>NC_133455.1:6677500-12272500 GCF_048565385.1 Saimiri boliviensis
ACATCATGCTCAATCTCTCTGTTATAAGGTTATTAGATTATCTTATAGAGTGAAAGTAGCCACAGATAATATGCAAATAAATGAAGATGGCTTAGTTCTAATACAACTTTATAAGCACTGAAATTTCCATTCTAAGTTTATTTGCACACATTACAAAATAATATCTTGTTTCAATTTAATTTCAACATTTAATAATTTAAAAGTAATTCTTAATTCATAGCACATACAAAACCAGGTGGTGTGTTAGATTTGGACTTCAGAAGACCATTTACTGAGCACTGCTGAGTCACTTTAAGCAGATTCTCAGCTCTTGGAGCTCAGCTGTGGAAAGACAATCACCTGTTGAGTGTAGACCTTCTGCCTTTCATTAACAGTAACTAATATATATGGAAAAATCAATCTGTTTTAACTTAATCTAATGTGGTTATTAAGGGCTCTTCTCGCTTTATTATCTAATGCAGAACGGCAGGCAATAAAATTCCACACCCACTCCATTGGGAAGCCAAACAATTAAACAACTAGGCAGTTAACGATATCATTAAAACCTTTTACATTATATGATTTAGTACTCATCAAGAAAGGTTGGGCTTCCATAATTCCAACGCCCTCACTAAATGTCATGACTTGGAGCCAAGGGACTCCACTCACACAGAGGCACAAGGCAGGATGAGGCAAGGGCTGTGGAGTCTTGGAGTCGTTCTTGCTGGACTAGGGGCCTGGTGAGCAGGCGGCAGCCTCAAGAAGCCATAATGCAATGTAAGGCTCTAGTGGACCCTTTCATTTTCATCATCTCTGAAGACCACTCTGAAACTCCTTCCCAAACTGCCCCTAAAAAGCAGCTTACAGACCACATCGCTACCATGACCCCTGATCACTGATACCTCTTAATAGCTGGCTGACCCAGCCACACTCAAGGGATTCCAGCCTTGATAGGTATCATTTACCCTCTTTCTCTCACATGCTAGAGATACTACTCAAGCCAGTGCATGCCTTCGGTCTTCCAGACTCTCCAGGGGTACAGCCTCTGCCTTTAGCATGCACTTCTGGTCCCCACTCAAGGTTGATTCAGTGGGTTTGGGGTGAGGCCTGTGAATTTTCATTTCTAACTTCTTCCTCAGCATAACATTATCACCCCGAGAATTGGGACATGTCTGTTACCAAAGCAACTAGGTGTGATGATTCACGTGTGGTCTCAGCCCAGCCTCTGCTCTGTTGACCTAATTCCATCTGGGCCCTGCTTCTCATTCCTGTGGTCAAATGACCACTTTCCTTTTTTACTTTATCTTTATAAGATCAACCCAGCAGGCTTTGTGTAGGATGGCTTAAAAATGATGTCATTCACCATCTATTTTTTTTTTTTTTTTGAGACAGAGTTTCGCTCTTGTTACCCAGGCTGGAATGCAATGGCATGATCTCGGCTCACTGCAACCTCCGCCTCCTGGGTTCAGGCAATTCTCCTGCCTCAGCCTCCTGAGTAGCTGGGATTACAGGCACGTGCCACCACGCCCAGCTGATTTTTTGTATTTTTAGTAGAGAGGGGGTTTCACCATGTTGACCAGGATGGTCTCGATCTCTTGACCTTGTGATCCACCCGCCTCGGCCTCCCAAAGTGCTGGGATTACAGGCTTGAGCCACCACGCCCGGCCTCACCATCTATTTCTTCACTACCATCTAGTCTCCTAAACTTCCTCCTTCCAGCAGACCCTGTCTTCTTATCTTGCACTCTGTGGACAGAACTCTTCATCAACACCCACGCACCACTCAACTCCAGACCCTGGAATTATCTCACCATGACCTCTACCTTTTCCACTCAGAGAATGCCACGTTGTCTGTCAGTCTGTCATCAAGGTGTACAAAGCTGATCAAACTACCTCAGTCAAGGTATAAATGACTGATAGGTCTCTGTATTCCCAAGGGATATTTGTTCTTTTTCAGCAAAGCCACCTGATCAACCAAATTTGAGGATATTCCAAGAAAGCGTTGGAAAGAGGACTGCAGGGAAGGGTGTTTTTAGCTCTCTCGATTAAGAAGGAGGCCTGGGTTGTACCATCTGATGCTCCCATTTGGGCATTAATTCACTGAACAAAAGGTCAAACCAAGCACAGAGTGTATGAGCTCAAAAAGCAGACAGTGCAGAAGAAGAAGCACTGTGATCTGAGAATCTTGGCCTCGGTCCACCAGGTACAAAACTTAGAGTGAAACACGTCCCCACCGTGAGCCCTGGAGTCCTCATACACTAAATAGGGATAATAACACCTCCCGCCCAGCGAGGGAGGACTTCCGAAACACGGATTGGAAGGAGATCCATGCACCCCTCCACTGATTTTCTTTAAATGTTTGCTCAAAATTAATTTGAAGACTAATTTGGAAAGGCTAAGAAAAGCCAGGAGTAGAACATTCATTTCTCCATCAATGCTGTGAGCGACTCTGCTCCTGCCCCTAGAGTACAACCCACCTAGATAAAGCAAAACCTGGAATTTTACTGGACCCTTCCTAGTTAGGACAGAATTTTGTCTTTCTAACTAGAATCAGGTTTTCACTCTATCAGGTCCCACAGTACATTAGTACATTTATCAAAACTAAGAAGCTAACTTGCGGGCATGTTACTATCCAATAAACCCCACACTTTATTTCTATTTCATCAGAATTTTTTTTTTTTTTTTTTTTTTTGAGATGGAGTCTCACTCTGTCACCCAGGCTGGAGTGCAATGGCGCAGTCTCTGCTCACTGCAACCTCCCTCTCCTGGGTTCAAGCGATTCTCCCACCTCAGCCTCCAGAGTAGCTGGGATTACAGGTGTGTGCCATCACTCCCAGCTAATTTTTGTATGTATTTCACCAGCTTTCTTACTGCTGATCTTATTTTAGGATCCAGACCTGAATATCACGTTGAATTTACTCATCATGCCTCCTTAGTCTCTCCTGGCTCACGGCTGCTTCTCAGACTTGTTTTGTTGGCCATTACCTTAAGAGAGGTTTGATGAATATTGGCCAGTATTACTAATATTTTATAGACTATTCTCAATTTGGGTTTGCCTGATCCTTTTCACATGATTAGACTGAGGTGATGTGTTTTTGGAGGAAGACCACACACATAAAGTTCCATTCTCACCGCATCATACGAAGACCACGTATTGTCAATGTGACTTGTCACTATTGGTGTTAATCTTGATCACCTGCTTGGGGCAGTGTTCGCTGTATTTCTTCATTCTAACATTATTCTTTCTACACTTTTCCAACTCTATTCTTTGAAAGCGAATCACTAAATCCAACTCTCATTCACGGGAGGGATGGTGAAAATTAAACTCCAGCTCCTAGAGAAAGGAGACAGAGGAGCTACATAAATGTTTCATAATTCTTGCTTAAGAGAGATTTGTCTTTTCTTCCCCTCTATTTATCTGTCCAGTCATTTCTTTATATTAGTAGGGACTTATGGATCTTCACGTTATGTTTGGTTGCTCCAAGTGTTCCCAACTTAGTCCTCGAGAGCTTTTTCAGCTTGTCACCTGCTTCTTTGACATGCCCCATCCCTTTGATGTTTTGAGCCCTCTCTTACATTCGGCCCTATGGCTCTTCTTGTATCTTCCAACTATTTTTCAGTGGATTTTTGACATTGAAACCTTTGTCATAGAAACACTTCTTTAAAAACCGATATTGAAAATTGATGGAGTTTGAAATTTTGTAGTCTTTGTTTTTCTATCAATACAATGAGATGGAACGTGATTATGGAAGAAAAAAATTTCTGCTCAGGGCTACTAGATGAATCTAAGACGATCTGAAAGAAGAACACAGTTTTTGGGTCAGGTGGAGAGGCTTATTCCTGTAATCCCAGTACTTTGGGAGGCCAAGGCGGGTGGATCACTTCAGGTCAGGAGTTTGAGGCCAGCCTGGCCACCATGGTGAAACTCCATCTTTACTAAAAACTCAAAAATTTTCTGGGTGTGGTACATGCCTGTAGTCCCAGCTACTCAGGAGGCTAAGGCAAGAGAATCGTTTGAACCCGGGAGGCAGAGATTGCCATGAACCAAAATCATACCACTGCACTCCAGCCTGGGCTACAGAGCAAAACTCTGTCTAAAATATATATACATACAAAGTCTTTGTCTATATAAAATTATCTTCCCCACTCTGAGTGAGACAGAACAATGGCCAATTCAACTAGCTTAGAGTCATACAGAAAGCAAAACCGAATTTGCGTGACATGGAATCAACCAACCTACACAACTTCAACCCTGCCCACCCTCTGTAAGGAACATCAGAGGACTCGGAGTAAAATCAGACCTCCTAGCAGTGCATAATTCATACTAAGGAAAGAAATCATAGATTAGTCTTGGTCTTCTGGACATCCTGCAGGTTCTCTCATTATCGCACTCCCCAAGCCAATGTTGACCTCAAGCAAGAGTCAAAGTAGGGTGACACAGCCACACCCCGACATTTCACAAGGACTTGGAGCAGAGACTGCTATTTGTAAGACCTATAACCTCCGGAGACGTCACACACTCACGTTCAGAAAAGCCATCTTTCTCCTTAGGTCTCGAGTCTGTGGAAAAGAGCCGTTCTCATCCTCACCCGATTATCTGATTGAGTCCTGGGTTCAGCGGTGCCAGTGACCAACCTCATAGCATATGACTGTCCACCCACCTGTCTCCGCTGCCTCCTGAGAGCCACAACAACCTTGGGGGAAAGGCAGACCCTGGAGCCCAGAGACCTTTGTCTTATCTATTTAGGGTGGGCAGCTAGACATCCTCTCACGTGTAGTACAGTATCAGAAAGAAAATTAAAATGATAGAAAATTTATTTCCCCAGTAAAATCACCAGGCTTCTGGCTACATGTCAATATATTCCAAAATCCAAACTAACTGAATGGAAGGGAGGGAAAAAGAGAGGTTGAGAGAGATTTGGCATATTTTGGAATATTCCTTTGGAATTTTGGAATACACTGTATTTCTGAATACAGCAGATTGTAATCTTCCAAAAACACGTATCATGTTCAATTTGAGTAGTATTCTTGCAAGTGCTTTTACGCCTATATAAAATGTATCCTTGATGTGTCATTATGACATATACATGACATAAATCACATATTACAGACAAATTCATGGTGAAAAATATCAGTCTTCCTCCCACTCTTCTCTACCTCCCCCACAAAAAAGAGCTATTTGAATTTTTTTTTTGAAACGGAGTCTCTGTTGCCCCGGCTGGAGTGCAATGGCAGGATCTCAGCTCACTGCAACCTCCGCTTCCCAGGTTCAAATGATTCTCCTGCCTCTGTCTCCTGAGTAGCTGGGATTACAGACACCCACCATCATGCCCAGCTAATTTTTGTATTTTTAGTAGAGATAGGGTTTCACCAGGTTGGCCAGCCTGGTCTCGAACTCCTGACTTCAGGTGATCCATCTGGCTCGGCCTTCCAAAGTGCTGGGATTACAGAGGTGAGCCACCATGCCCGGCCTCTTTTAATAATTTTAGTCTTGAATTTTCTGGTATCATCTTCCAGAATATCATAATGATAGCATTTATCAGTGTTAGGCAATACCTGTGGGTTTTCTGCTAGGACAGATGGGATTTCTTTTCTATTCACATGGCCCCTCTCCTTCAGGGAGCGAGAGGGTTGCTTTTAATTCTTCTTGTCACCACCTCCCTAACTCCACAGAAGGTGCTAATGTCTCCATTACTTGTTCCTTTGCCTTTCAGCAACACACTGAAATATCACCCTAGGAAGTAAAAATGCTTGAGCTTTCCCTATTTCCCCACTCTTCATTTTTTTTCCATCTGGCATCGTCCTACTTTCTGTCAGTCACATTTTTAGTTATAATATAGCATTAAGGTTATTAAAACTTATACTCCATCCAGCAAATATACCCAAGACTTCAGCACATTCTCCCAGGTTGACCCTTCTATCAGAGGCCCATTAAACAACATTTGCATAAATAGAATCTGCTGTGTGTAGGTCCCTGAGGATGAGATAAGACAGGAGGTCCAAAATGTTGAGTTCAGGGCTTCCCTGGTACAAGCTGACTCCCCAGCCAATGACATTTATCCATTATTAGTTTCTAGCTCTGAGCTATTCCTGGATACGTTGACTGAACAAAAAAATTATGTAACTGTCTTTTGCCATTACTAGTCTAAAGCAGTGTTTCATTTAGCTGTCATGTTAAAGGTTATTTTCTTAACCTCCCTTGTTCCATAAGCCATGTGTTAATCTGATGTATGTGTAGTGTGATGAAGAAAATATTATTCTTTGAATACATGCCCCTAGCATTTTTTTTCTAGTACGTATGAATCTCCACCCATGAACTCAGCTCTGGAAAAATGGAAACTTCTATGTTTATGTATGATTACATGACCTAGGTTGTCTTTTAAGTTTTTATTGCCCAGAATACTTGAGAAAATATCAGTAAATGCAATGCTTTCCCACACTTAATTTTTGATTGAGTTGTAGCTCAGTTGTAGGACATTAATATAGTGCAGAAGTGTGTGTGTGTGTGTGTGTGTGTGTGTGTGTGTGTGTGTGGTGTGTCTGGTGATCTCATCATGGTAGAATTCTTAAAGAGTTGACTACCCTTGTCTGATCATCTTAAAGTCCAGTAGTTCTCCTTTCTAAGTCTCTACTTCTTGATGCATGAGAATTATTTCTACTCAGGAAGCTCCATGTGATGGTAGGACCACTTCTATATCTGGGCACCTCTATGTTCAGTGTGGAAGACATCGTGATGCTGGCTGAGGCACATTTTTCAAGACATACTACATGGGGATTTCTCCCTGGGCTCTGTCTAGAACATGAGACAGAAGTTCCATGTGCTCTCAGGCTCCACAAACCTCCCTGCCTTGTGCCAAGAGAGTGGAGAAAGCAGGTTTGGGACTCCTTTCTTGGTTGGGTAAACATCTACACTCTCTTATTCACACTCAAGCTCTTCCCAAGTCCTTTCAAATGGAGAATCTGTTTCTTTGTCAAGAAAGTTTGCTCTGGTTCACCACATGTTTTCTCAAAATATTGAACCATGGCTTCGTGTGGACATCAATACATCGAAAGAGATGTTCAGTCGAACAACTGATGCTGTCTTGTGTACCCTAACCATGCATGCCACAGCGTCTTCTCGGGATGAATGTCTTTAGATGGCAGACTTTTGAGGTTCAAAATCTTTTCTCTACTTTGGGCTGTAACAACATTTATGTGAGGCAGCTGAACCCAGAGAGTGTAGCTGCCCAAGTGGAAGGAAGATGAAAGAATAATAATAAATACAGGAAAAAAACTCACTGGTTGTTATTTCAAATTATTATATTGCCAGTCCTCATGGATAGAGGCTAGTACATTTTAGGAGACTACTCTGACAAGCTAACTTTGAGTAAAGACTGAGACTTCTGTCTCAGTAATTGTCTAATATGAAGCCCTGAGAGGAAGAAACCTTCCTAGAATAGTTATCATCATAGCTTCCTGTGTGCCAAGAATTGTTCTAAAATCTTTTGTGTGTGTGGGTTTGTTTAATCTTCACAATAATTTATCATCTGGCTCCTGCTACTTCAGAAAAGAGGTACAAGAGGTTGAATGACTTGCTCAAAGTTCACAGACAAACACGGAGGAGGGATTTAAGTGCTGCGGGTCTGAGTCCATCCTCTGGACCACTGATAGGTCAGGCCAGGTTAGATTATTCTAACAGTCACAAATATTCTACCCTGATCTCAGTAATTTACAGCAACAAAGACTTACGTTTTCCTCATGCCACATGCCCAAAACAGGATCACCCACTGTCTTAAAACTGCTGCTCGCAATGGTAGTTAAGGCACTGTAGAGCGTCTCTAACGGGCAATTGCATGCTTCCTCTCAGAAGCGGTGGACATCACTTCTGTGACCACTCACAGCCCAGGACGAGTCATATGACTCCACTTGACCCCAAGGAAGCAAGACATGCAGCCTTCCCATGAGCCCTGGGGATCCACATCTGGCCATATTTGGGGAACACCCCTGTGACCATTCTGCAGAGCTGCCGGCCTGTCAGTAACTGTGAAAACAGACATGAGCGTTTCTGTAAGAAAACGGAGTGAGTAAAAAAGGATGGGACACAGGTGGGCCTGGGAAAGGCAACAGAACCTTGCTGTATGACCTAGGATATTTTCAACAAAGTCTACCAAAGAAAGTCATAAAATTACGAGTGCAATTAATATTTGTGAAAATTAGAAAGGGGTTTATTGCAGCATCCTAGCTGATTTGGGGCTAAAGAAATTCAGACCTGCTGGGTGTTGCGGCTCACACCTGTAATCCCAGCACTTTGGGAGGCCAAGGCAGGGAGATTACTTGAGGTCTAGAGTTTGAGACCAGCCTGACCAACATGGTGAAACCCTGTCTCTACTAAAAATACAAAATTAGCCAGATGTGGTGGTGCATGCCTGTAATCCCAGCTACTCGGGAGACTGAGGCAAGAGAATCACTTCAACTCAGGAGGCAGAGGTTGCAGTGAGCTGAGATCGCTCCATTGCACTCCAGCCTGGGCAACAAAAGTGAAACTCTGCCTCAAAAAAAAAAAAAGAAAGAAAGAAAGAAAGAAACTCAGACCACGTGGACAGGGAGGCTGCTGACACCTAGTGGCACCTGCTTCTCTGATGGAAATGGTTTCACTCTGCAAGGAAGCTGTTTCCTTCACTGCACAAGTGGAAATGTCATCCTGGGCGGGCAGGGGGATGCTTTACCACCTCTTTGCAACCATCTCCCTTGGCAGGTGCCTGCAATGGCTTCAGCGGATCACAGGAGTTGCTGGCTTCGGGAAAGCAGGGTGCTCAGTCAGCAGAGCCTCTGGAAGGAGTTGCCCTGAGGGGACACTGGAATTGCACAGGCTGCCTAAAAGCAATGTTGATGGAAGCCAGCCCCTTTCAATTTATTTTTTTTTTCATAGATACTCTATGCGGTTGGTTTTTTCATTTAGAAGACACAGGTACTTGCCTCAAAGACATGTGAGTCTCTGTGGGAGAGGGCAGGGAGCCAGGGAGAAGGCAGGGCTGGTTGTGTTGCTTCCACCAGAGGTTTCCTTATGCCTGTGTCTGGGGTGAATGCCTGCTCTGGGGCCATGGGTGCTCCTGACCATGTGGTGCAATAGTCTCAAAGATGAACTCGCTCCCTTGTGCACCAGAGATGCCAAATGGAAATGCTACTGGAGAAGGGGCTAGAACATTCACCAGGTGCTGCCTCCAGGCACAGATGAAGGGGAAAGTCATGAAGCATATTGAAGGAATCTAGAGATGGTTGAAAAGAAAGGCACCATTCAGCCAGGTCTTAGAAAGAAACAGATGGCTCACTTACAGGAGGAATTAAAGAAGCCTGAAGGAGCAAAAGGAGAGAGCCCAGGCCGAAACCCAGTGACAGCCACAGCCATGGGAACTGAGCTGTTTGACAGCAAGGTGGCCTCAGGGAAGGGAGTATCAGCAGTGAAACTGCAGGGAAGGAGTCAGGGCCCCCTCTCCTTCCACACCTGACCTACCACAGATGCCTCCTCTTCCTGCATTTCACTAGAAGGCAACAGGCATGGAAGCCTGTGTGATGCAAACCAGAGGGGCTCTCCATCCCAGGGCACAGAGCAGGTGAATCAGATACCCGGCACATAGCAATGAAGACCCTCTTACTTGCTCTACTCCTTCAGGATGAGCAGGGCATGTTTAAACAGCTGTATTGAAATACAATCAACACACCATAAAATTCACCCATTTAAACCATACAGTGCATTGGCTTATTCAATATGGTTCATTCAGAGATGTGCATCCATCATGACCATCAGTTTTAGAACATTTTCCTTAAACCAAAAAGAAACCTCATTGCATTTTTCAGTCACTCCCTGTTTGTCCTCAACTGATCCCCACAGACCCTGGCAACCAATAATCTACTTCCTGTCTCTATGGTTTTACCTGTCTGGGATATTTAACACAAATGGAATCATATCCACAGTATCCTCAACGTTCACCCATGGGCTTAGTGTAGTGTCTCACACCCGTAATCCCAGCACTTTGGGAGACCTAGGCAGGAGGATGACCAGAATCGAGGTGTTTGAACCAGCCTGAGCAATAAAGCAAGACCTTATCTGTTCCGAAAGAATTTTTTTTTTTTTTTTTTTTTTTTTGAGACGGAGTTGTGCTCTTGTTACCCAGGCTGGAGTGCAATGGTGCGATCTCGGCTCACCGCAACCTCCGCCTCCTGGGTTCAAGCAATTCTCCTGCCTCAGCCTCCTGAGTAGCTGGGATTACAGGCACGCGCCACCATGCCCAGCTAATTTTTCGTGTTTTTAGTAGAGACGGGGTTTCACCATGTTGACCAGGACAGTCTCGATCTCTCGACCTCGTGATACACCCGCCTCGGCCTCCCAAAGTGCTGGGATTACAGGCTTGAGCCACCGCGCCCGGCCCTCCGAAAGAATTTTAAAAAATTAAAAACTAAAAAAAATTTAAATTTACCCATGTTTTAGAATGTATCAGAACTTTACTCCTTTTTAATGTAGAAGTATATTTTATTGCATGAATAAACCACATATAGGTGTCCATTAGTCATTTGATGAATAGTTGGAGTGTTTCCCCTTTGCTTTTCTTTCTTTCTTTCTTTTAGCACATCCCGAATGCAGAAAGTACTTTTTGGCTATTATGAGCAATGTTTCTGCAAGGAGTCAGACATCCTTAGCTAGCTCCTGCTTTCGTCTCGCTGAAGTCTGTCGACATTTGCTAGGCAGTCAGGCTGTACTTGTAGCTGGAGAAAGTGGAAGGTAGCAGATGAGACAGAGAGCCTAAGGATAAGTCAGATGTGATGCACCAAAGAGAGACTACGAAATACATTCTAACAATTGTCATAATGCGATTAACTTGCAGACTCAGTGGAGCTGTGCCACAGAAAAAATTCAAAATAAAATATCCTGTTGGCTTAGTGACTTTGCCAATTCAGTAATGCAAAGCTGAGATAACACTGTTTTTTTTTTTTTTTTAGTTATTATTTCATAGTCAATGTGCCATTTTTAAGGAGCAAGTTCCCAGTCTGAATCATTGGTGGCATTACGATGCCTGACTGCTTATAATAAAAACATGAAGAAGGAAATAATTTTAACTGCTTCTATGAAGAAACCCAGCTGGACCCAGGATCTTCAGACTGAAACTACAGTTTTTCAGATAAACTGCTGGGTAGGTAAGGAAAACAGTCAAGATGAAAACAGGATAAGGGGAGGCTCTTAGGCCATGGGGTGAAAATTAATTTGGCTTCAGAGGCCAAAGAGTAACTACAGTAAAGTTTTGGGCAACAAGAAGATGGATTCAGTGTTAAGTTGCTGGCTGTGCATCCTGCCTGAAAGCATTCAGAGCCATATATATTTTTAATTCTTTACTTGCTAAATAAATATTCTAGGACAAATTTAGCTACCAGTAATGACTTTTGTTTGAGACACAGAAAAGGCAAGTCTTAAGCAATAATATACTGTCATATGTATATTATTATTATCTTCAATGGATTTAAACCCCCAGGGATTCAAGTTCAAAGTTCTATGAGCTCACAGTGATTTCAGATATGAGCGCTGGAAGGCTTCGGTTTATGTGGAGCCCACTGCATGAGACAGCAGGAGAAAAATACACTATGGAACCCAAATGCCACCATGCCCCTGCTCCCCTTCAAAAACCCAGAGTTTCTTCCCCCTTGTAAATGAAGATAATAACAGTACCCAGTTCAATTGCTGGTTATTCAGAAAGGAAGTCATCTCACCATATTCTTTCATGGAACACTGATCAATCTCATGCTGTCCTGTGCTAAAGGTGTTTTAATATTTGTCCAATCTATCTTCCCATTCCCTAATATGCAAAGGGTGGGATCAGTCTCAGTTTAGGTTCTCAGAAAACTTGAGACTGAGACAAAGACTTAGATGCGGGTGATTTAGTTTTGAAGGTGCTCTAGGGGAGCTCCAGTGAAAGAACTGGGGACATAAAATAGGAAAGTAAGAAAAATCAGTAAAATGACATTTTATAAGGGTCACTGCTGCAGGCAGTGGGGGCTGAATACTGATGAGCCCTCTGAGAATCACAGAATACTGCCTAAAACTGTTGGTATACAGAAGAGGCTGTATCTTTGTCTAATTGCTCTAAACTCTCCATTGGTAGAGTATCACATCTGGAGGAGTCATCTTCTATGCACTTAAGGATCACACTTAAATGGGAGCTGAGTATGATTCCACAGCTTTGGAAAAAGCCTAAAGGCAGAGAGCAAAAAGACATGTAGCTGGCACCTTAAGGTGGGAGGCTGACCTTGAGTCTGATTACACCTGGACCTGGCCCCTGCAGCTGGGACTAAAACCAGAAATGTGCTGAGGAAGAGGTGACATTGGGCACCAAAATCATCAGAGCATGTGTGTTATTTATGCTCAGGTTCCTTGTCCTCAGTTTGCTTTCATTTCACAGTGCCTCAGATTTCGATAAATAAAATAAAACATGTAGATGGTAAAATGCAGAAGGACTACATCTATAAACACAGAATTCAAAGTAGTCTGTAAGTTTTAAGAAGAATGATCCTTATTCCTGCCTTTCCTTCAATGTATTTGCAAATGACACAGAAAACCTAACTCAATATGGCTTAAGTCAATAGAGGGGTTTATTGGCTTATGAAACCATCTTGCAGAATAACTGGCTTCAGCCAAAGCAAGATCAAACAATGATACCGGGACTACTTGGTGTCTCTCTTTTACTTGCTATATTCTCAATATTAGCTTTATTTTCAGTTGTATATAGTAGCAAACTGGCTGCCAATCACTCCAGCTCCGTGTGTGTGTGAGTGCGTGTGTGTGTGTGTGTGTGTGTGTGTGTGTGTGTGTTTCTCTCGCACAGAAGACTACAGAGTTGAATTTCATGACCTTCATAGTAGCATGCCCATCCCTGGAATAAGCAGCATGGTAAGGAAATAAGAAGCCTTTCCTTTGGCGGAGTCACTTACCTATTTCTGGAGTATATTCAAGATGTTGTTCCCAGGGAAAAGAGAAATGTATGTTGGGTGTCAATTATAACTGATGTCTACTACTAGCAATGTACAGGACCTTTCCTTAAGTATAAATTTAGATCACAAACAGATGAGTTTTATTCATCTGGAGTCCAAGCTGTGCTACAGAAATGCACCCTCCTTGTTCTCATCCATGGCAGAAGTTACTAATCAATCACGAACAGCTTTTCTTCAAAGATTGGATATGTCCTCAGAAACCATCTCAGCAGAGTGCTCTGGGCAGCTACTTCCAGGCTATGGGAATATATAGATGACAGAAAATAAATTTGCCCTCCATGATCATAAAGGGCAAAGGTTTTAGAGTCAAGCAGTCTTGAGTTCTCACTCCAGCTCTGCCCATTCCTTACTATCTGGGAGACCTTAAGCAAGTAGCATAATTCCTATGAGTCTCAGTTTCCTCACATGTAAACTAAGAATATAAAATCAGCCTCATGCGGTGGCTCATGCCTGTAATCCCAGCACTTTGGTAGGCTGAGATAGGCAGATCATGGGGTCAGTAGATTGAGACCATTCTGGCTAACATGGCGAAACCTTCTCTCTACTAAAAATACAAAAAAAACATTAACCAGGTATGGTGGCATGCACCTGTAGCCCCAGCTACTCAGGAGGCTGAGGCAGGAGGGTTGCTGGAAACCCAGCAGGCGGAGGTTGCAGTGAGCCAAGATCATGCCACTGCACTCCAGCCTGGGTGACAGAGCCAGACTCCATCTCAAAAATAAATAAAAATTTAAAAAAAGAAAGTCTACATGGGAAGAGTATATTTATATTGAGGTAGGAGGTGGGACTTTACTCCAGACCAGACTGGACACTGGCCAACCCAGGGTAGAGATGAAAGCAGTTATCCAAAAGACACACACACCGGTGCCATGTAAGTTTACCATTGCCATGGCAACACTTGGATGTTACCGCTCCTTTCCATGGCAATGACCCATAAGTTTTCACCCTTTATCTAGAAATGTAAAAATAACCCACCCCTTAATTTGCATGTGATTAAAAGGAGATATAAATGTGACTCTGTACAGCCTCTGAGCTGCTACTCTGGGCACACAGCCCATGGGGTAGCCCTGGTCTGAAAGCAGTAGTACCTCTGCTGCTGCTGTGCACTCCCCCTTCAATAAAAGTTGCTGTCTGACACCACTGACTCACCTCTGAGTTCTTTCCTGGAACCCTCCCAGGCTAAGCCCCAAATGTGGAGCTCACTTGCCCTGCATCAATATGGTTAGCAAAGTGTCACAAAGTAGGTATTCAATGTATCTCATTTTTATCTTTCTTTCAGAAAGACTTTTTTTTTTTCCTCTGGAGGGTCATCTTGGATCTTCCAGTTTGGAAAGAGAAGCCAAATAACTTATCCATGATAATCTACAGACTCTAACTCCCATTTATTACCCATCCATGTGGAGAGACATTTCTGGACAACTGTTATACTTGGAGGAGCCCATGTTACCCTGTTTGTTAAATGTTCTTGTTCAATCCATGATTGGGTAACTGATCAATTTAATAATACTTATAAGATACCAGTAAAAACTGTTACTGATGGTATTTGTGCCATAGATTTTTGCTCTCAGAGAAAGCATGCTCCCAACAGCACAGCCTGCTGAGATGCCCCACCTGCTATTGAAACAGTTAAAGCAGGTCAGTAGCTCTCAGTGTGTGTATTTTTTTTTTTCCCTTCTCAGCTCATTTGTAGTTTTCACCTTTAAAGACACATAATCAATCAAGCAAGAGTGATTGCAGTAGCCTATATTGACCATTTGTTTTTTAAACATTGAAACTTTGAAGCAATCTGTGTGGGAATTTTTGATAATATGTTTTAAAAAATACTGCAATTCTGAGAGTAACTTCCCTGCCATGCTTCCAATTCCTTATCTAAAGGTGTCCATGCCTTTGGTTGAGAATCTGGCCTTCATTTGTATTTGATAACACTTAAAAAAAAACTTAAATGAAAAAGTAAAACAACTATTTTGTTCACTTTTAGAATTTTTATTTGCAAATGTTTTTGTGGAGGAGGGCATGATATATGTGTCAGTACACAGACGAAGTACTGGTTTTCAGACTGTGTGTCTTTATCCTTGTGGAGTTTATTATAGAGTCTAGGATGTAGATCTTAAAGTGCTCATTTCAAAATATATGATTTAACCACAATTATAAAATTGTCTTTGCATATGTGGTGCCTTGAAGGTTATGTCACTAGAGAAAGTCGATCTATAGAAAATTTGTTACAGCAACAGAACAAAAATATGCCCATTTGGAAAGATTTCTGCTAAAAATAATAGTGTATTCAACTATTAATATCCTAAATACTGAAGATATTTAATCACCCATAAGACAACATCTCAAGACATAGGTAGTGCTAGGGTTGTTCGATTTTCTTGGCATTTTTTCTACTGACTGCAAATGACTCCACTGCTCCAAGCATCATGTTCTCAGATGCCAGCATCCCAAGCAGGGAAGACAGAGCGTGCCAAAAAGAGACCTCATCCACAGTGCCCTTTCCCTTCTCAATGAGCTATAGAGCTCATTGATCTTACACTCCATTCCAACTAAGTACAGGAGAAAAGCATAGGATTCACCCAAAGGGGCAGGCAAATCATGATTCATCTTTGCAGCTTTGAGAGGGACATAGCTTCCAATATTCCATGGATATTTGTCTGGCAACCCAGTACTTGAACAAAATCAGAGTACTGTTTTCATGAATGAAGTAACCATGCAGTACATGTGCCCTCAATTATTATTTCTTTACAATATTGTGTATTTGATGATAAACCTCATTAGCAGGAATTCCAGAACTACCCTCTTTGGACTTCCACCTACATCAAATTGTTCAAACCTCATGGGAGTTAATACAGTCTAAAAGGAATTGTATTCCTTGAAGTGCCAAACAAAAGAAATGGCCTGTCAGTCCACTGCTGTTATTACCCCATGCTGCCAGACGGTGCCACTGTTGAAGAATCATTCTGTGCAGGTCTGCTGCTGAGAAACCTACATAGGACCAGTTGTTTGTGAAGTTAGAGTGCTTTGTATTTCATGTACCTCCTCAGCCATTGTTTTGTGCTTGGGTAATCTCTGGCTCCCTACATCAGCCAGTAACATACTATGCAGAAACCAGCCATGTGAAACCAACCTTTGTGTCCATGGATTAAACAAGTTTGCCAGCCTAAATCTACTCTTTCCATAAGATCTCTTTATTTCGTGGAATTAATTGTCCTTTTCTCTCATTGGATCTTGATCTGTATGGCCCTGTTCTCTCTAATTTCATATCTTGTGATACAGGAAGTGGGTTATCCATTTTCCCTTCCAGGAGGACATGGGCTCATTTACCAAATTAACTTTTTTTTTAGCATCATTTTGTTATATCATAGGAGGATGGGTGATATCTGTTGCTAATCCAGTAGAATGCAATTATCATCATTGTAGAACTCTTGTTTATCTTTTTCTATCCTTGTCCACAGTGTGTGACAGATAGTAGAAGCCATCATCTTAAATTAATGAGTATAATCACCCAGTTCTTGATATATGATTCTTAAGACAATGGGAATTTATATAATAAAGGGGACAATCAAGATAAATTTTCTCCGGAACAAAGAAGATTCTAGTTGGTTGGTTGTCTCTCTGTGTAACAAAAGTAAACCTGGAATAATTAAAATAAACTCCTCAACAGGATCCTCCTTTTGTCTTAAATGCCCTGTCACACATTAAAATAGTCTCTGAAAAGACTATTTTATTATAGCCTTATAGATAAATTCTACATGTTAAAAGAGAATCCTCTTCACATTCTTAAACAGGAAATCTGACACCTTGACCTAAGTGTCTTTCTTTGGCCCGTCTCACTGTCAGATATCTAGGGTACTCTTGGTAACAAAGATTAAGTGTGAGCCTTATATCTGCCAGTCTTTATCCTCCATTCACAGAACTGCTTTAGCTTTCCTGAGGTGTCTCTGCTGGTCATCCTCATCCATGTGGCACATTTCAACCGAGCATGGATATTGCTATCTACTTTCTTGATCTATGCTTAAGCAGTAAGCCCTTCTGGACAAAGCCCTACAACAGAGAGGTTACACCACATGAAATGCCTGGATCTAAAATTCTTCCCAGCAATCCATTTATAGTTTCCTGATCTTTAACTTTCTCTAACTGCTACTTCAAATCATTTTTGTTTTCTTCTGACAACCTTGCCTTCTCACTTACTCTTGGTAGATGACTGTGACCCTCCTTTTGCACAGAGAAACCTGGTCTTTAAAAGTCAAGGCTTTCCTTTTTTCTGTCTGTTGAAATAAAAATGACCTCTCCTTCCATCTGCAGCCAGATTTTCAGATTAAGGATTTCCACCCCCATAGCTTCCCCTGCAGTTGACCAGTTGACAGTATAAATCCATTCTGCCTTTGTCCTGCAGTCAACTTCCCCTTCTCAATCAAACCCTTCTCATCTGAAATAGCTCTTCCATTCTGAAAAAACAACAGATAAAACTGTCTTGGACTCCACGTCCCCTCTTCATCTACTGTACTCTGTTCCTCCCACTCACAGTTAAACCCCTTGGTAGAATTTTCTATACAATCTGCCTCCACTTCCTGACCTTGCACTCCCACCACTGTTATCTGGTTGTTACATTCCTTCCTCACTCTTTCAGGCTTCTGCCCTTAGCTCTTGCTAAAATTTCCATGTTGCCAGTTTCAAAATATACATTTTCATCAAATCAAGATTTGCATTATATTTTCAGAGCATTTAAAAAATGTTTGCAACCATATTTTTTCCTATTTCTTAAAGCATCACCTGTCCAAAAGACACATTTTAAGTTTTATTTTCCTGACATTTCTTCTGATTCTTAGGTCATGACATATTTGTCTCAAATGCAGATTCACTTCCCTGTAATTAGCCATTATGTGTTGGAATTTCTCTTCAATGCCGCTTACAGAACCTCTCTACTTTATATTTTATCCCTAGAAATGCTCAACCTCCATGTGGGCTACTTTGCCCATGTTATACCTGCTCAAAGAACCTAATTTCTTTCTTTTTTAAAACAAAAAACATCTCTTTTTATATTTTTTCACTCATTAGCATGACTATTTGATCAATAAACATTTGTTAAGTAAGTAAATAAATAGCCTGTTTTACAACCAAGTAAAAGTGTACTCAAAAATAAATTTTTTCTGGGGGTGGGGTCAAGATGGCAGACTAGAAGCCCCTCATGTGCACCACTCTCACAGAGAGGAAACAAAAGGCTAGTGAACACTAATCCTGCAGGTTGATTGTTTCAGAAACCATGTCAGGATCCATCCGAGGCAGCAGAGGAACACAAAGAGCAGAGAGGAGTGAAGCTGGGCACAAGCCTACCTGGGCTCAGCATGGAGCCAAGGGAACCTCTCCAACACAGGAAAGGGTGCATAGATGAGAGCTCCCAGAGGGATTCATGCTTCTCACAGTTACGTGTGTAAGACTAGAAATGGGATAATCCCCCTGCCCTTGTTTCATCCCTTATTGCACTTCTATACTGAGGCAGAGAGCCAGTCAGATGTTTTGGAGAGGCAACTCTTGAGTCCAAGGAGGCTGCTATAAGTCTTGGGCCCTGGAGAAGCAAACCAGCACTGGCATCATAGTCCCAATAGAGGCCAAAGTTGCCTTGCCTGGAGCAGTGAGATTGCTCCACCCATGCTTGCCAGACAGAGCTTGGCACCAGCTTCCAGCCCAGAGGTCCTGCTTCGGCCCAAACTCAGCCAGTTGTTGCACTCACCTCCACCACTGATAACTAGGTAGGCAACATTTGCTAGAGATTCCAGACCAGTTTTCCCACTTCTGTGTGACTCTGCTAAAGGACACAGTCTTGCTGTTGTTCCAGGAAACACCCAGATGGCAGATCACATGACCCTACTTGCTCCTGCCGCTGGTAGCCAGGTGAGCAATGCCTGTTAGAACTTCCAGCCCAGTGGTCCCACTTCTGTGTGAACTCAACTGGAGGGTGCAGCTTCCTGTTGTCCTGGGAAACACCTGAACAGCAGAGTGCAGGACCCCACCCACTCCCACCACTGGTACCCAGGTAGACAGCACCTGCCTTCTGGCCCAGTGGTCCTGCCTCTGTGGAAACTCAGCTGGTGGGTACAGCCTCCTGTTGTCCCAAGAAACACCTGGGCAGCAGACTGGGCATCCCCATCCACCATTGCCACCAGTATCCATGTGAGTGATGCATGCTAGAGTTTCTGGTCTAGCAGTCCTACTTTTGCCTGAATTTGCTGAGGGTCACAGCCTCTTGTTGCCTGGGAAAACCCAGACAGCAGGGAAGGCAACTCCTCCAACCTTCACCTCTCATAGCCAGATGGGCCACACCTGCTAGAGATTCTAACCCAGTGGTCCTGCTTCTGTCTGTACTCTGAGGGCAGGCACAACTCCATGTTTTCTTAGGAAGCACCCAGATGGCAGATTAGGGCCAACCATGGCCCCCGTCTGAGTGAACCCCATAGACTAGATCACCTAAACAAAGAAATATGGGCATGGAGAAATAATCAGAGAGTGCTCCTCCAAGTCCCAGGAATGGATTAGAATCAAAACCAGTCAGTTGAACCCATTTTATACCATAAGCTAACCCCCAAGAACATCAAAGAAGAAAAAAGCAAAACAATCCATTCAAAGCAGAGCAGTTTCAAAGACTGAAGGGTCATTAGCCCACACAAATGAAAAAGAACTGGTGCAAGAACTCTGGTAACTTAAAAAGCCAGAGTGTCTTCTTATCTCCAAATGACTGCTCTAGCTCCCTAGCAATGACTCTTAACCAGGCTAAAATAGCTGAAATATCAGAAATTAGTTCAGAATGTAGACTGGAACAAATATCATCCACATATAAGAGCTACTTGATACCCAACCTAAGAAATCTGAGGATTACAATAAAACAATACAAGAGCTGCTAGATGAACTGGACAGTATAAGAAAGAACCAAATGGATCTGCTAGAGCTGAAAAGCACACTAGAAAAAATTTATAATGCAATCATAAGAATTAATAGCAGAATTAACCAAGCTTAGGAAAAAAAAAAAAAAATCTCACAGCTTGAAGACTCCCTTCCCCAAAGTCACTTAGTCAGAAAAACAAAAACAAAAAGAAAAAACAGTAAAGAAAAATTTTAAAATCTGAGAAATACAAGATTATGTAAACAGACCATATCTACTATTCATTTGTGCCGCTGAAAGTGATGGAGATAAGTCAAGCAACTTGGAAAATATATTTCAGAATATCATCCATAGAAATTTCACCAGCCTCACTAGAGAGGCCAACATTTCAATTCAGGAAACATAGACAATCCATGCAAAATACTACAAAAGAAGACCATCTCCGACACACAGAGTCATCAGATTCCCCAAGGCTGACATGAAGGAAAAAATGTTAAAGGCAGCTACAGAGAAAAGGCAGGTTACAAAGGGAAGCCTATCAGACTAGTAGTAGACCTGTCAGCAGAAACCCTAAAAGCCAGGAGAGATTGGGGTCTTACATTCAGCATTCTTAAAGAAAAGAATTTTCAACCAAGAATTTCATATGCAGCTGAACTAAGCTTCATAAATGAAGAGGAAACAAACTCCTTTTCAGATAAGCAAATGCTAAGGGAATTTATTACCACCAGACCTGCCTTGCAAGAGGTCCTGAAGGGAGCACTAAATGTGGAAAGGAAAGACTGTTACCAACAAAGTATGCAGGTACAAAGTACATCACCTACAAAGTATACTGAAGTACATAGACCAGTGACACTATAAAGCAGCCACACAAGTCTGCATAATGACCAGCTTAAAATATGATGACAGGATCAAATCTGCACATATCAATACTAACTTTGAATGTAAACATGCTAATTGCCCCAATTAAAAGGCACAAAGTGGCAAGTTGAATAAAGAGGTAAAAACCAATGGTATGCTGTCTTCAAGAAACTCATCTCACATGCAGTGACACCCACAGGCTCAAAGTAAAGGGATGTGGAAAAATCTACCAAGCAATCACAAAAGGTATGAGTTGCTATTCAAATTTCAGACAAAACAGATTTTTAAACCAATGAACAACAAAAAAGACAAAGAAGACCATTACATAATGATAAAAGGCTCAATTCAACAAGAGGACCTAACTATCCTAAGTATATAAATACCCAACAGAGAAGCACCCAGATTCACAAAGATCATTAGATTCATCAGATCATTGCATCAGTACCAAATGAACCTAGTAGACATCTACAGAACTTTCCACCCCAAACAATAGAATATATATTGTTCTCATCTGCACATGGCACATACACTAAAATTGACTACACAATTGGGCATAAAGCAATCCTCAGCAAATGCAAAAGAACTGAAATCATGTCAGCCATGGTACAATAAAAATAGGAATCGATGCTAAGAAAATAGCTCAAACCATACAATTACATGGAAATTAAACAACCTGTTTCTGAATGGCTTCTGGGTAAATAACAAAATTCAGGCAGAAATCAAGAAATTCTTTGAAACTAATCAGAACAAAGACACAACATAACAGAATCTCTGGGACACAGCCAAAGCAATGTTAAGATGGACGTTTATAGCACTAAACTTCCACATCAAAAAGTTAAAAAAAAAAATCTCAAATTAACAACCTAACATCGCAATTAGAGAAACAAGAGCAAACTAATGCCAAGGCTAGCAGAAGGCAAGAAATAGCCAAAATCAGAGCTGAACTGAATGAAATAAAATGAAAGAAAGAGAGAGAAGAGCCAGATAAACACAATAAAAAATAACAAGGGAAAGCTTACTACCAACCCCACAGAAATACAAAAATCTATCAGAGACTATTGTGAACACATCTGTGTACACAAGCTAGAAGACTTAGAAGAAATGGATGAATTCCTAGACACATACAACCTCTGAAGATGGTACAAGAAAGAAATCGAACACCCGAACAGACCAATAACGAGTTTCTAAATTGAATCAGTAATAAATAGCCTACCAACCAGAAAAAGCCCAAGACCAGATGGATTCACAGCTGAATTCTTTGGATGTATATGGAAGAGCTGGTACCATTCTGACTGAAACTATTCCAAAAAATTGAGAAGGAGGGACTCCTCCCTAACTTATTCTATGAAGGCAGCATTATTTTTGATACTAAGATCCAACAAAGACACAACAAAAAAAAGAAAACTTCAAGCCAATATCCCAGCTGAACATAAATGCAAAAATACTCAACAAAATACTGGAAACCTGATCTGGCAACACATCAAAAAGCTAACCCACTACATTCAAGTAGGCTTTATCACTGGTGTATTTGTCTATTCTCACACTGCTATAAATAAATACCTGAGAGTGCGTAATTTATAAAGAAAGAGGTTTAATCGACTCACAATTCTGCATGGCTGGGGAGGCATCAGGAAACTTGCATCATGATGGAAGGCATCTCTTCACAGGGCGGCAGGAGAGAATGAATGCCAGCAGGGGAAATGTCAGATACTTACAAAACCATCAGCTCTTATGATAAGTCACTCACTATTACGAGAACAGCATGGGGGAAACTGCCCCCATGATTCAATTACCTCCACCTGGACCAGCCCTTAACAGATAGGGAATATTAAAATTCAAGGTGAGATTTGCATGGGGACACAAAGTCAAATCATATCACCTGTGATGCAAGATTGGTTCAATATAAGCAAATCAATAAATGTAATTCACCAGGTAAACAGAACTAAAAACAAAAACCACATCAACATCTCTGTAGATGCAGAAAAAGCATTCAATAAAATCTAACATCGCTTTATGTAAAAAAAAAACTCTCAACGAACTAGACATTCAAGGGACATACCTCAAAATATTAAGAACCATCTGTGAAAAAGTCACAGCCAACATCATATTGAATGGGCAAAAGCTGGAAGCATTCCCCTCTATAACTGGAACAAGAGTAGGATGCCCTCTCTCACCACTCATATTTAACATAATGAAAATCCTAGCTAGACCAACCAGTCACGTGAAATAAAAAAAAGGTATCCAAATAAAAAGAGAGGAAGTTAAACTATCTCTGTTTTCAGATCATCTGATTCTATACCTAGGAAAATGTATAGTCTCTGCCAAAAAACTCCTTGATCTGATAAACAACTTCAGCAAAGTGTCAGGATACCAAACCAATGTATAAAAATTAGTAACATTTCTATACATCAATAACATCTAAGCTGAAAACCAAATCAAGAATGCAATCACATTCACAATAACCACAAAAAGAATAAAATATGTAGTAATACAGCTAACCAAGGTGAATGACCTTTACAACAAGAGCTACAAAACACTGCTCAAAGGAATCAGAGATAACACAAGCAAATAGAAAAACATCCCATGCTCATGGATACAAAAATATCAGTATTGTTAAAGTGGCCATACTGCCCAAAGCCATTTACAGTTTCAATACCATTTCTATCCTATTCCTATCAAACTACTGCTGACATTCTTCACAAAAGTAGAAAACACTATTTTAAAATTCATGTGGAACCAATAAAACAGAGTTCAAATAGCCAAGGCAATCCTAAGCAAAAAGACCAAAGCTGGAGGCATCCCAATACCCAACTTCAAACTATAGTAAAAGGCTATAGTAACCAAAACAGCATGGTACTGGAACAAAAACAAGCATATAAAACAATGGAAGATAATAGAGGTCCCAAAAATAATGTCACGCAGCTACAATTATCTGATCTTCAAAGAAGACAACAAAAACAAGCAATGGGGAAAGCACTCCCTATTTAAGAAATGGTGCCAGAATAACTGGTTAACCATATGCAGAAGCTTGAAATTGGGCCTCTTCCTTACACCATATACAAAAATAAAGTCAAGATGGATTAAAGACTCAAATCTAAGATCTAAAACTATAAAAATCCTGGAAGACAACCTAGGAAATGCCATTCTGAACATGGAAGCTGGGAAAGATTTCATGAAGAATATGCCAAAAGCAATTGCGACAAAAACAAAAATTGACAAATGGGACCTAATTAACATAAAGAGCTTCTGCACAGCAAAAGAAACTATCAACGGGGTAAACAGACAACCTACAGAAACAGAGAAAATATCTGCAAGCTATACATCTAACAAAGATCTAATATCCAGAATCTATAAGAAACTTAAATTTATAAGCAAAAACTACCCCATTAAAAAGTGGCCAAAAAACATTAACAGACACTTTTCAAAAGATTTACATGTGACCAAGAAGCATATAAAATAATTCTCAACATCACTGATCCTTAGAGAAATACAAATCAAAACCACAATGTACCATCTCACACCAGTCAGAACGACGATTATTAAAATGTCAAAAAATAACAGACTCGGGGTGGTTGTAGAGAAAAGGGAAGATTTATAGGTTGCTGGTGGGAATTTAAATTAGGTCAGCCATAGTGGAAAGCTGTTTAGCAATTTCTCAAAAAGTTAAAAGAGAATTACATTTGACTCCACAATCCATTATTGGGTACATAGCCAAAGGAATGTAAATTATTCTATGATAAAGACACATGCATGCATATGTTCATTGCAGCACTATTCACAATAGCAAACACATGCAATCAACCTAAATGTCCATCATTGGTAGACTGGATAAAAATGGTGGTACATATACTCAGTGAAATACTATGCAGCCATCAAAAATGAGATCATGTCGTTTGCAGCAACATGGATGGAACTGGTAAAGTAAACTAACAGAAACAGAAAATCAAATACCACATGGTCTCACTTACATCTGGGAGCTACACAAAGATGAGAACAATAGACCCTGGGGTCTACTTGAGGGTGAAGTGTGGGAGGAGGGTGAGGATTTAAAAACTACCTATCAGGTACTGTGCTTATTACTTGGCTGACAAACTAATCTGTATACCAAAACCCTGTGACATGCAATTTACCTATATAACAAATCTGCCCTAAACCTAAAATAAAAGTTAAGAAATATGTATTAACTCCTTCCCTGCCTCCTGACACATCCTAAAATATTGTCTTTCATAACTGATGACTTTGAAATTCCAAACATAGCTTGAAAATAAATATTTTTATTGTACTCCCTTCAAAAAATTAATTTTCCTTGTTACTCTGGAATAAATAGATTTCTACTTCTTAATAAAAAATGTTTTCCCTCACTAATGTTAGAAAGACTTCCTAACTCCCAAGGTTATGTTTCCCAAGGTTATACAAAAATTTGCCTGTATTTTCTCCTAGCAGCTTGATTATGATGAGGCTAATGATTTTACCTAACATGTATTGAGTTCTTCTTATATGCTAAGTATAATAAAGTGTTCTATTTAATCCCCACAACAAGAACATCTACAACATGGGCAGTTTTATTATTCCTGTTTTACAGAAACAGAATTAAACCTTAACATCTTTAAAGATCTTGACCAAGTTTTCAAGACCAAATGATTCACATAGCCCAGATCATGAGAGAGTTTGCCTCAAGGGCTGGATTGATGTGCTACCTCATTCTATTTCTTTTTTCAAATCTTGTACCAAAGAAGTCAGTATAATTTCCATAATTAATTGTCATTTCCCTGCTGACAGTCACAGATCTTTCTCAGAATTAGATCTAAAAGCAAAACTCTACCTTGGAATGAGCACCTAAACGTCACCACTAGAGCCATGGGCATCTCCGGGTCTGATTCACTCCTTGTGATCAGGTCCAAAGATCACGTGGGAAGGGACCTCCCACTCTTTTTTTTCTTCGTGGTACACAAGAGACCTTGAGACTTCCACTGCTTTTTGTAAATTTAATGGTCTTTGAGAAACACCAGCCTCACTGACTTTTTTCTCCCTTTGCTTATATTTCATGGAACAAGCAGACTCTATCCACTAGGGCTGCAGAGCGTTACTCTAGATCAGGGAAGCAGTGATGCCATAGAAAAAAACTTGAGTTTCTCCTTTTCATCCAGTTGGAATTATTCACAATTTCTAGAAACATCCTTTACAACCTATAGCAGAGTGGTCCCTGAACCAGCAACATCACTGGGAACTTACTGAGTAAAAATTCTGAGGTCCCAGACCCAGCAGTCTGTTTTCACAAGCCTTCAGGTGATTCCGATGTTGAGAACCACTGACTACCGTAGCTTAGCAAGCAAGCAAGCAATTAAGATAACAGTGTGACAGAATGCAACCTGTGTGTTGCTCTTAACATAAGTGGGTAGGCAAGTTCAAAGAAGATAGCAAACTCTGGGGACTCATGTATGACTATGATGATCTCAAGTGCTCTAAATTCCCTGCTGGGATCTCCTGTATTTGTCTGTAAGGAGTGACTTCCTGAATTGATATAGACAAAATTAAAATAACTGCTGCAAAGAATGACTTGCACACACAGACACCACATTTGCAGGCAAGTCACTAAGCATTGTGCCTTTTTAATGTTCATTCATTTCAGGTGGATTTTCTTCTCATTTATCATCTTGTAGGAAAAACCCCAGTTAATAAGGGGTGGGGATGGCTGGGAAGCAGAAAAATTAGGGGAACAAAGCAAATGATTTGCAGTGTTAGTAGCACTACTGAAAACCAACAGTGTCAAGCAATTGCCATCCAATATGATCTCTGAGGCTCCACTTGGTGACAGTGTCACCAGGGGTCAGCAGGGCTCAGTTGTGAAAAATAACTAGATGCAATTGACTAGCCAGACTGAATTTGGGCCCTAGACAGAGGGAAGGGGAAGGAAGGGAAAGGAAGGGGAAGGGAGGGGAGGGGAGAGGAGGGGAGGGGACAAGAGGGTCTCAGACCCCTCTTGAAATTTCCTGACTTTTCCTAAATTTGAAAGCAGGTGAGAACCAGCAGTCAAAAGCTCACTTGCCTCCTTTCCTTGTCTGCTTATGTCCTGCCTCACTCCAAACAGGCTATAATCTTAATTAATATAAACTTGTGCTCTTGTCTGCATGAAGGAAGTAAATGGCAAAGAGTACTATCCCTAAATAGCAATTATTCTCTGGTCACTCATCTCCCCGCAGGAGCTAAATTGTTTTGTAATTTTTCATTAGGCAGCAGCTAATTAAAAACACAATTACCAATCATTTTAATTATAAGCTGCTCTCCCAGAAAGGACTTAAAACACAGTTCAAATGGAGGCAATCAGATAAAAGGATTGCCAAGGAAACGCAGAATAACAAAGAAAAGGCTACTTTTTTGCACAGAGAGAAGGTTGTAGATAATCAAAGACAAAGATGATGCTTCTTTTTAAAGTTCAATGCTGATTTTTAAAACCAATAAATCATATTCTTGTGCAAAAACAGAATAATTTATACATTTGAAAGTTAAAATGAGCAATGTTGGCTCTATGCTGAGTAAGGCAGTACATTTGGATGCAGGAATACATTTTCTAAACTTGCTATCAGAATGGATTCACTAACATATCAGCATTCCACTCACCTACATTTTGTGAAATAAATACTATTTCAGCATTGTAAAAAATAAAATAAGCTCAGGACCTGACATTTGCTTATGAATAGAAAATAATTCAGATCCTGTCTATAAAGAGAAAAATGATTTCAACATTTTTACTTAATCCCCAGTAACTTAACCTTTACAAATCTCCTTGCCATGTTATTTTAATCAACCTAAACGTCCATTAACAGATAAATAGATGGCCCGGTGCGGTGGCTCACACCTGTAATCCTAACACTTTGGGAGGTGGAGATGGGTGGATCACTTGAGGTCAAGAGTTCGAGACCAGCCTGGCCACCACAGTGAAACCCTGACTCTACCAAAAATACAAAAATTATTCAGGACGGTGGTGTGTTCCTGTACTCTCAACTGTTCAGAAGGCTGAAGTGGGAGGATCACTTGAGCCTGGGAGGCAGAATCTATAGTGATCTGAGACTGCACCACTGCACTTCAGCCTAGGTAACAAAGTGAGACCCCATCTCAAAAAAGGAAAAAAAAAAAAAAAATGAAAACCTATCATTTGCAGCAACATGGATGAAACTAGAGGTCATTATATTAGCTGAAATAAACCGGGCACAGAATGACAAATTGTGCAAATTCTCACTCATGTGAGTGCTAAAGAAAGTGGATCTCATGGAGGTAGAGAGTAGATGGATACCAGAGGCTGGGAAGGGTGGGGGAATGAAGAGAGGTCAGTTAATGAGTCGTGTTCTGTAGCAATGCAGGGTGACTATACGTAACAATAATTTATTGTATATGTCAAAATAGCTGGAAGATATTCAAAATATTCCCAGCACAAGGAAATGATCAATGTTTAAGGTGATAGAGATCCTAAATACCCTGGTTTGATTATTACACATTTTATGCATTACCAAAACACCCACAGGTACCCTATAAATATGTATAATTATTATGTATCAACAAAATAAATTAAAAATTAAAACAGATTTAAAAAAATTATTGCCATAGGTTTTGGGGGCACAGGTGGTGTTTGGTTACATAAGTTCTTTAGTGGTGACTTGTGAGCTTTTGGGGTATTCATCACCCAAGCAGTACACATTGAATCCAATTTGTAGCGTTTCATCCCTTGCTCCCCTCCCACCCGTTCCCCCTGAATCCCCAACGTCCATTGCATCGTTCTTATACCTCTGCCTTCGTGTTATCTTAAGCATTTAACTGACTGAAGCCAAAAAGTGTTCTCATTATTGCTGTCAAGACACGCAAAGATCTGACAAAAAAATGTATCGATCAAGCAAAGCTAAGTAAATCAGACTTACCTCAGGGAAGAATCCTTTGAAAGACCCTAGCGAAGTTCTTAAAAGGGTAATTAGGGCAGGTGAGCCTGGGCTGGGTGTTGTGAGATGGGCCTTGCAGGGCAGGGAGCTGGTTGAGATCAGGCTCTCGACCCCACCTGCTGCAACTTGGCCAGGAGCTCAGGCCGTATCAGCCTGACTTGACACTAGTCCATAGAACCAAGGGCCAAAATGTTGCATGGTCTCACCTGCCAGGTTTCACTGTGCCTTTCTGTGCTTTTTGAGGAAGTTTGCCTCATCTTATTATCATACATAGCAATCTCAGAGCCTCTGGGCCCTTCTGATCTGCTAAGGGTCTCTTTGGATGAGTTACAGATTTCCACGGCACAGCAGGGCATCACTTTATGATTGTAAAGGTATCATTTCCTACTCTTGCCTGAGTCCTGCAATCCGTCCATCTCCATCATGGATACTATTGGTCATCCTGCCTGACATCTGATGGGGAAAGGGGGTGACCTGGTAATGTGTTTGAGCATTCTCCCTGGGGGAAGTGATTCTCTGTATGTCTCAGTTGAACACAGTTCAGATGCTCAGGACTGGGTCTGCAGCTTAGGAGATCTGAGTCTTATAGCCACTTCAGCTTGAGAGACAGCCAACCCTCTCTCTCAGCCTCACTGTGGTTCCTGCCCAGCATCACCTGCACACCCACTCTCTGTGTTGAGATTCACTCAGGGTGGCCGGCAAAACGTTATGGAAAATATTCAGGGAAAATTATAGATTATAGTCACAAACCTTTTGGAAGGTCAAAAGGTTTTATTGAGGCAGGTTGAAGGCAGCTGCCTCATTAACTAATATAGGAAAGAGATAGAGACTGATCAAAAGACTTTACCCCATACCCATTTGTCTCCACTCTGTTTACTCATGTTAATTTTGTGCTGGGTAGTCTCTCTGGGGAAGATCACAGGGGAATTACCTATGAATAGTATTTACTCTGGGCCCCAGAACCTAAAGCTCTTATCAGTCGTATAACCACTTTCTTAACCATGTTAATTATCTACACGTGTGTTAACTTAGAACCTCTGTTGTAAAACCTTAAGGGAATAAATGTGTGGATAGACAGAGGGTAGATTGGTTGCATTTGGCCCTCTGAAAGCAGCCAACGGCCATCCCTAGCCCACTTGAAACACTAATGGTGTGAGGAGTGCATTCATTCATCCGTCACTGAGTCAGGGTCTGCAGGTCAGACTTCCGCAGGTGGTTACCCACGTCTCACCTCTGCACCCCAGCCCTGTGCCCCATGGTCCAGCCGGCCTCTCTCTCTCTCTCAACCTAACAGGTCTCAGATAAAGGAGCTCCCAGATCAAGAGGGCAGCTAGAGATAAGTCCCTGGAGCCACAATAGAAAGCTGTTCTTATAATCAAAACACATTCAATTTCCCCTGGGCCCAATATGCTGGCCTTTTGCATTAAAACTCCAGCTTAGATTTTAGCTGGGTAGTGTCTCATCCACCAGACATGAAAACTTTTCCCTGACTTTAAAACCTCTGTGGTCACAGAACATGGGGTCCCCCTGGGCCTGCTTCTCTGGAGCCTGCAGGAGAGCACCCAAACCCAGCCCCTTCTCCACACCCTGAGGCCTGTCCTGTGATGTTGGATTCCTGAGCAGGTGACCAGCTTGCACTCACAATGGTGTCAGACATCTAGTTATCAAAAGCAGGGTAGGCAAATGGATTTTGATCTTCAGCCAGCAGCATAAGTATCGGACTTGAGTTCTTGGTCTGGTGAAAATTCAGCCTTATCCTGGAACTCCCCAAATCTTAGTGCTTACTGAATCCAGAAATGGGGATGCCCTTTGTTCTGGGTCTTGTTATGTTGAGGCATTTGAAAGATTCTCAGGGAGAGTAGGTGCTTTGTGGATTCCAGCTTGGGCCTCACTAAGAACCAGGCATAAGCAGATCATGGCTACCAGAGTCCTGAAAGAAACCTCTGCTACATGGACCTTATAGGTTTGGATGGGTGGGCACGGCCGTGGGAGGTCATGAAGTAAGTCTCACTAGGCAAGCAACTGGTCTTGATAAGACAGCTGTTTAGCTGATTCAGCCTTACCTTCCAGAAGCAGGCATTTTCTGCAACAAGGATCTATATGACTATGCTTGGTCTCTGGACTGACACAGGAAGAAGGGACTAGAATGACTCAATCATAGTATCTTCCATTTCTGTAGCCTTGTAGTATAGTTCGAAGTCAGGTAGCACGATGCTTCCAGCTTTTTGTTTTTGTTTTTGTTTTGTTTTGTTTTGCTTTGCTTAGGATTGTCTTGGCTATGCAGGCTCTTTTATGGTTCCTTATTAAGTTTAAGGTGGTTTTTTCCCAGTTCTATGAAGAAGGTCAATGGTAGCTTGATGGGGACAGCATTGAATCTATAAATTACTTTGGGCAGTATGGCCATTTTCACAATATTTATTCTTTCTAACCATAAGCATGAAATGTTTTTCCATCTGTTTGTGTCCTCTCTTATTTCCTTGAGCAGTGGTTTGTAGTTCTCCTTGAAGAAGTCCTTCACGTCCCTGGTTAGTTGTTATCCTAGGTGTTTTATTCTCTGTAATAATTGTGAATGGGAGTTTGCTCATGATTTGGCTCTCTGTTTGTCTGTTATTGGTGTATATACTTCAAGGCCACAATAATCAAAATGGTACGGTACTGGTACCAAAACAGAGATTTAGACCAATGGAAACAGAACAGAGGCCTCGGAAGTAGCACCACACATCTACAACCATCTGATCTTTGACAAACCTGATAAAAACAAGAAATGGGGGAAGGATTCCCTGTTTAATAAATGGTGTTAGGAAAACTGACTAGCCCTATGCAGAAAGCTGATACTGGACCCCTTCCTTACACCTTATACAAAAATTAACTGCAGATGGATTAAAGATTTAAACATAAGGCCTAACACCATAAAAACCCTAGAAGAAAACCTAGGCAGTATCATTCAGTGCATAGTCATAGGCAAGGACTTCATGACTAAAATACCAAAAGCAATGGCAACAGAAGCCAAAATAGACAAATGGGATCTAATTAAATTTAAAAGCTTCTGCACAGTGAAAGAAACTATTATTAGAGTGAACCAGCAACCAACAGAATGGGAAAAAATTTTTGCAATCTACCCATCCAACAAAGGGCTAACACCCAGAATCTACAAATAACTTTTTTACAAGAAAAAAACAACCCCATCAAAAAGTGGGCAAAGGTTATGAACAGACACTTTTCAAAAGAAGACATTTATGCAGCCAAAAAATATATGAAAACTGCTCATCATCACTGGTCATTAGAGAAATGCAAATCAAAACCACATTGAGATACCGTCTCACGCCAGTTAGAATGGTGATCATTAAAAAATCTGGAGACAACAGATGCTGGAGAGGATGTGGAGAAATAGGAACACTCTTACACTGTTGGTGGGAGTGTCAATTAGTTCAATCACTGTGGAAGACAGTGTGGCAATTCCTCAGGGATCTACAACCAGAAATACCATTTGACTCAGCAATCCCATTACTGGGTATATATCCAAAGGATTATAAATTGCTCTATTATAAAGACACATGCACTTGTATGTTCATTGCAGTACTGTTTATAATAGCAAAGACTTGGAACCAACCCAAATGCCCATCAATGATACACTGGGTAAAGAAAATGTGGCACATATATACCATGGAATACTGTGCAGCATTCGAAAAGGATGAGTTCATATCCTCTGCAGGGACATTGGATGAAGCTGGAAACCATCATTCTCAGGAAACTGACACAAGAACAGAAAACCGAACAGTGCATGTTCTCACTCATAAGTGGGTGTTGAACAATGAGAACACATGGACACAGGGAGGGAAATATCACACACCAGGGCCTTTTGTGGGGGTGGCCTTTTGAGGGATGGCAGGGGGTGGGGCATTGTGGAGGGATAACATGGGGAGAAATACCTAATGTAGATGATGGGGGATGGATGCAGCAAACTGCCGTGGCATGTGTATACCTATGTAACAATCCTGCACGAGCTGCACATGTACCCCAGAACTTAAAGTATAATAAAAATATATATCTTCCATTTCATTTTCTAAGTAGTCTTTTTAGAACTTTATATTTCTTCTTTCCCCATGATCATGAACAGGACTATTTTTTTAATTAGTGTACTGAAGTGCAATACATCTCACATTTCCTTATTTATCTTAATGTCACCCAGTTTGGCTCTGATCTACCCGTCTGCTATAGAAGGAAATCAATCCTGGTAATTTTTAGGGGATGTTTCCTCCCTGACTTGTCATGGAACTCTCTATATCCCTGACACTTGTTCAATTCAGATTTGAGTAAATTCCCTGGTCCTCAGTCCATCCCAGCCCCCACCCTTTTTTTTTTTTTTTTTGAGACAGAGTCTCAATCTGTCACCTAGGCTGGAGTAGTGCAGTAGTGCGATCTTGGCTCATGGCAACCTCCACCTCCCGGGTTCAAGCAATTCTCCTGCCTCAGCCTCTCCAGTAGCTGGAACTACAGGTGTGTGCCACAATGCCCAGCTAACTTTTGTATTTTTGGTAGAGACTCAGTTTCACCTTGTTGGCCGGACTGGTCTTGAACTCCTCACCTCAAATGATCTGCCTGTTTCAGCCTCCCAAAGTGCTGGGATTACAGGCGTGAGCCACCACGTCTGTCCAGGACCCACCCTTTAAGCAAAGCCTGGGCCACATGCTTGATGCACACCCTTCTCAGGAAGTTTCCCACCTCCTCCATGTGATGTTCTAGTCCCTAAGGATGCTTTCTTTGTGTTTGAAGATAGGGTGGCTCACCATACCAGTTGGCCCAGGAAACCCTTTATTTTAACATGGAAAGTGCAGCTTCCCAGAAAACAGCTTAGTCCTGGGTCAACTGGGACCATTGGGAGGACAGTTGGAAGGATGGCAACTCCTCCATTTTCCAAATTGAGTAACTTCCCTAGAAAAGCCTCTCAATGGGCTGCTCCTGTCAGTTGAACCCCTAGGACTCTCTCTTCCTAAGAAAATCCAGATACCCACCACCGAGAATTCACACTCTTGAAAACCAAACCTTTTTATCTAGTCTCTGCAGTATGGAAAATGTAGACTTTTAGAAGCAAAAGCTATAGTGTGAGCCTGGTTCTTGAGAGGAGAATCAAAGCACATCTTCAATTCTCTCAGGATCACCTTTCTGCTGAGAAAACAAGGCACAGCTATTCTCTCAATCATGCCATGCCAGCTCACAGGAATTTCTGATAGGAAGTGGTTCTCAGACCCAGCTATAGGTAAGCATAATCTGGGGAACTTGAACAATTCCTCCATGTCTGGACCCTTCTCCTGATCAATTAGGTTAGAATCCGTGAGGTTTGGCAGGGCATAAAAACAGTGAAAACCCTTCATTTCTTGGGAAGTGGTAAAGAGAGGCTTTTGTTTCAGATACAAATATTTCAGTCATATTTGTAAGAAATTCAATAAGCAAATTAAGTAGATGACTGGTTCTATATATTATGAACCCTCAAATTCCCTTGACTTCTGACCTTTGAAGGCTAAGGCACTAAAGGTCATGTAAGACAGGCTGCCATGCATGCTGAAATTCACTGACATGGAAAATTTCTTCATCAACCCCACCATAAATATTGTGAATTCTTCTGACCTCCATAAATACTAAATGTAAAACTCAAGTGTTTCTTAGACTGGGCTGACAAATCCTGTAATCTCAGGATTTGAGATCTGATAGCCTCCTCCACCCATCTTTTTCCATAACTAAATGAAATTAATATTATCAAAATTATTGTTGTTATTAATTTTCTGAGCTCCTTCAAAATCTTCCTTGGCAAGCAATTGCTTTATTTTCTAGGTATTTTCTCAGATTGAATTTTGGTTACATCAGCTCTAGAGAGTACATAGGATCATGTATACTTAAGCATATTTTTATCATAAATGTGCTGGCAGCTGCTTTTAAATGATTATCATGGACTCAGTCTCAAATGTCACACTTTTACATTAGTTTGACACATTTATAATTGACTGGAAGGATTTCTTTAACAAGTAGCACTTTTATTGGGTCGGAAAATCTTGATGTGACCTAAATTTTATATACAACCTCTATTTATTTCTGTTGTGGATGAAAACGATTGAAGTAATTTAAGATACCACTGAGTAGGAAAATCAGGAAAAGTAAATGGCCTGATTGCTGCCTTTTAAAAATTCTAATTAAATAATTTAAAGAAGTTTGGATAAAATATGTGATACAAAATAAAATTACCTGGGAAATGTTCAAGACCATGTATTATGTAAGACCGAAGTATGTGAGTAAAAATATTAATAAGGTTGTGCGCATCTGGGTCTGTTTAAATGCGGCCACTAATGAGACCAAGCTTTGAAGGTGGTGAGTCTTAAATTAGTAACCTCTCATCCAGGAACTCTTGAGAATGAGGACACTGAGTCTCCAAAAGATTAAGTAGCTTGGGGTTAAGTGACTTTTTCAAGAACTCATTCCTAGTAAGTGGCAGGCCAACCCAGGTTGCTTCTGATTTCTGATCTCAGCTTTTCACTACATTGCTATATCTCCTTCCATCAGGGGAAAGTTTACAACATATTCTTAGGACAGAAACAGACTTCCTTCCAGATACAGGTTAAACGATACCTATTCCTTACCAGTTTCTCAAGGTTATTCTCATGATTTAATAGTCTTTTTTTTTTTTTTTTTTTTTTTTTTTTTAAGAGATGGTGTCTCACAACATTGACCAGACTGGTCTCAAACTCCCTGGCTCAAGCAATCTCCTGCCTTGGCTTCTCATCAATTATCGTCTTACGAAGTTGGTTTGCACTCCAGATCATGGCTATTATTACGATTTCTTTATAGCTTAGAGAACTTTTTCTTCCCCATTGGGTACTTTCAGAAAGTTGGTGGTCATTTCTGCAGAACAAAGAGAAGCACCCTCTGCCGCTGGGTGCTTCCCAGGCTGGTGTGGGCCATGATGTATGAGGTGGGCAGCACCAGATATTTCATTAACATTAGAACAACTAATGGCCTGGAGTTTCTCCTCACTGACAGGTGGCTGACCCAAGTGAGCACAAGGGTCCATGCATAATTACAAGTGATACCTGAGCTGCTGTTGTTTGCAGCATTCTTTGATGCAATATATTGGTTGTACACAAAAGTTACAGCAAGAATTGAGTTGAGAGGGAGGGAAGCAAGACAAAAAGATTCATCAAAGTTCTCTTGGTTATAAGTCATAAAAATCCAACTCAAGTTAGCTTAAGCGTGAAAGTCATGTACTGTCTGAAATAACTGAAGTGTTTAGGGGTAGGGTTCCTTTCAGGTGTGGCTTGATCCAGGAGACTTGGGTTCTCTTCTTTTTTTATTTCATGGTTCCTTTTCTTCATGTTGGTGTCATTCACAGAGAAACCACCATGACTGCAATGGTTACAACCTGATAGCTCTATTTGTTCTTGTTTCTGGGAGAAGCGGGTATCTCACTTTCCACATTTCCACATGGACTTTCCTTACTCTTTGATCCCAAATGAATTGTGCATTTATAAACCAATTGCTGAGCTCAAGAAATTTGAGTTTCTGATTGGCCAGGAAAGCTCATATGATCTTTTCCTAGAATGAGGCAAGAAAAGCCCCCTACCACTCAGAATTAGGGAGGCATATTTTCCCCAGAAAAAGATCTGTTACTAGAGGAGGGTACAGCTGTTGAGGCTCTCAACAAGCAATAAATATCCACCATAGTGGATGGTGGCCAGATGGTCCATGCCTTTCAGAGTGTTACACATGAGAGGGCTTGTGATTAGGTGGGTTCTTCAGGACCCCTGCTGCTGGACTAGCACCCAAGTCAAACTTTCAGATCTATGCAGTGGAGAGCTTTCTTTCCAAATGAGAACAACCTGGTTATGAGGGAGTGAGCAGGTAATTACTGTGGAGGAGAAGCAGAGGCTAGATCAGTCTTTACCCTAGGACAGGCATCCCCAGACTTTTTACACAGGGGCCAGTTCACTGTGCCTCAGACCGTTGGAGGGCCGCCACATACTGAGCTCCTCTCACTGACCACCAATGAAAGAGGTGGCCCTTCCTGAAGTGCGGTGGGGGGGGGGGGCAGATAAATGGCCTCAGGGGGCTGCATGTGGCCTGCGGGCCGTAGTTTGGGGACGCCTGTGCTAGGAGATCAGAAATGCTTGTTGGCCAGTAACTAATGTGAAAGTTATCGGGATCAAAATGGAGTCACTCGTGTCAAACCAAAAGAAAGGAAAGAAAGAAAAGAATGGGAAGGAAGGGAGGCAGGGGAGAGAGAGAAAAAGAAAAGAAAGAGAGAGAGAAAAAGAAAAAAGAAAGAAAGAAAGAAAGAAAGAGAGAAAAGAAAGAAAGAGAGAAAGAAAGAAAGAAAGAAAGGAAAGAAAGAGAAAGAAAGAGAAAGAAAGAAAGAAAGAAAGAAAGAAAGAAAGAAAGAAAGAAAGAAAGAAAGAAAGAAAGAAAGAAAGAAAGAAAGGGAGAAAGAAAGAAAGAAAGAAGGGAGGGGAAGGAAGGAAAAGCCAGGCCTCTCTTAAAAAAGGGAGGCCTTCGCACATATATGCCTGTGCTGGGAACTTTTACAAAGACTCCGAAGGGCTTTTACCCACATATGCCTGCAACAAGAACTTTATCAAGGACTTTTCAAACAGCTTGCTACCTGAGCTACAAGGATATCTAGTCAGATGTACAAGAACACCTGCCCTGTCTCTACTAATAAACTGGCATCAGCTCCTGGAATAGCCCCTGTAACCAATGTTCTTCGCTTTCAGAACAAATTATGTCTACATTTTCCCTTTTCCTTTAAAAGCTTGTTCTTACCTCAACCTCTTTGAACATGCCCTTGATCCCCATACCCTGCAAGTCCTGGATTTGCAAATCCCCTGTGCACTCAACGATAAACTAATTATCTTTGGAGGATCTTTCTCTGTCTGCTGTTTAAGTGGACACATAGATTCAAACATTTTAGAAAACTCAAACTTTCAAGGTTGCTTCTGAATGTGAATGAAGTCAATGAGAGACTCTGGAAGGATGAAAGGTAGTTCATCAGACACTGTTACACACCTGCTCCCAACACATGTTACCTTCCGTGGCCTCTGCAGGGCGTGTCCTTACGTACACATTCCATCATTATCTTCTGGATGACAGAAATAAGTCACACTGCATTGTATGTGTGTTTTTGTGAACATATCAATTTGTGTTGTGGAAATCTTTAAGCATAGATGCGAACTTGAACCTCACTTTTGTATTTCTTGTTTCTGCCAAGTCTACTTGAAGCCTCTAAAGTGGGGGAACCACAGCACTGGATGAGAGGGTGACGATCTAATGTGCCTTCTGACTCTCACCCGCTGTGACCAGGGAATGGGACAATGGTTGTGACTGAGGGTTTCTTTGATGCAACACCTAGAGTAAGTTCACGAGCCACAGGGTTCACGGTTTAGAGTCCCTGCTTGTTCTCCCCTCCCTGTCCTGGAATCCCTTTTACAAATTCCACCATGGGGATGCCCAAAGAAATGCAGAGCACAACTGGCTTCTAAATAATTTCACTGTATTAAGTGCCCAGTTTAGTGCCAGTTGTGTACAGAGCCAATTCCTAGATCCACAAATTCATAGAATCGACAAAATTCTATAAAAAGGAAAAATAAAATTAGACCCTGTTGAGCTCATCTGCTGTTTTTGGCAATCAGAATCCACTCCTTTTTCAGATAGAAGCAGCTGATTTCTCTTTGAGGAACCATTCCCAAACAGGAGAAGTTCAAAGAAAAATCAGCTTTTTTTTTTTTTTTGAAAGAGCCTCTCTTTTGCTCAATCAGTGGGCAGTGGAGAAGTGGGGACCATACTTATTTCTTCCCCATTCCTGTCTTTAAGACCTTTCATAAGGCCAAGGCCTTTCTTCTCCATCTGTTCCTCCTCTCTTCAAGGTGATTATGTGAGGGCTGAGCATGGACTGGTCTATTTGTAGTCCGTCAGAATTGGCTTCTGCTCCCATGGGAGTGTACAGAGGGTATCCCTGTTAAGCAGATCAATGCAGATAAACTGTGTTCTACAAAACATGGGCATTAGGGGGGTGCATTGTGGAGGTACACTGCTTACTGCAGATGATGAAGAAAAGGTTCCCTGAGAAGATGTCTGAAAGATGCATAGGAGATAGTTACCGACGTGGGTGAGAGTGGGAAGAGAGAAGTAAAATACACAGGAAGTCTGATTACATAAAGATAGGTAGGTACTGTATGAACAGAGATGCGGGAAGGAGGGGCTGCTGCAAGATGAAGGGCTGGTGAAGATGCCAGGAGCAGGTGACATGGACATTTTGAAACCCACTGGAAAGAATTTTCAGCACTTACAGTGCAATTGGCATATGCAAAAATAGATCAGAATGACTCATTTTCAGCCATGAAGAAGAAAGGTGTCATTGATGGGATTCTAACTACCAATATTTGGAGGTCAAAATTATGAATATATATAGTCTGATATAGCCTCTGCTTTTCCTCTGTAGTAATCATTCACTCATTAACTCATAAAGAGGTTGTTCCAATTTGAAAAGAAGGTTCTCCACTGTGTTGATCTAGAAGTTTGACTTGGGTGCTAGTCCAGCAGCTGGGGGTCGTGAAGAACCCACCTAATCACATGCCCTCTCATGTATAACACACTGAATGGCATAGACCATGTATATATATACAACTGTTATATATATATGTTTATGTATATATATGTTTATGTACATATGTTTATATATATTATACATATATGTTCATATGTGTAATATATATACACACATATGGACATATAGGTATAATTGATGAATAGGAATATTGATAAAATTAATATATATATCTAATTGTTATATTACTTGAACTCACAATTATCCTTCTATACTGTATTCTACAGCAATATTTGGATAAACATGTAAAAAATAAAGCATGCCAAATGGAACACCATTGAGAGTAAGAAGAATGAGCTCGGCAAAAATGTACATCACTAGGGGTGAGTTATATTATTTATACTACAGCCACACAATGGGGTGCACTGCAGTCTTTAAAATAATGTGGTAAGTTTAGGTGGACCAATATGCAAAGATACATAAGAAATATTAAGTGAAAAAGGTAATTTACAGGTAAGTGTATTTGACTACATACAGACGCTTGCAAATGTTCACACACAACTCTAAAAAGATAAATTCCAAATTGTAAATACTTTGGGATGACGGGGTGGAAAAGTAAAACCATTAAAGACATTTCTAATTTATAAATTTATATATTATGATACTATTTTAATAAGCAAAAAATAGATGTTGTAACCATTTTTAACCTTTAAAAATTTAAAGAAATAACTTGCACCTGGAAAATAAATGCATACTGAGGCATTTATACAGGCTTAGTTCAAAAACACTGTACTTTTTTTTTTTTTTTTTTTTTGAGATTGAGTCTCACTCTATCTGATGCTCAGGCTGGAGTGCAGTGGCGTGATCTCCACTCACTGCAACCTCCGCCTCCTGGGTTCAAGTGATTCTCATACCTCAGCCTCCCAAATATCTGGCATTACAGGCACACACCACCACGCCTGGCTACTTTTTGTATTTTAGTAGAGACAGGGTTTCCTTCTGTTGGCCAGGTTGGTCTCGAACTGCTGACCTCAAGTGATCTACTTGCCTTGACCTCCCAAAGTACTGGATTACAGGTGTAAGCTACCATGCCCAGCCCAAAAATACTGTAGTTTTGAAATAAATCTTGTTAATCACACAAACCCTAGCACAATGTCCACAAGACATGGGGCATGCGGGTGAAAGTCCTGGGAAAGGAGAATGTATGCTAACCCGGTCCTCAGGGCCAACATGGAGGTTGCACTGCAGGTGTCAGAGCTCCAGGTGCTCCCTGACTCTTCCTTGGAGGCCTCTGCATAAAGTAGGCAGGAGAATGGCTGCCTCTGATGGTTTCCTGGGCTTTCAGCTGCTGAAGGAGCCCAAGCCATCTTCTGGAAACAGCTTTCCTCAGACAGAATGCAGAGGACACAGGTGCACAAGGTGACGGTGCCGTAAACCTCGCGCTGCCTCTCTTCCTCTGCCACGTGCTGACTGAGCACCCCCAGGTGACATCTTTCACTTTTCTGAGACTTGTCTCTCTTCCCTGAAAAGTGGAAGCAATCATTCTTGCTCTGCTCACCACGCAGGTTGTTGTCAGGATTGTTTGGATTAATGAATGTGAAAAAGATCTTGCAAACCATGAAGGGCTGTCTGTGCCTAAGAAAAGAAGCACTTTCCTCACATAGGGATGATTTTCATCTGATTTCAAGGGTAGGAAAAAATAGTCAAGCTTTCAAAGGCTATGGGTAAGATGATGGAGCTTTCTTTGCTTAATAAATAAAGGGGCCGGGTACAGTGTCTCATGCCTGTAATCTCAGCACTTTGGGAGGCTGAGGTGGGTGGATCTCTTGAGGTCAGGAGTTCAAGACCAGTCTGGCCAACATGGCAAAATTCTGTCTCTACTAAAAAATGCAAAAATTAGCTGGGCACGGTAGCAAGTACCTACAATCCCAGCTACTTGGGGGACTGAGGCCAAAGAATCACTAGAACCCAAGAGGTGGAGGCTACAGTGAGTCAATATCACATCACTGCACTCCAGGGTGGGCAAAAGAGCAACACTCCATCTCGAAAAAAGAAAAAAAAAGATGTTTGAGAGGCTGATGCCCAAAATCCCTTAAGCCTTGGAGTTTGAGGCCACGCTGGGAAATGTAGGGAGACCCTGCCTCTCCAAAAAATAAAATAAAAAATTAGCGAAGCATAGTGTCATGCACCTGTGGTCCTAGCTACTCAGGAGGCTGAGTGGGAGGATCACTTGAGCCCAGGAGGTCAAGACTGCAGCAAGCTGTGATTGCCCCACTACACTCCTGCCTGGGCAATATAGGACACACTGTCTCTAAAAAACAAAAATAAACAGAATTTTAAAAGTCTGGCAATTTGATTTTGCAAGACAAGGTCATGAGCCTTCCGGCCCATGGTACTGTTAGCACTCTGCTTCAAAATTAGCTCAATGATCTCTCCCAAGATACAAACACAAGGAGACAATCACAGACAGATCCATTTATCACTCAAGAAGATAAGAAAGGCTTTAATTCTTCCTTCTTCCATTTTCTAAATACATGTGAAAGTCTGTCCAGACTTCGTTGACACTTCAGAGCCGTGTTCACATCGGTGTCCGTTCCTGAATTGTGTGCCCTCTCACACTGAAATGGAGGGCAGTTTTGTTGGCTTACCTGTTTTATTTTCTCAAGTCAATCTCAGACTGAAAGCATAACCTGCAGATTTTACACTTTTAGTTTATTAAGGGTGTTTTGGTGGATTGATTTAACTTTGGCAGAAATTTTATTTAAATGTATTTGTTTGAAGTAAATATTTAAATATTAACAATCACTGAGGACGAAAGAGGGTCATTTATATCTAGTTGATTTCCTGGAAGGAGCTTTGGTTTTTTCTCTCTCTCTAGAGGTTTATTAATCATTTCTCAGTATACATTGTCCTGTCCTGGAGGGGCCACATTGAAGTCAACCAAGCCCCAGGCCAGACCAAGAACAGAACAACTTTGTATGTGGTGCTGGGGAGGGAATGAAAGTTAATAAAGGAAGCATTCTGACATCCAAAAGGTCAAGGTCTGTTTACAGACACAAACACGCCATGTGTCAGGATAATATGACCAAATATTAAACAAGGTGTGAACTTTCTCACTCTTCCTCCTGTCCACACTTATCTCCAACCCTGGAAGCTAGGATAGTCCTATCATATTACCCAAGATAGGACCCAAATCAAGCCAAAAAGAAAAGTAAATAAATCCCTTCTCAGCTTTGGGCTTTCACAACAGAATATTGAAAGAGTGACTTCTATTAAAGAGATTTGTATCATAAGAGCCTACTTGGTGTTTTAGTGAATTGATTTAACTTTAACCTTGAAATTTGACCTAAACAATAGGCAGAGAAAATCTATGACCTGGCTGGGTGCAGCGGCTCATGCCTGCAATCTCAGCACATTGGGAGGCCAAGACCAGCTGATGGCCTGAACCCAGGAATCCAAGAGCAGCCTGGGCAACATGGTGATATCTCTTCTCTACAAGAAATACAATAATTAGCTAGGCATGGTGGTGCACACCAGGAAATAGAGGTAGGAGGATCGCTTGAGTCTAGGAGGTCCAGGCTGGAGGTACATGAACCAAGATCATGCCACTGGGCTTCAGTGTGGATAACATAGTGAGAACCTGTTTCAAAAAATAAAAATAATGTGTGTGTGTGTGTGTGTGTGTGTGTGTGTGTGTGTGTGTGTGTGTAATCTCTCAGAATGGACTCTTGTTTTCCTGCAATGACCACCCCCAAGTACTTAAGGGTAGAATGTGTCTGGCAGGAAAGCAAGGGAAGGTACATCGTTTCTACCCACTGGTCTTGGTCCTAAGTGGTGATAACGGGGTCATATGTCTTCCAGAAGGTTTTGGAGATCTGGAATAGAAGCAACCTGGGTCTCTTTTCTTATCTGGTTGCCACAGAGTTCCTTGTGCCACCTTGGTTTAAGAGAGTAGACTAAAGATGGCCCCATGTGAATTCAAGGCACAGGGGCCTGAAGGGACCATGCACTCCAGTGTTTCCCAAGAGAACGGAGAAGTCTAGCAGTCTTCTGAGCAACCAGCACTGGAGGACAAGGATGGGCCTCGTGACTGAGTTCAGAGTGCACATTCTGGATATGTGGCAAATCTCATATTAGGGGACCAGCTGGGATGTAAACTTATCAGGGAAGGTTAAGGAGGGAAAGAGGTCAGGCAGGAAAAACCATCTCTGTGGACACCAGCATGGAACAGAGAAGGGCAGAGCTGAGAGATTATTTGTGCACCTACTACAGTACTGTGCGAGCCTCCTGGAGCTTAGACTCAACTCCATGAAAAACAGGAGGATGGAATGACCAATTAATTGAGTGTCATGCATATTTCTTGAAATCAGTCAGAACTGATGGTCTGATGCTTTGCACCATCTGGCTAAACAGGGCTATAAATAAGTGTTAAGTTGATTAGGTAGACTGAGAGTGTGTGCCTAATACACACAGAAAGAATGAGAGATAGAAATGGAGATAGATATGGGGGGAATAAAGGAAAGAGAGACAGAGAGAGAGAGACAGAGAGACAGAGACAGAGAGACAGAGACAGAGAGAGAGAGAGAGACAGAGAGAGAGCACATGCATGATCTATCCTGGTACACAAGCATGACTCTGATTAGTACATGGCTTGTACAGAGTAGGGACTACTCAGTAAATGATTATTGAACAAATTAAGCTGAAAATGGAATCTGAATAAGGAGGTGAAGACAGAAATAGATGGTACAGAGTGAGATATGAGGGGAAGTTGTTCGCTCTTTTTTTAAAAAAATCTCTGTCATCATTTTTTCCTGCAGTAGGACCCAAGTTTAAAGTAAGATTGGAATGTGTTCCCTGGTGTCCTCAACACTCCGCTCTCTCACTTGCATTGGAAAAACTGGGTGTCCTGGTCAGACACAGTGCGAGGGGACAGTTCACAGGGTGTCCAGCTCCTCCCTGTTCGCTTGGGTCTTGTTCAGCTTTAGCACTGAAAGCCTGTCTTAGAAAATCTGCAGTCCAGGCACATGGGGATGGTTGATCATTCTGATTCAAATTCCGAGTATCCAGTCATGGAGGGATAGTGTTCACAGCTCACAGCTCTCTACTTTGAGGATCTGAAAACCAAGGAAATGGAATTCGAGGTACTCGGCCTGTTGCATCTGCACAGATAATGGTCAATGTTCAAACAAGAGTGTTATTGAAAAATAAATGAGCTCATTATGGTTGGGGTCATTGAGAAAGATGTGGTCTCACCAGTCTTCAAATCAAGAGACACACTGGTGAACCAAAGGTCACCATCCCTTTATCACATCCCTATCTGAATGCAAAGCCCCACTCAACCTGAGCCACATCACAATGAGATTTTAAAAGGGACCCTTCTCTGGAGAGAGGAGACCATTCATGTGGCCACGTTAATTTATCACAGTTGTGATCTGGTGCATAATTTAACATTTATCTCATTAATTTTATAGGTACTCCACAGCTCTCACAACAGAAATGTTTGAGGGAAAAGAAAGCTTTCTTCACCTCCTAGTCACTCCATGAGAAAAGGTTTTGGGAAACGTTCTATGTTGTGTGTTTCTCCTCCCTGACCTCTGTTTTCAGGCTGCTGCAAAGCGCAGTGTGCCCAGTTTTCTGGATGATGAGGAGGCGCAATTCACAGCATCAAGTCATGCAGAGGGGAGGGGAGTTAACTTGATGGGTGTCTGAGATGGGCTGATGAAATGCAGCATGGAAAATTAGCCCAGTAAAACAGCTATAAAATTTGAATCACAGTATCATAAAAATGCCAACAGACCAAGAACAATAAATATCGCAGGCAGCCAAGAACAAGGCAAGTTACCCTACGCACAAAAGTGGATATACACATTACCTTTAATAATTTCCTTGTAACATTGTTAATTAAGTCGTCTCTGAAACAACAGTCAATGTACTGAAACAATGATTCTACCATAGAAAGTAGAGACAAGGTTTAACCCTGATGACTTTCTACTTCTTTTCATAAAAATATCTGCAAAGATGGAGAAGCTTGAAGGATATTCTAGTTCGCTGTTTTCCCAAGCAGAAATAAATTCTTGTTATCTGTTGCAGCTATTTTCTTTTTGCTTTTTAAATTTTTTAGTTGACAAATAAAAAAGTATATACTGATGACATACAACCTTGCATTTTGAAATATACATACCATACTTTGTATAACTAAATAAAGCTAATTACTGTATGGATTACCCCGTTCTTATTTTTTTGTGGTGAAAACACTTCAAATCTACTTTCTTAGCAATTTTCAAGAATACCATACCTCATTGTGACCTACAGTCACTATACAATAGTTCTCTTGAACATTTTCCTTTTATCTAAAAAAAATTTTGTATTCTTTGACTAATTTTTCCCCAACCCATCCCCCATCCTGCAGTAATTATGTTTTATAGCATCACCTTGGATACGGAATTATCAAATACTGAACATTTTCTAGGAGAAACAGAGAGAAACTTGTGCAAGCCTCTTGCCACAACATTTTCATCCATCAATGGATACATAACCTTGTCTTATGTGTGTTTCTGTTTAAAGACACCTTATTTAATACATAGCACCAACCGCTGTCTGTCACTCATGCCTGAATGAAGCGTCTTTGCGTTTTCTCTGTCAGGTGCCTCACACTGCCTTCTTGTGTTAGACAAGACTTCAGCACTGTGCTTGCAGGCCATGTTAAACAGCAAAAGCATCCATTAGAGAAACACAAAAATAGGCCAGGCGCAGTGGCTCACGCCTGTAATCCCAGCACTTTGGGAGGCCGAGGTGGACAGATCATGAGGTCAAGAGATCAAGACCATCCTGGCCAACACAGTGAAACCCCGTCTCTAAAAAAAAGAAAGAAAAGAAAGAAAGAAAGAAACACAAGAATGCAAACAGTTTGGCACTAAATAGCCTACAGGAAGGACATTGATGCTATGAGAGCTGAAACGAGACAACTCAGTGTTACCTTGTTTCATCTTGGGTAGAAACTTAAATTTTTTTTTTTTTTTTTTTTTTTTGAGACGGAGTTTCGCTCTTGCTACCCAGGCTGGAGTGCAATGGCACGATCTCGGCTCACTGCAACCTCTGCCTCCTGGGTTCAGGCAATTCTCCTGCCTCAGCCTCCCGAGTAGCTGGGATTACAGGCATGCACCACGATGCCCAGCTAATTTTTTGTATTTTTAGTAGAGACGGGGTTTCACCATGTTGACCAGGATGGTCTCGCTCTCTTGGCCTCGTGATCCACCCGCCTCGGCCTCCCAAAGTGCTGGGATTACAGGCTTGAGCCACCGTGCCCGGCTGAAACTTAAATTTTTTTTTCTGTTTCATGTATGCTCAAAAATGAGCACAAAAAACCCAGGAACATTGATTTTGGAATTATAAGTACATTGTAGCAAGGACATTTGCAAACACAGTATCTGTAAATAACAAGGACAGAGAGTGACTTTGTTTGCATCTTCCAATAATTTAAATAATAATTAAACTAATGTATTTTTCTGTACCAGTCTGAGTCTCTGGTTGCAATAAACAGGAAGGATAGAAAATTCATCTTTCTTAGAAAGCAACATAATGGAAGGATACAGGAAAACTCAAAAAGTCAAGGCAAAATGTAGGGAAAAGCTATGAAAGGAGAATCTCCTAGGATTAGGTGGCATTCATTTCTGCATTCCTACGTATTTACAACATTGCTATGTGTTAGGCACTGTTCATGTTTGGGATACAAAAGTGAACAAACAAGGTCTCTGTCCATATGGAATTTACAGTTTATCAGAGAAGACAATAAGACGTTAACATATGTTAGAAGTGATATGTGCTATAAAAACTAAAAGCCAAGTCACTGGGCATCTGGTCTGCCAGGGACAGGAGGAGGCAGGTGGCAGTTTTCGGTCCTATTTCTGCTTCTTTAGCAAGTCATGTGAACTCAGCTAATTTTCTTAACTTCACTGCATCTTTTACTGTGTCATCCGTGGCATGGGTGTAATAATGACACCTAGCTTACAGGGTTGTTCATAGGATTTTTAGGATTATGGCAGGTGAAGTCTTCGGCACAGTGCCCCGCACATAGTAGGTATGTTTTCCGTTTCATGCTTATGCTAATATTCTATTACAATAATGATGCAAATGCTGCATAGGCCCTCTGAATCACCACCAGTGCCGAGCCTGTCGAAGATTTTGACTTTCCTGACATACTTGTCAATGGAGAGATTGTCCCTGTCCTAAAGAATGTGCTTTCCACAATTGTAGAATAAGGAAAAGACAGTAACAGAAAACCCAGCCTTAAAAAATATATGGTGCAGCAAATGAATTTTTTTCAAACACTTTACATATTTTTTTTCTTTCTCATCTTAGGAGAACAAAATAGCTGTGTTCTACTATGCAGCATTTATAACTTTCTTGCTGTAGAGAATGCCTTATTACTAAACCTGATAAGGAACAGAGCTTTTTCTTGTGGTTTTCAACCACATCACCCAGATAGAAACAAGCCTGCAGATATTTCTGCCTCTCAGTTGTCTCTTTGAAAGTTTAAAATCATCCCCTAATTAAACTAGAAGACATTATGTATGATTTTTTTTTAAAGGCTGTAGCTGCTGAGACTGACTAGCTAGCGAGTCAGTTACCTGGTGAATAGCTATTTACCAAACCTCTTTCCTTTTCTTCCTGAGCTCATAATTCTACTCCATTTATAGCCTCCCTTGCAGGGGACAAGGACCTAGCTGAGAAAGATGAGTAGAAGCCCTATCACCACCTCCCAGACTGACCTATAAAACCGCTCATGGACGGTCCTCCGCACTCCATTGCTGCAACACGGAAGATGTTTGTTAAAGATGGAGAAGTCACAAGATGGAAAGAGCCTAGATTCTTGAATCAGTGCTTGGTGGATCCGCTCACCCATCAACAAAAACGACCAGACTGGACTTTCAATGAGTGAAAAATAAACCTCTATGGGTCTCTAACCATTATGTATCTTGAGGTTCATTTGCTACGGCATGAAGCTTTACCCTAAATGAGAATTGACTTTAGGGACAGACCATGATTTCTTCAGATAGCATAAACGTCTAAGATCTTTACTTATTGATTTCAAAGAAACAAGGACACAGCTATCCCCACCTTCTCAAAAACATTGCAGGAGTTGAAAACATTTCTGGGATTGCACCTAGTCACACTGATCATAGAGAAAATGTCTGTGCAGGTAACTTGGTTGGGCTGTGTTCTGGGATGGTTTCTTCCATTTCTGCTGAATTTATGGTCTCTGTTCGGCACACGGAATACCCAATGAAACACTGACCTTGCATCTGTAATTATACCACTGTTTTCAGTAAGTATCTGGGAAATGTATTGGCTTTATAATTTCCAGCGAGGATGTGTTCTTCCCTTCCATTCTCTGTAAAATTTCCCTGAGTCTGTGAATTGACTTGTTTATCCCTGATCAGTCAAACTGTGAATTTGGGGAAAGAAGTTGCAAAACCAATCTAAAAAGCACATAGGGCAGTCAGGGTGCTGCTATTAGGAGAGAAAATCCTGCATGTGCTTCAGGACTAGGAGAGCTGACCCAGCCTCACCTGCAGTTGTGAAGCAGGGTCGCATCTCCTGCTCCCAGTTCTCCAGGTTTCCAGAGACAGACACTCCACAAGCCAGACTCCTTTGTCATGACACTGCTCAAGATGTGCTTCATGTATTTCAATTTCTGATTTGCACTGAGGAGAGAAAAGCAATCTATCATCTCTTAGGAGAAGAAAGCCATTTGGAAGAATCTATTTTGTACATTTATAACAGCATTGCTGGTTCTTGATGAATATCAACAGCAGCAAAAGAAAGAAACAGGGAGATAGGAAGGGAGGCAGGACGGAGCGAGAAAAGAAGGGAGGGAGGGGGAGAAGAAAGGAAGGAAGGAACAAGGGAGGGAATAGAGGAGGGAGAGAGAATCCTATGAAAGAATCTTCAGAGTTTCCCATAACCTCAGACACCCTAAGTAGTCAACGGGCAAATCTGTTTACTTTTTTAATGTATGAAAAACAAGCCATGTAAGTAACTTTTCACATAGAAGTGAATTTAAGGCACCTGAGACTTTCATGTGTGGGCAGAGGATAAAAATTATGTTGAAATGTTTTCATGCATCTGTGCCTAAAATAATATTCTGAGATGTTATCATCTTTTAGTTCCGATTCTCTTTGTAGTGTCCCCTTTTCCACCCACTCCCTGTCCAACAGTCAGATCCCTGTTCATTGTCTCAGGGAAGATACGAGGAATAGTGGAAAACAGAAATACCTTATTATTTTTTGGCACTTAATTTAGAAACGGCTGGTTCTTAGGAGACAATGGTAGCTAGCACGCTCACAGTTAGCATGTGCTGGGTGCTAGTCCAAGTTCTTTGTTCTTTAACTCATTTAACTCTTAGGGCAGTCCCATATCATCCCTATGCTACAGAACAGGAAAACCAGACACAGAGAGGTTAACAAAGTTGCACAGGTGTGTACAGATAGTAAGGGGCAGAGGCAGGTTTTGAACAAAAGGAGTCTGGTTCCAAAGTCCGGCCTCTGTGCCGCCCCACTGCAGGGTTTTACGACACTACGATGCCTCATTATGCTAACAGGCTTTTCTCTGAGCAGGGTTTTCGGGGAGACAAATGGAACACGGTTGTCAATCTTTGGTAAGATCTTTTGCTCACCAACAGGAAGAGAGAAGGACTTGCACACTGAAAAACAGTGCCATCCTCCAAGTGCCTGGGGGAGGAATGGACACAGGAACAAAGAAGACCTCCAATCTCATCTTGGCATGGCCTCTGGAGGAAGAGAGGGAGAAGGAAGGGCTCTGTGTGCAGCTTCCAGAGGTCCCCAGTCCTGGAAAGAAGCAGATTTTCCATTAAACTAATGAAGCTTGAGCTACAGAGCCCTTCATTGGCTTAGATCTCCCAGTCCTCAGGAAGAAGGGCTGGCCACGTGTGCATTCTGTGACATGCAAAAGATGCTTTCATTACAACCCGTCAAGACCTTTGTTCTATTAGGTTGGTGCAAAAGTCCCTGTGGTTTTTATTATTACGTTTGGTGGCAAAAATCTTAATGACTTTTGCACCAACCTAATAATTTCTCCTCTGTCGTGCATCCCCAAGTTGCATGATGGGCCAGTGGCTGCAGGCATGTTAGCCATGCGGCTAAGTGTTCTTTGAGTTGGGTGCACATTTGTCTGGATTTAGTGGGATGTATTTAAGTGGCCAAACTCAATTCTCAGTATAGTTATGGCTCGTTGTCTTGCTGTAGGAAGAACTTCCAGGAGTAATTCTTCCGCACTGTGTCAACCCACTCAAGGTGATGGGTCAAGTTTTGTTTCCTGATATGAGCTTGTTCTAGAAGTGAGCCTGATGTGGATAGTGCAGGAGAAAAAAGTTTTAAATGAATGGAAGGAGAAACTTGTCTATAATTGTCCCTCCAATCTTCAGAGGTATAAAACTATCAGTGAAGGATTTGGTTTTCATCAATGCTTAGTCACAACAAGATTTCTGGTGATTCAATGGTATCTACTACGTGTTTGCATTTCCCCACAATTCATATGTTGAAGCCCTAAACTCCCTTTGGCTGTATTTGGAGATGATGCTTCTAAGAAATCAATTATAATAAATGAGATCATACGGTGTAACTTAATCATATAGGATTGGTGAATTTATGTTAAAAAGGTTGAATATCTTTTGGTAGTAACATATTTTGAGCTTGTCATCAAAAGCATCTGGAAGGCAATTCTTTAAAATTCCTTTTTAATTCTTCTGTGTTTGTTTACATGTTTTATTAAAAAATCAAATATTCCCAGTTTTGACAGTGTATATCTCAACTTCCTGGAAAGGTCACCTGATTATCAGTAGTATTGACAGAAAAGGACCTTCTTATCAGCACAGAGCCTCATTCCTTTGTGTAGCTCACAGGTCTCTGAAAAGCCTCGTGTATGGGCATTAATTGCTATTCAGAGCTAACACCTAGCACCAGGAGATTTTTGTCTTTCTGAAGATTTGCCTGTCAGTGTGATTGGATTATCTGGCTATTAAATAGTGGTCCTTTCAGCATGCCAACCCTCTAAAGAGATTGTGCTAGCAACTCAAGAGATAAACAAAGTGACTTTCTCTAAGTGTAAGCAGACTCCAGCCTTATTCTTGGAAACAACTAACAATCTAATGTGCTACTTAATCAATCTGCAAACAGCTAATGGGTGGCCCCTGGGTGCTGGACACTTCCAGAATATTAGCACCATGCTGGATGACATCAATCAGACGAGGATTTTAAAAGTTAGCCTGTTGGGTTTTTTATAAGGTGATGTGCTTTCTAATTTTGGAGTTGGAATATTTGGAAAAGAGAGGGATTAAGGAGATAGGCCAGAGACTAAGCATATTTCCTGCTTTGTCATGGAGAAGAGAATTAATAAAACATGAATTGTGAACAGTCAGAATAGAAGCAATGTAGTACTTAAACACGATGAGATTAGAATTGATTGGGGTTTTCTTTTTATCCTTTTTATGTTTTGGCCAATTATTAAATGTTACTTGTATAGTTAAAATAAAATGAAGGTAAAATAGTATCTGTATTGCTTAGGATGCTTCAGCGGTAGAAGGATAAATACCCAACCAGCAGCAGCTCCTCCCAGAAGGAAGATGATTGCTTCCTTCACAAGGATCAGGAGGTTTGTGGTTCTGTGCCTTTGTCCAGGGTTCCACGATGTCACATGACATTTGACCTCTTTGCATCTTTCCTCATTGCTGTCTTCTCTGTGCTGGCGTTTCCTCCTCCTGGCTCTCATCCCATGATGATAAGACGGCAGGTGCGGTGCCAACCAAGTATTACGTGAGTGTCCCAAGCAGGAAGGAAGGAGGTGACAAAGTGGCTTTCATCTTAGATGTTTCCCCAGCAGACACTCCCCCTTTGGCTGAAGAGAGGCCAAGAAAACCAGCGCCTGAGAAAGGGAATCACGAAGGGCATGATTTTCAGCTGTGGCCAATCAGAATCCATGTATTGTGGGTGAGCATGTTGCATTGCAGTCACATCAGGATTCTATCATCAAGAAAATTCCCAGATGGGCGGACAAATAAAAATGTCAGCCCCTACCTTCATCACCCTCCTCTCCACTCCTGTCGAGAGCCCTAAAGATTACCCGATTCTCAGCTGGGCTCTCTGAAGAGCCAGTTGTCATAAGGAACAGGAGAGAAAACTTCTGATTCTGAGTCTATCACAGGCGTCCCCAAACTACGACCCACGGGCCGAATGCAGCCCCGAGGCCATTTATCCGGCCCCCCACCGCACTTCAGGAAGAGGCACCTCTTTCATTGGTGGTCAGTGAGAGGAGCACAGTATGTGACGGCCCTCCAGCGATCTGAGGGACAGTGAACTGGCCCCCTGTGTAAAAAGTCTGGGGACGCCTGGTCTATCAACTTAGCTTCTGACACTGCACACAATGCTTCATCCTAGAGTACCACTTTTTTTGGGGGGGTAGGCAGCCACCAGAATCCAGAGTTTATATTATTCAGAATATCTGCTTGTTGTAAACAACAAAGCTATACAAGTAAAACAAAAGAGGTTTGTTTATGCCTCTAAGATTCACTCTAAGGGGCCTTTTTTTTTTTTTTTTGCATTTGAAATTGTTTGTTTTACTTATATATGGCCCTGTGAATTTTCCAGTGAAAAGAATCATGCTTCTCTGTAAGTGCTAAGAACATCACCCTGGAGAAATTGGAGACAGCCAGTTCTCTGCTTGGGGAAATAAGTTTCTTTCCCACGGAGAAAGAGAAACAAGGAACAGGGGAACGGAAAGAGCCACTTTCAATCAATTAATCCACCAAAGCCACTTTTTGTAGCTGGCCCCATGATTGACGTGCTCCATACTGCAGCCTTGGCTTGGTGCCTAGGTCTTGTATCTATGTGAGCTGAGCAGTCTCCTCTCAAAATGCCTGAAGTGCCACTACTAACAAGATCTTTATGCTAAGAATTGCCCTTTCTAGTCTGCTGCTGTGAAAGCAAAAACAGCTCTTCTAGGGAAGAAGAAGGATAAATAACATTTATCCAAGGAGACCTAACATTACATTGGTGGGATGAGATTAAAGATACTGTTTTGTGTCTGTGGGGTGTGGGCGGGGGTGGTGTGAGACGGAGTTTCACTGGTCACCCAGGCTGGAGTGCAGTGGCGCAATCTTGGCTCATTGCAACCTCTGCCTCTCAGGTTCAAGTGATTCTCCTGCTTCAGCCTCCTGAGTAGGTGGGATTACAGGCATGTGCCACTACGCCTGGATAATTTTTGTATTCTAGTAGAGATGGGGTTTCATCATGTTGGTCAGGCTGGTCTTGAACTCCTGACCTCAGATGATCCACCCACCTCGGCCTCCCAAAGTGCTGAGATTACAGGCATGAGCCACCGCACCTGGCCTTAAAATGCTTTTATTCCTCGTGAAAGAAACAGACAGAAAGAGCATCCTGGAAAAAGTGAAACAATCAGACAGGTCACACCTTACACTGCCGTATGCTTCTAAAGACTGCATAAATGTGAAAATTAGGCATGATCAAAATACCTCAATAAATTCAGAAGAGACAGTGTTTTCCTCCAAGGTCGCAGATCGCCAGTCATTTGTTGCACCACAAGACCCAGGACCTGACACGTATCTTCCGTTACCACCCCCTTTTTGAGAGATTACCAACACTCAGTCAAGGTGAGGCTTTCTTGCTGCAGCGATTACAACAAACTCAGCTTTACTTCATCAACATGTTTGTCTGATGGTGTTTCTGGGGTAGCCGAGAGTTGACACTAGGAGGTCTAAGATTAGAGCTGTAATTACACATTTAAAGTCTCCTGGTGTCATAACCATTATTTTGTCCTTTGAGGAGAGTATATATCAACCACTAGTATTTCAGCCATTGCTTTATGGCTTTGTATTATTATTTTCCCATTTCACCCACTTAAACTCTTTCAGCTGTGGTGTCTGCCCTCAAGTCAGAGGTATATCTGTAATTCCTGTTGATGGTGGATAGGACGTTGCTGTTAGAATTCCAGTTTCATGAGGGAGAAGAAATACTGGTGAAGAAAGGAAGTGTTTAGAGTCCCTCAAGGCATTTATCCCCTCAGGAAGCCACAATGTAAAAGCTAAGAGATACATTTTAATTGAGCTGATATCCTAAATGTCAAACCAGCCTGCAGCACGCTCTCCAATGGGTGTTTATTGTCCTACTTCCCCACACAAAACTGAGGGCATTTCATCTGTGAAAATTCCTTGAAGAGTTCGTCTCTCAGCTGTTCTCAGCCTGAAGAGGCATTTCAAGGAGGTATTGGAAACCTTAGGAAAAGGTTAAGTTTTTTAGAAATAATTCGTGGTCAACAGATTCCACTAGGTAAGAAACAACCTTCTTACTGCTTCTGAAGAGTAGAAAGAGAAGACTTGAAGAGGCAACGCTTAATCTAAAAGATTACTAATAATGGAATTTGGGGCATCTCAAGAGACCGCCACTCAGATTCTAGCAGACCCAAGGCCCAAGCAGAAGGCTGTGGCTGCCCGCGTGAAGGGTGTCAATCACGAGAGGCAGGTACAAAGGTGGTTTTCCAGAAATAACACAAGGAGCTAGGGAGTGTGCCAGGCTCATTTACGGCCTCTGGATTCGTGGCCAGAAAAGTAGGTAAAGAGGCAACCGTGGCCACCTGTTGCTAGGTTCCCCAGCAGGCAAGATGTCTCTGGGCTGTTGTGGTCCACAGTGGTTGGCTGTCACTGAAAGTAGCAGGTCGCAGGGTCACACCTTCACTAAGTATCTTCTTTCACTTTCCCCCCAAATGAGAGCATGGCTCCCTGTGGGTTGCCTGAAAATTTAAACCACTTAATATATACTTACCTAGTTGACACAAAATACCACGGCAGCTGGGTTGCTTATTGGGTATGCTTACTCTCATTTTTACAAGGATATGAATTTGCTTATTATTTTCTTTAGGTGAGGAAGTTCCTGCCTTATGAGACACAAGTGTGAATTCATCCCAACTCATACAATAATCCCAACTCATAGCAATCCACTGTGAACCTCCCCACTCCGCTGGGCTCCATGATGCCGCTCTGCAGCTGGTTCATACTGAAGTTACCTCTGAAGTCAGAGACTTACACATTTTAAGGATTTTGTTTTATTTTAAGCCGTTTGTTTGTCCTTCTATCTCGGATTTGCCTGCATATAAAAATATGTAGTATAAATTATAATTTTTGTTCCTAATGTGCATTGCTAAGTTGTTTGTCACTTTTAGCAGCAGTTTCTGTCTAATGACTGTCCTCCTTTTAATTCAAGTATTAAGAATCTGTAAAAGACAAAGTCCATATGGTAATGCTTCATAGCCCCTTGTTCATTTATTATGTATCCGTGTACTCAGTAGCTGCTGTATATAGCCTGAATAGAGCCTACTTTGTTACACTCTCCAAAATTCTTGTGCTAATGAGATAAGACAATATTTGCTCAACACCAGAACAGTATCTGACTTATACTAAACGCTCCATAAAAATCAGCTGGTACCTTGATTAAAGATATTTAAGTCATTTGCTTATTCACTCATTAACTCTGCACCAAGCAACTATACAAGAGGCACTGTGCACACCAGTCGAGAGAGAAGGCATGTTCACTTAGACGAAACTTAGTCTAGGTTTTGAGATCCCAGGAGCATGGACAGATGCTGGGGAGGAATAAGATAAGTTTACATGTGTTGCTTGAGCTTCTCTCTTTAATTCATTTAATTTTGTAGTTATACAACAATAGATTAGTTTGGTTTTATCTGTATTTACTCTGGGAATTTAACCTATCAGGGGATGGCTCATTGCTGGGAGAACAGAAAACGACACAACAGTGTGCTGGAACTGGTGACAAAGGCTTAGTGGCAGAGACAGAATCAACAGCCATCTGCCCCCAGTGTTAGCATTTTTCTCAATGTCAGTAAAACCAATGTTAACTGAGATGTATCCTAAGTGTTTACTCCATCACTGGTTACTAATTTAATTTACCCAAGTCCCGAAGGCCGGACTTTCAAGATGGCCGCCTAAGAACAGCTCAGGACTTCAGCTCCCAGTGAAAGTGCAGAGGGACAGAGACAGACAACAGGTGGATAAACCCACAAAAATGGGTAGAAACCAGCGTAAAAAGGATGAAAACTCCCGAAATCAGAACACCTCTCCTCCTAAAAGTGATCACAACTCCTCACCAGCAAGGGAACCAGACCAGATGGAGAAGGAGGGTGATGAAATGACAGAATCAGACTTCAGAAGATGGGTAGTAAGAAACTACAATGAGCTAAAAGAACATGTTCTAACCCATCGCAAAGAAAATAGGAACCTTGAAAAAAGATTGGACGAACTGCTGACGAGAATGGACAGCATAGAGAGGAGAATAAGTGAATTGATGGAGCTGAAAAACGCAACACGAGAACTTCGTGAAGCATGCACAAGCTTCAACAGCCGAATTGACCAAGCAGAAGAAAGGATATCAGAGGTCGAAGACCAACTCAATGAAATAAAAAGAGAAGGCAAGAACAGAGAAAAAATCGCAAAAAGGAATGAACAAAATCTTCAAGAAATGTGGGACTATGTGAAAAGACCTAATCTACGTCTGATAGGGGTACCTGAATGTGATAAAGAGAATGAATCCAAGCTGGAAAATACTCTTCAGGATATTATCCAGGAAAACTTCCCCAACCTAGCAAGGCAGACCAATATTCAAATCCAGGAAATACAGAGAACACCACAGAGATATTCCTCAAGAAGAGCAACCCCAAGGCACATAATCGTCAGATTCACCAGGGTTGAAATGAAAGAGAAAATGCTAAGGGCAGCCAGAGAGAAAGGTCGGGTTACCCACAAAGGGAAGCCCATTAGACTCACAGCAGATCTCTCAGCAGAAACCCTACAAGCCAGAAGAGACTGGGGGCCAATATTCAACATCCTTAAAGAAAAGAACTTTCAACCCAGAATCTCCTATCCAGCCAAACTCAGCTTCATAAGTGAAGGAAAAATAAAATCCTTTGTGAACAAGCAAGCACTCAGAGATTTCATCACCACCAAACCTGCTCTACAAGAACTCCTGAAAGAGGCTCTACACATATAAAGGAACAACCAGTACCAGCCACTCCAAAAACACACCAAATGGTAAAAAAGCATCAACACAATCAAGAATCTGCATCAACTAACCAACAAAACAGCCAGGTAGCATCAAAATGACAGCATCAAATTCACACATAACAATACTATCCCTAAATGTCAATGGACTAAATGCCCCAATCAAAAGACACAGACTGGCAAATTGGATAAAAAGCCAAAACCCATCAGTGTGCTGTATCCAGGAAACCCATCTTACATGCAAGGATACACAAAGGCTCAAAATAAAGGGATGGAGGAAGATCTACCAAGCAAATGGAGAGCAAAAAAAGGCAGGAGTTGCAATTCTCATCTCTGATAAAATAGACTTTAAAGCAACAAAGATCAAAAGAGACAAAGAAGGACACTACATAATGGTAAAAGGATCACTGCAACAAGAAGAGCTAACGATCCTAAATATATATGCACCCAACACAGGAGCACCCAGATACATAAGGCAAGTTCTTAATGACTTACAAAGAGACTTAGACTCCCACACAATAATAGTGGGAGACTTTAACACCCCATTGTCAATATTAGACAGATCAACCAGACAGAAAATCAACAAGGATATCCAGGACCTGAACACAGACCTGGAACGAGCAAACCTAATAGACATTTACAGAACTCTCCACCCCAAATCCACAGAATATACATTCTTCTCAGCACCACATCACACCTACTCTAAAATTGACCACATAATTGGCAATAAATCACTCCTCAGCAAATGCAAAAGAACAGAAATCATAACAAACAGTCTCTCAGACCACAGTGCAATCGAGTTAGAACTCAGAATGCAGAAACTAACTCAGAACCGCACAGCTTCATGGAAACTGAACAACTTGCTCTTGAATGTTGACTGGATAAACAATGAAATGAAGGCAGAAATAAAGATGTTCTTCGAAACCAATGAGAACGAAGACACAACATACCAGAATCTCTGGGACACATTTAAAGCAGTCTCTAGAGGAAAATATATAGCAATGAGTGCCCACATGAGAAGAAAGGAGAGATCGAAAATTGACACCCTATCATCAAAATTGAAAGAGCTAGAGGAGCAAGATCAAAAAAACTCAAAACCTAGCAGAAGACAGGAAATAACTAAGATCAGAGCAGAACTGAAGGAAATAGAGACACAAAAAACTCTTCAAAAAATCAATAAATCCAGGAGCTGGTTTTTTGAAAAGATCAACAAAATAGACAGACCACTAGCCAGATTAATAAAAAAGAAAAGAGAGAATAACCAAATTGATGCAATAAAAAACGATAAAGGGGATATCACCACAGATTCCACAGAAATCCAAACCATCATCAGAGATTATTACAAACAACTCTATGCACATGAACTAGTAAACCTGGAAGAAATGGATAAATTCCTGGACACCTGCAACCTCCCAAGCCTAAACCTGGAAGAAGCCGAAACCCTGAATAGACCAATAACATGGTCTGAAGTCGAGGCAGCAATAAAGAGCCTACCACCCAAAAAAAGCCCAGGTCCAGATGGGTTCACAGCTGAATTCTACCAGACATACAAGGAGGAGCTGATACCATTCCTTCTGAAACTATTCCAGACAATCCAAAAAGAGGGAATCCTTCCCAAATCATTTTACGAGACAAACATCATCCTGATACCAAAACCCGGCAGAGACTCAACAAGAAAAGAAAATTTCAGGCCAATATCCATGATGAACATAGATGCAAAAATCTTCAATAAAATACTGGCAAACCGATTGCAACAGCTTATCAAAAAGCTCATCCACCATGATCAAGTAGGATTCATCCCGGGGATGCAAGGCTGGTTCAACATACGCAAGTCCATAAACGTAATTCACCACATAAACAGAACCAAAGACAAAAACCACATGATTATCTCGATTGATGCAGAGAAGGCTTTTGACAAAATTCAACAACCCTTTATGCTAAAAACCCTCAATAAACTAGGTATTGACGGAACGTATCTCAAAACAATAAAAGCTATTTACGACAAACCAACAGCCAATATCATACTGAATGGGCAAAAACTGGAAGCATTCCCTTTGAAATCTGGCACTAGACAAGGATGCCCTCTCTCACCACTCCTATTCAATATAGTACTGGAAGTTCTAGCCAGAGCAATCAGGCAAGAAAAAGAAATAAAGGGTATCCAAATTGGAAAGGAGGAAATCAAATTGTCTCTATTTGCAGATGACATGATTGTATATCTGGAAGACCCCATCATCTCAGCCCAAAATCTCCTGAAACTGATAAACAACTTCAGCAAAGTTTCAGGATACAAAATCAACGTGCAAAAATCACAAGCATTCCTATACACCAGTAATAGACTTCAAGAGAGCCAAATCAAGAACGAACTGCCATTCACAATTGCTACAAAGAGAATAAAGTACCTAGGAATACAACTAACAAGGAACGTAAAGGACCTCTTCAAGGAGAACTACAAGCCATTGCTCAACGAAATAAGAGAGGATACAAACAGATGGAGAAACATTCCATGTTCATGGTTAGGAAGAATCAACATAGTGAAAATGGCCATACTGCCCAAAGTAATTTACAGATTCAATGCTATTCCCATCAAGCTACCAATGACCTTCTTCACAGAACTGGAAAAAAACACCTTAAACTTCATATGGAACCAAAAGAGAGCCCGCATAGCCAAGTCAATTCTAAGCAAAAAGAACAAAGCAGGAGGCATCACACTACCGGACTTCAAACTATACTACAAGGCTACAGTAATCAAAACAGCATGGTACTGGTACCAAAACAGAGATATAGACCAATGGAACAGAACAGAGGCCTCACAGGAAATACAACATACCCACAACCATCTGATCTTCGACAAACCTGACAAAAACAAGCAATGGGGAAAGGACTCCCTGTTTAATAAATGGTGTTGGGAAAACTGGCTAGCCATGTGCAGAAAGCAGAAACAGGACCCCTTCCTGACACCTTACACCAAAATTAACTCCAGATGGATTAAAGACTTAAACATCAGACCTAATACCATAAAAACCTTAGAAGAAAATCTAGGCAAAACCATTCAGGACATAGGTGTAGGCAAGGACTTCATGACCAAAACGCCAAAAGCAATGGCAACAAAAGCCAAAATAGACAAATGGGACCTAATCAAACTCCACAGCTTCTGCACGGCAAAAGAAACAGTCAGTAGAGTGAATCGGCAACCAACAGAATGGGAAAAAATTTTTGCAGTCTACCCATCTGACAAGGGGCTGATATCCAGAATTTACAAAGAACTAAAGCAGATCTACAAGAAAAAAACAAACAAGCCCATTCAAAAATGGGCAAAGGATATGAACAGATACTTTACAAAAGAAGACATACAGGAGGCCAACAAACATATGAAAAAATGCTCATCATCACTGGTCATCAGAGAAATGCAAATCAAAACCACATTGAGATACCATCTCACACCAGTTAGAATGGCGATCATTAAAAAATCGGGAAACAACAGATGCTGGAGAGGATGTGGAGAAATAGGAACACTTTTACACTGTTGGTGGGAATGTAAATTAATTCAACCATTGTGGAAGACAGTGTGGCGATTCCTCAAGGACCTAAAAATAGAAATCCCATTTGACCCAGCAATCCCATTACTGGGTATATATCCAAAGCATTATAAATCATTCTACTACAAGGACACGTGCACACAAATGTTCATTGCAGCACTGTTTACAATAGCAAAGACCTGGAACCAACCCAAATGCCCAACGATGTTAGACTGGATAGGGAAAATGTGGTACATATACACCATGGAATATTATGCAGCCATCAAAAACGATGAGTTCACGTCCTTTATAGGGACATGGATGAACCTGGAAACCATCATTCTCAGCAAACTGACACAAGAGCAGAAAATCAAACACCGTATATTCTCGCTCATAGGCGGGTGTTGAACAATGAGAACACATGGACACAGGGAGGGGAGCACTACACACTGGGGTCTGTTGGGGGGAAATGGGGGAGGGGCGGGGGGTGGGGAGGTGGGAAGAGATAGCATGGGGAGAAATGACAGATACAGGTGAGGGGACGGAAGGCAGCAAAGCACACTGCCATGTGTGTACCTATGCAACAATCTTGCATGTTCATCACATGTACCCCAAAACCTAAAATGCAATAAAAAAAAAAAGAAAAAAAAAAAAAAAGAAAAAAAAAAAATAATAATTTACCCAAGTCCCTAGTGAGGAATTATCCTCATTAAGCAACTCTTTATAAAACAAATCTTAAATCAACACGGGAGACCCTCAGACTCCAGATTTTGTGCCCTTTATATGTAGTTTTTTCCCCAGATCTTTCTACTTTTCAATATTTTAGGTGACACAATTATCATTTCTAGAAAATGAACTTAACAGTGCTAAGCCTTAAGTTCAATATTATGTTCACAGAAAGCTTTCCAAAAAGGGAAAAGCAATGAAAATAAAACCTGAGAAGGTTTGGTACTTTTAAAATTAATCCTCAATTTCATTTTCTATTTTAGTTTCACAGATAGAAAATACATATTTTAATCTTTTTGCGATTTAATTTGTTTTAATATTGAAAGCCTCTCAGGGGTGTGTTACCCAGAATCTCTGCTCACGTTTGCCTGCCTTACCTTTCCCCTCCAGAGACACAGGTGTTTGTATCCTCTGCCCCTCTCTGAGCTTTCGAAGGATCCCCCCTGGTGCAATGCTCCACGTTTAGCTATGACATCACCACGGGTTGAATGAAGGATCTCCTGGAAGCCCTGCCTCATCTCTCTTCCACATAGCCAAAGTCAAAGCAAGCAGAAAGAGGCATATAGAAGAAGCCCCTCCACTGACAAACAGAGTCTGCACTGGGAATTCATTTTTTCTCATTCAGGAAAAGGTGACCTTTTACTACCCTCATAGAGAAAATAGAAACTTTCTCTTCTCAGAAATATCCATGAGGATTGATACTGGCTATTGACTGAAGTTTGAATCTGACATTCACTTCTATCATTCCATGAGTATCACATGTTCCACGGATCTCGACCCTCTGACAGTGTCTAGCACAGCCTATGACTGCAGTTGCAGCAAGGGGCTGAGGACTCAGCAGTACAGCAGTCTTGAAACAAACTCCATAAACGAATGCTTTCTGAAACGTGTTTAAGGACATTTCCTTGGGTATCCTCATTCATTTATCTAAATCCCTCTTTTGCTAACCTCAAACTTTAGCAGTAGAAACTTTAAAGACAATGCATTTTCATATATTCGTTACTCAGTAGAAAAATTAGCTCTTCCTACTATTTTTCCTAGATTTGTAGGAGGCAGAACAAAGGGTCTAATTGTGGGGATGCTCTAGTTTTGACTTCAATCACCTGGTAGCACCCAGACTATTATTTATATGATCATGAAAAAGATAAAAACTAATTCTGTGGGTCAACTCTGATTTTAAAAACCATTTTTCTAATATTTAGCCTTGTCAGTACACATAAAAGAAATATTTCTGCATTTATAATATCTTAGGGGCTAAAGTGCACTGATTAAATGTACTATTTTGAGCTAATCATAAGTAATAGAGCCTTTACATTTTGGATTATCAAAAATGCCATTCACGTTTAATTACATCTCATTACCAATCTTTCTTAACGGCCATTTTAAGGCTTTAAACTCATCAGAGAAACATCCAGTTCTGAAGAGGGCCATACACCCACTTCCCAGGTATATGTCAACAATGAATTCATTCCCTGATTACCTTAAAAAAAGGTGTGTTTCATGCTAAGGGCCAGGTGTTTTGTTAGGTTTATTCATATTTGTTTTATAACTTCACAAATGTTAGCATCATCACTTTATAGAAAAGAAAACTGAAGATCAGAGAGTTTAAGTAATTTGCCCAGAAAACACTTTATCATTAAGTTTGAATTTGGATCTGTGGTTTCCTGTGTAAGCAAATATGACAATTTCAGCGTCAACTTTTCTCACTGGAAAGGGCATTGGAATGGCGTTTTAGTGGATCATCCTATTGAACACTTTTCCTTAATTCCTTCTGCTTCCTTCCTTCTTTTCTTTCTTCTTGACTTTACTGGGGTTTTCAAAATCTCTTTTTCTAGCAATACAAAGATTTGAGTAAACAAATGATTTCTATCAAAATGATCATTTGCCTATGTGAAGCAAAATGTCTCTACTAACTGAAAGCTTTATTTTTTTAAAATTTTTTGTTGCATTTTAGGTTTTGGGGTACATGTGAAGAACATGCAGGATTGTTGCATAGGTACACACGTGGCAGTGTGGTTTGCTGCCTTCCTCCCCTTCACCTGTATCTGTCATTTCTCCCCATGCTATCTCTCCCCACCTCCCCACCCCCGTCCCTCCCCCATTTCCCCCCCACAGACCCCAGTGCATAGTGCTCCCCTCTCTGTGTCCATGTGTTCTCATTGTTCAACACCCGCCTGTGAGTGAGAACATGTGGTGTTTGATTTTCTGCTCTTGTGTCAGTTTGCTGAGAATGATGGTTTCCAGGTTCAAAAGCTTTATTTTTGGATTCCAAGTCTACTCTCTAGTTGGTGACACACATCTGAATCTCAGAGGAAAGTTGGCCTCGGGAAGGATGTGGCAGTCGTCAGCCTAGGGACAGCAGCTGAAACGAACAAACAAAAAAAAGTCATATAAGTGGGTGAGATATCAAAGGAGAGTGTGTGGATTGAGAAGACCAGTTGGCTGAGACAACAAACAAGCCAACCAACTTATCAACCAACAAACAAGCCAATGCTCAGGGAGCAGGCTCATGCAGAAGGCAGGCAGAGGCTGAGGAACCATGCAGGAGTGAGAGGGTGGTAGCTGAAGTCAGAGAGAGGCCTGGTGGCTGAGAAAACTGTAAGCAATAAAGAAAAGTTGGATATAAATCTAGTGTCTTAAATCTGAATTATCAAGGTCAACCTTTAACCAAAATCAATATCTAAACACTGCCAAAGAATAACAGAAACCCATTGGACAGAATGCCCTTTGGATCTCGAGATCCTGGTTTCTAAAACTAACTCAGCTGGAAGAATCCAGGACTCATTGGAGACTGGCTGGTTCTAAGCCTTGGGGCAAAAATAAATTCAGAAGGTGGCAGAAACTTGCTGATGTTGCTGGAAACCAAGAATACATTTTAAATATAAATAGGAATGCTAAAGGGGCAGATAAATTTAATCAAAGACTTTTATGAGCCCAGTTGTTCAAATCTTAAGCTTTAAAAACAAAACTCACAGCAATGAATTATTGAAATAAGTTGGGTTAATAAAAGGTGGCGAGTGAATTGCATTCAAAGGGAAAAAGGATTCAAAAGAGAGACTTTAGTAAGATTTTTATTGAAATAAGTGTGGGGTATTTGTGCATGTGTCTCGCTGACACTGTGTGTGCAAATTTTACCTATTCTGTTAATCACATGGTGGTGTGTATGTGTGACAAAATTAATGGTGTCAATTGTATGATGTTTAGAATATGTTGAAACGGAACTGTAGTAATACATTTTATAATAACTGGCATTTTATGTGTTCTGTCTGTTATTTAGGATTTATTAAGTAATAAGACAAGAACAGCCATTTTAAAATGTCATTTAATTTCTCTAAGAAAATTTAATGAATGTGGAACGGAATTTGGTACTGAATGTTCAAAGACCTAAAAGTTTTTTTCTAAGTCTTTATGTATATTTAAACAAAATCACCTAAATTTAGTTGTGAGTGTTTCTCCTTTTCTACTCCTGAATGCACGGAATGACTATTTTTTAAGGCTTTATGTGTATGCAATTAAATTAGAATTAGCTGTATCAACTGTATGATTTTTTTTGTCCCAAAGAGCCTGGATTAATAGAAGTCCAGTTTCAATCAGGCAATTACCAACAGTGCCCAAACAGGACTGAAAATGTGTATTTGATTTGTCAGTAAACGTGAACCAGGGTGACCTCAACAGAGCTAATCCAATTTGATTGAGCATTGAGGCAGGAATACTGGAAGGTGTGTGCCCTTGATGGCATTAGACCCTAAAACGAAAGAGCCAGACAGAAACACAATAAGTGTGCAGAATGCCAATGTGTTTTTCTCAGTCTCTGGTAGATCAGGGCCCTGCCAGCAAGAAAGAATTTGGAAAATGTGCAGAACAAAATCAGTAGCTAATACATCAGTCTCATGAAGGGCTGAAGCAACTGAGCAGGAGGTCTGACTCCAGTCAAAACTGGTGAACGTAGGACTGGTATCCAGGACGTTGTCCTGTAAGGTCATTGCGCTTTGAAACAGGGACAAATAAAACACTTCAAAAGTTCTAACAAGGCAGTCCAGGGGGTGAGAAAATCACCAAGTGTATCTGCTGCTCCAGAGTTGCTCCCAGCTGAAAATCTGTAATCTCTAGTTCATTGAATCCCATTGAGGAGGTAACATCAACCATTTTTGAAGAATAAATTTCAACTGGCCTGGGATAGTAATTCCAATTTTCTGGAAATGTTAAAATGCTTTCCTTATTATCTCTTTAAGCTCATGGAAGTTTAGAATCAACAAAACAGATGATGAATTATACCAAATCTGTATATTTTATTTATTTGCCAAGGTAAGGAGTAACTGGGGAATTCTTTGTACTTGAAACATTTGTAATTGTTAAGACAATTTGTCATATTAGATTACAGATTCATCTTTCTTTTCCAGTTAAAATGCAATTTAGAAATCGAGTTTTGACTTTTGTCTTTAAGTTAAAAAGTGTAAGAAATTTATCTTAATACAGAAACAATAATAGAACGTAAAAACAACATTTATTTATTATATTTCTAGGCTTGTTTGAATACTTAAGATCATTTTGCTTATTAAATAGCATATTAGTTGCTTAACAAGATAGTAGATATATTTAATTTACAAATACAGTTTAAACTATTTAAAGAAATTTAGTTAAGGCTTTCAAAATTCTCTTAAAATTTTTTCAAATAAATTTGCAAATAGAAATATTAAGACTTGTAAGCTGAACATAACGACTTAGGGAAAATCTTAAGTTTGGCATTTTATTGACTTGAATATTTTGATTACTAATTTAAAAGGCAAGAAGTCACAGATAGTCTTCTCTATGCACTGAAGCAACCCTTGAAGGCGACAACTATACGAACAAAGTGGAATGAGCTGTTACTGGGACAGGGACCAGTGTGGGAAGGTGGGTGGAAAGAAAGAGGAGCAGGAAGCAGAAGCTCATTCATGGAAACTAATAGGAACAATAAACCAGAGCTACCAAGAGAAGCACAGAGGACTCTTTAAAATATAGTACTAAGGGGAATATAGATCTAGGTCACAGTGCGATATTTGTGAATTTAAACCCATGTATAGACAAACCATAATTATACACTATGCAAAGATTCAGAGATACCACACAAGGGCATACATCAAGCACACGGGTCCCTCCACAAGGAAGGGGTAATGCTAGAGGAGACGGGGAGGGGGGGAGAAAACAAAAGGGCCTGGCAGGAACAATCATGATAGGATCTAAACTAAGGAGTAGGATCGACCAAACCTGTCGCTACCTGTGTGTTACATTGTTTTAAAAGAAAAAAAAGAAAAGAAAACAAAGAAAGAAGAGAGGAAGGGAAATGAACTAACAGCTATACACTGGGGTTGATTCTATCCTGATCTGATTTGCAGAAGGTCCTTCAACTCAGCATTCCTGTTGCAGGTTGGAAAGTATTTTATATATATCCTCAGACTCACCTGGTTCAGGAAAATACCAAGCTCCATGGCAGCTACTATTCTAAGAGCCACTTCTTTCTTTTGCCTGTCCCATTACTGGGATCTGATAAATACTACATGTCGGTGATAATTATGAGAACAGTAAGTGGAGTCTGCATTTCCAAATGTGTGGATGAAGTTTTCCTTCTCAATTTTTTTAAATATTACCACTTCTCACCATTCCCCAAATTTGTACAAGTCATTCTGAAACAGAAATACCAACTATTCACACATTAACTGAAACAACTAATTTTTTACCCCTTCCTCTCTCTTTTTGTTCCAACCATTAAGAAATGTGAGAAACTAGTTATTCTTAATGTAAATTTAAATAAAATGATGTAAATGTTGTTGTGGGTGTTTCTCCTTTTCTACTCCTGGATGCTTTGAATAAATAGTATTCATTATGGCAATGATATGGCTGTGTGTGTGTGTGATGAAATTAAAATCAAGTGCATCAATTATACGATTTTTTTTTTTTTTTTTTTTGGTCCAGAGTGTCTGGATTAATAGAAATCCAGTTTCAATCAGGCAGTTACCAACAGTGCCCATACAGGACTGAAACTATTCATTTTATTTGTCAGTAAAAGTGAATTAGGAATTCCTGCAGAATCCTCTGACATTTCCACACTTTACCCCAGGACAAACTTCAAGGTGAGAAACTAGTCGACAAAATAAAGGTAAGAGTTTCCAATTTCTAAAGATGAAAATTGTCTCTCCAGGACAGAGGTGTAGAAACACTTTCCTGTAAAGGACCAGATGGTGTATATTTTAGACTTTGTGGAAGAAGACACAAAACTGCAGATATCAGTACAAGAGAGAAAACTGGTTTCCCCGCCCCATCTGCTATTTCTGAGTTATTCACTGCTGCAAATGCTGGGCTGCAGTGCTGTGAGCCTGCTAGCTGGGATGAAGCTTCTGGGAGTAGAGGGGAATTCAGGGTGGAGCTTGGTGTCTGCAGTCCACAGTGCTTGCCCACTCAATCCCTGAGAGCTGGATATGACAAAAACAGGCAGCTGCTTGGAGCTGGCTCACAGGCCATAGTCCACTGAGCCTTATGCCAAGGAGTCATATCTACCCATAAAATGAACCATCCATGGATGAAGACCCTTAATTGAGGCAAGGAAGTATAATAATTACTGGATGAGAAAGCAGGTCTTTAGTCTGGCTGATGGCAAGTACAATGGATTCACCAAACCCCTTTCATTTTCCTGCTAGCCACACAACTGGACTATATTGCCCAGCATCCCTTGCAGTTAGGTTGGAGCCATGTGACTGGGTTATGGCCAATGAAAATAATGTGAGCCTGGCAGTAGAACTTTCTGCAAGAGTCCAGATTCCAGGGTGACCATAGCAGCTGTGTGTTATGAGGCCATAATACAGAAAGACCAGGGTCGTCAAATGACTACATAAAGCAGGGGTTTCCCCACCACCCCCCACACTTGGGATTGTAATGCAAATAAGTTATTTCTTTCATCAATAAAGGTTTATTTACCTTTATTGATGACAACCACTGCCATTTGGGGGTTGTTACAGCAGTCAGCAGACTGTGACTAATAGAGGCAGCAAGAAATAGGGGGTAGAGAGAAAGGTGTCCATGTGAGTTATCCAGCAAAAGGGGCACACGGTCCAATGTGCTGGAAGCCAGAAATATGACACTGGGTTTCTGAGAAGAAAGCTTTATACTGCAAGTTGACTCACAAGGAGGCAGGAGTGAAGCTCAAACTTGTGCTAGTTTTTTATTAAAAAAGGTTCACAGGGTGGAGAAATTAGTAGGTAATCGGTGGAAGGAAAGGGGAGGTCTAGGAAGTCCTTGGGCATGCACAATTACCTTTTTACGCTATCTCATGTGCAAATGCAGGGGAAGTTAGTATGCACCAGGCAGTGAAAATTCAGGCTGTGATGTTAGTAAGCTCCTCCTGTGCAAACTCCGGTCATCCATATTGGTTCCATCTAATTTCAGTCAGTTCTTTCATCTCACAAGTGGGGTTTCAGTGCTTCAGCAAGTTGTTTCTTTTCTTATCTGCCATCCTACAACCTCAATAATTTCTGTTAGCTACTAGTTTATTTAACTTTTTGGGGAAGAGTTTCATGTGTGCCCCACACAATCCTAATAGTTTCATAATGAGGAATCCCTCCTAGAGAGGGGATGTTTCTGAGAGGTTTATCACTGAGAAGCACAGCTAGACTAACACAAGATGAGACAAGACACGCCAGGACAGAGGACAGGCTTCTCACTGAAGGACTCTCATTTTCAGAGAGAAGTAAGCTGTGTTTTCTCCATTTCATCCAACTCCTGGTAGGGTATCATCCTATGGTATCTTTGAGATGAGGCACTCATGCTGTGCTCTGAAAGGAATGATAAAATTACCTGAGAGTCTTCAAAATAGGTGAGAGATAAAGGACAATGTTAGAGGTGTATCCACAAAACCATGAGTATACAGAGTAAGAAGAAAATATAAACGGAGAATAGAGGGAGTCCGCAACAGTGGAAGATGCAGATTTTAGGTAAATGTGCCCTGTATGAACACCATGGGATAGTCAGCCTTACGTTGTCTGTCCTAGAGGAGTCATCGGGGAAATATCCTAGCAAAACTGCTATGCTTAATATGAAATTTTAAACGACCAGAACTTACAGAGTACAGTGGTTAAGGGTGTGGGCTTGGAAGCCAGACTGTGTGCATTAAATCCTCTATCATTTGCCAAGTCTGGGAGCTAGAGCAAGTTTTCACCAAACCCCTTTCATTTTCCTGCTAGCCACACGACTGGACTACATTTCCCAGCATCCCTTGCAGTTAGGTTGGGGTCATGTGATTGGATTCTGGCCAATAAAAATGATGTGTGCCTGACACAGAATATTCTGCAAGATTCCAGATTCCAGGATGACCATAGCAGCTGTGTGTTATGGGGCCAAAATGCAGAAAGATCAGGGTCTTCAAATGATTACATAAAGCAGAGTTTTCTCTGCTATCCCCGACACCTCCCTGCCTCAATTTTCTCATCTGCTAAATGGGATGGCATTATTAATTCATAGAAATCTTATAGTAATTAACCTAAAACAATTAAGATACATTTATAAAAGATGGCATTTATTAGACAGTTGATAAATGCTAATTATTATAACATTCAGTAATGCTTTAATAATAGCACTGGAGGTGTGAAAGTTGATGTGGTTGGGAAGCTCAACTGACATTCTTGCCTGTTCCCATACACAATATCAGAAAAGTTATTTTGAATATTCAGGGAATACCAAGAATAATGAGAATGGGAGGGAAGGGAGCCCCAGCCCAATGTAAATACCTATTTTCTTTGGGAGACTTCTTTGAAAAACCAGATATCTCATAGTTGGGCATGTCTCTCTGCACATAGGGTTTACAGATCTTAGATTCTATGCCCCGTCTCTCTCACAAGGTCTCAATTCTCTGCGCTGAGTGCTGTTCTGCTCTTCATTTAAGAGTCTGCAAGTGGAGCCCATCATAGGCTAAATTGCCATAGCCACTGGTGCAGGTGTATTACTTGAGCTCAGAGACCAGCAAAGCCTCTGTGTCTGGTTGCCCTTGATATCATCCGGAGATCTAAGCTGTTTCATCTTCACCTCCAGGAGCTGGTTCCATCGGACCTAGGAATTCGTTCCCAGGTCTATCTCCAATCCTGGCCTCTGCTCTGGGGCTCTTCCTGCCAAATTGCAAGATCTTTATCATCAAAATATCCTGAGCCCAGGTATCATATTTACCTGGGAAAAACCCAACACGTGGTCATGGCATTATAGTCAAGAGTCTTGGATTTAGATGGAGGAGGAGAAAGAAACCTGTCCTGGGAGTCAAGATTCCTAAAGTGCACCTTCATCTCAATTAAGAGGCATGTTAAGTCTGCTGTATAGACATTCCTAGAAGGGAGTGAAGGGAAACCGATTTCAGGTATACTGGGTTTAAAAAAAAAACTTTTATTTTAAATGCAGGAGTACATATATAGGGTTGTTAGATACATAAAGTTGTGTCATGGGCTTTTGTTGTACAAATTACTTCATCACCCTTTCCTCCCAGGTATTAAACCTACTAACCATTAGTTACTTTTCCTGATCCTCTCCTTCTACCTACCCTCTGCCCTCTGACAGGCCCCAGTGTCTCTTGTTCTATTCATATATATATGGTTGCATTTTACGTTTGGGGGTTTTCTTCTACGTGTCCATGTGTTCTCATCATTTAACTCCCACTTATAAGTAAGAACATATGTTATTCTATGTCCTTACCTAATTTTTGAAAAATGAATTACAGTTCTAATAACTTTTCTGTACTTTTCTGTCAATTCTATTATGTGTGTCTATTCTAGGTCTGTCTCAATTGATTTAATTTTTTACCTTTATTATGGGTGGTATTTTTCTACCTCTGATTCTCTAATAATTTCTGATTGGATGTCAGATATTGACTTTTACCTTCTTGGCTGCTGAATATTTTAGCAATTTTTATAAATTTTCTTAAGCATTGTTGTGGGATGAAGTTAAGTTGTTTGGACATAATTTGATCCTGTTGGGTCTTGTTTTTAAGGTTTGTACGGTAAGACTGCTATAACATTTAGTTTATGATGAATTAATACCTATTAATGGAGCAAGATCCTTCTGAGTACCCTACCCAATAACTAATTAATGATGAGGTTTTCCTGTGTGGCTGGTAGGGACAAGTACTATTCCCAGTACTATGTGATTGCTGGGTGCTGTTTTCTCTAGGTTTTTCAGGTGCTTCTTTCCTCAGCCTTAAATGGTTTCTTTCCATGCATGCACTGATCAATGCTGGACTGGATACTCAAGGGATTCCCACTGCCGTTCTTCAGAATTCTCTCTCTATGCAGTTGTATCCTCTCTTATACCCTGTCTTGCAAACTCCAGCTTCCTCTTCTCAGACCCTAAGTTCTGTCTCCTCAGCTAAGGGAGTCTGGTTACCCTCCCTGTGTGATGTACTGGAAACTCTATCCCTAGAGTAAGCTGGACAGTTGTAGGACCTGCCTTGCTTTTGTGTCATCTTTCAGGAGCCAACATCTTACTTTGCCTGATGATCCATGTCTTGAAAGCAGCTGTTTCATATACTTTGTTTGGTTTGGATTGTTTCTGGTAGGAAGGTGATTCCATTCCCTGTTAGTGCATCTTGGCTGAAATGAAAGCTCCTCATTACAACTTTAATTGCAATTTTAACTAATTTTTACTCAATGTCCAATTTTGGCCACTTATTAAACAAAGTCTGTTTAAACACAATTATGTCCACTCAATACTTAGCCATTTTATAAAGAATGTTGCTTTGTTTCAGTGACCATTTATCCTACCCTAGGCACTGACTTATGATATTTATGAATCCATTTAAAACTCAATTATTGTTTGAGGTATATACAATTATTTAAAATATTCATTGTGGAAACAGATGATTAAAAGGTGAAGAAATACACATGAAGAGCACAGCTTGCACATGAAAAGCTGAATTTCAACCCAGGCAATCTGTCCCTAAAACCGTCACTGTACACTGTAGAAGATGATGTGCTGCCTGACCTAGGGTGCAGTTGTATCAATCATGATTAGAAACTTGTTTCAGAGCAACACCCCATTGGGATCTTTCACAAACAATAAACCTCTTACTTCAATGTTAAATATGAGTGATGTCACACACAGCACACCAAATGGACAAAGCTTCTTTTACCTGGAAGAGCAGTTTCCTGTTCCTGCATAGCCTCAGATGAGCTGGTTAATGCTTGTCAAGGACCCAGATATCATGCCACAGGAGGAGTCAGGAGATCTTAGGTAAGGCACTGTGGTTTGCTTTTTATACTGTGTGGATTAGCAGAAGGAATAGGAAGGGCCATGACCCAAGAAAGGGACAGTGGGAAAGAGTACATCAAGTCCCTTCAATAATATCCAAATATCCACATCAAAAACCAAGCACTTCTGTGCACCGTCCCTCACCATGTGTGTGCCTTACATTTCACTCCCACCATGACTCCATGAAACAGGGGTGCTCTCACTTCTCCAATTCAAAGATAAGGGGTTTTGAGGCTCAGAGAAGCTGAGAGGATTACAACCCAAGACCACATCTCTAATGGCTGATGAAGGTGGGAGTCACACTTAGTTAGGCCTCTGACTGCAAAGTCCCCATTCTTACCCAGTATCTTCCATTGTCTCCCCAAATACTTTATGGGAATTAATTCATTTCCTCTCCCCAGAAGCTCTCAGAGGTAAGTACTATTATTAACTGATATAATCAGGATCTGCATCACCCCCAAATCTCATGTTGAAATGTAATCCTCAGTGTTGGAGGTGGCCTAGGGGGAGGTGTTTGGGTCATGGGGGTGGAACCCTCATGCATGGCTTAGCGCCATCCCCTTGATAATGAGTGAGTTCAATTCACACAAGATCTGGTTAATTAAAAGTGTGTGACACTGCCCCCTTCTCTCTCTTGCACCTGCTTTTGTCATGTGAGATGTCTGCTCCCACTGTTCCATGAGTAAAAGCCTGGCGGCCTCTCCAGAAGCCAAGCAGATGCCAGCATCGTGCTTCCTGTCCAGTGGGCAGAGCCGTGAGCCAATTAAACCTCTTTTCTTTGTAAATTACTCATTCTTAGGCATTTCTTTACAGCAGTGCAAGAATGGCCTACCACCTTATCCCCAAGGTTTAGTTGAAGACCCTGAGGCACAGACTGGTTAACTGATTTCCAGGAGAAAAAAATTCACCTGAATTTGATACTGCCAGTTATAACAGCAGCAGCAATAACAATAATCAACAAGTACAGAGGATTTATTATGTAACTAGTACTATTCTAAAAGCCTAATATACATGAGCTCTATTAACTTATTAAATATTTTTAATTACCCCATAATTGCTTCTATTATTAGCTCTCTTCAACACATGAGACAACCCAAGCACAAAAATGTGAAGTGGCTGTTATAGGTCATATAGATGGTGAGGGTAAAATTTATTTTACCCCAGGGCAACTGGCTCTAAACCCTCATTCATAACCATTATGCTACACACACCCACACACACACACACACACACACACACACACTGCACACACAAATATCCACATACAAATACATAAGAAACATACACACTCATATACCAACACACACTACACAAAATCATATGCACATGTATATATTCACATACATATACACACATCATGTACTTACACATACACAAATGTCCATAAGCACACACACACAGATACACATATATACATATGCACACTTATACATTTTCACATGTACGAACACACACAAATATACACATATTCAGTAGACACATAGAAAAATACACACCCACTCAAACACATATATACACATATTCAACACACATGTACACGCATACATACATATACCCAAAATGTAATATTCAGCTATGTTCTTAACTATAAACGATTGCATGATAAGAATTAAATTATAAATTTCCCCAAACACAAACGTTTAGGGCTGCCAGCCCTTTGTGCATACATGTCTGATTCAGAAGTTGTAGGATATATCTGGAGTCACTTTTTATTCTTTCTCACACAAAGAGAAACCCAAGCCCTTTTGACATTCAGCATTTGTGGAATGCGGATTTGCTGTTTCCTTTTTCATTAAAACAAATCCTCCCAGAATAGAATGAGGCACAGGGGTGATGTGCTGCTAACTGTGGTAGGGCTGTCGGATTTAGTAGATGAAAATACGGAATGCACAGTTCAATTTGAATTTCAGATAAGCAATGAATATTTTTAGCATAATTATGTCCCATATTGTAGCCTATTCTGTGTCTTACCTGGCCAGTCTATATTTTTAGGATAAGTATATCCCAAATTGCATCCTTTGTTCTATATTTTATCTGGCAACCCTGAACACAGGGCACGTGGACCAACAGCTCATCACAGAGCTACATGAGAGCTGTCACTGACTGTTTGCATTTTGATCAGAAAGGGAGTTTAGCAACCACTGTGGGCTCCTGAGTGTGTTGTGTGGACTTCAGAGACACCCTGCTTCCTGTGTTGTTCAACTTTATGCCTCACTCCTGGGCTTCCAGTTAGAGAACAAACCACAGGAGATTATTCCCTAGGGAAAGTGGACACAAGAGTGGGGGCAAAATCTATTTCTCATCACCAGAAAATGGACTGGCTGGAAATTCACTCCTCCACTGCTGTCTTCTTCCCGAGTTGCAATAGTAAAATACATTGATTGAAATACTGAAACTTCCGCCTACTGTAGTCCAAAATTCGTTCTATAAACAGGGCAACCTGCTCATGAAACAAATCACCTTTAGGGAAGTGAATTTTTCTCAATAAGATACCTAACATTTCGTAGTAATAGTTATAATTTCCATTATGCTGCTGTCACGCGGTTTTGTGGACAGAACTATTACTGTATGTAAATTGTGTACAATTGCTTAACAAGATAAAAGAAGTTTTAATCTACCTGTTTTTCAGGTAGAAATTACCTGATCTAAATATTTCTTTTTGACAGAAGAAAATTTTTCTCAGAAAAGATTTAGGAAAAAAATCGTAGGTTGAAAAAGCTGGGTATATATTTAATGTCCCCAGTGGCATACAGAATAGCTAGTTTTATTCAACTCACTGCACAAATATGAAATTAAGTAGGTTTCACCAAGTACATCTTGGGATAAAAACAAAGTCTGTCTTTAGTCCCATATGATTTAGTGAAATTCATGTACCACTGGTTTGTTATAAATTAAAGATTAGTACAGTTTTTTGGTTTGGTTCAAAATACAAGGTGACAGAAATGAATTAATTTTACAGACGTTCTAAGAAATTGTATTAGGTTCACCCAAGTAGAACAAAAGGAAGGCAGTTATTAAGGAAAGGGATAAAATTCAAGACAGAAGTTTTCTAAAAGAAGCAATGATCTGCCAGGGTATTCCAGACAAGGAAAGAGGAGGAGCATGTCCGAGGAAAGCTGGCTCATTGCCCTGCTGATGCCCTGGCCAGGTGCGGTGTCTGATGATGCCGTGAATCATTACCAGAGCTGAGCCCTGCAAGAGCTTCACGAATCTGAGGGATCGAAGGAGGGAGTAACAAGTCGTTGCATGCATTATTATTCTACTGGGGTCTCCAATTCACATGCATAGAGATCCCAGATCAAAAATTTAAATAAGAGCTCCAGGTATAGATTGCCAAACATCTAAGAGCACTGATCCATGTAGCCCCAGCTGGTGGCTCTCTTGTGGGAATAGATCTTCCAAGTCCAAGAGACTCTAAAAATTCATATTTTGGGAGAGTTTCCAATTTTGTAATTTTAGCCACTGTCACGCCAAGTGTCAGATTTCTCAGACTTCTAGCCCATGCTGAGGTCTGAAGGGAGTGGGTAGATGGGTAGCAGAGAGTGGAAAGACCACTTCGGGAGGCATAGGTAGGTGAAATTCAGCAGGTTTTATTCAGCGGCTCTCTCATACTGTCCACCTTTATCTTGGCTGTCTGCTCCGGCTGCAGCCCCTCTTAGCAGCCAGCTCTGCGGCTCCTGCTGCTCCCATGCTTACAGCTGCCCTCCCTGGAGCATTTGCTGGTTTCTGGCTCCCTGCTGTCCATCAGCCAGCTCTCCTTACAGAGTCAGCAGCTTCACTCTCTCCCTCTGGGCGTGTGCCATATGTACCGTGTTAGCAGGGCAGTTAGACCTTTTACAAATAGTAGCTTTGAGCCAAGTGTAAGCTTACACAAACAGGTCAGATAACCAGTGGAGCTGTGCACCTGCACTCCAAACTCAGAATCATGCTGGCCTGAATGTCCACCTTGGCCTATTCTTGGCCAAAGTACTTCCATTTACCTTACAGCCACTGAGGTAACTAAAGTTAAAAAAGAAAAATAGCATAGAGCAAGAAAATAAAGCTGTAGATTGATTCAGGCTGTTAATCATGAGTTTGTTACCTTTGCACAATCTCATGATAAAAAAAGTGTTTTTTACGTAAGACTTGGGAGAGACTATGTTAATAGTGTTAGTAATTGTTCTTGTTCTGCAGCTGGACACAGCTGGTTAACACTGGGAGATATAGATCGTATTCCATGAATTCTCTTCCACGGGTATACCAGAGTTCTTGGCTGCCTTCCAGCTTCTCAGAACTGCCCTGAGTTCTAATACCTGCCTCATCTTCCCAGTAATCTGATTTAGAACTAGCCTTAGGGATGTTCTAAGTCTCTTTAGTGCTCTTGGGAAATGAGGCAAGTATTTCTCGTAGGCAAGAACTTTTTTTATTATTATACTTTAAGTTCTGGGATACATGTGCAGAACATGCAGGTTTGTTACATAGCCAGACATGTGCCATTGTGGTTTGCTGCACCTATCAACCCATCACTACATTAGATATTTCTCCTAATGCTCTCCCTCCCCTAGCCCCCCACCCACCAACAGACCCCAGTGTGTGATGTTCCCCTCCATGTGTCCATGTGTTCTCATTGTTCAACTCCCACTTATGAGTGAGAACATGTGGTATTTATTTTCTGTTTCTGTGTTAGTTTGCTGAGGACAATGGTTTACAGCTTCATCCATTTCCCTGCAAATGACATGAACTCATCCCTTTCTATGGCTGCACAGTACTCTGTGGGGTAAATGTGACACATTTTCTTTATCCAGTCTGTCATTGATAGGCATTTGGATTGGTTCCAAGTCTTTGCTATTGTGAATAGTGCTACAATAAATATATGTGTGCATGTGTCTTTATAGTAGAATGACTTATCCTTTGGGTATATAGGATTGCTGAGTCAAATGATATTTCTGGTTCTAGATCCTTGAGGAATCACCACACTGTCTTCCACAATGGTTCAACTAATTTACTCTCCAACCAACAGTGTAAAAGCATTCCTATTTCTCCACATCCTCTCCAGCATCTGTTGCTTCCTGACTTTTTAATGATCATCATTCTAACTGGCCCAAGATGGTACCTCACTGGTTTTGATTTGCATTTCTCTAATGACCAGTGATGTTTGTTGGCCACATAAATGTCTTCTTAAGAGAAGTGTGTTCATATCCTTTGCCCACTTTTTGATGGGTTGTTTGTGTTTTTCCTGTAAATTTTTTTAAGGTTTTTGTAGATTCTGCATATTATTAGCCCTTTGTCAGATGGATAGACTGCAAAAATTTCCTCCCATTCTATGGTTTGCCGGTTCACTCTGATGATAGTTTCTTATTCTGTGCAGAAGTTCTTTAGTTTAATTAGCTCTCATTCGTCAATTTTAGCTTCTGTTGCCATTTCTTTTGGTGTTTTAATCATGAATTCTTTGCCCATGGCTATGTCCTGAATGGTATTTCTTAGGTTTTCTTCTAGGGTTTTTATGGTTTTAGGCCTTACATGTAAGTGTTTAACCCACCTTGAGTTAACTTTTGTATAAGGTGTAAGGTAAGGGGTCCAGTTTCAGTTTTCTGCACATGGTAGCCTGTTTTCCCAACACCATTTATTAAGTAGGGAATCCTTTCCCCATTGCTTGTTTTTGCCAAGTTTGTCAAAGATCAGATGGTTGTAGATGTGCAGCATTATTTCTGAGGCCTCTGTTCTGTTCCATTGGTCTATATATCTGTTTTGGTTCCTGGAGCCTTATAGTATAGTTTGAAGTCAGGTGGGGTGATGCCTCCAGGTTTGTTCTTTTTTCTTAGAATTGTCTTGACTATATAGGCTTTTTTAGTTCCACATAAAATTTAAGGTGTTTTTTTTCTAATTCTGTGAAGAAAGTCAATGGTTGCTTAATGGGGTTAGCACTGAATCTATAAATTACTTTGGACGGTATGGCCATTTTCATAACTGATTCTTCCTATCCATGAGCATGGAATATTTTTCCATCTGTTTGTGTCCTCTCTTATTTCCTTGAGCAGTAGTTTGCGGTTCTCCTTGAAAAGATCCTTCACATCCCTTATTAGTTGTATTCCTAGGTATTTTATTATCTGTAGCAATTGTGAATGCGAGTTCACTCATGGTTTGGTTCTCTGTTTGGCCATTATTGGTGTATAGGGATGTTTGTGATTTTTGCATATTGATTTTGTATCCTGACACTTTGCTGAAATTGCTTATCAGTTCAAGGAGGTTATGGGTGGAGAGGATGAGTTTTTCTAAATGTACAATCATGTCAGCTGAAAACAGACAATTTGACTTCCTCTCTCCCTTTGAATGTTCTTTCTTTCTTTCTCTTGCCTAATTGCACTGGCCAGAACTTCCAGTACTACGAGTGGTGAGACGGGACATGCTTGTCTTGTGCCAGTTTTCAAAGGGAATTCTGCCAGCTTTTGCCCATTCAGTATATATTGGCTGTGGGTTGGTCATAAATTGCTCCCTGTTATTTTGAGATACATTCCATCAGTACCTAATTTATTGAGAGTTTTTAGCATGAAGGGGTGTTGAATTTTATTGAAGGCCTTTTCTACATCTACTGAAAGGATTTTTAATGCAATGCAAAATAACTGAGATTGTATTCATCTTGGAAAAAGCACATTGAAGGAGAGATGTTGTCTCTTCGATAACCCATTGGTAAGTTTTCCACCTTTTGGCTGGTGACATTGACCCTTTGTCCAGCCTGTCTCCTTAATGCTGGAATTGACAACACACCAAGTATTAAAATAAATGACCAGGAATCATGAGGATTTCATTCTATTTTTGGATATGTCAAATAACCACTTACTTTCTAGGTAGCCTTGGACATACCTTTTTTCTTCTTCACCTCTCTTAACTAAGCTGAGTCATTGTTTTTAAATCTGTCATTCACAAACAGTTTTAAGATATTTGGGCATATTTTTGCATCAGAGGGTGTGATGATATTTTGGGTGCATACAGTTAGTAAAGCTATCTTTCCCGGCCATGCAAACAAATGCCAATCTAGGAGTTGCTATAAAGGTACTTCATAGATGTGACTACAAACCAAATATCAGTTGACTTTAAGTAAGGGTGATTAGTATACATAATCTAGTGGGTCTGATCCAATCAGCTGAAAGATCTTAAGAGCAGGGATAAGGCTCCCCTGAGCAAATGAATTCCACTTGTGAACAGGAGCTTCTCCCACCTAAGGGTTTCAGCCTGCACTTCCTGAGGCCCTGCCCTGAGGATTTCAGATTTGCTTAGCTATTCCCACAATTACAAAAGCCAATTCTTTGCAATAAATTTTTAAACATGTATCTTCTACCAAGTGATGCCTGTTTGATACCCATATGTTATTGTTTACTTAAAACTTGGATTTGAATACAATCACAAAAGAAAACTTAAATATACTTATTTAGAAAGTGACATTTACAACTCTACCATAAAAAGGGAGATGGCATCACTTAATATAAATAAAAGGTATCAATCATGTTTTCAATAAGAAACAGAAGCAACATTCAAATAAAGATCCATCAGAAACAGTACATTTATAAAGCAGCTCTATTACTCACTATATTACACAGATATTTAATGCCATGTCTAGTCCAGGCATTCCCGTTGCATCAACATTCCCAGCGTTCCTGACACTTGGAAAATGCTGCTTTAAGGACTGCTAATTTGCATCCCAGCTCCAGGACACTCACCAGGCTGTTTACCCACTATGTCAGATCACAAATGCCTTTTGGACAGATAACAGTTGCTCCGTTTAATTCTTTGTTACTTTACAAATGTTAATGTTTCAGTTAAGAAACATGAGCCTTGACATATTTTGAAAAATTTCTATTTCATTAACACTTGTTCACAACATGCCTTAGCCCTAGCTATGCACAAGCAACATTTTATCAGGCAGAGGAGGTAGGGCATATTCAGAGACAACAGTTGTTTCCAAGGAAGTGAGCCATCAGCTCAGAAGGAACCTTGGAGTATAATCCTATACGCAATCCTAAAGGTACTGCTATCTTAAGACTCTGGACTAGACAGGAAGAGCAGTGAAGGGCAAGATTCCTCACTAGAAAGATGCAAGATGAAACCCCTGAAAACATATGTGGAAAGTGTCTATGTGTATTTTTAAAGAGGATGACTAGCTGTATTAGTTTTTGTTTTTGTTTTTGTTTTTGTTTTTGTTAAGAACCTATTTCTCCTACACATTTACACACTGTAGTTAGAACTCTTCAGGTTTCACATGATGAAATAGACTTAGGGGGAAAAAAAAGGAGTTGTGATAGCTCATGTAATTAAAATGCTTAGGAATGTCTGGCTTCAGGTATGGCTTGATCCAGTGGTTCACATAAGGTCATCACAACCTTTTCCCTTTTCCCTCTTTTGATTCCCATTTCTCTGGGTAAGGTCCATGCTCAAATCATTTTTCTCTTCTGATGACCTGCAGCTCTGAACCTTATATCTATTAGATTCCAGTCCAACAGTCTCTTATTTGTTGGCTCTCTAGATCTGTGCCCATCTCAGACTAGAACCCGTCTTCTGCACTGGGGACTGTAATGCTCTGATTTGTCTTAGGTCAGGCCGTATTACCTAATTCAAAGAGGGTGAAGAATCTTGTGAGTCTTTTGGCCTCTCAGCAAGGGCTCCCAAGTTTAGTGGCTACCTCAGATGCTAAGTAAAGAGATTCTAATGAAAAGTAATTTGTTCAGAGGTGTCACAGAGCTTTAGGAATAAAGAAGAGATAACGAGGCACCCAAAGACCAGCAGCAGCGAGAAGTTATTACCAACGTTCAGTCAGAGGGGACAAGGGAAGGAGAAAAGAGTATAATTGGAGCCAATAAGAGCTGGAGCAGGGAAGAAGGGGCCACCTGGCAGGAGCCGCAGTCTGAGAGGGATGCAGTCAGAACTGACACACAGTGTGAAACCAAAGCAGGAGCAGGAGCAATGCCCCATCTCTCTCCTCCTGGCATCAGATCTGCTGCAGGTGGTTCTCAGTGTCCAACTCCAACAAGAAGTCAACCAGCGAGGAATGCCAGGGAATACAGTCCCCAAGATCAGCCTCCTGAGCCAAGTAGGGCTGGAAAGGGCAGACCATAGGATGGAGAGGGCAAAAATGCAAGATGACTGGTATTTGACGAGAACTGGTACTGTAGAGACCAAGACAGTGCGATCCCATAACACTTCCCACCAATGAGTAAGTAAACAAATCAGAAAAGGGAAGAACAGGGAGGCTGAAAGCATGCAAGAATTCTCAGCCTGTCTTTCCGGGGCTTCAAATTTAAACTTTGCAGATTTTGTATGAGATAATAACCAGAAAATGTGATGATTACAGATGTAGAGATTAGAAGCCGCAGAGCTGGGTTCAGGTCCTAACTCCACCTCTGACTAGTTTTGTGACCACAGTTTGCTGTTTTCTTCTCTGAGTGTCAAGGGTCTACCCTATAGGCTTATTGAAGAATTAAATGAGATATAACGTATCTTATGTCCAGCATTTTGCCTGGCAAATATCAAGTGCCTGATAAAACATAGCAATGGTGACACTGGTGATGGTGATAGTGATGGGAATGATAATAAATAGGCTGAAAATGTAGTACAGGTGTCCATTTGTGAACTGGAATGGCAGAGTCAGAAGGAAACCATTTTCCTTTGTATCTGGAAGCCATGCCGCCTTTGTTTTGTCTGCAAATTCTTCTTACTTCCTAATTTGGAGAGATTTTGTCCTGGCCTATTGTAAGATATATTTTCCACTGAGCTTTGATTAGACCAACAGAAAGTGCCATTTTAGAGATCTGTTTCAGCAACTGTCTGATTTATCTTGTGCCACTTGCCCCTGGCCATGTAATCGGCCCTAGTAGCTACAGCCAACATGGCAACTTGCTTTCAGTTTTAGATACATGAGCGAGTTCTCTACAGGGTCTAGTTTATCAGTGACATATTTTGCTAAAGGATTTTTGTCCCCCGCCACCATCCCATGTAAGTGGGCCCACTTTTAACTAAGGGAAAAGCTAATTGGGTAGTATTAAAAAATTCCTGTCCTTTTCTGGAAACCAGCTCATTTGAAGCACGTGGTTGGGAACTAAAGACCCTTGACTTGTGCTTTCTAAGTAGGACTCTAATCCCATCTCCTCACCATATCCCAGCCTGCTCTTCTCTCTGTGCCTCTTTACCTCTGGCCATCAGCATCTGGCACCTGGATGGCAATACTTTCTTCCCATCTGGGATCCTAGCTTCCACCCTCCCTTTCTCCACAGTCAGGGAGAACTGTCTACACTGCCACGCTTTAATGCTTTCACTGGTTCCCCTTCTTGATGCATCCCACAGGTTCTGCCTTATCTAGCTCTGCCTGCATGCACAGCCTAATGTCTCTCTCTTTCTGTTCTTCAGTCCAAAGCTCTGGCAAACTCAGCTTGTGTCCCCACAGCATGGGAGCCTTGTTACATGCTGGCCCCTCAGTTACAAAACCTTTTCCCAGCATATCCGCTGGGCTATCTCTGGCTTATCCTTTGAGAGTCAGCTTGGTTGCCACTCCCTCTAGGAAACTTCATGTTATTCTCCCACTGCCCCCAGCTTCTCTGCTGATGAGACCCGTGCCATTCAGAGTTCCCCTTTTATATTAACTCCTACTGTCTGTACTTAAACCAAAATCTGGATGTATTCAATGGAGCATGATTGCCTTCAAGACACCATCTTTATTTCTGTATCCCCTATGCCCCACGTGACCACATTCAGAGATGAAGTAGAAATTCAGTCAATGCTGTGGTGTGAGTGGATGGATGAGTAGGTGTGTCTGTCTTACTCACTAGTCTGTGACGCCCATGGAGTAAGGATCAGTTGACCACATGTTAGGTAAATGAACTAAAGATGGCCCTTTTATTTTATTTTTATTTTGGCCTCTAGATTGTATACTTCTCACAGCAGGCTAGGACTGTTAGCTCAAAAGCCCACTGGCACTCAACTCAAATTTTTACGCAACTAATTGTTCTAATCATAGTCCAAATAAGCAGACTTTTATCCATTTAGAGCCTGCCTGCTTTGGATACCTATCAAAAGTGTGCCCCAAATCTGCTAAACGTAGATAAAATAAACTCTATTGCTATAAAAGAACCCAAAGGTCTTCTGCTCTTCGAAGCTCTCTGACCCAAACTTCCCACTGTGCTGCTCAGAAACATCACCTGGGCACATAAGCCCCGTCTTCTCCAGAATTTCCCTTGCCCTCTTCCCCTTTTAGGTAGCGGCTCCTGCACCCACGGCCTCTGAGTGCTCTCATGCCATAAGGGACTTGCCCTGCTGGCAAATCTGTCAAAGCAATGCCTGAATAAACTCATTGTGCACTACTACCACCTTGTGGCCATGTGGTTTTCCTTGCTCAACTCTGGAACTCACTACACCTTATTAGAGGGAATCTCATGTACTCCATAAATATATATGCCACAGAAATTAAAATTATAAAAGGAAATATAGAATGTTCAGCAATGACAAACCTATTCCCATCATTGCTCATGAACCAAGGGACATCTTTTTCTTTTCCCATTGTATACAGTTGACGCTCAGTCAGTGCTGCAGAATGAATGGATAGACGGATTTGTCTCTATATATTGCCTTATGTTCTCCATTAGGCCAGGATCTATTGTCTTCATTAGGGTTCTCCCAATGAAAATCTCTGTCATCATCACCTTGGAACCCCAGGCCAATTTCTCACTGTGCAATGGTTTATTATGAATTCTTAATCAGTGCTTTCTTAATTGAACAATATGAGGGAAAAAAAAAACCCTGCATTCAAGTGATCTCTGGTTTTTTATCAAGATAAAGTTTCTGATAAGCAGAGATAGAACACGATTACCTGAATCAGACCAGCTCAAAATCCTAAACAGAGATTCTTAGACCCCTGTGTCTCCCTCTGTCCCAGAGCTTCATGGCAGTGACAGGAAGCCAGAGCCTCCCAGGCCACAGAGTTAAGTCCCTTCCTTGATAAAGGATTTAACTGAAACTCAGAGGGCTTATGTGAGGCTGTCTGAGGTCAGGACTGGGTGAATCAGTAAGCCAGGGTTAGAACCCCAGTCTCAGCTGCTTCCTCAGACATGCTCTCGAATTTCTGCCATTTTTTATGTTTTGTAAAATACATCTCGATGCTTGTTCATCATTTATTCAGCCAACATTTAGCAAATAGAAAGTTTGTACTGTGCACAGGGAAACACCAGTTAATAAAGCTAAATTCCCTATTGCTGTCTTCAAGTACTCCACTGTCATTTGAGTATGACTTCAAGCATTTGTTTACATCAACTTGTTTATTATTTTCAGTTTTGATACATACGAAATAAAGCATACCAGATGTCACAAGAAAGCTTCTTCAAAATCTTTATGAGATTTATTTAGATTTCTAGTTTTCCCTGCTTTCCCTGTGAGTCAATCATTCCGAAATTTATATTATCAAAAATGGATGACTGCCAATCATTCCCAAATTTATATTATCAAATATGGATGCTTGCTTTCTGGAATTTGGAAAAATAAAGTAATATTCCCTTTTTGCCCCTGACATGAATTACCCCTCTAATTAGAGGAGCATTCGAATGTATGCACACCATAGCGTATGCAGGTACAGTGACCTATTAATGCTTGTGACAACGTTCCTAGGCTGGACTGTTTCCTATTGTATAGGGAGGCACTTTTTAACTTTGCATTTGATCAATGGGGCTTTGTATGCTGAAATTGGGTTCGGTATTATCTAGAACCTCAAATGAATAGAGGTATCAGTGTCTGAAGGCCCTGGACAGAGAGTAAAAATGAAGTTTTTCTGTGCTGTAGAGACTGATGATGTGACCAGCCTCCAAGATAAATACCGGTAGAACAGCTGCCAGCCACACTCACAGGCTCGAATCAGTGAGGAGAGAAAAAATCATTTCAGATGCCACATCCCTGCTTTGCCCTATTCCCAACTGTGGAGCTGCATAAACTACAATACAAGAAAGATTCATTAAAAATAGATTCTAAATGGAGTCACCCACAAAACTTCATGCTCAATTCTCTCAAGAACATGCTTTGATCTAGGGGAGATGTGCCCTTCAAGAAGCCTTTTTTGGCTAATGCTGCTTTTGGCTCTGACCCATGGAGTTAATGAGGGTGAAGTCCATTTTCCTCTCTGTGGACATTTCAACATCATGGCCAGAGGAGGTAATTATTTCTCCCTTCAAATTGAATTAAGAATTTTAAGAAGATGTCACTTTTGTCTTTGCATGAGAAAAATCAGCTTCCTCATTATCCTTCAACCCTGGGACACTTTCCAGTGGTGTCTGTGTTGGATTTCTTTATTTAAAGCCCCCCTACTGCACTAACACAAGAGAACCATCTGGCTGGATAGATTCCGAGAGGGGCTTTGGCAGGAAACAAGGATTTAAGATCTCTACAACATAGAGATCTTACACAATCTCACATGATAGAGAAATACACTCAGAAGTATACATAGTAACACAGGAGTCAAACACTAGCCAGGTATCTTGTTTTGCAACTTTCAGAATTCAATTTAATGTGATCAGTCATTTAGGATATGGGAAGAGAGGAGAATGAACTCACAGTAGCTTTTGTTTCCTTTCACCTTATAATCTAAGCATAAAGCTCACATCAAAGTCTATTAAAAGGAATTTCTGTACCTGCTATTTTATTTCTATCCACAGAACAACCCTCACATCATTAAACATCTTAAATGTAACAGTTTCCCAATCACTGGGTGCTGGGAGGAGGAAAGAAATAAATTAACAGACAGAATTTTGAAAAGACATTGTCTTCTGTAGACACCAGATAGTTAGCTTCTTGGAGCACCCAGGCATTTCAGGGAAACATTAAATGGGTAGCTGAGCTTCAGAGGTCCCCAGGAAACTCAGATGTCCCCCAGAACTGTACACTGACTGGAAGCATCAGTGTGCCTTCTGGAGTCACAGTGCTTGTCACTGTACATCAGGCATGTGCCTGTGAAAATCCATTCAAGGCCATATGGCACCTGTGAGCAAGCGGCCTTTTACTGACCTGGAAGACAGATCTGCCAGTGATACAAATTTTCCAAGCTTCACTTCCTACTCCTAAGTCTTGTTTGAGTGACATTCAAAAATTCAGGGAATCATGAGCCCCAATCCCAGCATGCTAGTACTGAAAGGGAAATGAGAGTTTGCTTAGGCCAAGTGAGTCTGTTGTGATGTATAGAGACAGTGTGTTGGTATCCAGTATGCAAGTTGTGTGCTCCCCAGTAACTGTCCCTGAAAAAGGCCCATAATACTATGGGGTACCATTTCCATGACACTTTTTGAACAACGAAGTACAATATAGGGAAAGATACTGCAGCCTGAATCTAGCTCCGTTGGGACTAGATTTGGAGATTTATGATGCCAACTGAACCACATGGTGAAAAAGAGACAAAGTCATTAAATGGAGACTTTGTCATTATCCTTGAAGGTTTGGCCACAAAATGTCAAGGCTTGAGGATTTGCTGTGAACATGTGATTGCAATGTTCCATGAAAATGCTGTCCAGCGATTGGTTGCATTATGGATATGTATCTACAGGTCCAAATTAACAATGGCAACTGCCTTAATCAGTGGGTAGCATGGTCACCATCATCTTCTCAGTAACATGTATTATGGGCTGTTGTTTCCCAAATGACTTTGATGTGAAAAAGTTATACTCAGAATAACTGAGTTACATGAGTTCAAATAAAATAAGGAAGACATTGATGTCAAAGATGCATATGAAAAATGTTAATTGATTCATAAAACCTGAGTGTGAAAATATAAACAAGTATATTATTTTACATAATAGGTGGCTTTAAATACATCTATAGATATAAAAATAAATAAAAGTGTTTATTTCAATGTTGTCTCCTTATATAAAATGTATATATACTTAGATTGGCAATAAAACCTGAAAAATAATTGTATTGGAACACTGTGGCTGTTCACATTAGATTTGAGGTTTTCTTAGAGTTGGGATTTTGTTATAATCCATGTGCACCTGTTGGAGATGGGTCAAATGTTCAAGTGTTTTGGGGATGTAAGATGAAGGAGATGGGGAAGGTGGGAAGCATAATCTGGATCAAAGCTTGCATGTATGACCCAAGGATTGGATTTGGTCCTCAGAAACGATCCCTTTGTTCTGTTTATTGCTTTAAAATGTTTAAAGATTTTACATTAAGTTCAGGATAACTAGCTTTTCAATAAAATAATTGAGGATGTGGTAACAGGGCCCATATGCCCACATAGCAATGATCTGCAGGAGGTGAAGAAACAGACACTGGCTGCTTTTGATGAGACACTTGCTCTTCATATTGTCACAGTCCCCACCACTCCCTATTGTCTTACAGGGGTCAGCTTCCTCGTACAGATTACCTGCTCCTGGTGGCTGTGCATATCTGTATCTATAACTCCAGGCCGCATCATGCTCTGGATTATATGCCAAAGAAGACTGAGTTCCTTAGGACTTATGGGCTTCTAAACTCATGTCAGAATCTTGACCCTATAAACAGAAATTAGGGACTTCATTCATTTTATTAGAGACTCAGTTCTGTGTTTACACACATTGGTTTGTACAAGTTTCTTTAAGAATAATTTATTTTTGATTCCTTAAAATATGTCCTTGTAATGAGAGTACAGAGTTCAGTTGACCATCTTCCTCAATTAATATTACACTATAATCACTGGTTCATAAAAGATCTATTTCTTTGATCACTTTTTCTTTACTTTCATTCTCCAAATCTACTAGTATTCCTTTTCTATTAATAGACACCACCCTAATGTGTTTGATATTTGTTCAGGAAAAAATATGTATCCTTGACAAATGCCTTGTGACATTTTGTGAATAGGTGTTTCTCATCTGACTATACTTCACTATGCCCTAGTTTTCATTCTGTTTCGCATCTCATTCTCTCAACACTGATTTTTCACCTATCCATGATGTGAATACTTTTCTGTAAAAGTCTTTAGGCTGCTCACTTATATTTGGAAACAAACTGATAACCATCTGAAAGACAAATTTTTTCCTGAATCCCGAATACATGAGAGTTACAGGTGAAATGTAAGCTTAGACTAATAACTGGGAGCTCACTTTGCATCCGTTCTGAATTCTGTTTTCTTTTGTTATTAATGTTAGCTCAGAAAGACTATCTCTTCCCTCCAATTCTGAAAGGTGCTTTTTATTTAAACACTTCTTCGCTTCCTGAGTTTAAATACTCTGGCTGGAACATGTGTCCTCTCTCCAAGGCAGTGTTCTTGTTCATTGTGTGTCTGTAACCAGGAATGACTTTGCTTCTCTCTTGATGCAAACATCCTTCAAGGCCTAATTTCAAATTTCACTTCTGGAAACACTCAGATTAATCTCGAGTCATCTGGAAACCTTAAGCCCCCTCCCCTGAGAACCTGCAGGATTTCATTTGCATCTCATCAGCTGTGTCTACCTGGGACAGCAGCTATTGCCATGATGAGTGTTCCTCTTAGAACAAAGGAAACTCTGGGGCAGGAGCTACATTCTCGCTCATCTCTGACCCTCTTTGCCTGATAAACACATAACTAAAGATGCTCAGAAAAAAAATTACTAAATATAAATATTATGTTTATCAAATGGAACCATCGGGGCAATTTTGCACAGTGCTCCCTCCCACCCTGGTTCCCAAACTTTTCTACCTCAATATTGTAGTGTCTCAATAAACCATGTTATATCCAGACAGTGGAATCTTAGTCAACACTAAAAAGAAATGAGCCATCAAGCCACGAAAAGATGTGGTGGAAACTTAAGTGCATATTATTACATGAAAAGCCAATCTGAAAAGGCTGTGTACCTTGTGACTTCAACTATATGATATTCTGGAAAAGTCAAAATTGTGGACACAAATGATCTGTGGTTGGCAGGGGATATGGATGAGAGAAGGATAAATAGGGGAACACAGAAGATTTTCAGTGCAGTGACACTTATGTAATATGTTATGATGATGGATACATGTCATTATACATTTGTCCAAACCCATAGATTATACAACATCAAGAATGAACCTTAATGTAAACTGTGGACTTTGGATGATAATGATGTGTCAATTACCACAGTCTCCGCCACTCCCTATTGTATTACAAGGGCCAGCTTCAAGTTGAATGAGTTTTGTTTTTAGAGTCAAGGGTCTGACGTGTGTTTAGAAGCCCATAGGTCCTTGGATGGGCTATAGTTCATCAATTATAACAAATGCGTCACTCTGGGGGGAGGATATTAATAATGGGGAAGGCTGTCCACGTGTGAAAATGGGGGTATACAACATCTCTACACTTTCCTCTCAGTTTTGCTGTGAATCTAAAGTTGCTTTTAAAAATAGTCCCAAAAAACTATGGCCTCTTTGTGTAATGTTAAACACACACAGGTACTCATGTACGTGTGCATTCACATCGGCAGTGGCAAGTGTATCTGTTTACAAAAGTATGTTTGATCACTTGAACAGCGAACGCCGATAACTTGGAACTGGAATTTAAAAGAAAGTTACGGGGCATCTATTTTCTCTATCATGGGACTAAAAAGGACAGATAAGTGAACACCAGGAGTAAACCCTGAGAATAGCTACATGACGGGACCCTGAGTCCTCAAAACGGTTTGCCTTACAATTGAAGAGCAACTATTTTATCTGTGCCTAAGAATACAAAAGTGGGACAAGCTATAGGAGATCAATTTTAAATCATCTGAAGCTGCAGGAAAGACATTTTCTGAGGCTTCTTTTGAAATTGGATAATATATTATTCCGCCATAGCCTTTTGATAACAAGAGACAGAGGGCACCTGCCTCTTTAACTCTCTCGCTGATGCCGTGCTGTCTGCAAATAACAATTAGGCCAATTACAGGCAATTTAAGTTGTTTTATTTAAGAAAATAAAATATGGATATGAGTTAGTTGTTTCTTATGCACATGTTGCCTTTAAAATATTACAAAATAATTTTAAAATTGTGTCTTATTCATTAGCTCACACTGCTGGTGAAAAAATAATTTTCTGTTTCTCTGCTTTGTATAAGATCCAGTTATTAGAAACTTTACGAGTAAAATGAAATTCTTTCTTAGGAACAGTGGAGGCAGGGGGATCAACAATTAGATACAACATATTCTCTCCTCATAGTACTCCTGGGAGATAGCAAAATCATACCATTTACAGAGAAGGAAACCGATCACATCAGGTTTAAGTCACACCTTCCTGAGGCAGCCTCCTGCTCTGCTGACCCGCTGCATCAGGCCCGGGTGCCCTCTGTGCCTGGCCACAACTGTCCGCTGGGTGCTCTCTTCACCACTGCCTGGGGGATCCCTGCCCTTGCTCCTGTGCTGGACCCCCCATTTCCTCTATCTCATGTCCTGCTCCTTCTTGCTTTACTTTCTCATTTTGGTAGACAACTTTGTCCCATAGCTTCCTTAGCAAGGGTGCAGGGTAGATTGTTGTTTGAGATGTAATCTGGACCACATCTAAGTGACACCTTGAAACCAAGTAACTCACACCCATTTCAGTGTGCACTTTGGTGAGTACTGGCGTCCGTGACTGTGTTGGCGTAGTGTGAATATTCGAAGAAACGGCGCTGAGGTTTTCCTGTGGCTTTACTCAAGCTAAGGGGCCTTGAACACGTGAGGGCTGAAACCACGAGCATGCGGCCCTGTTCCTTCTGCACTAACGAAGCCAAGAGGAGTTGCCCAGACAGCAAGTGTGTCGGGGACCACCCACCGTGAGACAGACAGGGCGGATCAGAGTCTGGATGGGGGATACAGCCAGAATGCTTATTATTTCTAGACCGGAAATCCCATCTGTGCAAACACATTTGAGGATAAAAACCAAGTAGCAGGATCATCCACGAGGCCTTATGAAGCTGGTTTAGCACAAGGAAAATCATTTGCAGTCTGGGGAAATAAATTAGAATATGCAAAGCTTATAAGTACAATACCATTAACTTAGAAGATAAAACAGTGCATAATTTGAAGAAGCCAAACATGAATGCCCTCCCTCAGATTCCCAACTGCCACCTCTTTCCTCTCAGCGCAGTTAATCATTTTTATTGTGATTGCTATAGTTTATGAAAAGAGAAAAGAATCTATGTTTATAATGGGAAATTATTTGCATATATCATGTTTGGTATTCACTGTACTCTTCACCCTTAGCAGAAGTTGATTCCAACAGCTGTGGATGAATCTCTTTAAGATAATCTCATATGTATGCATTTCTTTTGCTAATGGAAAAGTCCCTTCTCCTAAAGAGAAATCTCAGACTATTAGATAAATATTTTTTTCTAATGCTGATCAATCTTTTCAATAAAGTCATCTCCTTTCTCCACTCCCCCATGCAAAAGCAAGCTAATGTTTTCCTACAAAAGGATTGAAAATGCCTGTTTATTTTTACTCCAGGATAGTGGAATATATTTATCAATGCAAAATAAATGACATGAGTCAGGAGTTTGGCTGTGGAGAACCCCTCTCTCTTACCAGTCTTGCGTCTTACCAGACTAAATAAATGAGACACACTTAGTCCTTAAAAGCATATTCAATTCATAATTTTAACCAAATATTTCTGCATTTCTTAGGGTCAGCAGACAAGTGTGATATCCACCAATCTATTTGGCCTTTGAGGATCTGAATTTTGTCAGGAAAAGTGATCTAGAGGATAAATCAGCATAATTACAAATACTCTCTGCTTGCAGCAAAATATCAAAAAAAGTTCCAATTTCTCCCTCCTCCATCATTATGGGCCTGGGGAAGTACCATGCAAATTTCATAGACAAGAAAATGCTTACCTCTAAAGCTCCAGAAAGAATGTGACTCATGACAATCGAGATTTGATTTGTGGCTTCCTTCCCCTCAAGTACATTCTGAGAAAATAATACTCACAGTAACGATATTCCCAGTAACTCATGCAAACTCATCAGTATTTATGGGATGCTTCCAAGATATAGGGCACCAGAGGAAATAGTATAATTTCATCCAATATCTTCCTCTTAGAAAATATGGGGTCAACATCTGCATACAATTTTTGAAAGCTTCTTTGAAAATTGAACTGTAACAGGACTTCAGAAAAGTATCTAAGTCAGAATTATGTAGCTTGATCATTGCGAAGTGAATAAACATACAACCTTCACTTGCATCAAGAGATAAAACATCACGATTGCCCCCAAATCCTCCATAGAACACCTTCTATCACTTCCCACCCTTACCTTCCCAGGCCCCCATGCCCACATATGCGGGCCAGTGTTGTCTGTTTTGAGCTTCACAGTGATGGAATCATAGCAGGATGTATTCGTTTGCTGCTCAGCTTCTCTCCTTCATCATTCGGTTGATAAGATGCACCTGTTGTTTGTATCAGTGGTACATTCATTTTCATTTCATACGGTATACTTGATATGAATATACCAAAATGTATTTGCCCATTCTACTGATGATGAGCCTTTGGGTTGTGTCAGATTTGGGGCTATTTTAATAATGATGCTAGTAACATTCACGTACACGTATTTTAGTGCACATATGAAATTGCTAGGCCAGACGACTTGACTATATTCAATGGATAATGCCAAATCATTTTCCACAGTGATTTGACTAGTTTTGATTCCCACCCACAGTATATAGTATATGATAACTCCAATTACTTAAAATCTTCACCCATAGTTGATACTTTGTCAGGCTTTTAAATGTTTAGCCATTTTGATGTCACATAAGTAATCCTATTGTGGTTTTAATGTGTACTTCCATGACTAATGAAGTTGAAAGCATTTTAGTGTATTTACTGATTCTTTGGACGTTAACAACCAACTCACCAATTTTTTTAAAGTGACTTTTTAAGAAATTTTGCCATTGTTCTAATAGGTTTAAATGTCCTTTGCTTATGGATTTTTAGAATTCTTTATACTTCCTAGAGATGCGTCTTTTGTTGATTTTATATTTAAAAACATTTTTCTGCCGTTCTGTGGTTTGCCTTTCCGTGTTCTCAATGCGGTATTTTGATGAATAGAAGTTTCTAGTTTTAGTGTAGTCTAATTTATCAATGTTTCATTGTGTCTATTGCTTTCTGTGTCTTGTTTAAAAAAATCTTTGCTTACTCAAACATGTTTTCTTCTAGAAGTCCAGTGTCTTGGCTTCTGTAGAGAGCTCTAAAATTCACATGAAACTGTTTTGTTTATGGAGTGTGAGACAATGATCATAATTAATTTTTTTCCTGTATAATATATGTTAAACTCAGAACTATTTACCAAAAAGGAGCCTTTTCTCCACCTCAATGCAGAGCCATCTTTGACATAAGTCAGGTGTATATATAGACAGACCTGCTTCTGGGTGTGCTGTTGTGATCCATTAGCCTATTTCTCTATTTTTGCACCCACACTATGCCAAGGCAATTACGACAGCTTTGCATTATATCTAATAACATACTATTTCCAATGCACTCCTCTTCTTAAAGATTTTCTTAGTTATTCCAAGCCTTTTGCATTTACTGTGAAATTTAGAATAAGCTTGTCAAATATATTCTGAGATTTTGACTGGAATTTTACAGAAACTGTATTAAGATGTTTACACTAGGATGTTTATCCCATGACTGTGGTATAAGCAATTATGCATACATTGTTTAATTTATCTGAGTAATGCATAAAGGTTTACATGGTAGGAGTCTTGAATATCTTTCATTAGATTTAGTCTTCACATTGTATCTTTTCATTCTGTTGTAAATTGCAACATTTAATTTATTTTCTAAGAGTCTGTTACTGGGACACAAAAATGGTTGATTTTTATATGTATAATAGGTTCACATATTCTTACTAGATTTACTCATTGATTTTTAAAATTATCTCCATATTTTAATAATTTCTGTATATATAACACATTACCTGCGAATAATGGCAGTTACATTTCTTCTTTCCCAATCCTTAATTATTTTGTTTCCTTTTTTTCTGTTAGCAGATTGGCTATGGCTTCAGTACAATGTGTAACAGAATTGGTGATATCCGATGTCTATGCCTCATTTCCAGATTCGGAAAGATCTCATTCAACATTTTGCCGTTAGGTATATTTGCCATAGTTTATTTCTTGCGGCTATTCTGTAACAGGCTAATATGTTTCCCTGCTGGTTATAATTTTACATGTTTATTTTTTGCATTATGGTCAATGTAGGATTTTATTAAATGTTTTTTCTGCCTCTAATGAAATAACTATAGAATTTTTATCTTGTACATGCTGACAATTTTGTTCTTTTAAATATTTTAGAAAACATTTTATGAATGTTATCAATTAACCATAAACATTTTTCTTCAAAAAACTCAGCCAGCCTCAATGGCTCACACCTATAACCATAGCATTTAGGGAGGCCATGTGAGAATTTCCTGAGCCCGGGAGTTCGAGACCAGCCTGGGCAACATGACAAAACCCTGTCTCTACTAAAAATACAAAAATGAGCCAGGCGTGGTGATATGTGCCAGTAATCCCAGCTACGCAAGAGGCTAAGGTGGGAGAGTCACCTGAGCCTGGGAGGTTGAGGCTGTGGTGAGCAGTAACAAACAAACAAAAAAATCTCTTCACATTGAAGTATTTTTAATGAAAATGTGAAATCTTCCCTTTTCTCACAGTTCTATCCCCAGAGGTATATACTGTTAATTTTTGGTACAGAATCTTCCAGAATTTTTCCTATAGAGAATAAATTTTAAAAGGAATTATTACTATGTAATCTACTCTTTCCTTAGCATATTTCTCCTTGCAGGCAAGGCATTACACTAATTAAAACTATATTTGAAAAAATATAACACTTTTTGTTTGAATTTTTCCTGGTAGACTAAGGAGAAAAGTTATGTAGAGATCTGTCAAAAGACCAGGTGAGTTATTAAATAAATAAAAGTTATTAAATAAACTTGTCAAATCAGCTCAATCAATACCAGTCAGTTGAATTTGGTAGACTCAGTGATATGTTTTTAGGGTCTAAATTGAAAATGCTTTAGCAATTTTTAAAAAACGTAGCATATTCATTGGATCAGCCAGAGATGTACTGATGCATACAGGAAAGTGTACAGGCTTTGGAATCATCATGGATTTATTCATTCTTCTCATTGCCACATGGGGGCATGAGACCATGAACCACATGTCAGCATCTTGGGTGCTGGGGAGAGAAGTGAGTAAGACGCACGTGCCTCCTGCCTTCACGGAGGGAAATGAAACACTGTGTGAAGCATTGCTATGATGATCTGGAAGCACACAGCAAAGGGACGTGAATACTCAAGGAGCTGAGGAAGGACCTGGAGGTGATGCCTTCTCAGGTGGGACTGGGTGGAAAGTGAAGAGGCAGGTGCTCAGAACCAAGAGGAAGCAAGGAAGTGGGCTTTAGAATTTAGGAGAGAAGATGGCCTTGGATTACTGGAATCTTTAGGCATGGTAGGGAGAAGTGACAGATATTCACATGACCAAGTTTGGATTTTATCTCACGGACAACAGAAGCGTCTCAGAAGGTGTTAGGCGGGGCTGTACCACAGCCAGATTCCTATTTCAGAGCACTCCTGTGTCTTTCATTGTGGAATAAAGACCCACTGGGAGGGGACCTGGAAGGGGACAATGGAGATACTGTAATACACATGGTGAGACATAACGAAGCCTGGGTTTGTGTTAGGGCAGCAGGCAACAAGTTCAGACAATTAGGAAGTCTCCAGGAGAGAGGCTTCATTGGACATTGGATGATAAAGAAGACAAGTGACAGAGGGAACATCAAAGACAGTATCCGCGTCGTTCTCATGAGGAACTGTGTGTGTGCAGGAGCCAGGAGCTGGCCTGGGGTCAGGAAACCTGGCTTGGAAGAGCCTTTGATCAAAGGGACAGGGGAGTGAGAGGAGCAGCCTTTATGAAGCCCTCACTGGGTGCCAGGTCAGTAATCAAAATTCTGACTAGTATTCATACAGCAAGCAGTATCCAGCATCCATTCCCTTAAGTGCTTAATGAAAGCCAACTCAGGCATTCCTCACCACAATCCAGTGAGGTAGGGACATGCTTCTGCCATTTACAGGTAAAATAGCTGAGGCACAGAATGTTTACGAGAGACCTCAAGGACACCCAGTAAAAAATTATAAGGCCATGTCTTAACCTGCAACAACTGACTCTTCACTGCTAAGCTGAGTGTACAACATTGACAACAGGTTGTGTAACCTCTCTGTGCTCCACTGCCTCTGTGACAAGGGAGAGCCAGAGCCTGCCACAGAAGATGTGTGAGTAGGGTGAGTTTAGTGGTAACACTGGCCTGAGAGTTCCCCTGAGCATTAGAGGAGCTCACAGCCAGAACGAGGCCTGATGAGGGGTGAGGGCTCAGGGAACAAAGCTACCTTCCTGCTGCTTTTATCCTCATTCACCTTGTCTTGGGGGGAGCACACCCAGTACCTGCAGAGCATGACAAGAGCTCCTGTAAATAGCTGTCCCAGTAGGAAGGCTGCTGGCTACCCCATGCCGGCATGAGCTACAGGCAGGCTTCCCCACGTGCCTTGGGACCTTGGGAATGTGGCTGCATCTCTCTGGACTCAGCTTCACTATCTGTAAACTAGGGTAATAACAGTTGCTCCTGCTCAGGGCTGAAAGGTTTGAGTGCATTCCTTACCTTATGCTTAGAGCAGCCTGCTGTTGGGCTCAATTAGCATGATTCCCTGTGGACATCACCTGGGGAAGCAGGTGGGCAGGTGAAACATGCAGAAATGCAGAACGTGGAGGACACTAAAATCTACCGAGGCCTGCCTCTGATAAAGGGTGAGAGGTGATCATAGTGCAGAACCTTGTGGTCTGCAGCTAGGCTGTGGCTTTACTGAAGAGACATGCAATCATTGCAGGGTTGTAAATGGGGGGGGGGGGGTGGTCTGACTACTATTTAAATGTTTTCAACTTAATTAAGATAAAATACATAGTCAACAAACACATGCATTCTAGATGTACAGTCTGATGAGTTTTTAACAGATGTAAACACCCGTTAACCACCACCACAGTCAATAAATGGGCTATTTCCATCTCCCCAAAAGATGCCCTTATACCACTTGTATTAGTCACTGTTCTCTAGATGGACAGAGCTAATAGGACAGATGTTTATATAAAGGGGAGTTTATTAAGGAGTATTAGCTCCCATGATCACAAGGTGACTTCTCCATAGGCTGTCTTCAAGTTGAGGAGCAAGGAAGCCAGTCCAAGCCCCAAAACCTCAAGAGTAGGGAAGCCTATCGTGCATCCTTCACCTGTGGCCGAAGGTCTGAGAGCCTTTGGGAAACCACCAGTGTAAGCCTGAGTCTAAGAGCTGAAGAATTTGGAGTTGGGTGTTCAAGGGCAGGAAGCATCCAGCACGGGAGGAAGATGAAAGCCAGAAGACTCAGCAAGTCTGCTCATTCCACTTTCTTCTGCTTGCTTTATTCTAGCTGAGCTGGCAGATGATTACATAATGCCCATACAGACTGAGGGTGGGTCTGCCTTTCCCAGTCCACTGACTCAAATGTTTATCTCTTTTGGCAACACCCTCACAGACACACCCAGGAACAATACTTCAATCAAGTGGTCAATATCAACCATCACAAGTCCACCCGTTGTCAACTTGAACCCATACACATCTTCTGAAATCATACATAATCTTCCAGTAGAGACAATAATTAGGTCATAATTATCTCTAATATAATACAGCTATCCTTCATATGACCGTAAGTGCACTAATCCTTAACCTAAATGCTATTACATAAAGTTAACAACACTTAAATGTTGACATGGTGTCAATAAATCCTATGTCATATGATAAAGGAAAAAGAAAGGAAATAAAAAATGAAGATATTTTCTTGATACAGAGCCTTACCAGTAATTTTAACATAGAAAATATTGACATGGTTTTGCTGTGTCCCCACACAAATCTCATACTGAATTCCCATGTGTTGTGGAGGAACCCAGTGGGGAGGTAATTGAATCATGGGAGCAGATCTTTCTTGTGCTGTTGTCATGATAGTAAATAAGTCTCATGAGATCTGATGGTTTTAAGAAGGGGAGTTTCCCTGCACAAGCTCTCTTTTCTCTTGTCTGCTGCCATGAGAGATGTGCCTTTCACCTTCTGCCATGATTGTGAGGCTTTCCCAGTAAGTCTAATAAATCTCTTTCTTTTGTTAAAAAAAAAAAAAAAAAGATATTTTCTTAGGACAAGTGTATACATGCACAAACGTGTTCTTAACAAAATAAGGAGAAAATACTGATACAGTCCTCATTTTTGCCACTGGTCACACAGTCATTGTTGGTATTGATAACTACCTTCTTCTACCACCCAATTTGGATTCCCTTTGCCTTCAGCAAGCACCTCAACAGATCATGCTTTTTTTTTTTTCTTTTTTGGCCTGGTGGAGTGACCCAAACCTTCATTCCTAAAGAGTCTGGGCCATATGTAGTCCTGCCTGGATTGGGCTGTTGTAGTTTCCCATTGACCTTAACCACAGAGCATGGTAATGCTAAGAAACACCTGAATGGATCTCCTGTATTCCACGCATACACTTCCTTACCTCCATCGAGGAGCTGTAGACTGATTTCATCTTGATAGGCTGGGTCAGTCACCCTAGCCAGCACTGTAACTTCCTTAGCCTGTTGACTTAGAGGTAGGAGGAGCCCAAAGTGTCCAGGTGGCATCTTAAGTTCTAGTTTAATTGAGTCATTGTTGTGTCTCTTGGTGGCAGCATTCCTCCCTCCGGAACTAAGACCTCTAGGCCAGCAAAACTTAATGTTGTGGGAAAAGGAAACCAGACTTTTGCTAGTGGGTCACTAGGGGTGATGGTGAGTGGTGCCACTTCCACTTCCAACCCTTGATTCCTAGACCCGTGAACCCTGGCTACGGGAGAAGCAGGACCATATATTGGACACTGGTTCAGAGCATGCACAGCCTTCTGGAGAACTTTGCCCCAGCCCTGCAAAGTATTGTCACCTAATTGGTGTTGTAGTTGTGACTTCAGGAGGCCATTCCATCGTTCTATCAATCCAGCTGCTTCAGGATGATGGGGAACATGGTAAGACCAGTGAATTCCATGAGCATGAGCCCACAGCCACACTTCTTTAGCCATAAAGTGAGTGCCTTGGTCAGAGGCAATGCTGTGTGGAATACCATGATGGTGAATAAGGCATTCCATGAGTTCATGGATGGTAGTCTTGGCAGAAGCATTGGGTAGAGGATAGTCAAGCCCATATCCAGAGTAAGTATCTATTCCAGTGAGGACAAGCTGTTGCTCTTTCCATGATGGAAGAGGTCCAATATAATCAACCTGCCACCAAGTGGCTGGTTGATCACCCTGAGGAATGATGCCACATTGAGGGCTCAGTGTTGGTGTCTGCTGCTGGCAAAGTGGGCACTCAGCAGTGGCCGTAGCCAGGTTAGTCTTGGTGAGTGGAATCCATGTTGCTGAGCCCATGGGTAAACTCCATCCATGCCACCATGGCCACTTTGTTCATGGGCCCATTGGGAGATGATAGAATTGGCTGAGGCTGGGTGGTGTTCACAGTAAAAGTCATCCTATCCACTTGCTTATTAAAATCCTCCTCTGGGCTGGGCACGGTGGCTCAAGCTTGTAATCCCAGCACTTTGGGAGGCCGAGGCAGGTGGATCACGAGGTCGAGAGATCGAGACCATCCTGGTCAACAAGGTGAAACCCCGTCTCTACTAAAAATACAAAAAAAAATTAGCTGGGCATGGTGGCACGTGCCTGTAATCCCAGCTACTCAGGAGGCTGAGGCAGGAGAATTGCCTGAGCCCAGGAGGCGGAGGTTGCGGTGAGCCGGGATCGCACCATTGCACTCCAGCCTGGGTAACAAGAGCAAAACTCCGTCTCAAAAAAAAAAAAAAAAAAAAAAATCCTCCTCTGCTGAGGTCACCCATTGGTAAGCACTCACACGGAATACAAAGATCTTCAGTTTTTGACCACTCAGAGAGGTCCATCCTCATACCTCTTTTCCAGATTCCTTTGTTACCAACTGCCCAATCATGCTTCTTCCAAGTCTCTGACATCCAGCCAAATCATTGGCTACAGCCTGTAAATCAGTATATAACTGCATATTTGGCCACTTCTCCTTCCAAGCAAAGTGCACAGCCGGGTTCACTGCTAGAAGTTCTGCCCACTGAGAAGATTTCCCTTTGCCACTATCCTTCAAGGGTGTCCTAGAAAGGGGCAGTTAGTGCTGCAGGTGCTCACTTTCAGGTGGTACCTCCATTTCATGCAGAACCATCTGTACACAGGACCCGTCTTCTCTTCCTCTGTCAACTGAGCATAGGGAACTTCCCTGAGGGCATTGGTGCCAGCAGAGGGAGAGAAGCCAGGGCGACAGGAGTGAAGACAATGAGCATTTGAGCTACTTCCTCATGTAACCTCCTTATGCCTTCAGGACCTGCTCAAGCCTGGTCACGTATATACCATTTCCATCATCACCCCTCCACTGTACACACTCTTGCAACTATAGCCCTGGGCCTCACTCACATGTGTTGTCACTATTGGCTTGATTTGCCTTTTCCAGAATTTCACATAAAGAATCATACAGTCATGGCCCACATAATAATGTTTAAGTCAATGATGGACAACATATACAAAGATGGTCCCATAAGATTATCGTACCATAGTTTTACTGCACGTTGTCTACGTTTGGCTATACACGTGCCTACCATTGTGCTACAATGGTCTATAGTATTCAGTACAGCAATACACTGTGTAGGTTTGCCACCTGGGAGCAACAGTCGACACCATACAGTCCAGGTGACTAGTATGCTCTACCTTCTAGGTTCGTATAAGTCCACTCTATAATGTCTGCACACTGACAAAATTGTCTAACAACAAATTTTCCAAAAAAGACATGAAACACATAACATATCCCTGTTATTAAGGACTACGACTGCAGTATGTATTCTTTTGTGTCTGGCTTCTGTTACTGAGCAAAATGTTTTTTGAGATTTATCCATATTCTTGTATATATAAAAATAGTTTGGGTTTTTTTGTAGGGGGCTGTTTCTAGACTTTCACCTATTAAAAACAAAGCTGGATATTTGCACACAAATCTTTGTAAGGACATATATTCTTACTTTTATTGAATAAATATCTAAAGGGATGATTTCTGAATCATAGTGGATGAGAATGCTGACCTTTTAAGAAACATGCAAACTATTGCAAGAGTGATTGTTCTCTTGCTGTACTGATTCCACTGGTGAAGCTGGAGGATCCCTGTTGCTCTGTGTCTTTGCCATGTCCCCATCTTCCCAAGATTTTTTTTCTTTTTAGGCAGAGTCTCGCTCTGTCACTGGGCATGATCTCAACTCACTGCAACCTTCACCTCCCAGGTTCAAGCGATTCTCCTGCCTCGGCCTGTCGAGTAGCTGGGACTACAGGCATGTGCCACCATGCCCAGCTAATTTTTGTATTTTTAGTAGTGACAGTGTTTCACCATGCTGGCCAGGATGATCTTAATCTCTTGACCTTCTGATCTGCCCATCTCAGCCTCCCAAAGTGCTGGAACTACAGATGTGAGCCACTGCGCCTGGCCTGGCTAGGATTTTTAATTGCAGCCACTGTGATGGCTTCTAGAATTCCATAATAGTGATTTATTTTACATTATCTTGATGACTCATGATGTTCACCACTTTTTCATATGTGTATTGACTCTTAAGCTGAACAATTACGTTAAAGTGAAAAAAAAAAAAAAGTCTGGGGTAGACAACCACACTAAGCCCCTTACCCTCTCCTTAACCCTAATTCAGAGGTTAGAGGCTGCTAACGTTGAATACCCCATTCCCGGATTCATCTGCCACTAGGGGCGCCCCATGAGACATAAACAGAAGCTGCTGGGGGAATACATAGCTTTCAAAAAGCTTCCATGTCTTTTATAAATTGGAGACGTTGCAGCTGTTGCTGGCTCTTTCTCTTCCACTTCCTTCCTGTCTTCACTGTGCACATGACTGCTGGAGCTGCAGCCATCATTTTAAAACAGAAAGGAAAAGGTGACCTGGGTTGTAAAGATTGAGGTCCCACATTGTTGAGTCACTAAACCAATTATGGAGAACACTCACCTCAAGTTTCTTGTTTGTTTGTTTGCCATGTGACAATTACAAACCCTATTGTTTTGAGCCATTGTTGCTTAACTGTTCTGTTACTTGCCACTAAAAGTATCCCTGATGCTAAGTATCTCCTGGGGAAAGCAATGAAGTTGCAGGCAAATGGTAATTTTAATGGTAACACTAATATAACTAAAATTGCTTTTTTATTTATTTAATGATTCAACATATTTATTGAGCATCTGTTATGTGGCGTATTCCATTCTAAGTGATGAGGATTCATCAATGGACACAGTGTATAAAGCCCCTTCTCTTCTGGGGTTCCTGTATTAAAATAGAGAAGAAAAAGCATAGATTGACAAAAAAGACCACTTTAGTTATTGATGAGTGCACCGAGGAAGCTGAGGCAGGGAGACACGATAGTGAGAGAGGTTTATGCAGGACCCATCTAAGGGTCCCTGTGAGAAGGTCGTGAGAATGACTTTGATGGAGTGTTCAGAGAAATATTCTTTGAGAGGTAACATTTTATCTGAATAATGAGGAGTTGGGCATGTCTACTTGAAGAACATTGCAAGTAGAGTAACCACTGGAGACCAAGTGTGATGAGTAGTAGCCAGACTAGAGGAACAGGAGCTCAGTGAGTGAAGACTGAGTGGGAGGGGTGAGGCCAGAGTGTGGACAGAGCTTTACATCCGGCAAAGCCCTGCAAAGACCACGTTGAAGAGTTTGGATTAGACTTTTAAATCAGGAGTCCATTTATTCTAGAAAATATTTCCTCACTAAAGTTGGCCTTTTCATCCTCAACCTGTAGAGACTCCTTACTGCATAATAATGATGTTTTACAGGACTCACAGCTGTTAGTCACCCAGAGTCACTCCAAGTCAATAGATCTTCAGACTCCTCTGGTTCTGGTCAATCTAACCCCATAGATCTACAGCAAATCCCAGTATGAAAAGAAATGTCTCTATTAAAAACCATCCAGCATTTGGTTCCTGCCAACACAGGTATTAGTTAATAATACACAGAGATTAGGCGCTCAGGGAGTAAACTTCCATCCCCATCTTCACTGTCTGTTCAAATCTTAACTGCACAATCCCATGTAAATTTCTCAGACTCTTTGATCACATCTATACAATATTGATAATAAAGGGATTTGTCTCACAGACATGAGGATTCAGTGATAATGGAGATAAACACTCTAGCACCTAGGACGCATGAGGACCAAGAATACTAGCTACTCTCTGTATCTTATCATCAGATACCATTGCCTTGGTTGGGAAACAGGACAAAAGCTAGCAAAGGAGCTCATCTGCAGTTCAGACACTTCTAATTTCAGTCCCTTACTCTGCCTGAAACCCCAGGCTGGTCAAGTATTGATCATTAACTTATGTCTAGCTATCCAGAGACCTTTTCACTCCAAACTGACTAGGCTAAAGAAGTCAATAATTGATTCACAGATAATGGATTACAGAAACATATATACTTTTTAAAAAGCAGGGTACAATTTTAGTATGTTTCACAGAAGCAACATCTGAAATGATATTGCATTTCTTTCTTTAAACGTTTTTCATCATCTGAACTACCTTCTGGGGCTAGGACTAGGATGAGAGAGGTGAGTTTCAACCAAAGCTCAAACCTTAAGGAGGCTCTCACACGCAGGTGCTCTCTTTGCACTTGCAGGAGCCTGAGAACTAGTGCCTCCTTAAATCTTGCCACGTGGGTGACTGGCCTGCTGATATGGTTTGGCTCTGCATCCCCACCCATATTTCATCTTGAATTGTAGTGCCATAATTCCCACGTGTTGTGGGAGGGTCTGATGGGAGATAAGTGAATCATGGGGGTGGGTTCCTTCATACTGTTCTCATGGTAGTGAATAAGTCTCATGAGAGCTGATGGTTTTATCTGGGGTTTCTCCTTTTGTTTCTTCCTCATTCTCTCTTTGCCTGCCACCATCCATGTAAGATATGTCTTGCTCCTCCTCGCCTTCCACCACGATTGTGAGGCTTCTCCAGCCGTGTGGAACTATAAGTCCAATTAAATCTCTTTCTTTTGTAAATTTCCCAGTCTCAGGTATGTCTTTATCAGCAGGGTGAAAATGGACTAATACAACTGCCTTTCCCTAGTCTGGACCTTGCCACCTTCTTTGAGTTACAGCTGCCCTATTATCACTCTCAGGCAAATTGCTTGAGCCTCATTACTGCAAGGGCTGGGATAACAGCAGGAGAGGTAAAAGAGGTGCTCATTATTTCCTTGTCTCTGACCAAGACTGGAGGCTGATTCCGTCTTCACCTGTTACCTATCTCTAGGCCGCTTCATAGAGATTTTCTCCAGTCCCCACAGAGCCAATTTCCTGACAATGACACTAGTAGTGGTGGCTAATATGCACTTCATAAAATTGCAGAGTGGATCCCATGCTGTAAAGATATCATCTTCTTTCTGCATCTTACTGAATAGTTTAAGCTGTGAATCAACCAGGACTCTTGCAGTTCAATAGGGTTCCTTGGTGGAAAATGTTCTTGTGGAATGCAGAATCACTTACAGCTTTGTCACAACTTGAAACTGACTCCACTAGGGTCAGAGAATGCCCTTGATATTTACATGTTTAGACGTGAATAATCATGCCAACAGCATTATGAATGAGTCCTAATGTATGACCCCTTACTAAGTGCCAGACATTGGACAAATTCACTTTTTTTTTTTTTTTTTTTTTTTTGAGACAGAGTTTTGCTCTTGTTACCCAGGCTGGAGTGCAATGGCACGATCTCGGCTCACCGCAACCTCTGCCTCCTGGGTTCAGGCAATTCTCCTGCCTCAGCCTCCTGAGTAGCTGGGATTACAGGCACGTGCCACCATGCCCAGCTAATTTTTTGTATTTTTTATAGAGATAGGGTTTCACCAGGTTGACCAGGATGGTCTCGGTCTCTTGACCTCGTGATCCACCCGCCTCGGCCTCCCAAAGTGCTGGGATTACAGGTGTGAGCCACCGCGCCCGGCCCGGACATTTTCACTTTTAACCATGCCCTCAGCTCTGTGCGGAGATACTATTATCATTCCACTATTACCGATGTACCAGCAGCTGGCTGGACTCCGCATGCTGGACATTCTCCTATTTACTTTTTGTCTTTGAATTTATATGATCTTCATAGTATTCTCCAGAAGGTGGGCTCTTGTCATTCCCTTTTCACAGATGAGAGATTCATGCTTGCCCATTGTCCAAAAAAACAGAATCTAGAAAAGCCATGGATCTCTGTTAAAGATCCTTGCTTCATCTATACTATAAGCAGCTTCATATGATCTAAAATGCTTTAAGATTCCCTTCTAAGTTACTCAGAAATCAGAGTCTAATAAACAACAAATATGTAAACAGGAAGGCTTTGGAATTGTACAAATTCTATAGCAGAACTACTCTTTTTCTAATTGGAAGGGTCGTAGATGTTACCAGGAATGGGAAAGATATTGTGCTGACCTTCGAAAAGATACACCATTAGTCATAGTGTAGTGTGAATGTACAGTCAGGCAGATGTGGAGCTGTGCAGTGACTGCAGCTCAGTGTTGGAATCAATACTTACACATAACACGGTGGAGATCTGAGCATAAGCCAAGAAGCGGAATTAATACTCAGAGGAATTTATTTTCCTGTGTGAGTATTTTTCACAAACTATGAAGACCCCAAGGATTCTATCACCTTACTGGGTGTGAAGGAAGTGAGATGAAGGAATTTCTAAAATAATGGGTAGGAAAAGAAAGGGTTGGGGGAATGTGAAAAAGAATGAATGGAGGTGAATTCAAGGTTGAGAAAAGAGGAAAACAGCACACACCCGCAGGAACCTAGAATCTATCGCTACATTTTCCATCACAAAAATCATCACAGGGCTTCCTGTTAAGCCTTTATGTTAACATGGATATTAATGTAAGCTTTTAGTAATAGAGAAAAATGATCTGAGATTTGTTCCAATATATTATTCATAAGTTGTGCTTAAGCAACCAAGGCAGTGAATCTATTTTCTCTTACAAACAAACTCAAGGGCAGAAGAACCTTTAGTGAAAACTCTGAATGGTCACCACACCACTGATAAATGCTCATATTAGATAACGCTGGCCTAGCACGGTGGCTCAGGCCTGTAATTCCAGCACTTTGAAAAACCAAGGTGGGAGGATTGCTTGAAGCTAGGAGTTTGAGACCAGCCTGAGCAACACAGTGAGAACCTGTCTCTACAAAAAAAACTTCAAAAATTCGCCAGGCATGATGGTGCATGCCTGTGGTCCTAGCTACTTGGGAAGCTGAAGTGGGAGGATCACTTGAGCCTGGGAGTTTGAGGCTGCAGTGAGCTACTCTCACACCGCTGCACTTCAAGCTGCGTAGCAAAGCAAGACCCTGTCTCAAAAAAATAAAATAAAATAAACCCAAACAATAAAATACAATAACATGAAATTTCTAGGACACATAGCTCTCCTTCTCTCCATGGTAACTTACCCTAAGACGATCTTAAAGATTTGAGTTTGAACATGGGACATCCTTTTTTTCCCATAAGGTACAGGTGGTATTTGGTTACATGAATCAGTTCTTTAGTGGTGATTTGTGAGATTGTGGTGCATCCATCACCCGAGCGGTGTACACTGACCATGTTTTGTAGTCTTTTATTCCTCGCCCCCTCCCACTCTTCCCCCCAAGTCCCCAGAGTCCATAGTATCGCTCTTAAGTGTTGGCATCCTTGTAGCTTACCTCCCACATATCAGTGATAACATGGGATGTTTGATTTTCCATTTCCAAGTTACTTCACTTAGAATAAAAGTCTTCAGTCTCATCCAACCCACTGCAAACTCTGTTAGTTCACTCCTTTTTATGGCTGCATAATATTGCATTGTATGTATATGCCAGTTTCGCTATCCATTCATCAGTTAATGGGCATTTGAGTTGGTTCCACAACTTTGCAATTGTAAATTGTGTTGTTATAAACATGCATGTGCAAGTATCTTTTTTTGAAAAATGACTTCTTTTTCTCTGAGTAGTCCAAACTACCATTTGATCCAGCAATCCCACTACTCAGTAGATACCCAGTATATACCCAGTAGTGGGATTACTGGATCAAATGGTAGTTCTATCCTTAGATCTTCAAGGAATTGTCACACTGTTTTCCATAGCAGTTGTACTAGTTTGCATTCCCACCAGCAGTGTAGAAGTGTTCCCTGTTCACCATATCCAAGCCAACGTCTATTGTTTTTTGATTATGGCCATTCGTGCAGGAGTAGGTGGTATCACATTGTGGTTTTGATTTGCATTTCCCTGATCATTAGTGATCAGGGAAAAATGAAAATTTTGTTGAGCATTTTTTCATATGCTTGTTGGCCATTTGCACATCTTCTTTTCAAAATTGTCTATTCACGTCCTTAGCCCACTTTTTGATAAGATCATTTTTTCTTACTGATTTGAGTTTGTTGTAGATTCTGGATATTAGTCCTTTGTCAGATGCATAGATTTTGAAGATTTTCTCCCATTCTGTGGGTTGTCTGTTTACTCTGCGGACCTTTCCTTTTGCCATGCAAAAGCTCTTTAGTTTAATTAAGTCTCAGCTATTTATCTTTGTTTTTATTGCATTTGCTTTTGGGTCCTTGGTCATGAAATCCTTGCCTAAACAAATGTCTAGAAGGATTTTTCCAATGTTACCTTCTAGAAATTTTAGACTTTCAGGTCTTAATTCATCTTGAGGTTATTTTTGTATAAGGTAGGAGATGAGTATGCAGTTTCATTCTCTTACATGTAGCTAGCCAATTATCCTAGCACCCATTTATTGAAAAGAGTGTCCTTTCCCCAATTTGTGATTTTTTTGCTTTGTTGAAGATCAGTTGACTGTAAGTATTTGTGTTTATTTCTGGGTTCTCTATTCTGTCCCATTGGTCTATGTGCCTCTTTTTATACCAGTACCATGATGTTTTGGTGACTATAGCTTTATAGTATAGTTTGAAATCAGGTAGTGTGATGCCTCTAGATTTGCTCCTTTGGCTTAGTCTTGCTTTGGCTATGTGGGCTACTTTTTGGTTCTATATGAATTTTAGAATTGCTTTTTACTAACTCTGTGAAGAATGATTGTGGTATTTTGATGGGGATTGTGTTGAATTTGTAGATGACTTTTGGCAGTATGGTTAGTTTCACACTATTGATTCTAGCCATCCATGAGCATGGGATGTGTTTCCATTTGTTTGTGTCATCTATGATTTCTTTCAGTAGTTTTCCTTGTAGAAGTCTTTTGACTCCTTGGGTAGATATGTTCCTAAGTTTTTTTTTTTTTTTTTTTTGCACCTGTTATAAAAGGGGTTGAGTTCTTGATTTGATTCTCTGCTTGATCAGTGTTGTTGTAGAGAAAAGATACTGATTTGGGTACATTATTCTTGTATCTGGAAACTTTGCTGAATTCTTTTATCAATTCTAGGAGTTTTCCGTAGGAGTCCTTAAGAGTTTTAAGGTAAAAGATCATATGGTTCTTAACTTCATCTTGTCACTCCCTCCCTCTGTTGATATGCTCCAACCATACTCGACTGATCTTTGGTTCTCAAATATGTCTCTTGCTATGCACCTGCTTTTTCCTGGATCACTATTCCCTATATTTTGAACAGCAGCATTCTTCTCAACACTGAGGTTTCAAATCAAATACCATCTCCTTGTGGAGACCTCACCTGACTTCCTATCTAACTAGAGTCAGATATCCTCCACTTATTCTAAATATCCTGGAGATGCTCTCTTCTATTCCACTCTCCTGATTTCTTGTTGGCAATAATGCATTGTTTGGAAAATCATTTTATTATATGTTTGTGTATTGTCTACATATTCTCTGTATTGGAAGATGAGCTACTTGTGTGCAAGGATCTTGTATCCCATGTTTACTATTGCCCCAGTCACCTGGAACAAGGTTAGGTGCAGAAGATATAAGTATAAAATGCCTTTCGAAAAGGACAACAAGGCAGATGCATATTACCCTAGGTAAGGATACTTTAAGAGAGCAAGACATGTATGGCTCTGGAATCAGAAGATGTCCGATTTTCAGCTTTTTCAATTACTAGTACTATGCAACTCTGGGAATTTGCTTTAAATGCTATGAAGCTCTAATTTCTCATGAATAAATGGTGCTATACATTGTGCTTTGCTTCAATGTTACTGTGAGCTAAACCAAGATAAATCATGTACTGTGCTTAGCCCAGTGCCTGGCCCATATTAGGGGCCAACGTGAGCTGCTGTCACTGCAGGATGCAGCACACAGAGCAGGCATGCCAAGCTGGAGAGAATAACACACTGCAGCAGATTAGATCACTGTTCCCAATGTCTCCTGCTCTCTATGCATTTATTTTGTACACAGTCATCCTCTGCCATGTGGCTTTGCAGCTCCCTGTGCTAGAGGAGAATTGCCTTTCCCCATCTGATGCTGGACTTGGCCATGTAGCTTGCTTTGGTGGATAGAATGTGGACAGAACAGCAGATTTCTGATCTGGATGAAACTTCAATTGGCACCACAATCTCGACTCATGCTCGTTCTCCTGTGCTTAACAGAAGATCTCACCCTGGGTGACAACTGCCCCTTCAGCCTGCATCTGCACCAGCATAAACACCACACAAGTCAATACATACAACATTTCTATCACCCAGGAAGCTATTTCTTCCCTTTTCCAGAAATACCCAACTCCTCAAATGCAATCACTTTTTAATTTCTACTACTTTAGATTAACTTTGCATGTCTTTTTTTTTTTTAATTGCATTTTAGGATTTGGAGTACATGTGAAGAACATGCAAGATTGTTGCATAGGTACACACATGGCAGTGTGGTTTGCTGCCTTCCTTCCCCTCACCTGTATCTGTCATTTCTCCCCATGCTATCTCTTCCCACCTCCCCAACCCCCCGTCCCTCCCCCATTTCCCTCCAACAGACCCCAGTGTGTAGTGCTCCCCTCCCTGTGTCCACGTGTTCTCACTGTTCAACACTCGCCTATGAGTGAGAACATGTGGTGTTTGATATTCTGCTCTTGTGTCAGTTTGCTGAGAATGATGGTTTCCAGGTTCATCCATGTTCCTACAAAGGACACGAACTCATCGTTTTTGATGGCTGCGTAATATTCCATGGTGTATGTGTACCACATTTTCCCTATCCAGTCTATCATCAATGGGCATTTGGGTTGGTTCCAGGTCTTTGCTATTGTAAACAGTGTGGCAATGAACATTCATGTGCATGTGTCCTTATAGTACAATGATTTATAATCCTTTGCATATATACCCAGTAATGGGATTGCTGGGTCAAATGGGATTTCTATTTTTAGGTCCTTGAATCGCCACACTGTCTTCCACAATGGTTGAATTAATTTACACTCCCACCAACAGTGTGGTGGGAGTTCCTATTTCTCCACATCCTCTCCAGCATCTGTTGTCTCCAGATTTTTTAATGATCACCATTCTAAATGGTGTGAGATGGTATCTCAATCTGTACAGCAAAAGAAACAGTCAGTAGAGTGAATCGGCAACCAACAGAATGGGAAAAAATTTTTGCAGTCTACCCATCTGACAAGGGGCTGATATCCAGAATTTACAAAGAACTAAAACAGATCTACAAGATAAAAACAAACAAGCCCATTCAAAAGTGGGAAAAGGATGTGAACAGACACTTTGCAAAAGAAGACAAACAGGAGGCCAACAAACATATGAAAAAATGCTCATCATCACTGGTCATTAGAGAAATGCAAATCAAAACCACATTGAGTACCAACTTTGCATGTCTTTAGACATCATAGAAATGAAATCATACCTTTAGTCCTCTTATCCCCAAAGTAAGACATTTCTCTTTACCAAAACAAACCAATATTTCATGGAAGATGAAGCAATTTCTTTCGTTTCTATTGCACTTGAGGAGCATCGATTCTCTGAATCTTAAACGTTTCAGGGTTGCATTTTCCTTTCAATCTTTCATTCCCTTCTTATCTGTAAAAATTTTAAGGCAAACTTTGTTGGCAGGAGAGTATAAGTAAGACCCCCAGAAAAATTTGATACGTCAACATTCACATCAAGCATATGTCTGCCTTTCCTGATGGTGACGTTGATTTACTGGCAACCTAGTAAAGGAAATGGAATAGTTTACAAGCTATGATGGTTTCAGGGACACTTTTTTTTTTTTTTTTTTTGAAGTGGAGTCTCACTCTTGTTGACAGGCTAGAGTGCAGTGGCACCATCTCACCTCACTGCAACCTCCCTCTCCTGGGTTCAAGTGATTCTCCTGCCTCAGCCTCCCATGTAGAAGGGACTACAGGTGCACACCACCACGTCCAGCTAATTTCTGTAGTTTTAGGAAAGACAGGGTTTCACCATGTTGGCCAGGATGGACTCAATCTCTTGACCTCATAATCCACCCACCTTGACCTCTCAAAGTGTTGAGGTTACAACTCTGAGCCACCATGTCCGGCCAGTGTCAGAGACACTTCTATAGTCTCACACCACTTTCCTGCCTACTACAGAGCCTATCATAACTTTTGTTTAATGTAGAGATCTACAAACACAGTCATACATCTGTGAAAACAAAGGGACATTGCTCTCCTTCAAATGCAGCCCCAAGAGTGCATACTACTATCTTCCTTCTCTGTCATTGATAAATTACATAGGCAGAGCTTATCAGATGAAGCACCTACTTATGTCAAAATGAATGGCAGCTTCCAATGGCAGTTTCTTTCAAAGAAAAAAAAAAGATTTGCCTTTAAACACTGATACATCTAAAGTTTCCATTGCATGACAAATGGTTGAACTAGTTTTGGTATTAGCTGTCATTGGCACCTGAGTTTTTCATGTATTGTTGAATGAGGCTGAAGTGCTGAGTGCTTAGGGATGTTGACAGATTTTTATTCCTGCTCTTTATCGTTGGATAGCAAACTCATGTTTGATATCACTTTTCACCCCCATATTCATTTTAACTTTCACATTTTAACTTTCACTCTCAATTTTCATAAACAGTTAAAAAGTGGCACCTGTGATTATCCTACAAGGCATGCATCCTTCGAACTGAGTTGGAGTGGAAGTCAATCTGAAGATGGGGGAGAAAAAAGATATCAACTAAAGTTTGTCTCTAAAGATGCTCAAGATTGCAGGTGCACATTTCTTTTAACAATTCGAATGTAACTTTTCTCCCATGAAGTTTCCTTTTCTCCAATCCTCTTTAGGTCTAAAGACTTTACACACTGATATTCTTCAACCTGCTTGGTATCTCATTGCTCATCCTCCTCTCCTTTTGTAAGAACAGCACTGAGGTTTTTCTTTGAGGATTCCTCTCTCTGCTTCGTAGTCTTGGTGGGGGGAATCAGGCAAAGAACCCCAATCAGTTAGGGAACTAGGCCACAGTGATGGGTTCAGGATGGACACATGGATTCCAGCTTTGGGATTGTTGCTGGGTTGTTGGAAAAGAGGCTACCTTGCTGCTGTGCAAGTCGCTTTTGGCTGAAGCAGAGTGTCTTTCGAAACCCTGGTTTCCTTGCAGCAACGTCTGTCTGTCATCCTGTGTGGGCTGCAGGTTTGCCTGTGAAGTCATATCCAGTGTGAACACCAAGCACTACCAAAAAGATCTTTGCTCAAAGCATCCAGTTCCATGCTTCAAGTCTACTGGCATCTACCTGAGTACAAAAAGCTTTCATAGGTGTCCAGCTGTTAGAAAATGAATTGTGTTCCCCCAAAATTTGTGTCTTCAAGTCTTAAATTCTAGTAACTCAGAAAGTGACCATGTTTGGAAACAGTTTCATTACAGAGGTAATTCGTTAAGATAAGGTCGTTACAGTGGACCCTACCTAATCCAATATGACTTGTGTCCTTATAAGAAGGAGACCAGGTACAGGAGCTCACACCTTTAATCCCAGAACTTTGGGAGGCAGAGGTAGGATTGCTTGAGCCCAGGATCGGCAATGTGGTCCTGAGACTAGCCTGGGCAATATAGTGAGACCCCTTTTCTACAAAAATAAAAATAAAAATAAATTTCCAGGTATGGTGGTTCATGCCTGTAGTCCCAGCTACTCAGGAGGCTGAGGTGGAAAGATTGCTTGAGCCTGGGAGGTCAAGCCTGCAGTAAGCTGTGATTCCTCCACTGCACTCCAGCCTGGGCAACAGAGCAAGACCCTGTCTCAAAAAAAGAGGGGGTCGGGGAATGCTGGAGACACACACAGAGAGAGAGAACACTATGTGAAGATGAAAGGCAGAGATTGGGGCTGTGCTTCTCTACAAGACAAGATATTTCAAACATTGCCAGTGAACCACCAGAAGCTACAAGATTCCCTCTCGGGAAAGAACCCACCCTGTTGACACCTTGTTCTTGAACTTCTAACCTCAAGAACTTTGAGACGATACATTCCTATTGTTTTAAACCATCCAGTTTGTGGTGCATTGTTATAAGATACCTAGCAAACTGATTCTCAGACTAAAGAGATGCAAATCTGGCTGTGAGATTAATAAATTCCCAGGGTGAAAACACTCATGGTAAATCCAATGACCAATGTCAATTATTGTAAGTTTTTGTTCTCCTGCCCCTTGTAGTATATCAGTGGAAATAGGATACAGTGAGGTTACTATAGAGGATTTAGTAACATTTAGCTGCATGGGAACTCAAAACCGATTTGTGATTAAGAAAAGAGCTGGGGGAAGTAGGTTAATATGAGCAGCTTACAAAATGAGCATTTTGCAAAATACCATTAAATTGTCACAGGCCAACTGTTCTCACAATTGTATACAATAATTCTGTGTTGTTAGCCCAAACTGGGAAAAATAATCTCCTTATGCAAAATATATGTGATTAATAAAAGATGAACATTTTTATTCAGAAGTTCTTGCCCTTCCAAATACTAATTACATTTATTCCTTTTTATTCGTGCAATTTTTTTATATAAATGTAATCATTGTTTAGTAAATTCATAACCATTTGTTGAACAGCAATGCTGATCACATCTCTTCAGTTATGACTTGCAAAGCATTTCATTAAAATGAATTTTGCGGGGAGGTGGGAAGAGATAGCATGGGGAGAAATGACAGATACAGGTGAGGGGACGGAAGGCAGCAAACCACACTGCCATGTGTGTACCTATGCAACAATCTTGCATGCTCATCACATGTACCCCAAAACCTAAAATGCAATAAAAAAAAATGAGTTTTGCACCAAGGTTCACCCAACGGATTTAACTGTAACAACAGAATAAAGCCACACATATACCAGGTACTTTCAGAATGCTTCTTTACATATTATCAGCCAATGTTGCTGAAAAAAAATTACTTGTTTCCAAATAAATCAGGGAAGGAGGTCAAGATGATGATGAAGACAAAAACACTTCAAAATGGAATCTACATTGACTTTGGTTTTAGCTTTTTTCACTTTCTGAATTGTATGAGAAAAAGTAATGAAAGCATCCCCCTTGCAGAAGAAGCTTGGGTGAAAAAGATGGCTTTTGAAGAGCTCCTGTGGGATTTCTTGTTGGCACTGCAGTCATGGCCAGGTGCAGTGTTTGTAAACACTCACCTGTACCAGGTCCTCCCCTGAACTCAGTGGGAGGAAGCACTTGTGAAGAGCACCACGAGAGCAGTACAAAAATTGTTTATGATTCATAAAAGCCCTTGTGGAGAAAAACGGCTCACCTGTGGCCTCTTACCACATTCATGGTGTACACTTAAGCAGAGTGAAGAAACTGTAGCATAGTCAATGTCCCTGGAAGGAGTGCAGAAAATGCCACCTCAAATATGACATTTTGGTATGGCTAATTACTTTGAACCAAGGGAATCTGGCAAACAGCAGGTGCTGGCAGAGGCTTGCTTTCAGTTTTCCTTATCTGCTTAAAAAGGGATTCTCCAAAAGGAATGTGATTGTCATAAATTCCCTCCCCAGGAGGGAATCTTATCAACCAAGGAAGATTAACTTGGATTCCAGGAGAGAATACTGGAGGTTGACACCAGCCCAGACAGACAATCACTTATTCTTCTGAGTGTTGTTTTAAATAACTCTTATTACCTGAGAGACCTTTTATCATGCTGTGTCCCCACCCAAATCTCTTCTTGAACTGTAGCTTCCATAATCCCCACCTGTCATGGAAGGGACCCAGTGGGAGGTGATTGATTCACAGAAGAGGGATTTCCCTGTGCTGGTCTCATGACAGTGAATAAGTCTCATGAGATCTGATGGTTTTATAAACAGGGGTTCCCCAGCACACGCTCTCTTGCCTGCTGCCATGTAAGATGTGCCCCTGCTCCTCCTCACCTTCCACCAGGATTGTGAGGCCTCCCCAGTCATGTGAAACTGTGAATTCATTAAACCACTTTTTCTTTACAAATTAGCCAGTCTCAGGTATTTCTTCACAGCAGTATGAAAAGACATGAATACACTACATAACAAGACGACCTGACACTTCCTCCTCTCACCCTCCCAGAACTTGTGTCATCACCTCCCTCTAGGAGCCCCAAGCCCCTATTCCTTTCTGTAGCTCAGGATGCTACATAAGCTTCAATCACCTGTCTCTTCCATTCTGATGTTTTGTGGGACTTCCATGTGTACATGCATAGTTAAATATGGTTTATCTCCTGTTAGTCTGTCTTACATCAGCTTAATTCTTAGCCTGGCTAAGGAATCTATAAGGATAGAAGGTAGCCACGTCTTTCTTTGCTACATTCTCTAGTTTAAAAAATAACTTTATTCAGTTCCTCCTCTTTGACTTTATTCTTTCCAAAGTACAATATTGTGCAAAGAGATCACCAAGGGGTTTTCTCCATGGAGCCCATCTCTCTAAAGGCTTCATTGGAAAGTTTCTACCTATTTTTTTTCCCATTCCTGTGCCTACAAGACCCTCCTGAGCAGAGAGTATGTTGGACACTTGCTGATGGAAGGGAACATTTTTTCTCTCTCTCTCTCACTTTGTGGAGAATGGAAGAAAGCACTACCTGGCTCTGCCTTTTAGAAATGAATCTGATTTACATGTAGGCCTAAAAAGACAAAACTCCAGGACAAACAAGACTTTTGCTTCTGGCTAAAGTCAGGTCATTTACATAGTAGTGAAATTTCAAGATCAAGTCAGCAAGATACACAGTAGGATAATTGTCAACCTTCTAGCTTATATCATACACATTATTCTGCAGAATCCTCTTAACAACATACTTTTCTCTCACAGACACTTGTACATAATCACAATGTTACGGACCAAACTTGGCACTACTAAAATAAACACTTTTAATATTCAGATAATGTATTTGTCCTTCCTAGTAAACAGCTGGAGACAGCAGCTCAATTTTAGGTTGATAAGATATAGAACAGGTAAAACTGTCACCTAAGTTTTATGGTAGCTGGTATGTAAATATTCACCAACAGTGTCTGTCATTCTCTCTCTAAGAAAGTGTAAATTCAGGCCTGTATTTTCTCCTTTCTTAAGGATTTAACCTAGCAGGCCTGGGACTGCATTTGTCAGAAACCCCTGGCTGGCACCTGGTAAATGTAGCTTACTATGCCCAGACTTTTTGTACAAATCATATGATCCCTGCCATATACCTACTTTCCTTCTGGAATTTTAGTACCTGCCAAGAAGAGGGTGCCTATGGAATCAGCCCATAGTAAAAACTCTGGGCATCGAGTCTCTAATGGGCTTCTCTGGTATACTTGGCAGATTTCACACATGTTGCCTCATCTGTTTGCTGGGGAATTAAGTATGTCCTGTGTGACTGCATGGGGAGAGAACTCTGGCAGGTCGAACCTGGTCTCCTGAGACTTCACCCCATCCACCTTTTACCTTGGCTGACTCTGCTTTATAATTTTTTTGTTGGAGTAAATTTCAGCCGTAATTATAGACCAGCAAATCTTGGCACTACTAAAATTAACATTTTTTAATATTCAGAGAATTCGTTTGCCCTTCTTAGTAAACAGCCTGAGAGAATAACTCAATTTTATGTTGTTAAGGTAACTTATCAGCATAACACTATATGCCAAGTCCTGTGAGTCCTCTTACTGAATTATGAATCTTGGGTGGCCTTAGGAACCCACAGTCCCTCTCCCCAACTCCCACCGCACCAAGGCTCCTTAGTAAACTGCCAACTGGAGCTATTAGCTTCTATTTTTTTGTTATAATGAATAAGGAAGGTTAATATAAAGGATGCAGGAGAAAGGGAATTGTAGTTTTTACTTTCCCACAAAATATTTCCTAAGTTAGTGAAAAACAAAATCCAGCTGACATCTCAACAAATATTATCCCCACATTTGCAAAATGCCCTGGTACTTGCTGATACAAGGCATTTATCTTCCTGTGCACTATCCCAGTCAGGAGCATACACTACCATCATTTCAGTCCTGGCTTCCCTTCCTACCATGTGACCTTGGATCATAACAATAAATTAGACCATGGTGTAAAGGACTTAGCTTATTCCCTGACACGAGATAACACGTACTAAATGTTATTGCTGTGTTGTTGCTATCATTATTATTATTACCTTTCATCTTGAGAGCATACAGCCCCTGGTCCAGGCTTAGTTAGAGTGACCTAAAAGGCCTGTGTTCACTGTGGGTGGGTTTCCCAGGCCCAGGTGTTAAAAACAAGAGATAACAACTCTAATATTTGATTACAAAAGTATACTAAATATTTGCAAATAGAATTTCAAAAATCATGCTTTCATTTGACAGTTCTTAATTATTCTCAAGGGTTCCAGTGAGAAAATACTGGATAGAATTTTTTGGATTCTTTTATTTATTTATTTATTTATTTATTTATTTATTTATTTTGAGACCAAGTCTCACTCTGTCGCCCAGGCTGGAGTGCAGTGGCAAGAACTTGGCTCACTGCAACCTTCGCCTCCCAGATTCAAGCAATTCTCCTGCCTCAGCCTCCGGAGTAACTGGGATTACAGGTACACACCACCATGCCTGGCTAATTTTTGTATTTTAGTAGAGATGGAGTTCCACCATGTTGGCCAGGCTGGTGTTCTGCCCACCTCAACCTCCCAAAGTGCTGTGATTACAGGCGTGAGCCATCATGCCCAGCCAATTTCTTGGTTTCTTAAGAAAAATGGAGGATATTTTAGGTACATTGCCCAAGTTGATAATAGTAATGGATTCCGGAATGTATGGCATGGACAACATTGCCACATCTGAGAGCTTGGATGGGTCCCATCTAGGGAGAAACTGAAGGACTACCATGCCCTAAGGAACACCCAAGAGGCCTGAAGTAGGAAGGTGTCCTTCTACATTCAAAATAACGGAAAGAGAGGCAGATGGTGCCTCTTATTCAATGTGATTGAAAGAAGTGGTAGGTGGCATTCCTCATTCAACATGGTATAGAGACAGACTGGAGATATCCTTCATCTAATACAGCAGAGAAACCATTAAATCTGCTATCAGAAAAATTACTGTTCACATTTTGGCCCCAGGACTTACCAAATGAGTGACTTTCACAAGTTATTTCACTCACCCTTAGATCATCACAAAAGGTTGATAAATGTGATAATTAACCTGCTATTTGTGAACGTAGAGACTTGATTCTGAAACTTCACTATCTTGTGAGTGACCTGACTTACTTGTTGGCATCTTACATGCACTTCTGGTGCATATGTGTCAGCGATATTCCGACACATTTTCAGATGATTACTACCAGTGTTATTTTTCATTCTTAAGTTGACTAAAATTGTTGGGAAACACTCAATAGCAAGCAATTAACATCACTACAATAATCATTCCAGAAGGTTAAGTACTTCTTTCAGCCACGAGCACATTGAGCTCTCCCTTTCCAAAAGTCCCTTATTTCATTCACATACACATTCACTAAACTTAACAGAGTGTCTGCCTCCCGCTAACCCTGCACTGGCCAGAGGGTGGAGGGAGGGACAAGTCATTGCTCTTGTCCTCTTGGGACTCTATGGACAAGATCCGTAAAATCTGGCTCAGTTTGTGAGAGGCAGTCACCAGATGAGGTTTTTGTGGGTTTTTCTTTTTTTTTTTTTTTTTTTTTTTTTGAGAAGGTGCCTACTTATGCTAATGTAGCCATATCTCTACATAAGAGACAGGACACACTTTTTCATTTCAATTAAAATAAAACTTTAAATTTTCATACAGGACTTCCTGTGTTGTAGGAAGAACTATTTGAATATCCTCAGTTACTTTTTAAGTGAAAAAGAAGGAGACACTTATTTTTTCCCCAATGTCTGCATTTAGAATTTTTCTGAAGATAATTTAGAAAAAAATCTGTATAAGAGCCAAGGAGCCTCCAAAGAAAACCCATTATTTAGAAATACACTTGGTTTTTTATATTGATCTTCTATCTTACAATCTTATTCAACTTGCTTATTAGTTCTAGTAGCTTTTCAGTTGGTTCCATTTTTAAATAAACAATCATATTATCTATAAAGACAGCTTTCAATTTGGATATGCTTTTTCTTGCTTTACTGTACCGGTTAGAACTCCTAGCACAATATTGAAAAGAAGTAGTGAAAGAGGACATCCTGTTCTCACCCTTGTTACCAGTGGGAAACCATCCAGATTCTCACCCTTTATTGTGACATTGGCTGTAGCTTGTCATACATGCCATTTATTAAGTTGAGGATGTTTCTAGTTTGCTAATGGTTTTGATTAGGAATAGATGTTGAATTTTTTCAAATACTTTCTGTACATCCATTGCAATAATCATGTGTCTTTTCTCTTTTAGTTTGTGATATGGCTTGACTCTGTGTCCCTACCCAACTCTTATGTTGAATTGTAATTCCCAGTGTTGGAGGTGAGGCCTGGTGGGAGGTGATTGAATATGGGGGTGGATTCTAATGGTTTAGCACCATGCACCTAGTGCTGTCTCATGATTGAGTTCTCACGAGATCTGGTTGTTTAAAAGCGTGTAGCACCTGCCACTATTCTCTTTCTCCTTCTCCAGCCATGCAGGACATACCAGCTTCCCCCTCGCTTTCCACTGTGATTTTAAGTTTCCTGAGGCCTCCCTCAGCTCATGCTTCCTGTGCAGCCTGAAGAACCATGAGCCAATTAAACCCCTTTTCTTTATAAATTACTCAGTCTCAGGTAGTTCTTTGTAGTAATGTTAGAACAAACTCATACAGTTTGTTAATTTGTTGTATCACACTGATTGATTTTATTACTTTAAACCAATCTTGCATTCCCAGAACTTTACTTTGTTGTGGTGCATTTTTCCTTGATATATATTGTTAACATTCTATTTGATAATTTTTTTCATCTATCTCTATATTTCTGTATCTGTGAATGACATTTGCTTTGTAATATTCTTTTCTTGTAATATTCTCCTATCAGAGTAAACACTGCACTTATAAAGAAGTTCCTAAGCATTCTCTCCTCACACAGGCAGTCATTAGTACTTACTTGTTTGCTCTAAGTCTCTTCTCTACAAATCTCTAACATTCTATCTCAGTGTAACTCTCTATATTCTGGTGTTGTTCACTGCAATGTCCTCAAGACTCCCAAATTCTACCTGGGTTCTCCTTGGCAGTGTGATCTGGAATCTTTCGAAAAACACTAACCTAGAGCAATAAATAATAGAGTTTATCTCATGTCCCTTATCTCAGAGATTATTGTTCATAGCCTCATGGTCAACAGCTTAAAAACCATCATTTTGTATATTTTGTGTGACTTTCCAGCAGTTTCAAGGGAGAGGGTAAATATTACTTCTCTCACATTATCTTGGTTGCAAGTAGAATTAGGGTCCAGAATTTTGAGTCTCAAAAGCCTTTTTTTCTGACTTAACAGTCCTCTCCAAAGCAGTAAGTGTGTCAGAGTCTGAATCTCCAAGTATAAGAAGGATCATGAGATGAAACGAAATACTGAGGAAATATCAGTTAATATTTTAAAATGTCATACCAACACAAATACTTTTTATTTTCACACTTCAGTCTTGATCAGAAAGCCAAGCTATAAACATAGAGGTAAGGAGCATTCTTAGGATGTTTTTCAGTGATACATATGGGGAAAAGTTTTCAATGACTAATATAGATTTTGCAATAAACTTACATGAATTAAGTTTGTTTAGAAAAGTATTGTCTTCTCACCCAGCTTCTGAAGCTGTTCCCCTTTGTAGTTAAGAGTCTGAAGAAAGAATTTTCCAAGGTCTTCTTTAGTTCCAACATGATACGACCCTATATTAAGCTCTAATCAGAATTGCTAAGTTACAACAGTTTTTAATAAAACCAGAAATACAGATTTAACTGATGCAGTAGACTGAATGGTCTCATAAGATTAACTCTGTGTTTTTTATGGAAAGATTCCCAGACCTGTGATAATAATCCTAGCATACAAGTGCCAGACATTTACTGTGTCAACAGTAAGTTAGGCTAGTGTAGTGATCTTTGTTGGTAATTTTCCCAGCAACCATCCCTCTTTTGCTCCCAGTAGAGTCAAAATCTTGTTCAGATTTCTACTTCCTTTGAGCACAACCATGAACCTTGGGATTATTATCAGGGATGGGTGTGATGGTAATCCATCTCACTGGAATTGATTGATTCATATGTGGATAGATTACTTAGTATTTTTCAAAAACAAGGAAGTTTTTCTGCTGGAAAATTCTTGGTAAAAAAAATTAGTTCTATAGAAAGTTATAAAAAAGAAGCAGCTTCCCTCATTTCACGTGTAGATATGATACCTATTACCGCTACACCAGCCTTGCTGTTTACCTGAGGATGAAGGAAATGCCCAGGATGGTAGAACAGAGAAAAGAAAACAGCCTTAACAACATCACTGAGCTGCCAAATCAATAAACTCCATGACCTATTGTAGGCTGAACTCTGTTATTAAGCAAGAGAAGTTTCCTTTTTAAGATGAATTGAGATTATATTTCTTTATCTGAAATTATTCAATCATACAAATATCAGTAACAATCTCATTTCTAAAAAATAATCTGAGATACTTATCTGAGCCAACATAGCTTCTCAGTGATCAAGCTCGTGATCGAACTTAGTTTTTATAGCTTCAAGATTATTGGAGGACAGAGGGGAGGAGTATCAGAAGTAAAATCTTCAAATAAAATGGTGGCGAATGACTGAAACAAAATTGCATTATGTGCTAGCAGAATTTTTTAGAGCAATGGATAGCATCTAATCCTTTATCTTATCTTTTTATTTAGGCTTCAGTCAGGCTCTCATTTCAGCTGTGAGATTGAATTTTCAGAAAGGAGGTAAATGGAAAAATGGAATTCTAACATTTTTAAATTTAACTCTCACATGTCCTTTTTCTCCTTGATAATCTCTGATTATTTGCTGGCTTTTAGGTTCTAAGTTTAAACTGTGGTTAACTAAGGTTCACAAATATGACTTGTATAACCCCACGTGGTTTCTGGCAACATTAAGCCCTCACTTTTTCATGGAAACAGTTGCCTCTTTTCCTTTTTAGATAGAATGTAAGTTCCCTTGTTCACACCACTACTCTCTAGAGTCTTCTAACTGGCCCACTCTACTCACTGGCTTCCCTGGGTCCTATTGCCATTTGAGTTTACTGCTTATAGATTTCAAATCACAATTCAATCTCTCTTTTCCTAATTTTAGAAATTTCTAGTCACTAGATAGCCAACATAGTGAATTCCTGATTATGAATGCTCATATATTTGTAAGTGGCAAATTCAAATTATAACAGAGAATTGACCTAGACGATTCTTTCATTTTTCTCCTGGTAATGGAAAATTCAGAAGGATTTTACATGCATGACATCTGGGGGCGGGGGAGTTGATTAACATTTTCCTGTCCTATTTGTGAATTGACATGTTTTCCATCAAATATATCTCATTTCTGAAGAAATATTAATATTTAAGCAAAATAAAAAGTTATCTTATGATTCTTGTTTTTGCTCTTTAATTTCCTGAAGCTATCTTATTTTCATGCTACAAACAATTTAGCTCATTTTAAGAATACATTTTTTTATGGAAGCAGCAAGTAGAGAACATTGATTTGCAATTTCAGGAGCTCTAACTGAAAGCTGTTGATTAGCGAGCCCTATTTGCAACACAGAGGAGAATTTTGAAACCTAATTTTTGGAGCTTTTGAACACAAGTCACTCCCACTAACTTCTACTGCCAGTAAGATGTTGCGAATCAAGTATGCATAGGAGTAATCTAAGTTTCTTTCTGATAATGAGTAGTAATTAAATCTGTGTCTTCCGAGAATGGCCCCATGACTTGACTTAAAGCAGAGTTTACAATTCATAAGAACCCAATCTTAAAAGTGTCTTCCACAGGTTACAAGCTCTAATACGGTTTCTGCTCTTCAGTTCTAATGTAGTCAAACTTGTCTCAAGTGAAAATTCCTTTAACCCGTATTCCACTCTTGTTTGACTCTCAGTGACACATGATGGCCCTGACAGGTTTTCATCAATACCTGGCAGCAGGTAAAAGTGTCTGCGTGGAAACTTCTGCAGTTCAAGGCTATAGAGTTCACATGGGGAGGCTGATTAGGGGCAGGAGAAGACTGACCTCTACAATCCAACAAGTCCCTTGAAGTTGAGATTCAGATTCTGAAGGGATTATTTCAATGCTTTTCTATATACAAAGACTGTAGCCACCTGAACTCTGGAAGACAGATGAGAGGAATAAAATTCACCCTGAGTTATTTCTAACTTTTAAGGCTATGAAGTGAAAGGCCAAGGATAGAATAATGGGGTTGAAATTTAAAATTCTTTAAAAGGAATTTAAAAGAAGTTTAAAAGTTTAGTTTTAAAAGTAATTTAAAACTAAAATTATCACACCTAGAAATGTATGCTTTTACTCTATTTATTTTCTTTTCTCTTATTTTTATTTACTTATTTTTTGAGACAAGGTCTTGCCCTGTCACCCAGGCTGGAGTGCAGTAGTGTGATCTTGGCTCACTGCAGCCTTGACCTCCTGGGCTCAAGTGATCTTCTTGCTTCAGTCTGCAGTAGCTGGGACTACAGGTGTGAACTACCCTGCCTGGCTGATTTTTAAATTTTTCTTTTGTAGAGACAGGTCTTGCTATGTTGACAAAACTGGTTTCAAACTCCTGACCTCAAGAGATCCTCCCACCTTGGCCTCCAGGGTAGCTGGGACCCGGCAGGAGCCACCATGCCCAGCTAATCCCTGTGTGTGTGTCGGGGGGAGGTTTGTAAAGATGGGGTGTCACTATGTTGCCCAGGCTGCTTTCAAACTCCTAGGCTCAAGCGTTTTTCTGCTTCGGCCTCCCAAAGTGCTGGGGTTACAGATGTGAACCTAATTTATTTCTTAAAACAGGAACACTACCTTACACTGTTAATAGAAATCCAGTAGTACCTACCATCATAGGAAGTAACTACAGGAAATAAGTACTTATTGCAAATTAATGTGATAAAATATTACAAAATCACAGCTATTCTTTTCTGCAGAGGAGGCTTCTCAGTCTGAATTTGGCTCTTCTCTAAAACACATTACAAATTTACTGACACCAAGTAGTCTCTCTCCTTTATGTAATCAAATGGTCTGAAGGACAATTGAAATGGAAATATGTGATTTGATGTTATTTAATGTTGCATCTGGTGCAACCTAAAACCTAAAATCTCCCAGCACTGGTGCAGGTGTGTGTGTCTGCTGTCCTGGGAAAGACTGATGTGGTCCAAGAGCTTTACTTTACTTATGAGATTTTAGCATAAACAGACGATGTGATTTGTTTAAGGTCTTAGGCAAAAGAAGCACCAGGACACAAGTCTTCAATGTCTAAGTTCGCAATCATTTTGTTATACTTCATCAATTTCTAAAAATACCAAGAAGGATATGAACAGACACTTCTCAAAAGAAGACATTTATGCAGCCAACAAACATGAAAAAAAGCTCATCATCACTGGTCATTAGAGAAATGCAAATCAAAACCACATTGAGATACCATCTTATGCCAGTTAGAATGGTGATCTTTAAGAAGTCAGGAAACAACAGATGCTAGAGAGGATGTGAAGAAAAACGAACACTTTGACACAGTTGGTGGGAGTATATGTTAGTTCAACCATTGTGGAAGACAGTGTGGCAATTCCTCAAGGATCTAGAACCCGAAATACCATTTGACCCAACAATCTCATTACTGGGTATATACCCAAAGGATTATAAATCATTCTACTATAAAGACACATGCATACATATGTTTATTGCAGCACTATTCACAATAGCAAAGACTTGAAACCAACCCAAATACCCATCAATGATAAGACTGGATCAAGAAAATATGGCACATACACACCATGAAATACTTTGCAGCCATAAAAAAGAATGAGTTTATGTCCTTTGAAGGGACATGGATAAAGCTAGAAACCATCATTCTCAGCAAACTAACACAGGAATGGAAAACCAAACACCAGATGTTCTTACTCACAAGTGGGAGTTGAACAATGAGAACACGTGGACACAGGGAGGGGAACATCACACACTGGGGCCTGTTGGGGGGTGGAGGACTAGGGGAAGGAGAGCATTAGGAGAAAACCTAATGTAGATACTGGTTGATAGGTGCAGCAAACCACCATGACATGCATATACACATTTGTTACGTGTAACAAACCTGCATGTTCTGTACATGTATCCCAGAACTTAAAGTATAATAAAAAATAAAAATAAAGAAATTCTGAAATCTTGAGATTAGAATACACATTACATGGATGTATGCTAGAAAAATCTCTGGATAGATATCAGTTTATAGAACAGAAATGGGTCGGTGTGGTGGCTTATGCCTACGATCCCAGCACTTTGGGAGGCCAAGGCGGGTAGATCACCTGAAGTCAGGAGCTCAAGACCAGCCAGGCCAACATGGTTAAACCCTGTCTCTACTAAAAATATGGGGAAAAAAATTAGCTGGGCATGGTGGTGGGCACCTGTAATCCCAACTTCTCAGGAGGCTGAGGTAGGAGAATCACTTGAACCCAGGTGATGGAAGTTGCAGTGAGCCAAGATTGTGCCATTGAACTCCAGCCTGGGCAACAAGAGTGAAAGTCTGTCTCAGAAAAAAAAAAAAAGAGAGAGAGAGAGAGAGAAAAAATGGTACATGCCTTTGTGAAGTTTATTACCTGATAGCAGATATGTTATTTTAAAACATTGATTTGTAATTTCAGAAGCTCCAACTGAAAGCTGTTGATTCCTGAAGCTTATTTGTAATACAGAGGAAAATTTTGAAATCTAACTTTTGGAGCTTTTGAATACAAGTCACTCTCACTAACATTTTTTTTTTCCTGTCACCGAATAACCAACCACCCTAAACTTCATGGTATAAAACAGGGGACAACAAAGAGGGCCCCACATCAAAATCTGATTGGCTGTCAGATTTTTGTAAATAAAGTTTTATTGAAACCCAGCCACATGCACTCATTTTGAATTATATATGGTTGCTTTTTTACCGTAATGGCAGACTTAAATATTTGCAACAGGGACTGAATGACCCTCAAAGACTAAAATATTTCCTGGCTTGTCCTTTATAGAAAAAGTTTGCAACCCTTGGTGGAAAACGGTATGTTTGAGCCAAGTTAAGTGCCCAGTACTGTGCTGGGGTAAAGACAGACACTAATATATAAACAGACCCAATGTCTGTTCCTGCAAAATGCACACTCAAAGACCCAGTTGTTGCTGTTGTTTTTCATTTGTTTGTTTATTGTTCTTTTCTTAGCACTATCACCAATAAATACATGCAAAACTAATAATTAGCTGATAGACAGAAAGCATGTTGCTCACTCCAAATGTAATAGAAGTCCATTGCCTTGATGCAAATTTTTCTTGTGTTGATTTATGATTTTCATTTACTAAAATGACCCTTCACCTTTAGCTCAGTTTCTCCACTGTGAAACGGAATCCTTTCTTTACCTGAACATTTTAGCATTTGGAACTAGCAAATCATGGTAGTACCTGGAAGTGAAGAAAGACTTGCTTCATTTCTGCCTGTAGAAAACCATTGTGTCTTCAAGTAAAACTTGATTTTTTTTCTTATATTTCCAAAAAGACTTTATGAGTGTATTTAGGATTAGAAGTCATCACATAAAACATTAAAATGATCCTGACCTCTTAGTCTGATACAAAGGCAACTTGTCTATTCATGGACTCTGTTTGCATGTATAACTCTGATTAGCTTAATGTGAATGGTGTCCATGCACCATTACCAAATCATGACCTTCAGCCTTTCTTGGGAGAAAAAAATTACACTTATTTATTCCCTATCATTGGTTTCCTTCTTAAAATTGTAATTCAAGGCTGCAGTTTTAATTCCTTGCAGAGCTGAGACATTAGTGGTGGGTGGGAAGACATCCATCCGTCTTAGGCTGATAATGCCCTTAATACGCCAGGAGGTTTTGTGAGCTGGCTTATGATCAATTATGTAAGTTCATTCTTCCATACTTTTAGGCTCAGACGTGAAGTCCATGTCTTAAGTAGTGAGAGCTGGTCCCTATGGTCTTAAGTTAAAAGGTTTGCTAAAAACACTAAGAACTAACAGCCACTGGCCCACCAGGCCAAAGGTACAGCATGCAGACCACTCCTCTGGAACACGTCAATGCAGCTCACATCCCACATCAAATCTGAAGGTTTTAGGCTGATGTCTGTAGGTTACATTGGTTCTCAGAGTTCTGTTTCTCAGCCTCCTTACGTCTTTCAGTGTTGATTTGCACAATGTTAGAAGCTCAATTGAAGTAGTTGCTAACATAAAAATAAAGAGATTTAAAATTAACTTTAAGATTTCTGGCATCTCTTGAAAAATTTAGAGTATCTATTAATATAAGAACCCCACCTCTTAATGATGACAAGTTCACTCTCCTCCACCTTTGACATCTGGCCACTATCCCCTCCTTTACTTGGAGCTCACAGGCATTTTCATTTCCAATGCCTAATTCTAAAGTTGTACATGTGCATAACATTCGCATTTACTGATATGGTTTGGCTGTGTCCCCACCCAAATCTCACCTGGTTTTATAATAATCCCCACATACCAAGGGTGGAGCCAGGTAAAGATAATTGAATCACGGAGACAGTTTCCCCCATACTGTTCTCATGGGCGTGAATAAGTCTCATGAGAGCTGACGGTTTTATAAACGGAAGTTCCCCTGTACAAGCTCTCTTGCCTGCCACCATGTAAGACCTGCCTTTGCTCCTGCTTTGCCTTCTGCCATGACTGTGAGTCCTCTCCAGCCATGTGGAACTGTGGGTCCATTAAATCTCTTTTTCTTCATAAATTACCCAGTCTCAGGTATGTCTTTATTCATGAGAACAGACTAACACACTTACACATCTAATCAGAGCCTACTTATTTTTCAGTAACATTGTTTGCAATGCCTTCTTTCAAAAAAAGAAAAAAAAAATACAAGCAAATAAGCAAACATCATTTGGGACTCCCACAGCTGCTTGTCAGTTTACTCCCCATGTTGACAGCAAGCGTTCTGGGGTCTGCCTGCCTGGTGTAAAACCTGGCCCTGATGCTTGTGTACCTATATGGCAACAGGCAAGCCCAGCTGCTTCTCTCTGCATCAGTCTCCTCCTCTGTAAAATGGGGATAATATTAATATTTACTTTGTAAAGTTACTGCAAGGGATTCATGGGGTAGTCTGTATGAAGTGCATAGGGCACAGCTTGGAAGAACAGAACTTCTTGATCCGGGTTGGCTGTTGCTACTGTTACAACCACCACTCTCTTACCACAAATGGCCTCCTGCTGGTGACTGCTGCTCTCTATTCTTCTCGCCAGTGGCTGATTTTCACCTGCATTTTGTTGGGCACTGAATCCCACTCTAAACTGCTTTACAGACTACTCTAGCTGAAGTAATTTCACAACAAATCAAATCATGTTGTCTACACAATTCAGTAGCTTTAAGGTCTTTCTTTTGCTCTTTTAATGAAGACACTGCAACCCATTAGGCCCCATGATGCCTAGTGTGGTCTGGCGCCTGCTCCTCTCCAGCCTCAGCTCCTCTCTGCCCCAGCTCTCTTTGTGTTTCCATCCACAGGGACCTTCTTTGGGTTCCTGATATTCACACAGTTTCTGTGTCCCATGGCTTTTGCACATGCTGCACCCCTTTTGTGGGTGCTCACCTCTCCCCGCTGCACCTCCTAAACATCAATTTATTCTTCTCTTGAAAACTCAGTGATGTAAGATATTTCTTCTAAGTCACTTTGCAAGTTGGGGACCTCCAGCTAGCAATTCCCAACCCAGGCCCCACTCAGCCATGCTGGTGTACCCCTGCTCACCTGTGTTATAGCTTATACCCTCATTTAGTGGTTTCCAAGCTCTTGTACCATGCCCAAGAAAAATGAGGATATGCGGGACATTGAAGGGGAAGGGCAGGGAAGAATTTTATTGAGTGACAGAACAGTTTTCAGTGGAGAGGGCATGTGGGGGATGGTCCCCCACCCTAGCAATTGGGTGATTCTTGCCTGCTTGCGTAGCTGGGTCTGGGGCTTTTAATGGCCCCAGATAGTACTGGAAAAGGCAACATTACATTGGTTAAAAGACATTATTCAGAAAGAATCAATCAGGAAAGGGCAGGCAAATAGGAACAGAAGTTCTCACCCTGGGTCATGGGTTTAATACTGGATCAGCAGTCTGGACTTTTGGCTTTCAGGCTGTGTTTGTCTTGAAGGTGTGGTTTCAACAAGAATCCGTCCTGACTCTCTAGGCATTGTGCTGCCTCCTGTCAGTATCATTCATAGACACATTCCCACAGAAGCCTCTTTGACTTCCTACAGGGATACAATCTTCCCTCTTCTGCTATCAGGGAACCATGTGCCGCTCCCCAGCAGCTCTTGTTGCTGATACAAAGATAAGATACATGTTTGGCTCTGAGATCGTTTGCTTATTTTTCCTTCATTATACAGGGGCAGAGGCCAAGTCAAGTCTCACATAGTCTTATGTCAGGACCCAGCACAGAGCTGTGGTCCAGTAAATATGGGACCAAAGGAATAACTGACAGTGGCTGACACATTTAATTAAATCAATCGAACTCATATAAATCCTAAGGTAAAACTCTTTGTAATGCAAATTGCTGCCTCTGATTTATTTGTAATGTTAATTTCATTTCCACATAGCAAGTTACTAGCAGTGAGTTATGTCCCTAATGCTAGTCTTTTGGGAAATGAATGAACTAATTCTAGTTTAGTTGGGGTTTCACACCTTAAAAATAGCTCCACGTTTCATGTGCCAGTAACAGTTTTAAACGAAGTAATTTGGATCTGTGTTTTTCCTGAAGAGAGCAATCTTATTCTACATGACAATCTTCTGGAAGAATGATCCTGGTGAAATTATTCTTTTTTTCTCTTTCCCTCCTTACCCCATGTACCTACCCCAAAGCCTAGGCATCTATGATTGAAACAACAATGGTCTCCCAAAGATGTTCATGTCCTAATCTCTGGAACCTGTGATTATATTTCTTTGGTGGCAAAAGAGGAGTATGGTTGTGGATGGCATTAAAATTGATAACCATCTGACCTTGGGATGGGGAGATTATCCTAGGATTATCTTAATTAATGCCAGGGGCATGGCTTACATCTATAAATCCTAGCACTTTGGGAGGCTGAGGTGGGTGGATGACTCGAGGTCAGGAATTCAAAACTAGCCTGGCCAACATGGTAAAACCCCATTTCTATTAAAAATAAAAAAATAAAAAAATAAAAAAATAAAAACTAGCTGGGCATGGTGGTAAGCACCTATAATCCCAGCTACTCAGGAGACTGAGGCAGGAGAATCTCTTAAACCCTGGAGGCGGAGGCTGCACTGAGCCAAGATCTTGCTACTGCACTCCACCCTGGGTGACAAAGCAAGACTCCATCTCAAAAAAAAAAAGATTATCCTGATTATTCAGGCAGTCCCAATGTAATCACAAGGGTCCTTACAAGTGGAAGAGGAAGCAGAAGAGGGAGGACAGAGAGATGGCAGCATGTGACAAACTTGGCTAGGAGTTGACGGCTTTGTAGATGGAAATGGCCAGGAGTGAAGGAATACAGGCAGCTTCTAGTGTAACAGTCTTCCTGCTCCTTAGCTCATCTAGGTCCAAGTTCTCGTCTCACAGTCAGGAAAATTTAGGCCCACCAGAGAATGTATTAAGCTAAAGGAAAATTTTCAGTGGAGATGGGATGAGAGGGGTGTTCCCCTACCCCAAGGCAGGAAAAGCCCCGTGTGGCTGCATCTGGAGCCCTTTATGGATTCAGAATGGAAAGTGTATGCTGATTGGTTTGTGAGTATGCAAAAAAGATTAAAGTGAAGACATCACTCAAAGGTGGGCAGAACAATTAGGAAAGGGTAGGTCTATGTAAAATAGATAAAGGGTGGGGATCAATCAGAAGAGAGGTCACCAAATGGAAAGATGAGTTCTCAATCTGGTCTGAAGACGTAACCTGTGGCTTGATTTTTAGGCCTTAAACTGTCTTCGGCTTGGAGGTGGGGTTTCACCAAGGATCTGCCCCTATCTGTGTAGGCATTTGCCTGCCTCTGCCTCTCTCAATAGAAGCTAGAGACCCCAAGGAAATGTATTATCCCCTATGGTATCCAGAAAGAAGCATAGTCCTGCAGACACCTGGACATTAGCCCAATGAGCTCTATGCAAGGTTTCTGCCTTTCAAAATTGTAAGTTAATAAACTTAAGTTTTAAGCCACTAAGTTTGCAGAAATTTCTTACAGCAGCAATAGGGAAATAATCCAGGTACACCATGTTTTACTGCATCTCATTTTATTTTGCTTCCCAAGTATATGCTTTTACAAATTGAAGGTTGTGGGAACCCTGCCTCAAGCAGGTCTACAAGTGTCATTTTTCCAACAGCATGTACTCACTTCAAACTCTGTGTCACCTGTGGTAACTCTCACAATATTACAAACATTTTCATTATTATTATATCTGTTATGGTGATCTGGGATCAGTGATGTTTGATGCTACTATTGAAGATGTTTTGGGATATCACAAATGAAACCCAAACAACATGATCAACTTAATTGATACATGTGTGTGCTCTGACTGCCTCACCAAGCAGTCATGTCCCTCTCTCTCTTCCTCTCCTCAGGCCTCTCTATTCCCTGAGAAAAAGCAATACTGAAATTAGGCCAGATAATAATCCTACAATGGCCTGCCTGCATTCAAATGAAAGAAGAGTTGGATGTCTCACTTTTAATCAGAAGCCAGAAATGATTAAGCTTAGTGAGGAAGGCATGTTGAAAGCCAAGACAGGCTTAAATCTAGGCCTCTTATGTCAAACACTTACCCAAGTTATAAATACAAACAAAAAGTGTTTGAAGGACATTAAAAGTGCTACTCCAGAGAAGACATAAATGATAAGAAAGCAAAACACCCTCCTTGGTGACAGGGAGAAAGTTTTAGTGGTCTGGATAGAAAAGCAAACCAGCTACCACATTCCTTTAAGCTGAAACCTAACACAAGGCAAGGCCCTGACTCTCTCGAATTCTCTGAAGGCTGAGAGAAGTGAGGAAGTTGCAGACGAAAGGTTGAAAGCTGGCAGAGGTTAGTTCATGAGGTTTAAGGAAAGAAGCCATCTCCAGAACTGAAAGGTGCAAGGTGAAGCAGCAAGTGCTGATGGAGAAGATGAAGCAAGTTCTCCAGAAGATCCAGCTAAGACCACTGATGAGCGTGGCTACACTAAACAACATATTTTCAATGTGGATGAAACAGCCTTCTATAGTAAGAGGTCATCTAGGACCTTCATAGCTAGAGAGAAGTCAAAGACTGGCTTCAAAACTTCTGAGTACAGGCTGATGTTCTTGTTAGGAGCTAATGCAACTGGTGACTTTAAGTTGAAGCCAATACTCCATTCTGAAAATCCTAGGGCCCTTAAGAATTATGTTAAATCTACACTGCCTGTATTCTATAAATGAAACAACAAAGGCTAGGTGGCAGGATATGTTTACAGCATGCTTACTGAGTGTTTTAGGCCTATTGTTGAGACATACTGCTCAGAAAAAAAAATAAAAGATTCCTTTCATAATGTTACTGCTTGTTGACAATGCACCTGGTGGACAGGTACAAGGAAATTAATGCGGTTTTCATGCTGCAAATACAACATCCATTCTGCAGCCCATGTATCAAAGAGTAATTTTGGTTTTCAAGTTTCATTAAGAAATACGTTTCGTAAGTATATAGGTGGCTTAGATGGTGATTCTTCTGAGGGATCTGGGTAAAGTAAATTGAAAGCCTCCGGAAAGCATGCACCTTTCACTTCTTTTAGCAATAAAAGGCTTTTAAAAATCAAAGTATGTTTATTTTTTTGTAGACATAATCCTATTACACACTTAATAGACTACAATATCGTGTGAAGACAACTTTTAAATGCAGAGAAACCAAATCACTTGTGTAACGTGCTTTATTGCAATATCCAGTTGATTGTGGTGGTCTGGAACCAAGCCACTAAATCTCCAAGGTATGCCTGTGCAAGGTCCACACCGACAACTCATACAGCAAGGTCGTGAAATCTACTCTATGAGTCAGATTAAGGTTTCCCTGTCAAGCAATTGTGCCCAAATGAGATTCTTTCTTCCTTTACAAAGGCTTTGCAGCACATTGTACATGTAATATAGCAGATTCTCTAAACTGCCTCTCTAACATTCCTCCTCTACTTTTTTATTGGCTTTACAGAACACATATTTTCTTCTGAACATTGTATGTCTAGCTCAATTTTTTCCCATCATTCCATTCTTCCTTGCACCTGGAGTGGCCAATTGATTCCATTCTGCTCAATGAGACACCGTCGTAAGTTTCCGGAAGGGTGGTAGCTCTGGAAATGGTTTTGCTGTCTTAATAAAGGGCAATACATGACTGTCATTACTCCTTTTACACTCTTTTTTTTTTTTTTTTTTGGATGGGAATGTGACTGCTGGAGCTTCAGCAGCCATTTGCAACTATGAGGAAATATCCATAAAATTATAAAGGCATTCACCTGGATGACTTTTTATACTGAGTAGCTTCTAAAGTAAAGCCAAAAAATCTCTAGATTTATTCATATAAGAAAAATAATTCTTTATTTATGTATGCTATTAAGGTTAGTCAATTGCAATTGTGACTGATACCCAGTAGTACAGTACGATACTCACCACAGTGTGCAGCCATTACAGAGAATAATGCAAATGGTCATCTCTTCTATAAGTTCTTGAGGGGCATTCTCCATTCCGCTGCATTCCTCAAAGTCCCCAGCACAATATCTGCTCTGCTTTTTTAAGTCAATAGTGAGAAACATCCAAGTTGATTGAGGTATCTGCAAGAATACTGAAAATTATCCCAGGAATTTAATTCAACAAACATTTATAAACCTTTGCTGTGTGCTAATCACTGTTCCTGATTCTGGACTTAACAGGGGAATAAAGTGCTGCTCCTAACCTAAAGGAATTTACAGTGTCCTGGAGAGAAAAAAAAAAAAAAACAGTATCACAAATACAAGATGATAAGTGCTGCATTAAGGATATGTAAAATATAGCAACAACACACCATTGACAAAGGTGTTTTGTCATTAACTGCTTCCAGCTATAGCAAATACAGTCTCAACGTATTTATTCAAAAGAGCTTCAGCATGTCCATTAGAAAGACTAAAAACCAAGTGGATCCCCCAAGTGTGTTGACTCAGTGGCTAAACCACGACAAGGGCTGGGAGTGGTGGTGGGTGCCTGTAATCCCAGCTTCTCAAGCAGCTGAGACAGGAGAATCTCTTGAATCCAGGAGGCAGAGGTTGCAGTGAGCTGAGATCATGCTACTGCACTCCAGCCTGGGCAATAGAGCAAGACTCTGTCTCAAAACATACAAATAATCACACACAAAAAAAAACAAAAACAAAAAAGTATCTTTACATTTAATAGGTTTTTTTAAATTTTGCTTTAAGTTCTGGGGTACATGTGAAGATCATGCAGGATTGTTACATAGGTATACACATACGATGGTGGTTTGCTGCATCCATACCCCAGTTGTCTACATTGGGTATTTCTCCTAACGTTATCCCTTCCCAATACCTCCACCCCCTGCTATCCCTCCTCTAGCCCCACAACCCCCAACAGGTTCTGGTGTGTGATGACGTATAATCCTTTGGGTATACATACAGTAATGGAATTGCTGGGTCAAATAGTATTTTTATATCTAGAACCTTGAGAAACCACCACACTGTCTTCCACAATGGTTGAACTAGTTTACACTCCTACCAACAGTGTAAAAGCATTCCTATTTCTCCACATCCTCTCCAGCATTTGTTGTCTCCTGATTTTTTAATGATCTCTATTATAACTGGCATGAGATGATATCTCAATGTGGCTTTGATTTGCATTTCTAATGACCAGTGATGATGAGCTTTTTTTCATATGTTTCTTGGCTGCATAAATATCTTCTTTTAAAAAGTGTCTGTTCATGTCCTTTGCCCACTTTTTCATGGGGTTGTTTTTTTCTTTTAAATTTGTTTAAGTTCTTTGCAGATTCTGGATATTAGCCCTTTGTCAGATGGGTAGATGGCAATTTTTTTTTCATTCTGTTGGTTGCCAGTTCACTCTAATTATAATTTCTTTTGCTGTGCAGAAGCTCTTAAGTTTAATTAGATCCCATTAGTCTATTTTGGCTTTTGTTGCCATTGTTTTTGGTGTTTTACTCAAGAAGTCCTTGCCTATGCCTATGTCCTGAATGGTACTGCCTAGATTTTCTTCTAGGGTTTTTATGGTGTTAGATCTTATGTTTAAGTCTTTAGCCCATTTGAAGTAAATTTTTGTGTAAGGTGTAAGGAAGGGGTCCAGTTTCTGCTTTCTGCACATGGCTAGCCAGTTTTCTCAACATCATTTATCAAATAGGGTATCCTTTCCCCATTGCTTGTTGTCAGATTTGTCAAAGCTCAGATGGTTGTAGATGTGTGGTGCTTCTTCTGAGGCCTCTGTTCTGTTTCATTGGTCTATATATCTGTTTTGGTACCAGTACCATGCTGTTTTGATTACTGTAGCCTCATAGTATAGATTGAAGTCAGGTAGGGTGATGCCTCCAGCTTTGTTCTTTTTGCTTAGGATTGTCTTGGCTATGTGGGCTTTTTTTTTTTTTTTTTTTTTTTTTTTGGTTCCTTATGAATTCTAAGGGTTTTTTTCCAGTTCTTTGAAGAAAGTCAATGGTAGTTTGATGGGGCATTGAATCTATAAATTACTTTGGGCAGTATGGCCATTTTCATGATATTGATTCTTCCAACCATGAGCATGGAATGTTTTTACATCTGTTTGTGTCCTCTCTCTTACCTCCTTGAGCAGTGGTTTGTAATTCTCCTTGAAGTGGTCCTTCACATACCTTGTTAGTTGTATTTCTAGGTATTTTATTATCTTTGTAGCAATTATTCATGGGAGTACACTCTTGATTTGGCTGCCTGTTTGTCTGTTATTGTTGCATAGGAATGCTTGTGATTTTTGCACATTGATATTGTATCCTGAGACTTTGCTCAAATTGCTTATTAACTTAAGAAGATTTTGTGCTGAGGCAATGAGGTCTTCTAAACATGCAATCACATTGTCTGCAAATAGAGGAAATTTGACTTCCTCTTTTCCTAATTTAATAGCCTTTGTTTCTTTTTCTTGCCTGATTGCTCTGGCCAGAGCTTCCAATACTACATTGATAGGAGTGGTGATAGAGGGCACCCCTGTCTTGTGTCAGTTTTCAAAGGGAATGCTTCCAGTTTTTGTCCATTCAATATTATATTAGCTGTGGGTTTGTCATAAATAGCCTTTTAATTTACAAAATACCGGGGAATGAGTTATAGTGGGTCACCTCAAAAGTTACAACACTGTCATTTACTTATACCTATTTTTTAGTATTTTAGAAATTTCTAGGCTGGCGTATTATTTCTCAACGTGTTTTTTTTTTTTTTCCTTTCTTTTAGATGGAGTATTTCTTTGTCACCCATGTTGGAGAGCAGCGGTGCAATCTCAGTTCACTGCACCCTCTGCCTTCCAAGTTCAAGTAATTCTCCTGTCTCAGCCTCCCAAGTAGCTGGGATTACAGACATGCACCACCATGCCTCGCTAATTTTTGTATTTTTAGTAGAGGCTGGGTTTCACCATGATGGCCAGGCTGGTCTCAAACTCCTGACCTCAAGTTATCTGCCCACCTCAGCCTCTCAAAGTACTGAGATTATAGGTGTGAGCCACCATGCCCAGCCCTCAGTGTGTTTTTTAATATAATAAAGAAATGGAAGATATACCACATCTTTAAGGAAGGAAAAGTATTTTCAAATTGAAACTAAAGATTATTTCAACATAATCCTGTGTGCTTCCAGAATAGTGTGAAGATTATTCTAAAAAATTCAATTAAGCAATTCAATTAACCAATGCATATTGAGTATTCACTAGGTACCAGACAGGTTGGCATTTGAATACTTAAACATAAGGAAAAAGGTCATGCACCTTGTCATTTCTTCCACATGCACAATTTAGAAAATCAATCTCTCTTTATCAAGCCACAGCTATTTGCTGCATCTTTACCATATGCAAGGCATGTTCCTAGAAGCACTGACAATTTGAGAAATGCATTTCAATTGGGACAAATAAAAATGATTTTTAAAATGTATTTGCTTTGATGGATGAGCTGATTATTGATTGAGATCAAGTTATTTAAGATTCAGTTTAGGAAGGAAGCTATAAATATTTAGGATCCTTGAAGTTGAAAGTGCTTGACCACACAGAACTGAAAGGAAGGATGAAGAGTCAGTTAGCTCTTATGTAGGGAGAAAACAGAAATTAGACACTATCTCAGCATTATTAGTTCTCCCAGGCAAACCTACCAGGCTTGCTTCTTGCCCCTGAGGTTTGCAGTCTCCAGAGTGTTTCTTCATCCCTAATAATCCAATTTCTAAGGGGCTCCCTTTACATAAAACATGTGGCTAGGCCCCTAGAGTCACATAATTAAGTGACCTGCCTCTACCGCACACACCAAAATGCTCTAAATTTACCTCCCTGGTACAGAAGTATTGAAGGAAACTGCAGTTTGTCACCTGGAATCCCCAGAACCCCAGACTCGCTGCTGGCCCTGACCTGACCTCATTAAAAAGACTCCAGTAAATGGATTATTCAATCAGCCATCTGAACTAGACCTCAGCGTGTCACCTGGTCCTCTGCACTTGCCTCTCCATCCTAAAACCCTGCAAGGACTGCAACTTTCTAGGAAGCCAGCAGCTAAAATGCCTCCATAGCTTCTCCTTTCTGAACCTGACACCAGACACCTCTTTTGCACTTAGCAGCTGAGAGGTCCTTAGGCAGGTGGGTGGAATCCAGAGGGTCCAGGTAGAACCGAGACTCATTAGTGTCTGGTCTTAATAATAGGTAGAACCTTAGATGCCATGCAATATTCTCTCATTCCAGGGCAAGAAGACTGAGATTCAGCAAGGAGACCTGGAGGAGACGGGGGCCCAACCTCACAGCCTCTGCCTCTGACTTACAATTCGGAATTCTTTCTACTACTGCTGAATTTCCCTATGCAGGCAGAGGGTGAGGGAAGCTCAGGTGTCTCTGGTAAGGAGACATGATATCTCCATTTCTGCCATTGGACACTTTGTTTTTCAGCCAACATCCTGTTTCTCTGGGACAGAGCACTGGGGCTGTGCTCACAACAAGGACCCAGATCTTCTACACATGGCTTCAAAGACAGACAACACTACTGATCCAGTCACATTCTGCCTTCTCCTCCCTGTTTCTTCTTGCTTTTCCTTTCTTTCTTTCTTTCTTTCTTTCTTTCTTTTTTTTTTTTAGATGGAATTTTGCTCTGTTTTGCCCAGGCTGGAGTGCAGTGGCGCAATCTCATCTCACTGCAGCCTCCACCTCCTGGGTTCAAGTGATTCTCCTGCCTCACCCTCTCGAGCAGCTGAGACTACAAGAGCACACTGCAATGCCCAACTAATTTTGCATTTTTAGTAGAGATGGGGTTTCACCATGTTGGCCAGGCTGGGTTCAAACTCCTGACCTCAGGTGTTCCACCCACCTTGGCCTCCCAAAGTGCTGGGATTTTTACAGGTGTGAGCTACCACGCCTGGCCATCCTCCCTGTTGGGATATGGCATCTAAGCATATATTAGAAAAATAGCACCCTTAAGCCTGGAACCTCAGCTCTAAGTGAAAACAGCTACCCTGTTTTTCCACCTAAATGTTGCCTTTTTGGCCCACCATACCCTTATCCTGTGCCCACAAAAAGACTTCAGCTGGCACAGCAACACAAGTGGCTGAGTGTCAGGCATACAAGTAGCTGAGCATTGAGGATACCATTGGCTGAGCAGCAAGGCTGCAAGTGGCTGAACATTGAGGATATAAGGCTGAGCAGCAAGCAGAGTAACAAGTGAGCATCAGAGACTATGGATAGATACAGCTAACTTCAGAGGATTCTGCTTTGGAGAGGGGACTGGCCAGAGATGGCCAGAGTTCAGAGAAAGATCACTTTCTTTCCACACCATCCCCTTTCCAACTCCCATCCTACTGAGAACCACTTTCAGAGCCCAGTAAAATCCTTCACATGTGCTGCACATCAATCCATTCATATGACCTGATTCTTCCTGGATGCAGAACAAGAACTGGGGTGCTGAAAGGGCAGGGGCTGCCTCCCTGGCCCTCCACTGAGCTGGTTGGCACTTGGCCACCCCTGGATGGCAGAACTGAGGAGTACTGGTTGTAACAGGCATGGACGCTGCTGCGGGGCTGCACAGAGCCTGCTCCTGCCAGAGAATAGTGACAGGCCCCTTCCAGTATTCATTCACTCCAGTTCCCACACTTGCTCCCTCGCATACTCCCTCTCAAAAGGGGTTTGCGCCTGTGGCAGCCGAGTAAATAAGCCACACCCCTGTTGCAAGTCCCATGAAGGGGTCAAGGGAATCATCCCGTCTCAGGACCAGCCCTTTATGTTTGCTGATAAGCTTTTCTTTTGGTTAGAGTTCTTTAGGAAGCAGGTCCTATGCCAAGGATTCCAGTGCCTGTGATTTATGAAGAAAGAACAAGAAGTAAGAGGGAGAAGAAAAGCAAGGATGTAATTCAAGGTAAAGTCTCACCCCTGTCTGATCCTACAGGATGTGTGGAACCACATCTCAGTTTTTACTGCCTAAAAGCAAAGGGGCCTGGGCTTCTGTCTTTCTAAAACATCAGCCACTGGCTATGGGCTGCTCCAGGGGTGTATAAATGCCCAGGTGCCTGTCCTGTCCCAAAGTGAGGCTGCCCTATTAGCTCAAGGCCATCCTCCAAGTGCCACTACTCTGAGGCATTCAAAGAACACAGGACACTGGCAAAGGGAATCCAGGGGACCTGGGCCAGACACCTGTTCTGAGCACTTTCTATTATTCACCCTGCTGGTGAGGGAGGGAAACTTCACCCTAAATTGAAGACGGGTGAGCACATGGCACCTGGCACTGCACAGATGAGATAGGCTGCAGCTTATTATTCACCCATTCTCACAGAATGGGAGAGGACAATGAACACCAGACCCCCCTCAGGGCCACCCAGAGACTGCTATCAAGAACACTGCAGCACCACCAACAATAGCAGAGACATGGAATCAACCCAGATGCCCATCAATGATGGACTAAATAAAGAAAACGTGGTACGTATATGCCATGGAATACTATACACCATGGAATACTACGTAGATATGTAGCTATGAGATCATGGCCTTTGCAGAATCATGGATGCAGCTGTAGGCCATTATCCTAAGTGAACTAAGGCAGGAACAGGAAACCAAATATCACATGTTATCACGTATAAGTGGAAGCTAAACACTGCATACACATGGACACAAAGAATGGAGCAATAGATACGGGGACCTACGTGAGGGTATAAGGTGGTTAAAGAGTGAAGAATGAAAAACTACTTATCAGATATTATGTTGATTACCTAGGTGACAAAATTATCTGTACCCCAAACTCCTGAGACATGCAATTTATCCACGTTGGAAAGCAAAAAAATAAGTGAACCATCAGGGGCTGTAGGAGGTAGGCTTTGTTGTAACGAAAGAATGTGTTGCCCCTGGTTCTGACAGGAGGATGTGATGGATTTGATTCAATAATTCTGTGGAATAGCAGAGAAGTAAAATTGGTTAGGTTGAAGATATGGTGGAATGCAAGCAGTCCAGCCTATAGGTGAACTAGCTAGGGAGGGGGCATACCTGATGAGGTTAGATAGCACACAGTTAGTCTTAGAGGCCCCGAAACGCTCAAAGATGTCAAGACAACCCATGAAATAACAGGCCTTACAATACGGCATCCCTAATATAAATATACTCAATTACATGAGAAGCGAGTAGAGAAGAGGAGTCACATACAGGGTGCATTAGGTTCTTCTTGCATTGCTGTAAACAAACAGCTGAGACTGAGTAATTTATAAAGAAAAAAGTTTAAATTGATTCATGGTTCTGCAGGCTATACAGGAAACGTAGCGCCAGCCTATGCTTCTGGGGAGGCCTCAGGAAGCTGTTAGTCATGGCAGAAGGTGAAGCAGGAGTAAGCACTTTACACTGCAAAAGCAGGAGCAAGAGAGAGAAGTGTGGAGAAGGGAGTTGCCACACACTTTTAAATGACCAGATCTCATGAGAACTCACTGACTACGTGAAGACAGCACCAAACCATGAGGGATCCAGTCCCATGATCCAAATGTCTCCCCGCCAGACCCCACCTCCAGCATTGGGGATTACCATTCAACATGAGATTTGGGCAGGGACAAATATCTAATCTATATCACCTCTGGCCCCTCCGAAGTTTCATGTTCTATTCACATTGCAAAATACAATTATGTCTTAACAACAGTCCCCCAAAGTCTTCATACATTCCAGCATTAACTTAAAAGTCCTAAGTCCAAACTCTCACATCCCTTTCACCTATGAGTCTGTAAAATCAAAAAGGAGATAGTTATTTCCAGGATACCCTGAGGTTATAGGCATTGGGGTTTCCATTCCAAAAGCGAGAAATTGACCCAAAGAAAAGGCTACAGGCCCCATGCAAGTTTGAAATCCAGCGGGCAACAATTAAATCTTAAAGCTCTGAAATAATCTCCTTTGACTCCATGTCCCACATCTAGGGTGCACAGATGCACGAAGTGGTCTTACAGAGCCTTGAGAACCTCTACCCCTGTTGAGTTTTTCCCTGTGAAAAATCCATGAAAACCCGATGCCTTTTTCATACTGGGGCTACAGGATGCCAGCAGATCTACATTCCAGGCTCTGGAGGATGATGGCCCCCCTCTCACGGCTCCACTAGGCCGTGTTCCGTTAGGGACTCTATGTGGAGGCTCCAACCCCACATTTACCCTCCTCACTGCCTTAGCAGACGTTCTCTTTGAGGGCTCTTCTACTTAACAGACTTCTGTCTGGCCATCCAGGCTTTTCCATATAGCCTCTGAAATCTACGTGGAGGCAGCAAGTCCTCAACTCCTGCACTCTGTGCACCAACAGGATTAACACCACGTAGAAACTGCCAAAGCTTATGGCTTGCATCCCCTGAAGCTGCAGCCCCAGCTGTAGCTGAGCCCCATTGAGCTGAGGCTGGAGCTGGAGTAGCAGGGATGTGGGGAGAAGTGTCTTGAGATTACACAGGGTATCAGGGCACAAGGCCTGACCCATAAAACCATTCTTCCCTCCTAAGATTCTGGACTTGTGGTGGGAGAGACTGCCACAAAGTCCTCTGAAATCCCTTGGATTCCTTTTACCGATGGTCTTGACTATTAGCACTTGGGTCTCTTTTAGTTATAAAAATTTCTCTAGCAAATGGTTGCTCCACAACCTGCTTGAATTTCTTTCCTGAGAAAGCTTTTTCCTTCTCTGCCATAGGGCTAGGCTGCACATTTTCCAAACTCTCACACTCTGCTTCTTGTGTAAATATATGTTCCAACTTTAAGTCATTTATTTTCTCTTGCATCTGAGCATAGGTTGTTAGAAGCAGCCAGGCCACAGCTTGAATGCTTTTCTGCTTACAAATGTATTCCACCAGATACCCTAAGTCTTTAGTGCAAAATTCCACAAATCCCTAAGGCATGGACACAATACAGCCATGTTCATTGCTAAGACATAGCATCTGTGACCTTTGCTCCAGTTGCCAATAGGTTCCTCATCTCTGAGACCTGTTCAGCCTGGTCTATATCACTATCAGCATTTCACTCACAACAATTTAACCAGTCTTTAAGAAGTTCCAAGCTTTCCCCCTTCTTCCTATCTTCTGAGACCTCCCAAATCTTCCAACCTCTGCACATTACCCAGTTCCAAAATCACTTTCACATTTTTAGGTAACCTTATAGCAATGCCCCTCTTTTCAGCACCAATTTTCTGTATTAGGCTATTCTTGCATTGGTATAAATAAATACCTGAGACCTGGCAATTCATAAAGAAAAAGAGGTTTAATTGGCTCATGGTTCTACAGAATGTACAGAAAGCATAGTGCTAGCATCTGCTTCTAGGAAGGCCTCGAAGCTTTTACTCATGACAGAAGGTAAAATGGGAATGGGCACTACACCTGGTAAAAGCAGGAAAAAGCGAAGAGGTGGGGGTACCACACACTTTTAAATGAGCAGATCTCATATGAACTTGGAGCCAGAGCTCACTTATCACCAAGGAGATGGCCCAAGCCATTCATGAGGGATCTACCCTCCAGAGGGAAATGCCTCCCACAAGACCCCGCCTCCAGTCCTGGGGATTACATTTCACCATGAAATTTGAAGGGCAAATCCAAACTGCATCACAGGGTTTCTCATCCTCCTAATTGGAGAGCATCGCAATGGATGGTTTCACTCACCCTTGCCATGATTGCCTTTTCATGATATTCATGCACAAGTCACTGCACTCTCTGTACCTAAGTCTCTGGCAGAAAAGCAATATTCAGTTAGAGTATTTAATAAAATGTAGACACGATTTGTAAGATTCCCTCTGAATAGACCTCAGTGATTTTTCTCCCTCAGTTATAATGACTGACTGAGTTCAGGATTCCCCCAGATGGTGAAAGTTTAAAAACTACCAACAAAACTCCACACCATTCCCAGATATTAATGAGGGGCTCCTTGTATTGAGCAATTTGTTATAAATCTGGCATAAATCTGGGAGCAGAGCCAAGCAATATAATGAAAGTGAGATAGTGATCAAAGGAAACCTGGAGTGACAGAAGAGCTTTTTCTTATTTCCCTTCATTTGTTGAGAAGTCCTGTTAGAATCACTGGGCAGATTTTAATGTGAAATGAAGATTAAAATAAGCAGAAGCATATTATCCACATACCAGTAAGATAAATTGCTGATGACTGAAGCGTAAACCTTGGTGCCCTAAATTGATGATTTCTGTGGATTTTGTGTGCCATTTGTGAATAGCATTATCTTGAAACCTCATCTTGGATGTGGGGTGATTTCTTTCATTGGGCAACAACATGGCTCTTTCAGGTAACTAACTTGCTACCCAGAGAACACCATTGTTCCTGAATTCTAGGAACCAGAATTTGGAATGGAAGCACAAAATTGCAGTGTCTAATAGTCTTTTTCCAAGTCTTGATGCAGTCCAGTCACATGAATGAGATCCCCTTTTTATGTTTTCCACTGAGGCATTCTCTCCTATCTCTTCTCACAGTTGTCCGTATAGGTCCAGAACCAGGTAAAGAAAATTTAATTGATGAACTCCTCCTTAGGGAGCCAGTGTGAACACTTAACCAGAAAAACCTTTGGGTAATAATGATGTGTTGATGTAGGTTCATTGATTGTATCGAATGTCCCACTCTGGTGAGGGATGTTGAAATTGGGGTGGTTGCATGTGTGTGGGTGCAGGGGTAGATGACAGTTCTCTGTACTTTCCTTTTACTTTTTCTGTGAACTTAAAAGTGCTCTAAAAATATAGTTTATTAATCTAAAAAAAAGATTTGACAATTCTTGTGAACTAATATGAAAAGTGGAGACTAGTCAAAACTTCAAAAATATAGGAGAAGCTGGGTGCAGCGGCTGATGACTCTAATTCCAACACCGTGGGAGGCCTATCCTAGGAGAGAGGATTACTTAAGTCTAGGAGTTCAAGACTAGCCTAAGAAAGACCCTGTAACATACAAATGACAACATAGAAAGACCCTGTCTCTACAAAACAAATTTAAAACAGTTAGCCTAACATAGTGGCCCATACCAGTAGTCATAGCTACTCAGGGGCTGAGGTGGGAAGATTGCTTGAGCCCAGGCTCCATTGAGCTGTGATCACACCATGCACTCAGCCTGAGCTTCAGAGTGAGACTCTAAAAAACGTCAAAAAATATAGACTAGCCGGGCGCGGTGGCTCAAGCCTGTAATCCCAGCACTTTGGGAGGCCGAGGCGGGTGGATCACGAGGTCGAGAGATCGAGACCATCCTGGTCAACATGGTGAAACCCCGTCTCTACTAAAAATACAAAAAATTAGCTGGGCATGGTGGCGCGTGCCTGTAATCCCAGCTACTCAGGAGGCTGAGGCAGGAGAATTGCCTGAGCCCGGGAGGCGGAGGTTGCGGTGAGCCGAGATCGCGCCATTGCACTCCAGCCTGGGTAACGAGCGAAACTCCGTCTCAAAAAAAAAAAAAAAAAAAAAAAAAAAAAAAAAAAATATATATATATATATATATATATATATATAGACTAGAAGGAGACTTTCTCAAGAGGTGGGTGGGAGAGGAAGAAAAATTACTCTGAAAAATACTAATTGACATAATTTCTCATATCTATACTTGCAGGAACCATCATGACTACAAAGATTCCCCACCTTTATAAGAATTATTATTCATTCACTTGCTTACTCACTCAGTTGCAAACAGTTTTTGAGAAGATTCTGTGGGTCAGCACTCTTGCAGATACTGAGATTGCTGAGGTGAACAGAACAGCACCCTCAGGCAGGTGCATTCTAATGAGAGAAGACAAGCAAACCAGTTCATAAACAATAGTTTAGATGCTTATAAGTGCAGTTGCAATTATAAAACTTGGAAATAGCTATGCAAAGACTAAAAGAAGAGAATTCCAAGCAGATGGAATGAGAAATGCAAAATTTCTGAAGCTGTCCTTACATTGACATGCTCACGAAAGAGTAAGGCCAGTAAGGAGTGTGCTGAGCATTGAGATTTGTGTGCACTATTTGATTAAGTATTTTCCCAGTCCTAGGTAATGGGTATTACTATTATCCTCACTGTGTAGATAGAAACCCGAGGCACAGTGAGAGAGACAGAAATCCACAATGCTTTCCATACATAATGAAGGCAAGAGTTGAGTTTAGACATGTACATCACCACACCTATGCAGCCACCTTGCAGTCAGCTTCTCCTCCAGGACGTCAACTTCAGTCATCTCTGCTCCATGGTCAGCCACTCCCATGATGTCTAGTGGACCCAATATCTTCATAACTATCTTCCACAGCAAAGACTCTGCTATTGGAGAATGAAATGGGGGCTGGACATTAGTGTAAAAGTTCAGCAAACCAAGGAAAGAGTGGTGATGGGCCCAAAGTTATGATGACATAAAAGAAGCCATTCCCACTGGAAGAAGCACTTGAGTCCTTTCTCAAAACTAGTCAGTTTTTTGTGTCTAATATCACAGTCATTCATACTCTTACACATGACAAATCTGTATCTTAAAAACCATTTAGATCCCCAAATATCCCTGAACAATAAATAATACTGGGAGGCATGATGGTGGCTTTTTTTCTTGCAAATGTCTCTCTCTTGGTGAGTTTCTGTGCAGCATGACCACCATTCCGGAGAAGATAAGTTACACAAAAGTCAACACAGTGCTGATGATTACTAAAAAGATAATTTAGTGACAGAAAGAGGCAGGTGTGTACAGAGAAATCATAATTCAGCAGTGGAGAGCAGTGCATTAATAATTTGAAATTGTTCAAAAGCAGATAATAGAGAGTGATTGGACTAAATTCTTTTCTACTTCCTTCTTTTACTCTCTCCCTTAATTCCATGCAGGGTAAACATTCCCAAACTCCTTTGTTCACCTAAACTTTGGCACCCAGGGTACCGAATGGATAATTTTCTGCCACACACTGGAACATTGTCTATCTGACCTGGGTTTTTATTATCTAGGTAACATATTTCCCATTTTCTTAATTTATGGCGGAGTATGGCATGAAGGCTGAAGAGTGAAAAAAAGAGACAGACTTTTTTTTTTCTTTTTTTCTTTCTTTTTTTTATTGCATTTTAGGTTTTGGGGTACATGTGAAGAACATGCAAGATTCCTCAATGACCTAAAAATAGAAATCCCATTTGACCCAGCAATCCCATTACTGGGTATATATCCAAAGGATTATAAATCATTCTACTATAAGGACACATGCACACGAATGTGTTCATTGCAGCACTGTTTACAATAGCAGAGACATACTTTTTAAGAAAAACTGTTAGGTTGGTACAATGATATAGCTATAGAACTCTGATGCTGTTTCAGGTTGCCCGGAATTGGCAATCACACTTGTTCTTCTGGCATCCCCACTTGGCGATGCATCTGCCAAGTTGCCTTTGGTTTTACGAGCCATGTGTTTCCAGAGTGTTTTGAATTAAATATCGTAAGAATCCAACAGGGCTTTTAGGAATTCTACATGGATAAAAAGACAAATATTGGGTTCACAGCTGCCAAAGAAGCCAAGACTTGAGGGTCCATAATCCTGAAGAGCAAGGAGGTACTGAGAAGTAAACACTACCCTCCAGCTTTGTTCTCAAAACATTTCCAGGTTCTTAAACCACGGGGAGAGAGTGCTGTGCATCTAGATAGAAAGCTGCTTAAAAAAAAAAAAAAAAAAAAAAAAAGCAGATCAAAGTTCAAAGCACTCTCAACGTGCTAAGAAGGCAAAAATTGGGAATAGGAGCTTGGCAATTATAAACGTGAGAGCATCTAATGATGTAGCCTGAAATATATATGAAGCAAAACTGAGAACTCAAAGGAGATATAGACAATTGCAGATATAGAGAGAGAAACTTGAGCATCCATTTTTTGATGAAATAAATCAGCAGTTATTACCAGACAGGTGCTCTGGGATCCAAGACCAGGTTTGTCTGACCCCATACCTCAGACATAATGATCCTGAGTGTTATTTTGCCAAGTTTACATTATCTTCAGCTCTTTAATCTTCTTTGTTCTCTAAACTGAGTTTCCTTTGCTTAATTTTCATTTTGTGTTTTTGAGATCGCCCTCAATGAGTGGTTCATCACATCCCAAATAACATATTTTATAGTTCCTGACACACCATGAATATTCAGTACTATTTGCTGAGTGAACGCCATCAGTGTCTCATGAAAATAATTTGTGAGGGTAAAGTCAGCATTGTTTTATAGTCTTTGGACATTCAGGTTTGTGGTCTTTGGCAAGAATTCTGAGCACTATTTTGGAGTGAAGTGAAAGATAACACATCTGATATTTTTATTTATTTATTTATTTATTTATTTATTTATTTATTTATTTATTTGAGACAGAGTCTTGCTCCATCACCAGGAGCCAGGCTGGAGTGCAGTGACACAATCTTGGCTCACTGAAACCTCAGCCTCCCGGGTTCAAGCAATTCTCCTGCCTCAGCCTCACAAGTAGCTGGGACTACAGGAGCGTGCCACCACACCCAGCTAATTTTTGTATTTTTAGTAGAGATGGGTTCTCACCATGTTGGCCAGGATGGTCTCGATCTCTTGACCTCGTGATCCGCCCACCTCAGCCTCCCAAAGTGTTGGGATATTTTTAAACTGTAGTCAGTGCATGTGCTTTGACCACTTCTTGCTCCATTCATTATTATCCTGATGAACTGCCTATATCCAAATCTACAACCACTTTTGGCTAAATTACCAAATTACGCACGCAAGTTATACACATCTTTCCAGTTTAAGTGCTTCTCTCTTATGTGTTCATTTGTCCATGATCCATTGTTAAGAACATCTTACATTATCTACAATGTTGATATAGAAGAAAATAAAATCATTAACCTCAGAGCTAAATCTCTGGAGTCCTTTTTTTGTACAAGCAAGTTCCTTTTCTTATTTTTTTTTTTTTTGTACATTCATGAGTTGTAAATTTATCCTGTTATGGCGAGGTGCAGTGGCTCAAGCCTGTAATCCCAGCACTTTGGGAGGCCAAAGTGGGTGGATCACCTGAGGTCAGGAGTTTGAAACCAGCCTGGCCAACATGATGAAATCCATCTCTACCCATGATACAAAAATTAGCTGAGCATGGTGTCACATGCTTGTAATCCTAGTTACTCAGGAGGCTGAGGCAGAATTGGTTGAACCCAGAAGTCGGAGGTACCAGTGAGCCAAGATCACACCATTGCACTCTATCCTGGGCAACAAGAGTGAAACTCCATCTCAAAACAAAAAATGTATCCTGTTACTTAAACTAAATCAATTAGGATATTGGTACTCTCTTATTCAGCTGCTTAATCAATAGGTCAGTCACTCACTAAATAACTTGTATAATTAGTTAATTGAGCCCAAAATGGTTGTGGATTTGGAAACAGTAAGTGCAGTTCATCCAAATCCAATGTACCTTATCTGAGTATCAGTTTTGTGATAACATGTAATTCTACAATTGGTCTACAGCATTTTCTAGTAGAGATAAGTTATGGATTATGTGATCTTTTTCATTCAAACTCAGAAAATCAAAAGCTGCATTTAAGGGATGACATCATTCCATTAAAATTCGATAACTGTTTCTCATTAATAGATTCTGAAACCCTTTAAGAGAAAGTAATTGATATTCAATTTTAAGAAAGGTAAGAGATGTATAAACTCTGAAGCCATTTTCTCAGAAGTGGAAGTGATTTTTAGTATTGAAAATATAAAACTATATGTGCACAAAGAGAGATTACCCATTTTCCCAATTTTAGGAGAGGAAGCATATGAGAATATAGGAGAGAATGCATATGGCCCATTGTTTTTGAACTTCTTCAAAGATTTCTTCTCACCTACCTTTTCTTGTTTTCATATTAAAGGCAATTCTGAGGAAAATTTTGGATTTAGGGATGTATAAATTAGAAATTGATGTATGTTCACTTTTCTCTCATAAACACTTCTAGAATTTTTCAGCCAACAATTTTATTTTAGTAAGATATTCAAGTAGGTTGATTACTTTAACATTTATATCTCATTATTATGTTTTGGGGACAAACAGAATATATGAAGACTGTGATGACAAGATTTGTTATGAGACAGTATCCCATGGTAACTTAAAAGATAAAACCTTCAGGAATTAAGACTGGGAAGGGTGTAGATTTACAATCTGCTTGCACTATACTGTGAATCTGTTTAATGCCACTAAATTGTTTACTTTAAAATAGTTAATTTTATGTTACTTGAATGTTACCTCATTTTTTAATTATACTTTAAGTTCTGAGGTACCTGTGCAGAACGTGCAGGTTTGTTACATAGGTATACACGTGCATGGTGGTTTGCTGCATCCATCACCCCGTCACCTACATTAGGCATTTCTCCTAATACTATCCCTCCCCTAGCTCCCCACCCCCAACAGGCCCCGGTGTGTGATGTTCCCCTCCCTGTATCCATGTGTTCTCATTGTTCAACACCTACTGATGAGTGAGAACATTCGGTGTTTGGTTTTCTGTTCTTGTGTCAGTTTTCTGAGAATGATGGTTTCCAGCTTTATCCATGTCTCTGCAAAGGACATGAACTCATCATTTTTTATGGCTGCCTCGTATTCCATGTGTATGTGCCACATGTGCTTTATCCAGTCTATCATTGATGGGGATATTGGGTTGGTTCCAAGTCTTTGTTATTGTGAACAGTGCCACAACAAACATACGCATTCATGTGTCTTTATAGTAGAATGATTTATAATCCTTTGGGTATAAATATACCGTAGTCTTTTTTTTAATTGGATCTAATGTTATTTTATTTCTTTTTAAAATATTTATTTTTTTAATTCACACATCATAAGTGTACATATTCATGGGATACACAGTGATGTTCAATACATATAATGCATAGTAATCATATCTGGGTAATTTTGTACCCATTAATTAATCTCTCCCTATCCCTCGCTTCCCCTAGTCTATTCCAGCCTCTGCTATTCTTGGTTCTACTTCTTACCTCTATGAAATAAACTTTTATTTTAGGTACCACATATGAGTGAGAACATGCTGTATTTAACTTTCTGTTTCTGGCTTATTCTGCTTAACATAATGTCCGCCAGTTAGCCAAGTAAGCTCTCCATGCTTCCATTTCTTCATTTATAAATGTTTCTAAATATCTAACTAAAACATTGTTATGATGAGGTTCAATTGTGATTTAATAGACTCCAGCATTTGTAAATTATAAAGCATTACAGAAATGTTAGCTGCTGTGTCTGTTTCTGCTCACATTGTTCTTGATGGAATTATCGTCATTTCTGCTTTTAGCGGAAATATAGGAAACTGTCCCGCATGAAACAAGGAAGGGATTGTGCAAGCTATTTTCATCCATCGAGAAATACTTAGAAAAGAGTGTGCAACTAAATTGGCAATCTTCCCTCTATTTATTTGTGTTGATTGCATGCCCATTATAGCGGAATTCATGCAGACCATTGTCCTCTGGGTTAGATAGTTCCTTCCTTCCCTCCAGATTCACTTTTCACCCTTCCCCGCCCTCCCCTGTGTTCTGAAGACTGACCTCTTTATACTGCATCTCCTGGGCTTCCTTTCTTTAGACTTCTGATGAGGTTTAGTCCCTGCACCAGCAGAATTGTGGAGGGACCAGAGCACAGAGATGGGGAATTTATTTTGCTTATTTCCTGCTGGTCATGTTTGGTGATGTCCGTTCCTCTGGGGAGGCCCACAGTAGCACTGGATGGCCATTCTCCCATGGGCACCACTCTCATGTGGTGTGACAATGTCTCCCACTTCTGCCCTTCCAGCCCACATGTGAAGATGGCGCCACTGGAGAAGTCCCCGTGTGCTGTGCCCCCTCTTACTTGTTCCCTTAACTTTGTCCACACTGATTTTAGTATTCCCTGTGTTAACTCACGCTAGTTACTGTTTTTGAATGTGCTACTTGTTTTGTGCCATTCTGACTGATACACCTTCCCTAACAATATTCACAGGCAACACATGTGTCGTCATATGAATTTGGTGCCATTATTATGAAACATGGTTTATAGGTGAGGGACACGAAGCCCAGTGAGATTAAGTAATTTGCCCAAGGTCACGCAGCTCGTAAATGACAAAGTTGATATATGACCCGAGGCAGTTTGGCTACACCATAAAAACTTTAACCCTTACGCATTAGTGTCCTAACCGATAAAATTGTTATTGGTGCTGCTTCCAAGTTCTTAAACAAGGGTTGTTCGGGCCAATGACTTTCCCCTTACACTATCAGTGATGGGATTTATTGTACTATTTAGTTTTCATTAGTCACTATTAATTGTGAGAAGTGCTTAGTCACAGTCACCAGCCAGTGTCCTCCCAGTCACCCAGTGATACTTTGAATTAGTCTAGTAAAATAACCCTCTGGCTGCATCTAATCTGCCCTTGTTAACATGCTATTAGTGTGCAGCACCCAATTTTCTGTTTTCCAGACACTGTGAAATGAGGCAGGAGCAGTGATGATTTGCAGGATGCAATCAGAGTGGGTTATACAACCTCATTTTCAAGAAGGATAAAATACTTTGCTACATCACCAAAGACTCCCCTATTTTAGAATAGAAAGAGGAAGATATGCCTCACATTTATTATGTGTTAAAAGCGACCTTCAGTCTGCATGCATGTTCGGGAGTCTAGGATGCGGTTTATAACATACAAAAATACTAAAGGGAAACAGGCACTAGTCACTGCTCTGGAATTTTCTGGTATAATGAGGCACATGCGATATTGTACAACAAGTAACGCTGTTAAAAATGACTTGACTGGGGTCCGTTTGTTCACATGCTTAGGTTTAATAGTGACTATCACATAATAAGAACTTACTACACACAGTAGACTATCCTAACGTTTTGCATAATTTGTTTAATCCTCACCAGAGCCCCATGCAGTAGGCGCAGATTAATAGACCCATTTTACAGGTAAGGAAACTGAGGCATAGAGACATTATTTAACTTGAATAAACTCAGGATTATTTGACTGACTCCAACATCCAGGCTCATATCCCTTTCTTACTTTTGATTTGGTTTCAGTGATGGCTCCTGGATCATCATTTCCAGCTGTGCTATGAAATTGCTCAAACCCATGCAGAGACACTGTCCTAAGTGACCAGCAGTGCAACATCAACTTGAAGTGAAATGACCAGGAACAAAATTCTCTTTAGCTTCCCTAATGTGTGTCAGGACTGTCCCTAGAATTCACATTCCTGGGCTTCTGAACAAAGTTCTGAACTCTCAGATTCAACTCCCCTGTAAGAACCTCAAAACCCAAGCAGGCTTTGAAATATTTTCCTTCCAATATTTAGAAAAAAATGAAAGAAAACAAAATCCTGAGACGGGCATTTCAGAATATGGGCTCCTCAAACCAGCCCTTGAAATACTTCCAAGAATGCCAGCCAGAACAGAAAGACCACTGGTACCCTTCTCCAAAACATACTCGAAACATCCACAGGTGGCCAGATGGTGCCATGACACAGTCAAGGTTTCCCTGAGGGGCCCCAGGATGGGAGAAAATGCCAGGGTTCTGTCAGAGACAAGCCTGCATCTGCCAGTATGAAACCTTTCCTAGGCTTTTCCTAGGCTTAAATCAGAACGATAGTCATGGAAATGTGTTCCATGAAATGTCTTCTACAGCCTTTCCTCAGATGTGTGCCTGATGTCCAAGACGGATTTATTGCAAATGCCTTCATAGCCATCAGGATAGAGAGGGAGTACTCAAGGTCTGTGCTTTGCTTTTCTCATGAGAGGAAACTCTATTAGAATTAGAAAGGCCTACAGGATACTGATTTTCCTCTTTTTTAATCTGAAGAAAAAATTTTTTTACATTATTTTAATTTTATGGAAGTGATGATGCTAGAAGTAACATTTGCATACTTATCATGTGCTGATCCTTATGTTCCTAATTATATTTGTTTTCTCATTTGATAATATAACAGCCTAAAATAGACTGATGGGAGAGACAAAGAGAGAGAGAGAGAGAGAGAGAGAGAGAGAGAGAATAGATGATTGATAGATGATGATAGATAGATAGATAGGTAGATAGATAGATACATACATACATACATACAGAGAGAACTACACATACACAAAAAAGTAAGAAAATAAAAATAATCTTCAATTCCGTCACCCAAAATGACTACTTGCAATTAATCTTACAATTTTCTTTTTTGCCCATCATGGTCCGCAATCCCAAGTACATATGTGTCTTCCCGGATGGACATTGAAAATGTCCTCAGTAAACAACAATTGTCAAAAAAAATCCCCCCATTTCTAGAGTTAACTGCAAAGAACCACCCTTCCCCATATGACTTAGATAAAATTTACAAATGACCCTCTTGTTTTCCCATGAGAAGGATAGACACAGATCCTACAAACTCCTGTTCATTGTCTGATAAATGATTAGCCAAATCGTTTGACCCCACCAACCAGTCTGGATAAAACTTCCATTAATTTGACTTGATCAAACTTTAGTCAGATTTCGCCTTTTCCCCAGGGTCACAAAGTTTGGCTCACCTTTAAGCATTAGAATTCAGAACAACCCCTACTAATAACCCCTCCAGAAACTCAGCTGACCTCAGGAAAAATTAATTCCTAATCAATCATCCAGTCCATCCACTGACTCATCCCACTCCACAACACCCAGTTTTTTCTAGCCTTGTTTACTCTTCACTCTAACACATAGGTCCCCAACCCCTGGGTCATCCGTGGCCTATTAGGAACCAGGTCAGAAAGCAGGAGGTGACTGTCAGGTGAGGGAGGGAAGTGGCATCTGTATTTATAGCCTGTTCCCATCACTCACATTGCCACCTGAGCTCCGCCTCCTATCAGATCATCAGCAGCATTAGATCCTCACAAGACTGCAAACCCTTGAACTGTGCATGTGAGGGATCTAGGTTTTGCGCTCCTCATGAGAATCTAATGCCTGATGATCTGTCACTGTCTACATCACCCTGAGAGGGGACCACCTAGTAGCAGGAAAGCAAATTCAGGACTCCCGCTGATTTTATATTATGGTGAGTTGTATAATTATTTTATCCTATGTCACAATGCAATAGATAATAGAAACAAAGTGCATAACATATTTAATGCACTTAAATCATCTCAAAACCATCCCCCCGGCCCCGGTCCATGGAAAAATTGTCTTCCGCAAAACCAGTTCCTGGTGCCAAAAAGGTTGAGGACCACTGCTCTAAAAGAAAAGCCTCCTTTCTGCCTAGCCTTTTCTTTCTAGCTTTGTTTTCTCCTCCCTTTAAAAGTCCCCTTTCTGACTGAGATGCTTGCAAAACTCATATGGGAAGACCCTTCCTATTGCAAGATGCTTTTCTCCCTCACCTGGCTGGTTTTTGTTTAAATAATCATATTCAGTAAACTCTCTTTTTACCTAAGTTCAGATCTGCTTTTATTTGACACTATCCATCTAGAATAAATAATAGTTAATGAAACTGGGATTGGCCTCTATTGCACATGCTTATTTACAGAGAGGCGGCAGTGTGACACCTGAAAGTTGTGCAAATTTGGGCGGATTACTCACCCTCTCCATACTTCAGGTGTCACCACCTGTTCAATGCAGATGGCAGGACCTACTTCACATTAAATGCTGGAAAGACTAAAAGGTTAATATTAAATGCTAAGAACAATGCCTGACATACAATAAACACCATACTAGTATTTCCTCTTGCTGTTATTATTGTAGATTATTTTTTCACTTAAAGGTGTATTTTGAATGACTTCTTATGCCTTTAAAATTACTTTTCAATATAGTTTTAATGATAACTAATATTCCAATATGTGCTAGGGTCATAATTCGCTTAACTAATCTCCTATTACATTTTATTCTAATTATTCTCTAACATATACAACGTTCTTGATAATTTTCTGACCTTATATCATTACCTACATCCTTTGTTATTGTCCTGGGAAATAATTGTTAGATCAAAGGATATGTAAATGTTAAAGTTTATTTTGAAAATATATATGATCAAATATACTCCAGAAACACTGGACAAATATACAGAACAAGTGGTTCAGTGTAAGAGTACACAATTATTTGCACATTTTTAGCACAGTTTTCCATTTTTTAATCATTGACAATTCTAAAATAGCACATTATATATAATTTTTTCTTAAAATACTTTGACATGAAATAGACATGCACAAAAGTATATCAACAAAACTGTATTTCCAATAACTTATCACAAAATGATATTCACAAAGTTTACCCATGTAACATAATAGTAGTGAATATTAGTAGCACCGTAAAATCCCCCAAAGGCCACTCCCATGTTTATGGATTTTTATAAACAGCATATAGTTGCTTTTTCTCTTTGACTCACAGTGAAAATCAATATCTCTAAATTGAGCAGTTCAGTCAGTTCACAGGTTATATGTTTGCCAATATAAACTTACATTGCCATTTTATTATGTGCTTTGTATCTGTCTGGTCTGTTTCGTTTCATTTCTCTTTTATTCTTCTTTAATAGTGCAAATTTTTTATTATTGTGTTTCCCATCTTAATTCTATTACTTCTAATATTCTCTTCTACATTCCATTGCTGTATTTTTAATTGTTGCCATAGACATTAAAAAGCATGTTTGATGTATGAAAGTTGAATATAATTTGATAATTTACACATCTTCTAAGACTATAAAAGAGTCTTAGAACAATTTATATCCATGTACTTACCTCCTTACACAAATCCTCTTTATGTCTTGTACTTGAATTCTACATGTGTTTAAATCCCACAAGTCATTTTCATTTTTGTTTTATATGGCCAATACTCATTGATATATATTCACATTTTTACCCTTTCTACTCTTATTGCTTCTTGCACTTCTAACCTAAAATTTGGGATCATTTTTCCCTCTGTCTTCAGTAGACTTTTTATTACTGTGGGTGTGTGATACATTTCTCAGCTGTTATTTGTCTAAAATATGTTTAATTCAAAAATTTTAAGAATATTTTTCACTGGTTATAGAGTTCTTGATTGACATTTTTTTCAGCCATGTAAACATATCATCCCACTGTTTACTGTCTTTCATTGTTTATGTTGAAAAGTCAGATGTCAGTGCAATTGTTGTCCCTATGAAGGTAATCTGTCTTTTTCTTTGGCTTATTTTAACATTTTTTATTGTTTCTGAACTTTACTACTTTTATTATAATGGACATAGCTGTGGGTCCTTTATAAAATTATTTTTTCTTGAGTTCATAGAATTCCTCAGTTTTCTTAATGTCTTTAATTAATTTTAGAAGGTTCTCAGCTATTATCTCTTCAAATATTGCTTCTGTCTCATTTTATTGCCTCTGTGCTTTTAAAAATACAAATTCTTAAACGTTAGACCTTCTAACTGTATCCTCTGTAGTTCTTATTTTACCTCCTATCTTTTTTAATCTTGCTAACCTCTTGGTGTTTACACTGGACATTTTTTTCCCTTGATGCATCTTCTTGTCCAGTAATTTTCTCTTCAATGATTCATCTGTTCTTAAATTAATCCACTAAGTTTTACATTTTGCCTTCTAATTTTGTTGTTTGTTTTAGTTCTAAAACTTATTTTTATAGTGTTAGGTGCTGTTTTAATAGCTTCCATTCCTTTGCTATAATACTCAGTCTCATCTTTTATTTCACTTAACATAAATGTATAGTTATGTTGAAGTCTGCGTGTAGCAACTGCAATATGCAGAGGCTTTGCTGATTGAATCTTAATGATTCTATCCTGTAGGTTTTTGCTGGTTTTCATCTACAGCATTTTGGTTTGTTCATGAACCTATTTCATTTTTATTTGTGGGGGACTATGTTTTTTTCAAAATTATTTGAAATTTTAGGATGAGTTTTTTTTTCTTCTAGAGAGAAATTGTATGTAATGCTGCAAGTCACACAAAGGCACTTGCAAACTAATATGAACTCTATCTTATTTCTGCAGTTGGGGTGATTTCAAACTGGAATGAGGTCTTCATGAATGACTGCCTATTTGTGGCTCACATTTATCCCTAAGGTGTTGTCCTGGGAGACCCAAAATATTATATTAGTCCATCAGTCCGCCATCCAGTCACTCCCTAAATACCATTCCTTTTCTCCCTAGTCTCACTAGCTATTCAATGTACCTCTCAGATTTCTGCACACCAGCTAATTCCTCTGGAATTGGCCTGCAGGGAAGAGGGGCATCAACGTCCAGGATTACTTCCCTGGATCTCTCTGTACAACCCTGGATACTAGACTGGGCATCCTTTATTAACAAACCACTGGCTGATACTTGCATTTGTTATTTTTTGTTGTTCTTAATGGAAGGGTTATCTGAGAATCATCCCCAAATTACCTAACCTGCCATGGCTTAAAGTAAAAAGCTTTTTTCATTGTTCTTTTATTTAGTTTCATTGATTTTTTTTGGTCAATGATAAATAATTATTAACGATTTTTATTTCTTCTAAGAATTGCCTTTTTGTATATGTTAATGACTTAGTATTAATAAATCTACAAGTATTTTAACTCCTTCTTTGTTATCTCTGAGCTGGTAAAAATATAGCCAAATTATTTTGACCATGTCAGTAAATGTTGATTATAAGAGATGAGTGTAAGGTCATTTTAGAAAAGATATAAACGTTGAAATTATCTGCAATTCCTGTGCTTTAAACATTTAGTTCCCGGTCATAGACAATGTTGATTATTTTCAAAGTATGGAATACATAACTCTCAGTTTTGCCTGTTAGGAATGTGCTAATATGGCGAATGCAAATGAAACTTAGATATAACCAAGCGATTTATTTAACAGTATTTAATATTCTTTCTTCATTAAACTATGGAAACAGCTAATAAGGTCTAATGTTAACTGATTTGGGGTTTGCCTCATTCTTAAAGGTTGAAATGTTAAAAGTTACTGACATATCTTTGGGGTTAAAAGGAGGGTAGACTTTACAAAGAGAACAGGTTTTACACCAATTGTCAGAGAATCTAAATGTAAATGTCTACTCAGAAAAAAAAAAAAAAAACAGCGAAAGCTGAGTTTATGGATCAATACCCTACCTTAATGCAGTTTGTCTAAATGCCCTCACATATTTCCTCACAATTGATATTGACCTTTAGGTATGATATCCTTTTCTATAGGAAGAAACATAGGGTCTAGATTTAGTAAGCGTATTGGACTGCAGACATTGTTTCTTTCATAACTAATGATGATGAGCATTTCCTTCTCACCTCCATCACCTGCTACATGGAAGTCTTTCGATGGGTATTCATCAGTGCTGTTTCTTAAATAATATGATTGCTATATTGAAGAAGGTCCTGTTTCCTGGCAACACTATGAAAAAGATCTGCTGAGAAGTTACCTCACCTTGGACTTAACTATCAGGAGAGCAGCCACTAAAGGCAAACAATAGGGTTACTATTCAAACTCCCCCAGAGACATTCGGTTGTGATGCAGATGAATCGTGCAGCCTGAGAGCAGAGGAAAGCCTTTTGGAAGTTATTTCTAAGTGTTCCCTAGCCCCTTTGGTAAGTACACATCAACGCTTTTTGATATAAAGGTGGTGAGCACTTCCTTGAGATCTCCGGGAAGCCAGACACAACACTCTCAATCACTGGTTCTATAATACTGTCTGTTTTTCAGGATGCTGAAAGGATGTACACCTGTTTTACCCTTGGATTTCGGAATCTATGAAAAGAAACAATGAATCGGCCAGGCATGGTGGCTCACGCCTGTAATCCCAGCACTTCGGGAAGCCGAAATGGGTGGATCACCTGAGGTCAGGTGTTCAAGACCAGCCTAGTCAACATGGTGAAATCCCATCTCTACTACAAATTCAAAAATGAACCAGGTGTGTTGGTGCACACCTGTAATTCCAGCTACAAGGGAGACTGAGGCAGTAGAATCGCTTGAAGCTGGGAGGCAGAGGTTGCAGTGGGCCAAGGTTGTATCACTGCACTCCAGCCTTGGCCACAGAGCAAGATTCCATCTAAAAAATTAAAAAAAAAAAAAATGAGAGAGAGAGAAAAAAACAATGGCTTGTTTTTGGAAAAATACCAAAGCCAGAATTTTTCCCTTTCCTCAGCTCTTATTGTGGAAAAAAGAAATCATCGTATCAGAACATGTGAGGAAATACTGACAGTCACTTTTTGACAAACAGATCAATAGGCCAGCGGCAACACAGTAAAACCAACAGACACCCAAATGCTTAGGCGTCTCACTGGAGTATTACATCTTTCTCTAGCTCAATGTTTCCCGGCCATTGATAATCTACATCTCACTTGCATATACAGTTTTTGATAGCTGTGTATCACCAGTATTGGGAAAATACAATTAAAAACGACATACCTGGCCAACCCAGAAAACCACTCCACAAAGATAGCACAGAAAGAAAATGCAGTTTTATCATTTTATTATTGAATAAGCATTAAACCAGAGTATGATACACATCACAGACAATCTGCTAAGAGATTACAAAGATGGAAAAAAATCTCACCCTTTTACACAGTCAAAGAAATACAACTCATTACACATGTTCTCAAGATAAATAACAACTAGTTCTGAAGCAAAGGACCTAACAGCACCGTTTGTCACACACAGTTTATTCTAAATTCACCGAGTAATTGAGGTTACCATCCGTGTTACCTAATTGGCTTTATCCAGAAAAAAATTCCAGGAGATAGTTTTGCAACTTAGAGTAAGGAGACTATGCAAGTTAAACTCCTACCTTTTCACCGAAACTGGGATAGAGGGCAGTCATCTTCCTTGAAGATTATATTCCGAAAGGATGATCCCAGGTTCTTAAGAAAAGACATTTCTGGTCATAAAGCTGGAAAAGCCTTTTATAGCTTTTTAAGAGAAATACATGCATTTCAAGGAGACAGAGAAAAGAATTACAATTAGAAAATCTAAAGTACTCTAAGAAAAGAAACTATCTCTTTCCTTATTTTCAACAAGAAGAAGTAAGTCTCTTATTTTTAAATTGTATTTGCTCTTACACCTGTATCTTTTTATTTAAATTTTTACTCGATTGACTCTTAAACTGAGCTTCATCCTAAACTGCAATTCATGAAATAATAGTTCTGATGTATTGAAAATAATTTTAAAACATTTAAAATATGACTTTACACAACGCTAGTGATAGGACCACCACAATCTGGGAAGCCCTGTCTAAGCTGATCTCCATAACTAGAATTTAAGATGTGATAGTTCTAGAATAACTAAGATGATTTTGCCAAGGGAAGTCTACATTTCAGATACCAAAAAAAGAAAAGCCTTTTTAGGTTCCCCAAAATGTGAAATTCCTCATTTTCAGGCAAACTGGGGAGGGGGAGAAATTTTGGTGGGAAATTTGTTAACATTTTAAAATAGAGTATCCGTGAAGAAATGGATCATTGTTACATGCAGTTATTGGAAGAAGGTTCATATTAACAACCAGCACATTGATAACCAAGAGTGGTTCTTGGTAAGGGGAGGGGTATTGGTTTGAGGGTAAAATAAAAATAGTATGTAATTATAAGTGCATAGGTATAAGCCAGATGCCCCCTATGCCTTTCAGCTCTCCTTTCTTCAACATCTGCACATAGTAGCTGAAGCAAAGAGCTTTCATGGTGGCAAGCTGAGCACTGCACACACACACACACACACCTCCCCACCATCCCACCTGCACCTGCTCTGGACCACCCACGGCACAGTCCGTGCCATGTCCTGGTTCCTGTGGCTCTGCCCGTTATGTTTATGGAACATCACTCCTCCACAGCCAAATTCCTACTTACCTAACGCTGACCAAACTGGATTTAGTGACAACCTTGGGGCAAAATATAGAATCAGAGCCCTGGAAATTGAGTGCTGAATACCGCTCTCCCAGAGCTTAAGAAAAGACAGCTAGAGTGAGCAAGAGAGAGGCCAGTGGCTCTAGAGCCGTCATAAATGGAGGCACAGGCAGGTCCACCTCCATGTTTCCACGTCCTCCTTGGTTAAAGAGTTTTCTTTTCCATGTCCTCTTGACAGCACCGTCCGATTCCCTGGGTTTTCTTCCTACTTATTTAAAAAGATGTCTGTATTAGTTTGCTAGGGTTGCCATTTAAAAATGACCATAGACTGGGCAACTTAAAACAGAAATGTTTTGTCTCACAGTTCCGGAGGTGGGAAGTATGGTGTTGGCAGGGCTGATTTCTTCTGAGCCCCTCATCTTGGCTTGCAGATGGTGCCTTCTCCCTGCCTTTTCAGAAGGTCTTTCCTCTGTGCATGTCTGTGTCCTCCTCGCCTCTTACAAGGATACCGCTGGTTATTGGATGAGGGTCCACCCTGACGACCTCATTTTACCGTAACTATCTCTTTAAGGACCCTATCCCCAAATACATTCACACTCTAAGGTACTGGGGAATTAGGGCTTCAATATATAAATTGGGAGACGGGAATTGCAATTCAGCTCATCACAGTGACTTACTCCACCTAGACTGTGCCCAAAAGTTTATATCTTTTTCAACAGAGATATACAGAGGTGTTTTTCTGAATAAAAACTCCACAAACTTATGAGATGAATGTTGCCTTTCCCCATAGAACTTAGAGGTAAGACAGATACGTTATCTTCAAAACATTAATTCCTTTCCAATTTGTAAGTATGTCTTCGAATTCGATTTTAATTGGATTCTAGATATTGGCAAAACACACTCCCTTAAACATTAAGCTTCAGCACAATGCATTTTAAAGGACTGGGATTTCACAATGGCTAGAGGTGGCAGGGAATGCCAGGCCACCATCACTAGAGGGATTTTGGGAGTGTTACTTAAGCTGAGCTGCCTTCTTTTCCACTGTCCACTGGGTATTGCTAAGGTAAGAAGTTTCTCAGTTCAACTAGGTTTCCAGTTAAGGTGAAGAAAATAAAAGCTCACTTCCCTCCTTTTCTCCCACTAGGGACAACAGAAAGTCCTGGACAAAAAAAAACAACAACAACAACAACAAAAAAAAAAAAAAAAAAAAAAAAAAACAGAAAGCAACCCGCAGAAGGCGCTGCGCTGTGGAGGTCAGAAAATGTAGCGGAGAGGAACCTCAGAATTTCAGGGAAGAGGAAGGATGCTCCCTGTTGATTTTTGCATCCTAAACACCCTGGCCCTCCAATCCAGGACCACCAAAGAGCACAAACACAAAAAGCTCCAAGCAAAGATTGTTCTCTGTAGACAGAGGACCGGGAGGAGGCAGGCGTGGCAGAATGTATCTCTTTTTAAATGTAACCACTCCTCCAGCAGTTAAGGAGTGCCACCTCCTGACAGGAGCAGCTGGGCTGATGCCCTCCCCACCTAAGTCCTCCGCCAAGGGGCCTGGGGGCCTTTCCCAGAATTAGGCAGAGGATAGTAGGAGGTGGTGTCCCTCCCCCACTGTACCAGACACTGATCCCTGGGGGGCTGAGGGGTGAGACCTCGTCCAGCCACCAAGCTCAGCACTAAGCCCCCCAGCAAAGGGGGTAGGTTAACCAGCACTTCCTGTAGCCAAGGAGATTGTAGGGTCCAAACCCTGGCCCCTGGCCCAGGGGCACCGAGAGAAAACCAGAAAAGTGATGAGGCCCCGCCTGCGCAGAGCCTGACATCCAGCCCCACCCAGCACTGGGCAACAGCTGCAAAGAGAAGCCCCCCACCCCCACGAAGCCCCTCCTACAGGGGCTGCCGCCTGCAGCCTGTGAATTGGAGGTCCCTGGAGGGCAACTGGCCCCTCCCAGCAGAGCAAATGCCGCACAGAGAGGGTGCTCCTTCCCCCACCGCGCCCTGCCCCTGGGAGCCTAGTGAGGGCCCACGGTCAGTTTGAAGCAAAAGGCCACACAGCCTGGGCCTCCCAGTTTCTCACCGTGGGAAAGGTCTCTCCGTTGGCCACGCCCATCTCTGATAAACGTCACAAAAAGGTGTGCCCCTCCTCCTCTCTAGAAGCCTGTGGGGCAGAGAAGCCCGGCCCTGCCCGACTGAAGAGGTGAAGAGGTGATTGCCTCCCCCTCTCACAGGGACCTGACCCTAGGAGTCCAGGAAGAGGGGGTGTCTTGTCCGCTGACAGTTCCCGATTAGCAAACACCAGGAAAGTGCAGCCCCGCCCCTCCCTTCCCTCTCCCCTCCCCTCCCTTCCCCTCCCTTCCCCTCCCCTCTCCTTCCCTCCCCTCTTCTTCCCCTTCCCTCCCCTTCCCTCCACACTGCACCAGCGCTCTTCCTGGGAGGAGCCTGTGGGGCCTGGGTCCTTCCCATAGGTGCCGCCCCCGAGCTCGGCAAAAGTCCCCAAAGTGGCAGTGCAGCTGCCTGGGGCCCAGTGACTGTTTTGGGACGTCCTGCTGCCTGCCAGGCACTCTGCCCCTGGGGGTGTGCAAAGAATTGTCCAGTTACCTTGATCTTCTCCCAGCCTCCTCCCCAGGGTACAGGAAGTGACCAGGATTGGAGGACAGCGAAGAACACACCTCCCAGAGGGGCCTTGGAGATAGTCAGCAGAAGGGGTGGAGAGGCCGGCACAGACCTGCTCTCTCTTCTCGGCCAGCCCGGGTGGCAGATGACCTGGGTGTTGGCTGCAGCTGGGCAGGGACTGCGATTCTATGTGGTCCTTTTTCTAGGAGCCATAGGAAACTCATGCCCTAATCCACATCAGACTACCACCTGTCCTTAGCCTCAAAGCGCAGCAAGATGTTACAGAAAGTCCAGGGCAAAGCAGGATGGCCACCTCCGCTCAGGCCTCAGAGCTGTCCTCTGATTTGAGCAGGGCTGTTCTGTCTCAGACCTGGAAACCCTGCACCTAGGGAGCTCAGGAACTCCACCACCCACCAGGAGCCTCTCCTGGGGTCTCCCAATGATTGTCAGTAGTTCAATTCCCCTTGAAGTTTTCAGGTATGCAATCCTCTAAACATGTATTGCATTATTTTTTTTCTATTTTAAATTTAACCAAGTTGTTTTATTTTTAAAGACATCTACATTTTGTAAATTTGGAAATTGGGGGTGATTTTCCATGTTCAGTAATTATACCAAACTTCCTTTTAATACACTTTTTTCTTTTCTTTTCTTTTCTTTCTTGTTTTCTTGAGACAGTCTCGCCCTGCCCCCAGACTGGAGTGCAGTGGCACAATCTCAGCTCATTGCAGCCTCCATCTCCAGGGTTTAAGTGATTCTCCTGCCTCAGCCTCCTAAGTAGCTGGGACTACAGGCTCACGCCACCACATCCAGCTAATTTTTGTATTTTTAGTAGAGATGGGGTTTCACTGTGTTGGCCAGGATGGTCTCAATCTCCTGACCTCATGATCCACCCGCCTCAGCCTTCCAAAGTGCTGGGATTACAGGCGTGAGCCACCGCGCCCAACCTAAAATACATTTTTCAAGGAAACAAACAGAAAAGCAAGTCAGTGTGATCAGGTAGTACATACCTGACAAAAAATCATGAAAGTGTTTCTCAAATGAGCAAATTAGAAAAAAACTGTGTCTCACATTTCCCCCTGCCTTACACACGGACATCTAGCAAATGTTTATTGAACAATTGCATATGTAAGCACCCTGTCAGGTCGCTTTGACATCCACAACCACGTGACAAGAGGGATGTGATGATCCCAGTTGTTTGTGAAGACATGGGAGCTCAGGGAAGCCAGCCCAAGGCTACAGAGCCAGCAATGCACAGCCAGATATCAGTGAGGGAGAAGGAAAAGAAAAATCTTTTGGGAAAAATTCAGACTGTAGAAGTGGCCTGCCTGTATAGTGACAGCAATAGGCAAAAATAAAAAAACCCAGGGAAAAAAAACTCAGGCTGCACCTGAATAAGCAAACCAGATCCACCACAGAATCTCTTTGTTCTTTGTATAATTAGTGAGCTCCCAGGAAAAAGTTTTCTCCTTTTCAGGAATCTACACTACACAATGGGAACTTGCACGGGGAGAAGGGGGCTTACCTAAAACAAACCCAGTTTTAGGTTATACAAGCAAGAGAAGCGGTACTTCGTGCTTGCCTAGAGACATACCCACAGCTGCATAAGAGAAGGTGAGTTGCACAGACAGGTTTACCGATAAGAAAAATTATCCAAACAGTTACAGGAAGGAGAGTAGTTTCTTGTAAAAAGCTTTTGAGGCCAGGTGCAATGGTTCACACCTGTAATCCCAGCAGTTCAGGAGGCCTAGGTGGGCAGATCACCTGAAGTCAGGAGTTGGAGACCGGCCTGGCCAACATGGAAAGACCCTATCTCTACTAAAAATACAAAAATTAGCCAGGTGTGGTGGCATGCGCCTGTAATCCCAGCTACTTTGGAGGTTGAGGCAGGAGACTCACTTGAACCCAAGAAACAAAGGTTGCAGTGAGCCCAGATTGCACCATTGCACTCCAGCCTGGGCAACAGAGTGAAAGTCCATCTCAAAAAAACAGAAAAAAGCTTTTGAATTAATCTGTAACCCGGCAATCCACCTGTACTCCCCTCGCCACTGCAGAGAGCTTTCTTCTTTCATTTACTAAACTTTTGCTCCACCCTCAAGTTTGTGTCCAAGTTCTTTAATTTTCTTGGGTGTGGGACAAAGAATCTAGGGTACTAGTTCAGACAACAAGAAACTGCTGCATTAAGGTGCATTGGCAAGACTGCAACATCAGGACCTGGGTTTTCCTGAAGGTTGAAGAGAGAGAGAACCCAGTTCCCTGGCTTAATCTCTCTGGTCAGCCACCACTCACTTAAGATTCAAATCTCATAGGATCAAACCCACAGAGACAAAGTTTAGGAAGAGAAGCTTGAGCTGAACTGTAGCAGTGGGGTGATAGGAATGACAGAGTGAGGAGATGCCGCAATATCCAGGTACATGTAGAAAAAGGCAATTGTGTCATCAGATGTTACAGAACGTGCTGGAAAGAACAGGCTGGCACACACTGTCTCTGCTGGAACAAGATTCCTAAGGATGCAGACAAACGCATTTATAGGAACTCACGAGGCAACAGCAGTACCATTGCATAGATAGGGGTGTTGAAGTGTTTGTGCAGGCAGTGGAAATGGGAAATGGGTAGCCAAGGAGAGAGAGAGCAGCAAATCCCAGTGTGTCTTCCAGCAGAACCTCTCAGAGAACTCATAATTAATGCATTAATTCTCACATCCTTGTTTCTGGGCTTTTGTGTGTTTCCTCACACTTCCTTTGATCTCATTTTCCAAAGGATAAAAGATGTCTAATGGAGATAAAGCACTGACATTTACAGAGGGTTAGAGACTAATGACATTAATAACATTCTTGTGGTTTGTCCAACATTATTTTTGTGCAGATTTCAATTCATGATGCACTCATCCTGGGGGCACAAGTTAAAGGTTTTCTAAAAAGCTACTTAGTAAATGTCTTGGTTAATGGAAAAGAAAATAAGTCAATCCTTTTTTTTTTTAACCTTGAAATTGCAAAGATTGACAATGAACTCTGTAATGGTGCACTCTTCACTTGCATGGTTTTTGAAAGCTGAGTTATCTTTCCTGTAATGATTCTACACCTGCAAACTATACATACTTGTCTCATTTTGTTTCTTAATAAGATATCATAAACAAACTCGAAATAGCTTACAAATAAATGTAAGCAATTCATTCCTAGAAACAAATAGCATTTCTTTTTTAGAATAGATACCATTGTTTACCCAAGGATGTCAACTATTTGCATGGTTGTGTTTAATTAGTCAAATTCATTTGTTTAATACATGAAGATTGGGCTTGTGTCTGGAGTCACAGTGGGCCATAAGGGAAGATTCTTTTCCTTTTTAACCCCATGTCAATCTTAGAGGCAAATATTAAGTCAGATATTTATTTGTCTTCCATAAAGTGACAGCACAGAGCCAAATCTATGTTTCCTTGGAACAGTGTATATTTTTTTAAAAAAAATTGAATTCATCATCAACATTTAAATATCAGAATATTGCATGTAAACATAGAGTTTCCTTCTTCCTTTTAAAACATACATTAATTCACCTGGGTCTATATTACTGCATGAAAACAGCTGACTGCAAGTGCTCTGCTTTGGATGTTTTTCCCCGCTAATCTCCTGTGGATATTTGATCCCCAGGGTTGGAGATGGAGCCTGTTGGTGTTTAGGTCCTGGGAGCATGATATGGTTTGGCTGTGTCCCCACCCAAATCTTGTCTAGAATGTAGCTCCCATAATTCTCACATATTGTGGGAGGGACCTGGTGGGAGATAATGAATCATGGGAGTGGTTTGCACCATACTGCTCTTGTGGTTGTGAATAAGTCTTATGAGATCTGAAGGTTTTATAAGGGGTTTCCCCTTTCACTTGGCTCTTATTCTTTCTTGTCTGCCGTCATGTAAGATGTGACTTTTGCCTTCCGCCATGATTGTGAGACCTCCCTAGCCACATGAAGCTGTGAGTCCATTAAACCTCTTTTTCTTTATAAATTACCCAGTCTTGGGTATGTCTTTATGATCAGGGAATATTCCTCATGAGTAGATGAATGTCCTCCATGGGTGGGGATGAGTGAGTTCTTACTCTGTTACTTTCCAGGAGAACTGGGTGTTAAAGAGTCTCCCTTCCCCAGTTTCTCTCTCTTGCTGTGTGGTCTCTGCACACACCAGCTCCACTTCAGCTTCTCCCATGAATAGAAGCAGCCTGAGGCCCTTCCCAGATGCAAACGCCCAAGCTTTAACTTTGTAGTCATCAGAATTGTTGGCCAAATAAACCTTTTTTTCCTTTATAAACTACCCAGTCTCAGGCAACACTATGCCTTTATAGCAACACTAAATTAAGAGAGCAAATGAGCGGTAGCCATTCTTTTTAGTTGGGCCACACACCTTTCAGTTCGCTACCATTCCTAACTGACTGCTTCTTTCACTTAATTTACTTTTCCAACTAATACCATATTTAGGATTGCAATTTCTGAAAAAAAAATTAATTGCACAAATTTATTTAATTGCATCTGTAATCTGCATTGCAAAGGAAAAATTAAAGGGCATGCTACATGGAGTGGAGAGATCTTCCCTGGTTTCAGGTCTCAACCCCTGAGACTTCTCCAAAGTCAAGTTGCAGGATTCAGCACTGGTAAAGGGCCAGCCAGGTAAAGCTTCCAACCCACACTGAGCTTTATAGATTGAAGTCATTTCAAGCTCCATTAAATAGCTATTCATCTTTGCCTGATAATGTGCATATTATTCTGTCTAAATACATCTGTTACCAGGAGCTGATCTGCTTCGAAAATTCTTGGCCAGAGTAAGGGCCAAGACAAGATCTTCCAGCTACTGGGAAAATTTTTTAAGTGGTTGAAAATGGTTTTGTGGCTAAGAATCGTATCAATCCTGGTATTTTAACTTTAAGCAAGATGCTGAGCTATTACAGTATTCAATTATCTAAATGCTACAATGCTACAAGGCAAATGTTCCCAGGTCTGACATATTAATCTACTTGACATTTAACAAATTACACTGTGTTTTTATAGAGTGACAGCCATTTGAGAAGGCCAGAACACATGTCACCCAGCCTGCCCCCTGCATGCCCTGACCACCTCCATTAATGCACCTATTATTGATATAAAGGGGACACATTTAAATGTTTCAAGAAGAAAAAGCACCTGCAGCTTTTAGGAAAGATATCTCAAGGTCAGAATTGTGCACATCAGGATAAATCTGCCATGTCTTTCATCTTGAACAGATGAATTTTGGTACAATAATATAATTACTTCATCTTCAGTAAAATTCCAGCCCATAGTCACTTCTCAGCTAAGTAAGCAATCTCTATTTACTTTCCCTTATGAAAACAAAGGAGTAAGGACATTCGGACCCATAATCTGTCTTCACCAAGCAACAGATGACAATTTCATATAACACATGCAAAAGGCTCTATCTCATAACTACAGTCTGTTAAACACCTTCTCCCTGCAAGGCACAGCAAGAAGTATTTTGAATGTATTATCTCATTATCATCATAATAAAAACAAGAACAGCTAACTTTATTAAGTGCTTAGGGTGTTCAGGCAAGTATAACCCATGGATCAATTTGTTTAACATTTGCAACAACTCTGCAAGGTGGCTGCTCTTCTTATTCTGTTGATTAACTTTTACTGCTCATTTACCAATGATGAAACTGAGGCTACAAGAAGTTGACTTGCCCCAAACCCAAAAGTGTGTTAACTAGAACTAGGGAACATGAGCCCCATGGGTCATGATCAACTTCCATTTCTGTGACCCACAGTGGACATCAGCCAAGCCCAGCCTTCAGATGAAGGCAGCCTTGCCCACCATCAGATAAGAAATATCTGCAATCGCGTAAGAAATATCTGAAGAATCTAGGTGGCTGAGCCCAGACAGCCCACAGAACCAAGGAAGACAATATGTGATCATTTTAAGTCATTAGGTTTTGAGCAGTTGAATCAAGTAATACTACTAATATACTAGTTTTACCCATAAGGAGACTGAGGCTATGAAGAGTTAATTTGCACTACATCAAAGACTTGCCACTGGAAGACCTGGGGGAAAAGTTTCAGCTTCCTCTGCCTGGATGGACCTTATTCGTGCAGATACAACCTTCAGGCCAGTCTTCTTTGCCAAATGTATTTGAACATTCTATGCCAAATACATGGGATGTATCCCCAAGACCGTCAGCCACCAAACATGCAGTATACGTAGGCATATGATTATATACTCATAGAAGTTTTGATATGTGGACATTTTAATCCAGCCTTATATAATTTCTAACTAGAAATTTGTCACATCTGCATTCATGTAAAAAAATATAAAATCAGCTTATTCATACTAATATTAAGTGAAGACGGCACAAACACTATTTTCCATGGATCTTCAAACAGGCTTCACTGATTAAAATTAATTTTAAAAACATCTGTGCATTACAGAAGTTTTAATCTGCAGAGCTGGGGATTATTTTTCTTCGTTGGGTCAAAATCATGCCTCTCTCCAGTTGTTAGAAGGAACAGACGGTGCACAGCACAGTAAAAATCAGCACAAACCTCAGCCTGATTGCCAGCTCCAAACCCAGGAACTGTTACTACCTCTGTAACTTTGAACATATTTCTTTCGTTTTTGAGTAATGCCTTTATTGAGATATAATTCGTGTGTCACAAAGATCTCCCTCTTGAAGTATACAATTCAATGGTTTTTGTTATATTGTCAGAGTTGTAAAACCATCACTACTAATTCCAGATCATTTTCATAGCTCCCGAAAAAAACCCTGTCCCAGGTAGCAGTAATTGCTCTCCAGTTCTGCTATCCCCCCACCGCCTGCAACCACTAATCTCCTTTCTGTCTATATGAATGTGGTTATTCTGAGGTTCACATGTAAGTGGAATCATACAATATCATTCTGTGTCTGGCTTTTTTCACTTAGTGTGAGGTTTTCGGCGTTCATTCATATTCTAGCCTATATCAGAATTGTATTCCTTTATACAGCTAAATACTGTCTCATTGCATGGATAGAGCACCCTTTGATTATCCAGGACATGTGGGTTTTTTACACATTTTGGCTATTGTTAATAATGCTGCTATAAACATTGGTGTACAAGTTTTGTGTGAATGCGTTTTCAATTCTACTGTATTGCTATGTTAGGCATGTTTCTTACTCTCTGAGAACCTCCATTTCCCAGTCTATAATGGGGCACAGTAGCAGTGCCTACTTCATGAGGTTGTTGTGAAGATTAAATGCATTAAATCTATAGAAAGCGTTTTAGGACCTTTTTCTATGACGGTAAACATTGCAGCATTTTCTTCCTAGCAGGTCTAGTATGAAGCGCCTCCACTTCAGACACTCGTGCCTCTCCCCATCAGCACACACAAGCCACACTGACTACTGGCTCCTTGAACTTTCCAGTTGTTTCTAGTCACTGTGCTCTTTTGTTATTCCCTTGTCCTGAAACTTTTTTTTTTTTTTTTTTTTTTTTTTGAGATGGAGTCTAGTTCTGTTGCCCAGGTTGGAGTGCAGTGGCACAATCTCGGCTCACTGCAACCTCCACTTCCCAGGTTGAAGTGATTCTCCTGCCTCATCCTCCCTAGTAGCTGGGACTACAGGTACGTGCCACCATGCTCAGCTACTTTTTGGATTTTTAGTAAAGACAGATTTCACCATGTTAGCCAGGATGGTCTCAATCTCCTGACCTCATGATCTGTCCGCCTCAGCCTCCCAGAGTGCTGGGATTACAGGTATGAGCCACTGCACCTGGCCTGACATGTTGTGGACCGTCCGGGACGGGTAGGCACGTCTGCCCGGGGTCTCTCGACCTGCAAGAGGGTCCCAATACCTGGAAGAGGGAGTGCGCCTGGAAAATTAATAAAGAGAGAGAGAAAGCGAGGCATCCGGAGGGCTGATAGGCTGTGCCTAAACAGCAAATTTTATTTTTCAAAGGCCAGGAATAAATACACTTTCTTGGCTCTGGTTTACGTCATAGCAAGAGGAAATGCAAATGTATACCTCACATGGCCTATACAATAGAGAAGTCAGATATGCAATCAATGGTTGTAAAAAGTAACAGAATTTCCTGTAATCACGAAGCTTGTTTGCATCCAAACATTATTCACAAAGCTTGTTTACATCCAAACATTATTCCTCCTGGCTGCAGGTATCTCTGGTTTGACCTTGTTTTAGAACTGAGATGTGAAAAGGTTTTTTGGTTTTGCTCATCAGAATATCTTTTAATCAGATTCTCCTTTGTCTGCTCCTGACTCAACTTAACTCAACTTCCCCATTCAGGAGTCTCTGAGTCAGAAATCAAAGCCATCCCTTATAATGGCATTTGCTTTGCAAATATGGACAGTTAAACCATTATCTAGGGTACAAGGCAGTTGGGTAAGTAAGGTTTAAGGCTTATTCTTAAAGAGTCATAAAAAGGTTAAAAGCAGGAACCGGTTGCTGGTAGGGGGTCACTCGGTCTAGCAGCAAGGCATAGTTTTAGGCCCAAACGATATTGTGGTTGATATTAGAAACTGATCATTCATCTTTAAGTTCCTATATTTCCGGATAGCTCAACTGCCTCCAGTAGGAAACTGTGTTTGGGATCAAACTCACCGTCTAGTGAGACTCACGCCTTTTTGGGGTCTCACACGGGAATGTTCCCCACACTGACACATCTTTTTTACTGCTCTATTCTTGGTTGGATTTTCTCATCTTTTAAGTCTCAGACTAAAGACACTAACTGCCTTCAAGATGGGCCCATCTCTTAGCACCCTGAGAACAATAGGCTCGTTTTTCTTGTCCTCTGTCTGATTCTTTTCACTATAGCCCTATAAGGGCTGTCATATTCATTTCATCTGTTCTTCTGTTTATTGCCCAGCTCTCTACTGCACCAGGAACATCAGAAGCTAAAATACATGCCTTTCTCACTATAGTCATTTTAGCCAAAGTGAAGACGCTTATTTCATGCTCGAGAAATATTTGTTGAATGAGTAAATTAGTAAATTAGCCCCAGCACTTTGGGAGGCAGATGAATCACGAGGTCAGAAGTTCAATAGCAGCCTGGCCAACATGGTGAAACCTCATCTCTACTAAAAGTACAAAAATTAGCTGGGCATGGTAGTGGCGTGCCTGTAATCCCAGCTACTCGGGAGGTTGAGGCAGGAGAATTGCTTGAACCTGGGAGGCAGAGGTTGCAGTGACCAGAGATCATGCCATTGCATTCCAGCCTGGGTGACAAGAGCAAGACTCTGTCTCAAAAAAAAAAAAAAAGTGCTACATAATGTTTTGTTAGATATAAGGTCATCAATTTTAACAATTACACATTTGTTGATTTTTTGTTGATTTTAATTTTATTATAACTATAACAAAGTATTTTGAATGGATCTGTTCTGAGAGTCTTAGAGGTCTGTGCACAGACTTGGGAAACACTCACACACACTTTAGTGATTCACAGAGAGGTGGAAGAAAGAGAAAAAGTCTAAGCTTATGCAGCATAGCAGGTGCGAGCTATGGGCTCACTGCACCCCGGGACAAGCTGGTCATGGGACCCATAGACTCATGGGACCTCAGAGAAGTTTCAGGTACACTTGTAAGGCCTATTAGAATTTCTGAGAAATAAATGAGTCACCCTAGAATATTGGCTATTATTATTGTATTAATGTTAAGCCCTATGGATCTATACTAATGCTAAGTTAACAATACCCAATTAGTGGCTTTTTTCTTTATTAATATTTATAAATATTGCCTATATATGGAATAAGTTTTAGAAAAGTGGATTTCAAATATTTTTAACTAAAATTCAGAGTAAGAAATGCATCTTATGAGTACACACAAATAATTCACGTGACATTTCAAAAATCTAAATTTATCTTAGTACCTATAATAAGGTAATAAGGTATTCCTATTCTCTGAGCTTTTCTATCCTATTGTATTCTATTCCATCCTATCCCATTATTATTATTATTATTATTATTTTGAGGTAAGGTTCTGCTTTGTCACCCAGGCTGGAGTGCAGTAACACAGTTATAGCTTACTGCAGCCTCAACCTACTGGGCTCGAATGCTTCTGCCTCAGCCTCCCAAGTAGCTGGGACTTCAGGGACACACCACCATGCCTGTCTAATGTTTCAAATTTGTTTTGTAAAGACAAGGTCTCACTATGTTGCCCAGGCTGGTCTCTAACTCCTGGGCTCAAGAAATCCTCCTTCCTTGACCTCCTAAAGTGCTGGGATTACAGGTGTGAGCCACCATGCTCACTGTATTTTTTTTTCTTTTAATGTTAGTTTCAGCATTTGTTTCATACCACAACTGCATCATGATTTACAGCTTATTAAAACACTGCCTTGAAGACAGATTCCAGCCTAGAAGCTGCACAACACTTTGCATGAACACACCTAAAAGCAGAGCCTCCTCACTGAGGGGTCCAAGAAGAGCCCTCCTGGCTGTGGTTTGGTGCACTCACTACCCCAAAGATTAACTATTTTATTTCTGATCCCTTTGCAGCCTTGTGGATTATACAGTAAAGTCTCCTTTAGAAACACACCACCTGGGGGCTGGGTGCAGTGGCTCATGCCTGTAATCCCAGTGTTTGGGGAGGCCCAGGTGGATAGATCGCCTGAGGCGAGGAGTTTGAGATAAGCCTGGCCAGTATGGGGAAACCTTGTCTCTACTAAAAATACAAAAATTAGCTGGGCATGGTGGCAGGTGCCTGTAGTCACAGCTACTAGGAAGGCTGAGGTGGGACAACTGAACCTAAAAGGTGGAGGTTGAAGGATGTTGTGCCACTGCACTCCAGCCTGGGTGACAGAGCAAGACTCCATCTCAAAAAAAAAAAAAAAAGCACCTGGAAGTAGCTTTCTAGAGCCTTCAAATTGTGCCTATCTGATTAATAGTGCTATAGCAAAAGCAAGTTCCATAATTAGAAATGACACAAAGAAGTGAAACGATTTGTACACAACATTTACAATTTATAATATTAGGAGAAAGAATGTACAGTATTAGCAAAAAATCTGAACCAATTTTAATGTGATCAATAAAATTTCATTCGCTGATGAGCTGCTGTTTCCCTTATCCTTCACCACTCACCAGTACGATTGCCCCTCCAAAGAAAGAATGGAAGAAAGGCACAAAATCCCTGCTAGGGGTGCAACATGCCTAGTTCCTGTGAAGCCTGCTGTTCAGAGAACAAAGCCTCCCTGGTCATCTCTCCCTCTCTCTCCAGGTGGAATAAGGCCCTGGTTCAGAGGAAACTGTAGCAGCCTCTCTGGGGGCAGTCACACCGTGAAGTCCCTTCCTGCTGGAGGTTCCCAGCCTGAATCCGCTACTCCAGTGGCTTGATGTGAAGCAGGAGCCACCATGTAAACATGTCCTTAAAAAATAGGAGAGGTGAATAAAAGACAGCCAGGAACGACAGAGATGGAGACAGTGTCAGTGATAAAAACTCTGAACTCTTTTATGTTTTTTAACTTCTACAAACTTTTCTGTATACTCCGTCCCAGGTGGCTGGGCAAATACTTGAGCCTTGAAATGAAATCTTGGAGTATTCAGTAACTTGCACCAGCTAAATCAGTTATGACTTGTGTAATCAACTTTAGCCTTAGGCATTTGAGAATTTCAAGATTTTTATTGCAGCAGCTGTTCCTACAGTTTACCTTCTCAGTGATTTGCGTTTTCTTTACGTTTTGTGTACACTTTTTATAAAAGGAGAAATACATGAACCCCTGAGTCAGGGAATAGAGCTAGAATTGTATGGTTTTTGTTATAGGCAAATGATAATATACTTTGTTTTACATTTTTATTTTCAAAATTATTTTTAAGTAGTATTTCAGATAGATGATGTAGTATTTAATTACCGTTTCACAAACACCATTGCTGTGTTTATCCCAGGAAACTTGTAATCATGCAAACACTGTTTTTGCAAAGTTTTTAAAATTAAAATTTACCTTCATACTTGTTTAGCAATTATCAACATGTGGGCAAAGGGCTCACACAGAAAATCTATTAAAGAAGAACTAAATATATTGAACAAAATTATACAGTAGAATCAGTCTTTCAACAATGTGACTATTCAAAACCTGAATATTACTACATATATTATTTTGCTAATCTTGCTCCATGTATTTCCGTTTTTTAAAAATGAGTTTCTCTAGGGACTTCTGTAAGTGAGAGTAGTTTTGTACGTTTCTTTAACATTTTCATTTCTTTTTTTATGTTCAAATGCTCTGACCATTTTTCTTCTAGTTGTCTATATTGTTATTTTTAAAATGTATTATTCTTTAGATATCTGAAGTTAATCATATCTGGTAAATATATTATAGATACAATTCATAATTTATCACCATTATTTTAACTTTATTGATTCATTTTAATTTTTAGTATTCAAATTTATGAAAATGTTTAGTAACAACTTTTACACCTCATTAATTACTAAATAGGAATTTTCTTCCTCATATCTAATATAGAGTCTTATATAATTCTTAAAACTATTTTTGCAGTCGCATTATGCTTAGCTCTGTATTTCATCAGGATTTTATTTTTCTAAGACATGGAGTAGGAACCTAAATTACTTTTCCTGAAACAGGAAAGCATCATTTATTGAACTGTCATCCGTCCATTCACACCCTATTTCCCACTGATTTGAATATTGTCTTAATTGTGTGCTCAATTTATGAGTATGTGGATCTGCTGAATTCTGTGATATGAACCAGGGTATCAGATCCATATTGACATAATACTGTTTTAATTGCTATAAATTTATAGAAATATAAGTTATGATATGTAGCAAATCAATCATCCCTCACTGTTATTTTTGTATTCTTAAAGTAGTGCCGGATTGCAAGAATAAATATATCTCAAATTTTCAGTGTCTGAACCAAACGGAAGTTTGTTTCTCACCCGCATGACCAAGGCAAACGCTCCTGATTGGCAGGTCGCTCCCTCCAGGCAGTAAATCTGCAGGGCTCCAATCACTTTGGATCTCATTATTGCCGCATATTGCCATACCTAGGGAAGGAGAGAAGATGGAGAAGGCAAAGACTTTCTGAAAGACCTGGCTAAGAACTGGCATTCGTCACATCAGCTCACATTCCATTGGTGAGAACGGGGAATACTGGAATAGGTAAGGCGAAGAGAAACCCAGGAAACTCACCACAGGCCGTTCTTGGATCTCTCGGTCCCTAGCTGGTCTGCCTTCTTCTCTCCGCCTTTCTGAGATTTTTCTTCTCTGCTTAATTTACAATGCCCACGGTATTTTAGTCAGAGGAATCTGCTCTATCACAACCTGCACAGCAGTTGCTTCATATCCTTTAAATATATTCCCTTTCTTTTGGTTAGAATTGAATTAATTAATGGTTACTACTACCAAAACCCCTAAATAATAAATTATTTGATGGAAGGGAAAAATGCAAATGACACTGATTTCTCCTGACGATCATATTTGTTCTGCTGTTTTGTGTAGAAGGTTAGAACTTGCGGAAGCTTATTATCGTGTTTGGGTTGTTGGGTTTTGCTAGAGGCTTTTAAATTGTCGTAAATAATCGCTGAGGTTCGTCTGAGCTTAAAAATTGGGATTTGTCTTTCTGTTATTACTTCCTGGAATTAAGGAGTTGCAGTAATGCAAAAAAAAAAAAATGCAAATGACAGAATCGTAGCAAAAGTTAAAAACAAAAATAAGAAAGAAAGGAAGGAAAGAGAAAAAGAAAAAAAGAAAGAAGAGGGAGAGAGAAAGAAGGAGAGAAGGAGAGAGAGAAAAAAGAGGAAGGGAGGGAGGGAAGAACGAAGGACATCAGGAAGGAAGGAAGGGGAGGGGAGGGGAGGGAGGGAGGAAGGAGCTGTCTACAGTGGGATGAGAATTTGGGAGTCATAATTCTGTGGAATGCCAAAGCTACTGGTTAAAATGCCATCTGCTCCCTTACAGAACTCAAGTCATGAGCCGTCAGTGGTTAAACTTTGAGGAACGTGACATTTAATTATCAGGGTATTAGCATTCCAGGTCTCTCTTGTAGCTTGAATAACTACAAAGTACAGACACAGACATGGCCCACTGTTGTTATCTGAGAGCAGGTGGTGTTGGAGTGTGAATTGGTAACTTGGGAAGAGGAGCCATGTTGAACCCTACCTGAAAAGGTGTAGCATCTCCTGTAATCATGCACGAGGCAGAAGGTGTCAGCTTCATTCTCTACCACCATTCTCTACCCCATTGCAACCACTTCTAAAGTTGATGAGTCTGTGAGGAAAATGTGTGCTCTGGACAGATGGGATGAGCATATCTGGGAGGAGCCCCAACTCTCTGAGATTACCCCTATACCTCACATTGTACTCCCAGCAACATCAGTGAGGTGTTTCTTCTCATTTTCAAGCCAATATAACTAGGACATAGGTGAGATAGCAGGGACAGTTTTCTAAAGCAGATTAAAGATCCTCTCTGCCTGTTATTTCTAATCTGTTCTTTGAGAACCCAGGATTAATTGGAGAGCTGGGGAGGTGGCAGATCTCATAGAATTAGTGACATCACAGGATGGCTCTGCTCTGTTTAGCAAGCCTAAGAATTCACGGTGCAGAACCCAAAGTGATTTTTTTTTTTTTTTTTTTTTTTTTGCACTGCTTATCAGTAGATTCCAAGTGAAACGAAATTAACTTAGTTGATTAGTTTTTCAAGGGTTTCGGTGACAGAACCCACCCCCTCCTCCATATTTATTGATGAAGAACCCATAATTTTTTATCCTCTGAGGATTTAGCCTCTGACAGGGACAGGTATAAGAATCAACAGGAAGGAGATATTTGTGTGGTGTCTCTAACGGTGTATTTTGCAGGAGTCAGGATTGGAGATCCCAACCATTCTTCCTCTTTTTAAAATTTCCGAGTGTAGTGGTCCTCTCAGTACTGAATAAGTAAAGGAAACTTCCCTTGCAAGGTGAAACCATGTTAGTGAACTCAACACTTCTAGGAAACATGAACAAGTGGGGTCCTAGTATTTACCTTTCTAGCCTAATAAAGAATAATGTGTGCCCCAGGGAAAGAGACCCTAGATGCTTATAAATAAGCCAAATAGAACGTGAGATCCTCTTCTTTTGTGAGATGGAATGAACAGCTCAGATTCCACAGCCAGCCACATATTCCCAACCACCTGCTGCAAGCCAGAATAACAGCAGAATATATAATTTAGGTAATGAGAGAAAGAAAGCCAAAGAGACAGAGATAGTGAGAATTAGAACTATGTAAATCACCAAGATATTTGATATAATTTTTTTAATTGGAGAGGTAATTTAACCCTTCTCCCATTTAGAGAAAAGTACAGCTCACTGCCAGCACTCATTTAATTTTACATAAACATACTCTTTGAGGCTGAAGCCAATCTGACTGATTTTCAACGTGAAAATATAAAAACAGCTATTGAAGTTATTTCTAAACAGAGCTAACATCAGAATCATCTGAATAATCAGAATCGTCTATTGCAGGAAACAGATTTATCAAATACTCTTTGGCCAACAACTGTTTCAGAATGATGTGAATGTCACACATAGAAATGCTGTGTTTTCTGGGATTTGACATTTTCGGCGATCAAGAATTAGTATATTTTGTAAATGGAAGTACCACTACTGAAAACAGAATGCTATAGATAAATGATGTATTTTTTTCCCCCAAAGTTGATATCCTAGAGTGGTGTAAAAATAATAAATCGAGATATTTTGTGGCAGTCATCTCACAGTAAATGCTGCAACGACAAGCCCCACTGGCAAGTATTCCCAAGGCCAGCAGGAAGTGGGGTGAGTTACACAATCAATGCATCTCCATTATCGTAGTTTAATTACTTTTTCACATTCCACGTATCCTGACAGGTAGAACGATTAGCCTGGGCCTCCATTTTTCATTCTGCAAAGAATGAGGTACATGAAATGTCCCCTATAGAATTGTGAGGAAAGCTGTTTTTATTGAGTTGTGGTTATCCTTGTCTTCATGGTCTAATTCTGGAAGTAAATGCTTTTCCGAATATTCAAGAATGGTCTGCCCTAGTCCAGCTCTCTGGAGTGTCTCCCTGGGTTTTTGCTCGGTAAATGGGAGGAACATTTGTAGCATATCTGGTCTGCACCAGGAACTGAATCTAATTTCCATGTGTTATTGACTGTTAACAAAGACTTTGTGGCCGGGTGCGGTGGCTCACGCCTGTAATCCCAGCACTTTGGGAGGCCGAGGCGGGCGGATCACGAGGTCAAGAGATCGAGACCATCCTGGTCAACATGGTGAAACCCCGTCTCTACTAAAAAAATACAAAACATTAGCTGGGCGTGGTGGCTCGTGCCTGTAATCCCAGCTACTCAGGAGGCTGAGGCAGGAGAATTGCCTGAGCCCAGGAGGCGGAGGTTGCGGTGAGCTGAGATCGCACCATTGCACTCCAGCCTGGGTAACAAGAGCGAAACTCCGTCTAAAAAAAAAAAAAAAAAAAAAAAAAAAAAAAAAAAAAAAAAATACTTTGTGCAGCGAGTGTTACTATCTCTGGTTAATGATTCATCTCAAGGCTCAGAAAAGTGAATTGTCTTGTCGAGGGACACTTAGTCAGAAGTGAATCCAAGGTTTAAGCTCAAGTCTGTCTGACTCTGAATTTCACAGCCTTTTGCTTCGTATGGTGAATAATATATCCCTGAGCAGCAAAGAGATCTTGTCTCTGCAGCCAGCGTTCTGGCCATAATTTATGAAAAACAGCCAAAAGGATGTGATGTAATAAAAAGTGTTACCTATGAGTTAACCCTTCCAAGATTTGAACTGAATTCTGAGCTCTAAATTTGGAATCAAAAGAACTTTTCTCTGCATGAATCATTTGGAACATCACTTTAAAGAAACAACCAAAAACTGGTGCCGCTGGAGAGAAGGCAATAGAAAGCATTATGCATAAAGTAATCCTTCCAAAAAATAAACCAAATCCACTCAAATCTCTAGTTTTGACTCCTAGCTTAAAGGAAATATGTAATGGGGGAAACACACACACACACACACACACACACACACAGAGACACACACAAAATGACACCACCACGATTCAGTCGGCCAAATCCAGAATATGAAAATTTTTACCAGACAAATGGTTTAGTTTCTTCCACAAACAAATGGCACAAAGAAACAGAGGTAAGAATGGGATGCTGTTATAGATTTAACATATTTAAGAATGTATAAATGAAATACACTGTGTGCATTCTCTTTGAACTTGATTCAAACATATCAAGGGGTTAACGAACATTTTTTAAACAGTCAGGGAATTTGAGCACTGAGTGGTTGTGAGAAGATATTAAGAAAGCATTATTGATTTTATTAGAAATAACGATGCTATGGCTATGTTTTGTTTTTTTTTTTAAGAAAAAGTGTTATTCTCTTTATAGATACATCATACAGCATTAACTAATGAAATGCTTTGATAGCTGGCATGTTTAAAAAAATATTTCAGATGAGTAAGTGCAAAGAAACAGGTAAGAAAAATGCTGACAATTGCCAAAACACGTGATAAGTACTTGAGGGTTCATTTACTATCTCTTCATTTTATATTTCGATATTTGTCAGAAATTCTCATAAAAAAGAAAGTTATGTTTTATTTTCTCATAAACTAGTAATGAAATATCCCTAAGTAAGTAATATTATAGAGACAAGAATAGGTGTAATAGAGCTTAAGTTTTTCATTTAAAAAATGATCTGTAGACATCAATGGATCTTAGGTGGCATCTATGCAATAATACTTGCAGAACACGCAGGGCAGGCGTGGGGCTCCACCTTCACCCAGTGACATCCTTATGCTCCTCTGTTTGTCCTAAGAGTGGAGTGAGAGGTTGATTGTTTTATATCATAGACTCCTTCTCTGCTATACTGTTTTTTAAATTTGACTTTAAGTTCTGGGATACATGTGCTGATCAAGCAGGTTTGTTACATAAGTATACATGTGCCATGGTGATTTACTGCACCTATCAACCCGTCATCTAGGTTTTAAGCCCTGTATGCATTAGGTATTTGCCCTAATGCTCTTCCTCCCTCTTTCTCTCACCTCCTGACAGACACCAGTTTGTGACGTTCCCTCCCCGTGTCCATGTGTTCTCATTGCTCAACACCCACTTATGAGTGAGAACATGTGGTGTTTGGTTTTCTGATTCTGTGTTAGTTTGCTGATGATGATGGTTTCCAGGTTCATGAGTTCCATGTCACTGCAAAGGACATTAACGCATCCTTTTTTATGGCTGCATAGTAGTATTTCATGGCGTATATGTGCCATGTTTTGTTTATCCAGTCTGACATTCATGGGCATTTAGGTTGGTTCCAAGTCTTTGCTATTGTAAATAGTTCTGCAATGAACATATGTCTGCATGTGTCTTTACAGTAGAATGATTTATAATCCCTTGGGTATATACCCAGTAATGGGATTGCTGGGTCAAACGGTGTTTCTGGTTCCAGATCCTTGAGGAATCACCACACTGTCTTCTACAATGGCTGAACTAATTTACACTGCTGCTAATAGTGTAAAAGGATTCCTATTTCTCCACATCCTCTCCAGCATCTGTTGTTTCCATATTTTTAAATGATCACATTCTAACTGGTGTGAGATGATATCTCATTGTGCTTTTGATTTGTATTTCTCCAATGGCCAGTGATGGTGAACTTTCATTTATGTTTGTTGGCTGCATCAATGTCTTTGTTGACTTTTATGTGGAAACAAATTTAACTGCACAGAGAGATGAAAATTAATAACTTTAAAATAATTCCCTAAGTTTCTAAAATCTGTGTGTTTCCATCTGAACTTATTTTATTTAAGCTCTTGATTGATGCTGTTTTTAGAGCAGGATCATGAACATGAATAGACTGAATCTGAGACAGATTTCCCTCATTCGAGTTTTTTACTGTTTCTATCACAGAACTTATTTCATGCTCACCATGTTGGCAGGCACTGAGCTTGGTCCTGGAGCCACAGAGCTGGATCAGACAGGCTTTGTGCAAATATTTCAGGGGTCTTATTGTGAAGAGAAGGTAATATTTATAGATAAATAACAATAAAGAGTGATGGGTTCTTATGAAAATGCACACACTGTGAAGTAGAGGGTGAAAAGGAGGGATATGTTCTATGAGGAGGAAGAGTGATAAGAAAGTGTAGGGGGATGTGTCTGGGTCTAGGCACATGTATGCTCACATGTGTGCATGTTTGTGTGTACTGTGTGTGTATATGTGTGGACATGCACCTGTGTGCATGTTTGTGTGTGTGTATGTGTCCATGTTGAGGAATAAATTAATTGGGTTGATAGGTTTAATCAGGGACTGACATAATCTGATACTTTAGGTGGATTTCTCTGGGGGCTGTGTTGAGGGACAGTGGGAAGGAGAGCTAGAAGGAACAAAAAGGAGACACCCATAAAAGAAGCAGCATTTGGCCAGGCGTGGTGGCTCATGCCTGTAATCCCAGCACTTTGGGAGGCCAAGGTGTGCGGATCACAAGCTCAACAGATTGAGACCATTCTGGCCAACAGGGTGAAACCCCGTCTCTACCGAAAATACAAAAAAATTAGCTGGGCATTGTGGTGCACACCTGCAGTCCCAGCTACTCAGGAGGCTGAGGGAGGAGGATTGCTTGAACCCAGGAGCTGAGATCATGCCACTGCACTCAGGCCTGGAAACAGAATGAGACTCCATCTCAAAAAGAAGAAGGAGGAGAGGGAGGGGAAGAGGAACGGGGAGGGGGAAGGGGAGGGGGAGATGATTCACACTCACTGATGGACCAGCGATGCACTCACATCCTCTGCATCCATGATCAACAAAGATACTTTCCTAGAACCTGAATTTCACCCCAAGTGTTCCTTCAAGTAGTTTATGCATAAACTTAAGCATTAAATTAGAACTGATTTCTTAAAAAACTCACACAAACAGAGGTATTATTTAAAATTCTTTAAAGCAGTTTTAAACAGTTTCCAGGATTAAAAGAAGCCACTATGAGAGGGAATAAAAATACATTTGGCATAAATCTGGGGAGCCTCAATAGAACCTGCTGTACCCAGACGTTGTCACTGCCACATTCATTCATTCACCAGCCCTTATATTGATGTTTTCTGGGTTCACTTCCCATGATCAATGCCTGCATGTCTTTACCTGAGAGCTTGCCACTCAGATGTGCTCAGTCTTACCTGTGTGGCTGGGAGTTTGGGGGATTTAATGTCAAGGGGAAAAATCTTCCATCAATGGATGATGAAAGTTAGTTTTCACATCTTCTAGTCTCCTTGGCCCTCATCGAAGGGCTTCAGGAGGTGAGATTTAGGCTTCTGCTATCCTCCGAGTTTCCACAGCAGTTTTAAACACCATTGCCCATGGTGACGGCTGACCTTGATACAGTATTATTTTTTTTTGAGATGGAGTCTCCCTCTGTCACTCAGGCTCGAGTGCAGTGGTACAATCCTGGCCACTGCAACCTCCACCTCCTAAGTTCAAGTGACTCTCTTGCCTCAGTTTCCCAAGAAGCTGGGATTACAGGCACCTACCACCACCACGCCTGGCTAATTTTTGTATTTATGGTAGAAATGGGGTTTCGCCATGTTGGCCAGGCTGGTCTTGAACTCCTGATCTCAGGTGATCCACCCACACTTTTAATTGTTTGCCTGCACTTTCTAGTCTTGCTTTATCAGTCTGTCCCTTACTGATTGATATGGTTTAACTGTGTCCCCACCCAAATCTCATCTAGACCTGTGATCCCACGTGTCAAGGGAGGAACCTGGTGGGAAATGATTGGATCAGGGAGCGTTTTCCCATGCTGTTCTCATGATAGTGAGTGACTTCTCATGAGATCTGATGGTTTCATAAAGCAGTTTTCCCTACTGCTGCTCACTCTTCTCTCTCTTTCTGCCATGTGAGTAAAATCCTTGCTTCCCCTTTACTTTCCACCATGATTGTGAGTTTCCTGAGGCCTCCCTTCACCCATGTACAACTTTAAGTCAATTAAACCTCTTTCCTTTATAAATTACCCAGTCTTGGTTGGTATATTTATAGCACTGTGAAAATGGACTACTACACTGGTTTATCCTCCATCCAGATCAACTACCTGCCCTCCAGTCCTTGTCTCAGGCTCTGCTTCTGAGGGACCCCAACTAAGACAGCTACGTTAGAATGCATCACATACAGCAGTGAAATTCTAGGATGGGTGTTGTCAGGTGGTGATGATTGTTAAATCTATTAGTCTATTTTCATGCTGTTAATAAAGACCTACCCAAGACTGATAAAGGTAAAAGAGGTTTAATGGACTCATAGTTCCACATGGCTGGGAGGCCTTACAATCATGGCAGAAGGTGAAAGGCACATCTTACATGGCAGCAGCAAGAGAGGAAATGAGAGCCAAGTGAAAAGGTTTCCCCTTATAAAACCATCAGATCATGTGAGACTTATTCATCACAATGAGCTCAGTATGGGGGAAACCACCCCTATGATTTAATAATCTCTCATTTGATTTCTCTTACAACATGTGGGAATTGTGGGAGCTATAATTCAAGATGAGATTTGGGTGGGGACACAGCCAAACCATATTATTAGATGTGACACTGGAGAAAGGCAAGAAAGAAAAGACATCTTAAGAATGATGGAAACCAAAGAAATGCCAATGTTTTGCTTTTTGAAGACAAGCCAAATTGAAGCCAGAATGGATTTATCAATCTTGTCAGGTTCATGAATGTACAGAACTTTATTAAGATAAGTTAAAACTTATCTTTCTATGCTTAATCCAACTCAAATTGGCTTATGTGGGGAAACAAGAAATCAAAACCCAAAGGAACATGCCTGTTCAGGAATATACAGTTCGCTAAGCTTCTTACTGAACAAATGAAATCAGAAAGCATGTATGCAGATAGGTCCCAAGTGACTACAGTGTAGTGTTTACTTTCAGCTCTATTTATCTGGAATTAATGCTACAGATGTACACCGTCTGACACAGTCAGCAGTTATGCATCATGTGTCAGTAGCTATGTCTTCTAGTGCCTCCTACAGTTGCCCCTGATATATATCTACTCGAAAGTATGTAAGTGCAGTCACATTCTTCAACATTCCTCATTAAGGCCAGATGGAATTGGGCTTCTTATACTTGATACTCATTGATTTAACAGTATTAGAGTGTCTGCCATGTAGTAGGCATTTTTGTAAATGTTGGGGATATTGATAACAGACCAAGTCTTTCCCCACATTGATCTTAAATTTTAGTGTGAAGAGGAAGACAACGACTATTTTGAAGTTATAAAGGGGATTTACTGATTTGAATGCCTACTTAGGAGGTTCAGAAGTGGTTGGATTTAGGTGCTTAGATTAAGTCATCAAGAATTTCCACCTTCTACCCATACCAGTGAGCATCTGAAACTGACAAAATGGTATTTCCTATTTTATTTTATTTTACTTTATTTTATTTTAGAGACAGGTTCTTGCTCTGTTGCTCAGGCTGGAGTGCAGTGGCACAATCAGAGCTCACTGCAGCCTCAACTTTCTGGGATCAAGGGACCTTCCCAAAGTGCTGGGATTACAGGTATGAGCCACCATGCCCAGCCAAGATTCCCTATTTTTAATTTATAGTTTATATCAAGACTCTGAGCCAGAGGAGTTTGAAGTCACCCATCCAGTGGTCTTAGCATCTTTACTCACACACTAAATGACTTGATATAAATGACTGAATCAGATTTGTGTACGTTAACCATGATTTTCCACTCTTGACTTACTGTGTCTGCTCCACAACTGTTTATTTTTACTTCTGAAGAGTCACCAATTGGCAATGATGCCTAATACTTTTCATTACTTTACATCTTCTCAACCATTTCTTTCTTTGCAATTCTCTCCATTACATGTTGCTGAAATACCATGAGATGTAAAAACATTGTTTTGCAACAATCATTTATTCATTCATACTCTCAGCTATTCCCCATGTGCCAGGCACTGTGCTAAGTATTTTATATCCATCATTTTATCTTATTTTTATGTCAATCTTATGAGGCAGGCACTATTATTATCTCTCTGACAAAAAGCTTAGACCAAAAAGCTTTCTGACCATTCATGGAGCTTAGAGCTTTATGAATGGTCAGAAAGCTGGTAAAAGGCAGAGCTAAAATTGGAAACTGCAGCCATGTGACCTCAAAGAAAGTGCTTTTAACCACAATCTGATGCTCTCCTAACATGTTTTGTCTGCATTTTCCTTTATCTCTCACTGTCCTTTGTTTGTTGTAAAAGCCCACATTGAAAAGTCTGTTTTAACTGAAAGATGTATTTTAAGCAAAACTGGTGATCGATAATTGTCAACATGACAGTAACATAAAACTTACTCAGAAAAAGTGAAAGTTAGCACCCATATGGATGAGCAACTTATCTGAGTGGCCAGGAGCTCTGGCTTTGGAGTCCAACAGAGCTGGGTTTGAATCCAAGTGCTGCCACTCACTGGCCTTGTGATGGAGAGCTTGCCACTTAATGTCTCCAAGCCTCAGTTTCCCCACATGTAATAAGGGGATAATGATCATGATGCCCACCTCAGATGACTGTGTGTAAGACTTAAGTAGTATTCTGAAGGTGAAGGGCTTAGCACAGCATGCAGTACATTGTAAATGATCAATAAGCTGTAGCTACTCATGATTATTATATCAAGATAAAGAAGTTCAGGGATCGAACACTTTTTCTTTTAAACAGTTCCTCAAGGGCATGAAACCTTGAAATTAGCTGGGCGTTAGAACAAATTGCAGCAAAACCAATGGCAACTGGGCCTTGAAGCAAAGGAAGAAAAGAAAGTGCTCCAAGGACTTGAGAAAAAAAAACAAGGAAGACAGGATGCGAATGAGGAGAGGATAAAGAAAGACAGGGAAGCTCTGACTCAGATAGAGGAAAGTGGATGGAGGGCTCAGCCACACCATGTGCCACATTCTTCCCACAAAAGATACTTTGATAGCACCAAAAATGCAGCAGGACTCTTCTTCCTGACACAAATCCCAACTAATGGTCACACCTGGCCCTAAATTTGTGACCTTGGATATGTTTAATTAACTCAAGGCACTGTGTTCACCTTTGTCCAATGGTGGATGTAACAGACCTCACTTTCCATGCTCTTGAGGATCATAAGATAGTCAAATGTAAAGCATGTAACAGTTTCTAGCACAAGTAAATGCTCAATAAGGTGAGTTATCACACCTAATTCTGCTATTAATACTACAAAAGGAACATTTAGTGTTATGTATATTTATAAACAAGGGTATTAATTAAAACAAAGTCATGCAAAGAAGAAAGATTACATAGGCATTAAGTTATGCTTATGAAGAATTTTGAATAATGTAGCAAATATTTATATTTAATATTGGATGAAAAACAACACAAAGCAATGTATAAAATAGGATCACAGAAAAGCATGTAAATACACTGGAAAATGAGAAAAAAATACATTTATAAGTTTAAATTTTGTTTGACTTTTTTATTTATATAAATATATAGAAAATAATATTTTATTTTCTATATTTTTGAAGTGTTTCTATGAATAACGTTATTTTTATAATGATTTAAAATTTTGTATATAGAAAAAAATAAAGACTGCAATTTCTCATTGCTAACCACTATGAACGTTGTGCAGAACACAGGCCACTTTGACATATTTTTTTCTCCATAAATGGAACATGGGGATGAATTGATAATTCAAAAGATACCACACAGGTTCTCCCTATAAACCCTTCAGGTCAAAGGTGCAGTCATTCCAATGCAACCTCAAGGTTATTTGGACCACTTTGAAGAACCAGGGACAAAATATCTTCAACAATGAGCTTTGACTAAACAAAAAGTACTCCACCATTATATAAATAATAAAGTTTTAGGAAGAAAACTGCATCAAAATTAAATTTGAGGGCCGGGCGCGGTGGCTCAAGCCTGTAATCCCAGCACTTTGGGAGGCCGAGGCGGGTGGATCACGAGGTCAAGAGATCGAGACCATCCTGGTCAACATAGTGAAACCCCATCTCTACTAAAAAAAAAAAATACAAAAAATTAGCTGGGCATGGTGGCGCGTGCCTGTAATCCCAGCTACTCAGGAGGCTGAGACAGGAGAATTGCCTGAGCCCAGGAGGCGGAGGTTGTGGTGAGCCGAGATCGCGCCATTGCACTCCAGCCTGGGTAACAAGAGCGAAAACTCCGTCTCAAAAAAAAAAAAAAAAAAAAAATTGAGGTAAGCATTTTTAAATGGAAAAAGAAAAATGTAAGTTGGATACATTAACATAAGGATAAAAAAAAAAATCCCTAATTCTCTTTGGCACAGATTCACTTGTCCTGGCTGACATCTCTTCTCCAATCGACATGATGAATGAAGAGATACAGAGAACAGAGTGCCATCAAGTCAGGGAAACAGAAATGTGTTTCTCTTGCTGTGTAATGGAGCCAGATGCCACCCATCCACAAACTAAAACTGCAATTTCAATCCAAATTACAAACACATAGACCCTTGTAAACCCATACAGCCTACGTCCCTTCCAGGGAATTGCAAAACAATGCCTGTCACACACACAGAAATACCACACTAGTTTGACCTGTGCTTGACTTAACCCTGAGGCTTGCATTTCTGAACTGTGAATTAAACTATGTTTGCCACCAAGGGTGATTGTGTTGACAATGCAGGCTCAGGTAAATGAAGGGCATTTCTTGAGCTGGAAGAAGGGGATTAGCTGCCACAGTGGATCAAGAGGAACAGCTGCCCTTTGTACAGGAGCTCCCTGGGTGCAGTACACAATGTGCTAAGGATTTAACCTGCACTGTTGATTTGGCCTCATGAAAGCCCCAGGAAGCAGAAGCTATCATCTCATTGTCACAGGCAGAAAAATCTGAAACTTACCATGTTCATTCAATAACTGGGTGCAGTGATGGAAAACTATTGTTAGAAAATACTGTAATTAATTTTGCTTCATTCTAAAGCTCTTAACTATAGCACAAGAGGTTCCCAGACTTGTTCTGAAACATGGCTTTTATTTCAAATAATAATATTTTTTTAAAATAATAACTATTTTTCTACAGTCTGGCCAAAATGGAAGAATCATTCTAAGCCTTATTTCTCCCAATCTGAGCTGATAAAACTGAGCAAAGACTCATTGAGAATAACTAGCCTAATTCTTTCCAATGAAGGTTGCAAACTTGTCCCATGGGGTGTAGGCATTGGCAAGGACAACTTCTCCTTCTCTTCACAGTGCCAGAAGGGGTGAGCTTCCCTAGCCAGATGTCCCACCACTGGGGCTTCCCACTCCCTGGGCCATGCAGCCAGAGGCTTCCCTCACTGCCGACATGGAACAGTGAGAGATTATCTGGAAGGTATCATGAGAAAGCTGGAAACACTATCATCACCCAACCTTCATCTAAGGAGTAGCATTTGGGAAACTGCCCCAATATAATGTTTCTTTTGAGGATATCAGCTGTTTATTGAAGAGTTACTATGTGCTACACATTGGGTTAAATGCTTGTTTTTAAGCACAATCTCATTTTTTCCTTACCATAGTCCCACATACTGGATACTATGATTATCTGATTTAGCAGTGAGGATTAATAAAATTAGCTGGGCATGGTGGCGCGTGCCTGTAATCCCAGCTACTCTGGAGGCTGAGGCAGGAGAATTGCCTGAACCCAGGAGGTGGAGGTTGCGGTGAGCCGAGATCGCGCCATTGCACTCCAGCCTGGGTAACAAGAGCGAAATTCCGTCTCAAAAAAAAATAATAATAAAAAAAAAATAAAAATAAATAATGGTTTATTACTGTATAAACAGGAGGGGAATGTTTGATATATGTTTATTCTTTACATTTATGTTTCTCTTAAACATTGTCTATGCCATAATTAATTTCAGATTGCATCTCATTTAACACAAAATAACCAAATTGATTATTAATTATTCTGTTTTTATTTAATGCAAATTATTTAACCAGTCCTCTACAAAGATTCCCACAATTCTCTGGTGTTTTGTCACATGACCACAGTTTTAGGACCTATGGATTCAACCATTGAGAAAACATGATAATGCAAAATGCACAACTGTGAATTTTTTGGAGGACACTATTCAACCCAGTACAACAGGTAAAATTTTAAAAGGCCCCCTTTTACCTTTGCATGTTATCTCACTTGATTTTTATAACAGACTTCTAGATTAAGCAGAGGATCACCTGAAGCCAGGAGTACAAGACCAACCTAGGCAACATATCAAGACCCTGTCTCTTACAAAAATTAAAAAAATTAGCCAAGTGTGGTGGTGCCAGCTTGTAGTCCCACCTACTTGGGAGGCTGGGGCAGAAGGAGCACTTGAGCTCAGGAGTTCAAGACTGCAGTCAGCTATGAGGGCACCACTGTACTCCAGCCTGGGCAACATAACAAGACTCTACTCTTAAAATATAACATAATATAACATAAAAATAAAAATAAAAAATAAAGATGAGCAACCCATGGGACCCAGGATGTGAAATGAAGTAATGACAGTGGAGGATTCTGAGTAACTACAATGAGATTGATCCATGGATGGATTCACAAGTAATCTGGTCCTTGTCTGTGTCTCCTCCTCCCCATTAGTATTAATATTATTGTATTAATTGGTGGCATGATTCTTCTCTTCCTCTTCCTCATTATTATTTTATTGGTTGCAAGATCTGTTTTCATTACTTATTTAATATAATAATTCCCTGCAATCCAAACAGGCAAAATGTACATGTTTAAATTAAAGGTTGACTAGACAGCCCAGAATTTGCACACATTTGTCTTTTGCTGAGGTGTCCACATGCCCTGGGGGGCACCAGTCTGCCATGTGCCTGGCTATCAGCAACACCAAGCTGGCTTCTCAGCCCCAGTCCCCACCCTGGGCATCTCTCTGGGCAAAAAGCTGCATCTAATACAAGAGGGGCTTCCGTCAGAGAAACAGATGAGCTTGTTAATGAAGTGAATGAAAATTGGATCCATAATGAGTTACTGTATCATAAATGAATGCAAATTACATTGTCAGTGCTATTTACAATTTCACACGGCATAGAGCCTTGTAATTATGTCTATTCAATTATTCCATTCAGAGAAATGTTCAGTAAGGGCTTCTCACCATGGCCAAAACCCATTTGGAAGCTTCAGTTGTGCATGGAAGTTAGAACTGGCTCTGAAAGGATTAACCACCACCTATTCAGAAATAAAAAACATGGGTGAAAGGTCTAAGATGGGTCTGTATCTGAGAAATAGATGCTTAAGAGTTTAGAGACAACATATGACTATAGGCTGTGTGGTCACCGAGTTAAAGCACTGAGTTGAACTCTAAATATCAAAGTGGTCTGGTCAACAAAAGCCTTTGCAGAAGCAAAACATTGGAAATAAGCTGTGACCACAGGTTTCTGCAAGGTTTAAAAATCCCTTCAGTGATAGAAGTGTGTGTGTTTTACATAAAAACTGTAAGGGGGCTGGGTACAGTAACTCACACCTGAAATTCCTGCTACTCTGGGGGCTGAGACTGGAGAATCCCTTAAGCCCAGGAGTTCAAGGTCAGCCTGGACAATGCAGTGAGACACCTTCTCTTAAGAAAATAAATAAAAGTCAAAAACAATTTTTAAATATTTTAGTTTATTTCTTTGAAATGAAACTTTTTCAAACATGACAAGACCACATCTAAAATAACAAAAAATAATTTATATTATCACATGTCTAATAAACACTTGTTTTTGTAAATATGTGATCCTATTTTAAATCTCTAATATACATGTGTGATATTATATTTTATATTCATAAATCATTGTATCAGCCTTTCATTTCACTTTGCTTCCTTTAAACCCAGAAAATCCCATGTTTAGAACCGTCTTCACTAAACTGTCCACAACTCCTTCTTACTGAGCTTGGTTTCTTGCAAGATTTAAGCTAACCTGCTTAACAGACAGAAGAAGATGTAATTTGTCCTAAAAGCAGAGTTTAGTTACTATCCTGGTGGAAAATAAAAGCATTGATTGACCTAAGTAAAATCTGCTTTTGCTATGTTATAAGTAAAGCTTTTGGCTACTATAATGAAGGTCACAATCGCAACTGCACAGAGAACAATGGTAAGCAACAGGGGTGTCTTAATCTACAGAATTTTCAGGGCAATGTTGGACAACTCCAGATCCATCAGGCATTTTTTATGTAGAAGTGTGGATGTCATGTGCCTGCTCTATAAAAGCTCCAGTTCTGTCCTAGTTCCCTAGTGCCTGCACCTGGAGAGTCTTAGAATCCTGGCTGAACACAGCAGCTTCGATCCTTCACTGATATGAGTTGGGGCACAGGGGAGCAGCTTACTTCCTGCCACAAGACTTGGTTGGAAAAGAGCAATAAACCAAAACATCTCCAAAGGTTGTCCTTATTCTTCAGCCAATTTGGAATCAGAATTTAAAATTTGTTGCTTCCAAATCTGCCTTCTATGGTCTTGCTGCCATGCAGTCAGTGAGTAAACACTCGCACTTGCTGGCCACCACATCTATCTCTGTTTCCGAAACAAGCCAAGCCCTTTCCTGCCTGTGGGCTGTGCCCTGGAGTGCCCTATGCCTGGAGCTCCTGCCCCTGGTCTGGCTGTTTTGTGTCTTTCCTCCTTATTGAACAACACCCCCACGGCTTAACCTAGAGAAGCCTTCCCTGTCCGTGTCTCAGGTAACTCTGTCACTTCCGTTCTAGACTCCCTTCATCAAACCACCTTGTCTAGTACCTTCACAGCATTTTATCCAACTTGAAATGATATGTTTATTAGTTGCCTTGTGAATTGTCTGACTCCTCCATTGTATGTGACTATGCTGAAGGCAGGAATTTGATTGTCATGGTCACTGTGTTGCCACCAGGGACCACATCAGTGTCTGGCATAAGGCAGGTGCCCATGGAAAAATGGCACAAGAACCAGTGAGTGAAGACCCTGCATTGGGGTCAAGGCAAACTGATATGGTTTGGCTGTGTCCCCACCCAAATCTCATCTTGAATTGTAGCTCCCATAGTTTCCTCATGTTGTGAGAGGGACCCAGTGGGAGGTAATTGAATCATGGGGGCAGTTTCCCCCATACTGTTCTCGTGGAAGTGAATAAATCTCATGATACCTGATGGTTTTACTATGAGAAACCCCACCATTCTCTCTCTCTTTGCCTGCCACCATGTAAGACATGCCTTGGTTCTTCTTCGCTCACCTTCCACCGTGATTGTGAGGCCTCCCTAGCCACGTGGAACTGTGAGTCCATTAAACTTATTTTTCTTTATGAATTACCCAGTATCAGGTATATGATTAACAGTAGTGTGAGAATAGACTAATGCAGCAGACCTACCTTCAACTGATCCACCCGTACAACCCATACCATGGGGTAGTTCCAGAAAATTTGTCTTCAAGGAGTCAGATCTTTGGCTTGAATTCAGTGAGAACATGGGGAAAACTTTTCTCTTCGATTTCCAACCAAGGACATGTTAAAAATAGCATCAGTTTTAACCTAAAAGTAGGGTGGGCTTTGAATATTAAGGTAACCCAAGAACTAAGCTATGTGAAAGAGAAACCAAGTGATGTTTTATCCTTGCCTGCACTGATGACGTCTGCCATATCAAAATGCAGAGATTGTGATCATCTCAGTGTGTTCGAAGTAGAAGCTTGCTGCATTTGAACTCTCATATCTGACCTCACACATGTAATATTCAGTAATATCCGTGTTCATAGGGGGGCATCATTTGTGTCTTCTGGTATCCTCCTTCATGTCTGTTCCAACTCTGTGGTGTCTTTCTGAGAAATTGTCCTTGCTACTTAAAAGACTCAGCTCTACCAAACTCCTGAATAATGCCTCTGGAAATGGCACATATTCCCATCATGATGGCAGAAAAGAATAAAGGGGAAAAACAAGATCTACATGGAAATAAGGCCATCAAAAATGTGTGATGTCCTCTGAGTTTGATAATAATGTTTGAATTGAAAAATGCTTGAAAATCACACCTGTCACCAACAAAGTACATTTCTTGGAGACTCTTGGAAATACTTGCTCGTAATGGATCTGAAAATGTTTTATTTTGCTGGAATTGGAGCTGGAGGTCACATGAAAATCACCACAGGCTTCTTCACATTTTTACACAGGGTCACACATGTGCTGGTGACGTCCATTTCCCTGTAAGTGAATACAGATAAATTCTCTCCACTCCACATGTGTAGAGATGGGACCTCACAAACCACTCCCCCACTTTACAGAGGCAGGTGTGCTCAGGCACTAAGCTCTGGGGTGCAGCACCCCATGACCTGGCAGAGCTGGCCCTAGAGCCTGGAGACCTGAAGTGGGCCATGCCACTTGGGTAGGAGACCTGCCTGCTGGTCCCCATGTCACTGCCCTGGTGATGCCAGTTTTCCAGCATCAGGCATGCCATCTTCTTCTTCGTCTTCCTTTCCACCTGCTGCTCTGAAGACAGGTTCAGCAGGGTGTACAGCCACCTCACCTGCCTCAGGTGTGAATGACCACAGGAACCTGAGCTGATGTGTGAATGACTGCAGGACCCTAAGCTCCAGGAAACCAAAGCACTCTGCAGTTAGGGAAGACCTGTCACCTACTCTAAAATCAGGAGACAGCCACCTTTACACAAGATGAACCTGTACCTGATGTTCTGGACCTGGAGGACTGGACTATGGAGGGCTTGACTCATGTGTGAAGGGCCAGGCTGTGACCAGAGACTGCCCTCACTAGGGCTGAACCTTCATGCAGTGCACAGACATTAACATGGATAATTAATAAGCTGGGCACTCATCATGAGATTCATCTCCACACAGGCCATGTTCCATGGAAACAGGAGTGGTATGCCCTGCCTCAGCGAACACAAATCAAAGCACCTGTGAGCACTGTATCTGTGCCCTTATAGTCACACCTCTTGGAAGTTTCTCTGCTTTCTTTGGAATGGGGTCTTTGCTCTTAGTGCTGAAGTTATGGGTTTTGCTTGGTGTCATCCAGGAATGTGTTAAATCAGACACATCTGAAGCCACAGCAGGACGACACCCTGCCCTGAGAATATCTCAGCACCATTTATATTAAGTCAGACCAACGGGAGATGCTGGATGTATACTTGCAACAGCCGGAGATAGAAATGTGTGTTTGTGTGAATATGTGTGTGTGTCTGGAAAGAAATGGGAGAAAAGAAATGGGATTATTGAATGTCATCTAGGTCAGACATGGTGGTTTATGCCTGTAATCTCAACACTGGGAGGAGGCGGAGGAGAAACATTTGAGCTCAGGAGTTCAAGACCAGCCTGAGCAATATGAAGAAAGCCCATGTCAAAAAAAAAAAATGTAAGTATTATCCGGGTGTGGTGGCATGTGGCTATAGTCTCAGCTACTCAGGAGGCTGCAATGGGAGTATCACCTGAGCCCAGGAAGCAGAGATTGCAGCGAGCTGAGAATACACCTTTGCACTCTAAATCAGGCAACAGAGCAAGACCCTGTCTCAAAAGCAAAAGAAAAGAAAAAAGAATCATCAACAGGAATTATTAAATATCATTATTGCAGGGAGAATAACCTACTTACACCTAGATGCATCTTATATACACTATGCCCAAAAGTTTAAAATTATCTTTAGGGCACAAATGCAGATGTTTTCTCCCACTGAGTTTGAGAGTCAGACACTGCTATAGGATTTATCATTATCTTCATTTTGGAGAGTAGGAAACTGAGGCACAGAGAGGCTGAGATCCTGCCAAGATCCCCATCTGATAAGCGAGCTGAAATTCAGATCCTGGCAGTTTGACTCTAGAGTCTGAGCCCTTGTTCACTAATTTGCTCAAGATTTTTGCTTGGAATCTAGTTCTCAGGGGACTGTAATAAACCATGTTTCCTCTGAACCTCATTTTGCTCCTACAGAAAGTGGGGTCATACTATTAATTCTTACCTTGTGTGGATCATTGAGATGGAACATGGTAAGGAAGGTTACAAGATGTAACATCCTGGGCACTACAGGTTAATCGCTGATTCATGTCAAGCTGAGGGATATGTCTTCCTGTCCCTGACCACCACTGGCCAGTCTTGTGCTTTCTGTCCTCTTCTCTGTATAACCAGATCATACTTGTCACATGGAGAAGCTGTGTCCTCACCGTTCCTTCCTCACCAGGTACATGCCAATACCTTTACTCACTGTTACTCCCACCTGCAAAATCCTCTCTGATTACCTGTAAATACCCCATTCTCAAAGAGGCCAATCTACCCCACCACATCCATAAACCAGCTGGCTCCAAACTACAATGGCAGATACAGTCTACTCTACACGATCTAACCCTCATGTCCTGTCCGCATCTTCTACGTGCTACATCTTGTCTTCCCAGCCAAACTGCAAGCTCCCCAGATGATAACTAGTAGGTTTTTAAAAACTTACATCCCCTGGTATATGAAACACCCAACAGAGAGTTGAGGACACAATGAGTGTTATCTACTCTACCTGGTTATTGATCAACCTGGCTATATCATTCATAGATGCCCCAGTTAACTGGGCTGAAATTGTCTGTCATGCAACTCAATGCTGGTACTATATATAGAGCCTTTATGTTTTGTTTGGCAACTGTTATTGATTCACCCTGTCCCTATTTTCAATTTCTTAAATGTGTACCCAAGACTAAATCTGTCTTCCATAACATGAGGATTGTGGGAATAATCCATCAGGTGGAGACTGGGGCTAAACAAAGTCATACGTACCCCTATGGGCTCCTTAAATTTTGCTAACTGGCAACAGGCTGCACTGAAAACTATATCTCCCCATGCATTAAATCCAGGATTTAACTCCAAGGTGTTTATATTGAATATGAAGAGACATATAGGTGACAGAGGGAATATAATATTGTTTTGCTTTGGTTTGCTTTGCTTTGCTTTGGTTTTGAGACTGAGCCTCACTCTGTCGCCCAGGCTGGAGTACAATGCCTTGATCTCAGCTCACTGCATCCTCCACCTCCTGGATTCCAGTGATTCTCCTGCCTCAGCATCCTGAGTAGCTGTGATTACAGGTGTGTGCTACCACGGCTGGCCTATTTTTGTATTTTTAGTAAAGACTAGGTTTCACCTTGTTGGCTAGGCTAGGCTTGAACTCCTGTCCTCAGGTGATCCACTCACCTTGGCCTTCCAAAGTGCTGGGATTACAGGCATGAGCCACCATGCCCAGCTGGAATATAATATAGTTTTAATGAAAATTAAGATAGTTGAGGAAAAAAAATAGGTACACAGAAACAACAGATACAGTATTCCAGCTTCATATCACAGCTCACCTCCTGAAACTGGTGTATGCAGTTCAGATTCCTCAGCAAGACATTCAATTGTGAGTGTAGGGATATACTTTGACATCAGAATCCTTTTGTTGTTGTGGTTGTTTCCCCAACACTTATATTCCAATTTTAACCAAGAGAGGTGAGTAATCTTCCCACCAGCACTGCTGCAGTGGGTGAGTAATAGCTGTCACACACATCGATTTCTCTTTCTTCCTCACTATTCACGTTCTCAGAAGACTCGTGAGACACAGGGCTCACATTTTTTCTTGACAGTACTGTACTTGCGATGGAGTAAACAACAATTACAAGAAAAAAGTGAAAGAAATTATTAAAGTCCAAACCTTCAAAAAGTAATTACTTATCTGAGGAACAGTTTGTAATGATGAAATTTGGAGGAGACAAGTCTTTTCAACTAAAAATGATGTTTACAGGAAACTTCTTATTTATCTCCTGGAAACTGAAAAAATCATCCCTCCTAGAAAAGGAGTTTTGTTCCACTTTGAGCTTCTTTTTTCTTTACTGCCAAACAAGAAAAGACTCACTTACTGTATAGTTGTGTTAATAACAATTTTATTTGTAATAGCCACAAAATGAGAATTAGCCCAGATGTCTTCCAGCAGGTGGTTCAACTGGCAGTAAATAGTACATTCGCACAATGGAAGATCACTCCACAGTTCAAAAGAAATGGAATACTGATATACATAACAACTTGAGCAAATCTCCAGGGAATTGTAATGAAAAAATAATTATATACAAAAATTACTCCAATACCAAAAGTCCAGATTTGTGATTCTATATATTCCATGCTATTTAAAGGGAGAAAATGTTCAGAAAAGGAGTAGCTGCCAGCGATTAAGGAATGGCAAGGCAGGGGAGTCTAAAGGAATGTAGGAATGTAGTTTGGAGATGGGTTTAGTTAGCAAAGGACAACAGAGGAATGCTTGTGGTCTTGAAACTGTTTAGTGCCTTGACTTGCTAAGGGATACAGGAACCTACATAGGTGAGAAGACTGTATACAACTTAGTACACATATGCGAATGAGTGCCCATATAACTGGTGAAATCAATATAAGATCTGGGGCTGGGCACAGTGGCTCATGCCCATAATCCCAGCATTTTGAGAGGTTGAGGCAGGAATATCACTTGAGGCTAGGAGTTCAAGACCAGCCTGGGAAACATAATGAGACTCCCCTCCATCTCTATGAAAAATAAGAAACATAGCTAAGCAGGTGGCCCACACCTGTTGTCCCAGCTACTTAAGAGGCTGAGGGGTGGAAGGATGTCTTGAGCACAGGAGCTCGAGATTACAGTGAGCTGTGATCACACCACTGCACTTCAGCCTGGGCAACGAGCAAGACCCTGTGACAAAAAAAAATCTGTAGATTATACTTATGCACTTATGTCAATATCTTGGTTATGGTATTATGATAGAGTTTTACAAATGTTACCATTATGGACATTTGGCAAAGGGATCGAGGGATCTGTGTTCATTATTTCCTGCAATTGCCTGTGAGTTATCTCAAAGAAATTTTAACCACTCCCCCAAGCAAAACATAACTGCATGTCTAACCATGAGAAAAACGACACCCAAAGAGAAGGGCATTTTATAAAATATCTGACAACTTTTCTCAAAACTCAATATCATCAAAAAAGTTGAGTAGTGGATACAATTCACTACAACTGTCCCAGCTAAGAAGAGTCTAAGTGATGGCTGAATGCAATGTGGTCTCTTGGGTCCCAGGATGGAAAAAGGTCATTGGGTAAAAACTAAGGATATCTGAATAAATATGGACTTTAGTTAATAATAATATATCGATATTGGTTCCTGCATTGTGATAAATGTACCATGGACATGAAATGTGTTAATTATAAGGGAAAACTGGGTATGGGGTATATGAGAAGTCTCTGTAATAGTTGTCTTGACAATTATTCTGTAGATTCAAAACTATCATTAAATAAATAAATAATTGAATACATGTTAGTAGTTTATTTAATAATCTATTGTTAAATAAAACACTGTTGTCCAAAGGCAGGGGCCAACTTTGTTCTAACGATACAGAGAATTCCTTTCCCAGCTCCTGGGAAAGGCATCTGCCACTGTGGCAGGCTTTGAAATCCCTCCGTGCAAATGACAGTATGCTTCTATCACATAAGAGCACCATCTGCAGTGCTGCGCAGGAAAGCCAGCAACCAGAACTGTGGATCTGTGTCCCAGGACCGGCAACATAAGTGCCTGCAAGAAGTGGATAAGGCATTCTCGGTGTGAGCTATTATTCAGTAATGAAAAATTGTAAGCTAAAACATTTACTCTAAACATGAAGGCAGTGTGATATATTTAGCTAACAATGTCCTAAACATACAGCCCTCTGGCATTGCCATGACATTTTCAAGGGATAGAAATTATATTTTGCCTTCACATCTATGTGATTCAGGACCTGCAAAGTGAAGAAAGCAAAACAGTAATAGAACAAATAGGAAGGTGGTTACAGCCCGGCTGTCTTGAGTATTAACTGGGTAAGGCTTGAAAGTGGTAGGGCATAATTTTAAATTTCCCTAAGCTCAAGACCTGAACCTGTCAGGACTGTAGTAAATGTGTGTCCTTGGAGAATACAGGTGACTACATTTAGATGGAATATGGACACCTTTGGAAATTTACTGGGAAAACAGACTGAAATGAGATTCGCTTTCCAAGTCCTGCTTTCTTTAGTGATATATTTGCCAGTGTAGTCCCCAATAAAATAGGAGAGGATTGTTTTTAACGCACTACGAATTTTCTTTGGGAATTTATCAGTAAGAGCAAATATAAAAATGCATTAATAAAGGAATATCTGTAAGTACCAACTACATGTAATACCCCTTTAATATATTGGCCATTAAAACTTTATTTGCTTTGTTCATATTTTTCATAACATTTTCTCAGAAGGAGGGCTAGTTTGCCAACAACTATTTTATCGTGGTCAGAAGCAACAGTCCCATGTTTGTTATTTCCGTTTCTGCAAGCAAAGGAGTCAGACTCTATTGTAAAAATAAATTGATTGCAGATATTTTACCACCTTTGCCTTTCTGTCTCCACTTCTAGGCCAAATATATTGAATCAATTTAATTCAAGAATTATCTGGGCTTATGCCAGGGACTGAAGTTCAAAGAATATATAATAGAACAATATCTAGGTCTTGCTTTCAGAGAATTTTTGTTCTAGCTTAAAGCAAAGACTAACTTGAAACAATTATGTTTGATTTAGCACCCTTTTACACTGAGTGAAAAAACATATGCCAAAAACAGTAACTACTGTATCTATACTATGAAATATGCAGCATGCAATTATCCTTAATATTATAATAAAATATTATTCAAGTTTGGCACTTTACAAATCCTCTGTATTTAATCTGGTCAGATGCCAAAATATCCAGGAATAAGAGAATGTCAGCTTCTTTGGAGAAAAAAGTAACACTAAGTGTCTGAGAGCCATGGTTTCAAAGTTTGAGCTTTCTTCTAGAAAGCCACACCCAGCAAAAGAAATGACCTAGCAATTTTGAAAAGTGCTGTTTTTCAAATGTGCTCTATCCCTTCTGTCAGAGATAAAAAGAAAAAGAAAAGAAAAAAGGAAAATGTGATCTATGCATATTCCTCATTAATTTTATTTTCACAAATAATAAAAAGTAGATTTAACTTAATTATCTGAACATAGAAAATACAGTCATACCATTTTACTTTTCTTATTTGCTAACTGCAGTAACTGTCCATTCTAGGCTGGTTTGATTGGTTGATTGATTGGTCTCCTCATGATCTACTTTGCACAGCTAATAATTTTTGATTAGATAGCAAACAATGTAATTTTACCTTGTTGACCACTGGACATTTTTGATTTCTTAGAAATATTATTGAGTTTTTTTATGGGATACTTTGAAATTGATTAGAAGCAGTTCGAGGCTCTTTGTTTCTACTTTTAAGAATTGTTTGGCTGAACAGGACTAGTACTCACTTTAGAGTCAATTATTTACACTAAAAAGGAAAGAACTTCCTGAGAACTCTTGCCGATGCCCCCCAGATCTTGAGGTTTTTTAATGTGGCTAGTGATACAGGCTCACACCTGTAATCCCAGCACTTTGAGGGGATGAGGTCAGAGGGTAACTTGAGCCTGGAAGATGAATACCAGCCAGGGCAACATTGCAAGACCCTGTCTCTACAAAAAAAAAGTTTTTTTTAAAGTTAGCCAGGCATGGTGGTTTGTACCTGTAGTCTCAGCTACTCAGGAGGCTGAGGCAGGAAGATTGCTTGAGCCCTGAAGGTTGAAGCTACAGTGAGCTATGATCACATCATTGCACTCCAGCCTAGGTGATTGTACTCCAGCCTGGGTGACAGAGCAAGACCCTGTCTCTTAATATATGTATATTACACACTGCCTATGTAAATACGTATGTGGATATATATATGTGTGTGTGTGTATGTGTGTGTGTATACATAGGCAGTATCCCAGAACCATGTGTATCCCAGGCCTTGGGACTCGAATTCTTTCTGATAGTTCTTAACCAGGCCTCAGGTAGTTTCCTCACACACAAGTGTTAATCAGTACTGAGCTGAATACACCAAAGGACCCCCAGCACGTCTTTGCATATCTGTCTCTGCACAGCTCTATTCTCCCTGCTCCTTTGTCCTCCAGGCTGTAGCTGTTTTGGTCTTTCTTAACTGTTAGCTCCATCTCTCAAGACCGGGAGCCTCTCAGACCCCACCCCTGCCCTGCCCTGCACCACTGTCCAGAAACTCAAGGCAGTAAGCTGAATCACTCACTTCATTTATTCCTCATCTTTCTGTCCTTTGTTGGTTTATTGGGATATCTTAGAAATTGTTTTTTCATTTATTTTCATCTGTTTTTGTTGTTGTTGTTGCTGCTGCTGCTGCTGCTGTTTCAGGCAGAAGACTAAATCTGGTTCCTATAACTCCATTTTTGCTAAGAGCAAAATGTTCCCCCCAGACTTTTTTTCAAGAAGTCTCTTCATTTGCTTAGGCAGAGATTTTACCGCCAAAAAGCATTAAATGAAACACTCCTACTGAAGATCAATTTAAAAGATGCACTTATTTGAAACTCAAAGACATGGAATTTTCGACAACTAAGATTGAAATGTTGTTTTTGATTCGTTACAGACTTCACCAAACTGGCAAGGATTATCAAAAAGTAGCAGCCTGTGGTGGCCGGTATTTCTCGATCAGAATTGCCATGAGCTATTTGCAAAACAGTCTGCCTCAAAATCCAAGCAGAGTATAGCTGCTCTGAATCCCAAAAATGGCAATAATTGTAAGAATTTACATGATCAATAATACATATAAATACGTACCAATCAGCAATGCTAAGTGATTTTAAAGTATTATATTACCTAATTTAATCATTGCAGCAGCATTAAGAAGTGAGTCTTATCATTATTTCCACCTATAGATGGCAAAACGGGTTTAAAAAGACTAGGAGAAATGTCTATGGTTACTCAGGTATCAAATGGTAGAGGTGGGCTTTCAGTTCAGCTTTTTCTGACTGCAATGTCCATGTGAGGCCTTTCTCCTCCATTCTGACTCCCTACACAAAGACAACCTTTTAGTCCATAAAATGCATTCTATCCAGTTTCTTAGCATATGTGTTATCCTTTTCGAAAGCACAAAAGCACTTCTACTTGCTTCTTAGATATCCTTAAAGTTGCCTATGGAAATCAGTGCTAAGGAGACACAACAGCAGGAGCAGTCATGCCAAAATCAATATTCACTATAGATTATGCAACATAAACATTGTATAGTCTATTAGGATAAAATGTGAACTGTCATAATGCTCGTACTATGGGGAAATTATTATGGCAAAATAAGCTCAGTAAATATTTACTAGGGCAACTTACCCAGAGCTGTGCCCAACATTATATTCTGACTCTTGTATTAGTCAGGGTTCTCCAGAGAAATAGAAGTAGTAGGCTATATATTAATATCTAAGAGGAAATTTATTATGGGAATTGGATCATGCAATTTTGGAGGCCAAGAGGTCTCATCATGTGCGTCACCAAGCTGGAGAACTCGGGAAGAAAGTGATGTGATTCAGTCAAAGTTCGAAGACTTGATAATGGAGTGGGCAAGGGAGCTAGGGGTGGTGGTTTGTGTACGTCCCAGAGTCCAAGAACTAGGATCTCCAATGTCCAAAGGCAGGAGAAGACGGATGTTTCAGCTCAAGAAAAAAAAGAGAGAGAGGGAGCTCCATCGTTTTGCTCTATTCAAGCCCTCAAGGGATCTTTACTCAGTCTGCTGATTCCAATGTTAATCTCACCCAAAAACACCCCCAGAAATAATGTTCCACCTACCATCTGGGCATCCCTTAGCCCAGTCAAGTTGACACATAAAATTAACCAATGCAACTACAATCCTTAAAAATTTTTAGTTCATTTCTGGCAACTCAATAAGGCATCTAAAAGTGTGTGATCCTTTTTCTTTATGTGAGAAATATGAAGAGAGATAAATAGGAGATTAAAGAGGGAAAGAGAACACGGACTTTGAGTTATTTGGAACAGAGTTATATGAGTTTGACACACTGCATATGATCTAAGCAGAAATAATTATTCAAGCCATGTCTCCTTTATTCTAATTTTGCATTCTAAAGAAAAAGCAAATTTTAGCCAATATTGTCAAGAAAGATCTTGTTTTTCACTATTCTCAGTCTATATTAATTCAGATAGTATTTGGATTCACTCCAGAAGTAGGAAACCCATAAATTTTTGCACAAACTTCTCCGCAGTATAAAAATTCTCAGTGATATCCTACAATAATCTCTGCTTAGAAGCTATCAAGCGTGTTTATGCCAACATACCTTCCCCAAGAAGGAGCTCTGAGGTACACAGCTTTGGCACCTCTTTAAATATATGCAACTGTTTTAAAATAGGTTTTGCCATGAAAGATTGAGGTGTGCCCATGAGACATTGACTTAAAGTGCTTAAAAAACATCAATGCAGAAAAGTTGACAAAGCAGTTGGATTAATGAGTCTATCCCTTTAATTAACTCATTCAGTTGACAAGTATTTACTAAGCATGTGTTCTATGCCTAGTGCTATTCTGGGCACTGTGGATGCAGTCATGACCATAACTGGCAAGTACACATTCTCAGGAGCTCACATCCCAACACAGCAACTGACACTGGGAAGACGGGGAACTTCACCACTCTCAAAGACAGGGAGGGATAATATGGAAGAGTGGCAGAATTGAAACACCTTAGCTGACCTTATAAGCAAGTGTGCCATCTCTGAGCTCCTGTCCTCACACACAGTGCACACACACAAACACACATTTTAACACATGTGAACTGTCACAGACACTCACATACACACCCTTCAAAGGATTTAAAAATCATCCAAGATCTACTGAGGTTTTATATAGCTTCATTTATCAGAAAGGGCTTCCTCACAGTTAGTGAAAATATCCTTTTCCTGATGATTCCACTCTTAAAATATTCCTTTCTTTTTAGTGCCCAGTGGTCTTATTACCAAAGAATCTCCAAACACATTAAAACGTAAACAATTTCTGTTGTTGTTGAGATGGAGTTTTGTTCTTGTCGACCATGCTGGAGTGCAATGGAACCATCTCCGCTCACCGCAACCTCCGCCTGCCGGATTCAAGTGATTATCTTGTTTCAGCCTCCTGAGTAGCTAAGATGACAGGCATGAGTCACCATGCCTGGATAATTTCTGTATTTTTAACGGAGACGGGTTTTCACCATGTTGGTCAGGCTGGTGTCAAACTCAAGACCTCAAGTGATCTGCCCACCTCGGCCTCCCTAAGTGCTGGGATTACACGTGCAAGCCACCGCACCCGTCCAACCACAGGCAATTTCTTTGTCCTCTCTGAGTCTGCCCTGGAAGATCTTGATACATTCATAGGTAGCAAAAAGTAAATGCAAATTGAACACTTAATCATTCACAAGCATTGGCTGTGAGGCCATTGTATGCCTGGTGCTTTGCTAGGTCCTGAGGGATATAGTAACTCCTTCACTGCAATCCCAAGGGGTTAGAATTTACCAGAAAAATTCTGCAGTGACTTAAAAAAATGTTTTAATTTTTGAGGGTACACAGCGGGGATATATATTTATTTATACATGAGATGTTTTGATTCAGGCATACAATATGTAAATCACAGGGAAAATGGGGTATCCATGCCCTCAAGCATTTATCCTTTGTGTTACAAACAATACCATCATATTTTTTTAGTAATTTTAAAATTTAAAATTAATCATTATTGATGATGGTCACCCTGTTGTGCTGTCAAATACTAGATCTTCTTCATTCTTGCTCTTGTTTTTGGTACCATTAACCATCATCACCTCTCTCCCAGTTCCCACTACCCTTCCCAGCCTCTATTTTCATCATTCAATTGCTTTTATTTATAGATCCCACAAATAAGTGATAACATGTCATGTTTGTTTTTCTGTGCCTGGCTTATTTCACTTAACATAATTAACTCCACTTCAATCTATGTTGTTGCAAATGACAGGCTGTCATTCTTTTTCATGGTTAGATAGTACTCCGTTGTGTATAAATACCACATTTCCTTTGTTCGCTCATCTGTTAATGGACCCATAGGTTGCTTCCAAATCTTTTTTACTGTGGACAGGGCTCTGCAGTGACTCTGGATCTGGGGGCAAATCTCAACCTACATCTGTAGAAGGTTTCTCTGATGCCCCCATGACACAAAAAGCAAATGCATGTTAGCCCAAATACAAGTGAATTATTTCCATACATTGTGATAAGGCTGTGGCTATATTAGGGACAGTTGCTGCAAGAACTACATTAAAACATTGCATTTATTTTTAGTACTAGTACTATCTAGTAGATATCTATTAGTACTACTGGAGTATTAGTCTTAGTGTATTAGTAGTGCCACAAGTACTATCTAGTAGATACTGAGCCTAATGCCGAACACATTGCCTGCATTATCTCATATAGCTCTCACCAAAGCCAGGAGGAATTCGTATTGTCACCATCCCTGTTTATACACGAGGAGAGTAGTAAGGCTAAAGAAGGTGAAGTCCCCTGAGGGCAGGCACACTGTACACCGTTTAGCATGTGGGGCTAGGCATTGTGTTCCTCAATATTTAATTGTTGATTAAAAATAAGGAGTGTACACAAATTATTTTCACTGAAAGTCGGAGCGGGGGGGAATGTTACTGGATACATGCATCTTTATTCCTTTTCAGATTTATTTCTATTTTTTCTTGAGAAAAGCCAGCTAGATTTATGATGTGGTGTGACCCAGGATACCATGGCCCCACTTTTCTCAACAGATCCACTCTGACTCAACAAAAGAACCCTCCTGATAACTCTTGCTGACACTGTGACCAGGCTAAAGGCATAACATTTATCAAAATACGTAACCATTCTGCATTCTGCTTCTATCCACATAACAAAACAGATCTGGAGACTGGGAAAAGGGAGGGAGATTTGGATGCCACTTGTGGGGGCTACATTTTCTCTCCCATGACTTGAATTCCTCCACCGTGAAAACGTAAGTCTATCTTAGCCTCAGGAAGATGCAGGGCTGAAGGGAATAAATGCCTCTCTTCCCAGCTGTCATGGGTGAGTTGGTCTTTTGCAGAGAAATCTCAAAGGAGCTGAGACATTGATGCATCTTCCATCGAACTTGCTATGTAGCAAGATGACAAGCCACTGGAACTCAACAGAAACCTGAAAAGTGCAGTTAGAATATTTGGCATTTCCCCCTTGCCCTCTGACAGTGGAGGTGGAGAATTTTAGAGGTAGTCTGTTCATTCATTTTGTGTCTGTACTGCCGTACAGGCTACTGGCCAGACGCCTCCAGCCCCAAACACTTTGTCCAGGTGGCCTTTGTGAGGTTCCAGAATAAGGAAAGAAGAGACTTTAGGGGCTCAGAAAAACAGGAAGAAAATCTCAAATTCACAGATGATGCTTGATTTTCTCTTTTACAGTGGGAGCCTTGGAGATACATTTTAAGAGGTCAGGCTTTCATTTATAAAGTCACACAGCCAGCTGCCGCAAACTTCTCAGGAGTTCTGAAAATTTGCATATTAATAAATGTGATCTGTCCACAGTTCTAATTAATTATATTCTAACAATTAAGAATGAATGACTTAGTTTGAAATTACTTCCATTTGTAGAGTAAAATAAAAAGAACAGTGCAATTTATAAATCTTTGTTTCTGGGTAAAATAGATGAAAATATTAAGCTATGGTAGCAAAACCAGCATTAAACATAATCTCTGTATGTGTCCCTTTGGGTTAAATTGGTTTTGGGAAGGAACAATAAATTCAGAATGGTCCCTGAATTCCAGAATGAACATGAACAGATTCCTTCAGAAAGCTTAGCTCCAATATGCTGCCAGCTGATGATTTTGCCTTCATCTGCCAGCTAAAATTGTGATTTTCAAAGCATCTCTTATTTTTACTCATTTATAATTGCCATGGCATGTCAATCTAACTTTTACTGTGTTTTACATAGTTAGATATTGGTTAGGTTAAAATTATTTTTACCCAAGCAACAGTAAAACATGAATATAATTAATAGAGATCAAATTCAAGATTATCTATTTCAAATAGATCATCTGGGGAAGAATCCCTGCCACATAAACTGTCAGCAACATTCACATTTCAATCTGTACAGACCCGTGATTTCCAGGGTTAGTCTCATTCATGGCCCTACGGCAATAATGTCCCAACACTTTCTTGAATAAAACCATAATTTTTTTGCCCCCAAGTACAAAAGCTATCTATATTCGCAATAGAAAATTTATGGAGGAAAAAAGAAAAGTGATTTGCAATCTATCAATCCTACAACCACTTTGAGTGAATATTGTTTCATTCTTTCTTTTCTTTTTTCTTATGAAAACATGTGCATTAAAGAAGCAATCTAATCAGAATGGAAAGAAACTGGATCACTGGATCATTCATACGTTGCTGGTGTGAATGTAGAATGGGACAGCTGCTCTGAAAAATTGTTTTGTGGTCATCTTTAAATTAAATGTAGGCTTACCTACCATACAACCCAGTGATTGCATTCTTGTCTTTTTTTCAAAGAAATGCAAACTGATGTTGTCTGTGCAGAATGTTCGTAGCTGCTTTATTCGTAATAACCCCAGACTGAAAACTACCCAGATGTCCTTTAATGGGTGACTGGTTGAACAATCTGTAGCACAGCCATACTATAGAACACAATTCAGAAATAAAAAGGAATAAATTTACTGACACATTCAACAACTTGGATGAACATCAAGGAAATTATTCTGAACGAAAAAGCCAGTCTCAAAGGACACATACTGCATGACTCCATCTATATTTGTCAAATAACATAATTATAAAGATGAGAACAGATTAGTGGATTGCCAGGGGTAAGGGATGGAGGGATAAGAGAGGGAGGATCTGAGGACTGACAGGAGGGAACCTTGTGGCATGGTATATTTATAGACTGTGATCGATTGTGGTGGTGGGTATACGAACACATACATGTGATAAAATTTCAGCCACACATATGCACACACTTGAAGAATGCATGTATAACTTGTGATATCTGGATAAACTGAATTGAACCAATGTCGGCTTTTTTATTTTGGTGCTGTATTATAGTTGTACAATTATCCTATTATCAGGGCGGGCTGGGTGAAGGCTGTCTAGGATCTCCCTCTATGTTTTGTTAAACCTTTCTGCAAGTCTGTAATTATTTTTGGATCTTGTTCTTTAAGAATAAAAAAGTAAAAATGCTTTAATAAGAAATTATATATAGCTTCAGTCATTATTTTTTCTAAAACCATTATGCTGTTCTAATACAATTTTAAGGTCAAAGTATGAGATGATCTGATGTATGAAGAACACTCTGTCTCATTCAAAAATATATTAAAGTTGGGAGCTAAGCTATGAGGATGCAAAGGCATAAGAATGATAGGTGGACTTCGGGTACTCGGGGGAAAGGGCAAGAGAAGGTGAGGGATAAAAGACTATACACTGGCTACAGTGTACACTGCTTGGGTGACAGGTGCACCATCATGTCAGAAATCACTACTGAAGAACTTACGCATGTAACCAAACACCACCTATTCTCCAAAAACCTATTGAAATATATATATGTATGTATATATATATATATACATACATACATATATATACATATATACATATACATACATATATACATATATATACATATATACATATATGTATATATATATATATATAAAGCATGCTATGCATGTTACACTGTAGCCTGATTTAACTATATTAATTGCCCTTTCTCCACATCATTAAATATAGTTTTTCAGCATTATTTCTAGTGTCTTCATCATATTTCCATGTAGAGCTAGACAATACTTAACGATTTCACTGTCATTGGACATTTAAGCTGTTTCACACATGTCACTATTACTACTACTATTGTGATATGTATCTTTTGGATATCATGATTGATCACTTTTCTAAGTACTTCCAGGATAATTTCCTAGAAGTAAAATTTCTGGCTCAAAGGTTTTCCAAAATGCATAAAGCTTATAACGGATATTCACCATTTCCACATCAAAAGAGGCTGCACACATTTCCTCTCCTAGAAGCATTTATGAGAGACTGTGGTTGACTCATCCTCCTCCCCTACAAACTGATCTGAGCAGAAACTTCTCTCCCCAGCTGCCTCCTGGGTTGCAGACTAGTACTCACAAAAAACCCACAGGCTAGAAACCCCAAACCTGGTACAAGGCTGTGGACCCATGAGAATGAGTCTCTGGTGGGCATTGGTTAGGAGTCAGCCCCACCATCAGCTGCAACACGGTGATGGGGGCTCCTATTAGGCAATGAGACACACTGTCATACCCTGAGCCACAGCAGGACTAGAAAACAGAAGAGTATCCAACCCCTCTGACCCAAATCTTCTCTATCCCACATCCCAGCAGAGTTCTTACTTCTCAGGCCACAGAAGTTGACCATCATAAAACATCAATGAGCATTTTCAAGATGGCAGTTAGTCTGATACCACCAAAAAGAACCATTTTGAGGGAGAACGTTTAAAACATACATATATGGGCTGGGCACAGTGGCTCACACATGTAATCCCAGCACTTTGGGAGGCCAAAGGAGGTGGATCACTAAAGGCCAGGAATTTGAGACCAGCCTGGCCAACACAGGGAAACTCAAAATAAAAAAAATTAAAAAAAGTTAGCCAGGTGTGGTGGCATGTGCCTGTAATCTCAGCTATTCCAGAGGCTGAAGCAGGAGAATCGTTTGAACCTGGGAGATGGATGCTGCAGTGAGCCGAGATCCTGACACTACACTTCCAGCCTGGGCAACAGAGCAAGACTCCATCTCAAAAAAAAGAAAAAAAAAAAAATATATATATATATATATATACATACATACACACACACACACACACACACACACACATACATATAAAAAATAACTATTTGAGATATTATTGCATTTTCAAGAAGGGAATTAAAAGAAGGATAAATACTAAACAAAGTTGAAGGTAGTGACAGAGTTAAAGCCAGGCAGAGCCAAGTCACGATAGAGACACTGGGTTTCTTGGATTTTATCTCATGTTCTAATGATGGCCATTGACACAGGGTACTGGGGGCATGATCTCCTTTACTGTGAGTTTCTCATTCATCTTCTATTCATTTTCAGCTCAGCCCTTGGTTGCAAAGAAAGGATTAAATACAAGAGCAAACAGAATCCGTAAAGTTTAGTAGGTGATAGAAGTGGAGATTAAACTACAAATACGTCACTTCGAGAATTTTTATTTTCCTGAACAGCATCACTGGCCCAAGGTGAGTGAAACTGTAAGTAGAAGGGCCGGTGAATTCACACATGTTTGTCTTGGTCCATGGAGTTTATGCCCCACTTTTCTGCTTGTTGAAGTCAAAAATCAAATGTAGAGATGAATCTCTAAACTTAATGTTTTATTGGGGAAGAAAGAGTTGCAGTTCTGGGCATTCACACAGACTATGTGGTCTTCCATTTGTCCAAAGAACAAAGAGAAGGTTACAGGTTTTATTTTGTTAAAAAAAGAGAGAAATGTTACATGTTGCTCTTTGAGAAACAGTTTGTTGGCACTAGAGTATTAGTCTGGTCTCACACTGTTATAAAGAACACTCCGAGACTGGGTAATTTATGAAGAAAAGAGGTTTAATTAGTTCACAGTTCCACAGGCTTTACCGGAGGCATGGCTGGGGGGCCTCAGGAAACTTAAAATCATGGCAGGGGGCGAAGGGAAAACAGGCATGTCTTCTCATGGCCAGAAGGAGAGAGAGAGCAAAAGAGAAAGTGCTACACACTTTTAAACAACCAGATCTTGTGAGAACTTACTCATTATTATGAGAACAGCAGGGTGGAAATTTACCTCGATGACCCAAATACCTCCTCAGGCCCCTCCTCTAACAATGAGGATTACAATTAAACATGAGAGTTGGGCAAGAACACAGAGCCAACCCATTATCAACTAACAAGCGTTTGGGAAACTGATCTCCAATTGGTGAGCAAGGGTGGGAGGCAAAATTAGTTCTGAAGTTGCAGCAGGTTATCTCAGAAGCTATCGATGAAACATTTCAGGTTACAACAAGCAGTTTTAGCAGTCAGGCTTACAGAGAATTATATTCTCAGTGCAAATGTTTTGTACCCTGAGTGCTTTTTCACCCTAGCTTTTCGATTCTATTTTAGTTGAGCATGACAAGAATGACCCAATTTTTAAGATCAACTTTCACACACTACCGAGGCTGAGAGTGGATTCAAGACGGCAGATCATACTCAGGGTCCGTCTCCTTAGAAATGACTCTGGTGAGAGCAGAAACACTTCTATTAAATTGGACCAGACTTCTGCTGTCTTCCTTCAGTTTTAGGAAAATGAAAAATAAAAATGAATATGACAGCTAAAGATGTATTCACAACAGAACGCATCCCTAACAAGCCTTTTATTTAAAGATAATTTATAAAGATGTGTTTTGCAAAAGGTGATTTTGAGGACTCATCCCAAGCAGAGCAGGTGCGTTTTGCCTTGAGGCCCATAGTCTCCTGCGGGTTCGCTCTAGCTTGGTTCAGTGTTCCCTGTTTCTCTCCAACCTATTGCTTCTGCTGCCTGGGACTTTGTCCACATGACAGCTGCTCCTGTATTTATTTCCAGTTTTGTATTTTTGATTGCTTTGATCACTATGCTACGTTTTAATGCCTTGCTCATTCTATGTGCACTGCAACTTACTTTTAATTTAAAGTGAACCTCTGTTTTCTGGGGTGGTCTTTGAATTCATAAAGTGTTAATCTAGAAGAAAATAAATGGTGCTCTACTCTCTAAAGAAACACCTCTAATTGTTTTTTTATTTTATTTCTTCATTATAATCTAAGCTCTGGGGTACATGTGCAGATCATACAGGATTGTTACATAGGTATACACATGCCATGTGATCTACTGCATCCATCCTCCCATCATCTACATTAGATATTTCTCCTAATGTTATCCCTCCCCAATCCCCCACCCCCTGTTATCCCTCTGCTATTCCCCCCCATCCCCCAACAGGCCCTGTGTCCATGTGTTCTCATTGTTCAACACCCACTTATGAGTGAGAACATGTGGTGTTTGGTTTTCTGTTCTTGTGTCAGTTTGCTGAGAACGATAATCATTGGTTAGGGACACCCCTTGCCACTCACTTGTTAAACTTGAGGGATGTGGTTACACTCTGGAAATGCAAAGTTGTTTGGGCAAATAGAAACAACATTTGCAGAAATTCCTCCACCTTTGGGGATCTGCAGCATAACCAAAGTACCTATGGAGAGTAGAATGGTGACTATCAGAAGGTGGGAAGTGTATCAGAGAAGAGGGAAGATATTGGGGTCAGTCAATGGGTACAAAAATAAAGTTAAATGGAATGAATAAGATCCAGCATGCAGTAGCAAAATAGGGTGAGTATAAGTAACAGTAATTTTTTATATATTTAAAAATAACAACAACAAAAAAATGGATGCCCCAAAGATGTCTACATCCTAATCTCTGCAACCTGTCAAAATGTGACCTTACATTAGAGGAGGGTCTTTGCAAATGTGATTACACTAAGGGTCTTAAGATGAAATGATTATTTTGTATTACCTTGGTGAGTCCAATATAATCACAGGGCTCTTATAAGTCAAAGAGGGCAGCATATAAGAACTAGAGACAGAGATGCAAAATGTGACCTTGTGATGTAAGGTCACATTTTGACAGGTTGCAGAGATTAGGATGTAGACATCTTTGGGGAACCCATACAGTGAACATTCAACCGACCACAGAAGATGACACAACATCAATTGATTACAACTGTGGAAAGTGCACACACACAAAAAGAGGACTTTCTGGGTGCTCTAAATCAACATTCATGTTTATGCCAAACCCTTTTCTTACAACATAGATTCTGTTTTAACCTGACAAACTAAGTGCATTTATTCTCTATCCTACAGTTCAATCTGATTTTTATGTGAAGGTAACCTATTCCTCACCATCTTTGTTAAATTTGTGATGCATTTTCATCCTAGGTGTTAATATAAGCATGCTGGTAATAAGCATGCTGGTAAACTTCATTAGGGAATCTTTAATGAACATCCGATGGCTGCAGTTTGGCTCTTTATGACTCGGGAGACACAATGCACTCCGTGTAATTGATGAAATTAATAACATATTGACATAGTACATCAAAGGGAAATTTCTGGAGACTGAGATGAGGAAGCTGAAAGAGAAAAATTCCATTTATGTCTGTCTGTGGGAGCAGCCCATGGTAAGACTCTATCCTCAAGACAAGCAAAGGTGGAATGGATGCCAGCGAGCCTCCTTATGGCTCAGGGATTGGAACCTGGCCTCTGAGGCTAGAGGTTCTTGGTTAGAATCCTGACGCAGTTACTGTATTAGTCTGTTCTCATTCTGCTAATAAAGACATACCTGAGACTGAGTAATTTGCAATGAAAAGAGGCTCAATTGACTCACAGTTTACGTGGCTGGGAAGGCCTAACAATCATAGTGGAAGGCAAAGGAGAAGCAAAGTCATGTCTCACATGGCAGCAGACAAGAGAGTATGTGCAAGGGAACTCTCATTTATAAAATCATTAAATCTCATGAGACTTACTCATTATCACAAAAACAGTATGGGGGAACCACTCCCATTATTCAATTTTCTCCACCTGGCCCCACCTTTGACACATGGAGATTATTACAATTCAAGGTGAGATTTCAGGGGGACACAGCCAAACCGTATCAATTACATTCTACCTGCAAGTTGGAGACAAAATACCTAGCTTCTCACTGATAAGATAAGCATCATGACAGCAACAACCAGCTCACAGGCTCATCACCTTTAAAAGGGGAGTGGCATATAACCAATGCTAAGTGTTGGTGTTATGATTATCCTGCTGAAAGATGCTAAGAGGGTGTTAAAGTCAACCTCTTTCATTAAATGAAAAAGATCATGGCATATCATCATCGTGCCAGGGATGTCTGTGTTTTTAGGACCCTTCCCCTTTGCTGTGTTTAGGAAGATCTCTGATTTAGGTGAGGTATGCTGTCTCTCACATTAGAAGACCTAGGTCTGCCAGCTCTCCTCAAACCAGGACACAGGTCCCAGAGCTGGACTCCTTGCCAGATGTGCCCCTGTGAGCTTTCAGCCAGAAGCTGCGGGCATAATGAAGGGACTACAAAATGGCAGTGAGGCAGCCACATTAAAGGGGCAGATGTGGAAGTGGTAATAGTTCCTGAAACAGCATCAGTGCTGGGGATGTCAGCAACACAGCCCTGGTGTCTGAGCCTGAGTTTGCCTCTTATGTACTATGAGAACCTGGGAAAGTTACTATACTAGTTAATTTTCACATTGCTATAAGGAAATACTTGAGACTGTGTAACTTATAAAGAAAAAAGATTTTATCAAATCACAATTCTGCATGTCTGGGGAAGCCTCAGGAAACTTACGATCAAGGTGGAAGCACCTCTTCACAGGGCAGCAGGAGAGAGAATGAGTGCCAGCAGAGGAAATGCCAATGCTTATTAAACCATCAGATCTCATGAGAACTCATTCACTAGCATGAAAATAGCATGGGAGAACCAGCCCCATGATTCAGTTGCTTCCCACTAGGTCCCTCCCACATGTGGGAATTGTGGGAACTACAATTCAAGATGAGATTTGGGTGGGGACACAGTTGAACAATATCAGTTATTTAACCTCTCTGTGCCTCGGTTACTAATTACTCCTAGAGAACAAGGCTAGTACCAGCATCTCACGGGCTGTTGTGAAAAATTAAATAACTTCTCAGTGCTTAGTTTCTCGAACAGAGAGTACTGTATAAATGTAGCCATTATTAGAATGGAAAGGATAGTCAAGGTCTAAAGGAATCATTAAATATAAACAAAGTAAGATAATTTTTTCACTTTGAATCTGGAGACTCTTTAAAGAATCCTAGAGCAAGTTGAGAGAAAGGAGTCCTTTGGAAAACATTTGATCAGGATAACAGCTATAGCTCCTGCACTCCCGAATCCACTCTCTTTGGGTTCCAGTTTTGGCCTTCTCTTCAAAGACCTGAGACTCTTTTGCCATATTTATCATCGACACCTAAAAGAAGCACTGCCAGAGTCTCACCTAACCAGACTCCTCTAGGATCCAGGTAGGAAATATTAAATGTGACTTCACAACCCAGATTGAAGATGGCAAACAAAATTTAAATATTCATTTTTTCTGCATTTTTCCACATTGAGTAAATAGAAAAAGATAAGGTTAGGAATCAGAGATTATTTAAAGTTGTTCACAGGAAGCAAAATAAGCTGAGTTGCCTTTGGTCCTTCTTGAAAAATCACAGTTTCCTTAAATTAAAAAATTTCCATTAGGAAAAGTATATGTGTGCACATGTGTCTCCATATTACACACATAGGTATAAATGTATATGCATATACATACAGTTGACACTTGAACTTTGCAGTGGCGCTGACCCCCAGCACAGTAAAAAAATTCCCGAAAACTTAATTACCAATAGCTTACTGTTGACCAATAACATAAGCAGTAAATTAACACATATTTTGTATGTTATATGTATTATACACTGTATTCTTAAGACCAAGTAAACTTGAGAAAAAAAGTTCTTAAAAAATTATTAAAAAGATAAATAATATATTTTTATATTCATTAAGTGGGAGTGAATCATTATCAAGGTCTTCACATTGAGTAGACTGGGGAGGAGGAGGAAGAGTTGGTCTTGCTGTCTCGGGGTGGCAGAGATGGAAGAAAATCCACATATAAGTGAACTCACGAAGTTCAAATCTGTGTTGTTCCAAGTTCAACTGTATATGAATATTCTTGCTTCAGAAAAATATGTACTTTGCAAAAAAGAGACCCAATCTAGAAAGGGCATTTGCAAATATTATGGCTCACATGCATATGGAAAAAAGAATTTATTGACTTTAGTAAAAACTATTCAGTAGCTTCTGTGAAAGAAATAAAAATAAGTAGTAAATTGGTTTAAACAAAGCAGTATAAATTCAGTAATACTGTACTCTCAGTCCAGGGATAAGCAGAACAGGACTCCTGGTTGAAGGTTGATAAATGTGCTTCAAAGCATGATACCTGGTATTAGATACATCACATTGGAAAGGAATATTCTAATAATATCCAATGATAATATCCATCCCTGCCAAAACCCAAACTATAGCAAACCAGCAGCCACCAAAACACATGCATTTTGCTAGGGTTTTGGAATGTGTCCATATGAAAGCAAGAGGGAACTACATCTTTGACTCATCTTGCTCAAGATCTGACATGGCACCGTACACTCTGCTACAGCAAAACCCCCATTGTATTATATTGTTTTATGAAAGAATAGACAAGACGACTATGTGATTTATTCCCTGCAGAGGGCACACCTAACCATCTTTGTCTTTAAAGGTCAGCTGTAGAGGTACAATGTTGCAAGATGCAATTCTCCACCTAAAGGCAGAGTGATTGCAATGGACTCTGCCACCCATGACCTCTTCCAGGAATCCTGTTCTGTGAAGTGTTTCTTATGTAACTTGAGCCACTCACTTCTGCTCTTCGTGAATTTGTTCTCATGATAACACTTGTGCTTGGTTATTTATTTCCTCCTTTTCACTTTTGGTTGCCTCTATTAACATAGCACATCATAATAGCGTGCTCATTTTATGTGTACTGAATACTTATGTTTAATGAAGGGCAATTGTTTTCTGGATGGTTTTTATTTGAGTCAATAGAAAGGTAATATAGAAGGTAAAGTGCTTTCTTCTCCATTCTACTAATAGAAACAGTATTTAATTGACAATGTTGTATCACCTGCTTGCTTGCCAGACCCAGGAGTGTGGTTATACCCAGGGAAATGCAAAGTGATTTTGAGCAATGAAGAAATCATCTTGCAGAATGATCCCAACTTTGGAGGTCGGAAGCACAATGAAGAAGCCCCAGAGCCCACCCTTCTTCTGCTGATTTGTCTGCTACTCACCTTCCCCAAATTCGCTCTCTGCCTCTCGCCTCTAGAGAGGGTGTCCAGCTGACCTGTTAACTCTGATAAATTGGTGGTGTCAAGATGGGCTCACATGTTCACAGGGATTCTGAGACCTGGTCCCACTCCATGAGAATGCTGTGGTTGATTGGTGATGATTCAGGCCAACCCTCAAATTAGGGCTCACTTCAGAGGGTTCTTTGGTTTGCTCAGGAAATAATTCAGGAGCAAGCCAACAGTCAAAGTGTAACTGGAGTCGCGGCAGATGGATTCCCTGGTTCCCACACTGGGAGTTGAATCTGGGTCGCCTGGGTGAAAACCAGGAGTCCTGACCCCTAGACCACCACAGAAGCAGAGTAGCTGCAATCAGAACTTAGGCTCTTGGCCTTCCTAACCCCGAAGACTGGGAAAAGGGGCCTTGGTGTTGCGGTGACTGTTACAGCCCAAATAGAACTGGTGGACCCGAAGAGTGTGTGATAGTGCAATTTATTAGGCAGAGTGAAAGACAGCTTCCACACCGCTGTGCAAGGGGGCCCTGAGAGAGGGAGCCGCCCAGGCTGGGACAGCTAGAGCTTTTGCCCCTGAGTTATTCCCTCCCCATTCATATTCTCATCTAAAGTTATTCCCTCCCCATTCATATTCTCATCTAATAAGAGGGGTTCTTTCAAACTTCCTCTGGGTTAATTGATCTCTGAATCCTTTACCAGATTGGCTAAGGTTTCACAACCCTCAGTTTCACAACCCTGAGTCATAAAGCCTCCACGTCCAAGAGCCACAGGTGGGAAAATGGAAACAAAGAGCCCTAGCCAGCCAGAGGCGGGAAGTCCCTCTAGCACAGTCCCTCAAAGCAAGTTTATTAGAGCCGCAGTGTAGAGTTAAGTAGCTGCTGCATAGACAGAGCAGGGGTATCCCATAGGCAGAGAAGCACTCAGGCATTGCTGGCTATCTATGTTTATACCTACTCCTAATTATATGCTAAATAAGAGGCAGGTTATTCATAAACTTTCTAGGAGTGGCGGGGAGGGGGGCGGGGCAGATTTCCAGAACCATATAAGGTAACATTGGGGAATGCCATTGTATCTGTAAACTGTCATGGTGCCTGTGGAAGTGTCCTATAGCATGCAAATGCATTAGCATTCCTAGTCCAAGCTGGTTTTAGCCAGTTTCATTGCTATATCCTGCCATGAAAACATGTCTTGCTGATCTTCTACCTCAGTGATGTCCGACATGGACACAGCATGGGAACAGACACCACACTGACTTGCCTAAATGATAGAGGATGGAGCCTTAGTATCCAGACTGATTTCTGATATTAAATAATGACCTAATATGATAGCCATACACAGGACCAGAGGTACATCATCACAGAAAAGTGATGGAGTTTGCATTTACTGGTTTTCAAGATAACCTATTTGACTAGATCTATGGGTATTCATCTATTTGTTTATTCCTCCAACAAATACTGCTGATGCCTCTGATGTTCCCAACACTGGTCTGTGCCATGAGGGCATGAAAATAAAGAAAAAAATTTCAATCCTTGCCCTTGGAGTTTGCAATTCAGTAGGGCTGATCCGTGAATTGTACCTGTGACACGTGCTACAGGGAATGCCCGTAGCTCCTGCGCTCCCCAGGCCCCACCCTCCTGTCCACTCCGGCTGGCTCCTACTGACTCTCACTCCACTTGCGATCACAGAAGCTTGGGAATACCATTGAGCACTATCTCATCCCACAGGCTGGACTCTTCTAGAATCCAGACAGGAAAAATTAAACTTGATTGTCTCAACGCAGTTTGGTGATGACAAAAAATAAAATGAAGAGACCAATATTTCCTCTGAATTTTGGAGATAGAAAAGAGTTGGGGGGAAATCAGAGATTATTCACACTTGGCTCTCATAAACAAACTGTGTTGTTTAAGATTCTCTTTAGAAATCACATGGGAAAGAGTGATCTCTGAATTTTCTGTCTTAAGACATAGAAAAAGTATTTTAAAACAATGGAGACTCAGCAGAGGATAAATATTTGTACATGTTTATTAGTAAACACATATACATGATATAAAGGCTCAGCAGCTCTAATAAGGGGAGTCTAGAAACATCTGTGAAATAAATAAAGGGAAATAAGGACAATAGGTGATGGGTCAAACAAGGTAGCACAACTCACACTAATTATTATGCAATTACACAATAAGACCAAATCTCCTGATTTATGGTTAAGATTTATGACTACAAGCATCTAATGTTATGCTCTGAGGACTCTAATATATTACATTGGGTGAATGGATATTCCAATTCCAAATCTTAATCACCAAACTGTATCACACCGAAATCTACTACTAGCAATGCATTGTGCTGGAATGAGAATCACCTCAGCTTTAGATGTCTGTATTTTTAAAAGCAAATAGCATTGCTCTTATCCAGCTTCAGGAGTACCAATAAAACTTTGACTCATCCTGCTGGATTCCTGAGTGTGAGATCCCTGGATTCGGCTGGAATCTGGCACAGCCTGGACCACCTCCATCCTCAGTGATGGTACCATCAAGCCTCAGACCCTGAGGATTTGAAGTCTGTGCCGTTTTGACCGTTTTGTGAGTTGAAAGTATGAAAACTCTCAGTCATCCAATCAAAGTTTCTGAAAGGTACTAAGTTCTCCAGTGCACGTCCATAAGGTATTTTAAGAAATGACCATAATTGTGCTAATGGTTTCCATTTTAATTTGGGAGGGCAGTGCCTCTTCTCCAGTCTGTGGGGAAATGGGATGTTGGTCACCACTTGGCTAACACTGGCAGCATGCTCCCATTCTGTAGATGGGAAAAATGAGGGTAGAAAGATTAAGTGCCTGCCCCAAGGCAACAGCACTCAGAAGTGTGATTTGATGCTGTCTCTCCATTGCTGGTGAGGTCTTTATCTACTTAGCGACAGAAATAATTAGGATCTGATATGGTTTGACTGTGTCCCCTCCCAAATCTCATCTTGAATTGTAGCTCCCACAATTCTCACATGTCGTAGGAGGGACTTGGTGGGGGGTGACTGAATCATGGGGTTGGGCCTTTCCTGTGCTATTCTCATGATAGTGAAGAAGTCTCATGAGATCTGATCTGATGGTTTTGTAAGGTGGCGTTGCCCTGCACAAGCTCTCCGTTTACCTGCTGCCATCGACGTAAGGCATGACCTGCTCCTCCTTGCCTTCCACCATGATTGTGAGGCCTCCCCACCCATGTGGAACTGTGAGTCCGTTAAACTTCTTTCCTGCATAAACCGCCGTCTCAGATATGTCTTTCTAGCAGCATGAAAACAGACCGACACGGGATCATAATAATAACAATGACCAAACGAATTAACATTTAGTATAAACATTTATACAATCCACATCGTGGATGGTTGGATGCCAGATTTATCTGGTTATCTTATAGTTAATATTATTTGGCCACACGTCGAACAACATGAGACAAAAAATACACCTTGGATCTAATTCCAGAGTACAAACAGAGGCATATTTCATGCTTAATCATCTCACATCACAATTAGAATTTTGTGAAAAAAATAAAAGAAATGAGTAGCACGTAATTTAGCATTATGCAAAGGGAATGCAAGTTCTATCTATGAGGCCATGTACTAATGAACTGCATTTATTGCAAAGCATAGGATCAACCACTGAAGAAAACAAGCTTTGAATTACAGAAGTAAAATAGACGATGGGTAACTATTTAACCTGAAAGATGAGGAATCATGAAACTCACTAATTATGTGATCTTGATCAATTACTCAAACTCTCTGAAGAAGGATCTACTCTACATTCTAGCAAAAGCAGCTTCATATATAAGGGCCATTAAATAGAGAGGGAGTGGCTGATCTGAAAGTGACTGAATGGTCAGATGTTGGTGGAGCACAAAGCTGGGAAACAAACAGGTGTTGATCCACTTGGTTGCCCCATGGGGGCGCTAATGACATCTTGGATGGATGGTTCTTTATATTATGGAAAAGTCCAACATATTCTAGGGGATTTAATGTCCCTTAATTCCACAAACAGTAGATGCCATGACACCCTCCATTCATTGTGACAACTACAAATGTCCCCACACGCTTACAAACGCTCCATAGGGATGTTGGTATGCTCTGCAGTTGAGAATCACTTATGGTCAATGCATTGGTCTTTGTGATAGGCAGTTCTACTAGACGGCATTTTAAAAACAAACAGCTAAAGTAGATTCTTGTTATAGGTGGTCCATGTGTCCACTGGAATGAAGAAGGGGAAGTTATCAGATATTGAGTTAGCTTCTGCACATCTTTGAAACTGACAGTGGATGGACATACTTTGGCAGAGCTTAGGGGTCTTTCAAAATAAATGTGTCTCCTGTCCATATAATGCCTCGCAACTGCCCTTCTCTCAATCCATAAAAACTAGGTCCTTAAAAATCCAGTCTGGGGAAATGAAAACTCAAAACAGGTCCAGGCCACATATCCTCTGGAACTTTCCTATTTTATACTTAGATGCATTAAAATTGTTGAAAGTAAAAGTCAGGAATTTACTGTGTTCACCCTCTGGATCTCCATGACAACGTGAACCTTCAGACAATGTCCAGATTTGAGAGAGAAGCCCGATGCGGTGATCCCAGGAGGGAGCAGAAGGAGGAACACTTCTGTTAACTCATCACCATGTTATCTTTCCCCATGTTTCCTGTTTTCCCAAGTTTTGTACCTTAAATAAGAAAAAGTAAGTAGATAACATACAAGACAGAGCAGATACTTAGCAAATAAATATATGAAATTATTGAGTAAAGGCTGCCAACACAGCCATCTGAGTAAATGTAAATTAAAAAGTACATGTGTCAAGAAAAGTTGCAGCCCTACGATTCAGAGAGAAGAGCCACCCCAAAGAACTGAGGCACTATGCTCATGATGTGCTTATGACAAGTCTCAGGGAAAACTGCACCCTGCTGGAAGTCTTCAAAAACTTTAGCCAAGACAGAAACTCCACTACCCAGGGTGCATTTCCTCACTGGGACACCTTTTGTGACATCATTAAAGACATACCAATGGACACTATTATTGGCAACATCTGCTATCACCTGTTAAAAACATACATACATTATTTTCTTCAACAAACATGTCATGTGTGTATATTTGTGTGTTTGCACTTGAATGGGTACACACAATTTTTTTTTTTTTTTTTTTTTTTTGACACAGAGTCTCTTTCTGTCACCCAGACTGGAGTGCAGTGGTACGATCTCGGCTCACTGCAACCTTGACCTCCCAGGTTCCAGCAATTGTCATGCCTCAGCCTCCTGAGTAGCTGGGGTTACAGGTGCCTGTCACTACATCTGGCTAATTTTTGTGTTTTTGGTAGAGATGGAATTTCACCACGTTAGCCAGGCTAGTCTTGAATTCCTGAGCTCAAGTAATGTGCCTGCTTCAGCTGGCTGAAGTGCTGGGATTACAGGCATGAGCAACTATGTCTAGCCAAACAAAATTATTTTTCTCTCATTGTGGTAGGAAAATTATGTTCAGAAGTGTTTATAGCCAATGGCAGCAACCTGGCAGAGTTTCCATCAAGCATTACTTAGAAAATACTAAGTATCAGTAAAAAAAAAAAAAAAAAAAAAATCAAATACAGTATTTGAGGCTGATTTGTGACTAAAATGTATGTACAAAAAATACAATTATAAAGTAAAATTGGTGTAAAATTAGAAATGACGTATGTACTTACCTTGTGACTCAGCAATTGCACCCCTGGGTATTTATTCCAGAGAAATAAAAACAGGTTTACACAGAAACCTGTGTATAAACTTTCTTAGCAGCTGTGTTGGTCTGTTCTTGCACTGCTTATAAAGAAATACCTGAAACTAAGCAATACGTAAAGAAAAGAGGCTTTATTGGCTTGTAGTTCTGTGGGTTGATAGCAGGAGCAACCAAGCAGGAGAGCTAAGTGCTTCACACGAGTAAACAACCAGGTTTCCAAGAACTTGCTCACTCTCTTGAGGACAGCACCAAAAGGTCTTGCTAAACCATGCATGAGAAACCCACCCCCATGACCCAATCACCTCCCGCCAGGTCCCACCTCCAACACTGGGGTTTACATTTTAATATGTGATTTGGAGCGGACGTCCAAACGATATCAGCAGCTTTGTTGATAATTGCTGAGACCTGGAAATGGATCAGATGTCCTTCAATGAAAAAATGGTTAAACAAACCACAGCACATCCACGGCATGGACTACTACTCAGGATTAAAAAGAAACAGACACTCTCCGTCCCTACTTACCTTCCCTTCTCGCTCCCTCCCTCGGTCATTTCCTCTCTCCATTCCTTCTTCCATTTCATCCTTGCTTCCTCTCCTCTTCTCTGTTCTCTTCTTCCTCTCTTCTGCCCCATATCTTCCTCTGTCCCGTCCCCTCTCCCTCCCTTCTCCTCTCCCTTCTCCTTCCTTCCTCATCCTCCTCAATCCATCCATTCATCTCTTCTCCCTCTCTTTCTCTCTTCTTTTCTCTTTTTCTCTCCTGTATCCCTCCTCACCCCTTCCTCTCTTCCCCCCTCCTTCTGTGGCACTCTTCTCCTTCCTCCGTTCCTCTCTCCCCTCTTTCCTTGCCTCCCACTCTGGCCTCGCTGAGGTTTTTCAGTCACACAAAATGCACTCCCACCTTTTTATTTATTTATTTATTTTAAATTATTTTTTATTGCATTTTAGGTTTGGGGGTACATGTGAAGAACATGCAAGATTGTTGCATAGGTACACACATGGCAGTGTGGCTTGCTGCCTTCCATCCCCTCGCCGGTATCTGACATTTCTCCCCATGCTATCTCTTCCCACCTCCCCACCCCCCGTCCCTCCCCCATTTCCCCCCAATGGACCCCAGTGCGTAGGGCTCCCCTCCCTGTGTCCATGTGTTCTCATTGTTCAACACCTGCCCATGAGTGAGAAGATGCGGTGTTTGATTTTCTGCTCTTGAGTCAGTTTGCTGAGAATGATGGTTTCCAGGTTCATCCATGACCCTACAAAGGACGTGAACTCATCATTTTTGATGGCTGCGTAATATTCCATGGTGTATATTTACCACATTTTCCCTATCCAGTCTATCATCGTTGGGCATTTGGGTTGGTTCCAGGTCTTTGCTATTGTAAACAGTGCTGCAATGAACATTCGTGTGCACGTGTCCTTGTAGTAGAATGATTTATAATCCTTTGGATATATACTCAGTAATGGGATTGCTGGGTCAAATGGGATTTCTATTTTTAGGTCATTGAGGAATCGCCACACTGTCTTCCACAATGGTTGAATTAATTTACACTCCCACCAACAGTGTAAAAGTGTTCCTATTTCTCCACATCCTCTCCAGCATCTGTTGTTTCCAGATTTTTTAATGATCACCATTCTAACTGGTGTGAAATGGTATCTCAATGTGGTTTTGATTTGCATTTCTCTAATGACCAATGATGATGAGCATTTTTTAATATGTTTGTTGGCCTCCTGTATGTCTTCTTTTGTAAAGTATCTGTTCATATCCTTTGCCCACTTTTGAATGGGCTTGTTTGTTTTTTTCTTGTAGATCTCTTTTAGTTCTTTGTAAATTCTGGATATCAGCCCCTTGTCAGATGGGTAGACTGCAAAAATTTTTTCCCATTCTGTTGGTTGCCGATTCACTCTACCAACTGTTTCTTTTGCTGTGTAGAAGCTGTGGAGTTTGATTAGGTCCCATTTGTCTATTTTGGCTTTTGTTGCCATTGCTTTTGGCGTTTTGGTCATGAAGTCCTTGCCTACGCCTATGTCCTGAATGGTTTTGCCTAGATTTTCTTCTAGGGTTTTTATGGTGTTAGGTCTGATGTTTAAGTCTTTAATCCATCTGGAGTTAATTTTGGTGTAAGGTGTCAGGAAGGGGTCCTGTTTCTGCTTTCTGCACATGGCTAGCCAGTTTTCCCAACACCATTTATTAAACAGGGAATCCTTTCCCCATTGCTTGTTTTTGTCAGGTTTGTCTAAGATCAGATGGTTTTGGGCATGTTGTATTTCCTCTGAGGCCTCTGTTCTGTTCCATTGGTCTATATCTCTGTTTTGGTATCAGTACCATGCTGTTTTGATTACTGTAGCCTTGTAGTATAGTTTGAAGTCGGGTAGTATGATGCCTCCTGCTTTGTTCTTTTTGCTTAGAATTGACTTGGTTATGCAGGCTCTCTTTTGGTGCCATATGAAGTTTAAGGTGTTTTTTTCCAGTTCTGTGAAGAAGGTCATTGGTAGCTTGATGGGAATAGCATTGAATCTGTAAATTACTTTGGGCAGTATGGCCATTTTCACGATGTTGATTCTTCCTAACCATGAACATGGAATGTTTCTCCATCTGTTTGTATCCTCTCTTATTTCGTTGAGCAATGTCTTGTAGTTCTCCTTGAAGAGGTCCTTTACGTTCCTTGTTAGTTGTATTCCTAGGTAGCACTCCCACCTTTCAACCTGTGCAGAGGCCATTGATCCCTCTGCCTATATTTTTTTTTTAAAATGATGAAATGATCTTTAATGAGGAAGGGGCTGCCTCCCTACCCTCTCAAGGACATCTCTTTGAAACATTATCTGTCTGGGAGGCACCAGGTCTTTTGATTTCACAACCCAAGGATCCAGGCTTTCCAGCTTTGGAGCTGTGGACATGTTGTGCATCTGGAATTAGCTCAGGTGTCTCCCACAAGGAATACCAGAAACAATCTCAGGGTACACCTGTTTATCGCTTAAAAAGAGGAGAATTTTTTATTGTTCTCTCTTCCACTTTATTATATAAAGTTGTGTGAAATTCTGTCCAGACTTTGTACACGTATTTAAGGCAGCCTTACATGTATGACAATTAGTAAGTAATGTCTACTCATTAATAAAGTCTTTCCCTCACTTTCTCTCTCTTCCTCTCTCTCCCTCTCCCTCTTCCTCTCTCCCTCTTATTTCTAGGGATAAAAATTTTATTTCACTGACTTCATTCAGGTCTCTCTCTGTGAGTGGTTACCTTCCCCCACTCGATATGAAGAACGTTTCATTTCTCTTCACAGCATTTACTGCCACCTATTTTATTTTAATATGTTAATTTGCTTATTGCATTTATTCCTTATCATTACTATCTAAACTCCCTAGAGGAGGAACTTTGGTTTTCACAACTGCACTTCAACTCCTAGAGCAATTTGCTGTACTCAGCAAATATTGTTGAGCACATTCTTTTCACAGCTATTTACTGAGCAGTTACAAGATGTCAGACACTTAAAATACCAGATGAGACCTGCTAAGCCTTTGGGATAGCTCAGTGGACCCACTACATAGCAATAACTTCTAGAGCTTATGCACAAACTGTGTTCTAGAATATGGAATAGAATGTACTTTATTCAGTACATTAAACCACCTGTATTATTCGAAATCAAGATATAAATAGCAAACCATATGTCGAGTTAATGACAAAAAATAGTTTACAAAAACCTGTGTTATAACAAACTTCCAAGTTCTTTCTTTCTTTTTTTTTCTTTTTCTTTCTTTGTTTTTTCTTAAGACAGAGTTGCCCTCTGTTGCCCAGGCTGGAGTGCAGTGGTGTGATCTCAGCTCACTGCAACCTCCACCTCCCGGATTCAAGTGATTCTCTTGCCTCAGCCTCCTGAGGAACTGGGATTACAGGCATGTGCCATCACACCAGAATAATTTTTGTATTTTTAGTAGAGACGGGATTTCACCATGTTGGCCAGACTGGTGTCGAATTCCTGACCTCAAGTGATCCACCCACCTCGGCCTCCCAGAGTGCTGGGATTACAGGCAGAAGCCACCGCGCCCGGCCTAGGTTCTTTAAATTATCCATTCTCAGAAAGAGTGCAGCCTTTTGTAAAATATTCTTATTTTGTAAGCTGATTTTAGGCTCATTGCTGAAATTCCTAAGCCCTTGAAAAATAGAAATTATTCTGGTTCGTACATGCAGGTCCTCTGCGGTCATCTTACCTTTGTGCTGCTTGAGCATTACTTTCTGGGTCTCTCCTGGCTCTAACCTGCCTGAAGGACCCTGGGGAACAGACCCCACACCTTTATTTTCTTGAAGGCCCCACTTCACTCTTCAAGGAAGATGTACACCGACCCCTGCGATGGGGCATGCAGAAAGAAGCGATGGCTCCACACAGATGAGACCAGGGGTTGGGATCAGATACACCAGAGTGAGATGTCTTCTTCCTCTGCCACTGAGTAATTGTGTGATGGCAAGCAGGATCCTCTCCCTCTGTGCCTCAGTTCCCACACTAGCCAAATGGAAATAGTAATAGCAACAACACCCTCCCTGACTTCCATAAGGACCAAATGAGGTCAGGTCTGCAAAGCCCATAGTCAAAATGGTCAGAGCATGGCCATTCCTTGGGGGTGGCACTGGAAGGGTGAGGGGAGGAGGGGGTGGATGGAGTCGGGAAGGTTACATTGAATACATTAGATTTTGGAAAGTTTTATCTGGTATTCAAGTCTCTAGGGTGGAAGAAGCCCAGGAGGAGTGAATTGGAGAAAAAAGAACAGGAGCTGAGTGAGTGAAAACATTTCACTCTATTTTAGGCTCTAGCAAAAAATAGTGATTGAGGAGTTAGAAGGAAGATTCTCATGGGAGTTATTATCTTTGCATGGAGAACTGTAGTAATTTTGGCCTGTGAAGGAATTAAAGTTTAACTCTAATTTACTAACTCTAATTTAATCCAAAGTAAGAGAGATCACTATATAAAAATGACCCAAAATGTGTAACGGTCACCATTTTTTATCACAAAGTCACCCCAGGAAGTGAATTGACCACAAATTACAGCCATCTATCATGCTTAGCTATATGATATTGTAATTATATGGGTCAAAGTGATCAGATCATATAGGTCAGATATCAGCCATTCCAATCTAGTAAGAGTCATCAAACTAAACAGATAGAACCACCCAAATATTGACTAAAATCCACCTGAATATAATTAATCTACACTCTCTTTAAATCAGATTCCAAAACTTACTTCAAGTATTTGCCCCAGCCCTGACCCTGGTTTTGCTCAAGTAAAATTGTCCAAAAGAATCCTCTGAGCAGTCACCTAAACCAAGGCTTCCCGTCCAATCAAACTGCTTAATCTCCTCCATTTAGAACACCTGATGTCCTCAGGGGCCATTTCCTTGAGGTGAATTTAGACGACTGCTTAGCTATTAGGCATTTCTGTTTTGCTCTAATACCCACTTATAAGTGCAAATTTGCCAGCAAGCTGCAGCGCCTTGTGTGAGTGAGTCATAAACTGCGCATGGTTCAGTTGCTCTAACACATTTCGCTGCAGGGCTCGACACCATGCATCTGTCGGAATTATGTATTTTCTGCCAGCAGCTTTTGAGCCTCTTAACCGGGTGACAGCCAACACCTAGAAGAACATACATAGGGAAATAGTCACAAAAGTCTGTCATGTGAAATGCTAGGATCATTTAAACACCAAAATGTGGGAGGGCTATAGACTTTTCTCCCTCTCCAAGGAATACTGGTCAAGGGCCTCCTGTTAAAATGGGCAGAAGTCCCCAAAAGGTGCTGCGTTAATTGATGAAACCTGTGCCAACCGAGAGAATCACATACTGCCCCAGGCACATCTGCTTCTGCTGACTTTTCCTGAGCTCCCACCCAGCCTCTGTTTATCCTGCTGGCTGCCCCAGTACACTCTCAGTGCTGGGGTGACATTGTTCCCAGCAGGGTCCCCTCTGGACAACCCTCAAAAAGGTTCCAGGACGGCTCTCCATCCGGCATGGGCAGATGACCACATGCCCCTGTTTGCCCAGGGCAGTTGTGGGGTAATTATTAGTAGCAACTATTTATTCGTAAAAGCATCCCTGTTTGCATAATAAAGTACATGGTTGCACTAAGCATGGTCCACACCTGCTTACAGGGACACTCATCCTCAGCTATAACACACTCCTGTCATGTAGCCCCTCCCCATAGAGCAACCCCCAGCAGCCCTGCCACCTGGGCAGGTAGCCAGGCTCCCCAGAGACCTACAGACTTCATGGGTGTCATTATCCTCATCACTATGCATGGTGCCCCCAAGTTTTTAGCTCTCCATGGAAGGGTTACAAAGTGACAGAACGAGGATTCAAATTCAGCAAGTCAGTTCCATAGCCAAGAGCTGGTAGCAGAGGTGCCCATCTGTTGCTGGGGGAGTGTAAAAGGAGCCCGCCAGTTCGGGTAAGAGGAGAGGCTGTGTTGGAATCAAAGCATGAGCTTGGCTTTGCAAATGATGCAAAAGATGACGCAGAGGATGCTTCTGGGCTAAAGGACCCCACGAGGCTGGGGAACACACAGGGCAGTCTCTTTGGGGGTGGTGGCTCATGAGTGGCCTGTGCATCCCTCATTCATTCCACAAACCTGCCTGAGCACCTAGGCTGCGTCGTGCTGCTTTCTAGGTCCTGCAGCAACAGCCAGCAAGATCTCTCTGCTCAGGAAACCTACATGCTAGTGAGGGAGATAGAAAGCAAATAAATACATCCTCAGTATTATTTCAGATTGTAAGGAGTGTTCTGGAGGACAGAAGACAGAATGATCTTGCATTGCGGTGGACATGAGGATGCAGGCCCAGTCGCTTCCGCTCCTCCTACCTCAGGACATCTGCTCATCTCGCATCTTTATCTTCTTCTCCCTCAGGTCTGTCTGAGCTCACATGTCACCTCCTTGCTGAACTCTTTTCTGACTGTGCTGTCTACAGTGGCTTAGGGTGTCCTGGTCAGGAGTAAGCCAGTGTAGCCACGTGGTGGGGACAGTGATAGGCAGGAGGCAGGTGGGGTCTTGTGGGGTTTTGTGGGTCACGATGAGGGGCTCAGACATTCCTCTGAGCCTCCAGTGGTGAGGGATTTGGCAGACAAGTGACATGGTATAATCTATGTTCTGAAAGATTTCTCTGCATGCTCGTGGAGAATGGATGGCAGGAGAGAAATGTGAGTGAACCTGAAAGCTTTAGAAGAGGCTGGATAGATGGTCTTAATTCATGTGTGGTGTGTGCCAGGGTTCTGCTTCCACTTGTCTCCAGAAGCCAACGCCATGGGGCCCTCCTGAGATAGATGTGACTAAACCCTAATAAATATAAATACACCAGTTGACTCAGTAGGATTTAAAATCAGACAGGAAGAATTCCAGGACACATTTCCAATTCTCCTGACGTTAATTTCATGGCCAGTCAATTTACTTCCTCCGGTATGAAAGAACAGCTCAGAAGCTAATTTTGAGAACCCATGAACTTGTACCCACATAGGAGACTTGAATCAAAATTTGCTGAAAACCTTCTGAATATGGCTCTGGAAAAACCACCTGCCTCTGACCACCATTTCTTGCCTACATAGGGAATATTTTTGAAACCAAAATGCAAAGAAACTCTTTGCTGTTATGATTTTCTTTACATTAGCTAGCAAAAGAATTAAAATTGGTGGGTTTTGTTTTTGTTTTTGTTTTTTTTTTTGAGACAGAGTCTCACTCTGTCACCAGGCTGGAGCACAGAGATGGAATCTCTGCTCACTGCAACCTCCGCCTCCCAGGTTGAAGCGATTCTCCTGCCTCAGCCTCCCAAGTAGCTGGGCCTATAGGTGCATACCACCACTCCTGGCTAATTTTTTGTATTTTCAGTAGAGACAGGGTTTCACCACGTTAGCCAAGATGGTCTCGATCTCCTTGTGATTGACTGCCTCCGGCCCCCGAAAGTGCTGAGATTACAGGCATGAGCCACCGCGCCCAGCCCAATATGATTCTAGAAATAAAATACATATAACAGTCCCAACATTGGGAGCCTGTGGTCATATTAAATCAGCCCTATGCCTAAGCCTGTCCAGGATGCAGGCCCAGTGCTTCCACTCCTCCTCCCTAAGCACATCTTCCCCTGTCTCTTCTTTAATTAATTGTCTTTCAAGTCTCTCTTCACTCCCTGTCACCTTCTTGCAGAACTCTTTCCCAGTGATGCTGTCTCTAGCAGCTCAGGGCAACATGGTCAGGAGTAGGCCAGTGTAACCCATGACAGGAAGTTCATCGTCTTAGTTATTTGGAGTGGCTAAAACAAAGTCCTGTGGACCGGCTGACTTATAAACAACAGAAACTTACTTCTCATGCTTCTGGAGGCTGGAGGGCTGAGATCAAGGTGCCTGGGAGACCAAAGTTCTGGAAACGTCCTTGTCTGAGTTGTCAACTTGTCCCTCTGTCCTCACATGGTGGAAAGAAGGCTAGAGAGCTGTCTGGGGTCCCTTTTGAAGGGCACTAATTCTATTCATGAGGGCTCCACCCTCATGGCATCATGACCTCCCGAGGCCCCAATCCCTCACACCGTCAAACCAGGCGTCAGGACTTTGACATAGGAAAGTTGAAGGAACACAAATATTCAGTCCGGTGCAGTCCTCACTCACCCTGAAACATCCCCCTACATGCAGCCCGTTAGTTTGTTTCTACCTGGCTCAGATCAGCTTCCTGGGTGAATGTGTTCATCTCAGGACCTGATTCTCTTTGGAGCCATGCAAGTCTCAATAAGGATTCAGGAGCTTGCAGATAATTCTACCCACTGAAATGTGAGCAGAGAACTTTTGCAGGGTCCACAGAAGAAGGAGGAAACTTCCATACCAGGGTCCAGAGAATGCGGCCAGCTTGAGAAGGTGACGGGTTCACGTATCATCTTTCCCGCCGCTTTCCTTCCATCTCTCTGTTCCAGTCTGCAATATCAGAACCTGGCTGGCAGGCTGGGGCTGAGTGAGAGCAGAAAGAGAGAAGAAATCCTTCTCACTGCAGATTTCCAGGCTGAAGACAATCAGTTGATATTTCATAATATTTAGAATTTTGATGAAGAACTCCTTCTCACTGCAGATTTCCAGGCTGAAGACAATCAGTTGATATTTCATAATATTTAGAATTTTGATTAATAGCTTAATGCTGTGTTAGTCACGGTTCTCTAGAGGGACAGAACTAATAGGATATATGCATGTATGCAAGGGACTTTATTAGGGAGAATTGGCTCACAGAATCACAGGGTCACAAGGCAAAGTCCCGGGATGTCTGCAATCTGGAGAAGACAGAAGACTGGCTCAGTCTGTGTCTCAAGGCCTCAAAACTAGGGAAGCTGATGGTGCCACCTTCAGTTTGTGGCAGAAGACCTGAGAGCCCCTGGGAAGCCACTGGTGCAAGTCCCAGAGTCCAAAGGCCTTAGAACCTGGAATCTGATGTCCAAGGGCAGGAGGACTAGGAGGAAGCATCCAGCATGGAAGAAAGAAGGAACCTGGAGCCCCAGCAAGCAAGGTCTTCTCACTTTCCTCCACCTGCCTTGTTCCAGCTGTGCTGGCAGCTGATTGGATGGTGCCCACCACATGGAGGCAGGGTCTTCCCGTCCCCATCCTCTGACTCAAATGTCCATCTCTTCTGGCAACACCTTCCAAGACACACCCAGAAACAATCCTCTACCAGGATTGTTTAGGCATCCTTCAAGCCAATCAAGTTGACATCTAATATCAACCATCACAGATGGGCTGTTTTAATTTAGGAAAGACCACTGGACTTTTTTTTTAACCCAATATGGATGTGGCTGGTCCTGGACTGGCTAACATTTTCAGCCTGGGAGAGGGGTGGGTTACCCCTCTGAACACATTTTGATTGCGTTAGAGGGGCTGGCCCATCAACAGCAGCACTACTCATGCTCCCTTCTCCTTTACTCTTCCTCTCAAAAGAGATTTATAGAGGAATTAAGAGATCCTGATGTGAAGGGAACACAACTGTGATAAACCCCAGCTTTCCTACTTCCTTTCTTTAAAATTTCAAAGCATTTCTGGAAATGCTGTCTTTATTCACTTTGACTTTGCTTTTGAGTAGAAATGTTCCCCTTAAATTGAATATGCAAATCACTTTTCTTCAGATGTGTTGAATATGTGCAAACACTAGCTGTGCATTAATAGTGCCCTGGTCAGCCTGGTATGGTGGCTCATGCCTGTAATCCCAGCACTTTGGGGGGCCAAGGCAGGTGGATCTCACAAGGTCAGGAGTTTGATACCAGCCTGGCCACAATGGTGAAGCCCTGTCTTTACTAAAAATACAAAAATTAGCCAGGTGTGGTGGCGGGCACCTGTAATCCCAGCTACTTGGGAGATTGAGGCAGAGAACTGCTTGAACCTGGGAGGCAAAGGTTGCAGTAAGCTGAGATTGTGCCACTGTACTCCTGACTGGGTGACAGAGAGAGATTCTGTCCCCCTCCAAAAAAAAAAAATTGCCCTTGTCTTTCTACACCTCTGCCTGAAATGTCCCTTTTGTATTTTTTTTAAAGCATCTGGTTGTGAAATTATGTCACCTGGAGAAGGGGCCAGATCATGGTCCCACCTCTTACTGTAAGCAGACTTCGGGGCTTCATCAGTACACATCCTAGAAAAACTAGACTTTGGAGATGCGTATGGTTCATTAGAAGTCCTATGAGTACCAGGGTGCATGTCTTGTTCACTTTCGGTTCACCACAATTGGCTTACACACCCACCTTGAAAATTGCTAACACTCGGATGATGGTTGAACTTCTTTTTAATTTTTGAGGTTTTTTCCACTGCAAGAGACAGAAACAGAGTCAGAAGCCACTAAGAAACAAAGAGGTGGCTTTTTGAGCACATGTGTCTTGGAGGAAAACTAGGGATTTTCATGGACTTGGGGAAAAGAAGGGAAGCCATAGGAACCAGTGCCCTGGGGATGGTAGAGGGAATCAGAGCTGTCCTCTCTCTGTAGGTCAGGCCCTTCACTGCTGGCCTTTGTGAGTCCTCTCTCTCCCAACAGCCAGACCTTTATTGTGAGGGAGACCCAATGCCCGAGGTTTCAACTCCCTCCTCCTAGCCTGTGACTCCAAAAGTACAATTGCAACTTTAAAGTCCCAGAGAAAGATTCAGAGAGGTCAGACCTGGGTTTCATGCCCACATGATTCCCCCCCAATTGAGCCATGTGTCCTCTTTGGCCAGGGGAGGGAATTAGTACCCTCTTTATTAGAGGAGTGGGAAAAGGAAAGTTTTCTGAGCAGGCAAAATTAAATTAAAATAAAATATAACAACGGCACCTTAGGCCCAAGGTATATACCCAGAAAAATTAAAAGCATACCTCCATATGAAAACTTACACATCAATGTTCAATGAAACATTATTCAAAATGGCAAAATAAAATAAAATAAAATAAAATGGCCAGACACAGTGGTGCACACCTGTAATCCAGGCATTTTGGGAGGTTGAGTCAGGTGGATCACTTGAGGCCAGGAGTTTGAGGCCAGCACAGCCAACATGGTGAAACCTTGTCTCTACAAAAAATGCAACAATTAGCTGGTCATGTTGGCACATGCCTGTAATCCTAGCTACTCAGGAGGCCAAGGCAGGAGAATCACTTGAACTTAGGAGGCAGAGGTTGCAACGAGCCAAGATCCTGCTGCTATACTCCAGCGTGGGCAACAGAGCAAAACTCGATCAAAAAAACAAATACAAAAACAAACAAACAAACCAAAAAGCCAAAAGTGGAACCGTCCCAAATGTCCATCAACTTGTGAATGAATAAATAAAATGTGATCTATCTATATGACAGAGTATTATTCAGCAATGTAAAAAAATGAGATACTGATCCATGCCACAATGCAGATGAAACTTCAAAACATCATGCTGAGTGAAAGAAGCCAGACACAAAAGGCCACATATTATATGAGTCCATTTATATAAAATTTCCATCACAGACAAATCTATAGGGACCTAGTCAATTAGTGGTTTCCTAGAGCTTGGGGGAGAGAGGTATGGGGGAGTGACTGCTAACAGGTACAGAGTTTCTTTTTCAGTGACAAAAATGTTCTAAAATGTATTGTAGTGATAGTTGCCCAATTCAATAAATCCTAAAAACCATTGAATGGTCCACTTTAACAGTTGAATCTTAGGGTATGTAAATTATAATGCCATAAAGGTATTGAAAGGAAAATAACATGGACCAATGAGATAGGGGGAGGAGCAAAGAGAACGTCATGTCATTCATTCAACAGGCTTTGTATGTCTGCACGTGGTAGGCACTGCCATCTGCTAAGAAGCCAAGGAGAACTAGGATGTGACTATTCCCCAAGAGCTCACAGGCTCTGCGAGAGACAGACGTCTCGCCCAGAATAGTCCATCAAGAGAGGAACACCACAAGGAGAATTGCCAGGCACCAAAGCAGTTTAGAGAATGTGGTGATGAACTCTACCCTGAGGCGGAGGGTCGGGAAGGAGATCAGAAAAGCTTCACAGCAGAGACCACATGTGAGTGGGGTCTCGAAGGGTAAGAATGTCCCAAAAACAAGATGGGGAAAGAGAACTCCAGGCTGAAGCAGCGTAGCAAAATCATGGTGGCAGGGAGGAGCTGGATGCCTGAGGAGCTAAGGAATGGGTCGGGGGGATGGTATGGAAGTGTGTGTGACTGGGGAGGGACATACGGGAGCCACATACCCATGGTCTCTATCAAGAGGCCTCGTCCACTCTGATAAGGAGGAACTAACCATTCGGATGAGAAGCTCTTTTTTATTGTTAATTAAGGGAGGGGTCTGATGGTCCCTAAATAAGGACAATGACTCACAGCTGCAAGGATCTTGCCATGTGGAGGGCTCTGTGCAAAGGGTGTCATTTAATACTCTAACCACCCTATGAGACATGTGTTGTTCTTGTACAGGTAACAGTTGAAAAAAACTGAGGCTCGTGGAGTTTGCATATCTAGCCAGTGATTTCTTAATGTTAGGTGGTGGACGTGAACTTCAAATGCAACTATATTAGTCTGTTCTCACAGTGCTAATAAAGACATACCCAACACTGTGTAATTTATAAGGGAAAGAGGTTTAATTGACTCAAAGTTCAGCATGGCTGGAGAGGCTTCAGGAAACTTACAATAATAGAGAAAGTTGGAAGCAAACCTGTCCTTCTTCACAGGGTGGCAGGAAGGTGAAGAGCTGAGCAGAGGGGGAAAAGCCCCTTGTAAAACCAACCCTTTAGATCTAAACTGAAATATCGACTCACCTTGAACCTCAAGCCGGTCAGCCTTGGGGCTGGAACTGCAGCATTACCTCGCCTGGTCCTCAGATCTATGGAATGGAATGAGAATAAAACCATTGGCTCTCTTGTATCTCCATCTTGCCAGCTAAGCCTGCAGAGCTTAGGGCTTGCCAGCCTCCATAATTGTATGAGCCAATTCCTTGCCATAAATCTTGTATGTATGTGTGTGTGTGTGTGTGTTTGTATTTACACAGACACGTGCGTGTGTGTATATATATATATTTGTATACACATGTATATGAGTGCAGTATATATATGTGTACACGTGCATGTGTATGTGCATATATACATATATATGCACGGATATGTGTGTGTACATAAATACGTGCGTGCACGTGTGTGTGTGTGCATGTGTGTGTGTGTGTGTGTGTGTGTGTGTGTATCTCCTATTGGTTTTGTTTCATTGGATAACCCTAACCAATCTCCTATTGGTTTTGTTTCATTGGATGTAAACATCTTTTGTGGGCCATTATTCAGCCTATCTACCACGGGTGCAAATATGCTCACATCCTTTCTATTTTCTAATTAATTATTTTTACACCCACTAGAATAATGTCTCTTGCATATATCCAAGTTGCTGAAAGTGTGGCCATCAAATCCCCTGGGGTCCTTAAAAATGTAGCCCTTTGGGAGTCTGTGGGGGATACTGTGAAGGGGTGCCCACATCTTCCTTCAACACACCTATTGCACGGATGATAAGAAGGATGTCAGCAAATAGCCTTAGATATAGCCCAGGACCACAGAAGCTACCTTCACCAAGCCATGCCCTTCCCAGAGGACACTTCATCCAGTGACTGATCTATTCAACCTCATAAAGGTCTGACCATCTCTGTCAGATTTTGAGACATTTAAATAAGCAAACGACCAAAGAGATGTGGGGAATCACATGTGATAAACAGGTGTCCCTGGGGATAGAAGACAGGGAAGAGGAGATGAAAACGCTGGAGTCCATGAGGCTCCTGAGTGATGTCTGCAGGAGCAACAACAGTGACATTCTCATCACAGGGAAAACTCCGGCCCTCTGTAATTATAGCCAGCCTGAGGTTCCTTTTAGACTATTGGTACTTTGGGAGTAGTTTGCATCTAAATTAAAATTGGACCTCAAAGCAGTTGGATGAGGTTGCATTTCTAAGGATAGGGAAATGTGACAGGCAGGTTACTAATTGCTAGGAAACTGCACCGGTGATTGCAGAGAGCAGAAAAGGAGATAATAATAATTAAGCAGGTGGGGGCACACTCAGCAAGAAGAACAGTAGAAAAACCAACTGAGTGTCAGAAACTCATCCCTGTAATGCATTATTTCTCCTACCATACATTAGATGTAGAATACTTAAGTGTGTGTTTTATATATAATGTTACTTCTTATACTACTTTTCTGTAATATATAGGCAATACGCACAAAATAATGTAAAAATAATACTATATATGATGCTATTTTTACATTATTGTTATAAAATATGCATAGTCACATAATATATATTTATATTTTCAATACCAATTATACATTTATATGAAATACAGCCTTGCTTTTTAAAATTCTTTTTTTTTTTTTTTTGAGACAGGATCTCACTCTGTCACCCTAGCTGGAGTGCAGTGGTACAATCAAGGTTCACTGTAGCCTTAATCTCCTGAGCTCAAAAAAATCCTCTCACCCCAGCCTCCCAAGCGGCTTGGACGACGGGAGTGTGCCATCATGCCCAGCTAACTTTTGTACTTTTTGTAAACATGGGGTCTCACCATGTTGCCCAGGCTGGTCTCAAGCTCCTGGGCTCAAGTGATCGTCTTACCTTAGTCTCCCAAAGTGCTGAGATTACAGGTGTGAGTCACTGCACCTGATTCAGTCTTAATTTATGACTTGTTTAAAAGTTTGTCTCTAGTAATAAAATAAGTCATCTCACTAGAAAACTCTAAGAGTGAGTGCAGCAGCCACATAGCTTTGGTTACGGCTCCCCTTTGATGCCTGCTTTGCCTTTCTAAATATTTATGGGGCCATTAACAAATACATCTGTCTGTACCACCACCATGACATGGCAGAGTACAATGTTAAGATAGAGAATCTACTTCGTCCTTAGGACCTACACACACACACACACACACACACACACACACACACAAAAAAAAAAAAAAAAAAACAATGAAAAAAAACACCTTTTTTGCTTCTCTAGACTAATAGATATCATTATGAGGAAGGAAAAAACCTTCTTGCCTGCCCTCAGACCTGCCTTCAGGTCTTTACTGATGAAATTCCCAAATTAAGTTCTTTACTGATGAAATTCCCAAATCATCTGAACAATGTAGGCCAGGCGTCCCCAAACTACGGCCCACGGGCCGCATGCGGCCCCCTGAGGCCATTTATCCGGCCCCCCGCCACACTTCAGGAAGGGGCACCTCTTTCACTGGTGGTCAGTGAGAGGAGCACAGTATGTGGCGACCCTCCAGCGGTCTGAGGGACAGTGAACTGGCCCCCTGTGTGAAAACTTTGGGGACGCCTGATGCAGGCCATCTCCAGATTCATATTCCTTCCTATGGAGAAACCTCAAATCTCCTCATCTGTGAGAAACTGGCTGCATCCAAGGGCTTTGTTCCTTGTTTTGCTTTGTGGCACAATCATCGCTGCATTTAGAAAATCATCTTACAGTGTGTGTAAGGGACCATAAGGTGATGTGGTCTGTCTGTGTCCCCACCCAAACCTCATCTTGAATTGTAGCTCCTATAATTCCCATGGGTCCTGGGAGAGACCCTGTGGGAGATAATTGGATCATGGGGTGGGCCTTTCCTGTGCTATTCTCATGATAGTGAATAAATCTCTCATGACCTGATGGTTTTATAAAGGAGAGTTTCCCTGAACAAGTTCTCTTATCTGCCATCATGGGAGACGTGCCTTTCACCTTCCTCAATGATTGTGAGCCACGTGGAACTAGGAGTCCATTAAACCTCTTTCTTTTGGAAATTTCCCAGTCTTTGGTATGTCTCTATCAGCAGTGTGAAAAAGGACTGAGACATAAAGCCATGTATTTGTTGTTGAGAGCAGGGTCAGCTGAGGGGTGGGGAGCTTTGTAGGCCTGTCCTGGTGAGTGACACATTCATCTTCAATGTCCACTTTTATTAAAACACAGGGAATCATAGACATGGAGGGTGGTCATTCAGCTTGCTATTTCTCTTTCTCACTCTCCCCAGGTTGCTGTACTTAATTCCTTTAGCTTCTCAAGATAGATGATGGCCAAAGGCAATATTTACAACTTATCTGGAGAGCTGCTTCAGTGGAAAGAATTATAACTCTCTCTCACTTCTGCCCACCAGGACCAGCCTTATTTGTGGACTCAGAGCAGATGTTGTCTGAAATTTATCTCTGTCTTTCTTTAGTAAATCTTTATTAAAAGGAACCTTTTCCCTCTGTATCCCAAGGCTGCATTCTTCCAATTTTATTAAGCTGATTTTTATAAGCTACATGCTGTGTACACATGCATGTCCATGTGTGCCTGCAAGTGTGTGTGTTCTGTTGATTCATCCTTGAAGGAGTAAATAGGTCCATGATTTTATCTGATGTTTACTCATTCCCAGATATTTACTCATATGTATTTAACAGAGTGGGCAGATGGTCCTTAAATCCCCTCACTGATTGATGTTGAACTCGTTGGAGGGTTTGGTAAGGATAAATGTCTAGGAACTAATTGTCTGGGAGGTAGAAAAGGATCCAAGGTTCAAGGTATTCCTGGAAGGTGAGAGTTTCCACTGTGATGTGTCCTCTTCATGCTTGGTGGTTTGACTGGAATAGTGTTCAGCTGTCTATACCTATCTTTCTGTTTGGCTGTCCTCCATGTTGAACAGACACAATGGCCAGGCCCAGCCTCACCCTCGGGCTGCCGTTTTTAGGTGAAGCCTGGCTATGCTTTCCTGGCCCCAGCTCAGTATCAGAGCTGCCTGGGCTTCCCATCCAGGTTGCTTTACAGCCTGTTTATCATGCAAAGACTTTCCAGTGATGTGGGCTCTCCTGCTCCACGGTCTGCTCACTTTTTTTTTTTTTTTTTTTTTTTTGAGACGGAGTTTCACTCTTGTTACCCAGGCTGGAGTGCAATGGCGCAATCTTGGCTCACCGCAACCTCTGCCTCCTGGGTTCAGGCAATTCTCCTGCCTCAGCCTCCTGAGTAGCTGGGATTACAGGCACGCACCACCATGCCCAGCTAATTTTTTGTATTTTTAGTAGAGATGGGGTTTCACCATGTTGACCAGGATGGTCTCGATTTCTTGACCTTGTGATCCACCTGCCTCGGCCTCCCAAGGTCTGCTCACTTTTTATGCATTTACCTGCATGTTAGGACTGGATGGTGGCTTCTTCCAGAATTTCCATGCCAATGGTTGTTCTGCTGTTTGCAGGTATCAGAAAATCCCACTCAAACTGGCTTTATCAAAAGGTGTCTCAGTGTAATCAGTGTAATTAAAATGTGCAAGAGAGTAACTAACTCTGCGTGGGTTCAGGGACTCAAGGAAGTCATCACAATTCAGTTTCTCTCCTCTTAACACTGTTATCTGCAGTGCTGGCTTCCTCTGCTGGTAGAACCACCAGGCTCTGGTTCCAGGCTCTCGTTAGCCCTATTCCTTCCAGTAACTGAAATTATAAAAAAATAACAATAATAAAAAAGAAAAGAAAGAAAAAGTGCCTTTATCTGATAACTCCTTTAGTAGCCCTGGAATTTATAGAATATCCTCCAATTTGCATTCCTAGCAGTGTTTTCTCAAAAGGGACTTTATAGGTTGATTCTCAGTGTTTTCATTCAATAGAGAGAAAGACAGAGAGAGAGAGAGAGATCTAGAAATATAAAGATAGCTATATGCATGTTTACAGCTGTAATATATATGCATACATATCTGTAACTGATGTAGATATAGACATATTGATGTAGACATAGATATGTATCCAAAAGGTCATGGCTTTTATTGACTTACGGATAATTATCTCTGTTTTAGTCAGGGTCCTCCAGAGAGATAGAACCAATAGGGCCTATTATGGAGGGAGAGAAGGGCACTGATGATAAGGAATGAGCTTCTGTGGCTGGGGAGCCTGAAGAGTCCTGAGATCTGCAGTCAGAAAGCTGGAAGCCCGGAAGAGCCAATGTGTAGTTCCAGTCTGGTCTCCAGGCCTGAAAACCAGGGAAGCTGATGCTGTAAGTTCCAGTCCAAAAGTCGGCAGGCTCAATACAAAAGAAGAGTTAATGTTTTGGTCTGAGTCTGAAGGCTGAATAAAGACCAACATCCCAGTTCAAGCAGTCGGGCAGGAGGAATTCCCCTCTTACTCAGCCCTTTTTGTTCTTGTCAAGTCTCCAGTTGACTGGATAAGGCCTACCCACGTTAGGGAAGACAATCATCTTTACTTGGTCTACCAATTCAAATGTTAATCTCACCCACAAATAACTTCATACACACACACACACACACACACACACACACACACACACACACACACACACAGAATAATGTTTGGCCAAATTTCTTTACCCTCATGGCCTAGTCAAGTTGACATATAAAATCGTAACTGTCACCATCCCCCTATAAATTGACATAAAAACATTTTTGATGTGAACCAAAATAAACCACATTTCTTCACAACTGTACCAAAATGTCATTACAGATTATTTATGATATCCAAGAAATGGAAATAATCTGAATGCTTAAGTATATGATTTTAAAGAAGTATTTTATCCATGCAATAGAATATTGCTCTGCAATGAAAAAGGAAAAACTGTTTATTCTATTCTGAAAACAAAAGCAATTACTTTTGCAGCAACCTAATATTTATGCAAAAACCTGGGTGAAACTCAAAAACATGATGCGGAGTAAAAGAAGTCAAACACAGAGCACCAAATATGTGATTCTATATCATTAAAATTCAATTGTAGACAAAACTGAACTATGGTTTGCCTCTGGTGATTGCAATGACTAAAAATTGGCCGAGGGAGTTTTCCTGGAGTGATGGACATGTTATTTATTTTGATAAGGGTGTGGGTTGCATGGATGTAGGCATGTCTTAAAAATCTTGGTACTCTATCCTGAAGAATTCCATGTAAATTATACTTCAAAGAAGCTGTGTTGTAGGAAAACAGTTATCATTGAAACCAAACAAAGGTAAATAAACAAATGCCTTTGGTAAAAGACCCTTCACCTCTGGCCAGAAACCCTTCTCCCCAAATAAAACTAGAGGATTAGCCTCAGGGAGGAATATGTATGTGACCTTTCGAGGCAGTGTTAAGCTTACAGCTGCAGGAGGAAGAATCTAGCTGAAGAAGAAACAGTAGACTGGGCTGTGGGCACCTTTGTCCTCTACGGCAGAGCATCTCACCTGGCACCTCGCACACTCAAGTGTAGAGAATGAGCAACAGGCATGGATTAACTTTAATCTTCTTCATTTTCCAGCTGGGACCTGAAGCAGCCAGAGCGCCTGATCTGGTCACCTCTGACTTCAGGTGTCCTCATCCATTTCCTCCCAAGCATTATACAAATGTTATCATTATCTATATGTTCATCTTGACCACAGAAGATGGAGAAGCATGTTTTTTAACCAGTCAGTCCTCCCCTTCCCTGTCCCCTCTGATGGGCATTCCTGGTTTCCAGGTGCTTGTTTGTTCCAAGTGGAACTCTCCATGGGGTTCCGTGTGGCCAGTTGAGGTCCTGCAGGGTACTGGCAACCACAGGCCAATTTGTAGCATCTTTCAGTGCTGATCATGATACACATGACTTCCAACACATTCTGGAGACACTGGGCAGGTTTGGGCAGTGTTTTCTGAAGACAATAGCCAAGACTTCGATTGTTCTGGGTTTCCTTGAGAATGGTGGTAAGCAATTGCCCTCATAGCACAATGCCTACTGAATTTAAGGATGGGAAAAGAGATAGTCAAAGGTTTTCTCATTGAGTAAAATAATTATAAGCTCATGACAATCTTAGCCTGATTGCCAAAGCCCATAGAGACCATGAAAGTCACCTTCCATGGAAGCCAGCTCTTTCAACAAGTTATAAACTGAAGAATCAAAAATCTGACGAGTTCCACATATTTACTTGAGGATAAAATAGTGCCCCTCTTTACTTGAGGATAAAAGACCCTGCAAGAATAAGTAAAAAGAAGGTCCCTAGCTTTCATTTGGAGAATGATTTGGGCTCATATGTACCCTAGATTTAACTGCAAGTATTAAAAATCTGACCAGGTTCATCTCCTACTTGAAGATGAAATCTATCTTCTCAGAGAAGATAGAAAGAAGACTTTTGACTTTCATTTTAAGTATGGTTTGGGTTTGTATTTAAAGATGGAAATAGTCACTAGAAGACAAATTAAAAGCCCTCAAATACAAGTGTTTAAGCCAAAACACCTCATATCCATTCTAGAAGAATGAAGAATAACCTAACGAAGGCAGTGGATAGTTTGAATGAAAATGCTGCAGTTCAGGCAAAGTCGAAAACCGTTTTCACTAGAAGCTGAAAAATGAAAGAATGGGGAACATGAACACATTTTTAAAAATCCAATCTTAGAGTCTTGAACAAAGACATGGCCCACGTCCTAATTAATAAAAGTGAGTTCATTCACTTCTATGATGGCCACCTGCAGAAAAGAGCTGTCCTCCCAGAAGGGAACGTGGATGGCAGTGACTGGGAATTGCATATCGAGTGAATCCAAAAGTAGAAACCACCTGAACTGTCAGGCACAAGTCATTTTTGCAGAAACCAGACTCTGCTGCTAAGTTCACTGCTTCTTTAAATACCCACGGAAGAAGAAAGACAGAATATATACAACAAGACATCTGAAGGAAAAGCAAATAATTGAAGAGATCTGAGTTCAAATTAAAATTTCCAAATTGAGCCAGCATCTTTGCAGTCAGAAAATGTACAATCAGAAAGTGAAATTCAAAAGCTTCAGCAGAAATTCAAAATACCATCTGAAATATATTGGGAACATATAACAAAATGCCAAAGCAAACTACTTGAGGAAGAAGTTTACCACTTAGAGAAGCAGAAGGCATTTTCTGAAGCACATGAAAATGTCAGCCATGCCCCCTAAGCACCTCGAGATGACCCAAAGCTGGCCAAAGTGCTTGAAAATAAATTTAAATGAACCACTCACTTTCCATTAGTGTCAGATTTTATCCTATGGAGAAGCAGCCTACGAACATGGGCTGCCAGTGATGTTCACTAAGAAAAAGCTCAGTAACTTAAGAAAAGGTAATGTTTATGACAGTCACTAATTACCTGAAGGAGACTCTATAGCTCAGCTTTTATATCCTCGCTCTTATGGCCCTACTGCCCCTAACTCAGCCCTGGGCAGGTGTCAGGACCAACTCTGGGATCCCTTGGAAGATCAGGTTCTGAGGTCAGAATCTGGGAATGCAGAGGTGGGCTACTGAGTAATAAAACTCAGTCTGTATCCTGTCTCTGCTGCTCAGATTTATCAGAAATCACCTCATTTCTTGAAAAATCTTATGAATACATAATTTTATGCTTTTATTATTTGTGGAGGGGCAGGGAAAGTCATATTTTATGAAAGCCACATCTATGCTTAACACATTAAGAATTTAACATCTTCTCTCTTCTTTTACCATTTTTGAAAGACAGGAAAAGCAAGAGAGACTGAAAGACAGAAGGAGAAAAGGAGACAGAGAGGAAGGGAATGCAAAAGGAGAGAGACAGAGAGAGAAGAAAGGAAAAGAAAAAGGAAGGAAGGAGGGAAGGAAGGAAGAAAGAAAGGAAGGCAGGCAGGCAATAAATTAAAAAAATACTAAGCGGCAGGCTATGGACAATTGGAATGGTGCCAATTTGAGGGATAGTGTCTTTTCTACTGCTCACACCAAAGGCTAGTGGCTTTCCAGGCCTTATAACGTTCAGAGAATCACTGGGAGCACCCTCTTTCTCTGGGTGGCAAGCTCTAAAAAAGCAAGGCTCAGCTCCCAGCACAGAACCTGGTATAGAGCAGTGCCTACTAGCTGTCTGAAGAATGAATGAATGAATGAATGAATGGTGACTTCAGATGCAGCTTGATCTAGGTGCTCAATTTGTGTCCATAGAAATCAGTTCATTTCTCATATATGTTTCCGTGTTGGACTTACATATTTACACGTAGGGTTCTCCATGTATCGTAACAGATTTGGCTGCTCCAGGCTTGCAATGTAGCAAATTGGTACCGTATGCTCAGACCTCACAAGCGTATGTACACTCAGACAAAGGCTGTTTTCCCAATGGTTCTGGGCCAAATCTGTGGCTGGATCTTACCGACCTGCATTTACTCTCATGGCTGTCACTGAAACAATCACTGTGGTCAGGGGCAAAGGACACTCTGTTTATCCCAGCCAATTGGATGAGATGAGTTGACGCCAGGATAATAGGTCAGGTGTGGCAGCTTACACCTATAATCCCAGCACTTTGGGAGGCCCAGGTGGGCAGATCACCTAAAGTCAGAAGTTCAAGACCAGCCTGGCCAACATGATGAAACCCTATCTCTACTAAAACTACAAAAATTAGCCTGGTGGGTTGATGGGTGCCTGTAATCCCAGCTACTTGGGAGACTGAGGCAGGAATCTCTTGAACCTGAGAAGCAGAGGTTACAGTTAGCCAAGATTGTGCCACAGCACTCCAGCCTGGGCAATAGAGCCAGACCCTGTCTCAAGAAAATAATAATAAACAAATAAAAAGTAAAGATAATAGGATTTCCCAATCAAAACTTAGGGTGTGATTACTAGGAAAAAAAAAAAGCAGAATAAATGCCAAGCAGAGAAAAACTTCAGAGAAATAAATCGTTTGGAGGCAAGAGTGGGATTCCCTGAAAAAGAGCATCCAGAGTGGCGGATGAGATTTAAACTAGTATCACTGCTCAAACAAGCATGCAGTGGCATCACCACCACTGGAGTCCTCCTGGGTCCTCTGGAAAAATCTGGGCTTCTGCCCTATCTGGGAACACTGCCCAGGCCTCTGAATTCTAACACCCTTCTTAGTGTTAATTAGTGAAAGGCAGCCCCAAGACCAGCACTGTGGGCAAAGAGGGAGTCCCATCGTACTCTGCCTAAGGTGAGGTCTTCTTCAGGCCCTCAACCGACTCACCCTGGAGTGATTTCCCTTGAAAGTTTTCTGAGAAGCCCCGTCTGTGAGCCCAGGTTTTCTTCTCCTTTCCCCTTTTTTTTTTTTGAGACAGGCTGTCACCCAGGCTGGAGTGCAATGGAGTGATCTCGGCTCATTGCAACTTCCACCTCTTGAGTTCAAGAGATTCTCCTGCCTCAGCCTCCTGAGCAGCTGGGATTACAGGCACGCACCACCACGCCCAGCTAATTTTTTGTATTTTTAGTAGAGACAGGGTTTCGCCATGTTGGCCAGGCTGGTCCGAAACTCCTGACCTCAAGTGATCTGCTCAGCTCAGCTTCCCAAAGTGCTGGCATGAGCCACCATGCCTGGCCCAGATTTTCTTTCTTTTTTTTTTTTTTGAGACGGAGTTTCGCTCTTGTTGCCCAGGCTGGAGTGCAATGGCGCAATCTCGGCTCTGCAACCTCCGCCTCCTGGGTTCAGGCAATTCTCCTGCCTCAGCCTCCTGAGTAGCTGGGATTACAGGCGTGCGCCACCATGCCCGGCTAATTTTTGTATTTTTAGTAGAGACGGGGTTTCACCATGTTGACCAGGATGGTCTCGATCTCTTGACCTCGTGATCCACCCATCTCGGCCTCCCAAAGTGCTGGGATTACAGGCGTGAGCCACCGCGCCCGGTTCAGATTTTCTTACTAAGACCAAATTCATCACGCCAAAGAGTCCCCTCTGCTTCTGAGTGTTAATGATCCTTCCTAAGTGTTGACTAGACCAAGGCTCCAGGCTTCTTTTGCCATAGGGACCGCCCTCTTCCCTGGTCACAGTAGTCACATAGTTCATTACCAAGCTTATACTATGAACAGTCACCTGAGGAACAGTCTTCAGTACCGTCTGGAGTTTCTCAGGAAGTCGATGTCTGTTTCCCATTTCCATCCACCAGTTCTGTGTTTCCCAGTAGGCAGCTGAGTCCTTTGACTGTTACTAAATCTTTGCTAACAGGCCCCATGACTCCACACTCCTGCTGAAGACAATGACACATCTGGTCTGGACATTCAACATGGAAAGAGCAATTCAATAAAAAGGAAGCATCATTTTTTTTCAGACGGAGTTTTGATCTTGTTGCCCAGGCTGGAGTGCAATGGTGCATTCTCAGCTCACCACAACCTCTGCCTCCTGGGTTCAAGCGATTCTCCTGTCTCAGCCTCCCAAGTAGTTGGGATTACAGGCATGTGCCACCATATCTGCCTAATTTATATATATATATATATATATATTTTTAGTAGAGATGGGATTTCACCATGTTGGCCAGGATGGTCTCGATCTCTCGACCTGATGATCTACCAGCCTCGGCCTCCCAAAGTGCTGGGATAGGAAGCATCATTTTAACCAGTGTGATGAGCATTTAGCCAAGGAAATTCAATGACATCGTGGGAAGAGAGCCATGACTGTGAAGGCCTTTCCTTCTCACTAAGGATTCGAATCTTATGATGCCTGGTTCTTGACGGGGAGTTGCCAGGACAAGAATAAACACAAACTTTACTTGTACCATTGAGCATACCACGTCCTTAGTACACATCTGTGACGGGGCCCCACCAAAGTCCCATGTCCAATCTTCTCCCTCTTCCCCCTGCTCATTACCCACCAGAAGCAGGCCCCATCCTCTCCATTAAAGCGTCACCTTCCTTTCCACCTGAGATCCTGAGATTTTTGCAAGAACGTCCTCCCCACCTGGAAATCTCCATATCTGATCTTTCATTGCTGGTTTCTCCCGGGCATTCAGGTGTCTGGTTAAGACTCATTTTCACAGAGATCTTCCCTAAACACCAATCCACAGTAGCACTCCAGTTATAGTTCATAACATAACTGCATTTTGAATTCTTCACAGCACGTATAACCGGCCGGCATTTTCTTATTATTTATTGGTTCATTTTCTTTGTCTCACTGCTGGAATTTAATCTCTGTGTGTGTGGGGACTGTCTTGCACCTACATATCATCTCTAGGACTCAGTGTTGTGCATAAAACATAGTATGAGCTCAGTGAATATTGACTAAATGACTGATCGACCCCTCACATTAACTTCATGCACTGGGTCTTACGTGGATTCCCATTGCGCAGCCATGAAAACACAGGCAGAGCACTGACATGTTGCACTCATGATCACACGTGGAGAAAGAAGCCGAGATGGGGTTTGAACCAAGTCTGATTTTATGCATCAGTAGAACCATCTGCACATGCGTTTGGTTCTGTGCATGGTCCAGTTTTAGAACAGGCATCTTCCATTCCGAATCAAGCTGATGTTTTCTCTTGTCGACCCATATAAAGTATAATGTATGTGTTAAAAACCACACAGACTGCCTCTATTCAAAGTGTAAAATTTTATGAGCTTTGATATTGATATATATTCTGGAAACCACTCCCACAATTAAGATACAGAACAATCAAATCATCCCCAAAAGATTCTTCATCAAAAGGTACTATATCCCTGTACAGGCCGTTCTTCCATCTGCCCCTGGCCCTTAGACTACCACTAATAGCCTTTTTGGCACAATAAATCGGTTTTCCATTTCCAGAAAAGTAAAATTAATGGAGTCAGAGAATAAGAATTATTTTATGTCTGGCTTCTTTCTTTCAGCATAGTGATATTGAGATTCGTGGGTGTTGCTACATTGATAATTAGTTTATTTCTTGCTGTTATTGAGTACTATTTCTTTGTAGGTATATGTCATTTTTCTTTCAAAAATTCTATATACAGCCGGATGCAGTGGCTCACGCCTATAATCCCAGCACTTTGGGAGGCCGAGGCAAGTGGATCACCTGAGTTCAGGAGTTTGAGACCAGCCTAGCCCACATGGTGAAAACCATCTCTACTAAAAACACAAAAATTAGCCTGAAGTGGTGGCACATGCCTGCAGTTCCAGCTACTCAGGAGGCTGAGGCAGGAGAATCGCTTTAACCTGGGAGTCCGAGGTTGCAGTGAGCTGAGATCCCATCACTGCATTCCAGCCTGCGCGACAAGAGCAAAACTCTGTCTCAAAAAAAAAAAAAAAAATTCTATATACATGCTGTCACTTTATCATCGGCTTGCTGTAAGAACAGGGATACTTCCCCGTTGTTTTGATTCTATTTCAGTCTTAGGGACTAAAGAGTGAGAAACGGAATTCAGTACTTGGGTTTCATTCAGGCATGAGATTTTAGTTTTTTTTTTTTTGTTTTTTTTTTTAATTCTCTTACGTTGACAGTCAAACTCTGCCTTGTGTCTGTGGAATCTTTCTTTCGCATGGTTTCCTGTCCTCCCCTGAGGTGGAGGAGTCTTGTTTCTATGCTTCTACCACCAGCAGCTCATCTTACCCTGTGTCTTGGGAATTTAAAGAGATTGTTCTCTCTTTTAGAAAGGCATGAAGGTTTAGCTCCTACTGCTTCTGCAGAAGCAATAGGTTTTTGCCACTGACCTGTGGGCTGAAGGGCTTGCTTCCTCTCCCCTAGCAACATAACACCTTTGGTTAGTAGGAGAAAAACATCTGGGAAGCAGATGGGCCTTTACGTCCTTCTCTCAGAAGCCACACAACACCATCTACATGGCCGAGGCACCCAGGACTCTCTTTTAGGTAAGACCTGCCCTACCTGCAATCTTTCTCCTGAGCAAGGTCCAGGAAAAGACAATCCCCGTGCATTGAACTCTCCTTGTGTCTGGCACTCCCAACTACTCTAGGCTCCAGCCTGACTCATATGTGGTCAGAAACAATTCATGAAAAGTTTAGCTGATTTCTTCTGACTTGCCTGTGTGGTCATCATCTCCTGTCCCATACGCTGGCAAGGGTAAAACAGTCTGGGTGTCGACTGGGTGCGGTGGCTCACACCTGTAATCCCAGCACTTTGGGAGGCCGAGGCAGGCTGATCACGAGGTCAGCAGTTCGAGATCAGCCTGGCCAATACGGTGAAACCCCGTCTCTACCAAAAATACAAAAACTAGCCAGGCATGGTGGCTCATGCCTGTAGTCTCAACTACTCTGGAGGCTGAGGAAGGATAATTGCTTGAACCAAGGAGGCAGAGGTTGTAATGAGCTGAGACTGCACCACTGCACTACAGCCTGGGCAATAGAGGAAGACTCCACTTAAAAAAAAAAAACAAACAAACAAAAAAAAAAAAAAAACAGTCTTCTTGTCCTGTCTCTCTCTGGAAGGTCTGGTCCTTCTCTGGAATTGTTTATTTGGTGGCCTTGAAATCTCAGCTCTCTCACAGGCACAAGAAAATGTGTGATTTTGTAGGTGACCTGGGTTTCTCTTGTTACTAGAACAGGAGTGATGTTCTTTCCTGCTTTCTAAACCCTAAGCAGGAAGGAAAGCTGAACCTTTTTTTTTTTTTTAGCTTTTTAATGCTTCTGCCCTTGCTTCTTCTTATTGCTTAAACATGATATATTACCTTGCTCCAATGGCAAAACCCACGCATAGACCAGAGTATGAATCAGATCTTGGAAGGATGGCCTCATTATCATACAATACACTTGAGTCTAAGAATTTCTTGGTTCAAATATTGGAATACTTCAATCAGAAGAAAATCATTCTAAGACATATTATTTCCAAATGGTTAAATATTAATCTATGTTTTGATAAAATGTTTTCACAGCTTCAATATGACACAAAATTTAAACTGTATGTAAATTTCCTAATATATAAAGAGCTCTAAAATTCAAAAAGATGATCCATTAAAGAAAAAATGTGTACCTATGCAACAATCTTGCATGTTCATCACATGTACCCCAAAACCTAAAACGCAATAAAAAAAATAAATAAAAAAAATAAATAAATAAATAAATAAATAATATAAATGAGCAATAAATAGATGGGAAGTATTCAACCAATAATAAACACAAATTACACGATGTTAACTACACTGATGAAATTTAAAATATGTATGTAAGAAAAGGTAATATCTAAAAGTGAAATAAGTATCAAGAGACTGGCTGGGCATGGTGGCTCACACCTGTAGTCCCAGCACTTTGGGAAGCAAAGGCAGGTGGATCACTTGAAGTCAGGAGTTTGAGAGCAGCCTGGTCAACATGGTGAAACCATGTTTAAACAAAAATTATAAAAGTTAGCCAGGCATGGTGGTACATACCTGTAGGTCCAGCTACTCAGGAACCTGAAGCATGAGAATCACTTGAACCCGGGAGGCAGAGATTGTGCCACTGCATTCCAGCCTGGATGACATAGTGAGACTCTATCTCAAAAAAAAAGGAAAAAAAAGTATCAAGAGACTGATAATTGTGTTTGTTGCTGCGAAGTTTTACAAACTTTCTGGAATATACAGTTAGCATTAAGAACCTTAAGTGTGGCCGGGCGTGGTGGCTCAAGCCTGTAATCCTAGCACTTTGGGAGGCCGAGGCGAGTGGATCACCAGGTCAGGTGTTCGAGACCATCCTGGTCAACATGGTGAAACCCCGTCTCTACTAAAAATACAAAAAATTAGCTGGGCATGGTGGCACGTGCCTGTAATCCCAGCTACTCAGGAGGCTGAGGCAGGAGAATTGCCTGAACACAGGAGGCGGAGGTTGCGGTGAGCGGAGATTGCGCCATTGCACTCCAGCCTGGGTAACAAGAGCGAAACTCTGTCTCAAAAAAAAAAAAAAAGAACCTCAAGTATATACATACAATTTAACCCATCTTTTTCATACCTTGATATTTACCCTGTAGAATAAATCACAGATTGCAAGCAATGATAGTTCAAGTATGTTCACTTACATCTTCTTGATAATAATGAAAAGTTGGGGACAATCTATGTCTAACAATACTGAATTGGTTCTATCATAGTTGTAATTAGAAACCTATGAGTTAAATATCGAAAGCCAACAATTTTCATTTGGCCTGCCCACTGAGCTAAATTAAATTTGAATTAGCTGCCAGGATTTGCAAAAATTATTTCCCACACAGAATTCCAGAGTTCCAGCTTCTCCTTGAAAACACAGAGAAAGATCTGGAATATTCTATTCCAGTGTGAAATATTAAGAATAACAAAATTTAAAAATTAAAAATAATAATCCTTGGCTGCAGTTAACTAATAGCTGTCCCCTTCAGCCTGGATATGTGTTTTCCAGTTCTCTAATACACCCCTACTCTTGATTGCATCACAACTGTAAGAAGGTAAAACTGTATAGATTTGCCTGTCAGAATCTATGAGCATTGGATTTATGACACTGGAATGAAATAACCCATAATGCATCCATATGATGGAACACTAGTCATTTGTTAAACCATGTGATAACTATGTTACAAGCTATATAATATGTACGGAATTCCTTTATTTACATGTCTGTCTCTCTCTCTCTCTTTTTTATTTTATTTTATTTTTTTTTAAGAAGGACAGGGTTTGCTCTGTTACCCAGGCTGGAGTATAGTGGCATGAACACAGCTTACTGGGCTCCAGTGATCCTCCTGCCACAGACTCCTAAGTAGCTATAGATGTGAAGCACCATGCCTGACTAATTTTTTTTTTTTCAGAGGCAGGGTCTCACTATATTGCTCAGGCTTGTCTTGAACTCCTGGGCTCAAGTGACTCTGCCTCAGCCTCCCAAGGTGCTGAATTACAGGTATGAGCCATCATGCCTGAGCCATGTTAGATATTTTTATTTTGATTAACAAATCACAAACTGAATGGCTTGAGACAGCACAATCTCACAGAGGGTTAGGAGTCCAGGCACAGCTTAATGAAGCCATCTCAGAAGCCTATACTGTGTCAGCCAGGGCAGGAGTCTCATTTAAAAGCTGGAGTTCTCTTCCAAGCTCATCTGACTATGGGCAGAATTCTTCTCCTGCAGCGGTAGAGCTCATGATTACTTGATTCTTCAGGGCCAGCAAGAATGTGTCTCATTGCTGCGTCAGGTCTCTGAGCACAGGAAAGCCTGAAGTCCCTTATGAAGTGCTTGCCTGATTAGGTCAAGCCCACCATGGACATTTTTTTTTTTTTTTTTTTTTTTGAGACAGAGTCTTACTATGTGGCCCAGGCTGGTGTGCAGTGGTGTGGTCTTGGCTCACTGCAACCTCCACCTCCTAGGTTCAAACAATTCTCCTGCCTCAGCCTCCCAAGGAGCTGGAATTACAGACATGCACCACCAAACCCGGCTAATTTTTGTACTTTTGGTAGAAACAGGATTTCACCACTTTGACCAGAGTGGTCTTGAACTTCTGATAGGCCTCCTAAAGTGCTGAGAAAACGGGTGTGAACCACCACGCCCAGCAGACATTCTTCTTTCTTCTTCTTTTTTTTATTGTTTTTTTGTTTTTTTGAGATCGAGTCTAGTTCTGTCACCAGGCTGGAGTGCAGTGGTACTATCTCAGCTCACTGCAACCCCCACCTCCCAGGTTCAATCTATTCTCCTGCTTCAGCCTCCTGAGTTGCTGGGGTTACAGGTGTGTGCCACCACATCCAGCTAATTTTTTTGTATTTTTAATAGAGACAAAGTTTCACCATGTTGGCCAGGATAGGTTCGATCTCTTGACCTCCTGATCTGCCTGCCTCAGCCTCCTAAAGTGCTTGGATTACAGGCATGAACCACCATGACCAGCCCTTTCTTTTGATTAACTCAACAGATTCAAAAACTTAATTACGTCTACAAAATTCCTTTTCTTTTATCATATAGTGTAACATATCCATAGGTTCCACCCACACTCAAGTAGAGCAAACATACCAAGGGGTATGATCCATAGAGACCAACCTAGAATTCTAGCTACCACAGTCTAAATGCATCTTTGCAAATAACAAAATCTAAAAACAAAATAAAACATCAAAAATGTGCCAAACTTATGACCCATATTTTCTCTGAATATTGAAATAACTTACAAATTTTATTTACTTCTCTGCACTTACCCATACTTTTCAAATCTCATATGTTAAGAAATGTTACTTTTGTAATAGAACAAAATAAAGACAAAGGAAGATGATGAAGCCCTGGGTATTAGTCTGTTTTCACAATACTATAAAGAAGTGCCTGAGACTGTGTACTTTATAAAGGAAAGAGGTTTAATTGACTCACAGTTCAGCATGGCTAGGGAGGCCTTAGGAAACTTACAATCACGGCAGAATGTGAAGGGGAAGCAAGGCACCTTTTTCACAAGGCAACAAGAAGGAGAAGTGCCGAGCCAAGCAGGTAAAAGCCCCCACCTTTTTTTATTTTTTATTTTCAAATGGAGTTTCACTCTTGTTGCCCAGGTTGGAGTGCAATGGCTCTATCTCCGCTCACTGCAAGCTCCCTGTTTCAAGCGATTCTCCTGCCTCAGCCTCCTGAATAGATGGGATTACAGGCATGTGCCACCACCCCTGGCTAATTTTGTATTTTTAGTCAAGACAGGGTTTCTCCATGTTGGTCAGGCTGGTCTTGAACTCCCAATGTCAGGTGATCTGCCTGCCTTGGCCTCCAAAATTGCTGGGATTACAGATGTGAGCCACTGTGCCTAGCTGGAAGAACCCCTTTATAAAACCATCAGATCAGGCTGGGCGCAGTGGCTCACACCTGTAATCCCAGCACTTTGGGAAGCTGAGGCGGGTGGATCATGAGGTTGGGAGATAGAGACCATCCTGGCCAACAGGGTGAAACCCTGACTCTACTAAAAATACGAAACAACTAGCTGGGCATGGTGGCGCGTGCCTGCAGTCCCAGCTACTTGGGAGGCTGAGGCAGGAGAATCGCTTGAAGCCAGGAGGTGGAGATTGGAGTGAGTTGCGATCATGCCACTGCCCTACAGCCTTGGCAACAGTGCAAGACTCCAGAAAAAGAAAATCAGATTTCATGAGAACTCACTTGCTATCACGAGAACAGCATGGTGGAAACTGCCCCCAGTGATTCAGTTACCTCCTCCTGGTCTGTCAACACCTGGGGATTATGGAGATTGAAATTAAAGATGAGATTTGAGTGGGGACACAAGGCCTAACCATATCACCCTATTTACATTACTTGAGGCCAAAGAACAAGTCAAGCCTGATACCCTGGACTTACGCATCGGCTAATAAATTTTGTCTTTTAAAAAACTGGGTCGCGCATGCCTCTAGTCCCAGGTACTCAGGAGGCTGAGGCAGGAGAATTGCCTTAACCCAGGAGGCAGAGGTTGCGGTGAGCCGAGATCACGCCATTGCACTCCAGCCTGGGTAATGAGCAAAACTGCATCTCAAAAAAAAAAAAAAAAAAAAAAAACAAAAAACTGGGTCATTTTTTGTTTGTTTTTTAATCTCTTGCATCTGAAAAGTGCAGCAAATATGTAAACAGAATCTCTAAGTAACACTACTACCTGTCTGCTTCCTTACTCCAGAGCTACACCTAGGGCTGCTTTACACAGCCAGCTCTTCCTGGGACCAGGGCTACCTACTTGTGTTTATTTTTAAAACTGACCTACATTCCATGACTAAAGTAGGAAGGAATCTATAGGGACAAGCTGCCTTCGTGGCGTCCGGGAGAAAGGCAGCAGAGCTGCAGATGACATGGGCGCAAGGAAAGGTCAGGCCTCGGGGGCTGTGATCCCAGCAGCTCTGGAAGCTTTGTGATGTACACAAAGGTAACTCGCAGCAGGCTGTGGCAGAGGAAACACAGCTGGAACATGGTTTTAGTAGAAACGAATTGAGAGAGAGATTTTAGGGGAGCTCTTTTATTTTAATGAAATCTTATATAACAAAATTGGACCTCACAAAATCTGTCCTGAATAAAGTGACAATGATAAGCTTCAAAACTCAGAAATGTGTACCCCAAAGGTAAACATACCAGTTTGTGCATTAAGAAATGACGTCCTTGAAGGAGAGAGAAAGAGACATAGGGCATGTTCATGACTGATTTATTACAATTCTGTCTGCCCTCTACATGCCATTCGCTACCACAGGTTTCGATCAATACGAAGCTATTTTCTTAAGAATTGTTCCACCTCTGTTAAGAGAAGGGTACATATTTGTCTTGAGTGTGCAAATAATTTTATTTCAGCCAAATAATTGTATTTCAGCCACTCAGGCACCAGAGGAAAGCAGGAGCTGGGGCTGTGCAGAAAATCTGACCATCATGTAACACGATGTTCCATTTCTAATTATGGACGCCGAGACTAACTTTCCACAGATTTGGAAAACATAGTCTCCGTGGGCACATTGCTGGCATTCACCCAGCAAAATAAAACCGTTATTTTCTCAGATTTCCCCATGTTTGTGGTTGTATTTTGATCATCCTCTAGGATAACAAAATGGAAGAGAGCTTATATAAACCCTCTTCATAGATGACTCTAGGGATTATCTGTTACATTTTCGATGGTGAGGAATAAAAGCTATTTTTTTAAAAAAAGTTTCATCCACAAAAGAAACTTATTTCTAAGCACTAGAGTGTCATATTAACAAAAGTTTAATTTCTATTTTAATTAGAAAACTCTAGGGGATGCTTAGGCCAGTAGCAAATAGCTCTTCCTTGCTCTGGTTTGGGGACAATGGCAGGTGTTGACTATTACTCCATGCAGGCCCCTTCCCTAACTTTGTTTCAGAAGGCATGAAGTTCTTTATGGTTCTCTGTCCATGGGTAAGGCTGCAGCTGCTGATTATGCTAATTCTCACTTACTTGCAAATGGGCCTGTGTTTATTTTGTCCCTTACCAGCTGTCAACAAAGACATTTTAGGAATAATTCCCATATTTAAAGTCAGACTTTGTTCCTGTGTCCCACTGTGAGCTGTCCCAGCATTAGACCCTTGCAGGGCTTGTGCGGAGAGCTGTGATGCTAAAAACAGTGGGCAAAACCCCAGGGCAGCATTGTCTGCCAATTTGCACATCGCCTGCTCTGTCTCCCTTCACCTGTGAATCATCTTCGCCTTAGTGGGAGCTCTTGCCCAGCTTTCTCAAGAGGAAGCTGAAGCACTGCTCTAATGGGTCCTTCATGGATTTGGGAGATATCTCATTTTACAGTAGTTAGGGAGGTTGAGGCTTTCATTGCTTCATAATTGATGTTTGAGAAAACATCTTCTCAACTTGGAAATTCTAACAATCTTCAGAAAGCCTGTTTTACTCTCCATAAAGCCTTGAAATGCATTCTTATGTAGCAATCAGAAGGGAAAGCAAATGATGTTTATTAGGCAAATAGTTGTATTCCTGATCTTACTTTAGGGTTATGTTCTATTTATATTTTAAGTCCAGATTTAATTTTATTTGATTTCATGGAAGTAGAGAAATTTTTAGTTTGCTTTTGCAAATGATGTTACTTCAAATAAAAAAGAAAAAAAAAATGTAAATCAAAGAGCATTTAATTTTCCACCAGTGTTTTTTCCTAACCAATGTCTCTGCTCAGCCAATATTTTAGTTGATAAATGAATTTGGATGAAGTAATGCTTACATGAGAAATACTTGGACACTCATGTATATCAAGGAAAGCATGCCTCTGTTCTTGGTTTGGGTTCACTATTTAAATTACTTTTAGATTATGTTTACCAGCTCCATCTCAATTTTCTCAAACCACAATGTGAAAAGAGGAAAAAAATCTACATGCTTAGGATTTTCTCTAAGGAAACCACAAGATCCCTGATGCCTCAGTAAACATGCAGACCTGGTAGTCTGCCTAAGCATAGGATTTTAATTCTGAACACCTAATTTTCTCCAGACCTTTCCCATTCCACATGGACCGGACATTAACATATAGTGATTTATTTAAAACAATGTCTACTCACTGCTATCTCTAGGTCAATCCCCTTGTACTAAGCTCTAGGATTACAGGGATAAATTAGCTTGATTCTTCCCTAAAGGAACTAACAGAGTGAAAAAATACAAATAAATAATAGTGGCCCTCAACCTTCTTTAGGGCGGGGTGAAAGCCAGCTGCAGAAGCTCTTTAGAGTCAGTAGGGACATAGTTGAGTCTTTATAGTGCACAGCATGTTAAGCAGGGATCACAAATGGGGATAAATGGCTGAAGGGAATTCCAGAAAAGAAAGCTGATAATGGTTTAGAGAACCTGGATGTCAGACTAACCTGGATTCAGATCCTACCAACACCACACATTAGCTGTGTAACCAAGGAAAGGTCTTTACCATTAAATAGTTGCCAGATACAAGGTTAATAATTGTTCGGCCAGACGCGGTGGCTCAAGCCTGTAATCCTAGCACTTTGGGAGGCCAAGGCGGGCAGATCATGAGGTCAAGAGATCAAGACCATCCTGGCCAACATGACGAAACGCGGTCTCTACTAAAAATACAAAAATTAGCTGGGTGTGGTGACATGCACCTGTAGTCCCATCTATTCGTGAGGCTGAGGCAGGAGAATTGCTTGAACCCAGGAGGTGGAGGTTGCAGTGAGCCGAGATTGTGCCACTGCACTCCAGCCTGGTACCTGGTGACAGAGTGAGACTCTGTCTCAAAAATAATAATAATAAAAATAAAAAAGGTTAATGTTCAAAATTCAATTCCTTTCCTTTATACCAGCAGAGGACAAGTGAAACTTGAAATTAAAAGCACAATATCATTTACATCAGTAGTCCCAAAATTGAAATGCTTAGCTATAAATTTTAAGAAATCATATAACTATATAAATGGAGAGATAGTCCATGTTCATGAATAGAAAGATTCAATATTGTCAAGCCATTGGTTATTTTGAATTAGACTTATAGATTCCACACAATTCAAATCAAAATCCCAATAAGTTATTTTGTGGGTATTGGCAAACTTATGCTAAGGTTTGTATGGAGAGGCAAAAAACCTAGAATAGCCAACATAATGAAAAATACATAAGAAAAGAAGAGCAAAGTCAGAGAACCGACACTACCCAACTTCAAAATTTACCATAAAGCTACAGTAATCAAAACAGTGTGACACCGGTAAAAGAAAAGAAAATAGATGAATGGAATAAGCTAGAGCATCAATATGGACCCACATAAATGTAGTCAATGAATCTTTGAAAAGGAGCAAAGGTAGTACAATAGGGAAAAGATGATAATCTTTTCAATAAATGGTGCTGGAATAACAGTATATTCATATTTTTAGAGATCAACAAATAGGCCTAATACCCTTTATAAAAATTAACTCAAATGGATTATAAACATAAATGTAAAATGAAAAACTATAAAACTACTAGGAAAGAATAGCAGAAAAGTCTAGACTACCTTGGGTACAATGATGACTTTTTAGATACAACACCATAGTCATGATTCATAAAAGAAATAGTTGATAAACTAGACTTCATTAAAATTTAAATCTTTTGTTCTACCAAAGGCACTGTAGGCAGAATGAGAATAAAAGCTATAGCCTGAGAGAAAATATTTGAAAATATATATATACCTAATAAAACACTGTTATTTGAAACAGACAACTCAAAATTCAACAATAAGAAAAGGAACAATCCTATTAAAAATTGGGCAAAAGATCTGAAAAGATGCCTCATCCAAAGAATATATACAGATGGCAAATAAGCATTGAAAATATGCTCCACATCATATGACATTAGAAGATTTTGAATTAAAATATCAATGAGCTATCACCATACACCAATTAGAATGGCCCAAATCCAGAACAGTGACACCACCAAATGCTGGTGAGCATGTGGAGCAACAGGAACAGCAGCATGTCACTTATTGTTGGTGACACATAATGGTGCAGCCACCTGGAGGACAGTTTGACTGTTTCTTACAAAACCATAGTCTTACTACAAAATCCAGCAATCATGCTCCTTGGCTTTTACCCAAATGAGTTCAAAACTTATGTCCACCCAAAATCCTGTACACAGATATTTATAGAAACACAATTAACAAAATTCGAAGGGTGAATTAATAAACAATGTTATATCTAGACAACGGAATCTTATTTGATGATAAAAAGAAATGAACCATCAAGCCATGAAAGAACATGGAGGAGACTTAAATACATATTAGTAAGTGAAAGAAGCCAATCTGAAAATGCCACATACTGTATGATTTCAACTCTATGACCCCCTGGAGAAGATAAAACTATGGAAATAGTAAAATGATCAGTGATTTCTAGGAGTTGAGGGGAGGGATAGATGACTAGGTAAAACACAAAGGATTTTTAGGGCACCAAAACTATAGTATTGTATACTCTACATATACTGTATGTAGAGTATCATATTGTATTATATTCTGTAAGATACTATAATAGTAGTTACATGTCATTATACGTTTGTCAAAACCCATAGAATGTTCAACAGGAAGAGTGAATCCTAATGCAAACAATGGACTTTGGGTGACAATAACGTGTAAATGACGGTTCATTCATTGTAACAAACCTACTGTGCTGATGGGAAGGCTGTGGATGTGTGGGGGCAAGGAGTATGTGGGACAGCTCTGTATTTTCTATTCAATTTTGCTGTAAACTTAAAATGGTCCTGAAAATTGAAATCTATTTCAAAGGTGGGGGAATACATTTGAAAAATTCAACACATAATTGAAATGCTCAATGTGTAGTGGTGAAATTCTCTGCATCTTGGCTATATTAATTTTAATATACTGGTTGCAATTTTGTACTATCGTTTTTATTTACTCTTTCCCAGATCTCCACTCAAAGATAACTTACCTCATCACCTTATTTAAAATAACAACCTCCTCCACAGGCAAAATGTCTTATTCTTCTTTCTTTATACCACTTATAACAATAAAAGATTGCATTCTACATTCACTTCATTCTGTGTTTATTATCTTCTTCCACTTCATAATGTAGGCTTCACCAGAGAACAGACTCAGTCCTTGCAGCTGGTATATGCTCAATGCCTATGTAGTCAGTAAGCACGTGAATGCACAGATTTAGTTGCAAAGACAATAATGATGATGATGGTGATGACAGTAATGTTGACAGGAAGCTGAGGAAGGAGGATCGCTTGAGCCCAGGAGTTCAAGGTTGCAGTGAGCTGTGATCAAGCCACTATATTCCAGCCTGGGTGACACATTGATAAGGATAATAGGGCTAGGCTGGACATTATGGTTCGCACCTGTAATCCCAGAACATTAGGAGGCCAAAGTGGGAAAACCACTTGAGTTCAGTAGTTTAAGACCAGCCTGGGAAACATAATGAGATCTCACCTTTATCAAAAAAATAAAAAATAAATAAATAAGACAATGGTACTGCTGATAACAGTGATGGTGATAATGGTTGATGATAGTGATAGTGATAATGGTATGTGGATTATGATGGTAATGGTGATGGTGATGCTATGATAATGCCGATGATGGTGATTGTGCTGATAAGATGATGGTGATGCTGATTTACAGTAAGTTTAACTGGGGTAGGTCATATTGCTGTCCATTCTCAACATTCAGTCATAGCATATTAGTCTGTTCTCACATTGTTATGAATACCTGAGACTGGGTAATTTATAAAGGAAAGAGGTTTAATTGACATAAAGTTCCGCCTCAGGAAACTTACAATGATGGTGACAGGGATCTCTTCACAGGGTGGTAGGAGAATGAGTGCCAGCTGGGGAAAAGCCAGCCACTTATAAAACCATCAGATCTCATGAGAACTCACTCACTATCACAAAAACAGCATGGGAGAAACCACCTCCATGATTCAATTAATTTCCACTGGGTCTCTCCCACAACATGTGGGGATTATGGGATTACAATTCAAGATGAGATTTGGGTGGGGACGCAAAGCTCAACCATATCACAGGGCTACCGCTTTGCCTTTTATACTACTAATCTTTGAGGACCTGAGGACCTCAACATTTTTGGGGCCTATGGCTTAGACTTATCCTGAGCTGTAGAAATAGAGTTTTGCATTGGAACTAGCAAAGTTTAAGGGTGAAGGCCTGAACACCCACAGACACAAGTGGACACATGAGGAAGGCCTCACCCAACAATGAGAAAAATAATCACCTATGCTTCTCGGTTAGGGCAACATGGTGCTGCATTGATAAGTTGCTGAGCTCACTGTTGTTGCAAACTCTTTGAAATATACATGGTAGCTAAAATATAACAGAAATATATTTCCCATTTTGTGCAGAATCAGAATGGGTGTTTTTGTCCAGTGAGTTCTCTCTTCCAAGTACTGAATCAGGGAACCAGTGCAGTCTCCTTCCAGCTGAAAGCACATCTTCAACAAGGAACTTCAAGTGTCCTGTGCTCAGCTGAGACAACAGTGCAAAGAGGGGCAGCACACAGGATTGCACATGAGAGTCCTTAAAAGCCACAACCGGATGTCGCACACATTAATTCTGCTCTCATTGCATTGGCTAATACTCAGGTGCCCAGCCACAATCAACTGGTTAAGGAGGCTGGGAAATGTCACCTAGCTATGCATTCAGGAAGAAGGGGATGCACGTCTGGAAAACCACTCACTGAATAGTTTCAGCCACAGATGTGTGCCTCCTTGAATGGCAAGGGGTTGTCTCTGGTCTTTACAGAGCATATCTCAGCTTTTGCTCAGGACAGATTCTGCTTCTCTCCGCCATCTTCCCATTTAATCCCCATAAAACTCTAAGGCAAAACTCCATGTATAATCCCCGTTTTCAGTACTGAACTGAGATTACAGCCATAAAGGAATATGCCCAAGGTTGCCAAGATAGAAACCGGTGATAGGAGGACAAAAATCTCACTCCAAAATCTAGACTAGTTAACATTATGTTATGTGACTATCAAATAAGTCTTCTTATAAATGAGATTTATGATTCTTCTTTTTTTTTTACAGTGAAAGCAATGATTTTGAAAAAAGTAAGCTAATTTAAATGATATAGATGAGTTGCTTTAATACATAAGTTTCTTTTTTATTTATTTTATTTTTTTAAATTTATTTTTCTTTTTTTATTGCATTTTAGGTTTTGGGGTACATGTGAAGAACATGCAAGATTGTTGCATAGGTACACACATGGCAGTGTGATTTGCTGCCTTCCTCCCCTTCACCTATATCTGTCATTTCTCCCCATGCTATCTCTCCCCACCTCCCCAACACCCTGTCCCTCCCCCATTTCCCCCCAATGGACCCCAGTGTGTAGTGCTCCCCTCCCCATGTCCATGTGTTCTCATTGTTCAACACCCACCTATGAGTGAGAACATGCAGTGTTTGATTTTCTGCTCTTGTGTCGGTTTGCTGAGAATGATGGTTTCCAGGTTCATCCATGCCCCTACAAAGGACATGAACTCATCGTTTTTGATGGCTGTGTAATATTCCATGGTGCATATGTACCACATTTTCCCTGTCCAGTCTATCATTGATGGGCATTGGGTTGGTTCCAGGTCTTTGCTATTGTAAACAGTGCTGCAGTGAACATTCGTATGCATGTGTCCTTGTAGTAGAATGATTTTTAATCCTTTGGATATATACCCAGTAATGGGATTGCTGGGTCAAATGGGATTTCTATTTTTAGATCATTAAGGAATTGCCACACTGTCTTCCACAATGGTTGAACTAATTTACATTCCCACCAACAGTGTAAAAGTGTTCCTATTTCTCCACATCCTCTCCAGCATCTGTTGTCTCCAGATTTTTTAATGATTGCCATTCTAACTGGTGTGAGATGGTATCTCAATGTGGTTTTGATTTGCATTTCTCTAATGACCAGTGATGATGAGCATTTTTTCATGTTTGTTGGCCTCCTGTATGTCTTCTTTTGTAAAGGATTCTTCTTTATTCCATGAGTTTGTGAGGAAGTTCTCTGTGTCATCTTAAGTGTGGGTACACCTTGGTACATTTTTCCTATGTGCTGTGCCTTTCCAAGTCCCAGTTCAGCATAGATCATGGCTTGTGGAGTTTGAAGTAGGCAAATATATCTGGTTCTGGCTTCAGTCTCCTTTAGAACCTACTAATTATCTACGAAGATTGGCAGTTGTCAGTATTTCATTAAGATTGTTTGGGAAAAGCTCAGTTGTTAAATACTGTAAACTGAAAAGTACATTTAGAAAGCCATATATAATCGGAACAGAATTTTTGATGCATACACCCCTCCTTTTCAAAACTCACTCAGCTACCCTGAACACTTTCCCTCCTATAAGGGACAAATTATTGGCTTCTCAGACCACCCTGCCTTCCATGTTCAGGAAAGTCTTTTCTCTTTCAACTCACTTTTTATGCCCTTCATAATTTTTTATGATTTTCTGTTTTCAGAAGATGAGAAACATAGGATATCAATAAAAAATAAAGAATAGCTTATGAGAGTGAAAAACAAGAGGGGAGATATGAAAGGGAATAAATTGCCCTCAACCAAGAAGCCACACCACATTTCTAGTCTTGGTCTAGGCAAATCTAAGAATATGCCCTTAAAGAATTCTCTTTCTAAGGCTGCTTCCTAACCACAGGAGTATAAATTCCATGTTCCTCAGTGGTGCCTCGCTGGTTGTGACCTGTCCACCTGTTCAAGCCTTGTCATTGACCTCTTCATCTCTCACCTCCTCCTTCTGGACAGTTTGTCCTCAGGTAACTGAACAGCAGGGATTAGGCAGAGCTATTGAGGTAGCTGTTGTCATGGTTTTCAGCAAACCAGATTCACTTGTGTGCCTGGCAAGAGAATGAGCTCTGCTGCAGATACCCAATTCAGAATGCACAGGAAAGGAACTGAGCTGCATTATCTGACTTCCTGGTGAACTAAAGAATGCTAGGAGCCTAGTGGCCATCATTCAATATATGAGCTAAATTGAAAGATGTAAACCAATGGTTTCTAAACATCTTTTGGTTCTAATATTTTGCTTGATTTACTGCATAAAAGACCAGAAACTTTGTGCATTAGGCTGTACTTAGGGTATTAGTTGTCCTTGCATTGCTGTAAGGAAATTCCTGAGACTGGGTGATTTATAAAGAAATGAAGTTTATTTGACTCCTGGCTCTGCAGGCTGCACTGGAAGCATGGTGCCAGGATCCAGGGAGGCCTCAAGAAGCTTCCACTCATGGTAGAAGGCAAAGGGGGAGCAGGCAGCTCTCATGGCAAGATTGAGAGCAAGAGAGTGAAGGGAGAGGTGCCCCCACTTTCAAATAAACAGACCTCACATGAACTCAAGTTGAGAACTCATCACCAAGAGGATGGCACTAAGCAATTCACAAGCGATCCATGCCCATGATCCAAACGCCTCCCAGCAGGCCCCACCTCCAACACTGAGGATTACATTTATTTCAACATGAGATTTGGAGGAGGGAGACATCCAAACCGTATCACCTAGTATGCTTGATTTAAAATAGAATATCAGACATCTGGTTCCAGTTCAACTCAATGCAGTCACCACTGGAAAATTTATTACATGATTAATTAAATCTTCTTATCCCATGTGAACATAATTTATCCTCACTGACACAAGAAGCTCAATTTTCTCTTGAAGCTGTGTGTAATGCCACTCAGAAGTTGCAAAGACTCTCTAGGGTATGGAAACGTACAGTCCTCCTGTGTCCATGGCATCCTCTGGCTCAAGCACAGAGATTCTGTTCTAGAATGCCTCTAACTGAACATTGTCATGCCCGCATTGGCTCTGAGAAGTTTTAGGAAAAGGGGCAGTCTGCATTTATCAGAATACCTTACAATCGAGACAAATCCCCAAATCTCATAAGCGTATTACATTGTACTGAAATCTAAGTAAGCATGATGTGCGTTGGTCAGCTCTCATGTGTCTTGCAGCTGCATCATCTGAAGCATGTGGCCTCAAAGAACGTTGCAGCAATCCCATTACTGGGTATATATCCAAAGGATTATAAATTGTTCTACTATAAGGACACATGTACATGAATGTTCATTGCAGCACTGTTTACAACAGCAAAGACCTGGAACCAACCCAATGCCCATCAATGATAGACTGGACAGGGAAAATGTGGTACATATACACCATGGAATATTACACAGCCATCAAAAACGATGAGTTCATGTCCTTTGTAGGGACGTGGATGAGCCTGGAAACCATCATTCTCAGCAAACTGACACAAGAGCAGAAAATCAAACACCGCGTGTTCTCACTCATAGGTGGGTGTTGAACAATGAGAATACATGGACATGGGGAGGGGAGCACTACACACTGGGGTCCATTGGGGGGAAATGGGGGAGGGACAGGGTGTTGGGGAGGTGGGGAGAGATAGCAAAAGAAAATAAAGAGAAAAGAAAAGACAATCTGAAGACAACTTGAAATGTCTGGAATAGGTAAGTTATGGATGGAATAACATAATTTGCCCTACTCTTCCTGAGTATCTACCATTTAAGCCACACCCACCACTAAAGTGTGGGAAACTGTAAAACTCTTCATTCTAATACTGGTCCTTCCCAATACCCACTGGAGTAAGCAAACCTCACTTTGCTGCTGAGTATCAGGGGAGGAATCAGACTCCTTGGAGTTACCAAGGATCTTGAATCAGCAGTTAGGCTCCTCTGTGAGGAATAATTAAGATCCAGAAAAGTCTTCATCACTTTGTGAACTCAACTCTTGAGCTGTTTGGGGGCAGAGCATATCTTATGTCTTATATCAGAATGGCACAAGAACCAAAAGCCAGGTGAGAAAAGCACAAATGCACTAATGTGATACTAATTATTGGACTACAACAGAAGACAAGGTGAAGTCAGAAAGGCCCACAGATTAATTAGCTTTCTTCTAGGAAATTCAGGAAGCAGTCAGAGGCACCAACTCCAAACTTTCAGTTGCAGCAGTCATTAAAGTCTCATTAGAAGACCAGCTCCAGGCAATAGGCATAAAAATAAGCCATTAGAAAGAAGAATAAAGTTGATCCATTGCATTCTCTGAAACTATTCTTTCATGTGTGATTTCTTGCTTTACCCTTCTCAGAATAACTAATACAATAGGATAATGTCAAGCCCAAACAGAGCAAACTGGAAGACTGAGAAGTACACTTTCTTTGCTTCTCCTTTTTTTTATTTGTAGGAAAAAATGGTTTTGTACATGGGATGAAACAATATAAAGAGAAGTACACTTTCTAATAGGAAGAATTAAGAAAGGTCCTCTCCAGACATCGACTTTTCCAACCGAATAGAGAGAGTTAAGGTATGAGGATGCAAAGGCACAAGAATGATATAATGGACTTTGGGAACTCAGGGGGAAAGGGTGGGAGGGGTGAGAGGGATGAAAGACTACAAACTGGGTTCAGTGTATACTGCCCTGGTGATGGGTGCACCAAAATCTCACAAGTCACCACTAAATAACTTACTCATGTAAATAAATACCAACTGTTCCACAAAAACCTATAGAATTCATTTTTTTAAAAAAAGAATGCATTTTGATGAGACTCAAACATCTGGGAGTGTGTAGCAGAGGAATTTATAGAGAATAAATGTCTCACTGTCTTCCTTTAAATTTCCCAGCTTTCCTTGCAGTAATGTTGAAGTCATGTGACAAATTCTGGCCAGTGAGCTGTAAATGCACGTGAGGTGTGTCACTTCAGGGCTGGAAAAGTTCTCCCCGCCTCCACCCTCCATCCTCCAATGGGCCCCATTGTTGGTTGTTCCTTTCTATGTGTCCATGTGTTCTCAGCATTCAGCTGCCACTTATAAGTGAGAACACGCAATATTTGGTTTTGGGTTCCTGTCGTCGTTTGCTAAGGATTGTGTTTTCAATTGCTTAGAATCCAGTTACTCTTTTTTAATAACAATGTGTAATTTCACATACACATGTTGAGTGTAACAAGCATGTATGCTTTATTCAGTGTGTTGATTCTGCACCTATAAAGAAAATGTTGTTAAGCACATACAAGGCAGGGCTAGTTTGAGCAGTAAAGGTATAGTTTGCCACTTTTAAACTCAGACAGTTTATTTCTTACATAGAGAAAAAAAGGGCCGCCAAAAGTGCTTGCCCCCGCCCCGTGGTTACTGTCACACACATCAAAAAGACACCAAAGCTGCAATGTAAATTGTAGGATCCACCATTGCCAGGGAGCCAGCTCTAGATGGTAGCTTAGCAGGTTTGCAGTCTTAACACATCTATTCTGAGAGCGACAGGGAGAAAAGCCTCATGCCTTATCAGAAACCAGAAGATGAGGAGTAACTCTCTTGACAGCCTCCAGTGGAGGCAGAGACGTGAGTGAGAGATATTTTTTGTTTTAAACAGGAGGATCAGAAGGTTTTCTGCTGAGACAGCTTTGCTGGGGTTCAAGCCTTGCCTGCAGAGACCATGTGGACATGAACAGGGCACCATGGAAGAGCTGTTCCCCTACAACTGGCTCCCAGAGAGTGCTTGTTATTTGTTGAATAAATGTGAACAAGTATGCATGAAGAACCCCGGTGAGAAGACACGGAAAAGTTTTGTTGTTTTTAACCATGTAAACTTTATTCTGAACGCTCATTGTGGAGTTATGATGGAAAAGGTAGTGTCCTCCCAGTGATCCTTAGTGGGGCTTGCAGGCATGTCCATGTATCCTTCAGACCATATGTAACGTGGAACATGTCTATCGGACTGTACAGGTGTTCCTTTGAAGAAACATTACAGGCGTGCTATTCACAACTTAACCAATTCTTGATAGTCACTCACTCACACTGCCCAGAGACAGTAAGTGAAGGAGTAATTAAAGAGGGTTCTTCGTGACATCAGTCAATCGAGGTTCATACCCCTATTCTTCTCCATCCTCGGTAGTTGTGGAACGATGAGCAATTAAGTCCCCTGTGCCCTATGTCAATCATTTTACAAATACGGATAATAATACTTATCATTCATAGGGCTTTTTATGATTGAATGAGATAATACATGCAGGTAACTCAGAACAAGACCCAAATACATTATGGGCTCAAATACAATTATTATTGCTGTTAATGTTATTGTTAAGTTTTTGAACCCAACTCTGTCTAACCCTTTTGTAAAGGGTGTGCTGAACAGAGATCTATCAAAGCCACTTCTAAGGTTTGAAACAACCAGGAGATCTGTGAAATCTTATTTTTTTTTAACGTTTATTCTAAATTCAGGTGTACTTGTGTAGGTTTGTTACACTGGTAAACTTGTATCATGGGTGTTTGTTGTACAGATTATTTCATCACCCAGGGGTTAAGCCTAATATCCATCAGTTATTTTTTCTGATCCTATCCCTCTTCCCACTCTCCATCTTCTTTTTTTTTTTTTTTTTTTTGAGACGGAGTTTCGCTCTTGTTACCCAGGCTGGAGTGCAATGGCACAATCTCGGCTCACCGCAACCTCTGCCTCCTGGGTTCAGGCAATTCTCCTGCCTCAGCCTCCCGAGTAACTGGGATTACAGACACATGCCACCATGCCCAGCTAATTTTTTTTGTATTTTTAGTAGAGACGGGGTTTCACCATGTTGAGCAGGATGGTCTCGATCTCTGGACCTCGTGATTCACCCGCCTCGGCCTCCCAAAGCCCACTCTCCATCTTCTAAAAGGCCCTAGTGTGTGCTGTTCCGCTCTACATGTCCGTGTGTTCTCATTATTCAGCTACCACTTATAAGTGAAAACAGACCGTATTTGGTCTTCTGTTCCTACAATAGTTTGCTAAGGATGATCCTGAAGGTAATTATTCTGGGATTAGTGGTGCATATGCCAAAAAGCAACAATTAAAATATAAGAAAAGAGAAGAATAGCAAGTCGCATTTTAACACTATTGAGATAATTTTAAAAACTCGTGTTTTCTAAAAATATTTAATAACATGGAGAGATGCTTAAAATATGCCAAGTTTGAAAAACAGAATGAGTCTAATTATTAAAAACTCAGAAAAATAAAATCCATTTCCAAAAGCTCATGAACATTATTTATGAACATATGTATGTATTTCTTTATTTTATGCCTGAAATAAATACTAATAGTAAATAAATCAAAATATTAACCATGGTTATTTCCTTTTTTTTATATTGTACTTCAGGTTCTAAGGTACATGTGCAAATCATGCAGGATTGTTGCGTAGGTACATACATGGCAAGGTGGTTTCCTGCCTCCGTTGCTCCATCATCTATATTTGGCATTTCTCCGCGTGTTATCACTCCCCACCCTCTCTCACCCCCACTGTCCCTCCCCTAGCCACTCCAACTGACCCCAGTGTGTGGTGCTCCCCTCCCTGTGTCCACATGTTCTCATTGTTCAACACCCACCTATGAGGGAGAACATGTGCAGTTTGATTTTCTGTTCTTGTGTCATTTTGCTGATAATGATGGTTTCCAGATTCATCCATGTCCCTACAAAGGACATGAATTCATTGCTTTTTATGGCTGCATGATATTCCATGGTGTATATGTGCCACATTTTCTTTGTCCAGTCTATCATTGCTGGGCATTTGGATTGATTCCAGGTTTTTGCTATTGTAAACAATGCTGCAATGAACATATGTGTGCATGTGTCTTTATAATAGAAAGATTTATTAATCTTCGGGGATATACCCAGTAATAGGATTGCTGGGTCAAATGATATTTCTATTTCTAGATCCTTGAGGAATCACCACACTGTCTTTCACAATGGTTGAACTAATTTACACTCCCACCAACAGTGTAAAAATGTTCCTGTATCTCCACATCCTCTCCAGCATCTGTTTTCTCCAGATTTTTTAATGATTACCATTCTAACTGGCTTGAGATGGTATCTCAATGTGGTTTTGATTTGCATTTCTCTAATGGTCAGTGATAATGAGCATTTGTTCATATGTTTGTTGGCCTCATATATGTCTTACTTTGAAGAGTGTCTGTTCATATCTTTCACCCACTTTTGAATGGGTTTGTTTGTTTGTTTTCTTGTAAATCTGTTTTAGTTCTTTGTAGATTCTGGATATCAGCCCTTTGTCAGATGGGTAGATTGCAAAGATTGTTTCCCATTCTGCTGGTTGCCAATTCACTCTAATGATTGTTTCTTTTGCTGTACAGAAGCTCTGAAGTTTAATTAGGTCCTATTTGTCTATTGTGGCTTTTGTTGCCATTGTTTTTGGTGTTTTAATCATGCAGACCTTGCTTATGCCTAAGTCCTGGATGGTTTTGCCTAGGTTTTCTTCTAGGGTTTTTATGGCGTTATGTCTTACATTTAAATCTTTAATCCATCTGGAGTTAATTTTAGTGTAAGGTGTCAGGAAGGGTTCCAGTTTCTGCTTTCTGCATATTGCTAGCCAGTTTTTCCAACACCATTTGTTAAAGAGGGAATCCTTTCCCCATTGCTTGTTTTCGTCAGGTTTGTCAAAGATCAGATGGTTGTAGTTGTGTGGTATTGCTTCCGAGGCCACTGTTCTGTTCCATTGATCTATATCTCTGTTTTGGTACCAGTACCATGCTATTTTGATTACTATAGCTTTGTAGTATAGTTTGAAGTCAAACAGTGTGATGCTTCCAGCTTTGCTCTTTTTGCTTATGATTGTCTTGGCTATGCAGGCTCTCTTGGTTCCATATGAAGTTTAAAGTGTTTTTTTTTCCTGTTCTGTGAAAAAAGTCAATGGTAGCTTGATGGGGGTAGCATTGAATCTATAAATTACTTTAGACAGTATGGCCATTTTCATGATATCAATTCTTCCTACCCATGAGCATGGAATGTTTTTCCATCTGTTTATGTTCTCACTTATTTCGTTGAGCAGTGGTTTGTAGTTCTCCTTGAAGACGTCCTTTATATCCTTTGCGAGTTGTATTCTTAGGTATTTTATTCTCTTAGTAGCAATTGTGAATGGGAGTTCACTCTTGATTTGGCTCTCTGTTTGTAACCATGGTTATTTCTGTTGGGAGTAGAGGTAATATTTCCTTTCTTTTTTTGGTTTTTCTTTAGTTTTCTTTTTACTCCTATCACAAACGATAGGCTTTTGTAATTATGATGTCTTCAATAGCAAATAAAATTTCTTAACCTAGTGATATTTGACTATGCAGAAATGTAACTGGCACTTTAAATTGGCCGTCTGCATGTCAGCTGCAGTGCAGACCTGTGCTAGGACACTTTTCACACAACACAAGTGGCATGATAGGATATTCAAGATTTGAATGTAATAGGACATATTCTTATTCCTAAGGTGCCACAGACAAAATTAATACATTCCCAATTTATTTTTCTTCCCATTTAATTTTAGAGCAGAACATCAGGCCTAATTTATCAGAATCTTTTTTATTACTGATTAGAAAGGCATCAGATGATGATGAAAGGGGATAATATCACATTTGCACTCACTTCATGAGCAATGACTCTGTTTAGCTGACAGAGCATATCCTTTCTTTCCTCATCAAATGCAGCTCAAAGGTTTGTCTCTGTAATGCACAGATGCCAGATGCTCTCTGTAATTAGTATTTCATGCTCCACAGTGACAGTCCCCAAACTTTGTCCATCATTTGTCAACATGAGGGGTTGGATTCCTTTCTCCATCCCAAGTTCCATAGCAGCCTCTTTTGCTGACCATACGGCTGCTGGCTTTCTGGACTATTATTTGGGGGAGGCTATTTTCAGTGTCTTCTATTGAATACAGGGTTGGTATGATCATATGTGATCACAAATTGCAGCTACATGGATGGCAGAGTCTGGAAATGCACCCTCTTGCTCCAGTTTCTCACACAGCCCTTCCATTGTGAACTGTCAGTCATCATTGGTAACAATCTCACCTTCCTGGTTAGGGAAAGAGTCAGACATGGAGAGTCTTTCCTGGGGAGCAATTGACCATCTTTATTGGATAGACCATTTCAGTAAGTATGACAGTCACCAGGACTTTTCACACATATTTCATCTTCCCTTCCAAGCATAAGCCCACTGTCATGGATTGAACATTTGTATCCACCAAAATTTATATATTGGTGACTTAACCCCAGTGTGACAGTATTTGGAGATAGGGCCTTTATGGAAGTACTTAAGTTCAGAAATGTTCATGAGGGTGGAACCCTTGTAATGGCATTAGTGCCCTTATAAGAAGCAGCACCAGAGAGCTTGTCCCCTCTCTCACTGTCTCTTCAGCACATGAGGACACAGTGAGAAGGCATACATCTGCAAGCCAGGAAGCATGATGGAACTCAATCAGTGGTGCCTTGATCTTGGACTTCTCAGCCTCCAGAAATATGAGACATAAATGTCTATAGTTTGAGGCACCCACTATATGGTGTTTTGTTTTAGTGGCCTAAGCTAAGACACCCACCAGCTTGAAGGTAAGTGTGGTCATATGATTTGCTTTACCTGTGAAACATAAGCACAAGCAGCATCTCACTTGTGGGAAGGAGCATTTAGAGACAGACAGTGCTCCACCACATTCTCTCTTCTACTTTGCTGCAATGACTGACTGTATTTGTCCATCTTCACACCGCTGATAAAGATATACCTAAGGCTGGGTAATTTATAAAGTAAAGAGGTTTAATTGACTCTCAGTTCCAGATGGCTGGGGAGGCCTCACAATCATGGTGGAAAATGAAGGAAGAGCAAAGGCACATCTTACATGGCAGCTGGCAAAGACATAATGAGAACCAAGTGAAAGGGGTTTCCTCTTATAAAACCATCAGATCTCATGAGACTTATTCACTACCACCAGACAGTATGAGTGAAACCATCCCAATGGTTTAATTATCTCCCACCAGGTCCCTCTGACAACACATGGGAATTGTGGGAGCTACAATTCAAGTTGAGATTTGGGTGGGAACACAGGCAAACCATATCACCAGCCATGTGCCCAATAATGGTTCATTCCTCAGCCTTGGACCCAGAGTGAAAGAAAGACAAACAAAAGCCCTATGCTAATTTTCATACGTTTTCAAACTAAAATACTTTACATATACGCCTTTGCATGTATCAAATATTATATAATGTGCATGAAAATTATAAATAAACTATTATGATGCATTGAGGTAGTTGCAGCAGAATGCACACAGTAATTTCAGAAACTTAATCTGCCCTGCTTCTCACAGTTAAGGACAATGATGGGTCTAGCACAGTAACTCACGTGTGGCCTTTGGGGTCTCTCTGGCCAGCAGTCCCATTCATTTAATTTAATGTTTACAATAGCCTTCTGCTGTAAGTAATATTCCCTTCATTTTGCAGACCAGGAAATGAAAATTCAGAGAAATTAAGTCATTGTCCAATGCCATAATATTTGTAAGTGGCAGAGCCTGGAATCCCATTCAGATCTTGCTACTGCAGAATTCAGTGACCTAACTTCTTACTCTCTTCTCCCTCCACCCAGGAAGCTGAGGTCATTCGGAACACTTCCTGGACATTCAAGTGAGTGGCCATCTTTCTTAGTTCATTAAGGCTAATATAGCAAAGTAACATAAAATACATAACCTATACACAGCAGAAATTTATTTCTCACAGCTATGGAGACTGGAAAGTCCAAGATCTAAGACTTTTTGTCTGATTTGAGGGCCTGCTTCCTGGTTTACAAATAGTGTCTTCTTGCTGTGTCCTCACATGACGGAAGGGTCAAATCAGCTCTGTGGGCCCTCTTTTTTAAGGGCACTCATCCCACTGATGCAGGCTCTGCTCTCAAGATTTAATCACCCCCCAAAGGCCTCACTCCCTGACACTGTCACACTGGAGGTCGGATTTCAACATATGAATCTCAAAAGAACACAAGCATTCAGACCAGAGCATCACCCCAGGCTTCAGACTAAAAGGTAGGCAGTCATAAGGCCTGAGTGACTAAGTTCATCTTGGTAATCATGCTGACTTCCTTCTTCACAAACAGACTCCGGTCACAGGAATTCCTGGAACTATTAATATTAGTGAAATTGCTGCCAGAGACAGAGGCACTGAGAGACCATACCAAGAGGGCTGACCATAGCACTACCCCTTTTGTTCCTGGCACTCACTCATGGTGTGCCACATTTAGGGCTCCATGACCTTCCGTTGAGCTAGGGAGCTGGCATCAACTCTTCAGGCTCATGTGGCAGCTTGGTAGCAAGGTCTGGAGACAAGCCCTGGCTCTCTCATGTGCCACCTGTGCAATTCAGACAAGTAACTTAATCTCTTGTGTCCTCATCTGCAAAATGGGGTACCAGTCGTACTTCAAATGTTACTTAAGAGCAAGAACTAAAAGCAAGCATTTATCAGCACCTGGAACTAGGTACACTCTTATTAATCGATAGTTAGCTTTCGAGGCATCCATTGTGTGCCTTAGATTCCTCTGGGAAAAGGAATAATTCCATCAACATGAGGCAGCCATTGTGTAAATTTTAAGCCAGCCTTAAGGCAGAGTCACAGAGAGACAGAGATACACTCAGCAAAGCCTTAAAAAGCAATGTGATTTGTGTAGTGTGTGTGTGTCTGTGTGTCTGTGTGTGTGTGTGCATGTCCCTGTGTAAAAGATTATCTGACAGGCTAACAATTACAATATTTATTCAGTATCTCTCTTTCTCTCCCTTCATTCCCACTTGAGGCAGCTACTAAACGTTCTCTTGGCCTCTGTCCCTCCCCTCTGACCTGCTGTCTTGCTGCCTCTGTGCACTTCCTACTCCCCTTGATCCTGTCCCACTCAACACCCCAAGAACCTCTCCCTCCCACCCCAACCTGGATGTTCAGCACATCTCCAAATCATTTATTGCTGACCCTCATTTTTTCCCTGAGACTAACCCACTGCGATACTGACAGAATGAGTGTCAAGATGAACCCAGGGGTCTACCATGCATCAGACTCACAGTAAAATTAGACCACCACTCTGGGACAGGATGAATTCTGGACATAGGACTAAACACTAGGGATCGAGTGATGGCTTTGTTTGTTGCTTTGTTTTCTTTTTGTTGTTGTTTTGCACATTTTCATGTAGCAGGTAGGAATCGCTGATCACACATTCACGAATGGTCAAGATGAAGACTATATTTATTTTTCCTTGCTAAGATTCAAAATCCCTATCTTAGTTGGGCTAGTGAGATTTTCTGAACTGACGAAAATCTATCACTCATTCTAAGAACAGCAACAGTCATGAATTCCCCACATTGATCTCCACCATCAAGTTAAAACTAGAACATGGCTAGGTAGATGACTGCTATGTATTCCTCACAGACTGCATCTTCATCTCTCTCCAAGCAGTAACCATTTTCATTCATCATTTTCAAACTTCCTTTACTTCCTATTACTTATCTCCTATGGGATGCATATGTATATGTATATACATGTATATATCGCTTGTCTGATATATAAGTGAATAGTTTTGTTCTTGATTAGTTGTTTTGCTCTGCTTATTTTATTTTGCTTTACCTAGGTTGATAAGTGTAGCTCTAGGCCATTCCTATTTACTGCTGGATTCTTTTTTTTTTTTTTTTTTGAGATGATGGAGTCTTGCTCTGTCACCAAGCTGGAGTGCAGTGATTCGGTCTTGGCTCACCCCAACCTCTGTCTCCTGGATTGAAGTGATCTTTCTGCCTTAGCCTCTAGAGTAGCTGGGGCTACAGGCACATGCCACCACACCTGGCTAATTTTTGTACTTTTAATAGAGACAGGGTTTCCCCAGGGGGGCCAGGATGGTCTCGATCTCTTGACCTCATGATCCACCCACCTGGGATTATAGGCATGAGCCACCACGCCCAGCCTACTGCTGGATTCTTATTTACACTTCTTAGTTCATTCTTTAGTTGACTCTTATTTACACTTACTTATTCTTCTGCCTTAGTAATTAACTTTCTTTCCAGCATTAGCTGCTGTACACTTCCCTATGCATGCTTCCTGTTTTACATATGCAAGTATTACTCTAGGCTATATACCTACAAATGAAAATGTTGAGTCATCATATGTGCACATTTTCAACTATGCATGGCAATTCCAAGCTGATTTCTTATGAAGTTGTACCAATTTATGTTCATATCAGTAGTAGATGGGACCTCCTGTTGTCACTTCACATGTTCAGAATTGTATTAGTCCGTTCTCATGATGCTAATAAAGACATACCCAGAGAATGGATAATTTATCATAATTTATTTAAAAACTAGGTTTAATTGACTCACAATTCAGCAGGGCTGGGGAGGCCTCAGGAAACTTACAGTTATGGCAGAAGAGAAAATAAACACATCCTTCTTCACATGGTGGCAGCAAGGAGAAATGACAAGCAATAAGAGGGAAACGCCTTTATATAGTCATTAGATCTCATGAGAACTCACATACTGTCACAGGAACAGCATGAAGGTAACTGACCCCATGATTAAATTACCTCCCACTGGGTCCCTCCTGCAACAATGAGGATTATGGGAACTACAAGTTAAAGTCAGATCTGGGTGGGAACACAGCCAAACCAAATCAGGAATTTTAACTTCTTACTTTTAGCGGGGAGTCCACCCCTGCTATGGTCTGAAATTTTGTGTTCTGAGAAATTGGTATGTTGAAACCTAATCACCAATGCAATAATGGAGCCTTTAGAAGGTGATTAGGTTACAAAATCCTCATGAATGGAATTAGTTCCCTTATAAAAGAGGCCATAAAGAGCTTGCTAGTGTCTTCTACCATGAATGGCTAGTGGGTTCTTGAGTCTCAGAAATTAAACTGACCAAGAGTCCTAGGTGAGCTTGAGGAAGGCAGTTTATTGGAGCTTTCAACTTCAGCAGAAAGAAAAACAGCAAAGGAGGAAAACCTGCAGCTAGCTCACTGAAAGCAAGCTAGTCTCAGTTTTTATTCTTTGGGCCTCATCCAGGTAACATCATCAAATGTTCGAGGTGGTCCCTTCAGTTGCACCTGTGCAGTCTGTCATCATGCTTCTTCATACATCCCATGTCTCATTAGTATCTGAAATATCCACGCAGAGGTATAATTTTTACTATTAAAATGATGCAAAGGTTAGGTTAGGGCAAGCTAAAACTCTACAACATGTGTGTATTTGGGGAAGGTCTTTTGGAAAGTCCCTTTGCTGATGGCCAAGATGTTTGTGGTTAGAGTCCTCTATTTATTTTAGGTCTGATTAGTTGAGTTGATGAGAGGAAGTCTCAGTGGCTGCAGGGCTATTGATCTGAGTGCAACTGTGATCAGCACGTGTGGAACAAAGTGGTGAGGGTCACTTGTCCTGTGTTCCCTATCTACCTCATAAGGATCCATTGAGAAGATGCTGTCTAAAAAGAATAGGCCCTTACCCAACACTGAATCTGCCAGTGCCTCGATCTTGGACTTCCCAGCCTCCAGAACCAGAAAAATACAGTAAATGTTCTTTATAAGCTACTCAGTTTGGATATTTTGTCACTGCAGTCCAAACAAACTAAGAAAACCCCAGTGAAATATTTTTGCCATGGTTGCAGAATCTGACAGTGTCAAGGCTCTGGGGAAGGGCTCCATCTTTCTATTGAGTCCTCTAATAGCTCACATCATGTGGGGAAGATATCTGGCCTATAAGGCACAGCTCTCTGGAGCTGCTGACTCTCCCATTTCACTTGCAGCTCTGTCAAAATATTACTTCTTCTTAGAGTATTTCTGCAGTACCCTGTCTTAAAGAGAACTCCCTTCTCAGATACTGTCCCTCAGTAACAAGTGCTACATATGTCACCATCTGAAATTTAATCAAATATTTCTTTGTTTTCTGGTTTGTCTTCTGCCTTTGCCTCTAGATCATCATTGTATAATGTGGTCACCATAAGCCACATGGAGCTATTAAGCACTTCAAGTGGGTCTAGTCCAAACTGGGAGTTGCTATATGTATAAAATACACATACCACCTTTCCAAGTTTAGTATGAAAAAGAAATATATAGACATATATTCTTAATAATTTATGTAATTACATGTTTAAATGAAAATATTTTAGATATATTGAAACACCTTTGCAAAATTATGACTAAGACATAGTCATATGAAAGAGATCTGACTTAATTGACTCCATCCTGCTTCTAATCTCCAAGTTGTCCTTGTTCATTCCTGGCCATAGGTTGAACTAACTTTGGGAGAAACTTGGTTTCTGGTTTGCAGTTTAAAACAAAGATGGTAACAGCCCCTTTACAAGGAGACCTCCTTCTTGCCTGTGGACTAGATTGCCTTTGTGGGACTCACATTAACCACAAGATCGGAAATTACGATTTAGCACTCATGCCGCTGGAGGACACAGATTCTGAGCCTCCCTAAACTGCTCCTAAGATCAGTGCTTGAGATATTTTGCAGACCCTGCCCTTAATGGATCAACAGGCAGCACCCAGATGGATAAACTGGATCATCCGCTCTTGGGAACCCTACCCAAGAACTAACTCAGTGCAACAAGACAGCTTCAAATCCGTATGATCTCATCCCTGACCAATCTGCATTGCTGGTTCACTGGCTACCCCTCACCCAACAAGTTGCCCTTAAAAACTCTGCTTCCTGAATGCTCCAGGAGGCTGATTTGAATAACAGTACAACCCCAGTCTCCTGCATAGCTAACTTTGTATGAATTACCCTTTCTCTATTGCAATTCCCTTGTCTTGATGAATCAGCTCTGTCTAGGCAGTGGGCAAAGTGAGTATCTTGAGCAGTTACAATATGAGTTACATAAAATATATTAATTAGATTAATTTGGCCTGTTTTAAGTATGTACCTTAAATTTACAGATGTGGCTTACATTGGATATTAGAATGTGGGTTCCAGGAGGCCTCCACTTTGTCTCTTCTACCACCTTATTCCCAGCTCCAGGAGCACAGCTGGTGCCCGAAAAACATTTGCTAAGGGTCAACTGATAAACATTTAAATGTGAGATTGTCAGAGGTGTTCGAACCAGAGCAACTTCATTTTGAGTGAGGGCTAGGAAACTGAGGCTGAGACTTGCTAGGCTGAATTCTCAGAACATTAGGCATTCCTAGCCTGTAGATGTTTATGGTTAAGGGAACAAATTAATGGTGTTTACTAAAACAGACCCAGACTTGGAAGTGTCCAGATAATCCTGCTATCTGGAGAATAAAGGCATTCTTAATTTTGATTCTTGTAAAATACAGTAGTTAAGAAAATGAATGCTTTATCACAAACCTTTGTAGCAAAAAACATCTCCCCCTACAAACAAGCATTGTACCTTGAGTGGATGCCTTCCTCCTCTTACTCTCAGGAACATCCTACTCTGTCTAAGGAGTAACTGTCCTTTCACCACTTTACTTTCCTGATAAACTTGCTTTCACTTTGCACTGTGGACACACCCTGAATTCTTTCTTGCTCGAGATCCAAGAAATCTCTCTTAGGGTCTGGATCAGGACCCCTTTCCTGTAACCAAATTGTTTTCCATAACACCTAGAATTGGGTGAAGCTTTACCTTGGCTGTCTGCATTCAAATTAAAATACCAAGTACAATTTAAGATAAATTTGCAACATAAGGAAGTCTCCCAGTTCCTTGTCCATTGTTCCTGAAGTGAAAAATACATATTAAAAATAAGAGGCTTAATTCTTCCTGTCGAAAATGAGGGAAGAGACTGCCCTCTCCTTCTTTTTCTCAGAGCATTTACTCTAGAAAACTTATAATTTTAAGTAGTTTTTTTTTTTCGCTTTGAATTGTACATTAATCCTCCTAAAGACTAAAGAGGCAATTTGTCAGCTTTATGACTCAGGAATGTGTTTCTCAAGGACATGGGAGCGATCTCTTTGAAATGTAATCATCAGGAAGAATAGCACCCCTCTCCCAGCTTCTGAGGAAGGGTGAGAGCCTAACTTCCACAGCCTTCTCCCTCCAGTTGCAGAACTACCTCCTATCAAAAATGTAAATGCCCCACTGGTTCTTTCTGCCACTCCACAAATAAAGACCATGGCATTGCAGTAGAGAAACTGACACAAGGCCAGCCACAATATGCAGGAGCCAGAGTTAGTTAGGGCAAAGATGAAATCATGAGGGGTGGAGGATAGTGGAAGCTGTCCTCTTGAGCTCAACTGCTTCTGGGCAGGTTCCTAGAATCCAGATTGGCAGGTTCAGGTGGAGCCATGGGTGTCAGACATGAAAAAAAAATCCTAAAATATATCTCAAAAGGCTAATCTGAAATTCTGATGTTATTTGCAGGAATGACTGGCAATCATTTATGTCTACACCTTAGTAGAATTCAGATTCCTCTCCTCATCCAACCTGATGGCCTTTCATTAATTTTACGAAAGCAGTTGAGTTTTGGAGTTTTGGGAGAAGGCAATTATCATTTAAGCCATAAACTAAATGTCTTCCAAAGTTAGCTCAGCCCAAAAGCCCAGGAATAATTAAGGGAAAGGCAAGATTGGAGAGTTGGTTTAAATCAGATCCCTTTCACTGCCATAAATTTCTCACTGTTATAATTTTTGGAAAAGTGGTTTCAAAAAGGTATGAAAAGTATGATTCTCCTCTATATAAGGCTGATGAGCTAACACAGATGGCCACCCCAATCGCCTGGTAAATGTAAGATGAACTATAAGCAAATGATGTTGGAAAACCCTCTCACTAGTTATTTCATGTCTTGAACACACATATATGGTCCTATCTTCTTGGATGTACAAAAGAATAAGATTGTCTTTGTAGCCTCTAGGCTGACTGTGTCAGAGGCGTTTGAAGCAGAGCAACTCCACCTTGAATAGAAGCTGGGTAAAACAGGGTGAGAACTACTGGGCTGAATTCCCAGGAGGATAGCCTTCTTAGTCACAGAATGAGATAGGAGGTCAGCACAAGATACAGGTCACAAAGCCCTTGCTGATAAAACAGGTTGTGGTAAAGAAGCCCACCAAAACCCACCAAAATCAAAATGTTGACAAAAGTAGCCTCTGATCATCCTCACAGCTTATTATATGCTAATTAGGAAAAATTAGTGTAAGTGGTGTGTGAACTATAGCAACTCCATCTTGCACGGGGCTAGGTAAAATGAGGCTGAAACCCACCGGGCTGCATTCCTAAACTGTTAAGGTGGTCTAAGTCACAGAAGGAGATAGGAAGTTGGCACCAAATATAGGTCATAAAGACCTTACGGGTAAAATGTGTTGCAGTAAAGAAGCCAGCTGAAACCCATCAAAACCAAAATGGCAACAAGAGTGACCTCTGGTCATCCTCACTACTACAACCAGTGCCATGACAGTTTACAGATGCCATGGCAACATCAGGAAGTTACCCTATATGGTCTAAAAATGGGAGACATGAATAATCCACACTTTATTTACATATCATCAAGAAATAACCATAAAAAAATGGGCAACCAGGAACCCTTGAGGCTGCTGTGTCTATGGAGTAGCTATTCTTTTACTCCTCTACTTTCTTAATAAAATTGCTTTTACTTTATTCTATGGACTTGCCCTGAAATCTTTCTTACGTGACATCCAAGAACCCTCTCTTGGGGTCTGGATTGGTACCTCTCTCCTGCAACATCTTCCTGGTAACCACAGAAGGGACTATAGTGCAGAAATCTCCAACTCAAAGGGTAACTTTGGGTAAGTGCTGGGGTCCTGTAACATTAGCATGCTGAGAGACACTCCCACTAACATCATGACAATTTACAAATGCCATGGCAGTGTCAAGAAGTTACCCTATATGGGTCTAAATTCACCTCAGTTTGGCAAATTGCCAACCCCTTTCCTGGAAAACTTATGAATAATCCACCCCTTGTTTGGTATATAATCAAGAAATAACTACAAACATCCTTAGTCCAGCAGTCCATACTGCTGCTCTGCCACAGAGTGGCCATTCTTTATTCCTTTGCTTTTTTTAGGGTGGGGGGACAAGGTCTAGCTCTATCACCTAAGCTGGAGTGCAGCCACAGGATGTCAACTCACTGCAACCTCTATCTCCCAGGCTGAAGCAATTCTCCTGCCTCAGCTTCCCAAAGAGCTGGGACTACAGATGCATATGACCATGTCTGGTAATTTTTTTTTTTTTTTTTTTTTTTTTTTTTTTGTAGAAATAGTGTTCTCACTGTGTTGCACAGGCTGGTCTCAAACTCTTGAGCTTAAGAGATCTGCCTGCATTGGCCTCCCAAAGTGCTGGGATTAAAGGCATGACCCACCATGCCTGGCCTATTCCTTCGCTTTCTGACTCTTCTGTGAGGTCCAAGAACTCTCTCTTGGGGTCTGGATCAGGACTCCTTTCTGGTAACAACTGCACATGGTGCACATCACTTGTTGATTGAATGCTTATTCTATAATAAAACTGTTTTATCTACTTTCTTCCTGTTTTTGTTTGTTTTGGTTTCTTCTCTATTATCTGTTTTCTTTCTCTACTATTTTTGTAGAGAGGTTATCTGGGTATGGAGGCAATTTTGTTTTCAATTGTAACACTCTCACCAAAACTGGAAATCTTTCATGTTGGAAATGAGTACTTAAATGTTACCAAGAGATAAAAGAGATTAAAAAAAAATGGGGGAGCGGGTTAAGCTGAGACCCAATAAAAAATTATTTGAAATTAACATAAAAATAAAGCAAAGAGCCAATTTGCCCAGGTGTCTACAGTTCCCTCCCCAGCCTTCCAGGCTAGTTAATACCCAGCTCAGCTACTGTGTTATATGTAAATTTTCAGTGCCACAAAAGAAGTAGCACTTACATATAAATTTTCTCAGCAAGGCAATTTACTTCTACAGAAGGGTGCATCTCACAGATTGAGCAATGGCACGTACAAACCTGTACAAAGGAGAGGAAGGGGTTCTTATCCCTGATGCAGTTAGTCCCTACTGCTGTGTTGTTCCTCTATTGGCTGGGATTGGACCACACAGACCAAGCTAATTCCAAATGGCTATTTTAAAGGAAGCAGGACTATGAGCCAGAGTTGGGGGGTGAGCAGTTTTGCTGGAAGGATGGTTACAGAACAGGTAGCTAAAGGTGACTCAGATCAAAGCAGGTGATCAGGGTGAGTCTGGACAGAGCAGACGACCAGGGGAACAGATGTGAACTACTGATTAGAATTGGTGAAAACTATGAGGAAGTTAAACTTTAAAATGGAGGACAAATAACTGAACATACTGACATACTGACTCTTTGAAGAGAAATTTGGAACTCATGGTATCCAATGAGTTCTCTTGAATTTTTTTACAACTCTTTCTCTTCAAACTTCCTTAGCATGTGTTGGCTTAGTTGTTCTGTTTGATTTTCTAAAAGAAGAAGTTTCTCTGAATAAGGTGGAGGAGAGTTAAGGGAGGTTTTAGTAAGTGCTGCTTTTATGAGTCTTTGCACCAACCCATGGATGCATGGTATGACACAACAGCCAACAAGAATGAGTACACCCACTATGGCTGTGAGAGAGGTAAGAACTGAGGCGATGATTCCTTTCCATTTATGGAACCATTTTTCTAGCCACCCTGAGAAGTAGTCATTTTCCCCTGAGTTGTTGGCTAACTCATTGGACCAAGCAGTTATACCTTGCAATGCCTTTGTTATACTTGTATCAGGGGTAGTATTGTTTGGGATGAAGATATAGAATTGAGTTTCAATCATGACACAAACTCCTCCTCTTTCTGCTAATATCACATCTAAGGCTATTCTATTTTCCCAAGCCATCTGGCTAGTTGTCCCTAATTGCTCAACTATTCCTTTAACAGCATCTCTAGTGTAGTTAATAAACCACTGTTGGTTGTAAAAATGTAATTTATCCAATCCACATTCTTAGTAATTGTCACCCACCAAAATATTGAATCAAATCCTGCAGCTATTTGATCTCGGGTTTTAAATTTATCTGGTACTCCACATGGGACTCCAGTTGCAACTACATAAACGCGAGAGTCGAAAGACTCATAAGGGGCTTCTCCTGCTTTGTGATGTTGTATTTTTCCTTCCTCTGGTTGATGAAGTGCCAGGGTGAAAGGGATAGCCAATTGGACTAGAGCTCATGTGCCACTCCAGTTACTTGGCAGAGTGTCCAATAAATGTCCACCGCAATACTACCACACACATCCCCTCAGGGACAAGGGCTGACTGGTTGGTAAGCTCTCAAAAAGTCTTCAGCTCGCTGCATCTTTCCTGGTCTCCAAGGAAAGCTAAGTTTCCTCCTTGTCTTGAGAGAAATAAAATGAACTCAGTGTTGGGAAACCGAAGCTGGATGGCCCTCGGGGCCTGACCCACAGGGCGTTGAACTTTGGCATATAGCAGAGAGAGAGCTTGGCACAACTTATTACCCCAGGCTGTAAAATCCTGGAAAGGGCTACCATACAGCCCGTGCATGGTCGACTGGAGGACCATCCTCGTGGAAAGGGGACCATCTGGGCCTCTGGCCTGCTGTGTGCACAAGCATAACAACTGTTTTTTGTTTAACGTGCAGACGGAATACTTGATCCATTCCAACCAGGCATTTGCATCTTGATATCCTGTCTCTGTTGCTAAAGTTTGTTTTAAATTGTTTACTTCTACAAAGTCTACTGTGGTCCTATCACTGGGTATAGAAGGGATGACAGTGTGATCAGAAAGTCCAAAAGGAGAAAGGGGGAATGGGGCAAAGAGGATGAGGGATTAACGAAATGCATTTCGAAACACCCTGTGAGGTCTGTGCCAGCCAAGGTGGCTCCTATGCCGGGCAGGGCTGGGGCCGGGGGAGGAACGTCTGGAAGTGGTCCGTGTCCAGCGTGGATTCCAGAAACCTGCTGCCTGGAGTCGCGGGTCATGCAGAGGGACATGACCCCTGGTGGGAGGTGGGTGCTCCTCGGGAGCCTCCCCTCCTGCAGGGCGGGGAGTTGGCAGAAGAGGACGAGGCTGAGGGCACTGAGTTCAGACCCAGAAACCACTTCCTCCAGGCATCACCGTGAGAAGTGGGCTTGGAGACGTGGCCAGTCCTCTCCCTGCCTAGGAGAGTGCCCGCCTCAGCACCCAGGGCCTGAACGCAGCGGGAGCTCCAGAGCCCCCAGAGCTCGGAATCCAGAATCCGTTCCTCCCGAGGCCTACCTGGGAGCTCTAAGAACGTCAAGCCAAGGTGAGACCCGAGGGATTCGTTGACCCGGTCCTGGACTCACGTGAATTGCCTCCCATTTCAGACAATAGTGAGATAGCCAAGGTTTTCCAGAAGCCTCGCCCACTGGATCTCTGCTTTTGTGCTCGGCGTTTCCTCCTCCAGCACCTGGGACTGCTCGTGCTGCATGTGCAGCCTCCCCTCTGCTGCACACCTGCTCTGGGACCAACTCCAGCGGCCTCCCCGCCCCCCACCCCGCACCTACAGCGTCCCCTCCCTGCGGGGGGCTCCTATCAGCATATTTAAGCACAGTCATTCCTGACAATACTGCAGGGATACACATCGGTAGATATGTATGGAAAAACTCATCAAGCTCAGACACTTACAAAAACCCCAAAGGGAACTCATCTTCTGAAAATATTCCTGCCGTGATAACACTGGCCGGTTCTAATGATAGGGAGAAAATTGCTTCTGCCACATATCTGTTACCCGTTTGTTCCTGATGTTTCTCCCCAATATTTGACCATTGTCATCATCCAAGAAATCTTTATGAAGAGGACCTGGTCGCCTGTTTGAACTGAGCTTTCTTAGGGAAGCTGAACTTTTTATTTACTTTACAGGAATAACTCTGCATGTAGTACTCCTAGAAGACGGGAAATCTGAAATATGAAAATTTTCAGTATTTCTCTTGTTATGACTTAGCAGAAATGATCTCTGTCCTATACTTAGAGATCTTAAAAAGTTTCGTTGATATAATGAAAACAAAACTAAGGTTTTTATATACACACATGCTCTTAAACATATGCATACTTAACATATGTACATGTTTATACAAAATATCCCACATTTATATATATATATATATATAGAGAGAGAGAGAGACATTATTGAGCAAAAATACCAGAAATAACCAGTGCTGGTGTTTTCTCAATAAGACGATGAAGTTCTTCAGAAACTTTCAAAAGAGATTACTTATGCATAATTTTGCAGTCACTCACCTGTGCTAAAGAATGGGGGCAGAAAGGAAGTGCCCATGTATTCCCTTTGCTGTATTAGCCTGTGCCGTAATTATCCAGCCATGAAAGAAATAGAGTTGTGATGTACAGTAGGGTTGTGGATAAAAGAGAATTTATTATTCTACATTCATAGAATTTATGAATCTCTCCCGATGTCAAGATATTTCTAGCTCTCTTTCTCCAGTTTTGGAAAGAAGGTCAAAATCATTAAATTCAACTAGGACTCAAACCATAAAGCACATTTAACTATGGTATCGTATCACTTAACAAGTTTAAATATCACTTGAGTTATACGTTCTACCTCTTTTCTCTTGTATACAGCTGACTCCTGTGCATCCTTCATATCACAAACAAGTCATTTGCTCTATTCCCAGCATCCATAACTAGCACAACTCTTAAACAGAGCACATTCTTGCTAGGTATTTGTTGAAAGAATTATCGTTACCATGTGTTGGGCTATATGGAATGATGGATAGATGGGATGATTCAATATTTATTGAAATGAGTAAGTCTGTGCTCTGCTTCTTCCAAACCACTTCCTACCCTATAAACAGAAACTCATCCTATAGTTGTGAGCAAGGGGCAGACATCGACACATATTACTCACTTCCTGCTGGGTGTGGACAAGCCAGGTATTATACGGGTCTGGGTCTCACAGGAGAATAGAGTGAAGTCATGACTAGGCAGAGCCATTGATTCCATTTTTAGAAGAGGAGACATTTATAAACTATATAGGGTAACATCAGGTGACTTGTTTAGAAAAGATTTGGGGGAACAAGTGGTTCAGAGCACAATGATCTCATCTGTTTCTTTCTGCATCACTATCTGCAGGCCTGTGAGATAAGAACTGAAATCTCCAAAATGACGATCATGGGCTATCAAAGGCAGCAAATTATGATTAGTTATCCTCTACTTCCTACCACAGGAAATGGACCTGGCTCACTTCAACTTTTCTTTATTAAAGACTAACAATGCAGGACTTTTCTTCCTAATTCTCAGTTCACTAGAACACATCCTTCTCTCAACATTTCTGTTACCAAAGTTAGCTGGTATGCTCCAATAAAAGAGTACCCCTACCTTTTCTACATTGTAATTAAGCAACAAAGCTGGCATCTTTCTAAAATACTTACGTGGTAAAGTAAAGTCAACATTGCACTAGGAGACTGGAAAACAGAATATGAAGGTTTTCAATATATACTACCTATATAAACGAGCCATCTTTTCATTTCTCTCAACCTCCATATCCTCAACTGTAATATGGGGCTTAATCTCTAAAGCCAAAAACTGTTTGGAGCTACAAGGGATTAATTAATATGAGAGTCCTTGGATATTTTTAAAATACAATAAAAGTGCAAAAGAGTATTATGGTTAAACTGTTTATTTCAATCTGCCACTTACTAGTTATGTGACTTAATCATTTAATCTAACAATAATAATAGGTAATAGTTATCAAACACTATGTACCAGACAGTGTTTAGTGCGCTTTAAACATAATAACTCATTTAAAGGTAAAAGAAAAAAGCAATAGATAACAATAAAACCCTATGAAGTAGATGTTATTGTCCTAATTTACACATTAGGAAACAGGCAGGGGTTAAGTGACTTGCCTTGCCCAGGCCAGACAATTAATGAACCACAGAGCAGAAAATCAAACCTGGGAGAGTTCCAGCATCCTTACTCTTAGCGAAAAATTCTATACAGCCATATCTGTAAAATAACACAACACATTCTCACTAACGGAATGTTAAATGTGGATAAAACAATATGAATATTTTATTGTATGTGATGTTTACATGATTAACCCCATGTATTAGTCAGTTCTCACACCATTATAAAGAAATGGCTGAGACTGAGTAATTTATAAAGAAAAAATGTTTAATTGACTCATGGATCTGCAGGCTGTACAGGAAGCATAGCAGCTTCTGCTTCTGGGGAGGCCTCAAGAAACTTACAAAAAAAGGCAGAAGGTGAAAGGGAAACAGGTGCATCTCACATGGCTGTAGCAGTAGGAAGAGCAAGAGAAGGGAGGTGCCATACACTTTTAAAAACAACCAGATCTCATGATTACTCACTCACTCAGCCTCACAAGAACAGTGCCAAGGGGATGATGCTAACTATTCCTGAGAACTTCACCCCCATCATCCAGTCACCTCCCACCATGCCCCACCTTCAACACTGGGCATCACAATTTGTCAAGAGATCCAAACCATATAACTCCCAGGGATGAAATGGGCTCATGTGCATTCATCAATATGTGTTCTGCTTTCCAATAAGTAAACACATATATGGCTCATTCATTTGTATTCTAGAAGATGGATCATCTGATGATTACATCAGTACAGAGCTTCATGACTTACAATGGGGCTATGTCCCAATAAACCTCTTGAAAGTAGAAAATGCATTTACTATGTCTAACCTACCAAACATCATAGCTTAGTCTAGCCAACCTCAAATATGCTCAGAACACTTACTTTAGCCTACAGTTGGGTAAAACTATCTAACAAGCATATTTCATAATAGAATGTTGAATATCTCATGAAATGTATTGAATACTGTGCTGAAACTGAAAAATAAAATGGTCGTACAGGTACTCAAAGTATAGTTTCTGCTGAATACATATTGCTTTCACATCATCATAAAGATGAAAAATCATTAAGTGGAACCATTGTAAGCCAGGTACCATCTATATATTGGTTAAAATGTTCTGCCATTAGCCATCAACCAAACAGAAAGTATTCAATTTCTCTGACTGAGGATCTCTAAAACTGGGATCCCATAGCACCAGATATCATAACAGACAAGCAGACACCTGGAGACACGTCTCCTGCAGACAGAATCCATGAGAGGGTATCAGAGTTCAATTGAGGATTACTGAAGAGAAGAGACAGGCTGCAGAGGTTTAGCTTAGAAATTGATTTGACTTGGCCAGGTGTTGATTTGTTTGCAAGAAACAGAACCTGCTTTGGCTCGCTGCATCGATGAGGGGGTTATTAGAAAGATGTGTATCACGTATCCTAAAAAAAAAAAAAAAATTGAAGGGTAACTGGACCTCACAAGAGCTAGGATTTAGAAAGTAATATATCCCAACAAACAAGACAGCTTCTCTGTCCATCCTCATTTCTGCAAGTTTCTGATCTCTTTCTTCCTCTGCTTCTCTCTGATTCTCCCCCTCGTTCTTTTCTCTCTGTGCAGACAAGCTTTCTCTGATCCCATTGCATAAGACCCAAACCTGCCCACCTGGACCCTGGCTTTGCCATGCTTCTTGCGATTGCCCAAAAAGAGACTAAATAGTAGATCTCTAAGCCTATATTTACAGGAAATAGATTCTGATAGGTCCAGCTCTGGCCTAAGCCTTCACTTTGATCTAATCATCTTAATGTCAGCCAGCCTCCGGAACACAAGGTCAGGAGATCAAGACCATTCCAGTCAACACGGTGAGACCCCGTCTCTGCTAAAAATATGAAAATTAGCTGGGTGTGGTGGTGGCCACCTGTAGTCCCAGCTACTCAGGAGGCTGAGACAGGAGAATTGCTTGAACCTGGGAGGCGGAGGTTGTGGTGAGCCAAGATCGCACCACTGTACTTCAGCTTGGGCAATGAGAATGAAATTCCGTCTCAGAAAAAAAATGCCAGCCAGCCTCACTACGCTTGTCACCCACTCAGCAAAGCATGAGGCAAGAGACTCTATAGAAGTAGCCAGGCTAAAAAGGCAAAAGGAATAATTTAAAATAGTGCAGTACAAATACACAGCACCAGGCCCTCAGTATTTCTAACTTTGCAAGGGTGTCCTAAGACCCTTGACTAACAGGAAGTGCTACATAGGGGTGCTAGTTAAGCTTAAAATTAGTTCATGGGGTCTCACTTAACTGAAGAGCCAATCAAAAGTCCTGACACCATTGTTTATCCTCCAGCATGGCTGCCAGCCAGTTATCTGAATATGGCAACATGCACATCAGGAAGGAACTAGCCAGTAATGCCTAGAAATGTGTGTTTATATTTTCCTGTTCTTAATGAAGAGGGAACAGCAAGTAATTTATTGGGTTGATACTTAATATATCTCTCATACACCCCAATAATTTGATGAGTACGGAAGTACTCACCTGCTCAAGATATTAAGACAAGATGGTAAGTATTTATTGTTCTCCTGTCATCTTTATTCACAACATCGCTTGAAGAAAAGGCATACAGTTCTCATCGGATAGCAAAATAAAGTAAATTTCAAAAACAACTATGCCCCTCTTATTTACTCCTTGAAATTCCAAGAGGCTTAGAATCCCAAGAGGTAATTTCAAAAATGTTGACTGTGAACCTACTATATACAGTGAAGAGTTGGGCTAGGTTACCAGGACACAAGAGTTGAGCAATAAGCTATTTTTCCAGGTATTCAGAATCCAAAAGGATAGAAATGTTCACTTAAACTCTTTAACACAAAGCACAGCTTCATGTGTGGTAGAGTCCAAAAGTTGAATAGTCCACAGAAATGGAGGAGAGAACAATTCTGACTTGTATCTATAAAGGCTTTATCAATGTATTTGTTATTTCAAATTATCTTTTAGGCTCAACTCTGAAAACAAAAGACGATATTTGCATGAAGGACGCTGGTTGTATGGTCCAGAACAGGAGCATGGAACGTGGGGAAACCCGTTTACAGTATGATATGCAGCTGACATTTTCTCCTAATTTTGAAATCCATTTCAACTCTGAGTTAATCAAGGCTTCTCTTGGATATGTAAATATATTTCACTTTGATGGAAGAAAGTAAAAATAGCATTAGGATACAATCAGAATAACAACAAATATAAACTGTCATTCATCCCAGTGAAAAATGACACCTCAGGGAATAAAACTAATACCATGATAAGGAATAACAACATTGTCAATTTAACCTATTGGTAGCATTTTGAACACAAATTCACTCTGTAGTAATTACAACTTTAAATAGCCAGCATCCTTGACAAAAACTAGTGTCCCATGGTCTTGTGGTCAGTGATTATAAATATACTGCTGAAACCTGTGAAAAAGTTCTTTCTGCCACATGGCCTAATAATTAGCAAGTATATGTTTTCCTTTGCCTACTTGAAAGTGGGGAGGGGGAAATCTAATCTGGATGCAAAGGTATTTCCTTTACAGAAGATCACAGTTTTGCATCATTTATCAGAAGTAATGCTTTCATTTATAAAATCCTTTTCAGGGAATGTCCACTCTCAGAGTTCAAATGATTATACATCTCAGGCTTGAAATGATTTATTCCCACTTGATTTAATATTTTCTGGAATACTTTAAATGGATTTTTAAGTTCTCAGGTACAGTTTCTTGTTAAAGTATGTAAAGGTGCTGTATTGTTATGAAATGACCAAGTTTGAGGAGGATATCGAAATAATGCCAATATCAGTTACCATAGCAACAAACATATAAATTCATAGCCCAATTTACTCTCTAGGTGCTGAAACCTTTTCCAGCTCTCCCAAGCTCAGGCACAATGCAAATCAAACATTTAGCTGCTGAGAGACTTGGAGTCCAGATATCCATCAACTCTGACTGCTATTGAATCATTGGGAATAGTCAATAATAAATAACACAACCCATTTCTTTTAAACTTCCCAGGTGTTAAAAACCCAGAGATTGTGCACTGTAACTTCACCTGCATAGCATATCTCTATGTATGTCATACATAGTCTACATTTTGATAATTGATTGTATAAGAAAGAAAAGTCCCCATCCTAGAAATGGATGTTCTCCTTTACTTCTAAATTTCTTTCAGTCTTGCTCACAGCAATGATATCTTTGTCTCCCGGTAATTAATATGAATCAACGCAGAATGAGAAGACACACCAAAAAAGGAGATATCACCAGCACCATGAGCAAAATATATAACTAAGACTATGTGAGGAAAATATATGAGGCACCAGGAGAATATGCTTTATCTTGTCCTTGTTTGACAGGCACATAAATCTCTCATCGCTGTTCTCATCCAAAACCAAGAGCTAAAAATATGAGGCAGCACCTGTGTTCTTAAATAGTGTTTTATGATGACAACAGCTTTCAAGGGAACAGTGTATTTTTGGTCGAGCATACTGTGCTGTCCCTTAAGACAACAGAAAACTTAGGATCTAGATTTGATTCCAATTGGAAAGTTTTTTGAAGAGCATGTCTTAAGTTCAGCCTTCTCTATGTGATTGTAAACAAGGTTATGATATAAATTATCCACTCAAATGTCTTTTCCCCAGAATTTATTCTGCATCAGCTTTCCGAGTCTTTTGGTGCCCGAGAACCAGGATAATGGAAGCTCAAAATGTCAGACACTCTTCGTCCCCAAACACACAAATTCTCTTGAATCTTCAAGGCAGGAATTTTGATTTAAAATGATAACCTTACAATAACCTCATTTCTTCTAAAAATTTTTAGAAGTAATATTTAAAGTAAAAGACTACATAAAGGATTCATTTATTTTATATACTTATATAAAATATTTTATGTAGTAATTATATATATATATATATATATATATATATATATATGTGTGTGTATGTATGTGTATATATATATAATTTTTTTCAGACAGGGTCTGGCTTTGTCACCCAGGCTGGAGTGCAGTAGCAGGATCTCAGCTAACTGCAACCTCTGCCTCCTGCATGCAAACAATCCCCCCACCTCAGCCTCCCACTTAGTTGAAAATACAGGCATGCACCCATCATGACCAGTAATTTTTGTATTTTCTGTAGAGACAGCGTTTTGCCATGTCACCTAGGCTGATCTCGAACTCCTGGGCTCTAATGATCCACCCACTTCAACCTCCCAATGTCCTGGGGTTACAGGCATGAGCCACCATGCCCGTCCCATCATTTTTTTTTTTTTTTTGAGCTCCTGACACATGTCCACACTCTTTTAGACACTGGGGATTCTGCAGTGCATAAAGTCCAGATTCTACCCTCACTGTCCTCACTCTTATAGAGAAAATAAACCGGAAATAGGGAGATCAGTCAGCAGGATGTTGTGTCATTCAGTCAAGAGACACAACGGTGGTTTGGACCAGGTAGCATTGATGTCATGAGAATTGATCAGATTCTGGTTATTTAAAAGTAGAACTGATGGGATTTACTGATAGACTTGCCATCAGTTATAAGAAAAAGAGAAGAGTCAAGAACAATTGCAAAGATTTTGGCCTGAGCAATTGCAGGAATGATGGTGCCATTTAATAAGATAATGAAAGCTGTAATAAATGCACTAGGAAGATGAGGATTAATTTTGAATGTGCTCGATTTGAGAAATATTTTATACATCCAATAGAAAATATCAAGAAGAAATTTGTACATATGACTCTAGAGTCAGAGGGATGCCTCTGCCTGGAGAATACACCTGAGAAGCACTGGTGTGTAAATGATGTTTAAAGCCACAAGATTCCAAGTGAATGTAGACAGAGAGGAATTCCAAAACCAGGCCTGGGGTCTCTCTGGCATTGTACTTGGGGAAATAAAGAATAACTACTAAAGAAGTGTAAGGAGGGATCCAAGAGAAAAAAATGTTCCAAGAGGGTGGGGCTGATGAGATGAAGCAGATGATTTGAATATGATGCATCACCATAGTCATGACATGGATGAATATTTGCAGGTGATGGCACAGAGCAAAAGCACTGGGCTTGGGAACAGTGTCTGAGGCATATAATCATACTTTCTGGGAACTGTTGAGTCACTGAGAGATGACAAAATAACAGCACAGAAAGGAACAAACAAGTGATAAGATCTCAGCCTGATATACCAGCTTCCCTTGTCTATACAACCATTCCAATTGGGAACAATTTAAAATATAGCATATGTGGTGGAATAATATTTTTTAATGGAAGCTCATGTATTAAACTTTTGTCCTGTAATTCTTCTTCTTATTTAGGAAACAGCCAGAGTATTGCATGTTTATTGCTTCAAGGAAGATAAGGCATGATGAAAAAAGAGTAACAAGAATTTTATTTTTGTTTTTGCTTTTTACTTTGGGAATACAAAGAATTAAAGAAGCAACACTTCCAGACTCTTTTTATGAGGCTAACATTAGTCTGATCTGATACCAAAGACAGACAATGACACTGCAAGAAACTACAAAACTACAGGCTAATATCCCTCAAAAACACAGAGATAAAAAAATCCTCAACGAAATGCCAGCAAATGATATTCAATGGCATATTAAAAGGATCATTCACCATGATCAAGTGAAATTTGTTACTGAGATGCAAAGATTTTTCAATATTTGCAAGCCAATTATGTGATATACTGCATTCACAGAATGAAGGATAAAAATTACGTGATCACCTCAATGCAGAAAAAATATTTGACAAAATTCAAATATTTGAATTTTGATTTAAATCAAAGTTTGATTTGAATCAAATCTTTTATGATAAAAACTCTCAACAAAATAAGTACAGAAGAAATTTAGGCCAGGCACAGTAACTCACACCTGTAACCCCAGCACTTGGGGAGGCTGAGGTAACTGGATCATTTGAGGTCAGGAGTTTGAGACTAGCTTGGCCAACATGGTGAAACCTCATCTCTTACTAAAAATACAAAAATCAGCTGAGCTTGGTGGTGCACACTTGTATGCCCAACTACTCAGGAAACCAAGGCAGGAGAATTGTTTGAACCCAGGAGGCAGAGGTTGCAGTAAGCTAAGATCAAGGCACTGCACTCCAGTCTGGGCGAAAGAATGATACTCCGCCCTCCCTGCTAAAAAGGAATTTACCTAACAAAGCCTATATATGAAAAGCAACTATCTAAAAACTAACGTCGTACTCAATAGTGAAAACCTGAAAGCTTTTTCTCTAACATCCGGAGCAAAGCAAGGACAACAACTCTCACCATTTGTATTAAACATAGCATTGGAAGCTTTAGCTACAGCAATTAGTCAAGAAAAATAAACAAAGACATGCAGATCACAAAGGAAGAAGTAAAATGATCTCTCTTTGCGGATGATCTATCTAGAAAACCCAAATGACTACATAAAAAATTTTGTTAGAATAAGTAAATTTCTTTAATAAAATTGCAAATTACAAAATGAACATACAATTATCAGTTCCTCCTCTATCCACCAACAAGGAGCTATCCAAAAAGGAAATTAGAAAAAGAATACCATTTACAATAGCATCAAAAAATAATGAAATACACAGGAATAAATTTAACCAACGTGGTAAAAAAACTTGTACATTGAAAACTACAAAAATTAAAGAGGACTTTTCTTATTTGCAAAATAGAAACAAATATTTCATTCATTTGGAGAGCTACTATAAAGATTTTATGAAAACATACACATGGGGACTTAGAAAGGTTCTTGAAATAAATCAAGTGCACAATTAGCATCAGCTATGCATCAAGTGCAAAATTAATGTGAGCTATTATTACAAACCAGATCTTTTCACCTCTATCTCACACTGTCTCTCTAAAGATGGGGATGGGGATAAGGGGTTTTAGCTTCAAAATGTCTAGAACTCAATGAAATGAATCTCGAAATATATGCTAGGGCAACAGAAAGAAGGTAGATATTCCACTGTCTCTTAATACTGATGAGTGTCTGTTACTAAGCAGACACCATGTAGGATTTTATATAAAACCCTACTCCTACACTAGGGTGATAATTAGAGAATTAAACTCTAATCCAGTTGATTAAATAAGTAAATGAAACAATTTTCTATTTTTCTCATTATAGGTCAATTCAGCACATAACACTTCAACAAGCAAACACAAACTCTATTACAGTATAGCTTTTCCTACTCTTTTTAGAAGTGCCCAGCAACATTCTTCAGTCAGAAAAAAATATATATATATTGATGGAAGGAAAGTAACTACACAGAGCTAAGTAGGGAAATTGCTGGCTCCTTTGGGATGGACTTTCTCACAGCTGAAAGGCAGGTAATAACATCACAAATCTTCTGGAGAAATTAATTTTTTTTCTCCGTGAAAAGACCAGGCTCCATAACTTGAATGCAAAGAACAGTGGTGGAATGAGGTCTGTCAGGACAAGTGTTTATGGGGAGGTAGCCTTGAGGCTGTTGGTGCAAGGATAGTGTACTAGTCCATTCTTGCATTGCTATAAAGAACTATCTGATTCTCGGTAATTTATAAAGAAAAGGTTTAATTGGCCCATGGTTCTGCAGGCTCTACAGGAAGCATGGCTGGGGAGGCCTCAGGAAACTTACAATCATTTGTGGAAAGCAAAGAGGAAGCAAGTATGTCTTACATGGCTGGAGCAGGAGAAAGAGAGTGGAAAGGTGCTACATACCTTTAAAAAACCAGATCTCATGAGAACTCACTGGCTATCACAAGAACAGCAAGGGGAAAGTCCACCCCCATGGTCTAATCACCTCCCAATAAGCCCTTCCTCCAACACTGCAGATTACAATTCAACATGAGACCTGGGTGGGAACACAAATCCAAACCATATCAGATAGGCCTTCACTATAGATAATGGAAGGGCAAAATGGGCTTAAAAGTCAAAGAACTAAGGCTTTGGCTCTTATCATAAGCACGGATACTCTTTTGCCACTCTCATGCAGTGCCATTTACCACCCAGCCCTTGGGTCAGAGTCCAGCACAGTAGCTCACCTTGATCTCTGCATGAACAATGGCTTCATCCATATGATCTCCATTGAGGAGGAGGGTGGATTTGAACCTGTGAAACACAACAGAGGGACCATCTTCCTGAAGTGGTAAGGATGGCCTTAGTCAAGTTTGTCTTTGGTGACAAAGCCCTGTGTTTGCTTTGATTCTGCAGGGATTTTACCTTTCCCCTTCTCCTGGGGAACAAACACTCTCACTTATGTGGGAAACTAATAATGTAATTAAATGCCAGCACTTGCTCAGGGGGCCTAAGTAGCAAGATTTTAAATGTGGAAGGAGGCCCTCTGCCTGGAAAACCAATTCCCATTTGTTCACAATTGGAGAGGGGGAAAAAAGCTGCCTTCAGTCTGGAAAAAGTAGACATTTTCAAACTATATCTGGAAGCTAGGGTAAAGCTGTAAATAGCTCCTGGGAAGAGATTGTGATTCTACATTCATTTATAAGTAAGTGGGAGTGGAAACCCAGAGCAGGTCTCATAAATGCAGGAAGCTGGAAATGTTTGAAACTTCCTTTGGCAACAACTAGTCAGACTAAAGAAAATGTGGGATACTTTCTTGTACCAGGATCTCTAGAGCTTCCTTTTCTGAGGCCTGTTTTCCAGTTTTCTGGTTGATTCTTGGAGCCACCTGATGCTCTCCCAAGTATTTTTCTTATTGCTTAAGGTAGCCAGAGATGACTTCTGTTGCTTGGACCAAAGAAGCTTATTGCTTAGAGCAAAATGCTTCTATTATCTGCTTAAAATAAAAATATCCCCAGTCCTAAATGTTTATTAGACATTTCATGGCTCAAATATCTTATGGAAACTATGGCAAACTGAATTATCAACATGGTAATAAACTGGCCCTAAAACCCTGAAAAGCAAACACAGAATCAGCACAGAAGCCATTGCAATCCAATATGCCACCCACAGGAATGAGTTCGCCCTCTCGGAGTCCTAGAGGGATGTACTATTATAGAAGTTTCAGGAATGAGTTTGCCCTGTAAGAGTACTAGAGGGATGTACTAATTCTAGAAGGTTCACAGCCCCAGTTCTCATTGACCGAGATGTGGCTCCATCTCATCATGGGGCCAGGAGTAGCCACCATTATGCATATGGTAAGCACTGTACAGCCGAGGATGAAATCTCTGCCCCTCCGCTTCTGGAGAGGGTAGTTTCCTTGACCCTGGGTCTTGTCTGTCACCACCAAACATTAGTCGGCTCCTCAGCAAGTTATATGACTTCCTTAAGGCTCAGTTCTTCGTCTGTAATGAAGAGCAATGCCAGACCCTCCCTCACATGGGCAGGCTGTAAATATTAAAGGAGATTACAGTGCAGAGCTTCATGTTGCTGCAGATATGTTAAGTGGTAAGTTAACGGTAATGTTAATGTTATTATGATTATGGTTATTAAAGAGCACTGTAGTATAGTGGTTATAAAAACAGGGTCTGAAGTTAGAGTTCTCACACTTAAATCTTGAGTTTCCTCTTACAAACTGGGTGAGCTTGGACATGACTCTTAACCACTTTGTGTCTCAGTCATCACATCTGTATTTCAACAACTCCTGAGTATTTATGCATGAGAAAATAAAACATGTTCACACAGAAATATGTGCACCAATGTTCATAGCAGTTTTACTTATAATAACCACAAACCAGAAGTAACCCAAAGTGTTACCAAAACACCAGGGGTTCCATCTAGGTCCTGTTACTGGCTGCACAGAAAGCCAATCACTGAGACCAGGAGTATTGCCAGGGAGGAAGGCTATAATTGGGTGCTACAGACAAGGAGATGGGAGACCAGTCTCAAATCTATCTCCTCAACCAACAAAATTAAGGGTTTATAGAGCAGGGAATGTATGTCACTATGTGTAGGAAAACAGGAATTAGGGATGGATAAGGAAGAGGAGTTGGTCAACAGGAAGCAGTTGGTCAATGAGGAAGTCATGACGGGTGAAGGGTTTTGCATCTCATTGTTCAGATGGAGTGACCTGGTAAGTTTCAGCTCCTTGATACTGTCTGCGAGGGCTGATGATCAGTTACCTGAAAAAGAAACTCAGGAAAAACGTAACTTTCTTATGTTTCGAGACTGGAAGTTTCAATTTCTATATTTATTCAAAGGAAATCATAAATAAACTATCAGTTCTATGGGACAATTGGGCTGGTTTCAAAAGGACAAGTAAGCGGTGGTACCTCCTTAGGGTGGAATACTCACTCAACAGTAAAAAGGAAAGAACTATTGATAAACAAATTGAATGGATCAAGAGTATGACGGTGAATGAAGGAAAGCTACTGAAAGGTCATGTACCAATGTAGCAGGAGCAGCCACAAGAAACAGACCTGCGGAACACAGAACTGGGAAAGAAGGGGTGATTTCTTCTGCCGGGGGCAAGGTGGCATAGTTGCCTAACAGCCAAGTTCATCTAACAAAGGAAATCTCTACCTTTATAAGGGCTTACAACTCTAGATGTTACATGTGAAAGGGTCTTGGGTTCACAACTCTAGAATTTACATGTAAAACGGTCTTGGGCCATGGAGTAGGGAGAGGTACAGTGACTTAGGTTGGGGTTGATTGTGTTTAAGTAAAAACAGTGCCTTCCAGAAAGATTCCTCCACACCATGCCTGCCTATAGGAGGGTGACAAAAGGTGGCTCCTGGTGGCCAGTCTTTACTTCCCCTATTGAAATACAATGTGGAAGTCAAGGGGGAGGTGGTCTTAAATGCTTAAGAGTGATTAAGGGTTTCTTGAGAATCTCACCTAAAACATTAGTGAGACCATCTCATGTGAATGATTCAAGTTATCATGATAAAGTATACCAGGCAAAGCTGGGAGAACATGGAACTGTGAGGAGGTAGCTTGAAGGAAGGTTTTCAGGAGGATGGGATTTTTTTGCTTCCTGTTTAAGGGGAGAGGTTAAGTGAATCTATATATGTGATAAAATTTCTTACAACTACTCACCAAAAAAGAAAAACATAAGTACATGTAAAAACTGGTAAAATCTGAATAAGTTAGTAGTGTTGTGCCAACATTTCCTGGTTTGTTTTGATAATTGTATTATGATGATGTAAGGTGTTATCACTGAATGAAGCTGAGGGAAGTGTACCCAAGAACTCTCAGGCCAACTTTTATCAACTTTTATGTGAGTCTAAAATTATTTCAAAATAAAACAAAATGAAATAGCACCTATATAGAATTGAACTATTCAGTAAAGGCATGGTACATGGTGGGATCTATATTTCTTATCATGGCACATGGTGGTATCTGTATGTCTTACTCTTAAAGTAGAAATTTATAGCTAACCAAGAGAAACCTAGAATTATCTGTGTGACAATGAATTTGAATTGGAAACATCAACATGAATTTATGTTTACCTTAGTAGAAAGGACTATATATGGAAATACCTATAGATACAAGCATATGCATGGGTTAGTATACACATATATATTTCCTTGCTCAGTGAGCTAAAAGGGTATAAAGGAAATGATTCTCACATATATTTATGTATATGTGTATACATATATGTATATGTGTGTGTGTGTGTATATATATATATATTTTTTTTTTTTTAAGCAGACACAGTAGTGTATCCTTATATTCCCAGCTACTCATGAAGCTGATGTGGGCAGATCATCTGAGCCCAGATATTTGAGTCTGTAGTATACCATGGTCACACCTGTTAATAGCCACTGCTCTCCCTAGCCCAGGCAACATAGCAAGACCCTGTCTCTAAAAAAATAAAAATAAAAATTGTTACCCAGTAGCAATAAACACATCCATCCAGAGTTTGGTTTCTAATGTCATTCTCCAATAAGAGGAACCAAGATTCTTTGGAGAATGCAGATACTAAATGTTTATGGGTTTATACTGATAGAAATAAATGATTGAATACATGCAAAAATGAGAGAGAAGGGACAAATCTTGGAACAAGAATTCCAAATACTTTACATGGATATGCTGTCCTCAAGGAGTGGGAGCAGGAGAAAAAAGGGTAGCTTTCCAGTGGCAAAAACCTGGCAAACACTAACTTACCCAGGTAATAAAAGTCAGTATCTATGGTCTCTCTCCCAAAACACCATAACCCCCGTGTAATCGTGAGAAAAACATCAGGGAAACTTCAGTAGTGGGGCGGGGGGCATCTTACAAAATACCTTTTCGACGAATTCCTCAAAACTGTCAAAGTCATCAAAAATAAGGCAAGCCTGAGACCTGCCATGCCCTGGCAGAGGCGTAGGAGACCTAAGCACGTGCCATATAACATCTAAAATGGGATCATGGCCTGGGAAAGGGACATCAGGTCAAAACCTAGAAAATCTGAACAAGTTCTGGATTTCATAACCAATTAACACTGGTTGGTTCATTAACTGTAATAAGTATGCCATATTGCAGCAAGATGTTAATCATAGGGGAACCGAGTGTGGTGTATATGGGAGCACTGATTCCATGTGAAAGGATTCCTTTAATAAACAGCTTGGTGTAGGACACATATCTAATGGCAAAGTTTCTTTCTGGAGGAGAGGATAACCAGAGAATTTAAAATGCCTGGAGTGGTGAGAGGGGAGCATCTGTAAGGATGGAGCTCAGAGGTAGAGATGGAGGAGGAGAAGAAAACCAAGGTAAAAATCAGAAACTCTGCACAATTTAATAAAATGCAGTCAGCTACTCAAATCTTGAATACATGCCTGCTTAAGTCAGTTTCCAGTGGAATCTGGGAGGGTTCTGCAACCAGGATGATCTGAGAAAAAAAGGCAAAGTGCAGAGGGATCTAAGAGGGGGAGGCCCACTGTGAGTAGCAGGCATTGCTCCCTAAGCTTTGGGGTGATTTGCATCCTCAGTCCTCTTGAGTGGTCCACAGGTGTGCACTGAGGAGCACTCCAAGGGAAGCCCCTGCAGATCTCCCAGCTTCCCTGTCTCAGCTCTCCTTTCATGGGCACCCAGTGTTGCAAACGCCAGCTATCTAATCTCCTGGGACTTCCAGCTCCACCTCCTCCAGCCAGGGAGTCTCAGGCTTCATCCTTCCTCTGTCCTGAAAACTCTCTCAAAGCGCTGAGAGTCCAACTGCAGGTTTCATGTTTGTTTCTGTCTCTCAGGGATCACTCTCTTCTGTTGCCTCATGAACAATGCTTTGAAAATGCATTGCTTTATACTTCTGTCCATTTTATTTTACTTGTTGTTTCAGATGAGAAGATAAATCCACTCCTGATTATTCTATCTTGTTCAAAAATGCAAGTTTAGTTCATTATTTTAGTTGTATAATATTCCATCATCTTGTTTCTAGTCTGGACTACTATTAGCAAATCTGCTATGAAGATAAATGCACGTTTTGTGGTGGACATATATATAAATTTCTCTTGAGTGTATACCTAGGAGTGTAATTACTGGGTTTTAAGGTAAGTGTAGGTTTAGCTTCCATAGATCCTGCCAAAAGCAGCTCTACCTCCAAAGTGACTGCATCTCACACACTATTAACTTTAGCTCATCAAGAGTGTGTATTGCAGAAAGGTTTTTCCTATTGCCTTTAAACTGCAGTGGCCGTTGTTCTTGGTAAAATATTGTATATCGCAGCTATTACTCTTGGCTGACTGCAGAGTAGCCTGGATACCATCTATTCAGTGTGAATCAGAGGAGGAAAACCTGCCCAACCATTCTTCATTACTTATCTCACTGGAAATCCTGATAATTCTGCCTGAGCAATCGATTCTTTCCTCACCACTTTCTTTTGAGTTTCTATCCTATTTCTGTGTCTCCAAATATCCATTCTCATGGCGTCTGCTTTGCTACAGAGAGTAAATATCCTTTAAAAAAGAAAAAAATTAAAGGAAAAGAAAAAAGAAATCTACAAATGCAGTGCTTAAGATTTAGTCTTTACAACTTCCCTACTTTGTAAAAATATCTATCGAAATTCTAACAATCCTCTCGCAAATGACTCAGAGTTTATGTGTTTGGGGTACTTGATGCAGCTCTCTGGTGGGTCTGCATTTTCTGAAAGGGTACTGCATGCATCCACCTGCACACTTAAGTCACGCATAATGCAACAAAGTGTGCTTTTGCAGGCTCCCCTGTTGCACTGTTGGCTGAGAGCAGGGATGTTAATTGGTTTTAAAACAGGAAAATTTAAGACATGCCGTGTCTTCCTTTTCAGAGATCAATCTGAGCACTTTCACAGAAGTGTGAAAATGCTCCTTGGGGTGAAATAAATGTTAACAGAAAAATCTAAATATTCCCTTTAAATAGCTCAAGTTCATCTTTGTTTCTAGTGTTCCAAAGAGAAAAATGACCCTCTGGTTTTACAGAGACTAAAGTATGCTAAATTATGTCAATACTTTGAACTTTAGCAGAATGTTGGTGCACATCTGCTTAGTTGTGTTGCCTAAGCAGAGCTGTGAAAATCGCTGTGAGTCTGGCCCTGGAATATAAGATGCTGCATAGTTGTGTACTATGGGACATCATCTTCTGCAGGGATTTCAATGGCTGCACATTTAAGAGCACACTAGGTAGGCTGAGGGCTGGAGCAAAATTATAGACACAGGTTCATTGTCCTTCTCAGAAAGCAGAAATAACATAGAGGTTTCATGAAGACAAAATTATGAAACAGTCTGTACAGCAGCCGCTCTTCTTCTATGGGCCTTACCCTAATTAATCATAATGATTTTTAATGGCTCTCATCTGTAACTCCAATATTTTGGGAAGTCAATGTGGGAGAACTGCTTGAAGCCAGGCATTCTAGACCAGCCTGGACAACATAGTGAGATGCCATTTCTACAAAAAAAAAAAAAAAGAATTAGCCAGGCATGGTGGCACATGCCTGTAGTCCAGAGGCTAAGGCAGGAGGATTGCTTGAATCTAGGAGTTGGAAGCTACATGAGCTATGTTACAGTAATATACTGCACTCTAGCCTAGGTGACAACCTCTGCATCTAAAAAATCATAATGATGATGATCATTTTAAGCAGGTATTAGAGAGGCCCCTCTCCCATCTATTTACCTACTATAGCTTCCTCGTCTCTCCCTCTACATTTGTCAGTCAAAGGGTAGACTATTTTAAATCATGATACAATCCTGAAAATAAGTCCATATGCTCACATATTTTATATTTTTTAAGGGACTGGATATCAAATACGTGGACAGGACATTGCTGTCAACACTGTAGAGATACTGAAGAAGAAATGGGAGAGACAGATCTTATTTGACCAGAGGACTTTTCCATGACTGGCATGTCTCTACCTGATGGTGTCCCTGAGTGACCCTAATGATGGGAAATGAGCATCTCAGCCGGCGTCAAGTGCTGCTGCTGTGCACGGATAGGCAGAGCACGACAGTTGTGAGCTGGAGGGGAAAAAAATGAGGTCAGCACAGTCACACAGCTGTCCATGACAAGGACAATGCTTTAGGATGAAGCATCGTGCAAGAGGGCTTTGACAGATAGAGGTGGACACAGCAGCTGGAAGACCAGCCATTCCAGGATGATGTCCCTTCTTGCACTGGACACCCATTCCCTCGGGAAAGCTGTGCTGCTTCCAACTGATCGCCAAGCTCATTGTCACCCATGGCTTCCATCAGCTTCATGCACAGAGCTGTTGTTAGCTTGTCAGTCCTCCCTGTGCTGCAGCCCCTGAGGCCTTGATAGAGATTAGAAACCTGAGGGTTCTACTCAAAAGGGAAGTCAGTTGTCGGGTTGGTCCTAAAGCTGGGCAGTCAGCTTTGATTCTGAGTTTCGGGGAATACCTGAGAACTCTCCAGGCTCCAAAGTGAGTTTAACCAAAGAAATTGCCTGTATTGACCAACCCCTGTTAAAAACAGTAATTGGGGTCTGTTAGACCAAAGTCCCTAAGGAGACAAGCTCCAGAAGCTGTAATACCCATCGTTGATATGGATCATGTGGAAAGGACTTCGGAGTTCTGAGAAAAGAGGCCATGAGAGGATGGAAGAAGCCACCTGGAGATACTGGGTGTAAGAGTTATTACCGTGGTTTCCTTTTCAGTCAATTCTTAATGAGAACCATGAGATAGGTGGCAAGTGTTCCTGAAATTATAAAATGAGCTGCTTGACCCCTAGATAGTGAAACCCACCAAACAGTCCATAGAGCTGGTATTTAATGGTTTCTTTGTTTTATTTTTGGTTTGTGTTTTGTTTTGTTTTGTTGTTACTGTTTTTTTTGTTGTTGTTGTTGTTGTTTTGTTGTGTTTTTTTTTTTTGACAGATTCTTGTTCTGTTGCCCAGGATGAAGTGCAGTGGCGTGATCTTGGCTCACTACAACTTCTGCCTCCCACATTCCAGTGATTCTTTGCCTCAGTTTCCTGAGTAGCTGGGACCACAGGCACACACCACTGCAGCTGGGCTAATTTTTTTTTTTTTTTTCTGGTAGAGACAAGCTTTCATCATGTTGGCCAGGCTGGCTTTGAGCTCCAGACCTCAAGTGATCCACCCACCTGGGCTTCCCAAAGTCCTGAGATTGGGGCTTGATCCACTGCACCCCACCTAATGGGTTTTTTTTTTGAATAAACACAGAAATTGATCCTCTCAGTCTGGAAACTTGAGAAAGTTACATTTTACATTTGTCTTATCTGAGTCCCTTTCTCAGGCAACCAACCATCAGGCATCCCAGAGAGTATCAAAGAAGTGAAACTCACCAGGTCACCACACCTGGACAATGACACGTCAGACTCCGGACCCATCATAACTGTCTAACCAGCCACCTGCTTCCAGTTGATCAACTTGTCTTCCTTCCCCATCCCTCATTCCTGTTTACTCACATATGGTGACATGTCTTCCCTGCTACATAAACCCCTGATTTTAGTTGATCAGGAAGAGGGAATGGAGACTGAGCTCCCATCTCCTCTGCTGTAGCACCTGACTAAAGCCTTATTTCCTGGCAATACTCATGGTCTCAGTGATTGGTTTTCTGTGCTGTGAGTAGCAGGACCTAGACTGAACATCTGATGTTTTGGTAGAAGTAACAAATGTCAAGAGATTGTGAATTTTATTCTGTAGCATTAGCTCATTGCCCTCCTCATGCCTCTATTTGGCTGGGCATGGTGGCTCACACCTGTAATCCCTGTACTTTGGGAGGCCGAGGCTGGTGGATCACAAGGTCGGGAGTTCAAGACCCACATGACCAACAAGGTGAAACGCCATCTCTACTAAAAATGCAAAAATTAACCAGGCGTGGTGGCATGTGCCTGTAATCCCAGCTATTCAGGAGGCTGAGGCAGGAGAATCACTTGAACCCAGGAGGCAGAGATTGAAATGAGCCAAGGTCACACCATTGCACTCCAGCCTGGGTGACAGAGCAAGACTCCATCTCAAAAAAAAAAAGTGTGGGGTGGGGGGCAAGTTTGGAGACAGATGCAGGTACCACCCAACACTGGCAGCTCCTCTGTGCTGAGTGTGGCCCCCGGCTCCTGCTCAGGAGTGGGTATCACAGGCCAATCAGAGCACCCCATCTCCTTGAACACAGTGATTGGTTCAGGGATGGTCATGTGACCCAAGCTGAGCCAAAGATATTTTATCCTGGAATGTTTGCTAAAACTGTGGGTGGAGACTAAGTATATCAGACACCAAAAAATTCTGATACAAATTATTGTTAACTATCGCCACCCTATTTTTATTTATGGAAGTACATGTGATGTATCAAAACATCACATGTACTTCCATAAATATATATAACTATTATGAGCCCATAGTACTTAAATTTTTTTAAATCCCTGATACAGAAATTTTGAGTGTTACATCAGTTCCTTATCCTAATAATATTTAAAGGATAAGTGTACTTCAGTTACCATAACAGTAGTTCATTGTAGGCTGGTTTTTATGAAACACTTTACACTATATAATCGAGATGAATAAAAATATACAATTTGAATGAAGTAACTACTATTTGAGGTAAGTGGACTTTGGACTCAATGATCTGACATGCCAGCAGCTGACAATGTACTTACAGAACCGTCTTATCCCTGTGAAGGCCACACTATTCACAAACAGTGGACACAGAGCCAAGGAAAATTTATGACAGAAAAAAAAATTGCTCTTTTTAAAATAAATCTTAGGTCATAGTAGGTAGAATTATTAATTCTGGGGAGAGAAATGGACTGAGAAAAATCTCTAAATATTGGAACTAAGGAAAAATTAGGCAAAAAATAATATATATCTTTAGTGGGATAAAGCAGTTAAATTTCTGATAATCGGTTATGTGAAAACTTCCCTTTTTTATTAGTATTCATCAGAAATAAGCAATTGCGGTGTTGACTAGTGAGAACATGACATTTTCCAGAATTCTGTTTTTACATCAAGGATAGGATTATTTCAGCCTTTTGTGAAATACAGCATTGGTCAGCAGGCACAGGACACCTAACATCCTTCATGCTTTCTCATATCTGCAATGTAGCTACACAAGAGAAAGTGATTCTGCACTCCCTTCCCATTCAGAGCAGAAAGGATGGGATGTGTCCAGAGGACCCACAAATATATTTCAAACCAATGGCCCACTTTCTTGCTTTCCTGTTTTTTTACTTTAATGAAATAATACTTTCCTGGAGCTTGACACACAAACCCAAGACCAGGACCAACTTATTCAAGGAGTGGTATTCTCAACCTGGATTTGTTACATCACAGCTATTCAAAAGAGAAGCAAAACACCACCTCAGTGTGCCCACACCTTCACCCCTTCAAAGACAATAGGTCTGAATTGACGGAGGAAGAAATGGTTTTTTTTTTCCTCTCTCTTTCTCTTTTAAACTTCATGCTCAAGTCTCATCCATTCACCCACCCAAAGCCTTCTCCCTTCTATAAACACTGGGAATAATAAAGTTTCTATTTCATTTTAATAACATTGTTTTATATTCCTGTTCTTACAGTATTGTAAACAGTGGGTAGACAATAAAAATTATATCTCTGAGCCAAGCTAGAGTTCTGTTCCAAAGAGGAAAAAAAAAATGGTTTCTTAAATTGCTTCAACAGTTTATTTTTATAATACAGCAAAACAATGCTGACAGAACTATTTCTCTGACCCTTGAACATTTTGTTTCTCCCCTCTAAATCCACATTTCTTCAGCTTTCAATTCAGATCACAAGGCAGCCTGAAATTACTTTCCAATTTCATCTTTCAACCTCTGGTTATAATGGACATTTGATTCTTCTCTCTACCCCAGCAGAGTGAAAAGGGGAAATCCCTTTCTGTAGCAACACATGGTTTCTTCAAGGGTAATAGTCCTTCCCTACTCTTCACATATCTGGTTCCATTTAGTGGACTCATCCATCCCCAGGCTGCAGGGAAGGCCCTAGTTCTAGACCTAATCAATCAAAGCACCTCAGTGTGTGGACCGTAGTAATCATTTCAGAGATAAGGGCACAAGCCAATGAACCCTACCTGGGACTCTCAGAGGCCTAGTGGGGAAACATACTTTTCCTTCATTCAGGATTCTTAGCTTCCAGGATGGGAGCTGGAGGCCTTCTTTGTCCCCAGTTGGGGAAGATCCATCTGAGAGAAAGGCCAATTCAGAAGAAAAGAAAGACAGAGATTGATGATGAGGGGCACTGTTTGAATCCTAGATCTGGCCAGTGTAATTTCATCCTCTTCAATAAAATGCAACCCTGCTGGGTGGAGTGGCTCACACCTGTAATCCCAGCACTTTGAGAGGCTAAGGCAGATGGATCACCAAGTCAGGAGTCCAAGACCAGCCTGGTCAAGAAGGTGAAACTCTATCTCTATTAAAAATACAAAAATTAGCCAGGCATGGTGGAAGGCACCTGTATTCCCAGCTACTTGGGAGGCTGAGGCAGAGAATTGTTTGAACTCAGGAGGCGGAGGTTGCAGTAAACCAAGATCATGCCACTGCACTCCAGCCTGGCGACCAAGAGAGACTCTGTCTAAAAAAAAAAAAAAAAAAAAAAAAAAAAAAAAAAAAAAAAAATGCAACCCAACAGGAGTTGGATCTCGGTCACTTGCAACCAAAGCAGTCTTGATAACTGCACTCTGCCTCCCATCTCCTTCATCACTTTCTCCCAGTTCACACTCTGCCACACTCTTGTGCCTTTAAATACACCATACCTTATTCATAAAATGCCCTTTTCCTTGTTCAGTAGAGTGAATTCTCAGCCATTCTTCAAGCTGAAAGCTTGCTGCTCCATGGCTCCTCCTGGATGGGCCAGTGGTGCCCTCCCCAGGGATCCCAAGAACTTGTGCAGTTCCAAAGGACAGCGAGTCACTCAAGGTGTGGCAACTGTCAGAGTCATCCAATCATCTCTGCTGTCTGCAGCCGCTACAATCCTAGACTCAATATATAGTTGTTAAATAGCACAGAAACTGCCATGTAACTTTCTTTACACCTCCTGCTTTCTTCCAGGACTCTGTCTTCAAAACATCCTCCTCCCTCCTTTTCCCACCCACCCCCAGCTTCTTGCCTTATCCTTTATCTTCCTGACCTTCATCATGAAGTAGGTAGAGTCTGCCACTCCACTGTCACACCTGTTAGAGGACAGGTGGCAGGATGTTCAGCCTCTTGGCAACAGCAGCAAGAGAGGAAAGACTATGCAAGCTCTTATGTTTTTCTTTTTTCCTTTTCAGAAAACACCATATTGTAGTTACAGCAGCCTTCTTGTGACTTTCCTCAGCCTTTGAAGGCAGTCAAGACTGAGGGAAGCATAGAGGAGCAGATGTCCTTTCAAAAATATTTTCATTATTGCCAGCCTGCAGGCACCACTTCTTCTGCATTTAGCACCAACATCCAAACATGTTGTTAGGGAGACAGAGGAGAGGGGACCCAGGAGAGAACCTGTCACTCACTCACAGGAAGAGGCAGAAATTCTTATTCAGAAGGAAGTCACTTGGGACAGATGAGTGGGAAAGAAAGTCCTAAACCTTTCAGTCAAAGAATCCAAGCGTTCTACACTTCCTCTGTACCTTAAAAGAAGATTCCTGACCCTGTCCCTCCAGAATTCTCAGGAGAGCTTGCTTCAGATGTATTACAATTTTGGGGTCAGAACTTCTTTCAGCTGCATTGTCAGTACTTCCTGGAAGAGTTGCTGTCCCTACCCTCCAACCCTCAAGACTTGGTTGCATGAGTGTTTTGTGCGTCCCTTTACTTACCTATACCACCACAACTAAGAAACAATCTAATGCCATGATTAAAAGCCCTGCCTTGATCGTGATCCAAGTGTTTCTGCCATTTAATGGCTGTGCCACCTTGGGTAAGTTACTTAACGTCTCTGTACATCACTCCCTAATCCATAAAGATTTCAATAATACCCATCTGATAGGACAATTGTGAACAATAAGCGAGTATTCTTATTGTTCACAATTGTCCTATCAGATGGATATTATTGAAATCACAATAACCATGTGTCAATGTTACTTCATTAGTTCCATCAAATGTACCATGCTAACATACTAACAGTGTGGTTTCAGTAGCACTTGCACACAGCACTTCGTGCACACTACGACTTTCACTGTGTGTCATAGATTTGATTGTTTGACCCTGGGACCACTAACCTGAGTTATTTGAGGCCAGGTGCTGTTTTCTGTGTTGCTGCTGTATCTCTTGTCTCTGGGCATAGTGCATGGCCCAGGGATCATGATCCATAAATGTTGGATGACTTGATGAATGTTGAAATACAAGCATCCATGAGTTTCTACTGAAATAAATAAATGATTAAATAAATCAATGGGGGAGAAATGACATATCTCTCATTCAGAGGAATAATTTATGTAAACACAGCATCCTCAAGAAAGAGCGTAATTCCCAACTCCTTAAGTGTGGGCTGAGCTTAGTGAACTTCTTCCAAAGAGGAAAAGATGCAGAGGAAGAAAAATAATAACATTATGGTGGAGAAATCTGAAAAACACTACATTAGGCAGGAAGCCAGAGAGGAGGAAAGAGAGAAAGGAAGGAGGGACCAGACTCTCATTAACAACAGAGCTCACAGGAAATAATAGAGTGAGAAGTCAGCTTTTACCTTGAGGATAGCACCAAGCCTTTCGTGAAGAATCTGCCCTGTGATCCAAACTCCTTCCCAGGCCCCACCTCTAACGCTGGGGACCATGGTGGAGAAATCTGAAAAACACTACATTAGACAAGTGATCAAGGTCAAAAGCAACAGTGATAAGTCATGTTGATAGCATACAGCCTTCATTCAATGTGACAAAAATGCTATTTTACTTCCCCAAACCCACCTATAGCCCCAAACAAATGAGGAGGAAAACATCAAGGACACCCAAATTAAGGGATATTCTATAAAGTTCCTGACCAATAACTCTCAAAACTGCCAAGATCATAAGAAATGAAGTCTGAGAAACCATCACAGCCAAGAGGAGCCTAAGGAGACCTCAGGACCAGGTTAAATGTGTTCTGAATGAGATCCTGGAACAGAAAAACAACATAAAGTAAAAACCAAAGAAGTCCAAATCAAGAATGGACTTTAGTTAATAACAATGTGTCAATGTTGCTTCATTAGTTCCATCAAATGTACCATACTAACATGCAATAATAATAGGGGAGACAGGAAACCAGCTGGGTGTGGTGGCTCACACTTGTAGTTCCAGCACTTTGGGAGGCCAAGGTTGGTGGATCAGCTGAGGTCAGGAATTCAAAACCAGCCTGGCCAACATGGCAAGACCCCATCTCTCTAAAAATACAAAATTAGCCAGGTGTGGTGGCTCAGGCCTGTGATCCCAGCTACTCGGGAGGCTAAGGCAGGAGAATCACTGGATCCCACGAGACAGAGGCTGCAGTGAGCCAAGATCTTTCCACTGCACTCCAGCCTGGGTGACGGAGCCAGACTTATCTCAAAGTAATAATAATTCTAATAGGAAAAACCACATGCATGGTATATAGGAACCCTCTGCATGCCTGATGTCATGAGTAGATGCCTGACCTGGAGGTCATAACCTTCCCATGTGACCGCAGATCAATCATCACCCCTCCCTTATCTGTAAAATGAGAGGATTGCATTGATTATCTTGAGGTGTTTTCTGATAAATTCTAATGAACTGTAATTCTATGACCTTGAGCAAGAGTTGGAAAACCTTTTATGGAAAGAACCAGCGAGTAAATACTTTAGGTATTAACAGCCATTAGTTCTCTGTCACAGTCATTCAGTGCTACCCTTGAAGTGTAAAACCAGCCAGAGATGATATATAGCTGCATTCCCATAAAACCTTATAGTCATGCACCCATTACTATGTTTTGGTCAAACACTGACTGCAAATATGAAAGTGATAAGACCAATAAGCTGTGCCATATGGCCTAGGTGTGTAGACGGTGATGCCATCTGTGTTTGTGTAAGTACACTCTAGGATCACACAACGACAAAAATCACCTATCGGCTCATTTCTCTGAATGTGTTCCTGTCGTTAAGCAGCCTGTGATTGTATTGACGAAAACAGAAGGTGGACCATACTTGGCCTGCAGGTCTTAGTTTTCTGATCCTTCTTCTAGACTAGTGGTTCTCAATACTTGCTTTTAAACAATGTTGATGCTCTCAGTACACTGCTATTTAATTTCTCTGGAGTGTAGCCTGGATGTAAAATTTCTAAAAACTCCTAAGATTCTAGAGTATAGCCAGGAAGAATCTCACTTATCCATAAGGATAAAAGATGATTTTATGAGTGCATTGTAAGATAAATAACTGAAAGTTGATTAAATAGGTGTTCTTGTAGACAAAAGGGAAATAGAATTGGGACACTGAGTTTCCTAAAAATGGAATACCATCATTTCACATCCTCTTCATTACTCAAGGCAAAAAGCTAATGACAACCAGTTCTAACACCCAAAAACAAAAGTCTCTATTCTCTAGCATTAATTTCAGAAATTTCTAACAGAAAAATTCTTGTAGGCTATGTCAAATCCAATATTCTGTCTTTGAGTATTGAGTTTTAATTTTTGCAGGCATTATGATCCAAGCATTTTGTGGGTAACTTTGTATTTGCTGCCTATCACTAGCTGTAACAGTACTGTTTTAGTTTTATGTTCCTACCAAACACTTTTAGTGGTCTTCCCATATTTACTATTTCCTGCTTAGCAACTCCAATGTTTTATTCTATTTTCAATTTCTGTAAAGGAATACCTGAGACTGGGTGATTTATAAAGAAAAGAGATTTATTCGGCTCATGGTTCTTCAGTACAAGAAGCATGGAGCCAGCATTTGTTTCTGATGAGGGTTTCTGAATGCTTCTAATCATGGTGGGAAGGGAAGGAGAACCAGCCACATGGCAAGAGCAGGAAGCCAGAGAGGAAGAAAGAGAGAGAGAGAGAGGAAGGAGGGACCAGACTCTCATTAACAACAGAGCTCACAGGAATTAATAGAGTAAGAAGGCAGCTATTACCTTGAGAACAGCACCAAGCCTTTCATGAAGAACCTGCCCCGTGACCCAAACTCCTCCCCAGGCCCCACCTCTAACACTGGGGACCAAATTTCCACATGAGGTTCGAAGGAGACAAATATCCAAAGTATACCTTCTAAGTTTATTTCAGGTTTTAAAAATTAGCTGCCTCTCTGCAGCTAATAGCATCCACAACACAGTCTTGGCCAAGTGGATATAAGCAGATGTTGTGTGGACAGGCTTACCAGGGAAGCTCTTTAAAGGGTGAGCCTAGCAACTGACTCTGTTCTGCTCTTTGTCGAACCTTCCCTCTTTTGGACTGTGGTTGTGATGCTAGAGTGGAGTGGCCATCCCGTGACCAAGAAAACAAACAATGGGATAAGCTCGCAGTAGAATAAGCAAACAATAGGATAAACTACAGATGACAAAGAAGAAACCTGGAAGGATCCCACATCCCCCGTGACATCCTAGAACCATTGCAGCCACCTTGACCACTTTGAACCTCTGATGGATTTTGGCACATTCGGACTTGCTGAATGTTCTGTTTGCCAGATTATCTACTAATCACAGTGGAATACTATCTTAATTCTAATATTTTACTTCCCTAATTAGGCTGTGAGTTCCTAGAGCTCAAAGATTACACTTTTTAGGTTGCATGCAAAATCTCTGCAGTGTCTAGAATGTACTAGCAGGGAACGAGTATGATACTAATCTACTTATTTATTTGGTGAGGAGTAAGAGGGTATTTGGGTGAAATATGATTCTGTACCAATATGACCTAAATCAAAGTTTCCTGTTGATGCCCAAAGGTTTGGAGAATATTCACTATAATGGACTAAGCACCTCCTACTTACTCATGCCCCAAGAATTGGGCATTGCTTCTGAATTGCATCTTAAAATTCTCATTGAGCTGTGAACTTTATAATGTCACGAAGATCAAAACTTGCACATCTATCACATCTCTCTGGCACATTTCTGGCAAGTGGATGATTAACTGAGGAACAGAATTATGACATCATCTTTCACAGTTCCTTTACTGGTATTTCTGGAAAAGTACACCCCAGAATAATTCACAAGAGAAAATTGAAAATACATCTGCTATGTCTCTGAGGGATTATGTTTAAGAACTTTGAGGATTCTGAATCTAATAGGAGAAACACAAGCACACCAACAGACCCCAAAGACGAGATGTCCCTTCCAATTTGACTGGCACAACGTCCAGTGAGGAAATGGTATATAGTTTTGCCCAGATGCTGAGAATATCTGACAGTCTTTGCCATTCTGTACATGCATGAAAAGAATCACTTCCCAGGAGTCTCTCAAATGGCCATCATGGTTTGGTTTTGTTTTTGTTGAAAAGATGTTCTCTCTCATGGCAACCAAGGAATCAGATTTGAACTCATACAAAAGCAAAATTACAAGGGCACTGAGATTCTCACATTCTCCTTCTTAAAGGATGTGATTGACAATGTCTAAGAAGACCCCAAAGACCCCCCTTTTTCTGATATGCAAGTCCTTCCTAGGTAATCTCATCTCCCTCAGTGTAGATTTGATCTAGGGACTGACGCTTAACAAGTAGGACATAGCAAAGTGATGAGATGTTATCTCAAAGGCTAGGTAACAAAAAGACTATAGCTTTCTCTTACTTGCCTTCCTCTTGCCCTCTCTCACCTGCTCTGACAAAGGCAAGCTGCTGCATTGTGATCTGACTTAAGGAAAAATCCAGCAAGGAACTGATGCCTCTGTCCCACAGCCAGTGTGGACCTGAGTTCTGTCCATAGCCACATGAGTAAGGTTACACCTGCCTCCTCTCCAGTTGAGCCTTTGGACAGTTGCAGCCCAGCTGACACCTTAATTGCAACCTCATTAGAGTCTGTGCCAGAGGCTCCTAGTTAAACCATGCCAGTTCCCTGACCCACAGAAACTGGGAGATAATAAATGCCTGTCATTTTAAAGAATTAAGTTTTGTAAATGCAATAGATAACTAATACAATGTAGAAGGTGACTTCATACATAAATACACATTGATTTCTATTGGTTCCAGAGAAATGAATTAGAGAAACATCTTGCAGCACCAGAAGTCATGGTTATCATCATATTTAAGCAACAGGAAGCATACAAAATGAAATAGAAACACACTCACGTGGCTGATAGCTTCTTTCAGCCCAGATGCTGAAAATACAAGATATTTCAGAATGTGTCACTTGGTCATTGCATCGTTCAGAAAAAAAATGACAAATACAAGTTCTAATACTCATTTTTATTTTATTTTTTATTATTATTTTTTTTTGTACTTTAGGTTCTAGGGTACATGTGCAGATCATGCAGGATTGTTGCATAGGTACATACATAGCAAGGTGGTTTGCTGCCTCCATCCCCCATCACCTATATTTGGTATTTCTCCCCATGTTATCCTCCCCAACCTCCCCAACTCTGCTGTCCCTTCCTTGGCCCCCTAACAGACCCCAATGTGTGATGCTCCCCTCCCTGTGTCCATGTGTTCTCATTGTTCAACACTCACCTATGAGGGAGAACATGTGGTGTTTGACTTTCTGTTCTTGTGTCAGTTTGCTGAGAATGATGGTTTCCAGATTCATCCATGTCCCTACAAAGGATACAAACTCATCGTTTTTTATGGCTGCATAGTATTCCATGGTGTATATGTGTCATATTTTCCTTTTCCAGTCTATCATTGATGAGCATCCAGGTCTTTGCTATTGTAAACAGTGCCACAATGAACATGCGTGTGTGCATGTGAATTTTTAAACAGAATACGCTGTTCAAGAAGGTGGTTGTGAAATAATAGCATCAAAATGTGCATTCTAATTTTGAGAAAAGTGAAAAACTGTGTTTGTGCCTAGTGAGAAATAATGTTTAATAGTCTGTGTGCATTCCAACCTGGGGTGAGGGGGTGTGGAGAAAGGGAAAATGGCTTTTAATTTTATTAAAGTATGTTAGTGGCTTCCTGAGATATCTCTTTTCCTGTTTGCCTGGAATATGTGATGACTCTTTCATATAAAGGCAAAACTGAGATGCCTTCTCATAGTTTTACTTCCACTTTCTGAAAGCATCTAATCCAAACCAAAGCCTCCATTCTTTTAACATTCCCCAAAAGTACATAACACAACCTCAAATCCTATAATTTGCCCCTTTTAGCATTTTCGTATAGAGAAGCCCGAAGGACCCCCATGAGGTGTGTTGTCTGCTGTTGCAACGAGTCAGTAAACTTAAATCTGCTCAATAACAAAGACCAAAGATTTGCTGTGATCTTTGGGTTTTATTTCCAGTGTTTAAACAAGTGAGAAGTTCTTCTATTGTTTACTTACTTACTTAATTATTTGTTTATTTATTTGGCAATGCTACAAATACTAAATGACACTTTTTTTTAACCAAACCCCAAAGAAACTTATGAGGAAAACAAAATACTGTAATAATTCAATATTAACACCACTGCTAATAATCCATTTGTAATAATTGTTGATTACAACAGGGCCATACTCAGTGAATTCCCAGACTCTTCAACAATTCCATGTGTATCTTTATTCCTCTAAAAAATATGCCAGGGAATTTTCCTTAGAGCTTAGTTTATTCTGCTTTGTATGAAAAGATGTATCTCAGTTGTTTTATACTCCAAGGTAGAACAGAAGCCATCAATTGCTTTAATTTTTCATCTTTCCACCGTATCTTTAGCTACTTCCTTTAGAACTAGATCCTCTAATTTTCTCTGGAAGAGCTACCTTCCACTTCCCTCCCACCCAATTGCACTTAGCCTTGGTAGAATCATCATCGAAGGCAAGAATATGACTCATGCCAAACCCATTGGATTCTTCTTAGAATTTGAATCCTAATTGGAGAGTCTCAAGAGTTAAAATTGTTTTCCAGCCTCTGGTCTCTCCAAGACTTCCACCTATACTGTTCTTCTTGAGATTTTCTGAGCTCTTTATTCAGAGACTGACCATGAGAATTCAAGGAGCTAGGATGAGAATCGAAAGTGACGAATGTCACAGAAATCTGGGAAAGATTATAAAGAAGGAAAAGTGGTAAGTGCCCCAAATTCTGCTGGGAGGTCATGACAGGAAATTTGGAACTAGGCAGCCAAGTAGCCACCTGAAAGGACCATCATACCCAAGCTTGTGATACCCCACAGGCGATTATGAGGATGGGACCCACACCTATGTCTCCATCAATGAGCCAAGGCACCATGTGTATAACTAGCTTCCCAGAATCTTGGCATTAGGAACAGTTCCACTTATCTAATACATTTATTTTTTCTACTTCTATTCAGAAATTTGTAACCTATAGCATAGGTAGCTGAAAATAAGCCCAGAAATTAAATGTAAATACTGAGGACAAGATTGAAACAATAATTAGAAAATTACATTCATGGTCTTCTATTCCACCCAACACTCCCTGATTTAGCCATCTGTTTTGGCCTTGTCTAGGACTTTGAGGTATTAGGTAACATTGATTACTCCAAAAAGGTAGCAATAAAATGTTACTTGTTTTGAAGAAAATGAAGAAAAATGACAGGTTCTTAGTGCCCAAACTGGCTTTTGGGCACCAAATTCAGCCTAAGAAGTTATCCATATGCCCAGAAGCCCTCATTTGCAAGGAAAACTGAGACCAAGTGGATTTCAGAGTAATAAACAAAATAAAATAACTTAAGGCTCGTAGGATTGACCATGATCACAAGGCAGCTGAATTACTTCCGAGGCTGCAGGCCAGAGATTTTTACAGGGAGATTCCAACTACACGGGAGAGTTAAAGAATTATTCCTCCACGCAAAAACTGAACCTTTCCAACAGGCATATAATAAAAAGCAACAACCACCACACATATGTGCACATGAAAGCATACACACGTGAACATATACACATATACATGCATATGCACATGCAGATGAACACAAATATGCATACATGCATATCCATACCCATTCACACATCTATTTGTTTTTTGGTGATCATTAATTTTAATGTAAACTTAAGCTTGTATTTCTTTTATTTCTTGTAGGTAAATACCCAGGAGAGGTGGTGATGGGTCATATGATGAGTATACGTTAAACATTTAACTTTCTAAGAAACTGGCTGGGCACAGTAGCTCACGCCTGTAATCCCAGCACTCTGGGAGGCCGAGGCGGGCAGATCACGAGGTCAATAGATCGAGACCATCCTGGCCAACATGGTGAAACCCCGTCTCTACTAAAAAAATACAAAAATTAGCTGGGTGTGGTGACACACACCTGTAGTCCCAGCTACTCCAGAGGCTGAGGTAGGAGAATTGCTTGAACCCAGGAGGCGGAGGTTGCAGTGAGCTGAAATCGAGCCACTGCACTCCAGCCTGGCAACAGAGTGAGACTCCATCTCAAAAAAAAAAAAGAAAGAAAAAGAAAAAAGAAATTACCCAACTACTTCCCTTTTATACTCCACTAGCAACACATGATATTTCCACTGACAGCTCTTGCTATTCACACTTTAAAAACTACTAGCCATTCTAATAGGTACATGGTGGTATCTCACTCTGAAATTATTTTCCATTTCTCTAGTGACCAGTGACATTGAACATCTCTTCATTTGTGTATTTACCATCATCAATCGGTATATCTTCTTGGTGAAATGTCTATTCAAATATTTTCCCGTTTTTAAATTGGGTTATTTATTTTCTTATTGTAGGGTGGGAAGTTTCATAATCAATCAAGTCCTTTACCATATACATGTTTCATAAATATTTTGATCTAGTCAGTATCATTTCCCCATTCTTTCAATAGTGTCTTTAGAAGAGGAGAAGCTTTAAAATTTAATGCAGTCCAATCTATATTTTTTATATTTTGGTATCATATGTAAAAAAATAAAAAATCTTTGCCTAACTGAAAGACATTTTCTTATGTTTTCTTCTGGAAGTTTTATATTTCTGCCTTGTATATTTAGGTCTATGATCCATTTTGAGTTTTCATAAGGTGTAAAATAAGGGCTGTGGTACATTTCTTTATACGAATGTTCATTTTTCCTACAACCATTTGTTGAAAAGACTGTACTTTCTACTTTGAATTGCCTTGAAGGTTTGACAAAAATCAATTTGTCATACATGTGTAAGTCATTTCTGAACTCTATTTCATTCTATTGACAAGTATGCATTATTTTGCAAATACTACTCTTCCTTAATTATTAGAGCTACATAGTAAGTCTCAAAATCAGATAGTGTGACTGTTCCAACTTTGTTCTTTTTTAAAAAATTATTTTGGCTATTCTATTTCTTGCCTTTTGATATAAATTTCAGACCCATCTTGTTGATATTGGAAAAGAAATGCCAGTATATTGATTGTGATTGCATCACATATATAGATTGTTTAAGGGAGAATTAACATTTCAAAAGTTTGTGCACATAGTATACACCTCAATTATTTTAATTTTACATTTTCATTAATACTCTGAAGTTTTCAGCTTGTAGAACCTGCTCATATTTTCTAGATTTATGCCTAGGAATTTCACTCTCCTTTGCTATTGGAAAATGAATTATTTAATTTCAATCTCTAATGTTCGTTGTTAGAATAAAGGAATATACTTGATCTTTGTGATCTTTGTGTATTGACCTTGTATACTGTGATGAAATTAAACTCATTTACAAGTTCAGTTGCTTTTTGGAGATTCTCTGATATTGTCTATGTAAACAATCATGTTATTCGTGAACAGTGGATTTTTTTCTTCCTTTACCATCATATTATTCCCATGATATCTTACCTATTTGTGATACATTTCTCTTTCTTGCCTCATTGCACCAAGTTCTGCAATGTGATGTTGACTAGTGATTACAGTGAATAGCCTTGCTTAGTTCTGGCTTCTGTGAGGAGGGCATACAGTCTTTCACATTTAAGGTTGATGCTAGCTGTCGGTTATTTTAGATGTCTTTTATAAGACTATGGAACTTTTTTTCCTATTCCTACATTGTAGAATTTTTTTTTATCATGAACAGATTGTTTTTTCAATCTGTTTACTCAATTGCTTTTTCTTTTTTGATGTAATCAATTACAATGACTGATTTTTTCAATACTGAAACCACCCTGTACTCTTGGGTATAGCCAATGTGGTCATGATGTATTACCATTTTTGTATATTTCTTAATTCTATTAGTTACAATTTTGTTGGAGCTTTTGCTTCTGTGTTTATGATGGATGTTGCGGTTTGCATTATTTCCCAAAAAACGGTTTATCTTGCTGAATGTTTCACTTGCACCTGAAAAAAAGTGAATATCTAGCTGTTTTTAAGTGAAATGTTAAATAAATATCAATTGCATCAAGGTGGTTGATAGCATTGCTCAATCATTAGTAATCATTGTAAATCATTACTAATTTGCTATCTACTTTTTCTATCAACAACTGAAAGAGGAATGTTAAATTGCAAGTATAGCTGTGGACTTTGCATTTCTCTTATTATTGCTCTTTTCAGTTCTATTACTGGTGCTTTGTATTTTGGAAAGGCAGTTTTTAGGAGCATACACATTTAGGATTGTTACATCCTCTTGGTGAATCCACTCCTTTACCATTGTCTAATGTCATTCTACCCCCAGAAATATTTCTGAATTTCACTGTGTCTGAAATTAATACTTTTGCTCCAGCTTTCATTTCACTAGTATTATAATTGTCTATTTTTTGTTTTTGTTCTTCTACCTTTAATCTACCTAAATCTGTATGTTTATAGTGGCTTTCTTGCGGATAACATATAATTGCTTTTTATCCAATCTGAAAATCTGTTTTTTTAATTTGTATGTTTAGACCATTTACATTTTGTGTAATTGTTGATATGGTTAGCTTAATATCTGCCATCTTGCTATGTATATTATATTTGTATCTTTAATTTGTTTCTCATTCCTCATTTTCTGTCTGCTCTTGGGTAAAAATATTATCTTTATATGCTTTTCATGTTCACTATTGGCTCTTTTAAGATTTGTGTTTTAAAATGCATGTTATTGGCTGGGCGCGGTGGCTCATGCCTGTAATCCCAGAACTTTGGGAGGCCTAGGCAGGTGGATCACGAGGCCAAGAAATCGAGACCATCCTGGTCAACATGGTGAAACCCCGTCTCTACTAAAAATACAAAAAAAAAATTAGCTGGGCATGGTGGCACGTGCCTGTAATCCCAGCTACTCAGGAGGTTGAGGCAGGAGAATTGCCTGAACCCGGGAAGCGGAGGTTGCGGTGCGCCGAGATCGCGCCATTGCACTCCAGCCTGGGTAACAAGAGCGAAACTCAGTCTCAAAATAAATAAATAAATAAATAAATAAATAAATAAAATGCATGTTAATATACCTCTTTTAAAATTTACGTTTGTGTTTTCCATAAGATCTACAATACAGATACGGAATTAATTGCAGACCACCTTTAAATAATATACCACTTCCCATGTTATGTAACAGCCTGCACACTCTTAGTCACTTTCTCCCACCTTTCACAGTATTGCCATTCAATTTACCTTCATATGTGCTATCAGCCCACAATGCATTGCTGGCATTTTGCTCTAGACCGTAACTAATTGTTTAGCACAATTAAAATTAAAGAAAAGGTCTTATATATTAGCCTTTATTTTAGTTATTTATCATGGATATCCATTTCTTTGCATACATTTCTGTCTGACATCTTATTCCTTTTATCCAAAGAATTTCCTTCAACATTTCTTATATTGTAGATATGCTAACAATTCTATAGTTTTCTTTTTTTTAAGTTATTATTTTTATGCTTTAAAAGATGTTCTACCTGCACATAAAATTTTGGGACTGACAGCTTCTCCTCTCACCTCCCCAAAAATTTTAAAGACATCAATCCATTGTTTACTGTTCTGCACGGTTTATGATGAGAAGTTCGCTTTGATGCTGAACATTGTTTCATATGTAATCTATCTTTTATCTTTGTTTTAAGGAATTTTTAAATATTATTTTTGTCACACACCTCTTAGATACTCTAATACTCACCCTTCTCTTTTTCCTATTTGTGTTTTAGTTTGAGCAATTTCTATCGATCTAGTTTTGAGTTAACTGACTCTTTTTTTTGGATGTGTAAGTCTAATGATAAAACTGTTAAAGGCAGTCTTCATCTGCTACTTCTTTAAAAATATCTCTAGAATGTATTTCTGACTCTTGTAGTTTCCATATTATGCTGAAACTCTATGTTCATGTTTATTGTCCACCTCTACTATTACAGATTTTAGCACATTATTTATTTTTAATTCATAAATAATTCCAGCACATAAGTTAACTCTGAGTCTGTTTTTGTTGACTGGTTTGTCTGTTTATAGTGGGTTGTTTTTGTTTGTGCTGCTTTTTTATATGTCTCAGCATTTTTGGCTAACAGCTCAATATCATTTGTGAGACAGTAGAGATTATTATCTATACTTACAAATAAGGACCTTTCTTCTGGTGCTTGGGGTTGAGTTGAGTCAATGTAATCAGGAGTTAAGCTAGGTTTTGGTTTTCCTGTTGCTGTAATTATCACTGGCTTCAAATTCTTAAGGTGTTACCCTGTACTTAGTGTGGGGATTCGTTTGTCAAAGGATTTTTCTCGTCATTCCCTCTTCACCCTAAGCTTTCGGCATTCCCTGTGCACCCAACCACTTACCATGTCTCTATCCATGTTCTGGTCTCTTCCCCAACAGTAAGGGAGAGTAATTACTGCTTTTACTGCTGGTAGTTGGAGGTGAAAGAGTTCTTGTCCTTCTGATCTAGCCTGAGACCTACACATTCTCTTTGTTCTCAAGTTTGAAAGAGGAGCTCCCTCAGTCATTTGCTTCTTCTCTGTGTTACGGACTGAATGTTTTTGCTCCCCTCCACCTCAAATTCATATATTAAAGTCTTCACCCCTAATAACAAGGCATTAGGAGATGGGACATCAGAAGGTAATTAGGGTTAGATGAGGTCATGAGGGTGGAACCCCCATGATGAGACCATTGTCATTATGAGAAAAAAAGAGAGACCAGGGCTCCCTCTCTCCCTATGCCATGTGACAGCACAGTGAGAAGGTGGCTGCCCAAAAGCCAAGAAGAGAACCCTCCCCACACACCAACCATGCTGGATCTTGATCCTAGACTTTCCTGCCTCCAGAACTGTAAGAAACCAAATTTATGTCATTTAAACCAACAGCCTATGGTGTTTTGTTGTAGCATTCTGACCTAACTAATACTCTTAGTATTAGAGATTTCTAATGCTTCTGCCCAGGATGGTTACCTTCTTTCCCTCAAGAGCAGAGAATCTATTCTTTGGTAATTTCCCAGGCACAAAGGATCTTCATCTGTGTCCTGGCTATAATAGACTTTCTTTTTTTTTACCTTTTTTTTCTGGAGGCGGAGTCTCACTCTGTCGCCCAGGCTGGAGTCTGGTGGCGTGATCTTGGCTCACTACAACTTCTGCCCCCCCAGGTTCTACAAGCACTCACCACCATGCCTGGCTAATTTTTTGTATTTTAGTAGAGATGGGGTTTCACTGTGTCACCCAGGCTGGTCTTGAACTTCTGAACCCAGGCAATCCACACACCTCAGCCTCCCAAAGTGCTAGGAGCCACCATGCCCACTCAATAATAGACTTTTCTTCCCTTCCCACAGAGGAATTGTTTTTCTTTTTTATTCTTTCCTTGTCATTGTTCTTCTTCTGAGGAGAAGGAATAGGGCAGGTCTTTGCTTGAGGCTGATTCAAGAACAAGCCCTATGACTCACTGATAATACAAATGTAGGGAAAGTGCTTAACCTCTGTAAGCCTCAGTGTCTTCGCCATTTAAATTGGGAAAGTAATAGCTTCTACCTCTAAGACTCTCCTGAGTACTGGATCAGATAAAAGCCTGTAAAGCATTAAAAATAGTTCCCTAACACACGAAGTACTTACATCTTTAGTATTCAGTAAAAATATATTTATTATATTACATTATATTATTATATGGATTTCAAAATGTTCATTTACTTCTAGCCCCTTCATCTGTTTTGCAATGAACCGATGCTATTTTAAAACCATTCAGTGCTTATCTAAAGCAAGGAATAACAAGGCTTTTGTGTCTGTGATACGCTTTTAATACAGAGCAGGCTTATTCTCCAAAAAGAATCATTCCAGAAAATTAAAAATCACTTAAAAATTGCATAATCCTAATTTATTCCTCATAAAGGGTAGCAGGTGTAGCCATTAATTAGTCAAAGTAACCTAACCACTGTAATAACTGAATCTGTACATTTTAAAGCTCTACCCTTGTAACGAGTCATTAAATCTCTTATAACTGCTATTGTAAAGTGGGCACAAGTGATATTTCATTATTATATTTGTATACATTATTATTATCAAAATTCAGCTTCTCACCAAATAGCAAATTTTATATTAAACTAGAGTTTCTGCCTAATATTCCCAGAGGCTATTATTTAAATTTCAAATAATCATACATTATGCTTCTAAAATATTTTCAAGCTGCCCCTAAACTTGGAAGAACTTTTCTTCTTGCATAGGCAGACATGGAACCAAGTTCAGGAAGGTGAGACCCTTGAATTTCCTTTCTTATACAGGCTAATGGGGGCCTGGACACAAATCTAAACTTTGGGAGAGTTCAGGACAATTTTAGAACCTACATAATCTCCCTCATCTGACCTGAAGAAAGTTAGCTTAGCATCAACATGGCACTCCCTACAGCTTCTGAGGTCCCTGAGCAGTAGATTAGCCTTTTCAAACACACACACACCTACAGACGCATGCCCATGCATTTTGACAACAGTAATCCTCTTCAGCTGTTGATGGGTCTCTGAGACTTATATCTGAGGGAGTTCTCTAGAAGGAGAATATCTTTTCACAGTTTCAAACTCCATTCTAAAGATCAAGAAATTGGTACTATCCAATTTTGCTTAGAGGATAGAAAAACAGATTCTAGCTCACCCTCCTGGTAAGAAATTGGCCTAACTTTGTGAAAACCTTTTAACAGTATTTGTAACTTTAAAGTGTATACTAATTTACCTTCAAGGACATATCCAATTTATATTTTTCAATAGCAACCAACACTATATGCACAAGGATATTTATTGCTGCATTATTTGAAGGAAATACATTTGGAACAGGTGTTTGTGCAAAGCAACATTAGCCATGTAGAATAAATGATGAATATTTACTCATGTGGTAATGGTGGACTTATTCATTCATTTAACATATTTTTATTGGGGATTTATTAAGAGTCAGGAATAGTTCCTGACATCAGAGTTGCTACTCTGAACACTTCTCTCTTGGAGCTCATCCCATAATGGGATGGAAAGGGCAATATGCAATCAACAAATAAATAGACACAATGATTTCAGATAGAGGCACAAGCTATGAACGAATTTCAAGGGTGATGTGGTAGAAAATGACGGTGTGGAATAAGTTGGACTGGAAGGCTGCTTAGAGAAGGCCATGCATCTGAGGGGAGGCCCGATGCTGAGAACGAACTGACCACGCCAAGATCTGGGGAAAGAAGATTCCAAACCCAAAGAATCAGAGCAGATGCAAAGGCCCCGAGGCTGGAGAAATGGGAAGAAACCAGTGTGACTGGCGCACAAAAGCCAGGGGTTACTCTAGCCAGTCTTAGCAAAGGGAAATGAAAAGGCATATCTAAACACAGTCATACAGCCTGCAACTTCCAACCTGGCTCATTAGCTTAGAGAAAGCCCAGTGTGCATCGGTGTCTCAGAATTAACCTGGACAGCACCATCAATGCTCCGCAAGGGCTCTGGAAGCAGTGTAGAGTGCCAAGGGAAGTCAGATTCTTACCCTTGAAGACCCACTGAGTACCAGGAGAGGAGTCTCATGCACAGGGCATGTTCAATAAATGGTCCCACCAAATGATCAACCAGTTCTAGTAAACTCTAACAAACGTGATCACAAAAGGTTGCACAGTTTAGGTCCATATTACCGGAAAGCCAAGGTAAGGGCACCTGACCCTTAACCTTTTCTGACCTTTAAAGCATTATCAGATGTATTTACCTAAATAATACTGGAGAGGCTAGACACTTTCCAATGACTGGATTGACCCTAATGGTTTGTTTTTCGGCCTTTAAGTTAAAATTCTCTAGGCCTGAGTTTAAAATAATAATAGTGTTCTACGTGTGACTTTTTGTTTTTATTACAGTTTTGATTCTTTTAAAATTTTTAAGTCTTGATAATGAGCTAATTTCTCCTCTATTGGAAAAGTCCATACATGAGCAGGGGGGCTTTGGGCTCTGCGGGATGGGTCAGCAAGCTGGAGACCCGGGAGAGCTAATAGTATAGTTCCAGACTGAAAGCAGAAAAGAAACCAATATCCCAGTTCAAATGCAGTTAGACAGGAAAAATTCTCTCTTACTCCAGTTTTGTGCAGGTTTTAGTGCATTGGGTGAGGTCCACCCATATTGGGAAGAGCAGTTGTTTTATTCAGTGCACCAATTCACATTTTAATCTCATCTAGAAACACCCTCCTAAACACATCCAGAATGATGTTTCACCAAATATCTGAGCATCTGATTGCCCTGGCAAGTTGACCTGCAAAATTCACCATTGTAAGCTCTAAGAGTGTGCTATAGTTTGCCTCCAAAATTCATGCTGAAACTTAATTCCCAGTGCAATAATATTAAGAGATGGTGCTTTTAGGGGGTCATTAGTTCATGAAGACTTCTCTCTCATGAATGGGATTAAGGCCCTTATTTTAAAAAGGTTTCACACAGTGTTCAGCAGCTTTGCCTTTCTGTTCCTCCCGTATGTGAGAACACAACAATTCATCGCCCGTGGAGGACATAGTGTTCAAGGTACTATCTTAGAAACAGATGCCAAACCTCCTGGCAGTTTGGTCTTGGACTTTCTAGCCTCCAGAACTATGAGAAGTACATTTCTATTGTTTACAAATTACACAGTCTCAGTTATTTTGTTTTAGGAGCACAGACTAAGACAGGGTGGAACCTAAAATGTATTTCACCCCCAAATACCTTTTTCTCTTTTAATCCTACACTTTTGCTATCAACTGGGGCTTGTGCAACGGAATGACTGAATGAGCCAGGCAGGTGATATTCATGACAGATGTAAACCTGGTTTCGAAAAAACAGCACAGCTGCGATGGTGCAGGGCCAGTTGTGTACCTAATCCTGATGTCATGGGCACTGTTGGAAGAGAATTCCTATGAAAGTTTGATGCATATTGTGTTATGCTCTGCTCAAAACCCTCCATGGCCTCTCATTTCATTTCAGGTAAAAGCAATCAGATTATTGATAAGGGCCTAAAATTAAACCTAACCTGCTCTGATCCCCTTCCTGCCCTAAATTCTAACCTCTTTGATTTCCTTCTACTGCTCCCCACCTTTCAGCCCTACCCAATGTACTCTAGTTACTCAGTCTTCAGCCCCTCCAGAGATCAAACTGTTGCCACAAATTATATTATTAACATAGACAATCTGGTGTGGTCCAAGGTAGGTCAAGAGCCAAAATCAACTTTGAAAAGTACAGGGTTTGGACAACATAAGCCTGTCGAGTTAACCCTTATTTCAAAATCCAGTTATTGGCTCTTTACCATTCCTAGGATGAGCCAGAATTGTTCCCACTAAAGGCTGTTGCATTTGTTCTTTCTTTCATCTGGAGCCCTTGTCCACCCAGAGAGACACATCGTTATGCAATATGAGTTACGCTCTGGTGTTTCTGTCTCTCCTTGGGGAGAGATATTAAGTTTAGTCATAAATTTGCTACGTTTTTTTGTTTTGTGTTGTGTTTTTTTTTGCCTTAGGACTTACAAGCACCTGAAACATAGCATTTGTTTAATCATTTATTGTCTGTTTCCTGTCTTCTAGAACGGAAACTTTCTGGGGGCAAGGATTTTTTATGTTCACTGCTCTGTCTCAGAGCTTAGACCAGTTCCTGAAACTTGAGAGATAACTAATGAGTATTGGTGGAACAAATGAATGAACAAATAAGTGAATGAAAATGGAAACTGTCATGAACTGATAAACTGCAAATCTATTCCAGGGGCCACCTGTACTGTATGTAGATCAGATGAAACGTGACTATGATTTGAGGGCAGATCAAAGGCTGCCAGGTTGCAGCATCTGCACTGTCTTTCCAAGGAAACAATCAACTAATTAATCAGTACCTCTTAACCTCCTGTGCTTTGCCCAAGTCGAGATGCAGTTGTGTGGAGAGGGAGGAAAGGTACAAAATGTACAGAGGCAGTGGGAGACTGCTTCAGCCTGCAATGAGCTCACTCTGCTTGGATTCACCACACAGAAAGGGAAAACAAATTAAGACTGTAAATATGAGATAATGAAAAGGTGGCTCAGGGGCTGATTTCTATGAAGGGACAAATTATATTGGTCTCATGTATAATTTTTTTTTTTTTTTGAGACAGTCTTGCTCTGTCACCCAGGCTGGAGTGCAGTGGCTCAATCTCAGCTCACTGCAACCTCTGTCTTCCAGGTTCAAGCAATTCTCCTGCCTCAGCCTCCTGAGTAGTTGGGACTACAGGTGTGTGCCAACACACCCGCCTAACTTCTTGTGTTTTTAGTAGGGACAGGGTTCACCATGTTAGCCAGGATGGTCTTGATCTCTTGACCTTGTGATTCACCCGCCTCAGCCTCCCAAAGTGCTGGGATTATAGGCATGAGCCACCATACCTGGCTACAATCTCATGTAGAATTTTTAGAAATTGTGTTCAGTAGTCCTCAAAATCACCCTCGGGTTCAATAATTTGCTAGAAGGATGCACAAAACTCAGGGGAAAAAAAAGCCGTTATATTCCTAACTATGGTTTCCTATAGCAAAATGATGCTGATTAAAATCAGCTAAGTTAGAAGGCATATGGGATAGAGTCTAGAAGAGACTACACACCAGCCTCAACCTCTCTTAGCAATTATCTAAGTCAATGGACAAGAAATATTGCCAACCAAAGAAGCTCACCTGATCCTTGATGTTCAGAGTTTTTACTGGGGGTTGGCCACATAAGCATGCATGTGGCTGACCCTAGTTACTCAGTCTTTAGCTCTTCCAAAGATCAAACTGACACCGTCAATTCATTATTAACATAGACTACTATCTGGTGTGGCCCAAGGCAGGTCAAGAGCCAAACCCCATTTAGAAATGCCCAGGGTTTGGACAACAAAGGCCTGCTGAATTGACCCTTATTTCTAACTTCTTAAAAAAAAAAAAAATTGGAGATCTGTGACACCAGCCCTGTACCTCCACAAGGCAACTCTCAGCTGGCTGAGGAGCAGCTGTCCCCACTTACATTTCACATCATCTGCTGGGCCCCCTGGAGATGTGGAGGTGACACCTTGAGGTAATCCAGGACCTTTCCTATCTAAGTGCTGGCAGAGAAGCCAAGATGAAGGAGGAGCCAACACGGCCTGAAGCAGCAGGGAAGGCTTCCTGCAGGAGAGAAAAATGAGGGGAGCATGGGGAATGGGAACAATTCCTCAAAACTATCCTTCAAGTACAGAAGATTCCATTTTTTTAGCCAGCAAACAAAGCTGAGATTTTTATTCAGAAATTTTTGTAAGGAACTGGAAATGTTTCTGTTTAAGCTCACTTATTTTTCTGTTGCCTGCTGGCCACAAATGAAAAGAATAAATTGACTTAACAACATGCCATGTTGTGCATGGTCATTTTTTCTATTTGCATTTTCATTTGTTTTGATTACAAAGATGTATCATGCCAAAATTTTCAATTTAACTATGCTTCAATCTTATGAATCCACTTTCAAAGATGGCTGTATGTCAGACCCAGTCTTAACAAAAGATGCTGAGACACAATAATGAAAAAACTGACATGTGACAAGCAGAATGAGCTCACAACCTGAGGGCAGAAATGGACATTAAACTATTAGTGACTTGTATAAGGAGCCCTGCCATTCCACCAGTATTGAGTTTGGTAGTTCAGCTCCAGGAAGGGTAAGGTTAATTGAAGTATGTTAGGTTATTGGGCCCAATGTGGAGTCAGGTATAGGAGAGAGGCTGGGAAAAGTGAGAGTTCCAGAAAAGAGGGTTGGGCAGCATCACAGAACAACCCAGAACAGGGCTTTATTATAAGTCTCTGTATCCATTAAAATCTGAGAAAGCTAACAAAAATGTGTAATAATTTTTGTGCTTACATTTAACAAATTAATATATTTAATTAATTATTGCTTCCTTTAAAACATATGCTCCATAATATAATGATGGTCTTTTGAGGTAAAGTTACATGACTACATGTGAGGCTTTATGTGAGTTTTACAGCCAGTTTAGACCTAATAGTACACTCTGGAAAACTGAGTTGCCTAGCCACAACTCATATCGAATCATTCCAGTCAAATATATGTCATCTCAAAAATGCTGATTGAAACCAGAATCTTAAAAAAATAATAATAAATTATCATTAAATGTAAAACTGTAGCATCTTTACCTAGAACATGAAGGCCACAGAACACGCTGTTTTTGTAAACATCTGTCTGTGACTAATTCACAGACACATCAGAAGGAACCTGGGCCCTCTCTTTTTGTTGTAACCTACAGGGTGGGATAGAATCATCATCATATTATCACTTTCCACAACACTATCATCCTATTCAGCATGCAGGTTTCAGGGGCACCCCTGGAATCAGTTAACAGTGAATCATTTATATTCACAGGTGCTGCAAAGTTTGTTTTCCAGATACTGTTTCATGGGAGGCATCTAGCGCTTTTTAAATTCTATCCAAGGCCCATGTAAAGTGACCAAATTCAACGTCAAAATGAAAGGGATTTTCTTTTCCCTTTTCCAAATTTAAAGATAGGGTCTCTCTGCATGGAAAACTGAAATATTAATGATTTCTGTCTAGTTTTAGCTGTAAGCTTACAAGATAGGACTCTTACTTGCTACAGTGTTCTGATCTAATGGAAATGGAAGTAGAAGTTTCTTCCTATCACCAAATGCAGATGCTTTGACAGTTCCAAGTTAGGACTCACCACCCCTCACTTGAGAAGTCAAAGGCAGATGCCCCTCAAGTACCTGATTGGCTCCCTTCATTTCCAAAATGCTACTTAACGCATGCAGCCTACCCTGCCAATCAAAGCAAGACTCTACCAGAAAGCCAAAATAATAATGCCTTCCAAAGAAATGAGTTGATATCATTCAGACTTTTGTTGCAACTCTTTCGTGCATCAAAACATTTCCATTCAGTGGCTTGTCCCCTCGTGTTCCTTCTCTTTCATTCCCAAGATGACAGCTTGGTAATAGAGAAGAGATTTGGGGCTAAAATGTTCAGTAAGTGTTAATGGATTGACCGAATGCTGAGGGAAGATTCTCATGTTAACGAGCGTCTTCTTGCAGTTTCAAAAAAGGATCTCTGAAAGAGGCAACATTAGGAACAGTCACAAAATGTCCTTGCATCACCTGACAACTGCAGGCAGAGACGGTGGTCCTCTCGGGTTTTTGATGATGATGTAAATTGGACTCTATTTCAAACATCATCAATTATTTTAACCGTGCTAAGCAGAGCTTTTCAGAGTTTCCTCACCCTTCTTCATTTTCATCCTGTGCGAGGTTGCTGAGTAAGAAGAGAAAAGAGGAGTATGGGAAGAAGCTCATCTGCTCATAATGCTGCCTGTATTTTCAGATCTGAGAGCTAATGCATATTTCCCTGGGAATGTTAGAATAACGTTCAGTGCGCATGTGCACACACACACACACACACACACAGAGAGAGAGAGAGAGAGAGAGAGAGAGAGAGCTGTTCTGTGCCCTCCTGCTGGGACTTCCTTCAGGACCCACCCTACTCATGGTCCCCTCCACCTCTGGGTCCCCACCTTCCATGGCAGGTCCCTCCACCAGCAGCACTGAGGTGAAAAACCAGCTCTCTAGTCCATTGTCCAACGTGGAGACAGAGAATTTGGCCATCCCACCCCACCTATGCCTCAATGCTTGCTGTGGCTGCTTTCCTGATGGCTTGTTCCTTCCTTTCCTCCGTGTATCCACTCAAACACCCCCCGCTTTATTTTATTCCTTCAAACGTACCACTCAATATATTACATTGCACTTTTAAATACATGCTTAATCTCTATTTCCTTTTGGTAGAATGTAAATTCAAAGAAAGCAGGGATCTTATCCACTGCTATAGTCCAGGACTTTTTTTTTTTTTTTTTTCTTTTTTGAGATGGAGCTTTGCTTTTGTCCCCCAGGCTGAGGTGCAATGATGCAATCTCGGCTCACCGCAACCTCCACCTCCTGGGTTGAAGTGATTCTCCTGCCTCAGCCTCCTGAGTAGCTGGGATTACAGGCGCCCATCATCACACCTGGTTAAGTTTTGTATTTTTAGTAGAGATGGGGTTTCACCATGTTGGCCAGGCTGGTCCCAAACTCCTGACGTCAGATAATCCATCCACCTCGGCCTCCCAAAAAGTTGGGATTACAAGTGTGAGCTGCCGCACCCAGTCCCGGGACATTTTACAACCACTGTCCTCAAATCTCAGCATGTATCAGAATCCCATGGAAGCTTTGTCAAAACAGAGATTGACAAGCGGGCACAGTGATTCATGCCTGTAATCCCAGCACTCTAGGAGGCTAAGGCAGGTAGATTACAAGGTCAGGAGTTTGAGACCAGCCTGGTCAACATGGTGAAACCCCATCTCTACTAAAAATACAAAAAAAAAAAAAAAAAAAAAAAAACTAGCTGAGCATGGTGGCAGGTGCCTGTAGTCCCAGCTACTGGGGAGGCTGAGGCAGGAGAATCATTTGAAACCAGGAGGCGGAAGTTGCAGTGAGCCACGATCGTGCCATTGCACTCCAGCATGGGCAACAGGGTGAGACTCCGACTCAAAAACAAAAACAAAAACAAGAAAAGCAGAGGTTGTCAGGCCCCATCCCTAGGGTTTCTGATGGAGTAGGTCCGGGGTGGTACCTAAGAATTTTTGTTTCTACTAAGTTCCCTGGTGATATTGATGCTTCCGGTCTAGGAATCACACATCTAGAACCACCACTTGAATGATTGTTGGCCCATGGTAGGTGCTTAATAACTATTTGTAAAACAGATAAATGAATGAAGGCCTTATGTCTTCCCGATGACTGATAAACCTCTGTGGACAGACCCAAGAGATAATTGCTCTCTTGCACAACATGCTGTCTCCCAGGCCATCTTTTCCATGGATCTAAGTGCAGGTCACACCTGGCCTGGAGAAACCAGGACTTCATTCCCAGCACCCTGGTGAAGCCCTTCCCCCAGAAAGGTAACTGCCATCACAGCTACAGCAAATCATTTTACCACAGATGGTTATGGCTGAGTTTAGTCTTTTAATGCCATCATCGATGTTCCCCTCAGGAGGACTTTCTATTTTATGTTCAAGGAAGAATAGCATCACCCTGCTCATAATAACAAAAAGCGAGAAACATCCTAAATATTCAACAACAAAGAAATAAGTAAATGATGGTACAACCATATGCTAGAGTATCACTCGGCCGTAAAAATTATGTTTACACAGATTGTTTTAATAGCTGTGGTAAAATGGTTTTTATGTAATACTACAAATAATAAAGCTGGAATAATATTCTCCTTGGAAGCTTGCTCCAGCTGGGGTAGGGGCAGGTGGCCTTGCTCTGCAAATGCAGCACTCAATAGCAGCACAGAAGCAGCAACCCTTGTACCCATGAACATGCACATTTTGTGTATTTCCTTTTCCAACTGGAGGATGTTGTTTGGTTGGATGCAAGGAGGACAGGCAGAGACAATGCAATGATAGAGAGGAGCCGGGCTGGCATGCATTTCCCATCTGACTCTGGACTAAATTTAGTTCCTCTATTTAGAGGAGAGAGGACCTGCTTTACACTAACATAGAAATGATAGTTAACTTTTATTGTGCACTAACCATGTGCTAGACATATGTTCTAAGATATACATACATATTAATTACATTCCATTTACTCAGGGATCCAATTATTTCAAGAAAGCAAATAGACTGGTTTTCATCAAACACTTTGTGTGGCTATGGGAACAAACAGGGCTGCTATTTATCAAATACATTTATGTGAATATGCTAGTTAAGAAAACAAAGATCCCTCTCTTGTGAATATTCCGATGGAGGGAAAAAATATGATACATCATAAGTAACTAAATTATAAGGGACATTAGAAAGTGACAAGTGCTATAAAAATAGGAAGCAAGGCAGGGAGAGAGGGTGTTGATACCACTTGGGTGATTTTAAATAACAGAATAGAGAAAACCCTAATTGAAAAGATGAGATTTAGCTAAGACTTGATTTTGCAGAGGGAATTTATTGGTCTTGCAAAAAGAATGTTAAATTTCAAGACCCTGCTATGGAAGAAATCTTAGTGTATTCCAGAAAGTGCTGGGAGGCCAGCAAGGCTGGAGTGGAGTCATTTAGGGTAAGGGTAGTTGGAAGGGAAGTCAGAGGTAAGGCAGGCACAGCCCATGGACGATGCACCACCTGAAGCAAAGATAAAGATGTTGTATTTTACTCAGAGTAAAATGGAGAGCCATTAGGTTCGAGCAGAAGAGAGGCTAGGTGTGCTCAGACTTACATTTCCGAAGGATCGCGCTGGCTGCTGCATTGTCCCTAAAAAGGGGAAAAGTAGAAGGAAGGAGATCAGTTATGAGGCTGCCTCAGAATCCAGGTGAGAGATGGTGGATTCAGACCAGGTGGCGGTGGTTGCAGGGGTAGGATGTATTTGTGACCTATTGCTGCTGTAACAGATACCACAAGCAGTGGCTGAAAACAATGCAAATGTTTCCTCTTATGTCTCTGGAGGTAAGAAATCCTAAAGGCAAGGGGCTGGGAGGGTTGTGTTCCCTCTGGAAGCTCTAAAGAAATATGTGTTTTGTTTCCTTTTCCAGCTTCTAGAGACTAGAGATTGCCTGCATCACTTGGTTTGTGGCTCCTTCCTCCATCCTCAAAGCCAGGAGGATAGCATCTTCAAATTCTCCCCACCCCTAACTCTCTCTCCTCTGTTTCTATCATCACATTGCCTTCTCTGACTCTGATCCTCCTCCCTTCATCCTCTAAGGACCCTAGGTATTACACTGGACCACCTGGATAATACAGGATACTCTGCCCATAAGAAGAATATTCATCGCATCTGCAAAGCTCCTTTTTCCGTGGAAGGTAATAGAGTCACAGGTTCTGCAGTTTATAATAGACATTTTCAGAGGATCATTTCTGGCCTACAACAGGTGTGGTCAGAATCTAAACATATTTTGAAGGCAAAACAAAGGATATTCTGACAGGATGGATGTGGGGTAAGAAAAACCTGTGAGTCCCAGGTGACCAGGAGACTCGTGACCTGAGCAAGTGAAATGATGGAATCAATCTTCTAAGAAATGTCCAAGTGTGGTGGAAAGCTCAGGAGGGGGCTTGGGACTCTGCCTCTATGAGGGACCCAAACACCATTTGGGCATCCTATGTATAGGTGGCTTGGCAGCTTTGGGGAAGTGTGTACTCATTGATATTTTCATAATGGACACCGTCAGCAGGGACAGCAATGAGCTCTTCCTAGATGATGGCTGGTAAGAGATAAAGGCTAGTTTGTGGGCTCAGGTGAGAAGCCCTACTGAGATTTTATAGAAAGAAAACCCTGGAAATCTAAAGTGACTAAATTCTTATGTGACTAGGTAGGGACTAGGATTTGTTGTAATTTGGGGATACATATAAATATGGTTGCTGTCTGTGGCAACAGAATTGTGAGGGCTAAGTGTATGCATGTGTTCATGTGTGTGTATGTCCATGTGTCTGTTTTTGTGTGTGCTATAATCTCACCATATTAAGCTTGACATAAGAAAAATATAAAAGATTATGTCTACCACCAAAAAAAAATAGTTCATAGTTCTGGAAGGTGAGATTATGGGTAATTTCTATTTTATTTTAGACTAGTTTTCTAAATAATCCACAACATGTTATATAAAGGACTTATTTCCTGAGACTAACGTTTTTTGGAGAGGGCACATGGCAAAATGAAAATGATTAGTCTTACCTGGGCACAGATTGTGACCCTACTACTCACTAGCTGAACCATCATAAATACCATCAATTCCCACCTCTGTCACAAAGGGAGTTATTTATGGATGAAATGAGACAATATTTGTGCATCAGTTAAGGATCCTTTTGGCTACAGGTGATAAAACCTGGCAGCAGTAGCTTAAAAAACAAACAGGTTTAATTTCCTTGTATAGTAAGATCTATAGGAATAAAAGACTTTAATGTTGGCTCAGGGACTCAGTAATGTCTGGACCAAGACTTTTGATTTTTTTGTTGTCGTTGTTTGAGACAGTTTTGCTCTTGTTGCCCAGGCTGGAGTGCAATGGTGAGATCTCAGCTCACACAAATTTTGCCTCCCGGGTTCAAGCGATTCTCCTGCCTCAGCCTCCTAAGTAACTGAGCTGTGATTACCGGCATGTGCCACCACACCTGGCTAATTTTTGTATTTTTAGTAGAGACAGCTTTTCTCCATGTTTGTAAGGCTGGTCTTGAACTCCCAACCTCAGGTGATTCACCCACCTCAGCCTCCCAAATTGCTGGGATTACAGGCATGAGCCACAGCGCCAGGCCAAGACTTTTGATTTTTTTTGGCCCTTTGACTCACGATCACAAGATGGCTGCTGTGACCCAGCCATCATTGCCGTATTCAAGGCAAGAAGAAGGAGGAAGACAGAAAAGGACAGAATTATCAGCCAATCAAATGCTTTCTCAATTCCCCACAGAATAATTCTACTTCTTTCTCTTTAGCTAGAGATTGGTCACTGCACCTAAAGGCAATCAAAGGCAAAGGAGTAAGACAGTAAGATTATTTGGTCATCGCCTTACTACAATAACCTAATATCACTTCCTTGCACACTGAATAAACAAGCAGTGTGCCTAGTAGACGGGGGGCAATCTAGAAATGCTGACTCTAACTATTATCAATTTTGGGGGATACTTTTGCCTTTAATAAAGAAAGTTTGGGGGATTTCATGCTTTAAGAACAGTTATCTCCCTTAAGCATCCCCAAGGCAGCTGTTCCCATTATTTTCCAGTCATCAACACTTGATAATGGGTGGGTTTTGTTCATTCTGCTCACACTCCAGTTTTCATCAGCTGAAGCCGTTTCTTCTGGCCATGTCCAGTTGCATGAATAGCCTGGGAGTGTTTGGGGTTAACTTACTAGAAGCCACATGATTACTAAGAGCTCCTCAAGGATATTCAACCACAAAAGTTCCACCAGCTCCAACAGCAGAGCCATGAACAGCAAGGGGAACAAATCCCACAGCTGCTAAAGCAGGCTGCAGAGTCATCAGCAGCAGGTTTGTCCACATGGGGAGCCATGTCTGTTAACCTGACTCACACCACTATCTCTATCTCCTCCCATCTGGACCATTGCAAGAGTTCCCAGTCGCCCCCAGATCCTCTCATGCCTCTGCCAGAGCAATCCCATTAGAGAATAAATCAGAGCTTGCCCCTCCACTTGAAAGTCTTCGACAACACCCATTGCATTGGGAATACAATTTGCAAATAAAGAATCCCCGAGTGTGCGATGGACCCCAGCTCACACACCACCTCCACCCTCCATGTCCTGCCCCTTCCTCCTGCTCACTGTGCTCAGTCTCGGGGTTCCTCACTGGAGACAAAGCACCAGTCAGCCTTCAGGAAAGGGGACCTGGCTTCAGACACCTTCACGTAAGAAGACCCAAAATCCTAGCTGGGCACACAGGCTGGATTAGCATGGCTGACTGACTCTGACAAGAAAGCAAAATTTGAGAGGAAAGCTTGTTTTTGACCATTTCGGGAAGACGTGTGTGGGTCACAGGTAGGACGGCAGTGGCAGCTGCCAGCGCACGCGGCGTCAGAGCCACCGAGCCGTGACGCTCCTGAGCAATCCATCAACCCTGGCAGCAGGACGTTGATGCTGATGAAGCAGCCAGCGCGGGGGCAGGAATGAAAGATGCTCCCGTGCCTCCGCCTTGGCACCGTCTTCCTCCAGAAGCTGGGCAGCGGAGCATCTGCCTCCTCAGGTGGCACGGACGCTGCTCCCTGGCTGAGAGATGAATTATAAACAGGCTGAAGACACTCCCTTTAGGGGCGATGCTCTTCCTCACCCCCACCCATAATGCAGAATTTAATATGAGGAGGGATGAATGCAAATCTCTATTCACACGAAGCAGGAAAGCAGCTTTTTAAAGAACATTCATCAGGGAAGGAAGCATTGCATCATGTGGAGTTGCTTTAAAAGCCATGAGCAGGCCTGGCACAGTGGCTCACGCCTATAATCCCAGCACTTTGGGAGTCTGAGGCTGGCGGATCACCTGAAGTCAGGAGTTCAAGGCCAGCCTGCCCAACATAGCAAAACCCCGTCTCTACCAAAAAGACAAAAATTAGCCGGGAGTGGTAATGAACGCCTGTAATCCCAGCTATTCCGGAGGCTGAGGCAAGCTTGAACCCGGCAGGCGGAGGTTGCAGTGGGCCGAGATCATGCCACTGCCTCCAGCCTGGGTGACAGAGCGAGACTGCAAATCAAAACCACGTAAAAATAATAAGTAAATAAAACATGAAAACCATGAGCAATGCATCTAAGATAGAGAGAAGTACTTGGCAACGGTCCTCTGACTCACGCAATGCCCAGGAGCAGCCTCTGTCACTGTCATTTCCTGTGTCGTGGGGTTCACCAGCCAGGAGAAGATCTGGACAGCAGGCACCAACTGCCTCACCCTTATCCCTTCAAACCTGCAAAGAGCAAAAGCAGCCCTTCAGATAGAACGCCATGTGCTTATTCATTTACAGTCATTCAACGATCATTGACTGGGCTTGTATTAGCTGACAGGCCCTGGGAATATGCAGCAAGCGCAGCTCATGGAACCTCATGTAACTTAAGTCTTCATGCAACTTAATTCTTGTGTGATGTAGAGATAAATGAGCAATGTAATAATACTTTCCTTCCCAAATTAGGGTAAACAAAGAAGACAGGACACACACACACACAGAAATAGAAACAGAGACACAGACACAGACAGGGATGGAAAGGAACTTAATTGACCTTATCCTGTTGGTTAAGTTAAAAGTAAAATCCCAGTTAGTCAGGAGCAGCTCAGCATCCACCAAGCCTGTCATCACAGACTCCTCAATCCCGCTAGTACCCAAAAGACTTATTTAAGTGCTTCTATCCTTTACCCTGTAGAAGGAAAAGAACATAGTTCATGGAGAAGGGATGTATTTCACCTGGTAACAGCCCGTTTCAGAAACAGCTTAAAAGGCAGGCTCAGGCTGCAGAGGATGTGCAGATGGAATCTGAGACCCTGAGAATCAACCACTTCTCTCCCACCAGCAGGCTCCCCACTGGCCAGAGAGAGAAGGGAAGTGAGGTGAGAGATTTGCCAAACATTTCTCCATGGCTGCACCATCATATCAGCTTGAAAATCACTGACTAATTTGGTAACATGCCATATTCTTCCCAATTTTGATCATTACAGTGTGAGTAGGAAAAATCACATTCTTGTGCTTAGAAAACACGCTGAAGTATGTTTTTTGCAACTTGCTCCTAAATGGGTCAGAATATACGTACATAAACACACATAATGTGCACACACATACCTCTATGGAGAAAGAGAGGCAAAATGAGTGAGAAAAAAATGTTAACAATAAGTTTGAGTGATGTTATTCAGAATTCTTTGCATTGCCCTTGAAACTTCTGGGTAAATTTACAAAAGAATCAAAATTTAAAATTTAAGGGAAAAAAGAGGTCAATAATCCAGAGTCTACGAATAATTATTTTTTCCAATTGAATTCCGCTGTGTTGTGATTTTCGCTTTTTTCTCTGAAAGTACATAAACTGCTTAAAGTATCCGGGACAAAACCCGAAGGGAAGGTGAATGAGTTTCTTAGGGACCTGCCAATCTCCTCCCCGTGTCTGGGCCCTCACACATACGTGGTCCCCTCTGCCTGAAACTCCCTCTTTATTCCTTCTTAACCTGGTTGCCAACTTCTAATTCTGCACATTTTAATTCAATGTTGATTTGTTCAATTGAGGAATTCCTAGCCTGAATCAAAGCTAACTCATCCCTTACATCTTTTTTTTTTCTCTGAGACAGAGTTTTGCTCTTGTCACTCAGGCTGAAGTGCGATGGTACAACATTGGCTCACTGCAACCTCTGCCTCCTGGGTTCAAGCAATTCTCTGGCCTCGGCCTCTGTAGTAGCCAGGATTTCAGCTGCCCACAATGAAGGCCAGCTAATTTTTGTATTTTTAGTAGAGATGGGATTTCCCCATGTTGACCAAGCTGATCTCAAACTCCTTACTTCAGGTAATCCACCCATCTCGGGCGCCCCAAGTACTGGGATTACTTGGGGAGTAATTACATGGGCCACCACACCCGACCTGTCACATCTTTCTTACAGTACCTTGGATGGTCCTATCATAGCTTAGCCCCATGTGTAATTATGTGTTTATTTTGTGAATATTTACTTAATGTCTGACTCTTGCATTGGACTGAAAGAACTAAGAGAGGAAGGACTGGTTCTGTCCAGGGACTGGACCTGTTCTGTAGCAGGCAATTGGTGTGTACTCGGGAAATATTTACAGAATGAGTGAGGAGAATGCAAAGACTAAAGAAGAAAGGAGGTACAGAAAAAAAAGAGGAAGGAGAGGAAAGAGGAAGGGACTAGAGTCAAGAATTTTGAGAGACTGATATTTAAGGCTGTGTTCACCTCATCTTCTGCCAAGGCAGGAGTCTTAGAAGTGGCTATGACTCTTCTTTTTAATCTCATGCCCATATCTAAGTGCAAGATTATAGACTATCAAAGAAGGATTCTCTAGTGTCCAGCTGGAGGTGAAGAGTCCTTGTATTTGAGACTCTCCCGGCAAACATGAAGGGCTCCCATTTCTTCTTCCCAGTGATAAGCCCAGCAACACTGTTAGCTTGTAAGGAAGAGTTGTTACCCCATTGCCTACCCTTTGATCAGTATTGGATGTCTAGTTAATATCTCAAACGGAACATATCAAAAGCTGAACTGCACACACACACACACACACACACACACACACACACACACACGCAGTTTGCCTTCTACATCCCAATAAGTATCCCTCCACCTGTGAGTTGCTCGGGGCAGAAGTCTTAGAACCATCTTTGACTCCTCTTTTTATCTGCATGCCCCACATCCAATATTTCAAAAACCCCTGCTGGACCTACCTGGATTGCTGCCAGCCTGCCCTGTGCCACCATCCATCTTCTCTGTTATCACCCTATCTCCTAATGGCTCTTTCCGCTTTGCAGCTGCACTGCCTCCTGCATTCTGTTCTCCATCAGCAACCAGAGTAACCTCATTAAAGCATAGGTCAGACTGGGCTCCTCCTCTGTTTGAAACCCACCCATAGCTTCCATTCCACTTGAGTTGGGAATCCAAGTATACACCAGCATTGCAAAGCTCTATGGGCTATTCTTCACCCTGGGGTACCCTTGCTCACTCCTCTACAGCCACACTCGACTTCTCACTGTTCCGTCAATGCACCTCTGGGCATTTGCACTGGCTGGAATCTCAGCCAGGAGGAATCTCACATCAATATCAATATTGTCTGCCTCTCCCAACTAGATCAGCAATACCATCAAGATAAGAATTTGTGTATATTTTGTTCCAGTGCCCTATTCTAGGCAGCTAGAATTGTGCTTGGTACATAGTAGGTGCTTAGTAAGTATTCGCTTAATGGATTAATCAAGATCAGTATGGAACTGTCTCTCCAGCCACCCTATTAGAGTTCTCTTTGCCACAGAACCACACTCAAAGAAAGATGTGAATAGTTAGCTTCATTACACAAAACTTATTTCTTGGAAAATCAAGGTGAAGAGCATCTTGGAATTTCTACTAGAATCATATGCTATGCTGAGAATCAAAGGTCATCCACTTTTTCTAAAAGTTATCTTTTTCCCTAACATCTCTTTTATATCTTCTTACATTAGAGATTCCGTATCTTCTATTTCACTAATTATGCATATTTTTTATTGTCCTCTCCCTGTATCATCTGTTCCCTCCAGGTTCCTTTTTTCTGTTGGTTGAGTATAGCCTCTATATTTTCTTGTAGGTTTTCCTGAACTCTCAGGTAATTCTTGAAGGTCTCTTTATATGAGTGGTAAGGCACCATAAAGCTGTTCAGAAATTCTGTAAATGTGAGTAGGGATTTTGCTACAGGGAGAAAATATTTGAAAATCATATATCTGACATGGAACTTACATCCAGAATATATAAAGTATTCTTACAACTCAACAATCAAAATACACATATCCCAACCAAAAAACAGGGAAAAATAACAATAATATACATTTCTCTTACAAAGAGACTAAACTATATATTCAATGTCATAATCTTTAAGGAAATGCCAATCAAAACCACAATGAGATATCGTTTCAAGCCCACTGGGATGACTAGACTCAAAAGTTAGAACACCATACCGTGTTGATATGGGTTGGATGTGCACCCCCACAAAATCTCACTTTGAAATGTGAACCAGTGTTGCAGGTGGAGCCTAGTGGGAGGTGGTTGGATCAAGGGTGTGGGTCCCTCATGAATGGCTTAGCACCATCCCCTTGGTGGTGAATGAGTTCTCACTCAGTTAATTCACACGGCATCTTGTTGTTTAAAAGAATATGGAACCATCCTCCTCTCTCTCTTGCTTCTCCTGTCATCATGTGACGCACCTGCTCTCTCTTCGCCTTCCATCATGACTGTAAGCTTCCCGAGGCCCTCACCAGGAGTCAAGCAGATGTTGGTGCCATGCTTGTGCAGCCTGCAGAGCTGTTAGCCAGTTGAACCTCTTTCCTTCATAAAATACCCAGCCTCAGGTATTCCTTTATAGCAATGCCAGAATGGCCTAATGCCCATGAATTGCTGAAGGTATTTTAAAAAACTAGAAAACTGCTGGTGGAAATGTAAAATTGCACTGTCCCTTTGGAAAACATTTTAGCAATTCCTCAAAAAGTTAAACATAAAGTTACCATATGATCCAGAAGTTCCACTTCTAAATATCTTCCCAATAGAATTGAAACAAATGTTCACACAAAGATATGCACACAAATGCCCATATCAGCATTATTCATAATACCAAGAATTCAAACCAAATATCTCTCAACTGATGTATTGATAAACAAAATGTGCTTATCTATGCCATGAAATATTATGCCATAAAACCAAAGGAAGCACTGATACATGAGCTAACATAGATGAATCTTGCAAACATCACACAAAGCAAAAGAAGTCAGACACAAAAGGTCATATATCATATGATTCCATTTATATGAAATATCTGTAATGACAAAATCCATAAAGACAGACTGGTTGTTTCCAGGGGCCAGGGACTGAGGGACTGGGAAGTGACTGCTAACGGGGTAATGAAAATTTCAGAATCAGATAGTGGTGATGGCTGCACAATTCCGTGAATGTGTGAAAAACAGCAGAATTGTGTACTCTTAAAGGATAAATTTTATGTTATGTGAATTATAGCTCAATAAAGCCACATTACAAAAACACTTAAAAGCATGTCTAATAGATATTTTTGTGTCTACCATCATTTTTCTTAAAAGTCGTGACAACTCCTCTGTTGTGAGTTTCTAAGTGACTGCCTATCTTGCCCACAAGAGATTAGAGGAAGCCTAAGGCCTGCAGCATTCTACACTAGGAAGTACTTATCACTTCTCCATGGTTTCCCACAGCAACTCCAGGCCCACAAATTGGAAAAATGATGCTCCACAAACCTTCTGCCTTATTTTACCCTTGGTTAAACTTAAACCAGAGATGCAATTCATTAACCTGTGCCATGAAATGGTGTTGACATTAGAGCATTTATTTTATAAATAGAAATATACACTCCATCTCTGAGCACAGTGGTTCATGCCTGTAATCCCAGCACTTTGGGAGGCCCAGGTAGGAGAACTGCTTGAGGCCAGGAGTTTCAGACCAGCCTGGGCAACAGAGCAAGACCTCCTCTGTACAAAAAATAAAAAATTAGTACAGTGAGGTGGCATATGCCTGTAATCCCAGCAACTCGGAAGGCTTGGGTGAGAGGAGCACCTGAGCTCAGGAGTTTGAGGCTACAATGAACTATGATGGCACATTGCAGTGAGCCTGGGCAGCAGAGTGAGACCCTGTCTCTAAAAAAAGAAAAAGAAAAGAAATGCATTCCCCTGGATCCTAATTCTGAAGGATTTTCCACCTCCAGTTGTAAGAGGTGGCACATGTGCTGATGTTGATGACAAATGGTTGTCACAGGGTGCATCTCCAGTCTTTGTCATTGTCATCCTCTCACGAAAAAGAAATCCCCCACAGTCTGTCAGGACAGGAAGCTGCTCTGACATACGTTCCAATCCAAATGATAAATCTTCCTTGCAAAGATTTCAACCCCGAGCCAGGGATTCTCAGCTCCAGCTGCACACTACAATCACCCAAGAAGCTTTTTAATAAAAATATCAATTGGGCCTCATCTCAGAGCAATTGAATCTGAATCTTTGGGGATGAATTCTGGGCATGATTATGTTTTAAGGCTCCTAAGACTATTTATTCCATTGTGCAGCCAGGGTTGAGATACGCTAATTGGGCCAAAAGCAAAATCAACACAAAACATATTTGGTCATTATGTGGGTCCATTTCATAAAGGGGATGCATATTTCAAGGTTTTATTATTTTGTTTTGTTAATGTCAGCAGTACTCACTGATGTCATTCTCATTAATGCAGATTAGCATGGAAAGTGAGGCTACTCCTAAAGGTCTCTTTAGGCTTCATCGCCTCCAAGAGATACAGAGAAAAAGGAAGACAAGGAACAAGACTACCTGACTTAGTAGCACCAGGCTCCTCTTTCTCTGTGTCATCTCTGTGTGTGTCACCTTCTACAAGGACACTTTACATAGCAAGCCCCAGCAAGTACAAGTGTAAAATGTCATTTTGGTTTGGCTGACATGAGCTCTTCAGGCTCAACCTAAAGATCCTTCACCGTATCCCACACAGCATAGCGAATGGTACAACCTGGATATGATCAGCCCAGCTTGGCCACCTACTGCCAGCGGCTTTGTCTGTGGTGGGAGGAGACACTCGTGTTGCATTTATCCTGGTAACTGTATCCCCTACCACTCAAGAGCAGCCTTATCCCCCTGAAGAAGGCCCCCTGCCATAGCATAGAGCTGTCCAAGTAACTCTTCCCCCAAATCTGGTTTCTTTGTTCAGTGGCATTGTCAAAAATCCCCACCACTAACTTTATTCCTAAGGACATTCTTGATCCAGAGGATTTAGGCTGGAGTTTCCAATTTTTTTTTATTTAAGATGGAGCCTCACACTGTGGCCCAGGCTGTAGTGCAGTGGCACAATCTCAGCTCACTGCAATCTCTGCCTCCTGGGTTCAAGTAATTCTCCTGCCTCAGTCTCCCGAGTAGCTGGGACTACAGGTGTGCGCCACCACGCCCAGATAATTTTTTTGTAGCTTTAGTAGAGACGAGATTTCACCATGTTGGCCCAGATGGTCTTGAACTCCTGACCTCATAATCCACTGACCTCGGCCTCCCAAAGTGCTGGGATTACAGGTGTAAGCCACTGCACCTGGCCTTTTCTACCCTTTCCATCTAAACCATTGCTGCATTCTTCCTTTGCCCACCAAGTGTGTTCTGAGTCCTGCCTTCTCTGGCATTGTTCTGTATTACAAAAACAAAGGTTTTATTTTACTGTATTAGAGATTTTTGTTAAGAGCAGATTTTAGGGGCTCTTGCCACACATAAAAACATAACTATGTGAGTTGATGGATATGTTAATTTGCTTGACTGCAGTAACCATTTCACCATGGATGAATATATCAAAACATCATATTGTGTGCCAGAAAGATGTACAATAAAAATAATAATAAAAATAAACTCTGGGCAGATTATTTTGGATCTTGATATCTCCTCATCATACCAGTACATTTTCTTTCTTTTTTTTTCTCCAAACAGCCCTCATTAAGGGAGTCAAACTTGTTTTATTTCCATCAAATCGTAAAATTTTATTTCACAGATTTATCTTGTTAATTTCTGAAATTACGAAGCACAAAGATGTAATATGAAACTAATTCTGGCATAAGACAGTGCCTGGCATAAGATAGTCAACACATTCTTATTAATGATTTCTCTTAAATGATAATATTGATTCTCTTTATATTTAGCTATTTGCTACTTATTTGGGACCAAGATTACCAATATATTATGAAATAATTTATTATTAAGTGTCTATAATTGCATAAAAATTTAAATTAAAAAACAGGACTCACACAATTTATCTTTTTTTTCCATTATGGAACATAAACACAATAATGCTATTCTCAGTTGATTTATGTTATCAGCATATTAAGTAGAGCTGTTCATGAAAATATAACCCAATTTATACATGAAAATTGATTGTCTCAATGAAACAAATACTTCAGGACATAAACTCTAACATTTTTTAGGCTAAAAACAACACCAGGTTTTTTTTTGTTAAATGTATCTATTTTTTAAAACATTTTTAAGCCGGGCATGGTGGTTCACATCTGTAATCCTACCACTTTGCGAGGCTGAGGTGGGCAGATCACTTGAGCCCAGATGTTCAAGACCAGCCTGGGTAATACACACACACACACACACACACACACACACACACACACACATACACACACATGCATGCATATACATATACAAAAATTAGCCAGGCATGGTGCACTGGCTGTGCAGGCATGTTCCTGCAGTCCAAGCTACTCAGGAGGCTGAGGTGGGGGCTATGCTTTAGCCCTGGAGGTGGAGTTTGCAGTGAGCTGAGATGGTGCCACTGCACTGCAGCCTGGGCAACCAAGTGAGACCCTGTCTCAAAAAAAAAAAAATCCTTATAGTGAATAGCTAAGACATAGATGACTCTCCCTCTGAGACCTCGATCTGCCCCATCCCCTGTCAATCACTGAGTCTGAGAGTCCCCTGGAGGAATGAGCATGATAACTAGTGTCCTGGAGCACTCAATAGGTGCTCAACTGTGCTGTGTATATATCACCTCATTTGATCTCCACCACAACCCTAGGATGTGGGATGTGGTTAGTGCACCCATCTCACGCATAAGGCAATGGATGCCCAGAGAAGGTATGTAACTGACCTGAGACCACACAGCCAGTGCAGGATGGGCTGGAATTTGGTATTGGAGTCTGCACTCTTATGATCCAACTACACGATATCCCTCAAGGTGAGTATAGCACAAACTTAGATCTTTTCCAGTGGACTAAAAGCTCCTTGGGGGCAGGGGCAATGTTATTCATCTGTGTCTCCTCAGTCCTGGAAATAAAGCCTAAATGTGTTTAGTACTCAGCAAAGATTTCTTGAGTTAACAATCTGAGAGTTATTTTATAATTAAGCCGTGACTGGCTAGCATGCCCTCAGAGAAAGTAGAATCAGAAAATAGGCTCAGCTGGTGAGAGCACAGGCTCAGAAGAAGCAGAGTAAAATACATTGGATGGTGGTCATTTTCAGAGAATGAATCACTTTGGGAATATGGTCTAGAGAGAATTTCACAGGATTCTCTCCATTATTGCTCACAAAAAAACAAGTTGACCTAAGGAGTTTCCAAGTACGTTGACTCCCCATGGTGATATGGGCCAATCTTTTCCTTCTTGCACATAGGAATTTGAAGGTTATTTTATTTTACTTATCACTAAATTTAGATTTGTAACCTACCAACCACGGTTATGAATATTATGCATACCATAAATTCCTCAAGTCAAAATTAGTTTAATTTTACCCTAAGTACATAATGTGTAAACCACAGCATGTGGGTGTATGAGTGTGTGTGTGTGCATGTGTGTAACAACAGGTCTTTATTTTCTAATTATACAAGATACGGCCAAGCTAACATGCACAATATGAACAATAATATCTCAACACCCTGATATGACTGTGCGTTGGTCACAGTCATTTGACAGTCACATGACAATTGTCATACGTTCCTTTTGCCTCTGCCAGTCATTACGGTTCAACATTTGTCTTTCAAATCCTTCAGCAGCAATGACTGCCGTGCCTTCCTTAGTACACATTCGCCATTCTCACAAAGAGGAGACATTCAGCTGCTTCATGTGAGAAGCCAGCAGTGGAGCGGGGCTGAGCTGCCCTGCTGCTGTCCGTTGCACTCAATGACCAAAACAACCAAGTCTCCTGCAAAGCACTTTTGCTGTCACCAGATGTGGGTGAAGGATGCTTGATGGAGCAAGACTAGGATGAAGGAAACAGCTCGTCCCACAGACTTAAGTATCTGGGGCTCCAGCTGGATAAGGAGAGGGCAGCGTCATGCTCTTGCTGTCTTTTGCATTTAGTATGGGCACTCCAATGGGATGTAAGACCTTGAGAGGCTTTACAGATGAATTTGGCTTCCATGAACAGATACATTCCATTACTATCCCGCTTTGGTTATTGATGATTTCATGCATCCTGTGGCTGATTGTGTGAGCAGCCACTGCACTAATGGAGATTAAATGAAGGCCTCTTGCTGTTATGTCAAGGGGTTTTTTAAAACAACATTGCAGGACCAAGAAAAGCAAAATTAAATCTCTTCTTCCTTTAAATGTGCACATTCATGGTATATCGCCCCTTCTCATCACCTTCTCTCTCTACATATAAGGGTATTGCTTTAAATGTGTTACAGAAAGAAAGAGACAGAGGGAGTTTTCTGTAACTGAATTTTATTTCAATAATGAGACCATAAATGGTTGAAACTTAATCTCAGCTCTTGCTGCAATTGACTAAATCTGGATGGTTTCTACTTGAGCCCATAATGAAAAGCAATTTATGGCAAATCAATACTAATGGCCAGTTAATTGTTTCTGAGTTTGAACTAAAATTGAGATACAGTAGCATGTTTACACACCTCAAGTATGTCAATATTGAAAACTAAATAACAAAGAGAAGTCAAAATTCCATTGGCTTCTGCTCAAATAATGGGTGACTGGAGTCTTGTGATGCAAATAAATCCTCACTCCTTAGAAGACTATGTGCTTCAAGAATGAAAAAATAATAGCACCGAATGTGGTGAACATGTCTCGTTTATTTGTTTCTTCTCCTGGTTTCCCAGCACCAGCTTCTCTTTCCTAACAACACGCTATTTAAATTAGAATTATCTCTTCCATGTTAGACACTATCTGTTCCAGTAGTTACTTCCACCAATGTAAGCCAACTAGGCATCCCTTTTTAAACAGATTAATTCCAGGGACACACACTCCCCACCTCCCTTATCTCTGTTCAATAAATCACTTTGTGCTTACATTAACCCAAGTTGATTTCATTTTGCTTACAAAGACAGAATTCTAGCTCACATATCTCTATATATTTAAAATATTCTTGATTACTAATGTATCTATAGAGTAGCAATTAAGTGCCCAGAGTTTAGCTGAGTATTCTGAAAGATCAGTATTATCCCTGTCCCCAAAACCTCCAGAAATCCCTCAGTAGTCCATGGATATGGACCGGGAAGGTTTCCATAAAGAAAAAAAGAGGGAGGGAGAAATTTCCACAATGTGGAAAATGCTGGATATGTCTTTACACTTTGAAATAAATAATCACGTTTGCATTATAAGCACATATACAGAGAGAGAGACTTTAGTAAAGGCACAGAAAGCTCTAAGCATTGAAGCTTTGGATCTGCATTGATCTGGTTTCTAACAATTCCATGATTTCTAGCATTGAACACCTGGGCTGGTAAGGTTACATATTAATACTTGGTAATGGGCATGGCCACCAGTTCATCAAATACATTGTCACTGTGCACTTGCTGGAAGGCAACTAAGACTTGTCACACAACTACATTCCATTTCCCAGAATCTAGATGGGATCCTGTGACTAGATTCCTCCCAGGAAATATGAGCAGAAACAGTGTGTGTTGATGTGTCTTAAGATGCAGCTGGGCATTTTCTCTACTTGATTTTTCCTTTTCCTTTGTTGCCATGTCGTCATGGGTTATCACATCCACTTTGGAAGCCATGTGTTGAAGCTGGCAGTCATGTATAGAACTAATCACTGATGAATGACTCAGAGCAGCCATCCAGAGGGTTCTAGCAGTAAGAAATAAACATCTATTGTGTTTGAGCCTTTCTGCATTTTTAGATTTGTCCTAGCAACCAGTGTTATCCTAAACAGCACACTCAGATACACACACAATAGAAATTTCTATATTTTACATTACTGCTTTGTTTTAGAGAATTTTACTCAGTGAACAAACATTTGCTGAAATCCTATCATTTGAAAAGTAATTCTGTTAGGATTTACAAATGAAATGCAAACCTAGTCTGTTGAGTTTCCATCCTAGAATACATAGCTTAAAATATATAATCAAGTAATAATATGGCTTTCCGTTTATGTAACACATTAATATATAAAGTCATTTTTCACATCTACTAACTCATGTGATTCTCAAATTTCTTTAGTGTAGGCGAAGCAGAGATCATTAACTTCATTTCCAACTATAAATCCAGACTCTCAACAACTTTCCTATGGTCAAACATCCAGCAAGACTATGTCTGAACCAAAATCCAGAGCAGTGGTTCTCAACTGGGGGTGATTTTGCTCTCCACCTTCCCCAGTGGCAGTGCCTGGAGACATTTATTGCTAATGGTCAAACTTGGGCATGGGTACTGATGGCAGTTCGTGGGAAGAGTCCTGGAATGCTGAGCAGCACCATCTTACCATACAAAGGTGCATAGGACCCTGTCTTTCTTTTTCTTTCTTTCTTTCTTTCTTTCTTTCTCTTTCTTTCTTTCTTTCTTTCTTCCTTCCTTCCTTCCCTCCATCTTTCCTTCCTTCCTTTCTTCCTTTCTTTTTCTTTCTTTCCTTCTTTCCTTCTTTCTTTCTTTCTTCTTTCTTTTTTTTTGAAACTGAGTCTTGCACTGTCACCCAGGCTGGAATGCAATGGTGCCATTTCGGCTCACTGCAACATCTGCCTCCTGGGTTCAAGCAATTCTCCTGCCTCAGCCTCCCAACTAGCTGAGATTACAGGCACTCGCCACCACTCTCGGCTAATTTGTTGTATTTTAAATAGAGACGCGGTTTCACTACATTGGCCAGGCTGGTCTCAAACTCCTGACCTCATGATCCACCCATCTACAACACAGAATTATAAAGTCTAAAAATGCCAATAATACCGAGATTGAAAAACATTGGCTGAGAGCTTCTGTTTCCTGATCGTAGGTATATCACAGGAGAGCTTAAAACCTCTCAACGGCAACCCAGGAAATTAGAAGACCACAGAGAAATGCCTTCAAATTCTAAAGAAAAAACATTTTTAACCAAGAATTCTACACCTGGACAAATTAAAGTATGACAGGAAAACAAAGACATTCTCATATATTCTAGGTTTTTTGGAAAGCCAGTAATGACATGAACACAAAGATTAGGAAATGAGGCAAGAAGGAAGAAGACTGATGCACAGAAGTAGCAAGTAGAATCCTTGGGACGTTGCTAAAGGAAGATCAAAGACAGGAGCTGCTCCCTAGGTGTGGACAGCAACTTGCCCATGCTGGAGTAGATTAGAAGACTCTAGGAGAGATGAACATCAAAAAATAAAATAGATGAAAATATATTGGTAGGTGGTTTAGACAACTGGCGGAGAGTATGGGGTTGTTATTGATGAGTTTCTTTAAAATATAAAATAAAACAAAGTACTAAGACAATTACTGATATACTTTGGATATTTGTCCCCACCCATTTTGTTGAAATGTAGTACCCAATGCTGGAGATGTGTCCTGGTGGGAGGTGTTTGAATCTTGGGAGCGGATCCTTCGTGAATGGCTTGGGCCATCCCCTTGGTGATAAGTGAGCTCTGGCTCTGAGTTTGCCAGAGATCTGGTCATTTAAAAATGTGTGGCACATCCCCTCCTCTCTCTCTTGCTCCTGCTTTCACCTTGTGATGTGCCTGCTCCCTGCTTGTCTTCCACGATGCTTGAACACTTCCTGAGGTCTCCACAGAGGGAAATTTTGCTATGTTTCCTGTATACCCTATAAAGTCATGAGCCAATTAAACCTCTTTTCTTATAAATTACTCACTCTCAGGTATTTCTTTAGAGCAATGCAAAAAGGGCCTAGCACAATTACTAACTCCAAGTAAAACAAACCATAACATAAAAAGGAAAGTAATCTAGTAATCCACATGGTTTGCATGTGATTCATGTTTCACCATCCTAAATACGTAAAAATTATATGACCTAATCTAGAAAATAATATAACTCATAGGTGATGGGGCACAAAACAGGAATGTCTTTCAGTATATCAAAAAGAGAATTAGAGCTGCCTCGAAACTGAATTCTTATGCTCAATAGCAGGAAGTCAAGAAGAACAAAAACGGAAAAATAACACTTAATAACAATATATCACCTAGAATTATACAGCAAAGTGCCACAAAAATTATCAAAACAGCTTAAAATGGTTGCCTGTAGCTTAGGGGAAATGGGCAAATAGTAGGAGACTGTTTTGGTATGGTTTGGTTTTGGTTTTTAACAAGTCTGGTTGAAATATTTAAATCTTTATGTAATGCATAACTTTGATTTAGTAAAAGTGCAATGAATTTTTGTAAGTTTTCTCTGTAGTTTTTCTCCCAAATGTTCAATTTCTTCACTTAAAAGATGAGACTATCTCATAACCCGCTGGAACTTTTGAGTTCCTCTTCAAATGGTCTGACATTTTGTAGTTCATTTCTATGCATGCATTTACCACTCACTGTATAACTGATTCAAAGATACGTCTTGTACTTTATGGAAGTATAAATCATAGTCTATACTTAAAGAATTCACAAGCTCACTGGAGAAAGAAATTGGGAAAACATAAAAGAGTAAAGTGACTTTGAGTATTTCATAAGTTGTTACAGGACATTTTTTCAGTTTCATATCACTTAATTTAGAAACCACCTTACCATCGATTGTGTCTTACAATATATGAGGTTTGCTTCTTAGTGCTATATAAAATAACATCTTTTAATCCACATAATTTTGAGATTGTCTGTTTGAGGAATATGTAACTAAAGATTAAGTTATTCAACCTAACTGTTGTGTGAGTGCAAAGATGGAGCATGCAGGGAAAACTTTAGAGGAAGCGGGACTTGAACATCGTGTTTAGATACAGAGAAGTAAGGTGTTGCCTCCTACCTGTCTCTCAAATTTGCCCACTTGCTTCACACCCAGGGCCTCTGCCTTCCTTTAAGCCACAGTTTTCACACCCCCAGATCACCAGTACCATCTGGGCTGGTCCCTTCAGTCTGGCTCCCCCAGGCTTTTCCCCCTGCAGTCCCAGGGATCTTCCCGAAATGTAAATCTAATTACCCCACTTCCTTCTGGAGACGTTCCAAGGGCTCCCCACATGCCTGGTGGGTAATAACATGTGTCCTCATTTGTGGCTGCCAACCCTTCAGCCCCATCCCTTTTACCCTTCACACATTATAGAACCATTCAGTCCCCCAAATGCAACATGTTCTCCCACTGCAAAGGCTTTTCTGGAGTGTCATGTTTGTCTGGATGTTCCCTAACCCCCATTGGTGTTTGGCTAGCTCCTCCTCAACTCTAAGTTTCCTCTTTAAAGATTTAATTTGCTTGATCCTCTCAAGTATGGGTTCAACGTCTCTCCTTTGGCTTCCTGTGATATCTTGTGTCCCCACTGGAACCCTGTGCCGTAAATAGCTGCTACATTGAACCATCAGGATGCAAGGCAAGTAATCTAGAAATAATTCTGGTTTTATTTCTTCTTTCCCTGTCCACCACTTAGAGGGATGACCCTGTGTCTTCTCCTCAGTGTGAATAGGAGGGAGGGTTTACAGCTCACATGTTCTGACACAGAGAGGTTGTTATCCAACAACGTGTCACTCCCTCTTCCAACATGCAGAGCTGTCACAGGGAAGCAGCTGTCCAGCTGGGATAACATTTGCCACCATGGCATTTAGATGGGGGTGTGTGGCTATTTGTCACCAATAGGGTGTGAGCAGTGATGATGTACCACAGGTGCCCACCACCATGCCCAGCCATTTTTTTGTATTTTAGTAGAGATGGGGTTTCACCATGTTGCCCAGGGTTGTCATGAACTCCTGAGCTCAGGCAATCCGCCTGCCTTGGCCTGCCAAAGTGCTGGGATTACAGGTGTGCACCACTGCACCCAGCCAGAAGGTATTGAAATTTGACCCTTTTTCTTAAACATACTTCCATGGGTTCTCCCAAGACCCTCCTCTGGAGAAGCTACTATATCTGCTGAATCTACCCAAGCAAAACCTCCTTGGTACAGACAAGTCCCATCTTTCCACTAGATGTTTCTGAGTCCTCAGGACCCCTAAGCTTCTGTTCTAGGCAGAATAGCACAGCCCCTTTCAGTCTGAGGTTCCTGGCTCCAGCCCATTGGCTTCTTTTAAAATATCCCCAGGCGAAGATTCTGACTGTTGACTGTGTTGTAATATGTCTCCAAGATTCATAACACTTAGATCTAACCTCGGAGGGCAGCAGAGAATTTTTCCTCCTCTCTCCAACTCTGCTGCTATAGGCTCTTTCTATTGCTGTTCTTTAACTATTGTGTTCAAGTGTTGTTGTTCATTAACTATTGTCAACTCTGAATGCAATTTAACAATACAACTATGTAATTACCCAGGCTGAAAAATTGTGTTTCTCAGCAACAAATTGGGAAATTAAACTTACCAGCTCAACCAAAGCTAAAAATTGCCCACATACTTCTGACTTTCTTTTTCCTTTAGCACCATGCAGCCCATCAAAAACATTACTCTGACAGAGGAGTTAGTTGTTTTGCTGTTTTCCTATTTTTGACATATGTCTTTGGCAGATAAGCAGTTCAGTTACCTAGTTACAGATGTTTTCACATTCAATAACTTATCTCTCCCATTTAAATGGTGTGTCATCATCTTTCAAGTTAAAACAAATTTCTAAATATAGAGAGAAATCATTAATAATTTAACATACAACTCAGATTTTGCACTGATTTTCTGATTTTAAAAGCAAAATGCACTATCTCATACAGGAACATGAACTTCTTTTCCAAACCCACTATTTTTCCATAGAGTGTCTTGGTTGGCTCTGTGTCCCCACCCAAATATCAGATTGAAGTGAAATCCCCAGGCATCAAGGGAAGGACCTGGTGGGAGGTAATAGATCATGGAGGCAGGTTTCTCCCAGGCCAATAGTGAGTGAGTTCTCATGAGATTTGATGGTTTAAAAGTGTGGCACTTCCCCCTTCTCTCTCTTTTGCCACCATGTGAAATATGCCTTACTTCCCCTTTACCTTCTGCAATGATCTTAAGTTTTCTGAGGCCTCCTCAGCCATGCAAAACTGTGAGTCAAATAAACCTCTTTTCTTTATAAATTACCCAGTCTCAGGGTGTTCTTTATAGCAGTATGGAAATGGACTAATATATCAGGAGAGTCGCATGGAAGAGCAGGCACAGAATGCTCACTCCAGCTATTGCTCTCTGTTATGCACCATCTCTTATGTTTAACTTTCCACCTGCCCTGTAATTTTGCAGTTTTGAGGGGAAAAAGGCATGTTTAACAGTTAGGCTGAGGCCAAGTGCAGTGGCTCAAGCCTGTAATCCCAGACCATCCTGGCCAACATGGTGAAACCCCATCTCTACAAAAAAATTAGCTGCACATGGTGGTGCTCGCCTGTAGTCCCAGCTATTCAGGAGGCTGAGCCAAGAGAATTGCTTGAACCCGGGAGGTAGATGTTGCAGTGAGCCGAGGTAGTGCCACTGCACTCCAGTCTGGCACCTGGTGATGGGAAAAAAAAAAAACAATTAGGCTGAGTAACACTAAGCTGCTTCCCCTAATTCCACCATTTTAAAATTGTAGAATGCAGCATAATAGTAGCCACAGTATGGGAAAATGATTGGATGAAGACAGGAGTTCTCAGTATTAACACATTTTTAAGCCTTCTGTGTTCTGGTGGACCATGGTTTGGAAGGACATCTCATAGCTCCACCAATTTCCTCACAATAGAAATCATCGCACAAATATCTATAAATCAGGGATAACAATTTCCTCATATGTATAAAATAAATTATAATGCAAGTTGATTAACTTTTGAAAAATTAAAGATCACCAGTGGTCCTAGGCGATCTTTAATTCATGGTATAAAAATTGTTCTCTAGTTGTTTAAGACAAGAGACATTCTTTGATGTTAGATATTCATCATCATCATAATACAATAAATGTAATAATGCATTAACCATATTTTGTTGACTGCTGTGTATGTGCTGATGTATACTTGGGATGGAGACAGGCAGCCCTCAAGCCCCTCCTCTTAGTGAGTAATAGAACACCCACTTTTCACCAGCTTCTCAGGATCAAGGCCATACTTTCCAGCACCCATTTCAGGAAGATGTAGCTGGGTTACTGTGCTCAGGCCAATGAAATGATGGGCCTTTTCCAAGGCATGACTCTGTTTCCCCTTATCTCCTTCCTACTGGTTGTACTGGGATGTGTTGAACCATCTGGGGCAAAGTGGATAACACCCCAGGAATGGCCAAGTAACAAAAGAGAAAGAGTCTGGGTTCCTAGTGACTTTGAATTAATGAGGCCACTTAACTGATGATTAATGGCAGCTGCCATACCAACTCAGTTTACTTGAGAAGGAATAAACAAGTGTCCTAATTAATCCAATGAGTAATAGTGAAGAAAAAAAATGATGCTCTTCAGATCTCAAGGAGCTTAAAATGTAATCATAACAGCTGCCTTTTAGTAAACCGATTTATGTACCAGCCCCTCTGCCCTACTAATTCTCAGCATGATTCCATTCAATGCTTACCACAATCCAGTGAGGCAGGTCTATTACTCTCATTTTTCAGAAGATGAAACTGAGGCTTGGAGATGATAAATTATTTTCTTCGAGTCACATGGTAATAGTAAGTAGTGACCATAGCCCAAATCCAAGTTCCTGCACTCCAAAGTCCATGCTCTATTATCATGCACCTCCCCTATGCAAAGACTGCAGCAAGTTGATCTCTCACAGGCCAGCTCTAATTGGTTCCCTAGAGAAGTGCACTGGAAAGAATTCATGGTCACAAATGAAAGCAGGCAGGCAGGGCAGGAAGCCTGTGATAATTGACTAGACCAGCTGTATTCATTTCCTGGGGCTGCCATAAAAAGCACCATGAACAACAGAAATGTGCGCCTCACACTTCTGGAGTTTAGGAGTCTGATATTATGGTACAGGCAGGGCCATGTTCCCTCCGAAGTTTCCAGGGAAGATGTCTGTCTCAGGCCTATCTCCCAGTTCTTGGTACTCCTTAGTTTGAGGCAGCACAATTCCAGCCTTCACCTGGCATTCTCCCTGCGTGCATGCCTGTCCCTGTGTCCAAATTTCCTTTGTGATAAAAACCAGTCATATTTGATTAGAGGTCCACCATACTCCAACATGACCCCATCTTAACTAACTACATCTGCGACAACCTATTTTCAGTTAAGGGGTATTAAGGGTTAAGACTTCAGGGGTGGGAGGTCTACACTCAGGGCAGGCATTTGTCTTCTCTTGGATACCGAGAAAAGAAAATTAGAGAAGACTGTCCCTGGAGCTAGATTAGCACTTTCACATTTGTTTTATAAAATGTCCTCACATGCTCATTTCTTAACGAATGCTTAATGCTTCCAGGGACTCAAATAAACAAAAATCGATTATCTATTTCCACACTAGATGAAGAACATATTAATAATCCCTTACAAAAACAATCGAGGTTAGAAGTTAGCGAAGATGAATCACACAGAAGGCTGATGGTCACATTAGTACTGGAACTCAGATTTTCCAACCAGAACTCTTGATATGGTAGAGCCTTGGGGAGATAATAGATTTCAGAAGCAGGGAAGGTAACATTTCTGAAAAAGCCAGTATCTCCTCACTAACAAAAGGTCTGGTTTAGAAGATGATTCGTGCCTCCTTCACTGCACAAGAGAGACTTAAATTCCTGAGCAGAAAGCAGGGATTTCAAAGTCAAATAACATCACCAGCAGTGAAGCTCCTCCCTCTCTCCCATGCATCCTCACAGTGCATCCTACACAGACAGGGCTGTCATTGCATCTCTCTTGTAACTGGAGATATTAAGGCCCAGAGAGTCGGCCACATCTTGTCTAAGGTCCAGGTGACAAAAACAAGAGTAGAGAGCCTATTCTTGCTTTGCCCAAGGACACATGGTTGGTTTCACCTCTCCCTTCCGTGAAGAGGCAACTTGACTCATATGTGAAAGTGATGCTGTGACACACACATTGTCTTCTGATTCAAGTAAGAGGAAAAATGTTAGTTCTTTTCTTTTTCAGGCAGGAAGCTTAACACACACACACACACACACACACACACACACACACACAGAGAGAGAGAGAGAGAGAGAGAGAGAGAGGGAGGGAGAGAGAGAGAGAGAGAGAGAGTTATTATCACCTTGAGAGCATCATCTCTCAATTGTCTTGACAGCAAGAACTTTTTTGTTTTCTGGGATTTGAGCTGAAGAAAATGTTACCAAACTATGAGGAAGAGGGAAGTGTCTAAAATGACCAAGGTTTGCAGCTTCACAGTCTATAAGCCCTGGTATGTTTACTAAGATGGATGAGACAAAATTTTATATAAATAAATCTTTATACCTATTCTGTTGCCTGTTGGTGATAAACTAAGATGTTGATTTCTGGGAAGCAAAATAGATAATAATAACAATAGTAATACATCAGGAACTTCTGTTAGAATTTGGTCATTCAGACTGACAGATGTTCCTCCTATAATTCTGTATTTAAGGAGACAGAAAAAGAGGTAAAGCAGGTCTCTTAGAGTCATGCTCTTGAGATCTCAGATGTTAATGGATATCTTCCTCAGCTTGTCCTTTGTAAAATGAAGTTTGCAACCATTTCTAGTTCAGTAATGAATGACTATCTATCTACAGGACAAGGAAATGGCCAAAATCATGAGCAGAATAGACACCATCAAGAACATTACTAATCTGGGAGGAAAGAGGCCCGCTATTTGACATTGGGTCTTTAACTCTTGGACTTAAAGAAAAGCAAAGATAATTTCTCCAAACCATTTTTAACACCCAAAAAAAAACCTACACCAACCAATAAACCCGTATTTCATGTAAATAAAACAGTTCATGGCACCATTTAATCTTTCTAATTTCATGTGCAGATTCATTCTTGAATAAGTCAACCACATCACTTAATTAAGATAAGGACTGAAGAAATTAAGATTTTCTTTAACTCAGCATCTGATTCTCCTTTTTTTATTGTTGTTCCAGAAATTTATTTTTAACAGTATATTTGAAAGCATACTCCTTAGGTATATTTTTCATAATGTGAGCTAATTTTTATCCAATGTTTACTATTTCATCTCACTATAGAAGTACTCTCATTTAGGCCAGGCATGGTGGCTCACACCTGTAATCCCAGCACTTTGGGTGACCAAGGTGGGCAGTTCATCTGAAGTTGGGAGTTTGAGACCAGCCTGACCAACAAAAATTAGTTGGATGTGGTGGTGGGCACCTGTAATCCCAGCTACTTGGAAAGCTGAGGTACGAGAATGTCTTGAACCCACCAGGCGTAGGCCATAGTGAGCTGAGATTGCACCACTGCACTCCAGCCTGGGAGACTGAGCAAGATTCTGCCTCAAAAAAAAAAAAAAAGAGTGCTCTCACTTAAAGAATAGCTGTACTTGAGGTGGGGGAAGCTACGAATTTGAGCTAGAACACTTGAAAACTCTTCTATGTATTGTATTATATTATATTATATTATATTATATTATATTATATTATATCATATTTTTGAGACAAAGTCTCGCTCTGTCGCCCAGGCTGGAGTACAGTGGCACAATCTCGGCTCACTGCAACCTCTTTCCCCCCAGGTTCAAACGATTTGCCTGTCTCAGCCCCCCAAGTAGCTGACAGGTGTCTGTCACCACGCCCGGATGATTTATTTTTTTATTTTTTTAGTAGAGACAGGGTTTCACCATGTTGGCCAGGCTGGTCTCCAACTCCTGACCTCAGATGATCCACCTGCTTTGGCCTCCCAAAGTACTGGGATTACAGGTGTGTACCACTATGCCCAGCTTGAAACATCTTCTAATATTAAGATCTTATAACGTAAAAATTTTTATTTAAGATATTCTGTAGAATTCATAGTTTTCATGTTTTCTGCACATTCTTATATTGGACTGCAGAGAATAGGTGGACCACATAAAAAGTTACCAATTGTCATTTTGGATCCTCATTGATTTCTCTATTGGTGCTATGAAGCTTGGTTTCATAGTTATGAACATAACTACTTATCTATAACTACTTGTCTGTACCAAGCATGTCCAGCATGAAAGCTACAATTCAGCCTGACCAGTTATGTTTCCCCAGCCCCCAGGAAACAAGCACTCAGCTGGAATTGAAATATAAGTTTGTAGCTCCAAATAGATTCTGTTGCAAGGATCGACCTGCTACTGGGGGAAAGAGCATCACTCCATTTACTCTGAGACTGCTACTTACAAAGGAGACATAGCCTGGATCTGCTGGGGGCTATCTTTTCAGCTCCTGGAGAGAAGCTGCCTGAGATAAATGTTAACAGCAGAGCAGAAGCTGAGTTCAGCAAATGAAAGAAAAGTAAAGAGATGCAATGGCTTCTAGATCCAGCCAAACCTGAAATTCCTGACTACATGGACTAGTAAATTCCTTTTTTTTTTTTTTTCATGTATTTTATTGCATTTTAGGGTTTGGAGTACATGTGAAGAACACGCAGGATTGTTGCATAGGTACATACATGGCAATGTAGTTTGCTGCCTTCCTCCCTATCACCTATATCTGGCATTTCTCCCCATGTTATCCTTCCCCAACTCCCCACCCTGCATTGTCCCTCCCATAGTTCCCCCCGACAGACCCCAGTGTGTGATGCTCCCCTCCCTGTGTCCATGTGTTCTCATTGTTCAACACCCGCCTGTGAGTGAGAATATGCGGTGCTTGATTTTCTGTTCTTGTGTCAGTAAATTCCTTTTTTATGTGTAAACTGTTTTGATATGGTGTTCTGGTACTTATCCATTAAGAGACTTGAAAAATGAAAATGCAGAATAAGCATTGGCAATCTTTAGCAAATTTAAACAGGCAAAATGTACTAATATATACACATGTAGACGTATACATATATTAGAGATATTTAGTCAAGACTATGGAAGACTTAATGGATTTAATTAATAATAATTTCATGATTATCATTAATAATAATATAATCATAATAAATATGATTAAACCTCAACAAGTAGACATATTGAACATTTTGCCACTAAAGGATACTGCCCAGCACATGCTTGTCTGAATTCATTAGGGATTTTTGCTACAAAAGTTCAAAATCTAGACTTGCAATACACCTCCTACTACACATTATTGGAGTAATTTTCAGAACCTAGAGGTCATGGGCTTTCACAGAATGCATGTAAAACATATAAGCTTTAGATACAATCAAGGTGCTCAATTGCTATTATATTTAGTCCTTGACTAATTGGTCTTATAATCAGTGCACATCTTAATCTCAGGCTATACATGACATCAAAGACAGTAATACCAGAAGAGGCATTTGAGTTTCAGTGGGGAGTATAAACCCCAAACCACTTTCAAATCAGTGGCATTTATTCTTTCAGTTGAGTAATCTGATTTATTAAGGGGATTAATAGAACCCCTTAATATAGGGTTGTATAAATATACAGTGATTTTACATATGTTCATATTATATGGAGATAGTGTGATATCAGTATTTTGTACAATTGACACGTACTTTATTTATAGACATATATATGCAGTTAGTATAAATGGAAGCTTGTATAATGATATATAATATTTTATACATACATAGAACATGTGTAGTTAGTGTGATATGTATGTTTGCATATACATAAGATGTAAAGTCTTACTCATGTGCATGCAAAATGTATGCAGCCAGCATGACATGGATATTTTCATATATGTGAGGATTTGCACAGCCCTTTCAGGTTGTGTACTCTGCAAACATTCTTCATTGTATCACCTTGTCAGGGTTTCCATATAGACACAAACATTCAGGTAATTGAGACCAGCCTAAGTACATGCAGCAGTACATTCATTGTCACCACATACACATCCCTTTCTAAGCACAAAGCCAAGAAGTCAGTCCCAACTCACGTCCTCCTCCTTCAGTTTCACTCAATACTTGTTGAATTTCTGGAGCATTAAAATGGAGCCCTAGTTGTAGAATGAAAAAGAATTATTTTTTTTTCAAAAATAGATCTTTCCCTTTTTGTAGTATTTTTTCACTCCTGATTTGAAATGCTGTCATAATTAGTAGCAGATGCTTAATTCAGACAGATTTTTAAAAAGGATTTGGATGGAGCAAAATGAAGGGAAAATTACTGGAGAAAAGTCACTTCCCTGTTACTTTTTTTTTTTATTTTCACACATGTAGAACATTGCAACACACTGACTTATTCTAAATCTTCTTGTTCAACCATTTGTTCATGGCAAAAAATGCTTAAAAATAAAATAAAATCCTAAACACCTACCCCAGGATATGTTATTTATTGACACTTTGGAAAAATCGCCATTAAAGAATTTTAAAAAATATATTCGTGTGCTGTTTCATATTATTTTTACACATTTTTCCCCAAATTCTATCCTAATGATACCAAATTCGTGTACAGAGAAGGAGATGCATTAGGGAAGGAAATAAGTAGAGAGGTATTAGGGAAGTAATTAACATTTATTGGCTATGTAATATGGAGTAGGCATTACTTTGTACTAGATGTTTTACTTACACCAACTATTGTAATCATTATAAAACTATTGTGTTCCAGGTACTACAATTTATAGTGCAATGGCTAATGTAAATAATGTCACTGATTAAGCACTTCTCATGTTATAATTAATGGGTTGAGCACTTTGATATACTTTTCTAACTTTAGTCTTACAGGAAACTGGTGAGTGGGCACTATTTGTACACTAACTTACACATGAGGAAAATGATGCTTACAGGACAGGTAATTTTCCCAAAACACTTAGCTAATAAGTGGCAAAACTACAAAGCCCATACTCCTAGCCAACTTCATGGCATAGCCTCAATGCTGGGTATATTGCAGGATACTTAGCTGAGGTTGCAATGTATAATACACGTTAGTTGAAAACAATAGTTGCTTGGAACAAGGACTGGGCACAGGGATCTACTTGGCCAGCAAATTGAAAAGCCAACATAGGGAACTACTTGGCCAACAAAACTCAAGGCTAGCAAAATAGACCAATGGAATAAATTGGAATGCCAAGAAATCAAGCCAAATACACGTGGACATTTGACAAATTATAGAGCAGATAACGTAAATTAAGGGGAGAAAATCTTATGTTTAAATCTTTAATCCATCTGGAGTTAATTTTAGTGTAAGGCGTCAGGAAGGGGTCCAGTTTCTGCATTCTGTACATTGCTAGCCAATTTTCCCAACACCATTTATTAAACAGGGGATCCTTTCCCTATTGCTTGTTTTTGTCAGGTTTGTCAAAGATCAGATGGTTGTAGATGTGTGGTGTTGCTTCTGAAGCCTCTGTTCTGTTCCATTGGTCTATGTCTCTGTTTTGGTACCAGTACCATGCTGTTTTGATTACTGTAGCCTTGCAGTGTAGTTTGAAGTCAGGCAGCATGATGCCTCCAGCTTTGTTCTTTTTGCTTAGGATTGTCTTGGCAATGTGGGCTCTCTTTTAGATCCATATGAAGTTTAAAGTGGATTTTTTCCAGTTCTGTGAAGAAGGTCATTGGTAGCTTGATGGGGATAGTGTTCAATCTATAAAGTACAAACATTGATTCTTTCTAACCATGAGCATGGAATGTTTTTGCATCTGTTTGTGTCCTCTCTTATGTCCTTGAGCAGTGGTTTGTAGTTCTTCTTGAAGAGGCTCTTTACATACCTTGTTAGTTGTGTTCCTAGGTATTTTATTCTTTTAGTAACAATTGTGAATTGGAGCTTGCTATTGATTTGGCTCTCTGTCTATTATTTGTGTATAGGAAGATTTAAACATAAGACCCAACACCATAAAAACACTAGAAGAAAACCTAGACAAAACCATTCAGGACATAGACATAGGCAAGGACTTCATGACTAAAACACCAAAAGCAATGGCAACAAAAGCCAAAAAAGACAAATGGGATCTAATTAAACTCAAGAGCTTCTGTACAGCAAAAGAAACAATCATTAGAGCAAACTGGCAACCAACAGAATGGGAAAAATTTTTGCAATCTACCCATCTGACCAAAGGCTAATACAAATCTACAAAGAACTAGAACAGATTTACAAGAAAAAAACAAACAACCCCATCCAAAAGTGGGCAAAGCATATGAACAGACACTTTTCAGAAGACATATATGAGGCCAACAAACATATAAAAAATGTTCATCATCACTGGTCATTAGAGAAATGCAAATCAAAACCACATTGAGATACCATCTTACACGAGTTAGAATGGCGATCTTTTAAAAATCTGGAGACAACAGATGCTGGAGAGGATGTGGAGAAATAGGAATACTTTTACACTGTTGGTGGGACTGTCAATTAGTTCAACCATTATGGAAGACAGTGTGGCAATTCCTCCAGGATCTAGAAATAGAAATACCATTTGATCCAGTAATCCCATTACTGGATATGTACCCAGTGGATTATAAATCGTTCTATTATAAAGACACATGCACACATATGTTCATTGTGACACTGTTTACAATAGCAAAGACCTGGAACCAACCCAAATGCCCATCAATGATAGACTGGACAAAGAAAATGTGGCACATATATAGCATGGAATAATATGCAGCCTTAAAAACCAGTGAGTTCATGTCCTTCGTAGGGACATGGATGAATCTGGAAATCATCATTCTCAGCAAACTGACACAAGAACAGAAAACCAAACACTGCATTTTCTCACTCATAATTGGGTGTTGAACGATGAGAATATGTGGACACAGGGAGGGAAGCATCACACACTGGGGTCTGTTGGAGGGGGCTAGGGGAGGGACAGCCGGGGGTGGGGAAGGTGGGGAGGGATAATGTAGGGAGAAATGCCAGGTATAGGTGTTGGGGGGATGGAGGCAGCAAACCACCTTGCCATGTGTGTACCTGTGCAACAATCCTGCATGATTTGCACATGTACCCCAGAACCTAAACTACAATTTTTAAAAAGTGGGGGAGAAGAGTGTACGTTTAATAAACATATTGGCTCTCCTGAGGAAGAAAGCATTCACTTCCTACTTCATAGCATATGCAAACTACACTGAGAACAGTGCCTCCAACTCTCTCCCAAGTCCAAATCTTAATACTATCAGACCCATCTTTCTTTCCGTTTTTACACATAACCAACTTTTTCCAGGTCATACCATCAGATCCAAATTAAGACCTGATCAAGATGGACAACCACTCAAAAGTCAATACTTGTGGGGTCATCAGGAGATAGAAGAATCTTTGCTAAATCTCTACTATGTAGAGAAGTAGATCTGCTAAGGAGGATGCTCCTGATTAGCTTATTTAAAAAAAAAAATACACATTTTATTGCATTTTAGGTTCTGGGGTACATGTGAGGAACATGCAAGATCATTTCATAGGTTCATACATGGCAATGTGGTTTGCTGCCTTCCTCCCCATCACCTATATGTGGCATTGCTTTGTTGTTACTGTTATGCTGTTGAATGAAGTATGCAAATGAGGGCTGTTGCCTAGTTGATTATAACAAGGCTGAGGCTGAATAATGTTTATTTTTGCCTTCTTTTTATTTATGCACTTCTTTCTTTCCTCTAAATTAATGTTGAATTCTACTTTTTAGAATATTGACTTAGAGTTTCAATTTATGAGCCAGACAGACCATCCATGTTTCTTGGCCATCCCAAAAGTATGATAGGCAGTTCTGCTTTTATTTTCATAGAAAAATTGAACAGTTGATGTAACTGTCTAAAGAGCTAATTCAAAGATGAAAAAAATGCCTCCAGATAATTTAAAATACTTGTTGAATCTTATTTATGATGCAAGCTAGTTTTCTTCTAAACAATATTTTCCACTTGATTCTATCTTGAGAAAACAACATTTTATTTTCATTTCAGCATTACCTAATTCCCATATGTCAATGCCTAAAATCTTTTCTGATATTAAAAATGTTATAAAAGTGACATGTCAAATTTGAAAATGTCACTAACATGAAAGTTTTAATTATAAATAATTTTAAATAGTTTTTTGGTCTGTAGTAATAGCCTTGGTATTATGCAAAAACTCTAAAATATGGAACCTTTTCAAACACTCCAAAAGTTGAAAGGTCTATTTTCTCTGGTATCCTGGTCTGTTTAAGGTCACACAAGTACTGTTCATTGGTTAAGAATCAACTTTTATTTTATTGATTTTCTGTATTAGTTTCCTACCTCCAGTTTGGGTTTTTTGTTGTTATTGTTGTTTTTGTTTTGTTTTGTTTTGTTTTGTTTTGTTTTTTTGAGACAAAGTCTCACTCACTCTGACACCCAGGCTAGAGTGCAGTGGCACTATCTCGGCTCACTGCAACCTCCACCTCCTGGGTTCAAGTGGTTCTTGTGCCTCAGCCTCTAGAGTAGCTGAGATTACAGGTGTGCACCAACACCCATCTAAATTTTACATGTTTAGTAGAGACAGGGGTTTACCATATTGGCCAGGTTGGTCTTGAACTCGTCACTTCAACTGATCCACCCACCTCACTCTCCCATCCACCTCCTGGGTTCAAGCGGTTCTTGTGCCTCAGCCTCTAGAGTAGCTGAGATTACAGGTGTGCACCAACACCCATCTAAATTTTACATGTTTAGTAGAGACAGGGGTTTACCATATTGGACAGGTTGGTCTTGAACTCCTCACTTCAACTGATCCACCCACCTCACTCTCCCAAATTACAGGTGTGATCCTCTATCTCCAATTTGATAGTTTCTACTCATATTTTCATCATTTCCTACCTTTTACTTGTGTTGGTTTTATTTTTCTCCTTATTTTCTGGTATCTTCAGGTAGAAACTTAGGTTGTTGATTTGAGATCTTACCATGTTTCTTTGTTTCTAATAAAAGGATTTAGTGCTAGAAAGATTCTTCTTAGCACCACTTTACTTGCATCCCATACATTTTGAAATATGGTGTTTTCATCTTCATTCAGTGTTATGTACTTTATTTATTACCTTTTGAGTCCTCCTTTTTTACACATAAATTGTTTATAAGCATGTAGTTTAATTTCCACATATTTGGGAGTTTTCCATTATTAATTTCTACTTTGATTTTATTATAGTGAGAAAACATATTCTGCACAATTTTAATTTTTCTAGATTTGTTGAGCTTAGTTTTATGGTCCTGAATATGGTCTACCTTGGTTGAATATTCCATGGGTACTTAAAAAAAAATGAGCATTTATCTGTTGTTGGAATGAATGTTGATTAGATCCTGTCAATTGATTGTGTTGTTCACATTTCTACGTCCTTGTTAATTTTCTGTATAGTTGTTCTATCAGTTGCTGAGTTTATTGCTGTCTCCAACTTTTAACTGTGGATTTTCTGTTTCTCCTTTTCAGCTCTATTAGTTTTTATTTCATGCATTTTGAGCCTCTGATGCTTGGTGTGCACATATAAAGGATTATTGCCTTTCTGGTTGATTTATTCTTTTATCATTATGTAATATTCTTATTTCTCTTTAGTAATTTTCTTTGTCTGATGTCTACGTTACCAGATACTAATACAGTTACTCCAGCTCATTTTTTAATGACAGCGTTTAATATATTTTTCCATCTTTTTGCATTCAACCTACTGATGTCATTGAATTTGAAGTGAGTTTCTTTTAAGTAACATATAGTAGAATCATACTCTTTTTATCCTTTCTGCTAGTCTCTGTCTTTTGATTTGGTATTTACATTGTTTATATATTTATATAAGGTAAATATGGATTTGTTAGTTTTTAAATCTGTCATTTTACAATTTCCTTTCTATGGTTTTCCATTCCTGTTTCTCTTTTCTTACATTCCTGCAGGTTATTTGAACTTCTTTTAGGATTCATTTTGATTGGTTTATGGCATTTTAGTGTGTATATTCTTGTATAGGCTTGGAAGTAGTTGCTCTGGGTTTGTCCTAAATATGCTTATGTGATGTGTCACAATCACTGGTGTCAACATTTTACCACAAGTAAAGTATGAAAACTTCACTTCCATTTAGGTTCTTTTTGCTTTCCTGCTTTTAAATGTCATTGAGTATTAGATGGAACTTTTTGATTCAGTAATTAACTATGATTTACAAAACTCATGAAGCAAAAAGTAGTCCTTTGGACATATCACTTCTATTCCTTTGATTTGTTCTTCATAACTTCTGATGTATCTAAACTCTTTCATTTTCTTTCTGTTTCTTATTTTAACAGTTTGCAATGGTAGGTCTGCAGCAAATTATTTTTGTTTTCCTTTATTTCTTATGAATAGTTTCACCAGATATAGAATTCATAGTTCTTCTCTTTCAGTGCTTGAAAATATTATAGCACTTCTTCCTGTCTTCTTTGGGTCAGAGGAGAAATCCACTGTTCTTTATACTGTGTTTTTCTAAAAACAATTTATCATTTCACTTTGATGCTTTCAATTTTTGGGGGGTCACTTTTCAAAAATTTAATTATGAAACAATCTGGCCTGCATTTTTTGCATGTATGCTGTTTGGAGTTTTCTCAATTTCTGGCATATGTAGGTCTGTGTCTTTCACCAAATTTGGGACGTTTTAAGTCATTCTTTCTTAAAATAATCTTACAGCTACTTTCTTACTCCTCTCCTTCTGGAAATGCAGTACTACAAACATTGAGTTTTTTCATATTGTCTCACAGGTCACTGAAGCTCTATTTATTTAATTATATATTTCAGCCTATTTTCTCTCTGCTATTCAAACTAAATAAATTTTCTTTTTCAAGTGCTTCTGCCCTCTGCTATCTGCACTCTATAATTAAGCTCACATTGTTACCATATTTTTTAGTTATAAAATTTCTACTTTTTAAAATAACATTTACTATTCAACTGAGATTTTACATATTCTTTGGTTTTGAAAGATTTCATAATTGATTGTTGAGATACCATTTTGTGATAACTGCTGTAAGTTTCTTTTAGATAATTCCAATATTTTATTCACCTTAGCACTGGCATCAGTTGATTTTTTTTTAATTCAGTTGTGATTTTTTGGCATCCTGGTATGATGATAATTTCTATATGATTCTCTCACTCTCTCTCTCTCTCTCTCTCTCTCTCTCTCTTTTTTTTTTTTTTTTTTTTTTTGAGATGGAGTCTCACTCTGTTGCCCAGGCTGGAGTGCAGTGGCACAATCTTGGTTCACTGCAACCTCCGCCTCCCAGGTTGCAATTCTCCTGCCTCAGCTTCCTGAGTAGCTGGGATTACAGGCATGCACCACCACACTGAGCTAATTTTTTGTATTTTTTTAGTAGAGACGGGGTTTCACCATGCTGGTCAGGTTGGTCTCAAACTCCTGACCTCGTGATCCACCCGCCTCAACCTCCCAAAGTGCTGGGATTACAGGTGTGAGCCATCACACCCAGCTGATAATTTCTATATTATTCTCTACAATTTTTCAGTTATGTTAGGAGATTGCTTTTATAATTCTCATTCCTATATTTCTTCTCTTACAATACTTCAGGTTACATGAACTTTGTTAGGATTCCATTCTGATTTAGTGTTCTAGAGCATATATTTTTGTGTGGGCTTGGTAGTGGTTGTTCTGGGTGTGCTGCAATACACTTAGGTGACATATTACAGTCTACTTGTGTCAACATTTTACCACAACAACTGTAGTGTGAAAACCACTTCCATTCAGTTTTTTGTTGTTGTTTTAATTAGGCAGTTACCCTGTTAATGTTTAGCATGTGGGTCTTTGTTGGTTTTGTGGACTATGGTTCCAATGAGAGCTTAATTTTCAGAGCCCTTGTGATATTTTGGTTTTCATGGTTTATCTAATGCCACTAGGGATCTCATGAGTCCCTGCTGGCTTTGCCTCAGGGGCTAAAAGGGGTTTTTCCAGGCCAGGCTAGCAGCTGTCTTTTAGAAGGGAGAGGGTGTGGTGGTGGGACCCCCTTACCAGAGCCCTTCAATTAGCCTAATGTCTCTGGGCAGAAGAAAAGAGTTTCCAGCCCATAAGGACAAAGAGGCTTCCTAGACTGTGCTGCTTCTTGGATGCCTCACCCAAATGTCAACACTTTTATTAGTTGACTATCGCTTCTGTAACAAATGATCACAAACGTAGTGGCTTAAAACAATACAAGTTTATTTTCTGTTTCGGAAAGAGAGAAGTCTGAAATGGATCTCTCTGGGCTAGGATTAAGAGTCCCTTCCTAGATCCCCTAGGGCATCATCCATTTTCTCATCTTTTCCAAATTCTAGAGGCTTCCGAATTGCTCACCTCATGGCCCGCTTTAATCTCCAAGGTCAGCAATGGCTAGTTAAGATTTTCTCATGCTGTATAACTGTGACCTAACACTCTTCATCTTCTGCCTTTTGTGTCATTTCTAAGAAACCTGGTAATAGTATTGAGCTCACGCATATAGCCCAAGCTAATCTTCTCATCTCAAGGTCAGCTACTTAGCAATATTAATTCTATTGGCTACCTAAATTTCCCCTTGCCATGTAACCTATCATATTTACTGGTTCTGGGGTGTCTTAGTCTGTTTCATGTTGCTATAATGGAATGCCACAGTCTGGGTGATTTATAATGAACAGAAATGTATTTGTCTCACAATTTCAGAGGCTAGCAAGTCCAAGATTGAGGAACTGCATCTGCTGAAGACCTTCTTGCTACATCATAACATGGTGGAAGGCATCACATGGGTGACAGACAAAGGAAATTGGGCCAAAGTTTTCATTTTATAAGGAACGCATTCTCATAATAATGGCATTAATGTATTTATGAGGGCAGAGCCTTCATGACCTAATCAATCATGTTTTATAGGCCCTACCTCTCAATATTCCTGCATTGGGGGTTAAGTTTCCAACACATAATCTTTGGGGAACATATTCAAACCATAGCATGAGAATTAAGATGTGGACAATTACAAGGGTGAGGCAATAATATTGCTCACAGCATGTACCTCAACATGTATCACAATTACCCCATGGTGGTTGGTACCTCATTGTAGAACTTGGGAACTCCAGGCAATTACCTTTTATTAAAGCAGAAAGAATACCCTTGCAATATGTTGTTGCAGGTATAAAGTGTAACATAGCAAATAATCATGTGCTCAGTACTTTAGGGATGATCGTTGTGAATATGATTTATGAAATCTCTAAATTATAAGTCCCTAATTTTAATCTCTCCATGAAAACCACTATTTGTGGGGATATTCTTTTATCTTTGAGTACTGTGATACTTCTTGGCATGAAACCTTAAAAGCACTGTTTATAATTTCAAGTAGGAATACTCGTAAAGGAGTTTTATATTTACTGTGATTTAGTATATGGTCTATTAATATTTCAAAAAGATATCTAATATATTTCAATATATTTTACTTTCATCTCATCTAATAGATTCCTTGTAAGCAGCAGTGCTAATAATTTTAAAAGCTGTTAAAATATTATTGGTCAATAACAAATTTGTCGTAAATTTTCCCTAACTTTGGAAACAGGCCCAGCAGCCAATTTTGCATTGCTTCTTGCAAATGATCCATAATTCACTATTATCATTGACTTAAATACAAGATATTTAATCTTGTCAAGTACAAGGTTTGTTTGAATAAAAAATGATTCCCCTTTAATTATAGTTTCTGATCAAGCTAATTTCTGAATACTATTCAGTCCATGGTCTCCACATTGCTATCACCACTTTTAATATGGAGAATGACTCAAGAAAGGATTCAGAGAACACATGGACACAGGGAGGGAAGCACTACACACTGGGGGCCGTTGGGGGGAAATGGGGGAGGGACAGGGGGGTGGGGAGGTGGGAAGAGATAGCATGGGGAGAAATGACAGATACAGCAGATACAGGTGAGGGGACGGAAGGCAGCAAACTGCACTGCCATGTGTGTACCTATGCAACAATCTTGCATGTTCTTCACATGTACCCCAAAACCTAAAATGCAATTTAAAAAAAAGAGAGAGAAAAAAAAAGAAAGAAAGGATTCAGGGGAAGAGCAGAGTTAGGAAAATAACCAAAATATGTGTTGGGAACACAGAAAGCTCTAAGCTGCCTGTTTCAGCAAAAATATAGACGTTTGGGTTCTTTGATTGTGACAGTGTGTGATTCAAGCAATCAAAACGTCTTGTTGAGGCATTTAAGTTTATTTTTGGTCTCCAGACAAGGATGTTGGAAACTATGGGAAACTATTTGTCTGTTGTCAGTCTCTTGGTGTGACTTTGGAAGAAATGAAGTGTAAGGGCTTCCTGCCCTTCCCTTACTGAAGGAGTTACTCTTGAGCCTTGCTGCAGGGAGGGCAGTGACATCACCAATGTGCTGGGTATTGGTGGAGGCTGCACACTGATCCACTAGGGAGCACTGAGTGTCCTCGAAGGTCAATGGAAACAGCCTTTAAAGCACGTGGGTGCCAAGTTAGCCCATCTAAGCCACAGATCCTGCAACAAGCATTTGACACCAAAGCTAAAGCTACCCTTCAGGAGATAGAATCCAGGCTGCTAGCATATTTTATTTGGGGAAATTATGTTTATTAAGTAATTTGGAGCTATATAGTTCCAGACAGAAATGTTTTACTGAGAACATATCAGAATCCACACTACAGTTTTGTAATGCTTTCCGTATTTGGGAGCTAGAAAAACTAGACAGTTCACTCAATTAGGAAATAGTATCCTAACAATATAACCAATGTAATACCACAAAATTGTCCAATTTTCAGCAAACTCTTCTTTATCCAGGTTAAATTGGTACTGTAGAAACACGCTCTAGAAAATAGAAAATGCTTTATTTTGCAGCAGTGATCATTGCCCTGACAATTGCCTTTCTTGTTAAAATGGGGCTCACAACATGTATTAATTTCTTCGATAAGAGAAACTGAAAGGTTCCATGGAAAATGAATCTGGGGCTGCATCAGTGGCACCTGCTGAGGACCAATAGCCAGAGTGACCTGTGTTCATGGCAGGTGCTCAGCAGGTGTCTCAGAGTCAGAAAACCAAAACACCTGGGCAGCTATGCCTTTCCGCAGCCCTGGGAGTGCAGCCTCCTCAGGTCGTGGCTGCAGGATAATGAAGCAGAGGCCGTGGCCACTCTCCTTGCTGATTTGCTGTCATTCTGTGCTACCTGCTCAGCTGCATGGGCAGATGTGATGCCTTTCTCACCTGTCATTTTCTCTAAACAGGTGGAGGGAGGCATATCCCTTTCACCTGAGGTCAATCCTGCCTCGGCATAGAAAACACATCTCCAAGAAATCATGAAGACATTTGGGGTTTGAGGAAACTGCTAATTTTCCTGGTTTTGTGTAGTTTTTGTTTGATTAAGAAAAATCGTATTTGGATAAACGAACACCAGCCGTTATCATATTCACTCCCTCCACTGTATGGAACCCTTCCCTGTCATGAGCATCTCTTATCACTTATACAAGTGTTTGTTTGTTTGTTTGTTTTTAACATGCAACAACTTATTCACAAAATATGGGCCCTTCTAAGGACAAGAGAAGCCCAGCAAATTCCTCTTTTACTTTTAAAGAGCAACACGGGCCAGGTGTGGTGGCTCCTGCCTGTAATCCCAGCACTTTGAGAGGCCAAAGCTGGTGGATTGCCTGAGCTCAGGTGTTCAAGACCGGCCTGGGCAACAGGGTGAAAGCCTGTCTCTACTAAAATACAAAAAATTAGCCAGGCATGGCAGCGTGTGCCTCTAGTCCCAGCTACTTGGGAGGCTGAGGCAGAACAATTGCTTGAACCCTGGAGGTGGAGGTTGCAGTGAGCAGAGGTCGCCACTGCACTATGGCCTGGCGACAGAGCGAGAATCCATCTTTTAAAAACTAAATAAATAAATAAATAAAATAAAGAGTAGTGCCAACACAAGTTGACAGAAGCTGTGGAGTCTATTAATATTGACATTTTCTAAATAAATACTATCAACACATGCAAAAGCATTGTAACATAACTGTACTAGTCACTTGTCATTATGGCATTTGTAAAAATGTTCATTTGCGGCAACTGCAAATTTGTACTGGGGAAGTGAGATGTAAGATTCAAGTTGTTTACGGACTGTCCATCTTCCCGTCCTTCAGTGGAACTCTTGTAGTGCCACAGCTGTCCTTGCAGATAATGCTGAAGAATTCACCTAAGGCCAATGAGGAATTCAGTATGATATAGTTTGGATATTTGTCCCCACCCAAATCTCATGTCAAAATGTAATCCCCAGCATTGGAGGTAGAGCCTGGTGGCAGGTGTTTGGATCATGGGAATGGATCCCTCATGTCTTGGTGCTGTCCTTGCAACAGTGAGTGAAGAGCTGCAAGATCTGGTTAAGTGTGTGGCACCTCCCACCCCTCTCTGTCTTGCTCCCACTCTTTCCATAGAGTTACTTAGACCCCAGCATGACTAATTCCCCATTGACAGCAAGGGTTTTGAGAGATGACAAAATTAAAAGGTCATGATAGTTTGCATTTCTTCTCCACTAAATGCTCCACGTGGTCCCCAAGGAATCTCCACTCTGGCTGATCAGACCTCAAATGTCTCCCCACTGGATGAGTTAATCACAAAACGATGAAGTTAATCAAAAAACGATGAAGTCGTTTTTTGCCTGTGCTTAAGAAGTTTTCATTTAGTAAAGATTAAAGGTGCCCTCAAAGCAGATTTACAGTTTTTGTTTTTGTTTTTTTGCACAACTTTCAGCTGCCTCGGGCTTCCCAATCTATCATATCCACTTTCTCTATTCAGATAAGCCACCATGCTGTGTTTGGTTTCCCCAGGCCTGTGTCTGTGCTCCAGAAATTGCTTTCAAAAAAAAAAAAAAAAAGGATCACAATTGCCAGGCTCACCTCATTTGTATATTTGTATTCCTTCTCTCAGGAATCAGTGTGAATATTGAATATTGTATATTACGTAATGTCTGAAAATTGTTGTTTTATATATTTTTGTGGTTTTATTGCTGTCTATAGATAAAAGAACAGTATGAAAACTGTTTCTCAATTCATAGTCAGAAGTAGATATCTCCTAAACCAGCAGTCCTCAGCGTTTTTGGCACCAGAGACTGGTTTTGTGGAAGACAATTTTTCCACAGACTAGTGGCGGTGGGATGGTTTTAAGTACATTAATTAAAGTATATTACACTTATTGTGCACTTTGCTTACGTTATCATTACATTGTAACATACAGTTAAATAATTATACAACTCACCATAATGCAGAATCAGTGGGAGCCCTGAGCTTGTTTTCCTGCAACTAGATGGTCCCATCTGGGGGCGATGGGAGACAGTGACAGATAACCAGGCATTAGATTCTCATAAGGAGTGCGCAGCTTAGATCCCTGGCATGTACAGTTCACAGTAGGGTTTGCACTCCCATGAGAATCTAATGTCACCACTGTTCTGATAGGAGGTGGAGCTCAGGTGGTAATGTGAGCAATGAGGAGTAGCTATAAATCCAAATGAAGCTTTGCTCACTTGCCCAACGCTCACTTACTGCTGTGCAGCCTAGTTCCCAACACATCACTCACCAGTACTGGTCTGTGGCCCAGGGATTGGGGACCCCTGTACTAAACATTTTATTTTAACTTAAAATATAAAATATACTAATTGGCCCATCAGGTGTTATGGTAATTCCTGTATTGCTCCATGTCACATTTATCCCCTCAGCCTAACTTATTTCTGCATAGTGTCTCCATTGATGACTGTATCTGTACACAATAGCTAGAGAGGCAGGGAAATTACTGCTTCCAGGGGGAGCACTCAGACAAATGTGGATACACTGCAATAGACAATTTCTCCGACCTTCCTGTCCTTCATGAGACAATTCTGAGGTATATTCTATACAGTTACTTAGACCCCAGCAAGACTAATCCCTCGTTGACCACAAGCGTTTTAAGAAATTGCAAAAATTAAAGGTCACAATATTTTGCATTTCTTCTCATTAAGAGATAGAGTTACTTTCCAAACCTTTTGAGTCCAGGCTGGTCTTACAATTTGCTATGACCAAAAGAATGTGGAACTCACATCTTTGTACAAGTTCTAAGCATCAGCTTCATGAAACTCTGCAACTTCTGCAACTGCAGTCTTTGGAGTCCTACTTCTTCCATATGAACAAATCCAAGCTAGGCTAATGGATAAGGACAATCACATGCCCTTCATGTCTTTGTCAACTGCCAGTAATCACCCAAGTGACAGACACATGGCAAGAGTTACCCAGGACTAGCACACCCCCATCAGTCCAACAGATTAACCTCTGACATACGAGTAGCTCATCCAAGACGCAACCAAAATCGCTGACCCACAGAACCTTGAGATAAATAATTATTGCTTCAAGTTTCTATTTTGGAAGAAGTTCCATAAAACACACTCACTGATAGAGTGGCATTTAGCTATTAATACACGTTTATTCACTTTTCTCCCATCCCTGTCCCACCCTTCCTACTCCCTGACCTCGGCTTCCTGGAATTACTTTCTAATAAGCTCCATTACTCCAAACTCTTTCCTAGGTCTGATTTCAGAGGAACCTAAACTAAGACAAGAAATAAGAACTTTTCTCTAGTTTTCATTTTGCATACTGAAGCTCTGTGTAATCTTTATGTAAATCACTCCCATCATGTTATCCACTATAATGTCCATCTTTAATTTTCTTTTTTTCTGAGACAGGATCTCACTCTGTCACCCAGACTGGAGTTCAGTGTGGGTTCATGGCTCATTGTAGCCTTAACCACCTGGGCCCAAGCAATTCCCCTACCTCAGCCTCCTAAGTAGCTTCGACTACAGGCACATACCACCATGTCAGACATACACACACACACACACACACACACACACACACACACACACACACATACATATATAGTTTACATTTATAGTTTATATGTAACATATTTACAGTTTCATAGTTTTGTTTTTGTTGTTGTTTTGTTTGTTTTTAGAGGCAAGGTCTCACTATCTTGACCAGGCTGGTCTCAAACTCCTAGACTGAAGCAATCCTCCTGCCTTTGCCACCAAAGCTGTTTTGTTTTTGCACAACTTTCAGCTGCCTCGGGCTTCCCAATCAATAATATCCACTTCCTCTATTCAGAGAAGTCACTATGCTGTGTTTGGTTTCCCTAGGCCTGTGTCTGTGCTCCAGAAGTTGCTTTCAGAAAAAAAAAAAGGATCTCAATTGCGAGGCTCACCTCATTTATATTCCTTCTCTCAGGAATCAATTCCTACATTGTATATTATACAATGTCTGAAAATTGTTGCTTTAAATATATTTTGTGGTTTATTGCTGTCTATAGATAAAAACACACCTGGGCTTACAGGTGTGAGCCACTGCACCCAGCCAATTTCCTTATCATGAAGAAAGACATAAAGTACCTGGAAAGCAATTTGTGTGAATAAGCCTACATTTTTAAATTTTTATCTAGTTTTTAGAATGTCTTGTTTATAACTAATGTGGCAGGCAACCTCTAACATGTTGACCCACTGACATTTCTTGGAATTTCACACCATTATGTAATCCATTCCCTTTGAGTATAGGCAGGACCTGTGAATGGCTTCCAGTGGATTTAGCAAAAGCGATGGAATGCCATTTGTCTGATGAAATTGGCTAAGCTGTGATTTTTGTCTTGCTAGCAGACACTGTTACTTTTTTGGTTTGCACATGTTGATGTAGCAAGTGACCATGCTGCAGAGGCTCACATGTGAAGACTGGACAGTAGCCTTCAGTCAAGAGCCTAAAAGGAACTGAATCCTGCCAGCAATCACATGAGCTTTAAAGCTGATCTTTCTCTGGTCACACACCTTTCCATGGGCTCTCAGTATTGGCTGGCACTTTGATTGCAGCCCTGTGAGAGACCCTAATACAGAGGACCAAGCTAAACTATACCAAGATTCTGGCCAAATCTGTGACATAATAAATATGCGTTGTTTTAATCTTCCTCATTTGTGGTAAAGTGTTATGCAGCAATTGATAAGTGATACACTAAATTTGAAAGTATTTTTAAAGAAACTTGCATAAAGCTCTCGAATGCATTGAACTTAGTTTTCAGGGAAACAAGCCCTTCTTTCATTGCTTTTCTGTTTGTTTGTTTGGCTGGTTGGTTGGTTTTGTTCTTGAGACAAAGTCTTGCTCTGTTTTCCAGACTGGAGTGCATTGGTGCAATCTCAGCTCACTGCAACCGCAGCCTCTGGGGTTCAAGTGATTCTCCTGCCTCAGCCTCCTGAATAGCTGGGATTACAGGCATGTGCCATCATGCCCGGCTAATTTTTGTAGTTTTTGTAGAGATGGGGTTTCACCATTTGGCAAGGCTGGTCTCAAACTCCTGGCCTCAAGTGATCCACTCACCTCGGCCTCCCAAAGTGCCGGGATTATTCTTTCATTGTTTGATGTCAGTTTTACTAAAGTATAACTCACAGGCAAGAAAACTCACCTATTTTAAATTTACCATTAGAAGTGTTTTGACAAAGGTACACAGTCATGTGACTACCATCACAGTTGGCAAAGTTCCTTAACTGTTTTATTGAGGTACAACTTACATACCAAAGTATCCATTCTGTTTAAGTGTATAACTAAATGATTTTTAACAAATTTCTAGTTTCCCTCCTTTTTATACTCATTTTTCATAGATTAATATAACATTTAAATATATTTAAAATGTAAAAGTGATGTTGGGGAAAAGGGCAGAGGAGGAAGCCCCAGGAATCTGTCTCTCCACCAAGACAACAAACTTGCTTGCCAAACCTGTCTGAAGTGATCATTTTGAAACTCTAGAGACTGTTGTAAAGATTGCACTTCCCATGATAAGGCTTGAAAAGTGAACTGTGGTTCTTCCTACATGGAAGTTCCAGACCTGTCCCAGTTCAAGCGGCATCACTGATGACCACACCCCTCACATAAGACCAGGAGACCAGATTCCCTCCAACCTCTGCCAGGATGCACTTGTCCGGAGGGTGTCAGTGTATGGCTTCCAGACCAGCAATGTCAGCACCACCTGGGAACGTGTTACAATTACAAATTCCCAGGCTTCAGCCCAGCAACTGTGGGAGTGGGGATAAGACTCCAAGTCCACAGGCTACCTGGAAAGGCTTTAAATCTCCTGCCCCCAGTGCCCACGTCATGCCAAGTACCAATTAAATCACTTGTTTGGGGTGGAAGAAATAGCGGTAATTTGTAAAGATCCCTAGGTGTGCAGAAGGATGGGGCCCACTGTTCTGTGGTTTCCAAGCCCTGCACATGATGCTGAAGTGTGAGCCCTCGGCCTCAGTCTTCCCACCTGTGAATGGGGAATTGGAACAGCCTCTCCTTCCTCACCCACTAGGGAACAACCCGATGCCTGAATTAAAGGGTTACGTAAGGGCAAGTAGAATGCAAATGAAAAGGGCTCAAAATGTACTGATTCCCAGCAGCTAGGCATTTTAAGCCAACCACAGGAAGCCATTTGGGAGCCAGCAGGGCTGAGTCTGAGGGCTGGATAATTTAAAGAATGTGTGTCTCAACTCTCTTATCCACAGGAGATTGTGGATCATCCCTGGAGATTATAAGAATCACTCTCCATCTCCATGAATGTGGATCTCAGAGACTGGGGAGGTATTGTTTAAAGGGCAAGGAGATTTAGTATGGGATGATTAAAAAGTTCTGGGCTAGATGATGGATGATGGTTGCACAACATTGTGAATATTCTCAATGCCGCTGAACTTTACACTTAAAAGTGGTTAAAATGGTTAACACTCGGTTATGCATATTTTATCATAATAGAAAAAGAAAACAAGGGACACAGACAGATGAGTACAAATAAAACTGGATATATCTGTAGGTATATTGTTTTGAGTTCCTATTATGTGTAGAGTATAGGCAGGACCTGTGAGTGGCTTCCAACCAACTACATATATGAGTAGAAATAAAACTGGGCACATCTATATACATACAGATTTATGTTCTATGTCAGCTTTACTAAAATATAGCTCACGAGCAATTTAAAAAAACAAAACTTTACTTGTCCATAGCCCTTCTGCATGTCAGGTATCTGGTTGTCCCATAGTGGCTGAGGAAGGAGAGGTTGCTCCCATCCCCCATCCATATGTAAATCTATGTACATGCAGAGTCACCCAGTTTTATTTGTGTTCATACATACACACAACTAAAACAAATCTATCATTCTCAGCAAACTGACGCAAGAGTAGAAAATCAAAAATCGCATGTTCTCACTCATAGGAGGGTGTTGAACAATGAGAACACATGGACACAGAGAGGGGAGCACTACACACTGGGGTCCGTTGGGGGGAAATGGGGGAGGGACACGGGGGTGGGGAGGTGGGAAGAGATAGCATGGGGAGAAATGACAGATACAGGTGAGGGGAAGGAAGGCAGCAAAACACACTGCCATGTGTGTACCTATGCAACAATCTTGCATGTCCTTCACATGTACCCCAAAACCTAAAATGCAATAAAAAAAAAATCTATCCTAGAAAGATAATTTACTTGGAAGTGAATTGGGTGAACTGGGACAGATAAAAATGCAGGTGATGGGATTAATGAGGAGATCATCAGATAGCCCAGTTCAGACAATGATTCTTGTGTCACAAGAACAAAGGAAGCAACTGACCCCAGAAAGATTAGGGAGCTAATTCAAAGGATCAAATAGTAGAGGCCAGGCACAGTGGTTCATGCCTGTAATCCCAACACTTTGGGAGGCCACGGTGAGTTCGAGACCAGCCTGGCCAACATGGTGAAACCTGGTCTCTACTAAATATACAAAAAATGAGCTGGGCATGGTGGCACATGCCTGTAATCACAGCTACTCAGGAGGCTGAGTCAAGAGAATTGCCTGAATTCAGGAGGCGGGGGTTGCAGTGAGCCGAGATCATGCCACTGCACTCTAACCTAAACAATAGAGCAAGACCCTGTCTCAAAAAAAAAGGGAGGGGGGAGGGGGATAAGATAACGGACCAGATATGGGATCAAGGAAGCCAGTGATAACTACAAGTGACTGTGTCATGCCCTTGTGTGTGAAACTTTGTTATGAAGAGAGGAGATATGATCTGATACCTGGAGCAAATGCACCCCAGGTATAGAAGAGAGTCACACATACAGATTATGCCAGAACATAGAGACTGTTTTTATAGACCAAACAATCCTCTGAGAATGAAATGGACATGGGAGAAACAGAAGACTCCAAAAGATAAAAATGACCTAAAATAACCTAAAAGTTTACACTGAGATGGGAGAAAGCAATGTGGGTGGTTTTTTTTAAAGTGAGTACATTGGAATCTGTTTTAAAAAGCAATCTGGATAAGAATGCCAAAGCAAAGTGAAATGATCTCAGTATGGAGAAGGAAAAACTGAATAGATTACGGGCTTTATTCTTTATTACAAAGGCATTGCACAAAATAATACGTATTTTTCCTGCATAGACTTTCAGCTAAATGTGCAGAAGAGGCCTTGGTTGGATTTATGATTGACCATGAGTCCACACGTAGCCCCCTCTCTCTAGGTTCTTTGTAACAGAGAACTCACATGCTAAAAATGCTGAGAACATGAAAAATAAAGTCTTCATTTGGTATTTTAGGCTTTTATTAGGCCCAAATTTATCACTTTTTTATTAAATGAAAAAGAAATCTTCAGCTCTTGCTAACAATTGGCTCAATCACATTGGCTTCTATTTTATCCTATGATGAATAGCAATTAATTGCACATCAATAGTTCTTATGCTTTGAACTAAATCAAGATGTAGGAACGTGTTTACATATAGACAAGCAATGCCAGTATGCATAATCAACTAGGAAAAAAAATGGGTTAAAATTCCTTTGGTTTGCACAGGACTGATGGTTGATTGGAGCCTTGTTATGCAAATAATGTTTGCCACTGAGAGATGAAAGATAAGAATAAAAAACTGCACTACCAAATGAGGCAGATAGACTCTAATTGATTTATTTTTTATGTACCTTTCTTGTTTCTTTTCTTAATATTATTTTATTTCTTAGGCTAAAATTATTTTTTTTTAATTGAACGGTTTTAGAGTGTGTTCTAAAATGAAGGCCCAATATTATGCACTCCCTTGACATCAGGAGAAATCAGGAGAAACTCAAATTGATTAAGCACAAGTTCCCCTACCCACCTGCTCTCACAGATAAGATCCCCTGGCCCAAAAGCCCTCCTTATCAAATAGGCCAGGCACAGCTCTTGGTGCTGAGTAGCAGCCTTTAGTTTTTTCCCAACCAGTGGTATTATTCCAACAAGTCAATTATATCCTCCTGTGGGAATGAGGGTCACCCTGGCCTCTTTATACTACAAAGCTTGCCTTCCACCACCCCTGTTTGATTTACTGCATCATTTTTCTTATGTAAAATCATCCACATAAAGTGTCAGCTACTAAGAGTGCAACCCACAGTGGCCTTGCAGGGTGTCCTGTGTCCTCCCCTGGGCTGAGTATACATGATTAATAAATCTCATTTGTCCAGTGCCGGGTGTTGTGTGTTTGATTACACTCCTCACATTAGGGCAGCAATTCTTGCCTCACCAACGGGGTGAATAGGAGTTGATTAAACGAGTCTGTGAAGCTGCAAGAATGTCCCATTCTCTTGTGTGAGGAGTGATCATATAACCCAAGGAAGGCCAGTGAGAAATCCTTCATGCTTAGAGGAACAAAGAACCTAAAAATGGAAGTTCCGTATCACACAATAAAGTTCTGGTTTCTATGCCCCCCCCCTTTTTTTTTTTTTTTTTGAGACAGAGTCTCAATGTGTCACCCAGGCTGGAGTACTGTGACGTGATCTCGGCTCACTGCAACCTCTGCCTCCCAGGTTCAAGCGATTCTTCCACCTCAGCCTCTCAAGCAGTGGGGAATACAGGTGCCTGCCCCCACACCTGGCCAATTTTTTGTATTTGTAGTAAAGACAGGGTTTTACCATATTGGCCAGGCTTGTCTCAAACTCCCGATTTCAAGTGATAATGCCTGTCTCAGCCTCCCAAAGTGCTGGCATTACAGGTGTGGGCCACGGCACTTGGCCTGTATACATTTATGCTAAGAGACTGATGATGAGATTCCCACTACCTACCTTTCTGAGGTATCTTGATCTGCCCATTCCTAAGCTGGAATCTGTATGCAATTAATTAGCTCTTGCTGTGTAACAAATCACTCCAAAACTTAGAGATATAAAACAACACACACTTACCTCACAATTTCTGACTCTGACTGCTAAGCTTGGCTTAGCAGAGCCCTCTGCTTCACCCCATCTCCCAAGGTTGTAATCAAGGTTCCAGCGCAGGCTTCCTAAGGCTCCAATAAAGATCACAGCTGAGGTTGCAGCCATCTCAAGGTTGAGCTGGGCACGGTCTGCTTCCACACCCACCCAATGGGTTTCCGGAAAATGACTCAGTACCTCCTAGGCTGTTGGACTGAGGCTTGAGCTCCTTGCTGGCTGTTTGTCAAAGATGGGATCCTTGCTGGGTTGCCCTCTCCGTCGGAACAAACATGTGGCAAAAACCGGACGGAGAACGGCACAGCGGTCGGAAGTCACAGTCGCTCATAACCAATCAAGAAGTGACATGTAAGCCCTTTTGTGACATTCTATATGTTAGAAGGAACACATTAGACTGAGCCCACATTCAAAAATAAGGGTTCCTTGCAGATGTGAATATCAAGAGGCACGGATGACTGGGAGCCCTGCGGGAAGGTGCCCACCACACCAGGCTTGGTAAATAGACACACGCTAGGGTAGGCACAACCAAGTCTCCTTCAAAGATGGCATCCCCTTCCAAGGTGCAGGGTTCCAGCGGGAGCACAACTTCCCAGCCCAAGATCACATTTCCCAGAGGCCTTTACCTCTGTGTGGGACCACGTAAGTGGACCTTGCCCACGCAAGGCCAGCAGGAGTGATATGCAGTGCACGGGGCCACAGGGCTGAGGGTGCCAGTGAGCCTTCCCCGCTTGTTCTCTCCTTTCTTGCTACCTTGTCACAGATTCTTTCATCCATCTGGGAAGGTAACTGGTGAAAATGCAAAAGCCACAAGATACAAGGGCCAGAGTCCCTCTACTTGCTGCTCAGAAGAGAGCCATCCTGTGATCTGGAACAAGCTTTGGGGATTTGCTGAATGAGAATTAATCATCAATTATGTTTGAGCCTGTATGTATTCTGCAGTTCATAACACCAGTCATCATTACATTTATGGGACACAACCACACACACACACACAAACACACACACACACACACACACAATGGGTATTTCTGTATTCTACGTAACTAGTTACCAGTGTATGTACTGATATTCATCCATTCCCTCAACAATTTTTTTTGTTCTTAAATCTGACTGTGGGTTATGTATTTGCTAGGAGTTATGGATGAAATCGTGAGCAAGACAGATCCAACCTATGATCTAGAAGGTACAGTTTAAAAGATATAAATAAGTATATGCAAGCACAGTCTTCTCTCACATTCATCTAGTTGTTTGATTCCTACAACATTCCTGGAAAGTAGTCAAAACAAAGGCCATTGTTTGGACTTCTAGGTGTGACAGCTGAGGCCCAGCAACTTAGGGCACTTGGCCAATACTGGGCTTGGACAAGACCAAAGCCCACTGTTCCTGAATCTGAATGAATGCTCTTCCTACCACACCTCCCTGCCTCCTAGTGTGTATCCTGGCAAGGTAAGCAACACAGTATGTATAAAGTCAGGATGTCCAGATCTTAAGGGAGGAAAGTGTTATGCAATAATAAAAACACAATCGTCGGACAGCTGCGGTGGCTCTCACCTATAATCCCAGTACCTTGGGAGGCCAAGGCGGGCAGATCACCAGAGATCAAGAATTCAAGACCAGCCTGGCCAACATGGTGAAACCTCATCTCTACTAAAAATATAAAAATTAGCCAGGCATGGTGGTATGCGTCTATAATCCCAGCTACTCATGAGACTGAGGCAGGAGAATCACTTGAGATCACACCACTATGTCACTGCACCCCAGCCTGGGTGACAGAGCAAGACTGTGTCTCAAAAAACAAACAAATAAACAAACAAACAAACAAAAACACACAGTCATCAACTTGTGACACTGACTCTCTACCCTGATTTTTAAAAATATCCCTTGTTCTCACAGAGCTATCTGATGCTTCTGAACTGTCTGGTGAGTCCCCATATATGTAAACCATATTAAGCTATTATTTTATTTTCCACACACATTTCTCTCCATCATCCCTTTCATACATAGAGTTGTCTGATACTGTATAGAACATCCACTTAAATTTTAGTTTCCGATAAATTACAAATTTTCAATGTGAGTATACCCCAAATACTGCTCTGAATATACTGACATTAAAAACTGTTCATTACCTATCTGAATTTCAAATTTAACTGTGGATATTGCATTGTTACTTGGTATGATGATAATTCGAATCACAACACAATGATAATTCTACTTCAACACAAGCTTCTTTCTTCTTTTCTAAGATGTGGGTTCAGTGTCTGTACTGTTATTCCCATTTTATTTTATGCTCTTCTTCTTTATTAGAAATCTCAAATGACAAAGAAGGAAATCCAGGGGAAATATGTTAAATAATTCCTTTCTACGATGATTACTTGAACTTCAGGTCACAAATGTGAAAAATCCCTCAAACAATAAATGAAATGCATAATCCAAATGCCAATGCAAAAATCATAGTCACTTTCTTTAATATGTACTGGTTTTGAACATTTAAACTTATGAGGAGGTAATACATTTTTTGAAGTACTAATATTTTATGCAGTATTTGATATTTCCAGTCTCAAGAAATAAAATGCAGGTAGAAAATTACAAAAGGTGACATTCTTTTGTGGAAACGTATAACAAGAAGCATTTGATAACACTGCCTATAGAGACACTGTTTTCAAAAGAGCAAAGGTGTGTGGAGGATAAGGAGCATCTGGGGAATCCTCATACCTTATTAGTTTTAAAATATTTCCAAAGTTGCAAAATTATATTGAACAAAAGAAATGATTTGATTTGCATTAGGCAAAAATATTTTAGGGTACCCTTCCTTTTGACAATGGAAATGTGGCCGTTTGCATGACTGTGGTCAGACTATGAATCAGCAAGGCCACTCCCATCATCACATTAAGATGAACTAAATGAGAACATCTCTCTGTCAACTTCCTCCCTTAAATGTACTTTTTTTTTTTAAAGTGGGCTCAGGATAGTTGGGAAAAAAAAAAAGCTAGTGCGTCTATTGATTCTCCAAACGAGTACCACACATGATAACATCTGTGTCAGTTAATTACCAAGAAAAAGGCAAGTTGAACTTGCTGATTTAGAGAGATTTATATGGATAAGAACAGCTGCCAATGCAACAGGATAGCACTCAAAGAATTTCAAGAAGAGAGAAGTAAGCAAGGCCAAGAAAAAGCAATGGGAGAAGTGATTGTGGTTCTTTTTGATGGGTTTGTCCACCTGGCCTGGCCACACAGTAAAACTCAAGTAAAGCACCTGACTCAGGGTCTCCCAGTGTTAACCCCTGACAACTTCTGAAACTACTGGTGGTAGAAGGAAATTCCTCATAATATACAGCCAGGAGAAAGGAAAAACCAATTTAACAGGGTAATCACAGAGTAATGACATGGTGTAATGCATCCATCAGTGACTCAGCTGAGAACTGATGACTTTTTTATTGATATATAATATGTTGCATTTTGTGAAGTACATGTGATATTTTGGTACATGCATAGAACATGAAATGATCAAGTTGAGGTATTTGAAGTGTCCATCACCTTAAGCACCTATCATTTCTATGTGTTGGGAACATTTCAAGCCGTCTCTTCTAGCTACTTAAAAAATATGCATTGCATTGTTTCTAACTATGGTCACCCTACTCTGCTATAGAACATTATAACTTGTATCTTCCATCTAACTGAATGTTTGTACCCATTAACTGACCTCTCTTCATACCACCATTCATGTACTCCCCCTTCCCAGCCTCTGTTATCTGTTATTCTGCTCTCTATCTTCCTGAGATCACTGCCCAATAGAACATAATGCTGGAAAAAGGCTTATATTAGCACCGCCCAATAGAACACAGTGCTGGAAAATGGCTTATATCAGCACCACCCAACAGAAAACAGTGCTAGAAATGGCTTATAGTAATACTCCTGTCTCAGCCTCCCAAGTAGCTGGGATTACATGTGCCCGCCACCACACCTGGACAATTTTTTTTTTTGTATTTTTGTAGAGACAGGGTTTCACCATGTTGGCCAGGCTGGCCCTGAACTCCTGACCTCAAGTGATCCAACTGCCTCAGCCTCCCAAAGTGCTGGGATTACAGGCATGAGCTACCATGCCCAGCCTTCTTGCTACTTTCAAAAATCATGAAAGTGGGAAGGGATAAAGCTGCCTCTGGAATACACTTAAATATCCATATAAAAAGTACACATTTCACCAATCCTAGGAATGAGAGTGTTAATAAATAGCAAGACAGTCAACCTAGCAGAACACTGTTTCTGGTCCCTCCAGGTTCTGGAGCGTGGGTCATCTCACGCTTCACCCACATCCTCCAGACTGCTGGCAAATCTGTCTTCTTTGTGTGTCATTTCAACATCTTTTGGGCACCTGATATTTTTCTTCATTACTTTAACTTTATGAACAATCACTTTAAAAGTGAGAAAAAGTTTTGACTTCCTAGTAAAATATAAAGTGTGACTTTTAAGAAAATAAGATTATTAACTTTAGGAAAAGAATAAAGTAGATTTTTTTAAGTGAAACCCTTTATGACTTTAATGAATTCAAATACTAAATATAAAATTAGAGCCAATAACTGCTTTATGAATCAAGGGATACATTTACTGCACCTAATGGTATATTTTATTCTTTTGGGGTCTCTCTCTCCCCCACCACCATCACAAAAGTACACAAATACTGAAGTGTATACTAAACCAAGCAAGAGAAAAATACAAATACTTTCTGAAAATATTTTAATTCCAACCTTGGTAGAAGAAAGGATAGCATCTTATAGGATGAATTGATTTAGTCTTTGACTTGCAAATTATACCCCAATTACTGTGCCATGCAAAGAATAGACCATTGTCTCTGACGTGAATGACAGTTAATATGATCATCATGGTAATAAAGATAAAATGCAAAGAGGATTCAGGTATATATTCATAATTTGAATTGTAAATGTAAAAAGATTTTTTTATTCACTGGCTAAGATAAAGACGAGATGCTCTCTATTATTCCCTTGATTTTGTAAGGAAAAAATTCAAATAATATGTATTGATCACAGGTATCATGAATCATGTGGCATTACAGAGTTAAAGCCTAGGGATTGCTCATCGGTATTTGGCACAAAAATCTATTGATCCAATCAATATAGCTTTTAAAGGGAAAACTTAAGTTATGAATATGTTATTACCTTTTGTCTCCACTCTATAGAACTGTAAAGAACAATTATGTAGGTGTTTTAATTGAGATTTTATTTTTAATCTGAAAAATTGAACGGTAAAAGGAAATCATAATAAAAAAGACAAAAATAGTTGATAGGCATTTACTTTCTTGCTTACTTTATTCCATCTTTCTCTAATTCCACAAAATTCTTAGCTTTCATTCAAAAGTACTAAAATAAGAAAGGAGGGGCCAGGCGCGGTGGCTCAAGCCTGTAATCCCAGCACTTTGGGAGGCCGAGGTGGGTGGATCATGAGGTCAAGAGATCGAGACCATCCTGGTCAACATGGTGAAACCCCGTCTCTACTAAAAATGCAAAAAAATTAGCTGGGCATGGTGGCGCGTGCCTGTAATCCCAGCTACTCAGGAGGCTGAGGAAGGAGAATTGCCTGAACCCAGGAGGCAGAGGTTGCGGTGAGCCGAGATCGCGCCATTGCACTCCAGCCTGGGTAACAAGAGTGAAACTCCGTCTCAAAACAAACAAACAAACAAACAAAAAAAAACAACCTGGGCAAAATAGAAAGACCCACCCATCCCATCCATTAAAAAAATAAAAATTTAAAAAAATAAGAAAGGAAAAAGGAAACATATTTATCATCACCAATCCATAATTGTTTGTTTTTAGCTAACTAGAAGGCACCAAAAACCAAAGAATAAATTAAGAAACTAAATGTGACTTTAAATTGAATTCATTAGTTTCAAAAGTTTGAATTTCAGACCACATTATAATTTTGTCCACACATAATGAAGTCATTAAACAAACAATTAAAAATTCAGTGAATCTGTATGTGTTAAATATTGTAGATTAACATAAGCAGTTACTTTTACGTGTTTTCAGGACAGCACTAAAGGAAGTATAAATTAATTGTTAAAGGTATGAAGCCACATTAACAGAGAATTTAGGAGCAGAAACCATGGAAACCAACTTACTTTTGGATGCTAAATTCCATTGGTAGATTAAGAATGATGAATCATTCACAAACAGTCGGGGAAATTAGGAGTCAATTCGATTTGTACTTCAGAAACCTCCAAACGCTCAGGCAAACTTAGCACCAGGTGTCTCCCAACATGAGAGTAGAAACAGAGCGAAGACATTTTTAGCCCTGCTCGAAAACAGATATGTATCCCTGTAAGTAAACCACCTCTGGACTGAGCATGGGTATCTGGATATCTACCATAAACCAGCCTTCGTTTACATGTAAATATCCAGAATACAGAGACATAAAACTATTCTCCAGTTGGGGTGTACATTCTTACAACTATGGCTCCACCCTCCAGAAAGGAGGTTGAAAACTCTTCTCTGGAGAATTTGACCAGCCCATGTGGATAAGTCTAAGTGTACTGGCATTACGGCTTCCTAATTGAAGTAGCCCACCTGACCATCTACAGTGAAGCCCACCAAAGACAAGCCCCATGACATGCCCAACTGTGATGTTCCCCACTCTTTGATTTGAGCAGAAAACTAAGGAGATAGGAAATACACACACACACACACACACACACACACACACACACAGAGAGAGAGAGAGAGAGAGAGAGAGAGAGAGAAACTGAGACAGAGGCAGAGGCTGGGACAGAGAGAGATCTTCCTGCCTAAAAAATAGATTCCAAAACAAATAGCAACTTGGAGGAAATGGAGACGCTACAGGGAGAAAAAATAAATCCCAAAATAAGGACAAAAATAGCAATATAGGTATGCTATTGAAATAGAGATAAATAATAAAATAGAAATCTTTATTTTGTTTCAAACAGAAAATAATAAAATGATAAGCTACACTAAATGGCAATAAATGTAAAAATAGTAAATGGTGGGAAATACTATGGCATGGGTTGCCTCTGGATGGAGGGAAATGAGAACTGCTACTTTTTGTAAAAAGCCCGAGTGAACCATGTGAATCTTTAAACTATGTAAATGCATATATTTGCTATTAAAGTGCAATGAATGTTAGCATGTATACCTATTCCCTAGCTCCCTCCACTAAGATGGGTTAGAAGCAGTGACATCCCAGCAGCAATGAGCTCAGCTAGCACCCAGGTCTTGATTTCTAACTTCTATTGTATTAGCTCATTTTCACACTGCTATAAAGAAATCCTCAGACTGGGTAATTTATAAATAAACGAGATTTAATTGATTCACAGTTCTCCATGGCTTAGGAGGCCTCAGGAAACTTATAGCAGAAGGAGAAGCAAGCATCATCCTCACAAGATGGCAGGAAAGAGAGAGGGGGAAAGGGGAAGCACCAGACACTAAGTTCCTCATCTCCATCTGAGATTGGCTCAGCCTGGACATGACTGTCCCTATCACTAACAGCATTTTGGTTAAAACCATTCAGCAAGTCTCTAGGAAGTTCTAAACTTTCCCACATCTTTCTGTCTTCTTCTGAGCCCTCTGATCTGTTTCAACCTTTGCCTGTTACCTAGTTCCAAAGTCACTTCCACATTCTCAGGTATCTTATAGTAATGCCTTATAACCTGGTACCAATTTTCTGTGTTAGTTCATTTTCACAATGCCATAAGGAATACCTGAAATTTATAAATAAAAGAGGAATAATTGACTCACAGTTCCACATGGCTGGGGAGGCCTCCAGAAACTTAACAACCATGGCAGAAGGTGAAGGGGAAGCAAGTACCCTCTTCACAAGGTAGCCAAAGAGAGAGAACAGGGAAGTGCCAGACACTTATCAAACAACCAGGTATCATGAGAACTCCCTTAGTATCATGAGAACTCCCTTATTATCATGATCCAATCACCTCCCACTGGGACCCTCCCTCAACATGTAGGAGTTACAGTTGGAGATGAGATTTGGATGGGGACACAGAACCAAACCATATCAACCATTCACCAATAAAATATGCCAACTCTCCTTGGAGAACTTTTTGATTCTAGGGCTGGATAGAAAAAATACACGATGAGCTGGAGGATCTTTTAATGCCAGTAAGAAAATACTAAACACACACACACACACACACACACAAACACAAACACACACACACACACACACACACACACACACACATATCAAAGTGATAGAAGACCAACCTGAAAGAGATGCTAGTAGCAAAAGTTGGAACAATTGTAGCAACAAAATAAATAAAACTACTATTGAATAGTAAATAAGGGAATAGCATCAATTTTCTTAAGTTCATGCATATATAGAATAAAATAACTGAAAAAACTCAATGTAGGAGATGATATTCTCTCAGATACCCTTCCCTACAGAAAATTCCAATTGGTGATTGTAAAGAATGAAGGAAATGGAAAATCACTGATAAAATACCTAAATTATAATCACTACAGACAACATTTATCCAGAGATGTTAATATTAATGTTTGAAGGTTTAAGCAGATGCAGGATATTTGCAGAGTCTTAAAGAATGTCTCTCAAAATAGATAGTTATTGCAAAGAGAAAAATAGTAAACTCACAGCGGATAATCCTGGCTGACAGGACTTTAGCCAAGTGATCTAGGTTAACAACACCAGTAATGCCATGTTGACATTTACAACCCCGGGTTACAGTGTGATAAGAAGACTCCACCGCTTCTGTGATATGCTATCCAACAACCATGACTCCAGTTAAACCACAAGAAAATGCCATACAAATCCAAATTGAGAGGCAGTCTTCAAAATCACTGACCAGAATGCTTCAAAAGCATCAATGTCATGAAAGATGAGAAAAGTCTGTAAAAAATTAAAGTATAAGCAAATTTAAGATAAATGCCAGAGTGACTGGCAAGATGGCTAAATAGGTACAGCTCTGGTCTGCAACTCCCAGTGAGATCAATGCAGAAGGCAGGTGATTTCTGCATTTCCAACTGAGGTACCTGACTCATCTCATTGGGTCTGGTGAGACAGTGGGTGCAGCCCAAAGAGGGTGAACCAAAGTCGAGTGGGATGTTGTCTCACCCAGGAAGTGCAAGAGGTCAGGGAACTCCCTCCCCTAGCCAAGGGAAGCCATGAGGGACTCTGCCGAGAGGGATGGCTCACTACAGACCAGGAACTACACTTTTCCCATGGTCTTCACAACCCAAAGACCAGGAGACTGCCTCGGGTGCCTACGCCAGCAGGGCCCTGGTTTTCAAGCACAAAACTGGGAGGCTGTTTGGGCAGACACTGAGCTACCTGCAGGAATTGTATTTTCATACCACAGTGGTGCCTGAAACACCAGCAAGACAGAACCATTTACTCTCCTGGAAAGAGGGCTGAAGCCAGGGGACCAAGTTGATCTAGCTCAGTGGATACCCCACCACAGAGCCCAGCAAGCTAACATCCACTAGCTTGAAATTCTTGCTGCCAGCACAGCAGTCTGAAGTCGACCTGGGACGCTTGAGCTTGGTGGAGGGAAGGGTGTCCACCGTTACTGAGGCTTGAGAAGGCAGTTTTCCCTTCACAGTGTAAACAAAGCAGCAGGGAAGTTCAAACTGGGCGGAGCCCACCACAGCTTGGCAAAGACACTGTAGCCAGACTGCATCTCTAGATTCCTCCTCTCTGGGCAGGGTATCTCTGAAAGAAAGGCAGCATCCCCAGTCAGGGGCTTATAGATAAAACTCCATGGGACAGAGCATCTGGGGGAAGGGGCAGCTGCCTGCTTGATCTGAAGAGAATAGTGGATCTCCCAGAACAGTACTCAAGCTCTGCTAAGGGACAGACTGCCTCCTCAAGTGGGTCCCTGACTCCATGCCTACTGTCTAAGAGACACCTTCCAGCAGGGGTTGACAGACACCTCATACAGCCACCTTTGGCTGGCATCTGGCAGGTGTCCCTCTGGGATGAAGCTTCAAGAAGAAGGAACAGGCAGCAATCTTTGCTGTTCTGCAGCCTCCACTGGTGATACCCAGGCAAACAGGGTCTGGAGTGGACCTCCAGCAAACCAACAGACCTGCAGCAGAGAGGGGCCTGACTGCTAGAAGAAGAACTAACAAGCAGAAAGGAAGAGTATCAACACCAACAAAAAGGACATCCACACGGAAACCCCATCTGAAGGTCACCAACATCAAAGACCAAAAGTAGATAAATCCACAAAGATGGGGAAAAACCAGCACAAAAAGGCTGAACATTCCAAAAACCAGAACACCTTATCTCCTTCAAAAGATCACAACTCCTCACCAGGAAGGGAACAAAACTGGACAGAGAATGAGTTTGACAAACTGACAGAAGTAAGCTTCAGAAGGTGGGTAGTAACAAACTCCTCTGAGCTGAAGGAGCATGTTCTAACCCAATACAAGGAAGCTAAGAACCTTGAAAAAAGGTTAGAGAAATTATTAACTAGAATAACCAGTTTAGAGAAGAACATAAATGACCTGATGGAGCTGAAAAACAGCAGAAGAACTTCATGAAGCATACACAATTATCAACAGCCTAATTAATCAAGTGAAAGAAAAGATATCAGAGATTGAAGATATATCAACAGCCTAATCAATCAAGTAAAAGAAAAGATATCAGAGATTGAAGATCAACTTAATGAAATAAAGCATGAAGACAAGATTAGATAAAAAAGAATGAAAAGGAATGAACAAAACCTCCAAGAAATATGGAACTATGTGAAAAGACCAAATCTACGTTTCACTGGTGTACCTGAAAGTGATGGGGAGAATGGAACCAAGTTGGAAAACATTCTTCAGGATATTATCGAGGAGAACTTCCTCAACCTAGCAAGACAGGCCAACATTCAAATTCAGGAAATACAGAGAACATCACAAAGGCACTCCTCGAGAAGAGCAACCCCAAAACACATAATCATCAGACTCATCAAGGCTGAAATGAAGGAAAAAATTTTAAAGACACCCAGATAGAAGATTCAGGTTACCCTCAAAAGGAAGCCCATCAGACCAACAGCAGATCTCTCAGCAGAAATCCTACAAGCCTGAAGAGAATGGGGGCCGATACTCAACATTCTTAAAGAAAAGAATTTTCAACCCAGAATTTCATATCCAGCCAAATTAAGATTCATAGGTGAAGAAGAAATAAAATTCTTCACAGACAAGCCAAGGCTGAGAGATTTTGTCACCACCAGGCCTGCCTTGCAAGAGCTCCTAAAGGAGCTAAACATGAAAAGGAACAACTGGTACCAGCCACTGCAAAAATATAACAAATTATAAAGACCATCAACACTATGAAGAAACTGCATCAACTAATGGGCAAAATAATCAGCTAGCATCATAATGGCAGGAGCAAATTCAGACATAACAATATTTACCATGTAAACAGGTGAAATGTCCCAATTAAAAGACACAGACTGGCACATTGGATAAGGAGTTAAGACCCATCATGTGCTGTATTCAGGAGACTTATCTCATGTGCAAAGACACACCTAGACTCAAAATAAAAGGATAGAGGAATATTTACCAACCAATGGAAATCAACGAAGAGCAGGGGTTGTGATCCTAGTCTCTTATAAAACAAACTTAAACCAACAAAGATCAAAAAAAAACAAAGAAGGGCATTAAATAATGGCAAAGGGATCAATGCAACAAGAAGAGCTAACTATCCTAAATATATATGTAATCCAATACAGGAGCACCCAGACTCATAAAGCAAGTTCTTAGAGACCTACAAAGAGACTTAGACTCCCACACAATAATAGTGGGAGATTTTAACATCCCACTGTCAGTATTAGACAGATTAATGAGACAGAAAATTAACAAGGATATATAGGACTTGAACTCAGCTCTGGACCAAGTGGACCTAATAGACATCTACAGAACTCTCCACCTCAAATCAACAGAATATACATTCTTCTCAGTACCACATTGCACTTATTCTAAAATTGACCACATAATTGGAAGTAAAGCACTGAAAATGCACAGGTTCAAGTCCTGTCTCCTCCAGGAGCTCCGCGCTCCTTGATTCCTGCAGGTTAGGATTTGGATCAAATAACGTAATCTTTCATTAGCTTGTGCCTTTTCAGTGCTTGGGCAAAGGGAAAGCAGAGATATCTCCTGACACTCCCTTCGAGGCATCCACTTCCCTGCACCCTCTGAGCATCTGGTTCTGTTAAAACCACCACCTTCTCTCCTATGTGGCCTGTCCCAGCTGAGCTGCCCTCTTCTGATTGCATCCTATCCAGTCCATTCTCTCACTGTGGCCATGATGTTCTAGGGTTTATCTTTCAGCTTTACTGAGGTATAATCATCAAATAATAATTATATATATATATTAGGGTGCATAAAACATGATGTTTTGATGAGCATATACATTGCAAATCATGACCACCGTCATATCCATCACCTCACATGGTTGCTTTTCTTTTGTTGTGTTGAGAACACTTGAGATCTACTCTTGGTAAATTTACCGAGAATATATTATTAATAACTATAGTCACCATGCTGAACCCTGGGACTTCAGTACTTGTTCACCTTATAAGTGAAGGTTTTTACCCTTTGACTGGCACTTTTTTTTTTCGAGGCAGAGTTTCGCTCTTGTTACCCAGGCTGGAGTGCAATGGCGTGATCTCGGCTCACCACAACCTCCGCCTCCTGGGTTCAGGCAATTCTCCTGCCTCAGCCTCCTGAGTAGCTGGGATTACAGGCACGTGCCACCATGCCCAGCTAATTTTTTGTATTTTTTAGTAGAGACAAGATTTCACCATGTTGACCAGGATGGTCTCGATCTCTTGACCTCGTGATCCACCCGCCTCGGCCTCCCAAAGTGCTAGGATTACAGGCGTGAGCCACCGTGCCCGGCCCAGCCTGTATTCCTTTTTATTTTTATTTATTTATTTATTTAATTTTTTTTTTTGAGACAGAGTTTCGCTCTTGTTACCCAGGCTGGAGTGCAATGGCGCGATCTCGGCTCACCGCAACCTCCGCCTCCTGGGTTCAGGCAATTCTCCTGCCTCAGCCTCCTGAGTAGCTGGGATTACAGGCACGTGCCACCATGCCCAGCTAATGTTTTGTATTTTTAGTAGAGACGGGGTTTCACCATATTGACCAGGATGATCTCAATCTCTTGCCCTTGTGATCCACCTGCCTCGGCCTCCCAAAGTGCTGGGATTACAGGCTTGAGCCACCGCACCCAGCTAATTTTTTGTATTTTTTTGGTAGAGACGGGGTTTCACCATGTTGACCAGGATGGTCTCGATCTCTTGACCTCATGATCCACCCGCCTCGGCCTCCCAAAGTGCTGGGATTACAGGCATGAGCCACCGTGCACAGTGGCATATTTCTTAAATAGAAAACTAAGTACATCATTCCCAAGTTAAAACCCTCTAATGTTGCCTTGTCACCCTGAGGATAACTCCCAAACTTCAAAGAAACAAAACCCATCACAATTTGGTAACTGTCTAATACCAAAGCCCTACCAGAGCTCTCCCTCCACCACTGTTAAACCTCATAGTTCACTCCCCAGGCCCCCATAACACACCACACTCTCTCACCTCTAAGGCTTTCACAGGGGGGCACCCTGGCCTGGAAGTCCCTAATCTCTTCTTCATCATTTCCCCTGGGTAAAAACTCAACAAAGTCCACAGACTTTTGGCTCATACTTTTTGCATCAGAGAGGGCTTCCCTTATTCAGGTTCCCCTTCCCACAGTAAAGAATTGACACTGAAGAGCCTGGGGTAACATCTCCCAGCCCCACTGCCCTCCAGGTTTAGCCACATGGCTGTAGCTCCCATGGAATGAGAGTGGAACTGAGGGGTGTTACTCCTGGCTAAGGTGCTTAAGAAGTGGGTTTGCCTTTTCTGTCCCACTCCCACCCCCTTTGTTGGCTGGATGCCAAGGTCTTCCAGGTCCTACACCTGCTGGGTGGAAAGAATGGATAATGATTACCTTGTGTTTATCCATTAAGGTTTGGGACTTCTTTGTGATAACAGCTACTGTTACCTTGCCTGTCACACAGATAATATACGGGCATGTGTCTCTTAAAAATGGGGACACATTCTAAGAAATGCATCATTAGGGTATGTTGTCATTGTGTGAACATCATAGAGCAGGTGTCCCCAAACTTTTTACACAATGGGCCAGTTCACTGTCCCTCAGACCGTTGGAGGGCCGCCACATACTGTGCTCCTCTCACTGACCACCAATAAAAGAGGTGCCCCTCCCTGAAGTGCGGCAGGGGCCGGATAAATGGCCTCAGGGGGCCGCATGTGGCCCACGGGCCATAGTTTGGGGACGCCTGTCATAGAGTGTACTTACACAAAGTAGATGATATAGCCTCCCACACACCAAGGCTATGTGGTAGGGCTATGGCTCCTAGGCTACAAATCTGTACAGCAAGTTTTTATACTGAATACTCTAGGCAATTATAGAACAGTGGTATTTGTGTATCTATTCATAGAAAAGGTACCATGAAAATAAGGTATAACAGTAAAAATGATACACATATATAGACAGCTCCACTATAATTGTAGGGGACCACCGTCATATATGCAGTCATTGTTGACTTGAACATGGATATGGGGCACATGACTATATAACTTTATGATAAACCTAGTCTCAATTTGAAATTAAAAATTACATTGATTTGGCCAGGCATGATGGCTCATGCCTGTAATCCCAGCACTTTGGGAGGCCAAGGTGTGTGGATCACTTAAGGTTAGGAGATCAAGACCAGCCTGGTCAACATAGCGAAACCCTGTCCCTGTTAAAAATACAAAAATTAGCCAGCATGGTGGTAGGCATCTGTAATCACAGTTACTTGAAAGGCTGAGGCAAAAGAATCGCTTGAACCGGGGAGGCGGAGGTTACTGTGAGCCAAGATCACATCACTGCCCTCCAGCCTGGGTGACAGAGCAAAACCAAGCAAACAAAAAAATTCATTTCAAAACCAAGCAAACAAAAAATTACCTTGATCAGACATGACAACAAAATGCAGTGTTCTGGATGGGATCCTGGAGTAGAAAAAAAAAAGGCATTAGGTAAAAATCTAAGGAAATCTGAAAAATTATATACTTTAGTTAATGATAATGTGTTCATATTGGTTCATTAGTTGTATCAAATGAGCCAACCACACAAATGCAAGATGTTAATAATAGGGGAAATTTTATATGGGGGGAGGAGTGTTATATGGGAACTCTGTTATATATGCTCAATTTCTTAAAAATTGAAAACTGTTTTCAAAATATTGTGTTCTAATGAACATAAAGTTTCAGTTATGCAGATGAATAAGTTGTAGAGCTTTGCAGTTTGTAAAGTATACAATATCATATTGTTTAACATACCGTCATGGCTAGATATCCTTTTAAAACATTTCCAGGCCAGTCAATTCACTGTAGGTTCTATTACGGGTCATTAGAATTCACACAATTGTATCCCATCAGCAGAAAAAAAGGCAAAAATTTTTTTTTCAGGCCTGGCACAGTGGTTCACACCTGTAATTCTAACAGTTTGGGAGGCCGAGGTGGATGGATCACCTGAGGTCAGGAGTTCGAAACCAACCTGACCAATATGGTGAAAGCCCATTTCTACTCAAAGTAGCAAAATTAACTGGGTATGGTGGAATGCACCCATAATCCCAGCTACTCAGGAAGCTGAGACTGGAGAATTACTTGAACTTGGGTGGTGGAAGTTCCAGTGAGCCAAGATCGCGCCACTGCACTCCAGCCTGGGCAACAGAGCAAGACTCTGTCTCAAAGACAAACAAACAAAAAGCATAATTTTTTTCCTCCTGTTCTCCTTTCGCAGCCCTCTATTTTGCTGTCACAAGTGGGTCTAGCTGTCTCTGATGTGAATCAGCACCGGCTGTTCACGCCCCACTAAGTGCAAGGATTCAGGTCAAGCTCCACAGACGTCTCCCACCCCCGAGAGAATCTGATCCATACATACCCTCGATGAAAATGAATCATCTAATCAGCTTTGAAATGTTGCATAGTGATCTCCCTCACACCTCAAGTTGGTGTTTGGTTTCTATGCGTTTTTTAGCTCTTCAGTCATAACTTCCAATTCATCATCCTGAGATGCATATTTACAATTCTGCCTCTCTCCCCAGACAGTGAATTTTTGAAGGCAGAGACAGTGTTGTACTCCTGGTTGGAACACTAGGATCCAGCGCAGAGAAGAGGGCAGGGCAGCTTCTCAGTAACCATTTTTTTGGGAAATACAACTCAACTGAGGGATAAGAAGAGCCTCAAAATCAAAGGCTTGGGATTGGGGTTTTAGTAGGCTACCAGTTTGCTTTCCCAGGTTGCACACTGCTCAAATCCAATAAATTTCATTAAGATAAACAATGGTATAAAGAGTGTCTTATAGAATGGAGCAGTGAAGGCATGACCTGCATGGCCTGCAGCCCCCCTGGGCAAGGCCCGGGTATGAGACACAATAGCTTGAGCCATCTCTCTTCCTGTTATCAATTCCCATCCTTAGATAACTAATTTGGACTCATGTAAGCCAAGGTTCATCAGAAGATAGCTCAAAGATTAGGAAGGGAAATCATAAAACTTCTACAGACAGCAAGACACTGTGCTCTCACAACCTGTATGCAATGCAACAACAAAAAAAAAGTGCAAAATAATTTCAACTGACCATCAGTGTGTTTCATCAAGATATAAAATTAATTATACAAAAACCGAGACATTAATGCCAGTTCTTAAAGAAGAATGATACTTTGTACAAACGAAATATTTAATTATAGTGGAAGTTGCTCTGGATACAACATTCTAAAGCATCAAAATTTTAAAAAATATTAGTTATTATTCAAATTGAAGCTAAAGTAGAATTGTTTCTTCCCTTTATGTAAGGTGTTGTCAAGAAGCTATTACAAAAATAATCATACAGTTTAGTCTTAAGCTTTTCACAGTTTATTTAAAGTCATAAATTGAAGCATTTGTCTTGGGGAAAACAAAGGAAGTAGCTTCACAGGGGACTTTTCAAAAATATCCCTGAAACCAAAAATCATGTTGATGATGCTGAAGAAGGCGTGTGTCAGAGGCCACATATTGCCCGCTGGGATGGCCAAGGAGGGGACTAGAAATGGAGCACTGGATGCTTGAGCCATCTCTCTACCTGTTATCAATTCCCATCCTTCCTGTTATCATTTCCTGTGGGCAGCAATAGCCGCCATTTTGTGATCTGTTGAGGTTTGCACAAGTTAAGTTTCAGTTCCTGTTTTCCTGTTGACAAGTTTCAGTCTTTGTTTCTCCGCTGAATGTTTCAGTTTCTCCATTGAATGTTTCGCTGAATGTTTCAGTTTCAGTTCCTGTTTCTCCGCTGAATGTTTCAGTTTCTCCGTTGAATGTTTCAGTTTCTGTTTCTTCCCTGAATGTTTCAGTTTCAGTTCCTGTTTCTCCCGCTGAATGTTTCAGTTTCTGTTTCCTGCTGGTAAGTTTCAGTTTTTGAAACTTAGGAAGGCGGGAATTTCCCAACTGCAAGCTTCCTTTGCCCCACCTCCCTGCCTGGCCTATTTAAGCTGTGAGCTCAGCAACAATAAACGAGACTTGATCAGACTCCTGTCTTGTCTCCATTTCTCGCGTCTCCTGCCCATCCATCCCCACTCCCTCCCTTCGAGCTCCTGTTGTTGTCCTGCAGGTCGGGACAGTCTGGCGCCCAACGTGGGGCTTGAAGTAAGAGGGACACAGTGAGGGACGTCGTCGAAGCCGGTCGGATTGAAGGAAGAAATCCAGAGGAGGAGTCACCGCGGGAACCTGCTGCGGCCTTGCTCTCTGGTAAGTGGACGACGATATTATGGGTCAGGAAATTAGTAAGCATGAGTTGTTTGTAGAAGAACTCAGCATAGCATTAAAGGCGCGAGGAGTAAAGGTGAAAGTAAACCGGTTAATTAAATATTTTGATTATATTAAGGACGTTTGTCCTTGGTTCCCTCAAGAAGGAACCATAGATCAAAGATGTTGGAAAAGAGTAGGGGATGCCCTAAAAGATTATTATGATGCTTTCGGGCTTCAAAAGGTCCCTGTAATTGCTTTCTCATACTAGAATCCAATAAATGAGGTCATTACCCGAAAACATGACGATCCAGTCATTGCTAATCTCATAACCCAGGGGGAAACTTGCCTGAGAGACTCATGTAAAAATTTGTCCGATAAAAGTCCCCCCTTTAAAGAAAATTCGTTAGTTTTGGAAAAACCAGAACCCAAAGAGGGCAAGGAGAAAAAGTCAGGGGAAGCTGACTTAATGTCATTTAATAGCAACTCTGGTAAAGAGGAACAGAAACCCGCGGAGAGCGGTGGGTCTGTGTGTTCCTTAGAGAAATTTGCTTAACGTGTAGCTGCAGGCCTTAAACAAAAATTAGCTAATCCAAAATATTGAAGGAGGATTGTATGGCTAGTCAGTCGAGCCAATAATTCAGAGGACGAAGGCATTGATTGGGATGATCTTGAGGATGAAGCAGCTCGATACCAAAATTCTGTGATCTGAGTTGGATATATTTGAAGGTATTTTGAAAGTTACGTTCAAGGCTAACACCTGAGCTTTGTGTAGTGTAAATAAGACCTTGTGTTTATGAACCTTTCAGCTAATTTGCTTTTTTTTCCCTTACATGCCAAGTGATGTTCAGGTTTTGAATGTTTTTGTATCAGTTTTTTCCTTTGTAAATGGCATTAACATTGTTACTTGAGGTCTTGCTTAATCACTTTTGTTGTCCTGAGAACTTGAATTTACAGTGCATCAGATTTGTTGCTAATTTTGTCTGTAGGTAGTCTAGCTTCAGCTGTTTATGGTGATGCTACATTTTCATTTATAAATATGTTTGTGGTATAAAAAAGTATAACCAAATTTGGCTGGAATTAATATCCCTGGGCACCCTGGAACAGGGTGGTGTATATTTGTGTACAACCCGGCCTCCCTTCCCCTGTAGCCATACCTCTGGGATTCTACAAAGTTATTGTAGACTTAAAAGACTGTTTCTTTACTATCCCTCTCCATCCAGAGGATTGTAAGCGTTTCACTTTCAGCCTTCCTGCAATTAACTTTAAAGAGCCTATGAAGAGATATCAATGGAAGGTTTTGCCTCAGGGCATGGCCAACAGTCCCACCTTATGTCAGTCATATGTGGCCATCGCCATTGCTGAAGTTAGAAAAGATTGGAAGGATGTATACATCATCCATTATATGGATGACATACTTTTAGCAGCAGCAAAAGAGGAAGTGGTCTTGTCTTGTTTCAAAAGTCTACAAACTGCCCTTACTGCTAGTGGATTAGTCATAGCCCCAGAGAAGGTGCAACTTACTGATCCCTACACTTACCTAGGATTTCAGTTAAGTGGAACTCGCCTATCGACTCAAAAGGTGCAACTCAGGCTAGACTGTTTAAAAACCCTCAATGATTTTCAAAAATTATTAGGAGACATAAACTGGCTGTTAATTTATCTAAAATTATGCAAAGCTGATCTCAAGCCCCTATACGATACATTGGTAGGGGATCCCAGTCCTACTTCTTTAAGACAACTCACCCCTGAAGCAAAATCAGCTATCGATTTAGTTAACCAAGCTATCAATAACCAAACCATCACCTTTTTCGATATTGACAAACCACTCCAATTTATTATATGTCATACCTCATTATCTCCCACAGCTGTGTTCTGGCAAACTGCTCCACTTATGTGGATCCATCTTCCTAATATGCCCACTAAAGTCATTGAACCTTACTTCCTTATGGTAGCCAGTCTAATTACCAAAGGAAGAACCCTAGGCAAGGAATATTTCGGACAGGAACCTAACAACATTGTCCAACCTTATACCAAACAGCAGATCCATTGGCTCATGCAAAATACTGAAGCATGGCCCATTGCACTTGCCTCATATACTGGCAACCTCGATAATCATTATCCTCCCAATAAGCTTCTAGATTTTGCCAACAGACATGATTTCGTTTTTCCTAAAAATACCAGACTTCATCCCCTTCCAAATGGAATTACCATTTTCACTGATGGGTCATCCACAGGGCTTGCAGCCTTTGTTACCCCAAACCAAACCATCAGTTTTCAATCCCAATCTTCGTCTGCCCAATTAGCAGAGCTACATGCAGTTATAGCTGCATTTTCCATGTTTCCCAATGATCCTCTCAATGTTTATACAGACAGTGCGTACATTGCTACCTCTGTCCCAAAGTTAGAAACAGCCCCATTCATAAAACACACCTCAACTGCTGCAAAACTATTTTCTCAACTACAAAAGCTATTAATTTCCAGAACACAACCTTTCTACATTGGACATTTACGTGCTCATTCAGGCTTACCTGGTCCATTGGCCTCTGGAAATGCCAAGGCAGACCTAGCCACCCGTGTTCTGTTAGTTCAACTCCCTAACACCCCTCTAGCTCAAGCACAACATTCGCACAACTTGCATCATCTTAATGCTCAATCCTTAAGACTACTCCATCACATAACTAGAGAACAAGCCCGACAAATAGTAAAGTCCTGCACACAATGTGCACCTCACTTACCGGTGCCACATCTTGGAGTTAACCCTCGAGGCCTCCTACCTAATGCCCTTTGGCAAATGGATGTCACCCACATCCCAGAATTTGGAAATCTTAAATACGTTCATGTCTGCATTGATACTTGTAGTGGATATATATTTGCCACTTTACAAACTGGAGAAGCCACAAAACATGTTATTGCTCATCTTTTAACTGCCTTTGCATCCCTGGGGTGTCCACGTAAAATCAAAACTGACAACGGGCCTGGTTATGTCAGTACAGCCTTCACTCAATTCTGTACTCAGCTAAACATTCAACATGTTACAGGCATCCCGTACAACCCCCAGGGACAAGGCATAGTAGAAAGAGCTCATCTCACCATAAAAACCACTCTAAATAAAATAAAAAAGGGGGAATGGTACCCTCATAAGGGATCACCAAAAAACCTTTTATCACACTCCTTATTTATTTTAAATTTCTTAACACTGGATCAAGAAGGACACTCCGCTGCCGATCGACACTGGCATTTTGAATCCAAAAGCCATTATGCATCGGTAATGTGGAAAGATCCCATGACGGGCGCATGGCATGGCCCAGACCCGGTCCTGATTTGGGGTCGAGGATCGGTGTGCATTTATGCCAAGGAAGCCGATTCGGCCAGGTGGCTTCCCGAGAGACTTGTAAAGCAAGTAGATACCAAAAAATCCGAAAAACCAACTCCACCCAGGGATGACATCGAGCCCTGAGGATCTTCTATCTTTTCCCTTTTTAGGAGTCAACAACATGGTATTATATATCCTGATTGCTTTCCCTCCTTGTCTTACTGTCTATCAGTCCTGTTATACTCAGCAAACTCAGGAGCTTCTCAAGATCACAAATTGAGGCCATAAAGATGCAGCCCATTCAGGTCCATTACCACAGGCTGGAGATTGCAGATCTAGAGATGGAGCTTGATACCCTTCCTCTCAGGTCACCCGGCGAGCTGAACCGGTTAGCCAATGATGGGCAACTGAGGAGCATGAGTAAGGAGACTCCACCTAAGATAGGGAGGAAAACGTTTTTCCCCTCCCCATGACGGATAAGGAGTCAATGTTCTCTCATGTGGGGTCCCCTGACCTAAGACAGGCACGGTTCCCCTGGGCATAACTACCCCTCAGCCTAATTTCTAAATAAAATAAAAAAGGGGGACCTGTGGGCAGCAATAGCCGCCATTTTGTGATCTGTTGAGGTTTGCACAAGTTAAGTTTCAGTTCCTGTTTTCCTGTTGACAAGTTTCAGTCTTTGTTTCTCCGCTGAATGTTTCAGTTTCTCCATTGAATGTTTCGCTGAATGTTTCAGTTTCAGTTCCTGTTTCTCCGCTGAATGTTTCAGTTTCTCCGTTGAATGTTTCAGTTTCTGTTTCTTCCCTGAATGTTTCAGTTTCAGTTCCTGTTTCTCCCGCTGAATGTTTCAGTTTCTGTTTCCTGCTGGTAAGTTTCAGTTTTTGAAACTTAGGAAGGCGGGAATTTCCCAACTGCAAGCTTCCTTTGCCCCGCCTCCCTGCCTGGCCTATTTAAGCTGTGAGCTCAGCAACAATAAACGAGACTTGATCAGACTCCTGTCTTGTCTCCATTTCTCGCGTCTCCTGCCCATCCATCCCCACTCCCTCCCTTCGAGCTCCTGTTGTTGTCCTGCAGGTCGGGACAATTTCCCTGGGAAAATAGGAGGATTGCCTATTGCTGGGAACATGGAGGAATGCCCTCCAATTCTCTCTGCTCCAGAAGGATTTCAGGGACTTCTTAAAAAGTATGACAACTAATGAAATAGTTTTAGAAAATATGTTTACAAATAAGCATAACAAAATGAAATTTCATTGAAAAAATGCAACAGAATGGAAAATATCCAAACCAGTTAAGAGAGGAAAAAAAGAAGAACCCAACTCAAATAATACAGGAAAGGAGGGAAATATATAGGCAGAGGAGAAGAAAGATCCACCAACTAAAACGTCTGTTATGTTAACATCAGGCAGCTGAAAATCTGTTAGGAAGGAAACCTTGTGTGTTAGGAAATACAAGGCTAGGCAATTTCGGGTAAATACTGAGTTCTTGGGAGTGGAAGTATAAGCAAAAATGGAAAACAATCAAAAATATATTTTTTAAATATTTTATTCTCTTATTTTTTATTGCATTTTAGGTTTTGGGGTACATGTGAATAAAATGCAAGATTGTTGCATAGGTACACACATGGCAGTATGATTTGCTGCCTTCCTCCCCTTCAACTATATCTGGCATTTCTCCCCATTTTTTTCAGCATTCTTCATGAAAAAAAAAAAAATGAGAGGAATTTGTTACTAATCTACTAATTGTAAAAATGACAAAAAGTAAGCAAAGGGGCAGAGATGGGCAAGAGAGGGACAGAGGACAGCTGGTCCACAGGACACCTTTGTAATTATTCAGAGGGGGCCCTTCCTGTGCCCCTGCCAGGAGGCAAGGCATAGTGGGCAGAGCAAGGGCTACTTCAAGGCCCCCTCACCCCTTTAACGGGAGACTCTGCAAGTGGCACACTTTGTACATCTACAGGCCATGGTCAAGGCAAACAGGGAGGCATCTAATAGACAGGGAGAGGTGGGCTCTGAGGGCATGACCCTGTACCCAAGGAGCCAAGTTCATTGAAGCACAGGCTTAGAAGCAGGATGCTTATGTTCCATGTGAAATTGTCTACACTGCTCCGCTGAAGTTATAATCCCTGCTTTTGGTGCTGCAAGCACTTTGCACGTTCAATAGTCTCTTGAACACAAAAATTCTTTTTTAAGCTTTATTGAGGTATAATAGATATACAAACAATTGCACATATTTAATGTATACGTCTTGATGAAGTGGACATTTGCATACACCTTGATACCATCACCACAAGCAAGGCACTAAACATATGCATCATCCCCAAGAATTTCCTTATTTTGTGTACTTTCTTCCTTCATTTTGTTTTAAGAACACTTAACATGAGCTCTATCCTCTTAACTTATTTTAAAGTGCGTGATACCATAACGCTAACTTCAGGTACTATAAGTATAGCAAAGATCTAGAAGTTATCTATCTTGCATAATTAACATTTTATACTCATTGACTAACATCTACCCATTTCCCCTTTCCCCAGCCTTTGGAAACCACTGTTCTATTCTCTGCTTCTATGCACTTGACTTTTTAAAATTCTGCATATGAGTGACATCATGCAGTATTTGTCATTCTGTGCCTGGCATGTTCACTTAGCATAATGTCCTCTACGTTCATCCAGGTTGTCACAAATGACAAGATTTTCTTCCTTTTTCAGGGCGAATAATATTTTGTAGTATGCATATATAGATACACATTTGCTTTATCAATTTATCCATCAGTGGATAATTACATAGTTTCCGTATCTTGGCTCAGCAGATAGTACTGCAATGAACATGGGAGTGTAGATATATCTTTGACATACTGATTTCATTTCCTTTGAATATATGCCAGAAGTGGGGTTGCTAGATACTATTAATATTAGTTCTATTTTTACTTTTCTGAGGAATCTCCGTACTGTTTCTATAGTTGCTGTACCATCCTTTATTTGTGGATTCTTTATGTGAATATGCTTTGTGGAAACCCAAAGGAGGGCTGAGCTGGTGAGTCATTCACATGCTTCCAATAATGTCAATCATCTGGGGAATTGACAGGTGACCTTCATAGCCCCACAGAGAAGAGCTGAGTAGCCTGCAGGGAGTGGGAACTCCAATGCATAAATTTTATAGAATTTAAAAATGACTGCAAGAAACACAAAATATGCATGTTTCAGGAGAAAACCCCACCTAGAGGTGTTTGGTGATGGTGTCTGCCTGTTCATGTTGAGTCCCTGTCAGATTGGTAAGTAAGGGCTTCCTGAGTTTCTGATTTCCCCAGTAATATTCTAATACTCTGAAATGATTATCTGACACATTTATAAGAGCTGCCATCAACTAGATACATTGCCTGGATCTATACAGTAGGATGGTACTGCCACTGTAGAAAGTGCACTGGGATCTTACTGTGTTGTCTACAGATAACTCGGAGAGGACTGAATGTTACCCCGGCCCAGCTGCTTTGCAACTATACACAGTGTTTGTTTTGTGAACAGAAACCATCATCTCAATATCTAAGAGGGGTTGAGCTCCAGAAGCCTCAGCCCAGGGCCTCCACACCTGCTCAGGCTATGATCAGAATGCATCCAGGGTTTGGTGAGAGCTGTCAAGAAAAGACACAGCCTTTTCTGCTAGATGTAAACCTGGAGGGATTCGAGGCTGAAGCTGTGGCAGCCCATACTGCCTCCACGAGCAAGGATCTTGTGTGACAATAGAACACATACGGTAGGAGGCAAGAAATGAAGTTTCAGATAAACTATACCCTGATGAACCCCTGGATTCAGCTAGACCTGCAGCCCACCTACCCCCTGAGTACTTTACCTACACAAATTGTACCCTTTTTGTGGCTTAAGCCAACTTGAATTAGATATTCTGTCACTTGCAAAAGTAAGAGGCCAAACATGTATATTTCATAAATTCAGGACCGTGTGTTGCTAATTCTGGCCTTCCTGGCTTGTAGAATAGCATCTAAAGTAAAGCTGACATGGTTGGTGCAGTGGCTCCTGCCTGTAATCCCAGCACTTTGAGGGGCCAAGGTGGGTGGATCACAAGGTCAGGAGTTCAAGATGAGGCCGGCCAAGATGGTGAAACCCTGCCTCTACTGAAAATACTAATATTAGCTGGTCATGGTGGTGGGTGTCTGTAATCCCAGGCTGAGGCAGAGAATTGCTTGAACCTGGAAGGTGGAGGTTGCAGTGAGCTGAGATTGCACCACTGCACTCCAGCCTGAGTGACAGCGTGAGACTTCATTTCAAAAAAAAAAAAAAAAAAGTGGACACTGAAGACGAAGGAAGGAAAGAAAGGAAGAGGTGAGAGTTAGAGTGAAAGTTTAAGTTGAACGGCTGACCTGAGAAACAGGAAGGTTATAAATGGTTGGCCTTATAATCTCCACCAAAAAAAGAAGAAAAAATTGCCTTTTTGTACCCCAGGTGGCATCACCCATGAAATAAAATGGACTATTAGGCTTATCTGTGTCTCCCATGGGTACTTTTGTAATTAAATAACCACTTTTTAAAATCTTACTATTTTTAAATAAAGTAATTTAACTAATTTTAGTTGGATGGTGAATGACACAGACAAGTGGACTTCGATAAACAAGTCTGTTTTAAATGGACATACTAGAAAAGCCATTTTTAAAACAATTAACACTGAATTAGATTCCAAGCTCAGGCCCCATTTACAATCCACTACAGAGGATATTTAAACTCTAGAACAGAAGACTCTACCACCTCATAGGAAGTTGATCCTGGGAGACGAGGGGTATGGTTCCAGCTTATCTCTGAACCCTGAGCTTTTTGAAGGTTTGGAGATCCAGAAAAGCCACATTAGTGAAGCTGGCAGATTCTGCTTTTCCTGGGAATTGTGCAATTACTGCATGTGCAGGGACAAACAAATCCCCACCACCACCCCCCGCAAAAAAAAGAGAAAAAACAGCTCAATTCAAAGGATGAAATCTTCCATGTTCACAGAGGAAAAAACAGCCATTAAATGTTAAGGAGTCTTTCCCATAGTTCTGGAATTTAGTTGTGTGTGTTTTTTAGGTTTGGGGGAATGTTTTAATTACACAGGGAAACGTTAAGCAGAGAATAGTATGCATAAAGACAAAGCTTATTTTTAAAGATCTGAAGTGTTTAGGCATGCTTTACCTCTGAAGAAGCCAATACTCAGACATGATTATATGGTAAAGAGATCAAAGTAATGTTTTCTGAATATAAACAATATTCAGCTTCCTATTAAAGGCTAAGAAAATGTGAAAACAAATCTTATCAAACCCCAACAAGCTTTCCATGGATTCCTCTTTGGAAATACAGTGAATTAAACACAATTACACCAGGGTGGGGGTTCTACACTCTAACGAAAGGGACAATGAAGAAACATGACCACAGTCATACTGAAATGGGGCCCACCTGAGGATGACCTCACTGTAGCTACATAATGTCTGTATAAAACCTTTTTCCAAATTTCTGGTCGTTGTTACATTATCTGTGGGGTAAAACAGCACTGCTATGTAGAAAGCAACCACTGAAAGATGCAGGCAGAAAGTTTTGCTGAAGACAGTCTTTATAAGCATGCCACATAATAATTTCAGAATGCTAAGCAGCTTCTACTAAGGTGCTGATTATTTTTTTGAGCCAGGTTAAAATGATCTCCATGCTTGCCAATTTTTTCAGGAAATATCAAAATTTGAATTTTTACTTGAAATAGTTGTTTTTCCCTGTGGACTACTATTATGATTCAGGATGTATTTTATGAGACCGCTTGCCAAAGGGAGCCCTTCAGAAATCTAAGCTGCACTTCTGCTTCTGCACATCCTGGCACCAGCGAATGAAAACTCTGCATTAGATTCCTGCAGCTGTCATAACAAAGTGGCTGATATGGTTTGGCTGTGTCCCCACCCAAATCTCATCTTGAACTGTAGCTCCCATAATGCTCATGTGTTATGGGAAGGACCCAGTAGGAGATATTTGAATCATGAGAGCAGTCTCCCCCACACTGTTCTCATGGTAGTGAATACTGATGGTTTTATAAAGGGGAACCCCTTTCACTTGGCTCACATTCTCTCTTTGCCAGCCACCATGTAAGAAGTGCCTTTTGCTTTCCACCATGACTGTGAAACTGCAGATAGAACTGAACCCTACACACACTAAGTATTTTCCATCTGACAACTGAGTCGGCTAGTATGTGACTACCAGTCAGGCAGTGTACACAGCCTGGATCCGCGGGGAAAAGGGATGATTCACATCCTGGGTAGGACAGAGCAGGACAGTGTGAGCCTTCATCACACTACTCAGAATGGTGTACAATTTTACGTTAACTTTTATTTTAAGTTCAGGCATACATGTGCAGGTTTGTTACATAGGTAAATATGCATTATGGGGTTTTATTGTACAGATTATTTCATTACCCAGGTATTAAGCCTAGTACCCATTAGTTATTTTTCCTGATCCTCTCCCTCCTCCCACCCTCCACACTCCAATAGGCGCCAGTGTGTGCTGTTCCTCTCCATGTGCCCATGTGTTCTCATCGCTTAGCTCCCACTTGCAAGTGAGAACCTGTGGTATTTGGTTCTCTATTTCTGTATTAATCTGCTAAGAATAATGGCCTCCAGCTCCACCCATGAATACAAAGTCACGTTAATTTTTAAAATGTAAGAATTTCTGGAATTTCCTGTTCAATATTTTCAGATCCTCGTTGACCTCAGATAACTGAAACCACGGAAAGCAAAACTGTGAATGAGAAGAGATTACTGTACCACAAACTCTGCGGCTTACAACAACAGCAATTAATTCTCTCACAGCTCTGGAGGCCAGAGGCTAAAATCAAGGCATCAGCAGGGCCACATTGTTTCCAAAAATTTGTAGGGGATCCTTCCTTGTATCTTCCCAGCTTCCGGGAGTTGCCAGCAGTCTTTGTCATTCTTTCGCTTGAAGCTGCACAATTGGAATCTCTGCTTTGTCATCCTATGGTGTTCTCTCTAGGTGGCTCTCTCTTCACATGGTCATATGTGTGTGTGTGTGTGTGTGTGTGTGTGTGTGTGTGTATATATATCCTGCCCAACCCATCATAATATATACATATGTGTGTATGTGTATTTACATATATATGTATGCACATACACATATATGTATGCATGCATGCATGTATATATGTGCATGCATATATGTGTGTGTGTGTGTATGTATACATACATACACACACACACACAAACATATGTATATTCAAGACAGAGCCTAGCTCTGTCCCCCAGGCTACAGTGCAGTGGCACAATCTTGGCTCACTGCAACCTCCACCTCACCCGTTCAAGCCAAGTAGCTGGGATTACAGCTGCCCACCATCACACACAGCTAATTTTTGTATTTTTAGTAGAGAGAGCGTTTCACCATGTTGGCCAGGCTGGTCTCAAATTCCTGACCTCAGGTGATCTGCTAACCCTGGCCTCCCAAAGTTCTAGGATTACAAGCACGAGCCACCACACCCAGCCCACATGGTCATCTCCTTATAAAGACACCAGCTATACTGAATTAAGGGCCCATTCTACTTTAGTATGACCTCATATGAACGTAACTTATTACCTCTGCAATAACTATTTTCAAATACATTCACATTCTGAGGATATTCTTAGGATATCAACATATCTTTTGGAGGAGGACATAATTCAATTCCTAAAAGCCTACTCTCTAGCCCTCCAAAATGTATGCTCTCCCCATAGCCATCATAACCATATACCATATTGCAATATCCCTCAAAGCTTTGATTCATTCCAGCATCAAAAATGACATCTGTATTAATTATGGGTGAGACTTGGGGTATGGTCCACCCCGGGGTAAAATTCCACTCATCTGTGGACCTCTGAAACCTAGAAAACAAGTCACCTACAAAGATGCAAAGGCAGGGAACTTGTGCTGCATGCAGTCATTCAGGGATCTGAGCTCCTTGCATACCACTGCCCTGCTGCCCTCTTAAGCCTCAGACCTCTCTACAATCAAACAATGAAAGAGTAAGAGAAAGGGTGAGGATAAGGCGGCCTTGCTCTCAACTGCATTCTTTGAAAGGTTACACACATCCTCTGTTTTTACACCATGTGCAAGACATAGTCTCACGGTCTCAGTGGATTTGCAAAAGAGGTGAGCAGTGTGCCCAGGAAGAAGAGAGAAAAACAGATATTGGTGAACACTAGCAGATTCTGCCACAGAGTCAACTAGATGACACATAAAAACCTACCTTTTATTTTATTTTATTTTATTTGTTTATTTATTTATTTTGAGATGGAATCTCACTCTGTGGCCCAGGCTGGAGTGCAGTGGTGCGATCTCGGCTCACTGCAACCTTTGCCTCCCAGGTTCAAGTGACTCTCCTGCCTCAGTCTCTCAAGTAGCTGGGATTACAGGTACTCACCACCAAGCCCAGCTAATTTTTGTATTGTAAGGTAGCAACAGAGTTTTACCATGTTGGCTAGGCTGGTCTCAAACTCCTGACCTCAGGTGATCTGCCCGCTTCAGCCTCCCAAAGTGCTGGGATTAACAGGCATGAGCCACTGCACCCAACTTAAAAATACATATTTTAGCTCAAGACATCATTAAAAAGATAATTCCATTACCTAAACTTCTAGTCTTTATGTGTTTTTAAAGTTCCTGGCATTCAGTCTTAATTGCAACAACCTCTAAGATTCATAAGAATGTTAATACTAATATAGTAAGACAAACGGCTTACAAAAGGAATAAAATACTAAACACAATAACTAACCAAAATTCTTATAAAAGCCTTGTAAACTCTCTATTGAGATATGCATCAAGCTCTTTTTATTACCTGCTCTGTAAACTATCAAAATGTTTGCATATTTAAACCCTTTCTTGTTAAAGAAAACCTTTTATTTCTTTGTTATGAGCCATTTACTTTATTGTGTATTAAGCCAACAAGAGAAAAATTGGTCTGACATTTATCCTAATATGTGATTTAATCTAAATATGCATGAGTCTTACATATATATTTTTTTCCTATAACCACAAGCGAAAGTGTTTCTCTCCTACAGAATACAGGAAAGTTGGTTAAAATAGCTTTTATAATTGATCCTTCCCTGTAGATGAAATTTCTAATTCAGTTACTCTCATTGTAATCCATATACTAATCTCTTACCATATTTTAATAACAAAATCAAATGTATTGAAAGATTTAAAAATGGCTAAGATTATCTTTGCAATTAACATTAACTTTTATAAGAATGGGATCTTGTATAACCTAGAAAATTACTACATTTAATTTTCTTTAATCTTCTAATCACTGATTCTTTGAGTTGAGGGACGTGACAGTTTAAGTGTGCAATACATAATTGTATGTGTATATGTTTATATTATGATGTTATATTAATGATGTATATTTTTTAATAAAACTCTTTATGACTGAAGACATGTTGCCTCTCCAGGGGCTAGCCAGCTCTTAAAAATAGCCAAGGAACTCAGCCAGGAGCATTTGAAATGCAAATGACCCAATCCAGACCCAGACCTCCTCCATTTAGCCCAGACACCTCAGGAGGCAATATTACTCTGCCATTATCATTGCAGGACTCAGGACCTTACAACTAGAGACCACCTACAGTTCAGAGCCTGCTGAAATCATTCACACTAGCCAGTCTTGCCCTGACTTGCCTTTCCCAGAGAAATCCTAATAAAGACTCTAACCTAATGCTTTCCCCTACTCCTGTCTTCTGCCTCCTGATGCCTTTCCCCCATGTCCCTGTGACAAAGGGCATACCCTGCCTCTTGTCTCTAGGACATGTAAGTATGCAAATGTTTTCCTGAGACCCTCCCTGGTCTCCTCTTGTCTCCATACCTGACCATCACATAAAAGAATATACGCATACCTTGGAGGTATTAGGGGTTCCCTTCCAAACCACTGCAATAAAGTAAATATTGTAATAAAGCAAGTCACACGATATTTTTTATTTCCCAGTGCATATAAAAGTTATGTTTAGGACAGGCATGGTGGCTCACGCCTGTAATCCCAGCATGTTGGGAGGCCAAGGCGGGTCGATCATCTGAGATGAGGAGTTCAAGACCAACCTGATCAACATGGAGAAATCCCATCTCTACTAAAAATAAAAAATTGGTCAGGCATAGTGGTGCCTGCCTGCAATCCCAGCTACTCAGGAGGCTGAGGCAGGAGAATTGCTTGAACCTGGGAGGTGGAGGTTGCAGTGAGCCGAGATTGTGCCATTGCAGTCCAGACAGGGTAACAAGAGTGAAACTCCATTTCAAAAAAAAAAAAAAAAAAAGTTATGTTTACACTATACTGCAGTCTGTTGAGTCTGCAATAGCATTATGTCTAAAATACATACCTTAATTTAAAAATACTTATTGCTTAAAAAATGACAATCATCTGAGCCTTCAGTCAGTTTCTGAAAAAATTCAGTAAATTTTTTCCTGGTGGAGTATCTTGCCTTGATGTTGATGGCTACTGACTGATCAAGGTGACGCCTGCTGAAGTTTGGGGTGGCTGTCTTATTATTAAAATAAGATATCAATGAAGTTTGCTGCATCAATGGACTCTTCCTTTCATGAAAATATTTTCTGTTGCATGAAATGCTGTTTGAAAACATTTTACCCATAGTCAAACTTCTTTCCAAATTGGAGTTCATTCTCTCAAACCCTGCTGCTGCTTTATCAGCTGAATTTATAAAATATTCTAAAGATTTGTTGGCATTTTGACAATGTTCACAGCATTTTCTCCAGGAGTAGATTCTATCTCAGTCAACAACTTTCTTGGCTCATCTGAAAAAAACAACTCCTCACCCATTTTAGTTTGATCATGAGATGGCAGCAATTCAGCCACATCTTCAGTTTCTACTGCTAATTCTAATCCTCTTGCCATTTCCACATCTGCAGTTCCTTCCTCTGCTGAAGTCTAGAACTTCTCAGAGTCAGCCATAAGTGTTGGAACTCCTGTTGATGTTGACACTTTGACCTCTTCCTATGAATCACCAATATTCTTAATGACATCTAGAACAGTGCATTTTTTCCCAAACATGTTCAATTTACTTTGCCCAAATCCATCAGAGGAATTACTACATATGGCAGCTAACATTATGAAATGTATTTCTTAAATAATAAGACCTGAAAGCCAAAATTACTCCTTGATCCATGGGCTACATAATGGATGTTGTATTAGCAGACACTGAATAGTACTGATCTCCTGGTACATCTCCATCAGAGCTCTTGAATGACCAGGTGCATTGTCAAGGAGCAACAATGCTTTGAAAGGAATATTTTTTTCTGAGAGGTAGGTCTCAACAGTAGGCTCAAAATATTCTGCAAATCATATTGTGTACAGGTGTGCTGTCATACGGGCTTCCTGTTCCATTTATAGAGCACAGGCAGAGTACAATTAGCACAATTCTTAAGGGTCATAGGATTTTCCTAATGACAGATGACCATCAGCTTCAACTTAAAGTCACCAGCTGCATTAACCTCTAACAAGACAGTTAGCCTGTCCCCTGAAGTTGTGAAACCAGGCATTGACTTCTCCCCTCTAGCTGTGATTGTTCTGAATGGCGTCTTCTAACAGAAGGCTGTTTTATCTACACTGAAAATCTGTTGTCTAGTGTAGTCTCCTTCGTCAATGATGTTAGTCAGCTCTTCTGTTTCACTTGCTGCAGTTTCTTTATTAACACTTGCTGCTTATCTTGCACTTTTATGTTATGGGGACGACTTTTTCCCTTAAACATCATGAACCAACCTCTTGTAGCCTCAAACTTTTCTTCTGTAGCTTTCTCAACTATCTTAGCCTTCACAGAATTGAAGAGCGTTAGGAACTTGCTCTGAATTAGGCTCTGGCTTAAGGAAATATTCTGGCTCATTTGATCTTCTTTCCAGACTACTTAAACTTTCTCCATATCAGCACTAATGCTGTTTCCCTTTCTTGTCATTCATACATACACAGGAGTAGCACTTTAAATTTCCCTTAAAGAATGTTTCCTTTGCAATCATAACCTGTGGGGAAAATGGCACCCATAAGCTTGTTCAACATGGAGTTTCCCCAAACCTTCCATTTGTCAAAAACGCAGTGTCTATGAAGCACAGTAAAGAGAAGTTCAATGAAACAAGGAATTTTTCCTTTGAAATAACAACTTGGTTAACTGTTTGGCACAAAAGACCTGACTAGCTTTCAGTCTGTCTCCACCTTCGACATGTCTTCCTCACTAAGCTTAGTTATTCCCAGTATTTTATTTAAAGTGAGAGATGTGTGACCCTTTCTTTCATTTGAATACTTAGAGGCCATTGCAGGGTTACTGATTGTCCTAATTTTCATATTGACCTGTCTCAGGGAATAAAGAGGTCCTAGGAGAGGGAGAGAGATGGGTGAACAGCCAGTTGGTAGGGCAGTCAGGACACACACCACCTTTATCCATTAAGTTTGCCATCTTATATCGGCATGGGTCATGGCAACCCAAAATAATTACAATAGTAACATCAAAGGCGACTGATCACAGATAACCATAAGGCATACAATAATGATGAAAAGCTTGAAGTACTGTGAGAATTATCAAATTGTGAGACAGAGGCACAAAGTGAGCGCATGATGTTGGGAAATAGCACTGACAGACCTTCAACAGAGTCGCCACAAACCATCAATTTGTAAAAAAAAGAAAAAAAAACCCACAGTGTCTATGAAGCACAATAAAGAGAAGTCCAATGAAATGAGCCATGCCTGTAGAAAATGGTGATACCCAGCCTCAACACAGCATACTTGCCATGAGCTCAGGTTCTGACTTTAGATGGCTCGGGTATAAATCCAGGTTCCACGTCCTACACACTTGAGTTATAACCTTGGGACATTTACTGCAGTAGAATTGCAGTGGTTGTGAGGTTGGAGACCACGTGAGAAGGGTAAAGGTAAGAGAAACTCAGCTTGTAGTTTCATGGAGAAATTAAATAAGAACTCTAATGCAGCTTTGTCTGAAGGCCCACTTCTGCTGTTCTTCTACATTTATGTGAACCAATAAAGTCTCTCTGTTGTTTAGGACAGACTGATAATAATTCTGTGTGTCACCAGAAGTGCTCTAATCTACTAAGTCCACATCTGACATGGTTTGGCTGTGTTCCCACCCGAATCTCCTCTTGAATTGCAGCTCTCATAATCCCCACGTATTATGTGAGGGACCCAGTGGGAAATAATTGAAACATGGGGCCAGTCTCCCCTATACTTTTCTTGTGATAGTGAATGAGTCGGGGTTCCCTTTCCACTTGGCTCTCATTCTCTCTTTGCCCGATGACATGTAAGACATGCCTTTGTTCTTCCCTCACCTTCTGCTGTGATTGTGAGGCCTCCCCAGCCATATGGAATTGTGAGTCCTTTAAACCTCTTTTTCTTTATAAAGTACACAGTCTCAGGTATGTCTTTATCTGTAGTGTGAGAACAGCCTAATGCAACATCCAACAGTGTTTGGCCTTTCTTCTGTATTTAGACTCTTCAGATGAATGGCCATGGGTCTTGCTGCAAAATGCAGAATGCATCTTCTGTGCATGTGACATGATGCAATGTGCTGAACTTCAGAGAGAGGAGGGACAAGAAAAAAGTGAAAAACAAGAAAAAGACTTGCTTAAAAAAAATGTGTAATTTGTGAGCCCAAAGGATTGCAAACACACAACATAAGAAAATGGTGTCCAGGTGCAGTGGCTCATACCTGTAATCCCAGCACTTTGGGAGGCGAAGGCAGGAGGATCCCTTGGGCCTAGGAGTTTGAGACCAGCCTGGGCAACACAGTGAGACCCACATCTCTACAATTTTTTTTTAATTAGCTAGGCATTGTGGCATATACCTGTAGTCCCAGCTACTCAGGAGGCAGGAAGATTGCTTGAGCCTAGGAGCTTGAGGCTACAGTGAACCATGATCATGCCACTGTACTCCAGCCTAAGTGACTGAGCAAGACCTGTCAAAAAAAAAAAAAAAAAAGAAAGAAAGAAAGAAAGAAAGAAGAAAAGAAAAAGAAATGCTACCTCACAGATTGGCCACTTCCCTGGGCTTCTTCCCTAGTTTCTTATTTTATTTCTGCCCAGAGAGTCCCTTCCCACACTCAAAACCCTCCCTCAGCTTGCTTTGGTTATAAAGCCTGCCCAGTCTCTGCCCAGTCTATACATGTTAATGGCTGGGTGAGAAAGGCATCGATAATGGGTAAAGAGAAATCATCTTTTCCAAACTCAAATATCCATTAGGAAGCAAAGGGTTAGTTGCAAGCTTGCAATTCATCCTCTTCCTTTACTATGTCCACCCCTGGGAGGAAGGAAAGACTCCCCCCACCACCCCCTGCAACTCACACATCCTAATAAATAAACTATTAGAAGATAATGTTGCCAGATGAAATACAGAATGTCCAGTTAATTCTGACTTTCTCATAAACTATGGTGCTTTTTTTAGTAGATGTATGTCACCATTACTGCATGGGGCATACTTATACTAAAATAATTGTACATAGAAATTCAAATTTAATTAGGCATGTTATGGTTTTATGTGTTCAATCTGGCACTCTTACTGGGAGACCTTCCAGCAAACACAGTGAAGGTATTTTCTAGCAGGAGAAGCTTACCTGTTAGCAGGATAAACCTGGACTGTCTAGGATTGCATGTGTTAAACATCCAGAATCCATAAATTTGTGAGGCATGACTCCTTGAAAATGACTCATTTGTATATAAAATAAAGGTGTTTCGTGACCAAATACCTCCTGTTTGTGGACAAACATGATCACACGTTGGGTGACCACGTAGATGTTCTTCTCACATCTCCCTTCAAGAGAAACCACTGCAGGGAGCTAAAGTCTATGTATATGTATATATACACATATGTATATATACACACATATGTATATATAATATACATATGTGTGTATACACATATATATACATATATGTATATATAATATACATATGTGTGTATACATATATATACATATATGTATATAACAGGCTCAATAGATACAAATCAGCAGTTTTAGTGAGCACAAGACAATGACAAATTGACAGATCTTAATATATTTGGTTGTTATGGTGAACTGTCATCTCCTCAAATCCAAATGTTGAATGTGATATGAATGTTCAATGGGAAAAGAAGGTGGAAAGGAGTGAGAAAAAGAAGGAGAGAAGGAGAATAGAGTGTTGCCAGTATTTTACGTTAATTAGAGGCAAATTATGTTAGTTGATGGTGCAGTCGTTCTGAGAGAGAAGAGTTATGTTTCTAGCAGGCTCTTTGCACAGGTTCAGGTGCCAGAGAGAAGACAAAGCTGCAAATACTTTCACACCTGAATCCAGGAAAGTCAGGCCACTACCAGCATGCAACCCTCCCTGCAAGACAGCCTGACTCCTCTTCTGGGGCATCCTCAAGACAGGGAGGCGTGAAAATGCCATTGATGGGGTGGTTCTTATTTAATTTGAAAGCAGAACACCCTTTGATTTCTACCGTGATCCCTTATTTAGGTGCAAGAGTAGGAAAACCCTTTATTTTTCCTCTCATCCCTTGACATTCTCACGTTGAGGTTCCTGACTGTGCTCCGTGGAGACACCAGTGCACCATATCGTAGTGTCAAAAGAGATGAAACTGCTCCCGGACAAGCTGGAGGGCAGAAATGTGCCTCTGTAGGTCCTGGAATTCAGATAACATCTAAACTTTTGAATGCTTATTGTATAGAACTTTTACTGTTGATTTGGGATTGAGGGGCATAATCTATGACCACATCTAACTTTATAAAGCTGAGACCATTATCTTTCTGCTCCAGGCTTCAAATAATGGTTGTACAATGATTTTTTTTTTCCTACACTGCACTCGGAGAGAAAAACTTTCCAGCAGATTTTATTAAAAGGCTTTTAATCCATGAAAGCTTAACCAGCTAAAGTGGGTTTAAAGCACCTCTGCTACTTCACAGAGGATACATGAAGCCCAGTTATCTGACAACCACCACTTGCTATAATAAAGATTTCAGATCAAAGCTGATGAATCACAATGTTTTTTAAATCCATTCCTGCCAATGTCTCTAGGCATTCATAACCCTCTTATTGCCTTCTCCTCCTCTGAGAGCTGAAGGGCGGGATGTTCTGTTGCCTCCAAAGTCCCTACAGCACCTGAATTGAGTTCCATTTTTTCCTACATATATATATATAAAGATACTTTTAGCCTCATCCCACAGGAATGGCTTAGGGGTTTGTGGGAAACAAAACCTCATGGTTTTAAGCTCTACTGTATGTTTAGAGAGATCTGAACTTTTACATAACACATTTTCTTATCCATCTTATCTGTATTTCTCAAAATAATAGTATTGAATGATTTTGTGCACATTTTTCTTTCCAGGAGAAACACTTTCCCCCAGATTCTTGGACTTTACAGAAAGAGGTTGGTATACAAATTCTCCAAAATAACAACACAATAGTGATGGTGATAATGGGAACTTGAACTTGTTAGCAAACATTTTTAGATCTAATTCACACATCTAACAGAAAACTTGCTAATAATTATTACTCATAAGCCAGGCATAGGGCTCAGTGCTGGGCTTGCATTCCTCCTTCAGTTGCACCAACAATGTTCAAGGATGGGTGATATTATTGTGGCAGAGACTGGCGGTCTGGTTTCCAAACATTGCCTTTGCCTCTGGGGCTTTAGCTGGATGGTATTCTCCAGCATCCATCCGTTGTATTCTGGCTTCTGGAATGAGATGTACATGTTTACAGCTCTGTCCATGTAGCCTCTTGCTCAGTCCTTCTCACCATCCTTCCCTCGTCTCTTGGCCAGATGCTGAGGTTCTGAGTAAAGGCCCTGAAGCCCTACAGGGTGGCAGGACTTGAGCGGGAGGAAGCCTGAGTCCCTGAATGACTGCATGGAGCTGTCCTAGGAAGATGAGCAGGGACATCATCCGCCTGTTAGCCCAGCTGATTCATTGACTCAGGCTGCCATGACAAACTGCCACAGTCCGAGGATCCAGCTTTACAACCTCATTTAACCTTAATCGCCTCTTTAAAGGCCCTGTCTCCAAAGTCAGTCCTGTTTGGGGTCAGGACTTCCACATTTGACACTAAGATATGGCACACCACTGTCTCCAAGGAGCACAGTCAGGGACCTCAACATGAGAACATCAAAGGAGAAGAGAAAAATAAAGGGTTTTCCTACTCTTGCACCTAAATAAGGGATCACGGTAGAAATCAAAGGGTGTTCTGCTTTCAAATTAAATAAGAACCACTCCATCAATGGCATTTTCACACCTCCCTATCTTGAGGACGCCCCAGAAGAGGAGTGAGGCTTGCAGGGAGGGTTGCATGCTGGTAGTGGCCTGACTTTCCTGGATTCAGGTGTGAAAGTATTTGCAGCTTTGTCTTCTCTCTGGCACCTGAACCTGTGCAAAGAGCCTGCTAGAAACATAACTCTTCTCTCTCAGAACGACTGCACCATCAACTAACTTAATTTGCCTCTAATTAACTTAATATGCTGGCAACACCCTACTCTCCTTCCATTTCTCACTCCTTTTCACCTTCTTTCTTTTTCCCTTGAAAGTTCATATCACGTTCTCCTTTCTGCCTCATTGTATCAAACTCTGAATTGAAAGTCCTTTGTAACTGTTCCTAAAAGATCATACAAACGTGTGCCCTTTACTGGGATCACTGCTCTGCAATCATACACACTTTCTGCCCACCATTTCCTCCCGGTATCAGAAGCCACTGATCTCTATCTAGGATAATATAGGAAGAGCAAAGCTAGGCACCTAGGACAGGTCAAGACTCACTAGTACACACACACATGCATATACATACATGCATACATATGCACACACATAGACACATTTGCACACACATAGACACATGCACATACACATATGCTCACACATAAGCACATATGCACACACATATACATGCATTCATACGCATACACACAGTCACACACACACACACACCCCAAAAAGCTGAACCTGTGTGGCATTTGTTTTCAACCCAGCATCTGACTCCTTTCAATATTTAGCATACAAATATTGGAAGCCAGCCAGGCGCGATCGCTCATGCCTATAATCCAAGCACTTTGGGAGGTCAAGGCGGGTGGATCACAAGGTCGGGAGATCAAGATCATCCTGGCTAACATGGTCAAACCTTGTCTCTACCAAACCTACAAAAAAATTAGCTAAGTGTCGTGGTCCCAGCTACTTGGGAGTGTGAGGCTGGAGAATCACTGGAACCAGGAGGCAGAGGTTGCAGTGAGCCAAGACTGCACCACTGCACTCCAGCCTGGGCGACAGAGCGAGACTCCATCTCAAAAAAAAAAAAAAAAAAAACAAATCCTGCAAGCCATCTAGGGCACGCTTTAACCTAAAGGGCATCCTCAAAGCTTTTCCTTTAAAAGTGAGGTATGCAAGCTGGGTGTGGTGGCTTATGCCAGTAATCCCAGCTATTTGGGAGGCTAAGGTGAGAGGATCACTTGAGACCAGGAGTTTGAGGCTGCAGTGAGCTATGTGGTTTTTTTTTTTTTTTTTTTTTTTTTTTTTGTAGTTGGTGTTGTTTATTGATTCCTCCTCCAAAGGGGCCTACACTCAACAAAACCTTTAGAGCTACGGGGGGCTCAGCTCAGTTCACCACGGCACATCTGCGTCACTACTGTGGCCGAGCCTGGACGGAAGGGGGCTGGGACTGCCTGTGGCAGCAGTAGGGGACACTTTACAGAGACAGGGGCAGCCACCACGCAAGAGGGAGAACCAGGTAACACAGACATGGGTGCTCACGTGAGGCCACAAGCTCCACATGGCACAAAGGAGGCTCGTTGGCTTCGGGCAGTCATGTCTGGTGGCACCTAGGTGATCCAGTGTATGCCACAGCCAGAGGCGCCACTCCCTGGACCTGGTCACCAGCCACCCCAGGGTGGGACAGCCTGTCTAGACAGCATCTTGGGCTTGGGGGCTCCTATGAGCATCAGCGAGGGCCCAACCCCAGGCAGGACTACGCATGGACACTGTCCTGCCAGCAGGGACAGACCTGGCCTCCGCTGCCGTCTACCCTGCTGCATGGGCTACCAGCCTGACCCCCACGAGAGCCTGTGTGCTGCTGGGTGCTCCCGGGACGTCCGCCTCGCTTCACTGCCTTTAAGGCACAGGCAAGGGGGGAACGACATCCCTCCAAGGCTCCCCACACCCGTGTAGGCCACGCTGGACTGCAAACCGCTGGTGGGTCATGAAATTCAGTTTGTAGGCCACCACCAGCCTGTGTTACAAAAAAAAACAGAACAAAACACGAGGATGCGTAACAAAAACGGAACGTATATACTCACAAAACTTGAGTTGTGTGACTGTTTAAGAACCAGATCAGACTGGAAAAATGTGCTCCAGCCTGGGTGACAAAGTGAGACCCCCATCTCTAAAAAAAAATTTTAAGTGTGATATTTAAGTGAATGTACTATAGAACAAACCTGAATTTTTTTTCTTCTCAACCAAAACACCATCTACTTTTTTTAAGAGAGGGTGCTCATGACTTCCCCATGGGAGGAAAAAACCTAACATTTTGGCAGAGATATGAAAACCAATTTTAAAATTCTCTACTTTCCTTCACAGGTCGGAATTGTATATTAAATAATTTAAAATGTGATATAGAATGGAGGCGTTAGTTTCAATTTGGTAGAAAATCAGAGAACATCACTTTCATTACTGTGAAAATGTGGTTTGAACAATTGGTAACTATAACTTGATGCAAACTTTGATAAGCTTTGAAATAGGAACTGCAGTTCCTATAAAGTCCTAAGCACTAAGCAAGGTACCTAAATATTGGACAACTCTTGCTCTAATACTGAAGATTTTTTTTTCTTGCTTCAAGACTGGAAGCAATATTTTGTCTCTGGTATAGCCTTCATGCAAACAAAAACATTCCATACAGGATGGCTTTCCAGAGTGAAGTATGATCTGGCCAAAATTACAATGTATAAATGTGGTTATTATCTGCCACACAGAGAAAATCAATCTGAGGGCCAGGGAGATTGCAGAAGACATAAGAAGCAATGAGGAAGAGGATCTCTCAGACCCCAGTGTCCTTCCATGTCCTAGTTTCTGACACCCAGTTTCAGCTTTGCTGTTGCATTCCACGAGACAAATCTGTTTCTTTTAATACATACCCGCTTTCATTTCAGCTAGCTCAAGGTTGGTCCTGTCACTTGTAACCAAAGATCCAACCTTACACAAATATCCAGCAGTCCTATGAACTTCAAACCAGATTAATCCAGTCGATGAAATGAAAAAAATTTGCCAAGACACCTAAATGTTCTCTCTGAAAATTTAAATTGCTTGGAATATCATTCCCCATAGATTCTTGTTCCAAACTTGTTTTAACGTGAAGAACCTTAGAACTAGAGAGAGTTCTTTTTGTATCTTCTAATTCAATTCACCCAAAGCAGAACCCCCTTGAGTAACATCTCTGACTCTAGGAAACATTTCACCTCTCTTTTTATGGGTAGGATTGTCTTGTATGCAGGAAGTATTTCCTTTGGGAGATAAGATTGGCTTTTTCTATCTTATCTATTACAGGAAGCAGAAGATGATTTCCTGTAATAGCCACATTTATATATCTTAATTTCGGCCCAATCATACCACACTCTGGAAAGCCATGCTATATAGAATGAGTTTATTGGTTGCAGGAAGACTACACCAGCCACAAAATATTGCTTCTAGTCCTGAAGCAAAGAAACATCATTAGCATGGGGGTGAGAGTTGTCTGATAGGTACCCTACAGTCAGATAAGACTATTGTCTGACTTTTCACAGTCTCCCTACTAAGGAGATTAGACATTCTAGGCCAACCTTCCTATAACTCAGGCACACAGAGGAAACCTAGCCTTAGCCTGTGGATGTTCTCCTCTGGACCTGAACTCAGAGAAAGCCATGCAGAGGCAAGACTAGGGGCAAGATGGTGAGGGTCTACCATTTGCAGCATCAATACCCATGTGGTTTCTGTTACTTGCAACCAAATCTCCCCACCTTGCAGAAGTGTCCAACAGGTTCTGAATTGATGGAATGACCTAAAACCAGATTGCCATGGTGGGCTTCTGACGAGATCTTGGCTGCAGCCTATCAGCCCACCTCTCTCATACCTGCCAGTTTTCCAAGCAAGCCTGCTTCAGTGAGCAAAGCACCCGGTGTACAAAGATGCTATTAATACGACTGCTAACTCTGCTGTTGTTACCACTCCTAAGACACTGGCTTCTACCATTGAAGAGGCAATCATCGTGATCCAGGCCTCTGCTGAGCCAGTTGCAGAATTTGCCTAATATACTCTCCACTACCGCCCAATGAGGTTGGTACTATCCTTGCCCCTACTTTATAGATGAGAAAACTGAGGCTCAAAGAGATCAAACAGCTTACCCAGGAGCCATAGCTATTAAGTATCAGAGTTAGGACCCTACCAGTTCTGTCTGAATCCAACCTTCTCTCCCTTAAACAGGTAACCCAGGTCTCAAACTCAAATGCCCATGGGGGCCAGTCTGATGGCATAAATGGGTAGAAGTGAAGTGACATGTGAGATAAAGTGGAAGGCATTGTCTCAGATCCTGAAGGACGGTGTATGCAGAAATCCATACCTGATGATGCCAAAGCTTCTGACTTTAAAAAAAGAGATGAAGAATCCCCATTTTGATATAAAATCTGCCCATTGTTAATGTGGGCATCTGTTTCAATTTCTTAAAGGAAACACAACACTCTGGGAATATTGAAACACACCTAGAGGTCCATTTTGGCTGCTGGACACCAGGTTGGGGCTTGAGTCCTGCAGTGACCACTTCCTGGAGCTCTGGTGAGCTCTGCCCTTGCCTTATGGTGCAGACTCCCCAGAAGAATGGGAGCCACTGTACTGCCCCCATCCCAGTCTGAACTCCAGGAAGAAAATAGGACTTCAAGGGTCTGGAGGGAACATTGAAGGAGTATGTGGCAAAAGCAGCTGATGGCAGGCCCGTTGCAGCTCGGCAGCCCAGAAAAATCCACTCTAGAGTCACCTCCACCTGCCGAGTCATGTCAAGAAGGAGAACACTTCCATCTAAAAGCAGCAACGCTAGGGGTTCACACAGGACGCCAGTGTTAAGGTTTTGTGGATGTTGGGGGTGGGAGAAGAACCAAGTAAGGACATCAATCTCCCTGCTTTCTTAGAGGAAATACAGAGTGGTTTCAGGTAATTTGATTCACCTGAAAATTCAGAGACTGTGTTTTCTGAAGCATTAAACAGGAAATCTTCAGAAGACCCCAAAGCCTCCTATAAACCTTCCTGTCAATTGTACCCACCCCCCTTCATATGCTGGAATCCTAACCTCCAGTACCACAGACATAACCTTATTTGGAAACAGGATCATTGCGGGTGGAATTAGTTAAGATGAGGCCATATGGGAGAAGGGTAGGCCCCTAATTCAACAGGACAGGTGTGCAGATGAAGAGGGGAAGTTTGGACATACACACACACACACACACACACACACACACACACACACACACACAGGTGGAGCATCACATGAAGACGAAGGAAGAGATTCGTTGTTTCTGCTAGCCAAGGAATGCCAAAGATTGCCAGGAAACCACCAGTAGTGATAGAGACACGGAACAGATTCTCCCTCACAGCCTCCAGAAGGTGCTACCCCACCCACACCTTGACCTCAGACTTCTGAGCTCTGGAACTGTGAGCCAATGCACTTCTGTCATTTGAGCCATTCAGCTTGTGATGATTTCCTAAGGCAGCCCCAGCAAATCAGTGCACTTGCCTTCTGTCTGCCTGTGCTGCAGCCACAGGGGACTCCCAGACTTGGCTCTGCTGTGCCCCATGCCTCAGCTTGGAATGATCCTAGAAATGTCCTTTCCCAGCTTTTCTGCCCAGAAGGCTCTGGCATCAGTAAGAATGGAGGTTTTTGTGATAGAAATCCAACTGTGTTCATCCGCTCTCATGCTGCGAATAAAGACATACCCGAGACTGGGTAATTTATAAAGGAAAGAGGTTTAATGGACTCATTTCACATGGCTGGGGAGGCCTCACAATCATAGCAGAAGGCAGAGGAGGAGCAAAGTCGTATCTTATATGGTGGCAGGCAAGAGAGCGTGTGCAGGGGAACTCGCCTTTATAAAACCCTCAGGTCTCATGAGATTTGTTTACTATTAGGAGAATGCCATGAGAAAGGCCCGCCCTCATGATTTGATCACTTCCCACTGGGTCCCTCCCATGACATTTAGGAATTATGGGAGCAACAATTCAAGATGAGATTTCAGTGGGGACACAGCCAAACCGTATCACCAACCCAATCCAAACTGCCTTAAACAAGAAAGTGTATTGGCTCACCCAAGTGATATAGTTGGGATATATGTCCCTGCCCACATCTCACGTTGAATTATAATCCCCAGGGCTGAAGGTGAGCTTGACGGGAGGTGTTTGGATCATGAAAGCAGACACCTCACGGTTTGGTGCCAACTTTTGGATAGTGAGTTCTCATAAGATCTGGTTGTTTCAAAGTGTGTGGCACCTCCCACCACTTCACTATGCCTCACAGACCCTCCCTTTCATCTGAATCTGCCTCATTCCCAGCCAATTTATCATTCTGTATCTCATGAATGATTAGCTGTGATTAGAGCTCTGAAATAAACTAACTACAGAACATTTCCTGTTCAGCTAACTGACGGAGACTTCCCCTGCTTATAAAATAACTCAACTGTAAATCTTCCCATCTGAAACTTGCTTCCTGTAAACGTTTACAACAAAACCACTCTGTGTTCCCTCTGCCTTAAACAATCAGAAAAAGTGTATTGGCTCACCCAAGTGATATAGTTTGGATATTTGTCCCTGCCCACATCTCACGTTGAATTATAATCCCCAATGCTGGAGACACGCTTGTTGGAGACATGCTCATCTTCGGATTTTCAGTGCTAATTTATACTGCAATGGGGTAGATAAAATCAATCTACCTAACGTGTCTAGTTTTAAGTCTTTTTTTTTTTTTTGAGACAATTTTGCTCTGTCATCTAGGCTGGAGTGCAGTGAAGTGATCATAGCTCACTGCAGCCTTCAACTCCTGGGTTTAAGTGATCCTCCCACCTCAGCCTCCCAAGTAGTTGGGACTATAGGCGTACCCCACCATGCACAGCTTTTTTTTTTTTTTTTTTTTTTTTTTTTTGAGAGACACAGAAATTTTACTATGTTGCCAAGGCTGGTATCCAGCTCTTGCCCTCAAGAAATCAATCCACCCACCTCGCCCTCCCATAGTGCTGAGATTCCAGGCATGCATGAGCCAGAGCCAGCCTTGTTTTTGTCTTTGACATTGACTAACTTCAGGTATGGCTGGGTCCAGGAGTAATCAGACTTTCTTTTGTTCTCCTTAATTTTTATGTTGGTTAATATCCTACCAACTTCAAGCATACCCCCCAACACACACACACACACACACACACACACACACACACACACACATACACACACACACATACATACACACACACTGGCATTTTTTGACACCCTTTTAAATTATTTTTATTGGCCAAAAACAGGGTGACATGCCTATCCATGAATTCCCTGTAGCCTTAGTGAGGGAGGGCTCTGGTCACTCAGATCTGGGTCCCTTGGCCCTCCCTAGAGCACAACACATCCTGCTTTGCCTGCACAGTCCTTTATCTATTCCTGCAAAAAAATCTGGTGTTCATCTTACTGGTAAAAGCTTCTGGGTTTGGTTGATGACTTATCTGGTATCTTAGGCCTGCCCTATCATAACTGCATGAACTAAAAATAAACATTGAGGGGTTACTAGAAGAATCAGGAAGAGATGCTGCCCACAGAAACAAACAAACATGCTGACAGCAACTCTTGTTTCTTTCTTTCTGCTGAGCTCAGATGAAACATCCACTGGGAAGATTTTCCTCATTATTTCCTCATTCTCACCAAGTCTCACCTTTTCTGTTTTATATACTCGTGCTTTTCACACATATCTGTCCATACACACTTTATTCTAATGACTTATTGTTAATTTTCTTGAGGGCAGTGATCACAACTTATCCGTCCCTCTATCTCAAGTATGTAGTATAGGGCCTGGGATAGTCATTCATTCATCCATTTCACAAATGTGATTCCATGCCTACAGTGTCTGCTCCAAAGATAAGAGCTGGGAATATAAGGGTGGTGTGTTAGTCTGTCTTTGTTGCCTTAAAGGAATACCTGAGGCTGGGTAATCTATAAAGAAAGGAGATTTAATTGGCACGCAGTTCCACAGGCTGCGTAGGAAGCATGGTGTTAGCATCTGCCTCTGGTGGAGGCCATCTGCCTCAGGAAGCTTACAATCATAGTGGAAGGTGAACAGGTAGCCAGTGCATGACACTGTGAGAGAGGAAGCAAGGTTGGGGAGGTGCCACTGTCTTTTAAAACAACCAGATCTTGAGTGAACTAACTGAGCAAGAACTAACTCACTCATCAGTAAAAGGACGGTGCTAAGTCATTCATGAGGAACCCACGCCCATGACCCAGAATACCTCCCAGTAAGCCTCACCTCCCACATTGGAGATCACATTTGAACACAAGACTTGGAGGGGACACAGATCTAAGCCTTATCATTTGGGCGAAACCAGACCTGCCTCAGCCCCATGAGGTCTCAGTGCCATTGGGGAAATGTATGTCAAATGACCACCAGACAGGAGCCACAGGGCCAGTCTACAGGGTCTTGCTAGTGTAGAAAGGAGTGTGATGGGGTAACAGCTACAGAGAAAATCCAACAGAATGTAAAATAGCGCGATATGACCTGCTTTTTGCAGAATCAAAGATGGCTTCCCTAGGTGTGATGTTTGAACTGACACCTGGAAGGTGACTGGCTATCCAGGTAATGACAGGTAAAGCCTGATCCCAGCAGAGGGAAGACTGTGAACCCAGGGAAAGGCCAGCAGGAATGGGTCATGGAGGAGCATGGAGGACTCTGGTGTGACCAAGGCTGGAGAGTTGGAAGTGGGGCAGAAGACGGCCTGGCTTTATTGGGAAAATTTAAGATATTTGTTTTTAGTCTAAGAGTGGTGGGAAACTAGGAAAGGGTTACGAGCCTGTGGGGAAGAGGAGGACTTAATAGAAAAGGGAAATAGAAGGAGATTCCCATTTTAAATGACCCCACTGGTTATAATGTAGAGAATGGATTTGAGGGTGCAAGAGGGGACATGGGAAACCCAGTTAGAAGGCACAGTCCACGCAAGAGGCATTGAGTGACAACTCCGGTAAAAGTGGGCAAAATAAAACAAAATCGGATAAAATGGAGTGAGAGTGGGGAATACAGAATGAAACGTAGAGAAACAGAAGATACCTGGAAAAATACGTAGAGATGTGAGTGCCACCTGAATAAGTACATTTCATACCTCACTTTATGATCCTTTCGAGGTGCAGTTCTATTGAATAATTGAGACAAAATGGATGAGTAAATGAAAGAGTGTGGCAAATTTCAACAGGCTTTTTGATTGTTGGACATCTCAATCTTTTCTATTCTGTGGTATCTTGTGAATCACTTAAAAATAAGATACGGTTTTCAAGATTCCTCAGTGTTATCTGACTCTGGAACAGCTTGTGTTTTCCCAGAAGCACATCTCTTCAGGAGTGTTCTGTGAAAAGCAGAATCATGAAGCTTGCAAAACCATCTCCTTTTGCCGGAAGAGAAACTGGAGGTCCGGAGAGGAAAAAACATTTCCAAGCCCTCACACAGGCCGTCAGAGGCTTATCGTCATCACTGTTTTTGTTGTTGTTGTTGTTGTTGTTGTTTGTTTGTTTGTTTGTTTTTTGTTTTGAGATGGAGTCTTGCTCGGTTGCCCAGCCTGGAGTGCAGAGGCATGATCTTGGCTCACTGCAACCTCTGCCTCCCATGTTCAAGTGATTCTTCTGCCTCAGCCTCCTGAGTAGCTGGGACTACAGGCATGCACCACCACGCCCAGCTTATTTTTATATTTTTAATAGAGATGGGTTTTCACCATATTGGTCAAGCTGGTCTCAAGCCCCTGACCTCGTGATCCACCCGCCGTGGCCTCCCAAAGTGCTGGGATTAGAGTTGTGAGCCACCGCACCTGGCTTGTGATCCCTTTTTAAAAGAAGTAGCTTGGTTTTATTTTAACCCATGAACTACTTCTCACAAAAGATACACAGTTGAGTCTTCAGAGGGCCACTCACTGCTCAGTACTATTTCTGCAATTAGTCAAAATCGTAATTCTCAGGCAAAGTACACCCAGATTTATCCTTAACCCCAAACAGAAAGCACCCTGTTTAAAACACCATTCCAGAGAGTTCGCTGCTCTAAGACCCAGGCAGTGCTTTCTTCATTCTTCTCTTCTGTGTGTTTGTACTTTTGCACTTAAAAGACAACCAACTCTCTAAATGCCCCTTCAAGCAGCTCTGGCAAGCTCCCAAGTGATAATTAATGTGCAGCCCATGCCAAGAGCATTCTTTTTTTCTGTACTGAAATAATAGACAATAGCCCAGAAATGAAACTTTTGAGGAGATCCAAGAGGAAAAAGAGGTGTGCCAGTCTTGGGAACAGTTATTAGAATTTTGCACACAAAGATGTACACCGAGTTCTCAGAAGGCAAGAAACAGAGAGAAGGGAAGAAAGAAAAATTTGCAGTAAGCACAGAACGCAACATAAACGGCTTATTTTCCTTTATTTCTAAAGTAGATTCTTTGGGTAAAGGGGCTGTAATTCATTATGAACTATGCCAGTGTCCAAGGAGAAGCTGGCAGCCTGCTGTGAATGGAGGGATGCTTGTCACATCAAGGCTAGCTCATGTGTGGGGGCTTTCCTCTTCCCTAAATGTGGTCTCGAGGAAATACCAAAGCTGGAAAGCCATTGGCAACTCCCAATCTGTGGGCTTTTCAAGACAAGGTGCTTCCCTACCTATGTGGCCACTTTTCCTCCTGGACCCTGGACAATTTGAGAGCAGAGAGGAGGGAGGCTTATGTTAGTTCCCTTGGGTTGTCCTAATAAATTTCAACAAACTGGGTATCTTGCAACAGAAATCCATTCCCTGTCAGGTCTGGAGGTCAGAAGTCAGAAATCAAGGTGTCTACAGGACCATTCTCCCTCTGGATTTTCTAGGTAAGGATGCTTCTTTGTCCCTCCTAGCTTCCTTTGGTTGCCACAATCTTAGCTATTTCTTGGCTTGAGGACACGTCGTTGCAGTCTCTGCCTCCATCTTCACAAGGCTCTCTCCCCTCTCTTTCAGAGTCTTCACATGGATTTTGTAAAGCACACTAGTCATTGGATTTAGCCCAGTGACTAACTCAGACTAGTCATTAGCCTACCCTAATCCCGTATGACCTTAATTTAATTACATCTCCAAGGACCCAATTTCCAAATAAGGTCACTCTGGCAAGGTGCCCAGGCTTGAGATTTAACCTGTCATCTTGTGGAGATGCAACTGAACCCACAAGAGGGTCTTACCACCCACTGTGTCCCCAGCACCCAGTATAAAACAAGGCAAAGTGTAGGTAGACTTTCGTTACTGCTTCCAATGGAATCGAATGGCATTGAATTGGATTGCACCAAATGAAAACAAACCATCAAATTGCACATAGAAAAAATAAAAAACAACAAAAAAAAAAAACAAAAATCTCAAGGCCAAGATATGCAAATCTAAAAAGGCTAGAAGCTGCCTGGTATGGTTTTAACATTTAATATTCAGCAATGCCTCATCTCACCCCCTCCCACCCAGTTATTTTCTCTTAAAACTCCAGTTTCCACATAAACAGTGCCAGGGATTGTTCCCGCCATGCTCAGGGCCCTATTCAAGTCATAAGCTGTGTCTCTCACTAGCAAGAAGGGCAGGTGCCAGAGGAAGAACCCTGTTTAGCCTGGAGTTGTATCCCCACTTCCTTCTGGGTGGTCTCAGGAGGGTACCATGGGGCCACTGGGTACACTGAGCCACACACCTCGGGATCCACACCCCCTCCTTCCTGGAACTGCTAAAGAACCATTCCAGCATTCCACTCTCATGTGTAAAGACCTAGATCCATTTCCTCCAAGCCTGAGTTTAATGTTTGCAAAGGCAATGTCTCTCCTGCAGGCTGACCTCTAATATCTGCAGAGCCAAGTGAACGAGGGAAACGGAGCACCCTTTACCCTATGCCTAAGAGCTCAAAGTTAAAATCCAATAAACAAGCCTTAAAGCACATTCTGCTCTACTTTAAATTTAACCTTTATAAGCACTTTTTAAAAATCCAGGTTTGGAGTAAACTTCTTGAACTTCACTGAGTTTTACACCAGAAAATGTGGGGAAGACCAGCCTGTGGTTCCCAGGCACTTTCGCTTTTCCCTTCCCTGCCCTCTGCCACCCAATCCAGCTCCAGCCCAGAGCACAAGGGGCCTCTCACATGCAGAAAGGCAAACACCACAGCCCACACACAGGAGAGTCTCAGACAACTGTTGAGAAACCACCCTTCCTTGGCTACTCCAAAGGCCTGGGGGCAACACAACACAACAGTGTTGGGCTTCACTCACAGCAGGGAGGTCCAGGCAGGTCCTCACTACTGAGCAATGGAGAAAAGCCAGAATCTAAGCATTTAGGGCCCACATGCCAACTTGAAGGTGGAAGATGTCCTAGAAAAGATGCAGCCCTTCATCCCCACTGATCGGTGGGCAGTCTGTTTATTTCCTGTCACTGCTGTAACAATCGCCATAAACCTAGTGCTTAAAACAACACATTTATCTTACAGTTACGGAAGTCAGTAGTCTGCAATAGGTCTGCAGTGTTCCTTCGGATGTTCAAGAGGAGAGTTTATTTCCTTGACTTCTCCTGCTTCCAGAGGCCACGCGCCTCACCCTCTCAAGATTGCACCTGTGATGGCCCATCCCTCTGACCTCTGCTTCCATTACCGTGTCACCTTCTGTGACTCCCATGATCCTTTCTCCATTTTTGTAAAAGCCCTGTGATGATACTGTGTACACCTGGGTCGTCCAAGATGATCTCCCTATCTCAAGATTTTAACTTAATCCCATCTGCAAAGTCCCTTTTGCCACATAAGATCACATATTGGTGGGTCTGTGGGATTAGGATGTGGACATCTTTCCGATCCTTGTTCTGCCTACCACAAGCCTCATTTAGCCCAGGGGCTTTGGTAAGGATGGAGAGTCGGCCAGGGCAGGTGTGTGGTGCCGACAGCAGAGATACGTGTGATTGCTCAGAGTTCATGCTCACTCCCGAATCAGCAGAGCAGCACCCCCCGGATCTCTTTCTTAAAATCTGCGGGACACATCAAAGACCTGAGTGGGAGGAGGGCACTGTCCTTGCACACTTAAAGCTCCAAGGAGGACTTCCAAAGAACTCTTCAGTGCTTGGTACATGTGAACGTGAAAATGCTGCTCATGAGTTACACAGGCAGGTAAGCTGGAAAGGTGGCAGTGCTCTCACCCTCTCGAGATCGCACCTCCGGCCACCCCAGGCCAGGTCCTTGCACACCTTTGAAAACAGCCAGACTTTTGGACCTATCTCTAGTTTAAGATGGACATCTGAAAGCCCCAAATGTGTATTTCATTTTTACATTTCCTATAATTCAGACGTTGCAAAAATTCATTCTCTCCAGTAACTCCCTTCGGATTGCTTGAACTGAAAAAGGTTTACATGGAGGTCATGTGCCAGCCAGAGAGGGTTTCCTGGTGAACTTCTCTAAGCAGTTAGCATCCAAATCTGAGCCCACCTGTAAGCTGTTTGGGAACTAAAGAAAGGATCTCACCTGGTTGTAATTATTTAATCCATGACTTCACTCAGGCTTGGCAAGATGGGCCGTATCCTCTGAAGAAGGCAAAGAAATGGTTGAGGGGAGGCGGCCTTGTGAGGAAAGGGCCAGGCCTGGGAGGTTTCATATCTGGGCAGGAGACAGGTCTGCAGTCGACTCACCTGTGATTCCACCTTCATGCTCCAGCCACAGACATTCTCTTCCCTGCCTCCTGCACTGGCCTAAAGACGAGGAGGGTGAAAGGCAAACCCAGACACCAGCTTCCCAGAGAAAAGGCAGAGCGGGGAAGAGCAATGAACCATGAGCAGTAATGAGCCACTAATGAAAATGCGCCTAGCAATCCTAAGTCCACGCCGACACCGCCTGCACAAAGCAACAGAAATGGAGGACGCAAAAACGATAACACTTACTCTGCCTTAGAATTATCAGAAGAATTTGAAAACTTAATATATTTGCAAACTCCTTAGAAGGCTGCCAGTTGCGTCATAAAAGGTAGGTGAGCGTTAGCCATTAAGTGTCATTAATTCACACCTATCTCACCTCTATCACAGTCTCCCTAAGGACAGGGAGCACGTCTGATTTAGTTGGCAACGTGTTCTTGGCACTAGCAAGTGCCAGCTCGTAGACGATGCTCAGTTAACACCTGACAGACAAATGAGGAACAGCACGGATGCATATGATACTGAGGATTTGCAAGATTGAAATTCAAATATGTTTGTCAGAAGCTGTGAAATCATGCTGCAGAGCCTTTCTCTAAACACAACTTTTCCTAATGGGGCGTTGATTCTGTCAATTTCCCCAAAGTAACAGCAACCATCTCTGGCTTGTTTTACTTATTTTTTTCTTTTTAACTTTTATTTCCAACTTTAAAAAAAAATCCTGTCTACTGGGTAAATGCACATTTACAAAACAGGAACAAACAGATGTCTCTCATTAGTACAAAATGGCTTTAATCTTTCACACAACTTTAATTTTATTTTCCTGTTTAATGCTTATAATAGATTTTATGGAATAAAGACTTCAGGCAAACATTGCCATTTCACAAGTTTCCACTCAGGGAAAGTCCACAGAGTTTAGACTAGGGACACCCCAGCTGCCATTTTTAATTGGTTCTGATGTTGGGGAGAAGCAGTCTGTCTTTGGGGCAGCATGGGGTTCATGTGACGTTTACCTATTTTTCTGTAATGGCCTTGTCCCAGTTTCCACTCTTTCTGCCTCACACACACACAGAATATGCTTTTAAGCTAATTACCTGTGTGTTTCTTCTTCATCGCTTGTCTTCTTCATCTCTCTATTGCCAGAGTTAGGCAATTCTCTCCCAAGGCTGTGGACCCATCCCATTTGTATGAGTGTGGTTAGAGGGATGTGAGATGGCTCAACCCCAGATACATCTTACATGCTATGGAGAGACACATTATGGGATTTATCTGTAAGGATCAAAATGGCCCCCAGGAAACTACCCACATGCCTTTAATGGGTGAAAAGTTAAACAAAGTGTGATGTATGCAGATCATGGAATCCTACTCTCCTAGCAATAAGTAGTAAACTATTCATACAGCAACCTGAATGAATATTAAGGGTGTTGTATTGAGTGAAAAAAAAGCCAATCTCAAAAAAGCATATATGATACGACTCCATTTGTATAACCTTTGTGAAATAACATAACTATAGAGATGAGAACAGACTAGTGGTTACTAGGAAGTAGGGGCTGGGGGATAAGAGACTGGGGATCTAGAAGGGTAGCACTCAGGAGTCGTAGGGTGAGGGTATAGTTACATACCTTGATCGTGGTGGTTACACAAAACTGTCCATGTGGCCGGGTATGGTGGTGCACGCCTATAATTCTAACCCTTTGGGAGGCCGAGGCAGGTGATCAGGAGTTTGAGACCAGCCTGGCCAACATACTAAAACCCCATTTCTACTAAAAATACAAAATTAGCAAGGCATGGTAGCACACCCCTGTAATCCTAGCTATGTGAGAGGCTGATGCAGGAGAATTCCTTGAACCTGGGAGGCAGAGGTTGCAGGGAGCTGAGATCGTGCCACTGCTCCAGCCTGGGCCACAAGAGTGAATCTCCATTTCTTTTTTTTTTTTTTTTTTTTTGGAGACGGAGTTTCACTCTTGTTACCCAGGCTGGAGTGCAATGGCACGATCTCTGCTCACTGCAACCTCCGCCTCCTGGGTTCAGGCAATTCTCCTGCCTCAGCCTCCTGAGTAGCTGGGATTACGGGCATGTGCCACCATGCCCAGCTAATTTTTTGTATTTTTAGTAGAGACGGGGTTTCACTATGTTGACCAGGATGGTCTCAATCTCTTGACCTCGTGATCCACCCCCTTGGCCTCCCAAAGTGCTGGGATTACAGGCGTGAGCCACCACGCCCGGCGTGAATCTCCATTTCAAATAAAAAAACTGTCCATGTGATAAAATTGCATGGAACTATAAAGTAAGCACACACACACACAAACACACATGCACACACACACGCACACATGCAAACATGCACACACACGCACACATGCACACACACGCATACACACACAAAAACACACGCACACACACAAAAACACGCACACAGGCACACACACATGCACGCACACATGCACACACACACATACAAACACACACATGCACACACACACAAACACACACACATGCACACACACATACACACACACGCACACAAAAGAGTGCACGCACAACTGGCAAAACCTGAATGAGCACTGTGAATTATACCAACATCGATTTCTTGGTTTTATATTGAACTATAGTCATGTGAGACATTAACTTTGTAGGAGGCTGGTCAAGTGTTCAGGGCATTCCTAGGAATCCGTTAACTATTTAAAAATAGATATTTAGGAATACATATGTTGGCATGTCAACCTTAAAAGAAATTTTAACTTTTGTTATAAGTTCAGTTGCAGCCTATGGAAATCCCCTCCTGTAAGCCAGAAATATATATCCATTTCAGTCTATCAAAATTCGTGTACCTATCTGGGGTCTTTACAACGTAACCCAAGAACATCCGCATCTGAATCTGGTCCAGCTGGTCGGTCTCTCTCTCTCTCTTTCTCTCTCTCTCTCTCTCTTTCTCCCTGTCCACCCCCCTATCCCCATTCAGCTATTGCACATGCTTCCATTCTGGGCCAGGAGCCATGAGTCAGATACTCTTAACTCCATCAAAGAGGTATTATTCTGAGACAAAATGTCTTCATTGTTTTCATCTCTACCCTAGCCTTTGTTTCTCTTCTAATACATGTATGATATTAATTTCTAGCTCTGAGTCACAGGATTCTCCCAGCACTTCCAGAAGAAGGAAGAAGGGAGCAACTCTGCAGAGCTTTCTAACACACCTCGGTACAGAATCAACATTGCAGGTTCCAGTGAAGTTCAATGACTAGCCCTGTGCATGACGAGGGCCACTCATCTTTGGCAATTTCCATTCAGGATTATTCTTTTTCATTATGTTCTTCCCTCCAATTCCCTGTGTATCATGGTTCTTTTAAAATAAAAACCTTTAACAGTCCCAAATTTATTAGGTTGAAACTTCAATTTATAGCATTTGAGCTGCCGGGCACTCAGTTTAATTCAAATGTAAATCTTTGCAGCAAAAGTGAGTAAGTCAAAACTATAAAACCATCACAGAAAACTCGAAAATCCTGCCTGAGCATGGTGTTCACCTTCCTCCTCCATTAGCACTTGGAGAAGTGTTGTTCTCACTGCCGCTTTTCCCTGCCATCCTCTGGCGCAATCGAATCCGAACTAACACCCAGTTTGATGATGATGCATTTGCTCCTGGAAAATCATCGTCAAAGTACAGGGGCCTGTGCTTTCTCAACAGGACAAGTTGGATGGGATCACTGTACTAAGAGTGTGAAATTACACCCCCAAGAAAGAACAATTCAAATAGGTGGCCACCTCTTCACTTCTGATGACCATTTATCCACAACCACCCAAGTTTGGCACCGTCTTGAGAAGGCATTCCTGATGGAAGAAACACATTGGATCCACCGATGTCTAATTTCTAGGAAAGAGACAATAGGTCATAATTGGACTAACAGAAAATAAGAAAGAACGGTAAGTTCATTTTCTTCCTTTTCATTATTTCATCTGTCCCAAGGCCTCATTCAGCTCATTCAGACAGTATTTTGCATTTAAAAGTACAAAGCAGCTTTCAGAAAGTCTGTGCGTTTTATGCTTCAGAGGAAGCAAAGATACCTTTAGGCAGCCAGCCAGGCATATTGAAGCAACACCACCATCAATAACAGTGAGAACAACAAGGAAAATGTCTATCTTGTTTGGTGCAGGAAAGTGCCAGGCATTTAGTAGACAATTATTAAATATTTAACAGATGAATGAAAAAAGAAAGGAAAAGTCACTTAAAATGTATTTCATTTCTCCTCTGTACACAACCTAAATAATTTTTTGTTACCGTGCTACATAAAATATTTGTTTGTTTTAATTATTTAATTATTAATCTAATTATTAATATAAATCTATATTAAGTTAGTTACTAATTATTTAATAATTAATTATTTTCAGCGCCACCTCCAAGAAGATTGTAATTTCCTGACATCTACGCTGATTCCAACAACCTGGAGCTAAATGTTAAGCAGGGTCTAGAGAAATGGCTGAGATATGGACAGGTCAAAGGCAGAAAAGATACAGAATGGCAGGGACTGGGTAAGTAAAAGCCAAAGGCTGGAAGGAACTATGGCCTAACTAGGAATAATACAGGATGAATGCATCTGTTAGGAATGAGTGCAGCTGCAGTAATACAGAGCACATTAATAATTTGTTAAACCACAAAGATATGATCAGCAAGAAGCCCTGAAGTGCATGAAGAAAGGGCTCAACAACCCAGCTCTGTCAGCAGGGCTCCAGGCTCATCTCTCACCCTCAGCCGATTGACATTAATGTGAAGAGTTGTACCTCATGGTAACAATATGGCTGCCACATATCCAGACAGCACACCCTCATAGTACAGCCCCCAAAACTGAATGGGAATGAAAAGGATAGGAAGGGGATTTTCTTGCACTGCTTTTACTTTTATCAGAGAGAAATTTTGCGGGGGCAGGGGGGATGATGCCAGAAGACTACTTCTAAGTATGTCTCAGTGGGTCAGCGATGCATCCAACACCAATGACAGCCACAGTGGAATAGAACCACCATAACTGGCATTGATAAAATAATCATGATCTACACCCTGGACTAGAGGCTAGGCAAATGCTGACACCTAATATCTGAAGAAACCTGGACATGGCTGCTGGGGGAATGCCCAGCAAGCTTGACCTCCTCTCCTCCCTACCAGACACTGTTCTCCTTTTACAACAAATAACAAGGAGGCGTCAGGCCCATTTCTGGTTTTGTTTTGTCTCTATTTTCGTAATTATCTTCTATTATAAACAAATGATATTGGTTTTCCATTCATACTGTTCATGTGGTTTCCCTTTTAAACATTTGTATGTAATTAACATATTTTAAAATGAAAATATGAAGTAATTAACAATGCAAATAGTATGAAAAATATTGTTTGAAAAGTCATAAGGGTGTTTTGCAAAAGACTGACAATTGAGTTGGGCGTGGTGGCTCACACCTGTAATCCCAGCACTTTGGGAGGCCAAGGTAGGCAGATCACCTGAGGTCAGGAGTTCGAGACCAGCCTGACCAACATGGCGAAACCCCATCTCTACTGAAAATACAAAAAACTTAGTTGGGCATGGTGGCACACACCTGTAATCCCAGCTACTCAGAAGGCTGAGGCAGAATTGCTTGAATCCAGGAGGGAAGGGTTGCAGTGAGCCAAGATTGCGCCACTGCACTCCAGGCTGGTCAGCAGAGCGAGACCCTGTCAAAAAAGAAAAAGTCTGAAAATCGGGAAGCTCTGGGTAGAAAGTCCTAGGAGAGAGAGTTTAGGGACCTCTCAAGGTCCTTCAAAATAACCCATTATGTATTAAGGAAAGCTAAAAATTGCATCCTCATTAATTTAAGGCAAAATCATCAGAAACCTAGACTTACGTCAACTTATTTCATACTTAAGAAATCTAAGCTTATTTTCCTCTGATGCCATCTTGCTACTCCAGATAGATCCCCAAACAACTTCCCAGCTGGTGTGGGTTTATGTATGCCCAGATAGTGGGTTGCTGTGTTGTTCACTGAATACCACATTGGCATTCCCCGTTGATCTCTGCCACAATTACAATGGTTTCTGAAAACGAGCTGAAGCATGCAAAGTCACGATTCAAAATACATTGATTTTTTTGTCCTAAATTTTAGAATCATAATGACAGAGAAAGCCATGGGCTAATACATTCATGTCGGTGATATGTGTTTTACCTTTAGATGATGTTTATTAAAGCAGTAAGTGGAGTCAAAGAAAAATGCTAGCTTGTACAAAGTCAGTATGAGATGGTGTATGGTGACAAGCAGATTTTTAAACAGTCATAAGGATGATTCCTGAATGATTGACATGTAGAAAATCTGCTCTCTAGTGCATGGCAAGGCAATCTGTGTTTGATCAGAATTCCAGGGATGAGGAGACATGTGTGAGTAACTTGTTATCTATCTTACCCCTTCTCTCCTGTCTCCATGCAGAAACCTACTAAATCTGTCCTAACTGGGGAATAACCTTTTTGATCTTTAGAGCCTGTTATGGTTTGAAAGTTGGTGTCTTCAAGATTCATTATGTTGAAATTCTGATTCCTAAGATGATGGTATTAGAAGGTGGAGATTTGGGGAGGTGATTAGGTCATGAGTGTGGAGCCCTCATGAATGGAATTAGTGTCCTTATAAAAGAAATTCCAGAGAGATCCTTCAGTCCTTTCACCTAGTGGGGACACAGTGAGAAGCTGCTGTCTATGAACCAGCAGCAGCTCCTCACCAGGCACCAAATGTGCCGGCACCTTGATCTTGGATCTCCAGCCTCCAGTCTGTGAGAAATAAATTTCTATTGCTCATAAGCCACCCAGTCTATGGAATTTTTGTTTTAGGACCATGCCTGAGCACTGAACAGACTAAGACAGAGGTTCCTGGGTATGACAGCCTGTAGCTGAGGGTGAAATGAACTTGTGAAGTACGTCAAAAATTAAGCACATTAAACAAAATAAGAGTGCTCACTTTTTGTAGCCAGGACAGCTCACAGCACAAGTACTCCCCTCTTAGTTTAGCCATCATCACATTGTGACTTACTTCATTTTAGACCTAAGGTTTAAAGCAAAAGAGTAACAACGGATTCTTCAGAAGAGCTGGGAGGTCTCTAGGAAGCAGAATGTAGTAAGTGCTGACTAACGAAAGCATGTTCTAATTTCCTTTTCTGATGAATGTTTATTTTCTCTTTTTCAAAGCAACTCTGTTGAGTACCAAGGGTAGAAATGCATCAAACCTTTTCAATCTTGACTTAATAGGAGAACACTGAGTCTTCACCAGTTAAAAAGTCTAAAGTTTTAGAAATGCAAAAAAGAAATGTAATGGTATTACTATCCAACTCAGATCAAGGATAATCTAAGTAACAGTGACAAACATCTAAGCCCAACCATTTTAAATAACTAAATAATAATGTATTGCTGTTACCTTGCCAGGCCAGGATAAACGTGGCAGGAGAGTTTTGTTGTGGTTGTTGCTTTTCTTTGAGAGGCTACAATAATCCTGCTCATTACTCATGTTGATGATGTTAACTTGGGTGCTTTTTCTTGGCTCACCAAATATTTTCATAATGATCTGTCAACTTGCCTCATGCCAATTATCACGACTTTCAAATTAAGAACATCTGAACTAGCCGGGTTTGTGGCATTTGACATGGACAGTAAAGAAGAGAAAAAGGATTTTCTCTGTTATATTTGAATCAAAACATAGCCAGCTCATGGCTGCTTTTCTGAGCACTTACCACGCCTCCCACGCTGTCATGAGATGGTCACTACATCTCCCATTTGTCATTACAATCACCACTGGGCAGACAGCAACGACCCTTCACAGATGCCCGACCCCCCGCCACCAGACAGGTGGAATCATACTGGGCACAAGGGTGCCATGGCCCCTCATCCCCCAATGTCCCTCTTCCCAAACCCACTGGTACCCCTTTCCCCTCCCAAGCAGAGCCATCGGGGCCCTGAGATCTCCCACCCGGCATCAGACCACATTCAACTTAAGAGTCCACAGGCTGAAGCTGTTGTTTCAAATCTCTCTGTAATACCAGGTTTCTCAGCCACAGCTCAGAAGCTGAGGGGCAGACACAGGTGTGATCAAGAGTCTGGCTCCATTTTTTACATTAGGCCCTTGAGACTTTCAAACCCCGCTTTCCCCAAGTCCCTCCTCTTCTGCCTCCCAGCTGGGCAAGACACAAGAAGGCCAGTGCTTCTGCCTCCTTGGGCGCCAAGGGAAACTCAAACCATGCAACTCCCCAGCTGCATGGGAACTTCTCCCCAGCCCCACCTCTACCCCGCAGAAGGGACCAAACCATTTTCTCTGTCTTGATTAAACCCATTTGGACCTGCTTGTGCTATCTGCCCTCAACAGGGCTCCCTCGAGTGAGTAATACACTTTCTCCCAAATTCTCCTAGTGTCTAGAGTGTCATTAGCCCTGACATCCTACCTACACCTGTTGGGAAAAGTCCATCCTCAAAGGCCACAAAAGGTCAGGATTAAGTGCCCCTATGTGGCTTTGGAAAAATAGCTAAGTTTTTACATACCTCAGTCTTCTCATCTATATAATAGGGATACAGGCAGATACAGCTGGTTGCTGTCCCAATAGCTATTCCTTCTTAAGAAACCTGAATTTTGCTCAAGTTGGCAGTTGGGAAAAAAATTTATAGGCTCCTACCAGCTTTCCTTGCAGCTGTGAGTCTACAAGTCCTACAGTCCCAGCCAAAGAAAAGTGAACAGAGGTCCCCAGGTGTGGCTTCAAGGAGACGCCACAGGAAGAGAGACATCACCGGGCATTTTCTCTTCACCTTTTGCCCTCTGCCTCATTCCTTCTTCCCTGTCAGATAAGCCAAGCAACGAGGGTCCCAGGCTGAGGACACAGCTGAGAGACAATGGTATCATCTGGCTGCACCCGTCCTGAAATGCTAATTGCTGGGTTTTACATTACATGAGAAAATACAAGTCTAACTGATCAACACACACACACACACACACACACACACACACACACACACGCACTCATGCACACAAACTTGCCTTCTTCCTACTTTTGGATGTGAATAGGTTAGGATGTAATGCTCAGAGTTCTGACAGCCATTTGGTGACCATGAGGAGACAACGCTGAGAACCAGTCAGTATGCTGAGGAGGACAGGACAGTGAGACAGACAGAGACTAGGTCCTGGCAAACATGGAAGAACTCCAGGAATGACCCTAAAAGTGCTCAGCTTTAGGCTTCCTGGTGTTTTAGATAATAGCCCCTCTTTTTTAAAGTCTTTCTAGTTCAACATTCTTCTACATGGGACTACTATGCAAAATGATAGACTAGATAAAGAAAATGTGGCACATACACACCATGGAATACTATGCAGCCATAAAAAAGGATGAGTTCATGTCCTTTGCAGGGACACGGATGAAGCTGGAAACCATCATTCTCAGCAAATGGACACACAGAAAACCAAACATCACATGTTCTCACTCATAAGTGAGTGAACAATGAGAACACATGGACACAGGGAGGGGAGTATCACATACTGGGGTCTGTCGGGAGGTGGGGGGCTAGGGTAGGGAGAGCATTCAGAGAAATACCTAATGTGGATGATGGGTTGATAGGTGCAGCAAACCACCATGGCACATGTCTATCTATGTAACAAACCTGCACGATCTGCACATGGACCCCAGAACTTAAAATATAATAAAAATTAATTAATTTTAAAAAGATTCCAAAGAAACTTAAGATTCTAATTGTGAAGTTCCAAGACCCATTGTAAACATACGAAGATCTTCTGGGGTTGGAACTGGCCTTCCCCAAAGCCTGAAAAATATAAAATATAGAGCATATTAAGTCACTGAAGTATAAAATTGATCTGAGCACAATAGTGCTATCTCTCCTGGCACAGTTTCCAAATGCCCTTTCCTGCCTCTGTGAATCTTTATGAGTGCTGGTGTGTGTTCTCATGATACAAACTCACAAAAGTAGACCATCACCTCTGATGTTTTTGCTGAGTTCAGAGTTCTGACCTGAATTTATGAAGTGGACAGTTTCAGTGAAGAAAGACTGCCAGAGATACAGCCAAAACCATAGGGGTGTGGAATTTAATTATCGGGGTGTGGGAATCTGGCTGATTTCTTTCCTCCTGCATGAGAGGCGCAATTACCCCACACCACCTCCTGCCAGACGTTCATAGGGAAAATATAAAAGTTAAACTTTCTTTTGTCAGCCTGATAAGCAAACCCGCATAAAGCTCCAAGCCCCATGAGCCAACTTGGAATACAAATTAAGTGTTTTCCGCTTCAGAAATGTCCATCCTTTCTCAGAGCCCAGGTTGACATCAAACGTGTCTAGACATTTTGTGGGTTAGAACTCCTTTCCTTCGACTCGGTCTCCTGCTGCACCCACAATGGCTGCTGCACCCATCAGAGTGCCATCCCATCTTGGTTTTACTGCCTGGTAAAAGGAGAAGTTGCATTAAACAATGACTCCATGACAGACTGAGAGGATACAATTTAGGAAGATTACATGGACCTTATTGTAGATGCCCAAGGTATTTTCAGCAATAAGCAGTGTCAAAATGGGTAGAAAATAACGGATGGCTGACCCCAGGCCATTTCTCAGGTGAACAGCTGATAGTCACTCCCTCAATGTTCCAGTTTATGAGCATTTCTTCCAATAACAGGGAGTTAAAAATACCTCTTCAACTTCCTCTAAGCAAAGAACGACAGGTCCCCAGCCACCAGGCATTCCGCAGGAGGGAGCCTCCTTGCTTACCTTGGAGCAACTCAACAATAAAATAAATACCATGTGCTCATTATTCAAATGAAATTTTAATTAATTCAGAACTTGTTCCCACACCTTCCTGGACAGCTCCTGATAATGAGCTCTCTGGGCTCTTCTTCCTCCAGCTTGTGATGTCATGCTAAATGGACTGCATCTAACAGTGTCAATGGGATGCAAATGCACGAGTGTGGGGCGGTGGTTTGACTCTGTGGTTTCAGGACCTGCTGAAATATCACAACCTACCCTCCCAATCCCAGAGCCTCTTTCCCTCCCTCCGTATTGGGGTGAAATTGATGGTGTTTGTAAGAGTTTCAGAGCTGCACAGGAAGAGACCCAGTCACAGGGAGTGTTTTCTTTAATTTACATACTTGAAAATGACTCCAGCCAAAGCATTCCGTGCATGGAACAGCTAGTGGTGCTGAATTATCTGTAGTCCTCAACCTCACAAATCATAGCATCGCTCTCTTGCCCCAGTGGCAGCCAGGAGTCATTCCCCTGTGAGAACTAGGGTGAGAAATAATGCCCCTGGAGTCAGAGACCAGAACCTGACCCCAAATCTTCCTCCAGCTCATGCTGTCATTGCGCAGGTTCTACCTGCTTCGTTTCTCCTCCGGTGAAATAAAGGACACCTGACCTACCTGCTGCAAAAAGCACCTGAAGTGAGGTGAGTGAAGCACTGTGAACAGTTAGAAGAAGCTGGCATGGTGAGTCCACATTCCTGACCCTCACCAGGTCCTCCCCTCCTTGTGGTCATGAGCTTGGGACTGTGGAGTCCACAGAGAAGACAGAGCCCAGATGAATATGAACTGCAGCCTCACTGGGGAAGGTGGGGAGGCACTCTGACAGCAGATGGTACAGAGGAAGACGCACTGATTATAATATTGTAATTTTGTGATTGTGACTTAATCCATAATACAGTGTCTTCTAGCTCCTCCTAAGTCCAAGTGCATCTGATACATTGAATATACAATTGTCACAATAAGATTGAAACATAATGTTACTTGGTCTCTTCCTGCTCCTTTCAAATTTATGAATTGGGCATTTCCTTCCATCCCTGTATGAAAATTCTAGCAGATCCTATGAGTTTTCTGCTCACTGTTAAATAATGTACTATTCCATGGTGTATTAATCTGTTCTTATATTGCTATACAGAACTACCTGAAACTGGGTAATTTATGAAGAAAAGAGGTTTAATTGGCTCACAGTTCCACAGACTTTACAAGAAGTGTGGTCGGGGAGGCCTCAGGAAACGTACAATCACAGCAGAAGGGAAAAGAGGAAACACATCTTCACATGGTAGCAGAACAGAAAGAGAGTGAAAGGGGAGGTGCTACACACTTTTAAACAACCAGATCTCTCGAGAACTCTACCATGAGACAGCCCTGGGGGATGGTGCTGCACCATTGGAAACTGCACCCATGATCCAGTCACCTCCCACCAGGCCCCACCTTTAACACTGGGGAAGTAATTCAACATGAGATTGGGTGGGGACGCCCATGGATATCTTTTCATGACAGTAGGCAGAATAGAGTGACTCCTAAGAACCAGGCCTGTGAGAGGGGACACAGAGATAAACCACATTACATGGTTAAGTAAGGCCATAAATCCAGTCTCAATTTTGTCATCAAAATATTCTCTCCAAGATAGAGGTCAATCCTCCTGCAATCCATCCCTCCTCTGTCCCTGGAACGCCCCAAGCTCGTGCCCCTCCAAGCTGTCACTCTTCATATGGCTGACCCTGCTCCCCTCCTTGCAATTCATGCTCCACAATGAGGCTTCCATTGGTCTTAGATCAAAGCCCCTATCCCAGTCACTCTCTACACTATCGTCCCATTTCATTTGACTCTTAGCAGCCATTGGTACTTGAAATCGTTTTACACTAAGGCCTTGTTTACAGATGATCTCCCTCCATGAGGGTGCCCTAGCTGACGGCAGGAATTTGCCTCTCCTTCCTGTTCACTGCAGTAGCTTTTGTCTTCTCTCCTCAAAGCTCCCATGCTGCCTCCCCTTCTCAGCTCACAGCTATATACCCTGCACATGGTAGATGTTTAATTAATAAATACATGATTTGACAACTAGTATTATAAGGAAAAGTCTGGGTTTTCAAGAAAAAGTTGAGCACATATTTCTGGTCACTGTCCTCTAACCAGAGCAAGAGAGAGAGAGATGAACCTGTCTAAGAACAAAAGGTACAGAGGAGGAGGCCCATCAGCAGCTTTCCATAAGAATAGGCAGGACAGAGTCTGGCTCCTAAGAACCAGGCCTGTGAGAGGTGACACGGTGGGGCAGATGCAGAATCAAAGACAGCCGGAAGTTCACTAGGAACACCCAGGACATCCAAGTGTGTTCCGTCGTAGACTGAAACTTGAGACTGACCTGGCCATTAATCTTGGCTGGCTGACTATCTTGTCACTCTTCATCCAGTCGCCATGGACTAAATCTTTGTTTTCCCCTAAGCTTCATATGTTGAGGTCCTAACCTCAATGCGGTGGTATTAAGAGGTTGGATCTTGAGAGGTGAATAGGTTCACAGGAGGCTCCCAGAGAAGAGTCCTCATGGTGGGATTAGTGTCCTCATAGGAAGAGGCAGGAAAGAGTTTGCTTCTTTTCTTTCTTCATCATGTGAAGATACAACTGGAAGACAGCAATCTGCATGCCAGGAAGAGTACCCTCCCTAGGCACCAGATCCGACAGCACCTTAATCTTGGACTTCCCAGCCTCCAGAACAGTGAAAAGTAAATGCCTGTTGTTTAAATCACCAAGTCTGGATACTCCATTCTAGCAGCCCAAGTAGACAAAGATACAACTGTTTGTGATATTGCAGCTTTTCAGCTGTGGCTCCTTAGTACATCACTAAGATGGTGCAAAAGCAAAATACTGTAGCCCGAGCAAAACCAAACAATAACAACAGCCAATTTACTCCCATGCTGAGGATTCATTGAGCATCCCCTGTGATCCAGGAACTGTTGTTGAAAATAGAACAGAAAACAGAACAGCAGAAGAACTCCTGCCCTCATGGAGCCGACACACAGAAGATGAGATAACAAGTAAGCAAACTTTACAGGGTCATATGGAAATCTGGGCGCCTAGAAAGTGAGAGGAGGATAGAAACTCTGGGTATCATCATCAACAAGGTGGTCAGGAGACCTCGCTGAGAAGGGGACAGCTTAGCAAGGAGCTGAAGGAGGTGAGGAAGGACAGATGCAGGTTTCTATGGGAAAGAGGTTCAGGCAAAAGAGGGCAGCCTGGACAGAGGCCCTGAGCAAGGGGCTTATGAGGCACAGTCAAGGACAAGCTAGGAGAGGGGAGAATGGCTGAAGCTACATCCCCAGAAGGCAAGAGCAGATGGGACATAGGGCAGCCAGGAGGGGCTGCCTTAGGTGGTCTGTTCATAGCACAGAAGGGACAGCAGATTTAAATACCACAGACCCAGCCTGGGCCAGGCAGAGAGGTTGTTGAAGGTTTCCTCTGCTTGCTTTTATTTCCTTTGTGAAATTGGATGCTGGGATATCATCTGAGTATGAGAATGGGGGGAAGAGTGTTGAGTGTTGTAGGTGTGAGGAGAAAAGGCCCAAGTACATATATTATTTATTTTCACACTACAAAGAAATACACGAGACTGTGTAATTTGTAAAGGGAAGAGTTTTAGTTGATTCACAGTTCCACGTGGCTGGGGAGGCTTCATGAAACCTTCTCAAGGCAGGTATCTTCTTCACAAGGTGGCAGGAGAGAGAAGAGCAAAGGAGGAACTTCCAAACACTTATAAAACCCTGAGATCTGGTGAGAACTCACTCGCTATCATGAGAACCCTGGTATGGGGGAAACTACCCCCATGATGCAATCGCCTCCCACTGGGTCCCTCCCTTGACACGTGGGAATTACGGGGATTAAAATTCAAGATGAGATTTGGGTGGGGACACAGAGCCAAACCATATCGATATGAAATAGTCACCAGGAAATCCGGTGAGTGCATTGTCGGGCCTCCCAAGAACCCACCTGGCTGTCAGTGAGAACAGTCAGCAAGGCTGGACATTGCCCGCATCCACATCAGCAGCAGGCTGTGGATGATCAAGAGTGAAGAGCTCAATTCTGTCAGGGTGGGTGTTTGCCAGGGAATAGGATGACCACTATGGCAGTGTCCAGGGAATGTTACAGAGGGCTGAGGTAGGCTGGATGGGGACTGTAGCAACCTGGAGAAGGCTTCAGAGCAGCAAGAACTCAGCTCCAGTCAGTTAGTTTCTGCACAAATAGATGAAAGCATGAATGTGTTAGCTATGCTATGAACATGAGACAAAGGTCAATAATTTTCTGATGTTTTTATTGTTTTGTATGACATTTAGATTTTTATGAGAAATCTTTTCTAGCAAATAATTCACTTATTTTAAAACAAAAAGCATAATTTGATTAAATGAAAAAAATCCCCCAAAGTTACTTCAGCCATGCCCCAGCATGCATTTTTGTTTTAAATCTCAGTTTTGTTTGTTTGGTTTTGGTTTTGGGTTTGGGTTTATTTGTTTGGCTGCTTGGCTGGTTTTGAGGTGGAGTCCCACTCTGTTGCCCAGGCTGGAATGCAGTGGCGCGATCTCGGTTCACAACAACCTCCACCTCCAGGGTTCAAGAGATTCTTATGCCTGAGCCTCCCAAGTAGCTGGGATTACAGGTGCATGCCACCACGCCTAATTTTTGTATTTTTGGTAGAGATGGGTTTCACCATGTTTCCCAGACTGGTCTCAAATTCCTCTCAAGTGATCTGCCCACCTTGGCTTCCCAAAATGCTGGGATTACAGGTGTGAGCCATCATACCCAGCCTCTAGTTTTGTTTTGTTTTTTGTTTAATGGATCAAATACAAAATCAATTCCAAGAGCTGTCAAATGACTTGCCAAAAATGGAAACTTGAACAATTCAATGATATTGATGCAAAAACTTGTACATTTAAAATTAACAAATAGAATCCACTAGCATGTTTTTAAAATCACTGTATAGCTAGTTGGGATTTATTCTTAAAATGTAGAGTGGCCAAATATTTTTAAATGCATTAATATAATGTAAACCTAATATTAAAAGAGCTAAGGTGAAAAAACATTATATTATGTCCATAGATGCATTGCATTTAATGAAATTCTACACATCTATTAAAATATGGATTCATGCATACTTTTTATTTGTATATGTGTATATATGGATATGTATACACACACACACACACACACACACACACACACACACACACACCCCTCAGCTGAACATCAGCACTTTACTTAATGGATATACTAGAATCTCCATTGCTGTTTGATTTTAGGACCGTGTTGGAAGTCAATGCAATTAAAAAAGAAAATATAAACAGGGAATAAAAATTGAAAAGGAAGAGATGAAACTATTCTTATATCTACCTCTGGAGATAAAATAATATTTGTAGGTGATGTAACTACATACATAGAAAATCCCAAAGAATGAAAAAACTACAAATATGAAGAGAAGTTAAAGAATTCACATGTTAAATGTCAACATAAAAACTTAATAAACTTCACATATACAATCAAAAGGAGTTAGATGACATAATAGAAGATTAATTAATGATAATAGAACACCCAGATGAAAATATTAGCAAAATTTGTTCACAACTATGTGAAGAAAGTTGTTCAATAATCCTGGTAAATACAAAAGCAGATCCAAAAAAAGATGGAAAAATATCTTGTTCTTGGATGAAAAAAATGCAGCATCATAAAAATGTCATGTCTTTATCATTTAATTCATAAATGCAATGTAATTCCAATAAACTAATTTTCCCTGGAGCTAAAAAAACTTAATTTTAGAAATTTAATTTGGAAATATAAACAAGCAGATATATCCAAGAAAAGCCAGGTAGTGGAAAGCGTGTCAATAGATCTAAGCCTCTATCATTAAACAGTGTATGACTGCTTAGCTAGGTAGACCAATGGAGTAGACTAAATGGTTTTATTTATTTATTTATTTATTTGAGACAGAGTATCACTCTGTCGCCTAGGCTGGAGTGCAATGGTGGGATCTCGGCTCACTGCAGCCTCTGCCTCCCCAGTTCCAGCTATTCTCTTTCTTCAGCCTTCTGGGTAGCTGAGATTACAGGCATGCTCCACCACACCTGGCTAATTTTTGTACTTTTAGTAGAGATGGGGTTTCACCAATGTTGGCCAGGCTGGTGTTGAACTCCTGACCTCAGGTGATCCGCCTGCCTCGGTCTCCCAAAGTGCTGGGATTACAGGTATGAGCTGCCATGCCCAGCCGACTAAATGGTTTTAGAGTAACTGGTGAGCAATACAGGAAGGTTACTAAACCTAAATCTGCTACACCAAAATGAATTCCAAACAGGTAACACCTTTTCTTAAAGAAGTAAACACGAAAAGGAAAGAAAGAAGGAAATAATACAACTATGTGGATATTGGAGCAAAACATGGGTGAATTCCTTTACAACTTAAGAAAAGGTAAAAGTTTCTCAATATGACTCAAAATCACAGAAAAATGGGCAAGAGATATGAACAAGAATTTTGCCAAAAATAAATGCAAATGGATAATAAACCTATAAGATGTTTATCCTCACCTAAAATAATAATATATTAATTCAAACTGCATGTAGTATCATTTCCTGCTCATTAAATTGGTAAAATCCAAAAGTTTAACAGCATGCCCTGTTGCCTGGGCTGTGGGGAAGGAGCTGCTCTCACAGGTTGCCCTTAGGATTGCAAAATGTTAAAGGAAGGAGGAGGAAAAAAAGACACTTATGATGCAATTGGGGAAATTTGAACAGACTGGATGTCTGAGGGTAGTGTTAAATTTTCATCAGTTTATGGTATTATGACGATATTAAAAATCAGTCTTTTTTAAAAAAATGCACACAAAATTATGATATCTGCAATTTCCTTGATATCATCCAGGAGGAAGGTGGGCAGAGGGTAGAAACAGAGTTGAAATAAACCTAGTCACATGTTCATAATTGTAGAGGCTGGAGTATGGGAATGTGGAATTTTACCATACTAGTCTTTCTGCTTTATGTGAGTTGGAAATGTCCTGAAGAAAGAAAGGGGAAAGTGATGATTTCAAAAAATGCGTTCAGCTCATGAAAAATGGATTTGCAGCCCCTGATTTGAGCTAATCCCCTCCTTTTACGGTTGTGAAACCAAAGCTCAGAGAGCATCATGACCTGTGCAATGTCACAAAGCAAGCCAGCAGCAGCACCCAGACCAAGAACATTTCAGCTCCCTCCATCCTGTAGAGATGGGAGGTTACTGAGCCCGAGGGATGGGCTCAGCACATCTTCACAGCCAGGGCTGACCTTGGGACCGCTGAATAAAACACTCATTCGTATTATTCTGGTTATTTACTGACAGATACCGTAGCCAGAGAAAAACACTGGAATTGCTATTGTGCTTATCATTAAATGCCTCATTATGAAAAAATGCTCCTGAGCAGGGCCATAGGGTGAAAAACCATTTACACAGCATTCAGTCCTAGGAGCTAAAAATGGGACTGGTAGAATTCAAATTAAGTGGGGGAAAAATACGTTTTTTCTCCTGCCAAGGTTGTATGTTGCAAGAGCAACTGGAAGAGAAAAATGCTCCCAAATCTAAATATTAGAGGAAAGCATTTGCCTCCTGGTACAAGCCGGCCATGTAGCAGCTGACATGCGGAGAACATGCTCACCCACCCGACGAGCATAGGGGCCAACCCGATCATGGTCAGGGGCTTCCTGGGATTCCTGCCCACTGAGGGTCCTCAGGAGCCTGAGTTTCCCTCCCTCATCCACAGCTGTGTGTGCCTTCCAGGTGTCTGTCTGCAGTGCCAGCTGCCCCTGCACTGGCAAGTACTCAACTTCTGAGCTCACCCATCAGGGGCGGGGAAAGGGAGGCACAGGGAATAACCAACCCCAAAGTGCCACAGTGTTTGTCTGGGACCCGCCTGTGCTACACTGAATAAACAGGAGGAAGCAGCTCTCCAAAAGGGATGCCATTTATTCTTGTTGGAAATAGATGCTCTGTGCTGCAAAGAAAACTTAGCACTGAGGCAAAGGATCTTTTAGCAATGCAATTTTTACTTCCTGGATCTGCAGGAAGGGTACTCTCACTGGCCATCTTGCCACGAGACTACAATGAACAAAGGAAAACAGACAAACTTATCCCTTACGCATTTGGGGTCATTCTTACTGCTGTGCCTGATCTCCGTTGGCTGGAGCCAGATCTTACAATTTAAACTAAAACCCGATTGGCTAACAACTTAAAACTTTTTAAAACAGGGAAAAGCAATGGAGAGCTGGGACATGCCTGTGAACACATCCAGCACAGATATCTTGGCTAAAGTACAAGGACATAGAATGTACTACATGCCTGTAAGCATGGCATGTCTAACAGCTACATAGGATAGGGCTTAACAAAGAGTTACTAGCACACTTATAACTTATCCTTTAATAGGAAAGAAAACTTTAAAAAGGAACTTTTCTATTTCCCACAATTCTTTAGGAATGTGAGTAGGACCCACAGGAGGCCAGGGATGCAGTAAAGGTCTGAAAGGCACCAGAGATGATGGCTTCTCTCCCTGCCCAAGCACCCAAACAATAGCTGCAGTCCCTGTGCCAAGGAGTGTTGAAGAATTCACCAAGAGCTCTGATCCTCTCTCCATCATCCTCTGTGGAAAGAAAAAAGTTCCTCTTCGAAGTTTCCCTTCTTGTTAAAGAAATAAATGTTAGAAATAATAGTTTCTTTCAAAGACTAACTTTCTTCAAAGCCTTCTTGCTTTTTGCTAATAACTCTTTGTTAAGCCCTATCCTATGTAGCTGTTAGACATAAGGGAATAAGTACATTCTATGTCCTTGTACTTTAACCAAGATATTTGTGCTGGACGTGCTCACAGGCATGTGACAGCTCGCAGCCTATGCCCCTTCCTTATTTGGGAATGTTATCATGTTTCTAAGTCCTTTTGCAAGCAACTTTCTCTTTTCCTTTGTTCTCCATTGCCCTTTACCCATTTGGAAAAGTTTTAAGTTGTTGGCCAATTAGGTTCAGTATTAGGTTGTGAGGTCTGGCTCCGACCAAAAGAGATCAGACACAGCAGTAGGAACCCAGAGTGTAAGGAATAAATACGCCTGCCTTTCCTTTGTCCATTGTACTCTCATGGCAAGACTGCTGAGTCGTACCCTTTCTTCAGAAAGTAAAATCGCCTTTTGAGAGAACTTTTTGCCTGAATGTTAATTTTTCCTTGCAGAACCAAGGAACAGACATTTTACTTACAACACCCTCAGTCCTGGCTCTGCCTCCAAGCACCCTAGGTGTGTTTGCTGACTCTGGCCTCAGCTCCCTCGTATGCGGGCTGAGGATAATAGTAGCTCCTCTCTGCATGGGTTGGCTCCTTACAGAAGTGGATGCTGAAACAAGGTGGGGAGAGCAAGAGGTCCTGAGAGGAAATCCTGTGGAGGAGAGGAAGCAGGTAAGGGCTGCGAGAGCTCAGGCCTCGGGTAGATCTGGGAAGTGCCCGGTGACCACACACTTGATGCTGGAGGTTAAGCTCTTGCTTGAGGGGACATCCAAGCAGTATACCTTCAAGACCACTGTGACCTCTACCGAGCCACCCCCAGCTCCAGGCAGGAGCAACAAGCAGCTCCCTCAGAGTTTTGGGGATTTTTTTTGAAACAGGGTCTCCCTCCATCACCCAGGCTGGAGTGCAGTGGTGCAGTGGTGTGATCATGGCTCACCGTAGCCCAAAACTCCTAAGCTCAAGTGATCCTCTGGCCTCAGCCTCCTGATTTGGTGGGTCTACAAGTGCACACCACCATGCCTGGAGTATTTTTTATTTTTTAGTAGAAATGGGGTCTCACTATGTTGTCCAGGCTGGTCTCAAACTCCTGGGCTTAAGCACTCCTCTGGCAACAGCCTCCCAAAGCTCTGGGATTACAGATGTGAGCACCACCACATTCGGCCTTTTTTGTGTGTGTTTTAGGAGATAGGTCTCTCTGCATTGCCCAGGCCGAAGCATGCTAGCTGTGCACAAGCAGAATCACAACTATCAGCTTACTGCATCCTTGACCTCCTGGCCCAAGTGTTCCTCTCCACTCAGCCTCCCAAGTAGCTGGGACTGCAGACGCACATCACCACACCCAGCTATGGAGGTCCCAACCTCATTAAGATTCTGGTTTTGGTAAGACAGAACACACTAACACTCAGAAAGATACAAGGCAGAACTCTGTTGCTTACAGTTCTAAAAGAGAGAAAACTTTCAGGCATGGCTATGCAGAGGGCATTTTCCCCCCAATGTTTAGAAATATAACACTTTACTGAGGTGTTAAGAGCTCATTGTGAGACAGGGTATAAATTTAACCATGAAGGTCTCCCAGTGGCTCGTCCAAGGCCACAGAAAAAATAAAAACTACAAACATCATATAGAACATGAATGGGGGTGCCAGAAAACTCACAATTGAGACTGTCAATGATTTGTCATTCCTGAGTGCAGAGTAATATTAGTAAGCGTCCCAATCCCTGTCCTTTGCAGGTGTTCGAGTGAGAGCCCAGGTTCCTTGCCATCAGATTTCTGCCCTTGTGGTTGTGTCTGCTTCAGCAGTTGTCTGTGATTGTCAATTTGGGATTTTTCTCTTCCTCAGCCATCAGAAGTGCCTGGGTTTCCTCACCAAAATTAATTGACCTCAAGGCCACCTCTGCTGCTCATGGTTTCTTTGCCAATGTCCACTCCAGATTCTCCCCGCTCCCCTCCCCTCCACCGGTCCTGGTGGCTCACCTGCTGGCAGGACTAAACCTCCCTCCCTGGATCCTCCAGTCCCTGGTGGCCATGCCCTCCAGAGGCTGGGGTGCTGCCCATGTCCACTCATAGTCATAGTGGGGCAAGAGGCACCCACAGGGGTCACCTGAGCTCCATGCTCATTCCTCCTTCCCTTCATGGGTGACCACAGTTCTACCCGCTCCTGATCAGGGTCAGATGCCCTGGATAAATGACCATGTGTCTCCCTGGCTGCTGGTCCTCACACGCAGGAGTCCAGGGGCCCAGGCAATGGCCTTAGCTTACACTTCAACAAGACCCTTTCTGTGTCCCCCAGAAAGCATTCACCCATATTCAGCCATAACCTCCAGCACACAGAGCCCAGAGTCATGACCACGTCAACACCAACTTTTCCCCCAAGGACCTGGGAACAATGAGAAATGGGGCCACTCCTGCTTCTGCACCTTGGTTCCTGGTGTCATGTGGTCTTCCTGTTGGAGAAACAGCATCACATAGAGGTCTGATTCCCCCTAGGTTGCGGGCAGTAGCCCCTTCTCACAGAAGCTGTCTGGGAGCTGGTGTTTCGGCAGCACAGCTCCACACGGCTCCCCTACACTGTCAGGCAGGCAGCTCCACATGGTCCAGCACATGAGATGAACAACATGCTTCATGCTCCAGCCCATCCTGTGCCCCCTTCCTTTGCAGTGGCTCCCCTGGTGCTGTGCCATGTGGGATTCAATGCTTGTGCATCAGTCACCCCACAACCTCCCAGAGAGAAATGCTGGCTGGGGCCCTGCAGGCAAGAGGGACAAACCTCTTCCCAGCAGAGGTTCATGTTTCAGTGAGAACAAGCCCTTGGTCCTGTCAGCACAGAAGGTCCCCATGAAGCCTGGATGGCCTCAAGAAATGGGTTGGTCTCTGAGGCAGTCAGAGATGTGCCCTCTCAGGTCCCCCTCCTAGAGGGAGCCTATCCCACAGAGTGCAGAGAGCTGACAGCCTCCAGCTGTGGGCACCTCAGGCTGGGTCTCAGCATCTGAGCCAAGGGCATGTTTCCCTGGTACGCTCCCAGCCAGTGAGCACAACAGCTCTGCATTGCTGGTATGAGGCTATGGGTGGGTGGAGGCTTTCTCCAAGCTGCGCTATAATCTGGGGCTTCTTCTTACCTGAACCCTTTCCTCCCTCCTCATTTTCACAGGTGCCAGACATGCATCATCGGCTGAGGGCTCTCCTTGCCTTCCTCTGTACCCTTTTTCCCCTTCCCCGAGTGGGCACCACCCCAGGCGATCTATGGCACTTCCAGCCCCACCTTGGTGTCCTGCACTGGTACAACCTCTGCAAGGGCATCGCCATCACAGGGCACAGCATTGCTTTTGCCAATGGCAGGCTGGACATTCGGATGTGGCTGCTGATGAATCAGCCTTAAGCAGTGCAGTCCACACTGCCGGGGCAGTGTCTCCTCGGTCTCTGCTGCCATGGCCCCTCCAGGCATGTGCTCACTGCTCCAGTTTGGGGTGGCCCATGAGAGACCAGCTAATGTCAGTGTGCTGGGTCTCCTTATCTACCCATTGTTGAGTGCCTCTCCCAGGATGGATGTGTCCGGGTGACTGCTAACACATTAACGTGCAATAGGGTTTTCACTTTGTGCCCAATCCCAGGTGACCATCCAGTGCTTCATCCTCAGAACTCCTTGTCCTCAATTTCTCAGATCCATGACCAGCCCACCAGACCACTCATTACTGCCCATGAGGTCATACAAATTCTCACTTCAAACCATGTCCCTTTCCACACAAAGTGAATGGACAGGGCTCCATTCAACGTTCTGCCCAGCAGAAAGATTTTTCCTCTCCACTGCCTTTCAAGGCCACCCCTGGGTATGGCTGGGATATGGCAGCTGACCATTTTGGTCTTGCATCCACATGCTGGTGGGTTCATCTTTAGACTAAGCTCCAGTGTGTCCTTCCTCCCCCAGGTGTCAGGGACCCTCAATATGGCCACAGGTGTGCACTGAGGAATAGTGGGTTGCGATAGTGGCGGGTGACCTGGGGTAATATGGCCACAGGTGTGCACTGAGGGATAGTGGGTTGCGATAGTGCTGGGTGACCTGGGGTAATATGGCCACAGGTATTCACTGAGGGGTGGTAGGTTGCAACAATAGTAGGTGACCTGGGGTCTTGATTCTGCCCATGCGACTTCCTCATGACCTCTGACCCTGCTCAGGCTCAGGGCTGGACTTACCCTTTCCATGTTTCTGTGGATGCTACTCAGCCAACCTAACTTTATGACTTGGAGGATCCAAAGGAATCCAGCTCATGAAAGACGGTTCCAGAGGCACACTCACTGGCCACTCAGGGCTTCTCCCACATCTAGGCTTCCATTTCTGCCAGGGTCCAATGGCATGCTAGAGCTGCCTCTCAAAAGACATTAAATTCTCTGTTGCAAGCTTTTTTCCATGCTACAGTGCCCTCTCAGCAGGACTGTGAGGATGAACTGAGACACTGGGTGCGATGCTTGCAGCACAGAGCTAAATACAGATGAGGAAGGCTTGTACAAAAAGGGGTCACTCCCAGTAGAGCTCAGGATACAGCATTTGGACACAGCTGGGCAGATCACAGTGATGGCTAGAGAAACATCCTACAGGAATGTACCTGGATCAATTGTCTGTGATTTTTAACAACTGGGGAGCTGAGAGGGAAATGCACATAAAGTGAGGGTTTTGGGAGAAGAGAAAGCAGCCAATAGGGAGACAGACAAACTTCCAGCACCTTCCACGGGAGGGAAATTGCAGCGTCATCCTTCCCCAGCTCATGAAATAAATCCATGATTTATGAATGGAATTAATAGAAACCAACCAGGCATGGCTACGCCTACAGTGCTTTGTTCAACAACACATATTTCCCATAGTAATTATGTTCAAATAATAACAACACAGAAAAAAAATTCCTGGTCATCAGTACTGGATCATGAGTGCTAACAAGACTGATGGTTTTACCAATAAAACTGCCAGCAAAGCGGGCTGGAAGAAAAGACACACAGGCCGAGGGCTGACCCTGCTTGTCGGCATGTTTTGCAATTATCATTCTGACTTTCGGTGTCTCTATTTCCTCCACTGGGAAATAGAGGAATTTCTCGAATTCACCGTTTCAGTGGGTTCTACAAGACACACATGTCCCGGGGAAACTGGCCTGGGAAAGAAGGGAGGCATTTCTCATTGTAAACAGTCCATTGTTCCCTGAAGTTACTAACTGTACAATATAGTTTGTTCATTTGTCTATGCTGTCCTGATCCACTTTTGAGGTTTCTAGCAGGGGGCAGGGGCTGTTCCCCTTCTTCAGTATCTGATTAAGACCATGCCCCCCAGTACTCCCCTTATGGGGTTCCCACACTCCAAGCCACTGGGCATCCTCCTTAGTACTCTAGATTAGAGCCAGGTATCAAACAACTAGGGATAGCTCTGCACCCAAGATCCCAAGAAAGCCTCCAAATTGCCAGTCCACAGGGAGCACCTTGGAAACTGAACCAAGCCACTGCACTTTCCACACATTATGCGACCCTCAGCCTTCGCTGCCCGTGACACAGCCCTCTGCATAGCCCCGCCTGGAAGTTTCCTCTCTTTTGCAACTGTAAGCAACAGAGCTCTGCTTTTCATCTTCCTGGGTGTCAGCATGTTCTGTCTCACCAAAAACAGGACCTTTGAATCCTACAAAACAAATGCCAGCACTCGAGCTCTAGAGGTGGCGGATCTGTGCCCGACCAGCCTTTAGTTGTTCCCTCCTCTGTTTATCTGTTCTTTCCCCCACTCTAATTCCTAGTTTTCTCCTGTATGGCTCGTGCAGCATTGGAATACCCTAGTGATCACTCCTGACTCAGAATCCCTGGGCTCAGGTCCTTACTCTCCAATGCTTGTAACTGCATCTTTGTGCTCCTCCCTCCCCTCCTCAAAGAAGGAAGTTAAACACTGCATCTCCTTCAAAGGCTGCTATGAAAGTCCAGACCATCAGAAGCACTCACTAAGACAGACACTGCACACACACATGCACACAAATGCCCACAGGCATCCCCATGTGCTGCAAACAGGAGACCGAAGCCAAAAGCTTCCATCCGGTGGTCTTAGCAGGCAATCGAGAGCAAACTGAGTTCTCAGGCCCCAGATTCTTGACAGCAATCAACTTGGGCCTTTTAGTGTTATGTTCAAAGAAAGCTGCATGACCAATGACAGCCAAGCTGACACCATTGTGCAAAGCAGACCCTCATCACGCCACTGAAGACTTCTGACCACATTTCTTGTACTGCACTGGGAATGATGTTCCCAAATCTTGTCGGCATCTTGTGAATTATGCATTATACCTTCTGCAACTTAAAAGCATTTCCATCTTCAAATGTGAACATTTAAAATAGGTCACATATTTGGAAACTATATGTTGGCTTTATTTATTCATTTATATTAAATTGGGGGAAAATGAAATGGTCTGGTCCTCTCTTTAAATCAGAAAAGCCCTGCTGAGGCCCAAATAGGCCAGAACGCTGGTGGATGACCTAAAAATGTCTGTGATGTACTGAATTTTGAAACTTCGAGCTGAATTCTGTGGGCATGTGCATGTTTTGGCAAGAGGGTCCGCTAATTGAATTACATTAATATAAATAGAGGGAAGGGGCATAACAGAGAAAGAAGTGAAAAGGGGAAGGACGGGACGCGCGGCATAAGCTCAGGCGGCCTAGAGCTGGTGCATCCCCAGGTGCGCGCCCCGCCCCTGCAGGACCTGGCGGCACCGCGGTGCGTTCCCAGCCTCCGGCGCTAGAGGGCGCGTCCCTGGCTTGACTCGCGGCCCAGCCTCCAAGAGGGGCCAGCAGGGGGCGCTCCGCACAGGGACCGGCGGGAGCTGAACCTGCGTGAGAGGCTCGGGGCCACCTGTGCAGGTGCAGGCGGAGCCGTTTCTGCCAAATCCTGGGGCAGCGGGCGAGGCTGGAGGGGGGACTGTGCACAGGTGGAAGAGATCTCACCTCTCACAAATCCTGAAGGCACTTTGGCTTCTCTTACGGGAGTTTGGGAGGCAGTGTTGCCAAGGGTCCAGTAATCCTTGCAGAATTCTCTCTCAGGATGTCTTAGAGTCAGGAATCCCTGAATTTGAACCTCAGCTCTGCCCTTCGCTGTGCAGCCTTGGACAAGGGAATTCACGCTCTGAACCTCAGTTCCCTCCACCCGTAAAATGGTGATAATGAGTGCGCCTAAGCTATAGGGTTGGAGTGGGGATTAAATGACATTCTGCACCTGCAGGTAACACACAGAGTCCTGGTAAAGACACGATGAACACCCACGCAGGGCTCTGTGAGCAAATTTTGTGCACTTTTCATTAAACCAAATAATAGCTTTGCACAGCTAATCAGCCTGAACTTATGTTATTTGTTGGCAATTAGATCTGGCTGTTGATCCAATTACCCAAGTCTAGAATTAGACTCTAACCCTGAGCTAAGAAAAGCTGTTTTCAGCTGCTCCAACAACCCACATGGTAGTAAAGGGACCTTCTGTGGTCGGAGGGTTTCTCCCAGTTGGTCACAAGGACATCATGAACTAAAGCTACAGGTAACAAACGAAATTGTATTTTTGTCCCAAGCCCTAAGTAATTACAGTATGTCATTGCAGCCTGGTATTTACCCAACTGAGTGAAACAATGTGCTGATTCCTGATCCAGCCAAAAGCTTAACTGTCATTTAAACAGGGCATGATATTAAAATATTAATTTTGTTATCTTCTAGCATCTTATAGTTCCAAAGTATCATTCAGAATATATTTGCATATATAAAGAATTCATCATGATTGTTTCTCTGTAGCCGAAATGACTGTTGGTTTGACTTCTGGACTTAAGCTGAGCCTCTAGTTATTGGGGAAAATATGATTTAATGTGTTTCTGCATCAAAGCCTGTTTGATATTAGAGAAAGACACAACATAGAGAATAAAAGGTTAATGGGACAAGTGGGAATACCATATCCATCACTTATGATGCACCCTTCATTTCAGCGAGGCTTAATGACATCCACCCTTCCTGCTGCCAAGTCCATCAATAGATTAAAAGTCACTTCAGAATTCCCCAAAGTTTAACACCAATCACAGAATGAATGCTGGAAATTATTACCTGCCTGCAAAATTCTCATGCTGGAATGGCCACATGATTTCTCTAGAGTAGTGTTCTCCAAAGAGTTTTTGTTGTGCGACTTATCCCTATGTTTTTAGGCACACAGCCACAAAATAACAATTATTGCAGTAGCTATTCCCTGCTTGCCAAAGTTTCAGGTTACTGTTTGACTAGGAACATGATAGGATTATCATTCTCAACCCCTTATGTTTTGGTGGGTCAGATGACAGGCCCTGTGACTCCAATGAGTTGTGAGCAGAAGTGAGTGCTGTTGGGAAGGGAAATCCATGGGGGACAGGGGAAAACCCAGCTGCTCACGTCACCTGTACTCTGTTCAGCAAGGTTCAAGCCAACTCTTGCATGACCGGGAGCCCCTTCCTGGGCTTTCCTGACATCATCACCCACAACTTGCCCTGGGTGGTCTTGTTCCACCCTCAATGCATCAGCCATGCTCCCCACTTAAGCTTTCACTATTCCTCTTCAGTCTCTCTGGAGCACTCTTTCCCCAAGACATCCTGTGGCCTTCCCACCTACTCCTTTTAGGTCCATGCTTGAATCTCAACTTGTCAGTGGACTTTGCCAACTATTCCCTTTTCAACCATTGTCCCCATCACCAGCCGCTCCGTGCATCTCTCTGCTTTATTTTTCTCCACAGCTCTTTACCTCACATGACCAACTCTGTATTTACTGATGTGCTTGTTTATTGCCTGGCCTCTCTCTCAGAAATATAAGTTCTGTTTGCCATCTCTCCAATGCCTAGAACAATGGCCATCATATGTTAGGTGCCCAATAAATATCTGTTAGAACAGAGAATGGATAAACTTCAGACATACAAACTCCACCCACATGCCATCTGGATGACTTGGCCTCCCTTTTTTTAATCCAAATTTGTTTTTGGAGATTTGGGATTTAATGCTCATGTTTTCAAGAAAAGCCAGTGTACTGGACTTTTCACATGTAAAGCCTGACTTTTCCAATGTTAGCCATCCTAAAATTTATAGATAAATGCCACAAGGGTTAAAAAAAAAAAGCCTGTGTACAGAGTGAATCTGACCCCAGCATTTCCCCTTCCACACCCAGCTCAGAATCGATCTCAGAGAAATTCTTCCATAAACAGGATTGTTTGTGGTGATTGCAATGACAGCTCACAGGGTCTTGTCCTCTGCAGGGGTCCTGATCTACACAGGAGGCATCTTCTGAGCTGGCTTCACCTCTGTGTGGCATTACCAAGAGATGTCACCTCTTTGAACTTCCATTATCTCATCTCTAAACAGGCATGGTGATCCCAGTTTGCAGCTGATTGTTAACACTGCTAAAAATAAAATTGCAAATTGCTCATGTCCATTACAATGACTGGTAGATGAGTTTTGTTCGGCTTATTATTTTTGCATCTTGGTACCAATCTTTGCTCCCTAAGCATTAGTTGACAATGGAGTATCAATCTATTGGTAGGTGTTTTCTGTGCACAGATCTTACCCTTGGACTATGCACTATTGTCAGTCATTTACCTTTAGGAATAGAAAGAGAACTGAGCCAGGAGTCTGGGCACGTGGATTCTCATCTCCAGTCCACCCTCCTGAATGCCAGGTACATCTAGGTGCTTGGGACACAGCAGTGACTGAGACAGATACTCCAGAGGCTGACACTCCAGAAAGGGGACACTGAGAAAAACATGTAAAGCAGGGAATGGAATGGTGTATGAGATGAGTGCCCTGAAGAAATGTAGACCAGAGAAGGGAGACAAGGAGTACTGGGGGGTACACGGAAAGGCACTGTAGCCAAGGGAAGAGCAATGAGCTCCAGGAGGTATAGGAGGAAGGCAGACATCACCTCTGGGAGGTGAGAGAGGAACCAGGCACTGCCTCTGGGCGGTGAGAGAGGAACCAGGCACTGCCTCTGGGCGGTGAGAGAGGGAGACATGCATAACCTCCAGGAGGAGAAGGAGGGAGATCTGCAGTTACCTGAGGATATAATGTGGAAGGCAGAAGGAACATGAAGTGCAAAGGCCTTGAGACAGGAGAGTGTGGGGTTTGAGGAACACCGAGGGGTCAGTGGCTGCAGCAGACCAGGTGAAGAAGAGCAAGTGAGATCATGGTAAGGAAGAAGAAAGATCACAGACATCTTCATGGGTCATGGTGAGAACTTTGTCTTTTACTCTGAGTGAAATGGGAGTGTGTATGGTCAGGAGGTTTTAACAGACTCATTACTGCGATGCTGAAAACAGATTGAGAAACAAAGGAGGAGGAAAGGAAACCCAAAGCCTCACCACACACTCATGTTAATGGTGACGATGTAATATTCTCTGAACATGTTTCCTTTTCGACAACATTGAGGGGGGAGCCTCTGTCCCTCCTACATCCTGAGACTGGTGTGAATATACCATGCTCCATTTTAAAAGCCAGTTCTTTGCATCCATTTTATGCTGCCAGGATTCAAGTCCTCGTGCTAGCACATGCTAGTTAGGAACCCTGGACCAATTATGTGGCCTCTCTGTGCCTCAGTAAGATGGGGATACCAGTAGCTTGCACTCCAAAAGACTTTTGTGAGGATTGAACAATATAATCCTTGCCTAGTGAACAGCGTGATCGAGCACAGGACCCCAGGGAATGTTGTCAGCCATACCAGCAGCTTCCTCTCTGGAAACAAGTAACACCTGATCTCAATTGCTTGTGCTATTCCTCATGTTCCATGACTCTGGGGATCAGCTGTGGGTCAGCCGTTGATTGCCTGCAACTTAGCTGGCTGCTCCTGGGCTCAGGTCAGCTCCACATGTCTTCTCATTTCAGGACATAGGCTGAAGACGCAGTCTGAGATCTGCCATTCTCATGGTAGAGAGCACACAAAGGAGTGCACGTGGAAACCCACTGTGTTTCCTGAAGAATCTTCTGTCCTTCTATTCTCCTTCAGCTGGTTAAAGTAAGCCACATGACCAAATCCAAAGACAATAGAGTGGAGCTATATACTGCCTGATGGGAGAGAGCAAATACTCCAATCCACCTCAGAAGCTAGCAGCAACCAACATCATCATTATCAACATCATGTCATCTTCATCACATCATCATCATCATCATCATCATCACACTTTCACCATGATCACATCATCATTATTGCCATCATTATCATGACATCATCACATCATCACCATCATCACATCATTCTCATCACCATCGTCACCGCATTATCACAATCATCACATCATCATCATATCGTTATCATTGCCATTATCATCACATCATCACCATTATCATTACCTCATCACATTATCAAAATCATCACATTATCATTATTGCCATCATCATCATCACCATTATCATTACATCATCATAATTATCATCATCATAATTATCATCAACTCATCATCATCACCATTATCATTACATCATCACCATTATCATTACATCATCATCATCACCATTATCAAATCATCACCACAATTATCATAACATCATCATTATCACATTATCATCATCATCATCCCATTATCACCATTATTACATCATCATATTATCATCACCATCATCATCACATCATCACCATTGTCACTAAATCATCATGATCATTATCAAATCACCATCACCATTATCATCAAACCATCACCATCATCACATAATCCTCATCACCATCATCACTGCATTATCACCATCATCCCATCATCATCATCACCACTATCATCACATAATCACATTATAATTACATCATCATCACCTCATCATCACTATTATCACCATCATCACATCATCATTATCATCATCATCATCACTTCATCACCATTATCATTACATCATCATCACCATTATCATCATCACATCATAATCACCATCATCATATAATCATTATTGCCATCATTATCACCATTATCATTACATCATCATCATAATTATCAACAAATCATCATTATCACAATTATTACATCATCATCACCACCATTATCAAATCATCATCACCACAATTATCCTCACATCATCATTATCACATTATCATCATCATCATCATCCCATTATCACCATTATTACATCATATTATCATCACCATCATCACCATTGTCACTACATCATCATGATTATTATCAAATCACCATCATCATTATCATCAAACCATCACCATCATCACATCATCCTCATCACCATCATCACTGCATTATCACAATCATCACATCATCAAAATCACCACTATCATCACATAATCACCATTATAATTACATCATCATCACCTCATCATTATCATTATCACCATCATCACATCATCATTATCACCATCATCACATCATCATATCATTATCATCATCATCATGTCATCACCATTGTCATTACATCATCATCACCATTGTCATCATCATCATCACATCATCACCATTATCATTATATCATCACCATTATCATCATCATCACGTCATCACCATTATCATCATCATCATCACGTCATCACCATTATCATTACATCATCATCACTGTTGTCATCATCATCATGTCATCACCATTATCATTACATTATTATCACCATTATGATCATCATCATGTCATCACCATTATCATTACATCATCACCACCATTATCATCATCATCACATCATCACCATTATCATTACATCATCATCACCATTATCATCATCATCACATCACCATTATCATTACCATTATCATCATAATCTTCATCATGTCATCACCATTATCATTACATCATCATCACCATTATCATCATCATCATCATCTTTTCATCACCATTATCATCATCGTCATCATGTCATCACCATTATCATCATCATCATCATCATGTTATCACCATTATCATTACATCATCACCATTATCATCATCTTCATCATGTCATCAACATTATCATTACATCATCATCACCATTATCATCATCATCATCATCATCTTGTCATCACCATTATCATCGTCATCATGATATCATCACCATTATCATCGTCATCATCATGTCATCACCATTATCATCATCATCATCATCATCATCGTGTTATCACCATTAGCATTACATCATCATCACCATTATCATCATCGTCATCATCATGTCATCACCATTATCATCATCATCATCATCATGTTATCACCATTATCATTACATCATCATCACCATTATCATCATCATGTTATCACCATTGTCATTACATCATCATCACCATTATCATCATCATGATGTCATCACCACTGTCATTACATCATCATCACCATTATCATCATCATTATATCATCACTATTGTCATTATATCATCACCATTATCATCATCATCATGTTATCACCATTATCATCACATCATCACCATTATCATCATCGTCACGTCATCATCGTTACCATTACATCATCATCACCATTATCATCATCATCGTCACGTCATCACCATTATCATTACATCATCATCACCATTATCATTACATCATCATCATCATTATCATTACATCATCATCACCATTACATCATCATCACCATTATCATCATCATCGTCATCATCGTCATCATTATAACATCATCATTATCACCACCATCATCATTACCATCACATCATCATCATCATCACATCATGAGCCCAAAGTGATTGAAACAGTCTGTGATAACCACATCAATGTGCCCACTGCAGCATAATCATTTCTTCATTTATTTGTTGTTTCTGGTCTATAAAGTGTCTCACATGTAGCTAGCTTAGATGAGGTGGCCAGCAATGTGACAAGGGGGGTTGTGGGGGGAAAGGATGATGGGACATCAACTTTTTATAAATTAAACCATGGCCCAAAATGCATAAATGGACTCACTTTACAAACAGAAATGTTCTCCAAAGCAGCCTACCAAGGAAATTTCCAAAATGGGCTACATTTTTGAGAATATATCACTTTGACTTTTAAGCTGTCTTATTTTCATATCTCCTTGGCCTTCAATTGCTGGAGACACCTGAGAAGTCAGCTTAAAGCATCTCTTCTCCCTGGCCTTTAAGAAGCTAGCTTTGCCCAACGATCTCCATAAAGGAATGCCATGGTGAAATAGTCTGTAAGGTGAGACTCTGCAAGCTTCCTCATTCATGTGTCTTTTTTCCAAGTATATGTGTGTTTATGGAGTTTGAGCTGGTAGGTTGTAGGTATAGATCAACTTCTATCCTTATGTGTTACTATGTGAGAAAAGATTATCTGAAAATGAAGTCAACACAGAGGATAATAGATGTGAGACATGGAGACAGAATTGCCAAGTGTATTGATTGAGCAGCTGGATGCAGCTATACCTGAATTGACAACCTTGACTTTTCACTTACAAGTGCCAATAAATTCCTTAGTTTTTTTGTTTGTTTAATGGATTTCAATTGTCAATCAAAAGAATCCTGACAATTACACAATTCATCCATTCAAATGTTGATTCATCGAATAGTTCCCAAAAACTCTTCTATACCAGGCTCTGGTCTCTGCTTCTTGGAACTCACACAACCCAGAGAAGGAGAAAATTCCAAGCAACCATCTGGAAGTGATTAATTCTGTATTCTTGAGAATCTAGACATGTCATGGATTGCTTAGGCAGTGGCTGTGTTTGTCCTCCACAAGCTACCTGATAGCTTCAATTTCTTGGAACCTGGTTAGGGAGAGGGCTACAAAAATGCTTAGATAATATATGAACACATACAAAAGTGCCATGCTTTAAAAATGTTACTTTACCCTGCCCCCACCCCCAACATCAAATTTGTTTAAAAAGCATAAGACAGCATGCCTACAAATTATTCTCATGAATGATGATATTGTTCCACTAAGTTTGGGCAGTGAAGAATGAAAACTAATCCAGTCAGCTCAGCTTTTCAGCATTGCTCATCCCTCCTCCTTCGTTGTGTCTAATAAACCAGCCATCCCCAGTTCCCCTAGCTTTCTGCTGAGGTCTGTACAGGAAACAGTAAAGAGGTGTAAGAACCTTTTAATAAAAGCTGAGATTTAAAGTGCTCCAGCTTAATAATGTCTGTTGAGTACACTTCCTTTTCCTGTGTCACTGAACTTTGTCTCAGTGCAACGTTGACAGCCCATATACTTAAATTTTATTTTCTTTTATTATACTTTAAGTTCTGGGGTACATGTGTAGATCTTGCAGGATTGTTACATAGGTATATACAAAAGTAAAAAAAAAAAAATTTAAAGCTTTTTCAATATATGACCAAAAACATTTGGATGTTACAGGTAGATTGTTCTGGATTCTGGATTCCCTAGGTGTTTGACAAATTCACTTTTAAATGTTTAATTATATTGATTTCGAGGGGCTTCAGTTTCTGTTTGTAAAGTTTTTGCTGTTTTGTTAACCTAAAAATCATTTTGATAAGCTAATAAAATGTATAGTTCTTAGGCAAGTTATTTTATTAACTGGTAACTGTCATTAAAGGTAACTTTTTTTGTTTTAATAGACTTTAAGAGAAAGAAACTGTACTTGTAAGTTATATATACAAATGATTAATACTTATATCTAAATATAGGTAAACACAAACGTAAAAAAATTAAAAGAATAATAAATAGTATTTATAGCTAAAAATATTTATTTTCTCCTAGCTAATCTGGCTTTGATAAAAGATCGTGCTTCCTTCCTACTGCTTCCTTTGCACCTTCTGAGAGGTGTGACTGATTATTTACACACTTTGGAAAGTTCTTCTCTATCCCCAAGTGGTTAATCGCCTCCTTAACCATTGAAGATCATTTTCTGTCTTTGGTGGATACAGTTGGTGTATAATTCAGGCTACATTTTAAGTTTCTACTTAAGTTTTACATTGTCCTTTTTGGACAGAATTTTCTTTTTTTTTTTAATTGCCTTTTAGGTTTTGGGGTACATGTGATGAACATGAAAGATTGTTGCATAGGTACACACATGGCAGTGTGCTTTGCTGCCTTCCGTTGGACAGAATTTTCTAACCACAGAGACGCTAGCTCATTTTGGAGAGTTTAATTGAAATATTGAGTGCTTTGTTTTCTTCAAAAAGTTTGCTTTCATTCTTTTTTTATTTTATACAATATTTTAAATAATTTTGTACATGAAACAAAGTTTGTGTGTATTGAACCATCAGAAAGCAAAGGTGTCATGTCAGTATTCAAAAAGGTTTGGATTTTGGAGTATTTCAAATTTCAGATGTTCAGACCAACATTCTCCTTGCAAATCACTTTCTACAAAGCACCTTTTTTTTTACCTAACAGTCCAGGTGGTCTCCACCTTCTGATTCACTCTTTATATCCAATTCCAAGTTGCGATCCTCCTGCATATTCGCAAAGGACAGCTGGAAAATCTGTCATTTTCAGCTGGTTTCTATCAGAGTGGTAAGGTGACCCTAACTCTTAGGATGTGTTCCCTACAAGTGTCGGATGTTTTCTGTTCATTCAGGTCCTTCTCTCTTCTTTCCCTTTTCTATTTCCTGTGAAAGCAAGCTAGACTTCCCTGAAGATGAGTGTTTTCACCCAAGCTACCCATTGGTGGTGATATTTGAAGTTGCAGTTCATCTGAGAGAATTCAAAGGCACGTTTTGGCTTAAACCACTTGGGATTGGAGTGCTTTCAAAATTAAACAAGCTACCTTTGAATATGAGCCATAAACAGCTGAAATTAAAGGTTAGGAGCTCTTTTTCCAGTTCTTCAAAGAGTACCTTGTTCTCAGCTAAAGATATATTTGCTCAGATTTGTATTCCTCGATGCCGAAATAAGTATCTGTAATTTGTCCACAGTGAGAGCCTCAACTGAAGGTGACCCTAGGTCTCCATAAGCTTTGTAATCAGACGAGGCTTGTTATGAACACCATAAAATGTTTTAACATGTGCAGAAAAAAAAATCTTTGGATCACCATTTTCCCCTCCTTAAAGTCAGTTGAATATTTACTGTAAAAACGAACACAGCAATAGTTGCCACCCTCTCTCAAGGAAAGGCTGCAGCAACCTGGGCCTTTTCTCAAACCTCCAGACACCACCACTAAAGTCCTGCCCAGCTTCTCTGGTTGAGCTGGAAGTGACCGGTGCAGAGGTCAGCACCGCAGGACCCCGCAGATCCTCCTCTGGTCACTAGTCTCCTGCCAGGGCCACAACAAGCCACGCAGAACCCTACAGAGTGTTCCACTTGGAACCCAAGCAGAAGCCTGACAACCAGGGAAGACCATCTGTGGGACTGAGGAAGGGGAGTCCAGGTTTAACACAGAAGAATTGTCCAACCATTCTGTCAAGGAACACAGAAAAGGAGAACATCTCTGTAGGTAAGGAGGAGTTGGATATATGTGCTTGAAGCCTCAGGTAGAAGGCCTATGACTCTGGCTCTTCTAGACCCCAGCAGGTCCCACAAAACAACAAGGGGATCGAAGTTAAGCCGGTTGCCTGTTCTCTGTGCCTGTGGCTTCTGGCATCCAGGCTGGGGTCCCTACGGTGGAAGCAGTGCCTGCCTTATCCTCTGCTACTCCCTTCTCTGCATTTAAACTCTCCTCTGGCAGCCCAGCAGCCCAGTCCTATCTACAAAGGTCCCAGAAATCTTCCTCTCCATGTCTTCCAGCTCAGTTTTGTTTTCTTTTCTGCAGGGGCAGGGCCAGGGAAGAGAATCATTCTGAGATTGCAGGGAATCTGGCCACAAGTGCCAGAACAGAAGCAATAAGGGCCTTACCGAGAATAGGTAGTTTTTACTTGCCTTCTTTGTTTTGGAAGGTAACGGTTTTTCTGATGACATTACCTATTTTATGTATAACTGACAGATTTTTTTTTTTTTTGAGACAAGTTCTCACACTGTCACTCAGGCTGGAGTGCAGTGGTATGATCTCTGCTCACTGCAACCTCTGCCTTCCATGTTCAAGTGATTCTCCTGCCTCAGCCTCCTGAGTAGCTAAGATTACAGGCACCCGCCACCACACCCGGCTAATTTTATGTACTTTTAGTAGAGACGGGGTTTCACTATGTTGGCCAGGCTGGCCCTGAACTTCTGATCTCATGCTCTGTCCGCCTTGGCCTCCCAAAGTGCTGGGATTACAGGCTTGAGCCACTGCACCTGGCTGCAACAGACAGATCTTAAGCATACAGTTCTGTGAATTTTTTAATGGGCTTTTACTAATGTAATCCAGCCCTTGATCAAGATACATTTCCATCACCCTAGTCAATGGCCTTTTCTGGTCAGTATACTCCCCATGTGAAGGCAAACACTGCTATGCTGTGCAGCCCCATAAATAAGTCTGCCTACTGTTGAATGTCATGTAAATGGAATAATGTAGTATATATTCTTTTCTGTTTACCTTCTCTTATTTCACTCACTCAGTTCATGGAGTTGCATAAATCAGTAGCTCGTTCCTTTTTAGTTCTGTGGAGCCCCCCCTCCCCCACTGTTGGAAGAAGAGACAATTGTTCACCCAGTCCCCTATTGATGGCTATTTTGGTTGATTCTGTTTTTTGTCTGCTATGAATAATGTTGCTATGAACCTTCTTATTATTCCTGTCTTCATGTGGAATCATGTTTTTATTGCTTCTGGATAAATACCAAAGAATGTGATTCTTGGGCAATATGGTAATTTTGTGGTTAACTTAACAAGACACTGGCAAAATGTTATCCAAAATGATGATAGTATTTTAAAGCCCTGCCAACAATGTCTAAAAATTATGGTTCCTTCGTATCTTTGCCAAAAATGAGTGTTTCAGTCTTAAAAAAAATTTTTTTAAGTTCAGGAATACTTACACAGGTTTGTTAAATAGGTAAACTTGTGCCACAGCGGTTTGTTGTGCAGATTATTTCACCAACCAGCTATTAACCCTATTGCTCATTAGTTATTTTTCCTGATCCTCCCCCTTCTCCCACCTTCCACCTTCCAATAGGCCCTAGTGTCTGTTGTTTCTCTCCGTCCATGTCATCAATTAGCTCCCACTTGTAAGTGAGAACATGCAGCATTTGGTTTTCTGTTCCTGGTGTTAGTTTTCTAAAAATAATGGCCTCCAGCTTCATCCATGTACTTGCAAAAGACATGATCTCATTCTTTTTGTGGCTGCATAGTAGTCCATAGTGTATATGTACCACATTTTCTTTATCCAGGCTATCATTCATGGGCATTTAGGTTAATCTCCATATCTTTGCTATTGTGACTATCAATCATGACAGATGGTGTGTAGTAGTATTTCATTATGGTTTAAATTTCCTTGATGACAAATGGTATAAGGTATTCTTTCTTGGGCTATTCATAGATCTTCCTTTGGGAAGTTTCTATTAAAATATTCTTCTCATTTTCAATTGTGATGTTTGTCTTTTTATTGAGTTAGGTAAAGTTATTTTGGGCCTCAATTAAGAAATATTTTCTTGCCCCAGGATTGAAAGAAAAATATTTTCCCATGGTTTCTTGAAACCACTAAAGTTGTAATTTCAATTTAGTTGAATTTTCAACTAAAGTTGTAAATTTTAGTTTTTACATTTAGGTCTGTAATTCAATCTAGAATTTTGTATGGTGTGACATAGGACTCAATTTCTTTTTTATTTACATAGATATCAAGTTTTTCCACTACTATTTCATAAAAAGACTTTCTTTCCTCCATTGAATTGTTTAGACTCCTGTGTTCAAAATCAAACAATCATAAAAAATGAATTTATTTCAGGACACTATTCTGTTCCAATGATTTATTTACATATCCTTATATCAATACCAAACTATATTTAATTACTATAGCTTTTTAGTATGTCTTGAAACTGGGTAATCTAAGTCTTCAAAGTTCGTTTGTTTTTAAAATTGTTTTGGCCATTCTAAGTACTTTGCATTTCAAAAAAAATTTTAGAATCAGCTTGTCAATTTCCATGACAAGGAAGGCTGGGATTTTTATTGGGATTATTTTGACTCAATTGATCAAATTGGGAAAATCAACATCTTAACAATATTGAGTCTTTCAATCTAGAAACATCTCTCCATTTATTGTGTCTTTAACTTCATTCAGCAATATTTTGTAGTTTTACTGTAGAGGACTTGCAAATACTTGTTATACTTATTATTATTTCATATTTTTGAATAATATTGTGAATTGTATTATTCTTTAATTTCGTTTTATAAATTTTAATTTCTAAGATATAGAAATACAGTGAATTATTATGTTCAGGCCTTGTATCCCATGACCTTGCTTTTAATATTGTTTGTTGTCTGTTTTGGGTATCAACATTAACGGTGGCTTCATAAGTTGGGCTGTTTTCTCCTCCTCTGTATTTTGACAGCTTTTCTTTAAGAATAATATTATTTCTCTCTTACATGTTTGGCATAGTAAAGCCACCTAGATCTTAAGTTTTCTCTGTGGAAAATTTCTGAATTTATTGAATCAACATAAGTCCATACATATTTTGATTCTTTCTCATCTCAGTTTTGCCTTTCAAAGACCATTTTATCTAAATTGTCTGTTTTATTAGCAAAGTTATTCATATTTCCTTATTAACCATTTTGTATCTGTAGAGTTGCAGTAATTTCCCCTTTTTAGTGACTGATATTGGTAATTTGCATTTTTATTTCATTAGTCTCACTAGGAATTTATTGATTTTTCTACTTCTTTTAAGGAAACTTGTTATCTCCTTAATTTTTTCTATTGTTTTTCTATTTTATTTATGTTTGCTTATGATTTATGTCTTCTTTCTACCTATTTTTCTATTAATTTTTTTTATGTACTCCATAGGTGACAATATAGATCAAGGAGTGGCAAACCCTTTTTCTGAAAAAGTCCTGATTATAAAATATTTGAGATTTTATGGACAATAAATCTCTGTGGAAACTATTCAAATTATCATTCAGTACAAAATGTTTCCTAATTATTTTGATTTCTTTCTTAACCATGAGTTCTATAGAATTATGTTACTCAACTGATAATATTTGAAGATTTTTCTAGATAATATTTTTCCAGTGCTTTCTAGTTTAATTTTCTTGTGATCAGAGTATATATACTTTAGGAACTTAATCTTAAGTTTAATTTTAAAGTGTATCGAGAATAGTTTTATGACCCAACATATGTTCTATCTTGGTGAATGTTCTATGGCTTCTTGAAAAACATGTGTTCAGTTGTTGAATATAGTGTTTTATATATTTAAATTAAGTTGACTGACATTACAGTTCCAATTAACTATATCCTTTTTGTTTTTATACTTGTATCAGTTCTGAAAGAAGAGTATTGAAATCTTCCACCATAAAGATGTATTTTTCTAAATTTTCCTTTACTTCTGTTATTTTTTGCTTATTTGAGGCTCTACTTTTAGGTGCACAGCCATTTAGGATTTTCATGTCTTCTTGATAAATTGCCTGCAATGTTGTTGATGTGATGATGGTGATGATGTAATTCATCTTTGATCATATTCTGTTTTAGTATACTTTATCTGATATTTAACCTAGCCCCTCTGGCCCTTTGGTGACTCATTTCACATATACCTTTTTCTGAACTTTTACTTTTAATCTCTTTATATAAAAAGTGTGTCTCTTGTAGGTTACATATGATTGGGTCTTCCTTTTGGTCTAGTCTGACAGTATTGCTATATTGAATTTGAGTCTACCATCTTGTTATTTTCTTTCTACTTGTCAACTGTTCTTTTTTACTTTTTTCTTCCTTTCTGAATAACTTTATAGCAAGTATAACTTGACACTCCAATTTATCTCCTCTACTGCCTTATTAGCTATACCACTGCATTTTTAGTCTTAACCTAGATAAATATTTATCACCTTCTACCATGAATTAATATTGATCACTTCGTGTATAATGTAAAATCTTAGCAATGTACATCAATTTAATCCTTCTTATTCTTTATGTTATTGATATAATGTACATATGTGTGTATGTATATATGAATATGTATATATACACACATATATATATATACACACATATGTGAATGTGTGTGTCTGCGTGTGTGTGTGTGTGTGTGTGTGTGTATCCATGAAAGGGACCTAACGTAGGCTTGAATTGACAGAAGAAAGAATCAGTAAACAAGAAAGATTGATAGAGATTATGCAATCAAAAGAATATCAGGAACATGGAAGAAAAAAAAGAATAAAGAACAATGAACAAGGCCACTGAGAATTGTGGGAAAACCATTCAACACACCAATATATGCAAAAGGAGAGTACAAAAAAAGGGAAAAGACAGAAAAAAACAGAATAATTTTTTTTCAAATAATGGCTAAAAATGTCCTAACTTGATGAAAAACATTATCTATTCATCCAAAAAGCTCAACACACTCCAAGTTGATTAAATTCAAAACCAAGACATAATAATAACAATGTTAGAAGACTGACAAAATCTTGAAAGTAGAAAGAGAAAAAATAATCATCACACACAAGGAAATCATTATAAGATGAATAGTTGCCTTTGCATCAGAAACAATGGAGGCCAGAAGGGAGTGTAATGACATATTCAAAATGATGGAAGAAGAAAACTGTCAACCAAAATTCCTATACCTAGAAAAATTATCTTTCACAAAGGAAAACTAGAGATACTCCCAGATAAACTAACACTAGGAGAATTTGTTGCTAGTAGACTTTCCTTATAGGAAATACTGGCCAGGTGCAGTGACTCCTGCCTGTAATCCCAGCACTTTGGGAGGCTGAGGCAGGCAGATCATGAGGTCAGGAGTTAGAGACCAGCCTGGCCAACATGGTGAAACTCTGTCTCTACTAAAAAATACAAAAAATAGCCAGGCATAATGGTGCACAACTGTAGTCCTAGCTACTCAGGAGGCTGAGGCAGGACAATCGCTGGAACCCAGGAGACAGAGGTTGCAGTGAGCCAAGATCATGCCATTCACTCTGGGTGACAGAGGAGACTCCGTCTCAAAAAAAAAGAAAGAAAGAAAAGAAATACTAAAAGTAGTTCTTCAGGCTGAAAGTAAGTGACCCTAAACACTAATTCAAATACACACACACACACACACACTCACACACACACACACACACACACACACACACATGCACTGATAAAGATATTAATATAATTATAAAACGTAGTATTAGTGCACATCCCTTCTATCTTAACTGATTTTAAAAAGCAACCATCTAAAACAACATAAATATATTTGAATTGTTGGACCTGTAACGTATTTAAATGCAATATACTTGAGAAAGACAGCTTAAATAAAACAACAAGGAGAAAAGCTGTATGTGCATAATGAAATAACACAAGATACTTACTCAAGTCCACTGGAACAAATAAAGAGAATCAGAATGACAAATAAGAAGCTTAATATAACAAACTCTATAAATATATACTTTATCTCCTCCTTGCTCTCAGCTTCTTTAATAGACATAAATGATATATGTAAAGTAATAATTATAACTATATATAGTTGCATTGGTAATGTATATAGTTTACCATGTATAATAATACCACAGGAAGGGGGAGCTGATATAGAGCTATGTAGGAGTAATGCTTCTATATGTCCCTGGAAATAAGTTAGTACAAATCTTAAGTTGACACATAGATGGCAAGCTCAAGCATAACCACTCAAAAATAACTCAACAAATAGTAAAAAATCTATCAGGTGAATTAAAATGTTACACCTGAAAATGTTTCTTAATACAAAAAAAGTACAATAGAAATACAGGAATAAAAATGTCATGAGATATTTAACAAACAAAAGGTAAAATGCAGAAATAAATCCAACTACATCAATAATAACATTTATTGTGGATGGATTAAACATTCCAATAAAAATCAGAGATTGTAAAACTGTACTTTTTAAAAGATTCAACTATGTGCTATCTACACACTTTAGACCCAGAGATACAAATAGATTGAAAGTAAAAGAATGGAAAAAGATATGTCATGCAAACAGCAACTACAAAGAAGCTGAAGTGGTTGTACTAACATCAGACGAAGTCAACTTTCAATTTATAACAAACCCACAGCCAATATAATGGGCAAAAACTGGAAGCATTCCCTTTGAAATCAGGCTCTAGACAAGGATACCCTCTCTCACCACTCCTATTCAATATAGTGTTGGAAGTTCTAGCCAGAGCAATCAGGCAAGAAAAAGAAATAAAGGGTATTCAGGAAAAGAGGAAGCCAAATTATATTTGCAGATGACATGATTGTATATTTAGAAGACCCCATCGTTTCAGGCCAAAATCTCCTGAAACTGATAAGCAACTTCAGCAGTCTTAGGATACAAAATCAATGTGCAGAAATCACAAGCATTTCTAAACACCAATAAAAGACTAACAGAGAGCCAAATCATGAGCAAATTCCCATTCACAATTGTTACAAAGAGAATAAAATACCTAGGAATACAACTAACAAAGGATGTAAAGGACCTCTTCAAGGGGAACTACAAACTACTGCTCAATGAAATAGCAGAGGATACAAACAGACAGAAAAACATTCCATGCTCATGGTTGGGAAGAATTAACATCCTGAAAATGGCCATACTGCCCAAAGTAATTTATAGATTCACACTATCCCCATCAAGCTACCAATGAGCTTCTTCATAGAACTGGAAAAAACCACCTAAACTTCATGTGGAACCAAAAGAGAGCCCTCATAGCCAAAACAATCATAAGCAAAAAGAACAAAGCTGGAGGCATCATGCTGCCTGACTTCAAGCTATACTACAAGGCCACAGTAATCAAAACAGCATGGTACTGGTACCAAAACAGAGACATAGACCAATGGAACGGAACAGATACCTCATAAGCAACACCATACATCTACAGTCATCTGATCTTTGACAAACCTGAGAAAAACAAGCAATGGGGAAAGAATTTCCTGTTTAATAAATGGTGTTGGGAAAACTGGCTAGCCATGTGCAGAAAGCAGAAACTGGACACCTTCCTGATCCCTTACACTAAAATTAATTCCAGATGGATTAAAGATCTAAACATAAGACCTAATACCATGAAAACCCTAAAGGAAAACCTAGGCAATACCATTCAGGACATAGGCATAGGCAAGGACTTCATGGCTAAAACACCAAAAGCAATGGCAGCAAAAGCCAAAATAGACAAATGGGATCTAATTAAACTCCAGAGCTTCTGTACAGCAAAGGAAACAATCATTAGAGCGAACAGGCAGCCAACAGAATGGGAAAAAATTTTTGCAATCTACCCATCTGACAAAGGGCTAATATCCAGAATCTACAAAGAACTAAAACAGATTTACAAGAAACAAACAAACCCATCCAAAAGTGGGTGAAGGATATGAACGGACACGTTACAAAATAAGACATCTATGAGGACAACAAACATATGAAAAAATGCTCATGATCACTGGTCATTAGAAAAATGCAAATCAAAACCACACTGAGATACCATCTCACACCAGTTAGAATGGCGATCATTAAAAATCTGGAGAAAACAGATGCTCGAGAGGATATGGAGAAATAGAAACAATTTTACACTGTTGGTAGGAGTGTAAATTAGTTCAAACATTGTGGAAGACAGTGTGGCAATTCCTCAAGGATCTAGAAATAGAAATACCATTTCACCCAGCAATCCCATTACTGAGTATATACCCAAAGAATTATAAATTGTTCTATTACAAAGACACATGCACACTATGTTCATTGCAGCACTGTTTACAATAGCAAAGACCTGGAACCAACCCAAATGTCCATCAAGGATAGACGGGATAAAGAAAATGTGGCACATATACACCATAGAGTACTATGCAGCCATGATAAATGATAAGTTCTTGTCCTTCATAGGGGCATGAATGAATCTGGAAACCATCATTCTCAGCAAACTGACACAAGAACTGAAAACCAAACACCACATGTTCTCACTCATAGGCAGGTGTTGAACAATGAGAACACATGGACACGGGGAGGGGACCATCACACACTGCAGTCAGTTGGGGGGCTAAGGGAGGGACAACACAGGGTGGGGAGGGTGGGAGGTATAACGAGGGGAGAAATACCAGATATAGGTGATGTGGGATGAAGGCGGCAAACCACCTTGCCATGTATGTACCTGTGCAACAATCCTGCATGATCTGCACATGTACCTCAGAACCTAAACTACAAAAAAAAAAAAAATACGTTATTAGAGATAAAGATATAAAAGTGCTAAAACAATAAAAAGGTCAAACCATCAAAAAGATATAACAATAATGACCATATATACATATCTAATAACAGAGCCCCAAAATACATGAAGCAAAATTGGACAGAATCAGAGATATAATTCAACAATAACAGTTGAAGGTATATATTTTATCTATTACTATAAAGGTGTTAACTAGAAGCAATAAGAGGTGCTGGCTTTCCAGCATTTCCACCTTCCCCAAAGAACAGCACTGGGCAAGGGTCAGTCGGATACAATGCAGAAGAAGAAATTATTTTACTGCCAAGGTGACCTGAATGAAAGTCCCCTGTCGCTTTATGAAACTGAGCTGTGGAAAGGCAGAAAAGAAAGCACTTAGTCTAAACCATTAGACAGAGACTTACCTATGACCCAGAAATTCTACTCCTGGATATATACCGAGGAGAAGTTAAAACATATGTCCACAGAAAAATATGTATGGGAATATTTGTCTCAAACAACCATGCCTAGCAAGTGATGGGTAGAGAAAATGTGGTGTATCCATGTAATGGAAGATTTATTTGCCCTAAAAAGGAATAAGTACTCATATATGCTATAAATTGAATGAACTTTGAAATCAGTATTCTAAGTGAAGGAAGCTTGGCACAAAATACGCATATTTTATTATTCTATTTATATGAGATGCTCAGGGGGAAAAAAGCAAATCTACAGATGCAGAAAACAATTTGTGGCTTTCTAGACCTAGCGGGGTAAGGAAAATAGAGAGTGACTGCTATTAAGCACAGGGTTTCTTTTAGACAAAATTTTTGAACATATTCTAAAACTGACTGTGATAAAGGTGTGAATATACTAAAAGCTACCAAACTGTATACTTTAAATTGTATTGTATGTGAATTATATCTCAATATGTCTATTACAAATGAAAGGTAAACTCAATCTCCTACACATATATATGTGGGTGTGGGTGCAGGACATACATGAGAAATTTCTGAATCTCCAGCTCAATTTCGCTATAAATCAAAAAGTGCTCTATAAAATAAGGTATAATTAGAAAAAACAAAGTGAATCAGCAAAAGCAGCTGATTTTTATTTTCTAGTGTGAATGTCTCATTAGTGTTTCGGCTGATATGAGACAGATTAGTTCCTGTAAAAAAAAAATCTATTTTTATAAAAGCATTTAACTTATGTACCTTGCTTAGCCTCAAAAGGGCTCAAAGTTTCCCAAGCTGAGCAGGTACCTGCCTTCTTGCCACATTCATCACTTTTGGATGGGTTTTGTGGTTTGTGTTGAATCCCAAAGCTTTACTGATTCCAGATATGTATTTAAGCACAGTAAATAATCCATAGGATCAAACAGTTGCTCTAAAATCACTCAATATTCACCTCCTCCCCATTCTCCCATCCTCTCTCTCCATGGGTACTTTTATTTCCTAAAACCACTGCTGAAACCAAAAATAAAGTGGAACTTGAATTTTTAACAATATTGATAGAACACTCTACAGGAGCATTCCTCAAACTGTGCAGTGCAGCCCAAAAGGATTTAAACAGATTTTAGATGAAAATAAACAAATAACAAATCAAATTAATAATTAATTTAAATGGGGAAAAATGAAAAAGAAAATAAAGATGGATAATGTATAGAAAATTCAGAGTTAAGGAATGCTTAAAATGTTTGTTTGGTTTTTTTTTTAACAGTCATGTTTCTCAAAGTCTTAAATATGGCCTGAAAATTTTCATGAGAGATTAAAAAGCATTCCCCAAAAGAGAATGGGTTCACAGAATTATATTTTTTAGTGATTTGTTTTATTTTTTCCATCATCTAATCTGTCCAAGTTTAATTATAATGCTCTTGGAGAAACACACCATGCTAACAAGAACAGAAAATCAAACACCGAATGTTCTTAATCACAGGTGGATGTTGAACAATGAGAACACATGGACACAGGGAGGGGAGCATCACACACAGGGGTCCAGGGGGGTGGGGAACTAGGGGAGGGACAGTGGGGGTTGGGGAGTTGGGGAGGGATAACATGGGGAGAAATGCCACATATAGGTGACGAGAAATGCCACATATTCTATATTGCTATATAGAATAGCAAACCACATTGCCATGTATGTACCTATGCAACAATCTTGCATGTTCTTCACATGTACCCCAAAACCTAAAATGCAATAAAATATATATTTTTTAAAAAAACAGAGTTAACTACAGTATGACCCAAACATATTTTACTTCAAATCTACCTACTCAGCTCAAGTGCTCCAACAACACCTTTAAACTCTACCCCGCCTCCCACATTTAAGAACTGAACAGAATTCAGGACACATTCCAAGGCACCTGTCTCTTAAGTGACCATAAACTCTTTGGAGTAAGAAACACCTAAACATCTCGGACCCAAATCTAGAGCTCTGTATGTGGCTGATATGCGTTAGGTTTGTTTTTCAAATATCACTCAGGCCACGTCTCTTTCCTGCTAATGGCCTGTTCACCCCCGTCCCACAGGAATCACGATACGAAGTCTGAGCTCCACAGTGAGGATCCCCCACTCAGCCAGGCTCTAATGACCTCCTGTCCCTTACATTTCAAGAACATGGAACCCCATAGCTGTGTGCGTCCTGCCTCCTCAGCCTGGAATATGATTTTGACTCTTACCTGACCATAAAGACTCTATACCCAATCAGTACTGCCAGAATTCTCTCGTCCTCAAAATATCAGGGAACGGCTGTCATGGGGTTTCGTTGCCTTTTTGCCAGATCCATAAACCTGGTAACAAGGTGGATGTTTTTTACCTTTTATTGTCACATTAATCAAATTAGTAGTTACTTTGGATCATTATTTCCCATTTCGTATGAAAGAAAGTGTTCCTCTCAACATGAAAAACAACCTATTTTGCCCTATAATTATATGTTAATTTCAAATAAAGCATATTGGTGGTTTTAAAATCTAGAATATTGCAGGTTGAGGTAATCTGAGGTTTTTAAAAAGTGTTTCATTTTTCATATTCATGTTTCAACCATATATTTATTGTTATAAATAGATAAAATAAATCAAGCAGCATTCTTGGTTACATAATTTACCAATAGATCTCCTGTTTCCTGTTCCTTCTCTGAACACACTCCTCATCACCAGAATGAAGACAACATACGGTGATTCCTGGAACCAGGGCGATCTCTCGAGGTTGCTGCACACCCCACAAATGCCCTTCCGTCAGGAGGTTCCACTACCAGGCATATCTAACATTTATGGTAAAACCACATGTAAATATGAAATGCGTTTCTTTGGTACAATTATTGTTTTGCCTCTGAAATTATCTGGTTTTAAATACTCTTTATCATTTTCAGTAAGCCACAATTTATTGGTATCCACTGTAAGCATTTGAAAATTCTTGGGAAGTTAGAACATCCCACCATGGATTGTTTTCAAATGTTGTGAAAATTTCATGGGTTCTAAATTTAGCAGTGATGAAGTTGGCACAATATTAAGTCTTGCAGGCATTTAAGCGTATCTGCAGTCATTTTAGGTTTGGTAGTTTCTCCTTTGCATTTGAGAGTCTGGATATGGAGTTGGAACTGCCATAGGGCTCACAGAGATCTCCAAACATCAGACTTCGATTTCAGATCACTTAAGGAAAGGCATGCACTGTTTACAATAGCAAAGACCTGGAACCAACCCAAATGCCCAACGATGATAGACTGGATAGGGAAAATGTGGTACATATACACCATGAAATATGCAGCCATCAAAAACGATGAGTTCGTGTCCTTTGTAGGGACATGGATGAACCTGGAAACCATCATTCTCAGCAAACTGACACAAGAGCAGAAAATCAAGCACTGCATGTTCTCACTCATAGGCGGGTGTTGAACAATGAGAACACATGGACACAGGGAGGGGAGCACTACACACTGGGGTCCGTTGGGGGGAAATGGGGGAGGGACGGGGGGGTGGGGAAGTGGGAAGAGATAGCATGGGGAGAAATGACAGATACAGGCGAGGGGACGGAAGGCAGAAAACCACACTGCCATGTGTGTACCTATGCAACAATCTTGCATGTTCTTCACATGTACCCCAAAACCTAAAATGCAATTAAAAATAATAATAAAAATAGGCCGGGCGCGGTGGCTCAAGACTGTAATCCCAGCACTTTGGGAGGCCGAGGTGGGTGGATCACGAGGTCGAGAGATCGAGACCATCCTGGTCAACATGGTGAAACCCCGTCTCTACTAAAAACACAAAAAAAATAGCTGGGCACGGTGGCAGGTGCCTGTAGTCCCAGCTACTCAGGAGGCTGAGGCAGGAGAATTGCTTGAACCCAGGAAGCGGAGGTTGCGGTGAGCCGAGATCGCGCCATTGCACTCCAGCCTGGGTAACAAGAGCGAAACTCCATCTCAAAAAATAATAATAATAATAATAATAATAATAATAAATCTAAAAAAAAAGGAAAGGCAGAAATTTAGAGGCACCTTGAGAAGAAGAGAAAGGTTCGGACCAAAGACCTCTTTAATTTATAGATCCTCCAGGTATAGCAGCTTCAGACTTGCAGCAGTTATTTAATCATGCTCCCTAGATGAGCTTTAAGAGCTAACATTTCCTAATTAAATAGGAAGGCACCCTCCCAACCCAAGGACAGATCTGACTGATACAGACAATGATGAACAATAATATGCTCCCTGAATTGGCTCTTGGTTAGCATCTCTTTCCTGATTTTTCCTTCTTCATCTCTGATCACCTTCTCAATGCACACAGAAAGGGACACTAGTCATCCAGTTAACAGACATCATAATGTATAAAAATACAAATATACATTCTTTTTTTTTCTCACTCTGTCTCCCAGGCTGGAGTGCAATGGCGTGATCTTGGCTCACTGCAACCTCTGCCTACTGGGTTCAAATGATTCTCCTGCCTCAGCCTCCTGAGTAGCTGGGACTACAGGCATGCACCACCACACCTGGCTAACTTTTGTGTTTTTAGTACAGACGGGGTTTCACTAAACATGTTGGACAGGCTGGTCTCAAACACCTGACCGCCTCAGCCTCCCAAAGTGCTGGCATTACAGGTGTAAGCCAACATTACCAGCCCAAATATACATTCTTATTCCTGCATAAAAGGGCACTGGAAAGCTCCTAGGTCATAGAAGGTCTTTGAGATTTTGTGATATAAAAGCAAGAAACATTGAAATTGGAAATACAAGCTCCCTCTCTTTGTATTAAAAAAAATACTATTAAAATTAGGTAATGTCAATGTCAATATTATCATTAATCTTGCAGGTTTAAAACAAGAATATCTGTATATACAATGTATAAGTTCATGTTAACAATTTTTAGGACAAGTATCATTTAAATATTTAGAATACTAGAGAATCCATTTTCAACAGCATTGATCCATAGTAATCTGTAGCACCAAGCAAGATTCTCCATTATGTGCAACTCAAGCCAAGTCTGAGTTCAATCCACCATGAAAACTCACCTGTTGATTAACCTTGTCCCAAGGTGGCCTCGGATGTCTTGATGATGGTGCCTTCTTGAGTTCTGTTTTACATCTTTGTTTAAAGGAGTGTCAAGGTATGAAAGAAATAGTTGTAGCTCAGCCATTTTCTGTTCATAAAGTAATTGCCCCTTGCATCAAGGGAAGGAATTTCTGTAAACAATTCTGTATGTCTAGAGTAGTGCTGCCCATGCCGTTGTCTTAGAAAGTGCCACAGATCCACGTAACTATCACAGGGAGCATGGATGTTGGTGTAAGATTGCCACAGTTATCTGAGAAAACTTGACACTGTCATGGGTGGGTATTTGCTTTCTTTTCTTCTTTCTGTTGGCTTGTTTTCCTGCCTTGAATGTTAACTATGTGTAGCATGAAGATCAGTTATGAAATTCACCAATTAGCATTGTGTTTACATGTATTTACATCTATTAAGAACTGTGCTTTCTGGCAGAAAGTAATATTCCTCTGCTTTAATTAAAGCTATGCATGTTTTCAGTACAGAATAATGTTTCTATTTTTTTTTTAATATTTTATTGTACTTTAGGTTCTGGGGTACATGTGAAGAACATGCAGGATTGTTGCATAGGTACATACATGGCAGTGTGGTTTGCTGCCTCCATCCCCATCACCTATATCTGGCATTTATCCTCATGTTATCCCTCCCTAACTCCTTATCCCACACTGTCTCTCCCCTAGTCCCCCCTCCCCACTAATGTTTCTATTTCTTTAAGTATACCTGGATTTTATAGGCCTTATATTTTACCAGAAGGACCCAATTTAAAGCAAAAGTTGAATGTCCTGTAACCTATCATCAACCCACACAGTCTATTAAAATAGCAAAATATTATTTCTTGGATATTTGCTTTTCTAAAGCTGAATTCTAAGAAATTTTAGTTAGCAATTGCAGACTTTAGTTCAGGCAACACAGCCACTAAAGCCAATTGTCTGGAGAGGGTAGGGATACAGCATGTTGATCATCCTTTGCCTGGTTACGATTTGCAGAGCAGTAGATACTCAACACATTGAAATATTTCAGTTTTTATGGCGTTAAATGGAAGACATCCCAAGACTATGAATATGAACTGGAATTTTTGGTGCTTGAATGAGCTTTCCTGCCACTCAGACTTCATATATAGTTTCCTGCCACTTCAGACTTTTCCCTACAGGCAGAGACATATCTGAAGAAAGCTTTCTCTCTCATAAAAACTCAACTTTGTCAGCTTTAAAGGAAAATGGGATTTTCTTGCCCTTTTCCAAGAATTGAGCTTGCATGTCTTAGTTACAGACATTCATGGGCCACCACCGTCTTCTTTCTGGAAGGTCCCTTCCTAAGATAGAAAAGGGCCCAACATGATGCTTTTCCAAAATGTTTTCCTTGGGGCCCAAGAGCCAGCCTGTTTCTCTGGGAATCTTGCCCTCATGCTTAACCAAGCCATTGTTTTCCTCTTATTCTCAAGATCTCAGACCATAACTGTCATCAAGAACCTGAAGACATAGCTTCCTCTATGCTAGGCTTAAGGACATCCAAACATCTGCCTCTGAATATCTATTTGAAGAAAAGATTATTTCCTGGAGCCTACCAATTAATAGTTTTACTATAACAAGGAATCATCCAACATGTTTTATTTCTTCTTTTTCAAAATGTTTAGAAGTGCCTTTACAGAGACATTAAATATACGGTGGAAGATACACAACAGATCATACTGAAACCATAGGTAATATCATGAGATAGATACATTATACAAAAAGGTATATAGAAGCACAATGTCATAACAGCATGCTCTGTTTATAATAGCTGGCTTTGACCAGGGAACAAGAATCCGATTCAGAAATGTGGAAAGTAAGGGATAACACCTTTTCAAATGCCAGACAAAATTTGTCCCCACTGTTGGCTGCCTTGCGATCACCCCAAAGTGCACTACTGGCTGGGCTGTGTAGGTTTGGCCACTCACTGTGTTCTGCAGCTGAGATCAGGTCCACCTGCCTGAGAAGAGTGTAAGGCTGGGAACTGATACATAAGACACAAATTTCAATTTTGAGACAACAACATGCGCTGTAGACACACATTATACATAAGCAGTATTGTAAAAGTCATTTGCCATGAGAAGACACACACTACCTCCCTCCGAGAGCACGGGTCTGCTGCATGATATGCACTACATGGATGTGACTCTCTTTCAGTATTTCTCAGCCACTTATTTTTCCCTTGGTTTGATCATTTCCATATTACTTAATTCTCCACTCTCAGCCTTTCATAGTTGTGATGTTTCCTTAGTGCCACGATAATGTATGGGGAATACCTAGAACACCACTGTAATGGAGGTTGGACAATTGGTTTTGTTCTTGGAATCCACATTAAATGGGTACCCTTTCTAGAAATCCGAAATAAGGCTCCCAGTTGAAGGATAACTACAGAAAGGAAGTCACATGGAGATCAAGTCCCTCCATGGGCCAGTCCATCTTTGGGCATGTGAACTGGTGGCTCTGGGATAATTCACTGCACTGCAGCAACTAAGACGGCAATAGGTCCAATGTACATTTCCAGGTGTGCTCGATGGAAACTGTCGCCAACCAGATTAATGAAATGAGATGGCTGAATGTGCTTGTCAATGCCAGATATGTGCTCCTTCTCAGCCTCTAATATTCATGGAAATGGAAAATGCTTGTACTGTGTGGGAATATACACGGATAAAACAGAGATCCTAAAGCAGTTATGATGGAGGAAAAAGGCACGCCCTTTGAGGAAGCATCTCTAAGTGAAATAACTATATCATATGGTCAGTGTCGACACTGGCATTCTGTTATTTCATTCAGAAAGTCAAATTCTTACAAAGGAGGTAACGATAACGTGGCAGACTACTTCAGCTCCACCCTTATAATGGAAAATAGAAAGCTTCACTTGCTTTTTTGGCCAGAGGAAGTAAAGAAAGGTATATCAGGTCAAAAGTTATTTAAGTCATCCCAAAGAAGTAATATTTCCAAATAGGGTTGAAAAAAAAAATCAGCATCACATAGATCCCAAATCCCAAAGCAGCATTAATCTCTCTGTTTGTAAAGTGCTTTACTCCAATGGGCAATGTAGATGTATAGAGAGGTCTTCTATTCTCTCAGTTCCTGCAGCATCTAAAGAAACTCCCATGCGACTCTTGTCTTTAACACAAAATTGCAATGTTTCATTTGAACAACTGACCAAGAGCAGCAATTAAATCCAAAGAAATTTTAAAGGCATCTCATAGAATATGAAGATTGTCCAATACTACAAGTTGATAACATTATTGCTTTCTTGGACTGGGAAGATAATTTCCCAGTTATTTCTTATCTGGAAAATGATGGTATCCTATTTGTCTTGAGTCATAGAATAGTTTATAAACCCAGACTAAAATGTTTCTGCATTTTTGTATTTTTTAAAATTTCTGAAAGCAAACAACAAAAAAAATCTCCAGAACTTATCTCAATTGTATAAAACCATAAAGAAACTAACAGACATTAAGGATTTCAATACCAAAAAATTTCAAATGTCGCCTCTCACACACAAAACCTAAATATAAAGCATTCATTCTTTTATGAATCTCATTTCAAACTTTCTTTTATCCTTTTTTTGAAACATATTTTACTAAACTGTATATATGCACACATGCTGAGATCTGGGGAGAACCAGTTAAGTTCTTTTGGTTTTTTGTTTTGTTTTGTTTCTGTTTGAGACAGTCTCGCTCTTGTTGCCCAGGCTGGAGTGCAGTGGCGTGATCTCGGCTCACTACAACCTCCACCTCCCAGGTTCAAGTGATTCTCCTACCTCAGCCTCCAGAGTAGCTGGGATTACAGGCATGCGCCACCATGCCTAGCTAATTTTTGTATTTTTAGTAGACACAGGGTTTCATCATGCTGGCCAGGCTGGTCTCAAATTCCTGACCTCAGGTGATCCACCTGCCTTGGCCTCCCAAAGTGCTGGACTGGTTGAGTTCTGTGTCAGTGCTCCCACGTTCTCAGGGAAAAGACAAGGAGGAAGCTGTTAGTGGAAAACAGTTACCCAAAGTGCTGAGAAGTAATTCTCATGGGGCTGAGGTGCATAACCTGGGAGCATATTTGGCTTTTTTTTCTGCCAATAGTTTAGAAGTGCAAAATCCTGCCTCAGTTTGACATAGCCAACTCCCGTGTTTACACCCAGTTACTTGAATGATTTCTGAAGGTCCTGGAGAGAGATAGGCTTAGCATTGGGCATTTATTATGACATGTCAAATTATTGCCAAAGAGGCATCCCTACTCATCCTGAAAGTAAGGAGTAGCATTTGCCAGCATGCCAAAAATGACTCCGCAGTTTTAAGAAATACACACACACACCAGCAGAGAGCCTCTAGCCCCTCTAGGGACTTGGCAAATGCATGGCCCGTCTTTCAGCTGAAACATCTACATCAGCCTCCCAAACAGAATCCCCATCTGTCTTGTGGTTTTCTGATGTCTCTAGAGCTCTGCCTATTTTAGGAACCTCAGCACCCTGCCCCAAACACATATACAAAACCAAGCCATTGACAAGCAAACACCAAAGGGTGGACAGAGGTCAAAGGCTCTTAAACACCACAGCGTCGTGCATTTCAGCATTGACTTTCAACATAAGTTGACCCTGGATGTGGCCATGAGAACAGGAGCCCTTTTTCTGAGTCATCTGGAGAGAAGCTTTCCGAGGCCTGCTAGGAGAACAAATAAGAAATGTTTTACAAGTAAGATGTTGGCAACTTTTAAGAAACGTTTTCTTTTGGTGTCCATTTATTACTGCACCAAGGGTATTAAAATCCCTGGCTGAAAAGAAAAATATATCTATAGTATACCAACCATACAGTTGCTTTAGGGGATATGCAGATAAAATAACAAAACCACTGAAGAATGTTTAAATGTTTATTTTCATGTTAAAAACGATGTGTTACCCTGTGGTTAGAATATACCTTTATGCTGAAAAATGAAGTCACTTTATTTCTGAAATATTTCCAGAAAAAAAGAAAAGGAAAAATCCAAAAGTAATGAAGAGTATGATGAAAATGTTCTGGCAGATTCCATCAACAATCCCAACATAAGCCGTGTCCTTTCCAGGCCAGAATTCCAAATTCAGTGCATTTCATGACGTTAGGTCTCAAATGTTTTTCCCATGATAAATTTAGATATTTTTGAGTGGGCTGTCTGTACATTTAAAAGCTACAATTTTGCATGCTTTCATTTTAAAAAAACTCAGTGTGTCATTATATTGCCTATATTACATACAAAAATATCTGCTATCCGTATTTTAGCATAACTTTTCCACCATCCATACCGTCCCTTTACATGGCAGGTGATATGCATTACATTACACGTATATAATAATAAAGGGGAGGGTTGCTGAGTTTATAAACCATCTGTCATGTCATTTACAGAGAATGAAATGTAGAATTGAGACCACTTTTAGGCAATTAGAGTAGAAAACACATTGGTGTCCATGACATGTGGGGTTCAGACGAAACCACACTCTGTGGTGCTTGCTGAACAGTTCCCTGAAAGAGCCTTCACAGTTCTCTGACAGGGCCCCAACATCCCAGCAATGGGAAGACCTCTTTCTAAAAGAATGAAACAAGAATGCTGACCCAAATACACAAAGGTGGATGTTCTAAAACTTAAAAGTTAGCAAGTTACAAATTACGTAGTCTACAGATGTGGCAATGGGACAAAAATTAATCAACTTTCCCCCTGCATGACTATTTATAAATAAAAACTTCTGTCTAGATAGTAGGGATTATTATCATCTGGGAATTTATCCTGGCCAGTGTGCAATATGCAACAGCTAGGAAGTCAATTATTCCTTCTTGTGGGACACGTGGAGTATTCTGAGGTTTTCCAGATGTTGCTTTTCCAGGGTAAACTGGGTAAACTTCTATTGTCTTTTCTTCTTGCCTTCTCTGAAATGCAACACACCTGTGGATTTAAGCATCCGTTCTTTGGTGTGGCAGCTGCTTCTTGATTCCTGTGCTCTGACCTCTACTGCAGCACATCTGGACCCTGGAGGCAGCGATTGCAATCCTCAGTTGTTCCAGGTCGAATGCTGGTCATCTAGCATCTGAACCTCCCTTCGTGTGACCACAGAGTTCACTGGTGCCTTTTCAAGAGGCTTGCTGGTGTCTCCCTTAGGGGGAGTCTGAGCATTCCATTCCCATGGGAGAGGAAGGGACTTTATAAATGTTTGGTTCCAGTTATTTATCAAGACTAATAATTTGGATATATCAGCCATAAAAATCCTGGAAAATCCAGGCAAATGCATGGTCCCCAGAAAATTATATTTCATGGCTTAATAGTTTATATCTTTACTCCCATTTTAGATATTTGGGGGTATAGTGCCTAACAGTTGTATATTAACTAGCTGGAAAACAGGGTGCTATAACCCATGATTTATAATCTTCAGGAAATATTTAGAGGAGGAAATAATGAAATTTTGTCATGAGAAATTGTATCCATGCCAAATCTGAGAACAACTGACAGTCACTGTTGATTCTTACTAAATAGTTTGTTCCCTGGCTCTTCAGTATTCACACACACACACGCACACACACACACACACACACACACACACACACACACACGGGCATATGTATGTATATGTGTTTATATACATCTGGGTGTGGGTTATATGGTGGAAGGAACCCTTCCCCCATGGCCTTCCATTTGAGTATTATTTTGAATTGACTGGGTTTTAACACAAAGGAGCAAAGGTGGCTACACAGGGGTTATATCACTCAGGGTGACTCTAAGTCATCACAAGAAGCATCTTCAGGACTGTGGCCAGTTTCCAGCTCTGCTGAGAAATCACTGGCATGTTCAAATGCTCCCCAGTTTGCTCCCTGCACCCCATCAAGCACTGCCATCATAGAGAAAGCTCTGATTTGTATGTTCCTTAATAACACTCCCCATGACAGTGATAGTTTCCTTTACCTCCTCCCCAATTACACCCCCTACCCAAAGTCTCACTTTACCAGTGGGCAGGACCCTGCTGTGTGTGTGAGAGAGTTCCTTCCCGTCCAGCAGAGGGTCTTCATTTTCACAAATGAATTCCCAGTATTTCTGGAATGCTAAAGATCCAAAGGGGAGAGAGGACTGAAAAGCCTCACAGAAAGAGCCAACTCACTGGGATAGCTACCTGTCAATCAGCACATGGACTTTCTTCCACCCTGCATGGTTGGTCGGAGCTACCTCACTACCAAACTCTTTGGAAAGCTTTTGACTGACTGAGGAATCTTCCCAAAAAGTGTCAGCCATCGCTTTGCAAACTCCTTTTGTAGCTAATGGCTGGCTCTCCTCGCTTCATTATCCCATCAAACCAAACTATTTTTGGAACTTTGCCAGCTTCGGTTCCTAAGCCCCGTTTTATAGAACTCACTGAACACTGGGCTCTGGAGGTCAAGCCTACTTCACTGGCAATTTCAGCACTGTTCACAAACACACTGTGGTCCTGTGGGCCAGAGATACAGGAAGAAGTTTTTGGCTGCCACGTCATGGCTAGAGGAGGCTGGGTTGTCATGTTCCCCTCCAAGGAAATCTACAATAAAAGAACAACGCCTCTCTTTGGATTAGCTCAGTTATCAGCCGTTTGGAGTCAGGGCACTGCTTCAGGTGACCTCCTGTGTATCCTTCCTACTTTGGGCCTTTAAAATTACATTTCTTAGAGATGAAAATGGCTCAGTAAAGCTCATAAAGAGGCATACTAGTCCAGTGTCTATATTTCCAACAATACTATCTGAATAAACATGTCATCATATTTTGCTAATTTGAAATTCTTGCCTTGCTTAAGAGCGTTCACGATGGTATTAAAATAACATTTTTCTCTAAACATTATGTAGAAGTTGTTTCTTTTTTTCTCTTGCCATTTTGATTTTTCAATAGCTGTGGTTTAAATTTTTTTTGTTCTACAACAGCTGCTTCTTGAGTTCTGGAATAGTCATTTATTTGTATGGATTTTGGGGGGAAATCCATTGCTTCTCTCCACAAATGCACACCCTGTGAACACTTTATCTCTGCCAGTCATGATTTAGATTTTCTTTGTTTGGTCATTGGATGGATGGATTTCTATATATTGCTAACTTGAAATATCATTCTACTTACTAAAAAAAAAAAAAAGCTTTTGTTCTGGTAAAATGGAAAGTGTAATTTGCAGCTATTTCCTAGGCAATTTCCTTTCTACGTAGGTTAATTCTACTTTAAGACTTCAGTTTAAATAATGAATTGTGTTGGCCACAAAGCACTTGTATAAATACAGCTATGTTGGGGCCTTTCTACCCTCAGAAATGCACTCCAGGAGATCCCCCATGAGTTCTCAACAAGCAGAGAATAAAAACAAATGTTTGTGACTGACAATTTTTCTCCAAATTTTTGAAACTTCATGTAGAAAACTGTAAAGAGATGGCCCTCCCTCACTGTATATTAACATTTTAAGTAAAACCTTTTGTCCCAGTGTTATTCAAGAAAGTTCAGCAACAAAAGGAAGAAAAAAGAAAGTGATAATAAGCTTCTTCGATACGGTCCCTAGATGATGAAGTTCAGAAAACTGGAAAAAACCTGATATCCTGCATGGAGACGCAGGAAACAACAGGGCATGGCAAATCCCAGGAAAGAAAACTCATGTGTAAATCAAACAGAGCTCATGGAAAAGACTGAAATTTCTTCTCTTCATGTTTCAAAAAGAATTCCAGAGGTCAAAGGAACAGGAGCAGCTGCAAATGTACATAAAAATAATGAGCAGCGCTCATGACAAATCAGAATAGCTACATTCAGTCATCTTTCATGTATGTCTAAACTCAGGCCAAGGGTCAATAAGTGTCCACTGTGCTTTAAAAGGTCTAGGAATAGAAAAATCAACACCAAATCCTTTCTAATTCCACATGGCCGTTTGTCGAGATGACTAACAACGTCTGGGGAGTCAGGTTTAATACATTTGCACTGAGCTAGTACCAAGCAGTCCATAAAACTGTTGTCTTAGAATTTCTCCAGTCCCCACATGTGGTGGTTTTAGAGGCATTTCCAGGCTTCAAACCCAGCTTCCATAGCTCTCCAGACCTCTTTTACCTGCTTAGAAAGGGATCCCACCAGACCTCCACAAATCAAACTTTGTTAAATCATCCCCTATTGCTGATCAAACTCACTGCTCCAGCATTCAAAAAACAGAAGGCATAAAGGTGAATACAAACATAAGAAAGGAGTTTACATCTGGTCTTGCAGTCTTTCCATATAGTCTCTAAAGTCCTGTGAATCCCCCAGCCCCATATCTTGGCAGACCCACTTGATGTTATCATCGCTGTCAAACAGGATGGAGTTGGTGTACGGGCCGCCGTCCTCTGGGAGGATGGTGGTGTAGGAAGTGAACTTGACTCTCTTCCTCTTTGGGCCCGAAGAATTCATAGGTTCATTTTTAATGTCTTTCTCATAGACATAGTCAGAAGGTCTGAGCAGTTGACTATGAAAAGTCTTCTGGGAACTGCCGTTCAGAAGGAAGTTCCTCTCCTCGAACTGCAGGCCCCTGTCTATCATGGTTGTGCACTCCTCTGACGGGAGTGTAATGTCAACAGGGTTCTCCAAAAGTTCCACTTCATTCCCAAGCCAGACCCAGTCGTGGGAATGGGGGATGTTGCCCTGTTCGCTCACAGCAAACCTTTTGTGTCTGTATTTCCAGGCAAACGCCACGCAGTTGATCAAGAAGACCAGAATGGCGAGGCAGAAGACGCAGAGCAGGGCATACATGCCAATCTCCAAGTCTGTTAGCCCCCTTGAGGTCACTGTGAGGTCACTAGGATTGTTGGGGTCCGGTGACTTCCCTTGAGTGGGGAAGCTTGTGAAGGCATCTGGACCACTTTTGAGTGACTTGTTCTTCCCTTCCATGGGAGATTGGGGGGTTGGGCTTTTGTTGGTACTTTCCTCTTGGCCAACAGGTGCGCCATGGTGGAACCATTCCTGAACGGCTCTCTCCTGGTTTCCTTCGCGCTCTATGGAATTACTGAGGTGGTTCTTGTATTCCCGATTTATGCCCTCAATATCGTTGCTGCCTCCTTGGTTCTCATCACTACTTGGTTCAAATTTGACCTTGACATTTCCTTTACCCACAGCAAGAACACTCTTCCTCTTGGTCTTCTGACAGGGTTCACTAATCATCATTTCTAACTTAATCAAAGGCCCTTGTCCTTCACCCTCTGCAACCACAACTGGCCATTTGGACTCAAGGTTTGCCTGGACAGACACCACCATTTCATCCAATGATGAGACAGTAACTGAATAATCCTTGGGATCGTAAATGTCTAAAGGTGTCACCGAACCATCACTGAGCAAAATCCAAGAACTTACTATTGCTTCCTAAGGAAAATGAAACCAAAGCATTATGTTATAATCAGATTCCTTCCAATTTGAAGACATAAATATAATTTCCTATGTAAATTATTTTAAATACAAAGAGAAAATTTCTATGGTTTTATAATCTTGAACAGTTCTTGTTATGCCTTGAAGTGGCTGAACTGGCATCAATAATGTGCTGTGGCCTCAGTGGTATGAGGAATAAAAATTTTAATGAATGCATTAAACTATAAATTAACTTATTGCATACATACAGTAGACTTTGACCTTTTTAAAAACACTTTGTAAAATTAGGCAATTTAACTGAATCAATTTCAGGTGCAACGAATCAGGCTACTGTTCAATATCCCTGTGAAAGTTCTCCATTAAGAAGCCAGTGCTGATGAAGCAAAACACTGGCTGGAAGGACTCAGGAAGATGCATTGTGAGGCTGGTTGGCTTGAATGGCACAGCGGCCCTGGTATCCTAGAAATGATTTATAGAAATTTAAAGATGGGAGGAAGTTTTAGAGTTGACCATAATTATTGTAAACAGTAGCAATTTGGTGCCTATTAGCCATGCTTAAGTAGCTGAAATGGAATTTCCAAATATCAAAAACCACCTGCTTTGGCAAAAGCAAACACATGTGATCCTTTGGTCATGGTCTAGCAGCAGGCTGTGCCTGGCACTGATAAGCCCAGCGGAAAGCAAATGGCGTATGAGGATGTGGTCGGTGTGGAAAAGCACATGAGAAGAAATGTGTCTAAGCCACTGAATACTTTTGTCAGCGACAGGACAGCCTGGGTAAGAAGCAAGCAGCTTCAAGAAGCCCCAGTCCCAGGCGGGGGGTCTCTCCTGCTCTACTTCACAGGATGTGCTAACTGAGAGAGAAGTCGTCTCTACTGACCAGGGACGCAGGTCCCTGGGACACTCACCTGCTGTGGGGACTGAAGAATGTCCAGGGCAGTGACTGTGGAGACAATGGCCCTTTTGTCTGCTCGATGTGGCTGCAGGGAGAGAGACATGCCAGCCACGAGCTGCACCCCCAGCTCCGCGATGGTGACTCGGTCGTCCAGGACAATCACCGTCTTCTCAGCCAGGATGGAGTCCGAGAGCGGTGAGAGGACCTGAAAAGCAGGCGAGGAGGCTCACACATCTCTGCTCCTCATAAGCACCGTGACTCCCTTAACTGAGGCTCCCAACAAAGTGTCTCCCAACCCTCGGCTCAATGCATGCACTTGCGGGAATCAGTTAGGAAAGTGTTATGCTGTTGTTCAATCACACTTGACAATTATAGGAGTTTTATAAAGATCATCCTGGTCTATTTACTTCCCACTGATTTTTATGTCATGATAACAGCAGTATATTTTCTGCAAGAAGCCTGATTTAATTTAGAGACAATAACTAAAAAGTGTCTGTTGATATTAGGTACTCAAAGAGCAACATTTTCCCAATAATTAATATTTGGACTTTGAAAATGGCAGAACTGTGGTAAAACACTTAAGGAAATGGTGCCTAGCCATCTTCTCCCAGCTGTATTCCTTCCAGCAGGCAGGTAGATGTTTACTGTGACATGATCACTGTGGGCCACTGGGCCATCACTGCGTAAACCAGATAGCAAAGTAGGAAGGGGAGCCTTAGCGCCCTGAGGAGTCGTCCTCCTGATTTACCAGCTACTGTCCAACCAGGTGTGCCTAAGGCCTGGAGAGGAATACTTGGCAGGCAGAATTTCTAGAATGGTCCACCGAAAGCCACCCTGCCCTAAACTCTGGTTCCTGTGAACAGGATGAGAATGCACTTTTATAATAATGTTGTATGATATGGCACAGTTGGCCTTAAAGCAGGGAGGTCATCCTGTGTTACTCAGGTAGATTCAAAGTAATCACATGAGCCCTTAAAAGCAAAGACCTTTTCTCAGCTAGGGGCAGAAGAGGAAGTCAGAGATTCACAGTGCGAGAAGGACTCCATCCAGCCATTGCTGAAGGCAGAAGGGACCAGGTGACGAGGAATGCAGGTGGCCTTGGAGCAGAGTGACCCCCGGCTGACAGTGCGCAAGGAAACAGGGACCTCCGTCGGTGCTCAAACCACAAAAAACTAAGTTCTACCAACAGCCTGGAGGAGCCTGGAAGCCACGTCTTTCCTAAACTCCCAGATAAAAGCCCAGGCCAGCCGAGACCTGGCATTCAATGTCATGGCACCCTAAGCACAGAATGCAGCACACCCACACAGACGCCTGAGCTGCGGAAATATTAGCTGACTGATAGGTGTTTTTTAAGCTACTACTTTGTGGTAATTTATTACACCAAAAATAGAAGACACAGAACATAACATGTTTCATCCAGCTTTGTCAAAAATATAGCTTTGGCTACAATAAAATCTGACTTAGTTAACTCTGAGTGGAATCATTTTAAATCTGCATAAGAAAATATTCTGTACCATTTCTGCATAATTATCCTGTTTAAATTGGCCAGGAAATAATTTTACTATCACTATGATAAAGAATATTTAGCTATGAATTATTATATTTTTAAAATTTTTTGTCTACTATACAAGGTATGATGGAACTAAATTGTTAAGCTTCAAGATTAGGAGGGAAAAAATTAGCTTTCAGCAGTTCAACCACCTTCTATTAGTGATATACAAAACGGAGAGTATGATACTGGGGAAAAAGTTTATACTACATGTTTCATTTAGCCTTCTTGGTAAAAGAGATTAGATACTCTTCTCAACTCTCTAAAATACAAAACTTAATCTGAGTATAGGTTATTAAAACTGGTGAATGCTCTATTGCTTCTCATGATTCTCTTACAAACAGATGCAATCCACGCACACTGGCACACATTCACATGCACGTCCATGCGCACACGTGCACACAGACACACATCTGCACAACTGCATCTACTTGGCCACTCACCAGCACAGACTGGTGTTAGGCAAAGTGGCAATGCGTGGCGGCACGTACCTGCACCGTGGTTATTCCCGGCTCCCGACCAGCCAGGGTCCTGCCGTCCTGTAACTGAGCGATTTTCGGCTCCTCCACCTTCATGAACTCAGTCACTAGGTCAGTGATGTCAAACTGCCAGTCGGGGCCAAGCATGTAGGTCAGCTGCCCTAAGTCAGGTGACTCGGCCACAAACTGGGTGAGGACGCGCACCGTGGCGTGCTGGTACTGCAGGGAGCACCCTCGTCCCTTCTTCTCCTCATCATCCTCATCTTCGCTTTCCCGGGTGGGCCTGGAGCACAGGGAATCAAAACAGAATAAAGTCCTCATTGTTAAGAAGTTCTACGTGCCCTTCTTTTTCCGATTCTAGGTGAGCCTACGGAATGAAATGAAATGGTCTTTTTCCTGCCAGACCTGCTCAGCCATCTATCCATCCCCTGTGCATTCACTCGTTCTACAAGCACACTTTGGTGGTGATCATGTGCTTCATGTTTGCAACAGGAATGTCTAGGGTAGCTCCTGCCTTCCTGACCCAGACAGAAGCTGAAGCTCTGGCCTTGGTGTCCTGGAAACTGCTAATTTTAAAACCATTCCCCTGTGGGAATGAGGCAAAACCTCTGGCCTATGGAGGGAACCTAAGATTTGAGTCAGAACTGCTGTTGGGATTCCTGTTTCGATGCCTTCCATTGGGCCTCACGCCAAGTTCTCTACCCTCTCACAGGTTCAGCTACCTCCCCTTGGAAATGAACGTAGGAACGGCTGGCCCTTTCCTCCCTCACTGTTGTACATGAGGATCAAGTAGGTCAAAGTGTGATGACACCTCAGGGATGGCCCTTTAGGAACCCTAGACCAACCAGGGATCATCGGCACTGCATGGTTCTAACACCAGACCTCCTCATACGCTGAGACCCTCTAGTCTACAGAAGCAGCTTCCTGAGCTTATGGCCCTAAAGTTTGCCAGAGGATCCTCTCCTTCCACGGTCCTTCTCTAATCTAAAATCACTGCTCTGTGAGCAAAACTGCTCATGCCACTGCTAAAACATCTGAAATGTGTCTCTCCTGTTACCTGTCCTGGCTTCTCCCTTCCTTCCTTCTGGCTCTGGCCCTTTCTCTCACCCTAGCACCTGCTATCCTGTAACCTCCACCTGTCCACAATCCACCCTGAGAAAGCCTCTCTGGCTCTTCAATTCCAGAACCTTCCCCTCAAGAAGTAGCTGTCCTGTGTCCCTTTATGAGAGCTCTTTGTTTGGTGGCTACTAGCCAGTCTGTGCCTGGGGATTGTGTCAGGGGAGAAAGGGGAATGACTCATGCATGCTGAGTTAGACCTACTGTGTGCCCTCTTCCTCGTGCTTACATAAGTGTAAGAGCAGACATCGATTGCCCATGCAGCACACAACATCTGTGCATATTTAATTCATGGGATCTTCACATACCCCCAAAGAGCGAGGTTGGATTATTTCTCTGATCTTACCAATGAGGAAACCGAGACAATGGTTTCTGTGGTCACTCAGCCAGGACCACACAGCTGGTCGTCTCCCAAGGCAGGGTCCACAGCCAGGCCAGCTGCCCCATCATATGTGTCCCCTTTCTTTCTCTAGCTAAGTCCATTCATCTTCTCAACAGCTATGAAACATGTGCTTATTTTTGCATAAAGAAACCAGGCTCAGCGTGGATAATATGTAGCCCAGATAACTGCCAATTAGTAGCTCTGGATCCAGCTCCATTTGACTTCTGAAACCCACCTTCTTTACATATAACATTCTGCCTCCCTGAAAGGTCTGAGAACCATTTATAAAATGATAGGAAAAATTTTCACCAGCACAATAGCATAGCAATTTTGGTTTCCCACAGTAAGAAATGAATATCTCTGTGGGTAATGGTGATGAGTTAAGTGACAAAGAAACAGCATTCAATTTTTTAAAAATTGAATAACATACTGAAAAGGTATTACCATTTAATTTTTCAGTCCTTCTGAATATGTCATAGGGAATGTCTCTGTTCTGTGCTAGGATGTCTTTAAAGCTTCTTGGAACTAGCGAGTCCATTAGTTAATAAAGACAAGCTCACCTAGGCAGGCAGCAGTGTCCACTTAGAATTTAACAACATTGTTTGGTTTTCTTTGTAATAATTTTAGGTTAAATTTATTTTATGATAAATGATACTAGTTGACCATTTGTGCTAGCAATGGGAAGTTTGCTTTTAATAAATGAGTAAAAATTAAGAAGAACATCACTAGGCTTGTGTTTCATTAAAATGTGGCAGAATACATAAAAATGAATATATGAAATTTTAGAATTAATTAAACACTAATGTTTAATTAATTGTGTTAATGTATTAATGAAACAAAACAATCATGTTATTTTAGGGCAGATTGTGTCCTATTCACTCTTAATTTCAAAATAATAACAAATTTACTAAAAGCTAAAAAAAAAAAAAAAAATACCAGGAGATCCTATACACTCCACCCAATTCCCCAAAGTCAGCATCTTCCTAACTATAAGAAAATACCAAAACCAGGAAATTGGCAATAGTATACACAGAGCTTATTAACATACAAGCATCCCTTATTACAGTCTAATGATATCAAAGCTTTGCTACTTTGAGTGTAGATACCTTAGTTCCCTCTAGGTCCCATTACCCTGACCACTTTTAAGAACATAATTGCTTTAAGTATGTTTTTCTGTCTATCCTAAGTACCACATCAGATAACGTTATAATTCTCACTTTAAATACCAAATACGATGTAAAAAAATTGATGAGAAGAAAAGTCTATCCTATTTAACACTGGTTTTGCTCATTCTATCATTCCTCTTTCCTTTCTGAAGTTCCAAATCTTTTTCCATTATAATTTTTTCTGTCTACAGAAGTTCCATTAGCGATGCCTTCTAAGTTTTTGTTTATTTAAGAATGTCTTTATTCTCCCTTTATTCCTAAAGGATACTTTTGTCAGATAAAGAATTTGAGGCTGACAGTTCTTTTCTTTTAGCGCCTGAAAAATCTGCCAAGTCCTTCTGGCCTCCATGTTTTCAGGCAAGGAATTCATTGCCATTCAAATTGGTGTAACTTCCCTCTGGATGTTTGTAAGACTTTGTTTAATTTTCAGAAGTTTAATTACAATGTGTCTTCACATGGATTTCTTTGGGTTTCTCATGTTTGTGGTTTCCCAAGTTTTTTGAGTCTATGTGTTTCTGTCTCTTGACAAATTGGAGAGGTTTTCAGCCATTATTTCTGTAAATACTGTCTGAGCCCTCATCCTTCTCTCCTCTTCTACTCAGATTCTAATTACGGAAATTCTAGATCTTTTTTTATGGTCCCACAAGTATCTGATGCTCTGTTCCTTTTTTTTCCCCAAACCTATTTTCTCTGTTATTTATATTAAGCTAATCGTATTATCTGTCCTCAGGTTCATTGATTTTTATCCTCTGTCATCTCCATTGTACTGCTAACCCTATTGAGGGCTTTTGTTCTCCCTAGTTCCTATATTTTTCTGTAATTTACATCTGGTTTTTTTTAATAAGTTATGTTTCCTTGCTGAGATATTTTCCTTTTCCATCGGTTCCAAGGCTATTTGTAATTTCCTACTGAAAGCTTTTTTTCCCCGCTTTGGTAAAGCTGCTTTAAAATCCTTGTCAGATATTCTAACATCTGATTTATGTGGGCATTGGCATCAGTTGATTGTCTTTTCTTATTCAAATTCTAATTTACCTAATTCTTGGTATGACGAGTGATTTTTCAGTTATATTCTGGCCATTTTGTACATTATGACAGGAAACCCTGGGTCCAGCTGAAATCTATTTTAGTTAAGTTTGCTTTGTTTTAGTGCATAGGTCCTAGCCTACTTTTGTGCACTTAGGTTGTAGAGAAAATTTGGCTTTAGAGCCCTCAGGTGCTATTCTGGTCTGTTTTGTTCCCCTGGCACTGTGGGTTCCCACAGCGAAGCAGGATTCCCACTTGAATCTGGCAGGGTTTGCCCACAAGAGATGAGGACACCTCCCTGGGCTGAGTGGAGGCTGGGAGACATCAGGCAGGCTGGGCAGTATCACTTCCATGGGCGGCCCTTCAAGTTTCAGCAAAGGGTTTTAAAGATCCACCCTTGACCTTTGGTTTAAAGCACACTTTTCTGACAGCGAATCTCTTAATTTCCTCATCATCTGCTGTCTGGAGATGCTGAAAATTTCAACATCATTAGGTCCCCCTTTCTTTTGTCTGAGAGCCCTTCCAAAATGTTCTCTCTTCTCTTGCATTCTGCTATTAGCAGCAAGATGAATCCAAGGTGCACATTCAGTAGTTTGCCTGGACTTCTCAGCTAACTATCTGGCCTCATTTGCTCTCCACACACCTGCAGGGCATAATCTTGCTAAGCACTCTGTCACCACCTAACCAGAATCCATGTTCCTCACCTCCCCCTGAATCCTCACTGGCAGCGTTTCTGAAGTTCAGATTTCTACTTACCATTTGTCCACAATGATCTCAGCTTTCTGTAAGGTGATTTGGGATTACCCTGCGATGATCCTCATGCATCATGTACACCGTCTTTAACATGTTTCTATTAACATTGTTCTACTAACAATCTGTTCAAGGCAGTTGAGGCTTTTTCCATTATGCCCCTCAAAATCTTCCAGCCTCCACTCACTGCCTGATTCCAAAGGCATGCTCACATTTGAGGTATGCGTTACAGTACATACTCCACCACTGAGCAGCAATCTCTGCATTCGTTTTCTATTGCTGTGTAACAAATAATCTCAAGCTTCATGGTTCAAAACAATGCCCAGACCAACACACTCACAGTTCTGCAGCCAGTAATCCAGGCAAGCTCTACTGAATTCTCTACACAGAGATTTACAAGTTCAAAATTAAGGCGTCACTGGGCTGGTCTCTTATCTGGACGTGCTAGGGGAGAATCCTCTTCTAAGATCAGCCAGGCTGTTGGCAGAATTCTGTTCCTAAAGTTATAGAACTGAGGCCCCGTTTCCTGGCTGGTTGTCATTTGGAGGCTGCTCTCAGCTACTAAAGATTACCCACATTGCTCAGCAAGTGGCTCAATCCTCATTCAAAGCCAGCAATACATCATCAAGTTGTTCTCATCCTCAAATCTTCCCAACGTCCCCTTCTGCTACCAGTTGGCAGGAACTCTCTGCTTTCAGAGGACTTATCTGATGGGTCCCAACTCCTGGAAAATCTCTGTATTTTAAGGTCCATTGATTTGAGATTATAGTTACATCTGTAAAATGCCCCTCCACCTCCCAGCACTACCAGATTAGTGTTTGAAGAAGCAGGAGATGGGAATAATGGGAAGGAAAGTCATCTTTAGAACAGTCTACCATAGTATGTATCCATTCACTGAGCTCTTGGGACAACGCTTCAGTAATGTTATCATCCCTAACTGATAGAAGAAACTGACAAATAGGTTAAATCACACGTCCAACATCACACAGGTACAAGTTGTAAAGCTGGGGTTGAAATTCGGCAGTAAAATGAAGACTTCCCCAGGTGGTTGGCAGGGGAATAAAAAACGCAGGCAGCCTTATCCCACAGCCCACACTCTTAACCAACTGTACTGTGCTCCATGGATGAAGGCTGACATTTACAAGCAGGGGAACTGAGAGCAAATAATGTAGGAATGAACAATAGTGAAATGGGGAGCAGAAAACAGCTATGTCCTAATTGCCACATCTTGTGCTAGGTACTTGTTATGCATTGCACTCATTTTACTGAATCCTAGCAACTATTCTATGAGGTTGTTACTATTATTATTATTACTATTTTCATTATAATTTCCTCATGTCCAGTTGCTAGTAAGTACTCAAGTTAGATCCATCTGAACCCAAAGCCCAGACCATGCTTCCCACCGGGGATGTTGCTTCCCAAGGGCTTGAGTCCCTGAGGGTCAGTTTGCTTCCCACAAAGATCTGGGCCCCAGGACAATCAAATTCAGAGTCTTCTCTTTGATTCCTCACCTTCTATTGGCAGCCACCGGGATCCTCCAGCCCTTGATCTGGCTCAGCTCTGTGTCTGAGATCTCAATCTGCAGGGGGAGTCTGGGCGCCCAGACAGTGACCTCGAACTGGGAGGTGAAGTGCTGGTGGGTGAAGTTCACAATCGTGTCCACTTTGCTCTTCATTTCCTTCCCATTCACAAAAATGGAATCACAGTTGTTGGAAACCTTTGGGGAGGAGGTAGAACCTTGAGATGCATCAGGAGGAAAAGCACAAGCAAAAACCAACAACAGGGAAAGTTCATGAACTTCAGCAGCTCTGATTTATTAGACACCAAAACAACCCGATGAACAGGACTTGTATAAAAGGTAATTTGTAGGCACTAATTACTGACAAATACTGACAAATAGACCCCAGGAAAACTATTTTGTATTACAAAATACTGACAAGTAAAACCATTAACATAATTTAAGGGAGTTATATAACCTCTGTTGCCTTTGGTGTATATGTGTGTTTTTCTTTACCTTACCTTTTTTATGTACTCAAACGATCATTAATCAAACCCCAGGTGCCTCATAGTTCACTCGTGCACCATATCTGAAGATGTATAAAAGGTTTTTATGTTACTAAAAATCCACATTATTCAAGTCACACTGAGGATCTCTGAAAAATCAGGAGAGCTTTGCACTAGATTAAAATCCTGGTAGGCGAAATAGTTGTGAAATGCATTAGAAACATGGATATAATTATTTTGCCCCATTCAGCTATAATTTTGCAGAATGAATGGGGCATTTCGCCATGGTCTTTTGACTCAGCACTTGGGGGTGCCCTCTCTAATGTGCATGCTTTAGTAGGTTGAGTATTAGACAATTTAAGTCCCCATTTTATTTCAGGATAAGCAAATAAATTGTTGCTGAGTTTCTCTCCTGGACAGTCAGAAAAATGTATCTATGTATCTAGGTGGAGAGAAGAAATAGAGATCACAAATCATTTCATGAGCAGAGGACACAAAATAAAAAAAAATAGTGTGCAACCTTTGCATTCATACTGCTGAGGGGCAGAATCAAGCCTGGGCTGCTGGCCGGGCCCCCACCTCAACCAGTGGGGCCACCAGAGCCCCATTTTTGCTAGCCAGAAAGTAGGACTTACTCTTATTGCTTCTTTTCCTCACTTCAGTCTGCAACTACTCCTGAGGCCTCCCTTCTGAGTCCCAGACACACACGCCCAGCTGCCTATCTGACATGGTCAAGTGAATGACTCAAGCACAATGTCAGAAGTGCCAACTTCCAAACTTAAAGAGTAAACGTCAAAGTTATTTGAGATAAATTATCACCTCCCCCTGACCCTGAAAAAAACGGCACTAATATGAATGTGCTCCCTTGGAAATGAAGAAATCGGCCTTTTGCCAGCTAACAGCTCTACACTGTAGCTCAACATTGAAACCAAGGAGAACATAGTTAATGGGACACTGAGGACTCGCCCTGCACCCCCAGTCACAGGGATGGATCCTTGTCACTTCCACTTCTCAACACCAATAATGTCTTTATGAATATTTAGGTATCATTAATGTAGGCCACTAATTGGGAGATCTGCTGAAACCATTATGACTTTGACTTGATAGTCCATAAAACAATGAACAAGGATTGCTGGAGAGCTACTGTAATCCAGCTACATTCATTTGTGGAGCCCCTTTCCTATCCTGTCAGAACTTAGCAATCTCAAGTCTTTTTCCCTCCAGCCCTAATTTGGTACTGGATAGAGCTACCATTAGGCCTGAGAGCTAATGTGTCTCTCATCCCCAAATTCCAAGGAGAGCTGAATATGGCATTTCTTTAACTTTTCAAATTAAAAAAGAAAAAAAATCTACTTCTATCCCTCTCTTTGCTTTACTTTATAAAAAGAGAGAGAAAACCAACAAAGAACCAAGCAAATTAGCTATATTTTAGAGCATGTTTGGGGCAGTTAAATCTGCTTCATTGTGCCCAGGACTGTAAAGAGAACATCAGAACAAGATTTCCATTTAGGATCGTGTTCTTACAGTATTTTCAATAGTTGTTGACACAATGCTAAGCCTGACTGCCATCCATTTAGGTACTCAAGGTGTGGAAGCCCTATTAGAAGGAAATCTCTGCCTTCCCAGGGAAGTACTACACTAGGAGAAGGTGAAGGCTCAGTAAGACATCTAATCTCCCTTGAACTCATTGCTTTTTCAGCCCGTGGCATGCATGGTATCTCAAGAGAGTGAAGCCCCCTTAACCCTGCTCAGAAGAAAATAGATTGAGGTTCCCTATGATTTAGAAGCCTGCAGTGGATACATTGGGGAGTTCTGCTGTCATTTCTCCCTAGCTCAGGTAGTTGTCACCTATTGCTAGAGTTTTCTCAATCCAACGCTCCATGCTGCAGACCTCAACCCTCCTGCATTTGTGGAAAATCATGGTTCTCCCTTGTTTACTGCTACCCACCCACCCCCAATCACACTTGAAATCACTCTGAATCACATCCTACTGGAAAGAACACATCAGTTTTGGAAACTGTGAGGTTCTTTCTATGTTCATAAGGAATGAAATAACGTAACTGTCTGTATCCTTAAGGAGCACATACAGACTTAAACCTGCCCCATCTTTTAGGAAGTGATGTACAGCCCATATGGAAAAAATAAATTAATTTAAAACATAACAATGTAAGAGGACTTAGGTGACTTCTTTATGTTGACTATCTTTAGAGTTTTTTCTCCTAGGATATGCCTACCCTTAAAAAAGTGCATGTCCTCCATTTTAAATTCAATTAAAACAGCACAAATAAGGCTAATCATATTGAATGCTAAGACCTGAGATTCTAACAATGTACAAAGGACATATTAGATATACAGAAGCCAGAGTTTGGCACCTCATGGTCTCACCAATTACAGATGACCCTCATTATTTGTGTATTCCATATGTGCAAACTCATCTACTCCCTAAAAGTAACCCCAAAGTCAGTACTTGTGGTGCCTTTTTGGTCATTTGTGGAACTGCACAGAGAGGGGAAAACTTTGAGCCACCTGCCCCATGCAGGCATCCCCAGCTGAGGTCAAACAAGTGCTCTGCCTTCTTGTCCCAGCTCTCATACAAAGATCAGAGCATGGACAACACAGGGAGCAGTGGAGTGCTGTGCAGAAGCTTCAGCTGGGGCTCTGGATCCAGTGGGACAGAATCTGAATCCCTACTCTGGCATCTGTTAGTGAGGCAGCCTCAGACAAGTCACCTAACACTTCCAAACTTCAATATCTCTTTTGAAATAGAAGATTATAGACTATTAGAAGTGTGTGCGTGTGTGTGTGTGTGTGTGTGTGTGTGTGTGTGTTTCTCCTAGAAGCAAAGGTTCAGTACTTACTAATTCAGTGTTCACAGGGATTTCATAATGATCTCAAATAATGAGAACTGACTGCACAAAAAAGCTCATATTTGTACAGGACCTCATTGCTGCAACACTCTCCTTTCAATGCAATAAGCCCCATGGTAACGCCACAAGGTGGGTGCCAAAAACAGGTAACCATTTTACCTGTACTGAATCCATCTTAGAGAAAGTGACCGCCTCTTGTACAGCGTCTTGCATGTGTGTAATTCTGTGAGCCAGCACTTGATTGCTGACTACTGGCCCCAGGCTGTCTCCTCTGCCTGATCATCTCTGTCCTCTCCAGGGACTTCTTGTGCTACACCAGATACTATCCAAACTCCTTATAGGAGCCTACCAGGCCCTAATGCTCTGGACCTGCCTCCTTCTCTTGGCCACACCTTGCATGCCCTCCCTGCCTGGCACAGGCCCCTCCTCATGGGTCTTCACTGCTCCTCTGAGCTCGCCTAGGCTTAGCCCCATCCGAAGGCTATGCCATGGTCTTCCCAGGAATGTGATCTGATGTCCTTCATAACTGGTTTCCTACTAACCAGTCAACTATGCACCAGCACCTCTGCCCAACACACACACACTTTCCTCTTTTCTAATACTAATAAGATTTTCTTCAGGAAATTGATGGCCTTCTATTCACCCCAGCCCTCCCTAACTCCATCATTAAATCTCCATCCTCCTTACCAGTGATTGGTTTAGGGAAAAGCATGTGCTATTACTCTGGCCAGTGAGCTGTGAGAAGGCTACTATGGCTTCTGTGAAACATCTCCTTGATCAAAGAGACTCACCAGAAGTGTCCCCTTCTCCTCTGACCGGATGTTGTTGCGTAGGAAATGATGACAGGAACTGCAGGGATCCCAGAGCCCCGAAGGAGCTGGACGTGGACCATGCTGACCCTGGGAGCTATGGAACCCGGGCGCTTGATGACCTGGAGGGGCCGCTGGACCAGCCTACCTGGACCCCTGATTGTGAGGCATCTTATCAGGTGATTGTCTTTCTTGTTGGTAAAGTCATGATGGTCTACGTGGTTTTGTTATTTTCCACCAAAAGGGATTATAAATGACACAGGACTGCATCTCAAATGCCACTCCTCAGAATGAGTTCCCTGAGACATTCCTAATTTAAAGTTGGCACCCACCTCTGGTTGCTCTCCATCTATGTTACACTATTTTCCTGTATCTAATTCGCTGTTGTGCTACTGTGTACACTAAATTCACAACATGGCTCCATTACTTAGACCACTTACACTGTATTAATCGCACCAGATTGCTCTGTGTGTGTGTGTGTGTGTGTGTGTGTGTGTGTGTGTGTGATGGAGTCTCACTCTGTTGCCCAGACTAGAGTGCAATAGAGCAATTTCTGCTCACTGCAACCTCCACCTCCTGGGTTCAAGCGATTCTCCTACCCCAGCCTCCTGAATAGCTGCAATTACAGGCGCCCACTAATGTCCTGGCTAATTTTTGTGTTTTTAGTAGAGACAGGGTTCACCATCTTGGCCAGGCTGGTCTCGAACTCCTGACCTCGTGATCTGCCTGTCTTGGCCTCCCAAAGTTCTGGGATTACAGGCGTAAGCCACTGAGCCCAGCCAGATTGCTCTGTTATATAACGTACTTCTTCACAATAATTAGCAGTCTCGTAATGCTCCTGGTTGTTTCTTATCTATCTTCTCCACCCAAAGGTAATCTGCTTCAGAACATGGACCTTTCTCCTTTTCCCTGCTGTCTCTGCTAATAGCACAGTGCTAGGCACACAGAAGGTGTTCACTAAATAGATGCTGAGTGTGTGAATGAATACGTCACAGCTGTTTCCTCTGGGACCCATTCATTTCTGTACACACCACCAGCAGTGTGTGTATATGTAAGAAAGCTTACACAAGCTTATCGTGGTAATGGCAATAAGAAAAATGAAAGTGATTTCATATATTATGGGAGAAGATAGACGAGAAGGAACAAAGCTGATAAATGTGAGGCCTTGGATTCCCAGTGATCAATTTGGCCTTTTAACTGGGAATTAAGATCTCTGTGTATGAGGTACATGTGTGTTTTATTGGCAGGGAGAGGAGAGATGTGAGGAGATGACAGGAAGACATAGCAAAATAAAGATCAGAGTCAGATTCCCATCATTCATTAAAATGATACCTTCAGGGTTCTCTGAGCCCCAAGAGGAACATCAAAAACCAAATGCTGTCAATCCTAATATAAGAAGAGCTGAGGACAGGAACATGGAGATTGAAAACAGATGATTTGTGTCATGTTAATCTGTGAGCATGTGTGAGATAGCTTGTAAATGTCATCTTAAGAAAGTTGCCTTTAGAGGTTAATATTTTTACTGTCAAATTACACTTTTGCAACTACATTACTTTATTTAAAAAAAAGAGGCTAAAAGGGGCTCTCCAGATGTGTATATGTTTCCTTTGGGTATCTTGTAAGACACATCATTTACTTCATGTTCTATTTTTAAAAGAAGCAAGAATTTACTCTGTGCACCAGCTACCCTCTGTGTTCGCCACACTGTTGACCCACCTGCCTGTGCTGATGGGAGGCTGACTGTGCATTAGGCTTTCCTCATGATCCCTCTCCCAACCCAAGACATGTGCTGCTATATTAGAAGAAAAAAATGCTACAGAATCAGATGGTATGTTTCTCACAAACTTACAAACAATGCTGAAATTCTATATTGAGACAAAAAGAATCAAGACTATGTAGAGAAAAACCTTTGATATTCACTTACATGAATCAAACACTTTGTATGTATTACTGAGTTTAACAAAGTATACTGTGTCTGAGGTGCAGCATATACTCAAAAATATTTATTTTACCTTCAGTTTTTAACTATTAATACATGCCAAAAGGAATAATAATATCGATCATGTACTAAATTCTTACTATGAACTCTGCATTGTTTTCAAAATTTTATGTAGAATTATACCCATTAACCTCTCCAAATACTCTGTACATTACATTTTTGTCCCTATATTACTGAGGGTAGGCTGAGACCAAGAAGAGGCTGCTGGAAAGGCAGAGCATGGTTTCGCACTCAGTCTGTGCCCGAGGCCTCCTCAGCACTGCCTTACTACTTCATTGTAGCCCAGGCAAGGAAGACATGGCCCTTCCTCCAGAGGACCACAGGCTGTTGGGAAAGGCAAGACTTAAATACACACACCAGTACTTGTTATCAACCAGATTGAGTTATAATTTATGTTGAATACAATGTATCCATTTAAAGGATAAAGTTCAATGAGTTTGGCAGTGTCCACCCATGAAAACACTATAGACAGAACATTGTTATCCCAAAAACAGATCCCAATGCCTCTTTTCAGTCCATGGCTCCCTCTTCTCCTAGCCCTGGGCAACCAGTGATGTGCTTTTCATCACTGCAGATTCATTTTCATTTTCTAGAATTTTATATAAATGGAATCACAATATGTACTCTATACGTCTGGCTTTTCTCACAGAGTCATCCTTATTGTTACCTGTGTCAGTGGTTACCCCACGCTCTTTTCCCTGGTTGCTTTCAGCCACAATGATGGAAGAGTTTCTATGGCAGTTTAATTTGCCCACTTCATTGCTGTAAATGCAGGTGTCCTCAAGGCAAAGGCCAACAAATCAGGAAAATTCCCTGTTCTGGACACTTTCTCCAAGTTTGACTCCACTTCAAAATACTCATGCTTTTGTTTACTCATTAGAGATTTTTATTTTCTGGTTTTACCCTGAGTTCATAGTTGTAATCTATGGAAGAACTGTCCGTTCTCAGAACCAATTCCTACATGGCAGAAGCAGAACTTAACACAAAATAATATTTAATTAGTAATTTTCGCATTCCTTTAAGTAAACCCCCATGTCCAGGGGAAGCTCAGAGGGAAGTTCAGTGCCACAGATTGAAGCCCAGAGACCTGGGTCCTCACCTCAACGCTTCCCTTCACCACTTCTAAGCAAGTTGCTCCCCAATCTCTGATGCCCAGATTCTGCATCTGTGAACCTTAAGGAACCTAAATTTCCAGCTCCAACATTCTTTTGTTTGGAGGGATTAGAAACTAAGCTCAGAGTTTCAATGTATTTTGTCAAAATGTAACCTTTCTTTGCCTAAGATCCCTCATCTGTAAAACAGGAATAAAGCATCTATTCATTCAATAAATATTTATTTGTTGTTGACTAAGACTCAAGAACTGTCCTAGGTGCTGAGAGCAGAGCAATGAGGAATACAGTTCCTGTTTTTATGAAACTGATAGTCTAACAGGGGAGACAGACAAATTAAACAACATGTAGATATATAGTATAATACCAGGCAGTAAAACAGGCTTGAAAGAAAAAAATGAAGCAAGGAAGAGAATGGACAGTGATGATAGAATATGTTATTTTAATTAGAATAGAAAAGAAAGGGCCCTTTGGAGAAGTAATATTTGAGTAGAGACCTGACTGAAGTGAGGACGTGAGTCAGGAAGATGTGCAGAAGGTCATTCAAACCAGAGGACACATGAAGTGTGACGGCCCTGAGACAGGACTGTTCCTGCCATATTCAAGGGTCAATAAAAAAGGAAAAATAGCTGAAAGGAAATGAGCCAAGATAGGGGAAGTGAGATCAGAGAAGAAGCCAAGGGCGTGTATTTTACTCCGGTAAGTGTAATGAGTTTTGTCGTATTTGGAGCAAAAATGTGGCTTCAGCCAACAAAACTAATGATACCTCTGGCAGGTAGGGAGACCATCCAGAGGCTTACTCAACCCATCCAATAGAGACATGAAGGTGGCTTCAATCGCAGTGGTAGTGACAGAGGTGATGAGATGGGATTTGATACTAAAATGGATTTTGAATGAGTGAGAGGGAGAAGTCACATGAGGTTTCTGAGTTTTGGGCCTGAGCAACCAAAAGAATGGAGCTCCTATCCCTGTGATAGGAGAAGGCAGCACAAGATGTATATTTAGGGAAGAGAGAAAGAATCCAGACTTCAGTTTTGAAAATGTTGAATTCAAAATGCTTATTAGATATCGGAATAAAAATGTTAAGAGGTTAGATACATGAGTTTAGAGGTCAGGAAGAGAGGTTCAGAATTCAAGCTGTGAAAGGGAAATAATCCTGGAGACCCCAAAATCACTAAGCTAAAGGAAAAAGATAAGCTGGGAACTAGTCAGGGCAAACCTGCCTCCCATTCTATTCAAAACCATCCCTCAGCTCACTGAGATAAATGCATATCTGATTGCCTCCTTTGGAAAGGCTAATTAGAAACTCAAACCAATGCAACAATCTTTCTCTTACCTACCTATGACCTGGAAGTCCCCTACTAACTTTGAGTTGTCCCTCCACCCCCACCCCCTTTGCTTCCAGTTGTCTCGTCTTTCCGAAGTGAACCAGTGTTCATCTTACATATATTGATTGATGTCTCATGTCTCCCTAAAATGTATAAAAGCAAGCTGTGCCCCGACCACCTTGGGACATGTGGTCAGGACCTCCTGAGGCCGTGTCATGAGCATGCGTCCTTAACCTTGGCAAAATAAACTTACTAAGTTGACTAGAACTTGTCTCCGATATTCGGAGTTCATAAAGCTAAAGAAATAAGTTTGGATCTCTGATTCCCTCCCTATGTTGAGTATCCTCTGATCCCCTCTATATGTTGAGTTCATTCTTAGTTTTTTAATATTTAAAGCAGCCTGGATTATACTCTGATAAAGATCAGAGACAAAATTAAGACAGCCGGGTCCCCAGTTTCAACTCAGAAATATAGAGTGCTGAAAAGCAATTTTCCCACCCTTATCAAACTACAAATTAACAATTTTCAGTGAGTTGTCTGAGAACTGTAGCTGCAGGGTAACAAACTAACCTGTAATCTGGAGAAAGACATATGCCTGCAGGCAGAAATCTATATTAAGCATTTGCTTCCCTGGGGTAGACACTGCTGAATGCCACGTAAGCTGATAAGAAGGATTCAAGTAAAGCTTTTAGATATATTTCTACAGAACAACTGTGAGCTACTGTGAGAGTATAAAGACCCAGGAGACTGTAAATACAGGAGAGTTAGCACCCTCTTGCAGGTTCTAAGAATCTCAGCAGACACTTGGAGAGAAGATGTGAGATAATCCCAAGACAGGTTCCCTCATGATTCTGGCTGCAGAGAGAAACTGCAGTCAGTGCTAAATTTCTGCAGTTTCATCTCTTCTATTTCCCCTATGGGACCAAAGTGTTAGTCTTCAGGCAGAAGTATAATAAAAACTGTCAATCAGGATACTATGGAAACTCATTGCATCTAAAGAAAAGGAAACAGAAAGCTCTACCCTGAAGAAAGGATAAGAATACATGCCAGACACACTACAGCTTGAGGAGGGGCAGGAGCACACCTACAAGATCTAGAAAATAATCTCAAGAAAACAAATCTGAGAGTTGTTGGCCTCAAAGAGGTATAGAAAGAGATGGGGTAGAAACTTTCAGAGGAATAATGACAGAAACCTTCTCGAACCTAGAAAAACAAAAGTGACTATCCAAGTACAAGAAGGTTACAGAACACCAAGAAGATTTAACCCAAAGAAGATTACTACAAGGTATTTAATAATCAAACTCTGCAATATCAAGGATAAAGAATTGATCCTAAAAATAGCAAGAGAAAAGAAACAAATAGATACAATGGAGCTTCAATACCTCTAGCAGCAGAATTTTCAGTAAAAACCTTAAAGGCCAGAAGAGAGTGGCATGACATATTTAAAGTGCTGAAAGAAGAAAAAAAAAAACCTTTGACACTAGAATAGTATATCTGGCCAAAATATCCTTCAAACATAAAGGAGAAATAAAGACTTTCCCATGTGAGCAAAAGCTGAGGGATTTCATCAACAACAGCCTGTCCTATAGGAAATGCTAAAGGCAGTATTTCAATCAGGAAGAAAAGGACATTAAAGAGTAGTAAGTAATCACCTGAAAGTACAAAACTCACAGGTAATAGTAAGTACCCAGAAAAATACAAAATATTATTAACACTGTAACTATGATGGATAAACTACTCTTATCCTAAGTAGAAAGACTTAATGATGAACCAATCAAAAATAATAACTGTAACAACTCTTCAGGATATAGACAGTACAATAAAATATAAACAGAAACAACAAAAAGTTTAAAAGTAGGGGGATGAAGTTAATCTGTAGAATTTTTAATTAGTTTTCTTTTTGCTTCTTTGTTTTTGCAAACAGTGTTAAGCTGCTATCAGTTTAAAACAATGGGTTATAAGATAGTATTTGCAAGTTTCATGGTAACCTCAAACCAAAAAACATGTAACAAATATATAAGAGATAAAAAGTAAGAAAGTAAATTGTATGACCACAAAAAATCACCTTCACAAGAAAGAAGAAAAGAAGAAAAAAAAGAAGGAAGAGAATAGTATAAAACAACCAAAAAGCAAATAACAAAATGGAACAGAAGGAGTAAAGTCCTTAATAATAACATTGAATATAAATGCATTGAACAACAACAAACAAACAAACAAACAAACAAAAAACACTGACTGGCTAAATGGATTTAAAAAAAAAAAAAAGACCCATTAATGTGCTGCCTACAAGAAACACATTTCACCTATAAAGACACACACAGACTGAAAATAAAGGAATGGAAAAAGACATTCCATGGAAACCAAAAAAGAACAAGAGTAGCTGCACTTATATCAGACAAACTGACTTCAAGACCAAACTATAAGAAGAGACAAAGAAGGACACTATATAATGATAAATGAGTCAATTTGGCAAAAGGATATAACAGTTTTAACTAAATATTCTTCCAACACTGGAGCACTCAGACATGTAAAGTAGATATATTAGAGCCAAAGAGAGTGACTGCAACACTATAATAGTTGGACACTTTAACATTCCATTTCAGCACTGGACAGATCTTCTAGACAGAAAATCAACAAAGAAACATTGGACAGGCTGGGCATGGTGGTTCATGCCTGTACTCCCAGCACTTTGGGAGGCCAAGGCAGGCAGATCACAAGGTCAGCAATCCGAGACCAGCCTGACCAACGTGGTGAAACACCATCTCTACTAAAAATACAAAAATTAGCCAGACATGGTGGCGTGCATCTGTAATCCCAGCTACTCAGTATGATGAGGCAGAAGAATTGTTTGAACACAGGAGGCAGAGGTTGCAGTGAGCTGAGATCATGCCACTGCACTCCAGCTTGGGTGACAGAGTGAGACTCTGTCTCTAAAAATAAATAAATAAATAAATAAATAAATAAATAAATAAATTGGACTTAATCTGCACTATAGACCAAATGGATCTAGTGGATATTTACAGAACATTTTTATCCAAAGGCTGCAGAATATACATTCTTTTCCTGAGCACGTGGATTATTCTCAAGGACAGACAATATGTTAGGTCACAAAATGAGTCTTAAAACATTTTTATAATCTTAAATAATGTCAAGCATCCTCTCTGACCACAATGGAATAAAACTAGAAATCCATAACAAGAGGAATTTTGGAAACTATGCAAATACATGGATATTAAACAACATGCTCCTGAATGACCAGTGGGTCAATGAACAAATTCAGAAAAAAACATCAAAAAATTTCTTGAAACTAATGTTAATGGAAACACAACACAACAAAACCTATGGGATACAGCAAAATAAATACTAAGGGAAGTTTACAGCTGTAAGTGCCTACATCAAAAAAGAAGAAAAACTTCAAATAAACAATTTAATGTTGCATCTTAAAGAACCAGAAAAAAGCAAACCAAACCCAAAGTTAGTAGAAGAAAAGAAAGATTGGAGCAGAAATAAATGAATTTGAAATTTAAAAATATACAAAAGATCAATGAAACAAAAACCTATTTTTTAATAATAAAATCATGTCTTTTGTGTGAACATGGATGAATCTTGAGGCCATTATCCTTACCAAACTAACAGAGGAAGAGAAAACAAAATACCACATGTTCTCACTTATAAGTGGCAGCTAAATGATGAGAACTCATGTACACAAAGAAGGGAACAACAGATACTGGGGCCTAATTGAGGATGAAGGATGGGAGGAAGAGGAGGAGCAGAACAAAAATAACTATTGGGTACTAGGCTTAGCACCTGACTGACAAAATAATCTATACAATAAATACCCATGACATGAGTTTGCCTACATAACAAACCTGCACATGTCCCCCAAACGTAAAATGAACTTTTTCTAAAGTTGGTTTTTGGAAAGTTAAAAAAAATTGACAAAACTTTAACCAGAATAACTAAGAAAAAAAAAGAGATATGATCCAAATAAACAAAATCAGGAATGAAAAAGGAGATATTACAACTGATATTGCAGAAATTCAAATTATTATTAGTGGCTACTGTAAGTAACTATACAAAAATAAATTGGAAAATCTAGAAGAAATCGACAAATTCATAGACACATGTAATCTACCAGGAATGAACCAAGAAGAAATCCAAAATCTGAGAAACAGTCATTAGAGTGAATCAGCAACCAACAGAATGGGAAAAAATTTTTGCAATCTACCCATCTGACAAAGGGCTGATATCCAGAATCTACAAAGAACTAAAACAAATTTACAAGAAAAAAACAAACAAGTCCATTCAAAAGTGGGCGAAGGATATGAACAGACACTTTACAAAAGAAGACATACATGGGGCCAACAAACATATGAAAAAATGTTCATCATCACTCGTCATTAGAGAAATGCAAATCAAAACCACATTGAGATACCATCTCACACAAGTTAGAATGGCAATCATTAAAAAATCTGGAGACAACAGATGCTGGAAAGGATGTGGAGAAATAGGAACACTTTTACACTGTTGGTGGGAGTGTAAATTAGTTCAACCATTGTGGAAGAAAGTGTGGTAATTCCTTAAGGACCTAGAAATAGAAATTCCATTTGACCCAGCAATCCCATTACTGGGTATATATCCAAAGGATAGAAATCATTCTACTATAAGGACACATGCACATGAATGTTCATTGCAGCACAGTTTACAATACCAAAGACCTGGAACCAACCCAAATAACCATCAATGATAGACTGGACAGGGAAAATGTGGCACATATACACCATGGAATATTATACAGCCATCAAAAATGATGAGTTTGTATCCTTTGTAGGGACATGGATAAATCTGGAAAGCATCATTCTCAGCAAACTGACACAAGAACAGAAAATCAAACACCACATGTTCTCACTCATAGGTGGGTTTTGAACAATGAGAACACATGGACGCAGGGAGGGGAGCATCACACACTGGGGTCTATCAGGGGGAAATAGGGGAGGGACAGAGCGGGTGAGGAGTTGAGGAGAGATAGCATGGGGAGAAATGCCAGATATAGGTGATGGGAAGGAAGGCAGCAAATCACACTGCCATGTGTGTACCTACGCAACAATCTTGCATGTTCTTCACATGTGCCCCCAAACCTAAATGCAATTAAAAAAAAGAAATCCAAAATCTGAAGAGACCAATAACAAGTAATGAGATCCAAGTTGTAATAAAAAATCTCCTAGTAAAGAAAGCCTGGGATCTGAGGACTTTATTGCTAAATTCTATCAAATATTTAAAGAAGAATTACTACCAATCCTATTCAAACTATTCCAAAAACAGAGAAGGAGGGAATACTTCCAAACTACATTCTACAAGGCCAGTATTTCCCTGATATCAACATCAGACAAACACATCAGAAAAAAAAAAAAAAAAAAAAAAAAAAACAGGCCAATACCTCTGGTGAATACTAATGCAGAAATCCTTAACAAAATACTAGCAAACTGAATTCAACAATACATTAGAAAGATCCTAAAATGCAATAAAAAAAAAAAGAAAGAAAGATCATTCATCATTACCAAGTGGATTTATCCCTGGGATTCAAGGATGAGTCACCATATGCAAATGAATTAATGTGATACATCATATCAACAGAATGAAGGAAACATATACAATCATTTCAATTGATGCTGAAAAAGTATTTGATAAAGTTCAACATCTCTTCATGATAAGTACCTTAAAAAACTGAGTATAGAAAGAACATACCTCAACATAATAAAAGCTATATACAACAGACCTATAGTTGGTATATATTGAACATGAAAAAACTGAAAGCCTTTCCTCTAAGATCTGGAACATGACAGAGATGCCCACTTTTACCACTGTTATTCAGCATAGTACTGGACATCCTAGCTAGAGTAATCAGACAAGGAAAAGAAATAAGAGTATCCAAACTGGAAAGGAAGAAGTCTAATTATCCTTGGTTACAGATTATATGATCTTATATTTGGAGAAACTTAAAGACTCCACCAAAAAGCTATTACAACTGATGAACAAAGCCAGTACTATTGCAGGATACAAAATCAACATACAAAAATCAGTAGCATTTTTATACACCCACAATGAACAATCTAAAAAGACATTTTAAAAATAATCCCATTTACAATAGCAATAAATAAAATTAAATACCTAGGAATTAACCAAAGAAGTAAATGATCTCTATATTGAAAACTATGAAACATTGCTGAAAGAAATTAAAGGAGACAGCAAAAAAAGGGAAAAATATTTTATGTTCACGGGCTAGAAGAATCAATATTATAAAAATATACAGACTACCCAAAACAATCTACAGATTAAATGCAATCTCTATCATAATACCAATGACATTCTTCACAGAAATGAAAATCCTAAAATTTATATGGAATCACAAAAGACCCAGAATAACCAAAGCTATCCTAAGCAAAGAGAGCAAAACTGTAGGAATCACATTACCTGACTTTAAATTATACTACAGAGCTATAGTAGCCAAACAGCATAGTACTGATATGAAAACACATACACAGACCAACGGAACAAATAGAGGACCAGAAATAAATCCACGCACCTACAGTGAACTCATTTTCAACAAAGGTTCCAAGAATACACACTAGGGAAAAGACAGTCTCTTCAATAAATGGTGCTGGGAAAACTGATATCCATATAGAAAGAATGAAACTCAAGGTCTATCTCTTACCATATACAAAAATCAAATCAAAATGGATTAAAGACTTAAATCTAAGACCTCAAACTATGAAACTACCACAAGAAAATATCAGGGAATCTCTTTAGAACACTGGTCTGGGCAAAAACTTCTTGAATATTATTCCGCCAGCATAGGCAACTAAGGCAAAAATGGACAAATGGGATCACCTCAAGTTAAGAGGTTTCTACACAGCAAAGAAAACAATCCAAAAGGTAAAGAGACAACCCACAGAATGGGATAAAAACATTTGCAAACTATTCATCTGACAAGGGATTAATAGTGAGGATATATAGGGAACTCAAACAACTTAATAGGAAAAGAAAAAAACAAATAACGCAATCAAAACATGGGCAAAAGATTTGAATAGACATTTCTCAAAAGAAGACATACAAATGGCAAAGAAGCATAAGAAAAGGTGCTCAACATCATTGATCATCAGAGGAATGCAAATCAAAACTACAATGAGATATCATCTCACCCTAGTTAAAATGGCTTTTATCCAAAAGATAGGCAATAACAAATGCTAGCAAGGATATAGAGAAAAGAGAACCTTTGTACACTGCTGGTAGGAATGTAAATTGGTACAACTGCTATGGAGAAAAGTTTGGAAGTTCCTCAAAAGCCTAAAACTTGAGCTATCATATGATCCAACAATCCCACTGCTAGAAATATACCCAAAAGAAAGGAAATCATTACATCGAAGAGATAACTGCACTCTGATGTTTGCTGCAGCACTGTTGACAATAGCCAAGATTTGGAAGCAACCCAAATGTCCATCAACAGATGAATGGATAAAGAAAATATAGTGTAGATACACAATGGAGTACTATTCAGTTATAAAAAAGAATGAGCTCCTGTCATTTGCAACAACATGGATGGAACTGGAGATCATTATCTTAAGTGAATAAACCAGGCACAGAAAGACAAATATCATATGTTCTCACTTATTTGTGGGATCTAAAAATCAAAACAATTGAACTCATGAAGATTGTGGAAGGATGGTTACCAGAAGCTAGGAAGGGCAGTGAGGGTTGTGGAGGAGGTGGGGATGGTTAATGGGTGCAAAATAAGGGAAAGAATAAAACCTAGTATTTAATAGCACAACAAGGTGACTATGACTATATTCAATAATAATTTAATTGTACAATTTAAAAATAACTAAAAGAGTATAATTGGAGTGTTTGTAACACAAAGGATAAATGCTTGAGGGAATGGATACCCCATTCTCCATGATGTAATTATTACACATCACATGCCTGTATCAAAACATCTCATGTACCTCCATATACACCATGGAATATTACGCAGCCATCAAAAACAATTAGTTCCTGTCCTTTGTAGGGACATGGATGAACCTGGAAACCATCATTCTCAGCAAACTGACACAAGAGCAGAAAATCAAACACCGCATGTTCTCACTCATAGGCGGGTGTTGAACAATGAGAACACATGGACACAGGGAGGGGAGCACTACATACTGGGGTCCGTTGGGGGGAAATGGGGGAGGGATGGGGGGTGGGGAGGTGGGAAGAGATAGCATGGGGAGAAATGACAGATACAGGTGAGGGGAAGGAAGGCAGAAAACCACACTGCCATGTGTGTACCTATGCAACAATCTTGCATATTCTTCACATGTACCCCAAAACCTAAAATGCAATTTTAAAAAAAAGAGCAAAACATCTCATGTACCTTATAAATATGTACTACAAAAATTAAAAAGTAAAAAAAAAAAAAATTAATAAAAAAGCCTTACACCTAGCCCAGCTTCTGAGTATATTAACAGAAACCCCAACATTATAGGCCTATCAAAAAGAAAGGTATACAAAACTATAATCATAAAAGGTGAGTATTTCCTGAGATAAGATATGTGATACAAAAAGGTCCACCTTTAAACAAAAAGCACAAAGCATACAAAAAGTCAAGATAAAACACCCCCAGGAAGGAAAAAAAGTCAGTAATTAGAACTAGACTCAGTTATGATTCAGCTGTTTGGACTATCAGACAGGAAATTTCAAATAATTACGATTAATATGTTGAAGGCTCTAGTGAAAATGATAGGCAACATAAAGGAGAAGACGGGTAATTTCAGAAGAGATTAAAACAGTAATAATAAAATGGAAATTCTAGACACAAAAAAGCATAGTAGCAAAGATGTTGATGTCTTGATTATCTCCTCAGCAGACTAGGCAGAGCCAAGGAAAGAATCTGTGAATTTGAAGGTAATCAATAGGAATTACCCTATCTAAAACACAAAGGGAATAAGAGTGATAAAGAAAAGGAAAAGGGCATGTAAGAGCTGTGAGAGTGTCAAATGCTCTAATGTACATGTAATTGGAATCCCAAAAGGAAAAACAAAACATGTACATGTAATTGGAATCTCAAAAGGGCTCAAAAAAGATTTGAAAAAACTATATAACCCAGGTTTTCCCAGATTTACTGGCAGTCACCAAACCACAGATCCAAGAAGGTCATATGACACCAAAGATGACAATTATAAACAAAACAAACACCTAGGCATATAATATGCAAACCACTGAAAACCAAAAGCCAAGAGAAAATCCTGTTGGCAGCCAGAGAAACAAGACATTAGCTACAGAGGAACATGGACAAAAGTTACAGCAGATTTCTTGTTGGAAATCAGGCAAGCAATAAGATAATGGGATGGCATCATGAAGATTCTGAAATAAATAACTATTGCCCTATAGTTCTATACCCAGCCCCCCCAAAAAAATGAAAGTGAAATAATTTTTTAGGCAAAAGCTTAAGATAATTGCTAACTACCTCAGTATAAGCACTGTGGAGAAAAGTTTGACTCAAAAACCTAAGAATTAAGCTACCATATGATCCAGCAATCCCACTGCTAGGTATATTCCCAAAGGAAAGGAAATCGGTATATTGAAGAGATATCTGCACCCCCATGTTTGTTGCAGCACTGTTCGCAGTAGCCAAGACTTGGAAGCAACCTAAGTGTTGATCAACAGATGAATGGAAACAAACACCTAAGCATGTAATACTTAAACTGGTGAAAACCAAAAGCAATATATAAGAAATATTAAAGTCCTTCAGGCAGAAAAAAAGAAGGCATCAGCTGGGAATCTAGATATATACTTAAGAATGGAATAATTTAAAGAAGAATAAAATTCACTTTTTCAGAGTTAAAACTGCTCTGAAAAAATAGCTAATTATCTAAAGAAAAACTAATAACAATGCATTGTGTGTTAATATTAGTAACAAAAGTAAAAATAAAATATACCGAAATAGCACAACTATATTTTACTGGTAAAATACCTCAGAATACTTCATTAAGGAAGAAGATTTGCAGATAGCAAGTAAGTACAGAAAAATATGTATAACAGCAAGAATTATCAGGGAAATACAAATTAAAACCACTAAGAGATAACCCATTAGAATGCAAAAGAAAAAATTTTCAATACCCTATGTTATTGAGAATGTGGAATAGCAACAGGAATTCTCACTCATTTTTGGTAGGAATGGGAGGTTGTACAACTACCTTTGAAAACAGTCTGGCAATTTCTTACAAAGTTAAACATTCACTTACTATAGGATCCAGTAATCTCCCACCTAGGAATTCATCCATGTGTACTAAGAACATGTTTGCACAAAAATTTCTATGTGAATGTCTATAGCAAATGTGTTCAGAAGTGTCAAAAATTAGAAACAGCCCAGATGTCCTTCAACAGGCAAATAGATAAACTGCAGTAAATACACAGCAATAAAAAGGAACTCACTATCAATTCACACGAAAACATGGATGAACTTTAAGTGCATTTTTTAGGGAAATAAGTCAAATCCAAAAGACTACATATTATATTATTCCACTTACGTCCTGTCCTAGAATAAACAAAATTGTAAGAACACAGAGAGTCAGCAGTTGAGAGGTGAGAGTGATGTTAACTAAAAGGGACAGCATGGCAAAATTTGGTGGGATCATGACAGAACTGGCCTTTGGGTTCCAGTGGTAGTGAATACATGACTATGCAACAAAACCCATAGAACTGTATAGAGTTCTACACGAAAAGAAAATCTTACTTTGTCCATATTAATCAAAACATCAACCACAATGTTTGGAGGATCTCACTGAAGAGGGTGGGGGAAAAGGCATTGATCCGAGTAACTCTGGAAAACATTGTTCTGATCAGATGATGGCTGAAGACAAAAAGGACCGCACGCAAACACTGGACTCCAGTAAGATCGCGAACACAAATGCAAGCATCGTAACTAAATTCGAGTAGCAATTTTGCAGTCTAGTGACAATGATATAGGATAGTTACATGTTTTAAAAGATTATTTTAGAAATGAATGTGCAAAGTCAAATAACTAAGACAGTGAGCTTGAGGACAGTAAGGCCACAAACCTTGGGGATCATGGAATCCCCAGTCACCTTTGTATCTTCTCACACTAAGACCTACCCTGTTAACACTTCTCTGCCCTTACTGGATGGCAATATAAGTCCTTTGAAGGCAAAGTTGTTGCCTTATTTGATTTTCTGCATCCCAGGGTCATGGATGGGGCCTGGAACATTTTAGACACGCAAAAATGGCACAAAGTAAATGAAATGAAGTGGGTGCCCAGGATCACAGAGCTGGTAACTGGAAAGTCCTGGGAGCCCCTCCCTGCCCCTTACCAGCACTGGAAGTCACTCTCAGCCCCTGCTTCCGAAAGACCTCCCTAGCTCAGCCCTTCAAGGTCTGATCATGATGCTTTGCATTTGGCTACATTTCTTTTTTTTCAATTGTAGTTTTTAAAAATTATATTTTAAGTTCTGGGGTACATGTACAGAATGTACATGTCTGTTACATAGGTATACACATCCCATGGGAGTTTGCTGCATCCATCACCCCATCATCTACATTAGGCATTTCTCTTAATGCTATCCCTCCCCTAACTCCCACTTCCTGCTATCCTTCCCCTAGCCCCCAAACCCCTGACAGGCCCCAGTGTGTGATGTTCCCCTCCCTGTGTCCACATGTTCACATTGTTCAACACCAATTCCTATTCACGCAGGTCTATCTGGCCTCATGATTGGACCTTGGTTCAGATGTGCCATTTCTTCATCTCTCTATGGTGGTTTGCTCAGTGCTCAACCTGTAACTGACTGAATGTCCAGGCCTCCAAGCCAGTGTAGGCCTTGGGGGCAGGGTGGGGAGAAGGGGGTCACTGCACTGCTTCCCCTTCCCATCTCATTCAACATACCTCCATCACAGAATCTTAAGCTCTTGGCACTGAATGAGAACGCAGACGTCTGATCTGTGCCCACTTAGTGGGGATGTAGCACACAGAGGACAAGTCACTGTCTTAAAGGCACAGAGTTCACAGTGAGTGTAAGGTTAAAGTCTGGACCTGCCATGGGGCCAGCAATGTTATGTGGTGGGCTCTGGGCAGGACTCTGGGGACACGAAGTGAATCAGAGAGGCAATGCCCTGCAGGAAATCCAACTGAGTGAAGGAGACAGACTTATGTGCAAAATATTGTAAAATACAATGACTGGTAGGACAGTAGGGTTTGTACAGTTCTTACAAGATGCCAGGCCTCAGTGGCTGTGTTTAGCTCAACACAACTACAAGATGGGACTGCTATTCATCTTAATTCGAGATTCCCAGGACATCTCTGTTCCAACAGGACTCAATGACCCCCACAACCTGACCTTATCTCACTCCCTATTAGATTGCACCAATATCGAGCATAATCTCTGGAATCTGCTTGGTAGGCCTCCCTTATGAAGACAACAAAATAGTCTTACCCTAAGAGAGAAAGCCCGGACCAAAAACCCTTGACTATAAAGGTTTGATTCTACCTTTATAGTCAAGAGTTACCAAAATGTTGCTCGTTTTCAAGACTATACAAGCAATGCAGGCCCAATATTATGATTTGACTACAAAGTTTAGCGTATGTTTATCTGTAGGATGTTTTCATTTTGGCATTTATTTCATGACATAGGGAGATTTAAAAAGCACCACCAACATTCGTAAGCTTAGGAAACTAGATAAGCACTTTGTTTTCATCAAATAGTACCCCAGAAGGGATTGAGGGTTGATGATCTGGTGAAAGCCCAGCATATCCTGCTGCCCAGCCTCAGTTCTGACTGCACTCCCTGAACGTGCTGGAGAAAAAATGCTGTTAATTAGTTGCCATTGGCACAGGTGCCATTGGCTCAAGCCACAAGCTTAGGTGTTCAGGGTTTGCGTATAAATTAGTCGAAGAAAAGATACACATTTTGGCAGAATAAAAGTGTTCTCAGGGGAGAAAGAGAGAGAGGTGCAGGGTTTGTGTTTTCTAAACTTGTTTTGAAACCATACAAATTTATTTTAGAAAAGAAATGTTTATAAAAGAAATGCTGTGAATTGTGAACTCAAGGTATAAAAATCGTTAGCTGAGTGTTTTTGTCTCTGAGACTTCAAGAAAAGGCAAAAGTAAACAAAAATGATGTCCTCTCCAGCACTTGCTCCAGAATGAGAGCAGAAAAGAGGTTTCTAGAAAGGCCCAAGCTGAAAAGACATGGCAGAGGTTAAGAGCTGTTCAGTGCTGCTAAGAGAAAGCTGAACGACAGAACTTACCCTCAAAGTAGAAATTTCCAGAGAGAGACCCAGCAAATCGGAACACAGTCAGGCTGAGCGAGTGACCGAGGAAGGCTGGATGTGAAAGCATGGCCCCCATGCAGTTTGCAGACACACACCTTTATTGACTCTAGTCCTGTCTAGCACAGGAAAGGTTTGTCAGAATCCTGGCTATGAAAGTTTTAGTTCTGTGTGGCCTCAGACCTGGCTCCCATAGTGACTTCTTGTGATTCTTGCTTTAAAAGACTGCTTTATGAAAACCTTGACTTACATTAGCAATAAATTAAGATAATCACATCTAACATCCTATTCTAGTGTAACCTACCTAATGCAGCTAATCTTATCTAACATATTTATAATAGAATTCAGTTTAAACCTGTCATTAAGCTATATTTTTCATCACAATTGGCCTGGGATGGAGCTTTAAGGAGGCACTGGTGGGAGTTGACGCAACAACCAAATCCCTGTTGGCGACCTAAATGAGGGAGGTGGATCTGCTGTGAATGACAGGGACATGGGACTGCAGGGAGCACACCCCAAGCCCCACTGAAAGGAACCTCAGCTGAGCCCACTGCTGCCATGTGGGAATGCAAGGACTGTGTTCAGAGAGCTTCTGATTTTTCCAGAGAAATGGGAAGTCTAGATTCCTAAGGAAACAGTGTTGGTATCTAAGTATGTATAGTTTTAAAAATACTTTTCTAGACAAACAGAGCATGTCTTTGGGATATATTTGTCTCAAGGCCTATCATTTTATGATCACATCATACTGATATACATAGCATGAAGCCAGAGAAAAGGTAAGAAAGTATATCACACTTTGAGGTCCGTATCTTGTTCCATTAGCATCATGCTTTCCATTCCTTATTAAAAACTTTGCCAGTTCCCCAGACTCTACCAGAAACAGGAAATAGGTGCTGGCCAATGCAAATCAATTCATACTTGCTGCTCAAAGGAGCTCTGCTTGAGAAGGAATCTGGGCTCCAGCGTGAAGGAATGCTGGGATCAATTAGTGATGTCTACTATGGCCACATGCTAGGGAGCAGTGTTTTATCACATGCATGTCTTATATCTACCACTGTGATCCATAAATTTGGTCCACGTACCTTACCACAGTTTTGATGGTCTTCAAATCTCCATCTATCTTTCTAACCTCATGCCCTGCTCCCATCCTCCCATTAACATGCACCTAACACTCAAACTCCCCATTCCCTCTTCAAAGAGATCATCATTCCTTACTTTCACCCTCCTTTTATAATACCTACTCTTATGTCTCTGTCTGAAATGCCCTCAACATTGTTGTTTGCCTTCTGTGCACCCCTCAAGACACAGCTCAAACATCACCTTCTCCGTAATGTCCTCCCTGTCTCTCCAGTCATAACTCCCGTGTGCCCCCATTTTACTTTTACATTTTACCCATGTTTACAGAAGCATTTTTAAATGTGACCCATTCAAGGTCATAAATCAGGTCTTAATTATCTATGTGTCTCTGGCACCTAGCACTACAACAGACTCAAAATGTATTTATGGATTAACAGAATTTATTTATTAATGGTGATTTAACTTCTTAGGAGGTTTGAATCGATGGCATATCTTGGGCCAAGTCTCCCAAGGTTCCATTGTCTGTGTGATATGGTTTGGCTGTGTCCTCAACCAAATCACATCTTGAATTGTAGTTCCTATCATCCCCACGGGTCATTGGAGGGACCCAGTGGGAGGTAATTGAATCATGGGGGCGGTTACTCCCATGCTGCTGTCCTTGTGATAGTGAGTGAGTCCACACAAGGTCTGATGGTTTTATAAGGGGCTTTTTCCCTTTTTGCTTGGTACTTCTCCTTCCTGCTGCTGATGTGAGGAAGTATTGTAAGTTTCCTGAGGCCTCCCCAGCCATGCTGAACTGTCTGTCAATTAAACCTCTTTCCTTTATAAATTAAATTACCCAGTGTCAGGTATGTCTTTATTAGCAGTGTGAGAACAGACTAATAAAGTGAGAGACTCTCAGCACTTCTTCCATGTCTTCAGATCTTAATCTAGTTTGTTTTTTCACTGGAGAAAGACAGCACATCAAGCTGCTTTGAAGTGATAATATTCGATACTTTATTGGTGATCTGTAACATCTGATCTCTCCATCCTTCCATTAGCTTGTGGAAAGAGGCTCACTTGCTAAATATTCATACCTTTCATGGACATGACTGGCCCCTGTCCTTCAAATTCACACAGTTTGGGAAAGGCCAATTCAGCTCTGCCTACTCAGCTTTGTTCCAAGCAAGAGTATGTCTGTAATTCTTTGTGATAATGACATTATTTTCTAAACTACATTAAAATAAATGTATAGATATTAAAAATCTTGAAAGTTATGCCTATGTGCCACCAGGTCTCATTTGATACAACCCCAGTGGCACATGTGCTGTGCTTGACAAAATGCTGAAGAGATGTATTTCCTGAAAGCCCATAGCAGGCAGTAGGCACAACTGAAAGGTTCCACTGACAGATCACAAGTATGTTATAAATCTCATTTGAAGATGCCTTTAAGATACCCATCTTATCAGTTACTAAACAGAAGTCCCAGAATGATAGCACCACCTATTCACTTGAGATCAACAGTATCACTCAGTTGAAGAATCTCATGCTCAGTCGTCTTCCCTAACTCACTGTTGGCAACTCCCCATACATAGGGTGCTTGTTTTAAAACAGATTTCTGGCCACAGGAGCCTCCCTTTCCTTTCATGAAATGGGATGAGTCACTTGACTCTCTCTTGTTTTGCAGGAAGATGCAATGCTTACGATAATCTAATTATTGTGTATTTTTAAGGATAAAATTAAATTTATCAGTCAGGTTGCCAAACGAACAAATAAGCAAACAGCAAAAAGCCACGGGAGTAGAGATCAGTACCCAGAGAGGTAAAGTGTATTACCTAAAATGTCAAGTTTTCAAAAACAATGAAAAAATCACAAACATGAAAAGAAATGGTATGTCAGTCAGCTTGGTCTGTTATAACAAAATACCATAGGCTGGGTGGTTTAAACAACAGACATGTATTTCTCATGGTTCTGGAATATGGGAAGTCTATGATAAAGACTCAGTTATTGATGGAAGCCCACTTTCTGGCTTGTAGACAGCAGCCTTCTCACTGTGTGCTCACACGGCCACTCCTAACGCACATGGAGTGAAGATGTCTCTGTCTTTCTCTTCTTATACGGGTACTAATTCCATCAAAGAGTCCCATCCTCATGACTAATCTCAACTTAACTACCTCCCAAAGGCCCCATGTCCAAAAAAGCATCATGTTGGTTGTTAGGACTATGACACATGAATTGGGTGGAGGGACACAAAATTAAGTTCATAACAGAGAAGTGTTACCCACTGAAGGAAACCAAATATTTCTTAAAATATATTTTGGGTCCCACGAGGTGACTCAAGCCTGTAATCCCAGCACTTTGGGAGGCCAATGCAGGTGGATCACAAGGTCAAGAGATCGAGACCATCCTGGCCAACATAGTGAAACCCCATCTCTACTAAAAATACAAAAATTAGCTGGGCGTGATGACGCATGCCTGTAGTCCCAGCTACTTGGGAGGCTGAGGCAAGAGAATTACTTAAACCCAGGAGGCAGAGTTTGCAGTGAGCCGAGATTGTGCCACTGTACTCCAGCCTGGCACCTGGCGACAGAGTAAGGCTCTGTCTCAAAAAAATATATAGATAGATAGATAGAGATAGAGATAGAGATAGAGATAGAGATAGATAGAGATAGAGATAGAGATAGAGATAGAGATATATTTTTAGATGGCTGTTCAGAGGACCTGAAAACAGAAGTTGCCTGGCAAAGCTGTCTTTTGTGGAGCAGATGTGCATCTGTAGATACTCTGCATCGATACAGCCAAGCGTTCTCTGAAGACCCTCCCTTGTGCAGATCTAGGAAGTAAGTCTGACAACTTTAAAGGCCTGAAAGAAACATTTACCATCTCTTCTCTGAGGGCTGCTCCTTGTGGGGCTTCAGCTACATAGCAAGACCACCTTTGACAGCCAGACTTCCTCCTCCCCATCTCCTATTACCTCTTTTGCCATGGTCCAAGCCTCCACTCTTTCTGTAACCTTGAGATGGTATAAAAGTATCAACCATTAGGCCATTTATTTGAATTCTCTGTATTTCTTTGCTCGTTGATGTTTGTATGACTTTTCTCCTATTAATCTGCCTTTTGTCAGTTTATTTTTCAGCAAGTCTTCAGAAAGTAAAGTGGAAGTTTAGCCTTGGCCCCTACAGCACCCACAGTGGTAAAAAAAAAAAAAAAAAAAAAAAAAAAAAAAAAAAAAAAAAAAAACAGGATCCAGATACTGCCTATGAGAGAGTGCAGATGTTCAACTAAACAAAGATTTGAAAGCAGCCATTGTAAATACTTTTAAACACTGTATAAATATCTTTAAAGACAAAAATACGTTCAGAATTAGCATAATGAAGTAAAAGAAGGCACTACAATAATGTACCAATAAACAGACAATATCAGAAAAAGAAATTTTAAAAAACACCAAATGAAAATTGCAGAGTTGAAAAGTAGGAAAACTTTAATGAAAAATTTCCTAGATTAGATCAAAATATATTTGAGGTGGAAGAAGAAATAAGCAGCAAAATTGAGGATAGACTGATAGTGACAGCAGTCCAAGAAACAAAGGGGGAAAAAGAATCAATAAAAGTGAAGAGAGCTTAAGAAAAATGTGGTCATTATTAAGCACCCTGATATATGTATAATGGTAATTCTAAGAAGAATAAGAAAAGAAAAAAATAGAAAAAGTATCTGAAGAAATAATGATAGAAAACATACCCAAATTTAATGAAAATTGTAGTCAACACATCTAAGAAGTTCAAACTTCAAGTAGAATAAAGACAAAGAGATTCACACTCAGAAACATAACAGTAAAAATTATGAGAGACAAAGACGCAGAGAAAATACTTAAAACAGCAAAAGAAAAATGACTCATCTTGTATAAGAGAAACCCAATAAAATTAACAGCTGACTTCTCATCTGAAATAATAAAACCAGAGGACAACAAGATAACATTCAAAAGCCTCAGAAAGTAAACTGTCAACCAAGAATCCTACAGTCAGCAAAACTATCTTTCAAAAATTATGGGAAATTAATATATTCTTGACAAACAGAAACTGAGAGAAAGAGCTGCTAGTAGCCCCACCTTATAAGAAATGTTACTGAAAGCAAGTTACCCATACAGTAATCTGAATCCACACTTTTAAAAAAGTATATACCCACTATTGGGATTGCTAAGTCAAATGGTAGCTCTGTTTTAAGTTCTTTTAGAAAATTTCAGACTGCTTTCCCCAGGAGCTGGACTAATTTACATTTCTACTAAAAGTGTTTTCTTTTTTCTACAGCTTTGACAGCATCTGTTGTTTTTCAACTTTCTAATATATCATTCTACCAAAAAGACACATGCACTCATATGTTCACTGCTGCACTGTTCACAATAGCAAAGATATGGAATCTACCCATGTGCCCATCAGTGGAAGACTGGATAAAAAATTATCTGTGAGGCACTATGCTCACTATCTGGGTGACAGGATCTGTACTCCAAGCCTCAGCACCATAAAATATTTCCTTGCAAAAAATATGTACATGTACCCCCATTTCTAAAATAAATGTTGAAATTAAAAGAGTACCAGTAAAAGCAATTACATAATTATAAAAGACAGTATGAGAGTATATTTCTATTTCTTCCTTTCTTAACTGGTATAAAGCAATAATATAAAACAGTATGTATACAATTATAATATTGGGCTAATAACAAGAATAAATGTAACATATTTAACAATAACAGCAAAAAGAATATAGATGGGAGCAAAGCTGTATGAGAGTAAGAAAATGACACCAAATGGAAACTCTAATTCACAGAATCAAATAAAATATAAAATGAGCAAGCCAGAAATGGTACATGAGGAAGTTAATAAACCAACTATATAAATATGTACTTGCTCTACCTCTTTTCTATGCTTCTGAGACATAAGATTATATAAAGTCTGATTATAATTATGCATTGTGTTTATAACATATATGCATGTAATATCTATAACAAATATAGCACAAAACAGGGTAAGAGGAAAGAGTTATATAAAATTAATGCTTCTGTATCTCACTGGAATTAAGTTATAAAATCTGAAGTTTATCTGATAAGATATATAGTAAACCCCATAGCAGCTATAAAGAAAATAACTCAAAAACAGTGAAAATATCATCAAAGAAATTAAAATGTTACAGTAGAAAATATAAATCATATGAGATATATAAGAAACAGAGTAAAATAGAAAATGTAAATTTAAATATACCAATAATAACATTCATGTTAACTAATTTGACAATTCAAGAAATAAGTAGAGATTAACAGACTGTATTAAAATGGAAGATCCAATTATGTTGTCTACAGGAGACATATTTTGAATTCAAAGATAAATTAGGTTGTGGATATCCCATTTACTCTGATGTGATTACCACACATTGTGTGCTCATATCAAAATATCTCATGAACCAATTAAAAATAAACACCCATTATATACCCACAAAAATTAAAATTTTTAAAAAATATATTTTTTAAGATAAATCAGGTTGAAAGGAAAAGAATAGAGGGACATATATCATCCAAACAACAACCATAAGAAAGCCAGAGTGGCTATATAAATATAAACATAAGATAGATTTTTAATGTTACTAGACAACAGTACATATATACTTCAAAACATCATATTGTACAAAATACATACAATATTAGTCATTTTTTAAAAAATTAAAATTAAACTGGACATTTTATAATGATAAAGTGGTCAATATATTAGGAAGAAAGAACAATTATAAATATATATTTACCTAAAAATACAGCCATCAAATCTCTGAAGGAAAAATGGACAGAACTGAGAGAAGAAATAGAAAATTCAAAAATACTAGTAGGAGTGTTGAATTCCCTACTTTCATAATTAATGGGACAACTAGAAATAAGATCAACATGGAAATGGAATACTCAAATCACATTATAAACCAATTTGACCTGACATATCTGTAAAATACTGCATATAACAAAATACATATTCTTCTCAAGTGCATAAAGAAAATGCTCCATTATAGACCATATTCTAGGCCATAAATCAAGCCACAGTTAACTTAAATGAATTAAAATCATATAAATAATGCTGTCAGACCATAATAGACTTAAATCAGAAACTTAGAAAATTTTTTTTAAAACTTGAGGAATTTAACCATATTTTGAAATTAATACACTCCTAAATAACACCAATCAGTCAGCCAATAAATCAGAAGGGAAATTAGAAAACATTATGAAGTTAATGAAAATGAAGACACAGTATACCAACTTACGGGGTATAGCTAATACAGTGTTTAGATGGAAATAGTAAGAATATAAGTAGTTAATGCTTATATAAAAACATAAGGCAGCAGACCACACTGCCATGTGTGTACCTATGCAACAATTTTGCATGTCCTTCACATGTACCCCAAAACTTAAAATGCAATAAAAAAGAAAAAAAAAATAAGTTCTCAAATAAATAACCTAAGATTCTACCTTAAGACTGTGGAAAAGAAAAATAAACTAAATCAGTATCATAAAAATGGCCATACTGCCCAAAGTAATTTACAGATTCATTGCTATCCCCATCAATCTACCAATGGCCTACTTCACAGTACTGTAAAAAAAAAAAAAATTAAATTTCATATGGCACCAAAAAAGAGCCCACACAGCCAAGACAATCTCAAGAAAAAAAAGAACAAAGCTGGATGTGTCATGTTACCTGACATCAAACTATACAACAAGGTTACAGTAATCAAAATGGCATGGTACTGGTACCAAAACAGTGATATAGACCACCATCTGATCTTTGACAAACCTAACAAAAACAAGCAATGAGGAAAGGATTTCCTGTTTAATGAATGGTGTTGGGAAAACTGGTTAGCCATGTGCAGAAAGCTGAAACTGGATCCCTTCCGTACACCTTAAACACAAATTAATTCCAGATGGATTAAAGATCTAAACATAAGACCTAACACCATAAAAATCCTGGAAGAACACCTAGGCAATACCATTCAAGACATAGGCACAGGCAAGGATTTCATGACTAAAACACCAAAAGCAATGGCAACAAAAGCCAAAATAGACAAATGGGATCTAATTAAACTCCAGAGCTTCTGCATAGCAAAAGAAACAATCATTAGAGTGAACCTGCAACCAACAGAATGGGAAAAAAATTTTGTAATCTACCCATCTGACAAAGGGTAATATCCAGAATCTACCAAGAACTAAAACAAATTTACAAGAAAAAAAACAAAGAACCCCATCAAAAAGTGGGCAAAGGATATGAACAGACGCTTTTCGAAAGAAGACATTTATGCAGCCAACAAACATATAAAAAATGCTCATCATCACTGGTCATTAGAGAAATGCAAATCAAAACCACACTGAGATACCACCTCATGCCAGTTATAATGGCAATCATTAAAAATCCTGGAGACAACAGATGCTGGAGAGGATGTGGAGAAATAGGAATGCTTTTACACTGTTGGTGGGAGTGTAAATTAGTTCAACCATTGTGGAAGACAGTGTGGTGAGTCCTCAAGGATCTAGAAACAGAAATACCATTTGACCTAGCTATCCCATTACTGGGTATATACCCAAAGGATTATAGATCATTCTACTATAAAGACACACGCACACGTATGTTAACTGCAGCATTGTTTACAATAGCAGACTTGGAACCAACCCAAATGCCCATCAGTGATAGACTGGATAAAGAAAATGTGGCACATATACACCATGGAATACTATGCAGCCATAAAATAGGATGAGTTCATGTCCTTTGCAGAGACACGGATGAATCTGGAAACCATCATTCTCAGCAAACTGACACAAGAACAGAAAACCAAATACTGTGTGTTCTCACTCATAAGTGGGTGTTGAACAATTAGAACACATGGACACAGGGAGGGGACCATCACACACTGGGGCCTGCTGGGGGGTGGGAGAGGGGCTAGGGGAGTGATAGGAGGGACTGGAGAGATTGGAAAGGGATAACATCAGGAGAAATGCCTAATGTAGGTGACAGGGGATGGATGCAGCAAACCACCACGGCACACGTATACCTACGTAACAATCCTGCACGATCTGCACATGTACCCCAGAACTTAGTATAATAAAAAAAGAAAACAAAGGATAAAATAAACATTAGAGCTGAATTAATTAAATATATCATATAAAGGAAAGAAAAATCAGCAAAACCAAAAGTTGTTTTTAAAAATATCAACCAAATTTATAAACCTTTACCTAGACTGACCAAGGAAATGGGAGGAAAAAAAAACCCAAATAGCTAAAATCAGTAATGAAAGAGGGGACATTCCAACTAACTTTATAGAAATAAAAACCGGTTGTAGATAAATGCTATGAATACTTGTGTGCAAGCAGATTGAGTAACCTAAGAGGAAATGGACAAATCCCTAAGACAAATAAAAATTTGTGAAACTGACTGAAAGAGAAATACAAAGTCTGAATAGACCTATGACAAGTAAAGAGATTAGATTAGTAATCAAAAAATATATAAGAAAAAGAAGAAAACTACAAACAAAGAAATGCCAAGGTCTAGATATCTTCACTGGTAAATTCTACAAAATATTTTAAAGAAGAATTAACACCAACCCTTGACAAACTCTTCCAAATAATAACAGAGGAGGGAAGTCTTCTTGGATCATTTTATAAGGCCAATTTTATCCTGGTATCAAAACCAAACAAGTCATATAAAAAGAAAACTCAAGATCGGTAAATCCTATGAATATAGATGCAAAAATCTTCAAGAAAACAATAGAAAACCCGTCCAACAATGTATAGCTTTATATATTTATATTTTTTCACCATTGATGAAAAGTCAATTATTTTCTCCCATTGCATTGCCATTGGTTTATATATAAAACTGATATTGGCTATATAAGACACACACAGACACACACACACACACACACACACACACACACACACAGAGCATATACAAATTTTCTATCAAAAGTTCGGCTTTTTTTTTTTTACAGAAATTGGTAAGCTAATTCTAATATTCATAAGAAATGTAATGGACCCAGAATATCCAAATAACATTGAAAAGGAACAAAGTTGAAAACTCATACTTTCTGATTTTAAAGCTTCCTAAATCAAGAGAATGTGGTATTAATATAAAATAGACTTATAATTAAATGTAATAGAAATTAGAGTAAATAAATAAACACTCACATTTATGGTCTTACATGGTTTGGCTCTGTCCCCACCCAAATATCACCTTGAATTGTAATCCCCATAATCCCCAGGAGTCAAGGGTGGGACCAAGTGGAAGTAATTGAATTATAGGGGTGGTTTCCCCCATGATGTTCTCATGATATGATTGAGTCTCAGGAGATCTGATGGTTTTATAAGCATCTGGCATTTCCCCTGCTGGCTCTCATTTCTTTCTCCTGCTGCTCTGTGAAAAGGTGCCTCCCACCATGATTCTAAATTTTCTGAGTCCTCCCCAGACATGAGGAACTGTGAGCTAATTAAATCTCTTTTCTTTATAAATTACCCAGTCTCTGGTATTTCTTCATAGCAGCATGAGAACAGACAAATACATGGTCCATTGATTTTTTTTTTCAAAGGTGCCACAGCAATGCAATAGGAAAAAAGAATTGCCTTTTCAACAAGTGGTGATGGGACAATTATGTAGGCATTAGCAAAAAAATAAAGTTATCTTTATTCAACCATATGTAAAAACTAAATCTAAATTGATTCAATATCTAAATATAAGTGCAAAAACTATAAAATATTGAAGAAACGTGTAAAAAACTTAATGACCTTGAATTAAGCAATGGTTTCTTAGATATTACATCAAAAGTACAATCAAATAAAAAGTTACTTGGTTAAGTTTAGACTTGATCAAAACTGAAAACCTTTGTTCTTTAAAGAATGCCATCAGGAAAATGAAAGGACAATCCAAAGGATGGGAGAAAAATATTTGCTAATCATCTACCTGATAAAGACATGTATCTAGAATATATAAAGAGAACTCAAAATTGAGAAATCAAAAGATAACTAAATTTTAAAATGGGCAAGGATCGCAATAGATATTTCTCCAAGTTATATTGTTCATAAAAATCAAAAAATGCTGAATATCATTAGTCATTAGAGAAATAACATTCAAAATTACAATTGATGCCCCTTGATACACACTAGAATGGCTATAATGAAGAATATAATAAATTTTGGAGAGGATATGAAGAAACTGGAACCTCCCTTCATTGCTGGTCACTATGTAAAATGGTGCAGTCACTGTGGAAAAGAGTTCAACAGTTTTTCAAAATGTAAAATATGGCTTTACCAAATGATCCAGAAATTATGTGTGGGCATAAGAAAGCATATGCCCGCACAAAAACTGTTTACAGACATTCATAGTGACTACTCATAAAAGTCAAAAAGTGAAATCAACGCAATTGCCCACCTATTGATGGATGAATAAAATTTCAAATGAAGTTTATCAGGTTATAAAAAGAAATGAACTGATATCTGCTACAGCATAAATGAAGCTTGAAAATATTATACTATGGAAAATGTCAGGCTTAAAAGACCACAATATTGTATGATTCCATTTATATGAAATGTCCAGAATAGACAAATAAATGGAGCTCATAAGTAGGTTAGTGGTTGCCTAGAGCTGGGAAGGATTGGAGGAAATGAGGAATAACTGCTAATGGGTATGGGATTTAATATGGGGGGTCATGAAAATGTTCTTAAAATGTTTGTGTTAATAGAACTGACTTTACATTGACTTCTACATTTTTCTCAGCCAAACTCTTGTTGAAAGTCCAAATTTCATATGCTAATTTTATATTGTTTTAAGTGTTAAACTAAATTTGGCCTGAGGATATCCCTATGCTTGAGTCTCCCCATAAAGAACTGTACTTTAGCTGAAACCCTAACTTCAGGTATTTTAGTAACAAATAGCTGTGTCTCCGCCACCCACAGAAACTGAGCTTCAGTAAATCACAGGCAGCCAACTGATCAGCTCAGGTTCAGATAAAGCAAACCAATCAATAAGCTAATTCTATACCTTGTTCCATTTTCTGTCCACAAATGCTATCTGCCCACATATGCTATCTGCACACATTTCGGAGCAGAGGTCTCTAAATCTCTTCATTCAGGGAGCTGCTCAATTCACAAACTATTCTTTGATCAATTCAAGTATGAGACATTTAATCATGTAAAAATTTTATCTTCACATAAGTTAAAAACATTGAAGAGTATTACGCTAAAAATGTTGGTCTCTGCACTTTCCAAAATCTGGTTCTCTGTATGCTGCACCACTTCACTAGATCCAAGTCAACCCAATATGAGCAGGATCAGAGCACACACATGCCTCCCTGTACCGGAGCTCACCCTGCAAGGGACTAGGAATGAACCTCTGTAGTATGGCTGTTGGGTGTCCAAGGCTCCTTCTAGCAATAGTCTATGGACTTCTGGGAAGCTGACTGGGTGGGACTTGACAAGCCAGTCAACATATCCCATCTCCCACACCACAGTGATTGGTTCATGAATAGTCAAATGATTCAATTCTGGCCAAGAAGCTGTGAGGATATTTGCTCAGATCTTCTGGGAAAGAAGCTCTTCCTTGGCCTCCAGCAGAGTTTTTGGCAGAGAAGCACCCATTGCTCTAGGTTCAGTGCTGCTCTGGGCTCAGTGGTCCCAGGCCACTGAGGCTGGAGCTGTTGCTGCCTGAGGAGGCAGGGAGTCACAGAGAAGACCCACTTCTGATGTCCAGCAGGGAAAGGATGAGAGATCTGACAACATTGGTTATGGAAGCCCCAGACACAAAAATGCCGGATGCTGGAGTATGCCTGTACGTGCACAGATGCACACACATATACATGTTCACATATGTAAGCACACATGCAAACATGCACAGACTCACCTGTGCTGGCATACATGTGCATTCTGGCCAACACATGTACATGCACACATATACTACATAGTAGCTAGTATGCACACAGCTACATACTCATGTGTGCACACATATTCACACATACATTCATACATATGATCACACTAATACATGTACATACATATGCACATATCATCTTTCTCTGTTGCATGAGCAAAAAAAAAAAAAAAAAAAAAAAGACAAGGAAAGAAATCAATCCTTGCCCTGCTAATTTTAGTTGAATTCCTGTCATCTACAATAAAAAGAGTCTTCATCTTTTCATTCATATTTTAACTCATGGAGAGTCATGTTCTCCGTTGACTGAAATCTGAACTGTTCATATTTTCCCTATGTTAGATTCCACACAGAGAACACAATCTGTCTGGGGTCACCAGCCCTTTCCATCCCTACCCACTTTCTATTCTTTAATTGTATTTCAGCAAAATATGGACATACAATATATTGTTCCTGTCAGCTTTTCATATCTTTCCCTCAGTGTTCAGTTTTACTGTCACACATTTTATCCATTTCCACCAAAATACCTCCATCATTTTTACCCTCTTGTTTCTGATGCCAGCTTTCACAATGTATCATACATCATCAGTCGCCACCACCCATATTTCATCCTTCCAGTTTCTTTGGTTCATCTCAATACAAGATATTTTCCTCTCTTACCTTCTTCAGTCAGGCTGCTTGGATCTGAAACCTAAAACCTGGGGGATGGTGAACCAATATGCTTAATCTCTTTGCCTCAGTTTTCATATCTGTAATGTGCAGATCAGAACCCCTAACACATAAGCTTGTCTTGCATGAAAAGTACTTAAGAAAGTATAGGGCTCAATAACAAGTAGTATGTTGAAATTGTTAGTAATGACTCTTTACTACACACTAAAGGACCCCACTGAAAATTAACAGGAGAGATTTTTTTTCATACTAACATAGAGAATTCTGCTCAATCCACATGCTGACAGTCCTAGAACCTCACCGAGGACTGAACCAGGAAACAAAAGGTCACCAGGCCTGCCTCTGTGCCTCTTGGCTCTGCTCCTCTCTTTGCTTTCCTTTTCTCACTCTGTGGAATGATTAACTCTGCTCTTCCAAGCACATGGCAGACGCAATATAGAGACCTGTCACAGTTGCCACCAACACTAACTTACTTCAAATCATTGAGTCTGGTTGGTGCAGCTCAGTCAGTTAACTGTGTCCAGTCAGTGCAGGGGTGGCTGCTGCTGCCCTTGTGCACTCGGGTTGCTGTGATTGTGAATAAAGATTATTTTGTACCAAAAAAAAAAAAAAGCTGACCTCTAGCCACGCACTCACATGTGTGAGCAGAGGTGAGAGGAAGCAATTATCAGGAAGAAAGGGAAAAAGGGAAGAAAAATAATTATCTCAACCTGGGAAGACTGCCCAAAAGGTGTCTGCTGTGTTGATATAATTAAGTGAACACGATTTTCAAACAGACTGCTTTCTCATTAGTGATGATTGATGCCATATTCACATTCATATGGGCCAAGAATCACCCAAGCAACAATTTTTATTTTGTTTTTCTTAGTCCAAACTTTCACTCTTTTCTTTCATCACCACCACCTCTTCTGTCACCCCAAACAGTTTGATGCACAAACTTTCTTTCCTTGTGCACCAAAGGGGGTCAGGTGGCTTGAAGTTCTCTGGTTATCTGTCCTAGAACCTCCCTCATGGAACCTGGCTACTTGCCTATGAGAACTTAATCAGCCATGATTTTGAAAGCAAATCGTCCCCCCGCAAAGTGGCAGGCATTACATTCCAGAGTTATATCTTCCCTGTTTACAAGCAAAAGATTTCAGGAAGTGTTCCTCCCTTTGGTTGCCCAAAAAAAAAAAAAAAAAAAGCAAAAAACAAAAAAACAAAACAAAACAAAAAACCTCCACAGGGGAAGATGCTCCTCTTGGGTAACCCACTACATCCCAGGAGCTCCTGGCATGATTCATATTGCACCTGTGGGCACTTGTTCAAACATTTGCTCATCAATTTATTTATTTTTATTTTTATTTTGAGGTAGAGTCTTAACTCTGTCACCCAGGTTGGAGTGCAGTGGCATGATCTAAACTCACTGCAACCTCTGCCTCCTAGGTTCAAGTGATTCTTCTGCCTCGGCCTCCTGAGTAGCTGGGATTACAAGCACCTGCCACCGTGCCCAGCTAATTTTTGTATTTTTAGTAGAAACAGGATTTCACCATCTTGGCCAGGCTGATCCTGAACTCCTGATATTGTGATCCACCCACCTCAGCCTCTCATGAGCCACTGCACCCAGCCTTATTTATTTATTTTTATTTTACTTTAAGTTCTGGGATACAAGTGCAGAACGTGCAGATTTGTTACATACGTATATGTGTGCCATGGTGGTTTGCTGCACCTATCAACCTGTCATTTAGGTTTTTTACCTTGCATGCATTAGCTATTTGTCCTAATGGTCTCCCTCCTCCCCTCTTCCCCCATCCCTCAACTGGCCCTGGTGTGTGTTGTTCCCCTCACTGTGTCCATGTGTTCTCATTGTTCAATTCTAACATACGAATGAGAACATGTGGTGTTTGGTTTTCTGTTCCTGTGTTTGTTTACTGAGGATGATGGATTCCAGCTTCATCCATGTCCGTGAAAAGGACATAATCTCATTCCTTTTTATGGCTGCATAGTACTCCATGGTGCCTACGTACTGCATATTCTTTATCCAGTCCCTCATTCATGGCATTTTGGTTGGTTCAATGTCCTTTCTATTGTAAATAGTGCTGCAATAAGCATGCATATGCATGTGTCTTTACAGTAGAATGATTTACATTCCTTTGAGTATATACTCAGCAATAGGATTGCTGGGTCGAATGGTACTTCTGGTTCCAGATCCCTGAGGAATCACCACACTGTCTTCCACAGTGATTTAACTAATTTACATTCCCACCAACAGTGTAAACGTGTCCCTAATTCTTCATAGCTTCACCAGCATCCACTGTCTCTTGACTTTTTAATAATCACCATTCTGACTGGCATGAGATGGTATCTCATTGTGGTTTTGATTTGCATTTCTCTAATGATCAGTGGTGTTGAGCTTTTCTTCGTATGTTTGTTGGCTGCATAAATGTCCTCTTTTGAGAATTGTCTGTTGATATGACTTTTCGATTTTTTGTTTTTTTGTTTGTCTGTAAATATCATTAAGTTGCTTGTAGATTCTGTATATTTGACTTTTGTCAGATGGATAGATTGCAAAGATTTTCTCCCATTCTGTAGGCTGCCTGTTCAATCTGATGATAGTTTCTTTTGCTGTGCAGAAGCTCTTTAGCTTACTTAGATCCCATTTGTCAATTTTGGCATTTGTAGCAATTGCTTTAGGCATTTTCATCATGAAGTCTTCACCCATGCCTATATCCTGAATGGCATTGCCTGGGTTTTCTTGTATGGTTTTCATGGTTTGGGGTTTTACATTTAAGTCTTTAATCCATCTTGAGTTAATTTTTGTCTAGGGTATAAGGAAGGGGTCCAGTTTCAGTTTTCTGCATATGGTTAGCCAGTTTTCATGGCATCATTTATTAAATAGGGAATCCTTTCCCTATTGCTTGTTTTTGTCAGTTTTGTCAAAGATCAGGTAGTTGTAAATGTGTGGTGTGATTTCTGAGTTCTCTGTTCTACTCCATTTGTCTATATGTCTGTTTTGGTACCAGTACCATGCTGTTTTGGTTACTGCAGCCTTGTAGTGTAGTTTGAAGTCAGGTAGCATGATGCCTCCAGCTTTGTTCTTTTTGCTTAGGGTTGTCTTAGCCATCTGGGCTCTTTTTTTGGTTCAATATGAAATTTAAAGTAATTTTTTTCTAATTCTGTGAAGAATGTCAATGGTAGTTTGATGCAAATAGCAGTGGATTTATAAATTACTTTGGACAGTATGGTTATTTTCATGACATTGATTCTCCCTATCCATGAGGATGGAATTTTTTTCCATTTGTTTGTGTACGGTCTTATTTCCTTGAGCAGCAGTATATATTTTCCTTGAAGAGGTCTTTCACATCCCTTGTTAGCTGTATCCTTAGGTATTGTATTCTCTTTGTAGCAATTGCAAGTGGGAGTTCACTTCTGATTTGGCTCTCTGCTTGCCTATTGTTGGTGTATAGGAATGCTTGTGATTTTTGCACATTGATTTTGTATCCTGAGACTTTGCTGATTTTGCTTATCAGCTTAAGGAGTTTTGGGGCTGAGATGCTGGGGTTTTCTAAATATAGAATTGTGTCATCTACAAACAGACAATTTGACTTCCTCTCTTCCTATTTGAATACCCCTTATTTCTTTTGCCTGATTGCTCTGGCCAGAACTTCCAATACTATGTTAAATAGGAGTGGTGAGAAAGGGCATCCTTGTCTTGTGTCAGTTTTCAAAGGGAATGCTTCCAGCTTTTGCCCATTCAGTGTGATATTGGCTGTGGGTCTGTCATAAATAGCCCCTATTATTTTGAGATATGTTTCATCAACACCTAGTTTGTTGAGAGTTTTTAGCATGAAGGGGTGTTGAATTTTGTCAAAGGCCTTTTCTGCATTTATTGAGATGATCATGTGGTTTTTGTCATGGGTTCTGTTTATGTGCTAGATTATGTTTATCTATTTGCATATGTTGAACCAGCCTTGCATCCCAAGGATGAAGTTGACTTGATCTTGGTGGATAAGCTTTTTGATGTGCTGCTGGATTTGATTTGCCAGTATTTTACTGAGTATTTTCACACTGATGTTCATCAGGGATATTCACCTGAAGTTTTCTTTTTTTCTTGTGTCTCTGCCAGGTTTGGTATCAGGATGATACTGGCCTCATTAAATGAATTAGGGAGGAGACCCTCCTTTTCAATTGTTTGGAATAGTTTCAGAAGGAATGAGACCAGCTCCTCTTTGTACCACTGGTAGAATTCGGCTGTGACTCTGTCTGGTCCTGGGCTTTTATTGGTTGGTAGGCTGTTAATTACTGCCTCAATTTCAGAACTTGTTATTGGACTCAACTTTTTCCTGGTTTAGTCTTAGGAGGGTGTATGTGTCCAGAAATTTATCTATTTCTCCCAGATTTCCTAGTTTATTTGCACAGAGGTATTTATAGTATTCTTTAACGGTAGTCCGTATTTCTGGGGAGTCAGTGGTGATATCCCCTTTATCCTTTTTTTATTGTGTCTATTTGAGTCTCCTCTCTTTTCTTCTTTATTAGTCTAGTTAGTTTGTTCATTTTTTCAAAATACCAGCTCCTGGATTCATTGAGTTTTTTTGAAGACATATTTGTGTCTCCATCTCTTTCAGTTCTGCTCTAATCTTAGCCATTTTTTGTTTTCTGCTAGCTTTTGGTTGTGTTTGCTCTTTCTTCTCTAGGTCTTTCAATTGTGATGTTAGGGTGTTGATTTGAGATCTTTCTATCTTTCTGATGTGGGCATTTGGTGCTATAAGTTTTCCTCTTAACACTGCTTTATCTGTGCCCCAGAGATTCTGGTATATTGTCTGTTTGTTCTCGTTGGTTTCAAATAACTTCTTGATTTCTGCCTTAATTTCATTATTTTCTAGGAGTCATTCAGGAGAAAGTTATTCGATTTCCATGTGGTTGTGTGGTTTTGAGTGAGTTTCTTACTCCTGAGTTCTAATTTGATTGCACTGTGGTCTGAAAGACTGTCATGATTTCAGTTCATTTGCATTTGCTGAGGAGTGGTTTACTTCCAATTACATGGTTGATTTTATAATAAGTGCTATGTGGCACTGAGAAGAATGTATATTCTGTTGATTTGACGTGGAGAGTTCTGTAGATGTCTATTAGCTCCACTTGATCCAGAGCTGAGTTCAAGTCCTGCATATACTTGTTAACTTTCTGTCTTGTCAATCTGTCTATTATTGACGGTGGGTGTTAAAGTCTCCCACTATTATTGTGTGGGAGTCTAAATCTCCTTGCAGGTCTCTAAGAACTTGTTTTATGAATCTGGGTGTTCCTGTATTGGGTCAATATATATTTAGAATAGTCAGCCCTTCTTGTCGAATTGATCCCTTTACCATGAAGTAATGGCCTTCTCTTTTTTTATCTTTGTTCTCATAAAGCCTATTTTGTCAGAGACTATGATTACAACCACTGCTTTTATTATTATTATTATTTTGCTTTCCATTTGCTTGGTAAATTTTCCTCCATCCCTTTATTTTGTTGCTCATCAATTTAGAGATCATGTCATTTTACATAATGACATGGAACATAAGACAGCAAATGCCCGAACACCAAATATGAAAGCTCTATTTATTATATTGAGCAAAGTGGGAACTCATTAAATCCTGCCTTAAAAAATTGAATGAATCAATAGGCAAAAAGACTCACATTTATTCATTTACTCAGTTAATGTGCCCAATATTAGATGCCATGGGTGCAGATGTAAACAATGGACCCTGCCCTCATGGGTCTCACTTTCTACTATGAAAGACAGACAAACAAATGACAAGTTGATAAGCAAACACATCAACATGTAAACAAGTCAATAAACAAACACAGTATAGTAATGCCAGCCAGTGGCAGGTGGTACAAAAAAAAGAGGAAACGTGGAATGGAGAGAGTCAAAGCAGGGATGAGTCAGAGGTGAAGGGAAGAGGGACTTGTGATGATGAAATGGTTCTATTTCTGCTGAGTCTTTTCAACTACATTCTCCTGTATTTCTTATTGGGCTCCCTTGATTTGCCAATGTTTGTTGTGTCTTGGATAAACAGAAGAGGATTCTTCAAGGCCTCTTTCCCCCCTATAATTCACCCCTTACACTGTTGCCAAATCACATTTATTTTCAGTTAATGTTCTAAATTTCTCACTCTATAAAATGAAGCCCTCCAATGATGATAGGATAAAACCAAAACTCATTGCCTTGACTAAAGTAGCCATCACAATCTAGCCCCTGCCTGTCCATCCATTCTTACCTCCTAACTCATCCCTTATTACCTATGCACCTCTGCCAGAGAGCTGTGCTTTTGTTGACTTCTGCCAAGAGGACAATTATTTTAATTGACTACCTGGTGAACTGCTGTGTAATTATCAAAACCAACTCACCAAATAGAGTAAGTTTTCACCAACTCACCAAATAGAGTACAGTCACTCCCTGTGCTAAGCTTACTTCTCTTCCACAGCTAAATTCTGAAAAAAAGGCCCAGGTAACTCAGACAATGCCTCTTTTTCCAGATTTCCCCGACTTGAAGATTAAGTTTGAGAACAAATTCAAACCTTGAACATCTAAAACAAAAACTCCTGCAGAAGTGATCTTGCTTCATTGATTTCCCAAGTAACCCCTACTGCTTCTTTACTTCGTCCTGAATCCCTGCCCACATAATGAGTATAGGATTCAGGCATGATTGTTCAGTTCCTACACACCCTACACCACTCACCAGCCCATCCTCACCCTCAATTTTCACTATAGGCCATGCAGGGAGCATAGGAGATGGATTTATGTTGAGCTGGCTAGGGCCCTTCCCCAAAAGTTTTTCAACAAAGATGGTGGGAAAGATTTTTCTTCCATGTATTAATCCATTCTCACACTGCTAACAAAGACATACCTGAGACTGGGTAATTTATAAAGAAAAATAAGTTTAATGAACTCACAGTTCCACATGGCTGGGGAGGCCTCACAATCATGGGAGAAGGTGAAGAAGGAGCAAAGAAACATCTTTTTTTTATTGCATTTTAGGTTTGGGGGTACATGTGAAGTACATGCAAGATTGTTGCATAGATACACACGTGGCAATGTGATTTGCTGCCTTCCTCCCCATCACCTATATCTGCCATTTCTCCCCATGCTATCTCTCCCCAACTCCCCACCCCCTGCTGTCCCTCCCCTATTTCCCCCAACAGACCCCAGTGTGTAGTGCTCCCCTCCCTGTGTCCATGTATTCTCATTGTTCAACACCCACCTATGAGTGAGAACATGCGGTGTTCGATTTTCTGCTCTTGTGTCAGTTTGCTTAGAATGATGGTTTCCAGGTTCATCCATATCCCTGCAAAAGACACGAACTCATCGTTTTTTATGGCTGCATAATATTCCATGGTATATATGTGCCACATTTTCCCTGGCAAAGACACATCTTACATGGCAGCAGGCAAGAGAAGTGTTCAGAGGAACTGTCCTTTATAAAACAACCAGAACTCACGAGACTTGTTCATTAACACCGGAACAACATGGGAAAACCCCACACCCCTGATTCAGTTACCTCCCATGGAGGTCCCTCCCATGGAGATTATGGGAACAATAATTCAAGATGAGATCTGGGTGGAGACATGACCAAACTATGCCTCTCCTTCACTACAAGGATCTACAGATGTGACTTGAGCTGACTATGACTGTGATCCTTGCTTTGAGGATAAGCTGGTCTCAAAGAAGAAAATTGATGCATGCAGACAAGAAACCAAGTATGCTGACATAGAGCCATTTTCTGGTTCCTGCCATCTGCAAGATCCCAGCCTTCCCCCAGGTTGCTTCTGAGACCAGCAAACCCCCTCTACTTGGGGGAGCTGAGGTAGTTCAACCTCAGCACTCATAACCAGGAGTCGCGAGTAACATACCTTTACATCAGACTCTGAGGCACAATGCTCAGCACCTTTGCATTAGACAATGGATCATGTAAGGTCTATATGTCACCCCCACAAAACATCCATCCTACCTAGGGAAAGTTTTCATCTCAAAAGAACTGATTTTCATTTGCTCGTTGGTTGGTTTTCATTGGCACCTTTTACAACATACCGATTTGTTGCTATTCTTCTAGGTTTCCCAGTCCCATCTTTTAAGTTAACTCTTGGCACTCCTGGGGTTATGAGCCCCAACCCACTGAAATGACTCTGTAAAGAATGCATGCTTTGGGCAAGTTGCAGATGGTCTATTGATTTACATTGAAAGACCCTTACTCAGTGATAGTATCATGACTTTGTCCCTGCCTCTATTGTCTCACAGGCCATAGTCCCTGAACTTTTGTGGATTGGGGCAGGTGGTTAATTTTTCAGTGATTCCACATTCCATGTTCAATGAACATGTGTCACCTCTTACAGATTCAATCTGAAGGGAACTCTTTGTTAGCAGTGAAAGACTTCCTCAATGTATCCCATTTGTATTGTTCTGTGTGTTCACTTCACCTTCAGTAAAATGATGGCACATGATTGCTGTGCCAAGGCAATGATTTCAATTTGTTCATATAGTGCTGTCGACATTTTTAGAGGACCAGGTTTTCCTTCTAGGGCTCTGATCAACCATAGCTTCCTTCATCACAGCAGTTCTCTAGATTTGATTGTATAATTTATGTTCAGCCTTAATCTGTAAAATACAGATTGTGGAATAAGGTGAACCTGGACTCAAGCTCCATGTGCCTTGATTCATACCTGCATGACCCTGAACACCTAATTCTCTAAACCTTAGCAATGGAGAAAATATTCCTGATATCTGAAGGGGTCATTGTGACCTCTACTTGAAATAGCCAGTGCAAAGGACACTGGAGGGGAGTGATGGGCAACTGGCAGGCACTGGACAAATCTGAACTCTCCATCCCTGTCTCTTATGAAGTTGCTGAAAAGAAAGAACAATCTGTAAGACTTTCAGAGCTCTCATTGAGTCATTTCTTTAAAAATGAAAAGAGCACTGATGAATTTAGTATTTTTGAGTACATACAATGAGCCCAGTGCTGCAATAAAGAAGAATAGATACAATGCCTGCTTGCTTGCTCATGCTGATTTATTATTATATAACATACATTGATATGTTTGAAGAGGAACTCTCCTTGTAGTTCTAAGAAAGTTAGAAATTACAAGTGTCTTTGTGAGATAGGCAGGCCAAGTGCCTCCACACCTATCCAAGAGATGAGCAACCGGAAGCCAGGCACACTAAGCCCTCAGCAACGTAACACAGCATGAAAGCGGCAAGGCAAGAGCTGAAACCCAGCCTTAGGACACCCAGCCAGTGGTTTTTTATCAACTTCTCTGTTGGAAACACAACATATTTAACATAAAAACAATTAAAAGATACTTTAAGACCAAGTAACTGTAATGATGAATATTAATAAGTATTGATTGCATTTCTGTGCCTGAAACTTTACCAGGGGTTTTAAATATGCTGTCTTATTTATTCCACATGACTTATTTATGAAACCAGAATTCTTTCACTCCATGTGCCTGGCCAAAGTCCCATCTCTTGCAGCCAGAGCTGTGGTATATGCTCTAGAATCAGAGCTGGCAACTCCTGCAGGGTCCTCAGTGTCATTTTGTCACCTAATGACACTTTCCATAAAAGTACATGAAAACCCACTGTCCCTACATGTGCCCTTCAGACACAGATGTCTCAGCACATAGCCACCTAGGACTCTGCCTACAGCTATGCTTCTGTGAAAGAAGTCAGATTCTAACGCAAATATTTGTTGTTTGTTAGACACAAAGGATGTCAAGAAATTGTTTGAAATACTTATTCATTTCTTTGTTCTCAGGAATGTATACTCTGGGGAGTGACCTGGTTGACATTCTTAAGGACAGACAGTGTTCAGTAGCAGCAGTGTTCAAAGCATCAAAAGATTAATCACAGCAATCAATGGGGGCTGAGGCCTTTACACTTTGAAAAAGGCTTGTTAAACTGACTTTAAAAGTGGCAATAAACACAGGAAACATTTTGAGGAGGGGCCCTTTAAGGCTAACCCCACATTGCAAAGAGGAATGGAAAATCAGACACTATGCTTTAAGATCTGAGATTTTTCTCTTAACATTTCAAGTTAAATGTTGAATGTCTGGATGGCAAATAAAGCGCAGTTTAGAAAGTGTAGTCAGAATAGAATGAATAAATTGGGTATATGAAGAGAAATGGTCTTTGACTTCTAGAAGCTCACCCCTCTTGACAATGGGATAGAAAAGAGAGGCACACGTTTGTTTAATAGGAGGCTGTGTCATTCACTTCGTCTACCCCGAGAAGCCTCATCCTATTGTTTTCAGCCGAGATAGAATCTTTATTTCCACCAGCTGCAAAAGGCAGTGTGAATTTCTGAAAGTCCATATCTGTTTAGTGCTATAAATCAATAAAACACTAATAAACTGCTAATGCTAAACCCCCTGAGTATCTGGGGAGAACGGGGAGACTGTAAGAGTCTCTTTTCTATGCCCATCACATCTCTGTTAGTACAAGTAACTCTTGGCTAGAAAAGGAGTTCTAGCTCCTGTTTCATTCTTTTTATGCTTACTAATTCCTGACATGAGTGAGTTCCTCTATATACATTGGAAATATTTCAGGACCTCTTTTTGTCTGTGGTAAGTAATCTTAACCACTCAGGGTAATGTTTAAAATAAGTTACTTTTTGGACAGTCCAAGAGTAGGGAGGAAATAAAAAGCCTTCCCGGGAAATAAGCATGAAATTGCTCCAGTGAGGCTGGGTTCAGTGTGAAATTTCACTGTCTTTAATGCCGTGGTCTAGAGCATGCTTGACTCTTTTGTAAGAGCTGCCAAGGCTCAAATCCCAGTCCTGGCACTTGCCAGTGAGGTGACCTCCATTTAGGTGACAATGATTAACTTCCTGTGCATCAGGTGTCTTATCTGTAAAATGTGGATACCCACGGTCAGGCCTCACAGATTATTCTTAGCATCACTGGTTGGTACAAAAGTAATTGTGGTCTTTGCCTATTATTTTTTTCTTTTGATAGGAGACACCACAGTTACTTTTGCACCAAATACTTTTGCACCAACTTAATCTATGAACTGAGACATGTGAAGAGCTTAGGTGCTGAGCACATAGCAAGTGCTCAATAAATGCTAGTTATTATCACACACAAAGCCTGTCTCTGAGGTTTATTTTGGAAAGCAAATTTCCCGAATCCCCCAGAGAGTGATGGCTGAGGTAGGTTTAGATCCCACATCCACTGGACTTGGAAGCCCTCCTTTCCATGAGCAGTAACAGCAATTGCTGGCACCAATAAGCTCTACACTTAGCCTGCATTCAAGTCTATTCACAGAGCATCTACTCATGCCAGCTGCAGTACTAGTGACGGGAAGAACTAATGAGGAAGATCGACAGGTCCCTGCCCCTTCACAGAGCCAGCTAAGAGCAAAAAGAGCTCAACAGTGCAATAAACCAGCATATTATAACATACCCACCATGACATCAAAACTGCCTCTCAATAGCACATGCTCAATCCATGCACCTGGGAGAGAACTGAGTAGGAAGAGGTTGACTCTAAGGAAAAACTGATCCACACACTGAGTTCCTGTAGTGCCTTTTCTTTGCCCATGTGACTGGCATCCATTCACTCTTCTAGCTGATGTTTCCTGAGAATATTGAGCTCAACAGGCAGGGTGGGAGCGGATGAGGTTGAAAACAAATTGATAAATTCAAACTCATCAAAGTGAAAAACTCCTGGTCCTCTACAGACCCAATTAGAGCATGAAGAGACAAACTGTAATCTGGAATAACATATTTTAAAATATAACATGTTTTCAAATCACATATTGGATAACGAATATAAAAACAACTCTCAAGACTCAATAATGTTTTTAAAATAACCCAATTTTAAAAGATTTAAATAGCAACGTCACCAAAATCAGCGGATTGCAATATGGCACACTGAAAAGATGCTCAAAATCATTAATCAGTAAGAAAATACAAATTAAAACCAAAATGACATACTTCAATAAACCTAATAGGAAGGCTAATATTAAAGAGACTGACCATACTAAGTGTTGGCCAAGATGTGAAGGTAAGAGGACTCTCAAATCCTGATACTGGGAAAGTAAAATGGTGTAACCACTTTAGAAAACAGTTTGACAGATTCTTAAAAAGTTAAAAATATGCTTAATAAATTGTTCTATTATAAAGACACATACACACTTATGTTCACTGCGGCACTGTTTGCAATAGCAAAGACCTGGAACCAACCCAAATGTCCATCATCGATAGACTGGATAAGGAAAATGTGACACATATATACCATGGAATACTATACAGCCAAATAAACAATGAGTTTGTGTCCTTCATAAGGACATAGATGAATCTGGAAACCATTATTGTCAGCAAACTGACACAAGAACAGAAAACCAAACACTGCATGATATCACTCATAGGTAGGTGTTGAACAATTAGAACATGTGGGCACAGGGAGGGGAGCATCATACACTGTGGTCAGTAGTGGGGGACTGGGGGAGGGACAGCAGGGGTTGGGGGAGGGATAATGAGGGGAGAAATACCAGATATAGGTAGGTGATGGGGGATGAAGGCAGCAAACCACCTTGCCATGTATGTACCTATGCAACAATCCTGCATGATCTGCATATGTACCCCAGAACCTAAATTACAATTTTAAAAATATGCTTACCACCGGGCGCGGTGGCTCAAGCCTATAATCCCAGCACTTTGGGAGGCCAAGGCGGGTGGATCACAAGGTCAAGAGATCGAGACCATCCTGGTCAACATGGTGAAACCCCGTCTCTACTAAAAATACAAAAAATTAGCTGGGCATGGTGGCACGTGCCTGTAATCCCAGCTACTCAGGAGGCTGAGGCAGGAGAATTGCCTGAACCCAGGAGGCGGAGGTTGCGGTGAGCCAAGATCGCGCCATTGCACTCCAGCCTGGGTAACGAGAGCGAAACTCTGTCTCAAAAAAAAAAAAAAAAAATATGCTTACCAAATGAAACTATCTTTCTACCACTAAGAAGTGAAAGCTTATGTCCAGACAAAATCTGGCATGAATGTTTATAGCAGTATTAGTTGTAAGATTCCCAAATCAGAAACAAACATCCATCAATAGATTGATAAACTATGATATATTCATACAGTGGAATACTACTCACTAATAAAAAGGAATGAATTATTGTTACACATTACATGGGTGAATCTCAAATTAACTGGGTGAGAGAAGCCAGAGAAAATAGGGAAAGAGAGGGACCATACTTTATGATTCTGTTTGCCTAAGACTTTATAAAATGAAAATCTTCAATGAGAAAGAGCAGATGAGTGGTTATCTGGGAAGAAGTAGAGAGGGGCAAAAGAGAGGAGATTATAAAGGGACATGAGGAATGTTTGGAAGTTAAGGATATGTTCACTACTTTGATTTTGGTGACAATTTCACACTCATGAAATCATCAAAACTCATCAAATTGTACACTTTAATATGTTAAATTTACTGTCTATTAAACATCTATAAAGCTGTTCCAAAAAAAAATAGTAGAGGGTGACAGCAGCCTCAACACATTGCCTTTGTACCTAGATCCATTCATACCTGTGTCTATATCTTACAATTATGTGATCAAGTTAGTTTGTAAAGTTTGTTTAGCTTGAGTTTCTTCAGGAAACCAAATGAACTTGAGTATGAGGCTGATAAATTTTTCCAACCATCAAAGCTGCATGGCAGGTGTTTAAATTGTGAACCAAGTACCCAAACATGAATGAGAGTGCCCTTCCCTCCCACTTAACACAAAATAAGTTTGTCTCTGGGAGATAGAATACCCTAGGGCCATATTGGATCAGACCTGATATCCCAGACACTTTCACAGGCCAATTCTCTAGTAATCCCTCAGCCGTGGACCTAAGCAGGGCCTGGATGGAGAAGACCAGAGGAAAGGCTTCCAGGAGAGAAGGGAAGGAAGCACATGGCCATGTTTACTAGGCAGGTGGAGCTGGGAGGCTTGCAGGTTTACACTGGCTCATTCCAAGATTTCCCTGAATTATGCAGAAACAATTCCAGAGTATTAATTCTTAGTTAGAGATGCCAAAGACAGAAATGAATAACTGATCTAATTAATACTGCAATCATAATGAGGCTGACAGGAACAAAAGGTTGAGAATGCAGCAATATCTATCCCTGGCCAACAGGAAATATATGACACATCTCCAATTAGAACAGAACAATAAAAGTCCAAATTACCAGCATAAAGAATGAGAAAATTAGGCAATAACATCCAAACTGCCTGACAACTTATTCTTAGCTGCACAGCTCCCAGTGATGGGCGAAGGAAAGGAAACTTATGCCCAGAAATAGAATAACAGTGTTTTTATATAAAGTTTTTGTCAAGTGTTGCTGAAGGGAAAAGAAATAGCCTTAAATCTCTTTTGAATTTTTCTATATGTTCTTCTAAGTAAAAATCCAGATTAGTCTGAGGCAGCTGGATTTGGGTTTCTGTTACTTGCTACAACAAAAACAAAAATGATACTCACCAATGCAGGAACTCAACTTATTCCTGCCATAGATCCCACTACCTACCACACTTGTTCAGTCTCCTTTACCTGAATAGTGATGTATGTTGCTCTTTGACATCAGCCCAAGTGTGCCTCTCTAAGGACCACATTCAGCACACATCTACCTTCCATCTTATCCTCTCTGTAAATGCAATCACTTAAGGAAACTTTGATCATATAGAGTTTTGCAGGTGCTGCACATTACTCCAGGAAATGCAGCCACTCTCTTGAAGACACTGGTGTTTTCCAGAGTGCTGATGTTTCCCATCAAGCTTTATTTCGTGACCAGCTCCCCACACACTGCTCAGCAAACAGCAAAACTTTGTATTTTTTTCTGACATCCATTATCTTACCTTACCCTTCAGAGACCAAGTTTGGAAACAAGGTCCTTCCCTGGGACAGAGAAGGTTTTAAAATATTAATGTCCTTTTATTAGCCATTTAACATCTCATTATTTCAAGTCCAGTGATACGGGAAAGGCTGGAAACTTAATTATTGCAGCCATAAGTTGGGAAGCACCATCTTCGAGATCTGTGTTAGCTTATATTTACTTATCTGCAAGCATGAAAGAGTTCATCCCCCACTGAAGATGCATCACTGGCTTCTGTGGTTCCCAAAGCCACAGTTCATTTCCAAACAATACAACTGCAAATGCATAAAAACATGAAGCCATCCCAAAGTCAAAAACATAGATACACAAAGATTAATCTCAATTATAAGATGAACATTGCATTTTCTTTCTTTTTCCAAAGACCTTAAAAAAGACTCAGCAAAGAAAAGAAAGCACACTGTGGCAGGCAGCATAAAGTCACCTCCCACTCAAAAGATGTCTGTGTCCTAATCCCCAGAAACTGAGAATATCTACCTTACACAGTAGAGTGGGTTGAATTGTAACCCAAAAAAAGATACTGCCAAGTCCAAACTCCCAGCACCTGTGAAAGTGATCTTATTTAGAAAAAGGGTATTTGCAGATATAATTTTAAGAATCTCAAGAAGAGAATATCCTGAATTAGGACAGTCCCTAAATCCAATGACAGGTACCCTTATAAGAAGAGAGGGTCATACAGAGACACAGGGGTGAGATCATGCAATAACAGAGGCAGAGATTAAAATAATGCTGACACAAGCCAAGGAATACCCAGGACCACCAGATGCTGGAAGAGGCAGGGAAGGATTCTCCTCTAGAGCCTTTGGAGGGACAGGAGACCTGCTGACACCTTGATTTCAGACTTCTGGCCTCCAGAACTGTGAGAGAACAGATTTCTATCAGTTTCAGGCATCAGGTTTGTGGTAGCAGCTCTGGGAAACTAACACATGTGTCAAAACACAGATGTCATTAAGTTAAGGATCTTGATATGGATGATCTTGTAGCTCCAAAGGAATTAAAAGGGTCCTTGTAAGAGGGAGGCAGCAGGGTCAGAGTCAGAGAAGCAGATGTGATGATGGAATTAGCCATGAGGGGAAGAGAGAGAGAATTGGAGATGCTACAATGCTGACTTTGAAAATGGAGGAAGGGTTCACAGCTTCACAGCCAAGAAATACAGGTGGCCTCTAGAAGTTGGAAAAGGCAAAGAAACAGATTCTCCCCTAGAGCTTCCAGAAGGAATATAGCCCTACTGACCTATTTTAGACTTCTGACCTCCAGAACTGTAAGATATATGTTGTTCCAGGTGATATGGATTAAAAAATAAAAACACATTTTTTTCAAATTCAGAAAAAGTCAGTTGAGTCCATTGAATCCCTGATGAGAAAACCATAAGAACAATATTTTGCTACTAGCTCATAGAAGCACCAGTGCACCACTCCTCAACCCAACACACACACACACACACACACACACACACACACACACACACACACACAATGCCTTACATAACCTTCCATAATGACGATTTTAGAGTACAGAGGTTGAGGTCATAGGATCTGGGGCTGACCTCCTAGGTGGGAACTCTGACCCCTATATCCACTAGAACTGAAGCTAGAACACCTCCTAGGTCCCATTTCTTCATATATAAACTGTGAATACTAGTATTACCTGTCTTAAAAGCTTGTTGTGAAGATGAAATGGGTCAATACTTCTAATGCTCTTATTATAATGGTACCTGGTACTTAATAAACTCTCAATAAATGTTACCTATTAATACTCATTACCTCTATTAAGCTCCTAACAATAGAAGTCATATGCATTCCACCTTTATATCTCCCAAAGCTGTTTATATATTGCCCTCCACCAGTGGGTGATTAGTAAGTATTTGTGAAGACCCATGAGAACAGAAGACGATTTGGATCTTAGGATCAGGTCCAAGTCTTTACCTGATACCAAATCCCTTTGACTACAGGGAGCCTTCCACCGCTTTGAAGATTTTCAGTAACAGAAAATTCACTGGCAATGTCCTAATAAAGACATAACAGCCATTTGTGCATAGTATCTTGCTCCATCTCTGGGAAGCTCTAGCATTCATTCATTCATATATTCAACAACTATTTGCTGTGTTCCAGATACTGTGCTTAGGACTAGGAATAGAATGGTTAGTAAAACAGACAGAGTCATAGATATTGTGGACCTTACAATCAAGTAGCAGTTAACATTCATGGATATGAGTGTGGATGTTGTGTTAGGCCATTCTTGCATTGCTATAAAGAAATCCCTGAGGCTGGATAATTTAGATAGAAAAGTGACTTAACTGGCTCACGGTACCCATATCTGCTTCTGGTGAGGACTTCAGGAAGCTTAAAATCATGGTAGAAGGCAAAGGGAGAGCAGATGGCTCACATGGTCAGAGAGGGAGTGAGGAAGTGCCACACACTTTTAAACAACCAGATCTCGTGTGAACTCACTCATCACCAAGGGGATGGCACTAAGGCATTCATGAGGGCTCTTCACCCATGACCCAAACACCTCTCACCAGGCCCAACCTCCACCACTCGGGATTACATCTCAACATGAGATCTGGAGGCTGGTATGGTTTGGATCTGTGTCCCCCACAAAATCTCATGCTGACCTGTAACCCCTAATGTTGGTGGAAGGTGATTGGCTTGTGGGGGCAGATTTCTCATGAATGATTCAGCACCATCCCACTTAGTACTGTCCTCGAGATACATGGTGAGTTCTCATGAGATCTGGTCATCTAAAAGTGTGTGACCTCCCCCACTGCCCTGCTTGCTCCTGCTCCTGCCATGTAAGATTTGTCTGCTTTTCCTTCAACTTCTTCTATGGCTATAAGTTTCCTAAGGCCTCCCCAAAACTGAGCAGATCAGAATCATGCTTTCTGGGCAGCTCGTGGAACCATGAGCCAATTAAACCTCTTTTCTTTATAAATTACCTAGTCTCGGGTATTTATTTATAGCAATGTGAGAACAGAATAATACAGAGGCCCAAATATCCAAAATACAGCTTAGAGACAAACATCCAAACTATATTTTAGATATTTTAATATATCAGTAAATATTATATCTGTACCCATTCACCTGCATGTTTATATCCACATGTGGATAATATAATCTATAGTATAATATAATCTATAAAAGATACAATATTTATGTCACATGTGGATATAAATATGCAGGTCAATGGGTATAGATACACTATTTACTGATATATTACAGGTCAAGCACTATGTGACTTTCTTTAGATACACATTCTTATTTAATCATCCTCTAAACTCCACATTGGGCTTTTTATCACACATAGATTTAACAATTCAATTACAAGTGCACAAAATAACTTAAGATTACCATCTGACAAGATTTCCACCAGAAGACATAAAGAATAAAAAAGAACGAGTGGGAAATTTATCTTCAAATGCCTCCAAATGTTACTTATCTAGACTTCCCTCAAAACTCCCTTTAAAACCTTGCCCTTTACTGTTCCTGAAAATGTGCCCTTAGCTCAAATGCCAGGAAAACATTTTTTTTAATCCATTGTCTTTCAAACTTCTAAAAACCCAGGTGTGGTGGGGCATGGTGGCTCATGCCTGTAATCCCAGCACTTTGGGAGGCTGAGGCAAGTAGATCACTTGAGTCCAGCGTTGGAGACTAGTCTGGGCAACACAGCAAAACCCTGACACTACCAAAAAGAAAAAAAAATACAAAAATTAGCCTGGCATGGTGGTGTGAACCTATAGTCCCAGCTCCTTGGGAAGCTGAGGTGGGAGGATCACTTGAACCTGGGAGGTCAAGGCTGCAGTGAGCCAAGATCATGCCACTGCTCTCCAGCCTGGATGACCCAGTGAGACTGGAGATTTTCAAGGATTAGGGATTAGTCTGATTATTGTTAGTTCTGCCATATACTGTGACTTTAGAACAAATCTCTAGAAAAGTATGTGTCCATTATATCATTATCATCTCCATTTTATAGATAAGGAAACTAGCCTCAGAGATGGTAAGTAATTTGCCCAAGGTCAAACAGTGAGGAAGGTGGAGTCAGGATCTTAATTAACATCACATATCTGAATGCTCAACCAAAGAACTCGCCACCTCTGCAATCCTTTTCTTTGTATTGGGCCAAAAATGCTGCCTTTCAACTTCCACTCTTGGAACACAAAAAACACAAAGCTACTCCATCTTCCACATGATGACCCTTGAAAGACTTACAAAAAGCTGTCCTGTCTCCCTCTTCACCTCACCCCTGAGCCTTTGCTTCTCATCAGTAGGCTTAACACTCACACTTCCTGCAATCATTTCTCCTGTGATTTGATTTCAAGAGTCCTCAGCCTCCCAGATGCTGTTTGACAGAGCATAACCCGATTATTTATTGTTCTGCTTATGGCCTAGAAAAATACAGAATTCTCCATCAGAGTGAGAGAGGTAAGTCCATCATTTGCTGCTTATTTGTTTTTGGAGGCTGGAGTATAAAAAATATCTCACTTTCCTCTGAAATCTACTATCAAAAACTAAGAGCACAAGTGTGACAAGAAATGGCAAATGTCCTTCAGCCTCCATGTGAAGGACAAAAGGGAGTGGTGGAGACTATGGTGAGCTGAAGGGCACAGGTGTTATGCAGAGGAGCATCCTCTCTTCAACTGCAGATAAGGTTTACAGGAAGTCATGGGGACCCAGTACCACGTGGTCCTGTGATTTTTCATAAGAAGCTGTAAATTTAGATTTCTGTGTAAATGTGCCAACTTTTGTGTGGGGGCAACAAATTAAGTAAGAATTTTTAAAATATCCAGGCCCTCCCCGCACCCCGCACACACTTCTGGGTCAGATCTGGTCTGCAGTCTGCCTGCCTGTGACCTCTGCTTTGAGTCACACACTCATTCATGCCAATGCAAATCAACCCATGGCAGCCCCATCAAACAGTTGACTCACTGGATCACAACACTGATAAAAATCCTAAGGCTTATTGCACACTTACACATACACACACACACACACACACACACACACACACACACAACCCCTACTTTTTTTTTAACTTAAAAGTACAGCAGTTTCCTCCTCTCCTTGGGGAATATATTCTAAGACCTCAGTGGATTCCTGAAACAGATTTCCACCAACAGAACAAGTTTCTGTTAAAGTCTTCCACCTAAATTTAATGTCTTTTCACATCTTAATGACGAATTTATCATACACTGTGGCCTTAACTTTGCAGTTTGAGATGCAACAGCAAAACTATCATGAATTTCTATTCCTTCATCACGATTTCATGGATAGAAGATTTGTTCTGACCATAGATCTTAGTAACCTCAGCATATGACTTTTTATTTCTTTACTAAGTCAAAAACTCTCACCTTTTCACTTAAAAGAAGCACTTTATGACTTCTCATTGGCCTGTCTGAGTTGCCAGCATCGCGTCTCTTGTACTTTGGGGTCATTTATAAATAACCTAAGGGCTACTTGAATACAAGCACTGTGATACTGTGACAGTCCATTTCATCACCAAGGGGGATACTAAATGACTCAGAGGTGGGCGGCGTCTACAGCATGGATACGCCAGACAAAGGCATGAGTTACATTCTGGGTGGGATGGAGCAAGAAGACTCAAGATTTCATCACGATACTCAGAACAGTGCACAATTTAAAACTTGAATTGTTATTTTCGGAAAATTTTCAATATTTTTGGACTGTGGTTTACCACAGTTAAATGAAACCAGAGACACGGACAGAGCTATCAACTTGAAATCTGACATTTATCCCTTCTAATCTCGCCAGATTCGGTCAAGGTCCCAGGTGTTCAAAATCATGTACGTCCTCTTAATCTGTCCCCCAAAAGTCATACAATCACAGGCCAAACAAGTTAATTTGTTTGGATGTTACCACAATTTACAACTTCCTAAATTCACATTTTCCCCTTATCTACTTCATGGTTCCAAGGTACATAGATCCTTGGTGAATCCTGCAAGATTCTCCCTAAAAATTATGCCATGTTTTCTGTACTCTGAAGGATGACTGTGACAACTCCACAGACTAAGAAGATCTCTCCAAAGGGTGCTAATGAATGTGCCACATATTTGAGGATATTCCTGGGATGATGCCAAGGTCACGTCCATACTTGAATGGACAACTTTATTCAACTTGGAATTATAGTAAAATTTATGACAAGCATTGACATTGAAACCATAATAAAAGCATCGCAGCTATTTAATTAAATCCCCTCAATTGACACAAGCCCCAAAATTTACAGCAGTCCTGGAATCCCCTAAAAAAGTGTGAATACAGCCCTGAGCTTGTAATCTGCAGGTTTCACTTTGTTCCTCTAAAGATTGGGCAATAATTTGTTAGAAGGATGCCCATCCTCCTGAAGCTACACAGGTGACAGTTGAGCAAAAAAGTATCATCTTCCAAAACATCTATGAGAATGAGCAGAGGATACTTTTAGTACACTTGTGTGGATTGCAGAAAACAAGCATACGGCAATAATGGTATCTATGAACTTGGACTTACCCCTCTAGGGTAGAGCTCTTCAGGGCAAGAGAAAGAGCATTCTACCCCATGGGGCTTCACACCAGGCTCTCAGATCAAAATAAAAGGCTTAGGAAACTACAGACTGAATCATTTGAGCACATGATGACATAAGTATACAGATACCATCTCTTATCAGTGTCTCCTTTCTGGAATGACATGTGAATAGTAAAAATAGTGTAAAACTTGTGCTTTGTCAAAATCAACCAACAGCATTTCATCATCCGTATTTTTTCATTGGCACAGATAATCTCCTCTCACTTGGCTCAGATCTTTCTAAACTCTGAATAGTTAAGGACATATGTTTAATCAAACCTGCCCACAAAATACAAAGACCACTAGGAACCCCAAGCAGGGCTATGCATGCAGGTTCTAGCTAGTCTACCTTCCATCTCTAAGGACAATTATCATTCCAAGTTCAGGAAACAGTCTATGCCAAACTTGAGTTTCTTAGAAATTAATTTCTTTGTTAATTAGACCTCACAAATACATCAGTCTTTATTTCTGAAACTGTCTCTGGCTTAAGATACAGCCTCCTGTAAGTCACAACAAGAAAAAATCAATCCCTCCCAGATCTTTTCTAACACAGGGAAACCCCTAAAGGTTTTCCTATCTACCACAAAGGTCTCAATACTGAGACCAAGTTTTTCCTGAAACCTGTAAACAGGAGCTAGTAGAATGTGAGGCAGGGCAGAACTCAAGGTTATTGTATTTTTCTAAAATACCCGAATAGATTGGACCTAGGGTTTCTCTTAACAATTTAAAGGAGAAAGGATCAATCATTCTGAAAATTCAAATCCTTTCTCCCTGAGGTCTCTGCTGCAAAAGCAATGGCAACCAACGTGCTAAGAAAAAATAGGCAGAAACACTAAATTTGGTGGTTCAAAAGGACCCCTTCAAAGAGCATCGTTCCTAGAAGAATCTGAAGTCAGAAACATAGCTAATTTGAATGAAGAATCTAGCAAAAATGTCCCACAGCCAGATTTCCTAAACTATCCCACTGGTTATACTCAAATTAAGTTAGGTGGCACATGAGTGAACTTATTTTTACTTTAACAGTTATTTATTTTAATGCATATTAACAAAAATTTTAATACACCAAGCTCAAGGACTTTGTTGCCTTATAATGAAGCTAAATTAGTTTTTAAGTTTGAAAAAGTAATGTATTTATTAGCACCACACTCTAACACACTGAACTAACTGGCTACCCCAAAGAAGCTAGGCATTTAAAGAAAATATGTTGAGTAAATAATATTATTAGGCACGGAGAGTTGGCAAAAAATGGGAAGATGGTATTCCGCTTTCCAGGGAGAGGAAAGCAGCATTGCGTGCTGCAGCCACCTGCTGATTCCAGGGTGTCTCTGCTGTCAGCCATCTCCTCCTTTGTGAGGTCATTCTGGCCTCCAGCCCTTCAGAGCATGGGATGCTCAGTCACAACAAGACCTTGGAGACAAAAGAAGTGGCGACAAAAGCTGTGAACACTCAGGACAGCTGTAGATAACAGCTTACCTTAATGACATCTTCGTCAGCAGACTTGCATTCCACAGACTCAGACACGTCAACCACAGAACCATCCTCCTGAACACCCACGACTTTGACGGGAACCGAAACAGGCTTTCCGGTGAGAATGGCGGTGTTCAAAACCTCAGTGTCCTAAACAGGAAAGGAGAGGGCTCAGATCAGCAAATGCACACACCACAGGAGGGAGCGGGAGAGGGGTGGCCACCAGGCTCCCTACTGCCTTGATTCTAATTCTGCAATTTAGACAGTTGTCCAAAGGGACGAACCAAGAAGCTCACACAAAATGGAAGGTTCTAAACAACTGGATGGCATGCCCTCCCAGGCGGAGATCATCAAACCTGATGGTTGGTTGGAATGTCTTCTCAGTCCCCAGGTGCAGGGTCATCCTCCCCCTCCCTGACCTCCACTCCCTCTCCCTTACTCCACCCCTTCCACCCTCCGTCCCACAGACTCACACAGAGCACATGAGTTCCTTTCTGTATTTTTCAAATTTTGGCTCAAGGATCATTTGGAAAGTGACTGCCTATTTTATGATTAATACAGTGAAAAGAGACTTCATCATGATTTTAAATTTGGAAAGACAACAGCAGAAACAGCAGAAGAGCACTTGTTGAACATCACAAGCCTCTGCACACCTGAGCTGACTGCTGCACTCACCACCCCAGAGATTTCCCCAGGTATTTCTAAATGCTGACATATGTGTTTCTCACTTCCTCTGAAGATCAATCCACTCAGAGTTCTATAGGTTCTAACATGCATTCACAATTTATCTCAGACTGTCAAATATTTGCCATCCCCACTACCAGCTTCCCCACTCAAGCCATCATCTCTCAACTGGACAACTGCAGTGCCCTCCCCAACTGTTTTCCCTGTGTCCATTCTCTTAACAACAGAGATTATCTTTTTGTTTCAATATAATGCAGATCATTTCATTCCTAGATTAAAACTCTTTGAAAGTGTCCTGCTATTCTTATGATAAAATCCAGACTCGCTGACATGGAATGATCTGACCTTGTCACCTTTTACTCTCTCTCTCTCCTGCTCCTTTCTGTCCCTCACCACAGTTGAACTTGTTTATGCCCCATCAACAGCATCTACCACAGGATATTTCCCCTGTGTCTGGTTCCCTGATCTGGAAAATGGGGATAATATAAACAGTTACTATGTGGAGACCTTATGAAAATGTAATAAATCAATTAATGCACAAACTTAGAAGAGAACTGGTACATACTCAGCAACAAGCACTCAACAAATCCAGCTGTTACAGTAAGTTCTCTACAGTATTTGTTCCATGAATTAATTAAAGAGCCACCAATAGATTCACAAGGGGACTGTGGCGGAGATGCTACTTCGCACTTGCCTGAAGAGAAGGAGAGTCAACCAGAGAAGATGGTAGACACCTGGCAACACAGCCCAGCAATGGGGGCTCCCCAAGCACTCCACAATTGGCTCCACTAGAATGAACCAACCAAATAATTATTTCAGTGTCTCCCAGACTGTACCAATGAGATCGTTATTCAATACTGCTCTCACACTTGCAGTTCCTAACCTCAGCTCAGGCACTAAGTGGGTTCTACATTCAGCCCCTCACTCTCAATCCCAAACCTGATTGTGAAGTCTTCATAGACTAAGAGATGGAGTCAACCTTTAATAATAATAATAATTGCTCAAACTTAGCTATTACATATGCAACAGGCAATATCCTATGTGCTTTATGTGTCATTAATTCCTCATTCAAGTTTATCAACAAGATAGTTACAGATATTATTTCCATTTTATAGGTGATTTATTTTTCAATGATATTAAACCTGCAAATAATAGCTACTTTTTAGCAGAAAATATCAACTTTGTAATGAATATTTAAAAACAATAACAACCCAATCTAAGAAATGTGAAAAATTAAGTTTGTTTGTTTCTTACATCAGTCCTCTCTTCTGGATGAAATTCTAAAGAGAGAAATTCAAAATAACAGAATTATAGTCCATGTTCCTGAGTACTCCCCTCTCACGAGGGAGATTAATTCTGTGCACACTTACATATATTTATATGAAAGCACACAGGACTGGAAGCACTGTGGAAGTTGAGATGAGAACTCACCTAGGTGGGGTCATGATATGGAGTAATCACATAGGAACACAAGGAACAGAGATTGTATCTTAGTCCCAGAAGAAACTGCTAAGTTCAACTCAATCATACAGCTGAAAAAAATCAATACAGGTATTTTTTGTGTGTGGCGGGCAGGTATCTATGTTGTCTAATGATCATCCCTCCTCTTTAATAACAATGTTTCATTTTTTTTCTCTCTGTATCACCCGACTCCTGCCATCGGTGAATGTGGCCTGGGTGACACTGACCCCAGAACACCCAATCAGACTTCACAGAAGAGCACGTGGCCAAAATACAGTCAATCTGGGTATTTCAGCCTTTTGCTCACAAAGACAGAGTCAAGTGAAGCTCAAACTAAAAAAAAAAAATCAGACAAGAGTAGGAGCTAGAAATATTACTAGGAAAGATTTCTAGGTTCCTGAATCCAGCTGTATCTGAAGTCTGTCATCTTTGGAAATTTAGGTATACCAAATTAACAGCTTTACTGAAGTTAGTTTGAGTTGAGTTTTTTTGTCAGTTGCAACTAAAATTCTTGACACATGAAGACAGGTAACAGGCTAGATACTAGGGAAAGGGAAAAGTCTAAACATCAATCTCTACCTAATAGAAGCTCACAGTCTTCAAAGAAGATGTTACAGTATATTTCCCAAACTGAGTTTCAAGGAAGGTGACTTCATTTTTTATAATAATAAACCATAACTGATGAAAACTTATGATTGTATTGCACATAACTTTGCCATCATGTTTCCTCCTTCAGATTTTTCCTGGGTAGCTGAGATTTTGCACCTTTTTTATTTTGTGTCCATCAACAGCCTCTCAAAACTCCTGAATGCAATTCCTACCTACCTAGCACAATGAGAAAGCAATTTACCATAGTAAATGTTACACCGCAATCGTCCCCTGATCCCAGAGATGCTAAAAATCCCTAACCTATCAAAAAACAAGTATTTTATTCTACTCTTATTTGTGTGAGTTCTAGATTTTATGCCTTGAAGAATATTTATAGCCCTTTATGACTATGTGCTTCTATTAATGTTGCATGCTAGGATGATGTGAAATGGCAGTTGAAACATCAGAAAATTCTCTTCTCCATAAAAGCAGTGAGGAAACTGTCAAACAATGTCAAGATAACTTTTTCATAACTCTGGAAATAAACCAAAGGTTTGTAGGCAACCAGGAGAACATTTATTCAAGAAAAAAATGGCTGATTCTTGGTAAAAACAGATAACTTTGAGGCATTTTAACTTGACCTGCTTAAACCTCATACTTTCTAGTGCTGTAGTAGCTTTGAAAAAATAACAGCCTACAATGACAGTAAAAACCAGCAGTCTAGAAGCCAATGGAGAGGGCAGATCAGGGCTGGAGATCTTTCAAAATCTCATTCCCAAATAATTGTCATTTATTGACTTGTCTAATGGTTCCCAGAAAAAACCCACTTGCAAGGTTGTCAGTATTTGGCTTCACTCTCAGTTCACCCAGCATAGAAAGCTCTTTCCCTAGAGATACTTGCCAAGAAACTGTTTGACTTTTAGCTGCCTGAGGCAGTGGATAACAGTTTAATCAAAAAGCTTCAAAGGAAAAGATGAAGAATGAGATGTCTGTAGGGTCTTTGAAAGGCTATGGCATGTTCCTGGGAATCTACAAGATCATAATCATACTTAGGGCTGTGTGCATGCCTAGAGCTGTGCTCATAAACCAGAAAGACCAGAGAAAGGACCTAAGCTCTCACCACTAGTTGATTTTGAGGCTCTGTGAAAGCAGGAAGCGAAAGCTAAGGCTGGTGCCAGGTATTTAAAGAAATCTCTGCCTAATCATTGGCTGAACACCAAGGTAAACAAGCAGAGACTTTATAGACTCTACAAAATTAGTTTGCAAAAGTCACTAAGCAATCAACAACTACTACAACAAACAACAACAAAAACAAGCTTGGGGGAGGGAAGGAGTATCTGATTCTAAGAGTTGCCACATTATATCATTTTAAGCATCCAGCTTTGAACAAAAACTTATGAGACATGCAAAAACAAAAACAAAAAAATGTGGTCCATACACAGGACAAAAAGCAAACAAAGCAAATTGTCCATGAGAAAGCCAAGGTGTTGGACCTAGTAGACAATAATCATAGATGTTTGTTCATGACACACATCTTGCAGAAAGATGTAATTTTTATGACAAAAACAGAGACAAAGATGAATGTTGTATAAAATGAGTCAATCCACATGAAAATATAACAATTACAAAACAGATACATCTAAAAACAAAGCCCCAAAACACATGAGGCCAAAACAATTGGAGGAAGAAATTGAAAATTCAACAATAAGAGACGGAGACTTCAATATTCTACTTTTGGTAATTAACGAACAACTAGTCATAAGATCAATAAGGAAAAGGAAGACGTTAACAATGCTACAAAAAATAAGCCCTAACAAACATCTAAACAGAGTACTCAGCAACAGCAGAAAACACATTGTTACTGCATTTAAATGGAACATTCTCTAGGACATAGATGATAATTATTTTAAATTAGATATTTTTAATATATCCAAAGAAATAAAATCACATCTAAATTACTAAAAGAAAGTATGAGAGGCTGGGTGCAGTGGCTCACACCTGTATTCCCAGCACTTAGGGAGGCTGAGGTGGGTGGATCAGGAGGCCAGGAGTTCGAGACCAGCCTGGCCAATATTATGTAAGCCCATCTTTACTTAAAAAAAAAAAAAAAATTAGCCTGACACGGTGGCACATGCCTGTAATCCTAGCTACTCGGGAGGCTGAGGCAGGAGAATTGCTTGAACCCAGGAGGCAGAAGTTGCAGTGAGCTGAGATAGTGCCACTGCACTCTAGCCTGGGCAATAGAGGGAGACTCCATCTCGGGGAAAAAAAAAAGAAAGAAAGAAAGAAAGTATGAGAAAGCTGTCTCACCAAAGAGATAATATCAACAGATATAAATTATTTTCTTTTTTTTTTAATTGTACTTTAGGTTCTGGGGAATGTGTGCAGATCATGCAGGACTATTGCATAGGCACCCACATAGCACTGTGGTTTACTGCCTCCATCCTCCTATCACCTACATCTGGCATGTCTCCCCATGTCAACCCTCCCGGACCTACCCACCCCCACCCCGACTGTTCCTCCCTGCCCCCCCAACAGATGCCAGTGTGTGATGCTCCCCTCCCTGTGTCCATGTGTTCTCATTGTTCATCACCTGCCTATGAGTGAGAACATGTGGTGTTTGATTTTCTGTTCTTGTGTCAGTTTGCTGAGAACAATGGTTTCCAGATTCATCCATGTCCCTACAAAGAACACAAACTCATCATTTTTTATGGCTGCATAGTATTCCATGGTGTATATGTGCCACATTTTCCTTGTCCAGTCTATTGTCAATGGGCATTTGGGTTGGTTCCAGGTCTTTGCTATTGTAAACAATGCCACTATGAATATATGTGTGCATGTGTCTTTATAATAGAATGATTTATAATCCTTTGGGTATATACCTAGTAATGGGATTGCTGGGTCAAATGTAATTTCTGTTTCCAGGTCCTTGAGGAATCGCCACATTGTCTTCCACAACGGCTGAACTAGTTTACACTCCCACCAACAGTGTAAACGTATTTCTATTTGTCCACATCCTTTCCAGTATCTGTTGTCTCCAGATTTTTTAATGATCGCCATTCTAACTGGTGTGAGGTGGTATCCCAATGTGGTTTTGATTTGCATTCTCTAATAATCAGTGATGATGAGCATTTTTGCATGTTTATTGGCCTCATGTATGTCTTCTTTTGTAAAGTGTCTGTTCACATCCTTCGCCCACATTTGGATGGGTTTGTTTTTTTCTTGTAAATCTGTTTCAGTTCTTTGTAGATTCTGGATATTAGCCCTTTGTCAGATGGGTAGATTACAAAAATTTTTCCCCATTCTGTTGGTTGCAGGTTCACTCTAATGATTGTTTCTTTTGCTGTGCAGAAGCTGTGGAGTTTAATTAGATCCCAATTGTCTATTTTGGCTTTTGTTGCCAATGCTTGTGGTGTTTGAGTCATGAAGTCCTTGCCTATGCCTATGTCCTGAATGGTACTGTCTAGGTTTTCTTCTAGGGTTTTTATGGTGTTAGGTCTTATGTTTAGGTCTTTAATCCATCTGGAGTTAATTTTAGTGTAAGGTGTCAGGAATGGGTCCAGTTTCTGCTTCCTGCACAGTGCTAGCCAGTTTTCCCAACACCATTTATTAAACAGGGAATCCTTTCCCCGTTGCTCGTTTTTGTCAGGTTTGTCAAAGATCAGATGGTTGTAGATGTGTGGCGTTGCCTCCAGGGCCTCATTTCTGTTCCATTGGTCTGTATCTCTGTTTTGGTATCAGTAACATGCTGTTTTGATTACTGTAGCCTTGTAGTATAGTCTGAAATCAGGTAGCATGATGTCTCTGGCTTTGTTAGTCTTGCTTAGGATTGTCTTGGCTATGTGGGCTCTCTTTTGGTTCCACATGAAGTTTAAGGTGGTTTTTTCTAGTTGTGAAGAAGATCATTGGTAGCTTGATGAGGATAGTGTTGAATCTATAAATTCCTTTGGGCAGGATGGCCATTTTCACAATATTGATTCTTCCTAACCATGAGCATGGAATGTTTCTCCATCTGTTTGTGTCCTCTCTTATTTCCTTGAGCAGTGGTTTGTAGTTCTCCTTGAAGAGGTCCTTTACATCCTTTGTTAGTTGTACTTCTAGATATTTTATTTTCTTTGTAGCAGTTGTGAATGGGAGTTTGCTCATGATTTGGCTCTCTGTTAGTCTGTTATTGGTGTATAGAAATGCTAGTGATTTCTGCACACTGATTTTGTATCCTGAGACTTTGCTGAACTTGCTTATCAGTTTCAGGAGATTTGAGCCTAAGATGGTGGGGTCTTCTAGATATACAATCATGTCATCCGCAAATAGAGACAATTTGACTTCCTCCTTTCCTAATTGAATCCTCTTTTTTTTTTTTCTTGCCTAATTGCTCTGGCTAGAACTTTCAATACTATATTGAATAGAAGTTGTAAGAGAGGGCATCCTTGTCTAGTGCTGGATTTCAAAGGGAATGCTTCCAGTTTTTGCCCATTCAGTATGATATTGGCTGTAGGTTGCTGTAAATAGCTTTTATTGTTTTGAGATATGTTCCTTCAATACCTACTTTACTGAGAGTTTTTAGCATAAAGCACTGCTGAATTTTGTCAAAGGCCTTCTCTGCAGCTATTGAGATAATCATGTGGTTTATGTCTTTGGTTCTGTTTATGTGAATTACATTTACATACTTGTGTATGTTGAACCAGTCGTGCAACCCTGAAATGAAGGCTACTTGATCGTGATGGATAAGCTTTTTGATATGCTGTTGCAATCAGTTTGCCAGTATTTTATTGAAGATTTTTGTGTCTATGTTCATTATGGATATTGGCCTGAAGATTTTTTGTTGTTGTTGAGTCTCTGCCAGGTTTTGGTATCAGGATGATGTTGGTCTCATAAAATGATTTGGGAAGGATTCCTTCTTTTTGTATTGTTTGGAATAGTTTCAGAAGGAATGGTACCAGCTCCTCTTTGTACATCCGGTAGAATTCAGCTGTGAACCTGTCTGGACCTGGACTTTTTTTGGTTGGTAGGCTATTAATTGCTATCTCAATTTCAGTCCTTATTGGTCTATTCAAGGTTTCAACTTCTTCCTGGTTTAGGCTTGGGAGGGTGCAAGTGTCCAGGAATTTATCCATTTCTTCCAGGTTTACTGGTTTATGTGCATAAAGTTGTTTGTAGTAATCTCTGATTATAGTTTGTATTTCTGTAGAATCAGTGGTGATAGCCCCTTTATTGTTTTTTATTGCATCTATTTGATTCTTCTCCCTTTTCTTTTTTATAAACCTGGCTAGTGGTATATTTTGTTGATCTTTTCAAAACACCAAAAAAGTTTATTGATTTTTTTTGACGGTTTTTTTGTGTGTGTGTCTCTATCCCTTTCAGTTCTGCTCTGATCTTAGTTATTTCTTGTCTTTTGCTAGCTTTTCAGTTTTTTTGATCTTGCTTTTCTAGCTCTTTTAATTTTCATGATAGGGTGTCAATTTTAGATCTTTCCTTGCTTCTCATGTGGGCATTTGCTGATATAAATTTCCCACTAGACACTGCTTTAAATGTGTCCCAGAGATTCTGGTACATTGTGCCTTCATTCTCATTGGTTTCAAAGAACATCTTTATTTCTGCCTTCATTTCATCATTTATCCAGTTGACATTCAGGAGCCAGTTGTTCAGTTTCCATGAAGCTGTGTGGTTCTGAGTTAATTCTTAATTCTGAGTTCTAATTTGATTGCCCTGTGATCTGACAGACTGTTTGTTATAATTTCCGTTCTTTTGCATTTGCTGAGGAGTGACTGACTTCCAATTATGTGGTCAATTTTAGAGTAGGTGCAATGTGGTACTGAGAAGAATGTATATTCTGTGGATTTGGGGTGGAGATTTCTGTAGATGTCTATTAGGTCCCCTTGGTCCAGATCTGAGTTCAAATTCTGGATACTCTTAATTTTCTGTCTCATTGGTCTCTCTAATATTGACAGTGAAGTATTAAAGTCTCCCACTATTATTGTGTGGGAGTCTAAGTCTCTTTGTCATTGTTAAGAACTTGCTTTATGTACCTGGGTGGTCCTGTATTGGGTGTGTATATATTTAGGATCATTAGCTCTTCTTGATGCATTGATCCTTTTACCATTATGTAATGCCTTTCTTTGTCTCTTTTGATCTTTGTTGGTTTAAAGTCCATTTTATCAGAGACTAGGATTGCAACCCATGCTTTTTTTTTTCTTTCTTTTTTTTTCTCTCCATTTGCTTGATAAATCTTCCTCCTTCCCTTTATTTTGAGCCGATGCGTGTCCTTGCACATCAGATGGGTTTCCTGAATACAGAACACCGATGGGTCTTGACTTTTTATCCAATTTGCCAATCTTTTGATTGGGGCGTTTAGCCCATTTACATTTAAGGTTAATATTTTTATGTGTTAATTTGATCCTGCCATTTTGATGCTAGCTGGATGTTTTGCCAGTTAGTTGATGCATTTTTTTTTATTGTGTCGATGGTCTTTACCGTTTGGTACATTTTTGGAGTGACTGGTACTGGTTGTTCCTTTCCTTGTTTAGTGCTTCTTTCAGGAGCTCTTGTAAGGCAGGCCTGGTGGTGATGAAATCTCTCAGCAATTCCTTGTCCATAAAGGATTTTCTTTCTCCTTTACTTATGAAGCTTAGTTTGGCTGGATATGAAATTCTAGGTTAAACGTTCTTTTCTTTAAGGATGTTGAATATTGGTCCCATTCTCTTCTGGCTTGTAGGGTTTCTGCCAAGAGATCCACTGTGAGTCTGATGGACTTCCCTTTGTAGGTAACCCGACCTTTCTCTCTGGCTGCCCTTAGCATTTTTTCCTTCATTGCAATGCTGGTGAGTCTGACAATTATGTTCCTTGGCATTGCTCTTCTTGAGCAATATCTTTGTGGTTTTCTCTGTATTTCCTGGACTTGAATGGTGGCCTGGCTTGCTAGGTTGGGGAAGTTCTCCTGGATAATATCCTGAAGAGTGTTTTCCAGCTTGGATTCATTCTCTCCATCACATTCAGGCACACCTATCAAATGTAGATTAGATCTTTTCACATAATCCCATATTTCTTGGAGGCTTTGTTCATTTCTTTCCAGTCTTTTTTCTCTATTCTTGCCTTCTCATTTTATTTCACTGAGTTAATCTTCAATCTCTGATATCCTTTCTTCTGCTTGGTCAATTTGGCTATTGAAACTTGTGTATGCTTCTTGTGCTGTGTTCTTCAGCTCCATCAAGTCACTTATATTCTTCTCTAAGCTGTTTATTCTAGTTAGCATCTCATCTAACCTTTTTTCTAAGTTCTTAGTTTCTTTGCATTGGGTTAGCACATGTTCTTTTAGCTCTAAGAAGTTTGTTATTACCCACCTTCTGAAGCCTGTTTCTGTCAATTCATCAGATTCGTTCTCCATCCATCTTTGATTCCTAGCTGGTGAGGAGTTATGATCCTTTGGAGGAGGAGAGGCATTCTGATTTTTGGTGTTTTCATCCTTTTAGTGCTGGTTTCTTCCCATCTTAGTGGCTTTATCTACCTGTGGTCTTTGTAGTTGGTGACTCTTGGATGAGGTCTCTGAGTACATGTCCTTTTTTGTTGATGATGATGTTATTTCATTTGGTTTCTTGGTTTTCCTTCTAATAGGCCCCTCTGCTGCAGGACTGCTGGAGGTCCACTCCAGACCCTGCTTGCCTGGGGATCACCCACAGGGCCTGCAGAACAGTAAGGGTTGCTACCAGTTTCTTCTTATGTTATCTTCATCCCAGAAGGGTACCTGCCAGATGTCAGCCTGAGCTCTCCTTTATGAGGTGTCTCTTTGGGTATACCAGGGTTGAGGAGCTGCTTGAGGAGACAGCCTGTCCCTTATAGGAGCTCAAGTACTGTGCTGGGAGCTCCATTGTTCCATGCAGAGATGCTGGATAGGTACTTTTAGGTCTGCTGCAGCGGAACTCATAATCACCTCTTTTCCCAGGTGCTCAGTCCTAGGAAAGCCGGCTTTATTTATAAGTTCCTGATGTGCTGCTGCCTTTTTTCATAGATACCCTGCCCTGCACGGAGTAGTCTAGTCACAGTCTGCCAGCAGAGGCATTGCTGAGCTGCCACAGGCTCTGTCCAGCTGCTGTGTGAACTGCCTCAGTAGTGGCAGAATGCCTCAGTAGTGGTGGTCACCTTTCCCCCCACTAAGCTAGACCATCCTGGGTCCAGTTGTGCTTGCTGCAAAACTCTCCGTCTAGAGTGTTTCAGATTGCTTGTTTTGTGGTGCCAGATTGCCTGGCTCCCTATCTCTGCCCCTTCCCTTTCAGTTGAATGAGTGGCTCTGTCTCCCCAGCATTCCAGGTGCCAGTTGAAACAGCTGCTCAGATTTTTTGTGAGTCTCTGTGTGCCAATCCAGCAGCAGCTGAAACCGCCACGCTGAAAACTCCTGGTGCTTTTCGGCCCAGGAATCTCCTGGTCTGTGGACAGTGAAATTTTGTTTGGAAATGTGGTGGGCACTCACCCTCTGTATTGTTCTTGAGGGGAACTGCACTCTAGAGCTGTTCCTATTCAGCCATCTTGGATCCTACCATAAAGTATTTTCTTAAATAACCCATTAGAAATTCTGAAGTTGAAAAGTACAATAACTGAAATGAAAAATTCACCCATGGGGCTCAACAGCAGATTTGAGCAGACAGAAAAAGGAATCAGTGAACATAAACATAGGTTAATTAAAATTAACCTATGTGAGGTGTATAAAGAACATAGAATAAACAAAAATAATGTAAATACAGCATCAGAGATTTCTGCAATGGCATCAAGCATACCATCATAAGCACAATTGCAATCCCAGGAAAAAAAAGGATACAGAGGAAAAGGAAGAAAGGCTATTTGAAGAATTAATGGCAAATGTGTCCCAGATTTTATTTTAAACATTAATCTGCACATCCAAGAGTTCAGCAAACTCAAAATAGAATAAACTCAGAGAGATCCACACCTAGTTACATCATGCTCAAACTGTCAAATACTGAAAACAAACATATAACATTGAAAACAGTAAGACAAAAATGCCTCACTATATACAAGCAATCATCAATAAAACTAAGACCTGTTCTATTATCAGAAACTATAAAGACAAAAAGGATGACACATTCAATGTGGTGAAAGAGAAAAGACTCTCAACCAAGAATTTTATAACCAAAAAACCTGTCTTTCAAAATAAAATGAAGCAATTATCACATACCAAGAGAAACAGAAAGTAAGAGAGTTCTTCACTAACAGACTCACCTTATAAGAAATACCAAAAGAAGTCTTCTAGGCCCAAATGAAGGGACACCAGACAGTAAATCAGTTACATATGAAGATATAGAGTACCAGTAAATGTAACTACATTGATAAATGTAAAATGCAGTACAAACATATTTTTGTTTGTGACATTACATTTCTTCTATCTTATTTAAAGGATAATGGCATAAAGGAATAATTATAGATGTTTGTTCATGGACACCCATCTTGCAGAAAGATGCAATTTTTATGACAAAAACAGAGACAAAGATCATTGTTGTATAAATTGAGTCAATCCACAAGAAAATATAACAATTATAAAACAGATGCACTGAACAACAGAGCCCCAAAACACATGAGGCCAAAACAGACACAATTAAAAGAAAAAATTAAATATTTGACAATAAGAGTTAGAGACATCAATATTCCACTTTTAATAATTAACAACTAGTCATAAGATCAACAAGGAAAAGGAAGATTTTAACAATACAATAAAGATATAAGACTTAACAGAACCCAGCAACAGTAGAATACACATTGTTACTGCATTTACATGGAGCATTCTCTAGGACATACCACAGGTCAGGCCATTAAACAAGTCTCAACAAATTTGAAAGGATTGAAATCAGACAAAATAAATTCTCTGATATCATTGGAATGAAATTAGAAAAGAATAGGGTAGAAATGCAGAATATCCATAAACATTTGGAAATTAAACAATCGTCTTTTAAACAACCATTGTTTCAAAAAAGAAATCACAAGAGAATCAGAAAATACTATGAGATAAGTAAAAATGAAAACACAACATGTCAAAACTTATGGGATGCATTAAAAGTAGTATTTAGAGGGAAATTTATAGCTGTAAATGCCTATGTGGGAGACTGAAAATATCTCAAATTAACAACTTAGCCTTCTATCTTGGACAACGAGAGAAAAAAAAGCAAACCAAACCTAAAACAAGCACAAGGAGGACAATAATAATGGAGAAGAAAAAATGATAAGTATAGATGTAATAATAATATAAATATTATATCACAGGTTAAATGTTGGTATTTATTATTAAATAATGTTACATTAAATAATATTATATATATTTCATAACATTTATATATTAATACAAAATAATCACTGACATATAATATAGAAAATCAATGCAATGAAACTAAAAGTAAGTTCTTTGGAAAAATTTTAAAACTCACAAAACTTTACCCAGACAGATGAGTGAAGCAGTGTGGAGGAGACTCCAATTTCTAAAATAGGGAATTAAAAATTGGCTCAGTCTTACAGGAAAAAAAAATTATAAAAGAATACTAGAACGTATGCCAAAAACTAGATGACCTAGATGAAAAGAGCAAATTCATAAAAAGACAAAAACTACCACAACTGGCTCAAGAGGAAATTGAAATTTCAATATCTATAACTGATAAAGAGATTGAACTAATAATAATTTTTAAAAACTTCACACAAAGGAAAGCTCAGGACCAGATGGCTTCATTAATAAAATCTAACAAAAGCTTAAAGGAAGAGTGACATTAATTTTTAGAAATTCTTCAAAAAGTTAGAAAAATAAATAGTTCTCAGCTAAATCTATGAGGCCAGTATTACCCTAATTAAGAAAAAAAAAAAAAAAACAGCAAAGACATCACAGGAAAAGAAAATTATAGGTCAATATCTCTAATGCATATAGATGCCAACCCCATGCCCACTCATGCTCCCACCACATACACATAAAATACATTTTTTTAAAGGACTGAACACTGTAATCAGTGGGAATTATCCCAGGATGCAAGGTTGGTTCAATGTGTGAAAATCAATCAATGGAATATACCTTAATTATAGAATAAAGGACCAAAATGCATGTCTTGATCATCTCAAGACATGTGAAAAAAGCATTTGACAAAATCTAACACTTTTTCGTGATAAAATTACTCAATAAATTGTGAATTGATGGAAACTTCCTCAACATTATAAAGGCCATGTATGGAAAACATACAGCTAACATCACAGTGGTAAAAGACTGTAAGCTTTCTTAAGATCAGGAACAAGACTAAGATGACTCTCACCACTTCTATCCAGTGTTGTACTGAGGGGGTGGGGAATTAATTAAAATGAATCCAAATTGGAAATGGAGAAGTAAAACTATCTCTATTTGCAGACAACATGATCCTATACCTAGAAAATTAAAGGAATCCACAAGCAAACCAATAAAGCTAATAAAGGAGTTCAGCAAATTTCAGGATACAAAATGAAAATCTAAAACTCAATTTTGTTTGTAATAAACAATACACAAATGAAATTAAGAAACTAATTCTCTTTGTAATAGTATCAAAACCAGTAAGTTACTTGAAAATAAGTTTAATGAAAGTAGTTGGTTAAACTTAAATATCTTACAAAGTATCATTGAAAAAAATTAAAGAATATCTAAGTAAGTAAATAAATAAAATGTATCCTATGTTCATTGACTGGAAAACTTAATATTGTTAAGATGTCAACACTCCCCAAAGAAATCTACAGATTCAATGTAATCATTATCAAAATTACAGTTGCCTTTTTTCCAGAAATACACAGCTATTAAAATTCATATGGAGATGAAAGGGACAGAATAGTCACAACACTCTTAATAAATAACAAAGCTGGAAGACTCACCCTTCCTGATTAGAATTGACTCTTCAGAAACAAATTCTCACGTTTTCAGCAGACTGATTTTCAACAAGTATGTGAAGATAATTCAATGGTGAAAGAATAGTTTTTTCAACAAATGATGCTGGGATAACTGGGTATCCACATAAAAAATAACAAAGTTGGATCCATACTTTATACCATGTACAAAATTTAGTTCAAAATATATCAAAGACATAAATTTAAGAGCTCAAACTATTAAACTTAAAAGAAAACTTAGGTATAAATCTTCATGACTTCAGACTCAGCAAATATTGTTTACATGTGACACCTAAAGCACAAGCAACAAAGAAAAATACATAAATTGTACTTTACCAAAATTAAAAGCCTTTGTGCTTCAAGGGATACCACCAAGAAAGTAGAAGGACAATACACAAATGGGAGAAAATATTTGCAAATACATTTGATAAGAGTCTAGTGTTCAGAATATATAAAGAACTACTATGCCACACAAAATAGACAAATGCCCAAATTAAAAATGAGGGGACAGGATTTGAATGGAAATTTTCCAAAAGAAGATATATTAATATAAATGACCAATAAACACATGAAAAGATGCTCAACATCATGAAGGAAATGTAAACCAAAAAGACACACCACTGCACACTTACTAGGGCAACTTTAAATAAAAGGACATAAAGTAACAAGCGTTGACTGGCAAGAATGTGTGAAATTGGAACTCTCATACATTGTCTGTGGGATGCAAAATAGTGTGACTGCTGTGGAAAAGTCTGATGCTTCCTCAAAAGGTTAAACAGAGAATTACCATATAACCTAGCAATTCTACTCCTAGTTATATATAAATGACTGCTCTGCTAGTAGGTTTGGGATTTCATTAGGGGAGTGATGGAAATATTCTAGAATTAGTGTTGATGGTTACTGAACCAATGATATACTGAAAGCTACTGCATAGTGAAAAAAAACAAACAAAAGATTGTGTGTTATTCTGAATAGTGAGATAATGCCACATGTCCTGGCATTTCATGTGTTGGGAACATCCGTACAGATATCAGGAGAAAGGCTCATACCTCTCCTCAACACCAATGATGATTCAGTGTTTTATGAAAGATGGACAGTGGGTAACACAACAACTTTGCCAATGAGAAAAAATTTGGCAAAATATAAACTCAAAAGAGTAGATATAATACATGGCATCTTAAACACATTTTTTAATCAGCTGAAGTTTTACCAGGGTGAGTAACAGACTCCTACTCTATGGCCATGAGAAGGATTCTTACATCAGGGAGTGAGCAGTCCTAAGCACTGACAGTCTCTACTTTCTTCTTATGGTTGTGATTCCTTACATGACAATAGTTCTGTTAGTCTTTAATCTGTAGGGTCAACTGAATCTTAGAGATATCTTAAATCTAGAAAGAACTGAAGAATACATTGCCTTAACCTGACTTTAGGAAGAGAAGGTAGCAGCAACTTCTTCGGTATTAGGAATCTGAAATCCCATTGAATGAGGTGAGCTACCCAAAGAAAATATGAAGGCAAAAAAGAACATCACAGTCTAGGCTTCTGTGCCACGGAACTGTACACCAGTACCACATTTGAGAGAAAAGAATTATAATAGCTCTGACATAAGAGGGTATCTGCTATGTGCTAGGTATTGTGACAAGGGCTTCATATTAATTAATGAGGTTGGTTCTATTATTACTTTCACTTTACAGAAAAGAATGCTGGAAGTAAGGAATCTCTAATTGATAAAGAAACTGACTGCTCAGTAACTCCATCTATGGGTATCTTTATTGAGAGAAATGCCCAAACAAGGTCATCAGTTCATGAAGGATCCTCATCAAAGCTTTGTTTCTAATAGGAGAAGATAGAAACTATCTAAGTAGCCATTAGTTGGGAAATGGCCCAATGAACTTGGTACATGTCCACAGTATAAATATTATGTAACAGATAAAATGATGAATTGGACCCTATATTGGTTAAAAATAAGCTGTAGTACTTCAGTTTTCTTAGCAATAAAAAAATTTTCCAAAGAATTCGTAAGGATGGCATTAAATAAATAGAATTTCCTCATAAGACCTCTTTCTGAGTACACAGTTTGATTGTATTTTACTGCTCATTTGAATTTGCCAATGAAACATGGATGGAATTATGTGTTTATTTGAATCAGAAGCTCTAAGAACACAGGACTTAACACTCTCCCTTTCTATGCCATGGTGATGGTGGCTGGTCCATCAACCTGGCTCCCAAAGTAACCCAGAGCAAAACTCTCCATCTGATCTGTGTCAGACAGGCAGTGTGAGTACAAATAAACCTCTCTTGTTTCAAGCTATGAAAATTTAGGAGTCGCAAGTAACTTTCGGCACATTATTTTGACTATGTACTTTCAGACTAAAGATAAAAATAACTGTAAACACATATTGAATTCTAGTTAGGTTTGTTTTCCACAGCAGTATGGTTTAGCAATTCTAAAACTGCTTTAGTATTCTAGGATTGAGCAAACAATATGTGTTGGGTAATGAGAGCCAGGATTCTCACTGCTAGAAAATTGAGTTTAAAAATGGAAAGAAGGATTTAGAGTGAACTCTGCAATCATGAACTGGAATGGGAAGTACCAGGGGTGGGGACATACATGTGTCTACCTATGTATAATGTGAGTGTGTATATATGTGCACATGTATATAGTTTTTTCCTAGTTCTGTTCACTGAGAGGGCTTAGATACAATAACACCCCTCTAGCAATCAGCACACCTAGTACCCAGAATGTAGCTCTAAAAAAAAATTCTCCAATAAAAGAAAACAGAGCTCCTTAGAGAAATGGCTGATTTAAGTGCCAAGACAAAGAAAGTAAAAGGATATGAACCTAAAATATCTTGTGGAGGCAGAAGGTAACAAGGTACTCAAAAAAAATGTCAAAAGGACACAAGAGGCAGAGTGAAGGGGCACCCACTTCCAGTCTGGGACAACTTTAGCATCACAGTAAATAATCACAGTAGTCAATGATAATCTGTAGAATAAAATAAGCTTCTGAGTCCATATTGTTTAAAAAAAAAAAAACAGTGGAGAAAGGAAGATTGATCCTTAGAGTATACTTACTGATAAATACAAAAAGGAATGATGAAATTACAATACCACCACCTGGCAGTCACTATTTATTACTATACTTGTTTCAGGCAAGAGTCACTAATGGGCTCTGCTACTGATTGAAAGTGTGATAAGAAACGGGACATTTGCATAGTGTCAAAGTATCTCTGTAAAAGAAATATTGATTTCAAAGAGAAGAAAATAGTAACTTTACTGTGTCTAAACCTAGCGTGTACCACCTTAGTTCATTCTGTGCTGCTATAACAGAATGCCACAGACTGGGTAATTTATAAAGAACAAAAATGTTTTTCTCCCAGCGATAAAGGCTGGGAAGTCTAAGATCAAGGCACCAGCATCTGGTGAGGGCTGCCCTCTGCTTCCAATATGGTGCCTTGAATGATGTAGCTTCCAGAGAGAATTGCAGAAGGCAGAGGACAAAAAGGAATGAACTCCTTGGTCAATCCCTTTTATAACAGCATTAATTCATTCATAAGGGCAGAGCCCTAATGACAAATGTTGTTGCATTGAGGATTAAGTCTCCTACACATGGATTTTGGGAGAGGCACTCAAACCATAGCACCGCCTTTTCCATGTGATCAAAGATAACATCACTAGTAATGGGATAAATATGCATTGTATGTCCTGAAAAGGAGATGGCATCACTTCTGGACTGTTTTCAACAACAACAACAACAACAAAACATACAAACTGAATCTAATAATAAGGAAATATCAGATGAACCCCAATGATGGCACATTTTGTCCATTTCGAATATGTCATAGTCTAAAAGACAAAGACTAGGAAGCTGTTACAGGTTAAAGGACACAACAAATGCAATGTGTGATCCTGAAGTGAATCCTCAAACAGAAAAGAGTATTTTTCTTTTGTTATAAAGATATTAGTGCAATAATAGATAAAATTTAAATATGGCATGGGAATAACACTTTGCATTGACATTAATTTGCTGATCTTGAAATTTCACTCTACTTATGTAAGAGTTTTGAGGAAATTTACACAAACATATTTACAAATAAAGGATCATCATATGTGTAACTTACTCTCAAACAGTTCATTAAAATAACAACAATTTGTCTTTATGTTGAAAGAGATAATTCACATTGGAGAATTTTTTGAAGTTATTTGGGAAACACATTTTTTCAGACTCAAAGATATAACCAAAAGAATCAAAACAACAGACAACAAAGATGAACCAATAAATAAATGCACAGAGAGGCAGGATGTGGTAAGTGCCTAACAAACATAATTAGTGACAACTAATTTTTCTTAAACACTTAGATAAGTTCTAGGCACTGGGCCAAGTTATTTACATGCATTATCTTTTAATAACAATGCATATTTATAACAATAAACTACAATATGTATCTACATCTGATCACCAACAAAGTACCCAGCAACAGTGCCTGTTACATTGTAAGTGCTTGGTAAATACTAACTGGTCTTATTCACATCTTATTTAATCCTCAAGCATCCCTACTGAAGCATCACCATTTTACCCTCGTTTTATAAATGAGGGAACTGAAGCTGAAAGTGTTCCATGATCTGGCCAGAATCACACTGCTGCTAAGCTGCAGAGCCAGGACGGGAGCAAAAAACATTTGATACCAGAGCCCCCCATCCTGGCTGTGTGCTCAGTATCCTCTCAGCTCTTCACTGGAAAATAAACCTAACATTACCTTTCTTTGCCCAACTCAAAAGAAAGCTTTCAGCACAAAAAATAGATTTACACAGATTTTTTATTTAAAACTTTTCAAAATATGTTTCCCAGATACAAAACTTAGTTTCTAGCAGAAACAGCTAAGTAGCCACAAAGGCCCAAGTCACAACCATGTGTGTCTTCCAGTGTGCTCCACTCTAGTTCCTCTTCCAACCTGTGAGACTCTGGACCACAACCCCAAGGCCTGGCCACGTACACTCTTTGATCACTGGCACAGAAATGTCAGCCTCTGAGTAGGAATCTGATTCTGACCACATTGGGCCCTCGGACACCTTGACTTCTGATTTTTAAAACCACAAGGCAGATGTAAATTTCACTCAGAGATAAGCAAGGATGTTGGCTCCAATTTAAATACTGATTTTCAGTCCCACTGTTGTGTATTACATAACTCTGAAATCGGCCAGCTCCTCCCATTTGATGGCTATTTTTAAACTCGGATCATTTATTATCCACAAGGCAATAAGTGATTTCAAAATTCAGCTCTTTCTGAGTCCCTGAATAACACAAAGAAAATTATTTCAAATAGGATAGCACTCAGAGAGAGTCAATAAAATGTGGCCCTGTTAAGAACTGACCTGTGTCTCCCAGGTGGTAGCTCTAGATGGAAGATGCAAAGGCTGCTGGGAATGAACTTTGCCCAGTGCCCAGGTAAGTTCATTAACCAGTCACTAAGAGTAGTGAGGTGGTAAGTGCTGCTTAACTGACATGATTAGGGGCCATTTACAGGGAAGATGGTCATCCAGTGGAAGGAAGAACAGTTCCTTCACTGCTGAAACAACAGACTACAAATACGTGAGTCCCTACAGCTCTCAGTACATATGGAGGTTCTACAGGAAGTGGAAACTCAAATAGTTAAAGCTACGAGACTGTAAACGTCATGGGGACAAGGAACAGGCTTCTTTTCTTTCCATTGCCTTGCATACTGCCTGGGGTAGAGTAGGGCCTCAAACATGGCTGAATGCAGATAAAACCATCCAATAATGACATAAGAAGCACATACTGGAAACCTTCCTTCCCTTTTCCCCCATCACAAATGTAATGGTGACAAGGCTCCACATCACTGTTTTATGCAAAATGACCTCCCCCTTCAAGTCACCATGGAGTGGTCCAGATACAAGTAATGAACCATGCTGAACCAATGGCCATTTCTGTAAAGAATTTGGAATAAAAATGAAGAGATTCCACCTCTGATGCCTCTCCAGAAAGTAAGGAATATAAACTAAGAAGCAGTTGTTGGCCATTTTCTGCCAGGAGAGTGGCAAGCAGAGACAGGAGGAGTTGGTCGCGCTTCCTAAGGAGCTCCCGTGCTGGTTCCAGTTCATCCCTTATGCCCCGCCCCTTCCCTGCCCTCGGACTCCAGGATGTGTCCTCAAAATTAATTCTCCTTTATGCTTTCACTAACCCTAGTTGGTTTCTGTTACTACCAGAAGAGTTTTAACCAAGAGCTCTAAAAATATCAATGCCCTCTGCATCCCGAGTCCCATGGGGAAGGTAGGTGGGACACTGATAAAAGTAGCCCAAGGTAACAAGGACTGAGGAGCTGCATAAATGTCTCACCTTGTCAGCTGCAGCTGGACACCGGATCTTGAGCCCATCCCTTGAGAAACCTGCACCTAAGTGATAGGAGGGCATCCTAGGCCACTGTGATGAGCACTGAACTAAGAGCCAAAAGACCTGGATGCTGCCACCAATCTCCTAGGTGACCCCGGGCCAGCAATCATCTCTTCTGTAAGGTGGGGTGATGATATTCAGCCTACCAGATTCCTGGGGATAGAAAGATGCTTTGGGGAGGTAATGGTAATGCTGCTGAGTGACTGGGGAAAATGCCAGCTTGGGAACCCCCAGTAGAGCCAGGACATAACACAAATGCCCACAAAAGCCAAGCAGGCAATGGACATGAGTAGAGCAGCCCAGATAGACACTGAGACAGAAAAAGCAATGCTCAGAGCAGCTAATGTCATTACCCTACTTCACAGAAGAGGTAACTGAGGCTCTTGAGGTCACCCACCAAGTTAGCTGCTGAGCTGAGACTTGCCCAACTCCAAAACACATGCTCTTGACCACTGCCCCAGAGAACTGGGTGGGAATCATACTGCAAAAGGATACAATTGCTGTGATCATCGAGGTCAGAGTAAAGTGTGATTGTTTTTATTTTTACTCTGTTGGTACCAGAATAGAATTGTACCATGTCATGGTAAATTTTGCATTTAGCAAGAAACCCACATAAAAGGCAAATGATTAATCAAAGTAAATGTGGTCACTCAAATCATGGCCATCTACACACCTGCTTCTCTAGGATATGCAGCAAATGGAAGCCATTGTGACCTACAAAATGGGGGTAAAAGCTCTGAAATTAGTATTGGACGTTTAAACAAGAACCATCAAAAGAGCCAAAGAAAAAATATACATAAGTATGAAACACTTGAGGAAATTCTATCCATGGCTAAGTCTCTGTATCTGATAGAATATGAGAAGGAGGCAAAGTGAGGCCATGATGTTCTCTTAGCACTTAGCACCCCAGTCTCCATCTGAAGAGGCTGATAAGGGCTGATCTTGAGAGCAGGTATCTATCAGGCATTGCGTGGAGGGAACCTCTGGCTCTGGGTCAAAGGGGAGGGGCTGAGGATTCATGAACAGACCCCTCCTGGCAGTGAGAAGAAGAAAAGGAAGAGGAAGTGCTAGATGGGGATGGATACCCCTGATGTGATTATTACTCAATGCATGCCTGTATCAAAACATTTCATGTACCCCATAAATAGATATGCCTGCTATGAACTCATAAAAACTAAAGGTAAAAACATTTTTTAAAAAAGTAAAAGGAAGAGAAAGAATGAGACAGACAGCTAGATACACAGACAAAAGCAGAGAGCCCACAGTTTACCTGCAACACAGAAAAACAGACTGAGACAGAAGACAGAACACACATGTTTAAACAAAGCTAGGCAGGGAAAGAGAATGAGATGAGTCAGAAAGACGGAGTGCTGGAGCTTAGAGACACAGAAAGCCAGAGTCATGGAGACAATGAGAGGGTCAGAGAGACAGAGAGTTACAGGCAAGGTTAGACCCTGGGCTGGCTCTGAGGTGTCTTTCCTCCCGTTGCCTCTGCCAACCCTGGTGGGTCCTATTCATTCACACATCCCAGCTCCAGCTCTGAGTAATAATTATGTGTGTTTTCCTCTAATTCCTTCCACCACCTATTATACTAGCACTCCTTGAATTAGAGCTGTAACCTGTTAAAAAGCATTTCTTTGTTGTCTGGGAAAAAAAAGTCTTCTCATCCAGCTTGAGCTACATTAAAATTTCACAGTTTCTGGCTGTCACAGGACCAGCAAGCACATGGCACCTGTTCAGTTAAAACCTAAACCTGAGTGGATGGCATTATGGAGAGAAATGGTCAAGGAAGCATTTAGTACTCTGGAAACTCAAGCCCACACTCTTAACTTTATTTAAATATGAATAACTCTTCCTGAATAGTTCCCATGAGCTGACTGGTGCCGTGGTAACTGCAGTGAGTAGGGAGAGCCTTAGCTGGAGGTTCCGCTGGTCCCCAGTCCACTGGTCAGGCCCCATGGACCAATGGATGAAGCTGGGAGGGAAAAAAAATGAGTGGGGAGGGGGGCAGAGCAAGAAGGAAATGAGGAAGAAGAAAAGGAGGGGGACAGGGAAAGGGAGAGAGGGGAGTGAGCATAGTGTCCTAATGAGAGAGAAAGAGAGATTTGCAGATAGAGACATATAGACAGCTCTATAGACAGAGAATGACAGTGAGACAGACATATAGACAAAGATAGGTGTGGTGAGACAAATCGAGAAAAGGGCAGAGGGTCATGGACAAATTGGAGGGAGACAAACAATTAGAATGAGCAAGTTAGCCAAGTGAAAGCAGGCTGTGGTTGTCAGCCAAAAAGACAGCTGGGTGTGGTGGCTCATGACTGTAATCCCAGCACTTTGGGAGGCTGAGGTAGGCAGATCACCTGGGGTTAGTCATTCAAGACCAGCCTCGCCTACATGGTGAAACCCCATCTGTACTAAACATACAAAATGTAGCCAGTGTGGTGGCAAGCACCTGTAATCCCAACTATTCTGGAGGCTGAAGCAGAACTGCTTGAGACCAGTAGGTGGAGATTGCAGAGAGCTGAGATCACACCATTGCACTCTAGCCTGGCGGCAGAGCAAGATTCCATCTCAAGAAAGAAGAAGGAGGACGAGGAGGAAGAGGAAGAAGAAGAAGAAAAGGAGGAGGAGGAGGAAGAAGAAATAAAAAAAAAACCAAGGCATCAAGACACCAAAAGCAATGGCAACAAAAGCCAAGATAGACAAATGGGATCTAATTAAAATTCAGAGCTTCTGTACAGCAAAAGAAACCATCATTAGCGTGAACTGGCAACCAACAGAATGGGAAAAAAATTTTTGCAGTCTACCCATCTGATAAAGGGCTAATATCCAGAATTTACAAAGAACTAAAACAGATATACAAGAAAAAAATAAACAACCCCATCCAAAAGTGGGCAAAGGATATGAGCAGATACTTTTCAAAAGAAGACATATATGAGGCCAACAAACGTATGAAAAAATGCTCATCACTGGTAATTAGAGAAATGCAAATGAAAACCACATTGAGATACCATCTCATGCCTGTTAGAATGGCAATCATTAAAAAATCTGGAGACAGGTGTGTGGAGTAACAAAAAAAAGGAAAACAAATCTGGAGACAACAGATGCTGGAGAGGATGTGGAGAAATAGGAACACTCTTACACTGCTGGTGGGAATGTAAACTAGTTCAGCCATTGTGGAGGACAGTGTGGCAATTTCTCAAGGATCTAGAAACAGAAATTCCATTTGACCCAGCAATCTCATTACTGGATATATACCCAAAGAACTATAAATCGTTCTACTATAAAGACACATGTACACATATGTTCCTGTTTACAATAGCAAAGACCTGGAACCAACCCAAATGCTCATCAATGATAGACTGGACAAAGAAAATTAGCACATATATGCCATGGAATACTACGCAGCCATAAAAAACAATGAGTTCATGTCCTTCATAGGTACTTGGATGAAGCTGGAAACCATAATTCTCAGCAAACTGACACAAGAACAGAAAACCAAATACCACATGTGCTCACTCATAGGCAGGTGTTGATCAATGAGAACACGTGGACTCAGAGAGAGGAGCATCACACACTGGGGGCAGTGGGGGGTGGGGTATGGGAGGGACAGTGAGGGGTGGGAAGGGTGGGGAGGGTAACATGGGAAGAAATGCCAGATATAGTATGCACCTGTGCAACGGCCCTGCATGACCTGCACATGTACCCCAGAACCTAAAGTAAAATTTAAAAATAAAAAAATAAAAGAATAAAAGAGGTCTGAATTACCTTATTTTTAAAAAAAGGCATTCAGAAAGAACAAAAAAAAGATCTTGCATGCCACAGAGACTTCCACTAAAAGCAAACCAAAGTGCCTCTCGCTGCCCACAGTGGGTCCTGCCATCCCAATCCAGCCCTATCAACTGTGACATCCAGTGACTGAGCCAACCCCTGCATGAAGCATCTCATTTGGTGCTGAACACTAAACAGAATGCCCCTCAGAACAGAGCTTAACTAGTCTCTACTCAGAATTATTTCTAGATATTACCTTATTTTATTTGACAGAAATCACCACAATTTGGAAATTATTCATACATTTTGTATCTGCCTCATCCATTAAAATTATACTTGGTCTCCTACTTATACTGGTGAACTGATATCAGAATTGGTCCACCTGCCATGAATGGAAAGCCAGGCAAAATATATGAAACAACTGTTTTCAGCCACTAGAAAATAGGTAGAGACGGCTGGGCGCGGTGGCTCACATCTATAATTCCAGCACTTTGGGAGACCGAGGCGGGTGGATCACGAGGTCAAGAGATCAAGACCATCCCGGTCAACATGGTGAAACCCTGTCTCTACTAAAAATACAAAAGTTAGCTGGGCATGGTGGCGGTGCCTGTAGTCCCAGCTACTCGGGAGGCTGAGGCAGGAGAATTGCTTGAACCCAGGAGACAGAGGTTGCGGTGAGCCGAGATCGTGCCATTGCACTCCAGCCTGGGTAACAAGAGCGAAAACTCCGTCTCAAAAAAAAAAAAAAAGAAAGAAAGAAGAAAATAAGTAGAGAATAAGAAAACATAAGGTACCCTCCTATGATTACTACATAGAGAAAAGTCTAATAATAATCCCCAGTCTTACTGAGCTAAGGAGACGGAGAACCGAGTTCTGGGAAATCAAGGCAACTCGAACTTGTGAGAGTGTGTTACCAGAGAAAAGGGTGCTGCAGGAAAAAAGAGTCCCTACAATCTGCAGAGAGGGTTCTCTTGGAATCTTCAGCTCAATACTTAACTGTGCACATAAGGCCAAGGAAAGTGTCACCAGAAAGAGTAGACTGAACAATTCTGGAACTCATACAGGGCCAAAAATCATCCATGCCATCCTAGTCAGAGTGGAGGGATATTGGAATAGCAGGAGCATTGGGCAGAATCCTCAGAAGGGTTATGCCTTAACAGCAAGGATAACTTAGCCTGAGAAAAGGCTGCTCTGGACTTGCCTTGAAAGATTGAAATGGATCTACAAGCCAGAACAGAGTCAACACTCAGGGAATGAAGCAAAACCCAGCACTTGGCAACGTAAAATTCACACTACACAGGAGGAGTAAATAAAAAATTTATGAGATAAACAGGAGAAAAGTCAAAAATCAACCAACCCAGAAATTATGGAGATGATGGCATGATATGTAACAGGAAAAAAATATGTGTGGACAGAAAATATTCAAGCTAAAAGACAATGGAATGATTCCTGGGTATATACCCAAGATAAATGAAAACATGTATCCACAGAGACATAAAAGCTTTATTCATATTAGCCAAAGCTGGAAACAACCCACATGTCCATTAATTGGTAAATAGATAAACAAATTACAGTATGCCCATGCAATGGAATATTTCTTAACAATAAACTACTGATACATGCAAAAATGTGATGAACCCCAAAACAATTATGCCAAGTGAAAAGAAGACAGAAAACAACAGTATGAATCTATTAACATTAGCTTCTAAAGAAGGCAAAATTACAGTGATACAAGGTAGCTCAACAGTTGCCAGGGGCTGGCAGTGGATGAAGGATTAGCTACAATGAAATAAGAAGGAATTTGAGGGATAATAGGACATTCCTTATCTTAATTGTGTGGTTGGTGATGATGTAACTATTGACACAACACACACTGTAAAATGAGTGAATCCTACTGTAAACTCAATAGTAAGAAATTAGACCTCATTTTCCAATTATCTAGTACTATACTCCCAGTATCTGCAATTCAATAAATATTTGTTCAGAGGAAACAAAAGGAAAGTGAAGGATAAGGGTACCTATGTGGGTTCATTTACCATAGATACCCTTATAGTCTACCACTAAATCCTATTTAGTGAAGAAACAGAGATACTAAAGGTTTTGGTCATTTTCTCATGGCACAGAACTGGTAAGTATCATATATTATTTTGGGGTGGATAAAACTTACACAATTTCCCTATTGAGTCATGGGTTTCAAACCTTCCTCACTGCACTCCTGCTGCCTAGAAGAGCCAGCAATGTGGTGCAGTAGCTCATGGCTGTAATACAAACAGGAAACAAGGAAATACTGGATAGAATAGGGCAGTTCCCTGGCAAAGGCCCCACCCTCATGCCTGGAAACCCATGGCTCTAAATAAGAAAAGGCATTCCTGTTTTTGAACCCAAAAGTTGCCTTTTGGCCTGCCGTGCCCCTCTATCCTGTACCCATATAAGCCCCAAACCCCTGGCTTCAGGAAGAGAGATGAACATAAAAGGAGATGAATAGCAGAACGGTGCAGCAAAGACAAGGAGTGTCTGTAATCCCAGAGAAGTTCAGCTGGGAGCAGTTGGAGGAGATATCAGCCACTGGACAGCTGAACTCTATGGGAAGAGATCACCTTCCCACTCCATCCCCTTTCCAACTCCCTATCCATCCTGCTGGGAGCCACTTCCACCACTCAGTAAAATCCCCACATTCATCCTTAAAGTCTGTGTGTGACCTGATTCTTCCTGGATGTTGGACAGGATGTGGGTACCAAGAGGACACTGAGCTGGTTAACACTTAAGCTGCCACAGAGGGCAAGGCTAACACAGCACACTGTAGCACACATGCACTTGGGTTTCAGGATTTGCAGGTCCCAACCCTGGATGCTACCATGGGGCAGAGGCACTTGCCCCAGCTCCTGCACCTGCCTTTCTGCATGATCCCCCTCCTGTAAGGGGTTTGAACATGCACAGCAGCTCAACAGATAAGCCACAATTCTGTCACACATCCTGCGACAGGGGTCAGGAAGCTCTCCCCTTTCAGTTGGACTTGGGATGGATGTAAAGCCTCAGGTGCAAATCCTGCTCTGTCACTTAAGAAAGTCTTTTAAGCTCCCTCTGACTTACTTTCCTCATCTGTCAAAGATGATCATAACTGCACCCATGCCTCAAGAAGTCAGGAGTATTAATTAAGGCAATGCACTTAAAACACTTGGAACAATGCCCGGCCCCATAGAACATGCTCAAAAAAGGTTAGTTATGGGTTGTATTCCTCCTCCTCCCACCTCAGTTTTTCATGGAAAACCCCTACTCATCCTTCACGCCTCCCACGCAACATTGTTTCACAGTCAGAATCAACCACTTCCTCAGACATGCCCCACAACACTCTGTAAACGCCCCCTCTTAGCATATGCTAGAAGAGTTTGCATGGCTGTCTCTCAGATATGTTTGTGTATGTGCTTTTGAATGCCTGGGTTCTAGCACAAGTCTGGGAATATGAAGAACGTTTGAACAAATTAGTAAGTACCAACATATGATAGAACCCACTGACCCCACGCAGGAAATTGGTAAGTGCTGGTGAATTAGGAATAGGAAAAAACAGATGGCCACATCCTTGTAAAGAAAAGATCCAAACAGTTCCTTAAGCCCGTCAATTCTGGGCCTATCTTAGTCCCCTTAAATACAAAATTCACCACAAAAGAGCTTGTCTAATTAATAAGTTTTCACGAACAATCTGTCCCTGAAGAAGAAAAGGCTGCACATCCTTCTGAGAAAACCTAACAGAAAACAACTCTTTCTCCACTCAGCGCATCTCAGAATTTCTATTTCAAGAAAAGGCTGAAGGCAGGTGGAAAGAAGCAGAACTCTATGAAATTCTCTATTTTTCCACATTGAATGCACCAAGAGCAACTGTGTTATGTCAGTATTGAAGCCATTCTTCTAATCGGTATGATAAATTATTCAACCTCTTTTTCTTAATATACATAAGTGTTGACTAATATATAAAATAAGCAGTTTTCTATTTTATTATCATTCAAAGTAACTGCTATGTTGCCCTTGCTCTCGTGCATAGTGTTTCAGGACTCAAATTAACGAAACTGCTGGCTGCCAATCTATATTTGTCTTCACAGCTGTATTACATCAAATCTAGCCATACCCTTTCTTTGCCTGAGTCTTCAAACACATGATTGGACTTGTACTAGTCTCGCAGGACTACCTTAAGAAATTACTGCAAACTTGGTGGCTTAAAACAACAGAAATTTATTCCTTACAGTTTTGCAGGCCAGAAGTCTAAAATCAGGGTATCAGCAGGGCCACACTTCCTCTGAAGGCTCTAGGGAAGAAAGCTCTCTTGCCTCTTTCAGCTTCTAGTGGCTCCAGGAGTTCCTTGGATTATGGTAGCATAACTTTCATCTCAAGGTACCTGCATCTTCACATGGCCTTCTCCATATTTTTTGTCTGTGTATCTTAAGCCCCCTCTCCTTTTTCCTGATAAGAACATCAATTATTGGATATAGGCACCACCATAAATGCGGGATGATCTCTCCTCACAATCCTTACTCACTTTTCAAAGGGTCTATGGGAATACCTCACTTGGTTTCACATCACTTGATTGCACTTCACGGATGCAGTGTTCTTTACAAATTGAAGGTTTGTGGCTACCCTTCATCAAGCAAGTCTATCAGCAGCATGCATTCACTTAGAGTCTCTGTCACATTTTGGCAATTCCCAAAACATTACAAACTTTATTATTATTATTATGTGTTACGGAGATCTGTGATTGCTGATCTTTGATGTTCCTATTATGATTGTTTTGAAGTTACCACAAATGATGCCTATGTGAGATGCAAACTTATATTAACAGCGCGTGTGTTCTGACTGCTCAACTGACCTGCCATTCCCGTCTCTCTCCCTCTCATCTGGCATCCCTGTTCCTTGAGACATGCGATATTGAAATTAAGTCTGTTAGTAGCCCTACTGTATTAGTCTGTTCTCATGCTGCTGATAAGACATACCCAAGACTGGGTAATTTATAAAGAAAAAGAGGTTAATGGACTCACAGTTCCATGTGGTTAGAGAGGCCTCACAATCATGAAAGGTGAAAGGCATGTTTTAAATGGCAGCAGGAAAGAGAGGGAAATGAGAGTCGAGTGAAAGGAGAAACCCCCTGTAAAATCATCAGATCTCATAAGACTTATTCACTACCATGAGAAGAGTATGGGGGAAAGTGCTCCCATGACCCAATTATTAGATGCCATTGAGAACATTCATGATTCATGAGAGACAGCAAAAATATTAACAGTATCAGGAGTTTGAAAGTTCATTCTCACCCTCTTGAACGACTTCAAAGGGTTCATAACTTCAGTGGAGGAAGTAACTGCCGATGTGATGGAAACAGTAAGAAAACTAGAATTAGAAGTGGAGCCTGAGGATGTCACTGGATTGCTACAATCTCATGACAAAATGTTCATAGATGAGTAGGTGCCTCTCATAAACAAGCAAAGGAAGCAGTTTCTTGAGATCCTTTGTTGTCATTTCAACAATATTTGAAATTGTTGGAAAGACAATGAAGGATTTGGAATATGACATAAACTTAGCTGATAAAGAAGCAGCAGAGTTTGAGAAGATTGGTCCAAAATTGAAAGAAGTTCTACCATGGATAAAATGCCACCAAACAGCATCACATGCTACAGAAAAAGTCTTTTTTGAAAGGCAGAGGCAAATTCATTGTTGTCTTGTTTTTAAAAACTCAGCAACCATCACCCTGGTCAGTCAGCAGCCATCAACATAGAGGCAAGACCTTCCACCAGCAAAAAGATTATGACTTGCTGAAGGCTCAGATGATCATTAGCATTTTCAGTAATAAAATATTTTAAATTAAGTTATGTACATTGTTTTCTGAGATATGCTATTGCACACTCAATACACTACAGATAATGTAAACAGAACTTTTATGTGCATTGGGAAACCAAAAACACATGACGAGCTTTATTGTGGTGGTCTGGGACCAAACCCACAGTATCTCTAATATATGTCCGTATTTCCAAATAAGTTCACATTCAACAGGTACTAATAATTAGAACTTGGACATACCTTTTTGGGAACCACCATTCAACACACCTCAGGACGTATTTTTCAAAACCATATAAAGTAAGGCACAAAACAGCAAGCTCTGACCTTTATGTTACTAGGAAACCCACAACTATAAAAACAACAAAACTCTGTGTAGAGAAAAAAGTTCAGTGTTTCTCATTCTTCAACAAATAAATCCATGGCTACTTTTGGAAAATCAGTAGCATTTTATTCCATTTTCATATCAAATTCAAATTGCAAATTAAGCAATTATCTATTGCCTCTCCCTCCTTATTTGCAAGTCAGAATCATAATATTGAGTAATCTATACACTTTGAAAGATTGTAAAAGTTTCATGATTTTTTTGCTTTCAGAGAATCAACTAGAAAACAATCGTTGACCATTTTCATAAGGAAGTAGAAGTGTTAACTTAGGGGACTCAAGAGGTTATCTCTCCTCTCCATTGATACCACTGGCACACACCACCCTAAAAGATGCCACTGGCTTGGGTCCAGGATTTAAAGAGTCTGGAGGTCTGAGAAAAGTGTTTCATAACACCTTGTTTTACCCAAACATGGGTAGGAGATAAGCAAAGAACATTGATTATGGTGGCTCTGCCTGCCTCCCTGAGAGAAGGAAAATGAGAATCCTTATGGTTACATGAGAGCAGGAAGTCAGGAGCGGTTTAGCCATTTCTTCTTTTTTTTAAGTTCTGAGGTACATGTGCTGAACATGCAGGTTTGTTACATAGGTATACATGTGCCATGGTGGTTTGCTTCATCCATCACCCCGTCATCTACATTAGGTATTTCTCCTGATGCTTTCCCTCCCCTATCCCCCACCCCCTGCATTCCCTCCCCTAGCCCCCCACCCCTGACAGGTCCCAGTGTGTGAAGTTCCCCTCCCTGTGTCCATGTGTTATCATTGTTCAACATGCACTTATGAGTGAGAACATGTGGTGTTTGGTTTTCTGTTCTTGTGTCATTTTGCTGCGAATGATGGTTTTAGAGAAACACAAGTCAAAACCACATTGAGTTACCATCTCACACCAGTTAGAATGGTGATCATTAAAAAATCAGGAAGCAACAGATGTTGAAGAGGATGTAGAGAAATAGGAACACTTTTACGCTCTTGGTGGGGGTGTAAATTAGTTCAACCATTGTGGAAAACAGTGTGGCGATTCCACAAGGATCTAGAAACAGAAATACCATTTGACCCAGCAATCCCACTACTGGGTATTTACCCAAAGGATTATAAATCATTCTGTTATAAAGACATATGCACACGTATGTTTATTGTGACACTGTTCACAATAACAAAAACTTGGAACCAACCCAAATGCGCATCAGTAATAGACTGGCTAAAGAAAATGTGTCACATATACACCATGGAATACTATGCATCCATAAAAAAGGATGAGTGCATGTCCTTTGCAGGGACATGGATAAAGCTGGAAACCATCATTTGCAGCTTAGCTATTTCTTTCCAGTTTACTGCTCCCAGAAATAAACTGCTCTAAACTCCTTTTGAAAGTTAGGGGTGGAAAGATGGGGGGCAGGGAAGGCAAGTAATTTTGAAATTTGATTTGAGCTAATCCTGTTACGAGACAAATAAATAAATTCATGCCCTTAATACTTGAATGCAAGGAGTAGTTTTCATTTGTTTGTTTGTTTTTATATTGGGAAGGCAAGTGAAACACGACCTAGCAAAGAGACAGTTACTGAACCCAGTAATGTTGATCGTGTAATAGTCAATGATGCCCAGAGTTGTAATTTCTACATTTCCTTGTCATAATGGATTTTGAAAATTATTTTTGAAGGGTCAAAAAAACCCTATATATAGGACAGAATGACTTATTATTTCAGGAAGATACACACTAACTATGCCCAGACATCTAAGGTCAGATAAACACTGGCCCCAGATCTGCTCTCTCTTGGGTCCAGGTCGGCCCTGACCCCGCTGGGACACCACCACTTCCGGCTGGAGCTGACCCCACCCCCAGCTCCCGAGATGGTTTTGGTGACCCAGGCCAGCAGCCAATCAGCAGCTGTCATTCCTCAGGCCCCAGTGATTGGTTCACGGTCCAGCACATGACTGCAGCTGGACCAATCAGATGGGGCTTTCTGTAGCTGGGAAAGCACGGCCTCCCTGACCCCGGGAATGGGGCTGACCCCAGTGATTGGTTCACGATCCAGCACATGACTGCAGCTGGACCAATCGGATGGGGCTTTCTGTGGCTGGGAAAGCACGGCCTCCCTGACCCCGGGAACGGGGCTGACCCCAGTGATTGGTTCACGGTCCAGCACATGACTGCAGCTGGACCAATCGGATGGGGCTTTCTGTGGCTGGGAAAGCACGGCCTCCCTGACCCCGGGCCCTGGGCTGACCCCAGGTCTGCCGCTCGCAGCGGCCTCCGGCTTGGGTGTGACTTCTGGCATCAAGAAGCGGGAGCCCAGAGAGGCTGGCGATGCTGGATTCGAACTCAGGGCCATGGTCTTCCAGTCCTTTCCAAAGGCTTCCTTCTCACACGTGGAGCCGCCCACAGGTCCCGGTCTCCTCTGATTCGCAGGCGGACTCGGGAACAAGGACCGGCTGGATTCAGCCACCGCCTCGTTTAATGCGGAGCTGTCACTCAGGACGCGGGTCTCCATCGCGGACGAGGCCGCCTTCCTGCGCGCGGAGGGCCGGAGCCCCGGGCTGCAGAACCCACTCCAGCAATCTCCTCTCCCAACCACACCGGCCACTCTCCTCCCTACCCTCAAAGTGATCGGGACTCGGCTTCCAGAGCCGCCACGCCGTTCACCCCACCTTTGTGTCAAGGGGGTCACAGCATCCCCATCACACCGAGGAGGAAGCTGAGGCCAGGAGGGCGTCTGGCCGGCTCAAGGTTACAAAATCCTGCATCTTCTCTGTTCTAGGTAAACATTTCTCCTGGGGTATTTTTCTTATTACTTACCCCAGTAAGGGTTGTTTTCAGACCCTGCACCTGCAGTATAGCTTTGTGATAAAGGGAAGAACTTGGGTCATTTTTGGGGGGAGGGTGAAACAAGGTCTCACTCTGTCACCCAGGCTGGAGTACAGTGGCACAAACATGGCTCACTGCAACCTCGACTTCCCCGGTTCAGCCTCCTGAGTGGTGGGACTACAGGTATGAGCCACCACACCTGGCTAATTTTTAAATTTTTTGAAGAGAAGGGGTCTCACCATGTTGCCCAGGCTGTTCTTGAGCTCCTGGCCTCAAGCCGTCCTCCTGCTTGGGCTACTCTTTCTTGATCTGGAATCCTGGACTTTCCACTAACTGAGTGGACTTGCATAAGGAACGGATTTTCTCAAAGACTCAACCTTATCGTCTAAAAACAGGATTAATTTTACTTATATTTTTAGTACATTCTCCAAAAACCTGACACTCTGCACCACATCACCCTGCTTTTTCTTCCAATCATATCTCATCATCTTAAATTAATCTTCTGATGTATTTGTTGTCTTAGCTCCTTCTGTAGGGGAGATTGGCAGGACAGGAACCTGGTTTGTCAAGTTCATTTGCACTCCACCTTAGAACATGGGTAGAAACGATGGCTGCTGGAGAAAGGATTGGTGGATGAGTGGGTAGATCAATTGATAGCTTAATTAATACATCAATTGATTAGACTCATCTTCTTTATCTATAATGCCTTACGAACTAACAACATTTGTTTCTAATGCTGATATTCTCTGATACAAAAAGTGCTAGCTGCTAGCTCTCCTGAGTACTGTTTCTGTAAGTACTTCAGTCAATTTTTGAAGCCCTTTGTGAAACCAATCAATAAAGTCTGCATTGTGAAGTGATATAAAGGTTTCTTAGTTATTTGGTATAGGTATCTTGCATTTTCACTTCCACAAAAAACTCTAAATCTAAGGAATTCACCTATACCATGAATTTAGATTAGCCACAGATCATAGATCATAGACCTAGGTGGGGAAGGGAACACACTGGCCACCGAGTTACAGATGGCAGGGCTGAGCAAACAGACATCAAAGACAATCCCCCAAGTCACCTAGCAGATTCACACATCCTGTGACAGCTTCAGAACACTGAGAAAGGTACCAAGAGGGCACATTCAGCCTGTCTTCCTGTGCCTTTCCTCTTGAAAGGAAAGGAAGGATGGATGGTTAGATCCTGACACCAGGTAAAATCAATTGTCTGATTGCCACCCTGCTCATGAACAGTCCTGGTCATCCCACAAACCAGAGTCCACAAAATATGTCTTCCCTGCAACCTACTCACATGAGGCCTTTTGTCAATGACACTTCCCCTGTCCAGTAATCCTTCTCTTAACTCTAACCACCTCCAGCCCTTCTCACAGCCTGGTCCCTCTCAGCATCTACTCAGACATCATCCTAAAAGACTGTCTCCTTTGACCAACAACTTAAATTAGCCACCCAGACAGCCAGTCACTGTCTAAACTATCATCCTCTTCTCTCGCCTTGACACCACTTACCAGTTTCTGAGCTATTTGTTTATCTCTGCAGTATCCTTAGTTCCTGGTATATAATAAGAACTCGGTAAATGCCCTTTGAATAAATGAATGAATTCAAGCTCTCCTGAAGCAAGGTGTCTGGTCCTTCCTTAAATGCATCCTACTAAACAAAAGCACAGTTGGATTGGCATCTTACTTAATACAGATAGTAGATAGACAAGTGATGGTAGGTAGGTAGGTACATAGATAGATAGATAGATAGATAGATAGATAGATAGATAGATAAATATGTACATCTGGGTCAATTATCTAGTAATCGGTAGATGAATAATACACATCCAACATCCATTCCCCTTTCCATGCTATCAGAACCCATTGGATCAGATTGCAGGAAGCCCCTGATCTCAGGAGAGGCAGAACCCTATAGCAACTCTAAGAGGTGAATCATGATTGGCATAAATTGGTCACAGAAACCCCAGTCTCCTAGGTAAAGGATGCATCCTGAGGCCAGCATGTGGTTCAACTCTGGGCAGTAAGTCCAAGGAAAGCTACTTAGAAAGTCTTCTAAAGTGTTGGAAATATACAAAAAATAACTATATAAACATATGGATATGAACACAGGTGTGTATATTAGCATGCATATAAAGATAAATATGTCTAAATATGGGAGTAAGTATATATATGGTAACAAAGTGTTGTGTGCCAGGCACTGTTCTAAGAACCTGCCACTTATAAGGCACTTAAGTCAAATATTGTTAAAGAGAGGGTCCTTTTTCCTTGGTCTTTCTTCCAGTCAAGAACAGAGATATAATGTCTATAGTGACAATAACTAATTTTTATCATGGGGCCAAGATAATCTGAGTAAAAAGGCCAAGAAAATCGAGGAGCTGGCCCTGATGCTATACAGCTGCTGAAACAACCTCCAGATATCTTGTCACAGAGGAATTAGTTTGAGCTCCAATTCGTTTGAGTTCCTATTCATACAGATCTGGTTTTCTCAAAGAGTTAACTTGGTCATCCAAAAATGGGATAATTCTTATATTCTTAGCACACTCTTCAGAAACCTGACACTCTCTTCCACATCACCCGGTTTTTTCTTCCAATCACATACCATCATCTGAAATTAGCCTACTGATATATTTGCTCTCTTAGCTCTTCCCATGAACTTTGTTTAGTTTGTTTGCCCTCTGCCTTAGGACAAGGGCAGAAATAGTGGGTTCTAATCATAGTCTTTGACTTGCAGCCAAAAGCATTTATCAATGATATATACTAGTTACAGGCTTTGTGAAGTTCAGGTCAGGATAACAAAAGAACTTGGGACCAACTGGACATTAGCATTCTGTGAAATGCAACAAAAGATAAAGAACAGGAAACGTCGGTTAACTGAGGAGATGAATGGCAAAAAGGAGGTATAGGAAAAGCACTGTAAGATGCCAGCAACAACTGATACCCATTTTGACAGCTTGAATAAAATTTCCGAATTGGCAGCCTTTTTATTCCAAGTTAGAATCGGATTTCTTTAATGAACAATAAATATGTGTTAGCCCTCTTCTCCAAAGACACAGAAGTACATTTGACAGCAGACACCCAAGATGGCAGGTTGTTGTCATTTTTGCAGATCTCTATGATTTTCAAAATTGCATGACAGCTCATCTTGTCTTTGGGTCCCCCATCCATTTTAGCACCCCCCAACATACACATAGGTATTCTCAAAAGCAGACCTTATTTTAAATAAATAAACATCAAAGGAGAAACTGTCTTACTTTCTGTTTCTTATGCAAACTCGGCATCTCAGGTGGGGTAAGGGTCTGTGAAATGACTGGTATGCTTTACCTCAGCTGGTATTATTCCTACGTGTAACCTCTCCAAAAGACTGTACTGGTCACTTGTTTTTGTTTGTCTTTCCTTTCTCTAAACCTGAAAGGAAACAGTTTCAATATTTTGCACTCTTTTTTTTTCCAGCATGATTCTCAAGAATCTTACTATTGCTGATATCCTGGGCCACATTTTAACATCCTCCTGCCTTCAACCAAAGTATTACATCACTTCTTTTTATATTAACTTCAATGAGGTATAATTTGCAACCAATAAAAGACACCTATTTAAAATTTACATCCACAGGCAGCCCTCATTTTCCAAGGTTCTGATATGCATGAATTTCAGTGACCACAAGATGGTTAAGTAACGTCAGTCCTTCAACAGAACAGTTCAGTTTTCAGCTTCCGAGTTTCCTTAACAATAAGCATATAAAGCACAAACCTCATTGCCAGCCCTTCAGCCTACAGATCACTACATAAGTAACAGATGCACATCATGATGAGCGACCAGTCACATCAATCATTTCACATTCTCCTGGTGACTGCTGGTCGTGCATCCATTATTCAATTCACACACAGGCAGCAAAGTATATAATTGTGTTGCCTCCTTGTCCCCCAGTGATGAAAGCACCTGACAAACACTGAAAAATGGATAATCAAAAGATGAGACTGGCCAAAAAGGTGAAAGTGCAGCAAAGTAATGGTAAAATTAAATAGTGAAAGTAAAATTAAAATTAACTGCAAATGGAGTTGTAGACGAAATAGCTGACTGAGGAAATGCTGACACTCCCACCATTCAGGGCACTATAGACATGCTGCCAATGGAACGGAAGGAAGGTGAACTTAGCAACATCAGTGAGAAAAGTGGTTGTAACCGAGAGGAAGGAAAGTTCCAGAGGATGTGACAACAGCCAAGAAACTTCCTATTAAAGAGATTCTTAGAGATATTTCACCGCATTCAAAGTGCAAAGGACAAAATGTTGGGGCTTATTCAACATTATGAAAGAGTAATACAATCTGCCAATGCAGAGAAAAGCCCGGTCCATATCATAGGTCACATAGAGGAACTCAAGTAGTACTCAAACTACTGTTGATAAATCTTATACAAAGAAATAAAACATTTTATTTTATTTTCATCCTTAATTAGCTCTAGAGTTTTTTTCTTTTATTATTGTCATTATACTTTAAGTTCTGAGATACATGTGCAGAACGTGCAGGGCTGTTACATAGGTATACACATGCCATAGTTTGCTGCACCCATTAACCCATAATCTACATTAGGTATTTTTCCTAATGCTGTCCCTCCCCTAGCACCCCACCCTTTAACAGGTCACAGTGTGTTATGTTCCCCTTCCTGTGTCCATGTGTTCTCACCATTCAACTCCCACTTATGAGTAACAACAGGCAGTGTTTGGTTTTCTGTTCTTGTGTTAATTTGCTGAGAATTATGGTTTCCAGCTTAATCCATGTCCCTGCAAAGGACATAAACTCATCCTTTTTTATGGCTGCAGGGTAGTATTCCATGGTGTATATGTGCCACATTTTCTTTATCTAGTCCGTCATTGATGAGCATTTGGGTTGGTGCCAAGTCTTTGCTATTGTGAACAGTGCTACAATAAACACAAGTATACATGTGTCTTTATAGTAGAATGATTCATAATCCTTCAGGTATACACCCAGTAATGGGATTGCTGGGTCAATGGTATTTCTATTTCCAGATCCTTGAGGAATCGCCACATTGTCTCCCACAATGGTTGCATTAATTTACACTCCCACCAACTGTGTAAAAACATTCCTATTTCTCCACATCCTTTCCAGCATCCGTTGTTCCTGACTTTTTAATGATCACCATTCTAACTGGCATGAGATGGTATCTCACTGTGGTTTTGATTTGCATTTTTCTAATGACCAGTGATGATGAGCTTTTTTCACACGTTTATTGGCCACAAAAATGTCTTCTTTTGAGACTGTGCAAGCTCAAACTGTTCAATATTAATAACGAATGGAAAAAACTGTGACTGTTCTGTGACCATTAAAAAGTCTTGTCAGAACATTACAAACTCTCTATTGATTATAAATGTACAGGGAAATAAAAAATAGTAAAATTATAATATTTATTTAGCATATTGTAATTTAAAAGATTAGCAACATTGAGAATTTAAAAGTTTTATTTATTTTGAGAAGAAATTAAAATAGTCTCCCTATGTGATTCAGTTTCATTTAATGCAGAGCTCATGCTCTATGTAAACACATCATAGCTTCTGGGATGAGTCTCCACTACCCTCAGTCTTCACGACGTTCCTCCTGCAGACCCCACCCCATGTGAACTATCCAACTCCCAGTGCCATGGTCCTCACTGAACTTCAGAGCCACCCCTGAGCCCCAGCAGATCTGCTCATAACCACACTCCGTTCTCCTAACACCCCAGACTGGCCTGGTAGCACACTTGCCACAACTGCAATCACATCATCAAGTGAGTTCTTGGTTGCTTCACGTCAGCCTTCCCTGTTAGATCACAAGGATGGGGTTCTTTGTTCCTTTTGCTCTCCAGTGCATCCTGCAGCCCAGCCCTGGGACTGGTGTCCACTAGGTGCTCATTTAACATTCATAAAATGCTGCTGAATGAGACTATTCTGGCCACTGCAGGAAATAGTGCATTCCCTAAAGGGTATTCAGGGCAGAAAACCTTCAGTGCAGAAAAGCTATTAGTCCCTAAAGAACCCATGCAAGTTAGAAAATGGTCCCTCTTCCATCCCTCACAAAATTGTCATAATATACCAATTTGGGTACAACAAGGCACTTTCTTACCATATGCTGTACAAATGTCCCAGTAAATTCCTAAATCTACAATGTCCAGAATGTGAATAAAATTGCCTTAAACATGCCATGAGCAGTGTACAACCTGCACAACCTTACTCAGCAGTCCTAAGGGTGTTTAGACGTGATTAGGCTGGGAGGCCACTCAATGACAGGAGAAGGTGATCCTGATGCAGCCAGGCTGGATGCTGTGCCTTTCTCCTGACTCCCTGTGCAGGGATGTTTCTGTCATTCCCCATGCATTCCAGAGTGGCTTCACCTACTGATACATTACAGATCCTAAAATCACAAAAAATGGATTTCAAATAAAATATTAAGCCATGAAGCTACAGATGTAGAAAGTTATCCACATCGTGAGGTCAAACCATCATGCAAAAAGCAGACACAACAAATCCTGTAGGGAAATAAAACAGCGACATTCTGGAAAAACTAGCTGAGTAAAGGGAAGGAGCCCCTCCTGATCGGGGAAGGCGTTGGGAGGGGCCCAGAAGCATGATGAGGCAGATTTTGCGAGGCGTCTTTTGGGTTTCTTTCAATAGAATTGCATCATACAGTGATTTTCTGGGGTTTCAGAGCTCTGCTTTGTGTAGATGACAGCTCTGAATCATGCTGTCTCCATGACGTGGTTAGACAATGGAGCAAGGCTAAGGCGGTTCCCCTCCTGCCCTTCCAATGCTTCAGACCCCAGAGCACCCCCGTTTGTCTCTGCCTAGAAAACGTGCAGCCACTTGCGGTGACGAATACACCTTCAGGAGCCCATTACCCTATGTTAACCCTGGAGAAGAACACAAGCTTGGTTCTCTTTTTCATTTGCAATCCTGTGGGAAGCGCAAGCTATTCAACATTTTCATTAGGAGCTTAGTGCTAGCTACAAATAGAGGGCCACGATCTAACAACATAATCATTATTTTTTCCTCATATTCATCTGTGAAGAAAATTATACAGGTTATTTTATCAGATGGTGTTTTAAATGAGCTTGAGTATTCATATAGAATGCACAATGGTAGGAGCTATTACTGAGAAACACTCGGGAGAAATCGAGAAATCTTATTTCTTCTTTGCATGGAGGAGGCTGTGCCTCCTTTGCATGGAGGAGACACTAAAAGAAATCATTTGTCATCTCGTGGCAAATAGTCAGAAGAGACTATCCTCAGCCTAGACCGTAAGAGATCACACATGTTTCTGCTTCTCCTCCTCTTGTGTTGCCACCAGGACCATGAAAATAATACGCCAGGTGACAGCCTTGGTCCTATAAGAAGAAGGAGAGACCCATGGGACAGAAGTTGCCCAGCTGAGCAACCCCAGATAAACCCTCCTGGCTCAACTGCCCCCAACTGACCAGCCATTGCCTACAAGAGAACAAAAGACTATTGTTCCAAGCCACTGACCTCCAGAGTACTTTATTATACAAAAGTAGCAAATCAATACAACTACAAAATGAAAACAGCAAAAGGTTAAAAGGTAAAAATGAGCATCATCTTGTTTAAAGAAAAACAAAAGCGATAGATGTGGAGAAAAAAAAAACTAAACAGAAAAAGACGTGTCAAGACTTGTCTCTAAGCAATAGATTATTTTTATTTTTTCTGCTTTATGAATGTCCCTGCTCCACAGACTTTCTAGAATGAGAAAAATATTTGAAAAATAAAATTAGCCTCAATTTCCACATCATTGGTACAAAAGAAAGAGGGGGAAAACAGGTTGTATTGTAGCTAGAGCTAGAAAGTGGTATTTAATGCAAAGGAAATAGGATCTGGGGTCAAAAGCCTAGGGCTTGGTTTCTGCCACACTCACTCCTGATCTGTCTACAAGGTACTTCTCCAAGCCACTAACCAGTAAAATTATGTTAAGGCTCCTAACAGGATTGTTGTAAGAATTAAGTATGAAAAACATATAAAGGAAAGCCATTTAGTGATGAATTAAATCAAAGTAACTCAATATCTGGAAATGAGGCCCAAGAATACACACATTAAACTAGCTCCTGGGCCAGGCATGGTGGCTCAAGCCTGTAATACTAACACTTTGGGAGGCCAAGGCAGGCAGATCACCTGAGGTCAGGAGTTCAAGACCAGCCTCGCCAACATAGTGAAACTCTGTCTCTACTAAAAATACAAAAATTAGCTGGGCTTACTGGCACGTGTCTGTAATGCCAGCTACTTGGGAGGCTGAGACTCGAGAATCACTTGAACCTGGGAGGTGGAGGTTGCAGTGGGCCAAGATCACAGCATTGTACTCCAGCCTGAGCAACAAGAGTGAAACTCCATCTCAAAAAATAAATTAATAAATAAACTAGCTACCCTAGTGATTCTGAAGCAAGCCCTCTAGGGAAGAAGAACCAACAACCTAAATTATCAAGAGTTTTAAAAACAAATGCTGTGCTGTTACTCTTAGATATATGTAATACCCTAGTCAGCTTAAAGAAGAATATTCTTTCGTTCACCAAAAAGTAGTCTGAAAGTGTCCTAGGGAAACTTGTTTAAACAGAAAGAAATATATGAATTGGTAACAGGAAAATTAATATTCCTTTAGGGCTATGTTAATACACTTGTTGATACCTAACTACCAATGGTAATGTATCAGTTAGAGTCCCACCAGGAGACAGAAACCACACCAGTAACTGCACAGAAATGCAGTAATTTGATCAGGAAATTTTCAAAAAGAATTACTAACTAATAAAAGATGGGTAACTATAAATTAGTTAAAAAAAAAAAAAGAATATAGAAATAGCCAATGGAAGCAGCAGCTACCACCTCTAGGGCTGAGGGAGAATACCCAAGGAACAAACAGATGGGGTGCCCGCCCCCCAGCCTGAGGTTCAGCCCTCATGAGTGGGTATAGTTGCAGCCCACTGGATGGTAGGGAAGTGTGCTGCGTGTCTTACGCCGCAGCTGGTCCCCAGCTGATGAGCAGAGTGAAACTCACCGGATGGCCCTTGCAGGCTCTGGGAGCTATGGCCCAGGAATGGAAAGATACCAAAATCAGGATGAAAAGCCCTTCCCCTGCTATGCCTCACACTGTTCCCTCCAGCATCCTCTGCTGGAAAGTCTCAGTATTGCACCAGCTGACAAAAAATGTTCACAGGGTCCAGCTCCAAGACCACAAGGCAGGGAGAGAAGGATGAAGAAGGAGATGACCGACAACAAACTGACAACTAGCACATGCTCATTCTAGAAGGTTCAAGAGCATCTGTGCTCAGAGTTTCCCATCATACCCAACAGTACAATGCTTGGTGTTAATTTTCTCTCTACTGGGTGTTAAAAAATCTGTGATCAGTGAACAACTAACATACTTGAAAGGTTTGTTAAAGGGTTGCAATTCTTAATTTCTGCAGAAAGTAAATTTTGAGGGGACGAAATAAAAACGGAAGTCAAGTAATGTGCTTAACATCACACAACAAAGTAGGAATAAAACAAAAAATAAAATTTGTCCCCCAGGCCAGTGCTCTTAAGAGTTTCCATCATTTGTGTTGCCCATGAGTTTTTTAAATCAAGGGAACGGTAACTAAGTAGGCCTGAAAGATTATAAACTGCTCTGTGTTATGTTCTCAGTGAGCAGGGAGACCTGAAATTCATTTTCCAGGAGGGAACTGTGTGCATGTTTTCCACCTTCTTTCCTCAATAGAGCAGGAACAAGCACCATTACCTCCCACCTATGATGCCAGGAATTAGCAACTTCTCAAAGAGCCCCTTAGCTTTCACAGCAGGATCTGAAAAAGAGGCTGCTTGCTCGAGACCTCGGAGTGTGGGTGGGTTCAATAGAGCCAAGGAGGCGGACTCACGGAAAGTCATTAGACCTCTTCATTAATAATGGAGCATAACCTGATAAATGCTTAGCAGCTGTTTGAACACACTGCTTGTTATCACAAGTGTAATGTATCTCCACAGTGATAAACAATACATCACAACAGCTGACAAAGTCTGGCCTATGAAGTGACATTTTCAGATGTAGCTTATATCAAATCATTTATTCTTGGAAATGTCCTCAGGGCCAATCATTTCCCATTGCTAACGGTGACTTTAGAGAGGATCTCTGGTGACAGTAAATATGGCTAAGTATCAAAACTTTATTTCTAATTCATGATGCAACCCAGAACTCCCAGGCTATTTTCTCACACGGTAACACAAGAAACTGGCTCAGGAGCCCCCCATCAAAAGGGGCCTGTGTACTTACACGTTGTAATATCCCTATGCCTCCTTCCTAGCAGGAGCCACCATCATGTCTTGCATGGACCTTTGCAGTAATCTTCAATCTTGTAACCCTCAGCCAATTTCCCACACAGAGCCAGACTTACAGTTTATTTCTCAAACATAAATCATGTCACTCCTCTGCTCAAACCCTCCGGTGACTTCTCAACATGATAGAAAAACATTCTCTCTTTCTATGGCCCTGCAAGGCAACCAGCAACTCTGCCCTCATCTTTACCATATCCCCTGGACTCACAACCCTGAGACCACCAGCCTTTCACCTGTTCCTGGAACACTCTGAGTCTTCCCTGTTTCTCAGCCTTCACATACTTTTCATACCAGAGACTGTCTTCCCATCCTTTATTCTTTAGCTTAAAGGTCACTTTCTCATAGGGTATGTTTTTCAAACTGTGAATTACCATCTATTAGTGGGTCAGGAAATCAATTTAGAAGACTCAAAAATTTTTTAATAAAAAAGTAGAGTTGGGGTCATCATTATAATCATTAGTATCAGTTGTTGGCAACCAAATATTCCCAGATATCTGCCCACATCTGCAACATGATAGGGGATACTTCCTGGCCCCCCAGTGGCTTGCGAGGGTGAGGTCTATGACTGATACCACAAATGAGGTGTGAAAGAAAGTGCCGTGTGGGACTATCAGCCCAGAGCGCTCAAGTGCCAAGCAAGACCCTCCAGTGCTCTTTTTCCAGGTGTGACCCATTCACTCCACATAGGCAGTTGGGATTATTGGAGCCTTTGATGGGGGCAGACCATCTCTGCCTTCCCTTCTCTGTGGCCCCAAGAGACACAGTGGCTCAGAGGAGGAGCTGAAAGTAAATAGACAGTACCTCTCATTCTTGAAGGGTTCTCAATACCAGGAATCATCCAGATAATACCAAATAAAAAAGGAATCTCAAAAGCAGCAGGAAAGCATCGCTCAGTTTCTGCTAAATATTGCTTCTTGGCCATGCAATAACTCAGGGGCTGCACATGGGGCAGCAGGCAGACAGACCACAGAGTTGGCTGTTTCTTGGAATTCCTGGACATTGGGGTCCAGAAATACTGCTGGGCACCTGGATCCAGGGGCTACTGGCCTGGAAATGAGAATTCCTGAGCTGAGTCCATCCTGCCTCATACTGAGTCACCTTTGGGGCTTCAGTTCCTCACGAGCCACAAATTGAGGTTTTGTTAGAAGCTTTCTTAAATTATGAACCTCTTCTCTCTGGGGACTTCTGTTCACGGCAGCATGAGATGCCTGGATTATTCCTCCCACTAACAGTAATTATAAAACTGAGCATAATTGTTGTAAAAAATAATAAGTATTTGGACCCACTGGGAAACAACTAACAGCAGGCAAGACCTTGACAAGAGTTTACTCACAAGAGACTGAAACTGCATCAGGGAAGACCAGCTGGTGTATCCTCAACCTGCCAGGGCACAGAAGGTATACAAGCTTGAAGTGGCAGAGTCCAGAACTCAGGACTTGAGAGAAACTGGGAATCTGGGGGACATGTGGGGACTCCAAAAGCCTGGAGACCACAGAAGGGGTAATGCCCCAAATCTGAGTTTAAATTCTGCCCAAAGCCTTGTTTTTCCACTAAACTACTCAGGAACAAGGGAAACCTGCAAAGAGCCAGGCTTAAAGAGCAGCAAAACCAGGGAGGCAGATTTTGCAGTTTAAGTCTAGACAACTATCTATTAGAACAACAACAACAACAAAAAGACAAAAATCCTCCAAGGAACAAAACAGATTCCAAAATATCTACAATATATTATCGACAAAGCTCAGTTTTCAAAACAACTCATTAAAATAATGAGCAAAAGATTTGAACAGACACATTTAAAAAGATGATATACGAATAGCCCAAAATCACATGGAAAGGCACTCAATATCCTCAGTCATCAGAGAAATACAGATTAAAATCACAAGATAACTCATACAGCCACAAAAAAATGGCTAAAATTAAAAATGATGACAATATCATGTGTTAACAAAGGTATATAGCAACTGGAACTCTCATAGATTGCTGTGGGAATGTGAAATGGTTCAGCTACTCTGGGAAGGTTGGAAAGTTTCTTACAAAATTAAGCATAAGTTTACCATCATGCCTAATAAGGTTTGGCTGTGTCCCCACCCAAATCTCATCTTGAATTGTAGTTCCCATAATCCCCACATGTTATGGGAGGTACCAGGTAGAGGTAATTGAATCATGGCAGCAGTATCCCCTATCCTGTTCTCATGATAGTGAGTTAGTTCTCGTAAGATCTGATGGTTTTATAAGGGGCTTTCCCCTTCACGGGGCACTCATTCTCTACCCCTGCTGCCCTGTGAAGAGGTGCCTGCCACCATGATTGTAAGTTTCCTGAGGCCTTCCCAGCCATGCAGAACTGTGAGTCAATTAAACCTTTTTCTTTTATAAATTACCCAGTCTTCGGTATTTCTTCAAAGCAACTTGAGAATGAATTAATACAGTACCCATCAATTTCACTTCTAGGTATATACCCAAGAGGAATAAATACTTACATTCTCAGAATCGCTATACAAATGTTAATATGGCTTTAGCAGTAACAACTAGAAGCAACCCAAATGTCTTTCAAGTAGTGAACAGATAAATTCCTATATCCATACAATGGAATACTACTCAACCATAATGAGGAACAAATTACTGCTACACAAAAAAACGTAAGTGAATTTCAAAAGCATCATTAAGTGAAGGAAGCCAGACCAAAAATTACATACAATATGACTCCATTTATATAAAGTTCTAGAAAAGGCAAACGATAACACCAGAAAGACTATTTGCCTAGGGCCAGGATTGGGGATGGAAATTTATTGCAAAAAAAAAAAAAAGGTATATGGGAACTTGGGAGGTGACAGATATGTTCTCTATCTCTACTGTAGTGGTGATTACACAATTGCATTGATTTGCTAAAATTCCCTGAACAATATACCTAAGCAGGGTTCATTGTATTATATACAAGTTATGCCTTATAAAAGCTTCTGACAAATATGTATACCCTTTTCCCAATCTCCTAAAGGCTTTAGAAGCCATAACTCTTTGAACTGCAAGTGAAGGAAACTTACATTTATTGGATTAATCAAAAAGTCACCCATGAACTCCTGCAAGTGAAAATTCAAATGTAGCTGGGGTATGACTGGACTCAAGGATTCAAAGAACCCACCAGAAATCTGTTCTCTTTATCTCTTGTCTCTTCTTCCTTTTTGAGGATTTCATTCCTAGGCAGCCTCTCCCTTCATGATGGCAAGATGGCAGCTGGAAGCTCCTTCAAACATTCCAGCAAAGGACCAAGGACTGATTATTGTTGAACCGTCTTAATCATAATCACACACATACTGACACACAGTGGTCAGGGAGCTGCAATATGCTGGTCGGCTAAAACAGGTCAGTGTCAGCACCAAATCTCATGTCTGTGTGGCAGGGAAAGCTATTTCCCCAAAGGAATATCACAAGGCTATGACCAGAAGAAGACAGAATTCATCCTGAACAGGCGAAGACTGTGGACATCCACACTGGTGTGTTCTGGTTGGAAAATGAAGAGCAATCTGAGCCTTCATGCGCACCTGCTCTATTCTGAGAAGGTATCCTAAATGATCTATGGTTTGTGTGGCCTTTCATACTGCAGAGAATACCAGAAAGGTTTATTGTAGCCACAAATTACAAAGAGTTCCTATAAGGCTCTTCTCAACTAATTTAAAGGCAGCAAGCACAGCATACAGCAGTCTCTGACTCACTTTATTTATACAACCATTAACCTTGGAGAGCAATCCATATGTGTAATCCTTGACCCAGTTCAGCCTGAGGTCACCTGATTCCACTAACATTGAGCCTCCTCCCCTTGTGATTATGGTTCCCCCCCACCAGACCCGAGGGTCACACTTACTCCGTATTAGGTAATCCCTTTCCCCCATGAAACAAGCCTACAATTTACATTTCCTGAATCACACAGCCATTTGACCCATAGGAGTAATCAATTAAAATATGGGTTCTGCTCACCCAGTGCCATGGCTTTGATTTCTATTGTTTTCTGGAAAGACAAGAATACTGCTAGACATTCAATATTTACTGTATTATTTCATACTAATAGCAACACCAAGATGTCTGCAAAGTCATCCATCCATTCATTCAGGGCCACTTTGTTGGTCCTGCATAATCTGCCCACACCCTATACCCACTGCTCCTCTGACCTCAGCCCTACTACTCTCCCCTTTGCTCACTTTACTCTGATCCTATGTGGCTTCTTGCCATCATGAATGAACCTCTTTCCTTTATAAATTGACTACTGGACAGGTGTAGAAGATGACATAGAGTGGAACAAAGTCTGAAATACAGAGAATTGGGAGCTTATCATGAACACCTGCTTTTTGGGGTCAACCCTTTACCCATTTCCTTCTCTTCTGATTTCAGCACCTTCACTAGTATCTCTTGGGGAAAAAGCCTCTTTTTTCAGACCCTAAGTGAATGTGGTATATGGACAGTTGGGAGCTGAACCTATCCCACAGTTCCATGGATGGGGAACCAGACCCAGGTCACCTAATAAGCCTCTTTCATCTCCCTGGACACAGTGATTATTCCAGTTTAGAATACAAAACCTAAATCTGAAACTATCCTTGAATTTTTTTAAGTTCTGGGGCACATGTGCAAGATGTGCGGTTTGTTACATAGGTAAAGGTATGCCATGGTGGTTTGCAGCACCTTAAGTCCAGCATGCATTAGCTACTTTTCCTGATGCTCTCCCTACCCCCGACTCTCCCACAACAGGCCCCAGTGTCTGTTGTTCCCCTCCCTGTGTCATGTGTTCTTATTGTTCAACTCCCACCTGTGAGTGAGAACATGCAGTGTTTGGTTTTCTGTTCCTGTTAGTTTGCTGAGGATAATGGCTTCCAGCTTCACCCACGTCCCTGCAAAAAATATGATCTCATTCCTTTTTATAGCTGCATAGTATTCCATGGGGTATGTGTACCACAGTTTTTTTTAATCCAGTCTATCACTGATGGGCATTTGGGTTGATTCCATGTCTTTACTATTGTGAGCAGTGCTGCAGTGAGCATACGCATGCATGTATCTTTATAATAGAATGATTTATATTCCTTCGGGTATATTCCCAGTAATGGGATTGCTGGATCAAATGGTATTTCTGGTTCTAAATCTTTGAGGAATTTCCACACTGTCTTCTACAATGATTGAACTAGTTTACAGTCCCATGAACAGTGTAAAAGCGTTCCTATTTCTCCACAACCTCACCAGCATCTGATGTTTCCTGACTTCTTAATAATCACCATTCTGACTGGTGTGAGAATAAAAAATGAGCAGGGGAAACGATTCCCTATTTAATAGATGGTGCTGGGAGACTGGCTAGCCATCTGCAGAAGGTATCTGAAAAACGCTACAGTCATCCCTAGGCACCTGCATAAGATTGGCTCCAGGATCCGAAACTTGAAGGATGCTCAAATCTCTTATATAAAATGATACAATGTTTGCATATAACCCATACATATCCTGCTGTGTAGTTTAAATCATCTCTAGATTACTTATAAGACCTAAACCAATGTAAATTCTATGTAAATAGTTGTTATACCACATGGGCTTTATAAAATTTGTATTATTGTTTATTGTTGTACTGTTTTTTATTGTTAAGTTTTCTGGTATTTTCCATTAATGGTTGGTTGAATCCACAAATGCAGAACCTGGGAATAGGGAGGGATGACCGCACTATCATATAACTGAATTTCTAAGCCATAAGTATGACGGGGATCACCACACTGACAGAGACTGTCTGGACTTCTGAGAAAAGTAGAGCCTAGAAATGAATGAAGACATACATGGGTCCCTGAATTCAGCTGATTCTAAAACTCCAAGTATTCCTGGACTGTTAGACTTTCTGTTACATGCAACTTAAATAACTGACTGAGTAAGGGCCATATTCTGGGATCATCTTCCTAGATCTGAAATGTGCATTTCTCATTTCCTGAGAAAGTGAACAGCATCGTCAGATAGAGGCCACCACACAGACCAACAGCTGCCACATTGCTGAAGCTCGTCTAGCACCCTGTATAGTAAGACACCAAAATAATTAAAAGCCTGCTGTCTGACATACTCAAAAGAACAGCCATTTGCACACCCATGTTCACAGCAGTATTATTATAGTAGCTATAATATGGCAGCTACTATGTGTCCCAAGTGTTCATCAACAGATGAATAGATAAGCAAGATGTGGTCTATTCACACATAGTGGAATAGTATTCAATCTTCAAAAGGAAGGAAATTCTGGCACATGCTACATGGATGAGCATTGTAGACATCATGCTACATAAGTAAGTCAGCCACAGAATAATAAATACTATATGAATCTACCTAAATGAAGAAAATCACAGAGACAGAAAGCACCATGGGGGGTGCCAGGGGCTGAGGGGAGAGGGGAATAGGAAGTTAGTGTTGGATGGGTATAGGGTTTGAGTTTTCTAAGAAGAAAATAGTCCTGGAGATAGATGGTGGTGATGGCTGCATAACAGTATGAATATATTTAATAACACTGACCTGTACACTTGAAAATGGTAGCAATAGTAAGTTTTGTTATATTTCACCACAGTAAAAACTTCAGGAAAAAATATCTACCATCTAAAGGCATTATTTTCCCCCAACAATCCTGACCGCTACCCTCCCAGGCCCTTGACGAAAGCCGTTGTTGAAAGCCAAGCTCTGTTTTCTCTCTGGGTTGGAGGTATGCATTAATGTACAGATCAAGGAATAAATCAAATGCACGCTAACTTTCCTAACTCATATGTGATTGTATGTTTCCCAAAGTGGCTTTGCACCACCTTTGGTGAGGTCTCTGCACACTGAGGAAGCAGGCATTCACTTCTTTAGAACGCCAGGTCTCAGTGGACCTGAAGGGTTGCATCTGCCTATGTCTCCTCCCTTGATTTGATGGAGTCATTTAGGCAGGATAGCACTATAGAAGCTGAGAAATGCTGATCACTCTCACCTTTTAGGGTAAGATTTATAGAGCGCCTTGGCATATTACAGACTCTAAGAAGTTCTGTGGTCATGAAATCTATCGACCTTTTTTTATTTAAATTTCTTCCATATTTATTTGACACTCCAACCTCTCATTTTTCAAGGCCCATGAAGTCACACCCTGTAGGCCAGAAATACATGAGGGAGAAGGCTGTTTAAATGAACATCTGTCCAATGACGCAAACTTCAAGAGGTTATATCAGAAAAGACCGTGTCAGGACAGACAGAATAAGTGGTGTCAGAGTCAAACCCTAGTTTCCACATAAGAGGCTGCCTGGCTCCTTCTGAAACTCAAGTTTCCTGCTCAATAACCAATATTTGTTGAGGACTTTCTGTATGTAACAGCTGCCGTTCCAGGTGCGAAAGATAGCAAAATGTGCAGTGACAATGATTATTATGAAGAAAAACAAAGCAGGAAAACTGAAGCAGCATAGCAAGAGTTGGTAATTCTCTCCAGGGTGATGGGGAAGGCCTCTCTTTCCAGGCGATTTTTATTTTATTATTTTATCTTATTGGAGATGGAGTCTTGCTCTGTCACCCAGCCTGTAGTGCAGTGGTATGAGCTCGGCTCACTGCAACCCCTGCCTCCCGGGTTCAAGCGATTCTCCTGCCTCAGCCTCCTGAGTAGCTGGAATTACAGGCATGCACCAGTACTCCCAGCTAATTTTTTGTATTTTCAGTAAGGACAGAGTTTCACCATTTGGTCAGGCTGGTCTCGAACTCCTGACCGTGTGATCCGCCTATCTCGGCCTCCCAAAGTGCTGGGATTACAGGCATGAGCCACCACGCCCGGCCCCCAGGTGATATTTAAGCAGAGACCTGATTGAGCTGAAAGCATGAGTCTTGTAGACATCTGGAGGAAGAGAAGGCCAGGCAGAGGGAACAGGAAGTGCAAGAGCCCTGTAGCAGGACCATGTATGGCACAACTGAGAAACAGCAACAAAGCAATATGGCTGCAGGAGAGATATCAGGGAGACAGAGACTGATTAGGAGGTGAGGTCAGAAAGGTGGCTAGGGGCCAGATCCAGTGAGGTCTACTAGGCCTTGATAAGGATTTCTGGCTTTTTTTTCAGTGAGAGAGGATGACAGTGAAACAATGGGGCAGAGGTCAGACATGATAGGTCTGGCTGCTGTGTGGAGAGCAGACTGTAATGAGCCAGGGTAGAACTAGGATAGATTGCACCACAAACCAGGCAAGAGATGGTGGTGGACTTGGGCGGTCACTGGAGAGGTCCTGAAAAGTCTGGATTAGGGATTGGATAGCCATAGTGCCTATAACAACATTAGATAAAGTAGATTCCATAGCACATAATATTACCATAGACAAAGAAGTTAATCTCATAGTGATAAAAGGTTCAATTAATCAATATAACCATCTTAAATTTTACATATCTAATAACAGAACCTCAAAATGGATAAAGCAAAAGCTGACAGAAATACAATGAAAAGATAGACAAATCTGCAGTAATAGTAGGATATGTCAAAACCCCCACTCAATAACTGATATCAAAAAGTGGGAAAAGAATCAACAAGGACTTAGTGGATTTGAATGAAACAATCAAACGCTTTGACCAATTGACATTTATAGAATAATCCACTCAACAACAGCAGAATACATTTCTCAGTGTGCACAGAGCATTTATCAAGAGAAATCATCTCTACACCATAAAGCAAGTCTTAATAAATATAAAAGGAATCAAGTCATATAAAGTATGTTCTCAGCCACAATGGAATAAATGTTAGAATCAGTAAAACAAAGATATCTGGAAAATGCTCCCAAAGTTGGGAATCCATAAAACATTTCTAAAACCTATGGACCAAAGAAAAAAAATCAAAAGCAAAATTAGAGAATATTGTGAACTGAATGAAAATACAACATGTGAGAATTTAGGGGGAAATTTATAGCACTCAATGTCTATAGGGGAGAAAAGAAAGGTCTAAACCAATGACCTCTGCTTTCACCTTAATATACCAGGAAAGAGAAAATTAAAACCAAAGTAAGCAGAAAAAAAAAATGAGAGCAAAAGTTAATAAAATATGAAAAGACAGTGAAAAAATATATGAAACCAAAAGTTGATTGAGATCATGATTAAAATTGATAAAACTCTAGCCAGACTGATCAGAAATGAAAGAAGACAAAGAATCCATGCCAGAATAAGCAAGGTGACAACACTAAAGCTTCTAGACATACCGAAAGCATAATAGGGGAGTATTATGAATGACTGTGTGTCAAAGTTCACTCGAAATGAGAGAGAACCACTCATCAAAGAATTGTGGAGATGAACGAGGGCCTGCCCTCACGGACCTTACATTCCCAGGAAGAGAGAGCTAATAAGCTGTAACACATGTAACCAGAGGGTTTGGGGAGTGTTCATTCTGCGAAGGAAAAAAATCAGATGGGTGTCATGACGGGTCACTGAGAGACAGCACCACTACCTCATTGAGGAAAACATGTCTAACCTGAGACCTGGACAAGAAGATGGAGGTGCTCCTGGGGTCAGAGAGAGCCTGTCAGAAAGAAGGGCATGTTCCAAGGCCTTGCCATGAGAACAAGAATGGCCCATTCCAGGAAAGAAAGGAGGCCAGCATGGCCAGAAGGAATCGGAAAGGGAGGAGAAGTGAGGGAAGAAGGTGGGCAAGAGAAAGCACGCAGACCGCTTTTGGCCACTTAAGAATGTGGGTGTCATGGCGTCATTCACAACGCAATGGGAAGCCAACAGATCTCCATCAGAAGACTCACACAATCTGTTTAATAAATGAAATGGAGGGCCTGGCTGTGGTGTGAAGAACACACCATGGTGACACAGGAGTGGCACAGGGATGCCAGGCAGGAGCCCAGGACAGGCAGCCTGGCAAGAGAGGGTGGTGGCCAGGCTCAGGTCGTTGCCAGGCTCAGGTGCTGGCAGTGGAGATGGAGTGAGTGGTTGACCTCTGGATATATTTGAGAGATTATGGATCCTAGGACTTGCTGATGGGCTGAACATGATGCTTGAAAATGGAGAAGCATCCAGGGTAATGCCTATATTTTTATTCCAAGCAACAGGGTGATAGTGATGCCATTTGCTGACATAGGGAAGACTGGTAGAAGATTTTGTGTCAACATGGAGAATGGGACTTGAAGAACCTTCTGAACCTGGAATTACCAAAATCTTAGAAAACCCTTTACAAATTAGATTTTCAAAAACAAATGCCTCTGGCACAGTTAATTAACAGAAATTTCACTGAGTAAGAGGCTTGTTCTCAGAGTTACAAATGACGCCCTTTGAACTTGGACTCACGTCAGAATCATTCAGCATTCAGCCCATGGACCAGGAATGGAAAGTTTAATCGATTGCAATAGAACAAGAATGAATTCCTGGTGAAAACGCAAGTGGCTCCTGGCCAAGTGGCTGTCTGACAGCTGACCACTTGAGATGTGCTTGCTGGTGTTCCACTGAGGAACATCTGTGTGTCTCATCTGAGATGGTGACAGCCAACAGATGTATCACTGAAATCAGTGATGCCCGTCCAACAGAGACCAGAGTTATCTGCACCCTAACCGTAACCCTAACTCCTCATGCAGCTGTTCCTCATCACAGAAAGCTAGGACTTGGAAGGTATGAGTTCTTGGGTCAGTTCAGCCCCTGCCTGGCTGGATATCATAAATACTCTCTGAACCAGGGTAAGAACAATATAACTAACCTGGGAAGAGTCACCCCATGCCTCAGTTTCCCTTGGAGGGTGATCCTAATTAGATGATCAACAATGTTTCCATCCAAATCAGATGCACTCTGTGGGCTTTCAACTGTCAAAGCACAGCAGATTGAGACTTGAAATGGGGATGGTGATGCTGATATCAACAGGAGCCAAGTGTGCACGTGTGGGAAGCAGGCCTGGCTGGGGATGGGCACAGTGTGGAGATCTGCAGAGTTTCGAGTGGTGGACGAGTGTGTGGACTCTGGAGTCAAGTGGCCTCTGGGGAGGTGCTGTCATTCCCATATTGCAGGTGGGGACACTGAGGCGCAGAAATACCCAGGGATTTGCCCCAGGTCCCACAGCCAATTAGTGGCAAAGCAGAAATTTGAAGCCAGGTTGGCCTGGCTCTAGGACCCAGTGCTCCTGACTCTGTGCTTTAGAGGAGCTTTGCCATCTGTGGTCTCTGATGTGTCACCTCCTAGACTTCCCTGCTCAGCCTGGCCAAGACAAGAATAGGACCTGATGTCCCCATTCAGGAAGAAGCTGACTGACCTTGCACCTCTGCTCCCCTCTGCCTTTGCCACATGGAAACAGCCAGAGATGGCATCCATCAATATCTCTCAAACATACTCCCTTCTTCCACTCCCAGTGATGCCCCTCACTGCAGCCATTGTCAAGAATGGATAAGTGACAACCCAGGTGACTTGGAAGGCCACAGGCCAACAAAAAGGCACCCAAAGTTCCCAGGAAGGCCACTGGAACAGCAGAAGTAGCCAGAAGAGGTACCAGCAGGTGGCTTTAATGTGTCTTTCTGCCACCTGGATACTTCAAAAGCATTTGTGTTTTATGTGGTGGTTTGTTTTGCTTTTGGAAATTTATCCTATTGCAGTGTCTATGGGAAATTTGTTTAATGCTTAAACAGTTTTTGAAAGGTAATACAGTTGACCCTTGAACAACATGGGTTTGGACTGCACAGGTCCACTTACACATGGATTTGCAGGATGCAAAACCCATGCATGAGGAAGGCCAATTCTCTGTATATGTAAGTTCTCCAGGGTCTATTTTGAAACTTGAGTATGCACAGATTTTGGTATACATGGGGGTGTCCTGGAATCAATCCCTCAAGGATACCAAGGAACAGCTGGACATACACATGCTAAAAATCTCATAAACAGTAACAATAAGTCTTGTATTGGTATGTCATATTTCTTAGCTAGGTTTTAAGGCATGGCATGCATACTTATTTACTGGTATTTTTTCAGGATAATCTCCCAAGTTCACATCCTTAACCTAATGACAGCTGCAAAGCCCTGTTTGCCATATAAGGAAGCAAATCCACAGGTTCTGGGAACTCACACGTGGGCATCTTTGGAAGGCCATTATTCTGCCTACTACAATTGATATAAGGTTTCACAATGGATATAAGGGCAAAACCTTATATCCATTGATATAAATGTGTGATTTGGTTATTTTCAAATGATTCATCTGGTAAAGAAGGTGTGTTTAGATAATGATGAATAAACATCATTTGCTGAATGAATATCTACCACGTGTCAGGCAATGTTTTAAGCACTTACATAGATTAACTTGTTTAATCCTCACAACCAGTGTGTGAGGTGGGCACCATCATTGACTCCACATTACAGATGAGATGCACCTGAACTGAGTGGATGGCGTAGTTTGAAGAGAGAATTTGTGCGAGAGCTAGATTTGAGTCCCAGCTATCTGCCAGGAGACTCTGCGGCCCCTCAGGAGGTTTATGATACAAAAGACAGAATGATCACCCCTGGTGCCAACAGGACCTGCCAGCTGGTGCTGCTTCCTACTGAAGCTTCCTGATGTTTTACACTTGGGAAATTCAGATGGATGGCATCATCCCTGGTAGACGGCACCTCTTCAGGACAGCAGCCTATGTTTAAATGTAACATGCAACCACTCTGCGCAGCAGTCTGCCACCACCTTGCAAGGAAACTGTGTGCAGATTCAGCCACACCTTACAGAATGCAGACCTGATACCCTGTCTTTTATTCTCCAAGGGCAGAGGAAAAGCAAGGTCTGGACCAGCCGACACGTGGCATGTGTGAAACAGGGGCAGCTCCATCGTGCCTGTATGCAACCCGCCTCCCTGAAGAAGCAGTCCCAGCTCATTGTGGTGGCCTTTCAAATGGGAATTCTGAACAGCCCGCAAGGCCCAGTCACAGGAGAAGTCTGATGTGGTTGTAAAACCACAGAGTAGAGGCATAGTCCCCCGAGGAAAGCAGACTGTGTTCTACCACCTTTGGTTTCTTGCTGCCTGGACAGGAAGAAATTTACTCCATCTGCAAGCTCCCCTCCCCTGCAAAGAGTGTGGGACCTTACAACCATCACCTGTGCAAGGTGGACATTTTCCAGAGTCAGAGGTGGTTCTGGAGAAAATGTGAAGGTGGGCAAGTCTGCCCCAACCCCTCTCTTGGTGTTTTCTAAATATTCTCATGCCTTGTCTGTCTCAGAAAAGAATCCAGCAGGTTCTTCAGCTGAGTCTAATTACAGAAACACACGATACTTTCACCCCAGGCGTTCAGCTTGGTCTTTAATGGTGGGAGAAAACTCTTCCTCCTTCATTAAAAAAAAATTCACAAAAAAAGTAGAATTGTTTTCCGAGGGGGGAGGCGGGGGCGGGGGGGAACTTTCCTGAAATCCCTGATGGCAAGAACTGAGCCTCTCTCATCCAGTTCTTAGGTCTGGTGCCGGCACACAGGCCCTCAGTCAAGGCGCAGAAGGAATGACTGGCCAACCACCCTTTAAATCTCAGCAGCATTTCAGAGGTTACCAAGCCCTGTGGCACTCCCAGTTAAACACATTGGGCTGAAAACTTGATTAATCTTTTTCCCCCTCAAGTTCTCATGAAGATGAGACTAAGGGAATGAAAAAGTCAAAAACTCTCAACACAATGGGGCCATCAGTGACAAAGGAGTCCAGTCTTTTCCGGAACAATGGTGGTAACTGATGAAGTGAGTAGCGATGCCTATTACAGAATTTGAGTAACAAATTAATATTAAGTGGAGGTACTGGGTTCTACAAGCAAATATAAATGTGATAAAATTTAGTGTAAATATATACATTAGATATACAGGTTATACGCAATTAATAAATATCTAGGCAGAAGTCTCATGGAGCTGTTTATTCGCCTGTCAGGGAAGAGTCAATCCATAGCAGTGCTGTCCAACAGATCTTTCCTCACTGCTGGAAAGTTCTGTACCTGTGCTGCCACACGTGGTAACCACTAGCTCCATGTGGACGCTGAGCACTTGAAATGTGGCAAGTGCAACTGGGAAAGTGAATTTTTAAATTTAATATTAATTTTCATTTTAATAGCCACATGAAGCTAATGGCTGCCATACTGGATAGCTAAAATTAAATTGTGACATCTGAAGGAGTGGAGGTAACTGTAGTGGTGGTAGTGATGGTAGTAATAGTAATAATAAAAATAATGACTCTACTCACTGACTTGTTTTTACCATAAACCTTCTCCCCTTGATCACAGTAAGATGATTTTTTTCCTGTTTTGTTGTTGCTGTTGTTGCTTGGGTTTGGGCTTGGTTTTGGTTGTGTGGTGGGAAGTTTGAGACAGGGTCTCGCTCAGTCACCGAAACTAGAGTCCAGTGGCATGATCATATCTCACTGCAGCCTCGACCTCCTGGGTGCAAGCAATCCTCCCGCCTCAGCCTCCCAAGTAGCCAGGATTACAGGCATGTGTCACTATGCATGGCTAATTTTTAAATTGTTTGTAGAGACAGGGGTCTCACTATGTTTCCCAGGCTGGTCTCAAACTCCTGGGCTCAAGCGATCCTCCCGCCTCAGCCTCCCAAAGTGCTGCGATTACAGGTGTGAGCCACCGTGCCTGGCCAGCAAGGTGATTTTTAAAAAGCAATATTTCTTGTAGTGATTAATGGTTTTTTGAAGTTCACAAACTCCATATTAGATTATTTGTCTTCTCTTAAATGTAAGTAAAAAGGACTTAGAATATACACAAAGAAAACAGCACACAGAATTTGCTCTCATTTTCGTGAAGTCTGAAGTTGGTTGGCCACTTGAGTGTCCAGCCACAGTCATCTCTCTGCCCGTATGTGGACTTTGACTCCATACGTAGAACAATAATTTTCCAGTATTACTGCTGCCCATATCGGGGGTGCTGAGATTCTGAATTTTCCACATATTGTTTTAAAATGTTATAATGAGCATGCATCATTTTAAATAAAAATAATAAAGCCTCTTAAGATTTCGGCTGAAGGTGTCAGGGGCTGCGCTGAGCGCTGGCTCGGGCGTAAGAGGGACCCTTCCTTTGCTCACACTCAGGAAACCGGGGATCCCTGGAAATCGCAAGTCCTGAAGACGCCGCAAGTTCCCTGGGAGAGGACAGGCCGGGCAGGTGCTCCGGGAGCCTCCGGAGGGGACGGAGGGCGCGCGGCCGGGGCGGCCACAAACCGGTCTGCGGCGCCATCTAGCGGGTGCGCCGGGACCGTCGCCCACGAGGCCCTTCCCCAGAGGAGAGGCTGATGCCAATCAAAATGCCACCGGGACCCCTTGTCAAAGTAAAGCCATTTAGAGAAACGCTTGCTGGGCTCTGCAATCAGCTATGCAAAGAAAAAGACAAAAGTGTTTAGGAACATTCCCTCGCTGTTTCTCTCAGGCGGGGCTGCCGTGCAGCTGGAGTTCCCTGTGAAGGAGAGAGGCTGTAATAATTATTTACAAGCTGCATCTATTCCGATCCGTCAGTGGCCACGCCATCCCTGTTACTAAATATGTGGAATTTCACCACTATCTTAAGTACTTCCCCTTTAAACAAAAATGAGAAGCAAACTCTTAACATTTATCATACTGCTTCATTTCATTCTCATGATAACAAGATAAGGTTATTCTGGCTTCTGGTAGGAATTATATTACCCTTTCTACAGACAGGATAGCTAAGGGGGGCTGTGTTGAAGGCCACGCAGCTGTAAGCCAGGTTGATTTTCTTAAGCACATGCATCTCACATTTCCCCAGCTGTGGAGAAGAGGCCGTTTCCTGATCAGGAAAGTAGCTTGCTGGCAAGAGCTCTGGTTTGCCAAACAGGAATATCAGGCTTGCAGTGGGTAACTCAAAGTGCTCATAGACAGCCTGCATATTCACGACCCCAAAACTGTGATATATAATCTAGTTCACTGTCAACAGTGAGTTGTGGGTTTGTTTTTTTGTTTTTTTTTTTTAAGAAAATTATTGTCTCAGAATACAGCTTCCTAAGGCCGGGCATGGTGGCTCATGCCTCTAATCCCAGCACTTTGAAAGGCTGAGTCAGGCAGATCACCTGAGGTCAAGAGTTCGAGATCAGCCTGGGCAATGTGGTGAAACCCCATCTCTACTAAAAATACAAAAATTAGCCAGGCGTGGAGGCACCCACCTGTAATCCCAGCTACTCAGGAAGCTGGGGCAGGAGAACTGCTTGAACCTGGGAGGCAGAGGTTACCAGGAGCCATGATCATGCCAGTGCACTCCATCTGGGCAACTCTCAAATAAATAAATAAATAAATACAGCTTCCTGATCATTTTACTACCTTTAAGGGGATGTAAAACAGGACCATGAAATCCCTTGCATAATCACTCTTAATTTTAGGATTCGGGGCTCATCCGACAAGCAGGACAGCTCCAGGGCCAGCGTCTCTAATGGATGCACCATGCAACGGCTGTTTTTCTGTGAGATGAGTCATAAATATTAATGGTATTGACAGAGCCTTTAAAAATTTGTCATGTCACATCCCAGCCATTGAAGCACCTGGAATTCCACTATTTTATTGCTCTAACTGACAACCACTCATTTCTTTCCTGAACTTGCTTATATGGATCTATTTTTCCCTTTCACCTTCAGAAATTATACATCAGCAAAGGTTTTCCCAAATAGAGGCAGGTCAACTGAACCAAACTTCTTAATGGACTTTTCCCTTCCTTTCCATTGAGCTGACCCAGTTCACCCTCCAAGAGCAATCCTTTAATACTGTTATGTTTTCAGTGTAAGTTGGGGGTGGGGGGTGGCATAAGAGCCAAATCCAGTTATGGGGCCACTGCAGCAATGGGTTTCCTAAATGGCCTGCTGGCACCACATGCTGGAATAGCAGCATGGGTAGTTGGCTTGCAGTGCCAGGAATGCCACAAGCGGGGTGCCCACCCTGCAGCAAGTGCATATGGCAGCATTTACAAAGCACATGGCTTTCAGCTCAGATGACAAAGATGGTTACTTGCAGCCATTTGTAAAGTGTACCCAGTGGACAGACATTCTCCTGGACAATTTAAAAGTGTTCCTTTCAGCTCTGAGAGAGTGGGATCAATCAGGTGAAATCGTGTGTATGTACCTGCAGAACGCCTTGCTCTTTCTGGTATATGAGAGAACCCAAGAGACTGACCTACCTTCAGCTCGTTCTAGACACCAACTGCCAAATGTCGTACATGTTCCTCAACAGTTTTTATACTGACAAACTTGGGCTTTTGTGGGAAGCGGGAGAAGCATGGGCCTTTTGAGAGGCTATGAAGTCATGATTCCACAAAAACAACTCTCAGGCCAGGCACGGTGGTTCACTCCTGTAATCCCAGCACTTTGGAAGGTCAAGTGGGAGGATCACCTGAGTCCAGGAGTTCAAGAACAGCCTGGGCAACATAGTAAGACTTTGTCTCTGCAAAAAATAGATAAAATCAGCTAGGTGTGGTGTCATGGGCCCATAGTCCCAGCTACTCAGGAACCTGAGGTGGGGAGATCACTTGAGCCCTGGAAGTTAAGGCTGCAGGTGAGCTATGAACACACTACTGCACTCCAGCCTGAGTAACAGAGCAAGACTTCTGTCTAGAAGAAGAAGGAGGATGAGGAGGAGGAAGAAGAAGAGGAGGAGGAAGAGGAGGAGGAGGAGAGGGAGGGGAGGGGGAGAGGGAGGGGGAGGAGGTGGAAAAGGAGGAAGAAGAGGAGGAGGAGGAGAGGGAGGGGGAGGAGGAGGAAGAGGAGGAGGGGGGAGGGGGAGGAGGAAGAGGAGGAGGAGGGGGAGAGGGAGGGGGAGGAGGAGGGGGGGGAGGAGGAGGAAGAGGAGGAAGAAGAGGAGGAGGGGGAGAGGGAGGGGAGGGGGAGGAAGAGGAAGAGGAGGAAGAAGAGGAGGAGGGGGAGGGGGGAGGAAGAGGAAGAGGAGGAAGAAGAGGAGGAGGGGGAGAGGGAGGGGGAGGAGGAGGAAGAGGAGGAGGAGGGGGAGGGGGAGGAGGAAGAGGAAGAGGAGGGGGAGGGGGAGGGGGAGGGGGAGGGGGGAGGAGGAGGAAGAGGAGGAAGAAGAGAAGGAGGGGGAGAGGGAGGGGGAGGAGGAGGAAGAGGAGGGGGGAAGGGGAAGAGGGGGAGAGGGAGGGGGAGGAGGAGGAAGAGGAGGAAGAGGAGGAGGGGTGAAGGGGGAGGAGGAACAGGAGGAGGAGGGGGAGGGGAGAGGAGGAGGAAGAGGAGGAGGAACAGGAGGGGGGAGAAGGAGGGGGAGGAGGAGGGGGGAGGAGGAGGAAGGGAGGAGGGGGAGGAGGGGGAGGAGGAGGGGGAGGAGGGGAGGAGGAACGGGAGGAGGGGGAGGGGGAGGAGGGGAGGGGGAGGGGGAGGAGGGGGAGGAGGAGGGGGAGGAGGGGAGGAGGAACAGGAGGAGGGGGAGGGGGAGGAGGGGAGGAGGAGGGGGGAGAAGGAGGGGGAAGAGGAGGACGAGGAGGGGGAGGAGGAGGACGAGGAGGAGGGGAGGAAGGGAAAAGAAAAAAAGAAAAAGATAATAACTTTCAAAGAGAATAAAAGTTCTTTCCTGTCCTGATGAGCAGAGTTCAGTCAACAAGACTGAGTGTGAGTCCTGTGTAGCTGAGTGAATGGCAGGAGATATGACAGCCAGGCAGAGCCATGATCTGGAGCTCCAGTTCTCACTGCACATGGGCAAGGTGCAGTGACTGGGCTGCCCGGATCTAAGTGGTCGATGGCGCCCATGTCGCCGCTCTGCCTCCTAAACCTATAGTGAGCTAGTGTCCCCCCAAAATTCACGTCCACCGACAACCTCTGAATGTGACCTGATTTGAAAACAGAATTTCTGCACACGTAATCGAATGAGGTCATACTGGATTAGGGTGTGTCCTCAACGCAACGACTGGTGTCCTCACAGGGGAGGACACGGAGACGCAGACACACACACACACAACTTACGTGATGGTACAGGGAGAGAAGAGTGCAAGGTGGCCACAGGCTAAGAACGCCCGGAGCCAGCAGAAGCTGGAAGAGGCAGGGAAGGCTCCTCCCTCGAGGACTCAGAGGGAGCACCTCCCTGCTAACACCTGATTTCAGACTTTTGGCCTCCGGAGCTATGAGGAAATAAATTCCTATTGTTTTAAGACACCAAGTTTATGGTAATTTGTTACTGCAGCCCCAGAAAACTAATATAGCACCCAAAACAGACATTGTTTACTGATTGGCATCCTTTTTCCTGCCTAACATAGCACTCCAGCAGACGACCATTTGGCACATGATATAAAACCCACTTCCCACCCCCAAACCAGATGGAGCTTTACAGGATGCATCCTAGTTGGGGGTTGTGGGAGGTGGAGGAAAGAGAGAGAGAGAGAAAGAGAGCAGAGAAAAGAAAAGAAATGGAAGCAACCTAAATATTCATCAATAGGGAAATGGTTAAAGAAAAAAAATAAACCTATGGAATAACCTATTGCAGAATAGAATAGTTTCCAGAAAATGATTAAGCTCTCTTCATATCAGCACAAAAAGCCTCCAAAGCCCGTTGTTGACTTTAAAGAGTGTTACACTCAACATGATGCCATTTGTTTTAAAACACAACCACACACAAAGCCATATCACAGATTTTCTGCAGCCCCACATACGTTTGTTTGGTTTTCTTACAGACAGGGTCTCACTCTGTGGCCCAGGCTGGAGTGTGGTGCACAATCACGACTCACTGAAGCCCGGAACTACTGCGGCCCCATATATGCATGAGAATGTAGATACACAGAAAGACAAAGTTCTGGATAAAATAAATAACAAGAAACACAATCACTAATTTGGGCGCGGCAGTAGGAATTAAAGCAGTCAACGGCACTTATCTGTGATGTTTTAGGAAGATGTATTCAAGCACTGTTTAGATTTTAAAGTTTTACACAAGACAAAATACAAGACACAGCCCCAGAAGCCTTCAAAGCTTTCTAAAATGCCCTCCTACTTATGGCATCCCAAAGCTGGGACAGACCCCAAGGGCCCATATGGCACCTTCTGGCCCTTCCTTCCCCTCTGAGTAAAGTGCCTACTCAAAGCTGGAGACTCCACAGACAGAGCCTGCCTGCATCTGATGCCCAGCGACCAGCAAAGCATGTGAGCACAGGACACACAGACGGGAGGCAGAGAAAGGCTCTCTTGAGAGGAAGGGGAGCTTCATAAGAGTCAAGTCCCTGACCTTGACCTTAGCCTTTGGGACTACTAGGCAGAATCATCCAAAGAAAATAAAGGGTATCAAGGGTACTCAATAAGTTTCAGGCCAGGCACAGTGGCTCACGCCTGTAATCCTAACAATTTTGGAGGCTGAAATGAAAGAATTGCTTGAGCACAGGAGTTCAAGACCAGCCTGTGCAACATGGTGAGACCTCGTCTCCACAAAAAATAAAATAAAATAAAAACTTATCCAGACATGGTGGCATGCCTATGTTCCCAGCTACTTGGAAGGCTAAGGCAGGAGGATCACTTGAGCCTGGGAGACTGAGAACACAGTGAGTTGTGATTGTGCCACTGCAACAGAGTGAGACCTTATCTCAAAAGAAGGAGGAGGAGGAGGAAGGAAGAAGGAGGGTGAAGAAAAAAAAATAAGGAAGGAGAAAGGAAGGGGGGGAGGAAGGATAAGAGAGGGAGGAAGAAAGGAGGAATAATAATAGAAATTATAATAATAATAGAAATAAAGTACACAATAAATGTAACACACCCAAATCATCATCCTGGTCCATGGAAAAATTATTTTCCATGAAACCAGTCACTGGTGCCCAAAAAGGATGGGGCCTGCTGATACACAGCACATATAACATGCAAAATATGTGTTGATTGACTACACCATCAGTAAGGTTTCCAGTCAACAGTAGTCTATTCACAGTTAAGATTTTGGTCAGTCAAAAGTTATACTCGGACTGTCCAGTGCCCCTAACACCTGCATTGTTCAAAGGTCAACTGTTTATGTTTCTGGCATTCATCAGTCCCCTCCCCCAGCAGGTCAACACGAGAGCTGAAGTCCCGTCTGCCTTATTCAACACCATTCACTAGAACAGCGCTCAGCACAGAATAGGCACACAAACACTGTCTGAAAAAAAGAAGCGTTTGTGTCCAGGCCTCATTGTAAGCTTTCAGGCCAATATGACTGAAAAGAATTCTGATAATCTCTCATTGTAACCTGTGCTGAGCCCATGTGCCCAGTTGCCTAGAAACTCACAAGTGTGCTCATTTTTTTATTCCAATCTTTTTGAAAGATAATATGCTTTTTATCTGCATGTGCAGAGCCAGGCTTTTTAGTTCTAAGAACAGTCATTGAAGGGTGGACTGCAGTCCTCAACACCAAGTCACACCCGGAAATAAATCTTTAAGCCCAAAGCTCAGTAATTAGGCAGAAAACCTAAGAGAAGAGACACTGTTGAAGGAAAAAGGAAAACTTGTGCCTTCAGAGGGAAAAAAAAAAGAAACAGACACATTTGTTAGCATTTCGTAGCTAGGGAGAGAGAGCAAAAAGATGACACAGACATAGAAGATGATGCAGAAAGCATCATGGAAGGATAAATGTGTGGATGAAAGGGTGGATGGGTGAATGGAAGGGTAAATGGGTGAATGGAAGGGCGGATGGGTGGATGGAAGGGTGAATGAATGGATGAAAGAGTAAATGGGCAGATGGAGGGGTGAAAGGGAGGATGGAAGGGTGGATAGGTGGAAGAAAGGGTGAATGGATGGATGGAAGGGTGGATGGATGGATGGAAGGGTGAATGGGTAGATGGGTGGATGGAAGGGTGGATAGGTGGATAAAAGGGTGAATGGATGGATGGATGGATGGATGGATGGATGGATGGGTGAATGGGTGGATGGAAGGGTGGATAGGTGGATGAAAGGGTGAATGGATGGATGGAAGGGTGGATGGATGGATGGAAGGGTGGATAGGTGAATAAAAGGGTGAATGGATGGATGGAAGGGTGGATGGATAGATGGATAGAAGGGTGAATGGGTGGATGGAAGGGTGGATGGGTGGATGGAAGGGTGGATGGATGGATGGAAGGGTGAATGGGTGGATGGAAGGGTGGATGGGTGGATGGAAGGATGGATGGATGGATGGATGGAAGGGTGAATGGGTGGATGAAAGAGTGAATGGATGGATGGAAGGGTGGATGGATGGATGGAAGGATGAATGGGTGGATGGAAGGGTGGATGGGTGGATGGAAGGGTGGATAGGTGGATAAAAGGGTGAATGGATGGATGGAAGGGTGGATGGATAGATGGATGGAAGGGTGAATGGGTGGATGGAAGGGTGGATGGGTGGATGGAAGGATGGATGGACGGCTGGGAGAATAAATGGTTGGATGGAAGGGTGAATGGGTGGATGGAAGGGTGGATGGATGGATGGAAGGGTGGATGGGTGGATGGAAGGGTGGATGGATGGATGGAAGGGTGGATGGGTGGATGGAAGGGTGGATGGGTGGATGGAAGGGTGGATGGGTGGATGGAAGGGTGGATGGATGGATGGAAGAGTAAATGAGTGGATGGAAGGGTGAATGGGAGGATGGAAGGGCGGATAGGTGGATGAAAGGGTGAATGGGTAGATGGAAGGGTGGATGGATGGATGGAAGGGTGGATGGGTGGATGGAAGGGCAGAAGGGTGGATGGAAGGGTGGATGAATGGATGGAAGAGTAAATGGGTAGATGGAAGGATGAATGGGAGGATGGAAGGGTGGATAGGTGGCTGAAAGGGAGAATGGGTAGATGGAAGGGTGGATGGAAGGGTAGATGGCTGGATGAATGGAGGGAAGGAAGAATGAATGAATGAGCACCTCACCACAGCTATCTCACTCTGCCAGTCTGCCTGCTTGGCTACTGCATCAGCTCCACCTGGTGTCTATTCCTGGGTCTCTCCTACTTCTATCAGGCATTCTCCCAAAAGCTGCATATTTACTTCATGAAGTAGAGGCTGACTTGCTACCCAAAAGATCATCAGCAACCAACACAATCCAGGATCACACATCTGTGGCAGCAAAGTCCTTAATCATAAGCCTGGGACTGAATCCCAGGACCAGCAGCACCTTCTCAGAGGGCAATAGGGGCACTGGGTGGGCTATTCCATGGGTGCAGATGCTTCAACTGCCCACCCCATGGCTGTCACAGGTGAGGTCACAAGACCAGACCCCCATTCCCCCAACATCTGTGTATGCGACCCTGTGCTAACCAATGGGGAGGAAGGTGCCACAGCCAGCTGGGGCTGTAGGAATGAGTCTCCTCTCCAGGAAGAAATGAGGGATGGCATAGTGGATGGCATCCCTAGCCTCCCTTCCTGATAGTGATGACCCCTGTGTGAGGAGCCCAGCAGGCCTAGGAGGGTGATGGGAGGCTAAGAAGAGCCTTCGGTTAAAACCCTTCAAGCTGCAGCCAAGCGCTACCCAGAGGGGGTTTACAGGGGGCAGGTTTACTGTGTCATAAGGCAGGAGGTCAGAGGAGGGAGGCTGGTAACGAGGCAGCTCGGCAACCTGTGACACTGGTAAGGATACAGCCTTCTACCCTCTCTCTGCTCTGCCACCCCAGAGTGTGTACAGCTCCTCTCACAGTTACACCTCCTGCTCCTTACACAGTCATGCTCAGGGACAGAAAGCAGGAATGTCCCTGCACTTCATTCCTTTTTAACAGCAAGTTGTATTTCTCCAGACTCCTCGTCCAGCTAGCCAACTTCCTCTTGGGTGCAATAATCACAAGGGAAGGGGATGAACTAACCCTGATGGTTTAGACCAATCTAGATGCCACCCTGGGGCTGTGGAGGGGTCCAGCCTTACCCAGTGGACCAAAGGATGTGGCCACTCAGAGGGCAAAGACCTCAACTGAGGCCCCTTTAGCAAGAAAGCTGGGGAGGAAGCAGGAGGCAGGAGTGGCCATTGTCTAAGAGAACACCACTGGCCACCACCTCACCCGCTGAGTATACCATGGGCCCTTCGTCTGTGCTGCTACAACAAAATACCTGAGATTGGGTCATTTATAAAGAATAGAAACTTACTTCCTCACAGTTCTGGATGCTGGAAGGCCAAGACCGAGACCCTGACAAGGTCAGTGTCTGCTGAAGATCTGGTCTCTTTGCTTCCAAGATGGCACCTTGTTGCTGTGTCTTCCAGAGAGGATGAAACACCATGTTCTCGCATGGCACAAGGGGCAGGTGGGAGGGCCTAAGCCAGTTTCCTCCAGCCCTTTTGTAAGGAAGCCATCCATTCGTGAGGGCAGAGTCCTTGTGGCTTCATCACTTCCCAAAAGGCCTCACCTCTTAATACCACCACAAGGGGGATTGAGTTTCCTCATGAAGCTTGGAGGCGACACATTCAAACCATAACATACAGAACTTCAGTGAATACTTCTGGATCCATACATTCTTTGTGATCCACAATAAATGATCCAAACAAATAAATAAAGGATGACTCCAGAACGAAGATCACACATCCTAGCAAAGCATACAAACCTGTAAGGGTGCTCTGCCCACTTCTCTGCTGCCCTCATCACCTCTCCGCAGCCCAAACACCAGCCCCACCAAGCCACCTGCAGCCCCGTAACCTCCCATGCTCCTGCTTCTGCCCCTGCTCATCACACACATCGTTCCATCTCCTAGAACAACCTTCCTTCTTTCCACCTGGCTAATGTCTATTCACCTTCAAGAATCAGACAGCGCATTCCTTCCTCCCCTTTCTTCCCCGACTCTCCCAAACAGTAGGAGCCGTCCATGGACCCCCAGACCCTCTGAGATTCTCTCTGTCTGCACCCATACTGTTCCCACCCTAAACTCTTAGCTGTGTCTGACTCAGCAAACCAGACTCCTTTCCTCCAAGAGGAGAACCCACCGTCTATCCTGAGATTGAACTTCTTTTTACCTTCTCCAAAGTTTGACAACTATACCTACAGATGGCTAGATAAGACAATGACAATGACAAAAATTATAACAGCTCAACATTATTCAGTGCATACAGTATGCCAGGCCAATGTGCAAACACTTTACCTTAGTATCTCATTTAATCCTCACAAAAGTATGAGGCAGGCAATGTGATTTTTACAGTTTACAGATAAAGAAATCGAGCTTCAAAAAGACTCAGTGACTTGCCCAATACCATGAAGCTAGTAATCAATGGAGCTCAAATTTCAAACTAGGCAGGTTGACCCAACAGCCCGTGCTCTTGACCAAAATAACTCACTGCCACCTACCTTGAAGGAAATCATAATTGAAATTTTGCCAGGGTCTACCTCCTCCTAGGCAAATCAATAGGATAATGAAATTGGCTGGATAGCAAGGACTGTTAATCCCACATACCAGCTGAATCTGCTCCAGTGTCCTTTCTGGGACACTTGCCCTCTAGATACACAATGTTTATATTTGCCTTGATAGTTTAAGCATGGTCATATTTTTATGGCTCAGTTTATCCATCTGACATCACTGTGGAGTAGACAAAAGAAGACCTCTCACTTGGAAACTCACACATGAGATACTAAAGCAGAGGGAGGTTAGGTGACCATCCTGAGGCTACATGGAGAGTGAGACGCCAGCTGGGCTTTGCCTTCAGGTCTCCTCCTCCCAGTCCCAGGATTAGAGGTCAGTGATAAGGAACTCTGACCAAAGCCCACCCAGCCCCTGTCCCGTGGTGATCCACATCCTCCTTGGGGATGAGGCTGCCTGTGTAAACTAAGAGACTCATGTTCCTTGGGGTTCTGGAAGCTCTGCTCTGGGATCCTCTGGAAGAGCCAAGTACAATGAAAGTGCATCCCTGGTGACAAGACAGTGGTATCCCTAGGAGCTTGGAGCTGTCAGAGGTGCCAGAGTGACATGGAGGCCAAGAGAGCTCCCAAGGCCACAGCCTGAGAGGTGCCAAGCCATGAGCTGGTGCAGGTAGCAGCCTGGGACTACAACGACAGAACAGATCACGGAGGAGGGATGGAGAGCCCTGAGCACCAAGCTTGAGGAAAGCTCCAACTAGAGAGAGCCGGAATCCTGCGTAAGGCAAGTGTGGTAGGAAAATAACAGCCTCCTCCAGAGATGTCCACGTCCTAATCCCAAACCTGTGGATATGTTACCTGATGTGGCCAAAGGAATCTTTGCAAGAGTGATTAAGTCAGGGATCTTGAGATGGGGAGATTATCCTGAATTACCTGGGTGGGCCCCTTGTGATGACATGGGGCAAGCAAAAATATTGAAATAGGGCTCGGATCTATTTTCACAGAGCAGGTATTGATGGAAGAGAAAGCAGGAGAATCAGAGCAGGTGATACAATGATGGAAAGAGGGATGAGAATCATGTGGACCCATGGGCCAAGGAATGCTGGTGGCATCTAGAAGCTGGAAAAGGTACAGAGTAAATTCTCCCCTAGAGCTTCCAGAAGAAACCAACCCTGCTGACAACTTCGCTTTAGCCCAGGAAACCTACTTAGGACCCTCTGACCTCCAGAACTCTAAAATAATAAATTTGTAGGGTTTTTTTTAAGTCATTGAGTTTATGGTAACTTTTTAGAGCAGCACAGGAAAATTAATACAATGGCAATCAAGAGCTCTCTAGCCAATGGACTCAAGCGCCGATGGTAGACATAACCATTCATTCATTTGCTGAGCAAATACTATATACTCAGTACCAGACTGAAAAAACAGCCAGTGAGCAAAACAAACATGGCCTCTCCCATCAGGGAGCTTGAAATCCAGTGGGGAAGACATGCCAGTTATCAATTCATGGCCTCTCAGCTGCAAGTTTACCCCTCATTACCTGCTCTGTGAAAATAGATCTGAGCCCTACGTCAGTATTTCTGCTTTTCCAATGGGCACGATGTTAGGCTTTGTCAGTAGAGCATGCTGGAGAGACAGTTTGGGAGGAAAGGGTTGGCTTTCTGATTCTGAGCTCCTCTTTCTGCAGCTCCTGTCATGTATGAGACTTCTCCAGCAATGGTGGCTTCCTCAGCGCCCCACTCCTGCAGTTTACGGTGGCCAGCAGCACCTCACAGCTGGCAGCTTTCCCTAACGTCCACCTTCAGTAGTTCGGTAGCAAGTGCATCACCCTGTGAACAGTCATCCCTAGCACTGCAGAGGGCAAATTTCCATCAAGCTCTGCCTGAGTGCTACATCAGCAACTTATCTGCCATTCAGTGAGCTGTGCAGAAATGTTGCTTCTGGGGGACGGGCAGGGGAAACCTCTTCTGTGAGCATTATAGCTCAGCCCTCAGGCTAGTAGCTGCTCCCTTTGTCTGACATTCCTATATTTAGACTTCTCTTCACTTCTAACTAACCAATCCCTCATTATCCCAATCCTCTGTCATCGTTAACATTTCTTTCCATGTTCACATTCTTTCTCATGACTGGACCTGGACTGAGACAGACAGGACACAAACACTCATAAGTGTGGATCACAGACAGTGACGGGATCTGCACGAGACAAGGAAAAATGAGTGGAAATAGAAAGGGGGAGACTAATTCGGCCAGGGTAACCAGGAGAGGACTCTTCACACTTGACCTTCAAGTGAAAAGTGGTAAGAAATCAGCCGTAGTGGAGCATTCTGGGCTGAGGGAGCCAGGAGGCGACCTGAGGGGAATGAGACGTAGTGTGGCCATGTTCTCACTGTGCAAGCTTCTGAGGGACAGGTGGGATTTGGTTCACAGGCATCATATCATGCAATAAAACCAGCAAGATAACGGCATCGGCTCGAGCCTGTCACCCTCGAATCCAGTCCTTGGTCCTCCTCTGATCAGTTCTGGGTCATAGCAGTGTTGACCCCTGAAGATGCTGTTTTCTAAGCTTTTGTCTCAGCTAGCAGGGTGAGATTAAGTGAAGGACTTTGCAGGATCCGGCAGAAGGAGGGAGGCAGGAGCCAGGTAATTCCTCACCCCACTCCCAGCCCTGCCTCAGGTAACATCCTTCACAACAGTTGAATCTCTCCTGTGCTCCAGCCCTACCCAGGCTGCTCGAATGTGATTCTGGCTGCAGCAGTGACCCCAAGGTCCTGGGCTCTGGTAATACCCCCTCTGCCCTCACCCTCTGGCCTGGGGGTAGGAGCAGATTCCCACTCTCACTAGGGTGTCCAACTCTCCTGTTCTGTCTGGCTTCTCATCTGTTTCATTCCCTGTGTATTTAAGTCCTTAAGCTGCTCTGTTCTAACTACAGAGGTATTTCTGCTTCTGGTCAGACTCTGACAACTGTGAGCCCATTTTTTGTACATTCTGTAGCTATGTACCCTACTACCCTTACTTCATGCAAGGGTGGTCCGGCGTTAATTGCCACTGATCTTTCCATGACTTGCTTCGAAGTAAGGAAATGGAGGAGGGGAAGGGGAAGAGGAAGAAGGAGAAGGAGAAGAAGGAGGAGAAGGAGAAGGAGGGGAAGTGAAGGAAGAGGAAGAGGAGGAAGGAGAAGGTGGAGGTAGAGGAGATGGCAGCAGTGTTAGCTTCTGAGCCCATAGTGAATGCAGTGCTACAGATAAAGCATAGAGAACAGGGGTAAGGACTTTGAGTAGAGATTCCCCAACCTCAGCCTCACCTAGGTGAGATGGAGAATTTTCAGATGAGTTCCCAGGCACAAGGGATGCAGCTTCATTCCACCTTAAAACCCATACCCATCCATCTCTGTTCCCTAACAGGTACTTCCCCATCTAGATGTGGCTGCCCTCAAACCACAATGTGGGTCAATGATGATAGGGATAGTCTCCGTCAGTCTAATTTTCAAAAACTCAGTGACCCTGGAAGCTTGGACTAAAGCACAGATCCATTCATGTGTTTAACAAACATTAACTGTGCCAGGCATTGTGCCAGGTGCAGGGGAGACAGGTGTGGACAGAACTGTCCAGGATAACCCTGCTGTCGTGAATCCTACCTTCTAACTTTTGGAGAAAGAAAATTAACCCTAATTATCAACTAGTGACAATATCTATGAAGAAGATAAAACAGGTGATGACAGGCAGAGTGTAATGAGCTGGCAGGGGAGGGAGGGCCAGTTTTAGCCAACAAGGTCAGATAAGGTGGCTCCCTAATAGTTGAATTGGGAAAAAGAACCAGTTGTGGGAGACATAGGGAAAGTGTGTTCCCAGCAGAGAGATGCACTCAACACAGTTGAGACCCTCGAGATTTGGGGATGCCAGAATTAATTAATTGTAAGATACAGGGTTCAAAGGAGTCTCAACTTTGTTATTTAACTTGTGTGATGGATGATTTAAAGCACCTACAGATTTTTATAGAGTATCTGGACATGGGTCCCACACTCCGGTACCACACAAGAAAGTTAAAGCAGTGCAGAAGATGGTTGAACATTTCCAGAGTGAAAAAGGTTATTAAGCAGCTGGCTGACCCATGGACTTCCTGTCTCTGCAGAATCTCTGGAATGTAGGCTCTGGAATATCGCACCCATGACCCTGATCTGAGATGTACTTCCTGAGCTCAACTGTGAACATAACTTCAGCCAGGCTCAGAGTAAGATGTCCAATCACCTCCAGGCCAGTGAAGCAGAAGCACAGGCAGTTTTGTGGACTCTGGGACTATACCCTGCTTAAAGTGGGCAGTTCCCACCAAGGCTCTTTCGGTCCATCTGCATTTTAGAGTTTTCAGATCTGTAAGTTACCTGGGGACCTTCAGAGCAAAGCCAATCGACAAGGGGCTGGTTGCTTGGCATACAGAGCCACTGTTCCCACCAAGTAACCCCGATGCATTTCAACAAAACTGTTTTCACTCAGTGCAGCCCTCAGTTCTGATATGCATGCAGATTGAGAAAATAAAGAATAAGGGCTCCCCAGGAAACAGTTCCACAATATCCACAAATGAAAAGGGATTTACATGGTAGACCCTAAATAGCTTCCAAAGAGCCATTATGGAAAGCAGGTAGATCAACTGCAATTTAAGTATATTTTCCTTGTTTAAACAGTGTATCAGGTACATGGGAAATAACAGATTAGACGGTGCACTATGTTTGTATTCAAAGAAAACTTGTTTGTGACACTTTTTCTGAAGCCCCCTGTTTCTCACCATGGCAAGAGGGACGATGCCCACAAAGGTTGTCTGGCTGACGAAGATCTCGGAGACGACCAGCTCACTCATGGAGTCCTCAATCGGGTACTCCACCTGCCAGGTAATCTGCTGGGCCCCAGCCAGGTCACTGCTGTTATCAATTCCAAAGTCTACTTGCAAGATCTCGTAGAAGGATCCATTGACTCTGGAAAACAAACACATATTAAGATTCCATTTAAAACCTCAGACTCAGCAGAATGTCAAGAATGTAATAAATTGCCACATTCTTATTTCTCAATCAAAAGAATGTCTGCCAAGTTCAACAAGTCACATGGCAGCGTTGACAGAGCCTAACTCACGGCTGCCCATCAACAGCCCACAGCTCAGAATGGGCTGACGATCCATCTCCAGGGCTCCAGGTTGCAGAAAGCAGGCTGCTCTTCACTGGACGAGTAGCTTGGCCAGCATTTTGCCTCTGAAGACACCATGCACAGCTCTCCCATCCCCAGCCCAGGCACAGGCATGCCACAGTCCAAGCTCCACACTCAGGAAAGTCCCCCAGATGATTTCATGTAGCTCCACTGCTCCTCCAATCACAAAGCACACCCTGAACCCTGGCTGTTCCTGCTTCTACTTAGCTGGGGTCTGTGGACCAGTGGTTAAAACTCTCCAGGCTTTAGAATTTGTGGATAATAGTGGAGATGTCATAGATGTGTGGAAGCCTCAGGAGACTGAGAGTGGGAAAGACCTTCACACACTACATGGCTTGCTACATAAACTATGAGCAACATAAGAAGGTACTATGCTGGATTTCTCATTTCAGCAAATGGGATTAGAAGTAATGTAAGGAGCCGGGCACAGTGGCTCATGCCTGTAATCCCAGCACTTTGGGAGGCTGAGGCGGGTGGATCACGAGGTCAAGAGATTGAGATCATCCTGGTCAACACAGCGAAACCCCGTCTCTACTAAAAATACAAAAAATCAGCTGGGCATGGTGGTGCATGCCTGTAATCCCAGCTACTCAGGAGGCTGAGGCAGGAGAATTGCCTGAACTCAGGAGGAGGATGTTGCGGTGAGCCAAGATCGTGCCATTGCACTCCAGCCTGGGTAACAAGAGCGAAACTCCGTCTCAAAAAAAAAAAAAAAAAAAGAAAGAAAGAAAGAAGAAAAAGTAATGTAAGGAAATCCCACCTGCCTTAATGTCAATGACAAGCCCCTTGTCATGGACATGGGCTTGTAAATTGCAGGCTATCTCATCGACAGGGAAGTCACTGAACAGAGTTAAAACAGAAAGCTATGCAGCACAGGATTGTGAATGACCCCTGATTCGTTAACCTGTTTCCAACCCTGTGAATTCAGCTTCACCCAGATCCAAGGAAGGTGATGGCAGAGCAGCTGATCCATAAGCTCCGCTCAGGCCTGAGCCACACACACCAGCTGCTCCTTCTCTGCCAATGAGCCTGCCAGGACCAACTTGCTGAGAAGTCTCTTTCCCACATCTGGGGGCCCAGGAAAGGTCTGCAGTCTGGGCTCCCGAACTCACAACCTGTGAGGAAAGAGTTTTGAAAAAGAACCTGCTGGGCTGGGTGCAGCGGCTCATGCCTGTAATCCCAGCACTTTGAGAGTCCGAGGCAGATGGATCATGAGGTCAATAGGTCAAGACTATCCTGGCCAACATGGTGAAACCCCGTCTCTATTAAAAATACAAAAATTAGCTGGGCATAGTGGTATGCCTGTAGTCCCAACTACTCGGGAAGCTGAGGCAGGAGAATCACTTGAACCAGGGAGGCAGAGGTTGCAGTGAACCAAGATCATGCCATTGCACTACAGCCTGGGTGACAGAGTGAGACTCCATCTCAAAAAAAAGGAAAAGAAAGGGAAAGGGAAGAGAAAAAGGAAAAGGAAAGAAGGAAGGGAGGGAGGGAGGGAGGGACAGAGGGGAGGAGGGAGGGAGGGAGGGAGGGAGGGAGGGAGGGAGGGAGGGAGGGAACCTGCTGCCTGCTGCTTGTCTAATGGATTCTTCCACCATGGACAGCTCCCTTGCACTGGGACCCCTATAGAAGGGTGGTGGAGAAACCACCGTTCTGCTTCCTTGTATATGCCAAGAGGTACCAGAGGAACACTGGAATATAGCCATGGCACTGACAAAACTAAATCACAGTGACCTTACTGATGAGAAATTCTCCCCAAAGTGAAACCACATTGGACTCCACATAGATCTGGTCACAGGCAATCTTTTTCTCACGTAGCCAAGCTTTAAGGAACTCTCAGATACCATAGTGCCCAGTATGGTGGCTACCAGCCACAAATGGCTATTCACATAAAATAATTTGAAAATGAATCAAATTTAAATTCAGTTCTTCAGTCACAGTATCCTAATTTCAAGTGCTCGCCAGTCACGTGTGGCCTGTGGTGACCTGTTGCACAGGGCAGATAGAGACCTGCTGCCCTGCTCTGTACCCTGGGAAAGCCATTTATGCACCTTCTGCCGTCAGCTTCCTCACCTGGGAAATGAATGAATAATGATAGTATCGGTCTTTCTACTTTCAGTAGAATTATGAGGATGGAATGAGGGAATGGATGTGTACTCACTTCATGTACCATCCAGTACTAAGAATTCATACTTGATGAATGATAGGGGACACACAGCTGTGGAAAAGTTTAGGGGCCCCCATGGGCAAACATAGCCAGGTGGTCCCAGCTATCTATTGATACAGATTGTTTTGTAAGAAAATACGTGTTGAATAGGAGTTTCTGAGCTCATGAGAGGACTGAAAGTGTGCACACACTGAACCCCCTTCCCCACCAGGGGACCCCTATTTACCTGGGTATCTTTAGTGAAAGGCAAAGAAAGTAGAGATGAAGAGCTGAGTTTTTAGCTCAGTTTTCAGCTAGAGTCATCCCTCCTGCCCTGCTGCCATTTCCCATCCACCACACTCTAGCCTAATTTCTCTTCACTGGTCACAGAAATTCTCTGCTAATCCATCTGTTAAGTCACCTCCTACAAGAAATGCTTGGTCCTGTCAGATCAAATTTTCAATTTCTCTTTGGGCAGCACTGTGCTTTGTAACCAGAACTAGGGAGCTGCTTCCAATACCTGCTGGGTTCTCAGCATTCCGTAGACCTCAGAGAAGCTAATGCTAGGAAAGTGAAGATCCAGCGAGAGGAGAAATGAGCTCTGTCACCAGCCATTTCATCCTGAAAAATCAACTTTCTGGTCCTGGGGTAAAAAAAGAGAAGTGGCCAGTCTTTGGGCAAAGAGGGTAAGGTCTGCATGACAGGATCAGCCCCTCTGACTGTGGACACATCTGCTTCTTTCCAACTTCCCAGCCTGTGAGCTGCACCAACCTGCCCAAGTGCAGCAATGAATAGAACAGCAATTAAGGCAGAGTGAATTTTATGTCAACGTTTTTTTAAAGGTCATTTCTCTCAATCCAGAGGAGAGAGGTTTTATACTTTTAGGCAATGGGTATGCTTGCTAATGAGTCCATTCCTATGAAAATGAGTTTACAACTGTTCATTTTACCTGTTTCTGATCTATTCTTGATAAGCCTTTCAAATATCAAGAAGTGTTTCATCATTCTCTCGGTTCGATAATTACAACCACCTTTCAGGAATCAGGATCAGTGTTTCAGCCATGAGACATTCATTAGGCAATTTTCCCTGCAGTGGAGAAGTAGGCATGTGAGAGTGTGATAGTGTGTGTGTGAGTGTGTGTGTGAGAGAGAATGTGTGCATGTGCATAAATGCGTGAATGTGGCGGTGTGGGAGTGTGTGGGAGTGCACAGGAGAGTGTGGGAGAGAGAAAGAGAATGTGTGCATGTGTGGATGTGTGTGTCAGCATGAGAGAATATGCAGCTCTCTGAGTGTGTGAGAGAAACAGGATATGCGCATATGTGCATGTGTGCAAATGTGTGCGAGAATGTGTCTGAGTGTGTCTGTGAGAGGGCGAATGTTTGAATGTGTGTTTGTGTGAGTGTATGTGTGAGAGAACGTGTGAATGTGTGTGTGTGATAGAATGTGTATTTGTGTGAATGTGAAAGATAATGTGTGAATGTGTTGTGGGAAAATGTGTGAATGTGTGTGAGAATGTGCAAATATGTGTTGTGTGAGTGTGTGTGAGAATGTGTGTGTGTGTGGAAGACAGAATGTGTATGAATGAATGTGTGTGAGTGTGAGAATGTGTGGAGTGTGAGATAATGTGTCAATGTGTGTGATGTGAATATGACAGAATGTGTGAATGTTTCTATGAAAAAACATGTGAATGTATGAGTGTGTGAGAGAATCTGTGTGTGTGAGTGAATGTGTGTGAGTGTACATAAAGGAGAATGCGTGTGTGAGTGTGGGAGAGAGAATGTGTGAATGTGTGTTTGTGTGTGTCTGTGTGTGTCAGGAGGAATCTGGTGTGGAGTGGCCACACTGCTTGGCTGTTTCTCCCTCTAGCTAGAGTACACACCTTCCCCTCCCCTTCCATAAAAGCTGAACCTCCTCTCTGGAGTCCTGGGACCCCTGAGGAGGGGCTGAGGCTGCTTTTAGTGCACAGTCCGGCTGCAGCTCAGCCATGCCAGCCAGGAGAAGGAGGAGCCATAGGGCAGCAGAGAGGGACAGGGTGCCCAATCCAGCAGTGTGTCCCCAGGACCATATCCAGCTGTTTCTCACATGTCACTCATGGTCACCAGAGTGACTGCCTCACAAGACCAGGGAAGGAAAGGAGGGATCAGAAAGGAGGGAGGGAGGAAGAAGTAAAGAAGAGTGGGCAAGCTTGAAAGCTGGGACTGTTCTCCAGCAAGCTGTGTCATTTACAGAGATTACTTTTTGCAGACTTCTGGATGGTTCTGAGCTACCAGGCAGAGAAGGTAACACTTTCCCCACATGGTAATTCTAAAAATGGGACAAGAGAAGCTGTCTCTGGTCTCAGGTCTCTGCTTTTTCTTAGGAGACTTTTTCTAGGCATTAATTTTTAAGTGACCAAGAAGCAAGGTAAACAGTGAACGATGATTACACTGAACAAATGTCCCAGGATAGGAATTGCTGGTGACTCTCAGGAAATACAACGGGAGACGGGGACCTCTGACTCCTCCTCTTGACTGTGACCTCCATGAGGACACAGATGTGCCTGTCTTGTTGCTGCTTGTCAGGTAGTGCTGGCACAGCACCTGGAAAATTGCAGAGCTCAATGCGTATTTGTTTAATTCATTGAACATACTTAAAAGACCCAACAGGATACCCTGTAAAACTCTGGGGGGTGTCGCATTTGCATTCTGGGGGATGACACGCCACCAGCCAGCAGAGCCTTGAGCCATATTCTTCCAGGCCATAAGTCAATTTATATGCTCTGCTTGGGGAAGACATGTCTGTCTTCACCACTGGGCCACTGCAAGTTCCCCAAAGGCCAAAACCTATTATAACACCATAGTTGCTACAGTTCCTGGCACATTACTTTATTCAGTAGCATTTATTTGGCACCCCCCTGGTGTGTCAGGCACTGAGATTCATTACTAGACAAAACAGATGAGACTTCTTTCTTACTCGTCAGGAAAATAAAAGACCACATCATGGCAAATGCTATCATGAATACAAAATGGAATAATTAAAGTTGTTTTAGGAGTTAAACAAAATTCTTTAATTTTTAAGAATTAAAAAAACACAATTTCAAAATGGTCACCTTACATTTCAAAATAGAATACAAGTTACAACAGAAGGCCATGGAAGGGTGTTCAGGAGAAAGAAGCTGACAGCTGAGCTGAGACCTGAAGGGTGAGAAGCCAAGTAGCTTCTCAACAAGTGTTTGTTGAATGAATGCGTCTATTTTAAGCTAAAAAAAAAAAATCATAGGAAAACTGTAGCCCAAATGATCAGCATGAACACAAGGTGCTAAATAAAAAGGAGCATCTTTCAAGTCTTTGTTTGAATGCTGCCAGCTCAGTAAAGCCTCCTCTGACCACCCCACTTAAAATTCCACTGTCATCTCCACAATTCTAACTCCTTTATTCTGCTGTAGCTTTTCCATGGCTTTTACCTTCTAGCATACGGTTATTTATTTATAATGTTGATTCTCTCTCTCTCTCTCTCTCTCTCTCTCTCTCTCTCTCTCTCTCTCTCCCCCTTCACACACACACACACACACACACACACACACACGTACACACGTACACACATACATGCACACAAAAGTATGTAAGTGCCTGTTTTGCTCACAAATGTATCCCCCACGCTTAGAAGGTTGCCTGGGACATAGGAGGTGCTCATTAAACATCTGTTGAATGAATGAATGAATGAGTGTTAAACACAGTCTGAGTGGGTCTCAGAGGAGCCCATGCTGAGTACAGCAGAGCCCCTGAGCTGCAGGTGAGTGGAGGAGACAGAGCTGCATAGGTGGGCAGGCCAGGGAGGGCTCCCGGGGAAGCTGGGCTGGGGCTGAGCTTTGGGGGCTGGACTTACACGACAAGCTGCTGCCACACCCCCACTGCGTGGGGTCCCCTCATCACCCTGTTTACCCTCCTAACATCCTTCCCACTCCCTGAGTCCTCACCAGCACTGGTGTCCCAGAGAGGAGCAGGGCACATTCCCACTCACAGATCCCTTCAACAGACCAGAGGTGTTTAGTTTGTCTCTCTGCCTCACGTACAACTTTTTTTTCATCAGGATCTAATGACTGCCTCTCAGAATGAAGCATGAAGAAAACATCTTTTTCTGCAATTTCATAAAATCCAGGCACAACTTCTTCATTTCCATTCATTTTGTCAAGGGCAGTTCTGCTTTCTCTGAATATGCTCTGAAAAGACCATTTCAGGTCGACCAGTCAGGCAGTGGTTGGCAGTCAAAGGTCCAGAGGTTAAAAATATTTAAGAGCCACTAGTCTAAATCAGGGGCTTATCTTTCAGGACTCAAAACATTCTCTCACTATTGGTTTGATTTTCTGACTTCCCATAATCAAATTGCTATATAGAACTCTAAAAAAAATCTAGGACTGTGCCAGCTGGGCATACTCTAAGAAGTGGGGTTCCTTTATGGCATTTCTGGCTGATGGGGAAAGTTACATAGAAAGCCCAGAGGTTGAAGCTTCATATGACTGAGCTGCTCACGGCCAGAGCCACACTTTGCTTACTCATCCCCACTATCACGTTTTATCAAATTTGAAACAGCTGGCAATATTTTTAAATATGGAGAATCTATACCCCCAAATATAGTAATTCTGGCTTCTCTGGAGAAGGTTAGGCAACACTATTCCACATCCCCATGTGGTAATAACCAGCTGGGGCAGAACACGGCCCCCTTTATTGGGGTTAAAACTTTCCAATAGGCCTGAGTCACTTTACTCACTTATGTCCCCCGAGTCCCTGTGGACACCTGTGATCTCTGAGAAAACACACTTGGTTCGGGGCCCTCTAGCAGACGCCTTTTGCTCTGTGTTTCCAGCTCACCAGTGAGTCCCCATTCAGCTGAGAATTCATGTCCCTACTTCCACTCTTCCCTTGTGCACAGGGCGGGACATGGCATGACCCTGTGAGACCCAGTCCCTAGCCATGGGCTGGACTTGGTTGACAGTGAACCCTCACCTCAACTGGATGAGGGACACTTCCTAGGAATGTGCTTTCCAGCTAGGAAATTTGGAATTTGGTCTGGGATGCTTTTTCAAGCAGAGATGTGAAATCTAACCAGCTGTGCAGATCTCTTCTACCAGGCAGACTAAAAACTGAAAAAAAGAGATCAGAGTGAAAATCACAGGGCAGAAGTTAGAATAAATATTTCCAGAGTTTCTGGTAAATTTCTACTTCTGGTTGCAGTTCCTGGAACCCACAACAATACTTTTCTTGGGTTCCATGAAACACCTCCATATCCTTATAGTTCATTCCCCCCAAAAGGTGAAAGCAACCCAATTTTCTATCAAGCAATGAATGGGTAAGCAAAATGTGGTATTTCTATATAATAGAATATTATTTTGCCATAAAAATAATGAATTATTGACAAATACTGCAATACAAATGAACCTTAAAAGGGTTATGCTAAGAAAGAAGCCAGTCACAGAAGACCATATAATGTATGACTCCACTGATAGGAAATGTCGAAAGCAGGTAAATCCATAAAGACAAAAAGTAGATCAGTGTTTTCCAAGGACTGGGGTAAGTGAGGGGATGGGAAGTGACTGCTACCGGCTGGAGAGTTTCTTTGGGGGTGATGAAAATATTCTGAAATTACATAATGTGATGACCCCATGATTTTATGAATATACTAAAAATGACTGAATTGTTCAAAATATGGATTACATACCATGCTCATTATACCTCAGTTGTTTTTAAATAGAAGAAAATGAGTAAAAATAAAGTTGCAAAAGTATATGAATAATACTTTTTATAAAAATGGCAAATATATATGCAACAATTCTTTCTATAGTTTATGTTAAAAACTACAAAAAAAATGCATGGTAATGCCTACCTCAGAGAAAGGAGAGAAATAATAAATCAACAAGAGGTACCGACGGCTCCAGTTATAGCTGTAAAACATATTTCTTTTAAAATTTGAAGAAAATAAAGCCAAATAGCAAGATAAAGCTGGGGGTAGGTGAATGAGTGTTTGTTAGATTACTTTCTATACTTTCCTCTAATCAAGAAATACTTTACATAAACATAGAAGGTGACCATCTTCAACTCTCTCGTTTGGTTTATTCTGCTTTTGTTTAAATCTCAAATATATTTTTCCAGTGTAAATACTCCAAAATCTCTCCATCTGATTCCTAAGTCAGCACATAATAAGTTGGCCAACCCATTGCCCCACTTCCTAAACACAGGAAAAGGATGTTAGAGTCTTCTTTTTCTGTTCTTAAATTTTTTAAAGTACTTTGCAGACTGGCATGAGTGGCCTTATTTTTGCTTACCAACATTTTCCCAGAGCTGAAAACAATAAATCTTGATAATGAGCAAATACTTGAGGCTCCTCCGCTTTCTTAGCTGCCAAACCCATGGCGATTTCTCACACTAACAGCTCACCCTCACTTCCAGCTTATCTGATTTTATCAGCATCACCGTGACAAGCCCAGAGACAGCTAAGACAATTGCCACAATTTTTTTCCTACTGCCTCTATCTTTCTGACAACATCCCAAAATCCTTCCAGCAAATAGTGGCTCAGAAATCATTTTACACCAGGTTCCTAAATACAACTTTTCAGAATTGTCTCTGTTCCTTTCTATTACCAACCTGAAGGAAAATGTTTGTTACCTAAAAAATGGACAACGGCTCTCTCACTGGAACCCATTTCTATTCAGGTCTCCTTAAAGAGAAGCAAACCCATGCTGACAGATACCAGAAATCAGATGACAGCCTCCAGACATGGAGGACAGAGGGCCAGATCTTGATACTGTCCTCAGGTTCCTGGGGCAAACATTCACGGCTTCACCTCAGAGTGGAACTGGGTGTCTGATTTTGATTGATAACATGTAACTTTTGAATAAATAATCCATTCCTAGGATGTAAAATTCCAAAAATATAAAAGAAGAGAATAGTCTTCCTTCTACTGTTACCTCCCCAGACTCCAAAATCCACTCCCCACAGCCAAACCAAGTAATTCTTTCCTTATTAACCCTGCAGAGATATTCAAATCATCTACCAGCATGAAAAAGTGTGATGCTCTGCCCCATTTTTACACAAACGTGTGCGTTATATACTCTGTTCTGCATCTAGGACATCTGATCTCCAACCCAACGGGAAAGGAGAGGTCTAGTTGTTCTCCTCATTAACTGTGGAATGCTCTGGCCTAGAAGCGATGACCGGTCACGTGGCCCCATCTGACCACAGGGCTGTAAGGGCAATCCTCCTGCACACCCAGAGGAGAAGTGATGAACAGTAGCCATCACTAGAGAGCAAGGAAGCCCTGGTGCAGGCAGGTTACACAGCTACAAACCGGAGCATCCAGGATCCACCACACCTCTGATACCACAGTCCAGGCTGGAGAGAGACTGAATGTGACATTCGTGCATTCATACATGCACATTTACTGAACGACTACTAGGTCCGCAGCCCTGTGCCAGTTATGTATCTATAGGGGGAAAGTGAAGATCAGAGTCACACACAGAAAACTCTAATTACTGGCTGGGCTCGGTGGCTCATGCCTGTAATCCCAGCACTTTGGGAGGCCGAGGAAGGAGGGTCATTTGAGGCCAGGAGTTCAAGACCAGCCTAGGCAACATGGTGAAACTCCATCTCTACTAAAACTACAAAAATTAGCCAGGTGTGGTGGCACATGCCTGTAATTCCAGCTACTCGGGAGGCTGAGGCAGGAGAATCACTTGAACCTGGAAGGCACAGGTTTCAGTGAGCCGAGATTGCACCACTGCACTTCAGGCTGGGTGACAGAGCAAGACTCTATCTTAAAAGAAAACTCTAATTACTTTTCAAAGAGTCTGCTTCTGAGTGGAAACTTTCACCTGTTGTGTTGCACAGGATCATCCTGCACCTTTGCTGGGAAGGGCCTCATTATATAGGAACTTTTTTTTTTAATAGTGCAGTGAATAGTGTTTTATTAAAAATTGCTAACAGCTGTAATTTTAGGTACTTGACTCATGTGAAGTTTAACTTCGGCATATCTTTTCTCCCTAGGAAAATATGTTATACATGCAGAAAGAAAAATATGAAAAAGTAAATCAAACCCAAAACGCACCTAGCCAAGTAATTCTGATCACAATAGTCACATCTCTGCTGCTGCTATGTTTCTGAAAAAAACAGGACTCCCCACTTTAGTCTGGAATGATAGTAGGTAATAAAATACACAGCTGTTGGTGTTTTTGTTTTCTTTCTTTTTCCCAAAATGACAGACTTCATAAGCACAGATAAGCTACATGTTCTTTTCCAAAAATTTCCTGCAACACAATTTTCTGACAGGGTCATACCACAATTCTAAATATGAATAACACAGCAAAAAATGGGGGGGAAAAGGATGTTTTTGGCAGGTACTCATGGGTATTAGTTTGTATTCTTGCAAGCTAACTGAATATCCTTGGGCCCTAGGTAGAGTCCAGAGGATGGCTTTGACGCTTTTTCCAGTTTAAGCTGGTTTGGGTGCCTGAGTTAGAAGTGTTAAAAGGGCACAGAAAACAAATCTCCTGATTGGCTTCTTTTTCTGAGCACCATTACCTAGGGCACGATAGTGAAAGAAGGTATCAGGAATGATTAGAAGACAGGATCATACCTCAGGGAAAAAAGAGATCAGTCATAACTACAGATGGTGCCTCTAATGTAAAGGTGACTGCAAATGTATGTGAGGACGTGGACAGTGCTCTTGTTTTGCAGTGTCCAGAGTTTAAAATTCAGTATAGTAAATGCCTAACAGGCAAGTCGACTCTACCAAGTGGGAACATCTGCTAATGAGAGCAGGTCCTGGGGTCATGCCCCATGCACGCTGCTTAGCTGGGTTTTCCCAGGTGGCCGTGAAGGGCTCCTATGAGACCAGCACCCTGAAGGCCTCTCTGGTCACCAGGGGCCAGTTGGCAGCTGCAACTGCGATCAGTGCCAATTTTTTTTCCCAGGCCTGGTGTCTTCCCTGCTGAGGTACAGGAGCAACATCACGCACAAGCGATTACACTGGGCTCCCCATTAAGGGGACTGTAACAATGAGATGACCAGGGCTTTGTTCGTGGCTGACCTACAAAGATCAAGCCCAAGATAAGCTTCCTGCAGAACACTAGATCAGAAGAGTACTCATTCACCTAGAGCAAAATTTAAAGGCCGCAGATATTTGATTGTACTTTCTACGAGAATTTACTACTCTCAAAGGGATGGAGTTAGGAGGTGCAAAGATCATGACGTTTATTGCAGTCTTCCCCAGTAAAGGCAACTCCATCCATCCTTCCAGTTACTCTGGTCAAAATCTTGGTCGTCCTTAACTCTTCTCTTTCCTTAATAGTGCATGTGCAATGTGTCCAGAAAGCCTGATGGTTTTATACCTTGGAAATATATATATATATATATATTAAATGCGTTCACTCTCACTGCATCTACTACTTCTGCTGTGGGCCAAGTCACCGTTGCCTCTTGCCGGAGAGACTGGAACAACCTCCTACCTGATCTCTCCGCTTCTGTTCTCACCACCACTCCTACACTCTGTTGTCTCCACACAGCAGCCAGAGTGCTGCTGTTAGAACCTCAGTCAGGCATTCTTCTCTCTTCTTTTCAAAAGCCCGAGGGATTCTCATCTCATTCACATCAAAGGCAAAGTCCTTACAAAAATCTATACCTGGCCCCTTAGCTCTATGGCCAGATACCTCCCTAAACACTTGGCCCCATGCCCTCCCTGCTCACTCTGCCTGAGCCACCAGGGCCCCTTTACTGCTCCTCCAGCTCCAGCCACGCTGCTGCCTCAGGGCCTTTGTGCTAGCTCGTGCCTCTACCTGGGCCACTCCTCCCTGTGACAGGGACCTTCAGGACCAGACTCAACAGCTGTCTTCTCAGTGCTGTCTTCTTTGATGACCCTACTGAAAGACCCATCTCCTAAGCTAGGGCGATCCCCATCACCCTCCTTGCTGCTTCTCAACAGCACCATGAAACATAAGTCTATTTTATTTATTTTTCTTTCACTGGGCTATTTCTGTCCACTAGATTGCAAGCCCAGTGAAGGCAGGGATTTTTGTCTGCATGTTCCCTATATTACCCCCCAGTGCCTAGGAAAGTACCATAGTAGGCACTCCATAAACACATCATGGATGGATGGATGAATGAATGAGTGAGTGAGTGAGTGAATGAATGCATAATCTTTTAAATGAGGTGCTCTCAGCTGGGTACAGTGGCTCACACCTGTAATCCCAGCACTCTGGGAGGCCAAGGTAGACGAATCACTTGAGGCCAGGAGTTCAAGACCAGACTGGCCAACACGGAAAAACACTGCCTCTACTAAAAATAAAAAAACTTAGCCAGGAGTGGTGGCACACGCCTATAATCCTAGCTGTTCAGGAGGCTGAGGCATACGAACTGCCTGAACCCAAGAGATGGGGGTTGCAGTGAACCGAGATCGCACACTGCACTCCAGCCTGGGCAACAGAGCAAGACTCTGTCTCGAAAAATAAATACATGAAAAAAATTAAATAAATAAATGAGGGAATCCCGGCGGGTGACAAATCCGCCAAATGGAACACCGACAGCATCATCAGGGCATCCCAGAGGCTGCTGGCAAGAAATGCCAGAGGCAAGTCCTCCTGGCCCGGGGAGCCTGCTCTGGCTTGGAGAGGGGACACAGCTGCTGCCCTGGAGCAGGTGTTCTCACTTTGGTCTCCATCCTCACCGGTGGTCAAACACTGCAATGAGCCTAAGCAAGATCAAAGACCAGCAAATGGGCACCCCTCCCTGGCCCACCGACCCCATCATTCCTCCAAGAAGCCTGTGTAGGGCTATTTCCCAGCCTGGGCATGGGGAGGTGGGAGGGCCCAGGGGTGGGACTCCGTGGTCGGTGCTGGGCAGGAGTGGTCCTGGGCACCAGCCCTCAAGGGTCCGCCTGCTCACGAGGAAAGTTGTGCCCATGATGCGCACACTCACGCCCTTGTCCATCTCGTGACGTCCTCCCGCCTGCTGGAGGCTTCTGTAGAGAACGCCGTACCCCAGAGAAAGGACTGGCGGTCCAAACCCTCTGACCCATCACCGAGTGGCAGCCCCGAGTGCCTTTTTCCCATTTCCCTGATGGAAGTTAAATTGCAGTGTGATCATGAAAAGCAGCTCTCCAGAACAGCTTCTGCCCGGCGGAATTGGGGTTCCAGTCAGAGCAGTGTGGGCACTGAAGGGCTCCTGCATCCGCCTTCACACGCAGAGCACATGTTTCACCTCCAGTGGGTATAAATGGGCTGCTGCACTCTTCCTGACTTCAGGAACACAGGACTTTTGTGTGCTTTGGCTTCCTTAGATTGTAATGTTTTGATCCTTGTGTCTGAGGTCTCATTTGTGCCCAACCCTGCCTAGGTCGATACAGGCACCACTCACATCCCACTCTTCCAATCTCAGTATTCATCTATGGCCTTCTGCATTACCTTCCATAAGAGCATGAGGAAATTTCTGTTTGAAAATTTTCCTGCAAAGGAGTTTCCCTCACCCTGCAGAAGTTTGGAATGGCAATGCCGTGATATACTGGAATCGCAAAAAGACAAACATAATATTTGAATGCTACCTTATTAGGCAACAATCTTCTCTTTATTGAGCACCTTAAAATGCAAAGTACTAGCAAACAAGAAAGATATAAGACCCACGCTCTGTCCTTGCAAACAATTGTACCTTAGTACCGAGAACCAGCTCAGTTGGAGACCCCTGACCAAGGTGGCCTGAAGGTACTGAGAGGCAGACAGCCAGGTAGAAAACAGAGTGGATCCATCCAGAGGACCAACAGCCTGACAGCTGAGAGGCTGACAGTGTTCCAGGCTGAGGGCCCAAGCAGATTCTCATCCACATATTTATTTGCTCTTAGACAGGTGATTCTTATTAATACACAGGTGCTCTACATTTACTCATAACTCAAGAATATACCAAGTAGGCAGCTGTTACCTGCCTACCACTAATTACAAACTAAAAGGTAACCTCCACAGAGAAGCCATGGGAGCAGGGTAAACTTCATGTTTCTCACCACCTTAGTTTATAAAGTTTAGGCTGGCATGAGACCCAGAGTGTATTGAAGCTGTATGTTCATCACGCTGATATCAGAGCCGACTTCTATCTCTCAGTCCTTCTTTGTGCATTAAGCTGGTTAGTATTTGATAAGCTGTTTTTTTCAAAAATTATATTCCACTTAAGAAATCCGTATGGAAAGAGCCATAAGTTACATAGAAAGACAATTTATATTAAATAAAATCCATCTATTTTAAGAACATACCGTGAATTCTGACAAATGCATAGTCATGTAACTATCACCACACTCAAGATATAGAACCTTCCTACCACTCTGAAAAGTGCTCTCACGGCCCTTTCAGACAACTCGCTTGCCACACTCCCCAACTCTGAAAACCATGGATCTACTTTCTCTCACTCAAGTTTTCCCACTTCTAGAATTTCATAAAAATTGGAATCACACATAATATAGTTATTTGTATCCGTCTTATTTCATTTAACATGAGGCTTTGATGGCTAATCCGTGTTTGTATGTCCATCAGTAGCAAGTTCCTTTCTATAACTGGGCACAATTTGTTTATCTATCTATTCATCAGTTAATGCACATTTGAGTTCTTTCCAGTTCTTGGCTGGACTGAAAATGAATATGCTGCTGTAAACATTCATATTTAAATCTTTGTATGAACATATGTTTTCATTTATCTTAATCTAATACCTAGAAGTATGTTTGCTTGGTCATATGACAAGTATACATCATATGATACATACTTTACAAAACTGGAAAATTTATAAGCATCACTTCTTTGAATATTTTTTCTCTCCCTTTTCCTTTTTCTTCTTTTTGGACTCAATTCCACATAGAAAACTCACTATTATCACACAGGGCCCCGAAGCTCTTTTAATTAACATTGTCAATGTTTTTCTTCTGTGTTCTTCTGACTAAATGAGTTCCATTGGTCTGTCTTAAAGTTCACTGACTCTTCTGTCATCTCCAATCCTCTGGTAAGCCACCCAGTAAACTTTTTTTTTTTTTTTTTGAGACAGAGTTTCCCTCTTGTCACCCAGGCTGGAGTACAGTGGCACAATCTCAGCTCACTGCAACCTCTGCCTCCTGGGTTCAAGCAATTCTTCTGCCTCAGGCTCCTGAGTAGCTGGGATTACAGGCGTGCGCCACCATGCCCAGCTACTTTTTGTATTTTTAGTAGAGACGGGGTTTCACCATATTGACCAGGCTGGTCGCAAACTCCTGAGCTCAGGCAATCCACCTGCCCCGGACCCCAAAGTGCTGGGATTGCAGGCATGAGCCACCGTGCCCGGCCCCAGTAAACTTTTTATTTCAGATATTATATGTTTCAGTACTAGAACTTCAACTTTATTCTTCTTATGGTTTCTATTTTTCTCCATTTCATATATTTCCTTTCACTAGTAGCATATTCTTCTTAATGTCTATAATATAATAATAATAACTACCTTATAATCCTAGCCTGATAATTCCATTATCTAGGTCACCTTTGCACAAGTCCCCACTTAAACTGTTTTTTTCCTCTGGTGTGTGAGTCTTGTTTTCTTGTTCCTTCTTATGTCAAGTAATTTTGGATCACATCCTGACACTGTGGAATAATTCATTGTAGAGACTCTGGATTCTGTTACATACATCTGAAGAATCATGCTGTTACTTTTTTATTAAATAAGGGGTTAATCTGAGCTTCTTGGAGTCTTCATAATGCATGTATGGTTCCAGGGTTAGCCGTAGGTTTGGGCAGAGATTATATACAGAATGTGAGGCCTCCCTTTCTCTAAATCTTTTTCCCCAGCATTCTCTCCTCATTTTCTGGTGGTTGTGGTTGCCCCAAACACTGCCTCTGGTTCTCCAAGTCAGTAAGACTGAGCTTTCTGCAATTCAGCTTCCCTGCATGGGTACTTCTACCAGGGTCTAAGTCATAAAATGAGAGATTCAGGCAATGCCATTCTCTACTTCCAAGTGTCTGCTGCTTTTGATCACTCTGTGCCTCCTTTAAACAGCTGTTTGTTGCATTTTCTCCTGAGTTTATAGTTTTCATCTGTGTGAATATTAGCATTGTAGCAGCTCCTCCACTGTTATTAGGCAAGGAATCACCAGTGCTAATGTTTTGCAGGCGGGTGCTGTTACAACGGATTTAGCAACAGGTAAAACATGAGGACAACTTTTCCAAGGAGTATCACAAATGACAGCCAGCTTCCTTTAAAAAATAAAGTAACTACCTCTGATTCAGTCACTCCCAAAGCACATGGCACCACTGGGTCACCAAGAATTATTTCAGCACCACTACAACAAAGGAAAAAAAATGCCCAGATATTTCTGCTTGTATGGCTGACAGCCACTGTATACTGGGTCTTGCCATAGGAACACATAAGCTCACTTAGAACCTAATCAGAAATATGTGGGAGCCACAAGGTGGGAATAATTTGAGCAACAGCAAATATTGCTATTTGTCTGTCTGCAACTATGAGTCTGTAGGCAAGTGTTTATCTCTCCCATACAGATATAGAAGTACATGTAATAGCTCCACACTCACACTAGTTGAAGAAAGATAGATTTCCAACATCAGAGGAAGCAAGTGAAGCCTGGAGGCTCATTCAAAATGACTCATTGCTCAGTGGCAGGGTAATACTTAAAATTTCCTTAAGTTCCATTTCTTGAAGTTCCATTCTAATCAAATATATGTATTTGTGACCAATCCATTCAAATAAAAAAGGACTTTCCAAAATTATTTCATTTACATTTCATCTTCCCTCTAAAACCCAATAGTACAGTTGCTTTTGATTTAATAATTGTTAATAAAGTTTTTTTTTAAAAAAAAAAAAAAAAGAAAGAAAAGAGAAAGAGATGCAAACAAACACCTTGGGACATTAAAAAACAAATCCAAACAGACTCTTTAACCTCATTAACCTTGAAATTGGTAGAGTTAGGAGAAGTCCACAAATAGATTTATACTCTGAAGGCCATGTGGGTCAACAATCAAATTAGAATTCTTGTAACCTTCCACTCACCTGGCATATTTTCAATAAATATCAGTTAAGCAGAAAGTCAATGGGAGGGATTTGCAGGCTCCTGTAATCCCTAAGTGTGTAAATCTCCCTACATGAAGAGCTCTCCTCCAGGAAACAGAAATTCTCCTGTCACCAATTAATTAATACCCAATGATCCCATCACATCTCTGATTTGGCCCATTGTATTAACTACAACAGCCTCAAAATCTTTCTTATAGGCCAATTACTCCAAAGTAATTAGCTCTTAAGTCGACTACAAATAGAAAAAAATATGTGCATATAACTTCTCTAGACTCTCCTTTGCTGATTGTGTCTCTTCAAGCACTCCTGAAATTCCTTACATGGAACTAAGCCCAATCTTACCCTGCCATATTTTCATCAAACGAAACTAATTTGGGCCTGAGGAGCAAGTGTGAACCAGAATTATACGTCAGTTATAGCACACAGTAGCAAGAAGCTGGATTCTTCCCTTTCATCTTACAAGACTGCTCATCTACCCAGTTACAGGATGCAAAAACATAGTAAGATGCTCCAGGACAGGGGAAGGCCTGGTGTGCATGACTCAAGTAACTGCTTATCTGGATTCCAGGGAAAGGTACATCAAGTTCATACAGGATTCAGGTACTACCTCCTCGAATTTGCCCAATGCTCACTGCACATCAATCTTATTTTCAGAAACGGGTCCACCAGTGTATGTTCTCAAGGAATGAAAACTATTCCAAATAACGATGCTGTGAGTTGGCACCAGGTCAGACCCTCTGAGAAAAAAGATCACTAATTGGCCTGAAACAATAGGATGAAAGGTAAAAACCTGTTCTGCTGGCTGAGCCAGGCTGCACTAATGAGGGGCTGTGCGGCTGTCTGATGGCCATTGAGCTAGCTGACCTTTGACATCATGTCTATGTCTCCCGCACACCCACCACCACCACAGGGGGTCCCCAGGGTGCCTGGAGACAAAGCACAGACCGGGGAGGGGAGGGGGTCGGGGTCAGGGCTCACATCTAAGCGAAGAGTGAATCCTCTCTCAGATCTGAACCTCCAAGGTCAGTACCTGCAGAGCCAGTTTCTCTGAAAACTCTTCTCGTCTTAAGGCAATAATTTGTCTGCTCTCCCTGATGTTGGACAGTCAGCACCCTAATGAGAGATGCCGGGAGTCTGCTGGCTGCAGCGGCCGAACTCAGTGAGAACACATGGTCTGAGATGTGCGTACTTTGAATGGAAACCAAACGATTAAATTTAGGACAGTTCCAGAACATCAAAAAGAAGCCAAGGAACATAAAAAGAATCAGGGCCACAGAGTTGTCCAGTTTCACAAATGTGCACTCTTTGGCTGGGTCTCCAAGTTATGGATTATAACCTATTCATTCAAACATTCAATGAAATATTTTCTAGTGTCTACTCTGTTCTCAGCACTGGGATCAATAGTGAGCTCTTCTGGAGTTTATATTCTAGTGGAAAGAAGCAGTTAACAAGCAAATAAAAAACAGATAAGGCAACTATTCAATCATGAATTTGGTATTATCAGTGACCTTTCCCAAATACTTCTAGATGCCCATTTTCTGAACACGCAAGAGGACGGCACATCTGCTCCTCTGGGGGCAGGGTCAAGTGACTAGTTTTGACCAACCCATTCTGTATCTTCCTTCAGTGCAGAATATGTACTTAGTTACTAGCATGAATCTGTTTCCCTCTGCCACAGCCGCCAGCAACATTCAACACGAGGTGCTCCCTCACTCATCTGAGACTCTGGTTGTCAGATTTCCCCTGCTGAACCTCGAAGAGCTCAGAGTTTGAATGAGGAAAAAAAAAAAAAAAAAAAAAACCTTTGTAATTTTAAACCATTGAGATTTGGGGGTGGTTTGTTAACACATTATAAAATAGCCGATTCTACTGGATGCAGAGATACACAGAGATAAAGATAAAACAGGATAAAATGATGAGGAAAGAGATCATTTAGATAAAGTAGTGAAAGGAGGGCTTTCCGCTGAGGAGAGATTTGAGAGCTGAGATCTCAGTGGCAGAGGACAAGGATCAGGGTTCCAGGCAAGGGGAACAGCAAGAGCAAAGATCCCAACATGTAGTAACTTTGCTCCACTCAAGCACGCAGGTCTTATATATGTGCACGTGTGCCCACATGTGCATTCATGCATACATGCACTCATGCAGATACACATACATGTACACAAATATGCACAAGATGAACTAAGTACCCTATTTTCATACAACTGGAAAACCAATACTACACCTGAACAGTTACTTCCCAAGGATTTGAAGAAGTATCCTCTTACCTCTTGCAAATACTTAACATTAGAGACATCCACCTGTGCTCTGCCCCATATAATACATGAATAATCTGTTATGCTTCAGACTGAGGGTCTTGCAAAACTGATCCCCTCCACCTGTCAATATTAGCATACAATGGACACAAAATCTCCAAAAATTAGCCCCAAAAATGTCAGTCCCAAGTATATTATTCAGCCATGGCATCCCACAAAACGAGGAACCTAATTTAACAAATAAAAATAAGAGGTGTCCCGTTCGCACTTATAAGTGGCAACTGAACAATGAGAACACACGGACACAGGGAGGGGAACAACACACACTGTGGCCTGTCAGGGGTGTGGTGGGGAAAGGAAGAGCATCAATAAAAACAGCTAATGCGTGCTGGGCTTAATACCTAGGTGATGAGATGACAGGTGAGGCATACCACCACGGCACATGTTTACCTGTGTAACAAACCTGCACATCCTGCACATGTGCCCTGGAACTTAAAATTAAAAATATATATACATATATTTTATAATTATGTAATATATGATACCCAGTTAATTTTAAATTTTAAGTAAACAATATATAATTTTAACATAAGTATGTCCCAAATATTGTATGGAACAGGGAGCAGTATTGCATAGAATATACGTATACTAAAATATTATTCCTCGTTTATCTGAAATTCACATTTACATGGGTATCTTGTATTTTATCTGGCAATTCTCCACAAAATGGAAAGTCTCTTTTCTCTCAAAGATAGGAAGCTGTTTGTGAATTTTCCCATCCAATTACCAAAAGACAAGCTGAAGGATTTTTCAGCCTTACAAGAAATTATAAAGTTTTCTAACTTTTCCGAACTGGCTGTCCCTTTATTCAATCTGACAAAAGCTGACATAAAACCCTTGCTCTGAACTGTCTTTGCCTGTCTTCCGTTTCTTTGAGGACTTCCTTCAAAACCTCCCTATCCTTAGGCCCTCCCAATTACTATATGCCTCTATCTCTACTTGTACATGAAAGATAGGGACAAGCATTGGGGATCCTAACTCAACAGCACAAGGGAGATCAGAGACTCACCATTTATTAGTCTCTTGCTGGACCCCATAGCACAAGAATCTACTCTCCTCATTTGCTGCAACCAAGTTGACCAAAGCCTGCTACCTGGTATTAGGACATCCACATAACCTCATAGCCCCTCAAGACATTCAGACCTTACTCTTCCCTGACAGTACCCAGTATTTTTCTATTTCTAGATTGACATCCCACAAAATCCCTCCCCTTCCATTTCACATGGAACATTCTATTAAACATTCTTACAGCATTCCAAATAAACCCCTCCATACCTCGCCTTCTGCAAGAAGAGGGGAATCTCAGACTGTCATGTCCTCAAATGGGAATGTTTCTTGCCTCCCTCTAGCTTCCTTGAAACCAGTGGTCCTCAAATGGCAGCAATTTTGTCTCCGAGGGAACAGCTGGCAATGTCTATAGACATTTTTAGTTGTCACCCCACGGTCGGGGAAGGTCCTACCAGCAGCATCTAGCGGGTAGAAGTCAGGAGGCTGCTGAACATCTTACAGTGCCCAGGACATCCTTCATTTGAAAATAGTGGAGAAGATCCCTAAATAGAAAAAACACCTAGCCATCCATTCAGCTTTCCCACATAAAGTAAAATCATCCTTTACTGTTCTTCTCATTATCCTCCCACCAGAGATTCCTCCAGCCTGAAATGCCAACTGTGCCAAACATTGATAATTCAAACTTACAAGTGTTTATGAGTCCTATTTGAGAACCAAAAGAAGCAGCTCCCAACTCCATCGCCTTGCTCAAGTCCAACCTCCTCCGAAAGGTCAAAATGCTAAATTTGGTCAACAGTTTGCCAAAATTTTAGCCTTTACTAGGGCCTGTCAGGTAGCTGGAAATACAAGACCAAATGTCTATACAGGCAGCAGGTACACTTTTGGGATGGTCTGTGATTTTGCTAAGCTTTGGAGCTTCTTATTTGCAGCTGGTATTTCAACTAAACATGATAACCACACCAAAGGCCCAGTAGAGGCCTTGCTTCTCCCAAATGAATTGGCTCAATTAATGTTACGGGACTTACTAAAAAGAAATCTCAAAAGCAAAGGGCAGTCCTATAGAGATTATTTTGCTAACTGAGCATTCCCAAGCTTATTGTCAACAAATCCACTTTCCAAAGATAACCCAAAGGAGGCCTGAATGATCTCTGGGCAGGAGACCTGATTTACTAGAAATGAAATCAATGGAAGACTGTGTGGGAAGCTCTTTGGAAGATACCTCCAGAGACACCACTAACCAGTGTCCTCTGTATGGAAGGACACAGAGCATTAGAACAAGCCCCACGAGACCCTAGTATCTCAAAGTAAATAAATGTGTTGCAAGGACCCCACAGCCTGGAGTGTAAGCTGGTCTTGCCAACCAGAATCAGGCGATCTCCTCTGTACCTGTCTCCTAAGTCATGTTCAGAGTCCCTCCACCAGGGAACCAGCCTGGCTGGTTTATAAAACACAGAGTAACGAGATGTGGCACATCAACGGCAATGTCCTATTATGTAATCACAGCCATTTCTCTGCTAGGAAGCCATATGTTATCTCTGAGACATGCTATCAACATGGTTAGATGTCTCCAGCCAACAATAGCTATTTGCATAACTGACAGGTTTGCAAGTGAAGGGGGTGGCCAAGGATACTGTGTGTGATTTTCTTCACACCCTCCCTACCACCTACATACACACAGTGGTTTATTGCACATATTCAGTGTAATTCCTATTAACACTAAATAGGAAAAGCATCTAGCCATTAACTCAACTTCCCCATAGAAATCAAATCATCCTTCACTGTTATTATTATTATCCTCCCAGCCTTCTGACCAGGACATGGAAATATACACCCTGAGGGAACCAGAGCATGCCTATAAAACATACTTATTTGTAGGGTCATGTGATCAGTTTTGGCCAGTGAGTGGTAAATAAAGCAGCCTGTGTCCACTCTGGACTGATCATTTAATCGCTAATGGGAGAGTTTCCAAGCCTCTTTCCCCTTTGGCATGGTGAAGAATTAGAGTCAGGTTGGTGGTTGCTTTCTCTAAACTCATGACAATGAGCAGAGCCCTTTGCCAACTTATGGTCAAGCATGGCTAAGGTGTAAATGGGTCTCCTGCTCACCATCGCACCTGCAGTCATGCCTGCCTTAGGCATGTTCCTGTTAGCCACCGGCTGCTCAACCCCAACTCCTGGCCACCTGCTGAACAAGAACGACCACCTAAGCATCATCAATAAATGAGATTTCCAGACAAAGTCAAATTCCTAGCTTAATCAGTAACATCTCAGAAATCAATTAAAGTAAGAAAGCAGCTACATTTATGCTGAGGTAAAGAGAGGAAGAAACCCCTGATTCCAAAGGAGTTGGCCCGAATGCCTTAGCAAAGAAAGGAATACCGATAAAGACAGTCTGGATAGTCCACAATCAACACCTACGGAGGGTCCAAAAGGAACAATAAGTATCTGTGGCTCAAGACCCAGGTCAGTCACCACCCAACTCACTTTTCAACAGTCCAGAACTTATATAAATCCCCTAGAATAAAGGATGGAACCCTGGAAGCCTGTAAAACGAAATCATGGAGACAGAAAAGCCCCCACACCTTATCATGACAGCACTAAATGAAATCAGCCTGAAATATCTCTCAAACTGCAAACCCCGTACCCAGTACAGGCCATGATAGGAAAATCCCAGATTGCTATAACATTGAATGGCATCCTTCAGTTGAAAACAATTGAGAGCATCACTCTCCAGCTTGAGCAGAACATCCAAGCTGAGATTGAAGTGCTTCTTACCTAGACACTTAAAGGACTGCCTGGCCAAGTGCTTCCATGTAGGTCAACAGCAGGGGAACGAGGGCAGAAAGTGCTTCAGTCTCCTCGGAGGAGAGCAGACTTAGGGCAGCCCAAGCTGGGTGACAGGGGGACCCCACCTCTCCCGGAGCTCTGAAATAAAGGTAACCATCCTTCAAAGAGGACGCCGGTAAGACTCTAAATTAATCAGTGCATTTCATCGACCATATTAGACACTGATATGACTGCCTGAATGCATGGTTTAAAAATGTGGGCAGCATCAAGTCCAATCAGGCTAATGAGGGAGGCATGACTAGAATATGCCTGCTATGAAAAGCACTGAAACATAATCAATGATACTGTTCACAGCCTAAAGAAAGTCTGCGCTAACAGAGAGTGGTCCTCACAAGGCCCACGGAAAGAAGTGGGGGTAGAGGAAACGGAACACTTGACCTGTTTCTGGAGGGAAATCTGAGCTAGGAGCGGGTAAGCTCCCAGTACAGAGAGAGCACGTGAGAATGAAGGCTGGAGAGAATGCAGCAGCACTGATGAAGGCAGGGAGTGAGGGGGAGGATTCCATCACATCAGGCCCTGGGTCTAGCCAACTAGCTGAGTTTGCCTCCTAGACTGCCCCCATCCTTGAGCCAATGCATTCTCTCTAATATTTGGTTAAGCCGATGTAAGCTTCTATTGCTTGCAGCAACAACAACAAAAATTGACATACTAACATGTGAGCATGAAATCCTATCGTGAGTTAGAGATGCAGTATTTTATGATATATACACAAGAGGCATTATTTTACTTGCTTGTAATTTCAGCTGTGGTGACTTACACTGGCATTTCAACATATTTCAACGGATCTATGGGGAGAGCCAAACAGAACAATAAATTGTATCAAGTGCCAGGTGAACTTCCTTTTTTGAAGGAAGCCTAGTACTTTCTTCTGTGAGTAGCCTAATCTTTCTGGAAAATGGAAATACCAGTATAAAACCTCCCTGAAATGGCTAAATTGCCAAGTCTTACAATTACATATCTCTCAACCCCATGTTATAAGCTCATCTTGAAATCCAGGGAGGCTATTCCAGTTTTTTGTTTCAAAAACTGGAGCTAAGTGGCTGGCATCCCACCACGATTCAACCAAGTGAAGAGCCCACAGGGCTGATAACAATGCAGTTCCAGGAGGACATGACATTGTGTTGCGTTACAGCTTCAGCGAATCTCAATGAATTAAGCTCCTTTAGCAGCCTCTCAAATGCCCTGCACATTAAATGTTCGGAGATATCCTTTAAACAACTGTGGTAAAGTACTGAAATTTTTAAAAGGACCTTAATATTGAAACACCGAAACATATTCATGAACTGTCACCAAAGGAACGCTCAATGTCCTGCCAACCTCAACACGACTCAAAATGTACTAATCCCAGTGCATTTGTGATACCATAGGGATGCTCTATCCATTCTGCCCTGTGTCCTCAGCAGGGGTTTAGTACCAAGAATGGATGAGCAGGCCCAGGCATTTCTGTCCACTGTTTACACTATGAAGTCTGAGTACTGTAACCTGGTGAATCTACAGGGATCCCAGCAGGAAGCAAGATGCCACTTATACTGGTTTAATGGAATAGAATTGGATGAAGGGAGCTGGGCGCCGTGGCTCAAGCCTGTAATCCCAGCACTTTAGGAGGCCGAGGCGGGTGGATCACGAAGTCAAGAGATCGAGACCATCCTGGTCAACATGGTGAAACCCCGTCTCTACTAAAAAAATACAAAAAATTAGCTGGGCGTGGTGGTGCGTGCCTGTAATCCCAGCTACTCAGGAGGCTGAGGCAGGAGAATTGCCTGAACCCAGGAGGCGGAGGTTGCGGTGAGCCGAGATCACACCATTGCACTCCAGCCTGGGCAACAATAGCGAAACTCTGTCTCACAAAAATAAAAAAAATAAAGAATTGGATGAAGGTAATTGTTGCAAAGGTTCATATGTAAATAAGAGAAATAATAAGGGAAGTTGGAGAACTCGGGGATGAGCAAAAGCAAAAAGCTGCTACCACCCTGAGTTGGAAGGGCCAGGGAGAGGAAATCGTGTCACCGAAATCCCTTGAGAGCTGGAACCATGGAGGAGTGGCCATCCAACAGGAGCTACAGCCTGGCAGGGAGAGCCATTTCCAGGGAGGAAGGAGAGGTAAGTTGTGTTCTTCCTGCTGCCTCTCTTCTGTGCTTGTGAGTCTGCACAGAAGAAGCAGGAAGGGTGCGCCCTGTCTCTCTCTCCTCCTGCCTGCCCTCTGATCTCCCATCAATGCCATGCACTGGCAGTGCCCAGCCAGAAGCCAGCAACAAGGGAATCCAGGTGAAGCCATGGATTGGTATGAACCACCCCCACCCCAAGCACAAAGCAGGGAAGAAAACAGAGGCAGGTGAATGCGAGTGAGAGCCAGTGGAGAAAAACTAGCATGCTGGGTAGTTGGGGATCCCTCTGGTGTGACTCCAAGCTGCCTTCCAGATTCCCACCCGCACCCTCTGTCTGCACTCTGCAGGGAACCCACTTGGCTCCTCTGGACTAAATGCCCCCGTATCCCATTTCATGTGTGTTTCTACTTAGGGCTGGCCACAGGAAGATTCCTGGGAAATTCTGGATGGCAGAGGAGGCATGTTGAAACACTAATCCAATGCAGGTTTTGCACACCGAAGATGTATTTCCATAGATTTTTTTGAGGCCTTAGCTTGAGCAATCACTAGCTGGCAATGCCCTCCTCAAAATGCTCCCAGCAGTCTGGCCATGGCTCCAGCAAGCAACACTGTGGAGTGAGGCCTCCCAGTGTGGATTTGAGGACTTCGTAGCTAAGGTGTGGAGTGCCAGCCGCTGCTCTGCAGGTGCTCATTATTTATTATCAAAGGTTTCCGGGTTGCAGGTGACATGCCACTTGCAGAGTGGAACTCCATAACTCCACTAGTCCTGATATAGAGTGTCACCTCCCTTTATGTTCCCTTTATCTGAGTGCCTGGTATTTCTCATTCACAAGGCTCTTTGCCATTCGTATTTAGTTATGCATCTTCGTGGGTTTATTTTCATGTGGACTGCCAGCTCTTGACAGTGGAACCAAGCCTTCGGTTGGCACCCTGTCTGTCCCCAGGGCCTGTCACAGGGAGCCAAGTGAGATCTGCTGACATGACTTGAGTGGACAATATGGGGGGTTTTTCACAGGACAGACCCTGCCAAGGGTATGCCCTCCTGAGCCCAGGGTAGAGCACAGGCAGGACCACCACTGCCTTCCCGTCCCTCTTAGACCCCGTGCCCGCCCTGCTGGGACTCAAGGCTGCCAGAGCCTCCCTGCCCAGCACCCCTGGACATGCCTGCCTCCAGGAGGCCTGGCTCCTGTCCGCCTCATGCAGGAAGCTGGCCGGGGACACCAGAGGAGGCTGGTAGGGAAAGGCCCTGGGGAGGAGGTGGCATGTCCCAGGAAGGAGCAGCTGGGGCCCCTGCAAAGCAGCCACACAGTCCCTTTCCTTTACCCTCGAGTTTCAAGAAGGAAATTCACGCCAAGCCGCAGACAGCAGAGGCATGGATTAGCTGTGTCATGGCATGCAGCAGTGTTCGGTGCACACATGAGAGCACGTTAAGGAAAAGTGAGCAGTAGTCACTTCGAGAGACAGACAAAGAAGGCTGCACTGCTGTGGCAAGTGTAATTTGCACAGGCCACGTTTGCACAGGTGGTCAGCGAGCTCCTTCTGCACCCAGTCCCCCATTTCCGCAAAGTGAGGAGCGGTGGGGGCAGGCAGCAGGGTGCTCTCACCCACCCACAGAAACCCAGATCCCTGAGACATGGGCCACGTTCACTCCACATGAGCAGTATTGATCCTCTCTGATTAAATTTTCCCCTTTTCCAGTAATACCCTGAAAATCCAATTTATGAACTTGGTTTAATTGCCATCCTGGCAGCTGGCTCTGCAGACTCCCTTTACCCTGTGTTTTCCAGAGAAGGATATCGGCATTTCCATTTCTGCTCATTAGAGCTGGTCAATTTAAATATTGTGCTTATTTCATCCAATTTGGCCTCAGGTAAAAGCAAAAAAGGAATCCCTCAGTCTCTGGTGCACGTGATGCACTTTGATGCCATTTTCTGCCCTTGCCAGGGTGCACGGCTGGGTGGAATCAAACAAACAAATGCCTATTGATCCATCGAGCCAGTGGGTTGGCCCACACCTGACTAATGGACCAAGCTCAATTAGGCTCACATGGGCCAGCGGCAAATCATAGCAGAATATTCCACTCCACAGTGGGTTCTCTGCTGTACAGGAAACCAGATCTGAGACAGTGAAGGTAGAGCTCTCAGCTCTTGCAGAAGTCATCTGAAATGAACGTGCCAGTGGCACACAGGCAGCATTTTCTACAGCTGCAGTGAATATCATGACCAGGGAGGAAACCCTTGGTGAGTTGTGGCTTTGAAGGAAGTTTGGTTCATGATGGCCTTCAGGGTCTGTGATTGCTCAGATAGGTTCACTTGGGTTTATCTTTACCTTGAAAAGGCTTTGTATTAGTAATTAGTAATCCAAAGCTTTGGATTAGTAAGCCTGGACAATAGAGTGAGACCTCCATCTCTAAATAAATAAATGTTTTAAAGTGAATAATAATTAAAATAAATAAGTAAAATTTTAAAAATAATAATTTTTAAATATTTATATTAATAATAGAGGCTTTTGCTAATAACAAATTATCCCAAAATTTAGGAGATTAAAACAATAAGCAGATATTATTTCACAGTTCTGGTGGATTGGAAATTTGGGAGCAGCTTACCAAGTGGTTCTCATTCAGGTCTTCCATGAAGTTGCCTGTCATCCAGGTAACTGGATGGAGGATCCACTTCCAAGATGGCGCACCCATATGGCTATTGTCAGGAGGCCTCAGTCTTTCATCACATGGGCCGCTCCATAGAGCTGCTTGAGTGTTCTCACACCATTGAGGCTGCTTTCCTCCAGAATGAATGATCCAAGAAAGAGCAAAGCGGAAGGTGCAATGCTTTTTGTGACTTAGTCTTTGAAGTCGCACATTGCTCTCACGTTGGAGTACTTTATACAAGTAAGTCACTAAGTCCTGCCGCCACTCAAAAGGAAAGAAATTAAGTTTCACCTCTTAAAGGGGAGTATCAAAAGAAATTGTGTATATGTTTGAATACTACCACAGGCCTACTGAAAAAAAAAAAAAACATCAACAAGAATTGAGCTCAGAAATTTGAGGCTGGACAGATACAGGTATGAATTCTCCTTCTGTCTTTAGTTATCTTGAGTTTAACCTCTTCACACCTCAGTTTCCTCATCCATAAATGAGGATAACATCTGCATTGCCCAGTTATATGATAATTTAATTAGCAATATATTTAAAGTATTCAACACAGAACCTGGCACACAGTAAGAATTCAACTTATCATTGTTAGTATTTTAGTTACTATTAACAGTCAAAGAAAACCATTTAGCATTCTTTGCAGAGTTAATTTCTGGAGTAACTCCCCGCAATGTAACTAAAACATCATAGGTGGAATTTATGTTGCTAAACAATAGATAATTATTTTTAAGTGTCCTACAAATAACAACATGATATAAAGTCATTGATAGTCCCAACATATTCAACGTCCAACATTCTTAGAAGTTTTTAGGTATATTCTGGTTCTGAAGGTTCCAGAACAAATAGAAAATTATACTGCAGGCCTCTTCCATCCTGGACCATTCAAACTGCCTACTTCTTCTTTTGAATGGAAATAAGTCAGAAGATATTTACTGTGATATTACGGGATCATTAATCCAGATATCAAAAATCCCAGTTTCTAAAGTAATAACAATACTTAAACAAATGGCCTGGCATGGCAGATCGTGCCTGTAATTCCAGTACTTTGGGAGTCTGAGGCGGGTGAATCACTTGAGCCTAGAGTTCAAGATCAGCCTAGACAACATAGTGAGACCCCATCTCTACAAAAAAATTTTAAAATTAGCTGGATTTGGTGGCATATGTCTATAGTCCCACCTACTTGGAGGCTAAGGCAGGAGGATCACTTGGGACCAGGAGCTCAAGGCTGCAGTGAGCTATGACTGTGCCACTTCACTCCAGCCTGGGCAATTAGAGTGAGACATCCATCTCTAAATAAGTAAGTAAATTAAAAAAAAAAAAGTAAAATTTCAAAAATAATAATTTAAAAATATTTATACTAATAACACAGGCTTTTGCTCTGTGTGAGTTGTGTGACCTTGGACAAGTCATTTAGCTTCTCTCTGCCTCCGTTTTCTCAACCATAAACAAAGGTGCTGAATACCTGATTTCTCATATTTTGTCAATCTCTAACCATCTTAATTCTCTGAATTTATGTGCTGGTGATATCTGAGATTGGATAACAAAAAGCTTAGGTAGGCAAACCCAGAGAAAAAGAGATTGTTGCATATGCAAATGTACTGCTAATTGCAAATGTATTGCTTTAGGGAAAAAAGCCTCTCAGGACCAACGTCTGGTAAAAACAAAATGCTGATTGGTATAAATAAATATACACTTATATGTGATAAAACCAATTTTTCCACTTCAGCCTTACCCTAAGATCTTTTGAATAGACAAGAACTTAATCTAAAAATGTTGAGTTTTGTCCCTTATTATCTAATCTGTATCAGTTAGGGTTCTCTTTGTAATTAAGCACCACTAAATTCAGTGGCTGAAAACTATAGTCAACTGTCCAGCAGTTTGCCATGGGTACATGAGTAGGCTAAGCCAAGTCCAGAAAAAACTTCCCAGCCCCGCTCAGCCCAAATTGCAGACCCAGATAATCATATGGTGTATTAGCCTGTTTTCACACTGCTAACAAAGGCATACCCAACACTGGGAAGAAAAAGAGGTTTAATGGACTTACAGTTCCACATGGCTGGGGAGGCCTCACAATCGGTGCAAGGCAAAGAGAAGCAAGTCATGTCTTACATGGATGGCAGCAGGCAAAGAGAGAGCTTATGCAGGGCAACTCCCATTTTTAAAACCATAAGATCTCGTGAGACTCATTCACTATCAAGAGAACCTCATAGGAAAGACCCACTGCCATAATTCAATCCCCTCCCACCAGGTTCCCCCACAACACATGAGATTTGTGGGAGTTATAATTCAAGATGAGATTTGGGTGGGGATATAGCAAAACCATATCATATGCTAAGTAAATGGCTGTTATCTTAAAAAAATTAATTCTGGGGTGCTTTGTTATGCAGCAAAAATTGATTTATGGACTTTATAACCCATTTCTTTTCCATGTCTTATTGCCTTGGCTAGACCTTCAGTGCAGTGTCCGAACAATGATACTAAGAGCCTTCCTTGTCTTTTCCTAACTTTTATTTCCTATTAAATATAATGTTTATTTTAAAGTTGTAGAAGATAATGTCTATCAAATTAAGTTTCCTTCTATCTCTGCTGTGCTAAGAGTTTTTGCATAAATTAAGAGCTAAAATAGAAGCTGTTTCCATTCGTTAAGCACTGAACAGCCTTTTCCAGAAAAACAGAAAACTTCTTCAACCAGACCACCTTGGGAACCTCATGATTAGCTTACAATGGAAGAGACAAAACCAAGACATAGGAAACATTTAAATCGTAATGCAGGACAGAGTATGATCAAATGATGACATATATTAAAGGTATGAACTCAAGTCCAACAGAAGTTCAGAGGAGAATTTGAGACTGGCCTTGAAAAAATAATTTAGTAGATGGAAAGCATTTTGATGACAGCACAGAAAAAGACAAACAGCAGGCATGTAGAAAATGGCAAAAACATGTTGGCAATCCCGTGTGTTCACCTCGCCATTTCTGCTTCCTGGGTACATAGGAAGGCTACATTTCCCAGCCTCTCTTAAAGCCATGTGTCTGCAACCTGACTGTTGAAATGTGGGAGGAGGTTATATAAGCCATATCCAGTCCTCGCCTTTGAAAACATCTTGTGAGTTCTTACAGGGTTTCCATGGAAACTTCAAGGATGGCATAGCAACAAGCAGAGTTTCCACATGACATAGGACGGAAGTGGCCAGCATTGCTGATTACCATTTGGATTTGTTTGTAGCTACTTGGATGTGGCTCAGAAACTCTATCCAAGCCTCATTAGACTGTGTTAAACCACTAAGACACAGGGTTATTTGTTACAGCAGCTAACATTAATTACCCTAACTACTACAACAAGCTATAATAGTAGAGATCAAAGAGTTCAATAATATCCTAGTAAATTACTTAGTGGCAAACCAGTGCTGTGTTATACCCATTGGCCTGGAATTCTGGCATTCTGCTTCCCGTTTTCCAAGACAGCCTTCATTTTGGGAGCTAAGGAAGAAAGAGCCTTATTGTATTTCCTGTGAAAGGAGATGTACCTGTTATAATCAACAAACATCTATCAAAGCTGTTGAATAATGGGTTCATGAAGAATGTGCTAAATAGTATTTCAAAGTAAAAAGTGGAGTACAGACTGAGACCTTCTGTTCCCAAGCAGATGAGAGCTTCCACAGTCGAAGGTAGCAGATTTCAGGTTCCCTATGGTTTCAGAACAAATTTTAAAAGAACAACAATCCAGTAATGTGAAAGAGAACAATGCTACTCAGGTCTGCACACATTCTTTAGAGTCTTCAGATTGCTCCGTTCCCACTCAATCACCTTAACTTCAGTTAAGAGAATAACATAAGCTTAACATCTATCAACAATGGCTCTACCACAAGGAAGACTGTAATTAAATCTAATGAAGACATTAAGTCAGTCAAAAATAATTGGGACAGCCAGGAATTATACACATTTGTCTCCTGACACTGGGAAATAGAAATTTTACAGTGACTGAACCCTCAGAGGGTCCTAGCAGTGCCTGCAAGCTTGATATTTAGAAGTCAATATCATTCAATGGCAAATAATGTTCTGGGGGTGGGCCAGAAGTAATTGTCACAGCTCTTCAGACCTTTAATATAAATTCTCAAAGCTTTTAAACAGAATGCTAAAGTGCATTGAGAGCCCCTGTTCCTTAGACCCAGACAACTTCCCATCTGCAGCAGAAATGTGTAAGACTAACTGCCTTGTTTTAATAAAAATCTCAAAAATATGTCTCTTGGTCAAACTATCCTGTCACTTACGAAAGGTGACATAGCCAGCAGGTCCAAGATTTAATGGCAGGTCCAAGATTTAATCCCAGGCAGTTTAACACCAATACACTACAGTCATAACCAATACATTATAATAATACCATATAAGAAGACACTAACAATATGGGTCACTAGTACTGTAACACACTAATAATATGAAACAACATAATACACCATAACAAATCAGAGATCATGCCAGCTTTCATATCTATGCCCTCTTCACTCAGAAATCATCCTGGCTGTCTCTTCACCAAGTTCTCATTGCTCAAATATATTTATTTTAACTGCACAGGTCTAGGACTTAGAGGAATGCAGCATAACCAAGCTATAAATGATATTTCTTCCAGAGTTATGAGTATAAAACCTCTACTATGCCCACAATTGTCCTAATACATATACACATACACACACACACATACACACACACACACACAGGGGGAGGGAGGGAGAGAGAGAGAGAGAGAGAGAGAGAGAGAGAGAGAGAAATGCATTATTTTCTTGGTCTCAGGCATTTCGAACATTCTTGCCAGTAGTTAGACTGCATGAAAAGTGGATTCTGTAGCTGAAAGCTCGTAGAAATAAAAAGACATCAAGGTGGACTGTAATTGGTTCTTTGAATCAAAGATGGAGAGAAACAAAAGATTAATTTCATTTATAGTGACTGGAATAAGTCAAGGTGCCAATGGTAGCTGTGTAGAGTATTTACTTTCAGTCCATCATGCCTAACCCATCATAGTGAACACTTAACACTCAGATTCCAGAGCTTCCAGAGAACATATCCAGAACTGCTAACTTAGTGGATGGAAGTACAGTAACTTCAAAGAGCTCTAAAATGAGATACCAGGTATGGGTTTTGGTGAAAAGAGGAGTGAAATAATTCAATTTGATAGAGTTATTGGGTATCACTAATTGCCAAGTCCTGGACTTGGCATAACAGATTGGAGGAGGAATTATACCTAGTTCCAGCACTCAGGAAGGTCACCAGGACGTGAGGAGAATTTGTCCCGTCTAATTACATGACAGTGTGCTAATATTTCTAATAGTGGTGATACTGTGTAGGTAGCACCAAAGCCTCAATAATTAACGCTGTTGGCAGGGAGTTGTAGCGGCAAAGTGAAAGTGAAGGACAAGTAGAACTCTGCCAAGGGGAAAGGGAGAAGGGACAACACGCGAATGGGACTCATTTCACCATCACACTTTGCGGAAGTCAAAAATATGAACGTACAGTTAAAATAGAAGGCCATTTATAGAACCACAATTAGTCAGACACTCAAGCAAGAGACACCAGATTGATTTTCTCATTAGGTGGAAATCAAAAAAGAAGTCTTTGGTGTCTTCTTTAATGAACTTCAGGACATTGCCTGTAGATTATCTCTTGGCCTCAGTAAAAACATTCTTGTGATTAGGGACCCTGCCATCCCATGTTTCAGAGCCATTATCCTGACTTTCCCATTAGTGATCTTTGGTTGTAAGCAATGGGCACTGATTCTAACTTGAGCAGAAGTTGAGTTTTTTTTGGAGGACACCAGCCTACCAGTTTAAGAGAAAAGCTGGGAAAAAAAAATAGGTCTAGATAGGGTACAGCGGCTCACACCTGTAATCCCAGCACTTTGGGAGCCCAAGGTAAGAGGACTGCCTGAGCAAAAGAGTTTGAGATCAGCCTGGGCAACATAGTGAGACACCCATCTCTACTAAAAAACGGTTTTAAAAATTAGCTGGGTATGTAGGCTGAGGCGAGGGGATTGCTTGAGCCTGGGAGATGAAGGCTGCAGTGAGCTATGATCAAACCTCTGCACTCCAGCCTGAGTGACAAAGCAAGACCCTGTCACAAAAATAATAATAATCAGTCTCAGAAACAACAGAGATGAGGGCAGTTCCAGTGTCTGGGTTATATAACAAATTAACAGCCTCATCAGTTCCAGAGATACTATGATATGCTCATACTGTCTTGTCCAAGCTTGCAGCAATCTACTCAAGACTCAAAGTCCCAGAAGGGAGCTTCTGATCAGCTGACCATTGGTCAGCTCCTCACCCTTTGATCAGTGCAGACTAGGACACCTTGATTTACAGCCCCAGTCACAATGCTTATCATAAGAGAAGCCCCCAGAAGGAAATTAAGGAGCTGCTACTAAAGGAAGCAGATATGGTTGCCAAGAGGCCCAACCCCAACAATGTCCTCACCATACATGTGTTCATACATATTGTGTGTATACTGAAGTTGGGGAACGTTAGATTATGCAGATAATACCTAACAAGAGGAGTAAGGTGTAAGCAAGGCACAGTGACTCATGCCTGTAATCCCAGCACTGTGGGAGGCCAAGGCAGGTGGATCACTTGAGGCCAGGAAAAAAAAGAGGGGGGGTAAGGTGTGAAAGAACACTCTCTGAGGGGTGTCTGCTCAGCTCATAACCCACCTCTCTGAGAAAGATTCCCCACAGGTTTGGACTCCGCGGACTATGGTCATGTTAGGTTAATCCTTCCTCCTTCCCAAACCACGCCATACCTGATTGGACCCAATCAACCTCTGACCCACAGGAAGCCAATCCATTGGCTGGAAACAAGCCAATCATATTTTTCTTTTGATAGACTGCGTTTCAAGATACAGAGAAGATTGAGAAATGAGTCAATATTAAAGACAGAACCCTAAACTGAGTTTCCAGGAATTCTTTCCTCTGAGGTACTTGGAATTACCCTTGTTTCTTTTTCCTTCCTGAGACCCAGTCATTCATTGAATTTCTGGATTTCATGAGGAAATCCAGCATCTTCCTAATAAATTCCCTTTTGCTTATGCCTCTGTTTCTATTCTCAAAGCAATAATCCCTGTCTAGTCGAAGATAAAAAGTTCACCCCAACCTCAGCTAACAGGAAGACAGATACCAAATTACCCGGTGCTTCTTTTGGGGAAAAAAAAAAACTCAACCAATTAACAAGACCAAACTGCTTTTATCTATACTTTAAAAGGAAGCAAATTAAAAATCCAAAATACCCAGATAAGTATGTTTGAACTTTACCCGAAGACAAAATTTGATCAATATTAACTAAAGTTGAAAAAATATAAGCATTTCAACACCAAAAATGTAACAATTGTGCCACACAGTAGGAAAAGAAATAATTTAGGTTCTTGGGGGGGAGAGGGGGATTTTTTTTAAAGCAGAATCTGGTGAAGGAATAGTTAACTATCTTTGCTAAAGGAATCTTTAGAATTCTCTCATAAGGAAAGGGGTGGATTGAGCCAGGCAGAGAGAATATGCACCGTAAATCAGAATAATTGTATTACTTGGCTGTCTGTATTGCTCCTTTTTCTCCAGATAAATTTTTAAAATTATAATAAGATCAGTTTTGAGTTTGAATCTTTTCATAATCCATTCAGACACCTTTAAGTGAAAGTGAACCACATTATACTCTTAAAAAAGGGATATATATGTATATGCTTTTTTGATCCAAAACCCGGTGAGAAGTAAAATGTGCAGTTGATGAAGACATAAATTATCATTTGCATGGGGCTGATGAGAGCCTGGTTCTAATAGAGCTGGTATTAAATCAGAATTGCAGTAATGCTTTCCTGAGCCTGATTATAAGTATCTAAGCATCCTTTACTAAAGTATACTGAGCACTCCATATATTACAATTGGCCATCCACCAGCAATTACCAATCTGGGTGGAGAGGAAGATTCCACTTAATGATGTTCCACACAAATCGCTGCCCACCACTGAAGCCTTATCCATGAGAATAAAGCTCAGATTCCGTTCCCATCCCCCACAGAGCTACATCCCAGGAGAGGCCAGCTTTATACAGCCCCGCTTCCTCGGAGAGCCATCCAACTGGCATTCCGACCTGAGCACTAAGGTATCTGTGGCTATGATTTTCAAAAGTCAATCCTGGAACAGTTCAGCAGTGCCTGAAAAAGGTAAACATAGAATTACCATATGACCTGGCAGTTCTTTACCTAGGTTTCTAGTCTCCCCCAACTCCACCCCACAAAAACATGCAAGCACTCAAACAGATACTTGAACGATTCACAGGAGCTAAGAGGTGGGGACAGTCCGAGTGTCCATCAATACAGCCATGGATAAGCGCGAATTGTGGTTTATCCATACAACGGAGTGTTATGCAGACATAAAAAGGAATGGAGTTCTGATCCATGCTACATGGAGGAACCTCGAAAGCATTATACTCAGTAAAGAAAGCCACACACGAAAGGCCATGTATCGCATGGTCTCACTTACACAAAATACCTAAAATCAGCAAATCCATAGACACAGAGTGCAGGTGGGTGGTTATCAAGAGCAGGGCAGGGAATGGAAAGCCAATCCCTAACTGCTTAAAACGTCATGTGACTCAACAGAGGTGGTGGAGGGATGATGCTGCAAATGTACTAAATGCCACTGAATTGTTCATTTTAAAGTGGTTAATTTCATGTTACATAAATTTACCTCATTAGAAAAATACAATTTTCCTTGCCAAATAGACCAGTTCTTTCCATTTTTAGAACAAATAGACTCATATATCCAATTTTTCTTCTTTTAACACTTTTTGATCACCCTGCTTCCCCAAACATTAACTCAAACACATCATGTTTTAATTACAAGGAGCAAAAGCAGACAACAGGGTTACACATCCAACTAATGCCAACGTAAAAACCAGAGCTAAATTTCACAGTTACTCTTATATTCAATAATTATATCAGCAATACTGAGAAAAGTTTAACTGGTGTCTCAAATGATTCTATAATGGTCTAGAGACAGGAAACAAGATCATTTACTTCTCGCCATCACAAAGAAGGTACAGGAAGAATTGGCCTTGTATTTAGTCAGGGTTCTTTAGAGGGGACTAATAGGATAGATATATCTAAAGGGGAGTTTATTAAGGAGTTGAACTCACATGATCACAAGGTCCCACAATAGGCTGTCTGCAAGATGAGGATCAAGGAAACCAGTTTGAGTCCCAAGGCTGAAGAACTTGGAGTCTGATGTTTGAGGGAAGGAAGCATCCAGCACCGAAGAAAGATGTAGGCTGGGAGACTAAGCCAGACTGGCCTTTTCATGTTCTTCTGTCTGCTTTATATTCTGGCTGTGCTGGCAGCTGATTAGATGGTGCCCACCCAGATAAAGGGTGGGTCTGCCTTGGCCAGCCCACAGACTCATATGTTAATCTCCTTTGGCAACACCCTCACAGACACACCCAGGATCAATATGTTGCATCCTTCAATCCAATCAAGTTGACACTCAGTATTAACAATCACAAGCCCATCTTCTCCATCTCTCTCCTTAGGCCAGCAGCTATTTGGGAAAAATACGCATGTTGACAAGTTTTGCTATAAGTAAAATATTATAATAATGTTGGCGATAATAATGCTAATGATACTGACCTAAATTGCAATGTCCATTGATTGTTTGCGAGTCAGGCACTGTGCTGGGTCCTCTTCCCCCCCAATACATACTCACTACTAATTTATTCAAATTTTCCTCTAAACACGTCATCTGGGTAAGGTGATATCTACCTGTAATCTACCTCCCCCTTCCTGTTACAGCACCTGATTCTCCTTAAGGCCTCCACTTCTGCCCACACTCTGTCTACATGGTTCAGGAAGGGCTGACTCAGCCCATCTCTGCCCAGCTATGAACTGTCAGCACCCATGAAACCCATTTCTGGGGCTTTCTTTAGAGTCCGTAAGAATAGGCATATTCCCAGAGGGATTGTTGTTGTAAGACCAAAAATGAGCCTGGAGCTGATGGCAACCCTCTGCCAGGTGCAGGAGACAGCCCACTTTGCAGGACACCAACCCATAGTAGACACAGCCCAGAGACTGATAGAGGATATATCCTGACAGCAAGTCAGGTCCACCTGGATCCAGCTGTGCCTAAAGCCCCTCCTGCACTTGTCAGTTAACTCAGCCAATCATTTATTTCCCTTTGTGCTAAGGTCAGTTTCAATTTATTTTTCTGCCACCATCGAGAAAATCTGGTCTGGAACACTAGAAATTAGCAAACAAAATAATGATATAAAGAAAATGCTCTGCCAGGCACAGTGGCTCATGACTGCAATCCCAGCACTTTGAAAGGCTGAAGCAGGAGGACTGCCTGAGCCCCGAAGTTAAAGACCCTATGAGAAACATAGGGAGACCCTGTCTGTAAAATAAAAAACTTGCCAGGTATGCTGGCACACCTGTAGTCCCAGATACTCCAAAGGCTAAGGTGGGAGAATCACTTAAGCCCAGGAGTTCAAGGCTGCAGTGAATTATGATTGTGCCACTGCAGTTCAGCGTGGTCAACAGAACAAGACCCTGTCAAAAGAAAGAAAAGAAAAGAGAGAGAAAAAAAGAAAAGAAGGAAAGAAGGCAGGCAGGAAGGCAGGCAAGGAAGGAAAGCAGGAAGGCAGGAAGGGAGGAAGAAGAGAGAAAGAGAAGGAAGGCAGGAAGGAAGGAGAGAGAAAGAGAAAAGAAGGAAGGAAGAAAGGAAGGAAGGAAGGAGGGAAGGAAGGAAGGAGGGAGGGAAGGAAGGAGAAAGAAAGAGAAAAGGACAGAAGGAAGGAAGGAACGAACGAACGAACAAGGGAAGGAAGGGCTTAATCTTAGAATTTTTTTTTAATTAATATTTTTTCCCTATCATCAGAATAAGGAAATTTGGATCTCTCTTTATTCCCTGAAGGTTACAAGAAAAAGAAGAAAAATAAAAACTTGATTGAATCTTCTGGCTTTGCTAAGGCAAATAAATCTTTTAGGGGACTTAAAGAAAAAAAAAATCCTTTAACAGGAAGGTTATGGATAAACCTCATATTATGTTTCTGAGTCTTTTTACTCAACTGTGAGGCCTTGAGAGCTAGAAAGACCTCTAAGCCATCTTGGTATCTCTCAAGGTATGTGGGGCAGTGCTAACCTCCCACATTACTTGTGGAATCTGTGAAGCGGCGTCAGGTGTGGACTATGGAAATGGAAACTCCATAGGAGAGCCTCGCAAAAGAGCTGCTGACTGGCCCAATACAGAATGAAAATATACTTCATCTTAGGCAATTACAACACCCAAAGTCTGATTCATTAATTAAGTCACTCAACATGTATCAGACACCTATTATGAGTCATGCACTTTGACTGTTGCTGGGAGTCCAATGGCAAAGAAAACAAGCTCTTCATGGAGTCAACAGAATAACTGGAGAGACAAACTTTGCAGAAAGAAAAACAGAAAGTAAATAATATACACTTACAAATAGGAGCAAATGCTGTGGGACTGTAAGAAGATTCTCGGAAAAAATTAATTGTGGGGGGTGGGCCTTTTGGAGAAGGGGTGTTGGAGCAGAGACCTACAGGAGGAGTGGGACCCACCAGGTGAACAGGGCAGGGAAGGCATCCTTGGAAGGGGGAAGAGCAAATGCAAAGGCCCAGATGTAGGAATGAGCTGAGCATGGAGGCAAATGCAGGGAAGGCCGGTGTGTCTGGAGCACAGAGAGTAAGGAGGAGGGTGTCCAGGATAAACCTGCAGCCCCAGACTGGGACAGACACAAGGAACCATCGGCCATGGTGGAGCACTTGGCATTCATTCTGAAGACAGATGACAAGGATTATTCACTTTGTCTCAGCAGCCAAGGTAGTATTCTTTTAGCTGAATGGCATGGTTCCCACATGGGACTGAAAACATAACTGGACTCACAAACATTGTATTTCTATACTTAGTTTGTTTGTGTGGCTATAACAAAATACTTTAGACTGGGTGATTTCTAAACAACAGAAAGTTATCACTCATCGTTCTGGAGGCTGGGAAGTCCAAGATCAAGGCTCAAGTAGATTAGGTGTCTCGTGAGGGTCTGTTCCTTGCAGGTGCTGCCTTCTCAGTACATCCTTACATGGCAGACGGGATGAACAAGCTCCCTTAGGCCTCTTTTTTTTATTTTTTTGAGACGGAATTTCGCTCTTGTTACCCAGGCTGGAGTGCAATGGCGCGATCTCGGCTCACCACAACCTCCGCCTCCTGGGTTCAGGCAATTCTCCTGCCTCAGCCTCCTGAGTAGCTGGGATTACAGGCACGCGCCACCATGCCCAGCTAATTTTTTGTATTTTTAGTAGAGACGGGGTTTCACCATGTTGACCAGGATGGTCTCGATGTCTTGACCTCGTGATCCACCTGCCTCGGCCTCCCAAAGTGCCGGGATTACAGGTGTGAGCCACCGCACCCGGCCAGGCCTCTTCTATAAGGTGCTGGTACTATGCATGAGTAGTACCTTGTTACCTAATCACCTCCGAAAAGCCCCTCCTCTTAAGACCATCACGTTAAGAATTAACTTTCAACCTATGAAAGTCGGAGAGGGGAACACAGACATTCAGACCCCAGCACCCATTCACTTCATGGAGCAAGTCCTTCTATTGCAGGTCCTGGAACAATGTTCTAAAGAAACTCTTCCAGCCCTCACAGACAATGGGCTGTGAGTATACCTAAGTATTAAGGTCAGACCAGGCCAGACAATGGGCTGTGAGTACACCTAAGTATTAAGGTCAGAACAGGCCAGGCGCAGTGGCTCACGCCTGTAATCCCAGCACTTTGGGAGGCAAGATGGGTGAATGCCCTGAGGTCGGGAGTTCGAGACCAGCCTGACCAACATGGAGAAACCCCATCTCTACTAAAAATACAAAATTAGCTGAACGTGGTGGTGATGCCTGTAATTCCAGTTCCTTGGGAGGCTGAGGCACAAGAATCACTTAAACCTGGGAGGCAGAGGTTACACTGGGCTGAGATCATACCATTGCACTCCAGCCTGGGCAGCAAGAGCAAAAATCCATCTCAAAAAAAAAAAAGGTCCCACCAGTCAGACCAGAAGCTTGCCAACCACACATCCTCAGATGCTGGGAGATCACTGTACCCACGTGCACTGCTGTGGCTATGTCTACACAGAATATAAACCATGGGGTTTCGTCAATCATCTGGACTATTCACGCTATCTCAAGACACCGATTCAGCCTCAGTTTGTTTCCCAAGAGTTTACTAGAATTGCTTCCCTGAGTCTCCTTTCTCCCTTGGGGACCTGAGGCTAGGATGCTGGAACAACCATTCATTCCTTAAGTCAGTGACTGTTTACTGAGTACCCACTATGTATCTGAAACTCTGCCAGGTATTAAGACCATAAGGTTGAACTCTATCCCAGGAATCCCTCTCAAGAGGCATTGTAGAGCTGCTGTTAAGAGCATAAGATCTGGAATCAGACTAAGAAATGAATCATGCCTTTACCCTTTAGCCCTTGTGTGACCTGGACAAGTCACTTTACCCTCTCCATCAGTGACAAGGGGATCATAACGCCAGCTTCAGCAGGACATTTTGAAGATGAATGAGACCACATATGCAAAGCCTTTAGCTCTGATGAGTCCTCTGGAAATGTCAACTCTCAAGTTCATCTCCAGGCAGTTCATTAAAAGATAAGACTAAGGTCTCCAATATGTCAGGCTCACTGTTTAACCCTGACCTGAGTAGGGCACTGTACTCCTGAGAGCTCTTCCCAGGCAAAGCTCATCCAATCAGTGGCTCCCTGCAAAGATCAACCCCATGTCCACTGGGGACAAGATGTCTGAATTATCACTACAATGGGAGCTGAAAATGCAGAGGCCATTCTAACTCTAAAATCATCTGTGATTATTGCACCAAGAAGTCAGCTAAATGCTTACTGCCAGATGGAAGTAGGGGTCACATGCTATGGCCCTAAACTGGTGTGGCTGGAGATTTAATGACAACTCTGGTAATTTTCTCTGTGAAAGGCCAAAGTCTGTGCCGATAGTTTCATTTTTATTTAATCTCTAACAGGACACACCCTGTCCCTCACCCATACGACCACACCCCCTGGACCACAGCAGCCCATGCCCCTCACACCAGAGAGAACTCTGTCCCACACAGGACTGGAACATAGAGAGATCACACAGGGAGATATTCCACTCAGCAAATCCCCTGAAATGAATGCAGCAGACAGGCTGGAATGATTGAGCTCATGGAAGACCATGATAGGCCCATTCTTGCTGAAAGTGAGGGACGTTAACACAGTTGCTGGAGCACAGCCATATGGGCACCGGCCAGCTCCCGGCTGTCCCAGAGCTGCAAGGAAAGCTGTTGAGGTACAACCTCAGGCTTAACTAGAGCTGGCTGGGTAGAGGCAATTTCAGTGCCAAGCCAAGATGGTCTTCCTCCCCTGAGCCTGATCTCTGTGAGGATGAGAACTTGTGGAAGTGCAGGAGAGACAAGATTATTGAAGCAGGGAAAAATGACTCCCAGAGAAGAATGTAAATTTAGAAAGTATCAAGGGAGCCAAACCACGTTCTTATTCTGACCCATGAACACATCAGTGAGCCCAGGAGTGAGGCAAACCCCCCAGGAGTGACCCCTGGTATCTGGATTTAGTCCACAGCCTCATTTTCAGTGACCCTAACTCAGGACTTTTCTTTACATTTTTTTTTTTTTTTGCTATTTCTTTTTGCCCAATCTTGAATGCCCACTAGAGATGCCACTGGGATACAGCTCATAAAGAAACTGGGCTTAGTGGAAAGAAAGTGGGTTTCCAGAGTGGAAAGCATCAATGACACGAAGGCAGACTGCACTTTGGATCATGTGTCCTTAGATCCTCCATGAGACAGACACAAATGTGGAGTAAAAAGTTGTATCAAGAGCAAAAAATAAAAGGAAAGGTAGCAGGTTACAATGGCAGAAACCCAACTTAACATGCCTTGAGAACCAGGAGCACAGGGAAATTACCTCAATCTAAAATAGCCCACATGTGAAAAGCCCACAGCTAACATCATATTCAATGGTGAAAAGCTAAAAGCTTTTCCTCCCAGATCTGGAACAAGGTAAAGATGCCATTCTTACCACTTCTACTCAACAAAGTACTGGGAGTCCAAGACAGAGCAATTAGGTAAGAAAAAGAAATAAAACGCATACAAATTGAAATGGAAAAAATAAAATTATCTCTGCTCACAGGTAATATGATTTTATATATAGAAAACCCCAAAGATCCCATGCAAAATTGTGGGAACCAATAAACTAATTCAGCAAAGTTGCAGAATACAAAATCAATGTATCAAAATCAGCTGTGTTTCCATATACTAACAATAAATAATATGAACATAAAATTAAAACAATTCCATTTACAATAGAATCAAAAATAATAAAATACTTAGGAATAAACTTAGCCAAGAAGGTTAGAGAATTGTATACAAAAAATTTTTTTAAAATGATTAACAAAATTAAAGAAGGCTAAAATAAATACAAAGACATCCTATGTTCATGAATTGAAAGATTTAATATTGTTAAAATGTCCCTACTTCCCAGATAATCTACAAGTTCAATGCAATCCCAGTCAAAATGACAATGACATTTTTTGAAGAAACAGGAAAAAAAACTTAAAATTTATATGAAATCTCAAAAGACCTCTAATAGTCAAAACAATCTTGAGAAAAAACAAAGCGGGAGGTAGTACATGTTCTGATTTCAAAACATATTAAAAGTTACAGTAATCAAAACAGTATACTATCATAAACACAGACATATGCACAAATGGAATAGACTAGACAGCCCAGAAATAAACCCTCACGTATTGGTCAAATTATCTTCAACAAAGCCATATACACTATGGGGAAAGAAGAGTCTCTTCACCAAAGGTGAAATTCCTGGAACATATATTGGGCTTCCCCACCTCCATGATTTCATTCATGCTGTTCCCTCAGTCTGAAATTATTTCCCTTACCATTATCACATGTCAAAATCTGCTTATCTTTCAAAAACATAACAAATAAAATTACTCAATGCAAGTGACAGAAAATACAGTCAAACTAGCTTAAGCACAAACAGACATTCACACCCACTAAATGGCTTTAATCATAAAAACAGAAAATAAAAAATGTTGACAAGGATGTAGAGAAATTGGAAGCTTCCTATGCAGCTGGTGTAAAAGTAAAATGGTGCAGCCACTGTAGAAAACAATGTGGTGGCTCCTTAAAAAGTTAAACAGAGTCACCATATGACCCAGAAATTCTACTTCTAGATCATATGCAAGAGAAATAAAAGAATACATCTACACAGAAATCTGTACACAAATGTTGACAGCAACATTATTCATGATAGCCAAAAGATGCAAACAACCCAAATGTACATCAACAAAAGAATGCATAAACAAAATGCGGTCTATCCACAAAATGAATAATATTAGGTCATAAAAAGGAATGAAGTTCTTATACTCACTACAATATGGATGAACCTTGAAAATGTTATGCTAAGCAAAAGAAGCCAGATGCAAAAGTTCACATAGTTTATAATTCCATTTACATGAAATGTCCGGAAGAGGCAGATATATAGAGACAGGAAGCAGATTAGAAGTTAAAGCAATATGAAAGAAGAGAATGGGAAGTAATTACCTAATGGATATAGGTTTTTTTATAGAGTGATAAAATCGTTTTGTAATTAGAGTGAATAAATGGTTTTGTAATTAGAGTGAATAAATGTAATTAGAGTGAATCAATGGGAAAACATTACAAATATGCTAAATACCACTGAACTGTACACTTTAAAATATTTAACTATGTTATGTGATATTCACCTGAATTTAAAAATTACACAAAACAAAAGCATTTCTTCACCAATGTGTAGAAGGACACATGACCCATATTACCTAAATCTAAGCCAGTAAGCATATCTCATCACTCTGTCCACAGGAATCGTTCAAAGGCTCAGCGTCCCACTCTTTTTCCAAAGGAGGAGACGAAGAGAGTGGGGAAGGAGAAGGGAAATAGCGAGGAAGAGGAGAAGGAGGAGGAGGAGAGGGGAGACAAGGAGTGATGTATCTACTATGGCTTCAAATAGGGCTGGATCCAGGAACTTCAACAATATTCCCAGAACCTTTGCTTTACCACCTCCCCACCCCTAACCCAACCATGTCCCTCCATCTGTCTATCTGTGTCTCAGTGTCTCAGCTCTATTCTCTTCCATGTTGGCTTCATTCTTGGGTTCTTCATGGATGCAGGATGGCTACCAGGAGTATCTGAATCCATAAGGGAGAGGGAGGGTGGTGGTTGACAGAGGGAGAGAAGGAAAAGTTCTCCTCCCCAGCAGTACAACAAAAGCCTTGGGCTGTTCTCTGCAGAGCTGGACAAGATGACCATCCCAGCATCAACTACTATGACAGGTGCAGGGACAGTTCCAAGATGTCTTCTTTGATCCACTGCAAAGTGTGCCAGTCCTTCTTGGAACATCACTGTGCATTTACTTTAGCTTTAAACTTCGTTTATTTGTTCACACGTGTGTCTTCCACTGACTCTGAGCTCCTAAAAGTGGAAACCCCTTGATATCCAACGCCAGGTCCAGACTAAGCCCTCAGTGACTCATTGTCACAGAAATACATAAACAAGTGGAAACTTGGTGGAAATCTACAGATGTCTGCAAAAGGCAGAGCCTCAGCACAGGCCCAGGATCTGGACCCTCTGCCATTCCAAGTGATAAGAGCTCTCCACTGCTCATGTTTTCATATTCTAGCACTTTCTTCCTTTCTCCTCAACTACAAAGAACCTCTTTTTCTACTTCTAGTCATTCTCCTGTGAAACATTCATAACTCAGAAACGTCAGCCTGGCCATGGAGGTATCTACAGTCTGTGAATCATGTCAGTTGCTCTGCACAGCAGAGCAGTGATGCTCACAACAAGAATGAAAGCCCATGGAGAGGCACGTAGAAATCCATCACTCAAGCCTTGAATTAGTGCTTTGGTTGTCCTGGTGAGAACTAAATACAGTCCTGTAACAGACTATATTTTATCATCCCTTCCCCTCTGATAACAGGGAACAGAATGATTTCCACCATGTTCTGACCTGCCTTCTCTCAGCAGGCATTTTATCTTGTGCCAGTGGCCACTCATCCTTAGGCAGCTGCACCCTGGTTCCATCTCCCATCTGACAAGGAATGAAAAAAAGAAGGAATGGCCAGGAGTGATCCTGCTACTGGGGGAAGGGAGAATATGGGGAGATAATGCTAAAAATCTAATAATCATGCTTTAAATATCTGCTATACACTGGTGACTCCTGAAGCTGTAGCTCCAGGCCAGACTTCTCTTTTGAACTCTAGCGTCTTAGGCTGTTTTTGTGTTGCTACAAAGGAATACCTGAGGCTGGGTAATTTATATAGAAAATAGATTTATTTTGGCTCATGGTTCTGCAGGCTGTACAGGAAGCATGATGCTAGCAGCTGCTTCTAGTGAGGGCCTCAGGAAGCTTCCAGTCATGGAAGAAGGTGAAGAGGAGCCAGAATGTCACATGGCAACAGGAGCAAAAGAGAGTGAAGCAGGGGGTCCCAAAATTTTAAACAACCAAATCTCAAGTAACTCAATAATTAAGATAAATAATTGTTTATAAAATGACTGACCAAGTATGTTGATTGGTGAGTTGCCCAGATACCCCTCCACAAGGCTGTATTGACCAGATGGCCTATTGAGCAATTAGCCCAAGAAAATTGCAATAATGTATGGAAAACTGTGTTCACTGGAGATGTGGCTAAGAGCCAGATGCTGTCCATCCAAGAGGGATACCCTGTGTGTCTCAAGGGAGTAGGAAGCCAGGTCCAGGCTTGCCTGCAATAATGTAAACCAGGCTCTAAGACACTGTCCTGTTAACTCTTCAGCAGTGGATTGATTTGGATAGGATATTGTCACTGAGCAGTTTATTTCTAAATACCAGGCAGACACACAAAGTTATAAAGCATTAGTTAGTTACTACCTTACCTGCTGAAGGTATTAATTATGTAGTAACTGTCTTGTTCTCCTTATCCACCACATCAATTAGAATAATAACAACAATAGTTAAAAGTGTCAGCACTTTTCATCATTGGACCTTACTGAAAATAGTAGGCAAATTAGAGTCCTAAATTTCATATATTTTCTAGGTAATTTCTGATCATTGAGAGGATAAAAGAATGAACACACTTATTTTACAGAGTACATTGAGTTCCAGAAATGTTAAATAATGGGTCCAACACCATCCAGCTATGGAGTAGCAGAGCTAGGATTCATTCTTCCTGGGTTTTGAGGGATTAACATTTGAGACTTTTCCAAAACACAATTATCATACCTCCAAGAAATAGTTTGGAAATATCCCTCTTTCACAAGTGACATTAGCAAATTGGAAAATCATTTCAGACCAAAGGGCACTGCAGAGTATTGCCAACAAAAGTGTGCAAAGTCTCATTAATGAGATAGTGACATGAAAAACAACACAATTCTTTTCCACAGAAAAACTACTGTAATTAAGCCAGAGCTTGTCTGTGTTATTTAGCAAAATAAATGATGACCTCATGCCCTTGATGCTAATTGCTAATTTGAGCACTGGACTAATATTCTTACGGTCTTGTCTGGAAATCAATTTCAGAACTCATGCTCAGGGCAATTGAGTAACTTCAAGCAATTACAATGGAACACCAAAGTTGTCAGGTGCACCCCAAGCCACACAATGCAAATGATGCCAGTGTGTGCTGAAATTGACTTTAATCATGAAGACAAGAAAATTACTATTAATATTTCAGTCACTGAGCACCTGCTCAGGGCCACACCCTGCAGTAGATGCTGTGTATGGCAGAGTGACACTGCCCCAACCCTGAGAAGCCCACAGAAGGACTTTTGCTAAGAAGCACAGAATCCACTTGTGGCAGTGACAGGCAACAGTCCGTATCAGAGAGGGTCTACGGCAGTTTCAATCCATCCAACATTCAAACCAGATACAGGCACACCAAGAGGAAGCCACGGCTGCTTCATGCCAACCCCCAACCTGAAAGCTCAAGAGGGAGGTGGCCTGCCCCAAGAAGACATGTGGCATTCAAGAACGAGTCAGAGCAAAGCCCACAGAGTCCAGTCATCTCTCATCCCACAGCTACCCAAGGCTCATTGATGTCCTGCTCCAAGCAGACGTGACCCCTGGCTAAGAGGGAGTTCAGTTGTTATTAGGTTAATATTATTTACGATTAGTTTTAGGGCCACTTTTTAAATGGATGGTGATATGGTTTGGCTCTGTGTCCCCACGAAATCTCATCTAAAATTGTATTCCCCATGTGTCAAGAAAGGGACCTGGTAGGAGGTGACTGGATCATAGTGGTGGTTTCTCCCATGCAGTTCTCATGATAGTGAGGGAGTCCGCATGAGAGCTGATGGTTTTAAAGTGTGGCACTTCCTTGCTCTTGCTCTCTCCCTACTGCCACCTTGTGAAGAAAGTGCCTGCTTCCCCTTCACCTTCTGCCATGATTGTAAGTTTCCCGAGGCCTCCACAGCAATGCAGAACTGTGAATCAATTAAACCTCTGGTGTTTACAAATTACACAGTCTTAAGTGGTATCTTTATAGCAGCATGAAAACAGAATAATACAGATGAATATTAACAGAGCCTTTCCTGGAACAAGGAGAAAAGGAATAACTTGCCCTTCATTCACCATCCTTCTAATTCTATTCCTCCCAGCAAGGAGAAGCCAGAGGTAGGTCATGACCCAGAGCTTCCTGTCACACCAGGGAGAGCTGAGATTCCAAGGACTCTGCCATGAGTGGCTGCATATTCCTTCTGTTAATCTTTCTCCAAATGTGCAGCCATGGAGTCCCAAAGACAATCAGTCCAGGCAATCACAATCATAAATAGAGAAAATGCAATAGAAATAAAATTGATTTTACAAATGAAAAATGTGAATAGTTATCAGCACAAAGGGGGGAAAGCTATAAAGAACTAACAGTGCTTACGGAGAAGAAATTTGACTCTGAAATGTACATCACACAGAGAGCACATCCATTTCCATCCATTCCTATTGTGACAATAAAGGATGTAGCAATTCGAACCATGATGTGAGTTTCTACCCAGTCTCAAGGGATGGTCAGCTAACAGAGGACTATGAATATTGCACTTTAAAAATATCCTACTACTAATGAAAACCCATTTGCTTCACCGGTAGGATTTGAGTAAAGTAGTCTGGGTCAGGAGAGGACCAAAGTATTAAGTGGAAGCTTCATTCAATTCAAGAGAAGTACTGCAATTGCTTTTAGTTTACTTAATATTTGAGAGAAAATATTATCCTGTAAACTTTCATGCAACTGGAACATTTGGAACATGATGCCAAGGTTAAAAGTTTTAGCATCGTAGAGACCAGTTAGCTTTCTAGAGGAAACCTCCATTCTTGGATCCCAAACTCTATCCTAAGCTTAGCTACTCAGCAAATTAACAGGGGCCCTTGGGTCGGGGTCATGAGGCATGGCTCAAACAAACAAACAAATATGCCAATATAATTGTTTAGAGCACTACCAAAAGTTCACAGGTTGCTGGCCTGTGGATTAGTCATGTTTTCTTCCAGAGAAAAGAACCAAATTTTATTGGTAGTAATCACCCTCAATAAGGTTGTAGAAACATTTGTATTAAGAAGCCTTTATGGAAACTGAATGCAGGCTGACAGATAGGTCAACATCCACTCCGAGTTCAAGCAGCCCATAGTCCAGCCACAAGTGCACCAAGCTTCACTTGGGTGACACCTATTTATTGTGCAGGGCTCAATTTGATGTCATCTATTCAGAAAAGCAACCTTTGACTTGCCAGGCTATACCAGATATCTGTGTTTTACACACTCTAAGCTCCTAATATTTCTCTTTCACAGCATTTCTCATAACTATACTTAATTATTTGGGTACTTATTTATGATCTAGCTTCACTGCCAGACTCATCCCTCCATGAAGAAAGAAACGGTCTTGTTCATTTTGTTCAGCACAACCAGGCGTAGCACACATAGTTGGTCCTTCATGAATAGAAACAAAATTATTCATTGGAATAAAGAGATAAATTAATATCTATTTGGGAATCAAATTGGCTAAGAGTCCTGGTTTACGTATTCTAAAGGCTAAATGGCCAATCAGTTTGAAATCCAAGTATAGGGGGCATATATGATTTTAGTCAGTGTGGGATCTATTCCCTTTATTCTGATTAACAGTACACCAATCTTCCTTTGGCAAAAACACCATTCCATATTTTTAGTCCATGTGCTTCAGATGGAGCTGACCCACCATCTGCAATTCCAGGGGCTGTCATGTGAGCCAGCCCACCAATCAGCATATTCCATTCCATAGATCCACAGTGATTGGTTCAGAGATGAGCACATTACTCAGCCTGGGCCAATGAGATCCAAGCTGAGACTTTCTTGAAATCATCGGGAAAGAAAAAGTTTGTTTTCTATGAAGATTGAACTATGGATACGACAAAAGCCTAGAGATGCTGAGGGCCGTCTTGTCGCTCCAGTAGAAATTAGCAAAGCCAGCACAAAGCCAAAAGATAGAGAAGCAGATTTCTTAAGGTGTTAGCACCTATATCCAGCTATGCCTGTGGTCAGATGCACCCTTGAATTTTTTTTTTTTTTCATTATGTCAGCTAATGTGTTTCCTTTGTAGACTAAGCCATTTGAGTTGGATTTTTGTTGAATGGAGATTCTTAATAAAATACAAATAAACCCAGCGAACAAGAAATGAGTGTATCTTCAATCAAACCACCTCATGTACACAATAAGGGCAAAATAAACTTAGAATTCAGTGGAAGAGGACTTTTCAGAAGATGCTGGAACTGGGCTGGAGTTGAAGGGTGGGTGGGATTTGTATCAGCAGAAATAGACTAAGCCATTTGAGTTGGATTTCTGTTGAATGGAGATTCTTAATAAAATACAAATAAACCCAGCGAACAAGAAATGAGTGTATCTTCAATCCAACCACCTCATGTACACAATAAGGGCAAAATAAACTTAGAATTCAGTGGAAGAGGACTTTTCAGAAGATGCTGGAACTGGGCTGGAGTTGAAGGGTGGGTGGGCTTTGTATCAGCAGAAATAGACTAAGCCATTTGAGTTGGATTTCTGTTGAATGGAGATTCTTAATAAAATACAAATAAACCCAGCGAACAAGAAATGAGTGTATCTTCAATCCAACCACCTCATGTACACAATAAGGGCAAAATAAACTTAGAATTCAGTGGAAGAGGACTTTTCAGAAGATGCTGGAACTGGGCTGGAGTTGAAGGGTGGGTGGGCTTTGTATCAGCAGAAATAGACTAAGCCATTTGAGTTGGATTTCTGTTGAATGGAGATTCTTAATAAAATACAAATAAACCCAGCGAACAAGAAATGAGTGTATCTTCAATCAAACCACCTCATGTACACAATAAGGGCAAAATAAACTTAGAATTCAGTGGAAGAGGACTTTTCAGAAGATGCTGGAACTGGGCTGGAGTTGAAGGGTGGGTGGGATTTGTATCAGCAGAAAGAAGAGCAGGACATAGGAGGGGCAAGAGGAACAGCACAATGAGGTCGAGGACCCAGGCACGTGGACCAGGCAGGCAACAGCTTTCCTGACTCAAGGTGAGGACAGCAGCAGGATGCAAAGGAAGCAGGCGAGGTGGGACTGGCAGCGCTGGGAGGAAATGCCCTGGACGTAAGGACTGGGATGAGATTTGAGGTTCATGAGAGAAGAAAATAAGAGTCAAAAGTACCTTTGGCAGATGATGGAAGAGGGCTGCTTACACCAAGTTCTAGGATGAAGTTTGCAAACAGGAATGAAGATGTGCTTTCTGTTGCCCTGCGTGGTGTTTCTAAAGGGTCAATATTTAAAAATTGAGAGATTCTACCTCAAACCCAGAAGTCTGACTTCTCTTGAGGCAATCAACAGAAGATGGTGTGGTCCTGGCCCCACATCCCTCTGGTTAGAGGGGTGTGGGCTCCCCAGGCCGGCACCAGCCCTCCAGTCTCATTACCTGTGATCAGCCTGGCCACAGTGAGCATGTGTGGGTCTGACCCTGACTGAGAGGAACTCCTATTCCCATCAGACTCACAGGCTCCAAATGCATCTCCCTGAATTCAGGGAGGACTCACGGCCCCGATTAAAGAAGGTCCGTAAGCCTCCCAGCTCTGGCTCTTCTGGGTACTGCCAGCACCTCCTCTGCGGAGTATTCCAGTCTCACTTTGATATTATTTCTCACTGAGATCAGCTCCCTGAAAAACTTTATTATTCAAATACATCAGAAAGCCCTTTGCAATAAACATTCTCATAACTCAGATTGTCCCACTGGGGAGACCCATGCACCTTTCCTTTGTTTCATTAATGAATACAGGAGATGTGGGAAAATATGAAGACAAAAATAACTTTCTGAGAGGAACAAAATTATAAAGATCATTTTTAAAACTTTCAGGATATGTTTCATTGTCTTCAAAAGAGCAGAAGTAAAAGATTGTAAGGAAAGGCCAAGATTTGATTTTGTGAGAATTTTCCAGGACCTTCCCTGTAGATGACCAGCCAATATTTGGTCCGAAAAAGAAGTGGCTGCCCTTCCAGCCAGTGAAATGCACATGCTGATGACACTGGTCCCAGTGGTCTAGAATCAACTCAGTTTTATCTCATCCTTTGACTCTGGTCTATGGGCTAAGAACAATGAAAAGGCCGCAGATACTGAAACAGCTGAGCAGTACTGTTGGAGAGTGAAATGCACTGGACTTTGGGAGGCCGAGGCGGGTAGATCACAGGGCCAGGAGATCGAGACCATCCTGGCCAACATGGTGAAACCCCGTCTCTACTAAAAATACAAAAAAATTAGCTGGACATGGTGGCACATGCCTGTAGTCCCAGCTACTCAGGAGGCTAAAGCAGGAGAATTGCTTGAACCCAGAAGGCAGAGATTGCAGTGAGTCGAGATGGTGCCACGGCACTACAGCCTGGGCGACAGTGTAAAACTCTGTCTCAAAAAAAAAAAAAAAGAAAGAAAGAAAGAAAGAAATTTATTGGACTGAGAGAGAGAGAGAGAGATGATGTATTTAGCTTAAGGACAAAAATTAAGATGTATTCTCAGTAGCTTTATTTTATTTATTTATTTATTAATTATTTATTTATTTTGAGAGGGAGTCTTGCTCTGTCACCCAGGCTAGAGTGTAATGGCGCGATCTCAGCTCACTGCAACCTCTGTCTCCCAGGTTCAAGAGATTCTCCTGCCTCAGCCTCCCAAGGAGCTAGGATTACAGGCACCTGCCACCATGCCTGGCTAATTTTTGTAATTTTTTAGTAGAGATGGGGTTTCGCCATGTTGGTCAGGCTGGTCTCAAACTCCTGACCTCAGGTGATCCAACTGCCTCAGCCTCCCAAAGTGCTGGGATTACAGGTTTGAGCCACCGTGCCCAGCCAGCTTTATTTTTTTTTATTTTAATTTTAATTTTTGTGGGTACACAGTAGATGTATACATTTATGGAGCACATGAGTTGTTTTGACACAGGCATGCAAAGCATAATAATCACATGAGGTAAAATGGGTTATATTAGTCTGTTCCCACACTGCTGATAAAGACATACCCGAGACTGCGTAATATATAAAGAAAAAGGTTTAATGTGCTCACAGTTCCACATGGATGGGGAGGCCTCACAATCATGGCAGAAGGCAAAAAGCATGTCTTACATGGCAGTAGGCAAGAGAGGGAAATGAGAGCCAAGCGAAAGGGGAAACCCCCTATAAAATCATCAGATCTCATGAGATGTATTCACTACCACGAGAACAGTATGAGGGAAATCACTCCCATGATTCAGTGATCTCCCCTAAGGTCCCTCCCACAACACGTGGGGATTATGGGAGCTACAATTCAGGATGAGATTTAGGTGGGGACACAGCCAAACCATACCATGTGCTATAAATCATCTTAAAGCATTTGTCCTTTGTGTTGCAAACAATCCAATTATACTCTTTTAGTTATTTTAAAATGTACAATTATTGACTGCAGTCACCCTGTTGTGCTATCAAATAGCAGATCTTATTCTTTCTTTCTAACCATATTTTTTGTACCCACGAGACATCCTCACCACCCCCAAAGACTCTGGTAACCATCTTTACCTGTCTATGTCCATGAGTTCCATCGTTTTGATTTTTACCTCCCACAGATAAGTGAGAACGAGAAACGTCCGTCTTCCTGTGTCTGGCTCATTTCATTTACAATGACCATCTCCAGTTCTCTCAGTAGTTTTAGAAAGCATGCCCTGGTCAGCAAGACCCTGGACAAGCAGATAGGACCACGGTGGGAGACAGCAGTGCTCATACTCCTGGCACCTCCAGAGTGACTTGAGCCAAGGACATGCTGGTGGTTTCCCACGTGTAGAAGAGGGTCCCACTATTTGAAAGGTGAAGGAGCCTGCCCAGCTGCTCCAGTTTCAGCCCCTACAGGTGTTCAAGCCACGTAGGCAGGGACATAGGAAAAACAGCAATTAGCAGGAAGCCCCAGAGGCCTCACTGGCTCCATCAGGCATAAGACGGACCGGGGTGTTCTGGGAGGGGCTGTGCTGTGGACAAATGGCGATATCACCAGAAGATGCTAATTGCACATGGAGGGGCCACAGGGAACCTGAGCTCCACAACCACACATCTATTATGTCTCTCCCTGATGGACTTAGATAGGGCAGATAACATTTCTGATTCCACACTGCCACATCTGTGCTGTTAGGAGTGTCACAGCATGGAACTGAAATAAAGACAGCCAGGTCAAGCGATGACAGGGCTCATTCTCCTGTTGTGGTGGCTTTTGTGTACAGGACCCCAACATCTACTCTCATTTGTCCTTAGATGCTGAGTGTCCACGTGGGTCACCCTGACGATGCTGTCCTGTGTGACAGCAGTGCAGGTGGGACCATCTCCATTGGCGTCCCCGCCCTGGCCATTCTAAGAGGCAGGGGACAGGGATGCTGGTCCCATGGACGTGAGTCTCATTTCCAGGGTTCCTGAGATGGCTCCATGTGTGACCTGATCTCCACCCAGCTGCTCTGAATGTGACTGTCCCCCAGCCCTGAGGGAGCTCTGAGAACTGTGTAGCTCTCAGCTCCCTGGGACCTGCAATGCCCCACTCAAGCCAAATGACCCCTGCTTGCCACCTGGGGTCACAGCCTGGTTTGTTTCCTTCTCTCTAGAATCACAGACCTGTGCTGCCTGCTTCGTGTCTGAAAACTGCTGTTTCCTGGTTTCTACTCAAGCTCCAAGTTGTTTATGGCAGGGGTGGGGCCAATCTGGCCAGTGACTCTGCCATGGACACAAGCCCCTGAGCTGCACTTTATAACAAACACACGTGACTAAGGCTCATGTCCCAGGCTCCATCCTTATTTTTGGCCTCAGGAATGTCACTGCCTCCTACTCAGCTCCATCCCCCACATAGACTCTGTCCCGAGTTCTGCCGGTTCTAGCCAGACCCGTCTCTGGAATCCACCTTCTCCCACTCGTCACACCTTACTCGCCTTGCTTCATGACCACCCTCTGCCTCCTTCATCACACCTCTCCAGGGATCACCTGAGATATGCACCCCATCCTGATGCAGCTCTGCTTAATCCCCACCCCACACCGTGAGGCGAGCAGGCTTAATCCCCACCCCACACCATGCCCAGGGCAGGCTTAATCGCCACCCCACACTGTGACCAGAGCAGGCTTTGCTTTCCATTAGGAAGACACTTGGGTCACCTCATCCCCACTTGCCTGTCCAGACCCAGCTCCTGCTTCTCCCATCACCCTCACCTGGATGTGTACACCTGTGGGCCTTCCATCATGCACACCTGAGTGTGCGCACTCACAGGCCATCATCATGCTCAGCTAGACACGTACACCATTGTCTCCTCTGCCCCACAATGCTCTCCTTCCAGTCCTTCCCTTGTAGATTCCCAGGCAGCTTCGCTGTCACCTGTAGGATCCTATCACCAGTCAAACCTACTATTCCCCTGCCCCAGCCTCCCAGTGGGGTGTGTATAGTGGCCTCTCCCCTCGGAGCTGTCAACACATGGAGAACAGGAATTGCATTTTATTTTTTCTGTTTCCCCAGGACCCTGCAAGCGTCTCATCCAAACTCAACACTCACATTCTGGCTGACATTAATGATGTCCAGATGAGCTGTAAGAGCTGGCTGTGATTAATAAAGAGATCGAGGGACCCCAGCTTGCAGATCCCAATTCCAACTCTGAGCACAAGAGACCAATTCACCTTCCACCCCAATTAGAAGCTAAAATGGTGGAATTAAATTGGCAAACATGAGTTGGAAAGAGTATCTTCAAACCAAGCAAAATCAGGAGAAAAAAAAAGACAGTCTCAGGGGAGAACCTAGGAATCCCCGAGAAGGAGGCGGAGGCGAAGGAATGAGCTGAGACATTTCCTGGGCCGCTGCCCGTCCATCAGCTTCCGGGAACTTGCTGCACACGCAGCTTTATCATCAGAGCCAGTGAATAAACAGCCCCCCTGAGCCACAGAATGAGCCTGGGCTTCCGAAGGGCAGGTAGGCAGGTTGCAGGCAACAGAGCCCACCAAGGACCGTCCCCAGCCAGACCTGCCTGCAGCGGTGAGGGGAGGGGCCCGGGATGTGGGCGGCTTGTATGTCTCCAGGGCTGGTAAAGAGAAAAATCACAAAGGAAATGGGATAGGGGAACTCCAGAGAGGGGTTCCCGGCCAAGAGAGAATGGAGATTTTTCATAAAAAATACAAAACATACATTTTCCTACAGAAAACAAACAAATAAAATTGATGAAGTTGAGCTGTAAGACTTGGGGGTCCACAGGTGTTTCTGAAGCCCCTGCAATCAGCCAGCCTCTGAGGACAGAGACTAACAAGACACAGTATTTGCCTCCAGGGAGCGCAGAGAGACTGCAGGGAGGAGGCCTGGGACTAAGCAGAACCCAATGCAGCAGTGGAGGGCGGCACCGCAGGAGGGGCCCAGGACTCAGAAGTAACTTACAAGAGAGTAACACAGCAGATTAAAAACAACTAACACCCTGCACCTCCCTCTTCCCTTTAGGGCTGGAGTCTCCTCAGCAGGCAAGGCCCCACAGAGGGCGGAGGCAGGACAGCCCCCCTAGACCCCGGCTCCCAGAGGCAGGGTCCCCACAGTGTCCTCTGCAGTCTCTTCAATCCTTCATGCAAGGAGGTATTTTTAGACTGTTCCCTGGGAACTGTTTTGGAAGCTAAGGAACAGAGCACAGTTAACAGCACACAGCTGGTGATCAATAAATGCAGGTTTAACTGTAGTGTTCCGGGGACTCATCCTAGCGACCTCCTTTTCAGCTTGTGTCAGTCAAATAGGCTCAGGGGTACTGCGGTGGCAAACACAGTATTTGGGTTGCTTTAAAAATAAAAGTTTATTTCTCAGGGGTGTGCTGTTACACGTCCAGCGGGAATTAGATGGGTGCTCCACTCTAAGTGCCACAAATTGCAGCCCATGGGCCAAAGTCAGCCTGACACTTGTTTTTGTAACTAAAGTATTATTAAACACAGCCACACTCATTCACATACTGCTTCTGTGCCGAAACGGTGGAACAAAGTCGCTGCAACAGAGCATGGCTTCCAAAGCCAGAAATATTTGCTAACTGGCCCTTTACAGAAACAGTGCACCAGCCCCTGGTCTACTCTAGGTCTCTTCACGCCAGGACAAATCAACCTGGGGAAGAGATCTGGAAAGTTCCACAATAGTAAGTAAACACCCTGGCATAAAAGCAACCCATGCAACGACTTCCGCTGACAAGTCCCTGGCCAGAAATCCTCACATGGCTCCACCCAACCACAAGGGGGCTGGAGGCGAGATCAAATCACTAGCGAAGCACGCAACTGGCTACACACACCTTCAGATTACTTACAAAAAACAAATCCAATCCTTGAAGATAATCCATCCCAGGACAATGACCTTTTCAGGGAAACTCAGAAAATAGTAAAGAAAGAATAAAGACAGTGCCCCCACCAAAATCACACAAATCACACACACTTCCTTTCTTTGACTACTATTTCTTCTTATTTAAACCTCCAGTCACCAACACATCCTTGCAAATTTCTCTCAAGTTCTTTAGGAAAGTCCTCTGTGCCTTCCTAGGCTGGGCAGAATTTCAAGTCTGATTTACTTCAGTCGCTAAGCACAAGCTGTGATTCCCACAAATGTCCCTAAATGCCAGGCTTTATCCTCATCAGCACTTTGTTCTTGCCTTGAACTAAGCCCCTCGGTTCCCAAGATAGCATTCATCACTTTTACTTTACGGTTTCCTGCATTCTTCTCCTTCCCTCCCCTCTCTCTACCCCCGTGGGGTCTTTATTCTTTCTCCTTCCATCACTTCCATTTCCTCCACCCCATTGTTCCCCCTCCTGAAATGCGCAGTTGCCTCTCCCCCACTCCAGCCTCTCCTCTCTTACCCCCCAATTAGGAATTACTCCAGAATTCCCTTGAATCATCAATGGTTGTTTGTTGCATTCTAGTAAACTCAAACTGCTTATTTCTTCTTTTAATACATAGAGCACTTTCTGTTCAGATTGCTCGAGGGCCTTGGATGGTGAAGTGTATTTTAGGTTTTTAATGAGTCTGATTCAGTGCAGGAATTTTAAGTTCTACATTTAAAGTTCTCATTCGCTTCACAGGGACAAAAAAAAAAAGTATCAGTGCAGAGCACTTAAAATTTCACTTCTTAACCTAGAGGTAGTTCACAGTTTCTATCACGATTGAAAATAAACATCAAGTGAGGCATCATATCCACTTGTTAAAGAGAAAAACAGCCAAGGAACTAGGAAAGAACTCAGATGCAAAGCAAACAAACGGAGAAATTTAACAGGATCACCAGAATGGAATGGCTTCTATCTTCCTAAAACTGTATTTATAAATGTTTTCCTAAGAGACAAATAGGCAGATTTCTGGATGACAGAAATGTTTTCTTTTGAGCTCTAAGCAAGATGTTTGCTATCACAGCTCTCTTTGCAAATGCCTGTATGAAGACCTTAAATCATTGAAGAGGCCAAGCTATCTGCCAGCACTTGGTTTCAATACAGAGGGAGTGTTCATTCTCATCACCTTCACATGCACAGAAGTGCTGGGAATCACCAGAAATGTCACACACACACACACACACACACACACACACATGCACACGTACACGCACACACATCTGACTGTAAGCAGGCACTTCCTTTTGCCATCTTTCTGCATAAATGTTGCCATGTATAGGTTCACAATAGAAAACTGAGCCAGGGATAAAGGGTGGAATAAATTCAAAGCCAGTGTCCTCGTTCTAGTTATCAATTTATTTTAGATGCCAGATCGAAGCTAGGCTGCAGTGCTTTTTCACTGTAAAGTTGTCATAATGATAACTTTGCTGCCTGTCTCTGAAAACAGAAACGTGGCATTCATCACAGGCCATCATCTACATAGGTGGGTCTCAGCCAGAGCCCAGAAATCTCTGTTAAAACGGGCCCTACTTGAAAGCTCCATTCAGCTCTCCAGAGCCATGTGCAGATGCGAAACAATAGTAAATTCAGCAAGGACAAGAGCTGTCTTCTGTTGGGTCTGGCCCTGTTCCTAGGGTAGAGGATTAGGACAAGCTGCCCAAACAGTAATTAACAAGGCAGGACAATCCAAAAAGGCACTGTGATTGGCTGTGGCATGGTGACAAGCAGAGTCGGCACACACCAGGCTGAGCATCCTGCATGCTCTGGGGTTTGGTGACAGGCATCTGTCCCCATAAAATGGCAGGGTTTAATAAGCTAATGTACCTTTGGAAATGTCCAAGAGAGGAATATGAATAGAGAATGCACTATGAAGCGGCTCTCACACTGACTGGGTCACCTATCTTTTACACTGTTGTTTCATGGAGCATCTCCAAACAGGCTAATCTACTGTAATTGGCGTTTAGGAAATAACTATGCCAGAGAAAGTTTTCCATGATTTTTTTTTTTTTTGGTCCTTGGTTTTCAATGTATAATTTACTTCAAGTCAAAGGTCTTAAGCACAAATCTTTTCAATAAAGAAATTTCATCATGATAGTATTATAAAAGTATAAGACCTAGAAGAGAATTTAAGAAGTCTAGATTAATGCTCTTGCTTCGAGATCGACAAAAGCAATGTCCAAAGAGACAAAATGTTTGTGCATGGACAGACACCCAGCAAGCCAGGAGGCAGCCAGCACCGTGAACCATTTTCTTCTGATGCTTGGTCCAGCATCCGTCACCATTCCATGCTGACACTTCTTATCATCATTAGGGAAAAAACCAGAAGGAAAAAGAAGAGATATGATGGGAAAAGGCAACTCCTTTTGCAGCCTACAAAAAGGTCACCAAATGCTCTCATTTAAAATTCATACTATAAAATTTGAAAGTAAAATGCAAGCAATGAAAGGCCACAGAATGTGAGTGAATGAAAAAAATAAAAGTGTTGGATTGTATGTGTGTTTGTGTGTGTGTGTGTTTTACTGAGAGGCAACAGACGAACAGGATTATTTTTAAATTATAGGAGACAAGGCTTGAGATTTTAGGGTAAGAGATAAAGCACAAAGCTACGAGATTTGTAATGAAACTACCACACGTTTTACACTTTTTCTGAACCATTTAGAAGTAACTTACTTATGCTATGGCCCTTATCCCTAAATACATCAGTGTGCATTTCTTAAGACTATTCTAGAATGCAACCATATTACAGTCATCAACTTCCAGTAAATTTAACATTTATACAATACTTACATCTAATTAACTGCTCATATTCTGGTTTTATCAATTGACCTAATGATGCCTTTACAGCAATTCTTTCTCCAGGACAGGATCTTGTACAGTGTCTGTTATTGCATATCCCTTCAGTGTCCTTTAATTTGGAACACTTCTATGGTCTGTCTTTGTTTTTTAAGACATTGACACTTTTGAAGAATACAACATACACACACACACACACACACACACACACACACCCTCACTGCCCTTTAAAAAATAGATCTCTCCTCATTTTTGGTTTCCTCATGTTTCCTCATTATTTAATCCAGTGAAATCATGCATTGCTGGCTGGAGTAGTTATACAAGTGATGTTGTGTCTTTATCAGAGAATCAAATCTGGGGGCAATGGGTGTCCATGGGCCCCTCATTGGTGATGTTAATTTCAATTACTCTGTGAAGGTGCTGTGCAGTTTCACCAATGTATTTTCCCCTTATAACTAATAAGCTGCTTTTCCCCTTATAACTAATAAGCAGTCTGTTAGGAGACGCTTTGGGACCATCCAAATGACGTGCCAATCACCAAAATTTTCCTCTAAATTTAGCATCCATCAATAACCTGGGCCTGACACAATCTTTACTTATGCTGATGTTAAAATTCTGATTTTTTTCAATGCCAGCATTCCCTCCATATTTAGTTAGGCCTCAATATCTTACTATACAAGGGAATGCCAAAAAATCACTCTCCTATCACCATTTATTTGTGTACTTATTTATTTGTTTTACTGTTTTATTATCTACATGGGTTTGTGAATGCCTATATTTTCAATGGCTTATATTCATTACTGTGCCTACTTATTTTGGTGCTCAAATTGTTCCATATTTAACCAGCGGAAACCTCTTCAAACTTTGTTCTACGTCATTATGACATACCACCATCATTTCTTTTTTTTTTTCTCTTCCTAATTTTTTGGCATAACCAGCAAAACGTAACAGGTTCACCTTGTAGAACTGAAGTCAGCCATTTCTCCAAGGTATCGTTTCTTCTCTGCTTTGAAAAGGGAAGAATACAAAATGGCAAAATCCGACTGCAAGTTATCCTTAGAGCTACTGAAATGCCATTGATTCTTAGCCCTTTTACTGGACAGAGCTAAAAATATATATGTACATACAATATGTACAAATCCACATAAACATATAGTCAACATACATGCCTACACATCGGTACAGGTACAAATAGAAATACACAGTTTTGAAATCATAAGTCATATCACTACCTCCAGTTACTGAGTGCCACAAGACTCTTTCTACATTTAATATCCAAATGTCATCTCCCCAGTTGGCTTCCAACTACACCAAAACATTGACTCATTTGCTTACTCTTGAAAAACACTAAAATTATTTCAGAATTTTTATGCCGCTACTAATGCATAAAACATATTTACTTATGAGGATACCAGGATGTTTGAATTAAAGCCCACCCTAACTTACTGATACTTTTATCTTTGACTTCCAGCATCTGAAACTGTAAGAAGTAAATCTCTGTTATTTAAGCAAACACACACACACACACACACACACACACACACACGCACAAAATTTGTTACACTTCCATGTCATATCATACTCCCCAAGATACTAGAGAAAGATGAGCAAATTAAACAGAAAGGAGGAAACCATAAAGATAAAAGTAAAATCAATGAAATGGAACATAGACAAATAGAGAAAAGCAATAAAATGAAAAACCAATTCTCAGGAAACGTTAATAAAATTGATAAATATGTATCCAGACTAGTCAAGAATAAAACATAAAAGACAAAAGTTATGACTATCAGGAATAAAATAGTATTACAAATTCTGCAAACAATAAAAGGGCAATAAGAGAATGTTACGGGTAATTTGATGCAAATAAATTTAACAATTTATATAAATTTAGCAAATTTATGGAAAGATAACTATCAAAGCTCACACCAGACAAAGTAGATGAACTGACCAGATATTTCCTCAAAGATACATGAATGCCAAATAAGCACAAGAAAAGATGCTCAAAATATTTAGTTATTACGGAAATGTAAATAAAATCACAATAAGATACCCCTATATACTTACTAGAATGGCTAAAATTTAAGGCTGACAATATCAAATGTTGACAAGAATGAGGAGCAACTGAAACTCTCAAAGATTACTGTGGGAAGCATAAATTTGTACAATCACTTTAAAAAACAATTTGGGAGTTTCTTATAAAATTAACTATACATTTACCATATGACCCAGAAGTCCCACTCCTATTACCCAAATATTTGTATGTGAATGTTCATAGCAGCTTTATTACACAGCTTACAACTGGAAACCAGCTAAATGTCCATGAACAGGTGAATAGCCAATAAATTATATCTATACAGTGTAGGACTACTAGGATGGGGAAGCTGGGTACTGATATACATACATCATGGATAAATCTCAAAGAGTTCTGCTGAGCAAAAGATGCCAGACATATCTTTTCATCTTTATTAAACTCTAGGAAAGACCCATCCAATCTATAAAAATGAAAAGCGGGTCAGTAGTCTGGGAAGAGGAGAAAGAACGTCTGATTGGGATAAAGTACAAAGAAACCTTCAGCTCAGACAGTATGGCACTATTCTGCATCTAGCTGATGATTAGTTGGGTGAATAAATTTGTCAAAACTCACCAAAATGTATATTTTTTTCTGAGACAGAGTTTTGCTCTTGTTGCCCAGCCTGTAGTGCAATGGTGCAATCTTGGCTCACTGCAACCTCCTCCTCTTGGGTTCAAGGGATTCTCCTGTCTCAGCCTCCCAAGTAGCTGGGATTACAGGTTTGTGCCTCCATGCCCAGCTAATTTTTGTTTTTAGTAGAGATGGGGTTTCATCATGTTGGCCAGGCTGGTCTCGAACTCCTGACCTCAGGTGATCTGCCCACCTCAGTCTCCTAAAGTGCTGGGATTACAGGTGTGAGCCACCACACCCAGCCAAAATGTACATTTTAAATGGATATGTTGTACTGCATCCAAATTATACCTCAAAATCTTCTGATTCTTAAAAAGGCAGCCACAGAAAGAAGAAATATTACCATGAAAGTAAAAACAGACTAACAGCAACGTCTCAACAGAGACAACGTAAGCCAGAAAACGATACAATGATATATTCCGAGTGCTGAGAGAAAATAACTGCCCACTTAGATTTATACTGCCAGGGAAAATATTCTTCCAGAATAAAAATGAAATAAAGTCATTTTCAGACAAATAAAAACTGACCCCATTTACCTGTAGCAGAGCCTACTAAATAGAATATCTACAAGGGCGGAAGAAAAGTGAACCCAGATGATTAGAGACAAAGGAAGAAAGAGGGCAAAAGAGGAGCAAATCCACGTGCAATAGATGTGAGTGCTGACTATTGAAATCATGCTAATAATGTCTTATCAGTTATAGAGAAAATATTAACCTACACAACAATAATGGCACGAAATTAAAGAGCATGATAAATGGGATGAACATAGTATAAGGAATTATCTGGAAATATGGTAAAGTTATCAAATGATATTAGATAAATAAAAGTGACATGCTGAATTCTTTAGGGTAGCTACTAAGACAATAATAAAAGAGTATATAACTTTGAAGCTAATTGAGAATTTTTAAATTATTTCATCCTTTCATTTAATTCAAAAAAAGAAGAAATAAATATAGATTGGGAGTAAACAAGGCAAAATACATAGTAAGACCATAGATTAAAACAAATATATTAGTCGTCACATTAAGCAAAAACAAACAATATATATTAATTAATAGACAAAGGTTGACAAACTGACAAAAATATAATAAAAACACAAGAGACACATACAAAATATCTGAAACACAGGTTGAAATTAAAAGTTTGAAAAAATATATATGCCACTAAATAGTAACCATAAAACTGGTATAAAATAGTAATATCCAGTGGATTTTAAGATATAAAGCACAGATATACATAAAGAGGGTCACTTCGAAGTGATAAAAGATTAAATTAATCAAAGATTCACTGAGTAATGGCAACTTATTGGTTCTTAAGTAGAGTAAAATCAAATCCAAAAGGCAACACTCTGGTTCTTTCTTGGTTGCTAGCTAGCATGTGATGCCAAGTAGTTCAATGACTTTGTGCCTTGGTTTTTATTCAGCTGCAAAACCCACCTTGGTGGCTTCCTGAGGTTGTTAAGAACGCCAAATGAGGTACTTCATTATGTGCGAAAGTGAATATGACTTGAACTGCGAGGACAAACAAACAACATGTACTGAGTACCTACTATGTAGGAGAAACTGCCCGAAAAGATTTATTATTCTTTGTCTCTTGCAGTCTTCCCAGCAACCCTAAAATCTATTTATTTTCATTTGCATCAATACAAATGAGAAACAAGAGGCTAGAAGAGACTAGAGGACTTCCCCAAAATAAGCAAATTACAGAGCCAGAATTCAAATCCAAGGTTTTTGTTTTTGTTTTTGTTTTACTCTAAAGTTATGCTTAATCCTGGTTACTTCTTAATGAACGTTAAGTTAGGGCTTCTACCTAAAATTCTGTCGCCCATTTTGTTATATTACTTTCTAATGTTCTATTTTAAGTTCACACCCTTAATATATAAATAGCTCATACAAATCAATAAGAAGATACTAAAATGCCAAAGGTAATAATAATTAACATTCATTGAGCACTTACTATTTGCAGTCTGATGCAAGCACATTATATGAGTCATCTCACATAATCCTCACAACAGTTCTGTGAGGCCAAGTATCAGTTGGAGTCCAGTCAGTAATTTGAACAAGAAAAAAAATTAAAACAAATGAGTATTAACTATAATGGGGAATAACTTATCAAGATAAAAAGACATCTCAAAAGAATACCCTGGCACTGATGAAAAGTATCCAAGAAAGGAACAACTTGGCTGGGACCTGGAGAGACCTCCCGAAGACTGGGATTCAGACTTTGTTGGATAAAGTGAGGTTAGCAGGGCAGCAGAGAAGTCCACTGGGATGCCCACCCCATGTGAGGCAAAGAGGGAACTCTACACGGGGATGAAGGATGGAGGCTGGTGGGTGGGTGGGGACAGGAGAGTCACAGTGTTGACAGCCACTCCCCAGAAGGGTGGTACAAGGCCTGAGGTGTGAGATATCTGCATCTAAGCCACAGGAGCCAGCTCTCCGCAGTGCAGGCTGGTGGGGTTTGCAGAGGGTGTCAGGGCGTTGGGAGTTCCCTAACCTCCAGAGCAGCACAAGGCCTGGGTGTGCAGTGTCCACATTGGAGGGCCCCAGCAAGATGGTACCCCACCTGGCCAGCTTGTGAGCTTGCCAAGGAATCATGCACTCAGGGTTCACAGCTGGGGTGGAGTGACTAACACTGGATGTCCTGCACATGCACCACTGCAGCCAGATGTTGGCAGGAAAAGGAAAAAACGCAGCTTCCAGATGCAGATCCTTCCTCCTGCCATGTTCCTCCAGTGCCCTCTGCTGACAAAGCTTAAATACCACATTGAGACACCATCTCACACCAGTTAGAATGGCAATCATCAAAAAATCTGGAGACAACAGATGCTGGAGAGGATCTGGAGAAATAGGAACACTTTTACACTGCTGGTGGGAGCATAAATTAGTTCAATCATTGTGGAAGACAGTGTGGTGATTCCTCAAGGATCTAGAAATAGAAATACCATTTGACCCAGCAATCCCATTACTGGGTATATACCCAAAGGATTATAAATCATTCTACTATAAAGACACATGCATACGAATGCTCACTGTGTCACTGTTTACAATAGCAATGACTTGGAACCAACCCAAATGCCCGTTAATGATAGACTGGATAAAGAAAATGTGGCACATATACACAATGGAATATTATGCAGCCATAAAAAGGATAAGTTCTTGTCCTTTGCAGGGACATGGATGAAGCTGGAAACCATCATTCTCAGCAAACTGACACAAGAACAGAAAACCAAACACCACATGTTCTCACTTATAAGCAGGTGTTGAACAATGAGAACACACGGACACAGGGAGGGGAACATCACATACTGGGGACTGTTGGGGGTGGGGGACTAGGGGAGGGATAATAGGGGGTAGGGAGATTGGGGAAGGATAACATTAGGAGAAATATCAAATATAGATGACGAGCGGGCCAGGCGCGGTGGCTCAAGCCTGTAATCCCAGCGCTTTGGGAGGCCGAGGCGGGTGGATCACGAGGTCGAGAGATCAAGACCATCCTGGTCAACGTGGTGAAACCCCGTCTCTACTAAAAATACAAAAAATCAGCTGGGCATGGTGGCGCGTGCCTGTAGTCCCAGCTACTCAGGAGGCTGAGGCAGGAGAATTGCCTGAACCCAGGAGGCGGAGGTTGCGGTGAGCCGAGATCGTGCCATTGCACTCCAGCCTGGGTAACAAGAGCGACACTCTGTCTCAAAAAAATAAAATAAAATAAAATAAAATAAAAATAGATGACGAGCGGGGGGCATGGATGCAGCAAACCACCATGGCATGTGTATACCTGTGTAACACTCCTGAATGATCTGCACGTATATGCCAGAGCTTAGAATATGATTTTTTAAAAGCTTAAATACTGTGCTCACTACAAAGGAGAAATGTTTAGACTTCAGCCCATTGTCTCAGAGCAGGTGGTGAAGGGTGAATTTGAGACTGAGAAGTGATACACTTAAAACTGGGAATCGTAGGTACTATTATTATTGCCACTTTACAAATGAAGAGACTGGGGCAGCAAGGGGTTCTATACCTAAGGTCACTGGTGATAGAGGGTCGGGACACAAACAGCCACAAAGCTTCACTTCCGTCAGTGGGAAAAGACAATTACCAAAGTGGAAATACAAATGATTAATAAATATCTGAAAGGTTTTTTGCTTCATTGGAAAGGAAAATCAATGTAGAACATAATTGACTATATCTTACACTTAATGTCAATGTCCTACGGCCCACACTCAGAGGATGAGATGGGTTGAGTAATTCATATGCTTCTCGGAGCAGTGTTTCAGTAAGGGTTCAACTGGAGATGCAGAACTATCAGGGGTATATGTTAAGGGATTTGTTGCAACAAACTGCCCTCTGTGGTTGTGGGAGCAGGCAGCGGGGTGAAAATTCTTGGGGAGCAGCTAAGGCTGCATTCCACAAGTAGAATTTCTTCTTCTGGGGAACATCAGTTCTGCTCCTAAGGCCTTTCGATTAATATATCAGACCCACTAGATTATCCAGGATAATCTCCTTCACTTAGAGGCAACTGATTATGAACATCAATCACTTCTGCAATATTCCTCATCGCAACACCTAGATTAATGTTGGATTGCATAACTCACTACAGCCTAGCCAGGTTAACACAGAAAACTGACCATCTCAAGAATTCACTGATACTTCCTTGGAAGCAATTTTCCAGAGCATGTAATAAATCTTTAAAGTATCAATGCCCATTACCTTCACTCTGGGAATATAGCTAAGGGAATAATTTGAAAGACAAAGATTCAAGCATTATTGAGAATAACAAAATATTTAGAAACAACCTTACTGACTCCACTAGGAAAATTAAATTATGTAACATTTGTATGAAAGAGTATTAAGAGGCTATTGAAAGCTTTACAAAATGTTTACAATTACAATTATAAACACCTATAATAAATTATTAAGCCAAAAGAAAGACAGGAGAGAAAATTGTTTATATGGAATATTAAAAATTCAGAAAATAAGAACACTATGTGGGAAAAGGGGGGAAATGTTAACAATGGTTCTTTGAACTTCATGTTTTTCAATTTTTCAACTAGGACCTTGAATTACTTTAAAAATTACACAGAGTAAGATAAAGAATGTTCCATGCAAACTATAAAACATGAATTTACAAAGTGAGATGTCATGCCAATGCTGAGGAGTGTTTTAGCTGGTTACAGATCCCAGCTCTTTGTATGCACATGAGAGCAACGACCTAACTTCATCTTTAAGAGAAAGAAGAAAAGGATTGATAGTTAAGAAACTACAATTCCTTCAACCCAGTAGTCACCCTAAATAGATACAATGTTTCCCCACCATTGTGAAGGCAACTTTAATAAATTACCACAGGGAAAAAAATATGCTTCCATCACCCCTGCCCTTCCCAATTCAGCTCAATTTCACAGTGCGACCGCTTTCTATTTTATTGTCACTAAAGCACCAGAGAAAACAAGTAGAATAAAGACTACCATTGTTAACAGATTTTATATTTTTTAAAAAATGTTTTTCTTGTAGTTTCAATGGGTTATTTAGCTTCAATGGCATCTGTTGACACTGAAAAAAAATATAGCTACCATAGCTATAAATCTGCTTTGCTTGTAAATGTTTAATTATAATGTTTCCATTTCAATTTAAGATAAATTCACTTTCTATCTTAAGAAGAAACTGTTACCAACAAAACAGACTGAAAACAAATCCCACAGCAATGATTGTTACTCAATTCCCTAAAACCCTCTTAAAGCACAGATGCTGTCACTTCTTCCCAGCAGGGATCCCAGAGCTGCAACCTGAGTCTTTGAGGCACTAACACATAATCACCTGGAGAGACCCTCCCCATCCCCATCTTCATGAAGTTTTCTGGCTCTGCTGGAGTTCACAGAGAAACAGGCCATCCTACAATCCCTCCATGCACCAAATAGAGTTTACACCAAAGAAAGCCTCATAGCTGTTTCATTTATGGACCTGAAAATTACAATCAGCCCTCTTCTCCCCACAACACTTGACAATGGTGATCTTCTGAACCACAAGAAACTGTCCTCCACTGCACATCTGGGTCTCCTGCTATGTGTTAGTAAAAGAGTAGCCAACGGAAGGCCACTTTCTGCCTTCAAGAAGAAAAATAACAGCAGCACCCCCGGCTGCACCACCCAAGGCAGACACAGCTCCCCGAAATGCTGCTCAGAGACTCCGTGCTCTCAACATGACTCTCTCAGCAAGGGAGCTCCCTCAAGCCCTGAGATGCAGATCAGTAGGTAAGGGAATCATAATTCTACATGAAAATCTGCATGTGTCCTGGGATAAGGAGAAACTAGAGAACCCCATCCATCATTTAGCCCACTTTCTCACACTTGGAGGGATGGGCTAGTATTTTAGAACTGTCAACTACTGATCGGGGGCCAACCCTGACTTCCATATCAACTTCATGTACCTGCTCAGTATTTGTCAAAACTAAAATAAATCTCCAGATACGTCACACAAAGCTACGCATTTCTATGTGCCTGAAACTAACCTCCACTTCCAGGACAGACTATTATTTTATATATGATCAAAAGGTGCCACAGAAAAACACACCTCCCATCATCTTGGCTCAGGGCAGTGGAGTCCCTTATCTAATACTTGATCAATGTCCTCAACAGACCATCTTCTCTTACTTTCTGAGGATGTCATTTAATAAGGGCTTGTTCTGTTCCCAGAAAGTATACTAAACACTTTACATGAATTATTCACTTAATCCCCATAGCAAACTTCCAAGTAGGTATTATTCTCTTCCTTGTGTCACAGATGAGAAACTGAGTCACGAGGGCTGAGTCACCTGCCTGAAGCCACACAGGTAGTAAATGACAGGGCATGGGTTTAAGCTCCGCTCTGACTCTCAAAATGGTAATTTTAAATAAATGTAGTATTTACCTCCCTCTAGCAAATTCCAGCAAATCATAAAACATCCCCCGATGCATGGGTAATATTCAAATTTCTGATCTTATGATCACTGACTGACATAAAATTTAAACTATCTGTTGGTTCCCTATTTCATACATTTCCTGCCTCTATTTTCTCAAAAGCAGTAACAGCACAGGGACAGCAGATTTCACGGCAATTTTCTCTCCTGAACACCTTTCTTCTAAACCTCCTGCCTTTTCTGCTCCTCAATAAATCATGGCCTAGGCCTCTGGCAAAGCTGTTGCTGTATTTGTTGTTGCCTTTGAAACAGGTAAAAGTGGAATCCAAAAGAGTTTCTGGGGAGAAAAACAGAATGTACCTTGAAATTCTCTTGACGGATCCATTTTCATTCTCCTAATGGTGTATTTTGGGTTTAAAAAAAAATAAATTTTAGAGGAAAAAAACCTTTCAAAAATAGTGCATTTGGATTTAAGTCTTTAGGGAGCATATCTGCTGAGGGAAGAAACCATCAAAAAGAACATTTACAAAGGCTGGGCTGCTTTTCATTTTCTATTTCATTTAATCTCCATCATACGCCTGCAACAAAAATCCCCATTTTACAGAAGAAATTCAGAAAGAGTTTGTTATCTGAGTAAATTCACACAAGTGATCAGAGATGGAAAAGCCACCAGTGATTCCAGCCCTCTGCCTTCTAATCCCAGGCTATACCAGACTTTTAAAACGCCTCTTTCCCCTGGATCTGAGTCACTTCTTTCTGTATCACACTAGGCTGCTCTGTCAGACCCCATCAGGGTGGAAGGGACCTAAGGGCCTGGGGGGGCCAGCAGACACCTCCAAAGTGAGGTCAACACAGCTTTAACACAAAAGTGCATCCAGAGCAAGACTCACCAAATTTGCATTTAGAAAGAAACCCTGGTGAAACCTAAGCCCTTTTACTAGTTCATTAAGTTTTTCATCCTTCAACCTTTTTGTATATTTATCACAGAGGTATTCAGAGGTACTAAGGCTTACTTATAAGGCGTGTTTTACATTGTCTCTTTCAACTTGGAAGTCTTTTGTTTGCATATTAATCATATAGGAATACTCCTTCTTTGTCACAAAGAAATGTGCTTTTTCACTAATCTAGAAACACATCACTCTTTGTCTATCCCCTGTCCGCTTTTGATATAGACATGGATGCTAATAATATCAATTTAATCAATACTTAAAGGTTATTTATTCTATGCCAGACAGTGTTGCAAGTACTTTACATAGATGAAATCATTTAATCCTACACCAACCCTATCAGGTAGAGACAAAATTTTCCCTATCTTAAAGTTGAAGAAACTAAGGCCAAAGGATTTAAAATAACTTGTTCAAGCTCACATGGCTAATAAGTGGTGATATCAAGAAGTACTTCCCTACCAGAAAAAAAAAAAAAACCACGCTGCATTTAATAAATGCCAACGAATACCCAACTTCAGTTTTGGGAGAACAGTAGGGAGCAGAGGGGATTGTGGGAAACAAGACAGCATGGCCCCTTCCGCACTGAGCGCCAGTCAGCTCTAGCACTTGTGGCCATTCAAGGTTGAACTGAGTTTCCAGTTTCTCCAGAGATACCTGAAATATATATGTTTAGTCAGATCTCCTGATATTTTTAATATTGGACTAAATTGAAAGAAAAAAATACACTTAGCAAAACAAATGAAAGAGGTTTATGGGCTTCCGATTTGTTGCCTACATACTGGAGATTTAAACTGAACCAATGCCAAGTAGCAATAGTTCACAGGTTTAAACGGTTCAAGAAACCTGGTGTGCCCTTAGAAACAAAGACTTCTTTGCTTTGCAACTGTTTAATTAAGGGGGAGATAAAAGGTACTAGCTCATTTATTAACTGGAAAATAATCGCAGGCCCTAATGAGTCACTCAGCATCAAAATGCGTCAAATTCATCATCTGTTTTAGTCTTTGAAAATGATTAAATATCACTTTCTTTCCCTTTATGGCAATATTCAAGTGACAACCAATCCATCAGCTTATCTGCCAATGTTTAACAACAGCATTTTGCATTCATTATTTCCTACTTAAATCATTCTTTTAAAAAGAGGAATAATTTAATTCTGCCTCTTGACAGTAGAGACCTTAAATACTGGAGTGTTTCTCTGACAAACACCAATAGCGTATCCATGAAATCAAGCCAGAAGAATTCCAGTTCAAAACAAGAAAAACGACAACTCACTTCCAGAAAAATCTCATTTCCACATCCTGATGCTAAAACCTGTCAGAGACCCAACAAAAAAAGAAAACTTCAGGCAAATGTCTTTGATGAAAGGATTTTTGCAAAAATCCTCAATAAAATACTTGCAAACTGAATCCAGCAGCATATCAAAAAGCTAAGCCAACCATTATCAAGTAGGCTCAACCCCAGGATGCAAGGTTGGTTCAGCATACACAACCCAACAAATGTGATTCATCACATAAATAAAACTAAAGACAAAAAAACACGTGATTATCTCAATAGATGCAGAAAAGGCTTTCAATAAAATTCAACACCCATTCATGTTCAAAACTGTCAATAAACTAGGTATTGAAGGAACATACCTCAAAAGAGTAAGAGCTATCTATGACAAACCCATAGCCAACATCATACTGAATGGGGAAAAGCTGGAAGCATTCCCCTTGAAAACTGGCACAAGACAAGGATGCCCTCTTTCACCACTCCTGTTCAACACAGAATTGGAAGTCTGGGCCACAGCAATCAGGAAGAGAAAAAAATAAAGGGCATTCAAAAAGGTAGAGAGGAAGTCAAACTATCCCTGTTTGCAGATGACATGATTCTATATCTAGAAAACACCATAGTTTCATCCCAAAAGCTCCTTCAGCTGATAAACAACTTTAGCAAAGTCTCAGGATACAAAATCGATGTGCAAAAATCACAAGCATTCCTCTACACCAACAGCCAAGCTGAGAGCCAAATCAAGAACACAATCCCATTCACGATTGCCAAGAAAAGAATAAAATACCTAAGAATACAGCTAATTAGGGAGACGAAAGAGCTCTACAATGAGAATTACAAAACGCTGCTCAAAGAAATCAGAGCTGACACAAACAAATGGAAAAACATTCCATGCTCATGGATAAGAAGAACCAGTATCATTAAAATGGCCATCTTGCCCAAAGAAATTTACAGATTAAATGCTATTCCTATCAAACCACCAATGACATTCTTCCTGACTTCAAACTATATACTACAGGACTACAGTAACCAAACAATTATTTAATTATTTAATATTTCATGTGTAAGAATAGCACTAAGATCTATAAAAGCAAAAAAAAAAATTTTTTTTTTGAGACAGAGTCTGGCACTGTCTCCAGGCTGGAGTGCAGTGGCACGATCTCAGCTCACTGCAACCTCTGCCTCCCGGGTTCATATGATTCCACTGCCTCAACTTCCTGAGTAGCTGGGACTATAGGCACGTGCCACCACGCCCAGCTAAAATTTTGTATTTTAGTAGAGACAGGGTTTCACCATGTTGGCCAGGATGGTGTCAATTCATGAACTCATGATCCACTCACTTTGGCCTCCCAAAGTGCTGGGATTATAGGCATAAGCCACAGCACATGGCCAAGAACAAAAATTTTAAACAATGTTCATCAACAGAAGAGTAAGAAAATAAATTATGGAATGTCTCTATTATAGAATATTATACAGCAAAGGGATAAAAGAACTGGAACTACATGCATCAATAGGGATTAACTTAGAAAATGTTACATTCAGCAAAAGAGGCAAATTGCAGAATGATTCTTTTGGCACAATGCCATTCATATAAAGTTTGAAAATCTACCAAAAAATCACTGTCTCTGTAAAGGTACCTCTGTAGTAAAATTATATAAACATTCATAAGATTGATAAACACATAAATCAGGATAATGGTTAACCTTAAGGAAGGAGGAAGGAGAATGCAACAGAGAAAGTTACGTTTGTTTTTTTGTGGCTTTTTTTTTTTTTGGTCCATCTCTGCAGCATATCTGGGGGAATACTGAACTGTGATACAGCTGTGTGGTAAACAGACAGATGTTTACTACAATATCCTCTACAGTTTCAGTATGCTTGAAATAGCTCAGACGCTTTTTAAAGAAAAGAAAAGAAAAACAACTTGTCCCTTTAAAGAAGATAAAACAATTAGCCTACTTGCTGACCTGGCCACACCACACACCTGCATGTATAGCATGGTAGATCATGGGCACTAGGTTATTGTTGCCAGTTTTGCTTTGCTTCTTAGAAGTAGGTGCTTTCGCTTTGCTTCCTTCGTCTTTAAGAGTTACACCCCTCTGAAATTAAATGCGGAGCTGTTGCCAATCTCCAAAAACCTTGTTAGTATCCTTCCTTATAGTTACTGCCCAGACGGACATACCAGCTCTGACAGTATTAGATATTACCTTTGAATTCTTAAAAACATGTTTAATTCTTGGAAAGTCTCAATAAAGGGAGAAGAACGCAGTTGATTCTTGTAGTTTAGTTTGAAAGACTACATGAAATGTTTAAAACTACATTAGAAATAACCTCTGAATATCCCTTAAAGAGGCCATAAAGCACATTACAGGAGACTTCTACAGAGAAAATCTTCTCCCCCTTTTTGTTGTTTTCTTTTTTATTGTATTAAAATAAATACAACACAAAATTTACCATTGTAAAACAAGCAAGTCACTGTTCACAATGCTGCTCAGTCATCACCACCTACCTCCAGAACATTTTCATCACTCCAAGAGGAAACCCACATCCACGAAGCAGCCACTCCCCCTTAGCCCTGCTCCCAGCACCCTGGCAACCCTGCTCTGCTGCCTGTGTCTACGGATTTGCTCATTCTGGACATTTTGTACAAATGGAATCACATACCGTGTGGCCCTTTATGCCTGGCTTCTCTCACTCAGCATCATGTTTTCAAGGTTCTTCCACGTGGTAGCCTGTGCTGCCACTTCATTCCTTTTCACCGCAGAAAACATCCCAGTATATGGAAAGACTACATTTCTCTTTATCCATACAATGAGGCGGAGAAATGGAAACCCTCTTACATCGCTGGTAGGAATGTAAAATGGTGCAGCCACTGTGAAAAACAATTTGGCAGTTCCTCAATAAATTAAACACAGAATTACCATATGAACCAGCAATTCCACTCCTAGGCATCTACCCAGAAGAACTGAAAACAGGTGTTCAAACAAAAACTTATACAGGATTGTTTATAGCAGCACTATTCACAATAACCACAAAGTGAAAACAACCCAAATGTCCATCTCCTTGGTTTAAAGCAGCTGCCTTGTGTTAAAGTCATGTTACATTAAGATTTCAGATCTGCCAGCATCAGAATCATAGTCAGCACATGGGAATGTTCACACCATGAGCAGGCCAGGGAAAGTGGATCCTAACCTGTGAGGAGCAGAGTCACCCTGCCCCAATCCCACACTCCCTCCCAAGCAGCCCCTCCTGAGTGGATGCTGGGTGCAAAAACATTTGTATTGAATTTAAGATGTTATCTGAGTCTCTCTCTTTTGTAGAAGCTCATAGACAAATCCTATCAGCTAAACAAGAATGTGGTATGACCCTTGAAATTTGCATCCACCAGAATTATAGACCTGAACACACCTGTGCTCTAGAGATGACCCTGGCTTGAAGGTCAAAAGCCATGTGGCATCCAGAGAGGACTCTTGCAGGTGGGAGAAGAGACTTGCGTGTTCTGGGAAGATATTTCTGAGACTTGGAGAAGATGTACTGGAACCACACCAGCCACTTGACTGTAAATAGTTCAGCCGCAGGTCTATGTTCCGGGGAGGCAGACAAAAAACGAGATGGAGGCAAGTGGATTAGCCTCCTGGGGCTGCCATGACAAAGTACCACCAGTTGAGTGGCTTAAACCACAGCAATTTTCCCCCTTGAAGTTCTGGAACCTGGAAGTCCAAGATGGAGGTGTTGGCAAAGTCTCCCCTTCTGAGAGCTGTGAGGGAGAACCTGTCCTGTGCCCCTCCCTTCGCTTCTGGTGGTTGCTGGCAATCTTGGCTGTTCCTTGATTTGCAGATACATGACTGATCTCTGCCTTCTTCACACGATGTTCTGCCTGTGTGCATGTCTGTGTCCAAATGGCCCCCTCTTTTAAAAGACACCAGTCATCTTGGATTAGGTCCCACCCCGCTCCACTGTAACCTCATCTTAAATAATTACAACTCCGACGAGCCTATTTCCAACTAAGGCTCTGTGTGTGGTACCAGGGAGGAGGCACGATTCCATCACAGGAAGAGAGCGTGGCAAACAGTGAGGCTGGGATGGACTGAGCAGCTGGCGTGCTGGGCTTGTAGCTTCCACACTCATTCCCTTGGGCATTCCAAGACACCTGTGGTGCAGCCATTAGGATCCTAATTTTAACAATGAGCTTCATACAATGCGCTCATGCTCACACAGTAAGAGGCACTGCTGAGGATGCAGTTCAGGCGATCGGGTTCCAGAGCCCAAACCCTTTCTACTTTCTACTGGAATGTGACTGTGCACAGGGACAGGGTGGAAAGGGAGAAAGACCACAACACACAACAGATGCCTTGCCTCAGAACAGAAGGAAGAAAGGATGTCTTCAAAGCTCACGGAGACTGTTATTAGGGAAGAGAGGGGAGGCTGGAGAGGCAGAGATCAGCACGGAGACCCTCTGACTCTACCGCCCCATCTGCTCTAACCCCGCAGGCCTCCCTGCTGCCCTGGTTATGAGAGGTGTCCTCCATTCAGCTCCTCCTGCGCCGAGGGGTCCACTTGTCCGTCCCTCTCCCAGACCTCCAGTCCAGCCACCTCTTCATAGTGAGCTCAGCCCTGACTTCCTGCTCCAAAATCAGGGATTGCTCTACACCAGCATTCTCCATTCTTACTGCCTGCTTTATTTTTCTCCCTAAGACTTTTTTCCCATCTAATAGTAAATCTTTATTATTGTCTGTTTCCTCCCACTAGAATACAAACTTCATGGAGGAGAGACACTGACCGTTTTGTTCCGTGTGGTAAATTCAGCTCCTATACTAGTGCCTGGCTCCTAGGAGGTCTCCATAATACACACCGAATGAGTAAATGTTTCTAAGCAGTCCTGGATGCTGGGGCTGGTATGTCCTTGCTTGGCAACCAGGGAGGACATGTCTAACGCCTGCCCTGCAGAAAACCTGGGGGCCACCCCAGCCTCAGGTGGGTAGGACTGAGGGCTGCAGCCCTTCCACGCCCCTGTCTCTCTTTAATAATGGTCCCTTGGACAGAAATTCTGGGCCCTTTAGTGGCAACTAACCACAGCTCTTGCCTGCCTTTTTTGGACATCAAAGGGTCAAAGGTCTGCCTTGCTTATTCATACAGACATAATTCAGAAGAGCAACTGGGGTTTTCCAGCCAGGGGCGTGGGATGGGGGCTTCGCAGCCACACATTTCAGCTCTCAGTTTCATTTTGGAAAGAACGCCTTGAGCAAGACTTGCCAGGGAAGAAGAGACAGTGGTCACAATCTTCTCTTCCCCTGGCTCCCCTTAAGAAGAGACAACCTCTACAGAGCAGACATGTGGAGGGTCAGGGGACACCTGAGCCCCTATTAAGGGGATTTTCTTGAGGGTTTCCCCAAACGCTTAGTAAGAAAGAGTCCGGGCTGGTTCAAGAAGCCCAGACTTCTCTCCTTGTGGACTCTGAGCTTTATACAGAAGAGAAGTTTCAGTGTGATGAGGAGCTCTTCGCTCCTGACCCTGCTGGACCAGACCAGTATGTGCAATAAACACAGACCACTTCAGGAGTTTACAATAAAAGGCATTCTGTGCAGGAAATTGGTCACCCAAGCGAAGGGAAATCTCGGAATGCAGATAGGATGGTGAAAAAAACACGGAGAATAGAACAGCAAGAAGTCATGCCCACCTCTAGGCTGAAAGGGCAAAGGAGAACTGGCAATGGCCAGAGCCTGGGGACTCCTAGATGGAGCCCGACATCTGGCCACAGCCGGCTCCCCCTGCAGGGGCTGGAATCAGGAGTTGTGCGGAGCCACTGCCCGGGCAGCCACTGAGGCTGGGATGGGGAGGGATGCCCCGGCTTCCCCCACCCTCCCACCTTCTAATCTCCCGCCAGGGCCTCCCAAGGGCCAAACCCAGAAGGAAGCTAGCTGACCCCGGAAAGGCCCAGGACACACACATTACAGATTGTGATTAGGCAGAATGGTGGTCCCATAAGATAGCCACGTCCTAATCCCCAGAACCTGTGAACACGGTGCCTTGCATGGTCAAAAGGACTTTGCGGATGTGGTTAGATTAAGGCTCCTGGGGTGGAGAGATTAGCAGGTAAGCCTGATGTGACCACACTGGTACTTACTAGAGGGGGACAGGTATGTCAGAGTCAGAGAAGGAGATGTGACCATGGCAGCAGAGGTCGGACTGTTGCAGGGCCACCGCCAAGGAATGTGGGCAGCCCCTAGAAGCAGGAAAAGGTGAGAAAACAGACCCTCCAGAGAGCTTTCAGGAGGGACGCCGCTCTGCAATGCCTGTGAAATTTACGTTAGACTTCTGACTTTCAGAATGAGAAAGAATAAATTCATCTCCTTTGAAACCACAAAGTTTTTGATAATCTGTTATGTCAGCAGTAGGGAACTAATACACCCACAAATATCTCATATGTAATATTCAATTTGGAGAGCCCCCTTCCAAGGCAAAATAACACACAGGAAAGGAAAAGAGATAATGACATGGCGTTATGCCATGAACTTTGAGAAAAAGGCTTCAGCGCAGGCAGAAGACAGAAAATACATCACCGTCTAGCCTCAGGGTATGGCTCTAAGGAGTGCAGTCAGCTAAGACTCACGGCACAGAAATCCCAGATGAGCCAGAGAGTGTTTGAAAGAGGGATGACCAGAGGGTCATTCCAGAAATAAAGCCATCTGGAGTTCAAGTCGGGGGACACTTCGTTCCTAAAGGCTTCCAGCATTGCCCTGATGACCTCGATGTTCCGCTGCAAATACCTTTACAAGCATCTGGGGAAGCTTCACTCATTCCAGTCCTTTAAAACCAATGAAGGAAGTGGTGATTTCTGTGGCCAGGTCGAAATCCTATAAACCTGCAGTTATGAAAAACATTTAAACTTAAGCACACTCCAAGGACACTGGCTGTGGGGGCTGACTCGGAAGGTACTGGCAGGACTCACCATGCATGGGGTGTGGCACGCAGCATTCTCAGAAGACACAAAGTGTCTGCTCCGACACTTGCTTGTAAGGGGTAAGTGCTTAAGGAAAGGCCTCCTTCTCATTCCCACTTTTCCTGGCCAAACTGACATTTCACTCTGAAGTGCTTTTGTCCACTGCTTGTAGAACAAAGGAGTGAAGTATGAGTGTGTTTGTGGAACCAGGAACACTCTTGGGAAGGGAAGACATTCTTACACAGAAGGTGAATCTGAGAACAGTCAGTGTCGAGATGTGTGCACCAAGCATCGCACCAACAGGTACCAGATGCTGATTCCACCACGGCCGGCCCAGCCAAGGGACGTGCTGTGGGCCAACGGCTGACGCCAGTGCTTGTCAGTTTTCATGCTTTTTAATGCACTGCTTGTTAAGTAAGCAAGTCGATATATCAGAAATGAAATTCTAGAAATGCTCTCAACCAGCAAAAGTAATGCTTATAAACAATGGGCCCCATCTGGTGGCTAGGCATCAAGCCTCGGGCATCGTAGGCCACATTCTACCTCTCCCATTATCTCTCTCTCTCTCTCCCCGCCCCGTGTGTATGGTGTGTGGGTGTGTGTGTGTGTGTGTGTGTGTGGTGTGTATTCAAGGAATTCTCTCAGCCCATTCACTGTTGTCTTTCAATGAAAGAATGCTTCCTCCAGGTTCCAATTTCCCAAGCTTCTGTGATTACAGTGGTTATGTTCCAGTTAAAATAAAACCACAGATGTGCCTGAGAGCTGTAACCAGCCTGGCTGACCATGGAGACCCGGCTGACCGTGGAGACCTCGCTGACCGTGGAGACCCGGCTGACCGTGGAGACCTGGCTGACTGTGGAGATCTGGCCAAGCTTGCTTTTGCTTACAGGATTTAGAAATGTAATTCCCCAAACAGCTTATACAAAAATCAAGCCCCCAACACACCCCACCAACACCCCGGCAGCATGACAGCAGAGCAGCCATGATCCATGTCCCAGAATCAGAACTGGGAGTACAGCACTTTGGGAGCACAGGAAAAAAGAGCATTTGAAAACATGGCCCCCAATTTCACACATGGCAAAAGCGAGACCCAGAGAAAACAGGTGGACATGGCAGTGAAGTCACCAGAGGTATCCAGAGCAGAACCCAGGTCTCAGAGTCCCCAGACTGCAAGCCCTAAGAATCCTATGACCAAAGGCTGTCCACTCACCACGAGCCTTCTGCATTGCAGGGTGTATCTCAAGCCAACCACCACGTTGTCCCTCCTCGCCATTCACTGACTCCCCTGTCTACTCACTGCGATCCCCTCCACACACCTGCGAGCATCAAGGACAGGGCAGCTGGCTGCCACCACGGCTAACGCCCCAAAGTCACCATCCTGGAAGGCTGGCATAGCCTCCTCCCAGCCCTGGGTTTTTCTGCCCGTAGCAGTAAAGTCAGGGGGAAGAAAAGTGGCTGTGGCCCATGGAAGACCTGGCTGATTTATCCTGAGGACATCCACACAAAGCAATCTAGTCCTAAGCAAGTCACTCAGTACAATTTCTCGGTCCTTATCCCAGACATCCTCCCAGCACTGTCACCTCTGCCCATGCTCAAAGCCTTCCATAAACCCTTCCCAGGGAGCTGGTATCTTGCCACCAAAATAGAGTTAGCCGGACCATTCGCTTCTCTGCCTGTTCACCATCATTCGCTTATACGCAGCTTTTCTCATCCTGTCATCATTAACATGAAGGGGACCCCCCACTGCCCAGGCAACAAGCAGAAAGACACGTTCCATTTCAATTACAGCCCCTAGATGATGGCAACAGCCCCCACCTGGGCTCCCAGGCGCTACCCTTGCTCCGCCAAGCAGATCTTTCAAAAAATGTAAAGTAGATTACATCTCTTCCCCTAAAGCCCCGCAGTAGCTGCTCATCCCATGCAGAATAAAATCCAAAGTCTTTTCAGAGCCTATGAAGTCCTACCTAATGCAGCCCTTGGCCACCATGCTGACCTGGTCCCCATACCCCTCACTCATTCCATGCCAGCTCGACCCCTGACCACATGGGGGCCGGCCACCTCAGGGGCTCTGGGAAGACTCTCTCCTCCCACATCTCTCCATGGCTCCTCCCCACACTCCCTTCAGGGCTCTGCTTGTCCAAGAGGCCCTCCCTGACTACCCTGTCTGAAGTAGAACCTCCCAGTCCCTCTGTCCACTTACCTGCCTTTCTTTCCTCGTTAGCTTTTATCACCACCTGACATACAATTGTATATTTCTTTCCATAGAGACATAAGTACGGGAGCACCAGGATGGACTCACTGGTTTTGTTCCCAGTTGATTTCCCAGAACCCAGAACAGTGCTCGGGAGGTGGGTGGCACTTAATAGACATCTGTTAAACTGAAGCACAGGATGCCAGCTGCAGAGACAACCATTGTGAAGACCTGGCTCAAGCTCAGCTGGATTCTGTGATTTCCGTGCTGCCCAGGCCTTCAACCTTCCAGCCCGGCACCACCGTCCCTGGGAGCCTTTGCAGCTCCTCTTCTCTCTGCCTAGAAAGTCCTTCCCAGGTCACTGAGTGGCTGGCTTCTCCTCATTCCTCCCATCTCAGAGCCAACAGCATTTCCCTAGACCGGGTTTCCTGCCCACACTATCTCTAGGAGCCCCAGGCCTTTCCATCACATGGCCTGGTTTTAGCTCTCTACACATTTCACGTCACCATCCACATTAGCTACCGTGAAACTCTGACCAGTGATGTGACATCTAGCTCTCCCATGTGCACACAGCCCCAGCCAGCACGCTCACCCAAAAACAACCCCACAGCTATGCTCCAATCTGCTAAGGGGTGGAAGGGAAATCTACAAGAGGGCAGGTGTGCCTGAACAAATCATCCTGCACTATTCATTGATTTACTAATATTTTAGTAAGTATAGGTGTCAGGCATAATCAGACATGGTGTCAGGCACGGTGCTGGGTAACAGTGATTCACTGTAGCAGGAAACACAGTCCCTTCACTCCCAGAGCTCAATGACTAGCTGCAATTAGCATCGGAAATTTAAATGGAGCTGCGAGAAGAATTCCAAATGCATCTGTAGATACTTCACCCTTACAGAGGGGGCATAACTCCCCAGCCCTTCAGTGTGGAAAGGGGAGAGGCAGGTAACTTTACAGTGGAGAAACCTGGCAACCAGGCATCAGGCATGCCATCAGGGTCGGCAGCCATACATCATGTTAGCAGCATGGACCCTGAAATGACATGATGAAAATGGCACCTTACCTCTGTGGCCTACCTCCCAAAAACTTATAACCTCAGTTTAGTCAAGTTACAAAATCAGACAAGTTTCAATAAAGGGGCATTCAATAAAATCCCTGGCCAGCGCTCCTCAAAACTGTTTGTCAAGGCCATCTAAAACAAGGAAGGCTGAGAAACTGTCACAGCCAACAGGGGCCGAGGGAGACATGATACCTAAATGTCACGTGGGATCCTGGAACAGATAGAGGACATCAGGGCCGGGTGTGGTGGCTCACACCTGTAATCCCAGCACCTTGGGAGGCCAAGGCAGACGGATCATTTGAGGTCAGGGGTTTGAAACCAGCCTGGCCAACATGGTAAAGCCCCATCTCTACAAAAAATACAAACAAACAACAATAACCACAAATTAGCCAGGCATGAGGGGACATGCCTGCAGTCCCAGCAACTTGGGAGGCTGAGGCAGAAGGATCACTCAAGCCTGGGAGGTGGAGGTTGCAGTGAGCCAAGATCATGCCACTGCATCCCAGCCTGGGTGACAGAGTAAGACTCCTGAAAGAAAGAAAGAAAGAAAGAAAGAAAGAAAGAAAGAAGACATTAGAAAAAATTAAGGAAATCTTAGTAAGCTACGGACTCTACTTAATGACAACATATCAGTGTTGGTTCACTAACTGCAACAAATACACCATACTAAGGTAAGATGTTAATTACAAAGGAAACTGGGTATGGAGTGAGTGAGAAGCTTACACAAGAAATCCCTGTAGTATATACTCAATTTTTCCATAAATCTATAACCATTCTGAAAAATAGTCTATCATTATTTTTAAAAGAAGATCATGTGTTAAGACAGGGGACTATCTTCAGGGGTGAAGCCTACACACCCCTTCTGCAAATGCCAGCGGATTTCCTAACTAGCCACACTCAGGTACAGGCTGCAATCTGCTCACAGCCAACATACCATGGGCCCACACTTGTCTGTACCAATGAAAAACAACATAGGACATTGGCCACAGAATTGGATAAAATCAAATAAAACGTCCTTTCAAAAGACACAGAAGGTTTCTTCTCACCAAAAAAGAGAACAATAACTGGGCACACTAGCTTTTATTTAGGTTTAAAGTCATGGTGCATGAGTTGAGCTTGGTTGAGGCAAGCTGAGTTAAACGAATACTTTCAAATCATGGAGAATTTTCTCTAGGAAACAGAGAAGAAGGAAGAGACAACCACTCAAAGGTTCATTTGATTGCTTTTGTAAAAGGCTTGCAGCAGATCTGAGGAAGGCTTCATAGTGACAAATATACTAATGATATAATAATATGATATAATGTAATAATAATAGTGATATGGCAATAAATATGTCAAAATAATAAATGAATGAATAAATAGATTAAGTGCTTCAAAAATAATGACATAAGAATAAAATGATTTCATGGAGAGGCCTGATTTCTAACAAACAGCAACATAAAAAGTCAAATAAAGAGTCATTTGTGGCTGGGTATGGTGGCTTACACCTGTAATTCCAGTACTTTGGGAGGCTGAGGTAGAAGGATCACTGAAGCCCAGTAGTTCAAGTCCAGCCTGGGCAACACAGCAAGACCCTGTATCCACACACAAAAAATTAAAAATTAGCCAGATATGATGGTACATGTCTGCAGTCCCAGCTACTTGGGAGGCTGAGGTAGATCACTGAGCCCAGAAGAGAGAAGCTGCAGTGAGCTGTGTTCATGCCACTGCACTCCAATCTGGGTAACAGAGAGAGACCTTCTTTCTCAAAAAAAACCCAAAAAACAAAAAACAAAACAAAACAAAAAAACGTAATTTCCATTAGCATCTACTTGGCAAGTTACCCTTGGTTTGTTTCTTCAACACCCCATCAGAAATCTGATGTAAAGGCTCTGGTTTTAAATCAGCATGCTAGCAGACCTATGGAAAGAAAGACTCCAGTTTCATTGGGTTCCATTTTTGCCTGGGTAAGAAAATTACGGAAGTTAAATCCTACAGTAGAAATAAAATCTACACTCAGTAAGAAAGGTCATGTCGGAATCTAAATGATACATGGAGTTTCTAACAGAAACTCTGTCCTCTATTTCCATGTCACCAGGGACCTACAGTGCATGGAACTGGCAATGTGGTGATTAAGGCCCAGCTTCCTGTAACTTCACGCAATGTAGCTGAAATCAGGGATCTGGGGAGGCCACCAAAATCCTATCAAAGTGCTGACTTTTGGCACAGTTTCTTTTTGTCCCTATCCACTTCTTGCTTTTAGATTATTCTGATATTGAGAAAAGAGTGTTAGACTCAGAACATTCAACATATACTTGTTGAGAACGTACTCTGCCAGGCACTGCTCTGGAGCCCTGAAGCCTGGGTTCAAATCCCAGGTCCACCAATCCCAGCTACATGGCTATGGGCCCTTAACATCTCTGACTCTCAGTACCCCCAGCTGTAATGGAGCTAAGAGTGGTACCTTCTTCACTGGCTATTTTGACAATTAAAGGGGATAATATAGAACACAGGACCTGGCACGCAGCAGTGCTCAATAAATGCTGCATCAGGAAGGTCTTCTTCCCATAAATCCTGAAGGCTCCTCCCACACTGGCATTTTTGCAGAGACTACTCAGAGTGGCCCCCATCCAGATGCACCCTCCCAGACTCTAAGACCAGCAAGCCCCACTACCAAGTCTTACCTGTGCCACATCAAATTATAGCATTAAGGAGCATTTTGCAAGACAAATATAATACATTGTTAATACTACATATAGAATGGCTTAATAGGTCACCTTCCCAGAAATGTGTATTTCTAAACATTTTTAAATTCCTATTGATGCTTCAGGGACCAATTCAAATGTCACTTTCTCCGAGAAGGCTTTTTAGATTCTCTCCATACAGAACCCAATGCGTTCTCTTACCTCTGTCGAACTTGGTCTCTTCTCCTAACGTGTGGAGTGCAACCTACTGGCTCAGTTCACTGTCTCAGCATCTGACTCCTAGACTAGGGTTTCGAGCATCTCAAGTTCTGATTCTAAAAAGGACTGTAACAGTCAAGCCAATTGCTTAGATCTGCTGAAACAGGCAACAGGACCACTAGGTCGTGATGGAAGCTGTTTTAAGAAGACTAGACCAGCAGCTGGACGGATTAGTGAAGAAAGACCCGGTCAGAAAGACCTCGAGGTGGCCACCCAGACATTCCAGCAACTAGCTGTATGAGCCTGCATGTTGCCAGGGATATAGCCCTCAGCCACTGAGACCCTCCTGGTCATCAGGAAGACTCAGGGACCAAAAATAAGACCTTTTTTTTTAACAACTGTACCATAACACCCAAGTATGTCTTTTTCTGCTCTAAATCAGGCACCTTAAGAGTTAGAACTTGGCCGGGCGTGGTGGCTCAAGCCTGTAATCCCAGCACTTTGGGAGGCCGAGGCGGGTGGATCACGAGGTCAAGAGATTGAGACCATCCTGGTCAACATAGTGAAACCCCGTCTCTACTTAAAAACACAAAAAGTTAGCTGGGCATGGTGGCATGTGCCTGTAATTCCAGCTACTCAGGAGGCTGAGGCAGGAGAATTGCCTGAACCCGGGAGGGGGAGGTTGCGGTGAGCCGAGATCGCGCCATTGCACTCCAGCCTGGGTAACAAGAGTGAAACTCCATCTCAAAAAAAAAAAAAAGAGTTAGAACTTTAGAACTTCTTAGGCATCCAAAGGTAGTCATGTGAAATCTATGAACATATTGTGGAATTTCCATTACTACTCAAAATGTATATTTAATCACAAGAATGAAAAGACAAGCCACAGAATGATTTTAAAAATTTGTAAAACATATCATTAATTTTAAAAAAGCACAACCCAACTTTAAAAATGAGCAAAAGACCTAAACAGATAGGTATCTATCTGTTCCAAAGAAGTTATATGGATGGCAATAAGCACATGAAAAGATACTCAACATCGTGTATCACTGGAGAATTGCAGATTTTAAAAAATGAGGGTACCACTACACGACTATTAGAATGGCTAAAATCCAAAATACCAATAACACTAAATGTTAGCAAGGATGTGAACACACCGGAAGCCTCATTTACTGCTGGTTGGAATGCAAAATGCTACACCCTCTTTGGAAGTCAGTCTAGCTGTTTCTTACAAAACTAAACATATTCTTATCATATGATCCAGCACTTGTGCTCCTTGGAGTTTATCCAACGGAGTTGAAAACTTACATCTGCACAAAAGTCTGAATATGAATGTTGACAGTAGCATTTATCATAATTGCCAAAACTTGGAAGCAACCAAGATGTCCCTCAGTAGATGCGTGGATAAACGCTGGTCCATCCAGGCAATGGAATGTCATTCAGTGATAGGCAGATATGCGCTATCAAGCCAAGAAAAGACAGTGAGGAAACTGAAATGCATATTGCCAAGTGAAAGGAGCCAATCTGAAAAGAGCACATACTATCGGAGTCCAGATATACAATACTCTGGAGAAGGCGAAATTACGGAGGCAGTAAAAAGATCAGTGGTTGCCAGGTGTTCAGGGAGGACTGAAAGGGTAGATGGAGCACAGTGGGTGGTCTTAGGGCAGTGAAGCTACCCTGTGTGATACTGTAATGGTGCATAAATGTTATTAGACATTAGCAAAACCTACAACACAAGGAGTGAACCCCCATGTGTAGTGTGGACTTCAATAAGTAATAATGTATCAATATTGACTAATCAATTGTAACAAATGTGCCACACTAATGCAAGATGTTATAATAGGGGAACTGGAAGGGTAAGGGGTAACATGGGAATCTGCTATACTTTCTTTCCACTCAGTTCTATAAACCTAAAACTGCTCCCCTCAAAGAAGGCTATTACATTTTTTAATGTATAATTGAAAACTCTTTGGATCAATCAGGCTAGATTATGTTATGCTATGGTAACAAATAACTTCAATAGCTTAAAGCCAGCAAGGGTTAGTTCTCACTTGCACTACCTGCCCTGGACAGGCCAGCAAGGGGCACTGCGACCCTCTCCTTAACCAAGCTTGAGTCAGACACCTCTGAGCCCTTACTTGGTCCCAAACCTGCCCCCAACTACTTCCTCCCCATCCCTCAACCCCACCCCACTCTCCACCTGTGCTGGACTCGCATATCCCAATTTTAGGAAGAATCTGCTAAAGTCCTTTTAGAAGGAATCTCCCACCCTTGATATCTGGCCGCCTTCAGCAAGAATCCACTCCCCACTCTTGCTGTCTCCTCTTAGTAACTTGTCATCCGCCTACCCTTCATTTACCTTCCTCTCCTCCTCCCCTTCTGGGCTATAAATCCCCAGCTGTCTCCACTGTATCCACAATTGAGTCCCCCTCTGTACAGAGGTCTCTTTTCCACTGTTGCAGAACGAGTCTGAATAAAATATCCCTTTACTGCTTTCACTAGCATCAGGCACTGGTTCTCCCTAAACACTGAGGGGCCCAGGCTGATGGATGGATTTTGACAAGCCTCTCTGGCATGCCACTAGGCCTGCTCCATCCTCCTCCAGATTAGAATCTTTGCCTTAAAGAAAACAATGACGACATTTGACACAAACCAAAAATCTTGCTGAAACTGAAAATCTTGCTAAAGTAACAACATAGTCATACAAATTAAAGGCAACTAAGTAGGGGAATACATTTGCAAACACAGGGAAAGTTATTAAATGTAACCAGAAATTAAGGTAATGCACATTATGCCCACAAGAAGACAGCCATATTTCAACTATCAAATTAATTTTTTTAGGGTAAGGCCCAATGTTGGTAAAGGAAGTGGGCACTGTTCACTCAGCCCTGTAAACAGGCAGGAAAGCTCACCAAAGCATCCCAAACTTAAAAACACACCATGCGTTTTGACCTGCCCATTCACTTCTAGCTTTCCCTCCTAAGATTTATCTGCAAAGATATTTGACAGACACTTTATGCTTGAAAAGAAAAAATATTTCGAAGGAATGTTTAAAAGGAAAAAGACGCAACCTCATAAAAATGGCCAGTAGCAAGGTTTAAAAGAGGGAAAAAAATGAAATATGGGGAATGAATATACTGCTATAATATCAATAAAATATTATACATTAAAATTACAGATTCATTGAAGGGCTCCACAAATCTTGAAACTGTTGAAAAAATTGCTTATGTGTATGTATTTGCATTCTTCTGGGAAGAGGGTTAACCACTTTGACCAATTTTTTTAAAGGGCTTGATAATTATCTTTATAGTTAAATATTCAATGGCATGAAAAGATGTTACTATATATTCTATATTATTACAGAAAACAACAGCTTTCAAAGCTAAAGAAGTCTAATATGCACAGAAATAACATATTTCTGAATATACATGTGAACACATACAATACCAATATACTCAAAATATTGACAGTTATTACCCTTACAGTCCTAGGTTTGGAGATGACTTTTATCCTCTCCACTTTACCCAATTGTATTTTCTAAATTTTCTACAATTGAACCATCTATTACTTTTGAAGTAAGGAACCTTTTATTATACTTATGCTGAAACTGGCAAACAGCACAAATTCAAAGTGCTTCCCACTGGTTAGAAAAAATAAATGGGGTGTTTTTAAATGTTTCTTTTTTCTTTTCTTCTGCAGGCCTGGGCCTTTTGAAGGGGTCAGGGGCGAGTCCTCCATTTCTTATAGGACTCTGTTGCCACTTTCTAGCATGAATGAAAACAAACAAAAACAAACATCCCTCCTCTCTGTTAAGTGTGGCTCTCCCTACAGGTGGGTCCCCTGTGCACGATGCATTTCCCTACCTGGGATCCTGGCTTTGAACTCAGCAGTGGCTGGTACTCACAGGTCTCCAAGTGTCCAGTGGCAAATGCGACTATAAATCTAACAACTGTGTACCTCAAATCCATTGCTTTCAAATCCTAAAGTCATTTAAAACTAAATATCTTTATCTTCTCCTGAGGCTTAAATGAATTTTCATTCATTCATGTTTCCCAGGAATTCTCAGCCTGGACTGCATATTAAAATCACCTGGGGACTTTTCTTCAAAGGCCAATGCTTACAGCCTACTGGGGCGAGGGCTAGAGAATCTCCATCCAGGACTGTCTGCACTTTGTGAAGACTCCCAGGTGACTGATGGGCATCCAGGATTGAGCTGCCTCAGCCTGCTTATTCAACAGGTATTCTTTTTTTTTTTTTTTTTTTTTTTTTTTTTTTTTTTTTTTATTGCATTTTAGGTTTTGGGGTACATGTGATGAACATGCAAGATTGTTGCATAGGTACACACATGGCAGTGTGCTTTGCTGCCTTCCGTCCCCTCACCTGTATCTGTCATTTCTCCCCATGCTATCTCTTCCCACCTCCCCACCCCCCGCCCCTCCCCCATTTCCCCCCAACAGACCCCAGTGTGTAGTGCTCCCCTCCCTGTGTCCATGTGTTCTCATTGTTCAACACCCGCCTATGAGCGAGAATATACGGTGTTTGATTTTCTGCTCTTGTGTCAGTTTGCTGAGAATGATGGTTTCCAGGTTCATCCATGTCCCTATAAAGGACGTGAACTCATCGTTTTTGATAGCTGCGTAATATTCCATGGTGTATATGTACCACATTTTCCCTATCCAGTCTATCATCGTTGGGCATTTGGGTTGGTTCCAGGTCTTTGCTATTGTAAACAGTGCTGCAATGAACATTCGTGTGCACGTGTCCTTGTAGTAGAATGATTTATAATCCTTTGGATATATACCCAGTAATGGGATTGCTGGGTCAAATGGGATTTCTATTTTTAGGTCCTTGAGGAATCGCCACACTGTCTTCCACAATGGTTGAATTAATTTACATTCCCACCAACAGTGTAAAAGTGTTCCTATTTCTCCACATCCTCTCCAGCATCTGTTGTTTCCCGATTTTTTAATGATTGCCATTCTAACTGGTGTGAGATGGTATCTCAATGTGGTTTTGATTTGCATTTCTCTGATGACCAGTGATGATGAGCATTTTTTCATATGTTTGTTGGCCTCCTGTATGTCTTCTTTTGTAAAGTATCTGTTCATATCCTTTGCCCATTTTTGAATGGGCTTGTTTGTTTTTTTCTTGTAGATCTGCTTTAGTTCTTTGTAAATTCTGGATATCAGCCCCTTGTCAGATGGGTAGACTGCAAAAATTTTTTCCCATTCTGTTGGTTGCCGATTCACTCTACTGACTGTTTCTTTTGCCGTGCAGAAGCTGTGGAGTTTGATTAGGTCCCATTTGTCTATTTTGGCTTTTGTTGCCATTGCTTTTGGCGTTTTGGTCATGAAGTCCTTGCCTACACCTATGTCCTGAATGGTTTTGCCTAGATTTTCTTCTAAGGTTTTTATGGTATTAGGTCTGATGTTTAAGTCTTTAATCCATCTGGAGTTAATTTTGGTGTAAGGTGTCAGGAAGGGGTCCTGTTTCTGCTTTCTGCACATGGCTAGCCAGTTTTCCCAACACCATTTATTAAACAGGGAGTCCTTTCCCCATTGCTTGTTTTTGTCAGGTTTGTCGAAGATCAGATGGTTGTGGGTATGTTGTATTTCCTGTGAGGCCTCTGTTCTGTTCCATTGGTCTATATCTCTGTTTTGGTACCAGTACCATGCTGTTTTGATTACTGTAGCCTTGTAGTATAGTTTGAAGTCCGGTAGTGTGATGCCTCCTGCTTTGTTCTTTTTGCTTAGAATTGACTTGGCTATGCGGGCTCTCTTTTGGTTCCATATGAAGTTTAAGGTGTTTTTTTCCAGTTCTGTGAAGAAGGTCATTGGTAGCTTGATGGGAATAGCATTGAATCTGTAAATTACTTTGGGCAGTATGGCCATTTTCACGATGTTGATTCTTCCTAACCATGAACATGGAATGTTTCTCCATCTGTTTGTATCCTCTCTTATTTCGTTGAGCAATGGCTTGTAGTTCTCCTTGAAGAGGTCCTTTACGTTCCTTGTTAGTTGTATTCCTAGGTACTTTATTCTCTTTGTAGCAATTGTGAATGGCAGTTCGTTCTTGATTTGGCTCTCTTGAAGTCTATTACTGGTGTATAGGAATGCTTGTGATTTTTGCACGTTGATTTTGTATCCTGAGACTTTGCTGAAGTTGTTTATCAGTTTCAGGAGATTTTGGGCTGAGATGATGGGGTCTTCCAGATATACAATCATGTCATCTGCAAATAGAGACAATTTGATTTCCTCCTTTCCAATTTGGATACCCTTTATTTCTTTTTCTTGCCTGATTGCTCTGGCTAGAACTTCCAGTACTATATTGAATAGGAGTGGTGAGAGAGGGCATCCTTGTCTAGTGCCAGATTTCAAAGGGAATGCTTCCAGTTTTTGCCCATTCAGTATGATATTGGCTGTTGGTTTGTCGTAAATAGCTTTTATTGTTTTGAGATACGTTCCGTCAATACCTAGTTTATTGAGGGTTTTTAGCATAAAGGGTTGTTGAATTTTGTCAAAAGCCTTCTCTGCATCAATCGAGATAATCATGTGGTTTTTGTCTTTGGTTCTGTTTATGTGGTGAATTACGTTTATGGACTTGCGTATGTTGAACCAGCCTTGCATCCCCGGGATGAATCCTACTTGATCATGGTGGATGAGCTTTTTGATATGCTGTTGCAATCGGTTTGCCAGTATTTTATTGAAGATTTTTGCATCTATGTTCATCATGGATATTGGCCTGAAATTTTCTTTTCTTGTTGAGTCTCTGCCGGGTTTTGGTATCAGGATGATGTTTGTCTCGTAAAATGATTTGGGAAGGATTCCCTCTTTTTGGATTGTCTGGAATAGTTTCAGAAGGAATGGTATCAGCTCCTCCTTGTATGTCTGGTAGAATTCAGCTGTGAACCCATCTGGACCTGGGCTTTTTTTGGGTGGTAGGCTCTTTATTGCTGCCTCGACTTCCGACCATGTTATTGGTCTATTCAGGGTTTCGGCTTCTTCCAGGTTTAGGCTTGGGAGGTTGCAGGTGTCCAGGAATTTATCCATTTCTTCCAGGTTTACTAGTTTATGTGCATAGAGTTGTTTATAATAATCGCTGATGATGGTTTGGATTTCTGTGGAATCTGTGGTGATATCCCCTTTATCGTTTTTTATTGCATCAATTTGGTTATTCTCTCTTTTCTTTTTTATTAATCTGGCTACTGGTCTGTCTATTTTGTTGATCTTTTCAAAAAACCAGCTCCTGGATTTATTGATTTTTTGAAGAGTTTTTTGTGTCTCTATTTCCTTCAGTTCTGCTCTGATCTTAGTTATTTCCTGTCTTCTGCTAGGTTTTGAGTTTTTTTGATCTTGCTCCTCTAGCTCTTTCAATTTTGATGATAGGGTGTCAATTTTAGATCTCTCCTTTCTTCTCATGTGGGCACTCATTGCTATATATTTTCCTCTAGAGACTGCTTTAAATGTGTCCCAGAGATTCTGGTATGTTGTGTCTTCGTTCTCATTGGTTTCGAAGAACATCTTTATTTCTGCCTTCATTTCATTGTTTATCCAGTCAACATTCAAGAGCAAGTTGTTCAGTTTCCATGAAGCTGTGCGGTTCTGAGTTAGTTTCTGCATTCTGAGTTCTAACTCGATTGCACTGTGGTCTGAGAGACTGTTTGTTATGATTTCTGTTCTTTTGCATTTGCTGAGGAGTGATTTATTGCCAATTATGTGGTCAATTTTAGAGTAGGTGTGATGTGGTGCTGAGAAGAATGTATATTCTGTGGATTTGGGGTGGAGAGTTCTGTAAATGTCTATTAGGTTTGCTCGTTCCAGGTCTGTGTTCAGGTCCTGGATATCCTTGTTGATTTTCTGTCTGGTTGATCTGTCTAATATTGACAATGGGGTGTTAAAGTCTCCCACTATTATTGTGTGGGAGTCTAAGTCTCTTTGTAAGTCATTAAGAACTTGCCTTATGTATCTGGGTGCTCCTGTATTGGGTGCATATATATTTAGGATCGTTAGCTCTTCTTGTTGCAGTGATCCTTTTACCATTATGTAATGTCCTTCTTTGTCTCTTTTGATCTTTGTTGCTTTAAAGTCTATTTTATCAGAGATGAGAATTGCAACTCCTGCCTTTTTTTGCTCTCCATTTGCTTGGTAGATCTTCCTCCATCCCTTTATTTTGAGCCTTTGTGTATCCTTGCATGTAAGATGGGTTTCCTGGATACAGCACACTGATGGGTTTTGGCTTTTTATCCAATTTGCCAGTCTGTGTCTTTTGATTGGGGCATTTAGTCCATTGACATTTAGGGATAGTATTGTTATGTGTGAATTTGATGCTGTCATTTTGATGCTACCTGGCTGTTTTGTTGGTTAGTTGATGCAGATTCTTGATTGTGTTGCTGCTTTTTTACCATTTGGTGTGTTTTTGGAGTGGCTGGTACTGGTTTTTCCTTTATGTGTGTAGAGCCTCTTTCAGGAGTTCTTGTAGAGCAGGTTTGGTGGTGATGAAATCTCTGAGTGCTTGCTTGTTCACAAAGGATTTTATTTTTCCTTCACTTATGAAGCTGAGTTTGGCTGGATAGGAGATTCTGGGTTGAAAGTTCTTTTCTTTAAGGATGTTGAATATTGGCCCCCAGTCTCTTCTGGCTTGTAGGGTTTCTGCTGAGAGATCTGCTGTGAGTCTAATGGGCTTCCCTTTGTGGGTAACCCGACCTTTCTCTCTGGCTGCCCTTAGCATTTTCTCTTTCATTTCAACCCTGGTGAATCTGACGATTATGTGCCTTGGGGTTGCTCTTCTTGAGGAATATCTCTGTGGTGTTCTCTGTATTTCCTGGATTTGAATATTGGTCTGCCTTGCTAGGTTGGGGAAGTTTTCCTGGATAATATCCTGAAGAGTATTTTCCAGCTTGGATTCATTCTCTTCATCACATTCAGGTACACCTATCAGACGTAGATTAGGTCTTTTCACATAGTCCCACATTTCTTGAAGATTTTGTTCATTCCTTTTTGCGCTTTTTTCTCTGTTCTTGCCTTCTCTTTTTATTTCATTGAGTTGGTCTTCGACCTCTGATATCCTTTCTTCTGCTTGGTCAATTCGGCTGTTGAAGCTTGTGCATGCTTCACGAAGTTCTCGTGTTGCGTTTTTCAGCTCCATCAACTCACTTATTCTCCTCTCTATGCTGTCCATTCTCGTCAGCAGTTCGTCCAATCTTTTTTCAAGGTTCCTATTTTCTTTGCGATGGGTTAGAACATGTTCTTTTAGCTCATTGTAGTTTCTTACTACCCATCTTCTGAAGTCTGATTCTGTTATTTCATCACCCTCCTTCTCCATCCGGTCTGGTTCCCTTGCTGGTGAGGAGTTGTGATCACTTTTAGGAGGAGAGGTGTTCTGGTTTCGGGAGTTTTCATCCTTTTTACGCTGGTTTCTACCCATTTTTGTGGGTTTATCCACCTGTTGTCTGTCTCTGTCCCAGGGAGTTGGAGCTTTATGAGTTTCCGTTGCACTACTGCCTTTTTTGATTTTTTTTTTTTTCAGGTCGGACCCGCCCAGCTAGCAGCACGCCTAGCCTCTGCCTGCCCGCAGGGGCTTTGCTGAGCTGCTGTGGGCTCCGCCCAGCTGCCCTGAACTCTTCCCTGTAGTCCTTTTTATATGGGCGTAGTTAGAACTGTCTGGGCAATGGTGGCCCCGCCTCTGTTATGGCGGACTCTCTCTGTTGTGGCAGGTTGCCTCGGCAATGGTGGGTTGCCTCGGCAACGGCAGCCTGCCTCCGTAGCGGTGGAGAGTCTCAGTAATGGCGGAAGCCCCTCCCCCACGGAGCCGACCGTCCCGGTTCAGCTGTGCTTGGTTTGAAGGGCTCAACCCAGAGGGTTTCCAATTACTGTTTTTGTTTTCGTTGTTGTTGGGGGTGGAGGGGTGGGACCAACCGAGCCTGATCACCTGGCTCCCTGACTCAGAGTCTTTTCTTTTAAGTTGAACGACCCCGTGTTCCGGTCGCTTGTTGAAAAGGCGCCGGGATCTCCCGTGCTGCGACTCACGGAGTCGGCTCGAACCGCGGCGCCGGCTCCTGGCGGATTTTTTGCCTAGGAATCTCCTGGCCTGGCTCGCTATTTCAGATGAATGGGCTATTCTGCCGTCTCAAGGCTCTGCTCGCCAGCTAAGAGGGCTCCCAGACCAGTGGCTTTTGTACGGAGAACCGCAGCAACAGGGCGTGGTCACAGCAGCCGCGCGGGCGGAATCAGCCCCGCGGGGGCCAAAACAGCCGCACCGGCTGGGACTGCGATGCTGGCGACCCCTCTGCCTGGGTATCTCCTGGTCTGTGGGCAATAAGAGTTCGTCTGGAAATGCGGCGTCCACTCACCCTCTGCACTTTCACTGGGAGCTGAAGTCCTGAGCTGTTCTTAGGCGGCCATCTTGAAAGTCGGATCCCAACAGGTATTCTTTATGCACCTAGACTAGTCTCCTGGGGCTGCTATAATGAATCCTCACAGACATGCTGGCTTAAAACAGCAGAGACTTATTCTTTCACACTCTGGCAGCCAGCAATCCTCAGTCAAGGTGTTGAAAGAAACGTGCTCCCACTGAGGGCTCAAGGGAACACTTGATGCCTCTCCTCCCCAGCTTCTGGAGGCTCCAGATGCTCCCTGATTTCCACAGTCATGGCTGCATCCCTCACACCCCTACCTTTGTCACCACATGGCCGTTTCCTCTGTGTGTCTCTTTAAATGACACCAGTCATTGAATTTAGGGTCCACTCAGCTAACCCAGGATGATCTCATCTCACGATCCTTAACTTGATGACCTCTGCAAGGACCTTTTTGCCAAATAAGTCACATTCACGAGTTCTGGGGACAAGGACATGTCTTTTGTGGGGTCACCCTTGGACCACCTGCCTCCTCTATTTCCACACACCAATGGCACTGCTTTTAGTGAGTTTTCAGTCCTGTGGGAACAAGAGAGCTAAAAGTTGTGGCTGGGCAAGAGCAGGAGGATGTGGCCACAACTCACAGCACAGGCGCCTTGCTATGCCTTCTATGAAGCCCAGGGTGGCGGTTTAAACATGAACTCTCTCCAAAGTCTGACTGCTTTGACCACATATCAGCTCTGAGCCCTCGGGAAATCATTTAACTGTGTCTCAATTACACAACTTTTAAGTGGGAATATAAGATTCTTTATCCACTTCACAGTGTTCTAATATTTCTGATTTTTAAAAGTACATTCACCTGAAAGACCTAACATAATGCCTGGCACCTAACAAGCACCATATGGTTTTTCAATAGATTTTTTAAGTAAAATAAGAAATGGACAAACAGAATCACACAAAATTGTCCTCAAAGACATATTAACATGTTCTGTGTGTTCTGTCTTTTACCTTTCCATAAAATATTTTATAGAATGAAAGAAACTAACACAAATGGAATCAGGGAGGAAAAACTACCTCTATTTTGTTGAAATAGAGGTAGCTGTTATAATCATTCAACTGTCTCCCTTCTTCTTTTCTTAAACTTGAATAAGAATGGTGATTCCTCAAGGACATAGAAATAGAAATACCATTTGACCCAGCAATCCCATTACTGGGTAAATACCCAAAGAATTATAAATTCTTCTATTATAAAGACACATGCACACGTATGTTCATTGCAGCACTGTTTACAATAGCAAAGACCTGGAACCAACCCAAATGTCCATCAATGACAGACTGGATAAAGAAAATGTGGCACATACACAACATGGAATACTACACAGCCATAAAAAACAATGAGTTTGTGTCCTTCATAGGGACATGGATGAATCTGAAAACCATCATTCTCAGCAAACTGACACAAGAACAGAAAACCAAACACCACGTGTTATCACTCATAGGTGGGTGTTGAACAATTAGAACATGTGGACATAGGGAGGGGAGCACCACACACTACAGTCAGTTAGGGGGGCCTAGGGGAGGGACAGCAGAGGGTGGGGAGGGATAATGAGGGGAGAAATACCAAATATAGGTGATGGGGGGAAATGAAGGCAGCAAACCACCTTGCCATGTATGTACCTACACAACAATTCTGCATGACCTACACATGTACCCCAGAACCTAAAGTACAATTTAAAAAAAAAAAAAAAAGATTTTCTCAAAAGAAAAAAAAAAGAATCCTTCAGCACAATGAAAGATTTAGCCTCATTCATTTTTCACAAATTCACACAATGACATCTGATACGGTAACTGTCTTATGTCAACATTGTTTTTTGTTTAATGGTCAAATGTTAAGTTTCACAAAAAGCAATGAGTTAGTTCAGTTAATTAAAAGGACAATCTCTCCCTCTGCTCAAATGGTTATAATATTTTTCTAGATTAGAGTAGGCAAAGAAAAACTCCTGAAAGATAGGATTTTCCAGATTCTCCAGTACAGTAGTAGCTGATATGGTTTGGCTGTGTCCCCACCCAAATCTCATCTTGAATTATAGCTCCCACAATTCCCATGTCTTGTGGGAGGGACACAGTAGGATATAATTAAATCATGGGGGTGGGTCTTTCCTGTGCTGTTTTCAGGATACGTCTCATGAGAGCTGATGGTTTTATAAAGGGGAGTTCCCCCACACAAGCTCTTTTGCCTGCCACTATGTAAGATGTGACTTTTCTCCTCATTCACCTTCAGCCATGATTGTGTGGCCTCCCAGGCCATGTGGAAGTGTGAGTCAGTTAAGCCTTTTTCCTTTATAAATTACCCAGTTTTGGGTATGTCTTTATTAGCAGCATGAGAACAGACTAATACAGTAAATTTGTACTGGTAGAGTGGGGTGCTGCCCAAAATGTGGAAGCAACTTTGGAACTGGGCACCAGGCAGAGATTGGAACAGTTTGGAGGACTCAGGAGAGGACAGGAAGATGTGGGAAAGTTTGAAACTTCCTAGAGACTTGTTGAATGGCTTTGACTGAAATACTGACAGTGATATAGACAATGAAGTCCAGGTTGAGGTGGTCTCAGATGGAGATGAGGAACTTGTTGGGAAATGGAATAAAGGTGACTCTTGCTATGTTTTAGTAAAGAGGCTAGTGGCATTTTGCCCCTGCCCTAGAAACTTGTGGAACTCTGAATTTGAGAGAGATTATTTAGGGTATCTGGTGGAAGAAATTTCTAAGCAGCAAAGCATTCAGAAGTCACTTGGGTGCTGTTCAAAGCATTCTGTTTTATATATTCACAAAGATATGGTTTAGAATTGGAACTTACGTTTGAAAGGAAAGCTGGGCAGAAGAGTTTGGAAAATTTGCAGCCTGATGATGTCATAGAAAAGAAAAACCCATTTTCGGAGAAGGAATTCAAGCCAGCTGCAGAAATTTGTGCAAGCAACAAGGAACCAAAGGTTAATCACCAAGACAACTGGGAAAATGTTTCTGGGGCTTGTCACAGACATTCCTGGCAGCCCCTCCCATTAGAGGCCCAGAGGAAAAAACAGTTTCTTTTGTGGGCCTAGCCCAGGACCCGCCCCTCACCCTCCCCCCGCCACCCCACCCCTGTTCTATGCAGCCCAGGGACTTGGTACACCGCATCCCAGCTGCTCCAGCCATCACTAAAAGGGGCCAATGTAAAGCTCAGGCCATAGCTTCAGAGGGTGCAAGCCCCAAGCCTTAGCAGCTTACACGTGGTGTTGGACATGAAGGTGCACAGAAGTTAAGAACTGACGTTTGGGAACCATTACCTAGATTTCAGAGGATGTATGGAAATGCCTGGATGTCCAGGCAGAGCTGTGCTGCAGGGGCGGGGCCTTCAGGGAGAACCTCTGCTAGAGCAGTACAGAAGGGAAATGTGGGGTGGAAGCCCCCACACAGAGTCCCCACTGAGACACTGCCTAGTGGAGCTGTGAGAAGAGGGCTACTGACCTCCATACCCCAGAATGGTAGATTCAATGACAGCTTGCACTGTGTGCCTGGAAAAGCTGCAGACACTCAATGCCAGCCCAGGAAGCAGCCAGGAAGGGGGCTATACCCTGCATAGCCACAGAGGTAGAGTTTCCCAAGACCATGGGAACCCACCTTTTGCATCAGTATGACCTGGATGTGAGACATGGAGTCAAAGGAGACCATTTTAGAGCTTTGACTGCCCTGCTGGATTTCAGACTTCCTTAGGGCCTGTAGTCCCTTTATTTTGGCCAATTTCTCCCATTGGAATGGCTGTATTTACCACATGCCTGCACCCTCATTGTATCCAGGAAGTAACTAACTTGCTTTTGATTTTACAGGCTCATAGGCAGAAGGGACTTGCCTTGTCTCAGATGAGACTTTGGACTATGGACTTTTGTGTTAATGCTGAAATGAATTGAGACCTTGGAGAATTGTTGGAAAGGCACGATTGGTTTTGAAATGTAAGGACATGAGATTTGGTAAAGGCCAGAGTGGAATGATATGGTTTGGTTATATCCCCACCCAAATATCACCTTGAATTATAGCTCTCGTATTTCCAACGTAGTGGAAGGGACCTGGTAGGAGGTAAATGAATCATGGTGATGGGTCTTTCCCATGCTATTTTTGTGATAGTGAATAAGTCTGATGAGAACTGATGGTTTTATAAAGGGGAGTTCCCCTACACAAGCTCTCTTACCAGCCACCATGTAAGACATAACTCTGCTCATCCACCTTCAGCCACGATTTTGAGGCCTCCCCAGCCACGTGAAACTGTGAGTCCATTAAACCTCTTTACTTTATAAATTATCCAGTCTTGGGTATGTCTTTGCTGGCAGTGTGAGAATAGAACAGGCAATAGCCTTCATAGTGAATAGTTGGAATGGATCTTGACTTTACCTTGAGTTGGGTTACAGCAACGTGGGTGTGCCTGTTTCTTTGAAGAAATCTATTTTAGGGCTTTTGCTTGCCTATCCTCTGAGCTTTTCTCTGCCTCTATTTGAATTTTTAGATAAGAATGGGCTCTGTATGTGGTTTCCAACCACATAAAAAGCTGCAGTTTATTTTCTCTGAGGTTTGGGTCCCCATAGTCAGACAGGAATCATTCGAAGAACAACCTCATCTCAACCTACCTAGCTGCACGTGGCTTCCATGCAAATAGTCCATCATCTAGCTTTCATTTCCCTTGTTCAGTGTTATCTGTTCTGAACACTTTCAAATTTGCTTATTTTTCTAATCTCCTCTCTCCTCTTTTGGCAACACCACTCTTTATCTCGTGGTTTTCATCTTTATTACTCACACTTCCTCACAATGAGTGTTCATTAAAATATTTTAAATTAAGATCTTCACTGCCCTTCTAACCAAGCACATCGTGTCTTCCCATGCAACACATTTTTAATTCTTATCACAGAATTTCAGGCAGTTTGCACATTATATTCTATTAAAAAGTCTATTCCACTCAAGGTTGTCACAATTCAGAGATTACAGCTTTCTGCAGGATGTTTTGTTAGGGATATATTCATATATTCACTTTGTTAGGCAGCAGGCATGGCCCACAAGCCTGTACTTCACACCTCATTTGATATTACAATTCAACAAAAAAAAAAGGACAAAAAGAAGCAATTATTTATTTAGATGATAAAATGGATTTTAGAAGGAGATTAGGTAAGCATAAATTGTCATGCCAAAGTGACAATCCCTGCCCTTCTTAGGGCCCAAGGGAGGTCACATACTAAATGTGAAGAAAGAGAAGGAGAAAAAGGACACTCTTTCTCCTTTATGAGGCGACGTGATAGTGTCTCATACTTATGTAACTCTGCTTATATAACTACTTCTCTTTCTTCCCCTGTAAACTTTTTTAATCTTTTCTAAAGAGAATGCAAAACTGATTCTCACAGAATCAAAAAGTGATAACCATAGCCCATGTTGCTCTTCAATTTAAAACATTACCACCTGGTCAGTCAAATATATTAACAAAATTCATTTCCTATGCATAGACCATGGATCCCACCATTATGTACCCAAGCAGTGATTTCTGAGGGCAGGGAGCTAGAAAATCCCATTTGGACTCCCATGACCCAACAGCAGGAGCCATGAGGCTAAGGTAACTGCGATGGTGCCCATTCCAGGTCCTGTCCCCATCAGCACCCGCTGCCCACCTGCAATCCCTCCCCTACCCTCTGCCCACACTCTTCCAATAGGGCTGGTCAGAACCCCTGGTTCTGAGCTGACTGCAGTGATTGGTTCAGGATGGGTACACGATCTAAGTGACGCCAAACAGAGCCAGTGGTGACCAGCCCTGGGACCTCTGCTGGGCCTGGCTGGGGAGAGCAGCTTTCTCCCTGAAGTGACCAAGTCAGCAGATGTTTGCTGGGAGCTGCTAGCAGTCATCTTGCCTCCAGCAGGGAAGGGTCTGTCTGAGAAAAAGTCAAACCAGGGCAACAGGTTGCTAAGGATACTGCTTGAGCAGCTGACCCTGCATTCCTGGTACCATGTCACCCCAACACTTCGCTACCTACAGGGACATAAAGCCACCTGATAAGCCCAGCAACCAAGAGGAAGTCTTCTACTGGGAATAAAAACACATAGGGCCCCCGGGCAAAATAGAGAATCAAGCTACAACCTTTGACAGAAACCAACTTCAAAGAGTGTAGTAAACCTGTGAGCTGACCACCCAGCAGGCGTCCATTCTCCCATCCTCATTCCCTGGCAACAGAGACCATCTCCCACTATAAAGCCTGGAAATAATACCAGATACTCATTTTCCGAGGGTCCCTTGCCTCTTGAGCAAAAGCATGGCACCCACTCCATATTGATAAGACCTAAAGGGAAGGCTTCCATGAATATTGTTGGAAAGGTTTTCTTCCCTGGTAAAAAGGGACACATGAGGAGAGACCCCCTCCTTTCCAGTCTTTAGCTGTCACTGGGTGAGTCTGTGATGCCTGGAAGAGCTGCAGCCATCCTGTGACCATGAGGAACCAAGCTGGAGAGTGAAAGTCAGGGCACTGGGTATAATGGAGTGGGAAGACAGAAAACACCCAGGAGACACAGGTGTGCTGCTGGATCCACCATCCATGGCCCCATCTACCTCTCATTTCTTGTTACGTGAGATGATAAAACCCTGCTGCAGCAGCCAATTTTAGGTAAATATTCTATTATCTGCAACTGAAAGCACCTAAGCAAATGTAAAACTCCTAGACTCTCTAAAAATATTAACAACCCAGGATCTAGGAGTGTCTAGCAGGCAGATACAGACTTCCAGGGAAACCACGGGCCAAGCGGGGTTGAAAACCCTGTCGACAGATGTAGAGAATGATGACTGGAACGTAGAGTTTAGAGTGAGAGGCATCCAGATTAGCTGGTCAGTGATTCCTAACAGCAGGCTTTGGACCACTCTGTCTGAGTCACTTCTCTCCCTCTGAAGGAGATTGCCAAAAGCAGGCAGAAGAGGGTTCTGGCTGAGGTTGGCTGGGGTCACCCAAGAGGAGACAGCACTTGCCAGAAACTCATTGGGAAAGACCCTCCATTTCTCATGCTTTTGTCCACCCAGGCCTTCATTCATTCACAGAGGGCCTCCCCTGTTCTGACACTGCAGGCCTTGAAGAGTTTAAAGACTAGAAAAGAAAGAGAACTAGCTGTGACAATATATGGTGACAAGTAACAGACTCAGAAGGGGCTCGTGTGCTAAGCTGAGGAGTCTGAGCCCCCTCCTGGGAGAAGCAGGAGCCAGGGGTTTTAGAGCAGGCAGCTGTATGTCCAGCAAAGCTTGTTAGCCCTCGAAGTGAAGCAACCCCATAGAAGACTGGTGTTTAATGAAAGAAGAAGAAAATAGAGGCAGACTTTGTAGGGAAGGCAGTTGCAACACAAGCGAGAGCTCTACCTGCCAGGTGTCCTGATGTGAGATGACCAGTGACAACCTCTCTCTGGGTCCCAGATAAGTTCAGCCCTGTAAAGCCCAAGGCTGGTATCTGAACGGAGAAGACAGGCTGCCTTCCAGCAATGCCAACTTCATCCAAATTAAGATTCTAAAGCCATGTGCCAATTCCCAAGAGTGGTCTGAGCAAAATGACTACATTTCAGCACTAAGGGATAAATGCCCAAGAGCTAAAGCTATCCTCGGTTTGCTTATTACAAAGTACACTTTCCCCTTGCCTCTTAAATCATTTCTATTTCCTCCCATTTCCTTCTTCAGCTCTTCTCTGCAAACAATAGTGATAATAAAAATAAAAATTTAAAATACGGTTACCAAACTGTACACTGTGACAAATGTGAACTCTGGTGATTTTTGAGACTGCCGACCTCATTAGGTCATTTTTGTATGAAGAGCATCGAGGATAGAAGCCTCATATCGTGGTACATTCCAGTAATGGAGCCATTCAGAAGCGGCACAGCTGAGCTACGCTGATGAGCACGAAGGAAACCATTTCCCATTAAATGCAGAGGCATCGCTTTATCCACACGAAAATTATTTTGCTATGAGCTCTGGCAGCCACTCCCTCCTCCCCACTGCCAAGGTGCCTTGGGGATCTCCACGCTTACCTGCTCTGCATGTCGGGGCGATGGCCCATGCAGGTGAGGGTGGCCGACGTCTGGGTGTCGCCATTATCAATTTCCTCCTGGACTGCCCATTGGTCCTCACTGCTGACTCTCACTGCCATTATCTTCACACCTGCTGCCGCCTTAATTCTGCAGGGTGGGAAAACAATGATATTCTATATAATAAAACCATTTTAGTTTGAAACAAGCAGTAAAATATAGTGCTAGAGCAGATCACCCGGAAAAGCACCTGTAACATCACCCCCTTCCTCTGGGAGGTGTGGGGAAGAGTGGTGGCAAGTGGTTTTCCCTGAAAATTAAGTGTCTTGTAGTGTTTACAAGTGCCTGGAAGTAGGAGCCCCAGCTTTTCCATGTGTGTTCATTTTCTGTTTAATCAGTGTGCTGGGACTCAGATCGCTTGCTGCTTCAAGGGGACCCCAGCGTGATGCAAATGAGACAGATGCCTCTGGGCAGGAGAGATGAATCTGCAAGCCTGTTCTTCACCTGGAGATGGAGAAGAGCCTTTAAGATGCGGGGGTGGGTTATGCAAGGCCAGAGGATCCCACAGCCCAGGGGATGGAAGAGGAGGCCACTGCACTGGGCACTCTGGGAGCAGGAATGGGCGGGAACACTCAGTCCTCAGGTGTTTAAAGAACAAACGTGGCATTCAGGCAGGCTAACATGGCCAGGTGCCACCTAGTACAATGTTCACAGAACACAGTTCCACCAGGAAGAATCAAGGACCCAGGTGTGTTGCCATTGAGAGAAGGCCAAGAAGAGATCACAGCCTGGGTTTCTTCCTTTTGTACGCTGCTCCTGAAATGATCCTCACATTGCTACTAACCAGAAAAACGTCTCCTGTGTAACAGCGGGGAGCTCACGGACAACATCCATGTTCTCCCAGGGCAACCTGGGGACTTGGCCCAATGTTGTGTATGCCTCTGGAGGGTCACCAGGATGAAGGCAGGCTGTGGGGCACCCACTGCTTACTGTGCCTTAACTGAACATAGGTATCACCACAAAGGCATACTGGGACTTCTGGGGGTGTAAACTAATGCTGTGAACTAATGCTGCAGAGGGCAGTGCATCCTGGCCTGGGAAGGTGACCAGATCCCCTCTGCTTCCCAGAAGCCTGTGGACCCACAAGAAGGGCCCAGTGAGGCCCTGGGCACCCTCTCCCATGAACAAAAAAGGGATACCAAAAGCAGCTGAGTATTATGTGGAGGAGTTAGAGGAGCATCAGCAAAGGCAGGTACATTAAGCCAGACACCCCAGCACCATCAAAGAAAGATTGCTAGAAAGCAAAGATTCCCTCCAAGATCAATTAATCAAATCCACACATAGCAGTAGGTCTAGGACATCATGTAAAAACAAGAGTGTGAAAGGGAAAAGACAAGCTACAGACTGGGAGCAAATATATGCAAACTGTCTATCTGATAAGGGCCTCGCATTCAGCATCTATAAAGTACTCCTCCGAAATCAACAGCAAAAGCAAATAACACAATTAAAAAACAGGCAAAGGTCTTGACTAGACATTTCTCCAAGGTTATATAAATGGCCAATAAACACATGGAAATATCCTCAACAACATCATTAGTCATCAGGGAAATGCAAATCAAAACCACAGTGAGATACCACTTCATACCCATTGAGATAGCTAAAATTAAAAAAGAGATGATAAGTGCTGGTGAGGATGAAGAGAAACTGGAACCCTCATACGCTGCTCTTGGGAATGTAAAATGGTGCAGCCACTGTGGAAAACCGTTTTCCAGTTTCTCCAAAAGTTAAACCTAGAATTACCACACGACCCAGCAGTTCCACTCCTAGGTATGTACCCAAATGGATTGAAAGCAGGCACTCAAACGAACACTTGTACACTCGTGTTCACAGCAGCACTGCTGACAATACCTAAAAGACTAAAGCAACTCAAATGCCCATCTATGATGGATGCGTAAATAAAATGTGGTCTATCCATATAATGGAATATTATTCAGCCATAAAAAGGAATAAAGTTCTGACACATGCTACACGATGAACCTCGATAATGCGATGCTGAGTAAAGAAGCCAGACACTAAAGGTCACATAGTATATGATTGCATTCATATGAAACATTCAGAAAGTAAATCCATAGAAATAGAAAGTCAACTGGTGGTTTCCAGGGACTGGGGGAAAGTGAGAATGGGGGAAATGGGGAGTAACTGCCTAGCTAACGGGTACTCAGTTTTCTTTTGGGATGATGACAGTGTTTTGGAAGTAAACAAAGATGGTGGTTGAACAGCACTGTGAATGTACTAAATGCCAGTGAATTGTTCACTTCGAAATGGCTAATTTTATGTGATCTGAATTTTACCTCAATTCAAAAAAGAAAATGTGAAAAAAAAAAAACACACACACACACACACACAGGTGAATAATGACCCCTCCCAGGAGTGACTGATACTTTAAAAAACAGAGGCCAGGCGCGGTGGCTCAAGCCTGTAATCCCAGCACTTTGGGAGGCAGAGGCGGGTGGATCATGAGGTCGAGAGATCGAGACCATCCTGGTCAACATGATGAAACCCCGTCTCTACTAAAAATACAAAAAAATTAGCTGGGCATGGTGGCACGTGCCTGTAATCCCAGCTACTCAAGAGGCTGAGGCAGGAGAATTGCCTGAACCCAGGAGGCGGAGGTTGCGGTGAGCTGAGATCGCGCCATTGCACTCCAGCCTGGGTAACAAGAGCGAAACTCCGTCTCAAAAAAAAAAAAAAAAAATAGAATGTATCAAAATCAAATCAAAACACCTTTAAGACCCAAGGAAGGCAGCCTCTTATGGCAGAATTCAAGCAGCAGAGAGAGATTCTCAAACCTGAGGGGAAGCTCCAATTTTACCACCCACCATAAGGAACCCTGCGGGTAGAATTAGGGGATTCAAATGTCTGCATATCTCATTAAATAAAATGAAATGTTTCTGCCTCCCTGTCTCCCCTTACTATAGTTCTTTACACAGACTCCAAGACATCTTCCTGGTTGCTCTTGCACACCCCAAAACAGTCACTGCAATGCCCGCAATTCCCGGAGACTCAGATGTCATGCCTTGCCCTGACTTGATGATTCTTCCCGTTGAATTCTGGAGTCCAAATCTGCTACTTTCACAAAGCTTTCTTTCTTACCATCATGATGTTCCAGGAATTAATTTATGCAAACCACAAATAGAGGCATCCTGTTCTGTCCCTGCCCCCAGCCATCCCATCTTGGTGCCAAAGGGGCAACTGCAGAGAATGTTCCAGAGCCGTCTAGAGAAACAGAGTCCCTTCCGCTGTCCGCACCCCACCTCCTTCCTATTGGTACTTGCTACCACAACAGCTTTTCTCACTCTCCCACAGAGTTCTTTCACCAAGCAGCCGTGCGGCCCGGACTGTCACCCTTGTTCTGAACGTCCAGATGAACAAATCAGACCCTCCCACCCAGTAGCGTGCACCCAGCTGAAGGTCACACAGCTGGTTCTGGCAGAGCCAGGATTCGAAACCAGAGCCCCTCACTCCAAACCCCACTTCTTTCCCTCCCGTGCTGGTCCATTCACAGAGGATGTCTTTTATGACCCACATTGCATCATTTATCGCCTAAGAAATGCTTCAGTAATTAAGTCTAGAGACAATAGTGTCTCGCATTTTTAGCTCCTTCATGGAGCCCTCATTGCCAGCTCTCTCTCCCTTCAGTCGTGGAGGTACAGATACAACATGTACCCACTGAAGTCTCTTCCGTGAGATTTTTGTGTATGGTTCCTTCTTTTATTCTGACCCAAAACTAAGACACAGGTCCCCTCCCTCGTCTTTAGAAGCCTCCTCACTCATCAGCTCTGAATTGCTTTGTGGGATTCTGTGCACAGTGCTTCCTCCACTGGGCTTCTAGTCTCTGGTTTAACCCGACAGACACTATTGCTGTGGGGAAACTCTTCCTCAGAATCAGAAGCAGAGGTTCCAGTGCGAGGAGACAGTCCAAGGCTTTCACAGGGCATTTCCTAGCACGGGGGTGCGCCCTGGCAGGGGCTGAGGAAACATAGTGCTTGCCATTAATTTTTATGCACTGGTCCTAAACAGGTCCAGGGACTTGAGGAAGGCAGGGAGGCAGGACCTGGGACAAGCCGACTGTTAGCCAACAAATGTCAACATTTTAAAGTATTTTGGCATCCAGCACAGCATTCCTTCCCAGATCCCACAGGCTGCACATCGGGACTATCAGGTCTGCTTCCCCTTGGTGAAGTTATTAAATTTGAATACAAGCAGAGAAAAGACCAAGGGAGCCTCTCCGGGTTGCTGCCTGGATGGGATGATTGGCCCCATCATGCCACAAATGCACTTCTAGCTAACTGCTGCTAAGCTCTCACGACGGCAGCCAGCCCTTTACTTTCTCCAGGTCAACTGGAGCCCAGATGACAGCCCAACCCAGCAGCCACCCATTTACTTTCCTTCCCAGAGGCAGGGGACCCCCCACACGTACCCTCCAGGTTTGGCCAGCTGGGCATCTGTTCCGCCCCATCTCTCAGCTTTACTCCCTGACCACCCACTCCACTATCCACATCCAAGCACCCCACTTGGCATTGAGGCTCAAGACACAATTATTTTTTTCACTGGCCTCACTCTTCCCACCTCACCTAGGAGTGTTGGGGCCACCCCCCTGCTCCTGTGCACACCACAAGCACTGCCACCAGATGCCTCCCTACACGACAGGGCAACAGGGCTCCTCGTGTTCCAGTAGCTTCCCAGGACCACAGTCAAGCCACACCCAAGAGGGTCCCTTGCCGAATTTGCAATTTGAAAAACAAGGGGATCCATAAATTCCAGTGTGGCTGATTTCCAGGTCACGAGGAAGTCTCCAGGCACCAGATGCCCATCTCAGTCCCTCTTCCCTTGTGGCTGGCTCATTCTAGGGCCCAGCAACTCTCCAAAGAGTAGACTTTCAAGCTGCAAAATTACCCTCCAAACAGCAGTAAACGCAACAGGCATCTACAGATGCCGAGGAGAGTCGAAAGTCACATATTAATTCTCTCCATAAGGGCTGAAGCCAAAACAGGACCAACACACTCCAGGACTGTCTTTGTCTTAACTTGTCGATTATTATTCTTATTAGTTATCATTATCACTATTATTATTAACAATCCACTCTGGTGTATCCCCTTGGGCAATACAGAAGTCAAAACACTTACTCAGCAGAACAGCTACACTGAAAAGAGAGAAAAGAGCCAATAGTGACATACCCGTGGAGTGACTGGGAACCTGTGAACATTGCTGGAATGAGTGTAACCCGGTTCAACCTCTTTGGAATGCTATTTGGTGATACCTACGAAACCTGAGTTCCTGTAGACCCTGTCACAGCATTGCCAGCCTCGGCTTATGCCCAACAGAAACACATGCACCTGTTCACCAAGACACACATACAAGAAGGTGCATGACAGCCCTGCCCTCAGCCCAAAATGGAAACAATCCCAAATGCTCATTGCCTTAACCTGTTGAGGACAGTCTAACAAAATGCCACAAACTTGATGGCTTATAAACAACAGAAATTTACTTCTCACAGCTCTGGAGGCTGTGAAGTCCAAGAGCAAGATGTTGGCAGTTTCAGTGTCGGGTGAGAGCTTGCTTTTTCACAAACATGGCCGTCACGCAGTGTCCTACCATGGGGGAAGGGGCGACAGAGCACCCTCAAGCCTCTTTTATAAGGGCATTAATCCCATTCCTTTAGGGAGATGACCTAATCACCTCCCAAGAGGCCCCACCTCCTCGTAATACCACCTTGGGTTAGAATTTCAACATGTGAATTTGGGGGGATACAGACATTCAGACCCTAGCACCCACTGGCCACAGAACTGATAAAGTGTAACATCTCACAGTGGAACACTATGCAGCAGTAACAAGAGGGAGCAGCCTGTCACCACACAACAACACAGTGACCCTCTAAATACACAACTGAGTGGAGGAAGCCAGTACCAAAAGCGTGCACTGTGCAATTCCACGGACAGAAAGTCAGAAACAGGCACAGGGATCTCTGAGGCAAAAGCCCGCACAGAGGCCGCCCTGTGGTAGAGGCGGTCACTAGGTGGCGTCCCACTGGGCTTCTGGGGCCCTTGCCACCCTCTGTCTCTTCTTCTGCATGCTGATTACATGGTGGTTTTGAGAACTCATCAGGCTGTGCTTGCTTATGCGGGCTCTTCGGAATGTATGTTACAGTTAAACAGGAAGTTCAAAACAAAGTGACTGCATTGTAACAGGGATGTAAGTCAGAGCTGGTGGGACACAATGGCTCCATCCCTGCCCATGTTTACTGGGAGGTCTCCAGGTGAACCCGAATGCCACCACCCCAGACACACAGAGGCGTTTCTGCCCCAGACCTCCACCAGCTGTCCGCGGTCCCTTTGGCCCTGAGTGACGAAAGGGTGACCTGAGCTTTGGCCTTGTCTGTGATGGAAGATTGGCTGTTGGAAATAGTCGAGTCCCGATGAGCCTCCCTCCTGATTGGATCAGGGAGAGATGACATTCTAGCTGCTGTAGATAAGTCACAAGAAAAACCACTGGACGCCAGGCCAGCCGCCACCCAGCAGGGACAGACACACAGACAGCGCACGGACTCAGCTTCTCCATCTCACTCCCCGTATGCCTTTCGCAGCCCATAGCACCCACCACCCAGCTGGGCACAAGGGACCTGCTCTGAGTGCATGCCTGCATCTTTCTGACTTCTACTTAGACCAGCCACTTTTGAACTAAATAATCAACTCTACAGTGTTGTGGGTTTGTTTGGTTGTCTACCTAGTGGGTGTGCAGTAAAGGATTAACTTTGCCCGAAGAGAGGTCTGGCCTTTGCCTTCACCTCCTGGGAGCTAACTTTTAAGGCTTTGGAATTTCCTGCCTGATTTACCTAGGGCCTTGGGCCATGCCACATAATCTGTGATTCAGCACGATTGATGGTGGGGAGCCTTGGGCCACATGGGATCTGCTTGACCGCTGGAGGGACTGGTAAGGAACATCGGCCAAGCGGATCCTCTGGACACCAAGCTCGGGTAAAGCTCCCCTTGCTGGCGGCACCTGTCTCACATCAGCTCAGGGAGAAGCCAACGCTGTCCCCAGGGACAGGCCAACTGAGAGCTTGCCCAGGAGCTCTACTGGATCCTACTCTATGCACCTTTGCCCTTGGCTGAACTTATTTTGTCTCCTTTCACTAGAATAAACAATATTTATTAGTATAACGGCTTTTCTGAGTTCTTGGAGTCCCTCTAGCAAATTACTGAACCTGAGGGTGGCCTTAGGGACCCTCCAGACTTGCAGCTGGCATCTGAAGTGAGGGTGGTCTTGAAACCTTCCCAGCTTTCCAGTGGGTGGGTCAAGTCTTTCACTGTCTGCCATGGGCGGGGGTTGGAGAGAGAAGCATGCAATCAGAACTCACCCCATCAAGGCCACAAAATACTTTTATATCCCATGTCATGCACCCAGTCCTCCAAAATTTAAAGAGGATATCTTGAGTTCCAGGTACTATGCATGAAGCACTTGGAAATACAAAGAGGAGCGTGGCTCTGTCCAGACCAGGAAGTCTCAGATGGTTCTGGTCACAGACTGAGACTGTGGCCCACCTTCCCCCAGTACCCATCTCACAGCAGAAAAAGAACTTGTTCACAAATCCTGAGATGTCTTGAGCCCCTCTGGAAGCCAGGCACTGTCCGCTGCCTTGTGCTGCTGATACGGGACACCTCATACAACCCCGTTGGGGTAGTACTGCTTCTGCTTCCCTTTCCCACATGAGGAGACTTGACGGGGCATCACTAGACAGGGAAGTTGTGTGGTATGACTGGGGGAGGGAAATTCTGAATTCTGCTTTAGCCAGAGGAGATAAAGAAGATTCCTGTTTGGACAGTAAAAGGTACTCACTGGCAAGGTCTACTGGAAATTCACTAGCCAGAAGACCTAGTTAAGCATGTCTACTAATACTTCAGTTAACCGTGACCCACAGTGGAAGGACTTAGTTCTTCATTAGGTCAGGAAACTGAACTAATAAACATTCCAAAATAGCAAGGAAAGCTAACACTTGAATTAGCAACCATCTGAAGACAATACTACCAAACGCCTTGATGATGATAAACTGCCCTGTCCAAACTCACAGCTGCAAGATGCCGGCAGCCACGTGCATCCTAGCACTGCTCAGGAATATCTGTGGATTATAATAGCTAAGCTTTACTGAGGCCACTCCCCTGAGCCAGATACTTTCCCTAGGGCTTTGCATATATTTTCTCATGCTTTACCTGTATCAACATATTTAATCCTCTTTACAGCACTGTGAGTAGGTCTCGTTATCCTAGATTTACAAATGTGCAATCTGTGGCACCAAACAATTAAGGAACAGGAGGAAAATCAGAAGGTAAGTCCATTGCAGAGGGAGGATGGAGTGCAGGGGTTCTCATTTCTGAGCCTGCCCTTCTGGCACTACAGCTGAGCGGCATAGCACAGGTGTTCTCACCAGCCTGCCACGTTCAGGTCCTGGCTCTGCCATTGACTCTTGCTGCAATACAGAGACTCCTTCTCTCAAAAGATGAAAAAATAACAATATCTGTAGAGGCTGATAGTGTCCCCAGGGATTCATATCCACCCAGAACCTCACAACGTGACCTTATCGAGCCACAGGGCCTTCCCTGATGTAATTACTTAGGAATCTCAAGATGAGACCATCCCGGATTTAGGGTGGGCTCTAGATCCAGTGAGTGGTGTCTTTATAAGAGACAAACAGGGACACTAAGAAGGCAGCAATATGAAGTCAGAGTGTGAAGTTAGAGAAAGAGAGAGAGGAAGGGACTGCAGTTACACTTCTATGAGCCAAGGAGCATGAAGGACTGCCAGCAACAACCAGGAGGTAGAAGAAAGGCATGAGAGGGTTCCTCAACCCAACCGACATCTTGATTTTGGACTCTGGCCTCCTAGAACTGTGAGATAATACATTTCCATTGTTTTACACCACCATGTTTGTGGCCATTTGCTGTGGCAGCGCCAGGAAGCTAACACAGTGGCTATCTCATGAGGGCTACTCTAGGGAACATCCGGCTTTCAATCCTTTGGGCCTAAATGACATTGCTATACATCTGACAAATTCTTGAACATGTCATAACAGCTGCAATTGATTTTTAAAAATCCAGTTCTGGTGCATGTCCATGAAAATGTCCAGAAGTAGGGCGAAATTCAGACACAACTCACTATAGAGGCTCAAATGGACTCTGTTCAGCTCTCATGCATGTGGGCTTTGTTCACCAATAAGCTATCTCCTCATGGTCACAGTGTTGCTGCAGCAGTTCCAGATTGCACACCCTCATCCACAATAAAAAAGCAAGATTCTTCGCCTTAGATCAAACATCCCAGAGCCAGGTTTTTATTGGCCGAGTTAAAGTGAATACTCAATCTTGAGCCAATCATTATGGCATCTAGAGTAGGGGAGACAATGCTCATGGGCTTAGCTGGTCAACAACTATCCCTGCACTAAGGGTGAAGTTAACCTCTTCCTAATCACGTGGTAGAGGTTAGCAAGGAGTGGCTCCTAAAAGGAAATTCAAGTTACAACAGAACAAATGAATGATGGGCATCAAAAACACAAACCTAAAACCAAACTACTGACATTTTGCCCCTCTCTTAAACACAAGTTATACAATGGTTTCTAAATCCCAGCCCTTAGTCCAAATCCTTCCTAATTTTAGACTACCTTTGTTAGAACAATTTAAGCCCAGAAACATCTATGTCTTGAATATTCATTAAGTTTGTTTTAGAGAAATATCTTTAGGCTTGGTGATATTCTTAGCACTTGTTATTTTAAAACTACAATACCTAAAACTATGTGGAAAAGATAAATGGTCTCACCACCATAATGAGTTTGAAGGATTTGGGGGCTGAGCATGGGAAAATATGTGACCACAAGGTGGCAGTAGCACACAATGCGTTTTATTTGGGCAACGCTTTGACAGGTTTGCCTGCAAGGGAAACCCCTCACCGAGTGAGAATGTCCAAACAATGAGGCATGAGGAGCCACCAGCCAGAAGGGAGAAGGGCAAGGGAACTCTGAAAGGAGAGGAAGATTCAAGACAGGGCTCACATGTCTAAACAATGTCTCTCAGCAGCACAGTGGGGAGACTGGGTCAGAGAGCTCTAAAGGGCAGTTACCGCTTGAGTTCTTTCATAGCTACCAGGTTTATCTTATTTACAATAACAGACATTGGACTCAGTTTTGCAGGATATGCAAAACAGGCAGCCTCCAAATGGCTAAAAATCTGTTTATTTGGGCTATGTTTAAAACAATTGGATGTGTAAAAATTTGAGTTTGATGCCAGCAGGCTTTTGAGCTAACAGGTCCCCGCCTGGTGTGAAGAAACAAACAACACAGGGCCAATGTGCAGGAACCATTTTTGTCACACTTACAAAGTAACCACTTTCTGACACACGCCAAAAAATTGTGTACCTGTATTTCCATAGGGTCTTCATCATATCAACACTTGCTATGTGAATCCTTGAAATTATGGGATTACATAGGGAAGGATAAATTGGCAGAAGATACTACTTGTTGATGAATGAACCCTCCCAGGAGTCAGTCCCTGCTCACATATGGTGCTTAGATAACAGCAGCATCTACCCCTGTCCACCGCATCAACATCTCTGCCATCTTGATTGATCATATTCTGCAGACTGTCAACTATAAATACAACGCAAAAGCAATGCAAATCCATTGCAAAGTGAAATTTGCAAATATTGTAATAGTAGAAGATGGACAAATGCATGCAAAGCTATTGACAAAGAGAATGAGGCAAGGGTCTACAATCACCCCTCAAGATATATTTACCGGCCAGACATGGTGGCTCATGCCTGTAATCCCAACACTTTGGAAGGCGGAGGCAGGCAGATCACCTGAGGTGAGGAGTTGGAGACCAGCCTGGTTAGCATGGTGAAACCCTGTCTTTACTAAAAATACAAAAGTTAGCTGGGCATGGTGGTTGGTTCCTGTAATCCCAGCTACTCTGGAGGGTGAAGCAGGAGAATCACTTGAATCTGGGAGGTGGAGGTTGCAGTGAGCTAAGATCATGCCATTGCACTCCAGCCTGGGTGACAGAGCGAGACTTCATCTCAAATATAGATAGATGATAGATGATAGATAGATAGATAGATAGATAGATAGATAGATAGATAGATAGTGAACAAGTGAAGAGAAGAGATTCAAGGAGAACAATAGGTGCTTCAGAAGACAGCAGTTTCAGTAGCCGAGTATCATGAAGCTCTTGGGGAAACTCGGGAAGCCCTCAAATATTTCCACTAAATGGATCCTTTTTGTGATCCTACTGGCACAAAATGAAAACTGCAATATTGAATAGTTACAGAAAACTGGGAAAAATGAAAAATTATCAATATGCACTCTTTGTTTAGAGTGCACAGATCGGGAATTGCCAACACCAATATTTTTTAAATATAAGATAAAATAAACTTTTATTATAATCTTCATTTCATTTCTCAAGGAAGAAAAAAAATCACAATCAAGTTTTTTTCTCACCATTTTCTATGAAATTTTGGTTCCCATTGTTAGTCAATTAATTTTAATTAGCCAAAAATACTTAAAGAAAAATTCCATCACACCCTTCCAGCTTTGAATTGCAATGCTCATTTAAAAAATGTATATTTTATGTGTGTGAAAATATGCTAATAGTGTATGTTGGTGGGGAACAGAACACTGGCTTCCTTGTGGTTCCTAAAACAGCACATTCCTTCTCGTCTCTAAACCTTTCCACTTGCCATTCCCCCTGCTTAGAAGCCTCTCCCACAGACTCCACCATGACTCATTCGCTAACCTCCTTCTGCAAATGCCACCTCTCAGTGAGGCTTTCCTAGACCACCCAATCTAAAATGGCAAACCCCTCTTAACTCAACGCCTTCTATTCCCAGTTTCCTGCTTTATATTTCTCCTGAGCACTAAACCGTACCCAACGCACACTTTGCTTCCCTTGTTTATTATCTGCCTCTCCCACTGGATATAAGCCCGAGGAGAGCAGAGATTCTGTCGTTTTTGTTTCCTGAATTGTCCACAGTGCTGAGAAGCATGCCTGGAATATCGCCAAAAAATTCCAAGACTAGGGGATGAGGTAAAGGCATCAGACCCTGGGGACCAGAGGTTCTCAAACATTCTAGCATATGAGAATCACCTGTGCTACTTACCACAGCACAGAGATCTGGACCCAACCTCTAGAGATTGTGATGCTATAGGTCTGGGGTCAGGACCCATAGTGCTGTGTGTTTTTAAACAAGTTGCCCTTCTGATGCAGGGGGTCCTCAGAACACTGTGGGCAATACTGTTTGGGACTGTCTCAGACATCACATTCTGTGAAGCACAGTCATGCCAAAGAGGTTCAATGCCCTTTCTGAGATAAGCTCAGCCCTGGAGCACAGGAGTATTTTCAGGGTGTGATAAGGGAAAACTGTAAAGATACTTTTAATTGGGGTTCTCCCAGCAAACCACTTTCCCTGTGATAAATTAACGAAAGAGAGATGCTTGCATCTCCTACTAAGCACCCGGAGGCTGGCAAACATCAAACTCTGCTGAGAGCTCCTTTCAAACCAATATTTAAACCTGAACAGATTACAGTACAGGGAAAAGAATCCAAGGGAGCCACGGAGGGCAGGAGCCTGGCCTGCCAAGATAACCACAGAGCCCGTGGGGTCTCCACTCTTGCATGCTCCTGTCCAGGGTGCTGGAAACCCAGATATTTTGGGCCTCTGAGTCAGAACAGGCATGATCCTGATGTACAAACAGACAACCGGTACTAGAAAAGCACGTCCACCAGAGAGAAGTGCTGGAAATCATGAAACTCGGTTACGAGAACAGGACACTTGCAGGGGCATCTGCATGCCAGTGAGAACTTTCCCCAGGTACCATGTGAGGATTCCAGAAGCCATTGCCGATCTCTCATCTCACTCAGTTTAATCTTTCATCTGAGAAAGTCAAATACTAAGCAACCTATGTCTATAGCTTTGGACAAATCAGAAACTTCACATTTTCACATGGAAAAGAACGGTTTTAATTATTTCAGTACTTCTCCAACAGCTGCCTTGATTTCATGTGTTTGTTACCTTTTGAGAGAGGGCTAGCTATCAGCAACTTGGAGAGGCGATTTGCAAGCAATGAAGCCCATCAAAGCAAGAGAGAATTATAGATAAGAATGATCATTACAGCTACAATTGCAGAAATGTCTGTCCACCCCATCCAAGGCAGCTCGAGTGTGAAAACAGCAGTAGGTTCATGTATGCGGAAAGCTCCATCTACTCTGTGAAGCCGATCTGATCCTCTACCTGTCTGCCTATGCCTTGATGAGATAGTCATTATGTTGTTTCCCCAACCAAATGATAGCTTCTACAATGCAATATTTTATTCTCAGATTCCAGCTTTACAGACGCTTAGCCAATCTCAAACCTCAACACCTTCCACAGCCAATATGACAGGGTAAATGTACCCCAAAGCTTCCTGTTGGATCTTTCTTGTTCTATGCTAGCTGTATTAGTTTCCCAGACCTGTTGTAACAAATTACCACAAATACATGACTCAAAACAAGATAAAGTTACTCTCTCACAGTTCTGGAGACCAGAAATCTGAAATCAAGGTGTTGACAGGGTGGGTTCCTTCCAGAGGCTCTGAGAGAGAATCCATTCCATGTCTCTCCTATAGCCCATCTCTCAATACACACACACACACACACACACACACACACACACTCTTCCTTTTTCACATCTCACAGCAACAAGATAAGCAATTCCAAAACTCTGCCTTGGCCCCAAGTATCTAAACATAGCAAAACATGAGTGGACCCAGCCTACAGCATGTTTTACTTAGTCACTCATTTGATGTCAGTGCATGCCACATGTATGTGTATATAAACTTTAGAATGGTCTGCTACAATCCCTGACTCCTGGTGATCACAGCTTTGTAAATCTGTTTCCCTTGAGTATGGGTAGGAACTGAGACTTCCCTGTAACTAATAAAATACGGCAAAGGCACTGGAATGACACTCCATGACCACATAAGATTTATAAGAGTCCATCTCACTAGCTGACTGACGGAAACTATCTTCTTGGGTGGCTTTGAAGAAGCAGGCAGTCAGGTTGGAAGACCTATGTGGCAACAACGTGCGGGAAGGGGGGCCTCTAGGAACAGAGGGCAGCCTCCAGGCACCAGCCATCAAAAATCCAGGGCCCTCCGCCATACCACAACAAAGAAAGAAATTCTGCCAACAACTGAGTCAGCTTGAAGCAGTCTTCACCAGTTGAGCCTCCAGATGAGAATGCTGTCCAGACAACACCTGGGTTGCAGCCTGTGAGATCCAAAGCTGAGGACCCACGTAAGCAATGCCTGGACTCTCAACCCACAGAAACTATGAGATAATAAATGGGTGTTGTTTTAAGCCTTTAAGTTGGTGATAATTTTGCTACTCACCAATAGATAACAATTAGACCATGTCTTAAAACTTTTTATTTGATAGCAAACACCTAAGCATCCGATAATTTCACAGAAAACCCAGACTTCTGTGGCTGGGCGCAGTGGCTCACGCCTATAATCCCAACACTTTGGGAGGCCGAGGTGGGTGGATCACGAGGACAAGAGATCTAGACCATCCTGGTCAACAAGGTGAAACCTCATCTCTACTAAAAATACAAAAATTAGCTGGGCATGGTGGTGCACACCTGTAGTCCCAGCTACTCAGGAGGCTGAGGCAGGAGAATTGCTTGAACCTAGGAGGTGGAGGTTGCAGTGAGCCGAGATCACGCCATTGCACTCCAGCCTGGGTAACGAGAGCAAAACTCCGTCTCAAAAAAAAAAAAAAACAAAAACAAAAAAAAGAAACCAGATTTCTGATTTCACTGAAACTTGACCACACTGAATTTGCATTCCTGCCCAGTAACAAAGGGCTTGAGCTGAGCAGCAGCTGCTCCATCAACCAAGGCCCACTCTCCAGGTGCCACAGTACCCCCCAATTCCCTCCTCCCTGACACTCAGGCTGAGTGTTGGATGCTACTAATTACTGCATTCACCCTAAGCTTTTTCTCTGCATTGACTTAGAAGGAAAAGAAAAGACTTCTCTGTCTATTGTTTTCTCACATTGGTCTTCTTTGGTCATTTATGCTACCAGCCTGGTCCTTACAGGCAACGCTTTTCAATAGATGAGACAACACCCCCAAAAGGCACATATGTAAAAACAAGTAGGAGTAGTTGGGATTTCCCAATAACTCAGGAAGCAGGTAAGGTGAGGCTACAGAGAACTTTCAGCATTTTGAGAATGAGGGTTAGGGATGCTAAATGCCCTGCACTGCACAGAAAAGTCTCATCCCACTTCAAATGCCAACAGTTCTCCCATGGAGAACACTCTACATATTTGATTTTTCAGTCCCTGTCTGGATAATGCCCACCACTGCCTGCCCCCAATGCAAATGCCATTGATATCTTTTCCAAGCAAACTGGACCCCTAGCTGAGCTGCTGATGCTTCCTAACTGTTCTGCACTTGTCCATAGGTGGAGAACACTCTTATTTTTCAGTGCATGTAAACAGAACAGGAAGCAACTGTCCTACAAAAGCTGGGTATTCTGTGTCACTGTCATGAAATCAACATCTGCTACACTTTCAAGTCCATCATTGTCCCACTAACAGGAATGTGCTTTGTTCATTCATTTCACTTCTTTTCATAGCCCCAAACATTGGTGCCCCAAGGATTGGTTCCTACCAAGAAAATCAATCCTCCTTCAGATCACATCTAAATTCTGACATGACAGAGGTTCCGCAATGCAGAAAGTCTTCTCTTCTGTCATTCTCAACCATGGACTCTGGTCCTCATGCCCCACACAGTAAGTTAATGACAATGTACATCTCTCTCACAGTTAAATTATTAAATACACAAATATATATACACACCATGACCAACACTTGGCAGGAAGCAGGGAAGTTGATATTTTCTCAGGGCCTAATAAAGGGTTTCTCATGATTCAATTAGTAGGGTAATAGTGTTGTATGGGAACCTGGGATTTGTAAATGTAGAGTAATTAAGAACTAAAAATGCTTTTGAAATGAAAAGGCTTTGGAAAGGAGATTCTGTCTCGGGGCTTTGGGATTCAAATGTGTCTGGGAGGCATGCCATTTAATTTAAGGTCTATTTGCCAAGTATCTGCTACATATCAGGCATTAACCTACTGTGTGCAAAAGAAACAGGGAGTCCTAAGAGACATACAGATAGAAGGAAGAGTGAAGTTAAGACCACTGTAGACATAATTTCTACAACAGAGATGTTAAAGCTATATGCATGCTTGTGTTCTAGCTGTGTGTACATGGAAAAGTCGTGTAACCTCTTTGTGCCTCTGTTTCCTCATCTGTAAAACTGGTAATATTAGTAATACTACTGGCCAGGCACGGTGGCTCATGCCTGTAATCCCAGCACTTTGGGAGGCAAAGGCAGGTGGATCACTTCAGCCCAGGAGTTTGAGACCAGCCTGGGAAACATAGCAAGATCCCATCTCTACAAAAGGTATGAAAATTAGCCAAGTGCAGTGGCACATGCCTGCAGTCCCAACTACCTTAGAGAGGCTGAGGTGGAAGGATCACCTGAGCCCAGGATGTCAAGGCTGCAGTGAGCCATGATCACACCACTGCACTCCAGCCTAGTTGACAGAGCAAGACACCATCTCGAAAACAAACAAACAAACTAAATAAATAAATAAATAAATCATAACAGTACCTACCTCACAGTGTCACTGCAAGGATTAAATGGAGGCAGTATATACAAAGTGCTTAGAACAGAGCCTGGCATGTAAAATTAGTACTATACAGTGTTCATGATGATGATGCGGGTGATAAGAAAGTTCAAGTGCTGTCCCCTTCGTAAACCAGCACAGCCTGAAGTGCTGACATCCAAAAGAATCATCCTTTGGTGCTAAAATGCTTCAGGGGGAGACTGAGAACTAGAGAAAAACCATTGTGAGAATCAACCAACAAGCTCCCAACCCCAGTTGTCCCACACACACAAGACTAGGAAGATTAATGGAATCTACCCCAGCATCCAGCCCTACTCCTGCAGAGCACCCGTATTTCCCAGTGAGAAGCCACACTCAGGCTCACGCCAGATAGTTCAGGTTGGGATGACTCCACTCTTGGCTTCCGGGATTGGTATGTATGGGGCCAATCAAAGCGCTGTGCCCTTCTGACAGAGCGATTGGTCCAAGGAGGAACCACATGACCCAACCAAGCCAATCAGACTTTCCCATTCCCTGGCCACAGTTTATTGGCTCACAAGTAAATATGTGACCCAGAATTTGTAAGGGACTGTTGATTCCAACTGTCTCTCCTCTAAGAAATTAGCGTTGCAAGAGTCCACCACCTGCCTCAGAATAAAAGCAGCGGAGAAATGCAAGGGCAATTAATGGAATGAGCTTGCTTTCTGGCTACTCCATCTCAGTGTCTGGATCCAGCCAGAGCTGAGGCTGTCTTTGAACTTTTCAATTACATGGGTCAGTAAATTACCCTTAAGTCACTTTGAGTTGGTTGTCTTCTATTTGCAATCAAAAGTTCACTGACCAAAAAAAAAATCAGGTTCTGACATTTCTACCACTCCAAGGACCAGATAAAACCTTCCCAAAGTTCACAGAAGATACACACGTAACTTTACCCTCTGTAATCCAAGGACAAGAGGACAGATGGTAAAAGGATGTTCAATATTTCAACCGCCCTTGTGAGCACAGAGAGAAAATATTAAAGAAAGAAAATTTATGGAAATAATCAGAGATCCTCTCCTGTCATATCAATCACTTTGGTAATAAATATTAATTTTAAAAAGCTAAGATACAAAAATTCCATTCACAACTCAAAAATAAGCTGACCTGTTACGGAATTAAATTCACTTTCTGTCAAATCTGCTATTTGTAAAGTGTTTGGTCATATGAGCTTTCAGATGCCTAATAATCATTTCATCGTCGTAATTTAAAGCATTTTGTCAGCCATAATGAATTTCTTCCACCTCTTCCTCTCCAACCCAGACACACTCAAGGGTTCACCCTGATGTACTGGATATTTCCTGTCTTTGAAGAGTTCTCAGTAACCTGGGTCCTCACAGTTACCAAGAAACACACAGGTACACACATGTGCACATCCGCATACCTGCATTTTCACAGCTTTATTTGCCACCTATATTTTTTTTCTTAAAGTTTAGACCCAGGGGGTACTTGTGCAGGTTTGTTACATGGGTATATCGCATAGTGGCGAGTTTTAGACTTCCAATGTGCCCATCACTCAGATAGTAAACATTCTACCCAATAGGTAATTTTCAACCCTCATCCCCCTTCCAACCTCCCCACTCCTGGAGTCTCCAGTGTCTGATACTTCCATCTTTACGTCCAGGGGGACCCATTGTTAGCTCCCAGATAAAAGTGAGACCATATGAGATCTGATTTTCTGTTTCTGGGTTATTTCACTTAGGATAATGGCCTCCATATTATGATGATCCCCAAAGTTATGTTTCCAACACAGAACTTTCTTCCAAGTCCCAGATTTATAACCAAACGAATACCTGAAATCATCTTTTAGAAGTTGCAAGGAAATTCAAACTTACTTTGTCCAAAACTGAACTCAAGATGTCAACCAACCCCAAAATAAAAACAAAACTACCTACTTCTCCTGCCCCCCTTGAGAAGGGACCACCAATGTCAATGTATTCAAGCCAGAAACGTGGGGATCAACCTTGTCACCCCCTTGACACCCAGGTCAATCAGCAAGTCCCGAGTGTCTCTCCACAACACTGCCATCATCTTCAGGTGCATCATGTGCAACCACTGCTATAAACCATGCAGCAGCTAGGCGGTCACTCAAATACCCCAGCTGTCACTGCCCACCTCAGCGCTCTCCCCTAGGAACCTCCATTGTTAGAGGAAGTCCAAAAGCCATCAGGCATGGGCTCTGGGACCAGACTGCCTGGATTCAAATCCTAGTTCTACTGTTTATCTGTTGGGAAAGTTACTTAACCTCTCTGAGCCTTGGTTTTCTCATCTGTAAAATGGAATCATAGTAAGGACCCTCACTGGTGTTCCCTGAGAATTGAATTTTAAGCACTTAGTGGGTGCTGTTTTAATTACCTCTTTAGACTTGTGGCTCCATGCTTTCCTACTGGTCTTTCTCAGTTCCTACCTGGCTGTATGGATTATTCTCTGTTTGCCCCTCTAGATCCATTGTCTAGACTTTCTTGCCCTGCTCTGTACTAGAGGCTGACAGCTACAAACAGCATCACTCAGAGGCTCCCTTGTCCCCTTTCTGGCTTCCAGTTGGGTTCTGCCAATAGGAGAGACAGGAGGAGATTAGACAGTGAGAAAAGTGAGGTTGGGTTATTTCCATCCACAGCTTCTTCCTCCTGTGACGGTGGCTGGGTTTGTCCCCTGAAGTTCCTGCAGGAAGCACTGTTCCATAACTTCTGCTCTCATTGTAATTCACCTCCCTGTCTCTACCACCTTGGGCCAGGCTGTCACTGTTTGCCACTGTTGCTTGTCCCTGGCTGGCTTCCTTGACTGTGCCTCCATCTTCAACAAAAGTCCCTTCATTAAGTTCTCTTTGAGGTGTGCCAGGCCTCTCCTGCCTGAACCCTGACTGATGTGGGCCTTTGCATATACTGTTTGCTATGCCTAAAAACTTTATTGCTCACACCACCCCCCAGCTCCTTCACCCCCAATTATCTGGATAATCTTACCCATCCTTCAATTCTCATCTTAATTGATGCCTCCTCCAGGAAACCTTCCCAGGTACACAAAACTAGGGTTTTTTTTTTTTTTCTTGTATGGTATCTTTATTTTTCCTTCCTAGTATTTATCACAACTAATACTAAATAATCACCTGTGTAAGTTTCCATATACATTGTGGTTGTCTCAAACAGTAAGACCCATAACAGCAGAGATGATATATCTTGTTTGGTTTTTGTTTAATTGCCACTTCATACAACTCTTTGTATGCATTCAATGTTCAATATGTACTTCTCAGACTAATCAAATAATCAAAACACACAAAATGCAGCAGGTGCCTGTGATTGAAATGCCAGGCTTTAGCCAATACAGAAAGAAATGAACAAACTGACATCAAAGCAAGGCCGCTTTGGCTTCTCAGCCTAAGGCAGATGCTCCTGGAAAGTGCTTATGCCTCCCTCTGTTATGACATGCATTCTAGTCGCAAATAGTCTCCAGTAAAACTTGGTGTTGGAGCCGACATTGCAGATGTGGGCACAGAGGCAGGCTAGGTAGGAGGGAAGCTTCCCTGTACTGAGGTCCCTTGGAAAGCACCCAAAACGGCAGCATAATGAAGGGGCTAAGAGCGCAACCTCCAGACCCAGGCGCCTGGGTTCAAAGCCAAGTGCTGCCACTTTCTACCTGTGTAGCCCGATGCTAGTTATTTTAGCCTCTTTAAAATGCGGTTTTCATGTCTGGAAAATGGGATAACAGTGCCCACTTGGATGGCAGCCTTGAGCATTAAGTGAGCGAATGTATTCCCATAACACAGCATAATGCCTGACCTGGCAAATGACAAGCACTAAATACGTATCTCCTATTCCAACTCATTTTTAACCACAACCAGCTAAACTGGACCCACTAGACTAACTTCCAGTCTCAGGTAAGGTGGAAATCTTATTCCACTTTGCCTCCCATCTCCCACCCCAGGGATGGAGAGGAAAGCATAAAGTAGGTATATTTATCAGTCTATAAACTAACATATATATATATATATATATATATATATACTTCTTTTACTTCCTAAAATCTAAATTAATTTTGGTCCTCAGTCCAATGTGGCCAGGCTGGTTTTAAAAATAAAACTAAGGCCAGGTGCAGTGGCTCATGCCTGTAATCCCAGTACTTAGGGAGGCCAAGGCAGGTGGATGCCTTGAGCTCAGGAGTTGGAGACCAGCCTGGACAACATGAAGAAATCCCATCTCTACAAAAAATAAAAAATTGAGCTGGGCATGGTGCATGCCTGTAGTCCCAGCTACTTGGGAGGCTACGGCAGGAGGATCAGTTGTGCCTAGGACGTTGAAGCTTAAGTGAGCTAAGATCATGCCCCTGCACTCCAGCCTGGGAAACAGAGTGAAACGCTGTCTTAAAAAACTAATTAATTTAATTTAATTTAACTGGATTAAATCCCTCCTGAGATTTTATACTCTCTTTTAGGGTTTGGGGTGAGGTATAGTTGTGGGGTTCTGTGTATGGACAAAGATGGGGAGGTAGCAGAACGCAAGCAGAACTTCCACCATCCATCCACACTGACTGCCCCTGAGACACTCCACATGGCGGCCCATCCACACAGACCACCCCGAGACACCCCACATGATGGCCCATCCACACAGACCGCCCCTGAGACACTCCACATGGCGGCCCATCCACACAGACCGCCCCTGAGACACCCCACATGGCGGCCCATCCACACAGACCACCCCTGAGACACCCCACATGGCAGCCCATCCACACAGACTGCCCCTGAGACATCCCACATGGTGGATCCCACAGCCCCCTCAGGTCAGCAGACGAGTGGGGAGGGTCTCTGCTACTTCACTGCCTGCCTTGGGGCTAGGAAATCTTTCAAAAAGCTACCCATGTCCCATCTACTCAGATCCATGGTAGTAACCTCAAGTACCTCCAGGACCAGGCAAGTGATGCAAAGGTGAGTAGCTGAGCAGATAGAGGCTATGGAAAGCTGGTAACTAACACCCACAGGCCCCGATCTAAGGGGATGTCTCTGTGAACCACCTCTGCTTTCACCCTAGAAAAGAAGCCCCTCTTTGCTAACAAGAGCTTCCATTTGCACAGCTCTCTCCAGCAGGCAACTCGGGCTTTCACACAGACTTAATTGCAGATGACCTGCAGCCTGAGGGCACTCTATAAAGGCATTCTCTGAGGAGTTTCTGCTCCTTCACCATCCCTACAGTTCTCCATGATCATTTTTCTCCATTTACTCAATCCAGGAACACAATCTCCTAAGACCACATTTGACACAGTAAAGTTCAATTATTGATGGTGAGAAACACACACACACACGCCTGTTATTTAGTAAATCTGTTTTAATCCTGCTGTGAAAAAAAAAAAAAAAAAACTTTTAGTGCAGACCCCACAGTTGAAAAGGATGAAGAGGAATATGTTAGTTACTTCCTGCTACTTGACAAATCACTCCAAAACCTAGCTACCTCAAAACAATACTTGTCATCTTAAAGTTTCAAGAATTCAAGAACATTTTTGCTCAAAATCTCTGACTCAGGTAGTTCTCTCTCTCTTGAGGTTTCGGTCATGGTGCAGGGGCTGCAGTCATCTGAAGGCTTTGATTGGGGTTGGAGGATCCACATCCAAGGTGACTCACTCAAATGGCTGTTGGCCTCAGTTCACCATGTGGCCTTCTCTTTAGATGCTACTTGAGCATCCTCACAACATGGCAGCCAGCTTCCTCCAGAATAAATGATCCAAGAGAGAGAACAAGGAGAAAGATGCAATGCTTTTACATCTTGGTCTCAGGCGTCATACAACCTCATATCTGCTGTATTTTATGTGTTAGAAGTGACTCACCAAATCAAGCCCACATTCACAGAGTGGGGAACTCAGCTTCACTTCGTGAAGTGAGGAGTACCAAAGAATTTGTAGATGTATTTTTAAGCCACTACAAATGAAAAGGTTTTAGAGACTTCTAAAACAACAGACTCATTTTGCCTGCTCTTGAATTTCACAAAGAAGAAACAACATGTCCTCTGTGGATCAACATTAAGTTTACCAACATTAACGCAGCTACTGCATATAGCAGAAATTTGTTTTCTTACTGCATGAATATACCATAGCTTACTCATCCATTCTACTGTTGAGGGACACTTGAGCTGTTCTAGTTTGGGACCATTACAAATAATGCTGCTATAAGCATTCTTGTATGTGCCTTTTGGTGAACACATTTGTGAATTGCCATTGAATTTTTAGCTAGGAATGGAATTGCTGGGTCATGGATTTGTGTATGTTCCAAATGGGGCTAGTTGTGAGAACAGTGGTAACCATGGAGATGAGAGGAGCTTATGGGGTGCTGGTCACATTCTGATTCTTGAACTGAGTGATAGTTACACAGGTTTGTTCATTTTGTAAAAATTCATTGAGCCATGCAATTGTGACTTGTGCATTTACTGTCTGTAGGTATATGTCTATATCTATATAAAGTTTTCCTTAAACTTTTAAAATACTCTAAAAGCACCTATTATATACAAGGTATCATAGGGCTATGAGATCAGGCCTCTTTGTACAAAGGTGTCCTACTTTTGAGAGCTGTGGTGCTGAAAGACTCCCAAAGAAGAAGCCCCACCACATGTCCACAGGTCTGGCTCATACCAACTCCGTGTGACTGGTGGAATGCCATAATAACAATCAAAAATGGCCATTAATATTTACTGAGTTCTTTCCAGTATCAGGCTCTGTTCTAGGCTCTATAGTATCTCTCTTAATTATCATAACAACTCCATCTTCAGTTTTAATAATAAGGAAAGTGATGAACAGAAAGTTTAGGTAACTTTCCCAGGATCCATGTCTAGTAAGAGGTAGAGCCAGGATTCAAGCCCAGGAAGTCTGGCTCTAGGGTTACAGAAGGGAGAGCAGGAAGAGTTACCTGTGATGAAATATGGAAGGATGGATGGAAGAAGGAAAGGAAGGGGAAAAGAAAGGGAGGAAAGCAAAGGAAAAGAGGGAAGAGGAGGGGAGGGGAGTGGAGGGGAGGGGAGGGAACTGCAACTTCTCTGCCCACCCATATAAAATACTCCCCACGCCCTATTATGCTCTATCCTGACATCCTGCTTTAATTTTTGCATAACACTTAGTACTCCGTGAAATTATATTTCTTTTAATTGTTTACTTATTTATTGTCTGTATCCCCAGCTAGAACACAAGCTCCCTGAGGACTTTTATCTGTCTTGCTCATAGCTGTATCTTCAACCAATTTTAAAAAATAGATTTATCAATCGTGTGTGGGCGGGGGGAGAGGGGAGAGAGAGAGAGAGAGAGAGAGAGAGAGAGAGAGAGAGAGAGAGTGAGAGAGAGAGAGAGAAGATATGGAAGAAAAGAGGGGAGATAGGAAGATGAAGACCAGAATGGGAGAGATCAATAGCCTTTCCTTGGTCAATTCCTATCTTGTTGCCTTGTAACTAGCAGGAATTGCTTCTTAGTTTGAGGATAAAATGCAATGAATTGTAAAATAAGAATGAATAAAAGGATGCTACAGAAGTTCTGATTTCCAGAAACATGATCCAGGTTGTGTGTGACAGCTGCTGAGACAGGAGCCAGAAGTGGGGCAGGGATGGCAGACATTTCACCCTGTGTATCCATGCAGTCAAGTAATCCTGGGGGTGCCTGGAGCATTGTTTTGGAAGAGATGTTGAGGCTGCCTGTGGGCTCAGCAGGAGAGAATACTGTGACTAGTTCTGTGAGCCATGGGCAAGTACCAGGGTTGGCAGCTTTCTGCTGCATCTTCGCCATCCTGGCCTAGAGTACTTCCTGGACAGACTCTTGACCAATACACCATGCTCCAACTAGAGTGATCAGCTCAAATTATGGCCCAGGTTCAAGGGAGCTGGCAATTAAATCACAGTGGACAATAGGTTTTTTTATTTTTTATTTATTTTTATTTTATTTTTTGAGACGGAGTCTCTTGTTGCCCAGGCTGGAGTGCAATGGTGGGATCTTGGCTCACCACAACCTCCACCTCCTGGGTTCAAGCGATTCTCCTGCCTCAGCCTCCCAAGTAGCTGGGATTACAGACATGTGCCACCATGCTCGGCTAATTTTGTATTTTTAGTAGATAAGGGGTTTCAACATGTTGGCCAGGCTGGTCTTGAACTCCTGACCTCAAGTGATCCACCCAAAAGTGGATCTCAGCCTCCCAAAGTGCTGAGATCACTGTGAACCACAGCACCTGGCCAACAGTAAGTTTTTATGTTTCCAAAATGCCTCTGGAAAAGGAGATTTAACAGTCTCCCCAATGACCAGATCCTGTGCTATGCAGCCCTCTGTTCCTCATCTGTAATCATCATCTGTGCCAAACTACCAGCTTTTCAGAACCCAACCATCAAACCCACAATCATAACAGCAAATTGTAGAGGAAGACTCCTCCTTTCTAGTCAAAGGCTCTGATCATTCCACAACAGTCCTGACCCCTGAAGACTTTTCCTTCTTTTGAACTCCCTTAGTATTCATTCTCTGTTCATCTCAGTATCCAGAATTCTTAACATTGCCTTTTGCTGTTAGTTAAGGATGGATGGATGGATGGATGGATGGATGGATGAATGGAAGGATGGATGGATAAATGAATAAACAAGAGGATAGAAAGTAGAGACAGATGTGGGGCCGGGCGCGGTGGCTCAAGCCTGTAATCCCAGCACTTTGGGAGGCCGAGGCGGGTGGATCACGAGGTCAAGAGATCGAGACCATCCTGGTCAACACGGTGAAACTCCGTCTCTACTAAAATACAAAAAATCAGCTGGGCATGGTGGCACGTGCCTGTAATCCCAGCTACTCAGGAGGCTGAGGCAGGAGAATTGCCTGAACCCAGGAGGCGGAGGTTGCAGTGAGCCGAGATCGCGCCATTGCACTCCAGCCTGGGTAACAAGAGCGAAACTCCGTCTCAAAAAAAAAAAAAAAAGAAAGTAGAGACAGATGTTTCTCCATCTCAGTAACAAGCTTCTTACTATTCACTGCCATTTCTTATTTTAAGCCTCCAATATCCTACTTGGAGACTGGTACAGAAGCTCAATAAATGACTACCTACAACAATGTAAGTGGTATTTACAAACTGGGGTTGCACATCTCAAAAGCTGTGTGCAATGCTGCTGCCATGAAAGGTACCCACAGTGGCTTTTCAACCTGCAGAAAGTGGGAAGACCTTGTTGGCTACAGACCTGTGACACATGAGGTGGGGCATTCTGGTCAATGTAGGGACACAAAAAAGACCAAGAAGACCAACCTCCAGTTGCCACTCCCTTGATTCACCTTCCTGCAAGGGCAAAGTCTGTCCACTGCACACAGGTGAGAGACCCAACTGTTCTTTCATTAATAAACAACCAGAGGACCCATTTGAGTTATTGTATTCAAGGGTCCAGTATTTCTAGCTGTGTTTCTGGACTGAGCGCCAATGCTATAGACAGGGACTGAGAAAATAAGGAGCAAAAAATCTCTTACTCCCTTTTTCAGAAGAGGAATAAGTTTTAGTGATCTATTGCGCAGAATGGTGGCTACAACAAATAATAATGTATGATACACTTCAAAATTGCTATAAGATTAAATTTTAAATATTTTCACCACAAAAAAATAAGTATGTGAGGTGATAGATTTGTTAACTAGCCTGATTTAATCATTCCATGTTTTAAACATATAGCAAAATATCACATTGTACCCCATAAATACATACGATTTTTAATAAACATTTTAAAATAAATTTCAAAACATAGAAACAAAATTTTAACTGACAGAAATAACTATTTTCAGAATATGGGACAGATATCCTAAGGGCACATGAGAAAACTTTAGGTGGTAATGACAAGGATATAACATTAAATAATATTGAGTAAAAGAAATACAGAGTTTCTAATCTTTGCAAACCTTTTGATTAAATCAAGTAGAAAACTGCAGCGGTTAATGTCTTCAACCTTCTCTAACACTTGCAAATCTCCCCTTTTAAAAGAAAGAACTAAGGAGCCTAAAAATCAAAGCATTTTAGAGCCTTCGCCTGTCAAGGTTGGATGTAATAACCCTAGCTTTGTATACACTCACTATGTATAGTTGACACCTATTTATCATGAGCATTACTGGTTTTCTATTTTCAAAAGAGAAAAAAAAGTTTCTGTCTTGGGTAAACTTGCCTTTGTAAGAATATTCACTGATTTAAAGAAAATGTGAATTGAACAGTAGTAATGGTGATGCATACAACACGTGGAAGAAATAATGAGGTCCGATGGAAGAGAGGGAATGCCAATTTCCCAGTCCCTGAAGTCAGGAGTTGCCAAAGTAAGATGACTTTGAATGGTAAACCCACTACTGTAATAGCTATGCATTTATTTTAATGTATACTAGGAAAAAACAAAACTAGGAAATCAAGAGATTGATTTTCCACCTTAGTGATAGAAAATTTTCTTTTACCATAAACTTATTGCCAAAAAATGTATATCAATCAAAATGAAGATAGTAAAGGGGAAAGAGTCTGGGTGGCATGTGGGTATGGGCAGAAATCATGAAGGTGGTCCATGAATAACTAACTCCAGCTTCAGAGACGGCTGGGGCTGTCACTGACTTCCACAGTCAGCCTCACACTCTACTGCAATCCTGCAGCTGCACCCCGGGGGTCTTTGAGCAACAAATCAAAGAGGCAATTCTCTACAACAAGAGGCCGTCTCACCGTCCAGCTCAGTTCAGCTAAGATGACAGCAGCTGGTACCACAGTCTGAGAAACCCACTCCAGGTTGGGTTTGCTCAACAGCTCAGATGAAAGAAGAAAACATATCTGGATAAGGAATCAATCTGCTAAGAAAGAACTCTCTCTGCAGTTGACAAAAAACACTCTTTTGTGGAACACACAGCCCTTGCCTTCACCTGTCTGTGTCTCCTATGTCTCTACCACTAGCAATTCACAGTGACCAAGAATGGAAAGCCATAAACAAAAAGAGTTTTCAAGCAAAGAAAACAGATTTTTAAGAAGCAAAACACACACACGTTTACAAAGTTAGACTGATCTGGAATAATTCAATGATTGGTTAAACCCTAAAACACATTTCGAGAACAATGTTATTGAACTGAGTTTAATGTAAACTTCCTGGCATCAAATTATTACAGCAATGAAACCACCCATATTTTGCAGACTTTTAAACTTTTCCGAAGGCCTCTGTTTCTGGTTTACATCTCAGTTTGTCTAATGGTTTTGTCATCAAGAGACTGAGGCTCAGAGAAGTGATGTGGCTCAAGCAAAGTCACAAAGAGTCAGAACCAGGCTCAGACATCCAACTCCATAATTCTCTTTCTGCCATCCCCTGTCACTGCCCCTTAAGAAGGCAGTACGAATATGCCTTCTTTGTGTCCTTACACCAAACATTCTGCTAAGAATCATCATTATGTATCCCAGGACCATCTCTTGGAATGGAAAAGATGAAACTGCATGACCCCTACTGGAAAAATGGAGATACCATAAAGACTATGCTGAGAAATCACATTTACCTTTGAAGAAAAGATGAACCATATCCTACTTTTGTCTGTGTTTTGGGAGCCTGAAGATACTGGGTGCACCATGGAAATTATTTAGGTTGGATATAAAATCATGTGATAATAATCTAAAAAGCCAAACAATCAGGGGAGAGTGTAAGTTAGAGTTCCTTGCTTGCAAACAACAGAAAACCTTTCTGGCCAGCTTATGAGAAGATTTCTAAAAGGGATGTTGGGCATCTCATAGAATAGGAAGGAGAGGCCTAGAAACACAAGCCCAGAAATGGGCCAAGATCCAGGGAAAGTAATTGGCAAGACCTCCACAGAGAACGTCTGATCAGAAGCACCAGACCTCACCTCCAAACTTCCACTTCAGCTGGCACCAAGCAGCATGTGTACCTGGCATCCATAGAACTGCATTTCCTATTAGCACATTGGCATCCACCAAGTGTCTTCTCCAGTAACAGATGCACATCACCTGTGGATCAGCCAGCAGGAGGGACCCTCACCTCTGCCCCCATTCAGTCCCTGATTTATGTGAACACACATACATGTGCATACACTCACATACATATGCATACACATAACACATTCACACACATACATACATTCACACACACGCAGTAGCAGACACGTGTGAAGCACTGCTCTGCTTCCCTTCAGGCCACCTGATTTCAGAACCACTGGAGTGGACAGTTCCATGTGCCTCAGCTAGGAGCTATCACTAAGGCAGTCTTGATTTCTCTACTGTTTTCTCCAAGGTACCGCCCCAGATCAACTGTCAACCAGTTGGAGTGGAGGCCAATAGATAAACTCTCCAGCCTCCTCATTTTCCCATGGGACAATTCTGAGGATCCCCGTACACAGTTCCAAGAGAGCACCCCAGTGGAATGACGTCCCAGGGACCGTTTGTCTTCCTCTTTGGTCTCACTTTCCTCATCGTCTCACTTCCGCTTTCTGGCGTCATCTCCCAGATTAACCACCTGGGCTGAGGTCCTGGTCAGGACCTGCTTTGTGTCTACATGCACAGTGTGCATGCACTTGTACAGCATGTGATGTCTATGAGAGAGTGGGGTCTTGGACCTCCAGCAGGTTGAAAGGTGTGTGGAATATTGAACCCCCAATCTCTCAACCACAGAGGCTAAAAAACACCCTGTCTGTAACTCCACAGAGCTGGGATGGGATTAAGGCTGGTTGTACGCATATAGTGTGCTTAGTAGCAAGGCTAACACAAATTCAGTGTCTTCCTTTCTCTCTCTGTATCTCTTGTACCATTAAGAGTCTGCTCAGAAGGAACTCTGAGCATTTAAAACAGGAAAATTAATCCAGGAAGAGGGTGCGCATTCATGGGCATCCGGGAAGCCCAACTGAGATCAGCACAGCAGGAAGCTGCTAGCACCTCTAGGATAGAAGGACAGAAGGAAGTAATGTTTTCAGAACCAGGGACCATGGTCACACAAAGGACAATAAAACCACAGAGGACTCATTAAGCAGGAGAATTGTGGCTGTTATGGATGCCACAGGCAGGAGGGAGACCTCCCTCTTGCTTCCAGTCTTCTACCATTGCCTATCATCAGCTGAAGCCAATTGAGGGTAACTGGAAGCCACAGACTGCAAGGGCAGCCTCCTGGGAAAAGGAAGAGAAACTAGTGGATCTGATGGTGAGAACCGAGTACCAGCATATGACATGCTCCAATCACGTGCTTGGGATCACTGGGCATGAGCACATGCCCCACACCAATGACATGCTTAGAATCTATCCATAAACTCCTCGGTGCCCTGGGAGAATATTCATCTGAGCCTGGAAGGATGCACGCATCATGCTCATTCCAGTGGGCTGAATGATGGCCCCCAAAAGATATGTCCATCCAGAACCTGTGGATATGAACTTATTTGTGCATGTAAGCAAGGTAAGTATCTCAAGATGAAATCATTCTGGGTTACAGTGGGCCCCAAATCAAATGGCCAGTGTACTTATAAGAGACATACAGAAGGAAAGACAACATGAAGATAGAGGCAGAGACTGGACTAATGTGACCACAAGCCAAGGAGTGCCAAGAATTACCAGCCACCACCAGAAGCTAGGAGAGAGGCACAGGACGGATTCTCCCTCAGAACTTCAGAGGGAACCTACCCTGCCCACACCTTCATTTCACACTTCTGGTATCCAAAACTATGAGAGAACAATGTCCTGTAATTTTAAGCCATCAAGTTTGTGGTAATTTGTCATGGAAGCCCTGGGAAATGAATGCACCCATCCTCAGCTCCATTTCTTTCCTGCACCACAGCATTCTCCCCTTTCCAAGTTGAAGTAAATCCTCGATCAGAGAGATGGGAGCAAAACAGAAGTTCAAAGCTCTACCCTGAATGTAATGTTGTGATCTGAAAAACCCTCATCTCTCAAAACTCTCAATTCCACACCCCTCTACCTATACTGGCAACATCTGGAAATGTCCTTGCTTCATTCATGGTGGAAAATCTCAGCTCTGGAGCCGGGAGTGTTTACTCCACACGGTAGGTAATATTTTGGTGCTCAAATGCACTTTCAATCTGCCTCCCTTTCCTGATGGGCTCTGCTCACTGACAAAACCATCCATCTACTTTCTGGGTTAACTGGTCAAGGGACTCCTCTATTAATTTCCAATTGCTGCTGTAACAAACCACCACAAACTGAGTAGCATAAACATACTGTCTTATCATTCTACAGTTCAAAAATCCAAAATAGGCTAAAATCAAGGTGTTAGCAGGGCTGTGCTTCTTCAGGAGGGCCAAGGAGAATATCCATTTTTTGTCTTTGTTTATTTTGAGGGGTTTTGTTTGCTTTTTCTGGAGTCTGCTGTTGTTTGTTCATTGGCTGGTTTTTCTTATGGCCCCTTCCTGCATCTTCAAAGCCAGCACTGAAGAATTCAGCTCTCTCTCTCTCTTTGACTCTGAACTTCTGCTTCTTTCATCCCATTGAAGATCCTGTGGTTACACTGATTACACCTGGATAACCCAGAATGCCCTCCTTATTTCAGCTGATTAAGCCTAAATTCCATCTTCAACTTCAATTCCCCCTTGCTGTGTAACATAACATATTCACAAGTTCTGGGGATTAAGACTTGGACATCTCTGGAGCATTATTATTCTGCCTACCACAGGGAGGGAAGCTCCAATTAAATTCTGAATAGGGAGATCCTTACCCTGAAAATGAAGGCTTGGTAGGTAGATCCACGTTTCAACCTGCAGCATTCTTCCCAAGACAGGCAAGGCAGTGATGGGTGCTTTGTAGAGAGTCCACCAGATGCTGGAGACTGAGGGGGTGGGGGCTATAGACGCGAGACCTCACTCAAACCTCCAACACCACCAACAGGCAGTTCTAGTGTCCTTCTCCCCATACGAGTACATCAGGCTCAGAGACATTAACGATTCAGTGAAAGCCAGCAGCAGCACACACTACTCTTTGGCCATTGTCAGCTTGCCCCTTTTATCTTATTGACCTATAACCTTGATTGTGTGGGGGACAGGAATGCCCACTTTGGAGTCACCTCCAAAGACTCCCTTGCAGCTAGAAGTGACAATGGCACAGTCCTGGCCAATGAAACGCAAGTGGGTAGCTCCTGGGTGAGAGCTCTAGGAAAACGAAGGGTTTCTTATAGCAAAGGACACATCCAGCTGTGTGTGTCTATTTCCCTTGCCCTGCTGCCATCTTCCTTCTTGGAACCCAGACACGATTCCTAGAGGTGTAGCAGCCATGAGGATAAAAACCGCGAGCTAAAGATGAAGCCAGGTGGAGCCTGAGTCTTTGATGCCCCAGAGAGCATCTACCTCCACCCTTGACTATTTACTTGTGGATTCTTCTTATGGAAGAATCTATGGATTTTATGGAGAAAACTAAGTCCCTGCTTGATTGAGGCACTGTCACTGGATTTGACAGTACCTACAATCAAATGCACTCCAACATCTCATGGCTGGTCCATGGCAGAATACGGATCTGAACCAGTCTTCCTGGATTTATTGTCCATGCTTTTTCCATAATACCACACAGCTTCCTGGAATTAATGACAAGCTGAAGGAAGAGATCCACCCCATATCTGCAGGTGTTTCAACGCGAGGTCTCATCTGCCTCCTGACGCCAACACCAGCATCCCTCCCAGCCGGGCAGCACATCACTCCATACTCAGTGTCATCATGTCTACCAGAATGAGGATGCCTTCTCCCCTCCCATTACCATACCCTCATTTAACCAACCTCTAACAGCCAAGATCACGTGACACCTCCCGTTGTCCAGCCTCCCTAAATACCTACCTTTCAAAGCATTCCTGAAACCTGCATCACATGAGTTTGTCTGACTGTATGTGTGCACTGCATCCCCAAAAGAACTTAGGATCTTTGTGAGAAAGGTCCCCATGCAAGTCACCTTGGTGTCTCCTAAATCTCAGCAGCTGGGTGGGTGTTCTGTGATTAGCTATTAATTGAACCTATAGCAAGCAGCCAGAGTTACAGGCTCTAGAAAGAGATTATCTTTAAAGAAAACGATTCATTCCACTTCCCTAAGGGATCTGTCCAACTCAAAGAGAATCCTTTAAAAATATCCAGATGTCCCATGAGAGAGAGCAGGCCTACACAGTGGAATAAAAATTATAACGACATGGAAAATAATCAAAATTAGATCCCTGAGCCAGGCCCTTTTCTGAGCTATTTACCCATATTAATCCGTGTATTATGGGTACAACAGCACTCTGAAGTAGGGACATCATTACCCCCATTTTATAGCAGTGGGTATCAAGGCACAGAACACGCATGAAAAGTGTCCAAGATTTAGGAATTCTGAAACTAACCACCCGGCCTCACTCTTCATTCTCAAGGCCTCGCTACCCAACCTCTACTTCACCTCCACCTTCTCCCCAGCCCAGCCCACAACCCAAAGTTCCCTGCCCTCCGATGTGGGCTTCCTCTCTGGGTCTTCCTTGGTTCAGCTCCTTGACCTTGCTTCATTCATGATGGAAAATCTCAGCTCTGGAGCCGGGAGCATTTACTCTACATGGTATGTAATATTCTGGTACTCAAATGCACTTTCAATCTGCCTCCCTTTCCTGATAGGCTCTGCTCACTGGGAAAGCCATCCATCTATATTCTGGCATAACTGATCAAGGGACTCTACTAATTTCCAGTTGCTGCTGTAACAAACCACCACAAACTGAGTAGCACAAATATACTGTCTTATCATTCTACAGTTCGAAAATCCAAGATGGGATAAAATCAAGGTGTCAGCAGGGCTGTGCTTCTTCAGGAGGGCCAAGGAGAATATCCATTTTCTGTCTTTGTTTATTTTGGGGGTGGGGGTAAAGCAGGATAAGTCCATGCTTTTTCAGCCCAGCTCTGGGAACTCTCTCCTTTCACGCCCCTAGGAGCAGCTCCACATCAATTGAAGTAAATCAGCCCTCAATGACCACATGTTCCCTACTACCCACGTGTGCAGGCGTTCCATGCCTTGGCGGCAGAGCACAGAGAGCAGCTTGCAGACCTGAGTGGCAGCAGCACTGGGGAATCACAGGCTGCTGGCCCCACTCCCAGCAAGCCTCACTGAGTGGAGCTGGATACAGCCAAGAGATCTGCATTTTACCAGCCTGCCCTCTCCCACTAAGGGATCCCGCTGCCAATGGTCGCAGAGAGTGCTTGGAGAAACCGCAGATGGTTCTAGATGACCTGGAAAGCCAGTCAGTTTTCTTCCCTGCTCTCCACGCTAGAACAGGCATTTATTTCACACGGATCTGCTTTCAGATCATGCGATGTGCCTGGGGGCATCGGCTCAGGTGCCAGAGGCTGTGCCACGGCCACAGAATCCTAGGGTCCCTGCCTGGTGCACTTGGCTCCCCCTTAGACAGTGGGCTTCACAGGGGGGCCTCAGCCCTCATAAGGGGCAGAGAATAAATTTGCTTTCTTTGCACCCCTCTCTCAACCTGGGAGCTTCATCCCTGCAGGAAACTCCCTCTAGACTCACCATATATCCCTCCAGGAAGGGGGACAGTGGTTCTATCCCATTCTGAGATGAGGAAACAAGGACCTGAGGAATTTAAATAGCCCCTAGCCCAGGCAGCTGGCCACTGGAGGAGCGTAAATGGGCTACATGCAGCCTCCCCTGGGGCTGGTCTCCTGCCTCACTTAGGGGGGCACCTGCTGTCGACCAACGTTCCCAGTCCTCAGGCATCCCATGCCCTGCCACCCTATTTGGCTTTAGCCTGGGTACCATCTGTATTATTACTTAATATTTTCTTTTTAATCCTTTCACTGGGCTTACACAAATTTATCTGGGGAGGAAGCAATATATCAGCACTTAAAGCGGAAGAAAAAGCAGTATCAATTTCCATAAAGAGAAGAAAATCCTAAAATAAGTACAATGAAAAAAAACACATACACAACATTATTGAATTCTAGCCAGACACTGCTGCCTGCCAAAGCCTCCCAGCCTGGGGTGTGGGCAAAAACAAGCCACCAGACAAGGAGATTAGCAAGTGGTTAGGTGGGTGCAAGAGACTGGAGCCTCAGACAGACGCTGCCTCCTTGACTTCACCAAGACACACAGAGGATGCAGAAGGAATCACCTCTCACCAGGTGATTCGGTGTTACCTCAGAACCACGAGTATGTGGAACCAGAAAGCCTACAGTTATCTGAGTTATCACCTGAAATCAGTTCTCCCCTTCCCTGGTGGTTCCCAAAGTGTGAGTGCAGACTGATTTTAGGTGGCCTCTAAGATGACCTGAAGTCAAAAGTCATTCCAGAACCTGGTAACTTTTTGAGAGAAGGTGAAAGAACAAAGTTAAGAATTCACAGGCACATAGAAGGTGATTTAGTTCATGTGCAGGTCTCACCAACGAGTGTCTACCACGTTCTCTGAACTCCAATCATGCTACTATGGAAACACACAGCCGTGGTAAGTCAAACTTCCTACCTGGGTGTAACAGAGTGTGATGCGTGCACCTCAAAGACAGCCGGCAGCCACCAGCCACAGAATAAGCCACTTGCTCACCCACCCGGGACACTCACTAATTACACAACGTAGCTGACATCACATATCTGAGTCCTGATGTAACTTTTTCATGTTGGTTTTCTTTCTTTCAAGATGAAAAGCAAAGACAGGTGTTCCTCTACTCCATGACTAGGTATACATAACTCCACAAATATTTGTCCTTTAGCAATGAAATGTAACTCTTTGTAGTCACCTGGGGAGTCACCAAAGAAGGGCAGATTGCCACTAGATCCTCAAAGCAGCTAATAAAAAGGCAAGGCATGGGCACTTCTTTTCCCTTGAAAACTCAGCCTCCATCTCCTAAGTCTTTAGAGACTGTTGCATATTTAAATGAGTCCGTCCACCTTGATCACAGGTTAGATTGAGTCTGAGATTGAGTTTCTTAAAGGCAGCAACAATGAGCTGGATTATTCATATGCATACACACACAGAAAGGGTTCGCTGTTTTTTGTATCTGAGCTCAAATATTATAGCACATTGTGTGCTATCCAGTTACAGTACAATTTCTGACACAATTTCCATAACAGCAAAATTTACATACAGATGGCAAATAAATAAAACCTTTCTGCATCTTGGTCTGCAGTTCTTATGGTCAGCAAATCCTATTAGGGGCTTTATTAACCTGCTCAGTGATGGAAATGTTATATCTGATCTTATGGATTTCAGCTGTGCAATCCAGCCCTGATACAAAATGAAATTTAACTCTCAACATTTTTCTGCAACATGAAGCCACCAAAATTGAGGGTTTTTTGGTTTTTTTTTTATTCTTCTGTGTGGAGCACTGGAAATATCCACTCTTTCTCATTTCTCATTCGAGCCACAAATGGTCTCTTTTTTCTATCCATTTCCTCTAACAGCACATAATTGCAATTAGCTGGTAAGCACCGAGGGATACAAGTTGATCGACATACAGGGTTGCCAAGCAGAAGTAAGTTTAGGCAAGAGAGATAGAGAAGTGGGTGGGGCAGGAGGGATCTCTGCAAGGAAACCTGCATTAGGAAGACTTGGCTGAAACCCCCAGAGAAACCCTTAAGAAATCTCCCTCTGCGAGCCGCATCGTTTCAAGTTGAACCCTGGCAGGAGACATCTAAGACTCAAGGGACTGTCTAATTACCAGTTAAAATCAGCCACTTTCTATATCTAAATAAGGGAAAAAACATGTTTGTGGGTGAGCCAAGCTGAGGTCTGCACCATACAGACTCCCATGAGAATCCAGGCCCTGTGCTCCCGGAGAATTTAAATGGAAAGTCATCTCCACTCTAAGAAGAATGAGCCTCCAGAGAGAGAACTTCAGAGAGTCAGGGGTCTTGGTAACAACCCTTTCTTTTGTGCTAACAATGTTCTCCATAGCTTCAATCCCAAAGGAACATCCCTAAAGAGGAAATCTAAAATGCGAGCAAGATTCTTGTGCATCGTTCATTTGCCAAGCAGTGGCACCAACAAACAAATCCATTCCAAAAGTAAAATCCTGTGCTCTTGGCTGGGTGTGGTGGCTCACGCCTATGATCCCAGCACTTTGGGAGGCTGAAGTGGACAGATCACTTGAGGTCAGGAGTTCAAAACCAGTCTGGCTAACGTGGTGAATCCCTGTCTTTACTAAAAATAGAAAAATTAGCCAGGCTTGGTGGTACATGCTTGTAATCCCAGCTACTGGGAGGCTGAGGCATGAGAATCACTTGAACCAGGGAGGTGGAGGATGCAGTGAGCCAAGATCACGCCACTGAACTCCAGCCTGGGTGACAGAGCAAGACTCCATTTCAAAACAAACAAAAAAAAATGCAAAACAAAAAACAACCTGTGCTCTTAAAAGACTCAAATTGATAATGAAACAGAACAGAAGACACAGGGGTTCTAAAGGCGAGGGGACAAGGATAAGGGACATTAAGAAACTTCTGAATTAATAATAGCTGATGGCTTTAAAGCCATTTCATTACTTTCTATTGCAGGGCATCACCCTGGTACTTTGTAATGGAAGCTAAAGGAAGCTAGGGCTGCCATACACAGGACCACAGACTTGGGTGGGGTGGGGGAGTGTAAAACAACAAAAATTTTACTTTCTCACAGTTCTGGAAGCCAAAAGTCCAAGATCAAGATGTCTGCAGGGTTGGCTTCTTCTCAGACCTCTCTCTTTGGCTTGCAGATGATCATCTTCCTGTGTCTTCACATACCTCCCTTTTCTTATAAGGAATCAGATTAAGGCCCACCCCAATAACCTCATTTTAACTTGTTTACCTCTTTAAAGCCCCTATATCCAAATGCAGTCACATTCTGAGGTCCTGGGGGTTAGGGCTTCAACATAGGAACTTTGGGGGACACAATTCAGCCCATGGCAGGCACCAAGCCACGTAAGTGAACTGCTGAATCCAAGATGTAAAGGCTGTGGTTCCCATCTGCTGAGTCCCAGGTATAAGCCAAGCATAGTTCTTAGCACCAGGGATACGTGTCCCTGCCTTCATGGAGCTGACCTTCTAATGTCAGGGAAACAGATGGCAAATAAGTGAAAAAATAAACAACTTAGTTTATTTCAGGTGGTGATGAGTGCATTGAAGAAAATCAGCTGGATAGTGGGGCCTGGATTGCCATAGAGGACCACGTAAGGATGGTCGGGGAAAAGGGGACATCGAAGGTGAGCCATGAATATCCAGGAGAGACCAGCCCTGCAGGCACGTAAGGGAAGCGCACTCCAGGGAAAGGAAACAAAGAAAATGCCCAAAATGCCCTGACACCAGAGTGAGCTTGGTGGGTTCCAGGAGCCTAGAAAAGACGACGCATGTGGCCAGAACGCTGCGGAAGATGACATCAGAGAGGTGGATGGCGCGTCATGAACGTCTTTAAAAGCTTGGCCTTTTACTAATTTCATTCCTGTTATGCCCTGTGCCCTTCGGTCACACTCAAGACCACTGAACATTTGTAGCAGAAAAGGGAACTTTTTACTTCTCAGCTGCCTTTCTACTTCCAACCCAATCAGAATTTCAAGTACGTTGTGCAAAGTATCACCAATGACAATCCTAACTAGTGCAAAATGGGTGTCCTTACTTCGACTTCTTTCCACCGGAAAAACATCTCTTAACATTGATCCTGACGCTGCAACCCCAGGAGTAGGCAAAAAGCTCCTTTGGCTAAACCCAATAGGGCATAAGAACTGGAAAAGGTTTTGATTTCCCATTGAGGGGGAAACCGCCAATAAACTTACTAAGTAGCAGATGCAACTGCATTGCCATTAAGTGAAGAAAAATCACTACTTGGGGATCCTGGAGGTAAGTGGCAAGTTTGCTAATTCTGGATTTCAAGTTCAGTTCCCCTCAAGGGATACTTTATGAGCTCTAGCAAACTGCCAGTTCTAGCCGGGGACACAGGCTCTGCCAAGTCAGCAATCCCTGTCTGCAAGAAGCTCATTATCAAAGGGACTGACACAAATTCACTTAACTAAAATGTACTGGGATAAATGCTACATCACAAGTTTGAATAAAGTTCTCAAAACCAAAGACAAGTACATGTTGAATTTCTCGCAAAAAATTTTGTGGATTTAGACCATCCAGACAGGAAGAAATCCAATTAAAAATTATATTTAATCTTAACATTATAGATGACACAATACATTAGCTTCTTTCTGGGTTTTAAGTGATGTTTGCCAGAAATATTCTGTCTAACTGAACTGAGTGATAGTTAATTTAAACATAGTGGAGGTAGAAGCCATATTTTTAACAGAACTAACAGAGGGAGAAGTGGTATGCCATGCTTCTATTGTATTAAAAGAAAATCCGATGAAAGTCTTACCAAACAATACCCCACTGGTGAGGATGAAAAGATCACCAACAGCAGCTTGCATCTTACATTAGTACTAATACTGTCTCTTTGAATTCCCTTTGAATTTCCCTATAATTATTTACTGCATAAGTCATTGGAGAGCAAAATGTTGACCAGACAAACTGAACTAGCTCCACATAAACTATTCACACACAGATCTACTGTGCACACAATTATGTATTTTTCTTTTCAATAAAATTCTCTGTTATTCTAAAATGGGTGGTAAAAAGGAAGGTGGTTGCATAATTGTGTCTTGGAAACCCACAAGGTACACAGAGGAGCGTTTTCAGGCCCCTGGAAAACAGCCCCGTGTTACCACTAGGACTCTGAGCATCACTTTATAACTTAAACTACACAAGTTTCTCTTGGCTTTAGAGATAAGAATCCCCTAACACACCAAGTCCCTAGTAAGCCCTCCTTCCTCCCTGTCTCTTCTCAGCTGTGACGGTTAATAGTAAGGGTCAACTTCATTGAAGTATTGTTTCTGGATGTATCTGGGTGTTGCCAGAAGAGATTAACATTTGACTCAGTGTCAATGGACTCAGAAAGACCCACCCTTAACGTGGGTGGGCACCATCCAATCGGCTGCCAGTGCAGCTAGAAAAAGCAGGCAGGAGGTGGAACAAGCTGACTTGCTGAGGCTTCTGGCCTTCATCTTTCTCCTGTGCTGGATGCTTCACGCCCTCGAACATCAGACTCCAGGTTTTTTGGCTTTTGAATTCTTGGACTTACACCAGTGATTTGCCGGGAGGTCTCAGGCCTCTGGCCACAGACTGAGGCTGCACTGTCAGCCTCCCTACTTTTGAGGTTCTGGGACTCAGACTAAGCCACTACTGGCTTTCTTGCTCCTCAGCTTGCAGATGGCCTATGGTGGGACTTCACCTTGTGATCATGTGAGTCACACCTCCTTCATAAACTCCCTTTCATATATACATATATATCCCATTAGTTCTGTCCCTCTGGAGAACCCTGACTAATACACCAATCAAACGTGAGAATGATGTGAAAAGACACTGTCTTTCCTGTTTCCATTGAGTCACATGTGTCAGACGATGCTAATTACTCATTCAATATCCATTACCCATTTCTTCTCTATCAAGAAAACCCTGATATAGGCCAGATGCAGTGGCTCATGCCTATAATGCCAGCACTTTGTGAGGCTGAGGTGGGAGGATCATTTGAGTCCAGAAGTTAGAGACCAGTCTGGGTGACAGAGCAAGACCCTCATATCTGTTTAAAAAAGAAAGAAGGAATACCCTGATATGGGAGAGAAGGGACTGCCCATATGCCCAGTTAAATACCTACAATTCCCTACTTCACTACAAGATGGGCTTGATTGTGAAAACAGTTCTGGCCATTGAGCAATAGTCAAAAGATGTTGGTTGACAATTCCAGAAATGTTCCTTAAAGGGCAGACTCGGAGATACACGGTATTTTGCCCCTCTCTCTCCTTTCTCCCTTCTGAGTGATAGATGTGATGACTAAAACTGCAGCAGCTATCTTGTGACAGTGAGGAAAATAACAATATAATCATAAAATCCTTCATGCTCTAACATTCTTGATCCACCAAAACAGTACCTACCTGTGGAGATTGCTGCCTTTCCTTAAACAGATGCCTGTCTTGGTGACCTCAGTATCCTTTGGGGTTCCTACCACATGTAGCTGATCTTATGCCCCAACAGGGATCAACTTTACAGATCACTCACCCCCCAGCCCCTCCAGTCTGGCTTTTATTCCCAGGAGTTCATTAATTTTTTTTTTTTTTTTTTTTTGAGACAGAGTCTTATTTTGTCACCCAGGCTGGAGTGTGGTGGTGCAATCTCAGCTCACTGCAACCTCAACCTCCCCGGTTCAAGTGAATCTCCTGCCTCAGCCTCCTGAGTAGCTGGAACTACAGGCACACACCACCACACCTGCTAATTTTTGTATTTTTCGTATAAATGGGGTTTCACCATGTTGGCCAGGCTGGTCTCAAACTCCTGACCTCAGGTGGTCCACCCACGTTGGCCTTCCAAAGTTCTGGGATTACTGGCATGAGCCACTATGCCCAACTTTAATAAGATATTTAATTAAAGTTACCAGTGACCTCTATAGATAAAAATGCAAAGAATAATTTTCATTTCCCCTGCTTCATCTCTCAGCAGCATTCAACTTTGTTGACTTCCTGTGGTTTTCAGTCTCTTCCACTGGCTCGTGTGATGTCACATTCTCTTGATTTCTCCACTTCTCTGGCTGGTATTTTGCGGTCTCACCCTTGTCATTTATCAACCTATCAAATGTTGGCATCCTTCAGGATTCATTCATAAGCTCTTTTTTTTCCTCATAATTTTTACTGAAAAAAATATCATCCTTTCCCAAGGCTTCAGTCATTATTATCAAACTGCCAAACACACCGAAAATTGTATTTCCAAGCAAGACACAAGGAAGAAATGTTGTTACCTAAAAGCCCAGGAACTAGAATCATCCAGTGGGAGCTAATTCCTGGCAGGGTCTACTCCTGAGGAGCATGTGTCCTACAGGAGCAAAGCTATGGAGGATATGCAGCCTCTGACAAAGACATATCAGGAAGCAGAGCAAGGGGGAAATCTTCTACTTTCGCTACCCTTTCCCAATGTACAGTCTTCCACTGCTGCCTCCCACTGGGCAAATCCATGCAATAAAAGCAAATCATGACTCCATACAAATGTAAATTAACCAATCAATAAATTAAACATTTGATGAGGAATGGAGTGTGTATACAATGTCACACAGTGACTCCCCACAAAATTTTTATTAACTGCAAAGAGAAAAACAGCAACTTTACAGTTGAAAATACTGGCAGATACCACCTTAATTATGTAATTAAAGTGAACATCAACAGTAATGAGAAATTAAAATCATGCACCACCTAATAGGATGCAATGAAAACATAGCATCATTTCTGTGGCATTCATGAAACAGATGCATAACCTGAATCTAATCATGAGGAGACAGCAGACAAACCCGAATTAAGAGACAGTCTACAAAATACCTGTCATCTTAAAACTGCCCAAACAAAATATATATAGATATCAAATATATGACAATAGCACTAAGATGGGGAAATGGAACTATACTGTGGTAAAGTAACTATATTTACCTAGAGAAATAAAATGTCAATTATAATTAGATGATGATAAAGTTAAAGATATATATTATGATCCCTAGAGCAATCACTTAAACATGCAAACAGATATAGCTCAAAAGCCAAGAGATTAATTAAAATAAAAAACTAATACTTGATTAACACAAGAGATTACTCAAGAAAGAAGGAATAGAGGAACAAAACTAAGATGAGACAAATAAAAAATAGCAGACCTAAATCCAACCACATCAATAATTACATTAAATATAAATGAACTAAATCTACTTCTGGTATGATTGAGTGAGATACTTGAGTTGGTCCTATGTAAACTCTAGAAATAATTTTTAAAGTAGCTATCCAAAGGCGCTAGAGAGTAAACAGAAACAGGCAGATCATGGAGGGGAGTCCATAATCAAAGACCCACTCTAATGAAGAATTTCTCCCATTTTTGTGACATTCAGCCTGAAGAATAACGCACTTATTGTTGTAGGGTGCATCAATACCTCTTCCTATTGTTGTAGGAGAGCATCAACCATGGGAAAAAAATGTAGTTGGGGTTGGGAGGTAGGGAACCACAGGACCGAGTACAAGATGGCAGCTAAAGAGAGATGAGGGAATCATGGAAGAGACAGAGAGAGAGAGAGAACATGCTCAAATGATACCTGTCGATATCTCTGGTTGAATCTTGAATCTTGCAGTTGCAAAGCATGTCAGCTAAAGACAAAATATCTGTACTGAGATTGTACTTATGATGCAAGAAAGAGGTTTGCAGTTTGAGTATCACAAAATTAATTGCCTGCTGAAACAAAAGAAGCAACACTCACTGGAAAACCAAAAATAAGAATCCAGAGTCTTCACAACTTAATAGTCATAATATTTGAGATACAATAGAAAAGTTGTCCAAAATATGAAGATTTTTAAAAATGAGATCCATTCAGGAGTGAAAAAATCGACCGAAACCAACCTGAGGATGACTCAGATGTTGGAATTATCAGAAAAGCATTTTAAAGTTGCTAATTATAACTGTCATCAGTGATGTAAAAGAAAATATGCTCTTAATGAATAAAAAGCCTTGAAAACTCAGCAAATAAATAGAAACGATAATAAAAGAACAAAATGGAAGGTCTAGATTGAAAACTATAATAGCTAAAAGTAAAATTGCACTGGGTGGACTTAATACACAAAAAAAAGATGACAGGAGAAAGAATCAGCGAATCTGAAGATTAATCAATAGAATTAGTCAATGTAAAATGAGATAAAAAGACTGAAATAAATGAGCAGAGACTCAGAGAACTGTTAGATGATAACAGATAGTCTAATATGTGTGTAATTGACATTTCAGATACAGAGGAGTAAGAAAATAAGGCAGAAATGAATATTTTAATAAATAATGACTGAAACTCTCCCAAATTTGATAAAAGACATAAATGTACAAATTTACACAACAAGCCCAAGGCAGGATAAACATTTAAAAGGCCATGCCTCTGCATATTTTAGTTAAACCGTTAAAAGGCAAAGATGATGAGCAAATCTTGAAAGCAGCAAAAGAAAAGCAACACATTACCTACAGATGAATGATTCAATTAATGGCTGACTTCTGATTAGAAATTATGAAGGTTAAAAGTAAGTGGAATCAATACTACATCTTACCATCTCACCCCAGTTAAAATGGCATCATTAAGAAGACAAAAATAATAATAATAATAACAAATGCTGGTGAGGATGCTGAGAAAGAGGAACACTCGTACATTGTTGGTAGGTAATCACCATATCAAAGAGATAACTGCACTGCCATGTTTACTCCAGCACTATTCACAGTAGCCATGATATGGAATCTAAGTGTTCATCAATGGGTGAATGAATAAAGAAAATGTGCTGTGTACACACACACACACACACACATTCTCTCTCTCTCTCTCTCTCTCTCTCTCTCTCTCTCTCTCTCTGCAATATTATTCAGCCATAAAAAGAATGAAATCCTGTCATTTGCAGCAACATGGGTGGAACTGGAAGACATTGTGTTAAGTGTTAAATAACCCAGCCCAGGCACAGAAAGATAACTATCTCATGTTGGCACTAACATATGAGAGCTTAAATAAAAAGTGGGCCTCTTGGAGGTAGAGAGTAGAATGAAGGTTACCAGAGGTTAGGAAGGGAGGTCAGAAGGAGAGGGATGAGATGCTGATTAACAGGTACAAAAATACACTAGGTGGAAGGAAAATATTCTAGTATTCAATAGTACAGTATAGGAAATTATAGTTAACAATGGTTTGTTGTATATTTCAAAATAGCTAAAAGAGAAGAATTATAGTGTTCCCAACACAAAGAAAAGATAAATGTTGGAAGTGATGGATATGCCAATTACCTTGATTTGATAATTACACATTGTATACATGTATCAAAATATCACATGTGCCCCAAAATATGTACAACTATAATATAATTTTTTAAATCAAGTGGAACAATATCTTTAAAGTGCTGAAAGACCACACTGCCATGTGTGTACCTATGCAACAATATTGCATGTTCTGCACATGTACCCCCAAACCTAAAATGCAATAAAAAAAAAAATAAAATAAAGTGCTGAAAGAAAAAAAAACTGCCAATGCAGAACTCTACAAATAGCAAAAAAAAATTCTTCTGAAATAAAAATGAAATAAAGCATTTTCAGATAAAGGAAACAAAAGAAGTTATTGCCAGGAATTAAGTACTTAAAAAATTGCCAAGAGAAGTCATACATGCTGAAGGGAAATAACAACAAATACAAACTTAGATTCCCCAGAAAGGAATGAAGAGTGTCAGAAATGGCAAAATCTGGATAAATGCAAAAGGCTACTATGGCTTTTTCTTCCTAATGTCTTTATAACACACATAACTATTTAAAGTAACAGTTATAATATTCTCTTCTAGGGTTTTTAACATACATCTATGTAATTATACAAAATAACTTTAACATCAAGGACATAGGGTGGTTAAACGGACCTACCATCTACATTTTATGCAAAGTCCATCTCAAAATAGACTGTGAAAAGTTAAGCATGTACATGGTAATCCCCAAAGCAACTACTAAAAATATAATGCAAGAAAGTGCAGCTAAAAAGCCTGTATAAAAGTTTAACTAGAATTCTTAAAAGTATGCAAATAATGCACAAAAAAGCAGGAAAAGAAGAACAGAGGAATAACAAACACAAAGAAAAAGAGAAAATGAATAATAAAGGGGTAACTCCCAGTCTAATAACATTAGCAATTATGTTAAATATTAATAGAATAGCACATTAATGAAATTACATATTAAATATTAATGGAATAAGCACACTAAAACAGATTATCAAAATAGATAAAAATACAAGATATGATGGTATGCTGTCTACAATAGGCACACTTTAAATACAAAGATTCAGATAAGTGAATTTGGCAAGATTGCAGGATATAACCTCAGTACACAAAAAAAATCAATTATATTTCTACATTATAGCAACAAAACATTTTTAAATGAAAATAAAATCATCAAGTCAATTTACAATGTTAAAAAATAAAATACTAAGAAATAAAGGTAACAGAAATGTGCAAGATCTGTACAATGAAAACTACAAAGTATCACTGAAGATAATCAAAGGAGATGTAAATAGAGAGAGAAATATACCATGTTCAAGTATCGGAAGACCCAACACTGTTAACAATGGTAATTCTCCATAAACTGATCTACATAGTCAATGTAACTCCAGTCAAAAGCACATGAATATCAAATTCTAGCTAATAATGTACATAGTGAACTATTTATGGGGAAGTGAAGAAACCTCTGCGAACTACTTTTAAACACATCAAAAAATAAGGCGGATTGAGGGATGAAGAGATGGATCGATAGCTATGTAGTTCAGCAAGAACAGTAAAATATTAATGGTGGAACCTAGGTGGTGGGTATTCGGATTCTTACTATACATTTCTTTTAACTTTGCCATGTTTAAGCTTTTTCAAAATAAAATACGGGGAAAAATATAAAATATTTCCAATATGTAAAAGAGTATGGAGAATAATAAAATAAACACCCACATCTCCCACCAACTAGATTAACAGATAAAACATGCAGAGACAGTTGAAGTTCCCCAGATATTCTTCAACCTTTGTCCTTTCCCAGAGATGACCAGTCCCTTGACGCTGGTGCTTATGACGTCCACCTATATCATATGCATTGACCAAACAGGAATGTGTTTATCTATAGCAACTAGAATTGTTAATATACTGAATCTTTCAAACTGCATGCTGCTGTAGGTATGAGCTAATAATTTGCTTTGTTCTTCCACTTAGCCTCAAATCTTGGAGATGTATCAAAGAATGGAGACATGAATTCATTTTCATATCTGTAGAGTATAAATACGTAGCTATTCATTTATCCATGTTCCTTTAATAAATATTTCTGTTAACCCATCTCAAGATGTGGCCTCTCTAAGGCCAGCATGGGAGTGAAATGCCCAGATTCTGGGCATGGAAAGGCCTGGGTGCAAACCCTAGCTTCTTGGCTTTGTGGCTTTGAGGAAGTCACCTATGTTTCTAAGCCTCAGTTTCCTCATGTAACAGGTAAGAATGTTCATTCGGCTACCTCTGAAGATCACTGAAAAGAAGTACATAAGACAGAAGGGATAAAAGCACATAGCAAAGTGCCTGCCACACACACTCAATATTCTGAGTCTGAAACATAAGGAACAGAAAATCCTAGGGGTGCCACCAACCCCATTTCACTCAGGCCCAAAGAATACTACTAGGCACCGAAAACTGCCAGCTCTATCTTACAGGGTTAAATTTCCAATCGGGAGGCAGACCCACACTGCCTGCCCCTAGATCTTCGCTCTCAGCCTAGGAAACATCATGCAAAGCCTTAAAGGTGGTTTAGGTTGGATCCAGGAAGCTTCCTTCCTTACTGCTGTGCTAACACCCCACTGTGCCCATCAGTGCTTCAGAAGGTCTCGTGAAGGGACTATTCACAGATGTATGGGCAGGGTTGTGAGGATCAGCAAGGGATGGTGAAGCACCCTGCGGTTGGCAACACTGGAGTTAAACTTATTAAACTGAGATTGCATTTTTTAACTTTATTTACTCTTAAGTTTAAAACTGGTACTTTATAAATGGCAAAGTTGGGATTTGAACCCAGCAGTCTGGCTCCAGGCTCCAAGCTCTGAGCCACTCTACCCTGTTGCCTCAACTCCAGAGAAATATTTGTTTGTGTTCGAGGCAGAGTCAAGGATGTTTCCTGCAGCGCTGCTTGAGGTACCAGTGAAAAACTGGAGGCAACCTAATGCCCACTGATGGGGGAATGACTAATTAACTTACCAGAGAGCTCTTTGAGCAGATAGAAAGAATGAGGCCTGAGAAGGTGCTCCTCAAGGTTCAACACTAAACTATAAATGGGTCGGTTACCCCTCGGAAGCAACCAGGACTACAAGGGAGTGGTCAACATGAACACTGGCCTTGTCTGTATTGTTGCAGCTTTTTTTTTTTTTTACAGTATTACCTGTGTATTTTTAAATTAAGTTTTTAAAAGTCATAGATGAATAAGTCAACTATAGAAGGACAAATGCTGCATGGTTCCTGTTCTATGAGGTACCTAAAGGATTCAAACTCAACACACAGACGTAGAAGTAGAAAGGTGGCTCCCAGGAGCCAGGGACAGGGAGAAATGGGTCATTGCTATGCGGTGGGTATAGTTTCAGTTCTGCAAAATGAACAAGTTCTAGAAATCTAATATACAATACTGTGCCTAGAGTTAACATTACCGTACTGTACTTTAAAATGTGTTAATAGTGTAGATTTCGTGTCAACTGTTTTTTACCACAATGAAAAATATATGTTATGCAGAGCATGTATAAAACTCCCTGGGGCTTATTCTTTTAAAAGCAATATTCCAGGTCATTTGAAATGAAGTTACTGGGATAGACTCCAAAAGAAACAAAGTGTAAGTACAAGGAGAGCATAACTGAAGAATGAGAACTCAGTATCAGGGGTGTGAAGGAGCCTTGTCCTGCAAGCATTTCCATCAGGGAGTCAGCACCCAGGCACAGCGTAGCCCTGAGCAGGAGAAGGAAAGGGGTCTTGATGCTGGCTTCCAAGGTCAGCCAAGGTCATGCCCCAGCCACTTACAGACAAGTAGCCCTGCCACAAACACCACACACTTGGGAGTGGGTGCAGACAGGCAGAGACATAGGCTCTGCGTCTTCATCTGTAAAACAGGCTTAAAAACAATCATTTCAGCCTCCTAGCATTACTGCAAGGGCTAAAGCCATGGCACATCTAAGCGTGGCTTGGTACAAACTATGTGTTCGCTAAGTTATCGGCCACCACCATAATCGAGGTATACTCCAATTTTCCAAAGTTGTGATCTGAGATATCGGCTCAAATAAAAATCTACTTTTGTGCACAGGCTCTTCAAGCATCTGAAATTTACACTCACTTCTTACCAGCCCCTATCAGAGCTCACAGACTCCAGTGCAACTGGGAGAGAAAACAAGGCAGATTTGGGGGGTAAGCACCATGTTCTAATGAATGGAAACAGGCTCGCTAAATGCAGCAAATAACATTTGGAACTAGTGTCAGCTAACCACAAGGTGCAGGTTACAGCTGGCTTGGGAAACACTTAACCTGTCTTCATTTCCAAGTTCTACCAAAATCTAAGCTCCAAGCTCTCGACTTGATCTCGGCTCCAAGGTTGCAGATTTCAGAGCATCTGTGTCTCTGCACAGTTTCCTCAAGGGAAATCTGAGTTTTAGTCAGGAAAAGAGACTAATAAAGCCTGAATTCTTGTTGCCACAAGGGGAATGTTTATGAAATAGGTGGCTCTTTTTTTAAATGTAAAAACTAAGCATTCAGGTTATTAACATTTGAAATGGGGGATCCTGAGAGACGCTTGAGCTTTGAAGTGGGCTGATCTGGGTTGGGGTCCTGGTTCTAGCACTTTCTGGTCATGTGACCCATGGACAAGTGACTTAGCATTTCTGAGCCTGTTTCTTCATCTCTAAATGGAGGAACCGGTCACTTCCAGAACTGTCCTGAGGATGAGTGATGACAATGTACCTAAGAACTTTGTAGGAAGCCTTGCATGTGACAGGTGCACAGGGGGAAGCCGCTGCTGAGGGTGAGCTGAGCATGAGTGTGCCCAGTAGTGTGTCCTTGAGGCAGCTTCGAGAATCCACTTAGACACCACTAAGACTGGCACCAAGCATCACAGTCAAATTGCTCCGAGGCACGAGGCTTCATAGCTTCCTTATCTCATTTCCTCTTCACAGCCAAAAGACAGGTGCCATTACTGCTCTCACTGTACAGGAGAGGAAGGCAAGGCTCAGAGAGGTGAAGTGACACGTGCAAGGTCACAGAGCTGGTAAGGAGGGGAGTTGAGATTTGACCCCAAGCCTCACTGACTCTAATCACTCAGAAAACTTGCCTCTCGAGAGCTTTCTGGACATACCAGATTCTTTCATCATACTGTCCTACCCACACACCCTCTCCTATTTTCCTTTAATCCAAAACCTGCCCATCCTGCGCAGCCTCCTCCTCCAGGAGGCCTGCCCTGATTTACCCCTGTGGACTGCACTGATGACCTTTACCCGACATCACTTTCTACCCACACCACTTCCTCAGGGACTTAGACCATACCTTGCATTGCTAGTTAATGCTCCAGGTCAAGAGTATCTGTTTCTTCAAAGCCCTCCAGGACCCCTGAGCACACAGACCACCACTTCCCTTCATTTCGGCACCAGGCAGGAAAAGTCTAACAATTTCTAATGTGACGTCTAATTGCTGCCAGTTCACCTCTTTATATTGTCAACTAAAGAAAAAAATTAGGTTTTTAAAGAATTAAAATTAGTTTCATTTACAGTCTTATTGAAGACTCTAGGAGGAGTCTCTTGGAGAGGTTGTTTGACTGTTTTGAAACACTGTTTTACTTTATAATTCGTATATAGATTGTAGAGGTTCAGTGTGTGGAAAATTACATCAAGGTTTGGGGTGTAAGAGTAAATTGGGTGATAAATTATTAAAGTTTATCTGGTTATAGATTGCAGAAGTAAAATCCCTTTATCAGACGTTATCTTCTTACATGTAGGAAAAAACAGGAACTAGGAGTATTTATTAAGGAATGTAGTGACCCAGGCAAGAGATGTGGGGGGTCTTGTGTTCTACTTTGTTATGTTTTGTTTTGAGATGGAGTCTCACTCTGTCGCCAGGCTGGAGTGCAGTGGTGCAATCTCGGCTCACTGCAACTTCCATCTCCTGGGTTCAAGAGATTCTACTGCTGCAGCCTCCCAAGTAGCTGGGACTACAGGTGCACACCACCACACCCAGCTAATTTTTTTTATTTTTAGTAGAGATGGGGTTTCACCGTGTTGGCCAAGATGGTCTCTCTCTCTTGACCTTGTGATCCGCCGGCCTCGGCCACCCAAAGTGCTGGGATTACAGGCATGAGCCACCGCGCCCAGCCTTGCTTTGTTTTTAAAATATTTTTTCCAAAAGCTGCAAGTCATCGCAGAGTCAGGAATTTCATGAACTTATGCTAGCAAGTAGAAATGAGCAAACATGGCTGTTGACACGTGTTATTTTTCCTACCAGTTTTCTCTTTTGGTCATAAATCAACTGTCTTATATTTATAAAGCCAGTGTTGATTGTCTCATGTAGTTAGAGAGGCTATTTTTTTAGGAAGGTCACGATCTTTAGTTGTAGCCATAAGGAACGAGCACTGAGCTCTGAGTGAATATTTGTCTAGTTATCAGAAAATACTTTTTGGATCATATCTTTTTTTTTTTTACTAATATGACCTGGATTTTTTTTTGACATTGTCTTTTTTGTAGCCAATATAACATCTTAACAGGATTATTATAAGAATATTATAGATTATATATAGTAGTACATATTTAACAGTGCTAAAGTGTATTGTAGGCTGGAAAAAATAAAATTGCAATATATATTTGCATAATTTTTATTAATTGTATTGGGTATAGGAATACATTAAGTTATGGATTACTAAGCACATCTGGGTGTAGACTGTAGAAGCACAAACATTCACCCCGTCAGATGTTACTTTATGTGCAGGAAAAGGCAAGGACTAGAATCATTTATCTATTAAGAAATGCAGTGACTCAAGCAAGAGATGTGGGGGCCGTGTGCTCAATCCTGTTTTGTCTTTAAAGCATCCTTCCGGAGAGCTGCACGTCATTACAGAGTCAGGAGTTTTGTGAAATTATGCTGGCAAGTAGAAATGAGCAAACATGGTTTTTATGTTTGCTACTTTGCCTCACAATATAAATTCAAATAAGAAGTGATCAGAAAGAGCCAAGATTCTTCTGTAATATTCACTTCTAAGTCATTCACTTAGAAATTACTGCATTCAAGACAAGAATTGTCAATGGATGCCAAAAGTCCTCAGCGAAAGGATGATGCAAAACAAGACATATGTGTAATCTCTAAGACTCTCCCCAGACGTTGTTATTACTAATTACAAAGGGGGAAGCAGCAACTTTACAGTGGAGAAAGTGGGCAGACACCAACTTCACCGCCACTGCTGAGAAGACACATCAGGTACCTCCTGATACAGCGCACTGAGAAGGGCAGAGCACTTCACTGCTATTCTGGCTAAATATGTACACCCTCAATCCAACCATGAGAAAACACCAGACAGACCCAAATTGAGGAACTTTCTCAAAAATAACTGGCCAGCAGTCTTTAAAAGTGTTAAAGTCATAGACAAAAATATAACAAGAAGAGTAAAGAACAGAATGAAGGAGACAAGCAGGATATAACAACCCTGTGCTGTGGGGATCCTGGAGCAGAAAATGGATACCAGCGGGACAGCTGGCCATTTTTAAGAATGTCTGTTCAATGACAATGTACCAACATCAATGTCCTAGTTTTGATATTTGTACTGTGGTTACATATGATATTAGCATCAAGGGAAACTGAAGTTTTAGACTTCTCCATAAGTCTAAAAGGATCCCAAATAAAAAGCTAAAAAATTTTAAAAGAAGTGAAATGAAATGTAAATGTCTTCCATTCTGTGGTTTCCTTCACGGCGCTTAGCATGGGTTTTACTTGTGTGTATGTCTGTTTATTTGTGTGTTTGCTGTCTCCCCACATAGAGAGTGTGAACTTGATTAGGGATGGGAGCCTGGGTGCTTGACTTCAAAAGAAAAGAGGAAATTAGGAGGGCAAACCAAAGGTGTGCCACATATAATAGGCAACCACAAAACACTTGTACAATCAAAGACCACTACATGCAGCTGGCAGCCTCCAGGGCACTGGAAGAACCCAGAGGGAGACTTAGGCTGACCAGCAGGTGATGCCTGGGGTGCACCTAAGACCGCATTGCCTTCTCATGGATGAGAAAGTCAACATCAGCCTGGTTTCTCAGGGCATGACGTGGGTCCTGGGTCTGCAGATGGTCCTGATGCACAGGTGTGGCTTTAAACAACATTGAGTCCTGGAGGGAGACAAACATCCCCATCAAGGTCTCCTCTAAGCCTCTGAGGACTCCAAGAGTGACTCACTGTGGCCCTGGCCTCTCCGTAGCACATGCCCTTCTTCCTTCTATGGAGACCAGGCCACACATCCATGGCCTTTGGCAGGTGGTGGTGCCTACTCAGAACTTCATGGCACTGCTTTCTGGTGTTGCTATTTTATGTCAATTTATTTTTATAATACACTTTCATGTTAACAAGTAATATTGGTTTCTATTTATGGTAGCAGATGTTAAGTTTCCTTTTCAAATGCATTCATAGAAGTTTTAAAAAGTGATTTGATTTAAAGAAAAAGAGTAAATAAAAACTGCACAGAAGGCACACATACACGACTTAACTTATGAAGGTGGCACATGGTGCTATCTGATATGACCAAAAAAACTCAAAGACAGTGTATGAATTACTCAAGTGTAGGATGCACTGACATAGCCCATCGTTTGATTAGAGGTGATGAAGCAGTTATCACATTATAGGTAGGAAGAAACTTTTGCCAGAATTGCATCCACTACATATCCTAACTTTCAATATTAATTAATGAAACTGTTATTTATTTACATCATGAATTCATACAATCTTGACCATTCATTCATTCAATGTCATTGTTCCCTTTATCTGGGAACCATGTCTCCCAATACCTAGGATACATTCATTCATTCAACAAGTATTTATTGAGCACCACTATGTGGGAGACACTGTTCTAGATCCTAAAGATACATCAGAAATACAGGTGACAAGGTCCCTGCCCTTATGGAGACCACTTGCTAGCAGGAAAAGGCAGATAATAAACAACTATATCTTATGTAATTAACACATATAAAGGAAGTTAATCAGGACAGGGCAAGGGGCCCAGTGGGGTTGAGGGTACAGGATTAAGTAGGAAGCTGAGGGTGAGTTATTTAAGCCAGACAGAGGCTCTAGGTGGGAGCATGCCTAAAGGCCAAACAGGGGGTGGGCTAGCATGGCTGTTGCTGAGGGAGGGAAAGGAAAAGTCATGGGAGATAACAGGTACAGACCATGCAGGGCCTTGTAGGCAACATGGTGTCCTGGGTCTTTACTCCAGAACAGACTACAGAGGCAAAAATGGAGGCAGGGAGACCTTAAGGGGGCTCCTGTAGCTGTCCAGCCAGGAGGAGATGCTGGCTTGGACCTGGGTCATAGCAGAGGAGGTAGATAGAGTCTCGATATTTTGGAGGAAGAACCCCAGGATTTGCTGATGACTCAGCCGTGGAGTGTCAGAGAACAGGGAGAATCAATTGCAGTTACTGGGTGTTTGGCCTGAACACCCATAAGGAAGGTGGCTTCCAAGTTAAAGGAAGAGTCTGACCCAAACACAAAGTTGCCACTTCATAAATAGTCACTTAAAGCATAAACTGTGTCCACTTACAGATGGGGAAACTGTAGCACAAAGAAGTTAAGTAACTTTCCCAAGGTCACACAGCTGGTACATAGCAAAGCCAGGATTCAAACCCAAACAGTCTGGCTTCAGAGTTCACAGTCTTAACCGCTGGGCTCCACTGTCTAAGACGCTGAAAGGCCAGCCCAGGAGGCTCTCTGTGTGAGCTGAGAAAACCCTATTTTAATAAATCAGAGACGAAGTTTCCCAGGACCTCTCTCAGTCCCAGAGATATTATATTTAAAGGGAGCAGAATTTTAAAATATTTCAAACTTTCCTGGAAGTGTAGGAAAGATCTACCCCAACCCCAGCCCCCTCCAAACTCCACTTTATGACCCTTTGTTGAAAGGTTTTTCAAGGCATGGGTGAGCTGTATCTGCTCATGCTGCACAGAATCTATCTTTTGTTCCAACAGGCCCTTCTACAACATGCAGTCTGAAATAGCAGCATAGCACGTGGAATGATACACATCTGTTTCTTTTCCATGTGTCTCCAGCTCTGAAATTAGATTTCAGCATTTCTTGTGCACATTCACACTTTGATCTGGGTCCTCATCTGAGCCAGAACGAAATGTGTCACATTTCATTCATAAGAGACATGATTAAAACAGACAATCAGTTAAGTTGGGAAATAACACATTTCCTTAGGCCTAAGAACAGTACCTTATTTTGAGAAACTGAATGTACAAACGGACAATGGCCAGACAACATATAACAACAAAACTCTGACCCTTCACCTTGCAGCAGCCAAGAAGTCAAACCACATTTGTAGCAATCAGCCTAGAATAACCAGAACCTGGTCAACAACTCCCAGCTCTTCTCTTTTCTGCCTCTGCTTCCAACTCAGGGCCAACCAGAGAAAGTCAAATGTGCTTCCAAGCCCATCACATAAGATTCCTGTTTCTAGCTACCCTGCCTCCAGCCAAAACCCTCCAACTCAAGTATACCTGAAGCATTCTCACTCCTCTGCCTGCCTTTGAGTCTCTGCCAATGCAAATGCTGGTGGCCAACCCCCACTGACACGATAAGCTCTCAGCAAATATTCCTCTGTTTGTTCTCCTTTGAGTGGTCTTCATTTATTTCCACAATTTCAATGCATTTTTCTCCGGCCACCAAATAAAGCTTAAAAAGTAATCTAAATGCTGACCCAGAGAGCTTTAATAGCGAATAAAGATCAGTCCCCATCCAGATAAGCAGAAGAGTCCAGAAGAGTGGTTTAAAGTGGGGGCTCTCAACTCACACGTGCAGGCCCGTATTGCAATTCCAGCACTTCGCCAATGCATGACTTCAGACAGGTAACTGCTCACCTTTCAGAGTTGCAGTTTCCATATCTAAAGCATGGATGTGACTAGTCCTTACCTTGTATGCTGGCTGTGATAACACAGTGAGGGAATGCATAGAAAGGATAAACGCAGAACCCAGGACAAGTACACACGATAATTTAAAAGTATGAATTAACAGTGTCAATTAATACATATTAATTACAGCATATCAGAGTATTGGAGTACCCAGAGTGTGCCAGGCACTCTAAGTGCTCTACATGAAGTTAACTAATTCACTGCATAGCACCAGCAATAACGGAGGGTGGTTTCACTCCCTGCGATGCACCCACTGGTCACTTCTGACTCCCACAAACACACACCATGAATGAATTGGCAATGCCTGCTTCTATAGATTCAAATCCAAACTCCCTTGTTAGCACTGCAGCCTTTTTTATACTGGTACTGAATCAGGGTTTCAAAATTCAAATACCCTCAGAAGCCAGATGGGTGACATATGTGAGTGAAATGGACCAGGTGTGAGACAAAAGGGAGTAGTAGAGACTGGGGTGAACTAGACAATTTATGATGCATCTAAAGGGGTTTAACTACAACCAGCTAGTGCTAAGTTGCTAAACCTTTAAAATTTTCAAAGAAAATGGTGTATAAAATCTCCCAATGGTTAGAAGTTGGTAACTCTCTTAAATATTTTAAAGAATATCAGGTGGGCTAAATAAGGCACACATCTATGAGCTGAATTTGGCTACTGCCACCAGTTTTACAAACGGTTGAGTAGACGTTTTCCCTTTAGGTAAGTATCAAGGCCCCACAACTAAAGTTTAAACAAAGATTTGGAAACGTCCTTTGGCTGGACTGCCTCCTCTGTTCCTCTCCCTCTCCATCTCCGTCTCCATCTCTTTCACTCCAAAGGCCAAGTAAGAATCTAAAATCCTAATGGGTTCCCTAAAGGAAGAAGCTGCTGGGGGGCTGCAGACTCACTATCCGAATTCCAAAGGCCCCAGGGATGCTGTTTCTAGGAGGCTGACAGTTCGTTGCTTGATTTTTCAAGGCCAAGTCAGAGTTAAAGTCCATTTCAGCTCTAAAATTAACTTCTTTGGGGAAAAAAGAAAACTATTTGAGAGGTTTCTAATTACCATCAAGATAACACTCTAAGGCTTTCTACAGTCTGGATGTTGGGTCCTCTTCCAGTCTCATCCCTAAATGAATCTCCTCTTCCCTAAATTATTAACCTGTAGCTCTGGCCTGACTGGGCCACACACAGCTGGGGATGCAGCTGGTGTCCCTCCTTGTCTGTTAGAGGCAGTGAGCTGTAGGGACGAAGGGCACAAGCTGTAGGGCCAGATCACCAGGGTTCACACCAACCACTCCCTACCTGTGTGACCCAAGGTAAGCTATTTAACCTCTCAGTGCCTCAAAAAAATGGGAATAATAATAGTATTTGCCTTTTTGAGTTGTTTGTTGACAGAGTTTAATGAGTTAATTCATGTAATGAACTTACCACATAGGCTGAGCCATTCTAAGTCTCAGTGAGTGTTAGCTAATGCTGTGTATGTCACTGCCTGGCCTGAAATACCTTTCCTAGCCAGACTCCAAGGCTTTGCTGACCGCCAGACCATCTGCCCTCCTTTTCCTCCAACTTCCCATCCAAAATATTTTCTCTATATCAGGAGTAGCAAATAAGTTCAGTCTTATGTTCTAGTTCCCACAGCAGTGATAGGGGCTGCCTGAAGGGGCAGGCTAAATGTTTTCCATGGCAGAGGGAGTGCTGAAGTGCTACAGTTGATTGGTTACGTCTGCTGTGGCAGAGGATGTGCTGAAGTGCTGCAGTTGATTGGTAATGTCTGCCATGGCAGAGGGAGTGCTGAAAGGCAGGGCCAGTGAAGCCATCCCTCGGCCATTCTTGGTCTACAGCAAGCATATGACACTGCCTTATATTAAAATAATCTCTCTGCGGTTGGATTTCAGGCTTCTCTAGTTTCTATGAGAGCCAAGAAGTTGTTTTAGACCACACCACCCCTTCCAGTCTATACCAAGTTTTGAATTAGTAACAGCCAAAGGCTAAATCAAAAGACTCCAAATAGAATATTGGCTTCTTCCAGGCTACAAAACCCACTTGGGATCTGCAAGAGGCTTGGAATCCTGTTGGCAGGCATCTGAACAAATGCAACTCCAAAAATGATCAGGCCTCAGTCAGGATCAGGACCACACTGGACTCACAATGAATTCCCCACTTCTCCTTTGTATCTGGAAGGCAGAGCTTGCTTATGTTGGAATGTATATGCCCAGTTCCTGAGTTCCAGAGAAACAACCACAGGCTAACATTCACTGAGGAATCAAAATTTGCCAGACATTGTTCTAAGAACTTTATAACTTATTCAATCTTTACCACCACCCCAGGAGACAGATCTCATCATTATCCCTATCATACCAACGAGGAAATTAAGGTCCAGAGAGGTTAAGTAACTTGCCCAAGGGCACACATCTGGCATATGGCAAAGCCACCACTGTCTCCTACAGATATCCAGATATTTTTTAGAGCAAAATCAGGAAAAGACAGGCTTGTCCCCCCAGCACATAAAAGTCCCCTACTTGGCTGGGAGCAGTGGCTCACACCTCTAATCCCAGCACTTTGGGAAGCCAAGGCAGGCAGATCACAAGGTCAGGAGTTCAAGACCAGCCTGACGAATATGGTGAAACTCTATCTCTACTAAAAATATAAAAATTAGCTGGGTGTGGTGGTGCATGCCTGTAGTCCCAGCTACTCGAGAGGTTGAGGCAGGAGAATCACTTGAACCCTGGAAGCAGAGGTTGCAGTGAACCGAGATCGTGCCACTGCACTCCAGCCTGGGCAACAGAGCAAGACTCTATCTCAAAAAAAAAAAAATGAAACAACAAAATAGAAGTCTCCTACTTTTAGCTATCCTAAAACCAAATCTTCATAATTCAGATAGAGGCTGCTGACTCTTTTTAACAAAGAATTCTTTACTGCTGAGAAAGAAATTGTCTTGGAAAGCCTTTTCATATATTTATTAGTTGAAATTCATTTACAAGGTTTCCACCGACATGCAGCATTGTAGGATTCTGCCTGACACATCAAACAGGGTAGGGATAGGATCCGACTATCATGTGAGAGCTTTTAAAGCCTCCTGAAGAAGAAGCACTTGATTCTCACAGTCTAGAACTCTGCCCTCAGAACAGTTGTATTTAATCCTGGTTTCACAACAGATTTACTTGGGGGGCTTTCAGAAAATATAGATGCCAGCAGGATCCCTGTTTTATTCTGTCAATAGGGGGTGCTAGAAGGAGGCTGGCAGGTGGAAGGTGGGAGAAGGAATTTTCCTCTTTCCATTGGCTTCCTATTTGCTTCTTGTTCTGATGAATGGCACCCAGCCTTGCTGATTCATGGCAGCAGCGGCAATTCACTTCCACAATGGAAGATAAATCCAGTCTGCAGTATCTCCAACTATTGAAGAACCAGTGTTAGGACTCCTAGCCCTGGTGACACCAGCACAACCTGTACCCTCTTCTCAGGGGTTTCAGTTTCTGCTCTGCAGGATCCCTGCTCCAAGCTCCAAATTTTTGAAACTTTTAACATCTTTCCTTATTCTCCCAGCTGGAGGGATGATAGCTGCTTTCTGCAGCTGCCTCTTCCCTAGTACCTCAGTATTGCCTTCTTGACTTCTCAATTACCTAGTTAACATTTCTTTATAAATAGTTAACAGTTCTTTATATTAAATTCTTGCTTTTAATATACTTATGTTGTCTCAGTCTCTTGACTGAACTTTGTTCCCCCAATTTCGAACTGTTTCTTTCTCTGCCCCCAAATTCCACCCATCCTTCAAGATCGAGCTCAAAATGAAACATTCTCTGTCCATAGCAACACACACAACTCTCATCCATGAATTCCTGTAGACTTTATGGTCTCTACTACTCAAGCTTCAACATGATCATATATTGCAGGGCTTGGCAAACCATGACCCCTGGGCTAAATTCAGTCCTCTGTTTTTGTAACTGAAGTTTTATTGGAACCCAGCCACGCCCATTCATTTATGACTGCTTGCATGCTGCAACAGCAGAGTCGAATCACTAGAGAGACTACATGGCCCATGATGCCTATTTACCATGTGACCCTTTCAAGAAATTTTCTGACCCCTGGTCTATTATCTTGTGTGGGTCTCTATTTCACGTTTTGAATCTCTCACTACACAGGATACTGAAAACTGCAGAACTCTCAGCACATGGCAACTCCATCCAAACCCCCGCACTAAGAAACTTGACCAAACTCTAGCATGGCTTCTAGCAGCATAAGGCTGTGTCCCTAGGATCACGTCTGCACCTCTCAGAGTACCTGCTTAAGAAAGCTCAGCAAGGCCAGGGGGCTTCCTGTTTGTTCCAGCCAAGGTACACCTGATGATATACCCCCTCCCCCGACCTCCCTTTCCTACAGCATCTACAAGAAAGGGCTTACAATTGTAAATATCTGTCTCTTGCAACTAAGAAGCATCTCTCCCAAGCACCTGAGACCCATTCTTCTGAAACAGAATCAGCAGGAAGGACAGGGCCTCTGTCTCCCAGCCTCTGTGGGAGGGTAAATCTTAACTCTGATAACTGCCAGCCAGCAGACACAGCTAGCCTCATTGCATTTACGCTGCCCAACCCTTTGTACTATGTCGCTTTTCTGGCTCTGTGGAGACTCCACTCTTCCCCATCCTTCATTCTCCCTTTAAAACACACAAATCACCTCTGCACAAATTGTAATGAAGCTCAACTCTTTCCCTACTGTCCAGAGTTACTGAGTAAAATCTGTTTTCACTTTAACTAATGTCCAGCTGCACTTACTTTTGACCATACTCAGCAAATGATCAACACCCATTTCATTAATTGACAATTCATTGGTTACTAAGAGTTGGTTTCTGTTCCATCCCACCTGGCAAAGCCTCTTACCTAAGAGTGAACTGGTCTGCCACAGAGCTACTGGTCAGAGAGACCAAAAAGGTGGCCGTGTCCCCTTCCCGGACCAGATTCAGGGGTACCGAGATGACGACGTTCTCATCCAAGCTCACCAGGGACCACTTCAGATCATCCTGGGTTGGGTAGACAACCACGCTCCCAATCCTCTCTCGGGCTGGAAATGCTTGCTGGGGGCTCTCCAGGCCCGCGTGGATGTTGTTCTCCCACTTGCCTTCCTCCTCCAGAGGACACTGGCCAGCCTTGTCGGCTGGGTAAAGCGTGAAGAACAGCTCCATCGCGGTTCCCCCCAGCAGGGCTGGGATCTCCTCCTCTGGCTCCAGGTCCAGGCCTGAGCTGAACCACTCGGGCAGCAGCTCCAGCTCAGCCACACACAGCCCCGGGGCCCCCTGCAGCCGACAGCTGGCTGCCACTTCCCTGGCCTCGGGGAAAGCAAACATCTTGACACAGGGTAGATCTTCAGTAAGATCGCTGTCATCCCAGCCCATGCCAGTGACATAAAACAAGGTCTGCACTTTGGGTCTGTTGGAGTAGATGGAGCTGTCGAGGATGTGGGATTTCAATTTCCAGTTGAAGGGAAACTTGTCCATGTTTCCAAAGGCTGTGGGTGTCAGCAAGAGCTCCTGCGGGATCACCTTCTCCACGGAAAACGGGCCATAGCTGGCATTGATAATAGGGGGTGTCCTGGCTCGGTAGATGAAGAATGGCTCCACCCGGGCCTGCAGGCTGGCGTTCCTCGTGAGATCTTGGTTGGCTTCTTTAAGGAAGAAGGACTCCTCTGCGTTGGAGATGTGCAAGCTCGAGGGGAGGTAAGCCGGGAGCGAGGAGAACTTCTGCAGGCTATCCACAATCCCTCGACTCTCCGTCACTGCACAAGAAAGGAAAGCAAAAGAGTAACACCGTGTTCTGAGATGTAATGAAATGAACGCAGTGCAGTCTCCACCCATCTTCCCAACAAACCACCCACTGGCCACTGTTTCTCTCCCAGGTCCCATCGCAGTGAAAGCCTTGTCATTACATAAAGCTCGGTCCTCAGGATCTTCCCAAAAAGACGGCACAGAGTGGGAAGGAACCCCATTTACCACCAATCCAATAGCCCTGGGTTATTTAGAGTTAATTCTCTAAAGGGAAAACATTGCTTCTGCTGTTTGTGCAAAACCAGAACCTCAAAAGATCATGGGCATCGTTGTTCCTTCACCCCAGATACCCACCAAGTCTACCCATCAGGCATTGCACCATTGCATGTGACATGGTAGTATCTTATTACTTTGATACTCATGCTGCTCTCTATCGCTTCTATAAGTGACATCTATGTGGACATGATGACACCTCTGTAATTCTTACTGAAAAGAGACTGAAGCTCAGTGTTCCCATTTCTAGAAATCTCTCCTTCTGAAATACCAACGAGAATGCACAAAGGTTTATCTACAAGGACATTCATTTAGAATCGCAAACAAACAAATTTAAGAGCATATGTGCTGAGCCAGGTGGCTGAATTTGAATCCTGGTTTTGCCACTTCCTAACTGAGCAATCTTGGGCAAGTTACTTAGCCTCTCTGTACCACAAATGTCCTCATATAAAGTAGGACATAAACATGAATTGTACCTTACTGGGTGGCTGGAAGGATTAATGAGTCAATAAATACAAAGCACAGCCAGGTTTGGTGGCTCACACCTGTAATCCCCACATGTTGGGAGTCCAAATCAGGTGGATAGCTTGATTCCAAGAGTTTAAAACCAGACTGGGCAAAATAGTGAGACCCCATCTCTATAAAAAAAAAAAACTACACACAAAATTATCCAGGCATGGTGGCACATGCCTATAGTCTCTACTTGGGAGGCTGAGGCAAGAAGATCTTGAACCCAAGAGATGGGGATTACAGTGAGCTGAGATTACAGTGAGCCGAGACTGCACCACTGCACTCCAGCCTAGGTGATAGAGCAAAATCCTGTCTCAAGAAAAAAAATGGAGCACTTAGAACAATGCTGGCACACAGAAATGTGCTTTCAATATTTACCTACAATTATTATTACTCTATATTATTTTAATACATATTCCATAAGTTGATCAATAGGAAATTAATCATTTTACAGTGCAATAATATGAAACTATTTTTTTAAATGAGGTAGAGCTAATATAAACATACTCTAAAAGATGCCCACAATATGTCATTAAGGATAAAAAACAAATTAAGTATAAAAAAGAATCAGGCTGGGCACAGTAGCTCATGCCTGTAATCCTAGCACTTTGGGAGACCGAGGCGGGCAGATTGCCTGAGCTCAGGAGTTCAAGACCAGCCTGGGCAACCCTGTCTGTACTAAACCCCATCTCTACTAAAAATACAAAAAACCCCAGCCTGGTGTGGTGGCATGCACCCGTCATCCCAGCTACTCGGGAGACTGAGGCAGAAGAATTGCTTGAACCTGGGAGGCAGAGGTTGCAGTGAGCTGAGATCGGGCCACTGCACTCCAGGCTGGCAACAGAGCAAGACTGTCTTCGAAAAAAAAAAAAAAAAATCAAATGTGTCATATTTGATCCTATCTGGTAAATTTTTTAAATTCTACATGTATATGTAAATGTATATATTTATGTTTGGGTGTGTACAGAACCCAAAAGAGAAAGTTTTTGTTTTTTACCATTCACATTTCTACTGTATTTTGTTACCACCATGTATTATTTTGTTAATTAAAACACACAAAACATGTGCATAAACATGTGCATGTGAGTATATATGTGTATGTGTGTTTCTTAGCATGTTTCTTTCAAATGGGAAAACACAGACAGCAAAGACCCAACAAGCTTGTTCAAAGTGAAGAAAGCCCACCAGGAACCAGGGTCAGCAAATCAGGCCAAGGATAGAAATTTTTTTTTTTTCCTCTTGCCCTGAAATAAACCTCCACCACTGGAGTCCGGTTTTCTATCCAATGCAAGAAGAAACGGAACCTGACGGTAGGGCTTAAAAGTGCATCTTAGACACCCTAGAGGAGGAAACAGCAGATAAATCCCACTCCATTGACTCTGGCTCCTGGTGACATGTTTTTCTGCAGCCGTTACAAATTCTGCAAAATACAGCTTCTATTGATTTAAAGACTTTTTGGCCTGTTTGGGGCTGTCCTTGTGAGCTTTCCTTTTCTAGAGGGTGACAAAATTGTAATTAGTAGATTGTGAAAAAAGATACAGCCCAGGAAGGGGCCGATACAGCCTTTTTCTCAGAAGGCGTTCAGGAAGCAAGTTCTCCTCAAGTGTCATCAACATGGCCAGTCCCTTGTCAGAGTCACTACTACAGAGGGTAATTACTTATTCCTCCAATTACTTATCTAAATATACTTATTATTCACTTATCTCTCCCGTATTGTGGCATGTAAAAACATTACAGGGACAATGCAGTCATGATTTCTGCCTCCAAGGAACTAGCAAACTGTGTTCAGCCAATCGGAAGCTCCGGAGGGCACAGCTAGCATTCAGAAAGCAATTAGGAAGTTGGGCATTAAGATCCTAAAAAATGCCCATCTCAGGAATTCACCTAGGAATTTGTTCTAAGGAAATAATCAAGAGGTCAGGAAGGAGATTAATGTGCAGGTAGATTCATCACGAGCATGCATGATTTATAACAGCAACACACCGGAAGCTGTCCAAAACCCGTCATTAAGGAAATGATTAAAGAAGTTATTTAAGCCACACTATGTGTGCAACATTAAACCGCCATCAAAACCATGATTTCAACAAATCTGTAGCGTCATGAGAAAACACTTACAGTAGGTTAATGGAAAATGACCTCAAAACTTCATTGAAATTATCTCGAATATATTTAAACACACAATATATTCCCTTCCGTAGTATAGACCCAAGTTTCCTCCAGAATAATGTCCGTATAGGCTGGGCAGGATTTAGATCAAAAGATAGAGGAGGGAGGCATGATTTGAAGAATTAGCCTCATCTAAAGGAAAGTTTTAGCGGCTGCCGCCACCAAGGGGCAATCTGTATTTTGACAATGTCAAGCAATGCAGAAGCACCGCTCCAGATGAAATTTAAATTAGTTCTTTCTGTCGTTGGTTGATTTCCCTTCTCTAAACCAGGAAGTTAAATTCCAGGTGAATTTGCTTGTAAATTAGTTGGCAACAGGAACACACTCAGCAGGGAACACCTGGCTTGTGAAGCATGACGATCTCTCTCAGCTGGGCTAACAAGGCCCCCAGCCCACCAGGCTTGGAAGTGAGTGGCTTGAATTTTACTTCTCCTAAAATTTAGGAGGAATCCAAGGTAAGGCTTAAGTTCTGACTTATTTACGGATTTGCAAAAGGAAATTAAAATAAATGCAAACTTTAATATGCTCTGTTTGCACTGTAGATTGGTTTATTGTTTTCTTCATCTTTTATGTAGGTATTTTACACCTCTCAAAAATTGGTTTACAAGAAATGTAAAGCTGCACCTTCTCTTCTTTATTGCAGCCAAAGCCTCCATTTGATCTGAAATAGCAGTGTAAGGTTTACACTCCTGTCCCACCATAACTCAAGCAAAATGCAATACAAATTTTGTCTGAAAGTGTATATGGAAAGCCATAAATGTCAGCTGCCAGGGCCTTATTCTGTTCTCAAACCAGATTGCAACAAAATATATAATACCTGAATTTAGGAGGATTTTATGAAGCCATGGGACTGTGTCCTGAGAAATACACTGAAAAACTAACACTCTTCCCTTTAATCCCAAAATGTCACATAGAAACACCATGCTTTTTCCCATTGGCAGGTAGAGCATGTGGCCCGCGTTCTGAATGTGAAATGAGGCCCTATTCAGTCTGCCGATTTCCTAGAGAGCTATTTACCACTGGACAGAATGAGGTGGGCCCTGAGAGCAGGAAATGAGAAAGGAGCAATGAGGCCCAGCTTAAAAGAACTTCTCATCACTGCCCTCCTTATGAGGCAAGAACAAAGTTCAGGTGCAGAGAGGACCCAAGGTGCACCAGAGAGAAGCTCTGTTGGCTGAAGAATGCTCCGACTCAAAATACCAATGGCAGATGTCTCCAAAGAAGCCCTAAAGACAGACTCAGGAGGAAGAGAGGGGAGGAGATTAATAATGTTACTCCTAGAATGAAGCAACTCAGAGTGCCAGGAATCCTGGTGGGGACCCTGTGACCCAAATTGAGTGGATGTCACTGCTGTGCTTAGCACACAAAAAATGTTCCTGCACATGGATCTTAGGACTGGTGGGACATGAAGTCCTGAACCCCAAGACGGTAAAATGTGAACCTGCTACAACAAGGAACAAACTCAGAAATCAGCCCCTTTCATTACTACCTCCAGTCATGTATAGAAGACGACAGTCTTGTGACTACTGGTGACCCACTTAGGGTACAGGCCCATGACATTTCTGAGGCTGAGTCTCCTCTAATTCATACAAAACAACTCAGACATAGAGAGCCAGGCACAGAAAGCTTTTTCCAGTGGGCCAGGTGGCCAGGTGACCAGGCTTTTGAAAAACACCAGCAAGAGAAACTCCTTACTAGTCTGCTAATGTGGCCCTGACTAAAGCTGACAATTCACCACCCACTGGGTACCGTGGGAATAACCACAACCTTTACTGATTTCCTGGTCACGGAGGCCAGGAGCTAGAAGGAGGCCTTTGTCAGCATTAATATTAGTTCAGGGTAGTGCAGTAAACGTCATCTCTGGCAGCAGAGGAACGGGCTAGAAAACCTTCCATGCTCTTTTCCCCCCAGAGTTCTCCCATCAATTTCCCCAGCTCCACTCGGTGCTGTTTTCACATCTTTCTCATTGCCCTTACTTACACTTGCTGGGGAAGCTCATCATCCACATGTGAGCAGAGAAGACTCCTTCTTGTCTGGATTTCTTAGCTCCGAGAGACCATCTCTGAGCTGAGCAACAACTCTAGCCATTCCACTCATGCCAGTGTAGTTCCCTGCATTGTATTATAGCCATGCAGGGAACTCCATTTCCCAAGCTCCCTTGCTCCCTGCTTCTTCTGCCTGTGTTCAGCCAATCAAAAGCTCTGATAGAAGACTGGAGGGCAGAAAGAGGGGAGAACCCCGGGTATTTCCCCCTGTGTCTCCTCCCTGCAGTTTTCACTGTCAGAAACTGCATCTCCTCTGTGTGGTTCTAACTCCCTATAAAGCCCCACCACGGTCCCAGCTCTCTCTAGCAGTTTCTAATGCCTAATCCAGCAGCAGCTTCTGGGTTTTAATAGCCTACTCTCTTCCTCTTTTCCCTCTAGCCCAAAAGATGACAACAGCTTCCCGCTCCTGCTGTTCTTAATTTCTAAATAAGTTTCCCATCCCCAGATGGTACTTTATCATGTCCAGTTTGGTTTCTCAGATTTTCCAGCACCTGAATAACTAGTTCCCTTTATGAAATTCCCTCTGTTGAAGTAACTAGGTGATTTCTGTTTTCTTGACTAAAGTGTGATTACAATATCCAGTCACTCATCACTCCATCCTGTTATATTCCTTCAAAGCCACTATCACAATCTGAAATTAGCCTTTGTATTTTTCCTCGTTTGCCTGTTTACTGTCCATTCTGTCTACTAAAATTCAGATACCATGAGAGAAGGGGCTTTATGTTCAGTTACGGCACAATCTCCAGTACCTAGCAGAAGAAATTAGATATTTGCTGAATGAATGTCCATCAATTAAGACTGCCTTGGTTTAACGCTTGAGAGAATAAATCTCTCTGTGTTCCTTCTGAGCTTCTCTCTGGCTTCTTCCCAGGGTTGTTAATAGATACTGTTTTTATTAACACAGCATTTGCCCATCACACTATCACTCCATTCATGTCCTCCTCAAATATCACATCACTGTGGTCACTAAGCTGGCAGCAATGTTTGCCAAGCAAAGAGCTGCAATTCTCAAGTAGAAGGAGAAAATACAGCTTAAAGGGAGATTCACACCATTTACAGGCCTACACACCTCAGCATATTTCCAGTCATGCCAGTTGATTATCATAGCAGCTGTAACATAAGTTGTGTTAGACCCTTTTTAAAAAATGATGAAGTTGAGGCACAGAGAAATTAAGCAATTTGGACATGGTCAGCATTAGAATTCAAACCAGCTCTGTCGAATTCCAAAGGTTTTCCACTTTCTTGTATTACCTGAGGGCCTACCTGGCCCAGCAGTTCTACAATTAGGCCAAGGAGTTAACCATTTGGAAGTCATCTGATGGAGCCAAAGTTTAATGCTCACAAGGCCAGGTTCATGGATGCAATCCCTGTACACCCAGTGAGGCTTTCATTGCTCCATAGTCACAGGTGACTGCATCTCCCATCCCAGGTAACTGTTACCAGCCTGGATTCTCAGGTAGAGAAGGAAAATAGGTATAGCTCACCCAGAGCATCTCAACCCAGCTGCTAGCAAAACAGCCAGTGATCCCTACCTTTAAGACAGTAATAAAGATGGAAAAACATTACTACCTATAAACCACCTTACATATCCCAGAGCCTCAGAAGGAACGGTCTATGCAACAATTTAGGCCAAATGCTCTTGGATTAAGATGGTTATTCATTCATTAATAACAGCTGTGGTGGAATGATCATGTAAATTCCCATTCGGTTTGCTCCTAACCCCAGCTGTATCCCTTTATTGTAGCCTAGGGAGCAGATCCTTCCACAACTCAGCATTTGAAACACGATTCATTCACTATAGAACCAAGAAAGGTAGCAAATACTTGACTACTGAATTCCAAAGCCACCAGTATAAAATCAAGATGTAAGAAGTCAGGTGAGTCTCCACTTTTCTCAACTGCATAAAACACATCATGGCCTGGGAAAGAAGAAGAGATCCCATAGGCAGGCAAGCATGAGGCCACCAGTGCCAGCCAGTCATCAGGCAGGAGGTAGCAGCCAGGAGTGATGCTTGCCTTTTGTTCCAAGAGTCTTCTCAACCCTCAAGCTGGGCAGCCCTGCTTGGCCAACCTGGGGCTCACAGGAACAGGAAGTAGATATGAAGAAGACAGGAAGCAGATAGAGGGCAAATAGGAAGCCAGCAGGAGCAAACAGAAGCAGACAGGGAAAGACAGGAAGTGGACAGGGAGAGACAGGAAGTGGAGAGGAATCAGACCCAGAACAAAAGGAAGAAGCAGGTAGGTCCCTGCTCCCACCTCCAGCCTTGCAGTAGCTTCTATCCTCCCTCATTGGCAGGGCCTAAGAAGGAACAGCTGACCAAGGGTGGGTTTGCAGAGACCACCCCCAGCACCACACACCAGAGAACAGAAGAGAAAGTTTAAAACTTCGAGCCTATAACGTGCTAACTGGCACATCTCATTTAACAGAGGAAGAAACTGAGGCACGGGCTGAGGGCAGTTAAATTACACAGTTAGTAAATGATGATGGCAGGACAGAAATCCTGGAAACTTGCTCAATGATGTGCACTTGCTAACCATCTCTGTACAGCCTCACATTAAAGAAGTTGAAGAAAGGGAGAATTCTTATTCCCAGAACTTCAGAATGATCCATAATTCCTTCTTGGTCCAGAAGAATACATGAAGATCCTAGAGACGTGTAAGCTAAAAACCTAAAAAGTGAGAATCTTGGATAAAAACCCAGAATCCAGAGTGGCTTGTCTCTATCGGAGTCTGCAGAATGGCTATAGGTATCATGAAAACACCTAGGTATCATAGTTTGCAAACCTACCAACAAAGTTAAAAATACAGGCATGACAGCAGGTCTGAGGGAGGAAGAGAAGAAATTTAGTTTGGACACATTTGAGTGAAGGTAAAGGGAAGATTGATAGTGAGATATCTCAAAATATGGGATCATGGGATTCAGGGGAAGTAGACCCCTAATTTATCTTTCCAGAAAAGTAAGCTCCTTTGAGACAAAATGCTACATTATCAACTACCTCTGTATTCTCTAACACGAGGATTCTCAACCCTGGATGCACAGTGAATATATACATTATACTTAGGCCCTGCCCTCTCAGAGTTTCTTCAGATAGGCTCAAGTGGAGCCCAGTTTTTTTTTTTTCTATGTTTGCTAGATGATTCAAATGAAAAGCAGTAGAGAAAAGCTCATGGACACTACTGAGTACACAGTAGGTGCTTTGTGTGCACTCATAAAAATGAATAGTCAGAGCGAGGAGAGCCACCCTTGAGGGCAAGTCTTGGATCGTGTGCCAGCAAGTCCGTAAAAGATTAGAGACAACTTTATAAATTACAAAAAGATAAAATACTTTAAAATGAGGGCAAAGGGAAAACAAGAATAGAATCATCATTATCATCGCCATTTTTATATACTAAGCATTTTGCAGGTATTAAAATCGTTATCATCACTAAGTCATCATTTACTTAATCCTTGTAATAGATCGAGCATTTTATAGGTATTATTTTAACTTTGGTAACCTTTTGACTATGAGGATTTCATTTTTACCCCCACTCATGCGTGAGAAACTGAGGCACAGAGCAGCTGCGTGACCTGCCTAAGATCCGTAGCCAGTAAGTGGCGGAGGTGGAATTTGACCCAGGCAGTTTAGCTCCAGGCAGAGTTCTCACTATTAGCCACTGTGTTCTGCTGCCAGAGGAAAGCTCCAGCAAGCAAAATCTGCATTGTAAGAGTGTAATCAGGGACTAAAGGAAGTGAAAGTGTGGCTCTAAATTGCCCAGCTCTCAAAGCACAAGATTAGGTCACTATTTGGACACTGTCCATAAAATGAAAGCAAGAAGCAAAGCTTGTCCTGGCTCTAAGAGAAGTTCCTCTGGTGAGTGCTCCCAACTGGCGCCTGTGGGGCACGACCCCATTCCCACAGTACACTGTGAGCTTGCTGCCTCAGGTGGGCTCCATGTGAGATGGGACTATACAGCTATGGACAAGGAAGCAAAAGCAGTTTTCCAGAGGACCCAGGGGTGTGTGCCAAGACCGCTGACAGCTTCGGGATGGTCTAGCTTACTACGAAAAGAAAATCCAGAATGTGATTCTAGAACACCCGACATTGTACACTCTCCTCCTGAATGTGCTTTCTTCCCAAACCAAGCAAGGCTTTTAGAAAGAGTCAAGTGCCAGAGCACGTGAGATTACATTCTGGGGCTACAAATATTTTACAGAAACAGTTGAAGGGAAATGCACACAATTTGAAAGCTAACAAAGAATATCAACCTTTTCTTTCATAATTTCCACTACTGGATTATGCTGAGCAAGTCCTCCTCCATATCCCAAGATCAAAGAGACACTACCTACACTTTTGCTTGGTTTGTGTGCATGTGCATGTCTAGATGGATGTGTCTTTACATTTAATTCTTGAATCCACCTGAAATCTCTACCAGTGTATAATGTGAAGTGAGAATCTGATAGAAGTTGACCATTAGCATGCACTGAATTCGGCCAGTAGAAAGATTTTATTTGACTTCACGGTTTGGGTTTATTTTAATTGAATTTGAACGTCTTGTGTCAGGGTGCACACACATTCTCCACTATTCTCCAGTTCACTAACACCCACTTACACCCGCTCTTTTCATTCATTTCTGGTATGTGCCTCAGGCTTGATCTTAGAATCTGCTTTCCCAAATAGCTATCCACTTTCTCCAAACTGCATTTGTATAACTTACCTCTCTGCCAGTGATTTCTAGTGTTTTCTGATTATGTTGCTAAAACCTAATACATGCTCAAGTCTATTTATTTAGCTTCTTTGCTCTGTGACTATACTCATACCAATACATTGTAGCTGACATTAATGTGGATTTCCAACATAATTTACTATGTAGGAGGTTATGGACTGAATCGTACCTCCTCCCCAATTCATATGTTCCAGTCCTAACCCGGGGCACCTCAGAATGTGACTGTATTTTGGGATAGGGTCTTTCAAGAAGCAATATAGTTAAAATAAGGTCATTGGTGTGGGCAAATATTTTATCCCATGCTGTAGCTAGCTCCTCTGTCTTCTTGCATTGTGTCCCCATAGAGCATGTACCTTTGCTCCTCCTGGTTGCACAGTGGCTGCTGTATCTCCGTCTCTCTCAGGACTCAGCACCAACACCACACGTGGATGCCTGACATTTCTCTGGAGGGTTTACTCAATGTCTTTAGAGAGCAGTTGCCTTTTGGAAGAGGTACTGGGGAGAACTACCAAGGCATTTTGCCTTTTACTGAGGATGGGGACATTGGAAGGAGGTCTGCCTGGAGGGGAGAGGGTGTCCCATCTTCAGAATTTAGTTACTCCTCTTACTTCCAGCCCTTTTCATGCCTATCCTTGCTATATTTGCCAACATGGGGCCAGGAGCCCCCAATTCAATAGGACTGGCAACCTCAGAAGAAGAGGAAATTAGAGCACGGACACACGCAGGGAAGACCATGTGGTGGCACAGGAAGCAGGAGGCCATCTACAAGCCAAGAGAGCCCTCAGAAGAGACCAAACCTGTTGACGTCTTGGTCTTGGACTTCTGGCCTCCAGAACTGTGAGAAAATAAATTTCTGCTGTTTAAGTGGCCCAAAAGGTCAGTGTGTGGTACTTCGTTATGGCAGCCCCAGCAAATGCATACAGAGGGGTTATGTTCTTTATCAAAATCCTATTAGCCAGACTTCCCTGCTTTTCATCTTCCAGGTTAACTTCAGAATCATATGGTCAAGCTGCCCAGGCCAAAACTCAAATGGACTTTAGCTGGAGGTGAGGATCTGCGCGTTGAGACTGTGGATGCCTTTCAACTTCCTGCCATATTTTTCTATGTTGTTTTCAAGTTTTCTAGGATGAACATGTGCTGCTTATTCAATCTAAGAGAAATATTGACATTCTTCCTTCAAAAAGAAAGATATGGAATTTAATTTTAAGTAGCAGACTGAGCACACTCATTCCCTCACACCACCACAGAAACCCAAATGAAATAAAAGCATAAAAGCACAAAAAGGAAAAACCCTATTATCAAGAGAAGTGGAGGAAGCCTATCTGCAAATAAAATACTTCAACAAATTTAAGAAACAGAGTAAGTGTATGAAATGTGTTAACAGGCAGGACAGCAGAGGAAACCTGGGACGGGCACACTCTGCATGTGTGGCCAAGGACTGAGGGCTACTCTGCCCATTGGACCTCAGAGGGGCTCCTGGCTCCCCGTCGGCACATCCAGCGAGGACAGGCGTGAAAAGTGGGGCTGCAAAAAAATGAGGGTAACTAGATTCTGTAGCTGGGATACCCACTCCAGACAGACCTCCTTCCAATGCCCCCATCCTTAGTAAAAGGCAGAATGCTTCACACTTCTGCCCAGTAGCTCTTCAAGAAGACAACTCTTCTCTAAAGACATTGAGTAAACCCTCCAGAGAAATGTCAGGCATCCAAGCGTGTGTTTTGGTGCTGCGTCCTGAGAGGGATGGAGATAGAGCAGCCACTGTGCAACCAGGAGGAGCAAAGTTACATGCTGAGGACACAATGCAAGAAGACAGAGAGCTGGTCACAGCATGGGATAAAAGGAAAAATAAGATAAAACCCTACTCACCTAAGCTACTGTGGCCAGGGTTTCTGTTACTTGCAGCCAAACACAATCCTAAGTGATTAAAAAAAAGAGAGAGAGAAGTACAGGGCAGAGTGCCTGGCCCAAAGTGAGTAGGAAATAAATGTGTGCTGAAAGAATACATGAATCAATGCAATAAAGTTGATATTTTTAATGCAAATAAGTAAAAACAATTCAAATGTAAAAAAAGGGAACAAGGTGTGTAAATTAGCTAAATCCTCCTCTTTTATATAGAGAGCACTGCTGTCTAGATTTATGAACTCAAGAAGTCAAAGTTGATGAATAATTATAGAAGTTATCATCAGAAGAACTAACAACAGAAATGGCTAGATGTGGTGGACTTTGGGGAAGGAGATCAAGGATACAGAGAAACGGAAGACTATGGCCTTTCTTTCAAAGTTGTTCTGTACTATTTCAGTTTCACCATCTGCATGCATGACTTTGAGGATGGGAAGCCTCTGTGTGCATGAGCCCAAACCCAGCCCAACAGGGAAAGACAGGATAGAACAGAACACTGGAAATGTGAGCATAGGAATGAAAGGAGAATGCCCTTAACCTAGACAACAAGACATTATTGGGCCTGTGGGTGAGGTGGCCACCTGTCAAGGGGTGGGGAATCAAAAACTTCATCAACCGTATTGCATACAGCTGCTCAGGCAGGGACTTTCCTGGCCTCTCCTGTATCCACGTATGGCCACAAGACTTGTTCTTGCTAATAAAATAGAAGCCGGTGGCTGGGAGCAGTGGCTCATGCCTGTAATCCCAGCACTTTGGGAGGCCGAGGTGGGCGGATCACGAGGTCAAGAGTTCGAGACCATCCTGGCCAATGTGGTGAAACCCCCTCTCTACAAAAAATACAAAAATTAGCCAGGCATGGTGGTGGGTGCCCGTAGTCTCAGCTACTCAGGAGGCTGAGGCAGGAGAATCGCTTGAACTGGGATGCAGAGGTTGCAGTGAGTCGAGATCGCACCACTGCACTCCAGCCTGGGCAACAACAGCAAAACTCCATCTCAAAATGAAGAAAAAGAAAAAAAGAAATAGGAGCAGGAGTGTCACATAGCACAATAAAGCCAAAACGTGCAGCTTTTAGCTTCCGCCAGTGAGAAGCAGGAAACACGAAAGGCCTTGGGCATGACAAAGCCATGAGCCGGAAGGAGCGCAGGCCCTGGAATCTCCACACGAGGAAAGCTGCCTGCCGAACGTGGACACCCACACTAGGCGTGAGCAAGAAACGATCTTTTCTCATGTCAAGCCACTCCAATGAGTTTATTCATTACAGCAGCTAGTGATCACCAACAAAACCAACATAGTATGGGCTTACGGTTTGGACAGCTGTGATCCCGCCCGTACTAAAAAGTGGAAACAAATTGCATGGCACTTCCTTAATGTAAACTGTGTTTGTGTAAGTGAGGAGATAGAGACACTCAGAGAAACAAAAGTGAAGAGCTGTTAAGCCAACATGAGAGATTTCTGTGGCGTGCCAGATGCAGGGGGAGCGTTATTAAATGGATTATATGGATCGCTTAGTGACAGTAATGTTGACCTCCTGTAGGCACCATCAGCTGTTAAACAGTAGGAAATTCTGATGACCTTGTTCTAATTTCCACTTATATTTATTCTAAATTGGACACCTTGGAGATTGTTTAAATAAGAGAGGAAAATTCACTGAGTAATCTTGACAGCTCTACCACTGTCTGATTGGGAAGCAGCAGAGGCTTACGAGAGGCGGAGAGACAGCTGGGCCGGAGCCCTGGGTCTCCATCAGTTCAATTTGTGCACCAAGGCAAGTCACTTCATCCTCCTGAGATTCAATTTCCCTCTGTGTCAAGTGGGGTGTCACTTGCTGCCAGGTGCATCAGGGACGCACCATGAGGTAACCTGGTGATGTGACTTGTTATTGTGCAACTGCATTTATAGGAATGTCACAGGTGGCAACTCTGCGACCTTCTCACTAATTCAGACTTGCTTTCCCTTCATCTGGTCATTACTGAAATCAAAAATGAGTCTTTCATTTTCCAGAATGAAATGAAAGAGTGCAAACCATGCAAATCTAAACACAATTGGAATTTAAGGTCCATCATAGCTGGAGAGTCTAGGGATAGGCTGGCTTCAGGTCTGGCTGGATTCAGCAGTCAAGGAATGTCATCACCATGCATCTTCACAAATATCCTTTGAGGGAGTGGATTAAAAAGCCGTGGCACGTGTGTTAAGTGCAACACTACTCGGCAGTAAAGAGGAGCAGATGACAGACACACAGCATCATGGATAAGTCCCAGATACATTATGCTGAGCGAAAAAAAGCAACCTCAGAAAGCCACATGCAGTTCAAGTGCATTCACGTAACACTCTAGAAAAAAATCAAACTAGAAGGATGAAGAACACATCAGTGACTGCCACACGTAAGTGGCTGGAAAGAGTTTAACTACAAGAATTTAAAACAAGGGAATTAGAAGAGGGGTGATGGAGCTCTTCTGTGTCCTGGCCGTGCTGATGCTTACACACTCTACGCATTTGCCAAAAACTTACAGCACTCTGTACCAAAGAGTGGCATGTACTGAAAATAAACCTTTTTCTTTTGAGGGGGAGTCTTGCTCTGTTGCCCAGGCTGGAGTGCACTGGCCTGATCTCAGCTCACCGCAACCTCCCCCTCCCAGGTTCAAGAGATTCTTTTGCCTCAGCCTCCCCAATAGCTGGGAGTACAGGCGCCTGCCACCACACCCAGCTCATTTTTAGTAGAGACAGGTTTTCACCATGTTGGCCAGGCTGGTCTCAAACTCCTGACCTCAAGTGATCCACCTACCTCTGCCTCCCAAAGTGCTGGGATGACAGGCCTGAGCCACCGCATCTGGCTGAAAATAAATTTTAAAGTAATTTTTTAAGATGCATTTTCACCCATCACCCTGCGCTGTCTTCCACGAAGCTGACTTTATTCTCTGTGTCACAGTGAGATCGCAGTTTCAAGCTTCACATTCTCTTTCTAATATCCAGTGAGAACTAGTGGAAGTCTGTTTTTCAAAATTACAGGGGAAACCCTCGGTGCGTCTCGTTGTCTATGATGAGGCATTTGCCCAGCCTGAACAAATCACTATGGCCAGGGGGATGCCTGTTCTCACTGGCTCCACCAGGGTCATGTGCCCCTCCCCAGGAGCCTGGAAGTAGAATCAGCTTTAGCTGAAATAGGAGGGGTAGGGCTGGTCCCTCAAAGACTCATCCTGAGATCATTTCAACAAAAAGAACAAGAGAATTCTAGGTAGGAAACAACACAAAAATCTCTGTTTTTCACATAAAACAATTTACACCAAGGCAGTACTGATTTCTTCCTGCTGGCACTACTCTCAACACTGTGGGTGTTGAAAAGGAAAGTCAGGAATATGCCTGGGGTCAGAAACCAGACATGTGAGCAATTACCCTGCAGAAATGTGTTACCTTTGCAGTTTGACATACTGTGTTCAAAACACAAGTGGGAGATTCTGAACCCAGGGCCTAAAATAAACCAACATTCACTGAAGGGCTAATCTGTTCACTTAAGGATCCCAAGTCTTCAGAAGGAATCTCAGTGGGCAGAGACAAAACAGAGGTAGACTTAGGACTGGCTTCACGTCACGCACACTGTGCATGCCAGGGCCACACACTCAGAAGGAACTGTGCTCTGCCTAATGCTGTGCTGCCATGCTCTTCGCCTCTGAAATGCTTAAGACTTGCATCTTTAAACTTGTGCTTTGCAACATCTAATGAGATGGTCACAGGTGGTGCAGAAGCAGAGGAGAAAGGTGCAATATGCTTGTCTGCTGCCTGCTCCTTGCAGCACTGTTTGCATATAGCATTCACAGTGCCCCCATCAGCATCATGGCTCCAGTGGATCCATTATGCATGGAGCTCAGCAAGACTCAAAGCTAGTACCGGTAAGCGTGTCGCATCCATGACGACTAAGCAAGGCACTGAGAGCTCAGAGAAGCCAGGCTTCCCGTTGGAACCAGAGCTGGCTTCAAACGCAGAAGAAAGGCAAAGATGTTCTACAAAACGCCACCAACCAAGGAACCCTGTCAGCCTTTGTTACTCCTGTTGCTTCCTGTATTCATCAGCCACCTAAACGCTGGAAAGGATGACACGGAAGGAACAGCAAAGATCGGACAGCCCCTAGCTCCTCTCCTTTCAGTCCGTCCTCACCCACCAGGAGGCGAAGTGAGAGATCCGATAGGAGTATCAAGAGGTGGGATGAAAACGTGCTGAGGTAGTTCTGTGCCGCGTTTCCACTGTCCTGGTAACAAGGATATACCCATGCACGCACGAGCTATGAAATATGGATCGTCTAACCGACGATTCTGTATATGCGTTCGTTGATCTTATATTTGCATTTAAAACCAATATAGCGTAATAAAAAGATAAATGATAAAGTTCACACTAATGCTTTAAGATTTTAATTTTTCTTTTTCAGAATGGCCTTAAATAGCAAGTAAAAACACCACGACAAGTTGAAAGAGAGGCCACAGAAGGAAGGAAAAGGGCTTTATATTTTCATACTTTTCATGGTATTTTTTTTCCCTGATTTTGGAACGAGGGGCTGAATTTTCATTTTACCCTGAGCATTGCAAATTACGTAGCCAGCCCTGAGGACACGTGAGTTAACCCCTCAGAAGTATAACTATGCCACAGCCCTCAACCTTCTCCCAACACATAGGCCAGAGGTTTAAAAAACAGGCACCAGGGACTGTATCTGGGTCACAGACATATTTTTATTTGACCTACTCAGTGATTTTCTAAAAACTGAATTAGTTGCACAAAAATCCAGATTTCTGCCTTTTCCTTAAATATACAGTAAGCTTTCACTAGGCTGCGCATATATTCCTACCCAGCAGGAATCAGCTAGATCAGCAGTTACTGCTGTTCTCTTTAGCCAGCACCTACATCCTAAAGCCGCAGTCCCCACCATTCCCTGTCGCCCCCCTCCAGCTCTTATACTCACATAGATCCCCCGCCTGGCCCTCCAGGCCACTTTCTGAGAATGAGCCCAACCCTGAGGAGGGCAGAGCTGGGAGAGGGAGACAGAATTCCAGGTGGCAACAGCTTCCGACTTAGACATTGATTCTCATGAATGTAATTTCCCCCCGGAAAGCTATTTCCAGCCTCTAACCCATGGTTACCTGTAAATGTCACCTTACTTGGAAATAGAGCCTTTGCCAATGCAATTAAGTGAAGGATTTCAAGATGAGATCATTGGATGACCTAAGTCCAATGACACCCACCCTAAAACCAATGACAAATGTCCTTTAAAGAGAAAGGAGAGGGAGATTTGAGACACACAGAGACACAGGAGAAGGCCACATGAAGGCAGGGGAAGAGATTGGGAGGATATGTCTTTAAGCCAAGGAACGCCAAAGATCACTGGCAACCCCAAAAGCTGGACGAGCAGCCTGGGACAGCGCCTCCCTCAGTCTTCAGAGGAAACAACACCTTGACTGGCCTCCAGAAGGTATGAGAATCAACATCTGCTGTTTTTAAGCCACCCAGTTTGTGGTCACTTATTACAACTGCCACAGGAAACTAATGCACATTATAAACAATGAAGCATCGCCGATAGCTAGTTCGGGCAATCCAAAATCGCTCGGAGAATAACTTTTGCTCTATTTCTTGGTATTTGTTTGTTTGTTTTTGTTTTTTAAGGCAGTTCATTATTTTCCAACACACAGAGAAACTAGAGAAAGGAAAAGCTAATATTGTCCGGTCTTAGTGGCTATTCCATAGAGAACTGCTTTCGTGAATCTGTAAGATGGGCTTTTAAGGGTTAAGTGTTTAAACAGCTTGACCTCAGCCACCTTCAATGTCCCTTTTACAATCCTGTTGAATCTCCAAGTGCTTGGAAACCACCTGTCATCTACCAAAGCCCTCTACTGTCTTTAAAAAAAAAAAAAAAAAAAAAAAAAAAAAAAAAAAAAGCCTACTCTCTGAATTAATTTCTCAGATCACCTAAGGGTCCCTGTGACGCAGGAAGTGCAGAGATATGAAGAAATGCAGTCGGTGGAGGGCACCGCCTGCTTCTGAGGAGCTGTGCTTAATTGAGAAAAGAAGACAAAATTGTGTGGGGGAAAAAACTGATGAACAATCAAAGAAAGTCAAATATGTATTGTTCACTTGCCTAAGAGCTGCCAGATCTCAGAGGAAGAAGAGGTGACTAACTGGCTGGCAATGATCACAAGCTTATCAGTAGCATCCAATACATAAAATAATAATAATAGCACTGCTGGGAATTTCTTACATACCTACTGAGTGCCAGTCACTGTTCTAACTGCATTAACATGTACAAACATGCTAAGTAACGTGTTCTGATACACGTGTTAACGTGTTTCAAATGTATTACATGTATTAGCTGTTTACACATTTGTCTTTTACACAATCCTATGAGATACAGTATTCTTTTCATATGCTTGTATTATTAATACCATTATATAATTATCATCTAAATAAATGTGGGCAGGGCTCAGTGGCTCACGTCTATAATCCCAGCACTTTGGAATGGCTTGAGGGTCAGGAGTTAAAGAGAAGCCTAGGAAACAAGTGAGATCTCATCTCTACAAAAAAAAAAGTAAAAAAGTAGCCAAGCGTAACAGCCGGTGCCTGTCGTCCCAGCTACTCGGGAGGCGCAGGTGGGAGGATCATTTAAGCCCGGGAGGTCGAAGGGGCAGTGAGCCGAGATCACGCCACTACACTCCAGCCTGGGCGACAGAGCAAGACCGCATTCTAAATGTATCAAATAAATAAGTTGTAACATTATCGCCATTTCATAGATTCAAAAACGAAGGCACAGAGATGTCAAGAAACTTGCCTAAGGTCACACAGCCAGTAAGGGGTGCAGCTGCGACTGGGCCCGAGCGTGGCGTTGCCCCTGCTCCGCTGGGCCCTGGCATCTGCGGGGCTCCCGCTCCTCTTCCTCTGCCTGGGGGAGACCCAGCTCCTGCCCGGTGAGCCACACGCGAGCTGGTTCCAGATTGCACCCGGAGCAGAGAAGGGCCCAGGTGCTGCTTGTAACCGATGGCGCGACCTCCAACCCCGTGGGGTAAAAGCCCCGGAGAACTCGGGAGAGAAACAGCACCTCCCCCGTCACACACACACCCCGGGGCTGGCCAGGGACCCCAGCCCACCCCGGGTAAAACCCTCAACGGCCGCCTTGGGAACCTTGGTGCGGAGGAAAAACACGGAGCCTCAGCCGCCTTCTCCTGGAATGCAATTGAGAGCTTAACCTGAGTCGCTCGGAGTCCGCTGGGGACGGAGCGGCCTCCTGGGACAGCACCCCGCAGGAGGACTGCGCCCCCCCACGCCGGCCCCCGGGCCCGACCCTCCCGCGCTGTCCCCGCCCGGCTCCCCGTCCCGCTCCCTCCTCCGCGGACCCCCGGCCTCGCGGGCAACACCGCCACCCAGTGGCCGCCGCCGCCAGCGCCGCGCGAGGAGCGGGTGGAGCGAGCATCCCCTCTTCCAGAGAGGAAACCCCGATCTGGGGCGGTTTAGGGCCGTCTGGGGACCTGCACCAAGGCCCACTGCTGCTTTCTAACAGAAACCCCTCACACAAAGCGCGACTACTCTCTAGCACCAGATTCTCCGTTTGTAAATCACAGAAACCCAAACCAGGACAGGCTTAGAGGAGAGAGGGAGTCACTGTCCCCAAACCACCAGGCTGGACAGACCCCACAGGCGGCAGTCAGCACCGTGTGGGTGCTCTGTGCTCCAAATTCCACTTGGAAGCAGGGACGCACTCGCACCACACGCACCCCACGGCCTGGAGAAACACTGGGTTTTCCATCAGCCCAGAGGGACACAGGTCATTGGACCACAGGGACGGCCGCAGAACAATGACCACAGGCTGCCAGCAGGGCCACCGCATTGAAATCCTCTCGCCCCTTCCCTTTGTCCACCTCCCCAACCCTGAGAAATCACAAAGTGGAGAACTGATTTTTGCCTGTAGCTGTCACATTCCTTCCAGTGAAGATCAGGTAGTTTTATGAAAGGGCTTTTCTTCCCTTTGTGTTCAGATGTATTCACTCCACGGGGAAAATCTCTCTAGTCCCCGGCTTAAAAGCTGTTCCTGTTGTTCCCTTTCATGGACCACCTGAGTGTCAAGGGGCCGGGGCTGGGGAAACACTTTAAAAGGCCAATCTCAAGAGAGATGAATACAGCCTGTGTCAGTGACAAGAAGTGGCTTGGGGACAAAGCCACGTCGGCTCTGAGACATCTGTTAGGGAATCGTCCCAGGGAAGTGACCAGCCCATTGCCCCATCTCGATCGAGCCAAAAGTCACTCCGGCCTTATCATCCTCCTCAAACGGTGCCTCATAGGACCCCAGACCCAAGGGTGGAGGGAGCTAGGGTTCTAGAGAAGGAGATGGGCTGGAAAGTCAGCCTTGCCTGGCTGGGCTGCCTGATGAGCAGCTCAGCCCCACTTAGCAAGACAAGAATACCATCTGCCTCATGGAGTTCTGTTGCATCCACTGGGATGGATCAGGCACACCCACTTGACTAAGTCGTCTTGGACAGCTATAACGAATCCATCACAGGCTGCAAGGCTTCAACAGCAGCACTCATTTCTCATAGTTCTAGAGGCTGGAAGACCAGGATCGAGGTGCCGGCAGAGCTGATGTCCGGTGCACGCCGTCTTCCTTACAGACATGCACTTTTGCCGCCATACCTCCCGTGAGGGAGGAAGTGCTGGTGCCTCTTCCTCTGCTTATAAAAGCACCCATGGGGGCCCCACCCTCACAACCTCACCTAAATCTCATTACCCCCTCGAGGTCCCCACCTCCTAATCACATTGGAGATTAGGGCTTCAGCAAATACGACTGGGGCAGGAGAAAACGCAAACGTTCAGTCCACAACAGTGTTCATTCAGTGCCCATCAAGGGCCAGTCCTGTGCCCAGCACTGAAGTTGCAGGAAGAATAGAGCGAGGCAGCCCTGTCGTCACGGGACTTAGTCTAGCTTGGAGGTGAAGTATGAACAAGCCATTCCAGTAAAGAAAAGCGAGAGTCATGAGGACAAATGTACCAGGCAGAGGCCCCAGTGCAGTCTTGATGGAGCCAGAGAAGACAGGACCTGTAGTTCATCGAATGGTGCCCCCAAAACACATCCACCTGGAACCTTACTTGGAAATAGGGTGTTTGATGGTGTAAGCAGGTCATATGGGGCAGGGGCAGACCTAGAATCCAATGACTGGTGACCTTATAAGCAGATGAGAGAATAGAGAGAGACAGGGAAGGTCATGTGAAAATGAAGTCAGAGATTGGGGTGTTGAGGCCACAAGCCAAGGAATGCCTGGAGCCACTGGAAGCTGGAAGAGGCAGGAAGGATCCTCCCCTCCCTAGAGCCTTCAGAGCAAGTATGGGCCTGCCAACACCTTGATTTTGGACATCCGGCCTTCAAAAGAGAATAAATGTATGATGGGTGCCCCAGAAGACTAACACAGCAGCCAAAGGACAAGTGGAATAGGCAGTCCCAGGTGGGGAAGGAGGCTCCCAACAGAGCAAACAGCATGTCCACGGAGAACGCAGAGCCCTGCTGTGGCTGTGAGGGTCTGGTGGCTGCGCAGGGCTGAGGGCACGGTGCTGGGCTGGAAAGGGAGGCAGGGGCCCATCCTTCAGGGTTGGTGGAGGCCACTGCATGGTGTTTGGACTTAACCTGGGGTAATAGGAAGCCACCTGAGTGAGGTCCCAGGTTCACAGCACATTCGATATAACACAGTTAAGATATCACCCTGCGATTATGGAGGAAAGGCCAGGACAGAGAGATGAATGGGATGGCCCAGTCCCAAGGGAGGGTGACTTTGTTTTACAAACGGGCCAAAGGCAGTCCTTGTAGACTAGCCCCACATTTACTTCTTCAGGGGAGGCTAGGGCCATCTGTTCTCGAAGACCCTCAGTGCCAAAATCACAATTTTACACAACCCAGTGTTTTCAGTGTAGCCCAAATAAGCCAATTTTTAGCAATGTAGAGGCTGCCTGCTTTACATATCCTGAGAAACTGTACCCAGCATCTGCCAGCCACAGACTTTTTTTAAAAAACTCTAGGTTATAGAGGACCCTAGGCAGCTGCTGCCCAATGGCACCCCCTGGCCCTGCTATCACATCACCTGGACATGTAAACCCCCTCTCTTGCTCTCCTCTTTCCCAGGAGTTCCTTCTTCCCTTCCTGCCTGGGTGGTGGCCCAGGTGATGGCCACAGTCTTTGGAAGGTCCCCTGTGGTAGGAGACATCCCCCACATGCAACCTGTCAACATGCTGCCCGAGTCAGGCTCACTGTTCCCGATTGGGCCTGAGATCCTCAAGCTCACTGCAGAAAGGGCCGCCGGGATGGAAAGGAATGCAAGAGCTGCTGGTGGGACTCGGGCATCAATTGACTGCGTTGGGAGGGGAGAGGGTGCTGAGAGAGGGAAGAAATGACGGCGAGGCCTTCTGAGCTTAGTCTTGGACACAGGGTGGACCCGTCACTGGGACAGAGAGGGCAGCATTTGAGAGAAGGTGATGAGTTCTTCTTGGGGCATATTGAGTTTTTCTATCTGTGGGCCCTCCATGTAGAAATGAGTTAGATGCTGATCTTGGAGCTCAGGAGAGACCTGAGAGAGATTTGGGTGTCGGCAGAAGAAAGATGGCGACAGATGCCATTGGAAAAAGTGACCCAAAGAGAAACATGCATAATGGGAAAGAGAGGCTTTGGTGGAGAGAAGCGTTGGTGGAAGGGTCCGGCAGGGGCATGCCTGCAGAGAAGGCCAAGGGGGCATCCAGGGAGAAAGGGGAAGGGAGAGCACATGCCTATGCTGTTAGAGAAGCCAGGGAGACCCTGGCGAGATGAGAAGGAGGGAGGCATGACTCCCATCAGAGCTGCGGAGAAGGCAAGGAAGCCAAACCTGGAGAAGCGGCCGCTGCGTGTGGCAATAGCTCTGACAACGACCTTGGAGGACAGTTTCTGTGGCAACAGGGTGGCAAGAAGCACGAGTGAGTGGGACAGAGGAAGGGGTGCACTGTGAACAGGCAACTCTTTGAAGAAGTTTGCTGCAAAGGAAGAATCTGAATAGGACGTAGCGAACCCTCCCCTTAGGTCTGGTCCCACCCGCTCTCCTGGTTGCACCAGGCCGTGCCCTTCCAACCTCCCCTGGTGGAGACAGCAGTGGTGCCCTTTCTGAACGCTGCACCTAACGTTTCCTGTAGAGTCAGGAGCTGAGGCAAAGGCACCGAATCTTCAGCTTTATTCAAAATCCCCAGTTCCTAATTCCCAGCTCCCCCCATCAAACAGCATTAAGCTGATGTTTACCGTACAGGTTGCCAGGGCAACGGAATGTCAGAGTGCTCCATTCTGAGCTCAGATCATCTTCATTGGAAACAGGTCAGCAAGGAGGGCATGGGGCTTTTTCAGCCAAGTCTGGAATACTGACAGGGCTTGTCCAGCCTGAGATAGTCACCTCAGAAGACAGTAATTCTCCTCCCCAAAAGCAATCAACAGATCACAAAATGACTCTTCTGCAGCTCAAAGCCTCAGGGACAGGCCACATGCTGAGCTCCTCGGAGTACTTTTCTTCTCAGGCATTTTTTGGTTGCCTCCTCAACGTCTACACTCTTCTCTCCCTTTGTGGAGAAGCTTGATTTGGTCATAACTGGCCATGTGACCTACTGCAGGCCATGTAGGGAGAGAGAGACTCTCTGGGTTTGTGTAAAGGCTCCCTGGAGCGTCCCCCTCTCCCTGTGAACAGCGTGGTAGGAGGCTGGAGGCCAGAAACTCCCAAATGTCACTGTGCTACATGGGGCACTCAGAGCTGCAGGGCCCTGGAGTGGGGTCAACTATGAAAAGCAAACCAGAAAGTCAGAAAGAAACTCGGTCGTCACACAGTCTGAGTTCCTGGGTCAAGCTGCTATATCCCATGTGCTTGCATACCCACAAGTCGTTCACGTGAGAGAATCCACGGCATCCCATGTGGGCCTATGACTTGCATAGAAAGAAGAGGAACTCCTACTGGAAGCTAGGAAGCCGGAGAGCTCCAACCGATAAGTTACAAACAACAACACAAAAAGAAGAGTTCTTATAAACACACACACACACACACACACACACACACACACACGCAGACAGGGAAAAAATGCAAGAGGTGAACACCTTCTTAACATAAAAATGAGCCAGCTTCAATCAGAAAAATACTGGCCCCATGTTTCTGGAATTCTCTGCAAAAATGTCAAATCTCTGATCAATAACTTTCAAATGCCACAATCCGTGCTTTCAAATAATAATTCTTTGAAGGCTTAGTAAATAAATATATTGACAAACAGATTAATTGCTAATCACTTCTCCGATATTGTCATTACTTCCAAACAGCCAGATCCAAAACGAGGCCGCTTGCACCAGAAATCGTCCGTTCCCATTTCCCCAGGCGCCGCTGTGAGGCTCCTCGGCTCCTGCCTGGTTTGAGGCTGCTGCCCCCACGGCCATGCACTGGAGGGGCGTCCAGCGCTCCTGTTTTGCTGAGAACTCAAAAGGCTTCTTGACAGCCGGGACACCGCGCTTTTTCCTGGGTTTCGAGTGTGCGCATCTTTACCTTACCCATATGTTCCGCGCCTGTGAAAACGTAAGCAACTGGCAGATGTGTCCTGAGAAATGGCTTGCGTGACTTAATTCAGTTTGCAAAAATTGTAAATACAGTGGAACTGGTGCCTCAGGCTACGATATCTACCCCTGTTATCAGCTCTCTCAGTGGAAAGGATGCCGGAAGAGCTCTCTGTTTGGGATTGCAGCAGGTGACCACTGTCTACAATGGCGGGCCCAAGGCAGGAAATGGTCCAAAGGAGTGTTGTTTGAGCCCCGCTGAAGGTGGATTGTTTCCCCCAAAACTGGGAGATGGCCACGTCTCACCTTTCAAGCTGAAAGATCCAAAGACCAGACTTCTGAAGTCTGGCTAAGGTAGCTAAGGGGACACCATCTCAGTTGTCACTCTAGGACGGCGGTCCCCAACCTTTTTGGCACCAGAGACCAGTTTTGTGAAAGACAATTTTTCCATGGATGGTGGAGGGCGGGGGTGGTTTCAGGATGAAACTGCCCCATGTCATAAGGGGAGCACAACCTGGATCCCGCTCCTGCACGGTTCACAACAGGGTTTGGGCTCCTGCCAGGATCTAATACCGCCGCTGATCTGACAGGAGGCGGAGTTCAGGCGGTCATGCCCACTAGCCTGCTGCTAGGCAGCTGGCTCCTAACAGGCCACAGACCAGTACCCGTCCGTGGCCTAGGGGTTGGGGACCCCTGCTCTAGGGAGTAAAATGGATAATTTGGCAAAATCTATCCAAAATTAATCTGCACATACCTTATGATTAATTCTTCTCAGCGCTTATCCTACTAATTTACCCACACGTGTGAAATGACACACCTACTACTAATATACCCACACCTACAAGGTTCTCCGTGGAAGGGGTAATTCTACTAGCACCTTTCTGGTGCAGACCACCTCATTCGGGATGTGTTTGGAAAGAATGACAACACTGGAAAAGTAATTAACAATCCATTTGTCAGTGTATTTATTTATTAAGCCTTCAAAGAATTATTATTTGAATGCACGGATTGTGGCATTTAAAAGTTATTGATCAGAGATTTGACATTTTTGCAGAGAATTCTGGAAACATGAGGCCTCCATTTTTCTGACCTGTAGTTGACTCATTTTTATGTTAAGAAGGTGTTCACCTCTTGCCTTCTTTGCCTCGCCCCCTTTGTGTGTGTCTATGTGTGTGTTTCTAAGAAAATTTCCGGGGTTGGGGGTTGTTTCCAACTTTTCAGTTGGAGTTCTTTGGCTTATTGGCTTCTTTCTATAATGCTCACTTGGTTTTCTGGGTGCCAGGCACTATGGATGCCTTTATGTACATGAGCTCCTTTCATCCTGGTAACTCTATGAGGTAGGCAGTCGCTACCATTTGCTTCATTAAGAAACAAGGGGCTGGGTGCGGTGGCTCATGCCTGTAATACCAGCAGTTTGGAAGGCTGCGGATCACCTGAGGTCAAGAGTTCGAGACCAGCCTGGCTAACATGGCAAAACCTTGTCTCTACTAAAAATACAGAAATCAGCCAGGCATGGTGGCAGGCACCTGTAATCCCAGCTACTCGGGAAGCTGAGGCAGGAAAATCACTTGAACTCAGGAGGCAGGGGCAGTGAGCCGAGACCGCACCACTGCACTCCAGCCTGGGCAACAGAGCAAGACTCCGTATCAAAAATAAAAATAAAAATAAACAAATAAAGGAGCCAAGAGGCAGAGAGAGGGTAGAGAATTTGGCCAGTCTTTTTTTTTTTCTTCTTCTTCTTCTTTTGGGACAGAGCCTCACTTTGTTGCCCAGGCTGGAATGCAATGGTGAAATCTCAGCTCACTGCAACCTCCGCCTCCCAGGTTCAAGCGATTCTCCTGCCTCAGTCTCCCAGGTAGCTGGGACTGCAGGTGCCCACCACCAGGTGGCTAAATTTTGTATTTTCAGCAGAGATGGGATTTCCCCATTTTGGGCAGGCTGGTCTCGAACCCCTGACCTCAGGTCATCTGCCCACCTTGGCCTCCCAAAGTGCTGGGATTATAGTGTGAGGCACTGCACCCTGGTTGGTCGTTTTTGTAATGGCAAAAGACTGGAACCAAGCCAGTGTCCATCCATCGAGGACTGACAACATAAGAATGGGCCAGCCACACGATGGAACGTGGAAGGACAGCACTTGAAAAAATGCAGCTCTTTAGATCAGAGAAGGTTCTCCAGACACACTGTATGTTAAGTGGAAAAAACAAGATACCCAGCAGTACTCATGGTTTGCTACTGTCTATGAAGGGAAAGCAAACTATACATAGGGAAACACAGACAGTATACATATATGCATAGAAATACGCATTTCTATGCTTTTCTATGCATGAAATACCTCTGAACACTTTGCGGGGAGATACCAATCATATTGACTGCCTGTGTAAAAGAAAACTGGATTGCTGAGGGATAAGATGGAATTTTTTTTATTATAATCACTTTTATACTTTTTGAAATTGGAACCATATGAATGTATTGTGTCTTTAAATATTTTAACGGTTTCATCCAGGTATATTTGGCATGCTATAAAATGTACCCCTTTAAAGTGTATGGTTTGATGAGTTTAGCTACAAAGTTGTGCAGCCATTGCCACAATTTAGTTTTAGAATACTTCCGACACCCCAAAACTCCCTGTGTTCACTGACAGGTAATCCCCCTTCCCACTCACAGACCTGGCAACTATTAATTCACTTTTGCCTCTGCAGGCTTGAATGTTCTAGTCATATACATAAGTAGACATATATATTAGTCTGTTCTCATGCTACTACTAAAGACATATCCAAGACTGGGTAATTTATAAGAAAAAGAGGTTTAACGGACTCACAGTTCTACATGGCTGGGGAGGTCTTGCAATCACAGTGGAAGGTGAAGGAAGAGCAAAGGCACGTCTTACACGGTGACAGGCAAGGGAGCATGTGCAGGGGAACTCGCCTTCATAAAATCTTTACATCTCATAAGACTTATTCACTAGCACAAGAACGGCACAGGGAAAACCCACCCCCATGATTCAATTACCTCCCACGGGGTCCTTCCCATGACGTATGGGGATTATGAGAGCTACAATTCAAGATGAGATTTGGGTGGGGACACAGCCACACCATATCAACATACACTATGGAGACCTTTGTGTCTGGCTTCTCTTATTTGGCATAATAATTGAGAAGTCACCCATGTTATTATATTTATCAGTAGTGCGTGCCCTTTTATTCCATTGTATGGGTGTCCTAAAGGGTGAATATGCATTCACTAGTTGATGGACATTTAGGTTGTTTCCAGTTTGGGGCAATGATGAATAAACATTTATAAATAAGTCTTTCTTTCTTTTTTTTTTTTTTTTTTTTTTTTAGGTAGATACCTAGCAGTGGAATTTTTTTTTTTTTTTTTTTTTTTTTTTTTCAGACAGTCTTGCTCTGTCACCAGACTGGAGTGCAATGGCATGATCTCGGCTCACTATAACCTCTGCCTCCTGTGTTCAAGTGATTCCCCTGCCTCAGCCTCCCAAGTAGCTGAGACTACAGGCGCACACCACCACACCCAGCTAATTTTTGTATTTTTAGAAGAGATGGGGTTTCACCATGTTGGCCAGAATGGTCTTGATCTCTTGACTTCGTGATCCGCCCACCTCGAGTGCACCACCCCACCCAGCCTGTATCTTAACTTTTAAACAAACTGACAAACCAGGCCAGGCGCAGTGGCTCACACCTGTGATCCCAGCACTTTGGGAGGTCAAGGTGGGCGGATCGCCTGAGGTCAGCAGCTCACGCCTGTGATCCCAGCACTTTGGGAGACCAAGGTGGGCAGATCACCTGAGGTCAGCAGTTTGAGACCAGCCTGAACAACATAGTGAAAACCTGCCTCTATTAAAAATACAAAAAATTAGCTGGGCCTGGTGGCACGCACCTGTAATCCCAGCTACTTGGGAGGCTGAGGCAGGAGAATCGCTTGAACCTGGGAGGCGGAAGTTGCAGTGAGCCGAGATTGCACCACTGCACTCCAGCCTAGGCAACAAAAGTGAAACTCCATCTGAAAAAAAAAAAATAAAATGAACCATTTTCAAAAGTGACTACACCATTTTACATTCCCATCAGCAACTCGGAGGATTACAGTTTCTCCACATCCTTGCCAATATGTGATACCGCCAGGTTTTTTATTTTAGTCATTGCACTGGGCGTGCAGTGGTATCTCACTATGGTTTTAATTTGCCTTTCCCTAATGACTAATGATGTTGGGATACTTTCTGTCTTCAAAAAATAAAATGTAAGAGTTTGACTCAGTAACAAATAGAAATTGAGAAATGTCAGTAACAGTTAGGACCTCTGTTTTCTCTCCCCCAAAATCAGAAAAACCTACCGCTACTTTGGTCTGCACTGCAGGTATCCAGATCCAGCACCTCTTTTCCAGAACTCTCCACTCCTAACTTTTCTGATTTAGAAAGGCAAGACCAATGCAGATCTGACCATCAGCAACACCTTCAGTGGGGCCTGAGGCAGCACCTTGGAATCCAGCACACCAGTGTTTCCAAGACAAAGCTAAGGGCTTTCCCCTTAAGTGAACACATAAAGTTATAAATGAGCTCAGGTGAGGTTCTACCACCCAATGAGTCTGCTGAAAATTTACCAAAAACATTGTGGTTTTCAGAGGTTTCGGAATCTGGTATCGCAAATAGAGAGCTATTGGGTGCATAACATCTGCCCCTTCTAAAAGGTGTGTTGCTTTCCAAATTCCCCACAGTCCCAGTGTCTAAGCCCAGCCTGACCCCAGTGCATCCTCCCTTGTCCCTGTGGTACGTCCTGTTTCAGGAGCAGGCTCATGATTCATTTAAATGCATTCGTTTCCATTTAAGTCGGCCAGAGACTGAGCCAGACTCAGCTCCCCGCTTGCGGCACCGTCCCTGTACTTAAAGACAGGAATGGCAACAGGCCTGAGCTCTTCATAGAGCAAACAAACCTGTCCCTTCTCCTAGCCAAGCTCACCCCGGCAATCCCACCGGGACCCCCAGGGGTCCTCTCCAGCGCAGCAGGCCAGTTCCACATGCTAATAAAAGCTGACTGTTTCAAAGCCTGCTGGCAAATCTTATTAAAGTAATCCCCCTCCCTGAACCCAGATTATCACAGCCACCTTTATGGTAGAATAAAAATTAATTTTCTCAGCTATAATAAGAGCGATAAGAATGAATCACTTGGGACCAAATAAAGATTACAATTAGCTCCAACAGAATAAATCTAAATTTAACATAGGCCAGCAATTTATTTGCTCCTATTTTCTCTCTGGTGCCTGCATGAATGAGGCTGCTGGATCAGACCTCTTCGCCAGCTGGGCCATTGTTGATACAGTTACATGAGGGGCTCCGGCAGGACGGCGAGGCTCCACGCCAGCTCCCAAAAGGCCAAAGCTCAGCGCAGGACCCAGAGACATCACAGGAGAGTCCAGGCAAGGGAGGCCAGTCCTTGTAGAAGTGGTGAATTGTGCAGCCTGAGACCGGTGCCTTCCTTTTTTTTTTTTTTTCTTTTTCATTTTCATTTCTGAGGCAGGGTCTTGCTCTGTTGTCCCAGCTGGAGTGCAGTGGCACAGTCAGGGCTCACTGCAGCCTCAATCTCCTGGGTGCAAGCAATCCTTCCACCTTGGCCTCCCAAGTAGCTGAGACTATGGGCACGAGCCACTACGCCCAGCTAATTTTATTTTCTGTAGAGACAGATTCTCACTATGTTGCCCAGGCTGGTCTCGAACTCCTGGGCTCAAGTGATCCTCCTGGAGGGCTGGGATTACCGCCGTGAGCCACTGTGCCTGGCCAGTGGCTACCTTCTGATTACTGTGAACCTATGTGATAACTGAGGCCCTCGGTGTCCATCCCCCTCCTGGTAACTGCACCCCAGTTTTCCTGTGGGAACTACCTTCTCATCCCTCTCTCCCATATTTCAGACAGTGAAAATTCCGCTCTCATTTACAAGAATGAGTACCCGATCCAAGCCCGGCCAGTCAGAGACCTAATGTACGCTAGTAGTAATAAGGCGTAGGACTTCTGCTTGGAACATCTGATGAGAATTCTTTATTGCCACTGGGCTTTACGAAGAAGCTATCTTATCCCCATGTGAATGTATAAAATTAAGCCAATCGTCGGAGGAAATGCAAGGCAAGGAAAGATACTGGGTCCTGGTAACACTAATTGAGCCCCTGGATCAAGCCATACCTGAAGCTGTAGCTCTCTGCTTTTCAACTACATGAGTCAACAGCATTCCCATTTTCCCTGGTTAATGTTTTCTATCTCTTGAAACCAAAAATGCTCTTACTAATAAAATCTCTCAGGATTTCTAGACAAACCGTCCCACCATCAAACTGTGTTCTGTGCGATAAAAAAGGAGGTGTCAGGCTTTTTAGAGGGTTAAGAAAACAGAATTCCATCTGCCAGGACACAATATCCCAGATGTAGTTCTCAGGCAAATGAGAAAGAAAGAGGGTGATACAGAGTATAAAGACTGATACTTCAGTCTTCATGAATAATGCCAACGTAATGTCCCATCAAGACCGTGTGTGCTCCCTCAGGGCTATCTGGACAAGAAGCTCAGCTTCCCATAGGATCTGGGGCTTCATCTGTAGGAGAAAGAGTGGCCCCTAGCCTCAGTTTCCCATTCCCTAAGGTCTCCAGGTGTGGGCTACTGGCTTCCTTAGACAATGTCCACAAATCCAAGCTGTTTGGCGTCTAACAGCTTGAGAATTACCCCACTAACAAGACTGCTTCCTCTCAATCAAAACTTAGGTGAGCCAGGAGTGTATGCGTGCCTGTTACACTACTCGTGATGCAAGAGAAATCCGTGCACCCAGCGCATAGCAAGTAGCCAAGTGGACAGACCCCATTTTCACGACTAAAAGGAACATAGACGTTATTAAAAAGACTCTGCTTTGGAGACATCTCAGGCCAGACAGTGCAGTAGAGTAAGCACCTCCATCCACTCTCTCTTGGTTTGGACAGAGCCTCCGCCCTCTGGGGTCCAGCCTCTCCATCCTCAGAAAGAAAGGCTCACCCCAGATCAGAGGGTGGGCAGGCGGTCCCTGACTGCCTTCCAAGTCAAGAAGAAGGAGGGCAGCCCGGCCCAGCCCTGAGGGGAACCAGAGAGTCAGTGCCCATCTCAGCAGGGTGGGGAGAGTGGTCTGAAGTCGTCATCAGCTGCGGATCTGTGACGGGTTAGGGTTAGTCTGTAGCCACATGAAGGGCAGCAGGGTGTGTGGCCAAAGCAGAAGAGAGGCTTCCAGTCAGTGTGGCTCAAAACCAACCAGTCCTCATGGGGCTTGAACATAGGATGGAGCCTCATTAACCTGGAGGCATTGGGACCCACACTGGAGAGCTGAGTTCCCATTGTCTCTCCCCTCTTCCTTCCCTCTGCCTGTCCCTCTCACTGTGTGGATGGAATGATTCTTCACTATCGCCATTAACAGCATCTACTGTGTGTTGTTCATAGTACACTGGCCCCAACTCTGAGCTAAAGAGGCTACACGCGCTGCCATCTCTGCAAATCCTCCCACCCACCCTGGGAGCTGTAGTCACAAGGACTAAATTCTCCCCACTTTACAGTTGAGGAAACTAACATTCAGAGAGGATGCAGCTCTTATCCAACATCATCAGAACAAAACCAGGACCTGAGCCACCTCCACCTGATGCTCTTACCACTGCACCACCAGCTCTGAAACCCAGGATTATGTGATGGCCTCTGGGGACAACCGGGGGGGCCCCAGTGGGTCAATATCAGCAAAGGAGGCCAAGGACATCCAGTCCAGTAAATTTCAGACTCTTTTCTTAGCTATACAAACTGTTATTCAAACAACATATTTTGTAATTGATTACGTAATATTTTTTACCAGAGGATTTCCGTAATACAATGAGTACACCTGGACCAACCATCCAAGTTAAGAAACAGGTCACTGCACACGGAAGCAAGGGTAAAGAAAATGCAGTACATATACACTGTGGAATACTATGCAGCCATGAACAGGAATAAAATGTCCTTTGCAGGGACATGGATGGAGCTGGAAGCCATTCAAACTAACACGAGAACGGAAAACCAAACACTGCATGTTCTCACTTACAAGTAAGAGCTGAATGATGAGAACACATGGACGTGGTGGCTGGGGGACAACACACACAGGGCCTGTTGTGGGTGGGGGTGGGGAGGGAGCACATCAGGAAAAATAGCTAATGCATTCCGGGCTTCACACATAGGGGATGGGCTGATAGGTGCAGCAAACCACCATGGCACATGCTTACCTACGCAGCAAACCTGTACACCCTGCACGTGGAACTAAAAATAATAGCTGAAGCAAAATAAATATAAATAAATAAATAAGTAAACTCTGAGGAAAGAAAAAAGAAGAAGAAGAAGAAGAAACAGGTCACTGCAAACACAGCTGATGTCCTCTGTGATCCCTCCCCAACCACAGTTCCCTCCTGAACCCAGAGGGAACTGCGGAGTTCATCACGCTGTGAGTTTTTTTACCTTTATTACAGCATATAATGTCTACATTGGGTATGATACGTTGCATCATTTCTAGACTTTATATAAATTGTATTGTACTCTCTGATTCTACCACTCGGCATTTCCCACCCAGCATTATGTCTCCGAAAGTTACATTTATTGACACACATTGCCGTAACCCACTCACTTTGCAACTATTTGGTATCCCATTGTATGAGAAGACCATATGGACCCGTTCTCCTGCTGGATGGTTAGGCTGGTTCCAAGCTTCTGTGATTACCATACAATGTTTTAAGAAACAATTCTCACACGCATCTTTGTGTTTATATTTGCGTTTCCACTTACCTAGGAGTAGAGTTTCTGAGTTAAGGGGAAAAAAATCACCCTTACTGAGAAAGCCAACGAAGAGGACCACTGAGAGCTCTCCAGGTGAAGCAAGAAGGACAGGGCTGGGCCCCCAAAGTCACACTGGCCACCTCTCTGGCAGCCCCAGAATGTGAAGACCCCAGGTGGAAGCCCAGCCCTGGAGGTCACTTGCCCAAGGTCAACAGCTGGGTGATTCCACCAAGACTGATGACGGAGGAGGATCATGATGATGAGGGGATCTGTCCCCAAGTTGGGAAAGCGGCACTATCCTTCGATGATGTCCTCCTCACTCAGGCCAAGACTGAAACCTAAAGTCCTGCTCCCAGCCCAGGAAAAGGCAAGGACAAGAGACTGAAGGGGAGCACCCCTACTTCTCGGGGTGCAGTGGATCCATCTCCTGCTGCGTGGTGACTGCGCACAGCAGCAACTGACGGGCAGTGCAGACTCGGCCTTCCCCACAGATGCACCTGCAGCAATGCCAAGCTGTGTCTAATATTCACAGTGTACCCTTCGGGCCAGGAGCTAACAATCCCTTTGGGTGTACCAACCCATTCTAATCGTCTCAACAAACCCAGGTACTACGATCAGCTCCATCCGAGGAGGAAACTAAGGCACATAGAGGGAAGTCACTTGCCCAAGGCCAACAGGTGGGAGCCTCTACCAGGCTCATGACAGAGGAAGATCGGGGTGATGAGGAGTTCTGTCCCCAAGTTGGGAAGGTGGCACTATCCTTTGATGGGGAGCCCCCCATTCTGCTTCCAGCACTCTTGCCACCATGCCAGGAACAAGAGGTAGGTGGGTTGTGGTGGGCAGGCACAGGGAGAAGGCCTGGCTAAAGGCTCCGGCTGAGGAAGAGGAGAGGTACTTATTTTTGGGAGACCTTAGGCAAGTCACATCAGGCCTCCTGCCCTGCTCCCCATCTTCCCATGGCTCCCATCTTACTCAGAATAAAAGCCCAAGTCCTCATGGTGGCCTGCAGTATGGTCTGCGGGCAGGTCCTCCTCATTGCTGGCTCCCTTCGCTTACGGCACTGAGGCCCCGGCCCCCTTCGTGTGGATATCTGGCACCTTTCTGCCACAGGACCTTTGCCCTTCCTGCTGCCTCTCCAGGAATGAGCTGCCCCAGGTCTTCACATGGTCAGTCCCTTCCCAGTACTCAGACCTCAGCTGACACAGCATCTCCTCAGTGCTGCGTTCTTTAGCCACCTTCTAGAAAACAGCTTCATGGAAGCCAGGTTAAAGGTACACAGGACCTCTCTGTACTCTCCCTGCAACTTTTCTCTAAATTTAAAATTGGTTCAAAATAAAGCGTTTTTAAAAAGACAGACAGGAACCCTTTCATTTGGTGTATTGAGAAAAAGCAAGGTTAGGATGCCTGACATAGAGGAAGAGAAAGAGCAGTAAGAGATGCTGCTTCCAGGTGCGGGCCATGCAGCCACTGCCCCCAGCCCCGTCAGAAGGAGCTTGGATTTTATTCTCAAAGGGGCCTCAAGCAGGGCAGCTAGGAAGAAGATCAGCAGTTGCCCATAGGACTGTCCTACAGAGAAGGAATTCCATGTATCCTGCGTAATCCCTGGAAGCCAGGATGGACTTAATGGGGAGGCAGATGTGGATCTGTGTAGAATGTTCCAACACCTAAAGACAGAAGTGGAGGGAATGAGCCCTCTTCCTTGGAGTGGGCAACCCGAAGCTAAAAGAGTGGTTGTTGGCGAGAACATTCAGGGAACTCAGCATCCAGGACAAACTCTAAGACCACCTGTGTCCCCAGAAAAGCCAGCCAGGTGAGGGAGGATGCTCATCTTCCATTTCCGAAACATCCGGGGGCTGGAGGCCCAGGGTCCCCTGCCTGTTGTCCTGAGTACCTCCTCTGTAACCACCTCCAGCACATCCTCAGTCTCTGGAGCCACTGCTGGGCAAATGCCAAGGGCTACAACCTGCTGGCGTGCACAGCAACGACTGGCCAAGTAGCAACTGCCATCTTCAGATGGGGCACGGCGTCTCTTGTTCACTCCAAGTCCCATCACCCCTTAACCATCAAGAGGCAAGTGACACCAAATCTGAGGCTCAAATCCCAGCTCTACTGCCTTCTAGCTGTGTGACCTTGGCCAAGTGACTCCATCCTTCTGTGCCTCAGTTTCCTCATCTGTAAAACAAGGATCATGGTACCCATGGCAGCAGGGCCATCATGGGACTGTGTTAGTTAAGATACACACAAGCGGCCGGGTGCGGTGGCTCACGCCTGTAATCCCAGCACTTTGGGAGGCCAAGGCGGGTGGATCACGAGGTCAAGAGATCGAGACTATCCTGGTCAACATGGTGAAACCCTGTCTCTACTAAAAATACAAAAATTAGCTGGGCATGGTGGCGCATGCCTGTAGTCCCAGCTACTCGGAAGGCTGAGGCAGGAGAATTGCTTGAACCCAGGAGACAGAGGTTGTGGTGAGCCGAGATCGCGCCATTGCACTCCAGCCTGGATAACAAGAGCGAAACAAGAGCGAAACTCCGTCTCAAAAAAAAAAAAAAAAAAAAACACACAAGCATTTAGAGCAGTGGCTGGAAAATAATAATAGTGTTAACAACTCCTATTACTGGTCGGGCACAGCGGCTCACGCCTTTAATCCCAGCCCTTTGGGAGGCGGGCGGATCACTTGAGGTCAGGAGTTGGAGACCAGCCTGGCCAACATGGTAAAACCCCGTCTCTACTAAAAATACAAAAATTAGCTGGGCGTGGTGGTGGATGCCCAGCTAATTTTTGTATTTTTAGTAGAGACGGGAGGCTGAGGCAGGAGAATCACTTGAGCCCAGGAGGTGGAGGTTGCAGTAAGCTGAGATCGCACCACTGCACTCCAGCCTGGGCGACAGAGCGAGACTTTGTCTCAAAAAAAAACAAAGCAAAGCAATGTATGTTATTACGCACCTTCATCTACCTAGGCACAGTGTCATCGAGGACGCGCTGATTCCCTAATCCCTAACCTACTTCCTTCCGTGCGGAGCTGCCTGGTTCCTGGCATCGGTTGACTTTGCAAGCCCAGGAGGATGCCTTCTGGAGCCTGTCTAGAGCACACAGGAGAGAGAAACCCAGAGCAGAGCATCAAAAACACCTGACCGGCTAACCGGCCCCAACTCTGCCTGCAAGGGTAGCCAGGCGAGTGCCCCCAGACTCCCCTCTCCAGCTCCCAGTCTCCCGTTTCTAGCGGCATCTGCAGACCTCCCATGCGGCAGCCAGTGCCCACCAGAGGCACTTTGCACAAAGAAGACATTTTTATTCTAATTTCTGAGAGAACAGGCCAGGCAACCTAGATAGTCATTAGCACTGAAGAAAGAAACATCTCATCCCAACTCCTAACCCCTCAGACTGAGCAGAAAAATGACAGCAGCCTCTGGCAACTTCCCTAATTTGAGCTGGAAGAAAAGATCTTTGTGCCTCCCTCGAGAGGGTTCGTGACCTCTTGTGCGATTCCCAGCTTAGAGAATTTGCCCCTTTCAAGCCCTGCTGGCTCGGTCTCTTCCAGGAAGGAGTAGCTGCGCCCCTCTGAGCCTGTGTGCAGGAAGCACCTCCTCAATGCAACTCAAGAGGCCCCGGGAAGCCCAGCACCACCTCTGGGGCCCGCCCTTCCCCAGTTCCTCGCCCCCGGGGCAGAAGGCAGCTTTGCCTTCCAAACCAGGCTTCTGAGCAAGAAGGAAAGAAAGAGCCTCCCATCTGCTGCATAGAGTTGGTACTGAATCTCCGCAAAACCTCCAATTACTCTGAGGAGCCATCGCTGCTGATTTTTGTCAAAATCTCCACGTCTCAAGAAGGTGAGACCTGGCTACTGTTTCCAGACGCCCACACGGAAGTCAAGGCTGGTTCGCAAAGGATTGGAGGCTGGGACGTGGCAGCCTGCACCTCGAATTGGAGAGCAAGACTTTCAGAGAAACAAAACATCATCAAGTCCCCTGCACACACTCAGCTAAGCTCTCTGCACACAAGTATACATGAGTTCGCACGCCGCCCAGGCAGGCGCTGGATGAAGAGAACAGAGACCGAAAAAAGATGCACTGATCCTGGGGAGGATGATTTGAGTTTAAGCTGTATCTGCTGAAAGCCCATCATGCACCAGAAGTCAGAGACACAAAAGGACATCCTGACACAGAGGCCGTCTGGCTGGATACTTTGGTGACACACAGGACTGGCCAGGTCACATGCGGGGCCGGGTGCAAAATGAAAAGGCAGGAGGGGGATCTTGGTCAAAAAATATTAAGAATTTCAAGAGCATGACACCAAGTTTGGGGTCCTTCTGAGCGTAGCATCAGCTGCAACTGCTCAGGTCCCATGTCTATGAAACCAGCCTGGGTCGAATGCGGCAGAAAAGAGGGGAGGGGAGCGGAGGGGAGGGGAGGGGGGAGAGGGAAAGAAGAGGAGAGGGGAAAAGGGGAGGGGTGGGAAATGAAGGAAGGAAGAAGGGAAGGGAGAAGGAAAGGGAAGGAAGAAAGGAGGAAGGGAAAAAGGAAGAGAGAAAAGCGGGAGGGAGGGAGAGGGAGGGAAGGAGAGGAGAGAGGATGGAAAGAAGGAGTGAAAGAGTTAAAGAGCAAGGAGGCATCAAGAAAGAGAGAAAGGAAAGGAAAAGAGAAATGTGTGGCTCATATAACTAGCCATCTAAGAACTGCTTCCATCTGACTGGACACAGAGATTCAAATTATCAGCAAAGCTGAGGTTTACTGATCCTCCCTAGGTGTCGGCCACTGTTCTAAGGGATTTACATGTATTGACTCATTTACTTATCATCACAAGTCCCTGACCTAGCTATTTCTATGTCCCCATTTTTAAGATGAGGAAACTGAGGCACAGAAAGTTTGGGCAGCTTGCCAAGATTCTGGATTCAGTATCAGTCTGGTATCTTGGCAAGCTGCCTAACCTTGCCAGGATTCAAACCCAGGCACTCTGACTCCCAGCTCACACAAGAGGTGTCAAATAAAAACCATGGACACAGTCCACATCCTCAGCACGTGCTGGCTTCCAGGAAAGCAGGCACTTTGGTAGGCACATCCAGCACCCGCTGTCTGCGGAGGCGGAAGGGTTGAAGGGAGAGCTCCCCATTGGTTTAAGGTGTATTTATTAGGGATGGCCCATGCCAGACACCCTCCCCCATCCTGTGTCCTTTCATAACTCCTCAACAGCACAGAAGACAACAGGATGGGGAGACGGCCATGGTATACAGAGCCCACTGTGCCAACTCGGAATCCACGCCTGAATCCTGACAGATTTCTGCAAGGTGAAACCTGAAGGAGCAGCTAGCTCTCAGGGAAAGTGCATTTTAGACATTTCTTGGTGGCTGTCCCTGAGTAGAACGCAACCATCCAGATACATTAGCTATGCCATCTATCAGCCCAGCAGGCTGCAGAAGCAGAGGCCAACCTCCTCAGAGATGGTGGCGCTCAGCCTGGGTCTCTCCAGAGGACGCTGGGACATCTACCCAAGGGTCCCCAGAGGGCCACCCAGGAACAGATCTACAACAGAGCTTTTCATTCTTAATGTGAATGTCTTGCTAACCTTTAGAAATAGGGAGTTCAAGCCCAGTCATCTTGAAGAAATGGCTGATCCCATGTCCAGAGCAAGACATGTACCAGATGAATCCGGAGGATCTTGTGCCTGGAAGTAGGAAAACATTCCTACTGATGGGGACGCCTCAAAAGGACAAGCGAGGCAGCAGGAAGGAGCACCTGCTGGGCAACGATGGGATGAGTTACAGCATCCAAACAACTAATGACTCAATGGGTTGAAACACATCAAATATCCTAAATTCATGAGCTCACGGTGATATTAACAAACCAGCATATGGAGAGTCTGTCAGGCTGGATTTCTGGCTTCTCTTGAAAAACTGGAAGATCTGACAGCATTAGACCTATATCCTCATATGATGACACAGGAGCTGGGAACAGCTGTCCCTTGTAGGCAGAGCACAGGCTCTCCACTTTGCCACAGTCTCCACCACTCCCTTTGACTGCCCTGGAGAGAGCGCACTCATTGTTTGCATATGAGCACCTGCTTCACTCCTTTACACCATGTACCTGCTACTTCATTCCAGAATGTTCTGATCTGGAACATCCCTCACCTAGCAGTTCCTGAAGATCAGATCTGGCCTAGCTTCTCTAGGCTGTTTCCAAAAGGCCCGTGATCAGAAGGAACAAACATGCAACTGAAAAAAGACGGGCCACATTCCCCACCCAACCTCCCTGCCCCCTCCACACATCCTCTGGCCTGACCCCTCTCTGTCCTGTTTGGTTGGGGTTCTGTGCAGAGGGACAGTGGACTGTGGTTGACATTTTCAAAGGTTCATTCCGGCTTCTCAATGAGAATAGACTGGAAAGAGATGAGCATGAGAAAAGCAAGATGCTAGAAGGAGCTACAGCAGATTCCGGGCAGGAGATGATGGGGCTTGGATAGGGGTGGAAGAGCGAAGATGGGCCAGAGCCCTGGGTATTCAAAGCTAGAGGTGGCGACTCACTGACAGAGAGAATGCAGGATGTGAAATGAAGACAGAAGCCAGGATGATGCCAGGGTTTTCAACCTGAGCAAACTGGAAGGATGGAATTGCTGTCAGCTGCCACGTGTGTTCTGGGAAAGTATTATGTTTACGTCTATTTAAATTCATTGAAATCCCAATTAACTTTGATTTAAAATCACCATTCCCAAGCAGCAGTTGCCTGCCTCCCCTCATAACCCAGAATCAAGACGGCATCACTCTTGTAACGGTGACCCCGTTTCTCTATGACTAACAAACAGGGATGCCAAACGGGTTGAGTGCCAGCCAGCCAGGAGCATCCATAAGAAAGAATCTCCCTTTAAAGGGCCACTACTGTAAGATTCTTCTGCAAACCCCAGTACACCCCCACCTTCTGTCATGCTCAGTTATGTCTAAGATGTGAACAGTGTCTCAGCCCATCTTCCCAAAATAGCCCAGAAGAGCAAGCAAGAAATATTCCACCCCTAAAGGTCTTTCACTGAAAAGTTGGGAAGCTCTGGAAACAGGTGCATGTAATTGAACAGCCCCAGACACCAGTACTCGGTGATGGGCCACTTGACATGACATTGTGTTTCATTTCTGTAATTGCTCAGCCCGTGCCTTGAGTCAAGGAGACATCCTAAGACGTTTCTCACATCAACACACCCATTAGCAGATGAAAGCGAGGCGCCCTTCCAAAGTCTCTAAATGTACTGTGCTTCTCATTGTTCAGTGAGGCCCAGAACCACGGTGGGAGTGTTGTGGGGGGAGGTCAAAGTGTTTCTCTGCATGGCTGGCTACCGTTGCCATGGTAACCACAGGCCTACCAGAGGAAGCCGCCACTGAGAGAGAGCCCCATGGTGGACCCGTGGCTGGGAGCTTTCAGAGTAGAGAAGTCTTACCTCCCTGGGGTAGGGGGTGGTTATGTAGACTTGAAGAGAGAAGTCTAACTTACATGCCTAGATTCAAACCCAAGTTTCCCCGCTTATTAACTGTACGAACCCTGGAGCTTACTCAAAGGCTCTACATCCTCAGCTTCCTCAACTGTAAAATGGGAGGGACCATGGGTGTAGTGAGGAGTTAAGGAGACAAAGCAATGTGCTAGCACGCAGGAGCCCTCAACAAGACTGCTACAATTCCCAGCCACCATCCGCACCGCCACCTCTGTCCGGTCTCCCACAAGCCACGCCAGGGCCCGCTAGGAGATCTGGCTGGACACATGTGCAGGAAGAGCTGCTTTGCACAGCTTGTGGTGGATGGTGTCTTCCAAAGAGGGTCACACCAGTAGATCCAGCTCACACTACATTCCTTCCTACAGAGATGGGCCAATGTCCCTTCCCTTTGAGTCTGGGTGGGCCTGGGACTCCAGTGGAAGGGACTCCATGGGCCTTGTGAGGGAGTCATAAAAGGCAATGCAGCTCCTGCCTGGTCCTCTCATGATGCTCACCCTTGCAACCAGCTGCCATATTGCACGGAAGCCAAGCAGCCACAGGAAGGGGCTCGTGGAGGTGTTCCAGCCACAGCCCAGCTGTGATCGCAGCAGACAACAGCTTCGGCCCCCAGACATTTGACTGAGCCCTGAGATGACTCCCTCAAGCTGCCTAAGAGGACAACAGGAATTGCAGAAAGACAGCTGCTCCTGCCACACCCTGTTCCAATTCTAGTGAGCAAAATAAAGGGCATCGTCCTTTTAAGTCACCGTGTCTCAGGTACTTTGTCATACGGCAGTTGATCATAAGAACACAACTCTTAGAAATTTTAATCTTGATCCGACTTTCAAGATGGCCGCCTAAGAACAGCTCAGGACTTCAGCTCCCAGTGAAAGTGCAGAGAGTGAGTGGACGCCGCATTTCCAGACGAACTCTTATTGCCCACAGACCAGGAGATACCCAGGCAGAGGGGTCGCCAGCGTCGCAGTCCCAGCCGGTGCGGCTGTTTTGGCCCCCGCGGGGCTGATTCCGCCCGCGTGGCTGCTGTGACCACTCCCTGTTGCTGCCGTTCTCCGTACAAAAGCCACTGGTCTGGGAGCCCTCTTAGCTGGCGAGCAGAGCCTTGAGACGGCAGAATAGCCCATTCATCTGAAATAGCGAGTCAGGCCAGGAGATTCCTAGGCAAAAAATCCGCCAGGAGCCGGCGCCGCGGTTCGAGCCGACTCCGTGAGTCGCAGCACGGGAGATCCCGGCGCCTTTTCAACAAGCGACCGGAACGCGGGGTCGTTCAACTTAAAAGAAAAGACTCTGAGTCAGGGAGCCAGGTGATCAGGCTCAGTTGGTCCCACCCCTCCACCCCCAACAACAACGAAAACAAAAACAGTAATTGGAAACCCTCTGGGTTGAGCCCTTCAAACCAAGCACAGCTGAACCGGGACGGTCCGGCTCCGTGGGGGAGGGGCTTCCGCCATTACTGAGACTCTCCACCGCTACGGAGGCAGGCTGCCGTTGCCGAGGCAACCTGCCACAACAGAGAGAGTCCGCCATAACAGAGGCGGGGCCACCATTGCCCAGACAGTTCTAACTACGCCCATATAAAAAGGACTACAGGGAAGAGCTCAGGGCAGCTGGGTGGAGCCCACAGCAGCTCAGCAAAGCCCCTGCGGGCAGGCAGAGGCTAGGCGTGCTGCTAGCTGGGCGGGTCCGACCTGAAAAAAAAAAAAATCAAAAAAGGCAGTAGTGCAACGGAAACTCATAAAGCTCCAACTCCCTGGGACAGAGACAGACAACAGGTGGATAAACCCACAAAAATGGGTAGAAACCAGCGTAAAAAGGATGAAAACTCCCGAAACCAGAACACCTCTCCTCCTAAAAGGGATCACAACTCCTCACCAGCAAGGGAACCAGACCGGATGGAGAAGGAGGGTGATGAAATGACAGAATCAGACTTCAGAAGATGGGTAGTAAGAAACTACAATGAGCTAAAAGAACATGTTCTAACCCATCGCAAAGAAAATAGGAACCTTGAAAAAAGATTGGACGAACTGCTGACGAGAATGGACAGCATAGAGAGGAGAATAAGTGAATTGATGGAGCTGAAAAACGCAACACGAGAACTTCGTGAAGCATGCACAAGCTTCAACAGCCGAATTGACCAAGCAGAAGAAAGGATATCAGAGGTCGAAGACCAACTCAATGAAATAAAAAGAGAAGGCAAGAACAGAGAAAAAAGCGCAAAAAGGAATGAACAAAATCTTCAAGAAATGTGGGACTATGTGAAAAGACCTAATCTACGTCTGATAGGTGTACCTGAATGTGATGAAGAGAATGAATCCAAGCTGGAAAATACTCTTCAGGATATTATCCAGGAAAACTTCCCCAACCTAGCAAGGCAGACCAATATTCAAATCCAGGAAATACAGAGAACACCACAGAGATATTCCTCAAGAAGAGCAACCCCAAGGCACATAATCGTCAGATTCACCAGGGTTGAAATGAAAGAGAAAATGCTAAGGGCAGCCAGAGAGAAAGGTCGGGTTACCCACAAAGGGAAGCCCATTAGACTCACAGCAGATCTCTCAGCGGAAACCCTACAAGCCAGAAGAGACTGGGGGCCAATATTCAACATCCTTAAAGAAAAGAACTTTCAACCCAGAATCTCCTATCCAGCCAAACTCAGCTTCATAAGTGAAGGAAAAATAAAATCCTTTGTGAACAAGCAAGCACTCAGAGATTTCATCACCACCAAACCTGCTCTACAAGAACTCCTGAAAGAGGCTCTACACATATAAAGGAACAACCAGTACCAGCCACTCCAAAAACACACCAAATGGTAAAAAAAGCAGCAACACAATCAAGAATCTGCATCAACTAACCAACAAAACAGCCAGGTAGCATCAAAATGACAGCATCAAATTCACACATAACAATACTATCCCTAAATGTCAATGGACTAAATGCCCCAATCAAAAGACACAGACTGGCAAATTGGATAAAAAGCCAAAACCCATCAGTGTGCTGTATCCAGGAAACCCATCTTACATGCAAGGATACACAAAGGCTCAAAATAAAGGGATGGAGGAAGATCTACCAAGCAAATGGAGAGCAAAAAAAGGCAGGAGTTGCAATTCTCATCTCTGATAAAATAGACTTTAAAGCAACAAAGATCAAAAGAGACAAAGAAGGACATTACATAATGGTAAAAGGATCACTGCAACAAGAAGAGCTAACGATCCTAAATATATATGCACCCAATACAGGAGCACCCAGATACATAAGGCAAGTTCTTAATGACTTACAAAGAGACTTAGACTCCCACACAATAATAGTGGGAGACTTTAACACCCCATTGTCAATATTAGACAGATCAACCAGACAGAAAATCAACAAGGATATCCAGGACCTGAACACAGACCTGGAACGAGCAAACCTAATAGACATTTACAGAACTCTCCACCCCAAATCCACAGAATATACATTCTTCTCAGCACCACATCACACCTACTCTAAAATTGACCACATAATTGGCAATAAATCACTCCTCAGCAAATGCAAAAGAACAGAAATCATAACAGTCTCTCAGACCACAGTGCAATCGAGTTAGAACTCAGAATGCAGAAACTAACTCAGAACCGCACAGCTTCATGGAAACTGAACAACTTGCTCTTGAATGTTGACTGGATAAACAATGAAATGAAGGCAGAAATAAAGATGTTCTTCGAAACCAATGAGAACGAAGACACAACATACCAGAATCTCTGGGACACATTTAAAGCAGTCTCTAGAGGAAAATATATAGCAATGAGTGCCCACATGAGAAGAAAGGAGAGATCTAAAATTGACACCCTATCATCAAAATTGAAAGAGCTAGAGGAGCAAGATCAAAAAAACTCAAAACCTAGCAGAAGACAGGAAATAACTAAGATCAGAGCAGAACTGAAGGAAATAGAGACACAAAAAACTCTTCAAAAAATCAATAAATCCAGGAGCTGGTTTTTTGAAAAGATCAACAAAATAGACAGACCACTAGCCAGATTAATAAAAAAGAAAAGAGAGAATAACCAAATTGATGCAATAAAAAACGATAAAGGGGATATCACCACAGATTCCACAGAAATCCAAACCATCATCAGAGATTATTACAAACAACTCTATGCACATAAACTAGTAAACCTGGAAGAAATGGATAAATTCCTGGACACCTGCAACCTCCCAAGCCTAAACCTGGAAGAAGCCGAAACCCTGAATAGACCAATAACATGGTCTGAAGTCGAGGCAGCAATAAAGAGCCTACCACCCAAAAAAAGCCCAGGTCCAGATGGGTTCACAGCTGAATTCTACCAGACATACAAGGAGGAGCTGATACCATTCCTTCTGAAACTATTCCAGACAATCCAAAAAGAGGGAATCCTTCCCAAATCATTTTACAAGACAAACATCATCCTGATACCAAAACCCGGCAGAGACTCAACAAGAAAAGAAAATTTCAGACCAATATCCATGATGAACATAGATGCAAAAATCTTCAATAAAATACTGGCAAACCGATTGCAACAGCATATCAAAAAGCTCATCCACCATGATCAAGTAGGATTCATCCCGGGGATGCAAGGCTGGTTCAACATACGCAAGTCCATAAACGTAATTCACCACATAAACAGAACCAAAGACAAAAACCACATGATTATCTCGATTGATGCAGAGAAGGCTTTTGACAAAATTCAACAACCCTTTATGCTAAAAACCCTCAATAAACTAGGTATTGACGGAACGTATCTCAAAACAATAAAAGCTATTTACGACAAACCAACAGCCAATATCATACTGAATGGGCAAAAACTGGAAGCATTCCCTTTGAAATCTGGCACTAGACAAGGATGCCCTCTCTCACCACTCCTATTCAATATAGTACTGGAAGTTCTAGCCAGAGCAATCAGGCAAGAAAAAGAAATAAAGGGTATCCAAATTGGAAAGGAGGAAATCAAATTGTCTCTATTTGCAGATGACATGATTGTATATCTGGAAGACCCCATCATCTCAGCCCAAAATCTCCTGAAACTGATAAACAACTTCAGCAAAGTCTCAGGATACAAAATCAACGTGCAAAAATCACAAGCATTCCTTTACACCAGTAATAGACTTCAAGAGAGCCAAATCAAGAACGAACTGCCATTCACAATTGCTACAAAGAGAATAAAGTACCTAGGAATACAACTAACAAGGAACGTAAAGGACCTCTTCAAGGAGAACTACAAGCCATTGCTCAACGAAATAAGAGAGGATACAAACAGATGGAGAAACATTCCATGTTCATGGTTAGGAAGAATCAACATCGTGAAAATGGCCATACTGCCCAAAGTAATTTACAGATTCAATGCTATTCCCATCAAGCTACCAATGACCTTCTTCACAGAACTGGAAAAAAACACCTTAAACTTCATATGGAACCAAAAGAGAGCCCGCATAGCCAAGTCAATTCTAAGCAAAAAGAACAAAGCGGGAGGCATCACACTGCCGGACTTCAAACTATACTACAAGGCTACAGTAATCAAAACAGCATGGTACTGGTACCAAAACAGAGATATAGACCAATGGAACAGAACAGAGGCCTCACAGGAAATACAACATACCCACAACCATCTGATCTTCGACAAACCTGACAAAAACAAGCAATGGGGAAAGGACTCCCTGTTTAATAAATGGTGTTGGGAAAACTGGCTAGCCATGTGCAGAAAGCAGAAACAGGACCCCTTCCTGACACCTTACACCAAAATTAACTCCAGATGGATTAAAGACTTAAACATCAGACCTAATACCATAAAAACCTTACAAGAAAATCTAGGCAAAACCATTCAGGACATAGGTGTAGGCAAGGACTTCATGACCAAAACGCCAAAAGCAATGGCAACAAAAGCCAAAATAGACAAATGGGACCTAATCAAACTCCACAGCTTCTGCACGGCAAAAGAAACAGTCAGTAGAGTGAATCGGCAACCAACAGAATGGGAAAAAATTTTTGCAGTCTACCCATCTGACAAGGGGCTGATATCCAGAATTTACAAAGAACTAAAGCAGATCTACAAGAAAAAAACAAACAAGCCCATTCAAAAATGGGCAAAGGATATGAACAGATACTTTACAAAAGAAGACATACAGGAGGCCAACAAACATATGAAAAAATGCTCATCATCACTGGTCATCAGAGAAATGCAAATCAAAACCACATTGAGATACCATCTCACACCAGTTAGAATGGCGATCATTAAAAAATCGGGAAACAACAGATGCTGGAGAGGATGTGGAGAAATAGAAACACTTTTACACTGTTGGTGGGAATGTAAATTAATTCAACCATTGTGGAAGACAGTGTGGCAATTCCTCAAGGACCTAAAAATAGAAATCCCATTTGACCCAGCAATCCCATTACTGGGTATATATCCAATGGATTATAAATCATTCTACTACAAGGACACGTGCACACGAATGTTCATTGCAGCACTGTTTACAATAGCAAAGACCTGGAACCAACCCAAATGCCCAACGATGATAGACTGGATAGGGAAAATGTGGTACATATACACCATGGAATATTATGCAGCCATCAAAAACGATGAGTTCACGTCCTTTGTAGGGACATGGATGAACCTGGAAACCATCATTCTCAGCAAACTGACACAAGAGCAGAAAATCAAACACCGTATATTCTCGCTCATAGGCGGGTGTTGAACAATGAGAACACATGGACACAGGGAGGGGAGCACTACACACTGGGGTCTGTTGGGGGGAAATGCGGGAGGGGCGGGGGGTGGGGAGGTGGGAAGAGATAGCATGGGGAGAAATGACAGATACAGGTGAGGGGACGGAAGGCAGCAAAGCACACTGCCATGTGTGTACCTATGCAACAATCTTGCATGTTCATCACATGTACCCCAAAACCTAAAATGCAATAAAAAAAAAAAGAAAAAAAAAAAAAAAGAAATTTTAATCTTGAACCTCATTCAAACTGCTCACTATAAAATTCCTTGAGGGATCAGCCAAAGGACAGATTTTGCCAAGGAAGCGCATCTCCGTGAGCTCTTCAGTGATGAACGCTGGAGGGGAAGCAGAGGTACTGGTTTCTGCCTGTTGTATTGAGAATGGAAATTCCAAGAGGACAAAGACCATGTCTGAGTTTTCCCTGCCTAGGGCAGAGCCTGTCACATAGTAGGCGCTCAGAAAATGTTGGTCAAATCAATGAGAACATCAGATACACAAGGAACAAAATAATTAAGACTGTAAACTGTGGGAATGAATGTTTCCACCTGATGTGCACTAGTAGTAACCACAAAAACCAAACTAATAAAAGTACACTGAAAATATCTAATCTTACTATCCCTAAAAGAACAAACACCTGGCAGGTTGAAGAAGGCAGACAAAGTGATATTTTTCTTTTCAAGGCTACTTCTGAGTCTACGAAAAGATAAAGAGCATCTTCATATAAAACTGAAGCATTATAAAAATACATAAGAAAGAATTTGAATATCTCCTGACCATGATGCTCAGGTTAGGATTAGTTAAAATAACAGAGAACTATAATCAGTTTAAAAGCCCATCAAGTGGAGAAGAGCTAAACAAATCATGGCACAACGGAATATCACACAGCAGGTAAAAAGATTGAGGTAAGTATAAATATGCTAACGCGGTTAGGTCTACAAAATATATTGTTGACTGAAAAAAAGCAAGTTGCAGACTATGTCGGTATAACATTTAAATGAAAAAATTAAATGCCCAAGAATAATATATTGTTCCTGGTTCCACATATAAGGAAAAACATAAAAACATTAAATTCATGATCGTATTTGCCTCTGGGGAGAGGGAATGGAATTGAGGATAGTGCAAAAGAGAACGTCAATCTTTTCTGTCATGTTTGGGTCCTTTTCTTACAAAATAATAAAAGACTCGCTGCAAATGTGACAAAATGTGAACAGCTGACATTTCTAGGTGCAGAGTACACTGATGTTTGTTATGTTACTCTTTGTACTTTTCACTTTTTGTATTTCTCAAAATAAAAATTACAATAAAAAAGGAAGGTTTTTCACATCCTACTACTAAAACGGTAACGGGCAACCATATTTTAAAGCCCAATGTGCAATAATTTATTAAAATGGCAACTGCCTCACCCCTTGAGCCCAGCAATCTCACATCTTAATGTTCACCCTGGAGAAAGGCTAAGCATTCGGGCAGATACCGAGATATTAGCCAAGCATTGCTCGTAATAGAAGACACCTGGAGACCACTTAGATGTCCACAAGTGGGGAATCGCTAAGGAGTCCGGAGCAGTCCCATACCCAGAACAGTATACAGCAGCAGCAAAGAACAGAGTGGATGACATCCGTGAACTGGTGTGAAACCATCTTCAGGATGCATTGTTGAGGGAAAAGAAGCAAGTTGCAAAAATATTATGTAAAGAATATCTTTTTAAAAATACCGTATTTTTCTACAGATAAGTATATATACACACACATATATAAGTATATACTTATACTATATATAGTATATATATATGTATGTATATATATTTGTGTTTATATGTACATATGTAAGTATATACACACATTACAAGTATATATATTACAAGTATAGATACATATACTTAAATTACAAGTATAGACATAGGCGCAATCTGAAATAAAGAAAATAAAGGCATAGTAACTGTGGTTTTCTCTGGAGAGAAAGTAGAAAGAGACATGGGGCTTGGGATGCTGATCACAACAGACTTTAGCCCTATTTGTAATGTTTTCATTGTCACACAGATAAACAGTAATAATAATAGTAATAATAATAATAATAATAGCAAACCTCTATATCGCTTTTCTGATTTGCCAGACACTGTTCTAAGTGCTTTTCATGCATTCCTTCATTCATTCATTCAATCCAACAACAGTCCTAAGAGGTCAAGTACTATTATTCCTATTTTACAGGAAGGATCCCAAAGCAGAGAGAGGTAAAGAAAATCACCTAAATCAAAAAGAATCACAACTATACACACCAAAACATATTAGTCATATTTAAACCCATGGGTTTGTTGTAATATACTGCACAAAACCTTCCTGAGTGTCTACACCATTCATTCACTTGTTCAAAAATGAGCCCTCTCTCTGCACCAGACAGAATCCCTGTCTTGTGGAGGTGAAAGATTCAGTGGGAAAAAGAAAGACCACTAATGAAATACATAAATTAAAGTGCAAAGGATGCTAGATAGTTGCAACTGACATGGAGAAAAATGGAGACGGGAAGAAGGGTAAGCAACATTGGAGTGGACTACAGTGGTTGCAGTGTTAGGTAGTGAGGCCAAGGACCTCCTCTGGCCAAGGGTTGCCATCATAAAGGTCTAAGGAGGTAGGAGCACAGAAAGGGAAGGGAGGAGGTTCCAAGAAGAGGAAATAGGTGCAAAGTCACTGAGGCAGGAGCACGCTCAGGGTGTTTCAAGGAAGCAGGAGGCCGGTGTGGCCAGACTCAGGCAAGTAAACAAACAGGAAGTCAGAGGTCACGGAATGGCCAATTATTTGGAGCATTCTGATCCACTTTAAGGACATTGGCTTTTAGTTGGAATGAGATGGACACTAACAGGGCATTTTGAGCAGAGGAGGAACAGGGTGCAATTGACATGCAGCAAAGCAGCCTTGGCTGTTGTGGGAAGAAAGGATCGAGAAGGGGCAAAGGAGGGGCTACTGCAATGGTCCAGGCGAGCGACAGTAATGGCTGGGACCAGTGAAGGGAAGTCCATTTCTGGATCTATTTGGAAGACAGAGCCACAAGATTTGCTGATGGCTTGGAAGGAACTGAAGAAGAAGAATCAAGGATGCTCTAGGTTTTTTAGCCTGAGCAGCAGGAAGGATGGAATTGCCATCAGAAGTAGGGAAGGCTGTGGGAGGAACAGACTCAGGGCAAAGGTGGGAAGTATGGCTCTGGGCCAGGTAAGTATGAGATGCCAGTGAAACGTCCAGGTAGAGATGTCATATAGATAGCCACGGAGAGATGTCTGGAGCCCAGGGGAGAAGTCCTGGCTGGAGACAAAGTGAATAAGCTTCATCTACCATCTGCTAAAACCTGAGGCTCCAAGAGCTAAATGTGGCCGGCAGGTGTGTTGTGTTAAGCCTACATAATATTTTTTCATTTAGATTTATTTCCCACATTTTTTATAAGATTTCCAGATTTCTAGCATTGGCTGGAAAATTGGAAGATCTGCCAACTTTAAACTCCAATTCCTGCTTGGAGGTGGGCAGTGTCCACCTCCTTGGACCAGGCAGCCAACCAAAACTCCCAGTTGGCCAGCTAAGTTTATCACCTTACCTCCCTGGCCCCCTGGAGTCTATCAGTAACTCCACTTAGACAACTGCTATTCCGCTTAGACAAAGCTAGTGAAGCCTGAACTTCTGACTTTTTCTCCTTCTCCCAAAAAGCTCATTACAAGGATCTCTTGGACAAAACAACCTAGCATGATGTCTAACTTCACTGGAGTACAGAATTGCTAAACACACCCAGCAATAGAGAAGATGGCAACTCAATCTCAGCCAGGTGGGAAGCCATATGAACAGTCCACCTGGCTCTCATTTCCCTAAATCAAGATCGCCTTGTCTTTTAAACTTAAGAGATCCCCAACAAAACAACACTAATAAATCACAGCAAAGTGTTAGGAGGTTTTCTTTGCCATCCACAAAGCATATATTTCCATTACCTGTCCCAGATTGGCCAAATGAAGACCAATGTGTCTATAAAATGCAATGACATGTTAATGCAAACCTTAGAAAAGATAAAATGCTTTTTATCTCCATCTTAGGAAAACCTAATAAAGAATTAACTGTCCGCGACGCCATGGAATTTCACTCGAGGCTTTACTTTATGTCAGGACTTCTTAGATCATTAACTTTTAACAGACAGGCTTCCCCCCATACCCCAGGCTTTGGACATGTGGCTGCCACCTCACACTACACTAAGAAGCCATTAAAATTGGACTCCTGCTTCCCATCAGAACTTTAGTTAAGAGCTCCAGCTGATGCCTCCTCATGACAGCGAATCTCGGCATGAATCCTGTATGTCAAAGTTTGCAGCTCAAAGGTCTCGGCAGTATTTATTTGCACAGGTCCTTTATGGCTGAATGAGAGCTCCTGGATCTAGACTGTTGCCCACGTCTGACCACCATAATGGGCAGCTCCTGGAAGAAGTTGGAGGATGGGTTGAAAAGTAGGCAACTGATATTTGTAAAGCTTCAGAAGTGTACCAACGTATTCGGAGTAGCTGGGCAGTTCTCCAATCCATGACAAAGAGTGTCCAATCTCCTCTGGGGGAGTTAAAAAGTAACAAGTCTAATGTCCTGAAACAGCAAAGCAAATGTCTTGCTTCCAACAAGACCATAGCTCCAACAGTGACTTCTCAACACTCAGGAAAAAGCTCGCCAGTGCTGTGCTAAGATTGTGTCAATAGGTGCACTATGAATGTGGGGCAGCATCAAAGAAGAAAATATTTTTTTTTTTAGAAATGGGGTCTCATTACGTTGCCATGGCTGGAGTGCAGTGACTATTCACAGGCACAGAGAGGGTGCACTACAGCCTTGAACGCTGTGCCTCAAGAGATTCTCCCTCCTCAGCTCCCCGAAAGTAGTTGGGATTACAGGCAAGCAGCAAAATGCCTTGCTAAAGAAGAAAATGTTTAAACACTAGTTCCTGGAAAACTGGATAGCCACATGCGAAAGAATGAAATTGAACCTTTATACCTTATACCATACGCCAAAACTAACTCAAGATGTATAAGAGACTTAACTAAAAGGGCTAAAACTATAAATTCTTAGAAGAAAACCTAAGGGCAAATCTTCATGATCTTTCAAGGGTGTTATATTTAAGAAATCATTGCAAAATCCATGAAGGGCAAATCTTCATGGATTTTGCAATGATCTCTTAAATATAACAAAAAAAATACAGGAAATAAATTGGACTTCTTAAAAATAAAACTTTGGTGCATTAAAACAGGGATCCCCAAACCCTGGGCTGTGGATAGTACCAGTCCATGACCTGTTAAGAATCAGGCCACAAAGCAGAAGGTGAGCCCAGTGGGTGGCTAGTAAAGCTCCATTTTGTATTTACAGCAGCTCCTCACTGCTCACATTACCGCCTCCTGTCAGGTCAGCAGTGGCATGAGATTCTCATAGGAGCAGGAACTCTTTTGTGAACTGCTCATGCAAGGGAGCTAGGTTGTGTGCTCCTTAGGATAATCTAACTAATGGCTGATGTAAGGTGGAACAGTTTCATCCCAAAACAATCCCCCATCACCATTCGTGGAAAAATTATCTTCCATGAAACCAGTCCCTGGTGCCAAAAATATTGGGGACCACCACATAAAAGGACATTATGCCAAGAGAGCGAAAAGACAGCTCATAAATGGAAGAAAATATCTGCCAATTCATATGTGATAAGGGGTTACTATCCAGAGAATAGAAACTTCTACAACTTAGCAACCAAAGGACAAATAACCCAATTAAAAAATGAGCAAAAGACCTGAACAGACATTTCTCCACGGAAGTTATACAAATAGCAAATAAGCACATAAAAGATACTCAACGTCATTAGTCATTAGGGAAATGAAAATCAAAACCACAACGAGATACCACTTTACACTCACTAGAATAGCTACAATTTTTTAAAGGGAAAATAATAAGTCTGGGAAAATACGCGGAGAAATTGGAACCCTTACAGTTTGCTGGCGAAAATATAAAATGGTGCAGCTGCTGTAGGAAACAGTTTGGCAGCTGGTCAAAAAGTTAAGCATAGAATTACCATATAATCCAGCAATTCCACTCAAAGCTATAGACCCTAAAGATTTGAAAATAGATACTTGGCCATGAATGTTCACAACAGCATCACTCATAAGATCCAAAAAGTGGAAACAGCCCAAATCTCCATCAACAGATGAAAGAATAAACAAATGTGATCTATCCACACAATGGAATATTATTCAGCTGTAAAAAGGAATGAAGCTCTGATAGATGCTGTAACATGCATGAGCCTGGAAAACATTATGTTAAATACAGAAAGGCAGACACAGAAGAACAAATACTGTATGACTCCACTTACATATGAAATATCTAGAATAGGCAAAGTTATAGAGACAAAAAGTAGATTCGAGGTTATCAGAGGCTGGGAGGAGGGGAGAAATGAGGAGTTTTTGTTTAATAGATACAGAACTTCCTTTTTTTTTTTTTTGGATACAGAGACTCTGCCCCAGGGTGCAGTGCAATGGTGCGATCTCAGCTCAATACAACCTCTGCCTCCTGGATTCAAGCAATTCTGCCTCAGCCTCCTGAGTAACTGGGATTGCAAGTACCCACCACCATGCCTGGCTAAATGTTTGTATTTTTAGTAGAGATGGGGTTTCACCATATTGGCCAGGCTGGTCTTCAACTCCTGACCTCAAGTGATCTGTCTGCCTCAGCTTCCCAAAGTGCCGGGATTACAGGCATGAGCCACTGCACCCAGCCTGCTTAATGGATATAGGATTTCTGTTTCCGGTGATTAAAAATTTGGGAAGTAGACAGAGGTGATTGTTGCATGACATAGTGAATGCAGTTAATGCTACTGAATTATACTTAAAAATTGTTAAAGTGGCACATTTCATATATATATATATATATATATATATATATATATATATATATATATAAAACCAAGAAATGTAAAAAGGTGGGGTGGGGGAAACACCTCTACCCTCTTTGCAAGCACTGAAAATCCAGAGTCCCAGCCGAGACTTTAGATTCGCGCAGGCCTGGGTTCAAATGCGGCTCTGCTGTTTGTAGACTGTATGTCTATACTGGCTATCCCTTTCCGCAATAGTGCTGTATAACGAACAACCCCAAAACTCAGTGGCTTAGAGCAATAAACGTTTGTGTAACGCATCCATCCGCAGGTTGATGATTCCACTCACGCTCGCTGGACAGTTCTTTTAGTCTCAGCCAGGCTCCCTTTTTTTTTTTTTGAGACAGGATCTCACTCTGTCACCCAGGCTGGAGTACAGTGGCATGATCTCAGCTCACTGCAGCCTCCACCTCATGGGATCAGGTGACCCTCCCACCACAGCCTCCCTAGTAGCTGGGACCAAGGAGAGCACCACCATGCCTGGCTAATTTTTTTTTATTTTTTACATTTTAGGGAGACAAGGTCTCACTGTTACCCAGGCTGGTCTCAAACTCCTAGGCACAAGTGACTCACCAGTCTCAGCCTCCCAAAGTGCTAGAATTATAGGCATAAGCCATCACGCCCAGCCAGGCTCACTTAAATATCTGGGGTCTGCTAGCTCTTGGCTCATCTAGACTGGCCTTGGTGGCATGACTCGGATCTTCTCCACCCGCCTTCCATCCTCCAATAGCGTGGGTGTGCTCTCCTCACGGCTGCAGAGAGCAAGAGGCAAAGAGGAAACACAGAGGGTCTTCAGGGCAGGGCCCAGGGCCAGTGCGCAGGCCATCCCCTGTATTCTAGTGGCCAAAGCAAGGCACAAGCCCTGCTCAGATTCAAGGGCTGGAGAAACAGACCCTGCCACTTGAGCAGAGGAATTCAGCCCCGAATGCCCTCAAACTCTGCCAGTGTCCTTTGGCAGCTCGGCACCTCCACATAGATCCCTCTATAAAATGAAAAATATAGATCAGTGCGAGGATTCTGAGATAATCCACAGAAAGCAGGTAGCACTGAGCCTGACACATTATAATCCACTAACAAATGTCAGCTTTTATGAGATATTATCAGCCACTTAGGTCAAACGCTCAAACTTTCAACTAAAGACATTTTTTAAATAAATAAGTTCCAACATGTATACCAACATATATATATCCCAGAGCCCCGTAGCAGTGGAGGCAACCTCATAACATTCTCCTTTTGAACTCTTTGTAAATTACATACCATGGGAACCAATCCTTAGAAATCACCAAGAAAGCTTTCATCACAAAAGCTCCCAGTGCAGGCCCAGCACAGGTGAGGCTGTTTGCAGGCAGCTCAAGGAACGAGGCTCGCCCAGTGCAGCACCTAACTGTGTGGAATCCGGAGGCCCAGTGCCAGGGTTGCAATCCCAGCCATGCCCTTTGCCAGCTGTGTGGCCTTAGGCACGTTACATCGCCTCTCTGTGTCTTAGTTGCCTTATCTATAAAATGAGCTGATGATGGCTCCCCCTATCTCACAGAGTTGCCATGAGGATTAAATGAGTTAAGTCACCTGATGTGCTCAGAACAGGTTCTGGTATACGGTAAGCACTCCATCAATGGTAGTTATTATTACAAAAATGTTTCCCTTTGCTCAGACAGAGCCTTAGTGTTATCTAGGGCTGGAGGCAGGGATGCGGTGAATTGATTGCTGAATGTGGGCCAGGTAGGTAGGTGCCACTGGTCTAGGGCCACACAGGGGCTGAGGTACAATCTGATATCACTTGGGGCCAGGCTCAACTTCCCTACAGCCTCTGGCTCTGGCAGGGCATCACGTGGTTGGGCTGTAATAAGAGATATAAAGAACAAAAGAGACTGGGTGGTGGCTTACGCTTGTAATCCCAATGCTTTGGGAGGCTAAAGTGGGAGGATTGCTTGAAGCCAGGAGTTCGAGACCTCCCTGGGCAGAATAATGAGACCCTATCTTTACACATACCAAAATAAAGAATAAAAAGGCAGGCTAAGAGGAAGAGTCCTGCCTGGGGTACGGAGAAGGAGTCCTTCGGGTGGGGTGATCATGAATAAAGGAAGGGAGAGAGCCAGGCCTGGAGATATGTGGGGGAAGGTGTTCCAGGCAGCAAGAACAGCCAGTGCAAAGCCCCCGGGGCGGCCCATGCAGGGCTTGTGGGAGCAGCAGGTGGGAGCAGCAGCTGGGAGCTAGACCCTGCAGGACCTCAGGCTGTGAGCAGGACTTAGGTTCTTGCTCTGAGCAAGGCAGGAAGTCAGCAGGGAGTTGAGAGCAGGAATATGGCATGATCTGATTGACACCTTACAGAATTGCACAAGCTCTGTGTAGAGGACAGACAGCAGGGTAAGCGGGGGACAGGGGTGGGCCCAAGAAAGGGAACTAAGGTGGGAGGGGTCACTTAGAGCAAGGTGAGAAGAGGCCAGATCCTGGACATCCTTTGGAGGTACAGCCAGCAGGATTTGCTGGTGGATCAGAGAATGTGAACACTGACACTGGTGTGGTGACATGGGTCTGGAGAGCAGTGACAAGGATGGCCCCAGGGCTTTGGGTCTACACACTTGGAGCAATGAGGTGCTGCTTCTGGGAAGGGGAGACCAAAGGACACACTGGTTGCCCAGGGCTAGAGGCGACTCCTGAAGGCTCCAGGGAGTTCCTGAGCAGGTCAGGGAAGGGCGAATGCCAGGTGCCATCAGCCCAAAGTCGCTCTGGAAGGCCGCAGACTGGAGGCAGCCATCCCAAGGTACTGACATGGGGAGGGCTGGAGGACCAGGTCCTGGGTCACTCCAGATGCCGGAGGTCAGGGAGCGGGATGGAGAGTCACAAGCTGGCTGGGGAGGAGCAGCCAGGGAGCAGGAAGACAGCAAGTAAGGGAGGAGTCCCAGGGCTCGTGAAGAGCAGATCCAGGAGGCAGGAGACGGGGACAGAGCTGAGTGTTGGGGTGACGGCGGGGTGACTTTGACAAGAGCTGCTGTGTAGAACAGTGGGGCTAAAGCCTGATAAAAGTGGGTTAAAGAGAGAGCAAGGTAAAAGAAGGGATGACAGCAGAGCGCCAGGGGGCACACCTGGAGTCCCAGCTATGCAGGAGGATCACTTGAGCCAGGAGTTTGAGGCCAGCCTGGGCAACACAGCAGAACCTCATTTCTAAAAAATAAGTGCGGGCAGGGAGGAGACCTAACACTTTTGAGGAAAATTTCCTATAAAATGGAGTAGAGAAACGAGCAGTAGCTGCTGAGTGGGTGGGAGGGAGATGGAGTGGTTGAAGGTATTGGAGGTTGCTGGGTTTTGTTGTTGTGTTTTTTTGTTGCTGTTGTTGTTTTTGAGACGGGGTCTTACGCTGTCTCCCAAGCTAGAGTGCAGTGGTGCAATCACAACTCACTGCAGCCTGGAACTCCTGGGCTCAAGCGATCCCCCACCTCAGCCTCCAGAGTAGCTGGGAACACAGGCTCGGGCCACCATGCCCAATTGATGTTTAACTTTTTTGTAGAGACAGGGCGGTCTCACTATGTTGCCTAGACTGGTCTCAAACTCCTGAGCTCAAGTGGTCCTCCTGCCTCAGGCTCCAAAAGCACTGGGATTACAATCATGAGCCACCATGCCCAGCCTAAAGGTATTTCTTGGGAGAGGACCATGCTTGTTTACCGTTGGGAATGGCCCAGTGGAGAAGGGAGCATGGATAATGTGAGAGAGAGAAAGAAAAAAGGAAGGACCATAACAGAGTCAGGGGTAGGCAGAAGGAAATGGGATGTAACCCATGAGCCACCCCGGGGCTCCCCTTTCATTTTTGGGTCCACTCACTCCTCGAAGATCCTGCCCCTGTCCCTCCCGGGGCTCATGTTCCTCCAATCACAGGTGGAGGTCTAGAGCACTAGCATTCTGCTTGGCCAGCACCTGCACTGAACTGGGTGTGAGTACTTAGGACCTCACCCTTGAGCATCTCAATTCCCGATTCCACTTACCTAGTTGCAGGGAAGTGAGGTCCACCTTGTAGCCCCAGTATTGAGCGTAATGCATGACACATAGTAGGTGCTCAATAAATGCTGATGGAATGAATGACCATCAATAGGTGGCCTATTCTGAAGGGTGGTCCTGCTCTGCTTTCTAAAATGTGGAAGATGGATGGTGCTGGGGACAGCACTAAGCCAGAAGGCGGGCCGTTTTCCCACACAGGGTAGCACACAGTAACAGTGCTCAGAGGAGGGGCCCATCCACACCCGTCACCTCTCAGACCTACACCATGCAACAGGGAGGCTGAAACATGGTGCCACTGTGTGCCTGTTGAAACATGGTGCCCACCTCATGTCTCAGGACATGAGAGGATCCCCTTCCAAGGGGAAGAAAGCTCCCTCCTCCTCCCGTCCACCCTGTTGTCTCACTGGGTAGGAAAAGCCATCCAACGCTGACCCAGGCAGGACCCCCAAGGAAACCCGGCGTCTCTGGACCTGTTGCCAGCACAGCGACCTCCAGCTCCATCGCCCTCCCTTTGGCCTCAGCAAGAGCAAGCCCATTCTTCCCACTGCGCTGCTCTCGGACCGATGGACGCACTAACAGCTGCTCGTGCAGACCTGTTAGGAGCAAGCGTGCATCTTCCACAGCAGCTGGTAATCTGCGGGTCCCCTGCGCATGGTTAAGAGAATACCAGGCCCGCTGTAGGTCTAACAGCTTTTTTGTGCTCTTATTGCTGCAATCTCTGACTTAGCACAAGGAGCCTGTGGAGTTCTGCTGCCCAGACAGCCTGGTCCTGATTCTGTGATTCTTCACACAGCGCTAAAGGAGGGGCATGGAGAGACACTTTGCAGCCAATGCTCACTCGAGCATTCATTCACCAAAGGGGTAGTGAGGAGCCCCTGCCAGGGACTGGGTTCTAGGCTGAGCGCTGGAGATACAGCAGAGAAGCAGTCCTTGCCCTCATGGGATGGATGTTCCCATTGAGGGAGACCAACGGCAAATCATTATAGAGCAAGGAAATTACCCAGTTTGTCAGAAGGTGATACAAGCCGTGGGGAGCAGGGCAGGCGGTGAGCAAATGGCAGGTCACACTGTGAAGTGGAGAGGTCAGAGAAGGCTGTCCTGGAAAGGCAGGATCTGGGCAGAGACTTGAAGGAGGTGAGGGCATTGGCAAACAGGTATCTGGGAAGATTCCTGGCAAGGGAACAACGCGAACAAAAGCCGGAGGTGGGAGGTGCCCAGTGGGTGTGAAGAAAAGCCAAGAGACCAGTATGGCCGGATCAAGGTGCAGGCAGAAGGAGATGGGGTCAGGAGATGCCCAGGGCCAGGCCGTGTTGGGCCGTGGGAACACCGTAAGGACTTTGGCTTTTATCCAGGTGAGATCAGGAGTACTCACAGATTCCGAGCAGAGGAAGAAGATTGGACTCAGGGGTCAGAAGGCTCCCTCCGACTCGGAGTGGTTGTGAATGTAGAGTGCAAACTCAAGGGCAACTTTTTTTTTAAGTATAAAAAGAAGTGACATTGATATGTGAAGAGAAGAAAAAAGCATCCTCATATAAAGTGTTCAATTAATATCAGAACCTGTTACTCTACGTGCTACTATCAGCAACAGCTATTTAGCCACAGTGCTAAGTGCCGCCTGATACATTATGCATCATTTTATTTAACCCTGGAGATGAAGCTGTGAATAAGGCATCATTCTTGCTCCCATTCCACAGAAGGCAAAACAGCTTCTGTCTTGCCCAAGGCCGAGCCACCAATTCACCGTGGGGTCAGGTCTGACTCGAGTCCCAGCGTTAAGCACAACGTGGTCTGCTTCCTAGACTTTGGGCAGCATCTGTGATTTTTGCACACCATTGAGAATGAACTCAAAGAAGCTGTCTAAGGAGACATAAGACATTGTCACAACACAGCAGCCTGCCCCAGACACCCAAGTCTGTCTGTCTGTCTCTCTCTCTCTCTCTCTCTCACACACACACACGCACACACGCACGCACACACACACACACACAAACACATATACACACATTAACACATTCATAGCTTCATGGAGGAGAGACAGCGGCCTGTGTGACCCATACCTTCCCGGAGTCTCTCCTCCAAGCCACCACGTAGTGTGTTTCTGCTCTATCATTTCATGTCCATGTTTTCCCTTCCAGCTCCTGCCCCAACAAGCTGGACCCCCATGGGAGCCAACATAGGAGATGCTCACTTCCCTCAAACATCTCACAGATCCCTGGCTGGAAGAAGGGGCCCTACCCAGAGCTCCGTGGTTCTCCCACTCCCAGCCCAGCCACTGAGTGCTCTCCCAGGTGACTTGTCAGAATAAAGGCACAAGACAATTATCAACTAATGAGCTTTTTTTCCTTTTTAGCTAACTAGCAACGTGAGTTCTCTTTGGTCATTTCGCTGTTCAATCATGCTTGACTCTTGTTAACTTTCGTCCACTTCCTTTCTGTGTTTGTTGTCTTCTGTAGCCTTTGCCTCTCATGAAAGAACTGAAAATACAGAAAAACTGAGGGTGCCTCACACATATACAATCCTCCCACCTGCCGCTAAGGTTTTACATTTTTCCTGCATTTCTCTTTATGCATAGTTTCAGTAAGTCGCCACCTCACTGTATACACCACTTTCATTCTGCATTTTTTTCTCCTATTGTTAAAAGTTCTTTATACACATTATTGATAAAGACTACCTAATATGCCATGGCACGGCTCTGCTGCAGGTTTTCTAAATCATTCTCCTCCTTTAAATCAACATCATGTGTATTGTGACCAGCAGAGCTTTGGAGTCAGCAGACCGGCTGCTTACTGCCTTGGACAAGTGACAAGCTTTCTAAGCTTCAATTTCCACATTTGTATGGTAGGGAATGGATGTCATAATAACCTCAAAGGTTGTTGGGATGATTCGTAGTTGATACATAGGCAGCTCTTAGTGCAGTACCAGGCACTTATTCAGACATTCAATGGCAGCCGTAATTATTTTATCAAGGAACTATATCCCCATCATTGGAAAACTAGGTTGTTTTACATTTTTTACCATTATAAATAGCTCTGTGATGAACATCTCCATGCATAATGTTTGATCCACTTTTCCCATTTGAGATTATTTCCTTTTGATAGATTTCCAGCAGTGGAATTATTAGGTCCAGTAGGGCCTGAGTAACTCTTAAATCTCTACCATGTCTGGCTTGTTTCATCCAACCAATATTGCCAGCAGTGCAAGCACGCCTGCTGCGTGGTCTGCTGCCTAACAGTGCAGTGGTACAGAACAAAAGCCAGTTTATTATAGCTCACAGAATCTTGCAAATGGGAATTCAGATCAGGCACAGAGGAGAGGAGCTGTCTATGTTCACAGTGACGGAGACCCCAACAAAAGAGACTTCAGCAACGAGGTTGACTCTGAGGCTTGGGACTCTTTTCACCTGGAGGCTTTCTCACTCACAGGTCACCACTAGGTTTGCTGGCTGCAAGGCTGGGTTCGGCTGTTAAATGGAGTGGCTTGGGCTTCCTCACAGCATGGTGGCTGGGCTCCAGGAGGAAAGTATCTCAAGAGGGAACATTCTAAGAGAACCAAGCTGCAGGGCCTTTGGGGAACTAGCTTTGAAAGCCACACAGTGCCACTCTATAGGTGAGAGCAGTCACACACCAGCCCCTATTAAGGGGGAGGGGACACAGACCCCACACCTCTCAAGGGCAGAATGTCAAAACTTTGTGACCAGTTTTTAAAACTGCTGCAATAGGCACTATTCACAATAGCAAAGACATGGGATCGACCTAGGTGCCCGTTAGTGGTGGACTGGATAAAGAAAACATGGTACATATACACCATAAAATATTATGCAGGCAAAAAAAAAAAGAACAAAATTATGTCTTTTGCAGCAACTTGGATACAGCTAGAGGCCATTATCCTAAGCAGATTAATGCAGAAACAGAAACCAAATACCGCATGTTCTCATTTACAAGTGGTAGCTAAACGCTGGGTACGCATGGACACAGAGATGGAAACAATAGACACTGGGCCTATTCAAGGGGACGGGGAGGGGAACAACGGCTGAAAACCACCTACTGGGTGCAATGCTCAGTACTTGGGTGGCAAGATCGATTGTACCCCAAATCTCAGCATCACACAATATACCCATGTAACAAACCTACATAAGAACCTCCTGAATCTAAATGTTGACGTTGATATAAAAAATAAAGTCAAAAAACATTGCTGCAATACTCTTTACTAAGAATTGATTCAAGAAACTAACAAAGGGCAGCAGGTACTCTTGTCCATATGAGCAACCACATGTAAACAGGGAGTCCAACAAATTGTGCCAATGTCTCAGGGAGAGACCATACCACATCCCTGGTCATCAATTTATCTCTGTATCTCCATTATGTCAATGACATGTGTTGAAAGGAGCCTGGCCCATAGCACTGAGCTCCCCAGCTACCAAAAGAATCCAACCCATGACCTTGGCTTAGGAACTCCTCACTCAATTAAATATCCATTGTTCTCGCACACTCAGCAACTATTCCCCCTTACATTTGCTAACAATGCCTCAATTTCCCTTTGAGAAACCACTCTGAGCCAATATGGTTTGGGTAGCCATGTGACCCAGACCTGCCCAATCAGCATTGTGAAAACTTCTAGCCATGGAATGAGTTCAGAGGTGGGTACATGATCTAAGGAAATCCAGTGAGATTCAGTCTTGTCATTTCTGCTGAACCGACTGAGAAAGAGAAGCCTCCTTTCCATCACCAGCTATAGGGACGACATAAATTTGGATTGTCACAGGTAACTCCTGAAGGGGTAGCCAGAGAAAGAGGCCAACTGAGAAAGAGGCAAGGAATAGAGAGAGACCAAGTCCTAATGTCTTCATTTGAGTCCCTGGATCTAGCCATACCTGAAGCTGTCCTTCCCACATACTGCAGTTTTGTGAGCCAATCTCTTTCTTTCCAGTTTTGAGTTGAGTTTCTGTCACTTGCAAACAGAAGATTTGTAGCTGCCACATTGTCTCATCATAGTCACTTTCCAGGCCTTGCTTTCATGGCCAAACTCAACCAATACAATATAAAAAAAATTTTTTTTAATCAAACCAAATCTTCACTGGCTGCAGGCCACCAGCTCCAAAACCAGAGACATGGAAACATTTCTCATTTGTTCCAGTTTGTAAAACCTTTCAAGCTAACACCTCCCTTCCATTCTGTCACTGCAATTTTAAAAATAAAATGGGAAATAAAGGTGTTTCCAAGCAACAAATTATATAGGTAATGGGGGAGGGGGAGGAGAATTAGAAGGTTTAATCTAGTTAGAAACTATTTCCACTTCTTTCTGAAGTCACTACCTGCATGAAACCTCCACAGGAGAATGAAATAAAGGTTGAGCTATTTTAATTCTTCTCTGATATGTTGATAATAAATGTACCCTAGAAATTCTTGAACAGTGATACTCGGCATAGACAAATGAGTGAGACTACTCTGATAAAATGACTTCTGTTAAAAAAAAAAAATCTGGCTTTGGATATTGTGTTAATTTTCCGTTGCTATTTATGGATTACCACCAACTTACCAACGTAAAACAATGCAAATTTTAATGCGGACAGCATTTCAATTTGGGAAGATGAAAAGACAGTGCTGATGGTTGTACAACAGCGTGGATAGATTCAAGGCCAGCGAACTCTACCTCAACAAATGGTACATGGATGTGATGGATATTTCACCACAATTTTTTCTTTTTTTTTTTTTTTTTTTTCCAGAAAAGCAAATGTATCTCATGGTTCCCATAGGTCAGAAGTCCAGACACATCAGGTCTGGGTTCTCTGCTCAGATTCTTGCAAGGATGAAGTCAAGGCATGTCCTGGGGTGTGGTCTCATCTGGGGCTCAGGGTCCTCTTCCAATATCACTCAGGTTGCTGGCAGAGTACAGCTCCTTGCGGTTGAAGGACTGACATCCTCACATCCTTGCTGACTGTCAGCCAGGGCCTACTCTCAGCTTTTAAGACATCAGCCACATTCCTGGTGATACCCCCCGCCTCCATCTTCGGAGCCAGCATGGAGATCTCCCTCTAGCACTTCAGACTCCTCTAACTTCTCAGTCTCTGTTCAACAGACCTTTATCTGAAAGGCTCCGGTGATGAGGTCACGTCCATCTGGATAATCTCACTACGTTAGTTCAGGTTGCTATAACGAAGTACCACAGACTGGTGGTCAGTAAACATCAAGATTTATTTCTCACAATTCTGGAACGTTGAAAATCTGAGATTAGGTGGCAGCTTGGCTGGGTTCTGGTGAGGGCCTTCTGGGTTGCAGATGGCCGCTTTCTCACCGTGGCTTCACATGGTAGAGGGAGAGTGAGCTAGCCTTCTGAGTTCTTCTTATAAAGGCACCAGTCCCATCATGAGCAGTTTACCTTTATGATCTAATCACTCCCCAACAGCTCCACCTTCCAGCACCATTGCAATGGGGATTAGGGTTTCAACATATGAATTGGCTGGGGGGTAGGGAAGGATGATGGTGTCATGGGGACACAATTATCCTGTCTACGACACTCTCTATCTTAAATTCAACTGTGCCATAAAACACAATCCAGCCTCAGGATCAATATTCTTCATATTCACCATCCCGGAGATTATGCAGGGCACACGCAACTTCAATTCGGTCTACCATACGTGCCTTGAACTCCAGTGATTCCAAATATAACTATACGCTCTGGAGGAGGCCTTGCACTTTAGGATGTACACAAGAGGATGTACAAGGACACGCCCTGCAGCATTGTTTATCACGGCGAGAAACAGCAAGCAGCCTAAATGCCCATCAGCGGGAGGATGGATGAATACACCGTGATATATTCATATACGAGAATACTACGCAGCAGTGAAATCAACTGCAGCCACATAGATCAGCACAGATGAGTCCCACCAACGCTGCAAGATGAACACATTGCAAAGGGATATGTTTAGCAAGATCCCATTTATATAAAGTTTTTAAACACGCACAGTGCTTCATGTAGTTTATGATTACATGTATGGATAGCGAACTTAAGAAAAATCGCTAAATTCAGGCAGTGGTCATCTCTAGGGAAAGAGAGAAGGAAGGAAATCGGGGAGGAGTCTACAGGAACATCGATTGTAATTGTCAGGCTGTCTTTCCTCAGTTGGGTGGTGGGTGCGTGATATTCATTAAAATACTCTCTATGCCTCTTTGCATGCCTGAAATATTTCATGATTTTGAAGGTAGTAAGGTGTCATAAATTAATCAGAGCAGAAGCTCTGGAATTGCCTGCTGTTCAGAAGCTTCGGCAGTTGGGTGATTCCAACGCGTAATGAGCTACTTGAATGAATTACGGCCCATCCCCAGCCAAGATTCACGGACGGCTTTTGTTTTGTTCCAGTTCTGGATTTTAAAACATACCGGCTTTGTAGGCTCTAATGAAGAAACAATCACCACTAGAAAAACACACACAGCATATCCAGGCTTCCTCTTGCTGACATGGTATATCTTTGATTTAAGGGGGACACAAAGCATGATAGATTATAATTGCAGGATTGAAGAGCGCCGAGATATGTCAGCAGCATGACGCGGGGACAAATTGTCCAAAAGCCTCAGAAACCTTCCCAAGCTGATGATTTTTGAGGCCGCTGTAGCATTAGAAACACTGCTTCCCTCTGTCCAGAGACAGTGTGGCCCGATGGCTGAGCCCATGCACCCTGGAGCCACTTGGGCTCAGAACCTTGCTTGGCCACTCCTTAGCTGTGTGACCTCAATCAAGTGGCTTGATGTCTCTCTGCCTCACACTCTGTCTGCAAAATGTGGATGATGAAAATATCTTCTTATGTGTCTGCTCTGAGGAATAAACATGCTAACACATGTAACGCACCTAGACCCAGCCTAGCACGAGGCGTGTGTGTGATACGTACTGCTGCTGTTATTCTCTGTCTGGGTTCCATTGAGAAATAGTATGGACCTGCAAATACAGGGGTGGATAGCATCCATGCCAGAACTAGTCTTCCTGGGTTCAAATCCCAGCTGCATCACTTAATACTGATGCAACCTGGAGCAAATCATGTGTATTCCCTGAGCCTCAGCTTTCTCCCCTGTAGAATGGGGATGATGATCATGGCAGGCAGGTTCTTGTGCAGATTAAAGAAATTAACACAAGGAAAGCACCAGAAGGGTGCCTTGTGCCACTGCTTTTGAAATACCAATTCTACCTTCATTTTAGGAAGAAGAGGAAAAAACATCTTGAAAGGTCAGGTTGTTTAGTGTTTGAGTGCGTTTATTATAAATATCTAAATACTTCAGATTCATTTGGCAGAGAGTATGAGACTCAGGATCCACCTAAGCCAGAAAGGGGTCAGAACCCCTAGCCAGGAGTGTAAGACATACAGTGCTCAGAACATTCCAAGTCAAGCCTGTGAGAGCTTGAACAAATTCTCTTAAGACCCAGCAAGGTATGGTAACTGCTTAACTTCTTGCAATAAGCTTTAGGAAACACGGCATTGCCTACCAGCCAATCCCAGGCCACAATCTCCTACTGCCTCTGAACGGCCCTGCCTGCTCTTTGAACTTGGCCACAGCCCACCAGCCAATGGCCATCAGCGAAGAGGGGTATATTTACAAGAAAACTCCTACCCATCACCCCACTGTGAGGAATACCCCTGAAACAAAAGTTCTCAGCCAGGGATGATGTTGCCCCCAGGGTGACCTCTGGCAATATCTGGTTGCCATGAATCTGGGGAGTGAGTGGTGCCGGCATCTAGCGGTAAGAATCCGGGATGCAGCTGAACATCCCACGACACACAGAACAGCCCCCTGCAACAAAAAGTTATTTGGCCCCAAATGCCAAGAAAAAAAAACTAAAAATATAATCGTAACAGGGTCCTAGATGGGATGTCCAAGAATACCCACACAGCATGCCCACAGTAGCAGAAAAGCTGGAAACAACCGAAGTAATCGACAGTATGGGACGAGTTACAAAAATAAGTGAATATGTGACGCACCATGCCTGCTGCAAAGCGAGCAGCTCTTTCAAAGGGAAAGAGGCTGGGTGTGCTGGCTCGTGCCTGTAATCCCAGCATTTTGGAAGGCCAAGGCAGGCGGATCACCTAAAGTCAGGAGTTCAAGACCAGCCTGGCCAACATGGTGAAACCCCGTCTCTACTGAAAATACAAAAAAAAAAAATAGCTGAGCATAATGGTGGCAGGTGCCTGTAGTCCCAGCTATTTAGGAGGCTGAGGCAGGAGAATCACTTGAACACAGGAGGCGGAGGTTGCAGCGAGCCGAGATCAGCCACTGCACTCCAGCCTCGGCGACAGAGTGAGACCCTGTCTCAAAGAGAGAGAGAGAGAGAGAGAGATCTATGTGCTCGAACAAAAAGATCTAAAAGGTATAGAATAATGTGAAAAAAGCAAGTTGCCTAATAGTGTAAGTAGTATGATCTCTAGTATTTTTCAGAAGGGAAGGTATAAATAGATACATTTATTCTGGCGTGTGAATTCGTTTATTCTGGAAGGGATTCTCTAGAACTGTAAAGTTGTTACCTTTAAGGAGAGACTATGCAGGGAGGTTTAATGTTTGTTTTGCCTCATTCTGTGGTTTGCATTTTTGTCCTTCTACTAATATTACTTGCATTTCTGTTTAAATGTCAAAACAGAAAAAAATCATCTCGGAGTTACCTGGGTAGGGAGATTAAGGCCCTTTTTTGTTTTCATCTGAATATTGATCAACGTGTTTTAAAAGCTTGGAAATGGTACCTTTAAAAATAGCTACATAGGTGCTAGATAATGAAATAATTTAAATGATGTGTACTGTAGTAGACAGAATTAAATGCCTCCCCCAAAAAATGCCCACGTCCCAATTCCCAGAACTTGTGAAGATGTTACCTTACATGGGAAAAGGGACTCTGCAGATATGATTAGATTAAGGATCTTGACGCGGGAGATGGTCCTGATTGTCCAGGTGGGCACAATGTCATCACCTAGGTCCTTATAAGGGGGTGGCGGGAGGTCCCAATCAGAAGAGGAGACAGGACCACAGAAGCAGAGGAGGGACGGAGGATGGGGTCGGCGCAGGCTGAGGGAGACAGACAGAGACAGGGAGGGGTAGAGAGGGAAACTGATTTGAAGAAGTACCCTGCTGGCCTCACCAATGGAGGAAAGAACCATGAGTCAACGAATGCAGGCAGCCTCTAGAAGATTGAAAAATAAAAAAAAAAAAAAAAAAAGAGGAATTCTGGCCAGAAGCAGTGGCTCACACCTGTAATCCCAGCACTTTGGAAGGCCAAGGCAGGTGGATCACCTGAGGGCAGGAGTTCAAGACCAGCCTGGCCAACATGGCGAAATCTTGTCTCTACTAAAAATAAAAAATTGGCAGGGTATGATGGCACGCACCTGTAGTCCCAGCTACTAGGTAGGCTGAGGCAGGAGAATCGCCTGAACCTAGGAGGCAGAGGTTGCAGTGAGCCAAGATTGCGCCACTGTACTCCAGCCTGCGCAACTGAGTGAGAATCGGTCTCAAAAAAAAAAAAAGAAAGAAAAAGAAAAAAGGAATTATCTCTAGAGCCTCAGATGGTAACTTTTAGTAGCAAGAAAACTAATATAGATGCAAAAGCACTTATTTTCGCACCAGAAGTTGTTCCTGCCAAATACTTCACCAGATCCTTGAAGAACCCAGGGTCAGGCTGGCATCCCATTCTCTGTATGTGGAAACTGAGGCACCAAACTATTCAATGACAGTTGCCCATGATCATTCAGCTACTTGGTATTCGGCTACTTGGTGTCAGAACTGGCAACAGGGCTTATTTCTGTGTCGACGCTCTCCCTGACACACAGAGGCAGAAGAAGGCTGTAGCCAAGAGCATGAGTTCCAGAGGCAGAATGCCTGGGTTTAAGTGCCGGCTCTCCTGCTACTGGCTGTGTGATCTTAGGCAAGTGAATTAACCTCTCTGTGCTTCTCTTTTCTCACCTGACAAACAAAGATAAAATAATCCCTACCGCAGAAGGCTGTGGTGATGATGAAATGTACACGTGTAACGTACCTGGTGGTAGGGTGACCTCGGTGAACATATGAAGATAATTCAAGTTAATGTGGAATTGAGCTGTTTCCCACAGCTGGTTCTCAGTAAACAGGCCCTGAGTGAAATGCTCTTGCTACTCCTTGCACAGGGTGTCTAGGTGCAGCAAGCATCTTAAAACTCCCTACCAAGGATGTTCACCTTCCCCAAAGTTAAGTGATGCCCCCACCACCCCCGGTTCTCCTCTGCCTCCCCAGGCCCTGCCCAATAGCTGGGAAAGGCTTTGCCCCCTGGCCACTTGGCGACGTCCCAGGCCAGGCCCGGGAGTGTGATGGGGCAGCAGCCAGACCTGGGGTCTCCCTCATGTCACTGCCAAGAATCTGGAGTATGAGTCGGGGGTAGGAGACCTGGGAACAGCCCCAGGGGAACAAGGACCCCATCTGTGGGAGCCACCCGTGCCCAAGTGGCCTTACCTGGTAAACACTGGGTCTGAATCACTTTGGGAAAGAAATTTCATCATGTGCTTTGAAATCTCCACATCACACTTGAATGGTATGAATCTCCTCTCTCACTGGCTCAGTCCAGCGCTGGATGGATTCCCAGAATTCAGCAAAATAAAAGGAGGCTCCAGCTGGGAGTGCCCAGGACTACTCACTGGGGCCCGGACGTGAGCCCCGACCACACAGCTGTGGCTTCCTCTCTCCTTTCCCACTCTTTCCTGCAATTCCTTCAGCTCTGTCTTTGACTCTATCCACCATTGTAGCTAACATTAGTACCAGCCAGGAAATCTTCACCCTTCACTTTTCGGGAAATCCCTCACTCAACCTCAGTCCACATGGTTCCTAGGGAGGTTAACTTCACCCTCCGGTTCCAGAGGCCCTGGTCTGACTAATCAGCTTATTGCACCCCTGCTTTCAGCCAAAACGATTGGGTCAGGGATTGTCACATGACACAAGTTGGTCCAATGAGATCCAATCCTGAGACTTGTTACTATCAGGAGGGAGGAGGTTTTCTTTTTCCCACCAACCTGGGAGAATATGAACCTTTGACTGACCATGTGGGGTATCTTAAAAATGTCAGCTCCATGCGGGCTAGGATTTGACTATGTTTTCTTCCTGCCATATCTCCAGTATCTAAGACACATGGTACATCGTAGATGTGCAGTTAATGCAATAGAATAAAGACTTAGCAAGGCTTCTTATCTCTGAAAATAAAGCCAACACAAAGCAAAGCAGGACTCAGAGATCAGGTCCAAATGACATGGTTTGTCCACCTGAATATAGCCCTGCCTGTCCATTCTCCAGACATTTTAGCTACATTGGCCAATAAATTGCCAGATCTACTCTCACAAGTGCCAAAGGAAATGTATACATGGACATTGCAGTGTTGCTTATAACAGCAAAGAAAAAAACCCCAGAAGCCATTTGAATGTCTATCCGTCAGATACTGGCTAAAGAAATTATGGTATATCCATGCGATAAAATGCAACACCATCGTTAAAAAAGAGACAACGCTATGCACATTGATATGGAAGACCCTCAAAGACAGGAGGGTCAGGTTTAATAAAAGCACAGAACTGGGTGTGTGAGCAGAGAGCAGGGGGAGGAAGAGAGCTCTTTGGGGTCTAACCCCAGCTCCATGGCAGCTGGGTCTTTGTTCTGTCCATTGCTGCAGCTTTGTGCCTATAGCAGAGCCCAGCACATACATGCACGGTGCTCAACAAACAGTTACTGAATGAGTGCATGAACCAAAAATATGTGATTGCTAATACATGCATAGAAAAATCTCTGCAAAGATACATATAACACTGGCTGCATCTGGGAAGGAGGTGAGGAAGGCTGGAGAACAGGTATAGGAGGGAGACTGAATTTTCAATGTATCCCTTTTGAATTTTGAGCCATGTACATCTACGTAGAAAAATTCACTAAACAAACACTAAGACAAACTGTTATCTACCATAGAAGGAAAACTCTCTTGCCTCTTCCTAGACAGTGACATCCCCCAGGAAACAGGGCTGGGAGTCGAGCCTGGTCTCCTCCAGTCATCCTTGGGTGGAACTGAGTGGGGTGTTGAAGGTAAACCAAGTCAACGGATGGAAGTTCAAGAACAAACTGTGGCTACTGACTCACTTAGAGGCTTTGGTAATTCCACTCCCCTGCCTGGGCCTTGGTTCCTTTACCTGTAAAATGAGAGGGTTGATCTCAAAGTCTGTGCTGGAAATCTAGGATTCTATGACAACAAGCAGGCACTACTCAAACTCCTGGCATCTCTCCAGAGGGAGTGGCGGGCAGACCAGCAGTCTCACTTGACTCCTTCCATGCTCATCTCCCTTTGAGGTGGAATGCACTGGAATGCACCCATCTTGGTCTGCACCAGACAACGCATTACAGGACAGCTGCCAGAAGCTATTCGGAGGCTAAATTACTGGACATGACATCTTACCTCACCCCCTTCCCTGGTAATTTATGCTCTGGACTTGGCCCTATCAACGCTTCATTACAGAGACTGACACTCGTGGTAATTACGTGTTTCCCAGGCCAGATTACTCATTCTCAGCATCTTCCCGGTTCTTAGCACTCCTGCTCCTTTATCAAGGACAGCTGAGCATCTGCCAGGACCGCCAGCGAGAGTCGGGTACATAGCAGGAACAGAAAACGAACCCTGGTAACTCTACTTTTCTCACTTAATTTTCATGAGTTGAAAATATCTTTCTGGAATACAATACATATTCAATGGATTGAAATAAATAGCAATTTTGACTACTGAAAATCAAACACTTGGCTTGAATATGGTAAGGAGGAGGTTTTACTGCTAAAATAGTACCTACTTTAAGAAAACTTAATACATATGAATCCAGAACCACAAAGCAGAACAATTTGGTGACTCTGCATCTTGCAAAAGGATTTGTCGAACAAATCTTTAATTGGCAAGTCCCCTGGGACTTGTCAAATGGGGCTCGTGTTAAAGCTGATCAAGCTGAAATTGCTCACAGTTGTTTGAGAATACAGCTGCTGCCTAAAGTAGCTGCCTTTGATGCTGGGGCTCCCATGAACTTTGAGTCTTTACATGGGTGGATACAATATCCTCTTTCTCCTGCCCCAAGCTCTCAGGCTGTACCATTTGGATTCCCAATAAATACTTGGAGGACCATCCCAATGAAAGATGTAAGGACCACATTGGAATGGTTATTCAAGGAACCAGGGCCAGGAAGGAAAGAAGGAGAAGGACAGAGGAGGAGTAAGAATGACAACAGCCACTACCAGGTATTCAGCAAGTGCTTACTATGCACCCAGAGCTCAGAACACACCAGGCACACATATCTCCCTGCATGCTCCCAGTAACTCTGTGTTATTAGAAAAGGAATCTGAGGCTCAAAGAGGTCAAAAGATTTAGGGGCAGTCACACATCCCTAAGTGGCAGCACGGGGAGCCCCAGCCAGGATCTCTGATGGCCACATCCAAGCTCTGCCAATGAAATCATCAAAATCATATTCCCTGCACAGGGAAGCGGGTGTGGAGATCGGGGTCAGTGAATATGGGGTTAACAAAGGGTAGGGGACAACATAGCTGCCCTTGGGCCTCACAGTCACTAAGAGGCCAGCAATGGGCATGAGGAAAGGACAGCAGTGCCTACATGAGGTGTCGTGAGAGGTGTGTGCAGGCCATGGAAGACAGGGAGAGTGTTATGAGAATCCAGAAATAGATTGCATCCTTTGGCTGTGGAATGGTTAGGACAGGGTGGGTTGGAGGAGCTTCCCTGCAGGGCAGCCTGACCTGATCCTTGCAGAAGAGGACAAGCCTGGATGCACTGAGGGGTGAGGGAGAGAGTGCCCCAAGCTGGGGAAGGCAGGGGCACCAGGGCATAAAGGCAGGCAGGCAGCACAGGGCATCCAGCATCACAGTGGGCAGGGAGCTGGGCAGTGTGAGTTCAGCAAAGGATTTACGGAAGGGTGTGTTGTAAGAAGTAAAGCTCAAATGAGAAAGGCGGACCAAACCAAGGATGGCAAACATGTGATGCGCACAACACCACTTCTGTGTCCATGACAGACATCGATAAGCAATTGGAGCACACTTTTTTTTTTTTTTTTTTTTTTTTTTTGAGACGGAGTTTCGCTCTTGTTACCCAGGCTGGAGTGCAATGGCGCGATCTCGGCTCACCGAAACCTCCGCCTCCTGGGTTCAAGCAATTCTCCTGCCTCAGCCTCCTGAGTAGCTGGGATTACAGGCGCGCGCCACCATGCCCAGCTAATTTTTTGTATTTTTAGTAGAGACGAGGTTTCACCATGTTGACCAGGACGGTCTTGATCTCTTGACCTCGTGATCCACCCGCCTCGGCCTCCCAAAGTGCTAGGATTACAGGCTTGAGCCACCGCGCCCGGCTAGCACATTCTTACTGAGCCTCAGCAGCCTTCTTAAACACAGGTCCCGGGGAGCCATTGCTGAAACTTCAGAGTTTGCACCGGAGATGAAATCCCTCTGCCCTCATCCCTAATCCAGGGAGGGGAGTAGAGGTACCTTGTAGAGAGCACCACTGTGTGCCAGATATTATGCTATGTGATGCAGTGCTCACCATCACTGGCAAGCTGAGCTGTTTTATGGTCAAGAAAACTGAGGCTGAGGGAACACAGAAAGCAACGGGGGAAACTGATTCAAAGCCACCGGGGTGGGCTTTCGAAGCCTGGTTTTTCTCCCACCACATCCTGTGGCCTCTTTCCCACTTTCCCCCGCCCCGACCCATGTCTGAATTTTAATTATGTGGGGAAACATTTCAACATCTATTCTGCAGCCCTACCAGGCAACCTACATCTCAAGCCACCCCACCTCAGAAGCAAAACACAGGTGCCTCAGTTGCCCACCCCAGCCCTTGCCCTTCCCTGCCTCCCCTGGCCTGTTCTGCTCACGCCCACTCCACGTTTGCTTATTGTTGCCAACCTCTTCCCTCCCCTCTCCCCTGGGTGCTGGAAGGGGTGAGCCTCCTCACTAGGAGGGCATGCCCTGCATCCAGGAACCGCTGGGGGTCCCCTGCTGGGCACTTTCCCACCCCTCTCCACCCTCAAGGCCAAAATGCTTAGGGTTCATTGTGTGATAATTCCCCAGCGCTCCCTCACCCGAGAACTTCATGTCGCTTTCTAATTGAATTGTTGTCATGGAAATCACTTTCATTTGCTCTGAAAGGACTTAACTATCAGCCCCCTGTTTTCTCACTTCTGCCTTTGACAATAATCAGCTCACTCCCACCCCCTCCTCTGAACCCTAATCTTCCTTCAATGAGCATTCTTCCCGCAAAGCCTGGAGTCAGGGAAATCAAAAGTCTGGTTTCTTCGCTTGAGCATGCCCGGCGCTGCCGACCTAAAGTTCTAGTCTGCCCTGGAGACACGACCTAGGACTCACTTCCTGGCTTCCTAGTGCCTGGGTGGCGTCATGTGACTCCTCTGGCCAATGAGAGACATGAGATGTCCCGGGGTGGGAAGCAGCCACATCAGTTCCCAGAGCCCTGACACCTCGCAGCAAGTGAAGACGGGCTGCTCCGGTAGCCTAGGTCCAGGGGAGGCAGACATGGAGCAGAGCCCACAGCAAGGTGGGATGGACACTCAGACTAAGCAAGGAATAAACCTTGTTATTTTAAGCCACTGGCACTTTGACATGCTTTGTTATCTCAGCTTGCCCTCACTGATACAGCCTCCATCAAAAGGTGAAGACCATAGTTGGCCTCTTTTTAAAAACTACTTTTTTTTTTTTTTTTTTTTTTTTTTTGAAACGGAGTTTCGCTCTTGTTACCCAGGCTGGAGTGCAATGGCGCGATCTCGGCTCACCGCAACCTCCGCCTCCTGGGCTCAGGCAATTCTCCTGCCTCAGCCTCCTGAGTAGCTGGGATTATAGGCACGCGCCACCATGCCCAGCTAGTTTTTTGTATTTTTAGTAGAGACGGGGTTTCACCATGTTGACCAGGATGGTCTCGATCTCTCGACCTCGTGATCCACCCGCCTCGGCCTCCCAAAGTGCTGGGATTACAGGCTTGAGCCACCGCGCCCGGCCTAAAAACTACTTTTTATTTTTTTAATTGTCATGTAAGACTTGCATATATTTATGGGGTACATAGTGATGTTTCGATACAAATAATGCACAGTGATCAGATCGGGGTAATTGGTACATCCATCATTTCAACATTTATTTCTTTCTTTTGAAAACATTCAATATCCTCCTTATTTAGCTTCTTTAGATTAAGGCTAGTTTCCAAGAAGGTACTGGCTCCAATCACCAATCCAAGGAGAGTCCTACGTTTTAGGAGGATCCCAAGTGTTGGCCATTCAGTCTGAGAGTTTCATTCTCAGCTCCACCACTTATGAGCTAGGTGATGAAGGACAGGTCACTTGTTCTCTGTGTCTCAGTTTCATCTGTAAACTGAGGGTAAAAGTAATACCTACCTCTAAGGATGGCTGTGAGGATTAAATGAGTCAATCTGTGTAGAGTGTTAAAACAGCACCTGGCACATTGTGTTATTTAAGTGTTAGTTATTAATATAATCACTGACACATTTATCATTATCATCTTCATCAGAGCAGGGACTCTGAATCGTTTTAACGGTGGAATTGAGTTTATAATGAACTATCCTGCTCGAGGGTTTCCCAAGACCACTCTCATGTGTTTGGTAATTCACTAGAAGCACTTGCGGAATTTAGCATTTGGTTGGACTTATGGCTAAGGTTTATCACAGCAAAAAAAAATACAACAGGATCAACAAGGGAGAAGACACAGGCAGATTCTGTAGAAATTCACACACCAGCTTCCTTACACTCTCTCTTCCTCCCATGAGGGTCACAGAGTACACTCTTCTCCCAGAAAGAAAAACACAGCAACATATGCCTGCTGTTTCTGTCCACGGAAGCCTATCAGAGACTCAGTACTCAGAGTTTGCATTGGAGACTAGTCACATAGAACCCTCTGCCTAGCATGTACCCATATTCCAGACTCCCAGAAGGAAAGCAAGCGTTCTAAGTCACATGGTCTATACCGTCTAGGAACCATAACATACACTTATTCAGGGGACAGTCCAAGTACCAAGCTCCCAAACAGCAGCCAAAGGTCAACCTTGTAAGCAGGTCTTTCTAGGGATACCAGTCTCTGGCCTGCTGCGTTCATTCCTCCATGCACACCCTTCCAACAGCCCTATAGCCTCAGATGGACCTAACTGGCAATGGCCTTGTATAGACTAATGGAGTCATCCAATCACAGATGAGGACCCTGTCGTTCAGAAGGACATGTGATCAGCTGACCCAGCTCCTGGTCTCTAATCCAGGGATGGCAAAGGTATGGTTAAATGCCCAAATACCTCCCCTACAATGACCCCTGTCTATATCCAGCATGGCACTTCTTCCTGTTGGGCAAGGTAGACACAGAAGCTTTCTCGGTGCTGGGCTAGAAGGAGCCATTTGTGCTGGAGCAGAAGTGACCAAACAGATACTCCCTTGCTGTGTTACATCCAACCAGGGCAGAGTTGTTGCTTCTTAAAGGGTCTTCAGAGAGGAAAATTCAAGAGTTTCTCTCGGCCACTCTTTCAAGGATTCACCACCTTAAGCAACAAAAGCTACCATCTTACAACCAAAATAATTCTTTTCTGCTCCTGTTTTAAGTTCCGTTTTTTCTCGCAGAGCCTTCTGTGGATAGGGTAGGCCAGTGTTTCATACCTTGCCTTTAAAAGCCAAACATGAACATTTGACAAAAATAATGCCATAGTCTGCTGGCCTTCTAAACTCAGGGTTAAACACCCCACTCACTCATTCCCTCCCTATCCCCTAAAAGAAGCTCAATGTTCAATACCTAGCCAGGATTCACTAGCTTATACGAACTTAAAACATAAATAACTTCCTGCATACCCATTAATAAAAAACTGGGTAAATGAATCATGTTACTCTGTTAAAAAAAAAAAAATTATGGGGATTCCCATTTATTGACATGGAAGGATGTCCTTGACTGACAGTTAAAGTCGTGAAATTAAAAACCAATATGAGTTCATAGCCCTGACTTAAAAACAAGGAGAGTTCACATGAGAATCTGGATTTCTTGATTCCCCAGAATAAGGGTCAGCACAGCCTTTCTGTAAAGGGCTAGAGAGTAAATGTTTTCCACCTTGCAGGCCAAATGGTTTCTACTGAAGCTTCTCAACCCTGGTGTTACGGTGTGAAAGCAGCCGTAGACAATATGTACATGAATAGATATGGCTGCTTTCCCATAAAGCTTGCTTTATCAAAACACAGAGTGCCGCATTTGACCCACTGGCTGTAATTTGCCAACCACTGCTCTAGAAACCAGAAAGCCAGAGATGGGCTCTTTCTAACCCTTCCATCCCAGATCTATCACGAAAGAAGGGGCCGCAAACTTAGAAACCTAGAGAGTTTTGATGCAAAACACAACTGGCAGAAGCAGGCTTGTTTTAGGACAACTGGGAGTGGTAGTGACTCGGGTACACTGCAGAGTTCCAGACTTCCCCATCAGAGAATGTCAGCCCTCTGTGAACAGATCTGATTTTCCTAGAGACACCAAAAATCCAGACTCTTACGTAAAATTTCTGTTTTTAACCAGTAGCCATTTGTCCAACTTTTTTTTTAACATCGTTGTTAGTTCCCCAGAGCTGCCATAACAACTTACCACAAATGAGATGGCTTATAACAACGGAAATTTATCTCTCATAGTCCTGGGGGCCAGAAGTCCAAGACCAAGGTGTGGGCAGGACCATGCTCCCTCCAACGGCTCTGGAGAAGTTCCATGCCTTTCTCTTTGCTTCTGGTGCTGCCGGTAACCCTTGGTGTTCCCTGATGTGTAGGCACATCACTCCAATTTCTGCTGCATCTTCACATGGCCTCCTTGTGTGTGTGTGTGTGTGTGTGTGTATGTGTCTGTTCTCCCTCATCTAAGGACACCAGTCATATTGGATTAGGGCCCACCCTAACGACCACATCTTAACTTGACCACATATGCAAAGACCCCCTTTCCAAGTTAGATCACATTCACAAGTATTAGTGGTTAGGACTTGGACATATGTTTGGGGGGACACAATTCAACCCACAGTATCCAGCTCATGGCCTTCTGACTTGCAACCTCTACATTAAAATCGCATGTGGTAAGCCAGCGTGATGAAAGACCATTTGATTAGAACCCAAAATTGTGCCCAAATTGGACTGCCAGGAAGGCCTGCACCTCTGCCTACCTTTCAACAGCCCAAACCCTCAATCATTTCCTCTCTTCAAACTTAAACGTTACGCGTGCCTCTTGGAAAGCAAGCTGACTTCACCGGGGCTGACAGTTGTTACTGCACCAGCTGTCAGGGGAAACACCAGCGCTTCTGCTTATCTGACTGACAGCCACACCGACAAGGGTCAGGTCAAGGCCAAGGGTATAGGCAAGCATTGCTTAACAGACAGGCAGCCCCCAAAGGCATGAGGGACTCACACCCACACAAATGCACTCTCAAGGTTTTCTCATGGAGAAAACGCATCCTCTCATTTCCAACTCCAGTCCAGCCATTCAGCCTTGACGGACACCCCCAGACAGCCTTGAGACACCCAAAATCAAGCATCGCCCACAGCCTGCTTGTCAGAGATCTCATCTAATGATTATTAGAACAAAGTCTGGGATGGATAGTTCATTACACCTGATGGCTTTGTTCTAATTAGCCAAATGCCCAAAACAACTCTCTGCAATTTTGGTCACTGTGATCAGACTGTGAGTCTGATCTAAATGGCTGAAAAATGCTCAGAGACACACCTCCATGGTGCAGAGACCAGCTGCTGTCACCAGCTGGAGTCGTCTGACCGCTTCGAGGTCAGAACAGAAGCCAGGGTAGTCATAGTTCTAAGAATAGGGTTTGTTCTGTTTTTCTTTATCCTTTATTCAAATATCCAACAGATGCAAACTATATATTTAAATAAACAAAGGAATGCAGAAAAGGCATCACTGGCACTGATTTCCTAATTTCTAATGCTCTAGAGACCAGAGTCAAACATCCATAGATACTGAGAAGATGTTTGTCAATTTTCATTAGTATTTACATTTAAAAATAATTTTAGCCCAGGCGCAGTGGCTCACACCTATAATCCCAGCACTTTGAGAGGCTGAGGCAGGAGGATTGCTTAAGCCCCGAAGTTCAAGACCAGCCTGCACAACATGGGGAGACCCCATTTCTACTAAAAAATTTAAAAGTTAGCGAGGCATGGTAGCACATAACTGTGGTCCCAGCTACTCAGGAGGAAGGGATGGGAAGAGCCCAGGAGGTCAAGGCTGCAGTGAGCTATGGTCACACTACTGCACTCTGGCCTGGGCAAGAGAGTGAGACCCTGTCTCCCTGCAAAAAAAAAAAACAAAAAAATTCGCCAAGGGTTTCCAAGGATGCAAGAGAACAAAATTACAATAATCCCCAAAGCTAGGAAGGTGGGACATGATTAACTCACCGTCAGTTCAATTGTCACTCACCTTTCAAAACCCACTTCAGAATTATCTTTTGTCTGAGCGACGTCACCCAACTTCTTCATTCAAAGAAACTCTCCTTAATAATCTGGACATTCCTCCCATCAAAGCCACATCACATCACTCTCATCTATTTCTGGCATTTCTCCTGAAATGCATGTCTCCATCAAGGGCAAAGGACTCAGTTTCTTTGATTCCTTATTCGTGATCATTAGGCCTGACACACATAATGAGTGCCACCAATAACTTCCTGAAAGAACGAGCTAGGGCAAAACACCACACTGGTCACTGATGGATATATGAAGAAGAAAACCCAAGACAATCTCAGATTAAGAAAACCAGACTTGGCTGGGCGCGGTGGCTCACACCTGTAATCCCAGCCTTTTGGGAGGCTGAGGCGGGTGTATCATGAGATCAAGAGATCGAGACCATCCTGGCCAACATGGTGAAACCCCGCCTCTACTAAAAAGTACAAAATATTAGCCGGGCGTGGTGGTGCACACCTGCAGTCCCAGCTACTCAGGAGGCTGAGGCAGGAGGATTGCTTGAAACTGGAAAATGGAAGTTGCAGTGAGCCAGGATCGCGCCACTGCACTCCAGCCTGGCGATAGAGCGAGACTCTGTCTCAAAAAAAAAAAAAAAAAAAAAAAAAAACAAGCAAGCCAGACTTGCACTCCACAATGGGCTAACAGAATATGATTAAATAACAGAAAAGCTGAATCCACAAACAAATGCTAGGAATTCAGAGTCTGGAGTGAGCTGTGAGCTGGGGTGATCACAGAGCTCCATGGAAGGAGAGAAAAGTCCAGCCCAAGGTTCGGGTTCGCTGGGTTCGGGATGGAACTGTGAATTCAGACGAAAGATAACTCTGAAGTGGGTTTTGAAAGATGAGTGGGAGCTAAACAGATGGTAAGTTACCCATGTCCCACCTTCCTAGCTTTGGGGATTATTGTATTTTTGTTACACCTTGCATCCTTAGAATCCTTAGGGTAATTTTTTTATTTTTTGGGAGACAGGGTCTGGTCTCAGTCCATCACCCAGGCTGGAGTACAGTAGTGCCATCATAGCTCACTGCAACCTTGACCTCCTGGGCTCAAGTAATCTTCCCATCTCAGGTGAACGAGAGGCTGTGGGCATTTAAGTTATCAGAGACGGCATAGCCAGTGGTCTTTAGGGCACCCTTAGGTGGCACCCAAGTTCCCAACCAACTAAAATAGACAAGTATGTAAGGCAGATGTAGATGAAAATGCCAGCTGCATATCGCAAAGTTAATATTGGAGAATATAGCCTTTTCTTCTCTTTGGGGTTCTTCTCAATATGAACCCCAGAGCTGGGCATCAGGAGATAGCCCCAGGCAGCACTCAGAGTCTGAATAGCCTGGCAATGAGCGCTGGCAACGACGCACCGTGGTCAGAACACCTCTATATCGCCAGAGAAGGGATCAACCTGGACACCCACTTTGGAAAACAGTTTGTCACCATCTAGCAAAGTTGAAGATACAGTGAACATATGATCCAGCCATTGTAGACTCTGGACCTGGAGGATTCAGTCCTTTCTGTGTAGGGATACACGTACGAAAATGTTCACAGCAGCCTTGTTCATTGGAGCAAAGGACAGGCAACAACCCAAATGTTAGCTGTCAAACAGGTAAGTCCTGGAACATTCCTAGAATGGAATGGTATACAGCTGTAGAAAGGAGTGAATCACTGCTACACATTTCAGTGTGTAAGAGTCTCTATAATGCAATGTTTAGTGAAAGACAGGCAGCACCAAAGGACACCCAGAGTACAACTTTCATTTACACACAGCTCATAAAGAGACCATAATAATAATAATAATAATAATAATAATAATAATAATAATGTGTTATTTAGGGAGCAGAGCAGCAAGGGAATGATGAACAAAGAATTCAGGGGAGGGGTTCTTTCTGAGGAGAGAGGGAGTGAGACTGGGGAAGAACACAAAGGGAACTTAGAAGTCAAGCAGAGGCCAAGCACACCGGCCCAAGCCTGTGATCCCAGCACTTTGGAAGGCCAAGGTGGGCAGATCACCTGAGGTCAGGAGTTCAAGACCGGCCTGGCCAACATGGTGAAACCCCATCTATACACAAATACAAAAATTAGCCAGGTGTGGTGGCAGGTGCCTGTAATCCCAGCTATTCGGGTGGCTGATGGGGGAGAATCGCTTGAACTCAGGGAGGTGGAGGTTGCAGTGAGCCGAGATCGTGCCATTGCACTCCAGCCTGGGTGACAGGGCGAGACTCCACCTCAAAAAAAAAAAAAAAAAAAAAAAAGTAGAGCAGACACTCAATTTATCAGCCAAACCAGGATGTGCACTGGAGAATAAGTTGTTCTTGGCATGTCAGGGGAAACAGAGACACACTGTTACTGTATATACATCAACCTTTCACCTTACGTAAAAGAAATAATCTTATCTTTTCTCTTCTCCCCTCCCCTGCCCTCCCCTGCCCTGCCCCTCTTCTTTTCTCTTCTCTTCTTTCTCTTTGAGACAGGGTCTCACTCTGTCACCCAGGCTTGGAGTGCAGTGGTTTTGATCACAGCTCACTGCATCTTCAGCCTCCCAGGCTCAAGAGATCCTCCCACCTCGGCCTCCTGAGTAGCTGGGACTACTCACGTGAACAACAATGCCCAGCTGATTTTTTTATGTTTTGTACAGACGAGGTTTCACTGGGTTGCCCAGGTTGGTCTCCAACTCCTGGACTCAAGAACTCCTCCCACCTCGGCCACCCAAAGTGCTGGGATTACAGGCATGAACCATCGCACCCAGCATTTTTTTTTTCTTTTTTTTTTTTTTTTTGAGACAGAGTCTTGCTCTGTTGCCAAGTTGAAGTGCAGTGGTGCAATCCTGGCTCACTGCAACCTCCACCTCCCAGGTTCAAGCGATTCTCCTGCCTCAGCCTCCTGAGTAGGTGGGACTACAGGCGCATGCCACCACACCCAGCTACTTCATATATATATATATTTTTGTTTTGTTTTGTTTTTGTTTTTGTTTTTGTTTTTTTGAGACGGAGTTTCGCTCTTGTTACCAAGTTGGAGTGCAATGGCTCAATCTCAGCTTACCGCAACCTCCACCTCCTGGGTTCAGGCAACTCTCCTTCCTCAGCCTCCTGAGTAGCTGGGATTACAGGCACGTGCCACCATGCCCAGCTAATTTTTTGTATTTTTAGTAGAGACAGGGTTTCACCATGTTGACCAGGATGGTCTCGATCTCTTGACCTCGTGATACACCTGCCTCGGCCTCCCGAGGCAAAGTGCTGGGATTACTGTTTTTCTTAACTAAGTAGTCGGTATGTGGGTGTTCATTGTATGGTTGTATTCCTTAGGTGTAATTTACAAAGATGATTTTGTATCTATTCAATTTAGTATAAAAACAGAATTACACATATAGAGATAAACATAGATAGAGATATATGTGTGTTCAAAAGGGCACTGTGAACAGGTTCCTGAGTGTTCTATGTGGAGAGCATCTCCCGATTAGGTCACCAGTGGCCCTCCTGACCCCCAGCATCTGGCTATGTCTGAGTAAAGAATGACATTCAAATGCAAACAGATGAGCCATGCTCTGCACAGAACGCTCTGGAAGTGGAAGTGTCAACATCCGTAGCAGGGATGGGTAATGACCTGCCAGGCAAGGCCACAGTATTAAATTAATCCTTGATGTGTTGGAGGGTTTTTATTCTTTCATTGGGTCATTTAATAACACGACGACTCCCTCCTTCCCTCCGCCTTCAGCTCCCCCATTGCCATGGAGACGATTGTGAATCAGCTATCATAAATAAAAATAATCCAACTGCACACGCCCGCACCACATGCCACTTGGATGTGGTGCCAACTCGAGTTTTTTTTTTTTTTTTTTAATCCAAGAGCTCTCAGGAGCTCAAGTGATGCAGGACATGTCCTGAGGATTGGACACTATTCAGTGCCTGTTCAAAAACAGGCCTGGGCCCAGGGGATCAGAGGCCCATGCTTGCCTCTCACCAATCGCTGGACCAAAGAGGGAGGTTTTGCCTAAATGGGAATTTCCCACCCACCGAGGGACAGGGATGCCCTATTCATCAATATATTCCACTGCAGAAACAACTCCTGTGCCCCCAAATCATTCCCCCAAAGATAGCCCAAGAGATTTTCCACCAGTGCAACAAATGCAACAATCCCTTTAGCTCAGCATTGAAAGTCCTCCCCAGCCTTCTCTCAAGTCCTCCCAGCAACAGAGAAGACCATTTATAAAAGGGTTTTCAGGAATGTGGAATCCCACCATTAGAAGCCTACTCCTTTCTTAATTCTCCTGCAACCCTTCTCAAAAAGGGAGGAAGCCTCCATCTCTGCTAATTTGTCTCTAACATTTGGCTAATGGCCCTTGTTAGACAGGAGACAGCAGGTCTCTGCCTGAGAGCCTTTGGCGAGCTGCGGTATCTAGCTGGAATTTAAGATCATTGCTTTGTTTTCATTGTCTCTATTTTGAAGGTTTCTGGCTATTTATGGCAAGTGATACTGGCTTTCTATTTGTGGTAGTGATAGAGTCTGCTTTTAAAATAAACATATTTAAGTAAAAACAATGAGTTGATTTTTTTTCATATATATTAAATTTTTTTAAATAGCCAGAAAATACCCTAGATGTGGCCAAATATATATATATGAGGGTAATACATTGAAAAAACCAAAGTTTGGGAAATATTGCCTCTTCATTGTAGCCTTTCTTCCTACCTATGCACATGCCAGCTGTGCACATAGTAGGTCCGCAATTCAAGACTGTTGAAAATGCAAAGGAGGACCAGAGAAAGCACCAGAGAAGAGCATAGCTCAGGATAAGCCAAGCACCATCTTCGAAATGGGTCTCATCCCATTTCACTCTGAACAATTTTTAAATTTTTTTTAACTCAAGCCTCATGAACTTTGAGTGGCTACAAATACCAAGGATCAGGAATAGCAGACTCTCCACACAGAATCTTCCACCACTCCACCACCACACCCATGGCAGACATTGTCAAACAATTGCAGAATTCCTTTTTTTTTTTTTTTTTTTAAGAAAAAAAAAGGGGCCGGGCGCGGTGGCTCAAGCCTGTAATCCCAGCACTTTGGGAGGCCGAGGCGGGTGGATCACGAGGTCGAGAGATCGAGACCATCCTGGTCAACATGGTGAAACCCCGTCTCTACTAAAAATACAAAAAATTAGCTGGGCATGGTGGCGCATGCCTGTGATCCCAGCTACTCAGGAGGCTGAGGCAGGAGAATTGCCTGAACCCAGGAGGCGGAGGTTGCGGTGAGCAGAGATCGCGCCATTGCACTCTAGCCTGGGTAACAAGAGCGAAACTCTGTCTCAAAAAAAAAAAAAAAAAAGAATAATAAGAAAAAGAATAGGCCAGGCGCAGTGGCTCAAGCCTGTAACCCCAGCACTTTGAGAGGCCGAGGCGGATGGATCACGAGGTCAAGAGATCGAGACCATCCTGGTCAGCATGGTGAAACCCCGTCTCTACTAAAAATACAAAAAAATTAGCTAAAATTAGCTGGGCATGGTGGTGCATGCCTGTAATCCCAGCTACTCAGGAGGCTGAGGCAGGAGAATTGCTTGAACCCAGGAGGCGGAGGTTTCGGTGAGCTGAGATCGCGCCATTGCACTCCAGCCTGGGTAACAAGAGCGAAACTCCGTCTCAAAAAAAAAAAAAAAAAAAAAAAAAAAAAAAAAGAAAAGAAAAAGAATAAAGAAGAGTAAGAAAGAGAAAGAGCAAGAAGGAGAGGAGAGAATGGGGGTATTGCTTTGTTGCCCGGGCTAGAATGCAGTCTGAATATGGGTATGCCTATAATTGTCCTTAATAATAGAGACATGAAAGAAAATGAGGGAAGAGAATAACAAACAAGTAGCCAACCAACATTTCGTTTAAACTTCTAAGTTGATATGATGTGGTACTGATAAGAGTGTATATTTTGTGTAAAGTGGAGAGTTCTATAAATGTTAATTACGTTTACTTGTTCTAGATCTGAGTTCAAGTCCTGGATATCGTTGTTAATTTTCTGTTGCATTGATCTGTCTAATATTAATGTTGAAGTCTCCCACTGTTATTGTGTGGGAGTCAAGTCTCTTTATAAGTCTTGTATGTCTGGGTATTCCTGTATTGGGTGCGTATATATTTAGGATCTTTAACTCTTCTTGTTGTTGCATTGATTCTTTTATCATTATATAATGTCCTTCTTTGCTTCTTTTGATCTTTGTTGCTTTAAAGACTATTTTATCAGAGGCAAAAATTGTAACTTCTGCTTTTTATTTATTTATTTTTGCTCTCTGTTTGGTTGGTAAATCTTTCTCCATCCCTTGTTTTGAGTCTTTGTGTATCCTTGAATGTGATATGGGTCTGGATGCAGCATACCGATGGGTTTTAGTTTTTTGTCCAAATTGCCTGTCTGCCTTTGAATTGGGGAATTTAGTCAATTTAAATTTAGAATTAACAATGATATATGTGAGTTTAATACTGCCATTTAATATTAGCTGGCTATTTTGCCCATTAGTTGATGTAAATTCTTCATTATATTGATGTTCTTTGCTTTTTGGTATTTTTTAGAAAGGCTGATACTGTTTGTTCCTTTCTATGTGTAGTGGTTCTTTCAGAAGCTCTTGTAAAGCAGGCCTGGTGGTGATGAATTCTGAGTGCTTGCTTGTTCACAAAAAACTTTATTTTTCCTTCACTTATGAAGTTTAGTTTGGCTGGATGTGAAATTCTTGGTTGAAAGTTCTTTTCTTTAAGGATGTTGAATATTGGTCCCCACTCTCTTCTGGCTTGTAGGGTTTCTGCCGAGAGATCTGCTGTAAGTCTGATAGGCTTCCCTTTGTGGGTAACCTGACCTTTCTCTCTGGCTGCCCTTAGTATTTTCTCCTTCATTTCAACCCTGGTGAATCTGACGATTATGTGCCTTGGAGTTGCTCTTGTTGAGGAATATCTCTGTGGTGTTCGCTGTATTACCTGGAATTGAATATTATCCTGCCTTACTAAGTTGGGAAAATTTTCCTGAATAATATCCTGAAGCGTATTTTCCAGCTTGGAATCATTCTCTTCGTCACATTCAGGTACACCTATCAAGCGTAGATTAGGTCTTTTCACATAGTCCCATATTTCTTGGAGACTTTGCTCGTTCCTTTTTATCCTTTTTTCTCTAATCTTGTCTTCTTGTTTTATTTCATTGAGTTGGTCTTCGACCTCTGATATCTTTTCTTCTGCTTGATCAATTCGGCTGTTAAAACTTGTGCATACTTCACATAGTTCTCGTACTGTTTTTCAGCTCCATCAATTCACTTATTTCCTCTCTAAATTTTGTATTCTTGTTGACATTTCGTCAAACCTTTTTTCAAAGTTCTTAGTTTCTTTAGATTGTGTTAGAACAAGTTCTTTTAATTCACAGAAGTTTCTTATTATCCACATTTTGAAGCCTGCTTCTGTAATTGGAACATACTCGTTCTCCATCAAGCCTTGTTCCGTTGCTGATGAGGAACTGGGATCCCCTGCTAAGGGAGAGGCGTTCTGATCTTGGGTATTCTCAGCCTTTTTTGGCTGTTTTCTTCCCTTCGTTGTAGATTTATCCATCTGTGGTCTTGATAATTACCGTCTTTGTAATTGGGTTTCTGAGTGGACGTCCAACTGATTGATTCTCAGCGCCGAAATCTGAGCAACCCACTGCGCCGACTAAATCAGCGGCGTTAAGATTGATGGTGCTTTTCTGACTCTGCACCAAGAACCGACGCTCCGAGACGCTGGCAAAACTGCCTCGCCGGTCACAAGAGTCGCACTGGCGACCCATGGGGCTCCTCCGCTGGGAATCTCCTGGTGCGTGAGCAACAAGAATTCATGTGAAGGTGTGGCGTCCTCTCGTTCTTTGCGTTTTCACTGGGAGCTACAATCCCGAGCTGCTAGTGATCAGCCATTTTGGATCTCTCTCCGCCAACTGCAGAATTCCTTCCCACAATCAATCATAATGAGTTGGTAGAATGAAGATCGTGGTGTGAGTCTGGTATGTGTTCTCCAACGCCCCTGAAACAATCATCACCCCCCTGTATTTTGCCGAGCTTGTGGCCACTATAAATAAAAACCACATTTCCATCCCAGCACTTTAGGAAGCTGAGGCAGGAGGATCCCTTGAGGCCAGGAGTTTGAGACCAGAGTAGGCAACATAGTGAGACTCCATCTCTACAAAAGTAAAGACTAAAAATTAAAAATTAGTAGAGCATGGTGCATGGTGGTGCATGCCTGTAGTCCCAGCTACTCGGGAGGCTGTGCTGGGAGGATCACTTGAGCCCAGGAGATGGAAGCTGCAATAAGCTAGGATGGCAGTCCAGCACTCCAGCCTGGGTGATAAAGCAAGATACTATCGAAAGAAAGAAAGAAAGAGAGAGAGAGAGAGAGAAAGAAAGAGAAAGAAAGGAAGGAAGGAAGGAAGGAAGGAAGGAAGGAAGGAAGGAAAAAAAAAAAAAAAACTACATTTCCCAGATTCCTCTGCAGGTAAGCATGGCCATAAAGCTAATGTTCCAACTTTCTTTCGGTCCATCTTTTTGCCCTGACTCTTGCTATAACAAGTTGGGCAGATGTGGGGCCAAGTACCTCTACTGCACCACTCCCCACCCTCTGGTACAGAGTCTCTGCAGGAGCCTGTTCAGCTGTCCTGTACATGCTCAAAACAGCGAACGCAAGGCATTTAACATCCTGAAGAGCAACTCTTGACGAACAGGGTTCAGCAGACTGTGAGTAAACACTCCCCTAGGCTGTGTCTCTGGTGAACAGTCCTAAGGTGTGTTTCACTCGGCTCCTGGAAGCAGTCCCAGCAGGAGGGAACCCCGGACGCCTACAGTGGTAACCACCTGGGTCATGCAGCCTTGGATTCATTTTTCCCTCTCTCCTGTTTCCTCTTCCCAGTTGCCCCATTCCACTTCCTTTGAATACCTGCATACGGGCCCTTATACCAGCTTCCGCTTTTGGAGGGAGCCCAAGTTAACATAATCAGTTCAGGAAATGGGACACTGTGGTGTACTAGCTGCAACTTCTTGGAAAGTGGTTTTAGGGAACAAAGGATCATATGCTAACAAGAGGGAAAATAAAAATTAGCAAGGCATGATGCGTGGTGGTGCCTGTAGTCCCAGCTACTCAGGAGGCTGAGGTGGGAGGATGGCCTGAGCCCAGGCATTCGAGGCTGCAGTGAGCTGTGATTGTATCACTGCACTCTAGCCTGGGTGACCGAGCAAGAACTTGTTCCTTAAAAATTTTTTTTTAATTTAAAAAATAAAAAGATGTGAGATGAGACATTAACTTTATGGCCACGCTTAGCTGCAAAGGAACCTGGGAAGTGTAGGGTTTTTTTAAGAGGCAGGGTCTTGTTCTGTTACCCAGGCTAGAGTGTAATAGGGCGATCCTAATTCACTGCAGCCTTGAACTCCTGGGCTCAAGTGATCCCCTTGCTCTTTTCCATTTCCTGCTACCTGGAACGTGGCAGGCATGTCTGGAGCTCTCTCTTGGACCATGAAGAGACAGCCACACCTTAGGAACGGTGGTGAGCTGGAACTGGACACCGAGAGGGTTTTGCCGAGAGGAGCTGCCATACCAGTTCTGGATACTTATTTCTGTGCCTGTATGTGAGAGGGAAATACACTTCCGTCTTGCTTAAACCATTGTTATGTAAGGTCTCAGTTCCCTGAAGCCAACCTAACACATAGGATTTAAGTGATCAATCATGCTCTGTGCTGGATCCTACTGAACCAGGGAAATATAAGGTGACAGGACAATCCCTGGACACCTGGATTTCTCGTTTTGTTTAAACAAGGAGAAGGTTCTAATTTATCCTGGGTGAGAACACAGTACATCCTCTCCCAAGCTCCCTTAACAAGCTACTGTGCTGAGAATCCTCAGGACACAGGTAAAGAGCTAATTACCAGGCTTGAGTCCCAAGGCAGCTCCCAATAGCTCTCTAATCTTCAAGAAAAATGTCATTTAAACGGCACCTCTGCCAGGGAACCAGAAAGGCTGCCTGCCTCGCTCCACAAAGGGCCTGCATTTGTCACCCTGCTTTCTGCAGCCAAGAAATCATTATTTTTCCTGGTGCCGCTGGAGGAAGGTGAAGTAGCAAGGAGACCCTCCGAGTCCTCAGAATTCCAACAGCACTCTGGGCAGTGCCTGGCCCCTGAGTCATTAACAAGGTTACAAATGCACATGTGATGAAGCAAACATAAGGGAAACCAGCCCAGGTCTGCTCAATGAACTGCAAAGTAACAGTAAATATAATCCGAGGTGTATCTGGGAACCCAAGATCCTGCAGGAAAAGGGTGTTGCCTCGGGGCCATTATTATTGAGGCCAAGAAAGACAGCAACTCCCACAAGAAACCCGATTAACTATATCAGTTGGTAAAATAAATTCCAGCTTGCTAGTTAACAAGGTAGAAGTCCTTCTGAACAGCCTCTAAGAGCAAAAATTAGTGGCATGGTAAGATTGCCAGGGTAACAGAACACGGTGCTGTGAGGTGCAAACAGGGATCTGATCCTAGCCCCCAGCTGCTGTGTGGCGCCTGGGAAACCCGTGCCCTCTCTGAGCCTCGCTACTCTTTCTTGACTTTTATCTTAATTTTATTTACGTTTTGAATGGGTAAAACATTTTCATGTCTCAAACTTCAAAAGACACATGATTCTAGAATAAAATGTCTCCCTTCTGTCTTACACTTAACTCCCCAGAAGCAACCAATCTCATTCCTTCAAAAATTTTAAAAAATAAAGCAAGACCTCGCCCCTTAAAAAATATTTCAAAAATCTAAAAAATAAAAAGATGTGAGGTGAGACATTAGCTTTATGGCCATGCTTAGCTGCAAAGGAGGAACCTGGAACGTTCTACAACATCATCAGTTTCTCATGAACCTTACAAAAATATTGTATGTATATAAAAGTGCACACATAACACATACTATGTTACTTTTTCTTTCTCGCCTAGTCACATCCTATAGCCACTGTTCTGCACCTGGTTTTTTCACTTAGCAATCTTTTATGGAGATGGTTACAGCCAATATATACAGTGTCTTCATTTTTCCTATGCTGTATAGCATTCCACTGTATGACTATGAACCAACATTTATTTACCCTGTCCTCTCTTGATAGACATTCAGGTTGCTTCCAGCCTTTCGCTACTGCAGGGTTGCAGTGAGTAACCTCATACACGGGTTAATCTGCACATGTACAATCTCTCTGAATGATAAATTCTCAGAAGTAAACTGGACGAGTCGAAGCGTGTGCATTTGTAATTTTAAGTGATAATGCCAAACTGCCCTCCAGAGAAGGTGAATCAACACTGCTAACATCAGTGTATGAAAGTCGGGTCCCAATGTCGTCATTTATGAAGCTGATAGCTCCCTGAGCTCTGACAGTCAGAGGATAACATCATCTCACCTTGGCATAGCAGCCTTTACTTTTCGTTGTTGTTTCTTTCTACTTTTGTAGAGATGGAGTCTTGCTGTTGCTCAGGCTGGTCTTAAACTCCTGGGTTTAAGCCATCCTCCTGCCTCAGCCTCCCAAAGTGCTGGGATTACAGGTTTGGGAGGAGCCACCTCACCTGGCTCATAGCAGCCTTTAGAGTAGAGATCATCAACCAAAGGATCACCGGCCAAATGCAACTTGCACACCAATATTCATTGGCCCACGTTGCGTTTCTTACACTGAACCAATTGAAAAAAACAAGAATTTTTTTTTTAAATCTAGATTTCTAGCTTCTCTTAAGAAATCAAATCTGTTAACTCTAAGCTCGTATTCCTGAAGAATAATAAGAAGCAGTCACTGATTAGGAGCCACTGCCCCCCTCCACGCTGATGCATGCTCAAGCTCTGTAATGAGCCACAGTCCCCACCACTCCCTATTGATGCCCCAACCATGAGTGCGAGTTTCAGTGACCTCTTATCATTCCAACTGCAGTGCTACTTTCTGTAGAGCAGAGAAGCATTAGAACGAACCAAAAAGAGAGCGGATGTGACAGAAAATGCCTAATTCTAGTTTCCTGTCTCCCCTTCTTCTTTTTATACCTGGAACCCCCCAGTGCACAAGGTTGGAAATTACCTTTCCCAGTCTTCCTTGCAGCTGACGGTGCCGGCGTGGCTCATTTGCAGACTTTGGGACATGAGATAAAGGGATGCATGTAATTCCCAAACCACATCCTTTAAAAAGGAAACTCCCAGCCCTGCACTTCCTCACTTCTTTCCCCACCAGCCTGGAATGCACCTGTGGAGAGGAGGCCACCTCAACCATGAAACACAGACTCCATTCGGGGAAGCGACAGAGCAAAGAGATGGAAACCCCTGGGTCCCAGGATGACATCAGAGATGGTTAAATGAGAAGGGAGAAAACAGTCTTGTCTGAGACACTGCACGTTGAGGTCTCCATGATACAGCAGCTTGCCGCGTCCCCAAAAATGGAGAGAAAGCATGTTTCTTTGTGAACAAGAAGAATATTCCCAAGTGTTTCACATTCAAATGCCTGGCCTGCTTTACCAGCAAGGCTCACCATCCTGAGCTCTCCAAGGCTCACTATCCTGGACTGGGTCCAATACAGCGATTTGCTCACCACTGTGGTCTCACTCTGGGACAGCCCAGCCCAGAGTGCCATGGGACATATTCACTTTCTTTTCTTTTCTTTTCTTTTCTTTTTTTTTTTTTTTTTTTTTTTTTGAGATGGAGTCTCACACTGCTGCCAGGCTGGAGTGCAGTGGTGTGATCTCAGCTCACTCCAACCTCTCCCTCTCAGGTTCAAGCAATTCTCTTGCCTTAGTCTCCTGAGTAGCGGGATTACAAGTGCTCGTCACCACACCCAGCTAATTTTAGTAGAGATGAAGTTTCACCATGTTGGCCAGGATGTTCTCGATTTCTTGACCTTGTGATCTGCCCACCTCAGCCTCCCAAAGTGCTGGGATTAAAGGCGTAAGCCACCGCGCCCTGCCTTCACTTTCAAATTAGATGACTTCAAGACAGTCAGAAAACACAGACTTATTTGATAACTCACATCGAGACAATTCATGAGCTACTGGGACTTGGATAAGAAGCCCAGATTCAGCCTGACACTAAAATAAATTCCAAATAGCAAATACTTTCAATAGAAATCATTGAAGTACCAGAAGAAAACCTGGGTAACATTTTTTACAAGTGTGGTATGGAGACAGCCAAAACCAACCCAAGCCTGACCCTTAGCCCCAACCATGCCAAAATGGAAAAATCTCCAGAACAGAAAATGTTGTGAGCAATTACTTGGATCTCTGTGAGCAGGCCTGGCCTGAGCGGCTATGCTTGCTTCCATGCCATTCTGTGTGTTTCCATTTGAACCATGTATATTTATTACTCTTATTAGTTATAATTATGCTCAGTTATAATAAATTGATTTTAAAGGGAAAGTAATGTCCAGTGCCCACTGGCAATAGAGTGGGTAGGCAGTGATAGATTCACATAAGTCAATGTTCAACAGCAGACCTTAGCAAATGTTTTCCATAAAGGGCCAGAGAATAAATATTTTAGGTTGTGCTGGCAATTTAGTCTTTGCTGCATATTCTTTTTTGTTTGGGGTTTGATTTTTTAATTTTGGGTTTGTTTTTTTTTTTTTTTTTAGATGGAGTCTTTCTCTGTCACCCAGGCTGGAGTGCAGTAGCACAATCTCAGCTCACTGCAACCTCTGCCTCCAGGGTTGAAGCGATTCTCTTACATCAGCCTCCCTAGCAGCTGGGATTACAGGTGCCTGCCACCACACCTGGATAATTTTTGTATTTTTAGTAGAGATGGGGTTTCACCATGTTGATTAGGCTGGTCTTGAACTCCTGACCTCAGGTGATCCACCCACATCAGCCTCCCAAAGTGCTGGGATGAGTCACCACACCTCACAGATGTGAGCACCACGCCTGGCCTGGTTTTTTTTTTTTTTAATATACAATCCTTTAAGCTTTGAAAACTATTCTCAGCTCACAAGCTCAATTTAGCCCACAGGTCATAGTTTGCCAACCTCTCTGTTCTCCAGCAATGCGAAGGAATGAGACGTCACTACTTGTAACAATGTGGATGAACCACACTGACGTTGAGTCAAGCAAGAGGTCCAGCCTCATGATTTATTTATAGGAAGTAAAAAAGCTGGTAGGAGGAGGAAGGATGGTCGTCACCTGGGGTGGAGGAAGGTGCTGTGTGATTAGGTGCAGACTGCAGAGGCCCCTGGTTTCATGAGTGTGTTCAGTTCACAAAAGTTGTCAGGCTGTACACTTGTGATGTTTGTGCTCTTTTCTGTATATACAGTAGTCTCCCCTTATCCTTACTCTCAGTTTCAGTGGTTTCAGTTACCCATGGTCAACTGAGGTCCAAAAATCGGTGAGTGCAGCACAGAAAGATACGTTGAGAGGCTGCATTCACATAATGCTTATCACAGTATATTGTTATAACTGTTCTCTTTTATTATTGTCAGTTATCTCTTACTATGTCTAATTTATAAATTGAGCTTTATCATAAAGCAATGTATGTATTTAAAAAAACAGTCTCTATAGGATTTAGTACCATCTGTGGTTTCAGGCATTCACTGGGGATCTTGAAACATATCCCCTGCAGACAAGTGGGGATTACTATATCTATATACAGTCAGGCACCACAAAATGACATTTCTGTCAACAACAGACTATGCATACAGTGGTGGTCCTGCCAATTATAATACCATCTTTTTACTGTACATGTTTAGAGATATTTATGTACACAAATGCTTCCTCCTGGACTGCAATTGCCTACAGGAGTCAGTACGGTAACAAGCTAGACAGGTCAGCAGCCTAGGTGTGTAGTAGACTGTACCACCTGGGTCCGTGTAAATATACTCTGTGATGTTCGCACAATGACAAAATGGCCCAACAGCAAATTTCTCAGAAGGTATCCCTGTCATTAAGTAATGCATGACTGTGTATTATAATTCAACAAAAAATTTTTAAAAATGAATTTCGTAAGGAAAGATGGGCTGCGTGTGTCTGTGCACACATGTGTGGGTGTTTGCATTTGTGTAATGGGAAAAGAATGCAAATGGACCTTATAATCTGGAGGGTGAAGGAGAAGCAGATCAGAAAACAAATTAGACCACTTTCAATTGTGTTTAAGAACAAGGTGTGTCCTTTTATTGAAAGGGACAGCATGCTTGGCATGCAACAGTTGTGTGCCAGCCGTGAGCTGCTCCACTCTCCCAGACCTAACTGCTTCTGAGACCCCTAAAGACCTGAGCTGGGAACCACCGGCAATGTTCCTCCCACCCAAAACAGTCCCTTCCCCATCAACACTCCAGCATCTTCGCCCCAGGCCCTATCTACCCAGAATGGCCTACCTTCCTTTGCTGGGGCCCCTCCAGGCTGCCAAAGCCCATCCAGAACACCCTACCCTTTCTGACTTCCTGGGACCCTCAAAAGCTTAGTAGAGTGGTGGCCTCCAAAATGTCCACATCCTAAGCCCCAGAACCTGTGAATACATGACTTTATAAGACAAAAGGGGCTTTGCAGGCATGATTAGGTTAAGGATCTTGAGATGAGGTGGAGATCCTGGATTATTATGATGGGTCCAACATCCTCTCACAGGCATTTATCAGAGAGAGGCAGGAAAGGCAGAGGCAGAGGAGGAAACAGGATGATGGAAACAGGTTGAACACATGCTTTGAAGATAGAGGAAGGGGCCACAAGCCAAGGAATACAAGTGGCCTCTAGAAGCTGGAAAAAGCAAGGAAACAGATTCTCCTCTAGAGCTTCCGAAAGGAACACAGCCCTGCCTTGATTCCAGCTCTTAAGACTCATGTCAGACTTCTAATCTCTAAAGAGTAAGCTAATAGATTTGTGTTGTGTAAGCCACTAAATTTCTAATAATGTGTTATAGAAGCAACAGAAACTTAATACATGAAACACAAGTTTTCCCAAACAGCCAGTACCCAGGACTATGTCTGTGGCAACCCTACTCCACAATTCCCTGACATGGTTGTGACTTTCTACATCTGGTTGCATTTCACCCATAAATCATTAACACAGCCACAAACACCAACACTTCACATCCAATCGCATCTCCCAGGCCACTTCTGGCACCAAAACCCTTGGTCATACCACACATCTGACTTCCGGTTTGGAGAAGATGTTTTTATACCCACATTTCAGATGCACACCAATCTCAATAAAAAATAAATAAATAAAAAATAAATAAAAATAAAAATAAAAAAAAAACCTTGAAACCCCTTGTTCATGCTTGATACATTCATTGACCACCAAGGTCCTGGAACTGTCCTGGGTGCTGAAGATGCAGCCAGAAACAACAAATATTCGTGAAGACCTCACATGTGCTAGGCACTACTCCAGATCTGAGGCACAGAGAAGGGAACAAAAGCACAACATCTCGCTACGTGCCAGGCACCAAATGCTTTACACATAAGAGCTTATCACAAATTGTAGCATCCCGATGAGTACATGTTATTATCCTGCCTAGTCTCCCAGTGAGCAAACTGAGGCCCAGCCAGGTGAGACATCTTGCACACTGCCAAATGCGGTCTGGGGCTACCAATATGATGCTCTGAGGCAGCTACCTCTCCGTACTGTCCAGCAGAAAAACAGCTGTTCCCATCAAATGTTCATTCCACTCTGAGCTGCATCCAGTGTCAGGTGAAGTGGAGAGTACAGACACATTATATAAGAAAAATCTGACCTCAAAGTGGGGAGATCATCGTCCCCACCACCATCAATACCACAGGGTAACAGACAATAGCAAACGCAGTTGATTACTTGAGAAGGAAAGAGTAGTTCTAAGTGGAAAACTGCTGGGTAAAAGCTACCCCTGCTGTGAGCTATTCAATTCATTCATTAAGGATGAAACAGACTCCAATCCACTCCATGCTCAAGGGGTCTGAGAGGCTGATTTATTGCATCTGGGGGACCAGGCTCTGCAAGGTGCTCCCCAATAGTCGGTTGGCCTTGAAGAGCCCCTTCCTGGCCTCTTAGCTGAATTCAAGGGTCAGAAAGTCAAATGCCTGCAGGGATCAGACAGCAGCAGTAAACGAACAGAGGCAGCCAACACATTTTGCTTGAATATTAAATACATGAGAATGATCTTCACTTCTACAAATATGTTCTCTCCTATTGTTCTCGAAACACACAGCCCTCTGGAAGCCTCTAACTTTTGACAGAGTCTGGGAAACAGAGAGATATTTGTCTCCCATTGAAAGAAAAGAAAAACTATAGTTCAGGGATGATTATAATGATAACCGACAGCCTTGATGTAGGGTAGACAAGAGCGGGTGGTGGTGACTGTGGCAAAGTGGCAAGCCCAAGCCTTATCTAAAGGGGGCACACACTCATCAGCACCATTCCAAAAGCCTGTTTCTAAGTGGGGATGTGCAACCAACATTGCCAGTGCTCCCTCTGTTTCAAGACAGACAAAAAAATACTGCTATTTATAAGCAATAGTACAATTTTTTTATTTTGGCCCCTATATTTTCAGACACTTCTCAAGCAAAACAAAATGCATCTGTTGGCCAAATTAAGTCCTTGGACTGAATCCAAGCTGGGACCAAAGGTACCTACCACCAGGTTTGTACCTGGCTATGGTTTATATGTATTTTTATTTTTTTTTTAGAAACAGGGTCTCGCTATATTGCCCAGGCTGGTCTCAAACTCCTGGCCTTAAGCAATCCTTCTGCCTCAGCTTCCCACAGTTCTGGGATTACATATGGGAGCCACTGTGCCCAGTCAATATTTATCTTTAAATTGTCCCACTTGTTTTTAAACTCAATGCCAAATTCAGCTTTGTCCCAAGGTACAAGTATTACTGGTTTTTTGTGCTGGTTTGGGTATAGTGGCTCACTCCTGTAACCTCAAGAACTTTGGGAGGCTGATGTTAGAGGATCACTTAAGCTCAGGAGGTTGAGGATGCAGTAAGCTATGATTTCACCACTGCACTCCAGCCTGAATGTCAGAGCGAGACCCTGTCAGAGCAAGCGGGCATCATTTTTCACCTCCTGCTTAGGGGAAATAAGGGCCATTGATTATGGAAGCAAATGGCCGTGTCCAGGGACACATACAACCCCCCTTTTCTGGCCTTCCTCTAGTTAAATAAATCTTCCATTCAGCCTCCATACACTCCAGATATTCAGAAACCATTACATTTTCATTTAATGTTATTCTTTCAATACAATCCATTGGTTAATCACATAGCTACTAATGACAATTCGATTTTTCTGCACTCAGAGAACAGTGAATATTAATAAATTTCAGACAATACATCCCGATCTGGGGTCTAGGAAATATGGTCATGGTATACATGAGTTCACCTCTCACCAAATATCACCAATGTGCAGAATTCCTCTCTCTGTCAGCTAAGCATTAAAATCAATTCCACTGGATCTTTAAATCAGATAATGATATTAGAGCAAGGAAGACTGCCTGGTACACAGTTCCATCCCAGGCACTAGGATAGAAGCCAGAGAATATAATAGCGCATTTCAGGTCCATGAAAAGTGACCTATTGCTCTGAGGAGACTCACTCTGAATTTTCTGGAAGTCAATGAACAGTGATCTGAGAGAGTCTTTCTTGTACGTGCCCTTACATCATTTTGCAGGAAAAGAAAGAAAAAAATGGGCACTGAGAACAGTCACAGAATTTAAGACAGGATGTATCTTTGCCCTAAAATACCTGGACCAGAAACCTCTTGCTGGGAAGACAAATGGGTGGAAGTTGCAAGTTTCACTGTACTGGAAAAGTAGGTACAATATTCAGCCAATGTAAGCACAACCAGTGTGCACACAGCCTACCAGTGGAGCAGAAGAGGACTGGATGGCACATTCATTATTTGGGGTGGTAGACAAGGGAAGTGATTTTGCATTAATCTCACACACACACACACACACACACACTCTCTCTCTCTCTCTCTCTCTCTCTCTCTCTCTCTCTCTGTAGAGACAGGGTCTCACTCTGATGCTCACAATGGAGTGCAGTGGTGAAACCATAGCTTACTGCATCCTCAACCTCCTGGGCTTAGGTGATCCTCCAACATCGGCCTCCCAAAGTGCTTGGGGTTCCAGAAGTGAACCACTATGCCCAGCCCATATTTATTTTAATATGTATTAGAAAGAAATATAACCAGCACAAAAAAAAAACAGTAATACTTATACCTTAGGACAAAGCTAAACTTGGCATTAAGTTTAAAAACAAGTGGGACAATTTAAAGACAAATATTGACCAAGTACAGTGGCTCCCATGTGTAATCCCAGAACTGTGGGAAGCTAAGGCAGAAAGATTGCTTAAGGCCAGGAGTTTGAGACCAACCTGGGCAACACAGCAAGACCCTGTTTTTACAAAAACAAAAAATATAAACCTTAGCCAGACCTGGTGGTGTAAACCTGTGATCCCAGCTACTCGTAAGGCTGAGGTAGGAGAATCACTTGAGCCTAGGAGTTAGAGGCTACAGTGAGCTATGATCACACCACCGAACTCCAGCCTAGTTGACACAGCAAGACTCTGTCTCTAAAAAATAAAAATATACATAAATAAGTCATAATAGAGTTGGTACACAGTTAAATGGTGGTTAGGAAATAGTAGCAGCTTGGAAAATCCTGGAACTATTTCAAGTAGTGGTGTCCTCCGGAGACCAAGACTCATTTTGCCAAAACTGCAAGCTCTGCGACAAGACAGGAACTCCAAAACTCCATCAACGTTGACCAGACATGTGAGTGAGTGGCAGCAAAACCACTGAACAAAATACGTCCCTGGGCACCGACATTCTCTTCAATCTGTCAAAGCTCTAACCTGGCTTGCACAATTACTTCAGTATGGATACCAGCAGTTTCTACCAAGTCAGGTGCATCCACGGGCTCATTCCACAGCAAAACATAATTTCTACTGTTAGGAGAAACCCTTCCCTAGGACGATGGCTGCCAAATCCACAAGTGAGTCAAGAGACCCCTCTGGGTAAATAGGATCGCTGAGAACCGACCGAAGAACCTGCAGCAAGCTCAGCCGAAAGCCACAAGGACAGCGGCCACACCCGTCCTATCTTTTAACCTCGAATCTAAATCTCAGCTCTTACCAGTATGCGTGTTCTCATAAATCCAACAAAACCTTAACCACAGCATTCAGTCCGCATGTGCTGCCTTCCCCCATAAACAAGCAAGATTTATACCTACCCAGGGCTATTATCCAGACACATTTATCTTTATTTCTGTGCGTAAGTAATGAGTGGGATGCCACTGCCGACAAGTCCCGGGGGATTAATTACAGAAACCATTTACGAAGGGTTCCCTCCTGATTCTCGGAGCATTTTTCAAACCCAGGAAAGAGAATTTCATTTAAAAGACCCAATGGCCCATATGACTAGCATCATTACTGGGTTCCAACTCGACCTGATGACAAATTTCAAGCGTCCAGAAGGCTGACGACATTCCTGGGCTTTTCTCTAATTACTTGATCTTGTGACAATTACTGAAGTGACAGACATCAAACTCAAGGAGAAACCAACCCTCTGCCAGGCAGCCCCGTGGCTAAGAGGTAGACCTAGTCAAGCATGCGTCATTCATTCAACAAATTTTATTGGATGCCTATAGATGCCAGGCATTCTGTTACACACTGAGAATGCTGACTGGCAAGACAAAGTTCCCATTCTCATGGGATTTTATTTTATTTTATTTTATTATTATTATTTTTTTGAGACGGAGTTTCACTCTTGTTACCCAGGCTGGAGTGCAATGGCACGATCTCGGCTCACTGCAACCTCCGCCTCCTGGGTTCAGGCAATTCTCCTGCCTCAGCCTCCTGAGTAGCTGGGATTATAGGCACGCGCCACCATGCCCAGCTAATTTTTTGTATTTTTAGTAGAGACGGGGTTTCACCATATTGACCAGGATGGTCTCGGTCTCTTGACCTTGTGATCCACCCGCCTCGGCCTCCCAAAGTGCTGGGATTACAGGCTTGAGCCACCGCGCCCGGCCATACTCATGGGATTTTAATCTAGTAGGGAGACAAAGCATCAAGAAGTAGACAAATAATTTCAGAAAATGGCTACATGCAAAGGAGACAATAAAACAGGGTGATGGGGTGATAAGATAGGTTGACCGGGAAAGCTAAGCTCATTCCCATCCAAAGACTTTTTCCTCATTTTTTCCCTCTTCCTGGCACATCGGCACAGTCGTCCTCACAGTTCACAGCTGACATCCATTCCAACTGGCCACGGTGTTGCTGCTGATTGGTCAATACCATACCATACCTCTACTAAGGATACAAATGCCTCCCCACTGCCTGGACCACTCTTTCTCTGGATCTTCCCAAGGATGGCGCCTTCTCCTCATTCAGTGTGCAGATTAAATGACACCTTGAAGAGAGGCCTCTGCTGATCATCCAGTCTAATACAGCTCACACCTCCCAGCCATTCCTGATCCCGTTATCCTGTTTCATTTTTCTGCATGTGGCACATTGCATTTTCCAAAGATAGCGGCATACCATGTCCCATGTCACATGCTCTTCCACAATGTCATCTTGTCATTCTTCCCATGAAGAAGTGGGGTCTATGTCCCTTCCCTTCAGTCTGGGTGGGCTTATGAGGGTTTTGACCAGCAGAGTGCCACACAAGTGATGCAGTGTGACTTTGGAGATGGGGTCCTCAAAGGCCATGGAGCTTGCCTTGCACTTGGAGTCTGGAGGGCACCATGTTGTAAGGAAGCCCAATCACAAACAGAAGCCACATGAAGATACTCAGACTGGCAGCTCTAATCTTCAAGCCATCCCAGCCCAGAGCCAGACGTGTGAATGAGCAAGTCATTGGTGCTTCCTGCCCCCAGCTATTGGGTCACCACCAGCCTTGGAGCCTTCCCAGCTTAAGCCCAGACACTGCAGAGCAGAAAAAAGTCATCCCCACTGTACTCTGTCCAGATTCCCAGTTCACAGAATCTGGGAACATAATAAAATGGTGGTTGTAAGATTCTAGGTTTGGAGTCATTTCTTATTGCAGAACAGTACCTTGGAACATGGCCCTTACTGCTTCGTGAAATCATCTCATTTGTCTGCCTTGTCTGCTAGGCTCAATGACCAAGGCAGGAACCATGCCTGTTTTGTACACAGCCCTTAAACAGTGCCTACACAAAAGAGTCTCCTTATAAATATTTCCTGAACAAATATACAGGGAAATAATGGCAACAACTTGCACAGTTTAAAAACCCCAGCATCAGTGTCTCATAGCTGCTGTAACAAATTGTGCTGGAATGAACTTGGTGGCTTAAGACAATGCACATTTATTCTCTTTGTTCTGGAAGCCAGAAGTCCAAAATCGGCAAAACTGGGCTGAATTCAAGGTGCAGCCAGGGCCTCACTCCCTCCAGAGGCTCTAGGGAAGAATTCACTCCTTGTCTCTCCAGTTGCTGCTGCCTGCAGGCATTCCTCGGTTTGTAGCTGCCTCACCCCAGTCTCTGCCTCCATGGCCACATCACCTTCTCTTCTGTCTGTGTCAAAACTCTCTATTTGCTTGCCTCTGACACTTTGACTGCATTTAGGACCCACCCACAAAAACCCAGGATAACCTCCCCATCTCAAAATCCTTAACATAATCACAGCTATAGTCTTTGGCATATAAAATTACGTTCACAGGCTCCAGGAATTGGGATCATCCTGGGTGGAAAGGAGGATTATTCAGCCTATCATGCCATCCAAGAATAGAGGTCCAGCTCCCGGGCAACACAGACGCCCCGGTGCACCACCCACACATGCACAGGATTCAGCCATTGCCACACCTGGTGACAGAAGCCAGAACCAGCAACGCAGAACCTGTGTTTGGAGGAGGAAACACAAAGATTGAGCAGCATGCGGAAAAGCCTCTTTGGCCATTCATTCTCCCTGCACTGACCAACCATCAACAGAACAGGGGGACTCCAGATGAAATTTTTACTTGATTTTTTTTTTCAGACAGGGTCTTTCTCTGTCGCCCAGCCTGAAGTGCAGTGGCGTGATCATAGCTCACAGCAGACTTGAACTCCCTGGGCTCAAGTGATCCTCCCACTTTCACCTCACAAGTAGCTGGGACTACAGGTGGACATCCCCATATCTGACTCATTTTTTTTTTTTAGAGTTGGGGTCTTGCTATGTTTCCCAGAGGGTCTCAAGCTCCTGGCCTCAAGTGATCTGCCCACCTCAGCCTCCCAAAGTGCTGGGATTACAGGCATGAGCCACTGTGCCTAGCCTGGATCAACTTTTTTTACCTACAAAACTGCAATTTCTAATAAATCCCAAGCCTGATAAGACAAGGATCATCTCCAACTCCTCTCTGAAAAGGCTTCTTGTTGAAATTGCTGCCAAGAAGCAGAAATCCCTGTTTAAAGAGACCCCTGCTCTCTCAACTGCTCACCCTTAGATCAACAGAAAAGTTACCCAGAAGAGCAGAAGCGAAGGTCAATGGACAGTCCTCAACAGCCCTGAGCTTGACTGTACAATCTGGTTGCCTCATAGTCTCACTTTTACAATATTAGGTTGGTGCAAAAGTAATTGCGGTTTTTGTAGTTGAAAGTAATTGTAAAAATTACTTTTGCACCAACCTAATACAAAGCTTAAAAGGCAGAAGAACCCTCTAACAAAGGTGTGGGCAAACATTTTCTGCAAACGGCCAGATGGTGAATATTTTAGGCTTTGCAGATCACATCTATTCATCTCTGCTTCTGTATCTCCAAAAACAGCTGCAGATGATATGTAAATAAATGGGTGTGGCTGTTTCAATAACCCTTTATTTACAAGAAACAGGCTGGGGACCAGATTTGACCCCAAGACCCTAGTTTGCAAATCTCAGCTCCAAGTTAAAGTTTTGCCTTCCAACAACCACCAACAAAACCTGAAAGCAAGTTGACAGGTTCCCGATCACCCCTCCATGCCTGACCTTCCTCAAAGCACAGTTGATGTTTTTAAGTTGCCTTCATCGAAGCTGTATTAAAAATACATAAATCCTGTGATGTGGCACACTTCCTTTTTTAGAGACTATTGCAATTTCCAAACACCTCCCTGTTTTCCAGCACGGCTGTCAGAGAAGGAAGTGCAGCTGATTCCTGAAGCCACCCTCTGTCTTTGCAGCAGAAGCTCATCATTTTCAGCTTCAGTAAGATCTTCAGGGCTTGATGACAGGGGCCAGGACATGAATGAACTGACTGACCCAGAATCACTTCTGTGAAATCCAAGAGATGAGAAATTCAAATGTTTTTCTTTTTAAGAGAAAAAAAAAAAAGACACATAAAACCAGATGACTTAAAACTCAGTGATTAGGGTTGACAACAGAAGCATAAAACGGGGCCCAGGTGAATTTACTAATTGTTTCTCAGCATCAGATACCAGTTTCATCAAACCCATGATCAGTCGCCGTGACAACTTCAACCAGAATATGTCCTTCCAGAGCCATCTTTCATCTCTACTTGTTGAAAAATGTTGTTTTCCCTCAGACACATCCACTCTTGAGAACAGCTCATTTCACCTGCATTTGAACCGCCCCTGTGAGATCAAAATAAATAAATAACTAACATTTTCAAAGAAAGGAAGGAAAAGGGCAGCGACCTCACTCCCAGATCCCCAATCACTGCCCCTCACTCTCCGAGGACCAGGCTCAAGCAGGTGCACTAGGTGGACTGTTGTGACTAATTGTTGAACAAGAAAAGATCCTTTAATATGGTGGAGCTGAACCTAAGGGAGCAATTTTTAGGAGATAAAAAGAAAAGGCATCTGTATGCAGCAGGATACATTTGCACACTTTTCCATTTCATTAGCAAAGGCTTCTGTGGATTTTTGACAGTCACCTTGAACAGAATTAAAGAGAGAACTGATAATTGCCTAAAGCCTACAGCACAGCCATGCCGCCCCCGTGGGCAACTGTGGCTCCACAATCCCAACCCTCACATGCACGGGTGCACACACACACACACACACACACACACACACAGAATTTGCTCCACGAGTTGCTACTCTCTCCTCCCCACAAGCCCCTACCTTGATTCTGAGCTAGGGATGGAGCGTAGCAAAGATGAGGGCAAGTCACGTGGATTTCCGCAACCCCCACTGAAACGCAAGGCAACACCCGCCCTCCCTGAGCTGCTCCCCACATTTCCACATGTTTCATTAAATCAGAGAGGAAGGGCGCTCCCTGTCAACCTTCTCATCACAGTCCCCATCATTTAAAAGTAGGAAGAGGTGGCTAGGCGCAGTGGCTCAAACCTGTAATCCCAGCACTTTGGGAGGCTGAGGTTGGTGGATCACCTGAGGTCAGGAGTTCAAGACCAGCCTGCCCAACATGGCGAAACCCCATCTCTACTAAAAATACAAAAAAAAAAATTAGTCAAGGGTGGTGGTGGACACCTGTAATCCCTGCTTCTCGGGAGGCTGAGGCAGAAGAATCACTTGAACCTATGAGGTGGAGGTTGCTTAAGCCAAGATCATGCCATTGCTCTCCAACCTGGGCAAGAAGAGCGAAACTCCATCTCAAAAAAATAGTAATAATAAGTAGGAAGAGGCTGCTAGGCCCACTCCTAAGTCCTAGGAGAGAGGACCTTGCACTTAAACAAAATCACAATTCCATCTCTAATCCGAGGGTCTCTGGAGGGGATACAGGCAATCTCTGCAGGGTCCTTGTGTAGGTGGCGGGTTAAGGAAGCTCCCCAGGCAAAGCTGCAGCTCTCTTGGTTGATTGGCAGAAAGCTAACCAACTTACAAGCAAAATCCCAAGGAAGCATCTTCTGCTCTTCCTGAAGTCCCCAGTCTAAGGGGTCTGACGAAGGCAAACGGAACCTCACCCGAGCTCCCTTCTTGAGCTCTCCTGATCAGGATGCTACCAGGTCTTGTCTGCAATTTTTAGGTTTTGCTCTTCTTCTCAAAGTTACTTTTGCTTTTTTTCTTCTTCTTCTGAGGCAGGATCTCACTCTGTGACCCAGGCTGGAGTGCAGTGGCACACATGTGGCTCACTGCAGCTTCAACCTCCCAAGCGCAGGTGATCCTCCCACCTCAGCCTTCTGAGTAGCTGGCACCACAGGCATGCACAACATGCCCAGCTAATTTTTGTATTTTTTTAGAGATGGGAGTCTCATTGTGTTGTCCAGGCTGGTCCCAAACTCCTGGGTTCAAGTGGATCCTCCCACCTAGGCCTCCCAAAGTGCCAGGATTACAGGCGTGAGCCACTGCGCTGGGCCTAGTTTGGCTTTTCTTGCTCCTTCCCTCCTTTGCCCACTTATTTCAAGCTCCCTACATAAGCCAAGCTCTGCAGACACAAAGACAAATGCAACATTGTTCGAGAGAGTGACGCCACAGGCAAATGTCAAGGTCAGACCCAGGTTCAGACCCTGACCCTCTGCTTCTTCGCCAGGTGATCTTGAGCATATTATCGTAACTTTCTTGGGCTCTAGAATAGAGATAATAACAGTACAGCCTCATGGGGTTATTATGAGAATAGAAAATGAAGGAATGGGCCGGGCACAGTGGTTCATGCTTGAAATCCCAGCATTTGGGGAGACTGAGGCAGGAGGACCACTTGAGCTCAGGAGTTTGAAACCAGCCTGGGAAATATGGTGAAAACCCATCTCTGCCCAAAATACAAACATTAGCTGGTCATGATGATGCACACCTATAGTCCAAGCTACTAAGAAGGCTGAGGCAGGAGGATTGCTTGAACCTGGGAGGTTGAGGTGGCAGTGAGCCATGACTATACCACTGCACTCCAGCCTGGATGACAGAGTGAGACCCTGTCTCAAAACACACACACACACACACACACACACACACACACAGAGAGAGAGAGAGAGAGAGAGAGAGAATGAAGCAATGTATGAAATGTTCTTAGCACTGTGCTCGATAAATAGGCTTTATTGTTATTACTATTTCATTAGCAGATTTTGCACAGACAAGTAACTGGCTAGTCCTCGTTAAAGGACTTCACGCAGTGCCTTGCACATGGTGAAGCTTCCATAAATACGAACCAACAGCAACTCTCAGAGACCTAGCTCTCGTGACAAGGTGGATAAAGTGCTGAGAAAATGCAGAAATGAGAGAGTTTAATCCTCTGTGGGGAAGAGGGGGTCAGAGGCAGCCTCCAAGAGGGGGTCATTTCCTCTGCCAACCTCCTTTGCAATGACAGATGAATTTCTTACAACGAGACAGCTCACATTCCCATCTCAGCATCTCTCAGGGAGGGAGGCTACTCCCTCCCGGCTCCACAGGGCTCCAGACACAGAGCAAAGAGATTTTTTTAAGTTGTTTTTGTCTTATGGTTAACCCCTTTGAGTTCTTAGAAATGTCACTACTTTTACAACTGTCCCAGAGGGCTGGGATGAGATCAGATACCATGTTTCGAGAAAATGTTGACCAATTTGAGCTTTTCCCCAGGGAGTGCACAGAACAGAGGAGGACTGTGGAACCTAATTGGCTGGGAAACAGGAGGACCCATAGGTTCTGAGCCAAAGATCTACCCTCAAAGGAGACAGCCATCCTCATGGGGCAGGGACCCTGGGCTTGTCTGTGTGATTCTGTGGGAGGCAGGATGGGGAGCCACAGCAGAAGACTTCCCAGAGACAAAGATCAGTGCAACAGAATCACAGGGACACCTTCTGGGGGTTCTGGGTAAATTGTGGGAGTCACATGACATTTCCCACCCTTGCAGTTGGCCAGGTTTGTTCAGAAGCCATCTTTGTTCTGTGTGATCTCACCCCCTGGCCATAGCTGATTGGACCAGGGCACAACACCTGCTTGTAGGTGAGCCAACCAGATTCTCCCTCCTGGACCCTTGGAAATGAGAACCAGAGACAACGAGAGCAGGCGTCTGTGGGAGGCTAGAACAGACACACCTAATGGAAGAAGCTGTGAGGCCATCACATGTCACCATGGGAACCGGAGGTCTGGAGAAAGGCCCTCACTAGCGAGAAGGAGAGGGGAGGCAAGTTGCAGAGGAAAGCGGAGCCCAGGGAAGGGGAATTCTGGTGGCTTCCCATTGCCTACTCCAGGCCCTTCCTGAGGCCCACTGGCTGCATTCTGCCCTGAGCGTCTTTTTGGCTTGTCTTGGTTGCCATTATTTACCACCAAGAGAATGTCTTATAACTCTTGCTGGGAAACAGTGGCAATCCCACCACATTAGGTAGTGAGTGCACCAGCGGTCACTGAATACTAAGGAAAAATGCCTCTTTGTATACTAGAGGAAGTGTATACTAGAGGAAGTGTATACTAGAGGAAGTGTATACTAGAGGCAGAATGCCTCTTTGTAAGAAGGCTTCACATACAACACTTCTCAATTAGGTAGAAGGCTGAAACTGGCACACCCGAGAAATCCTTCCAGCTCCGAATTCTAGATAACTTCAGATCATGCATCAAGGCCTTCACGCCAGATGTGGCACCTAACTGTGTTCTAATGTGTTGCTATCGTTCCTTCACTTTGTTTTGACCACCCAATATTTCTTAAATTATGACTGATTGTTAATGTTATAAACGAAATTTCACATGAAAATCCAAATGTATGGCCTTTCCTCAGCTCTGGCAACACTGGGCTCATTATTCCCCAATGGGAACCAATAAACTAGAACTGAGTTACCACTGTCCCCTTCACCTGGGGCACATGATCTCCAGTTTGCCACAGTCCACACCATTCCCTATTGTCTCAGCAACTCTGAGCCTGGATATCAGTTGCCTCGTTGTGCTTATAATGTTATTCTTCTTACAGCAGAGAAAGACTTCTTTATATTCAAGTGTCTATCAAAATAATTCAAAGATAGGCAGAGAGCTGTGAATTTCTTATACCCAGACTTCTTCCCTTTCATACATTTCCTGTCTGAGCCCTGCAGGTGTTTCAGTTTGCAATCCCTGGTTTAAAGGCTCATATAACTGCTTGCAGCAAGGAACCTAAGTGTGACTGCACCTTAAGCCCCATCCTTGAAGAAAAATCTCAAGACACACAATACATTTCCACCCAGTGCTTTTTTCTAAAATGCTATTTCATGGTATTTAATTTCAAATGTTTAAAACTAGCTGGTTCAGCCCAAATTAAAGATAGTTTTTGATATTGTCAAAAATAATCTCACTTTCTGTGCTAAATGTACATGTACAGAGAAGCAAATCCCTTCTTCGTGCCATTCAATCCCCAATCTCAGGCCAGCCCAGGAAGACACCTCTGCCCTATTGAAAGATGTTGTCCTACTGAAGAAATCAAAGGGGACGCCACTCACTCCTGAGTACTGCTCTTCCACTTAGATTAGCAGTCGTTGGAAATGCTCTCCTTTTTAGAGAAACCTCATTAAATGTAACAACAAAATCAAATAAGGAGAACGAGGCACTGAAGCGAAGGACATACAGAAAGGTCACCTTGGCACTTGCGGGCACATTGTGCTGGGCTTTTTAAGGGAACAGAGGGAGACTCAGATTTCCAGGAGGTAAAGGCGGGGACAGCCCCTCCCTTTTTCCCAGGAGAACGTGGGCAGGGGCCGGGCAGGTTCCTCAATGTGGATGGGGTATTTTTGAAATGTAAATCGCTGTGCTTGCTGAGCTCTGTGATTCCTTCTCACTCGCAGCCCCCCTCCCACTCAGTCCACTGGGTCTTCTGGGCTCTCTGCTTCAGGGAAGGGGGAACCCAGAGAGGGCCGAGGAAAGGAAAGTGGATGCTCGATTTTTGAGTTTCAAAAGCCTCCACCTCTTGGTGCACGCTAAGTGCTCCTGAGTTTAGAAAACAGATTGGATGGAATTGGTGACGAGCGTGAGCAACATGTCCATGCCGGAGACCACACAGAGTCCCAGACTGGGGGTGGCAGGAGCGAGGGGGGAAGGGGACATGATGAGGGTGAAAGGTCAGCAGGGCCAGGACCGGGCTCCCAGAGGCACGAATGAGGACCACAGACACAAGGGCATCACAGAGTCCAGAGGAGGCCTGATACGTGCAAGACAGAACAGCGAGGTAACTCCTTCTGCCAAGAGCAAGTGACTTGACATTTTCTTTATGCAGTGGGGGCTTACTGCCCGTAAATGAGCCAGTTTTGCACAGGCCTCTGAAATACCAGAAGGAGCTCACCAGGGGCCTTGTCTACAGCGCTCGCATTTTCCCGCCTGCTATGCTGGGCGCCAGGGTGTGCTGCCTGGATCCCCCCACAATGCGGGCCTTGTTGCCCAGCTGCTGTGTCACTGCTGTGGGCGGCCTCAGCTGTCAGCTGACCTGCCTGTGCCCAGAGTGACCCGGAGCCAACAACTGATGCAGTCAGGGGTGTAAAAGCACAGACATCTCTGCTTCATGGGGGACTCTGCATTCTGAGTTCCACCTCAGAATCTTCCTCCTAGGAACTCAGCCTTGTAGCCACCGGCCTGGTCCCCAGACTGGCAACCACTGATTCAGGGCAACGGTGAGGTCTAGATCCCACTGAGTTTCTTATGAGCTGTGTGGCCCGATGGGGAGACTCTCTGAACCTGTTTTTCTGTGACACGAGATCAGGGATACTTGTCCCACCCTTCCCACTGTCAGACCATGAGATCTGAAAGGGTCTCACAGATCACCTCATTTCATCAGTCACCCAGTGCTTGACGATAGCTCGATGATAACTGTTAAATTACTTCAAAACCTGCCTAACATTGCCAGTAATTACCATCGTGGTATGAATTTCAGTGATGGGGAACCCCTGTCAGAGACAGCTGCGTTTGTAAAAGCAAGTCTGCACAACACAGTGATGATTACGTCATCTCCATCTTCATCGTCACCTCATAGTACAGTTAACCCACTATAGCATCTGGCTGATGGTTTTGTGGGAGAGGATTCTACGTCCCATCGCAAACTAATCACCACCAATAGATCAGCCTTCTAGATAATTCCCCAGCAGTGTGGTTCAAAGAAAGACCTAACAGCTCCTGCCCTTGTGTGAATTTTCCTTTTGTTTCACTCAGTGGTTCTCTGAGCATGGTTCTGACCAGGCAGCACCCGCAGCGTCTGGGAACCTGCTGGAGATGCAAATCCTCAGGCCACACCACAGGTCTACTGATCAGAAACTCCAGGATGGAGCCCAGCAGATGCCTTTTAACAAAATCCTCCAGGTGATCTGATGCTCACTCACGGGTGAGAATCACTGGGCTAATTTAAGCCTCTCAGCTGTCATTTGTCTGAAAGATTGTTTCAGGTCCTGTGGTCCAAGGATCAGAAAAATTAGGACAAGTCTTGCTGCTCCCACGTCACCATTAGAAACACAAGTCCAGAGAGGTTATGTGATGCCCTCCCCAACTCCACCTGGAGGTCATAGGATCATAAAGGGCTCAGTGGTACCTAGAACTGACCTTTGCCCTAAACCAGGGGTTACCCATCTGGGTGACTGGCAGGTGGTTAGTAAGAGGGGAGTGTCACAAGTTCGGTTGTCCAGGAAGAAGACTGACGGAGATGAGAGTAAGACGTGTTGGTGAGCACCTTCAGACCAGCACCTGCAGAAGGGAAGCAAGCAGCCACAGTGGGCAGAGGGAGAAGGGGAACTGTGGCGCAGGCCCAAAATTGACTACGACCTCTAGGCAGACATCTTCACATGCCCCCAAACCCCACTCCCCTGACCCCAGTCTCCTTCCCACAAAAAATACCAGCCTGAAGCACAAGACAACACATAAATAAAGCAACTAGAATCAACTGCACTTATGCCTTGAAATGGAATAGATAGATTGCTTTATAATTTATTAGACTTCCGTGGGGCATACTCAGATACAAAGCTACCAGCACATTCAGATGGTTTTCTATGCATCTAGCAATATAAACTCTATCAAATGCTATATAAATCCAGATAAAGGTAATAAAGTTAGTGTAGTAAAAAACCAATGGCAATGCAATAATTGATGCCCCCTGGTAACCTATCTAAAATATTACAATAACTTGTCTCCATATGGAGATTTCATTTTCTTTTTCTTAAAGCCTGTTGTGAGCTTTAAGATATTTAAATAAGGATAGATTGAATTAATATGGTTTACACTCATAAAGATGCTTTTTCCGGTGTTTCTGAGAGTCTGTTTTCTTGGATATATCTCCTGCTAGCTCCTAATTTTTCCTCCTGAAGAAAGACAAGACCAGGGACCTTAGGATTGCAGAACCATCACTTTAAACTACTAGCTGTGGATATCAAAATGCCTGCAGGTGACAGGTACAGGCTCTTTTCAGACTCTCTTTCCTGGTCACCACCTCCAAGATCTGCTTCTGGGAATAAAAATCATGCTGGCTGGGATTTTATTTAGTCTTCTGCCATGCACCCTGGCTGCATAGAATATATGTGCTAATCCAAAGTCACACTAAAGTATGTACCCCGAAGCAGTAAGTGTCTCAAGGTATTTTTTAGCTGCAAATCACAGAAAACCAACTCAAACTAGCTTAAGTGAAAAGTGAGTTAATTGGCTGGGAAATTTTAAAAAGAGACAGCAAACAGTAGTCCCCACTTCATGCCATCTGGAAGTAGGAGAGGGCATGTCCCCACAAGTCCCAGTAAAAGTTCTGAAATAAGTCCAATAGAGTGGCCTATCCCAAACTGGTGACACCGGCTAGGAGAAATACTATGCTCTGATTGGCCAGGGGTATGCTATTCTCTAATTGGTCAGGGGCTGCTGTGCTATGATTTGCCAGGGGGCTGCCATGTTCAGAATGGCCAATAGGAAGGCCATGCTCTGATTGGCCAGGATGTTATCTCTGACTGGTCACTTGCCTTCCTGGGGCCAATGCATGTCAGCCATCCCTAAACCAAGTATGACCACTGGGATGGAAATGTGAACATCAAGCCTGAAGAATCATCAAAGAACGCCTTTCAACAGGATGCAGACAGAAGGGAGCTGGCAGGGTCATCAAAGATGGATTCACGTGGCACCATCTGTGAACAGGCAGGATCTTGGGGAACCTCAAGACCCCCCAGAACCTGTCTCCTATGAGGTTTTGAACTAGATAGAGCTTCTTATATGAAACTGTCCCATGCAAATTGCCATCAAACTAAAAGCAGACAGAATGGAGCTTTTTCAGCCTGAAGATAGGGGGTGATATTTGTGTCTCATACAGGTAAGAACAGTTTTAGGATTGTTCTGAACAACTCCAGAATTCAAAGGCGTAGGTGACTATGGACACAAAGAAAGAAGAAAATAAACCACAACAGTCAGATCTGAACTCTGATGGAATGGGTTACCTTACAGGTAGTGAGTGCCGCATTACTGGAAGCAACCAAACAGCACATAGAAGGAATATTCCTGCATAGGGGAGGGTCCCCTCTCAGATTCCTTTTATTTGATTTAATGGCTTCTAAAAATACCTATCCCAAGCCTGAAATAATAACTTAAGTGGAAAATCCTGACTGTACCCCCTACTCCACCCCCTCCCCCACCAACCCCAGGCTCTCCCGGTGGGAAATGTGATGACATGCTGAAGCCCCAAACGGTGTCTGTCACACCAGAGACACTGGAAGTGCCTAACAAGCAGATGGACTGAAAATGACAGATGCCTCCAGACTGCAAAATCCATCACTTCTGTCCACAGGAACAAAGGGTGAGAAGATAGGTGCCTGAAAGCCAGCTCCAATTTAAGAATCAAAGCATTTCACAAAAGAGCCTGAAATGGAAAAATCAGTATTTGTTTGTACTCTGAAGCCAACAGTGGATCGGGGCTTCCTCTTTAAATGGCACTGTGTGTGCTGGAGACGCTGAACTTGTCCTGGAGTCTCACATGTTGTGCATTCATGCCGAAGCAAACGGGAATCACTTAATAAGGGCTTCCAAATGCTGCTGCACAAATAATAATAGTAATCACAATCGTAACACCGGCACGCTGTTTCGAAACACATCATACGAGTGGGGACAACATGTCAACAAACAGGACAAGAGACACAGCCCGGGAAGCTGACTTCCTCCAAACCAAACGAGTTCCCGATTCATATTCATAATCCTATGCATTATTTACACGGATCAACTTACTCCCTAACCCTAAACCGGCTTGAGTTCACTGTGGCAGAGAAGGCGGGGAAAGGAGGGGCCACCAGCTAAGCTCACGCTGACAGCAATGCGGGTTTTACGATCTAACAGGATTGACATTCTCCTCCGCACAGAGTGACCTCCAGTCCAGTCAATATTCCGAGCTATCGCTGTCATGAAGTCGAAAGCCAGCAGGATCACAGGAGAGGCAGTGCCAGTCACTGCTAGGGCCTGGATCCATCCCTACTGGAATGGCTCTGTCCATGCTGCTAGTGGAAGAAGCACACGACAGTCCCATTTTATGTTAACACGGTCCTTGTTATTGTCACTAGCCCCACCTGCATCTGGCTGCAGAGATGTCGGAGAATCAGCTGGAGTACACCAAGGGAGGTCTGACCCAGGAGCTCATGACTTCATTCCAGAGCCTGAACTTTGGGGGACAGCTGGGGTGTGGAGCAGTAGGACAAGCATGGGACACCTGTGAGGATTTGATGTGGGACAAGCCAGAGGCTGACAGGTCTGGGGCATCTGCCGAGTGCTCCCCTGGCACTGCCTGGGCTATCTGCCCACCTGGCAGAAGAAGCAACAGTGCCAGGCCTGTTCCCAGGGCTGAGTCCCCCCACCCCCCTTCATTCTGTATAAGCAAGGGGCTGGGGTGCTGGAATTCATCAAACATTTCACAGCTCAGACCAGCTAGATCTGACACTGGGTCCTGTGCGGGAGCAGCTGCTGCCCCTCCAAGTCCAGCTACACAGAACCACACGGCTCCCATCAAAGCCCCCCATCCTGGGTCCTGTCTGTCCCAGGAGTCAGAAGGCAATGTACTGTTTGCAGACTGCCCAGGCTGTGACCTTCTAGGGTCAGAACTCCAACCTGATCTCAACAGCTTCTACCTCAGCCACTTGTGACCAGGATCAACCTGCAGTGGGGTGGGCGGCAGGGGCAAAGGTCGCCTGGTTGTGGGGGTCTTTCCTGGCAGGCATGGTGGGGGCAAGAGTAGCAAGTCATTTTCCTCCCTCCTAAACTGCAGTGGGGGGCTGGCTGGGGGTGGGTCTGGGAACAAGGAAAGGTTCTTTATTTTCAAAATTGCCCTTTTTTTATAAAATGATTCTGAAAAGAAACCAACAAAGTGAAAGGAAAAATAACAGCCAATAAAATGAAAGGAAACCAACAAAAGTTCTTTTGTTGTTGCCTTAGAGTTATTTCAAGGGATGCAGGCTTTCCATTAGTGCTAGTGATTCAGAATTGCTGTCGTCCTGAGTAAATACTTTTAAGTAAAAAACAAGCAGAGATGTTTGCTGCTGACTGATGTCTGGGAAACAGTCGCCCAGCTCCATCCCCCCATTGCAAAAATGGGGAAACTGAGGGAGGATCCCAGAGAGGGAAGTGAATTCACACAGCTGGCGGTGGTGGGGGTGGTCTAAAGGCCCCTGGCCAGACATCTCCTCCCCACCATGCCTCTTTCAGGGGCTCAGGAGCTGCCACCAGCACTCTCATCTAGGAAGGAATTTTCATTTTAAAGCCATCCTGCAATGGCTGCTTGGGTGAGAACAAGCCACCATCCCGTCGTGTGACTTTGAAGGTTTTGCTCAAGGAGGTCTTGCTGTCATATGAATGAGCTGACCTTTCTGTGGGGAGGGGAGGAAGGTCTCCTGACCATAAGCCAGCCCAGTCGGAATCACTTTGGTGGCACTTGGCTAGTAAAATTTTTGTCCAGACACCCACCTTCAGTTCCCTCGGGTGTATACCAGTGACAGTGGCCACAAGGAGGCGATGGACAGAGAACACTGGGGAAGATGCAGCCTGGGAAAGGGAGGCCCCACATCAGCGGGGCCTGGGCCCTGAGTCCCCACACCAGGAGCTGGTTGGGAAGAAGCAGCTGCCTGAGGGGCCAGCACTGCACAGGGCTGTGCCACCCTCTCCCCATAGCGCGGTCATCTGCTCTCACTCCAGAAGCACTGAGGCTCCCCAGTAAGTTGAATAAGTTGAAGGTGGAGCTCCCCTGTCACCCAGCAATTCCACTCCTGAGCACAGACCCAAGGGAACTGGAAATGGGTGTGCAGGCAAAAATGTAAACACTCATGTTGATGGCAACGTTCTTTGCAATAGCCAAAACACAGAAAGAACCCACATGTCCATCAGCCGATGAATACACAAAACGTAGCATATTCATGCAATAGAATATGATTCAGCCACCAAAAAATGACATCCTGACACAGGCTACAACGTGGGAGAACCTCAAAAATGTCATGCTAAGTAAAAGAAGCCAGACACAAAGGGCTGCATTGTGTGTGATTCCATTTACCAAAAATGTCCCAAATAGGCAAACTCAGAGAGACAGAAAGGAGATTGGTGGTGGGCAGGGGCTGGGGGGAGATGGGGAGAAGGGGTGACTGCAAATAGGTATGGGGCTCCGTTTCAGGGTGATGCAAATGTTCTGGCTACATTTGCAGGTCTGCATTTGTTCGGGTCTGCAGAAAGAAAACCAAATACTGCATGGCACACTTACAAGTAGGAGCTAAACACGGGCACTCACGGACACCAAGATGGGAACCACAGACACTGGGGACTGTGACGGGGGAGGAGGGGGGAAGGGCTGGAAAAACCACCTACTGGGCACTACACTCCCTACCTGCTGATAGACTCATTTGTACTCAAAACTTGAACATCACGCAATATACTTTTGTGGCCAGGCATTGTGGTTCATGCCTGTAGTCCCAGCACTTTGAGAGGCCGAGGCTGGTAGATCACCTGAGGTCAGGAGTTTGAGATCAGCCTGGCCAACATGAGAAAACCCCATCACTACTAAAAATACAAAATTAGCTGGGCGTGGTGGCACGCACCTGTCACCCCAGCTACCCGGGAGGCTGAGGCAGGAGGATCGCTAGAACCCAGGAAGTAGAGGTTGCAGTGAGCCGAGATCACAACACTGCACTCCAGCCTGGGTGACAGAGCAAGACTCCATCTCAAAAAAAAAAAAAAAAAAAGTAGCTGGGCATGGTGGCGGGCACCTGTAATTCCAGCTACTCAGGAGCTGAGGCAGGAGAAGCGCTTGAACCGAGGAGACAGAGAGTGCAATGAGCAAGATCACACCCCTGCACTCCAGCCCGGACAACAAAGCAAGATTCAAAATGTATGCTTGAGCCCAGGAGGCTGAGGCTACAATGAGCTATGATCACACCACTGCACTCCAGCCTGGGCAACAGAGTGAGACCCTGTCTCAAAAATTTTTTTAAATGGGGGTGATACTAGGACTGGGTTCATAGAGTTGATGTGAGAATTAAAAGGAATCCCTCGACTGGGCACAGTGGCTCACGCCTGTAATCCAGCACTTTGGGAGGCTGAGACAGGCAGATCATGAGGTCATGAGTTCTAGACAAGCCTGACCAACATGGTGAAATCCCATCTCTACTAAAAATACAAAAATTAGCTGGGCGTGGAGGCGCATGCCTGTAATCCCAGCTACTCAGGAGTCTGAGGCAGGAGAATCGCTTGAACCCTGGAGACAGAATTTACAGTGAGCCGCGATTGTGCCACTGGACTCCAGCCCCAGCAACAGAGTGAGACTCCATCTCAAAAAAAAAATAAAAGCGGGGAGCCTTTCTATGGTATTTCAGAATAGGACTTGGCATATAGTTAACTATCTCAGAAAATCTGTGTTGCTATTCTATTTATTCACAGTGAATCTTTGGAGGACCTGCTACGTGCTAGGACAGAACTTGAAACCAGAACCGAGTGGACTTGCTATGTTCTCCATGAGTCTGCCTTCCAAGCCAATCTCATTTGCAGGAAGGAGCCCCTTGAACAGGTGGACCACAGATGCACCAAGTGCAGCCAATGTGAAGAAAAGTTATACACGCTGGTCATCAAACTCCATTCACACACGTCTATAGCAAGGAGAGCTTTAGAAACTGTATTAGTTCCCTGAGAGTGCCATGACAAACTGCCATGGACTGGATGGCTTCTAGCAGCAGAAACATATTCTCACATGGCCCTGGAGACCAGAAGTCCAAAACCAAGGTGCCAGCGGAACCACCCTTCCTCTGAAGGCTCAGCTGAAGGTGATGCTGGAAACCTACTGTTTACAGAAAGGAGAGTGAGAGGAAAGAGGGAATCTCGAGCCATGAGTCACATCCAGATGAGTCCAGATAACGTTCCTTTAAACAGGGGGTCCAGGGCCTGGGGTTAGTGAACGGAATTCAGGGGTCCAAGGATGTACATGGAAAAAGCTCACATCGTGAAACCCTAGCCAAAATATAGCATCACAGACCGAAGCAGCAAACCCATGTGTGTCTCCGGGAACCTGTGATCTTGCCTCCAAGAAAATCACAGGTATTTTTACATCCCATTTCCATTTTTCAGATCTCAAAATATCATTTACGCTCACCATGACCTGAGAATGACGGCTATGTTATCCCCAACTCTATCTTGGTATTTAAGCATGTTGGAAAAGCAAATTCTCATATCTCAAATTTCTCTTTCCTCATATTTTGATATCTGTAGTTCAATAAAATCGGTTTCTTATGTCATCCTCTGTATTTTACGATAAGCATTTAAAAGACATTTTCCTGAGACAACTTTGTCTAACTACTAAAAGAACCCGTGGCACAAAACGGGTTAAGAATCCTTGTTTTAAAAGAGGTACTCACCCTACCCCCCACCCACCACTGTTCACTCGCTTCTGGGGCTCTGGAGACATTCACGCCCACCCATTCACTCAGGCAATCACTCATTCAGCAAATGTGCATGGAGCACGTGTTCTCTGTCGGGCGTGGGATGAAGGCCCGGCATTTTGGAGCTTCCAGCCTAGCAGCCTCGTAAAAGCAGCAGACATTTACCCACTAATCCCACCACACAGTCCGTAATCACACACTGCAGTGTGCTCCACAAACACAAAACCTAGAGGGCACAGAAAGCTCACACCCAGAAACTGGGTGCAGTCCAGAAGAGAGATGGGGGTCCAGGAAATAGCACTGGTGCTGAAACACTCTGCATTCCATTCCCTAGGAGCATGCCTGTCTAAGGGTAAGGTGCATGTCCTGTTTAAAAAGTTCTACTTGAGGCCAAGCACAGTGGCTGATGCCTGTAATCCCGGCACTTTGGGAAGCCAAGGCAGGAGGATCATCTTTGGTTGGGAGGTCAAGACCAGCCTGACAAACATGGGGAAACCCCGTCTCTACTAAAAATACAAAATTAGCCCAGCATGGTGGTATATGCCTGTAAGCCCAGCTACTTGGGAGGCTGAGGCAGGAGAATCGCTTGAACTCAGGAGGCGGAGGTTGCGGTGAGCCAAGATCACGCCATTGCACTCTAGCCTGGTCAACAAGAGCAAAACTCTGTCTCAAAAAAAAAGTTCTACTTGAACCAAGAGGTCAATGCTGGGGTGTCTAAGAGTCATTTCTACACTCTAACTCCAGGCCTCCTAAGGCCAGAAGTTTTGCTCATGTGTGTTTTGTTTTTGTTTCTGCTTTTTCAAACTGTCGAGAGATGAAGTCTTACTTGCAAGGTTTCTTAGCAAGGCCCATAAAATGCACTACTGAGCCCCAGTAAGACGTCAGCTCTAATAACAGCCCTGTCAGAAGGAAGTAGGTGGCTAGGAACATGCCATTAACCCAAACAGCACTTCTGTGAGGGCTGCTCTACTGCAGGTGCCATGGAAATGACAGGGACTTGTGCCAAAGCCAGCCCCAGTCCACTCCCTCGCCCCAGGCTGACAGCCGTAGCCCAGAGACACTCAATGTTTTAGGCAGGGTTTTGTTGCAGAGAAGAGAATACACTCCAGTTTGGTGAAGTAAAGCTACTTTTCCCAAGGGGCAAAGGCCTTATAGAATCACCAGAAGGTGGAAGAAATGAGCGCTATAGGTCAGCGTTCTGGAAATGACCCTGCAGGCCACAAGGCAGATCCAGGGCACCAAGGGAGCTATTTTCTCTTATAAGTTGAGGATGCCACCAGCTGAATTGGGATGTTGTCACTACAGCTGCTGGCTCCAAAATCACGCCGCCACCACCACCATCACCATCTGGAAGTGCCATAATCTGCAGGCCGCCCCTCCCACACCAATGCCTGCTGCATCCAACCCCTTGAAGCCAGCACCTCATGGCCTGCTCTCCACCTCCACCCAGCAAACCATGAGCAGGCACGGGGCCTCGGCTAACGCCGTCCTGTGAAGCCAGGCACCTCTGCAGCGGTGCTGCGGGGAGGGTGAGCACAGGGTGGCCCTGCCTCACCTCTGCCTTCTGAGTCGCACGTGAGTGCACCTGGGCTGCCTACACTCAATTCTGGAACCCTAGTGCCATTAGGGAAGAGGCATGCTGTCCCGGTGGACCTATGGAAAGGCAAGGATGCTGGATGAGGCAAAAGACAGCCAGCTTATCACGTGAGAAGACCACCTGTCTGAGAACAAAAGCAACACAGACAAAAGCAGAGCCGAGAGATGAAAAGAAAGAGACGAAGACCCAGTGGGTTCCTGAATTCCTGAACCCAACCATTTCTGAAGCCAGAAACCCTAACCCTTTCCTTTATAGAAACCAAATGGGAATTTATTTTCTTAAGGCAGTTAGGCTTAAGTTTCTGTTTCCTACAACCAAAAGAATCGTGACTATAACTATAGTTCAATCCCCGAGGCCAGAGAGCCTGAGCCCTATCCTTGGGAATATATGCCAGCGCAAATCAGAACATCACAGAAGCCCTTGGCCTGGCTACTCAAACACAAAATCTCAAACTCTCCCCTTACAGTTTCTAAGCCTAGGACTTCATCTCATCTTTCTTTCTTTCTCTCTCTCTCTCTCTCTCTCTCTCTCTCTCTCTCTCTCTCTCTCTCCCCCACCCCAAAACTTAATTGTACATCCATCACCTCCTCCAGGAAGCCTTCCCTGACCTTCCCATACCAGGCAACCAAAATCTGCCCCCTCATGCTCTCCCTCAGCATGCTGCTACCATAATAGTTACCATGTTGGACTGAAACACAGTCTCCCTCTAGGGAATGTAAATCTTTTGAGGACATCTTTCATCTTCTATTCCAGGCACCACATCAGAGACTGGAATGGTGTGGGGTTCTGCTGATCTTTTCTTAACAAAGGAATAAATGCATCTCCTACAGGCCTACCATCTGCTTCACCTCTCCTGTCTCCTAACAATTCCCTGATACCCTTCTTTTTCATGATTCTCAACACTTTTAAATACAAACAGCCAGAGTTTTGAGAGGAAATAGATCAATACAGGACTGTAAAAAAAGGTCCCACGTGGGTGAAACATCTGTGCTGGCCACCCCACCCGTCACCGATCAACTTTTCTCATCTTTTTCTTCCATGCATTTCTCTGGCCTTCGGAGCTTTCCAAACAAAACGTTTCTCGAAAATTGAGCCCAGAAAACAGAAGCATCAGATTTATCAAAATAGCCTTTTGAATGCACTGCAATAAACGAGCAAATACAAAATCAACAGCTAATGCTCCCGGGAATTAACTTCAGCAGAAAAGCCCAAAGCTTGGAGGAAAAGGAACAGGGATAGAAAACCAAATTACACGCAGCAGAGAAAGCAAAGCCCACATCTGAGACTGTTTCTCAGAAACAGAGACGACCACTTGAGAGAAAACATGCAATAACCTCCCAGAAATCGCCTCAACATCTTTGTCCTCAGAAGCCAGGCTCTTTAGGAAAAAAGAGAAGAGAAGGGGAAGTCCTACAAAATCCAAATACAACCAAGTCTGGTTTAGAAGAACAAGGAAGTGCAGCTGCTCTATGCCCCCTGGATCTTGAGCTTCTGTGACATTCTCTGGTGACATGCGCTAAGGATTTGGTCCAGCCTGCTCCTGGAGTCACAGCCCCTCTGAGGAACCAGGCGGGGAGGCCAGGATGGCAGAGGAGCCCCGATCTGTCCATTCAGCACCATCCACCAGGCATCCACCAAGCACCACAATGGCACCGAGCACAGGGTATGCCACCGCCTGCAAATAACACTGCTGGTGCTGTGAGGTTCACCACCCGGGAGGCAAATGCAACTTTAAGTATGCCAGCTTGGCCGGGCATGGTCGCTCACACCTGTCATCCCAGCACTTTGGGAGGCTGAGGTGGGCAGATCACCTGAGGTCAGCAGTTCGAGACAAGCCTAGCCAACATGGTGAAACCCCGTCTCTACTGAAAATACAAAAATTAGCTGAGTGTGGTGGCAGGCACCTGTAATACAAGCTACTCGGGAGGCTGAGACATGAGAATCACTTGAACCCAGGAGGCAGAGGTTGCAATGAGCCAAGATGGTATCACTGCACTCCAGGCTGGGCAACAGAGAGAGACCCTTCTCAAAGAAAATTTTAAAAGTTTGCCAACTTACCCAGAAGATGAACAGGGTGGTAAGAGAGAGAACAGGGAAGGCTGCTTGGGCTGGGGGGTGCAGGAAAACTTGTCTAAAGTGGGGTTATCAACGTCAGAGCTGAAGGATCCAGGGTGAGCCACCGGCAGCAGCAAAGCCACAGCCCCATGGTGCCCCCTGGAGGTCACCTGCGGCACTGGTGACAGCCCCAGGATGCTGACAACCTCCTACCTGGAACACTACCTCTCTCTACCTGGGGGTGGCATGAGCATTCTTGGCCTGATGCTGGCAGTGCCAGCGAAGTCGATGCCTCTGGGTAGCACCCGAACAGAGAAGCGGGGAGAGTCGGTGGATAATATCCCAGCTCCTTCATGCCTCCACAGGACGCTCAGTGGGGCTTGAGCCCCAGCTGCCCACCTCAGTGACCTACTCACTCACACACCTGTGCTTGTCTTTCCTCCCTGCCATCCTGCCTGCAAGCACCTCTCCAGTCCACTACAGGTACCCAAATCTTTGTGTTGGGGTCTGCCTTCGGAAAGATGCCACCTCAGACAGCCATGAAAATATGGAAAGGGAAAGAGCCTATGTTAATGCTGTAAGGGCAAAGAGCTCGGCTTTTCACAAGACAGAGAAGCCAGGGTAAGTGGCCAGGACGGGTGCAAGTGATAGCACGAGGTGGTGCAGGATACATTAGGTGGGGCCAGGCTGGATGGGCTTCTGCAGCTAGCATGGGGGACCAGGACTCTGTCCCAGGGGCAGCAGAGGGGAGGCTCGAAGGTAGCACCGCACACAGGCAAGAGACCCGATGCAACTACCTCTGCAAAGGACTCCATGGGTCTCAAGAGTCCGTTAACGGGTGGCAGAGAAGCTTATAATGGATAAGCAGATGTGGTCTACCCTGACAATGGAATAGGGTTAAACTATTACAAGGGAATAGGCCAGGAGTGGTGGCTCACGCCTGTTACCCCAACAGGTGGATCACTTGAGGTCAGGAGTTTGAGACCAGCCTGGCTAACATGGCAAAATCCTGTCTCTATTTAAAAAAAAAAAAAATTAGCTAGGTGTCGTGGTGTGCACCTGTAATCCCAGCTACTCAGGAGGCTGAGGCGCAAGAATCACTTGAACCTGGGAGGAGGAGGTTCCAGTGAGCCTAGATTGCACCACTGCACTCTAGCCTAGGCAACAGAGAGAGACTCTGTATCCAGAAAAAAAAAAAAAAAAAAAAAAAAAAAAAAAAAAAGATTTAACTATTAAAAGTAGTGAAGTTCTGGTGGGGCATGGTGGTTCACACCTGTAATCCCAGCACTTTGGAAGCCTGAGGGAGGTGGACCTCCTTGAGATCAGGAGTGCAAGATCAGCCTGGCCAAAATGGTGAAATCTTGTCTCTACTAAAAACATAAAATTAGCTGGGCATGGTGATGGATGCCTGTGGCCCCAGCGACTCAGGAGGCTGAGGCAGGAGGATTGCTTGAACCCAGGAGGCAGAGGTTGCGGTGAGCTGAGATTGCACCACTGCACTGCAGCCTGGGTGACAAAGCAAGACTCCATCTCAAAAAAAAAAAAAAGAAGAAGAATGAAGTGCTGATAAACATTACAACATAGATAGGCCTCAAAACAGTTACGTTATGTGAAAGAAACCAGATACAAAGGGTCACAGATTTGCACAATTCCATTTACATAAAATATCCAAACTTGGCGAATCCACAGAGACAGAGAGCAGATCAGTGACTGCAGGGGCTGGGGAAGCAGACTGGGGCATGGCTGCTCAATGCGTATGGGGTTTCCTTTTGCGGGGTGGAAGTGTTTTGGGACTAGGCAGAGATGGTGGCCACACAATGCTGTGAATGTATTAAGTAACACTGAATTGTTCAGTTTGAAGCAAATTTTATGTTACGTAAATTTCACCTCAGCTTTTAAAAAAATCCAGCAGCAAGAGCCTCCGTGGGCCCATGGGTGGAGAATGGGTCAGATGGAAGGAAGAGGGAGCAGCTGGGACACAGGTGGGATCCACAGAGGTGAAGAGAAGTGGGACATTTGAGATACAGTTTGGAGGTTCCAAATCATAATTTGGCACTCCCAGGCTAGTCCCAGCTTTGGCAGGACATCGTGTGAGAGTTTGCGGACTCTGTCTTTATTTGCCACCTGACCTGGGTTGAACTTCCCTAACTGCACAGGTGAGAAATGCGAATGCAGCCTGTCCCAGGAGCACCACCATGCAGAGCCCATCGTGACCACCAGCGAGTGGCAGCTGCAGCACAGCTCCCTGGAATTGGGGGATCATAGTTAAGAAAGAAGCCAATCTGGCCTGTGGAGGCTTAGGAATATTTACCAACCCCATGATGCTACAGGCTCTAGGAGCAGGATCAGCTGCAAAGAGTATGCTGGAAAGAGATTTGTCAGCTCAACCCCTTCCTCACACCACAGTTCGCGATGCCCCCTCAGCTCTCCGCACACCCCACTTACCCCCGTAACAGTCTGCACCCTAAGATAATGCAACTGGAATAGTAAATAGAGGGAGAAACAGGGGATAGAGGAAGAGCCTTGTCTCCCAGGGAGCAGAGACGTCCATCTGGAGCTGTTACCATTTTGGGTGCATTCCAGCATCTGGTGACACACAGAACCATGTCATGAACAGCGCAAGGACCTATCTGATCCCATCTTGAACAGAGGACATCTCTTGGATTGTGGCTCCCGAACCCCCTTCATCAGAATCACTTACACTGCTTACTGAAAATACAGATTCCTGAGTGACGCTCAGAATCTGAAGGGACCCAGGGTGTTTGGCACAACACAGATCATTGGGTCCTACCCCCAGGTCGTCTGACTCAGTAGGTGGGGCCCGAGAATGTGCATTTCTAACAGGCTTCCAGGGAGTGCTGATGCAGCCAATGCAGGACCCCCTGTGAAGAACCAACATGCAATCTATCACGAGCTGGTTTCAGCAGGAGGTAATGGGGAAAACCTGACCTAGTTCACAGGGCTGAGTCAATAGGTTGGGAGGAAGCGCCATGGAAAATGGAGGGTTGGGTCCTTTGCAGTGAAGTCACAGGATGGGACATTTTCAGCTGGAGCAACAAGAATTGTGTGATCAGGAAAAGCAGAGTCAGGAGGTGGGGAAAGGCAGAGATACAAGAGGAGGATGCAAAAAAGATGAACGTCCTCACATCACACAGCCCAGCACCATCCCTGCCACGGCCACTCACCCCCAAACAGAATATAATCCAGGAAATATTTACAAAGACCAACTGCCTGCCAGGAACTATGCTAAGGGATTCCCAGGAAAAATATCCACATCTCTGACTGCAGCAATCTTTTGGTGTCTAGTGGGTGAGATAAATTCTTATACACATTTTCATAATAAGAAGCCAGTAAGAGAAACTCCTATCCCCTATAAAATCAGCAAAAACTCCATGCTCCCACAAGCACTCATGCAATGGCTGCTATAGGCCAGCACTGTGCCAGATTCTATGGGCAGGCCATTGAATAAGAGAGGGTCCGCTGACCTGGAGGTCCAGGCTCCACGAAGAGGTCCTTAGCATAAAGCATTATCAGTTCATCAGCTCAGCAGTGGCTGATAATCTCTGCATCCCCGAGCCCAGCCAAATGGGGAAGCCTCAAGTCTACTAGTGGAAAAGTCTGTTTTGATTCAGACTGGTCAAATCCTGATCCTAGAAGATACTTTTTTTTTTCTTGAGTTGGAGTATCACTCTGTCGCCCAGGCTGGAGTGCAGTGAATCTCAGCTCACTGCAACCTCCAGCTCCCAGGTTCAAGCAATTCTCCTGTCTCAGCCTCCCTAGCAGTTGGGATTACAGGCGCATACCACCACACATGGCTAGTTTTTGTATTTTTAGTAGAGATGGGGTTTCACCATGTTGGCCAGGCTGGTCTCGAACCCCTGACCTCAGCCTCCCAAAGTGCTGGGATTACAGGCGTGCACCACTGTACCCGGCCGAAGACACTTTCAATTGCCTATGCCAACATCCATCCACTCCTTCCTTGTTAGGAAGGGAACCCCAGGTTTATTTGAGGCAGCTGAAAATTCCTTTCTCTCTCCTCCCCTGCAGCTAAGTGTGGCCACTGACGTCCTAGTCAATAAGATATAAGTAAAAGCATGGGTTAGGACTTCTCAGAAAACAGCTTAAAAGACAGTCAAAACAGCTACTGGGGCATCTGCTTCCTCCCGGGGCTGCCTGGAAGGTGGAGATCATGGCCAGAATTTTGGGAGTCATCTTCAACCATGAGGTGACCATGAGGATGAAGGTCACGAGTCAAAAGATGGCAGAGCAGAAACTAGAAGGATCTTGGGTCTCTGACATTATGGAGTCACCACATTAGTGGTGAGAGATGGAACTTAACTTCTATCCTGTGTAAGCCCTTATTATTTTGGTTTTCTCTGCTATACACATCCAAACCTACTTCTACATGACTGCCGAGGGCCCAGTAACTCACTTTGTTTCAGATATTGGGATGACTTAAAAATTATAATCCTGTCCTGGATAAGTCTCTTTTGCCAGTATTAACACACTGACCTACCTCGGACAAAAAAACACCCCAAGCCAGGGACATCAGAAGTACATACGTGTACAGGCCACTGTGATGCTCAAAGAGGTATGGAATCGCCAAACTGGAAAAGTCTTGAAGACTGATTCAATCAACCCATTTCACAGATTAGGAAGTTGAGACTCAGGGGAGAAAATGGTTTTCCCAACTTCTCCAGGCTAGAGCTTTTTATACCAAAGTAACTTTCATCAGAAAGATCTCATTAGCTAGAAGAGTCCATAACAATGCTTTTGCCAGATCTAAAAACAGAAAAGAACAACATAGCCATTTCACTGAACACCTCAATTAATTAATTGCCCAAACAAGTCAAGCTTGGGTCCTCAGGAACAACATGGGCGCTATTTATACATTTATGAGAGAGAAAAAAAATGCACAATGACTTTGCACATTTAACCCTGTCCCAATATTTACAGCACGTCCCTGTCTGTCTGGAGGGCAGGTGTCAATTCTATATTGGTGCCTAGAATGTTCTCCTAATGCCAATTTATAATTCAACTAATCAGGAAATGTTTATTGGCTGAGAATTCATCAGGAAAATTCCATGATCAGGAATTCTCTATTGCAGATATTTGTCTCAAAAAAAAAAAAAAAAAAAGGTAAGTGAAAAGTGACAAAAGTAAAAAAATTTTTTTCAAGAGGATATTTAAGAAGCCAGTTCACTGTCTATGGGACTGCCACCTCACTTTCAAACTTCTACCTTCTTCAAATGGACACACTCTACTGGAGAGCTCCAAAAAGAATTAAACAAAAGAATCTGAGCAAAGAACCATGAGATGGTGATAATGCAAAGGAAAAGCAAAGATGTTCACATCAGCATTGTTTACAATGAGGAAAAAAACTAGAAACAACATAAACACCCACCAACTGAGAGACTTTTTCAAATAAATTATAATATATGAAGACAATGACTATGACACAGCTATTACAAAAGGTAAGGTAGATCTATATGTGCATAAGTGTGGAAAGTTCTAGAATATAAACTAAACGTTTTATATCAAAGTGCAAAAAAGTATGTATACTGTGCCTTCCTTCACATAGGTTTTAATAAAACACACACACCCATACACAGATTGGTTTGTGCATATATTTTTCTAGAATTATAGAGAGGTGGTATTTTTAGAGTGAAAGACTAAGTTTTCATGGGGGGACACAAAAGAAGTTTAATTTAGTAACTTTACTATTTGAACTGTTTTTAGCAAGTACATGCATTTTTTTAAAGTATTAATAGGGATCAGTATGAAGATTGTAAGCTTTTGGGAATTTTTAATTTAAAGAAAAAGATGTATCGCCACACTGTCTTCCACAATGGTTGAACTAATTGACACTCCCACCAACAGTGTAAAAGTGTTCCTATTTCTCCACATCCTCTCCAGCATCTGTTGTCTCCAGATTTTTTAATGATTGCCATTCTAACTGGTGTGAGACGGTATCTCAAGGGGGTTCTGATTTGCATTTCTCTAATGATCAGTGATGATGAGCATTTTTTCATATGTTTGTTGGCCTCCTGTATGTCTTCTTTTGTAAAGTTTCTGTTCATATCCTTCGCTCACTTTTGAATGGGCTTGTTTGTTTTTTTCTTGTAGATCTGTTTTATTTCTTTGTAAATTCTGGATATCAGCCCCTTGTCAGATGGGTAGACTGCAAAAATTTTTTCCCATTCTGTTGGTTGCCGATTCACTCTACTGTTTCTTTTGCCGTGCAGAAGCTGTGGAGTTTGATTAGGTCCCATTTGTCTATTTTGGCTTTTGTTGCCAATGCTTTTGGCGTTTTGGTCATGAAGTCCTTGCCTATGCCTATGTCCTGAATGGTTTTGCCTAGATTTTCTTCTAGGGTTTTTATGGTGTTAGATCTGATGTTTAAGTCTTTAATCCATCTGGAGTTAATTTTGGTGTTAGGTGTCAGGAAGGGGTCCTGCTTCTGCTTTCTGCACATGGCTAGCCAGTTTTCCCAACACCATTTATTAAACAGGGAATCCTTTCCCCATTGCTTGTTTTTGTCAGGTTTGTCGAAGATCGAATGGTTGTAAATATGTTGTATTTCCTCTGAGGCCTCTCCTCAATGACCTAAAAATATAAATCCCATTTGACCCAGCAATCCCATTACTGGGTATATATCCAAAGGATTATAAATCATTCTACTATAAGGACACATGCACACAAATGTTCACTGCAGCACTTTTTACAATAGCAAAGACCTGGAACCAACCCAAATGCCCATCGATGATAGACTGGATAGGGAAAATGTGGTACATATACACCATGGAATATTAAGCAGCCATCAAAAACCATGAGTTTGTGTCCTTTGTAGGGACATGGATGAACCTGGAAACCATCATTCTCAGCAAACTGACACAAGAGCAGAAAATCAAACACCGCATGTTCTCACTCATAGGCGGGTGTTGAGCAATGAGAACACATGGACACAGGGAGGGGAGCACTACACGCTGGGGTTTGTTGGGGGAAATGGGGGAGGGATGGGGGTTGGGGAGGTGGGAAGAGATAGCATGGGGAGAAATGACAGATACAGGTGAGAGGAAGGAAGGCAGCAAATCACACTGCCATGTGTGTACCTATGCAACAATCTTTCATGTTCTTCACATATACCCCAAAACCTAAAATGCAATTAAAAAAAAAACAAAATAACAAAATAAGATGCTAACAAATTAAACCCACATATATGAAAACAAAAAAAGCTAATAGAGGAAGGTAAATCTCTAAATGAGTTAAATAAGGCTTAAAGTTTACATGTCTATTCTCTAAAAAAAAAAAAAAAAAAGAAGAAGAAGAAGAAAAGAAAAAGATGTATAAGCAATTGCTTTCAAACTCTGTTCTGTGAAATCCTAGAATTTAAAAAATATGCCTTAGCAAGCTTCTACCCAGGCTCCAATCAGAGCGGCTGTGTTTTCTGGCCTATGTTCCTGCATGATATTCCTTATGGGGAGAAAAGAGTTCCACCACCAAAAAAATATGTTTCAAAAGCCACTGGGACGGCCAGGTGTGGTGGCCTAGGCCTGTAATCGCAGCACTGTGAGAGGCTGAGGTGGGCAGATCACAAGGTCAGGAGTTCAAGATTGGCCTGGCCAACATGGTGAAACCCCATCTCTACTAAAAATACCAAAAAAATTAGCTTTGTATGGTGACGTGTTCCTGTAATCACAGCTACTCGGGAGGCTGGGGTAGGAGAATTGCTTGAACTGGGACCCAGGAGGTGGAGGTTGCAGTAAGCCAAAATCACTTCACTGTACTCCAGTCTGGGCTACAGAACGAGACTCCATCTCAAAAAAAAAAAAAAACAACAACACTGGGACAGGGGTAATATAAATATGCCATATTATTCACATCCTTTTTATTAAGAAAAATGTGCTCAAGTTTTCCTGTGTGGACCGAAGTAAGCTCTGGTGTTCCGGTTCCTAGAGATCAGTATCGTCCAAAATCCCCACACTTCTTAGACCACAGAAGGTCACTCATGCAGGAGGTTGAACAGTGGCCCCTTGCCCTCAAACCTCATGTCTGCCCAGAAAATAGAGCCCTGGCAGATGTAATTAACTAAGATGAGGTCATACTGCATTGGGGTGGGTCTTAAATTGAATGACTGGGATCCTTATGAGAAGAGGAATAGGACACACACACACACACAGACACACGCACGTGCGTGGAGCCATGTGATGACTGAGGCAGAGACAGGGGCGAGGCAACACCAAGCCAAGGAGCGCCAAGGATTGCCAGAGCCACCAGGAGCTGGAAGAGGCAAGGGAGGCGCCCCCCGGAGCCTCTGGAGGGCATGGCCCGGCCAAAAGCTTGATTTCTCACTTCTGGCTCCAGAATCCAAAAAGAATCAATCTCTGCTTTCTCAAGCCACCGGATTTGTGGCAATTTGATATGGCAGCCATAGGAAATTAGCGTGACTCACCAAAGGGACAGGTGGGGTAAACAGCAGTATGGACAGGCCAGGAACCGACCAGAGCAAGGGAGGGTCACCTTTATCTTCACTGTCGCAGTGCTGATCGAACTCTAGTGTGCTCAGCATCACCTGAAGGGCCTGTTAAAACACAAATGCCTGGCTCCACCTGCGGAGTTTCTAGTTGCTTGGGTCCAGGCACTTCTGACCCGTCTCCAGGTGCTGTTGCCACCGTCCAGGAGCCACACTTGAGGCAGTAGTGCTCCAGTGCTTCACACAGAGGAGAAGCCACCACACCCCTCCCCACAGCGCCAACCTGAGAAGCACCACCTCCTTCTCCTTAACATGCTAGCCTCACGTGTAAGGTTTTTTAACAAAAGTTTCTACAACCAGCAATTAAAAAAAGAAACTAGAGGAAATCTGCAGTGTCTCCTCTCCTCCCAAAATACCTTAGACTGTGAGGAGACATCTGTTGTTTTTGCCTGCCCCAGCTCCGGTCCTCCTTCTTCTGTTCATCTTGCCCAGCTTTCCTTTGAGGAACCATCCTCCGCCCTGTTCCCAGCCCTTGCCGTTCAGGGAGATTGGGTCACCCCAACATGTGACCTAAGACTGCTCCAGCCCCAGCATTTTCTATCGTCCTGAGCACAATGATAAGTGGTTCTGGGAAGGGAATGTGCCCTTAGGGAGACCCCTTAGATGAAGTTATGGAGGAATTATTAATCTATTGAGCAATAGCTGTTCTCTTTCCACCGGGATTACACAGCTGGGAGCATGCAAGGCTGGGTACATCAGCAGCCATCCTGATACCTCATGAGGAAAACCCGTGCAAAAACACAGCCAACAAACACAACACAGCTCCAGCAAAGCGAAGAGCCAGAGAGGACATTCCCCGTGTTATCGTTTGAGGCCCTGGATTCAGCTATGCCTGAAGCTACAAGGGAACATTTGTGCCTTGATTTTTTCATTGCTGCGTCAATAAATTATTTGATTATTTTTCTATAGACATGATAAATGATCGATAGATTGATTGGTTGATTGATAGATTGATAGAATTTACTTGTGTATATAGCCAGTTGCAGTGGGTTTCTATTGATGGAAACCACAAGATTTTCAACTAGTACAGATAAAACGCTGTGTTCTAAGAGGCAGGTACTGGAGGAGGGATGAACCCTAGTGACATCAAGGACCATTTGAGGCCAGGACTCACTGAACCACAGGCACAAAATATAAGTATGCTTCAATTCAGTAAAGTGATGAGAGTTCAAAAGCAAGTCCCGGATCAAGTGTTAAAATATTAAAGAATCCCCCAGAAAGACTCCTCGAAAATGGTGACCTTATCCATCAGCACAGATAAACCCATCAGTGGGTTTTTCTGAAATAACAGAAAAACCCACTAAGAGCGGCTTAAGCCATAAGGACATGTGTTATTCACTTAACGAAAAACTCGGAGGTGGGCGGTGACCAGGCTGCTTAAGAGACTCAGTTGCGTCATGAGGAACCCAGGCTTCCTTCCAGCTCCCTGTCTGCCCTCCTCGGCGTGCTGGCAAGGTCTCCCTCACCCGCGGTACCATAGCTATGCAGCTCTAGTTGGTCAAGTCCTCACAGTCTGCGTCCAAGCAGGAAAGATGGGAATAGAAGATTAATTTCTCCTCCTAGACTCTCTTAGGGAGAGAATTATTCAAAGCAGCCCTGGAACACGCTCATCTAGCTCATTGGCTAGCCCCCAGTCACGTGGCCACCTCTAAACCAATCACTGGAAAAGAGGGAAGTGACGGCTACATCAGTTTGGACCAATCAGGATCCATCTCTGGAAGCTGGGCCCATCACCTCCTAAACAAAATGTTAGTCTAGCAGCCAACAAGAGGCCGTGGCTGTGGGTAGGTGCCAGCATGTCTCCTGCAGAAAGCATTCGATCCAGCCCTCCATGCACCATGTCCCCACACGTTCCAGCCACAGAATTGATCCTAACAAGCCTGCACAGGTCCAGCTCTGCCCACCAACCCTATGGCAGAAGCATCTGAGTTTTATCTTTCCTGTGTTTTCCAATCGATCTGGTCAAAAGAGAAGCATGGCAGAAATGCTGAGGTCAGGAGAGCATCAAAACCCAAATTGTTCAACTCTTTCCCCAAATCTTTTCTGGGTCAGCAGCTAAGACAGTTGCTACTACCTTCCCAACCCAGAGGAGCTGACCTCCACAACTCTCCATTAATCAAGATCCCAGGGCCAAATCTCTCCTCACTCACTCACCATCTGCAACTGTTCACACACACGTGGTCTTGGGATCCTGGGGTGCTAACCAGGGCAGCAAGCTGAAGAGCCAGAGGCGAAGGGAATTCTGGCCAGTCCAAGCTCATCAAAGCTCCACAGTCCATGTTCTGAAGCCCAGAAACCAAGAGGAGGGAAGAGGATGTCTTCCATGTCACTGGCTCCCAGGAGAGCAAATCGCTTTCCTAATGAGGTGGCAGATTACAGCTACTCTTGCTTAGTTTGGGATCCCTCAGAAGCAGATCTGAGACAATAATTAGAGTACAGGTGGTTCATTCGGAGATGACTCCAGGAAGTTATCGTGTGAGGAATGGAGAAATGAAATAGAAGAAAGAAGTTAGCAAAGGATACGTTATCAAGCCAGGCCACTGCTGTGGCACAGAACACTGCAGGCAACTGGGGCCCAGTCCTGCTGGGCAATGCTGGGCAACGCTGAGCAGCACTGGGGGACAGTGCAGAGAATCACTCTGGAGTTATCCCACCCCACAGAGCTGGTCTCCTGGAGGTCATTCATTCCTGGTACTTTTGTTCAGCCCTGCACACAACCACAACAGCTGGGATGGCCAGACTGAAACTCACAGGTGTCAATCATGGAATACACACGAACGGCAAGGAGGTGAGGGCAGGGAGAGGGAGCGTGCTGAATCTGCCATGGTCTCTAAGCTGCTGATTCTGTGTGATCCTGAGAGAGGGGAGACACTGAGATCAAAAAGAAACCATCCTAATAAATCCCCAAACACCTGCAACCCCACCCGTCTTGGACTCAAGGGAGTCTACCCTTTGCAGCCTGACAGGCATGTCCAACCCTAGCCATTATCCAGATCCAGTCACAAGAGCACACAGAGCACAGTAATTAAAATGACAGGCTATGGAGCCAGACCACCTGGGTCTGAATCTCAGCTCTGCCACACTGGAGCTCCCCAACCTCTCTGTGCCTCACTCTCCCCATATATAAAATGGGGATAATGAAATGCCTTTCTCATGGGGTTTTGTGAGGATTAAATGATTTAATATATGTGAAGTGCTTCCTGCCACAAATGCAGCCAGTGTTAAATCCCCATGGAACCTGGCTCTCACTGTCCCCTTCTAAGCCAGGACAGTTCTGGGGCACAGAATACTGCAGGTAACTGGGCCCCAGTCCTGTTGGGCAATGCTGGGAGACAGTGCAGAAAATCACTTTGGACTCATCACACCCCAAGGAGCTGGTCTCCTGGAAGTCATTCATTCCTGGCACTTTCGTTCGCCACCACCTCACATACTGGGAACATCCTTAAGTGAAAATAGGATTTTCAACATTATTGCTACCTAACACCATTACAGCACTTAACAGTTTATGACACATGTAATGATCCATTATTATAATAACCACCAGTCCCCAAGGGTGTAGAAAGCACTGGGCACAGCTGGGCACTAAACATCCGTCACTTCTAATCCTAGAGAACTCTCCCTCTAGAATGTGACATCTGGGACCTGGTCAGATTGATTCTCCCCCTGGTGCCAGCATAGCACTGGCTGAATGAATACATGAAGGAATGATCAATCCAATGAACCCTGATGCATAGATCTTATCCCCACTTTATAGATGAGAAAACTGAGGCCCTAGGAAGGATGGACTTTCCCAAGGGAACCAGCAATACCTAGATTTGAGTCTATGCCTATCCCTGATTCTAAAGCTAGCCTCTTACCACTGTGCCCATGAGGCCTTCTTAATGGACTCTCCCGATTCCCCTGTCTGGAAGGGAGTACACATGATAACTGCATAATCTTAGGCATTGGCTGACCATTTTTGTGCCTCAGTTTCCTCATCTACAAAATGGGACAGACAATAGTACCTTCCTCAGAAAGATTGCTATGTGAGGATTAAATGTGGGAGTGCGTGTAAAGAGCTTAGGACACTGCTCAAGAAATGTCAGCAAGTAGGAAAGTGTCACAGCTGGTGCTCAAGAAAAGTAAACTAATATTATCAATGGCCCCAAACCCTTAACAAAGAGGGTAAGTAGCAGGGCCAAGGTGGAGCTGGGTCTGGAAGCTGGGGTACTAACTCCCACTCAGGCTACTTTATTTGGTCTGTCACAACCCTGTGTGACTCTGTCATATGCAAATTTGACACCCTTAGCTGAGAGCAAGCTACTACATGGATGGGGAGTTGATGCTGCTGCTGCATTTAAGTGAAAACCAAACAGGTATATTTGAACTAGCCCACAAAGAGGTATGCACAAGGACACTATTGCGACTTTTTTTTTTCTTTTTTTTAAGGCAGAGACTAGAAACAGAGCAAATGTCCATCCACCGGTGAAATGGGATTTGTAGGTTGCTTAGAAGCTAAGAGCAGAATGATTGTACTAGAAAACCTGGATCCTATCTGCTTGCTCTCCTAGGATGGTGATTTCACCATACTGTTTGTCCTGGGCCCACAGGTGGACTACATTTCCCAGCCTCCCTTGCAGCTAGGAGTGGTCATGTGACTGAGCCTGAACTAATGGAATGCAAGTAAAAAGGAGATGCACTACTTCCAGAACTGGCCCATATTGTCTTCCTATGCGCAAATTTGTCTTCCTATGTGCAAAGACCCAGCACAGAATTTCAAGCCCTGGGGTGGGGCAGGGGGCAGTAAATGAGTCACAACATGGAAGAACCCTGAGTCACCATGTGGAAGGCTTGCTTCACACTCGATTGAACTGTTCCATGGAAAACAAACAAAATTCTACTGGACTAAACCACTGGGATGTGGGGGTTGTTTGTTAGAGCAGTCAGCCCACTGTGATAGAGTAAGTTCTTCCAGAAACGTGACGGAAATCCAAAATATCAAAAAGGCATAGCACAGCCAGAAATGAACTTCCCCACCTCTAGCAAAACTTGACTATGTGCAAGACTGGCTTTGTGTGTGTGTGGCCTATGCTGTCACACAGGGACCTGCTCTCAGAAAGCCCTTATCCTTGATTTAATGCCCTGCTATCGCCCTCTGGAAAGTCTTAACCGTTTTCTCACCTGCATTTTCATTTCTCACTGGGCCTTACAAATGGTGTGACTGGTCCTACTTATGTGGCCAATAACCCCCCACCCTGCTATATACACCAGGGGCCCAGGGAAGTTACACTGAGAATCACTGCTTCTGTTCCTGCCCCGGGCAGCCACTTCACCTTTGACCAGAGTTTGTTCATCCTCAGCTGATGAATTTGGGAACTAAACCTAACCACACTGTGGGTGTGTGAATGTGCACGTGTGTGCAGGTCTGTGCTCTCCTCCCTCCAATCAACAATCCACCTGACGTACTGCACGTGGTATCCCACATCTCCACTAGAAAGGATGAGGAGCTCCTTCCCTCATCTCCTCGGATATAGTTATCCCCTTTAGGAGATTCTTTAGAAAATCTGTTAGGAGGCCAGGCACGGTGGCTCACGCCTGTAATCCCAGCACTTTGAGTGGCCAATCAGGCAGATCACCTGAGGTCAGGAGTTTGAGAGCAACCTGACCAACATGGGGAAACCCTGTCCCTTCGCTTTTTGGCTGTTGTGAATAATGCTGCCATTAACATCACTGCATGAGTTTCTGTTTGTACTCCTATTTCCATTTATCTCAGGTGTATACCTAGAAGTGGAATTGCTGGGTCATAGGGTAATTCTAGGTTAAAGTCATGTCTTTTTTAAGCCAAAATACAGAATTAGTCAGGCGTGGTGGCACATGCCTGTAATCCCAGCTACTCAGGAGGCTGAGGCAGGAGAATCGCTTGAACCTGGGAGGTGGAGGCTTTGGTAAGCCGAGATCATGCCATCGTACTCCAGCCTGGGCAACAAGAGCGAAACTTCATCTCAAAAAAAAAGAAAAACAAAAGAAAGTCTCTGTTAGGAAAGAAAGAATGCAAAAAAGTGTGTGTGTGTGTGTGTGTGTGTGTGTGTGTGTGTGTGTGTGTGTGTGTGTGTATATGCATGCATTTTAGGTATTGTGGTCTTCGGATCAGGGACGGAACAGAAAACCTACTATTCACAGCTCTCCCTTCTGTACTGTTGGCATATATTTACCATGTATCCGCTTTTGATTCAAGAAAACAATTTTTTTTAAGTGGCCAGAAAAGGCCAGGGAAGGGAAAGGAGGAAGGCTTTCTAAAAGAAACTGCATGAGATATTCAGTTGGGGTTTTTCTTCTGCCCTTCCTCCTGAAATACATCTAAGTCCACTGTTCCTCAGAGCAGTTGCCCACAGAAGCGCTGCCCCAAGACAGGCAGGGAAGGGCCAGCCTGGGCAGCTCCAATCCCTCAGGAAGCACAACAAGTCCTGCCTCATACAAGGCAGTCGCCCACCAAAGGACAGTGGGATGAGTGCTTCAATACTGCACAGTGGTCAAGGAGAGCTCTCTGTCTCCTGGAAGTCGTTAACATTAGTAAACAGTCAACACCCTGGGAAGTCCACTTAAAGTGGACCCACTTAAAGCAAAGACTGAATTTTCACAATTACGAAAGACATGACTTTAACCTAGAACTACCCTATGACCCAGCAATTCCACTGCTAGGTATATACCCAAGAGAAATGGAAGCAGGAGTACAAACACAAACTCATACAAGGATGTTATTGGCAGCACTATTCATAATAGCTGAAAAGCAAAAACAACCCAAATGTCCACAATCTAAATGTCTATCAACAAATGAATGGATTAAAAATGTGGTATATCCATACAATGGAATATTATACAGCCATAAAAAGGAATTAAGTGCTGGCACATGCTCCAGTGAGGTTGAACCTTAAAACATTAGGCCAGGTGTGGTGGCTCATGCCTGTAATCTCAGCACTTTGGGAGGATGAGGCAGGCAGATCACCTGAGGTCAGGAGTTCCAGACCAGCCTGGCCAACATAACGAAACTCCATCTCTACTAAAAATACAAAAATTAGCCAGGTGTGGTGGCATGTCCTCGCAATCCCAGCTACTCGGGAGGCTGACACAGGAGCATCTCTTGAATCCGGGAGGCAGAGGTTGCAGTGAGCCGAGATCACACCACCTGGGCAACAGAGTAAGACTCTGTCTCCAGGGCTCTGTCTCCAGGGCTCTGTCTGCAGAGGGCTGGGGGTAGCGGGATAGAGAGTAACTGTTAAAGAGTGTGATTTTATTTTGGAGTAATGAAAATATTCTGGTATTAGTGGTGATGGTTGCACAATATTTTAAATATTCTAAATGTCAATGAATTATATACTTTCAAATGTTTTATATGGTTTATATGGGCCTGGAGATAGTCATAAGCCCTAGGCATTATCCACACAGAACCCAGTGGATTTTATGTTATGTGTATTTTACCACAAAAAAAAAAAAAAAAAAAAAAAAAAAAAAAAAAAAAAAAAAAAAGTTAAGGCATGACTAGAAAGTTTTCTTGATAAATCAAGTAAAAAATCTTACAAATAAGTCCGTTGTCTTATGTTTCCCAAATGTAAATTATAGTTGCAACTACAGGCCAACCCTTAGACTAAATCAAGAATGACCTATGAAAGGTAATCGTTTAATTAATCCAACAAAATCATTAAGAGCAGGATGCAATCTCCTTCCCTTCTTATTTGACTTCTGTAACATGATTATAAAAAGCGCATTTTTGCTAAAATACTTCAAGGCATCATCAACTTTCCCCAAGGTCATCTCTTGCTCTTTTGATATTCAGATCACTCTGTTTTGAAGCCTTAGTTTGAATCCCTTAGTTTTCATCGATTTCCTTTTCTCCCAGTGCTAAGTGCCCTAGCTAGGAGAGTTCCTCACTGGTCAGTGGTTTTGCTGTGGTTCTGGCAATGTGCCAACATCACTTTCATCGACTTCCTGAAATCCTACTTTTCTTGCAAGATTTGCAATTTCACCTTATGATCAGCACTGAATTTACAGTTCATTATGTAACATATTTAATCTACAGTTCCTGCCTGATCATTCAAAGGAAGAATATTGAAAAACCAGGATGAAGAAGACCAGACACAGTATTTTACCCTAGACCACTGAGTTATCCAGCCCCACAGGGGACATCTGCCAATGTCTAGAGACATTTTTGGTTGTCACACTGCAGGATGGGTGGTACTACTGGCATCTAGCAGATGGAGGTGCCAGGGATGGCACTGGACATCCTACAATTCCCAGGACAGCACCACAACCAAGAATTATCCAGCTCAAAATGTCAAGAATGCCACAGCTGAGAAACGTTGGTCTAGAGGGATGAGTGGAAGAAAATTTATAATAGAAATGGTCGGTTCATTGGCAAGTATTTTCATGTTCTTACATTTAATTTCCACCAGGCAACTGCATACCTGAAGCAATTCCAAGAACAAATGTTCAGATAGTGAGAAGCCCCCATATTGCTGTACGGAGTCCCTGTATTTATGGAAATCCCGGTGTGTGCAATTGTTTCCTTAGTCACCTTGGCTGACAGGATACCCAAGGCCAAATTTACAATCTGGTGTACATTTCTGGTGCCGGCACGTTTCTGGTGCTGACCCACCCCAGAATTATAGTCACGATGCAATTCTCCCTTATTTTCCTTTTGTCTTTAGCATTTTCATCATATTATACTGATTTATTTCTGTTTGCTGCCTTGAGTCCTGGAGGGAAGAAAAATAGATAAAAATAAGCAACAAACACATAGCGTAAGCTATATACAAATAAGGCAGAGAAACATACTGTCCCCTGGGAGTCACAAACACCCACTGCTCCCTTTCCCCTCTTTCTAATGAAGGCGATGAAGAGTTGTTTTATCAGCTTCTTCCTGAAATGCCTTGGGCCTTGACAGCAATCCAGTTTTTCTTATGCAAAGGCTCCAAGGGAAGATTTTACAAGGGTCTGTATCAAGTCAGTTTCATCACCTTGGGAGACTGCAGCGGCCCTCTATGTCTGAACTGCAGTCCTGGGGCTCCACGACCCCTCCATGGGGGGGCGTCCTCTGACCAGCCTCACTGGATTGCCCCAACCATGCTAGTTGGGCTCCAGCCCACAAATATAAGAAAGCTACTCCTCCTTCCCATCTCCCTTCCCACAACAAGTTGTCCAAGTTCTACCAGACCTTCAAGGCCCCATGCAAGTCGCAACTCCTCCAGGAAGCCTTCCCTGAATTCCACATGAATGTCCCTTCTCTGAACTTCTACTGTTCCTGCAGGGGTGAACTGCACACTCGGTTTAATCACTTTGTTTTAGGCATTCCAGTTATCCCCAAGGCCATGTTAAGACCTTCCTACCTCCCAAGCATTCTTTTAGAGGCTTCCACTGTACTAAACATATCGAAATATTCCTACAACCCGTGTTACATAAAATTATGAGTTGGGAAAAACATATCCTTGGCTGCCAGGATACCCAAGGCCAAAATCTGTGGGAAAAACTGTGGTTGTCTGAACACTTGTTTTGATATTACCACTTTCTTTTCATATTTTAGAACCAATAAACTTTTCAGATCTCAAGCATTTTTGGGGGGCCTGGACAGTGCCTGGTCATGAGTCCTAGGCACCGTCCCCACAGAACCCAGTGGAAGAACTAACCACTCATCTCTCTCACTAAATGGGAAGCTTTTGAAGATAATGGGCAAGTGTTTTCCACTCTGAATCCTCATGCACTGAGTAGAGAACAAAGTAAGTGCTCACGGAACATTCACTCCATCAGTATTTATTGAGCATCTGCTATCTGCCAGGCACCATTCTAGGTCCTGAGTATATACCTATGAACTAGACAGACGAAGTCACTGCTCTCATAAAGCTGACATTCTAGTGCAAAACACAGATGAACAGACAATTATATGAACATCAGCTAGACAGAAATACTATGAGCAGGAAATGAGTGCTTGGCGCTGTCATAGGCAGGGTGCTCAGGGAAGGCCCCTCTAAAGTGACAACATGTGGCTAGGGTCATGATGAACTGAGGGAGAGAGCCATGCACACCCTGGGCAAGAGCATTCCAAACAGAAGTGCGCGTGCAAAGGCCCTGGGGTAGATGGGTGCTGGGCCTCTCTGGGACAACAGGCCAGGGGCTGACAAAGAGCAAGTAAAACAGGAGAGGCCTTGTGGGCCGAGCTCAGGACTGTGGGTCTTACTCTGAGTGAGCTGGGAGCCATGGGAGAGTTTGGAGCAGAGAAGGGATGTGAACTGATTTATCAGCTTAAGAGGTACACTCTGCTGCAATCTGGGAAAGAGACACAGCAGGACAAGAGTGGAGGCAGGAAGATCACTTAGGAGGCCACTGTGGCCTCCCAGACCTGACAATTGACTGCCTGACCACAGAATGTCAACACCCGGAGCTCCACGGTGCCTGCCTCCCGCTGTTAGAAAGCCCCAGCCTGGTCAGCTTCTCATTCCAGACCTCGTGGAAATGCCGGCAGAGAAGGGCCTAAATCACCATCGTCACTTTCTCTGAGACTGGCAGGATGCCCAGATCAAATCAATACAGAACACACAAGCATTTCATCTGCACTTGTTTAAGCAGCGGCTGAGCCTCCAAGAAATAGCATTATCTTGAAAGCCTGTTAAAGGTTTGCAGCGAACGAAATTCCACAGACTTCATTACGTGTCTCCAGGCGGTGAGGCGGGGTCACCCCTAGTTCTCACAAATGTGATTTGGGGCGAGAAAAATCTCAGCCCAGTCACAAGGTGGCTTGAGGAAGGAAGGGGGCCCCTTCCCAAACCTTGATGAGAAACACCTCCACTGACCAAGATGTATTGTTCAGCATGCTACAGAGCAATGCATGCGGTGTGCTACTCTGGCTGTAAGAAAAGTGGAGAAAATAAAAATACGTATTAGTAGTTTCTTGCATTTTGCATAAACAAACTCTGGAAGGATCCACAAGAACTGAACTTTAAAAGCTCACCTTGTGGCGCTCAGCGGACGGGACAGAAAGGGTTGAATGCCTACTTCATAGGACCATCAGGAGAATCAAATGAGTTCGTGTGTGTAAATACTTACAGTAAATACTGACACACAGCAGACTTCCACAAATGTTAGCTGTTACTATTGATGAGATGTAAAAGGGGGTCCCACAGCAAAGGGGACCAGCAGGGGAAAGCTGCTGGGGGACCCCTGGAAAGAACAATGGCTCCTTCAGATACACAGAAACTAGGGCGCCCACTGAAGGGATCCAGTGCCACTTGGGCACCTGTGAAAGCGAAAGGGATACCGAGTGCAGCAGCTCACGCCTGTAATCCCAGCACTGTGGGAGGCCAAGGTGGGAGGATTGCAAGGTCAGGAGATTGAAACGATCCCAGCTAACATGCTGAAACCCCGCCTCTACTAAAAATACAAAAACATTAGCCAGGCGTGGTGGCACACACCTGTAGTTCCAGCTGCATGGGAGGCTGAGGCAGGAGACTCGCTTGAACCCGAGAGGAGGGAGTTGCAGTGAGCCAAGATCACGTCACTGCACTCCAGCCTGAGTGACAGAGCGAGACTCCGTCTCAAAAAAAAAAAGAAAAGAAAAAGAAAAGAGAAGGAAGTGAAAGGGACTGCTATTGATTATGCCAGGTGTTAAACCAGAGCTGGCTGGGAAAACCAGGCCGTGGAGAGGTACACTCTGGCTACAATCTGGGAAACGCAGCAGGACAAGGATAGAGGCAGGGAGAGCTCTTAGGAGGCTACTGCGGCCTTAGCGTCTTCCGTCACAGACCAGTCCCAGCGTGGGTTCTTGGAACTGCTCGAAACCAAAGTGGACTTGATGGGAGGAGATGGGCAGCCCAGAGCCTGGCGGGGAGGGCTGGAGGACCAGGCCTTGAGAAAGCCCCCACACACAGCAGAGGCGAGAAGAAGCCCCCTCCCTGATACAGCTCTGGGGATCCAGGGAGCCTTTTCACACGTCTGTTGTGCATACGGGAAGGACAGTTCCCCCAGGATGCCAGGTGAGCACAAACAGCTGCCCACTCCAGGCACACGTCAGTTGATTTTTCACATCATTAAGCACCCTTCTGATTAACAGGAAGAAATCTAATTGAGTTACGACTTCCTAGTCAGAATGCACCAGGTGCCCCAGATTCTCTCCTTGGGCTTCAAGGAAAATCACAGAATTCCGTGGAGACCATCACGTGCTGTCCGTGCCATCCAGAATCTTCACCCAAACCCTAAGAATGCATTTCTGCATCTGCCACGTGGCCCTGAGAGGCCCCCAGAAACCTCACCATCATGGCTATATGTTTAAAGGGGAAAAAGTCCAACTTACGGCAACACACCAGCAATATCTCTGAAGTAATGGATGATGACTAATCTAGAGGCTCAGGACCTCTCACCACAGATAGCTCTCATTTTTTAAAATCGAGGTGAAATTCACATGGGATAAAATTAACTATTTTAAAGGGTACAATTCAGTGGCATTTAGTATATTCACATTGTTGTGCAAACACCACCTCTACCTAGTTTCAAAACATTTTCATCACCCCAAAGGGAGACCCTGTATCCATTAAGTGCTCACTCCCTATTTCCCGCCCATTCATGGGCAGATTTTTGTTTGGACACCTGTTTTCAGTTCTTTTGAGTATAAACCTAGGAGTAGAATTGCTGGGTAATTCCAATTAACAACAAAAAAACAACTTCAACAAGAAAGACGTCCCTCCCTCTCTCCTACCCATCTCAAGTACTTTTCTCTTGCAGATTAGGAAATGTGTCAACCTCAAGTTCATGGTGGGCTCCTGGAGGCCCGGTCAGAGGAGCTGATGGGAACAAGCTCACACTGACCCTTCTTGTACTCATAATCTTGGTCCACAATGAAATCTGAGTCACAACTGGCAATGAAGAATATAGTCAGGGTGGGGGTTTCTTCTCTCCTACCCCAGAATGCCATGTCGTGGGCGTTTGAGATTTTTAGATTTCATTTCTGCACTGGAAATCTAGCAGCCAGATACAAAACGTTACAATTCCACAGTGAAGAAAAATAGCTCTGGAAGCTCTCCGGCACAAGGACGAAATGACAGAATCTGTGGAAAATACTAGAATAGGCACTTTTTTCTCATTTTAGGGAGAAAGGAGGATTGAGAGTTTGCCTTTTTTTTTAATATTACTAAATGATTTAAGTTTTAAAAAAAAATGCACATGCATGAAACTCAAAGCGTGCAAAATCACACACTACAGTATTCTCACCTCCTATCCTTGTCCCCAGCCAACCCATTACCCTCCTGGGAGGGTGACCAACTCCCCCAGTTGCGTAGGACTCCTCGGGGTGTTACTCCACAGACTCGCAAACATACCCATATGTATTGTTCTCTTGCCCACACTTGCATTATTAAGCCCCTACATCTTGCTTTTTGCATTAATAGCACATCTTACAGTTCCGCCTCCCTTACAATGGGCCTGCCTCATTTTTTAACAGCTGCAAAATATTTCCTTGCATGGATGTCATAATTTGCTTAATCAGTGTAGGCTATCCTCAAATCTCTTCTCTTATGAACAATTGCTGCAGTCACTATTAAGACATTTTGCACACATGGAAATGTATCTGTATGATAAATATCTCAGTGTGCAGTTGCTGGGTTCAAGGCATGGACATTTTAATCTTGATACATAATGCCTGTCAGTGCATTTGAGAATTAAAGGAAGGAAGGCCAGGCATGGTGGCTCACACCTGTAATCCCAGAACTTTGGGAGGCCAAGGAGGGAAAATCACTTGAGGCCAGGAGTAAGACCAGCCTGGGCAACATGGTGAGATCCCATCTCTACAAAAAAAACAAATATTTTTAATTACTCAAGCATGGTGGTGCCCGCCTGTAGTCTCAGCTACTTGGGAGGCTGAGGCGGGAGGATCACTCGAGCCAGGAAAGTCGAGGCTACAGTGAGCTGAGATTATGCCACTGCACTCCAGCCTGGGCAGCAGAACAAGACCCTGTCTCAAAACAAACAAAGAATCGAGGGAAGGAATATTTAGGGAAAAGAGAACACTTTCTACATATATACCCCACCCCAGGCCCTGAAACTCAAAACGACCTGAGAGTACTGGTACCCCAATATATAACAATATAGAAGAAGGGAAACTGGGGCCCAGAGAGGAGAGTGAATGACCCAGCCATGCACCTGGCCCCCAGCCTGGCCTCTCTTGCCCTCGCTGCCGCCCAGCAGCCACTGGGGTATGGCCAGCAGTTGGCTCTCTGCCTCCCAGCCCATGAACTCCAAGTGCCCCGAATCTGATGATTTATGGTTCTGCTTTGATACCCATATTAATCACCGTAACTTTTAATTGCGCTAATACAAGCATCGTATGTTGCTAATTACACAATGCAGATGAAAAACTCTTCCAGATGAATTTAACTACTTAATCCAAATCAGACTGGCAAGTTGTGTTTTAATTACAAGCCAGTGCATACAGGGAAGGCATCTGTGCGGCCGAGTGGCTCAGGGCCTGACGGCTCCAGCTTGTGAAACGCCAAGATCGCAGCCAGTGGCCAGAGCATCACGCCCAGCCACACAGGAGGCATGCGGATGGAGGAGCTGCACGATGCCTCCAGCCAGCTTGCTGCCTGGGTGGACCCAGCCGGGCCCCTGGGTCCAGACATCTGTGGAACCTCTGGAAGGAAGAAGGATCTCTGAGTCCCCACGGCTGCATTCCCCTCCCCATTCCAGCTCAGAAAAGGAATCACTGATTCCTTTTCTCAGGAACTAATCAAAGGCCTGTTATCAATGACCTTTTCCTGAACTTCCTTTAACATCCTGTCAATTTGCCCAAACTCACAGAGCAGAGAGAATCGGGCCACAGTAATGGAGTAATTCCAAGGGCAATGCAAGGCTGAAAAGACATCTCGGCTCTGATTTTCTCAACAAAGACACAAAGAAGGCCTCCAAGGCTGAGGGTTGGAGAATGAAGCTTAGGGGAGGTGAGGTATTACAGAAAACGTTTGTGTTCACCTCTCCAGGTCCTATGTGAAAGCCCCAGTGCTGCCCAAGGTGACGATCTTTGAAGGTAGGGCCTTAATGGAGGTAATTAAGTTTACATGAGGTCATAAGGGCGGGACGCTGATCCAACAGGACTGCTGTTCTTATAAGAGGAGCCATGAGAGAGCTTCTCCTTTCCTTCAAGCCTCCCCACTCACCCTCTACCTGCCATTTAGGACAGAGAGAGGAGGCTGGCGTCTGCAAGCCAGGAAGACAGCCCTCACCAGAAACACCTCACTAGCACCCAGATCTTGAAATTCCAGCCTCCAGAACTGTGAGAAAAGGAACTTCTGTTGTTTAAACCTCTCATGTGGGATTTTGTTAAGGTAACCCAAATTAATACAGGAGGCAGATGGAATCAAGGCTTCCAGGAATGCCCAAGTTCAGAGGTCAAAGAGCAGAGAGGTTCTCAGAAGTGGCAGATAAAGTTGGCTGTGGTAAGCAGAATAATGGTGCCCAAAGATGTGCATGTCCTAATCCCTGGAACATTGTCCTCCTGACAATAGAGACGGCGGTCAAGTTGAGGCTCTTGATCTGGAGAGATTACTTCCTGTTATCCAGGTGGACCCAATGTCAGGGTCTTTATAAGAAAGAGGGCCCTCTGAGGTCAGGAGTCTGAGACCAGCCTGACCAACATGGTAAAACCCCGTCTCTACTGAAAAATACAAAAATTAGCCTGGCATGGTGGTGGGCACCTGTAACCCCAGCTACTCAGGAGGCTTTGAAGAAGGAGAATTGTTTGAACCTGGCAGGCAGAGGTTGCAGTGAGCTGAGATTACACCATTGCACTCCAGCCTGGGCAACACAGCAAGACTCCATCTAAAAAGAAAAATAGAGAGAGAGAGAGAGAGAGAGACAGAAATGAAAGGAAGGAAAGAAAAGGAAGAGAAGGAAGGAAGAGAGGGGGGTGTGGGCTGGGCGTGGTGGCTCATGCCTGTAATCCCAGCAGTTTGGGAGGCCAAGGTGGGTGGATCACCTGAGGTCAGGAGTTCTAGACTAGCCTGGGCAGCATGGTGAAACCCCGTTTCTACTAAAAATACAAAAATTAGCTGGGTGCAGTAGCGCGTGCCTGTAAATCCCAGCTACTCGGGAGGCTGAGGCAGGAGAATCACCTGAGCTTGGGAGGCAGAGGTTGTAGTGAGCCAAGATTGTGCCACTGCACTCCAGCCTGGGTAATAGAGTGAGACTCTGTCTCAAAAAAAAAAAAAAAGAAAGAAAAAGAAAAGAAATCGGCAGGAGAGTTGGAGTCAGAGAAAACTCAAGAATGGAAACAGAGCTCAGAGACAGAACATGCTATGCTGCTGGCTTTGAAGATGGAGGAAGAGGCCACAAGCCAAGGAATGCAGGTGCCCACCAGAAGGTAGTAAAAGCAAGGAAAGAGTTCTCCCCTAGAGCCTCCAGAAGGAATGCAACCTGCTGACATCTTGATTTTAGCTCGGTGACACCCATGTCCGACTTCTGACCTCCAGAACCTCCAGATAAAGAAGTGAACCAGTTAGACCCTGTCTACAATAGGTTATATAACCCTTTGTTTTTCTATTTTGGCTCATACAAAAAGTATTGAGGCATTAAACAGGATTCTAAGTATGTGAAAGAGGGCTAGGCATTGTGGCTCACTCCTATAATCCCAAAACTTTGGGAGATCAAGATGGGAAGATCATTTGAGCCCAGGAATTTTTTTTTTTTTTTGATGGAGTTTCACTCTTGTCGCTCAGACTGGGGTACGATGGCTCGATCTCAGCTCACTGCAACCTCCGCCTCCTGGGTTCAAGGGCTTCTCCTACTTCAGCCTCCCGAGTAGCTGGGATTACAGGCAATGTGCCACCACACCCAGCTAATTTTTTGTATTTTTAGTAGAGACGGGGTTTCACCGTGTTGGCCAGACCCTTCTCGAACTCCTGACCTCAGGCTATTCAGCCACCTGGGCCTACAAAAGTGCTGGGATTACAGGCGTGAGTCATCGTGCCCAGCCAAGCCCAGGAATTTGAGACTAGCCTATGCAGCATAGCAAGACCCTGTCTTTACAAAACTGTATGTGTATATATATATATATATATATATATATATATATATATATATATATAATTAATATGTAAGTGACTAAACAGGAAAAGTACCCAGGTCACATCTACAGAAATTCAGTAGATCTAGATCCTGCCTGGGCACCAGTAACTTAAAGGTTCTCCATCCCCCACAAATGATTCTACCAGGCAGCCAGAGCAGAGAAATTCTGCACTGGGATGGGAACCCCTGCCATCGAAAACAAAACGCAAAGCAAAGCCAACCAAATGTCAGGACCCAAGCTGCTGGCCATCAGCCTCACGTCTGTCTGTGGTCAGACTGAAAAGCTATCCATGGAAGGAGGCTGCCACGGTCCCTGAAGAAGGCAGAAAGGTAATCAAACCACACATTCTGGATCCTCTTCAAACAAACAAGTGATCTGTAAGTTCATTTGTGTCTTCATTCCAGGCCATTAGTGTCCATCAATGAATGTGCAGCTGGTGCAGTTCACAAGGGTGCTTACATGCCCCGAGACCTGCTCTGCCCACAGGGAGCTGAGCTTACTCAATTCCCCAGACAAGATGGTTAAAGGCGGGGTCAGAGGTGGCTGGCATGGGAAAAAGAGAGGGCATCCTTCACTCATCCCTGCCAGTGAGAAGCCAGAAAGAGAAGGCATTTATTATCTTTGGTGACAGTGAAAGCCAGACTGCGTGCTAAGGAGGTGAAGTGCGTGCAGTGGGTGGAGGGAGTGAGGGCGGTCGCCATGTGCACGCTGCTTCTATTTTTAGTCTTTATTTTTTGCAACCCCTGGTTTCCCATCCTACTCCTCACTGAGTCCTCCCACCAGGACTCAGCCTCCAGGCCACTGTTCCAAAATCCTATGCCCTAGAGACGGTGCAGAAAGCAGGCAGCAGACAGCTGGTCTGCCGGAGCAGCCTTGCCCCCGCTCAGTGGGCTGTGCCCCACGAAGTCCGCAGGGTCGAAGGCTGACTTCGGGGAGGTCGCAAGGAAGAGGAAGAGAACATGAGAGATGACTTGGGAACACATATTTGGGGCAAGAGACAGTTTAAATTCCTAACTCCAGACCCATAAACCCAGCTGCATGCCCAGCGACTCCACTGGAAACAAGCATCTCAAACTGAACTTGCCCAGCCTGGAGATTCCAATCACATCTGATCCCGTTCCACCCACAGACGCCCCAACTCAGCTGGTGGCTTAGGCCAAAACCTCGGAGCTATCCCTGGACTGCCCTCTTTCTTCTACATTCCGCATCTAAACCACGAAAAAATAATCCCCTTGCTTCTACAATTTTGTTTTGCGATGTCTCACTCTGCTGCCCAGGCTGGAGTGCAGTGGCATGATCTCAGATCATTGCAACCTCTGCCGCCTGGGTTCAAGTGATTCTCCTGTACTTTCTCTTTTGAGACAGGGTCTCACTCTGTCACCCAGGCTGGGGTGCAGTGGCACGATCACGGCTTACTGCAGCCTCGATTTCCTGGGGTCAAGCAATTCTCCTGCCTCAGCCTCCCAAGTAGCTGGGACTACAGGCACGCGCCACCATACCTGGCTAATTTTTTATTTTTTCTAAAGACAGGGTTCACTATGTTGCCCTGGCTGGTCTTGAACTTCTGGACTCAAGCGATCTGACCACCCTGGCCTCCCAAAATGCTAGAATTACAGGAATGAGCCACCATGCCCAGCCCTCTATCTTCAAACTACAGTTAGTGTCTTCCCCGTCCCCTCCACCTCCCTTGCCACCCCAAGCTCCCATCACCACTCACTAGATGGCAGCAGTAGCTTCATTCCTGGCCCCCCACCTCACACTCCCCATGTCAGTCTGTCTGCTACACCACAACAGGGTGAACCTTTTAAAATGGAAATTAGTCCAGGTCACTTCCCTGCTGAAACCCTCTAAAGCATCCTGATTTTAATCCAGGCAAAAGTTGAAAGCCCTGCCATGGCCCACAGCACCCTCCTCAGCAGTCCACGTCCCCTCCCCCTGCTCTGGCCCCACGGCAGCGTTGCTGCCCCTCTAACACACCTGGTGGCTTCTACCCCAGGCCCTTTGCACTTGCTTGCTCCCACAGATAGCCCTGCAGTTTGCCCCTTTAAGTTCCCTACAACTCTGTCCAAACATAACCTTCACGCCCGGGTCCCCTCAGACCCCCCGATCCATGACAGCATCCCCCCAGCCCGCACTCAACCTCACTTGTTTTATTTTTCTCCACAGCACTTACTGCTTAGAACCTGATGAATATTTTACTTATCTTGCTTCTCATCTGCCTCCCCAACCAGACTGTCCACCCAACAAAAGCTGAGATTTTTGTCTGCCTTGTTCATTGATACGTCCCCAGAGCCTAGGGCCTAGGCACTGCCCGACACAGAGGAGACGCCATTACATGAACACCTGTTGAATGAACAAATGACCAAGCGAACGAGCAGACACCTAGGAGACTCACAGGACAAGCCGGGGAAGACCCTCCAGCAATCCTAACAGTATTGATCTCCGGGGAAGGAGAAAAGAAATCAGGACTGGGAAATGCTTGTATGTTCCACAAGGAGAGACCAACTTGTGTCACTGCGTTCTTTAATAAAATTAGTAACCCTTGCATTCCATCGGATAAGAAAGAAAATTCATGGAACAAAGAAGGGCCACCATACAAAAAAAGCAGCCTGTGCCGCTCAGACTCCACATCTGTCAAAGAGGTGCCTGTGATTGGGCCAATGGCCGGCTGGTTGGAAAGACAGGAAACAAATGTCTCCACGCTCCCAAGCATGACCAGCACTGCAGCAGCCAGGAACAAAGGAAACGGGTGGCAGGGTCCCCGCTGTCAGTCCCTCAAGCAGAACAGGGCTGATGGAGCCAACACCCTCCTCCCCTGGGGTGACCAGGACAGAAAGGGAGCCGGCCCCTTCCCCCAGTGGAGCACTGTCCCAGTGACCAGCCGCTCTGCTGCCACTACTGGCACCTGCTGTTCCGGACTGGGACAAAGGCGCCCAGCAAGCCCACTGCACCACCCCCGGGGACGATCCATCCACAAGCCTCTGCCCCACTCAGAGATGTGAGCTGCACCCAGCCCCCCAGGCTCCCCAACATTCATTTACAGAAGAGAGCGACCCTGGTGTGCACCCAGGCTCAGGCAGGCTGGAGGCTTCCACTTTTCTTTTTCTTCCCTTTAATCCTCAAGCCTCTCACCACCACCTGCTGGCTCCCGCTTCCCAGGCAAGAGCCACGTCAGAGTACGATCCTTTTCCCTCCACGCAGGAGCTCCCCTTCTGAGTCAAATCAATTTTCCTAACATAATCTGCCTCATGTAAATCAATAACCCCAGGCTCAGCTGACACCCGAGTGGCTGCGGCACTCAGAGGGGACGCAACTGTGGAGCCCCTGCCCAAGGCCCAAGCATCCTCTGCACCTACGAGGGTGCCCGAGGTGGTGCATGAAGGGGCACACGAGGGCAGCCCCTTCCACAGCAGTCAAGAACCCTGTCCCTTTGGACTCCAGAAACAAGGCCGAGGTGGGCTTCATGGAACCCAGGGAGAAGAAACTTTTTTACCGCAGCATTGTGGAACGGACCTTCCTTTCCACCACGTGGCCATCTCTGCAAAAAACAGCCCCTCATCAAAGACTTTGCAGGGGTAGTGGTCCCCACTGCTCTTAGGTAAAATCCCAGTCCCTTATCCATACAGTGGAAGATGGTTCCTACAAAGCAGAATGCGGTCCAGACACATGCAGTAGCACAGATGAACCTGAAAACGTTATGCCAAGAGAAAGAAGCAGAGGCCGGGCACAGTGGCTCATGCCTGTAATCCCAGCACTTTGGGAGGCCAAGGCGGGCAGATCACGAAGTCAGGAGCTCGAGACCAGCCTGACCAACATGGTGAAACCCCGTCTCTACTAAAAATACAAAAAAATTAGCTGGGCATGGTGGTGCCCGCCTGTAATCCCAGCTTCTCAGGAGGCTGAGGCAGGGAATTGCTTGAACCCGGGATGCAGAGGTTGCAGTGAGCCAAGATCCCACCACTGCATTCTAGCCAGGGCGACAAAGCAAGACTCCATCTCAAAACAAAAAGAGAGAAAGAAGTCAAACGCAGAAGGCCACATGCTACGTGACGCCATGTATATGGAGTGTCCGCATCATCAGGAAGCAAATCTGGAGAGACAGAAAGCAGATGGGTGGTTTCCAGGGCCTGGGAGTATGGGGGTAGGGAGTGGCTACCTGCAGGGTACAGGATTTCCCTCTGGGGTGATGAAAATGTTTTGTGATGTGTGTGTGTGTCTGTTTGTGTGTTAAAAAGAAAATGTTTTGTAACTAAAGGTGATGGTTGCACAACACTGTCAAGGTACTTGAATGCACGCTGTCGAATGGCTACGTTACGCAAATCTCAGTTCAATAAATTGTCTTCTTTAAATCTAAACTCTTTCCCTTAGTCCACACAGCCCTGCCCACACTCCCCAACTCTGTCCACTGCCATCCCTTCATTCATTGCTTAACCAATACTGGTTACACTGGATATGCCAGGTGAGCTGACAGGGAGACGTGGGTTCAAGCTCTGGCTCTGCGTGATCTGAGTAACTCAGTTTCCTCAACTGCTAAATGAAGAAATGAGATCAGCTGAGGCATGGCGAACGCAAATTCAAATACCTTCAGACCCACATTGTCCAATACAGTAGCCAGTAGCTAGCCACGGGTAGCTGTTTTACTTAAATTTAAATATATATTAATTTAATTGAAATGAAAAATTCAGTTCCCTGATGGGATGTTACTCAGCCTGAAAAAGGGAGAAAATTCTAGCACATGCTACACGAGTGAACCTCGAAGATATGATGTTAAGTGAAAATAAGCTGGTCGCAAAAAGACAAATATTGTATGATTTCACTTATATTCAAATGAATAGAGACAGAAAGTAGGATCGTGGAGGCCTGGAGCAAGGGAGAAAGGAGAAAGGGGAGTTACCGATTAATGGGCATGGGCTTTCCATTTTGCAAAATGAAAAAGTTACAGAGACGGACGGTGATGATGGTGGCTGGACAACCATGAGCTGTGCTCAATGCCACAGAACTGTGCACTTAAAAAGAGTTAAGATGGTCAATTTTGTTATGTTTAATGCAATAAAAAAAATCCAGTTCCTCAGACACAGGGATCACATTTCAATGCTTCCCATCACCATGTGGCTGGTGGGAACCACACTGAGCAGTGCAGCTGGAGAACATCTCCATCATGGTAGGAAGTTCCATCCAATGGCACTGGTCTGGAGGGTGCCAACAGGCATGCCTAATGGAATGCAAGCTCCCTGACAGCAGGGGCTGCAATGCCAGCACCAACAAGCATGCTTGGCACATAGTAGGTGTTCAACTAAATGGCAGTGCTGTGAACTGGAGAGTGTGTCTAAAGGGAGCAGCCTCCACGCCCTACAGTCCATAGTCACTCCCTGGGAAGAGGACTCAGTGCTACCGACCCCACTCCTGTTTCAAAGAGAAGCCAAAAATCTGATTATCATATTAAATCTTCTAGCTTTTAAATATTGGCTTAGAAGTTATTAAAGCAATATTAAAAAGGCTGACCACTGGGCTGGTCAACCCTGGGCTGTATCTGCCACGAGATGCTGGTTGATAACGAGTGGAACAGGAGTTGGTAAAGGTTCCTTCCACCAAATACATAGGCAGCCAGGGCTCCCAGACCTGCACAGAGAAACAGGCAGGGCAAAGAGACCCTAAAACCTCCTGATCACCAACCCCAGGAGCCTCTGGGAGAAGCATGGGAGAAAGGAGCCAATTGCATTTTTCCCCCACTGTTAAATACATGCTCCACACGGAAACAATTCACCCAAGCCCCAGGTGAAACTAATATTCTAAGTTTCTCATATTGATGAAGGTAGCAGGCCGCCATCAGCTTGGAATGCTAACAACTCGAAATGTATCCCTTGTAGAGGAGCAGAGCAAATGAATGAAGTGGAAGGAGGAGGCAGGTGGCTCTGAGGAAGGGAAGTCTGGGTTCCCAAAGCCACCACCAGGATGAGACATGAGGCAACGGAGCATGAGGTGAGTGGCTCTTCCCAAGTATCTGAGCAGAGGAAGAGTAAACACCCACACCAAGCACCCTGTCCGGGAGCTAGACCAGAAACTGTGAGGACCTCGTTTATATCAATCAGGCCAGGCATAGTGGCTCACTCCTGTAATCCCAGCACTTTGGGAGGCCAAGGAGGGTGGATCCCTTGAGACCAGGATTTCAGGACCAGCCTGGCCAACATGGTGAAACCATCTCTATGAAAACTACAAAATGTATCCAGGTGCGGAGGCACGGGCCTGTAATCCCAGCTACCCAGGAGGCGGAGGCAGAGGCAGGAGAATCATTTGAACCCAGGCAGCAGAGGTTGCAGTGAACCAAGATAGTAGCACTGCACTCTAGCCAGCGCAACAGAGTAAGACTCTGTCTCAAAAAAAAACACTCATAGGCCCCCAAGCCACAGCACCAGGAAATGGGCATCTGGTGCCTCCGAGGAAAACCAGAGGAACATTGTCCCACCAGAAAAAGCAAAAGGAAAAAAGCTAAGGGAGCAAGGCCATGGGACCACTGCCTTCTAGCTGCGGGGTCCGGCTGTCCCACCCTCCATCCCACCACTCTCGTCTTTTCTGAGGAATCCAGGAGCTAAGAATCTCCTTCTTCCCCACCCTACCCCACCCTTCCCCAGACCAGAGTTAGATGGATCAGAGGCGTTTTCGATGACTTAATGATTAACCGTTGCTGAGGGTCCTGCCCGCTGCAATCTTTCTCCAAAGCATTTGTGGTGGCTTTAAAGCATGTCTGCAAATTCTTTGACATTCCTCTGATCAAAGGGTAGAGCCAAATTCCCCTCCCCTGGATTATGGGCTAGCTGCTAATGAGTAGAATGCAATGGACATGGTTTCCAAGGCTGGGTCATAAAAGGCCGTACAGCTGCCAGTGGCTCTGTCTTGAGACACACGCCAAAGCCCACAGAAGTTGGGCTGCTCTGAGGCCGCCAGGCTGAGACCACATGGAGACGGAGAGAGAGGCCCAGCAGCCCCAGCCATTCCTCCCCAGCTGCTCTGGCCAAATCACACCCTCCCTCAGCTCAACCTCCTTGTCTACAGGGTTGCTGAAAAGATTCACGAGATACTCCACATAAAAGGCTAAGCACAGTGCCTGGTACATGGAGCCCTCATTGAAAGCATTCAGGAGATACTCCACATAAATGCCTGAGCACCCTGCCTGGCACATGGAGGCCTCACTGAAAGGATTCTCGAGCTATTCCACATAAAGAAAGGGCCGAGCACCCTGCCTGGCACACGGAGCCCTCACTGAAGGGTTTCACAAGATACTCCACATAAAAAGCTAAGCACAGTACCTGACACATGGAGTCCTCATTGAAAGGATTCATGAGATGCTCCACATAAATGGCTAAGCACAGTGCCTGGTACATGGAGCCCTCATTGAAAGGATTCATGAGATGCTCCACATAAATGGCTAAGCACAGTGCCTGGTACATGGAGCCCTCATTGAAAGGATTCATGAGATGCTCCACATAAAAGGCTAAGCACAGTGCCTGGTACATGGAGCCTTCATTGAAAGGATTCATGAGACACTCCACATAAAGGGCTAAGCACAGTGCCAAGCACATAAAAGGCTAAGTGCTGGGTGCTTGAACATTTATGTGGAGTATCTCACAAATCCTCAATCCTCGTTGAAAGGATTCAGGAGATGCTCCACATACAGGGCTAAGCACAGTGCCTGGCACATGCAGCCCTCATTGAAAGGTGGCTGCAGAGATTATGATTATTGTCATTTAGTGAATCCAGCAATTCCACTGACCTAATCACTCCATCTCAGCCCTAGGCTGCTTTGGGCATCTGTTATTCCTTTAAGGTTCTCTTTACTTCTCAGCCCTTTTTATTCCAATCCCCTATTATACACAGGAGTTGATAGTTTTTTTATATTAAAGTTTCCCTGTTCAAGGTACTCCATGCAGGTTAGCATATAAACCAGAGTTTCTCACAAATCAGCAGATACAGCTAGAGTATACACCAGCAGGGTCTTGCCTGATAGATAGTGTACACTCCATCAGTGCCCATTCCTCCTGACCTATGAGAAATTCCAGTATATGTGATGCATACCAATTTTACAAGGGAAGAGGGAAAAAAGAATACTTTACATCACACATTAATGAAAAACATTTTATTTTTTGTATATCAGCAGCCAATAGTTCATGAGTTCTGGATAGGCAGGAAAATTCTAACGCTAGAAAAAAATTATCAAATCCTATCAGTAAAAATAAATATACTGGTGTCAGGCAAATGTTTGTATATGTCAAGATGGTCAAAGAAGTAATCAATGAACATACAAAATGTTAAAGGAATTGGTAAGCCCTATCTCTCTGATCAGCTCTGTTGCTTGTGACGTGTCATTTCTGTGAAGATCCTCTCAAAGCTGTGAAATTCACACTTTCACTGAGATTTCTGTGTGCAGCTGTGCACTGCCTCTAGGGGGTAGCATCAACAATATTTTTGTCTTTGACATTCAGCTTTCCAACCATAAGCCAGGTGCAGTCGATAGAGATAATTTTTGAGACATTTTTGATCGCAGGGGAAGGGATGGGGACAAGGAAGGGCCTCTTGTACCAGTAATTACTGGCAGATGGCTTCTACTCTGTGTCTCACAGCATTCTAGGCACTGGAAGTAAAGCAGAGAAGGGAATAAAAAAAAAAAAAATTCATGCAACTTTGCCCTTGATGAGCTCAGTCTACAGGCAGATGTAAGCTTCTGCACAATTTTACAACCTAGATTTCAGTCAAACCAAAACCTTTCAAAGAAGACAGTTCCAGGCAATGGGATGTGACAAGCCTTCGTGGGACTTCACTGGGACTCTCTGGCTGCAAGTGAAAGAAACTCAATTAAGGGGGGAAAAAATGTGTTAAATCATGTGCTGGGGAAGTTCACGATCAAGTTCATATCAGAAACAGCTACTTTGGGGCACTCAAATATGGTCACCAGGAAACTCTCCCTCACTCCCCGTCCTCTCCAGTTTTTTCTCCATCTTGCTTCACTCTCAGACAGTTCCATAATGGTAGGTAGTGTCTAGGACGGCCTCCAGTGATCCAGCCTCAGGGTGTTCACAGCCTTCTGTAGTCCTCTCCCCTTGTGTAACTTCCCTCTAACTGATAGAATGCCTCACATTGAAGGGATATCACTTCTGTGATGACAGACTGTCACTCACTGGCTCTGATGAAGCAACCTGCCATATGGAAAGAGCCCCACAGGCAGGAACTGAGGGCAGCCCCTGGCCAATGGTCAGCAAGGAACTGTGGCCTTTGAAGCAAGAGCTGACAAAAACTGAATCCTGCCAACGGCCATGTGGGCATAGCAGCAGATTCCTCCTCGGTCCAGCTTTCAGATGAGACCCAAACCTTGGCTAACACCTTGACTGCAGCCTTGTGAGAGCTTCTGGAGCAGAGGACCGAACTAGACCCTGCCTGGATTCCTGACCCACAGGAACTGTGAGATAATACATGTGTTCTGCTTTAAGCTGTTAATCTGTGGTCATTTATTTCACAGCAGTAAAGACTTACCTCTAGGCTCACATCCTACCAGATTGGCATCTGCAACAGAAAGGGAAGACTTCCCCGCCCCCAGCCCTTTCAACAAACATCCCAGGGCTGGCCCTTATTGGCCCAACTTAGGTCATGTGCCCAACCCTGATCCAATCCCTGAGGCCTAAGAGATGGGACGATCTGATTGGTTGTGTGCGAGTTATGAACTGGCCTATGGGAGAAGGAAGAGAAAGTTTACCAACACCCAAGCCACAGGGATTTACAGCAAGGGAGAAATGTAAAAGTCCCCCAAAAGAAAATCAGGGTGTGACACCAGGGTAAGGAAGCAGACAAGCACTATCATATGACAGAATCTGAATATGAAATAATGTGGGAGAAAAGATGAGCAATACCACAGAGATGACCCCCAGGGCACATAGTAGGTGTTCATTAAACTTGATGACTGGCAAAACAGTTGCTGACATTAAGCACAGAGGTGATGTCAAGCACTATGTTAAGTTCTTCTTACACAATATCTCCCTTAACCCTCACAGCATCTCAAGGGGTAGGAGTTCCTCTTCTCCCACTTAACAGATGGAAATGCTATGGCACAGGGAAGTTAAGTAACTCACCCGGGGTCACAGAGCTGGCCAATGGTGGAGCTGGGATTTAAACCCAGACAGCCTGCTGTCTAAGTTCATGCCCTTAATTTCAGTGATGTGCTTCAGTTAGCAAGCAAAAGCAGCTAGCAGAGGGGCAAACAGCATGTAACAAAGCAGGGAGAGATATGAAGCTGACAGGAAGTGCCGTGCCGGTTCATCCCCTCACTCAAACACCTATTTAAACCTTTCATGAAAAAAGAAAGGGAATAACAGGAGTCAGGAAAACTGGAAGGATGAGAAATATTGAGGAAGAAATTCTAGCGCCTTTCTCCCTCATACCGTCCTCTCTGCTACGGTGTGAGAGAAGCAGAAGTTAGTCACCCTTGTGAAATGATCCAAGATGACAGGCAGATTGATCAAACAGGAAGATGAGGCTGCTTCGGAGCCTGCGTAAACGACGCCAGAGCAAACAGCAAGGCCGACACCTCCTCCCCCAATACTTTTCCTCCTGAAATATGCAGACCCTCTCAGCAGCTCAGCCCGTAAATTTAAGAGAAAAACACTTAACTGGGCTGGGCGTGGGGGGCGCGGGGGTGGAGAGAGAAAAAAATATCGAAGAAATAAAATTTCCATCATAAATTCATGGTGCTTCTTAAAGAGCGCTTTCCATTAGAAACAAGTGTGTTTGTGTTAAGTGCTGCAGAGGCATAGACTGGAGAACTTGGAGGGTGCCCCTATTCTAAGATCAAAGCTCCTAGAATCTGGAGAAAGGCCGTGAGTAGATGCGCCGGCATTTCAAGTCATCTGAGAACTGTCCACAGCCAGAACCACCAAGCACAGAACCCTGGGGAGCACTGGCCCGGTGCTGCCCTCAGGAAGCTCCTCTTGGGCAAGAGGTCTGAATTCTAACAACAAGTCTTCTTCTCCCACCATCTCCTGACTGCCCCCAGGCTCCACATTTCTCTGGTAACTCAACCTCCTCAGATGTCAGTTCTTTCTTCTGCTATCACGCAATCTTACCCTCACTTTCCTTAAATGTCTAGAGATCCTCAGTGGATGCTGATCTCTACCCAGTGTTCCTGGTGGGTGGGATGGACATTTGAAAATCTTTCTGAATCCCCTTTCTATGCCTGAGGAATCCCCCATCTTGAGAGGAAATTCACTATCTACACCTTGCTATATGTGTGCCATGGAATACTAGGCAGCAATTCAAAAAAAATAAGGTAGTTCTATATGTACCTAAAAGATGGGGCTGGATATTGAGGAAGAAACAAGGTGTATATGTACAAAAACAAGCTTAAAACAGTGGTATACTATAGACTCCCTACAGGAAAAAAACACACAGCAAACCAACAACTATTTGCCTCTTGAGAGAATATGAAATTGGTCAGAAAGGACTTCAGACTTACCTGTAATACTTCTAAAACCATTTTTACATATTTGAGAGGGATACATTTATGCATTCAACAAATTGGTTTTATTTTCCTCCTGGCACCCAGAAAAACTACATGTCCCTGGCCCCACCTTAGAAGGCAGAATAAAATAACACACTCACAAACTCTATTAAGACAAGTGTGGTTATGACACTGGTGGTTCAAGCCCTTTCTCCAAATGCAATCCTACCCACTGCTGAGGGATTTACCACAAACTAACAACTTTGTACCCAGCATCCATTCCTTCCTTCTCCCATGATAACAGAAACCCTGATTTTTACCTAAAATAAAGACTGAATTTCTCAGAATCTCTTGCAGCAAGATGTGGCCATGTGACTCAGTCTTCACCAATGTGATACATGAAGCAGCACCATGGGGCTGCTTCTAGGATTATTCCTTAAAGGACAGTTGGGGCGTATCCTCTGCCTTTTTTTTTTTTTTTTTTTTTTGCCCTGTTTTTAATCTATACCTTCATCTGGTGCCTGGGATGGAGATGAGATGGCTGCATGCATAGCTGCCATTCTGAGCCATGAGGACAAAAATTACAACCTTGAAGCAGTAGAAAGGAGGGAGAATCCATGAGTACTTCATGGAACAGATTCAGTGTAACAGTCCTGGGCTGCATAACTTCAGGCCCTTACTGGAAACTCTGCTTTTTAAGCCCCCACTATTTTAAGTCTCTTCACTCTCTGATGAACGCAATCCGAAGAGATACACACAGCACTTCAAATCTAGGCTTCCTTCTTCCCCCAGAGATGCCCCAAGCATCATCCTTAATGTGTCACTGGAGCTTCCTGTATCCAAGCCCCTAGAACCCGAAAACCATGCCAGCAAACTCAGAGTTTCCACCCGCTCCAACAGGGACCCAGAAACCCTAAGAGCTGGGCTCACGACTTAAGTATCAGCATTACCGTAGCTAAGAGATCCAAAGCATTCTTGGTTTCCTCCCCCTCTCTCTCCCCTCCTTTCCCATCAGCCCTGCCAACATCACCCCTTCATTCCCTCATTGAGGTCAGTAAGGTTAGCCACTGGCATAGGTCCCCGTGCCTTCCTGCACAGTTGTAAAATTATGCAAAAGCGCATACGATGCTGTGTGTGCGCCTGTTTCATGGGCAGCACAGCAGTGAGTAAGAGCCAGACTCCATCGCTGCCACTGTGAGCTGCCTGTGAAACAGCGCACACACCTGTTTCATAGCAATCCTCTATTTCTACAATGTAGAGTTCCCAGAAGTGGGACTGCTGGGTCAAAGACCAGATACTACTCTATTTAGAAGATAATATTGACAGATTATCTTCCAAATATTCGTCCTCAACCAAAACACGTGTGAAGTCACTGGGCTGGGGTTTCAGAGTGACACAACAAAGAGGCCCTAGGAGCTTTGGAAGCAGCTCAAAGGGCAGCCTCCAGGGGCGGAAGGGAGGGAGCCCCGGCTCCTTTCCCCGGCACAGGGACCCCAGAGGCATCAATCGCTCGTGCGTGCTCTCCCGACCTGCGGGTTCTCCGCACCCTGCTTGGTGGGCTGCAGCAGAGGCTTTTCTTCCTTCTGATGCAAGCATCCATCGTTTCCTTCATAATAACCTCTGCTCCTCTCTGGCAATGTGGTTCTAATTCCAGTTCCAGAAATGAGCTTCTGACTTAAGTGTGGCCAATCAGATCCATCCTCATAGTGCCAGTCCCTGGCTGAGGGGTCAGCACAAGACCCAAGTTACTTCAGTAAAAGTCAGTCCTGGCGTTCTTGCTAGGACGACTAGGAAAGAGACATTCGATTTCTGCTGGTTGGAGGACAGGCTGGAGCTGACTGTGGCCGGCTTTGCCATCCGATGGGGAGAGGCTGTCTGAGAATTAAATCAACACAGAGAGAAACAGAACTGAGAGACCAAGTGGCAGACAGGGCAGAAGCTCTCATTAGGAGACTGTTAAGCCCCTGGACCCAGCCATACCTGAAGCCATTTTCCTCTTAAATTTCCCAGCTCCAAGGATCGCTAAATTCCCATTTTTGTCCCTTACAACCAAGAGAGTTGAGACTAAAATAGTGACATACCCTTGCATTGGCACCCCATCTCCATTGCAGCTTCACATTGGAAACTTAAAATATCATAAGCCTGGATGTCACAGATTAAACGTAAAGAAGGCTATATCCATCTTTTAAACAATCCACTAAGAAGTAACACAAGGTCATGAAAGAGATCCACGGATTGGAATCACTCTGAGTATAAAATCACTAATCGGTTTCCTCCACAGCCTCCCTCCAAGGGGTCTTCCATGCTGTGAGCTACTTTGCTTTGCCTACAGAGTAAAAAATATCTCACACATACGTGTGCTACCATTTTTTAAACGTTACATAAACCTACTGTGATTACCAAAACCTGCTCATTCAAAAGCATTACTAAATTGATGGCAATTTTCAATCAATATGTTTTTCTTTTTACACTGAGAGTTACCAAACCCACAATTCTTCTCATTCCAAGGAGCTGAATAATCTTTTTTGACATTAAACATGGTTGCTCGTTCTTGTACACTGTCAATGCCCTGTAAACGTATATTCACAGAGCATTCTCTACTGGAACATTTAAGGCAAATTTTGTCTTTAAAAGGACCAGAGAGTACATAGGTTATTGAGGCTTTGCAGGCCAATATGTCTGTCACAACTACTTAATTTTGTCATTGTACAAAAGCAGCTGTAGATAATATGTAAACAAATAGGCATGGGTGTGTTTCAATAAAACTTTATTTAAAAAAAAAAATAGAGGGCCAAATTTGGTCCATGGCCCATGGCTTGCTGATGCCTGAATTAAAGGGTACAGAAAATAACAAGCAACGTGTCAGGAGCCAAGGCCAGCAAAGGGTCAGACAGAATTTACACATCTCAAAAATGTCCTAGAAGTTGATGGAAGAAATAAAATTTGATTGACACACACCTTTTCACATGCACCTCTACTGAATAAAACAAAAACACCTTACCAGCAAATGAACAATAAACTGTGCCAGAACCATCATATCATGAACAAAGGAATAATCTTTTTCTTTTAATCTTACTGATTTCCACGGACACACAGAGGGGAATGACACGCACTGGGCCCTGTCGGAGGGTGAATGGTGGGAGGAGGGAGAGGATCAGGAAAAATAAGTAATGACTACTAGGCTTAATACTTAGGTGATAAAATAATCTGTACAACAAACCCCCATGACACAAGTTTACCTGTATAACAGACCTGCACATGCACCCCTGGACTTAAAATCAAGGTTAAATAAAAAATAAAAATCTTAGTGATTTCCGCAGGAAAAATGAACACCAAACTGAGTCTGGCAGATCACAGGTCAAATCCTAACTCCACTCCTTCCCGCTGTGTGTCTCCCGGGGCAAGCAGTGTGACTGAGCCCTGGTTCCGACAAGCATTGCTCTTCACATTACCAGCGTTAGGCTAACGTTATTCACCATTGCCACTCTTTACTGAGCACTTACTATGTGAAACTGAGTCTCAAGTCAAGAGACAAGGCCAACATTGTCCAGAACTCCCAATTTCTCGAGAGGAACCAGTAAGCATTCCACAACTATCATCTCACAACCCCTCTTAACTTTACTCTCCTTAATGATGTTTTGTTTTGTTTTTCATGATGGAGTCTCACTCTGTCGCCCAGGCTGGAGTGCGATGGCATGATCTTGGCTCACTGCAACCTCCGCCTGCTGGACTCAAGCGATTCTCAGTCTCCCAAGTAGCTGGGACCACAGGTATGCACCACCATGCCTGGCTAATTTTTGGTATTTTTAGTAGAGACAGGGTTTCACTACGTTGGCCAGACTGGTCTGAAACTCCTGGCCTAAAGTGATCTGCCCACCTTGGCCTCCCAAAGTGCTGGGATTACAGGAATGAGCCACCGCACCCAGCCATTAGTGATGTATAAATATCTCCATCTTACAGATATAAAAATGCAGACCGTTCTCCACTGGGCTCTTGGGAAGATCAAAAAACAAAGGCAAAAGCCAACTCACAGATGAAGTTCTGTTGTTCTGTTTAATTTCGTCACTAAGAAATATTGATTTGGTCCCAATTCCAAGTATAGTGATGGGCATGTAGTAGGCACTCAACAAATATCTACTAAATGAACCCAATCCATCAGCAAATCTTGTGGCTCAGCTTTTAGAACACGCACCACATCTCGCTACTTCTCACCTCCTCCACAGCAACCACGGAGTCCAAGCAGCCATTACCACCTGCCTGGACTATTGCAGTAGCTCCTGAGGGCTTCTGCTCCTGTGAGAGCAGATCCTTCCTTGGCCCTAACCTGCCAATAGCTCTCATCTCAGAATAAAACTCAAAGTTCTGACCAGACACCAGTCCCTCTTGCTGCCGTGGCCTCCCTTCCTCCCGCTGTCCTCTTGCTAGTTCGGCCCAAAGAGCAAGAAAACAGCACTCACTGACCTTCCTTCTGCCCCTCGAGCCTACCAAGCACATTTCCACCTCAGGGACTTTGCACCTGCTGTTCCCTCTGCTTGGAACACTCTCCCCAAGATAGCCACCTGGTCTCCTCCCTCAGCTCTTTAGGTCTTTGTTCATAGGCCACCTTTCTGACTCTGCTGTATAAAACTACAAACCCGGCTAGGCACGGTGGCTCACACCTGTAATACAGCACTTTGGGAGGCTGAGGTGGGCAGATTACCTGAGGTCAGCAGTTCGAGACTAGCCTGAGCAACATGGTGAATCCCTGTCTCTACTAAAAATACAAAAATTAACCAGGCGTAGTGGCGAGCACCTGTAATCCCAGCTACTTGGGAGGCTGAGACAGGAGAATCACTTGAACCCAGGAGGCAGAGGTTGCAGTGAGCCAAGATTGCTCCACTGCACTCCAGCCTGGGTGACAAGAGTGAAACTCCATCTCAAAAAAAAAAAAAAAATACCTCACAAACCCTCCCTCTCAACGCTCCATCTCTGCTTCCCCACTCCATTTCTGCACAGCACCGACCGCCAGGTAACGACCAGCAAGTTTAGTTATTTATTGTGTTCCGTATCCACCTCTCTCCACCTTAATGCTAACCCCAGGACAGGGTTCTTTGCCTGTCTCCTTCCTGCTGATTCCCCAGCACCAGGGACAGTGGCTGCCACAGCGCAGGTGCACGATAAAAACGTGTTAGAACAGACAAAGGCAGGCAGGCAGGGAGGACGCAAAGCAGAGGGAGGTCTCCAGGAACAAGTCAGCCGGAGTGAGAATTCAGAGCCCATTTTACAGAAGGGGAAACAGAGCCTCAGGTCAAGAGGCAAGGCCAACACTTCCCAGAACTCCCAATTTCTTGAGAGAAGCCAGAAACCTGGATAGCGGTATTGACAGCTCCCAATTTTTAAATGCTGGCAACTAATAAGAGGAGTCTGCAGGCCAGATACGGCCCAGAGGCAGGCAGCAGCCCTCCACCGGCCTGGAAAAGTTCTGATTCGCTGCTGCCTAGAGACAACTTTTCCAGCAAAATAACGTTTTCCATCCACACCAGGCCTCCCCCTTCTCTCCCCTCGCCCAACCTGCAGACTTGCAGAAAACAGGCTCCCTCCCACCTCCGCCCTCTCTCTGCCCAGGTGCCCCCGAACCCCACTGACCTGGCCCCCTCTGCTCGCCAGGAATGCTAGCAGTCTGCAGCAGCAGATGGCACAACTACAGAAAGGAAAAATACCAAGCCAAAGATATAAATGCGTCGGCAATACACAACACGGAGAGGGCCCAGTAAACAAAGAGCCGCAGACTCTGGGAGCCAGGAGATGAGGCCCTGCCAGAGTTCCAAAAACAAAGCCAGGACCCCTTGGAAGGCCCGGGGAGTCACCCCGGGAGCGCCGGCTACAGCCACGGCAGTATTTTCATGTGTCCATTTGCTGCGATGCGTTGAGAGCCCCGGCGGGAGGCATTCAGCACAAAGCAGACATCTGAGGCGTGATTTACTGAGTCACCCCTCCTGGGCACTGCCTCCCGGACTCAGAGCCGTGCTACGATGAGTGAGGCCCCCCAACGGGTTAATTCAGACGAGGCACAGAGCACCGAGCGATTCTAGGCACTCCATCACCCTCGGTAATAAAATACAGCAAATCAAGTTGGACTCTATTGATTTTTTTTATGTAACTATTTTGGGGCCAAAGCATAAGGAGAAAGTATTGATCAGTCAAGAGTCGGGGTGTCAGGGAAGGGAGACAGGAGCACCCTGGCTGCAGAACCAGGTGATGTGGTCAAGGGAAGGCACTGGAATTCAACTCCAAAGGACCCAGGCTTCTTTCTCTCCTGCCCCCAGCAGAGAATGGGCATCGAGAGTCCATTCTGCCCTGACTGGGAAGGTGGAAAGCCAGGCAGCTGGTGGAGAAGGGCAGTCATGACCAGTCACTCTGCTCCGTTTCTCTCCCCATGGCACTTGACACTGAAGTTGGAATTTCTCTATGGCTTTACTGTTGTCTTACTTTGCAAGAATGACAGAGTGTAGGATTTGTCTCTTCTGTTCCCTGCTGTGCCCCAAGTGTTTAGCACTGATTTATACCTTCGTTGAATGAATGAATGAATGAGTGAATGAATGAATGAGCTGGTTGCCATTTCTTGAGCACTTGCTGCATGCCGGGGACTGTGCCAAGAATCCTACAAGGATTCACATGCCTTCTGCCTGGAACCCCCTTCTCTTCTCACTTAGCTTTTTCTGGTCATTTAGGTCTCAAATTAGAAAACTGCCACCTCCTCTGAGATATCTTCCTGGATTGCACACTCTTCAGCATATCGCCTTGCACTGACCATGAAAAACACAAACTCATGTCTGGGACTTTCCTGTGGGTGTATTTATGAGCTTCTCTGTCTCCTCATCATCGCCCAAACTGCCCTAGAACACAAGCCCTGGGGAACACAGGCACCCAGGCCTCAGGGCAGGGAAACTGAGGCAAAACTCCAGGACAAGAAGGTACCATCAGGGCAGAAGTCACGAGCTCCAGGAGGAGACCCTACTCTGCTATTCATGGGTTGAGTTGTCTTGAGTCAGTCTGTAGGGTTCCTCTGAGCCTCAGTGTCCCCGTCTGAGGACACATCCTACCCCTCAACAGTTGCCCAAGAATCCCGTGGAATCCTGAAGTGAGAAACTACTTGGCAGACGGCTGATGGTTCATGATTCTTTTCTTTGCAGCTCCGATGGTGGCAGCAAGTGTCCCCAGTCAGCCTTTCCTTTTTTGCCTCCTTTTCTGTACTGGGCCTCGTGCCCTAGGCTAACAGCCTCACACATCAGCACACCACTGCTGCTTAGGAACCTCTTTCTTGCTGGAGTCCTCAGCCTTGTAATGAGAATAGCTGGGGAGAATTTGGGGGCTGTTTTACAGATGGGAAAACTGAGTCCCACAGAGGCCAAGGGGCTAACACAGTATTCCAGTGCATGAAACCAAAATTCAACTTGCCAAAGTCTTGCCCTTCAACATTGCCATCTACTCGCTCAGGGGCACAGAATTCTACAGGACTCAGTTGCCTACAGAGGTGACTCCAATGTGTTTGATTTCTATGACTCTAAGCCTTAGTTCACCTTGATACACGTATTTGTTGCAAAGAGAGAGGGAGCAGAAAGGAAGTGAAAGACCCAGCAAAGGCCAGCACATCAAAGGAGCTTAACAACTATCCACCACCGATATAAGACCGGCTTGTTCAGAGGCTGGCCACACCATTCCACAAAAGGCTACAGAGTGAAATTTGGCTGCATGAGGTGCTGGGCAAGACACAGACCAGTGCCTGGGATGGAATCCTAATCCTGTGTAACCCCAGCCAAGTGACTTAGCATCTCTGGACCTCCAGATCCTCCCTTGTAAACTAGGAATAATGAGAGTATCCACTTGACAGAGTGGCAAACATCCCACCGAGTTCACGCAGGGAAAGGCCTGGATGGTGCCTGCAGCTCAGGTACAGGCACCTGCTTTCATCACCACCCTTTCCCCATCACCATCACCATCACTTCCCCTTCCCTATCACCATCACCATCATCATCTCTTCCCCATCACCAGCACTATCACCACCCATTACCCATCACCATTACCATCACTATCACCACCCCTTCCCCTTCCCATCATCATCATCATCATCATCATCTGCCCCATCACCATCACCACCCTGCCCCATCACCATCACCATCACCATCACCACCCTTCCCCATCACCATCACCCCCCTTCCCCATCCCCATCACCATCATCACCCTTCCCCATCACCATCACCACCCCTTCCCCATCACTATCACCACCCTTCCCCATCACTGTCACCACACCTTCCCCATCACCATTCCCATCACCACCCCTTCCCCATCACCATCCCCATCACCACCCCTTCCTCATCACCATCACCACCCTTCCCCATCACCATCCCCATCACCACCCTTCCCCATCACCATCACCACCCCTTCCCCATCACCATCCCCAACACCACCCTTCCCCATCACCATCCCCATCACCACCCTTCCCCATCACCATCACCACCCTTCCCCATCACCATCCCCATCACCACCCTTCCCCATCACCATCACCACCCTTCCCCATCACCATCCCCATCACCACTCTTCCCCATCACCATCACCATCCCTTCCCCATCACCATCCCCATCACCACCCCTTCCTCATCACCATCACCACCTATCCCCATCACTATCCCCATCACCACCCTTCCCCATCACTGTCACCACACCTTCCCCATCCCCAACACCACCCTTCCCCATCACCATCACTACCCTTCCCCATCACCATCACCATCACCACCCTTTCCTCATCACCACCACCACCCTTCCCCATTACCATCACCATAACTACCCCTTCCCCATCACCACTCTTCCCCATCACCATCACCACCCTTTACCCAACACCACCTCATCCTCATCACCATCACCACCCCTTCCTCATCACCATCACCATCACTACCTCTTCCTCATCACCACCACTATGATCATTACCACCCCTTCCCCATCACCATCACCACTAATATTTGCTCTCTAACCTTTGAATTTGACACTGGCTGTCTTGGCCAGGCCAGGCAGCTGTCATTTTAATGACCTTGGGCTTCTTGCATGGAGTCATAGTTCCCTAAAGGACTGTACAGTAGAACTCCTCTGCCAGAAAAGCTCACAGGTACAGGGTTAGAAAGTTGTAGGTAAGGAGTTAAGAAGAAAGGGAGCCTGTGAGCCCTGATCTGCCTCCAATTCACTGTGTGACCCTGAGCGGGCAGTCCTTGTGCCCGAGTCTCCTTCCCATCTGCAAGGGGGCTGCGGAAGGAGAGGCTCTGAGGCACCTCCTTGCTCTAGAAGTCAATGTGCCTACTCTGCTGAAGAGTTGGCAGCACCCCCATTACCCATGACGTCGCCCAAGGTACCAGGGTGCCTCCATCTTGCCACAGTGATGGGAGGTGATGCATTGCTGAATCCCATGGCTTCAGGGAAAATGGACCCCCTCCATTCCCATTCAAATTTAGACCCAGGAGAGAAGAAAGGAGGCACCCAGCCACATACAGCTAGGAGACGCATCTGGGAACAAGGCCCCTGAAAGGGCTTTGCTGGCCCAGAGACCACCCCCACCCCCGACTCCCAGCCAACAAATGAGGGGTTTCTTTTGCTCTCTTGGATCAAGGCAGCCACCGTGCTCACTGCTGGCTCTGAGTGGAGCAGCTCATGCAGAAGCCCCACGCCTCCCCAGCTCCCTGCATCCGGTGGGAGGAGGGGGATGAAATGATTTACTCTGGGAACCTCCACTGTGCAGCCATTAAATCACTGTGGAAGGCGACGACATTTGCATACCACTCCCCACCACTTCCCAATGCCACCTCTCTGAAGGGCAGCGCCACACACAGGCACCCCCACATCATTCTTGTAATGAGAAAGAAATATACCACATGCCACACCAAGGTGCCAGGCAGGAGGAAGAGAAACTCTGCCCTGAAAGCCAAGGCCCCACCCCCCGCCACTCACACGGCCCCTGTGCCATAGGACAGGCAAGGGGTACTCCACCAACACCGATTTCATAGACCCGAGATCCCCGTGTATAATGAGTCCACAAAGCAAAGCTCGCTCCCTTTCCCCAGCAGGGACGGTAACTGTGCCGCTCATTTGCCGAGCCACAGCGTGTACAAAAGTGGCTTGAATTATAGGGGCCCCCTAGCCGCTAAGCTGGGGGATTTGTGCTGACTCTTAGCAAGCACCGTTCCATATGTTTAAGCACTTGCGAGGCTGAAAGAAGTACACCCACCACACTCTTTACCATGGCAGCTACCCACGCAGGAAGGGGGGTGGGGGACAAAGAAGCCAGTCCCTGCGTGTGTGTGGTGGGAGACAGTGAGCACATCTTTGCCTCTGAACTGTTCCAGCCCCTATTCCAGAGCCTCAGCCAAATGAAGTAGGTAAATCATGGCAGAAATCATCCACAAAAGCCAACCAGCTTTGAAAGAAGCTCTGGTTAATTCTTCCGAACGTTTCAAAACCAAGTGTAGGCAGCTAAGTATCTTTCAGGAATTTCAGCCTTTTTTTTTTTTTTTTTTTTTTTTTTTTTTTTTTTTTTTGCCAGCCCTCCTAACTAGTGCTAAATATAGAGTTATCAAACTGTTGTCTCTTTATGTCCCTGGTGGGGACCAGTGAAAGACTTGCATGTGCTTCCAGGGACGGGGCGATGGCACTGGAGGCTCTCCCTGGGTGGTATTTGTCGGAACGAGCTGCCCAGCTGAGACTCTCCCAAAGAGCAGCAGGGGAGCCAGCAGAGAGCCGGCCAGCAGCAGGTTTCAGTGGCAGCCCACCTTCCCTCCCAAGATGGGCCTTCCAGAGCCAGGCACAGGCTCTTCTGTTGCTGGGGGCGAGGGCGGGAAAAGCGGGGATGGCAGGGGGATCATCGTGTTCTCTTACAAAGCATTAAGTAGCCAGCTTCTCTGAGAGACTTCCGATATTCACTTATAAGCACATTCAGGCAAATGCTGACCCCCGTGGAGAAACAAAATAGAGACAAAACTGCAATTTTCAAGTCCGAGGGACTGTGCACTTTTGCAAACAGGTCCCAGGGCTTCAGCTGGGAGAACACAGCTTCAGCCCCAGCAGCAAACCGTCTCCGCAGAGGAATGCTGAAAGCAAAACAGCTATCATCGCTGCTCCTTAGCCAAGCAGGCGAGATTCATCCACGTTAAGCCCAATGCCACTCTCTAAGCTGAACCACAGCTGAACGCTGTTGGAGATCTCCCATAGAAGGTTTTCCCCGAGTCAAAGGTGTTAGTAAATATTCTGGGTCATTTAAGGGCATCTCAAAGGAAGCCGACGCTGACTTTTTCCATGCAAATGAAATACATCGACCATCAAGTTGACATGCAAGCTTTGCTCCTAACTGAACCTTACCAAGACAGTGAAAGCCGAAAAGTTAAAAGTTGTATTTTTCTACTGCATTCTGCCTGTCTGGGTGGTTTGTTTGTTAAGGAAATGGGGAGAGATTTTCTAAAGCAAAAGCCACCTACTCCCAAATCATGGGTCTTGGTTTTAAAAGGTCTGGAAAGCTGAGATTTCGAAAGCACACAAGGGCTGCTCGTGATGTTCCCGGGGTTCATCTGAGCCTTTAGGATTTTCTCCACCACTTGCATGGGGGTGGGGGGGAAGGGAAGAACTGTCATTTTAGGATACCCTTTCTATAGAACCAACATGTAGCCACACCAAGGTGGGTAGAAAGCTTTCCAAACTCCAGCGGAGACGGACAATACCTGACTATTTTGCTTTCCCCACTCACTAGGACTGGGCGACAGCTGAGCCGGTTCAGCAGGGAGTCCAGCTCCCCAGTGCCCAGGCGAGGGCTCTGGACATCACCGTGTTCCAGGCTGCCCGGTGCGTCCTGGGCTGCCTGGCCGCGGCTACCCTCTCCCGCCCGCCTTGGGGTCAGGGCGCTGGTGTAGCTAGCTCCTCGCGTTTGCAGGAGGCGAGCAGCGGGCTGCTTTTTGGCCAAGTGGAGGCCACTTGGAGAGGGTGGATAGCTGGGGGAGAGCGATGTGAAAGCAGGGGAGGGCCGCGGGGCATGGGGAGGGGCTGCGGACAAGCCAGACAGCGCCAGCCGAGACATCCCCGGGGCCCGCAGGTGTCCCGGGAACGCGCCACTGTGCGACCGCGGGCAGCAGGGCGCGGGAGGGCTGCGTCGACGCCCCCACCTAGCAAAACCCCCGCAGGAACCGGGACCTGGGGGAATATTGGCCCAAGACAGGGCAGGGAGGGGGCTCTGTTCCTGGAGGCGCGCCCTCACCCGCCTCGAGAGGCTGAGCTCCGGGTCTGTGGTCCCCTTACGTCTCGAAAGAATCCGCAGGGAAGCTAGGGCTTTGGGGGAAAAGGCAGGCGGACTCTTCTCAGGCGCGGGGCAAAGGGGAACACGCCAGGGGCTCCTGGGTTCCCGGGGTCTCCCATGGTCAGTCCGAGTCCGGGAGATGCACGCTGCCAGGGACTTGAGAAGGAGGCAGCCGCCCGTTGAGCCAACTTTGTGCTCGGCGGCCGGGGTCGGGGGATGGGGTCCGGGGGCGCGTTACCTGGGCACCGGAGCGCAGTCAGCGCCAGCAGGAGCCCGAGCGGCGGCGCCCGGCCCGGGGGCGGCATGGTCCTCGCCGCGCGGTGGGCGCGGCGCGGGGCTGCTCCTCTGGCGCGCCCGGCCCGGCCCGCGGCTCCCGGAGCAGCCCCCAGCGGCTACGCCCGGGCGCCGGGCATGGCTCGCTCCCAGCGCGCCGCTCCTCCCCAGACGCAGGCGCCGGCGCTGGCGGCGCTTCCTCGGCTGCGCCTCTGCGCGCTCTCCTGGGCTCGGCCGTGCACGGCCGGGTAGCTGGGGCCGCCGAGGCTCAGCGCCCCGCGCCCTGGCCAGCGGCCCCGCACTTGGCCCGAGTTGCGCGGCCCCCGCCGCCGCCGCCGCCGCCGCCGCGGCTCCTGCGCCCCAGCGCCCGTCCCATCCCGGTCGCGCCGCCGCCGCCGCCTCTGCCAGCGCCAGCTGCCGGCCGCCCCTCGAGCCAGCGAGAGAGTGAGCGAGCGAGCGAGCTCCGGGAGGAGGAGGAGGAGGAGGAGGAGAAGGAGGAGGAGGAGGAGGAGGAGAGCGGAGGGCGGGGCCGCGGCCGGGGGAGGGGCCGCCGGGGAGCCGGGGCACAGGCGGTAGCCCTGCCAGTAGGCGGCAGGACGCGCCACTGCTCGGCGGCCCGGGGGAGGGCGCCCGGCCGAGAAGTCCGGGGAGCCCTCCGGCGGTCGCGGGCTCTCGCGGGGACTGGGGCCGCGGGAGGGGTGCGGAGTGCAGAGAGGGGGTGCCCATCTAGATCCGGCGTCTTGGGGGCGCAGCGGTAGGAGTTGCCAAGGTCGATGGGTGAGGGAGCCACCGGAGGGCCCCTGGGTTGGAGCAGCGACCTCTGGAGAGACCGTGTCTGCCGGGGCCAGAGACTGAGAGGCTGAGCACTGACCGGAGGTCCCGGGTTAAATGTGGCACAGCTAGCGGGTGCCTGTGGGAGACGGGAGAGGGGTGGAGTGAACTCCGTGAGGCCGGGGCTGTGTGCGAAGCGTCTGCACCGCACCGGGATGGGGGCTGGGGGCGCGCTGGCGGGGTGCGGTCACCTGGAACACAGCGAAGGCCGCTTGGGGATGTCCACCCACGTGAAGCAGGGTCCTTTATTCACCCGAGCTAGAGGATGCGCCTTCCCATTTCTCGCAGGCCCTAGGAGCACGCGAAGGCGGCCAGGAGTTCTCCTGGAAAGGGCAGATTCCCTGGCGTCCCGGGAATGAGTTCCCATTTCAGAGCCAAGCAGTGAAGGCGCCGGGGTGTTGCAAAGGGCCGGGGTACTGGGTGGTCGGATTCTTCCATCCAGGGGCAGGGGCGCAGCCAGAGTGCGGAGGGAGGTCACAGGTCACACGGGGCCCCAGTACCAATTATCCCAGAACCCACTGATCCTCCTGGGCGCCCCACCCCCATACAGGGCAAAGCCACGGGGAGGGGGGGAGGATGGGGGGGCAGGCCTAAGCTAAATGCATGAGACATGCTGGGAGCAAGTGAGGGCGCCTCCAGCAGCGCTCAGATGACTTGAAAGCTTCCCCACTACGCTAGGAGGACAAGGGACATGGGGCGTGGCCCACCTGGGAGAGCGGTTGGAGTCCCGGCTCCACCCCAGCCCCCATCACACCGGCCACTTGCTCTGGCATCTCTTGTTTTCCCTGAAAAAGTGGGTCAAACTCTTTGAAAACGGTAAATAAGGCAGCATGGGGTGATGAAAAGATAGATTTGGGGAAGACTCTGGTGTCTCGAAGTCTTGGCTGAGAATCCAGGCTCTGCCACTCCTTCTCTGTGCAAGCTGGGGTGAGTCCCTTATTCCTCCCTGAGCCTCAGCTTTCTCATCTGAGAAATGGAAGCCATTGCACATCCACCTGGCGCTCCCAATAACACATATAAAGCCCCTGACCTAGGAAGTCGGAACTCATTTAAAGGACTCACTGTCCACATTATCATTCTCATCATCGTGGCCATTATTATGATAGATCTGATTTTCCTCTGCGGGCCCAGAGCTCACATCAGAAGAACAATCCTCCCCACTCCCAGCTAGCATGAGGGGATGGGGGACCGGGCACCTGCTTGATTAGAACAGACAAGCTCATTAGCAGAGGCAGCACTCGGTTCTTCCTAGATAAAAGAAGGAAGAAAGCCAGGGGCAGGTGGTGAGTCTCTAGCCCAGGTTAATTAGGAGACGTAAAGGGGTTTTCCCGCGGCTGCTAACCGGCTTCCTTTGGAAGGAGCCCGTGCCCAGGCCAAGCCCACTTTGGGCTCCCTGGCGAGGCCTGCAATGCACGGAGAGCCACGCAACAGGCTGGACAATGGGATTGCAGGTCTCCTCGGGCCTGGGGTGGCCTTGCGAGGGGCCCATCTGTCCCCTCTCTGTGACTCCTTCCCCCAGCTAAGAGGATGATCCTGGAGACATGGTCAGGACTCTCTTCAGGTCCTCTGTGCCCAACTGCTCCCAACACCTCTTTCCTGTTCACTGGTTCATAAGAATCTGCAGAGCTTAGCACCTACTGTGTGCCAGCCTCTGAAGGGGATGGGCGAAGCAGAAATGAATGGACAACAGCAGGGGAGAGCCACAGCAGGAGTGACCCCAAGTGCTGGTGCCAAAGTGAACCATGTGTTTGACCAGGAAGCAGGTCAGTGAGGGCTGGGAGACTGTGGCCAAAGATAAAAAGCTATTTTCTGGCAGGGGTAAGGGGTCATTCTGTGGCTTAATGGCGGTGCTTAGAGAGGGTTGTGAATCAGACCAGCAAGTCCCCAAGCCAGCGGTCACACAGTCCCAGGTGTGACAGAGATGGCAGTTGCCTTCCCCAACCCCGCACTCAGGACTACCCGGTCATACCCCAAGAAAGCACCCTGCTTCTCCAGGGCAGAGCTCGGGCAGGGGGCATACCCTTCCCCACTAAATATGCTGATGATGGTTGAACCCCACGCTGAAGGCAGGGATCTGATTTTGAGGGTGGCTTTTCCATCCCCCAGCTGTGTGACTTCGGACAAGCCCCTAATCCTCTCTGAGCTCGTATGTGGAGTAGGGATGCGAATTCCAGCCTGGCTCAGCCTGCCTTGCGGTTGGATGAGGATTTCTGCATATTAATCAGGCCCCTGAGCCTGTATCTCTAAAGCGAGTATTTCTGGAGGAAATAAGCAGGAAAAAGGCCTCCCTGGACTTCTGAAGGCCTGGGGCAAATCTGAGAGGCTGGCTGACCCCAGGGCTGGGCGGAATTCTCCTCTCACTCTTACCCAGACTCTCGCCCCCAGCCTGCTGGCCTCATAGCCCGGGACAGGACCATAAGAATTAGCCTGCAATCTCACCCTAGGTACAGATGGGGAAACTGAGGCCAGGAATGGTCCTTCCCCTGGATCTGTAAGTGTGGGGAGGCTGACTCGACTAAGAGGCAGCCTTGAGCCCCAGCCCAGCCGTGCAAGGCTTCCTCAGGTCCCGCCACCCACTGCCCAGCAAGAGGCTGCCCCCAACACGGATTGCTCGCGGTCGGTCCCCGCACCCCAGCTCTGCTGCAGCTCGGCCCACGCGCCCGCCGGGCTACCGGCGAAGAGCAACATTGCCATCTCGTGGCTGCAGCTGGTACTGCAGGCCTGGAAGGCGCCGCAGAACAAGTCAGGGTTGGGGTGTGGGTGGGGTTGAGATGGAGGTGAATAGGCAGAGAGGTTTCCCCACCCGAGTCAACTGGCAGCAGCAATAACAGACCCCTTTGCCCTTGAACGCCAACACGCAGGCAGCTGCTGCCGTGGTAACCACCAGCTGAAATTCTTTGCAAAACCTGGGACTGTTCATTGTCCAGTGCACACACTGATGTCTCTGGCATCTTCCGGGAACTCAGAACTGACACAGGTGAGTGGTGGGGGTAACAGGCCTCTCAAACCAGAAGCCAATCTCACTTACTTATACAGGTAATCAAGGATCTCCTAAGAATAAAGAATTTCAAGAAATCAGTTATTTGCACACCTGGACATATGGATGGGGCGGTAGGGTAAGAGCTGAGCCCTGATAGGTGAGGGAAGCCCCGGCGAACCCATGAACAGTCAGACCACAAGGGATCTGAGTTCCCTTCCAGGTACAACCCCAACAGGGAGGAGGCTGCAAGAGAGAAATGGCTTCCTGTGCGTTTGAGCAGAAAGCACCTTGAACAGCTCTGACCCCCGGCTTCCCAGGATAAAATGATTCCTGGACCCGCAGGGCTGGGAAGGGTATGAGGTGGCAGCCGGGGGTGAAGGCACCAAACCGGTGGAATTTGGAGCAAGTGTAAAGTGTGCTACAGCAGAACAAGACTAATAACATAATAATAATAAATAATTATGCAGCATTGAATACCTGCTAGACACTGCCCGAAGCAGTTTGCATCTGTATTGCTTTGTTTTGGTGGTAAAATGCACATAACATGAAATTTACCATTTTGATCATTTTAAAACGTACACTTCAGTGGCACGCAGTACCTTCGCAGTGCGACGCAACCATCACCACTCTCTAGTTCCAGAAGTTTTTGATCACCCAACCAGAAACCGGGTACCCAGTCACTCCGCATTCTCCCCTCCCTCCATCCTTAGCACCCACCACACCACTTTCTGTCTCTGAATTTGACGACGCCGCTAACTAGTTCCAAGTGGATCATGCAGCGTGTGATCTTTTGTGTCTGGCTTCTTCACTTGGCATCTGTCCTCAGTGATTGACATTACTGAACCCTGTGTCAATGTTTCACCCCTTTTTCTGGCTAATATTCCATTGGATGGATAGAACACATTTGTGTATCCATTCATCCACTGATGAACGTTTGGGTCGTTTCTAACTTAGAAACACTATTATAAATAGTGCTGCTGTAAACATTCGTGTATAATGTTCTGTTAGAAGACCTGTTTTCAATCATTTGGGGCTTGCATGTTTTGACTCATTTAATCCCACAATCATTTTATGCTGAGAAAACTGAAGCACAGAGAGGTGAAGCAATTTTTCCATGGCCACACTGCCAGCCAGCAAATGGCAGAATCAGGTTTGACCCCAATCAGTCCAACCACAGGGTCCGTTAATGAAGATGGATGAGTTAGGCCAACCAAAGCTTCTCCACCCACTGCACCTCGGCACAACCCAAGACCCCAGGCACTAGATGCAGCTCTGTATCCCTTCCCAAGAGGCTCCCTAGTTTTTGAGGGGCAGCATGCCCAGCCCTGGGGAAGGAGTCAGATCCTAACGGGTCTCAGCCAACCACATTCCCTCAAGCCAGGGGCAGTTCTGGGAGAGGCATGGGGCCCAGAATGACCAATGAGATGTAAAAAGGAGCTGGACGAGGACCACTTTCCTTGATCAAACATGACAGACAAAGTTCCTTTTTGCCTCCACCCTCTTCCTTCTTGGCAACTTGAGTACAAGTGTGATGGGAAGGGCCCTGGCAGCCTCTGGTGACCATGAGGTGCCACAGTGTCCACTGGTGGCTACTGGTGGGAGCGTGGAAAGACAGAGCCTGGCAACATCCTGAAGCCAATGTGTCACCCCAGAAGTGCAGTCCCAATGCCAGGGGCATTCACTGAGCTGATATTCTGCATGGAGCTGATAAACTGCATTGTTTAAACACTGCTATTTGGACAACCATTACTTGCAGCAAAAAGCAGCCTAATTGTGGTGTCTTAGGGTCCAGAGAGACAGAGAACTTATAAGACCCAGCACTTTGGGAGGCCGAGATGGGTGGATCACCTGAGGTCAGGAGTTCGAGACCAGCCTAGCCAACATGGTGAAACCCCATCTCTACCAAAAATGTTTAAATGCTTTTTTTAAAAAAAGATATACAAAACTAAAGCTTTGCACAGGGATTTATTAGGGGCACCAGCTCACTTGATCGTGGAGGTGGAGAAGTCCCATAAGAGGCCATCCGCAAGCGGGAGACCCAGGGAAGCCGGTGGTAGGGCTCAGTCCCAATCCGAAAGCCTCAGAACCAAGGAAGCCGATGGTGTAACACTCAGTCCAAGATGAAGGTCCGAGAGCCTGCAGGGTCGGGCTAGTGGTAGCTCCAGAGTCCAAAAGCTGGAGCACCTGGAGTTCGATGTCCAAGGGCGGGAGAAGAAGGGCAACCCCGATGCAGAAGAGAGCCTCCTTCTACCTCCTCACTAAATCTGGCCCCTGCCAGTGGGGACCTCCATACTCAGGTCACAGACTCACACACCAGTCCCCTCCAGAAACACCCGCACAGACACACCTGGGACAGCCCAATCATCCTCCTCAAATACCAAACGACCTGCACTTCCCTTTCAGCAGAAGAGAGACGGCGCCAGTCCCTGCAGCAGCCCTGAGAATGGCCAGTGCTTACCCAGCTATCCGGGCACCCCGAATCCAGGCAAGCTGACAGCCAAACCAGCCATCATGGTGGGTTCAGGAAAAACTCCCAACAAAATAGCCTGAGACCTTAAAGTCAATTGGTTAAAAAAAAAAAAGTAAAAAATTCTATTTCTCTTAAACTAACTTTGTGAGAGTTTGTTTTATTTTTTATTTTTTTAGCTCTCTGGTGTAGCATAACTCAATATTTTTCTAATTCTTTGTTCCTGGCAGAAACTCAAAGATACAAATATTCAAAAAGCAAAACTGCCACCTTTAAAAGATAAACACTGCTAATATTTTAATGTATTTCTCCAGTCCCTTTCCTATGCATACCCGACATGGTTTTTTAATTAAAAATGGGTTCACGGCCGGGCGCGGTGGCTCAAGCCTGTAATCCCAGCACTTTGGGAGGCCGAGGCGGGTGGATCACGAGGTCGAAAGATCGAGACCATCCTGGTCAACATGGTGAAACCCCGTCTCTACTAAAAATACAAAAAACTAGCTGGGCATGGTGGCGCGTGCCTGTAATCCCGGCTACTTAGGAGGCTGAGGCAGGAGAATTGCCTGAGCCCAGGAGGCGGAGGTTGCAGTGAGCCGAGAACGCGCCATTGCACTCCAGCCTGGGTAACAAGAGCGAAACTCCATCTCAAAAAAAAAAAAAAAAAAAAAAAAAAAAAATGGGTTCGCATGATCTGTACTGTTTTAAATTGCCCTTCATACGTGATGACATATTATGAACATCTTCCCACAGCACTGACATGTTTCTCTATATGATAACTGCAGTGAGGTTGCACAGTCCTCTCATTGGATGTGCTGTAATTTGTTTAACCAGTTTTTGTGTTGCCAAACATTTGAGGTCATTTACAACTTTTCACTGTTAAAAAGCAACAGTCCTATTCCTTCAGCATTATCCACGTGCGAGATTAGGTCTTCAGGATGTATTCCTTAAAAGATGAACTGTCAAATGGAAACATATGCAGTTTAGAAATTTCACATTTACAAAAAACTAAAACAGATTTACAAGAAAAAAACAAACAAGCTCATTCAAAAGTAGGCGAAGGATATGAACAGACACTTTACAAAAAAAGACATACATGAGGCCAACAAAAATATGAAAAAAATGCTCATCATCACTGGTCATTAGAGAAATGCAAATCAAAACTACATTGAGATACCATCTCACGCCAGTTAGAATGGCGATCATTAAAAAATCTGGAGACAACAGATGCTGGAGAGGATGTGGAGAAATAGGAACACTTTTACACTGTTGGTGAGAGTGTAAATTAATTCAACCATTGTGGAAGACAGTGTGGCGATTCCTCAAGGACCTAGAAATAGAAATTCCATTTGACCCAGCAATCCCATTACTGAGTATATATCCAAAGGATTATAAATTGTTCTATTATAAGGACACATGCACACGAATGTTCATTGAGGCACTGTTTACAATAGCAAAGACCTGGAACCAACCCAAATGCCCATCGATGATAGACTGGACAGGGAAAATGTGGCACATACACACCATGGAATATTATGCAGCAATAAAAAACGATGAGTTCCTGTCCTTTGTAGGGACATGGATGAACCTGGAAACCATCATTCTCAGCAAACTGACACAAGAGCAGAAAATCAAACACCGCATGTTCTCACTCATAGGCGGGTGTTGAACAATAAGAACACATGGACACAGGGAGGGGAGCATCACACCCTGGGGTCTGTTGGGGGAAAATAGGGGAGGAACAGTGGGGGGCGGGGAGGTGGGGAGAGATAGCATGGGGAGAAATGCCAGATATAGGTGAAGGGGAGGAAGGCAGCAAATCACGCTGCCACGTGTGTACCTATGCAACAATCTTGCATGTTCTTCACATGTACCCCAGAACCTAAAATGCAATAAATAATAAATAAATAAAAAGAAAAAAAAAGTACCAAAAGTTAAAAAAAAGAAAGAAAGAAATTTCACATTAACTGGCTCTCTGAAAAGTTATGCTGACTCAGATTCCTGTGAATCTACTGCGGTGCCATTTGCTGAAATCTTTATTCAAGGTCTACAAACTCAACCTGGCTTATTTGCTCATTTTAAATCTACACTTTCCGTTTTATGCAACTATTAAAAGATTAAAACTTCAGGTATTCATTCTGTATCAAGAATTGGTAAATATCAAGATAGTTCAATAAAATTTGGAAAATCATCGAAATTACCACTAGTTGTAATTTTATCATTACTCATTACCCTTTTTTTTTTTTTTTTTTTGAGATGGAGTCTCGCTCTGTCACCCAGGCTGGAGTGCAGTCGTGCGATCTCGGCTCACTGCAACCTCCGCCTCCTGAGTTCAAGCGATTCTCCTGCCTCAGCCTCCCGAGTAGCTGGGATTACAGGCGTGGGCCACCACGCCTGGCTAATTTTTGTATTTTTAGTAAACAGAGTTTCGTCACGTTGGGCAGGCTGGTCTCAAACTCCTGACTGCAGGTGATCCGCCTGCCTCAGCTTCCCAAAGTGCTGGGATTGCAAGCAGGAGCAACCGTGCCCAGCCTTATTACACAATTTTTTTTTTTTTTGAGACGGAGTCTCACTCCGTTGCCAGGCTGGAGTGCAATGGCAGCTCACTGCAACCTCCGCCTCCCGGGTTCAAGTCATTCTCCTGCCTCAGCCTCCAGAGTAGCTGGAATTACAGGCACACGCCACCACACCCAGCTAATTTTTGTATTTTTCGTAGAGATGGGGTTTCACCATGTTGCCCAGGATGGTCTCGATCTCCTGACCTCATGATCCACCCGCCTCGGCCTCCCAAAGTGCTGGGATTCCAGGTGTGAGTCACTGCGCCTGGTCTATTACAGAATGTTTAAGTCCACTACCCCTTGGTAAAGTCTGAAGATCTGTCCAGGTGTGAAGGATCGTAATTACGCCGCTGCTGGGGAAATGGGTGGCCTGTCGCATCTGCATAGCTCTTTCTCTTGACCACATTTGCCTTTGCATGCTTTTAAATATTTTTTATTTCTCTATCAAATTACATTTATTCTTGAATCCTTTAGGAGAGCTTCCTGTGGGAAATTTAGAGTGCATTTAGAACCACGCCAGGATTAATGTTAATTAGCTTCTTAGGGTTTGCAAAGCACTGCAGCTCCACGGAGGTACAGGAAGTGTCCCTTCAGCACAGGACAGGATGGAGTGGAACTAAAGAAGCGTCCTGGAGCGCCAAACCTGGGGCTTGATGGGCGCGATCCTGCACATCCTCTCAGAGGACCTGCCTCGGAGCTGTCTGGCTTGCCAAATCACTACATTTAGCCTACAAAGGGCCAAGAGTTTTCTTCTTGTCTGGAGCCACAGGGCTCAGAACAGTGTTCTTTCTTTTTTTCCTGAGACAGACTCTGGCTCTGTCACCCAGGCTGGAGTGCAGAGGTGACATCTCGGCTCACTGCAACCTCTGCCTCCCAGGTTCAAGCGATTCTCCTGCCTCAGCCTCCTGAGTAGCTGGGATTACAAGTGCATGCCACAACACCTGGCTAATTTCTGTATATTTAGTAGAGACGAGGTTTCACCATGTTGCCCAGGCTGGTCTGGAACTCCTGACCTCATGATCCACCCACCTCAGCCTCCCAAAGTGCTGGAATTACTGGCGTGAGCCACTGTGCCCAGCCCAGTGTTCTATTTTTATGATGACAAAAAAAAACCTAAGTCAAAAGGTATTTGTTGACTCACACACTCCAAGGGTCCATGGCTCAGGCTTGGCTCGTTCCAGGGGCTCAATGAACTCAGGATTTAATCTCAGCAGAAAAGTCGCAGGGAGGGAATATTATTGGCCACAGTGATGTCACATGCCTATCCCTAGACCAATCACTGTGCCCAAGGGGATGGAATATGCTAATTGCCCAGGACTGAGTTACAGGTGCGACCTTGGGGCTGGAAGGGAGGTCAGCCCCATCTATACATCACATAGCCTGACAGTGAGGGAGGGTGGCTCTCCCAAAATGCAAAACCTAAGCTTTGACCCTACAGCTCAGTAAACCCCAATTTTGTTGTTGTTGGGTTTGTTTTTTAGTTTTGTTTTTAGACAAGGTCTCACTCAGTCGCCCAGGCCGGAGTGCAGTGGTGCAATCTCAGCTCACTGCAACCTCTGCCTCCTGAATTCAAGCGATTCTCCTGCCTCAGCCTCCTGAGTACTGGAACTACAGGCTCCCAAAACCACACCCAGCTAATTTTTGTATTTTTAGTAAAGACAGGGTTTTGCCATGTTGGCCAGGCCGATCTCAAACTCCTAACCTCAAGTGCTTCATCTGCCTTTGCCTCCCAAAGTGTTGGGATTACGGGCATGAGCCACAGCGCCCAGCCTGGAGTTTTTCTTTCTTTTTTTTTTTTTTTTTTTTAAAAAAACAAACAAACAAACAAAAACAAGGTCTCACTCAGTCTCCCAAGCTGGAATGCAGCAATGCAATCATAGTTCACTGCAGCCTCAACCTACTGGACTCAAGCGATCCTCCCGCCCGTGTCCCGAGTGGCTGGGAAGACGGGCATGCAGCACCACGCCCAGCTGCTGAATTCTCTTCCAGCGTGTCGGGATCTCGTCCTCCTGCTTCCCTGACTGAGAGGAGGAAACCTCACCAGTATCAGTGCAGAGGTCCGGCTGTGAGTATTCTCTAACACCTAATAAAATAATTATGGTCATTTTGTCCTACTGTTTATTAAGACCTTCCCAGGTGACAAACCCGTTAGCCATCCCAGTAATACTGAAGGACGTATTTTATCCCCATTTTGCAGCTGAGAAAACTGAGCCTCTAGGGCTTAATCAGTTTGTTCCAGGTCATCCAAATGGCAGAGTGAGGATGTGAACTGAGACCTAGCTATCCCCAGGGCCCTCTCCGAGCCACCACAGGGCTCTCCCTCCATCTCTTGAGAAAGTGATTCCACATGCCAAGACCCAGAGCCACCTACAGAGGGACAGAACACTGTCACTGGGTCACAGCCACCCCTCAGGAGCTGTATCTGTGGTGTGGCCACACCGTTGTTCATCACTGAGTATTATGTAACTTCCTCGATCCATGTTGAACGCAAACAGGGAATAACAAGTGGGCTATTAGAGCTGATGATGGAACCTCAGGAACAGAATCTGATTGGCTGGGAAAGCCAGGAGCTGCTAAAAACACTGGGATCCCTGCCATGAAAATTCACGTGCACTAAAGACGCAAGGTGCTGAGCTCTGCATCAGCCTCCAAGCAGACCTCACATCTGTTCTGGGACAAGGGACGCCACTGCATTTATTAAACACAACTGTTGAAGTCACCCTGGGTATAGCATCCTAGGAACCATGCCATCTATATTTCATTGTGATCATCTCCTTGACATTTATAAATTCATAACGTGTAATGAACTAACCTGAAATGGAAGTCTTTTATTAATTGCATGAAACAGAGAGTGTACATTAAAGAGGAATAAATAAAACAAACAAGATCGAGTTTGTAGACCTCAAGTAAACCGGCCACGGAAAAAGCCTATGTCCGTGTGACTCCTTGGGATTTGAGGACTGGGCCAGTAGCTGAGATGGGTCTCTGAGGGGCCAATGGCTTCCCTCATTCCCTCATCGTGGAGGAGGTTGTGAAGGCGGGGGTGAGGGCTCCCACCAAGATTGCAGACGCTGTTAGGTGTGATGCCTTTTGCTGATTTCTGCTGCAGATTTCAGAAACACAAGTGAGTCTGTGAGCTGGACATGCTTGTGTTGCCTGAATTCCCAAGGCACACTCAGATGCTCTGGACACTCAAGGACACGCACGCCCCTGGACTCGGCAGCGTGTGACGTCTCCCAGAGGCCAGCTCCTCCCTCCCCAGCCAGCACCATCGTCCCAGGGTCTCCCTAGTGTCCACCATCAGCAGGTTCCTGGGCTGGATGGAAAGGCATCTAGAGCTTTCCTCTACCCTGGTGTCTTCCTTTTATGGCCATTGCAAAGGCAGAACATCAAAGTCACATGACACATGACTTCTTTCCTTTCTAGTCACAAATTCTGGAGAATTCAGGCAAGCGTGATGTAACTGAGGCAGGAGACAGAAACTTCAGGCTGAGCAGCCCTGGAGTCTGGAAAATAGCCAGGGTTGTTCTAAGTAACCTTGAGTTCGTGGACAGGAGGGGTGACAAGGAGGGAGAGTTGCAGGGCAGAGACTCAGGAGCAGTGGGAGGGGACATGGAGAGACACTGCCATCTAGTTCCACTGAAGGGTGAGAGAACACTGTATCTGTCAGCAATGGCCACAGTCATGCTGTGTAACAAACCACCAGGAACTTGGGTGGCTTCCACAATGATTCATTCTTGCTCACACGCCTACAGTTTGGCTGAGGATCCACTGACCCAGGCTGGGCTCAGCTGGGCTTTTCTGCCAGCTGTGGGCTGGTCCCAGCGTCTAGAGGTTTCTCCTTCTCTTTGGACCAGCAGATGAATCATGGCAGGGCTGTCTCAAGGCAATGACGGAAACACAATAGGGGAAGCCCTTTCAAGGGTGTGCTGGCGTCAAGCCTGCTAATGTCCCATCAGCCAAAGCATGTCGCATGGGCAAGTGCAAAGCCAAGGAGGTGAAGAAGGACATTCTGCACTTATCAGGAAAAATGGCAACATCACATGGCAAAGACTGTGCATACTGAGAGTTGAAGAATTGGGAAGGACCACACAGTCTACCACAAACGTGTCTATACCATCCCTTGCACATCACCGCCAAGGCTGCAGCAGCTAGGTTTTGGTTTAGCTATCAGTAACAGAAAAAAAAAAAATGGCTTCAACAGATAGAACTTTGTTTATCTCAAATTCTTTAAGTCCAGAGGTGGCCAGAATAAAGCGGGCATAGTGCTGCATGGTGTCAAGAACCCAGATTCCTTCTATTTTGTTGCTTCATTATGACTGGCCTTCAGTTCCCAAGTCACTTTATAGTCCAAAGTGGCTGCTGAGCTCCAGCCATCACATTCAAATTCCAACAATCAGGAAAGCGGTAGAGAAGGACCTGGTTTCTCCATTTAAAAACACTTCCTGGGAGGGTAACACACACACACTTTCATTTCCAACCCATTGGTCAGAACTTTGAACACAGTCACATTAAACAGCAAGGAAGGCTAAGAGATGTACCTCTTTATTCTAGGGGGCCAGTTAGAATTAGTTTTCTGTTCGTTTGCAAAAAGGAGAAGGGAGATTGGGAGAAAACAACAGTCTTTGTCACAAAGACCAGTAGGGAGGACTGTCCCCACCCAAACCCACCTATTGGTCATTGCGTTAACGAAAACACTTTGGTTTGCAAGTAAAAGAAGCCCCCTGAAGGGAGGCTGTGCGAAGACAGGAATTTATTACACGAGTCCAGGGCTGCTTCACCAAACCCACGGGCATGGGCACAGCTGGGTCACGGGAGTGAGCTGGAAGCCAGGTGGCTTTGCAGGAAGCACGGAAAGCCCCTGCTCTCTGCTTCTCCTCCCGCGCCAGCTCCAGTCTTCCCGCTGGAAGCAGATGGGCATTCTCTATGTCTCCATCCACGTGGCAAAGAAAATGGCCAGCAAGAGGCCAGAGTTAGCCACCCCTATGGTCAAGAGAAGGCTGAGGCTGCCATCTCTTGGTCCTGGGGAGGCCACCGGAGGGGACATTCATTCCTGGCTGGCCAGTAGCATCCTCCTTGTCTCTGTATCAGAGCCAGTTCCCTTTGGAGAATCACCTCCCTCAGGACTCCCTGCCCGCTCCTAGCCAAGGGTGGGCGTGAGCCAGGTCAGACCCATCAGACCCGCCCTTTCAAACACATTCCTCCAGGAATGGGGCCGAGGGAGCAAGCTTGCCTGGACCACCCACTTCTAGCCTGGTTCTCCAGTCTCCTGCTGACTCCATGAGCTTCCCCATTGCTTGCCGCTGTTATCCACAGTTTGGTTTCTGTCACTTGCAACCAAGTAATCCTGTCTGGCAAGATCACTCCACCCTCCCTGGGCCAGGTATGCTAGGGACAGGGTCACTGCTCCAACACTTTCCGTGGTGACCACAAGGAGGGGGCAGACCAGTCAACAGATGTCACACAGATGTCCCTCTCCATGCCCTTTGACCCTGCCTCTTGGGACTTGGGGTGAAGGGGAAACAGCACAGGCTCCCACATCAGAAACTATCATAGTTCAAATCCCAGCTCTGCCACTCACCGGCTGTGTGATCTCAGGCAGGCAGCTCAGACTCTCTGAGCCTCAGTTTTACCATTTATACAATGGGGTTGGTGATGGCTGTTATGCTTTGAGTTGGGCTGAGGCTTAGAATATGTCCATAGGCAATGTGCTTGGCACAGACTAGGTGCTCAGCAAGTAGCAGCCATTATTAACTTACTGGATTTTACAGCGGGGGCAGGGGATACACACACTGGACTTTGCTTTGGGCCTTGCCCTTCCCCCAGCAGCCCACCCCCAACTCCCACGGCACTCCATCCTCTGAGGCATGGGTCAGCAGAGTTTTCTGTAAAGGGCCAGATAATAGGAAATAGTTTAGGCTTTGTAAACCATACAGCATCTCTGTTGTAGATTCTTCTCTTTTTTCTATTTAAAAATCCAAAAACCATTCTTAGCTGAAGGGCCTTTACAGAAACTGGGGATGGGCCGGACTTGGCCCACGAACTGGAGTCTGCCCCTGCCTAGGAAATAGCTCTGCTCATCCCAAAACCAAGCAAGTCCATGAGAGCTCCCCAGACATCATGGGGCAGCATGGAGAACAGAGAACACCAGGGGGTCTGCCATCAGTCACCCCCAGGGACGTGGGTCTACCATCACTCATCCCCAGGCATCTCAGGTGTACCCGTTCCTTCTTCAGAACCAAGCAAGGGGACTCTCAGAACACAACTAAAAATATCTGAATGGTGAAGTCCCTACCCTGCAGGGCACTGCCCATGAATGATTTCACCAAATAAAGGTATGCTGGATCTATCCCCATTCTGCAAATGAGGAAGATGAGGCCCAGAGAGGTTAAGTAACTGGACTAAGGTCACACAGCTAACAAGTGTCAGAACCACGATCTGAACTCCAATCAGTCTTTCTACTCCCATCCTTGGTTTCTCCTAGCTCTGTGATTTACAAGACAAACTCACCTTCCACCCCTAGATGTGGATGCTCTGAGCCTGACACTGACCACAGGCTGACCCTGAGGTCAGGGCTGCTTGGCTACTGCCATCAATGAGTGCCCACCAGCCCCTGGGACCCACTTGGACCGGGCCAGGAGCCCTCTCTCCCTATTGAAGCAAGGCCTAATTTCCAGAGCTCTTCGGGAGAGCTCATGCAGCTAAAAGGAGAGGCTGTAAACACTAAATATAACTGCTTGAAGCGGCGCTGACAGTTCCTTGCAGAACGGAGGCCCTGATTATATAACGAAGCTGCCTGGGGAAGAGAGACTTGTGCCTGCTCAGGTTTTTCCAAAAAGAAAAAAGAAAAATCAGATAAAGAAAGTTAAAACTGTGCTCCTTAAGCCTCATTCATTCATTCCCTGGACAGAAACGTATTAAGCCCTGCCTGTGAGCTAGGCACTATCGCAGGCACTGGGGACGTGACAGCAAATCTCACAGACAAAATTCCCTGCACTTGTGAAGCCGCCAGCCTAGTGCAGGGAGACAGACCATAACCAAAGGAGTAAGTACACTACGGAGCAGGGTGGGGAAAAACGCTGCAGAGTCAAACAGGCAAACACAGTATTTTTAGAGTGGAAGGAGTCGGTTTTTAGCAGGGAGGGAATCTGAAAAGATGACATGTGAGCAAATACAGAGTGAGAGAAGGAGCTACTCCGAGGTCTACAGGGAGGGGCTTTCGGGCAGGGGCAGAACGCGCACAAGCCCTAAGGTGGGACCACGCGCCCAGTACAGAGGCACAAGCGGAAACCCACGGAGAAGAGTGCTCCCAGCAACCATGACACCAGAGCTGTAGCCACCAACAAGCAGGTGTGGTTGGGCCGGTGGGGGCGTGGAAATGGCTCTCATGGGGAAGAAGAATGAGCGTTGATTCATTCTGACTTCCTTGGGTAGGCAGAGTTCTAGGATGGCCCCTAAGATTCCTGCCCAGGAGGCCATGACTATGATGGATTTCACACCTGTAATTAGTTGTTACAGGGTACAGCTGACCCTGAGACAGGGCGATCAGCTTGGGTGACCCCTTAAAAGAGACTGGACTCTTTCTGCAATCAGGGATTGGAGGTGTGAGAGATTCGAAGTGAGGGAGATTCTCCACTGCTGGCTTTGAAGATGAAATAAGCCAACGAGAAGACATGTGGGGGCCTCCAGGAGCTTCCTTGGGGACAGCCAGCAAGGAAACAGGGACCCCAGTGTGACCACCACAGAAACTCAACGCCCACACGACACCAACCTTGAGCACAAGCTTGGCGGAGGGTCCCAGGCTCCAGATGAGGACACAGCCCAGCCGACCCCTTGATTACAGCCTGGTGAGACCCTGAGCAGAGAACCCTGCCCACGCCGTGCCTGGATGCCCCGTCTACAGAACTGGAACGAGTAAGTGGGGTTTGTTTTCAGCTGCTAAGTTTGGAGTAACTTGCTACATAGCGACAGAAAACAGATACATATTCATTAAATATCTTTGAGCACACACTACACACCATACCTTGTTAGGTGCTGGAGACATAGCCATGGGCAAGACAGACAAGACTCCTGTCCACACGGAGCTTACATTCAAACTGGGAAAATGGACAATGGGCAAGAAACCCACAATGGACACAACAATTCATAAGACACCATGAGAGGGAGGTAACAGCAGGACAATGGGCTAACGGTCTAAGTTTCTTTTTCTTTTTAGGGTCTTGCTCTGTCACCGAGGCAGAAGTGCAGTGGCCTGATCACAGCTCCCTGCAGCCTTGACCTCCAGGCTCAAGTGATCCTCCCACCTCAAACTCCCAAGTAGCTGGGACTACAGGTACACATCACCACTCCCCACTAATTTTTTTTTTTCTTTTTTTTTTTGTAGAGACGGGGTTTCGCCATCCTGCCCGGGCTGGTCTGGAACTTCTGGGCTCAAGTGATCTGCCTGCCTCAGCCTCCCAAAGTGCTGAGATTATGAGCCACCACACCTGGCCAATGGGTTAAGTTTCAATGGCCCATGACCACAAACCGGCCCCCAGCAGACAGAATCTTTAGCGCAATCGCCTCTCCAAAGCCCTGTGCGATTTGGCTCACCCATCTCCAGCCTCCTCTCCTGTTGTTCTGTCCTCTCTCCTGTGCTGGATCCTCCTGGACATCCTTCTCTTTCCCAAACATACCATGTTGTTCCCACGTCACGGCCTTCACACCTGCTGCTCCCTCTGCCTAGAACACCCTTCCCCCAGATCGCCGCATGGCTAGCTTCCTCTCATCTTTAAGGCTTCTCCTGAAATTCCCTTCCTCTGAGGCCTTTGCTGCCCACCCCATCTAAAGAAGCCCCCCCACCCATGAATCTATTGACCTACCATGTTTTATTGTCTGTAAGGCACGTGTCATTCTCGTAAGTCATTTACTAATTCGCTTGTCGATGGCTTATTTCCTCCCCTGGAATACAAGCTCCACTTCTGCAGAAACGGTCCTTTCATCACTGTTTCCCTGAGACTAGAACAGTTCCTGGCCCGGCACAGACACTCGGGAAATATCTGTTGACTGAATGACTGGAAAATTCCTTTGATCAGCCAGTGCTTGTTTTCGTTTCTTCCACGGGGAATAAAAAAAGCACTGAAAAACGGAATAATTCATAGGAAAACGAAAATCCTAAGCAATCGTGAGACAGCCATTTGCATAATGACAAGCGTCTGATTCATAATAGGATCCCACCTCCGAAGTGAAATGTCCGCTATTCAGATGCAGTCAGGCCCCAAGAAAGGGCTCAGATACACAGGAGCGGCGATACAAGGGTAGGGGTCCAAATCCGCCAGGGCTGCTGCTCCCCAGCGTAACAGTCTCAGCTGCTGCCATCTAGAACTTGCCAGCTATTCCCGACACCGTCAGCTGTCTAACCCAACACCCGCTCCCAACTTCTCTCTTTGTCCCTTGCCTCCTCGAATAAGAAGGGGTGGGAAAGCTAAATACCCCTTTTCCTAGACTCTCCTGCAGGCCTACTGCTGTCCAGTGAGATGAAATAAAAGGGTCTGGAGATCCTCTGGGAATACCTTCAACTACCTAAAAAATAGAACCGAGGTGCCTAACCAGGCCCTATCCCTTTTTCCTGCTTAAATGTAGCCTTGATGGCTGGAGTCACAGCAATCATTTTGTGACCATGAAGAGAAGGTCAAGAGAATCACGGAGATTTTCGGTCCTTATGTCACTAAGCAGCTTTATCATTATCCATAAATAACCACCTCTAAAATTCTTAGTATATGAGAAAAATAAATCCCAATGAGGCCACAATGGTGGGGTTTCCTGGTTGTTTGCAAGCAAAAACATTTCTTGCTAATATGCTGACTATGTGGGTACAAACAGCTTCACTTAAGTGAATGAAACTGTCTTTTGCCCAAAGCAGTTGCATACCCACTATCTAACCTCATCATGGCAACGTCCCCTGAGAGTTTGCATGGGCAGACTTTAGATCCTCCACATTAGGCAAAAAAATCCACGATTCAGAGAGGTTAAGTGACTTGTCCCAGCATCACACAGCCATACAATGAAGCTTGAAACTCGGAACTAAAACCTGAGCCAGGCACAGGCATTCATGCCTGTTATCCTGGCACTTTGGGAAGCCAAGGTGGGAGGATAACTTGTGCCCAGGAGTTCAAGACCAGTCTGGACAATATAGTGAGACCCCGTGGTTACAAATTTATATATATATATATATATATATATATATATATATATATATATATATAAATTAGCTTGGCATGGTGGTGCACGGCTGTGGTCCCAGCTACTTATGAGGCTAAGAGAGAAGGATCCCTTGAGCCTAAGAGGTGAAGGCTGCAGTGAGCTATAATCATGCCACTGTACCCCAGTATGGATGACAGAGCAAGACTTCGTCTCAATAAATAAATACTAAAACCTGGACTTCCAAATTTCCAGTCCAACTTATGGAAAGACAAGAACCAATAATATAAAACAAGATCCCTGGGGCAGCTCTAATAAACCTAAAAGCTTCCCTTGTACATTTCTGCTTTAGGCTCAGAGAAAACTGTCATAACCCACTTAGAAACCCAGGACCCAAGTGTTCCAGTCTCAAAGTAGTGTTGTGGCCAGTGTAACATCGTCCATCAACCAAAAGGGAACTCCGGCATAACTTACGGTCCTTATTTGCATTTCTTGAATACAATAAAGACAACACGTGGTTCACAGAAATATTTCTGAAAATTCTCCTCTCCTCCCTGATCCATGCCCTTCACGCTCCATCCCTCCTCTCAGTTCTCCAAACTCTCCCCAAATCTCTCCTCCCAGCCTCTTGTGTCCTTCTTCCTGTTCCACTTGTCGATTTATTGTCACTCAGGTCCAAAGCCGCCCTTCTTTGCCATGTCTGGCGATCCTGGAGCTGGGCCCTGGAAACCTTTCTCCTTTGCCAGCGGGCAGAATGCCCAGCTTTGCCCGTAGAAGACATGGGTCACCTGTACAGCTATATGGCAGGAGAGCGCGTCCACTCAGTTCCAGTCCTCCTCTCCTACTGCAAGCAGCTCTCAGCCAGCTTCAGTGACCCTCTCAGGCCATGCTCTCCTCATTTGGTGGCCATTTCCACAGTGGCCTTGAGGGATCCTCAGCTACACTCCCCCTACACAGCGGCTCCTTCCGTTCGAGCTTCACCCATCCCCTCAGGCCATGCTCACCACACCCAGCAAGCAGCTTCAACCAACCAGCTTTCACTCTGCCCTTGAACCATGTTACCCTTGAACCATGAACCATGTTGACTCTCCCCACCATGTTGGGCATTTCTTAGAGAACAGCTGTGGCCCCTCACATGCTCTGGCAATGGCAGACGGTATATATGGACCAGCTGCAGGCTTCGTTGTTCGACAATGTCCTCATCCAGCAAATTGTATATTCTCGTAGTAGCTACGTTCTCTTGGAAGAAGACTGGTTCTTGGTCTCAGGGACTAGAATCGTTCTAGGTCCATAGTTCTTCACTCTCCCTTTCTCCTCAGTCTAAAGGTAGTAGTAATTTTTTTTTTTTTTAAGAAATTGATGTTTGTTTTCCATCAACCTTACGCCCGTGTTGCTTAGGAGCCCGTGTAAGAACAGCTAAGACCATTCAGTGGTTGCTGCTACCCATTCAGTGGCCTGAGCAGTGGGAGCTGCAGACCAGTCTTCCGTGGCAGGCTGGGCGCTCCAATCTTCAGTAGGGACCTGCTGAACAGGCACAGAGGCCACCTGCACGCCTTCAGAGCAGCCTGCAGCCTCAGGCTGAGTAGCAGAGAACGCAGGAGCTGGAGCGGTCCACTCACCCTGAAACTCCCCCTTGGCTACAGCCTCTTCGGCTGCAGCCTGCTCTTCTTTTTCATCTCTTGAGGATCTCTGTAGACGTAGAGACGAGGTGTGACCTCCCACGAGTGTTCACGGGAAATGGTGCCACGCACGCGCAGAACTTCCCGAGCCAGCGTCCACCACACCAAACCCACTGAGTGAGCTCCCTTGTTGTTGCATGGGATGGTGATGTCCACACAGCGCAGAGGAGAGTCTGTGTGACACAGAGCAATGGCAGGTAGGTTAACATAAGACGCCTCCGTGAGAGGCTGGTGCTCAGCCCTGGGGTCAGTAACCGCAAGCAGCCGTGGCTCCCGGAAGGCTGCCTGAATCCGGTTAGTGAAGGTTCCAGGAGTGAAGCGGCAGCACTTGGAGTGGCTCCAGTGGAGCAGCCAACTTCAGCACGGCCCTCTGGTCAGTATTCCTGGAGGATATGACACTGACATCAGCGGGGTTTTCAATGGCAACAATGGCACGAGCTGCCAGCAGAAGCTTCTCCCAGGTCATCTCCCGATTTATGATGTAGACGCCATCACTTTTCCTTTTACAAATATACTGTTCCATCTGGAAGTCAAGGTCAGTGCCAAGTGGGTTCCTGCTGGAAGAAACTTAAGGACATTTGCAGGAAATCAAGGGCTCCAGACATTGTGAAAGTTTTTCTTTAAGTTACGATGCGAATCCAGAACAATACTGTATGGACCCTTCCATGGGTAGCGCAGAAAGGTAGTAGTAACCTTTTTATACCTGATACTTCGAGACCCCTTAAAGTCCTCTTCGACCCCATTAAGTTAAGCACGTCTTACTAGTTAATCATTCTTTTTTGCTGTCTTTTTTCTGAGACAGTCTCTGTCATGCAGACTAGAGTGCAATGGTGCAATCTCAGCTCGCTGCAACCTCCGCCTCCCAGGTTCAAGGGATTCTCCTGTCTCAGCCTCCCCAGTAGCTGGGACTGCAGATGGGTGCTACTACACCTAGCTAATTTCTGTAATTTTAGTAGAGATGAAGTTTTGCCTTGCTGGCCAGGCTGGTCTCAAACTCCTGACCTCAGGTGATTCACCTGCCTCGGCCTCCCAAAGTCCTGGGATTACAGGTATGACACTGTGCCCAGCCCTGTGGTCTTTTTTTTTTTGGACAGGGTCTTGCCCTGCCACCCAGGCTGGAGTGCTGGAGTGCAGTGGTGCTATCATAGCTCACTGCATCTTCAGTCTCCTATGCTCAAGCGATCTTCCCACCTCAGACTCTCAAGTACCTGGGACTACAGGCAGGTACCGCCATGCCCAACTTTTTTTTATTTTTTGTAGAGACCCAGGCTGGTCTAAAACTCCTGACTTCAAGTGATCCTCCCACCTTGGCCTCCCAAAGTGCTGGAATTATATGTGTGAGCCACCGTGCCCAGCAATAATTCTATACATTGGACTTTCCCAGTTCAAGGTACCGGTGTGGTATCAGCCAGGGTCTCCTGATAGGCCCCTGACTTATATAGAACTAGTTAAGAAAGTGGTGGTTCTAGATACAGACAGACCTACAGAAGTGAGATTTGGAGACTCGGTCATGCCTTTGGAGTTGGATGCCATACGGGGATTTTGACCATGTGAAATGAGAGAGCAGTGACCCATGGCATGCAGTGCCACCATAGTGAATCAGTCACACTATCACCTGTGGTTGGTTCTGACAACGTGCTGACCAAAGCACATGCCTCGGGAAGGTAGGTGGCTGAGGCACTTGACATGATGGCCATGACGACAGCCTCAAGAGCTGTAGTGTGTGATGGATGCTCCTGCGAGCACTGCAGCACTTACAGGAAAATAAAATGGAATTTCAGGTCCCTTGACTCATATCAAAGCACAGTCCTAGAGCCAAAGAGCTTCATGCCCTTAATGAAAATTCTTATTTATCATAGCCTAGCTTATTTACATTAGCCAGGGCTAATGCTACTGAAAATAAAAAAACACAGTTGAATTGTGTGGGTTATAGAATTATACCAGGAGTACAGAATTACTCACAGACTCACCACATTTCTCATATGAAAGGCAGGACATTAAGAAGGATGCTGAAGCTTAGAATGGGGACATCTGGTGGGACTCAGATGAAACTGAGAATCTTGAATCCACAAGTCATCTGAGCCTCTTTTGCCTAAGGAAGGAGATTGCTCTCTTGTATCCAAGGAGACTAGTTGTCCTTTTCTTGAAAACTGTATTACAATCTCACATGAGAAGATTGCCATTCTCCTTCAGACCTGCCACAACTACTACCTGTTGGCACCAGACTCATAACTAGGATCTTAGTGGGGTTTTTTGGGGGGTTTTTTTGAGACAGAGTCTCACCCTGTCACCCAGGCTGGAGTGCTGATCTCAGCCCACTGCAACCTCCCAGATTTGAACAATTCTTCTGCGTCATCCTCCCAAGTAGCTGAGACTACAGGTGTGTGCCACCACACCTGGCTAATTTTTGTATTTTTGGTAGTGAAAGGATTTCACCATCTTGGCCAGGCTGGTCTCGAACTCCTGACCTCGTGATCTGCCTGCTTTGACCTCCCAAAGTGCTGAGATTACAGGTGTGAGCCACTGTGCCTGGCCGGATCTTAGATTTTTAGTGCCCACTATGGCCTAGAATGAATAGCTTTTACACCAAGAGAACTGTAGGATTTTGTCAATGTATACTGGCAGAAACGTAAGGAGTGTGCGAGGGTGCCAGACCATGGCAGGCAGAAAAATGTGACTCTACAGTAGACTGAACTCACTGACCTCGGAGCACTAAGATTTTTGGATATCATGTGTCAGTTTGCTTAACTGGAGGTGGCTCTCAAGGCATATTTGGCTGGTGGCTGGAACTAGGACTCCATGGTGGCCTAAGTTTAGTGAGCAAAGATGCCAAAGCTGCCCTGGTATGCTATGGAGGCGGGAATCCAAAGGCGTAGGGAGACTGGAATGTTGAAAGATTTACCATGGCAAGCGGTACACCGCCCACCAGCTACATCCCCCAGGAGACCCCTCAAAATGCTTTCTTTACTAAGGTGTTGAGAAATACATTCATAGGGGGAACACCTGCATCCTTTGATGGTCCATGGCTTTCTCCTTTGCAGACCAGGTATGATGAGTTGGGGGTGTCACTACCATTGATATGAGCGCCCAACAGCAGAAGCCCAGGGGCAGTGCCCAACCTCCGGATGCAGCACAAGCATACCCGCCCTAAAGGACTGCAGGACAGAATAACTGTCCCAAGGTCCCTGGGACTGAGACAGACGAGAAGCCTGCTAGAGCATTGCTTGGGAACTCATTCCACAACAAAGAGAGCGGAGCAATGGGTTCAGGCCCACAGAATTCACTTCAAGGAGAAGGAAAAGAATCAGAGGCGCAAACGGCAGCAGAGGCAAGAACCCAGCAGCCCCAGAGAAAGCAGCAGAGATGGCAGGTGCCGTTGACTGTCCGGTTCCCACGAGGTCAAGCTGTGTGGCCTGCACTGGGGCCCTGTGGGGGACCCCGATATCCTCGTGAGGCTGGGTAGTATCGTGTGGGCTTTGTATTCCTTCCCTCTGTCTAGCAGATGATAGATCTGTGATTACTGGCTCAGGGCAGGGATGTGGCTTTCATGAAAGCAAATACAAAAGCCTTTTGGTTTCATCGTTTTGTTTTCCAAAGACCCTTGCTCTTAGGTTCTGGAGTCACCAAGTGAAATGTCCATGGGAATCAGGCTCAGTACCGTATGTTAAGTGAAACGAGGCGGGTGTAGGGCAAGAGAGAGTGGGTTAGACGCAGTGAACCAGAGAGTGCACGCTCTGCTTCAAAACGTTCCAATTTGAATTTTTTTAAAAAACGCTAGAGAACAGGTATAGGGCTCCAGATTGACTGGGATTTTTTAGAAACCATAGGGAAATCAGGGCTCAAAATAGAAATAAATCTGAGTGGTAGAAAAAGGAACAGGAATTGCTGTGGTAGACACCTGTCTTGTGTGTCCCCCTCTGTACATTTGGAGAATCCTCCACTGTCTGAGTCTTCATGAAAAACAGCAGCTGCCTCATACAATAAATGCCAAATAATTTTAAAGTAATAATAGTAGGCTGGGCGCGTTGGCTCACGCCTGTAATCCCAGCACTTTGGGAGGCTGAGGCAGGTGGATCACGAGGAAAAGAGATCATCCTGGCCAACCTGATGAAAGCCCATCTCTACTAAAAATGCAAAAACTAGCTGGGCATGGTGGCGGGCACCAGTAATCCCAACTACTCAGGAGGCCAAGGCAGGAGAATCACTTGAACCTGGGAGGCAGAGGTTCCAGTGAGACAAGATCACACAACTGCACTCCAGCCTGGAAACAGAGTGAGATTCCATCTCAAAAATAATAATGGTAATAGCTAAAACTTAAAATGCTTACTCAGTCACCTCTTCTACATGCTTCACATATATTCTGTCATTTAGTTCACACAACCCCCTCCCCCCACAGAGGTAGCCATGACTACACTATGCCCATTTTGTAGATGAGCAAGCCGAGGCAAGCATGGTGTCCAAGCTCACACAGATATGCAGAGCCAGGATTCAAACCCAGTCAGGCTCTGGTGTCCACACACTTAATGCCTTGTCACCCTTTCAATGAGGGTATTCACTTGGGACAGGGCTTGGCCAACCAGACTTGGAATTTGGAGCAACTGATCTGAAGAAGCAGAGACAGGGAAAAGCTATTCTGGCGGCAGCAACAATGTCCAGTACCCACGGGCAGCACGGCGGTCAGGATCGGCTCCAGTGTTCTCTGGTTCGGACACCCTCTGCCCGGCAGCAGTGGCAGCAACGGCCTCGTCAGGCTAATTCCGCTGCACGCTTGCCTTCATCTGCACGTCCTCTTTGGACTCTATTTTTGCAGTTTCTCAACAACTCTGTGAGCTCTCCAGATGTTGTTTCAATAAATTCCTTTTCCACTTGAGTCAGCTAGAGTCCGTCTCTGTTATTCACACCCAGGTATCCCAACTGATGGGTCCCATTTGACGCACGCCTGAGTCTGTGAACTCAGATCTGTGGCTACAGCACTTAAAATAAGCTCCCTGGTGACTCGAGCTTCTGTGGAAGGGATTCTGGTCTTTGCAACTCACCAGCTCTGGATTCAAATAACCCTGACTTTTCAAACTCTGAAGCCACACCAGAGGGGAACGAGGCTGCAGATCCACCCGGCTCTAGTACAGTCACATCTGTTCGGGTGACAGCGGCCAGGACTGCTGCAGATAGCACCATTATAAACAGGTACGGAGCTGACCCAGATGAGGGGGTTTTCTTCATCACATTTCATCATTATTAAGAATTAGCTCTGTGTCATTAGCACACCAAGCTATCAACTCAAATCCGTCCTACCATCTGGAAGAGGCTCACACGAACAGCATGGGGTGCAGACGGATGCTGTTAGGAGAGCTGTGAGCAGAGATCAGAGGAGACGGAGGGAGGGAGGGAGAGACAGAGACAGACAGAGAGAGGCAGAGGAGATAGACAGAAATAGAGAGACAGAGAGAGAGAGAGACAGGGAAAGAAAGGGAGAGACATAGAAAGAGCAGAAGAGAGAAAAAGACACAGAGATGGTGAGAAACAGAGACAGTGATGGAAAAACAGAGAGACACACAGGACAAGGAAATAAAAGAGGCGTGAGTGAGAGACACACAGTGAGATGGAGAAGAGTGAGAATGAAACACAGAGGCAGAGAGACAGAGGCAGAGAGAGAGAAAAAGACCAAGAAAGAGATGGAGAGTGAGCTGGAGAGAGCTGTGAGGAGAGCAGCTGAGAAGCAGGGACTGGAAGAGAGACAGGCAGTGTCAGGGACACCCCATGACAAGGAGAGATGGGATATGTCAGGACACCCTGGGACAAAGTTCTCAGATAAAGCCACAGCTGTGGCTCCCTCCGTCCCAAGTGCCACGCCCAGCCTTACAAAGTAAGGTGGAGCCCTCCTGCTAAGGGGTCAAAGGGGAACGAGAAAGAGGAATAACCTAAATGTCCACTAATAAGGCAGGGGCACACATTACACAAGATTCATACAATGAAATACTATTCAGAAACTGAACTTTAAAACATAGTTTAAAAAAAAAAAAAAAAAAAGTTAAAATTTAAAGGAAGTCCCCCTTGGGAGATGTGTTAGTCTCTTCAGGATGTCACATGCCGTAGTGGGTCATTTCTAAGAGTCAGAAATGTACTGCTCCGAGTTCTGGAGGCTGGGCAGTCCTGGTCACCGTGCAGCAGACGCCGTGGGCCCCCCCTGCACCACAGTGGCCCCTTCTCGCAGCACCTTCACTTGGTGGAAGGGCGAACAAGCTCCCTCGGGCCTCCCTGATGAGGCACTAATCCCAGTCACGACACTGGAGCCCTCATAACCTCATCACCTCCCAAAGGCCCCACTGCTTTCTACCCTCGAGGTAGGGATTAGGTTTCCACATATGAATCTTCAGACCATAGCAGGAGCCAACAGTCCTAATTATTCACACTTGTTTCAACAGCTTCCCCTGCTCTGTCCTCAGCTTGCCATTTCTGGCAGGTGACCTAAGACAACAGAAGGGTGTCACTAAATCACATTTGGGGCCCTCACCAAGGCTTCCGGACGAGCATCTGTGAAGCACACCCTTCCGTCTCCCTCACTTAAAGCTGGCCTTGAAGGGGGGCATTTGGAGTAGCACAGAAGGTCTAGTGCAAGGAGGTGAACCCCTTTCCCTCTCACCTCCCCCCATCCCCATCCCTACCTGCCCCGAACACACACACACACACACACACACACACACACACACACACACACACGGCCATGGCTAGGACAGTTAGCAAGTCCCTCGCTGAGCCCGGTTAGGCCCAGAGCAGGAGGAGCGCTGTGAGAGTCCCCTCTCAGAGCCATACCTCCGCAGGCTGTTCCCAGGCTGCTCACAAAGGCCCCATGAAGAACCAGGGCAGGAATCTGTTTGCCATGTGTCCCCATTTTATAGACGTGGACACTGAGTGCCAAAACAGGTGATACGACAAGCTGGCCAAGGGCCGGGCCTTCTGCACTGACAGCCTGCAAGGTGGAGCCGCGGTTTCTGCCTGCACAGCAACCATTCCCTTCCCTGCTGAGAGGAGCAGGCAGCTCTCCTCTGGTCAACTACAAAGGGGTGTTGTTGGAAAGGGATGCTCCCAACCATGAGTGGTCACATGACCCAAGCCTAGCCAATCAGATTCACGAGGAGGGTTTGGGACGAGCTGGGTACCCTAATTTCCACCAATGAGAGTCAGGCCTGGGAGTTTTGCTGGATCCCTTGGCACCGAGAAGGCTGGCTTCTTGGAAAATGCCCTTGGGGTGTTCTTGGGTTGCTGAGAAGCAGGCCCTGAGAGGAGGCTAGGAGGACAAGGGATATTGGGAGTGATTCCTGTGAAAGACAAAAGGGGGAGGAAACGAAGCCAGACATGGTGGCGCACACCTGTCATCCCAGCACTTTGGGAGGCCAAGGCAGGCAGATCACAAGGTCAGGAGATCAAGACCAACCTGGCTAATACAGTGAAACCCCGTCTCTACTAAAAATACAGAACATTAGCCGAGCGTGGTGGCATGCACCTGCAGTCCCAGCTACTTGGGAGGTTGAGGCAGGAGAATCGCTGGAACCCAGGAGGCGGAGGTTGCAGTGAGCTAAGATCACACCACTGCACTCCAGTCTGGGCAACAGAGCGAGACTCCGTCGAAAAAAAAAAGGTGGAGGAAGCAGAACTGGAAAGAAAAGCCTTCAGCCCCTGACATGAATCTGACAGCGGCCATCACAGCAAGGTCTGATAAATTTATATTTAAACATTATATATATATATATATATATATATATATATATATATATATGAAATAATATTATTAGCTAGAATACTCATCATCTAAAATATTTTGAGTACCATACTTAGATGTTTTTGTTTTTCCAAACTTGACCTTTGTACACCAAAGGAGACTTCTTTCCATGCCACGCAGCTGGGATGGAGCCGGTGAGCAGAACTGGGCCCAGCCACTGCCTTTGGTTTGGTTTCCTCTGAAGGAAAAACATGCCAGCAAAGACAACGTTCTATAACCCATCTGAGTGTCTCATTACAATTACATAATGATAATTGCCAGCTTTAAGTTCCATTTGGCAACTCGTTAAAGTAATTGAACAAAATATAACTAATGAACAATTATAATGAAGTTCATAATTAGGTCCTTGAAACACTTGATTTAAAAAATATTTCAGATTCTTTTAAAAAAAAAACTGTACTCAAGTGAGATCAGGTGAGGCAGACCCAGGAACTAGAGAAAACTGGGGAAGGTTCCTCTGGTTTGAAAGAAATAAAGCCCCAGTCATCATCCAGGTAACAGCACTGGCCTCCCAGAGCTGATACGCTAATTTGAAGGAGGCAGTGGATGTGAGTGGCTAACTCTAGGCTTGGTATGTGGTAGGCGAACAAGAAATACTTGTTCCTTCCCTCTTGTTGGGCAGGAAGTTCACTGAGGGTAGGCAATGCCATCCATTACTGTCTATATTCTGTGGGGCCTTGTCTGGGAGCCTGTCACCCAGAGGTTCTTAGAAAAGTGTCGCTAAAACGAGAATATCGAATCTGCTGCTTCCTGAAGACCTCCTTCCCTGCCACTCAAGATGTACAATAATGGAGGAACCACAGGTCACACACTCAGATAAGCAAGAGTGGAGCAGACTCTAGTTGGCAACCCAACAGCCATTCCCAAGATCGGGGTGAAAAATTCAATACCTAAATAGTGACTTCACAGTGGAGAAGTCTGGCAGCCCCGCCTTACCCAAGCACCCAAAGTTAACAGGCCCAAGAATGGGATTAATGAGCACTGTCCTCTGACATGACCTACCAAGGAGGCGTCAGCACCACCTCCACGCAGTCCCGCCGAACGTTCATAGCTGAATCCAAACATTGGGAGCCATGAGACAACCCAATGTGAGGAGCACGCTGCAGAGTCACTGGCCTGTCCTTTCTAAAACATCAAAGTCATGGGAGGCAAAGAAAGTCCCAGGAAGTTCTTCTGATTCACGAAGAGTAAGGAGACGTTTCAATAGGGTACAATGTGTGGTCTAGGCTTTTATTCTGCCATAAAGGACATTATTAAGACAACAGGCAGGATCTGAAAAAGGTCAGTAGATTAGATGACAGCAGCTTCCATGTTAATTTCCTGATCATTGTGCTATGGCTATGTAAAAGACAATCCTTGTTTTTAAGAATTCACAATGGAGCATTTAGGGACAAAGGGACGTTGTGTCTGCAGCTGACTCAAACCATTCAGAACAAAATGCACATACGTGTGTGTATGCAAGTGTGGGCATGTAGGGAGAGAGAAAACGATTAAGCAAATGTCACATGATGCCAACATTTGGGCAGTTTGAGTGAAGAGTATCTAGAATTGTTTGCGTTATTCTTGACACTTTTCTTTAATTTGAAATTATGTCAAAACACAAAAAGGAAAGGAATATAGATACCTGCTTCCTAGTTTCCTCTAGAGCTAGGAGTGGCCATGAGACACAGTTCTAGCCAGTGAATTGGAAGAGAAGGCTGCTGACGAGCTTCCTGGGGAGAACTTTTTCCCTGGTGAAATAAGAACGGGCTTCAAGGGACTTCTCACTGCACTGGCTGCCTCGTTGCTTTAAGTATGTGAGGATGTGGTGCCAGAGCTACAGCAGCCATCTTGTGACCATAAGGAAGAGGCCAAAAAACTCACAAAGCTTTGTGCATGTATGAGTTTCCCTGATACTGTTGCCCCACTTATGATGTTACATAGGATCATTCAACCCCGTCCTCCTTCAATCCTATTCATCATTACAGGCCCAGCGTCAGAACCTGTATCACTGAGGACCGGGGGACAGGGCAGCCCCCATACCAAACATGACCAAAGGAGAAAGAGAGCTTTGGAGGCTCTTACATTAGCAATTAAGTGCTATGGCCTAGAAATGACGCGTGCGTTCCACTCACAGCTCACTGGCCTTCAGAGAACACATGGCCTGGCCTTGATTCCACAATTCTTATTCTTGAGGGGTTTTCATGCCTAGGGTTTGCCCCTTGTCCTCAATTATAAATTCCTCATGATAAGTTTTTGAAGATACTGCTGGTCAGACTTTTCTCCAAACTGTTAAAATCATCACCTGCCGGGCGCGGTGGCTCAAGCCTGTAATCTCAGCACTTTGGGAGGCCGAGGCGGGTGGATCACGAGGTCAAGAGATCGAGACCATCCTGGTCAACATGGTGAAACCCCGTCTCTAATAAAAATACTAAAAATCAGCTGGGCATGGTGGCGCGTGCCTGTAGTCCCAGCTACTCAGGAGGCTGAGGCAGGAGAATTGCCTGAAACCCAGGAGGCGGAGGTTGCGGTGAGCCGAGATCGCGCCATTGCACTCCAGCCTGGGTAACAAGAGCGAAACTCTGTCTCAAAAAAAAAAAAAAAAAAAAAAATCATCACCTGAAGTCAGGAGTTCAAGACAAGCCTGGCCAACTAGTGAAACCCCATCTGTACTAAAAATACAAAAATTAGCCAGGCATGGTGGCGCACACCTATAATCGCAGCTACTCAGGAGGCTGAGGCCCAAGAGTCGGTTGAACCCAGGAGGTGGAGGTTGCAGTGAGCCAAGATCACACCACTACACTCCAGTCTGAGCAACAGAGTGAGACTCCATCTAAAAGAAAACAAATCAGAATCCCTAGAAAGTAGGGCCTGGAAATCACTATTTTACAATTCAGGTATAACATATGTTTACAGTCCACAGCAAAAATCTTAACTGTACATCTCAGATACTTTTATCATGGTAAAATATACGTAACAGAAAACTCACCACTTTACCCATATTCAAGTGTACAGTTCAGTGGCATTAAGTACATTCACAGTGTTACACAAGTCACCACCATCCATTTCTAGAAACTTCTCATCCCAAAGAAAAACCATGTACCCATTAAACAGGCACTCCCCATTTCTTCTCTCTCCCCATCCCTGAATAAGCTCTTTCTGTCTCTGTGAATTTGACTATTCTAGGTATTTCATATAAGTGGAATCAGACAGTATTTACCATCTTGTGACTGGTGTCTGTCACTTACGATGTGTTCAGGGTTCACGCACATTGCAGTGTGTGTCACAACTTCAATCCTTTTTTATGGCTGAATAGTATTCTATTCACAATTTGTTTATCCACTCTGCAATCAGTGACGAATGCTTGGGTTGCTTCCCAAGCATTGGCGACTGTGAATAACGCTGCTACAGACATTAGCATACAAGCATGTTTGTGTCCTTGCTTTCAGTTCTTTCAGGTATATACCTCGGAGGGCAATTCCTGGCTCACAGGGTAATTTAACTTTTTGAGGAACCATCAGTGTGTTTCCACAACAGCTGAACCAATTTACATTCCCACCAGCAATGCACCAGGGTTCATTTCTCCACATCCTCACCAAAGCCCGATTTTTCGGTATGCACATATAAACTCAAGTAAGCACCACACGGATAGACATCTAACATTTCCTGCACCCCAGAAAGTACCCTCATGGGAACTGGTATTGTTGCAGGCTCCCCGGCAGCCAGGGTCAAGGACCATGCCCTAAAGTTTTAGTGGTTCTATCTCTGGCAAGGCTGGCTAACTCTCAACCTAAAAATAAACCTTGAGTCTGAAGATGGAACATTAAAAATGACATTGTCACCTTGACAGAGTGGCTAATAACGCCCCAGCAGGCAGGAGCCTATCCATCATGGGCTGCTGCCTTGCGCTTGGAGAGCTGAGGAAGACAGCAGGATGGAAAGGAGGGACACAGCACAGGACAAGCCGGGTGGCTGCCTGGGCACAGAAATCCCGGCCCACGCCTCCCCAGGCCGCTCCCCAGACTGGAAGCAAGAAATCAAGCAGCCAGACGGAAGCACTGCCCTCCCTGAATTCAATTTGCAAGGTCAACCATGTAAGAACCCAGGCCTAATAGAATTGTCACATCTGTGTCGCGGTCATTTACAACACACTCTTGCCGCGTCTGAACATGAAAGCAATTATGTGACACATACTTTGGCAAGAACCTGAGGTTCCCATCAAGAGAGAGAGAAACACTGTCTAGGCAGGTTATTTAAAGAAAGAAAGAATGAGAAGAAAGAAAGCCACAAAGACACATTCATTATGAAAATTTGAAAATTTCCACTTCCCTAGAAATCACATAAGAAGACTTAACAGTCGGAATCCTTTTGAAAGCTCCATTGTCTTAAGAGTATAAATAGCATCTTTTTAGAAACCCGCAATTTCAATCAAGCTGGAATAATGGGAAGTACCATTCATGGAACGTTGTCTTTTAAAATTTCATGACACATGAAATGATTCTCACTCCAAATCTAATTAGAGGCTCAAGCATATGAGAGTTTGTGACAACGTCAAAGCGACTTGGAAAACGTACATGTAATTGATCTTCTTCACTGGGGTATGATTTTTTTTAAATCAATCTAGATATTCAGGAGGTACCCAAAGAAAGGACCATGAGAAATGGCTATCAAAAGAAGGAGTCTCTCTATCCTTCTTGGGAGCTCTTTCCAAAAGGGCTGGCCCTAGCCCATGTGACCTTGGGCAAGTACCTTGAACTTGGGCCTTATTCTCTATCTCCAAAATAGTGATAATGATGACACCCATCTCCCAGGTTGATAGGATTGTGGCCCTGGAACAGCACCCAGCATATGGTATGTGCTACAGCAATGTTAGCTATTACTGGTACCAAGTGGCTAAGCCCTAACGGCTCAACAGAACCCAGCCCAAAGCCCACACAACTGTGACTCCAGCCCCTGAAGCCAGTGGTCTCAGGCCCTGTTGCAAAAGGACAGCTTGGCAGACCACATAGTAGGAGCCATATCCTTTAGCCCCCAGACAGCCCAGGCTCACAAAAACCCTTAGCAACAGGCACAGAGGGGACCCAGGAGTCATTACCAAAACTGCAGGCGCCACAGCCTGCTTGATGCAGTTCCCTCCACCCCGGCCTGGGTGAGGCATGAGCGCCCACCACCTCCCTCTGCAAAATGCCTTCTTTCAGCGGCCAGTTTCCTTAAGCACTCCTTGCCTGTAGGCCAGGGACCCCTGCCACAGGCCACTCAAGGTTTCCATCCTACCTGCAGCCTCGGATGAGCCATAGGAAGGCACCATCTCTGCTCTCCCAGGACGTGTTTCTGAGAAATGGGCCATTGACAAAGACAGGTGGCACAGCACACAGCTCATGAAGTCCGCAGCCAGACTGTCCAGGCTCCAGTCCCAAATCCACTACTGCTGGCTGGCTGACGCTGGGTGGGTCAGCCTCTCTGTACCTCAGTTTCTGTCCTATAAAAATAGAGATCATAAAAGCATCTTCTTTGTGGGATACCTGTGAGGGTTAAATGAGTTGATGCTTTACGTGCTCAGGACAGCCTAAGAGCTCACTGAGGGTTTGCTCAAGGAGTGAGCAAGAAGCAGGGCTATTTTTTAGGAACCAAAGTAAATTTTTTGTGAACTCCCACTCTCCTAGGAATGTGAAGTGAATCTGCCATGGGTGAGACTTCCCTCCTTTCCCCAGGGTTGTGCCTAAATTCGGGCAGGAGTGTGTCTCACCACAGCAGGGGTAAGGGGGACACGTTTTCACCATCGCCTCCCCACCCTGGTGCCCACTGAGGCGGCCTCATTGCTCTCTAGAGCTAATCATTGATCCAGGAAGGCGGTTCTGGCAGACCCTGGGGATGAGGATGATGCAGCCCCTGAAGGGCTGTCCGAGGGCCAATGAATCAACGTATCATCGAAACAGGGCCCAGCCCATGCTGGTGGTCATGCCATGTCAGCCACTTTGACCTGGCAATCAGTGACCCAAGGAATATGGGCACAGCCTTGCCTGATCTTTCCTTTTATTCCAAGAGAAGCTGTGAAACCTCCCAATGTCTAAATTGGCATTGGATCCAAATAAACAGTGATTGTGAAAAGCAAGCAAGATACAGCTGAGGGCTAGATTTGAACTCTTGGCCACGGTTTGAGATGTCTGTCCCTTGTTGCTAAGTTTGCCTTTCACGGTTAGTGCCATTTTACAGATGGAAGAAGTGAGGCCCTGAGTGGTCAAGAAACTTGCCCAGTATGACCCAGCTGGCTGAGCCAGGACTTGAATGCAGACTGGGATGCAGGCCCAGTCCTCTCACACTCGTGTCTATCACTAATGGCCACAGCCTTTAGATAGAGCAGTCTCCTGCTGTCCCCAGCTTCCCTGTGGCTGTACCGGACCTTCTTCTTGGATTTACATCACCAAATCTCTGTTCCAATTATGACTGCTGTATAACTATCCCAAAATTGAGTAGCATACAACAAAAGTGATTCTATATTTCACAGATTCCATGGGTCAGGAATTCAGTCAGGGCTCGAACAGGTGATTCTTCTGTTCCACATGGTGTCAACTGAGGTCACTCAATGATATTCAGCTGGCAGATGGCTGATCCTAAGGCTAAAAGATGGCTCCATTCATATGCCTGGTGCCTTGGTGAAGATGGCTGGAAGACTCGGCTCTGCTGGGACTTCGGACCACAGCGCCCCCACGTGGCTTTTCCAGCACGGTGCCTCAGGGTATGAGACCTCTCAAATGGTGACAGGCTCCCGCCGGTGAGCATCCCCAAAATAACAAGGCAGAGGTCCCTGGTTTTCCTGGTCCAGCCTGTAAGTCACTGAGCGTCACCTCTGCTATACTTTATAGAACAAACCAGTCACCAGCCCACCCAGATTTGTGGGGAAGGGATATAGACATGCCCCTCACCAAAAGAAGTGTCAAAAATGGTGCCACCATTTTAACTGCCACAACCCCTAAGGTAACTGTAAAGTTCAAGAGCACAACAATTTTATCAGATGGATTTATTTCGGAAGGAGTTGTTTCGCCTCAAAGGTGGCCTCCCACCTAAATCTGACTGATCCTCAAAATCCAATTCTTTCATCTGTATTCTGTGCAAATAAGCCTCATTTGTCTTCATGACTGGTGAACCTGCATACCCAGAAAAACTTTTTTTTTTTTTTTTTTTTCCTGATTGGGAACTCTTCCAGGCCAGAGCCAGGTAATTCTTTAAATCTCCGACCGCCCACAACAAGGTCTGTCTTCCCGATTTGCATGCAACCACCAGCCTTTCTGGCACCAGGGACCTGTTTCGTGGAAGACAGTTTTTCCACGGGGGGAACTGATTGATTCAGGATGACACTATTCCACTCATCAGGCATTAGCTTCTCATAAGGAGCGCACCGCCTAGGTCCCTGGCATGCCTGCAGTTCACAACAGGGTTTGCGCTCCTAAGAGGCTCTGATGCCACCGCTGATGCGACAGGAGGCAGAGGTCAGGCAGTAACGCTCGCTGGCCCGCTGCTCACCTCCTGCTGCGTGGCGCAGTTCCGAGCGGCCCGGGCTGGGGGAGCCCTGGTAAGCCATCCACAGTCAGGCAGAGAATGAGGCAGAGACCTCAGCGCAAAACGAAACTCAGCCAGGGCACTTCTTCCTCACCTGGAATTCGGCCTCTTCACAAGAGCCCCATGGCTGCTATTAGGTGGAGGTGTTTGTGTCTTGCCTGAGATCCATCCTCGCCCCCTTCAGCCTGGAGCCCTGAACCTCCCCTGAGGCATCTCCGAGCCACACACTCTGGTCACGTGTTTCCGGTTGGGCTGACCCCCCCTCCACCTCCACCCCACAGTCACATGATTCAGGTACAGCCAATCAGAACCTCCCATTCCCCTGGTCTCCATGATTGGGTCAGAGGTGGTCACATGCCCTCGGCCAGGCCAATGAGACTCCTCTTCGGGTCTACCCTTGGAACTCGGGCCAAAAATCCAGGACTGAAGCCGAGGCGGAAGCAAGCAAGCGGGAGAGCCTGTTAAAAAATCACAGGTGCTCTTTCCTTTCGCTGCTGCGGCCGCAGCCACGAGTACGCTCAGGCTTCAGAAGAGGCTCGCCTCTAGTGTCCTCTGCTGTGGCAAGAAGAAGGTCTGGTTGGGCCCGAATGAGACCAACGAAATCGCCAATGCCAACTCGCGTCCGCAGATCCGGAAGCTGATCAAAGATGGGCTGATGATCCGCAAGCCTGTGACGGTCCATTCCCGGGCTCGCTGCCGGAAAAACACCTTGGCCCGCCGGCAGGGCAGGCACGTGGGCATAGGTAAGCGTAAGGGTACAGCCAATGCCCGAATGCCAGAGAAGGTCACGTGGATGAGGAGAATGAGGATTCTCCGCCGGCTGCTCAGAAGATACCGGGAGTCTAAGAAAATCGATCGCCACATGGATCACAGCCTGCACCTGAAGGTGAAGGGGAATGTGTTCAAAAACAAGCGGATTCTCATGGAACACAGCCACAAGCTGAAGGCAGACGAGGCCCGCAAGCAGCTCCTGCTGACCAGGCTGAGGCCCGCAGGGCTAAGACCAAGGAAGCACGAAAGCTCAGTGAAGAGCGCCTCCAGGCCAGAAAGGAGGAAATCATCAAGACTTTGTCCAAGGAGGAAGAGACCAAGAAATAAAAGCTCCCCCTTTGTCTGTACATACTGGCCTCCGACCGTGATTACATAGACCAGCCATTTAAAAAAAAAAAAAAATCACAGGTAGCATTTATTGAGCACATGCTATGTGCCCAGAATTGGCAACACGTTGATTTCACCAGCATCACAGCCTTGTGAGATGCATAGTATTCTTCTTTTTTTTTTTCGAGATGGAATATCTCTGTGTCACCCAGACTGGAGTGCTCACTGTGACCTCTGCCTCCTGAGTTCAAGTGATTCTCCTGCTTCAGCCTCCCTAGTAACTGGGATTACAGGCACCCACCACCACCATGCCCAGTTAATTTTTCTATTTTTAGTAGACACAGGGTTTCACCGTGTTGGCCAAACTGGTCTCAAACTCCTGACCTCGTGATCTGCACCCCTCAGCCTCCCAAAGTGCTGGGATTACAGGCATGAGCCACCACGCCCAGCCAAGATGCATAGTATTCTTAATCCTCACATTGCTAAATGGGAGAAAAGACGTTCAGAGAGGTTAAGTGACTTGTCTATGATCACACAGGAAGGGGAAGAGCCATCACACACATCCAGGCACTTGGTTCCAGAACAGTGTTCCGGATTTAACAAACCTTCAGGATATCTGGTTATGTTTTAATTTCAGATAAACAATAAATACTTTTTGTGGTATAAACACATCCTATGCAATATTTGGGACACTCTTGCACTGAAAAACTAGCTATTCATTGTTTTTTCTGAAGCTTACATTTAACTGGGTGTCTTGTATTATATCCAGCAACCAATTCCAGAGCTCATGGTCTTAACCACTAGGCCCTACTGTCTGTGCAGACACCATGAGAGATGATGCATCCCGATTACATTGACCCAGCCCTGGATCCTGCTGTGCCTGAAGCCAGTGATGAGGGATGACTTTCTGTCACTTGCATCTGAAGAGTTCTGAGTGACACAGTGCTATGCCGAATTCAAATGAGCACTTTATTGAACCCTTACAATGTAGCTGGGACCAAGGGGTGAGAGACAAAGAGGAGGTAAATGAAGGAGGAAGATTTCCACCCTCAAGGACCGGAGTGGGGCTGAGAAGACAGAACTTGCACATCTGGAGGTGATAAGTAGAGTGTCCCGCACCCCGAGGCCTGGGCCACTGGCCGAGTCTGTTTATGTTCTATTGCTCTGTAATAAATGATCACACACTTAGCAGCGGAAAACAGACTGGGACTCTGTTGTGCTGGGGTGGGGGCAGGAGACAGGCACAGGGAGGCTACAGAGAGAAGGAAGGGGCAAGGGAGGAAAAGAGCGAAAGGGCCAGCACCTGTGAAAAGAGGAAACGGAAACAGGGCTGGTTGCTGCCTCTTGCTTCTTTAAGGAAACCACCTGCCCCTCCAGGACCCACCTCCCCTGCCCTCAGTCCTGTTACTGTGTGCAGCTGGTTCTGCACCTGAAGGGGTCATATGACCCAGGTCTAGCCAATCAGCATATTCCTGCTTCCTGGCCCGTGATTGACACAGGTTTAGTCATGTGATCCAAATAGCCCAATAAGCTTCAAGATGGGGGACTCACATTGAAACTACTGGGGAGAAAATCTTTCTTCCCCTCTTAACACTGTGAGGACATAAGCCTGGAGCCGTAAGAATCCGTCTTGCCATCATGAGAGGAGAGTCCGTCTGAGAATGTCAACACAGAAGAAGGCCGAGCTGAGATGGAGAGAGAGAACACTGATGATGTAATCGGAGCCTCTGGATCCAGCCACACCTGAAGCTAATCCTAGCATTGGAGTTTTCCAGATGGTGAGCCAGTAATACCCCTTTTCTGCTTGTCAGTTAGTGCTGGGGTTTCTGTTACCAGTAGCCAACAAAATACTTAGTCATGATTTAAAAAAAAAAAATTTAAAAAAGTGGATGCCAAAAATAAGTAGACCAGGCCCCACAGGTAAATGGTGAGCAGGGTCGGTGAAACTGATAAAGCACAGAGCCTAAAAAATGGAAACTGAGTCCAAGCCTCGTGGTGCCACTTGACAGCCACTCCTTTCACTCTCCCAGCAACCCAACATGACCTGTGAAATCACTGTTTGAGCCAGGCAAAGAAAGAAAGAAGCAGGAGCGAGACCCAAGATGAAAACGTTTGGAAATAGTCCCAGAGCATAATGAATTGACTAACACCTGCTTCTCCCTGGAAGTCATCTAATGAAATTATTAGACCATCAGTTTACCACCGTAACGGCCAAGAGTGCTCTCCAGTGGCATAAACCATGAAAACAAAGCCAGAGTTCCACTTGTAATGTGCCTTACACTTTTTTGAGATGCAGTCTCACTCTGTTGCCTAGGCTGGAGTGCAGTGGCACGATCTCAACTCACTGCAACCTCTGCCTCCTGGGCTCAAGCTATTCTCCTGCCTCAGACTCCTGAGTAGCTGGGATTACAGGTGTCCACCACCATGCCCGACTAACTTTTGTGGAGTTTTTTTGTATTTTTAGTAGAGATGGGGTTTCACCATGTTGGCCAGACTGGTCTCAAACTGGTGACCTCAGGTGATCTGCCTGCCTCAACCTCCCAAACTGCTGGGATTACAGGTGTGAGCCACCATGCCCGGCCATTAAACACCTTTTTTTTTTGAGACAGAGTCTCACTCTGTCACACAGGCTGGAGTGCAGTGGCACAATCTTGGCTCGCTACAGCCTCCAGCTGCTGTGTTCAAGCAATTCTCCTGCCTCAGCCTCCCAAGTAGCTGGGACTACAAGCTTGTGCCACCACGCCTAGCTTTTTTTTGTATTTTTAGTAGAAACAGGGTTTCACCGTGTTAGCCAGGATGGTCTCGATCTCCTGACCTCATGATCTGCCCACCTTGGCCTCCCAAAGTGCTGAGATTACGGGAATAGCCACCGTGCCCAGCCAATACCTTCTTAATGGGCCTTTACTTCTTCACTTATGACTCTCTTTAAAGTTTGAACACAAATTGGCAGGAAGCTTTTAGAAATCGTTTGCCCTAATCTGAAAGGCAGTCACGGCTTGGAGAAAAGGGATCTCAGCTCATCAAAGCCAGCCTAGGCTTCCAAAGCCTAATCAGACAGGCTCTTTATCATCTTTGCTGTGTGTTCGCCGCCTGTCTGCTGATGGCCAGAACGCTTCCCGTGTTTTGTGCACACATAGTGCTCAGGCACAGTGAGAAGGAAGAAGCTGGTGGGCAGACGTCATGGAGTCACTGGGCTTTCGCCAGCCAGTGCCAATGCAGATCCCCCTGCTGCCCCTACTGAGCCCAGCAAAAGGAACTGCCCTCGGCAGGATCCTCCTAATGCCCATCCAATGATGTCACTGCTCTCGGCGCCCTGAGAATGTGGTCCACGCCCAGTACTGCGATCCCGCCTCCTCTCTCACTCTCTTCCCCCGGTGTTAGTCAGGGTTCCCTAGAGGGACAGAACTAAGACGATAGATAGATATATAAGGGAGTTTATTAAGTACTCATTTACACAATCACAAGGTCCTACAATAGGCTGTCTGCAAGCTAAGAAGCAAGGAGAGCCAGTCTGAGTCTCAAAATTGAAGAACTTGGAGGGTGATATTCAAGGGCAGGAAGCATCCAGGAGGGGAGAAGCTGTCCACTGGGAGGCTAGGCCCATCTCTCCTTTTCACATTTTTCTGCCTGGCAGCTGATTAGATTGTGCCCACCAGATTAAGGGTGGGTCTGCCTTCCCCAGCCCACGGACTCAAATATTAATCTCCTTTGGCAACACCCTCACAGACACACCCAGAATCAATACTTTGCATCCTTCAATCCAATCAAGTTGACACTCAGTATTAACCATCACACCTCCATATTCTCCAAATAGCCTTTCTTGTTCCTGTAGTTTGGTTCATTCCCATCTCAGGACCTCTGGCTGGCTGATCATCCTACCATCTTCACGTGGCACTGTCAGGCCTCCGAGGCTACGGCTTCAGTGTAACCTAAGAGAGGGCCCCCGACCGCTGTGGCTAAAGCGCGTCCTGTCCCATCAGACCTCCTGTTTCCCGTCGGCCATCTGTCCGCTCTATGAGGCACACCCTCTATGGTGCAAAGAGCTCAACTACCTGGTGATCACTGGGCCCAGGGACAAGCACAGATATATCTGTTGGATACATGAGTTAGTGCCTGGTCCCCTGGCTCTGCAGAACACCCAGGAGAAGCCACTTGATTGGGACACAGAGCTGTCACTGAACTGAAAACCACTGAGGGCACAGGCTGAGGTCTGGTGGCCGTGAGCAGCTGCTGATGCACATTGTTCTTTGAGGACCAGGAAATCGCCTGCTTGCCTGCCTGAGTGGGCACTGGGCTTTTGGGATTCAACTTGAACTAGAATAGAAACTACATTCTGGCTTGCTCACAGCTCTGTTCTTTGGGGATTTGGGCGGGGGGGGGCGGGATTTGAGACAGGGTCTTGCTCTGTCAGCAGGCTGGAGTGCAGTGGTGCAGTCACAGCTCACTGAAGCCTCACCTCCCAGGCTCAAGTGATCCTCCCGTCTCAGCCATCTGAGTAGTTAGAACCACAGGTGCACACCACCACACCCAGCTAATTTTTTTAAAAGTTTTGTAGTCAGGGTCTCACCGTGTTGCCCAGGCTGGTCCCAAACTCCTGAACTCAAGCAATCCTCCTGCCTTGGCCTCCCAAAGCACTGAGATTATAGGTGTGAGCCACCGTGCCTGGCTCTTTCGGGTTTTGACAGGGTGCAATCTCAGCTTTAAGGGCGCACACCCACTCTCATATTCACACACATATGTTCACACACATACACATACATTCACATACACACATAAGGCCAAAGTGTTGTAAAAACCGACATGTCTGCCGCACAGACCTCCCAGTCTACCCTTCAAAATACAGAGATGTGCGAACAAGCAGCATCGCCTCTGCACACGTGCACATACGCGCTCCACCCAGCCGGTTCTCCAGCTCCTGGGCGGCAGGACCCAGCGGGGTAGCCCCCACCCCAGCTCAAGCGAAGCAGCAGCTGCCCGAGAGAGATGGAGTCGGGCAGAGGCAGTCCGATGCCTTCATTCCTGTGGGAGGGGCTGCGACTGTGTCACCATTCCCCACCCTTCGGGCTCATGGAGCATTCTCCACCGGCCACCAGAGTTCGGGGAGGGCACTTGTCACCCTGAGAGGGAGCACATCTCCCTGCCTCCTATACAGCTGAGTGCAGTCGGGTGACAAGAATGTGGCCAAGGGGTGGAGGGCCGATGTTAGGTCACCTCCTCCATGACTGTGGCGAGCCAGCATCTTCCAAGTCGACAAGACCCGCACACCACGGGAGGCAGCAACCATGCTGAAGCGCAGGTCCTTGAGTGAGCTTGCAAAACAAAGCCACCGACCCGCCCAGGCCCACCCATTCACCTCAGGGCAGTGCCAGGAGGAAAAACACATTCCTGCTTGAGCCAGACTTGGGGGAACCTGTGAGAGCAGCCCAGCCTGAACCTAGTGACTGACCATCCGCCATAATTCCACATGTGACATTCCCTCTGAATGCCTGAGCCCTTCACGGGATAGGATGAGGCTGGGGCCTCAGGGGAAGTTTTGTTCCCATGAGCCTTCTCCTGGCATTTGCAGACTCGAGGGAAGGGGCTCTTCTGTTCACCTTCAGCCATGGTAACAGGGGTGTTGTGATGCCAGGAAAATGCCTTTTCTAAAGCGTGTGGGTTTCAGGCCGTCTGCTTGGGAAACAGATGAGTGAGCCAACCTGGGCTCAGATGCCACCATGGGGACAGCGGGGCGGTTGCCTGCAGCTGGAGTTGATCGGTTCAGCTCCAGCGTCCCTGAGGAGATTCTGCCCAGGCAAGAAAGTGGGGCTTGGCAGCCAGAGCGTGAGAAGGAGACCTCCAGGCTGGAGAAGGTTCCTGGAGGTGGGCAGGAGGGGCCTGGAGGAGGACCAGCTGCTCAGAGGCCTGCTGGCCGTGGGAGACAGCAGAATCCTGGCAGCCCCAGCCAGGCTGTGTGGCAGATCCTGATGGCTTCAGAAGCTGCTGATGGGACAGGCCTGGTGGGGAGCTGGAAGAAGACGAGGAGGCGCGGTGCAGCCCACGGCCATCTCAGAGACGAAAAGGCAGCCGGCCGGCAGGTGGTGGCTTTTTTAGAGTGATGCTCGGGCCAAGGAACGTCAAAAGCAGGCTCAACACCGCGTGCACTCAACTGGCTGTTGTTCCAGACCATCTGTCTCTCATTAATGAAGTTGTCCGGCAGGGCTGCTTAATAAAGATGCGTGGGCTTATTCAGCCTGGGCCGTCTTGCTGGAACTAAAGGGCACGCTGATTAAGCTGTGATGACTCCGCAGGCGCTGTCAACATGAAGGGAATCTCCAAGCACCCACTAGAGGAAACGACCTTGGAGGGCCCAGGCCCGCCCTGAACCCTAAGGCCCGCAGGCAACCGGCAGGGGAGGACAATCCCAGCCCAAGCGTCATCAACCAGGGTTCCCTGCTGCTCAGTTCCTCCAGCTCAGGGCTCACCTTCCCAACAACCACCATCCACTTCTTCCTCAGCCATCAGGACCAAGACTGTTTGCAAAGTGAGGTCAGCAGAATAGCAGCCCTCTGAAGATACCCACATCCCATTCCCTGGAACGTGTGAATGTGTTAGGTTACACGGTGCTATGATTTGGATGTGGCTTGTTTCGCCAAAACTCATGTCGCCATTTGATACCCCATGTGGCAGTGTTGGGTGGGGTCAGATACCTCCCGAATACACTCATGCCCTGGGTAGGGGGGCAGTTCTCACTGTCACTTGCGCTTCCTGGGAATGGATTCGTTCCCGAGGGCACGGTTGAAGGGTCTGGTTTCCTCTCTCACCACGTGATCTCTGCATGCACCTGCTTCCCCTCCGTGTTCTGCCGTGAGTGGAAGCAGCGTGAGGCCCTCACCAGACGCAGCTGCCCAGTCTTGGACTTTTCAGCCATTTACAAACCAAATAAACTCCTTAATAAATTATTAATTTATACATCACCCAGCTTCAGGTATTCTGTTACAGCAAAATAAAATGGGCTAAGGCTTGGTGAGGGGGAGTGAGGGCTGTAGACAGAATTAAGGTTGCAAATCAGCACACATCAAAGCAGGGGAATGCCCGCTGCAATCACAGGGGGTTCTGACATGTGGACGAGGTGGGTGGGAGTGGCAGCGTCAGAGCGCTGCAGTGAAAGAGGGTGCGACCGGCCACTGCTGAAGGCAACAGGACACCAAACACAATGGCCTCTAGAAGCAGAAGACAAGGAAATGGATTCTCTCCTGAAGATTCCTGAAGACGGCCCTGCTGTCACCCGGGTCAGCCCAGTGAGACCCACAGCAGACTTCTGACCTCCAGGACTATAATAAATTGGGGCTGTTAAGCCACTACCTTTGTGAAAACGTGTTACAGCAGCTGTCAGAAACTCACAAAGAGGGAACAGGTCCTGTTTGAAATACGCAGACCCCTGATGCCCTTGCAGCAAGGGCGGCCGTGTATCCCCATGCTGGCTGGTGAGGCCCAGCAGATGCTGCTGGGTTTCCAGAAAAGCCATCGTTTTGTGGATAAAAAGGAACACACTCCAGAGATGGAGCTTTCTGCCTTTCCCAGCCCCCTTGTCACTCCCCCCTTCTTCCTTCCTGGAGCACTGATGAAAGACCAGAGGTGGGGCAGCCACCCCAGACCAAGATGATGACTGCCTCATCCTGAGGACAGCAGAGTGCAGGAGCCAGGAGCCAGGACTGCTGCACTGCAGTCGCTGCCTGGCCCCGGGAGAATGGACCGCCTCCAGCTGCCTGTGTCTTGAGAGCCATAAAAGCTGCTGGGCCAAGCCTGGATTCTGTGGCATGCAGCCAGACACAACCCAAGTGACATGTAGCTCTTGTGATGACAAGAAAGGAGCTGACGTCCAGAACCTGGCTGGCTCTGGGTGCTGGGGGATCTCAGGGTGGAGGGGGCCCAGGGTGCTGGCTTCACACTGAACGGTGTTCCTTGGCCAGTCACAAGGGACTGTGGCTAAGGACCAGGGCCATGGGGAGTGCCCCCAGCAATTCGAACCACACAACTGCAGGGCACAGCTGCTGGTGGGCGCACAAGCGCAACCAGCCTCACACCCAGATGCAGTCTCCCCCTTCCGAGAAAACCCAAGCACACTGCGCGTGCGTCGTGGGTGCTTGTGCACACACACGTCTATGTTTATTGCATAAAATTCATCATTGCACTTTCCTCTATATTTTGTATAATCCAGGATTCCAGAAAGGATTTCATTGTGCTTAGTTTCAAAAAAATACCAAAATGAACATTAGATTACAGATACAGGTTCATATATTGAACTGAATGGTACATCCCAACCGCCTGGCTATGGAAACCCGTGACTTGACTTAGGAGTCCTGATGACGTGATCCCGACAGGAACCCCCGAGACTGGCAGGTGGAGGCAGCAGTGATGCGGTTCCTCCTGAGGACCCTCGGTGGCTGCGTGGTCTGGGCTCACAGCTGGAGGGCTCACCCATGAGGAACACGAGTGGACACCCGCTGCTTTGCAAACCTAATTAACGGTAGAAACACGTAAAGCCATTCAAGTTTGTACAGTAAAGAGATCCTGTATAAAATCCACTCGTTCCTTGGAGGGAAGCTGGCCCCGAGGCATGCTCTGGTTGAATGAGGACATTAGGTCCTCCAGGGACCACATTGCATCCACGACACAGACAGCATGTGAGCAGCCAGCCTGCCGGTCCTAACAGCCAGCTGTGAAAAGCTGTGTCAAGTCACCGGGTTTCTCTTGTAATAGCTAAAGCTCAAAGGCATGATGGGCCCTGAGGGAAAACAGGAGAGCCTGAGCTGGGAAGGGAAGAAAGGGATTTGCACCCTCACAGAGCCGAGTGGGACAAAGGGAGGCGGCGATTGAAGACAGGGTGTAAATGCTCAGGAGTGTCTGTCCTCAGCACCAGCTAGCCACACTGATCCCGCTGCCCTGTGTGTGCAGACACTCACTCTCACCACAGTGCCTCACACGTGGCCCAGACACGCCCTCCTGGTCTCTGAAGGCCAGGATCCCGCTTCCAGTGTGTGGAAGATCCAGGAACCCACCAGATTTTTATCGCTTCTCGGCCTTTTGGCTAAGATCAAGTGTAGGAACCCACCAGATTTAACAACAAAACAGAGAAACAATCCCTCCCCAAGCCTGCAGAACACCTGGTGCGAACATCTTTTACAACAGCTGTAGGTTTCTGTGTCATTTCTTGAGCATACGAAAGTTACAGTGCACGCGGGGGCGGCTGAGCGACATGCCAGCCAGTCCGACTCAGAAGCCCTGCAGCTCAGGGATGTCCCAGTACAGATCCAGGGCCTCGGGGTTCGAGAAAGCACTTCGTTGCTCCACAGCTTTTCCCGCGATCATCTGTTTGACGGCAACCTCCACTTTCTTGCCATTGAGTGTATACTGCAAGGGAAAGGTAGAAAAAACAAGAAATGCCATTTAAAACTGAAGCAGGGAAAACGAGTGGCCCTGGGGATACCCAGGCCCAAAAGGCCCCGCCTCCACCTGGAGTTCCGAGAGTGAATGAGTCTCAGCTCCAAGGTGCCCCTCTCCCCCGCAGGTCTGCAAACATGCCCCGAAGTACAGCAGCTGACAACTGTCCCCTCTGGGTTTGGGGAATAAAACCTGTTCCAAAAGGCAACTTCAAGGCCTGGTGCTGAAACCCAGCTCTCACACTCTCCAGAGCCTTCCACGCTGCCCCTAGCATGGCTGTTGAGAAAACAAGGCTCTTTCCAAGATGCCCCGAGGTCACCATGAGCACGTTCACTTTTCTAACCCTGCACACTCCACTGGGCCCCCTGGGCCCAGCCGCATGTCACATCCAAGCTGGCCTCGAGGCGGCCCTCCAGATGCCCCGCTGACCCCGGCAGTGCAGATTCCAGATGGGAATACAGAAAAAGTGTCGCTCAGCGGTCAGGGCCTGCCTGGTCAGGATAAAAATGCAGACACAGATCATTCCTAATTCCCAGCGGGCACCCCAAGCAAGAAAGTTTTCAGGAAGACGTGGCTTCTGCCACCACCCCCGGGGGATGTCGGGTGAATTCCAGAGCCCGAACTGGTTTCCTGGAACAAAAGTGGGGGTGCCAGCACCTAGCCTGTAGGCTGTGCATCGGGTTGAACAAGTTAGCGCGCACACAGCTTCAGAAGCGCCCGGCTACGTTTTATGAGTGTACTTTTATTTATACTTTCATTTTACTTCTCTCTGTATCTTATCACATGTTATTCTATGATAAAGACTAGCTACTGCCATTACTTCGGGAGTGGCCCAGCTTCTTAGAACTAGGGGCAAAAGCATCCCCAAGGCCCCACGAACTCCCCCTCGGAGCCAGCCATCTGCACGGGATGCTGCATTACTTTTTTTCCTAGTCAGCCCCTTTGCACACATTCAGGGCTCCCTCTAAGTAAGATTCGTGGCACATGTGTATCCAGGCTCGTCCGGATTCATGGCACCTTGAATCCAGACAAGGCTTTGGTGGCGTTCGTGTGCGTTGGGCTAGGAAACTTCACGAGCAACAGAGCCCAGGAAGGCTCCTCGCCCGAGCTCTCCATCACTGGGGCTTTTTTTTTTTTTTTTTTTTTACCTGAGATGTAATTAAAATTCATTCATTTGAAAAATTCAGTCGATGTGTGAACTAATTAAGGATCTAAGCGCAGGCTTCCGAGGGCCTGCCTGTCACCTCACGCAGTGTCGCTAGCCCTCCCGCCATGAGAAGAAAGCGTCTCGTCTGCTCTGTGCCCCACTATGCTTCACGAAGGGGTCCACATGTAGCTCATGGGAGCTAATAATGCCACCTTCCACCTGCTGGTAAAATACAGAGGCATCCTCTTAAAAGAAATCCTACTACCATTTCCTCTGGGGAGAGGGGAAAGGTAGAGGAAAGGAAAAAGAAAGAGAAAGAAGCCCCCCCCGTACCCCCAACTCCTGCACCGGCCTCCCCAGCTAGACGGGAGCCCAGCAGCCTCCTGTCAGGAGGGGCCAGACATCCCAGTCATGTCCACTGGACTTGGGACAGCCATGGCTGCCTGGGGGCTGCAGGCAGGAAGCCCTCAAACGCCAGGAGTCCATTCCGCTTGGTCATGACCCTCCAGGGTCCCCAGGTCTTTACTCTGGGTGAGCAGAAGGCAGAGCTGACTATAGACACCGCTTCCTTGGGCAGGACCCCTCATCTCTCCGGGTTTCCTCATCTGTCAGATGGGCGTGAGGAAGACAAGCTTGTCCCACCTCACCAGGGTCAGACGACCAGTTCCCCACCCCCATTCACTCACCAGACACCAAAAGCACCTGCTGTTTGCCAGGCAGTCAGCTGGGCACCAAGGAGGAGGTGAACCCACAAGGTTCCTGTCCTCAAGGAGCCTCCACTTCAGATAGAAAGCTGTGGACATACACAAGAACTCACCCTCAGTCCATGGCACACACTGTGACAGCTACAGATGGAGGCCAGGACACTGGGAAAGCAGGAAATGCAGGAGAGTCTCGGACACTTGAGCAGAGAGCAACTGAGGTCAGGGGTGTGGAAGGGCTTTGCGTGGTGCGCAGACCCACTCCGAACAAAGGCTGAGAGTGAGCAGAGGCAGCATAGAAACAGAGGCATGGAGGCTGCGTTCTGGGCACCCCATGGCCCACCGCACCCACCAGGCAGGCTCTGCTATCAACCCACCTTAGAGATGAGGAAACTGAGGCTTGGATGCTAAGTGAGTTGCCCAAAGTCATACCTCAGAGGCAGAGGGGGAGCCAGGGGTAAGCAACAGAGCCCCTGTGCATAAAGACCCGCTGTGAAGGCTGGTGGTGGGAAGGCCCACGGAGGTCACAGCTCCCCAGTCCTCAGGGTCTGCTCGCTCCACTGGTGCCACATCATCACCCTGAGCTGTGGCGGGCAGGTGGCAGGCGGGTGATGGGTTCCTCTCCTCATGTCACAGGCCGGAGATGGGACGAGTCTTACTCAACTCGAGGAGTGGGGCTGGCTCTGGACCCAGATCTCTCCTGAGCACTCGCCAGGGCCACCCCAAAATCTCAAAATTGGCACTGGCTTCCCAGGGAACAGAAGCAGAAGTGTCTCTCCACAGAGACAGAGACAGGCCGCCGGCTACTGCCAGCACTCAGATGCGCCCCAGGCTCAGGCTATTCTCGGGGTGGTGCGGGGAGGGTAGCCCATTCCCCACAGGCACCATGTGAAGGGTCAGACCTGCAACATGCTCTCCCGCCTCAGCAAGGCCCAGGACTTTGCAGATAGGACCTCAGTTGTCTTCTTCTGACCCTGAAGTGGGTCCAGTTCCCACACCGTGTCACCTCCCTGTGGAGGCTGGGCCCCCCCCTAGCTTGGAACAAAAGAGCTAAATCCTCTCCTAAGCCTGCCGTGAGGGTCCAAAAATACAAGGCCATTCAAAAATCTGGAGGAACCCTCCAAATGACTTCCTGAATGGGCCTAGGAGACCCTATCCGGGGAGACAAAGAGCCCAGAGCCCAGCGGGGCGCCCTGGCAGCAAGGCCACGAAAGCCAGGATAACCCTGGAAAGAAACGAGATTAGTTTGTTCCCTTCCTAATAAACTGCTCCACTGCTCTCGTGATCAGATATGGTTTGGTAATAACCATTTTGGCAGCAAAAGTCCCAAGTTCTTTTTCAATCAAAGCCATGGGGACAAATTCAAATTCCACTTTCCTAAAATGTTCCAGATGAGACCGCACTGATTCACCGAAGGAAGACCGCAGACCCTCATCAGCAAAGACAAGAAGGGTCACTGATTCAAGAACTACCTTCTTGGAGAGCACCGATGACCCCACAGAGAGGTGCCAAGACTCGCCAGCCAAAAAAAAAAGGAAAGAGACTGATGGAAAAGCCCCCAAGCTGCAGGGCTCTGCCCACACATAACCAGAACGCAAAGGAGAGGCGTGGACACCGTAGAAACGGAACGGACGCCGCAGACGAGGGCAGGCACCGGGAGGAGGAGCAGCGGCCCGAGCGGGAACCAGTCCCTCAGGGATGGGCAGGGATTGCACGCGGGCCCATGCTGCGAGTGCCCTCCCCAGCCGACTCCTCAAAAGGTTGTTTTGAAAATGTTGAAAGAACTTTCCAAAGGGAAAGAGAACAATCTTTCTCTTTCAAAAGTCAATGGCATCACTTATTTCAACATTCTCCAGAAAGCAGCCTCCCCTGGTAAACCCCGTCTCTGGTCACACCTCACAGACTCAGCCCTGCTCCCGACAACATCAAAGTCAGCTTCCCCGGGACCCCAGTGAGTGTCTGTTCCCATCTTCTCCTTAATGAACAGCCAATCCATAGGCTTCAAGTACAGCCTGCTACTGTCTGTTTAAATTGTGTACGTTCACAGACACACTTGCACACACACACACACACACAGCAGCTTCTGTCAGCTTGTCGGGGTATCCGTTTTGTAAGCAATGCGAATTAAAGCTGTGATCCCATCTGGGGGAGCCCCCTCCTCCTCGACTTAGAATCCAAGCAGAGTGTACTGGGGCCAGGGCTGGGGGGGCAACCACACAGCCTTCTGAAAAAGAGTCAAGTCTTGTCATACCGGCTGAACTTAAAGTTAAAAGGCAAGACCAACGGCTCGCAGCAGCACTTTAAAAAGTTAAAATTGGCCAGGCTCGGTGGCTCATGCCTGTAATCCCAGCACTTTGGGAGGCTGAGGCAGGTGGATCACCTGAGGCCAGGAGTTTGAAACCAGCCTGGCCAACATGGCAAAACTCCATCTCTACTAAGAATACAAAAATTAGCCAGGCATGGCAGTGGGCACCTGCAGTCCCAGCTACTCAGGGCTGAGGCAGGAGAACTGCTTGAACTTGGGAGGCAGAGGTTGCAGTCAGCCAAGATTGAGCCATTGCACTCCAACCTTGATGACAGAGCAAGACTCAGTCTCAAAAAAAAATAAATAAATACATAAAATAAAAAGTTAAAATGAATGTCCTCATTAAAAATTTTGAGAACACACTAAAACCAGGGGTTAGGAAGGGGAAGTTGGCTGGACCTGCAGGGCTCGGCGCGCTAACCCTCCGAACATGGGTATTTAGCAGACACTGCTTTAAATGCAGTCTTAGGAAGGGTACGGAAAAGGGTGGCAGGGAGGATGGCGTTGCTAGGCAACGTGGACAAACGATATATAAAGCACCAGCAAGCTGCTCAGATATGAGTGCCCCTCGATGTGTGGGCTCGGGGGGCGATGGCAGCGGTCTCTTCGCTGGCAGGAGACGGCCGTACCGGGATGCCCTTGGTTTCCAGGATGAGGCTGGGCACGTGCCGCGCAGACAAGCCCACACGGATGGCGTCACGGATCCTCTTCACCAAGTCAGGCTGGAAGGTGTGCCCAGAGGCCATCTTCAGGAAGAGGATCACCCTCTCCTCCCCGTACCTGCTATACTGGGGGACACACAGGCTGTCCTCCACCTCCTCGAAGGATTCCACTGTGGAGACAGGAGAGGTGCACGTTCACACAGGGGGCTCCTCAGCAACCTGGCAGAGCAGGACGGGCATGCCGGGTCCCCCAGGCCTACCAGGGCTGCATGTGTTCTCCCAGCCACCCAGGAGGAGCACTTTGGAGGGACATTTGCTGAGGAAGCATCACAAGTGGAAGAAAACTCATCACTGGGGAGGCAGAAAGAGCTTCAGCTTTGGCAGGACGGGCGATGTTCTACCAGGGGGACAGGTATGGGCCTTACTCACTTAATGAGAAATTAACTCAAGATAAAAGAAAAAAAAAAGGGATGGGTATGGTGGCTCATGCCTGTAATCCCACAACTCCAGGAGCTGAGGTGGGAGAATCCCTTAAGTCTAGGAGATTGAAACCAGCCTGGACTACATAGGGAGACTTTGTCGCTACAAAAATTAAACACTAAGCCAGACATGGTGGCACATGCCTATAGGCACAGCCACTAAGGAAGCTGAGGCAGGAGGATTGCTTGAGCCCAGGAGATCAAAGCTGCAGTGAGCTATGATTGTGCCACTGCCCCCCAGCCTGGGCAACAGGGTGAGACCCTGTCTCAAAAAAAGAAAGGAAGCAGGTGGCCAGGCGCAGTGGCTCACACCTGTAATCCTAGCACTTTGGGAGGCTGAAGTGGGTTGATTGCTTGAGCTCAGGAGTTTAAGACCAGCCTGGCCAACATAGGAAAACCTCATCTCTATAAAAAATACAAAAATTAGCAAAAATTAGCTCGCCTGTAGACTCAGCTACTCGGGAGGCTGAGGTGAGAGGATCGCTTGAGCCCAGGAGGTGGAGGTTGCAGTGAGGCAAGACTGCACCCCTGCACTCCAGCCTGAGTAAGAGAGTAAGACCCTGTTTCAAAAAAACAAATAAGTAAAAATAAAAAGGAAGCAGGGGTCTGTGGTGGGGATTCCACTGGAGGGAGGAGCAAAGGCTGGAATCAGACCGTCGGGATTTCTCCGCCCTGGCTCACAAATGACCTTTACACAAGTTTAGAACTCTGACTGAAGTTCTAGTGAACGAGGCCATCTAACCAACTTTGCAGCCTGGGCCGGGCGGTTTGAAGGCCCACAGGTGACTCACAACCGCACTCCATCCTCACGCAGTTGTGAGACTCACGAGCCTACACTATTTGTGCTTGGTATCCTAACCCTGCACCCTCTCTGTGTTTCTGGTTTCTTCACCCATAAAGAGGAGACACAAGTTGACCCGGCACGGTGGCTCATGCCTATAATCCCAGCACTTTGGGAGGCCGAGGCAGGTGGATCACTTGAGGTCAGGAGTTCGAGACCAGCCTGGACAATATAGTGAAACCCTGCCTCTACTAAAAACACAAAAATTAGTTGGGTATGGTGGTGCATGTCTGTAATCCCAGCTACTGAGGAGGGTGAGGCACAAGAACTGCTTGAACCTGGGAGGCAGAGATTGCAGTGAGCCAAGATCGAGCCACTGCACTCCAGCCTGGGTGACAGTGTGAGCCTTGGTCTTAAAAAAAAAAAAAAGAGTAGCACAAGTAACCAACCCAGCAGAGCTCACCAGGAGGATGAAATACAATGGGGAAGGGGATGGGCCCTAAAGACCCCATCTGAGGTTTCATGAGGATAGCACTGTGGGCAAGCTGTGTTCTGGAAGGGAGGTCGGGCTCACAAATGTCCACTGTCACACCAGAGACCAGGGGGCCACAGTCGTGCCAAAGGTGGGGCCTTTGGAAATGGCCCCTGGGGCTCCAGTCAGCACCCTCCTCCTTCCTGGGTACTCAAGAATGCAAGGGGAGAGGGCGCAGTACGTACCAATGTTATAGATTTCTGAGCTGCCAAACCGCACCCCGTTGGGGTTGAGTGTGCCGTCACTGGAAAGAGAGAAGAGGTCAGGGTCACACTACAGCTCCGGAGTGAGGCAAGTCCCAGGGGTCCCTGGGGAGGGCAGTCACCCCCCCCTCCACATGGCATCCCCAGCACCAGTCACAGACTCTCCCCTCCCCAGCTCCTTGCCCCGCCACCCAGCTCTGTCTCCCTCTCAGGTTAAAGCTCAACATTGAGGGAGGCCCCTCTGCGAGGGAACATCTGTCACCTCACTCCCTTCCCACCTGCAGACACGATCCAGCCTAGGTGTGGACACTGCTATGGCTTTGCTGTGAGATCCCCAACCTGACACCCCCTACCCGAGAACCCCATCACAAGGCAGGGAAATTTGGATCACGCCCAGACCCAGCTCTCAGGAAGGAAGCTGGCACAAGGATGCCCCACCCCAGAAAGGACACAGGAAGGGTCCCAGACAGGGGACAGTCAGCCATGTCGCAGACAGAGCAGACAATGCTTCCTCGGAGGGCGCCTTCAGGCCCAGGGGCGGCATGTGCCCAGCACAGAGGTGGGGAAGCATGGCACACCAGCCAGTGGGCTGTGCGTGGGTGGTGTGGACACCCTGGTGTGGAGTGGAGTGCAGTGCCCAGGAAGGGAGTCACTGACTCTCACAGAAAGCACCTCCCACACACTCCCATGCCTCCGAAAGGTGGAGCTCCAGGGAAGAGAAGCCCACTCTGCAGCCCTCACCTCCGGCCAAGCATGACGATGCCCCCGGTCTTGGGGTTGATTCTGCAGTAGTCGCCATGAGTCCAGATACCTGCAAGGACAGCAGAGACACCCGGTCACAGGAGGAGAAGGGGCCATGACGAGCTGCCTTGACAGACGCTGGGCTCAGGTCTGCAAACATCCGTGGGGCCCAGAGGCAGGTCAGGTGTGGGGCTGGGGGAAGAAGGGAGCCAGGCTGTTCCTGCCCCAAGGAACACGTCCTCTCGTGGGGGCTGCTGCCAGGGCAGCCGACACAGCTGGCGAGGAGGAACGCAGCTCCTCAGGCACCAGCAAAGACCTGGGAATTCGCAGAGGGCAGGACCAAGCTGGGCCAGGGCACTGAGGGTCCACAGGAGCATCTGGAGACAACTCTGAGTGGAGTGCAGGAAAGAACGAGCTCTCAGGAAGCAAGAGTGGCCAGGGGCTGCGGAGGCCACAGGGTGCACAGAGGTCGGGGCCAGATCTTGGAATGGAATACACAAGGTCACGACCACGAAGGAGGCTCCTCCACCAGTGCCACATGGATGGAGAGCCGATTAGCAGGTAAAACCCAGGGGACGGCCAGGCATGGTGGCTCAAGCCTGTAATCCCAGCACTTTGGGAGGCCGAGGCGGGTGGATCACGAGGTCAAGAGATCGAGACCATCCTGGTCAACATGGTGAAACCCCGTCTCTACTAAAGATACAAAAAATTAGCTGGGCATGGTGGCACGTGCCTGTAGTCCCAGCTACTCGGGAGGCTGAGGCAGGAGAATTGCCTGAACCCAGGAGGCAGAGGTTGCAGTGAGCCGAGATCGCGCCATTGCACTCCAGCCTGGGTAACAAGAGTGAAACTCCGTCTCAAAAAAAAAAAAAACAAAAAAAAAAAAACAAAAAACCCAGGGGACGAGGAGGGTGGGGGAAGAGCAAAGAGCCAGGGGTGACAGCAACACGGTGTCAGCAGGCCACGTGAGTGTCTACACGTGCAGCCGTTCAGAGAAGGCCTGCGCGCTGGGGTGGCACCATGAAGCTATCAACCAAGGGACACAAATCCCAGCTTTGGATGCAGCATCTAAGGAGAGAGGCACCAAACAGTGAAGAGAAGCCACGCATCTGAGAGTCACCCAGGGAGCAGGTAGCCAGCCGGGGCCTCCTCCTCCCAGCTCCCACCCCAGCCCTTCATCAGCCACACTGAGGGGAGCTGGCTGGCTGTAACCAAAAGCACATCTCTGCCGCCTTGCAATGCCGGAAGTCATCTGCCTCAGCAGCAGGTTGGCCTCCTGAAATAACGTCCCGAAGATTTCCTGCGATCCGGAAAGGGAAAACAAGAAGTAAGCCAGCTTCCGTGTCTGCACTGCCGGGCGGCAGCCTCGGAAGGCATCTCTTCCCTTCCAAATCGAGACACTTCTCCGGCACCTCTCCACTCTGCGGCAAGCGCTAACCCAAACAGCTCACGACTCAGCAGCTACGTGGTCTATTCACGCGTTCATGTGACACGTGAAGGAGACACTGCCACAAGCCACAACCAAGGCTTCCACAGGGACGAAGGCCAAGGGACCGTGTGCAGGGACTGTCCCTGGGAGGCAGTGGAAGAGAATGAAATGAGCCCTAAGCTACTTATTCTGATGCAGAAAACAGAATTGCAGCCCTTCAGGTCTTTTCTTCTGCCTCCCCAAGCTAGAGAATGAAACCAAATCTTTCTCACTGGACTTTTAAAAGATTCACATCCACAAATAAGGAAAAAAAAAAATCCACTCCTAGGCTTGCAATTGACAAGCCCGGGTTCTGCAGAAGCACATGTGTATGGCTACTCAGCAAACTGAGTCTATGAATGGCAGCCACGTGAGAGGAGAGCCGCAAGCCTGTCCCATTGGCCTGGGAATCCTGCCTCATTCTGGAACTTCCATGCCAGCAACATACAGTCTTGTTTGCCTGGAGTCAGATCTCCCTTGAATTGCATGGGAAATTTCTGGGTTTTCTGGGCCATTTGCCGTACTGTGCCGCAGAAATGCAGAGGAAAAGGAAGATGTAATTCCACCCTGAAGAAACTCTTTTGTGAAACTGTCCCCTGACACACTTTGATCCCTTGCAAAGCCAAGCTGAGAGGAAGAATCCACAAGTAGTGGCTGGTGCCAGGGCACCACAGAGGAAGAGGCTTGACGGCCAAGCAAAGTCGCAGAAGCAATGTCTTCCCTTCCACAGCAGACTGAACAGATTGAGGTCATTCTCATTCTTCAAGGCATCAACTTCAGCTCTGAGTCTCCTGGGAGCTGAGGCAAAAGTGGAAATATAGTGGGAACAGGTGACTGCAAATAACAGACCAGGCCTGTTTGGAATTGTCACCTGCAATGACCTAAATATTAAGTCTGCTTTTACGTTCTTTTAAAATATTAAGTTTTGCCGGGCGCGGTGGCTCAAGCCTGTAATCCCAGCACTTTGGGAGGCCGAGGTGGGTGGATCACGAGGTCAAGAGATCGAGACCATCCTGGTCAACATGGTGAAACCCCGTCTCTACTAAAAATACAAAACATTAGCTGGGCATGGTGGCACGTGCCTGTAGTCCCAGCTACTCAGGAGGCTGAGGCAGGAGAATTGCCGGAACCCAGGAGGCGGAGGTTGCGGTGAGCCGAGATCGCGCCATTGCACTCCAGCCTGGGTAAGAAGAGCGAAACTCCGTCTCAAAATAAAATATTAAGTTTTTAAAAATAATAAAAAGCAGCCAGGCGCAGTGGCTCATGCCTGTAATCCCAACACTTTGGGAGGCCGAGGTGGGTGGGTCACAAGGTCAGGAGTTCAAGACCAGCCAGGCTAACATGGTGAAACCCCATCTCTACTAAAAATACAAAAATCAGCCGGGCGTTGTGGTGCATTGCCTGTAATCCCAGCTACTCAGGAGGATGAGGCAGGATAATCGCTTGAACCCAGGAGGCAGAGGTTGCGGTGAGCCAAGACTGTACCACTGCGTTCCAGCCTGGGCGACAGAGCAAGGCTCCAACTAAAAAAAAAAAACAAAATTATAAAGCCATAAAGAAAACCAAAACGGGCTCATAATCTCACCACTCATATAAGCCCTTATTCACACTCCTTATTCATTTATTCACACAATCACATGTATGTACTTGCTTTTTAAAATTTACACAAGGCCAGGTGCAATGGCTCACACTAGTAATCCCAGCACTTGAGGAGGCCGAGGCAGGAAAATTGCTTGAGCTCAAGAGTTCGACACCAGCCTGGGCAACATAGAGAGACCTCATCTCTACAAAAAAGTACAAAAATTAACCAGGCATGATAGCACACACCTATAGTTCCAGCTACTTGGGACGATGAGATGGGAGGTTCCTTTCAGCCCTGGAGATCGAGGCTGCCGTGAGCCAAGATCACACCACTGCACTCCAGCCTGGGGGACAGAGACCCTGTCTCTAAAAAAAATAATTAAAAAATAAAATGGGCCGGGTGCGGTGGCTCAAGCCTGTAATCCCAGCACTTTGGGAGGCCGAGGCGGTTGGATCACAAGGTCAAGAGATCGAGACCATCCTGGTCAACATGGTGAAACCCCGTCTCTACTAAAAATACAAAAAATCAACTGGGCATGGTGGCGCGTGCCTGTAATCCCAGCTACTCAGGAGGCTGAGGCAGGAGAATTGCCTGAACCCAGGAGGCGGAGGTTGCGGTGAGCCGAGATCGCGCCATTGCACACCAGCCTGGGTAACAAGAGCAAAACTCCGTCTCAAAAAAAATAAAAATAAAAAATAAATAAAATGTCCACAAAAAGGGATGGTACATCCTCTGTTCTTGAACTCTCATTTTCACTTACTAACTCCCTGGATATCTTTATGCCGACACACAGCCTGTTTACATTTTCACCTGGCATCACTTTTTAAGGTAACGATGTCCATAAACCCACTCCCCGTGGTGGAAAGGAAGGCTTGCTCTTGTTGCTTGGTTTTGCCATTAGCCATTTCCTATACAGCCCCAGGATCTCTCCGTGTCGGTGCTTGAGCTAAGGTCTAAGAGCAGCCTGTGTTCACTGTGTCCATGATAAACAGCTTCAGATCTCATTATCTGATCTGCCTTTGTCTTTCCATATTTGTTCACCTCTCTCGCCTACACCCAGGAAGTATCAGAGGAAGCTACCGATAAAACTGACTTCATGATATAATCCTATTCAAAGAAAAGCAAAAGCCTACCCTAAAGGTAAGAGAACTCCAAAAACAAAGTAATGATTTCAGCTCTGAGTTTCCTGGCAGCCAAGGCAAAAATGGAAATATAACACATCACAAGGAATTTGTTTTCTCCAAGAAGGAATTTATCAGTTTCAAAAAGAGATTATTCTGAAATTAATCCTGAGAGGCATCTATCACATGAACCCTTACACAGGTGACCAAAAAAAAGTGACAGAAAAGAGAGTTTTCGCAGAGCGATGTTACAGAAGATGGGCTGTCGTTTCTTGGATGGATCCTCAAGCTGAGAGTCTAATCCTTTTGGCCTCTCCTCCCAAGGCAGGAGCCAAGGTGGGGCACAGGGGCAGCAGGTGTGCAGGAGAGACTGAGCCGCCCCGGGGGGATGCCCCACACTGCTGCAGGAAGGAGCTATTCCAGGCACAATGGCTCTGACGGTGACATGCAAACACGCGAGGCAGGAAGGATCCCTGGCAAATCCTACCACTTGCCGCTTTCTGATTCTCCACACGTGGTCTATACTAACCCAGATTACCTTTTGAGAGACTGCAGCAAGCAAGTGCTGAGTATAAATAACTCTGGAACAGAAGGCTTGCTAAATGATGAATTATATAGCAGCAATAACTCGAGACTGCTTATGAGATAAGATTAGAGAGAGGCAGGAATCAGAGCTTTAAATAAAAGACTTCCCTGCTCTGGGGCAAGGCATCACTCAAAAGACGACACTCAAGGGTGTCAGTCTATGTGAGAGTGACGTCTCGGGTTGTAAATCCTTCTACCGCAAAAGCGCTCTTCCTCCAGCGTCTCTGTGAAGACTGGATGATGGTGAGAGACACAAAGGAAGAGAACCAAGCCAGATGCCGCTTCCACATGCCACTCCTCTTGAACAGGCAGGCATCACCCTGTTTCAGCGAGTGGTCCCTGCACCCTCCACCCTCCCACATGCAAACCAGAGGCTCATGCCAGCTCCCAGCAGCTGGGACCAGGGCCAAGAAGCTCTGGGCAAAGGTGGCTGAGATTCAACTAAACCCAGATTACAGTTGCACACGACAGCTTCGAGCTGAAAACAACAAGATATCGATCAAAACTGATCATCGCCCCACTGGCAGAATAAGCTATAAGCAGCTTCTCCAAGCCCTGGTGGGGGAAGAAAGAGGGGAGGGGCGGGATGGGAGGGAGGGAGGAGGATACAGAATGAGACACAGAAGGCCCAGCCGAGGCAAAGGCTGGGCAGCTCCGCCTGCATCTCTGCAACCGACCTGGGAACTTGGAGAAGTACGCCTTCCTGTACTTGCTGCCGTTCTCATCGTTCCAGAAGTGTGTGGGCTGGCAAGGGATCGGCTTAGTACACACCAGCTCGCCGCTCTCTCCCCAGACCGCCTTCCCTGGGATGAGCAGAATTAAAAATAAGCCCAACACACACCACAGCCACACACCCTGGCTGCCTCTCCCTTTCTTAAGCTATGACTTATTATGCAATATTCCAGACACACACAAAGGTACAGAGATGGTCATGCCCACACACCTGTCATGGCAGCCTAATAATGTGTTCCTCCCAGCCGAAGTCCCCTCCCTGTGTGCTCCCCAAAATCACCGTCCTGGAGGTGGTGACTTGTTATTCCCGTGTGTGAACATTTCTGCTCCATCTGCACGCATCCCTGAATAGCACAGGTCACTCGGCATGCCTCTGAACTACACAGTCATTCTGTGTCCCGTGTCTTCCTTTGCCCACTCAGCATGACATCTGGGTGGCTCGTATGGGCTACTACGTGTCAGTCCGGTTCATTCTATTTAGCAACTGATCATTCTCCGTATGTGATCACAGTTTCTTCCTCCCAAGAATGGACATTTCCATTGCTCCCAATTTTGTTTTCGATTACAAGTCACGGGGCTACAAACATTCTTGCATGTATCACAAGTCAGTCTTCCGGGAGTGGAATTCCTAGATCACAGGGCACGTATGCACCTTCAGCTTCGCTGACTACTCCTGCGTTGCTCTGCAGAGCAGCTGCGCGGAGCCCTGCTCACCCCTCCTAGCACAGCTGGATTTCTAGCTGCCAGGCACAGCACAGCAAGAGACTATCCCTTCAATGCCCAGGCTCTCAGAAGCTCAGAGCTGGCCACTGCCTGTATATCCAGCACCAGGATTCAGACTCAGGACAACGACCACCCACCTGCCTACCGTTCCTGAGCACAGAGCCCCCCCACCATCTGGCCTCCAACTTGACCCTGACTTCTCAGGGGCTGCGGATCAGGAGCCTGGTGGGTGTTAAACCAAGCTGGGGGAAAGGATGTCACACTCCAAGTGACAGGGGCCTCCCCTCCAAGGGCTGTTTTGGAGAATTATCACCAAGCCAAGTTACACATCTGAGCGCTCCCAAGCTCCCAACTCACGCCTAATCACAGAAAGAAACAGTTGGTGAAGCCATCACCTTCCTCGTTCCACGCCTCCACGGCCATGCCCAGGTTCCGGGCCTGAATCTCCCCTTTATACACAGGAATAGAAACATTCTGGCCCATGAAGCAGGAGATGATGTCGGTGCCTCCTGCAAGCAATGGCAAAGGGAGATTCAAAACTCAGAAGCCCAAGACAAGTTGCTTTCAAATTAGTGAGCAACAAAGGAGAAAGTGCCCAGAGGACAAGTACCTACTACTCTCCAAGAAAAACACCGCCAACCCCAGGCAGGTGGGGCTTCTTTTCAGGTGATATGGAGGCTGGAACGAACCCCCAACATCTGGTGATTTATGTTTTGGCCGAGCCTTCCTGCTAAAGGATGTGCTAAGTAAATGACCTCCTGTGGCCACGCTGAAATTCAAGACTCAGGATCGCAGAAGATGGAAGTTTTGCCTGTGCTATGTACCCAGCAGATGCTGCTAGGCGGACCCATCACATGCGAAGGCTCACATGCCACAGTTTACGTGGACTTCATGGTTGGAAAAACCGAAACGTTCCCAGCTGCAAGGACCATGGAGTGTGATATCTCACGAGAGACTGTGCTACATGGAAAATACTCCTCTTTCTGGAATGAGCTGGAAATGGAGTCAGGCTCCATGGGCCACCATGCAGGGGAGGAGTATGAATCCCCCAGCCCAGGCCCCTGCTGACAACAGCCACTCTCTGACCCAAAAGCCTGTGTGGGAAGAGAAACGGAAGCAGGGTAAACCTGCAAGAGAGCACAGACTCTCACACTACACAAACACACACACACACACACACACACACACATCCATGCACACACCACACATACACATACCACACGCATGCACACACCACACTTACATGCATACACACTTACATGCAGACACATGTATGCACACACCACACATACACACATACACATGCACACATCACACATACACACATACGCACACACCATACATACATGCACATACCACACATACACATACCACACGCAGGCACGCACCACTTACATGCATATACACACACTTACATGCACAGACACATGCGCACACACACCACACATATACACACGCACACACCACACATACACATACCACACACATGCACACACCACACTTACATGCATACACACTTACATGCACACACACATGCGTACACACACCACACATACACACACACACGCACACACATGCACACACCACACATACATGCATACACACACGCACACAAGCGCGCACACATACATACACACACACACGAGCACAGCAAGGGCAGAACACACAGAGGACAGGATCATTCCACTCCCGCAGGTGAGAAAGCAGAGACAGTGGAGAGTGGGCGACAAGGAGCGCCCCTCCCTAACCCCTGGGCCTGTGTCTGAATTCTTTTTTTTTTGAAACAGGGTCTCACTCTGTTACCCAAGCTGGAGTGCAGTGGTGTGACCTCAGCTCACTGCAGGCTTGACCTCCTGGGCTCAAGAGATCCTCCCACCTCAGCCTCCCAAGTAGCTGAGATTACAGGAATACACCATGCCCAGCAATTTCTTTTTTTGTTTTTTTAGGGTTTTTTTCTGAGACGGAGTCTCACTCTGTTGCCCAGGCTGTAGTGCGGTGATGCAATATTGGTTCACAGCAACCTCTACCTCCCCATTTCAAGCAATTCCTGCCTCAGCCTCCCAAGTAACTGGGATTACAGGCATATGCTACCACGCCCAGATAATTTTTTTTTTGGTAGAAATGTGGTTTCACCATGTTGGCCTGGCCGATCTTGAATTCCTGACCTCAAGTGATCTGCCTGCCTCAGCCTCCCAACGTGCTGGGATTATAGGTGTCAGCCACCATGCCCAGCCACAGCTAATTTTTTAATTTTTTGTAGAAACAGGGTTTCATTATGTTGCTTAGGCTAGTCTCAAATTAATCTCCAACTCCTGGGTTCAAGCAACTCTCCCATCTTGGCCTCCCAAGTGCTGGGATTACAGTCATGAGACACTGTGCTGGCCCATGCCACTCTTTATACTCACTCATATACCCGAAAAAAATATTTTCATGAAGCAAAGGTTTTCCCTAATCAGGCTCCTCATGTATGAATTGGGAATGTAGGGTGTTCAAGAGCCACATGAAATGACTCAATGGCTCCAAAACCCAGAAGCGTTGACTTGACTCAACTCTAAGATGATTTTATTTCTTCTTTCAGGCAGAGAATAAAATGTGATGTCTTCTCTGCCATTTCATGTCACTGACTGACATGTCCCATGAAAACGGGTGAGTCACGTTCGTTTCTGCCAGCATCAAGGTCTGAGCAAGGCTCCTATCCTCCTTCCCACTGCTCACACTGCTGGTGGGAATGGCTCAGACCCCTCACCTCAGGCTGAGGAACCAACTGTGGGGAGAAAGGGTGGGGGTCAGCCTCAGGCTTCGGGCAAATGCCATCTCTTAAAGAGGTACTTTGAGAGTACGTTTTTAAATCACAAGCAGAAAAATCAGAACTACATATGTGTAAAAAGGAAATAAAAGTGACCCAGACCAAGCACAGTGGCTCATGCCTGTAATCTCAGCACTCTGGGAGGCCAAGGTGGAAGAATCACTGAACTCAGGAGTTCAAGAACAGCCTGGGCAACATGGTGAAACCCCATCTCTACGAAAAATTTAAAAACATAGCGGAGCGTGGTGGCGAGCATCTGTGGTCCTCGCTACTCAGGAGGCCGAGCTCAGAGGCCGAGGCTGCAGTGAGCTGTGATCGTGCCACTGTGTACGCCAGCCTGGGCAATGGAACAAACCCTATCTGAAAAAAAAAGGGACCCAAATGGGCAGCAATGAAATCAACTCTAAGTCACATTAAGCGTAACTAAGGTATATACCCTAAACTACATCTGTGTAAAAAGGGGGTGCTCTCGCCCCATTTACACACACTCACAAACACACTCAAGCACACACGCTCACCTACGCACAGCACATCTCTGAAGGAAACAGTATCAGCTTCCTTGGGGAAGGGGGACGCCAGCAATGAGGATACTTTTGTGGACTGAATTTTTTACCACATGCGTGAACCATTTTCCAAAGCACAACTTTATGTTAAGAAAAAAGTTATGAGAAAAAATGCACTTGGGGGCCAGGCGTGGTGGCTCACACCTGTAATCCCAGCACTTCAGGAGGCAAATCAAGGTGGGTGGATCACCCGAGGTCAGGAGTTCGCGATCAGCCTGGCCTACTCGGCAAAACCCCATCTGTACTAAAAATACAGAAAAAGTAGCTGGGCATGGTGGTACATGCCTGTAACCCCAGCTACTTGGGAGACTGAGGCACAAGAATTGCTTTAAACCCAGGAGGCGCAGGTTGCAGTGAGCTGATACTGCACCCACTGCACTCCAGCCTGGGCGACAGAGCAAGACTCCGTCTCAAAAAAAAAAATTTCACTTGGAATCCACATATAATACACCCATGGATATACATACATGAGTGTATGTGTACACATTCATACATACCTGTTTTCAACCTACAAAAATGACCGTACCCTATAATTCTGCAATCTGAGTTTTTCACTCACCATGACACGTTTCAATGTCCATCAGTATATTTCTATCTAAACAAATACTTTCATCCTTGCACTTCTAATGGCTGCATCAATAAAAAATGTACCCTACGTTATTCAATGAATTTCCTTTTGCTGGACAGAGAGATAGTGTCTATGTCTTACTTATATAAACAATGTTGCCATATTTCTCCTTCATTTAGTGGATTCTCACTGTTTGTGGATTCTATTTTTGCAAATTTGTCCACTCACTAAAATGCATGTGTAACCTACAGATCTGTACCCTGGAGCTTTTATGTCTCTCTCAGACACTGCAGAACAGTTACAACCCTAAGTCGCCTATGGATGTTTCCACTGAGGTCACATAAGGCCACACAGCCTCCCTACCTTGCTCTCAAACACAGGAGACTGGGGCAGGGCGGCATGGGGTGGGACACTCTGATCCCGGGCTTTACAACCCAGCCCTGGCACAGAACAGTGCAACGGCCTTGGGCAAGTCGCTGAATGCTTCTGAACTACATTTTCTCTTTCACAAGATTAAAAAAAAAAAAAAAACAGAACCTATCAAGATGTATTGCTTTGGGTTTTAAGACTATAATTGGGAGGGGCGTGGTTGCTCACATCTGTAATCCCAGCACTTTGGGAGACCAAGGCGGGCAGATTATGAGGTCAGGAATCTGAGACCGGCCTGGCCAACATGGTGAAACCCTGTCCCTACTAAAATTACAAAAATTAGTCGGGCATGGTGGCAGGTGCCTGTAATCCCAGCTACTTGGGAGGCTGAAGCAGAAGAATCACTTAAGCCCGGGAGGCAGAGGTTGCAGTGAACCGAGATCGTACCCCTTCATTCCAGGCTGGGTGACAGACTCCATCTCAGAAAACAAACAAAAAAAAAGACTACAATTGATGTGAGAGGTGTGTGTGTGTGTGTGTGTACACATGTATTTCCCCCAGGAACAAGGGTTCTGTACGTGCTAACTCAGTGTTCACAGGGACTTTGTGGAACATCACTGCCTCCAATAACAAGAAGGGACTGTGCGCACTGGCTGCACGGTGGACCATGTCCCTGGGGTGAATGCGATCACTGGCCGAGGGTGTCACACTTGTGGGGCCGGTGTGCCTTCCGGAGGCGGGGATGGCTGGGAGGACTGTCCCCACAGAGCCATACCTGAGATGGAGCCCAGGAGGACGCTGCTCTTGATGCACCTGTAGACGTACTCGTAGCTCTGGGCTTTCAGCGGGGAGCCGGTGGACAGGATCGTGTGGAGCATCTGGAGACTGTGGGTTTCCGCTAGGGCGAAGAACCACCAAAAGATGAAAACCAAACCCAGCGCCTGAAGCCTCACTCACAAGCAAGAAATAGGACGGATCTAATTTCCTTGATTGGCAGTACAAGGAATGAGTATTAAAGGGTCACACTCACCCGGCTTCATGGCCTTCTCTTCCAGCACCGACAGCCACTTGGCCCCAGTTACCAGGATAGTGATGCTAGGGCCCAGGTGGGAAAGAAAACACCAGAAACTCTTCAAGGCTCTTGCACCAATGCTTTCTAAAGTTAGTGATTTATTTCTGAGACGTTTGCAAAACCCAAGAGGGGCATTTTTCTGGGTTGAACTCATACTCTGTGTTTACTCCAGTCTGAGTCACGGCACCTGCCTTGCTCCGAGGCACAACTGGCCGAGCTCTACGCCGACTCCAGCGCCCAGAGCCAGCTCCCTTTACCATGAGGCCTCGCGTGAAACAGCTGTTCACACGAACACGTCATCTCCCCAACTGCAGAGTATTTTATCTTGAGGGACCAGAGGCGGCCACAAAATCACGACCCCTACCCCTCAAATTCTATCCTCACATAGTCATTCACCAATGAAGAGAGGGCTACAGAATTTTTTTTTTTTCTGAGACACGGTCTCCCTCTGTTGCCCCAGGCTGGAGTGCAGGGGTACAAGCACAGCTCACTGCAGTCCCCTACTCCTGAGCTCAAGTTCTTCTCCCACCTCAGCCTCCCAAGTCGCTAGAGCTACTGGTGTATGCCACCACACGCAGCTAAGAGACAGGGTCTTGCTATGTTGCCAGGCTAGTCTCGAACTCCTGGGCTCAAGTGAATCCTCCTGCTTTGGCCTCCCAAAGTGCTGGGAGAATTCTTTATTTGTTAAAACGAGTGCCATACTTAAAGCTCTCCACCCATCCCCTTTTCTTATACACGTTTACATTTTTATGAAACTTAGAAAAGTAGAGCTCTTCCTAACATTTAGAATCCACAGTTCTACGCATGTGTGCTCAGAGAAGGACACACGCTGCTGAATAGACATCGCTGTGTTTTCAAGGGCAGCACTGTCTAATACGTGATTTCCTTCCTCGGCTTTTCTTCCAGCCAGGCAGCCTTCACAAGTAAACTCCATCTTCCCAACTACAGAACATTTTCTCTTCAGGGCCCAGAAGAGGCTGTGAGGTTAAGACTCTTCTGTGTCACTCTGGGCAGTAGAACCTCAGTCCCTCTGCACATTCGGTGGAGAGACTCATCCGGAGGGGAAGACTGCCATGCACTCCCTGTCGGGAGCTATGAGGCAAAGTTGCACAGAACATGCTGAAATTCAGGGCTGGCTGGGCTGGGCGTGGCCAAGGCAATTGCAGAGTGGATCTCCCTCTAGGCAAGGAGGTGGGTTACCATGGCCCCGTCCTTCCACCTCCCACACCTTCATTATCTTACTTCCTCAGACCCACCTCGCCGCCAACAAAGCCACCACTGGACCCTGGAGACGGCTGGAGTTTGAGGGGAGGGAGACTAGCTCCTCCCACCATCCCCCATGCTTCTTTCATAAACTCAGAGTTTAATTAACTACTTCGACATCATAGCCAAGGATTAAGCTATCACTCCCTTTGCAAGTATCAACAACGGAGGATGGAGATCTCATGACTCTAACGGTGATCACCCGGCCCTGGGCAAGAGTAACCACCTAGAGCTATGGGTACAGAGCTCTCTAACCAACAGCCACACCCAAACGCCACAGGGGTTTTACACAGCTTATCCCCCCCACTGCCCACCGCCAGAACACTCAGACTCTGTGGTTCTCAATCACGTCTACGTGCAGGCAAGATTCTGCAAACCCTGATCGTGGTGAGGCTCTGCTGCACTCGGAGGTGGTGCTCTCCAGCCTGTCAGTCACAGCCCTGCTTGCCTGAAGAAACGGCAAAGTCCTCCATCTATCTCCAGGGTGCGCGTTAAGACGCGTGAGAAATGCAACACCATTCAGCCCCTGGAAGCATGGAAGCCCACTTGCGGGCACTCAGCCCACGTCTTATTTCTAGCGAGTACTCTAGGAGTCACTGCACTGAGGCATGAGACAGTGTCAGAGCTCTAAACCGCTGGGACCCAGTGCCCACTACTGCCCAGAGCCCTGCCGAGCCGGGTGTGGATCAGCCCAGAGGCAGCCCCTCCAGGGTCGCCAGCGGCGTGTGGACTCCAGTAACCTGAGTCTCCCAGCTTCTCCCTCTGCCTCTGTCCCTACCCCGAAATGCTCTCTCTACTCAGACACTACACCACCCTTTTTTTTTCTGAGACGGAATCTTTCTGTGTTTCACCCAGGCTGGAGTGCAGTGGCATGACTGCAGCTCACTGCAACCTCCGCCTCCAGGGCTCAAGTGATCCTCCTGCCTCAGCCTCCCAAGTCGCTGGGATTACAGGCGTGCACCACCACACCAGGCTAATTTTTGTATTTTTAGTACAGATGGGGTTTCACCATGTTGGCCAGGCTGGCCTCAAACTCCTGACCTCAGGTGATCAACCCACCCCAGCCTCCCAAAGTGCTGGGATTACAGGCACGAGCCACCATGTCCAGGCTACACTGCCCTTTTAATAACGTGAACCTGATCACAGTGCTCTCCTGATTCAAAGTGTCCACTGCTATTCCATTCCACTTGGGGAAAAACTCACCTTCCAAGCAGCCCCAAAAGTCCCTGCCCCTCCGACCCCTGCTCCCGCCCTAGCCCCACATCAGCCCTTGACACTTGGGCCACAGGACGCCCCTTCCAGCTTCCACAACACATGGATCCCAGGCCACCTCCAGACCTTGGTCCTGGAGGTTCCCTCTGCCTGAAGCCCAGACCCCAGTCCTGCAAGAGTAGTTCCTGAACCTTCCGGCCTCAGCCCAAATGCCAAGACCTCTCGAGGACTCCCTGGCCCGAAGTCTCACAGCACTCCTCACTGCCCCAGGTCAGCCTCTCTTTTCCTTACCTTCCCCTGCCCAGTACCAGCCCCATGAGGACAAAGAGTGCTGGCCCCTGGTCACTGCTGTGTGGCCCCCAGAACCCAGCAGGGAGCGTAGCACAGTGCACATCGCCCAGCACACACGGTTGTAGACCCCGGCAAAGTGGTGCCCAACCCATGCACTTCCTTAGAGGGACAAGCCCGCTCACCCGCTCACCCCTGCCCTCTAGAGCCATCTGAGACAATGGCCCCATTCAGAGACGGGCAACACCAGGCAACCCACGCAACGTGCATGCCTGCCGTGCTACTAGCAAACCTGGACAAAGTCGTCAGGGTCCTGACCCTAATTCTATCCAGAATATTCCCCTCACTAGAGCGCAGAAACACACCCCTATGAAGAAAATTCATCTTTTAAAATTATCTTGTCTGTGCCTACAAAATGAATGTTCTTTCACCAGATGTGTCAGTAAGGCCGGGAGCTGACATGCTGGTAATCAATGGAGATCTCGCCCCATATTTACTAGCAGACGTGGGTTTTAATCAGAGGCACTGAGACAGCATCACAATGACTGTGCTGCCCCGCGCTCCTCTTGCCACAAAACAGGATTTGCCATGACTGCATTCAGCTGTTTCACGCCACTCAGTTTCTAGGAAGTGGACAGAAGTGAGCGGAAGCGTCCTGCCCCGCCCAGCACCCACTCCCTCTCACTGCTGACCACTGGCGACCACGGCAGTGGCTTGAAGCCTGCATCCTTCCGAGAGCCCCACCCGCAGCCCCTGCCCGCGTGCCAAGTCACACCTGCCTTGCCAAACTGCACAGGCGGCTCTCCCAGGCGGAGCAAAGGCCACATCCAGAGGGAGCCCCTCGACAGCATGACCACAGATCAGTCAGCCTCGGTGCTCTGGCCGACCCAGGGCCCATGATTACAGCATGGGACCAGCCACTGTGCTGCGAACACTCGTGCAGGCAGGCGTGCACACAGGCACAAGCATCCACGTGTACAGCACACACGCACAGCTGCATGCACACGAATACACACCCAACACCTACACAAGCAGAGACACCTGACACCCACGCACATTCACATGCTCGCCTGCACTCACATGGATGTGCACAAGCACTCACACACACACGCACTCACACACTCCCTTTCATATTATCACACTCCATGCATGCGCACACATACACTTTTACACTTGTGCACACACACAGACGCACACACCGCAGGGTCTCCCTGCGACCTTTCACCCTTGAATCTCATTAGCACCAGCCTCACTGATGTACCCCTCTCCCTCCCTCCTCCAGTAACCCCTACATCAATAAAAGCTCCCCCACCTGGAGCCTTGCTTAAGGGTAAAAGATTCTAAAGCCATCGCAAGTTCCCAGGGATTTGATTAACCTTTTGCTGGAAACAATCTCATTAGGAAATAACCTTCCTCACTTAGACTGTGAGCCAAATGTCAGGATTTCAATATTACCCAGGCCAGCCCAAGATATATTTAAAACATTAACGGCCAGAGATTTAAAAACATGAGCGGCTCCTGTTCCCGCCCATGAACAAGTTCAGACAGAGTAACTAGGACATTCCACAGCATGTTGGTTTCTGGGCCCCTGGAGCTCTGGCGACTTCTACACTCTTATTTCTGGAAACACTGTCATTAGGCCAAGGGTGACCAAGACCACAGTGGCCAGGGCGTGCCAGTCAGTTGTGATTAATTCATCACCAAAGTGCTGATGAGACTGGACCTTCTGATGCCTTCTAATGATGATGATGAAGGTGGGGGAAAGCTAGGACCACCGTATCTGTCCCCATTTGCATAATTCTTAGGCACCACGAGGGTACCCGATGTGTCTCCTAACTGGCTACGGCCTCTGCTCATGGGATTCCTATCTACCGTCCAGCCAGGGCCACAGGAAAGAAGTGACCACTTCCAGGGGCCCCAGGAAGCACTCAGTACAGTTACAATGAGGTGAGGAAGATCCTAGAAGACGGGTGGCCAAGAGCCCCAAGGGACGGCTAGGGACAAGCAGGGCTCTCCTCCTGCCAATAGGCTTAGGAGAAAGGTGCAGCCAATCCAAACACCATGCAGCCCCCCAGTCACAGGTTCTATGCCCTCATGAACTTATCCACACACCTCCCCTGTGCGTTCAGCCTTCACCTCACTTCAGCTCCCAGTGAAAGTGCAAAGGGTGAGTGGACGCTGCATTTCCAGACGCATTTTTATTGCCCACAGACCAGGAGATACCCAGGCAAAGGGGTCGCCAGTGCCGCTGTTCTAGCTGGTGTGGCTGTTTTGGCCCCCGCGGGGCTGAATTGGCCCGCGCGGCTGCTGTGACCACACCATGTCACAGCGGTTCTCCATACAAAAGCCACTGGTCTGGGAGCCCTCTTAGCAGGTGATTGGAGCCCTGAGACGGCAGAGTTGCCCATTCATCTGAAATAGCGAGCCAGGCCAGGAGATTCCTAGGCAAAAAATCCGCCAGGAGCCGGCGCTGCTGTTTGAGCCGACTCAGTGAGTTGCAGCACGGGAGATCCCGGCGCCTTTTCAACAAGCGACTGGAACGTCGTTCAACTTAAAAAATAAAAAAAAAAAAAGACTCTGAGATGGTTTGGTTGTCCCCACCCAAATCTCATCTTGAACTACAGCTCCCATAATCCCTATGTGTCATAGGAGGGACCCAGTGGGAGGTAACTGAATCACGGGGGCAGGTTTGTCTCATGCCGTTCTCTGGACAGTGAGTAAGTCTCATGAGATCTGACGGTTTTATAAAGGACCATTCTCCTGCACATGCTCTCTTGTCTGCCGCCATGTAAGACATGTCTTTGCTCCTCCTTCACCTTCTTCCATGACTGTGAAGCCTCCCCAGCCATGTGAAAACTTGAGTGCAATCTCTTTTTCTTTATAAATTACCCACTGTCAGGTATTTCTTCATAGCAGAATGAAAATGGACGAATACCATCTCACTCCTGAGTCTGAAAAACCCGTGTGAAACAGGACTCCAAGCGACCCTCAGTGTTCCTCCTTTTGCTGGGAAATGTCACAACTACAGAAATCAGATCAATGTGCAGCTCGGTGGCTGCAGCTGACAACACCCTACTGTGTAAGAGCCGGAACTCCGCTAAGAGAGTCGATCTGAGGCGCGCTCAGTGCTAAAAGCAAAAAGGGAACTGTGTGAGGAGATGCAAATGCTAATTTGCCTGAATGCAGTACTCATTTCCCTATGTGTACACACAGCAAAATACCATGTTGTGTGCCTTACGATATATACAATTTTTACTAAAAAAACACTCTTAAAATAGAAATAGGTTCTTAAAAGAAATGCGGTCCCATGCTGCCCATAGGATTTTCTCGGCCCTCTCTAGAGGGAGAAGCCCGGTCCGTGGTGTCCCTCCCTCCTTAGCAGTTTCACCTTCTGCTTCCTGCACCTCCCACGCCCTCCTCTTGGAGAGGGGGTGTCCATAAAGGCACAGCATTCAGGAGACACCCTGACCACAACAGAAGGCAGCCACGGCTCTGCATCTGATCCCAAGGAGCCTTCCTGGTGCCACCTGTCCCTTGTTCTAAGCACAGCACCTTGGTACCTACCCGATCCTGTCAACCAGGTCCCAGAGCACGTTGGGCGTGGGTACCAGCGGGGAGCCATCGTACAAGACCATGGCCGCTCCTGTGGCCAGAAGGGACACCATCCAGTTCCACATCATCCAGCCTACCTGCAAAGACAGGAGGGGCACAGCTTCAGTGGGCACTAGGCAGCTCCATCCAGTGCTGCCCCTCAGCTTCCCGTGTCCCTGGAAAACCACCTAAAATGGAGCCATGGGTTGGTGCTAACTGTCCATTTCAAACACATGACACTTTGGCCCAGAAACTCCACGTCTAAGATGCGTCACACAGACATATTCATACATGTGCATGAAGACGTGTCACAGAATATCTGTTGCACCCTTGCTGATGACAGAGACAAAGCAATGTAGGTGTTATCGACACAAGAAAGGCCACAGGAGGTGCACGCGTGCTACTGACACTCGACACAGTTAGGGAACCCACGCAAGGCATTCGGAACAGGTCTGGCCCTAGCAGGATGAGGGGAGCCATTAAGCAGCCATGAAACAGAATGAGGCCTGGACTGACACAAAACCGTCTCCAAGACATCATTCATACAAAACAAGCAAGGCGGAGCGTGTGCAGCATAACCCTGTTAGTCTAGAGGAAAGGACAGATATGTAAGCACACATGCAGATACACATACATATGCATGCATGCACGGGCGCATACACACGCACACACACACACCGCCAACGGGCACCGATCCACGCTGAGGCAATGAAAATGCCTGGCACGGCTGCCTCTGGGCCCTGGGAAGCATCAGCCTTTCCCCACGTATCCAACTGGGGCTGCCTGAAATTTTTACCATATCCAGGTAGATTTAATTTGTTTTAATTTTAACTGAAAACTGTTACCAAGTTTCAAAACATTAAGGCAAGAAGGTGCAGATACACTCACAGCACCCTCATCTACGCAGGGAGAATGTGGGTGGTCTTGGAGTGAACAAACATCATGACAGAGCGCGGGGTAAGCTCCAGCAGGAATCTTGGTCCTGGAGGCCAACAGGGAGCTCCCCAACTCCACCAACCACGGAGGCAAGGAGGGCGCGGGGGACGCACACAGCCTGGGAGGACTGGAGTGGATGCGCTGGGCGTCCTGGGCCTCACCCCACATCCCCAAGGGCAGACTCTCGGGGATCAGAGGGTGGGGATGCGGTGGCTATGTGACAAGCCCAGGTGGTTCTCCTTCAGCCCTGGGTCAGATCCCTGGACATGAGTTCGCAGAGCTGACGGTGAAACAGAGCACTGGGCCAGCAGGTCGCCTACGGCATGAGTGACGTGGTTTAGCCTGTGTCGGGAACTTACCTCCCACCAGCTACAGCCTAGGGCGGTCCCCAATTCACGTGGGCTACAGTGACCCAAAACCAACATCCCCCAGAAGGTCCACCCGCGCCTACTCCCCACTCAAAAAGGCCGGGGGCACAGGACGCAGGCAGAGGGCTCCATGTAGCTGAGCTGCTTTCGTCTTTTTTTTCTTCCTGAAATAGGGTCTCACTGTCACCCAGGCTGGAGTGCAGTGGCACAATCACAGCTCACTGAAGCCTCAACCTCCTAACCTCAAGTGATCCTCCTGCCTCAGCCTCCCATGTAGCTGGGACCACAGGTGTGGGCCACCACATCCAGCTAATTTTTTTATTTTTGTAGATGAGCTCTCACTTTGCTGTCCAGGCTAGTCTTGAACCCCTGGCCTCAAGGGATCCCCCTGCCTCAGTCTCGCAAAGTACTGGGATTACAGTACAGGCATGAGCTACCAAGCCTGGCCACTGAGTTGCTTTCTGAACAGGTCTTAATGTACTTGTTCAATTTCTCTCATTAAGGAACTACTCCTCAAAGAGGAAACCAGTACCCGAAAGCCCCAAGCAGCACAGCGTTCCTGGCTACCTCATTGTCCAACAAAGCTGCTAAAAAGTTGAGTCAAGGCCTGGTGGCTCACACCTGTAATCCCAGCATTTTGGGGAGGCCAAGGTGGGAAGATCACTTGAGCTCAGGAGGTTGAGAACAGCCTGGGGAACATAGTGAGACCTCATGTCTATAGAAAAACAGTTTTGTTTTGTTTTTTGAGACAGAGTCTCGCTCTGTTGCCCACGCTGGAGTGCAGTGGCACAATCTCAGCTCACTGCAACCTCTGCCTCCCGGGTTCAAGCAATCCTCCCTCCCACGCCCTGGGATTACAGGTGCCCACCACCACACCCAGCTAACTTTGTATTTTTAGTAGAGACAGGGTTTCACCACGTTGGCTGGTCTTAAACTCCTGACCTTAAGTGATCCACCTGCCTTGTCCTCCCACAGTGTTGGGATTACAGGCATGAGCCACTGTGTCTGGACTCTAGAAAAAATTTTTTTTAATTAGCCAAGGTGTGGTGTACCTGTGGTCTCAGCTACTTGGCGGCTAAGGCAGGAGGATTACTCCAACCTAGGAGGTTGAGGCTAGAGTAAGCCATGATCACTGCTGCACTCCAGCGTGAGCAACAGAGTAAGACTCTGTTCAAAGAAAAGAAGAGGCCGGGCGCGGTGGCTCAAGCCTGTAATCCCAGCACTTTGGGAGGCCGAGGCGGGTAGATCACGAGGTCAAGAGATCGAGACCATCCTGGTCAACCCCATCTCTACTAAAAATACAAAACATTAGCTGGGCATGGTGGCGCATGCCTGTAATCCCAGCTACTCAGGAGGCTGAGGCAGGAGAATTGCCTGAACCCAGGAGGCGGAGGTTGCAGTGAGCCGAGATTGCGCCATTGCACTCCAGCCTGGGTAACAAGAGCGAAACTCCGTCTCAAAAAAAAAAAGAAAAGAAAAGAAGAAAGGCAATGGGAAAATGGGAAAGGAAAAGTAGGAAGGGAAGTGATATCCCAGGGGTCTGTCCCCTCCTGCATCTGTGTGTGACCCCAGGGGTCTGTCCCCTCCTGCATCTGTGTGTGACCCCAGGGGTCTGTCCCCTCCTGCATCTGTATGCAGTCCTGGGGAGTCTGTCACTAGGGTCACAGAGGGACCCTGGACATTGACCTCACAGGTGAGGCATGTGCTGGCTGCTCTCCACTCAGCATAAAAACTCAGCACAGAAGCACCACCCAGGACCTATAGCTAGATCCTTCCGGAAGCTCTTGATGTTTTGAGTTCTCCTGCTCTGGGGTAGAACACACTTCCTTTAACTTGTCCTAACTGTTTGTCTTTCTGGGCTCAACAAGGGTGGGAAGCCCTCCAACCCCTTCAGTTCAAGTTCTGGCTTAATGGCATGGATTCCACGCTGCTGAGGCAGGCTGAGCGGGCCCATCTCCACATCACACCGGCGAAGCCCTCACCGCGGTGGAGCACAGACAGTGCCCCGGGAAAGCCCCTACTGTGTGTAGCACAGGCCGGGGACGAGGGAATCCCTTGCCACATGGAGCACACGCCAGCACCCAGGGAAGCCCTTACCACGGTGCAGCACAGGCCGGGGACCGGGGAAGCCCTTACCGCGTGCGGCACAGGCCGGGGACCGGGGAAGCCCTTACCGCGTGCGGCACAGGCCGGGGACCGGGAAGCCCTTACCGCGTGCAGCACAGGCCGGGGACCGGGGAAGCCCTTACCATGGTGTAGCACAGGCCGGGGACCGGGGAAGCCCTTACCGTGGTGTAGCACAGGAGGATGTCACTGCTGGTCATGTTGCTGTGCAGCAGGTGCTCCTTCAGATGCTGGATGAGGGTGCCCTGCAGGGTAGACACAGGGAAGCAGGCGCCCTCTGTTAGGCGTACAGTACTGTGTACCTGCTACCTGGCTCACACGCCGCTTAGATGCTGCCAGGAAGAAGTCCCAGCAGATCCCCATTTTCTTTCCTGGGAGAAGCAGACTTCGGAGGCTCCCTCCTCTCCCCTTTGATGAGCCATGCCCCCACGTCCCTCTGCTGCCCGAGAGTTACACGTGCTTTGTACCCTGACACTCCTGCCTGCCTGTGGGCTCTCAGTGCCCAAGGCATCAACGGCACCACGGAGGCCCACCAGCTTCAGGAAGAAGAGAAGTGACCCTTATTGAGAAGGCAGTTGAAGAGCAAAAGACCAGGACCTGACCCTTCCAGGACGGGCACTAGCCCAGCCTCACGGGGGACAGGGAAGGGAGGGGTGAGGATGTGTTACAGGGGGCCCTGCCGGCAACAGAGCAAGACTGTCGCTGGGACTCACATTCAAGATTGGAGCTCAAGGGAAGCAGCATGAGACCCTCCTTCTGGCTAAAACACCCAAGCAGACCCACTCCCTCCCACCCACTATGCACTATTAATTTTCTTGTTTGTTTGTTTGTTTGAGACAGAGTCTCCTCGTCACCCAGGCTGAAATGCAATGGCGCGATCTCGGCTCACTGCAACCTCCACCTCCTGGGTTCAAGCAACTCTCCTGCCTCAGCCTCCTGAGTAGTTGGGATTACAGATGTCTGCCACCACACCCAGCTAATTTTTGTATTTTTAGTAGAGATGGGGTTTGACCATGTTGGTCAGGCTGGTCTTGAACTGCTGACCTTGGGTGATCCACCCGCCTTGGTATCCCAAAGTGCTGGGATTGTGTGAGCTACCAAACCCAGCCACACTATTAATTTTTAATTTTGTTGTTTAACAGGCAATATAATTGCATGGTCCAGAACTCTGAAGAAGATACTATGAAAAGCCTTCCTCTCTCCCTGTCCTATACCCAGTTCTCCCCAGAGGCAGCCAGGCCTAGCAGTTTCCTGTGAATATCTTTCTTGCCAATGCCAGCACATATTTATTAATGCCATTTTGTTCATTTTGACACAGTGTCCTGCCCTTTGCCTTTTCCCCCGACAGCATACCTGTGAGACCTTCCCTGGCATCCCGAAAAGATGACCACCACCTGTCTCACCAACAGCAGCAACTGCAGCCTCCAGAGACTGCCAGGCAGATGGGCAGACACTGGCTGATACAGTTGGGCTCCATGTCCCCATCCAAATCTCATCCTGAATTGTACTCCCATAATTCCCACACGTGGCGGGAGGGACCTGGTGGGAGGTAGCTGAATTGTGGGGGCTGTTTCTCACATACTGTTCTCAGGGCAGTGAATAAGTCTCATGAGATCTGATGGTTTGAAAAGAGGAAACCTATTTCGCTTGGCTCTCATTCTCTCTTTGCCGCTGCCACCCATGTAAGACATGACTTGCTCCTCCTTGCCTTCTGCCAAGATTGTGAGGCTTCCCCAACCGTGTGGAACTGTTAAGTCCATTCAAACTATCTTTTGTAAATTGCCCAGTCTCAGTACATCTTTATCAGCAGTGGAAAACAGACTAATACACTGCACTTGTGTGCTGGGAGGGACAGGCCCTTTTCTACAGTCCTCTGAGGCCGCCTCCGGGCTCTGGAAGCTGAGTTGCAGGCTGGGGTTTAACAAGAATCCCCAGTGAGGGTCCAGGCCAGCTTTCCCTTCTCTTCCCCAGGCACTCATAAGCTTCTTAGAAAGTTCCAGGACACTCTGTTCTCACCCGCGGCAGCAGGCAATAATTTGGGGGTGACAAACTTTTCAGGAACTGTCTCCATGAACTACATCTTTCCACAAATCCATTCAAAGGACAGGGAGCTCTGATTCTAGGAGCCTGTGGCAAATCTCCCTCCCATTTTCTTCTTCACATAAAATCAGCACTTAACTCTGCAGCTTTGCCCACGTGGTCTGCGGTGAGCACAGCAGAGCTGGGAGCCCACATTCGCTCAGTGGTTTGTTCAGTGGTTCACCAGCCTCATTCTCTCAGATGGCACCAAACCAAAGAGGAGCCCTCCTCTCTCAAGAACTTGTCTGTGTGAATCTTAACAATTCACATCCATCGTTTTCCCCTTAATTCTTAAATATTTATGGTCAAGTCTGAATGCTTTCCCTGAGGGTGAGGCAGCGTCAACAGCATGGTTTCCTGGATCTCAGCACAGGAGAGTAATTTCATGTCAAGGAAGAGAAAGGGGAGCTCCTTTCTGACACCTTTCATGGACTTAGAAAACACAAACCCACAAACCAGTGCCACAACACCCACCGCTAAATCGGAAGGACTATGAGCAGCCCGAGGGCTCCAGCCTGTGTGGCCTCGCTGTTTTCAACTTTGCGGTCAAGGTAACTTTAGAAAATGAATAAGATGCTTAGTCACTTCTCTGGAGATGCAAGAGCCCAGTGAAGCTAGAGCACATAAAATTTTTCCTGATTTTTCCACACTCTAAATATACCAGGCACGATCATTTTATGAGCAAGCTATATTATATCTAATACATTTTTATGCTCCTCTTTAAAAAAAAAAAAAATGACATGCACTATGCAAAGAGCACTAAAAATAAAGGTACAGTTATTCATTTCCATTCTTCCTAAAATGTTTTGTTTGGCCACATACACCCGCCCCACCCCCACCCTTGCTGCGAAATTTCTAAAAATGCTCACCTCGTTGGCTCATCAACAGACCTGCTCCCAGATGCACAAGGGCTGCCCTTTCACAGGGAAAATGTGATTCCAACTATGCCTTAGACTATGAACACACTCCCGACTGGCCTTCATAAAATCAGATGATTTGAACGACAAGACAGCTCACTGCCAGCAAAGATGCAACTCGGTTCAGCCAGAGTAACTGCCAGAAATAAGGTCTTTGCCCCCCACCACCGACACTGCCCCTCACTCCCATCCCCGGGTTTCTCGAGAATTAACCAGCAATGGATGGACAGGCTCCTGAACCTCTGGATCTGTTATTTCACAGCCTGCAACAAGACCGTCGGTGAATCCGGATCCAGGTGATGAGGAAGCCACGTTAACTCCTTTCTATATTCTGATGAAAACACTCCGTTAAAAAGCCTCATAAGGCTTTCAGATGATTCCAGCATAAATGTTTCCTTTTCATGGAAGGGATTCAAACTGCTTCTAGGTAGAGAGAACATCTGTAAAAGCTAAATGAGCTAGAATGAGGGAACTTGCATATTTCCTTTCCAAATGCCACTGTCTTATAAAGCAAAGGTTTTTCCATTTGGAGAATTCTCTTCTGAGTTTGGGGGGAAAAGTGGTGATCGGAAGGTCTGACCAAGATTCCATGAATTTTTCTCATCCCTATGGGCTGAGCCGACTGAGAGAGAAATAGGGAAATGAGCTCTGGGGAGAGCTGAAGAGCTGGCCCAGGGAAGGGCCTAGAGCAGCGTGAGGCCGAGAGCCACGTCGTGGAACAAGCCTCTGACTCCCACAGACCAGACCAGGAGAAGCCCCAGTGCGAGGTAAGGATTCAACCTGAGTCAGGAAGACGCTCTGTTATCCAGCCCAGGGGCAGAGGAGAATCAGAGAAAATAAAATGTGATAGCAGTTATTAGAAAAGCACCACATTCGGCCAGGTGCAGTGGCTCACACCTGTAATCCCAGCACTTTGGGAGGCAGAAGTGAGTGGATCACAAGGTCAGGAGTTCAAGACCAGCCTGGTCAGTATAGTGAAACGCCATCTCTACAAAAAATACAAAAAAAAAAAAAAAAACAATTAGCCACATGTGGTATGGGTGCCTGTAATCCCAGCTACTCAGGAGGTTGAAGCAGGAGAATCACTTGAACCCCAGAGGCAGAGGTTGCAGTAAGCTGACATTGCGCCATCGCACTCCAGCCCAGGCAACAGCTTGAGACTCTTCAAAAGAGAAAAAGAAAATCACCACATTCACCCAGGCATTTCATTTCTGAAGCGCAATCTAGTGAAATCATGAAAATGAAAAGGAAATACACCACCGACATTGTGTCCCCCCGATGGATGCACGAAGGAGGACACATCATTTCCAAGGTGTTCCTACCAAAGCCGCATAACTGGACCGAACCACGAGGAGACATCAAACAGGCCCAAAGAGAGCCATCTGCCAAACCAGGAGCCTGGGCCCTTCAAAAATGTCAGTGTCACGAAAGATGAAGAAAGCCTGAGGAACTGCTCCAGATCCAAGGACACAAAGGAGACCTGGTGACTGACGCACCGCCGCCTGAACTGCTAGGACGCTGCAGGGAAAGTGGCGACCTGCGAGTGTGGACCGCAGACCAGGGGAGGGCTCTGCACCAACAGCAACCTGCCTGAATTTGGTGAGCATGCTACACTCTCTAAGAGAATGTCCTTGTTCTTGGGAGATACCTGCTGAAATGTCAAAGAGTGAAAGATCATTATGGCTCCGGCGTACTGTCAACAGGTTCAGCAAAAAGCAAAACAGCAACATGTGAATATACACAGAGACAGAGAAAGAAGGCAAAGAGGCTTTTAGGACATGTTAAAAATGGATATTGACATCAGGCGCAGTGGCTCTTGCCTATAATTCCAGCACTCAGGAGGCCGAGGAGAGAGGATCGCTTGAGTCCAAGAGTTCATGACCAGCTGGAGCAACATAACAAGACCCCGTCTCTACAAAAACAAAAAAGTAGCACGTGCCTGTGGTCCTAGGTACTTGGACGACTGAGGTGGGAGGATCACTTGGGCCCAGGAGGTAGAGGTTGCAGTGAGCCATGATCACACCACTGCACTCCAGCCTGGGCAACAAAGTGAGAACCTGTCTTAAAAAAAAAAAAAGATGAGATTACCAGAATTAAAAAATTTAAAAATAAAAGAACGTTGAAAATGTTAAAAAGAGAATGTTAATAACGGAAGAATCCACCTGAAGGGTATCATGGGGCTTAGTATTCTTGCAACTTAGGCCGGGCGCAGTGGCTCAAGCCTGTAATCCCAGCACTTTGGGAGGCCGAGGCGGGTGGATCACGAGGTCAAGAGATCGAGACCATCCTGGTCAACATGGTGAAACCCCGTCTCTACTAAAAATACAAAAAACTAGCTGGGCGTGGTGGCGCGTGCCTGTAATCCCAGCTACTCAGGAGGCTGAGGCAGGAGAATTGCCTGAACCCAGGAGGCAGAGGTTGCGGTGAGCTGAGATCGCGCCATTGCACTCCAGCCTGGGTAACAAGAGCGAAACTCCGTCTCAAAAAAAAAAAAAAAAAAAATCATACATGCAGTATTCTCGCAACTTTTCTATAGGTTCCCTAGGTTTGGTTTTGGTTTGGTTTGGTTTGGTTTGACTGGGCACGGTAGCTCACACCTATGATCCCAGCACTTTGGAAGGCCAAGGCAGGAGGATCACATGAGCCCAGGGGGTTGACACCAGCCTGATTAACATGGCAAAACCCTGTCTCTACAAAACACACACACACACACACACACACAAATACAAAAATTAAAAAAAACTAGTAGGGCATAGTGGTGCACACTGATAGTCCCAGCTCTGTGGGAGCTGGGGCGGGAGGATCACTTAAGCCCAGGAGGCAGAGGTTGCAGTGAGCCAAGATAGCATGACTGCACTCCAGCCTGGGTGACAGAGCAAGACTCCATCGCAAATGTAATGATAATAAATAAATAAATAAGCTGGGCGCAGTGGCTCAAGCCTGTAATCCCAGACCTTGGGAGGCTGAGGCGGGTGGATCACGAGGTCAAGAGATCGAGACCATCCCGGTCAACATGGTGAAACCCCGTCTCTACTAAAAATACAAAAAATTAGCTGGGCATGGTGGCGCGTGCCTGTAATCCCAGCTACTCAGGAGGCTGAGGCAGGAGAATTGCCTGAACCCAGGAGGCGGAGGTTGCGGTGAGCTGAGATCACGCCATTGCACTCCAGCCTGGGTAACAAGAGTGAAACTCCGTCTAAAAATAAATAAATAAATAAATACGTAAATACATAAATACATAAATAAATACATAAATAAATAAAAAGTTAAAAGTCACTAACCTATACGTATAAATTCTATTGCGGGATAGTAACATATTATTTCAGGTGCTTTAATAAAGTTAGACTTCTGGTGAAATAAGAAATAAAAAATAAAAAAATAAAGCACATGTCATGGGCAGAACTGTGTAGCCCCAAAATTCATATGTTGAAGCCCTAATCCCCAGTATCTCAGAATGTGACCAAGTGGGCCTTTAAAAGGTGACTGAGTTAAAAGCAGGAGGTCAGAGCAGGCCCAGATCCAATCTGACTTCCTAAGAGAAGAAGCTTGGACACACAGAGACACACCAGAGGTGTCACGTGAAAGCTGGTGCGAGGACACAGCAAGGCAGTGGCTGTCCACAAGCTGAGGAGAGCGGCCTCAGACGAGAGCCTCCGTGCAGTACCTGCGGCCGAAGCCGACAGGCCCTGGTGTTTGTTAGGGCTATCCTAACAGACTCAGCACAGGGAGGCCTTCACAGTTCATTAGACTCTGTCACCTAACCAGAGGCTTGCACATTTTTTACCACAACCCACAGTCAGGCATAAGTTTTACAATGCCCCCAGCATGTGCACACGTCCATGTATACTCTGTGTAAGGACAGCTTTGCAAAACAACACCCATACCTCTTATGAGCCCCTATTCTGTGCTAATATTTCATTTTTATTTTTATTAGACAGGGTCTGGCTCTGCTGCCAGCTGCAGTGCAGCGGCATGATCTCGGCTCACTGGAACCTCTGCCTCCTGGATTCAAGGAATTGTCCCACCTCAGCCTCCTAGTTAGCTCGGACTACAAGCATGTGCCACCACGTCCAGCTAATTTTTATATTTTTTTTTAGTAGAAATGGGGTTTGACCACGTCAGCCAGGTTGGTCTCCAACTCCTGGGCTCAAAGCAATCTGACCACCTTGGCTCCCAAAGTGCTGGGGTTATAGCCATGAGGTACTGTGCTAATATTACCTATTCTTGTCTATCCTGATTCATTCTTTTTAAAATGCCGGCAGGGCCCACCTATTGAGTACACAATCCCCAGGTGGTCCCAAAATGCAGGGCGAATATAGCTAGTTCAGCCAGCACACTCCCTACGTCAAGGCAGGGCACGCTGTACAGTGACCTCCAAGCCTGTCATGGTGGCAGGTGCCATCCCAGCCCCTGGAGTGGCAGCTCTCCACTGTCCTGGGCGCAGTGCCAGATCTGCACACTGCCCCCCACTTGGAGAGAAGCTACACGCTGGACTCTCGGGCATGGGGTATGGCTTGACATCCTCCCAGCACTGCCATCATCAGCTGGGAGGCCCTGTTGAAGCAAACAGACAACGGGAGGTCCCTGCAAAGCCTTCCCGGGAGACTTACCCCAGCGGAATGCACCATGCACTTGGGCGCGCCCGTGGTGCCCGATGAGAACATGATGAACAGTGGGTGGCTGAAGGGCAGCTGCTCGAATTCCAGCTGCGGGGCCTGCTCGCTGGGGCCGGTGGCAAGAAAGTCATCCAGAAACACACTGTGGTCAGAAACGCAGGGAAACACGCCGTGAACGTTCCAGAATGCTCAGCTAGACCCACTGATTCCACCTGCACAAGTTCCTCCGCTGCTACTCCAGGAAAGCCAGGATTTCAGGGGGACAGTGGCCTGATTTGGAAACTTCCCAGGATGAGGGGAGGATGTCAGATCTCAGAGACTGAAGCTAACTGAAGGAAAAACATTGAACTAGTGAAGGTTGCAAGTTGCTTAATCAGCACTGCTGGCAGGGCCAAGCGCTGTCTTTTAGAAAATCTTTTAAGTGTTTTCTTAACCACCAGGGAGAAGGATCACTTACAATTAACAAATCGGGTGTGTACAAAACAATGTGAAGGAGGGCTGATCACCTGATTAGCAAATGCTTTGTTTCCAGTGATTCCAATGATTGCCCAAAACCACTTGCCAAGTGGGTCTGAATTAAGATGCTTCCCCCATGGGAAGAAGGGGAAGGAGGTGGTGCTGAATTAAGGAGCCCTTGGGGGTAGGGAGTGGGGGGGGGGCAATTTCCTAAACCACAGCTCAGTGACAGAGAACCCGGAGGCAAATACCACGTGTTACCACTAACTTACTAGATCCTGAGGTTTACAACAGCAAGATACAAATATCTGTCCAAGAACAAATAAATTTCATCCCAATTACTGACTGTCACCCAGGAAGTATGCCCAGGCTGACCTCCAAAGCTGCCATACAGCATCACTGCAGGTGGCCAAGAACCACAAGATGGGCGATGGGAACAGATTTGTTTTTTATGCTAGAAACCTCCGCAGAAGCTACAAGCTGTCTTGAGGAAAGGTGGTTTTCTATTTTGAGATCAGCAGCAACATCCATCTCAAAACACTGGCCCTATACGCAATTGGCAAATGGAACTTTGTTTCAGGGAAGGAGGTGGGAATCGGCTAAGCGCAGCCTGCAGCCATTTGCTAGGGATAATTACTCTGAAATACAAACCCCATACATCCTAAAATGAAGAATTTGGCTGCCTTGCATGAGAAGGCATCTTTAAAGATAAAGGTTTCTCCTGGGAAAGACATGGTTAGAAAGGGCATCCAAGATAATTCAACTCTAAGCAAGAAATAAACAAAGCCATCTGCTCCAGCCTGTCAGGAAAAAACTATTCACTATGGAACTTTGCAGCCAATGAAAACCCCGTCCCACCTCCACCTCCTGTAAGAATCCCATTATAAAGTGCCCAGTCTAATCGGATACTTCACACAGAGAAAAGCCTTTTCTTTCAAATGGCCCATAAATCACAGTACAGAACGATTACCTCTGTCGCTCTTCCAAGAATGAAAAGCCCGCAGGGTGGCTCCCCCGACCACCCGTCAATTCTCCACAGACAGGCACATGTGTGTTTCTGGTTTATATGTGGCATCCACAATCAAAGGATGGATTGCAGTGGGAGTCCTGCCCCGGGGGTGCCGAGAGGGGGCTTTAGCATTGTGTCAGGCTAAATGCAGTGGCTAACCCGATTCTGCTGGATGCCCTCATTTTATATCAACTGCTGATGAATATTATTCAGAAAAATAAAAGCCAGGCCACCGGGGAGCTGGTGAATGCTGTCTGGTTTTCCTCTGAGCCTCCATGGGTCACGGCCTCCAACCATACAACTGGGGCACTAAAGCCGAGGTTGCATGAACTAAAGCCAGGGCGCCAGCACCGAGCTGTGCTTTACTAAGGTCCACAGGGTCCCACAGTCCACAGGGACAGGCACCCAGCTTGCCTGTGAAGGATCTGCCTATCCTGACCCAGGCGCTTCAGGGAGCAGAGCCCGCCGCAGCCGCACAGGGACAGGTGGGATCACGGGCACGCTGACCGTGCACGCTTTGCAGAGCAGCGGCTTATTTAATCCTCCCAGCCAGCCCAAGAGGACGATGCTGACAGAGTGTGGGTCATTGTCTCCACCCTCCTCTCATGTTGAAATGTAATCCCCAATGCTGCAACGGGGGCCTGGTGGGAGGTGTTTACATCATGAGGGTGGATTCCTCGTGAATGGCTCGGACCATTCCCTTGGTGATGAGTGGGTTCTCGCTCTGAGCTCACACGAGATCTGGTCACTGAAAAGTGTGTGGCACCCTGCCCCCAACTCTCTCCTCGACTCCTGTTTTCCCTGCATTGTGACCATGTAAAGTGCCTGCTCCACTTCCCTGCCACCATGGTCACAAGCTCCATACAACCTCCCCAAAAGCAGATGCCGGCACTGTGCCTCTCGCACAGCCTGCAGAACCATGAGCCAATTAAACCTCTTTTCTCATAAATCACCCAGTCTCGGCTGGGCACAGTGGATCGCGCCTGTAATCCCAGCACTTTAGGAGGCCAGGGCGGGCAGATCACCTGAGGTCGGGTGTTCGAGATCAGCCTGACCAACATGGGGAAACCCCACCTATACTAAAAATACAAAATTAGGGCGGTGCAGTGGCTCACTCCTGTAATGCCAGCACTTTGGGAAGCAGAGGGCAGATCATGAGGTTAGGAGATTGAGACCAGCCTGGTTAGCATGGTGAAACCTCATCTCTACTAAAACAAAAACCAAAAAAATTAGCCAGGCGTGGTGGCACACACCTGTAATCCCAGCACATTGGGAGGCCAAGGCAGGGGGGATCACCTGAGGTCAGGACTTTGAGACCAGCCTGACCAACATGGAGAAACCCCATCTCTACTAAAAATACAAAATTAGCAGAGCATGGTGGCGCATGCCTGTAATCACAGCTACTCAGGAGGCTGAGGCAGGGGAATCGCATGAACCGGGAGGCGGAGGTCGCGGTGAGCTGATATGGCGCCACTGCACTCCAGCCTGGGCAACAAGAGCGAAACTCTGTCTCTAAATAAATCAATAAATTACGCAGTGTCAGGTATTTCTTTATAGCAAGGCAGGAACGACCTAATACAGGTACCGTCTCATCTCCACTTTATAGGTGGAGAAACAAGGCTCAGAGAGGTCACTTGCACAGGGTCGCACAGCTCAGAGCTGAACCCGACAAGCTGGATCTGAGACCGCAGCCTTTGCCAAGGCCCACATTGCCTGCAGCACCCTTCAGCCTCTGGAATGTGCCTGGCACACCTAGCTGTACCCACACCCTGCTCATACCTAAAAGCCACCCACAGATGCCACCTCCCCAGACCCTACAGAGAGGCAACCAGGCCCTGCTCCCAACTCCTGGGCACATCCTGTCCCTCCCACTCCTAGAGGTCACAGCTCACCCTCCCTGCAGATAGGTCTTGCCTCTCCAACTGGACTGCAACTCCCAGAGGACAGGACACGTGCTTTGTACCTCTCGGTGCCCTGTGAACAACCTGACAGATGGCAATAAGCCATGCACCAACCACCGCTTGCTGGAACAAAAAGGCCTCTGCTATCTCCTCCTGTCTTCCATTTCTGCTCTCATGGCTGGTATGAGGACACCTGCCATGTCTGTGCAGCCCCTCCTCACCAGGCCTCAAGGAGCCACACACAAGGTGCCCTCCAGCAGCCCAGACCCAAGGCTCAAGGGAAAGCTTACCCTGAGAGGGGAAATGCCTGCACTCAGACCCTCCCCAACAGCAGCTTCAAGAAAAATTAAAGGAAGTAACTCCAAGAACTTAGAGAGAACTTCAATGTTGACTAAACCATAATCCATTTCCTTAATCTCTATTCAAAATTAAGATTTTTACAATTCTACTTGGTACACAGAATGTGGTTTATTCTTTTATAAATGTCAGAAAAACCAAGGAAGACATCATTAGCAATGGGGAATGCATGCATGCCCTAAAAGGTGAAAAATCAGGCCAGGTGCGGTGGCTTACGCCGGTAATCCCCGCACTGTCAGAGGCCGAGGCAGGCAGATCACCTGAGGTCAGGAGTCTGAGACCAGCATGGCCAACATGGTGAAACCCTGTCTCTACTAAAAACACTAAAGTTAGCCAGGCATGGTAGCAGGCGCCTGTAATCCCAGCTACTTGAGAGGCTGAGGCAACACAATCGCTTGAACCCAGAAGACAAAGGTTGCAGTGAGCCAGGACTGTGCCACTGCACTCCGGCCTGGGCAACAAAAGCAAGATTCTGTCTCAAAAAAAAAGGGAGGGGGGGTGAAAATTACATGTATGTGTGCTCATGTATTCAGTCATACATATGCATGTGCTCATGCGTGTGCACCTGTGTGTGTGTGCATATGTATAAATGCATGTGTGCACACATGTGGATATGCATGTACCCTGTGTCATGTGCGCGTGTGTGCAGTGCATACAGCCACACATGCACATGCATGTACACGTGAATTCTAATGCAGAATTTCTGTGGCCAATCTGAGAAGATGGGCTTGGCCCCACCAGAGTCCCCTACACAAAGGGACACCAGATCGGCAGAGTGAGGGTTCCTGGGACCTTCTCTCTTCCGCCATTCATTCACTATGAGGCCCCTGGTGCCTCATCTACAATATGATGCTTTTAACTAAGACCTCCTCCACTTCTTTTTTTTTTTTTTTTGAGACGGAGTTTCGCTCTTGTTACCCAGGCTGGAGTGCAATGGCGCGATCTCGGCTCACCGCAACCTCCGCCTCCTGGGTTCAGGCAATTCTCCTGCCTCAGCCTCCTGAGTAGCTGGGATTACAGGCACACGCCACCATGCCCAGCTAATTTTTTGTATTTTTAGTAGAGACGGGGTTTCACCATGTTGACCAGGATGATCTCGATCTCTTGACCTCGTGATCCACCAACCTCGGCCTCCCAAAGTGCTGGGATTACAGGCTTGAGCCACCGCGCCCGGCCAGACCTCCTCCACTTCTAAAATGCTGAGTGATCCCAAGTGGAAAGATCCAGAGACCTACTTCCCTGCAGGAGCTCCAGTGGGTTCCACACGGACCTGTGGGTCAGAATGCGGCGCGTTACCTGTTTGGAATCTTCGAAATGTCTATCTTCTCTCTGGAGGACACGTAAGGAATCACCACTACTTTCTTCAAGTCTGGGAGGCCTGAAAGGAGCAGGAAGAGAAAACACAGCGTACAGGAAAAAGATGCCTGGCTGCTGATTTTTTTTTTCCACAAAATATAACACATTCTAGGGCAGAGACTACCCAGGTTGACTCCGGGGAGACTCGTGTATGTGCACACACACGGCCATGCCGGCTGGGAGCCGGAAGGGCCACGCACCTTTAACCACCTGCTGCAGCTTTTCCATGTGGTTGTGCTCTTTGCCGTTATAGACAACAGCCTCCACAGAGAAGATGAGCTTTGGCTGAATTTGAGAAAACCGGTCCAGCACACCCTAAAAGCAGGAGGAAAAAGTCATCACTGATCATCCAAAAGGCAAAAGCCAGCAAGCATGGTGGTGGGCACCTATAGTCCCAGCTACTCTGGAGGCTGAGGTGAGAGCCTTGCTTGAGCCTGGGAGTTCAAGGTGGGAGGGAGCTATGCTTGCACCCTTGCATTCCAGCCTGGGCACAGAGTGAGACTCTGTCTCTCTAACAAAACAAAACAGCAAAAACCTTCAGTAGCCAATAGGACCACTGCGTTTCACGGGGAGACAAAGAGCTGCAGCATCAGTGCACGACCAGGCCCCTGTGTCCCAGCACCCATGGCCAATAAAGAAAGTTGATGAGGCCAGCCACAGTGTCTCACACCTGTAATCCCAGCACTTTGGGAGGCTGAGGCAGGTGGATCACTTGAAGTCAGAAGTTCAAGACCAGCCTGGCCAACACGGTGAAACCCCAACTCTACTAAAAATAAAAAATTAGCTGAGCATGATGGTGGCAGGCACCTGTAACCCCAGCTAGTCAGGAGGTTGAAGCAGAAGAATCACTTGAACCCGGGAGGTGGAGGTTGCAGCGAGCTGAAATTGGGCCATTGTACTCCAGCCTGGGCAACAAGACCAAACCTCAGTCTCAAAAAAAAAGAAAGGAATACCAGAAGTATTTACAGACATACACTGAAATAGGAAGACTATAGAGTATATGTGTGCACTACCAGAAAGATTTCCCGCTTTACAGAAAGAGCCTGTTAGCACAGCTCCACTAGGGTATACAAAAGAAGACTCATCTTCCTAAGAGGCAACGACAGCAAAGCAAAGTGGTCCCATGTTTTGGTTCTCTTGGAATCGTCAATTAAAGAGGAACCTGAATCCTCCAAGCAGTACATGTATGCCAACCAATCACATAAGCCCACACGTGCATACACTGGTTAACAGGCCCCATCTTAAAAAAGGCAGGATCACCACGCCCACATCTCCGTTTGTACGCCACGTGGCGTCTGCATCCAGCCAAGGGCATCTCTTTCCTAGAAGACGGGACTCCTCCTATGAAGGCATGAGCTTGTTTCTGGAACTCATAACATTCACGGATGCTCCCTGAGTGGTAGTCCAGATTATTAATTATTAACAGATGATTAATGTTAGTAACAGATTAAAGCACTCTGAGACAGGGCTTCTATTCACTTTCCTCCTAGCCATCGTCAAGGTCGCCCTGTGTTAAGAGTCCGCCATCCACAAACATGCATAGGCATCACCCAGATGGCCGCTATTCATTCCCTTGCACATGAGCCTGATGTAAGCAGTTCAAGACCCACACCTGGGCTACCCCCAGGGCACATGGAGCTGCCCCAGAACCTCTGAGTAAGGACTTCACAGGACAGGGCCCTCCACCCTGGCTGCCAGGTAACACCACCTACAGTGGGACTAAGTTAATTAAGCTCATTAGGATAACTAATTAACCGAGAGAAATAGCTGGCATTTGTTTTCAGAGCTCCCAGTGACTCTTAGTAGGGAAGTAGAAGCGCTGACTCTGCGGGAGTCTAAAAGGCAGTGTTAGGGAAGGGAGGCTGGACAGCTCAAAGTGTGGTCCCCAGGGCAGGCAGCGTCAGCCTCACCTGGGGCCCCAGACCTAATGAATCGGAAACCAGGCAGGGGGCCCAGCAATCTGTTCTCACCAGCCCTGCAGACAATCCTGAGATGTGATAAAATTTGAGAATCTCTGGGCTAAGAGTTCTAGGATTGCGCGTTTACTCTCAACACTGTACAATTTCCCAAACTAGAAGCTGAATTAACAGAGAAGGCTAGAGAGTAGAAAGCATTTGTTTATTCCAAGTGCTAGGTGCCAGGCACCATGCCAGGGAAACAGACAGATGGGGTTCCCAGTCCCTGGAACATCGATCTATCAGAAACACAAGAAGAAAACAATTGCAAATGTTATTGTTTTCCGTTTCCAATGTTTTCAGTAAACTACACTAAAAATTAGGTAGCCAGGGAGAGGAAAAGAGAGAAGGAAGGAATTAAAGCCTTAAGGAAAAACTAATGATGGACTTGACCCACAAAACCAAAAATCATTTTCCCTAAACAACCAATAACATAAGCTTCTTAGCAGGCACAGTGGCTCGCGCCTGTAATCCCAACACTTTGGGAGATGAGCTTGGACAGCTACAAATAATTTTTTTATTAAATTAGCAGGGCACCTGTAATCCCAGCTACTTGGAAGGCTGAAGTGGGAGGATTTCTTGAGCCCAGGAATTCGAGGCTGTAGTGAGCTATGGTCACACCACTGTACTCCAGCCTGGGCAACAGAGCAAGAACCTGTTTTAAAATAAAATACAAGTAAGCTTCTTGAAAAATCTGATCAAGAAAAAAACCTAACATTTCAGCTAGGCAAGGTGGCTCACGCCTGTAATCCCAGCACTTTGGGAGGCCAAGGCAGGCAGATCACTTGTGGTCAGGAGTTCGAGACCAGCCTGACCAACATGGAGAAACCCTGCCTCTACTAAAAATACAAAAATTAGTCGGGCATAGTGGTACATGCCTGTAATCCCAGCTACTCGGAAAGCTGAGGCAGGAGAATCACTTAAGCCTGGGAGGCAGAAGGTACAGTAAGTCAAGATCGCACCACTGCACTCCAGCATGGGTGATAGAAAGAGACTCCATCTCAAAAAAAAAAAAAAAGAAAGCTAACATTGCCAGTTACCCTTTGCAGAACACCTACTGTGTGTCAGGTGCTGCCCTAAGCACTGGACCAATATTCATTCATTTACTGCTCAAAATAACCGTGGACATGGGTGCCCTTATCATCCTCATACTGCAGATGAATAAACTGAAGCATGTGGCCTCTCAAAACTTGAAATCACACTTAACTACAGAATAAAAGATTCATGGCCGGGCGCGGTGGCTCAAGCCTGTAATCCCAGCACTTTGGGAGGCCGAGGCGGGTGGATCACAAGGTCGTGAGATCGAGACCATCCTGGTCAACATGGTGAAACCCCGTCTCTACTAAAAACACAAAAATTAGCTGGGCGTGGTGGTGCGTGCCTGTAATCCCAGCTACTCAGGAGGCTGAGGCAGGAGAATTGCCTGAACCCAGGAGGCGGAGGTTGCGGTGAGCCAAGATCGCGCCATTGCACTCCAGCCTGGGTAACAAGAGCGAAACTCCGCCTAAAAAAAAAAAAAAAAAAAAAAAAAAGATTCATGAGCAAGAAAACAATGTTTAGACCAGGCTCAGTGGCTCACGCCTGTAATCCCAGCACTTTGGGAGGCCGAGGAGGGCAGATCACCTGAGGTCAGGAGTTCATGACCAGCTTGACCAACATAGTGAAACCCCGTCTCTACTAAAAACACAAAAATTAGTTGGTCACAGTGGCACATGCCTGTAGTCCCAGCTACTCGGGAGGCTGAGGCAGGAGAATCGCTGGGAGGTGGATGTTGCAGTGAGCCGAGATCATGCCATTGCACTCCAGCCTAGGTAACAGCGAGATTCTGTCTCAGAAAAAAAAAATGTGCAATAGATTTTGAAATCCAGATAGGATGGATGACTTCAAGAAAATATCAACTACCAAAATTTATTCAAAAAGCAGCACAACATCTGAAGCAACAAAGGTCTACCTCCTACAGGGACACCAGGGTGGGCAGCTCTGCAGGAGAGCACCACCAAGTCTCCTCCGTGAGCTAGAGCATCCCTTCCATGTAAGCCACTACAGAAGGCAGAGAAAGGAAACATACAACCAAAAGAGAGAGAGAGATTGGCCGGGAGCAGTGGCTCACGCCTGTAACCCCGGGACTTTGGGAGGCCGAGGCGGGCGGATTGCCTGAGGTCGGGAGTTTGAGACCAGTCTGATCAATATGGTGAAACCCTGTCTCTACTAAAAATACAAAATTAGCTGGGCATGGCGGTGTATGCCTGTAATCCCAGCTACTCAGGAGGCTGAGGCATGAGAACTGCTTAAACCCGGGAGGCAGAGGTTGATGTGAGCCAAGATTGTGCCATTGCACTCCAGCCTGGACAACAAGAGTGAAACTCTGTCTCCAAAAATAAAAAAAGAGAGAGAGAGAGAGATTACACACCAATGTTACTGACTACAGCAACGGACTAATGAAGGGGGAAATCGGATGATTATCTTGGAAGCTTCTGATAAAAGGCAACATGCTTTCCACCCAAAAAGCTTTAATCAGCTGGAAACTGAAGCAAACTTACTGACAAAAGGTATCTAGCAGACACCTGACAGCACATATCACACTTGATGGTAAATGAGAAGATATCCAGTGAGAAGAGAACACACAAGACACCCATCCTCCACCTGTGCCGAACACGCCCACCTACGCAACAGGGTAGGAACTAGAAACAGCTTGCCCCCTGCACTCAACGCGAACAGCTGCACACAAAACCTGTGAAAATCACCAGAAAAACCATTAGAACAAATCGAAGTTAGGCAAAGTGGCCACATATAACTCAATCCAGCAAAATAAATAGTGCTGTTAAACCCCAGCAATACAGTTTGAAAAGGTAATGGGGGCCGGACGCGGTGGCTCACGCCTATAATCCCAACACTTTGGGAGGCCAAGGCAGGTGGGCTGCCTTGTGTTTCACCTGGCCAACATGGTGAAACACCGTCTCTACTAAAAATACAAAAATTGGGCCGGGCGCGGTGGCTCAAGCCTGTAATCCCAGCACTTTGGGAGGCCGAGGCGGGTGGATCACGAGGTCGAGAGATCGAGACCATCCTGGTCAACATGGTGAAACCCCGTCTCTACTAAAAATACAAAAAATTAGCTGGGCATGGTGGCGCGTGCCTGTAATCCCAGCTACTCAGGAGGCTGAGGCAGGAGAATTGCCTGAACCCAGGAGGCGGAGGTTGCGGTGAGCCGAGATCGCGCCATTGCACTCCAGCCTGGGTAACAAGAGCGAAACTCCGTCTCAAAAAAAAAACAAAAAAAAACAAAAATTAGCCAGGCGTGGTGGCATGTGCCTGTAGTCCCAGCTACGTGGCTGAGACAGAAGAATCGCTTGAACCCGGGAGGCGGAGGTTACGGTGAGCCGAGATCAGAGAGTTGCACTCCAGCCCAGGTGACAGTGAGACTCCGTCTTAAAAAAAAGGTAATGAGAAAAACAAAACAAAATAAAATGAGAAAGTCACTAAAGGATTTTTCTTTTTTTGAGACAGGGTCTTGCACTGTCACCCAGTCTACAGTACAGTAGCCTGATCACAGCTTACTCAAACTCAACCTCCTGGGCTCAGGATCAGGCTGTGCACCACCATGCCCAGATTATTTATTTATTTATTTATTTGTAGAGATAGGGTTTCACCATGTTGCCCAGACTGGTCTCAAACTCCTGGACTCAAGCGATCCATCTGCTTCGGCCTCCTAAAGTGCTGAGATTACAGGTGTGAGCTACCGTGCCAATCCCACTAAAGAATATTTAATCTGGGAGACAGACAGAAGCAAACACTGGTTCAAATCCACTTGTTAAAGGGTATATACTGGATAGTAGAAAGATGAGTAAAGTTTTATTAAAAAAAGAAAGAAGGCCGGGCGCAGTGGCTCAAGCCTGTAACCCCAGCACTTTGGGAGGCCGAGGCGGGTGGATCACGAGGCCGAGGCGGGTGGATCACGAGGTCAAGAGATCAAGACCATCCTGGTCAACATGGTGAAACCCTGTCTCTACTAAAAATACAAAAAACTAGCTGGGCATGGTGGCGCGTGCCTGTAATCCCAGCTACTCAGGAGGCTGAGGCAGGAGAATTGCCTGAACCCAGGAGGCGGAGGTTGCAGTGAGCCGAGATTGTACCATTGCACTCCAGCCTGGGTAACAAGAGCGAAACTCCGCCTCAAAAAAAAAAAAAAAAAAAAAAAAAAAATACCAACCGCCAGGTAGGTGGGAGAGAGGAGAGGCCGTTCTGAACTGAGGACACAGAGTTCAAGAAGCAGGGGCAGGTGGGGTGAGGCCCAGAGGAAGACCTGCTAGCAAGCCCGAGGCCCAGGAGGAAACAGAGGGAGCCGGCCAGGGGGAGCCCTGGAGGTCAGCAGAGAGTTTCCACAGGGAAGCTGGCATCTCAGAGAACTAGCCCAGTACAGGGTGGCAATGATCTCAGGGTGAAAGGACCGAGCCTGCCAGTGATCTCGGGCTCACGTGCCACAGGACCCCAGGCACAGTGACAGTGATCACGCTACAAAGACAAGTGTCTCCGAATCAGAGGTCTGGGCCCTACCCCCATGAAAAGACTCAGGAGTCCTCTGCCACAGCTGAGGTTTTCCTGGCTGGAATATTAGGGGTCAAGATCTCGAGCATCGAAACCAGCTGTCAGCCTGTTCTGGCCCAGGAGAGCTGTTCGAGGATGCTTTCATGTTGTAACAAAACAAACACACCCATGAACATGTGTCTGACCCGAATACGGTGCTTAGCAACCAATCAAGCATTGAAACCAACAGCCAGTGTTGAATCAGGCTGACAGCCACCCAGAGTGAGCGAGAATGGCTGTCCCATTTATACACACACACACACACACACACACACACACACACACACACACACACAGAGCCACCTGAAGGCAGGCTGGGCCCTCTTGTGTGCAGGGATCAGAGGGTGCCCTTCCCTGGCATCTCTGAAGATGGCAAAGGCTCAAAGGTAAACAAAAAACCCAAAGGCATCAAAAGACTCAGGACCTAGAGAACTTGCTAAGGCTGGAAAGGTTGGGAACCCTGAGAACAGAGCACCTCCCCAAACTGGCAATGCCCTCCAAGGCCAAAAGCATTAGTAAGGCAACCTAAGATGCCCAGGCAGCCAGCAGAGAGCGGGCAGAGGGAGGTGGGCAACGGTGGGAGAGAGCCCAGAACAGGGTGGAAGTAAAGCACAGGAAGTGACAAAGCCAGAAACGCATTCCACCAGTGTCACCAAGGAAAGACGGATGCCCAGCCCACTGCGGTCTGTGGCTCTGCAGCAGAGGGTTCCTTCAGCACCCAGCGCAGCCAGCCAAGGAGCTCTCAGTGGGCAGGCGCATGAACCTACAAGAACAATGGTAGGACTCCATCGACAGAGACCAGAAGTCAATGGAGAACGGCAATTTCCCTTTACAATGTTCTCTGTGATTCAAAGAAATATGATTTCAAAACAACAGAAAACATGATTCCAAAGGGAAGATATTCACAGTTCATTGCACTTTCTGAAAAGCACCCCTTACCAAAAACGGGCACCATCTGAAGCTTAACATGGTGATGCCGGAAATTAAAAACGGGACCTCTTTTCAAAGCAGAGATCTGCAAACCAATGCAGGGAACCATCCACCAGCCCAGAACCCAACAGCCTCGGCTCAGTTCCAGCCTCACTTCGTCAGCAGCTCCAGGAATTCATCCCTGTTAGTTTTAGCCCCCGAACAAGGATGGTAAACGGAGGGTCAGCAGAGGCTTTGGTGCAGTTGACCTGTGCCAGGTCCTTACTCAACTCAGACAGCGGGTGTCCAGGTGTGTGTGGCACCAAGCGCTATGCCACATGGCATTCATGCAGGGTCTCCCATGCCGGGTGCACGCAGCCAGGAGCACAGCCCAATAATGCCAGCCATGAAGCCGCCAAACGCTGCTGGACTCCCTGCCAATGGCTGGATCTCACTTCGAGTGTGAGTAATACCCGTCACACACACCCCTGTCTCCGGTAGGATGGAGTCTATACTTCAGACACTAGCAAAATGAGGGACAGAGAGAAGCATCTCAGCAGGAGGGTGGGTGGCCCTGTCATTTTCTGACCTGAGACACAGCTGCAGGACCCGGGACTGTTCTCTTCCCAGAAGCCGGAGGAGTCTCGGGGTGAGCAGAGCCATGCTGCCATCTAGTGCACCCAGCAGCTCGGCCAGCACTTCCCGCTCCAGAGGTGGCTCCGGGAGGCTGTGATTCCATAAAACCCTGGACCAATCCCAGCCAGGTCCCGGAGATCATGTTTGCTACAGAGCCTTGCATCCCTCCTGGGTCCTGCCAGGACCGGCAGATCCTGCCGGACGGGAGTCAGTGGGGAGTGACGTGCATAGAACAATGACCCGGCGAGGCTGGAAGCAGCTGTGGGACAGGCTGGGGGCCAGCCCTGCCGCTGCAGACACGTGGAGTCAGAGGCTCTTCCTCTCTCTACCCGCTGGCTCCAGACGTGACACCAAAGGCCGATTCCAGGAGCTCCGACATCACCTCTCCAGGGGCAGAGGGGTGGGACTCCAGCCGTGGGAAGCCATGATCACTCCCCAGCCACACATGTCTCTTCCAGCCTCTCACAACCCGTTTACAAAAGGTTAAACACGCAGTCACAGTTTAACTCCATACACACCCATCTCCCGACTAGTTAACAGCAGCTACCGCTGACTGGGCTTGCCTGGAGGGTCACACCCTGTCCCTGAATCCACACTAACGGATCCCTGCCGTCCGCACAGGCCCCCTGCAGTTGCACTGACATTGTCAACATTCTCCCTCTGGGGACACCAAGGCGTTGCCCAAGGACACTGATCAAGGAAGCTGCGTGGAGCAGAGGCAGCCTGCCCGCCCGGCCTTGAGCATACCCAGAGGTCCTGCTGCGTCGCCCTGGGGCCCTTTCCTCTGCCCTGGACAGCGTGGCTCAAGGTCGGCTGAGGGGTCTGAGAGCAACAGTGTCCAGGAACCCCACCCCTCCAGACCCTCCCACAAGGACGCCGCTGGCCCCAGCAGCCCAGGCAGCCCCCACAGAGGGCCTTGGGACAGGAGAGGCCACAGGTTGCATTTCTGCCTCAGGTCAGTCCCTGCTGACCTGGGGAGGTCCTGGGGTGAGATGGCCTGGGAAAGAACACAGGAAAGTTCCGGAAGGCAGGGCACAGCCATCCAGCCACGAGTTCGGATCTATAGGCTGGCCACGCCCTCCCCGAATTCAGCAGGGCTCCATCATCAGCCAGGCTGGTGCCGAGGCCTGATACACAGACGGCCAGTCTCATCCTCCAGGCCTGTGTCTGATCTCTCCTTCCATGGTGTGGAGAAAGGAGACTCCTCCTCCAAAACCTTACTGACAGAGCATGCCTCCAAATGGACACAGTTTCTAAGCTCACGCCCAAAAAGCCTCGCCTGTGGACAAGCACAGACACCAACGCCAGGCACTAAGCTCTAAAGGGCCGGTGGCCACACCTGCAGCTGCTGCTGTGGACTGACGGACGGCGCAGGGCCCGGCCCAGAACAGGTGCAGCTGGCACCAGGAGGCGTGGTCAGGGACAAGGACGCCATGTGTCCTCTAACGGGGTCTCCTGGTTCCTGAGGGCCCCTGACACCCAAGGTTCTGCAGCCAGGAGGGGGCCCTGGCTGGGTCGTGGGGGCCCTGGGAAGACCAGCTCTGCAGCTGCTTCACTCGCCCCGTGGAGGAACCGAGAGCCAGGTATCCCCAGCGGGGATCAGCACATGCTTCTGGCTCTGCCTGGGCCGCTCTGGGCAGCTGGACACACCCTAGGGCAGTTTGGGGACAGAGAGGCTGCCCTCCCAGGGTGCCTACACACAACACGAGCACGGGTCCAGAGGAAGGGGCTGGAAACAGCAGAAACCAACACAGCGAGGTCCCGGGGAACTGCTGTGAGCAGGACTTTCAGAACAAACCTAGAAAACTGTCCTCAGAGGACATACACTTGGCAAACCTCATGTGGCCACTAACTCCCAGGTGAGGAAGACGGGGTGACCTCGCTAGACCTTAGCAACACTGGCCGCTGCACCCGCCACCTGCCGGGTCTTCCATGAACACGGTGGGTGGGGAACGTCAGGACTACTTGAAAGAAAGAACCAGGTGGGGCACGGTGCCTCACACCTGTAATCTCAGCATTTTGGGATGCCAAGGCAGGTGGATCACAAAGTCAGGAGTTCAAGACCAGCCTGGCCAATATGGTGAAACTGTAACTCTACTAAAAATACAAAAACTAGCAGGGCATGGTGGCTGGCGCCTGTAATCCCAGCTACTCGGGAGGCTGAGGCAGGAGAATCCCTTGAACCCGGAAGGTGGAATTTGCAGTGAGCCAAGAGTGTGCCATTGTAATCCAGCCTGGGCGACAGAGCAAGACTGTCTTTCCATCTTGTAAAAAAAAAAAGGAAGAGCCGGGCGCGGTGGCTCAAGCCTGTAATCCCAGCACTTTGGGAGGCCGAGGCGGGTGGATCACGAGGTCGAGAGATCGAGACCATCCTGGTCAACAAGGTGAAACCCCGTCTCTACTAAAAATACAAAAAATTAGCTGGGCATGGTGGCGCGTGCCTGTAATCCCAGCCACTCAGGAGGCTGAGGCAGGAGAATTGCCTGAACCCAGGAGGCGGAGGTTGCGGTGAGCCGAGATCGCGCCATTGCACTCCAGCCTGGGTAACAAGAGCGAAGCGAAACTCCGTCTCCAAAAAAAAAAAAAAAAAAAAAAAAAAAGGAAGAACGAGACCCAGGTCTTTCTGGCTCCTTATCTCCCCACAGAGGCCGCTGCAACACCACCTCCTCCTGCTGGGCTCACGCTGCTGTCCAGCTCCCCGGGAATTCCACCCATACTGCCCCTGCCCAGGATGCTCACAGCGCACGGGGTGCCCCCTCTGCCACAGACCCTGACTCACATTCACACCGAAGTCGGGGGACGTGGAGCTCCAGATGGCGCCGATGCTTGCCGCGGCCAGCATCGCCTCGACCGCGTGCTCACTGTTGGGTAAATAACCTGCGGAGAGGACACGGGAAGAAGCCTTGGGTTCAGGGTGTGTGAGATGGAGGCAGCAGGGGTCCTAAAGGTTCCTCTGAGAGCCAGGGCCAGCGTGGGAGGGTGGACTGGCCCTGAACTGTCTGAGGATCACGACCACCTCCCCCCGCCCAGCTGAACTGCCTGTTGCCCACCAGGCCCCTGCAGTCCATTCTCCATGCTCTGATGAGAGTGACCCTGTGGCCTCTCCTCCCTCTGCTCCCCGTCCCTCCTGGGATCTGGTTGCAGCAGACTTCTTCCCACTCCTCACTTGTCCTAATCGTCTCCTGCCTCAGGGCCTTTGCACAGCTGTCTGATCTGCTGAAAACCTCCGCGCCCACCAGCCGCCTCTACTCAGCGTACACTCAGCCTGCAGCTCTTCACTCAAACGAAACTTCATCAGAGCAGCCTTCTCCAAGGCCATCTTGCCCCCAACCCTGTGAACTCAGGTCCCCCAACTAGTCACCTGCAAAGCACACTGTATTTCTTCTTCACCACCAAACTGACTGTAACTGCAAATGAATAATCACCTGTGTAACTGGTCATTTAGTATCTGGTTCTCACAAGAGCACTCGGACTTTGCCTGTCTTGTTCTTTGCTTTGCTAAATGCCTTTTACCATGCCCTGCACGGCAAGGGTCCTCAGGTATTTGCTGGCTGGCAGATGGATGGAAGGATGAATGGAATCACATGGATGGATATAAAGACAGATGGATAGACGGAAGGAAAGAAGGATGAATGGATGGATGAGGGATGAGGGATAATGAACGGAAGATGGATGGATGCCAGATGGAGGATAAATGGATGGATAGATGGATGATGGGTGCATAGGTAGGTAGAGAGAAGAATGTATAGACAGATGGATGGATGGATGGATAGTTGGATGGATGATGTACGAGGGATGCAGAATGGATGGGTGAATGGGTAGATGATGGGTGGAGGATAAATGAATGGATGGACAGATGGATGATGGGTAAACGGGCAGATGGAGAGAAGAATGCAGAGATAGTTGGATGGATGGTTGGAAAAATGATGGATGAGGAATGAAAAATGAAAGATGGGTGGATAAATGGGTAGATAATGGGTGGAAGATGGATGGATAGATGGATGATGGATGGATGGGTAGGTGAAAAGAAGGATGGATGGGGAGATGGACGGGTTGATGGATGGATGGACGGACGGGTGGACTAAGGCATGGCTGGGTGGATGGCTTGAGAGGAGAAGGAATGAAGAACCCAAGCAGTAGTCAGGCCTCTACGGGGCAGAGGTCCTCTGGCCCTCCCCCTAGCAGGCTGGCTTTCATGACGACAGAAGCAGGGAATCCTCATGGCCACAGAGACTGTGATCCATCAACCAGATCACTCTACACACTCCAGAGGAAAGGATCTGCAGAGTCGAGCAGAAGGCAGTCGGGAGACCAAGGGCCGCAGCCGAGGCCTCATCAGAGCAAGGTGCAGCTGCCCAGATGCTCCCCAGGGGTCCCTGGTCAGCCGGCTCCCTTTGTCCCTCCTTCTCCCCCACGCAGTGGGTATTTCTGTTTGTCTGGATTCACACACATTTCCCCGGCTGGGCCATAAGCATCCAAGGGGCGAGGGTCACACCCCATGGGTTTCCACCGCATCCGACAGATGGCTGGCGTTTGCTGAGTTTGCCTTGAAGATGAGACTTGGCTGAGTGTCAGCTGAAGCATCTCAACACTGTCAGCCCAGGGGGCAGGGCAGGACTCAGCAGGGGAGGCTGCGTAGCCAGCTGACTCCATGCAGCTGACAAACGGGGAGGAGCCGGCCCTTCTCCTGCAGCACATCATACGCCAACCCTGGGGACCACTTCACAGACAAAGGAAAACGGAGCGAGGCACGGCTTTAACTCCATCTTTCGAAGACTCTAAAGCACCCAACCCCAATAATCCTGAGAATCATTTTCTAGTGTTTTCTGGGAAACTCAAAGTCCCAATCCTAGTAACTGTGATCAGGCCAAATTGGTATCCAACTGAGACCCACAAAATGTCTGGGGAACAGGGACCAGCTCAGCTCTGAAGGGTCCAGGGCACTGGAGCCAGGCATCTCCTCAAAGAAAGCCCAGCCCAGAGGAACCCTGGTTGGCCCCAGTATAACCTGTTCTTTCTTTCCTTCACTCAGAAATGTTTCCTTCAAAAGGAGATTTTTTGAAATGAGAATTGGAGGGAAGAAAAAAGCTGGAGACCAGAACATTTTGCATTCCTACGCAAGACCTTAAAGGGTACAGATTAAATCAGACCAAGAAGAACCCAAAAGAAGTGAGGTTTCAGCCTCAAAAATGCCTGCTTTGCAGCTGGACACAGTGGCTCACCCCTGTAATCCCAACATTTTTGGAGGCCAAAGCAGCAGGATCGCTGGAGTCCAGGAGTTTAGACCAGCCTGGGCAACATGGCGAGGCCCTGTCTCTACCAAAAATAGAAAAATTAGCCAGGCACGGTAGCACGCACCTATAGTCCCAGCTACTCAAGACACTGAGGTGGGAGGATCCCCTGGAGCCCAGGAGTTTGAGGCTGCAGTGAGCCATGATCACACCACTGCAGTCCAGCCTGGGCAACAGAGTGAGCCCTTGTCTCAAAATGAAAAAAGAAAGCCTGCTCTGATCATCAGCCCAATTCCCACAGTCCTTCATTCAATAAACACTTCTTAGATGCTGCCTGGGGCCAGGCACTCTTCACAAAGTAACATACAGCCATGAGGAGAAAATAAAGCCCCTGCCCTCTACTACCGAGGACACATGTGCACACACAGGATCCCCGAAATGTCAAGTGAGCCATGAGGGCTACAAAGAAAGCAGGTGCAGGATGAGCGTGACGTACTTTTCGAAGGCTAAGCAGGTACGGCCTCTGAGAAGGTAACGTTTGGGCAGCAACCTCGACGAACCAGGGTGAACCCCGACGACAGGCAGGAGAACAGGCCACCAAGGCTTGAGACAGGAGGCAGCCGGCATGCCCATCCCTAGATTCCTCTCTGGTCAGCTAACGCACACTGGGCACTAACTGCATGCCCCGTCCTGTTACTCCAGGAGGAGACAGAGCAGGGGAGGGGCCTGACGCACAGGATTCTTGGTTCAGCCGTTTACTGCACTCACAGACAACAAGGCCACCCAGCTCCTCCTGCCTCTTTGCAAACAAGCTGATTTTTGCAAAAGTAATTTGCAATTTGCAGTAAGTTCCCCGTGCCAAACACCAAGGCTCTAGCAAGCCCCTCCCCAGTGGCTTTTCCTGCCACCCGCCTCCTGCGGTCCTTGTCCCATAATGTGGAAGGGAGAGGGAGGGAAGTCGGGAGCCCTCACCACCAGGGCTGCACTGGAAGATAAATCGCCTTCGTCTGCACCTGCGCATCGCCATGTACACACCTGCCTGCATCTCAATTCACTAACGAGTTGCTTGGAGCAAAGAACAGGTCCACGTACAGGCCTTTACATTTGTCCAGAAGTCAGGGGGAAAGGAAAATTGTAAGAAAAATACCTAAGTAGTTCTTAGTGGGAAATCCTCACTAGCTACCCCAGGGAACAAAGGAGGAGCCACACCTCATGCTCTGCAGATTCCAACCCCAGCTCCTTCCAGAAGAGTCCTCACGTGGGGCCTGCTCTTCGCTCCTACATCCCTTGCTTCGTGGCTCTGAAGGGCGGTCAGAACGGACCAGCACCTCAAGAAACGAGGCAGAGCAGAAGGTGGGCAAGGCCTTTGGGATGAGACCTGGGCACCTGCCTCACCTCCCGCACTCCACGTTCCACCCCACAGAGCTCCCGTGGCCCCGTGACACCTCCCACCAGCTGCCCAGGCCTCTGCCCAGGCCGCTGCTGCTGCCCGGACCGCCCTTTCCTGCCCTGCCTGGCTGCAGGGCTAACTCGTAAAGGCACCTGCATTCTTCTGGCAAACCAACATTGAACGGTTTGAATCTGGCAAACCAACACTGAACATCAATCTCTTGATGTTCCTGGAATTGTTTTAGGCTCTGGGACAAAGCAGGGCACAAAGCAAAGCAAATTCCTGCCTTTGCAGGGCAGGGTAATTTTTCAGCGATTTTCCTTCGTCTATTTTTTGCCTTGCATGTAGAATCCAAGTCCCACAGGGTAATATGACAGGACTCCCCCTTGTTCAAAAGTCGTCTTGACCTTCACACTACCCACTCTAGCTTGATCTCCTCCCTCAAACCATCACCAGCACCCAAAATACTTACCAACGACCCGATCTCCTTTCTTCACACCCATTTTCCTCATTGCTGCTGCAAACAAAGCCACTTCTCTCCTCAGCTCTTCAAAAGTCACCTTCACAATTTCCTCTTTGCCTTCCCCTGGGAAGAGAAAAAGGGTAAATTGTACATAGGCCACTGCAAAAAGAAAGTGTGCAAGCCACAGACACTGAATGAAAAATCCCACCTGTTTTAATGCAGGTTATTAACCCACACCCAGGGTAAACAGATGCAGGGAACACAAGCTAAGATACAGGTCAACTCAACTTCACGCAGAAGAAAGGCTGTGTGAGAGTCACCCGAGGAAACACAGTAACATGTGCTGTGCAAAGATTCTCTATTAGGCCGGGTGCAGCGGTTCACGCCTATGATCTCAGCACTTCTGAAGGCTGAGGTGGGAAGACTGCTTGAGCCCAGGAGTTCAAGATCAGCCCAGGCAACAGAGGGAGCCCTCCATCTCTACCAAAAACGTAAAAATTAGCCAGGAATGATGGCACGCATCTGTAGTCCCAGCTACTCAGGAGGCTGAGGTGGGAGAATCATATGAGCTATGATCACAGCACTGACCTCCAGCCTGGGCAACAGAGCAAGAACCTGTCTCAAAATAAATTTTAAAAAAATAAGATTTTCGCCGGGCGCAGTGGCTCACGCCTGTAATCCCAGCACTTTGGGAGGCCGAGGCGGGCGGATCACAAGGTCAAGAGATCGAGACCATCCTGGTCAACATGGCGAAACCCCGTCTCTACTAAAAATACAAAAAATTAGCTGGGCATGGTGGTGCGTGCCTGTAATCCCAGCTACTCAGGAGGCTGAGGCAGGAGAATTGCCTGAACCCAGGAGGCGGAGGTTGCGGTGAGCCGAGATCATGCCATTGCACTCCAGCCTGGGTAACAAGAGCGAAACTCCGTCTCAAAAAAAAAAAAAATAATAAGATTTTCTGGCCGGGCGCGGTGGCTCAAGCTTGTAATCCCAGCACTTTGGGAGGCCGAGGCGGATGGATCACGAGGTCGAGAGATCGACACCATCCTGGTCAACATGGTGAAACCCCGTCTCTACTAAAAATACAAAAAATTAGCTGGGCATGGTGGCACGTGCCTGTAATCCCAGCTACTCAGGAGGCTGAGGCAGGAGAATTGCCTGAGCCCAGGAGGCGGAGGTTGCGGTGAGCTGAGATCGCGCCATTGCACTCCAGCCTGGGTAACAAGAGCGAAACTCCGTCTCAAAAAAAAAAAAAAAAAAAGATTTTCTACTGGGAATGCTTTTATTAACTGAAGAATCCTCTGATTATAATCGTAGGGGTTTTTTAAATTTTGAAATAATTACAGACTCACAAGAAGCTACAAAGAAAGTACAGAGAGGTCCCATGTCCCCCTCACCCAGCTTCCCCAGTGGTTACATCCTCCATAACTACAGTACACCAGCAACGCCAGGAAACAACACTCATGTGCATGGTTCAACAAAACAGCCGTGGATGCAATTTGCATGTGGGTGCAATGTGCATATGTGTGGTTTCCCGAAACAGACGTGGAGGCAACATGTATGTACGTGGTTCCAGGAAACAGACGTGGATGTAACATGCATGTGTCCTCACTGCAATTTGATGAGTGACCACCCAGCTAAGCCACTGCTGGATTTGTAACCCACAGAAACTGGGAGGTAAGAAATGCCTGTTCTAAGCTATGGCTTTCAGGTAATCTGTGACATGGAAAGATAACCAATACAAGTAAGACTCAGTGTCACGAAGGTACAGGAAAATGATCCGAAGATAATTTCTATAGCACAGAAGTTATCCTTTGACCATTACTCTTGATGCAAAAATTTTGCTCCTGATCGATCATCACTTTTCTGTCCTTTTTTTTGAGATGGAGTCTCACTCTTTCACCAGGCTGGAGAGTACAATGGTGTGATCTCGGTTCACTGCAACTTCTGCCTCCCATGTTCAAGTGATTATCCTGCCTCAGCCTCCCGAGTAGCTGGGACTACAGGTGGGCACCACCACACCTAGTTAATTTTTTTTTTTTTTTTTTTTTTTTGTATTTTTAGTAGAGACAGAGTTTCAGCATGTTGGCCAGGATGGTCTTGATCTCTTGACCTCATGATCCACCCACCTGAGCCTCCCAAAGTGCTGAAATTACAGGTGTGAGCCATCGTGCCCGACTGGTCATCACTTTTCAATTCTATAACATGAATTATTTCTTTTCCAAAGTGAATAAACATCCTGATTTCCCTTTGGCATAAATCTGGCTTTTTCTAGCCAGTTGTTATAGCTTATACCTGTAATCCCAGCACTTTGAGAGGCTAAGATAGGAGGATCGCTTGAACCCAGGAGTTCAAGACCAACCTAGGCAACATAGGGAGGACCCCATCTCTTAAAAAAAAAAAAATTGAAATAGCCAGCCATGGTGGCGCATGCCTGTTACTTGGGAGGCTGTTACTTGGGAGGTTGAAGTGGTAGAATCGCTTGAATCCAGATCAAGTGGGCAGAGAGTCGTGACTGCACCACTGCACTCCAGTCTGGGCAACAGATCAAGACCGTGTCTCAAAAAAAAAAAAAAAAAATCAGGCTGGGAATGGTGGCTCACACATGTAATCTCAGCACTTTGGGAAGCCGAGCCATGTGGATCACTTGAGGTCAGGAGTTCAAGATCAGCCTGGCCAATATGGTGGAACCCCATCTCTAATAAAAACACAAAATGAGCAGGGCATGCTGGCATGTGCCTGTAATCCCAGCTACTCAGGAGGCTGAGGCAGGAGAAAATCTTGAACCCAGGAGACAGAGAGGCTGCAGTAAGCAGAGCTCACACCATTACATTCCAGCCTGGGCAACAAGAGTGAAACTCCATCTCAAAAAAAAAAAAAAATCATTTTTTGTTCCTATCTGCCTAGAGTGGTAAGAGTTTCCCCTTCATCCTTTCCTAGCTGCCCTGGGGCAGCCTTTTCCTTACCTCTCCCACATTCCCAGCCCAGGTAACTTTCTATCGTATGAAAATATTCGTAAACCTGATAGCTACTCTTCACGAACGAAACGTGCTGTGCAGACAGCTATTCTAACCATCTCAATACCGATGGGCTGATGCATGTTGTTTGCTCCCCTCGCCGGAGTGTGAAGGCAACTGTGCGCGCGTGCGCGCACGCGCGCGCACACACACACACACACATATACACATATTTTTAAGTAGGGCATCGTGTGGCTTTGACGGGGATCATCCATAGGAGAGATGAGTTCTGCTGAGAATGCCTGAATGAGCACGCAGCAGAGCGCAAGCACGCAGCTGGGTAAATAAGTCAGGAAACATGCAGAAAACCAAACACAATGATCTTAAAGCCCCCAAGCCAATAATCAGCTGCTCAGGTCCTGCTTAAGTAAGGCTCCAATTTGTAAACTAACTGTGATCACTGGCTGGAGGGTATTTATTCCCAATGCAAACACAAGGAAGGGAAAAGCTCATGAAAAGAAGGGGCTCTGGTGGGTGAGGTGGCTCATGCCTGTAAGTCCAGCACTTTGGAGGCTGAGATGGGCAGATCATTGAAGGTCAGGAGTTCGAGACCAGCCTGGCAAACATGGTGAAACCCCAACTCTACTAAAAATACAAAAATTAGCTGGATGTGGTGGCGCAGGCGTGCAACTCTAGCTACTCAGGAGGCTGAGGTGGAAGGATTGTGTGAACTAGGGAGGTGGAGGTTGCAGTGACCTGTGATTAAGACACTGCACTCCAGCCTGGGTGACAGAGCTGGACCCCGTCGCAAAAAGAAAAAAGAAAAAAAAGAAGAAGGGGCTAAAATATTTAAAAGGGAAGAGAAGGTGGGAGTAAAGAGGAGAGACGTTAAGGTAAAGGAACTGGGGTGTGAAACAGACACAGAATTATAACCCTACCGCCTTAACCCACCCTCGAGACAGGGCTGGGTTTAAAAAAATAAAAGGCAACTGGCTGAGCTCAGCCCACACAGTATATAACTGAGAGAGAGAGACACCCCACCCAGTTCAGTCTCTACCCAGACACCCATATTACAAGTTCCGGGAAGACTGGCTTATTCCATCACTAGGACTCAAGTATATTACCAATTTTTAGTTTTGGGGCTTTGGTTTTTTAAGAAGATTCACATTTGACAGTTTCTACTTTCCAGGAGAAACCAGGACCTCATGAAGCGTCTGAGACACTGGGTTGAAGCACACATATTTAAAGGGACCAGGAAAAGAAAAGAGACACAGCGTTCTCATTCTCTGTCGCAGGATTACGAAAGAGGTGACTGGGTTGACTGGGTTGCCACCCTAGGGACATCCCTACATGCATTGCTGTGCCTGGGGCAGGCCAGCCTCATAGGAGCCTCTGAGGGATCAGTAAAACATGGTCTATCCATACTGTGGAAGATTATCAGGACACAAAACAAATGAAATAATGATATATGCTACAGTATGGATGAACACTGGTGACACTGTGCTGAGCAAAAGCAACCAGTCACAAAAGGTCACATATTGTGTGATCCAGTTATACGACATGACCACAACAGGGAAATCCATGGAGGAAAGCAGACAGGTGGGCGCCAGGAGCTGGGAAGGCAGGAATGGGGAGCGACTGCTAACTGGAATGAGGTTTCCTTTCAGAAAACGGAAATGTTCTGGAATTAAAGGTGGTGGCTGCACAATCTCTTGAAAGTGCTAAAAACCACTGAGCTGTGTGCTTGAAAAGGGTATTTCTGTGGTATATGAATTATATGCCAATTGGAAAAAAAGACCTGGCTGGGCGTGGTGGCTCATGCCTGCAATCCCAGCATTTATGGAGGTCAAAGTAGGTGGATTGCTTCAACCCAGGAGATCGAGACCAGCCTGGGCAACATGGTGAAACTTCATTTCTACAAAAAAGCTTAAAAAAAATTAGCCTGGCTGGGCATGGTGGCTCATACTTATAATTCCAGCACTTTGGGAGGCCAACACAGGCAGATCACAAGGTCAAGAGTTCAAGACCAACCTGACCAACACAGTGAAACCCCATCTCTACTAAAAGCACAAATATTAGCTGGGCATGGTGGTGCACGCCTGTAGTCCCAGCTATTTGGGACGCTGAGGCAGGAGAATCACCTGAACACGGGAGGCAGAGGTTGCAGTGAGCCAAGATTGTACTACTGCTCTCCAGCCTGGGTGACAAAGCAAGATTCCATCTCAAAAAAAAAAAAAAAAAAATTAGCCAGACACAGTGGTGCACACCTGTGGTCCCAGCTATTCAAGAGGCTGAGATGGGAGGATCACTTGAGCCTGGGAAGTCAATACTGCAGCGAGCCACAATCATGCCACTGCACTCCAGCCTGGGCAACAGAGTGAGACCCTGTCTCAAAAAAAAAAAAAAAAAAAAGAAAGAAAGAAAAAAAAGAATCTTTAACTCCTGCCACTCCCCTTCCCAGAGCCTGGGCCACAGAGTCTCCCACCTGGGTCTGCCTCAGACTAATGTCTGAAGATTCACAGGGACATGCCGTGGGCCTGCCTAGTTACGCAGGCAGATGCTCCTGAAACACGGATGTAAACCAAGCCTTCTTCTGAAACAGTGAGGGAATCACCAGACTTTAAAGAATGTAAAGAAGCCAGGCGCAGTGGCTCAAGCCTGTAATCCCAGCACTTTGGGAGGCCGAGGTGGGTGGATCACGAGGTCAAGAGATCGAGACCATCCTGGTCAACATGGTGAAACCCCGTCTCTACTAAAAATACAAAAAAAATTAGCTGGGCATGGTGGCGCGTGCCTGTAATCCCAGCTACTCAGGAGGCTGAGGCAGGAGAATTGCCTGAACCCAGGAGGCGGAGGTTGCGGTGAGCCAAGATCACGCCATTGCACTCCAGCCTGGGTAACAAGAGCGAAACTCCGTCTCAAAAAAAAAAAGAATGTAAAGAAATCCTGGAGGAGTGTCCTCACTGATCCAACTTTATGAAGCTGGGACTTACTATCATGATTTTCCTGAAAGTCTGGTATCACTGTGGACACTTCCACGAGTCCCAGATTCTTGCCTCTGAGCCACCTCTGCCACTGCCAGAGGGTAATGCTAGGGATGCAGAGATGGGGCAGCCTCCTAAGTCTCCTTTCCCATGATGTAATCCCTTCCCGTTCTCCACCAGCAGCCAGGTCACCGTGGAAGAGGACGGCCCACTGCCCCTCACACCCTGCACGCTCCTGGACCCACCGCCGAGGCCCCCAGCTCAGCCTTCCTGGCTGTTCCCCACAGCCCTAGAGCTTCCTCCAGCCCAAGGCCTTCTTCTGGCTGTTCCCTGTGCCTGGGAACGTGTTGGCAGAGGTCGGGGGAGGAGATTCCAGGTACAGGGGACAGCCAGAGGAAGGCTGCTGCTTTTTGTTCTTCAAGTTTCTGCTCAGATCTCACCTCCTTCAAACAGGCTTTCCCTGGCAGCCCTGTCTAAAACAGCCCTGCACCCCACCCCATCATCCCTTTCCCATCACGATGCTGTATTTATTCTTCCAAGCACTAAGCGCTATCTGGAATTTTATTCTAGGTTTCCCTACTTATTGTTAAACCACCACGCTTTCCCCCCAGAACATCACCCCACCCCCCAGAGCAAGGAGCTGTCTATCCCACTCAACTCTGTCTTCTTGCACAGAGGAGGCATTTGATATTCATCTGAGGAATGAGAGGATGAAAAGGCAGGCGGGCACACAACGAAGACGGGAGAGCCACTTGGAGCCCTGTTCCCAGGCCACCCATCTACTCCACCCTGACTGTGTCAAGGCTGGGAACCAAGGAGAGGAGAATGGAACACTGAACAGCCTGGCTGGTACATCAATACTTTGCTCCATGACTTCACCAGGAATGCGCACTAGAAATGACCAGGGGCGGTAGCTCACACCTGTAATCCCAGCACTTTGGGAGGTCAAGGCGGGTGGATCACAAGGTCAGGAGTTCAAGACCAGCTTGGCTAAGATGGTGAAACCCCAACTCTACTAAAAATATAAAAATTAGCCAGGCATGGTGGCAGGCGCCTGTAGTTCCAGCTTACTCAGGAGGGTGAGGCAGGAGAATCACCTGAACCCAGAAACAGAGATTGCAGCAAACCAAGACCACTGCATTCCAGCCTGGGTGACACAGAAAGACTCCATCTCAAAAAAAAAAAAAAAAATGCCAACACAGAGACTCATTTTGGCATTTAATACAGACTGCCAACTGCTGCTGTGTATATTGGCCTTATTTACATGATTAGAATATAACATCCTGGAGGCAGATCATAACTTCAGTTTCTTTTTGAGTCTTACATTGCAAGATGTCTTAGACAAAAATGAGTGTCCAGTAAACTCTCGCTGAACATACAATTTAAAAATAATGGTGGCTCACGCCTGTAATCCCAGCACTTTCCAAGGCTGAGGCGGGTGGATCACAAGGCCAGAGTTTGAGACCAGCCTGACCAATGTGGTGAAACCCCGTCTCTACTAAAAATACCAAAAAAACAGCCAAGTGTGGGGGCACACGCCTATAATCCCAGCTACTCAGGAGGCTGAGGCAGGAAAATTGCTTGAACCTGGGAGACAGAGGTTGCAGTCAGCCAAGATCATGCCACACTGCAGTTTAGCCTGGGCGACAGAGCGAGACTCCCATCTCAAAAAAATTAAAAAATAAGGCCGGGCGCGGTGGCTGAAGCCTGTAATCCCAGCACTTTGGGAGGGCGAGACGGAGGCCTTTGGGAGGCATGAGATCAAGAGATCGAGACCATCCTGGTCAACATGGTGAAACCCCGTCTCTACTAAAAATACAAAAAATTAGCTGGGCATGGTGGCGCGTGCCTGTAATCCCAGCTACTCAGGAGGCTGAGGCAGGAGAATTGCCCGAGCCCAGGAGGCGGAGGTTGCGGTGAGCCGAGATCGCGCCATGGCACTCTAGCCTGGGTAACAAGAGCGAAACTCTGTCTCAAAAAAAAAAAAAATTAAAAAATAATGAATAATAAATTTTTACAAGCTACAGAGGGGCCGAGTGCAGTGGCTCATGTCTGAAATCCCAGCACTCTGGGAAACCGATATGGAAGAACTGCTTGAGCCCAAGATTTCAAGACCTGCCAGGGAACATAGCAAGACCTGTCTCTATTTAAAAAAAAAAATCAGCCATGCACAGTGCTGTGTGCCACTAGTCCCAGCTACTCAGGAAGCTGAGGTGGGAGGATTGCTTGAGCCTGGGAGACTGAGGCTGCAGTGAGCATGCATGATCGTGCCAGTGTGCTCCAGCCTGGGCCACCACGCCCAGCCTCTGCGCCCAGCCTCAACTTTATTTAAAAGGAAAAGTCAGTGGGAAGAGATTCTAGTTACAGTTCCATCACTAACTCTCTGTGTGATGCGAGCTGGTTACTTAATACTGAGTGTCTCCATTTTGCCTGTAAAACATGACCACGCACTGGCCCTCTCCCCTCTCCAGCAAAAATAAAGTCAACAAAAATCTTAATTACATCAGAAGGGTGCCAACCTATGGTTTAAAAATCCTATCTCTCCAAACATGTGGCACCGCACGCATGCACCATCCAGAACTTCCACGGAGGAAACCCCGGGTCTCGCCATCGGGACTCACGTGCCACGTAGAGGGCCACTCTGTCGTTCTCTGTGTGCCGCAGGAGGTTTTCTGCATAGTTGAGACGACTGCCTTTGAACCACTCGGGAACATCTGCGATTCCTTTCGACGTGTCCACAACCTGCAGAGAACCACAGCAAACTGAGATGCGCACACACGAGGCCTAGGCCGCAAATCCGCTAAACACGGTTCTGCTGCCCGGGAAGCTGGCTAACTCACTGGCCCAGAGCATTTTAAAATCATTTTAGAGACTGAACTCTGAACTGGCCTAAAGGCTAGAAACTGAAAGTAGGAATTAATGCCAAGGGAAAATAACCATCCCAGTAATGTATGCATTCCACAAATGTTTATTAAGCACCTACTTAATGAGAGATACTGAAAACAAAGACGACGTCCAACACGTCAGGCTCTGCCCAGGAGAGCAAGCTCCGGGGACCACTTGCCCCGTTCCCACAACTTCCGGCAGTTTCAGCCTTTGCTTCCTTCCTCAGGGTCCTGGAACCTTGATTTTTATTGTCAACGTCCCAAAAGATCAACATTTCAAAATGGTTTGCCCCAAAGAGACAATAAATTAGACTTTGAACAAGAGCACTCCTTGTTCCCAGATACATATTGATTAACAGTGTAAGGAGTTGAAAAGTTTTCTAAACTCCAGGTTACAAAAATAACAAAACTCCTGGCTAGTTACAGTGGCTCATACCTGTAATCCCAGCACTTTGGGAGGCTGAGGAGGGCAGATCACCTGAGGTTGGGAGTTTGAGACCACCCTGACCAACATGGAGAAACGCCATCTCTACTAAAAACACAAAATTAGCCAGGCAGGGTGGTGCATGCCTGTAATCCCAGCTACTTGGGAGGCTGAGGCAGGAGAATTGCTTGAACCCGGGTGACAGAGGTTGCAGTGAGCCGAGACTGAGCCACAGTGCTCCAGCCTGGGCAACAAGAGCAAAACTCTACCTCGAAATAATAAATACATAACGTAACTCCTAATAGTTTAAAAAACTATGACAATGTGGCCAGGCATGGTGGCTCACACCTGTAATCCCAGTACTTTGGGAGGCCAAGGCAGGTGGATCACCTGAGGTCGGGAGTTTGAGGCCAGCCTGGGCAACATGGTGAAACCCTGTGTCTACTAAAAATACAAAAATTAGCCAGGTGTGGTGGCATATGACTGTAACCCCAGCTACTCAGGAGGCTGAGGCAGGAAAAGTGCTAGAAACTGGGAGGCGGAGGTTGCAGCGAGCCAAGATGACACCATTGCACTCCAGCCTCGGTGACAGACCAAAACTCTGTCTCAAAAAAAAAAAAAAAAGAGCTGGGCACAGTGGCTTACACCTGTAATCCCAACACTTTGGGAGGCTGAGTGAGGCAGGCAGATCACCTGAGGTCGGGAGTTTGAGACCAGCCTGACCAACATGGAGAAACACCGTTTCTACTAAAAATACAAAATTAGCTGGGCCTGATGGCACATGCCTGTCATCATAGCTAGTCAAGAGGCTGGGACAGGAGAATCATTTGAACACCGGAGGCAGAGGTTGCAGTGAGCTGAAATCATGCCATTACTCTCCAGCCTGGGCAACAAGAGTGAAACTCCATCTCAAAAAAAAAAAGTCCAGGCACAGTGGCTCACATGTGTAATCCCAGCACTTTGGGAGGCCGAGGCGGGCAGATCACAGGCTCAGGAGTTCAAGACTTGCCTGGCCAACATAGTGAAACCCCATCTCTACTAAAAATACAAAAATTAGCCAGGTGTGGTAGCATGCACCTGTAGTCCCAGCTATTCAGGAGGCTGAGGCGGGAGGATCGCTTGAACTCAGGAGGCAGAAGTTGCAGCGAGCCGAGACCACACTATTGCACTCCAGCCTGGGTAACATAGCAAGACTCTGTCTCAAAAAAATAAAAAACCTACCACAATGTAAATGTACTTAATATCACTGAAGTGTACAGTTAAAAATAGTTAAGATGGCCGGGCGCGGTGGCTCAAGCCTGTAATCCCAGCACTTTGGGAGGCTGAGGCGGGTGGATAACGAGATCAAGAGATCGAGATCATCCTTGGTCAACATGATGAAACTCCATCTCTACTAAAAATACAAAAAATTAGCTGGGTGTGGTGGCACGTGCCTGTAATCCCAGCTACTCAGGAGGCTGAGGCAGGAGAATTGCCTGAACCTGGGAGGTGGAGGTTGCGGTGAGCCGAGATCGCGCCATTGCACTCCAGCCTGGGTAACAAGAGCGAAAACTCCGTCTCAAAAAAAAAAAAAATAGTTAAGATGGTTGCATACATAAAAGTTTATGATATACGTATTTTAACATAATTAAACCTTTTTTTTGTGTGAGACAGGGTCTGGCTCTATAGCCCAGGCTGGGTGCAGTGGGGCAATCATAGCTCACTGAAGCCTCAACCTCCTGGGCTCAACTGATCCTCCCACCTCAGCCTCCTGAGTAGCTGGGACCGCAGGCATGCACCACCATGCCAGCTAATTTATTTTTTTGGAGACACGGTCTTGCTACGTTGCCCAGCCTGCTCTCAAACTCCTGGGCTCAAGAGATCCTCCCATCTTGGTCTATCAGAGTGCTGGGATTAAAGGTATAAGCCACTACACCCAGCCCCAAATATTTTAAAATTAAAAACAGCCGGGCGCGGTGGCTCAAGCCTGTAATCCCAGCACTTTGGGAGGCCGAGGCGGGTGGATCACGAGGTCAAGAGATCGAGACCATCCTGGTCAACATGGTGAAACCCCATCTCTACTAAAAATACAAAAAATTAGCTGGGCATGGTGGTGCGTGCCTGTAATCCCAGCTACTCAGGAGGCTGAGGCAGGAGAATTGCCTGAACCCAGGAGGCGGAGGTTGCGGTGAGCTGAGGTCGCGCCATTGCACTGCAGACTGGGTAACAAGAGTGAAACTCCATCTCAAAAAAAAATTAAATTAAATTAAAAACAAAGAAACAAAAAAATCCTACTATTTACGATCACTCAAGTTCCCAGGACAGAGCCTGGGGTCCCCACACAGCAGGCTGCAAAATTCTCAATGAGTCTGCAATAATTTCATGCCAGTTCTCTAAGGCAATGACTTTTTCCCATCCATATGAGATTGTGAAAAGAAGATACAATTCCGTATTTCCCAAAATTAGCATTTCACTTTGAAGTACCACTACAGAAATAAAGAGATCACATGCACAGAAAATCTCTACTTACCTCATCATACGTGCGTGAGAAGATGATTCCACTGAATTTCCAGAACTCTGCCCAGAAGTCTGAATATGACTCAACAGACCAGTGGTACAAGTCATCATAATTCTCTAAAAATAAAATAGCTCAGATTAACCTTAGGAGGGAAATCTCAGCAATTCATTAATAAGATGGACACACCTCAGGACCCTCAGGGGTATCCAAGCGAGCCAAAGTCATCTGAGAGAAATGGTCTGGCGGAGGAAGGAGCTTAATTTTTTTTTTTTTTTGAGACAGAGTTTCGCTCTTGTTACCCAGGCTGGAGTGCAATGGAGTGATCTCGGCTCACTGCAACCTCTGCCTCCTGGGTTCAGGCAATTCTCCTGTCTCAGCCTCCTGAGTAGCTGGGACTACAGGCACGCACCACCATGCCCAGCTGATTTTTTGTATTTTTAGTAGAGACGGGGTTTCACCAAGTTGACCAGGATGGTCTCGATCTCTTGACCTCGTGATCCACCCGCCTTGGCCTCCCAAAGTGCTGGGATTACAGGCTTGAGCCACCACGCCCGGCAGGAGCTTAATTTTTATTGACACAAACCCAACACCTCTAGTCCTCAAAAAGAACAAAAGCTGAGGTGGTAATTTTTTGAGTCATCTTCAGTAATTTTATATCTTAGCCACCATGCCAAAGAACACGGACTCTGGAGCCCGAAAGCCTGGGTTCAAATCCTGGTTCAGCCATTTATTAGCTTTGTGACCTCAGGCAAGTACAAAATGGGGATAATTAACAGCCCCCCTCAAACCACAGGGCTATTGTGAGGATTTAAATGAGCACATGTGGAAAGTGCTCAGAACAGCAGGGCCTTGGAAGTGACCACAGAGGCATTAGGAGTTTGCCATTATTATACCATACATCCTTAGGAAATTAAGTCAGTACCTTGGAAAACCCAGAAGTTCAAAACTGGTAGTCTGTTGACGACTTCTCAAGGCCAGTATAAAGTTCGGGGGCGGGACGGGGGGAGTTACTTATTGTGATTTTTGAATTAGCAATATGTTCACAAGACTCACAATTAAAGAAGTATAACAAGTTATATGGCAAAAGGTCTCCCTCCTTCTACTCCACAACCATCTAACTTTTTATGCCCAAGGGAGTTCCTCCTTGCAGATTCCACTCAATTACATTCAAAACAACTTTTCCCCACCAGCCAGACATGAACTGGAAACTGATACAAAGAGAGGCATTTAAGTCCTAAAGTAAAGTTGACTTTCACTGCGAAACTGACCCCAGCCTAGCTGAGGACTCTTTACCCTCTCAAGTGCACAGGATCCAAGTGGACTGGCCGCAGTGAAGCAATCAGCCCTTAGGGATAGGGAGAATTTCATCCTATGGGGGACCAAGTGAAGCCAAAATACAGTGCTTCTGTTGCAAAGCACAGCCCTGTTGGGGCACCAGGAAGGCAGAGACTGGCAGGGATATAATAACATACCAGGAAGATGGCCAGTGAGGTATCAGGAATGAGGGAAAGGCATAATACCACTGCTGAGCTGAATTATATTACTGCCATCAGTCAATCAAGACTGCCCATCGTGGCTGGGCACGGTGGCTCACGTCTGTTATCCCAGCATTTTGAGAAGACGAGGAGGGCAGATCACCTGAAGTTGGGAGTCTGAGACCAGCCTGACCAACATGGAGAAACCCCGTCTCTACTAAAAAGACAAAATTAGCAGAGCATGGTGGCACATGCCTGTAATCCCAACTACTTGGGAGGTTGAGGCAAGAGAATCGCTTGAACCCGGGAGGTGGAGCCAAGATCACGCAACTGCACTCCAGCCCGGGCATCAAGAGGGAAACTCCATCTCACAAAAAACAAACAAAAGATTGTCCATCCTCACTGTTCCCAGCCTCGGGGGAGAAGAGAGGAAAAGACATGATGCTCTGCCCTTCAGCAGTGTACCCTCTGACTGTGGTGTCCAGGAATGGTCCTCAGTCACGCTGTCTCAGAGGGATCATGAGAACTGGCGCAGCAGGGACAGCTGAGAGGATCGCTGTAGCCTGAGCCGAAGGCTATAGTGAGCTATGATCCTGCCCCTGCTCTCCAGCCTGGGTGGGTGACAGAGTGAGACCCCGTTTTAAAAAAAAAAAAAAAAAAAGGCCGGGCGCTGTGGCTCAAGCTTGTAATCCCAGCACTTTGGGAGGCCGAGGCGGGTGGATCACGAGGTCGAGAGATCGAGACCATCCTGGTCAACATGGTGAAACCCCGTCTCTACTAAAAATACAAAAAATTAGCCGGGCATGGTGGCACGTGCCTGTAATCCCAGCTACTCAGGAGGCTGAGGCAGGAGAATTGCCTGAACCCAGGAGGCGGAGGTTGCGGTGAGCCGAGATCGCGCCATTGCACTCCAGCCTGGGTAACAAGAGCGAAACTCCGTCTCAAAAAAAAAAAAAAAGCCTATCACAAAAGTACATTCACCAACAGCACCGCTAAGGAAGGCAGAGGCGGCCGGCCCCACAAATCTGGAAGGAAGCAGGCCACCAAGGCATCTGGACACCACAAGGACCCTGGGAGACTGCAGCAAGAGCGGCGACTTCACGCGGAAGCTTGCGCACTGTTGACGACTAAGCCTTCTCATTGAATACGACTATTCAGACACACTCTTCAGCTCCCACGCTCCCCGCCTCTACCAGGGAGGAGGCTGCAACCCGCAAGCCCAGGTCTAATTCAGCCTACACAAGCTGCTCACACTTCAGAGCCTGTTCTTGTTTTTAAGGACTACTTTGTAAATGTGCGTGTCCACCGTGTGCAGGGATCAGGATCATCTTTCTGCCTAGTATATGTGCTGCCAAAGTAAGCACATAAATTATTTTCTTTTTTTTTTGAGACGGAGTTTCGCTCTTGCTGCCCAGGCTGGAGTGCAGTGGCGCAATCTCGGCTTACCGCAACCTCCGCCTCCCAGGTTCAATCGATTCTCCTGCCACAGCCTCCCGAGTAGCTGGGATTACAAGCATGTGCCACCACACCCAGCTCACTTTGTATTTTTAGTAGAGACGGGGTCTATGTTGGTCAGGCTGGTCTCAAACTCCTGACCTCAGGCGATCCGCATGCGTTGGCCTCCCAAAGTGCTGGGATTACAGGCATGAGCCACTGTGCCCAGCCTTATAAATCCATTTTAAATGAAATTCGCTTCTCCTGAGAAAAGTGAGTACCTAACTGTGGTCGTCAGCCAGTAATTGTCACCTCCAGGCATTCATGACCCTCGATGGTCCCCTTCCCAACCTGAGCAGGGGTGATCTGTGTCACCAATAGGGTACTGTGGAAGTGGCCAAACATGACTTCCAAGGCCAAGTTGTAAGGGTCACTGCAGCCACGTGGCCCTCTTGGGTCACCTGCTCCGGGAGCAGCCAGGGATGGGTTGTGAGGAGGCTTACGCAGCCTGAGGGATCCTGAGCCAGAACCACGCTGCTAGCCACTCCCCAATCCTGGCCCACAGAAACTGAACGGTAATAAAGGTTTACTCTTGTTGTAAGTCACTAACTTTTGGGCTGATTTGTCACCAGCAAGAGATAACAAATGCATTGTCTACATCACATAGTGACAATTAGCTAGAACTGGGAGCAAGGCCTCATCTGGCCCTCACACAAATGCCAGAGGCAACAACTGACCAGAAGGCAGACTACAGCTCCACTGCCTACAGCTACAGGTCTTTTTTTTTTTTTTTTTTTTTTTGCGAGAGTCTTGCTCTGTCACCCAGGCTGGAGTGCAATGGCACAATCTCGGCTCACTGCAGCCTCTGCCTCCCAGGTTCCAGCAATCCTCCTGCCTCAGCCTCCCAAGTAGCTGGTATTACAGGTGCATACCACCACTCCTGGCTAATTTTTGTATTAGTGGTATTTCTTTTTTGGGGGGACGGAGTCTCTCTCTGTCACTCAGGCTGGAGTGCAATGGTGCGATCTGGGCTCACTGCAACCTCCACCTCCTGAGTTCAAGCAATTCTCCTGCCTCAGTCTCCCGAGTAGTTGGGATTACAGGCGCCCACCACCATGCCTGGCTAATTTTTGTATTTTTAGTAGAGACAGGGTTTCACCATATTGGTCAGGCTGGTCTTGAAGTCCTGACCTCAGTGATCTGCCCACCTTGGCCTTCCAAAGTGCCGGGATTACAGGCATGAGCTGCCATGCCTGGCCCTTTTGTATTTTTAGTAGAAATGGGGTTTCACCATGTTGACCGGGCTGGTCTCAAACTCCTGACCTTCAGGTGATCCGCTCACCTCGGCCTCCCAAAATGCTGGGATTACAGGCATGAGCCACTGTGCCCAGCCCCCGACAGCTAAAAAGTCTTAACTGAGACTTCATGCCTTGGTTTGTTCAGCCATGAAATAGGGCTACAGCTCCCAGCTGCTTGGCATGATTATTGAGAGAATTGCATTATCTGATACATATCAGGTGCCAGAGGGGGCCTGGCATATAGAGCGAGCTCACTAAATGCAACTATTATTAATATCTCGGGCACCTATCTGGTCCCTACAGGCTCCTGAATTTTCAGCTCTTCTTCCTCTCTACCTTTGAAAATCTGGGCCAGCTTACACCTTCCAATCTCAGCTGACTATTTTATCTGCCCTGTTTTTTGTTTGTTTTTTTTTTAAATATGGGGTTTCACCATATTGATCAGGCTGGTCTCAAACTCCTGACCTCCAGTGATCCACCCACTTCAGCCTCCCAAAGTGGTGGGATTACAGGCATGAGCCACCATGCCCGGCTGCCCTGTTTTTATTCATTTTTTTAGAGACAGGGTCTCACTCTTCTGCCCAGGCTAGAGTGCAATGGTATGATCATGGCTCATTGCAGCCTCAAACTCCTGGACTCAAGCAATCCTCCTGCCCCGGCCACCCAAGTAGCTGAGATTACAGGCTACCTGCCCTCTAAACCACATTCTCTACTAAGCCACTGCTGTCGGAGATTACAGGCTACCTGCCCTTCTAAACCACATTCTCTGCTAAGCCACTGCTGTCGGAGACTACAGGCTACCTGCCCTTCTAAACCATATTCTCTGCTAAGCCACTGCTGTCAGAGATTACAAGCTACCTGCCCTTCTAAACCACATTCTCTGCTGATCCACTGCTGTTGTGCTGGACCCCCTACTAACTCCAACAGATGGCAGCAGGTTCCAGAGATCTGGATGCAGCGAACGTGACACAGGCTTTATTGGAAACTTACCTACATGGACGGTCCGCGGACAGCAGGCTGAACAGAAGAACCGCAGCCGCTTGTAAAATGCATGTAGTTTACACAGCACCTTCACTTAGCACCCTCCCCTAGCACCTTCCACCTGGTAACCCTCATTTAACCCAAAAGAAAAGGCCTCGGTCCTCACATAGAGCTTGCGTTCCATGGGATGGGTCAGAGGTTCAGACGTTCCTCATAGACAAGGGATAAATCGGGTTGGCCACTCCCAGATTCCTTAACTTGAAACTCCTAACACCAATTCTCCTGAAGTTACGGCATCAGGTGCATCTGCCATACAGTAGCGCAGTACTGAAAATGTCAACACCCAACTTTGGTCTGGGAAGACAGGCTCACAGGAGAGGCAGCCAGAGTGGGGAGCGTCCCTCTCTTCCTCCCTGGGGCTTGCAGGGCTGGAGCAAGGCTGCTGAGGATGTGTGCCTTGCTCTCTACGGACCTCCCGTCCACGGCATGGCCTCATACTGTATACAGGCTACAAGCAAGCCTCTACTGGGACACAGAGGATTCAAGTTCACAGGCACTGTCTTTAAGCAAGAAGAATGCTCACAAATTCACAAAAAGGCAGGGCAGAATGAAAGCCCAAATTACATGTGCTTGGAGAGAAGAGGGAAGGCAGAAATATTCAAAGAAAATAATCAAAAAAGATAGCACTGGAGCTGGATCTTCAAGCAAAGCCCAAAGCCTCCAGGGCCAGGTATATGAAAGGGGAGAGGCAGGTGGAAAATCACCATCAAGAGTGGTAAGAGGCTGGGTGCAGTGGCTCATGCCTATAATCCCAGCACTTTGGGACGCTGAGGCGGGTGGATCACCTGAGGTCAGGAGTTCGAGATCAGCCTGGCTAACATGGTGAAACCCCATCTCTACTAAAAATGCAAAAAAAAAAAAAATTAGCTGGGCACGGTGGCCCATGCCTGTGACCCCAGGTATTCTGGAGGCTGAGGCAGGAGAATTGCTTAACCCAGGACGGGGGAGGTGAAGGTGGCAGTGAGCCAAGATCATGCCACTGCACTCCAGCCTGGGCTACAGAGCCAGACTCCATCTCAAACAAACAAACAAACAAAAACTGAGCTCTATACCTTGAAGATCTTGCTGAAAAAAAGAAAAAAGAAAAAAAAAAACTGAGTTCTAAACACCCAGGGAGGGGACTCACTCAGTTCCCAACAATGGCTGCCACGTTGGGAATGCAGACCCAGCATCACAGGCCTTGGGTGGTCAGAGGTTACAAAGCTTGCTTTCCTATGCGCTCTCTCAACTCTGATTTATTTGAAACAGGGACTTAACTCTTTCACCGTCTGCAGTGACCAGGCTGGTCTCAAACTCCTGGGCTCAAAAGACCCACCCACCTCAGCCTCCCCAAGTGCTGGGACTACAGGTGTGAGCCCCCACACCCAGCCCCCTCTCCTAACTTTTTTTTTTTTTTTGGAGATGGAGTTTCGCTCTTGTTACCCAGGCTGGAGTGCAATGGCACGATCTTGGCTCACCGCAACCTCCGCCTCCTGGGTTCAGGCAATTCTCCTGCCTCAGCCTCCTGAGTAGCTGGGATTACAGGCACGCGCCACCATGCCCAGCTAATTTTTTGTATTTTTAGTAGAGACGGGGTTTCACCATGTTGACCGGGATGGTCTCGATCTCTTGACCTCGTGATCCACCCGCCTCGGCCTCCCAAAGTACTGGGATTACAGGCTTGAGCCACCGCGCCCGGCCTCTCCTAACTTTTAAATGCAGGCAACTCAACAGTGTGTCTGCAGACCAAACCTGACCCTTGGCCACCAGTCTGAGAGCCTAGAAAGAGGGAAAGGGGTCCGCAGCTGCTCAGGCCCTCCCAGCACTTGCTCACCATTACTCCACAACCCCACGGGCCCAGGGCAGAGCTGAGTGCTGGGCTTCACCATCTCACGTCGCCCCCAATGACTCAGGTCCTGTTATGCCCATTTTACAGATGAGGAAATGAGGCATGGGGAGATCTAATGACTTCCTCCTGGTAAATGGTGGAGCTAGTTCAAAATCCAGGTGGTCAGATTACAGATCTCCTCTCTTCACCACTTTCCATGGAGGCAGGTGGTTTCACCCATCTCACAGGGCTGCCTGTACCTGAAATTATTTCATAATTTCTATTACTGCTGGCAGAGGATAGGCAAGGTGACACAGAGGAAGAAGCTAATCCCACGTCGCAGCCCCCAGCTTCTTCCAGGGTCTCCAGGCTGTTCTGCCCGAATCCCACACACAGTGATTTACCAGCTGCTGTCCGGAAGCCCTGGTTGCCACAGAACTAAACCTGTTTCCAAGCGAGAGAAAGGGAAGGAGAGGAGCAGCGCTGGCTTAGCATAGGAAAGGGACTCTGTGGAAGATCCCCCATGCTGTGGAGGGCTTGGCCTTTGCCAGGCAGCCGCCTGCAATTCTGTGGTCAACAAGGAACCACTGAGAACTTCTGAGCCAAGGAGTGGCAAAGTAAGACCTGTGTGCTTCAAGATTACTTTGGCGACGCAAGCAGGATGCAAATGGGTGGAAAAGCAGGAAGCAGGAAAACTAACTACTGTTCGGAGAGGAGGAAAGGCGGCCCCAGAATCCCTGGCACGTGGCGGAGAAGGTGGGGTGGGGTGGAGCTGCAAAGGAGGGGATGAGAGAAGGGTTTGCGGTGCCGGCCAAGTGACTGGGGTGTCCATTCCCGTGAGCCTCGGCAACAACAGTAACGCCACCAACAGAAACGAGGGAGTCCCCGCCGCCGGTGGAGAGGGTAAGGTGGAGAGGCCCTGAGTTAAAAATCCAGAGGAACACCCAGGAGAGGCAGGGGTGGAGAGGTGGAGCTGGTAGTTGGGCAAGCCAGCTAGAGCTCGGAAAGCGCACCCCTACCCACCCACACCCAGAGAGGCAGTTTCTGATTCCAGGGGATGGCTGGAAAGTCTTTTACTAGGTTCTGTTTGGGGGCCGGGAGTGTGGACGAGGGCAAGGGCTCTCACCTGACCATCCTTCTAGCTGCTGGCCTCTAGCAGGGGCAGCCGGAGATGGCAGAGGTGAAGGGGGCAGAGTGCACGGCACTGGGGGCCGGCAAAGGACCCCCCACAAACAGAGGAAGAGCTGCAAGTCAAAACGGCCCTACGTCCAGGAGGAAGCCCCCACAAGGGTGACCTTCCCGAGGAGAGGGCGACCCCCATACGCAGAGGAGACGCCGCTGTTAGGAGGTGCCGGGAGGTGCTGTGGAGGGGTGATGCTCCCCAAGACAGGAGGGAAAACCCCGCAGTCCGAAGGCCTCCCAGCCACCAAGCGGCTTCTCCAGCCCCAGAGCAGGAAACTAGCCAAGGGGAGACCACCCCAATCACCCTGCACGGCCCCCTCCCGCCCCCCGCAGGCCCGGCCGCGCGCCCGGCTCTCACCCAGCGCCAGGCCGCAGGCGGCGCCCACGGCCGCCCGGAAGCGGTCCATCTGCGTGTTCTTCTTGCTGTCAGGCTCCCACATCACCTGGCTCTCCAGGATCTCCTCGCGCCCGGCGTGCTCCTCCTTGGACATGGCGGCGGCGGGGCGGCCGGGGCTAAGCGAGGGCCGGGGACCACGGGCCGGGGCTGCGGCGAGGGCCGGGGACCGGGGACGGGGGACGGCGACGGCCGGGGAGGCCTGGAGGAAAGAGACGGCGGCGACCGCGGCACAGAGCGGCAGGCTGAACCGGCGCCGCCACCTCCCGCGGGCCACTTGGCCCAGGCCCCGCCCCGCAGGCCCCGCCCCCTGGTCCCTGCCCCGCCCCCTGATCTAGGGCCCGCCCACTCGCGTGTAACCCTCCGCGCAAAGGAGTGCTCGCCGCGGGCCCGCGGCAGGGGCGGCGCAGGGAGGGGCCTGAGGGCGGGGGGTGCGCACGTGCCTCGGCCCCGGCTCCCCGACCTCCCCTGGAGCTGGAGGGCGTTAGGGCAGCGGAACCAGCGCCGCCACTTCCCCGCGGTGCGTGTGAGTCCGCTGGCTCCTGCACGTGTGCATCATTCATTCGCTACGTCTTCCTGCAGGTCTCTACAGAGCGCCTGCAGCATTCCGGGCACTTTTGGGAGTTTTGTGGAGACAGCAGCGAACAAAGCAAAATTCTTGTCCTTCTGTCAACAGGAAAGGTGTGAGGAGGACGGGAGACAATTAACAAATAAATACATCGTGTATAGACACAAGATAATGTCATAGTATAATACAATCATGTACATAGTATACCAATAGGTATCAAAATACACATTTGTGAAAGGAAAATAAATCGTGGTCGTGGGGCCCCACTCTACTAAGCTACTAAGGGAAAAGTCAAGCTGGGAACTGCTTAGGGCCGGCCAAACTGTTTCCCATTCTATTCAAAGTCACCCCTCTGCTCACTGAGATAAATGCATCTATGATTGCCTCCTTTGGAGAGGCTAATCAGAAACTCTAAAGAATGCAACCATTTGTCTCTTATCTATGACCTGGAAGCCCGCCCCCACCACTTTGTTTTTCTGTTTTTTGTTTTGTTTTGTTTTGAAACAGGGTCTCCCTCAGTCTCCCAGGCTGGAGTGCAGTGGCACAATCTCGACTCACTGAAACCTCTGACTCTCAAGTTCAAGCGGTTCTCCTGCCTTAGCCTCCTGAGTAGCTGGATTACAGGCACCCACCATCATGCCCTGCTAATTTTTGTATTTTTGTAGAGACCGGATTTAACCATGTTGGCCAGTCTGGTCTTGAAGCCCTGACCTCAGAGGATCCGCCCACCTCAGCTTCCCAAAGTGCTGGGATTACAAGAGTGAGCCACTGCCCTTGGCCCACCTTGGCATTTTTTTTTTTTTTTTTTTTTTGAGGTGGAGTCTTGCTCTATTGCCCAGGCTGGAGTGGTCTCGGCTCACTGCAACCTCTGCCTCCTGGGTTCAAGTGATTCTCCTGTCTTAGCCTCCCGAATAGCTGGGATTACAGGCCCAGACCACCATGCCCAGTTAATTTTTGTATTTTTAGTATAGATGCGTTTTCGCCATGTTGGCCAAGCTGGTCTCGAACTCCTGACCTCAGGTATCCACCTGCCTCAGCCTCTCAAAGTGCCGGGATTACAGGCGTAAACCACCGTGCCCGGCCCTTAGCCTTTGCTTCGAGTTGTCCCGCCTTTCCAGACAGAACCAATGTTCATCTTGCATATGTTGCTGGATGTCTCATGTCTCCCTAGAAGGTATAAAACCAAACTTCACTCTGACCACGTCATCAGGACCTCCAGAGGCTTTGTCACGGGCATACATCCTCAACCTTGGCAAAATAAACTTTCTGAAGTAACCGAGACCTGTCTCGGATTTTCTGGGTTCACATGTTGATAACCATGCAGGGGTTCTGAGTAGAGATGCCCTTGACTTTTGACAAATCTCCATGCTTGGTACCAGCATGAGCTAACGTTATGGCTCAAACCAATAAGACAATTTGCTCAGGTCTGAGAGCAACCCTGGTTGAGAATCCCTGGTCTCCCAAAATCTGGTGGAGATAAAAAGTTTATTTTGCTGTACAACTCCTTTTTAGAGTTTTACTTGATTCCAACAGGAAAGGCAAGATTTCCTGTTTCCATGACAGTGGAAGGCAGGTAATTCCTTTATGGAGTTTGAGTTCGCTTCCAACAGGGAAGATGAGGTCTTTTTTCTGCTTCTACAATGGTAGAGAACGGTCTATAGCCTGAGACCCATCCCTAGGTAAGTAACTGAATTGGGGTTTGTCATGACTAAAGTTACAGTCAGCAACCAGCTGGTCTCAATGTCAGAAGCATTTGAACCAGGGCAACTCCACCTTGAGTAGGGGCTGGGTAAAATGAGGCTGAGATCTTCTGGACTGCATTCCCAGACAGTTAAGGGATTCTAAGTCACAGAATGAGATAGGAGGTCGGCACACAACACAAGTCATAAAGACCTTGCTGATAAAACTGGTTGCAGTAAATAAGCCAGCTAAAACCCACCAAAACCAAGATGGTGATGAGAGTGACCTCTGTTTGTCCTCACTGCTACGCTCCCACCAGCCCCGTGACAGTTTACAAATGCCATGGCAATTTCAGGGTGAGAGGGAAGGCATGAATATTCCACCCCACCTGTGTTTAGCATATCATCAGGAAATAACCATTAAAATGGGCAACTAGCAGCCCTCAGGGCTGCTCTGTCTATGGACATTCTTTTACCCTACTTTCCTCATAAACTGGCTTTTGCTTTATTCTACAGACTGGCCCTGAATTCTTTTTTGCGTGACATCCAAAAACCTCTCTTGGGGTCTGAATTGGGACCCCTTTCCTGTAACATGAATTCATCCTTACCATTAGAGCGCTCCGTGACCATGTAAGTTGTGCCACAGTTTTGCTTAACTGGTATTTTTGTTGTTTATTTGCTTCTGTTTTTGTTGTTGTTTTGGTCATTTTCCCACTGAGTGTGGTCAACTCTATCCACCTTGATCAAATCAAAAGGAAACTTCCAAATTTCGGGGAACACAGACATTGAAGTGGCTAAATTCCCATCCAAAAAAAAAAAAAAAAAAAAAAGGTGATATGGTAGGAAAGAAAATACCCAGCAAAAGAAAAAAACTTTAAAGAGGAAAGATGTTTGATTTAGACTACTAAAGGGACTTTATCGACATAACAAGGCCACCTTTTTGCTAGCTAGGCCGAACTGAAAGCAATGGCCATTGCCCCATGCCGCAGTTCCATCGCTGAGATTCTGCCTGCTTTTTCCAACACGACAGCCCAGATTGGCTCCTAAATCAAGTCCTTTCTGGTTTGATACTTCGTACTTCTGAAATAGCCGCAATTTGTCCTAACAGGAATATAGTAATGAGAGGCTGGACAGGGTGGCTCAGGCCTGTAATCCCAACACTTTGGGAGGCTGAGGCGGACAGATGACAAGATCAGGAGTTTGAGACCAGCCTGGCCAACGTGGTGAAACCCCATCTCTACTAAAATACAAAAGTTAGCCAGGTGTGGTGGCAGGCGCCTATAGTCCCAGCTACTTAGGAGGCTGAGGCAGGAGAATTGCTTGAACCCAGGAGCCGAGATTGCGCCAATGCACTCCAGCCCAGGCAACAAAACTGAAAGTCCATCTTAAAAAAAAAAAAAAATCCAGGCCGGGCGCAGTGGCTCAAGCCTGTAATCCCAGCACTTGGGGAGGCTGAGGCGGGCAGATCACGAGGTCAATAGATCGAGACCATCCTGGTCAACATGGTGAAACCCCATCCCTACTAAAGAAAATACAAAAAAAATTAGCTGGGCATGGTGGCGCGTGCCTGTAATCCCAGCTACTCAGGAGGCTGAGGCAGGAGAATTGCCTGAACCCAGGAGGCGGAGGTTGCGGTGAGCCGAGATCGCGCCATTGCACTCCAGCCTGGGTAACAAGAGCGAAACTCCGTCTCAAAAAAAAAAAAAAAAAAAAAAAAAATCCATACGTATTAGAAAAACATGAAGACAAGCAAATAAATGCTTAACCACATTCAGGGCACTGGTTTCTTCTAGGGCAAAAAAAAAAGGGGCTGAATTTAGGGAGGAATTTCCAAAATAGGTCATGGCCTATTAAGCTGGGAGGTGAGTACTTGGTCCACATTTATTATTCTATAAATTGCACATTTATGTTATATTCAGTATTTTTGTATGCTTTGTACATCTCACAATTTAAAACAATTAATAGGCCAGGCACAGTGGCTCACGTCTGCAATCCCAGGACTTTGGGAGGCCGAGGCAAGTGAATCACTTGACGTCAGGAGTTCGAGACCAGCCTGGCCAATATGGTGAAACCCCATCTCTACTAAAAATACAAAAATCAGTCTGGTGGTGGTGGATGCCTGTAATCCCAGCTACTCAGGAGGCTGAGGCAGGAGAATCACTTGAACCCTGGAGGCGGAGGTTGCAGTGAGCCGAGGTGACATGCACTGCCTCCCAAAGTGTTGGCTGCACTCCAGCCTGGGCAACGGAGCAACACTCTATCTCAAAAATAAATAAATAAATAAAACAATTAATATAAGCAGGGCACCAAGACTTTGGGTCTTACTCCACTAAGCCCGGGGTGAAAAATTGGAAACCAACTAAAGTCCTTCAACAGGGGAAGAGCAAAGAATACTGCAATCCATACTGCACAATGCTATAGGCATCCCCTTAAAATAACAACAGGCAGGGCGTGGTGGCTCACCCTTGTAATCCCAGCACTTTTTAAGGCCGAGGCAGGCGGATCAGAAGGTCAAAAGATCAAGACCATCCTGGCCAACATGGTAAACCTGGTCTCTACTAAAAATACAAAAAAATTAGCTGGGCGCAGTAGTGGTCTCCTGCTTGCAGTCCCACCTACTTGGGAAGCCGAGGCAAGAGAATCGCTTGAACCAGGGAGGCGGAGGTTGCAGTGAGCTGAGATTGCACCACTGCATTCCAGCCTGGGCGACAGAGTGAGGCTCCATCTCAAAAAAAAAAAAAAAAAATTAACTTGCAAATATCATGGTTCTCAAAGAGGTGTTTTTTTGTTTGTTTGTTGTTGTTTTTTTTTTTTTTTTGAGACGGAGTTTCGCTCTTGTTACCCAGGCTGGAGTGCAATGGCGCGATCTTGGCTCACCGCAACCTCCGCCTCCTGGGCTCAGGCAATTCTCCTGCCTCAGCCTCCTAAGTAGCTGGGATTACAGGCACACGCCACCATGCCCAGCTAATTTTTTGCACCTTTAGTAGAGACGGGGTTTCACCATGTTGACCAGGATGGTCTCGATCTCTCGACCTCGTGATCCACCCGCCTCGGCCTCCCAAAGTGCTGGGATTACAGGCTTGAGCCACCGCACCCGGCCTTGTTTGTTTTTTAAATAGAGATAGAGGGCTGGTGCAGTGGTTCACCCCTGTAATCCCAGCACTTTGGGAGGCTGAGGCAGGAGGATTGCTTAAGCCCAGGAGTTCAAGACCAGCCTCGGCAACATAGTGGAACCTTGTCTCAAAAAAAAAATTAAGAATTAGCCAGGCATAGTGGTATGTGCCTGTGGTCCCAGCTACTCAGGAGACTGAGGTGGGAGAATCACTTGAGCCCAGGAGCTGGAGGCTGCAGTGAGCTGTGATTATGCCACTGCACTCCAGCCTGGGTGACACAGCAAGACCCTGTCTTGAAAAGTGAATAAATACACAAATAGAGACAGGGTCTCCCTATGTTGTCCAGAATGGTCTCAAACTCCTGAGCTCAAGTGATCCTCTGCCTCAGCCTCCCAAAGTGCTGGGATTACAGGTATTAGCCACTGCACCCAGCCTCAAAGACATTGTCGAAGAAGATAGAATAAATTGCAGAATGACAAGTACAGTTGTAGAAAAATATGCAAGAAAACATCTGTATTTTAATCTTTCTTCATTGACATATATAATATATATTTTCTATACATTAATGTATATGTGTAGAAAAAGAACCAGAAGCGGCTGGGGACAGTGGCTCATGCTTGTAATCCTAGCACTTTGGGAGGCCAAGGTGGGTGGCTCACCTGAGATCAGAAGTTCAAGACCAGCCTGATCAACATGGCAAAAGCTCATGTCTACTAAAATTACAAAAATTAGCCGGGCATGGAGGTACACCTGTGTTCCCAGCTACTCGGGAGGGAGAGGCAGAAGAATCACTTATACCTGGGAGGCGGAGGTTGCAGTGAGTTGAGATCACACCCCTGCATTCCAGCCTGGGCAACAGAGTGAGACTTCATCTCAAAGAAAAAACAAGTATATTTTCTTATATGTAAGAAAAAATTCAGATGACTGTATTATTATTCATTGAATCTAAATCAAGAAGATTAAGCGGTAAAATACCATTTTTGGTAAGCTGGTAAATCTAGAAAATTCTGCTAAATCACTGAATTGATTATTTGGCAAAATGACTTTCTTTTTTTTTTTTTTTTTCTCCTAAGATGTAGTTTCACAATGATGGCCAGGCTGGTCTTGAACTCCTGACCTCAGGTTATCCACCCACCTCAGCCTCCCAAAGTGCTAGGATTACAGGCGTGAGCCACCGCGCCCGGCCAAAATGACTTTAATGAATTGATTTTTGATGAATCGGCCCACTTCTGCTGGGATCACCTGACCCAGACGCAGCCAGTCAACAACTATTAAATGTTCCTCCCCACCCCCCAGTCACTGTAAACATTATCTTGTTTTGCTTTCTTTCAGGTGCAAGGCCAAATCATCCCTGATTAATATGAAATTAATACAATGAAATTTCATGAAAGCAGGAACCTTTCTCCTTGTATTCACATGTGGCAGGCATGCAATAGATATTTGTTACATCAATGCAGCTTACGCTACAGCTCACAGATACCTGCCACTGAGGACTCTTAGCAAATGCTTGGAAGACACAGCTACATTTCTGCTACTCGGTAATTCAAGATCACCAACAACCAGGTGATATACCCTTAAAGGGGGGTTAGGCAGTACTAATCCTTATTAACCTAATGCTAATAGTGAAACAAAGGAGCGCCACAGGGGCCTCATTTAATCCTACTGAGACTTAACGCAAGTCATCTCAAGCTTACTACATTCTGCACTCCTGCTTCTAATAGGGCAAGAAAAGGTGGCCAGATGAGGTGACACTCCACCCCCTGGCTTCTTTCTCCTCTTATGAAAGTGTAAAGTTGTCTCTTCCGGCTTCCGAAGAAGAGGATCCTGAAACGTACAAAGTCCCTAGTGGCACATATGGTGAAGGGAGGGGACAGATGTTGTAATAAGATGAAATCTTACTTGCGTGTACAAAAGTCCCTTTCCTTTTTTATACTATCTCTTATGCAGACAGTTAAAAACCTCGAAAAGTGGGCCGGGCGCGGTGGCTCAAGCCTGTAATCCCAGCACTTTGGGAGGCCGAGGCGGGTGGATCACGAGGTCAAGAGATCGAGACCATCCTGGTCAATATGGTGAAACCCCGTCTCTACTAAAAATACAAAAAAAAAAGTAGCTGGGCATGGTGGTGCGTGCCTGTAATCCGAGCTACTCAGGAGGCTGAGGCAGGAGAATTGCCTGAACCCAGGAGGCGGAGGTTGCGGTGAGCCGAGATCACGCCATTGCACTCCAGCCTGGGTGACAAGGGGACTTCCGTCTCAAAAAAAAAAAAAAAACCTCGAAAAGTAATGAACAAGTTTCCACCAAAAAATAAAAAATAAAATAAAGGAGAAAAAAAAAATAAAACTCGAAAAGGCTGCACCTAGATTGGGAGCCTTCCCCACCGCATGTCATAGCACGTGCTTACAATTCAGAGGAGCGCCCGGATTCTCCACTCCATCACCCCTCACTGCACTTTCATCATCTGAAATGAAGCCCTTTGAATGCCTCCAAGAGCAAGCGCGGTAACAGCCGAGCTCAGGTCCCCGTGGCTCTTTTGGGGATTCCCCAGAGCCTAGCACGAGGCACGGCACAGAGCAGCAGCTCTAAAAACATTTCCAAAAAGATTAACGATGTTGAAGCTGCAGGATTTGCAGGTATCATCTGTATATATTTTAACTCTGACCCGGGCATTTCTTTTGGACATTTTGGGCAATTTAAGTCTTTTTAAAAATTTTTTATTAGCCTTGGTTTATTTGATTTGTCTTCTTGATTCGTTTGGTGGTGTTCCTTTTTAATTTTTAAATTTATTTATTTATTTATTTATTTATTTGGAGACGGAGTTCCGCTCTTGTTACCCAGGCTGGAGTGCAATGGCGCGATCTCGGCTCACCGCAACCTCCGCCTCCTGGGTTCAGGCAATTCTCCCGCCTCAGCCTCCTGAGTAGCTGGGATTACAGGCACGCGCCACCATGCCCAGCTGATTTTTTGTATTTTTAGTAGAGACGGGGTTTCACCATGTTGACCAGGATGGTCTCGATCTCTCGACCTTGTGATCCACCTGCCTCGGCCTCCCAAAGTGCTGGGATTACAGGCTTGAGCCACCGCGCCCGGCCAATTTATTGATGATTAATTTATTCTTTAGGATGTCACGCGAGGGTCTGAATTTGGCGAAGGGGTCCTTAGCAGTAGGGGAAGCCCCCTGGCAAAGCTGCCCGGCTCCGCTCGGTTCTGCAGCGGCCAGGACACGCGTCCTCGCTCCCAAGTCAACCCCGCGGGCCCCCTGCGCGTCCCCGCCCAGTCCCCTCCTTCCCTGGGACCCAAGGCCCCTGCGGCGGAGGGATCCCGGACTCGCTCACGCGCCACACACAGCCCGCGCGCTGATTGGCTGGCAGAGAGCTAAGCCCACATCGGCCCAGGCCTCCGCGTTGCGCAAGAGTGGCCTGAGCGCCCACTAATCGCGACGCGTTCCGACGCCTCAGCCGCACCTCTCAGCCAATCCCGAGGGAGAGCCCGAAAAGGGCGTGCCCAATTGCAACCAAGCCATGGGGCGGAGCCACCTTCCACCAAGGCCAGGCCGGGCGCTGTCACCTTGACAACCTGACCGCCCCGGCGAGTCGGTCCTGCCCCGCCCGCCCTGCTTCCCAACCCCAAAGCCGCCGAGACTCCGGGCGTCCCGACCTCGACCTTGACTTCTGCGCTGCCCAGCGAGAGGTGTGCCCAAAGTGCCTGCGGGGTGTTGATTCTTCCATCCGCGCGTCCAAACACGTAGACGAGCTCCTAGGATGAGTGCTCTGGGGAACCGGAGGGAACCGCACTAAGCCCTGTGGGAGAAAGTGAACACGTTCGCAGGCTGAGTTAGTGACAAGTGCCCCGAGATCATAAAAGGGCCACAGAATAGTGGCTGGGGCTGCTTTTGATTGATAGAACGGTCTGAGATAAATTTGGGCTCTCTTGGCAGGGCGCGGTGGCTCACCTGAGGTCGGAAGTTCGAGACCACCCTGACTGAAAATACAAAAAAATTAGCCGGGCGTGGTGGAGTGCACCTGTAATCCCAGCTACTCGGGAGGCTGAGGCAAGAGGAGAATCGCTTGAACCCGGGAGGCGGAGGTTGCAGTGAGCCGAGATCGCGCCATTGCACTCCTGCCTGAGCAACAAAAAAGCAGAAACTCCATCTCAAAAAATATAAATAAATTGGGGTCTCTTGCTTATACCTTGTGGTGAGTGGAAGGTGGCATTTCCCCACCAATCCCTCTACTTGGCTATGGGGAGAGCAGAGGCGCGGAACCCCAGTCTGGATCCCCACAAACGCAGGTGCCTAGAAGGGAGATATTTTCGTAGGGCAAGGACTAAATGCCATGTCTTCTTCCCCCTCCCCACCCCAATGGTTCCAAACGGAATTTCTCATTACCCCCCCAAACACAAAATGGATGTGGATAACTATCAGCTTGCCTCTCTAGGCCAGAGCCTGGTATGTCCATTGTGAATTGTCTGTCGCTTAGGTTGGGCCGCCTTGGGGTGAAGTCTCATGAGCAGAAGAACCTTAGGAACAGAAAATGGTGACTGGTCAGATCTCATGACACCCATGAGCCAGGCAGGCATTTCAAGGTGGCATTGCATCTTGCAGAGTTTAAATCCCTTTGCTACAGTGTGCCCCAACTCCCCGGGGATAAAAACCACAGAAAAATGACCACTTTTCCTTGTAGGAATTCAGTTTTTCAGTGTATCCAGAGCACTTCTTGTCTAAACAGTAACACACTACCCACCCAAACTGAGTTTAAAGAGAGGGCTGGGTCACATATATAATGTGTAATCCCAGAACTTTGGGAGGCCTGAGGGAGGCAGATCACTTGAGGCCAGGAATTCAAGACCAGCCCACCCAACATGGTGAAACCCTGTCTCTACTAAAAATACAAAACAATAGCGGGATGTGATGGCGTGCGCCTGTAGTACCAACTACTGAAGAGGCTGAGGTGGGAGAATAGATTGAACCCAGGAGGCATAAGTTACAATAAGCCAAGATCTCGGCACTGCGCTCTAGCCTGGGCAGCAGAACAAGACCACATCTCAAAAAACAAAACAAAACAAAACAAAAATTGCTGGGCACAGTGGCTCACACCTGTAATCCCAGCACTTTGGGAGGCCAAGGTGGGCAGATCACCTGAGTTCAGGAGTTCAAACCAGCCTGGCCAACATGGTGAAACCTCGTCTCTACTGAAAATACGAAAATTAGCTGGGCATGATGGTGCACGCCTGTAATCCCAGTTACTTGGGAGGTTGAGGTGCAAGAATCACTTGAACCCAGGAGGCATTCATTGCAGTGAGCTGAGATCAAGCCACTGCACTCTAGCCTGGGCAACAGAGCAAGACTATGTCTCAAAAGAGCTCTAATCCCAACATCATCAATTGGTGTTCAAGACTTGTAAACTTGCCTGTCATGACAAAATCATCTTTCTTTACTTTTTTTTTTTTTTTTTTTTGAGACATCTTGTTGTGTCACCCAGGCTGGAGTGCAGTGGTATAATCACAGCTCACTGCAGCCTCTACCTTCTGGGCTCAAGGGATCCTCTCACCTTTGCCTCCCAAGTAGCTGGGACCACAGGTGTGCACCATCACACCTGGCTAATTTTTATTCTTTTATTTTTTGAGACTGAGTCTCACTCTGTGACCCAGGCTGCAGTGCAGTGGTTCGATCTCAGCTCACGGCAGCCTCTGCCTCCTGGGTTGCAGCAGTTCGTCTGCCTCAGCCTCCGGGTAGCTGGGATTACAGGTAAGTGCCACCACGACTGGCTAATTTTTGTATTTTTAATAGAGACAGGGTTTCACCGTGTTGGCCAGGCTGGTCCCAAACTCGTGACCTCAGGTGATCTGCCTGCCTCAGCCTCCCAAAGTGCTAGGATTACAAATGTAAGCCACCGCACCCAGCCACACACACCAGTTTCTTTCCACTAATTAGATCATTTTCTGACTGACAACCTCCTCCAGGGCATTAAGGGAGCATTTCATCTACTGTAGCTATTCCCAAAGTAGTGTGTCCACAGGTGGCCAACCTGCTCTGCTCTCTGGGGGTGACTTAGGGCCTCAATCAAATAAAGCCTTTTTGCCAGGGCACAGTGGCTCACACCTGTAATCCATGCACTTGGGGACGCCGAGGCAGATGGATCACCTGAGGTCAGGAGTTCGAGACCAGCCTGCTCAACATGGCAAAATTCCCATCTCTGCTAAAATTATAAAAATCAGCTGGGTGTGGTGGCGCATGCCTGTAATCGCAGCCACTCTGGAGGCTAAGGCAGGAGAATCACTTGAGCATGGGAGGCGGAGTTTACAGTGAGCTGAGATTGCACCACCGTACTCCAGCCTGGGCGAGATGCTGTGTAGAAAAAAAAAAAAAAAACAAGGCCGGGCACGGTGGCTCATGCCTATAATCGCAGCACTTTGGGAGGCCGAGGCGGGTGGATCACCTAAGGTCAGGAGTTCTCAAGAGCAGCCCAACCAACAGGGTAAAACCCTGTCTCTACTAAATACAAAAGATTAGCTGGGTATGGTGACACACACCTGTAATCCCAGCTACTCGGGAGGCTGAGGCAGGAGAATCGCTTGAACCCAGGAGGTAGAGGTTGCAGTGAGCCGAGATTGTGCCACTGCACTCCAGCCTGAGTGACAGAGTGAAACTCCGCCTCAAAAAACAAAACCAAACAAAGCCTTTTTTCATTTTAATTTTTTCACTTGGAGGCAACCATCTGTCTTATTAAGGTCAGGATGCTGTAATATAATACCATAGACTAAATATTTATTTCACACAGTTCTGGAGGCTGGGAAGTTCAAGAGCAAGGTGCTGGCATACTCAGTATTTGGTGATAGCCTTCTCCCCGGTTTTAAAACAGCCACCTTCTTGCTGTGTCTTCACATGGTGGAGTCGAGGGGTGTCTGGTCTTTTCCTCCTCTTATAAGGTCACATTATGGGGGCTCTCCCTTCAGGACCTCGTCTAGACTAATCACCTCCCAAAGACTCTGTCTCCAAATACCAACACACTGGGAATTAGTATTCTACAAGGGACTTGCATTATGTTGAGTACTAAATCTCCCAGTAGTGCCCTGTGTAAACATCGTGCTAGCTGTTGTTTCATGGCTAGTAATGGTCAAAATATATTTAGATCATATTTGCAGCTAATCCTGGCATTATCTACATTGGAGCTACCAATATAATCTATGATGTGCAGTTACTAAATAAAAACTTTAGATCACTTGTTTTGTTTTTTGTTATTCTTCATCAAAGATTTGACCATCATCTATTGACTTGGTTTGCTTTTCTGTCTTTGCTTTTTTTTTTTTTTTTTTTTTTTTTGAGACGGAGTTCTGCTCTCGTTGCCCAGGCTGGAGTGCAATAGTGCAATCTTGACTCACTGCAACCTCCACCTCCTGGGTCAAGTGATGCTACTACCTCAGCGTCCTGAGTAGTTGGGATTACAGGCACGCACCACCATGCCCAGCCAATTTTGTATCTTTAGTAGAGACGGGGTTTCTCCATGTTTGTCAGGCTGGTCTTGAACTACAACCTCAGGTGATCCGCCCACCTCGGTCTCCCAAAGTGCTGGGATTACAGGCGTGAGCCACCACACCCGGCCATCTCTATTGTTTAAAAATTAAAAATGGACCGGGCGCGGGGGCTCAAACCTGTAATCCCAGCACTTTGGGAGGCCGAGGCGGGCGGATCACAAGGTCAAGAGTTCGAGACCATCCTGGTCAACATGGTGAAACCCCATCTCTACAAAAAATTAGCTGGGCATGGTGGCACGTGCCTGTAATCCCAGCTACTCAGGAGGCTGAGGCAGGAGAATTGCCTGAACCCAGGAGGTGGAGGTTGCGGTGAGCCGAGGTCACGCCATTGCACTCCAGCCTGGGTAACAAGAGCAAAACTCCGTCTCAAAAAAAAAAAGAAAGAAAGAAAAAAAAGAAAATGCAAACCAATGTCCAGTGACAGAGAGAAGGTCAAAGGTTGCCTGGGGATGGAGAGCAGCAGGGGGGACCCTAATGGGCCCTGAGGTAATGGACCTGTTTGCTGTTTTGATTGTAGCAAGTTTGATGTATATGGTGTACTCGTGTATCAGACGCTATCCAAGCTACACTCAAACATGTGCAGTTTATCGTATGTCTGTTTTACCTGGAGAAAGCTGTTTTTTTGTTTTTGTTTATTTAAAAAAAAAAAAAAAAAAAAAAACCAGCCTGGGTGATGGGTCCTGCCTGTAATTCCAGCACTTTGGAAAGCAGAGGCGGGTGGATCACTTGAGGTCAGTATTTCGAGACCAGCCTGGCCAACATGGTGAAACCCCAACTCTACTAAAAAATACAAAAATTAGCTGGGTGTGGTAGTGCAAGCCTGTAATCTCAGCTACTAGGGAGGCTGAGGTGGGAGGATTGCTTGAACCATGGAGATGGAGGTTGCAGTGAGGCGAGATCTTGCCACTGCACTCTAGCCTAGGTGACAAAGTGAGACTCTGTCTAAAAAAAAAAAAAAAAAAGCAACAAAAAAACCAATAAACAAACAAACACGGCTGACGGTCCTTAGGACAGCAAACGAAAAAGTGACCGGGGCAGATCTCAGTGGACTAGTGGCTTATTTTGCCAGGGCTGAGGCAAGGTCAGGGAAGAGAAACACAAGTCACATCTGTGGCCTGTGCTCTTTCCAAAAAGGTTTTGAAGATTTCAATATTTGAAGAGGAATCAGCAAGCCGGAGGGGAAAGACAGAAGAAAAATGTGGGGAATGGCCCGCAGTGAGGCAGGGGTCAGATTCTCGCTTGGCTATGACAAGCACTCAGTGAACCTACAATTTATTTATTTATTTATTTATTTATTTATTTAGAGACGGAGTTTCGCTCTTGTTACCCAGGCTGGAGTGCAATGGCGCGATCTCGGCTCACCGCAACCTCCGCCTCCCGGGTTCAGGCAATTCTCCTGCCTCAGCCTCCTGAGTAGCTGGGATTACAGGCACGTGCCACCATGCCCAGCTAATTTTTTGTATTTTTAGTAGAGACGGGGTTTCACCATGTTGACCAGGATGGTCTCGATCTCTTGACCTCGTGATCCACCCGCCTCGGCCTCCCAAAGTGCTGGGATTACAGGCTTGAGCCACCGTGCCCGGCTTACATTTTATTTATTTATGTAATATATTAGTTTTTATTTATTTTTCTGAGTCTCACTCTGTCGCCCAGGCTGGAGTGTAGTGGTGCCATCTCAGCTCACCTGCAACCTCTGCCTCCTGAGCTCAAGCCTCCACAGTGCTGTGATTACAGGCGTGAGCCACTAAATTACAGCCCAAATCTACATTTTACAGAAGATAAAGTAGGCAGCTATCTGTTTGGGAACCAAAGGAAAGAAGTGTATGTTTGTTTTTTGTTTTGTTTTGTGTGACTCAGTTCCCAAGCTTAACTTTGCCCTTGGCATAGTGAGTTTGGAGTCCCGAGATTCTATTTTTCCTTCATAGGTGCAACGCTGCCAGATGCTTTGGGGCCACAGCAGGACTGGCAGTGGGTGTCTGCAGGCAACAGGGGCCATGGGAGACAGCGAGGCTGTAGCTGGCCGGGCTGGGGCAGGGTTCCCGGAACCTTCTACGGCCGAGAAACACTGCCCTCGCTGACTTCTCCTGTGAGGTCTCATTCCTGTTGAACTTGGCATTCCTTTTGATCCCCATCCCATAACCCACGCCCCTCCTCCCCGGCCTGTGTTTAATTCAAATCTTGCTTTCAATGCATTCTTACAAAATTATTACTACCTTTTGAAACAGGGCCTCACTTTGTTGCCCAGGCTGGAGTGCAGTGGTACAATCATGGCTCACTGCAGCCTCAACCTCCTAGGCTCAAGCAATTCTCCCACGTTGGCCTCCCAAGTAGCTGGAACTACAGGCACAGGCACGTGCCACAAAATATTTTAATTTTTCTTGATATTATTTAAAGAAACAAGAGCAAAAACAAGAGCAAAAACTCTTGTTTCTTTAACTAAATAATATAAAGAAAAATAAACAAACGTTGCTCTTGTTGCCCATTGGAGTGTAATGGTGTGATCTCGGCTCACGGCAATCTCCACCTCCCGGGTTCAAGCAGCTCTCCTGCCTGTCTCCGGAGCAGCTGGGATTACAGGCGAGCGCCACCACGTCTGGCTAATTATTTGTATTTTTAGTAGAGACGGGATTTCTCCATGTTGGTCAGGCTAGTCAAACTCCCGACCTCAGGTGATCTGCCCGCCTCAGCCTCCCAAAGTGCTGGGATTACAGACGTGAGCCACCGTGCCCGGCCAAATTCACTTATTTTTCATAGAGGCAGGGTCTCACTATGTTGCCCAGGCTGGTCTTGAACTCCTGGACTCAAGTGATACACCTGCCTTGGCCTTCCAAAGTGCTGGGATGAGAGGCATGAGCCACCAGGCCTGGCCACAGAACGATTCTCTTAATCGCAGGTGCTGACTTTACTCAAATGAGCTCTCCCCTCTCATTCTGGTTTCCTTCTCACCCCAAGCTGTTACTGTCACTACTTACTGAACATCCTCTGGTGCCTCGCCACCCCCACTCACCTGCCTTCTTTCCCAGTGACAGGTCACCCAGGCTGCCCCCAGGTAAATTCACAATAAGTAGCCTCAGATTGTCCCCTTATCAACCCATGAGCCTGTCTTTGCAAAAAAAAGCCAGGAGCGGTGGGGCGCGGTGGCTCACGCCTGTAATCCAAGCCCTTTGGAGGCCAAGGTGGGCGGATCACCTGAGGTCGGGAGTTCAAGACCAGCCTGACCAACATGGTGAAACCCCGTCTTTTTTTTTTTTTTTTTTTTTGAGAAGGAGTTTCGCTCTTGTTACCCAGGCTGGAGTGCAATGGCGCGATCTCGGCTCACCGCAACCTCCGCCTCCTGGGCTCAGGCAATTCTCCTGCCTCAGCCTCCTGAGTAGCTGGGATTACAGGCACGTGCCACCATGCCCAGCTAATTTTTTTGTATTTTTAGTAGAGACGGGGTTTCACCATGTTGACCAGGATGGTCTCGATCTCTCGACCTTGTGATCCACCCGCCTCGGCCTCCCAAAGTGCTGGGATTACAGGCTTGAGCCACCGCGCCCGACGAAACCCCGTCTTTATTATTTAAAAAAAAAAGCCAGGAACAGAACTCTTGGGTCATACATAACTGTATTTATCTTGGTTATATTCCTGTGACATTTGCTCCTAAATGTTTACTAATAAGATTTTTAGGGCTGGGCATGATGGCTCAGGCCTGTAATCTCAGCACCTTGGGAGGGGCCAAGGTGGGTGGATCACTGAGGTCAGGAGTTAGGGACCAGCCTGGCCAACAAAGTGAAACCGCATCTCTACTAAAAATACAAAAATTAGCCAGACATGCTCGCTTGAACCCAGGAGACGGAGGTTGCGGTGAGCCGAGATCGCACCATTGCACTCCAGCCTGGGTAACGAGCGAAACTCCGTCTCAAAAAGAAAAGAAAAAAAAAAAAAAAAAAGAAGCCGGGCACGGTGGCTCAAGCCTGTAATCCCAGCACTTTGGGAGGCCGAGGCGGGTGGATCACAAGGTCAAGAGATCAAGACCATTCTGGTCAACATGGTGAAACTCCGTCTCTACCAAAAACACAAAAAATTAGCTGGGCATGGTGGTGCGTGCCTGTAATCCCAACTACTCAGGAGGCTGAGGCAAGAGAATTGCCTGAACCCAGGAGGTGGAGGTTGCGGTGAGCCGAGATCGTGCCATTGCACTTCAGCTTGGGTAACAAGAGCAAAACTCCGTCTCAAAAAAAAAAGAAAAAAGGATTTTTAGGATCCAAGAAAGCTGCATGAGTATGCACGGTGGGGCGGAGAGGCACACCTCATTTGCACTATCCTGCTAGGACTGTCAGATTTGGCAAATAAAAATACAGGAAACTTGGTTACATTTGAATTTCAGATAAGCAACCAACCCTTCTATAGTATACTAAAACACTACTGTTTTATCTGAAATTCAAATTTAGCTGGGCATCCTGTATTTTATCTTGCAACCCTACCTCCAACTGAATACATAAATTCAAAGTTTTATGACTCTTCTCAGATTGAGGAATAGAACCACCATAGAATCCTGGTTACACTTCAAAACTGGGGAAACTCCACAAATGTTTGGTTAGAAGTGATGAAATATATTTTAAAAGTCCATACGACAAAATTACAATAAACATTTATTAAGCTGTAATTTTCACAATATTTTAATTCTGTTCTGAGATCTACAAATACCTCTATGTAACACCAAAGCCAGTGATTTAATAAATAACAGGAATGTATATATCGATTTGCAAAAAAATATGCCTGATATGTTTATCTCTATATATTTGTAGAATCAGTTTCCCAAGGCTCAGAAACTAAAGTGCACACACATACCACGTACACACACACACCACGTACACACACACTATTATATCCAAATCAAATGGATTTAGATTAGGTACCAAATTAAATGCTATACAAAATTGATAACCAGATACACAAAATACGAAGTCGATCATGAATACACTGTTGATCATGGGTACCACAGCTCACAAGTGTGACTTCCAGTGAAGAGGAAAACAACCGCTTCATTGCACGTTTAATGTGTGCTAATCATCGTGACCATCACAGTTCATCCGCTTAATTATACGGTATTCAAAGATTAAACACACATGCAGATATTAAATTGATACAATCAAACCTTTAACTCTGCAAAAAGACGTTAGAACACATGGGCAATAATACCATTAGCTGCCACAGCTTCTCAGCAGACAATGCAAACGGCAATCAGCATTTTAAGCCACCACAAGAGAAAAACTGGTACTGGTGCACCTCCTACATGTCAAGGAAAAGCAAAGCACAACTTAATATGCTGAATAAAACTTGCTTACACCAGATACGATACAGCGTACTGACGGTTGTCCAGTATGAATATTAAGGGTATTGTGCTCGACTCTGCAAAAGATATTCCTATTATTCACAAGTAAGGAGTCAAAGTCCAACTATTCAAATAGCCATAAACAAAAATGTTGCAGAAGGTATATATAGACCATTAAAAATAAAAAGTTGGAAGTGGGGTAGCTGACTCCTTAGGAACCTCAGGAATTCCTTTTAACGCTAGACTGACGGTAAGAGCTGGCTTTTTGTTTAAGTCAGCCAGTTTGAAACCCATCAGGAAGTTATCAGGTGTCAACCTGTAAGGCAGATGTCAATTGTCAAAAGCATCTTAAGTAGCCGCGGTCACAGAAAGGAAGCAATTCAGAGTTTCCACTAGCGACAAGTGGCATTAACCATGTCTTTAGATTCTGCCTAGGCCACTTGGCAGCTGTTATTCTTAACTGCTCCCTAAGCCTGCTGAATCACAAGGCCACAGGACAACTAAAGCTGCCCATAGCCTCCCTGCAAGGCAGCCCTTCCAGGCATGCAGAAAATCACATTACAGTCTTCTTCTTTTTTTTTTTTTTTTTTTTGAGACGGAGTTTCGCTCTTGTTACCCAGGCTAGAGTGCAATGGCGTGATCTCGGCTCACCGCAACCTCCGCCTCCTGGGTTCAGGCAATTCTCCTGTCTCAGCCTCCTGAGTAGCTGGGATTACAGGCACGCGCCACCATGCCCAGCTAATTTTTTGTATTTTTACTAGAGACGGGGTTTCACCATGTTGACCAGGATGGTCTCGATCTCTTCTCCTCATGATCCGCCCGCCTCGGCCTCCCAAAGTGCTGGGATTACAGGCGTGAGCCACCGCGCCCGGCCCTCTGCTTTCCAGAAATTCTATTGCTGTGCTCTCTTACCAGAAATGATATGGGGCCAAAACCCAAAGCAAAAGAAACCAAAGGGCAGGTAATGCCGATTGGTATTGAAAGGTGTGTATATATGTGTGTATATATACAAACTTATATGTATGTATATAAGTGTGTGTGTATATATATATATATACACTTTTTTTTGAGACAGGGTCTCACTCCCCAACTAGAGTACAGTGGCGCGACCTCAGCTCACTGAAACCTCTGCATCCTGGGTTCAACTGATTCTCCCACCTCAGCCTCCTGTGTAGCTGGGACTACAGGCACCCACCACCATACTTGGCTATTTTTTTTTTTTTTTGGCAGAGACAGGGTTTCACTGTGTTGGCCAGGCTGGTCTCGAACTCCCGACCCAAGTGATCCACCTACCTTGGCCTCCCAAAGTGCTGGGATTACAAGCGTGAGCCACTGCACCCAGCCTGGAAAGTACATTTATGAAAGGTTTACACTCCACAAAAGCATATTTGCTAGGTTGTCAAGAAGAGATCACTAAACCAACCCCAACACACCCATACAATTCTAGCAATCTAGAGATGGCAGGTCCCTTTCGTTTTTTGGATTATTTTCTGTTCTCAGTAAAACAAGTTATTTATTGTGATACTGAAACATTGGGAAATTAACACTGATTAAGATATGTTAAACACTGAGTCTTAATTATAACAACCAGTTTTCATCAGAATGTTTTTACATCGCATTCAGTGAAATGTTGCAGTAATATATTCTATAGCCCTGAAGATATAAAAAGGTTTCTCTATAGGTGTGAGACGTGCTACAAAAACACACTTTTCCACATACAACAGAGAGCAAAAACAAAGAGATGTGGTGGGGCAGGGAGGGAGACGCCCAATCCCAGTAGCCTATAAGGAACAAAAACCTCCAATTATTTTGGGTTAAGATGTGCCCAAATGAAGGTGAAAGATATGCAATAAAAACCAGGAGTTTTTCAAATCTAGCATCTAGGATTTCTATCAGATTTTAAATAACATTCTACCCTGAGGTGACACCTACTGACTGTAGGTTATTTCAATAAAAATGAAGACATCTTTCACTGGAGTGTATCAAACTCTAAAATTGGCTTCGGAGCCTAAAGTGGAAAAAAATTGTGCATATTTGCGACAGCAATGTTGAATTGATGCTTGAGGTCTCAATCCACCAGCACCCAGATAACATGTACCTCCCTCAGAGGAATACAAGTTAAAATGATGATCTTACCAAGATCTCAATAGAGCACAGTGCCCTTCATGATTCAGGTAGAGGGCGGGAGGAGGAATGAAGCGGGTATTACACCCAGTCCAGTGACAGCTTAAGCCTTAACGTGCAGGCATCTTACAATGACCACAAACAAGGGCAGGGCCGAGGCAGGGCCGGCAATCACTGGCTTTGTGCACAGAACGTCCATCTTCCCCTGGCCAACATGAGCAAAGCTGTTTTAGTACCTAAACATGGTATGGCCAAATGCACAAAAGGAAAGAAGACGAAGATAACATCCCAGGTTATTTATCGCCTGTGCTAAAACAGATTCATGTCCCAGTATCTAATGACAAAACTGGAGTGTGATGGATAAAGATTTGCTCTAGTAAATTTTTTTTAAATTGTTTTCTTTAAAATTTCTTTTTTACTTCCTTCAGAGAAGCTCTGATGCATGCTCCAGTAAATCTTTTATTGTTTATTTTTAGATGGAGTCTCGCTCTGTCGTTGAGGCTGGAGTGCAGTGGCACAATCACGGCTCACTGCAACCTCTGCCTCCTGGGTCCAAGCAATTCTCCAGCCTCAGCCTCCTGAGTAGCTGGGATCACAGGCACCCGCCACCACACCCGGCTAATTTTTCTATTTTTAGTAGAGACAAGGTTTCACTATGTTGGCCAGACTGGTCTGGAACTCCTGACCTCAGGTGATTCGCCCGCCTTGGCCTCCCAAAGTGCTGGTATTACAGATGTAAGCCACCGAGCCCAGCCTGCTCCAGCAAATCTTAAATATCCATGCACATTGAATAAACATGTACCTAAAACAGGTACACGGTTCAGGAAATGAACTGAACTCTCCAGGAGAGTTTGGGTCCCATCATATGTACCTTAAAAACAGAAGCCTCGTCAACATCCTGAAAAACATCTGCCTCTGTGTTCCAGATACTTGCAACCAAAAACAACACTTGACAGGAACACAACACAAGCAGTGGGAGACAGCTAACTCTTCTCCACACTGAGACCTGGACCTAGCAGCTCTGGCAGAGGAATCTACAAACCTGCATGCAGGGGGCAAGTGGGTTGCCAGGGCGCATCTGTGGGCAGGCAAGGGCCACGGAGACGGCGTGAGCCCCAGCAGCTTCAAAGCTACAAAACACTAGGCTTTTTTTTTTTTTTAAGATTAAGTCTTGCTCTGTCACCCAGGTTGGAGTGCAGTGGAGCGATCTCAGCTCACTGCAACCTCCGCCTCCCAGATTCAAGCAATTCTCCTGCCTCAGCCTCCTGAGCAGCTGGACTACGGGCGTACACTACCATGCCTGACTGATTTTTGTATTTTTAGTAGAGATGGGGGTTTCACCAGGTTGGCAGGTTGGTCTTGAACTCTTGATTTCAGGTGATCCACCCCCCTCGGCCTCCCAAAGTGCTAAGATCGTGTGTGGCCTAGGGCTTCCTTTTTTAAAAGACAAGTTGTAGTAACTCACGCCTGTAATCCAGCACATTGGGAGGCTAAGGAGGGTGGATCAAGACGTCAGGAGTTCGAGACCAGCCTGGCCAATATGGTGAAACCCCATCTCTACTAAAAATACAAAAAATTAGTGGGGCATGGTGGCAGGCACCTGTAATCCCAGCTACTCAAGAGGCTGAGGCAGGAGAATCGCTTGAACCCGGGAGGTGGGGTTTGCAGTGAGCTGAGACCGAGCCACTACACTCCAGCCTAAGCAACAGAGCAAGACTCCGTCTCAGAAGAAAAAAAAAAAGTCCCAGCAAAGGGGCATTGGTACCAGCCCCTAACCCACACCTTCTGAAGCTCCCTTGCCCGGGACCCCCACAGCTGTCCATCTCGCACGTCCCACTCTCTGCCCACAAAGGCCACCTGAAATAAGGACACAACAGATTTCAGATAAAAAGCACCTAACGTGTATCATAAAAATTTCAGGAAAAATAATTTAGACCTTGTCAAAGGCTTGCTTATTGCTGCTAATTGTTCCTGAGACTCTTTCTCGGCAGCAATACACTTGAGAATGTTATTAGCTGCTACTGTTGGTTTTCCTTCTAAGGTCCTGAGGCAACCCAAAGCAAAATGAAACCAAAAAACCCTCAAGGGTACAGCTTTCTTAGAGAGGCCTGGTGAGCAAACTGCGAACTGGGACATTGAACAGGTTCTGGCGCGACGTCCAGTCCTTACCCAGGTACTTCCTGGCATCAAATCCCCAAGACATTTCTTGGCCCCTCCTTGCATTTTCCTTTTCAAAACGTTGAGATTAAAGTACATCGAAGCACAGAGGGAGGAAAGTCTCAGGTCTTCTAGAAATGGCGATGTCTTCATTTAGAAACAGGCCGGACGGGGGCTGGGCAGGGGTCTCCGGGATCCGAGAGGCTGAGTCGCAGCCCGAAGCCCGACTGTCCACATTTAGAAGTGACAACATTCATGAACTAAGTCAACATCAACCAAAAATAACATGAAATAAAGCTCACAGTTTGGGAACATGAAAATAACACACACAGAACTCACCCACCGATCCCTAAGCTGCGAAAACAAACGCATTTAAACTTTCCTCAAATGTCAGATTAGCATATTCTTCCCCTCCATGTAAAGTTTTGATAAACTTGACTCAATCTGCTTTATTAAAAAACCTTACAAAAGATGTATCTAAATGCTTGGAAAAATTAACTTTACGCTCTATGCACAGATAAATTTCTTACTGTACAGCTAAATATGGTTCTATCCTTTAAAAAATATACTTTTCCCACTAATGACACTTGTGTGTAGTTCCACGTCAATGATCTTTCCGCTCTTCTGGGAACGTGTCCTAAGAGCTGCCGGATGGGTGGAAATACCCTCACACAGTGCCACTTTCTCGGTCAGTCGTGTTTATTAAGATTGTTTGGGGTTTTTTTTTTTTTTCTGTTTTCGTTTTCTGCGACAGTGCGCTGGTAACTGTGGGCCCACCCGGCCAGCTGACCTTCATTTGTCCTTGGAGCGGTCCAGGCTCTCGAGCACCCGGTTGAGACGGATGTTGAGCAGCCTGACCTGCTTCTCCAGGTGCTCCAGCTTCTCCTCCACGCTGGGGCTGCTCGGGCTGCTGGGGCTGCTGGGGCTGCTTCGCCAGTAGAAGCCCATGGGCCCAGTCATGAAGTAGACGGCCACCACGAAGCACAGGGGCAGCACCGCGTTCTCCGGCTCGCCCTCGTACTTGTGCAGGATGTACACGCAGGACATGGAAAACAGGACGACCCGCACGATCCAGAAGAAGCGGCCGAACACCACGTGCAGGACGCTGAAGGTGAAGCCCAGGGTCAGGGACAGGAACCAGTAGGCCAGGAGGACGACACCGACCAGCAGGAGCGCGCGGGCCGGGCTGCTGGACACCGAGTTTGGGCTGAAATACTGGGACAGGTTGGAGACTGCGGGACAGAAAAAAGGAACAGGGCTGGTTACACAGGGGCCAGGGGCTTCTTGACAAGGTGCAGCTGGGTAACAGAGCTGGCCTGAGCTGGCTTGCCGGGCTTAAAAGGCCCTGGCAACAATCCAAGGAACTCAAGGAAGTTCTTCCATGGATAGTCACGCTAAGCTCGGTGAGGAGATCCAGGTAAACCCGTTAAGATGGCCTGCCATGTTGAATTTAAAACACCTCCCCAGGCTGGGCGTGGTGGTTCACACCTGTAATCCCAGCACTTTGGGAGGCTGAGGCAGGCAGATGACCTGAGGTCAGGAGTTCAAGACCAGCCTGACAAACATGGAGAAGCCCTGTCTCTACTGAAAATACAAAATTAGCCAGGCGTGCACCTCGGGGGGCTGAGGCAAGAGAATCGCCTGAACCCAGGAGGCAGAGGCTGCAGTGAGCCGAGATCGCACCACTGCACTCTGGCCTGGGCAACAAGAGTGAAACTCAGTCTCAAAAAGAAAACAAAAAAAAACCTCTCCACACACTGGTTTCTCTTCATGTCGTATACATCTTTCACCTGTAGCCTGGGCAATGCAGTGAGACCCTGACATAGTCTGGCTCTGTGTTCCCATACAAATCTCATCTTGAATTGCATGTGCGGAGGAAGGAAGCTCGTGGCCAGTGACTGGATCAAGGGGGTGGTCTCCTCCTTGCTGTTCCTGAGATGGTGAGGGAGTTGTCATGACATCTGAGAGTTTAAAAGTGTGTGGCAGCTGCCCCCTTTGCTCTCTCTCTCCTGCCACCTTGGGAAGAAGGTGCTTGCTTCTCCTTTGCCTTCAGCCATAATGAAGTTTCCTGAGCCACGCAGAACTGTGAGTCAAGTAAACCTCTTTTATTTATACATTACTCAGCCTCAGGTTTTTTGTTTTGTTTTGTTTTGTTTTTGAGGCTGCAGTACAGTGGCACAATCTAGGCTCACTGCAACCTCCACCTCTCATGTTCAAGCAATTCTCCTGCCTCAGCCTCCCGAGTAGCTGTGATTACAGGCACGTGCCACTACACCCAGCTAATTTTTGTATTTTTAGTATAGATGAGGTTTCACCATGTTGGCCAGTCTGGTCTTGAACTCCTGACCTCAAGTGATCCACCTCCTTAGCTTCCCAAAGTGCTGGGATTACAACCGTGAGCCACTGTGCCTGGCCTCAGGTATGTTTTTATAGCAGTGTGTAAACAGATTAGTACAGACTCAATCTCTAGAGAACATAAATTTTTTAAAAATTAGCCAGGCGTGGCGGCGCACACCTATAGTCCCAGCTACTCAGGAGGCTGAGGTGGGAGGATCACTTGAGGCTGGGAGGTCACGGTTGCAGTGAGCCATGATATACCACTGCACTCCAGCCTGTGTGAGAGTAAGACTTTGTTTCAAAAAATAACTTTTACCTTTTGGCCGGGCGCAGTGGCTCAAGCCTGTAATCCCAGCACTTTGGGAGACCGAGGCGGGTGGATCACGAGGTCAGGAGATCGAGACCATCCTGGTCAACATGGTGAAACCCTGTCTCTACTAAAAATACAAAAAAAATTAGCTGGGCATGGCGGCGCATGCCTGTAATCCCAGCTACTCAGGAGGCTGAGGCAGGAGAATTGCCTGAACCCAGGAGGTGGAGGTTGCGGTGAGCCGAGATCGCGCCATTGCACTCCAGCCTGGGTAACAAGAGCGAAACTCCGTCTCAAAAAAAATAAATAAATAAAATACAATAAAAAATAACTTTTACCTTTTAGTAAAACACCTCTGACAGTGGGGCATAGCCTGCAAATTGTTCTTCAATTTCCGTAGTAACAAATGCCCACTTTCAGGCTGGGCACACAATTGCCTAGGATTAAAGTGTTTCCCAGCCTCTCTTGCAGATACATAACTAAGCTTTGGCCAAGGAGAGGTAAGTGGAAGTCTTCTGCAGTAGCTTCAAAGGACTTTCCCTAAAAGTAGCAGACATGTGTCCTTTACCTCTTCTGCCTGCAGGAACGTGGACACAATGGCTGCAACTAGAGCAGCTGTTTTGGAACATGAGGGCAGAGAAGTCACTCATGGAGGAACAATAAAATGGAAGGTGCTTCAGTTCAGAGCACCACATGCAACAGAGCCAAACAACCTGCCTCACCACCTTCCTGAGAACTTTCGTAGAAGAGGGAAAAAAGCATCCACCTCAGTCAAGCCAATGTTATGCTGGATTTCTGTTTCAGCTAAACCTGATCCTATCTGGTCCCCACACACGAGTTTCATCTCAAGAATGCAATGAAACGTTAAGAGTAGCATCCTCTGTGTGCCTGACTTAAGGAAATTCAAACAAAAAAGTTGAAAGAACAGAATATTCCTTTTGAAACTACCTAGACTGAACAATTATTAAAAAATGCCAAATGCGCCGGGCGCGGTGGCTCAAGTCTGTAATCCCAGCACTTTGGGAGGCCGAGGCGGGTGGATCACAAGGTCAAGAGATCGAGACCATCCTGGTCAACATGGTGAAACCCCATCTCTACTAAAAATACAAAAAATTAGCTGGGCATGGTGGCACGTGCCTGTAATCACAGCTACTCAGGAGGCTGAGGCAGGAGAATTGCCTGAACACAGGAGGCGGAGGTTGCGGTGAGCCGAGATCGCGCCATTGCACTCCAGCCTGGGTAACAAGAGCGAAACTCCGTCTCAAAAAAAAAGAAAGAAAAAAAAATGCCAAATACTTTCTCTACTTACATGCTTTTTAAAATAACCCATTTGAAAGATGTACACATCACACTGCATCATGCACCTTCTGAGAATAAAGACGTCATCCAGCTTTTTCTTTTCCTCCCTGGCTGTGTGAGGATAGACCACCATCGTGAATGACAGGGTAACCATCCCCACTAGAAAGTTCACGACCAACTGACTACTTCAGAGGAAACAACAGTCACTGATGTCCTTCACCCCGGAAAGGCAACAGTGCCTAACACAGAATTCGGGAAAAAACTCGCCGAAATGTTCAAGTCCACCCTGGATGTCGTCTTTGTATTTGGATTCAGAACTCGTCTTAGTGGTGGCGAGACAATGGACTTTGGCATGATCGATGATCCCCTGGATTATGCAAAGAAAAAGGAACCCACGTAGGCGTGCAAGACGTGGCCTGTGTGAGAAGAAAAAGACCTCAAAAGAGCAATGGAAGGAACACAGGGACGGAACGAAGCAGGTCATGGGGCCTCGAAGGCCTGAGGAGGGGAGGGGCTACAAGGGTGCTGTCTGCGGCTGCTGCGGCTGTTTCACCAGATCAATAAACTAAAAACTTAAAAAGAAAAGAAAAAGGACTTCATTCACCTGAAAACATGATGCTATCATCATTCAAAGAATACTAACGATTCCAGGCTGGGCGTGGTGGCTCGTGCCAGCATTTGGGAGGCCAAGGTGAAGTGGATCACCTGAGACCAGGAGTTTGAGACCCGCTTGGCCAACATGGCGAAACCGCATCTCTACTGAAAATACAAAAATTAGCCAGGTGTGATGGTGCACGCCTGTAACACCAGCTCCTCAGAAGGTATGAGAATCACTTGAACCCACGAGGCAGAGGTTGCAGTGAGCCAAGATGGTGCCATTGTACTCCAGCCTGGGTGACAGAGTGATGCTCTGTCTTAAAAAAACAAACAAGCCGGGCGCGGTAGCTCAAGCCTGTAATCCCAGCACTTTGGGAGGCTGAGGCAGGTGGATCACGAGGTCAACGGATTGAGACCATCCTGGTCAACATGGTGAAACCCCGTCTCTACTATAAATACAAAAAATTAGCTGGGCATGGTGGCACGTGCCTGTAATCCCAGCCACTCAGGAGGCTGAGGCAGGAGAATCGCCTGAACCCCGGAGGCGGAGGTTGCGGTGAGCCGAGATCGCGCCATTGCACTCCAGCCTGGGTAATAAGAGCGAAACTCCATCTCAAAACAAAACAAAACAACAACAAAAAAAAAACAAATTCCATATAGTATCACTTGAATTTCCCAGTTATCCGGGAATATATTTATAGCTGTTTCCTTCCGACCCTCACCAGGACCCAGAATTCACATTCTGCCTTCACTATCACTTTGACCCATGATATTTTAGAAACACTGAAATTCTGAATTCTAACTTTTCCAGAATGGTTTTCCTGCAGGATGTCCCACACACTGCAACTGTTTGTTTCCTCATGGTGTTGTTTCACAAGCTCAAGGAGAGTTCTATCTCAAGCGTTCAATTTACACAAGCAATTCTCAAACTTGAGTGATTTCTCCAGGGATCCCGAGGGCTTAGGAAACAGGTTTCTGAGCCCCACCCCCAGGACATCTGATTCAGTAGGTCCTGGGTGGGTCCAAGACTCTTCGCTTTTTAGTGGCTGGGGGGGACAGGGTCTTGCTCTGTCACCCAGGCTGAAGTGTGATGGTGTGATCTTGGCTCACTGCAGCCTTGACTTTCTGGGCTCAAGCGATCCTCCCATCTCAGACTCCTGAGTAGCCAGGACTACACACCTGCACCACCACACCCAGCTAATTTTTGTATTCTTCTTTATAGAGACAGTGATGTGGTTTGGCTGTGTTCTCTCCCAAATCTCATTTTGAATTGTAATCCCTCTAAGTCCGGGGAGGGACCTGGAAGGAGGTGACTGGGTTACGGGACAGTTTCCTCCATGCTGTTCTCATGCTAGTGAGTCCCATGAGATCTGACGGTTTAAAAGTGCCTGGCAGTTTCCCCCTCGCTCTTGCTCTCTCTCTCTCCTGCCACCATGTAAGACATGCCTTGCTTTCCCCTCGCCTTCCACCATGATTATAAGTTTCCTGAAGCCTCCCCAGCCACGTGGAACTGTGAGTCAATTAAACCTCTATTATTTATAAATTACCCAGCCTCAGATAGTTCCTTATAGGAGTGTGGAAACCAACGAATACAGATGGGATCTCGCTATGTTGCCCAGGCTGGTCCTGAACTTCTGAGCTCAAGCCATCTGCCTGCCTTGGCTTCCCAAAGTGCTGGGATTACAGACATGAGGCACCATGCCCAGCCAAATCTGCACTTCTTACAAGTTTGCCAGGGAGGCTCCTGCTACTGCTGCTGATCTGTGGGTCACTTTGAGATCCAACAACTTAGGCACAATGAACTCTATGCATCTGGGGACAGAGAGGATGGTGGGGAGAAGTGTGACACCACCGTCTGGAAGGGGCAATCGCAAACCCAGGGCAGGCCTGAGACAGGAGGCCTCACCCTGGGGCTCCTCTGGTCCCTAACGACACGTAAGGCGTGAACGTCCCAGACTTCCCCAAAATGATCAGACTCCGCACGCCTGACCAGTGTCTAGAGTCCAACCTTGTGAACAGCGGCTGTCTTTGGGACAAAGACTTGGGGTCAGCAGGACTATCCCGAAGCCAGGGTGTGTTCCCTACACGTGCCTTCCTGAGGGGTTGTGAGCATTTTCACTAAATGAGGTTGACCTGGGAGCTGACTTTCATACTTATCCCCTGCAGACCGGAGACTGAACCAGTGTTTCCCAAACCTCTTGGTCTCAAGACCCTTTTGTACTCTTCAGTATTATTTAAGAGTCCCCAGAGCTTTTGTTTTATGTGGGTTCTACCTATTGATATATTTACCATAGGAGAAAACTAGCCATTTTTAAATTAATTTTTTTTTTTTGAGACGGAGTTTCGCCCTTGTTACCCAGGCTGGAGTGCAATGGCGCGATCTAGGCTCACCGCAACCTCCACCTCCTGGGTTCAGGCAATTCTCCTGCCTCAGCCTCCTGAGTAGCTGGGATTACAGGCACGCGCCACCATGCCCAGCTAATTTTTTGCACTTTTAGTAGAGACGGGGTTTCACCATGTTGACCAGGATGGTCTCGATCTCTCGACCTCGTGATCCACCCGCCTCGGCCTCCCAAAGTGCTGGGATTACAGGCTTGAGCCACCGCGCCCGGCTAAATTAATTTTTTAAAAATTGTTGGCCGGGCGCGGTGGCTCAAGCCTGTAATCCCAGCACTTTGGGAGGCCGAGGCGGGTGGATCACGAGGTCGAGAGATCGAGACCATCCTGGTCAACATGGTGAAACCCCGTCTCTACTAAAAGTGCAAAAAATTAGCTGGGCATGGTGGCGCGTGCCTGTAATCCCAGCTACTCAGGAGGCTGAGGCAGGAGAATTGCCTGAGCCCAGGAGGCGGAGGTTGCGGTGAGCCGAGATCGCGCCATTGCACTCCAGCCTGGGTAACAAGAGTGAAATTCCGTCTCAAAAAAAAAAAAAAAAAAAAAAAAAAAAAAAAAAAAAAAATTGTTATTGATTGATAGAGACAGGGTCTTGCAATGTAGCCCAGGCAGATCTGAGCTTATTGCAACCTCTACCTCCTGGGCTAAAGCAATCCTCTCACTTCAGCCTCCCGAGCAGCTAGGACTAAAAGCATGCACCTCTAAGCTAATGTTTTGATTTTGTGTAGGGTCTCACTATGTTGCCAAGGCTGGTCTCAAACTCCTGGGCTCAAGCAATCCATCTGCCTCAGCCTCCCAATGTGCTGGGATTACCAGCATGAGCCACTGTGCCCAGCCACAGTTAATAATTTTTTTTTTTTTTTTTTTTTGAGACAGAGTTTCGCTCTTGTTACCCAGGCTGGAGTGCAATGGCGCGATCTTGGCTCACCGCAACCTCCGCCTCCTGGGTTCAGGTAATTCTCCTGCCTCAGCCTCCTGAGAAGCTGGGATTACAGGCATGTGCCACCATGCCCAGCTACTGTTTTGTATTTTCAGTAGAGACGGGGTTTCACCATGTTGACCAGGATGGTCTCGATCTCTTGACCTCGTGATCCGCCCGCCTCGGCCTCCCAAAGTGCTGGGATTACAGGCTTGAGCCACCGCGCCCGGCCCACAGTTAATAATTTTAAAACACTGCTATCCTTAATTCGCTTTCGAGTAACAACCCATTATAGATGCTAGGCTTTGAATGTTTGTGTCCCCAACAAAATTCCTATGGTAAAATCCTAACCCCCAGTGACAGTCTTAGGAGGTGGGGTTCTGGGGAGGTGATCAGGTCATGGGGCTGGAGCCCCCATGAATGGGTTTAGTGCCCTTATGAAGAGGTCCCAGAGAACTGCCTTGTTTCTTCCACCACGTGAGACAGTGAGGCATCATCTACGGGAAAGGGCTCTCCCCACACCCTGCATCTGCCAGCACCTTGATCTTGGACTTCCCACCTCCAGAACTGTGAGAAATGAAAATGTCTGTTAGGCTGGGCGCAGTGGCTCACACCTGTAATCCCAGCACTTTGGGAGGCCGAGGTAGGTGGACCACCTGAGGTCAGGAGTTTGAGACCTGCCTGACCAACATGGCAAAACCTCGTCTCTACTAACAAAATACAAAATTAGCCAGGCGTGGTGGCGCACGCCTGTAATCCCAGCTACTCTGGAGGCTGAGGCAGGAGAATTGCTGGAACCTGGGAGGCAGAGTTTGCAGTGATCCAAGATTGCACCACTGCACTCCAGCCTGGGCAACAGAGTAAGATGTCTCAAAACAACAACAACAACAACAAAGGAACGTGTCTGTTGTTGATACGCACAGAGTCTAAGAATTTCCTTATAGCAGCCTGAACTGACCAAGACAATGTTAACACAAAACATTTTTCACGGAAAACAGCTGTTTCTAAAGCAGAACAAACCACGGTGAGAACAGTGACAGTGCTTTGAATGTTGGCCTGTCTCCTTCCTATACAGCTTCTTAGAAGAGACCTGGCCCCTAAATCTGTTTCTGAATTCAAAGGAACAGAATACCAGCCACAAATGTGAGTCAGTTTGTCACTGAAAATTTTCAAGTACTCACAGCAAACAAACAAACAAAAAAAGTGAAGTTAATGTTAATATTTTGTTTAATCCAATATATCCAAAGTATCATCATCTTAACATGGCGTCAATATATGTGGAAGTATTAAAGTACGTACTAAATCCCTGACCTCAGACACATGTTGTTGGAGAAGAGAGGAACTTGCAGTCACCCCTCGTAACCAAAAGGGTCTCAGAGACCCCCCCGGGGTTCCGTCAAGCATACTTTGAGAAGCACCATCATGTCAGCAAGGGGCCGAGATAGGCGATCAGCCAAGAAAGATGCCCAGAGACAAGAATGTCCCCCTGCCTTCCACCCCTTGGTGATTTCAGTAAAAGTTTTCCTACGTGCCAAGGGAAGGTTGATCCAAAGCAACGTCACTCCCTGACGCCCTCCAAATCCTAAAGAGAACACGAGTGACGTTCTGCCCGACAGCAAAGGGGTACCGTCTGATTTCCCTAGCGCTGCCACGGCCAAGTAGCTACAAAAGGCTGGACATGGTGGCTCATGCCTATAATCCCAACACTTTGGGAGGCTGAGGCAGGTGGATCACCTGAGGTCAGGAGTTCCAGACCAGCCTGACCAACATGGTGAAACCCCATCTCTACTAAAAATGCAAAATTAGCTGGACGTGGTGGTGGTTGCCTGTAATTCCAGCTATTTGGGAGGCTGAGGCAGGAGAATGGCTGGAATCCTGGCGGGGAGGGGAGTTGCAGTGAGCTGAGATGGTCCTACTGCACTCCAGCCTGGGTGACAGACCAAGACTCCACCTCAAAAAACAAAAACAAAACAAAACAAAAATTAGCCAGGCATGGTGGCAGGTGCCTGCCATCCCAGCTACTCGGGAGGCTGAGGAACGAGAATTGCTTGAACCCAGGAGGCAGAGGCTGCAGTGAGCTGAGATCGTGCCACTGCACTCCAGCCTGGGCAAGAGAGGAAGACTCCATCTCGAATATGGGAGGACACAATTCAACTCCCAACAGGCACCGCTGAAGAAAAGTGAATTTTTGTTTTGTTTTGGTTTTTTTTGAGACGGAGTTTCGCTCTTGTTACCCAGGCTGGAGTGCAATGGCGCGATCTCGGCTCACCGCAACCTCCGCCTCCTGGGTTCAGGCAATTCTCCTGCCTCAGCCTCCTGAGTAGCTGGGATTACAGGCACGCACCACCACGCCCAGCTAATTTTTTGTATTTTTAGTAGAGACGGGGTTTCACCATGTTGACCAGGATGGTCTTGATCTCTTGACCTTGTGATCCACCCGCCTCGGCCTCCCAAAGTGCTGGGATTACAGGCGTGAGCCACCAAGCCCGGCCCCAAAAGTGAATGTTTTGGTGGTCAACTTGCTTCTCCACGTGGGTGCGTTTACAGCCCTGCACATCTGTCAAGCCCTGAAGGTGCAGTGGGGAAGCTGGCTCTGGGTGCGACTGGCCAGACGGCCCTCAGTGTGGAAAATCGAGATTGCGCAGGTCCCAGAACTACACAATGACCTGCATTTTGGAGGAGGGCCCCTTCACAAGCTTCCAAGCGTTCCTGAGTACTGACCGTGGGCCGGGTGCCATCCGAACACCCGACACACAGTCATCCTGTCCTCATGCCTTGCTGATGTCGTAAACAGCATTTCCCACATAAGGACTCCTCGCCCAGGGTCCCACAGCTAGGACCAGGCAGAGCTGAGATCTGGAACCAGGGGATCCAGTTTCCGAAGCCACATAGCCCCGGCCCTGCACGGACGCATCATTGAGGCAGGGGCTATTCATTTTCCCCACTTTATTGGAAATTTTGTTGGAAGTGGCCACAGTGGCTTCAGAGGAAGCAACATGACGAACACAAGAGCCTTAAATCCATCCTTCTAAGCCATCCCGCCATCTCCTGGGCACATGCTCTGTGCCAGCAGATCTAGAATGGGGACAAAAGCTGTGCCATCTATCTTGTGCTGAGCTCTTGAAGTGTGACAGCTCAGAACTGACATGTGCTCTAAGTGTCAAATGGAGACTGAGTTTCAAAGGCCTTAGTACCCAAAAAAATGTGAGATGCCTCGTTAATAATTTTCTATTAATTGTAAGTTGAGCTGTTTTGAATATATTGCGTTAACTAAAATATCATATTAAAATTAATTTCAGCTGGGCATGGTGGCGCCTGCCTGTAATCCCAGCACTTCGGGAGGAAGGCAGGCAAAGCACTGGAGCCTAAGAGTTTGAGACCACCCTGGGCAACGTGGCAAAACCCCATCTCTATGAAAAATACAAAAATTAGCCAGATGTGGTGGCATACACCTGTGGTCCCAGCCAGTCAGGAAGCTGAGATGGGAGGATCACCTGAGCCCGGGATGGTGGAAGCTGCAGTGAGCTGAGATTGCGCCACTGCACTCAAGCCTGGGCACAGAGCAAGACTCTACCTCAAAAAAACAAAACAAGGAAAAAAGAAAAAAAAGAAAAATTAATTTTACCAGTTTTTTTTTTTACTCTTTGACATGGCTACTAGAAAATTTCTTATCACCTATGGGGCTTGCATTCTTTTTTTTTTTTTTTAAATTTTTATTTTTTTACTACCCACCCCCCTACATTCTTTTTTTTTTTTTTTTTTGGAGACGGAGTTTCGCTCTTGTTACCCAGGCTGGAGTGCAATGGTGCGATCTCGGCTCACCGCAACCTCCGCCTCCTGGGTTCAGGCAATTCTCCTGCCTCAGCCTCCTGAGTAGCTGGGATTACAGGCACGCACCACCATGCCCAGCTAATTTTTTGTATTTTTAGTAGAGATGGGGTTTCACCATGTTGACCAGGTTGGTCTCGATCTCTCGACCTCATGATCCACCCGCCTCGGCCTCCCAAAGTGCTGGGATTACAGGCTTGAGCCACCGCGCCCGGCCCCCGCTACATTCTTTTTCTATTAGACCACTCTGGGCCACAGAGTTCTCATTTTAACCAGACTCTAAAAAAAAAAACACTGAAGAAAGAAATTGTAGGATTGTGCTCACAGAAACCTTTTTCTTTTTTTACCAGAATATCCAACGTTGGTGTGTGGTTTCCTGTAAAGCATTTTGCACACTCAAACTTCTATGCATAAGACACAAATTCCAAAGGCCTTCGGATGCTTTGAAGCTTACGCGTCAAACAGAACCAGAAAAGCCACGACACGGAAGCAAGCTTGCCTTGCCTCCGGAAGGCGCCAGCTGCTCTCCTGATGAATGCAGGCAGTCAGCTCCTGGATCCACTGCGGATGCCTCTATTCTGGGCTTCTCCCATATGATTAGGAGGCTGTTCCTGCTCTGCACTTTTTCATTCCAAGCTGCGTGCGATTTTCTGCAATCAGGTTTGTTTTTCCAGGGTTCAGTGGGTGGGGATGAAAACATAGAGAGTTTAACAATCCGGGCAGGTGGTGGACATGAAGCTAAGAGGATCGCACGCAGCGGCTGCATCTGGGGGAGGGTGCGTTAACTCAACTGAGTTCCAGGAGGGACCATGAGTGGCCCCGGGGCTGCCAGGGGCACAGTGTCCTCTCAAATGGCTCTGCTGAGGCCTCTGATTCTTTGAGCAGTCAGGTGGCTGAGTTGGCCTCAGGCCTTTTAAAGTTTGAACTCAATAAATCAAGGCTGAAGAGGCTTCCGAATGGCCTGGGGTGTCAACAGATATGAACCAGTGTGCCCAGCACAGCCAGCGGACCTCACTCCCCCATCACTCATCCGTAAAATGGGGGTGTCAAGGGCAGACGGGAGGTGCTGAGAGATTCCGCACGGAACAGGGCTATGGTAGAAGTTTCCCCTGGCTGCTGCAACAAACCGCTACAGACCGGGTGGTTTACAATAGAAGTGTGAAATCAAGGTATCGGCAGGGCCACACTCCTGCTGAAAGTTCAAGGGAGGATCCTGCCTCGCCTCTTCCAGCTTCTGGTGGCCCAGGTGTTCCCTGGCCTGTGGCTCCGTTCCCCCAGTCCCTGTCTCTCGCTCCACATGGCCGTCTTCTCCCTGTGTTTCCTGGTGTTTCTGTGTCCCCATTTCCCACTTCTTCCTTTTTTTATTTTGAGACAGGGTCTCGGCTCCGTCGCCCAGGCTAGAGTGCAGTGGTGCGATCTCGGCTCACCACAACCTCCCCATCCCAAGCTCAAGCGATTCTCCTGCCTCAGCCTCCTGAGTAGCTGGGATTATAGGTACACACCACCACACCCAGCTAATTCTTGTATTTTTAGTAGAGACGGGGTTTCACCATGTTGGCCAGGATGGTCTCGATCTCCTAACCTTGTGATCCACCCGCCTCAGCCTCCCAAAGTGCTGGGATTACAAGCATGAGCCACTGCGCCCAGCAATTTTTCACTTCTTTTTTTTTTTTTTTTTTTTTTTGAGACGGAGTTTCGCTCTTGTTACCCCGGCTGGAGTGCAATGGCGCGATCTCAGCTCATCGCAACCTCCGCCTCCTGGGTTCAGGCAATTCTCCTGCCTCAGCCTCCTGAGTAGCTGGGATTACAGGCACGCACCACCATGCCCAGCTATTTTTTTTTGTATTTTTAGTAGAGACGGGGTTTCACCATGTTGACCAGGATGGTCTCGATCTCTTGACCTTGTGATCCACCCGCCTCGGCCTCCCAAAGTGCTGGGATTACAGGCTTGAGCCACCGCGCCCGGCCGAATTTTTCACTTCTTATAAGGACATCAATCACAGGTGAGGGTCCACCCTAATCCAAGAGGATCTCCCTTCACTCGATTACATCTGCAGACCCTATTCCCAAACAAGGGCCGACTCACAGGTCCAGGGGTCAGGACTGGAACAGATTCGTGGCGAGCGCATTTCAGCCCACATGACTGGCTCTCTTCCCAGCTATAAGTGTGTGAGTAGCACTGCACTATGAAACTGCGCTACCCTCCTCCCCTTATCCACAGAACCAGGGCCAGCTCCCCGGGCGATTCCCGCCCCATGCAGTGGGTCTGGTGGACAGACCGGTGCAGCATCGGGTGACACCTGCTCCCAGCCTGCCTTCCCAGATGGCAGAAGCTGGAGAGCTAAGAACTGCATTAGCGGCCGGGCGCGGTGGCTCAAGCCTGTAATCCCAGCACTTTGGGAGGCCGAGGCGGGTGGATCACGAGGTCGAGAGATCGAGACCATCCTGGTCAACAAGGTGAAACCCCGTCTCTACTAAAAATACAAAAAATTAGCTGGGCATGGTGGCACGTGCCTGTAATCCCAGCTACTCAGGAGGCTGAGGCAGGAGAATTGCCTGAACCCAGGAGGCAGAGGTTGCGGTGAGCGGAGATCGCGCCATTGCACTCCAGCCTGGGTAACAAGAGCGAAACTCCGTCTCAAAAAAAAAAAAAAAAAAAAAAAAAAAAAAAAAAGAACTGCATTAGCCTGACTCCCTCGCAGCTGGGGGCTGCACAGAAACTAAGTTCTGCCCTGCAGTTCCCCCGACCAAGTATACGACTTTGAAAATTAAGTAAAGTGTTGTCACCGATATGCATGGTTCCAGAAACGGCAAGGGTCCCAGCAGCCACGTGCAAAGTCTAGTTGTTGTGGTAGCAGCAGTGGCCTCCATATAACTTGGTGCTCAAGTTATATGACACTGTGTGACCCTGGACTCAATGGTTTCACCAGCTGCAACCCTGGATGGCCAGTTCGGCAGTGTCTGAGGCCATGTATCTCTCCCTCAGCCCTTCTGATGATTCTGTGAGTGTCTCTATATCCATGGAATCCTCTTCTACCTAAATAACTGGTCGTTTCTTTCTTTTTTTTTTTTTTTGAGACAGAGTTTCGCTCTTGTTACCCAGGCTGGAGTGCAATGGTGCGATCTCGGCTCACAGCAACCTCCGCCTCCCGGGTTCAGGCAATTCTCCTGCCTCAGCCTCCTGAGTAGCTGGGATTACAGGCACGCGCCACCATGCCCAGCTAATGTTTTGTATTTTTAGTAGAGACGGGGTTTCACCATGTTGACCAGGATGGTCTCGATCTCTTGACCTCGTGATCCACCCACCTCGGCCTCCCAAAGTGCTGGGATTACAGGCTTGAGCCACCGCGCCCGGCCCACTGGTCGTTTCTTTTAAGGATCCCGGTAAACCAGACTGTACCTCTGGTCCATGTGTTTGGCCTAGGGACACACAAGTTGGCACTACCCAGTTGGACCTTATCCTAAATGGCGTCTGGGAAGTCTTAGCTTTGATGGGCCATTTATTTTTTATTTTTATTATATTTGAGAGGAGTCTTGTTCTGTAGCCCAGGCTAGAGTACAGTGGCACGATCTTGGCTCACCGCAACCTCCACCTCCCGGGTTCAGCCTCAGCCTCTGGAGTACCTGGGATTACAGGCGTGCACCACTACACCCGGCTAACTTTTGTATTTTTAGTAGAGATGGGGTTTCACCATGTTGGTCAGGCTGGTCTTGAACCCCTGACCTTGTGATCTGCCTGCCTCAGCTTCCCAAAGCGTGGGGATTACAGGTGTGAGGCACCACGCCCGGCCATGCATTTTTTTTTTTTTTTTTTTAGAGATGGGATCTCACTGTGTTGTCCAGGCTGGTCTTGAATTCTTGGGTTCAAGCAATCCTCCTACCTAGGCCTCCCAAAGTCCTAGGCATAAGCCACCATGCCTGGCCTACATATGAGACTATTAAAATAAAAAGTGTTCACTCATATCCTTACTGACCCAGCCCTCCCCCTACCTTCCCATGTATTACTTACTGTGAGTACCAGTTCCACACTTTGAGAACCACCAAAATAAAATGACATCTTACATGAATGCCACCCCCGCACCTACCATCAAGTCCAAGAACATGCAAGAGCTCTGTCCAGAGTTTCCACAGTGTCTCCACGAACATATCCACGCCCAGCACGAACCTCTCGGTCAGCCTGCTCAAGAGCTGCAAAAACAAGAAAACGGTCACCACCCAGTCACCCACCACGCCGCCGTGCTCCTCCGTGAGTCGAGCAGGGAACCGGGAGCTCGGGGATTAATACCTGGGAAGGGGAACTAGCGAGCCCATGATGAATGATGCCACAGCAGTGGCCTGCTGGTCCAGGGGACTGACCTGAACTGGGCACTGATCACAGCCCAGCTGAGAAACACTGGGCAGAACAACCCCCTCCTTGGAAGGGCTGAACGAGGCATCTAAGGAGGCTGGGACACTCTGCGGGCCGCATTATGCTCCTGCTGTCTTTCATGCTCCCTCTTTGTTCAGGGTCTCTGCCTTCCTCTGCCTGATTTCTCTAAAGAGATGGGGTCTTGCTGTTGCCCAGGTGGGGGTGCAGTGGTGCAATGATAGCTCGCTGCAGCCTCAAACTCCTGGGATCAAGCAATCCCGCCTCAGCTTCTACAGGTGCAGCCAGCACACCAGGCTTTATTATTATTATTGTGTAGAGACGGGGTCTTGCCATGTTGCCCAGGCTGGTCTCCAACTCTAAGCCTCAACTGATCCTCCTGCCTGGCCCTCCCAAAGTGCTGGGATTACAGGTGTGAACCACTGTACCACATCCTGCGGGCCTCTCATTTTTAAAGCGTAGATATTTCTGTTTCTAGGAAGCTGGTGATGACAGAGCCCCATGCTCTAGCCCAGTTTAAGGACCCTAGGCTTCTGAGGTCTTTATTTGGCCTCCAGGTAACTCTGCAGAACCATAGGGCTAAAGAAATGTGAATATGCCGGGTGTGGTGGCTCAAGCCTGTAATCCCAGCACTTTGGGAGGCCGAGGCGGGTGGATCACGAGGTCAAGAGATCGAGACCATCCTGGTCAACATGGTGAAACCCCGTCTCTACTAAAAATACAAAAAATTAGCTGGGCATGGTGGCACGTGCCTGTAATCCCAGCTTCTCAGGAGGCTGAGGCAGGAGAATTGCCTGAACCCAGGAGGCGGAGGTTGCGGTGAGCCGAGATCGCGCCATTGCACTCCAGCCTGCAGCCTGGGTAACGAGAGCGAAACTCCGCCTCAAAAAAAAAAAAAAAAAAAAAAAGAAAGAAAAGAAAAAAGAAATGTGAATATGAGGTGCAGCCTCATTTTAACTTTTGGCTTTTTTTTTTTTTTTTTTGAGACAGAGTCTTGCTCTGTCACCCAGGCTGGAGTGCAATGGCGCGATCTCAGCTCACTGCAGCCTCCACCTCGCAGGTTTAAGCGATTCTTTTGCCTCAGTTTCCTGAGTAGCTGGGATTACAGGCATGCACCACCAAGCCTGACTAATTTTTGTGTGTTTTTAGTAGAGACAGGGTTTCATCATGTTGGCCAGGCTGGTCTCAGACTCCGGACCTCAGATGATCCACCTGCCGGGCCTACCAAAGTGCTGGGATTACAGGCATGAGCCACCACACCCAGCTGATGTCCAGTATTCTAACAGAAGCATTGACTCCAAGATAAACTGTGAGGACACCAACATTTTAGCCCTAAAAAATAGTATAGAGGCTGGGCATGGTGGCTCACACCTATAATCCCAGCACTTTGGGAGGCTGAGGTGGGAGGACTGCTTAAGCTCAGGAGTTGGAGACCAGCCTGGGCAACAAAATGAAAACCCAACTCTAATTTACCTTAAGAGAAAATTTTAGGCCAGGCATGGTAGGGCTCACGCCTGTAATCCCAGCACTTTGGGAGGCCAAGGCGGGCAGATCACCTGAGGCCAGGAGTTCGAGACCAGCCTGGCCAACATGGTGAAACCCTGTCTCTACAAAAAATGCAAACATCAGCTGGGCGTGGTGGCACACCTGTAATCCCAGCTACGTGGGAGGCTGAGGCAGTAGAATCCCTTTAATCCAGGAGGCAGAGGTTGCAGTGAGCTGAGTTCGTGCCACTACACTCCAGCCTGGGCGATGGAGGGACACTCCATCTAAAAAAGAAAAAAAGCCGGGCGCGGCGGCTCAAGCCTGTAATCCCAGCACTTTGGGAGGCCGAGGCGAGTGGATCACGAGGTCGAGAGATCGAGACCATCCTGGTCAACATGGTGAAACCCCGTCTCTACTAAAAAATACAAAAAATTAGCTGGGCATGGTGGTGCGTGCCTGTAATCCCAACTACTCGGGAGGCTGAGGCAGGAGAATTGCCTGAACCCAGGAGGCAGAGGTTGCGGTGAGCCGAGATCGCACCATTGCACGCCAGCCTGGGTAACAAGAGCGAAACTCCGTCTCAAAAAAAAAAAAAGAAAGATTCTCATAGGAGCACGATCCCTATCGTGAGGGATCTAGGTTGCCTGCTCCTTATGAGAACCTAAGGCCTGACGATGTGTCACTGTCTCCCATCACCCCCAGACGGACCAGTCAAGTTCCAGGAAAACAGGCTCCGTGCTCCCATTGATTCTACGTTACAGTGAGTTGTATAATAATTTCATTCTGTATTACAATGTAATGATAATGGAAATAAAGTACACAATAAACGCAATGCGCTCGAATCATCCTGAAGCCATCCCCGCGCCCCAGTCCGTGGAAAAATTCTCTTCTACAAAACCATTCCCTGCTGCCAACAAGGTTGAGGACTGCTGCGTTAGAAGGGGAAGGTGTACCCCGACCCCTTGCGTCGGGGTAGGCGGGAGGGATCTGGGAGGAGGGCCTGCAGAAGACCAGCATGCATCAGAACCACAACCGTGAAGAGGTGTTCCAGAGACTCCAAGTCGCAGTACACAGCCCAGCTCAGTGGTTCCCAGACTGTGGTGGTGTCAGGACTGGCAGCAGCACATCACCCAGGAGCTTCCAGAATTGCAGACTCCCAGGTCCCGCCTCAGACTCTCCAGGGACGGGGCCCAGCCGTCTGTCTCCACAGCCCTCCTGGGGATGCTCTCGACAGTTTTCAGAAGCACTGGTCACCTCAGCACTCGAGGCTGAGGACCATGATTGAAAGGCAGCTGCACATGTGACTTCAGAGCACCGCTACGCTAAAAAGCTGCCAGCAGCAGCAGGCCAGACATGCAAGGTAACGGGAGGGACACGCCAGACAGCGACCTCCTCACAGAATGGAGCGCGATTCCACAGCCATGGAAACCAGCGACGGACATATCCAGCAACAAACAGCAGCAAATGATACTGAGTAAAGAAACAGATCTCAAGTTGAGCGATGAAGCAAAAAAAAAAAAAAAGAAAAAAAAAGAAAAAAACAGATCACAGAATGTATGCCTGCCTTTTTTCTTTTTTTGGAGACAGGGTCTTGCTCTGTTGCCCAGCCTGGAGTACAGTAGGGCAGTTATGGCTCACTCAAACTCTTGGGCTCAAGCAATCCTCCTGCCTCAGTCTCCCATGTAGCTAGGCCCACAGGCAGGTGCTACCATGCCCAGCTTTTCCTGCTACAATTCTTTTGTTTTTTCTGAGACAGTCTTGCTTTGTTACCTGGGCTACAGTGCACTGGTGCCATCTCAGCTCACTGCAACCTCTACTTCCCAGGTTCAAGCAATTCCCCTGCCTCAGCCTCTGAGTAACTGGAATTATAGACATATGCCACCATGCCTGGCTAGTTTTTGTATTTTTAGTAGAGACAGGGTTTCATCATGTTGGCCAGGCTGGTCTCAAACTCCTGACCTCAGATGATCTGGCCACCTCAGCCTCCCAAAGTGCTGGGATTACAGGTGTCAGCCACCACACCTAGCCTGCAATTCTTTAAAGTATGTGTGACTTGTACCTGTCTGTCAATATATAGCAATTTGGGGGGAACTGGGGGGGGAAAAGAGTCTCTGTTGCCCAGGCTAGAGTATAGCGGTGAGATCTCAGCTCACTGCAGCCTCCATCTTCTAGGTTCAAGCAGTTCTCCTGCCTCAGACTCCCAAATAGCTGAGATTACAGGCTCATGCCACCATGCCTGGCTGATATTTGTATTTTCAGTAGAGACAGGGTTTTGTCATCTTGGCCATGCTGACCTTGAACCCCTGACCTCAGGTGATCCACCCACCTTGACCTCCTAAACTGCTGGAATTACAGGCATGAGCCACCGCGCCCAGACAATATATAGCAATTTCTGTAATTTGTTCAAACAGAGGGAAAAAGGCTTTTTTGAAAAAAGAATAGCAGGCCTTTAAAATGACACCAAGTGCCCTGGAAAGGGTGTATGGAAGCAGTTACTTTTGGAGAGACATTCCTGCACACGCTGCTGAGCCTTTCTGCGCCTCAGTTTTCTCCCCTGTGAAACGAGACTGAGAGAGGATTCAAGAGCAGAACCTGTAGAGACCTCACCGGCGCCCGGCGCACGGCAGGTGCCCAGCGCGGCGGAGTGGCTGAGGTCCTTCTCGGTGGATTCATGGGCTCCAGGGCGGCAACCTGGACCTTCTGCAAGCCGAGCGGTCACCTCCCACACACAAGCTGACAGGCAGGTGCTCTGAAACCTGCCGTGCCCAAGCAGCTCCTGGCAATGCTGGGAAAGGTGCGGGTCAGAGGTTCTTTCTCACGGTGGAAAGAATGGCACCTGTCCCCTGCTGAAAACCGGCCCGGGGCAGGGGAGGGTGAATCAGGAAGGATCCTGTCACTTGCATCTGGCTGGAGAACCTGCCGTTCATGCAAGGCCGGCTCTGCCTGCTCTGGTGTGCGACACCCTGACCCACTTTGTGTGGATGTAGACACGGGAGCCCTAAGGGGAATAATATGGGCTGAGCGGTGTCCCCTAAAAGGCTTATGTGGGAGCCCTAAGGCCCAGGACCTCACAATGTGACTGTATTTGGAAACAGTCTCTTTATAGAGGTGATTAGGTTGAAATGAGATTTTTGGGGTGGGCGCCAATCCAATGTGACTGGCATCCTTATGCGAGTAGATTAGGACCCAGATGGACAGAGGAAAGACCACTCGAAGACAATCTAGGAGAGGGCGGCCATCTGCACACCAAGATGAGAGGCCTCAGGAGAAACCAGCCCTGGTACCTGGAGCTCAATTTCCAGCCTCCAGAATGGAGAGAAAACATATGTCTGCTGTTTAGGCCCCTGGGCTGTGGTGCACACAGATACAGGAGCTTACAGCGAAGCCCAGAGCCTCAGAGCGGTTCCATCAGAAATCAGGGGAAAAGCAAGCCTCAATTGTATTATGAGGCCTCTAGATTTTTTTTTTTTTGGAACAGTCTTGCTCTGTCACCCAGGCTGGAGTGCAGTGGCATGACCTTGGCTCACTGCAACCTCTGCTCCTCCTGCCTCAGCCTCCCGAGTAGCTGGAATTACAGGCATGGCCACCACACCTGGCTAGTTGTTTGTATTTTTAGTAAAGACGGGGTTTCAACCATGTTGGCCAGACTGGTCTTAAACTCCTGACCTCAAGTGATCTGCCCACCTCGGCCTCCCAAACTGCTGGGATTACAGGTGTGAGCCACCATGCCTGGCCAGGTCTCTAGATCTAAACACTGGTTCTTGGGGATATGGGGAATGGGGCCCAGGGAAACATCACCATGAGGATGCACTTGGCCAGATGCAGATGGTGGAGATCGTAGGGGATGAGACCGAACTTCTCTGTCAAGTAAGATGACATCCAAGAAAAAGCACTAGGTGGGGACATTAAAATTAATAGCAACTTAAATCATGAGGATTTGCTGCACACTGGATATGACAGGATGAAAATGGTCCTTAATTCTGTGTCTTCCTCCCAAAACCCATCAACCAGTCTCATTATGAGAAAATATCAGACAAATTCCAATAGGGAGCATCCTACAAAGTTCCCGACCAGCCGGGCACCGTGGCTCACACTTATAATCCCCGCACTTTGTGAGGCCACGGCAGGCGGATCATTTGAGTTCAAGAGTTGGAGACCAGCCTGGCCAACATGGTGAAGCCTCTCTTCTCTACTAAAAGGAGGCTGAAGCAGGAGAATTGCTTGAACCCGGAAAATTGCTTGAACCCGGAAGACAGGGGTTGCAGTGAGCTGAGATCACGCCACTTCACTCCACTGGGTGATAGAGTGAGACTCTGTTTCAAAAAAAGAAAAGGAAAAGTCCCTGACCAATGCTCCTGAAAACTGTCAAGGTCAAAAACAGGGACAGCCTGAGAGGCTCCCAGCTGAGAGGACCAAATGTCAGGTAGAATCCCGGCTGAGATCCGAGACAGAAAAGGGTGGCAGTAAACTACAGAAGTCTGACTAAAGTACAGACTTCAGCAAACAGTGAGGTACCGATATTGGTCCATTAATGGCACCAACGTTCTACATGAATATACGACATTAACAATGGGGGAGCCGGGCGCGGTGGCTCACGCCTGTAATCCCAGCACTTTGGGAGGCCGAGGCGGGTGGATCACGAGGTCGAGAGATCGAGACCATCCTGGTCAACATGGTGAAACCCCGTCTCTACTAAAAATACAGAAAATTAGCTGGGCATGGTGGTGCGTGCCTATAATCCCAGCTACTCAGGAGGCTGAGGCAGGAGAATTGTTTGAACCCCGGAGGCGGAGGTTGCGGTGAGCCGAGATCACGCCATTGCACTCCAGCCTGGGAAACAAGAGCGAGACTCTGTCTCAAAAAAAATAAAATAAAATAAAAAATAATGGGGGAGCCGGGCGCGGTGGCTCAAGCCTGTAATCCCAGCACTTTGGGAGGCCGAGGCAGGTGGATCACGAGGTCGAGAGATCGAGACCATCCTGGTCAACATGGTGAAACCCCGTCTCTACTAAAAATACAAAAAGTTAGCTGGGCATGGTGGCGCGTGCCTGTAATCCCAGCTACTCAGGAGGCTGAGGCAGGAGAATTGCCTGAACCCAGGAGGCGGAGGTTGCGGTGAGCCGAGATCGCGCCATTGCACTCCAGCCTGGGAAACAAGAGCGAAACTCCGTCTCAAAAAAAAAAAAAAAAAAGGGGGGGAAAAAAAAATAATGGGGGAAATGGGGCGAGGGGTATATGGTGACTCCCCGAACTATCTTCACAATTTTTCTGTAACTTTAAAAGAACAGACTTTATTGTTTAAACTCCACTTATAAAAAAGAATAAAGTTAATAATTTAAAAAAAAAGTTTGAGGCTGGGCATGGTGGCTCATGCCCATAATCCCAGCACTTTGGGAGACCAGGACCAGAGTATTGTCTGAGTCCAGGAGTTAGAGATCAGACTGGGCAACATGGCAAGACACTGTCTCCATAAAAAATTTAAAAATTAGCTGAGCATGGTGGCATGTGCCTGTGGTTCCAGCTACTCGGGAGGAGGTTGGGAGATCGTTGAACCTAGGAGGTGGAGGGGGCAGTCAGGTGTGTTCACGCCACTGCACTCCAGCCTGGGTGACAAAGCAAGACTTTGTCTCAAAAAAATAACAATTGCTGGGTGCGGTGGCTCACGCCTGTAATCCCAGCACTTTGAGAGGCCGAGGTGGGTGGATTACCTGAGGTCAGCAGTTCGAGACCAGTCTGACCAACATGGTGAAACCCCCATCTCAATAAAAAATAACAATAACAACAATGTTAAAATGTTTAAAAGAGACTTAAAAGACTCTACAGGCTCACGCCCATAATCCCAGCATTTTGGAGGCTGAAGTGGGAGGATAACGAAGTCAGGAGATCCAGACCATCCTGACTAACACAGTGAAACCCCATCTACTAAAAACACAAAAAATTAGCCTGGCATGGTGGCAGATGCCTGTAATCCCAGCTCCTTGGGAGGCTGTGGCAGGGTAATTGCTTGAACGCGGTAGGCAGAGGGTGCAGTGAGCCAACTGCATGCGTAGACTTAGTTTAGATCCAAATTTAAACAAAGTGCTTTGTAAAAAGACATCTTTTGAGCCAGGGAAATCAGAAAATGGACCTACAGTAGATGTTAAGGGATTGTTAGAAGCTGTGATGATGGTATTTTGGTGGGTTTTTTTTTTTTTTTTTTTTTTTTTTTTTTTTTTTTGAGATGGGAGTTTTGCTCTGTCACCCAAGCTGGAGTACAGTGGTGCGATCTTGGTTTACCGCAACCTCTGCCTCCTGGGCTCAAACGATTCTCCTGCCTCAACCTTCTGAGTAGCTGAGATTACAGGCGAGTGCTGCAACAGCCAGCTAATTTATATATATATATATGTATACACACACACACACACACACACACACACACACACACGGGGTGAGAGGGAGAGAGAGGGAGTTTCACTCTTGTTGCCCAAGCTAGAGTGCAATGACACGATCTTGGATCACTGCAACCTCCGCCTTCTGGGTTCAAATGATTCTCATGCCTCAGCCTCCCAAGTAGCTGGGATTACAGGCATGCACCACCACACCCAGCTAATTATTTTGTATTTTTAGTAGAAACAGGGTTTCAGCACATTAGCCAGGCTCGTCTTGAACTCCTGACCTCAGGTGATCTGCCCGCCTCAGTCTCCCCAAGTGCTGGGATTACAGGCGTGAGCCACCGTCCTCGGCCAGTATTGTGGTTTTGATTTTACAAAATTTTTATTTGTTAAAGATGCTAACCGAAATATGCAAGGGTGAACTAATGTCTTGGATTAGCTTTAAAATATTATTCCAGGCAGCCCCCCAAAAAAATGTAGAAAGAAAAGATATAACCGGAATGGCAGAAAGTTGCTGTGTGGGAAGACCTGGGTGAAGGAGGGTTCACCCTACTCTCCCTACCTTTGTGCATGTTGGGCAATTTTCAGAATAGAAAGGTAACCAAACTGTGGATGCCTGAGGCCTCGGGCAAACAAGGCCCAGCCATCGCCACCGTGGGAGGAACAAGATCGCTTCAAGCCTGGGATTTCATCAGCCCTCCACTTGCAGCAGTCAGCTGGGGACATCCAACACCCGGGGTTGGGTGACAATGGCCTTCCTGCATCCTAGTCTCTCTTCACCCCTATCATCCCCAGGAATGTGCAAACTGACCCTATGAAAAATCAGGCCATGAGGGCAAAGGCGTCTTGAGGTGCCAGCCAGGGAGAGAGGGTGGAGCCTTTGCAGTTTAGAGGTTTCCCAAGCACCTGAAGAACACACAGAAATGCGCCGGGCGCGGTGGCTCAAGCCTGTAATCCCAGCACTTTGGGAGGCCGAGGTGGGTGGATCACGAGGTCGAGAGATCGAGACCATCCTGGTCACCATGGTGAAACCCCGTCTCTACTAAAAACACAAAAAATTAGCTGGGCATGGTGGCACGTGCCTGTAATCCCAGCTACTCAGGAGGCTGAGGCAGGAGAATTGCCTGAACCCAGGAGGCGGAGGTTGCGGTGAGCCGAGATCGCGCCATTGCACTCCAGCCTGGGTAACAAGAGCGAAACTCCGTCTCAAAAAAAAAAAAAAAAAAAGAACACACAGAAATGCAAACGCCAGATGAACGGAAAATGCTGGAACATACATAGAGACCACGCGTGAACCACAGAGGGGAAAGAGCACCCCCAGCACGGTGGGCCTGCCCAGCCTCGACCCAGGGATCAAACTCAACAGTGACCAATGAGAAAGCAATCGCATAAACAGACACGAGCCCTGATGCGGTCCTGCCTCCGTAAGGACGCGTGATGCCTTCTGTAGCATTCTTGCCAGGAAAGCTAAGCCTGAGCCTAACCCGGAGGAAATAATCAGGTAATACATACTGTAGGACATTTCAAAAGACAGTTCTGGGCCGGGTATGGTGGCTCCCGCCTATAATCCCAGCACGTTGGGAGGCTGAGGTGGCCAGATCACAACATCAGGAGATCAAGACCATCCTGGCTAACACGGTGAAACCCCGTCTCTACTAAAAATACAAAAAATTAGCCAGGCGTGGTGGCTGGCATCTGTAGTCCCAGCTACTCAGGAGGCTGTGGCAGGAGAATCGCTTGAACCCGGGAGGCGGAGGTTGCAGTGAGCCAGGATTACGCCATTGCACTCCAGCCTAGGCAACAGAGGGAGACTCCGTCTCAAAAAAGAAAAGAAAAAAAGACAGTTCGGGTCTGTCAGAACCACAATGATAGCACTTCACCTCCGCCAAGATAGCTAGAATCGACAAGGCAGCCCGTAACGAGGGTTTACAAGGACGTGGGGAAACCAGGCCCCTCCTACCCTGCTGGTGGGGTGGGCAGGTAAAATGGTGCATCTGTCTTGGAAAAGGGTGACGGTTCCTCAAAATGTTACGCCAAAGGTTCCCATATGACCCAGCAATTGTACCCCTAGGTATGCGCCACGAAATACTGGAAACATACATCCACACAAACATTCGCACGTGGATGTTCACAGCAGCATCATTCGCAATAGATGAAACATGACATAAACCCAAATGTCCATCCGTTGATGATCAGGTAAATAAAAAGCCATAAAGAGGAATAAAGTACTGATCCTGCAATATGGATAAACCCTAAAAACATGAAGCTAAGTGAAAGAAAAGGCCAGATTGTACAGGACTCCATTCATACAAAAAGCCCACAGTAGGCCAGGCGCGGTGGCTCATGCCTGTTAATCCCAGCACTTTGGGAGGCCAAGGTGGGGGGATCACCTGAGGTCAGAAATTGAAGACCAACCTGGCCAACATGGTGAAACCCTGTCTCTACTAAAAATACCAAAAAAAGGTTGGCCGAGAGTGGTGGCATGCACCTGTAATCCCAGCTACTCGAGAGGCTGAAGCAGGAGAATCACTTGAACCTGGGAGGCAGAGGTTGCTGTGAGCTGAGATCACACCACTGCACTCCAGCCTGGGCAAGAGTGAGACTCCATCTAGGGAAAAGAAAGAAAAAGCCCACAGCAGGCACATCCATAGAGACAGAAAGACTGGCAGTTGCTTAAGGCTGGGAGTTGGGGCAAAGGAGCGAAGTAGTGACTGCTAATGGGTAGAGTCTCTTTTTGGGGTGATGCAAATATTCTAAAATTGACTGTAGTGACAGCTGTACAGTGCTGTGAATATACTAAAACCCGCTGAGCTTTCAATGAATAAATTGTATGGTGTATGAATTATAGCTCAAAACCAAAAAAGACATTTAGTCTGTACTCTTCAAAAATGTTAATGTTGTAAAAAGTCCCTTCCTAGGCCAGGTGCAGTGGCTCAACCCTGTAATCCCAGCACTTTGGGAGACCAAGGCGGGAGGATTGCATAAGCCAGGAGTTAAAAGATCAGCCTGGGCAACACAGGGGTTTCGAGGTGAAATTCTGTCTCTACGAAAAAAAATAAAAATTAGCTGGGCATGGTGGCACACGTTTGTAATCCCAGCTACTCAGGAGGTTAAGGTGGGAGGACTGCTTGAAACCAGGAGGCAGAGGTTGCAGTGAGGAGAGATCATGCCACTGCACTCCATTCTGGGCTACAGGGTGACAGCCTGTCTAAAAAAAAACTTAATAATTAAGTCCCTTCCTCCACCAAAAGTGAGAGAACTCTGACATACTAGAGACATGAGCACCAAAGGCATGAGCAGTCCTTGACTCGGTGTTGGATTTTTTATAAGCTTTAAAGACAATGTGAATATGGACTGTAGATTACAAAATATTGTATTATATTTAAGTTTCTTAGCTGAGACAATGATATTGTGGTTCTGTAAGAAAAAGTATGAAAATGTCTGCAACAAACTTTCTTTTCTTTTTTTTTTGAGACAAGAGTCTTGCTCTGTTGCCCAGGCTGGAATGCAGTGGTGCGATCTCGACTCACTGCAAACTCCACACCCTGGGTTCAAGCGATCCTCCTGCCTCAGTCTCCTGAATAGCTGGGGTTACAGGTGCGCACCACCACGCCCGGCTAATTTTTGTGTTTTTAGTAGAGACACGGTTCCACCATATTGGCCAGGCTGATCTCGAACTCCTGACCTTGTGATCTGCCCGCCTTGGCCTCCCAAAGTGCTGGAATTATAGGTGTGAGCCACTGCACCTGGTCATCTGCAACTAACTTTCTTTTTTTTTTTTTTTTTTGAGACGGAGTTTCGCTCTTGTTACCCAGGCTGGAGTGCAATGGCGCGATCTCGGCTCACCGCAACCTCCGCCTCCTGGGTTCAGGCAATTCTCCTGCCTCAGCCTACGGAGTAGCTGGGATTATAGGCACGCGCCACCATGCCCAGCTAATTTTTTGTATTTTTAGTAGAGACGGGGTTTCACCATGTTGACCAGGTTGGTCTCGATCTCTCGACCTTGTGATCCACCCGCCTCGGCCTCCCAAAGTGCTGGGATTACAGGCTTGAGCCACCGCGCCCGGCTAGCAGTTCCATTTCTAACAATTTACAGATGAACGTTTCTATGTGCACGCAAAACAATACATACAGAACATACAGAAAGACCCGCGTGGCAGCCAGGTTTGGAGTGGCCCGAGAGAGGACCAGTGTTAGCCATCAGGGGCAGGTTCAACGCGGGCACATCCTCACAGCAGTGTGCTCTGCACCCCTTCACCAGGAGGAAGCAAAGTTCACGTACTGATAAGGTCTGATCTTCAACTTTTTTTTTTTTTCTTGAGACAGTCTCACTCTGTTGCCCAGGCTGGAGTGCAGTGGTGTGATCTCCTCCACCCCCCAGGTTCAAGCGCTTCTCCTGCCTCAGCCTCCCGAGTAGCTGGGACTACAGGCACACACCACCATGCCCAGTTAATTTTTGTATTTTTAGTAGAGATGGGGTTTCACCATGTTGGCCAGGCTGGTCTCGAACTCTTGACCTCAGATGTTCTGCCTGCCTCGACCTCCCAAAGTGCCTGGCCCTCCAAAATTTATTCATTTTTTAAAAAGCGGGCCAGCGCAGTGGCTCATGCCTGTAATCCCAGCACTTTGGGAGGCTGAGGCAGGTAGATCACTGGAGCCCAGGAGTTAAAGACCAGCCTGGGCAACATAGTGAACTGTCACCCCTACAAAAAATAAAAGAGTTAGCAGAGCGTGGTGGTGCACACCTGTAATCCCACCTACCCGGGAGGCTGATATGGAAGGATCACTCAAGCCCGGGAAGTGGAGACCACAGTGAGCAAAGATCGAGCTACTGCACTCCAGCCTGGGCAACAGAGAGAGACTCTGTCTCAGGGGAAAAAAGAAACATACAAAACAGTGAGCATAGTAGAAAATAAACAAAAAGCCAACCACAGGGAGCAGAATCTATAGGTCTAGATATTTCTACGTGCTCAGAATGTCTGGCTGCTTCTGGGAAGTGGGTGGGAGACAGGGTCAGGAGTGGGAGTGGAGTTAGCTTTCTAACCTTCAGAACTACATGAAATTGTACTCCACCCAACTATAACCGATGACCATGGGGGAAAGGTACTAGTTTCTCAGCTTGGCATTCAGGATGTTCCCACCGCATCAGTCCAACTATAGCTGCCCTGCAAGGGATCATTTTCTCCACAGACAGCAGGTGCTTGAAAATTCTCATTTGTTTGGGTTTTCTGGAGACAGGATCTTGCGCTGTCCCCAGCCAAGGCTGGATTACAGTGGTGTGACCACAGCTCACTGCAGCCTCAACCTCCCAGGTTCAAGCCATCCACCCGTTGTAGCTTCCCAAGTAGGTGGGAACACAGGTGCGTGCCACCACGCCGGCTGACGTTTGTGGTTTTGCAGAGACGGGGTCTCACTACATTGCCCGGGCTGGTCTCAAACTCCTGAGCTCGAGTGATCCTCCCACCTAGGCCTCTCAAAGTAGTGGGATTACAGATATGAGCCACTGCACCAGGCCAAGGTTTTTTTTTTTTTTAAATTGTATCATACACACATAAAGTTGACCATTTTAACCATTTGAAAGCGTACAGTTCAGTGGCAGTGAGTACATTCACAACGTCATGCAACCATCATCATTATCTAGCTCCATCCTTTGTCATCACCCCAAAAGGAAACCCTACATCAACTAAGCAATAATTCCTCCATTGCCCCCCCCTCCAATGCCTGGAAACCACCCATCTGCCTTCTGTCTCTATGGATCTTCTTATTTCAGATATTTCATATAAATGGAATCATATCATATGTGGCTTTTCGAGTCTGGCTTCTTCCATTTTTTTATTCGAGGTTCATCCAAGTAGTAGCATAGAGCAATACTTTATTCCTTTTTATGGCTGAATCGTATTTCATTATACAGACACACCACATTTTAACTCTTCATCACCTGATAGGCATTTGGGATATTTCCACTTTTGGCTATTGTAAAAAGTGTTGCTATGAACACAGGTGTATAAGTCGCTTAATAATTTTTTTTGAGACGGAGTCTGTCATCCAGGCTGGAGTGCAATGGGATGACCCTGGCTCACTGCAACGTCAGCCTCCCAGGCTCAAACTGTTCTCCTGCCTCAGCCTCCCAAGTAGCTGGGATTACAGGAGTATACCACCACGCCCAGTTAATTTTTTTTTTTTTTTTTTGAGACAGAGTTTCCCTCTTGTTGCCCAGGCTGGAGTAAAATGACATAATCTCAGCTCACTGCAACCTCTGCCTCCTGGTTCAAGCCATTCTCCTGCCTCAGCCTCCCCAGTAGCTGGGATTACAGGCATGCACCACCATGCCTGGCTGATTTTTTGTATTTAGTAGAAATTGGTTTTACCATGTTTGTCAGGCTGGTCTCGAGCTCCTGACCTCAGATGATCCACCTGCCTCAGCCTCCTGAAGTGCTGGGACTACAGGTGTGAGCCACAACACCTGGCCTAATGTTTGTATTTTCAGAAGAGATGGGTTTTCGCCATGTTGACCAGGCTGGTCATGAACTCCTGACCAGAGGTGAGCTGCCCAGCTTGGTCTCCCAAAGTGCTGGGATTACAGGTGTGAACCACCATGCCCTGCCATCACTTAATAATTTTTAAAGGAATTAATAAATCTATCACTCTCCTACCGGACAAATCCCTTTCATATAGAAATATTCTACCATATACTAAATGCTTATTCAGTGCCTGGCATTGTACAGCCCAACCGATCTCCTTTAATTCCCCAATTTATCTCCTCTGCACAAATGAGACACAGAGAAGTAAAGCAACTGGGCCATGCACCATGGTTCACGCCTGTAATCCCAGCACTTTGGGAGGCCAAGGTGGGAGGATCACTTGAGGTCAGGAGATGGAGACCAGCCTGGCCAACATGGTGAAACCGTCTCTACTAAAAATATAAAAATTAGCTGGGCATGGTGACATGTGCCTGTAATTCCAGCTACTCAGGAGGCTGAGGCAGGAGAATGGCTTGAACCTGGTGGGGGGGGCGGATGTTGCAGTGAGTCGAGATCGCACCACTGCACTCCAGCCTGGGCAACAGAGTAAGACTCCATCTCAAAAAAACAAACAAACAAACAAAGTATGTCAGGTCAGCCTCTGGATGCTGCACTGACTTGAGGAACAGGGAAGGGGTCATGAGGCAGGAAAACAGGTGAGAGATATTAATGTGAGCTCCGTGCCCCACTCTGCCTGGGTTCACATCCTGGCTCTGTCACTCGCCTGACCTGAGACCAGCCACTTCACTGCTGTGTGTGCCTGTTTCTTCATCTGTCAAATGGGAACAGTGCCTATGGCACAGGGTCATTCTAAGAATTATGTAAGATGCCGGGCGCGGTGGCTCAAGCCTGTAATCTCAGCACTTTGGGAGGCCGAGGCGGGTGGATCACGAGGTCAAGAGGTCGAGACCATCCTGGTCAACAAGGTGAAACCCCGTCTCTACTAAAAATACAAAAAGTTAGCTGGGCATGGTGGTGCGTGCCTGTAATCCCAGCTACTTAGGAGGCTGAGGCAGGAGAATTGCCTGAGCCCAGGAGGCGGAGGTTGCGGTGAGCCGAGATCACACCATTGCACTCCAGCCTGGGTAACAAGAGCGAAACTCCGTCTCAAAAAAAAAAAAAAAAAAAAAAAAAAAAAAAAGAATTATGTAAGGCTATTCTATCTACAAAAGCCCTTAGTAATTATTAGCATCTCTATTAAAGGAACAAACCCTGGTTTACCCCAGGAAGAGCTCTGACCACCAGATTCTCAGATGCTCTGCAGAATACAGATCGTCTCATTTAAGTAAAAGTCTGAAATATCCACACTCACATGTCACGTTTACTGGCCTTAGATTGTCATATGCAACCACCACATGGGGGTCCTGTGGTCACCCTGGGTGAAAAAGACAGGCTTCCTTTTGCTCTAAAACAAATTGATTTCTACCTTCAAATGGCTCCGGAACTGCATCAAGAGGAAGTAAGTGTAGACTGCCTTCGCTCACACTCCTGACCTCCCCACCAGACTACGGGGCAACCTTTAGCATTCAGGAGCTCAGCCCTGCTTCCTCCTCCCTCCTTGGTCACCTACATAGCGGTCTCTCCCCTACATGTATGAAGACACAGACGCACCTCTGCAAGAGGTGCCCCCTGCCCATAGGAGAGGGGGGTCAAGAGGTACTGTTTTCCTAACCAATGAACCTTTCATTTTATCCAATAAGAACATCCAGTCAATCTGACTTGGGCCTTAATGTTCCTTTCTATTTCCCCCTCCCTCTCAATGAACAGAAAATTAATTTTTAGCCATGATTCTGGGCCAGGAAGGTATCAGCTATTCATAAATACAACCTCACAGCCAAGGAAGTATGATTACTATCCCCATTTAACAAAAAAGGAAACTGAGGCTCAAAGAAGTGAAGTCACTTGCCCAAAGCCATCCAACTTGTAGAGCTCCAACTTGAACCCAAACTTCTCTGACTCCAAAACTCCAGGGAGGCTGGCGGCAAGCAAGACTCCCCCCTCCTCCCCAGGGAACAGCAAAGGAACCGCAATACCACACACAACTGTCCCCAGTAACTTCCTCCTTCTCAGGAGCTGGTAGGCGGACTTCGGCCTGGAATAGCACCCCTAACCCACCCCGCTCCAGAGGGCAGAAATGGGGGAAAACTCCCTGCGCTCCTCCTGGGACTCAATATCCTTCCCAAGAGGCTGCAGGGTCCTGGACCATCCCAAATTAAACAAAAGGCTCCACGCGAAAAGCCCCGCACACAGTAGGTGCTCGGTTTCCCAAAGCAACCGAGCCTCGCTCCCTTCTTTTCCTGTAAAGTAAAAACAACTCCACGTATCTTCAAAACAGGAGGAGGAGTGGGGCACAAGGTCCCAGGGGATGTGGGTCGGGATGCGAGGCCAGGACAAACCCGGGGTAGCTGGAGAGGGCGCAGCCGCGTGGGGACCCGGGGCGCGAGGGCGCCGCCTGGCTCACAGTGGGAGCCATTCAAACGCGGTCAATGAATGAATGAGACGCGCGGCGGGCGTCAGCGCAGCCGGGAGAGGCTCCGGCCGCGCCGCCCGCGGGGGCAAGGTCCAAGGAGAAGCGGGGCGCCCCGAGGCCCGGCCGCCCAGACCCGCACTGGCCAGGCCCGGCGGGGGCCGCGAGCGGCAGGCCCCGAGGCGCAGGCCGGACCCCCTCTTCCCGCGCGCCGGCCGGCCGGGCAACCCCGGAGGCCGCGCTCCTCTCAGGCCGGCCCCTGGCGCCAGGTGCGCGGCGGCCGGGGCAAGGTGACCGTGGGCGCGGGCCCGGCGCCCACCTTCTGAGCGGCGCGCACGTTGTCCTCGCCGAACAAGCTGCTGACGCTCTGCGAGAAGCTGTTGACCGTGCGGCGGTAGCTGTTCTTCTCGGCGCCGCTGCGGCCCCGAGCCCCCTGCACGCCAGCGGCCAGCAGCCCGAGCAGCAGCAGCAGCAGCAGCAGAAGCCCGGCCCGGGCCACAGGCCCGCCTGAGGCGCGCGCGCCCATGCTCGGCCGGCGGGGTGCGGGGTCGCGGTGCGGGGCGAGGACCAGGCGCTGGGCCGCCGCGGGCTCCGGCGAGGACAGGGTTGGCGCGCTCGGGGGCCGCGCGCCGCGCTTTTACCCACCGCCGCCGCCGCCGCCGCCGCCGCTGCGCCACCCGCCCCGCCCCGCGCACAAAGGCGCCACGGCCCAGCCCACGCCGCGCCCCGCCCCCGGCGCGGGACCCACGCTACCCGGCCCCGGGGCCCCGCGCCCGCCTTCCGGAAGCCAGCCGGAGCCCGTGCGGCTCCTCATCATTTTAAAAAAATAATTCTCTTTTTTAAGTTATCCGTGGAAACGCAACCCGTGCCTGTAAAACTTGCAGCAGCTTCAACCGGGTGACTGCTGCTGATTGAAAAACAGGAGGTAGACGTATATGTAATCTCCCTGAATTTATTATAATAGTACCCCCAAAATTGGCCCTCCTGGGCATCAGGTCATTCGTTCTGCAAATTTTAAACAACAAGAAAGCATCAAGCATCCTCCTGCCCTTCCTGAACTGTATTTCAGAGCCCCAAAATGGATGAGGAAGGAAACTTTCTTTTAGCAAAGTCCAGCTAATACATGAGGACGAATGAGACAATTCCAAAGTTATTTGGCACCCCTCAATGGAATCATGGATTCACGAGACAATCATCAGAAAGGGGTAAAACCAAGAGGCGAGGGTTTGGTGGGGAACTTGAAAATGTAGGGGCCAAAAAAAAAAGAAAAAAGAAAAAAAAGAAAATGGAGGGGCCAAGCCGCGAAGTCCCGGTCCCGCCAATCGACCTTAGTGCCAGGAAGTACCAGCGCCACCTGCGATGGAGCCTTGCCAAGACACGTTAAGCAGGAACCTGATGGGGGCCTCTAGATCAAACCTACAGTTTACAGGAAATATGGGAGATAAGGGAAACACAAGCAGCAGAAGCAACCAGCCAACTCCAGCATGTGGGGCACTCTACGAGACAGGGACCCAATTTGTTCAGTAAGTAAGCGCCATAAAAGGTGAGCGGAGAAGAGAATAACTGGTCTTAAAGACTTAAGAGCCATAATAACCTATGCAACGCAAGGACCCTGTTTGCATCCTAAATCAAACAAATCAAGTCTAACCAACATTTTTTTAGACAACCAAGAAAATAAAACTCAATTTTTGCCAATCCAAAGAATAGAAAATGCTTTTTTTTTTTTTCCTTGAATTTACATTTTTTGGATTCCTGGTAAGGTTTTCATGGATGTATTTGGCCATTTGAGTTACTTCTCTGTGAATTACCTAGTCATATCCTTTGCACACTTTTTTCCTGTGTTATTTATATCTTTAAAAACTTTTTTGTAGGCCTGATGTAGTGGCTCATGGCTGTAATCCCACCACTTTGGGAGGCCGAGGGGGCAGATCACCTGAGGTTAGGAGTTGAAGACCAGCCTGACCGACATGGAGAAACCCCATCTCTACTAAAAATACAAAATGAGCCAGGCATATGGGGGTGCATGCCTGTAATCCCAGCTACTGGGGAGGCTGAGGCAGGAGAATCATTTGAACCCAGGAGGCCGAGTTTGCGGTCAGCCGAGATCTCGCCATTGCACTCCAGCCTGGGCAACAAGAGCAAAACTCCATCTCAAAAAAAACCAAAAACCAAAAAACAAAACTTTTTTTAGACCATGTGTAGTGACTCACACCTGCTTTGGTAGTCCAAGGCAGGATTGCTTGAGCACAGGAGTTCGAGACCAGCCTGGCCAACATAGTGATCTACAAAAGATGATAATAATAATAAACTTCTAAAATTAAGGTATAACATACAGAAAAATACAAAATCATGTAAGTTTTATGAATTTTCAGAAACTGAATACAAGGTAACCAGCACTCAGATCGGGAAATGATATATTACTAGTTCCCCCCAAAGCCCCCTTTGACCCCTGCCATTCACTATGTCCCTCTTAAAACTTAGGGTATTCATTTTGCCTGCGTTTGAAGTTTATATAAATGGAACCACACAGTATGAGTCTAGGGGTTGGCTTTTTTTGGTTCAACTTTATTTATTTATTTATTGAGACAGAGTCTCACTCTGTTGCTCAGGCTGGAGTGTAGTGGCGCGATCTCGGCTCACTGCAACCTCGGATTCCCAGTTTCGAGTGATTCTCCTGCCTCAGCCTCCCAAGTAGCTGGGTTTACAGGCATATGCTCCCATACCTGTCTAATTTTGTATTTTTAGTAGAGAAGGGGTTTCTCCATTTTGGTTAGCCTGGGCTCGAACTCCCGACCTCAAGGTGATCAGCCCTCCTCGGCCTCCCAAAGTGCTGGGATTACAGGCATGAACCATTACACCCAGCCTGTATCTGCCTTCTTTTTGCTGTCTAGGATGGTCTTTATATCTTCTGGAAGGTACAAATTTAGAACAAATTGCATTTTAGTAGGAAATACAGGCACATGTACCACTACCTACTTAAGGTTTCATCAACATTTCGTAAACTTTTAATTTATTTAAATAAACATTTAAAGAAGAAACTTTAGATCACTGTCATCCTAACAAAATCCATAAAAACACAGATTTGAGCCTGGGTACAGTAGCTCAGGCCCATAATCCCATCACTTTGAGAGGCCAAGGCGAACGGATAATTGAGGTCAGTAGTTTGAGACCAGCCTGGCCAACATAGTAAAACCTCATCCTTACTAAAAATACAAAAATTAGATGGGCATGGTGACGGGTGCCTGTAATCCCAGCTACTTGGGAGGCCAAGACAGGAAAATCGCTGAAACCTGAGGTGTGGAGGTTGCAGTGAGCGGAGACTGCTTCACTACACTCCAGCCTGAGCAACAAGGAGACTTCTGTCTCAAAAAAACAAAAGCAGGCCCGGCACCGATGCTCACACCTGTAATCCGAGTACTTTGGGAGGCCAACGCGGGAGGATCACCTGAGGTCAGGAGTTAGAGACCAGCCTGGCCAACATGGAAAAACCCCATGTCTACTAAAAATGCAAAATTAGCCGGGCGTAATGGCACATGGCCGTAATCCCAGCTACTCAGGAGGCTGAGGCAGGAGAATCGCTTGAACCCAGGAGGCAGAGGTTGTGATGAGCTGAGATTGCACCATTGCACTCCAGCCTGGACAACAAGAGCAAAACTCCATCTCAAAAAACAAACAAACAAAAAACCCCACAGATTTGATATACTAATTATGATTATTTTTAATGTCATTAAGGCCTTTGAGGTGGCTCGTGCCTGTAATTCCAGCACTTTGGGAGCCTGAGACAAGCGGATCCCTTGAGCCCAGGAATTTGAAACTGGCCTAGGCAACATAGGGAGACCCCATCTCTACAAAAAAAAAAATAGAAAAATTAGCTGGTCGTGGTGGCGTGTGCCTGTGGTCCTAGCTACTCAGGACGAGAGGTCAAGGCTGCATTGAGTCGTGATTGCACCACTGCACTCTGGCCTGGCAGACAGGCCCAGACCTCATCTCCTCAAAAAAAAAAAAAAAAAAGGCTGGGCGCGGTGGCTCACGCCTATAGTCCCAGCACTTTGGGAGGCCGAGGCAGGCAGAACACCTGTGGTCAAGAGTTCGAGACCAGCATGGCCAACATGGTGAAACTTTGTCTCTACGAAAATACAGAAAGTAGCTGGGCATGGTGGCGGGCCCTGTAGTCCCAGCTACCTGGGAGGCTGAGGCAGGAGAATCATTTGATTCTAGGAGGCAGAGCTTGCAGTGAGCCGAGATTGTTCCACTATCCTCCAGCCTGGGCCACAAAGGCAGACCTTGTCTCAAAAAAAGAAAAATAGTGATGCATTGTTTCCGGGTGCATTACAATGTGATGCAGTAATAGGAATTTAAAGTTGTCTAATAGAGGCCTCCTTTTAGATCTTCCATCTGTCCCTGTGATGGAAATAGTTGGTGCCTTTTTAAAATTAGACGACTAATATGTTTCTTGTAGGAATATCAGAAAATGCAGATGCGTAAACGAGAGTTGGGGGAAGAAGTCTGGAGTATTGGGGGCAGGGACATATTTTAAAAGGTGGCAAAACACTCTCACTCCCAAGCAGCCAAATTAGTATCATTAGATATAATTCAGAGTTAAACTCAGACTACCCGAAGCGAGAAGAACCCGGGTCTGAAACTCCCGGGCCAGCGCTGGGATCTCAGGCCCCGCCCACCTCTCTAAATAGCCCCGCCCCCGCCCCGGCCCCGCCCCGGCCCGGCCCCGGCCGGCTTCTCCTCTCTTCTCCTCTCTTGGTTTCTCTTCCAACCCCGCCCCTCAGCGGCAGAGTTAGTTACGGTTCTCGCGATAGCGAAACCCGGAAGTCTCACGGCGGGAGTTGGTAGTTCGGGAACCCACGTGGGCTGGGCTTAGGATTGCTCTGCTTGTCCGGTCCGCTGGAGCCCCCACCGGGCCGAGGCGCCATGGGGAAGTTACGCCGGCGGTACAACATCAAGGGGCGCCAGCAGGCGGGTCCCGGCCCCTCGAAGGATCCCCCCGAGCCGCCCCTTGTACAGCTGGAACTAGAGGGTAAGATGTCTCTGGACGGGGGCTGGATTTCGGGGACTTCCCAGGGGGATCTGTGCCCTGCCTTCAGGACTCTGGGATGAGGGGTCCCAGAGAGGTGGGATGGATCGTGCGGAGTGGGGGAATGGATCCCCCACCATTCCAGATGATCCAAAGGAGAGGGGCTTAGTGACAGCCTAGTTTTAACAGTGTATATGGAATACCCGGGGTTTCTCTCGCCCTCAAATAGTAACATGGAGAATTTTGCAAAAAAATCAATCAATCAATAAGTAGTTTCATCCGTTCCCATGACTTCGATTATAATCTCTTTATAATCTCCAGGGAGCCCCAAATGTGGTTGTTTTTTTTTTTTCCAGCCTAGTCTTGTCTGTTCAGCTTGCAGGCTGGCTGACATTTCTCTCAGACCCCTTTTTAGTAGTAACTCCTATTACATGCCAGGCACTATTCTAGGCACTGGAGACACACCAGAAAGGGAGATTTTTAGAAAATCCCTGAGTTTATCTGCTTATAAGAGGCGACAGGCAAACAATAACATGTAAAACATAGAAAGTTCTGTGGATACAGTGGGCAGATAAAACAGAAGAAGCCATTGGGTGACTTGCAACGTCCCACAGAGTTGCTGGAGAAGACTTCACTGTGTTAGAGTTAAGATCTGAAGGAGGCCAGAGTGGCTGCCTGAAGTTGAGAGAAAAAACAGGGGGCCAGGGCAGGTTGGCCTGGACTGGGGTCTTGGCCAGGACTGGGGCTTTTCCTCTAAGTGAGAGGGCAGCTGTGGGAGTGTTTAGAGCAGAGGAGGACAGATGAGGGCTTATATTTTAACAGCATCACTTTGGGTGCTGTGTTGAGGAAAACCAGTAGAGATCAAAGGTAGAACCAGCAGCAGGAGGTGGTGGAGCTGATGCTTGGACCAGGGGGCAGCAGCAGGGAGGTGAGAAGTGGGTGGATTCAAGATGTGTTTTTTTTTTTTGAGACAGAGTCTCACTCTGTCCCTCAGGCTGGATTGCAATGGCCCGCTCTCGGATCACTGCAACCTCCACCTCCCAGGTTTAAGCAATTCTCCTGCCTCAGCCTCCCAAGTAGTTGGGATTACAGGTGTGCACCACCACACCCGCCTAATTTTTGTATTTTTAAGTAGAGGCGGGGTTTCACCATGTTGTTCAGGCTGGTCTCAAACCCCTGACCTCGTGATCCGCTCGCCTTAGCCTCCAAAAGTGCTGGGGTTACAGACATGAACCATGACGCCTAGCTCAAGATGTGTTTTGAAGGCTGAGCTGGCAGTATTTGTGGCCTGACTGGGCTTGTGCACCAAAACAGTGGAGGTGACAAAGAATGACTCCCAGGAGTTGAGTGGGCAGCTTGTGGGGAGGACCAAGAAGTCAGCTTAGGGTTTGGGTGGTTTGGGGCCTATTAGATATCCGGGCAGGGAGGGTAGGCAGACAGCTGTTCACTTAGATACTCAAGAGATGCAAGTCCAGGTGGAGATACCCATTTTGGAGTCATCAATATATAGATACTTATTTATTTATTTTATTTATTTATTTTTTTGAGACGGGGTTTCGCTCTTGTTACCCAGGCTGGAGTGCAATGGCGTGATCTCGGCTCACCGCAACCTCCGCCTCCTGGGCTCAGGCAATTCTCCTGCCTCAGCCTCCTGAGTACCTGGGATTACAGGCACGCGCCACCATGCCCAGCTAATGTTTTGTATTTTTAGTAGAGATGGGATTTCACCATGTTGACCAGGATGGTCTCAATCTCTTGACCTTGTGATCCACCCACCTCGGCCTCCCAAAGTGCTGGGATTACAGGCTTGAGCCACCGCGCCTGGCCCTAGGTATTTATTTAAAGTCAGATGACTGAGGGCAGGAGTCCAACCCTGGAGAAGAGGGAAATAAGGAGCCTGCAAGGGAGATGGAGCGGCCCAGAACATGTGTGGTGAGCTGCAAGAGTATAATTATCCTGGGGCCAGGGAGAAGGACTCTCGCTGTGGGTCAGGTGCTGCTTTGGAATCAGGAAGGGAGGGAAGGACCACTGGATTTAACACTGGGAGGGCAGTGAGCACCTCAGTAGGGCTGGTTTGGAGGAGGCTTGTAGTGAAGCAGTTGTGTGAGTTCAAGGATGTCCTGCAGGCCCCTGAAACTAAACATGTTCTAAAATTGAACTCATCCAGCCACTTGTGTAAGACACCAAGGGCCAGGCTGATTTGGCTATTAAGAAAGATTCTAGGGCCGGGCGCGGTGGCTCAAGCCTGTAATCCCAGCACTTTGGGAGGCCGAGGCAGGTGGATCACGAGGTCAAGAGAGCGAGACCATCCTGGTCAACATGGTGAAACCCCGTCTCTACTAAAAATACAAAACATTAGCTGGGCATGGTGGCGCGTGCCTGTAATCCCAGCTACTCGGGAGGCTGAGGCAGGAGAATTGCCTGAACCCAGAAGGCAGAGGTTGCGGTGAGCCGAGATCGCGCCATTGCACTCCAGCCTGGGTAACAAGAGCGAAACTCCATCTCAAAAAAAAAAAAAAGAAAGATTCTAGAAACAGAAAGCAGGGTCACCAGGGCTGCTGGAGGAGTTTACTTCCTTCCATCCCCCAATCAGCATTCTCTTCCACACTGTTGGTGGACCTGGAAGGCGGTGAAGGTATAGGGAAGAATGTTAGAGTGGAAATCTGGAAGTCTGAGTTCATGCCTCCGAAGTTGCACAGAAGGCTGGGCATGGTGGTTCACGCCTGTAATCCCAGCATTTTAGGAGGCTAAGGCAGGCAAATCAGTTGAGGTCAGGAGTTTCAGACCAGCCTGGCCAACACGGTGAAATCCTGTCTCTACTAAAATACAAAAACTAGCCGGGCATGGTGGCAGGCACCACATGGAGAATTTGGCAGATACTCAAGAGACAGGAGCTACTCGGGAGGCCGAGGCAGGAGAATGGCTTAAACTCAGAGGGCGGAGTTTGCCATGAGCCAAGATCCACGCCACCGCACTCCAGCCTGGGAGCTGAGGCAGATCCCGTAACGTCTGTGCACCTTCGTTTTCACATCTGCAGAATGGGGCCATTAGCACACGTTGAGGGTCCTTAATCCAATATGTTCCAAAATTCAAAAGTTTTTGAATGTCAACATGACACTCAAAGGAAATAAATGCTCGTGGGAGCACTCCAGATTTCAGATTTTTGGATTAGGGATGCTCAACAAGTAAATACAATACAGATATTCCCAAATCTAAAACACATCTGGTCCCACGCATTTCTGATCAGGGATATTCAACCTGTCGTAGCTGTCCTACCTGCTATCAGGGTTTCAGAGGTGGTAATTTGGGAAAATATGTTGGTGACTGAAACGAGAATGCTTTGAAAAGTGAAGAGAGGGTTACAGAGGTGGGGTGTATCTCGGGATAGGTGACAATTCTGTGACAATTATGGCAGAGACAGTTCAGGATGGCGCTTCAAAGACAGCCATGGACACTGGACTAACACTTGAAACTAGGCCCTCTGAGCAGAGGAGCTGAGGTCTTTGAGACCCGGAGATTTGGGGAAAGTTATTTCTTACATCAGAACAGGATGTTTCCAGGTATCCCTGCCTTTGTCAGGGGCCAGAGGAATCTCATAAGAATATGAGTCAGATGCCAGCCAGGCGCGGTGGCTCACGCCTGTAATCCCAGCACTTTGGGAGGCCGAGGCGGGTGGATCACGAGGTCAGGAGGTTGAGACCATCCTGGCCAACATGGTGAAACCCTGTCTCTACTAAAAATACAAAAATTGCCGGGCGCGGTGGCTCAAGCCTGTAATCCCAGCACTTTGGGAGCCCGAGGCGGGTGGATCACGAGGTCGAGAGATCGAGACCATCCTGGTCAACAAGTGAAACCCCGTCTCTACTAAAAATACAAAAAATTAGCTGGGCATGGTGGCGCGTGCCTGTAATCCCAGCTACTCAGGAGGCTGAGGCAGGAGAATTGCCTGAACCCAGGAGGCGGAGGTTGCGGTGAGCCGAGATCGCACCATTGCACTCCAGCCTGGGTAACAAGAGCGAAACTCCGTCTCCAAAAAAAAAAAAAAAATTACCTGGGTGTTTGGCACCCACTTGTAGTCCCAGCTACTTGGGAGGCTGAGGTGGAAAAATCGCTTGAACCCGGGAGGCGGAGGTTGCAGTGAGCCGAGACTGTGCCACTGTGCTCCAGCCTCGAGACAGAGCAAGACTTTTTCTCAAAAAAAAAAAAAAATAAAGAATGTGTCAGATGCCTTCTTTGAAGAGTCTTCCCAACAACCATCTGATATCTGTATCCACTCACTCACTCTTTTTTTTTTCCTTCTTTTGTTACCAAGTCTCTCTCTCTCTCACCCAGGCTGGAGTGCTCACTGCAACCTCTGCCTCCTGGGTTTAAGTGATTCTCCTGCCTCAGCCTCCTGAGCAGCTGGGATTACGGGCCCTACCACGCCCAGCTAATTTTTGTATTTTTAGCAGAGATGGGTTTTCATAGGCTGGTCTCAAACTCCTGACCTCAGGTGATCCACCGCCTAGTTCTCCCAAAGTGCTGGGATTACAGGCATGAGCCCACTTCCTTGTTCTTTTTTTTTCGAGACGGAGTTTCGCTCTTGTTACCCAGGCTGGAGTGCAATGGCGCGATCTCGGCTCACCGCAACCTCCGCCTCCTGGGCTCAGGCAATTCTCCTGCCTCGGCCTCCTGAGTAGCTGGGATTACAGGCACGCACCACCATGCCCGGCTAATTTTTTGTATTTTTAGTAGAGATGGGGTTTCACCATGTTGACCAGGATGGTCTCGATCTCTCGACCTCGTGATCCACCCGCCTTGGTCTCCCAAAGTGCTGAGATTACAGGCTTGAGCCACCGCGCCCGGCTTCACTTCCTTGTTCTTAACACAATTTCTTATTCTTATCATAGTGGTTCTCAGACTTTTTGGCCTGAGGATCCTTTTAGAATTCTTAAAAAATCGAGACCCCAAAGAGTTTTTGACTGTGTGGGTTTTATCAATTGATAGTTACCGTACTGGAAATTAAAACCTAGATATTTTTGCAACACAAAATTATAGGTGCAAGCATGTGCTCCACTAGCCATCAGCAACAACATTATCACAGTTTGGAGCCTGTAGAAAAACACCACACCACTGTTCTCTGACCCTCTTGTGTTTTCTTTTAGTTCTATTTGAGAACTACAGGATAGGGAGAAAAAGGGGCTAGCTTGGATTGCTTAACAGTATTTCATCAAAGAGAAATGTATGGCTAAAAGGGATTTGAGGAGAAAAACCAAAACATTTTTAAAAGAATTTAAAAAATATATATCAAGAAAGGAAATTTTTTGTAATGATCTTTTTTTTTTTTTTTGGTTTTGGTTTTTTCTTTTCTTTCTTTCTTTTTTTTTTTTTTTTTTTTTTTTTGAGATAGTCTTGTTCTTGTTGCCCAGGCTGGAATGCAATGACTCGATCTTAGCTCACTGCAACCGCTGCCTCAAGCGATTCTCCTGCTTCTGCTTCCCAAGTGGGTAGGATTACAGGTGCACGCCACCACGCCTGGCTAATTTTTGTATTTTCAGTAGAGATGGGGTTTCACCATGTTGGCCAGGCTGATTTCGAACCCCTGACTTCAAGTGATCTGCCTGCCTCAGTCTCCCAAAGCGCTGGGATTACAGGCGTGAGCCACCGCACCCAGCCCATTGTACTTAATTAGGGTCACAAAACTGGTCCTCTTTGTAACATAAAGACGTAAAAACCAAGCAGTTTATCAAAGAATCAGATACTGCCCACACAGGAACACCAGAGAGCCAACCCCAGCATCAGACGTCAGACAGACACACACATCTGCCAAGGCCCATCCTACCTAAGACTCTGTGCTTGGTGGAGGTGAAGAGTGATATGATGACTGAATTTTTCTAAAATGGTCTGGGATGCATACGTTCGAACTATTATGCTTAGAAATAGGTATGACACAAACTTAGCCTAGACCACTATACACTCTTTCTTTTGTTGTGAGACAGAGCCTTGTTCCGTCGTCCAGGATGGAGTGCAGTGGCGTGGTCTCTGCTCACCGCAACCTCTGCCTCCCGGGTTCAAGCCGTTCTCGTGCCTCAGCCTCCTGTGTAGCTGAGATTACAGATGTGTGCCATCACACCTGGCTCGCTTTTGTGTTTTTTGTAGAGATGGGGTTTTGCCGTGTTGGCCAGGTTGGCTCCCAACTCTTGGCCTCAGGTGGTCTTCCCAAAGTGCTGTGATTACAGGTATGCGCCACCACGCCCGGTCCCACTGTACACGTAAGAGAACATCAGGCCGGTCATGGTGGCTCATACCTGTAATCCCAGCACTTAGGGAGGCTGAGGCTAGCAGATCACTTGAGGTCAGACGTTCAAGACCAGCCTGGCCAACATGGTAAAACCCTGTCTGTACTAAAAATACAAAAATCAGTGGGCGTGGTGGCACATACCTGTAATGCCAGCTACCAGGAGGCTGAGGCAGGAGAATGACTGGAACCCAGGATGTGGAGATTGCAGTGAGCCGAGATCGCACCACTACACTCTAGCTTGGGCGACAGACAAGACTCCATCTCAAAAAACAAAAAGAGAACATCATAGTATTGTTTTTCTTTTGTCGGAGGGGTAGTTTTTTGAGACAGAGTCTTGCTCTGTCACTCAGGCTGGAGTGCAGTGGCATCATCTCGGCTCACTGCAACCTCCACCTCCCAGGTTCAGGAAATTCTCTTGCCTCCGCCTCCCAAGTGACTGAGATTACAGGCATCCACCACCACACCTGGCTAATTTTTGTATTTTTAGTAGAGACAGGGTTTTACCATGTAGGCCAGGCTGGTCTCAAACTCCTGACCTCAAGTGATCCACCGTCGTCGCCTCCCAAAGTGCTGGGATTAAGGTGTGAGCCACTGCGCCAGGCCTTGGGTATTGTTATATAACAGTATTTTTTTTTTTTTTTTTTTTTTTGAGACGGAGTTTCGCTCTTGTTACCCAGGCTGGAGTGCAATGGCGCGATCTCGGCTCACCGCAACCTCCGCCTCCTGGGTTCAGGCAATTCTCCTGCCTCAGCCTCCTGAGTAGCTGGGATTACAGGCACGCACCACCATGCCCAGCTACTTTTTTGTATTTTTAGTAGAGACGGGGTTTCACCATGTTGACCAGGATGGTCTCGATCTCTTGACCTCGTGATCCACCCGCCTCGGCCTCCCAAAGTGCTGGGATTACAGGCTTGAGCCACCGCGCCCGGCCTGTAACAGTATTGTTATGAAAACAGATTTGACCTCCCAGCTCAGGAGGCCCCCATGCAGGTCAGAGGGCCTGTGGGAGGCGGGCCCAGAGCCACCTCCAGAGAATGGGGCCTTCATAAGCGTCTGTGCTCTTTCAGAAAAGGACACGTTGAAGGGAGTTGATGCAAGCAACCCGCTCGTTCTACCGGGGAAGAAGAAGAAGAAGTCCAAAGCCCCTGCCCTGTCACAGAGGCAGAGGAAGCCTCTGACCAAGAAGGAGAGAAAAGTGCTGCAGAAAATCTTAGAACAGAAGGAGAAAAAGAACCAGGTACGCCCCGCCCGGGCAGCGTCTGCCTGTGGCTCTCCAGGGTAGAGAGAGATGGGAGCGTCTCTCACCTCCTGAGGGGGTCTCTGTGGTGCAACTGATAGAACTTTCTGGAATGAGGAAAATTCCAGTGCACGGTCTGGTGCAGTGGCCACTAACCACCTGTGGCTGCTGAGCACTTGAAATGCAGCTGCTGCGGCAGAGGAACTGAACTCAGCTATTCTGCAGAATGTCAGACTTTTCTCCTTATTTGTTTTTTCTTCTTTTCTTAAAATTTACATTTATTTTTCTTTTCTTGTTTTGTTCCACCCCGCCACCCTGCCTTTTCTAGCTCTGCCAAACCTTAAATGTTTTATAGAGGAAAAAAGGTTGTTGTGAAAAATTCCAACATGTGCAAAAGTAAAGAGAACAGTCCGACGAATCCCCACGTGCCCGTTGCCAGCTCCGACACTGCTCACCCCTGGTCGGTCTTGGATTATCTCAGCTGCTGGTCTCCTTCCCACACCTGGGTCATTTTGAAGCAAATCCTTCGTAGAATGAATCTGTGCCGGCCGGGCGCGGTGGCTCAAGCCTGTAATCCCAGCACTTTGGGAGGCCGAGGCGGGTGGATCACGAGGTCGAGAGATCGAGACCAACCTGGTCAACATGGTGAAACCCCGTCTCTACTAAAAATACAAAAAATTAGCTGGGCATGGTGGTGTGTGCCTGTAATCCCAGCTACTCAGGAGGCTGAGGCAGAATTGCCTGAACCCAGGAGGCGGAGGTTGCGGTGAGCCGAGATCGCGCCATTGTACTCCAGCCTGGGTAACAAGAGCGAAACTCAGTCTCAAAAAAAAAAAGGCCGGGCGCGGTGGCTCAAGCCTGTAATCCCAGCACTTTGGGAGGCCGAGGCGGGTGGATCACGAGGTCGAGAGATCAAGACCATCCTGGTCAACATGGTGAAACCCCGTCTCTACTAAAAATACAAAAAATTAGCTGGGCATGGTGGCACGTGCCTGTAATCCCAGCTACTCAGGAGGCTAAGGCAGGAGAATTGCCTGAACCCAGGAGGCGGAGGTTGCGGTGAGCCGAGATCGCGCCATTGCACTCCAGCCTGGGTAACAAGAGCGAAACTCCGTCTCAAAAAAAAAAAAAAAAAAAAAAAGAATGAATCTGTGCCAGTTGCCTGGGGATGCCATACAAATGACCACAATCTGAGGGGCTTGAGACAATAGAGATTTGTTCTTTCCCAGCTTGGGAGGCCAGAAGCTGAAATCAAGGCATTGGCAGGGTGGTGCCTTCACTGCACTCAGGGGCCCTTCCTGGCCTCGTCCCACTCCGGGAGGCTCCAACTTCCCTTGGCTTGTGGCTGCATCACTCCACAGCAGAGGGAGTCTCTGCCTCCCTTTTCCCTTGGCCTTTCCTCCATGTGTCTCCTCGAAGGGCACTTCTCATTGGATTTAGGTCCCTCTCGGATACTCAGGGTCATGTAATCTTGGGAGCCTTAACATAATTACATCTACAAAACACTGTTTTTCAAACAGGGTCACGTTCACAAGTTCTGGGATACGAACACATCTTTGAGGGAGGCTGCCATTTAACCCACTATATGTAGCATTTTATCCATAAATATTTCAATTTGTATCTCCAAAAGTAGAGACTTCTTTTTTTTTTTGAGACGGAGTTTCACTCTTGTCACCCAGGCTGGAGTGCAATGGTGTGATCTGGGCTCTCTGCAACCTCTGCCTCCCAGCTTCAAGTGATTCTCCTGCATTGGCCTCCCGAGTAGCTGGGATTACAGACATGCTGTACTATGCATGGCTAATTTTGTATTTTTATTAAAGACAGGGTTTCTCCATGTTGGTGAGGCTGGTCTCGAACTCCTGACCTCAGGTGATCCACCTGCCTCGGCCTCCGAAAGTGCTGGGATTACAGGCATGGACCACTGTGCCCGGCCAAGTAGAGACTTTTAAAATAGCCAGAATACAGTTAGCACACCTAATCTTTTTTTTTTAAATATCAAATATCCAGTAAATGGTTAAATTTCCTGGGTACTACTCAGCCATCTCTTTTTTTTAGTCCCATTGTAATTTATTCATTTGTCTTACAGAGTTTCCTACCTTCCAGATTTTTAACACTTTATTTTAAACGTGCTCCTCTGCCGTCTGAGTTTTTTTACGTCAGTGTTTGGATCTGTAGCAGTGACTCTCATCTGGGACAGTTTCACCTCCCCGCCCCGCCCCAGGGGACATTTGGCAGTGGCTTGAGACATTTGGGGTTGTGACAACTTGGGGGTGCTGCTGGCATCTGGCGGGTGGAAGCATGGGATGCCGTAAACCGTCTACGATGCACAGAAAAACAAAACCTTATGTGGCCCCAAATGTCAACTGTGCTGAGATTGCAGAACCCTGGCCTGCAGGCTTCGTGAGAATCAAGGTTAGCTTTTGGCGAGGCCACTGTATGCGGGAGCTGTGTCTGCATCAGGAGGCTTGAGGGTCTGTCCCCAGTAGCCGCGGGGTGGTCCCCAAAATCTTAGTAAGGGAAGACTCACTCACCTGTGAGCATGTTTGTTTGTTTGTTTTTTTGAGACAGAGTCTCGCCCTGTCGCCAGGCTGGAGTGCAGTGGCACAATCTTGGCTCACTACAACCTCCACCTCCCAGGTTCAAGCAATTCTCCTGCCTCAGCCTCCCAAGTAGCTGGGACTACAGCCATGCGCCACCACGCCCAGTTAATTTTTTTTTTTTTTGAGACGGAGTTTCGCTCTCGTTACCCAGGCTGGAGTGCAATGGCGCGATCTCGGCTCACCGCAACCTCCGCCTCCTGGGTTCAGGCAATTCTCCTGCCTCAGCCTCCTGAGTAGCTGGGATTACAGGCACGTGCCACCATGCCCAGCTAATGTTTTGTATTTTTAGTAGAGACGGGGTTTCACCATGTTGACCAGGATGGTCTCGATCTCTCGACCTCATGATCCACCCGCCTCGGCCTCCCAAAGTGCTGGGATTACAGGCTTGAGCCACCACGCCCAGCCTAATTTTTGTATTTTTAATAGAGACGGGGTTTCACTGTGTTGGCCAGGCTAGTCTTGAACTCTTGACCTCAGGTGATCCACTCACCTCAGCCTCCCAAAGTGCTGGGATTGCAGGCGTGAGCTACCGAACCCGGCTGATTGTGTTGTTTTTATTTGGGCCAAGGTCTTACCCTGTCACCCAGGCTGGAGTGCAGTGGCGCAATCTCAGCTCACTGCAACCTCCACCTCCTGTGTTTAAGTGATTCTCCTGCCTCAGCCTCCCGAGTAGCTGATACCACAGGCATGTGCCACCACACCCAGCTAATTTTTGTATTTTTAGTAGAGAAGGAGTTTCACCATGTTGATCAGGCTGATCTAGAACTCATGACCTCAGGTGATCCACCTGCCTCGGCCTTCTAAAGTGCTGAGATTGCAGGCGTGAGCCACCGCACCTGGTCAATGTGTCCTTTCTGAATCCTATGTAGGGTGCTTTCCCGCTGTGTTGTACTTTGCTGTGTGTGTGTGTGTGTGTGTCTGTGTGTGTGTCATACACACATAGAAGTGTATATAAAACCTACATGTACAATTACGAGAACAATAAAGCAAAAACTCAAGAAACCCTCACCCAACTGAAAGAAGCCCACTGGGTACGCCCCCTGCACACAGCATTGCTCAGGGTAGCTCGGGGACCAGTTGGCATCAGGCACACAAAGCCGCCTCCTTCCTCAGGGTGGCTAGGGAGCGTCGCTCTGCATGACTGGGCCGTGCTTCATTGCAGTCCTGCTGATGGACGTCTGGATGGGACATCGTCTTCTACCGTGATGTCCTGCTGCAAAGAACCTTGTTTATACAGCCCCAGTTTCTGTCAAAGGGGTTAGAAAAGCCCATCCCAAGCTTGCCGTGTCTGTTGATAGGACTCCATGCAGCAAAGGAATTGCAATTTGACCTCTGATTTTAAAGACTCCAGATGTTAATGGTGCTGAAATGTTTTTTCCTTTTTTTGAGGCAAAGTCACTCTGTCACCCAGGCTGGAGTGCTGTGGTGCAGTCTCGGCTCGCTGCAAACTCCCCCACCCGGGTTCAAGCAATTCTCCTGACTCAGCTTCCTGAGTAGCTGGGATTATAGGGGCGCACCAGTATATCCAGCTAATTTTCATGTTTTTAATAGAGAAGGGGTTTCACCTTGTTGATCAGGCTGGTTGGTAACTCCTGACCTCATGATCCACCCACCTCAGCGTCCCAAAGTGCTGGGATTACAGGTGTGAGCTGCCGCACCCAGCAGAATTTTTTTTTTCTTTTTTTTTTTGAGACGGAATCTTGCTCTGCCGCCCAGGCTGGAGGGGAGTGGCGCGATCTTGGCTCACTGCAACCTCCACCTCCAGGGTTCAAGCGATTCTCCTGCCTCAGCCTCTGGAATAACTGGGATTATAGGCACCCGCCACCACACCTGGCTAATTTTTGTATTTTTAGTAGAGATAGGGTTTCACCATGTTGGCAAAGCTGGTCTCAAAACTTCTGACCTCAGATGATCCTCCCACCTTGGCCGCCCAAAGTGCTGGGATTATAGGCATGAGCCACTGCACCCGGCCATGATGAAATTTTATTAGAGCCGGGCGCGGTGGCTCAAGCCTGTAATCCAAGCACTTTGGGAGGCCGAGGCGGGTGGATCACGAGGTCGAGAGATCGAGACCATCCTGGTCAATGTGGTGAAACCCCATCTCTACTAAAAATACAAAAAATTAGCTGGGCATGGTGGCGCGTGCCTGTAATCCCAGCTACTCAGGAGGCTGAGACAGGAGAATTGCTTGAACCCAGGAGGCGGAGGTTGCAGTGAGCCGAGATCGTGCCATTGCACTCCAGCCTGGGTAACAAGAGCAAAACTTCGTCTCAAAAAAAAAAAAAAAGAAATTTTATTAGAGTCTGGCTTCCCTTCTTAGGAGAGGGTCGTGATGGCAGATGCGTAACACTCGTTTGCTTTCCCAGCGAGCAGAGCTGCTGCAGAAGCTGAGTGAGGTCCAGGCTTCCGAAGCCGAGATGAGACTCTTTTATACCACTTCCAAGCTGGGCACTGGGGACCGCATGTACCACACCAAAGAGTGAGTCGGCCAGTCCTTTCCTGACCCTTCCCTCCCTCCAGGGCCCCCAAGGGAGGGCCCATGGGCTATGGGGTCCTCTGGGGGCAGGGCATTTGAGAAAATACCTTTGTGTTGGCCCGAGAAGCTGACAATTGATTGTCATCCTAAACACCTCCGGTGGGTAAAGGCCATTGCTGCTGCTGAACCTTCTGCAACACACAGGACAGCACAGTTTGTCACTCCAGTGAGGTCCGTGTTTTCTTGTAGTGCAGACGCCCACATCACAGGCTCTTCCAGCTTTTGCACAGCTGATTAAGCCAGAGATTGCTGTTAAATGATCAGGGGCTGGATGTGGCCCATCAGTGGGTTTTGTTTGGTTTATGTCGTGGTTTTTTTTTTTTTTTTTTTTTTTTTGAGATAGAGTTTCGCTCTTGTTACCCAGGCTGGAGTGCAATGGCGCGATCTCGGCTCACCGCAACCTCCGCCTCCTGGGTTCAGGCAATTCTCCTGCCTCAGCCTCCTGAGTATCTGGGATTACAGGCACGCGCCACCATGCCCAGCTAATTTTTTGTATTTTTAGTAGAGACGGGGTTTCACCACGTTGACCACGTTGGTCTCGATCTCCTGATCTCGTGATCCACCTGCCTCGGCCTCCCAAAGTGCTGGGATTATAGGCTTGAGCCACCGCGCCCGGCCTATGTCGTGTTTTAAGGCACGAGGGCTATTTGTCAATATGTTAGCTTCCTGGCACTGCCGTGACAAATTACTGCAAACAATGGTGGCTTAGAACAACCAAGCCAGACAGGCACCGTGGCTCACGCCTGTAATCCCAGCACTTTGGGAGGCCAAGTCGGGAGGATCACCTGAGGTCAGGAGTTTGAGACCAGCCTGGCCAATATGGTGAAACTGCATCTCCACTAAAAATACAAAAATTAGCTGGGCACGATGGGTTATGCCTGTGGTCCAAGCTACTCCGGAGGCTGAGGTGGGAGGATCACCTGAGCCTGGGATGTCAAAGCTGCAGTGAGCCGTGATTGCACCACTGCACTCCATCCTAGGTGATAAGGTGAATTTGTGTTCCCACCTAGTCTTGACTAGTTGGATGATCTGGCCACACCAGCAGTGTCCCCACCAAGCTGCTGACCCTTAAATGGATGGTGTGCCCCTCCCACCCAGTCCCACCAGGCTCCGTGGTCGCACTCACCCTGTGCTGCTCCTTTACATGAGTCCTCCCCGGGCCTGCGAGCACTGTTCATGTGACTGTTTATCAAGTCAGACTGTCCAGGCTCTCTGCTGGGCCCTGGGGATAGAGCACAGAAGCGAAGTGCTTTCTCTTAAGGAGCTGCCAGGGTCATGGGGGGAGATGCGACAGAGGGAAGTCGTCAGGTGAGTGCATCCGTGTCCCGTGCTGGGAAGCACTGAAGAGCAAATGAAGCAGGGAGGAGCGCAGTGGAGGGAGAAGGGGAGGTGCGGGCTCTGTGTGGCCAGGGAGTCTCCCTGACAGGTGACGTTTGAGCAGAGCCTTAGTGGAGTGAGAGGAGGTATCTGCAGGAAGCGTGTTTCCGGGAGAGGAACCACAGGTGCGAAGGCCCTGAGGCAGAGAGGGGCGTGGCCCTGGAGTCCTGACCTCTGGGCATTGAAATGGGGCCTCTGTGCCTAAAGTCTCTGCTGTCTCAACAGGAAGCCTGATGAGGTGGCAGCCCTGGGCCAGGAGAAGATAAGCAGCCTCAGTGGTGCCCACCGGAAACGTCGCCGCCAGCCCTCGGCCGAGGAGGAGTCCGAGGAGGAGTCGGAGCTGGACGAGGACCCGGCTGCTGAGCCGGCTGAGGCTGGTGCGAAGAGCACTGTGGCACCCCCGCCACCAGCTCCAGCACCCAGCAGTCCGCCCACGCCGGCTGGGATGCCTGCTCCTCCTCCTCCAGCCGCAGCCCCCGCCCTGCCCAGGGCCCCGGCCAAGCCCGCCGTCTTCATCCCTGTGAACCGCTCCCCGGAAATGCAGGTTCGCCACCCCGTGTTTGTGATTAGGAATCTAGGTTAGCAGGCAAGGGGCGCACAGGGGGCGTCCTGGTGAAGTGGGGCAGGAGCGTCCCCTCTCTGTGCCTCTGTGTCCCTGTCTTGGAAAGGGGAGAGTGACTGCACCTCCCTTGAGGTTATGGAAGGGATTGGTGCGTGAGGAGGATCACAGCACAGGGCGTGTGTCTGGTGGCAGGCTCGGGGCCCCGGAGGTCGGTGGTGACAGCATCATCGCCATTGCCACTGCCCTCTGACCACTGGGCCTGACCTGGGTTGCCGCATCCTGATAAGAGTTTGGGCTGGCCGGGCACGGTGGCTCACGCCTGTAATCCCAGCACTTTGGGAGGCCGAGGCGGGCAGATCACAAGGTGAGGAGTTCGAAACCACCCTGGCCAATATGGTGAAACCCCGTCTCTACTAAAAATACCAAAATTAGCCGGGCTTGGTGGCGCATGGCTATAGTCCCAGCTACTCGGGAGGCTGAGGCAGCAGAATTGCTTGAGCCTGGAAGGCAGAGGTTGTGGTGAGCCGAGATCATGCCATTGCAATCCAGCTTAAAAGACAAGAGCAAAATTCTGTCTCAAAAAAATTTTTTTAAAAGAGTTCAGGCAGTGCATCAGTTGATCCAAAATCAAGTGCTGGTTCCACTGCTTTCCAGTTGACTTCCTGCACCTCATTTTCCTTGTCTATAAAATGAGGGTACTCCGGCTACTGAAGGGGCTCCCCCTCTCTGTGCCTCAGTTTCCTTCCTGGTACAATGAGGGTCTCACTGGGTTGAGATGACAGTGAAAGGGTTTGGGGCACGGAAAGCCCATAGCCCACATAGGAACCCTAGAGGAGTCATCTAGTGGCAAGGGGGGTGTATGACATCACCTAGAAGTAAACTGTGCTGTGAAGCCACTGGCACTTGGGGGTCATTTGCTAGAGCAGTCAGCTTAGCCTGATGAAGACTTAAAGAGGCAGAAGAACACACCGAGAAGCAGGATTGCAGTTCTGTTAAACGGCCGACGATGACACGTCTGGAGCTCCAGAGTTCCTACGTGGGCTGTGGGCTGGCCTCCTGCATCCCATGTCCCTACCATCCCTTGGGACTTCAGTTCCTGCTGTTCTTTGTGAATTTTTTCCTAACCGTGTTCCTAAGCAGTCCACACCGTAGGTTTACCTGTATTTAAAAGTGGCATCATATCATTTACATTATTCCAGAGTTCGCATTCTGTTACTCAGCGTTATATTCTGGGATGTATCCATGTTGACGCAGATCGCTGAGGTTCATTTACTTTTTTCCCCACTGCTATTGAGTATTCCGCAGTGTGAGTATAGCGCAGGATAAATATTCTGTTGCTAAATAGCTGGTTGTTTGAGCTTTTTGCTATTATCTTCACTGCGGTTTTTGTTGTTGTTGTTTGTTTGTTTATTTTTGAGACAGGGTCTCCCAGGCTAGAGTGCAGTGGTGTGATCTCAGCGGACTGCAACCTCCAGCTCGAGTGCTCCTCCTGCCTCACCCTCCCAAGGAGCCTGAGACTATAGGCACGTGCTACTATCCTTGACTAATTTTGTATTTTTTAATAGAGACAGGGTTTTGCCATGTTGCCAGGCTGGTCTTGAACTCCTGAGCTCAGGCAGTCTGCCCACCTTGGCCTCCCAACGTGTTGGGATTACAGGGTAAGCACTGTGCCCAGCCTTCACTGCTGTTTTAAATGTCCCTGTCCCTCTCTCATGAGCACATGTGCAGAAGTTTCTCTTCGGCAGTGTTTGCAAATGAGGTCATAGCCATCTTTGGGTCATGAATTAAGTTGTTTTTTCTTTTCTTCTCTCCTTTTTTTTTTTTTTTTTTTTTTTCGTTGAGACAGTGTCTTGTTCTGTTGCCCAGGCTGGAGTGCAGCATGCAATCACAGTTCACTGCACCCTCTACCTCCTGGGCACAAGCAGTCTTCCCACCTCAGCCTCATGCGTAGCTGGGACGACAGATGTGTGCCACCATGCCTGGTTAACGTTTTTATTTTCTGTAGAGATAGGGTTTGGCTATGTTGCCCAGGCTGGTCCCAGGCAATCGTCTCCCTTGGCCTGTCAAGTCACTGGGATTACAGGTGTGATCCATCACGCCTGGCCTAATTTTTTTTTTTTTTTAATGGAATAGAATAGAAATAGAACAAAATTAAGAGTATGAGCTTGTTGGCCAGGCATGGTGGCTCATGCCTGTAATCCCAGCACTTTGGGAGGCCAAGGCAGGTGGATCACCTGAGGTCAGGATTCAAGACCAGCCTGGCCAACATGGTGAAACCCTGTCTCTACTAAAAATACAAAAATTAGCTGGACGTGGTAGCAGTTGCCTATAATCCCTGCTACTCGGGAGGCTGAGGCAGGAGAATCACTTGAACCTGGGAGGCAGAGGTTTCAGTGAGCTGAGATCGCACCACTGCATGCACATTAGGGTGAGCTGTGTTTTCACAGTTCCATGTATGATACATACATGTGCCTGTGTGTGTACTGAGTCATGATATAAAATGTTTCTTTCCATGGGTCATAGGAAAAGAATGTAGAAGCCCCTGCTCTGGCATGTGTACCTGGGGAGGAGCTGCAGGGCCACACATCCTGGACTTTGAGAATATTTGCACCGGATTGTTTATCGAAGTGGCCGTGCCATTAATTGAGACTCCCGCCAGCAAGAGCTGAGGGTTCCCATGTCTCTGAGAGACTGCTCTGCACCAGCCGAGCTGTGCCGGGGATGTCAAGCCTGGTGTCCCGAAGGATGCAGTCTCTGTCTCTGTCTCTTCTGGGCCATGGCTCCTGGTCCCCTCCCCAGCTGCCAAGGCCTCCATTCCCTAGCAGGCACATCTGTTCACCCCCAACGTGTCAGCTGCCACCTTCCCGGAGATCCTGTCACTGTCTGTAGTCTGGCTGTTCCCTGAGTGCTGACTCGCTCTCCTTCCAGGAAGAACGGCTGAAGCTCCCGATTCTCTCTGAAGAACAAGTGATCATGGAGGCCGTGGCCGAGCACCCCATCATCATCGTGTGTGGTGAGACCGGCAGTGGGAAGACCACGCAGGTGCCTCAGTTTCTCTACGAAGCAGGCTACAGCAGGTAGGGGCTGGACACAGGGTTCTCCGTGGGTCCCTGGGTGACACTGGAGATGCCCCAAAAGTCTACAAGAGCCTGGGCTCCCCAGGACCTGATCCTGGATCAGCCTTATGCATGCTGTGTGACTTCAGACAAGCTACTTAACTTCTCTGGGCCCCAGCTGTGAGATAGGAATAATAGCACCTACTTCACAAGGTTGTCGTGTGGATTAAGTGTGTGGACTGTGTAGCACACTTAGTCCCTGATGTCCCTGACACATAGAGCTATGCGCTTTTTCTTTTCTCTTTTTTTTTGAGACAAAGTCTTACTCTGTCACCCTTGCTGGAGTGCAATGTGTGATCTCTGCTCACTGCAAACTCTGCCTCCCGGGTTCAAGTGGTTCTCCTGCCTTAGCCTCCTGAGTAGCTGGGATTACAGGCCTGTGCCATCATTCCTGGGTAATATTTTTTGTGTATTTTTAGTAGAGATGGGGTTTCACCATGTTGGTCAGGCAGGTCTCTACCTCCTGTCCTCATGATCCGCCCATCTCAGCCTCCCTGAATGCTGTGATTACAGGCGTGAGCCAGCATGCCTAGCTTTTTTTTTTTTTTTTTGAGACAGAGTTTTGCTGTATCACCCAGGCTAGAGTGCAGTGGCGCAATCTCTGCTCACTGCAACCTCTGCTTCCCAGGTTCAAGCAATTCTCCTACATAAGCCTCCTTAGTAGCTAGGATTACAGGTGTCTGCCACCACACCTAGCTAACTTTTGTATTTTTAGTAGAGACGGGGTTTCACCATGATGATCAGGCTGGTCTTGAACTCCTGAACCCAGATGATCCACCCGCCTCAACCTCCCAAAGTGCTGGGATCACAGGCGTGAGCTACACGCCCAGTCAGTGCTAACTATTTTCACTGCTTAGCCTCCTATTGGCACTTTTGACCCATGTGTGTTGGGGTCTCCAAGACCACGCACACGTTCAGTGATTGATGGGGGACTCCCAGGACTCACCATGCCATCCCGTGCATGGCTATGGTATGTTACAGCAAAGGTCGCAATCGGCAGACGGCAGCGGCACCTAGGGAGGCCCAGCTTCTGATTCCAGAGTCCCCTCCTGGTGGACTCACACAGGACACACATTCTCCAGTCACCACCTGTGACCACATAGGACATGTCCTCCACCAGGGAAGCTTGTTAGAGACTCAGGGCCCACAGCTGTTACTGGGGTCGCCTAAGCCCACCCTGCCTGGCAGGAATGAAAGCCTAGATGCCAAGAAAGAAAGTAGGTGTTCGGCATAAACCACCCTGTTTGCGCAAACAGCCCGGCGCAGTGGGCTCCGCACTTACAGGGAGTGGAGGGAGCTCTCCTGTTGTCTGGGTTCAGGCACCACCGAGGGCCAGTCGCACCAGCAGCTTTTGAGGGAGAGCAGCCCCGGGCCTGTGATGTTAGTGTTTGCATAGAGCTGGGAGCAGCCACCCATTGGCTTGGCGGGTTCCTGTGTCTGGAGGAGCGTGTGCTTGACTGGGGCAAACGGAGCTCCTGGCCTGATTCCCCCAGGCCCCGTTCCTTCTAGCGGCCGCCTGGTGTCTGCTGCACCGGGAATGTCGAACCGTTTTCTGGGTGTGGCTGACCTTTGGGCTGTTCCCTTTGCGATTAAAAGTGCTACAACCTGGCATTGTTTCCCGTGGGGCCTGGGCGAGCGCCAAGTCAGGATGGGGAATCTTGCTGTGGAACTGCGTGAGGCTCTGGGCTGCGCAGGTGGGGCCGAGCACTGTTGATAGCCTTGTTCTTCCTCCCCCAGCGAAGACAGCATCATTGGTGTCACGGAGCCCCGCCGAGTGGCCGCCATGGCCATGTCCCAGCGAGTGGCCAAGGAGATGAATCTGTCGCAGCGGTGAGAGCTCTGCTTCCTGGGGAGGGCTACGGGGTGGTCCTGTGGCCTTGCCCAGACGTGGGATGTCCACGAGGAGGTGAGCGGCATCTGTGCCGAGGGTGCTGGGTGGAGTGTCGCCTCTGCATGGAGCACTGGGAAGGACTGCAGGAGAGCTTTCCAGGACCTGCCCAAGCAGTGTGCTGAGGGGACAGAGTGGCCCGTCCAGGGGCGGGTGCACAGAGCAGGGAGTCAGATGCAGGCAGTCACGGAGTTAGTACCTAGCGTTGCCAAGTTATTCTAACGCTCAGGGTTCTAAAGTACCAAGCCTCTGGCAGCACGTCTGCAGGACTTGCTTTGGAAAGCGATCTTGCACACGCAGGTGCAGCACGTGCTTTACAGTGGCTGGGAGCCTGTGTTGAGAAGGCAGAGGCCTGTGTCTGACACGTCCAACATGGCCTGAAATGCAGAAAGCGCAAGAGATTGCAGAGTGAGGGCCTGCCTCATCTGCCCACTCAGCCGATGTTACTGGGCAACGCCTAGTGTGCCTGGCCCGTCCGGGGCACTCAGGACACACTGGTGGACTAGATAGAACCACCGGCCCTCCAGGTCAGCAGGGCATCAGGGGACGTGTATTTGTAGGTGAGGCTGGGAAGACACTAAAGCAGGGACGGAGTACCCCATGGGGGGAGGGGGCTGTTCTCACCCAGTGTCCTGCCTCTCTCTCCTGGTGGCAGCCGCCACGGCCCGTTTTCTGCACATTCTTCTGGACGGTTGTGTGCATAGTCGGTGTCCATCTATAAAAGCTGCCTCATCCTCTCTTTAACTTGTTAAATATTATAAAAATAGGGGGCATATACATAAGAAGAAAGGATAGTATCATGAGCCCCCAGGTAACCAAGACGCGACTGTAATAATTGTCACCTCCTGGCCTACCCTGTTGGGTCTGCACTCTCCTCCTGGCCGCCCTCCCTACCAATGTTTAGAGGCAAATCTTAGATACCTTATTTTATCCTCCATATTTCCCTGTACAGACCTGAGAGATAAGAACTGATTTTATTTATTTATTTATTTATTTTTTATTTTTTATTTTTTTGAGACGGAGTTTCGCTCTTGTTACCCAGGCTGGAGTGCAATGGCACGATCTCGGCTCACCGCAACCTCCGCCTCCTGGGTTCAGGCAATTCTCCTGCCTCAGCCTCCTGAGTAGCTGGGATTACAGGCACGCGCCACCATGCCCAGCTAATTTTTTGTATTTTTAGTAGAGACGGGGTTTCACCGTGTTGACCAGGATGGTCTCGATCTCTTGACCTCGTGATCCACCCGCCTCGGCCTCCCAAAGTGCTGGGATTACAGGCTTGAGCCACCGCGCCCGGCCAGAACTGATTTTTTTATTTTGAGACGGAGTCTTCCTTTGTCACCCAGGCTGGAGTTCAGTGGCATGATCTCCGCTCACTATAACCTTTGCCTCCAGAGCTCAAGCGATTTTCCTGCCTCAGCCTCCTGAGTATCTAGAATTACAGACACATGCCACCATGCCTGGTTAATCTTTGTATTTTTAGTAGAGTTGGGGTTTCACTATGTTGGCCAGGATGGTCTCGAATGCCTGACCTTGTGATCTGCACGCCTCAGCCTCCCAAAATGTTGGGATTACCATGAGCCACTGCACCCAGCCCACCAGGCTAATTTTTTTTTTTTTTTTTTTTTAAGGCAGAGTCTCACTCTGTCACCCAGGCTGGAGTGTAGTGGCGCGATCTCAGCTCACTGCAACCTTGACCTCCCAAGTTCAAGCAATTCTCCTGGCTCAGCTTCCTGAGTAGCTGGGATTACACTACCACGCTCAACTAATTTTTTGTATTTTTAGTAGAGACGGGTTTCACAGTGTTAGCCAGGATGGTCTTGGTCACCTAACTTTGTGGTTTGTGTGCCTCAGGTTCCCAAAGTGCTGGGACTGCGGGCGTGAGCCATCACATCTGGCCCAGGCTAATTTTTAAATTAAGACAAAGACTTTTTGGCCAGGTGTGGTGGCTTAATGCCTGTAATCCCAACACTTTAGGAGGCCAAGGTGGGCAGATTATGAGATCAGGCATTCAAGACCAGCCTGGCCAACATGGTGAAACCCCATCTCTACTAAAAAACTACAAAAAAATTAGCTGGGCATGGTGGTGTGCGCCTGTAACCTCAGCTACTCAGGAGGCTGAGGCAGGGGAATCACTTGAACCTGGGAGGCAGAGGTTGCAGTGAGCTGAGATCGCACCATTGCACTCCAGCCTGGGCAACAGAGCGAGACTCCATCTCAATTAAAAAAGAAAAAGACTTTTTATAAAACACACACAGCTGCAGTACCCCGTCACAGCTACCACGTCTGTGAAGTCTCCCGAACACACTCCAGTCCGTGTTCCAATCTCTCCAGCGTTTTCCACTACAGTGGTCGTCCGAGGCGGGCCTGGCTAGGGTGTTTGGGGCCTGACTCCTCCATTGGCCTTAACAACTCCTTCCCCTTCCCTTCTGAAACCAGGATTTTGGAGGGGGAGAGTGGACTGGGACATGTCCGGGCCGTCTTTCAGGTTGGCGATGGGCCCTGGCCTCAAGCCACCAGCCGGCTGCACTGCCTTCCCTGTAGTGGCCACCTGGCGACAGCCCCAGCATCCTCGGCTCTGCCCTAAGCAAAGTTTGCCCATACAGGGTCGTCTCCTACCAGATCCGGTATGAAGGAAATGTGACCGAGGACACCAGAATCAAGTTCATGACAGATGGCGTGCTGCTCAAAGAAATCCAGAAGGTTGGCTGCGGGTCCTGGCTCACAGAGCAAGGCCAGTGGGCACAGGGGCAGGGTGCTACGATGTCACCTGAGAAATGACCAGCTGGCACTCCTACTGTGCCACTGTGCGACTTCCAGCGAGTCACTCGGCCTCTCCAAGCTCAGTTTCCTGATGAGTGTGTTGGTGCATTCTTCAGAGAATCATTTTGAAGTGAAGGTGTGGGATGCATGCTAACAGCCTAGCACAGTGTCAAATACCTAGTAGGTGCTCGTGAAATGTGACCTTTTGTAACTTCATTATAATGGGGGCAAAACTTCACGTATTGCCCGGGGTGTACTGAGCACCTGTGTCCTGCAGTGGACCCGGACGCAGCCCCATCTGGGGAACTTCAAGTCCCGCTGCGTTTGGGAAGGGGCAGCAGCAGATTTGGAATGGGGGTCCGCTTCAGGCTGAGGAACAGAGGAGGGGCCGCTGGCTGGGCCTTGCCCTCCAGCAGGGGTGTGGCTTTACAGTCCCTGACCACAGAAGCTGTGCCCCAAGGACTTTCCGTTTGTAAATCAGAACCCCAGCTGCTGCCTCCCCAGCCAGCCCACTTGGGCCTTGGGGAAACCCCCCACATTTCCTAGGGAGCCGGCCATCCGGTCAAGTCAGGGCACATGTGTCCGGAGAGCATGCAGGGCCCGGGTGGGGGAACTGCTGTCCAGTGAAGGGGCCGTGCTTGCTTCGTGGGGCTGGGACGTCCCCTCAGGCGGGGCCAGTCTTGAGGATGGCAAAGATGATTCCAGCCCTCCTGGCTTTGAGGACACTGGGATTCCCGGGTATGGCGGTGGATGTGGTTTTGGTCCGGGTGGCACCTGCTCTCTGACTTCCCACCCCCACCCGAATCTCATGTTCGTTTCCCACCTGCCCTCCCACTCTGTGGGCACCCGAGTTGGGCAGGTCAGCTCTGATGCAGAGCAGCTGCCCCTCCTGTAATGCTGTCTCAAGCAGGAGTGCTGGGAGGTGAAGCATCCCGGGGGGCTCAGGCTGGGAGGGGGCCTCACCCCCGTGCCTTCCCCAGGACTTCCTGCTGCTGCGGTACAAGGTGGTGATCATCGACGAGGCCCACGAGAGGAGCGTGTACACGGACATCCTCATCGGCCTCCTGTCCCGCATCGTGTCTCTCCGAGCCAAGGTAGCGGGGGAGGTGGGGTGCTGGGGAGCCCCAAGCCCTGGGCACCCCCAGCTCTGTCAGGGGCTTAGGCTCCTTTCACCTGTTCCCTGCTGCACCTGCTCCCGAAAGCAGGTCCCTGGGAACAAGGCCTTGTGCCAGGGCTGTGAACCTTGGAGCAGCCCCTGTGTGGTCCCCTCCCCACCGCCCGGTACCAGCCTCATAAACTGGTGTCCTTCCCCCACCCAAAGCAAGAGGCTCAGGCGCAGTGTTGGCACCTGGCCAGGCCCACTGGGGCCGGGTGACAAGGCCGCTGGGCCTCTGGGATCAGCAGAGCAGGTGGGCCTGTCCAGCTAAGAGTCAGGCTCCCGGAGCTCTGAGAGGGGCTCCCCCGGGCCGCTTTCACTGTCTCCCCGCCCCAACCCGACACAGGCCTGCTGAGTGGGGGACCATCCTGGGCTGGGGCTCCATACAGTAGGCCTGTCCCACGCTCCCGGTGGCGAGAGAGGCCTGCACTCCACGTGCGCCACGAGCCTGGCCACGTTCAAGGCCCTGAACATCGTGGCCCTGAACATTGACAATGAATGAGATGCTGTCTTGTTCTAACATGCTCCTGCCCTCCTGGGTCTTCCATTTCAGCAAGGGCAGCAGGCAGGATGCAGACTCAGAGTCTGTGAGCCAGGGACGGACAGAGCCCGTGGCAGTGGAGGGAGGGCGCAGCGCTAGCCAGGGCCTCACCCGAAAGGTGACCTCGGAGCTGGAGGGGAGGGCTGAGTGAGGGAAGGGCGCGCAGTGTGCCTGGCAGAGCGAGGAGCCATCCGACTGAAGGAGAGCAGTGCACAGCCCCTGAGGCGGGCATCTGCCTGGTGCCTTTTTTCTTTTGGTAACAAGCTTTATTGGGCTATTTTTCACATTCATCCGTTGGAGTGGACAATTCAGTGGTTTTAGTCCATTCACAGAGTGTGCAGCCATCACCACAGTCAGTTTTACCTGTCGTCACTCATCCAAAAAGAAACCCTAGGCCGGGCTCGGCAGCTCACGCCTGTAATCCTAGCACTTTGGGAGGCTGAGGTGGACAGATCACCAGGTCAGGAGTTTGAAACCAGCCTGGCCAACATGGTGAAACCCTGTCTCTATTAAAAGCACAAAAATTAGCCGGGCGTGGTGGCACATGCCTGTAATCCCAGATACTCGGGAGGCTGAGGCAGGAGAATCGCTTGAACCCAGGGAGTGGTGCTTGCAGTGAGCCGAGATCACACCATTGCACTCCAACCTGGGTGACAGCGAGACTTTGTCTGAAAAACAGAAACAAACCCTGTACCTTTTACGGTTTTCTGTGGTGGTGGGTTTTGTTTTCGTGGCAGGGTCTCATTGTCCCCAAGGCTGGAGTGCAGTGGTGCAGTCACAGCTCACTGCAACCCCGACCTTCTAGGCTTAAGGAGTCCTTTCGCCTCAGCCTCCCACGTAGCTGGACCATGGTCACTTGTGTGTAACCGTTTGCAGCTGATATTCCACAGCATGGCAGAATTCCATGCGACTTCTCCACTAATGGTGTCAGAGCTTCCAGGATGTGGAATCCTGCCCACACTTGTCATCCGCCATTGTTGTTATTCTAGACGTGGGTGGAAAGTGATATCTCACTGTGGTCTTGGTTCACGTCTTTGGGGGCCGTCAGTGTATCTAGAATGGCCAAGCAGAGAGGGCGATGTGGGGTCAGGAAGGCATGGGGGTGGGGCAGACAGGGACAGTCATGGACGCAAGAGAGGGGCCTGTGCTGGGTGCCACGCCTCCCGCCTTTCCTCTCATTCACAGAGGCACTCTTACCACTCCTTAGCTTCTGGGTTTGGGGTTAGAAGCAAAGGCAGCAAGGGCTTGAAGCAGAGCTCACCCTGAGGCTATCAGGCATTGCTAAGCGAGCTGGGAACCAGGGGGCCCCCCAACAGACCCGAGAATCAGGCAGCTGCTCCCTGAGCCGTCAGAACCGACAGCCGCTGAATCTCAGTGTCAGGTGGGAGCCGGGTCGGGTGGCCCCAGTTGCAGCCCTCCTGCCTCGTATTCCACCATGGAAGCCTGACTTGGAAGGACCCCCCCGGAACAAGCTGCTTCCCTGAGAATGGCAGACCCTGCTGTCGGCTCACTTTCTCCAAGGAGCCTTTGGCATCCAGAAAGGGGCAGAGGGCGGTGGCTGGAGGGGAATGGGGCGGGCAGCAGGGCCACCCCATGCCATTTTCTCAGGCTTGGGGCCATGGTCACCAAGCCTGTCCTCCCACAGAGGAAGCTGCCACTGAAGCTGCTCATCATGTCAGCCACACTGCGTGTGGAGGACTTCACCCAGAACCCGAGGCTCTTCGCCAAGCCGCCCCCGGTCATCAAGGTAATGCAGGGTCCCGGGTTCTCTGTGGGCTTGGACGGAGCGATGATGCCCCGGTGTCGAGAGCCTCCTGAAGGGTCTCACTTGGTCACGTGGGGGAGTGACAGCAGCTTGGAGGGCGTGTTGGAAACCTTGATTCTGGGTGATGGGGAAAGGGAAGGCAGCCCTGGGCCGAAGTCACCCCCCACGCCTTCCTGGGTGTCCCACAGGTAGAATCTAGGCAGTTCCCAGTGACTGTGCACTTCAACAAGCGGACGCCTCTGGAAGACTACAGCGGGGAGTGCTTCCGGAAGGTCTGGAAGATCCACCGCATGCTGCCCGCAGGTGAGGCCCGAACCGGGAGCCTTAGGGAACAGCCTCCCTTCCTAAACCCTCGCTGAAGGCACAGGGTGGGAGGACCCATCTCCTGAGTGGCTCCAAGCAGTCCCTTGTCCCCGCCAGGCCTCGGCTTCCTCACTGGCTCCAGAGTGTTCACAACACCTGTCCTGCCTCATTCCACCCAAAATCCTATGAGGCCTCAGCTGCTTCCAGAGGGTGGAGTTTGCCATCTTTCCCTATCTGATAAGCAGAAAAACCCACGGGGTGCAGGCCGGTGCTGGCAGGTGACCATAGACACTGAGGCACTGCAGGGGGCAGGCACGTCCCCTGAGAGCCAGGGCTCCCCTTCACAGCTCCGCCTTGTCCACATTACAGCCGCTCCATTACTTGCCTCATGGTACTGAAATGGACATGACCCTTTCTGTTTGAATAGATTGTGATCGCTTCCAGCCAGAGACTCTTATTTATTTATTAGTTTTTATTTTTATTTTATTTTTTTGAGACAGAGTCTCGCTCTGTCGCCAGGGGCCAGGCTGGAGTGCAGTGGTGCAGTCTTGGCTCACTGCAACCTCCACCTCCCGGATTCAAGCAATTCTCCTGCCTCAGCCTCCTGAGTAGCTGGAACTACAGACGCACGCCACCACACCCAGCTAATTTTTTTGTATTTTTTAGTAGAGACAGGGTTTCCCCATGTTGACCAGGATGGTCTCGATCTCTTGACCTCGTGATCCGCCCACCTTGGCCTCCCAAAGTGCTGGGATTATACGTGTGAACCACCAAGCCCAGCCTTATTTATTTATTGAGGCGAAGTTTTGCTCTTGTCAGGCTGGAGTACAATGGCAAGATCTCGACTCACTGCAACCTCTGCCTCTTGAGGTCAAGCAATTCTTCTGCCTCCGCCTCCCTGGGATTACAGGCACCCACCACCATGCCCAGCTGATTTTTTGTATTTTTAGTAGAGATGGGGTTTCACCATGTTGCCCGGGCCAGTCTTGAACTGCTGACCTCAGGTGATTCACCTTCCTCAGCTTCCCAAAGTGCTGGGATCACAGGCATGAGCCACCATGCCCGGCCTCTCTTTTTTTTGAGATGGAGTTTTGCTCTCGTTGACCAGGCTGCAGTGCAATGGCGCGATCTCAGCTCACTGCAACCTCTGCCTTCCAGAGTCAAGCAATTCTCCTGCCTCGGCCTCCCGAGTAGCTAGGATGACAGGCGCACACTGCCCGCCAAGCTGTTTTTGTATTTTAGTAGAGACAGGGTTTTACCATGTTGGCCAGGCTGGTCTTGCATTCCTGACCTCAGGTGATCCACCCTTGGCCTCCCAAAATGCTGGGATTACAGGCATGAGCCCACCGCACCCATCCTAGCCAGAGACCCTCATATGCTGAATTGAGGCCCGAGACTGGCTTTCTCCATATTAGGGAGGCCAGGAGCCGTGGGGTGCTTCCCATCAAGCTTGACCTTGTTCTTTGAGGAAGCCAAGGTCGCTGCTTCGTGATGCTCTGTCCTTGCTCTGCGTGAGGCCTCTGGGCGTTCAGGGGCTCTTGGGGCTCCCGTCCGTTCTCTGGGAGACTAGGGCTGGTGGGAGGCGAGGCGAGGTGGGAGCTTGGGCAATGAGGCTTCCTGCGGCCTCGGCCCCAGGGCACCTTCGGCTTTGTCACGAGTGTGCTGTGCAGGCTTTGACTTGCGCACGTTTCTCGTGGCTTTCAGGTCTGTGCCTAGGAGGGGCGCTGCTGGGCTGTGCGGTCACCATGTTTGTTGAACTCCCCCCAGCAGCTCCTTCAGTCTGGGGGTGCTGCCTCCTGCTCATCTGCGTCCGTGCACCCCTGTCCTCCCCAGTTACCCCTGGAGCCCCGACTCTCAGCGCAGGGCCCAGCAGGTGCTCCTTGCTAAGTCAGTGTTTGTGGATGACTGGCGGATAACGCAGGGGCCCGTTCTTCCACAGGTGGCATCCTGGTGTTCCTGACGGGGCAGGCGGAGGTGCACGCACTGTGTCGCAGGCTCAGGAAGGCTTTCCCACCCTCCCGATCCCGGCCGCCAGGTAAAGAGGACGCCCCCACCAGCACTCTGCCCTGAGCAGCTGGGCTTGGCCTCGAGCTCGCCGGCTGGGGTGCGGCTCCCACCTCTGAGTTTCCCTCTGGGAGTGTCGGGTGGCGCCTTTGCCATTCCCCACTTCACACCCAAAGAAACGGCCACCACTGAATGGCCTTGTCCTGAACAACAAAGAGCAGCGTGCTCGCGACCACGCTGGCCACAGATGCCTTTCTCCCCAACCTGCCTCCCCAGAAAAGGACGACGATCAGAAAGACTCAGCAGAGGAAATGCGGAAGTTTAAGAAGTCCAGGGCCAGGGCCAGGAAGGCTCGGGCCGAGGTACGTGGGGGCTGGGAGGGACTCCTGGAGAGTAAGGCTGTGTTTTCCAGGATGGTGGCCTCCAGCCTCATGTGGCTGCTTAAGTTGAAGTGTAATTGGTATAAAATAAAATTAAAAATCCAAGCCGGGCGCGGTGGCTCAAGCCTGTAATCCCAGCACTTTGGGAGGCCGAGGCGGGTGGATCACGACGTCGAGAGATCGAGACCATCCTGGTCAACATGGTGAAACCCCGTCTCTACTCAAAATACAAAACATTAGCTGGGCATGGTGGCGCGTGCCTGTAATCACAGCTACTCAGGAGGCTGAGGCAGGAGAATTGCCTGAACCCGGGAGGCGGAGGTTGCGGTGAGCCGAGATCACGCCATTGCACTCCAGCCTGGGTAACAAGAGCGAAACTCTGTCTCAAAAAAAAAAAAAATTAAAAATCCAGTTCCTGGTCGGACACAGTAGCTCATGCCTGTAATTCCAGCACTTTGGGAGGCCAAGATAGGAGGATCATTTGAGGCATTGAGTTTGAGACCAGCCTGGGCAACATGGTGAGACCCTGTCTCTACAAAAAATTTTTTAATTAACCCAGTGTGGTGGTGTGTGCCTGGGGTCGCAGCTGCTGAGGCTGAGGCAGGAGAACCGTCTGAGCCCAGGAGGTCATGGCTGTAGTGAGCTGTGATGGTTCCGCTGTACCCCAGCCTGGGCAACAGAGCAAGACTCTTTGTCTCAGAAAAGGAAAAGGCCAGGCATGATGGTTCACGCCTGCAATCTCAGCACTTTGAGAGGCTGAGGCCGGTGGATCACCTGAGGTCAGGAGTTCAAGTCCAGCCTGACCAAAGGCACCGCAGGACACTGGTCTGTCTGCATTCATGGGGCCCCTGCAAGCACACGGTGCTGGGTAACACTCCCCGGCCCTGGAAGCCTGCATCCCTCAGCAACAGGTGGGAAGCTCCTGTTACATTCAACATTGCAAATGCTTGAGGCCTCCTCATGCCGGGCGAGTCCCCATCTCTACTAAAAATACAAAATTAGCCAGGTGTGGTAGTGTGCGCCTATAATCCCAGCTGCTCAGGAGGCTGAGGCAGGAGAATTCCTTGAACCTGGGAGGTGGAGGTTGCAGTGAACTGAGATCGCACCATTGCCCTCTAGCCTAGGCAACAAGAATGGAACTCCCATCTCGAAAAGAAAAGAAAAGGAAAAGAAAATCCAGTTCCTCCATTTCCCCAGGCCCGTATCAGCTACTCTGTAGCCGCAGGGGGCTGCCGGACCCACCCCGCTGGACAGCGCAGGTCTGCGGACCCCTACGTGTCTGGGCCTGGGGCAATGGCGGAAGTGGATTTCTTTTCCTTTTCTGAGACAGAGCCTGCGGCCCGCCTTGTGGAAGGCAGTTCTGCTGCAATGCACAGCTCTCGGGGCTGCAGCGTGGGCTGGGCTTTGAAACAGTCTCTGAGGAAGCTTCCAGAAAGCCAGGCCCTGAGCACCTGCGTGGGGCCTGTGAGGACCCCCTGGGAGGGCCGGCAGAGCCCTGATGCTGGCTGAAGAGGCTGGGCAGTGAGGACGCTGGGCTGGGAGGGCCTTGTCTCTAGCGTCTGCGTGAAGGCACCATGGGTCTTAGGGTCCCTGACAGTAGCAGGAGCACTTACCTGTCTCCGGCTTGCCTGTTGCCCTACCGGCGTGTCAGGCAGTGATCCACGTTTCTCTCGTGTGTCCACAGAACCCTCCCAGCAGCCTGAGAGACAAGGTCCATGATAGTCCCCAGGGTTTAGGTGGGGAAACTGAGGCAGGAACAAAGAGTTATGTGGCCTGCCCTGGGTCACAGAGCCTATGGGTGGGGAGGGATTGGGGCTTCCACACGAGGGCATCGGTCTTTCTGCCTGCACATGCCATGTCCCCACACCAGGGTCCCCTGCAGCCCAGGTGTTCATGTCTCATTCACTGTAGGTGCTGCCCCAGATCAACTTGGATCATTACTCAGTGTTGCCGGTGGGCGAAGGTGACGAGGACAGGGAGGCAGAAGTGGACGAGGAGGAGGGGGCCCTGGACTCTGACCTCGATCTGGACCTGGAGGACGGCGGGCAGGATGGAGGTGTGGCCCTGGAACCGCTTCCTGTTCAAATAGCTCTGCCCTGAGGATGTGCCCAGAGCCCTCCCTGCTCTCGGGATGTGGGCCCCTCGGCGGCTGGGGTTCCAGCAGCTTTGTCCCTGATGCTTCCCGCGCATGAGGAGGCCTCGAGCATTTGCCGTGCTGAATGTAGCGGGCCGCCAACCCCGCTGCTGAGGGACACGGGCCTCCAGGGCTCGGGAGTGTTGTCCAGCGCCGTGTGCTTGCAGGGGCCCCATGAATGCAGACGGACCAGTGCCCTGCTGTGCCCAGCCAGGGGCTGAGTGGGGCAGTAGAGGGTACCAGACCCAACCTGACCCCCACCACGATGCTGCCCGGATGCGAGGGGCAGTCAGGCCCCAGGATCCACGCCAGAGGATTGAGGAGGAGACTGTGCAGTGAGGCCGGGGTTCAGACCTGGCTCAGGGCAGTAGGGATGAGAGCCCTGGGAAACTCTCAGCAGTCCCCCGAGGCTTGGCCTGGCTGGTCCCGAGGGGACTTCCCTAGCAGGGCAGGACAGGAGCTGGGCCAGCCTGGGTGTGCAGGGCCACTGTGGCCGGCACCTGCCTGTGGGCATCTGTCCCGGCTGGGGTGCCAGCGGCCTTTGCATTCCCTCCAGGTGAGCAGCCAGACGCCTCCCTCCCGCTGCACGTGCTCCCGCTGTACTCTCTGCTGGCCCCAGAGAAACAAGCTCAGGTAACCGTGCTGGGCCGGGTGCCCAGCTTTTGGGGAACTTTCAAGGGCAGTGCAGTGGGTATAGTCAAGCCCTTGGCGGTCCCCTCCATCTGCTGTTTGACCAGCAGCCCCAGAGTTCTGAGGACTATTGAGGTGGTTGTGGAGAATAGAGAACCCTCCCCGCCCCCGGGCCCTGGGGCCCAGGCGGCATGGCTCTGTCCTTGCGCCTCCATTCCATGGTTTCTTTGCTGATTCCGGTGTTTTCCTGCCATCCCCTCCCCCAATCCTAGGTCTTTAAGCCTCCGCCGGAGGGGACTAGGCTGTGTGTCGTGGCCACCAACGTGGCCGAGACGTCTCTTACCATCCCTGGCATCAAGTACGTGGTGGACTGTGGGAAGGTCAAGAAGCGCTACTACGACCGCGTCACCGGTGTGTCCTCCTTCCGTGTCACCTGGGTCTCCCAGGCATCAGCTGACCAGCGGGCAGGCAGAGCAGGCCGGACAGAGCCCGGCCACTGCTACAGGTGGGTCACCAGGTTCCTCCCCAGGGACGTTGGTGCTGCCCTGCAGTGGCCACTGAGGAGCTGAGGAAGGACGCTGACCCTGCCTCCATCTGTAGTGCACCCCATGTCTTGCTGGGCCCCTGTGACTGGGGCGCTCCCCAGCCCTTTTGCTGGCTTTCAGATACACACACTATTTCTTTTTTTTTGAGATGGAATTCCGGTTTTGTCGCCCAGGCTGCAGTGCAATGGCACAGTCTTGGCTAACTACAACCTCTGCCTCCTGGGTTCAAGTAATATTTCTGCCTCAGTCTCCCGAGTACCTGGGACTACAGGCGCTGGCCACCATGCCCGGCTAATTTGTGTATTTTTAGTAGAGACAGGGTTTCACTGTGTTGGCCAGGCTGGTCTCAAACTCCTGACCTCAGGTGATCCACCCGCCTCAGCCTCCCAAAGTGCTGGGATCACAGGCGTGAGCCACTGCCCGGCCTCACACTTTCTTTATTCTGTTACTGGGACCAGGCACCGGTTTTGAGTCCTGTTTGTTTTGTTCACAGCTTGATCAGGACCTCATTCACATACCATAAAGCGCATCATTTTAAAGTGTACGATACAGGAGTTTTTAGGAAGGCCAGAGTTTTGCAGCCATCACCACAATGTCAGAACTTCCCATCAACCCAGAAAGAAACCTCGTGGCTGCCGGGCGCGGTGGCTCAAGCCTGTAATCCCAGCACTTTGGGAGGCTGAGGTGGGTGGATCACAAGGTCAAGAGATCGAGACCACCCTGGTCAACATGGTTGAAACCCCGTCTCTACTAAAAATACAAAAAATTAGCTGGGCATGGTGGCGCGTGCGTGTAATCCCAGCTACTCAGGAGGCTGTGGCAGGAGAATTATTTGAACCCAGGAGGCGGAGGTTGCGGTGAGCTGAGATCGCGCCATTGCACTTCAGCCTGGGTAACAAAAGCGAAACTCCGTCTCAAAAAAAAAAAAAAAAAAAGAAAACCAGTAGGAAGCAATTATAGTTAAAGTGTAGAGTGCTATGCACCGTCCCCTTTGTTAAGCACTCACTCTACATGGAATAATAGCTTTTGTTTGTTTTGAGATGGAGTCTCGTTCAGTCACCCAGGCTAGAGTACAGTGACCCTGTCTCAGCTCACCACAACCTCTGCCTCCTAGATTCAAGCGATTCTCCTGCCTCAGCCTCCCAAGTAGTTGGGACTACAGGCATGTGCCACTACGCCCTGCTAATTTTTGTATTTTTAGTAGAGACAGGGTTTCACCATGTTGGCCAGGCTGGTCTTGGTCTCCTGACCTCGTGATCCACCTGCCTTGGCCTCCCAAAGTGCTGGGATTACAGGTGTGAGCTGCCGCACCCAGCCTGTGGAGTAGTATCTAATTAATCTTTATCAATCCTCCATGAGGCAGCTGCAATTTGAGCTGTATTTCACAGGTGAGGAGAATGAGGCAGGAAGGGGTGAAGCACCGTGGCTGGTGGGTGTCGAGATCCCATCCCAGCGGCATGACTGAATTGTTTGCTTTCCCGACTTCTCTCTGCCCAGGCTGTATTCCTCTGCAGTTTTTGGTGACTTCGAACAGTTTCCACCTCCAGAAATCACCCGGAGGCCTGTTGAAGACCTAATCCTTCAGATGAAGGCTCTTAACATTGAAAAGGTTAGTTGCTGCCCCAGCCCCACTCCCAGCCACCCCGTCCGGGCACCTCCCTTTCCCCAAGGCAGGGAGCCCAGAGCTGAGCCTGCTGCTGCCTGGCCTGCGGCAGCCACTTACACAGCAGTGCGGCTGCAGGTGCTCTCAGAGCCTCTGAGCTCCTGTGACCACCGCCTCCCCAATGCTGTGTCTCCCGTGGGCACCCAGGGGAGGGCTGCCTAGAAGAGAGGCATCCAGGTCCTGCATGCTGCCCGTGGGCCATCCGTCCTGGGGCACACAGAACGTGTTGCTGGGTCTTCCTGGCTACGGGTTTCTCTGACCCAGTCCTTCAGTAGAGAGGGGATCCCTGTAGGGTCACCCCCTCCCCCTGCTCCAGGGCAGGCTGAGACAGGCAGTACCCCGTGCCATGCTGTGTGCTGTCCCGTGGGTGTTCAGATCCCCATTTAACTGATGAGGAAACTGAGGCAAGGAAGTGAAGGTCTTTGTCAGGGACACAGAGCTCGTAAGTGACAGAACCCACATGTGCCTTTCAGACATCTGTGTGCACTGATATTTCTGGATGTTATTATGTTCAAAATTATAAAAAATTCAGCGACTTCACACCATCAGGGAGAAGGTGAAGCACATCCCACTGTCTACCATGTGTGGCCTGTGTCCCCAGTTATGTTTCCAAGCACATGACCTCCTGTTTTTTTATTACTGACTGGTTTTCTGAATATTGTGTGATATTTTACACGCTGATTTGGGCTTGATTTTTTTCACCTAATAAAATCATGGATGCCGGCCGGGCATGGTGGCTCACACCTATAATCCCAGTGCTTTGGGAGGCTGAGGCTGCTGCACCAGCTGAGGTCGGGAGTTCAAGACTAGCCTGGCCAACATGGTGCAGCCCCATCTCTACTAAAAATTAAAAAAAACCTAGCCAGGGAGGCCAGGCACGGTGGTTCATGCCTGTAATCCCAGCATTTTGGGAGGCCGAGGCAAGTGGATCACCTGAGGTCAGGAGTTCGAGACCAACCTGACCAACATGGTGAAACCCTGTCTCTACAAAACATACAAAAAATTAGCCGGGTGTGGTGATGCACGCCTGTAATCGCAGCTCCTCAGGAGGCTGAGGCAGGAGAATCACTTGAACCCAGGAGGCGGAGGTTGCAGTGAGCCGAGATCACACCATTGCACACCAGCCTGGTGACACGGCAAGACTGTTTCCAAAAAAAATTAGCCAGGCATGGTGGTGGGCCTATAATCCCAGCTACTTGGGAGGCTGAGGCAGGAGAATCACTTGAACCTGAGAGGCAGAGGTTGCAGTGAGCCGAGATCACACCATTGTACTCCAGACTGAGCGACAGAGCAAGACTCTGTCTGAAAAAAAAAAAAAAAAAAGAAAGAAATAATGGATGCCAGGTATGTGCTGGGTGCTCTGCACCTGTGACCTCAGGTTATCCTCCCGGCCACCCTAGGAGGGAGTTACTCGTGTTATCACCCCATTTGCCAGATGAGGAGCCTGAGGCACTGAGACAGATAGGCCTGACTGTGGGTCACGTGGCTAGAAAGTGTCAGGCATGGGCTGGGACCACAATCTGGAGTGACATCAAGTCCCCTTTTTGGGAACTTGGCAGTGGCTTCCCCTGGCTCCTGAGTCAGTTCTGGAGCAGGCCCTCGCCTGTCTCCCCCCAGACCTGGGTTCCTAGCGTCCCCTCCACACCTGCGTGCCTGCTGCAGGCTCACCACCCAGTCTCCAGCTTTATTGAGATAGAGTTTGTGCACCACACAGTCACCCGTTGAAAGCGTGCTCAGAAAGTTGTGCAAACATCACCACCATGACCATTTTCATCACCCCAGAAAGAAACCCTGTACCCTTTATCTGTCACCACCCCCAGTCCCTGGCCCCTGTGCCCTCTATGGCTTTGCCTGTTTGGAACATTTCATGCAGATGGAATCCTGCAGCATGTGGCCTTTGTGCCTGGCACCTTTCCCTGAGTGCGATGCTCTCAAGGTCCGCCCGTGGTGTAGCGTGTGCCGCTGCTTCACGTGTTTTCGTGGCTGAATCATAGTCCGTTGTACGGTTGGGCCACGTTTTGTTCATCCGCTGATAAGATGCATGGGTTACTTCCACCTTTTGGCCATTGTGATACATTTATTGACATTATTATTATTTTTTGAGATGGGATCTCACTCTGTTGCCCAGACTGAAGTGCAGTGGCACAATCTCAGCTCATAGAAACCTCTGCCTCCTGGGTTCAAGTCATTCTCCTGTCACAGCCTCCCAAGTAGTTGGGACTACAGGCGAGCGCCACCACACCTGGCTAATTTTTGTATTTTTAGTAGAGATGGGGTTTCACCATGGTGGTCAGGCTGGTCTCAAACTCCTGACCTCAGGTGATCCACCCGTCTCAGCCTCCCAAAGTGCTGGGATTACAGGTGCGAACCACCACACCTGGCCAATTTATTCACATTATGCCTCGCTGACTACCTGCAGCCCCTCCTGGTCAAATGACACAGTCCTCGTGAGTGTAATAGTACATTTAAAAACAAAAGCCAAAAAACGCACCCAGCGGGGGCAAAGCACAGCCCCCAGCGCCTCGCCAGTGCTTGGAACGTGTTTTTGAGTGAATGGATGATGTGAGTTCCCTCGGCCCCTGGCCTTTGAGGGTACCACCAGGTCTCTGTGTCTCTGCTGGCATGAGCTGAGCCCGGAGAAGGGGTGGAGGGAGTGGCCTGCCGCAGGCAGAACCGGAGCACCGGCCTTGCCTCTCAGCACTCACCCTGTCCCTGCCACGTCTCCTCATGTCCCAGGTCATCAACTTCCCCTTCCCAACGCCCCCCTCCGTGGAAGCCCTTATTGCCGCTGAGGAGCTGTTGATCGCACTGGGTGCCCTGCAAGCGCCCCAGAAAGCAGAAAGGTAGGGCCAATAGCATGCCTGCGTGCTGCGCCGAGCGGGGCCCTCTCTCCCCTTTGCTGGACCCGAGCCGCCTCAAGTGTGGGGCCTTCCGGCTCTGGCTCCAGAACCTCCTCTCGGAGCACCCACCACCTCCGTCTCCAGGGTGAAGCAACTGCAGAAGGACCGGCTGAGCTGCCCCATCACCGCGCTGGGCCGGACCATGGCCACGTTCCCTGTGGCGCCCCGCTACGCCAAGATGCTGGCGCTGGGCCGGCAACACGGCTGCCTGCCCTACGCCATCGCCATCGTGGCCACCATGACGGTGCGGGAGCTGTTCGAGGAGCTGGACAGGTGCGAGGTTAGCGGCTGGGCATTCGGGGCCAAGCTCAGTCCCGATGGGGGCTCTGGGCTGAGAGCTGACCTGCACCCCGGCTTCCTGGGGAATCGCCGGCTTGTCGGCTGGCCTCTTGCAAGACCCTCGTTCTGTCTGAGCCCGTCTGCGTTCTCATCTCTGCAGTGGCCGTGGTGGCCCCTGTCTGCTGCCCCTTTTAGGTCACGTGAAATAGACTAGGAGGTGGGGTCGGGGTCCTCCACTGGTCATCAGAGGGTCATAGATTCCAGAAAAAGGACACTTTGAGTGAAATCACTTAAAACAGACCAAAATAGGGAAAAGCAGTACTCTTGAAAGGTAGCACTAAGTAAGGCCAGGCGTGGTGGCTCACACCTGTAATCCCAGCTACTCAGGAGGCTGAGGTGGGACAATCACTTGAACGCAGGAGGTGGAGGTTGCATTGAGCTGAGATCATGCCACTGCACTCCAGCCTGGGTGAAAGAGTGAGACCCTTTTCAAAAAAAAAAAAAAGAAAAAGAAAAGTTGCACTAAGACCATGAAGGTATGTTTAGTGCAGTATTTATTTAACAACATTGACTTCTTTTTCTTTTTCTTCACACCCACATATACCTAGAAAAGTTTAGATTATGACTACATACTACTTTGTAGAATGAACAATTCTTTAGTCATTTCCTGGCATCCTGTTGCATAGATCTCCCTTTGGCAGCTTGATGATAAAAGGGGTCATTTCTGTGGAAATTTGTGGAGGGAACCTGAGTTTCTCAAGGGCTTCGTAAGTCTTCAGCATTCACATTCCCCATGAGACAGCTTTTCACCACATCGGGTTTTTTTGTTTTTTGTTATTAGATCTGTTGCACCTTAATTACTTTCTTTTTTTCTTTTTTTTTTTTTTTTAATTTTAAATTTTTTGAGACGGAGTCTCGCTCTGTCACCAGGCTGGGGTGCAGTGGCACAATCTCAGCTCATTGCTGCAACCTCCGACTCCCGGATTCAAGCGATTCTTCTGCCTCAGCCTCCCAAGTAGCTGGGATTACAGGCACCCGTCACCACGCCAGCTAATTTTTGTATTTTCAGTAGAGATGGGGTCACCATGTTGGCCAGGATGATTTTGGTCCCCTGACCTCATGATCCACCCACCTCGGCTTCCCAGAGTTTTAGGATTACAGGCATGAGCCACCATGCCTGGCCACGTCATCAGTTTTGACCGTCTCTCTCTCAGCTGTGAGCCAGGCTTCTGCTGCCACCATCTCATCAACTCGGAATGGTGCAGGCAGGCCCCCGACATCACTTCAGTGACTTTATGAGCCTCTGCCTCTATGCAGTCTGCTGCTTCCCTTGGGGTCAGTCTGCCTGTGTTTGTACCATATTGTCAGGTGACAGAGCATCTAGCTGGGGAGACAATCAGGTGGACACTGGGGAATCTTCAGATTTGGATGATTTTTCTCTGCTTATCCTCCTCCACCTGCCCCCGCAGTCCCACCCACCCTAACCAGGAACTTTGCTTTAGACCACATCACTACGTGAGCCATTGCATACTGCAGCCTGAGCCTGTGAAATGTGGCAATCATGGTAACAAACTGACTTACCGTCTTACCTGTTTTTAACTAGTTTAAACAACCACGTGTGGCCGGTGGCCACTGTATTGACCAGGGCAGTTCCAGACCTTTCCCTGCGCTCTGCACAGACAGAGATTTAGTTTGCAGAAACGGGATCAGCAGATCCTGCAACTTGCTTTTTCTGCATCTTGGATCTTTTCAGCGTCAGTGAATCTGAACTTGAAAAGCAGCTTTAGCCAGGAGCATGGTGGTTCACACCTGTAATCTCAGCCTTGGGAGGCCAAAGCAGGCAGATGAGCAGTCAGGAGTTTGAGATCAGCCTGGCCAAAATGGTGAAACCCCGCCTCTACTAACAATATAAAAGCTGGGCATGGTGGTGGCACCTGTAATCCTAGCTACTCATCAAAATCCCATGGGGAGAATAATAGGGTTCTCCAGAGAAGCAGAAAGTGGCGTCAGTTTCAGTCGGGGTCTGGAGACCCAAGAACCAGGAGCGTGAAGGGCAGGGAAGACCCAGCTCACATAGGTGACCCTGTCCTGGCGATTAAAGGAGTTCCCGCCACTGAGGCCCTGAGGGCAGCTGGGGCTGCAGCCCAGGCAGTGTGTGTGTGTGTGTGTTCACAGACCAGCGTCCAGTGACGAGGAGCTCGCCAGGCTGAAGGGCAAGCGGGCCCGGGTGGCCCAGATGAAGAGGGCCTGGGCAGGGCAGGGGGCTTCTCTGAAGCTTGGCGACCTTATGGTGCTGCTAGGTCTGTGCCCTGCCTGGTGGAGGGTGTTGGGAGGGTCCCCCCGGCCTGGGAGGGGTCAGGGAGAGAGCATGTCCCCACTTTGTCTCCCAGGTGCCGTGGGAGCCTGTGAGTACTCTGGCTGCACGCCCCAGTTTTGCGAAGCCAACGGGCTGCGGTACAAAGCCATGATGGAGACCCGGCGCCTGCGGGGCCAGCTGACCACCGCAGGTACGGCCCGCGCCGGCACAGCCCTGCACCCGCGGGCAGCCCGAGCTGCGCGCTTAGAATGTTTAAACTTGTTCTGAGCAAAGTGATACGTAGAGTCCATGTTTGCAAACTTGCTACTCACCAAAATGTATTTATAATCCTAAATCAATACTTGGGGAGCGTTTGCAGGCATGAGGGAACGTGCCCACGAGCAGGGCAACTTGCTTTTTCTGCATCTTGGATCTTTTCAGGGTCAGTGAATCTGAACTTGAAAAGCAGCTTTAGCCAGGGGCATGGTGGTTCACACCTGTAATCTCAGCCTTGGGAGGCCAAAGCAGGCAGATGAGCGGGCAGGAGTTTGAGATCAGCCTGGCCAAAATGGTGAAACCCCGCCTCTACTAACAATACAAAAGCCGGGCATGGTGGTGGCACCTGGCGGATTCAGGCCTCCAGCCTGTGCCCTCCGCCACCAGGCTGTCTCTTGGTGTTGCCTGTTCCCTGATCCCCGGCCATTTTCTGTCACCGCCCTGGCCTGGACCCCTCTTCCCTCCCAGACCCTTCTCATGCAGAAGGGTGAGGTCTTGCCCTGGACGCTATACCTTGGCTCAGCAGCAGAGATGCTTCCTGCCACCAGCACCCAGGGAAGCTTGACAGGAAGGAAGTGTCCTCCAATGTATGGCAGGAGGCCCATGCGTAGAGAGGGTAGTGTGGACACTGGGTATCTTCCCGGCAGGCCATGTTCTTTTACCCGAGGCTAGTGGGGAACTTGCCTTCCGTTCAAGCAGATCCCAGGATTTGATGCCAGAATTGATGGCTCTCTTCCGGCCGGTCCTTCTCCCAGTGCCAGGTGCATGGTGGCGGCCCTGTCACTGTGCTCTGTGTCCCTCTGGCTGTGGCTTTCCTGAGCAGCCCATCCCAGGTGCAGCAGCTCAGAATTATATTCAACCTCCAGACAGCGCTGGTTACAGTGGCTTGGTGACGTTAGCAGTTTATTGTTGCAAGGAAGAGGAGCCACTGGGTCAGCAGCCCAGGGCATTTCTCTGCTGTCATCCTCCCGCCGTTCGCTGTGGCGTCCGTCCTAAGGTCACCTTGTGGGCTGAGAAGGTAGTTGGAGGCTTAGTCACGTCTGCCTTCCAGGAAGGAAGGAGAAGGGAAGGACGAGACCAGGGTGCCTGCCGGCCGTCCTGTTCCTGTATTGAACGTTTCCAGGAATTCCATCTGCAAACTCCTTCTTTACATCGTGGACCAGAACTGAGTCTGAGACCGCCTGGGTGCTGGGGGAGGGTCATCTCTGAGCAGAATGCACTGCTGCCCAGGCAGGACTTGGGGCTTTGTCCCAAGAAAGAAGGAGTGGAGGGGGGCCGGCTGCAGCCCTGCCTGCGGGGGGCTTTGTGTCCTGCTGGTGGCCTCTGGGGAGTGGCTGGGATGAGCAGGTGGCTGAGGCCAGATCACTGAGCATGGCTGCGATGCTCTAGGAGGTCAGGGCAGAGCTGGCGCCGTCCTCACCCTTGGCTCTCCCCTCAGTCAATGCCGTGTGCCCCGAGGCTGAGCTCTTCATGGATCCCAAGATGCAGCCGCCCACCGAGAGTCAGGTGACCTTCCTGCGACAGATTGTGACGGCTGGCCTGGGGGACCACCTGGCCCGCAGGGTCCAGAGTGAGGAGCTGCTAGAGGACAAGTGGAGGAACGCCTACAAGGTGCCCCCCCCCACCTCCCCACCCGGCTGGCTTGGGGCACGGTCAGGGCACCTGGCGAGGGGCAGGCAGGCTGGGCCTTCCGGGTCCTGGGGAGGCCTGTCCCTCTCGGCTGTGGGTCCCCAAAAGCTCTGGGAAATATCCCACCAAGGAACAGGTGGGGCCTGCAGTAGAGTCCCATCTTCCTTGGTTCAGTTCTCACTCCTAACTTTAAAAAAAAAAAAAAAATAGGCCGGGCGCGGTGGCTCAAGCCTGTAATCCCAGCACTTTGGGAGGCCGAGGCGGGTGGATCACGAGGTCGAGAGATCGAGACCATCCTGGTCAACATGGTGAAACCCCGTCTCTACTAAAAATACAAAAAATTAGCTGGGCATGGTGGTGCGTGCCTGTAATCCCAGCTACTCAGGAGGCTGAGGCAGGAGAATTGCCTGAACCCAGGAGGCGGAGGTTGCGGTGAGCCAAGATCGCGCCATTGCACTCCAGTCTGGGTAACAAGAGCGAAACTCCGTCTCAAAAAAAAATAAAAAAAAAATAAAAAAATAAAAAACAGTTTAATTGAAATATAATTCACACAGCATTTAAATTCTTTTTGGGTTTTCTGGTTTTTTTAGAGACAGGGTCTTGCTCTGTTGTCCAGGCTAGAGTGCAGTGGCACAATCATACCTCAGTGCAGCCTCGAACTCCCAGGCGCAAACAATCTCGCCTCAGCCTTCTGAGTAGCTGGGACTACAGGGGCACAGCAGCACCCCTGACTAATTTTGTTGTTGGTGGTGGTTTGTTTCTTGAGACACTCTCACTCTGTTACCCAGGTTAGAGTGCAGTGGCAGGAACTCAGCTCACTGCAACCTCCACCTCCCAGGTTCGAGCAATTCTCCTGCCTCAGCCTCCCAAGTAGCTGGAAGTACAGGCGTGTGACACCGTGCCCAGCTAATTTTTGTATTTTTAGTAGAGAAAGGGTTTCACCATGTTGGCCAGGCTGGTCTCGAACCCCTGACCTGAGGTAATCCACCCACATTGGCCTCCCAAAACGCTGGGCTTAGAGGCATGTTACCCAGGCTGGTCTTGAACTCCTGGCCTCTAACCTTGGCCTCCCAAAGTGTTAGGATTACGGGTGTGACCCGCTGCATCTGGCCTGCATTTAAACCCATTCAAAGTATTCAATTCAGTGGTTTTGGTTCTTTTTTAGAGTTTCGCTCTTGTTACCCAGGCTGGAGTGCAATGGCGCGATCTTGGCTCACCGCAACCTCCGCCCCCTGGGTTCAGGCGATTCTCCTGCCTCAGCCTCCTGAGGAGCTGGGATTACAGGCACGCGCCACCATGCCCAGCTAATTTTTTGTATTTTTAGTAGAGACGGGGTTTCATCATGTTGACCAGGATGGTCTCGATCTCTTGACCTTGTGATCCACCCGCCTCGGCCTCCCAAAGTGCTGGGATTACAGGCTTGAGCCACCATGCCCGGCCCGGTTTTGGTACTTTCACAGAGTTTTGCAACCATTACCATAGTTAACTTTAGAACATTTTCATTACCCCACAAAGAAACCCCACATCTGTTACCTGTGGGTCCCTGGTTCCCCTTCACCCCCGTTTTCATGATCCTGCTTTCTGTCTGTGGATCTGTCTATTCTGGGCGTTTGGCACAAGTGGAATCTTAACACACATGGCCTTTCATGTCTGGCCTCTTTCACTTGGCGCGATGCTTTCAAAACCCAGCCACACCATGGCGGGAGTCGGTGCTTCCTTCCTTTTTGTGGCTGATCAGACTCCAGTGTTGTGGATGGGCCGCATTTCCCGGCTGATGGAACGCTCTCCTACTTTTGTGGCTGGGAGTGGATAGTCAGATTCTCCTGGGTTGAGAGTATGCGGAACCCCTGGGTTGGGTTCCTCCCTGACCACATCACTCTCCATTCTCTGCAGACCCCTCTCCTCGACGACCCCGTCTTCATCCACCCCAGCTCTGTCCTTTTCAAAGAGCTCCCCGAGTTTGTAGTCTACCAGGAAATCGTGGAGACCACCAAGATGTACATGAAAGGTACCAAGGCCTGCAGACAGCCCCTCATCCCTTCACGGTGGCTCTGATGGGGCTGTGGCTGGGACCCTGGGGTGGAGGCATAGGAGCCCCTCCCATGGAGGTGCCACTGTGACCCCAGCCTCCTCCCCCGGCCCCCAGGTGTCTCCAGCGTGGAGGTCCAGTGGATCCCCGCCCTGCTGCCCTCTTACTGCCAATTCGACAAGCCTCTGGAGGAGCCGGCCCCAACCTATTGCCCTGAGCGGGGGCGGGTGCTGTGTCACCGTGCCAGTGTGTTCTGTGAGTGGGGGCAGCATCCTGGGCATCCTGAGCCCCCTGCAGCCCTGGGCTTCGTGGACACATGGTCCCATCCCCTGTCCCCGGACGTGTGTGTCTCGGGTGGGGCAGGGATGGAACTCGGGAGCGCCACTGCAGAAGGGTCCCTGGCTCACTGGCTCCCGCCCTCCAGATCGCGTGGGCTGGCCACTCCCGGCCATCGAGGTGGACTTTCCGGAGGGCATTGACCGCTACAAGCACTTTGCCCGGTTCCTGCTGGAAGGGCAGGTAGGTGGCACAGCGGCCCCTGGCCCTCGTCTCGGGTACCATGGGCAGGAGCAGCACGGGGCCCACCCCTTCTCATGGTCTCTTGCCAGGTCTTCTGCAAGCTGGCCTCATATCAGGGCTGTCTGCTGTCCAGCCCCAGCACCATGCTGAAGACATGGGCCAGGTACAGCCTTTGTGGGAACCTCACAGTGGGCAGGAGGGGTCGGGGGCCTGGATGACCGCCCCAGGGCAGCTGGGACAAAGGGCCACACACGGGTGTGCAGCGGCTCTCGCTCGGGGCGGGTCCCTCTGCCTCCGCCGGCCTCCTGTGCCTATGGCCGAATCATTCCCGTCCCTGCCTCCATCTGCATTCGGCCATGTCTCTGTGTGTCTCTGGGTCCCTCACTGTGCTCTCTCCTCATAAGGACAGCAGTCATCGGATTCAGGGCCCAGCCTACTCCAGGATGATCTCTGCTTATGACGTTTGCAGTGACCCTCTTTCTGTATGAGGTCACACGCTGATGTTCTGGGCGGATATGAATCTGGGGTAGGGAGACACTGGGCAGCTCCCACAGACCGCCAGGTGTCAGTGGCAGGCATCCTCACCTCCTGGCCCTGGGGGCTTCCTCCCAGCTGAGCACAGACTCGCCCAGTCCCGCCCACCACCCCTGCACCAGGGCTCACCCTGCCCTCTGCCTCCTGCTTCTGCTCTCCTGCCTGTGGCCCAGACCCACAGACACTTCCCTTGTCCTGGGGCTGGCAGAGCCTCTGGTGCAGGGGCTTGGGGCACGGGGACAGGCCTGAAGGTGCAGGCGGGCGCCAGGGACTCAAGTTGGGATGTGCGGCACAGCACCCCCTGCTGGGCTATCAGGAGCCGCATCAGTCACCAGGGCACGTTTCCCCGTGTGGCCCTGTACTGGCTAGGTTCTTGGGGCTGGGATACAGGCACCATCCATGTGCCACGGCAGGACACAGGTAAGGCCTCGGTGGGCAGGGGGTGGAGTATGACTGGGCTGGGCAGGGAGAGCCTGCCCAGACTCAGAGGAGGCAGGGCTGGAGCCGGGCACAGATGTGGGCAGATTCGGAGGAGGCAGGGCAGAGCCGGGCACAGATGTGGAGGCAGGTTCTAGATGGGACATTTTGCATGCACTGAGCAGCCTTGGTAGGCAAGGAATGTGGACCAGAGGCAGCCAGGGTACATGGGAGGAGATGGGGTCGAGGGTCTTCTGTTCCAGTAGGATTAGAGGAAACGGACCCTTCACCTTCTCTTTTATTTTATTATTATTAATTTTTTTAGAAGGCCTGTCTAGAGAATTGTGGGTTTTTTGCTTTTGAGTTTCGTTTGTTTGGGGCAGAGTTTCATTCTTGCTGCCCAGGCTGGAGTGCAATGGTGTGATCTTGGCTCACTGCAGCCTCTGTCTCCTGGGTTCAAGGGATTCTCCTGCCTCAGCCTCTGGAATAGCTGGGATTGCAGGCACCCACCACCACACCTGGCTATTTTTTTTTGTATTTTTAATAAAGATGGGGTTTCGCCATGTTGGCCAGGCTGTTCTTGAACTCCTGTCCTCAGGTGAGCCGCCTGCCTCAGCCTACCAAAGTGCTGGGATTACAGGTGTGAGCCACCGTGCCCAGCCAGTTTGTTTTTGAGTCAGGGTCTGGTTCTGTCACCCAGGCTGGAGTGCAGTGATGCAATCATGGCTCACTGCAGCCTCCCAACTCCCAGGTTCAAGGGATCCTCCAACTTCAGCCTCCCAAGTAACTGGGGATACAGGTGTGCATCACCACGCCCAGCCAGCTCTTCGCCCTTCTGGGCGGGGCTGGTGGGGGGCGGTGATGCCTGCCCTGCTTTCCGACCCCAGCAGCAGCCCGTCTGTGCCCAGCCACCTGCCACCAACCTGCTTCCCTGCCCCACAGGCTGCAGCCCCGCACGGAGAGCCTCCTGCGCGCCCTGGTTGCAGAGAAGGTTGACTGCCGTGACGCCTTGCTAGCTGCTTGGAAGAAAAACCCCAGATGTGAGTTTGACCAGGGCCAGGGGGTGGGAGTGGACGGAATGGGGTCGCCGAGGCAGGCCTTCAGCGTTGTGCGTGGTGAGCCCTGGCTTGGTGGCAGGATCTGGCCCCACCACTGCTGGCCGGCGTCCTGCCACCTCAGGAGAGTCCCTGGGCCCAGGGCACTCTGATGCTGTCCTCCTTCCTCCCCTGCAGACCTGCTGGCCGAGTACTGCGAGTGGCTTCCACAGGCCATGCACCCCGCTGTGGAGAAGGCCTGGCCCCCCACCACGGACCACTGACCAGACACCTGGCTACAGGGCCGAGGACTGGTTTGGGGCCTGGAGGGCCGGCAGCAGCTCGTCATCCTGCGACTGTGACTGCCTGGCACGGGCTCCATGGCCTGCTCTCAGGAGGCAGGTCAAGCCCTGGGAGCCCCCGTCCATCTCAGCTCCATCCTGTACGAAGCTGGCTGCCGACCGGGCCGTCTCGCCCACGTTACCTTTGAACTGTCGGTTACACAGATGATGATTTCATCTCACGTGCTGGACGCTGTTCTGTTCAATGTGCTCCTTGGACTACGTTAGTCCCTGTGGAACAGTAGGGCTGGAGGTCCCTGCTGTCCCCGCCCACCCTGCCAGAAGGCCGAGGAGGCACGTGGAGGGCGTGTCCTTCTGCCTTTCGTCCCTCTCCAGCATCAGGGGGGCCGCCCAGCCGGGGCCTCAGAGCCATCCCAGACATTAGGTGAGCCTCTGAGCTCTGCTTTGACCTTGAAGGGACTGGCCGGGGACCCCCGGGCCCCATGCCTTCGTGGAAGGGTGGCCGCCAGCTCCTTTCCTGTGCTGTGGCTCCAGGGAGTGGGCATCTCATCTCCTCGTGGCAGGGAGCAGAGCTGACCTTGGCCTTGCTCAGGCCCCGCTGCCATGCCACAGAGGAGGAGCCTTGAATGGGGCCTGCAGACCCCTCAGTGTGCCCCCCTTGTTCCTCTGTGGCCGAGGTGGAAGGGAGAGCGTGGGCTAGGTCCTCCTGCACGAAGAACGAGAGAAGTGCCCCAGGCAGGACCAGGGAGTGGGGAGGCCCCTGACCTTCCGTCCTCCGTGGCAGGGCCCCGTGAGCCGAGATCACACCATTGCACTCCAGCCTGGGTGACAGAGTGAGACCCCGTCTCTCTCAAAAAATAAAGCAAAACAAAGTTAAACATCTCAGAAACTATAAAGGAAAGGGAAGACATTTTATCTTACCGAAATCTTAGATCAACATGGTAAATTGTATAAACAAAGAAGATGAAAGAGTACATGAAAAATACTGCAAAACACGACAAACAGCATCATACTATTGGATGACCTATTGCAGTTTGGTGAGAAAAGCACAAAGGGCAAAGGCCATGAAGAAGTGAGGTCAGGAGTTCGAGACTAGCCTGACCAACATGGTGAAACCCCGTCTCTACTGCAAAACTACATCTGAGGCTAAGTGCAGTGGCTCATGCCTATAATCCCAGCACTTCGGGAGGCCGAGGCAAGTGGATCACCTGAGGCCAGGAGTTCGAGACCAGCCTGGTCAAATGGCAAAACACCATCTTGAATAAAAATTATAAAAATATCCAGGCATGGTGGCACGTACCTATAATACCAACTAGTCGAGGGTCTGAGGGATGAGAATCATTCGAACCCAGAAATTAGAAGTTGTGGTGACTTGGGCTGGGCGTGGTGGCTCAAGCCTGTAATCCCAGCACTTTGGGAGGCCGAGGCGGGTGGATCACAAGGTCAAGAGATCGAGATCATCCTGGTCAACATGGTGAAACCCCGTCTCTACTAAAAATACAAAAAATTAGCTGGGCATGGTGGCATGTGCCTGTAATCCCAGCTACTCAGGAGGCTGAGGCAGGAGAATTGCCTGAACCCAGGAGGCGGAGGTTGCGGTGAGCCGAGATCGCGCCGTTGCACTCCAGCCTGGGTAACAAGAGCGAAACTCCGTCTCAAAAAAAAAAGTGGTGACTTGAGATCGTTACACTGCAGTCCAGCCTGGGTGTCAGAGTGAGAGTCCCATCTCGAAAAAACACCCAAAACTGCATCCACATTGCTGGTAGATACCTGAAAACATGCTCACCCTAGAAAATGGGCAGGAAAAAAGCACGTAATTCAGTTCTACTTCTTACCCAATAGATTGGGGAAAATTAAGAATCATGGTCACACCCTGTGCTGATGAGAATATAAGGAAAGGAACAGCTTCATACATTGTTACTGAATATGTAAGTTGCCACAGCCTTTAAAAAAATTTTTTTTGGGGGGGGTGCTGGGCGCGGTGGCTCACGCCTGTAATCCCAGCACTTTGGGAGGCCGAGGCAGGTGGATCACGAGGTCAAGAGATCGAGACCATCCTGGTCAACATGGTGAAACCCCGTCTCTACTAAAAATACAAAAAATTAGCTGGGCATGGTGGCGTGTGCCTGTAATCCCAGCTACTCAGGAGGCTGAGGCAGGAGAATTGCCTGAACCTGGGAGGCGGAGGTTGCGGTGAGCGGAGATCACGCCATTGCACTCCAGCCTGGGTAACGAGCAAAAAACTCCGTCTTAAAAAAAATTTTTTTTAATTTATTTTTTCTGAGATTGAGTCTTGCCCTGTTGCCCAGGCTGGAGTACAGTGGTGCGATCTCGGCTCACTGCAACCTCTGCCTCCCGGGTTCAAGCAATTCTCCTGCCTCAGCCTCCTGAGTAGCTGGGACTACAGGCGTGCACCACCACACCCAGCTAATTTTTTGTATTCTTACTAGAGAAGAGGTTTCACCATGTTGGCCAGGCTGGTCTCTAAACTCCTGACTTCAGGTGATGCACCCGCTTTGGCCTCCGAAAGTGCAGGGATTACAAGTGTGGGCCACTGCGCCTGGCCCAAAATCTAGCAATATTTAAAATAAACCAGGCATGGTGGTTTACACCTGTAATCCCAGCCCTCTGGAGGGCTGAGGTGAGATCACTTGAAGCCGGGAGTTTGAGACCAGCCTGAACAGTATGGCAAGATCCCTGTCTCTATAAAAAGAATGAAAAATATTTGCTGGACGTGGTGAAGCGTACCTGTAGTCCCAGCTGCTGGGGAGGCTGAGGTGGGAGGATCGCTTGAGCTCAGCATTTTGAAGCTGCAGTGAGCTATGATCGCACCACTGCCTTCCAGTCCGAGCAGCAGAGAAGTGCGTGTTTAAAAGCATCCATGCCATGTGACCCTGCATTGCTCCATTTGGAAATCTGTCCCATCGGGACCGGCACCAGAAGGCAAGGAAAACGCATGTGCTGATAAACACTTCAGTGAGAGGAAACCGAATTACCCGCCTCACTAGGAGCAACGGTTAAATGAAGCGTGCTGCCCCTGCGTTAGGAAATGATGCAACCACGTCCAGAATTTGTCCTGAGCTCCATCACGCTGGCGCCTCCTCTGCGCACCCCTGGGAGACTCCAGCAGCTCCCCGAACGGTGGCTGCCCCTCCTTCCGGGTCTCCCCACTCCCATGCACGCCCAGGGTGTATTCTCCGCATGGCAGCCAGAGGGAGCCTTTGCAAACCCGAATCTAGTCCCGTACCCCAGCGTCAGGCCTTCCAGCGTCTTCCAAAATAAAGTTCATCCTCATTCACTAAGCTCCGGGACTGGGCTTTCTCCCTGCCCCTTCAACACGGAGCGCCCTTCCGGCAACCTCAGGACCTTGGCACCTACCGTTTCCTCCGCTTGACGCACTGTTTCTGCAGAGGCCTCCCCTGGCGGCTCATCTGAAGCAGCCCCTACCCAAGCACCCCTGAGTTTCCATCTCATCGCTATTATTGTCTTCATAAAACCTATCGCTGGCCGGGCGCGGTGGCTCAAGCCTGTAATCCCAGCACTTTGGGAGGCCGAGGCGGGTGGATCACGAGGTCAAGAGATCGAGACCATCCTGGTCAACATGGTGAAACCCCGTCTCTACTAAAAATACAAAACATTAGCTGGGCATGGTGGCGCGTGCCTGTAATCCCAGCTACTCAGGAGGCTGAGGCAGGAGAATTGCCTGAACCCAGGAGGCGGAGGTTGCGGTGAGCCAAGATCGCGCCATTGCACTCCAGCCTGGGTAACAAGAGTGAAACTCCGTCTCAAAAAAAAAAAAAAAAAAAAGGTATCGCCACTTGCTAGGGCCGGGCACGGTGGCTCATGCCTGTAATCCCAGCACTTTGGGAGGCTGAAGCGGGTGGATCACCTGACGTCAGGAATTCAAAACCAGCCTGGCCAACATGGTGAAACCCCTCGCTAGTAAAATACAAAAATTAGCCGGGCAAGATGGCGGGTGCGTGTAATCTCAGCTACTCGAGAGGCTGAGGCGGGAGACGCGCCCGGGAGGCGGAAGTTGCAGTGAGCCGAGATCGTGCTATTGCACTCCAACCTGGGTGACACCGTCTCAAAGAAAAAAAAAAACATGTATCACTACTTGCTTGTTGTTAGTCTCCAGGACTGGAATATAAAGTCCAAAAAGGCTGAGAAAGCTTGCCTGGCCTGTCTTATCCAGGGATACCAGGGCACGTACACTTTACCCAGCACACAGTAGGTGCTCAATGCATGCACAGAACTTGACATGAGGCGCTCAAAAGTTAATGAATGGTCAGCTGCAGAACCTTTCTTAGAAATCCAGTGTTTTTCTACTTTACGAAACGAGTAACTGGGAGTGTTCATTTCAAATGGCAGATTCCCGGCCCCGTCGCCGACCTACTGAACGCGGATCTCTGGTGGAGTGGCCCAGGGGATTTTTGATTGGAGGAAGGGACTTGCGCTGCCGCAGCTCCTTTCAAGCGAGTTTTGAGTTTTCTTCGCAGGCAGGTTGATGGGACTTTCAGGGTCCTGTGCGACTGATTTGCAAGAAAAAGGCAGAAAGAAAAGTGTGGAGATGCCGGGGATTGAACCCGGGGCCTCATACATGCAAAGCATGCGCTCTACCACTGAGCTACATCCCCTCACCGACAACGCTTTTTCCTGGGAACGGTGATACGGGAAGTGCCCTTCAGCTGTCACTGCAGGCGCCTTAGCTTCCGCACCTGCAGTGTCTCCAGCCACTCAAGGGACCTCCTGTCTGCTCCGGGAGAGCCCAGCAGCCAGGGCGCCCGGCGCCGAGCCTGGGTGGCCCGGAGAGGGCAGGAAGGACAGCAGGAGAACCCTGCGCACATAGGAACTAAGCCGGAGGAGCGCACGCGAGGTCCGTCCTCGTTAGTATAGTGGTGAGTATCCCCGCCTGTCACGCGGGAGACCGGGGTTCGATTCCCCGACGGGGAGGTCAAGGTAACTTTTTCTTTTCCTTTTTTTAAACACAGGAGACCTTGCTGGCGATGATTTTCAGTGTTCCAAAATATACTGAGTAGGTATACAAGGATGTGCGTCACGCAGGTGTGCCTGCGACACTGTGAATTAGGGCCCTTCCGAGGATGTCCTGCCCTCGCAGGAGAGCTGGGAGGAAGAAAACACGGAGGGCTCAGCAGTGTGCACAACAGGTTCCTTTCTATGTCAAAAACATGTTATATATGCACACAAATGTGTGAGTATATTCACGTTTCTGGTGGGCATCACGGTAACAACAGCCTCAGCAGCCGCCAACAATGTACAGTTGCTAACGTGTGCAGGCGGTATCGGTAAGTGCTTTCGTGTTCACGCGGTGCATCCTCAACCATCCTACCAAGGGTTTCTCCACATCAGACTGAAAACTACAGGCACAGACAGAGGCTCCGTGACTCGCCCAAGGTCACATCAGTCACAATCACTGTAGACATAGGGGCCTTTGGGACTAGGGTGGTAGGTGGGAGTGACTCTTGACTCTCGAAGTCTGTACCTTTCTGTACTTTTGGAATTCTATTTTTTTCTGCTTTCTTTTCTTTCCTTTCTTATTCGATTTTTCTCAAAATGATACACCTAGTTTTTAAAAGTCAGATACAACTAATATGCTTTAAAAGAAAAGCAATAGGAGTCCTCTGACATCGCCCCTTGTTCTTTATCTAATACAATTTTTTGTTTTTTTGAGACGGAGTTTCGCTCTTGTTACCCAGACTGGAGTGCAATGGTGCAATCTTGGCTCACCGCAACCTCTGCCTCCTGGGTTCAAGCAATTCTCCTGCCTCAGCCTCCCGAGCAGCTGGGATTACAGGCGTGCATCACCAGCTAATTTTTGTATTTTTAATAGAGACGGGATTTCACCATGTTGACCAGGATGGTCTCGATCTCTTGACCTCGTGATCCACCCACCTCAGCCTCCCAAAGTGCTGGGATTACAGGCATGAGCCACCATGCCTGGCCTCTCTATTACAACTTTTTTTTCTTTTTTATTATTTATTTTTAAAGAGGGAGCTTCACCATGTTGGTCAGGCTGGTCTTGAACTCCTGACCCCAGGTGATCCGCCCGCCTTGGCCTCAAAAGTGCTTGGATTACAGGTATGAGCCACCTGTAATAAGCCGCCTGCGCCTGGCCTATTACAATTTTTTAAACCTTGTACTTGATCTTTTTTAAAACAACATGATGGGCCAGGCATGGTGTCTCATGCCTGTGATCCCAGCACTTTGGGAGGCTGAGGCCAGTGGATCACCTGAGGTCAGGAGTGCGAGACCAGCCTGGCCAACATGGTGAAGCCCCGTCTTTACTAAAAATACAAAATTAGCCGAGCATGGCAGCACATACCTGCAATCCCAGCTACTCGGGAGGCTGAGGCAGGAGAATCATTTGACCCTGGATGGCGGAGCTTGCAACCAGCCGAGATCGTGCCATTGCACACCAGCCTGGGGGACGAGAGTGAGACTGCATCTAAAACAACAACAACATGATTTATATGGGCAGGAGCTTTATTGGCCTTTTTTCTGTCTCTTTATATTCTTCTGTATTTAATTGAAATCCTGAAACTGTGGAAACATCTAATCAATCACTTAGGTTCAATATCTTGGGTTAGGGAACATCCTTCTCCTTTTTTTTTTTTTTTTTTTGAGACAGAGTCTTGCACTGCTGCCCAGGGTGAATTGCACTACAACTTCTGCCTCCTGGGTTCAAACAATTCTCCTGCCTCAGTCTCCCGAGTACCCGGAATTACAGGCATGCACCACCATGCCTGGCTAATTTTGTATTTTTAGTAGAGAAGGGGTTTCTCCATGTTGGTCAGGTTGGTCTCAAACTCCAACCTCAGGTGGTCTGCTTTGGTCTCCCAAAGTGCTGGGATAACAGGTGTGAGCCACCGCGCCTGGCTGTGATGGGTGATTGCAGTGGGATGAATAGTGATCCTCTGTAAGCTATGTCTGCCCAGAACCTCAAAAGGTGACCTTACTTGGAATCCAAAGGTCTTTCAAGAGGTAATGAAGGTAGAGAGCTCAAGATGAGATGATCCCGGATTAGGGTGGATCCTAAATGCCATGACGTGTGTCCTTATAGGAAACAGAAAAGGAAACAGCTGACACCCGTAATCGCAGCACTTTTGGAGGCTGAGGTGGAGGATGGCTCGACGACCCTGGTCAGCATGGCGAGGTTCCCATTTCTACAAAAAAATTAACAACAAAAAATAATAATAGGCCGGGCGCGGTGGCTCAAGCCTGTAATCCCAGCACTTTGGGAGGCCGAGGCGGGTGGATCACGAGGTTGAGAGATCGAGACCATCCTGGTCAACATGGTGAAACCCTGTCTCTACTAAAAATACAAAAAATTAGCTGGGCATGGTGGCTCATGCCTGTAATCCCAGCTACTCAGGAGGCTGAGGCAGCAGAATTGCCTGAACCCAGGAGGCGGAGGTTGCGGTGAGCCGAGATGGCGCCATTGCACTCCAGCCTGGGTAACAAGAGCGAAACTCTGTCTCAAAAAAAAAAAAAATAATAATAATAATAATAATAATAAAGAAAAGGGGAAAGTACACAGAGGCATGGAGAGGAAGGCATGTGAAAAAGACAGCAGAGCGCGGTGATGAAACTCCAGGAGAAAGGACACTGAGGCCACCACCGGAGCTGGGGGTGGGGGGTGGCACGGGACAGTTTCTCCCCCAGAGCCTCCAGAAGAAGCAAGCCCTGCGGACCCATTGACTTTGGGCTCTGGGCTTCAGAACTGGGAGGGAATTAATTTCTGTTGTTTTAAGCCACTCAGTTTGTGGTGATCAGTTACCGCAGCCTTAGGAGACATTAAATAATTAACTGAGAACCGGCAATCTGTTTATCCAACAAATATTCACTGACAGCCTTCTATATGCAAAGCATAGAGCTGATACATTATAAAGTAAGAAAAGTAGGAGATTGGTTTTTTTTTTTTTTTTTTTTTTTGAGATGGAGTTTCGCTCTTGTTACCCAGGCTGGAGTGCAATGGCGCGATCTCGGCTCACCGCAACCTCTGCCTCCTGGGTTCAGGCAATTCTCCTGCCTCAGCCTCCTGAGTAGCTGGGATACAGGCACGCGCCACCATGCCCAGCTAATTTTTTGTATCTTTAGTAGAGACGGGGTTTCACCATGTTGACCAGGATGGTCTTGATCTCTCGACCTCGTGATCCACCCGCCTCAGCCTCCCAAAGTGCTGGGATGACAGGCGTGAGCCACCGCGCCCGGCCGGAGATTGGTTTTATGAGCTGAATGATTTGAGAAAAAGCTACGAGGAACAAAGTGAGTAAGTAGTTTTAAAAAACATTAACAAATCGCTGGGTGCGGTCGCACGTCCCTGTAGTCCCAGCTACTCGGGAGGCTGAGGTGGGAGGATCGCTTGAGCCCAGGAGATCTGGGCTGTAGTGCGCTATGCCGATCGGGTGTCTGCACTAAGTTCAGCATCAGTATGGTGACCTCCCGGGAGTGGGGGACCACCAGGTTGCCTAAGGAGGGGTGAACCGGCCCAGGTCGGAAATGGAGCAGGTCAAACCTCCCGTGCTGATCAGTAGTGGGATCTCGCCTGTGAATAGCCACTGCACTCCAGCCTGGGCAACATAGTGAGACCCCGTCTCTATTAAAAAAACAAACAACAAAGACAAAAAAAAAAAAAAAATTAACAATTGATACTGAACTACAGTTGGAAGAGGCAAGCCCGGTCTCAAAGTCAAGGTAAAACCGCCGCCCGGTCGTCCCCAGCCTGACTGGCCATCGCCATCGCTGCGGGGGGAGGAGGGCCATGATCCAAAGGAAACAGAGAAGTTGAGAAAACTGTTTATTGGTGGTCTGAGCTTTGAAATTACAGATGATAGTTTAAGAGAACATTTTGAGAAGTGGGGCACACTTGCAGATTGTGTGGTAATGAGAGGTCCCCAGACGAAATGCTCCAGGAGCTTTGGTTTTGTGACTTATTCTTGTGTTGAAGAGATGGATGCAGCAACGTGTGCTCAACCACACAAGGCTGATGGGCGTGTAGTGGAACCAAAGAGAGCTGTTTCTCGAGAGGATTCTGTAAAGCCTGGCGCCCATCTAACAGTGAAGAGAATTTTTGTTGCTGGTATTAAAGAAGATAAGGAAGAGTATAATTTGAGAGAGGACTTTGAAAAGTACGGCAAGATTGAAACCACAGAAGTTATGGAAGACGGGCGGAGTGGAAAAAAAAGAGGATTTGCTTTTGTAAGTTTTGACGATCATGATACAGTTGATAAAACTGTTGTTCAGAAAAAACACACTTTTTTTTTTTTTTTTTTTTTTTTTTGAGACGGAGTTTCGCTCTTGTTACCCAGGCTGGAGTGCAATGGCGCGATCTCGGCTCACCGCAACCTCCGCCTCCTGGGTTCAGGCAATTCTCCTGCCTCAGCCTCCTGAGTAGCTGGGATTACAGGCACGTGCCACCATGCCCAGCTAATTTTTTGTATTTTTAGTAGAGGTCAACATTTTCACCATGTTGACCAGGATGGTCTCGATCTCTTGACCTCGTGATCCACCCGCCTCGGCCTCCCAAAGTGCTGGGATTACAGGCTTGAGCCACCGCGCCCGGCAAAACCACACTATTAATGGGCATGATTGTGAAGTGAAAAAGGCCCTTTCTAAACAAGAGATGCGGTCTGCCAGATCACAGAGAGGCTGGTGAGGTGGATCTGGCATTTTTAAAAATTAAGTTATCTTTAATATTTTTTTTCTAGAAAACGTGACATTTGTATCTATGATAAAATTTTTTTTATTGCATTTTAGGTTCTGGGGTCCATGTGAAGAACAGGCAGGATTGTTGCGTAGGTACATCATGGCAGCGTGATGTGCTGCCTTCCTCCCCATCACCTACATCTGGCATTTCTCCCCATGCTATGTCTCCCCAGCTCCCAGATCTGGCAATTTTATGGGCCATGGAGGAAACTTTGGAGGTGGTGGAGGTAATTTTGGCCACAGTGGAAACTTCGGTGGAAGAGGAGGTTACGGTGGAGGTGGTGGCAGCAGTTATGGAGGAGGTGATGGTGGATATAATGGATTTGGTGATGGTGGTAACTATGGCAATGGTCCTGGTTATAGTAGTAGAGGGGGCTATGGTGGTGGCGGGCCAGGATATGGAAACCAAGGTGCTGGATGTGGTGGCGGTGGTGGAAGGTATGATGGTTACAATGAAGGAGGAAATTTTGGTGGTGGGAACTATGGTGGCTGTGGGAACTATGGTGGCGGTGGGAACTATGGTGGCGGTGGGAACTATGGTGGTGGTGGGAACTATGGCGGTGGTGGTGGGAACTATGGCGGTGGTCGAAACTATGGCGGTGGTGGGAACTATGGCGGTGGTGGTGGGAACTATGGCAGCGGTGGGAACTATGGTGACGGTGGGAACTATAATGATTTTGGAAATTATAGTGGACAACAGCAGTCAAATTATGGACCCATAAAAGTGGGCAGTTTTGGTGGAAGAAGCTCGGGCAGTCCCTACGGTGGTGGTTATGGATCTGATGGTGGAAGTGGTGGATATGGTAGCAGAAGGTTCTAAAAACAGCAGAAAAGGGCTACAGTTCTTAGCAGGAGAGAGAGCGAGGAGTTGTCAGGAAAGCTGCAGGTGACTTTGAGACAGTCGTCCCAAATGCATTAGAGGAACTGTAAAAATCTGCCACAGAAGGAGCAATAATCGATAGAAAATTTACTGCAGCTTGAACAGCAAACCCTTCTTGTTCAGGACTGCCATAGCCACAGTTTGCAAGAAGTGCAGCTATTGATTAATGCAATGTGGTGTCAATTATATGTACATTCCTGAGGTCTTTTACTTGTTGTAGCTTTGTCTTTTTCTTTTCCTTTTCATTACATCAGGGATATTGCCCTGTAAATTGCAGTAGTGGTACCAGAAATAAAAAATGAAGGAATTTTTAACTTTTCACACAAAAAAATTAACAATTGTCATGAGACTCCAGTTTTCCCTCCTCAATTTCTTTAGCAACACACATTTTCAGAACACACATCTTGCTTTGGGATTGCTATAAACTGAAAATCTGGATGGATGCTAAAGCCCACTCCTCTCACAGGCTCAGAGCTGGATGTGCTGCATTGCTGGCCTAGCTATCTGCAGCTGGATCTAGCCAGACCTGATACCCATGTCAGAAATGAATACACAATGCTGGGCTCCCCAAAGGCCATTTGCCATGCTTATGCAGAGGGATCTTCAGAAGGAGCTCTATTCTTGACAAGAAGGGAGTGAAGAATCTCAGAAGGGAAGCAATGTGAAATCTTTCCACTCTTCTTGAAAATCCAGCCACAGTGGGTGTTAGGATGGAAGATGTATTAGTCTCCTCAGGCTGCCATAACAAAATACCATAGGCTGAGGGGCTAGAGATACCGAAATGTATTTTCTCACTTTTCTGGAGGCTGGAAGTCTAAGACCTAGGTGCTGGCAGGCTTGGTTTCTCCAGGGCTTTCTAATGGCTGCCTCTCCACCCCCGCCCCCGCCCCCATGTCCTCACGTGGCGGTCCTCCTGCTCACGTGTCTGTGCCCCAATCATAATCTCCTCCTCTCACCAGGACACCAGTCATAGTGGATTAGGGCTTCCGCTAATGACCTGATTTTAGCTTAATCACATTTTTATTTTATTATTATTATTTTTTTTTTGAGATGGAGTTTTGCTCTTGTTACCCAGGCTGGAGTGCAATGGCGCAATCTTGGCTCACCGCAACCTCCACCTCCTGGGTTCAGGCAATTCTCCTGCCTCAGCCTCCCGAGAAACTGGGATTACAGGCACAATTTTTTTGGTATTTTTAGTAGAGACGGGGTTTCACCATGTTGACCAGGATGATCTCGATCTCTTGACCTCGAGATCCACCTGCCTCGGCCTCCCAAAGTGCTGGGATTACAGGCGTGAGCCACCGTGCCCGGCTTATTTTAATTTAATTTTATTTTATTTTTTTAAGACGGGGTTTCACCATGTTGACCAGGATGGTCTTGAACTCCCGACCTCAGGTGATCCGCCCTCCTTGGCCTCCAAAGTGCTTGTATTACAGGCGTGGGCCACTACACCCGGCCTAATCACTTTTTTTTTTTTTTTTTTTGAGACGGAGTTTCACTCTTGTTACCCAGGCTGGAGTGCAATGGCGCGATCTCGGCTCACCGCAACCTCCGCCTCCTGGGTTCAGGCAATTCTCCTGCCTCAGCCTCCTGAGTAGCTGGGATTACAGGCACGCGCCACCATGCCCAGCTAATTTTTGTATTTTTAGTAGAGACGGGGTTTCACCATGTTGACCAGGATGGTCTCGATCTCTCGACCTCATGATCCACCCGCCTCGGCCTCCCGAAGTGCTGGGATTACAGGCGTGAGCCACCGCGCCCGGCCCTAATCACATTTTTAAAGGCCCTGTCTCCAAATACGGTGACATTCTGAGGAATTGGGTGTTAGGGCTTCAACATACACATTTTGGAGGGATAGAGTTCAGCCCATGACACCAGGTTTGAGGACCCTTAGGGGACTCTGGTTTGCTACAAGAAGTTCAGGAAATGGGCTGACCCCGTGCTTCCATTTGGAAGTCTAATGGGCATGTCAAAAGGTAACATGCCTGTGACCCAAGGCTGGATTTCCTTACTCACCCTGAGGCACCTGCCCTCGGGCAAGAGTGTCCAGCATCCATCTAGCAGCCCAGACAGCCGCTGGGTGTCACCCTTCACCCCTTCCTTTCCCCATTCCCTATACGAAATCCACCAACTCCTCCCACCCTCCTTCCAAAGCCTGTCTCAAACTTGTCCCTTCATCAACACCTCCAACTGCCTCCTCGAGGACTTCCAAAAGCCGGGGTGACTTTGCAGATGTCAATCATCTCACTCCCCCAGGGCTTTCCAAGACCCAGAGCATCCAGGCTCCTCTCTTGGGCCTCCAAAGATGGCAAATCTGGTCTCTGCCCACCACTCAGACCTTGTCCCTTCCCCTCTCCCTCCCCTCCACCTCGTCCATCATGACTTCTTTCTGTCCCTCCAACAAGCCACGCTCGTTTCAACCTCAGGACCTTTGGACTAGCTGTTCCCTCCGCCTGGGACGCTCTTTCTCCGGGTCTTCCCAAGGCTGGCTCTTCAATCTTGTTAGCTCTTCTCTTCTCTTGCTGCCCCATGGTGCAGGTATTTATTTTTCTTCTTAGCGTTTTCTATTTTATGCACTTATTTTGTTAGTATATTTGTCTTTTTTTGGCCCCGGGGGTGGGGGTGGAGATGGGGCGCTCACTATTTTGCCTAGGCTGGTCTCGAACCCCTACCCACAAGCGATTCTTCTTCTGCCTGGGATTAAATCCCAGGGATTAAATCCCAGGCAGAAGAAGAAGGCTCCCAGCGCTCTGGGACTCTAGCCTGAGCCACCGTAGCTTGCCTGTGATTGTATTCGTTGATGGGTCATACAGTCACTAAGTGCTCGGCGAACACTTATTGAACGACTTCAGGTCACGAGGCACCTCTGCACTGGCTCCTTCTCTCCCGGACGACAGCCGCCCCGTCCCACCGCCCACTTGCCAAAGGGAAGAGCCCAGCCTGGTTGCCGACCTGTTGACGTCTTCCTGCTGGGAAGCCGAGCAAGTGCGCACGGGCATGGAGGCCACGCTCGGAGGCCGGATCTGAGTCACTCCTGGCCCGAGGAACACTGCGTTCCAGACGCTGGCGGGGTTGGCATCCCTGGCACGCCTCGAGCTACGCCCAGGGGGTGACCTTTTCCCTTTGTGCAATGAAGGGGGCTTGAGAAAGCCGAGCCCTGAGCTTGGTAGGATTCATTCATTCATTCATTCATTCAGTCGGCCAGTCAGTTAACAAGGAAAACGATAAAGCTAACAATAAACAGTAAGGGCTGGGTCTTGCCAGATGTGATCAGCGAAGGCTTCTCGGAGGTGGTGGCCTTGGCAGACAAAGAGGCCACTGCACGCGGGCCCTGGTGAACCTGCATTCCCAGCTTCAGCTCCAGGCGGGCAGAAGGCCCCGGGCCATCAAAACGACAGGGACGATAAAAGCGCAGCTCAACCAAAGCAGCTGCCGAAATAGCTCAGTTGGGAGAGCGTTAGACTGAAGATCTAAAGGTCCCTGGTTCGATCCCGGGTTTCGGCAGTTCTACTTTTCCTTTCCTCCTAAACCAAAGAGAAAAAAGAAGTGCATAAATAAAGCCGATTTTTTCCCAATTAATCAAGAGCTTTCACTTTTATTTTTCCCATCTTCACCTCCTTTGTGTCTAAAATTCGCATTCTCTAATCTCTGTTCGTATTTGTTGATGCCTGTCTGCTCATTTTTTTTTTCCTGTTTTTTAATATCTGTTTTCTGAACTCTCACAGCAAAATCGAAGACCGAGCAGGAGATGATCACCTTAAAACGGCATGAAGTCAAGTTGGACTAGTTGTTTTGTGGGAAATACAGGATATTTAATTCTCTGGAACATGTTGTTTAGCAAAAGCTACATTTACCTTAAGAGAGTCCCTTGAAAAGACTCCATCAAGGGCGGTCCTCGTTAGTATAGTGGTGAGTATCCCCGCCTGTCACGCGGGAGACCGGGGTTCGATTCCCCGACGGGGAGGCTAACAGCATCTTTTGGTGTTCATTTGTGTTTTTCTTCACCCTTCCTAGAAGAATAAACCCAGCAGGTGAACGGGACTGTAGTTCTGTGGTTGTCTGTGGCTTTGCTGCATGTCACACAGTCATAGGAAAGCAAGAAAAAGGCAGTGCTCACATGCAGAAGTGTTCATTTCTTGCACCCCTGCTGCAAACTGTTTGGTTTATGTAACAGTTTCTCAGAATAAGATTATCAACTGAGGCCAGGAACTGCTCCTTCTGCTTTCACCTTAGGGTTGACTCCAGCCCCAAGTCAGGGCCCTTGGAAAATGTTGATAGATTTGAGATGTTTTCTTGTCTTTATGCAGTTGCAGCCTTAGCTTCCTGAGTACAGGGATCACCTTTCCCAGGTGCTTATCTTTATTAACTTTTCATATTCATTTCACAAATATTTACTGAGTACCTATTGTGTGCCAGGTACTGTTCTAGGCACCAAGACAGAGAAGGTGCCGCCCTGTTGAGATTACCACCTAGTGAAGGACCTAGCATTGAACAAATAGGATAAAAGGGGTAACTGTCATGAAGAAAAAAACAGGCAAATCAGAGGCATGGGATAGGGAGTGGGATTCATAGGCTCCTTTAGAGAGGTCAAGGCTGGGTGCAGTGGCTCACGCCTGTAATCCCAGCAGTTTGGGAGGCGGATCACAAGGTCAGGAGTTCGAGACTAGTCTGGCCAATATAGTGAAACCCCATCTCTACTAAAAAAAAAACAAAAACAAAAAACAAACAAACAAACAAAAAAACTGAAAAAAATTGGCCAGATGTGGTGGTGTGTGCCTGTAATCCCAGCTACTCGGGAGGTGGAGACAGGAAAATCCCATCAATCCAGGAGGCAGAGGTTGCAGTGAGCCGAGATTGTGACATTGCACTCCAGCATGGGTGATAGTGCGAGACTCTGTCTCAACAAACAAACAAACAGAGAGGTGGGCAGAGAGGCCCTTCTGAGGAGGTGGCCTTTGAACCAGGACCTGGACAATGAGAAAGAGCCAATCATAAGAAGAGCTGGGGACAGCATTCTAGGCAGAGGGAGCAGGAGGTGCCAAGGCCCCAGAAACAGTGAGGAGGCTGCTGTGGCGGGAGCACCCATGGGAGACGGAGACGGAGGAGGGAGGAGGGGCAGAAGGGTGAAGTCAGACTGGATTACATCGTATCTTGAAGGGATATGGAGGATGGGAGGCATGCGTTTGATTCTGAGAGTTTCATGCAGAGACAAACAATCAGGTTTTTTCTGAGCAGTGCCCTCTGGCAGCCAGGTGGGTGGGCACGAGAGGAAGCAGGGGCACCTACGGACTGAGTACAGCCTGTGGCCTTGCTCCTCTGCCATGTCCAAAATAATGCCACCTACAAGGCCAGGCGTGGTGGCTCATGCCAGTAATCCCTGCACTTTGGGAGACCTAGGTGTGTGGATCATCTGAGGTCGGGAGTTTGAGATCAGCCTGACCTACATGGAGAAATCCCTTCACTACTAAAAACACAAAAATTACCCACGTGTGGTGGTGCATGCCTGCAGTCCCAGCTACGCCAGAGGCTGAGGCAGGAGAATTGCTTGAACGCGGGAGGCAGAGGTTGCAGTGAGCCGAGATCGCGCCACTGAACTCCAGCCTAGGGAACAGGAGCAAAACTTTATCTCAAAACAAACAAACAAAATTAATAATAACGCCTCCTATGGTGCCATCCTGCTTTTCTGCTGCCAGGGCCTCCTGTGATTCCCACTTAGGCTCGAGGAATGAGGTCAGAGGACGGTTTACACAGTGGGCCCATTCCTCACCCCCCCACTGCCCTCCTGCTCTCCCCCATCTCCCCAAAGCAAGTCAACAAAGCATCCCCCCAGGCTGAACAGACGCAACTGCCCTCCAGCAGCGTTCTATGATAACACATTTACAACAGCCAGACTCACATTTTGGAGTCCCTGCTTTCGTTTTTATTTATTTATTTATTTATTTATTTTGTTTTTGAGACAGAGTTTTGCTCTTATTGCCCAGGCTGGAGTGCAACCAGGTTCGAGCGATTCTCCTGCCTCAGCCTCCCGAGTAGCTGGGACTACAGGCATGTGCCGCCACGCCTCTAGGGGGAAGACCCTGTAAGTGCTGAGGCAGGAGCCAGAAGCCTCGGCCTATTTCCACATAATGAAGAAGAAAGTAACGAGAAACATAACCGTAGCAGTTATGAGTTATTCATAGGAGATCTGAGTTATTCATAGGTGATCCTAGTTCTTTTACTAATGCCTTTCAGGTTGTGAAGTGGGAACCTGGGGTGACATTGTGAAAGGAATGACCCTAAGCCCTCTGCCACGCCAGTGTAAGGGCTGCTGGAGGGCGCCTTGGCTGTGTGGCAGCGCCAGCACTGGGAAAGCGCCCGCTGTTTAGCCAGCTAGGGAAGGAGACGTCCAAGATGGCCGAGAGGTCTCCTTCCTCGGGGGAGTGAGGAGAAAACTCCGCTCCTCCAAGCTCTTGTGGTAGGATTGACACTGTCAGGGAGGCCCGCAGACATCCGGGGGCTTGACTGTGTCTATGTGACGCTGTGCTTCAGTGGTCACATTCCCTGTCCAGTCTCATGCTCTGCTTCTGCACCTGCTTCCTTCTTTCTTAGAAGAGATGATCAGGGGCCGGGCGCTGTGGCTCAAGCCTGTAATCCCAGCACTTTGGGAGGTCGAGGCGGGCGGATCACAAGGTCAAGAGATCGAGACCATCCTGGTCAACATGGTGAAACCCCGTCTCTAGTAAAAATACAAAAAATTAGCTGGGCATGGCGGCGCGTGCCTGTAATCCCAGCTACTCAGGAGGCTGAGGCAGGAGAATTGCCTGAACCCAGCAGGCGGAGTTTGCGGTGAGCCGAGATTCCGCCATTGCACTCCAGCCTGGGTAACGAGTGAAACTCCGTCTCAAAGAAAAAAAAGAAAAAAAAAAAGAGATGATCAGTAAAATAATATAAATCTTAATGTCTTTGCTTTTTCCTAACAAGATGGAAAAGGGCTGACGCATTGTGCTCCTTACCTCATCTCGGTTACCTGAAAGTCCTGGGCCCACATCCCTATGACACGTGATGTACTTGACCCTATCACTGACTCCCAACACCACGCCCTACCTACCCTGCCCCCAGCTTTGTACTCAATATTAAGTCAGAGCATCTGGCACTCGGGGCCACTGCTGGTCTCCGTGCTTTGGTTGGCAATGGACCCTTGGGCCCAAACTCTCTTTTCTTTATCTCTGTGTCTTGTGTCTTTTATTTCAACAATTTCTCATCTCCACACCTGCAGAGAGGGACTCACAGAACCCTGTAGAGCTGGACCCTACACATGCCAGGCTAATTTTTTGTATTTTTAGTAGAGACGGGGTTTCATCATGTTGGCCAGGCTGGTCTCGAACTCCTGACCTCAGGTGATCCAGCTACCTCAGCCTCCCAAAGTGCAGGGATTACAGGTATAAGCTGCCAGATCCGGCCTTATTTATTTATTTATTTATGAGGCAGGGTCTTACTTTGTCGCCCAGGCTGGAGTGCACTGGCACAATCATGGTTCACTGCAGCCTTGACCTCCCAGACTCAAGAGGTCCGCCTCAGCCTCCCCAGTGGGGCTGGAGTGGGATGTCTCACTATGTTTCCCAGGCGGGTCTTGAACTCCTGGGCTCAAGCAATCCTCCCACCTCAGCCTCCTGAAGCACTGGGATTAAAGACTCTGCACCAGGCTCGGAGCCTGTGCTTTCCAGCAGACAGTCTTATGCATGTTTTATGTGTAACTCATTAAATTGTCACAACAAGCAGGTGAGGTCAGTGCATTCAAATCTGTTTCACAGATGAGGCACAGAGCTCAGGTGATGCAATCACAGCTGCTGTGTCCAGCACTTCCTGTCCCCAGGCTACTAACGTTTCTGACAATTCCACATGGCATTTTTCTGGGAAGAGTTTTAGGTGCCAGCAGCTGTCAGGGAACTATGGAGAATAAGGTGGCAGAACATTTTTGAGGCAGGGTTTCCTTATCACAGTAAGTGTCCATTTTCCAGCCAAGAAATCTCAAGGCTGATGGAAAGAGGCAGAGCCTTCAGTTTTCCGCCCTCTCTAAGCTCTTCGCCCACTCTTTCCCCATGGAGCGGCTTTTGATGACCCGAAGGACACTATAAACGCTGTGGCCTCTCTCCCCTGGTGTGCCTAAGAAACCCTCTGGAAGAGAGAGATGCAAATTCACAGTTAAAGAATGGCTCTTTCCAGTGGGCTGTTGTAAAGAGACTCCCTCCTCCGAGCCAAAGCGCTGGTTCTGGGGAGTGGACCTGTTTCTTTTCAGTTTGCTCATTTTTGTGAGTCACAACGGGTTTGTTTGTTTGCTGTCTGTTATTAGATGCCGTCTCCCTCGGTCTCCCAGGCTGGAGTGCAGTGGTGCGATCTCGGCTCACTGCAACCACCGCCTCCCGGGCCCCAGCAATCCCCTCTCCTCAGCCTCCCGAGTAGCTGGGATGACACGCACTCACCACCATGCGCGGCTAATTGTTTGTATTTTTGGTAGAGACGGGGTTCACACCATGTTGGCCAGGCTGGTCTTGAACTTCTGGCCTCAAGTGATCCGCCCACCTTGGCCTCCCAAAGTGCTGGGATTACAGGCATGTAATCAACAGAAGCCATGGCACACAACCGTAATAGTTCTTTTGGGAGGAAAAAAAAAGTCTTCCAGCTGATACAACAAACCTCAAAGTCACTGTGTTGGTAAGGTTTTAAAGGATGAGAAATGAGAGGTTTCTGGGTGGAGGTACAATCAAGACAATGCCCTTATTTATTGGAAAGAAACTCGATTCCCCTCTCCCCTCTCCCCTCTCCCCTCTTCATGAAGAATGGGTCAGTTTTGGCCAGGCACAGTGGCTCATGCCTGTAATCTCAGCACTTTGGGAAGCCAAGGTGGGTGGATCACCCGAGGTCAGGGGCTCAAGACCAGCCTGGGCAACATGGTGAAACCCCACCTTACTAAAAATAAAATTAGCCAAGTGTGGTGGCACGCACCTGTAGTCCCAGCTATTTGGGAGGCTGAGGCAGGAGAATCGCTTGAACCTGGGAGGTAGAGGCTGCAGTGAGCCGAGATCACATCATTGCACTCCAGCCTGGGCAACCAGAGCAAAACTGTCTAAAATTAAAAAAAGAAGAAAGAATGGGTCAGTTTTCATTAGTTCCTTGGTTGCGGTATATGCTAGAATTTTAGTTCCAAGGTTATGAAGAGCTGACCTACTTGGGAAACATAAAACAATCTATTTTGTTGTGCTTTTTGCTAAACTCTAACATTCACTTAAACACACAAAAGTTTTATATAGGAAAAAACGTTGGCTGGGCGCAGTGGCTCATACCTGTAATCCCAGCACTCTGGGAGGCCAAGCCAGGAGGATCACCTGAGATCAGGAGTTCGACACCAGCCTGGCCAACATGCTGAAACCCCCATCTCTACTAAAAATACAAAAATTAGCTGGGCATGGTGGTGGAGAATTGCTTGAACCCAGGAGGTGGAGGTTGCAGTGACCTGAGATCATGCCACTGCACTCCAGCCTGGGTCACAGCCAGACTCCGTTTCAAAACAAACAAACAAAAAACTAAAAACCTTTTGCACTCCCATGTGTATTGCAGTTTTATTCACAAGAGCTACATGTGGAATCCACCCAAGTATCCGTCAGCAGATACATGGATAGAGAAAATGTGGTGTACTTACACATTAGAATACTATTCGACCTTAAAAAAAAAACAAAATGAAATCCTGTTATTTTTCCTCTACAAACAAAAACAAAAATAAAAACATGGGTAAGTTTGGAAGACATTACATAAAGTGAAATAAGCCAGGCACAGAAAGAGAAATACTGCATGATCTCACTTATATGCAGAAGCTGAAATAGTAGGTCTCACAGAAGTGGAGAGTAGAATAGTGCTTACCGAAGGCGGGGAGGGGTGAGGAGGGGGGAGTAGAAGGTGGGTTACGGGGCCGGGCGCGGTGGCTCATGCCTGTAATCCCAGCACTTTGGAGGCCGAGGCTGGTGGATCACGAGGTCAAGAGATCGAGACCATCCTGGTCAACGTGGTGAAACCCCGTCTCTACTAAAAATATAAAAATTAGCTGGGCATGGTGGCGCGTGCCTGTAATCCCAGCTACTCAGGAGGCTGAGGCAGGAGAACTGCCTGAACCCAGGAGGCGGAGGTTGCGGTGAGCCGAGATCACGCCATTGCACTCCAGCCTGGGTAACAAGAGCGAAACTCCGTCTCAAAAAAAAAAGAAGGTGGCTTACGGGATACGAAAGTACAGCTAAATAGGAGAACAAGTTTCCAGTGTCCCTGAAGGGTGAATACAACTTATTGGACATTTCAAATAGCTGGAAGCATGGAGTTGTAATGTCTCCAACACAAAGAAATGATACGTTTGAAGGGATGGATGTGGTCATTGCCCTGATTTGAACATTGCAAATTGTGTACATAGATCACAACATCACACCACACCTCATGAATGTGCACGATTGTTATGTGCCAAGTAAGATGATCATAAAAGCCAAAAATAAAAGTAAAACACACAGAAACATGAAAACACCTTTAAGAATAGAGTATAGCAAAGCCTTTCAAAACAGTCATAAAAAAGGAGGGGGATGTAGCTCAGTGGTAGAGCGCATGCTTTGCATGTATGAGGCCCCGGGTTCGATCCCCGGCATCTCCACTGTGGTTTTGCTGACTTGTCTATTTTGGCCCATGGTTCTTTGCTATTAAAGTGCCATGGATGTGATTACTGTAAGTATTATGATTCCAGGTATTACTTGGAGCTCAGATTTTCACACTAGGCATGATCTTCCCATTCTAAAATCTCTTAATGTTTTCAATGCACGTGAATTAGTAACCAGCAGAAAAGTGTTAAGGCAAAACCAGACTCAATGATTGAAACCACAGCAAAAGTGAGCAGGATGATCAGCGGGGGAGTTCACAGCACATCTGTGCCACTGTGATGGCACTGCACTGGCCTGGAGGGCTTTGACGCATTTCTGGCCCTCAGAGGGCAAGTGTGAAAGTCGCTGGAAGGTCTGGGCCCCCTGTTTGCCATCTCACTCCTCTGCACTGCCACTAACCACCTCGTTTGCATGGGAGGAACCCAAAAGCAAACTCCCATCCCAGCGGGGCTTTGCCCTCTGCTTCCTCAGCAACACATTTCCATGGATATGACGAACCAGTGGCTTTAATACACGTGCAATTTACATTTATATTCATATGCTGTGTTCCGGGGTGAGCAGGCCTATGCAAACCTACCCCCAAAGGCCAAGGGAGCGGAGAGGCCAAAGAAAGGGGCTGACAAACCCAGTTTCTCAGAAAGAAACATTTATTAGGGACTTACCAACAGAAGCCATAATCTCAGGGTGGCCGTCAGAGGATATGAGGTTCACTGCGTCATAACCCCAGATCCAGGGCTTCTATACATACCATAGGGAAGGAATAGGGAGGATAATTGAAGTCAAACCCTCAAGCAAAGGCAAGCATGTTATGTGAATCTGCCTAAGGGCAGGATTTATGACGTAGGTTGTCCTGATCTAAGGGCAGAATTTATGGTAAAAGTGAAGTAGAAATCTTAGAGGCCTTCCTGGAAGAGGCATTAATCAGAAGTTATCTTGGCAGATTAGCATCCAAGATGGAGTTGCTTTCACCTCAACTGTGTTTCTGTATTTTGTCACTGGACTCAGTGACTCAGGCCTGTCATCTCAGCACTTCGGGAGGCATGAAGCAAGAGCAGCACTAATTTAGCCCAGGAGTTGGAAAACCAGCCTGGGCAACAAAGGGGGATTCTGTCTCTACAACAAAAGAAAGTGAGTTTTACTTGCATGTGTTATCTTTAGGCAAAAATAAATAAATAAAAATAAATTATATATATATATATATATATATATATATATCTATATATATATTTTTTTTTTTTTTTTTTTTTTTTTTTTTGAGACGGAGTTTCGCTCTTGTTACCCAGGCTGGAGTGCAGTGGTGCGATCTTGGCTCACCGCAACCTCTGCCTCCTGGGTTCAGGCAATTCTCCTGCCTCAGCCTCCTGAGTAGCTGGGATTACAGGCACGCGCCACCATGCCCAGCTAATTTTTTTGTATTTTTAGTAGAGACGGGGCTTCACCATGTTGACCAGGATGGTCTCGATCTCTTGACCTCATGATCCACCCGCCTCGGCCTCCCAAAGTGCTGGGATTACAGGCTTGAGTCACCGCACCCAGCCAAAAATAAATAATATTTTTGAAAGTTTAACTAGGTCCCATGTCTCTACATAATAATAATAATGAAAAAAGGGATTCGGCTGCATTCTGTGGTCCAGTTCTCTGCAATTATAACGAATTCCTCACCTGTCAGCCCTTCTCTCATTTGACCTGACTTCATGTTTTAAATGGAAAAATTGTCTAATCTTAGATTTCGAGCTTTTTGAGATGAGGAAACCGAAATTTGTGAACTGACTCATCAGTTAGGTGGTGATGCACTGGTGACTGCTCGTTTCTAATGAGCTTCAGGAAAGGTTATTTCTCCCTAAATGTCATCAAGGTTTTAGGAACAACATTGAGGATCATTTCTGAAGTTGTCAGGCCTAATACAAAATTGACATGCTTCTATAACTGCCCACCAGTTTCTCCTCTCCCGCTGCCTGGAGACAGCCAATTTATTAAGCCAGGGGAATTGTGACCCACCTGCCTTGGCCTCCCAAAGTGCTGGGATTACAGGCGTGAGCCACTTCGCCCTGCCATAATAGAGAAGTTTAATTCACACACAGCCAGCAGTGTGGAAGACAGGATTTTTACTATTACTCAAATTAGTCTGCCTGAAAACTCAGGGACTGGAGGTTTTAAGGATAATTTGATGGGTAGGTGGCGTCGTGAAATCAGGAGTGCTGATTGGTTGGGTCAGAGATGAACTCACAGGGAGTCGAAACTGTCCCTTTGCACTGAGTCAGTTTCTAGGTGAGGGCCATGAGACCAGATGAGCCAGTTTATCAGTCTGGGTGGTGTCAACTGACAAAGTGCAGAGTATGCAAACTACCTCAAGCACTGATCTTAGGTTTTTATAATAGTAATGTTATCCTCAGGAGCAATTTGGGCCTGAATGGAATTTTGCAGTCTCCAGCTGTGCTGAGTACCAGCTCAGCTGGGAGACCCCCCCACCCCCAACCCAGGAATAGGCAGACACCCAGATAGAACAACAGACTGGATCTATCCGCGGGGGTCAACAGCCTATCGAGCTGAGAGCCTCAGGGGCTGACAGCATTCTAGGCTGAAGGCCCTGAGCAGATTCTCAGCCACGTATTCTTTCTTTCTTTTTTTTTTTTTTTTTTTTTTTGAGACGGAGTTTCGCTCTTGTTACCCAGGCTGGAGTGCAATGGCGCGATCTCGGCTCACCGCAACCTCCGCCTCCTGGGTTCAGGCAATTCTCCTGCCTCAGCCTCCTGAGTAGCTGGGATTACAGGCACGCGCCACCATGCCCAGCTAATTTTTTGTATTTTTAGTAGAGACGGGGTTTCACCATGTTGACCAGGTTGGTCTCGATCTCTCGACCTTGTGATCCACCCGCCTCGGCCTCCCAAAGTGCTGGGATTACAGGCTTGAGCCACCGCGCCCGGCCCACGTATTCTTTCTTAACAGGCGATTATTATTATTTTTTTTTTTGGTTTTTTTTTTTTTTTTTTTTTTTTTTGAGGCGGAGTTTCGCTTGTTACCCAGGCTGGAGTGCAATGGCGCGATCTCGGCTCACCGCAATCTCCGCCTCCTGGGTTCAGGCAATTCTCCTGCCTCAGCCTCCTGAGTAGCTGGGATCACAGGCACGCGCCACCATGCCCAGCTAATTTTTTGTATTTTTAGTAGAGACGAGGTTTCAACTCGTTGACCAGGATGGTCTCGATCTCTTGACCTCATGATCCACCCGCCTTGGCCTCCCAAAGTGCTGGGATTACAGGCTTGAGCCACCATGCCCAGCCAACAGGTGATTATTAATAAACAGGTGTTCTGTATTTACTTACAACTCAAAAATATACCAAGTAGGGAGCTGTTACCCACCTACCACTAATTACAAACTAAAAGGTATTCTCCACAAGCGAGCCATGGGGGCAGAGTAAACGTCTCTCGACACAGCTGCATCACTCACGAACTATAATTTCTAATCTTGGCCAGGTGCAGTGGCTCACACTTATAATCCCAGCATTTTGGGAGACTGAGGAAGGTGGATTACCTAAGGTCAGAAGTTCGAGACCAGCCTGGCCAACGTGGTGAAACCCTCTTTCTACTAAAAATACAAAAGTTAGCTGGTCATGGTGGCAGGTGCCTGTAATTCCAGCTACTTGGAAGGCTGAGGCAGGAGAATTACTTGAGCCGGGGAGGCAGAGGTTGCAGTGAGCTGAGATGGTACTACTGCACTCAAGCCTGGGCTACAAGAGAGAAACTTTCTAAAAAAAAATTTCTAATCTTGTGGATATTGTGGCCAATTTGTTAGTCCTGCAAAGCAGTCTAGTGCCCAGGAAGGAAGGGGGATTGTTTTGGAAAAGGGCTGTTTATCGCCTTTGTTTCAAAATTAAACTATAAACTAAGCTCCTCCAAAGTTAGTTTGGAGGTAAGACACAGGATGGAGTCAATAAGGTCCAATCTCTTTCACTGTAATAATTTTCTGTTTTGGGCCGGGCGCGGTGGCTCAAGCCTGTAATCCCAGCACTTTGGGAGGCTGAGGCGGGTGGATCACGAGGTCAAGAGATTGAGATCATCCTGGTCAACATGGTGAAACCCCGTCTCTACTAAAATACAAAAAATTAGCTGGGCATGGTGGCGCGTGCCTGTAATCCCAGCTACTCAGGAGGCTGAGGCAGGAGAATTGCCTGAACCCAGGAGGCGGAGGTTGCGGTGAGCCGAGATCGCGCCATTGCACTCCAGCCTGGGTAACAAGAGCGAAACTCCATCTCAAAAAAAAAAAAAAAAAAAAAAAATTAGCTGGGCATGGTGGGCATGGTGGCGCGTGCCTGTAATCCCAGCTACTCAGGAGGCTGAGGCAGGAGAATTGCTTGAACCCAGGAGGCGGAGGTTGCGGTGAGCCGAGATCGCGCCATTGCACTCCAGCCTGGGTAACAAGAGCGAAACTCCGTCTCAAAAAAAAAAAAAAATTTCTGTTTTGACCTCTGTAAAAGCAGTTTCACTTCTGTTTCACTTCGTTTATTTTTTCTTTTAATTTTTTTTTCCTTTGTTTTTTCTTGAGACAGGATCTGTATCTATTGCCCAGGCTGGAGTGCAATCACAGCTCACTGCAGCCTCAAACTCCTAGGCCCAGGTGATCCTCACACCTCAGCCTCCTGAGCAGCTGGCTACAGGCATGCACCACCGCCTGGCTAACTTTTGTTTGTTTGTTTGTTTTGATAGAGACAGTGTTTCACCATGTAGCTCAGGCTGGTCTTTAACTCTTGGGCTGAAGTGACCCTCTTTCCTTGGCCTCCCAAATTGCTGGGAATTACAGGTGTAAGCCACCATGCCTGGCGTTTTTCAATATTTTTTATTTTTATTTTTTATTTCTTACTATGACCCCCACTTTTATGACATTACTTTGTACGTTTTAATTTTTTTTTTTTTGAGGTGGGGTTTCTCCATGTTGGTCAGACTGGTCTCAAACTCCCGACCTCAAGTGATCCACCCGCCTCAGCCTCCCAAAGTGCGGGGATTACAGTGGCTCAAGCTTGTATTTCCAGCCCTGTGGGAGGCCAAGGCAGGACGATCAGTTGAGCCCAGGAGTTCAAGACCAGCCTGGGCAACATGGTGAAATCCCCCATCTTTTTTTTTTTTTTTTTTGAGACGGAGTTTCGCCCTTGTTACCCAGGCTGGAGTGCAATGGCACGATCTCGGCTCACCACAACCTCCGGCTCCAGGGCTCAGGCAATTCTCCTGCCTTAGCCTCCTAAGTAGTTGGGATTACAGGCATGCGCCACCATGCCCAGCTAGTTTTTTGTATTTTTAGTAGAGACGGGGTTTCACCATGTTGACCAGGATGGTCTCGATCTCTTGACCTCGTGATCCACCCGCCTCGGCCTCCCAAAGTGCTGGGATTACAGGCTTGAGCCACCGCGCCCGGCCCCCTTTTTTTTTTGAGACGGAGTCTTGCTCCATTGCCAGGCTGAAGTGCAGTGGCGTGATCTGGGCTGACTGCAACCTCTGACTCCCTGGTTCAAGCTATTCTCCTGCCTCAGCCTCCCGAGTAACTGGGATTAGAGGCATGTGCCACCACACCCAGCTAACTTTGGTATTTTTAGTAGAGACAGGGTTTCACCAAACTTCCGCCTCCAGGGTTCAAGTGATTCTTCTGCCTCAGCCTCCAGAGTAACTGGGATTATAGACATGAGCCGCCATGCCTGCTATTTTTTTTATTTTTAGTAGAGACAGGGTTTCATCATGTTGGCGAGGCTTGTCTCAAACTCCTGACCTCAGGTGATACACCTGCCTCAGCCTCCCAAAGTGTAAAACCCTCCTCTCTACAGAAAACAAACAAACAAAAAGCAAACATTAGGTGTGGTGGCGCATACCTGTAGTCCTACCTACTCAGGAGACTGAGGTGGGAGGATCACCTGAACCAGGAACTCGAGGCTGCAGAGTAAGACGTGATCATCCCCCTGCATGACAGAGCCAGTTTCAAAAAATAAACAAACAGGGCCAGGCTGACGCCTGTAATCCCAGCACTTTTTGAGGCCGAGGTGGGTGGATCACCTGAGATTGGGAGTTCGAGACCAGCCTGACCAACATGAAGAAACCCCATCTCAACTAAAAACACAAAATTAGCCAGCTGTGGTGGTAGGTGCCTGTAATCCCAGCTACTTGGGAGGCTGAGGCAGGAGAATTGCTTGAACCTGGGAGGCAGATTGTGCTGCAGTGAGCCAAGATTGTGCTATTGCATTCGAGCCTCAGCAACAAGAGTGAAACTCCATCTCGAAAAAAATAAACAAATAAAGAAACAAAGCCAAATATTTCTACTAGCGCATGACAAGGAAAAAAAATACCGCAAGGAATTGTTATTATTAAAGCCTCGTGTTAGGAATTGGAGTTTCCTAGAAATGCTCTTTGAAAAACAACGCTTTTTCAACTATTAAATTTTATTTTGGCCGGGTGCGGTGGCTCAAGCCTGTAATCCCAGCACTTTGGGAGGCCGAGGCGGGTGGATCACGAGGTCAAGAGATCGAGACCATCCTGGTCAACATGGTGAAACCCCGTCTCTACTAAAAATACAAAAAACTAGCTGGGCATGGTGGCGCGTGCCTGTAATCCCAGCTACTCAGGAGGCTGAGGCAGGAGAATCGCTTGAACCCAGAGGCGGAGATTTCGGTGAGCCGACATTGTGCCATTGCACTCCAGCCTGGGTGACCAGAGCGAAATTCTGTCTCAAAAAGAAAAAAATTAATGTACATTTAAAAATAGTAAATATTATGGGAGCTACAGTGGCTCAGGCCAGTTGTCCTGGTGCTTGAGGAGGTGAGGCTAGGGGTTCCCGGCCAGCCTGGGCAAGGTAAGAACCTGTCATTCATTAAAGAAAAAAAAATAGTAAATTTTATGTCTGTTTTACCACAACTTTGAGACAAAACCAAACAGTGACAAAACAAAGCCCAAACAGGTTAAAGCACTTCCTTATGCTCCTAAACGAGGCAAATTTGGAGGCCAGCCCTGCAGTCTTGCTTGACTGGTGAGATGAACTGGTTATTTTTAAGCGGGAGCAATTTGTGTTTCACCGCCCAACTATACAGCACAAGCAGAAGCAGGAAGAAGAACACGTTCCCTAGGGTTTTTTTTTTCTTCTTCTTCCTGTTTGCCAGGCCTCTACCCTGCAGACATCCTTCACAACCTTTTATGGTTCTAGACGCGATGAGAAAGCAAGGCAAACCCTTCCCACCAGCTCTCTGACTCCGCTCTGTCTCCTGCGGGGAAACAACTTTGCTGACCCTCACTCATGCTCTCAGACAGTCGCTTGGGGCTGGATTAAGTCACAGACAAGGTAGTGACCTTCACAAGGGGGAGGGGAGAAAGGCAGGCGGACGAGCAGGCGCTGAGCCACCCCCACCCGCCCCAGCAGCAGCCCAGCACCCGCGCCTTTGTGAGCTCAGCCCATCACATGCTTCCGCCCGCCTGCCAATCCCGCCCTGTTGCTGGGTCTCTGTCCCTTCTCCATTGGTGCCAGCTCTGAAGCAATCTTTTCTGGGGCGCCTGCAAAGGACGGATCTGTGGGTGGAACGCACTGAAAACGGATCCAGTGACTCATGCCATTCTCGCACATTCTAGCACTGTCACATTCTAGGTCAGCAGGGTTTAGGTTTTAAGAGCGTGACTTGATACCTGACTCCCGAGTCCAAGTGGGACGTTTAGACTTCGGGAGCCCTTTCGGAAAACACGGAAGCAGTTGTTGGCAGCAACAGAAACCCTTTCTATGGCAGGGCTTCTTAACTTCAGCTCGTTCTTAATTTCATTCACGTTTTGGGTCGGATAATTCTTTGTTGTGGGGGACTGTCCCTCACAGAACGTTCAGCGGCATCCCTGGTGTCTATCACGAGTGCTAGTATTAACAGCAGCAGCCCCTAGTACCCACTGAGTTGTGACATCCAAGCATATATCCAGATATTGCCAAATGTCCCCCGAGGGGCATATCACTCCTTGTCAAGAACAATTTTTCTAGAGAAACACTGGACACCTGTGTTTTGGGAGGCCATTTTCTCCCCTGTCACCTGAGCGACCTTGGAGAAAGGTTAATTTCTGCTTGCTTTCATAACCATTCAAGTCGGAATGCTTGGGTGTTTTCAGTATTTTTTTTTCTGCTGGAGACAACTCTGGTTTCTCCCTGTGCCTAACCTTCGGCCCGTTCTCCACGCCCCCCTCATCCTCTTACTTTTTCTTCCTCACGTCCTCCTCTCCCTCCCCTGCCTCTGCAGTCAGTTGTTTTTCTCTGTACCTTCTGGACTCTGAAAAAAGCTATGTCACAAAGCTGGTGACTCAGCCTTTAAACATGAATCACAAGGCTTGCGGCAGGGTAACAGCCAAAAGCAAACAGGGCGTGGCTGAAAGCCAGGCCTGGTCACCTCAGAAAGAATCTCAGAACCTCAGTTTTTTCAATTCCTTTCAAAACTCCTTCCCGAAACCTAGGGGAAAAACAACAAACCAAAACCTTGCAGAAATGTGTATTGGAAATCACTGGAGTATCCTACCAAGCCTGGAAAATGACATTTTTATCATTTAATTTCCCAGCAACACAGGAATGGATGCTCTTTAAAATGTTAAAAATGTCAAAGTCTATTTGAACAATGCACAGAACTTACATTTTCAAAAATACAATCATGTTACCATAGAAAATATATAGCAGGTTCATTTTGCTTTGATGCATATTTTAAGTGACGTTTAAATAACATAATGTTCACAATTTAGGAATGTAGCCTTTTCTGACTAGGCGTGGTGGCTCACGCCTGTAATCCAAGCACTTTGGAGGCCAAGGTGGGCGGATCACCTGAGGTCGGGTGTTTAAGACCAGCCTGACCAACACGGTGAAACCCCGTCTTAAAAAAAAAAAAAAAAAAAAAAAAGAATTTAGCCTTTTCCTGATGGCAAAACATTTCCAGGTAGTAGCCTCTTTTTCTTTTTTTTTGAAGGCTACAAGGTAGAAATCAAAGTAGCCTCCCTACCTCCAATACGTTGTAGAAACAGGGACTATTTCTAGAAGAGTCCAGAAGGAACAGTGGCTGGGAAATTGAGGGCATGAGGGGGACTTTTCCTGGCACATTTAAAAAATCTCACCATGTTCTTTTATTTTAAAACATTTTAAAAATATGCCGAAGAAATGACACATAAGGATCACAAAATAGGTTGTGGTAACATTTAAAAAGCTGTCTGGTGATTCTTTTCTCCCACTTCTTTTATCGAAATAGATGTGCCCTGTAGGATTACATTTCATATTTGACATACTTTTCTCCTCTACCTCAAAATAGGGCTGGGATTTTATTCCTGTCTTTTATTATTTATTTATTTGTACAGAGACGGCGTTTCACCATGTTGGTCAAGCTGGTCTTGAACTCCTGACCTCAGGTGATCCACCCGCCTCGGCCTCTCAAAAGTGCCAGAATTACAGGTTCGAGCCACCCCGCCCGGCCTTCCTGTGTCTTAAAATCTCCGGATTAAAAATGGGTCTGATTATTGAATGGATCCTGATCCCAATAATGGCAGCCACGGAAATCCGAGAAATTTCCACGCCTCCCCGTTGCCACCAAGCAGGACCTTCCCACACCCGGCCCTCGGAACGTGCAGGAAGGTGAAAGAACAGTCTGGAAAGAAGTTCGCTCAGCCTTGGGTGCCAGCTCAGCTAGTTTTAAAAAGCCGCGTGGGGTTTCCGCCTCTCTTTTCTAAATTTAACCCGGACACCCAGATCCTCGGCAGTGGCTCCCCTGGAAAGTTCTCGAGCGTTCCCCAGCCTTGGGGCCGCGCCCGCCCAGAAATCTGCCGAGTCATCGTCCTTGTCCCGCGGCCCGCAGTGGGGGATGGGGGCGGCCCCGGGGAGCCCCCGAGACGAGGCTGGGGCTGCGGAAGGTGGAGGGGGGCTGCGCAAAGCCAGCCAGTCATCATCTCAAATGTGACCCACAATAAAGACCCGTCCGCCCCGCGGGGTGGGCTAGGGCAGGGCACGCGGGAGGGGAGGGACACCCCCCGACTCTGCGCGAGGCGCTCCGTTCGCGCCCCACGTCCACCGAACGCGAGTTGGCGACCCGAGGCGGCCGCGGGGACTGAGGGGAAGGGGTGCAGGGGCGCAGCTGGGGGACGCGGGCCGCCCACCGGCTCCAGGTGCCGTGGTTCCGCGCCGGGTTTTGGCGCCTCCCGCGGGCGGCCCCCCCCACCACGGCGAGCGACGTTACGTCACAATCGCAGTGCGCAGCGAGCGCCTTGATCCCTCCGCCCGGCCTCTCAGGACCGCGGTCCGCTGCCCACCAGAGTCGGCCCAGAACCCCAGTGTCAGCAGGAGGACATTTTAGGACGGGACCTGGGTGACGCGAGGGAACTGGTTTTCTTTCCAGAGAGCGGAACCGGCGGGGAAAAGTAGTCCCTTCTCGGCGATTCTGCGGAGGGATCTTCTCGGGGCGGTGCACGCCGATGACTATATAAGGACGCGCCGGGCGTGGTGCAGCTAGTTCCGTCGCAGCCGCGAGTGCAGTTGTGCTTGTTCTTCGTCAGTTGCTGTCACCGACGCTTGGTGAGTAGTGGGCTTCTGGGCGGGCTGGGGCTTTCGTGGCCGTTTGGCCGCGAGGTGGGATGGAGGCGGGTCTGCGGAGGGCTGTTGGCTGTCTCCGCGAGAAAGGTGGCCCTGAGGAGGGGTTAACGCAGCAAAATGGCGGCTGTTGCGAGCACTGAGTGGAAGACGCCTGTGAGGTGGGCTGTGAGGTCGTTGAAACGAGGTTGGGGGGCATGGATCTAAGGCTTTGAGGCCTTGGCTAATGCGGGAAAGCGCTGATTCTGGCGGGATGAGCTGGGGCGCCCTATGGGGACCCTGACGTGGGGATGGCGGTTGACTGGAGAAGTCGCCTTGTCCGTTGCGGGGGTGGCCGCGCGGCCGTGCACCCGCCCCGTGGGGGGAGCGCGCCTCCGCTCTGCGGTGACGTCACCCGTGCTGTGGCCTCATAATGCGGGGTGGGGCCGCCTGCCGGTAGGTGTACGGTGGGCTCTTCTCCGTCGCAGGGCGCAGGGTTCGGGCCCAGGGTAGGACCTTCTGACTCGACAGGCGCCAGACCTTTGGAGAGGGAAGGATAAGCGAGCCGTCAGCGTCTTTGGTCCGTTTTATGTATCTACCGTCCTAAGTAGTTGAAGTCTGGGTTTTGAAAACTGGGGCTGGCGAGTGTTTTGTGAAGTAAGGCAGGTTTTAAATTGTAATTATTTGGGTCAGTGTGACATATAACGTAGAGCATTAGGAAAGTTAATACATTGGTAAATCCTGGTGGTTTTTGGCTTTTTTTGTTAAAACAGACAATGCAGATCTTCGTGAAGACCCTGACCGGTAAGACCATCACCCTTGAGGTCGAGCCCAGCGACACCATCGAGAATGTCAAGGCAAAGATCCAGGACAAGGAAGGCATCCCTCCTGACCAGCAGAGGTTGATCTTTGCTGGAAAGCAGCTGGAAGATGGGCGCACCCTGTCTGACTACAACATCCAGAAAGAGTCCACTCTACACCTGGTCCTTCGTCTCCGAGGTGGGATGCAGATCTTCGTGAAGACCCTGACCGGTAAGACCATCACCCTTGAGGTCGAGCCCAGCGACACCATCGAGAACGTCAAGGCAAAGATCCAGGACAAGGAAGGCATCCCTCCTGACCAGCAGAGGTTGATCTTTGCTGGAAAGCAGCTGGAAGATGGGCGCACCCTGTCTGACTACAACATCCAGAAAGAGTCCACTCTACACCTGGTCCTTCGTCTCCGAGGTGGGATGCAGATCTTCGTGAAGACCCTGACCGGTAAGACCATCACCCTTGAGGTCGAGCCCAGCGACACCATCGAGAACGTCAAGGCAAAGATCCAAGACAAGGAAGGCATCCCTCCTGACCAGCAGAGGTTGATCTTTGCCGGGAAACAGCTGGAAGATGGGCGCACCCTGTCTGACTACAACATCCAGAAAGAGTCCACTCTACACTTGGTCCTCCGTCTCCGAGGTGGGATGCAGATCTTCGTGAAGACCCTGACCGGTAAGACCATCACCCTTGAGGTCGAGCCCAGCGACACCATCGAGAACGTCAAGGCAAAGATCCAGGACAAGGAAGGCATCCCTCCTGACCAGCAGAGGTTGATCTTTGCCGGGAAACAGCTGGAAGATGGGCGCACCCTGTCTGACTACAACATCCAGAAAGAGTCCACCCTTCACCTGGTCCTCCGTCTCCGAGGTGGGATGCAGATCTTCGTGAAGACCCTGACCGGTAAGACCATCACCCTTGAGGTCGAGCCCAGTGACACCATCGAGAACGTCAAGGCAAAGATCCAGGACAAGGAAGGCATCCCTCCTGACCAGCAGAGGTTGATTTTTGCTGGAAAGCAGCTGGAAGATGGGCGCACCCTGTCTGACTACAACATCCAGAAAGAGTCCACCCTTCACCTGGTCCTCCGTCTCCGAGGTGGGATGCAGATCTTCGTGAAGACCCTGACCGGTAAGACCATCACCCTTGAGGTCGAGCCCAGTGACACCATCGAGAACGTCAAGGCAAAGATCCAGGACAAGGAAGGCATCCCTCCTGACCAGCAGAGGTTGATTTTTGCTGGAAAGCAGCTGGAAGATGGGCGCACCCTGTCTGACTACAACATCCAGAAAGAGTCCACTCTACACCTGGTCCTCCGTCTCCGAGGTGGGATGCAGATCTTCGTGAAGACCCTGACCGGTAAGACCATCACCCTTGAGGTCGAGCCCAGTGACACCATCGAGAACGTCAAGGCAAAGATCCAAGACAAGGAAGGCATCCCTCCTGACCAGCAGAGGTTGATCTTTGCCGGGAAACAGCTGGAAGATGGGCGCACCCTGTCTGACTACAACATCCAGAAAGAGTCCACTCTGCACTTGGTCCTGCGCTTGAGGGGGGGTTTCTAAGTTTCCCACCCCTTTAAGGTTTCAACAAATCTCATTGCACTTTTCTTTCAATAAAGTTGTTGCATTCCCAATTGGTGTGGGTTTTTTTTTTTTTAAATTAAGGTATTTTTGCATTGATCTGGGTGAAGGGGATCAAGGTTTTCAGTCCACAAATGTTTCTGTGGTAACCATGAAATGTCAGTGAATTGGGGGAGGTAGATTTACAGTATGAACTGTAGAAGGTGGGTGCAAATAAAACCCAGGTTCAAGACCAGCTTGACCAACATGGTGAAACCCCAGCTCTACTAAAAATACACAAAGGGGTGGCGGGTGCTTGTAATTCCAGTTACACCGGAGGCTGAGGCAGGAGAATCCCTCAAACCCAGGAGGTGGAGGTTGGCAGTGATTTGAGATTGCAGCACTGTACTCCCAACTGGGGGGAAGAGCAAAACTCTTAAGGTTACTGGGATATGTTTTTCAAGTTACTTTACAAATAGTGGTTGGAGGGTGGGGTATGAGGTAACAGAATGGGAGAATTACTGGGACACCAGGGAGGAGGAAGGAATATGAAAAGGTGGGAGTGATGAGAGGGTACCTGTCAATGCTTTTAAGTACATAGGTCTACATAAACGCATGCTGAGCTGCATAGACAGTCATGGGATCAAGTGGTTTTAAAAGGATGTGGTAAGGAGCAAAAGGCATAGTTGTCAAGGTGTAGAAGAATTAGTGGTTAGAGGATAAAAGCTATTCAAGCAGTTTTTTGCAGAAATTGTCAAGATGGACTGGCATGTAACTAGTGGGTGAAGTGGTTCACTTCTGGGTTTGTCTCAAGTGTATAGTAGTAGTCACCCAATCAGACGGTACTATTAAGGTGTTAATGTTGACTAACACCAAAGGTGCAAGTTGCAGGGAAACTGGTTTAACACGAGGGATGGATGCCAAGCAGTAGGCACCCCAGAGGCCATCCAGAGGCTCATTAGAGGCCTTGGAAGGTTTTTCCCAAGGAACATCCCTCTTCTTCCCAAGTTTTAGGGGACTCATGAACAACGTCTGCTCTGGAAGAATTACGTGTTCGCTCCAGCAATTGTAAAGCACCTAAGGGTGGCTTAAACCAGTTTTAGCTTTAGTTTTAGGGTTAATGGACTAAAAATTGAGAAATCCATGAATCCATTGAGTTTTCATTGTGAGTACATCTAGTGTATAACAATTTCCATGACTTCCATGCAAGTGAGCATGTGAGTCGGGTAACATGACAAGCCAACAAAACCACTGCTATCCAGGCAGCATTTCCGGTTAGTATGCGAGTGTGTAATTTTAGTGCCTGTTAAAATCTGAGTGACCTTTGTGTAAGGAAAAAGTACCTAGAATAGTGTCTTGGGACGCTTGGTGTCAGGCATTGCAGGGTCCATAAATCAGTTGTCAAGTGCTTTTTGGAAACTTCAAAGCTACATCAAGTCAAGGGCAAGAAAGGCCGTGGCTGCTGCTGATGTGGGATGTGGGAACTGAGTCATACTGGTGTTACAGCATTGTGCAGAGCTGGCAGAATCTTGGCACAAGAGAGCATTAGTCTATTTCATAAAGCAGGCAAGGATGCTCACCTAAAAACTCACTGAAGAACACTTGGCCCCTTGAACTAAAGTGCTTCCTATCAAGTTCAATGAGGAATTGCCAACTACAAGCGTAGGTACTAGAAAAACTTTGAAAAGCAGTGCAGAGCAACACAAGCACATTCATAAAATTAGTGATAAAGTGAAATTTCCATATATGGTCATTCGGGAAAAAATATGTACCTTCTTCAGAAATAGATTTCAGGGTGGGCGCAGTGGCTCACGCCTGTAATCCCAGCACTTTAGGAGCCTGAGGTGGGCAGATAGCCTGAGGTTCCAAATTAAAGGGAGTTTGAGACCAGCCTGACAAATAGGGCGAAACCACGTCTCTACTAAATATACAAAAATTAGCTGGACGTGGTGGTGGGCACCTATAATCCCAGTTACTCCAGAGGCGGAGGCAGGAGAATCGTTTGAACCCAGAGGTTGGAGGTTGCAGTGAGCAGAGGTTGTGCCACTGCATTGCAGCCTGATGACAGCAAGACTGTCTTAAAAAAAAAAAAATACGTGATTTTGCTTGTTGCCTAGATTAGTCTCAAACCCCTGGCCTCACACCAGGTCTCCTAATATTTGGAATTACAGTGCATACTTCAATACACATTTTGTGTGTGTGTGTGCAGGTTTACAAAATAAAGGTGATAGTGATCGAAGTCCTACTCAATTTTACTTTACAGGGATAACTACTTCTTTTTTTTTTTTTTTTTTTTTGAGACGGAGTTTCGCTCTTGTTACCCAGGCTGGAGTGCAATGGCGCGATCTCGGCTCACCGCAACCTCCGCCTCCTGGGTTCAGGCAATTCTCCTGCCTCAGCCTCCTGAGTAGCTGGGATTACAGGCACGTGCCACCATGCCCAGCTAATTTTTTGCACTTTTTTTAGTAGAGACGGGGTTTCACCATGTTGACCAGGATGGTCTCGATCTCTCGACCTCGTGATCCACCCGCCTCGGCCTCCCAAAGTGCTGGGATTACAGGCTTGAGCCACCGCGCCCGGCCGGATAACTACTTCTTAGAGGTTGATACTCTTTTGGACTTTTCCTCTATGTAAAAATATACCGTATTTATTATGTACATATGTAGGTACATACAGACACAAATTGGACCATTCTCGTATGATGATTTTCAAGGTTTTTTTTGGGAGGGGAAGCTAGGTAATTATGGATATTTTTCCACACTAATATGTCTAGAGCTACCTCATTCTTTTTAATAGTCTTGCTAGTATTCCATTGTCTGGAGGCCCTGTGATTTACTTAGCCTGTCCACCAATATTTGTTTCCAGGTTTTTGCTTTTATTTTTTATTTTTTATTTTTTTTGAGACAGAGTTTCGCTCTTGTTACCCAGGCTGGAGTGCAATGGCACGATCTCGGTTCACCGCAACCTCCGCCTCCCGGGTTCAGGCAATTCTCCTGCCTCAGCCTCCTGAGTAGCTGGGATTACAGGCACACGCCACCATGCCCAGCTAATTTTTAGTATTTTTAGTAGAGACGGGGTTTCACCATGTTGACCAGGATGGTCTTGATCTCTTGACCTCGTGATCCACCCGCCTCGGCCTCCCAAAGTGCTGGGATTACAGGCTTGAGCCACCGCGCCCGGCGGTTTTTGCTTTTATAATGCTGCTGCAAAGTACATCCTCACACTTCTTCATTTTGTCTATTAGTTCTGTAAGATAGGTTATATAAAGTTGAAACTGCCAAATTAAAGGGATCACACTATCATGCTATTTTGTTTTCTAATTTTGATTTTTAAAAAATACAAAATGTGGGATTTTGAGAGGAGAAACTTGAAGACAAGGAGCAAAATCTAAAAAATGACAGCCTATTAAAAGCCTGATTGACATAGGACGGGCGCGGTGGCTCAAGCCTGTAATCCCAGCACTTTGGGAGGCTGAGGCGGGTGGATCACGAGGTCAAGAGATTGAGACCATCCTGGTCAACATGGTGAAACCTTGTCTCTACTCAAAATAAAAAAAATAAGCTGGGCATGGTGGCACGTGCCTGTAATCCCAGCTACTCAGGAGGCTGAGGCAGGAGAATTGCCTGAACCCAGGAGGCGGAGGTTGCGGTGAGCTGAGATCGCGCCATTGCACTCCAGCCTGGGTAACAAGAGCGAAACTCTGTCTCAAAAAAAAAAAAAAAAAAAAAAAAAAAAAAGAATAAAGAAAACCAAGAGAGCAGCACAATTTCTAGTGAACATTTGGAGGGTCCTTCATCTAATAAATACAAGCATGTCAGGAACTATAGTGATACAATGACGACTGAGCAATGCTTCTGCCACCATGGCATCCTCAGTCTAGTTAAACAACAGATATGTTAGACTCGTACAGTTTCACGGGATAATTGTTAAATCTTTTTAAAAAATGATTTTTTAAAAATTACGCTTGAGACCATCCTGGTCAACATGGTGAAACCCTGTCTCTACTAAAAATACAAAAAACTAGCTGGGCGTGGTGGCACGTGCCTGTAATCCCAGCTACTCAGGAGGCTGAGGCAGGAGAATTGCCTGAACCCAGGAGGCGGAGGTTGCGGTGAGCCGAGATTGCGCCATTGCACTCCAGCCTGGGTAATGAGTGAAACTCCGTCTCAAAAAAAAAAAAAAAAATTAGGCAACACTTTATTCCATAAAATAGAATTAAGTGTTCTCGATTGTTAAATTTTAAAGCATCCCAAAGTTTGTTTTCACACTCGAGTGAATAGTATGTGAGGATTCACTTACATAGATGTGGTTGCATGAGTCTTAAGAAAAAAATAGCATCGTTTGTATTTATTTAAAGTAGTGTTCCTGCTGGGTGTGGTGGCTCACACCTGTAATCCCAGCACTTTGGGAGGCCGAGGTGGGCGGATCATGAGGTCAAGAGATTGAGATCATCTTGGCCAATGTGGTGAAACCCCGTCTCTGCTAAAAATACAAAAATTAGCCGGACATGGTGGCGTGTGCCAGTAGTCCCAGCTACTTGGGAGGCTGAGGCAAGAGAATTGCTTGAACTCGGGAGGTGGAGGCTGCAGTGAGCCAAGATTGTGCCACTGCACTCCAGCCTGGTGGCAGAGACAGACTCCGTCTAAAAGAAAAAAAAAAAAAAAAAAAGCTGGGTGCTGTGGCTCACGCCTGTAATCCCAGCACTTTGGGAGACTGAGGCGGGTGAATCACGAGGTCAGGAGTTCAAGACCAGCCTGGCCAGCTTGACGAAACTACGTCTCTACTAAAAATACAAAAAATTAGCTGAGCGTGGTGGCACATGCTTGTAATCTCAGCTACTCAGAAGGCTAAGGTAGGAGAATCCCTTGAACCTGGGAGGCAGAGGTTTCAGTGAGCCGAGATGGTGCCCCTGCACTCCAGCGTGGGTGACAGAGTGAGACTCCATCTCAAAAAATAAAATAAAACAAAAAACATAAAGTAGCGTTCCTTTTATGCTTTGCCTGAAAGTACAACAAAACCCTCACCAAGATAATACAGTTGTGACTCCCATATAGTTATACTGTTTAGATTGGCAAGTGCCTTTTAATTAAAGGAATCAGCCAGTTTAGCGTGCAGTGTTTATTCCTGCCGGAAGAGGGTGCGTCAGGGACGGACTTTGGTTCAGTCACGAAGCCTGCAGCACTCCCAAGCGGTTGTGGTTGACCAAGCAATGTACGCGTTTACCTTTCTTCTTCCAGAGGCTTGCTTACTCATCAGTAAGCGATGATTTCCTGTCCCCTCAGATGCCTTTTACTTTCTTCTTTTTCTGCCTAGAATAAGCTGCTCTTCCAGTTCTGCAGCTGTGTTTCCACCCCGAGCTGGAATTTCTTCATAACCCCATCGTAGCTATCCTTCAATCTAGAGCCTCTATTTGCTGTCATAGCCGGTCAGGTCTAACCCCTCAAAATGCTCTGTCCCCGTCTCCCCTTATCTGCTGGCCACTTTTTCCCCCACATACGCTCTGCCACTTCCCACCCTTCACTCAAGTTGTTCCCTGCCACCTCAACAGATTTAAGTCGCACCTAATGTCAAGGTCTAATTCAGATATTCCACCAAGCCTTCCTTGACTGCTCCAACTGAAGAGTATCCATTTTCCCTAAAATCCCATCGGCCTTTCTGTTTTGTACAGAGGCTCGTGAGACTCTAAAAACAAAACAAACAAAAAGAATCAAATGGCTCGCTTCTGTTCCGTGATTTGCTAGTAAGCAAACATTACACCTGGCGACAGGAGCTATGTGAGGCTGTCAGGTTGAATGGGAGCGGTCTGGGATCCTACCTGTGGATGGGCAGGAGAGGCTTTCGAAAAAGAGACTATTTGTGTGACACCTGGAAGATGGGCCTTAGCTTTGCAGAAGGTGGAGAAACAGGACACAGCACAGGAGCCCGGGGGCTGGAAGACGTGGCGTCTTTGAGGAACAGAAAGGAGACCAGCGTAACTGAGGTGGGAAAAGCAAGTGGAGAGGTGGGGCTGGAGTGCTTTCGGCAAATACCAAACGCTTCATCTGGAGTGGCGCTCAGGCATCAGCGTTTTAAAAATCTTCTAGTGAATCTGATGTGCAGCCAGGGCTGGGAATCACTGGCTTCAAGTGTTGCCATCAGTAAATGGGTGAGTAAATGGGTGAAATATCTTTGAAATACTTTAATTTTTTTGGCAGAGTCTCACTCTGTTGCAGAAGCTGGAGTGCCGTGGCACGATCTTTGCTCACTGCAGCCTCCACCTCACAGGTTCACATGACTCGCGCCTCAGCCCCACAAGTAGCAGGGATTACAGGCACCTGTCACCACCTGCCTAGCTAATTTTTTTCCTTTTTGTTGTTGTTGTTTTAGTAAAGACAAGGTTGCACCATGTTATCCAGGTTGGTCTTGAACTCCCCACCTCAGGTGATCCACCAGCCTCAGCCTCCCAAAGTGTTGGGATTACAGGCGTGAGCCACTGTGACCAGCTGAGTAAATGGGTTAATTACCTTTCAACCGAATTAGTACAAGGTAATTGTATTAAGGAAGAGTGAGCTTCAAATACATTACAGAAAAATACAAACATTAACTGGGAGTGGTGGTGCACATCTGTGGTCCCGGCTGCTCAGGATACTGAGGTGGAAGGATCGTTTGAGCCTGGGAGGTGGAGGCTGCGGTGAGCCATGCCTGCAGCACTGCACTCTAGGCTGGGTGGCTCAGCAAGAAAAAAAAAAAAGGTTTCATTACTACTGGTTACTATCTATTTGAAATCTTTTTTTTTTTTGAGATGGGTTTTTGCTCTTGTTACCCAGGCTGGAGTGCAATGGCAAGATCTCGGCTCACCACAGCCTCTGCCTTCTGGGTTCAAGCGATTCTCCTGCCTCAGCTTCCCAAGTAGCTGGGATTACAGGCATGCGCCACCACACCTGGCTAATTTTTTAAATTTTTAATAGAGGCGGGGTGTGGGAATAAGAAAAGTTTCTCTTTAAAGTTTTCTTTTTTGTTAAATAATAAATCAGAAGTGTGCCAGTAACTCTTTGTTAAGCCTTATCCTATGTAGCTGTTAAACACGCCATGCTTATAGGTACGTAGTCTATTCTGTGTTCTTGTATTTTAACCAAGATATCTGTGCTGGACATGCTCACAGGCATGTCCCAGCTCACAGCCTATGCCCCTTAACTGTTTAGAAAAGTTTTAAGTTGTTAGCCAATCGGGTTTTAGTTTAAATTGTGAGGTCTGGCTCCAACCAACAGAGATCAGACACAGCAGGAAAGACAACCCCAAATTCATAAGGGATAAATATGTCTGCTTTTCCTTTGTTCATTGTACTCTTGTGGCAAGATGGCTAGCAAGGTACCCTTCCTGCAGTGCAGAAAGTAAAAAAAGTAAAAATTGCTTTGCTGAGAGGTCCTTTGTCTCAGTGCTGCTTTTTCTTTGTGGCACAGAGCATCTGTTTCCAACATGAGGTTTCTCCATATTGGTCAGGCTAATCTTGAACTCCTGACCTCAGGTGATCTGCCCACCTTGGCCTCCCAAAGTGCTGGAATTACAGGTCTGAGCCACTGTGTCTAGCTTGAGATCTTATTTTTAACAAATGTAGGTATCCATTTATGTATTTCTTGATATTTCAGAGATAGCGTCTTGCTCTGTTACTCGGGCTAGAGTGCAGTGGTGCAACCATAGCTCATTTCAGCCTTGAACTCTTGGGCTCCAGCCATTCTCCTAACTCAGCCTCCTAAGCCGAGAGGACTGCAGGTGTGCACCACCATGCCCAGCTAATTTTTTGATTTAAAAACTTTTTTTTGGTAGAGACAGAGTCTCACTGTATTGCCCAGTGTGGTCTTGAACTCCTGGCCTCAAGCAATCCTCGTGCCTCAGCCTCCCAAAGTACTGGGATTACATGCATGAGCCACTGTGCCCAGCCCCTAGTCATTCATTTATAAAAGCTTTATTGAGCCCCTACTGTATTAGGATACTTCCAGTAGAAGAAAATTCAACCCGATTGGCCTAAACAATAGGAAAATATATTATCTTCCCAGTAGGACATTCAGAGCTAGGACTCTGGCCTCCTATGTGGTCTTTTTTCTCAGGTTGTCAGCAAGATGTCTGTGCAGTTCCAGACATCACATGTAGACAATGCCCAGAGGAAGGGAAGGTGACATCTCTCGCCTGTGATTCCTGAAGACGCAAGAAAATCTTTCCCAGAAGGCCTCTTAGCAGACTTGCGAGCATTGGCCAGAACTGGGTTACATGTTCATTGGGTTTTGTTTGGTTTTGTTTTTGAGATAAGATCTGGCTCTGTTGCCCAGGCTGGAGTGTAGTGGCACTATCTTGGCTCACTGCAACCTCTGTCTCCTGGGCTCAAGCGATCCTCCCACCTCAGCCTCCCATGTAGCTGGGACTACAAGCATGCACCATGTCCAATTAATCTTTTGTATTTTTTGTAGTCAGGATTTCCCCATGTTGGCCAGGCTGGTCTTGAACTCCGGACTTAAGCAGTCTTCCTGCCTCGGCCTCCTGAGTAATTAGGAAGATAGGTATGTGTCACCAGCTTGGATAATTTTTGTACTTTTTGTAAAGATGTGGTTTTAAATGTTGCCCAGGCTGGTCTCAAACTCCTGGTCTCAAGTGTTCTGTCCTGCTCAGTCCCCAGAGTGCTGGAATTACAGGTGTGGGCCACTGTACTCAGCCCATGCTCATTCTTTAAAAAAAAAATTTTTTTTTTGAGAGGGAGTCTCTCTGTGTTGCCCAGGCTGGAGTGCAGTGGCATGCTCTCAGCTCACTGCAACTTCTGCCTCCTGGGTTCAAGCAATTCTTCTGCCTCAGCCTCCCAAGTAGCTGAGATTACAGGTGCATGCCACCATGCCTGGCTAATTTTTTTTTTTTTTTGAGATGGAGTTTCGCTCTTGTTACCCAGGCTGGAGTGCAATGGCACAATCTCGGCTCACCACAACCTCCACCTCCTGGGTTCAGGCAATTCTCCTGCCTCAGCCTCCCGAGTAGCTGGGACTACAGGCACGCGCCACCATGCCCAGCTAATGTTTTGTATTTTTAGTAGAGACGGGGTTTCGCCATGTTGACCAGAATGGTCTCGATCTCTTGACCTCGTGATCCACCCACCTCAGCCTCCCAAAGTGCTGGGATTACAGGCTTGAGCCACCACACCCGGCATGCCTGGCTAATTTTGTATTTTTAAGTAGAGACCAGGTTTCACCATGTTGGTCAGGCTGGTCTCGAACTCCTGACCTCGTGATCCGTGTGCCTTAGCCTCCCAAAGTGCTGGGATTACAGGCGGGAGCCACTGCACCCAGCTTCTTTTTAAATTTTTAAATTAAACTTTAAAACAATTTTTTGGACCGGGCGCAGTGGCTCAAGCCTGTAATCCCAGCGCTTTGGGAGGCCGAGGCGGGTGGATCACGAGGTCAAGAGATCTAGACCATCCTGATCAACATGGTGAAACCCCGTCTCTACTAAAAATACAAAAAAAAAATAGCTGGGCATGGTGGCGCGTGTCTGTAATCCCAGCTACTCAGGAGGCTGAGGCAGGAGAATTGCCTGAACCCAGGAGGCGGAGGTTGCGGTGAGCCGAGATCGCGCCATTGCACTCCAGCCTGGGTAACAAGAGCGAAACTCCGTCTCAAAAAAAAAAAAATTTTTTTTTTGCACTGGGTGCAGTGGCTCATTCCCATAATCCCAGCATTTTGGGAGGCCGAGGTGGGTGGATCACCCGAGGTCATGAGTTGGAGACCTCAGTCTGGCCAACATGGTGAAATCCGTGTTTACTAAAAATACAAAAGTTAGCCAGGCATGGTGGTGTGCACCTGTAACCCCAGCTACTCAGGACGCTGAGGCAGGAGAATTGCTTGAACTCTGGAGGTGGAGGTTGCAGGGAGCCGAGATTGCACCACTATACTCCAGCCTCGGTGGCAGAGAGAGACTGTCTCAAAAAAAAAAATTTTTTTTTTTAAATAAATGATGTTTCCCTCTGTTGCCCAGGCTGGAGTGCAGTGGTGTGATCACAGCTCAGCGTAGCCTCAACCTCCCCAGCACAAGCCATCCTCTCGACTCAGCCTCCCAAGTAGCGGGGACTACAGACATGCACCTCCAGGCCTGGCTATTATTCTTTTTACTGTTAATGAAACTGTAAAATCTATTTTAAAAATATTTTTTTAACCCAGCAATCCCATTACTGGGTATATAGCCAAAGGATTATAAATTGTTCTATTATAAGGACACGTGCACACGAATGTTCATTGTGGCACTGTTTACAATTGCAAAGACCTGGAACCAACCCAAATACCCATTGATGATAGACTGGACAGGGAAAATGTGGCACATATACACCATGGAATACTAAGCAGTCATAAAAATCAATGAGTTCGTGTCCTTTATAGGGACATGGATGAACCTGGAAACCATTATTCTCAGCAAACTGACACAAGAGCAGAAAATCAAACACCGCATGTTCTCACTCAGAGGTGAGTGTTGAACAATGAGAACACATGGACACAGGGAGGGGAGCATCACACACTGGGGTCTGTCGGGGGGGACGAGGAGAGGGACAGCGGTGGGTGGGGAGTTGGGGAGGGATAACATGGGGAGAAATGCCAGACGTAGGTGACAGGGATGGTGGCAGCACACTGCCTTGCCACATGTGTGCCTATGCAACGATCCTGCGTGTTCTGCACATGTACCCCAGAACTTAAAGTGCAATAAAATGTATTTAAAAATCTGTATTTTTAGTTGTCTTTATTGCTGTTTTTCGTCTTGGGGTTAGAACACAAGTTTTGATGGGAAGCAGGTTAGGACACATTTGTCTCTTCCACAGCGATGGTCATAGAAAAGCAGGACATATTTACAAACTCTCAAGTGCATCTTAAAATGTGCAAAAGCTGCCAGAGCCCCGGGGGGTGAAGGGCGAAGTCCAGTAGCATCAACTGTGGCAGGCAGGAGGAGGGGCAGGTGTGGGTGGGCCAGTGTTTTGGGGCCAGCGTTTCTCTTCCCGCTCGGGGGACAGTGCTCTGTTCTGCACTGTGCGTGACTCCTGGAGGAAGTCCGCCTACCAGTTTCCCCTCATTGGTATTTTTGGGAGTTTCTGAAGAATGCTTGCACTCTCCACAAATCTGTGCTTGTCGTCACTTGTCACTCAGCCAGCTGGCTGCCTTGGGAGATTCTGCCCATGACCTCTTGACACCTTGGACTTGGCTTCTCTGGGCTGCCTCAGGGATCCGGCTCTTTCCCTAGGACAGCCAGACATGGGGGTAGTGAAAGGAAATTGCAATGCGGAGAAATGACAATTGTGTGCTGCAGACATTACTGCTCCAGGGTCCTGCTCCTTCCCTGGGGGATCTGATAGGTCATTCTTGTCCTTGGCCCAGAGCTGACATCCTTCCTTAACTATATCCCCCAAACCTGGAGCCAAACCTCACCCCCTTCTGTGGGGCCCAGGGTAAGGAGAAAAAAAATTTACGGCCAGGCAAGGTGGCTCACGCCTGTAATCCCAGCACTTTGGAAGGCTGAGGCGGGCGGATCACGAAGTCAGGAGATGGAGACCATCCTGGCCACTGTGGTGAAACCCTGTCTCTATTAAAATACAAAAAATGGTGGCGCACACCTGTAGTCCCAGCCGCTTGGGAAGCTGAGGGAGGGGAATCGCTTGAACCTGAGAGGCAGAGGTTGCAGTGAGCTGAGACCACGCCATTGCACCCTCCAGCCTGGTGGCAGACAGACTGAGACTCCATCTCAAAACAAAAACAAAAACAAAAACTGGCCAGGCGTGGTGGCTCACACCTGTCATGCCAGTACTTTGGGAGGCTGAGGCAGGTGGATCACTTGGGGTCAGGAGTTTGAAATCAGCTTGGTCAACATGGTGAAACCCCGTCGCTCCTAAAAATACAAAAATTAGCTGGATATGGTCATGCATGCCTGTAATCCCAGCTGCTCGGGAGACTGAGGCTGGAGAATCTCTTGAATCTGGGAGTCGGAGGTTGCAGTGAACTGACATCATGTCACTGCACTCCAGCCTGGGTGACAGAGTGAGACTCTGTCTCAGGAAAATAAAAAATTTATTATTATTATTATTATTATTTTTTAGATGGGCTCTTGCTATGTTGCCCAGGCTGGCCTTCAACTCCTGGGCGCAAGCAATCCTCCTACCTTGGTCTCCCAAAATGCTGGGATTACAAGACCCAGGTGAAACGATCATTTGAGCCCAGGAGTTCCAGACCAGCCTGGGCAACATGACAAGACCCTGTCTCTGCAAAAACTAAAAAAAATTAGCCAGGTGTGCTGACATACATCTATAGTCCCAACTACTGGGGAGGTTGAGGTAGGAGGATTGCTCATATCCAGGAGGCTGAGGCTGCAGTGAGCTGTGTTGGCATCACTGCACTCCAGCCTGGGCAACAGAGCCAGACTCTGTCACAAAAACACACACACACACGTTTGCAAGTAGGGTTAAAAAAAAGAAAACCCGCCACCCTCACCCACAAAAAACCACCTTAGTTAAGAACCATGTTCTTGTATTAGGCGTAGAAGTCAGAAACCAAATCTTGTTCTCTACTTTGAGACAGATATATTGCGTAGATGGGAACAATGAGTGAAATGGCAGGTTTTTAACATCAGAGGCTTTCGGTGAGTAATTAAGGCTGCTTTTAAGTGAGTAGGAAACAGAAACAGCGCTAACATACAACAATGATAAGTGACGTGTATCATGTTCCACCCACACCCAGGAGAAGCTAGGTTCTCTTTTGCAGAGTGGTCAGCAATATGAATGTCTCTTTTCTCACTGAAGCTACTTGGCTCTTTGACTGGCTTCGGTGAAAACACCTAACTTTTTAACATTTTAAATTTTATTTGTTTTATTTTATTATTATTACTATTATTATTATTATTATTATTTTTTTTTTTTGAGACGGAGTTTCGCTCTTGTTACCCAGGCTGGAGTGCAATGGCGCGATCTCGGCTCACCGCAACCTCCGCCTCCTGGGTTCAGGCAATTCTCCTGCCTCAGCCTCCTGAGTAGCTGGGATTACAGGCACGTGCCACCATGCCCAGCTAATTTTTTGCACCTTTAGTAGAGACGGGGTTTCACCATGTTGACCAGGATGGTCTCGATCTCTTGACCTCATGATCCACCCGCCTCGGCCTCCCAAAGTGCTGGGATTACAGGCTTGAGCCACCGTGCCCGGCCTTTTAATTTTTTTTTTATTTTTATTTTTTGTTATTATTATTATTTTTTAAGATGGAGTCTCTCCCTGTCACCCAGGCTGAAGTGCAGTGGCACGAACTCTGCTTACTGCAACCTCTGCCTCCCAGGTTCAAGCAATTCTCCAACCTCAGTCTCCTGAGTAGCTGGGATTACAGGCGTGTGCCACCACGCCTGGCTAATTTTTTGTATCTTTAGTAGAGATGGGGTTTTACCATCTTGGCCAGGCTGGTCTTGAACTCCTGACCTTATGGTCTGCCTGCCTCAGCCTCCCAAAGTGTTGGGATTACAGGCGTGAGCCACCGCACCCAACCATTATTCTTCTTTTAAATTAATTTTTAATTTTTAATTCTTTGAGACAGGGTCTTACTCTGTCACACAGGCTGGAGGGCAGTGGTGTGATCTCGGCTAACTACAACCTCCACCTCCCAGATTAAAGAGATCCTCCTGCCTCAGCCTCCCGAGTAGCTGGGATCACAGGTGTGCACCATCATGCCCCGCTAATTTTTATATTTTCAGAACAGATGGGGTTTCACCATGTTGGCCAGACTAGTACTATTATTATTATTGTTGTTATTCTTTTTTTTTTTTTTTCTTGAGACAGGGTCTCACTGTGTTGCCCAGGCCAGAGTGCAATGGTGAGATCATGGCTCACCGCAGTCTCAACTACCCCAGGCTTGCGTGGTTCTCCCACCTCAGCCTTCCAAGTAGCTGGAACTAATAGGTGTATGCCACCATGCCCAGCTAACTTTTGTATTTTTTTTTTTTTTTTTTTTGAAACGGAGTTTTGCTCTTGCTATCCAGGCTGGAGTGCAATGGCACGATATCGGCTCACCGCAACCTCCGCCTCCTGGGTTCAAGCAATTCTCCTGCCTCAGCCTCCTGAGTAGCTAGGATTACAGGCACGCGCCACCATGCCCAGCTAATTTTTGTAGTTTTAGTAGAGATGGGGTTTCACCATGTTGACCAGGATGGTCTCGATCTCTTGACCTCGTGATCCACCCACCTCAGCCTCCCAAAGTGCTGGGATTACAGAACTTTTGTATTTTTTGTAGAGACAGGGTTTCACCATATTGCCCAGGCTGGTCCCAAAGTCCTAGGCTCAAGAGATACACCAACCTCGGCCTCCCAAAGTGCTGGGATCATCATTAGCCACTGTGCCCGACCCCTAACTCTTTACTATGCAGAAGAGAAGCATCGGGCCTATAAGTAGCACTAAAATTGAAATCTGTTTATTGGTCCACCAACTAGAATTAGACTAAGTGGTAATACATGAATTAGCAGTGCTTTTGGCAATAGGAAACCGAAAAATCAAACTACAGAGGTTTAAACAAGGGGGTGTAAATTTCCTCACATAAGAAGTCTAGCTGGGGATGGTGGCTCATGCCTGTAATCTCAGCACTTTGGGAGGTCAAGGTGGGAAGATCACTTGAGGTCAGGAGTTCAAGGTCATCCCTAGCAACGTAACAGGACCCCTGTCTCTACAAAAAATAAAAAATTAGCTGGGCTAATTTAAAAATCGATTCTATAGTTTCAACAACAATAAAAGAATGATAGCTAGGCCTGGAGGTACGTACGTGCCTGTAGTCCCAGCTTCTTGGGAGGCTGAGGCAGGAGGGTTGCTTGAGCCCGGGAGGTCAAGTCTCCAGTGAGCTATAATTGCACCACTGCACTCCAGCCTGGGAGACAAAGTAAGGTCCTGTCTCAAAAAAAAAAAAAAAAAAAAGGAAGAAGAGGACGTTTGGACATAAGGGACTCTGATGTCAGGGTGTGATTCTGTTGTTCTGTCCCTCATAGTTGCAAGATTATTGCCACAACTCCAGACGTCACATCTGTATTCAAAGGAAGACGCAAGGAGGAATGGAGTCAGTCACATGCGTTTCTTTCATGAAGGACAAAGAAAAGCGTTCACTGACATCCTCTGGTCTCATTGGTCAGAACTGGGTGCAGTGGCCTTCAACAGCTGCAGAGGAGGCTGCCAAGGAGGGTTTTCATGGTTGGTTTAGAGCAAGGTCTCTCTAGCTCAGCACTGTTGATGGACACATTGGCCTGGATAATTCTTGGCTGTGGATCGTAGGCTATTAACAGCTTCCGTGGCCTCCACCCCATGGAGCCCAATCATCCTTAGTTATGAAAACCCAGAAGGTCTCCGGACATTTTCTAAGTTCCCTGGGAGGCAAAATTTTCCCTCCTTGTAAACCACTAGTTTCAACGAGTTATAATCCATAGTTGAAGCTGAATGTGTTGCCACCCTGGAAAAAAAAATCAGAATGCCATAAGGGTCACGATTTGAGGGTGGGCGACTGGAAGCAGCGGCGCCGGAGCCTAAGGACACCTACTTTGCATCTGTCGTCTGGATAAACTCAAGGCACACATTTAAAATTTTTATTTTATTTTTTATTGACACAGAGTCTTGCTCTGTTGCCTAGGCTGGAGTGCAATGGCACGATCTCAGCTCACTGCAACCTCCACCTCCCGGGTTCAAGCAGTTCTCCTGCTTCAGCCTCCTGAGTGGCTGGGACTACAGGCACCTGCCATTATGCCCAGCTACTTTCTGTATTTTGGTAGAGATGGAGTTTCATTATGTTGGCCAGACTGGTCTTGAACTCCTGATCTCTCTTTGAGCAAATACGACAGTGGGGAGAGGAAAGGGTCTGAAGGGCAGAAGGGAGGGGGAACCCAGGGGCCCCGAGAGGTAACCCAGGTAACCATATGCCGGTCCCCTCCCCACAGGCCTCACGTCCGAGTTTCCCAGGTGCTGGTTTGCCAGTCCCTCCCTCCCTCCCTCCCTCCCTGCCTTCGTTTTTTTCTTCCTTCCTTCCCTCCTTCTTAGACAGGGTCTCATTATATCGCCCAGACTGGGAAGATAATTTTTTTTATTAGTCCATGTAGATCTGTCTTATTCTCGTTTACAGCTACGAAATATTCTATTGGGCAGCTGTGCACTGTTTGACATGGTAATCACTAACCACACACGGCTATTTACATTCGTTTTCTTCTTCACTTCTATTTTTTAGAGATGAGGTCTTGCTGTGTTGCCCAGACTGGAGTGCGGTGGCATAATCATAGCGCACTGCAGCCTCAACCTCCTGGCCTCAAGCGATCCTCCTGCCTCAGCCTCCTGAGTAGCTGGGATTACAGGTGCTCAGCACCTCACCCAGCTAAATTTAAATTAATTAAAATTAAATAAAGTTGGCTAGGAATGGTGGCTCATACCTGTAAAGAGGTGGGCAGATCACGAGGTCAAGAGATTGAGACCATCTCAGCCAACATGGTGAAACCCCGTCTCTACTAAAAACACAAAAATCAGCTGGGTGTAGTGCTGAATGCCTGTAGTGCCAGCCACTTGGGAGGCCGAGGCAGAAGAATTGCTTGAACCTGGGAGGTGGAGGTTGCGGTGAGCTGAGATGGCGCCACTGCACTCCAGCCTGGGTGACAGAGGGAGACTCCGTTTAAAACAATGTTTTAAAAATAAAGTGAGTTCATCAGGTGTACTGGCCACATTTCAGGTGCTCAGTGGAGACATGTGACTAGAGCCACTGTAGTGGGCGGTGCGGACACAGACCACTTGGGTCACCGCGGAAAGCTCTACTGGACGGCGCTGGTGTAGACGGATCACACTTCAGCTGGCAATCCCTTCCTGCTGGATATTCAGGTGCTTCCAGTATGGTGCTACTAAAATGGCAACGATGGCGATTCTTTTTCTTTTTCTTTTTTATTCTTTTTCAGACCGGGTCTTGCTCTGTCGCCCAGGCTGGAGAGCAGCGGTGTGATCTCAGCTCACTGTAGCCTCCGGCTCCCGGGTTCAAGCGATCCTCCCGCCTCTTTCTCCCAAGTAGCTGGGACTACAGACATGCGCCACCACGCCCAGCTAATTGTTATGTTTTGTGTAGAGACGGAGTTTCACCATGTTGCTCAGGCTGATCTCCAACTCCTGGGCTCAAGCATCTGCCTGCCTCAGCCTCCCAAAATGCTGGGTTAGCAGGCAGGAACCACCTCACCCAGCCAAGGCTATTTTTGTTTTCAAATTTAACCAGGGGTCATGCTAAACCACCCTAAATCATGCCGATTTAAGTATATGTGTCGCCAAAGTGAGCACCCGTATTTTATTATTTATTATTATGATTGTTTGTTGAGACAGGGTCTTACTGTCGCCCAAGCTGGAGTGCCATGGCACGATCACGGCTCTCTGCAGCCTCGACCTCCTGGGCTCAAGTGATCCTCCTGCCTTAGCCTTCCGAGTGGATGGGACTACAGGGCTGCATCCCCTGTATTTTTTGTATTTTTCATAGACATGGAGTGGCACTTTGTTGCCCAGGCTGGTCTTGAACCCTGGAGCTCAAGCAACCGGCGCACCTCAGCCTCCCAAAGCGCTGGGATGACGGGTGTGATCGACTGCATCTGGCTGCCTGTTTTAATCCACAGATCGCTGCTGCTGTGTGCATCTGTATCTGAAAAATAAACTTCTCAAAGTGAGCTTGCCGAGCCAAAGGCCATATGCATTTTAAATTTAGACGGGCTTTGTCAAATTCCGCTCCAGAGAGGTCACACAAAGGTACCCTTCTGCCAGCAGCACTCAGCTGCCCCCTCACACCCCGGCAACACAAGAGCGTCTCACGCTCTGATCTTGGCTTATGTATCTGCTAGGTGAATTACAGTATCTCACGAGAGTTTTACCTTAAAAATTATTGTGTGTTCCCTCACACAATAAGAACCTCATTGATTACTCCACCTGGCAAAGTCCCTTCCATGTGGACAACATTTCTTGAAGCCCTTAGTATCCAGCCGGGATGTGTGGGGACTTTGCCCTCCAGGAGGGCGTCTACTGTCTGTAGTGATTGCCTCATCTGCCGTTTGCACTGAGCTTGTTAATTATTAGCTATGGTGGGTGCAGAGAGAAAGACAGAATTGGATACGGAACGGCAGAAGCTATGACAGACTGCAAGAGTGCCTGGCTGTCCCAGTTTAAAAAATTATAATGTTGGCCGGGCGCAGTGGCTCATGCCTGTAATCCTAGCACTTTGGGAGGCCGAGGTGGGTGGATCACCTGAGGTCAGGAGTTCAAGACCAGCCTGGCCATCGTAGTGAAACCCCATCTTTAAAAAAAGAAAAAAAAAGGCCGGGCGCGGTGGCTCAAGCCTGTAATCCCAGCACTTTGGGAGGCTGAGGCGGGTGGATCACAAGGTCAAGAGATCGAGACCATCCTGGTCAACAAGGTGAAACCCCGTCTCTACTAAAAATACAAGAAATCAGCTGGGCATGGTGGCGCGTGCCTGTAATCCCAGCTACTCAGGAGGCTGAGGCAGGAGAATTGCCTGAACCCAGGAGGCGGAGGTTGCGGTGAGCCTAGATCGCGCCATTGCACTCCAGCCTGGGTAACAAGAGCGAAACTCTGTCTCAAAAAAAATGTTTCTCGGGCGGGTGTGGTGGCTCATGCCTGTAATCCCAGGACTTTGGGAAGCCAAGGTGGGTGGAACATGAGGTCGGGAGTTGGAGACCAGCCTGACCAACATGGTGAAACCCTGTCTCTACTAAAAATACAAAAATTAGCCGGGAGTGGTGGCGTGTGCCTTTAGTCCCAGCTACTCAGGAGGCTGAGGCAGGAAAATCACGTGAACCCAGGAGGCGGAGGTTGCAGGGAGCTGAGATTGTGCCACTGCACTCCAGCCTGGGCAACAGAGCAAGACTAAGACTCTCTCTCAAAAAAAAGAAATTATGTTTCTCAAAGGTAATTTTGTTATAAAGTAACCGTGCAGTTTATTCATTTAATTGTGCAGTTTTTTTATTTGTTCATTTAACAAATAAGGGAGATCCCTGCCATGTTGCTCAGGCTGGTCTGGAACTCCTGGGCTCAAGTGATCTTCCTGCCTTGGCCTCCCAAAGTGCTGGGATTACAGGTGTGAGCCACTGTGCCCAGCCAAGAACAGTTTTTATATTTTATTTTCACATTGAAAATCAGTCATATTTGCTTCAGCCTCAAAGAGTGTGTTTATATAAAATTAAATTGTTTTCTAAACAGGACATGGGTTAGTGGGTATGGAGTTGTAGTTTGCAAGATTAAAATGGGGGCCGAGTTTCAGTGCGGGAAGGTGAGACAGCTCTGGAGACAGATGGTGGCCGCACAGCCGCGTGAATGGCCTTAATATCACACTTACAAATAGATAAAATGGTGAAAAACCGTGTGCGTGGTGGTCAGACACGGAAGCCTGTTCAGAAAGGGGCAGAAACAGGAAACAGTTGCTGAGGCTTCCATCTAGGGGCTTCTAAAATGTTCCCAGAAGGTGGAGCAATGCTCCCGTTCCAGCCTGGGGAGGTTTCCGTGAGTGCTCGCGGGCGCCACGCTGAGTCAGGGGCTGGCAGGGGCCCTGGGGAAACGTTGCAGAACCTAAACGGAGGGTCCATGGCCCCAAAGCCGGAGCGTCTCCTAAGCATATGCTGGCTGTCTTGGCACCCCAGTTCTCTCCAAGGCCGCCACAAAAAAACACAAGGCAGCCACAAGGGGGAGTGGAGAGGTGGCTTGCTCCTAGCCGAGGCTGGCATCCGCTAAGGGAAGTGGGCATGGACACGTGGTGCCCACAGGTGGTGCCACTGTCCCCGGGACTCCCTCCCTGCATTCCTCCATCTCCTCTTTTTTCTTTTTTTTTTTTTTTTGAGACGGAGTTTCACTCTTGTTACCCAGGCTGGAGTGCAATGGCGCGATCTCGGCTCACCGCAACCTCCGCCTCCTGGGCTCAGGCAATTCTCCTGCCTCAGCCTCCTGAGTAGCTGGGATTACAGGCACGCGCCACCATGCCCAGCTAGTTTTTGTATTTTTAGTAGAGACGGGGTTTCACCATGCTGACTGGGACTGTCTCGATCTCTTGACCTCGTGGTCCACCCGCCTCGGCCTCCCAAAGTGCTGGGATTTCCTCTGTCTTTTAAAAATTGTAAAAGGAAGCCGGGCGCGGTGGCTTACCCCTGTAATCCCAGCACTTTGAGAGGCCGAGGCGGGTGGATCATGAGGTCAAGAAATCGAGACCATCTCGGTCAACATGGTGAAACCCCGTCTCTACTAAAAATACAAAAAAAAAAAAAAAAATTAGCTGGGCATGGTGGCACGTGCCTGTAATCCCAGCTACTCAGGAAGCTGAGGCAGGAGAATTGCTTGAACCCAGGAGGCGGAGGTTGCGGTGAGCCGAGATCGCGCCATTGCACTCCAGCCTGGGTAACAAGAGCGAAACTCTGTCTCAAAAAAAAAGAAAAATAAAATTTGTAAAAAGCCCAGGGTGCAGTAGCTTGTGCCGGTAATCCCAGCGCTTTGGGAGGCTGAGGCGGGCAAATCATGAGGTCAGGAGTTCAAGACCAGCCTGACCAACATGGTAAAACCCTGTTTCTCTAAAAATACAAAAATTAGCCAGTCATGGTGACATGCACCTGTAATCCCAGCTACTGGAGAGGCTGAGGCAGGAGAATCACTTGAACCTGCGAAGTAGAGGTTGCAGTGAGCCGAGATCGCGCCACTGCGTTCCAGCCTGGGTGACAGAGAGAGACTCTGTCTCAAAAATAAATAAATAAATAAATTGTGGTAAAATACCCATAACATAGAACTTACCATTAAAAAACAAAAGTCACAATTTTAACCATTTTGAAGTGTGCAGTTCGGGGGCATTTAGGACATTCACAATGTTATGCAACCACCTCCTCCATCTAGTTTCAGAACATTCCTTCACCCCCAAAGGAAACCCTGTACCAATTAGTAATAGAAATAGCAGTCACCTCCTACCTGCCCTCTCCCCAGTCCCTGGCAGACACTAATCTATTTTCTGTCACTTTTTTTTCTTTTTCTTTTTTTTTTAAGACAGGGTTTTGATCTGTCATCCAGGCTGGAGTGCAGTGGTGTAATCATAGCTCACTGCAGCCTCAAATTCCTGGCCTCAAACAATCCTCCTGCCCCAGCCACCCAAAGTGTTGGGATAACAGGAGCGAGCTCCTCTGTGTTCTGTCTGCGGATACACTTACTCTAGAGATTTCCTGTAAATGGAATCTTGCACTGTGTGGCCCTTTGTGTCTGGTTTCTTTGACTTGTTTTTTGGAGACATCACCCAGGTTGGAGTGCAGTGGTGTGATCTCGGCTCACTGCAGCCTCCACCTCCTGGGTTCAAGTGATTCTCCTGCCTCAGCCTCCTGAGTAGCTGGGACTATATCCACCTGCCACAATACCTGGCTATTTTTTGCGTATGTTTTTAGTAGAGATGGGGTTTTGCCATGTTGGCCAGGCTGGTCTTGAACTCCTGACCTCAAGTGATCCTCCTGCCTTGGCCTCCCAAAGTGCTGAGATTAGAGGTGTAAGCCACCATGCCAGCCAATATTTCATTTCCTTTTATGGCTGAATCATACTCCATGGTATGGACAGACCATATTTTGTCATCCATTGATGGGCGTTTATTTCCTAAGTAGTTTTTTAAGTGGTTAAAAATAAATGAATATTGGCCGGGTGCGGTGGCTCAAGCCTGTAATCCCAGTACTTTGGGAGGCCGAGGCAGGTGGATCACGAGGTCAAGAGATCGAGACCATCCTGATCAACTTTGTGAAACCCCGTCTCTACTAAAGTTACAAAAAATTAGCTGGGCATGGTGGCGCGTGCCTGTAATCCCAGCTACTCAGGAGGCTGAGGCAGGAGAATTGCCTGAACCCAGGAGGCGGAGGTTGCGGTGAGCCGAGATCGCGCCATTGCACTCCAGCCTGGGTCACAAGAGCGAAACTCCGTCTCAAAAAAAAAAATAAAAAAATAAAAAAAAAAATAAATAAATGAATATTGGCCGGGCGCGGTGGCTCAAGCCTGTAATCCCAGCACTTTGGGAGGCCGAGGCAGGTGGATCACGAGGTCAAGAGATCAAGACCATCCTGGTCAACATGGTGAAACCCCGTCTCTACTAAAAATACTAAAAATTAGCTGGGCATGGTGGCACGTGCCTCTAATCCCAGCTACTCAGGAGGCTGAGGCAGGAGAATTGCCTGAACCCAGGAGGCGGAGGTTGCGGTGAGCCGAGATCGCGCCATTGCACTCCAGCCTGGGTAACAAGAGCGAAACTCCGTCTCAAAAAAAAAAAAAAAAAAAGAATATTATGTGAATGCTGCTGCTGTGAACATGCATAGGCAGGTACTTGGCTGAGTGCCTTAGCTCTCTCGGGTGTATACCTAGCAGTGGTATTGCTGGGTCATATGGTGATGTTATGTCTAACTTGATTCTTTTCTGTTCTTTTCCTTTCTTCAATCAAGCAGCACCTGAACCAGAATAGGTTCCGACAGACTCCCTGTCTGTTTAACTTGTTGATGAACTGCCAGACTGATTTCCTCCCCTTCCTTTATGACTTCTCAATATAGAGCCTTTCAGCTCATGCTTGAATCCCTGCCTCTCTGTGCAAAGCAGCCAGGGAGGTGTTAAAACGTGCGCACGACTCCTGCCCCTTCCCTGCTTACACCCCATCGTCTGCTTCTTCCCAACGCACACACACAAAATGCAGCTCCCTGTGCGAAGGCCACAGGCCCCACAGGACGGGGGGCCTCTCGCTCCTTGCCCCGCTGACCACTCAGGCCTGAGGTCAAAGTCATTTCCTTGGAGAGACTCCAAGACGGTCCTGCTGTTCCTCCCACACTCGCTGGCTTCTGCATGAACCTGAGTTTGTTTTTCAATCACATTAATCACAGCCTGAGCAAAAGGAAGGATGATTGCTCACTGCAAACCCCAAGGTCAGGCTGCCCCGGGCTGGCCTCTGGTGCCATTCTCTGTCTCACGGTGCGCCAACTGCCAAACCAGCTCCTGCCACAGGCCCTTTGCACTTGCTGCCCGCGCCCCACCCGGAATACTCTGCTCTCATGGGCGACTTTTTCTCAGTCATTTGGTTTTGGCTCAGATTACCCATCAAAGAGGCCCTCTGTGGTAGGCTGAACAATGGCCCCTCCAAAGATGTCTGCATCGTAATTTTCTGGGACCCGTGACTGTGTTACTTTGGGATTAAATTAAAGGTGCTGAGATGGGGAGATGATCTGGGGCCTATCCGGTGGGTTGATGTAACCACAAGGGTCCTTATGAGAGGGACACAGGAGTCAGTCTTGGAGAAGGTGATGTGGAGACAGAGGCAGCGGCTGCTGTGATGTGCTTTGCAGATGGAGGAGGGGGCCGTGAGCCAAGGAGTGCAGGTGACTTCTACAGGCTGCAAACAGCGAGGAAACGGGTTGTCCCCTAGAGCTTCCAGAAGGAAACGCAGCCCTGCCGACACCTTGACTTTAGCCAGGTAAAACCGATTTGGACTTCTGACCTCAGAGACAAAAGAGAATGAGAAGGAATCAATTTGTGTTGTTTACAGTAGCTCACAGAGAGCTCCTTGACCAACCCAGGCCCCACCCCAGGCGGAGTCTAAGCCGCTCTTTTCTCAGCCGTTCCACATTGTCTCATTTCATTGTTGCTTGAGTAGCTTACAGATGGAAGCGCTGCTTCAGAGTAAGTACTTTTTTTTTCGAGACAGCGTCTCACTCTGTCACCCAGGCTGGAGTGCAGTGGTGCAATCACAGCTCACTGCAGCCTCAACCTCCCTGGGCTCAAGTGACTCTCCAGCCTCAACCTCCTAGTGTCTGGGACCACAGGCACACACCATCACACCTGGCTAATTTTTAAATATTTGGTAGAGATGAGAGTCTCACCATGTTGCCCAGGCTGATCTCAAACTCCTGGGCTCCAGCAATCCACCCCCTCAGCCTCCCAAAGTGTTGGGATTACAGGCATGAGCCACCACACCCAGCAGTTTGCAAATTTTTTTTTTTTTTTTTTTTTTTTTGAGACGGAGTTTCGCTCTTGTTACCCAGGCTGGAGTGCAATGGCGCGATCTCGGCTCACCGCAACCTCCGTCTCCTGGGTTCAGGCAATTCTCCTGCCTCAGCCTCCCGAGTAGCTGGGATTACAGGCACGCACCACCATGCCCAGCTAATGTTTTGTATTTTTAGCAGAGACGGGGTTTCACCATGTTGACCAGGATGGTCTCGATCTCTTGACCTCGTGATCCACCCGCCTCGGCCTCCCAAAGTGCTGGGATTACAGGCGTAAGCCACCGCGCCCAGCTGCAAATTTTAAAGCTTTCTGATTCTGTTGCCAAGCTGTCCTCCAGAAACTTGCCAAATCCCAGCCTTACCCACAGCAAGGGAGAGGTCGCTTCTGTCTGCTGTTGGCGTCGTGGCTGCAGAAAATGCTGCTGCTCTCCCTGAGGGCACCGTTCCCTCCTTCCCCTTCCCTTGACCGCCAGTTACAGCCTGTGCAGCCTTAGTCTCCCGGCTCTTGACGTTTTCACGTACCACCCCGCTGCCTGCAAATCTTTTCCCAGCTTTGAGTGGCAGGCCTATTTTGTCACTCCCAGGTCAGTTTAACTCAGAGAGGCCTTCCCTGGCCTCCCACCATAAGGTTGCCGTGGGTCCTGCCTGATCCCAGCATCTGTTTTACTTCTTAGCACTTTTGGCTCCCTGGTATTCACTTCTTATGTCTCCAGCATTCTCTGTGAGCAGGAGCCTCATCTGTCTCATTGCTGTATCCCGGTGCCCAGAACAGACAGTAGTAGGTGCTCAATAAACACGTGTAGACTAAACAATGAATGAGTAACAATGGTTTTTTTTCTATCTTGGGGAGATATTTCTGTTACAGTTTTGAGTCTTGTTATCTTCCCAAAGCATCCTTCCTGCTGTCAAACAATTCTTAATTAGTTCTCAAGATGGAGTAATAGGAATGGTAATTGGGTAGGAACATAAACAGATTTTCAAATGTCAACAATACTTTATATTTTAAATACAAGAAAAGACACAAAAGGCCACATATTGTGTGACTCCATCTGTGGGAAACATCCAGACTGGGCAAATGCACAGAGACAGAAAGCAGAAGAGGGGTTGCCAGGGGCTGGGGGAGGGGGAATAAGAGGGGGTGTTTAATGGGTACAGGGTTTTATTTTGGGGTGATAAAAATGTTTGGAACTAGGTAGAGGTGGTGGTTATACAACACTGTGAATGAACTAAATGCCACTTAAACATTTTGTTATTGTTGTTGTTGTTTGAGGCGGAGTCTTGTTCTGTCACCCAGGTTGGAGGAACTGTTTCTCAGGCTGCAGTGCAGTGGCATGATCTGGGCTCACTGCAGCCTCCGCCTCCCAGGTTCAAGCGATTCTCCTGCCTCAGCCTCTAGAGTAACTGGGATTACACGTGCACACCATCACTTCTGGCAAACATTTGTGTTTTTAGTAGAGATGGGGTTTCACCATGTTGGCAAGGCTGGTGTCAAATTCCTGGGCTCAAGTGATCTGCCTGCCTTGGCCTCAAAAAGTGCTGGGATTACAGGTGTGAGCCATTGAGCCCAGTCACTTTTTAATTTAATTTACTTTGATTTTTTTTTTTTTCCTTGAGGCAGGGTCCTGCTGTGCTGCACAGGCTGGAGTGCAGTGATGTCATCTCGGCTCACTGCAGCTTCAACCTCCTGGGCTCCAGTGATCCTCCTGCCTCAGCCTCACGAGTAGCTGGGACTACAGGTGCATGCAACCACGGCTGGCTAATTTTTGCATTTTTTTTTTTTTTTTTTGGTGCAGATGGCATCTTGCCGTCTTGCCCAGGCTGGTCTCAAATTCTTGGCCTCAAGTGATCCTCCCACCTCAGCCTCCCAAAGTGCTGGGGTTACAGGCATGAGCCACTGCACCCGGCCTACGTTTTGTGTTTTGGAAGCAGCCATCTGGATGGGGGTGACGTGGTAGCTCACTGTGGTCTCAATTTGTACTTTTCTGGTTATGAGTGACGTGCATCTTTTAATTTGCTTATTGGTCATTTGCGTATCATCTTTGGAGAAATGTCTGTGCAAGTCTTTTGCCTCCTCCCACTTCCACTTTTCCTTTTTCTTTCTTTCTTCTTTATTTTATTTTTTGAGTCAAGGTCTTACTGTGCCGCCCAGGCTAGAGTGCAGTGGTGTGATCTTGGCTCATTGCGACCTGCACCTCAGCCTTCTGGGTAGCTGGGACCACAGGCACCTGCCGCCACACCCAGCTAATTTTCCTCGTATTTTTATAGACATGGGGCTTTCACTATGCTGGCCAGGCTGGTCTCGAACTCCTGAGCTCAAGGGATCCTCCCAGTTCTGCCTCCCAAAATGCTGGGATTAGAGGCATGAGCAACCACACCTGCCCCCACCGTGTGGCTTTTTTTTTGGGGGGGGGGGGACAGGGCCTTGCTTTGTCATCCAGGCGGGGGACAGTGTCGTGATCACGGCTCACTGCAGCTTTAGTCTCCTGGGCTCCAGCCATCCTCCTGCCTCAGCCTGTAGCTGGGACTACAGCACGCACCACCGCACCCTGCTAATTTTTCATTTTTTTGGAAAGATGGAGTCTTGCTATGTTGCCCAGGTTGATCTTGAACTCCTAATAAGTGCTATGTCTACTTTGGCCTCCCAAAGTGCCGGGATTGTAGGCATGAGCCATCACGATGAACTTTTGGCCCATTTAAAAAATTGGGTTATTGCTTTTCAAAAGATGGCACCGAAAGCGAAGAAGGAAGCTCCTGCCCCCCCCAAAGCCGAAGCCAAAGCGAAGGCTTTAAAGGCCAAGAAGGCAGTGTTGAAAGGTGTCTACACCACAAGAAAAAGAAGATCCACATGTCACCCACCTTCCGGCGGCCCAAGACACTGCGACTCCGGAGGCAGCCCCAATATCCTCGGAAGAGCACCCCCAGGAGAAGCAAACTTGACCACTGTGCTACCATCAAGTTTCCGCTGACCACTGAGTCCGCCATAAAGAAGACAGAAGACAACACACTTGTGTTCATTGCGGATGTTAAAGCCAACAAGCACCAGATCCAACAGGCTGTGAAGAAGCTCTGTGACATTAACGTGGCCAAGGTCAGCACCCTGATTCGGCCTGATGGAGAGAAGAAGGCGTATGTTCCACTGGCTCCTGGTTACGATGCTTTGGATGTTGCCAACAAAATTGGGATCATCTAAATGGAGTCCAGCTGGCTAATTCTAAATATATGTATAGCTTTCACCATAAAAAAAAAAAAATTGGGTTATTCGTTGATGAGTTTTAGCATATTCGTCCTTTGTTAACTATGCAATTTGCAAATAATTTCTCATTCCGTGGGAGGAACTCTATTGATTGTGTCCTTTGATGCATAAAGGCTCTGCATTTTTATGGAGAAATGTTAAAGAATTCACAAGTGGCTTTTTTTTTTTTTTTTTTTTTTTTAAACAGAGTCTTGCTCTGTCACACAGGTTGGAGTGCAGTGGCGTGATCTTGGCTCACTGCAGCCTCTGCCTCCCAGGTTCAAGCAATCCTCCTGCCTCAGCCTCCCAAATAGCTGGGACTGCAAGTGTGTGCTCCTGGCTGATTTTTGTGTTTTTGGTAGAGACAGGGTTTCACCATGTTGGTGAGGCTGGTCTCGAACTCCTGACTTCAAGTGACCTACCCACCTCAGTTTCCCAAAGCGCTGGAATTATGGAATTCATAAATGTTTTAAAGCCATCACTGACCAGGTGCGGTGGCTAATGCCTGTAATCCTAGTACTTTGGGAGGCAGAGACGGAAGGATCACTTGAACCCAGGAGTTTGAGTCTAGCCTGGGCAACAAGACGGTATTTCTAGAAAAAATTTAAAAAACATTAGCTGGGCATGGTGGTGAACACCTGTGGTCCCAGCTGTCTGGGAGGCTGAGGTGGGAGGATCTCTTGAACCTGGGAAGCAGAGGTTACAGTGACACCGAAGATCACACCACTGCACTCCAGCCTGCGCGACAGAGGCAGACCCTGTCTTGAGAGAGGGGGAGAGAGACAGAGAGACAGAGACAGAGAGAGAAAAGAAAGCCATCGCTGTATATAAAAGGGGTTTTGGCAAAAAAGGAAGTCTTGCCTGGCCGTGACTGCCCTCTGCAGAGGCAACTCTATTATTGGTTTCTTGTACAGCTTTCCAGAGATTTGCTTTGAGGCTTTCTAACATAACATAGCTTGTTTTTGTGCAGAGTGAACCTCGGTGTGAGAGGTCTCTTGAGTCCTCAGTATCCCTGTTGGTAAGACAAGGGAGTTGAAATGGATAATTCCTGAAATCCTCGGGGTGGAACACGGCCCGCACACCAGGAAAGAGCCCAGCCACGTGCCACAGCCCTCCTTTCATGAAGGTTTATGAAGGTCTGTCTTGACTTGAGAGCTTCTTTCTCCCCACCGCCCCCAACCGCCGTTTTGAGAGAGGGTCTTGCTCTGTCATCCAGGCTAGATTGCAGTGGTGTGATCATAGCTCGCTGCAACCTCTACCTCCCAGGCTCAAGCGATCCTCCCACCTCAGCCTCCTGAGTAGCTGGGACTACAGGCATGCACCACCACACCTGGCTTATTTTTGTATTTTGTATTTTTTGTAGAGAAGGCATCTCACTGTGTTGCCCAGGCTGGTCTCAAACTCCTGGGCCCAAGTGATCCCCCCGCCTCATCCTCCCAAAGTGCTAGGATTACAGGCATGTGCCACCATAACCCGGCCTCAAAGAGGTTATTTTTTAGAAGAGAAAGCCATTTTCTCTGAACGGCGTCAGCCTCTGTTCTGTTCTTGCTTTGTTTCAGTTAATAAGAACTCAGTTTCTCATGCCAGCTCGATGCTGGGAAAAACTCTAATTTCAGCTCTTTATTTTTCAGAAATTCCAAAGAACGAGGAAATGAGGCCAAAGGAAGAATCCAAAACTACTGCCCATCATAATAATTCTCAAGACGGGGCGAGGTGGCTCACGCCTGTAATTCCAGCACTTTGGGAGGCCAAGGCAGGCAGACCACAAGGTCAAGAGATTAAGACCATTTGGCCAATATGGTGAAACCCTGTCTCTACCGAAAATACAAAAATTAGCTGGGCGTGGTGGCACGAACCTATAGTCCCAGCTACTGGGGAGGCTGAGGCAGGAGAATTGCTTGAACCTGGGAGGCGGACGTTGCAGTGAGCCAAGATTAATTACCACATCCTCTTGTTCTTTTTAGTTTTAGAGTCCCTACAGTTCCAGAGGCGCATATGTCACCAGCTAGCGGTGATGTTTTCCAGCTTCTGCTGAAGCTAGGTGTGACCTCCAGATTATGTTCTGGCATATAAGATACAGGTGGACGATGTGATGGGAACAGGTCCAGGCCGCGTGGGTAGAAGGAAAGCCGGTGGTCCGCCTCTGTTTCCCACTCACTTTGAGCTGGAATGTGAACAGGATTCGAGAAGCCAGCTCTGCCCCTGTGGATGGCAGGGCAGCAGGAGGCTCTGTCCCTGGGTGACCATGTGGAGCCGAATCTCCTGTCTTCTTGGACTAGCAGCCACCTCTGTGCTGTTAAGGGAGAGAATATGTTTCTAATTTGTTATGGCCACTGTATTTTGGGGTCTCTTAGCAGCTTAGTGTCTACCCTAACACAGGTGGCTTTTGCCTTTTTATACAACTTTTTTTTTTTGAGACAGAATCTTGCTTTTTCACTCAGGCTGGAGTGTAGTGGCACGATCTTGGCACACTGCAACCTCCGCCTCCCAGGTTCGAGCGATTCTCCTGCCTCAGCCTCTGGAGTGGCTGGGACTACAGGTACTCACCACCATGCCCAGATGATTTTTGTATTTTTAGTAGAGACAGGGTTTTGCCATGTTGACCAGGCTGGTTTGGAACTCCTGACCTCAGGTGATCCACCACCTCCGTCTCTTGGAGTGCTGGGATTATAGGCGTGAGCCACTGTGCCTGGCCCTTTTTATACAATTTTGATTTTTACATTTTTTTTTGGAGACTGAGTCTTGATCTGCCCAGGCTGGAGTGCAGTGGTGCAATCTCGGCTTACTGCAACCTCTGCCTCCTGGGTTCAAGTGATTCTCCTGTCTCAGCCTCCTGAATGGGGGATTACAGGTGTGCACCACTGCGCCTGGCTAATTTTTGTATTTTTAGTAGAGATGGGGTTTCGCACTGCTGTCCAGGCTGGTCTTGAACTCCTGACCTCAGATGACCTGCCCGCCGTGGCCTCCCAAAGTACTGGGATTACAGGTGTGAGCCACCATGGCCTGCCGATTTTTACTTTTTTTTTTTTTTGAGACGGAGTTTCGCTCTTGCTACCCAGGCTGGAGTGCAATGGCGCGATCTCGGCTCACCGCAACCTCCGCCTCCGGGTTCAGGCAACTCTCCTGCCTCAGCCTCCTGAGTAGCTGGGATTACAGGCACGCGCCACCATGCCCAGCTAATGTTTTGTATTTTTTTTTTTTAGTAGAGACGGGGTTTCACCATGTTGACCAGGATGGTCTCGATCTCTTGACCTCATGATCCACCCGCCTCGGCCTCCCAAAGTGCTGAGATTACAGGCTTGAGCCACTGCGCCCGGCCGATTTTTACTCTTTTAAACAGCGGTTTGCACCGAAATAGAAGTTGCATGAGAACGGAAACTGGGCCTTTTGTCTCTGTGATATCCCAGCCCTTGCCAGACAGTAGTGGGGAGTGAGGATGGTTCTTGGATGTTGTGTGCCTTAGGATCAGCTGGGTCATGGATTAGTTGAAAATGCAGCTTTCTCAGGGGCTCATCCTACATCTGTTGAATAAATCTTTGGACCTATCTATACAAATGTAACTTTACTTCTGATGAAAGAAAAGATCTTGTTTATAATAGCACTGTAATGATAAAATATTCAACAGCAAACTTCCCAAGAAATGTGGAGGATGCAAACATCAAAAGCTTTTAGATCAGCCTGGCTAACATAGTGAAACCATCTCTACTAAAAATACGAAAATTAGGCCAGGCGCCGTGGCTCACGTGAGCCTGTAATCCCAGCACTTTGGGAGGCTGAGGCGGGAGGATCATGAGGTCAGGGTTCCAGACCGTCCTGGCTAACGTGGCAAAACCCCGTCTCTACAAAAAATTAGCCAGGCGTGGTGGCACTCACTTGTAGTCCCAGCTACTAAGGCAGGAGAAATGCTTGAACCCAGGAGGTGGAGGTTGCAGTGAGCCGAGGCATCCCTGCAGCCTAGCCTGGCTGACAAAGTGAGACTCCATCTCGAGAACAAAAAAAATCTACTATTGTTGTAATATAAAAACAGACTTGTATGGGAAGACAATCTTTGTTCTTTTTTTTTTTTTTTTTTGAGACGGAGTTTCCCTCTTGTTACCCAGGCTGAAATGCAATGGCACAATCTCGGCTCACCGCAACCTCTGCCTCCTGGGTTCAGGCAATTTTCCTGCCTCAGCCTCCTGAGTAGCTGGGATTACAGGCACGTGCCACCATGCCCAGCTAATTTTTTGTATTTTTAGTAGAGACGAGGTTTCACCATGTTGACTAGGATGGTCTCGATCTCTTGACCTCATGATCCACCGCCTCGGCCTCCCAAAGTGCTGGGATTACAGGCGTGAGCCACCGTGCCCGGCCTTCAGTCTTTGTTCTTAGGAAGAATCAGCTTTGGGAAGATGCCAAGAGCTTGCTAAATTTAACTAGAAATCCACGCAATCCCAATTAAAATACCAACACGAAATTTTGGGGGATTTCAAAAAAATCGTGCCAAAGTTCATCAAAGGATGTGAATGAAAGAAAATTGCCAGGAAAGTTCTAGAAATAAAAAATAACGAGGGGGCCAGGCACGGTGGCTCACACCAGTCATCCCAGCACTTTGGCAGGCTGACGTGGGAGGACTGCTTGAGGCCAGGAATTCCAGAACAGCCCCATCTCAACAAAAAATTTGAAAAAAATAGGCCAGGCATGATGGCTCACACCTGTAATCCCAGCACTTTGGGAGGCCAAGGTGGGTGGATCACTTGAGGCCAGGAGTTTGAGATCAGTCTGGTCTACATGGCAAAACCCTGTCTCTACTAAGAATACAAAGAAGTTTCAGCTGGACTTAGTAGCAGGCATCTGTAATCCCAGCTACTTGGGAGATTGAGGCACGAGAATTGCTTGAACCCAGGAGGTGGTGGCTGCGATGAACAGAGATCGCTTCACTGCACTCCAGCCTGGGCTACAGAGCAAGACTCTGTCTGAAAGAGAAAAATCAGCCAGACACAATGGCATGCACCTGTAGATCCATCCTAGCTACTCTGAAGGCTGAAGGGACAGATGGCTTGATCCCAGGAGGTTGCTGTGAGCTATGACTGCACCCTTGCACTCCAGCCTGGCTGACAGAGCGAAACCCCATCTCTAAAAAAAGAATTATATATATATAGTGAATATATATGTATGTATATATACACCCACATGCTATATATATATATATATATATTTTTTTTTTTCAATTTTTTACTTGGTTTTATTTATTTATTTATTTTGAGACAGAGTCTTGCTCTGTCGCCTGCACTGGAGTGCAGTGGAGCCATCTCTGTTCACTGCAACCTCCACCTCCTGGGTTCAAGCTATTCTTGTGCCTCAGCCTCCTGAGTGGCTGGAATTACAGGCATGTGTCACTAAGCCCAGCTAACTTCTGTATTTTTAGCAGAGACAGGGTTTCACCATGTTGGCCAGGCTGGTCTTAAACTCCTGGCTTTAAGTGATCTGCCTGCCTCGGCCTCCCAAAGTGCTGGGGTTACAGGCCTGAGCCACTGTGCCTGGCTTGTTGTACCATTAGCTATTGTTGTTCATCTGTTACTGTGCCTGAATTATAAATTTAATTTTATCGTGGAAAAAACTTCGACACAGGGTTCTGTGTTATCTCAGGTCTCGGGCGTCCGCTAGGGGTCTTGGAACGTATCCCCCGAGGATAAGGAAGGACTCCAGCGCTCCGCTGGAATTCAAAATAACCCCATCACTCTGCAGTGTGGTAAGTAAAAGTCTGACAGTGCTTTGATGATCTCATGCTCTGTCGGGGTGAGTGAGGGAGGGCGGGACTCACGTTCATCAAATAGGCCTTTCTGTTCTTTCTGTTTCTCTTGGATTTTGTGAAGCTCAGACTGCAGCATCTGACAATTCAGGTCCTAATTCGGGCTTGGTTACTCCCTCCCTGTGTCCCTGTGCGACCTTGAACAAGTTACTTTACTTCTCTGTGCCTCAGTTTTCACATCTGAAAAGTGGATGTAATACTGGTTCTGACTCCAGAGGTGGATGTGGGGATTCAATGAGCTAAAATGTAAAACAGTTAGAACACTGCCTTTCATAAGGTTCAGTCTTAATCAATATTAGCTCTTTTTATGACCAATATCTGTCATGGGGCTGGATGCGGTGGCACATACTGAAATTCCAGCACTTTGGGAGGTTCAGGTGGGAGGATCACTTGAGCCCAGGAGTTCGAGACCAGCCTGGGCAACATAGGGAGACCCTGTCTCTACAAAAAAAAAAAAAAAAATTCGCTGGGCATGGTAGTACTTGCTGGTGGTCCCAGCTACTCGGGAGGCTAAGGTCGGAGGATTGCTGGGGCCTGGGAGGTCAAGGTTGAGTGAGCTGCGATTGTGACCCACACTCCAGCCTGGGCGACAGAGCCAGACCTTGTCTCAAAAGAAAAATACGATCTGTCGTGGGTTGAACTGTGTTCCCCAAAAAGAAATGCTGGAGCCCCAACCTCAGAATGTGACTCCATTTGGAAGCAGGGTGATTGCAGATGAGCTGAGATAACGTCCTGCTGGAGTAGGTTAGCCCCGAATCCAACAGGACTGGTGTCATAAAAGCGGAGCCATCTCGTAACCACACGTGTACGTGGGAAAGACGGGGTCAGACATGGGAGAAGTTGGCCCCGTGACTGCAGAGGCTTCTGCAAGCCAAGGAGCCCAAGGGTTGCCCGCAGCCCCTGAGGCTGGAAGCAGCAGGGAAGGAGCCTCAGAGCCTTCAGAGGGAGCACGGCCCTGCAGACAGCTCCGTCTCACACTTCCGGCCTCCGGAACTTCCAGGGAGTAAACTTTCTGTTTATTGATTTATTTGTATTTTTTTTAGACAAGCTCTCACTCTGTCACCCAGGCTGGAATGCAGTGGCACAGTCTCGGCTCACTGCAGCCTCAATTTCCCTGGGTTGGGTGATTCCTCCCACCTCAGCCTCCCAAGTAGCTGGGAGTACAGCCATGCACCTCCACACTCAGGTACATTTTGTATTTTTTGTAGAGATAGAGTTTCACCTTGTTGCCCAGGCTGCCCTTGAAATCCTGGACTCAAGTGATCCTCCCGCCTCGACCTCCCCAAGTCTTGGGATTGCAGGCACGAGCCACTGTGCCCGGCTTTCTGTCGCTTTCAGCTGCCCAGGTTGTAGTGCGTTGTATGGCAACCCTAGCAAACTACACCGTATCTATTCACAATTATTTGATAAATTAAAACAAAAACAATTATTTAAAAAAAATTTTTTTTTTTTTTGGCCGGGCGCGGTGGCTCAAGCCTGTAATCCCAGCACTTTGGGAGGCCGAGGCGGGTGGATCACGAGGTCAAGAGATCGAGACCATTCTGGTCAACATAGTGAAACCCCGTCTCTACTAAAAATACAAAAAAATTAGCTGGGCATGGTGGCGTGTGCCTGTAATCCCAGCTACTCAGGAGGCTGAGGCAGGAGAATTGCCTGAACCCAGGAGGCGGAGGTTGCGGTGAGCCGAGATCGCGCCATTGCACTCCAGCCTGGGTAACAAGAGCGAAACTCCGTCTCAAAAAAAAAAAAAAAAAAAAAAAAAAAAATTTTTTTTTTTTTTAAAGATGGGGTTTCACCATTTTGGCCAGGCTGGTCTTGAACCCCTGACCTCAGGTGATCCACCCACCTGGGCCTCCCAAAGTGCTACGATTACAGGTGTCAGCACCTGCGCCCAGCCAAAAACAATTCTTTTTTTTTTTTTTTTTTTTTGAGACGGAGTTTCGCTCTTGTTACCCAGGCTGGAGTACAATGGCGCGCTCTCGGCTCACCGCAACCTCCGCCCCCTGGGTTCAGGCAATTCTCCTGCCTCAGCCTCCTGAGTAGCTGGGACTACAGGCACGCGCCACCATGCCCAGCTAATTTTTTGTATTTTTAGTAGAGACGGGGTTTCACCATGTTGACCAGGATGGTCTCGATCTCTTGACCTCGTGATCCACCCGCCTTGGCCTCCCAAAGTGCTGGGATTACAGGCTTGAGCCACCGCGCCCGGCCCAAAAACAATTCTTGAAAGCATCTCTTCTCCCTTCCTGTGCCTGGGGCTGGGTGGGGAGTATGTGTCGAGCACCCCAGCGGAGACCGGGCAGTTGCAGCTGGCCTGCGAAGGTGTTTGGACTTTGTCCTGCAGGCCGTGAGAGGCCACTGGAGAGTCTATGCTGGGGAGGGACAATTTCCGAGGTGTTTTAGGAAGCTCAGCCTGCCTGCGGGTGGCAGGGGAAGGGAGGAGGGGAGAGGGTTCTGGCCAGTCAGTGGATTGGAGCTGTCATCCAGGCAGGAGATGGTGTGGCCTGGGTCAGCCGTTCTCAAAGTGTGGTCCCCAGACCAGCAGCACCAGCGTCCCCGGGAAACTTGCTGAGAATGCAGTTACCGGCCCACGCAGCCCTACTGAGTCAGGCACTCCGGGGCGGGGGCGGCCATCTGGGTTTCACAAGCCCTCCGGGTGGTTCTGCTGTTTGCTCGAGCACAGCAACGGCCGGCCGGGCTAAACGAACAGGGTGGAGAGGGTACGTCAGTCCCTTGGGGCTGCGGGACAGAGTGCCACCAACCATGTGGCTTAGAACAACAGAAATGTATTTTCTACCTTTCTGGAGGCAGGAATCAGAAAGGAAGGCGTCAGCAGAGCCCTCTGCAGCCTGGGGTGTGGGGAGCCTTCTTTGCCTCCTCTGACCTCTGGTGGCTGCCCGCAGCCCTCGGCATTTCTTGGCTTGCAGACACAGCACGGCCGTCTCTGCCTCCACAGGCACATGACATTCTGTATGTGCCTCTGTGAAAAGATGTCCCTCTTCTTTTTTTTTTTTTTTTTTTTGAGAGAGTTTCGCTCTTGTTGCCCAGGCTGGGTTGTAGTGTCATGATCGCAGCTCACTGCAACCTCTGCCTCCCGGGTTCAAGTGATTCTCCTGCTTTAACCTCTCCAGGAGCTGGGATTACAGGTGCTGGCCACCACACCCAGGTAATTTTTTGTATTTTCAGTAGAGACAGGGTTTCGCCATGTTGGGTAGGCTGGTCTCAAACTAGTGATGCTTCTGCCTCGGCTTCTCAAAGTGCTGGGTTTACAGGCATGAGCCACTGTGCCCGGCCTGATGTACCCGTTTTTTTTGTTTTTTTTTTTGAGATGGAGTCTCACGCTGTCGCCAGGCTGGAGTGCAGTGGCGCTATCTGGGCTCACTGCAACCTCCGCCTCCCAGGTTCAAGCAATTTTCCTGCCTCAGTCTCCACAGTAGCTGGGACTACAGGCGCACGCCCCCACATCCAGCTAACTTTTGTATTTTTAGTAGAGATGGGGTTTCACCGTTTGGCCAGGCTGGTCTCTATCTCTTGACCTCATGATCTGCCCGCCTCGGCCTCCCTAAGTGCTGGGATTACAGGCGTGAGCCACTGCGCCTGGCCAATGTCCCTGGTCTCATAAGGACAGCAGTCCTATTGGATTAGGTCCGCCCGAATCCTGCAGACTCTACTCTGGATTTAATGCCATCTGCTAGGACCCTGTTTCCAAATAAGGGTGATTCATAGGGACCGGGGCCTAGGATTTGGACGTATCTTTTTTGGAGGGGACACAATTCTACCCACCTCTGATGGAGAGAAGTGAAAGGTTGCAACAAATCTCAAAACAAGAGAAATGTTAGTGATGAGATGGGGGGAGTGGAAGCAGAATGAAAAGAGAAAGAATTCAAATGCCCTGCTATTGTTGCATAAATAACAAAGCTGGCGTAACCCTGGTGTCCTTTTTCTTGAAGAGGGACATCCTCGAGCTAGTATTTCAGGAAGTTTATCCTAAGTTCTTGCTCCTGGTAAACACATTGCTGAAATAAACTCCTTCTCACCTGACGACCTCTCACTCTCTTCCCTGTGGGGCGCGGCTGGGGAGGGAGGAGCGAGCAGGGGCCCCTCTCCACCCACGCATGGAGCCAGGGTGAGATCGTGCTAACTCTTGCTGAAGGGGACACTTTAGAGCCAAGTTCAAATTCAAGGTCCCAGGATCTGGGCATCTGAAGCTGCTCCAGCTCTCAGCTGCTCCGAGGGAAAAGATGGTCTCAGAGAGAGAGTCTTAGGACCTGTCTCGGTGAGGAGCCAGGCAGCCTGTAAGCCTGGGAGCGCTTCCTTCTGACATGGCCGAAAGCACTTGACCTTCTGGAAGATTCTGTTCCATGCATCGCTCAAGAGTAAGTCAGAAGCTCACAGAGAGTTTGTTTAAATGCAGATTTCTGCGCCTTACTCCCCAGTGTCTGAGTCACAGGTCTGGGGTGAGGACTCAGAATCTGCTTTCCTTTCTTCCTTTTTTTTTTGAGACATACTCCTGCTCTGTTGCCCAGGCTGGAAGACAGGGGTGTGCACATGGCTCACCGCAGCCTTGACCTCTCGGGATCAAGGTGTCCTCCCACCTCAGCCTCCTGAGTAGCTTTGGCTAGAGGCACCTGCCACCATGCCTGGCTAATTAACATTTTTTTTTTTTTTTTGTAGAGATGGGATCTCACTATTGTCCAGGTTGGTCTCAAACTCCTGGGCTCGAGTTATTCTCCAGCCTTGGCTTCCCAAAGTGCTGGAATTACAGGCGTAAGCCAGCACTCCCGGCCTGAGAACCTGCATTTCTATCACATTTCCAGGTGGCTGCAGCTCTGGAGAACACCTGGAAGAGAACTGAGGCCACGATGAACGGCCTTCAGCCTGGTGTGCTCACGAGGGTCACGAAGGGAGTTTCAACACACACCAACCCCTGAGCCCGACGCAGACCCTGGGAGACCACCAAGGGCAGGCCCCCAGGGCGTTCTAATCACTGGCCGAAGTGGGGCTGCGTGGCCCGACTGCCCCTCACCCATCAATGCCACTTCAGATACCACTTCTTCAGCAAGCCTTTCCTGACTTCCTTCAGTGGGATTAAGCCCCTCATTCATTCATTCCTTCATTCATTCCACAAACCACCATGCCCCTTGTGTGTGCCAGGCCCTGTGCTGGAGGTTCAGCTGTGCGGCCAGGTAAGGGTTTTGCCCTTGTGGTGTTTCTCTACAGAAACAGGCAGGAAGCAAGTGGTGAAAAGTCAGGACAGACAATGTCAGGGTGTGACGAAAATAAAACGGGACAACGACAAAAAGAGCATTATTTAATTAATTCATTAATTAATTGGAGACAGGGTCTCACTCTATTGGCCAGACTGGAGTGCAGTGGCACAATCATGGCTCACTGCAGCCTTGAACTCCCAGACTCAAGCAATCCTCCCCCCTCAGCCTCCAGAGTAGCTGGGACTACAGACACACCTACCATGCCCGGTTAATTTTTTTTTTTTTTTTTTTTTTTGTTTGAGACAGAGTCCCACTCTGTTGTCCAGGCTGGAGTGCAGTGGTGCGATCTCGGCTCATTGCAACCTCCGCCTCCTGGGTTCAAGTGCTCGCCTGCCTCAGCCTCCCAAGTAGCTGAGGTTACAGGTGGACACCACACCTGTAATTTTTGTATTTTTAGTAGAGGTGGGTTTTACCATATTGGCTAGGACGGTCTTGATCTCCTGACGTTAAGTGATCCATCTGCCTTGGCCTCGCAAAGTGCTGGGATCACAGGTGTGAGCCACTGCTTCAGGGAAGCGCGTCACTTCAGATGGGCTGGTTGAGGAAGGCCTCTTTGAGGAGATGACGCTGGAGCTGTACCTCAAAAAAGCTTCCATGGAGGCCCCCCAATTTTTTTGAGACGGAGTCTCACTGTCGCCAGGCTGGAGTCCAGCAGTGTGATCTTGGCTCACTGCAACCTCCGCCTCTTGGGTTCAAGCAATTCTCCGGCCTTAGCTCCCGAGTAGCTGGGTCTACAGGCATGCCCCACCATGCCCAGCTAAATTTTGTATTTTTCAGAGAGACAGGGTTTCACCATGTTGGCTAGGATGGTCTTGATCTCTTGACCTCGTGATCTGCCCGCCTCGGCCTCCCAAAGTGCTGGGATTACAGGTGTGAGCCATAGCACCTGGACCCATGGAACCTTTTTAAACAAGAAGAGCGTTTGAAGCGGGGAGCAGAGCCTGTGCTGAGGTCCTGTGGTGGGCACGGGTTGACTGCACGGGAAGGTCTGAAGGAAGCCAGGGTGGGAGCATCCCAAGGAGCCAAGACGGAGGTGGAGGAGGGCAGCCCAGGGGAGGACCCGGCGTCTGTGCCTTGCAACAGGAAACCCGCAGAGAACTGAAGCAGGGAGTAACACAATCCCTCCTGCTTTGGAAAAGGTCCACTCTGCGGCCCCTGTAATACGCCCTTGCCGAGATGGATTCCTCTCCCTGAGAGCGTTTTTCTCGGGTGTCACTACAGACTCATTGGTGTGAGAGGAGTATCTTTGTCCCACTGGTGTGTGATCTTTATGAGCAGGTGATGAATGTGCGCTGTGCTCATAGGAAACAGTCAGCACAGTCTGACAGAGCCGGCTGTGGCGGCGTGTGCCTGCTGTCTCAGCTCCCAGGGAGGCCGAGGGAGGATCACTTGAGTCCAGGAGTCTGAGGCTGCAGTGAGCTATGATCATACTCCTGTGCCCTGCCTGGGTGACAGAGCAAGACCTTGTCTCTGAAAAGAAGTCTGACAAATGACCCTGTGAGTGTATATCCAGTGGTCCTCCTGGGCACTGCCCCATCCCTGCCCAAACAGGAACCTCAGCCACCACCAGATATGCCCAGAAAGGTATCGCTGCCCATTGTTTTCCAAAGAATATTTTTGTTTTTTTCTTTTGTCTTTTTTTTTTTTTTTTTTTTTTCCGGAGGCTGAGTCTCACTCTGTCTCTCAGGCTGGAATGCAGTGGCGCAATCTCGGCTCACTGGGTTCAAGGAATTCTCTTGCCTCAGCCTCCGAAGTAGCTGGGATTACAGGCACCCAGCATCATGCCTGGCTAATTTTTGTATTTTAATTAGAGACAGGTTTCACCATGTTGGCCAGGCTAGTCTCAAACTCCTGACCTTAAGTGATCCAGTCGCCTTGGCTTCCCAATATGCTGGGATTACAGGCATGAACTACCATACCCGGCCCTTTTTTTCCCTTGTTTGAGATAGGGTTTTGCTCTGCTACCCAGGCTGGACTGCAGTGGTGTGATCATGACTCACTGCAGCCTTAACTCCCTGGGCTCAAGCAATGCTCCCACCTCAGCCTCCGGAGTAGCTGGGACTACAGGCAGGATAATCGCCACACCCAGCGAATTTTTGATTGTAGAGACAGGATTTTGCCATGATGCCTAAGCTGGTCTTGAACTCCTGAGCTCAAGCAATCCTCCCGCCTCGGCCTTCCGAAGTGCTGGGATTACAGGCGTGAGCTACTGTGCCTGGCCCGAAGAATGTTTTTGGAACCTGCTTCTCCGTGGGCGCCAGTCATGGCTGCAGCCTGTGAGCAGTTCCCCATCCGGAGAGAAACTGGCAGCTTTTCGGTTCTGCACTGAGGGGCAAGGGCCTCTCCTCATCTCCAGTGTTCGTGGTGCCCACGCTGGTTTCAGGAAGGCGCCTCCTGCCTGGCCGCACGGCAGCTGGCCTCTCGGATGCTGGGGAGGGCATCCCCGGGCCCCGGGCAGAGCGGGTGGGTGTTGGAGAGAAGGGGCCGGTGGCCAGAGCTGCGGTTTTCTGGGCAGGAAGGAAAATGCTGCTCCCGAGAAAACGTGGCAAGACAGATGAGGACTCGCCGCACACGGAGCCGCTGCGTTAGGCTGAAGCGTGAAAACTCGACTTTCACTTAAAAAAGCCTGTGTGAAGCCGGGCGCGGTGGCTCAAGCCTGTAATCCCAGCACTTTGGGAGGCTGAGGTGGGTGGATCACGAGGTCGAGAGATCGAGACCATCCTGGTCAACATGGTGAAACCCCGTCTCTACTAAAGATACAAAAAATTAGCTGGGCATGGTGGCGCGTGCCTGTAATCCCAGCTACTCAGGAGGCTGAGGCAGGAGAATTGCCTGAGCCCAGGAGGCGGAGGTTGCGGTGAGCCGAGATCGCGCCATTGCACTCCAGCCTGGGTAACAAGAGCGAAACTCCGTCTCAAAAAAAAAAAAAAGCCTGTGTGCTTCCGGCCCACATACGGTGAGAGGTGAGGCGGTTCTCTTGGGTTAGGAAGGGAAGCTCGAAAACTCATCTCCGATCCCAACAAAGCAGCTCTTAGACACTGGGCCCGGGAACAAAAGCCTGAAGAAAGAGGGAGAGGCCGGGTGCGGTGGCTCACGCCTGGAATCCCAGCACTTTGGGAGGCCGAGGCAGGTGGATCACAAGGTCAGGAGTTCAAGACCAGCCTGGCCAACATGGTGAAACCCTGTCTCTACTAAAAATACAAAAATTAGCCAGGCGTGGAGACGGGCGCCTGTAATCCCAGCTACTTGGGAGGCTGAGACAGAGAACTGCTTGAACCCAGGAGGCAGAGGTTGCAGTGAGCTAAGATCACGCCACTGCACTCCAGCTTGGGCGACAGGGTGAGACTCTGTCTCAAAAAAAAAAAAAAAAAAAAGACAAAATAAAAAAAGGGAGGGAGGTGAGAAATTTGAACTGTGGGCCTTTCGTTTACTTTTAGACAGTTTCTTGAAAGCTGCTGCCATAATCCTGACGCTCTCACATTTCACAGTTCAGTTCCTCCAACGCACAGAGTTTACTCCGACCTCAGGGCCTTTGTGTGCGCCATGCCCTCTGCCTGGAATGCGCTCTCTGGATCGTCCTACGGTTGGCTCTTCATCCAGTTCTCCACTAAATGTCATCTTCCCAGAGAAGCCACACCCTCACTCACTCTCAAACTGCTGGGTTTTGTTTCTTGCCAGCCTTGAACGTTATCTGAAGCTGTTCGGTCGGCTTATTCCTGGATTTGCTCTAGTATTTGTCTGCAGCCTCTGGAGTGAGCCTCCAGGAAAGAAATCTCCCTCTTTTTTTTTTTTTTTTTTTTTTTTTTTTTTTTTTTTTTTAGAGAGAAGGAGTTTCACCGTGTTAGCCAGGATGGTCTCGATCTCCTGACCTTGTGATCCGCCCGCCTCAGCCTCCCAAAGTGCTGGGATTACAGGTGTGAGCCATGGTGCCCAGTGGAAAGAAGCCTCTTTTCATGATCTGCAGTGCCCAGAGCTGTCCGGGTGCAGCGAGGGCACCCCATGGATACTCCCTGAAGGACAAAGTCAATAAAGCTGTTGGTTGTGGCAGCTGGTGACTTGCCAGCCGGGTTTAGATCTGTAGCCATTGAGATTGCTTTTGGCTGAAAGTTCTGGAAGGCACCCAAGAGGTTTAACAATGAAGATATTTATTATTTCCATATAAGGGGAAGTCCTGAGATAGGACAGCTTCGGAGTTGTTAGTTTCTTTCTTTTTTGAGTCGGGGTCTTACTCTGTTGCCCAGGCTGGAGTGCAGTGGTGCATTCTGGACTCTGCAACCTCGACCTCCCGGGTTCAAGCGATTCTCCTGTCTCAGCCTCCTGAGTAGCTGAGATTATAGGCATGCGCCACCATGCCCGGATAATTTTTGTAGTTTTAGTAGAGACGGAGTTCAGTCATGTTGGCCAGGTTGGTCTCGAACTTCTGACCTCTGGTGATCTTCCCACCTTGGCCTCCCAAAGTGCTAGGATTACAGGCGTGAGCCACTGCACCCAGCCTTTTTATTTTTAAAATAGAGACAGGGTCTCACTATGTTGGTCGGGTTAGTCTTGAACTACTGGCCTCAAGCAATATTTTCGCCTCGGCCTCCCAAAGCACTGGGATTATAGGCACGAGCCCCCGCACGTGGCCGATTCTCAGGACATCCCTGAAGAGCTGGGTCCTCTGGAGCTCTCTGCTCCGGCCTTGTCTGCAGTGCACATCTCATCCAACAGCACACATGCAGGAAGCATCTCTTCCTTGGGCCATTTTTATCAGCAATGAAACCTTTCCAAGAATTCCCCCAGCTCACCCCCTCTCATCTTTTCAAGCAGAATTTGCTCACATGTCCACCCCTAAGCCAATCGTAGGGGGAGGAACTATATTACCGAGATGGCTCAGAATAATCAGGATTTCCTCCGGATGGGGGAACAAGGTCCCCTTCTTTGAGCATCTGTGGCTGTCGGGAAGCAGACAGACCCTCTGCCTTGAAGAAAGAAGGGGTGAGAGAGAATGAATTATGTAAAGGCAACCAGTGACATCGATCATCACGCTTGTTGAATTTCATCCTCACAAAAACCCTCTGAGGTATTACTTGTCCCCATCGGCATGGATCTCGTATTTGACCTCTGAGTGGATCATCTGTTTAATTTTTAAAGGTTTTTAATTTTTAAAGGTTTTAATTTTTAAAACATTTGGGGTACATAGTAGGTGTATATATTTATGGGGTACATGAGATGTTTTGCTCTGGGCATGCGATGTGTGATAATCATGTCATGGAGAAGGAGGCATCCATCCCCTCCAGCACTCATCCTTTGTGTTACAAACAATCCGATTCTACTCTTTTAGCTGTCTGACGTTGTACAATTAAGTTATTATTGGCTATAGTTACCCCGTTGTGTAATCAAATAGGTCTTAGCCATTCTTTTAAATGATTTCTTTTGTACCGATTAACCAGTCCTGACTTCCCCTTTCTTTCTAATAAATTAGAAAGAATTGTTTTTGAGACAGGGTCTCATTGTGTTACCAGGGCTGATCTCAAACTCCTGGGCTCAAGTGATCCTCCTGCCTCAGCCTCCCAAAGTGCTGAGATTACAGGCATGAGCCACCACGACCAGCCTGTTTATTCTTATATCCCTATTGTGTAGGAATAAGGAAAAAAAAGAGATACTTATTCAAATTCAGTAAAATATTGTATGTGTATCTCTGTGTGTGTCTGTGTCTCTGCATGTGTTTGTGTGTCTGTGTGTGTGAATGTGTGTGTGTGTGTGTGTGTGTGTGCAGGGACATGTGGAGTTCTCCGAACTAAACTCCATGAGAAATACAATATTTATTAAAAGGAAAGCAATATGATTCTGCTAATTTGAAACTCACATATGTATTATTAAAACGCAACCACAGCAATTGTTTAGTCCGAAGATTGGCAAACTCTTTCTGTAAAGTGACAGATAATAACGATTTTAGGCTTTTTGCACTACAGGGCCTCTGTCAACATTACTCAGCTCTGCCGTGGTAGCCTGGACATGGCCATAAACTATATGAATAGGTGTGTCTGGGTTCCAATAAAACTTTATTTACAAAGGCAGGCTGGGGGTCAGGTTTGGCCTTTGGGCTGTAGTTTGCCAACTCCTGGTTCAGACTTAGGCCAATAAAAGCTTGTTTCAGGAGATATGTCTTGCTGATGTTATTTAGAGTTACTGGCTCACAGTGATAAGAAATAGCAGACTGACTCTGAATAGGCCGGGGGTTGGTACCACCGTTCCACCCTTGGTACACCTCTCATTCCCACTTTACAGGGGGGCCCAGGGCTCAGAGGGGCACCCAAGGTTCAGAAGGGATACCTGGGGCTGAGACGAGCAGCTGGGGTTGAGAGGGACACCCAGGGCCTGGTAGAAATCAGGCTCTGTGGCCCAGAGTGTGACTCTCCCAAGTGCCCTCTTGGGCAGCTCCCAGCCTCCTCCGTGTGTGGCATGGCGTCCTCGCTGGGACAGGCCCTGGGTCTGAGTCTGCGCTGCTGGGGGTGGGAAGCTGACGTGGTCTCCTGTCACACTCTCCAGCACCTTTCCCTCTCGGTCAGGATAGGGTGGAAAAGTTAGGAAGTCCCCAGGAGTGGGCTTGGCGGCAGCTTGGGGTCCCTGAGGCCCCCCCTTCTGGAGGCGCTGAGAACACTCGGGAAGGCCCGGTGTTTCCTGGACCTGCTGTCCCCCTGAGCCTGCCCCATTCACATCTCATCTCTGCCTCCCTGGTTCTTGATCAAAGACAGATCAAAGCTGCTCCTCACTGCTCAGTTCCCCTCAGGTCTTCTACCAGGTTTCTTTTTTTTTTTTTTTTTGAGATGGAGTTTCGCTCTTGTTACCCAGGCTGGAGTGCAATGGCGCGATCTCGGCTCACTGCAACCTCCGCCGCCTGGGTTCAGGCAATTCTCCTGCCTCAGCCTCCTGAGTAGCTGGGATTACAGGCACGCGCCACCATGCCCAGCTAATTTTTTGTATTTTTAGTAGAGACGGGGTTTCACCATGTTGACCAGGATGGTCTCGATCTCTTGACCTCGTGATCCACCCGCCTCGGCCTCCCAAAGTGCTGGGATTACAGGCTTGAGCCACCGCGCCCGGCTATCGTTTCTAACTGTACATTTCAGTGGCATGAAGGACATCCACACTGTTGCGTAACCATCACCACCACCCCTCTTGGTACCTTGTCACCTTGCAAAACTGAAACCCTGGACCCACTGAGTAAGAACTCCCCACCCCCTCTCCCCGCAGCCCCTGGCGCCCACCATCCTTTCTGTCTCTGCGAATCTGGCTTCTCTAGGGAGCTCACGCAAATGGAGTTGTTCAGTTTTTGTCCTGTTGTGACTGGCTCCTTTCACTTAGCATAATGTCCTCAAGGCCCGTGTGTGCTGCAGCGTGCATCAGAATGTCCTTCCCTTTCCAGGCTGAACCCTATTCCATGTGTGGGGGCCCGGCTCATCCCCCATCACCGGACATGCGCGTTGCTCCCACCGTCCGGCCATCGTGAACAGCGCCGCACTGAAGGCGGTGGCCAGATTCCTCTTCAAGTCCCCAGTTTCATTTCTTTTATACCCAGAAGTGAGATTGCTGTATCACATGGTAATTTTATGTTAAATTTTTTTATTTTTTTGAGACAGTGTCTGCTGTCACCCAGGCTGGAGTGCAGTGCCGTGATCTCGGCTCACCGCAACCTCTACCCAACCAGGTTCAGCAATTCATTTATTCCATACCTCTCTGAGATGGGTCTTATTAGCCCCATTTTACAGATGGGGCAGTAGAGGCCCAGACAGTTAAGTAATGTGCCTACAGGAGAGCAGGGCTTTGAACCTGGACTGTCTGGCTCCAGACTTGCTCTTCCTTTCCCTTCCTCCCTCCCTCCCTCCCTCCCTCCCTCCCTCCCTCCCTCTCTCTCTCTCTCTCTCTCTCTCTCTCTCTTTCTTTCTTTCTTTTTGTTGAGACAGACTCTTACTCTGTTGCCCAGGCAGGAGTGCAATGGCGCGATCTCGGCTCACCGCAACCTCCGCCTCCTGGGTTCAGGCAATTCTCCTGCCTCAGCCTCCTGAGTAGCTGGGATTACAGGCACGTGCCACCATGTCCAGCTAATTTTTTTTGTATTTTTAGTAGAGACGGGGTTTCACTATATTGACCAGGATGGTCTCGATCTCTTGACCTCATGATCCACCCTCCTCGGCCTCCCAAAGTGCTGGAATTACAGGCTTGAGCCACCGCGCCTGGCTAATTTTTGTATTTTTAAGTAGAGACTGGGTTTCACTATGTTGGTCAGGCTGGTCTCGAACCCCTGACCTTGTGATCCACCCACCTCAGCCTCCCAAAGTTCTGGGATTACAGTGTGAGCTGCCGCGCCCAGCAGAAGACTACTAGTTTTAACTAACTAATAGTTAAAAACAGCAAGTCTAAGCTCACACTGTAATCCCAGCACTTTGGGAGGCTGAGGTGAGTGGATCACAAGGTCAGGAGTTCGAGACCAGCCTGACCAACATATTGAAACCCTGTCTCTACTAAAAATAAAAAAAATTAGCTGGGCGTGGTGGCAGGTGCCTGTAATCCCAGCGAACAGGCGTCTGTAATCCCAGTTACTCGGGAAGCTGAGGCAGGAGAATCACTTGAACCCAGGAGGCGGAGGTTGCTGTCAATCAAGATTGTGCCATTGCACTCCAGCCTGGGTGACAGAGTGAGACTCCATCTCAACAAACAAACAAAAACACTAGTAGTCTTCTTTTTTTTCTAAAGATACCCTACTTTCTTTCTTTCTTTTTTTTTTGAGACAGGGTTTCACTCTTGTTTCCCAGGCTGAAGTGCAGTGGCACGATCATGTCTCACTGTAGCCTCTACTTCCTGGGCTCAAGTGATCCTCCTGCCTCAGCCTCCCAAGTAGCTGAGACTACAGGCACGTGCCACCATGCTCAGCTAATGTTTTGTATTTTTAGTAGAGATGGGGTTTCACCATGTTGCTCAGGCTGGTCTTGAACTCCTGGCCTCAAGCCATCCTCCCACCTCCGCCTCCCAAAGTGTTGGGATTACAGGAGTGAGCCACTGCACGGGCCGTTAACTACTAGGCTTTCTTACCTCCAGGGTTCTACCCCAGCTGTTGGATGCCGCCTCTAAGTCTCTCTTTCTCTTCTCTAATTCCTTTCCCACCACAGAATCAGTTCCTGTAACAGTCTGAGCAGGAAGTGGAGAGCGCACTCAAAATTGAGACTCTGAGGATATTTACAAAGGCATAGTGAAAACAAAAGAGAGAGTGAAGCTGTTCCCACCCCTGCGGCTGAGGGGAGGAGGGCAGAGTGTCGCTTGGAACCTGGGAGGAGAGAGGTGTCTAGAGAGGGCTGCCTTCCAGGGACCGTGCCCTTCGCTCAAGAGCTGCAGCCAGCCTGGGTGTCACAGACCACCCCAACAGACAGTGGCTTGGAGGTGCTATTAATGATACTATTGGGACAGGAGGTATCAACTGGGGTGACCGCACCATCTAAGGCGCAGTGGTCTCTGATGATCTGTTCCTTGGGCAAACTGAGCCGCTCGCTGACACAGAGCCTTCGCACTGCTGGTTCATTTGCCAGAAATGTCCTCCCCAGCTCTCCTCCTCCGGTCTCAGCCCTCCAGCCCCATCTCCCTGTGGCATGACCTTTTATTTTTCTCGTTAGCACTTAGCAGCATATTTAATCCTTGTCTATTTATTTGCTTATAAATATATTTATACATATATATACACACACACACGTAGGTGTATTTATGTGTGTGTATATATATATATATATATATATATATATACACACATATATGTATGTATTTTATTTATTTATTTATTTTTTTTGAGACGGAGTTTCGCTCTTGTTACCCAGGCTGGAGTGCAATGGGGCGATCTTGGCTCACCGCAACCTCTGCCTCCTGGGTTCAGGCAATTCTCCTGCCTCAGCCTCCTAAGTAGCTGGGATTACAGGCATGTGCCACCATGCCCAGCTAATTTTTTGTATTTTTAGTAGAGACGGGGTTTCACCATGTTGACCAGGTTGGTCTCGATCTCTCAACCTCGTGATCCACCCGCCTCGACCTCCCAAAGTGCTGGGATTACAGGCTTGAGCCACCGCGCCCGGCCCATATGTATGTATTTTAAATCTCTCTCTCTCCCTTACTAAAAAGTAAGTCCAGGGCAGACCAGACATGGTAGTTCACACCTATAATGTCAACACTTTGGGAGGCTGAGGAGGGAGGATCACCTGAGTCCAGGAGTTCAAGACCAGCTCGGGAAACACAGTGGTAGCCCATCTCTATCAAAAAAATAAGAATTGGCCAGGCATAGCGGCTCACACCTGTAATCCAGCACTTTGGGAAGCCAAGGTGGGTGGATCATGAAGTCAGGAGTTCCAGGCCAGCCTGACCAACATGGTGAAACCTCCGTCTCTACTAAAAACACAAATTAGCCGCGCGTGGTGGTGCGCGCTTGTAATCCAAGGTACTCAGGAGGCTGAGGCAGGAGAATCACTTGAACTCAGGAGTCGGAGGCTGCAGTGAGCTGAGAATGCACCACTGCACTACAGCCTGGGCAACAGAGTGAAACTGTCTCAAAAATAAATAAATAAAATAAAATAAAATAAAATATCAATGTGGCTGGGTGTGGTGGCTCATGCCTGCATCCCAGCACTTTGGGAGGCTGAAGTGGGTAGATCATTTGAGGTCAGGAGTTGGAGATCAGGCTGGCCAACATGATGAAACTCCATCTCTACTAAAAAAATACAAAAATTAGCTGAGTGTGGTGGCAGGTGCCTATAGTCCCAGTTACTCGGGAGGCTGAGGCAGGAGAATTGCTTGAACCTGGGAGGCAGAGGCTGCAGTGAGCAGAGATCATACTACTGCACTCCAGCCTGGGAGAAAGAACAAGACTGTCTCCAAAAAAAGAAATTAGCTGGGTGTGGTGGCACATGCCTGTAGGAGACTGAGGTCGGGAGATGGCTTGAGCCCAGGGGGTGGAGGCTGCAGTGAGCTTTGCACTCCAGTCTGAGTGACCAAGCCAGACTCTACCTCAAAAAAAAAAAAAAAAAAAAAAAAGGAAGGTCAAGGCAGAGAGGACTTGTCTTCCTTCTTCCCCGTCTCCCTCGAGGCCCCCCTAACACACAGTAGGTCTGATACATATTGAGTGCTCAGCAAGTATTTGGCACATGAATGAATGAATGAATGAATGAATGAATGAACAAGCATGTCCATCCCTTTCCTGGCAGGTAGGACAGGACCAGGTGGTCTCAGAGGAGCTTTCCAGTTCCTGGGATAGGAATCACCCTCCTGTCTCCAGCTGCTGTTGGCAGTGGGAGCCGATAGATGCTTCTCTCCTCCTGTGACCTGGCCCGCGGAGCAGCATCATTAGCTTGCAGCTGCCAGCTGGATCTTCCCCACACACTTGCACCTTTGTCCTGGAAAGCACGTCTGTGTTACAGGGTTAGCCCTTGCAAGAGAGGACATATCAGAGTCCCCGAAGGCCAGGGACAAAGGTGAGGATCGATCGCCAGCCCTGAGTCAGAGGGGAAAGGCTCCCGCAGGGAAGTCAGTGGCTGCGGACTCAGAAAGGTGTGATTTTGCAGGAAGCCAGGATTTACAGGGCATCTCAGTCTGTTCAGGCTTCTATAACAGAGCATCGTGGACTGGGGGAGCTTACAGACAACACACATCTATTTCTCACAGGTCTGGAGGCCGGGAAGTCCAAGATCAAGGCAAGATCTGGTGGCGGTGAGGCCCTGCCTCCTGGTTCACAGATGGCAGCTTCTCTCTGTGTCCTTGCCTTGTGGAAGGGGAGAGGCAGCTCTCTGGAGCCACATGTACAAGGGCCCTAATCCCATCAGTGAGGCCTCTGCCCTCATGACCTTATCACGTCCCAAAGCCCCATTTCTTAATGCCATCCCATGTAATTAGGTTTCAGCATACAAATTTCAGGGGACACATTCAGACTCTAACAAAGGGGCTAACACCCAGGGGCAGAGGCTAAGTTTCTGGGGGGGGCTATTTGGGGGGTTTTGGAGACCTTCTCTGATAGTCACAATATTGCAAGGGGCATTTTGACCTGCTGAAGAGAAATAGCTCCTAAAAAGTCACTTGCAGCAACATAAGAGATTTGCATTCTAGTTAAAATCTGTGCAGGCACCTCCCGCCTCAGAGCCTTTGCCCTGGCTGTTCCCTCTGCCTGGAATGCTGTTCCTGGATCTCAACATGTTCCTGCCCTTCCTGAAGGTCTTTGCTCAAATGTCACCTTCTCACTGAGGCCGTCTCCAAACACGCCATTTAAATGGCAAGCCCTCTGCCCCAGTGGCATTTACACTGTTCCATTTTCCCCCCTAAAGCATGCATCATCCTCCGACAGCCCTGTCCCATGGAATGTATCACACACAAAGCACACACACAATTTTAAAAATTTTATTGCGGAGCGTGGTGGTCCACGCCTGTAATCCCAGCACTCTGGGAGGATCGCCTGAGCTCAGGAATTCGAGATCACCCAGGGCGACATGGTGAAACCCCGTCTCTATTAAACATACAAAAAAAAATTAACCGGATGTGGTGGGGCACGCCTGTAGTCCCAGCTACTTGGGAGGCTGAGGCAGGAGAATCGCTTGAGCCCCAGAGGCGAAGGTTGCAGTGAGCTGAGTTCCCACCACTGCACTCCAGCTTGAGCTACAGAGTGAGACTCAAAAAAAAAAAAAAAAAAAAAAAAAAAAAAAAATTATGAGAGAGGAACCTGTTCTGAAAAAAGAATATAAGAAAAAAAAATTAGGGATCATATTTAAAAAGCAAAAAGAAACAAGTAAAATTAACTTAACTTGTATATGTCATTTAACCCTTGATACTCAAATAGTGTCATTTCAATGTGTAATCAATAAAAGAATATTGAGATATTTTATGTTCTTTTCATAGTAAAACTTTGAAATCTGGGATGTATATGACACAGCATATCTCACTTCAGACTAGCCCCGTGTCAAGTGTCCCATAGCCACATAGGGCCAGTGGCTACCGTGTCGGATAGCCCAGCTCTAATATCTTTTTGTTGTTGTTGTTGTTTTTGTTGTTTTTGAGACGGAATCTCGCCCTGTTCCCCAGGCTAAAGTGCAGTGGCACCATCTCGGCTCACGGCAGTCTCTGCCTCCTGGGTTCTAGCGATTCTCCTGCCTCAGCCACCCGAGTAGCTGGGATTACAGGTGCCCGCCACCATGTCCAGCTAATTTTTGTATTTTCAGTAGAGATGGGGTTTCACCATATTGGTCAGGCTGGTCTTGAACTCCTGACCTCAGGTGATCCACCTGCCTCAGCCTCCCAAAGTGTTGGGATTACAGGTGTGAGCCACCACACCCGGCCTTGTTTTGTTTTTTGAGATGGAGTCTTGCTCTGTTGCCCAGGCTGGAGTGCAGTGGTGCCATCTTGGCTTACTGCAACCTCTGCCTCCTGAGCTTAACTGATTCTCCCATCTCAGCCTCCCAAATTGTCTGAGACTACAGGTGCGTGCCACCATGCCCAGCTAACTTTTTTGCTATTTATTGTAGAGACAGGGTTTTGCTATGTTGTATAGGCTGGTCTTGAACTCCTGAGCTCAAGCAAAGCGCCAGCCTCGGCCTCCTAAAGTGCTAGGATGACAGGTGTGAGCCACTGTGCTGGCCCACAGCGCTAATGTTTTATGAAATTCACCAATGATGAGTATAATTTAATGTTATTACTTGTCTATTGCCACACAGGACCTGAATGGCCAGGTGATTGGTTATGGTCCCTGCTGGCTCCCCAAGCCCCCAGCACAGTGCCCAGCACAGAGTGGGAGCTCAATGTTGACCGAATGAATCCAGCAGGCACATGTGAGCTCTCTTTCCTCCATCACCAGCAGCGAGCCACGTGGCAGATGCCGCTAAAATGGTTTCCTGGCTGGGCGAGGTGGCTCACACCTGTAATCCCAGCACTTTGGGAGGCCGAGGCAGGTGGATCACCTGAGGTCAGGAGTTCAAGACCAGCCTGGCCAACATGATGAAACCCCATCTCTACAAAAATACAAAAATTAGCCGGGCATGATGACAGGTGACTGTAATTCCAGCTACTCAGGAGGCGGGTGGGAGAATTGCTTGAATCCGGGAGGGGAAGGTTGCAGTAAGCCAAGGTCACACCATTGCACTCCAACCTGGGGACAGAGTGAGACTCCATCTCAAAAAAAAAAAAAAAAATCCAAACAAAAAACCCCCCAAAATTAGCTGGGTGTGTGGCATGCGCCTGTAATCCAAGCTACTCGGGAGGCCGAGACGGGGAGAAATGCTTGAAGCCGGGAGGTGGAGGTTGCAGTGAGCTGAGACCATGCCACTGCACTCCAGCTTGGCTAACAGAGCGAGACTCCATCTCAAAAGTGAAAAATAAGATTTCCTCTTCCTTTGCTTTTTACTTTGTCTTTTCTCACCCCTGTCTCTTCACTTTCCTTCCCTCTCTTTCTCTGTCCTTTCCCTCGGCAAACGATGTAGTGGTCATGTTTGTGCCAAGTGACTGGTTCACATCTCTGCTCTCTGCTCCACCAGGAGCCAGCTGTGCCTCCTTTAAGGAAGCCCTTCGGCTTCCATGCAGTAGTTCTGCTGCGCCTGGGGATGAGAATGATTCTTCCCAGGCTGGGGTGGGGCACGGGGCATGTGGCAGCCTGCCGGGGGACCTGGCCCCGCCTCACACGGGCACCTCGCTCAGCACGTGACCAGGATGAGCCTATGGAATCCTTATGACCAGCCCAGGGTGCAGGCGTGACTCAGACCAATCCTGAGGCATGAATGAGGGAGCCAGAGCACAGAGAGGCTTGGCAACCTGGCCCAGGCCACCCCGCCAGGCGGCTGCGCGGCCCGGTGGCAGAGGCGGGCTTTTACCTTGGGCTCTGGTAGACAGGGTTCATCCACACACACTGACTGATGGCCTGCTGGGAGCCATGTGAGGTTCAGGAGCCCGGGGCACAGCAATGGCAAAGGACCAAACAGACAGATTCCTGCCTCCTGGAGTTTTTTTCATCCTAGAGGAAAACGAAGCCAATCAAACAAGTAAACACCTGCCCGGGAGGGTGGCTGGGGCACGGAGAGAAATGAGGTGGTCAAGGAGGACAGGAGTGTCCTCCGGCTCGTTTGTAACTTTCAAAGGCTGGGCAGAAAGGCGGTCATTGCTGAGAAGACGGCACTGGAGCAAGGACCTGAAGGAAGGGAGGGTGAGCCTCCTGGGTGTCAGGGAGAGGAGGATTCCAGGAGGGGACCAGGGAGTGCAAAGGCCCTGGGGCAGGAGCCAGGCAGCAGGGGGAGGAGCTCCAGGGAGGTGGGGGTAGCTGGAGCAGAATGGGCAAGGGGAGGGAGGCAGATGAAGTCAGGGAGATGTGCCCATCTGGGTGCGTTTGACTGTGTCTTTCTAGTATGAGACGTGCTGCTCTTGTGGCCATGGTGAAGGCTTTGGCTTTTACGCTGAGTGAGGTGGGAGCCACGAAAGGTTTTCTTTCTTTTTTGAGAGGCAGACTCACTGTGTTGCCCAGGCTGGAGTGCAGTGGCACGGTCATAGCTCATTCACTGCAGCCTCGACGTCCTGGGCTCAGGTGATTCTCCCACCCCAGCCTCCTGAGCAGCTGAAACTAGAGGTGTGTGCCACCTTCTCTGGCTAACTTTTTATTTTTTGTAGAGATGGGGTCTGGCTATGTTGCCCAGGCTGGTCTCAAACTCTTGGGCTCAAGGGATCCTCCTGCCTTGGCCTCCAAAAGCACTGGGATTATAGGCATGAGCCACCACACCTGGCCATTTCTTTATAACAGTTTTTATTAAGAGTTAATTTGTATATTATAAATTCACCCATTTAAAGTATACAATTTGGCCAGGCATGATGGCTCACACTTGTTTTGTTTGTTTGGTTTGTTTTCGAGATGGAGCGTTGCACTTATTGCCCAGGCTGGAGTGCAATGGTGTGATCTCAGCTCACTGCAACCTCCGCCTCCCGGGTTCAAGTGATTCTCCTGCCTCAGCCTCCTGAGTAGCTGGGACTACAGGCACCCACCACCACACCCGGGATGGCTCACACTTGTAATCCTAGCACTTTGGGTGGCCAGGGTGGGAGGATGGGCAGGATTTTGAGAGCAGCCTGGGCAACAAAGCGAGACCCTGTCTCAACAAAAATTAAAACATCAGGTGTGCATGGTGGCGTGTACTTGTAGTCCAAGCTAGTCAGGAGGCTGAGGAGGGATGATGGTTTGAACCCAGGACTTCGAGGCCGTAGTGAGCTATGATTACACCACTGCACTCCAGCCTGGGCGACAGAGCGAGACCCTGTCTCTTAAAAAAATAAAAAGTAAATAAAGTGTGCAATTTGATGGCTTTTTGTATATTCACGGAGTTGTGCAATCATCATCACCATCACTTTCGTAACATTTTCACCACTCCAAAATGAAACCCCAAACCTGTAACAGTCACTCCTCATTCTCCCCGGCCCCTGGCAACCACCGGTCTACTTTCTGTCTCCATAGATCTGCCTAGTACGGACATTTTACATCAGTGAATCATATACGTGGCCTTTACGTCTGGCTTCTTGCACTTATCAATATTTTCAAGGTTCACCCACGGTGTAGCATGCGTCAGCACTTCATTCCTTTTCATGCTGAGTAATCTTGCAGTGTGTGGTTATGCCACATTTTATTTACCTCTTTGTCAGCTGATGGGCATGTGGGTTGTTTTCACTGCTGGGCTGCTGTGAACATTTGCGTCCAGGCTTCCGTGTGGACACGCGCTTCCCTTTCTCCTTGGCATAGACCAGGAGTGGAACGGCTGGGTCTCAGGGGACCCTACGTTTGCCTTTTGAGGCTGTACCGTTTTACAATCCCACGAGCATCCCAGGAGGCTTCCAGCTCCTCCAGGTCTTTGCATGTGCTCATTCTCCGTCTCTGATCACGAGAGGACTCAGCAGAGGAGGAAACCATCTGACCTGGTTTTCCAGGAGCCCACCACCATGCTGATCACATTTTGTTATCAGCACTCTCGCTTTCCTTCTGTGTCTTCAGCTTTCGCCAGGGCAGGGTCTTTCTCTGAAACACGACAAAGACTTCTTTCCCTTCTTAAGCTGCCCTCCCTGCCACCGGAAGTGACTCCCCTCGGCAAGGCCAAGGTGGCTCACGTGTCCCAGCACCCTTTCATCTCTGTCCTTCTCTCTCATTGCATGACAGCGTGGCGTGACATGAGGGCTCTCCAGCCATGGCCTTGCAGCCCTCTTGGGTAAGCACCACGTACATTTGGACCTTGAAGACTTGGTCATGAATCAGAGTTAGATTGGGTGAGATAGTCAAGGCAGGTCAGTATCAAGGATGTGAGGGAGGGCATCAGGGCCAGGCAGGCCGAGGATCTGGGTTAAATGGCTAATTTCTAAGAACTTCAAAAGTCATTAAAAAAGGTGAACTGCATAGCTAAAGGCTGTTGAAGGCCTTAAGGAATTCAATGAAGTGACACTAATTAATCAATTGATCAGTTACTTGGTTGACTGATTTATGAGTTAATTAGCTGATTGAGTAAAGCATTTACTGAGTACTTGCTATGGGCCAGGCATTCTTCCAGGTGCTGGAGATACATCGATAAGTGAAACAGGGTCCGCTTCTGTCCCTCCGGAGCTGGAGGAGATGAACAAGTAGACAGATGAGACCATTTCAGACAAAACGAAGTGACCTGATAGAGTGGGCTGGGACTCCTGTTTTTGACAGATGCAATGGCAAAGGCCTCTCTGAGGAGTGGGTTTCAGCTGAGCCCGGAAGAGAATGGGGAACCATGGAAGGATCTAAGGGAAGCGTATCCTAGACAGAGGAACAGGAATTGCAAAGGCCTGGACATAAGAAAAAGCTGGGGATGCTCAAAAACCAGAAACAACGGGGGAGAGGGTAGGAGACGGAAGCAGAGGTGGGCCGGAGCCAGGTCAGGTAGGTCCTGAACATAATGACAGCCCCCAGCTCAGTTGCACCGACACATTCCAGGCACTGTTCTAATCACTGGCACATTTTCCTGACTTGTTTAATCCTCACGGTAGCCCTTGGACAGGGGCTCTTATAATCCCTATTTTGTAGATGAGGAAACTGAGGCACAGAAAGCCCCACACCACTTGTGCCAGGACTCCAACGTGGGAAACCCCAGAGCCTGGATTGCTCTGAGCCTGTTCCCCTGGGATGCCACAGCCTCACCTTAGCCACTCTGACCTCTGTCAGGAGTTGGGCCCTCCTCCTCGGGGCACTGGACCATGTTTGGTCTCCTTAGAGGAAGGCAGTGCCAGGCAAAGCTGTCTAACCAGAACACAGCAGGTGCTCAGTTAATATTGGTTCAGGCCAAGACATGTTGCTTAAGGATGGGCCTGGGAGAAGGCTGCTTTCTTCTGGGGTTAAATAAGAGGTTTAGAAAGCCTCCCTCAGAGCACTCAAGAATGGAGCCAGCCTTACCCAGTGCTGGGGACGCCACCCTCTGGTCCCTGTGTCACCCAGGGGTCTCTTGTCCTCTCAGCAACTTCATTCAGAAAATGAGGGGACTGGCCTACGAGAGGAGCCCAAAACTCAGGGTGGGGCCAGCGGTGCAGGCACCAGGAGGCAGGCCCAGGGGGGCATGGAGGGCTTCAGGGACGCAGGCACCCATCTAAGGGCAATTGCCACTCATCGCCAGCCCACTGCTGAGTACCCTCTGTTTTCTTTTCCTCTCTCTCTCCTTTTTTCCCTTAGAGTCTTGCTGTCACCCAGGCTGGAGTGCAGTGGTGTGATCGGGACTCACTGCAGCTTTGAACTCTAGGGTTCAAGGGATCCTTCTGCCTCAGCCTCCTGAGCAGCTGGGACCACAGATGCATGCCACTATGCCCGGCTAATCTTTTACTTTTCTGTAGAAATGGGTCTCACTATGTTGCTCAGGCTAGTCTCCAACTCCTGGCCTCAAGCGATCCCTCACCTGGACCTTCCAAAGTGCTGGGATTGCAGTTGTGGGCCACCACGCACCAGCACTTGCCCGCAATCATCCTTCATTCATTGGCTCACATGCTCATCATTGGTTTCCCTCTTCATTAGGAAGCCAGGACGTGGTTTGGGTTAACTAAGCTTCCCTGTGACTCAATTATGTTATCTGTAAAATGGACCCATTGTGTGCAAAGCACTTAGGACAGCGGCCGGCACCTGGAAGGCTCCTCAGTCATTCTAGAATATTTACTGTGAGCAGGCATTCCCTGCCAGGCCACGTTTTAGAGCTGGGGACGCGTGGGGACCCGCCTCACGGGCTGGCATCCCAGTTGGAGCACAGGCTGAGAATGCAAGGAATCAAATGAACGTGAACCTGCCAGGGGGTGCTCAGTCACAGGGTGATGGTGGCGCCAACGTTATGAAGGATAGAGCCAGGCGGATCCCTGGGAGAACAGAATTGCCCTGAAGGCCCCGGGCTGGAACCTGTGGGGCTTCTTCCAGGGACAGTGAGGCTGGAGATAGACTGGGGAGATGGGGGTCCAGAAGGTACGCGGGGGCATGCAGACCGTTCTGTGGACTCTGGGGTTCCTGGGTGGACTGGCTAAGTCCTACTCACTGTGACCGACGATGATGATGGTCCAGATAGAGGAGGAGAGCGAGGAGGAGGGAAAGGGAGGGGTGAGGGTCGAGGGGAGAGCTGGGAGGGCTGGGAAGAGAGGAGAGATAGGCGGGGGAAGAGAGAGGAGGAGGGGGAAGAGAGCAGGAGGGTGAGACGCGCCAGGCCCCACAGGCGTTTTGGCACAGCGGCCACGAGGCCTCCACTCCCGCCCAAAAACGGAAGCTAGACCGCTGGGGCGGCCGCTGCGCGCCGGGGCGTGTCCTGGCGGCCATGGCCCCGCCTCCTGCCCTCCAGACCAGGCCCCGCCCCGTCCCCGCCCCGTCCCCGCCCTCGGCGCGCTCAGGCCCCGCCCCCTCCCCGTCCGCGCTCGGTCAGGCCCCGCCCTGCGCTCGCTCCCGCGGGAATCCTGGAGCCCCAGGCGGCCCGGGGGCGGTCCGGCGGCGTCGGCGATGGGGCATAAAACCGCTGGCTACCTGCCGGGCTGCTCCTGCCTGCGCTGCCGTCCCGGGCCCACCGTGCCTCTGCGGCCCGCGTGCCCGGAGTCCCCGCCTGTGTCGTCTCTGTCGCCGCGTCCGTCTCCTGCCAGGCGCGGAGCCCTGCGAGCCGCGGGTGGGCCCCAGGCGCGCTGACATGGGCTGCCAGGCCAAAGCGCGCTGGGCGGCCGCGGCGCTGGGCGTCGCGGGGCTGCTGTGCGCGGTGCTGGGCGCTGTCATGATCGTGATGGTGCCCTCGCTCATCAAACAGCAGGTCCTCAAGGTGGGTGAGGGAGCCCCCGGGGGGTCCGCGCACGGCCCAGGTCTGGTGGGCGCTGGGCGCCGAGGAAGACCCGCGCGCTGCGGTGGGTGAGCGACCGGAGCTGGATCGGCACCCGGGCGGGGACCGCAGAGGACGAGGGAGGCCAGGCTTATCTGGAGAGCCGCTGTCCGCCTCCCCACCACCTCCAACTCCACCGCCGCAGACTGAGGCTGGGGGGCAAACGGGGAACCCAGGGACTTTGCTGGAGGCGCAGGCCAGGGTTCGAGAGGCCTGGATGAGAGACCCCCCCCGGGGGCCTGACCTGTCCTAAAGGGTCTGGGCACCCATGACGGATCAGGAGTGTGAACAGGTGCCGCCAAAGGAGCCCAGGAGTGCGCGAACGCCTGCTTTCACAGCGGCCGGTAGCAGTGTCTGTTAAAATGAGAGCGCACTTTGCTTGTATCCTGTGAGCCCCAGAGGGCAGGAACCTTCTGTGAGGCCCACGTGGGTGCCCAGCTCACATAATGGGTGCTCAGCTCACATAATGGATGCCCAGCTCACATAGTGGGTGCTCAGGTGAGCATCCTCCGCTGCCCAGAATCTCCCCATAGGAACTCTCAGAGGCAGAATGAGCAACTCTTCTCCTTGCTCACTGCCTTCATGATTCAGTCTGAAACTATAAGCTGCTTTTCTCCCCAGATTCATGCAGAGGCAGGCACCAGCCCAAGGTCCTGTGAGTGCATGCAACCTGAGGTCTTTCCTCTGATCCTAACCTTACACACCATTGCCCTTTTAACCAGGGAGACAGATTAGGAGGTCAGCTGGTCTGCAGATGGACAGACTCTGCCCTGGGTGGCCTGTTTGAATGAGCCTGGAGTTAGGGAAGGGCTGGGAGATTGCAGAGTATCTATCACATTTGAACTAAAAGCCATTTAGAGCTTTGAAGCCCTGGAGCCAGCACCTGCAGTGGCCGGGAGGGGAAACTGGAGCTCACTGTTACCAAAATTCCAGCCAGATGCAGAGCTGGAGTGAAGATGTGGATATTGTCGTAATAATTGACATCTCCCCCGACCCCCCACCCCTTTAGACTGGGTTTCTTAAGAATGGCTCCTTGTCCACATTTCATGTCTCTTCCCCCATTCACAGAGTGAATGAATGAGTGAATGAATGAAGGATACATCTGCTTAGATTTGGCTGCCACTTCTTGGGACCCAGCTAGCTGGCTTTAAAGATGGAGCAACATATGGCCTCTCTCATGGTCTCTGGGTGAGCAGTTGTCTGGGGCATCTTGGCCACGCTGTGTCTATTTTTCGATTTTTCAAATCTTGTTCCATCAAGGTATGTAATCTTATTGTAAAGACGTCCTGGTGAAGGGTAACATTGTCTCTGGGCATGGCAGGAAAAGCAAGAGAATGGCCTCTTCCTCCCCAAGACAGCTCAGAGGCTTTCTCTGTTACACTGCAGGACTTTATTTTTTTGTGGCGTACTCATACTGAAACGTGTGTGTCAGTGACAGCCTTGTGGCTGCTGCAGTGACAGGACCCCACTGTGTGTATGAAGGGCCCCCGGAGGGGCTGTCACTCAGGCGGTGCCAGCATGTGACCCTGTGCAGTGAGCAGCTGGTTTCTTTCTTTGGGAGTGTGGGCGTGGTGGGATTTATGCCAGGTAAAGTGTCTTGCCAACTCAGTCACTTGGAGGGCTTATTTCAAGGTGTTTTCTTTCTCAGATGCCATCAGGTTAAGGATGTCACACAGATGTGTGCACCACCAAATGTCCCCAGTCCTCTCCCCTGCTAAAGAGGAAAACCACATTGTCCTCAATTGTCCTGGAGCTAGGAGCATCTGGCTTAAAGTTGAATGGGCATCCTTCTGTGGATATCCCAAAGGCAATTAGTTTGGGGCCCAGCAGCGTGAAGGCAGGAAGACATGCCCAGCCGAAGACCGCCTCTTCTGGGACCGCCCAGGCTGCAGCGGCGGCCAAGTGCCTTAGCATGGAAGAAGAGGGCCTTGTGTTCAGGGGACCGGGCGGGTGGGACACTCACATGAGCAGGGACTGCCCGCTGGTGTTTTCTTTGGCTACATGAGTCCGTGTGCAACTTGAATGGGAGGCCTTGTGCTTTGATTTTTTTTTTAATACACTTTTTGGTTAATTACAGGAGTTCCTACACTTGGCCCTCTGTGTCTGCAGGTTCCGAATCCGTGGATTCAGTCAATTGCAGATTGAAACTATTCAGAAAAAAAATCCCCCCCCAAATAACAATATAACTATTAAAAAAAAAAAGACGTAAAAACAATACTGTATAACAATGATTGACACAGCATTTACATAGTATTAGGTATTGTAAGTAATCGGGAGATGATTTAAAGAACATGGGAGGATATGCGTAGGTTGTATGCAAATACCACACCGTTTTATGTCAGGGGCTTGAACGCCTGCAGACTTCGGGGTCTGTGGGGGTCCTGGAACCAAATTCTCTGACACGGAGGGATGACTTTATATAAAAAACATAGGAATACTTGCTTGGGAAAAAAAAGTTCAAGTGGAGGAAAAGAGAGAAAGTTTCCCCCATTTTATTCCCCTACTCAGCTACTCTCACCATCATTGGTGTGGATCTTTCTAGATCCTTTTCTATGTATGTATACATACATCTATGTATGTATACATACATCTATGTATGTATGCAAGAGCCTGTATGTATACGTATCAATGTGTGTATTTCATATAACTTGAACTAAGTGTAAGTGAACTTGAACATGTACAATTATCTTGCAGTTTGCTTTTCAATTCGATGACACTGTCTGAAAAACTTTCCATGTCGCAGCAATGAATCCACCCTGTTTTTTTCTCCATCACTGCTGGCATTCCTTTGGATGGTTATAGACTTGTTTACCTGTTTCTCCATTGACTGATCATTTTCTCTGTCACAAATGGCAGCGACATCCTGACACATCCCGCTTCGTGTGGCGCGTGAACATTTCTATAGGGTGGATTTCTAGAAGTGGGGCCTTGGCAGCAGGTGTGTTCAGTTTGAGTTTTGATGATTATGGCCAAATTGCCCTTCAGCACGATCTGTTGATGCTTCCAGCCCCAAGCTGTGTGACTGTGCCGCTTCCTCCATCTCTGCCGTCACTGGGGATTACCGATTTATCATGACCATTTTTTGGTAGCCGAGTTCCTGTGTGTCTCTGGGCCTCCCAAGAAGGCCCTGCTGGTGGACATGGGGAGAGGCCCCTCACTGCAGCTGGGCTGTGGAAAGGGATAGTCATCTTCCAAGGCCACTATCTTCAATGAGCTGGGGTGAAGATGTGGATAATGTCATACTACTTGGCGTCTTTTCCCCTTGGCCTGCTTCTTTAGACTGAATTTCTTTTCTTTTTTTTTCTGAGATGGTGTCTTGCTCTGTTGCCAGGCTGGAGTGCGACGGCGCAATCTTCGCTCACTGCAACCTCCGCCTCCTGGGTTCAAGCGATTCTCCTGCTTCAGCCTCCCAAGTAGCTGGGATTACAGGCATGTGCCACCACACCCAGCTAATTTTTGTATTTTCAGTAGAGACAGGGTTTCACCATGTTGGCCACGATGATCTCGATCTTCTGACTTTGTGATTCACCCACTTGGGCCTCCCAAAGTGCTGGGATTACAGGCGTGAGCCACCGCGCCCGGCTGTAGGCTATTTCTTAAGAATGGCGTCTTTTCTACATTTCATGTCTATGTCCTGTTCACAGAACTTGGATGTTTGTCTCCAGGGACCTGAACTATGCCTTCATTATTCACCAGATCATTTGAGGTCAGGAGTTTGAGACCAGGCTGGCCAACATGGCTAAACTCCGTCTCTACTAAAAAAATACAAAAATTAGCTGGGTGTGGTGCTTGTAATCCCAGCTACTCAGGAGGCTGAGGCAGGACAATTGCTTGAATCCAGGAAGTGGAAGTTGCAATGAACTGAGATTGTACCACTGCACTCCAGCCTGGGTAACAGAATGTGACTCTCTCAAAAAAAAAGAAAAGAAAAGAAAGAAAGAAAGAAACAAGGAACTTAAATATATGTTTTAGCATGGGTAGGTCGTAAAAACACATTACTAGTTGAAAAAAGCTCTGGTACTATTTATGTTTTTTAAAAAAACCCACCAAACAATATTTTCTTTCAATTTTTATTTGTTTTTGTTTTTGTAGAGACAGGGTCTCATTATGTTACCCAAGCTGGTTTTGAACTCCAGGCCTTAAGTGATCCTCCTGCCTTGGTCTTTCAGAGCACTGGGTTTATAGGTGTGAGCCACCATGCCCTGCCATTATTTGCAATGGCTTAAGGTTAGAATATGTTAAAGTTTGGGAAAAGGTGTGCAAGGGTATACATCAGACTGACAAAAGTGGATGCTCTAAAGAGGGAAGGCAGAACCGTGGGGGTGTGGCCAAAGGAAACCTAATACTTTATCTGTAATGCTGCTAATTTTTTTTTAACAAAGGGAATATATCCACAAGATACGTGTTTAATTAAAAATTACATCATTCCTTGTTATGGCTCAGTAGTAGTGCAAATAAATAAATAAATAATAAAAATTACAAGGCCAAGCACAGTGGCTCACACTTGTAATCCTAGCACTTAGTGGGGGCTGCGGTGGGAGGGTCACTTGAGCCCATGAGTTCAAGGTCAACATAGTAAGACCCAATCTCTACAAAAATAATAATGAAGAAACAACTAAGCTGGGCATGGTGGCATGTACCTATAGTCCTAGCTACCTGAGAGGCTGAGGTGGGAGGATCGCTTGAGCCCAGGAGCTTGAAGCTGCAGTGAGCTGTGATTGTGCCACTGCACAACCCCTGGGCAACAGAGTGAGATCCCGTGTCAAAAAAAAAAAAAAATTACAAATGAACAAATACATAGCTTTCCCCAAAGAATGGCCGGATGCGTGAGCCACACAGACCTAGGCGGCGCATTGCAAAGGGGCCCTGTGGTGGGGGGCTTTGGGGAGTGTGACTCACTTCTCCCTTCCTCCAGTGCGGAGGATTGGACAGAGGTGTTTGGACAGACACCCTAAGGGCCGTGATGGTGAACCTCACGGCATCCACTCACGGGCGGCTTTACTGTGCGTCAGGCGGGGTTCAGAGCACCTTTGTGAAAATTATCTGGTGTAGTCCCTGCAGAGGGCCATGACATATGACTTACTGTCATCAGTGTCCTTTAAGGAAATAAGCTGAAGAGAGCAATTTGCCCCAAGTGACCTCGCTGGCCTGTGTGTGTGTGTGTGTGTGTGTGTGTGTGTGTGTGTGTGAAGGTGTCCCAGAGGCACACTGCATGAGAACAGGGACTCTTGTACCCTCTCCCTGGATCTGAGCCTGGCGTGCCGCTGTGCTCAGGTATGCGGGTGACTGACGGAGGCCCGGTGCAGGTCCCCGGAGCACACATCCAAGTTCCTGCGTGTCTCTGGTCCTCCAAGGAAGGCCCAGCTGGAGGACGTGGGGAGCTGGGCTGCAGGGAAGGAGTCATTTTCCAAGGCCACCATCTTCAGTGATACACTTCGTGGCCTTCTTCTATGGCCAGCAGAGAACCTGAGTCCCCGTGCTCCTGTGCTGTCTTGAAGTTGGTTTTCTAGCTGGACTCAACCTGGGTTGCCTTATCCAGCTGCTGGGCTTCCCTGACCTATGTTCCCGGTCTCAACAGACGGTAGCTCCATTTGCTTCCCCAGGGGTAGAGGCGAAAGCTCAGCTCATCTTTGCTGCATGCTTTTTTCTGATACCCTGGTATCTGCTGAGGGAGGGGCTTTCCCATCACTGTCACTGCGGCGTCCCGGAGGGCCTAGCAGAGCCTGAGCTCCTTGCCGACCCTTCAGTACCAGCTGGGTCGCAGAATGAATGAGGCGTGCGTGACCCCCAGCCCTGGCCGCAGGCATTTGTTTTTGTTTTTGTTTTTGTTTTTTTTGAGACAGAGTCTCGCTCTGTCTCCCAGGCTGAAGTGCAGTGGCATGATTCCAGTGCCAACCTCCATCTCCTGGGTTCAAGCAGTTCTCCGCCTCAGCCTCCCGAGTAGCTGGGATTGCAGGCACCGGCCACCACGTCCGGCTAATTTTTTTTGGGTTTTTAGTGGAGATGGTATTTCACTATCTTGGCCAAGCTGGTCTTAACTCCTGACCTTGTGATCGCCTGCCTCGGCCTCCCAATCTCAGGCTTTTTATCTCACCCCTGCCTCCCTCAGCCAGAGTCACACACTGAGCCTTGGAGAGCCCAGGCACCAGGGCCAGCCTGGGACGTCACTGACTGTCCCTGAGTTTGTGTCCTTTGGGAAATCTTTGCCGATCAGTTAAAAGGTGGGGTTGATGGCCGGATGCTGTTCTGTTTATGTGCATTATTTCTTTCAGTATCTAAAATAGGTACTATTGTGTCTTGTTTTATTGAGGAAAATGGATGCACAGAGGTGGAAAGTAACTTGCCCACGTCCTACAGCTCCAAGTGGTTGAATCAGGGTTTCAAGTCGGGGGCTCGACTCCACAGCCGGTCCCGGCAGCCTCTGTGGATGCATCTTTCCTGTTCTCTGCGTGTCTGAGCAGGCTGACTGCAGGCTTGAGGTGGGTGGGGCGGGGGGACCCTTCTTACAGTCTCTTCCTTGGCTGCCTCTTCCTTTTCTCTGCATCGCCAGGGAACAGCGGGGTCCCTTTGGGGCCTCTGTCCTAATAATCACCCCGCCAAACATTGCTAGTGCAGAGTGCACGCTGACATCTCCCTTTGGTGGGGGAGTCTGAGACCAGGGACGTGTTCTTCAATCACGGGCACCAAGTGAGGCTCCCAGAGAGGCCACCTCTTCCTATCCCAGGGCTCCCGGTGACCCCAGGGGCGGGGGACTCCCCGCTCTGCACCTTTCTCAGCTCTCCGTGGAGCCTGGGAGGGAGGCACAGGGTCTTCAGCTACAGGGCATTTCCTGTAGGACCCCCACGTCTGGACCCGTGGGACAAAGCCCTGGAGCCAATCGCCGGTCACGGCTGGGGAGAGGGCTCCTCAGAAGACAGCTCGGATCACAGGTGTGTGCCAGTTCTGCTTTGTTTTTCTTCCTCTTTCCTGCCATTGAACTTCCTACTCTTTCTGGCATGTGAGAGACAACTTCAACGCACTCCCTGGTGACGGCTGAAAAACACGGGCTATTTTTAGTTTGCCTGAGTCTAGTTTATTTGCTCCTGGTAGATTTGCCTCTCCCTGTCTTCATGACTGTGTGTGTTTGCACACACGTGTGTTGCTGTGTGTACACATGTGCTGAGGGTGAAAACATCGTGACACACACACCTGTGTAGGCATGCACACACCTGCCTTGATGTGTGATCACATGATGACGCATGTGCAGACACCTGTGTTGCTGTGTGCCCACGTGTTGACGCAGTCACACGTGGCGTGTCTGTACACACACAATGACACACATGAACACACGTGTTTATGCATGTCCTTGTTTTCCAATGTGTCTGCACATACATGTCGATGTGTCCCACTGTTACCTGGCCTTTCTGGGGCCAGGCCTAGCACCGGGGTTTCCAGGAAGCATTCCCCGTCCCTTCCTGGAATGGCCAGTACCTGCTGTACCTCCGCTGGAGATGCACCCAGATTAACTAGAACGTGGCAGAGCTCAGCACCCTGGAATCGCTTTACCCTGGCTTTCGGTTTCCAGCAAACGAGATGGACCTGAGGCCCCGTGGCGGGCTTGCTCCATGTAGGTGCTTTTCCTGGATGAGTCTTGGTCCCAGTGGAGATTTGCTGCAGGCTTGTAGGCACTGTCGTTTGTGGGTCCCCCGGGGAGGTTCCTTCGTGTTCCGAGAGTGATTCCATGTCTGTGGTCAGCAAAAAAGAGGCCCCTGGGGCCATAAGCCACTCCCCGGGGGCTGAGACCAGAGAGCTCTGTGCTTTAGATCTTGGGCCCGGAGGATTCTGCGGAGGAGTGTTCGATCTAGGCCTTCTGCTCCGTGAGGCGCTGGCAGCTCCAACACCACAGGCACGTTAATTGTGCGGAAGATTCAACGCTAGGGCCCGGTCAAAAATGAAAAACACAAAACAGAAGGAGAATCCCTTTTATTTACCGCATCCCCCTTCCCCTGTCTGGACGTGACCTTGGCCTCTGCTGGCCCTGGAGCTGTTTTGAGACAAAAACACCACAACACGCTGTGTCCTTGGCTTTGAAGCCTTAAAGGGCCCGGGGCTGGCTCCCCGCAGGTGTCGGGGCGATTTTCCCCCCAGAGCTCTTGGGTGAGATGTGGAGCCGCTCCGCCTGCTCAGAAGCTCCCCGGGCCCTGGTTCCAGGCAGCCTGGTGGCCCGAGGCATGGCCGGCGGTATTTTCGTCTTTCCTTTGCCCCCACTCCACTGTTTCTTCCTGTTCACTGATTGCCTGTGCTGGGGAGCGGGAAGGAGCAGGAGGGGCCGGCCTTGTTTGCTTCCTGGCATTTTGGGTGAAGTTCCTTCCACCTTCTCTGGAAGCTTCTAGGAGGACCCTTGAGGCGATCTCTGGGTTTTCCTCCCACCTTCCTGGCTGCTCTGGTCCTGCCCGCCGATGCCCCTTGTCTCCCTGGCCTCCCGCTGGCAGAGCCCGGGGCAGCCTTTCCCTGCGTCCTCCTCCCTCATCCCGGGTGAGCTCCTCCAGCCTCGCACCTGAATGGCATCTCTGTCCCGAGCACTCCCAAATTGGTATCCCTGGGCCCAGACCTTTCCCCCGAACCCCACCCTTGAGCATGTATGGCAGAGTTCATATCTTGACTCAGGGTCAAAGGCAGCTCACGCTCGCCCCAGCTGGCTCCTTATCACCCCCGGCCACGCCTGCGGCTCCCACCAGCTTCCAACTCCGTCAGCAGCCCCCCGTCTTCCAGTTGCCTGGGCCAACGCGTTGCACTCAGCCTTGACTCCATTCTCTCCACTTCCACAAGGAACCCGTCAGAAAGTTTTATGGCTTCGTCTTCTAAATATACCCAGATTCCAACCACTTCTCACCACACCCGAGGCGCCATCGCCTCTGGTCCAAGGCGCCCTCAGCTCTCCCCCGGACGCCTGGTCTGCCTCCTCCTGTGCTCACCCTCCCCAGTGGGGTTTCTCAATAAGCAGCCACAGGAGCCCATCAGAACGGCTCTTAACTTACCTCCGCTGCTCAAAGCCCTCAGGTGGCCAGACCCATCCCCTCGCAGTCACAGCCAGATCTTAACCCAGCCCGGAGCCTGTGCCATCCTCCCCTGCCACTTTTCTGGTGATGTCTCCATTCCCTGTTCCCTCGCACAGTGGCCTCCTGGCCATTCCTCGGCCCCACGGGCCCAATCGCCTTAGCTCTCCTGTGACACAGCTCTCTCATCTCCTGTAGGTCTCTGTTCAGCACTCACTTGCTCATGGAGAGCCCCCATCTCGCTTGTTCATCGTGCAGGGGTCTCCCACCACCCGTCCGCCTGTGCTCCCAGCTCTGCTGACCACGGTGTTTCTCGGTAGCCCTGTCAGCCACTGAGATACCCTGGAGCCTCCCTGTGTGTACTGTCTGTTTCTCCCCATGACGATGTCGGACTGTGAGGTCAGGGACCTTCGTGTTGTTTGTTACCATCCCCCAAGCCCCTGGAACGATGCCTAGTACATAATCGCAGGTTCTCAAACATTTATTGAAAGGGTGTTTGAAAGACAAGGGTTGCTTCACAGGGTGGTTGGTGACCAGTGGCAGGTTGTGGTCCTGTACAGGGGGATGGGCCTGCTCCTCTCCACCTGCCGTGGCCGTCAGCCCAGACCAAGCTGCCACCGGCTTTTCCCAGGGGATGCTGGAGTGTCCTCACGGGGCTGTTTGCTCTACCGATTCATGCCACACTCTTGTCACTTCTCTGCATCAAAGCCAAATTGCTCTTTAAAACATGCAAATTAGGCTGGGTGCAGTGACTCGTGCCTGTAATCCCAACACTTTGAGAGACTAAGGCCGGTGGATCACCTGAGGTCAGGAGTTCAAGACCAGCCTGGCCAACATGGTGAAACCCTATCTCTACTGAAAATACAAAAATGAGCCAGGTGTGGTGGCGAATGCCAGTAATCCCAGGTACTCAAGAGGCAAGGCTGGAGAATTGCTTGAACCTGGGAGGCGGAGACTGCAGTGAGCCGAGATCGAACCATTGCCCTCCAGCCTGGGTGACAGAGCGAGACAACATCTCCAAAAAAAAAAAAAAAAAACAAAAAACACACAAACAAACAGAACCATGCAAATTGGATCATTTCATGAAGTTGAATAAAATCTTCCTGCATTTGATGTTAAAGCTGCTGTCAGCCTCATTTGCATGGGCCCTACCCATCCCAGCTCAGCGATCTCACCCCATGGCAGCCTCCCTGGCCTTCCTTTTCCTCAAACATGTCATGCGCTGTCCTGCCTCAAGGCCTTTGCACGTGCTCTTCCTTCTGCCTGGACTGTGTTTTTGTCCCCCTGGCTCTTAGGCTTGGTTCCTCTTTTATGTTTAAATGTAACCATTTGAAACTTAAATGTAACCTTTTGAAGAAGACACCTCCTGACTGCCCACTCCACCCAATGGACAATTGCCCCCCATGTTCACTCACTGTCTGTGCTGTTTTTTTTTGAGATGGAGTTTTGCTCTGTCACCCAGGCTGGAGGGCAATGGCTCGATCTTGGCTCACTGCAGCCTCCGCCTCCCAGGTTCAAGCAATTCTCCAGCCTTGCCTCTTGAGTAGCTGAGGTTACCGGCATGCGCCACCATGCCCAGCTAATTTTGTGTTTAGTAGAGATGGGGTGGGGGGTCTCACCATTTAGCCAGGCTGGTCTTGAACTCCTGACCTCAGACGATCCACCTGTCTCAGCCTCCCAAAGTGCTGGGATTACAGGCGTGAACCACCGTGCCTGGCTTGCGCTGTCTGTGTCATAACCAGTCCGTGCTATTCCCTCCTGAGCCCTTAACAGTCTCTGAAATGATCTCGTCCCCTTGCGTGAGTTCCATGAGGTCCGACTTTATCTGTCTCGCTCACGGCTGCATCTTTCAGTTGGAGATCCTTGTCCAGGGCTGAGAACCGCCAAGGGTGGGACCTCGGGCTAAGGCAGAGAGACGCCCCCGTGGGTCCTCCACAGCGCGGACTTTAGAACCAGCCTCCCAGAATTCAGCACTGGCTCTAGCCCTTCCTATCTGTGGCTGTGGATGAGTTGTATATAACCCTGCTGGGCTTGTTTGCCTGGGCCTCCCTCCTCGGGCTGTAGTGAGGGGTAAGGGAGGTCATTCACCCTGGGGAGCACCCAGAAGCCTGGCTCCCAGTGATGCATCCACAGATTATAGGCCTGAGTCTTAACACACTCTACCTGGATTTCAGTGACTTCTGCCTGGTTCCGGTACTGGGGTGTCTCCTTGTCTGAGCTTTGGTGGCTTCTGATTACCCCTTTCCTGCCCCAGCATGAAGGGCAGAGTGGCTAGAAGGAAGGGATGTGGGTGTATAAGGATGTCATCAAGGCTGTCTGTGGATGGTGGAGGGGCCTCAGGAAGCGTGGAGGCTGGTTCTGGGGCTACCTCCTGCCTCCAGGAAGGAGCAGGGATCCTCCTGTTGGCATCTTGGTCCCATCAGGTGTCTTAGATGGGACTGGGTTTGGGAGCATTTCTCTCCCTGAGGATTTAAGCCAAGGTTCATCATTTAGAATCAAACCATTTATGGACTGGGTGTGGTGTCATGTGTCATGCCTGTAATCCCAGCACTTTAGGAAGCTGAGGTGGGTGGATCACTTGAGGTCAGGAGTTCGAGACCAGCCTGGCCAACATGGTGAAACGCTGTTTCTATTAAAAACACAGAAATAAGTCGGGCATGGTGTCACACACCTGTAGCCCCAGGTACTTGGGAGGCTGAGGCAGAGGGTTGCTTGAACTTGGGAGGCGGAGGTTGCAGTGAGCTGAGATTGCACCACTGCATTTCAGCCTGGATGACAGCGAGACTCCATCTCGGGGGAAAAAAAAAAAAAAAAAAAAAGAATGGAATAATTTCTGTTTCACTTTGTTCCCAGCAGCGGGACAGTGTGAGGCTGAGTCAGGAGACCGAGGTCCATTCTGCTGGTGATTTTGCTCCGTGCAGAAATGTCAGAGGTGTGGCCCATATGTGTGTCATTTATGCAAAAGCATCCACATACATTCAATTAAAAAAAAAAAAAAAAGAGGGAAATAGCAGTGACACTCGTAAATAGACTTGGTTAGTGCTGGGCAGGGGGTGAGTTTCTTGTGACCCTGCTGTTCCTCCTGGGTCCTGTGACTGAGCATCTGGACAGGCTGAATGTGATTCTAGAATTAGATTCCTATGTTTTTGTACGTATGCCTCAGTCTCACTTGCCAGTGGCTTCTGACGATTAGAAAATAAATGGTATCTGCACCACATCAGTGAGAAACTGGCTGCTTTGGAATTCCCAGAGGGATAATGAAGGAGAATTTAAAAATTTTCTCAGTGGCTGGGACAAGTTACGGAGCGAACGCTCATTGGCTGTGATTGGCTGGGCTGGACTCACATGCGCATCCTTGGACCAATTGCTGTGGGTCCAGTAATAGAATTCTGTGATTGGTCAACCTTGGGTCACGTGCCCATTGGGAGCCAGGGAGGGAAGTTGTTCTTACCCACAGAGACTCGGGTAGGAGTGGGGTGGTTCCCTAAAGGTAAAAAGGAGGGGCCGTTAGTAGGGAGGTGAGGGGGCGATAGGCAGCAAAAATGGGGCTGGGCTCCTTTGCCCCAAGTAGCTTCCTACTTCATCCTCGGATTGCTCTTCACTGCCTCTGGCTGTTACAGTGTTAGAGATTGTTTTGTTTGACTGATTATTTTGTTTACCAAGGCCTCTTGAGGAGGTAGTAACTTACCAGCTATTCTTTTATTTATTTATTTTTTGAGACGGAGTTTTGCTCTTGTTGCCCAGGCTGGGGTTTGGTGGCACAAACGCAGCTGACCGCAACCTCTGCCTCCCGGGATCAAGCGCTTCTTCTGTCTCAGCCTCCTGAGTAGCTGGAATTACAGGCACTCACCACCACACCTATCTAAATTTTGTATTTTTAGTAGAGGCAGGGTTTCATCAGGTTGGCCAGGCTGGTCTGGAACTCCTGACCTCGAATGATCCACCCACCTCGGCCTCCGAAAGTGCTGGGATTATCGGCATATGCCACCGTGCCCGGCCTTTATTATTTTTTTATTTAGTGTTTTTGAGACAGGGTCTCATGCTGTCACCCAGGCTGGAGTGCAGTGGCATGATTACGGCTCACTGCAGCTTCAACCACTCAGGCTCAATTGATCTACCTGCCTTGGCCTCCTGAATCGCTGGGACTACAGGTGCGCACCACTGTGCCCAGCTAATTTTTAATATTTTTGTAGACATGGAGGTCTTGCTATGTTGCCCAGGCTGGTCTTGAACTCCTGGCCTCAAGCAGTCCTCCCACCTTGACCTTCCAAAGTGCCGAGATGACACTCGTGAGCCACTGCGCCTGGCCTCATCACTTTAATGGGGAAAGTTTCATCCACTGTTGGATTGTTAGATCTGGACCGATTTGGGTTCTGCTCAGTTCTGTCTTTTATTTTTCCTTTGGAGAACCAAATTCTGTAGGTAGCAGGGGTTTACTCCAGGCCACGGCGATAGTCAGCAGCAAATGCTTGTGGGGCCAACTGTCCCAGGCTGGCTGGCTGGAGGTCAGGAGGGCCCAGGCAGCAGGGGTGGAAGGGGCCTGGGTAGGTGGAGAGGAAGTTGTTAACGAGTGTCCTTCAGGCAGAAAGTTTCCAGGGACCCACTGATGCCCCTGCCTGTCCACATCCTGGCAGCAGGGCTGGGAAGAGGTGTGTTGTTTAAATAGTGGGAGAGAGGTCAGTGGGAGGCTGCAGGGGTGTGGTGTGGGCAGAGTGAGGATGAGGTGGGGGCAGGAGGGGTGAGCTGCCCAGACGCAGCCGTGGGGGAGCTGATCTGGAATCCCAGCCGCCGGGTACACCCAGCAGTGTGTCCCTGCACGAGTCCCAGCAGCAGGCCCAGGCTCCTCCACAGCCTCTGGCAGGGCTTCAGCTTCCAGCAGCTCAGGGGGACCCAGGCACATGGACTTTGGAGGCAGGCAGTCCAGGTTCAAACCCTGACCCGGCCACTTCCCAGTTGGGTACCTTCAGCTAAGCGACTTACCCTCTCTGTGCCTTTTTTACTTTTCTGTAAAATGAAGTTAATAAAAGTATCTCCTATGGAGGGCTTTTAAGGTGACAGAGTTGGTAGATGTCGGACACTTCAGATAGCAGCGTGGCAAGTGTCACATGAGTTCTGGCTGTTTCCAACATCTTAACCTGATGGACACAGAGAGGGATCCGTCTGTCAGCAGTTTGCTGAGATGCTGTGCACACTTTGCTGTGCCGTGGGCTTCTCACGCTGTCATCGCTTGTCCACGTCTTCCTCAGCCAGCCGGGATTTTCTGGTGACGATCGCGCTCCGATTCTCTAGATGCCTGGAAACGTTCCCCGGTGCGGACGTGCCACGGCTCATTCTGCCGTTCTCACGAGGGAGCTTTCCCGCCTGTAAAATAAGGCGGACCCGTGTGGCCTTCCGCCACCCCGTCACCCCAGGGTTCTATTTTCAAAAACTTTATTTTGTAAAAATGGCAAGGAAAGGACACGTGGCTGCACGTGTGTTCTCTCTCTCGTTGCTGAGCCTTTTGGGTGCATCCTAAGGACAAGGACGTCCTGCTCTGTGACTGCAGACCACGGCCCCACTCAGGAAGGCCACGAGGATCCGCGCCTTTCATCTGACACTCAGTTTGCGTTCCGATTCCCTTACGGCCCCAAAAACATGTTTTGTTGTAGTTTTTCATTTACACATTTTGAATTCAGGGTTGCCTCCTGCATCTGGTTGCCTCGTGTGTTTTTCCTCTTTAATCCAGACCTGCTCTCTGGCCCTTTTCATTTTGCTGGGTCTTTCAGGACACTGGCATCTGTAAAGGGGCCAGGCGGGTGCTTTTGGCAGGACGACCCGTGGTTTGGATTTGTCTGATTGCTTTCTCATGAGTGCGTGCGTTCTTTCCATAGACTCCCACACAAAAGCCTCATTGTGTGAACTGGATCGGAGCAGAGTGTTTCTGACGAGCTGGGGTGGGTGCCTGGACCCTCCCCCAGCTCCCAGCCTGGCAGTTCCAGTGCGAGTTTGAAGCCCCGGGTTGAAAAAGTCTGCAATTCTTCCTGGCCCCTTCCTCTACCTGCTTTCTAAAATTCCTGGCTCTCCTTCCTTGTCCTTAAGCAGTGATGTGCCCATCCTTCAGCGGCCCTCGGCCAGCCTGTACCCACCCCAGTGCCATCACATGGGAAGCATGGCAGATCTGGTGCCTGCCTCGTCTCCTGGGCCAGAAAGATTATGGAAACCCTGGTGTCTCAGGGCTGGTCGGGTGGAAACGGGAGGCTGGACGGAGTGGCAGGTGGGGCTTCTCCTGTTTTGCCTTTCCCCACCTGGGCAGCCACCAGCCCAGATGCCCAGGTCTTGGAGCCCTGTGGAAATTCTTGTGCCAGATCATTTTGGCCCTGTCTGGCCTCCTGGCAGGCAGGTGGAGGGCCTTCTGGCCTTACTTGGCTGAGAGCCCATTGCAGCCTGGATCCCTTGGCGGCTTTGGGATCAGCCAAGTCTCCCCGTCCTTGGGATTTCCTTCTCCTGTCTGTTCCCAGGCTCCTGGACTCCACCTGTTGCAACCCCTGGCTTTGCACTTTCCACCCAGAGTTTTTAATTTCTGTTTATTATGAAATATTCCTCACTTTGAGGGAAGTCTAAGACACACGCAATCGAATATGTAACTAAGATGAACATGCATGCAATCACCCCGTGTGACAGAGTGAAAGCGTATCCGCCTCGAAGCCCCTGCGAGGGAAGCTGCTTTGGTCCCAGCTTGCTTGGCTTTCTGTGGTATCCCTCCCTCATGCCCAGCCCTTCACACCGCAATGACTTTGGCCCGGTTTTGGACTTTACTTGAATGCAGGCACACTGTCTGTATTTTTGTTTGGATCAGCCTTGCTGGTGTTACTTCCCATCATCTTTGTGAGATCCATCCACTTGGTTGCAATCAGCTGCCCTCCATTTCCGTGGCCATGTAATAGCACAGTTCGTGATGCTAAGTGGAAGAAGCCGGGGGTCCCAGGGTCCCAGGGTCCCAGCGCCTCCAGCTTAATCCTGATGCTGGTGACTGTGTCCACTTCTGGGTTACAAACACTCTCGTGTCCCTGCCTGCAAGGGACAGGGAATCCCTCCAGGGCCTGACCGTTGGAGTAGGGGCGCTGGTCCTGGCGTGTGTGTCTTCACCTGCTCGGGGAAATGCCAAGCTGCTGTCCAAAGCGGTTGTGACAGTTTCCAATCCCACCATTTGTTTTTCATTTAATAATTTACTGAGGAGAAATTTACATGACATAATTAATCCTTGTAAAGTGAACAGTTCGGTGGTACTTAGCACGTTCGCAGTGTTGTGTAACCACCATCTCTACCTAGTTTGAAAACGTTTCCGTCACTCCCAAGCTGAACTCTCCCTGCGGCTCCCCAGACGCTGCTGGCAACCACTCACTCATTTTCTCTCTATCTTTACAGATGTAACCTGTTCTGGACATTTGGTTTTTTTTTTTTTTTTTTTTTTTTTTTTGAGACAGAGTCCTGCTCTGTCGCCCAAGCTATAGTGCAGGGACACGATCTCGGCTCACTCCAACCTCTGCCTCTTGGGTTCAAGCGATTCTCCTGCCTCAGTCTCCTGAGGAGCTGTGATTATGGGCATGGACCACCACGCCCGGCTAATGTTTTTTGTATATTTGGTAGAGACGAGGTTTCACCATGTTGGCCACACGGATCTCAAACTCCTGACCTCAGATGATCCACCCACCTCAGCCTCCCAAAGTGCTGGAATTACAGGCCTGAGCCACCTCGCCTGGCCCTGGACATTTCTTATAAATGGAATCATGCGTGTGGCCTTAAGTGCCTGGCTTCTTCCGCTTAGCGTCATGTTTCTGGGGTTCACCGTAGTGTGGCATGTGGAGGGCTGCGTTCCTTTTCGTGGCTGGGCAGTGCTCCACGGCCCAGATGGACTGCATGCTGTTTTCTGCCCCTCTGTGGATGGGCATCGGAGCCCGCAGGGATGGGTCCAGATCCCGGCCTGCCTCCTGCTGCTGTGTGTCTGTGGGCAGGCTCCTGGGTCTCTGGTGTCTGGTGGGTGTCTGAGTCCGCTTGGACTGCAGTCACAAAAGACCACGTATTCCCATTCAGTTCCGGTGGCCAGACGTCCCAGATCTGGCTGTCGGCAGGGCTGGCTTCTCCGGAGGCCCCTCTCCCGGCCTGGTAGACACCACCTTCTCCCTGTGGCTCTGTGTGTTCTAATCTCTTCTTCTAAGGGTGTCAGTCAGATGGGATTAGGGCTCACCCCACTGGCCTCGTTTTACCTTAATCGCCAATTTAAAGGCCCTGCCTCTGGATACAGTCACATTCTGATGCGCTCAGGGTTAGGCTTTCAATGTGGGAATTTTCGGGAGACCCAGTTCAGCTCCTAATAGTAGGGTACCTGTGAAATGGGCCAAAGCCGTGCCTTCCTGTAGGATTGAGTGAGGACTGGGGGAGCTAGAGGTGCAAGTGCTTTGAGCTGGGGGTGGCACAGGGAAGTCCCCGATGTGTGGCTGGTCACATCTGGGGAGAGGGTGGCTTCTCCGTGCCGCACACGGTAGCTTGTGTCAGCGTTTCCTGCGGTGCCGTGTTTAAAATCTATCCGTGCTCTGTGCGTGTACTGGGCTCGTTGCTTCCTGCTGCTGCCTGGACCACTATTTAATGTTCATCCCATTGTACTTACTCCCTTAGTGACGGGGGTACCTGCTTCACGCACAGCAACTGTGCTGGACCCTGCTGCCTGGTACTTCTCCAGAGTTTCCTGGGCATGGGCAGGAGTGAATTGCTGTAGGGCAGAGGGGGAGCCAGTTTCACCTAACGTGGCTTCCAGAAAGCCCACGTGTGCTCACTCCCCGCCCCCGGCCCTCACTCCTCTCCGGCACCAGAGACGATTTAGCCTGGGAGAATGTCTGGGGTCCCAGTGGGTATGCGCGTAGCACAGTTCTCATTTGCTTTTCTGGGATGTGAATTTGAGCCTTCTTCCTCAGGTACGGGTCTGAGGCTCAGATATCCTGAGGACCCTGTTGGAGGGTCACAGAGCAAACTGGAGCTAGACCCCCGGCCTTGGGCTTGGAGGGGCTCCAGCTTGGATGTAGGGCGCTTCCTCAGTCCAGGATGATCTCATCTTGGGATCCTTAACTTGGTGACATCTGCAGATACCCTATTTTTAAATTTTTTTGTGTGTGACAGAATGTCTGTCACCAGGCTGGAGTGCAGTGGCACGATCTCAGCTTACTGCAATTTCCACCTCCAGGTTCAAGCGATTCTCCTGCCTCAGCCTCCCGAGTAGCTGGAACTACAGGCACACACCACCACACCCAACTAATTTTTGTATTTTTAGTAGAGATGGGGTTTCACCATGTTGGCCAGGATGGTCTCAATCTATTGACCTTGTGATCCGCCTGCCTCGGCCTCCCAAAGGGCTGGGATTATAGGCTTGAGCCACTGTGCCTGGCCTGCAGAGACCCTATATTTAAATAAGGTCCCATTCTGAGGTTCTAGGTGGGCATGAATTTGCAGGGGAAGACATGCTTCAGACTGGCACTGTGTGTGTGGTGTCCAGTCCTCAGTTCTGCAGAGCTCTGGGTTCAAATCCAGGTCCCACTACTTGAGTTCTGTGGAAACTCACTTTTTCCCTGAAAGCTGATTTCCTCCTTTACACATGGGGCCAATTTGCTTCAATCTCACAAACCAGAGGTCAAAGCCAGGGGCAGTGGCTCATGCCTGTAAGCCCAGAACTCAGGGAGGCAGAGGTGGGAGGACTGCCTGAGGCCAGCCTGGGTGACATAGTGAGACCCCTGTCTCCGCAAAAAGTAAGGAACAAAAAGCAAAACGAAGCTAGAGGCCAAGGAGAGCAGCTGTGGATGGTCTCGTGCCTCCCCCTGGGTGTGCCCAGCTCTTGCCCAGGAAGCCCTGGCTGGCATTGATAATGAGGAAGGTAAAACAGGGATTCCATCAAACAAATTGAAAGTTTACGAGAAAAGAGTCAGCCTTCTGGAGAGACCACAGCACGACACTGCTCCCTGGCCCCAGCTGGCCTTTCCCCCAGAGGTGACTTGGGTTAACAGTTCCTTGTTTTTCTTCCTGTAATAAACATGTTTGCGTCCACAGAGGGGACCCACACCCGTATCCTTCCCGTGCCTGGCACATGGCCCACATGGGCGCAGGGTTCCCATGCTTTTCTGCCTCTTGGCTGGGGCACCTGGGTGGATCTTGGCATCTCCTGTTCCCACACAGAACCCATCCTCATCTCCACCCTGGCCTCTCTCTCCCCGTGGCTTTGCAAATGGGACCCTGCAAAGGACAGGGTTGTGTTTCCCAAAGACCAGAGTGACAAAGAGGGGTATGTGGGGTCATGGGGCCCACCTCTGGGATATTGGGGCTCAGGGGTTCTTTCCAGTAAGACCCTGCTGCGCTGGAAACACCCTAGTGTCTTTCAGGGCTTTCTCTGGGCGGGTGAGATTCCTGGGCTGCTGTAACAGAGGACCACTGACTTGGTGGCTTCAGACATCAGACCTGGGTCCTCCTGCAGTCCTGGAGGCCAGCGGCCTGGGAATCAGGGTGTCGTCGGGGCCACACTGCCCCCAAAGGCTCGGGGGGAGCTCCAGCTTCTGTAGCTCCCGCTGTTTCATGGTTTGTGGCTGTATCACTCCCAACTCTGCCTCCGTCACCATCTGGCCGTCTCCTCTGTGTCTTCTCTCTCTCTTATTAGTTATTTAATTTACTTATTTATTTATTTTTTGAGATGGAGTTTCAGTCTTTTCGCCCAGGCTGGAGTGCAGTGGTGTGATCTCGGCTCACCGCAACCTCCGCCTCCCGGGTTCAAGCAATTCTCTTGCCTCAGCCTCCCTGCAAGCTGAGATTACAGGCACGCGCCACCATGCCTCACTAATTTTGTATTTTTAGTAGAGATGGGATTCCTCCAGGTTGGTCAGGCTGGTCTCGAACTTCCGACTTCAGGTGATCTGCCCGCCTAGGCCTCCCAAAGTGCTGGGATTATAGGCGTGAGCCACCGTGCCCGGCCCATTTTTTATTATTTAGAGAGGGGAACCTGGTCTGTTGCCCAGGCTGGAGTGCAGTGGCGTGATCACAGCTCACTGCAGCCTCGACCTCCTGGGCTCAAGCAATCCTCCCATTTCAGCCTCCTGAGCAGCTGTGTGTCATCTCTTATAAGGACATTTTATCATTGGATTCAGGACCTACACTGATCGCTAGACCTTTCACTTAATTGTAACAACTGCAAAAAGCCGCTTTTTTGGTTACATTCACAGATTCCCATCAGGTGTGTCTTTGGGGACCACCGTTCAACCTGCTACAGGGAGGGTGTGGTTAACAATAGCTGCTGTTGATCAAGTTCTTGCTGTGTGCCAGACACCACACAGGTTCAGAGAGGTTGAGATACCTTTACAAGGTCACACAGCAGGTTAGGGAGGGAAGCCATATCTCCATCAGACCCTTTGCTCCCTGATCCCATCCAGATACTGTACGCTGGCTGCCCATGGGCCCAGGCCTGGCTGGTGATGTGTTTTGTTTGCCCCACGCTGCTACTAAGAAAACCTAAATTGTTTGCCGGCATGAAAGATTGGCAGATTTTGGCCAAGCACAGTGGCTTACACCTGTATTCCCAGCACTTTGGGAGGCTAAGGCAGGTGGATTATTTGAGGTCAACAGTTCAAGACCAGCGTGGCCAACATAGTGAAACTCTTGTCTCTACTAAAAAACAAAAAACAAAAATTAGCTGGGCGTGGTGGCAGGCGCCTGTAATCCCAGCTACTAGAGAGGCTGAGGCAGGAGAATCGCTTGAACCGGCGGGGTGGAGATTTCGGTGAGCTGAGATTGCACCACTGCACTCCAGCCTGGGTGACCGAGCCAGACGTCTCAAAAAAATAAACAACAACAACAAAAACAAATGAAAACAACCAGATAGGCAGATTTAACATCCATATCTAGACGTCGAGGCTCTGGCGTCGGCGGGGAGAGCCTCGAGGCAGCCGTCAGTGGCACTGGCCTCCAGCTGAGCTCATCCTCTGCTGCGTGGTGCCCTCCAGATGCGTGGCTGTGGGCGAGTGAGTGGGCTTCTCTGTGCCTTGGCTCCCTCCTTGTAAAATGGAGCTAGCAGCAGCCCTTGCTTTGAGAGCTGCTGCTGCAGAGGCAGACGGGCTGGTGGATGGGACGTGCATGGATGCCGCCCAGGGCAGACTCAGCTACCGTCATGGGTGACAAGGTGCCCTTGTGAGGGGCATCAGTGACATTCATTGCCAGCCTTTGTGCGCATGTCAATTTGGAGTCAGTTCCCATCTGAGGTCTCGGGTGATGGTGGAGTTCACAGAGGAAATCGGGGCCATCAGGCCTGTTAGAAGCCTCTTGCCTCAGTTTCTTCACCTGTCATGGCACCTGGGCTTTCTACCTTGTCGAGTGAGGTAATAACGACAAGAATGAAAAATACCATGTATCGCTGTGATTATTATCTCGATGTACACAGCAGCATAGAGTAGGGGTTAAGAAAACAGGCCCTGGCAGGGTGTGGTGGCTCACACCTGTAATCCCAGCACTTTGGGAGGCTGAGGCAGGCCAATCGCTTGGGGTCAGGAGTTTAAGACCAGCCTGGGCAACATGGTGAAATCTGCCTCCACTAAAAATACAAAAACCAGCTGGGTGATTACAGGTAGCACACACCTGTAATCCCAGCTACTTGGGAAGCTGAGGGAGGAGAATTTCTTGAACCTGAGAGGCAGAGGTTGCTGTGAGCCAAGATTGCACCACTGCACTCCAGCCTGGGTGACAGAGCGAGACTGTCTCAAAAAAAAAGAAAAAGAAAATGGGTCCAGATTCTAGCCATTGTCTCTGGCAGTGCCCCAACCACATCGAGCCTCAGTTTCCCCATCTGTAAGGTAGGGTAGTGTTCCGAGATTTTTGTGACCCCCTGCAGTAGCTTAACCTTAGCCATCGTGATGCTGGTTGGAGCTGCTATCGAGGGATGGTGGTGAGGGGACTCCTTTGGATATAGCCGTGGACAAAAGAGACCCGGTCCTGCTCGCAGTAGCTACATTCTAGCTGCTGGGGAGGGAACTCCTTTTGGGGGGCTCAGGAGGGTGTCTTGGAGGAGGGGCCCCATGAGCTGGGGAGCAGATGGCAGAGAGCACAGCAGGTGCAGAGGCCGGGGGTGGGAAGGAGCCGGCTGTGCTGGAGGAAGAGGGAGCAGGCCCATGGGGCTGGGAGAAATGACTGGAGGGGGTGCTAGGGAACCGTCAGGCAGGGGCCTTGCAGGACCCCTGGAGGAGCTCAGATGTGGTTTTCAGTTCCTTGCTACAGGGTTTTGAGCAGGGAAGAGCCATGATCTGACTCGTTCTTTTTTTTTTTTTTTTTGCGACAGAATCTCACTCTGTGGCCCAGGCCGGAGTGTAATGGTGCAGTCTCAGCTCACTGCAACCTCCACTTCCCAGATTCAAGCCACTCTCCTGCTTCAGCCTCCCAAGTAGCTAGGACTACAGGCACGTGCTACCATGCCTGGCTGATTTTGGTATTTTTAGTAGAGATGGGGTTTTGCCATGGTTGGCCAGGCTGGTCTTGAACTCCTGACCTCCGGTGATCCACCCACCTCGGCCTCCCTAAGGGCTGAGATTACAGGCATGAGCCACCATACCTGGCCTGACTCAGTCTTGAAGAGCCCTCTGGCTGCTGTCAGAAGAAAGGAGTATTGGGGGCTAGGCTGGAGGTGGGGAGGCAGAGAGGCTGGTGATTTGAGCCAAGGTTAGGGTAGTGAAATGGAAAGAAGGGAACAGATTGGAGATTTTTTTTTTTTTTTTCCAGGGAGAGTCAACAAGATAGGCCAGTGGACTGGGGTGTGAGGGCAGGAGAGGAATCAAGGGTGATTCTTAGACTTTGGGTTTGAGGAGCTTGGTGGATGGTGGAGCTGTTTTCCAAGATGAGAAGACTGGGGAGGGAGGTCGAGAGCGGATGGAGTGTGGGCCTTACCTCTGGTCCTAAAGTCATGCTAGGACAACTCAACAGCAAAAGCCAGACAAACCCATTAAAACACAGGCCAAGCATTTGCAAAGAAGACGTCAGGTGGCTGGGTGCGGTGGCTCACGCCTGTAATCCCAGCACTTTGGGAGGTCAAGGCAGGCGGATCACAAGGTCAGGAGTCTGAGACCACCCTGGCCAATATGGTGAAACCCCATCGCTACTAAAAATACAAAAATTAGCTGGGCGTGGTGGCAGGTGCCTGTAATCCCAGCTGCTCGGGAGGCTGAGGCAGGAGAATCGCCAGAACCCAGGAGGCGGAGGTTGCGGTGAGCCGAGATTGTGCCCCTGCACTCTAGCCTGGGAAACAGAGTGAGACTCAGTCTCAAAAAAAAAAAAAAAAAAAAAAAAAAGAGACATGCCGATAGCCACCGGGGACGTGGAAGCGTGCTCAGCGGCAGGCGCTCATCATTAGGGAAACGGGAAGCAGCGAGGCACACCCGTACCCATTAGGATGGCACTTCAGAAAACAGAATCCCGAGTATTGTGTTGAGGATGTGGAGAAATTGGGACCCGTGGGACCCGTGTATGCTGTTGGCGTGAATGTAGAATGGCGTAGCTGCTGTGGAGAACAGAATGGAGGCTCTCCAAAAATCGAACACAGAATCATCACAGCAATCCCACTTCTGGATGTAAAAGAAATGAGGCCGGGCGCGGTGGCTCAAGCCTGTCATCCCGGCACTTTGGGAGACCGAGGCGGGTGGATCACGAGGTCAAGAGATCGAGACCATCCTGGTCAACATGGTGAAACGCCGTCTCTACTAAAAATACAAAAAATTAGCCGGGCATGGTGGCACGTGCCTATAATCCCAGCTACTCGGGAGGCTGAGGCAGGAGAATTGCCTGAACCCAGGAGGCGGAGGTTGCGGTGAGCCGAGATCGCGCCATTGCACTCCAGCCTGGGCAACAAGAGCGAAACTCCGTCTCAAAAAAAAAAAAAAAAAAAAAAAGGAAAAAAAAGAAATGAAACTGGGGACTTGAAGAGGAATCTGGCCACCGCGCGGACGGTGGGAGCAATGCGCATGTCCGGTGATGGGGGATGAGCCGGGGCCCCCACACATGGAATAGGGTTCAGCCTGGAAAGGGAAGGACGTTCTGATGCACGCTGCAGCACGCACGGGCCTTGAGGACATTATGCTAAGTGAAAGGAGCCAGTCACAACAGGACAAAAACCGAACAACTCCATTTGCGTGAGCTCCCTAGAGAAGCCAGATTCGCAGAGACAGAAAGGATGGTGGGCGCCAGGGGCTGCGGGGAGAGGGGGTGGGGAGTTCTTACTCAGTGGGTCCAGGGTTTCAGTTTTGCAAGATTAAAGAGTTCTTTGGATGGATGCTGTTGATGATTGCACAACGTCACACATGTCCTTAATACCACTTAACTGTATGCTTACAAATGGCCAAGTTGGTAAATTTTATGTTATTTGTATTTTGCCCCAATTAAAATGAAAAAAGAACTGTGGCAGGGTTTAACCTGAAGGGAGAATCGGTACCGGCCCCTCCTTGAACGGACTGGGTTGTTGGTTTGTAGATGGTAAACCCGACGGCCCAGCCCGTTGGCCATGGTTGAATTCCAGCATGCTGAGCCTGTTGCAAAAGACTTAGCCTTTGAAGGAGGCAGCCCTGAGCTCCTGATTCCTCCAGGCCCAAACCACTGTTGCCCTATTTTACAAGACCTTGGCTGGCTTCACGATGTGTTCTTGAACCGGAGCCAGGCTGAGCTCAGGAAGGCTCATGCAGCAATAGTTTGCCGAGGCGTGTTGATACCCTGGAGCCTTCTTCACAGCAGACACATGTCCTGGGTCAGCTCTTTCTCTCTGTACTGCAACCTGGGAAGATGGGGAGGCACTCACGTCTCCATGCGGCACATCAGGGGATGGGGTGAGAGGAGCTGACTGAGTGGAGGCCAGAACTAGGTCTGCAGCCCTGTCCCTCTCCCTAAAGCCAGATCCAGCTGCACTGTGAAGCTGGCCTGGCAGGGGACAGCCCTTCCTGAATTTCTGTGTGGTCTAGGCTGGGGGTGGCATGCTTTTCTGTACAGGGACAGAGAGTCAATTTATCCAGCTCTGGTTGTGTCTCAGCGACTCAGCCCTGCTGCTGTGATGCTGAGGCTGCCATTGACAAATACAGAAATAAGTTGAGATGGCCGCTGTGGGCCAGTGCCACTGCATTTATGAACACTGGAAATGTGAATTTCATGTAACTTTCACATGTCATGAAATGGCATTTTTCTTTCAATTATTTATTTATTTATTTATTTATTTATTTATAATACATGTTTCTGAGGCAGGGTCTCGCTCTGTCACCCAGGCTGGAGTACAGGGGCACCATCATGGCTTACTGCAGCCTAGACTCCTGGGCTCCTACCACCCCACTCTCCCAAGCAGCTGGGACAACAGGCATGAGCCACTACACCTGGCTCATTCTGGTTTTTGTTGTTGTTGTTTAGGTTGGTGGGTGGTGGTAGTGTGGGGAAATCTCACGAAGTTACCGGGGCTGATCTTGAACTCCTGGCCTCAAGTGCCTCAAGTGATCCTCCTACCTTGGCCTCCCAAAGTGCTGGGATTACAGGTGTACACCACTACACCCAGCCTGCCTGCTTCCTTCCTTCTTCCTTTCTCTTCTTTCTTTCTTCCTCCCTTCCTTTCTTCAATTCAAAATGTAAACCAATTAGCTTGTGGGGTGAGTAGAAATAGGCATCGGACTGGATTTGGCTCACAGGCCGTAGCTTGCAACCTTTTCTAAAACTAGAGAGGAATATATTCTTGCTTGAAAACAGCCAGATTTATTGAGGTTGGGTGTTTGAAAGAAGGCGTATTTGCTGTCTTACTTGTGTGGAAACAGTGGGGCTGGGATCAGCCCTGTTGGAGACTCTGCCTGTCCAAAAAAGCCGCTGGAGGTGGCCTGCCTGGAGTTCTATCACGGAGGTGCAGTTGGGGAGCAGGATGAGGGCCTCATTTGGTGGGGGAGGGAGAGGTTGTGCTTGGTTCGTCTCTGGGCTCAGGGACCAGGACTGTGCGCTTTCCAGTATTCTCTTTGCTGGTCGGAGCTCCTTACTTGCCACACCTGCTCTGGGCCCTTACCGAGGCAGTGGACACAACGGTTAGAGCCCAGCTTTGGTGTCAGACCCGAGGTCAACACTCTGTGCCGTCATTGGCTTTGTGCTCTTGGGCAAGCGAGTGGTTTAATCTGGACTTTACTTTCTTCATCAGTAAAACAGAGTGAGTAACTGCCTGCCTCGCAGACGAATTGTTAGGTTTATACTATTTTATATTTTATTTTTCATTTCATTTTGAGACAGGGTCTTGCTCTGTCACTTGGGCTGGAGTGTAGTGGCATGATCGCGGCTCACTGAAGCCTCACCCTCCTGGGTTCAAAGGATCCTCTTGCTTCAGCCTTCCAAGTACCTGGGTCTGCAGGCATACAGCACCACACTTGGCTAACTTTTTGAAAATTTTTGATAGAGATGGGGTCCCACTATGTTGCCTAGGCTGGTCTCGAACTCCTGGGCTCAAGCGATCCTCCTGCGTTGGCCTCCCAAAGTGCTGCGATTCCAGGTGTGAGCCACCACACCCAGCCTGGTTGTTAGGGTTAAATGAAAGAAAGCATTGCTTTAGATGGGCTGCTTTGAGCTGCAAACAACCTAAGACTTGCCTCCAGTGGCTTCTGTAATGCAGCTGCTTACTGTCATCCTTCCTGAGAGGCGGGAGATGGTTGTCTCCAGATGCGCTGAGCAGTTCAGAACATCGTGCTCAATGGCTCTTCAAGGGGGTTGTACTGATGGGCGCTTTGACCAGTGACGCAGGCGTGAGAACGCTGGTGCTTGCCACTGTGTGCCAGCAAATACGTGTGATGTCTCAGCAATTCCTGCTGTGGACCTGAGTCACTTGTGAATTGCATGTCCTCTTCCCCACGTCCTGCTCAGTCGACAAGAGCAGGAGTCCTGTGGGATTAACTTTACCCCTGTGGCACTGATGGCCCGCTTCAGGTGCTCAGGCAGGGTTGAAATGAATGAATGATTGAGTGAATGAATGAATGCCCTGTTCTCAGCGTGTGTTACTATAGGACAGGGACTGCAAACTCAGATACCTCTAAGGGCTGTGCAGGAATGTATGTTGGGGGAGGGGCCTGGCATGAGGCGATAGGGGGTGGTGGGGCCTGGGGCAAGCTGGAGGGCACAGCCCGTCTGTGGAGCGCTGCTGCTCTGTTTCCGCAGGCTGGGCCACACGGTGCGCAGACCCGGAGCTGGACCTCACTCAGGTTTCCGAAAGAAGCCAGAGATCTGGACTGTATCTGCTGGTTTAAGATCCTGTCATCAAATTCAAATATTTTGAAAGATCATGTGATCCAAAACCCATGTGCTGGCCAGATGTGGCCCATCGGCCCAGTTTGTGGCATCTGGTTCAGGAAGAGACCAGACCTGTTCTGTGTTTTTTTAGCGGGGGGTAGGACGGGGAGTATAAGAAATTTGGAGCGAATTAAAAAAAAGTATGAAAAATGTCAAGGGCTGCGTACAGTCTCACGGTTGTAATCCCAGCTCTTTGGGAGGTTGAAGCAGGAGAATTGCTCGAGACCAGGAGTTTCAGACCAGCCTGGGCAACATAGTGAGACCCCCTACAAAAAATAATATCTATAAAAAAATAAAAACCATTAGCTGAGTATGGTGACAGCAGCTGCTGTGGTCCCAGCTGCTAGGAGGCTGAGGCAGGAGGATGGTTTGAGCCCAGGAGTTCAAGGGTGAACTAGGACTGGGCCAGTGCCCTCCAGCCAGGGTCAAAGACTGAGAACCTGCCTCTTGAAAAACATTCAGACATATGCAGGAGTAGACCGGTGTGATGGTCACGCGCCCTCTGACCTGCTGAGTAGGTATCAAGCCGTGCCCTCCGCACGCGCCTGCATGTACTTTTTCCTTTTCTACGTGGTCCTGGGGCTCACGTGAGACATCGTCTCATCATCAGCGTCTCTAACGCTGCATGGAGTTCCCTGGAGGGCTCGCCAAAACACAGCTCGCCAGGCCCTAGCCCCTGAGTGTTCAAGTCAGCAGATCTGGCACGGGGCCTGGGAATCTTTTTCATCGAGTTCCCAGGTGATGCTGATGCTGCTGGTTCAGGGTTCACCTTTTTTTGGTGGGGGACAAGGTCTTGCTCTGTTGTGTAGCCTGGAGTGTAGTGATGCCTCACAGCTCACTACAGCCTTGACCTCCTGGGCCCAAGCAATCCTGCTGCCTCAACCTCCCAAGTTTCTGGGACTACAGGTACATGCCACCATGCCCGACTACTGTAAAATAATTTTTTTGCAGAGACGAGCTCTTGCTATGTTGTCCAGGCTGTTGAACTCCTGGGCTCATGTGATCCTCCCATCTTGGCCTCCCAAAGTGCTCAGATTACAGGCGTGAGCCACCATGTGCAGCCAGGGACCACAGTTCAAGAACTGCTGCCTGGACAGGTACCTGGTGAACAGCAGCACTACGACAGAGCAGGAGAAAATCCCCAAGCGAGACCACAGCACTGTGCTCACACCGAAGGTCATTCTGTAGGACCGCAATGAGCTCTGAAAGGTGGACCTGCTGGAATGTTCAGGAATTCCCCGAGGCCTCATGCCTGGAGCGGGAGGCTCTGCCTGGACCCTCAGCCCCTAGCTGTTGGTTGGGCCCCTTTTGGGAGCCTCAGGGGGTGGCACAAAGGCCAGCAACCGGTGACGTGTGTGTCTGGTCCCGGCCCAGCCTGGAGGTTTCTGGGAACCTGAGGACCCTGGAGTGGCCGTGACTTCTGGCTGCCTCCCTGTCCCTCCATGTGTCCCATGGTTGCTCACTGGCTTTGGAGGCCTGCTTTTCACGAGACCCCCGGCCCTGATGCAGCCCAGGGGAGGGGCTCTGGCCTTGCAGGGCCCCTGAGGCCTCAGCTGGCTGTTGCCGGCATTCTTCCTCCTGGCTTAGCCCTTCTCAGGGCGGGCCTTGGTTCCTGTTTCTGGACACCCGGTCTCAGGAGTCACGAGGAGGCAGTGCAGGCAGAGGGGGCTTGCTTTTCAGATCCCAGCCGCGAGAACAAAGCGCCCCCGCTGAGCTGCTTGAAAGCAGCCCCGGGAGAGTGTCCTGCTCCGCTGACCATGTCCGCCTGCAGGCCGGGTTTCTCTTAGGACAGCTCAGGCTGAAACAGCAGGGTTCAAAAGCAGGGGAGCGGGGGATGTGTGAGCATCCTGGGCTTGGGGCTTCCCATTAAAGAGGACAGTGCGTTTCCTGCCGGCCCCACCTGGTCTCTAGCGAAGCCCGCCTCTGGCGAAGATATGGCTGTGGGGACAGGAAGGGCTGCAGGGGGCAAATGTCACACTCCCTGGTGCAGGGGTGTTCCCTGGGGTGGAGGTATCTGTGTGGGAGGATAGTGTGGCAGGCTGAACAGTGTCCCCAAAAGGTGCTGGTGTCCTAATCCCCAGGACCTCTGAATACGTGACCGTCCTCCGCAAAAGGGGCCCTGTCGGTGTGATTAAGTTAAGGATCTTACGCCGGGCGTGATGGCTCACTCCTGTCATCCCAGCACTTTGGGAGGCCAAGGTGGGCGATTTCTTGAGCTCAGGAGTTTAAGAACCTGGGCAACAGAGTGAAACCCTGTCTCTATAAAAAATATGAAATTCGCCAGGCGTGGTGGTGCGTGCCTGTGGTCCCAGCTCCGTGGGAAGCTTGCTTGAGTTCGGGAGTTTGAGGCTGCAGTAAACCGTGACCACACCACTGCATTCCAGCCTGGGCAACAGAGTGAGACCCTGTCTCCAAAAAAAAAAAAAAAAGTTAAGGATCTTGCGATGGGAGATGAACCTGGATTGTCCCAGGGCCACCATGCTTTCCAAGGGTCTTTGTCATAGGGAGGGACGGGGGTCAGAGAAGGAGATGTGACCTCGGAAGCAGGGGTTGGAGTGATGAGGTGACTGGATCCAAGGAATGTGGGGGCTGGGGAAGGCGAGGAAATGGCTTCCCCCCGAGCCTCCGGAGGGAAGCATCCTGCCTGCACCTCGACTTTAGTCCCACCTCAGGGCGAGTCCCATCTTGGACTTCGCCCCCCAGAACTGTGAGGTGATACTTTGTATTGATCTGAACCAGGGTCAGTTGTTAATTCCCTGCACAGCAGAAGCGGAAGCGAATACAAGGAAAACGCTTCCGCTAACGCCGGGTCCGTAACGCGATGATATATTCTGGTTCGGGAGGGCTTAGGTAAGATATTTAAACTTCAAATAACGTTGGAAGTTTAAATATACGTACTTTTGAAATTTCAGTGTTTTTTTAAAAAAGACTTTAATGTTCTGGAAAAAACATAAACACGGGGTGCGCATTTTCCTCTTGCCGGAGGCTGTGATGTGACTCGGGGAGGCACCGATCGCCCTCCTTGCATTGCTGCCACAGAGCCTGCTTGTTTTAAAATGACTTTCTGTTTTAGAACAGTTTATTTTTTTTCTTTTTTCTCCTTGCAACCCAGGAGGTGGAGGTTGCAGTGAGCCAAGACCACGCCGTTGCACTCCAGCCTGGGCGACAGGGTGAGGTTCCATCTCAAAAAAAAAAAAAAAAAAAATCGAAGTATCAGATACGTAAAGAAAAGTGCACCATTTTGGTTAGACATTGACGGATTGTTACCCGGGTGTGCATGCTTGTGATGACCCCCTGTACCAAGTGTAGAGGAGAATGGGGAGAATGGGGGCGGGGGCAGGAGCAGAGGCAGGACAAGGTGCGGAGATGATGTCGCCCGGCCACACAGTGAGGAGGGGGCAGGATGGCCTTGGGAAGCTGTGGATGGAGGATTCCAGGCATGCCTTCGAGCGAGAGCAGCCACGCCTTGCTGATGGACGGGTGCTGGGCCGGAGGGAAAGGAGGGCTCAGCATGACTCAACCCCTTCGCGGAAGCCACTCACACATGTGGGTTTCTTATAAAATCCTTTTATTTTAGTCTTCTTACCTTAGTCCTTTAAAAATCAAAAGAAGGTGGAACATGAGCAAGGATGTGGTGTTCCCTAGTCCCAGGTGGGGGGAGCCCGTGTCTTAGTTGCTCTGCATTCGGAGGCCCCACGGGGCTGGGGATGGCCGGAGCCCCGGGATTCAGGGTGGAGTCAGCGGCTGACCGGCTGGTCCGGAGTGGGCAGGGCGTGGCCCGGCCCCAGAACTAGGCTACGTCTGGGCAAGTGGACTTCTCGGCTTACTTGGTCAGAGGTGTGTTTCTCTGAGGCCCGTTTCTTCTTCTCACAGGAGGAGGAGTTCTGCCATTCGGTGGCCAGGTCAAGTGAGTGATTCACGTGTGAAGCTCCCGTGCAGGGAGCCCGTGGGTGTGGCCGAGGAGAGAAGTGTGAAGGCGCACGCCTCGAAGCGGATGGGGAGCCTGGGGCCCTGGCCCTCCGGCACCTGTGACCTCGGTCAGGCATGTGGGTTTGGAGCCTGAGTGTCTGTCTGCGTCTGTGAGATGAGCCATTGAGAATTTAACAAGGTGAAGTAGGTGGAAGTGTTTTGCTACCTGAACAGTGCTGTATAGATTGTCCCTATGATTCTGCTCCCTGGGTGTCTCAGGGCCGGGGACCCATCTTGTTCATCCCTGTGTCTTTAAATTCCTAGCATTGCATCTGGCATGGGGCGGATGATAGCCGCGGGGCGGGGGGTGAACTGTGATCCCATTGAGGTCAGAGCAGGCTCGCTGTAGGCCGAGGTCATCCCGGCGGGCTTCATGGAGGAGGCAGCACCTGGTCGAGTGGGGTTTTAGGGTTGGAGGTCAGGGCCCTCTCCAGGTGCAGGGGAGAGTGCTATGCGTGGTAGGAAGAGAGAGCTAAAAATTAACGTCTATGAGATCTTCATCCAATACACATTTACCGAGCTGTTGCCCCAGCCTAAACAGGCGGTACTCTGTGTGTTACAAAAAAAAAATAAATAAATAAAAATAAAAAAAAAATCCCAGGCCAGACGAGGTGGCTCACACCTGTAATTCCAACACTTTGGGAGGCTGAGGCAGGCGGCTCACCCGAGGTCAGGAGTTCGAGACCAGCCTGACCAACACAGAGAAACTCTGTCTCTATCAAGAAAAATAGAAAATTAGCCGGGTGTGTGGTGGCACATACCTGTAGTCCCAGCTACTGGGGAGGCTGAGACAGGAGAATCCCTTGAACCTTGGAGGCAGAGGTTGCCGTGAGCCGAGATTGCACTCCAGCCTGGGCGACAAGAGTGAAACTCCCTCTCAAAAACAAAAAACAAAACAAAACAAAAAACTGCCTTCTTAAGTATGAGCTGTTTTAAACATACACAAAGGAGGACTCGCGTTACCACCTGGTAGACATTTCCATGTGGATTATAAGGTTTCAGGTCTCACTTTTGCTCCTGGAGGGTGCTAAGTGCTGTCCCAGGCCCTGAGGACACATCAGCAAACAGCAGCGGAGGCTCTCGCCCTTGTGGGTTTATGGCCTGGCAGGGGAGACAGATGGAGAGCCATAAATCTGATAAGCTAATTACATCGTGTGTCGAAGGCCGCAGTAGCATGGAAACAGCACAGGAGGTCAGGAGTTTTAGGGGCAGGTTGGATGAGCCTTCTGAGAAGGGGGCACGTGAGCAGAGATTCGAAGGGGTGAGGAGTTTGACCAGATGGGTAGGAGGGAGCAGCAGGTGCAAAGGCCCTGGGGCAGGAGTGTGGCCACATAGATAGGACAGCAAGGAAGTGGTGGGGCTGGTCTGAGTAACAGAGACAGTGGCTGGCTATGAGGCCAGAGAGGACTCGGGGGCCAGACCAGGCAGAGGGGCTTGTAGGCCAGTGTTCAGACTGTGGCTTGTGTGTTATTTTCAAGAAATAAAATGTCATCAATGACAGCTAAAGCTTTCCACACGTCCCTAGCTCCTGGCCCTCTCCTGAGATGCTTTGCAGGGTCGCAGGTATCATTTCCCTGAATGTTTTTCTACATTTCCACATGGGTTCATCTTCAGAAAGAATGTAGAGTATGATGTCGCGTGTTCAGAAAATTCACATCCAGAGGCCAATGTCAGTTGTTTCTTCCTTTGGCCTTTTCTTCACTCAAGATTTTTTTTTCTTTAAAAATAAAAATTGAGGCTAGATGCAGTGGCTCATGCTTGTAATCCAGCACTTTGGGAGGCTGGGGCAAGCAGATCGCGTGAGCTCAGGAGTTCAAGACCAGCCTGGGCAACATAGTGAGACCTCGTCTCTACTAAAAGCAAAAAAAAAATAAAAAATAAAAAATAAGAAAATAAAATTAGCCGGGCATGGTGGTGTGTGTTTTATAGTCCCAGCTACTCAGGAGGCTGAGGTGAGAGGATTGCTTGATCCCGGGAGATTGGGAGGCTGCAGTAAGCTGGTTTTGCCTTACTGCACTCCAGCCAGGGCAACTGAGCGAGGCTCTGTCTCAAAATAAATACATAATAAAGCCGGGCGCGGTGGCTCAAGCCTGTAATCCCAGCACTTTGGGAGGCCAAGGCGGGTGGATCAGGAGGTCAAGAGATGGAGACCATCCTGGTCAACATGGTGAAACCCCGTCTCTACTAAAAATACAAAAAATTAGCTGGGCATGGTGGCGCGTGCCTATAATCCCAGCTACTCAGGAGGCTGAGGCAGGAGAATTGCCTGAACCCAGGAGGCGGAGGTTGCAGTGAGCCGAGATCGCGCCATTGCACTCCAGCCTGGGTAACAAGAGCGAAACTCTGTCTCAAAAACAAAACAAAACAAACAAAAAAAAAACATAATAAAAACTGTAAACACTTAAGGCATCCAACATGCTGTTTTGCTATATATACACATAGTGAAATGATTACTACAGCAGGTTAACACATAGTTACCTCCTTTTTTTTTTTTTTTTTTTTTGAGGCAGGGTCTTGCCCTGTCACCCAGGCTGGAGTGCAGTGGGGTGATGACGGCTCACTGCAATCTCCACCTCCGAGGCTCAAGCAATTCTCCCACCTCAGCCTCCCGAGTAGCTGGGAATACAGGTGCATGCCACTGTGCTCGGCTAATTTTTGTAGTTTTAGTAGAGACGGAGTCTCACCGTGTTGGCCAGACTGGTCTGGAACTCCTGACCTCAAGTGATCTGCCCACCTCAGCCTCTCAAAGTGCTGAGATCACAGGCGTGAGCCAGCACGCCGGCCCTCTGCTCTTTTTTGAGGTCTGACAATTGTTTTGCTGCTCTCTTGCACACACATGAGAATCTTTCTAGGGCAGAGTTTTCAAACTGTCAGATGTGATCAGATCGTGGGTTGTGAATTGAGTGAACAGAATGGAATAGGATGGAATCTCAGGGTGAATAATGGAATCATAATGTCAGTTGCGCCACGCTGGGGAGGCGAGTGTCCCTTCATGAAGCTTCTGGTGGGCATGCAGGCCGTGGGCCTAGTGCGGCAGGCGCTGGGAGGCTGGTGCTCTGTAGCATGTTTGAACAAGGGACCCTCAGACCGTGGGGCCCTGCTCACGCCTGACTCAGTGAGAAACTGTTCCCGACTCCCGTGTGGTCTGACCCCGCCCCCGCACCGCCCGCGGCGCACAGCCGTCCTGTTTCCAAACATCTTTGCCTATAGCTGTTTTCTTGGATGTCCTAAATTTTGCTCATCTACTGGGAAATGATAGCTCCTTTTAATATGGAGTTAATCTTTCTTTTTAAAATTGGGATTAAGATCCAGTTAACATAAAATTCACCAAAGCCATTTACCAATGTACAGGTTGGTGGCATTTAGTGCATTTGCAAGGTTGCGCAACTACTCCCGCGATCTAGTTCCTAAGCCTTCTCATTACCCCCAGAGGCCACCGTGCACCCATTATGCAGTCACCTATCACTCCCTTCTCCCCAGCCCCTGGCAACCACAATCTGCGGTCTCTGGATTCACCTATTCTGGGCATTTCACATAGGTGCGGTCATACGCTATGTGTGGCTGTTTGACTGGCTTTTCACTCTGCGTCATGGTTTTGAGGTTTGCCTGTGTGGTAGCACGTTCAGTCTGCATTCCTTTTTTTTTGAGATGGAGTCTCGGTCTGTTGCCCAGGCTGGAGTGCAGTGGCACCATCCTGGCTCTCACTGCAACCTTCACCTCCCGGTTTCAAGTGACTCTCCTGCCTCAGCCTCCCAAGTAGCTGGGATTACAGGTAGCTGCCACCACGCCCAGCTAATTTTTATATTTTTAGTAGAGACGGGGTTTCACCATGTTGACCAGGTTGGTCTTGAACTCCTGACCTCAGGTGATCTGCCTGCCTCAGCCTCCCAAAGTGCTGGGATTAAAGGTTTGAGCCACCATGCCTGGCCATTCCTTTCTTTAAAATTATTTTTTTGGTTCTTTAAATATTTTTTTTTTTTTTACGCAATAGTAAACATGCAACCCACACATTCCTTTTTTATGAATGAGTCAGATGCCGAGGAGTGGACAGACCACATTATGTTCAGCCATTCGTCTGCTGACGGACCCTTGGGTTGTTTTCACCTCTGGCCACCTCGAGCAGTGCACCTTCTAGTACGTGTTGTTTGAACGCCCATTTTCAATTCCTTTTGTGTGTATTCTGGGGAGTGAAGTTGCTGGGTCTTACAGTAAGTTTGTGTTTGATCATTTGAGGAACCGTCACACTGGTTTCCACCGTGGCCCGTGGCTTCTCCATGTTACACTCCCGCCTGCAATGCACAAAAGTCCCAGTTCCCACACCCTTGCCAGTGCTCGTTATTTCCATGAAAAAGATTCTAGCCATCCAAGTGGGGGGAGTGGTGGCCACTGTGGGTTTGATGTGTGTTTCCCTGATGGTGTTGAGCCCCTTTCCGTGAGCTTGCCGGCCGTTTGTATATCTTCTCTGGAGAAAGGTCTTTTCAAGTCCTTTGCACATTTGCAGTTAATCTCTTCTTTTAAAAATTTTACATTATAGTTTCAAAAGTGTTTTAGTGAAGTGTAGCATACGTATAGAAAAGCGTACACATAAAGGAAACAACACCGTACATTTTTCAGTGAACAGAGGCCTGGCTAGCCAGCAGATTTTCACCCCCCGATCCCCCATGCCCCTGGGTGACCCCTGTTCTGGCTTCTATTGATACACTGGTCTTGCCTGTCCTAAAACGTCACATACATAGGATTATATGTTGCATATGCACATAACGTATCTGCTTTTTGATCACCATGATTGCACTGTATTTTAAAGGTAGCGATGGTATTTTTTAGGATTTATTTGTAACCTAAGCTGTTCTGGAGGTTGTTGCACGGTGGTAGATACAGCATGTCACGGGTACGTTGTTGCTGCTGCTTTTTCAGACAGGGTCTTGCTCTGTGGCTCAGACCGGAGTGTGGAGCATGATCACAGCTCACTGCAGCCTTCAACTCCTGGGCTCACGTGATCCTCCCACCTCAGGCTCCTGTAGCTGGGTCCATAGGTGTGTGCCACCATCCTTGGCTAATATGTTTTGTATTTTTAGTAGAGATGGGGTTTCACCATGTTGCCCAGGTAGCATTCCATCGTGTGGATACGTGGCAATTCATTTATCTGTTGATGGATATTTGAGTTGTTTCCATCCATCCAATATGGAAATATTCCATATTTGTTTTGCGGGAACATTCAGCCAAGTCACACTCCTAAAGGCTTCCCAGCCTTTGCACGGGCTGTGTTCTCTGCTAGGCACTCCTCCACCATCTTCTTTTCCTGGCAAAGCCCAGCTCATTAAAAAATTGCCAGCTCAGATGTCCACTTCTCCAGGCCGCCTTCCTGGCTGCCCAGGAATGGGCTCCAAGGGTCTGTTTGGCTGAATGGGAGGGAGTGGCATCCAACAAGGGCTCACCTTGGCATTCTGTCCCAGCTTTGTGTTCCAGGGCCATGGTCTTTGACCTTGGGGGTGGTAGGGACAGAATCACAGAATCAGCCATGTTAGGCAACAGGCCACAGCGTCCCCACCACTGTTATCTAATCAGCTGCCTGGTCTAGCATGGTAGAAAAAAGTCATCCTTCTGATCAAAAGCAGGGCAAAGTTCATCCCTTAACCCGGGTGAAGGTAGGGCAGAGGAGGAAGGGTCACTTCATGACTGCATGGCTGACCCTCCGATGCCCGGGGTCTTCGGACCTTGTTGAAAACACTTTACCTCCACGGATTCACTCCAACCTCACAGCAGCCCACGAGGTGATACTCTCCTATGCCCATTGTATGGGTGTGGAAACTGAGACTTGGAGAAGGTCAGTGACTCATCCCTGGTCACCAAGTTGGATGGAGCTGCGCTGGGTCCCTGAAGATTCCCTTTGGGCAGTGCTAGATGAATGTGCTGAAACCCAGGGCCCCAAAGTCTCTTGTGTTGGTGGTGGGGAGAGGGAGAGAGAGAGAGAGAGAGAGACAGAGAGAGAGAGAGAGAGAAAGAGAGAGAGAGAAAGAAAGGGAGATGGACATGCAGCTGGATCCTGTGACTCCTTGGTTTAGCCCCGATTCCTCTTCAGAACCGGCCAAGCCGGCCAGGGGAGGAGGAGAGCAGGTGGGATTCCAAAGGACAAAGACGTCTCTGGCCCAGCAGCCTCTGCTGAGAAACCAGGTGGGAGACGGAGTCCGCAAAGGGAAATTGAGGCTCTGTGTGTGTGTGTGTGTGTGTGTGTCTGTGTGTGTCTGTGTGTGTGTGTCTGTGTGTGTGTGTGTGTGTGTGTGTCTGTGTGTGTGTGTGTGTGTCTGTGTGTGTGTGTGTCTGTGTGATGGAGTCTCCTCTGTCACCCGGGCTGGAGTGCAGTGGTGATACTTCCTGGGCTCAAGCCATCCTCCCACCTCAGCCTCCCAAGCAGCCGGGACTATAGGCACCCACCACCATACATGGTTGGTTTTTGTATTTTGTTTTGAGATGGAGTCTCGCACTGCTACCCAGGCTGGAGTGCAATGGTGTGATCGTGGCTCGCTGCAATCTCCGCCTCCTGGCTTCAAGCAATTCTCCTGCCTTAGCCTCCTGAGTAGCTGGGACTACAGTGCTACCATGCCCACCTAATTTTTTTGTATTTTCTAGTAGAGACGGGGTTTTGCCATGTTGGCCAGGATGGTCTCAATCTCCTGACCTCGTGATCTGCCCGCTTTGGCCTCCCAAAGTGCTGGGATTACAGGCATGAGCCACTGCGCCCGGCCCATTTTGTATTTTTTGTAGTGATGGGGTCTCCATGTTCAGGCTGGTCTTGGACTTCTGGGCTCAAGTGATCCTCCCGCCTCGGCCCCTCAAAGTGCTGGGATTCCATGTTTGAGCCACCACTGCGCTGGGCCGTGTTCTGCTTTTTAAAAAAGCAGCTTTATTAAGGTGTGATTGATATAAAACAATGGTGCATATTGGATGTATGCAGTCTGATGGGCTGGCGTGTGCACCCCGGGAAGCCCGCCCAGGGATCCAGGTGCCACACAGATCTGTCACCTCCACAGCTCCCTCCCGCCCCCCTCCTGCTGGTGCTCTGTGGTGGGAACACAGAGTTCACACTCTACTCCCTGTATGCATTTTCCAGGGTTCTGGATTTTGATGCTGTTTTCTTTGGGGGGAGCACCAGCAGCTGGACGGGCAGGCCTGGGGGTGAGGAGGCTGCCTAGACCAGATGTGTGCCCCAGGCTGGAGAAGGGGCCAGGGCTCTGGTGAGCAGGGTCCCCAGTGCTGCCGGGTCTGTCCCAGGCAGAGGGACCCCAAGTGCATGGGCCTTGAGGCTGGGTGAAGGCCACGGCTGAAGGAAGGGCTGGGTGATTGGGGCCTGAGAGCTGGAAGGGGCTGGAGCTGGTGCCGGAGGGCTGTGGTCACATGGGGTGGCGGGAGCCACCATGGGGTGGGGAGGGAGTTAGTGACAGGGCAGGACTGCTCTTTGATCCAGCTCATATACCACCTCCCCCAGGAAGACCTCCAGGACTCCTCAGTGCCCTCCAACTATTGGCTGAATTGTGCCTCAGTTTCCTAATCTGTAACATGGGGGTAATAATAGTGGCAGTCTCAAAGAGTCATGGTGCTGTTTAGAGGATGAGAACACAGTCAAGTGAGCAGCATCACCCGGCGAACGGCACTACCCGGAAACGCTCGCTTCCGTTACCTCGTTAATAGACATTTGTGTCACCTCCATTTGCACCGATGGGCTGCTCAGGCCATAAGATGCTTCTCTGGTGCTCGCAGCTGGGCAGGAAGACACGTGTATCAGTAAACAGTTATGGCACTTGAAGGCAAGTCTCTGACCTCCCGATTTTTCCAGGAGAACTTTGAAATCCAGATTTTACATTACGTCTCGCAGTTTCTTGACAAGGAATTCAGCTTCTTCATTCACACGCCACTTAGTCAAACTAGACACAGCTGTAGCTACAGTGTCACTGGCTCCATTGTACAGATGGGAAAACTGAGGTTCAGAGGGACCGACTTGCCCACATGGCCCTGTGGAGTGCCACTCAGGGTCTGGCTGCCTCCAGATCTGCTCCTTCCAGGGGACGTGGGGCTGGGCCTGACTGGCCAGCTCGGCTGTCCACCTCCTGCAGAGTCTCTGCCTATTGGTTCTGGCCGTCTCAGATCAATGAGGGTGGCTGTCTTTGTCCTGGAAGTACGTGTCCAAAAGAGAGTAGACCGCGATCCAGCCGCCTGGCTGTCTGGCTTTGCAACGTGAGCTCTAATCTGATGGGCTGGGTCACTCCTCCCAGCTCTGATGGGGTGTGGGCACTGAGGGGCCCGAGACAGGTTGACGGTGGGGATCGGGTGGACAGGGGGGAGCTCCCTGTGTCACTGGGGCAACGAATTGTAGATCTAGAGGAGCAAAGCTGGGAGGAGAACCAAGTGGACCCCAGGTGTGTAAACTGCGGTCCCTTTAAGAAAATCACGTTTTTTTGCAGTTTTTAAGTCAGGAGATTTCATGTATCTTTCTGTATTGCTGGTTTTCATGGAAAGCTTCTGTGTTCTCCTCTGACTCTTCCCCGACTGGCTCACTCAGCGCACAGGCAGGCTCTCTCCCAGTCTCCCGACAGCAGGAGGGCCTTTGCGCGGGCTGTGGCTGCTGGGGAATGCCACCCCTTTCTAGATTCGTGAGCGCCCCTCCTCACTGCCTTCTGTTTTGATTTTGGTTCTAGTTTGTTTGTTTGTTTCTTTCTCTCTCCTCTTTCTTTCTCTCTTTCTTTCTCTCTCTTTCTCGCTTTCTTTTTGAGACACAGTATTACTCTGATACCCAGGCTGGAGTACTGTGGCACCATCACAGCTCACTGCAGCCTCGACCTCCTTGGCTCAAGTGACCTCAGCCTCTCAAGTAGCTGGGCCTACAGGTGTGCAGCACTATGCTCACTTAATTTTTAAAAAATTATTTTTTATAGGCCAGGCGTGGTTGCTCATGCCTGTAATCCCAGCACTTTGGGAGGCCGAGGTGGGCGGGTCACTTGAGGTCAGGAGTTCGAGACCAGCCTGGCCAACATGGTGAAACCCTGCTTCTATTAAAAAAAAAAAAAAAAAAAAAAAAGCCTGGCATGGTGGTAGGTGCCTGTAGTCCCAGCTACTTGAGAGGCTGAGGGAGGAGAACTGCTTGAACCCGGGAGGCGGAGGTTGCAGTGAGCCGAGATCGCGCCACTGCACTCCAACCTGGGTGACAGAGCAAGACTCTCTCTCAAAAATAAAATGAAATAAAATATAAAACAATGTATACAAGAAATTAGCCGGACATGGTGGCAGGGGCCTGTGGTCCCAGCTACTCAGGAGGCTGAGGTAGGATAATTGCTTGAACCCAGAGGTGGAGGTCGCAGTTAGCTGAGATCATGCCACTGCACTCCAGCCTGACAGAGTGAGACTCCATCTCAAAAAAGAAAATAAATAAATAAATAAATAAATAAATAAAATTATTCTTTATAGACACAGAGTCTTGCTATGTTACCCAGGCTGGTCTCAAATCCTGGGCTCCAGTGATCCTCCTGCCTCGGCCTCCCAAAGTTCTGGGATTACAGGCATAAGCCACAGCACCTGGGCTACATTTCACTTACCTGATGACTCTGTCTCAAATCCTGGCCTCTCCCCAGTCCCTGCTGTGTTTTCTCTGTGCTCTGTTGCATAGCATGCATTTGACATGAGTCGTTTGGTGCCTCCCTGTCCCCTGCTATGGTAAAGCCCCACATAGCAGGGTCCTGGCCACTGTCCCATTTGCAGCTCTTGGAACCTGCCTGGTACTGGTAGCTGCTGGCTGAGCCCCAGAGATTGTTCCAGGAGCAGGCAAGGCATAGACATGTTCCTGCATGGGGCCATCCGCTGCCCTGAGCTCGTACCCCCTGTAGATGGTGCGTGGGCCCGTTTACCACAGGCCCGTGACTGGTGTCACCTGTTGCTGTTATGACGTATTTTAAGAAGCGCTGTGACAGCATGACTCGGCTGCCGGTTTAATTACCTAAGCTCCAGGTGCGACAGCCTCAGGGGTGGGGGGCTTTCCCGCCACCTCCTATCCCGAGCCCCTGCCGAGGGGCCCCTCCCCTGGCCTGCTCGGGCAGCTGTGCCGGAGCCTCCTGGTGAGGCGTGGGGCCCTCGGCACTCTCGTCACGGGCGTACTTGTCCCGTCCCCTGCAGAACGTGCGCATCGACCCCAGTAGCCTGTCCTTCAACATGTGGAGGGAGATCCCCATCCCCTTCTATCTCTCCGTCTACTTCTTCAACGTCATGAACCCCAGCGAGGTCCTGAATGGCGAGAAGCCGCAGGTGCAGGAGCGCGGGCCCTACGTGTACAGGTGAGGCTGGGCAGGGGAGGGCGGAGGGGCCGCCTGAGGCTGGGCAGGGGAGGGGTCTCAGAGTGGACGGGACGGGGGGGGGCTGCTGGCTGAGCCCCAGAGATTATTCCAGGAGCAGGCAAGGAACTTCGAGACAGCTGGCGGGGCTGCGTAGGCGCGCTCCTGGCGGATGTGCCTGTGACCACGCCCTTACCATGCTCCACCCACTACCTTCCCTTCCCCTCCTCCACCACAGCCCCCCACCTTCCCCTCCTCCACCAAAGCCCCCCACCTTCCCCTCCTCCACCACAGCCCCCCACCTTCCCCTCCTCCACCAAAGCCCCCCACCTTCCCCTCCTCCACCACAGCCCCCCACCTTCCCCTCCTCCACCACAGCCCCCCACCTTCCCCTCCCCTTCTCCATACCCCCACTTTCCCCTCCTCCATCACAGCCCCCCACCTTCCCCTCCTCTCCTCGACACCACCCACCTTCGCCTCCCCTCCACCACAGCCCCCTACCTTCCCCTCCCCTCCTTCATACCCCCCTACCTTCCCATCCCCTCTCCTCTGCCACAGCCCCCCATCTTCCCCTCCCCTCCACCACACCCCCCCACCTTCCCCTCCTCCACCAAAGCCCCACCATTTTCCTGTCCCCTCCTGCGTACCCCACCCCCGCACCTTCCCAGTTCACAGGCAGAGGAGCGGGGGCTCAGAGAGGAGAGCGACTTGCCCCCGGCACACGGTGTTCCAGGGATGGGGTGGGCAGAGCGTGTTCCCGCTGTTGGAGGCGCACAGCTTGGTTCTGGGAAAGCCAGGATGAAAAGCCGGCCAATGTGCCGGAGGTTTGGGAGTCAGAAACATGAGTCAGCTGCTGCATTCACTCATTCATTCACTTCACTCAATCACGCATTCACTCGTTCATTTAACAAATGTTTATTGAGCATCTACTAGGTGTTGGCTGCTGTTCTAAGCAAAGGGGACCCAGCAGAGGACAGAATGGGCACAAATGCCAAAGCTCTGTATACTCCTTCACTCCGTGAGCACTGTCTGAGTGCCAGGGCGCAGCAGACCAAGCCCTGCCTCACTGAGCTGATGTTCTGATGCGGAGAGTCAGTGACTGGCCCAATAAGGGGAAATCAGGCAGCCGTGCTGTGCAGAGCACAGTGCAGGAGGGAGCTCGGTCTGCCTGGAGGGGTAGGAGCAGCTCTGTAAAGGGACATTCCCTGCACCCGGATGGTGGGAAGAGGCCCTGGAGAGGGAGTCCGGGCAGAGCGCGTGCAAAGGCCTGAAGGCCCGGAACAAAGGCCTGTGCGTCTGGGTTTACGAGGGAAGGAGGCAGTGGAGAGACGAGGCCTGAGCCTTGCTGAGGGCCTCAGAGGCCGTTAGGAGCCTGATTTTAACCTGCATGCAAATGGGCTTGTGGTCCAGAGCACGGCATGATCTGATTTCCACTTTCTTTTTTTTTTTTGAGACGGAATTTTGTTCTGTTACCCAGGCTGGAGTGTAGTGGTGTGGTCTCAGCTCGCTGCAACCTCTGCCTCCTGGGTTCAAGCAAGTATCCCACCTCAGCCTCCTGAGTAGCTGGGATTATAGGCACGTGCCACCACACTCGGCTAATTTTTGTGTTTTTGGTAGAGAAAGGGTTTCACCAAGTTGGCCAGGATGGTCTTGAACTCCTGACCTCAGGTCAGCCTCCCAAAGTGCTGGGATTACAGGCGTGAGCCGCCATGCCCGGCCTGATTCCCGCTTTTCAAAGATTCTTCTGGGTGGTGGAGAATGGCTTGCAGAGGTGGGAGACCATAATGATGGCAGCAGTGACAGTCACGCCACGGATGTTTGCCGCGTGCTTTCTCTGCGCCCGGGCTGTGTTGCTCGCTTTAGGTGTGTCTGATTGTTTAGTCCCCACAGCCACCCCCTGGAGTGGGGCTGGTGATTACTCCATTTTGTTTGTTTGTTTGTTTTTTAATGTTTTTTTGAGACGGAGTCTCGCACTGTTGCCCGGACTGGAGTGCAGTGGTGTGATCTCAGCTCACTGCAGCCTCTTCCTCCCGGGTTCAAGCGATTCTCCTGCCACAGCCTCCCGAGTAGCCGGGATTACAGGCTCCCACCAGCACGCCTGGTTACTTCTTTGTATTTTTTAGTAGAGATGGGGTTTCACTCTGTGGGCCAGGCTCTCGAACTCCTGACCTCATGATTCGTCCACCTCGGCCTCCCAGAGTGCTGGGATCACAAGCACGAGCCACCCAGCCCAGTGATTACTCCATTTTGTAGGTGGAGAGGCGATGACTCTGCTGGGTGAGGAAGCACAGAACGAGGCCAGCTGGGTGGCGGCACCGCTTCCCACAGTGGGCAGGCAGGGGAGGGACAGGAGGGGCTGAGCTCGGCTTTGGCTGTGGGCGGGAGGTGTGCACAGAGGCCTGTCCCACGCGGTGGTGGACCGGGCACCTGACCCACCGGCTTCCCCCACAGGGAGTTCAGGCACAAGACCAACATCACCTTCAACGACAATGACACCGTGTCCTTTCTCGAGTACCGCACCTTCCAGTTCCAGCCCTCCATGTCCCACGGCTCGGAGAGCGACTACATCGTCATGCCCAACATCCTGGTCCTGGTGAGGCTGCCCCGTGGCCCCTGCCGCCTCGCACCCTGGCCTCGTCCCTTGAATCTCCTCCCGCCTGCCCCTCGCACCGAGAGCAGTCCCTGAGGTGGTCGGAGTGTGAGGACTCACACCTGTGGGTGGCTCTTGGCCCTGTGCTGTCTCCACCACCCCCGGTGGGTTCTGAGGTTCCCAGCTGGGTCCAGCTGTCTCTGGTTCAGAAGTCCTGGCTGAAGTTTTTTTTTAAATTTTTTTTTCCTTTTCGATTTACGCTTCTGAGATCTCCAAAAGGAGCTGGCTTGCTGGGGGCTGAGCCACATGCCCGCCTCTGGGACGGGGGCTGGAGTTCACTTGGCCTGAGTCCTGTGGGGTGCACGGGGGAGAAGGAGCTCTCGGGACCACATGGTGCTGGCACTGGAGGAGCAGAGGGTGGTTCTGGTGTCCCGGATGCCCCACGAGGCCACTCCAGGGGTCTCCTGCACCCCAACATTTCCTATCATGGGCTCTGTGCCGTGAGGCACAGCAGGGACTGAGGGAGGATGGGCCAGCCACGTCCAGCCTCTGACACGTGTCCCTTGGCCTTGCAGGGTGCGGCGGTGATGATGGAGGACAAGCCCATGAGCCTGAAGCTCATCATGACCTTGGCGTTCAGCACCCTCGGCGAGCGCGCCTTCATGAACCGTACTGTGGGGGAGATCATGTGGGGCTATAGCGACCCCCTCGTGAACCTCATCAACAAGTACTTTCCCGGCACCTTCCCCTTCAAGGACAAGTTCGGGTTATTTGCCGAGGTACGTGTGGCCTGCTGAGAAGCCAGTTTCAGGCCTGTGTCCTGTCTTCCTCGACACAGCCTGGACACCGGTCACCAGCTCGCCTCGTAGCTGGCTGGGGGTGTAGGGGCTGTGGGTTGTTAAGTGGCAGAGAGCCTGACTCACACTGGCTTAAGTGAAATGGGGAGTGCTGGGGCTCATAGAACTGAAAATGCTAGGGGCGGATTCAGGTACAGCTTGATCCAGGCTCAAATGATGTGACTGGGCCTCACCTTAGCAAATTGGAGGCTTTGCTGGAAGAAGCGGGCACGACTGCCGGGGAGTTAGGTCACGAGCCAACTCTTAATCTTGACTCCTGACAACCTGGTAGGGTCACTGATTGGGCTTCTGAGACAACATCTCGTCCATGTAGGGCCTGACCCTGACCTTGGCTCCCTCACTGCAGGTTTCAGTGAGTCCTCGGGACTGCTCTAGCCTCAGCCATCTCATTGGCCTCTGCTGGTCAGGGTAGAGTGCTGGGGGGTGTATTGTGGTGCTGCACGTGATACATGCTTAGTACATTTCTGTTAAGGGTGATGGGCTCCTGTCATGTGGGTAAATTGGCAAGTTTGGGGTAAGAGGCATGATTCTATGAAAGCATCTTGTAAATCCTAAAGTGCTTTGCAAATGAAAGTGACTACAAAGTCACTAGTTTAGTATAGTCTACGTTTAGTAGATTTAGTTTAGTATAATCTACGTTTGACTGCCTGTAATGAAAACCTCACAAGAACAGTCTAACGGTGGACTGTTGAGTGTTAGCGTGGTGGCTTCATGGTCTTAAGTGATCTGGAAGTTGACCACTCTGCTCTGCTGTCCTTGGCATGTGGTTTTCATCTTCAAGATAACCTCATGGTCCAAGTTGGCTGCTGGAGTGCCAGCTATCATATCACATTCCAGGCAGCAGAGCAGGAAGGAAGTGGTGGGGCTTTGGGGAGCAGATGGAGGAAATGGGGCTCAAACAGCATGTCCCAGCTGCCTCCTTCTCAGGAAGGGAGAAAACCAATGCCCACTGACTTTTTATTGGCCAGAACGGAGTCACGTGGCCACACCTAGCTCCTGGGGAAGCTGAAAATGGGGTAGCCTTTTCGGTGGGTGTGCTGGTACGGTGAGTATGGTTTGGGCTTTCTTATGAAGGAGAAAGGAGAGAGTGGACTCTGGGTAGTAACTGGCAGTTTCTGATGCCCTGTGTCCCTGATAATGATCATTTAAGGATCCTGGTGGGTGAGCATTTATTTATTTATTTTTTATTTTTGAGGCGTAGTCTCCCTCTGTTGCCCAGGCTGGAGTGCACTGGCGTGATCTTGGCTCACTGCAACCTCCGCCTCCCGGGTTCAAGCTGTTCTTTTGCCTCGGCCTCCTGAGTAGCTGGGACTAGAGGCACCTGTCACCACCTTGGCTAATTTTTTCTATTTTTAGTCCACACGGGGTTTCACCATGTTGGTCAGGCTGGTCTCGAACTCCTGACCTTGTGATCCACCCGCCTCGACCTCCCGAAGTGCTGGGACTACAGGCGTGAGCCACCGCGCCCGGCCAGCATTTGTTAATAATAACAGTAATCATGGAAATAGAGACCAGTATTTCGCACGCTTCCTGTGTCCGGGCACCGCCCCCGGCCCTTCTGCACACAGACCCCCTCACTGCTCCCCTTTGTAGTGGCTCTGGTTATTCTTGGCTCCACGTGGGCAGGTGACAGAGACACATGGGAGGCCGAGCCGGGGCCTCGCGCTGGGTCCTGTCTGGAAGGTCTGTGATGCGGGCAGCCCCTCGGCCGGCTGACTCTGGTGGGGCGCCTCAGTGTGCTCCGCCCTGCACAGCACTTCCAGATCTTTCCTTCTGGTCACCCATTCCATTTTGTGCTTTGCATGTCCTTGGGATTAGAAACCAGCTTCTGGGAGACGCCCTCAGAGCACCAGGGCCTGGGCCCTCCTTCAAGAAACGCTCCATTAGCTCTGATAGGTTAGACCAGGCCAGGCTGTGCGGCTTCGAGAAGCAGCCCCGGAATCTCTGTGGCTCAGAACAGCCAAGACTGCCTCCCCGCACTGCACGTCCAGTGTGGGTGACTGGGGCACCCTCGCTTGCGATGGTCACTTGGGGACCCAGGTCGAGGGAGGCTCCGTCTTGACACATACCTCCGTGGCAGCCCGGTGAGAGGCGTGTACACAGTCCTTAAAGCGTCCCCCCAGGTGACATGCCACTTCTCCTTTTTCACTGTTCGGGGAGCTGACCTGGCCATGTTCTATTTTGCGCTGGGGTGGGGTGTGGGGGGGGGTGATCTGCCGTTCACCTGGGAGGAAAGCCCGACTCTCCTGGAGCTGGGGAGGGAGGGGGGAACACTGCAGCCACCGGAACCCAGGACCGTCCCTCCTAGAAAGCCCCCGAGCCTCCTCTTGGTCCCCAGACACTGGGCCTGTGGCAGTGAACCGGCTGCCAGGGGCTCTGTCCTTCTGGTGGAGGGCAGGAGAGCTCAGCCTAGGACGTCAGACCAGGCCAGCTCAACGGCGGGCCCGAGCCTTAACCATGCTGTTCCCTGCTGTGTCCGCAGCTCAACAACTCCAACTCTGGGCTCTTCACGGTGTTCACGGGGGTCCAGAACATCAGCAGGATCCACCTTGTGGACAAGTGGAATGGGCTGAGCAAGGTGAGAGGCGAGAGGCGAGGGCCCCTGTCGCCGGGGAGAGGGGAGAGGGGAGTGTGGGCCGGGCCGTGGCTGTACGGGAATGGCAGGGACCATGGGGCCCCTTCTTCCTTGGTCATGAAGTGGGTGCTGGGAGGATGAACACTCTTGGAGTTGGAGGAGGGAGTTTACCTCTGTGTAAAGCTTGACCAGCCAGAGGGGCAGGCAGGGGTAGTGGTTAGTGACTGCTCGGTGAGACCTGGCGTCTGCTGGGCATGGAGTGCTTTCTTCTTTTCCATTCTTTTCTTACAAAATGTTTTGAAATATTACACTAGAACACAGAAGACATTCACATAACAAAATAAAACGAGAGAGAAGTGCCCTTAGTATCACCTCCCACCCCTACCCCTCGCCCCGGAGGAGACCCACAGTTAGCAGTTTGGCATCTCTTCTTCCCGTCCATTTTTAGCCCTGTGCACGCCTGTGTGTACACGGAGAAATACAGCATTTTTTCTTCTTTGCGCCTCGTGAAATCAAACGACATGCATTGTTTTGCAACTTCCTTTTCTTCACCTTCGTGACCTTTTCTGAATATGCGTGAAAATGATTGTGCAGGTACCCACTACCTGCTCCCCATGGCAGTTACCGCAACCAGAGCCCAGAGTGGCAGAAATCACCACCTGCAACCGGCGGTACCCGTGCATGGTGGCTCGAGTTCACGTTCATTGTGGCTTGTATATTTCAACGTACTACATGGGCTTGTGGTTTCCAACATTCTCATGGTACGGAGGACCGGAAAGGGAGCAGTGGGTTTTGTCTCACTGCCCAGAGGCAGTTTACCTGATAGGTTCTGCTTTGGGATGCCCAGTGGTGGCCACCATTCTGATTTTCAGTAGTTTGCCGATTCCTAACGCCACCTGTTTTTAGGAGGTGCCTGTTGACTTCCACGCTGAGGGCTGAGCACAGCTGTGACCCATCTCTCACCTTACCTGTTCACCATGCCTCTTGCCAGATTCAGGCTGGAGATACGGGTGATAGGCCCATCTTGCAGATGAAAGAACCGAGTCCCTAGCCAAGTTCCACATTCAGGGGTCTGGGGGTGGGCAGCTGTGGTCGGTGTTCTCTCTGTCTGTCTACACAGCCTGCCCTCTTCCCACCATGCCAGTATTGGGAATTGAGTGGCCATGTCTGCACCAGGGCAAGCAGGATTTGTGGCACCTGAGAGGGCTTATTAAGGGGCCCTTAATAAGGGCCCATCCGATGCTTACTGAGGGGCCCATCCGATGCTTCCCGCAGGTTGCCTTCTGGCACTCCGATCAGTGCAACATGATCAATGGAACTTCTGGGCAAATGTGGCCGCCCTTCATGACTCCTGAGTCCTCGCTGGAGTTCTACAGCCCCGAGGCCTGCCGGTAATCACGGGGACATGGGGCTTCTGGGCTTCCAGGGCAGCTCATGGCCAAATCCAGAGGCGCTGGCTGTGCACTTGGGAAGCATTTTGACTCATTGTGGATTTGACTCCGTAACCCTTGGCACCATCTTGAATTCTCCAATTCAATTGGAGAGCCAAACTCCAGCTGCCAGTGCCTCCACACGGCCCAAAGAGAGGCTGCTGGTGGTGGTTTAGAGCCGGTGGTGCTGGGCCAGGAGCAGGGGGCGGGGCCTGTCAGGGTCGCGGGGGTCCGGAAAATGCAGGCGAGAGGTGGGCTTCCCCTGGCATCTGGCTGGCGGCCCCCATGACCATCTGGGTGCTGAGATACCGGCTGGCTCTGCTCAGCCCCTTCAGGCTCAGCTCTGCAGCCTGGGAGGCCTGAATGCGTCCCATGGTCTCAGTTGTGGGGTCGGAGCAGACAGTGGGAGCTCCTGCAGCCTGTTCTGGAGGCCTTGCTGTGTCGTGTTCCATTCCGGTCACTCTGGAAAAGTCCTTTACCTGGGAATTCCCTCATGTGGACCTTGACTTATCTGCCCTCCCAGCAAACCCTGTGAAGCCCTACTGTGTGCCAGGTGCCCCGTAGTGACAGAGTGGGCCAAGTCTCCGTTCCCAGGAGGTGGTGTCCCAACAGGGCGACTCAGGCAAATGGACGGACACCAGAGTGTCAGAGAGTGACAGTGCTTTTGCTCTATGTGGCCACTTTTTGCTGTTTTAAAATTTTACTTATTTATTTATTTATTGAGACAGAGACTCCCTCTGTCACCAGGCTGGAGTGCAGTGGCGCGATCTTGGCTCGCTGCAACCTCCACCTCCCAGGTTCGAGAGATTCTCCTGCCTCAGCCTCCCAAGTAGCTGGGACTACAGGTGTGCGCCACCGTGCCTGGCTAAGTTTTGTATTTATTTTTAGTAGACATGGGGTTTCACCATGTTGGCCAGGCTGGTCTCGATCTCCTGACCTTGTGATCTGCCCATATCGGCCTCCCAAAGTGCTGGGATTATAGGCGTGAGCCTCCTCGCCCGGCCTATTTATTTATTTATTTATTTTACATATTGGGTCTTGCTATGTTGCCCAGGCTGGTCTTGAACTTCTGGCCTCAAGGGATCCTCCTGCTTCAGCCTCCCGAAGTGTTGGGATTGTAGGTGTGAGCCACCATACCCCGCTGACTTTTTAAAAACGGAATGTTAAACTTAGAGAAGAGTTACATGAGAAGTACAAGTGGGCCGCCTCCCTTCACCCAGGTGTATTAGCCGTGTCTCTTTTGCTGTATCACGCCCCCTGCCCGCTCCTCTCACTGGGTGTCCTTCCTGAACCATCCGAGAGTAGGTTGGAGGCTGCGTGGCCCCCTTACACCTAAATTTACTCAGTGGGCGTCTTCCAGAAACGAGGACATTTTCTTACATAACCACAGTGCTATCACCAAAATGAGGAAATGTGACATTGACATAATACTGTTATCTAATCAATCGAACTAGGCAAGGCACACGTGCAGTTAAAAACTTTTTGGTAGCTGCATTAATGCAAGTAACAAGAAATTGGCGACATTATTTTGAATAACGTATTTTCTTTGACCTCAGAGATCAACAATGTAATCACTTCAAGTGTTACTGAGGAGTTTTGGTTGTTTCTTTGTCTAGCAAGTGTTAGATATCTGGGATGTAGTTTACACGTGCGTTCCAGTTTGGACTCGCCCCACGTCAAGGGCAGGATGGGCAGCCACGCGTGAGGAGTGGCTGCCGTGGACAGAGTGGGTAGCGCAGTGCAGGTTCAAGTTCAGAGGCACTTTTGAGAAAGTGCAGGAGCGTGAACAGATGGAGGGTGAATGGGGTGGGTTTGGGGGACAGTGCTGTCACCTGAGGAAGTGACAGCTGAACTGAGATCTGAAGTCTGATGGATGAAGATGCGAGAGAGGACTGTTCTTAGGCAGAGGCAGCAGCTGATGCAAAGGCCCTGGGGCAGGAGGGAGGCCTGGGCCCAGGAAGGTGGGGGAGGGTGCTGAGCAGAGCTAGGCAGGAGCTGGAGAAGGACAGTGCATCCTAATGGTGGGTTAGACTAGAAAGGTCACCGGTTTTCAGGGGCATGATGCATTCTGTTCTTTTTTAAATTTCCTAACTTTCAAAAAAGTCTTTTTTAGAGACTCACCATGTTGCCCAGGCTGGTCTTGAACACCTGGGCTCAAGTGATCCTCCCACCTCGGCCTCCCGAAGTGCTGGGATTACAGGTGTGAGCCATGGTGCTTGGCCTCTGTTCTTTGGTGAAACTCTGGCTGGCTGTGGCTAATGCATGGGTGTGGGCAGGGAGGCAGAGTCGGAGCAGAGGCCAGCTGGGAGGTCCCTTTAGCTACCCGGGCAAGAGATGGGGCCAGCTCGGACCCGAGAGGTGGTAGCGCCTGTGGGGAGAAGTGGCCGGATCTGGGTGGCCTGTGGCAGGGCCTGGCTCTGGCCACCGGGTCTGGGTGTCCCCTCTCACCTTGTCTGTCCCCTGCAGGTCCATGAAGCTGACGTACAAGGAGCCGGGGGAGTTTGAAGGCATCCCCACCTACCGCTTCGTGGCTCCCAAAACCCTGTTCGCCAACGGGTCCACCTACCCACCCAATGAAGGCTTCTGCCCTTGCCGAGAGTCTGGAATTCAGAACGTCAGCACCTGCAGGTTCAGTACGTGTCGACCCTGTGCTGGGAGGGCTCGAGGGTGGGGCCAGCTGAGGGTTTATCTGCCCCAGGCTGTCTGCTTAATCTGTGGCCTCTGTACTCTTGATAATCCCATTAGCCTGAAGATAATGAGGACCTGCGGGAAGAGGATCTGAAAAGGAAGAAATGCCATGTCTAGTAGCCGCTGCCACAGTTAATTTCCATGAACTTCGTGGCTTAGAGCAGCACACACTTGTTATCTTGCAGTTCTGTAGCTCAGAAGTCCGCGTGGGTCTCACCGTGCTCAGATCAAGGAGGCTGCGTTCCTTCTGGAGGCTCTGAGAATCTGGATCTGCCTTTTCCGGCTTCTAGAGGCTTCTCTGGGTTTCTTGGGTCCCGGGCCCTTCCTCCACCTTTGAGGCCGACAGCACAGCATCCTTCTGATCCACTGGGTCCTCGAATCTCTCTCTCTGCCCCCTCTTCCAGTTCTAAGGGCCCTTTAGACCACATCATGCTCTCCTGGAAACCCCAGGACAATCTCCCAATCTTGTTTATTCTTATTTTTATTTTTTGAGACAAAGTCTCAGTCTGTCACCCAGGTTGGAGTGCAGTGGCGCCATTTCAGCTCAGTGCAACCTCCGCCACCCAGGCTCAAGTGATCCTCCCCCCTCAGCCTCCCGAGTAGCTGGGACCACAGGCATGCAGCACCACACCTGGCTAATTCTTTGTATTTTTGGTAGAGATGGGGTTTCACCATGTTGCCCAAGCTGGTCTTGAACTCCTGACCTCAAGCGATTCACCTGCCTTGGCCTCCCAAAGTGCTGGGATTACAGGTGTGAGCGACCGCTCCCGGCCTATTTTTATTTTTTGAGACAAGGTATCACTCTGTAGCCTGGGGCTGGAGTATAGTGGTGCAATTATAGCTCACTGCAGCCTCTACCTCACCGGCTCAAGCGATCCTCCTGCCTCAGCCTCCTGAGTAGCTGGGACCACAGGTGTGAGCCATGATACCTAGCTAATTTTATTTTTGTAAACTTTTTGTAGAGATGTTGTCTCACCATGTTACCCATGCTGGTCTCAGATGCCTGGCCTCATGTGGTCCACCTGCTGTGCCTGTTAAAGCAGTAGGATTCCAGGTGGGAGCCACTGTGCCCAGCCCAGCGTCCTGACCTTCAAGGCAGCAGCTGAGCAGGTCCAGTGCCCCTTTGCCCTGTGACCTAACATAGCCATGGGCTCTGGGGCTTAGGGCGTGGATATGTCTGGGGGGCCATTTCTCTGCCCTCCCACACGGTGATTTGGAACTTGAAAGTGACGCTTAGTGGGAAGGACCCTTCACCCCATTCTGAAATGGAAAGAGGCTGGCGAGGGTCTGTGTGTTTCATAACATCCTCTCGTTCCGCGGTGTGGGGTGGCTGGGCAGATGGGGGGACTGGCACTGGCATGCTGTTTCCTGGCATCGTTGGTGTGTCTCAGTTGTGTGCCAGGCCCCGAGGCACCCCCGCCTCCAGTTGCTCAGTCCGGACCTTTGGGTGTCAGTTGGATTCCCTGTCCTCACCCAGCTCTTCCAGTGCGTCAACAGGCCCAGATGGCGTTACCTCCAGGTTGAGTCCCTGCTCCTCCCTCTCTCTCGCCCTCCCAGCCCCCGCTGCACTGTCCAGGCCACGGCCACGTCCTTCCTGGTGGTCCAGCCCTTTCAATAGCCCACCCCGTAGTGCCACTGTACCGTCCATCTTCTAGACCATCCAGTGCGGTCACTGCTGGCCTTGTGCGGCTGTTTAAATTGAAATTGATTCAAACAAGATCAAACTAAAAGGCAGTTCCTTGGTTGCACTGGCCGTATGTTAAATGCTCATAAGCCATGTGTGTCTAGCGGCTACCATCTTGGATAGCGCAGATAGAGAACATTTCCATCATCACAGGGAGTTCTGTAGCATCCAACAGCAGCAGAGGGATCTTTTAACAACACAGGTCAGTGTGGTGGCTCATGCCTGTAATCACAATTCTGTGGGAGGCCAAGTTGGGTGGGAGGCCAAGCTGGGTGGGAGGCCAAGAGTTCAAGACCAGCCTGGGCAACATAGCAAGACCTCTCTCTACCAAAAAATACAAAAACAAAAAATTAGCTAGGCATGGCGGTGCCTGCCTGTAGTGCTAGCTACATGGAAGGCCGGAGTGGGAGCTTAAGCCCAGAGGCCAAGGCTGCGTGAGCTATGATCACACCACTGCGCTCCAGCCTAGGCAACAGAGCAAGACCCATCTCAAAAAAAAAAAAAAAAAAAAAATGCAGATTGCCACTGTACTCTTAAAATGTCCAGCAGCGGCCGGGTGCGGTGGCTCAAGCCTATAATCCCAGCACTTTGGGAGGCCGAGGCGGGTGGATCACGAGGTCGAGAGATCGAGACCATCCTGGTTAACATGGTGAAACCCCGTCTCTACTAAAAATACAAAAAATTAGCTGGGCATGGTGGCACGTGCCTGTGATCCCAGCTACTCAGGAGGCTGAGGCAGGAGAATTGCCTGAACCCAGGAGGCGGAGGTTGCGGTGAGCCGAGATCGCGCCATTGCACTCCAGCCTGGGTAACAAAAGCGAAACTCCGTCTCAAAAAAAAAAAAATAAATAAATAAATGTCCAGCAGCTTTTCCTGTATTCATAGTGAGGTCCAAACTGCCCACGGTGGCCCTGGGCCCCACAGGATCTAGCCCCCGTCCCGCCCTGGCATCTCTGTGAAGGATCCAGCCCCCGTCCCGCCCTGGCATCTCTCAAGGATCCAGCCCCCACCGGCCTCTCTGACTCCGTTTCTCCCCACACGTCCCCCTTCATTATTCTTCAGCCTTGGTGTCTTCCCCTGTGTTGAGAATATATTGAGGTCAGTGCTGCCTCAGGGCCTTTGCATGGGCCGCTTCCCCTGCTTGGAGTGCTCTTTGTCGGGACTTCTGAGCCGATCAACACTCACCTTCTTTTGGTCTGCATGCAAATGCCATCTCCTCTGGGAGGCCTCCTCTGATTTCCTGTTCTAAAGTTGTCCCCTCTCCCACCTGCTGCTCCCTACGGCTTCCTTTTCTTGTCTTCTAGGTGCTCACTGCTTCCCGAAATCAGGGACTGTCGATTTCATCTTCTTCGTTGGCTACCTCTTGCATTCACTGTCATCCTTGTGGGCGTGACAAGCTCTTGGTTTTATTCTTAGCTTCTAGAACTGTGGCCTGCATTTAATGGATACTCATACAGTATTTGAATATAGGGATGGTGAGTGTGTTCTGTACTTAGGAAATGGAGGCTTGAGGCTGGACGTGACCAAGGTCACAGGGTTGGTGGGACTGGAAGCCGAGCTTCTGTTTGACTGCGTCTTGCCTTTTGGGAGCCTTTTTTGGTTGAAGCCCCAACCTGCAGCTGGAGACGGCGACTCTAGAGGACTGGTCTGCAGCAGGGGTCAGGAGGAAGGACTGTCCACAGATCGCACGGTTTTCCCCATTTCCGGCGGGACGGAGCACCCTGTGAGCGAATGGTTTGGAGCTGTCTCCTGGTCCTGTCTGGCCCACCTGAGCATTGGCCTCTGTTTGCTTCATTCTTTGCTGGTGTTGGTGGGGATTTCTGCACTTAACATTGAGATTCTGCCCGATAGGAGGTGTGTTCCAGCAACGGTGGCAAGTGGCAGATGTTGGGCTCCACTTGATTTAGGCCAAAAGGGCACTTCTTGGTTTGCGTAATGAAAAATTCCAGGGCAGATCCCTGCATTCGGCACAAGTCCAGAAGTTAGATGTTGCCTGGAAGTTGCCCATGCCAAGTCCCAGCTCACTTTTCTGCTGGACTGGCTTTGCTGGCAGGCAAGCTCTCCCTCCTGGCTGCCTGTGGAGGCTCCAGACTCACCTCCACCCAGCTCCGAGTCCTGCAGCAAGTGGGCCACCTTCGTGTCCTTCAGTCCAGCACAAGTCCCAGGGTTTGCTCTAATTGGTCCACCTGGCACCCATGCCCAGCTGTGAACCCATCACGGTAGCTGAGGTGGACTATGCTGATTGGCCAGGCTCGTGTCACATGCTCAGCTGGCTCCCTGGGTGGGCTGGCCCCACTGGAAGCACAAGGCTGAATGAAAGTAGGGGAAGTAGGGGTGTAGGGACCAGAAGGAGGGGGAGAAATGACATGCCCATCCCTTCCAAGGGCTTGGGATGAGGTGTGCCCTGCCTTCTGTTGGCACATCTGCCAAAAGACTTTCAAAAGCACAAGAGAATTTTAAAATATTTATTTAAATAACGTTTTTTTCTTTTATTTACTTATATTTTTGGGACAGGGTTTCACTCTGTCGCCCACGCTCAAGTGCAGTGGTGCAATCACAGCTCACGGCAGCCTCGACCTCCTGGGCTCAAATGATTCTCCCACCTTAGCCTCCCGGGTAGCTGAGAGCACCGGTCCACACCACCACATCTGGCTAATTTATTTTATTTTTAAATTTTTTTTGTAGAGATGGGGTTGTGCCGTCTTGCCTGGGGTTAGTTTTTGCTTCTGAATAAAATATTCATGTTCCCAGATGACTCACGCAGTTTTGGGGGTTTTTGGCTTTGTTTTTTTGAGCCAGGGTCTCACTCTGTTGCCCAGGCTGGAGTGAGTGGTACTATCACGGCTCACTGCAGCCTGACGTCCATCACTTGATCGATCCTCCCACCTCAACCTCCCAAGTAGTTGGGACTACAGGCGCTTGCTACTATGCCCAGCTAATTTTTAAATTTTTTGTAGAGATGGGGGTCTCACCATATTGCCCAGGCTAGTCTTGAGGTCCTGGGCTTAAGCGATCCTCCCGCCCGAAGTGCTGGGATTACAGGCATGAGCCGCTGCGCCCGGCTGACATGCGTAGTTTGAAACTTGCCAAAGTCAACGCACCACGTGGCCAGCACCCTGACTGAGAAACAGAACACGACAGGCCGGATGCCGCTCACACTCCTCCCACCGCCCTGCTCTGTAGCCCCAGAGCTCAGCTGGTTTGCATCTCCATGCAAATGGACCCAAAAGCTAGATTCCTGTTTCTCCTGTGCACCCCTGAGCACCCTGCTGTGACTCGTCCGTGACATTGTGACGGTTGCAGCGCCCCTTCATTGCTGCGTGGTGTTCCATCCTGGGCGCCACTTCCATCCTCTCACTCCTTCCATTGCTCCTGGGCATGCGAGTTCCTGTTTTTGACCATACCGTGGTGCACACGTGTCGTTTGCACCCATGTCCGTGTTTCTGTGGCATTTTATCTAAAGAGTAAAGGTACCCATGCCTTTGCCTTTCTAGGCCTTGAAATCTGCTGGACTCGGACACTTCCCTCATCGCAAACCTCCCTCTCCCACGAGGACCTCCAGCTTGCGTCATAGAGCCAACTAGTTATCATCTGTGGCAATCCTGGACAATTATGTCTGGCTAGATATGCCATAAAGCTATAAATTAATTACCACTTACTGCCAGGAATATCTTTCTCGGCGTGTTTGGTAATAAAATTGGAAGAAACATGTGCGCGGGCCTGTGCAGGCTTGCCCTCTGAGGCAAGGGCAGGGCCTGGCACGTTACCCCATCCCACCTCGGTCTCCACCGGGGGCTGTGAGTAGGCCAGGGCTTGCTTGAGATTCCTCCAGGGCCTGGCTCCATGGCTGCCTCCTCGGCGGGAGGCCATGAGAGTGTTTCCACTTGTGGGGTGCGGTGCTCGCGTGTGCCCTGTTGGGCAAAAGGGCTTGTGTCATATGCCCAACTGGCTCTTTTGCCTGAGATGGGAGGATGAGAGGCAATGTTTTCCAAATTGTGGAGGACATTGTCCCTGCAGGTTCTTGAGATGGCTTCAGAAGGTCCAAGGAGGTGAGAGGGAGCTTCTGGGCCCATCCTCTTTCTCTGCTTGCCATCGCCTGCAGGAGAGGGGTCTCTGTTGGTGCTCGGAGGGCTCCAAGACCCTTCCACACTCATCAGTTTTTTGTTTTGTTTTTTTTTTTTTTTTTAAACAGAAAAAGATCAGGGCGTCCAGCTAAAGCGTTGTGCAGTAACAGGTTCTAGTTAGAACTTACAACATTCATTATTTTGCATGGTATTTATTCTAATATTTTCCCTCCCTCCCTCCCTCCCTTCCTTTTTTTTTGACACACTCTTTCTCTGTTGCCAAGGCTGGAGTGCAGTGGCACGATCTTGGCTTACTGCAATCTCTACAAACTGTCGTCCAGGCTGGAGTGCAGTGGTGCGATTTCACCTCACTGCAACCTCTGAAGCCTCCCAAGTTCGAGCAATTCTCCTTCCTCAGCCTCCCAAGTAGCTGGGATTACAGGCGCGTACCATGCCTGGCTAATTTTTGTATTTTTAGTAGAGATGGCGGGGGGGGTCTCACCATGTTGCCCAGGTTGGTCTTGAACTTCTGACCTCAGGTGGTCCGCCCACCTCGGCCTCCCAAAGGGCTGGGATCACAGGTGTGAGCCACCGCGCCTGGCTCAAATATGTACTTTCTAATTGCCGCAAGTGTTTGCCAGGAACGGCACAGCTGTAAAGCTTCCCTTTAAAATACAGAGACGGAAGGACGGCCGTGGCAGCGGGTTCAGAGCGGCTCATTATATAACGGTGCAGGGGGCGTTCAGATGTGATGAAACTGAAGAGGTTCTGGGATGAGTAGTGCTTGAGAAACCGTAAGGGCAGGCTGCACAGAGACTGAGAAGGACGAGGCCTGACCTGGATCAGAGGCCCGGCTTTTATTTCACACCAGTGCCTGGCTTTGCTAAGAAAAGCAGAGATACTTCAGAGGGGTGAGCTGAGATGCCCGCAAGCATGGTTGCTGGTCCTCTGGCCGGCAGTGAGGGAGGGCCGATGCCTTGTGGGAAGGAGACCTTGTGAGTTTGATTTTGTTTGTTTTTCTTTCTTACGGAGGCACAATCCATGTAACATGAAATTAACCATTTTGAAGTGAACGCTTCGGTGGCATTTAGCCCAGTCAAAAGGTTGTGCAGCCGTCACCTGTATTTCACTCCGGAACATTTCAGTCACCCCAAAAGGAGATCCAGACTCATCAGCTGATCACTCCCGCCCCCTTCCCCGGCCCCTGGTCACCACCTGTCAGCTCTGTTTGTAGATTAGCAAGGTCTGGGTCCTTGTGAGCTTTTTAATTTTTTTTTTTTCTTTTGAGACAGGATTTTGCTCTGTTGCCCAGGCTGGAGTTCTGTGGCACAATCACGGCTCCCTGCAGCCTCAGTCTCCGAGGCTCAGGTGATTCTCCTGCCTCAGCCTCCTGAGTAGCTCAGACTGTACGCATGCGCCACCATGCCAGGCTAATTTTTTGTAGAGATGGGGTCTTACCATGTTGCCCAGACTGGCCTCCGATTCCCGGGCACAAGTGATCTGCCTGCCGAGGCCTCCCAAGGTGTTGGGATTACAGGGGTGAGCTTTGAAGAGAGGCCCGCTCCCTGTTCCTTGTTAACTTGTCCCTCAGGTGAGCTGGTGTTCGCCTGGTTTGGCTGGTCCGTGGCGAGGCTGACCTCACGTTTGTAGCTGGTGTGGGAGACCCGGCCGCAGGTGCACACACCTGAGCTCCGATTGTTGCTGCGTGGCCTGCAGGGGGCAGCGTGGGCTGCCTGGCTTGTGCTCCAGACACCCTCCCCACACCCAAGTTCAAATCTGGCGGCACCTTTTCCATCCCCGCCTCCCTAGCTCCCGCGTGTGCCTCTCCCCTCCCTGCGCTCTTCTGCCATGCCTCCCACCTGGGTCTCGCTGCCCAGGCCTCCTCCTGCTCCTGTGAGCGGCCTCTGCCTTCCTTTGGTTTCTCCTGCCTCACCCGACTTCTGGTGCAGAGCTTGGCCCTCAACTTAGGGCCCGGGCTCTTTACAGAATGGAGGGGAGCCGCCTTGCCTGGTTGTCTTGTCATCACCACGGGGTGCTCCGCGGACCACAGTTCTTGGCAGACCTCCAGCCTGGCAGGGCCTGCCAATGCGCTGTCTTCTCCTCATGCCCCTCCCTGCCCCTCTGCCTTCCAGGTGCCCCCTTGTTTCTCTCCCATCCTCACTTCCTCTACGCTGACCCGGTCCTGGCCGAAGCAGTGACTGGCCTGCACCCTAACCAGGAGGCACACTCCTTGTTCCTGGACATCCACCCGGTGAGCTGCTGCCATCCTCTGCGGGGCAGTGGGTGGGTCCTGGTTGGGGCACACCTGGCCGCCCCTGCTCCCCACAAGCACAGAGCTGCTGCGGGCTGGGGTGGTGGGAAGCCTGGCTTCTAGACTCTCCAGGCACCCAAAGTCCTTGCTTTAACCCGACTCCAAAGTTCAAGATGGTTCAGGGGTTTTATGATCCTTTTCTAAGGTACTGGTTCTATCAGTGGGCCCCAAGACAGTAAATTCATTAGAACTTATCAGCTGGGGTGTCTCCTACATGTGAGCTGGAGGCAGCCCTCTGGATGTGTCAAGATACCATAAAGATCTTCAGGGAGAGCCTGGAACATCTTGCGGATAAATCACGCAGGGAATTTGTCCTGTGTGAAGTTCTGTCTACAGGCAGGGAGCTGGACATGTGACCCTCCCAGGGACACGCCCTCAGCCTGTGGCCTCTTCTCGGCACCTCTGGTCTCTATAAAATATGCCCAGTTGGACTTGGGGGCTGCTACCACTGATTCAGAAATCTGTGGGTTTTCTGTTTCCTGGGTGGGCACTTGTGGTCTCTTTCACAGGCCTTTAATAAAATTAAATTTTTTTTGAGACAGGGTCTCGCTCTGTTGCCCAGGCTGGAGTGCGGTGGCATGATCATGGCTCACTGCAGCCTCGACCTCACTGGGCTCAGGTGATCCGCCCCTCTCACCCCGCCTGGTAGCTGGGACTGCAGACATGTGCCACCACGCCTGGCTAATTTTTATGTCTTTTGTAGAGATGTTGCCCAGCCTGCTCTTGAACTCCTGGACACAAGTGATCTGCCTGTCTAGGCCTCCCAAAGTGCTGGAATTACAGGCACGAGCCACTGTTCCCAGCCAAAATTAATGTTCTAAATTGAGAAAAGAATAGCTGTGTGTTTTTGAGGTGTACCATGTGATGTTATGATATGTGTATGTGTTGTGGAATGTCTAAGTAAGCCGATTAACATAGGCGTCACTCCACGTACTGACCATGTGTTAGTGGTGAGAACATTTACAATCCACACTCAGCAAATTTCAAGTATAAGGACAAGGCTATTCACTGTAGTCACCATGCTGTGTTGTACAGTACAGTTCGGTGACTGACGCTCTATTGTACAGGAGATCCGAACTTACTCCTCCTTACTGAAATTCTGTCTCCTTTAAGCGACCCCCCACCCCCCGTCTGCCGTCCCAGCCCCTGGTAACCAGTATTCTACCCTCTGCTTCCATGAATTCAACTTTCTTTTTTTTTTTTTTTTTGAGACGGAGTCTCACTCTGGTCACCCAGGCTGGAGTACAGTGGCTTGATCTCTGCTCACCGCAACCTCCTCCTCCCGGGTTCAAGCAATTCCCCTGCCTCAGCCTCCCAAGTAGCTGGGATTACAGATATGCACCATCACACCTGGCTAATTTTTGTCTTTTTATTAGAGACTGGGTTTCGCCACGTTGGCCGGGCTGGTCTCGAACTCCTGACCTCAGGTGATTCACCCACCTTGGCCTCCCAAAGTGCTGGGATTATAGGTGTGAGCCACCGTGCCCAGCCTGAATTCAACTTTTTTAGATTCCACATACGAGCGAGATCACGCAGTATCTGTTTCTCTATGCCTAGCCTATTTTACTTACTTAATCTCCTCCAGGTTTGTCATGTCACAAATGACAGGATTTCCCTGTTTTAATTTTTATTTATTGATTTTTTGACAGAGTCTCACTCTGTTGCACAGGCTGGAGTGTAGTGGTGTGATCTCGGCTCCCTGCAACCTCCGCCTCCTGGGTTCAAGCAATTCTCCTGCCTCAGCCTCCCGAGTAGATGAGATTAAAGGTGTGCACCACCACACCCGGCGAATTGTTGTGTTTTTGGTAGAGATGGTGTTTCATTACCTTGGCCAAGCCGATCTGAAACTCCTGGCCTCAAGTGATCTGCCTGCCTCAGCCTCCCAAAGTGCTGCGATGACAGGCATGAGCCGCCTTGCCCGGCCGGATTTCCATCTTCTTCAACGCTGGGCATACCCCCACGGTGTGCCCCATCTCTGCCGTGCCCATTCATTCACTGACGGACACTTCACTTGGTTCTGTATCTTGGCCGCAGTGTACCTGGGAGTGCCCCTGGCTGTTTGTCACACTGATTTCCTCTGGGTGATTCTGGCAGTGGGCTTGCTGAGCCGACGGTAGTTCTGGTTTTCGTTGTCTGAGGAAGCTCGTGCGTTGGCCCCGTTGCTGCGCCCCTCGGGCCCTTCCCGAAGCCCCACTGCTGTTCGGCACGGTTTTTCTTTGTCTTTCCAGACCTCCTTCGCCACTGGCTCGATGCCCTCAGCCCCCGCCCTGGCCCCGGCTCTCCGCCTTCCCTCTCTTCGCAGTTCATTCCTCCTCCGACCTCTCTTGCCCTTCCACAGAATTCCACCATGAACACGGGCCTCTCTGTGCTCTCCCTGATCACTTTCCTTTCAGGGCACAGATTTTCTCCCCCCCCAACGCCCCCGCCTCACATCCAGAAAGACGGGGTTAAGGCTGGGAGCCCAGGGAGAGGCCAACAGCTGCTCTGCTGTGGCCACGTTAGCCGCTGCCTCCAGATCGGCTCGAAGCACCCGGGGAGAGGAAGTGGGCTTTGCTCCTTTGTGATTTGAGCTGGGCACGTTGGGAAGAGGGATGGTAACAGCCTCTTGCTGCCTGTTGGCCATTAGCCTTGAAAACCAAATGCGTGTTGGAAGCTGCTTCCATGCGGCCACTTTTCTGCTCCTGAAACGCGGGGAGGGCATAGGGATAGGGAGTCCCAGGGTTCTGCTTATGGTGGGATCACAGCTCAGACTTAGGATAACGACAAAATTCAAAGCAAAATTAGCAAAGGGAGAAAGCACCTAGGGTGAAGTCGGGGCGGCCAGGCTGGAGCTTCCAGAGTCTTCTCCCAGCGGGGGTCGCACAGGCGCACCTAACGTCTTTGGCCACGAGTGGTGGCAACGTGTAGGTGATGCTGTCTAGCAGGGAAGGCCGTGAGAATTTCAGTGCCCAGGGTGTTTCTCTAGGGATCAATCACGTGACAGGTATCAAAATTCTAGACCCTGGGAAGGAAAGCGGGTGCTGAGCAGGAGCCATGTCTGTGCAAATAATTTCGGCCCAGTGAACAACTCTCATCACCTAGGGGATGGTGGGGACCCTCCTGAAATCGGGGTTTCTGGATGCCAGCCACGGGCCGGCCTTGCCAGCAGAATTCCCGAGGAGAGCAGCTTCAGGCGTGCAGTGCGAACTCTGTCCGACTCACCGGAGATCTCACGCCCATCCCCCCAGGCTCTGGAGGGCAAGTGCTCCCCAGTCCTGGCATCAAGGGCCATAAGGCAGAAAACATCTTTCCCTACAGTGCACGTGATCCTAAGCCAGGCGTTTATGGCCCCGAGTGTGGCTACCTTGCATACCTTATTTCTGCTCTTGCGTTATCTCTATTTTACAGCTAAGGAAGCAGCTCTCAGCTGAGAAGACCCTATTGCAGTTCTCTGACCTCAAATCTGGTTTTATTTCCACTATAGTTTCCCGACTTCATTCTGGAACCACCTTCTTGTGTTTGTTGACATGTGCACTTCACTTCTGTTATTTACTTAAAAAAAAAGTCCCCTAAAAAAAAAGAGCTGGGTCTAGTTGCTCATGGCTGTAATTCCAGTGCTTTGGGAGGCTAAGGCAGGAAGATCACTGAAGACTAGGAGTTCGAGACCAGCCTGGGCAACATAGTGAGACTCCGTCTCTACAAAAATAATGATAAATTGGCTGGGTGCAGTGGCTCACCCTGTAATTGCAGCACTTTGGGAGGCTGAGGTGGGCAGATCACTTGTGGCCAGGAGTTTGAGACGAGCCTTGTCAACATGGTGAAACCCTGTCTTTACTAAAAATAACAAAAATTAGCCAAGTGTGGTGGTACATACCTGTAGTCCCAGCTACTGGGGGTGCTGAGGCAGGACAGTTACTTGAACCCAGGAGGCAGAGGTTGCAGTGAGCAACTGCACTCCAGCCTGGATGGCTGAGGGAGACTCTGTCTCAAAAAAAAGATAAAAATAAATTTCTGCACAAAAGAAGCTTTTTACTACTACCTCAACTAGGAAATTACAAAATTCTCCAAAAAAGAAAACAACCATAAAAATGAACAAAGAAAAATATATTAGGCTGGCCAGGCACGGTGGCTCATGCCTGGAATCCCAGCACTTTGGGAGGCCAAGGCAGGCAGATCATGAGGTCAGGAGTTAAAAGACCAGCCTGGCCTAAATATGGTGAAACCCCATCTCTACTAAAAATACAAAAATGAGCCAGGCATGGTGGCTTCCAGCTACTCGGGAGACTGAGGCAGGAGAATCACTTGAACTAGGAGGCGGAGATTGCAGTGAGCCGAAATCATACCACTGCACTCCAGCCTGGGTGACAGAGTGAGACTCAATCTCCAAAAAAAAAAAAAAAAAAAGCCTCTACGTAAAATATGAGGCTCTATGTAAAGTACCTTTGTCTGCCAGCGGGGGCGAACCTGAGGCAGCTCTCGGCACCATGGTTAAAGGGGGAGGTTTTGTGCGGGTGTATTATTAGAGGAGCATTGAAGACCATGCAAACACCAGGCTGCGACCGACTCTTCAGAATGATCAGGGACAGTTGGGAGTGAATTGAGAAGGGATTCTCATCCATGTTATTGAACGTGGAGGTGTAGGGGGCATCTACAAATCGCCATTCTGCCCTTTGGGAAACCTCACTGTCTTAGGGACAGGTGGGAGTGATTTGGGTTTTCCACCCCGAGACAGGCTTGCTTTACAAAACGGACCTCCTGAGGGTGTGACTGTGTGGGAGCATTTGTTTCCCTGTAAGCGGGGAGAACCAGGAGGAGATCCCAGGGCACTTGCACATTGCTAGAACCGTGGACTCCCCCAACCCGTGGCTTGTTTTAGGTCAGATATAAGCAAGCTCCACTGGGCAGTTAGCTGGGACGCCCACCCTCTTGCCTGAGACCAGGGAGAGGAGGGATTGGTGGCATCCCTGGAGCTGGGGGGGGGGTGCAGTCTCCTCACTGTGTGTGTTGCTGCAGGTCACTGGAATCCCCATGAACTGCTCGGTGAAACTGCAGCTGAGCCTCTACATGAAATCCATCAAAGGCATTGGGTGAGTGGGGACTGGCACTGGGGTTGCATTGTTCATTTAGAGATGAGGGGCTCAGCACTCTGGTGGTCCCAGACTCTAGTGACATACCCCAGAACCAGGGCATGGGGAAGGGAGAGGGTCCTGTTGGGGGTGGAATCCAGTCCCTGCAGATCTTCTCCTGAGGGTTCCTGGTTCTGAGCCAGGTCCTGACCTGCATCCTGATATTCCTTCCCTAGAACCCCACTTTTCTTTCTCAACATTCACCCTTTCCCCGCCAGTTAGCCAGAATCTTCACTCCAAGCTGTCTCCTACTCAACAGAGTGGCAAAAATGAAAGCCTGGCAAAACCGAATGTTCGCAAATGGAAACTTACCAAACAGCATTCTTAAGTTTGACTACTCATTTTATAAGAATTTTTTGAGCACTGATTTCCTCTTTTTGATTTTTAAAATAAAACAGCTTTATGGAAATACAATTCACGTACTCTAAAACTCACCCTTTTAAAATGCACAATTCAAAATTAAAAAATTAAAACAAACTTCCTCCCCCAAAATAAAATGCACAATTCAGTGATTTATGGTCTATTCACAGAATTGTGCATCTATTACCACAATCAATTTTGGAACGTTTTCATCACCCCCAAAAGAAACCACGCATCCATTAACACTCACTCCCAATTCCCTCAGCCCTGGGCAGCCCCACTCCTCTACTTCCCGCCTCTGAGGACTTGCCTGTTCTGGGCATCTCATATACACAGGATCATACGCTCTCATATACATGGGATCATACGCTCTCATATAAATGGAATCATACGCTCTCATATACACGGGATCATACGTTCTCATATACACAGGATCATACGCTCTCATATACACAGGATCATATGCTCTCATATACACAGGATCATATGCTCTCATATACATGGAATCATACGCTCTCATATATACCGGATCATATGCTCTCATATACACGGGATCATACGCACTCATATAAATGGAATCATACGCTCTCATATACATGGGATCATATGCTCTCATATACACGGGATCGTATGCTCTCATATAAATGGAATCATATGCTCTCATATAAATGGAATCATACGCTCTCATATACATGGGATCATATGCTCTCATATACACGGGATCATACGCACTCATATAAATGGAATCATACGCTCTCATATACATGGGATCATATGCTCTCATATACACGGGATTGTATGCTCTCATATAAATGGAATCATATGCTCTCATATAAATGGAATCATATGCTCTCATATACATGGGATCATATGCTCTCATATACACGGATCGTATGCTGTCATTTACACGGGATCATATGCTCTCATATACGTGGGATCGTATGCTGTCATTTACCTGGGATCGTATACTCTCATATACATGGGATTATACGCTCTCATATACACGGGATCATATGCTCTCATATACACAGAATCATATGCTGTCATGTACACGGGATCATACGCTCTCATATAAATGGAATCATATGCTCTCATATACACGGGATCATACGCTGTCATATACATGGGATCATATGCTGTCATATAAATGGAATCATATGCTCTCATATAAATGGAATCATACGCTCTCATATACACGGGATCATATGCTCTCATATACATGGGGTCATATGCTCTCATATACACGGGATCATATGCTCTCATATACACAGAATCATATGCTGTCATATACACGGGATCATATGCTCTCATATAAATGGAATCATATGCTCTCATATACACGGGATCATATGCTGTCATTTACACGGGATCATACGCTCTCATATACATGGGATCATATGCTCTCATATACACGGGATCATATGCTCTCATATACACAGGATCATACGCTCTCATATACATAGGATCATACGCTATGTGGTCTTTGCGTCTGGCTTCTTTCATTTAGGATCGTGTTTTCAAGGTTCATGTTGTAGCATGGATCAGTACATTTCATGGCTGGATAATATTCCATTGTCTGGATAGACCACATTTATTTATCAGTTGATGGACGTTTGGGTTGTTTCCACGTTTTGGCCATTATGGATAATGCAGCTGTCAATGCTCCTGTTGAAGCCCGGTGTGGACATCTGTTCCCATTTTCCTTAGGTGCGTGCCGAGGGATGGAATGGCTGGGTCCTATGTTAACGCTTTGTTTAACTGTTTGAGGAATGGCACAGCCTCTGCCCCATTCCCATTCTTACCAGCAGCGCTCAGGCTCCCGCTTCCTCCCACGTGTACCCGCACTCGCCGTGACATTAGCTCTGCTAGAACTTGTTGAGGGATTATACTGGCTTGTCGCCATGTCAGTGTCTGGACTTTTTAGCATATTTGAAATAGTTTTGTTTTAAAAAAATTCTCTTAGAAAAACCCGTGGGTTGCAGGAATGCGAGCCTCTATTCAGCTTTATCCAATGCCTCTCGGCTGGAAAGAATCACACTTTGTCAGAGAATGGCAGGGAGTAATAGCTGTCAGCTCATTTCCTTCATCCTGTCCCTGCATTTGATTTTTGTATTTTGAGGCCACTTCGGGGATTTGTTCTCGGTGGATTTGTGGGTGGTGAAACAGCCCGAGGCACAGAAGAGGCGTTCCCAACCCGAGTCTTCCTTCTGGTTCCACCACGTGGCACCTGGGCTGCTAACTGGGATGCAACTGGGGCCAAGTGGGTGACCCAGATAGAAGAGGCCACCTGCGGCCGAGGACACAGCCCCTTCCCAGCACCCGCTGACGGTGGCCCCGTGGAGATGTGGGCTCAGTGTGGCCATGTCCTCTGCATCTTTCCAAAGGATCTCCAAATCTGGATTTGGAGGAGATCTGTCCATTTTTATTTTTTGGAAGGTAATTCATATTCTTTATTCGAGACAAAGTCTTGTTCTGTCGCCCAGGCTGGAGTGCAGTAGCATGATCTCAGCTCACTGCAACCTCTGCCTCCCGGGTTCCAGTGATTCTGCCTCAGCCTTCTGAGTAGCTAGGATTACAGGTGCTCACCACACCCAGCTAATTTTTGTATTTTTAGTGGAGACGGGATTTCACCAAGTTGGCGAGGCTGTTCTCGAACTTCTGACCTCAGGCTGTTCTCGAACTTCTGCCTTCCAGAGTGCTGGGATTACAGGCATGAGCCACGGCGCCCGGCCTAATTCACATTCGGACACACGGTTCATGTGGGCAGCTGGCCTGTGCTCTGCCAGTGACCTGTGCACCGGCTGCTGTGGGCCACTCACCCAACCTCTCTGGGCCTCATGGCTGCTGACTTCCCTGCGGACTGGTAACAAGGCGCTCCAGAGAAGTGGTCTCAACAGCGGATATTGAGGGCCACGAGGGATGGCCGTGGGAAAAGTGTAGAGACTCAGCTGCCAGGAAGCAGAGCTGTCTCGTGACCTGTCGGGGGAGCTTCTGTGCTCCTTGCTCACTAGATAAAGGCAGTGGTGTCGCATGTCACTTGCATACAATTCCCATTGGTTCTTACAAAGTCTTTCAGAGGAAAGCAGCCAAAGTGGACGGCCCCGCGCACTGTCTTTCCACTGTGGCTCGTCCTCTGCAGGTGATAGTGTGTGCCCACTTCACTATGCAATACCCTGCAAACAAGGGGTTCCAGAGACCTCCAATAATTGTGATTGGGGGATCTGAGCCTTATTTTATTTTATTTTTTTAAGATGGGGTTTCACCATGATGGCCAGGCTGGTCTTGAACTCCTGACCTCAGGTGATCCACCCACCTCAGCCTCCCAAAGTGCTAGGATTACAGGCGTGAGCCACCACGCCCGGCTATTTTTTATTTTTTAAGACAGAGTCTCTCTCTGTCGCCCAGGCTGCCATGCAGTGGTGCAATTTTGGCTCACTGCAACCTCTGCCTCCTGGGTTCAAGCAATTCTCCTGCCTCAGCCTCCTGAGTAGGTGAGATTACAGATGCCCGCCACCCCACCCAGATAATTTTTGTATTTTTAATAGAGACGGGGTTTCACCATGTTTGCCAGGCTGGTCTCAAAACTCCTGACCTCAGATGATCCACCCGCCTTGGCCTCCCAAAGTGCTGAGATTATAGGTGTGAACCACTGTGCCCGGCCTGTGACTGGGGGATTTGAGCCTTTTGTGCTGACTTTGGCACCCGCCCCTAGTGACTTCCACCTCCCATCCCTACTGCTGTGCATGGTGAAGTGACAGGATATTTGTGTGTCCATTTCTTTACTGGGATTGAACAATAATAATAATAATAATAATAATAATAAATGTGTCAAGCGCTTTTACATGCTGGGTAGTTTTCTAAGCACGTTACTCAGATCACTGCACCGGATCCTCCCTAGAGCCTTAGGAGGAGTTATATAATAATATCTCCCTTATACAGGAAGCGACAGAGAGAGACTCAGTAGCATGCCTAAGGTCACAGAGCTCGCAAGTGGCTGTGTCAGGGGTCCCCGAGGCCACCACAGTCTTGATGATTTGCTGGGAAGCCTCAGGACACAGCATGCGGTTGTACACATGGCTGGGATTTATTACAGTAAACGGATTCAAAGCAGATCAGCAAAGGGAACAGCCACAGGAGGCCAAGTCAAGAGGAAAGCAGGCGCCAGCTTCCAGAGCCCTCTCCCGAGGAGTTGCCCAATTCCTGCTGTAGGCAGTTGTGACAACCCACGTGACATGTCATCTGCCAGAGAAGCTCGTTAGAGAGACTCAGTGCCCAGGGTTTTTACTGGGGGCTGGTCACGTGGCCACCCTCTGCCTGGCAGGTACCGAAATTGCAGACCCTCAAAAGGCCAGCAGGTGTTCGGTATCAACCACGTTACTTGTACGGATTGCTCAGGCACAGTGAGCCGTCCTTGTCAGTTAGGGAGCAGTGGGGACCCTCCGAAATCCAGGCTCCCAGACGCCAGCCCTGGGCCAGCCTTGCCAGCAGCCCGTGTGAGGAGGGAAGGCTTGGGACCGCCACAAGAACACGCGCCTGCACGGCAACCCAGGTGGGATTCGAACCCAGGCAGGGAGCTCGAGTGTGCGACATTAACCACCTCGCCACACTGCCTTTTCTGCTAGACACCTGCAGTGTGTCTGGGTCCGAGCTGGGGAAGTGGTGAGCCAGCCCACCCTGCTGCTCAGTACTGGGTGTGAGTTGCTGTATTCACTTCCTGTTGTTGCTGTCACAAATTTGCCACAAATGTCCTGGCTCACTTTTAAAGACTGTCTGACAGTCTGAAGTCCGAAGGGGCCCAGCAGGGCTAAGATCAAGGTGTCGGCAGGCCTTGTTCCTTCCGCAGGCTCTGGGGAAGGACCTGTGTCTTGCCGTTTTCAGCTTCTAGAAGCTGCCTACTACCATCCTGAGCGCATGACCTTCATCCTAAGCCTCCCTGTTTTTCCTTTTTGTTTGTTTATTGTTGTTGAGACAGAGTCTCGCTCTGCTGTCTAGACTGGAGTGCAGTGGCACGATCCATAGTTCACTGCAGCCTCAACCTCCCGGGCTTAGGTGATCCTCCCACCTCAGCCTCTTGAGTAGCTGGGACTACAGGCACGTGCCACCACGACCTGCTAATTTTTTTTTTCTTTTTTTTTTTTTTTTTTTTGGAGAGATAGGGTCTCACTATGTTGTCGGGGCTGGTCTTGAACTCCTGGGCTCAAGTGATCCTCCCACCTTAGCCTCCCAAAGTGCTGGGATCCGAGATGTGAGCCACCGCGCCTGGCCTCTCCCTCTTTAAAGCCAGCAACGTAGTGTTGTTCCAGTTTCTCCCTGCCTCTAACCTCCTGCTTCCCTCTTTTTAAAAATTTAGTTTTTTGGCTGGGGGTGGTGTCTCACACCTGTAATCCTTGAACTTTGAAAGGCCAAGGTGGGTGATCACAAGGTCAGGAGTTCGAGACCATCCTTGCTAACATGGTGAAACTCCATCTCTACTAAAAAAAAAAAAAAAAATAGCCAGGTGTGGTGGCGTGCGCCTAAAATCCCAGCTACTCGGGAGGCTGAGGCAGGAGAATTGCTTGAACCCAGGAGGCAGAAGTTGGAGTGAGCCAAGATCGTGCCACTGCACTCCAGCTTGGGTGACAGAGCGAGACTCCATCTAAAAAAACAAATTTGTGTGTTTTTTTAGGTTTTTTAAAAATTTATTTTTGTGTTTTTCATTTTCTCTCTCTTGCCTGATTGCTCTGGCTAGGACTTCCTGCTTCTCTCTTAAGGACTCTTGAGATACTCCAGGACACTCTTTCCATCTCAGAGCCTTGTAGTCACATCTGCTGTGTGTCTGGGTCTGCGCTGGGGAAGTGGTGAGCCGGCCCACCCTGCTGCTCAGTATTGGGTGTGAGTTGCTGTATTCACTTCCTGTTGTTGCTGTCACAAATTTGCCACAAATGTCCTGGCTCACTTTTAAAGACTGCATTCCAGGCATCTGAAAGGGAGGAGGGAAAAAAGGCTCACCTCCCAGCTGTGAAAGCTTCTTTTTAAGCAGCCTTCCCAGCCGTCCCACGTAACGCTTCTGCAAACATCTCTAACCAGAACTTGGTCACAGAGCCTTGCTTGCCACAAGAGAGGCTGAGATGGAGTCTTTAGCTGGGTGAATTGCCATCCTGAGTAAAACGTGGGTTCTGTTTCTGAAAGGGATCAATGGATTTTGGCTGGGTCACTGGTTTTCTCTACCCTGTAGGAGACGTGAGTTTTAAATTTAAAAAGATTATTATCAAATTGTGAAGCTCTTTGCCAGAGGAGATTCCTTCCAGCAGCCCATCAAAACACTGGTTCCGTAAGCCCACTGCCGTCGAGTGCCATGGCTTCTCTTCCTCGGGGGTATATGCCACAACCCCCAGTGGATGCCTGAAACTGGGGTAGTGCTGAACCCTATGCAGCATGTACTATACTTCTTCCTACACACACACATCTATGATAAAGTTAATTTGTGGCCGGGCGTGGTGGTTCACGCCTGTAATCCCAGCACTTTGAGAGGCTGAGGCAGGTGGAACTCCTGAGGTCGGGAGTTCGCCACTAGCCTGGCCAACATGGTGAAACCTCGTCTCTATTAAAATACAAAAAAATTAGTCGGGTGTGGTGGCAGGTGCCTGTAATCCCAGCTACGGGTGGCTGAGGCAGGAGAATTGCTTGACCTGGGAGGCAGAGGTTGCCGAGAACACACCATTGCACTCCAGCCTGGGAAATAAGAACGAAACTCCATCTCAAAAAAAAAAAAAAAAAAAAAAAAGTTAATTTGTAAATTAGGCATAGCAGCAATTAACAATAACTAAGAATTGGGTAATTGTAACAATATACTATAATAAAAGTTATGTGACTGTGATCTCTCTCTCAAAGTATCTTATTGTACTGTACTGAGCATAAGAAATGGCAGAAATCAAAACCATGGATAAGGAGGGATGACTAAGGTTGCAGAATCAAGTCCCTTCTGGCCCCAGAGCTTATGCTCACAGGTTCAAAGATGCGTGATGTCAAACAGCCCTATGGCAAAACATCTCACCTGATCATGAGGTCAAGGGTTCGAGACCAGCCTGACCAACATGGTGAAACCCTGTCTCTAAAAACAAAAACCAAAAATTAGCTGGGAGTGGTGACACACACCTGTAATTCCAGCTACTCCGGAGGCTGAGGCAGGAAAATCACTTGAACCTGGGAAGCAGAGGTTGCAGTGAGCCAAAATCGTGCCACTGTACTCCAGCCTGAGCGACAGATTAATACTCTGTCTCAAAAAAAGAAAAAAGAAAAAAAAATACATCTTTTAAAGAATCGAAGTTAGTCTTATTTAGTAGCATTATTGAGGGCTATAGACAGACCTACAGCGTGGGGACAGTTTTGTCACGTGGCTCCTAAAGGGTTTCTGCTCATTGTTTGTATTTGGTGGTGGGGGTTTAGCGTGTGCAAAATCCTGCTGAACCTGTTTAGAGGTTGTATTCAAGCAGATTATATCAAGGTTGGGGTGTAAGACTTTGTCTCACACATCTATGTCTTGCTTATTTCCAGACAAACTGGGAAGATTGAGCCGGTGGTCCTGCCGCTGCTCTGGTTTGCAGAGGTAAGGGTGTGTTGGGCACGGGATCAGGAGCTTTTCTTAGGAGCCAGTGTGGGCCTTTGAGGCGGGGTGGGGAGCAGCTTGTAGAAGGGGAGAGGGCTGAGGCAGGGTAACCGGAATGTGACATGGACCGGCCTATCAGAAACCTCACACCGTCCAAGCGCCCTATGTCAGTTATCCCACCGAGTTGAAAGGGATCCCTTGCGATGGGGAAGACAGAAGCTCATGAAGCAGTAAAGTCCCTGACCCTGGGTATAAAGAGGCATGTGACCTCCTCTCCTGAGAGAAAGGGATTTGGTTTCCAAGGTATCAGCTTTTCACTGAAACTTACTTCTCTCCTAGCTTTTCAGAATTCCTTCTGGCCTAGCCTATTTTATTTTCTGTATTGTTTCTTGCCTACCTCATTTTAAATCAGGCTGAGCTAATGGCCAGGATAGACAAGCCTCCGAATGTCAAGTTCACTCCCTGCTCACAGCCCAATCTGAAGGGGGTGGACTGGGAGGCAGAACTCTGTTCCCTGCAGTAATTCAGGGCTCCAGGATCCTTTCCGTCTGGGGGCCCCGCCCTCCTGTGATCGTCCATTCAGTGGTGGGGAGATGGAGAGTCACCTGAGGCCAGGCCCACCTCCCGTTGGTCAGGACAGGATCACATGGCCCTGACCAACTGCAAGGGGGTCTGGGAATTGTAGTCTTAACCTTGTGTCCTGGAGGGAGGAGGTCCCTGGCTGGCTCCAACACAGGCTTTAGCTGGGTAGCTTGAAATGGGGAAGGGCTGAGGCGGGCACAGAGGAAGGTGTTGGGTGGCATTTGCAATGTAGCCCACAGCCTGTGGCCCCAGATCATGTGTTTGTCATTCTGCCTCCTCAGAGCGGGGCCATGGAAGGGGACACACTGCACACGTTCTACACCCAGCTGGTGTTGGTGCCCAAGGTGATGCACTATGCCCAGTACGTGCTCCTGGCACTGGGCTGCATCCTGCTGCTGGTCCCTGTCATCTACCAAATCCGGAGCCAAGTAGGTGCTGGCCAGAGCGTGGCCCTGGCTGACAGCCATTTGCTTGCTTGCTGGGGGAGAGGGGCTCAGGTCAGACCCCCTGGCCAACCGCGACCTGGAGCCCACCTCCAGCAGCGGTCCTGCGCCTCTGCCAGAGTGGGAGTGGTCACTGCTGGGGGCTGCACTGCACGCTTGTGTCTTTTGCATGCTGCATTGCCACTACTCTGCCTGTTCTGGAAGGCCCGGGACCCCCTCTTGAAGGGGTTGCAGGTGGACTTTGAGTAATGAGACCTGGTACTTGCATCATTCATTCATCAAGTCAGCACCCGGGGATGCCAGGCTCCGGTAGGGGCAAGGGGACAGCACTGGAGGAGACAGCTGAGGTCCCTGCCCTGGGTGATTGAGAGGGGATGGCATTCTAGCTGGGAGAAAGATGAAAACGAAGCAAATCAGCAGAAAAGATAATTTCACCATGATAGGAAATGCGAAGGGCTACAGCCATGACATCAAATAGAAATGCAGCATGAGGCCAGGTGCGATGGCTCCCGCCTGTAATCTCAGCACTTTGGGAGGCTGAGGCGGGCGGATCATGAAGTCAGGAGATGGAGACCATCCTGACCAACATGGCAAAACCCCATCTCTCCTAAAATACAAAGAATTAGCCAGGCATGGTGGCTCGCACCTGTAATCCCAGCTACTCGGGAGGCCGAGGCAGGGAAATTGCTTGAATTGGGGAAGCGGAGGTTGCAGTGAGCCAAGATCACACCACCGCTCTCCAGCCTGGTGACAGAGCAAGAGTCCGTCTCAAAAAAAAAAAAAAAAAATACACTCATGAGCCACGTGTGAGGTTTTCAGTTTAAATTTTCTAATAGCCACTTAACAGCCAAAGGAAACAGGTGAAATTAATTTTATTTAACCCAAATATATCCAAAGTCTTATCACTTCAATACGTAATCAGTGTAAAAGATGTCAATATTTTTGCAGTGTTTTTCTTTTTTTGCATGAAGTCTTTGCAATCCTGTGTGTGTTACACACGTGCAGCAGGTCTCAATTTGGACAGGTCCCATTTCAAGGGATCACCAGCCTTAAGCAGCTTTCAGACTGGACAGTGCATGTCTGGGGCACGTGGGGACAAGGACAGATAGAGCTTCAGGAAGGCCTCTAGGAAGAGGTAGATAGTGAGCTTTGATGTGGAGGCCAGGGAGGCACTCGGCACAGAGCCACAGGAGGAATGCTGCCAGGAGCGGCCAGTGCAAAGGCCCTGGGGCAGGGATGGGCAAGGCAAGTCAGAGGATCAGGCAGGGCCAGGGTGGCTGGCGGGGAGTGACGGCAGGGACGGAGGTAGGAGGTGGTGTCTGAAAGTAGGCAGGCCAGGCCTCCCGAGGCCTTGTGGTGCAGAGTGAGCAGTTTGGAACTGATTCTAGGGGTGACACAGCCCTTGGAGCCTTTTAAAGAGGGGAATCACTAGGTCAGCTGCTGGCTGGGTACAGGCTCTGGGGCTGGGACAGGTAGAAGCCTGGGCTCAGTGGGGAGGCCCCAGCTGGTGAGAAAGTCAGTGGCTTGAACAGGATGGGGCAGCTGCCATCAGGAGGGAATGGAAGTGGGGAAGAGCTTCAGACCTTCAGACGCAGGAGGAAGAGGGGTGACAACAGTGGCCCTCCTTGCTTTGGGGTCATTTATGTATTCACTGATGGCATTCACTGCCAGGCGCTTTGCACAGGTCAGGGGATACAGAAATGACCAGAACATGAGGTCTGCCGCAAAGATGGGCAAGCCGGGCCTTTAGGCAAGCTACCCGGTGACACAAAGGCCAGGAGAGCATCACAGAGCTCAAGGGGCAGTGGAGACAGGGGACCGGCTGCCGTGGTAAGGGAAGGGATGCCGCCCCCTGGCAGGGCATCGGGAAGGGCTGTTTTTGGATGCAGACCAGAAAGCCACCCTCTGAGGTGGCCCCCACCTGCGTTGTCCCGGGGCCACAGGCTACGGCCTTCCGAGGGGCCCTGGGGCCACCCCACTGCCCTGCTGGTCTCGGCTCCTCTGCCGCACTTGCTTCTCTAGCTCTGGTGAACGATTCTCCTCTACCCTTTCTCGGGAGGCTCACGTGCTTCCATGCTTGCGTGCTGGGTGAGAATAACGCGTTCTTGGTTCTTCACCTTGGCTTTCAGACCTGAAACCCAACTTTCCTTCCAAATTCCTGTCCTCGGGCGGAGAAGGTTTCCATGGTGCGAGGTGGTGACCTGGACACCAGCTGTCACCACGTTGCTCCTCTAGGGTTTGAGCTCCCGATGAACAGTGACCGTTGGGTCCCACCAGCCCTTTTGGGTTCCCCCTTCTCTGTTACTGCCCACCGGGGGGAGCCAGGACCCAGCAGGGCTGTGACTTCAGCAAGCAGAAGGGAACTCCTTCCAGTTTCTAGACTGAATTATGTAGGGAGGAGAGAAGGAATCAGAACCCACGCTCCCAGATCGTAAATACCTTCCCGTGGCAGAGCATCACATGGGTGTCCACAGGCAAGGATGCACAGCCACACAAGGGGGTCCCTGGGGACTGGCTGAGGGGCTGGGCCAGGAGAGGCCACAATGGCCTCATCCCTCTGTCCCCTTCTGTCTCTCTCCAAATCGTCCATCAGAATGGGGACAGGGAAGGAGGGTTAGGAAGCACAGGATCTCTAGGATCGGGCTGGGATCCCTTTCCCTGCCGCATCCCCCAAATCAGCGTCCCAGCCTCAAATCCAGTACGAATGCCACGATCAGCAGTGTGGCCCCCGTCCCTGCAGGTTTTATTGGAGGCCACGTAAGTGAAATTTATCCCGTTACGTGTGTTTTGATTTAGCAGGGCCTTACTTATCAGTTTTTATGTAATTTGCCCTGATTGTTTAAAAAATCACATGCTGGTAAACTCAGCATATTTTAATTTCTCTTTAGAGAATTTTTTCTTCTTGAGTCAGGTATGGTGGCTCTTGCCTATAATCCCAGCTACTCGGGAGGCTGAGGCAGGAGGATCTCTTGAGCCCAGGAATTGGAGGCTGCAGTGAGCCGTTGCTCCGTTGCACTCCAGCCTGACAACAGAGTAAGACCTTGTCTCAAAAACTAAAAAAAGAAAGAAATGTTTCTTCTCAAGTCATTCTTAAAAAAAAAAAAAAAATCAAAAGCATTTTAACAGAACAGTCTGTTGGTTGTAAACAGCCCCAGCTCAGTCCACTGGCTGTCGGCCTCCGGGGCGTGTCTCCCCACCCTGCTTCCTCACTGGGTCACCTTTTCAAGTGGCCGAGCCCTTTTCAGCTAGGCTTGTCCGCCTCCCAGGTGAGTTTCCCAAAAATGCTTGCACTCCGTCTAACAGCAGCGGCTGCCCACCTCTCCACCCCTGCAGGCGTTGAGGGTTGTTGAACTCTAAACCTCTGTACCTCTCCTGTTTACTCTTTGCCTTTTCAAATCAAAGAACCATGTACGACCTTTTTCATGTGGCTTCAACGTCAACTATAAATTAGCTTGGTTATCTTCTAGGAGAAATGCTATTTATTTTGGAGTAGTAGTAAAAAGGGCTCAAAGGATAAGGAGGCCATTCAGGCCTATTCTGAATCCCTGATGACATCAGCTCCCAAGGGCTCTGTGCTGCAGGAAGCCAAACTGTAGGTGGGTACCAGGTAACGCCATGCGCCTCCCCGCCCCTTCCCACCTCAAGTAGAATGCTGGCGGCTTCAAACACTTGGGGTCCTGCTCATTCCTTCAGCCTCGACTTCACCGGGAGTATGTACAGACGGAAGATGCCTATTTGTGTATTTCACTTTTGGAGAAACTACTGCCTCCTGTTCTGAGTGAATAGCAGTTTCTTTGATTCCAGAGGGGAGCTGGTGTTCCGCGGGCGGGTGCCTGTTTGCAAGGTCATATTAGGAAGGCAAGAGCAAGTCTTAGGCCTGCTGCTTCTCAAATCTCTGTGCAGTAGACTGTCCTGGGGAAGTTTGCTAGAATGCAGATCCCTGGGCTGTCTTCTAGCCTCCTGGTATAGAATCGTGGTAGAATCTGTATTTTAATGGGCCCTAATGAGATTCTGATGTCAAAGCTATGTTTGAGAAACACTGATCTGAATCTGGGATGACTGGCTGGGTGTGGAGGCTCACATCTGTAATCCAGTACTTTGGGAGGCTGAAGCGGGTGGATCATTTGAGGTCAGGAGTTCGAGACTAGCCTGGCTGACATGGCGAAACCCTGTCTCTAGTAAAAATACCAAAAAAAAAAAAAGGCCAGGCATGGTGGCTCATGCCTGTAATCCCTGCACTTTCGGAGGTCGAGGCAGGTGAATCATGAGGTCTGGAGTTTAAGACCAGCCTGGCCAACATGGTGAAACCCCGTCTCTACTAAAAATATGAAAATTAGCTGGACGTGGTGGTGTGTACCTATAGTCCCAGCTACTCAGGAAGCTGAGGCAGGAGAATCACTTGAACCCGGGAGGTGGAGGTTGGACTGAGCCAAGATCACAGCCACTGCACTCCAGCCTAGGCGACAGAGCGAGACTCCATCTAAAAATAAATAAATAAATAAAAATACAAAGAAATGAGCCAGGTGTGGTGGTGCACACCTGTAATCCCAGCTACTCAGGAAGCCAAGGCAGGAGAATTGCTTGAACCCAGCAGATGGAGGTTGTGGTGAGTCAAGCTTGTGCCACTGCATGCCAGCCTGGGTGACAGAGCGAGACTCCATCTCCAAAAAATAAAAATAAAATAAAATAATAACTAACTAACTAAATAAATCTGGGATGACTGGCCAAGAACAAAGAATGTAGGCATCAGTTGAACACCAACTGTATACTTGGGACTGGATCTGAGGGTATGTTTGCCGGATTGAGCACAAACAGAGAAACACAAGAGCCACAGAAGGGTGTCTGTTAAAGATGAACTTCCGGTAAGCAGTGAATTATTATTATTATTATTATTTTTGGAGATGGAATTTTGCTCTCGTTGCCTAGGCAGGAGTGCAATGGCGCGATCTTAGCTCACTGCAACCCCCACCTCTCAGGTTCAAGTGATTCTCCTGCTTCAGCCTCCTGAGAAGCTGGGATTACAGGCATGTGCCACCATGCCTGGCTGGTTTTGTATTTTTAGTGGAGATGGGGTTTTCTCCATGTTGGTCAGGCTGGTCTCGAACTCCCGACCTCAGGTGATCCACCCACCTTGGCCTCCCAGAGTGCTGGGATCACAGGCATGAGCCACCGCGCCTGGCTGTGGTGAATACTTTTTATTCGTGTGATGATAGGACACACGCCTACTGGAAACCCATCTGTGGTTCACCTGAAATTCACATTGAACCAGGCGTCTTGATTTTCTGTGGCAGCCGTATCTGTCGGGGAGTAGGCTTCTGCCCCTGGGGGGGTCTCCATTTCCTTGGCCAGGCTCTGTAGGGCTGTGGTCTTGGGAGAGCCGTGGCCGGGGACGGCATCCTTGCCAGGGGAGGTGACGGGCAGAGCCACAGGCCCTACAACTTAGGCTTGGGCAGGGGTGAGTCACTCTACAGTGGTGCCTCTGATAATAGCTGTTATTTTAGTTTTTGAAAAATGTGCTGCCCTCGAGGCTTCTGAGGCTGGGCCTACTTGTGTGAAAAGAGCTTTCCAGGGAGCTGCATTGTAGGGACACAAGACACCAGCCCGCTCTTTGGGGCCAGTTGGCTGCCTCCAGCTCATCTCACTTGCCAGGGCTGGGCAAGGAAACCAAAAGGAAGATGCCAAGGAGTGGGCGTTGGCAGGCGCTGCCAGCCTGTGTCCCAGTCAAGCTCTGGGGGGCCCTTCCTGCCCATCTGGGAGTAGGGGGCAGGGGAGTGTTCATATCAGGAGAGAACCCTTCCCGGGACAGGGTCCCCAGGCCCCTCTTCCCTTCCTCCCTCCCAGGATTCCTCCAGGACACTGTGTGCTGAGCACGGTGTGGCCCCATTGGTGCCCCCGCTCCTTCCAGATTCTGCTCCCTTCTGTAGAAACTTGCTTGGGATTCTCAGGGTGCAGGGGTGGGGCCCGTCCGCTGTAGAGCTGGGAGTTTTTCAGTCTCAGCACAGATGGAGTGGCCAGGGCCCCATGGCTGCACCTCCCTGGACGTTACCAGGATGGCCTGTCATCTGCCCCGCAAACAAAACTGGGGTCTCCTCTTTATTTTGCCAACAGAATCCAATTTTTAGGTGATTAAACAAGTGTTTGACTTGAAAAGACTCTCCTACCCTGCCTTCTGGAAGGTCTCAGGCCCAGCACTCTAGACCCCCTAGGCACGGGTAACGGGGGGTGCCCAGCCCAGTACTCTGACCCCCTAGGCATGGGTAACGGGGGGTGCCCAGCCCAGTACTCTGACCCCCTAGGCACGGGTAACGGGGGGTGCCCAGCCCAGTATTCTGACCCCCTAGGCACGGGTAACGGGGGGTGCCCAGCCCAGTACCCTGACCCCCTAGGCATGGGTAATGGGGGGTGTCCAGCCCAGCACCCTGATCCCCTAGGCACGGGTAACGGGGGGTGCCCAGCCCAGTACCTTGACCCCCTAGGCACGGGTAACGGGGGATGCCCAGCCCAGCACCCCGATCCCCTAGGCATGGATAATAGAGGGGTGCCCAGACCAGCACCCCGATCCCCTGGGCATGGGTAATGGGGGATACAGTGTCCACCAGTGGTCGGCTTCAGCTTGGGGTGGGTCCCTGGGTGGTGACCCGTGGTCCCCCTGCAGGCCACTGCTGCCCCCTCTTGGGTCCTGTTCTGAGTCTCAGACCTGAGTTCCTGGGCCCCATACCTTGCCCTGTACCTGGATGTGGGGATGGCGCTGAGGGGCTGCCTTGCTTGGGAGAAGGGGCGAAAAGGATGTTTTTATATAAATAAGGAAAGACAGTCCCTCTGGGCCGACGAGGCCCGCTGTAGGCCGGGGGATTGGTAAACAGTGTGTCCACTGGTCTATAGCCCTTCAGCGGGGTGCTTTTGTGCAGTGAACAGCCTGCACAACTGTCCAGGTGCCCTTTCAGGGAGATGATCCTGGACCTTTCTTAGCTTCTCACTGACCTTTCTCCCACTTGAAGTCCGTGTTCCTCAGTGAAACAGAAGTGGCAGGGAGGAGGAGATAGAGGAGGAGGAGGTGGAGGAGGGTGATGGGGTGGAGGGGGGAGGGGATGATGGCGAGGATGGGGAGAAGGGGGAGCAGGAGGGGGAGGAGGAGGAAGAGGAACCTGCTTCCCCCTCTGGCCCTGGAGGCTTTGTTCTATGTGTCTTCCTGCGGAAAGACCAGGGTCTCTCTGACAGCTTGGGGGTGGTTTCCCCTTTCTACTTTTGAGTGAGACTTTCTCAAGTCACGGCTCTTTGGGCCCACATGGCTGAGGTCTAGCCACCCACGGGCATCCTGTGCTGCCCCAGTTGGTGATGTGGGGGCAGTGCTGGCCTCCCTGCTGCCTGGCTCAGTGCCCCAGGCCCTGCCCTCATGCCCGAGGTCTGCCCCAAGCGGGAGTTTGATTTTCCTACCCTGTAGTGAAGCCAGCACAGGTGGGTGGGGGGTTTCCTGCCGCAGGCACGAGGGCAGGGCGGCCTCCGTTGCCCCGGACAAGGGAGGCAGGGGCTTAGCAGGATGAAGCCTCGCCTGACATGCTTATCATCAGCATTATCCGTACTTCTAACTTTTTTTAAGTTGAGAAATTTTCTACAAGTGTCTAACTAGACAAATGACAGTATCCAGGTCCCCTCACCCAGGCCCAGCCGCTGCTCCCAGCTGTCAGTGTTGAAGATTGTCAGCATTTCACGTCCATGGTTTCACTCGTTCCCCGCGTGGCCCTCGTCCCTCCCCACGTCCCACCTCGCCCTGCGCCCCCCGAGCATCCATGGCCAGGAATTTGGCATGTGGATTTGTTTTCTCTGAATCTGCACGATCGGTTTTTGAGTGTGACCAAAGCTGTGTCCCGCCGCTTGTATTGCTGTGTGGCTGGCTTTCCGCTCTCTGTTTTCTGTTCACGAGTGCTGTTCAGGCTGAATACTGTCCTGTGATGTTGGTTTCAAAGTGCAGGCCGGGTGTGGTAGCTCATGCCTGTAATCCCAGCACTTTGGGAGGCTGAGGTGAGAGGATCGCTTGAGCCCAGGAGTTCAAGACCAGCCTGGGCAACATAGTGAGACCTGATCTCCACCAAAAATGAAACAATTAGCCGAGCGTGGTGGTGGCACATGTCATTGTCCTAGCCACTTGGGAGGCTGCAGGGGGAGGATCACTCGAGCGCAGGAGTTCAAGGCCCTGCGGCCCGGGTGGCAGAGAGGGAGCCCATCTCTAAAAAAATAAAACATAAATCAATACATAAACGTGTGTTCTCCTCCTGAGGGAAGAGGTCGCCCAGTTGTCCCGTGCTGACTGCCGCACACAGCCCCCCTGCTGTGCCCCTCACTGTTTTAAGTCTCTTCGGGCCTCAGTTTCTTCATCTCTAAAGGAGGTGGGAGAGGCCAGGCGGGTGCTGAGTGAGATGAAGAGGCCCTTGTGGGGGACATTCCAGGACTCTGGGTTACTCCAGCCTCTTCTCACCTCTGACAGCCTGGTGTCGGGGGTGGTGTCTGTGCTGGGGATGTGGGCACGGGGCCGGGGCGGGGACGAGGGTGGGGTTTGGTGACGGGGCATGGGTGATCACCCAGCTTTGCCTCTCTCCACAGGCTCCTGAGGACACCATGAGCCAGCCAGGCCTGGCCGCTGGGCCTGACCGGCCCCCCAGCCCCTACACCCCGCTTCTCCTAGACTCTCCCAGCGGACAGCCCCCCAGCCCCACAGCCTGAGCCTCCCTGTGGCCCGCGCCTGTTGGACACCCGCACACATGCTGGCACACGCACACGCACACGCGCGTGCAGACACACTCAGGGACGGAGCTGCTGCTGAAGGGACTCGCAGGGAGAGGTGCGTCGACAAGCACCGTTCTGGAACCTTCTCTCCATGTGGCCCACAGGCCTGACCACAGGGGCTGTGGATGCCGCGTCCCCTTCCTTGGGTGAGCCTGGCCTGTCCCGTTCAGCCGCTGGGCCCAGGCTTCCTTCCCTTCAGGGTGAACACTGCCCCACGCAGGTGGGCCAGGCTGGGAGTGCCGGCTTCCTGTGCCAAATTCAGTGGGACTCGGGCCCTGGCCGGGAGCTCTGGCCTTGGTCCACCTGCCCTGCCAGGTGAAGCACCTTCACCCAGGCCTCTGAAAACAACAGGGTGAGCACAAGGTGCCCCACGCAGCTGCCCAGGGGTTCCCACCCACCCTGGCCGGACTTCGGTCTCCCCGACGTCTGCACAGGCACGGCAGCGGGTGTCTGGCGTCCTTTGCCTCCAGCCTATACTGACATCATCCTATGGACTAAGCCGACCACTCCCTGGCTGAAGTGGCAGTGGGCTGTGCCCCCAAGATGCCCCCACCCCCGCACAGAGTCCCTCAGATTTTAGGTGCCCAGGTCGAGGTGGAGAGGCTGGGGGCCCTGCCTGCCAGGTGCTCCTGGACCCTGAGGGAAGCCTGTGACCCTTTTCTACTGGAAGAGAAATGAGTTTTATCGTCTTTGAAAAATAATTCACTATTGAAGTAATAAACCTTTAAAAAAAACGGGACGCTCGCCTCTGTGACAGCCTTGTCCGCTGGGGTCTGCGTGGGGTGGTCTCTGGGAGGTTGTGGGCTCTCCTTGGTCAATAGCTCCTTCCTGGGGGCTGCCAAAAGCATCTCTCCCAGGGCCAGGCTGCTGGCTTCCCTTCCTGTTGTTCTTACATTTCAACCTCGTGCAATTTCAAGTTTCGTATCAATTCTGCATGACTCCGTCCTGGTTTCGAAGCAGCAGGGTCTGCGTCTCCCTCCCACCCCCGACCAGGCCCGCAGCTCCCGGTGCCTTTGCCACTTTGGCACGGGGCGTCTGGATGTGTTTCTGCGCATTTATCTACACATCCTGGAACCCGCGGGGCACGCCCCGGGCTGTTCTAGGCCTTTGCTTTTTGCTTGTTACGTAAATGGTGAAGAAGAGAAGCGGGTAAGAGAACAGATCGGACCTGTTTTCTCCTATTGCCATCGTCATTGCTGATTTAATATGAGCCCGTTTCATCACTATTTAAATGTACCCACTGGGATCTAACTAGGACAGCGAGAGGGTATTCACTGCCAAACGTTTAAAAGAGCACACCGACAAGCTCCTTTATGGCAGAAACATTATGCCCCTTTTCCCTTGAACTGGTATTTCCTTTCTTCTTCCTCCTAAAATTTTATCTAAATTATATATATATATATGAAATATGAAATATATACATGAAATATATATATGAAAAAAATATATATATATGCTGCTTTTAAACCTTTTATTGATCACTCGTGTACTTGTCTGCAACCTAAACTTTTTTTGTTTTATTTCTTGTGACCATCAAGGGTAAGTTTTTTTGGTCTGGGGCTGCCATAACAAACTTCCCGTCAAGGCTGGGCATGGTGGTGCATGCCTGTAATCCCAGCACTGTAAGAGGCCAAGGTGGGAGGATTGCTTGAGGCCAGGAATTCAACACTAGCCTGGATGATAGGGCAAGACCCTCATCTCTACCAAAAAAAAAAAAAAAAAAAAAAAAAAAAGATATGAAAATCAGCCAGGCATGGTGGGCACTCACCTGTGGTCCCAGCTACTCTGAAGGCTGAGGTAGGAGGATTGCTTGAGGCCAGGAGGTTGAGGCTGCAGTGAGCTGTGATCGTGTGCCATTGCACTCCAGCCTGTGAGACAGAGCGGGACACTGTCTCAAAAAGAAAAAATACCATCAACAGGTGGCTTAAACCATTTATTTCTCACAGCTCTGGAGGCTGGAAGTCTGACCAGAGTGCCAGCAGGGTTGAGTTCTGGTGAGGCCTTTTCCTGGCTTGCAGACGGCCGCCGTCCGTCTCCTCACATGGCCTCTCCTCGGTGTGGAGTGGGAAAGAGAGAGGGAGCGCGAGAGCTCTGTGGTATCTCTTCTTTTCGTTTTTGAGATGGAGTCTTGCTCTGTCACCTGGGCTGGAGTGCAGTGGCATGGTCTTGGCTCCCTGCAACCTCTGCCTCCTGGGTTCAAGTGATTCTCCTTCTCAGCCTCCTGAGTAGCTGGGTGGGATTATAGGCACCCGCCACCATGCCTGGCTAATTTTTTTATTTTTAGTAGAGATGGGGTTTCACCACGTTAGCCAGGCTGGTCTCGAACTCCTGACCTTGTGATCCACCCGCCTCAACCTCCCAAAGTTCTGGGATTAAAGGTGTGAGCCACTGCACCCGGCCGGTGTCTCTTCCTCTGAGGACACTGATCCTATCAGATCAGGGCCTCATTTAACCTTAATTATTTTCTTGCAGACCCCGTCTCCAGACACAGCCATACTAGGGGTTAGGGCTTCAATACAGGAATTTTGGGTCAACAAAACATTTAGTCTATGCCATGGGGATTGCCTTTCAACTCTCAGGACACAATCGATCAAAACTGTATCACTATGTTTTATGTTACATATCAAAGAAGCAAAATTTTACGGGGATGCATGTCCTTTTGGTATCAATTTTATATATTTTGTCATTTACAGATTAGAGGGGGGTGTGTGTATGTACAATTCCATGAATTGTGACATGTGGATAGAGTTGAGTCATCACCCCTTCAATCAAGACACAAAACAATTTCGTTATCCCCCAAGATTTCCTCATGCCTTCTCTCTCTTTTTTTGTTTTACAGTGGACTGCCATAATTTTTTTTTTTAGACAGGTCTCACTCTGTTGCCCAGGCTGGAGTGTCACGGTTCGATCTTGGCTCACTGCAGCCTTAAACTCCCAGGCTCAACAGAAGCCTCCTGACTTAACCTCCCGAGTAGCTGGGACCACAGGTGTGTGCCATCACACATGGCTAATTTTTTAGTTTTATGTAGAGATGGGCGTCTGGCTGTGTTGCCCAGGCTGGTCTCGAACTTTTGGCTTCAAGTATTACCCCCACTTCCACCTCCCAAAGTGCAGGATTATAGGCGTGAGCCGCTGCACCCAGCTTGTGTCCTGCGCTGCGTTCCCCTCGCTTTGTAGGGAAGCCCTCACCCCTATGTTTAGCCCTTGGCCACTGGCTATTTTTACCTTTTCCAGCATGTTCTAAATGGTGTCTACAGCCTGTTGCCCTCTGAGCCTGGCTTCTTTCACTCAGCACCTTCTCTGGATGCAAGCCTGTTGTTCTGTGTAGCAATAGATCATTTCTTTTCCCTGCCGAGCAGAACTCTATGGAGTGCACACACCGCTGTTTTTCGGCCATTCACTTATTGAGGGACATTTAGAGCGGTTCCAGCCTTTGGCAATGGTGTTAGTCCGTTTTCACGCTGCTGATAGAGACATAGTCAAGACCGGGTCAGTTTTAAAGAAGAAAGGTTTAATGAACTCACCGTTCCGCGTGGCTGGGGAGGCCTCATATGGCAGAAGGCAGAGGAGAAGCAAAGCCATGTCTTACGTGGCAACAGAGGAGAGAATGGAGCTAAGCGAAAGGGGAAACCCCGTATCAAACCGTCAGATCCTGTGAGACTTATTCACAACCATGAGAACAGTATGGGGGAAACCGCCCCCCTGATTCAGTCACCGCCCACTGGCTCCCTCCCACAACGCATGGGAATTATGGGAGCTACAATTCGAGCTGAGATTTGGGTGGGGACACAGCCACAGCATATCAGCACCTATGACCAAGGATGCTGTGAACGTTCACGTAGAGGTTTGGGTGTGAGCGCACGCGTTCCCTTCCCTTGGGTGTATTCCCAGGACTGGGGCTGCTGAGTCACACCGGAGCTCTGCGTTTCAGTTCCTGGGGGCCTGCCAGTTTCACCGTTGCTGTGCCGGGCTGCTTTCCCACCAGCTCTGCGTCCTCGCCAGCACCTTGGGATTTTCCGTTTTGAAAAGCTGCAGCCTTTCGTAGTGGTTTCTCACTGTGGCTTTTATTTGCTTAGAAATACATCGTATCATGAGATGAGTGGGACTTCCCACCCCCAATCAATTCGTGTATTCGTGAACAACTGTCACATATCGCTAGAATGAGACCAATTTTTGCCATCAATTCTTTGCTGCTGTAAGTGCAGAGAAGCCTTGTTTGCATGAAGTCGCTTGGAGTGGAATTCTTATACTCCTCTGGATAGAATGTCACAGGGCGATCTGTCACCGGAAGCGATTTTTCACTGATCTCCCAGCTGACAGGTCCGGTTGACCTTTCTCCAGATTTGTAGAAAGCAGCAAAGTGGAAACCGTTGGCTTGCACAAGCCTGTCTTACCCAATCTTCAGATGGCTTCCCAAAACCCACGTCCGGGGATGTCCCTCTGATTGGGGCTGGAGGTCAGGGAGGCTCTGCCTGTGGGCTGAAGAGTGGAGGGGTGGGGGGTCTTGTGGCCTGGCCGGGGGACTGGCTGGTGAGTGACAAGCTCAGGGGAGAGTCCCGGGCCCAGAGGATGGTTCCCATCAAACCCCCCATGTCTGATCCTTTGAGAAGCTGAGCCCAGCTTTGGTTACCTGATAGCCACAGTGAGGATTTTGACTTAATCTGCGTATGTAACACATCACACACCTAACTCTTGCATCCAGGTCTACCTGCTCATAAAACAGAAGAAAAGACAGTCCCAAGAAGTCATTCCTTTTTTTTTTTTTTGGAGAGAGGGCCTCACTCTGTCACCGAGGCTGGCATAATCACGGCTCACTGCAGCCTCGACCTCCTAGGCTCGGGTGATCCTCTCACCTCAGCCTCCCAAGTAGCTGGGATTATAGGCCTGTGCCACGACACCCGGCTAATTTTTCTGTATTTTTCTGTAGAGATGGGGTTTTGCCATGCTGCCCAGGCTGATCTCCAACTCCCAGGCTGAAGTGATCTGTAATAGGTTTGAGCCACGGTGCTGGCCATTCATTCATTCTTGTGTGTGGTGTGTGTGTGTGGTGTCTGTGGTGTGTGATGTGTGTGTGTGGTGTGCGTGTGGTGTCTGTGGTGTGTGTGTGTGGTTGTGTGGTATCTATGGTGCATAGTGTGTGTGTGGTGTGTGGTGTGTGTGGTGTGTGGTGTGTGTGGTGTGTGTATGGTGTGTGTGGTGTGTGGTGTGTGTGGTGTGTGTATGTGTGGTGTGTGGTGTGTGTGGTGTGTGTGTGGTGGGTGTATGTGTGGTGGGTGTGGTGTGTATGTGTGGTGTGTTGTGTATGTGTGGTGTGTGTGTGGTGTGTGTGTGGGGTGTATGTGGTGTGTGGTGTGTGGTGTGCGTGGTATGTGGGTGTGTGGTGTGTGGGTGTGTGGTGTGTGTGTGTGCTGTATGTGTGGTGTGTGTGTGGTGTGTGGTGTATGTGTGGTGTGTGGTGTATGTGTGGTGTGTGGTGTATGTGTGGTGTGTGTGTGGTGTGTGGTGTATGTGTGGTGTATGTGTGGTGTCTGTGTGGTGTGTGGTGTGTGTGTGGTGTGTGGTGTATGTGTGGTGTGTATGTGAGGTGTGTGTGTGTGGTATGTGTATGGTGTGTGGTGTGTGTATGTGTGGTGTGTGGTGTGCATGGTGTGTGTGTGGTGTGTGTTGTATGTGTGGTGTGTGTGTGGTGTGTGGTGTAGGTGTGGTGTGTGTGTGGTGTGTGGTGTAGGTGTGGTGTGTGTGTGGTGTGTGGTGTAGGTGTGGTGTGTATGTGAGGTGTGTGGTGTGTGTATGTGTGGTGTGTGGGGTTTGTGTGTGTGGTGTGTGTGGGGTGTGTGTGGTGTGTGGTGTGTGTGGTGTGTGGGTGTGTGGTGTGTCTATGTGTGGTGTGTGGTGTGTGTGGTGTGTGTGTGGTGTGTGATGTGTGTGTGTGGTGTGTGGTGTGTCTGTGTGTGTGGTATGTTGTGTGGTGTGGTGTGTGTATGTGTTGTGTGGGGTGTGTGGTGTGTGTGTGTCGTGTGTGTGGTGTGTGTGGTGTGTGTGTGTGGTTGTGTGTGGTGTGTGGTGTGTGTGTGGTGTGTGTGTGGTGTGTGTGGTGTGTGTGTGTGGTGTGTGTGTGGTGTGTGGTGTGTCGTGTGTGTCTGTGTGTGAGTGGTGTGTGGTGTGTGTGGTGTGTGGTGGTGTGTGGTGTGTGGTGTGTGGTGTGTGTGGTGTGGTGTGGTGTGTGTGTGGTGTGTGTGGTGTGTCTGTGTGGTGTGTTTGTTGTGTATGTGTTGTGTGGTGTGTGTGTGGTGTGTGTGTGTGGTGTGTGGTGTGTCTGTGTGTGGTGTGTGTGGTGTGTGTGTTGTGTGGTGTGTGGTGTGTCTGTGTGTGTGGTTTGTGTGTTGTGTTGTGTGGGTGTGGTGTGTGGTGTGTGGTTGTGTGTGTGGTGTGTGTGTGATGTGTGGTGTATGTGTTGTGTGGTGTGTGTGTGGTGTGTGTGGTGTGTTTGTGTGGTGTGTGTGTGGTGTTTGTGGTGTGTGTGTGTGGTGTGTGGTGTGTGTGGTGTGTGTGTGGTGTGTGTGGTGTGTGTGTGTGGTTGTGTGTGGTGTGTGTGTGGTGTGTGGTGTGTGTGTGTGGTGTGTGTGTGTGGTGTGTGTGTGTGGTGTGTGGTGTGTGTGCGGTGCAGCTGTGGGCGTTGGGGGTGCGGCTGTGGGTGTCAGGGGTGCAGCTGTGGGCGTCGGGGTGCAGCTGTGGACATCGGGGGTGCAGCTGTGGGTGTCGGGGTGCGGCTGTGGGTGTCGGGGTGCGGCTGTGGGCGTCGGGGGTGCGGCTGTGGGCGTCGGGGGTGCAACTGTGGGTGTCGGGGGTGCAGCTGTGGGTGTCGGGGTGCAGCTGTGGGCGTCGGGGTGCGGCTGTGGGCGTCGGGGTGCGGCTGTGGGTGTCGAGGTGCGGCTGTGGGCGTCGGGGGTGCGGCTGTGGCCGTCGGGGGTGCGGCTGTGGGTGTCGGGGGTGCAGCTGTGGGTGTCGGGGTGCGGCTGTGGGCGTCGGGGTGCGGCTGTGGGCGTCGGGGGTGCAGCTGTGGGTGTCGGGGTGCAGCTGTGGACGTCGTGGGTGCAGCTGTGGGTGTCGGGGGTGCAGCTGTGGGCGTCGGGGTGCGGCTGTGGGCGTCGTGGGTGCAGCTGTGGGTGTCGGGGGTGCAGCTGTGGGCGTCGGGGTGCAGCTGTGGACATCGGGGGTGCAGCTGTGGGTGTCGGGGTGCAGCTGTGGGCGTCGGGGTGCGGCTGTGGGCGTCGGGGGTGCAGCTGTGGACGTCGGGGGTGCGGCTGTGGACGTCGGGGGTGCAACTGTGGGTGTCGGGGGTGCAGCTGTGGGCGTCGGGGTGCAGCTGTGGACGTCGGGGGTGCAGCTGTGGACGTCGGGGGTGCAGCTGTGGGTGTCGGGGGTGCAGCTGTGGGCGTCGGGGTGCGGCTGTGGGCGTCGGGGTGCGGCTGTGGGCGTCGGGGTGCAGCTGTGGACGTCGGGGGTGCAGCTGTGGGTGTCGGGGGTGCAGCTGTGGGCGTCGGGGTGCAGCTGTGGGCGTCGGGGTGCAGCTGTGGGCGTCGGGGTGCGGCTGTGGGTGTCGGGGTGCAGCTGTGGACGTCGGGGGTGCAGCTGTGGGTGTCGGGGGTGCAGCTGTGGGCGTCGGGGTGCAGCTGTGGGCGTCGGGGTGCAGCTGTGGGCGTCGGGGGTGAGGCTGTGGGCGTCGGGGGTGCAGCTGTGGGCGTCGGGGGTGAGGCTGTGGGCGTCGGGGGTGCGGCTGTGGGCGTCGGGGGTGCGGCTGTGGGCGTCGGGGGTGCGGCTGCGGACCGGACAGAGGCAGCCCTTCCTCTCGGGCGACTTCACAATTCTGCCGCTTGTTAGCCGGGGGACCCTGGGCGAGTCCCAGCCTCTCCAGTGCCGGTTAATCCGCTTGGAAGCAGGTGACTCGGGCCCGCTTTGCAGGGACGCGCCGGGAAAGCGGGCGGAGCGGGGGGCGGGCGGAGCGGGCCGGGGTGACGGTCCGCAGCGTGGGGCTCAAGACGCGGCGCCCCGTGCGTGGTCCCGGGCCAGGGACCCTGTGTCCGAGCCGCTGCCCCGGGCCGTCCTGTCCACGCGAACCCTCTCCCAGCCTGGGCCGCGGTCTCCCGGCTCCCACGCGCGTCCCGAGCCGTCCGTTCCCCAGGCCGCGGCCCTGAAGCGTAGACCGGCCACAAGGCTCATCCTCGCTCGATCCTGGGAGTCAAGCCCCGCCCCACGGCTCGTCTCGGTCCGCGATCCCCCCGGTCGGGCTGCAGCACGCGGAGACTTCACGTCGATTCTGAGCTCGGCCACGTGGGGGCGAGCTGTGCACACGGGTGGTCCGGAGGCTGCTGCTCAGGAGGGGCTGCGGGTCAGCCGGTCCTTAGAACGGAGGGGGCTGATGCAGACGGGGAAGGCCGCGGAGCACAGCCTGGCTTCAGAAACCTGGGACCCCTGGCAACTGTATTGTCTATGTGTGTCCGGGCGTTTTATTCTGGGAAGCGTTTCCTCAACTGTCTTCAGATTGTCAAAGGGGTCTTAACCCTTTTTCTCTGGGGTCTTCATGTGTGATCAGAGAGTAGGTCTTACTCATTCTTTCTCTCGGTATGTATTTTTTGTATACATGGGGGCATGATTGATTACGCCACAGGCCATTGGTGATCAGTCTGACCTTCAGCCTCTCTCCCCACTGGAGGCTGGGGGTGAGGCTGACAGTCCTAACCCTCTAATGCTGACTTGGTCTTTTTTGAGACCAGTCCCCATTCTGAAGCTGCCTAGGGGCTGTGGGCCACCTGGGTGAGTCTCTAGCAAACAAAAGGACATCACTTGGAGATTCCAAGGATACCAAAGCAATATTTTACACGATTGCAGTGGGAGGGGTTGGAGGGAGAAGGTGGAGAGTTGCGGGGGGCTTGTAGTTAGGATTTTAGTACAGTGGGAACCCACTGGAGAGTTTGAAGCTGGGGAGGGCTGTGTGGGCCGTTTCTGCGGTGGGAGAGGCTGCGGGGGCAGGCGTGCACACTGGAGGTCCGGCTGGAGCCAGTGACCCTCCTCCTGTGACAGGTGGTGGTGCTGGCCTGGGCCAGGGTGGGGCAGTGGAGGAAGAGGGGACAGATGTGGGGTGTATTTTCGGGGCTGGATCTCCTAGAACACGGTGTGAAATGGATGTGGGGTGAGGGGCAAGGAGGCATCGAGTGAGACTCTCAAGTGTCTGAGCCTGACGTCAGCGGGAGGGAGGAGCCGTTTCTTGTTTGTTTTCATTTGTTTTTGAGACAGGATCTCTCCGCTACCCAGGCTGGAGTGCAGTGGTGTGATCATAGCTGACTGCAGCCTCCACTTCCTGGGTTCAGGTGATCCTCTTGCCTCAGCCCTCTGAGTAGCTGGGACTACAGGCACATGCCAGCACACCTGGCCAATGTTTTAATTAAAAAATATTTTATGCTGGGCGTGGTGGCTCGCACCTGTAATCCTAGCACTTTGGGAAGCTGAGGCGGGCGGATCACCTGAGGTCACGAGTTCAAGACCAGCCTGACCAATATGGTGAAACCCCATCTTTAAAAAAAAAAAATTATTTTGTAGAAAGAGGGTCACACAATGTTGCCCAGGCTGGTCTCAAACTCCTGGCCTCAACTGATCCGCCCACCTTAGCCTCCCAAGGTGCTGAGATTACAGGTGTGAGCCAGAGGGAGGTGCCTCTAACCCAGGAGGGACAGGAAGGCAGGGCTGGGAACAAGGAGGGTCCCATCCCCCAGGCAGACTCGGGCTTAGCTCAGTGAGGATTGAATGGCTGTGAGCTCGCTGTGGAGGATGTAGAGGAGGGCGTCAGGACCCTGAGGTTCTGGCGTCACCCACACCCCATTCAGCCCCTTTCCCAATCCACCCACCCCCAGGGCGGCTGGATTTTGAGCGGCCAGAGGGAGAAAGCACCGTGAATCCCAGCCCAGCGACAGCACCAATCACAGCAGCCCCCTTGGATGCTCAGGGGAGCCCATGTTTCCTGCAGCTAACCGGCCAGGGAGTCTTGAGGGGACCATTTTACAGATGGGAAAACAGAGGCTGAGGGGTGGGGTTATATTTGCAACGCGGATCTTTGTGTGTGAGCCTTTGGTCGCACTGTCTCCCTCTTTAGAATTTGCTGCTGAAGGCAGGCACCTAAGTTCTGTGGGGTTCGTGGTTCATGAGGCACGCATGCAAATCAGTCTTTGCTGAATTAAAGAATACATGATATGGGGTGCAGCGAGGTTGGGGATTGGTGTTGGGAGCGGAGCTCTGCAGACCTGCCCAAGTGCGGACCGCGGCCGCCAGGGGACGCCGTGGGTCCAGCCTCGCAGGGCGGCCCCTGATCCAGGTGCAGAGGCCCCAGCAACCCGAACCTCTCTGGCGGTCCCAGGGCTGAGCAATGTCTGTTGTTTGAGGCTCTGGACATGGCAAAGATAAAAAACGAAAAACCAGTGAACTAGGGCTGCACGAACTATGCTGTCTTGAATGTTTACATGTGAAAAGTTAACAGTTTCCATACACGAAATAGTCATGGAATCTATTTTTGTTAAGTTACAGGGCTTGCGAAATTCTTAATGAAACATGTCCAGAGAGGGCGATTTGGAAAGGGGAAGTGATCACAGCTCTTTTAGTCTTGGTGGTGTGGGGCTTTAGGACAGTATATTCACACTCTTCTCCAAAATCGGATCTGTGGTGTTCTTGGGAAGGCACGGTCCAAGCCAAATGGCGGTCTGTGGTCTCCCGGGGTTGGGCACTCCTGATCCCAATCTCAGATGCCCAGAAGATTAAAAACCTCAACGCTGGGCTGGGTGCGGTGGCTCATACCCCTAATCCCAGCATTTGGGGAGGCTGAAGTGGGCGGATCACCTGAGGCCAGGAGTTCAAGACCAGCCTGGCCAACATGGTGAAACCTTGTCTCTACTAAAAATACAAAACTTAGCTGGGCGTGGTGGTGAGCACCTTTAATCCCAGATACTGGGGAGGCTGAGACAAGAGAATCACTTGAACCTGGGAGGCAGAGGTTGCAGTGAGCTGAGATTGTGCCATTGCACTCCAGCCTGGCGACAGAGTGAGGCTCTGTCTCAAAAAAAGAAAAAAGAAAGAAAATCTCAGTGCTGGTCACTCGCAGCCCAGTCAGGCAAGCTGGGCTCTGGCATCCTGGCTTGCCCTCCTGCAACAGACTGCTGCCGACATGAACTGAGTGTTTCTGAGTGCCTGCACTATTTAAACCCTTGGTATATGCTCACTGAGTTTCATCATAACCCAGCTGAGTGCTGTTATCATCATCGTCTTCATTTTACAGATAAGGAAACAGAGACACTGAGAGGTGAGGTCATTGTCCAGGGTCTTATGGCTGGGAAGGGTCATAGTCTGCATTTGGATCTTGGACAGTCGGGGGCATGCGCGCTTATCAGTGACTCAGCACACGTCTTCGCTGGCCAGGAAGCAGAGCCTTCTATGGCTGGCGGCAGAGGCATCGCACTTTCTCTTATCCCTTATCCCAAGTGTAATCGAACTTGGGAACCCAGCTTCAAGGAACATCATTTCCAAGCAAAGGCAGTGAGTCCACACAGGTCCTGGCTCTGGAGCTTCTGAGGAGCCAGGAGAGGAAAGGAGGTTGCAAGTCTCATTTCCCCAAATCCCATCCCAGCTCCATCTAGAAAGAGTCCACGCATACCGCACGCGTGTCTAATAGCTCCAGAAAAGCCTCTGGCAGGGGAGCATCCAGGCTCATTCCAGAGAGGTCGAGAATGGGAGAGGACGAAGAGGGGTAAGCATAAATGTCTAAAAATAGTGCCTGGATCTCCAAAGCCACAACCCACGGGAAAGCGAGGGCAAAACTGGGAGGGAGAGCCCGGGGTTTGGCTGAGGAAGAACAAGGTGCATCTGCCTTGGTGGGGGCTGTTTCTTTGACTTTCCTCTCTGAGGTCTTGGGAGCCAGGCTGGATGGAGGGCCTGAGGGTGAAGGCCACATATCTCTGGAGTCATGAGTGTTTCCAGATTTCACAACACGTTTGCCATGAAGCCTTAGCCCTAGCAAACTTGAAAGCACTTAGAAGTCCTCGGCCGAGGCAGAGGGAGGCTTTTAAGAGGGAGCTTTTTTTTCTTCCCCACTTTCAGGAACAGATGTTTGAGCAACACTGGCCGTGAAGCACATGTTTCTGCAAGCAGATCTCACTCAGCTCCTCAGCTCCCATTCAAAATGAGGCTTCCACGCCCCTGGGAAAACATCTCTGCAGATGGATTGGAACAACTTGGTGTGGAAGGCATTAAGCCTGAGGCTTGTGGTTGGGCCTGCTGTGGGTTCTCAGAACTGTGCCGCACCCTTCTGGTCTCTGGGATTTTCCCTTTGCTTCTATGACCCGCCTCGTCTGTTCTTTTCTGGGCCACAGGAATGTCTTCCATTTCAGGGAACAGGGACTCTGAGATTCAGCCCTGGCATCGCTGGTCATACACTGTGGTATGCTTGGCCCAGCTGTCCCTCTGTCTATGGCAGCAACAGCTGTTCAAGGGAAGGACGTCGTTTCCTTCATGATGCCAGCCTTGGAGACGAGGCAGATAGCACAGTTTGGGAGCTAGAACTGTGTGCTGATGAAGATTGGGTTCACTGTGTCCCTCAGGCAAGTCACTTTGGCCCCTCTGTGCCTGTGTCCGCTTCTGCCCAACAGGAATTCTAATTTCTGCCCCATCTATTTCAGATTCTCATGAGGATCGTTAAGAAAAATATTTTATGTACTTTCAGTTGAAAATAGTTTGGAAAGATTTTTCAAGTGTGTGATAAAGGACTCTTGGAACAAACCCTAACATCCACGATCCAGTTTAGCTCAGTATTTACAAGGTCTAGTGGAGCTGAGCTGTAATACCACACATCACCAGGAGGTGCCACTGTCAAACACATCATGAGCGTTTTTTGCACATGGGAGAGGTGCTATCATGTGTCGTGTAAACTAGTTTCTTTAAATGGAGGGATGCATGTGGATCAGTGGAGGCAAGTTCAGATGCTTACAGAACCAGGCAGTCAGTGTGTAAATAGGCCCTACAGGTCACGTGCTTGTTCACGGAGTGGTGGGGTAGCTTGCGTGGCTGGCTAGCGGGTGAAGGCATGCCCTGCCCACAAGCATGGCTAGAGAGCAAGGGGACACTGTTGGCATTATTATTATTTTGAAAAAGAGTCTTATTTTGTCTCCCAGGCTGGAGGGCAGTGGCGTGATCCTGGCTCACTGCAACCTCTGCCTCCCAGGTAGCTAGGATTACCGGCGCGCACCACCACACCCGGGTAATTTTTTTGTATTTTTAGTAGAGATGGGTTTTCACCATGTTGGCTAGTCTGGTCTCGAGCTCTTGGCCTCAATTAATTTGTCTACCTGAGTCTCCCAAAGTGCTGGGATTACAGGCGTGAGCCACTGCGCCCAGCCAACACCATTGTTGTTAAGACCACAGTGAAAACATGTTAAAGCGTCAAAGTGAGGCTGCTAGACCTGTGGTTAAAGAGAGCGGCATTTTGTGTGTCGGGTTCTGGGGTGATGACTCCCTGGCCCTCTGCACGCTGGCCCAGGTTACCTTCCTGCGATTGCAGAATTGGTCACTGCCTCACGGGAACGCAGACCAATGTCGCCACATCATACACACACACACACACACACACACACACACACACACACACACATATATATATATAATTTTTAATTTTTTTATAAGAGAAGATGGTTTCTTAAAATGTGAAATCTCCTGAGTTTTAATTATTGGTAACAAATTCCAATTATAATAATACTCTACGGACCAGCAGAGTGCAGTGGCTCATGCTTGTAATCCCGGCACTTTGGGAGGCTGAGGCAGGTGAATTGTTTGAGCTCAGGAGTTCTAGACCAGCCTGGGCAGCATGGCGAAACCCTGTCTCCATTAAAAAAAAATACAAAAATTACCAGGGTGTGGTAGTACACATCTGTGGTCCCAGCTATTCGGGAGGCTGAGGTGGGAGGATGGCTTGAGCCCAGGAGGTCGAGGCTGCAGTGAGCTGAGATTGTGCCACTGCATTCCAGCCTGGGCACCAAAGCAAGACCGTGTCTCAAAAAAATATATATATATATATATATATATATATATATATATTCCGTATGGTCCAAAGGAAACCGTCTTGGCCAAGACTCAGTCTGTCAGTTTTAAGGTGGCATATGCCTCTGCCTTTTAGATGTGTAACTTAAATCTAAACATCTGTGGCTACTCACCCCTTTCTGGAGGTGTGTGGGTGGGTGTGCCTCACCCGCCTGGTTCACTGACTGTGGTGTTTTCGCATGAGCAGGGCTCAGCAGATCCTACTGAGGGGCTTCGAATGATAACAGCCACTAGCTTCTAGGGTCAGACAGAACTGGGTTTGAATCCCGGGTCTATGATTCACTAGCTGTGTGACCTTGGGCAAGTCCCTTAATGTCTCTGAGCCTCCACTTCTTCATCTGTAAAGATGAGGATAATAAAAACACCACTGTGGTGGCCGTGAGTTCTAACTTTTACCTTCTGGGCACATGGGGGGATGGTCCTTCCTGGCCTGCCTGTCTGTGTGTGTGTGAGGGGTGTGTGGCTCGTTTTGGCTAATGAGCTAACAGTGAAGCATCACTCGGCTCTCTTCTTACTGGTGCGAGAACCTTCAGAGTGCATCCCCTTTCCTGCAGTGGCAGGCAGTGTCGGAGGCATTGGTGGGTGCATCGCCTTGAGTCCCAGAATGAGGACTCCACGGAGCAGAGCCCAAGTTGGCTTCTGCAGCACGAGCAAGAGATGGACTTTTGTTACTTCAAGCTCTGGAGATCGAGGGGGCTGTTTGTTACTGCAGCATGACTTAGACCTCCCTGACTGACACACCTTCTGCGAGGGCGGGAGGAGTCAACGAAACGATGCATTGGACGGGCTTAGTGCAGTGCCTGGCTCGTAGCAAGTACTCGGCCAAGGCAGCTTCCTCTTCATTCATTCAGCAGCTGTTTACGGAGCACGTGTTCCCTGCCAGGCTTGGTTCTAGGCGCTGGGGATAGAGGAGTGGGCAAAACAGACCCAGATCCCTGCTGCCATAGAAATCCTTTCCAGCAACCGGGTAGCTAATCTCCGCCCTTGCTGCTTGCTCCTTTGCTCTGGGGGCCACAGTACCTTGAAAGGCAGGTCTGCAGATACCAGGGTGTGGGGAGCCCCTCCCTTTGGAGAAGCCAGCAGACAGATTGTGAGAACTTTGGGTTTCAGGCCAGGTCAGCCCAGGCTGCCCATGGTGACGGCAATGATGGCACCAGGTGAGCACGGGCTGCCTGGGGAGTGGGTTTAAATGCGTTGGTAGGAGACACTCACACACGACGCTGGGGGAGGAAGTCTCCACACACCTCCGAACACCCAAAGGTGTGACGTTTCCCGTCCAAGCTCTCCACTCTGATGCAACAGCCAGGGCTGTGGTTAAAAAAGACATTGGGAATTTCTAATTTAAGTTTTTTTTTTTTTTAAAGAAAGAAAGAAAGAAAAATAATAAAGGAGAGGAAGAAAGAGGAAGAGGAAGAGAAAGAGAGAACGGAAGTATTGCTTTACATTACATAATGATAAAAGGCTCAATGCAACAAGAAATATATACGCACCCAATACAGGAGCACCCAGATACATAAGACTTACAAAGAGACTTAGACTCCCACACAATAATAGTGGGAGACTTCAACATCGGTATTAGACCGATCAACGAGACAGAAAATTAACAAGGAAATCCAGGACTTGAACTCAGATCCGGAACAAGTAAACTTAATAGACATCGGGAATTTCTAAAAGGGCGTCACGTTTTCCAAGTGCCTTTTATGTGCTTGGTGCTTGCCTTCTGTTGCATCTTTCCCTCCGTACAAAAATTCTTCAAGGAGTTCTCCCACATTACAGATGGGGACACCAAGGCTCAGAGAGGCTGAGTGAGCTGTGGAAAGCTGCACAGCGAGGGCACGAGGGCTCTGGGACTCCAAGCCAGGTCTTCTCCGCTAGAGCTTGTAAGTGTCCCCTCGGCTGAGCTCTGCGGCCTTCTTGAGAGCAAGAGGAAAATACACACAGAAGACTGGAGGCGTCCTGAGCCCCTTTCCCTTCCGGAGACCAGCCCAGTCCCCACTGGGGCCATCTGTTGTTCTTCTTTCTGGTTTGAACAATATTTTTAAAAAATTATTTTGAGACTGATTCTTGCTCTGTTGCCCAGTCAGGAGTACAGTGGTGCCATCTCAGCTCACCGCAGCCTCCGCCTCCCGGGTTCAGGCAATTCTCCTGCTTCAGCCTCCCAAGAAGCTGGGATTACAGGCACGTGCCACCATGCCTGGCTAATTTTTGTATTTTCAGTAGAGACGGGGTTTCACTGAGTTGGCCAGGCTGCTCTCGAACTCCTGACCTCAAGTGAAGGTTTGGATGATTTTTGCCTGGTTGTCTGAGGACCTACTGTGTGCCGGGCCCCGCTACACATTCTAACTGAGTTCCCTCGTTCTATGCTCACGGTGACACACAGGGGTGGTTGCCAGCCTTACCCCATTATACAGATGAGGCAGCTGAGGCACAGACAGGGTCAGCCGCTTGCAGGGGTCACACAGCCAGGAGGGCTCAGTGTACCAATCAAGGTACCTGACATTCTCCAAATACCCATCAACCATTTCCCTCTGTGGCTGTTTGGACCAGGGTTACTCAGCCTCCGCTCTGCTGGCACTGGAGCTGTGGGGCTCCCTGTGCGCTGAGGGGTGTTTACCGGCACTCCCAGCCGCTGGCTGCCAGGGTCACCCCAAATCCCAGTTGTGACAACCCAAACTGTCTACAGACATTGCCAGCTGTGCCCTGGGGGGACAGAATTGCCCAGGGTTGGGAAGCCTTGCCTGGAGGTTTTGTTTTTACCAGTCTGTGCTGGGAGCCACTAGGATTTTTTTTTTCCTTTCTTTCTATTTTTTTTTTGAGATGGAGTTTCGCTCTTGTTGCCCGGTGCAGTGGTGCAATCTCAGCTCACCGTAACCTCCACCTCCTGGGTTCAGGCAATTCTCCTGCCTCAGCCTCCTGGCTCATTTTGTATTTTTAGTAGAGACGGGGTTTTTCCATGTGGGTCAGGCTGGTCTCGAACTCCCGACCTCAGGTGATCCGTCTGCCTCGGCCTCCCAAAGTGCCGGGATTACAGGCATGAGCTACTGTGCCTGGTCACCACGAGGACTTTCAAAGCAGAAATTAACTCGGCCCTTCTTGTCCCAGAAGTGTCAGATTCCCCTAAATGTTAGTGCTGACTGTTGGTTGTACTGTGGGTCTCTCTCTCTCTCTCTCTCTCTCTCTCTCTCTCTCTCTTTAAATAGAGATGGTGGAGTCTTACTATGTTGCCCAGGCTGGTCTCGAACTCCTGGCCTCAAGAGATCCTCCCAGCTTGGCCTCCCAAAGTGTTGGGATTATAGGCATGAGCCACGTGCCTGTCCTCTACTGAGTGCCTAAAAACTGTGTCCGCTGTTCCAAACAGGATGTCCCTGTTCCTCTCTTGACCATCTCAAAGCCTCTGCTTCCTCATCCCTGCAGACCCTCTCCTAGAAGCCTGTTCTCTCTGAACTTTGGGAATTGTTTCGTCCGCCCTCAAGGACCCAAAGGAGTTGCAAAATGGGATTTCCTCCAGGCTGCCCTTTCCTCACCTCCCTGCCTCTTAACACAATTAACTTCCTGATTAAAAAACAAACAAACAAAAAAAAACAAAAAAAAAACCATGCCTGTCCCTCTGCAGGAAATCTGAAAGGTCTCTGCAGGGATGGAGTTGGCAGGCTGATGGTGGGGGAGTCAAGTGCCCTCTGATTTGGGGGAGGGGGAGGAGCCCCTGGGGACCCGTGGAAGCCCCGACATCCTCACCTCCCTGCCACCTCTCTGCCACCCTGCAAGCTTTGTCATTGAGGAGGCAGGACACACAAGGTCCCCAGATATCCATTTGTCTCCCCTCATTTGCAAGTGCTGAATGAAATCATTCTGCGTCCCTTGACAGGGCAGAATGCACCAACTCCAAATCAGCTATTTATGGGCCATTTTTCCCAGCATTCCTTGCATATTATAATTAAGAGATAATGTCAGTGGAATAGAACATTGTCACCGGGTAATGGTCTCCTGCTGCTTCTGAAATGTCAAGGCAAAGTCACAGCATTTATCAAAAATAAATGTTGGCGGGAAGACGCGACGTTTGTTTTCACAGCAGGGACATCAATCCTGGGACAACGATATGGGAATGTCTTTATTTCTCTTCTCTGGAGTGATGGATGCCAAGGGATGATCCTGCTTGACAGATGAGGGGTCTCGCCAGTGAGAGGAGGCCAGCTGGGGCAGGGGTGCCGGCTGCCCAACCAGGTGGTGACATACTGATGAGTTTGGCAGGAGGGTTCTGGCCGCTTCGGCCAGGGCTGGGATCAGCAGATTAGTTCTCCACTGATGCGGTGAAGGTGGCCCCAGGGGCGTCCGAGCTCCGGCTGGGCCGGGTGTCCTCTGCAGCTGGCGCCCCGCTGATTGGGTAGGGAGCGGGCTGACAGTTGGAGAAGTCCGCCTTCCTGCCACTGCGTGGGTCCCTGGGGAGCCAGGCTAATGATGGAGCGGCGTACCCTTGGTCAACCTCGGTTTCTGCATCGCTGCCCAAGAGGGAGCCAGCCTCGGAAAGGGCAGCGGAGACAGCCAGCCACCTGCTGGCGACTCCTGGTGATCCGGGCAGCCGCACTGCAGCGTGGAGGAGGGACCTTGCCTCTCGCCGCCCGCCCGAACTGCGCGCTCAGCTGACATCTCTTCCGCACAGCTGCCCCTGTGATCTCTCTCAAGTGCAAATCTGCTCGTGTAGCTCCCGGCTGAAATCCCCCAGGCCCTCAGGATCAGGTCCCAGCTCTGAAATGGGGGGCACAGCGCCCGGCGTGACCCGGCTCCCACATAACTTTCCCAAAGGCCTTGCAGTTCTTCCAAGTAGCCAGGCTGTGTCATCCACTGGTTCCCCTCCCCACCCAGCCACTGCCTTTATCCTTGATTTTCCACCTGGGACAACTTCTTCTGTTCCTGCCTGCATGCAACCCCTAGTCTGTCTTCTCTCACTTCTTTGGGTCTCCATTTTGATCACTCCTCCTCCAGGAAGAGTTCCCTGATCTCTCAAGCCTTGACTGTATGCTTTTGCTATAGGCTATGCCTGGGCTCTTCACTTACTCGCACTGTTGTGAGCACCTGGGTCTTAGTCTTTCTCCCTCTTCTGAGCTGTGGGCTCCACGACTGCTTTGCCTGAAGCTCTATCCCTGGATACAGAGTGGGTGCTTCACGAGCATGTGCTGGAACAGCTGAATACATGAGCGAACAGATGGGACCTTTTATATGAGTTTGTATTGGTTATCTATTGACAAAATAATGCTGCATAACAAATCACCTCAAATATCAGTGACCTCAAACAATCAGCATTTATTAGGCTCACACGTCTGCAGGTCAGCGATTGAGGCTGGGCTTGGCCGGGCGGTTCTTCTGTCTGTCTCAGCTGGGCTCTCTCACATGTCTGGGGGTGGCTGGCTGTTGGTTGCTCCAGGGTGGCCTCCGCTGGGATTGCTGGGAGAGCCCTGCTTTGCTCGGCACATGTCTCCTCCAGCAGGCTAGCCTGGGCAGGATCTGAGACCATGGCAGAGGTGGAGGAGTGCCAGGCTTCTCAAGGCCCACCTTGGCACTAGCACATGGTTACTTTGATTGGTCAACACCAGTCACAAGGCCATTTCAGATTCAAGGGGTTGGGGAGTAACTTTACCTCTTTGGTGAGAGGGATTGAGAAGCCACACAGCAAAGGGCGTGCATGCAGGGCGAGGTATGAACTTGGGGCCATCGGCACAATCTATCAGGGAGGTTAAGTCAAGTCCTTACAATAGTGCAGTGGGCATCAAAAGGTGCCACCCAGGCACAGCAATTCTCCTGGTGGTGACAACAATGATGGCGTTTTGCTTTTTTAAATTGTGGCAAAACACATATAACATAAAATTTACTGTCTTAACCATTGTCAAGTGTACAGGAGCACTGAGGACATTTTCAAGTGTAAGTTCAGGGGTACTGGGGACATTCCCATTGTTGTGCAACAGAGCTCCAGAAGGTTTTCATCCTGCAGAGCTGAAACTCTGTCCCCTTTAAACAAGAACTCCCTTCCCCTGCCAATGGCCGTTCTACTTTCTGTCTCTATGAATTTGATGACTCTCCCTACCTCCTCTGAGTGGAATCATACAGTATTTGTCCTTTTGTGACTGGCTTATTTCACTTAGCATAATGTCCTCAAGGTTCGTCCACTGGGTTAGCCCATGACAGGCTTCCTTTTCCTGGCTGAATGATATTCCATTGTATGGATGGACCACAGTTTGTTTATCCATTCATCCGCTCACAAACCATTTGGGTTGCTGCCACCTTTGAGTGCTTGTGAATGAACACGTCAGGCTGCTGTAAAATTCAGTGTGCATGTATCTCTTTGAGACCCTCTTTCTATTATTTCGGATATAAGCCTATCCCTGGGAGCTGGGCATAGTGACTCACACCTGCAATCCCAGCACTTTGGGAGGCACGTGTGGCAGGACCACTTGAGCCCAGCAGTTCGAGACCAGCCTGGGCAACATCTTGAAACCTTATCTCCACTAAAACTTTAAAAATTAGCTGGGTGTGGTGGCACATGCCTGCTGTCCCAGCTACTTGGGAGGTGGAGGTGGGAGAATCATTTGAACCCAGGAGATCAAGTGTGCAGTGAGCCATGATCACGCTGCTGCACTCCAGCCTGGGCAACAGAGTGTGACCCCGTCTCCAATCCACCCACCCATCCATCCATCCATCCATCCATCCATCCCTGAAGTGGGCTTGCTGATGTTAGATGGTGTGGCTTTGGGCTTGCAGAGAGCCTTGCAGAACACAAATGTGAACCCAGGCTTTGACAGAGTGGCAGTTTACGGGGCAGATCGGGGGTCGGGTTGCCTGGTTTGGACCCCAGCTCCTCTGCTTCCTCACAATGCTTCCTCCGTGAAGCGGCCCACTCTGAGCCTTGGTTTCCTCCTCTGTGAAATGGGGGTGATCCTAAGACCTGTGCGTAGAGTGTGAGGATTAACTCGGTAAGGTGCTTAGAACAGTGCCTGGTGCACAGCCCGCTCTGAACACCAGTCCCCGTGTGTTGTTTTCCGGTGATCAGTGCCTTTGACCCGCCCCAGCCCCCTGGGAGTGAAAGCAGTGTAGCTGACAGCTGGCTGGGAGCAGCGTCCTTCACTATGCGAAAACACCCAGCGTTTATCTCCTCCGGGCAAACCACAGGGACAGGGACAGCAGGGTTTGTGTGGGGTGACAGGTGCTGACACCACATGCCCTCTGCTGGGGTGTCCGGCCAGGCCTCTGAGGGGAGGGTTGGGGCTGGTGCTAAGTTGGCATTTGGCGGGGTGGGAGGGAGGCCCCTGCCGCCTCTGTTCAGCTCTCTCTTTCCGAGGCCCGCTCTTCCCCCTCCACCCCTCCACACAGATTGCAATTTCGGCCGCGGCAGGAAGAGAGGAATGAGCTTGCATAATAGAGGAACATTTGGTTCTTTCAGACTGGGCCTGGAGAGGGGGAGGCTTTTGTGCTGAAGTGTGCACCACGGGGCAGGCTCGGGAGGGTTCCTGTGCCCCGGGGCTGGGAGGAGCTTTGCGCATGGGAGGGGGTGGCCGCGCTGAGGTCCAGATGGACGTGGGGGCGGGGGCCGCTCCCCCAGGGAAGGGCAGATGGGGAGGGTGACTTTGCTGTTCCTCAGAGGTGGGAAGCAGGGCCAGAGGAAAAGCGCACAGGGCAGGGAGGGGAGGCCCGGGCAGGGCTGGCACTCGCGTGCCCTGGGCCATGCACATGGCCCCAGCCGGCTGTTCCTCTCCAGGGGCCTTTCGGGCCACTTCCTGCACAACTCAGCCAGGTCTGTGGCCTCAGCATGGAGTTAAGCCTGTGCCTTCCTGATCCGAGGGGCTGGGTTTGCACTGTGAGGGGCATCTCCAGGATCACCGGGTCAGATGAGAGAGAAAATGGCGTGCAAACACGGCCAGGGCCAGCAGGTCGCTCCCCAGATGTGACAACACCCACCCAAACTGCACCCCTGGCGCAGCTGTTTATCTGGTGTCGGAGATGGGACATTCATTCCCCCTGGATATTTAAAAGCCAGAGCAGGGGTCTGCGCCGTGAGTCTTGGGGGCTTCCGTGACTTCTGACGCCATGTCTGGGTCTCTGAGCTGACTCAATCCTCATGGCAGAGCGGGGCTGGGGCAGCTGGCCAGGCTCTCCACAAGGACTTGCTGTGCATCGACTCTGTCCTGGCCCGTTTTAGATGCTGGGATGCAGCCGTGAGCAGAGCAGACGGAGATCCCGGTGCTCGGAGGTTTCTTCTAGTGGAGAAGGAGGCAGAGCGGGGCAAGTCAACTCAGGGCACAGGCAACGCATTGTGGGGGTGCAAGGCCAGCTTCAGTCCCCCCCCAAGCCCCCGCATCGGCACCCTTCATCAGGTAGCAAAGAAGAGAGCGCATTTCCCCACCTCTTGACTTTAGGTCTGGCCATGTGACTCGCTTTGACCATAAGAAGGTAGTGGAGACCAGATGCGGTGGCTCACGCCTGTAATCCCAGCGCTTTGGGAGGTCGAGGCGGGCAGATCACAAGGTTTGAGACCAGCCTGGCCAACATGGTGAAAACCCGTCTCAACTAAAAATGTAAAACTTAGCCGGGCATGATGGCATGTGCCTGTAGTCTTAGCTACTCGGGAGGCTGAGGCAGGAGAATTGCTTGAACCAGGGAGGTGGAGGTCTCAGTGAGTCGAGACTGCACCACCGCCTGGGTGACAGAGCAAGACTCCGTCTCAAAAAAAAAAAAAAAAGAAGGTAGTGGAAATGATGCTGTGTTAGTGCTGGCCCTTCCCTTCAGGGACCTTGTCCTACACTGTGTCTCTGCTGCTGGGTGAGACAAACGCCCTGGGTTAGCTCGCTGATCCAAGGAGGAAGACAGACAGGTGGGGCAGCCCAGCCCAACCTCGACCAGGCGACCCCCAGCAAGCTGGTGGATGTGGAAATGATAATGAGTGATTGCATGTGGCAGTCTTGTTATGCAGCATACTGGCAGCAGTAACTAGCTGTTACAATCAGCTGTTGCTAAGTGCTGTTACTGATGCCATTCTATAGGTAAGAAGACTGAGGCCCGCAGAGGTGAAGAAGCTGTCCTGAAGTCACAGATGGCTGAGCCCAGACAAGAAGCCAGCTGTGCTGACTCCAGGCGGCTTGCTCATTGGTCCAGCCCATTGTCACTAAGCACCTACCATGTGCCTGTAATTGTGCTGGAAACCAGAGGTAATCCAATGGAAAAGCTCCTTCTGTGAGCAGCCTCTGTTAGAAGAGAGGCCTCTTCTTTCCCGACAGTTTCAGCAGAAGTCTGAGGTTGGGATCCCATCAGCCTGGCGTGGGTCACCTGCCAACTATAAGCCAGTTATGGTCGGGAAATAACGTGAGGCTCTGATCGGCCAGGGTAGGTCATGTGTTCATCCTGCTCCCCGTAACTGGGAGAAGGGGTGACCCCATCGAAACCAGACAGAGAGTGGAGGAGAGATGCTTTTCCCAAAGAAAAAGGGGTGCTATTAAACCCTAAGAAGGGGAAAGAGTTGCTGGGCTGGTAAAAAGGAACAGTGCGTACACCAGAGCTCCGGGGCCCTGATAAAGACCACTGCAGCGTTCCGAGCCTTAGTGAAGCCCCCCCAGGATCCGGGGCTGCTCCAGCCTCCCCTGCCTCCGACGCTCCTCGTGCGCACTCTGCCTGGCTCTCGGAAGATCAGATGTGATTTATTCCTGGCATCTGTGCCGCCACTCGCCGCGAGGTGCTTTGCAGCAGAACAATAAGTTACAGGGCCATTTATCTTGTTGGCGGCTTCTGATAAAATGGGCAGTCTGCGCAGACAGGGTCTTTAACGAACATGATCAGGGCTGTTCATTTGGAAAGCAGACCTTGATGTTGGCTTTAATTGAAGGGGTTAGCCACGAGGGGCTTGGCTGGCTTTGTTCAGAAGGGAGGGTTGCAGCCAAGGGCAGATCTGCCCGGGAGGCTTGTCCATGCCTCTACTCTGTGTTTGACTTTGGGTAACCTATGCGACCTCTTCCAGACTTTGTTTCCTCACTGTGACATGGAGATGTATCAGTCAGTATCGGCTCAGTTGTGTTGCAGTAACAAACAACTCCAAAATCTCATGGTTTAAAACAAGCAGCGTTTGCCTCTCCCTCGTGCCGCGTGTCTGCTCTGTGTTGCCGGGGGGCTCTGTGCCCTGTCTCCTCACTCTGGGACGCAGAGGGGGTCTCTGCAGTGTGGAGCACTGTCGGGCTTGGGGCAGGCTGTGCCCTGCTTCTAAGAGCTTCTTCTCAGATGCAACTGACATCACTTCTGCTGACATCTCATTGGCCCAGACAAGCCACAGGGACATGCCTGACTTCTGGCCAGGGGTGGGCGTAGCAATGAGAAACCCCGCCTGTGACTGTTAGCAGGGAAGCTGGAGAATTATTATTTGTTAGCGAGAACAGTTCTGCTGAGCCATCGGAGAGTCAGGGTTTTTTCTCTTGTGCCTCCTGGGGCTGCTCCTCATCTGACTTGAAGCCATTCTGCTCTCCACTGCCAGATTCATCATCCTCCTCGTGTCTCTGTCACGCCACTCCATCTGCTGTGAACCTGAGCGCCTGCTGCAGGGCGTTGAAGCCGCTCGACCAGGCACTCAAAGAACCCCTAGGCTGGCACCTGTCAAGATAGCCACATCTGACTCAGAGAGGGCAGGGTCTGGGTATTTCTCGCTCCCCACTTTGTCTCCAGCTTCTAGAACCGGCATACAGTAGGTGCTCAGTAATTATTTGGTGCAATTATGCAATGACTTGCCCAAGCTCCCATGCCAGATTCTAAGCCAGATGGGGCTCACAGCAAAGTGCTCACTATTGATAAGGCTCAGTGCAGCCGCCCGTGGCCACGGCATTTCCTGGCACTCGGCACGTGCTGCGCCCCAGGCCTTGGGAGCCGGCCGTCTTGTGTGTGTTTGTCCCTGGGGGTCCTTCAAACCATTCCCCAAGGAAGGCACCGTGGTGAGCAGAGTCTTTACTGAGATATTCATTTGTGTTTATTCACCCTGTAATTTTCTCTTCCTCAATTCCAAGGCAACGTCTAGCCCTTTCCTTGATGTTTGTTTTTCTGGGCAGAGATGAGAAGCTTCTGGAAGAGAGTCCATGTATATTGGCCTTTTGTGAAAACTGGATGTAATAATCAGGGTTTAGGTTCAGCTGCTGTAGCAAAGAAACTCTAGGCTGGGCGCAGTGGCTTATGCCTGTAATCTCCGTGCTTTGGGAGGTTGAGGTGGGAGGATCACTTGAGGCCAGGAGTTTGAAACCAGCCTGGGCAACATAAGAAGACCCTGTCTCTACAAAAAATAAACAACAACAAAAATTAGCTGGATATGGGCATGGGCATGGGCATGGTGGCACACACCCGCAGTCCCAGCTACTTGGGAGGCTGAGGCAGGAGGTCAAGGCTGCAGTGAGCTGTGATAGAGCCATTGAACTCCGGCCTGGGGGACACAGCAAGACCTTGTCTCAAAAACAAACAGAGAGAGAAACTCCAATGCCACATGGGCTGAAGCAGGAGAGAAGCTTGGTTCTGTCTCTTGTAGGTGGTAAGAGGACTGGGGGAGGTGGGCTGCCAGGACGGCCAGCAGCTTTGCCCTGCAGTGACGGGGGCCTACAGTGGCTGGGACCTACGGTGACTGGGACCTGCAGTGGCTGGGACCTACGGTGACTGGGACCTACAGTGACTGGGACCTACGGTGACTGGGACCCATGGTGACTGGGACCTACGGTGACTGGGACCCATGGTGACTGGGACCTACGGTGACTGGGACCTACGGTGACTGGGACCTACAGTGACTGGGACCCATGGTGACTGGGACCTACGGTGACTGGGACCTGCAGTGGCTGGGACCTACGGTGACTGGGACCTACGGTGACTGGGACCCATGGTGACTGGGACCTACGGTGACTGGGACCTGCAGTGGCTGGGACCTACGGTGACTGGGACCCATGGTGACTGGGACCTACAGTGACTGGGACCCATGGTGACTGGGACCTACGGTGACTGGGACCTGCAGTGGCTGGGACCTACGGTGACTGGGACCTACAGTGACTGGGACCCATGGTGACTGGGACCTACGGTGACTGGGACCTGCAGTGGCTGGGACCTACAGTGACTGGGACCCATGGTGACTGGGACCTACGGTGACTGGGACCTGCAGTGGCTGGGACCTACGGTGACTGGGACCCATGGTGACTGGGACCTACAGTGGCTGGGGCCCAGGCCCTGCCATCCCGGCGTCCATTCTCCCTGGATATGGTCCTCAGGGCGTGGTTGAAGCAACATCAAAACCACGCCCACCTTTCAGCTCTCAGAAATCGCAGCAGAAGGAGCCCCAAGCCGAGGGCGTGGACCCTCCCACACATTCCAGCAGAGCAAGGGAGGCGGGAGCGAGGTCTCTGGTCTCTGGCTCTGTGGCCGTGCCCGGCCAGGTGTATTCCCACGAAACAGGGGGAACTACATGCTGGCCACACCTGCGCTTGCTAAGGAAAGTGTTGCTGGTTCTGGAGGGAGATGGAGAGAGGGAGTGAGATTTTCCCATGCTGGGAGTGGGTGACGGTAGGCCTGGTGACCTGGCTCCGTGACACTGCTCTGGGGCTGACGGGATCTGGAAGCTGTGACCTGCTCTAGGGAGAAGGCGCCCTAAGCCAAGAGTTCCCGGGCAGACAAGGCCTGCCCCCTTCACCCCAGAAAGGATCACAGTCCCCATTCCCCATCTCAGGGCTCCCAGGGAATCAGCGACAGGAGGGACTTCATGAACTCTGGCCTTTGATCCGACTTAGCACAGAGAAGCCCCGACACTGAGACCGAATCTTCCTTCATCCTGGAAGGATGGGGTTTGGAACCGGCCCCCAGTGGATTGGAAAGAAATTAAAATCAGTTACATCTCTCAGATCTGGGTTCATGGCCTGACCGGTATGCATGTTACCTTGATATCCCTCTTCTATTAACTGAGGAGACTGGCGCTCAGAGAGGTCAGGTCACTGCCCTGTGGTCACAGAGCAAGTTCACAGTAAAACTGGCATTGGGAACCAGGCTGGCAGTTTGCAGACCCCTCGTGCACTGTGGCTGTGCCGTTCCTCCCCGCTCGCGTGTGAAGGCACCGTTTGGAGTTTGGACGCAGGGCAGGCAGGCGGCATTGGGGTGGGGGAGGGTTCTGTGTCCCTGAGGACACAGATGGCTGGCATGTGTGATGTAGGCTTACCAGGGGTTCCAGAAAGTTCAGCAGGCCACCCTCTGGAAACCTCTCGGAGGTTCTTGGTTATTTCCTAAACAAGTGTTTACCCCCTGGACTGGAAGCGGCTGGTGAATTATTCAAAGGCCATTGTGGGGGGAGGGGGAGGGTGGCTTCTGCCAAGACCCCCCCCCTGCCCGGCTACCAGCAGGGAGCCCGCTTGGGGAATGTCTCTCAGGCTTCGGGGGGTGACGGGAGTGAGCTGGACGACGAGTGGCCAAGAGCTTAGGTCTGTTCTGCCACTTCCGGGCCAGGCCGGCCAGTCCCCTCCCTGAGTCTCAGTTTCCCCATTTCTAAAATGGACCCAAGGATACTAGCGTAGGGACAATTTGAGGAGAAAGCAGGTAGATATTTTTAGCCCAGTGCCTGGGGCAAGTAGTAAGGACTCAACACAATGCCAACATTTTCTGGCCAAGTGAAGATTTCTTACTCTTTAAAACTCAGTCATTTTTCTTTTTTGCTATGCACCAAGGGAGAACTCTTGGACGTGTACCCCGGGCAATGTGACAAGAATGTGGGCAGCAGCAGCATCTTCAAGCCTCAAAAGGAAACCCAGGCAGGCGCGGGGGCTCACGCCTGGAATCCCAGCACTTCAGGGGGCCTAGGCGGGAGTATTGCTTCGGCTTAGGAGTTCAAGACCACCCTAGGCAAATGTTAAGACCCCATCTTTACATCTGCTATCCCAGCTCTGTGGGAGGCTAAGGTGGGAGGATCACTTGAGGTCAGGAGTTCGAGACCAGCCTGGCCTACATGGGGAAACCCTGTCTACAAAAAATACAAAAGTTAGCTGGGCATGGTGGTGTGTGCCTGTGGTCCCAGCTACTCGGGAGGCTGAGGCAGGAGGATTGCCTAAGTCTGGGAGGTGGAGGCTGCAGTGAGCCACTGCACTCCAGACTGGATGATGGGAATGAAACCCTGTCAAAAAAAAAAAAAAAAAAGCAAGAACAAAACCCGTCCCATGAGAGGTCCCTCCATGTTCCTTTCTCCCCCGGCCCCTGGCAACTACCAACTACTGTCCTGCTCTCTGGGTCTGCCTGGTCTGGACTTTCTATGGAAATGGGACCGGATACTTTATGGCCTCCTGTGTCTGGCCTCTTTCACTCTGCATCATGTTTCGAGCGTGTGTCAGTGCTGAATCCGTTTTGTGGCTGGTCACGTTCCACTGCGTGGACAGACCATGTGTGGTTTATGTAGTTGTCAGCAGAGGGACATTCCGGTCGCCTTCGCTTCTGGGCTGTTGTGAATAACGCTGCTATGCACAGGTGTGTACACGTTCTTGCATGGAAGTGTGTCTTTCTATCTCTTGGGACTACGGACACCGGATGCCAGTGCGGTCTTGGTGTGGGGCGTGGGTCTGTGTGCTGTGGGATGTCTCGCATCGTGTCTGCAGCCACAGCACCCTCTCCATCAGTGTGACAGCCAAAAATGTCTCCAGACACTGCCAGAGTGCCCGGAGCCAATCTCACTTCAGATAAAGCCGAGACTCATCTGTGGAGAGTAAAAAAATACCCTAGTCACAGAAGACTGCATACACCACGACCCTTGCGCCAGGAAGTTTAGCAACAACTATGACTCGATAATAAGTTCTTATTTTTTTTGAGACGGAGTCTGGCTCTGTTGCCAGGCTGGAGTGCAATGTCGCGATCTCAGCTCATTGCAACCTCTACCTCCCGGGTTCAAGTGATTCGCCTGCCTCAGACTCCTGAGTAGCTGGGACTACAGGTGCGCATCACCACACCCAGATAATTTTTTTTTTTTTTTTGAGACAGAGTCTCACTCTGTCACCAGGTGCCAGGCTGGAGTACAGTGGCACGATCTTGGCTCATTGCAACCTCCACCTCCCAGGTTCAGGCAATTCTCCTGCCTCAGCTTCCTGAGTAGCTGGGACTACAGGCGCCCGCCACCACGCCCAGCTAATTTTTTTTTTTTTTGTATTTTTAGTAGAGACGGGGTTTCACCGTGTTGGCCAGGATGGTCTTGAACTCCTGACTTCAAGTGATCCTCTCACCTTGGCCCCCCACAATGCTGAGATTACAGGTGTGAGCCACCAAGCCCAGCCTAATAATAAACTCTTTAGGGAAGAGCTTCTCAAAGTGTGTGGTCCCAGAGCTGCAGCAGCAACAGCTCCTGGAAGCGTGTTGGAAATGGACGTTCGTGGGCTCTACTTGGGACTCGCTGAGCGGGATGCTCTGGGCTGGACCTGAGACCTGCGTTTCCACAGCCTCTCAAGTGACCAGCACACTGTGGTGTGAGAAGCACCAGTTTCGGCACAAATCCTCATGCCCAAAGCCCACAGTGAGGACAAAATATGTGTTTATTAAATCAAGGAGTGAGGCTTATTTCTGGGGAGAGTCTAGAGCTAGACGGGTCCCTGCCTGAGCTTTGTTCTCACATGGGGGATAGCTTCATGAGTGTCTGTCATATTGTGAAACAAATTCGAAAGCACAAAAAGAAATGAAGAAACAAACCCATATCAGAAAAACAGGTCGGGCTTCACCAATCACGGGAGTGAGTCACAAGACAATGACTAATCCGATTTTATGCACCTGAGGTCCTGGGGGCTAATGCGGACCATTCCTGCCATGCCCAAGCTTATTCATCAAAAGGGGAGCAGAAGTCCCTGCTGGTGCCCACAAATCAGCTGCGGCCTCTACTGTCTGTTGCCCCCGCTTTTCTCAGACGCCCCCGCCTCTGGGAATTCGGGGCGGTTGCCAAGTTCTGTTGAACAGCTGCTGCGCACCAACTCTGTTAGCTTAAGCCCTCACGCTGCTACCTCTGAAGTCCTATTTTACAGATGCGGAGACTGAGTCTCAGGAGGCTCAGTGACTTGCCCCAGGTGGGAGGGCCTTGGGGTCGGAGCCGCGAGTGCACGTCTGTCAACAGGGCCCCTTGGTGGGGCTGAAGCAGGATCACTCCGGACATGCAGGCCAAGGCGTCCGTGGGATTTCATCCAACAAAAGCCAAGTTCAGCATGTCTTGGTTTCTTCTGAAATTGTCCTAACCTTGCCTGTTAAAGACCTGGCTGACTTGGGCTGTTCTTTTTCTTAAAGAAGTCCCCAAAAGATGAAATCACAAAGCCCAGAGGAGTGAAGACATTGCCCAAGACCCACAGCAGAGGCAGGATTCAAACCTGGCTCACCTCCTCCGGGAAGTCCTCCATGCCTGCTGCCTTTCCCCAACCCCCACAGAACTCCGGGGCTTAGGGACATGTCAGCAGAGCCCGTTTGCCTTGTAACCCAGCACGATGGGTCGCCAGCCCCTCACAGGCAGAGCTCAGACCTGGGACTTCTTTGTGTGTCGCTTCTCTCACCTACCTGCTCCTCTCCCATGAGGTCAGTGCGCGCTGGGCGCACACGAGGCATCCGGCAGGCCCTCCGCGGGTGGCTGGCAGTGCGGTGAGGCAGCCTGCGTCTCAAGCACAGGACCCGCTGAGCATTTGCCCTCATCTCCCCCACTTCAAAGTTTTCGGGGACAGAGACGCCCAGCTCGGCGAATTACACTGAAACCAGCAGCTCCTACTCACTCCCCAAAGGAATAAACGAAGTGACAGCTAACGGCGACCAAAGCCTTACGATACGCTCAGCACTCTGCCTGGAGAGCACGTTCAACACGCAGGAGGGCCCTTCTGTCACTGATGTCCTCCCCCTTTTACAGAGGAGGAAACAGGCACAGAGAGGCTGAGTGACTGGCTCAAGGGCACACAGCTAAAAAGAGAAGGAGCCAGGATGTGAGTCTCCCTTGGGGTGGAAAGACTCTCGTGAGAGTTTTGCCTTCCCACGGGGGAGGCTGGGGAACGAGGCCAGATGGCCCCTGAGGCTGTTTCTAGGTCTCTGCCCCGTCATTTCTCCTGGGTCAGCCAGCAGGGGTGGGCAGCTCTGAGGGCAGGCTCGGCCCAGGCCAAGGAATGTCCGCAGAGGCTGTGGCTCAGCGGCCAGCCTGGAGCGGAGGCTGGGGGAGGGAGTGGTGTCTTGGCAGCCGTGACAAATAGAAAACAGATTGTGTTTCCCTGTGCCTCCACCCCCAGCCGGGGGAGGGGATGCGCCGGAACCCAATTACCCACTTACAATGGATGCTCTATTGTGGAACTGGAGGCAAGGTCGGGGCAGGGGGAGCAGGCCCTGCCCGGGGCACGGTGTCCCTGGCACGGCCCGTTGCTCACCCGCCCTGGCTGACCTCCCTTCCTCCTGACTCTGCTGCCAGCCCCGCCGCCCCCTCTCCTAGCTCACGAAGATCCAGCGCCCTTTCCAAAACCGGGTTTTCCTTCCAAGCAACCTTGATGCTCACTGTGGATCTGCAGGGACTGTGGATCCTTGTCCGGACACTAAATTCCCGCAAAGGTTTCCGTCATTCATTCATTCTTCATTTATTCCTTTCCTCCCCACCAGCCCCTAATCTCTCTCCCTCTCTCTGTCTTGTTAATGATCTGGAAATGTTTGAGCACCCAGGCAGCTTGGTTCCCATCAAGATTCACTCATCGATTCACTAAATATTTACCAAGCGCCCACTATGCGCAGGCACTAAGACTCTGTTCATTTAACACTGTTTGTGGAGCACCTACTGTGCGTGAGGCACTAGAGACTTGCATTCACTTACCAAGTATCTGTGGAGCATCCACAGAGGTACCTATGTTTATCCGGTATTTGTGGAGCACATACTATGCGCCAGGGAGTCATTCATTCATTTCCCAAGCATTGGTGGGGCACCTGCTACGTGCCGTGTGTTGGGGTGCCGCAGTGAACAGGACAGTCATGGTCTCTGCCCTCAGGCATCTCGTGGTCCAGTGGGCAGAGGCAGACTCTTAACAATTCGATGTGATGTGCATTTATTGCACACCAACTGTTTGTAGGGTTCTTGGAGGGCAGGATTATGAACAGCCTGAGCACGAATCAGACCCAGATTAGGACAGGTGTGCTGACTGCATCACCAGCGAAGGAGACTGGATTCACCTCCAAGACCCCAGTTTACTCAGCTGTAAAATGGGTGGTGGTGAGACTTAGCCAGGGGCCTGGGAAATACGGGTTTGCTTCTGTTGGGGACAGCCATGGTTTTCACCAGCTCAGCGTCTGTTCCTCCCGGTAACGGCGCCCCGGATCTTGCTGGGGGAAAAGTTTCCTTCTTTCCTCTCACCATCTGTAGTTCAGGTGGGGTTGACCCTGCCTCCCTGGCTCCTGGCGAGCCCATGACCAAGGCCTGGCCAGTCAGATCATCCCATCCTCTGACCGCAGTCACTGGGCCAAAGGAGGGTCACAATGCAGTCAGGGCTCAATGAGAATCTTGCCTCAGGAAGGGCGTGCCTGCCTGAGAATAAAACCAACCCAGAGGGCCAGGCATGTGGCCAAGCCCGGAGGATCACCTGAGGTCAGGAGTTCGAGACCCCGTCTCTACCAAAAAACACAAAAATTATCTGGGTGTGGTGGCGGGTGCCTGTAATCCCAGCTACTTGGGAGGCTGAGGCAGGAGAATTGCTTGAATTCGGGTGGTGGAGTTTGCAATGAGCCGAGACTACACGACTGCACTCGTCTGGGCAACGAAAGTGAGACTCCATCTCAAAAACAAACAAACAAAAAACACCCCCCCCCCAAAAAAAAAAGCCCAGAGGAATGGAGAGAATGAGTCCTGATGGTGCCATTGTGAGCCCCTGGATCCAGCTGTGTCTGGAGCTCACCCACCTCCCCGGACTTTTCAGTAACATGAGCTGATAAATAAACTCTTTCTGTCACTTCGGCCACTCTGAATTGGAAATTTTGTCATTTGCAGCCAGGAGCACTGACTGATAAACAGGCCTTTCCTCTCCCCTTATTTCATAAAACACCACATGTGGAACGAGCTGAATTAGTTCCCCTGCTTCCTAAACAGCCGATGAGCAATGGCTAATGGTAGAGGCTGGGCGAGGACTCCTTTCTCTTTGGTGCGTGAGGACATCCATTCTCTGGCCGGCCCCTGACCTCGCCTCACTGAGCTGGAGTAGAAATCACTTCACGTTCCCAGCCTCGGCGTTTAGAAGTCTGTGATGGATGGCACTTGTCCTTGTGGGCAGAGACGTGGACAATTCTCGGCTGTCTGATCTGTCCCTTCTTTCTGCTTTTCACAGCGGGCCCCGGCAGGAGTCAGTGGCGGGGTTCAGAGATGGCAAACTTATTCTGTCAAGGGCCAGAGAGGAAATATTTTAGGCTTTGTGGGTCATGAGGTCTCCGTTGTGCATTCTTTGTTATTTTTTGTTTTGTTTGTAAAAACTCTTCAAAAATGTAAAAATGACCAGGTGCGGTGGCTCATGCCTGTAATCTCATTGCTTTGGAAGGTCGATGAGGGAGGATCGCCTGAGGCCAGGAGTTTGAGACCAGTCTGGGCAACGTAGTAAGACCCAGTGTTTTTTTTAAAAAAAATGTAGCCAGCCGTGGTGGCATGCGCCTGTAGACCCAGCTACTCTAGAGGCTGAGGCCGGAGGATCGCTTGAGCCCAGGAGTTCAAGGCGGCAGCGAGCTGTGATTGGGCCACTGCACTCCAGCCTGGGCAACAGAGCAAAACCCTGGCTCAAATAAATAAATCATGTAAAAATCTAACAGTGATTCTTGGTTCGCAGGCTGCCAACTCTCCTCCTTTGCTGCGGGCTGGATTCACCTTCTGGCTGCGGTTTGCTGGCCCCTGGAGGGGCTCATGGTTCTGGGGAATCAGTGTCCCGTTCCTCCGTCCTGGGTCCCCCCCCTCCCTCTCTTCTCCCCTCTCTTTCTTTTTCTTTTCCCTCCCTCCTTCTGTTTTCTCTCTTTTGTGGGATAAAAACCCTTGTTCTCTCAAACCCAGGAAATATTCTGGAACTATTTTGGTGTCGAAACTCACCCTGGAAGGTAGCCTGTCATTGCCTGCCACTTCTCCCCATGGCACTTCGTACAGTTTGCCATTACAGAGCTCTTTCATGGTTTCGGGGTATCTGTTTTCTTGTTCTGAAATATAAACTCCATGAGGAAGGAAGGCTGGGGAGCGGCTGTGCAGTCCGGGCTTCCGGGCAGTTTGGGCTGATTTCAGGGAATGGGGGATGGGGCGTGACTGCGGTAAACTTGACAAAGGGCAAGGGGCTGAGCGCGGCTGGCGGCTGGGGACTCTTCTCCGCACAGGCAGGGTCCGGCCACCATCCTGAGCCATGAACCGAGGAGGGAGTGGGCCCCTGCCCCTGGAGGGGCGTAGGCAGGCCCGCAGCTCGCTAGGGCCGGCTCGCAGGTGTGTCTGCTCCTACGGCTGGATCTTTCCTCTGCCAGTGGAAGCCCACCACTCTCCGGCTGCTTGAGAACTCCTGGCTACAATTTGCCAAGATTCAGATCTGGCTTCTTTCGGATTAAGGAGCTGCCGGGAGTCACAAGCAGAGACAGTCACGTGGCTTCTGAAGGTCTGCTCTCTGGGGACCCCAGGCTCCGAGTATCCTAAAATCCTGAGCCATCCATGGATGGATTCCCTAACAGGACCCCTCTGGCCACTCCAACAGGACCTACTGGCCACACGGGGAGGCCCAAGTTTCAGGCATTGAAGACGTGCGGGGAGGAAGCTCTGGGTGTGCCTCGAGCTGAGGACGCCTGACCTGGATGGGCAGCCCCGCTGCGTTTTCCGTGGCCTCTAGTGCCCCTCGGGAGTCTGTGAAGGGTCCCAGTGAGTCACCCATCTGGACATTCCTGCAGCTGCAGTCACCTTGGCTCACGCACAGTGGCAGGTGGTGTCTGCCAAGCACTGGGCTCGGTGGAGCTGTGCCCCCAGCAGGTGCCCAGGGGTCAGACACACCGATCCACATCAGCACACTGTGCCTGGTGTTCACATCCAGGTTTCATTCCGCTGGATGGGAGCCCAGGCCGTGAAGCTGCTAAATATTTATAACGTCACTCCTGCCTGGGCCTCTGTGGGGCAGTGCCACCGAAATCACTGATGTATATCAAGATCCCCCCATCTCTCATTCAAAGTCCTTGTTAGGATTCCCCCTAAGAGGGTGGGCTCAGATATGCCTTTTGTCAGTCAGTACCATTATTGTCCCTATTCCACAGAAGTGAAACTGAGGCACAGGACTGTTAAGTGCCCAAGGTCACAGGGCTTGGTGACACATTCATTTATGTATTTGTGCGCCATTCAGTGATGGTGCTGAGGGTCAGAGGTAAATGAGGCAGCCCCTGCCCCTGCTCCTGGGGTCCAGCAGGCAGGTGGGGGCGAGGCACAGCAGGGGGACTTGGCTAAAGTCCAGGAGTCCCGGAAACCTGTCGTGTGTGGGGTAGCTCAAGGGCTGAGCACCCAGCCCTTGGGGACAGCTCTCTGGATCCAAATGCTGGGTCTGTCACTTAGTTCCCGTGCCTCACTTTCCCCACTTCTTAGCCTTTTGGCGAAGATGAAGTGAGTTGTTACGTACGTCTGTAATAGACGAAGCAGAGCCTGGCGGGTCGTAAGTGCTGCATCCGTATCAGCAACGACCGTGAGGAACGCTCGGTGACTACACGAAGCAAAGGCCACGTTTCAGCTCAGCCTGTGAGCCTCCGTGAGTGACAGGAGCTAAAGCTGAGAGCGTGTGAGGAACGGCGTGCCAGCTAGAGGGAACGTGTGCAAAGGCCTGCCGCGCCCAAACGCGGGCTCCGCGCGCATCTGTGGAGGGGTGAGCCCTGCCCTTCGGGGCCCACAGAGGATGAATCAGAAGAACAGGCAGGTGTGTCTGAGGAGGGGGTGCAGAAGAGAGGGAGGGAGCCGGCCTTGGGTCACGTCTCTCAGACGCACATGGGAACAAGGATGGCAGCGACCTCATCGCCCGGTAAAATGATAGCTCAGTGCTGGGGACCAGGACGCGCGGGCCTTCTTGGGAGGCTTCTGTTCTGGAGCCTCCCCTTGCCCCGAGAGACTCTCCCTACAGGGCCGTGGCGGCTGAGCTGGGGAACATGAGGAGGCTGCTGTCCCCTCCGGGTGTGCGGACGGAGCCGCCGTGACTCTCATCTGACAGCGAGCTGCTTCCCGACCAGAAATGACTCAGAAGGACTTGTCGGCAGAGCGCTGCAGCTGCTGTCCCGGGACCGGTCGGGAAGTGCTGGCTCTGGGTGGCGGGCCCCTCACTGCCCACGGAAGTCAGGCTTTCTCCAGGACTTCTGTCCGCGTCGTCCCTCTCTGAGAGGGAAATGAGTGGCCTGGCGTTCACCCCTGGGAAATCCTGCCAAGGCTTCTCTCTGCCCTCTTGTTCTTGTGCTGGCCGCTGAGCGGGGGCATGTAGGAGGGTGTTGAGTCCGTCAGCAAATTGTTATTCAATCAACAAACGTTTTCTCCGTGCCTCCTTCGTAGGTGCTGACGGGACAAAGTTACAGGAGGTGTCGTCTTTATTCTCAAGATTTCAGCCTCGTGTGAGAGAGCCATGCAAGCTGGTAATTTCTCACTTGAAATCTTTATGGGCTGGGAGTGAATTCAGCCAGGCTCTCTGTTTGCAAGTGGTAGAACAAAACAAAGCAAAACAAAAGCCTCCAATGAGCTTAGACACAAACGGAAATGTAATCGTCTTGATGTAACTGAAAAGTTAAGTATATACCTTCAGGTACAGCTTGATCCAGGGGCTCAAAACATTCACCAAGATTTACTTTCTCTCTCCATCTGGGCACCCTGCCTGCTATGGTTGTGATTGCTATGGTAGACAAAACAACCACCCACAGACATGTCCATGTCCCAGTCCCAGAGAACCTGTGCATATGTGACCTTACGTGGCAAAAGGGACCCTGCAGATATAATTATGTTACGTATCTTGAGATGGAGAGATCCTTCTGGATTATCATGATGGTGATGTAATCACAAGGTTTCTTATCAGTGAAAGAGAAGCATGAGTCAGAGAGAGGAGCTGTGGCTGCAGAGGCAGAGGCAGGAGTGATGGCCTTGCTGGAAGGGGCCACGAGCCTAGGAGTGCAGGCAGCCTCTAGAAGCTGGAAAAGGCAGAGAATGGGTGCTCCCCTGCAATTTGCAGAGGGAACTGAGCCTCGCCAACATCTCGCTCTTAGTCCAGTGAGGGCCACTGTGGCCTTCTGACCTCTAGAACTGTAGGATAATAAATGCGTGTCGTTTTAACCCACATCTCCCTTGGTTCCCGTCTCGGAGGAGATGGAATGTTTTCTTCCAGGAAACTGGCGCAATTACCTCGCCATCCCTCGGATGGGACCGGCTCGGTGCCCATCTCCAAGCCAGTCACCTGGCTGGCAGTGCTCTGATTGGCCAGGCCTGGGGCACAGGCTCTGCCCTTCGAGAGGGTGGAAGCCACCTGACCACCCTTGACTGCGGGAGTGCTGGCAGGTGGAGGAAACGCAGAGCCAGGCTCCCGGTGAAAGCGAGCGAGGCCGCGCGCGGGGGCTCACGCCTGTGATCTCGACGCTTTAGGAGGCCTATGTGACAGCATTGCTCGAGCCCAGGAGTTCCAGGCTGAGGTGAGCTTTGATTGCACGGCCGCACTCCAGCCTGGGCGACAGAATGGGACCCTGTCTCTTAGGAGAAATTAAGGCCGTGTGCCTCAAAATAGCACCTCCCCTCTACGGGAGGGGAGGGAGAATGCTCGCCTGGGAAGGAGGGAAGAGCACCAGGGGGAACGGGGAGACCTCAGTTTTATTCCGCATTTCTGGTCTCATTCATGGGCTGTGTGACCTTGGGTAGGTGGTGCAACCTCTCTGGCCCTCCATTCCCGCACCTGTAAAATGGGGCTGATAGTCACGGCCTTGCATCTTCCTGGGCTGGGCACATTCTTAAGCGACAGGCTGGCTTGGAATACGCCCCGTTGCTGCACAACCTGCCGGGGCTCCCAGAGGGAGGGCGCGCCGCTCGTGCCTGCCCAGGGTCCGCCCGACCCTCGTTTGTCTTCTCAGTCGTTTTGCTTCATCGGGGGCACTAAATGAATCTTCGTCCTGTGACTGGGACTTCAAAAGCGACGGTGACCTCCTGGGTTAAGCTGCCCGGCTCTGCCGGTGCCGGCTGGGAAAGCGTCGTGGCGCGTTCCGTGTGTGGTCCCTGGACCCCCGGCCCAGGCCGCCTGCTTCTCTGGCTGACCCTGGCCACCGCCATCTCCGTTTGTCAGGGTTTCTGTCGAAGTAGGAGTGCTGGAGCGTCAGCCCGTTTGTCCCGATGGAAGGGGCTTCAGCCAGCTCGCCCTCCAGTGGCTTCCGAGCGGGTGCCCAGGGTCACATGCCACATTTATCAGGACTGACCGGCTGCAAATAGCAGCAAGTCAAATCAGGTGGGTGCAAAGCCCCGTTCCACTGCCTATTAGCTGTGTGACCCTGGGCAAGTTACTCAACCTCTCTGAGCCTTGGTTTCTTAATCTGTAAAATGGCGACGATAGTGTTTATTGCATAGGTTGTTCTGAGGATGGAATACGTTGATAGAAAGTGCTAGAACCCATCTGGCATGTAGGATTGCTCCAGAAATGTCAGATCTTATTAATCAGTGGCCTCTCCTCACAGGGAGGTGGGAGCAGGTACGCGGGTTGTCTGATTGCACTTTGGATAGGAAAGGCCTTCCTGTCATCTCGCCTGCCTCGTCTTCCCACAGTAGTGGGAAAAGGCCGGGCCTGGCCGGCACGTGAGCCCCAGCAGGGGCCTGGCAATGGCCTCGGGCCCTTGGGGGCTGCAGGGGAAGGCCGCCTTGCTGTTGCGTAGCAGCCGGGGAAGGGTTAGCGGCGGCTCACACCCTGGAACTCTGTGGACGCTGGATCTAGAGCGCAGAGTCTGTGAGATGGCCTTGGCTGGGCCGCGCACGGATGACCAGAAAACTCCATTCCCACGCTTCCCGGGAGTGGGCACCATCCTCCCAGCCACCCTCATGCTCACTTCCTCCCACGGGAAAAGGACGTCCAAGTGGCTAGCTGGCGCCCTTCCTTGCCTCCATTTGGCCCTCACCATGACCTTGGAGGCGTTACTGTTCCCATTTTACAGGGGGGAAACTGAGGCCCAGAGAAGCGAAGTCACTTGCCCAAGGGCACACAGCTAGGGAATGGCAAGGCTGAGGCCCATCGTCTGGCTTCCTGTGCGGTCACCGCTGACCTTCAGGTCAGCTAGGAATCCACCTGCTCCCCGCGCAAATGCAGCCCAGGGCTCTGACTTAGACGAGGGCACCAGAAAAATGGGATTTTCCCTCTGCATGGCCCACGTGAGAGGTCAGAGTTGGTAGGGATTTACCGCCAGCTCTCCTGGCAAATTAAACGGCACCTGTGCTCGGGGTGCTGCTGGAGACTGCGGTGAGTTCAAGAGTGTCTGGATGGGCGCTGGTCAGGGAGGGGGCGTTTGAGCAGAGCTCTTGGAGGTGGGTAAGGAGTGGCTTTGAAGAACTGACTGGATTGCTTAGCATGCCTCAGCTGTAGGTAACAGAAAACCCAGCACACTGTGGCGTAGGTGATGAGGCCATTTAACTTAAGTGCAGAGGTCTGAGTTTCCAGGCGTGCCTCAGCAGCTCCGTGATGTTATCAAAGACCAGGGCATTCAGTGCCTATCACGCTGCCATCTTTCTTGCCTCAGGGTCCCAATAAGGCTGCAGCTGCTCTAGACATCAATTCTTTACACGGCAGCCTCTGAAACTGGAAGAAAGGGGCTGGGTGGAAGAGAGGAGGGCTTCTCTGTGTGTTTCTCTTATTTCAGGAAGCGAAATCTTTCCCTGAGTTCCCAGTAGGCTTTCTCTGAGGTCTCCTTGGTCAGAAGCGAGTCACGTGACCACACCTAGGCCAGCCGCTGGCAGAGCACTGCGGAACCATCATCCCGCCCGCTCACCGTGGGGCTGGGCCTGGGACCGCCTCTGTAAAATCAGGGACATGGACAGTGCTGTCGGGCTGTGTCTGCTCATGGACAGGTGCTCAGTGAGCACTTACTGTGTGCCATTCACCCATAGTACTGTCATATTGAAAGAAAGATCAAAATGAAACGTTTTAGAGATCTCTTTGTTTAACTCTCACATTTTACCAAAGGGAAAACTGAGGCCTGGGGTGGCTTGGCGACTTCATAAGTCACCCTGTGGGTTAGTGGCAGAATGTATACCTGTCTGTTCACGGTTGTACCCCAGTCCCTGGAGCAGTGCCCGACACTTAGGAGGACCTCAGTCAGTGGTGGATGAGTGGGTGGGTGTGTGGATGCGTGGGTGGGTGGCTGGATGAGTGGGTGGACGGGTATGTGGATGCATGGGTGGGTGGGTGGATGAGTGGGTGGGTGGATGGGGAGTGTGGATTTGTGGAAGGATGCATGGGTGGGTGGGTGCATGCGCGGGTGGATGGATGGGTGTGTGGATACATGTGTGGGTGGGTGGAGGCATGGGTAGATGGGTGCCTGGATGCATGGGTGGGTGGGTGAGGTGCGCGGATGCGTGGGTGGGTGGATGGGGTGTGTGGACTTGTGGATGGATGCATGGGTGGGTGGGTGCGTGTGTGGGTGGGTGGAAGGGTGTGTGGATACATGTGTGGGTGGGTGGACACGTGCGTAGATGGGTGCCTGGATGCATGGGTGGGTGGGTGAGGTGCGTGGATGCGTGGGTGGGTGCGTGGATGCATGGGTGGGTGGATGGGGTGTGTGGATTTGTGGAATGATGCATGTGTGGGTGGGTGGATGGGTGTGTGGATACGTGTGTGGGTGGGTGGACACGTGGGTAGATGGGTGCCTGGATGCATGGGTGGGTGGGTGGATGCGTGGGTGCGCGGATGCGTGGGTGGGTGGATGGGGTGTGTGGACTTGTGGATGGATGCATGGGTGGGTGGGTGCGTGTGTGGGTGGGTGGATGGGTGTGTGGATACATGTGTGGGTGGGTGGATGCGTGGGTAGATGGGTGCGTGGATGCACGGGTGGGTGGGTGCATGCCTGGGTGGGTGGATAATGTTTTCAAGGGCCTACTAGGTAGAGACAGGGGTCAGAAAGCGTGGTGGTGACCAGGGCGCCGCCGTGCTGGTCTGCCTGTCTGACTTCCATGCCTCCTGCTGCAAACTTAGCTTTTTGTGGATACACCTTCATGGCAGCACACAGAGGAGCTGGTCGCCACCCTCTGTGTGATCTGTTTCTTTAAGCAAAGTCCCATTTCCACTTCTGGGGAGCTCGCAAGGCCTGTCCCGGGTGGCGCTGGGCAAGTTGGGTGTGTGGTATTGAGAGACCCAGGCAGTGGGAAGCCGTGGGCACAGTGCCAGGGAGAGCTGTGCCAGCAGGTGGCAGTGGGGAGGGCTGGGCCGTGGCGTGGGAGACGTTTGGGGTTGTGTTTTCAGTTCCTGCCACCACCCTAAGCTTCCCTCACATCTGGGGGATCCGTGAGAGATGGTGGGGCCCGGAGCTCCTTGCAGAGTCCTAGCCGCCGCGGGTGCTCGTAGGTATCTGTCCAGAGCTTCTCAAAACTGCGCACAGCTCGGCTGAGAATTTGGCTAAAATGCAGGTCTGCTTCGGCGGGAGGGTGGGGCCTGAGACTGCGTTTCCAACACGCTGCCAGCGAATCTGGGGCTGCTGATCCGTGGGAGACCTGAGCCACGCGGGTTTACAGCAATGCTTGCTAAAACTTTTTAATTTTATTGTAGTATTTTAATTTTTTTTTCAGTAAACACTTTGTAATTTATTTAATATTATTTTAATTTTTTGAGACGGAGTCTCACTCTGTCGCCCAGGCTGCAGTGCAGTGTCGTGGTCTCGGCTCACTGCAACCTCCGCCTCCCGGGTTCAAGCGATCCTCCCACCTCAGCCACCCAAGTAGATGCCTGCCACCATGTCCGGCTAATTTTTATATTTTTAGTAGAGACGGGATTTCACCATGTTGGGCAGGCTGGTGTTGAACTCTTGATCTCAGGTGATCTGTCCACCTTGGCCTTCCAAAGTCCCGGGATTACAGGCATAAGCCACTGCTCCCGGCCTGTTTGCAAATATTTTAAAACACAACCCTGGCCGGGCATGGTGGCTCATGCTGGTAATCCCAGAACTTTCAGAAGCTGAGGTGGGTGGATCACGAGGTCAGGAGTTTGAGACCAGCCTGGCCAAGATGGTGAAAACTTGTCTCTACTAAAAATACAAAAATTAGCTGGGTGCAAGGGCAGGTACTTGTAATCCCAGCTACTCGGGAGGCTGGGGCAGGAGAATCACTTGAACCTGGGAAGCGGAGGTTGCAGTGAGCCAAGATGGCGCCACTGCACTCTAGCCTAGGTGACAGAGGGAGACTCAGTCTCAAATACACACACACACACACGCACATACACACACACACACACACACACGTGCGCACACACATACACCTATAACAAAAGCTTCAGGAACTCGCTCCCTGGTTTGTCAAGGGTCCCATGGCACAGTAATCAGGACCTATTTGTTGCAAGTGACAAAGTCAAGTCAAGGGTGTTCAAATCTCATTTCCACCACTTCCTAGCTGTGTGACCCTGGGCAAGTCACTTAACCTCTCTGAGCATTAATTTTGTAATCTCTAAAATGGAGGTCACCTTCTGTGGGCAGCTGGATTTCTTTTCTATTTCCGCAGCAGCCACTGAGGACTCCCCAGGGACCCCGTGCTGCCGGGAGATTGCATTTTCCATGCATGCAATGGAGATTAGTCCTGACTCCTCCGCCCTTGGGCCTTTCGGCCTCCGCTTCTGTGAAGTGGCAGCTGCTGGCCACCGCCCGGGTCCTGAAGCTCCCCACAGGAGTCTGGCTTTCTCCTGGCTTGTCCCTGCTTCTGTTCAGGCCTTTCCCGACTCTCCTGATCATATCTACTTCCTGCCGGGGAGGCCTCGCAACGTGTGCTGGAAACTGCCCGGGGGCAGATCCCGCTCAGGCAGCGGACGCCACCCTGGGAACTCTGGGCGATGCCCGGACTGGCCCCTCTGGGTTTAGCATCTGTACCAGGCCAAGCTCCCCGAAGCTTTGTCCTCTGTGGGAGGCAGAATCCTGAAATGTCACCTAAGGCCCTCTCCCCTGGTGTCCGTGCCTGGGATAATCCCACCCCTTGAGTGAGAGTGTGAGGCGATCGCTGTTCCCTCGATCCGTTACAGCATATGACAAGAAAGGGATGGGGTAGTCGCTCCTGTTGCATGACGTCATGGGAAAGTTGGATCAGCGGAGGAACTCCGCCAGCTTTGAAGAAGCCACGGCTCCTGGGTGGCAAGCAGAGGCCTGAGAGCCGAGAGCCAGCCCTGGGGACAACCAGCCTGAAGGCAGGACTCCCACGCCTCCCGCAGGCTGCCCCCCGACGCCTGCTCTGAGGAAGCAATGCTGGCCAGGAGCAGCGGCTCTCGCCTGTAATCCCAGCATTTTGGGAGGCCAAGGCAGGCTGATCGCTTGAGCCCAGGAGTTCGAGGCCAGCCTGGGCATATAGTGCACTGGCATGGTGGTGCACGCCTGAGATCCCAGCTACTCAGGAGGCTGAGGCAGGAGGATCTCTTGAGCTCAAGAGCTCAAGGCTGCAGTGGGCCAAGGCCACATCTCTGCACTGCAGTCTGAGGGACAGAGGGAGATCTTGTCTCAAAAATGAAAAAGAAAACAGGAATTGCTTCCAAAGAGCCCTGCCTGACACGGCTGCTTGTCACTCACTGACCACCCCTGTCTGCAGGGGAGGGCGGCAAGGGCACTCTTCAGTGAGGCCCATTGTCACACCTGAACACATCAACGGTTGGTGCCAAAGTCTGGCGTCAAAGACGGCTTCTGGCCGGGTAGGGCGGCTCGAGCCTGTAATCCTGGTGCTTTGTGAGGCCGAGGAGGGAGGATAGCTAGAGCCCAGGAGTTCGAGACCAGCCTGGGCAACATAGCAAGACCCCATGTCTATTTCTATTTTTTTAAACAAAATAAACCTAAAAACAGCTTCTCAACTGCTCTGTCCCCAGGATTTCTGGAAAAAAAGTAAAAATTCTCAAGCAAAGCCTAAGATGTGTTCTTGGTGTGATTGGATTGAATACCCAAATCCACACGGAGCGAAGCATACCCAGACCCTGCAGCCAGCTCTGCCCACAGCCTTAGGTGCCCCGAGCCTCGCCAGCCACACAGCCCTTCCTGTTCCTGGAGCCACCTGGTTCCTTCCCACCTCAGGGTTTCCGCACTGGATGCTCCTCCACCTGACCCCACCTCCCTGGGGTCTGCAGAGCTGGCTCTGTGTCCAGTTTTCGGCTGAAGGTCACCTGCTCAGAGATGCCTTCTCTGAGCTTCAGGTAGAGAAGCCCAGCTCCGCATGGCAGCGCGAAGCTTTTTCTGCCATTGCTGTGTTTGATTGCTTTCTCGTTGACAGTCTCTGCTTCCCAGGAGGATGCCAGGCTGGGTGGAGGGAGCTTGTTCCCTCTGGGAACTCAGAGAAGGCCCAGGCGCGTGGGTGGCTGCCTGAAGGAAGGTGACCACGCACTGGGCTGCGTCTCGGATGGAGCGAGGCCCAGGGGCCTCCCCGCGCTGGGAGGAGAAGGGAGGGGACCGGCGGGCGTCACTCGATGGTTTCTGTTCTCAGTCGCCCTTCATGTTCAGAGCTGCATTCGGGGGTTGCTGAGATGTTTCCCCCAGGGAAGTGAAAACAAGAGTCTTTTAAAAGACAGAGCGAGAGCCCGCGCTCAGACTGAATGTCAGTGCTGCCTGGGCTCGGGCCAGTGCCAAGGTCGGTTTGCGTGGCCCCTGCCCCCAGCCCCACACCCAATGTCTCAGTGGAGCGTGGGGAGCAGAGGCCTGGGACCCCCACTCAGAAGCCTCACGGGTAGGGCTCCTGGAGCTCACCCCTTGTTCCCACCTGCAACCCTCACTGGGTCCTCTTGGGGCCTAGAGGACATTTGGGAACTAAGTCCTTGTGTCTGGGATGAGGCTGCCTGGCCCATCTCTCAGCTTTTGCCATATCGCTTTGGGTGAATTCTCAGGCCAGCAACCCAGACATTCCTGAGATAGCCCCCAGTTCTGCTAAACAGCAGTCTGAGCCGGGCAGCCCCTGGTGGTCGGCAGGCATTCCCTCCTCTCTTCTCAAACCGTCTGGATTTTATTTAGAGGGTGAGTCTCCGTGCCCCATGGAAATGATCATGATCTAAGGGAACCCTGTTTCTCGTTGGTCTAGGGTGGGCATGAGACCGAGTTCTAGCCAGCAAAATGTTAGGGAAACTTGGTTGGGGGCAGATTTTAATAGGAGAGAAACAAGAAGCGCCTCTTGCTGCCTCTCTTCCTTCCTGCTTGGCTCATTGGATGAGGGTGAGGGTGTGTTGTCTGGCGCCACAGCAGCCACTTTATGACTTTGAGGGAAAACATGGCAGACCCACGGAGGTTAGGGGAGCAGAAAGCTGGGAAGCTCCTAGGCTCTTGCTGATATTGTGGGCAAGAGCCTAGGAGCTTCCCGGCATTCTGAAAGTGCCCCTCCCAAGGTCTTTTGTTACGTGAGTGTCTTATTCAGGCTGCTGTTACTCCAGGAGCCCCCAACCTTTTTGGCACCAGGGACCAGTTCTGTGGAAGACAATTTTCCATGGCCTGTCAGTGAGCAGGATGATTTCAGGATGAAACCTCTGCCTCAGACCACCAGGTATTAGATTCTCATAAGGGGCAGGCAACCTGGGTCCGTCGCGTGCGCAGTTCACAGTAGGGTTTGCATGCCTAGGAGAATCTGACGCCACCACTGGTCTGACAGGAGGCGGATCTCCGGTGGGAACCTCGCTTGGCTGCTGCTCAGCTCCTGCTGTGTGGCCCGGCTCCCAACCGGCCACAGACTGGCACTGGTCTACGGCTGGGGGATTGGTGACCCCTGTGTTATACAATACCATAGACTGGTGGCTTATGAACATCAGAACTTTGTTGCTCAGACCGGATGCAGTGGCTCATGCCTGTAATCCCAGCACTTGGGGAGGTCAAGGTGGGCAAATCACTTGAGCTTGGGAGTTTGAGGCCAGCCTGGGCAACATGGTGAAACTTGGTCTCTACAAACAATACCAAAAAAATTAGCTAGCTGTGGTGGTGCGCACCTGTAGTCCCAGCTACTTGAGGCCGAGGTGGGAGGATTGCTTGGGCTTGGAAGGTCAAGGCTGCAGTGAGCTGTGGTCATGCCACTACACTCCAGCTGGGGCAATAGAGTGAGATCTTGTCTCAGAAAAAAAATTTTTTTTGATCTAGTAGCTGGGATTACAAGCATGTACCACTACACCTGGCTATTTTTTTGGTATTTTTATTAGAGATGGGGTTTCACCACGTTGGCCAGGTTGGCCTTGATCTCCTGACCTCAGGTGATCCACCTGCCTCGGCCTCCAAAAGTGCTGGGATTACAGGCATAAGCCACAGTGGCCAGCCAAAAAAATTTTTGTATTGCTCACAGTGGTGGAGACTGAGAAGTCCAAGATCAAGTTGCTGGCAGATTCGACGTCTGGGGGGGACCCACATCCTGGTTCATAGATAGCCCCTCCTTGCTTTGTTTTCACACGGCAGGAGTGAGGGAACTCTGGGGTCTCTTTCAGAAGGGTGCTATATGAGGTCGTTCTTGTATCACTATAAAGAAATACCTAAGACTGGGTAACATAAAGAAAAGAGGCTTAATTGGCTCATGGTTCGGAGGCTGCACAGGAAGCATGGCGTCGGCATCTGTTCCACTCCTGGGGAGGCCTCAGGAAGCTTCCAATCGGGGCAGAAGGCAAAGGGCGAGCTGGCCCATCACGTGGCCAGTGCGGGAGCGAGCGGGTGGGGTAGGCGCCACACACATTGAAACAATCGGATTGTGAGAATTCACTCAGTCACAAGGACAGCACAAGGGGATGGTGCTAAGCCATTCATGAGGAATCCACCTCCGTGATCCAGTCTCCCCAGCAGGCCCTACCAGGCCCTACCTCTAATATTGTGATTATATTTATTTGATGTTTTTGAGACAGGGTCTTACTCTGTTGCCCAGGCTGGAGTGCAGTGGTGTGATCTCAGCTCATTTCAACCTCCGCCTGTGGTCCTTCTACCTTGGCCTCCCGTGTAGCTGGAACTACAAGCATGTACTATCCTGCCTGGGTAGTTTTTGTGTGTGTGTGTGTGTGTGTGTATTTAGTCGATACAGGGTTTCACTGTGTTGCCCAAGCTGGTCTCAAACTCTTGGACTCAAGTAACCTGCCCACCTTGACCTCCCAAAGTGTTGGGATTCCAGGCATGAACCACTGCGTCCAGCCTAAAGGATTACATTTCAGTATGAGATTTGGGTGGGGAAAAATATCCAAATGAGATCAGGCACTCGTCCCCTTTGTGGGAACCCCACCTTATGACCCAATCATCACCAAATTAGATGGTTCCTAATACTACCCTACTGGGAGTTAGGATCTAATATGGGAATCTGGGAGAGAGACAGACACTCAATCCCTAGCAATGACAGCAGTAAATTTCCTCACGGCTGTCACTCGAAGCCCAAAGCATCCCAGCTCACCCACGGCTTCTGTGTGCGGGCATCTCTTCTCCCTGGACTCTCTTTCCTGCCTCCTCCGCACTTAACTTGCTCATTCTTTTGTTTTCAGATGGAGCCTCACTCTGTCACCCAGGCCAGAGTGCAATGGTGCAACGTGAGCTCACTGCAACCTCTTGGATTCAAGCAATTCTCCTGCCTCAGCCTTCTGAGTAGCTGGGACTGCAGGCACATGCCATCATGCCCGGTTAATCTTGTATTTTTAACAGACATGGGGTTTCACCATGTTGGCTAGGCTGGTCTTGAACTCCTGACCTCAGGTGATCCACCCACCTTGCCCTCCCAAAATGGTGGGATTACAGGCATGAGCCACCATGCCCGGCCAACTAGCTAGTTCTTAAAAAGTCATTTCTTCAGGGGAGCCTGCCCTGATTCCCTCTCCACAAGAACAGGTCACACTTCTCTGCCTCACAGTTTCCTGGCATCTCATGCACTGAGAGGCCCTGTAACCCCACGGTTGATAAATGTCAGTCTCACTCCCGAAACTGGAAATACCACAGGAGCAGCGACTGTACTGCTTTTTTTGCTCCTGGCGCAGTGCCTAGTGCTTCACGGGTCCTCAGGTCCTCAGTAAATATTTGTTGAAAGCATGAATGAGTATTCCGGACCTTAAAGATCTCACAGTCCAAAATCAAAATGCGCTGCTCCAGTACTGGCTGGAATGACTGAAATGATAGAGTCTGACGCCCTCCAGCATGGGGAGAATTCGGAGGGCCTGGAACTCACACACAGCTGGAGGGAAAGTAAAATCACCTCACTACGCGGGAAAACAGTTTGGGAGTTTCTTCAGTTAATCATACACTTCCAAGATGACCCAGTAATCCCACTTCTGGGCATTTACCCAAGAGCAGTGACGGCGTCTGCCCACGCAGAGACTCGTTCACAAATGTTCGTTGCTGCTTTGTTATCACAGCCAAAAACTGGAAATAAACCAACAGCCCCTCCACAGGTGAATGGGTCAGCACATGCGGTTTATCCTTACAATGAAATATTGATGCGCACGGCAACATAAACGATACGGTCTGGCTCTGTCCCCACCCAAATCTCATCTTGAATTGTGGCTTCCATAATTCCCACAGGTTGTGGGAGGGACCTTATGGGGGATGATTGAATCATGGGGGCGTTTCCCCCGTACTGTTCTCGTGGTGGTGAATAAGTCTCACGAGATCTGATGGTTTTATAAGGGGTTTCTCTTTTGCTTGGTTCTCCTTCTGTTTCTTGTCTGCCACCATGTAAGAAATGCCTTTCGCCTTCCGCCATGATTATGAGGCCTCCCTAGCCACGTGCATGGAACTGTGAGTTCATTAAACTTCTTTCTCTTTATAAATTACCCGGTCTCAGGTATGTCTTTATCAGCAGAGGGAAAACGGACTAACAGGATAAACGACTCTCGCAATGCCTACGCTGAATGAGAGAGGAGCCAGGCAAGAACAGAGGACATTTTGGGAGTACAGGGGGTTGGGGACAGAGAATTCAGAGTAGAGGTTCGAGTTCTCACAAAGCCCCGTGAGGTCACGGGATCTGCCCTGGACTGTTCTGGTTTCCTCTCCTACCTCTTGCCGGGTCCTCCATCCACTCCAGCCTGCCTTGCCTCTGCTCTGCTTCCTGGACGCACCTCAGGGCCTCCGCACTGACCGCTCTCTCTGCCTGGGACACTCTTCCACCAGACCCAAACATGGCTCAGATCTCTGCTGCCTTCAAGTCTCCGCCAAGTGTCACCTCTTCCGAGAGGCCTGTCCAAATCTCTTCTCTAGCTAGAAGCGCTCCCAACTGCCCTTTAGTTTCTGTGTTCTTTGCATTTACCATCAGGTGGATGTATGCACACACACCTACCCCCGACACGGACGCGTCTCGGAATAACGATGCTAAATGAAAGAAGCCGGTCAAGGAAAGAGAATCCCCCACTGAGGGACTCCGCTGACAGGAAGTGATGCCATTTACACATCGTTTCATTGTCTCCTCCATTTAATTAATTAATTTAGTTTTTTGAGACTGAGTCTCGCTCTGTCACCCAGGCTAGAGTGCAGTGGCGTGATCTCGGCTCACTGCAACCTCCACCTCTCAGGTTCCGTTGATTCTCCTGCCTCGGCCTCCCAAGTAGTTGGGATTACAGGCGCCCGCCACCAAGCCCAGCTAAGTTTTGTCTTTTCAGTAGAGACGGGGTTTCACCATGTTGGCCAGGCTGGTCTTGCATTCCTGGCCTCATGAGATCCACCTGCCTCTAACCTCCCAACGTGCTGGGAGTACAGGCATGAGCCGTCACACCTGACCTGTCTGCTCCATTTAAAACTGCACTGGCCAAAATAACTGCCACTGGTCACGTGTGGCTATCAGGTGCTTGAAATGTGGCTATCGGGACTGAGGAACTGAATTTTATATCTTCATATCTTTGTTTTAATTAATTTAAATTAAAAATTAAAAGCCGAAGCAGTTTTGCCAGTACAGATGTGAATATTAAAGGAAAATGATTTTTTGATACTCCATTCTTGGAAGACTTTAAGTCTCTGTGGGACAGCTTCAGTAGATTAATGTACCTTTTCAACTGTCAGTTTTATGAAATGAAATGCAGATCAGATATTTCCGATGAGAATTCAGTGTCCACACTGAGATGGGCTCTGGGTTTGGAATACACAGTGGGTTTCAGAATGTTAGGATGAATCAAATGCATGTAAATATTGTGGGGATTAATTTTTTATGTGGAGTGCGTGCTGAAATGATAATATTTTGGATCAATTAGATTACATTAAAATTAATCTCATCTGTTTCTTTTTTCATTTTCTATTTTGATTTATTATTTCGAGACAGAGTCTTGCTCTGTTGCCCAGGTGGGTAGGGCAGCAGCCCAATCAGGGCTCACTGCAGCCTCATCCTCCCAGGCTCACGGGATCCTCCTGTCTCAGCCTCCCAAGTAGCTGGGACTGCAGGTACCAGTGCCACCATGCCTGGCTAATTTTTCTATTTATATGTGTATTTGTATTTTTTTTTGAGTTGGCCTCTCACTCTGTTGCCAGGCTGGAGCGCAGTGGCACAATCTTGGCTCACTGCAACCTCTGCCACCTGGGTTCAAGTGATTCTCCTGCCTCAGCCTCTGGAGTAGGTGGGATTGCAGACCCCTACATGGGGGCATGGATTGCCACCACGCCCAGCTAATTTTTGTATTTTTAGTAGAGATGGGGTTTCACCATGTTGGCCAGGATAGTCTTGATCTCTTGGCCTCGTGATCCACCTGCCTCAGCCTCCCAAAGTGCTGGGATTACGGGCGTGAGCCACCGCGCCCGGCCTCAGCTCCCTTTTTTAGGGTCGGCATCTAGAACCCAGTCTACCGTGTGCCCTGGGAGTCTTGGGTCTTCCCAATGGAAAGGACTGTCCTTAATTTGCTGACCGTGGGCATCTGGCCTCGTTCCCAGGGCACTCCCAGCCTCCGGGCGGAACGGAGCTGCCGGGAGAACACAGGCAGGGTGACTCAGTTCCCGTGTGGGAAACAGGAACTGGGCTGTCTGCTCTGGACCTTGTCATCTCTGCCCCGGAGTGGCTCCTACCAGGTGGCACTGGCCAAGCGCCTCTTTCCCCTGCCCGCCCCAGGGCCGGTTGCTGAACCTCCTCCCTGTTGGCTGAGGAAACGGTTGGCGTCATTTTTGTGCCCGAGGCCTGGGGCCGTGTGAAGTTCAGATTCACTGGAAGGCAATCAGCCTTTGTCCTTGTTCATGAGACACGAATCAATAGCACAGTGATCGAACGGAGACTTGGCTTCCTCTCCAAATGCATCGGAGCAGGAATCGCTCTACCCGAGGTGGAGGCGGGGACAGAAAAGCTGCGACACTGGTTGGATGAGGATTTGTGCAATTGGCTTTTTTGTTTGTTTGTTTTTACCATGCTAAAAATTGTGGTTGGTCATAATATGTACATCACAGGAAATTTACCATTTTAGCCTTTTTTTTTTTTTTTTGAGACGGAGTTTCGCTCTTGTTACCCAGGCTGGAGTGCAATGGCGCGATCTCGGCTCACCGCAACCTCCGCCTCCTGGGCTCAGGCAATTCTCCTGCCTCAGCCTCCTGAGTAGCTGGGATTACAGGCACGTGCCACCATGCCCAGCTAATTTTTTGTATTTTTAGTAGAGACGGGGTTTCACCACGTTGACCAGGATGGTCTCGATCTCTTGACCTCGTGATCCACCCGCCTCGGCCTCCCAAAGTGCTGGGATTACAGGCTTGAGCCACTGCGCCCGGCCTCATTTTAGCCATTTTTAAAGGTACAATTTGGAGGCGTGAAGCACACTCACATTGCTGTGCCACCATCGCCACCATCCATTTCCAGAACTTCTCCATCCTCTCAATTCACTGGCGTTTAAGACCTGGGGGAAGCCGGGGCAGGGGTGGGGCTGACACTGGAGGATCATGGGAGAATCTGGGCATCCCAGCATGGACTGGGTGTCCTCCCTGGCATCTGTCCGGGTGCAAGCCTCCAGGAAAAGCAGGGACATTCCCACATGGATAATTCCAGTTTGGCTTAATGCAGGGGCTGTTTTCAAAAGTGTGGGCAGGAATAGAGAAACCCTGGGCTGGAAATGGAGGCGATGTCACCACCCCTGGATTGGAAGGGAGGAGGGAAGAGAGAGTTCCAGAAAGCCAGGAGGAGAGGGAAGGTAGGAGGGGCCTTCTTGAGAGGAGAGGTGCCCTTGGGCGGCCTGAGGGAGCCCTTGACCTCACTCGCGTCCTGCTGGGCTGCCCCATTGCCAAGTCCACCCAGAGGCAGAGAGCAGTGGGCTGTGGATGTGGGGAAAGTGGGTCGGTTTCAGGGGCAGAGGGCCGGTGGGGAAAGGAGAGAGATCTCCTAGCCAAGCAGAAGATGCAGCCCACAGGGTCTGATTGGTTTCCTGATGTAGTGAGCACCTGAGTGGGTCTCCACAGCCTCTGCTCCTCCTCCTCCAGGTGACAGTCCTGCTTTCCATGGGGGATCCAACCTTCCACTCTCAGTCCAAAGATGGTACATCCAACTCCGGGCCAGTGATTTGGATCTGAGTCAGTGGGCTTACTACTGACCCCTGATTTGGTTTAAGATGGCCAATCAAGGTTGATCTTGGAGCATTTGCTGTCTGCAGCACCCTGAAGGGACATCTCTTTCCTGCTGGACTCAGGCCTAAGGCATGTGGCGTAAAGCTCCTGGCAGCCATCTTGCCACCATGTGGCATCTATGAATAAAGCTACCGTGGAGGAGAGGACAGGCCAGAGAGGGAAGGAGAGACCCAGCCCCTTGACATTAGCTAAGCTCCTGGATCCAGCTATTCCTGAAGCTGATGCTATTCCTGGAATTTAAATTGCTTGAGCCAATAAACCTCTCTTTTTGCTTAAGCCCATTTGACTTGCACTGCCTTGCAGGAAAGATTCCTCACATTATCAGTTTTTCCTTTTTTTTTTTTTTTTTCATTTTAAGCAAGCTATAGCTCTGGTTCTGGCATTCTCAGGGATTTTTTAAAAGTTCAGCAAGAGTGCTGAGTAAGCAGCAGATGTGGATAGCAGCAAGCCATCTTCTGCTTCTGATCTTTTGGGTCAGCATTATTTTACCACTGAGCCAGGCAATGGGCCTGGAGAGCGTAGGGTCCACTGAGGCCCGCCTGGCCGAGCTGAAGCGGCGCAGTGAAGGTGAGTGTCGTTCACTCTGACCCCGCATCCAGCGCCCCAGGGGAGGTGGCCTGCTCCTCATTCATTGCAGGGGCCTGAACAACCTGCATCCCTCACTGAGTCTCAGTGTCTGCCTTTGTGAAATAGCCTAACAACAGGAAGAAAAAAGAAAAAGCCCAGCACCTGGCCCCTGGTAAGCCCGAGAAGCGACGAGTGCAGGGTTAAGAGCACAGCACAGGCTCTGGGCTTGAGTTCCGGCTAAGCCACTTCCTCGCTGTGCCGCCTTGGACACACTACTTCACCTTTCTGTGACTCAGTTTCCTTGCCTAGAAAATGAGGATGATGATAGCATTTCTTCACTCATCATATTATCAGGACTTATCAGTGCCTTTAATATATCAGTGTGTATTATGAATTTCTTCACTTATTGGTTTGCCATGGGGACTAAATGACTGCAGATAAACAAAACTCTCAGAGCGGTGGCAGAAACGCGGTAGGCACTCAATGAACAGCAGCTGCTGTTTGCACCTACGGGCTGGTAGACAGTGCTACTGTTGGCAGTGTTTATTATCTCACTCTTGGCGGTTCTCTGTAAAATCTCACTGACTTCCCTCCCAATGCATCTAAGGACCGTTTGCCTCTTGTTTCTCATCCAGCACCAGACGAGTTATTTAACCACCAGTGGCCCAGTTTCCTCATCTGCAAAATGGGGCATTAACGGGTCTTATTTCACAGGGTTCTCATTAGGATTAGTTGAGAAGCCACCGAGCTGTGCTTACTTAGCGCAAACCCATGCACGGTCAAGGGCTGAGCGCTAATATTAATAACAGTGTTACATTCATAACATATATAACATAATATTAAGTGTTGTATTGAGAATGCGCTGTTATTATTAAGTGTCGCCACTGTCAGTGATCACAGAGAAAAAGCATGGGGAAGTGTGTATAATTCCGGTAGGCACTGGAGCCTGGGCGTCAGTTCCTTCACTCCATCCTAGAGTATTAAGGAAAATAATAAATTAGGCCGGGCACAGTGGCTCACACCTGTAACCCCAGCATTTTGGGAGGCTGAGTCGGGCGGATCATGAGGTCAAGAGTTCAAGACCAGTCTGGCCAACATGGTGAAACACCGTCTCTACTAAAAACCACAAAAATTAGCGGGGCATGGTGACGCATGCCGGTAATCCCAGCTACTCGGTAGGCTGAGGCAGGAGAATTGCTTGAACCAAGACCCGGGTGGTGGAGGTGGCAGTGAGCTGAGATCGCACCACTGCACTCTAGCCTGAGCTACAGAGTGAGACTCCATCTCAAAAAAATAAAAAAATGAAAAGATATATGCATTGGTAATTTTTTTTCTTTTGTTTTTTACTTTTTGTATTTGTTTGTTTGTTTGTTTTTCTTCTTTGCATTTGTAATTCTCAAAAGAGAAAGGAGACGGTTGGACTTTCACCATGAAGCATTTTTAGCAGAAAAGTGTTAACTTGAGCTTCATGTCTGCTCCTGCTCCTGCTCCAGCAGCAACTTCTTGGCATTAACCAGTCTGTAGTCCCAGCTACTCGGGAGGCTGAGGCATGAGAAGGGCTTGAACCTGGGAGGCAGAGGTTGCAGTGAGACAAGATCGTGCTGCTGAACGTCAGCTTGGGTGACAGAGTGAGAGTCCATCTCAAAAAGAAAAGGACAGTGTTCCTCAAAAGGCATTGAAGTGGCTTCTGTTGCCCACCCGCCTCGACACAGGACTTATCATTGCCTTTAATACATCAGTGCGCATTGTGTATTTACAAGCAGAGGTGTGAATATGCAGTTTTCCATGGCCTCTTTTTCACAGAGCGTCTGTGTGCTTCCGTGGGCATCCAGGATTAGGGCAGATGACTGCAGGTGCTCAGATCCTGGAGTCTAATACCATTATGATGTCACCTCTGTAACCCTCGCCCCTGCCAGCTGCAGTTAGGAGGGAGTGGTTATCCTGTGTGGCTGGAAAGAAGATGAAAACTCAACACTTTAAAGACCCAGTCGTGCAGGGCACATTGTTAGAACCCAACAAGAAATCGATTGATTAGTAAAGCATACAAAGTATTTTGACAGAAACAAAGTTGTACCATCCGAGGGAAGAGTGAGGAGCCCAGGAGAGTGAGTTATTGGGTGAAACAGAAGAGGAATCTACAGAGTAACACTGGTCCCTCCAGTTCTCCCAGAGAACATCATGTGACTATGGACGCAGAAGGTTCTGTGCCAGGGATCGGCAGACAACTATGGGCAAGGTTGGGCCAGTGCACAGATGTGACTCAAGGCATTCATCACCCACGGCTATGAAACAAAATGCCACAAAGTTAGCAGCTTAAAATGACACCCATTTATTATTTCGCAGTTTCTGTGGGTCAGGAGCTGGACACAGCTTAGCTGGTTTCTCTGCAAGGCTACCATTAAAGTGCTGGCTGGGACTGGGTCTCATCTGAAGGCTCGCCTGGGGAGTGGTGTGCTTCACGCTCACATGATTGCTGGCAGGATTCAGGTTCTTGTGCCTGTCAATCAGGGGAACCAGTTCTTACGGGCTCAACTGCGCCCCCTCCAAAATTCCTTCGTTGGAGTCCTAAGCCCCAGTACCTCAGAGTGTGACTAGAGACAGGTCTTTGAAGAAGTAATTAAGTTAAAACAAGGTCATTAGGGTGGGCCCAAATCTGCTATGACGAGTCTATCAAATAAGATTAGGATGCACCCAGGAAAGACACAGAAGGACACAGGCGGCCGTCTGCAAGCCAAGGAGAGACTGCAGAGGACAAGAACGGTGCCGACGCCTCGATCGGGGCTTTGGCCTCGAGAACTGGCAGCAAGTCGGCGTCTGCCTGGTAAGCCACCTTGGCTGTGATGCTTGTCACTGCGGCCCTAGCCAACGAATGCACCGACCATCCCAGTTTGCTCAGGACGGAGGGGCACCAAGGATGCAACCCTTTCAACCCTGAAACCGGGACAGTCCTGGATAAGCCAGGAGGGAATTTCCAGGGACGTGGGACTTTCTGGTGCTAAAGCTGAGAGAGCCCAGGCGGGCTGGAAGGTGTCAGCTACCCTCAGTTGCTGTGGGACTGCAGGGCTCAGATTCTCGCTGGCTTTGGGCCAGGGGCTGCCCTCTGTTTTTAGTTGGTCGTTGGTGGGGGCCACCCCCAGTTGTCTGTCATGCGGGTCTGCCAACATGCCCACCCACTCCATCAGAGCCAGCAAGGGAGCCAGGCTCCTAGCAAGACAGACAGACGCTGGGAGGTCCTGCGAGCGGTATTCCACCACCTTGGCAAGAAGCAAGCCTCGTGTGGGTCCAGCCCACACTCAACGGGAGGAGATGACCAAGGGCGTGCACAGCAGCGGGCAGAGGCCACTGGGGCCTCCTGAGAATCTACCTGCCACTCCATGTCCAGGTTTGCTGATTTCATCTTCAGGGCTGTTCAAACAATCAATCGTAAAAGCTAACAGTCTGTGGTGCCTGCCATGTGCGAGACAGCACTGTGAGGATTTTAGATGTATTAACTCATTTAATCTGGCCTCAGTCAGGAGAGTGTAGGTCTTGCTGCAGTAACAAATGATCCCCAAAGGCCAGCTTAACAAACAACAATCATAGTTTATGTCATGTCCCTCGTGGGTGGCACAGATAGCTGTACTCTTGGCAAACTGCAGTCATTGTAGGAAGGGAAGTGAATGAAGTGAATCATGGTGAATTGCGTACTGGGGTAGAGAACATGCAATCCTTTGTGTGCTGGGAAAGGGAACCAGAAAGTGAGCAAATGTTTGGGGGAAATTCACATATTGCTATCCTCACCAGCTTTTTGTTAGAAACAATTATTATCCACATTTTTCAGATGAGACCCATCAAGGCCCAGAGAGGTTAGGTAACTTGCTCGAGGACACGCAGCTTTTAAGCTTCTAAGCAAAGACATCTGATGTCCTCACGATAACCGTCACATTTCTCATTCATTCCAGGACTATTTGATCTGTTATGGGACACACACCGCCCTGGCTGCACAGCAGGCTGACGGCTTGGAGTGTGTGGAGCTGTGAGGGCCCCCGGCCCCCTCCCCTTGCTCCTTCCACAGCTCAGCTGAGATCACGGTGTGATTTCCTGTTAACCTTGTAATAATTTATGGCGAATCTAATGTGCCCGTCGCTGGGTGAGCTCATCCAAATCCCCTTCTATTGTCTGAGCCTCATACCGGGAGACGTCCTCAGAGGCCCCTGGGATCATCGCCAGGTGATTTATGGCTCCAGCTTCCCCGAGGATTGAAGCCGACCCAGTTGGAGGCTCGCCGTGCTCAGGAGAGACAGCGGAGAAAGATCTGGTTGGTTGGTTTTCTCCCTGGAGGAGAACAGACCTGAGGAGCGAGGATTTGCAGAAGCTCAAGCCAGACGCTGAGTTATATTTGCTGCTGCCACGTCCTTAAAGAAAAGCCTGTTTGCGCTGCAGATGGCTGACGGGCATCTGGAGCTTGCCACTGTGTTTAACGCCGACCTCAGGCCGGCTCTCTGCTGCCTGCTTCTCGGGGAAGGGTCACCTTACCTCCCCGAGGTGCATAAACACCTCGGAGTCATCCGACTGCTTCTTTACTGTCATGCCCGAGTCTGATGCATCAGCACATCCTGATGCTTTTCTCTTCCAAACACACTCAGAGCCTGCGGACTTCTCCCCACCCCAACCAGCTTCCAGCTGCCACCATTGCTCGCCGGGTTGGTGCAGCAGTCCAGGCCCCTGGCCCCTCAGCTGCCACCCTGGCCCCCCTGAGGCTATTCTGCACACAGCAGCCAGAGGGATCCTATTAAATCCCAAGTCAGAGGAGGCGGTTCCTCTGCTCAAATGCCCGCCATGGCTCCCACTTCCCCCAGAGTAAACACCAAGGTCCTTCTGTGGCCTCACAGCCCCACACACTCTGGCCTCCTGGAGCATCTGCCCCCCGTGTCGTCATCTCCCTCCACTGACCTCTTTGCTCACTTAACATCCGCTGTGCTGGCTTCCCTGCCGTTCCTCAAAGTTGCCAGGCGTGGTCCAGTCTCCAGACTGTCGCATTGGCTGTCCCCTCTCCCCAGATGCCCGTTGCTCGTAACCTTCCCTCTTTTGGGTGCAGTGACTGCTTTCTCAGCGGGGCCGTCCCTGCCACTCCACTCAACACGGCACCCCCTTGCGTCCCATACCCACCGCCCTGCTTCACTTTCTGACCTTAGCCCTCACCAGCGTCTGCCAAAGCGCTGTGTTTCTATACTGATGGCATGTTTTCGCCAGCTACTTAAATGTCCGCGTCATAGGGGCAGGGATGCTGCCTGTCTTGCTCCCTGCTGCATCTGCAGTGCCTAGAATGCTCTGGCACACAGTAGGTGCTCACTAAACATCTGCTGGATGTGTGGGTTCAGCGATGAGCTCAGCACCTACCGTGTGCTCGGGACCCACACAGCCGAGGCTGGAATCCGAGGAGCAGAGGCAGGCAGCTCAGCGGGTGAGCTCCGGGTGGGACACCCCCGGGTTCACATCCTGACTCTGCCACCAAGGGCAGACGGTGCGTGACGCTGGACGGGTCGCCCGGCCTCTCCGAGCCTCAAGTTGTCCCATCTGCAGAACGGGGTGGTGGTGCTGTTTTCCTGGTGGGGTCGCTGCGGGGCTTCACGGAGGGGTCTTCGTGCGGCTCTGGGAGCAGTGCTGCCCGTGGGAAGAGGGGTGGCACCCGTGCCTGCCGCGCTGATGGCTTTTAGTTTATGTCGCTGGAGGAAGACGGAAAAGCGCGTGAACGCACTGCTCGACCTTCCGGAGGCAGAAGTCCTGCCGGCCTCCGCAGGGAAAGCAGGAGCCGCCACGAGCGGCTTTGCGTTGCAGCCAACTTGTCAACAAAGTGTCAGGTTCTGTCGCTAAGTTGACACCTGTGAATTTTCTTTTTTTTTTTTTTTTTTGAGACGGAGTTTCGCTCTTGTTACCCAGGCTGGAGTGCAATGGCTCGATCTCGGCTCACCGCAACCTCCGCCTCCTGGGTTCAGGCAATTCTCCTGCCTCAGCCTCCCGAGTAGCTGGGATTACAGGCACGCGCCACCATGCCCAGCTAATTTTTTGTATTTTTAGTAGAGATGGGGTTTCACTATGTTGACCAGGATGGTCTCGATCTCTCGACCGCGTGATCCACCCGCCTCGGCCTCCCAAAGTGCTGGGATTACAGGCTTGAGCCACCGCGCCCGGCCAGACACCTGTGAATTTTCTTTTTCATTTTAGGAGGTTTGGGGGCACAAGTGGATTTTGGTCACGTGGATGAATTGTACAGTGGTGAAGTCTGAGCCTTCAGCGCTCCCGTCTGCCAAGCTGTGTACATTGTACTCCGTGTGTGGATTTCTGTCCCTCATCCTCCTCCCGCCCTCCCGCGGGACTCCCCGTAATCCGTCATGTCACACACTGTCTCACAGAGGCAATTTATTCCAAGGACTCCATTCCTCCTTAAGACGCATTTCAAACTTCATGACCCGCAACAAAAACTTAAAGATTAGGGCAGGCTGGCACAGTGGCTCATGCTTGTAATCCCAGCACTTTGGGAGGCCGAGGTGGGCAGATCACCTGAGGTCAGGAGTTGGAGACCAGCCTGGCCAACGTGGTGAAACCCTGTCTCCACTAAAAATATAAAAATTAGCTGGGCGTGGTGGTAGGCACCTGCAGTCCCAGCTACTCCGGAGGCTGAGGCAGGAGAATCACTTGAACCTGGGAGGCGGAGGTTGCAGTGAGCCGAGATTGAATCACTGTACTCCAGCCTGGGCGACAGAGTGAGACTCATCTCAAAAAAAAAAAAAAAAAAAAAAAAGAAAGAAAGAAAGAATACAAGATATATAACAACTACATTTATTTAAGAATGTATTCCAATACCAAATAGCAAATTTCAACAACGCAAAAACCACTATTATTTTCGTATCAACATAGATTCTAAGGCCCCGTGTGCACCAACCTAGGTGCTAAGGCCCGGGCACTTAGTACTTAGTACATGGGCACTAAGCCTAGTACCCACTAGTTATTTTTCGTGCTCATCTCCCTCCTCCTCCCTCCACCTTCAGGTAGGACCCGGTGTTTCCTGCTCCTCTCTGGGTGTCCACGTGTTCTCATCCTATAAGTGAGAACACGCAGTCCTCGGTTTTCTGTCCCTGCGTTAGTTTGCTGGGGATAATGGCCTCCAGCTCCACCCGTGTTCCTGCCGAGGACACGATTTCATCCTTTTTCTTTGGCTGCCTAGGATTCCATGACACCTTTCAATTTTGACTTGGCCATTGGCTTTTCTACTTCAGAGCCACGTCTTCTGCATTGAAGGCCCCGGTCGCGGTCGCAGGCCCTTGATGCTTGAAAGCTCTGACTGCCATGCACACGGAGCCGGCGGTGGTGGTGACTGGAGTTAGTGCTCAGAGTCCCTCGCCTACGTCACAGCTCCCCCCAGGCCCCCCGCCCTCTCCACTCTGCAGGCACACCTCTCGCTGCAGACCCTTCGCACCCGCGGAGTCCTCGGCCTGGGAGGCTCTTTCCTTCTCTCCACGCGAGCATTACCACTCGTCCCTCAAAGGCCAGCTCTGTCTTCATCCTCATTTTGGGGAAGCTCCCTCACCCCCAAGGCTGGGCGAGGCCCCGTGTCCCTGTGTTGCAGGCGTCCGCAGCACGAGCACCTCCCGCGCAGGCTCCTGGCACAGCTGACATTCACGGGCATGACCTGCTGTCTCGAGCCCCCGACACACCCCGTGAGAGCCACGAGGGCCCGGACTCGTCTGGTTTTGTGACTTACCAGGGGCCGGTTCCACAGTGCCGGGAGGTGCTCCGTGCACGTTAGCAGAATGCATGATGAGTGCTCACACCTGGTGTCTAGTAAACAGTGGCCTCTTGGGGCCAGTGGCACCCATTGGCACGTATGTGAGGGCGCCATGTTTCAGCATTGACCTCTTCTTCCCCCTTCCCTCGTGCGTACCCTCCCATTCCTCGCATTCCTGCCATGGTGGGGGGTGAGGTTTCTTTTTCTACCCCCTGACGTTGGCTTTAAGCAAAAGCACGAAGCTGACAAGGGCGTGGGCCGGGTCTGCGCACGGGCGTCCGGGGGCCTCCGGTGACTGTGCTTGCTTTTCTGTTTCTCTTTCTTTGCCATAAGGAGAATGTGCAGAGTGGCCACTGGTCCCACAGAGAGGATGAGAGACCTGTGGGGCTGAGCCACACCTGGATCAGCCACCCTGCAGCGGTCAGGGGAATCCAGGTGAGGTCGTCAGAGCCCAGTGGGTGAGCCAGCCTACATCAACCAGCGCCAGCGCCTGCCAACGCACCAGCCAAGTACATGGTGACTGTTGTCCACACTGAGGTTCTGTGGTTGGTCGTTAAGCAGCACATAGCAGGTGCTCAATAAATAGCTATGGAATGTTTGAGCATACAGCCAGAGCTCCATAAAAGACATCCAATAAAGCCCCCAGCACTGTGCCTGGGACCCAGGAGGCGCTCAGGACATAGTGCTCCCTTCTCCCCATTTCCTCCTGTCAGCGGCAGCAGTAGGTCAGAGAGGCTGACATTTGAGACATCGTGGCAGCCTTTACAGCCCACACTCTGCTATTATAACGGCACACCCCGAAGCCCCCCGCCACCCCCTGGGCAGCCCTGCCTGGAGTGCAGTGGCATGGTCATAGCTCACAGCACATTTGCATTGCTGGGTTCAAGTGACCTCAGCCTCTCAAGTATCTGGGACCACAGGGTGCTTGCCACCATGCCCAGCTAATTAAAATTATTTTTTTTTTTGGTAGAGACAGGGTCTCACTATGTTGCCCAGGCTGGTCTTGAACTCCTGGCCTCAAGCAATCTTCCCACCTGTGAGCTTTTGAAAGCACTGGGACTACAGGCTTGAGCTAATTCATGCCCCTTATAATTCGATCATCTCACCATGCTGAGGGAGATCCTAGTGGCCAAAGTCACACATTTAAAAACATCTGGGGTGGGCGAGGTGGCTCATGCCTGTAATCTTAGCACTTTAGGAGGCCTAGGTGGGCGAATCACCTGAGGCCAGGAGTTCAATACCAGCCTGGCCAACACGGTGAAGCCCCATCTCTAAAAATACAAAATTTAGCCCAGCGTGGTGACAGGCAATATAGTCCCAGCTACTCGGGAGCCTGAGGCAGGAGAATCGCTTGAACCCTGGAGACGGAGGTTGCAGTGAGCCGAGATGGTGCACTCCAGCCTGGGTGAGAGAGGGAGACTCTGTTCAAAAAAACAAAACCTACAGAGGAACCATGCATGGTAAGGATGGTAAGGTGCAGAAATCTTCAGTGAATGATGGGCTGTGGCAGACGCCTGCTCGTTTCCACCACGGCGTTAGCACTTAGACCAGGATGCGGGAGATTTCTATCACCCAGGAGTTCCCTCATGCCCCGCGACCGACTCCTGTCCTCGGGGTAACCGTGATAGAGACTGTCACCACAGACCCTCCCGGCCGTTCCAGAGCCTCCCACAGGGACTGCAGTGTGTGAACTCCCACCGCCCCGGGATCTCTGTCATCTGCACATCCTCACCAGGGAGCGTCCCTCTCGCTGTCCTGGAAGCTGCGGTTCGTGCTTGCTAATTTCCATGTGGTTTTCAATTATGTGAATAGGTCGTCATTTGGTTTTCATTCTAGGGCTGGTGGACGTTGGGATTGTTTTCAGCGTGGGGCTATTACAGGTCGAGGTGGCATAGAGGTTCTGAGCCATTCCTCTGATGAACGGACACCCCCATTTTTCTTGGGAGTGTATTTGGGAATGGGATTGCTGGGCCACAGAGTAGTCAAGTTCTTAGATTCAGTAGCTGGCGACAGTTTTCCAAAGTGGTTGTAACAATTTACAATCCCACCTGTAAATCCTCATCCGTGCTTGATATTGCCCATGAAAGTTACTCTTTTTTTGAGGTAAGGTCTTGCTCTGTTGCCCGGCTGGAGTGCAGTGGCATGATCATAGCTCACTGCAGCCTCCAGTTCCAGCACTCAAGTGATCCTCCTGCCACAGCCTCCCAAGAAGCTGGGACTTCAGGCTAGTGCTACCATTCCCAGCTTATTAATTTTTTTTAAGAGATGGGGGCTTTGCTATGTTTCCCAGGCCGATCTTGGACCCCTGACCTCAAGCAATTCTGCCTTGGCCTCTCAAAGTGCTGGGATCACAGGTGTGAGCCACCACGCCCAGCCTAAAGTTCTGTATTTTTGATACAATATGTGCAACGGACTGAATGTTTGTGTAACCCCTCCCAACAAATTCATGTGTTGACACTCTGGCCCCAGCATGATGGCCTGAGAGGGTGGGGCCTTTGAGAGCTGGTTAGGGCATGAGAGTAGAGCCTTCACGATGGGATCAGTCCCTTTTATAAAAGGGACCCCAGAGAGCCCGCTCAGCCCTTTTTCTGCCCTGGGCAGACACAAGCAGCAAGCAGCTGTCTTTGACAGCTCTGTGACCTTGGCCGGGTTTCTCAGCCTCTCTGAGCTTCAGTCCCTAAAATGGGATAACGGCCTCCTGGGCTGTAGCAGGGATTAAATGAGCTAGCCGGGGTAAAGCTCTTAGAACGGGCCTGAGTGCACAGTCTGTGCTCAGTAAGTGCTTACTGTTTATTTGTCTTCCATGAGCGCCTGCGATGGGGGTGGTGTCCTCAGGTCAGCAGATAGCAGCGCACTGCGGTGTCAACCCGACTGGCCCAGCAGCTCTAAGGAGGAGAGCATCTGGTGTTAACTAAAATAACCTCCAGGCCCAGTGGCTCACACCTGCAATCCCAGCACTTCGGGAGGCCGAGGAAGGAAGATTGCTGGGGACCAGGAGATCAAGACCAGCCTGGCCAACACAGTGAAACCCTGTCTCTCCAAAAAATTAAAAAATTAGCCAGGCGTGGTGGCATGTGCCTATAATCCCACCTATTATACTTGGGAGGCTGAGATGGGAGGATTTCTTGGACCCAGGAGTTCAAGGCTGCAGTGAGCTGTGATTGTGCCACTGCACTCCAGCCTGGGGAACAGAGTGAAAAAAAATTTTTCATAAAATGTTTTTTAAAAAGTCATCCTCGCAAAATGGACCCGTGGCTTGAAAATCACCCTGTAGGGAGAAGACTAGCTGAGTAAGAAGAAAACGGCTAAGGATTCTAGAGGCCATGTCCACAATTTACAAGTTAGAAATATTTGTATCATGAGCATTGGTGCTCGAAATTGATTATTACTATCGCAGTGTACAGGCAGAAGTGTCTGGAAGGTTCTGGTTTGGCTGCCCTGAGGAGGAAGGGGGGTCACAGAGCCTGGCTCTCCTGGGGCTGGTTAGAGCTGTGTTCCCAGCCGGTAGGTATTACTCCCTGGGTGGTACTCAGGACAATTTTAACGGGTCCACAGTTGAACTTTTTTCTTGTAATTTGTGTAGTGACACATTTGTTATGTACCAGAAAAAGATAAAATAGCACATACGTCTTTAGGCAATATTGGTGGTAAAAAAAAATCTTCCTAAAGACACAGGGACTTCCAGGGGGTCTGGCCGTCCTAGATAAATTGTGAAGTGATAACGTCAACCAGGTATCAGCGAATATTCGAAAGACTGAGTTTAACCAGTTAGAACGAGAAAGTGGTTTTTTATAGCACGATCTATTGTTGCTAGAGACAACTATGGAAGGGATTGAGACGTGCACAGGGTGAGGCGGGGGCGGGGGCGGGCGCTGTGTGTGCGCAAAGGCGCGAATCTTAGCTGGTTCTGCAAACCTTTGTTTCTTTTTTCTTTTTTTTCTTTCTTTCTTTTTTTTTTTTTTATTTGAGACGGAGTTTCACTCTTGTTACCCAGGCTGGAGTGCAATGGCGCCATCTCGGCTCACCGCAACCTCCGCCTCCTGGGTTCAGGCAATTCTCCTGCCTCAGCCTCCTGAGTAGCTGGGATTACAGGCACGCGCCACCATGCCCAGCTAATTTTTTGTATTTTTAGTAGAGACGGGGTTTCACCATGTTGACCAGGATGGTCTCGATCTCTTGACCTCGTGATCCACCCGCCTCGGCCTCCCAAAGTGCTGGGATTACAGGCGTGAGCCACCGCGCCCGGCCTGTTTCTTTTTTCTTTTCCTTTTTTGAGACAGAGTCTCGCTCTGTCGCCAGGCTGGAGTGTAGTGGTGTGATCTTGGCTCACTGCAACCTCCACCCCCCTGTTTCAAGTGATTTTCCTGCCTCAGCCTCCCGAGTAGCTGGGATTGCAGGTGCGCACCACCACACCCGGCTAACGCTTGCATTTTTAATAGAGATGGAGTTTCTCCATGATGCCCAGGCTGGTTTGCAACTAACTCCTGGCCTCAAAGTGATCCTCCTGCCTCAGCCTCCCAAAGTGCTGGGATTACAGGTGTGAGCCATCACGCCCAGCCCTGTGACTTTTTGTTTGTTTCTTTAGAGTGAGAGACCTCAAGGAAATTTGGCGAAATGTTAATAGCCATTTAATCCAGGTGGTTGGAATATGTGTGATCAGTGACATTATTAACTGCATGCTTTGTGTGTTTGAAGTAGGTTTTAATTTAAAAGCTATTGAGGAAGTGGGTTTGGAACAGGAGTGATGTAATAACTGAGGGGCTAGTTTGTTATTTGAATTATTTCTCCTCAAAGTGGGTAGTGCTTGAAACATAAGAGGGGCTGGAATCACATCCTTTGGACACACGTGTTCAGAATACACAAGCAGAGGGGCGCCTTGGTCAGCCCAGGCGCCTCCGCGGTGATCTGTGCTCCGGCCTCAGTATCACCCCTGTAAAAGGCCGCTTTCTCCCGACCAGAACGTAGAGGCTGCCCTGTGTCCCATGAATCCTTTATTGCTCAGAAGCTTTGCTGCCATCATGAGTTAGGAGGACATGTGGCAGTGAGTGACAGAGAACCCTAACGAATGGTAGTTTAAATAAGTTATGAGTTTCCTTCTCACAAGGAGACAAAATCCAGAGGGAGTCAGGACTTCCATCTTACGGTCTAAAATGGCCATTCCGGCAGGGTGCGGTGGCTCACACTGTAATCCCAGAGCTTTGGGAGGCTGAGGTGGGAGAATGGCTTGAGCCCAGGAGTTCCAGACCAGCCCGGGCGACATAACGAGACCCTATCTTTACAAAAATTTTAAAAACTAGCCAGGTGTGATGGCGCACGCTTGTAGTCCCAGCTACTCGGGAGGCTGAGCAGGAGGATTGCTTGAGCCCAGGAGGTGGAGGCTGCAGTGAGCTACAGTCACGCCACTGTACTCCAACCTCGGTGACAGAGTGAGACCCTATCTCAAATACATACATACATACATAAAAATGGCTGCTCCAGTTCCAAACATCACATCTGAATTCCAGCCTGCAGAAAGGATGAAGGCCAGGGGTGGATGACTCTTCTTCCCGTTTAGGACCCTTCCCAGATATCACACGTCACTTCTACTGCCATGCTGGTGGCCGGTGCTGGGCGCTTTGGCCTCATCTAACTGTAAGGGCGGCTGGGAGACGCGTGGCTGGTCCTGCTACCTGTGGACTCAGCTAAAAGCTGAGGTTTCTAGTACTAGGGAGAAGGTATGATGCGTACAGTGCCGGGGGTGGGGAGCTCTCCCCCAAGGAAGGGTCCCAGCGTGTTGCTGTTCCACCCCCTCCCCGAAACCCTGGAGCTCAGTGGATACTCTGGGGCCTGTGACTGTGAAGTGTCATTAGGGCAAATCTGCTTTGCCCAGCACACAGTCTTCTGCTAGGCCTAGGACCGTCTTCGGAAAGATTCACGAGACGAAAGGAAGGTGGTACGGGGGGTGGCCTCGGAGTCAGGAGCGGGGGCCGCAGTCACAGGCTTGGAGCCCGGTGGCTGGGTCCCAGCTGTGTACCGGGCAGTCACTCTGAGAGCTGATGCTCAGAGGAAGTCCTGATGCCTCTGTTAAAAGCTACGGATTCCCCGGAGGGTGGCCAGGAGGTTCAGCCTATGCCTAGCTCAGGCTCAGCCCTCAACAGACACTGCGGGTGGGGGACAGCAAAACTCTCACCAAAGACTGAAGCTGCCTCCTCTCTCAAGACCACCTTGACACCACTGCTTCACGGGATCCGGCACTTAGGACCCTGGCGAAGGAGAGCGAACTCCCTCCGTCCCTCCCTCTCTCCCTCCCTCCCTCCCTGCTTCCTCTCCACCTCTCTCCCCTCCCGCCCTCCCTCTATTTCTTAACTCAACTCTTTTTTGAGACAGAGTCTGGCTCTGTCGCCCAGGCTGGAGCACAGTGGTGCCATCTCAGCTCACTGCAACCTCCACCTCCTGGATTCAAGTGCTTCTCCTGCCTCAGCTTCCTGAGTAACTGAAATTATAGGCACCCATCACCACGCCCGGCTAATTTTTGTATTTTTCAGTAGAGCCAGCGTTTCACCATCTTGGCCAGGCTGGTCTCGAACCCCTGACCTTGTGATTCACCCTCCTCAGTTTCCCAAAGTGCTGGGATTACAGGCGTGAGCCACAGTGCCTGGCCTATTTCTTAACTTATTTCTGTTGAAACATCTGTCTATCTGTCTATCTATTTATTTATCATCCAGATTTATCTATCTGTTTATCTATCTATCTGGATGATAGATAAATAGATAGATAGATAGACAGATAGATGTTAAGGGAACTCTCAGAGTGTAAAGGGAACTGATTTGAAATGCACAGCTTGATGCGTTTTGTGTGTATGTACCCGGGAAACTGCTACTCAGATCAGGATAAAGCACATCTCCAGCCCCAAGAAGGCTCCCCCAGAAGGCATGTCCCCCCCAGCATCCCAGTCAGTAGCACCCACACCTGCTGGGGTCCCTGCTATTTCCACTTCTCTCCCTATAGCGGGATTTCACTCTGGAACTTTATAAACAGAACCACGCGGTGTGCGCCCATCCTCCGTCGCTGTCTGTGGCTCCCTGCAGCGTCCATGAGACTCAGTCATGCTGTGTGTGTCTGTGCCGTGCTCTTTACTGTGGCCGTGTCGTCTCCCGCAGTGTGAATGGACCACAGCTCACTGAACCGTCTTTGGATGGATTTGGGAGTGGTTTCCCCTAATGGCAATTACAAACAAAGTTTCTAGAAATATTCTTGCAGATACCTTTTGGTGGACATAGAGGCAAGACATTTCTTTTAATAGTCAATTTATTGAAGTAAAACTAATTGAGCCAGCTTAGAAAAAGTTAAGCGACTTGGGGTAGGAGAGAGGCGTCCGCATGGCAAAGGCGTGGGAGTGCCCAGATGCCAGAAGTCTGAGGAGCCCTGAGACGGGGCAGGGGCAGCTGCTCTGTGCTGACTTTGTAACCTGGACGAGGCGCTTTACACATGGGAACCAGAGCGACGCTGAAACCCGGCTCCTTTGCACTGGCTTTGGCCTTGCACCTGCAGGAAGGCCGTGGGCAGCCCGGCCAGGACGCCAGCCGCGCCCCTCTGGAAACGGAGAAGGCACGGTCAGCAGAGGCTGGCGCACTGCTGTGAAGCAGGTCTCCACCCTGGGGCCTTATGCAAGAGCGTCAGGATCTTCCAGGCTTTACCACCACTTCCCCCTCTGGGTAAAAGGAATACTCACTCCACTTAAACAGAAAAGGGAGAAAATTAAAGAGCAGAGATGTCAGACGTTCCCAGAGGGTCACCCCTGTGGACAATCCGTGTTAGCATCTGGGTGTTACTTTGCCTAGACTTCTGTCTGTGTGTGATTGCCAGTTTTCTTTTGAGCTTGGCTGTATGCAGATATTCTGTATACGTTTGTGTCTGATTTCTTCCTTTAACCTTAGAATGCCTAATGGAATACAAGCCTTCACCCTTTTCTCACAGACCTGATTACCCTGCTGCAGAGGCTTCCACCCAGCGGCTACACGTTCCTTAGCTGGTGGGGTACAGTGACTGAGATGCAGGCACTCTTTCCCTTCCCGTCTTTACTCATCAGCTAGGCCCCTATTTGAGCTCTAGTTGGTTCTATGCCATTGTCTCAGGGAAGAGGTGTGTCACAAATCTCTTCACTCCCTGGCTTTTGCTTTTCAAACAAAAAACAGAGCAGGGGTCCCCAGAGTGGGGTGTGAGCCCCAGGGGTGCATGAGAGGATCCCCCCACTGGGAGCAGGAAGAGAGGGGAAAGGTGTTCTCTCCAGGTGGCATCTGTTAGCTGCGCAGCCCCCCATTCCAGCCCCCTCATTTCTTGCTGTTCCGTTGGGGAAGGGGGACAGGGCTCCTCAGCTGGGGGCGGTGAGGGCCTCACGGCACTGGGCGTGTCCTGAACGCCACGGCACTGCAGGCTCACACACGGTTATGACGGTCGGGCACTGCTGCCACCACCCCACTGTGTCTGGCACGCAGAAGTGTCCAGAGAGTGTTGCCTGTGGGGTGGGCAGGGGAGCAGCCCTTACACCGGTTTCCCAGAGCTCCAAGCAGGAGGGAGCGGGCCGGGGCGGGGGTTTCTGAGCAGAGCTCTGGCCCTGCAGGAGCGCGGTGGGGCTGAGCTCATCTCGCCCTCATCCTTTGAGCACGGGGCACTCGTGGATGAGGGCGAGTGTCCCGTGCCCTCCCAAACTGGGGCTTCGCGATGGTGCAGGGCAGGTGCACCCCGCAACCGGGGCTGAGCCCGAGGGGGTTCTTGGCTTCACCCAGAAAGAATTCCAGGGCAAGCCGGCGGTGATGGACACGGAACACTGCCCCACTCAGACCTAGACCCGCTTTTAAGTATATGCAAATTAAGGGGCAGTTTATGCAGACACGTCTCGGATGAGGGTGGTTACTTCCGGGTTGTTGGGTGGTTGCCATGGCAATGGCAAACCGACCAGGCGTGGTGGTGGGCGTGGCTTATGGAAACCTGCCTCCACCCGGACCTGTTTCAGCCAGTCTCGAATTTGGTCTGGTGTTTGAGCCCTGCCTCTAGAGCTGAGTGTCACCTCCCACCCCATTTCCAGGCACAGTCCATGGGGGCCATTCCATTGGGGTCTCCGGCCTCCCTCCATTGCAGAACCAGTCATTGGATCAAGACCTATCTTAATTTGGTAGGACCTCATCTTCACTTGGTGACACCTATTTCCAATAGGCCATATTCACAGTACCTGGTGGACATGAATTTTGGGGGCATGCTTTTCACCCCAGCATAGGGGTTTATTGTGAGTTGACATATGCACCATGCTTAGAATGGATCTGGGCACGGGGACACGACAGGCGCTTCGGTGGCATTTGCTATCGTTATTACTACACAGGAGGAACAGAAATCCCACCCTTTTCTGTTGTGGTTGAGACAGAGTCCTGTTCTATCACCCAGATTGGAGTACAGTGACGTGATCTCGGCTCGCTGCAACTTCTGCCTTCTGGGTTCAAGCGAATCTCCTGTCTCAGCCTCCCGAGTAGCTGGGACTTCACGCACATGCCACTATGCCTAGCTAATTTTTGTATTTTTAGGAGAGACGGAGTTTCATCATATTGGTCAGGCTGGTCTCGAACTCCTGACCTCAGGTGATCTACCCACCTCGGCCTCCCGAAGTGCTGGGATTACAGGCGTGAGCCACCACACCTGGCCGGAGATCCCACTCTCACTCGAGCCGCTGTGTGGCCGGGTTCCGTTACACGCAGCCCAGTGGAATCCTGACTTGTGAAGCTATAAAACAGACGTAAGCTCACCGGGCCTGGGGCTTAGCCCAAATCTTGCCCCTTCCTGAGGATGCTGCTCTAGCCCCAGACCCTCCCCGCTCCGCATTCAGCTGCCTCATTCAGCTGGGGAGGGTGCAGGCAGGCGATGAGAGAGGAGGCCTCCAATTCTGGCTTTCCAACAAGGAGTGCTTAACGAGGCAATTAGGCGGAACTATTTGCTCTTTATCTCCCTCTCCATCTTCCCACAGCCTGTCAGAACACCGGAGCCTGGAGGGCCATTGAGGAGGACAGGAGCCTCTACTCCCTGTTTCAAGAACTGGAGAACTGGGCTCAGAAAGGGGCAGCGGCTGGACCAAGGTCACACAGCAAGTGGGCTGCTCGGCCAGAGTCAGCACAGGGTGGGGTGAACGGCCAAAGTCCTGGGGACCCGGTAGGTGAGTGGGTAGCATGAGCTGGGTGGGGACTGGCGCAAAGTAGAAACCTCCAGGCCCAGCCAGAGAGAGCGGGCACCATGCAGCATCACTGGACTGTAGCCATGTGGGGGGTGGGGTGGGGGGGCACAGTCCCGAGTAGGGAGGGGGGATCTTCCTGGCCTGCCTTATACTCGTGTCCACCCAAATCCCCCTATAACCCAGGAGTCACAGGTGCCGCCTGAGGGGTCAGCACATCCATGCACAGTGTATGTGTTGGGCGCTGCACAAAGTTACTCACTGAAGAGGCAGTGGGGGGGATCCCAGGGCTCCTTTTTCTTTTCTTTTTCTGTTCCTTTCTTGCTCTCCATCGCCCCCTCCTCCCCAACGCAAGGACGGGTAAGGGGCCTAAGGGTGGCCCATCAGAGTGGTTCATGACCTTGGCCAGGCCACTGAGAGCTTTACCTGGGATTCAGCGTGGGACCAGGGGCATCAGAGGAGCTCTCTTTCTTCGAGGGGCTGGCTCAGTAGAATGAAGACTTAGAGCTGCTGGTGGTCATCCTGCCTCCAGGTAGGAAGAACCCCTCCCTTAAGAGTAAAGTCTACACAGGGAAAAACAGACTAACAAATAGAAAAAGTCCAGTGCCTACTGACCCAGAGCAGCTGGATCCAGCTGTACCTGAAGCTGCCTCTGCCCTGATATTTTCAGATACCGAGATAATAAATCCTCCCTTTGGCATAAGGCAGCTTCAGTCGAGTTTGTAATTCTTGCTACTCAGAGTATTGTCTGGTACCCCCTTCTCCAGTTTCGGACACCCAGCCCCGCGCCTCAGAATTAACCAACTGTTTTGCGTGCAGGCAGCAGGCTTCCTCAGCGTCCCTTGCTTTCCTCCCTCCCCTCTCTCTCTCCCTCCCAGCTGTGCCATTGGGTGATACATCCTAATGTATGTTTAACAGTGGCTCAAAATCGAATTAATTTAGATTGGTTAATAAACTGTAACATCCGTTTCTAAATCAAGCTACATTTTCCTCTTGAGCAACTAAATTCATGCCCGTTGGTTTAGTTTGTTGCTATTGTAATCCTTTAACGCTTATGAAATTATGGAAAGGTTTCTAGTGAAATTATCCAGATTTGATTAGAGTCTGAACATATTAATATTTTTCCTTCTGGGTAGTCTTTGGAGAGAGATTCTGAGGGCGGGACTACCACCTCAGAAAGCAGGCTCGGTCTGTCCCTCTTCAGATAATTCTCTTCTTGAAAAACATTTTAAATTTTAATTAAGTAAAAAATTTTTTGAGATAGAGTCTCACTTGTCACCCAGGCTGGAATACTGTGATGCGATCCCAGCTCACTGCAACCTCCGCCTCCTGGGTTCAAGTGATTCTCCTGCCTCAGCCTCCTGAGTAGCTGGGATTACAGGCACGCGCCACCATGTCCAGCTAATTTTTGTATTTTTAGTAGAGATGGGGTTTCACCATGTTGACCAGGATGGTCTCGAGCTCCTGGACTCAAGTGATCCACCCGCCTCGGCCTCCCAAAGTGCTGGGATTACAGGCATGAGCCACTGTGTCCAATTTTTATTTTTTAGAGACAAGGTCTTGCCATGTTGCTCAGGCTGGTCCTGAACTCCTGGCTTCAAGCAGTCCTCCTGCCTTGGTCTCCCAAAGCACTGGGACTGCAGGTGTGAGCTGCGACAACTGGTCCTTAAAAAAAAAAAAACAAAAAAACCCCCCTGCATTTATTGAGCACTGACTGTATGCACAGCCCTGGATATGAACATTCTCAATGGAGAGTCTGCCAGAGAAGATTCTGGGCTCCTAAGTGACAGTTGTTGCAAGGGGACATTTGGAACACAGAGGGTCCCCTGCAGCTCTCCCTGCAAGTCCACCTCCAGTCGCAGCAGAGCCTTCGCTGTCTGCTCATCACAGACCTGTGCCAGGTACGAGGAAGGTCTCTAACCTTGGCGTGGCCCTGGAGGATTTCCTGCTGAGAGCCACCGAGCCCCCGTGGTGATCTGGAGCAGCAGAGGCTGGGGAGAGAAAGACTGAGGGTCAAAGCCCCATGGAGACCCTTCAGGAGGAGCAAAACCCAGGCCGGCGGGCCTCCCTCTGCTGCCTCTGCCCTGCCCCTCTCCGCGAGCTGACTCCCCACCCGCCGCCTGCTAATTCCATTTGTTCTGGAATGTGCCAGGCCTCGCCCCAAACAGTACAGAAGCAGTGAGGAATCTGAAGTGCATTTCCAGTTCCCTCCTTCGGGAGAGAGTTCCAGGCAGGGCCTCGGAGCTCAGACGGGGGTGATGACGGCAGGCACAGAGAAGCCCCGGAGGAGGGTCCCAAGGCCGCGGTTTGCAGCCACTGCATGGGACCAGGGCCCGGGCCCGCCGGCCCTGCCCTCTCCTCACCCGCGCTCTGGTTGGCGATTCCCGAGCATGGCGCAGAGTTAACAAGAAGCGGGGACCCTTGTTTTCCACCGAGTGCGGGACGAAGTAACTGCTCCTTACGTTGCCAAGGGACATGCTGGACGCCCGTCGGGTGCGCAGACGGCCGGCCGAGTCCCTGTGCCCAGCCCTTGCCGAAGTCATTCCCTCCCAGGGTCTGCCCTTCCCCGGCCTCCTGCCCGCCCCCCTCGCCCCACACTCAGCCTTCAGCTCGGAGCCAGAATCCTCCAGGGACAATGCACCGTCCCATCCTGCAGGGCTTCCCCGCTGTAGAAGCCACCACGAATGGTCACTCCGGAGCTGAGAACTGGCTTCCTCACGAACCTCAGAGAGAGCAGGCGCCCCTCCCCGCCGCCGCCATGGCTGACTCAGTCTGGCCACCGGTGGGTCGCAGATGTGCTTAGCTGTTCCTGCAGACAGACTCCTTATTTTTAAAACACTAACTGGCAAATTTAAAAGTTAGGGGATTTCACATGAAAAATCTGGCCTCTGTTAAAAAAAAATCAGATCTGGGCCAGGCATGGCGGTTCATGCCTGTAATCCCAGCTCTTTGGGAGGCTGAGGCAGGAGGAACGTTTGAATCCAGGAGTTCAAAACCAGCCTGGGCAGTATAGTGAGACCTTGACTGTACAAAAAACAAACAAAAATTAACCAGGTGTGGTGGCATGCGCCTGAGGTCTCAGCTACTCAGGAGGCTGAGGTAGAAGGATTGCTTGAGCTGTGATTATGCCACTGCATTCCAGCCTGGGTGACAGAATGAGTAAGATCCTGCCTCAAAAAATAAAAAAAAAAAAAACAGGCCGGGCACAGTGGCTGATGCCTGTAATCTCCACATTTTGGGAGGCCAAGGCAGGTGGATCACCTGAGGCCGGGAGTTCAAGACCAGCCTGGCTAACATGGAGAAACCCCATCTCTACTAAAAATACAAAATTAGCTGGGTGTGGTGGCGCATGCCTATAATCCCAGCTGTTTGGGAGGCTGAGACAGAAGAATCGCTGAACCCGGAAGCAGAGGTTGCGGTGAGCTGAGTCGCGCCACTGCACTCCAGCCTGGGCAACAAGAGCGAAAGTGTGGCTCAAAAATAAATAAATAAATAAAACAAATAAGTACTCAGATCTGGTAACGCGGGGCCCTGCATTCTTATGTGACAGTTGGTGGAACCGGCCTTTAGGTGGGGCCGGGGCTCCCTCGGTCAAGGTCACTTAGCTCCACTCCCTTCCGGTCCCCGTCGTGTGCCCCCAGCAGCTCTGCTTGTTGGCACTGCCGTCTTGCCTCTCTAGGTTTGGAGCCTTCAACCCCCATCTCATCTGTCTTCGTGTCCCCGCCCCCTAGCAGCCATGCCTGGCACGCAGGAGACCTTCACATTCAGCAATCCTTGCAACAAGCTGGCAGGATACAGCTCCCCATATTCAAGATGAGGAAACTGAGGTTCAGAGACACTACACACGCTTCCAAGGTACACAGCTAACGAGCAGGAGCGCCTCGTTTCCAAACCCGGTCTCCCTTCGCCTTGCCCCACGTCTGCAGTCACCAGGACGGAGAAAGTCCTTGTCACTTAGCGTTCCACTCAGGTCCTCATCAGAACTCCTACTTGAGGTCAGGTGCGGTGGCTCACGCCTGTAATCCAGCACTTTGGGAGGCTGAGGCAGGCGGATCCCAAGGTCGGGAGTTTGAGACCAGCCCAGCCAACAAACATGAAGAAACCCTGTCTCTACTAAACATACAAAAATTAGGTGGGCATGGTGGTAGGTGCCTGTGGTCCCAGCTACTCAGGAGACTGAGGCAGGAGAGTTTCTTGAACCTGGGAGGTGGCGGTTGCAGTGAGCCAAGATTGCACTACTGCACTCCAGGCTGGGCAACAGAGTGAGACCTCCATCTCAAAAAAAGAACTCCTACTTGCGCCAGTTAAATCAGCGGTTGAAAATGTGGCCACACTGCACATACACAGGGGTGGCGGTGGTGGCGAACAGAGGCCACGTCCACTCCGCTCTAGCCCAGCATGGCCAGGTAGCAATGCCACCTTGTGTGGCAGAATTTCTAATGTTTCAGGAGAGGCCAGATACCTGGGCTTGTGTATGGGACACCTCAGCTGGTCCGCGTTGTCCATACACTCTGATGTGCACAAAACCCCTCTGGGGTTGAATGGAGAATCCGCTCCTGTCGCTAAGCTCTGCCCTCACTGTAAAGCCTGGTTTCTGTCACTGATTGCAGAGTTCAGGCTCTACCTGGGTGGCCTGGCCTGTCTGCTCACTGTTCTCAGGGAACAGGGTGGTCAGGGAATACCTCAGATGGGCCAAGGGTGCTACATGGGGACCCCAGTACTGGCAGTCCCCAGGCATAGGACAGCAACCTCCAGCTCCCAGAATCCCGCTGCCTGCCCCTGAGCACACACCATCTCCAAGCCCCGCCCCATGGTGTGGGTTATTCACCATTCATTAAAAAAGAGAAAATGATCGATAACCAGCCACCACAGAAAGCCCGATGTCACTTCCAAAACAAAACCGGAAATGATTCCTAGCTCTCGAAAGACATGAGTTTTTCCACCTTCTAGAAGGTTAGCTCCAGGCAGGCAAGGGATGCTGCTTGTCTAGTTCCCTGCTGTCTCCCAAGTGCCTAAAACAGAATCTAGCACACAGTAGGTGCTCAGCAAATGTTTGTCGAATGACTGCACGACAGTATAGTAGTAGCATCTTCGAAGGCTTTTGCTGCTGGGAATTCTGCAGTAGGAGCTCCTACGCACATTCCTCCTTTAGGGATCGGGCAGCTGAGATGCTGAGAGGCAAAGACGCTGGCCAGCGTTAGCCCAGCTGCTCTGGGTGAGGCAAGAATAGAGCTTAGGTTTCTTCTGATGCCAGCCAAGGAACAAGACCCCCTCTGTCTTCTCAATCTCCTTGCCGGTGAACAGCTTGAGATTTTTCACACGGTAGATTTTCAGCGCCGACGGTCGGCATCTAACGAACAAATACATGGATGGGGACTGAATACCTCTTGTAAGAATCTCGGCCAAGCCCTTCGAGGCCACTCTGGGAAACTTACTTCTCGGAAAGGGGACTTATCTCTTCCTTCCGGAAAGAGCTGCGTTTTAAAATCCAGGCAGTCATGCAGCTGCTCCTGGAAGGAGGCTTCAGCATCCGTGAAATGCAATGATATCCCCAGGTGAAATATTTCAACAGAGGGCTGAGGAACCCGACAGAAGAGCGTGAGTTTAGGGGAAATACACACCCCCCCCAAATTCCTTCCTCAAAACATAAGCTGGAAGGATTTTATCTGCTCTCAGAGGGAAAACTCAAAAGGTTTAATTTAAAACTTGGGCGGGCTTGTGGTTTTTCAATGGGGTGATTGTTCCATAGTCGGGGAATGAGATAATAAAAAAACGTTTTCGAGCCAGTGTTTGGTTTGGCTTCAGAAATTCAAAGCAGCCTTCTTCGGAGGGCTGTTGGGCCTCGTACATGGCTCAGGCTGGTGCCTCCCCCGTCAGGAATCAGATTTACGATAACATTTATGCGGTCAGAGACTCGGGTACGTGAGCACAGCATAGCTGCGTCGAAGGAGGTGGGTCTCTAACCTGGCTGCATGTCAGCACTTTGGGAGGCCGAGACAGGAGGATTGCTTGACTCCAGAAGTTGAAGACCAGCCTGGGCAACATAGTGAGACCCTGCCTTTACAAAACTTTTTAAAAATTAGCTGGGTGTGGTGGTGCACACCTGTAGTCCTGGCTACTAGGGAGGCTGAGGCAGGAGTATCCCTTGAGCCCCAGAGGTCAAGGTTGCAGTCAGCTCTGATCATGCCATTGCACTCCAGCCTGGGCAACAGGGCGATACTCTGTCTCTAAAAAGACAAAAAACAGGCCAGGTGTGGTGGCTCATGCCTGTAATCCCAGCACTTTGGGAGGCCGAGGCAGGCAGATCACTTGAGGCCAGGAGTTTGAGAACAGCCTGGCCAACATGGTGAAACCCCATCTCTACTAAAAATACAAAAATTAGCTGGACATGTGGGTGCATACTTGTAATCCCAGCTACTTGGGAGGCTAAAATATAAGAATCACTGAATTCAGGAGGTGGAAGTTGCAGGGAGCCAAGATTACACCATTGCACTCCAGCTTGGGTGACAGAGCAAGACTCTGTCTCAAAAAAAAAAAAACCTCTCTCTCTCTCTATATATGGGCTAAGGCAGACATAAGGGTGATCTGCCGTGATCTGGAAACCCCGTAATGAGGCATCATCTTTTGATGCCTCTGTCCTCAGGAGGGTTCTTCATCCTCCTCCTATCTGCATCAACCCACTGGAGGGGAAGCCGGAGCTGCTGTTCCCCACAAGGCAGCCCGCATCTCCCCGGCGTCCCCTGGGGGCTTTTGATATGGATTCTACTCTGTGGAAAGGAGCAGATGACATTGCAAATGGAGAGGGCTTGTTTTTCCCGTTTGCTTTGCCTCTTTCGGTCTCTGTCTTCCCCAGCTTTGAGCTCGCTGGGGAAAATGATTGTTTCCGATGAAAACAGGAGTTCCTCGAGCCCCAGTTCAGGGTTAAGGTGATGCAGGGCAGGCGAGCCCCAGAATTGGGGCTTGGCCTGGGAGGGTTCTTGGCTTTGCCCAGGAAAGAATTCAAGGGTGAGCTGGTGGTGGCAATAGCTTTGATTGCAGCTGCAGTGCAGGCCAGCAGCAGAGGCCCTGGGAGGTCAGGCAGTGTGCCCAGAGCAGCAGCTCAGAGTCGCTTTTGTACCCACTCCCAGTGATGTGCAGTTACGGGGTGGGCTATACAGACACCCCTAGAGAAAGGGTGGTCACTTCTGAGTCATCAGGTCATCGCTGTGGAAAGGGGTGGTAACATCCAGGTGCTGCCATGGCAATGGTACATGGACATGACCCACCGGTGGCTGTGTCTTATGGAAGGTGCTCTCCCTACCCCTATTTTAGCTAGTCCTCAATTTAGTCCAGTGTCTGAGCTCTGCCTCCAGAGTTGTGTCCTGCCTCTTACCTCAGAGGGAGATCAGGTCGGAAGTTTTAGTGGTATTTGCTCCTGGAGCACCGGGTGTTTCAGGGGAGAGCCTCTCACTCATGGGCGGCTGGGCTGGAAGGGGGTTTTGCGTGGAATCCCTGGCTGCACAGGTCTGGCCCAGGGAGTGGGGAATTTCAGGCGACCACGCCCCTCTTGAGAATACTGTTGATTGACATTCTGGTATCCTGCCCCACTAGCCTCCACCTGTATCTAAAGAGGTCAGCTAATGGCTTGCAGCAGGGACAGGTAACAGCTGTGCTCGGCTCCTCTCAAAAATGACTCACCTCTCCTCCTGGCATTTCAGTCTAACCACTGACCCTAACCCCTGCCCACCAAGGCCGGTCCTTAACCCAGACCTCAGCCCTCTGTGAGGCCTGCGAAGCTGGAGGGAGATTTGGTCCTGCGATGCCCCTGGGACCCCGCACCCAGCACGTCCTGGCCAGGGCAGCATCCGCCATTCACTCTCACACCTTGGACAGCTCCCAGTCAGCGGGGTCGCATCTGCCAGCCGGTCTCAGGCTCCTCCCTCTGACGGTTTGCTTTCCAACCAGGCCTCAAGCACTCTTCATCTTACCACCATTCCTCCAAAAAAAAAAATTTTTTTTAAGATTATGCTTCCAGCCGGGTGCAGTGGCTCACATATGTAATCCTAGCAATTTGGGAGGCTGAGGTGAGAGGATTACTTGAGCCCTGGAGTTGGAGACTAGCCTGGGCAACAAACATAGAGAGACCCCATCTCTACAAAAAAATCTACAAAAATTAGCCGACCTTAGTGACGCATGTCTGCAGTCCCAGCTACTTGGGAGGCTGAGGCAGGAGGATCGCTTGAGCCCAGGAGGCTGAGGCTGCAGTCAGCTATGATTGCACCACTGCACTCCAGCCTTGGTGATGAACTAAGACTCCATCTCTAAATAAAAATAAAAATGATCAAAGAAAGAAGAGGAGGATTGTGTCCCCAAAAGCAACGAGCCTGAGGCGGCAGGTGTGTTTCCCAGACAATGGAACCTGCCGTGGGCCATGGTAGCCCCAGTGGGGCGGTTTGGGGGTGAGGGAATACCGGGTGCACCTTGGGAGCTGGCTACGGAGCTGCCACTTGGAGAGTAGGGGCCGCCCTGTGAGCTGCCAGGGCCTCCTCCCCAGCCACTCGGCCTCCTTGGGTCCCCTGCTCCGGCCTGCCTTCCTGACCCTGAGAACACCTCCCACTCGTGGAAGCCTCCCTTTATTTGTTGGCTAGGGCTGGCGTAACTAATTAAGCCACAGCTGGGGCCTTAAAGCAACAGAAAGGCATTCTCTCACTGTTCTGGAGGCCGGAAGTTAGAAATCAAGTGTCCCGAGGCCACTGCTTCCCCTGGAGGCTCTAGCGGAGGAGACTTCCTGCCCCTTCAGCCCCTAGCAGCTGCCCACAGCCCCGGACTTTCCTTGGTGGGCAGCTGCGTCACTGGCTGGCTGTCCTCTGTGCGCCATCTGTTTTGGTAAGGACGCCAGTCACTTCATGTAGGGTCTGCCTACTCCAGCGTGACCGCATCTGAACTCGGTTCCATCTGCAAAGCCCGATTTCCAGATGAGATCCCACGGACAGGCTCAGGGTGGACATGGATTTGGAGAGCGGGGTGATACTCACCCCAGCAAACTCCCCAAGGGCCGGTCCTGGGTGAAACGCATTCTGTTTCCCACGTAATCTTCACAGCAGCCTGGGAGGCAGGTGCAGTCAATTCCCACTGCACGGATGAGGAAACTGAGGCCCACAGAGGCTGAGCGTCAAGGGCCTGGGGAAGGAAAATGGCTTGGAACTAGATGGAGGGGCGGTGGACAACGTCGTGAATGGACTAAATGCCGCTGAACTGTACATGCTAAGAGTTAATTCTATGTCATGTGAATATCGCCTTGTAAAAAGTGTTCTTTCTTTTTTTTTTTTTTTGAGATGGAGTTTCGCTCTTGTTACCCAGGCTGGAGTGCAATGGCGCAATCTCGGCTCACCGCAACCTCCGCCTCCTGGGTTCAGGCAATCCTCCTGCCTCAGCCTCCTGAGTAGCTGGGACTACAGGCACGTGCCACCATGCCCAGCGAATGTTTTGTATTTTTAGTAGAGACGGGGTTTCACCATGTTGACCAGGATGGTCTCGATCTCTTGACCTTGTGATCCACCTGCCTCGGCCTCCCAAAGTGCTGGGATTACAGGCGTGAGCCACCGCGCCCGGCCCCAAAAGTGTTCTATCTTGATACCTTTCCGCTGTGTAAAATCTGCACTGCTGGATGGCATCTGTGGTCTGGAGATGTGAATCCCGTCACTGAGTTGGGGGGCCCCAGCTACAGTGCAGGCGGGCTTCCCAGAAGGTGGGGACTGGGGGCTGAGCGCCTCTCTTTAATACCCGGCATAGACCGAATTCCCTCACTGGCCACCTGTCATTTTAGAAAGCAGAGGACAGAGGTAGGTTTTGCTTAATTAATTTTGGGGAAAGGAATACAGGGAAAGTGAGGGCGACTGGGAGCTGGTTTGTTTGCTTATTATTATTGTTGTTGTTATTTGTATTTATTTGTTTTTGAGACACAGTCTCACTCTGTCGCCCAGGTTGGAGTGCAGTGGCATGATCTTGAGTGACTGCAACCTCCGTCTCCCGGGTTCAAGTGATTCTCCTGCCTCAGCCCCCCAAGTAGCTAGGATTACAGGCACCCACTGCCACTCCCAGTTAATTTTTTAAATTTTAGTCGAGATGGGGTTTCACCATGTTGGCCAGGCTAGTCTCAAATTCCTGACCTCAAGTCATCCACCTGCCTCGGTCTCCCAAAGTGCTGGGATTACAGGCATGAGCCACCACACCTGGCCTGTTTTTTGTCTTTTTAGAGACAGAGTATCGCCCTGTTGCCCAGGCTGGAGTGCAATGGCATGATCAGAGCTGACTGCAACCTTGACCTCTGGGGCTCAAGGGATACTCCTGCCTCAGCCTCCCTAGTAGCCAGGACTACAGGTGTGCACCACCACACCCAGCTAATTTTTAAAAAGTTTTGTAAAGGCAGGGTCTCACTATGTTGCCCAGGCTGGTCTTCAACTTCTGGAGTCAAGCAATCCTCCTGTCTCGGCCTCCCAAAGTGCTGACATTACAAGTGTGAGCCCCCCACTCAGCCATAGCTAGGATCTGTTTGTGTGTTTCTCCTGTGCTGGCCCACACAGCCCATCTCTGACCTCACTGCTGCATGCCCCCAAGCCCCTGGCTGGCCTGCTGGAAGAGCTGGGGTCTCTGTTGAACAGCCAGCCCCAGGAGCCCAGCTCCTTATGTATTTGCTAAAAGGCCTGATAGAGCAATAGCTCAATTTTATTGATCTTGTCAAAAGCAGTAATTCAAGAAAGCTATTTAAATTCACGGGAGGAAGCCGGAGCAATTATCCACGTCTGCATCAGATTCTTCATCATTTTTGTTATTGGCTGCGGAGCCTGGAGACATTCTGTGTGCGCCTGACGCGGCAGCGAGGGGCTGCTGAGGGCTGAGGCCTTGTTTGCAGCCCAGGAAAAGGAAAACCATCATCAACAATTTGCTGATATAAATCTATATGCATAAAGGTTACAGGATGTTACCGGGGGACATGCGGGCACCCAGCGGTTTAGATTCATTTTGCCCCTAATTCCAGCCAAATCCCGTCAGCCTATGCCCGCCGCCCCTGTTTTAGCACATAATAACATTATGATTTGTGACGGAGCAGGTGATTTTGTTTTTGCAGTCTCTCCCCCATATTTAAACTTTAATGAAAGCTTAAATCACAGCGGAATTCAAGTGACAAGCAGATGAGATCTGTGGCAGGCACAGTGAGTCTGGCGGGGTGGCCTATGGTAGGGTTTGGGGACGATGACCCACCTACCCACCACCAGGTGCCTTGGACCTCAGCAGATGGCAGCTCTCTGGACCAGGGTCCTGATTAATTCATCTCTTAATCCCTGGCACCTAATAAGTGCCTGGTACACAGCAGGTGCCCAGGGAATACTTCAATGACTGAGCTGGCTGAGTTGCCTGCTTTACATTGTTATTTGCCAAATAGCTGCTGCTGGATACGCTGGTGTCATAGTATTTTCTGTCTGTGCTGGGCATCTTCGGTTTGGCTCTCCAGGCCCAGTCTTCACGTTGCTCATTCAGGCCTGCCTGTTGGGCTGCATTCCTGGACTCCCAGCCCTTGGGCGTCCAGCTGGAGCTTGGGGGCAGATAGAGAAAGGGGCTGGGGGGTGTTTATAGCCCCAGTTCCTCTTCGCAATGTTCCAGCTTGGCCGAATCCCTCCAGGAGAGGCTAAGGCTCCTGTGGGGTGGTCCTCTCTGACAGCCGCCCTCATCAGGTTCCTGTAACTTACCTTCAGGTGTGCTGCCAGCGCCTCACTGCTGCTACCTGGAGAGGAGGGCTTCTCTACCCACTACTCACACCTTTGCAGAGTTGATTAGTCAGCACTCACCCGTTTCCTGTCTCAGCATACCCTCTCTGTTTTCTATTGGGAAACAGATAACACATCTAAACTACTGTGTCCTTCCTCTTCTGAAATCAACTCACGTGGTTTTTCTCAAGTACCAACGTGAGCCGTGCAGAGAGCCAGCAGTTCCCAAAGTGTGGTGCCACACCCGCAGCCTCGGTCCACCCGGGAGCTTGTTCAATATGCAAATTCTCAGGCCCACCCTGGACTCACTGAGTCAAGCATTCTGGGGTTGGGGGCAGCTACCTATGCTCTCTTAAGCCCCCTAGGAGATTTGGACACGTTCTCAAGTGTGAGAACCACTGGTCTAAGTAAGAATTCCAACGACATCATAGGTTTGGGTTATGTGTGGTCCATGCTACCGGATGCCTTCTCGGCATCCACTCTGTCCCCACCGCCTTACTAATAAAACCCTGATTGTGTTCAAGACAGTAGTGCACCTGTTTGAATCCCACCTTTCCTAGCTTCCTCTGCAAGTACGGGTTGCTCCATGACACAGCTCTGGCCAGTAAGATATAAGTGGATGTCCCTGGGTGGGGCTTCCATAAAAGCTCTTTAAAAGGTGAAGGGTGGATGGGCAGCAATGCAGGCAGCTAGTGCAGGTCTTTTGCCCTTTTCTCTCTTCCTGCCTGGAATCTAGATGCAATGCTGGAGGCACAGCAGCCACTTTGTGACCATAGGTGACTATGAGGATTAAAGGGGTAGGAAAGGGCCTGAGTATTCACAGTGTGGTGGGGCTGCCTTCCCAGCCTTGAACAGGTCACCTCCAGATGTCTTAAGAGAGAAACAGAAACCTCTTATTTGGGTAAGCCACTGATATTTGGGTTTTCTGATACATGTGGCCAAATGCAATTTCTAGTTAAAATAAATACGTAACTACGGCAAGAAGTGGTCAGCTGTGTGTCCCTACTGCCAGTAGCCTACAGGCCATGAAACCCTGCTTGAACTGAACCCTCATGATTGAAGGCAAGATTCCACTTGAGACTGACACACAGAGCCTCACCGGCAGAGCTGGCTCCGGGCAGACGCGGGACTCGTGACTTTGTTTATACTTGCATCCTTGTGCAAGACAATCTGAAGGTAACTTCGAGCCAAGTTAAGCTGAAATTAAAGCAGGAGAAAGATTAAGGAGAACTGGGAGGTCTCAAATGACATTTTAAAAATCATCATGATCATTGTCATCAATCTCAAAATCTCCAGAGTGCTATTTACAGAGACATGCGCCAGGTCCTGGGGACTCAAAAGGCACTAGCAGCCTGATCTGAACTTCCAAGGAGCTCACCATGCAGGCAAGAGGCCAGGCCAAGAGTTTGCTGCAGCTGGCAGTCAGGAAACACTTCTCAGAGAAGGTGGCATTTGTGCTGGTAGCCAGGGGAAGAGAGAACGCCCATTGATGGAACATCTGCCTGTCCTAGGCACTGCGTCAGAGGCTCCTGCCAGCTTCAAAACTGCTCCATGAGAAAGGGATTACCATGGGGAAACTGAGGCTCAGAGAGGGAAGGTGACTTGGTCACTATCACTCAGCCCATTGGGTTAGATCTTGGGTCCACTCTGAATCTTGAGAACCCCAATCTGAGTCTTTCAGCACTATAGACAGGGTTTCCCCAAGGCACTGAGTGATGCCAGGGGGGGCACCCCAACCCCAGAGAAACCACAGCGCCTCAGCGCTGCTCAGAGTGCACTGGTACCCTCCATGTGCTTTTAATTATTCACCTTTTCCAGAAGAGAAAACTGGCTCGGAGAGGCGGAGCCACCTTCTTAGGGTGGAGGAGCAGAGCCGGGGCTCCTGCCCAGGTCTGTGGGCTCCAGGGGGTCAGAGCAGACTAGGAATTCCAGGAAGGCTTCACGGAGAAGGACTAGATGTGGCTGAGAAGGTGGCAGAGGAAAAGGCCTAGGCAGAGGTACAACAGTGGGGCCAGGCCAGTTCTGTGTGGCTGGGTTAGCAAAGAATGAGATGTCCATTGCGCCTTTCCTATGCTGTCGTCCTGAGCCCTTCAGAGCTACCAACTGCTTTCCTCTTCACAGGCCTGTCAGGTCGGTGCTGTTTTTGAACCCATTTTACAGAAAGAGAAGCTGAGGCAGGTTGCTGTTCAACCTCTCTGTTCTTTACTTTCTAGGCATCTCTCTTCTTGCCCATTCTGCAGACAGCCCAGTGCCCCCAGCAGGATTTCTCTGTAGTTCCAGGTGAGCATGGACGGCCGGGGCACACATCTTCATCCCTCGAGGCATTGAGCGCTGGCTCGGGACCTCCCGGCCTCACTGCTGGAGTCTGTCCTACAACTGTCCTTTCCTCCCTTCTCCTCACCTGGTGGCCCCAGGCAGGGAACTCAGCCCTGCAGAAGCCGTCTGTGGCCCTCCCTGCCCACGCTCTCTCCTTCTGGAAGGAAAGTCCCCCTCACGTCCCTTTGGGGCAGAATCCTTTCCTTCTCTTCACCCATGTGGTGTGGGTGGGGCAGACTGCGCCCCATCACCACAGCGATTGGTTCCGGGATAGTCATGTGACCAGCTGGGCCAATGAGAAGCTTCCCTGAGACTTTGGCTGGAACCACTTGGGACAGATCTCTTTTTGCACAGTTGCTATGCTGGTGGGATGTGCCTGAACCTGCCTGAGAGACAACGCAGCCTAGAGAAAAGCAGCACCAAGATGTGGAAGGACTGATGGTGTTGGCTGAGCTCTTGAATCGAGCCATGCCTGAAGTCCACCCTAGACATTTTAGTTACAAGACCCCATCTCAAAAAAGAAGATAAAATTCTTTTTTTTTTTTTTTTGGGGGGGGGGGATGGAGTCTTGCTCTGTCACCCAGGCTGGAGTGCAGTGGTGTGATCTTGGCTTACTGAAGCCTCTGCCTCTTCCCAGGTTTAAGTGATCCTGGTGCGTCAGCCTCCCAAGTAGCTGGGATTACAGGCATGCACCACCATGCCCCACTAAGTTTTGTATTTTTAGTACAGATGGGATTTAACCATGTTGGCCAGGCTGGTCTCGAACTCCTGACCTCAGGTGATCCACCCGCCTGACCTCCCAAAGTGCTGGGACAGGCGTGAGCCACTGCGCCTGATGCGAAATGATAAAATTCTAAAAGTTGGATTTCCATCTCTGGCTGCCCAGCTCTCTGTGATTCCTCTTCCCCATCCCCTAGCCTGGATTATTTCTGGGTGCATAGGACTTTGTTAAGATTTGGGGAGAACGGAGCTCACACATGCTCTGCCTTTCTTTGGTTTGTTTTTGAGATTCTCCAACTTTCCTGTTTTCCACTCCCTTACGCTCAGCCTCTCCAGGAAACTCTGCTTCCCAGACGTTCCTATCCAGGCCTCTCCCAAGCTTGGCTCTGCTCACACTTCCAAAGCCTTGTTCCGGGGTCCTGCTGAGGAGACGACCCTACTCTTTCCACATGTCCTGGCCTCCCAGAGCAACTGGCCTTGGGCCTTGTCCGCCTCTCCCTTCCCCTTTGTGAGCAGGCTCAGGGAACCAGAAGGTCCCAGTTCCAACGGCAGCCCCTCCCTTCACTGGCTGTGCGACCTCAAGCACATCCCTTCCCCTCTGTGACCTGGTCTGTACAATGGGAACGCAGCAGCTAATGCCTTTTTGTTAGGGTTTCCATGAGACCTCACTGAGCGCACTGTGGCTGACACTCAGAACCACACCTGTGTCGCTTGTTCTGTCAGAGGAGGGTGATGTAGGGATTCATGCTCCCATCGAAACGAGTTCTGTCGTCTCCCTTAGGAAGCAGACGCAGTTACCGACGTGTTTGAAAGTAACCCTCCCCCTACCTCCAGCACATCAGGAGGGCTTTGGGGGGAAAAGTCTCTTCCTCAAATAGAAAGGAGAGCTCTGGGAGGAAACGGGGGTGTGGCCATGTTAGGGACCCCATCAGCATGCGGGGGGAGGAGGAGGAGCTCTGGATCGATTCCGGGGGTGGGACTCCAGAGCTATTGCTGGCTTGGAGCTGGGTGAGGGGGAGCTTCAAGAGTCTGGCCTCAGGGGGTGTGCAATGGGGCACATTCTTGCTGTGTTTTCTGTGCTCCTCCGAGCCCCACGCCAGCCCTGGGCAGTCAAGAGGCAGCTTCCCCTGCGTGAGCTGAGCTGCTTAACAGCTGATGTGGAGATGAAAAAGAACCCAATCAAGCTAACAGCCCTTCCTGGCCGCCCCGCAATGACGGTGCTTTGTGCTGAGCCGGGGAAAATATTGGCCGTTTAAGCATTCACACTCTCTGGGGAGCAGCTGCAGAGGAGGGGCGGGTGCCCAGGCAAACTCGAGAGGACTGGAGTTGCTCTGTGCTTCCGGGGAGGGGGGCGGATTGTCACAGGCAACCCCAACGTCCCTCTATCTCCAGAGTAACCCCATGCTCACGCTCAGGAAGGTGATGTGCCCTTGACGTTGGGTGGTCTCACTGCGCCATGCACAGATGAGGAAACTGGTGCTCATAACAGGGAGGTGACTTCACTGAGCTCATGTGGCCAGGACGTCCTCAGCACAGGCCAGGTCTGCCTGACTCCCAATCCTGTGCCATTTTTGTTCTGCAGGTGGCCTCCCAGAGCTGACAGGCACAGGATGGAGGAGGTGGGGGCGGGGCTGGGGAAGCCAGTTTGGAAGCAAAGCACAGAAGGTTGGATCTGGGGGCTCTGAATGTGAGACTTAGAGAGGAGACCTGGATGCTGGCAGCTGGAGGAGGGGGTGTGTCCTGCGGCAGGGAGGCTGACGGCGGGGGTGTCCGGGAGAGACAGAAAGAGACAGGAGAGCTAGAGAGACGGAGCGGAGGAGACAGGAAGAGACAGGAGAGAAAGACAGACAGACAGACAGATACACACACAGAGAGACAGAGTGATTAACCTTTTCTGTGGCTCTTCAGATTGCCTAATGTCCTAGACCACTTCTACAGCTGCTAAATCCACACATTCATTTCTTCATTCACGCATTCATTTAACATAGACGCATCTTTAATTGAGCACCTACTACATATGGGCACTAGGCTAAACTCTAGGAAACCTAGCAGACGACAAGACAGGCAACAGTCTGGAATGTACATGTTAGTGAGGGGTCGGGAGACCCACAGAATCATCAATTATAAAGGAGAGAAAAATGGCAAACAGTAGAGAGAGAACCTCGGGCCAGGAGGCAGTAAGGCGGGTGGGGACAGGATACGAGTCACTGGCAGGGCAGGGAGGGACCACAGTTTAGAAGATGATCTTGGAAGGCTTCTCAGAGGAGGTGATGTTTGAGCTGGGACTCATGTGTCAGGAAAAAGCCAAGCGCTGTGCCCTGCAGGCTGGGACTGGGCGAGCCGACCTCTGAAGCACTCCAGATGGAGGGAGCAAGACTGAACGGGAGCCTTCCGATGACTGCAACCCCAGCTGACCTTTCCACTGCTGGAGACTTCATGGGATACCCGGGGCCAGAACCTCCCAGTAAGCACCTCCCACCACCCCCCACCCTGGAAGTTCCAGACCCACAGAAGCTGAGAAAATACGTAACTGTTCCCAGAGGCTAAGTGTGGGGGCATTTTGTTATGCAGCAGTAGCTGACTCACACAGGGGCCTTCTTGGATGGAGAGCTGCTTTTTGAGGGTGAGAAAAAGCATTCCTAGATTCTTGCCAGCAGTTGGTCAAACTGTGTCACGTGACCATCACCAGACCAATCTCCGGTTAGGGGTGTGATCACCTTGGCCCAATCAGGACCCTGCTCTGGGGGTGGGCGTGGCTCCCGGGACTCACTGAGGGTGCTGGATGCTGGACTCCAGCCAGGAAAGAGCGGCCCAGACGCTGCCTCCTGGCCTCCAGTGAATGTCCGAGCTGCCTTTGATTGAGCACTGACTGTATGCCTGGGGCTTCACCCGCACCAAGCTCTGGCTCCACAGTTTTCCCACCGGCAGCCCGGTTCCCTCCCCTCCTCTCTGTACCAGTGCTGTTTCTGCCCCAGCTGCCAGTGAGACTCCCACGCTTCCTTCAAGGAAAGCCTCACCTTGGAGTCTGTCTCCACTTCCTGTAAGGAGCCTTCCAAGATCCCCCACGCGGACTCATCAGACAAGGATAGGGAGTGATGTCACCATGACTATCACGACTGCATTCATTTCACTGCCATGGAGCTGGGGCGCCCCAGACGGGCAATTTTCTAGCTGTGTGACCTTGGGCAAGTTACTTGACCTCTCTGTGCCTCGCTGCCCTTGTCTGTAAAATGTAGATCATATGAGGACTTCCCTTGTTGGGTCATTATCCGAGTTAAATGTCAATACATGCGAAGTGCCCGGGCCCTCGTCCAGCTCACGGGAAGAACTAGAGAAGGGTTGGGGGCTGTCCTTCCCCTCCCTATTCTCCCAGTCCCCATCAGGGCTGAAGACTGACCCAGGTACAATTGTCCTGCTTTGTAGACGGCCCACTTTGGACTCATGTATGCACCCAGCGTGTACCCAGGGGCACCGGGGAGCCCTGGCAAACTCCGCGCTCTAGGATCACCTGGCGAATTTTCTCACGAATCAAACCAGGAGCTAAAAGTGTCTCACCCTTTCCTCCACCTACAGAGCAGCCAGTCTCCCCCTGCTCTGGGAGGGCACCAGGCTGCACGGGCTGCTGCTTAGAAGAATGGAAGAGGCATTCCGGAGTCCAGGGCTAATACGATCACTCTAAGAGCATTTCTCCCCTGTTCGAAGTTAACTCGCTCCCGATGATGATGATCAACTCTGCCGTGCCCGGCCCTCCAGCGCGAGGTGCAGGGAGGATTCTCCTGAGCAGCGTTTTTCTTCCTCCTGCTGGGGTCCTCCGAGCCTCTCCATGGCAGCCAGCGTGCCCGCAGCACAGGTCTGGTGATGGCAGAAGGTGGGGACTGGGAGGCATCTTGAGGCTGCCTGAACGCTGTCCTTGGGGAAGAAGCCGCTGCCGTCTGCTGGCCTCCAGGGCGCCTCTTCAGAGCTTTCTGAAACAAAGGCCGAATCAAAAAGACAATACGCCCTTCACCAGGAACCCCAGGGAAGATGCTGGAATGTTTTGGCTCCTTTAAGCTGGATAAGACCCAGATCCTGGAGGCTGCTCCACAGACTCCGACACTCGGAACAATATTCTGGTTCTCACCAGCTGAGTCACTCTTGGGAGACAGAGCCGGGTTGTTAGCAGTTTCATTTTGACTTTGTAACAACTCCTGCCCTCCTTATTCCCTTTATGCCAACTCCCAAAAAGCATCCACTGCCTGAAGTGGAGAGAGGCCTGGCTTCTCCTCCTCTGCTCGGCGGGGGGGACTCTGAGCAGGGCTTCTTCGGAGACTGGAGCAAACTGTGGCTGCAGACGGTTGCTTTGTGAATTACCCGGCACCATTGTTCAGGGAATGAGCCACAGCGCTTTGAAGGTTTGATACTCTGGAGTCCTTGGATATGAAGATGGCCAGCAAAAGGAGCGTTTTGCCTTCACGGCCTCATTGGAGCTGGGACCATTCTGGATACAGTACTGGGGCTGCACTGATTTCCTCTACCACCGCGATCTCAGACGTGGCCTTACAGGGTCCTTCAGACCGCGTGCCCAACCCGCCCAGGTCTGACTGGTTTTCCCAAAGGTGCTCACTGCATCGCATACAGACTGTAGCGCACGTTCAAATAAATGATGTCCAGAGAATGTAAGGTGATCAGACTGAACCGTTTTGACTCCAACAATTAGAATGGCTCTGTGCTTTGTGGCAGGAGCTAGAAAACAGGCATTAAAAAGAATGAGGTGACTGGCCGGGCACAGTGGCTCACGCCTGTAATCCCAGCACTGTGAGAGGCTGAGATGGGTGGATCACTTGAGGTCAGGAGTTCGAGACCAGCCTGGCCAACATGGGGAAACCCTGTCTCTACTAGAAATACAAAAATTAGCTGGGTGTGGTGGTGTGTGCCTGTAATCCTAGCTACTTGGGAGGCTGACGCAGGAGAATCACTTGAACCCAGGTCGCAGAGGTTGCAGTGAGCTCAGATCCTGCCATTGCACTCCAGCCTGGTGACAAAGCGAGACTCCACCTCAAAAAAAAAAAAAAAAAAAAAAAAAGAGTGAGGTGACCTATGCCTGTCTGTCATGAAATGATGTCCCAGACGTGTTAAATGAAAAAAGCGAGTCACAGAACAATACACAGAAAATGGTACAAAACACAGACAGCCACACAAAAACGTAAAAATGAAATCAAGAAATCTACAAAGAGGTGGAATACGGCTTAGCAGTCCTGCGACCACTTTGATCAAAGCCACAGTGGGCTTGACCTCCCTCCACCATGTGCTGGCCCCGGCCATCTCTGAGCCTCAGTTTCCCTGTCTGTGGAATGGGGATAATAGTAAAAGCCTTGGAGGGTTGCTGTGGCCTCCGAAGTTAGGGAAGTACCAGCGTCCAGCCTTGTTGACTCTGCTTATCATCTGTGCAACCCAGACAGCCTTGGGGGCGAGGATCTCTTTCCAAAGGAGGTTTTGGAAATTCTCACAACCAGTGCACGTGGATTACATGTGTCCATTTTTAACAAGGAAAAAAAAAAGGAAAATGAAGGATGCGATTTCTTAAGGGAAAATAGATCAGGATCAGGCCTGTAGTCTCAGCTACTTGGGGGGCTGAGGTGGGGGGTTGAGGTGGCAGGAAGTTTCTAAGACCCTTGATCCCTCACCCCTCCTGCAGGGCCGGCCTGTAGTTTAGGAGTGTGTGTGGGTGGGCAGCTCAGCCCTGCGGCCGGGGCTGTGGGCAGAGGCAGCTGCCTGGCGGGGGCTGGAAGGGCGCCTGGACATTTATTGAGGCTGGGGTGGGGAGGAATGCTGCCCCTGACCCCAGAGGCCCCGCTCATGTTACCTGGTGGCTTTGGGACAGAAGTTCCACAGAGAAGCAGGCTCCTTCCTGCCCGATGAGATCAGCAGAGATTAAGCGCTCTGTTGACACACAAAGAAACAGCCCCATCTGGAAAATTCCACAGCAGGGCGAGGCTTGCCAAGCCTTAATACAGGGGCCTGGAGGCTCCTGAGTGTTTACTAAGAGCTCAGCTGGATGAGGGTGAGGAGGGGACTCTCTCGGTCTAGTAGCATGTTTTTACTGCACACCTACTATGTGCCTGGTACCGTTCTAGGTACTCAGGGCAGGCCAGGTAGATAAATAAACGAATGTAGTGAGTTCTAGGTAGATGATAAAATTCTTTGATTGGTTAGAAAGTGAGGGGGTGAAGGGGTGGGGTTTACCTCTGAAGAGGTGACGTCATCTGCACAGAAATCTAAATCAAGTAAGAGAACCAGCCATGGGTGTGTCTGTAGGGAGGAGCTTTCCAGCAGAGGCGAGGCAGGTGCAAAGGCCCTGGGGCCATAGTGGGCTTGGCACAGAACTGGAAACTAGAGGTTCAGGAGGACGGTGGGAAAGAGGCTGGTAAGGAGGGCGGGCTCGAACATGCTGGGCCTTGTCAGCCGCCGTACAGATCTGGATTCAGGTGCTGGCTTCCTCGTACACTCAGCACGCCAGCTTTAAGCACCCGTTACATGCAAAGCGAAGATGCCCGCGCAGGGTGCATTTGCTGGGTGTTTTCAGTTTCACAGAGAAGATGGCGCTTCTGTTCCTGCAGTAAGTGCGGGGACTGGGGAGCAGAGGCCCGGAGCGGGCTTTGGAGGTGAGCACTGGGCTAGCATGAGCAGGGCGGGCCCTCGGCGCCACATGTTGGAAGGCAAGCACTCTCGGTGCCAGGGCAGAGGGCCACCTGGGATGCCCGACTCGTCTCACCAGTGCCAGACCTGCTGAGGGCACTCCCGGTCCAGCCTGTAAGGCCCAGGAGCAGCTCTGGTCTGGTAGGAGATGAGGGCTAGAGATGACTTCCTGAGCCAGCCTTGGGCCAGCTACGTTCGTGAAGCTTCCAGCGTGCTGCTTCCCAGGAGGCTAGCTCTGGGGGCTTGAGAAGGCGGGGAAGCTGGAGCCGTCCCTCCCCCAGCCCTGTCGTCCCCGAAAGCACAAGCCCGTCTGTCGCAGTTCACCCATGTGTGGTGGTGGTGGGACCGCTCACATGTCACACGTCACAGGGAGGGTTGTGTTTCCTGAAAACACATGTCCGGGTCCTCACCCCTGGTAGCTGTGGATGTGACTTTGTTTGGAAATAGAGTCTTTGCAGATGTGATCGCGCTGAGATGAGGTCCTTAGCGTGGACTCTAATCCAAGATAAATGAGCCCTTATAGGAAACGGGGAGATAGGCAGAAACCACGTGGCGGCAGAGGCGAGGCAGGAGTGGCGGGTCTGCAAAGCCAGAACGCCAAGCGTTGCGAGAGCCGCCAGGAGCTGGAGGAGGCAGGGGAGAATCCTGCCCAGGCTTCGGAGGGAGCAGGGCCCTGCTGGCACCTGGGTTGCAGGCTTCTGGCCTCCAGACCTGTGGGTTTTGTTTTTTTGCCTCGTGAAACACACAGATCTGAGGTTTTAAGCTTCCCAGTTCGTGGTACCTCCTTACAACAGCCCAAGAGGCTAATACGCTGCATTTAGTGGGTGAGGGTCCCTGGGGACCCGGTTAGGAAGCAGGTTCTGCTTTCATAGGCTGGCGTGGGACCCAAGACCTGGTTCTCACGTGGGGCGGATGCTGCGGGTCTGGGGCCACGCTTTGAATAGCGAAGGTTTGCAGGACTGGTAGCAGCCAGGCCAGCCGCCGCCTCCTCCCCTGCGGTGCTCACAGACCGCCCTGGTGTTCCTTCATCCCTCAGGGAGCACGACTCAGTCCAGGTCAGGGGTAGATCCGGTTTATCCAGCCAGGAGTCAGCAAACTCTCTCTCTCTGTAAAGGGTCAAGTCGTTCTTCCAGGCTTTTTGGATAGTCTCTGCGGTAACGCCTCAGCTCTGCTATTGTCACACAAAAGCAACCACAGACAATATGAAAAAAAAAAAGAGTGTGCAGCGTACGAGGTTGAGGCGGGAGGATTGCTGGAGCCCAGGAGTTCAAGACCAGCCTTAGCAACATAGCAAGATCCTCATCCCTACAACACATTTAAAGATTAGCCAGGCATGGTTTGTGCCTGTAATCCCAGCTGCTCGGGAGGCTAAGGCAGGAGAATCGCTTGAACACGGGGTGGAGGTTGCAGTGAGCCCAGATGGTGTCACTGCACTCCAGCCTGGGTGACAGAGCGAGACTCCAACTCAACTCAAAAAAAAAAAAAAAAAAAAGAATGTGGCTGGCACCAGTAAATCTTTATTTCTAAAAACAGGCTTGGGGCCTGTGAGCCACTGTTTCCTGATCCTAGGCTAAGCCAGTCCCGCAACCCCATCCCGCTCCTAAGTATTCATGTGGCCTGACCCTCACCAGTGCGGTGTGAAGGGGACGATACTGGGGAATTTAGAGGGAAGGCTTGCCTGCTCTTATCTAGGTATTAACTTTTTCTGAGACAGGGTCTTCTGAGTAGCTGGGAGCGCAGGTATGTGCCACCATGCCTGGCTAATTTTTGTATTGCTTTTGGTAAAGACAGGTTTCGCCATGTTGTCCAGGTTGATTGAACTTTTGGGATCAAACAATCCATCCTCCTCGGCCTCCCAAAATGCTGGGATTACAGGCCTGAGCCACCACGCCCAGCCTACCTGCTTTTTAAAAACAGAGAACCAGGAGGAGGCTCATGCCTATAATCCCAGAACTTTGGGAGGCCGAGGTGGGCGGATTGCCTGACGTCAGGGCTCGAGACCAGCCTGGGCAACATGGTGAAACCCCATCTCTACTGAAAATATAAAACCTAGTTGGGTGTGGTGGTACACGTTTGTAATCCCAGCTACCCGAGAAGCTGAGGCAGAAGAAGGCAGGGAGGCCGAGGAGGCAGAGCTTGCTATGAGCCGAGATCGTACCACTGCCCTCCGGCCTGGGCAACGGGGTGAGACTCTGTCTCAGGAAAAAAAAAAGAAAAAGAGGAAGAGATGGCTGCCTCATCTCTGGCTGCACTCGGTCCCGTTGGGATGTGATGGCCGGATCTGCCACAGCCATTTTGGGGCTACGAGGGGAGTCCCAACGCTGAGGGGTGGCAGGAGACAGGAGGAAGCGGCTGGTGCCGATGCCACCAATCAGCTTTGGAGTCACCAGCCCTGCAGCGCCTTTGCCCTGGGACCTCCCGTCACGGGGAAGAAGGCTTGCTCGTCGGGAAAGCTGTTGGAATTGGGATTTTTCTCTTGCTTGCTGCCCAAGGCATCCTGACTGCTACAGCCTGCTCCAGTGGCCCAGGCCCTCAAGCCGCTCATGGCCTCCTGGGCCACCTTCTCCTCCGGGCCCTGCACACAGCCACCATGCCCAGGCCGCCTGGCACAGTGAAAGCTGACCTGGGGCCTGGAGATTTGGCTCCCTGCCCCGGGCCCTGCGGCTTTGGCCAAACCACCGGCCTTCCCCGTGCAGAGCGAGGGCAGCTCCAGTGGTCAGACAGGTTTGCTGCGGAGGGGACAGGGGACGTCTGCAGGCAGTAGACCCTAAAATAGCAACGGGCAACGTGGGCAGAGCGAGGAGTGCCGTCAGGGCTCCACCCGCGGCCGGCCTCTCAGGGATGCTCCTCCGTCCCTTCTCTCCAGTCTGCTCCTGCCTGTCCTTCCACCTGGCTTCCCGCGCCCCTCCTGGGCTCCTGGCGGTGGGTGGGCCCCGCATCCCGGAGCCTGACCCGCCTGGCCGCAGTCATTCCCTGGGGCAGCTCCTGGGTGTCCCCTGTGGCGTGAATCTGGACTTGCCTTGGGGCAGGACACCCTGGCGCTCCTCAGGCCCAGACCCTGCTGAGCCTGGGACATGGGCTAGATAGAGCGACACCTTGGCTTGGCTTCCTTCCCGGCCCTGTCCTGTCTCCCCTGACGCGTGTGTCTGCACACCTCGCCCCAGCGCCCGCTCGGTGCCTGTCCCTGCTGAGTGCTTCACGCGCATTCACAGATGGAGTTCTCTCGAGGACTCTAGGAAGTAGGTACTCTCGTCCCATTTGGCCAAAGTGAATACCCAAGCCCAGAGAGGGCGAGTGACTTGTGCAGAGTCACACAGCTTGTCTTGCTCCTGAGGCCATGCCTTTGCCGTCACACTGCACTCTGCCGCGGAGCTCTGGGGTCAGAAACCCCAGCGTGGAAGCCCGTCTTTGCTCTTGCCTAGTCCTGTGGCCCTGGGCAAGCCGCGGGGCCTCCGTGAGCCTCAGCCTTTTCACCTGTTGTGAATTCAGCCACCAATATTGGTAAGGGGCTCAGTGCTCAGTGCCTGCCAGCTGGCATTCGTGCTTATTAAGAGGGGCATCTTCGAGCTGGCTTTGCCCTGCTGGGTTGTGGATGGGCGGGCAGCTCTCAGGACCCCCAGATGACCCCAGGGGAGGGAGGAGGAGGGAGAGAGGCGGCTGGCTGAGCGCCAGCCCATTCCGTGCCCGGGAGAGGCAGGATGAGGCCCACGCACAGTGAGGGCAGCCGGCACGGTCGCCATGGCAGCAGCCTCCGGCAGGCTTCCCAGCTGTCCAAGGAGCCTGTGGGGCCTCCACCGTCCTGGCCAGGGCAGCAGAGGTGGCACAGGGCCTTGTGCCCATGGGCGGTCTAATTTGCAGCCGGGAGCATTTTCTGGTTCTAGGCACATGGCATTCAGTTATGCTCTATGAGGGCGGCCTTGCAGGGGCCTCAAGGCCACCCCTGGGGGTCTGATTTGCATCAAGAGACTCCTACAGTCTCAGCTGGGGGTCCTCGAGGCCAGCCTCCTCTTACCAGGGAACCCCTTGCCCTCTTGTCTAAGCCATTTGTCTGTCCGGGAGGCAGGGGCATGTGACAGGCTTGAATCCAGCCCAGGCACTTTCTAGCTGGGTGGCCTTGGGCAAGTTACTTTCTCTCTCTGGGGCTTGGTGTCATCCTCTGAACTGTACTAATAACAAAACAGCTTTGGGAGGCTGAGGCAGGAGGATCACTTGAGGCCAGGAGTTTGAGACCAGCTGTGTGACCCTGGACAAGTTACTCAGCCTCTCTGGGGTTGGGTATCCCCCTTTGTCTCTACGAATTATAAAAACATTAGCCGGGTGTGGTGGCGTGTACCTGTAGTCCCAGGTACTTGGGAGACTGAGGTGGGAGGATCGCTTGAGGCCAGGAGGTCAAGACTGCAGTGAGTGATCACGCCACTGTACTCCAGCTTAGGCCACAGTGAGACCCTGTCTCTTAAATAAATAAATACAATGGGCCCACAGGGAACTGCACGTGGGTTGCTGTGAAGATCAAGTGTCTGTTGGGGTTGTGGGCGGCACTGGTCGCTGATGATGGCTTGGGCTGAAGGAGTCCGTACCGCGGGCCAGCTGCTGTTTTAGGCTCCCTGGGAATAAGCGCTGGGATCCTCCTGCCTGCAACGCAATTCCATCGCTTTTGCTCTCTTACAGATAGGGAGACTGAGGCACGAGAGATTATGTACCTGCCTACGCAAGGCCTCTGTTTCCCCCAGTTATTTTCTATTTCATTTTATAGGGGCCCTCAAATAACATCAGGTCCCCTCAGCATGCATGTATTGGGTGCCTACTGAATGCAGGCATGGTCCTGGCCTCCGGGGCGAGTGGAGGCGAATCAGATGTAGCTGGCGCCACGGGGCAGGAGAAAACATGGAGACCCCCCTGAGCCCTCCAGGTCACCGCTTCTGCTAGGGTGTCCTGGTTCTGACTTGGAGCTTAAGCGCGCCCCCCAGCCTTTTTCTCTCTGAAGATGGGAACAAAGACCATGGAACCCGCAGGGATGGCGAACTCGGGCACTTCCGGCTCCGGCTGTCTGTTTCCAGCCTGTTGGATTTCCTCTGGGTAAACACGGAGTCAATCAAACTATGAACTTCCAACTCCCAGCCAGACTGTTTCTCATTCCCCCATCCCTTGCTCCCCACTCCACCCAGATCTCTCCTTCCTGCCTCCTTCCGGAGGTGGCGGGCGGGCTGGAGGAAGCCCTCACGTGGGAATCCTCAGAGATCCTCAGCGTCAAGGTCTGGCCCTGGTCTCTGCTGGCCTCTGCTGTGGTGTGGCCAGTGTCATGCGCCCTGGGGATTCCGGTGCCCGGGGAGCTGGGTCTTGGGACTTTTCCTGCCATAGGTGAGAACCCCGGCAGCTGCATTCACACAGGGCTATCCCTGAGATGCACACAGATGCCTGCACACACATGCACACACACACGCACACACACGCACACATGCAAGCACATGCACACAGATTTAGTTCCCAGCTACTGTGGCCAAACTGTGCGACCTCAAGCAAGGTGATGCGCTTCTCTGAGCCTCAGTTTCCTCTTTGTGAAATGGGGCTGTGCTGACAGTCCCCTGTGTTTTGAAGACCTTGGGAAATAGCAGAGAGAAAATGCTTTCTGAGCCATAATGACATCCTTGTGACTCAGTTCTGCTCTGCCTTCAGCTCGCCCGTGTGCAGCGGCTGGAAGCTGTGTGTGATGCCTCCCTCTTCCTTGTCTCCTCTGCCTTCCCTGCCTCCCTCCCTCTCCATCGCTCCCTCCCTCCCTCTCCATCGCTGCCTCCCTCCCTCCCTCTCCATCGCTCCCTCCCTCCCTCCCTCTCCATCGCTCCCTCCCTCCCTCCCTCTCCATCGCTCCCTCCCTCTCCATCGCTCCCTGCCTCCCTCCCTCCCTCCCTCTTTCCTTCCCTCTCTTCTCTTCTTTTGCAGAAAGAAAATTTCTAAGTTCAGAGCCTTCCCCACCCCACTCCCCTGCCCCCTCCCCGTCCTGGCACGGCGGGTTGGTGGGGGTTCTGCCCCCATCGTGGGACCCTGGGGGTTGAGAGCGCTGCCATCCGGAGCCGCGGGCGGCGAGGAGGGAACATTATTCTCTGTAATGTCAGGCCCTCCTCAGCACTTTCATGTTCAAAGTGCTTCCTTGGTGCTAAATAATTAATTCTCTCCACGCTCCCATGTGAGGGAATAAATAAATGTCACTTGTATGGGGTGACTAAGCCCGCCGAGAATCAAGGCTGACAGCTTCAGGCGGCAGCAGAGGGTTGGCCAGGGACATTGCCCTCAGAGGCCACAGCTCAGTTGGAGCTGACGGGGAGCCCAGCTGTCCGCGGCCTGGTGGGGACATGGCAGTAGCACCCTCTTGGGCTGAGGGAGCCTGTCTCCCCGGCCTCTGCCCTCGGATGGATCAGGAGCACCCAGAGGCAGGCCCCAGGCTCCGCTTTCTCATCTGAGCTGATCTCCATGTCCTCAGTCTTCCTGCCTGTGAAATGGGCATCATGATGGGGCTGGCGTCCCAGGGTCAGTGGGGCAAATGCTGATACCCCTCTCGGCAGAGGCTAGGCCCAGGGCGGGCTTCCTGCACCCAAGGTCATTGTCATAATTACGTGCTCATGACACCCCCGCCCCCACTGGCAACCCCTGGGCCTCCCCGCAGGCCTCAGGATCCCCAGACTCCCCACCTGGGTCCGACCCTACCCCTCATCACCCACCGGTTTCCTGCCCTTCCCCTGGCAGGGCCTCTGGGCTGTTTAGGGCACCCCAAGCACGTTCTCCCTTTGGAAATGTCACCCTGGCTGTTCCCTCTGCTGGGAACAGCCAGGTCCCTGCTCCAGGACACCTCCTCAGAGGGGCCTTCCCTGACTACCTCCGTCTAAAATAATCAAGCCGGTGAGAATGCCACTGTCCTTCCGTCCCAACCTTAGTTCTGCCCGAGACATCACATAGTCACCGCTGCTCACCCAGAAGACTGTGTGAAGATGGGGATGGTGACTTTCTTGGTCACCAGCCAGGGTCTGGCATACAGTAGGTACTCAACAAATAGTTAGTTTGCTCACTATTCTATCCCCGGTGCCTAGAAATGCGTCTGGCATACAGTAGGTGCTCAATAAATTCACTATTGTATCCCCAGTGTCCAGAACACATACAGCCTGGTGCGTAGTAGGTGTGCAGTAAAGAATGCTGTTGCTTGCTCTTCTAGTCTCTGGACCTAGATATGTGTCTGGTACACAGTAGTTGCTCAACAAAAAATGTGTTTGCTGCTGTATTCCCAGGGCCCCGACCAGCTCCTGGCATGCAGTAGGTGCTCACTAAGCATTTGTCGCATCACTGCTTTCATCAGCCTTGCGCGTGACACAGGGCAGGCATCTAATGGACATTCCTTTAGCTCACGGTTGTATCCATGGTTCCTGAAAATGTGTCTGGTGCATAGTAGGTTCTCAACCATAGTAGTTGTTCATTCCTGTATCTCCTGTGCCTAGTACTTAGTAAGCACCTAGTGTTTGTTGAATGAATGAACGTTGGGATGAAGGACTGTTCTGTTCCTGAAGCCCCAGAATCTCCTGGAACAGAGGCGCCCACAGCATGGGGAGGGGGCGGGGCGGCGCAGAAGGCTGTGCCTGCCTGTGTGTTTGGACGCCTCTCTCGGAGCAGCCGCCTCCCAGCCTGCCTGCTTGCCAGGCAGCACATGCTCCAACACACTCTGCCAGCCTCGAGCAGCCTCGCCCCAGCACCAGGCCTGGCCACGCTGGGAGGAGGGAGGGGGAGAGGAGGAGGAGGGGCCTGCAGATGGCTGGCCATCTGGTGCGTGGGAGCCTGGACGGGCAGGCGTCCCCACCAGCCTACACTGCGCTGTCATCTTCCTGTCTGTTCAGCACGGCCAGACGGGGGGCTTCAGGGTGAAGCAAAAGATCTCGTACTCTTCCCCGGCTTCCTGGTCTCCTCTGCGTACCCTGGAGTGTGTTGGGTCTGCAGCTGGCCCCAGCAACCAGCATCAGGAAGAGTGTGATCAGGGTGTCCAGGGTCAGACCAGGTGGGGTCCTGAGCCCAGGACTGGGATTGGACTCCACTGTCCTCTCAGTGCTCCCACTGTGCTGCCCGCTGTCCCCCTTCCTGGCAGGTGAGGCCAGGCAGCTGTCTGTTCCTCCTCCTTGAGGTCATCCAAGACCACAGGGCAGTACTCTCTGCCCCTGGGCCTCCTGTAGACGAGAGGGTGGCAGGGAGGGCACAGAGACACAGTGGGAGCAGAAGGATCTGGGCGTGTCTGTTGTGCGTGTGCATATCCGGGCATGCATGCAGGAAAATGCAATTGGGAGCTTTCCTGGTTCCCCGACAGGAGTTACATGGTTTTCTGTTTGTGACAGTACATGGTGCATGTGAAGATTTGGACACACACACGTTTTATGTGCCATGCCTGCGGTTCCAGGGGTGTTTCCACAGATTTTACATTCAGGTGTAACCCGTGCGCATGGGTGCTCTTCGTGCACGTCTGTGTGTGCCTGCCTGTGGGTGTGTGTGCTGGGCTGGGGCCAGTAGGTAATATGTGTGTGTGCAGGTGAACAAGCTTATGCTAGGCCAGCATCTGGCCTAGATGTGTGTGTGTGTACATACATGCATACATATGTGTCACGTGGTAACACATTGTACGAAAGAATATGAGTGTGGGGCCAGCCACAGTGTCTCACACTTGTAATTCCAGTGCTTTGGGAGGCCAAGGCAGGAGGATTGCTTGAGGCCAAGAGTTTGAGGCCAGCCTGGGCAACACAGTGAGACCCAGGCTCGACAAAAATGAAATGAGCCAGGCATGGTGATGTGTGCCTGCAGTCCTGCTAACTCAGGAGGCTGAGGTGGGAGGATTGCTTGAGCCCAAGAAGTCAAGGCTGTGGTGAGCTGTGATTGTGCCACTGCACTCCAGCCTGGGCAACAAAGTGAGACCTTGTCTCAAAAAAAGTTATGTGTCTATGTCATGTGTATATATGTGTGTACTTATGTGTGTGTGCATATGTGTGTGCATATGGGTGTGTGAACGTGTATGAGCATGGACGTGTATAGCGCGTCTGACTATGCCGTATGTCAGATGCCATGTCTATATGTATACGTGTGTGGGGTGAATGTATATATGCAGGTGTACATGATGTGTGAAGGAATATGTGTGCACAGGTGTGTGCCTGTGTGTATATGCAGGGGGTGTGTGGGGTGTGGCTGAAATGATGTGAGACTGAGTGTATTCCTGCAGAGGTGTCTGTGTGTGCATGTACATATGGGTGTGTGTGGTTGGGCATGCATGTGTGTTGTGTATGCATGTGTGTTGTGTCTAGGTGGCTATGTATATATGTGCATGCGTGTGCGTGTATATTGATGTCTCTAAGGATGTGTACCTCGTGTGCATGTGCAGGTATGTGTGTGTGTTAGGATGAATGTGTGTGTATGTAGGTACATGTGTGTGTTAGGATGTGTGTGTGCAGGTACACGTGTGTGTTAGGATGAATGTGTGTGTGTGTGCGGGTACATGTGTGTATTAGGATGAATGTGTGTGCAGGTACATGTGTGTGTTAGGATGAATGTGTGTGTATGTAGGTACGTGTGTATTAGGATGCATGTGTGTGTGTGCAGGAACATGCATGTATTAGGATGAATGTGTATGTGTGTGTGCGTGTGCAGGTATATGTGTGTGATGAGGCATGTGCATGTGTTGTGTGTGTGCGTGTGTGTGTGATGAATGTGCATACACAGCCCAGTAAGAGCACAGATGTTGGGGCGGGACCGCCTGGGTTAGGTCCCGGCTTTGCCACTCACTGGCGCATGTGACTTGGGGCAAGCTGTTTAACAGCTCTTCACTGCAATGGGGGCAGCCCAGCAAATGTGAAAGGCCCGGAGACCCTGAGCACTTCCTGTGGGTCAGAGGTGGGTCGGGGGCGTCAAGGAGGGTTTCCTTAAGAAAGGACCGTTTGAATTGGGTTTTGAAGGATGAGCAGAGTCAGAAACGGCTTGGGAGAAGCGTCCAGGCAGACGGCAGCGCACGGACGTCACTGACTCCAACCTCCGTCCGGGCCCGCACGTTCTTTTCCTCAGACGGTTCAGAGAGTCTCCCTCCTGGTCTCCCACACCATTTTTCTGGAATATGCTTTTGTTTTGGGGCGGACTGTTCCCCTCCTTCAAGGCCTTGCCCATGGGCCAGCCCCATGGCTTCTGCACGCTGGTTTTCTCTGCCCTCCTTAGGCTGTTTGCAGGTGGTTCATGGAGGCCGGCTTCCTCCCTCCCCACTGTTTGTACAGATGCGGGAGCTGACACAGAGAGGCACAGGCACTTGCTTCAAGTCACACAGCAAAACAGGGATCAGAACCAGGGCCCAAGGCCCAGCCCAGGCTAAGGAAGCATGACAACTCTCTCCAGTTTGCAAAGTTTCGCTCAGACTCAGAATTTAAACCCAACATGTTGTTCAGCAAACATGTGGTAGGAGCGATGTTCAATTTTCATTAACTGAACACATTTATGGAGCGCCTACTGTGTGCCTGAATCAGGGCACTGCGGAGGTTAAGGCAGAAGCAGTTTGCCTAGGAAATGGCAGTCCAGTCCAGATCTGTGCTGTTGGATACAGCAGCCCCCAGCCCCGTGTGGTGGGAGATGGAACCATGGCCCACAGGATGTCCAGGTCCTAAGCCCTGGGACCTGTGAATATGTGTCCTGACACAGCAAAGGGGGCTCTGCAGATGTGATTAATCTTGAGACGGGAGATCTTCCTGGATGATCCGGGTGGGCCCAAGGTTATAACGAGAGTCGTTATAAGAGAGACATGGGGGAGTCAGAGTCAGAGAAGGAGATGTGACTGTGGAAGCGGATGTCAGAGTGATGCGAAGCCACAAGCCAAGGAATGCAGGAGGTTTCTAGAAGCGGGAAAAGGCAGGGAAACAGAGATTCTCCTAGAGCCTCCCGCAAGAAATGTAGCCTTGCCAACACCTTGCTTTTAGGTGTGACCCACTGCAGACCCATGACCTCCAGACCTGGAAGAGAAAAAAATGTGTTGTTTTGAGCCACTATCTTTTAAATAATTTGTTACAGCAGCTATAGGAAACTAACCCATATGTCTCTTTCGATTTAGATTAGACAAAATTACAAATTCAGTTCCTGAGTGGTAGCAGCCACATTTTAAGTGCCTGATAGCCGTATTTCCATCATCACAGAAAGTTCCATCAGCCAACATGGGTCTAGACAGTCTATAAACAAACAAGGCAATAAATAAGAGAATTTCAGATGACGATGAGACAAAAAAGAAAAAAGAAAAAGAAGAGCTTTAGACCATATCCTTAGCCCAACTTAAAGAAAGAAAACATTTGGCAGTTGCGTAAAAGTTTCTGAAACCTTAATCTGCTGAGATAGAACAGCTGCCTCCTGGGGGCAGGTGTTTTAGGTCTACGATATGGTTAGGCTTTGAGTCCCCACCCAAAATCTCATTTTGAATTGAATCCCCAGAATCCCCACATGTCAGGAGAGAGAACAGGTGGAGGTAATCGAATCCCAGGGGCGGCTTCCCCCATGCTGTTCTCGTGACAGTGAGGGAGTTCTCACGAGATCTGACGGTTTTCTAAGCATTTAGTAGTTCCCGCTGCATGCGTTCCCTTTCCTGCCGCCTTGCGAAGAGGGCGTCACGCTTCCCCTTTGCCTTCCACCATGGTTGTAAGTTTCCGGAGGTCTCCACGGTGATGCGGAACTGTGAGTCAATGAAACCTCTTTCCTTTATAAATTACCCAGTCTCGGGCTTGGGAACACACTCGGACAGGCCATTTGCTTACAAAATCCACTGTGGGAATCGAAGACAGAGAGAGGTTAAGTAACACAGCAACAGAAGCCAACAGGAAGGGAAGGCTGTCCCTGCAGATCTCTAAGCAGATGGGGAAAGGTGAAAATTCAGCTTTTCCAAGAAACAAGAGACTCCCTGCAGTTCAGCTAACTGCAGACCCTTCCCAGGGGGTGCTTGTTCCTGTGGGAGACATGTCCCTCCAAACACAGGCCAAGAAGATGGCTAGTTTCCTGCCACTGCTGGGACAAAACATCCCAAACTTCGTGGCTTAAAACAACAAGGAATCGTGTTCCCTCCCTGTTCGGGTGGCGGCAGGGCCGTGCTCTCGCTGAAGGCTGTCAGGGAGGAGACTTCCTGGCCCCTTCCCGCTTCAGGTGGTGGCCGGCATCCGTGGCAGTCCTGGGCTTGTGGCTGCTACTCTCTAGTCGCTGCCTCTCTGGTCACGTGGCTTTTTCCTGCAGGCCTCTGTCCCAACTCCCCTCTTCTTTTAAGGACTGACTAATCCAGTGTGACTTCATCTTCACCTGAGCACATCTGCAACGACCCTATTTCCAGACAAGGCCGCATTCGTAGGTAATGACATCAATTGTGGGCTGGGGCATTTTTCACTCTAGTACAGAGACCCTGGGCAGTTATCCGGGGCCTGATGGGTGTAGACCTGTGCTTCCTGGACGGCAGCATGCTGGGTGGTTAGGAACAGACTCGTGCTGGAGAGCCGGGTCCAAAGCTCCCCGACTCACCGGCTGTGTGACCTCAGATGCGCTACTTAACCTCTCTGGGCCCCATGTGGTCCTGATAACGGTATCTATGAGGATTAAATGAGATAGTGCATATAACGCTCTTGGAGGTGCCCCAAGCCCTGTGCAAGCATCTGCTATTGTCATAATTTGGGGTTTCCCCCAAGTGGTTGGGAAGATCTGAAATGGACACGGGCACAGCATTAAATCATATGAAAGAGCAAGAAAACCACTCCTTTTTTTCTGTTCTTCTGCCAACTCCAGGGAGAAGGTGTCTGCAGGCACGGAGGTGCCCTTGACCCCTCTCTGAGTAAGGCTGGCAGCGCTTCCTTCCCAACAGAGCTGGAAACAGTTTCCATCTAAAACCTTCCTCAGGCAGCAGGACAGAAACCAGACTTGGGTGACACCTTTTGTTTCTCTGTGTTTACTTTCGGTCACCTTCTCTTTCCAGTAAGTGGTATCAGCTTTCCAATTACGGGGTGATCCAAGCTTTCCTCTTGGAGTCCATTTATTTGCCTACAGAGAAAGTGAGTGGTTGTTTTTAAGGTGAGCAAATAGCAGTTCAGCAAGGAAAAGGCAGAGGCTCTTCTCATGGGTGGTTCAGGGGGTGGGGCAGGAGCCGCGCGGTGACGCCTGAATGCCCGGGGCAGGCAGCCACCTGGGCGTTTGAGGTCTGGAGTGGAATGTTCCATCGTCTGCTTCAAAGGATCCCATTATCTGAACTACCTTCTGATCTGTGTAGACGCCACCTGGGTACAATCCACATTCGGTGACCCGCTGGTATGTCTGGGGTGCACAGGGACCAGGAGGTCCCACAGGACGGCGCTAGAGGGGTGGGGCTGAGCGGGGCTGAGAAACAGGGGCTGGTGCCGTTCAGCCGCCCCCAGTCTCAGCAAAAGAAGATGCTGGGGCCTCGCTATGCAAGCATTTAGCAAGTTCACCGTCAAAGGTTTAGTTTGCCCCCTTCCTCTGAAGGTGACATGTTCCATCCACAGGTCAGTGAGAGCCGGGCTGGCCTGAGCTGCGGGAAGGCGTCGAAGGAGGTTTGCCCCCATAGCCGTGGGGCTCTCCCTTGATCCTGGGAAATTCACAGCCAGTGCCTCATGGTGTGAATGGATCTACTTCCACCAGTGGGCACAGGGCTGTGTGTGGCTCAGGGAGCTCGGGCACAGCCTCCTCGTTTTCTCTGTTGGACAGACTGGCATTACCCGGCATGTGAACCACTGAGCTTTGTGGCAGATCCTGTGATGAAGTCAGGCCACCCTCACCGCCCACCATAGCCTCTGCATACAGTCCTTCCGTGTTCCCTTTCCAAGTGGCATGAAACAATAGCAATGCTTTTATTGTTATGTCGTGGTTCTGGTGCTCAGGCAGCTCTCCTGCAGGGCCTCTCAGGTGGTCGCAGCCACACAGGCACTGGGGCTGAGGTTATCTCAACCACATGTCTGGTAATTGATAGTGGCTGCCAGGTGGAACCTTAGCTAGGGCCGGAGCCTCCACGTGTGGCTTGGGCTTCCTTACAACATGGTGCTCCAGAAAAAAAGTGTCCCAAGAGGGCAAGGAGGAAGCCATACCACCTCCTATAACAGCCTCAGAAGTCACCTAGTGTCCCTGCCACTGTACTCTCAGCCCTGGGCAAGGGGAGGGACATAGTGCTCACCTCCCAACAGCAGGAGTGCCCACCTCATGTTGTAAAAGGCGCCTGTGGGATGGGAGAATTTGCAGCCATCTTGGAAAACACTGCCACGTCCATCCTTCCTGCTTCTTTGCTCTAATTCCAGCCCAGCTTCTGAATCTGTGGGCCATCATTAGGCACCTATAGTGTGCCAGCTGCCTTCATGAGCATCATCACACAAATAGCCACAGCTCGCCTCTGGTGGGTCTGTCATTTCCCCATCTTACAAACAAGGACTCGGCATCAGAACGCATCAGGCGCCCGTACAAGGTCCCACAGCTGTTCGGTAACTTTAGTGGACACCAGCTGCCCCTCTGGGCACAGCCCCTCCCTCACCTCAGACCGTGTGGTTTGTGTGGAACTGGTTCTGCGCGTTGGTCCAGAGATGGGCATGTGACTGAGGCTCAGCCCAATGTGAATTTTCCAAACCTCTGGCCTCAGTGATTGGTTTAGGGGTTATTGGATGACCCAGTTTGGTCCAGTCAGAGGTAATCCCAGGACTGCTGCAGGAACAGTTAAGAAGTGAGAATCTGGACTGACTGAGCATATTCAGCTGTGCCTGCTGGGATGTCGTGTCCATGGTGAAGGCAGCGCCTGACTGAGGGGAAACTAACATGGACACAAACATGAAATGGAAAGAGACAAGATTCCGAGGCCACTGGTTGGAGCTCTAGATCCAGCCGTACCTGAGGCCGGCACTACCTTGGAATTTACCATTACAAGCACTAATAATGTTTCCTTTTAGCTGAAGGCAGCTTGAGTTGGGGTTTCTATGGTAGCCAAAGTTTCATCCTAGCACTTTGCAAGGCTGACGCAGGAGGATCGCTTGAGCCCAGGGATTCGAGAGCAGCCTGGGCAACATGGCAAAACCCCATCTCTACAAAATACAGGGAAAAAAATTAAGTGGGCATGGTGGCCTGTAGTTTCAGCAACCTGGGAGGCTGAGGTGGGAGGGTCTCTCGAGCCTCGGGAGGCCAAGGCTGCAGTGAGCCATGATTGCACCACTCCAGTCCAGGCTGGGTCCCAGAGGAAGACCCCGTTTAAAAAAAAAATGCAGAAAAGGAATTTGAGCCCAGATCTATCTGAGTCCACAAATTATAAATTCGTCCTCCAGAACCGTGCCACTCCCCTGGGTGCCATCTGCCTCAAGGCCCGGATCAATTCTCCCTTTTCCAAGACAACCTCCCTGATGACACCAGCTCGCAGCGTCTCTCCTCAGACTCCAGTTGCTGGAGTTTATGGCCGTCGGTGCAGGTGTTTCCCAGGGAAGGCCTTCCTGACCAACACGGTGCCTTCTTCCACCAGGCATGGGTCCCTAAAATGTCACCATCAGAGCCTCCTTCCTCTGGGTTAAGCATTGCTCTTTCTGAGTGACTATTTTAAAATCTTGATCCCCTGAGATTTCGAGTCAAATCATCATGGCCCAGGATTAGGGCATTCTTAGAGAGACAGGCAGAGAAAAGAGGGGAGAGGCGTGTTTCATTCTCACTAGAAAGGAGGAAGTCGCATTTAAAGCTGCACCTTCAAAGGGAAAGACAGACTTTTAGAGTCGAGATTGTAAGAAAGGTATCCCTGGAAGAGAAGACCAAGGGAGGGAACGCATCAGACACAATCAGGGAACAGCAATTCTCTGCTGTGGCTGGTACACCACACAGGACAGAAGCCAGCTCAGAAGCTCCTGGGATTGTGAAATACCAAGCGGAGGAGTTTGATATGTATTTTCGGGGTAATAGGGAGAGCCACTGAAGGTTCTTGAGTCGTGGTGGGTGGGGGGGTCTCCATCAGAGCAGCCGTTTAGGAAGATGAGTCAGTGCAGTGTGTGAACAGGGCATAGGCAGGGCTGGGGGAGCGAAGTGAGAAGTAAGGTCATCAGAACCAGAATTCCAACAGTGAGGTAAGTAAGAAGTGATTAGGCACATTTTGGGGGACACCTGCCTTGATATAGAGACAGACAGGCCAGGGAGGGGTGGAGTCTTAGAACAGCATAGATTCTGGGCCCTCCAGGCAAGGCCTCTCCCTCCTTTCAGAGCAGGACCTGTCACCAGCCCACATAATAGGCATGGGTCCGTGCTGACATGTGGATCAGGATGGGCTTTTTCATTGCTGTGTAGTTTTCCACTGTAAGGATGTACCACAATTCACTTACCCATTCACGTACTGACGGACGCACAGGTAGCTTCCAGTGACCTCCTTTATAAATTCTGAGATGTCACCTTGCACTAAACCATGCAAACTGAGACAGCATGAATGGGATGGGCTGCCTGTCTTTTTATCTAGTATTCATTAAATACATGCATAATTACTAAAAAAAAAAAAAAAAAAGTGCTTGTTTGGGACCACCTCCTGTCACTTGCTCTGCACGAGGCTTGCTTTGGGCAGAGACTGCGAGAATTTGTCGTCGCTGCCGTAGTTGCTGGATTGTTAGGTGACGATGTCACTCAGGCCCGGTGGTGGGCACAGGGGCTAAGCTCCCCTTCCCACCCGCTCCACAGGCCTGGACAAGACGCCTTCTGGAAGCCTGCTCCTGCCCTAGCCCCTGCCCGCGCTCAGCTGGAAGGACACATTGGCTCAATTCATCCTGCCTTCAAAGGGCTCCTGTCTGAACCAGGCTCCCGGGCAAACTCCCAGCCCAGTCCTCTCCTAGAAAAACATACTCGGCCCTTGTTTAGACTGGGGCCGGCCTGCAGGAGGTCAGCCCAGCTGTGAGGGCAGAAGCCTCAGCTCAGCACCAAAACGTGGTGCAGGGGCCCCTCTGTTCCCTGCCCCCTGGCCCAGGGCCCACTGCCTGAGACTGCCCAGGAAGGAGAAGGCCTCACCAGGGGCCCCTGTGCACCCCGGTGGTTGGCCAGGAAGGGCCAGTCCCTCATTCTGGGCTGGGGCTCACTCCCGCCAGTCCCTCAGAAACTACACATAATGGATTTTCCTTTCTTCCTTCTGGGTTTTAAATGATTCCTTCCCAACCAGACCTCCCTGATGGCCCCATTAAGTACCCTCGAGACACGTGATCATAAAAAGAAAACTTTCCCTAACCTGGTGATGGACCCTGGTGCATCCCCCACAAGCCACGTGCTGAAGTCCTACCTTTGCCCTCAGTGCCTCAGAAGGCAACCTGATTATAAGTGAGTCCCTGCAGATGGAATGAGTCCAGATGAGGTCATACTGGAATAAGGGGGTCCCTCATCAAATATAGCTGGTGCCCTTCTAATGGGGGAAACTTTGGACACAGACACACAGGAAGAATGTCATAGGAACATGAAAATAGAAATCAGGGTGACATATCCACCCGCCAAGGGATGCCGACGAGTGAAGCTGGGGAGGGGCCGGGAACAGGTTCTAGAAGGAACCAACTCTGCTGGCCCTTTGATCTCAGACTTCCGGCCTGCAGAGCTGTGAGAGAACACACTTCTGTTGTGTAAGCCACCCCGTTTGTGGTACCTCGTTATGGCAGCCGGGGAGACTAATGTTACCCGACATCGCAGTCACAAGGGCATTCATTGGAAAGGCAGTAGACCCACAGCACCCACTTCCTTCCTTCCTGTGACTCGTCGCAGCCGTGAGGGATGCCTGTGGCCGGGTGCGGAAAGCTTGACTATCAGTGGCCTGAACAAACAGGAGTTTTGTTTTCTCCTCTAAAAAGAAACCTGGCTAAAAATCATATGATCACATCAACAGATGCAGGAAAAGCATTTGGCAAACTCCAACATCTATCCCAGACAAAAACTCTCAGCAAACTAGGGGTCAAGAGGAACCTATTCAACACGATAAAGAACATTTACGATAATCCAACAGCTAACATCTCACTCAATAGTGAGAAACTAGGTCCTTCCCCCTTAAGGTCAGGAGCAAGGCAAGGACATTCACTCTCAACACGACTTTTCAACATCATACTGGAAATCATAGCTAATTTAATAAGTAAGAAAAGGTATACAGATTGAAAAGGAAGAAATAAAACTGTCATTCTTCCAGATGACAGGATTGTTTATGCAGAAAATCCCAAATATTCCAAACAATGACAAAAACCACTAGAATGGATAAGGTTGTAGGATACAAAGTAAATATACAGAAGTCAATTGCCTTCCTACGTATCGGCAATGAGCAAGTAGCCCGGGATATTTAAAGAAGGCTGGCAAAATCTGTTTTGGAAACCAGGCCATGTCAGGGCCTCGGCAGTTCTTGTACCCTTCTCTGTAGTGCCAACATGGCTGCCAAAGCTCCGGAACATTCCAGACAGGAATTTGCAGAGAGGGCGGAGAGTAGATGCTGTCGGTGCTCACGAAGCCAACTCGGGCGAAACTGCTGGAGAGCTTAACACCCTACAAGTGGGGATTATGTGGACAAATACCCCAAAGGTCTCTCTTCAGGCACATAACTCTGAGCTTCCCTGCACTGTCTCTTGGTGTTCCTCAGAAGAATTGCTTCTGTAAAGTGGGGTTGGTGGTAGCCCTTTCTTCATAGGGTTGGTGTGAGAGCTGGTGCATATAAACCACTTCGCAGAGAGCCAGGCATCCAGTAAGTGCTAAATAAGTATCTGTAACTGCGAGCACTCACTCAGCACATTTGGGGAGCAGAAAAGAGGTCAGTGCAGCTGGAGCTAGACCAAGGCCTAAGGGCAGATGAGACCATGGGCATCTTGGGGGGCATCTGTGGGAACCCTTGACCTAAGAAAATCCAGAGACTCGTTTTACAAGAAGCCCACAGCTAGACTCAATCCCTAGGCAGAGTAGGCAAAGACTGGGAAAATCTTCGACTTGCCAAAGTTCTGTTTCCACTGAATGGGACACAACGCAGAAATTTAGCTGAATTCTAGAAAACTCTAGAGAATTCTAGAAAAAAAAAAAACAAACCCCTGCAGCTGATGTGTTTGGGGTGAGGAGCGGGGCTCTTCCAGAGTTACTCTTTGGGCCATCAAGCTACAAGGGCCAAGCTTTTTGAGATTTTACAAGCCAGAGACTCTGGCCTCTGGCCCTCAGGTCAAAATCTGCCCCCTCACCCACCCACCCACTGCAGCCTGGCTCTCGGCACACCCTGCCTCCAGCATGGAAATGGGAAGACGCGCTGTCTTAGAGGTTAAGCCATAGATGCCCACTAGCAGCCCTTGTCCTGGGCCCTCATCCTCGGGGTGAGATCTAGAATCTCTCTCTGCCGCCGCTTGGTGTCTTCGTGGGTGGCAGCCTGTTGTCATGGAGGAAGCCGGAATGCAGCTGTGGATGAGTGAATTTATGTTGGGGAAATTGAACACAGGGTGGATTCACGGCTTTTCATCCCGGGCCTGGGGGAAGCTCTAGACCTCTGCGCTCTGGCTGCCTTCATTTATTTCAGACTTTTATGTGAAGAGGCCGGGGTGGGAGAAGGGTGAAGAAAAGGCCGAACAGCAGGCATGGGCCAAGAGCTCCTCTACCCACCAGGCTCCTCTGGAGACCAGTCCCGGAAAATGGCCTTGCAGAGGGGACAATACCAGCCGAGTTCCATTCTCTAGTTTCTAAAAGGAGGCAGGAAAAAAAAAAATCGTTCTGCATATTTGCAGTCCTCTCCCGGCCTGGCTTGCTCGCTTTCTTTCCCGAAAGCACAGAGGACATGGTCCCTGTGTCCCGCCACAGCGCGTGGGAGCTCGTTAATTAAAGAGCTGAGCAGATGTCACCGTTCATTAAGTGCGGCCTTGTGGCTCCGTCCGCAGACACTGCCACGCTTTGCGCTCACTGCTTAATGACACCGCGCCTCCCTGGCCACCCTAGCCCTGGAGAAGAGCAGAGGCGAGGCTGCGTTTCCCTCCAGTTTGGCGGAGTGGGGTGTCCCCGCCCCACTGCGTCCTTGTCAGCTGGGGCACTGCAGCCAGTCACAAGGTGATGGAGACTTTTCATTTTCATCACGCCCATCCATCGGAGCTCCGTTTTAAATCACTTTAACGGCAGATTAAAAATATATAAGCTGATATTAGAGGACAGTCTTAGTGCCTTTATAAATATCTTAAATCAAAAGTTTGGCTTAATTGCACTTATGTGGATACTGGAGCCTGGGGAGGTGGGGGCTGGGTCAGGTGAGCCCCAGTGGCAGGAGAGGCAGGGAGGGGGCTGGATGGAGGTGGTGCCGGCCCCGGGAGGGGAGAAGGAGGTTGCTGCACTGGCTCAGAGTTCAGAACACCCATCTATCCATCCATCCACCTGCCGGTCCAGACCTGCAGAGCCCTCCGGATACACCTGCACACCAGGGCAGACCCGGCCTCTCTCTTCTCTGCGTCACCGCCAAACAATTCCACCGAGCCACAATTCTTCATCACACACCGTGTCGGGCACCGTTCTGGGCGCTTGACGCATATCATCTCATTTAATCCCCAACAACCCTGTGCGTGGAGATCATCGTGATCCTTATTTTATGAATGAGGCTGGGAGAGATTCCAGGACTCGGTCAAGGTCACTCTGCTCTTCAGTGAGAGCCAGGATCTGGACTCAGGCGATCTGACTTCAGTCCGTGTGTTAATCACTGCATCCTCCTGTCTCTCTCTCCTGATGGGACAAGTGTCAGGAAAGAAAAGTTTCCAGGGAGGTATGGGGGGAGCTGACTGGGAGCCTGGGACGTAGAGGAGGTTTACGAGGCAGGGAGGTTGAAGCTGGGACCTTCTGGGTGAGTAGGGGTGGTGAAATGAAGAGGAAAGTAGGCAGGGCTGGAACTGCAGGTGCAAAGGCCCTGGGGTAGGCACTCACTCGGTATGTTTGGGGAGCAGAAAAGAGGTCGGTGTCACTGGAGCTAGACCAAGACTTAAAGGCAGATGAGACCATGGGCATCTCAGGGACATCTGGGGCGACTCTTGGCCCAAGGAAGTTCACAGAGTCTCCCCACTGCCTGGGAGGGCGATAAGTAGAGTCAATCCCTGGGCACGGTGGAAGAAGAGTGGGAAAACTCAAGACTAAGCAAGTTCTGTTTCTGCTGAACAGGACTCAGAGCAGAAGTTCAGCTGAGGTCTAGAGCGCTCAAGAGCTCCATGTCTCACTCATCTGAGCCTGCTGAGGTGCAGCGGAAGGGCAGCAGTGACGACGAGGCTGGTACCACGTACCCACAGATGGTCTGCCTGTCCGAGAGATGAAGGCATGCGGACGGTGAGCTGGGAGGCTTGGCAGAAAGAGGGGAAACTGAGCCCTGAGAGGTTGAGATGGCAGAGATGAGGGGCCAGGAGCTGAGGCCGTGCTACAAAATGTCTCAAAAGAATGTCCTAGAATGTCAGGGGTGGAATGGCCTTGTGCCCACCAAGATGGGGTGGGGCAGGAGCTGGGCTGACTTCGGTCCACATCGACACCTCTTTTTCTCACGCTCCTGGATCTGCGCCATCCGCTAATCTTGTTGCCCATACCTTAAAAATCCGTCCTCCGGGACTGGAAGACGTATCTGCACACCTGTGTTCACAGCAGCACTTTCACAGCGGCCAAAAGGCGGAGGCAACCAGAGCGTTCATCAATGGAGGATCGATAAACAAAACGTGGTCTATCCATACAGTGGAATATTACTCAGCCTCGAAAAGGAAGGACGTTCTGACACAGGCTACAGTGTGGATGAACCTTGAAGACATTATACTGAGTAGAATAAGCCAGTTATTCTGGACAAATGCTGTCAGATTCCACTGATAGGAGGTCCCTGGAGAATTTCTGTCTCTGTGCGCCTGGCTACTCCAGGGACCTCACATTCGTCTGGTCCTTCCATCCGCCATTCCTGCCCGCCTCACCTCCTCACCCCTTCGGGTCTTTTCTCCAGTGTTTCTTGCGTTTCCAGGAGCCCTTCCCTGACCTCCTGTGTAAGCTCACACCTGACTGACTCCCCCTGACTCCCCGCACCCTCCTGCTCGACTTTCCTCCGTAGCTGGGAAATAAAATGTATGCGAGGGCCTTGTTTTGGACTGAGCTCCTGTGCCAATGAAGCCCCTCCTGCGGGAGCCGTGTCATTCAGCTGAGCTTGGAGATGGGGGCGGTTTGGGCCGGGTGCGGTAGCTCCTGTGCCTGTCATTCCAGCACTTTGGGAGGCCAAGGCAGGAGGATTGCTTCAGGTCAGGAGTTTGAGGCCGGCCTGGGCAACATAGTGAGACCTTATCTCTACAAAACAAAAACGAAAATGTAAAGTTACCCAGGCGAGGCATTGTACCCCTGTGGTACCTGATACTTGGGGGACTGAGACGGGAGGATCACTTGAGCCTAGGAGGTTGAGGCTGTGGTGAGCTATGATTGTGCCACTGGACTCCAGCCTGGGGGACAGATGGAGACCCTGTCTCTAAAAACAAAAAAGAAGTAGAAGAAATGGGGGCAATTTTTCTAATAGACTGGAGATTCACAGCAAGCCGCCGAGACGGGCCCAGTCAACCAGAGCCGGCATAAAGATGTCCCCTCTGCCTTAACCCTGACAGAGAAAGCAAGTCCAAATAACCCGACGCGGACCACAGAGAAAGCAAGTCCAAACAACCTGATGCGGACCAACCCGCTGTTCTGGTATCATGCTGATGCTGGCAGCCTAGTCCTGGGTGCATGTGGTATTCAATGATGTTGGCGAAGGGGCTTTATACTGTCAGTTCTGTCTACACCCTATTGTGGCCTCCGGGGACACGCTTCCCCACCTTGGACGCAAAAAGCTAGTCCATACCCCTGGGCCATTGTGCCGGCTTCCTCTCTGTTTTGAGATGTAGGCATGCCTTGTTTTGACTCTGCCTTCAACGCTCCACATTTGAGCTTGCTTCCTCCGAGAAGCCCTCTCTGATCTTCCCCAGAGGTCTCTGCCTACCCTGTTTCCTGGTTGGTTCTCTTTCTAGTCCTTTCCATTTCTGAGCGTATTCCTTTGTGAGTTGTGTCTGTCTCCTCTCAAAAACCTTTTGGAACCTCTCCAGTCTGTGACCACAGGGACATTGTCAGTCCTGTCCCCCGCCATGGCCGTGTTCTCTCCAGGCACAGAGTGGGGCTCAATGAATCTTTGTGGACTGTGCGACCTAAGGCAAGTCATTGAACCTCAGAGGCCACCTCTGTTTCTCATCTATAAGTTGGGGTCTTCATTCAGCTTGGCAGACTCGTGGGATGTAGTGAAATATTGGTGGCTCTGTTGAAATTGCACGAAAAAGTGAGGCTCCTTATTAAATTGTGTAGAGGTCTTCCACGCTCCCCACAGACCCCCTACTCCCCCATCCCTAAATCTAACCCTGAAGGAGGAATTCTCCCTGCCTCACAGGCTTCAATCCCAGAGGGCTTCCTGAAGGTGGGGCCATTCTCCAGCCAGTTTTATTAGCCCTTGGGCTCCAGGGTTGGTTCCCACATTTCAAAGCCTCCTCCTACCCCCCTGTTCCCTTCTCAAAGCCCTGAAGCTTCCCCTCTGAAAGCCCTTGCCCTTGTCACTACCCCCCGCCCCGCCTCCCAGGCTGGGCCAGACCTTTTCTACAAGAATGCAGCGGTCAAGATCACGGCCTTCTCCTCCAGCGTCCCTGCCCCCTAGCCTGGGGAATTAGACCCTGGGCCACACCATCTGTCTGAAAACAATTAGCAATAAACGCCAGCACACTGGGGCTCAGGGTCACGGGGCTGGCAGGGGATGGAGCGTGGTGGGTGTGGGGAGGGAGGAGGGTGGAGCCGTGGGGGTTCTGAATGCAGAAGAAGGTTCCTGGCTGAATCAGCTTTCCTGTCTGTGGGCCAAGAAAAATCCTCCCTGGGCCACTCCGGGGAGAGAGCTTCCCGGCAGCCTCCTCCGGGATGGAGAGCAGCCTCTACGCAGGCTGCAACCTCACAAAGCCCGGCCTCAGCTGGGGAGGCGGCCGGGGACCATCTGGCGGAGCATGGAGACGCGTCCGAGCCAGACGGAGGAGCAGCCTTATTTGCGATGTATTGTGTGTTCCGTTTCTGAAAACACTCCACGCATATGCTTCAAGTGTATGGCTTGCAGCCAGCTGGGCCTGGGGTGCGGGGGGAAGTGGGGCGACTTCCGAAGCCAAGGGGAAGGGTGACGGGCCTGCCGGCCGAGTGCGGACCCCTCCGCTGCTCCCCCCAGCCCAGCCCCAGCTGGCCTGGCGCGACTCTGTCCCCTCCTCCCCGGCTTGGCCTGCGTCTGGCTCTGAAGGCTTTCCAACCTCGTTCAAATGTCATCTCCCCTTAGAAGGCAAGGCGACTCTGATTAGCCAAACTTCGTTTATCTACATAAGGTTTGGCTCACCGAGCTGTTTTTTTCTTTATGTTAATTTGAATAAGTTGCTAGTGTAAAAAAAAAAAAAGAGATTTTACATAAAAATCTGGATGTTCAGCTTCTTTGGAAAAATCAAAAGATCTGGCAAGTCCAGGCAGCAGGCCAGCACAGCGCCGGGCAGCCAGCCTGGAGGAGGCGGGCGGGCGTCCCTGCAGCCGGGCGTGGCTCTCTGTCGCCGTCACCTGCTCATCCACTCCCTGAGTCCGTCGTTTTGGGGCCTGTTGCTCTGGCTGGACTTTTCTGGGGTTTAGATTCCCACAGGGGACAGATGCTCAACCGCTGCGTCCACGACACACTGTCCCGTAGTGCCCAGCGTCACAGGAAATACATAGTGAAGGGTGGACGGGATGGGGTGGGAGACAGGGCTGCTATTTTACACAAGCGGCCGGGGACGCCGCTGGGCCCCACGTGGAGGAAAGGCGTTCCAGCAGGAGAGACAGGAGGTGTGGAGGCTGAGGCTGGTGCCCTTTAGTTGTCCTCAGGGCAGCACAGCAAAGCCAGGGGTCTGGTGTGGCTGGAGGCGGGTGAGGGAGCGGCGGCCAGGCTTTCTTCGGAGCAGGTGACCTGGACATGCCAGGGGTTGCGGCTCCCTAAGATAGTCTGGCTGGTGAGCCTCAGGGCGTTTTCCAAGGGGGTCCCAACTTTGAGGATTCCACGCGGTTGGTCCTGGATTCTCAGCCACACCTGAACCAGACTTGGCAGGTCCCAGGAGGGGCTTCCCCAGAGGCAGTGGGTCCTGGTGGGCAAGGGGCATCCCGTCTTAGAGTCTCAGTTCCCCATGTGTAAAGTGGGGTAATTGAAACTCACCTCAGAAGGTTCTCGTGCTGTGAATTAATATCTATGTGTGTGTCTACATACAACCATACACGTACAAGGTTCAGACAAATGCCAGGTGCATAGAAAGTACCAAGTAACTCTGGGCTTTTTTTCTTTTTTGAGACGGACTCTGGCTTTGTTGCCCAAGATGGAGTGCAGTGGCACGATCTCGGCTCACTGCAACCTCCGCCTCCCTGCCTGGGTTCAAGCGATTCTCCTGCCTCAGCCTCCTGAGTAGCTGGGTTTACAGGCGTGCATCATCTGCACAGCTAATTTTTGTATTTTTGGTAGAGACGGGGTTTCTCCATGTTGGTCAGGCTGGTCTCCAACTCCTGACCTCAGGCGATCCTCCTGCCCCGGACTCTCAAAGTGTTGGGATTATAGGCGTGAGCCACTGCACCTGGCTGCAGTTAGCTATTTTAATGTAATGATCAAAGTAAGATTGCTGTTTAAGGGAGCCATTCCCAGACTTTTGGGCCCGTAGACCTTATGACACCCTAAAAAATTATTGAGAACTCCAAAGGGCTTTTGTTTATGTGGGTTCTATTTATCAGTATTTACTGCATTAGAGATGAACACTGATAAAATTTCAAAACATGCATTTATTAATTTTAAAAGAACAATGATATGCTTCTTAATATGTTAATATAAGAAATATATTTTGGCCGGGCGCGGCGGCTCACGCCTATAATCCCAGCACTTTGGGAGGCCGAGGCGGGTGGATCACAAGGTCAAGAGATCGAGACCATCCTGGTCACACAGTGAAACCCCGTCTCTACTAAAAAATACAAAAAATTAGCTGGGCATGGTGGCGCGTGCCTGTAATCCCAGCTACTCAGGAGGCTGAGGCAGGCGAATTGCCTGAACCCGGGAGGTGGAGGTTGCGGTGAGCCGAGATAGCGCCATTGCACTCCAGCCTGGGTAACAAGAGTGAAACTCCGTCTCAAAAAAAAAAAAAAGAAATAGATTTTAAGAAAGATAACATTTCGGCCAGGTGCGGTGGCTCATGCCTGTAATCCCAGCACTTTGGGAGGCCGAGGCAGACAGATCACCTGAGGTCAGGAGTTGAGACCAGCCTGGCCAACATGATGAAACCCCATCTCTACTAAAAATACAAAAAGAAACTTAGCTGGGTGTGGTGGTGTGCGCCTGTAATCCCAGCTACTTGGGAAACTGAGGCAGGAGAACTGCTGGAACTGGGGAGGCGGTGGCTGCAGTGAGCCGAGATTGAGCCACTGCACGCCAGCCTGAGTGGCATCAGTGAGACTCCGTCTCATAAAAAAAAATAAAATAAGAAAGATAACATTTTTTCCCAAACATAAATCAGTGAGAAGCGTGGCATTGTATGTTTCACATTTCTGCAAGCCTCTTTCGCGTCCGGTTCCTTAGAGGAGAGCTGGGTCCCCACGTCTGCTTCTGCATCCGGTCTAGTGTGACTTGGCGGTTTGGTTGAAGGACATGAAGAAAACCCAGCCTCGTAGAGATGTGGGGGAGGGAAGGGGGGCTCTGTGGACCCTTCCAAGAGTCTCAGACCTCACTTTGAGAATCCCTGGTCTAGGGAGTCGTCCAGGACCCGGTGTGGGAGGGAACACCTGCTTTGTCCCCTCTGCTCCAGGGTGGGGACAGGGCTGGAGGAGGCGAAGGCCTGGACTCCAGTTCCCGCGTAGGCGCCTGCCTGCAGTGACCCAGCAGGGCGGGGGACAGGCCTGTGCCAAGGCAGGCAGTTACAGCCCAGAGCCACGTGGCCCGCAATGCGGGGAGCACAGAGAGATGCCCGCCCAGCTGAGGGATCGGAGGAGCTGCAGTCACCTGCAGGTGTCTCTCAGCCCCCGGGATCATCACAATTCCAGCCCTGGCCACTCGCAGGAGCCCCCAGTGCCCCAGCCTGCATGGCTCCGCGCTGGGATGGGCGGCCCTTGAAACTTCCCTTCAACCGCTCCGATGGCCTCAGTATCGCCATTTTATAGAGTAGGAAACAGGCTTCCACCTCCAAAACGGAGTCACCGGTGTGGGTGACAGAGCATCGGAGGGCATCCTGGCCCCACAGCCCCACAGGGCTCCCGCCGCCAGCATCAAGTGCCTCTGGGTCTCTGGGTGAGAACGGGGCGGCAGCCAGGAAAGCGGATCCCTTTCTCCCCTGCACTGCAGGCTCCTATCTGCAGGGAGAGCTGCTGCCAGGTGGGGGCACTGCTGCCAGGTGGGGGCAGGGTTTTGCCCCTTGCTGGCTGCCCCCAGAACCTCAGTTTTCTTGTCTATAACATGGGGGTAATGACATTCATAAACCACGTGGGTTCCTTCCTACATTGTTCTGAGGGTGAATTGAGCACAAAGCCCGCATGGGCCTGGCACAGTCTGGGCACGGCCCCTCCACTTGCAGAATGTCCCCAGCGCTCACCCTGCTTCACCTGCCGTCTCCCCTGCGTGCCATTCTTTATCAAAGCTCTCCCTCCTTTAAGCCTCTCAGCAGCTCTGCCAGAAGGATAGCGTCCTTATCCCCATTCTCCGGAAGACAAAACTGAGGTTGGGGTGTTGGTGTCTGTGCAAGGCTACACAGACCAGCAGACACCTACGCTTTTCCCCACTCCACTCTTCACAGAAACACCAGTGGGTTGCAAGGGTGTGAGGCCGGTGGACAGGCCTTTCCCCAGCAGGGACGGAAGAGAAACCCAACAGCCCCGTGTGGATGGGGCCGCAGCTGCCTCTGTGAGCTCTAGACCAGGGGTTCCTGGGGTACAGCACTCGTGGTGCTAAGGCTGGGATGGTCCCAGGCAATCTGGATGGAGCTGGTCACTGCCCTCACGGCACCCCTAGTCTCTGCCCCAGGTCTGCGACGGGAGAGGAAAAGGGACAGTTTGACCAAATCTCCCTTCCCTCCCTCAAACCCAACGGGGTCAGAATGGATCCCCCTGCAGGGTGGGGCCAGGCAGCCACAGGGGCGGGCGGGGGCAGGCACGGGCTGGCCCCAGCCTGCCAGGATGACCTCATGTGCCCATCCCAGCACTCTAAGGATATGACTTCACCAGCAGATGCAGGAGGCAGCTCAGGCCACAGGCAACGTGGGGCCAGGAGGAAGGGGTCATTTCACGTCTCGTCTAGACAGGCATGACCTGGTGACCTTGGACGGGTGGGGACACCTTTGCCTCCCAGCTGGAGATCAATTTGGAGGCAGCCGGATGGGTGTCAAACCCTGAGCCCAAGACCCTCTGCTGATAGCAGAAAAATGACAGCGGACACTAGTTCCCATCTGGACTTCCCTAAGAGGCTAGCTCCACCTCTGGCCCTCACCAGAACTCTCCAACAGGGAACTGAGGCAGTGTGTCTGCAACCAGATCCCTGACTTCCTGGCTGTGTGCCCTTGTGCAATTTGCCTAACCTCTCTGAACTTCCATTTTGATGTATAAGATACCCCATCTGTTAGGGGCTGGGAAGGTCAAACGAGAGAGCGAACAAGTAACAAGAATAGAAGGGAAGCAGGCCTGGCGCACGGGCCGGGGGACCCTGGAGGGGCGGTCCAGGCACAGCTGTGCACGCATCGTGAGGCTGAGTGTGGCCAGGTGAGTGTAAAGGCTAAGGAAGGCGTTACATTTTCAGCAGGTCCCTTTGGGCACCTGCTGGTCTGAACACAGCTACGACCTCATAATAAGGAGGCTTTTCCCCAGTGCATTCTGGCCTCCACGTTTGCGACATCTTTGTCCCCCGGTCCCAGCTTTGGGGTCAGTTCACACACTGCACCAGACATTTCTGGTCTGGGGAACCTGGGAAACTTGGCTGTGCCTCTGGGGGACGTTTGGCCCTAGGAAGGCTCTGTCTGTTCCAACGGTCTTTCTCAGTGTTTCCTGGGCTGCAGGGACCAGCCAGCTCCTTCCTCTCAGCTCCCAGGGGAGTTGGAACTCTGACCTGGTTCCCTATGAACACAGCGGGCCCTGCCTTTAACAGGCAGCTGCTGTGTGCCGGTCCGCTGGAAAGGACAAGGCAGGTCCGCTCGTGCTGGCACAGAGAGGTCAATGAAGCCTGTGGGCGGGAAAGGCAAGCAGAGGGCTGCAGGGAGAGTATGGGGGGGCAGAATCCTGTTCCCAAAGAGGTCCATGTCCTGATCCCCGAAACCTGACGCGGCACGAGGAGCTTCACAGCTGGGATTCAATCACGGATCTTGAGATGGGGCGATGACCCTGGGCCCTAAACATGGTCACAGCTTCCTTATGAGAGGGAGATTTGACTACAGAAGAGGAAGCAGGAGCTGTGACCTCTGCAAGCAAGAGGTTGTAGGGACGTGAGGAATGCACTCACGAGGAATGCACTCACAATGCAGGTGCCTCCGGAAGCCAGAAAACACAAGGAAACGCTTCTCCTCCAGAAGGAACCTGTCCTGCCGCTGCTTCGCTTAGCTCGGTAAAACCCATCCTGGACTTCTGACCTCCAGACACTAAGAGAATAAATTGGTGTTAAAGCTACTATGTTTATGATCACTTGTTACATCAGCAATAGGAAGTAATACAGTGCTTTAGCTCAGATGTGTGTCTGCATGTGGAGAAAGGTACTAAGGAACGTACTCCAGACTGCTGGTGGCAGTTGTCTTTGGAATTCAAATTGAGAGGAGTCCATTTTGTACCAAACATAACTTCTTTATTGCTTGATTTTTTTGTATAAAAAATATTTCACCTATAATTAGGAAAAAAAAATATGTAACTTGATTTTTAGGGTTCTATTCAAATTAATCCTTCCACCCCTGCCAGGTAGCTCCCTATGCCTCAGGCAGACTGGAGCCTCCTTCTTTCTGATCAGTCTGTTGGCACCCAGTGGCACAGCAAGGCCAGACTGCAAGCCTGGCTGCCTGAATTGAAACCCCAGCTCTGCTGTTTCCTATGTGACCCTGGGGCCATCATTTAAACTATTTGCTTTGATTTCCCTGGTTGTAAAATAGGGGTCTCATAGAGGGGTGGGAGCAGTGGCTCATGCCTGTAATCCCAGCACTTTGGGAGGCAGAGGTGGGTGGATTGCTTGAACCCAGGAGTTTCAGAGCAGCCAGAGCAACATGGTGAAACCCCATTTCTACAAAAAATACAAAAATTAGCCAGGTATGGGGCATGCACCTGTAGTCCCAGCTACCCAGGAAGCTGAGGTGGGAGAATCACCTGAGCCCAGGAGGTTGAGGCTGCAGTGAGCCGTGATTGTGCCATGGCACTCCAGCCTGGGTGACAGAGTGAGACCCTGCCTCAAAAAATATATATAGGGGCTTTATAGGGTCTGTGTCAGGGGTCCCCTCAGGTTCAGGGACTTGCTAAAAGGACTCACGGGACTCAGAAAGCTGTCATAGTTGTTGCTATGGTTTATTACACAAAAGGACACAGGCAGGAATCAGTACAGGGAAAATGTGTGCTGGGCAGAGGCTAGGAGCAGCTGGGCACAAGCTCCCAGCTCTCTCCTCCCAGCAGAGTTGGGTGAACAGCACTTATCTCTTCCAGAAACTGTGCGACAACACACACAATGTATTGCCAGCCAGAGCGGCTCCCCTGAGCCTCAGTGTCCATGGTTTTTATTGGGGGTCAGGCACATAGGCACGGACCATCCACAGAGCTGACCCCAGTTACTCAGTCTCCAGCCCCTGCAGAGGTTAAACTGATTCTGTGTGGCTCAGGGCCCCAGGCATTCAATATAATCAGATTGTTACCATCAACCACGCAGTGTGGCCCGTGGCCCAGATACAAAGACACTCATCTCAGGCATGATATTCCAAGGGCGTAGAGGTTATGTCCAGAGCTGATCAAGGTCCGTTCGTTTCTTTGGAACGTGCAGGGTTTGGACAGCCTAGGCCTGCTGAGTTCCCTCACCACTGCCCCGCTGCAGTGAGGCTGGCCTGAGGACACCCTGCGCTGTGCTGCCTGCTGCCGCACTTACGTTTCCTTGCGGGATTGTCTGACCAATCACCAATGGTTTCCTTATGAGATTGTCAACATCTTGAGGGCAGGGATTGTACCTCCTCACTTCTGTACTCCTGAAAAGCCCAGCGCCATGGATAGTCAGAGGAGGCCCTCCATGAGAATCTGGGAGGAGTTGTGACCTTGTAATTGTGCGTTTGTATGATGACCGCTATAGCTGCCATCTCCCTCACTAGATTTGAAACTTCCTGAGGGCAAGTTTACTTGTTGTTGGCGTCAGATCATCTCATTTCTGCCTCCCAGAGTCTAGCTGGGGCTCCATAAATGTTTGTTGAATGAATAATTGATTGGAAAGTCTTTGTCAGTAGCTAGGCTAAGGCCTGGTGAAAACGAGAGAACAGTACATAGTTCCCACTTACAAGGGGGTCTCTAGTGGGAGAAATAAGACAGTATGACTGTAAAGGTGGCTGAGCATCTCCCATGCGCCAGGCACCAGCCTGAGGGGATGACGGGTATGTGTGATGTGTCATTTATTCCTCAGCTGGAAGAGGCAGGTATCCCTCTATCTGCACTAATTAGGTCCCTGTAGGTGACAGCTCAAACGGGAGCCACTGAGGTGATGAAATGAAGGGGTGATTGCAGTGGGGTGGGTGGGATTTACGAAAACAGTAGGAGAGGGTGTGTGGCACCCAGGGCGTGGCACCATGGAACTCCCTTAGTATTCATAATCCTGGAGGAGCAAGAGAGTGGATAGAGCCTAGAACCCGTGGGGGGTGGGGAGGGGGGCAGGATAATGTTCCACATCCTGATTTCTGGAACCTGCGGCTATGTCAGGTTACACAGCAAGGGGAAGCGGGGAGCAGATGCAATTGAGATTGCTGCAGCTGGCCCTGAGACGAGGTTAGCCTGGGTTACCTGGGTGGGCTCAGTATCATGACCGGGGTCCTTCACAGTGGAAGGAGGAGGTCAGAGTCAGATCCGAAGATGCTATGCTGCCAGCCTTGAAGGCGGAGGAAGGGACCATGATCCCAGGAGTGCAGGTATCCCCAGAAGCCAGAAAAGGCAAGGAGCGGGTTCTTCCCTAGAACTTTCAGAGGGAACATACCAGCTGACACCTTGTTTTTTTGTTTTTCTGAGACAGAGTCTTGCTCCGTCACCCAGGCTCAAGTGCAGTGGTGCGATCTCGGCTCACTGCAGCCTCGCCTCCCAGGTTCGAGTGATTCTCCTGCTTCAGCCTCCCAAGTAGCTGGGACCACAGGTGTGTGCTACCGTGCCCAGCTAATTTTTTGTATTTTTAGTTGAGATGGGGTTTCACTGTGTTAGCCAGCATGGTCTTGAATGACCTCGTGATCCACCCGACTCAGCCTTTCAAAGTGCTGGGATTCCAGGCATGAGCCACCACGCACGGCCAGTGTAGGACTTCTGCCCTCCAGAGCTGGGAGATGATAAATGTGTGCTCTGAAGCCACCATGTCCACGGCCATTTGTTACAGCAGCAACGGAAGACTGATACAGGCAGCGGCAAGAACAGGCCAGGCCAGGTGCGGCAGCTCACGCCTGTGATCCCAGCACTTTGGGAGGCCGAGGTGGGAGGATCACTTGAGCCCAGGAGTTCAAGACAAGCCCAGGCAACATATTGAGACACTGTCTCTACAAAAAAATAAAAAATAAAAAATCAGCCACGTGTGATGGGCTGCACCTGTGTTCCCAGCTACTGGGGAGGCTGAGGCACAAAGACCGCCTGAGCCTGGGAGGTTGAGGCTGCAGGGAGCTGTGTTGGGCCCGCTGCACTCCAGCCGGGCTATGGAGTGACACCCTGTCTCAAAAGGAAAAATCAGAAAGGGCTGCCCCCAGGAGCCGTCAGGAGAGGGACAGCGGCTCCCAAACCTCAGCCCTGGAGGGCGGGAGCTGGGGTGAGTGCTCCTGTTTCCTCCCGTCTGCCCTCCATCTGCTGCTGGTGTCCAGCTCAGCCAGAGGCGGGCAGGTGGGACTCTGTGGATGCAGCCTGTGTGGCTCAGCCTCGGGGGACAGAGCCAGGTAGAAGAGTTGCGGGCGGCATTCTGAATAGTCCTTCCTTTATGGCTGGGGAACTGCAGGCTGAGAGTGGCGGAGTCCCTTGCATGCGCCAGGATTTGAGTCGGGGCTGTCTGGCTCCCTCTCCGCCCAGACAGGGGAGCAGTGTGTGTCTGCGTGGGGAGCCCGGCCACGTGAGCTCGCGGTGTGTGTGTGTGTGTGCGTGTGTGTGCGTGTGTACTCGCTGCTTTGCGCCCACCCTGCCCCCGCGTTCGGCTTTCTGTGGGCGTTCTCTTTTTTCTGATCTGTGTTACCAGCAGCGAGTTTCAAAAGCAGAGAGAGAAATGAAATGACACTTTCACTAAACAGGAACCTCACCCACCATCTCCGCTCGCGCGGTGCCTGTGTCTAATTAGGGGTTGTGGAGTTTGGGGTGTGAACGTGAAGCTGCTGCTCCCTCCACAGGCGGGCTGCTGGGGTGGGCGAGGTAGACACCCCGATTCCGGGAGGCGGGGCTCCTCCGGGGGGCCCTGGAGACCATGGGAGCGGCCAACGCACGTCTCAGGAAGGGCTGTGTGCGCCCCCAGGTCTTCCGTGAAGCAGGAGGTTTTGGGGCTGTAGGTCAGTACGATTGCAGTTGGGTTTTGCACGACGCCGGGGTTTGAAGGCTGCCCCTTAGCACTTGAAGAAGGGGAAAGCAGTCCACGCAGGTGCCAATCAGCCAGACGTGGTTCCATCTCATCCCGGCAGCAGCCAGGGAGCTCTCATGGCGCCTGACTTGCCGGGGGCCAGGATCAAGGGCAGCTTCATGCTGTGCTCAGTCTCTAGCCTCTCCCCGGTCCTGGCTGTCTGCAGCTTGGGCTTTAGCACATGCCAGGCCCTCCAGGGCAGTGCTGTTCCCTGCTAGTCCCTGCTTTCCTGGCTGTCAACTTGGGCTGCTCTGGGAAAATCCCATCCACCGGGCGGCTCAAACAACAGGTGTTTCTTTCTCACGGTTCTGGAGGCTGGAAGTGTTGAGAACAGGGTTCCAAAAGCGTTGGGTTCTGGTGAGGGCCTGCGTCCTGGCTTGCAGACAGCACCTATCCCCGTGTGCTCGCCTACCTCTCACCGGTGCAGGCCCCTAGAGCAGAGGTGCTGGGTCTTATCATGACAATAAGCCCATCACAGGGCTCCACCCTCGTGACTTCATCGAACCCGGTCACCTCCCCAAAACCTCCATCCTAATGACACTCACGGGGGTGGGGAGCGGGTTAGGATTTCCATCGGGCATCTTGGGGGTCACGTCCAGCCCACAACACTGGCCTCGTGCATCCTACTCATTTCAGCCTCCCCTGCATGGCCAGGCCACTCCCTCTGGGAGAGTCAGGCTTAGGGCTTTTGGAGTTGGACCACCTGGGTTCGAATCCCAGCTCTGCCACTTGAACTGGGTAACTTTGGACAAGAGATGTGAGCATTCTCTGCCACAATGCTGCTATCTGTAAAATGGGGATAGAGATAATAGCTTCCTCACAGAGCTGCTGGAAAGAATGGAATTAAGAAAAGTACATAGAATATACGATCATGGGGGAGGAAAAAGAAGCACCGACCACTGTTTCTCTTTGACCCATTTAACAGACCTCCCTGTAAGGAGGACGTGCCTGTCCCAAAGCTCCTTCACCGCGAAGCTGAGGTGGTGTGTGTGGTGATCTGGTTAGCACCATCTCCCCCGCTTGTCTGTGAGCCCCTTGAGAATGAAAGTCACATCTCTTTTGCTCTCCCTGTGTCCCTAATACCTCAGCCTCAGCACCTGTACATAGTGAGGACTCAATTAAAAAGTCCCATAGCTGGGCACAGTGGCTCACACCTGTAATCTCTGCACTTAGGGAGGCTGAGGCAGGTGGATCACGTGAGGCCAGGAGTTTGAGACCAGCCTGGCCAACATGGTGAAACCCCATCTCTACCAAAAATACAAAAATTAGCCAGGCCTGCTGGCAGGTGCCTATAATCCCAGCTGCTTGGGAAGTTGAGGCAGGAGAATTGCTAGAACCCAGGAGGTAGAGGATGCAGTGAGCCGAGATCGCACCATTGTACTCCAATGTGGGTGACAGAGCGAGACCCTGTCTCAGGAAAAAAAAAAAAAAAAGAATGCCAATTGCCTAATGAATGCCAAGTGCCAAAGCCCCTGGCTTTCCGCTCCTAAAACAGAGCGCCGGTGTCAGTGGAAGGCAGACTCATGAAGCTCGCCCCTGTTTCCAGCGCCATGGCTACCTCAAGACCCTTCCCGTACCCTCTGCCTGAGTGCCCCTTCCCAGCTGTCTTCCCCTCCTCCCCAGGGGCCAACCACTCCCCAGCCCCTTGTGGTAGCCCCTTCCCTGCCGCTCCTTAGAAGTTTTCCACCCGGACGTGCACCCTTAACACTATGGACTGCTTTTGCCTCTTCTAGGAATAGGAAAATGGAATTGGGCCAGGCGTGGTGGCTCACGCCTGTAACCCCAGCACTTTGGGAGGCCAAAGTGGATGGATCACCCGAGGTCAGGATTTCGAGACCAGCCTGGCCAACATTCTGCTATTTTTAGTAGAAACGCTGTCTCTACTAAAAATACAAAATATAGCTGGATGTGGTAACACATGCCTGTAATCCCAGCTACTCGGGAGGCTGAGGCAGGAAAATCACTTGAACCCAGGAAGTGGCAGAGGTTTCAGTGAGCCGAGATCACACCTCTGCACTCCATCCTGGGCGACAGAGTAAGACTCCATCTAAAAAAATAAAAGGAATCATATGGTGCATTCTTGTTTGTATTATTTTATCTTGTTTTAGATACAGGGTCTCACTCTGTGGCTCAGGCTCGAGTGCAGTGATGTGATCATAGCTCACTGCAGCCTTGAACTCCTGGCTCAACTCATCCTCCTGCCTCAGCTTCACAGGCATGTGCCATGACACCTGGCTACGTTTTGTATTTTTTGTAGAGATGGGATCTTGCTATGTTGCCCAGGCTGGTCTCAAACTCCTGGGCTCAAGAGATCCTCCCACCTGAGCCTCCCAAAGTGCTGGGCTTACAGGCGTGAGCCACTGCGTGAGACCCACACACGTGTGTGCCAGTCCTGCGTTCTCTGTCATTGCTGAGGCTCCGTCTTCCGGCTGTCCTGCAATTTGCTCATCTTTTCACCTGTGGACGGACGTCTGTGGGTCTTTTTATTCTGTTTCCAGTTCCCGGCTGCTATGGGTAACACGGCCGTGAGCACTCATCTCCGTGCGGGCATGTGATTTTATTGCTCTGGGGGATATATGCCAAGGAGTGGGATTGCTGGCTCGCGGGACAGGATGATCTTCAATTTTAGTGCCTAATGTCGCAATGACTTCCAAAATGGCAGAGCAGGTTCAGCAAGAACCGCGGTTCTCTGCAGTGCCACCAGCTCTTGATGGTGTTGGCCTCTAACTTTTGCCCATCCGTCCGGCATGGGTCTCCTCCTCTTGTGGTTTCCTCACATGCTGGAATCACCGTGGCAGTACTGGGTCATGCTGGTGAGCTTGGGTCAGGAGCGCAGGTCCTGGGTTGGAGCCCCGGCACTGCCTTTCTTGGTGATACAGCCTTGGGTAGGTTACTTATCCTCTCTGTGCCTCAGTCTCTTCATCTGTAAAGTGGGTGTCTTGGTCCTTTCTGGCTTTGATCACAAAAGATCTTGGGCTGGGTAATTTACAACTAATAGAAATGTATTCCTCACAGTTCTGGAGGCTGGCGAGGCCACGTTCCGGGTACCGGCAGATTCTGTGTCTGGTGAGGGCCACTCTTTGCTTCATAGATGGCGCTTCCTGTGTCCTCACATGGCAGAAGGCAGAAGGGCAAGGGGACCAGGGTTCTCTTTTCAACCTCATTTTTTTTTTCTGAGATAGAATTTTGCTCTTTTGCACAGGCTGGAGTGCAGTGGCGTGATCTCGGCTCACTGCAACCTCCGCCCCCCTACCATGTTCAAACAATTCTCCTGCCTCGGCCTCCTAAGTGTCTGGGATTATAGGCACCCGCCACCACACCTGGCTAGCTTTTGTATTTTTAGTACAGACGGGGTTTCGCCACGTTGGCCAGGCTGGTCTTGAACTCCTGACCTCAGGTGATCCACCCACCTTGGCCTCCCAAAGTGTTGTGATTACAGATGTGCTGTGAGCCGCCGTGCCTGGCCCTTCAGCCTCCTTTGTAAGAGCCCTGATCCCATTTGTGAGGCAGAGCACTGACGATTTAATCATTCGCCCAAAGGCTGCAGCTCTCGATACTATTAATATTAATGTTATGTTGGGTGCTAGGCTCCAACGTGTGGATTTTTGCTGCGCCCTGAATATCCAGACTAGAGCAGTGAGCGTGATGACTGTACCATCCCCAGGGTGAAGGGGCTGACATGGGTAAGGGGCCTGGTGTACAGCGGGCACTCAGGGAGACTCAGTTTAAACTATTGTTTTTATTTTTATTGTTAGAGATAGGGTCTTGCTCTGTTGCTCAGGATGGAGCGCAGTGGGGCAATCTCAGCTCACTGCAGCCTTGACCTCCTGGGCTCAAGTGATCGTCCTTCTTCAGCCTCCTGAGTAGCTGGGACCACAGGCATGGACCACCATGTCCCGCTGAGCTTGTCTGTCTATTTGTTTTAGCAGAGATGGGGTTTTGCTATGTTGCCCAGGCTGGTCTCAAACTTCTGGCCTCACACTGTCCTGCCTTGGCCTCCCAAGTGCTGAGATGACCATGGTGAGCCACTGTGTGCAACCAGCGCTAATTACTCATTTTTAAATATTGTTGCTCTGCCTGGGATGGGGCATTTGCATCTCTGTCCTGCCTGCAGAACTGGGAGCTCCTCAGAGGCTGGAACCTCCCTTCTGCCCAACACCCCTACATTGTGGGCACTTTGCACTATGAAGTTTTGTCGAATGAATTACTGACTGACTCGTGCTGGATCCTGAGCGAACAGCCTAAGACCCAAAGATTGGTAAGATGAGGTTTAACCTCGATGGGCTGGAGCCTCCCTGGGGAGAACAGGCAGTGCTGGGACCCTCAGACCCTTCCCTGCACAGCCAGAAGCCAAGACTAGGACTGGAGAGGCTGGCGGAGGGCGTGGTGCTGAGAACAGAGCCGGCGTGGCACACACCCTTAAGGAATTGCTGTTGGCATCTGGCGGGTTGGTGCTGGCCCAGCGCTCTGCCGGAAGCCTCTCTCTGGGCAAGAAGGGAGCTGGGGCCGAGGCGACAGCCACACAGCCAGAGGCAAGCACAGCAGACGCCGGGAGACGTGGCTTCTCTTCCTGGCCTGTTTTCTGGGGGAGCGTGGTGGTTCCTCTAAGCTTGCCGTCCAAGCCACTCTGCAGTCTTCTCTGCCGTCCGTGACCCCCAGGGACTGACCCCGGTCCCCTCGTTCTCTGGCTCGTAGTTAGGTTTGGCCAATGGGAGGTCCATCAGGAGACTGGAGACTGGGGGCAGCGCCCAAGGCCAGGGAGACTGGAGAGTGGGGGGGAGCACCCTAGTCCAGGGAGGAAAGTCACTTTCTCAAAAACAAAATCATCTAGTGGCAGAGCTGGGACGTGATCCCCAAACCCCGACACAGACTGTGTGTGTGTGTGTGTGTGTGTGTGTGTGTCTGTGTGTCTGTGTATGTCTGTGTGTATGTGTGTCTATGTGTCTGTGTGTGTGTGTGTCTGTGTGTGTGTCTCTGTGTGTATGTGTGTCTGTGTGTGTGTGTGTATGTATGTGTGTGTGTATGTGTGTGTGTGTCTGTGTGTCTGTGTGTGTCTGTGTGTGTGTCCGTGTGTGTCTGTGTGTGTGTGTGTATGTGTGTCTGTGTGTCTGTGTGTGTGTGTGTCTGTGTGTGTCTGTGTGTGTGTGTGTCTGTCTGTGTGTGTGTGAATATACATAGCATAAAATTCTCCACCTTAAGCATCTGAAAGTCTACAGCTCAGTGACATCAGGTGCCTCCACCATGTATGTGGAGACTTCCGGATCTTCACGAGCTAGCTCCAGAACACATTCATGGGCCCCGAAGAGGAAACCAAACCTGCCAACCTTGATCTTGGAGTTTCCAGCCTCCAGAACTGTAAGAAAATAAACGTGTGTTGTGGAAGCCACGCAGCCCGTGGTCTTTGTTACGGCCGCCCGAGCTGATGAATACACCCGGCGGCAGCCATGCATGTGCACCGTCTTGGAAACCGGTCTCTCCGCCTCAATAAAGCCTTGAGAAGACAGCAGTCCCGGCCAACGCTCCGATTGTACCCTCGTGAGAGACCCCAAAGCAGAGCCACCCTGCCAACTGCTCTCCAATCCCTGACCCACAGTTTCTGACCCACAGAAGCTGTGAGATGACACGTGTTTGTGGTTGGTTTTAGGCTATTTTGTTACACGGCAGTCGATAGCTAATACACCTGCCAAGAAGCAGCCATGCAGTCATCCAGCTCCCAGGCTTGGTTTGACCCAGCCCAGCGGGGGTGTTTCCCTCTCCCCTCTGAAGCAGAGGAAGTGCCGTGCGGCGGAGTGTCAGCTCTGGCTTTCCCAGAGCTCCGACCCACGGGATGTAGGAGGTGCGTGGAGCTAGCATGGTCCCATGTGACTCACCGTCCAGCTGCGTTTGATGGGAGGCCATGGCCGGCTCAGTGGCCCATCCCCTCGTCTGTCCCTTTGCTCTCACTCTTGCTGTCCTAAGCTCGAACCCCATTAGAGTAGCGTTAGCCAGGAAGCCCTGCTTTGGCCCCTGTGCTCCAGGAAACCTGGGCTGAAGCAAAGAGCTGTCAGTCAAGGAGCCCCACCTTCTCCTGATCAAGAGTTGACCCGAGGGAGGCCAGCAGCCTCTCTTATCCCAGACTCTGAATCTGGGAGAATATGAAGAAATAGCAGGGAGATGATTCACGCCGCAGGCAAGCCCGGTTGAGCTGTTCCGCCGTTCTCCTGAGTCATCCCCTTCCCTCCCCAGACTCCCTTTGTGCCTGAGTTTTGGACTTGGTTTCTGTTGCTTGCAGCCAAAGATCTCCAACTCAGAGAGATACAGATTCTAGCTGTTATTTTTGCTTTTTAATTCAATGACTGATTTATGCTCGGCATATAGTTGATGTTCAACAAACACTTGTCAGCTATGAGTGGATAACACACCCGCCGTTCCGCGGGAGGCTCCCGGGCAGATGGACACTTAATCAGGACGACTTTTTTTTTTTTTCTCAGGCCTATTTTTAAAGTTCTGCAGGGAAAGACACTCTAAAAATTTCCTTAGCAACTTTTCTAAACGTCTAGCAACACGATGCCATGGATCTCTTTCTCACACCCGAACCGGTTTGTGCCTGTTGCAGCTAAAGCTCTCGCTTTTCTCCTTGCTTTTTGCTTGTTTCATCCTTGCTTGTCATGCACAGGTGTCTGTTGTATCCAGCTCCTCGCCACGTCCTGCCGGGAAAACGCAAATGACAGGTGCCCCTTTGCCCTTGAGGAGAGACTGTTGGCTGGAAGTCAAGGGGCCTGAATTTTAGTCCCTTCCCGTTACTGGGCATCAGTTTCCCCGCTTATGAAATGAGGGCTTTGTGCTAGACTGGGCACAGCCAGGAGTTTTAATCCTGTGCCAATTCTTAGATTGCAAGAAGGTCTAGACCAGGTGTCCCCAAACTTTTTACACAGAGGGCCAGTTCACTGTCCCTCAGACCGTTGGAGGGCCGCCACATACTGTGCTCCTCTCACTGACCACCAATGAAAGAGGTGCCCCTTCCTGAAGTGCGGCAGGGGGCCAGATAAATGGCCTCAGGGGGCCGCATGTGGCCCACGGGCCATAGTTTGGGGACGCCTGGTCTAGGCTGAGGATCCTCAGGCAACGCTCAAGCTCAGTGGGAGAGAGCGAGCTGGGATTGATTTCTGATGTCTACCTGGGTGTCATCTGGGAAACCTCTATGCGTTCGCTGACCCTGAGCTTGGCCATCTCAGAGTTTCCTGCAGGTTTCCGCAGCGTCTGACCTGGGGAAACTCCATGGGAACCACGTGGAGTATTCACTCACAGACGTCAAGAACGTGGCTGTTGCGGCCAAGATTCACGGAGCGTTCCGAGCATTCCAGGGTGTGGGAAGAAGTGTCAGAGGAGGGCGGTCCCAGCCGGCCCCCTCCTCCCCTAAGGTAACAGAGTCTTCTTTGGGTCTTGGACCTGGGCCCCCTTACTTGGAGGAATTAAAGTATCTTCCTCTTCCCAGATTCTGAGCTTTGGGGAATGAGATTCGGGATGAGCCTCTGCTGGCAGACGGAAAGGGTCTGTTGGCAATAATGATATCACAGCAGTATCCACTCTGACCACCTAGGGCTGAGCACTCACCATGGGCCCCGTGTGACAAGAGCGACCTCCGGGACGCCCCTAGGAGCTGGTGCTACCCTTGCCTCCTGCCGTCGGATCCCCAAAAGACAGCTCAAGCGACGCTGGCCGTCATCCATCAGACCACGTGCAAGCTTGCTTTCAATTTCCAGTGGCACTCATTGCTTCTAGAAAAAATCTGCATGCAGGGCCAGGCACCGTGGCTCATGCCTGTAATCCCAGCGCTTTGGAAGGCCAAGGCTGGCAGATCACAAGGTCAGAAGACTGATACCATCCTCGCTAATATGGTGAAACCCCGTCTCTACTAAAAATACAAAAATTAGCTGGGCGTGGTGGCGCATGCCTGCAATCCCGGCTACTCAGGAGGCTGAGGCAGGAGGATGGCTTGAACCCAGGAGGCAGAGGTTTTGCAATGAGCCAAGACCACGTCACTGCATTCCAGCCTGGAGACAGTGAGACTCTGTCTCAAAAAAATAGAAATCTGCAAGCATTACCATGACTTTCAAGGCCCCACCCACCCCTCCAACCTCTCTTCTCCGCTCTGCTCCGGCCCCGGCAGCTTTCCCTCTGTTCCTGCGACAGGCTGATTTGTGTCTGCCTCGGGGCTCCCCCCGCCTCGCCTGGCGGACCTTTCCCCCAGATGTCTGCATGGCTTGCTCTTCCTCACCCTTCATTCTGTCTTAATTCTTCTAAACACCAGTTGGCAGCACCAGCTCCTAGGGGTGCCCTGGAGGTCCCTACAACAAAATACCACAGACTACGCGGCTCATAAACAACAGAAATGTATTTGTTGCAGTTTTGGAGACTGGGGAGTCCAAGATCAAGGCAGATGGGGTGTCCGGGGAGGGCTCATTTTCTGGCTGATAGATGGCCATCTTCCCACGGTGTCCTCTCACGGCGGAAGGGACGGGATCTCGTGAAGGCCTCTGTTACAAGGGCACAAATCCCATTCATGAGGGCCCCACCCTCATGACTGAATCACCCCTCCCCCCGAAAGGTGCCATCTCCTAATCCCGTCAATTTAGGACTTGGGATTTCAACATATGATTCTTGGGGTTGGGGAACAAACATTAGACCGTAACAGGACAAAACATGATGGTGCAGCTGACGTCAGTGGTGGCTTTGTTGTGATGAAATGTGGCTTCTTTACACCCACTGTTCAGACAAGGACACGGAGGCCCCGGGATGCCCACCTGGGAGCGAAGGAGTGTGGGCGCTGGGCGGGGCAGGTCTCCTGCAGATGCCCGTGGAGACTCCCACTGTTTCCGGGAGGCCAGCTCTCGCGGCACATGAACGACCTACCACAGCCAGAGCCTCAGGTGCCAGCATCCCCCTGGGGCATGTGGGAAGCACCACAGATGCAGGACCGGCATGCAGGGAAGACGCAGCCCCGGGCCAGGACTGTCTCTCTATTTATTACCCTATGAATCATGGCTTGGATTTTCCCAGCAATCCTCTTGGCAGCTAGCAGGTTTTTATCTTTAGCGGCTGAGCTGGAAGGCACCTGGCTGTGGACAGGTAAACGCCCAGCACTGCTCCTTTTTGCTGGGGCCCTGGGACAAAGGAGGGGGTGGTGAGGAGGTCAGGTGGTTCCCCATAATCAGTGTCCTGAGGCTAAGCCCCCCCGGGAGCTCAAGACCAGAGAACAAAGGCAGGTGGACAGAGAGCAGAAAGCGCCCTTCGGGGCCTGACCAGGCATCCAGGATGCTGGGGGCTTCCAGGCTCTAAAGCTGTGACTCCCAAACCCATGATCAAAGCTGTTCTCCATCCACCTGACTCCAGTGAATAAGAACAACACTGGAGACACGGCAGCGCAGTTGTTAAAAGCAAAATCGCTGCTCTAGAGCTATGTGACCTCAGGCAAGTCACCTCACCTCTCTGAGCCTCTTTTTCCTCATCTGTAAAGTGAAGATAATAATAGTAGCCATTTGGGCCGGGGCAGTGGCTCACACCTGTAATCCCAGCACATTGGGAGGCCAAGCTGGACGAATCACTTTAGGCCAGGAATTTGAGACCAGCCTGACCGATATGGTGAAACCCCATCTCTGCTACAGATACAATAATCTCCTGGGCGTGGTGGTGTGCACCTGTAATCCCAGCTTCTTGGGAAGCTGAGGCAGGAGAATCACTTGAACCTGGGAGGTGGAGGCTGCAATGAGCCGAGATCTCACCATTGCACTCCAGCCTGGGTGACAGCAAGACTCTGTCTCAAAATAATAATAATAGCCATTTGAATGGCTTGTTATGAAAATTAAATGAGTTGATATAAATTAAATGGGTTTCAAAAAAGTAGTGCCTGGTATACAGTATGTTAGAAAATCTAGCTGTGATCATGTGTCTATATATGTGAGGAGAAAAAAGATGGGAAGGAAATTAACTAAAACGTCCGTGTGAAACCGCCTTTGCAAGATGCTGACTGAGGCAGTAAAGAGCTCGCTTAGCCGACTCCGTCCTGCTTCGAACCTCCAAGCTGTCCTTGTTCATTCCTGGGCTTAGGCTGAGCTCACTTTGGGAGGAACTTGGTTTATCATTCATAGCGAAAAACAGGGATGCTAGCAGCCCTTTTCCGAAGCAGCCCTCCTTCTTGCCTGGGGACTAGATTGCCTTTGTAGGACTCACTTTAGCCACAGGATTAGAAATTATGGTTTAGGGGCCAGGCATGGTGGCTCACAGCTGTAATCGCAGCAATCACCTGAGGTCGGGAGTTTGAGACCAGCCTGACCAACAGGGAGAAACCCCATTTGTAGTAAAAACAACAACAACAACAACAACAAAATTAGCCAGGCATACTGGCGCATGCCTGTAATCCCAGCTACTCTGGAGGCTGAGGCAGGAGAATCACTTGAACCCGGGAGGTGGAGGTTGCAGTGAGCCGGGATCATGCCAGAAGAGCTTTTCTTCTAGTCCTGTTCATCTGGGCGTTGGCTGCATGGATGTGCTCACCTTTGGAAATGCATTGCTCTGTGCACTTGTGATCTATGCACTTTTTTTTTTTTTTTGAGGTGGAGTCTCACTCTCGCCCAGGCTGGAGCGCAGTGGCTTGATCTCGTCTCACGGCAACCTCTACCTCCCAGGTTCAAGTGATTCTCACGCCTCAGCCTCCCGAGTAGCTAGGACTACAGGCACGTGCCACCACACCTGGCTAATTTTTGTATTTTTATTAGAGATGGGGTTTCACCATGTTGACCAGGCTGGTCCTAAACTCCTGACCTCAAGGGATCCGCCCACCTCAGCCTCCCAGAGTGCTGGGATTATAGGTGTGCGCCACTGCATCCAGCCTTTATTTTGTATTTTAGTAAAAATACTAGAGATAAAAGAGAGATAAAAGATCACGGCAGTCCTGTCTTCTTCCACCGGACATTGCTGTGTCTGCCTGAAATGTTGAATCGGCAGCAGCCCTTCTGACTGGGGCACAGAGCAAAGTCAGCAGAAAGATGGAAGGATCCTGGATTCTTGGTGAGGGTGAAGCACTCAGAGGTGGGTCTTTGTCCCCTCCCCTTGAACGCGGACGGACTGCTGTGATGGCCTCAAGCACTGGGTGTGGTGGAAGTGGCTGCAAGAGTTCTGAGGCTTGGTCATTAAAAGTGATATGGCTGTACGCGGTGGCTCACGTCTGTGATCCCGGCACTTTGGGAGGCTGAGGCAGGTGGATCACTTGAGGTCAGGAGTTCAAGACCAGCCTGGTCAACATGGTGAAACCTTGTCTCTACTGAAAATACAAAAATCAGCCGGGTGTGGTGGCACACGTCTGCAATCCCAGCTACTCCAGAGGCTGAGGCAAGAGAATTGCTTGAGCCCAGGAGGTGGAGGTTGCAGTGAGCCAAGATTGCACCACTGCACTCCGGCCTGGGCGATAGTGTGAGTGAGACTCCATCTCAAAAAAAAAGTGGTATGGCCTCTCCTTGGCTCCCCTGGGACACACGTAGGGGATCCGCCCCTCATGAGCGGCAGGAAAGGCGTCTGGCTTTCTCGAAGCAGCCATGCTGAAATGAACCCACGAGCAGGAGAGCGACGCCCGAGGAGCACCCGCTGTTTGAGTCTGCCCAGCTCAGGTGTCAGGCTGTCAATGAGACGGCAGCCAGGTGGCACTGGCAGCACCGGCCCCTCTACCTGCACCCTCCAAGAGATCCAGAGCTCAAACCGCCCTGTGGAGCCACTCCCCAAATCTCCCCCTCAGAAACCATGAGCTAGGGAATGATTCTCGCTGCTTCAAGTCTCCAGGTTTGGGGGTGATTTGTTGTGCAGACACAGATAACTAACACGCCAGCTTCCTTCTGAGCAGTCGTCATATGAAGTAATAGGTCTCCCTGAATGCTTAAGCCAGAAGCCGGTGAACATTCCTGTAAAGGTCAGATATTAAATATTTCAGGCGTTCCGGATCACACAGTCTCTGCTGCAGCTCCGAAGCTTGCCGTCGCGGCGGGAGAGCAGCCGTTGGCAGTGGCAAGGGGTGGACATAACTGTGTCCTATGAACCTTCATTGACAGAAACAAGGAGCCAGACCACGAGTAGCAGTTTGCTGACCCCTGGTTTAAGCCATTTTTGAGTTAAGTTTTCTGTTACTTGCAGCCCCAAACGTACTCACAGTTACAACTATCCAATCAGAGAGCTCCAGGCAAAGTACAACCACAAAACGTTCTGCGTATTGCAGTCTCAGTGTGTGCAGAGTTCTCTGGGTGTGTGCAGAGTTCTCTGGGTGTGTGCAGAGTTCTCTCTCTGGGTGTGTGCAGAGTTCTCTCTGGGTGTGTGCAGAGTCCTCTCTCTGGGTGTGTGCAGAGTCCTCTCTCTGGGTGTGTGCAGAGTTCTCTGGGTGTGTGCAGAGTTCTCTCTCTGGGTGTGTGCAGAGTTCTCTGGGTGTGTGCAGAGTTCTCTCTGGGTGTGTGCAGAGTTCTCTGGGTGTGTGCAGAGTTCTCTCTCTGGGTGTGTGCAGAGGTCTCTCTCTGGGTTAGCGCATAGGTCTCTGGGTGTGTGCATGGGCTTTGGGGTGTGTGTGAGCTCTGGGGTATGTACCTGGGCTCTGGGTTGTGTGCACAGGTCTTGGTGTGTGTGCATAGGCATGGGAGCTGTGTATAGGTCTTGGGATGTGTGCATAAGTTCTGGAGGTGTGCATGCTTGACCTTTGCGGGTACGTGCTTAGGTTTCTGGGTATGTGCATGGGCTCGAGTGGGTGCGCAGGTCTTGGTGTGTGTGCACAGCTGTGGAGTTGTGCACAGGTCTGAGGGTGTGTGCATGGGCTCTAGGGCATGTTCACAGGTCTGAAAATGTGTGTACATGTCAGGATGTGTACACAGGTCTGTGTATGTGAGCTCCGGGGGTGTGCATGAGCACACAGGTCTGAGTGTGTCATGTGGGCTGTATGGGGTGTGCACAGATTTGGGGTGTGCATGGGTTCTGGGGGTACATGCATGAGCACACAGCTCTGGGGATTTGTGTGTGAGCTCTAGTGCTATGTGAATGGGCTCTGGGGTGTGCGCACAGGTCTGTATGTCTGTGAGAGCTCTGGGGGTATGTACACAGGTCTGTGTGTGTGTGAGCTGTGGGGTGTGCGCACAGCTCTGGGTGTGTGTGTGTGTGTGTGCGCTCTCAGGTATGGGCACGGATTCTGGGGATGCTAGCATGTGCCCTGGGCTGACCCCGCCCACCCACCATCCTGTCTGCTGAGACAAGAAGGGCTGAGCTGTTGGTTCATGAAGGTCTCTTGGGTGTCTCTTCTCAAGCCATCCCCAGCCCCTGTGTATCCTCCTCCCCCTCCCCCTCCCGCTCCTCCCCCTCCCCCTCCCCCTCCCCCCCTCCCTCCCCCTCCCCCCTTCCCCCTCCCCCCTCCTCCTCCCCATCCTCCTCCTCCTCCCCTTCCTCCTCCCCTTCCCCCTCCTCCCCCTCCTCCTCCTCCTCCTCCTCCTTACAGGCTCCAGGTTCTCTGGAATCCAACTAACTGGATCCTCAGCCAGCCAGGCAGGCAGGAATGTGGGGGCCTCCTCTCAAGCAAGGACCTAAAGGCTAAGCTGGGTGTGGGACAGGCCTGTGCAGAGCAGAGAGGGAGGAAGGCCCAGGGCGTGCTTGGAGAGTGCCCTCCTCTCCCCAGCCTCCCTTGTCCCACCTCGCACGGCCCCGGGGAAGACTGGCTTCACTCACAGCAATGACCGTTTGCTGAGAGCTCAGCATTTGCAAGCAGGTGATGGGGAGGACTCTAGGTGCTGGGGAGGACTCTAGGTGCTGGGGAGGACTCTAGGTGCTGGGGAGGACTCTAGGTGCTGGGGAGGACTCTAGGTGCTGGACGCGCTGTTAGCCTCATTTCATGGCGGAGGGAACAGGTGAACAGAGAGAGAAGTCACTCTCCTGGGGACACACGATAAAAGGCAGGATTCCCACCCAGGCTGGCTGTCCCCATGCTGAGATGTAGGATGAGTGAGTCCTCAGGCAAAGCCAGAGCAGACCCAGCTGAACGGCGCAGCCCCTGGCAAGGCCATGAGTCTCGCTGGCTGGGGGCCCTGCCCCTCCCGCCCAGGTGGGTCTGCCCCGGGCTGGCGGGGTGGTGCGGGCTGATGCCAGCGCCCCTGCTGCTTGCCGCCTGCCTGCTCATCTTGTTTGTTCCAATTATGTCAAGTAAGTCATTATAATTTTATGTTTTTTAGATTAACATTTTTGCTCAAGGGCACAGTAATTAGCGAGCGGCTGGGAGTTGAACGATTCTGAGCAACAGTAACGCAAAGTTTTTCCCGGTAAATCTTTGGAATGGCCTAGAGGCTTCTGAGCTGCCCGGGCAGCCCCTTAGCTCCATGAGAGGGAGGTTCGCACAGGACAGACAGGCTGGGTGAGAACAGAAGGGCCCCGCAGCTCTGTCTACCAGCCCCGCCGCCCTGCCGCGGAGGGGCTCCACATAGCAGAGGGGCTCCCCATGGCCGGGACCCCCATCTCATCCGTCCTTGGGAGTCCCTGCTGGGGAACTGCTCTCCCCTTCCACCCTTTTTCCAGGCGCCTTATCTGTTTTGTCCATTGCCTAGAATTGTGCGTGGCACACAGTAAGCGCCCAGTAAATGCTTACTAATTAAATGACTGGAGAGGTTGCAAACTGGGGGCTCATAGGCAAATTCAGCCCTTGATATGTTGAGCTGAGCCAGCACAATCTATTTTCTATATATATATATTTTTTGAGATATATATTATATATATATATGTATATTTTGCTTATGCACACACCCCTCACACAACAGAGTCTCGCTCTGTTCCCCAAGCTGGAGTCGGGGGCCCGATCTCGGCTCACTGCAACCTCCGCCTCCCAGGTTCAAGTGACTGTCCTGCCTCAGCCTCCGGAGTAGCTCAGATTACAGGTATGCACACCACGCTTGCCTGATCTTTGTAATTTTAGTAGAGACAGGGTTTCACCATGTTGGCCAGGCTGGTCTCGAACTCTTGACCTCAAATGATCTGCCAGCGTCGGCCTCCCAAAGTGCTGGGATTACAGGTGTAAGCCACTGCACCTGGCCTATTTTATATCGTTTGAATGAGTTGTCACTGTTTAACAAGGAGAAGTTTTGCACCTAAACGTCCAGCTTTTCTGGGAAACTCAGGGTTTCTGGCCACATTGGTCTGTATTCCTGTTATAAGAAAGGAGTGCCAATTCAGACCCCACGAGAGGGTTCTTGGATCTCGCGCAAGAAAGAATTCAGGGCCAGTCCCCCGTTCGAAGCAAAAGCAAGTTTAATAGGAAAGTAGAAAACAACAGCGTGGTCACTCCATAGTAGAGCACCCTGAGGGCCGCTGGGGGCCCACCTTCAGGGTTCTTTCTTGATGATATGCGAAACAAAGCGTGCATGATTCCTGCCTCCCCTTTTTAGACCATATAGGGTAACCTCCCGACATTGCCATGGCATCTGTACACTGTCATGGCGCGGGTGGGAGTGTAGCAGGGCGGACGGCCAGAGGTCACTCTCGTCGCTGTCTTGGTTTTGGTGGGATTTGGCAGGCTTCTTTACTGCACCCTGTTTTATCAGCAAGGTCTCTGTGACCTGTGTCTTGTGCTGACCTCACATCTCATCCTGTGACTTAGAGTGCCTTCACCGTCTGGGAACGCAGTCCATTTTACCCAGCTCCGATTCGAGATGGAGTTGCTCTGGGTCACACGCCTCTGACATTCCCATGCAGCTGTAACTGCTGGAGGCAAAACGTGACTACGACCTCCGGACGTTTCCCATCTGACCCAGGGAGATTTAGGTTCAGTGCCTTGATTGACAGAGGCGCGTTCTAGCAGCCTTACACAACGGAGTCTCTTCCCTGTACAACAGTTCATGGTCAGGGTGGGCATTTGGGTACAGGAGGGTTCCCGCCATCCTGGGGTTCCACCATGCCCCTGAGCTTCAAAGCTACAATGGCTTCTACTTGGTGGAAAAGAAAGGGACCCAGGAGCACACGGGGAGGCTGGGAAGGTCAGGCCTGCGAGGGGCCATGTCGCTTCACTCGCTTCCATTGGCCAGAGCTCAGCCCACGGCCGCTGCGAACTGCGCAGGAGGCTGGGAAAGTCTGTCTGGGTGGAAGCGAGTGGTCTCTGCCCACAGCCAGCTTCTCTCACCCGGCCCAGGAAGCCATCCTCTCCTCCTGGGCTAACCGTCTGGCTCTCTCATCGTTACGCATATTTCCCCCCACCCCCAAATCTATTGTTTTGGCCATAAAATTGATATCTGGAACTCTTCCTGGCGGAGGTTTTGCAGCTCAAAGCCCAGATTTTTGGAATCTGAAAGCGCAGGCTTGTGAAACGAGTAACGTTTGTTTTGCTTTCTTATCCTACTTTTCCCCGGGCAGTGGGTGTTAGGAGGTCTAGTTTGGCAGAAGGCACAGGGAAGGGGGCAAATAATTTTCAGGATCAAAAGGGCACTGGTTTGAAACGGTGCCCCGAGACATGATAACACGACGGAAAGGTCAACATGGTGCATCCTGATCTAGCAATTCCACTCCTAGGTATTCACCCCAGAGACCCAAAGGCATGTGCCCTACTTTAGAGAAGACAAACACTTGTAGCAGCTTTATTCGTAACAGCTAAAAACTGGGAACAGTTCAAATGTCCGTCAGCCGGTGAACAGATAAATTGTCATGTAGCCACGCCACGGAGTCCCGCGCAGTGCTAGGAAGGGGTCAACTATTGGTGTACACAGCACCGTGGGTGACTCCAAAGCCATGATGCGGAGGCAGGGGCTGGCAAGAAAGGCTCTTCTCTCCAAAGGCTGGGTCAGCCCGGATGCCGTGGCTCACGCCTGCAATCCCAGCACTTCGGGAGGCTGAGGCAGGTGGATCACCTGAGGTCAGGAGTTCAAGACCAGTCTGGTCAATAAGGTGAAAGCCCGTCTCTACTAAAAATAACAAAAATTAGCCAGGCATGGTGTTGGGCACCTGTAATCCCAGCTACCTGGGACACTAAGGCAAAAGAATCTCTTGAACCCGGAAGGCGGAGGTTGCAGTGAGCCGAAATCCCACCACTGCTCTCCAGCCTGGGCGACAGAGCGAGACTCTAAGAAAAAAAAAAAAAAAAAAAAAAACCACCAAAACCACAAAGGGCCAGGTCAAACATCTTTGGCTTTGCAGGCCTCCAGTCTCTTTCTCAGCCTCTCAACTCTACCCATGTAGCATGAAAGCAGCCATACCCAATACGTAGGTGAATGAACATGGCTGTGTTCTAATAAAACTTTATTTACGGCCAGGTACAGCAACTCACACCTGTAATCCCAGCACTTTGGGAGGCCAAGGTGGGAGGATTGCTTGAGCCCAGGAGTTTGAGACCAGCCTGGATAACATAGAGACCCTGTCTCCACCAAAAAAAATTTAGCCAGTCTGGTGGCACATGCCTCCAGTCCCAGTGACTCAGGAGGCTGAGGTAGGATTGCTTGAGCCCAGGAGGCCGAGGCTGCAGTGAGCCATGTTCACGCCATTGAACTCCGGGAAAGGACAGCGGATTCTGATGGAAGCGAGTGTCCACAAATAAAGTGTTGCTTGTTTGTTTTGAGACAGGGTCTTACTTTGGGTGCCAAAGTAAGCAAAACAAACAAACAACACTTTATTTATGGACACTAACATTTAAATCTCTTATAATTTTTATGTGTCATGAAGTATTCTTGTTTTTTTCAACCACCGCAAAATGGAAAAGCCCAGCTGCACTCATTCGCTGCTGGTGGGAATGCAGAATGGTAAACAATTGTGGAAGACAGGCGGTTTCTTAGAACGCTGACCGCAGTCTTACGGCGCTGTCCAGCGGTCACTCTTCCAGGTATTTACTCAAGTGATCTGGAAACTTATATCTATGCAGAAACCTGCACATGAATGCGCAGAGCAGCCACAGTCATAATCACCCTAAACTGGAAGCGAGCAAGACGCTCTTCCATGGGTGAATAGGGTGGGGGCCCAGTGGCTCACACCTGTAATCTCAGCATTTTGGGAGGCTGAGGCAGGAGGATCCTTTCAGACCAGGAGTTTGAGACCAGGTGGGGCAGCACAGTGCGACCCTGTCTCTATTTAAAAAAATAAAATAAAAGGTGGCTGAGTGCAGTGGCTCACGCCTGTAATCCCAGCACTTTGGGAGGCTGAGGCAGGTGGATCACTTGAGGCCAGGAGTTCAAGACCAGACTGGGCAACATGGCGAAACCCTGCCTCTACTAAAAATACAAAAATTACCTGGAAGTGGTGGTGCACACTTGTAATCCCAGCTACTTGGGAGGCTGAGGCAGGAGAATCGCTTGAACCCGGGAGGCAGAGGTTGCAGTGAGCCGAGATCGTGCCATTGCACTCCAGCCTGGGCAACAGAGCAAGATTCGCTCGCAAAAATAAATAATTTTTTCTAAAAAGGTGAATGGACAAACTGTGGCCCATCCAGACAGTGGACTATTACTTAGTGCTAAAAAAGGTGTGAGCTATCAAGCCCCACAAAGACATGGAAGAAACTTCAATGCATACTACTAAGTGAAAAGCCATTCTGAAAGGCTGCGTGCTGCGATTCCAGCTATGTGACATTCTGGAAAAGGCAAAACTATAGAGACAGTAGAAAGATCAGTGGCTGCGGGGGCCTGCAGCAGGGGGAGAGAGGGATGAAAAGAGGGAGCCCAGCTGACTTTTAGGGCAGTGAATGTCATGGGACATTTCTTTCTTTTTTTTTGAGATGGGATTCTTGCTCTGTCACCCAGGCGGGAGTGCAGTGGCACAGTCTCAGCTCGCTGCAACCTCCACTTCTGGGTTCAAGCCATTTTCCTGCCTCAGCCTTCTGAGTTGCTGGGACCACAGGCACATGGCACTATGCCCACTAATTTTTGTATTTTTTTTGTAGAGACGAGGTTCCACCATGTTGGTCAGGCTGGTCTCAAACTTCTGACCTTGTGATCCGCCCGCCTCGGCCTCCCAAAGTGCTGGGATTACAGGTGTGAGCCACCGATTCCAGCCAATACATTTCTTAAAACCTATAGAACCCTCCAACTCCAAGAGTGACCCCCACTATAAACTATGGACTATAGTGTCTCAATATTGAGTCATTATTGTAACAAGCGTATCACATGAATGCAAGATATGGATACCAGGGGATACGGTACACCAGGGGTGGGAAGTGAGCGTGTGTGCGTGTGCAATTCTCTATCCTGTCTACGCAATTGTTCTGTAAACATAAAACTGTATTTTTAAAAGTCTATTCATTATTTTTTAAAATACAAAAAAGTAAAAAGCATTCTTCGCTTGCAGGTCCTAAAAAGCAGGCAGCAGGCCAGATGTGGCCGCGGGGACGTGTATTTTGCTGAGCCCTGTGAAAAGGGAAGGAAGCCAGGCCTAGAGAGCTCACAGAGCAGGATTCCATCAAGAGCAAACTCTGAAAAGATGAGGCTGCCTCACAGTGTCAGGCTGATTGAGGGCGGGGTGGGAGCGATCAGCTGGGAAAGGAGCTTTGGGAGGAGGGGAAAGTCCTCCGTGTTGATGGGGTGACGGTTGCATGGTACAAGTTTGGCAGAAGTCCCCAGGGCTGGGCACAGGGCTCACGCCTGTGATTTCAATGCCTTGGGAGCCTGAGCTGGGACATTTGCTTTGCCGCAAAAGTTCAAAGCCAGCCTGGGCAACACAGCAAGACCCCATCTCTAAAAAAAAGGAAAATTAAAAATGAGCTGAGTGTGGTGGTGCGCATCTGCAGCGCCAGCCGCTTGGGAGGCCGAGGCGGGAGGACCGCTGTAAGCCTTGGTGCTCAAGGCTGCCGTGCATGATGATGGTGTCACTGCACTCCAGCCTGGGCCACAGAGTGAGACCCTGTTTCTAAAAACATACATACATAAAAAAAAAATGTAAGTCTTTGAATTGTATATTTAACACGTCTGCACGTCATTAAAACACGCCGTGAGATCCTCTTCCCTCCCCGCACCCCGCCACTGTCAGCTTCCCCGAGGTCAGGGCTGTGCCCCTCCCTTTCAGAGGGGAACGGAGGAGAGCTGGGTGCCTGTCTACCGAGTGCATGAAATGAAATGAAGCCGGCAGGGCGGGGTGGATGGAACGGGGCTGGACCAGGCTCCCCCGGGAGACTTCGGAGCTGGAACTCGCTGGATGAGTCAGGCTCACCAGGCGCAGAGGAGGAAATGGCCGCGGCAAAGGCGGGGCCGGAGGAAGGGGCTGTGGCTTTGAGGAAGCAGCTGGGTGTGACCGGGGTGGGAAGGTCAGCAGGGCCTGGGCCCCTGGGGGTGGGCCGTGTGTGGTCACAGACCTATTGTATTAAGTATCCACCCTGCAGGCTGGCTCGTCCCCACTGGCTGTGGAGGTGGTGGCCTCTGGCCCTTGGGGTGCAGAGGTTGGAGGGAGAAGTCTTCCAGTCCAGGGGACAGGCTTTGGGGCAACCTGATCCCCCATGAAGGAGTTGTCCCCACCCAGCACAGAGGAGGGGGAGTGTGGAGGCCAGAAGTTTGCCAACCAAGGCAAGAGCGGGTTTGGAAGCATTTCTGTAAAGGCAGGCATTTGGGTGACGCGTCAGTTCACTGTCACGGCTGGAACAAATCACCACAAACGCAACACAAAATTGTTCTCTCCGGTTCTGGAGGGCAGAAGGTCCCAGTGCGTCTTTGGGGGCTGAGGTCGGGGCATTGGCAGGGCTGGTTTCTTCTGGAGGGTCCCGGGGCCTCCATTCCCTTTCCTCCTGCGGCTTCAGAGGCCACCACCGTCCTTGGCTGGCGGCCGAATGCCCCTGACCTCCGTTTCCACCGTCTCCTCTTCCACCCTCTGCCGCTCTAACCCTCCCGCCGCCCTCTTCCAAGGATCCTCGTGAAGACACTGGGCCCCCGATCATCGGAGATAATCTCCCCACCTCAAAACCCATAACTTCATTCCAGCTGCAGGGGCCTCCGCACCATGGGCTGAACGGCGTCTCCCACCCCAAACTCACATCCTAAAGCCCCCGCCCCCACCTGACCCTCAGCACCTCACAACAGGACCGTATTCGAAGGCAGACTCTCTGAAGAGGTGAATATGTTGAAATGGGTTTGTCGGGATGGGGCCTAATCCGATAGGCCTGGTGTCCTTTTTTTTGAGTCAGGGTTTCTGTGGTCCAGCCTGGAGCGCAGCGGCACCATCGTAGCTCACTGCAGCCTCGAACTCCCAGGTTCCAGCAATCCTCCTACCTCAGCCTCCTGAATAGCTGGGGACTATAAGCGCACACTACCACATCTGACTAAGTAAACAAAAAATGTAAAGAGATGGGATCTTGCTATGTTGCCCAGGCTAGCCTTGAACTTCTGGGCTCAAGTGATCCTCCCACCTTAGCCTTCCAAAGTGCTGGCACTACAGGCATGTGCCATCATGCCCCGCTTTGGTGTCCTTATAAGAGGAGGGGATTGGGACATAGCCATACCCGGAAAAGTCCGTGTGAAGACACAGGGAGAAGGCAGCTATCTGCAAGCCACGGAGAGAGGCCTGCTGACACCTTGCGCTTAGACTTCCAGACTCAGACAGTGGGGAAGACGTTTCTGCTGTGCAGCATTCCCCACCTGCTCTAGCCCCACCCCCTGGCCTGCGAGGCTTTGTCATGGTGACCCTGGCAATGCACCGCCCCATGGATGGTGGCATGTTCTCAGGTTCTGGGGAGTGGGAGATGGACCACTTTTGGGAGCTGTTACTCTGCCCCACGCAGGTGGGTTCTGTGAAAGTGGGTGCCTCTCCCTCCTAGCCCCCCAGGGGAAATGGCAGAGCTGGGGGCTGGGGGAGGAACAGCTGGCTGAGCCCTTGGGGATGCTGGACCCAGGTACCAGCCACCGCACCTCGGCAGACCACCACGGGGCTGTCATCGTGTGCCAGTTCTCCTTCTCTGGGTACTTCCCAACCCTTAGTGGGTACGGGACGCTGTGCAAGCGTCAGCGGAAGTGAGGAATCCCAGGCTGGGCACACGCTGGCCAGTGCGAGATTTTCCAGAGCTCTCTTTCCTTCTGCCACAGTGGCCAGCGATGTTCTGGCAGGTGGCTGCTCCATCAGCCTGGGTCCTGCTGCAAGGGCCACACGGGGCAGAGCCCAGGCCCACCCACAGCGGACGTGAAGTGTGACTGACCAGAAACCTCTGAGTGCTGCGCTGTTGAAATCCCTGGGGTGTCGCTTACCACAGTGTAACCCGGCCTGCCTGGCCACTGCAGGCTCCTCGCACGCTTGGTAAGCGGTCGGCTCCGACAACCGTATCAGTGCGGACCGTGCGCACAGGCAGAGGAGGGGCACGTGAAGTCTCTAGCCGGTGGCGGCCGCCGTGGGAGTTCTCTGGCCGTGCTGCTGCTGCGTGGTCATTGTTGCTGTGACTGTCATCTGCAGTGACCAGCAGCAACGAAAGGCCACAGAAGCCACAGAAGCCCTTACCGTACATTCTGGAAGGCTGAAGTCGACTGCGGTCTTCTCAAGCTCGGGCAGAGCAGGTGGCCTCTTGGAACCTCTCTGAGGTTTAATTCTCTCAGCAGGTGGGAGAGAGGGCAGCAAAGAGCCACCTCGTGAAATGTGATGAAAGGCTCATTTCCTGCCCCCGGAGAAAGCAGCAAAGCCAGGCAGACACTCCAGAGTTCTAAACAGAGGAGGGCCTGGCTGGGTGGGCAGGAGAAGGGCGGGGAGCCCAGTGAGAACGCCTGGCCAGAGGTGGAGCCGGGGTTGCCAGGGTACTTGTGTAAGGAAACCCCCGAAACTTCAGGGCACCCAGCAGCCACCGTGTCACGCTCACAGATCCTACGGCTCAGAGTCACACAAGGCACAGCTCAGACATCTTGTCTCTGTTCCCGGATGCCAGGGCCTCGGGAGGGAGGGAGGGAGGGAGTCAATGGCTGGGGGTTGGAATCTTCTGGAAGTGCCTGTTTGGCAGTTGGAGCTGGCTGGTGGCTGGGACCTCACGGGGACTGTCTGCTACAACGCCAACCCATGGCCTCCTTTCAGGCTGCTTGGACTTCCTCGCAGTATGGTGGCCCTGGGCAGTCAGGTGCTTACACAGCATCTCGGGGCCACAGCACGAACGCACCTGCATCACCTTCTGTGACCTCGCCCGGATGCCACACAGCATCTCTTCTGCCACATTCTATTAGGAGTGAGTCACGAACACGCTCCGGTTCGGGAGGGAGGGAGCATCAACCCCACCCTGCAGCAGGCGGAGGAAAATGTCGTTGGGAAGAACATCTTGTGGGATGGGGGAGATTGCAGAGGCTGTCTCTGGAAGATGCCACCTGTTACAGGGGGCTTAGCCCACCCCTGTCCCACCTCTCCTCCAGGCCTGGGTCCTTCCCGTGGCCACCTGCTGACCACCTGCACTTGTGTGTCATCCCTCGAGCCCCGAAGGGTCCTCTCTGTGCGCTTCTTAGCTAAGCCTGCCAGCCCACAGCCTCCTGCCCTGTCCTGCCGGGCACGGGTCTGACGGGTGTTGGGGGCAGCCCCAGGGCCTTACCTCACAGTGCACAATGCCTCACGGTGCCCTGGTGCCTCTGATAAGAGGCTGCCCTTGGCATTCCAGTCAGAAAGTCGCTTCCCTGAAATGTTCTCCAGCGGAAGCTGGGAGGGTGCCTGTCCCCACCCCGACCTCCTACTGCTGCTCCTGCCTGCCCCGGGGTGGGGGTGGGGTGGCGGCTGGAGCACCAGCTACAGAGTGTGCTGCTGTGCGGGCCCAGAAACGGGAGCGCCTGGCACAGGGCCATCGGTAAGCCTTCCAGCGGGAGGGAGGGCAGAGGCCCGCACTGGGGCCATACACGTTGTGTGATGAACCCCAGACCAGCTCCATCATTCATTCACTCCTTCATTGGTTCATCCTATTGTTCCGGGAGCTGGGCTATGACAGAAAGGAGACAGGCCAGACAGGCGAGGCCATGCCAGGCAGCGAGGTGACGCGAACTCCGTGAAATGAGGCGAGGAAAGAGAGGAGAAGGGCGGGGCCGCTTTAGGAAGGCTGCTGGGGACGCCCCGTTTGAGGAAGGGACATCAGACTGGAGCCAAGCCAAGAGCTGGGAGACCACCTCAGGCCTGAAGCCCGGCGGGCGCAGAGGCCCCGAGGCAGGACCCGAGCGGGCACAGCTGAGGGTCACAGGCGGCCCACGTGCCTGGAGCAGAGGCACGAGCCCAGTGCGGAGTCCACGTGTAGCCCTCCGGGGGCCCTGCCACGCCTCCCCATTCTCTGGGGACCCCAGGATTTCCCACATCCTTGTTTTTCCCACATTGCATCAGGATTTGACTTTACTATTTAAACAAGAAGCAGAGGCCCCACTCCTCAGGGTGGAAACGTTCTGAGAATCACTTCCTGGCGGATGGCGTAGAGAGGGACGTTGGTCTTCAAGCCCTAAGAGAGGCCGGCACAGAGTGGCGGGGGTGGGGGCGGAGGCGGGAGAGGCTGGGGAGGGCCAGCGGGACAAGGCAGGGTGGCCCCACCGTCCTCGTCGCCACAGTGCTTTGCCATCTTGCCAAGGAGCCAACTTGCCCTGATTTCACGGAGCAGGCCACGGGGACTTCCCGCTCGCGGGGGCGTTGCCGCTGCCCCCAAGATCCTCCCCAAAGCTCAGCGCGGTGCCCGGGGAATGGAGTTAAGGCTGGTGGCCCAGTTTCCCAACAGCTGGGAGATGAGCTCAGCCTTGCTAATGAGATCGAAGTTGCCAGCCCCGCCCCGACTCCCTCAGGGACCCCAGGCTGGTGGCCACTGGCAAGGTTGTCTTGACTGTTCGCTCTTAGATTCCTGAGGGTAGCGGCGACCCCGGTCTGTGATCCTGCCCAGATCCTGCCTCCGCTCGTCCTCAGGCCAGGGCAGCCTCCCTCCCGCGTACCACAGCCCTCCTGCGACGCTGCGACTCGCGTTCATTCCATGGGATCCTGAGCGCCGGCGGCACCGAGGGGCCAACCTTGAACTCAGCGAAGAGGAACGCTTGACTCCTCTCCAGCTGGAACTGTGGCCGGGCTAAGCACTGACGAACCGGCTTGAAGGAAACGTTCCGTGCTTTTGCGAAGGGGGAGGGGAACGTAAAATCCCAAATCAACCTTGGATCAATGCCTCTTCCCCAGACGCCAGCCTCAGGCCTCTGCGGCCATTGGAAAAGCGGCACAGCCCCTGAACTGCGGCCGGACCAGCCAGCCTCCGCCCGGACAGGGCCCTGCAGCAGGGTCACCCTCAGCAAAAGGGTCATCCTCAGTCCCATGGAAGAAATTGATTAATCTCTTACTGTGTACCAGGCGCGCGTCCGCATCCCGTAACGCATTGACCCTCAAGCCATCTACTTTGCAAAGCGCAGAGCACTCCTGTCTCCATCTGGCAGTTAGAAAACCTGGGGCCCAGAGGGGTGGACCAAATTACTCAGAGCCACACAGCTGTCAGGTGGAGCTGAGATACAAGCCCAGGCAGAGCGGATCCAAAGCCTCTTGCCCCGGCTGGGCATAATGGCTCACACCCGTAATCTCAGCCCTTTGAGAACCGGAGGCAGGAGGATCACTTAAGGCCAGGAATATAATGTCAGCCTGGGCAATATAGCAAGACCCTGTCTTTACAGAAAAATTAAAAAAAAAAAAAAAAAATGGCCAGGCACGGTGGTGTGCCTGTGGTCCTGGCTACTTGAGAGGCTGAGGCAGGAGGATTACTGAAATCCAGGAGTCTGAGGCTGCAGGGAGGTGTGACTGTACCACTGCACTGCAGCCTGCGTGAAAGAGTGAAGTCCTATCTCAAAGAAGAAACAAAAAGCTCTTGTCCCAGAACCCTGTGTCACCAGGTCTGTAGAAGCAGAAGTGTATTGAATCCATTAGGGAACACTTCATTATAAGTAACAAAAACCTCGGCTAACAGTGACTTAAAGCATAAGGTCATTCATTGTTTATTTCGGAGGACATTGAGAAGCAGGCAGTGCCCAGGTGGGTTCACTAGCTTCTCAACACCAGGATACAGGGCTGGCAACTCTGCAATTCTCTTGGCCTTCTCCTCATGGTGGCATGATGGCTGCCACAGCTCCAGACATCACTTCATCCCACAATGATATCCAAAGGCAGGAAGGAAGGTGAGGTGGGAAGGCGGTAAAAGGGACCAAGCCTCTCTTCCTGTATCCTTCTCATTTTCTAGTGAGACCTTTTTCCCAGGAGCCACCAGCATACTTCCCTGACGTCTCCGGCCGGCAGGGGATCACAGGCCTTCCTTCCCCTGATTACTCAGGCCCAGAGGGTAGAACGTGGTTCCTACCACACGATAGACTGGAGATCTGAACTAAACAGCAGTTCACTGGAGTGGAATATAATGGATGCTGCATTTTCTTATTGCGGTTATAGATACATATACAATGAAATGCGCCGTGTTAACCATTTTTAAGTATACCGTTCTGTGGCATTAAGGACAGTCACATTGTTGTGCAGCCGCTACATCTATCTCCAGAATTTTCTCATCTTCCCAAATTGAAACTCTGTATCAATTAAACACCAAGTCCCCACCCCGATCCTGCCACGCCCGGCACCACTATTCTACTTTCTGTCTCTATGGATTTGACTAGTCTAAGGTTGGACTAGTCCAACCTGAATATAAATTGAATTGTACGTCTTTCGTGGCTGGCTTATTTCACTCAGCACAGTGTTCTCAAGGCTCATCTGTGCTGTAACCTGTGCCAGAATTCCCTTCCTTTTTCAAGGCTGAGTCGTATTCCATTGCATGGATATTTTGTTTCCACATCATTCTATGGCTGGACACTTGAGTGGCATCCATCTTTGGGCAGTTGTGAATCACGTATGGGGTCTTTTGGGACTTTCAGCATCTTCAACAGCATCTTCTCTGATGGATCAATGGCCGTGTGCTGGGTATTGTACTGGCAAAAATATCAAGCAACTGGAACTCTGCTTTCGTATGTTGGAGATGCAAGATGTGTAATTGTTTTGGAAAACAGTTCAGCACTTTCTTTTCTTTTCTTTTTTTGAGACAGGGTCTTGCTCTGTTACCCAGGCTGGAGTGCAGTGGCACGATCTCGGCTCACTGCAACCTCCATCTCCCAGTCTTAAGTGATTCTCCTGCCTCAGCATCCCAAGTAGCTGGGATTACAGGCGTGTGCCACTGCTAAACAGCTAATTTTTGTATTTTTACTAGAGACGGGGTTTCACCATGTTGGCCAGGCTGGTTTCGAACTCCCGACCTCAAATGATGCACTCACCTCGGCCTCCCAAAGTGCTGGGATTACCAGCGTGAGCCACCGTGCCTGGCCAGTTCAGCAGTTTCTTACAAAGTTTAACTTACACGTATCATATGATCCAGCCATTTCACTCCAGAGTCTGCCTAGGGGAAATGGAAGCACGCGTCCACACAGAAACTCGCAACACGCGTGTTCACAGCAGCACTGCCGGCAGAGCGGAAAGGTGCCCATCAGCTAATGAGTGGTTAGACACGGCGTGGTCTGTCCACGGTGGAGTACGATTCAGCCGCAAAGCGGAGTGCAGCGTTGGCACCTGCGACAGCACGGATCAACCTTGAAAACGACGCGGGGTGACAGAAGTCACATACTGAGGTCGAGCGTACAATTCTATTTATAGGAAATGCTCAGAAGAGGCATATTCATAGAGACAGAACGTGGGCTGGTGGTTGCCAGGGGCCGGTGGAGGTGGGAACGGGGGGGTGAGGGTTAATGTGTGTGGGGTTTCCTTTGGGGTGATGGAAATGTTCTGGAATTAGGTAGTGGTGACGGCTGCACAATAGCCCAAAGAATTGTATTTTTCCTGAATATCCTGAAAACACCTGGATGGCATGGTTAACCAAAAAAAAAAAAAAGGTGAGTGGTGGCTCTGGAAAGTGTCATTGCCCCTATTTTACGGATGAGGACACTGGGGCTCAGAGGTGACAGTGACTTGCCCCAGGACACTGAGCCGGCAAGAGGGAAGGCAGGGATTCCAACCGCAGCCAGCCTGCCTCCGAAGCTGAAGCACTGGTGACCCGCACCCGACGGAGCCTGCAGGTCCTGGGACAGTCTCCTCACCCCTCACTGCCTCAGTCTCCCCATCTGTGCAATGGGCATGAATGGGAGGGTCATGAACGTGGCCAGAGCCGCACAGGCACAGAGCAGATGGCTCCAGCGTCGCCCGGCTTCCTGCTCCACGGCAGGGGTGGCGAGAAAACAGCCGCAGCTCTCTGGAAGGCAAGCATGAGGACTGGGGAGGGCCCGGCTGCCCAGGGAGGCTCCGTCACCTCCCAGCAGCCGTCCCCCAAGCAAGCACCGTGTTCCTGCCGCCAGGGTGTGGGTGTTTCCCGACACCCCCTTTTGTGCTCAGGCAAACACGTCCCTGGTGACGTCCCTGTTGCCATGGCGAGAGGCGCCCTCTTCTGTGGAGAGTGACAGTCACCACCTCGCTGGGACCGGAGCCAGTGCAGCCCAAGGGCAGACTAATTCTGCCACCGCAATGGGACTCTGGGCTCTGTGCCTCCGGGAAAGGCCAGTGGCAAGACCTTCTGAGGAGGCAACATGGGGGCACGCCCAGATGGGGGCCTCCTCCTGAGCTCCCCCTGTTCCTCAAGAGAGCACTCGGCGGGGAGAAGGCAGGCGACCTGGCCTTCAGCGCTGGGGCCTCTGTTACCAGCTGCGACCCTGAGCCTCAGAGTCTCTCTCTGAAACATGCAGATCTGAATATCTCCCTTGCAACCTCGGATTAGGGGATCACTTATTCAGTCAACCAACAGTCACTGACCTCCAACTAAAGGCCAGGCATGGGGTGAGAGCGGGGGACCAGAGGCAAGGCCTGTCATCGAGGAGAGGGACATGAGAATCACATTTGTGAGTGGTGCTATGCAGTCATGAGACCCAGGCAAGGGCTAAGGAGGGACTGGAAGGGGTGACTGTGACTTTAGACCTGGGGGCCGGGAGGCTGGGAGGTGCCTTCTGAGAAGGCAGCCATGAGAAAACCAGGGGGGTGAGCAAGGCGGCCGGAGGAACTGCATGTGCAAAGGCCCCAGGGCCAGTATGGGCTCTGTGAGTTCAAGGAACAGGGGCAGGTGTGGAGGAACGGAAGAAGTGTGAGCAGGGGTGAGGCGGGAAGGGAGGGCGCAGGCCGACACGCCGGGCTGCGCGGGCTGCAGGGGAGTCTGGATTCTGTTCTAAGAGCAAAGGGAAGGGACAGGAAGGATTGAAGCACGGGAGACGTCAGCTCTGCTTCCACTCCACGAGGGCTGCCCCTTGCCCGGATCAGTGCGTTTCAGTTTCACAAACTGCATTTCAAAAGGGGAAACGGGGCTCAGCACATCTCCTTTGAACAAATCATTGACTTTGATGAAACAGACAAGGAATCATCCTTGAGAACATCCGCCTGCTTACTGATGTTCCCGCGCGTCGGCACCAGCCTGGCTCCCGTCCCCAGCCAGAATCTGACAGCAGCCCTGGACGCAAGCAGCTTTCTGTGCACCAATGGTTATGGCAGCGTCATTCAATAGCCCGATGTGACAGCTACCCAAGGATGTGTCAGAGGCACGCGAACCAGAGCAACTCCATCTTCAATAGGAGCTGGGTAAAATGAGGCTGAAAGCTACTGGGCTGCATTCCCAGGCGGTTGAAGCATTCCAAGGCATGGGGTGAGACAGGAGGTCAGTGCAAGATACAGGTCACAAAGACCTTGCTCATAAAACAGGGCGCAGTGAAGAAGCCAGCCAAATCCCACCAAAACCAAGATGGCGCTGAGAGTGACCTCTGGTGGTCCTCACTGCTGCACTCCCGCCAGTGCCGGGACAGTTTACAAACACCATGGCAACGTCAGGAAGTGACCCTATACGGTCTTAAAGGGGGCGATGTGAATAATCCACCCTTTGTTTAGCATATCATCAAGAAATAACGATAAGGCTGGGCGTGGTGGCTCACACCTGTAATCCCAGCACTTTGGGTAAACAAGGCAGCTGGATCAATTGAGACCAGGAGTTGGAGATCAGCCTGATAACGTGGGAAAATCCTGTCTCTACTAAAAATACTAAATTAGCCAGGCACAGTGACACGTGCCTGTAGTCCCAGCTACTCAGGAAGCTGAGGCAGGAGAATTGCTTGAACCTGGGAGGCGGAGGTTGCAATGAGCTGAGATTGCACCACTGAACTCCAGCCTGGGCAACAAAAACAAAACTATCTTAAAGATAAATAATAAATAAATAAATAGCACCCCCAAATGCAAATTGCTAGTTACATATTGCTTGATCAGAACATTCACTCCCGTTGGGAGGTAGACTTCTAAGATGACCCCCAGCAACCCCCACCCTTATGTAATCCTCTCCCTTTGAATGTTGGGAAACCTGTAACTTGCTGCTCACCAATAGAATATGGCAAAAAGAAGGGATTTTACATACGGCAGTGAGATCTCTAATTGGTTGCCTTTGTGTTCATCAAAAGGGAGATGGTCCATGGTGGGCCTGCCCTAATCAGGGAGTCCTTTAAGAGAGGATCTGGGGTGAGAAACAGGAAGCATCTCTCTCTCTCTCTCTCTCTCTCTCTCTCTCTCTCTCCCTCCCCCACAACCCCACTCCACTCACTGCCCACTGGCCTTCAAGAAGCAAGGTGCCCTGAATCCTACAGCCACAAGGAAATGGATCCCACCATTAGCCTGAGGGAGTGAGGAAGCATGGAAGTAGATCCCTCCCCAGTCAGGCCTCCGGATGAGAACACAGCTCCACCTGCACCTTGGTTGTAGCCTGGTGAGATGCCATAGAGGACCCAGGAAAGCCATGCCTGTACTCATGACCCCCAGAGATGGTGAGAGGTCAATGTGCATTGTTGGAAGCTGCTAGTTTGGTGACGTGGGACACAGCTGTACTCCTGAGTGCTCCCGATGGAGCAGACACAGCAGGTGGAAGGAAGATGGGCTTCTGAGCAGGTGGCCCTGAGGAGAATCCTGGCTTCATCCCTTCTGGTCTGTCACCTCAGACGAGTGTCACCTGGTGGACCATCAGAGCGCTCCTTGTAGCCTGGAACTCCTGGGCTCAAGCAATCCTCCTGCCTCAGCCTCCTGAGTAGCTAGGACTAGAAGTGTGTACCACCATGTCCAGCTAATTTAAAAAAAAGTTTTTGTGCAGACAGGGTCTTACTGTGCTGCCCAGGCTGGGCTCAAACTCCTGGGCTCAAGCAATCCACCCGCCTCAGCCTCCCAAAGTGCTGGGATTACAGGCATAAGCCACCATGCCTGGCCCAAGAGCATTCTTAAAGTCACAAGTGCTTAGGGGTCATGGGTCTCTGAAGGTGCTCCTGAAGGGACTGGGACTCACACAGCAAGGCTGCAGGTAAGTCGGGAATATGGGACCCAGATGGGGAGGGTCTCACAGACCCACAGGAGGTGGGACTGCAGGAGGGTCTTTGAAAATGGGTCTCAGGCCAGGAGGACTGAGGGTCACCCCACTGCAGGGTGGGGTCAAATCCCTGCTCAGCCACTCCCTAGCTGTGTGACCTGGGGCAAGTTCTCTGACTGCCTGTGCCTCAGTTTCCTCCTCTGTCACATAGAGGCAATGATGATTTTACCACAATGCAGCACTGTGGGGATCACATGCAAAACACTGGGCCCCATGCCTGTGGCATTCTAGCCCAGCAAGAAACGTTAGCTGTTACTGCGTGGTTGCTAGAATGTTTAGTTTTTGAAAACAAGTAAAGGCAGGGACCTTGCCAGGTAACATTATCCAGAAGCTCACGAGTGGGACACAATGAAGGAATCATAAACCTGCTGATTAGTACCAGGGTAGAAACCACGCCACTCACTGGCTCCCTGTAGCCCTGAGCTGGGCGGGGGGCGGGGGGCGGGGGGGCGGATTCTGAGGCTGAGCCTAGTTTGACAAGAAAGATGATCGTGATTGATTAGTGATGTCTGCCACGGGCGTGGGTGAGCAGCGTGGTTCCGTGTGCTGTGGGTTTTCTGTCTTTGAGCTAGTGCTTTCCAGCTGAGGACACAGCAGGGGCTCTTAACCAGGAGCATGCATCTTCTAGTGTGGTTTTTAGAAATGCACATTTCTTGGCCTTGCTCTGAATCAGAATTGCTAGGAGTGGGGCTTGGATAAATTTCAGAACTCTCCGGGCAATTCTGATTGTGAAATTCGACTATCAATAAAAAGAGGTCCCAACCCTGAGCCAGGCTATTCAGTGGGGCCCTCCAAAACCAACGTGGTCCTTACTCCCAAATGGTTTCCATGGTGAAAGCTGGGGAAGGAACATGGCCTCGCCTTGTGTGGCTCAGACAGGCTGCATCATCATCTAAGCCTTGGTTTCCTTACCTGGAAAATGGGTGCTCTTAGAACCACCTGGTGAGGCGACTATCAGGGACACCTCTGCCACTGGGAGCATGCCAGGTCTCGGGAGCCCCCTCTCCCCGTCATGGGCTATTTTCCTAAGCAGGAACAGGTGAAGAGGATGTTGCTCTGCTGGGCTTGGGGAGGGGCTGGGAGTCAGAAGGCAGGGAGCTCTGGGTGCCAAGTCCCTACGCAGGGTGACGTCTGGGTGGCTGCAAGAGCGAGTCGTGGGTGTCCGAGTGTGGATCTGCGCCAGCGCCCCTGAGCTGGGCTTGCAGATAAAATGCAGGGCACCCAGATATTGCGCGGATGTCCACACACTGAAGAGTCATTGGTCAGCACCAGCCGGGGGGTTTACGTCTTTATTTGCTGGATCTGGCAACCCACCCTGGGTGTCAGTGGGGCAGTCTGTCTCGGAGACTGTGAGTGGGTGTGAGTGTGGGCTGTGTGTGCTCAGGGGAGCATGTGTCTCGGCGTGAGTGGTGTTGTGTATGAGCATCTGTCTGAAGGTGTCTGGATGTGTAAGAGTGATTGCATCTCTGCACGGAATGTGTCTCCAAAGATGTATATCACTGCGTGTGTGTCTGTCAGGGAGCGTACGTGATTATGAGCCTACATGTGTGAATGTGAGGAGGTGCGTGTAGGTGTGTCCCTGTGAGTGTGAGGGTATGTGAGTGTGACAGTTGTGTGTAAGGGTGGCGTGAGTGTGGGCATGCCCCAGGCGAGAGGACCTGTCGGGACGCCACGTGGGTGTCCAGGCGAAATGCTCCAGTGTGAGCACAGCCAGTGCGACCGTCCTGGGGTGGGAACAGCTCGGAGCCCAGTGTGGCCGGACCCGGGTGGGGAGGGTCTGGGGAGGAAGGAGGGGTCTGAGAAGTGGGCAGGGCCGCTCGCGTAGGACTCTGCGGGCTAGGGGTGAGGGTGGGACTTGATTTTATTCTTGGTGCGAAGAGCATCCGTTAAAAGCCCAGCTAAGCCCTTGGTGTTCACGATCACGTTCACCCCCACAGCAGTGCTCGTACCCATTCGGGTACTCTCAATACCCCCAATTTCCAGATGAGCAAACCGGGGCGCAGAGAGGTAAAGCGCTTGCCCAGGTGCCCAGGACACAGCCCTGTCCCTGCAGCTGTTGTGACGTTGCCCCAGGGCTGAGGTTTCCTTCCCTCTGTGGGAGGTGAGTGGCTGCGCCCCAGGTGGGCCCCAGCAGGGCTGTCCTTTGAAGTCCCAGCCAGCTGACTGAGCCAACCTGTTCTCCATGCCTTCCTCCTGGACCCCAGCCAAGTCTCAGGGCTGCTGAGCGGGGAGGCAGAGGCCACAGAACAGGAAGTGCGTTTTGTTTTATTTTAAAATGTACACGCACGTTTCAGTCTCATATAGGTGTGGTTACATAACCTTTCCAATCAGTACCAACGGGGCACGCATGCAAAGCCTGCGTCTCTCCGACCTCGTCTTCGGGGGCCCGCGTGCCCACCCCAGGAGAGCGCCAGTTCCCAGCGTCTGTGTGTCCTTCCAGAGTGGATCGGGAACACACAAGCAGAAACGCACTGATGGAAACACGCACATCCTCAAAAGATCAGTGGAAGGGGCTTTCCTGGGTCTCCTGCACCCACTGGACTTGAAAAATTCTCTCAAACCATCACCCCAGTCTCATCATGAGAAAAACATCAGACCAACCCAAGGCAGACGCATCCTGTGAGCTCCCTGACCATCGAGCTTCGAAACTGTCAAGGTCATCAACTCAAAACCAAGTGAGTCTGAGAAACTGTCACAGCCTAGAGGAGCCCCAGAAGGCCAAGGACCAGATGCCACCTGGGGTCCTGGGGTAGAAATGGGATTGAAACAGGTAGATGTCCGTTGATACTGATGTATCCACACTGGTTCCTGAATTGTGAAAAATGGGCGGGGTACGGTGGCTCACGCCTGTAATCCCAGCACTTTGGGAGGCTGAGGTGGGAGGATTGCTTGAGCCCAGGAGTTCAGACCAGTTTAAGCAGCAGAATGAAACCCTGTCTCTAACAGCAACGAAAAGAATTAGCTAGGCATGGTGGCGTGCACCTGTAGTCCCAGCTACTTGGGAGGCTGAAGCAGGAGGATTGCTTGATCGTGGAAGGTTGAGGCTGTAGTGAGGCATGTTTGCACCACTGCACTCCAGCCTGGATGATACAGCCAGACGCTATCTCCCCCCACAAAACTGCAAACAATGTATCATACTAATGTCAGACGCTAACAGTAGGCTAGACCGGTGTGGAGTATGGGAGACTCTGTTCTGTCTTCACAATTTTTCTATAAGTCTAAAGCTGGTCTGAAAAAATAAAGTTTGCTTTTTAAAAGGTATTTTTTCAAAGTCTGTTGAGTTAGACACCAAAGACAAATGACCTCACGGCCTTTATTATGCATACATTATCCCCGGGTTTAAAAATACACAGCAGAAACGCTGCATGAAACGGAGCTCTGGGAGGTCACTCTGCGCCCTGGCCATGGGATGGCTTCATCCTTTGTCTCGGCTGCGCGGCCACATGCCCAGTGCCCTAGCGATGGACGCAGAGCTTGGCTTTCCGCTTCTGCCGCAGTGGGATCCTGCCAGGCACGTCCGTGCCTCCGTGCCCCAAGCCAGCACCTCTGCAGAATCGCTTCCTAGAAATGGAACAGCTGCTTCAAAGAGCGCGTCCGAGAGCGGTGTGGGTTGAAGGCAGCTCTGCCACGGACAGGGTCATCTTCCAAAGTGGATGGAGAGGCGATGTGGGGTGGGGAAGGAAACCGAGACTTGGGGATCTCGTTGCAGGTGGTCAGGGAAGGCTTCTCTGAGGGTGACATTTGAGCAAAGATGTGAACAAAGAGAGAGTCGGAGCCATGTGGAGATGTGGGGAGGAGGGTTCCAGGCCGGGGGACCGGCACGTGCAAAGGCCCTGGGAAGGGCCTTTGGTGTGTTTGGAAAGCAGTGGGTGGAGTGACGTGGTCGGCGGGGGGAGATCACAGGCTGGAAGGTGCCCGGTCATGGGGGCCTTCTTCAAAGGAACTGGGGTTTTGTTGGGAGCAGGATTGGACACCTTTAGGGGTATGGGGACAGGCGTGATGTAGGTTTCCAAAGGACACTCTGGCTGCTGGGGGGAGGAGGGGCATAGTGAGTTGGGAGAACCGTGGGGGGGCACCTGCAACAAACCAGGAAAGGAAGGGAGGGGGCTCCGACCAGGTGTTCCCTGGGAGAGTGGGGGGGGGCTCCGACCAGGTGTTCCCTGGGAGAGTGGGGGGGGGGCTCCGACCAGGTGTTCCCTGGGAGAGTGCGGGGGGGGGGCTCCGACCAGGTGTTCCCTGGGAGAGTGGGGGGGGGGCTCCGACCAGGTGTTCCCTGGGAGAGTGCGGGGGGGGGGCTCCGACCAGGTGTTCCCTGGGAGAGTGGGGCGGGGGCTCCGACCAGGTGTTCCCTGGGAGAGTGGGGGGGGGGCTCCGACCAGGTGTTCCCTGGGAGAGTGGTGGGGGGCAGGCTTGCTTTTGTTTCACTCGGTTTTTTGAGCCACAGTCTCATTCTTGTCGCCCAGGCTGGAGTGCCGTGGAGCAATTTCAGCTCACTGCAGTTTCTGCCTCCTGGGTTCCAGGGATTCTCCTGCCTCAGCCCCCTGAGTAGCTGGGATTACAGACGCCTGCCACCACACCCAGCTAATTTTTGTATTTTGAGTAGAGACAGGGTTTCACCATGTCGGCCAGGCTGGTCTCAAACACCCGACCTCAAGTGATCCGCCCGCCTCGGTCTCCCAAAGTGCTGGGATTACAGGCGTGAGCCACCGCGCGCGGCCTGAGAGGGGCAGCCTTGGGCAGATTCCATTTTGGAGCGGAAGTGAGCAGCACTGCTGATGTCCGAAGTGACTAGGCCAGGACACAGCGGGGATACATGAGTGTCCTTAGACCTTAGGCTGCTGTAATTGGGCGCCACAAACTGGGTGGCTTCAGAAAACAGACGTTTGATTCCCTCACCGCTCTGGAGGCCAAAAGTCCGAGATGAAGGTGCAGGCGCCCCGCGCACCCTCTGAACTCCGGTGGGCTCTTTCCTCGCCCGCCTCCCAGCCTCTCCCCGGCATGCCTTGGCCTGTGGCTGCATCCCCCAGCACCGCCACCGCCACGTGACCTTCCTGTGTGTCTGTCCTCTTTTTACAAGGGCACCAGCTCTACTCCAGCAAGACCTCATCTTAACCAATGGCATCTGCGTTGCCCCAATTTCCAAATCAGGTCCCATTCTGAGGTTTGGGAGTTAAGACTTCCAGGTAGCTTTTTGGAGGGGACACAGTTTAAGCCAGGACAGCAGGGAGAGAAGGGGAGGGTGGCACGGGCAGAGGGCAAGCACCTGGGGACAGGGGACGGCTGTGACTCCTGGGCCCCCTCTTCCTGCATGCCTCGTTCTTGAAGAAAAGAATGAAGCCGAGTTCTGTAGGTCATGAGGAGAAAGAGGCCCTGCCCCACCCCGTCCAGCTGAAAGCCTTCTCCCCCAAATCGCCAACTCTCCCCGAGATCTCCAGCCCCACCTCACTTCCCTCACTCCCTCCTTCCGGTTCAGGCGGCCAGACCCTGTTATCACCCATACACACAGCTTCCTTTTTAGCCCAAAGGTCGTTATGTTAACACCTGTTGGGAAATCAAGCGGGCTCCCTGGGGTGGGAAGAGGCGTGCTATTTGTAGGGCTGACACCTGCCCCTCAAGGCATGGGCAAGAGCAGAAGCAGGGGCCAGCCACGCCCCTCTCCTGTTTCCCGACCCCGGAGCTGCTCTAATTCCAGCTGTCTTTCATCACCAGCAAACCAGCCCCACACTTAGCAACTTAAATCAGCAGCCGCCACTCCCTTGCTCAGAATCCCGAAGTCCGGGCAGGACCTGGCAGCTTGGCGGTCACCACCCCAGGTATGTTATCTGGGGGGCTCAGCCGGGACTGGACGGCCCAGCGTGGCATCACCCACAGTGTTTGGCACTGGAGCTGACATGCTCTCTCTCTGTGTCACCCATCTCCCAAGCTTTACCCCGGTCCTGCGGTCTCTCGCGCTTCTAAAATCTGGTCTGAGCTACTTTTTTTGCTTTTGTTTTTGAGACGGAGTCTCGCCCTGTTGCTCAGACGGTAGTATAGTGGCGTGATCTCAGCTCACTGCAACCTCCGGCTCTTGGGTTCCAGTGATTCTCCCACCTCGGCCTCCTGAGTAGCTGGGATTACAGGTGTGCACCACCATGCCTGGCTAATGTTTTGCATTTTTAGTAGAGACAGGGTTTCACCCTATTGGCCAGGCTGGTCTCGAACTACTGACTTCAAGTGATCTGCCCACCTTGGCTTCCCAAAGTGCTGGGATTACAGGTGTGAGCCACCATGCCCGGCCTGGCCTGAGCTACTTTGCAGGGCGGTTGGATTCCAAGAGAGAGAAAGCAGAAGCCTCTGGGTCTCTTAAGGCTTAGTCCGGAACTGCAGGGAGTCACCTCCACAGCATCCTGGTGGTCAGAGGATTCACAGTGCCTGCCTCCTTTCAAGGGGCAGGGACACAGACTCCGCCTCCCATGGGAGGGGCTGCAGGCCCTTGCAGCCAGGGTGGCACTGCTGGCAGCCATCTTTGCAGGCAGCCCTCACACTCCTCCAGCTGGCCTCCAGCTGCCCTGGCAAGGCACCAGAGGCTGCAGAGGAAAGTGCATCCCACCCACCTGTGAGATGCCAGCAAGATACCTGGGCTCTGAGAAGTCATGTTTTATTTAAAAAAAAAAAAAAAAGCAAGGAGGAGAGTATGATATCCCCCAAAGAGCAAACGCCCGAGCTGCTTGGCACTGCACTCTAACTGGGCGGCTGAGCACACAAATTAGATGTTTATAAGAATAAACAGTCATTAGAACTCGAGAACTAGAGGAGAAATAAACATCATTGCAAGATATTTGACTAATTTGGCTCTGAGCGCTGGCTGCCTGTGGATGTGCTGGTTTCTGGCTCGTGCGGACGCCCGTGTGTGTGCACACGTGTATCTGTGCATGCTTCTTGTACGCACGCCTGCTCAGTTACACGTCCTCACTGAGTGCCGAAGTCGCCTCCTCTGTAAAATGGGGATAACAGCAACGCCAGCTCAAGGGTGCTGGGAGAGTAAAAGAGGGAGATACACACAAATTGATTATGACAGAGCCTGGCACCTGGTAAGTGCCCAAGAACTGTGGCAGTACCCCTCATTTGCTCATGTATTCATTTGTTCAGCAAACACACAGAGGGCCCCAGCCAGGGGAGGCCCTGCGCCAGTGTCAGGGACCGAAAGACAGTGAGAGTCCTCGCACCAGCCGATGCCAGGCACACAGTGGGTGCCCAGGAACAGATTTCTTGAAGAATGAATGTGTGGGGCATGGACTTGGCCTTCAAGAGCTGTGGCTTGGAAAGGAGACAGACTCGTAAGTAAATCACGGCAGACGCGGTCATGATAAATGCAGAGCAGTTCCAGCTGTAAATCTCACCCAAAGTACAGTAAAAGGACTGGCGCCGATGGTGGAATTTCAGAGACAGAGGGTAAGGCAGGGGACAGTACTGTGGAAGGAGTCCCTCTTAGATGCTTTGAAATTGTACCGGGAAGACCACAGCCCTGGCCCCAGTTGGGAGAGGAGACAGCAGGGCAGGGAAGCCCCTTACCGTGGATGACAGGAGGTACACGCTTTGGAGGACTCAGGCCACTGGGTCGTGTGACCCTGGCCATCCCCCGCCTCAGGGTCCACAGCCCCCAAACCAGGGGCTCCTGGTTTCCAGCAGAGACTGCAGGTGGCCTTGGACGGGCCTACGGGATGGGCCTGCCGTGGCGGGTGGGTCTTATAGCGGGTGGCTTCTGAGTCTGTCTGTGCAAGTTAATGAGTGGCTCTGGACATTTAATCAAAACCAGACATCTCCTTGCGGCTGTCTGCTGTGAGCGGCGCTGGTGTCTGCAGGGTTCTTCCACAGGCCACAGAGGGGACCTGAGTGCTTTCGGGGGCTCTGGCCAAGACCGGGGTGGTCTGCAGGCCACAGCACCTGGGACGTGAGTGGAGGCCCCATTTCCAGTCCCACCAGCTGCCAGAGCCCCCGTGTGTACATCTAGAATGGGGCTCCCGTCCAAAGCCACCACATAATGCACAGGGCGTGGTGCGAAATGGAAACCCAGGGTTCTATGCTAAATAATGATGGAGAATTTCCAGATGAGAACAGGAAAGCATTGAACCAAACGTGGTTTCTGACTGTGGATCCCTCAGTGTGGCATGCTCAGGACACTGAGCTGAAAAATACAAAAGACGATTGTTGGGGGTGGGGGTCTTCACTTTAGCCTCCACAAGCAGTGCCTGGCTGTCCGTGGTGTCAAGCTGAGGTCAGTGCCTTGCATCCAAGAGGTGCTGAATAAATGCTCCTTCCCAGAATTGAGTTGCACTGGGAGGACACGCCCTCATCCTCGGGGCCTGCTGCGGCCCCTCCCTGCCCTGGCTCAGTGGAGATGAGAAGGGTGGGAGGCAGATGGAGAAGCAGGAAGCATGAACACTTCCCTCCTGGGGGCCCTGAGAATGCTGGCGGGGCACATGGGACCCAGCTGCGGACAGAGGTCCCAGATGTAGAATGATGAGCAGTTACCACCCACCCAGCCCAAAGGGACCACCCCAGACCCGTGGGAACAAACAAACCCCCTCCCTCTCCGGCCTCCCTGCCCTCCGAGACCTGGCCGCCACCTCTGTCCCCACCTCCCCCTGTGCTTTGCGGGCCACCTTGTCATTTCCTGGAGATCGCAAGCGGGTTCCGACCTCGGCACCTTTGTACTTACAATTCCTGCTGCCCAGTCTTCTCTCCCCCAAGACACTCACTGCCTCAGTTTCTCTCCTTATCCGGGTCTCGGTCGGCACATCACAGATGTCCCCGTGCTGCAGCCCCTCCCTGCGGCTCTGTCTTTCCTCACTGCCCTCAGCATCACGTTTTATTCACCGTCTCTCTCCCTCTCACATCAGCTTCCTGGAGGCAGAGACCTCTGCTGTCTTGTTTATCTTTGTGCTGCCAAACCTGTGACGTATCCCCCAATGTTAGGCGACTCCCCCATTTCACCAATGGGAAGGTACCTCCCTCAACGTTTTTGGTAAAGTTACATATAAAACTCTGGGGGGGGGGTATAAATATTGCAGTGTTCACTTGCACATTTATGTTAGTGGTAGAGTTATACGCACCTGTTTGTGCCCGTTTAAAGTCATATGTTGGCTGGGCGTGGTGGTTCATGTGGGTAATCCCAGCACTTCGGGAGGCTGAGGTGGGAGGATTGTTTGAGGCCAGGAATACAAGATTGGGCAACATGGGCAGGCCCCATCTCTACCAGAAAAAAAAAAGCAGGCGTTTGGCAGTGTGCAGCTGCAGTCTCAGAGACCAGAGCGGCTAAGGTCGGAGGCCTGCCTGAGCACAGGAGATTGAGGTTCAGTGAGCCTGGATCGCCACTGCACTGCAGCCTGGGCAACAGAGCCAGACCCTGTCTGTAAAAAACAATGAATTAAAAAGTCACACGAAGCTGGGCACAGTGGCTCATGCCTGTAATCCCAGCACTTTGGGAGGCTGAGGCAGGTGTATTGTTTGAGGTCAGGCGTTTGAGATCAGCCTGGCCAACATGGCGAAACCCCATCTCTACTAAAAATACAAAAATTAGCCGGAAGTGGTGGCGGGCGCCTGTAAATCCCAGCTACTCGGGAGGCTGAGGCACGAGAATCTCTCGAACCTGGGAGGTGGAGGTTGCAGTGAGCCACGGTCGCGATCGCCCCACTGCACTTCAGCCTGGGCGACAGAGCGAGACTTCATCTCAAAAAAAGGAAAAAGGTCACATGTGACAGAAGTAACCCAGCCCATGAAGCCACATTTCTCGGTGTTCCATTCTTACATTCATAAAATCATGTTCCCCCAGCTCTCCGCCGGTGTCTTCGACACCGTGTCTTTGAGTCATCAAACGGCATTTGGCAGGTCCCATCTGTTCCCCTCCTGACTAGAGCTTTGGAGACGTGGCATTTTTTGAATCTGCCTATGACGCAGCTACTGGAAATTTTATCCCAGGCCGCAAGAATCCTTTTGCATAAATGAGGACATCAGTTGTTTCCTTTGTTTTGTGGGTGTCTATTATTGATGAGTTCCAGCGAGTAACCACACGCTGTGTTACTTTTCAAAGTGATCTTTAAAAGAGTTGTTTAGAGTGACATCCAATATGTATGAATACGAAGTCATTCCCCTGGAACCCTGGCTGACTCTGATGACATTTCTTGACTGCGTCTCTGCGTAAATGATTCCGACATGAGGCTTGTAGGATCCCCAGGCGGCACAGTTTGAGATTGTTTCTCAAACTCTGGGAGTGGAGGATAAGGCTGGAGTTCTCACCTGGCCGTATTTAGGGTCACCTGGGGGAGACTTAACGTTCACAGATGGTTCTAGGTTTCATCCCTCAATCAGCAGAATCAAAAAATCTTAGCGGGGACATTTGTGTTTCTAAAAATCATCTAGCCAGGCTGAGACCCACGGGGCTAATTTGGATACGACAAACCAGTTGTTCCCAAAGTGCAGTCCCTGAGTTAGCAGCATCAGCCATGCCTGGGAACCTCCTAGAAATGCAACTCTTCAGCCCAACCCCGAACCTGCTGAATCAGACACTTGGGAGAGGTGCCTCCAGCGTCCCTTTGCACAAACCCTCCAAGGGACTTGCCGCTTGTTTAAGTTGTTCCGAAGTAGGCTTTGGTGTTCCTAAAAAATAAAAAAGCGGGCCAGGTGCGGTAGCTCATGCCTGTAATCCCAGCACTTTGGGAGGCTGAGGAGGGCAGATTTCTTGAGCTCAAAAGTTTGAGACCAGCCTGGGCAACGTGGTGAAACCCCGTCTCTACAAAAAAAATGCGAAAAATAGCCAGGTGTTGTGGTATGCACCTGTAGTCCCAACTACTCCAGAGGCTGAGGCAGGAGGATCGCTTGAACCTGGGAGGTCAAGGCTGCTCTTAGCCAGGATTGTGTCCCTGCACTCCAGCCTGGGCAAAAGTGTGAGACCCTCTCAAAAAAAACAATAATAAGTTAATGAGACAGAATCAAAGGAAAGAGGCTTTGTAAGGACTGAAATAACAGGTTACTCCTGTTTTTCTGAGGGAACTTTCAGGGATTCAGAGAGCTTACCTTCTATTCAGAGAGTGCCACTGTTTGCTGATTCATGTGGGAATGGGATTCATGTGTCTTCCATGTCTTCACCACGCTCTCGGCACCATGCAGCAGGGTAGATGCTTTGCACCACGTCCCAGTGAGATGGGTCCTGTTATTAGCCCCATTCTGCAGATGAGGAAGCTGAGGTCAGAGAGAAAGTTCTTTGTCCAAAGTTGCACACTTGGGAATGGTGTGGGTGCTCCATCCTAGGGCTGGCCCCCAAGCGTAGGCTATACTGTGACGCCTCTCCACTGTAGGGGGTAGGGTTCCTGGGTCAGTGCACGGCCCAGCCTATGGCTTCCTCCATCTTAATGCTGTGGAGAATAGACTCGCCCAGGCCCCAGCTGCCAGGAAGGACTCCCCTCTGGCCTCAGGGGGCTTGCTGAGCAGGAAGGCTTTGTCATCCCAAGCCCAGGGTGGGCTGAGGGCTTCCTCTGAGGCTTGCATTAGAGAGATTCAACTGAGAGGCCTGATGAGGCAGGGAGCTTGTCACCCCTAAAACTCAGGCATGTCAATCTCATTATCCCTCAAGGAAAATAAAACCACAGTGAGAAAGCACAACACACCAATTAGAGAGGCTGGCATTAGAAAGGCTGATAATACTAAGTGCTGGTGAGGATGCAGGGCAACCGCAAATCCCATACACTGCTGGTGGGATGCAAAATGACACAGCCAGCCTGGAAAACTGTTTGGAAGTTTCTTATAAAGTTAAACAAACACTTACAACATGACCCAGCTAGTCACCGTCTAGGCCTATACCCAAGAGAAAGGGAAGCATATCCTCACACAGAGACTTGGATGCAACAGTTCATAGCAGCATCATGATTGCCCAAACTGGAAACAGCCCAAATTCCCATCAACAGTGAATGAATAACCACACTGGCAAATACCACAGAATGCTGTTTGCTGTTCCACAAGCAGAAGGAATGAACTACTGCCGTGTGCGACATGTATCAGCAGTTTATTACGGTGAACTACTGATTCATGACGTTTCTGATGCATCTCAAAGACATCATGCTGGGTGAATAACCCAGATCTAAAGCAAAGCAGACTGTGTGGTTCCAAGTCTGTGGAGTTCTAGGACAAACAAATCCAAGCAACCGAGAGAGAAATCGGATGACAAATCGGTTGCTGAGGGTTGTGGGGTTGTGGTAAGGGTGAGGCAGACCACAGGAGGCAAGAGGGAGCCTGCTGAGATGCTAGAAATGGTCCACGTCATGACTCTAAAAACTCCCAAGCCACACAGGCACAAAGCACTTGTAAGTTTTTCTTTACACAGGCTAGATAATTTATTTTTCTTTCCAATTTTTCTTTTAGGTTCAAGGGGTAAGCGGGCAGGTTTGTTACATGGGTAAATTGTGTGTTTTGGGGTTTGCTGTACGATAATTTTGTGACTCAGGTAATAAGCATAGCGCCCGCTAGGTAATTTTTTGAGCTTCTCCCTCCTCCCGCCCTGCTTCCTCTAGTAGGCCACAGGGTCTGTGTTTCTGTCTTTGTGTCCATGTGGACTCAGTGTTCGGCTCCCACTTACAGGTGATAACGTGCACTCCTTGTTTTCCGTTCCTGCGTTAATCCACTTAGCATAATAGCTTCCAGCTCCGTCCGTGTTGCTGCGAACGATGTGATCGTGTTCTTTGTTACGGCTGCGTGGTATTCCACGGTGTATATGTACCGCGTTTTCTTTACCCAGTCCACCACTGATGGGTATCCAGGCTGATTCCACGTCTGCTGTTGTGACTAGCACTGTGATGAGCACACACAGCCATGTGTCTGTACGGTAGAACAATTTCTGTTCCTTTGAGTATACACCCAGTAATGGGATTGCTGGGTTGAATGGTAGTTCTATTTTAAGCTCTTTGAGAAGTTGCCACACTGCTTTCCACAGTAGCTGAACTAATTTACATTCTCACAGCAGTGTCTAAGTGTTCCCTTCTCTCTGCAACCTTGCCAACATCTGTTATTTTTTGACTTTTTAATAGCCATTCTGCAAAACCAAAAACTATAAAAACCCTACAAGGAAACACTGGAAATACCACTGTGGACCTTGGCCCTGGCAAAGACTTCATGACGAAGACTTAAAAAGTCTTTCTTTGGCCGGGCGCGGTGGCTCACGCCTGTAATCCCAGCACTTTGGGAGGCCGAGGCGGGCGGATCACGGGGTCAAGAGATCAAGACCATCCTGGCCAACATGGTGAAACCCCGTCGCTACTAAAAATACAAAAAAATTATCTGGCCGTGGTGGCACGTGCCTGTAGTCCCAGCTACTCGGGAGGCTGAGGCAGGAGAATTGCTTGAACCCGGGAGGCGGAGGTTGCAGTGAGCCGGGGTCATGCCATTGCACTCCAGCCTGGTGCCTGGTGACAGAGTGAGACGGAGCCCTGCTCTGTCACACAGGCTGGAGTGCAATGGCAATCTCAGCTCACTGCAACCTCCGCCTCCCGCATTAAAGTGATTCTTGTGCCTCAGCCTCCCAAGTAGCTGGGACTAAAGGTGCGTGCCACCACGCCTGGCTAATTTTTGTATTTTCAGTAGAGACAGGGTTTCGCCATGTTGGCCAGGCTAGTCTCAAACTCCTGGCCTCAAGTGATCTGCTCACCTCAGCCTCCCAAAGTGCTGAGATTGCAGGTGGGGGCCACTGCACCTGGCCTCAAAAGTCTTTGATAAAGACTCAAATTACAAAACGAACAATAATTGACAAGTAGGACCTAATTAAACTAGAGAGCTTCCGCACAGCAAAAGAAACTGTCAACAGAGTAAGCAGACAACCAACAGAATGGGAGAAAACATTCACAAACTATGCATCCGACAAGATCGAATATCCAGAATCTATAAGGAGCTTAAATAAATCAATAAGCAAAACAAACAAACCCGCTAAAAAATGGGCAAAGAACATGAACAGACCCTTCTCAAAAAAAAAAAAAAATACATGCAGCCAATAAGCATATGGAAAAAAGCTCAATCACTAGGGAAATGCAAATCAAAACCCCATTTAAAAAAAAAAGACTCCTAAAAGCGCCTATCTGCTACTCATTTGTGCTTCACAGAACAGCCCTCCGTCCAAAGCGCCTTAAACATGGTCCCATCCTGTACGGTGGGGTCCCGCTTCCAGGCCCTGCGGGTCTGGCTGGGGGTGGCATGGGTTAGTAGTTTCTCTAGAGGACATTATCACCAGCACTGTCCTCTCCCCTGGGCCCTGGGAAACTCTCCTGCACCCTGAGTTTGTAGCCCCCAGAATCAGCTCCTCAACTCTGCCCCGTGAACCTGGACTCGGGATATTTAAGGACCATGAGGACCACACTCAGCAACTGCACGCTGCGCTGAGCCGTGCGAGGCCCCTTGGCAGGGTGCTTGGTGAATTCACGGGATGCTTTTGGTTTTTGCCATAACCAGGGGCACTGAGGGACTTCGGTGGCTGGGGGCTAGCGCTGTGAAACTTCCCCTAAAATGGAAAATGGTCTTAACCCTGATGCCATTTTTCAAATCTCTACTCCTCAGGTTTTGGTGAAGACACTGTTTGTAATAAGCCAGATCTAGAAACTAACTCAGTTGTAGAAATAAACCGAAAATCCTTTTTGACAAGGTATTTGTTGAGTGCTAGGTTTTCCAGGAATAGAATGAATGTGTACATTGAGGGAAGAATGGGCTCAGTTTTGCTCAGAGCTATGCTCAGAGCTACGCCAAGATGCCATTTGGGCAAATCGCATCACCGATAAACCGCCAACACTCACGCGGGGCAGTCAGCACGTTGCTTTGTGGCACTCATGGCGATTCTATTCAGAGGTGCAAACATCTGACGACCTGTTACGTAGAACAGTTTGCATTTGAGCATATTCTTACAGAAATGGTTTTTATTATCGTGAGACAGGGTCTTGCCCTGTCACCCAGGCTGGAGTATAGTGGCACGATCATGGCTCGCTACAGCCTTGACCTCCCATGCTCAAGTCATACACCCACCTCAGTCTCCCAAGTAGCTGGGACTGTAAATGTGCACCACCCTGCCCAGCTAATTGTTAAATTTTTTGTAAAGAGGGAGTCTCACTATGCTGCCCAGGCTGGTCTAAACTCCTGGCCTCAAGTGATCCTCCCTCCTGGGCCTCCCAAAGTGCTGGGATTGCAGGGATGAATTATGTGCCCAGCCAATATATATTATTTCATTACAAATGACTTTCTTTAATGTTACAGATGGGTCATTGTGTGTGTGTGTGTGTGTGTGTGTGTGTGTGTGTGTGTGTGTCTGTGTATTTTTTGGCTGTACCATGTATAGTTGTCCTATCAATCATGCACCGTATTTCAGGATAGTAGAGGAGACATTTCAAACATTTATTTTTTTGTTTTTTTGTTTTGAGATGGAGTCTTGCTCTGTCACCCAGGCCGGAGTGCAGTGGTGCAATCTCAGCTCACCGCAACCTCCCCCTCCTGGGTTCAAGCGATTCTCCTGCCTCAGCCTCCTGAGCTGGGACTACAGGCGTGCGCCACCATGCCCAGCTGATTTTTGTATTTTTAGTAGAGACGGTTTCACCATATTGGCCAGGCTGGTCTTGAACTCTTGACCTTATGATTCACCCGCCTCGGCCTCCTATAGTGCTGGGATTACAGGTGTGAGCCACCGTGCCCTGCCTGACATTTCAAACATTTGCTAGGAAAAGGGACATTGAGTTTAAGAGAATTCTCCAGCAAATGCCTAAAGAGGTGTGCACAGGAGTTTTCATTGTAGCCTTGTTCGTAATTGGGAAAAATTGAGCACAATCCACATGTCCATCAATAGGTAGGAGAATAAATGAATGGTGGCTCGTTCAGCTAATGGACTCCCATCCGGCAGAGGAGATGAATGAACTCGAACCGCGCTTATCAATGTGGCTTGCTGCAAAAACATAATAGACAGAAAATACCAATTACCAAATCATTCATGCAATAGTATACCATTGAGGTCGAGTTTTAAAACCCATGAAAGGATGCTACAAACTGTGAACGGATGCATTTAAGTGGCGCACACGCCTCACCCACTGGAGGGAAATTTACACTGGGCTCTCAGGATGGCGGTCACCTCTGTGGAGGGAGGCGACGCCTTAGAGGCAGGGGGCCATCAGCAATGCATAGTTGCTTTAAAAATGTATCCAAAGCTGTTCCGGCGGAGTAGACCTTTGGTAAACCTTGAAGGCAGGTCATGCATGATCATGACACAATTCTTGGTTCCTAGGGGGATGCTTAAAATATGATAGTAATAAGCAAAACCAATCCAGCAGCCCTTGTGAAAATGGACGGGACTAAGAGGAGTCATGTCAGATCCGAGGGCTTCTCTCCCAGGGTCAGGAGGAAACCATGGCCCCCTGTCCGCCCGCCCTCCCTCCGTCCCTCTCTCCCTCTCTCCCTCCCTCCCTCCGTCCCTCCCTCCGTCTCTCCTTTTCTCCTTTCCTCCCTCCTTACCCTCCTGACTAGCTGTGATGACAGGTGTGCACCACCATACCCAGCTAAGTTTAAAAATTGTTTATAGATATGGGGTCTCCCTACGTTACCCAGGCTGGTCACAAAATCCTAGGTTGGAGCAATCCTCCTGCCTCAGCCTCCCAGTGGAGGCCTGCAATGATGGGTACTGCTGACCTGTGCACAGCTGGTGACAGCTGGCAGAGTGCCTCTAGCCGTGGCTTCTCGTTTGGCTTACCTGCTCAGCAGGCACCACTGGTCTGTTTCACTCAGGGGGAAGCTATCTCACAGAGAGGCGAAGCCACTTGCTCAGGGGCACACGGGGAGCAGTGCAAGCCCATCCGACTCAGCCCGGAATATGTCCCATGCCATCTCCCTGCCTCCTTCCCAGCCCCTCCTCCAAGCCGTCCATCCTACGCTTGTCTCTTATGCAAGCCTGGCATCTCCCTAAGGGCAGGGCTTACAGCTGACAATCTGGCTTCCAGGGTCAGCCACTCATAAGCTGTGTGACCCTGGGCAAGTGACTTACCCTCTCTGGGCCTTTGTCTCCACAGCTATTAAGTGGAGTCATTTCATCCAACCTTACCGGGCTGTTGTGAAGATGAACAGCAATAAACGTGAGTGCTGGGAGCAGCTGCCTCATGGCAAGCCCTAAGGAGGGAAAAATTCCCATCCATCTTTGTGTTTCCCCCAAGGGTCCAGAGGGGCACCCTGAGCCTCGCTCACTTACCAGCTAACATGCCTCGGCGGGGAGTCATGGAAAGCCCAAATCGAATAGGCTTTGTTGATAGGCAAATTATTGGCACACACAGCAAGAAGTCTGAGCCCCGCGAGTCCCCGGCGGTGGCTGGGCTTTGGCTCCAACTGCTCAAGGGCTGAGTGCTGGGGCCTCCTTGAGGAGGCGGCCATCATATACCCATTGTCGGATTCACACGGAACAGAGGCAGTCTCCCCGGGAGGCCTCCGGAGACGCCTTTCACACGTGGTTGACCAGAATGAGGATGAACGTCTGCTCCAGATCAAACTCAGTTACGAGGAGAGAGCCAGGCCCGAGAGGCTGGTCAAACGCCTCACAGGGAAGGGAGGTTCCACAGTAACAAGCAACTTTCTCATCAGAAGCTTCCAAAGGATTCATTAGAACCTCACAAAGGGCCAGGCGCATGGCTCGCACCTGTAACCCCAGCGCTTTGGGAGGCCAAGATGGGAGCATCCCCTGAGCCCAGGTTTGAGACCGGTCTGGGCAATATAGCAAGACCCCATCTCTATAAAAATTAGCCGAGTGTGTTGGCACATGCATTTGTAGTCCCAGCCGCGCAGGAGGCTGGGGCAGAGGATCGCTTGAGACCAGGTTTGGGCCGCAGTGAGTTATGAGCGCCCTGCTGGCCTCCAGCCTGGGCAACAGAGTGAACCTGTCTCAGTCGTCATCATCATCATCATCATCGTCACCATCACCGTCATCTCACAGACACACAGGTCTATAGGCAGCTGCAGGGCTGGCCTCCCTGCAGCTGCCTATAGACCTCCCTAATGCTCGGTGACATCGGCAAAGACCAAGCCCCTTCCCTCTGGTGTCCGTGGCCATGTTCCCTCCTCATCCAAAATGGCCACCGGGGCCAACCTCTTCATTCGGACTGTGTTTGAGGCCGGAAAAAGAAGTAGGGGGATCTTTGCTGCGCGCCTCACTCTTTAATTGGGGAGAGAAAAACCTTCCCCAGACTCCCGCTAGGTCCTATGGGTCAAAACGAGGTCCCGGGGGTCTCTCCGCACAGAGAATGCGTGTCTTCGGCCAGGCTCCTCCCAGGCAGAGCCTGAGGCAAGGATTTCGGTACAAGCCATTTATTAGGAAGGCAGCGACCTGGATGGGTGGGAAGAGAGTGGGGGAGCAGGACGGGGCCAGGGGAAGAAGCCAGGCAAGGATCCCCCGGGAGCACTGTGGTGACAGCCCAGACAGTCCCACCTTGAGGCGAGGGCCATACTCTTGGCCCCACACCAGCCAGTCCTTGCCAGGCGGCTGGCCCAGCTGGGTGAGCTCCAGGCAAGGAGGGAGGGGGCTCCGGGGCCCAGAGTCCACCCTCGAAGGAAGTTTAGAGCGCAAGACACAGCAGCAGAGCGCCCAGGCCCGGGGTGCAGGCGCAGCTGGGTACGAGGGTGCCCAGGCAACCAGCGCAGGGCAGAATTGGGGCTTCCTGCCAGGGAGAGCATGGAGCTGGAATGTTCCACCCCGGGGCGGGAGGCGGGCTCTCCGTCGGGAAAGGAGGGTGGGTGGAGAAACAGCAGCGTCTGCCGCCAGTCTGATCCGCCAGGTGACCCTGCCTCTGAACACGGCTGTCTTGGTCACACGGGAGAAGGAGGCCACAGCGGGCCACAGCCAGCCCTGTGGTCCTGTCCCCCATGCGTCCCACCCTCTGAGGGGCTTCCTGGGGCCCCTTCTGCCCACTCAGGGCCCTTGACGTCTTCCGGCCTGAGAGCCAGCAGAACTCAGATGGTGCCCTTTAAAAAGGGAAGCTCTGTCAGCCACCCCATCGCGACACTGTCTTGGAAGAGCGAGAGTGACGAGCGAAGGGGGGAGAATTCTCTTGACTTCCATCTTTACCGCGTGCCCCGAGAAAACAACACCCAAGGTTACAGACGGACGGCGGGCTGTGCTCTCTGCGTTCTCTTGAGTGTCTTTCGCAGTCAGAAAGGGGAAGTTTGGTGGCAAAGGTGGGCACTGGAGGGTCCGGGCTGGGAGGTGAGGCCACGTCGGAGCCCCAGGCGCCGTCTGAGCGAGGAACTGAGAATCACCATGGGTGTGGCAGGGTTGGTGCCGGCTCGCTCTGCGGCAGAGCTACACTGCCTGGTCGCCTTGCCCTGGCACAAATGCCCAGACAGGGGCCTTTGAACTCCCGGCCCCTGCGTGCTTTCTTTTACCCCGAAACGTGTGGCAGACGCAGGAGGAACTGTAGAAGATGGAGGCGCCTGAGCAGATGGGAGGCTGAGTTTTTCTCCATGTTTTGACTTGGTAGCTTCGATGGCTTGGCCTGGACGCACGTTCTCTTTGCTGATGGCCGGGCATTTGGTGGGGGCTGCTGGGTCCGATGCCTCGCTGGGGCCGTGTGGAAGGAGAGGGCAGATGAGGGACAGAGGTTGTGCAGGCCAGAGTGTGGTGAGGGAGCAGGAGGCCGAGGTGGGAAGTTCAAGTCCCACCAAGGCCCTTGGGCTGGGACTGTTGCCAACAGAGGAAGGAAGGATGGCAGAAGTGACTCAGGGTGACACATCCCCAACACAAAAGCTAGAAGTCTTTCCAGACCACAGCAACCAGCTCATCCTGATGGCCGGGGACTTTCCAGGATTTAGCATTGAAGGTTGTGTATCCTGGGAAGACCCTCAGTGCCGGGCAAACTGGGATGATGGGCCACCCAACTGCAGACACCCCAAGTTCCCAAGCAAGAGAGCAGTCCGGAGGCAGAGGACGTGGCCTGGGAGTCTTGAGCGACATCATCCCACTGCACTCCAGCCTGGGCAACACAGTAAGACTCCACCTCAAAAAAAAGAAAAAGAAAAAGAAAAAGAAAGGTCAGGGATGTTTGCTGCTGGGTGGTGGCCGTGTTCTTATCATGGAGACTGAGATGAAGGCCTCTGGTGGGTGGAAATTATCAAGGAGGGGCCTGCCCTTGACTTCTGGAAAGAAATGCAGATCAGGGGAGTGTGTACAAAGACAGAAATATTCACGCAGCACTGAGAGGGATGAGAAGGCGGGTGCACTCTGCAGCACCGTCAGGCTGGGGCTGGCTGGTGAGTTAGTGTCTGTTCACCCAGGGGACTACAATGGTCTTGAAAAAAAAAAAAAAAAGTGTGGATTCTACATGAAACTGATGTGGAACAAGCTCAATACTGATTGCTTAGTGAATATTCAAGAGGCAAAATGGGGTGTAGAGTGGGTTGTGTTTGTGTAAAAAGGGTAGATATCATTCGCTGTCAGGAAAATGCAAATCAGACTATAATGAGATACCACTGCATACCCATGCGGAAGGATGGTTATAATAATAATTTTTAAAAACAGAAAATAAGGCCGGGCGCGGTGGCTCAAGCCTGTAATCCCAGCACTTTGGGAGGCCAAGGCGGGTGGATCACGAGGTCGAGAGATCGAGACCATCCTGGTCAACATGGTGAAACCCCGTCTCTACTAAAAATACAAAACATTAGCTGGGCATGGTGGCACATGCCTGTAATCCCAGCTACTCAGGAGGCTGAGGCAGGAGAATTGCTTGAACCCAGGAGGCGGAAGTTGCAGTGAGCCGAGATCGCGCCATTGCACTCCAGCCTGGGTAACAAGAGCGAAACTCCGTCTCAAAAAAAAAAAAAAAAAAAAACAGAAAATAAAAGTGTTGGTGAGGATGTGGAGAAATTGCAACCTTCCTGCATTGCTGGTAGGAACATAACTGGTATAGCTGCTGGAACTGGTGTTTCCTCAAAAACAGACAGAGTGTTGACTCTATGACCTAGCAATTCCGCTCCTGCGGATGTGCCCAGAAGAGGTGAACACAGGTACTCAAACAAATACTTGCACGTAAATGTTCACGGCAACACTGTTCACAACAGCCAAAAGGTGGGAAGAGTCCAAATGTCCATCAGTGGGTGAATGGAGGAACAAAATGTGGTCTAGCCATACATGGGTCATTTTTCAGCCATAACAAGGCACAAAGCCCTGATGCAAGCTAAATACGGATGAACCTTGCAAATATCACACTAAACCCAGGAAGCCACATACAGAAAAACAACTATTGTATAAATCCATTTATACAAAATGTACAGAATAGACAAAACCATAGAGACAGAAAGTAGACTGGTGATTGCCAGGGGCTGGAGAGGGGCTGAGGGAGCTGTGGAGATACTGCTTAATGGGTACAGATTTCCCTTTTGGGTGATGAAAAGGTTCTAGGCTGGGCACAGTGGCTCACGCCTGTAATCCCAGCACTTTGGGAGGCTGAGGCAGGTGGATGGCTTGAGGTCAGGAGTTTGGGACTAGCCTAGACAACATGGTGAAACCCTGTCTCTACAAAAAATACAAAAATTAGTCAGGTGTGCTGGGATTTACCTGTAGTTCCAGCTACTCTGGAGACTAAGGCACGAGAATCCCTTGAACCCAGAAGGCGGAGATTGCAGTGACCTGAGATCACACCGCTGCACTCCAGTCTGGATGACAGGGTGAGACTCTGTCTCAAAAAAAAAAAAAAAAAAAAATGTTCTGGGACTAGATGTGGTGATGGCTGTTAATGTACTGGATGTCACCAATGATCAATGTTATGTGTATTATACCACACACACACATATAAAAGGCAGTACATATATGCATACAAACACATATGTGTACATACACATATCCTGTTATATGCACAAAATATCTCTGGAAGGAAAAATCGATAACTATGGCTGTCCTTAGAATCTGGACATCGGGAAGGGAGAACTTCTTTTATTGTAAATTGTCTGGGTGTTTTGGGGCTTATTTTATCATATACATGTATTACTTTAAAAATGGAAAAAGGGCCAGGTGCAGTGGCTCACACTTGTAATCCCAGTTCTTTGGGAGGCCAGGATGGGAGGATCACTTGAGTCCAGGGTATCATAGTGAGACCCTGTCTCTACTAAAACATTTCAAAATGAGCCAGGTGTGGTAGCAGGTGCCTGTGGTCCCAGCTATTTGGAAGGCTGAGTGGAGGATCACTGGAAACCCAGAAGGTCAAGGCTGCAATGAGCTAGAATCACAGCAAGGCACCGCACGCCAGCCTGGGGGCCAGAGACAGCCCGTCTCAGAAAAAAAAAAAAAAAAAAAAAAAAAAGGAATAAACGCCCCAGATGAATTTTAAAAGAATAACGTAAGAAATTCAAGAGAAATAACATGTCCAAGACACGTCCCCTGCGAGGGCGTGTGGATCACGTGGCCAGACAGCAGGAAAAGCCCTGAGTCACTCATCTTCGACGAAGCCCTGCCTTTGCCTCTGAGGACAAACGTTCCTTCAAATCCCACGGGAGGAAGAGACGTTCTAAAGAGAGAATTGAATTCATGGTTGGCCAGGAGACAGGGAAAGAGGACCCAGGAGAAACTGCTGGAAAGTAAGTAAAGCCTGAGCATGGGCAAGGGCCTCAATTTTCCAAAAGGGAAAATGACATGGATTCTGGAAACCCCAGATGGGGTATGTCTGACGGCAAGAGTTCTTCGCAGAATTCTGGAACAGAGCATTACACAGATGGCTTGTGGCTGTTTAGAAGAAAATATGATTATCATGCGAAGCTGACACAGGTTCACTAAACTACCCCCTGCCGACTAATGTCAATTTCCTGTTTTCATGGGGAGACCACCCTGGTAGACCAGATGGCCACTGAGGACCCTGCCCTCCTGAAAGAGAAGTAGGATTGTGGTTTCATTATCTTTCGAGCGGAAATTGTGATCAGTTCTTTGATTATTTGCCTTGTGTTGCTGGCATCTGCATTATCCAGCAACATGACTCCCATCCCACATGTTTTTAGGTAATTTCCCCTAATAATTGTCTATTTGTCGGCTGCTCAGACTTACCTTAACTTGTATTAATCAAGCATCTTTTGATGGCAGGGGAAAGAAATCCAACTCAAATAGTCTTAGGTGGAAATGCCTGGCGATTTATGGTTTCAGGCATGGCTGCATCCAGGTGCTTAAATGACGTCATTGGGAACCTGTAGCCTGTTGCATGTTGGATCTGATCTCCCTCATGTTAGGGCTGGATTTCCTCAAGTGGAGGAAAGATGGATCCAACAGCTCTTAGACGACCTTGGCAACTGAGCAGAAAGGGTCCACCTGACTGACAGCTCAGTTGTCTGGGCCAACTCTGACTGGCCCAGCTGGATCTCATGCCCACCCTGGAGCCAGTTCCCATGACTCTGCTGGGCTGGGTCATATCCTCCATTCAAGTCATATCAGATATGATTTCATTCAGCAAGTGGGAGAGGAAAGATTCCCCACGGAAAACTGAGATACTATTATCTGCAAAAGAAGGAACGGACACTGGTCAGGCCAAAACAAGTCTAATCTAATTGATGAGGTGTGCACACATTGTGCATCGCGGGTGGGGGGGGGTCCCCACATGGCGTCTCAAAGCCACGACGAATCTGCACCCAAATGTGCTGGACCCCCATGAACACAGAAATGAGAGCTAACTCATGGACAGTACTCGGATCCACGACGGCGGGACGGTGATTCTGGGAGGTGTGTTTGTGCATGAGGCCACACCCGGGCCACACAGGTGGGTCCTGGGAAGGCCTTTCTGTCTGGAAGTGAGAGCTGTGTTCCTGAGACTTTGGTATTGCTGAGCAGAGAAAGAAACGCCGAGCTGGAGGTCACAGAAGGCAGCTGCAGCCAAGGTCAGAGAGACGGCGTCCAGGAAGCAGGCAGTGTGAGCGGGACAGGAGCCGTCCCCCTCTTCTCAGCTGGGCACGGATGTCTCCTGGGTGTGCCTCTGGCAGAGGTGGGACCCATGGCTCAGCACGCCTCCAGTGAAGGCAGGGGAGGACATCCAGGTGTGGGATGTAAAGTAAAGCAAAGTGCCACCAAATGCTAGCTGCTGCTGGGCACAGTGGCTCACGCTTGTGATCCAGCACTTGGGGAGGCTGAGGTGGGCAGATCGCTGAGTCCAAGAGTTCAAGACCAGCCTGGGCAACAAAGAAAAACGCTGTCTCTACTAAAAACATAAAATTATTAGCCAGAGGTGGTAGCTACTTGGGAGGCTGAGGCAGGAGAATAGCTTGAGCCCAGGAGGCAGAGGTTGTAGTGAGCTGAGAAAGTGCCATTGCACTCCAGACTGGACAACAGAGCAAGACCCTGTCTCAAAAAAAAAAAAAAAAAAAAATGCCGGCCTCGGCCTCCACCTTTGGCACCAATTGCCTTTGACACTGTGTTGCAAGGAATTAAAGGCGTTGTCTGGAATCAGTGGGCAAGAGTGATGGGATGGGTTAGCAATGCCTGCTCCCGGAGCAGAGAGTGGCAGGGTAGACACACCCCACATCTGTGGAGACTGGGTGGGGTCTTCTCCAGGCCGTTCCAAAGAGCACGGGTGTCAAGAGGCCACCCCAGCAACGGAGGACAGATTTCTTTCCATCCGGTGCTCTATGAAATCATCTCTAAGCAAACAGTGCGCTCTCTGCCGTGCCCGCTCTCCAAGCCTCTTCTGAGTCTGCAAAATCAACAACAGGTGTTTGCTGCTCATGCGATTCCAACCACCAAAAATAGGCATGATAATAATGAAGGCACGGGCAGCGTCCCGACTCCGGTCCCTCCTGAAGCCCCTCGCGTGTTCTCATGCCCGTGCACTGCCAGGTCTGTGGCTTGGCTAATATTTTTCTTAAAATGGCTTCACTTTAAAATGGTTTTCATTAAAGTATGACATGCATACGGAAGAGTGTACAGGTCTGAAGGGTATGGCTTAAAGGATTTTCATGAAACGATCACACCTGTGTGACCAGGACTCACTTCAAGAAACACAACATTCCCAGATGTCCTCTCAGGAGCCCCTAACCCAGACCCCTTTTCAGTCATTAACCCTAAAGGGTCAGAACAAGCCTGACTTATTTATTTATTTATTTATTTTGAGACAGGGACTTGCTGTGCGGCCCTGGCTGGAGTGCAGTGGCACCATCCTGGCTCACTGCAACCTCCACCACCTCCCGGGTTCAAGCAATTCCCCCTGCCTCAGCCTCCTGAGTAGCTGAGACTACAGGCACACACCACCACAGCTGGCTAATTTTTATATTTTTAGTAGATACGGGGTTTCGCCGTGTTACCCAGGCTGGTCTCAAACTCCTGACCTCAGGTGATCTGCTTGCCTTAGCCTCCCAAAGTGCTGGGATTACAGGCGTGAGCCACCGCCCCCGCTAACACTAGCCTGACTTCTAACTGCGGATTGGTTCCGCCTGATGTGGGACGTTCAGCTCAGCAGGCTCTCGAGGTGCGGACTGTTTTGCGGCTGCTTTCATCCGTGTTAGGGCAGTGGTTGTTCTTGTCCATTGCTGAATACGATTCCACGGTGTAAAGATGCCACAGTTTATTTAACCATCTATTTATTGTTAAATTATTTATTTATGTATTTATTTTTGAGATGGAGGCTCGCTCCACCACCCAGGCTGGAGTACAATGGCACCGTCTCGGCTCACTGCAACCTCCGCCTCCCAGGTTCAAGCGATTCTCCTGCCTCAGCCTCCCGAGTCGCTGGGATTACACGTGTGCACCACCACGCCTGGCTAATTCTTGTATTTTTAGTAAAGACGGGGTTTCACCATGTTGGCCAGGCTGGTCTCCAACTCCTGACCTCAAGTGATCTCCCCACCTCGGTCTCCCAAAGTGCTGGGATTACAGGCGTGAGCCACGGCCTCCAGCCTCTCCATCCGTGTTGACAGGCATCTGGGAGTCTGTATTCTGGAGTGTTCTGGGTAGCCCTGTGCCCGCCCCCTTGGCCATGGCTTTTTTGGTTGTTGTGGTTTGTTTGTTTTTAGCAAAGGGCTTGCTCTGTCACCCAGGCTGGAGTGCAGGGGCGCCATCATGGCCTCAACCTCCCGAGTCGCTAGGACTACAGGTGCCCAGCTAATTTTTTTGTATTTTTTTGTAGGGATGGGGTTCTGCCATGTTGCCCAGGCTGTTTTTGAACTCTTGGGCTCAGGCAATCTGCCCACCTTGGCCTTCCAAAGTGCGTTACAGGATTGAAATTGCCGGGTCATCGGTGGGCACACGTTCAGATACAGTAGACATTGTTTTCCAAAGTGGTTCGACCAGTTTACACTCCCAAGTGGGTAAATGAGGATTTATCTTTGTTTGCCCTAAACTTATTTTTTTTTTTTTTTTTTTGAGCCGGAGTTTTGCTCTTGTTACCCAGGCTGGAGTGCAATGGCGCGATCTCGGCTCACCGCAACCTCCGCCTCCTGGGTTCAGGCAATTCTCCTGTCTCAGCCTCCTGAGTAGCTGGGATTACAGGCACGCACAACCATGCCCAGCTAATTTTTTTGTATTTTTAGTAGAGACGGGGTTTCACTATGTTGACCAGGATGGTCTCGATCTCTTGACCTTGTGATCCACCCACCTCGGCCTCCCAAAGTGCTGGGATTACAGGCTTGAGCCACCGCGCCCGGCCAACTTATTTTTTAAAGGAAATTATATAGCTATCATTAAGGAAAAATGAGGCTGGGCACAGTGGCTCACACTTGTGATCTTAATGCTTGGAGAGGTCGAGGCAGGAGGATCCCTTGAGCCCAGGGGTTCGATAATAGCCTGGGCAACATTGTCTCTACAGAAAATTTTAAAAATCAGCTGGGTGTGGAGGCGTGCACCTATAGTCCCAGCTAGTCAGGAGGCTGAAGCAGGAGGACCACTTGGGCCCAGCAGATTGAGGTTACAGTGAGCTGTGATGATGCCCCAGCACTCCAGCCTGGGTGACAGAATGAAACCCTGTCAGAAAGAGGAAGAGGAAGGAAGGAAGGAAGGGGAGAAGAAGGAAAATCAGTATCACTTGCCACAAATAAAAGGTTATAATATTGAGGTTTATGCAAAAGTAATTGCAGCTTTTTGCCATTAAAAGTAATTGCAGCCTGACGTGGTGGCTCACACCTGTAATCCCAGCGTTTTGGGAGGCCGAGGCAGGCGGATTACCTGAAGTCAGGAGTTCAAGACTAGCCTGGCCAACATGGTGAAACTCCACCTCTACAGAAGTACAAGTAGCCGGGAGTGGTGGCAGGCACCTGTAATGCCACTTACTGAGGTGACTGAGGTGGGAGAATCACTTGAACCCAGGAGATGGAGGTTGCAGTGAGGTGAGATCTTGCCATGGCACTCCAGCCTGGGCAACAGAACAAGACTCTGTCTCAAAAAAAAAAAAAAAGAAAAAGAAAGAAAGAAAAGAAAAGAGGCCGGGCGCGGTGGCTCAAGCCTGTAATCCCAGCACTCTGGGAGGCTGAGGCGGGTGGATCACGAGGTCGAGAGATCGAGACCATCCTGGTCAACAACATGGTGAAACCCCGTCTCTACTAAAAATACAAAACATTAGCTGGGCATGGTGGCGCGTGCCTGTAATCCCAGCTACTCAGGAGGCTGAGGCAGGAGAATTGCCTGAACCCAGGAGGCGGAGGTTGTGGTGAGCCGAGATCGCGCCATTGCACTCCAGCCTGGGCAACAGAACAAGACTCTGTCTCAAAAAAAAAAAAAAAAAAGAAAGAAAGAAATTGCAAAAACCGTGATTACTTTTGCACCAACCGAATAACTATGATAAAATCTAATGAATATTCAAAAATTCATCCAGAGCCCATGAAAAAGTTCCTCATTGAGATCACCTCCGGTGCGGCCAGCAGTGTGGCTGTCATCCTTCCAGGAAGTGGGGGGAGGGAGGTCAGGAGCACGACCCTGCTTTCATTACCTTTCGACCTTTCTCAGTCACCCTGCTGGGAGCTGATCGGTCTGGAGTGATCCATTCTCCCTGTGCCTGGGATTGGTTCAGGAGTGGGCATGTGACTCGATTCAGGCCAAAAAGGTCTCCTTGCTAAAGCCACGTGGGTTGGCTTTTCCTGTCACCTTCGGCCGGAAGCACCTTCACTGATGCTCTCGGTGTCTCAAGTTTCAGGGACAGATGTGGGTTCTAATCCCAGTTGGATCCCTTTTCAGCTGTGTGATCCCAGAAGAAGCCCCTTCACCTCCCTGAGCCTGAGTTCCCTCGTTTCCGAAACAGGATCAACAACATCCAGCACAGAGAAAAGAGAGGGAAACCGGACTGCATCAAAGTGAAAAACCCGTGTGCCTCCAAGAACACGAGAAGATGGCTTGCAGGGGCCTGGTGGGGGGCGGGGGCCTGCTGAGGACGCTCCTGCCGTGTCCCTGCGTCCCGTGATGCACCAATGGCCTGGCCTTCTCTGGCCCCTCAGGGCCCACCACTGGCCCATGTCATTCCTAGAGCCCAAAGCCCCCGCCCCAGACCCCCTCCGGCAGGTCCAGGGCCTGACTGTCAGGAGGGACAGAGCTGCCCTCCCCTGAGGCAGGCGAGACCGTGAGAGCGCAGGGGTGGTTTGAGTCACGGTGAGTTCACATCTCCTGTTGACCAGACAAGGCGTGTGGGCCTGTCAGTGGTTGGATACTGGGGTCTGGGGTTCCTGGGAGGGGCCCAGGCTGGAGCTGGGGTTCTAGAAGTCACCCATCCCCGTGATGATGAGACGTAAGCTCCGAAATGGATGCGGACACAGAGCGATGCCTGTGCGCCGAGAGGAGTCGGGAAGAGCACCTGAGCCCTGGGGGTGCCAACTTTCGAGGGTGGGAGATGCCCAAGAAGCAGCCAGAGGGGCTGAGGGGGGCAGTGAGACGGGAGGGAAACCGAAGCTCACGTCCAGCCGCGCCTTCATGTGAGCCAGGCCAAGCAGGGTCCGCGTCAGGCTTCGGGACAGTCTCTCTCCCCGGTCCCCGAGAGAGGCTCACTGGGCTTCCTGTCTGTCCTCTGGCCCCTCCTACACGCCTCTTCCGCTTTCTGCAATGTCCCGAAAGGACAGAAGGAGGTCATGGGCCCTCGCAGAGCGAGGAAGGGAGCTGTGCCAGGCTTAGGGAGGAGGGATGGCAGTCACAGCAGCGGCAGCACGAGCTTCCCTCTTTACCCTGTAGGCAGGGCCAGGCCAGGGGCTTGGGACGGGGAGGGCAGAGTGCCACGCTTCCTCCTGCCGCACCGGCTGCCCAGTCTCCTACCACCTTTGGAAACTCCAGAAGCTTACTGGAGCCAGGAATGCGGGGCAGGGGCTGCTGTGATCACGGAAAGACCCAGCGTGGCCGCATCCTGATTTCTGCAAGAGAAGCCTCCTCCCTCCCTCCCCGTCCCGTCCCCGCCTGTCCCTCTCCTCCCCTTCTCTCCCTCCCTCCTCCCTCCTTCTACTTTTCCCTCCTTCCTTCCTTCCCCTCCCTCCCTCCCTCTTTTCCCTTCCTTCTTTCCTTTTAAATTGTGGTAAATATATGTAATATAAAATGAACCGTGTTACCATTTTAAAGTATTCCGTTCACTGACACTGGCACCTTCACGATGCTGCGCAGACACCGCCGCTCTCGTTCCAAAACATCCTCACGTTCCCCAAAATCCCCTGGCGCCCACTCACAGTCACTCCCTCACTCCGGCCCTGGCAGCTGCAGGCCTCCTTTCTGTCCCGATGGGTTCACCTGTTCCGCGCATGTCACGTCAATGGAATCGTGCAGGATGTGGCCTTTGCACCTGGCTTCTTTCACTTGTGATGTTTGTGAGGTTCGTGTGTGTTGCAGCGTGGGCCAGCGTTTCCTTCCTTCTTGTGGCTGAATCATCTCCCATCGTGTGGCTGGACCCCGATGTGCGTATCCATTGATTCTTCCATGGACGGTTCCCTTCTGCCATGGTGAATATGCCATGGCAATGCCAATGCTCACTGGTGTGCGAGCAACTGAGGCCCTGTTAGCAGTGCTCCTGGGTATGTACCCAGGGGGAGGGGAATTCCTGCACCATGCGGTCATTCTATGCTTCAGTTTTTGAGGAACTGCTACACTTATTCCCACAGGGGCTGGACCGTTTCATTATCCCGTCGGAAATGCACAGAAATGACGGGTTTCTCCACGTCTTCACCGACCCTTGTCGTTTTCCCTTTTAGAAAGAATTAAGGCCGGGCGCGGCGGCTCACGCCTGTAATCCCAGCACTTTGGGAGGCCAAGGTTGGTGGATCACGAGGTCAGGAGATCAAGACCATCCTGGCCAACATGGTGAAACTCCGTCTCCACTAAAAATACAAAAAATTAGCCGGGCATGCCGGTACGCTCCTGTAGTCCCATCGACTCAGGAGGCTGAGGCAGGAGAATCACTTGAACCCAGGAGGCGGAGGTCGCAGTGAGCCAAGATCTTACCACTGTACTCCAGCCTGGGCGACAGAGAGAGACTCCGTCTCAAAAAAAATAAATAAAAAAAAATAAAAATAAAATTAAAGCCATCCTTCCTAGTGGGCATGACGTGCTCTCACGGGCCGTTTGATTTCGTTTCCCTAACATCTAACGCAGCTGGGCATCTTTTCACGTGCTTGTTGGCCGTTGGTACGTGGGAGAGGCCATATACGTTCACCTACCATAGCCCGATGTCTAAATCCTCATGTGGGGTGCACCGGCCCATCCATGAGCCGAACCTTTGGGCTCACCAGACCCGGGTTCAGATCTGATTTGCTTCTTCCACTCTCGCGCGGGGTGACCCGGGCCACACTGCCCTATTTTTCTGACTCTGTTTCCTCACCGTTGAAGGTGGCTGCCAAGGACAGGGCCGAGAGAGGTCCCATGTGCCAAGCACTTAGACCAGCACCCAACTCTTAGTGAGCACTTCTAAAGTCTTGCTGTTCTGGGCAGTCCTTCCCGGGCCACCTATGGGAACTCCCCATTGACACCGAGCAGAGGGCTCCCCCGACTCCTCCCCAACCAGCCGTTAGGACCGGGTCTTGGTCATCGTGAGATTTTCCTTTGGATGTGGAGGGAAGCGAACAGAAAGTCTTCTACCATGCAGGCAATGGACGGGGCGTTCACGCTGTGGGCCCTGCGCTGGGGGAGAGGCCCTAGGAAAGATCATGGCAGCTGAGCCTGGGTGTTCCTGTTATCCTCCCCACAACCTGTGAACCAGGTGCTGCTGCTATACCCATTTTACAGATAGGGAAACCGAAGCCCAGCGAGCTACTCTAGGGAATACGGTAGAGTTAGGATTTGAACCCAGGCTGTTCTGCCCAAGCAATTATTCTCTTCTTTCTTGCTGTGGGAACCCTGATTTTAGCAAGGAGCCTGTGCTTCTCTGGGGGACTCAGGAAACCGGGACACATCTTTAGCTCTAGGGGCAAATCCAGATTGGTCCCAGGAAATTGATGTGATTCTGTTTCCTTTGCCAGAGGCTAGTCAAGCCACAGGCATGGGACCCAATTCTGGTCAATGAGATATGGGTAAAGGGCTGCAGTGGGCTTTGGGGAAAGGGCTCTTGTTCTTCATGCACTAAATGTTGTGCCTGGATATTTTGGCTGGAGCAGTGGCAGCTATTTTGTGGTCAGGAGGAAATTTGGGATGAGAACCAATCTGAGGAGAGGAAACCAGAAAGATGGAAAGAACCGGGAGCTCCCTGACAATGGCGTTCAATCAAACCAAAACCAGAACCACCCTTCCTTCTAACGTCTTGCTATGCGAAATAATAAATGACCTCACTACTTAAGTTGATTTGAGCTGAAGTTTTCGTGACTTGCCTCGGAAAGGATGTGATTGAGTGACTGTCAGCCTCGTGCAGACAGGGACGTTCTCCGGCTTGGTGGCCACTGTCTCCCTGGTGCCTGGAACACTGCCTGGCACACAATAGGTGCTCAATTAAGACGAACTGATGAGGCAGTGGCTGGAGCCCCCAATGCAGGTTCAGAACAATACACAAGGCAAAAGTGGGAATCCTGCAGCGGCCACTGCAGGCTTTGCATTCTGACAGAGCAGGTTCCAAGCCCGCAGTCCCCTCTTGAGTCGGGTCCTCTCAGGCTGATTCTCCCACCTCTGTTTTCTTATGCGTGAGATGATCTGCTGGATGGAGTAACAGCCCAGAGGCGTCCCCATCCTAATCCCTAGTCTGTGAATCAGCTACCCGACATGGCAAAGGGGCTTTGCAGGTATGATTCAGGATTGTGAGATGGGAGATGATGCCGGATTTCCTGGGTGGGCCCCGTGGATCACGAGCCCCCTTGTCAGAGGGAGGCAGGAGGTCAGAGTTGGGGAGGAGATGCCGCGACGGAAGAAGAGGTTGAGTGAGGTGAGGCCACCAGCCTCTGGCAGCTGGAAAAGGTGAGGAAATAGATTCTCCCCCAGAGCCTCCAAGGGGAACACAGCCCTGCTGGCACCTTGATTCTGTCTCTCTGGGACCCACTTCAGACTGCGGACCTCCAGAACTGTTCGGATCGTGAATCTGGACTGTTTCCAGCCACCACGTTTGACCTAAGTGTTCACAGCAGCGACAGGAGACTCATGCCATGGGGCTGATGATCGTGTCTCCCTCCAAAGGTTCTTGTAGATTCCAGAAGCTTGAACATGAACTTAGCAGGTTGTAAGAGCCCAGGCAGCCTTAGCAAGTGATTAGCCAGTCTCAGTACCCGTCCTGCCTCTGCCGGGAAGTCATCCCTGATTTCTCCAGAACTGTGCCCACACCTCCCATTGCGGCTGATGTCTGTATGGCCTGGCACTGCGCTAAGGCTTTACACCCGGGATCCCATTTCATTCTAATGGCCGCCTGGTGAGGAAGGGACTCACAGGACACCCATATAACAGAAAGGAAACTGAGATATGGGAGCGTGGGAGGGATAATGGGATGGGCAGCTTTGGAGCCTCCCAGGCCTGATCCACTGGCACCGTGCACCCTTCCTCGGCTTCACTTGGCCCCCAGAGGCCCTGAGAGCAGGATGCGCCCCAAGGCCGCGGTGTGTGCCTTTCCACAAAGAGCTTCCAAGGGCTCACAGGGACATGCTCACGGGGAGCAAATTGCTTGACGGGCACAAACAGGCTCCCTCCCTTTTCCCTGCTCAGGCTCGTCCTGGCCCAGCCCTGCAGGGCCTGGGGCACTGGATCCCTGTATCTTGCCTGTATCTCGCGCGCTGACCCTCCACAGCCCCCGGTTCCCCACCCGCTGCACTGCCCCCGCCTTGGCACTCATCGTTTCTCATTGCCATGACCTCCACCTGGCCTCCCTGCCTCCCAGGGATCCCCATTGTGAAACACGCCCCGGACCCGACCATCGTCTTGCTGGAACCTGTCAGGGTCTCCCCAGTGCTTGCAGGGGAAGGGTGGACTGTGTTGTGGCTTGTGAGGACACGCGTGTCTGCCAAGCTCATGCATGCTACCTGAGGACTCTGCACTGCCACGCCCCCTGCTCCACGTGTCCTTTCTGTGGACATCCTCGTGGCTGGCACTCTCTTTCATTCCGGTATCACTTCCCCCAAGAGGCCTTCCCTGGCCACCCTCTGCTTTACTCTGCTCTCAGCAGCGCCTGAAACAGGAGCACACCATTGCACATTAATTTGATTTCTTTTGCATTCGGCCAGGCAGGGAGTCCAGCCCCATTTTACAGATGAGGAAAACTGAGGCCCAGGGAGACTGAATGACTTGCCCTCTTCACGCTCCAGCCACACGGGTGTTCTATCCACTCTCAGACACACTGAGTCACACTTCCCACGGTGTGGCCTTTGCCTCTGCTGTTCCTCCCACCTAGAATGCTGTTCCCTCAGCCCTGGCTGCCTCCGTCTTAAATGTCACCTCTTCAGGGAGACCCCCCCAGATCACCTACTCTGTCCTCCTCCTGCCCTCCAGCGCTCTTGGTCCCTGTCCTTTTGGGCCGCCATTGCCAGCCTTGACAATGTTTTCTTCCTCGGCTTGTGTGATTCGTGACTCCCTCAGGCTTGCGGGAAGAGGCTCTGCCCCGGGCGTTTGGGAGGGCTGAGTGCTTGAGGTGGGGATTCCTGGCAGGATGCTCAGTGATGTCACAGGCCTGGGCTGCCAGGGAGCTGCCGCTCTCCCAGGTGGGAAGCCACCCTCCGAATGAGACTCTGTCCCCATAGCGTCTGCTCCCCCGCTGAACCCACCCAGCCCAGTGGCCGCTGAAGACCCTCTCTCCACCGTGTCTCCACCCCGTGGCCTTGGTCCTGAATTTGAGTGTGATGATGAATGGGTTACTGGACCCAGAATCCACACCGAGCCCTAGCTGCAAGGGATCCTGGAAACACGGCTGTGGGCTTCTGCTGTTCAGGAAGACAGCCCAGGAGGAGTGGGCCCAGCCAGGCGTCCCCTACTCTGCCCTGCCAGAGAGCTGCCTCCGTGTCGAGTCGCATTCACTGTGGGGCCCCAGGACCAATTGAATACATGTTTGTTGAGCAGCTCAATGAGACAGCTGAGTTTGGAGGTGAAGCCAGATCTGTTGGATTCGAATCTGTGGATCCTTTCCACTTCAACTTGCTAGAGGGACCCTCCCCTGGGATTTTAGAGCCCTGTAAACTGTTCACATGTGCTGCTGGGCTTTCAATCATTCTGGCAGGCACCGGAGAGATCTGGAGGGCCCTTCTGAGCTGGGGGGACCAGAGGCATTCACATTTTAAAAACGAGAGTTACAGTGTGATGGGCTCAGTCAGGCAGAAGCCAGAGGGAACCCAGGAGGGACACACAAGCTCAGTTCTAAGACCGCAGGTCTCACCCGCCTGGGCCGGGCCTCTGGGTTCTGATCTGCCCTTGGCCCAGGCCTGAGCAGGGCAGTTTGGGCCAGGGCTGCTTTGGAGTTGGATGCAGCAATGGTCACCGCAGTGCAGACTCCGTCACCGTCCGTGACGCGTCTGTGCCCTGGGAAGAAGGGATGGGGCTCGGCGGGGGGCTGGCTTTCCAGGCCCAAGCGGGACATGAGGCCACCCAGGGGCTAATGACTCACATTCTCGAGGAGGCTGAAAAGCAGCAAATGTGGTGCAGATGCGGAAAGGAGACCTCCTTGCATCCCGAAAGACTCCACGTGCACGCAGGGATGTCGAAGCCAGATGTCCGTGCTGAAACACAAAGCCAGAGAGCATTTCCAGCTGCAAACAGTTCACACGGGACCCGGTCAGAGCAAGTGACCCTCTGCCTCGACCCCCATTTCCCAGGGCGTCCCCTGCACCCGCCCTTGTCACATCCTCCCCCAGCCCCCACCCAGAGGCAACCTCTGCTGTCAGTTTGTCCTGTGTCCTCCTCAGCCTCCACCGAGCTCCTGCCACGTGACCCTCCCCGAACCACCCACTCCATCCGCCCTTCTCACACTGGCCTCTCGCTGTTCCTGGAATACACCAGGCACGTTCCCACCCCAGGGCCTTTGCACAGGCAGTTCCCCTGCCTATTCTGCTTTCACCCAGACACTTCACGGTTCCTCTCCTGACCTCTCACCCCTCTACACGCACTATCTTCCTTTCCTGATTTATTTATTATCTTTTCTAGACCGTGTCTCGTTCTGTCGCCCAGGCTGGAGTGCAGTGGTGCAATCGCAGCTCACTGCAACCTCCACCTCCTGGGTTCAAGTGATTCTCCTGCCTCAGCCTCCCAAGTGGCTGGGATTACAGGCGCCCACCACCACGCCCAGCCGATTTCTGTATTTTTGGTAGAGAAGTGGTTTCACCATGTTGGCCAGGCTGGTCTCGAACTCCTGATCTCTGGTGATCCACCCACCTCAGCCTCCCAAAGTGCTGGGATTCCTGACGTGAGCCACCATGCCTGGCCTTCCTTTCCTGATTTATTTCTTGCAGAGCACTTACCATCTTCTAGTCCAGGGAATGATATATTTATTGAGTTTTAATGATGCATCCCTCTCTTTAGAACGTCAGCTCCGCAGAGGCAGAGACTGCCTATCTTATGCACCGCTGCATCTCACACACCTGGTGTGGCACCTCGAACACAGTGGGCACTCCTGAATGAATGAATCCCCTTGCAGAAGTCTTCATGCATAGAAGATGTGGAATCAGTCTAAGTGTCTACCAGTGAAGGAGTGGATAAAGAAAATGCGGTACAAATACACCATGGAACGCTATTTAGTTATGGGAAAGAATGAAATCCTGTGTTTTGCAGCAATGCAGATAGAACTGGAGTCCATTATCTTAAATGAAATGACTCAGACTCAGGAAGAGAAATACTGGCTGGGCGCAATGGGCCATGCCTGGAATCCCAGCACTTTGGGAAGCCACGGGCAGATTGCTTGAGGCCAGGAGTTCCAGAGCAGCCTGGCCAACACGATGAAACCCGTCTCGAGGAAAAATACAAAAATTAGCTGGGTATGGTGGTGCACGCCTGTAGTCCCAGCTACTTGGGAGGCTGAGGTAGGAGAATTGCTTGAACCTAGGAGGTGGAGGTTGCAGTGAGCCGAGATCATTGCCACTGAGCTCCAGCCTAGCTTAGGTGACAGAGCGAGATTACGTCTCAAACAAAAGAGAAAAATACTGCATGTTTTCACTTACAAGTGGGAGCTAAAGAATGTGTACACGTGGAAGCAGAGTGTGGCAAGACTGAGAGGAGTGAGGACACGCAGGGGAGGGGCTTGGATGGTGGGAGGTCGCTCGTGCACAAGGTGCATGGCCAGGGGATGCTGCGTCCTCAGGTCTGACCCCGCCCCCCCGCGCAGTGCAATATAACAATGTAGCAAAACTGCATTCTTACCCCACTCATACATGCAAAAACTGTTCCTGCAAAGACCGTGGCATAAGCACACTTACCCCTCCCACCTGTCTGCACAAAAGGTACCACACTGCACACCCTGTGCTGTGCGTGCGTTTGCACTAAACAATGTATCTTGGAGGTCTGTCCCCAGGAACAGAACTCACAGCCTGGTCTCAGGCTTGTTCACAGCTGCAGTCTGTCCTGTTGGAGGGACGGCCGGCCCCACCTAGCCGGTGCCACTGAGGCCATTCGGGAGAGCGAGACTGCAGGGACCATGTGGTCCTCGCTGGCTCCCTCCCCTCGATGGGGTCCTCTTGTGCTCCCACCTCACGGTGCCTGAGAGCGAAGACCCAGGCAGATGCCCCGGTGGGACAACACCCCGGAAACGAGGGGGAGCCCCCGGGAGAAAGCGAGCTGTTGATCTTCAGAGATCGTCCGGCCCCTCGGCGAGGGCCTGGGTTTGCTCCTAGCTCCGTTCGTTCTGAAATGTAAACAGTGTCTTCAACGAAGGAGCAGAGGAAGCCGGGGGTGACATTGCAGTTTCCTGCAGCAAGGGCGCGTGGGGCTGGCTGGGGACTCTGAGTGGCATCCTCAGTGAGGTTTCTGCAGGACTGTGAGATCAGAAGGGCCCCTGGACTCCTCTGAGGCAGGAAGGACGAGGTCCGAGAGGTCCGGCCCCCTGCCAATTCCCCATGTCCTGAACTTTCCCTTTGCTTTGAATGCCACGGTATTTTTCTTAGCCTTTAGAGGGCTGGCTTCAGGGCCTGACTCTGTGTGTCCAGGGAGGGTCCTTGCTTAGCGTACGAGGTTGACAGTAACTTCCTTTTTCCAGCAACAGCTCCCTGCGGTGACAAAAGATGGCCGCCTTCACTGCTTGATCTCACCGTGCCCAGCACACAGTAGGTGCTTAATAACTACATATTGAATAAAACTGTGGGCTGGGCGTGGTAGCTCAGGCCTGTAATCCCAGCACTTTGTGAGGCTGAGGCGGGTGGATCACCTGAAGTCAGGAGTTCGAGACCAGCCTGGCCAACATAGTGAACCCCCGTCTCTACTAAAAATACAGTAATTAGCTGGGCGTGGCGGCACGTGCCTGTAGTCCCAGCTACTGGGGAGGCTGAGGTTTGAACCTGGGAGGCAGAGGTTGCAGTGAGCCGAGATCACACCACTGCACTCCAGCCTGGGTGACAGAGCCAGACTCCAACTCAAAAACAAAAAACAAAAATCTGTGAAGCAGTCATTGAAACCAGGCCTCCCCTCCTCCTGCAGAGCTTGGCCCCAGGCGCGTTCTTCATTTGGGTGTCTTCAGGGTTGTCACTGACAATGTGACATAGGTCCCTTGCTTGTGCTCCGCGATGGCCAACCCGGGGCTCCTGGGGTGGCAGGGTCAACAGAGTGCCGTTCTGCTCCGTTGATGTGCTGCGCTGTGGTGAGGTCAGGGCCGACAGTGCGCCTTCCTGCCCACATTTCCCCTTTGCCATTGAGGAAGGCTCTGACTTCCCACCCCTGTGAAGCCTTCCATGTTGGGTGAGAACCACCCACAGCTAGCGGAAAGCTGGCTCGGGGAACCAATGCTTTGCAGGCGTCACAAACAGACCTGTCCCAGCTGCTCGTCCACCCTCTTCCCTGCAGGAGCCATTGAGTATTCTGTTTGGTGGCTCCTATGTTTTCAAGAAGGGTGGCTGAGCTGAATCCCAGCACTTTGGGAGGCCGAGGCGGGAAGATCACTTGAGCCCAGGAGCTGGAGATTGCAGAGAACTGAGATCACACCACTGCACTCCAGCCTGGGTGACAGAGTGAGACCCTGAGACCCTGTCTCTAAAACATAAGATAAAAACGCCTGGGGCAGGTGCAGGGTTCGCCAGGCCCTGTGGCTAGCTCAGCTCTCCTCCAGCTCCAGGCTGGCTGCTCGGGTAAGCCCTGCGGGCTTTTCTTTTTTCTTTTTTTGAGACGGAGTCTGCCTCTGTCACCCAGCCGGAAGTGCAGTGACATGATCGCTGCTCACTGCACCCGCCACCTCCTGGGTTCAGGTGATTCTCCTGCTTCAGCCTCCTGAGTAGCTGGGATTACAGGCACACACCACCATTCCCAGCTAATTTTTGTATTTTTTTAGTAGAGACAAGGTTTCACCACATTGGCCAGGCTGGTCTCGAACTTCTGACCTCAGGTGATCGGCCCAGTTTACAACTTCTGCTTCAAAGCACAACAAAAGTATACACACACACACACACACACACACACGCACGCACATAAGATTTTTCTATATGGTCATAGTTCTAGCTGTGCATGTGACGCTTGGCCCAGGAATGCTCATTTGGGTGTCTTTTGGGCTGTTACTGATAGACAGTGTGACACAGACCCCTTGGGTGTGATCTAGCAGCCAGTCGGGCTCCTGGGGTAGCCAAGGTCAAAGCTGCTCAGGCCGCCAAGCCCCCCAGCGTCAGTCCTCACCCTATAGATGCCTTGTTCTTCCCGGTTGGCCTTGAAGGTGGGGAGTTTTTTCTAGAATGGCTGGATTTGAGCTGACATCATGGCTGACCCTGTGAACTTGATAGCCTGAATGGGCATCTCCTGGGTGTCAGGCTGACAAATAAAGCATATTTTAGAGACAGCGTCTCGCTCTGTCACCCAGGCTGGAGGGTGATGATGGGATCACAGCTTGCTGCAACCTCAGGCTCCTGGAAGTCTCAGCTACCCAGAGGTCGGGGCCAATGGAAAGGTAAAGGCTTGACCCTAAAATGTGCCCCAGGAGCCAGTGCTGGAAAAATGGATATAGGGTCAGCCATTTCCACTTGCCTCTGGATTTTCCAGGGTCAACACCAGCCTCCTTCCCCCTCTGTTGATTCATTCATTCATTCATTCATTCATTCATTCATGTGTTCATTCACTTGCAACACATTTTAACTGAGTGCCTACTATGGGCTGAGGATATAGCAGTGAGCTGGCCAGATAGGTCCCTGCTCTCATGGAGCTGACATTCTGGTGACCAAAGACAATATATATCAGTGACAAATGCCCAGGATAATTTCAGGTGGTGATAAACACTGATGAAAATGAACAGGGTTACCCGGGCGCGGTGGCTCAAGCCTGTAATCCCAGCACTTTGGGAGGCTGAGGCGGGTGGAACACGAGGTCAAGAGATCGAGACCATCCTGGTCAACATGGTGAAACCCCGTCTCTACTAAAAATACAAAAAAATTAGCTGGGCATGGTGGCGCGTGCCTGTAATCCCAGCTACTCAGGAGGCTGAGGCAGGAGAATTGCCTGAACCCAGGAGGCGGAGGTGGCGGTGAGCCGAGATCGCGCCATTGCACTCCAGCCTGGATAACAAGAGCGAAACTCCGTCTCAAAAAAAAAAAAAAAAAAAAAAAGAAAATGAAGAGGGTGTTTGAGTTAGTGAGGGCCTTGGCAGTTTCTTTAGACACAGGGTCAGCGAGGGACTCTCTAAGGAGGTGACATTGAGCTGGGACCTGAAGATAGAAGATGACAGTCTCAGGCAGACGGAACAGCAGTGCAAAGGTATTGAGGCGGGCATGAGCTGGACGATTTGCCAGGTACTTAGGAAGGAACGGGTGAATGACGGGAAGGGAGATGGCAGAGACGAAGCCCAACGGCAGGGTTTGGCCCCAACCTGGGTGGGAGCCCCCAGGTGTGTACAGCAGGTTCCAGACGGCTGCAGCCCGGCCCGGGCCACGAAACGTGCTCCCCAGTGTCCCCAGCAACTTCCGAACTCAGCCTCGGTCAGTGTCCCTGGAGACTTCCTAACTCAGCCTCGTCTCCCCTCCTGTAAAATGGGTAGGTTCAAAGTCTGTCCCTCACAAAACAATTGAGCTGTTTGGGAAGCTCTTAGCTGCTACAGTTACTAACTCACAGTTCAGGAGGCCCCAGGGAGGCGGTTAGGGTGCAGTGTTCTTTGGCAGTTTTCTAAAGCTACTGTTCCCATTAGTTGCTCATGGACGGCCACTCAAAGCCCAGTAGCAAACAGAGTAGCAAACTAGGGTGTCTGTCTGTGATGGGGGAGGGGCGGGGCTGTCTGTGATGGGGGAGGGACGGGGCTGTCTGTGATGGGGGAGGGGCGGGGCTGTCTGTGATGGGGGGCGGGGCGGGACTCAGAGGATACCTCCCCAGAGCCCAGATTCCCAGCACTCATTTGGAATCACCGGCAAGTCAGGTTCTTTTCAGGTTTCCCTGCTTGTGACCAGGACCCCTTCTGCCCCAGGATAAGTGCTCACTCAGTGCTGGTACTGCTTCCTGCCATCTGGGAGGTGGGATTAATAACCCAACCGACGGCCAGGAAGGGAAGGGCCAGTCCCTTTCGGAACACACGCTGCCCCTTCTGGCCTCAGTCTTGCCATCTGTGACGTGATCGGCCCAGAAAACATTGCCATTTGAGTCTATAAGGTTTTCTGCGGGGGGTTTCCTGAGACCTTACAAAGCTGACAGACCCCCTGCCTGCCCCTCTCCTATGCCTGTGGGGAGCCCTCAAGAGGCAGAAGCTGGAAGAACCCCTGAAGACACCCCAAATGTCCCTCCTCCAACTTCAGATCTCAGAGCTGAATCTCATGGAAATCCAAATCCCCAGAGGGTTTTCAGGTGACCCAGGAGGGTTGCCAGGTGGCCTGGGGCTGGCGGAGGAGCTCCCCAGCCTGCTTCCCTCTCCCAAACCCTAGGTGGGGGGTGGGGGGCGGTCAGGCCTTCCTACTGTGGCTCCAGCTTTTTGCCTGGGGATTCCCACTGTCTGCCTGGGCAGAAATGGAGCCAGTGCGGCCAGAACAAGGAGGGCGGGCTCCACTGACCTATGACCCCTCCTGTTCCAGTCTGCAGACTGCTCCCCTCCACACCCACTTCCCTTTTTTCAGACAATGTCAGCCCCAGAGTCTCCCCCCCACCGGTCCCCCAAAAGCCCACAACGGAAGAGCCGGAGCGGGCAGAGAGGGACCTGGCTGCGGGGAGCCCGGCAACCCCAGCGTCCTGGAGGGAGGCGGAGGCACGCAGGGCCCCTGGAAACCACGGCCGCCTCCCCACCGCAGCCATTCCCCGCTCTCCCTGGGGGTTCTCAGATGTTGCCAGATGGCAGAACTGAATCTGCTGAGACGTCACTCCAAAAAAGGAAAGTTGAACTGAAAAAAAAAAAAAAATTCAAACTCTCCAACATCTTAGGAGAAAGCAAAAGAGGGGGGAGGCTCCTCGCCCGGGGCTCCCAGTGCCCTCTGCTGTTCAAAGAGAGCTCCCCTGGTTGGAGAGGGCCAACCTGGAGGCTGGGGAGGAGGGGGTAAATGAGGACACTGGGTTGTCAGGGCGGCCAGCGGGGCCAGGTTCCTGCTGGAGCGGAGTGGCTGCCTCTGCGTGGGGGATCGAGCACACGTGTGCCGTCTGTGACTGTGTGCCTGTGCGGGCCGGGCGTGCGTGGCTCCCAGGGGCACGCTCTGGGATGTGTGTGTGCGCGCGGGGGGAGGGGGGCACTGGCTCGCTGCATTGTCTCTGCATTTGTGTCCCTGAATGTCCCCAAGTGGGACTTCACTCAACAACACATTCTTGAGTCCCTACTGCGAAAGGGCAGTGAACAAAACAGAAATCTCTGCCCTTATGACGCGGGCATTCTAACGTCTGTGTCCCCCGGGGTGCTGTGAACTCGCGTGGGTGTCCCAGTGTTTGTCTGTGTGAGACCTGGCATCTCTGGTCCGGGGCGGGTGGTGAGTCTGCAGGGTGTTTACCGGGGCTGCGTCTCGGGTCTGGGGAGGCCCAGCGTGCTCCTGCCTGGAGAGGGCTCTGCGCGCTACTGTCTGCTCGCGTCCCCAAGTGCCCCACCAAGCGTGCTCTTAGAAGGCCCCGTGTGGGGCCCTCCCTGCGCGCCCCCTCCGCATCCAGTGGCCCCTCCAGAGTTATAATTTAATAGCTGAAACGCGATTCCAGTAAGGTGCAGGAGGGACTGGGGAGGAGGAGGATGGGGCGGGCTGGGAGGCGCTTCCCCCTACCTCCACGGGGAGCTGCCAAAAAGAAACTCGGCGTCGCGCCCAAGTGTGTGCGTGCGTGTCTGTGTGTGTGGCGGCGTGCGCGCGGGAGTGGGGACGCGCAGGCCCTGGGGAGACGGCGCGGGCCCTTTAAGGAGCCGGAGGGGGCCGGGCCGGGGCGCGTCTGTGCGGGCGGGGAGCCGGGAGCTGGGAGGCCGAGCCGCCGCCTCCCGGGCTCCCGCCCCGCCCCCTCCTCCCCCTCCCGCCGCCGCCACCGCCGCCACCGCCGCCGCGGCCGCCGGGGAGCGCGGAGCCGCGGGCAGGCCGGGCCGCACCGGAGCCCCGCGTCCGCCCGCGACCCGCCCGAGCCCTGCGCCCGCGCCCTGCGCCTCACGATGCGCGCCAAGTTGCGGGCCGGGGACCCCGGGCCGGCGCCCTAGGAGGCGGCGGCGGGAGGATCGCGTCCCGACCAGAGGCTGGGCCTGCTGCGCGCCCCCAGCCCGATCGGCACCGCCACTTGCCTGAGCGCCCCAGCGGCCCGAGCGCGCCCCAAGCCCGGGCGCCACTGCTGCCACCTCCGCGAGGTGAGTTGGGGCCGAGGGTCCCCGCGGAGGGCGGCGGGGGGGAGGCGCGGGGCGCGCTTCCGGGGGATCCGGGGAGGATCAGGCGGCGCACGCGGCTGAGTTGGCGGGGCCCCTGCACTCCGAGTTGGCGCTCTCGGGGGGCGGCCTGTCGGGGAGCGAGGCGCCCCGTCGACACTGCGGCCCGCGTGCTCGGGGGCGCCTGGGAACTTAGGGGAACTCCAGCTCCCCAGCGAGGGGGCGGGAAGGAGGGAAGTGGCGTTGCGGTGGGCGGGGGGCGCGCTGGATGTGCACGGAGCGGCCACCCACCGTGTGCGCCGGCTCTGGGGACTTAGCCACCAGGCGTCCGTGGTCCCCGGTGCAGCCCCAGACCTGGGGGGGCGACACTGCGCCTTATTTTCCTTCGGGCAGCGCGGGTTTGAAAGCCCTTGTAGATGGCACCCCGAGCTCTCTGGCCTGGCTGTTGTGGAAGGGCGCGTGGGGTCTCCCATCAGCCGAGGGGGAGAGCCAGCCTTGCCCGTGTGGGACTTGGGGCCACCGGGCGCTGGGCGGAGTCCCTAGGGAGAGGCGTCCGTGTCCCCCTCCCCCGCGGGCCGGTGTTCCTGGTGTCTGGGCCTGCCTCCCGCGGCTGGTGACGCCTCATTGGGCCGCCTCCTGGTCCCTCCCCCGGGCTGTGCGGTTACTTGGGATGCCACTACTTTGCGAAGTTGGAATTCAGAGCTGATCCCACTTGGGCAGGACTGGGAAGCCCCGGGCCCAGGTGTTGAGGGCAGCTTCCTCCGAGGCCTGCGGGGTGTGGGGGCACCCGTGGGGCGCGCCCTCCCCGCCCCGGACACTTGCAGGGCGAGCAAGCCGAGGGCGGGAGGGCACGGCGGGCGGGAGGGAGAGACACCCTGTACCTGGGAGCTGCTGTTGCCCCGGCCCAATTAGCTTGCGGCGCCCGGCGTTATTTTTACAGCGCAGGTTTATTTTTTTGGAAGCGAGTGTCCTCCCGCCGCCTGTTCGCGCGCTCCGGCTCTCCGAGGGTCTGGTGCTGGCAGCGGGGGCGGATCTGTTCTGGCGGCTCAGCCTCCTCCCTTCCTCCCCCTCCTCCTCTCCCCCGTTGGTGAGAACTGGTTTTATGATGATTATTATTTTTTTTCCCTTTTTGCAGATATGGAGGAAGGATGTGTGAGGGCGGGAAGGGGGGAGGGAAGAGGGGAGGAGGGGAGAAGGCGGAGGACCCTGGGGCTGGGTGGGGGGCTCTGGGCGCGTTGGGATGCGTTGCCGCTGCCTTGACTTTGCCCCTTTTCAGCCAGGTCTGGGTCCCTGCGGCAGCTTCGATGTGAGGGGCTCTCGTGGTCAGGCTGCGCCGGGAGTGCGACCCTGGGCAGGCTGCGCACCTCGTAGGTGGCCTCTTTTGGGCGTGCTGAGGAGGGGCCGAGCAATGGGAAGCAGCCTTGAGGTGGGGGGATGGCGCACTGTGCACCTTTGCCACTTTCCTGGAAATGGGACCCTGGACAGAGACTTAACCTCTCCATGCCCGTCAGGTTTCCCATCTGCACCATGAGGGTCACAATGGCACTGAGTTCACAGGGTGGTGGTGACAGCTGACCGTCTGTCCCAATCAATCCCTAGGTACTTGGAGGTGTTACTGTGACTACTGGGTCGCCATTCTTACTCCTCGGTTCTAGGATTTCGCTTTTAATGCAGCGTGGCCCTGTGAAAAGGGGCCGCCTCGTCTTTGTCTGGGGGTGGGCAGTGGGGACATTTGGGGGAGGGAGGGGGCCTTTTCCCACTCCCCTCTGCTTGTCCTGAGAGGATGAAGAAGGGCAGGTGCCCCCACCCATTGAACAGATGCAAAGACTGAGTCAGGCCCAGCAGAGCGCCGAAGGGGGGGTGGAGCCTGCGGTGACTGGCGAGTCGGCAGCGGCTGCGAGGGCATCCCGGGCCCTGTCTGGCTTCCCCGAGCCGCCTGCCGTGTCCCTGCTTGGAAATGCACTGCTGCCACCGCCAGCGGGTGCCGGGGGAGTCTGTGGTGCCCGTGCCCAGACGCGGGGGCGGGAGCATAGCGGGCCCCAGCCCTGGCCTCTTCCCACTGAGCTATTTACGCTGCTGGGGATCAATAGTATTGATAAATCCATGTAAATGGTAATGTGGCTGTCAGGCCCCGGTGAGGGCTGGAGATCCCGCCTGGGGCCACGCGCCCCCTCCCCCTCTCAGGGAGGGTTTGGTTACGTGGGAAGGGTTTATTTGGCATAATCTGTTCTTTTCCCCCAATTAATGAGACTCATGCCACTTCCTAAAGATTTCCCCGGGCTCTGCAAACGCGAATTTACTGCATGGAAGCCCTGGGCTGCGGGGAGCTCGATTGTTCTCCGGGCCGGGCGGGGGAGGGGGCGCTGGCAGTGCAGACACCCACCGCGGGAGTTGGAAGGCAGCCCCAGGAGGCCTGGCCCCCAGCGTCTGCCATTCACGCTGGGTGTGGAGGCTGCCTGGCCTGGTTTCCCCCTGGCTGCGAGGGGGCGCGATCTTACTTCTGTGTTCCCAACCCCCACCTGAGAGTGTGGGTGGAGAAGTTGGTGCTGCTCTCCGAGATGGGAGGCGGGGGTGGCACCTACGCAGAGCCCAGCCGGAGGGTCTCCTGGAGTACTGCCTGGGGGAAGGGGGCGCTTACGGCAGAGTCGCCCCAGCTCTGCCTCCTGACGCTGTCTGAACTGAAAAGCCCCAGGAATGCCGCCTGTGACCGTGGGGGGTTGAGAGCTTTTATTTGTGTGTTTTTCCTTTCTCTGTTTCCTCTTCGTATCTCAGAGGCTAAACAGCAGCTTCCCCAGGTGACGCCTTGGAGACTGGGGACCTGCCGGCGGGAGCTGGTAACTCCGGCCCGAGATGCGGGTGGCGGGGGCGGGGGGGGGGGGCAGAGAGGGGCCAAGCTCGGGCTGCTGTCTGAGGAGGGCAAGGTTTTTTTAGGCCCAGACCAAGGGTGGCAGCTTAGAAGGCCTGTGTCCCTAGGTGGGTGTGTGGGGTCCCCAGGGAAGTGATGCTTGGGAAAGGCCAGCTGGGCATCTTTTGAGGGAGCTTGGAGGCAGGGAACCGACTTTTCAACCCATCCGGGGAATCTCAGCCTCCACACTGGAAAAGGCTACCGATAATACACTAGCGATAAGAACCAACACCTACGTGTGCCAGGAACTGTGCGCTACGAAAATCACTTGTCTACTCTTCACAACCCTTCTATGAGTTGGTGCGTTTATGATCTCATTTTATAGATGGTGAACTTGAGGCACAGAGAGGTTAAGTGACTTGCCCGAGGTCACACAGCTTGGACGTGGAACTAGGAATTAAGACCTGGGATTATTCAGGATCGTGTTAGTGCAGCAAGAATTGTGGCTGCAGAGCTGCTTTGCGGAGCTGCCACGGAGGAAGACATCAATGACGTTTCTTCTTTGAGCAGCACCTACGGATCTTTGCCCCAAGGGGGGGCAGGAGACTGAGAAGTTGTTCTCCCCAGGGTTTGGGGAGAAGGACGGGGCCTGGCATTTCTTTGAAGTCTCATTTTATCTTAAACACTCATGCAAATTTGGCATTCGCCTTGGCGACGCTGCTGTGTTTATTTTGAAATGAAAACATGGTTTTGAATTATTTAGCACGGTGCTCCAGAAAGCTGCAGCTCGGTGTTCTGTGGCCTGGAGTGCCCACAGGCCAGTGCGTCGCCCCGGGGTACGGTGCAGCCGGGGCCTGTGCTCAGTGAGGCCCTGGGGCAGATGGCAGCTGCGCTCCCATTTTCCAGATGACGGCACAGGCCCGGGCTCGCCCGAGGTTGCGCAGAGGGAGGACCTGTGTTTACGATGAATGAATGAACTTCTCGTGTTTTAGAGCAGAGCGAGGCTTCTGAGCCCGGGCACTTCCACACTGCTCCGCCCATTTGGCCCCAGACAGCCTTGAGGAAGGAGCTTTTGGTTTATAAATGTAGAAAGAATTGTCCTAAACAAATATTAGAGGATAATCCCCAAGAGAGGTGCCAAGTTAGCACTGCAGGCTCCAGCGTGGCCATTTACAAACAGTGGGCCCGGGTGAGTGCCCCCGGCTCTCAGGGGTTAGGTACCCTCATCTGCAAAATGGGGACATTGCTGGCCACCTGTGCCACAGTGGAGTGCTTCAGGGGCGAAGGGCGTGGAGATTGGGTTTGCCGCTCAGCTCTGTAGCTTCAAGCTGGGAACCAGTTACTCACCTTCTGGGGCCTCAGTTTGCGCGTCTGTAAAATGGGGATGCTGCTGCTGCTTCTGACTCTGTGGTTGTGAGGATTGAATGAGTTCCTCTGTGTCCCAGGAGCTGCTATTGGATGGAGAGCAGAAACTTTGCTATAGAATTTGTTGTGTGGACCCCGGTCCCCACCTACAGGCTTCTCGGACGCCACCCGTTCCTCCCTCTTCAAAGCTGCTCAGAAGGGTCCTCTAGCGTGGACCCGCCTCTTTCCCAGAGCCCCCGCTTGGGCTTGCTGCCCTTTGGAGATGGTGAGCTCCTCTTCCGTGGGTCATGAGTGTTTCACAAATGTGCTCACTCCCTCCCCCCTGCCCTGAAGGCTGGGGAGGTTTTCCGTTAGCCTTTGATCACAGTGTCTGTCGGGCATCGGGAATCCTTGGAGGTCATGGGCAGCCTGGAGAGTGGGCGAGGCTGTGGGGAGGGCGGGGGAGGGCGGGGGAGGCCTTCTGGGGGAGGGCTCAGTTTCCCCTCTGCTCCTGGTCCCTGAAAAAAGGAGTAGGGTTTGAATCGTGCTTCCATTCTTTAAGAACTTGAGTGAAGCCTCTGACTTTCTGGGCTTGATTTCCTGATTCTTAAAAGGGAAGAGAAAATCACGCCTGCCTTAGAGGGTAGCCTGAGACGGCTGTCCAGAACTCCCGCGGTGATGGCAGAGGATGCCCCTGCGCTGTCCCGTGCTTTACCCACTAGATGTCTGTCACCCGAGAGCACTTGAAAAGTGGGTCCCTGCCACTGAGCAGCTGAGCTGGCCGTGTTATTTAATTTTAATTCACTGAAATTTAAATAGCTACCCGTGGCTGTGGCTAATGGCTGCTTCACCCTACTGCACGGGGTTGGGATGAAGTCATATTCGGTGTTTGGGAGCAGGACCTGAGCTCTTGGTATCTGATTCCTTACTAAGGCCCCACCTGCACCCCAACTTTTTTTTGAGATAGGGTCTTGCTCTGTCACCCAGGCTGGAGTGCAGTGGTACCATCACAGCTCACTGCAGGCTTGAACTCCTGGGCTCCGATGAGCCTCCCGCCTCAGTCTCCTGAGTAGAGTCGCTGAGAGCCAAGAGGCCTCGGGCGTTAAAACTGCCCACGAGTGCTGGGGGAGTCTCCCTCCAATCCCACCCTCCTGGCTTCTGTTCCCGGGACTTGAAGCCAGTCCCTCAACTGGAGGATGGAATTTTAGTTTTTACTTACTTTAATAAATTTGAGGCCGCATGCAGTGGCTCACGCCTGTAATCCCAGCACTTTGGGAGGCTAAGGCAGGCGGATCACGAGGTCAGAAGTTCAAGACCAACCGGACCAATATGGTGAAACCCCATCTCTTATGGGTGAAACCCCCTAATTTTGTAAAAATACAAAAATTAGCCGGGCGTGCTGGTGTGCGTCTGTAATCCTAGCTACTCAGGAGGTTGAGGCACGAGAATCACTTGAACCCGGGAGGTGGAGGTTGCAGTGAGCTGAGATTGTGCCACTGCACTCCAGCCTCGGTGATAAAGCGAGACTCCATCTCAGTAAATAAATAACACATAAGGAAATAAATTTGAGTGGCCACCTGTGGCTGGCCGACCCTATTGGACGGTGTGTCCACAGCGTCTCCTATACCTGGAGCCGTCTCCCCAGATCCTTCCTTGGCTGTCACTTCTGGAACACAGGAGACAGCCCAAGTCCTGCGAAGTGTGGGCAGTTCTTACCTCCCGGGGCTGAGCTCACGTGGAAAAACCTTTGTGCAGGTTCATGGGGGCCAACCCAGCCGGATCCAGAGGAATCCTCAGTTAGTAGAGACTCCCCCAGACACCCTTCGCGGGGTCTGTCTGCACAAGCCGATACCTGCACGAGACACCTTCCTGCTCTCTAAGTGGGATCATATGTATTTTTTTCTGATATGAATTAATACATCGTGGACTTCTTTGATGAACATTTTTGGGGATAATGTTGCTTTTTATACTTTGGAAAAATATAGAAAAACAAAAAGTAATGCATTCCAAACTCTGCCAGTTGCTTTGGGCTTTATAAAAGCTTAATTTTTAAATTATAGAGAATGCACTGACTTGTAAAAAAGAAAATGAACGCATTGCGTCAACGTCTCCCTGGGTTCCTGCCCTCCTGGTTTCTGTTCCCCAAGGCGGTGGCAGCTTGGAGCGCTTGGGCTTCCTCTGAGACGCTCTCGGCATATGCTGGCCTTAAATGGACTGTCTGTGTGCGTTCCCTTTAACAGCAAACACCAGAGTGGTGTCACCCCATATACTCGGATCTGATTTTCGCCGTCATCGTCACATCCTACGTTGACAATGTTGTCCTCAAGCCGACTGTGGAACGTGGAAAAGTAAGGTTGGCCAACCGTGGGTGTGAGGCCGGGTCCTCGCGTTTTCACGCGGTGCGCAAGCTGAGAATGGCTTCTCCGGTTTTTAATGGTTGAAGAAAATCAAAAGAAGAATAATATTTTATGACATGTGAAATCATATGAAATGCAGATTTCGGTGTCCATAAATACAGTTTTATTGGAACGCAGCCACGCTCGCTCATTTACATGTTGTCTGTGGCTGCTTTTGGGTACAACGTTTGCAAAGTTGAGTGGTTGTGACAGAGGCTGGAAGGCCCGCGGAGCCGACAGTGTTGACTCTCTGGCCCTTCCCAGGAGATGCTTGCCGATCCTGATGCGCGACCTCACAGTTTCTGACCTCAGTGTAGCCTGTGTGCACGGTTTCCCTGTTCAGGAAACCGCGGCCCAGAGAGGGGTGTGAGTTTGAAGGTCATTCCAAGAAGGCCCTAAAACCCCTTCTTCTAGCCTGGACTCCTGTTCTTGCTGAGTTACGCTGATGCTCAGGGTTAGAATTTGCTGCTGTAGAATGCAGTAGAAAAGTGGAGGTGGTTAAGTCAGGAAGCAGTTGGCCTGATTTTTGGCACAATTTTTTGGCCTCTTAAAATCCTGAGACTGTGATACCGTCTTAGGAGTGGTACATAGTCGCTGTGGCACCTACTCCGTGGCACTGTGTGTTTTTCACAATTTCCCAAAGCCTTAACCCATCTTGTTTCCCTCTTAGCTTTGACTACTAGGAAGCTCAGAGCCAAATTTGCAGCCTGCCTTCTGCAATCACTGGTTTTTGTTTTGGCTTTATCTGCGTCATCCTGATTTTGGATTTGCCTCTGATTTTTTTTTTTTTCTCTTTGCCCTGACCTTGCTCCCCGATTTTTATCTTATCTTACGCATTCTGGAGAGTTGTCTCAGTTCCTGAGGGCAGATGGATCACGCAGGAGCAAAGCAAAGGAAAACGCTTTGCAAGATGCTTTCGTGCCCCATCCTCTGCGCCGACATCCGCAGGAGGAAACCAAAGCCTGGCCCCATGGAGTGTCTTCACCGAGGTCAGACCCTGGGTGAGAACTGCGCACTGTTTTGGGGTCCGACTGGGAGTGACAGGGAGTGACTTGGATGGTGAAAGATGTCCCTTTCAAGGGCCTTATGGAGCTCTCGAGAACTGCTTGGCCTGAGGGAAGGCCCCGGGGCTGGGGCGCTCAGCACCTGGTGCTCACAGACCTTGGGATTGTTTCGGAGGCAATATTACAAGTGCGTCCGAAACCGAGGGTCTTCTCGGGCATCTGGTTCCAACTTGGCCTTGGGCCGATGCTTTCCGGTGCCCCCGCTTCCTCCTGCTGACCTTTGTTTGCATTTGGAAGGAAATGGGGGGGAAAGGTGAGTCAGAGGGTGGGCTGTGGGAGGTGGAATTGGACCGGACCCGGGTGAGCAGTCACCACTGGCCTGCACGTGACTGTGTGTGCGCGCGTCTGTGCCTGCCGGCTGGGGGCTCCAGGGGTCAGTCTCTTCTGGGGTCCGGAGGCCCTCTCTGCCTCTTGTCTCCAGGGCTCACTTGGTTTTCCGTGGCTGGGGTTTGTGTTTTAGGGCTGATGAGTGGACCAGGAGGGACCCTCAGGTGTGAGTGATCTGGCCTTGGACACCAGCAGAGGCTCCAGGCAGAGTTCCTCAGTTTGCCCAGTGGTGAAATGGGGTGATGAGTGGCACGTGACCTCACCGGCTGTGAAGCGGAGGCATTTAGGGGCCTGTTGAGCTGTGGTTGTCCCTGCAGACCGTGTTGTAGCCCCCCTCCCTCCTGTCTGTGACTCATGGGCCCAGAACAGTGACCCCAGGGCCAGGCAGGTGGACCCAGCAGTCTCCTTGTCATTGCTCAGGGGTGTCCAAAAGGGACATGGGGACCCCACCTGTGTAAAAAAAAAGTGGATCCAGGACCCCGCCTCCCCCGGGGCCCTGTTCTGGGCTTCCTCCTGGGGTGGGGACAGGGTCCCAGCCCCTCTCAACCCACCTGGGACTGCAGCCGCCTCCTGGCCGCTCCCTGGCCGTCGTCCTGTGCCCACTGCCCCTCTCTGCAGGCAGCCCAGTGGAACACAGCAGCGAGAGTGACGTGGCTCCGTCAGCCCACGGGGCTGCCCACCGCTTCTCACCTCCACGGAGGCCTGTACGCCCCCCTCTGACCGCCCGTGGCCTTCCCTCGGCCCACTCTCCACAGTGCTGCAGTGAGGCTGGGGAGACATGGGGCCGGGTCTGGAGGCGGGGTGGGTGGAGGAGTCGATTTCTCTTTGTGACCCAGGGGACCTGTCTGGGGATGCTCTAAGTCATTAGTCCCAGAGGCCAGACCCACAGGGGAGGGCCTCGGAGGACCCTGTTTGTGCTCACGCTAAACTCTGTGGTACCTGCTGAGACCCTCAGGGAGCATGGGCCCCAGTGTGGCTGTGGTGTCCCCATGACCATGGCCACTTGCCTGACCCAGCTCTGCTCCGGAGGCTAAAGAGGAGAGCCTGCTGGGTGGGGTGGGGGCCGGATGCAGTCCAGGCCCCTGGGTGGGCCTCTCCCTAGGCTGGGCCAGGCCTGTCAGCGTGGGGCCAGCAGGGGATGTCACCCTCCAGAGGCTGGCAGGAGTCAGGGGCCAATTCCAGGGTCCTGGGGGCTTGGCCAGGTCCACCGGGTCAAGATATGGGAGGAATTCTGAGTGGCGGTGGCGCCTAGGTGGTGCCCACAGCTGGGTAAACCGGGGGACGAGGCAAGTGGGAGAAGCTGGGAGACACCCGCTTTCGCCTGCCACACTGCCCACCCATGCCACCTGCCACCCCGCCCACCCACGCCACCTGCCAGCCTCCTGGTGTTTTTAAGCACTTTTGCATCCTCTGCCACTCTGGTGCCCTGGCCGGGCTTCCGTACGGCACTGGACAGTGCCTCTGCCCCCTTCCCGCCCATTCACGTCCCGCCCAGAACCTCAGGATGTGACCTTATTTGGAAACGACGCCTCTGTGGATGCGTCTAACTCAGATGAGCTCAGCCGGGCGGGGGGGGGGGGGCCCAAATCCAGTGGTCATTGTCCTCAAAGGAGGACAAAAAGACACAGAGGAGGAGGCTGTGCGACAGCGGAGGCAGAGACCAGAGCCAGGCGGCGCAGGCCGGGAAGCGGGAGGCTGCGGGAGGAAGACCGGGGACAGCCCCCACCGAGGCTCCAGCAGGGGCTGCCCCTGCCACACCTTGATTTTGAACTCTGGCCTCCCGAGCTGTGAGAAAGTACATGTGGGTGGCTTCGTGTCCCGGTGTGTGGGGCTTTGCTGACAGCAGTTCTGGGAAGCAAACGCAGCTCCCGTCAGGGCCGGGTCCTCACTGGTCACCCGGAGACCCCACGTGGCAGCCATCGGGAGGCCTGTGACAGCCAGGGCAGGACAGTCCTGCTGCTGCCGTGAGGCTCTGCCCTCCGCAGAGGCCCGCGCTCTGCCACCTGCTCCCCTGGCCCGCTCTGTTTCGGCCACACCAGCCTGAGGCCTCGACATTTACAGTGAAATGCACCAGCAGCTCCCGCCGCGGGGCCTTCGCTCTGGCCCCGCCGGGGCCCTCTTCCCAGAATCCGCAGGCCTCCGCTCGGCCTTCACCCTCTTTCTGTGATTTCCTCCCTCCCCCACTTCTTCCCTTCCCTCCCTCCCTTCCCCCCCACCCTCCTTCCTTTTCTTCTTTCTAGTTTCTCTCTGTCACCCAGGCTGGAGTGCAGTGGCGCGATCTCGGCTCACTGCAACCTCCACCTCCTGGGTTCAAGCGATTCTCCTGCCTCAGCCTCCTGAGTAACTGGGATTACAGATGCCCGCCACCATGCCAGGCTAATTTTTTGTATTTTGAGTAGAGATGGGGTTTTACCATGTTGGCCAGGATGGTCTGGAACTCCTGACCTTAGGTGATCCGCCCGCCTCGGCCTCCCAAAGTGCTGGGATTACAGGCGTGAGCCCCGGAGCCCGGCCTGATGTTTGCATAGTTAAAATTGCCCCCTCTACCGCTCCCTGCGGTTGTTTCCCAGGGTGCCGCCCTCTGATGGATGGTGGTTTCACATGCCCATCACCTTGCTGTCTTCTGTCCTTCCTGCGAGAATGGACCATTCCACAAGGGTGGGGATGCCTGTCTGTGTCCCAGGTTTTAGAGCAGCACTGGGCACACCATGGGTGCCCCATAGATATTGAACGTTGGGCTCTGTCTGGGCATGGCCTCACCTGGTGCCTTGGTGCCCGTTGGGGATCCCAGGTCACCCATCCATCCCTGTGCCTGTCACCCGTACCCTCCCTGCCTGTGGCCCCTCCTGCTCCCACAGAGCCCCCAGGTCACTGACCCTGTGGCCATTTCCTCTCTCTGCCTCTTCTGGTGGCTGTGATCACCCCTCGCTCGCACTGAGCTCGGCCCCTGCGCTTCACGGGTGAACATGAGCCCACAGTGAGGCCCAGAGCGGCCAGGCTGTGGGAGAGCCAAGCTTTGCCTACTTCTAGCTTCACGCCTCCGTTTCTCCATCTGTAAAATGGGCATAAGCAGATTCCTCTCTCTCGAGGTTGTCCTGAGCATGACGTGAGGTCCTGCGGGAGCTGACTGCCTGGCGCTGGGCGCACGGAGAAGCCTCCACGTGGGCTGGGCTGGCGCTGACTGTTTTCTGTTTGCCGTGTGGGTGTTCCCTTCGCCAAGTGTTGGAGGAAGTTGGGGCATCACAACCAGGTGACTCCAGGGACTGGGGAGGGACTTTAAACCCGAGTTCCCATGGATGGGTGGCTCGAGACAGACCCTTCCTGGCCTTTGCTCCTGTCCTCGAGGAACCAAGCTCGAGGGGGTCCAAACCCACGGCTGCTTCCTGGGCAGATTCCCAGGGCCGGCAAGGCTTGTCTGCTGTTTGGCAAGACCCCAGTGAACTCTGACCCCTCTGTGTTTCTTCAGCCGAGTTCTTCTGTGGCTTGGTGTTTGGCTTCTGCGTCTGTAGAACGGGGTTAACTGCAGTGCCCGCTGTGTGGGGAGCGGACGCCTGGGGGGCTGCTCTGACGATGACACTCATGCACACGTGCCGTGGACGTTGTCACAGCTGTCTGTGCCCTGGGGCTGGGGCGGGATCCCCCGTGCTGCCACGTGCTCGGGCTCCCTGGGCTTCGTAAGCTGTGCATGTACTGGAGGGTGCGGGAGGGAGAGCTGCTTCTGCGGGCGTCCTGGTGCGGGAGTGGCCCCTGCCCGGTGTGGCTGTCTGGTGTATGAGCAGGGAGGGGCAGAGGGGCGGGTGCTCCAGCCAGGGCCCTGAGCTGGCAGAGAAGATGGAGGCAAGCCCGCTTAGCACCACACGGGTTAGCTCATCTGAGCTGCACAGTAACCCGGTGTGGCCACAACTGTTAGTTTCCCTGTTTACAGATGGGGACCCTGAGGCACCGAGTGGTGACGTCATTGGCTCAGGACTCACGGCTCCTAAGCTGCTTGCTTCGTGGGCAGCTGTCATGGGCAGGGCCCGTTCCGTGCTTTCGTTCCGTTCCCCTGGACTGTGGCCCTCTTGAGTGACCAGGGACAGTTCTGGGTCCTCCTTGTGCCCAGCCCTGGGCATCGAAGCCCATGTCTCTGCCCCGACCCAGCCCATCCCCCTCTGGGTCACCCTCGAAGGCTCCCGGGCTGTGGCCAGCTCTGCCGTGCAGGAAGCTGACCCTGCCTGTCTTGGCTTCTCCCTGCTTGGCTATAAATAGCAGCTGCCGCGGCGGGCAGGAAGCTGCATCTCCCGGCACCTGGGCCCTGGGCGCTGCCCCCTTGCCGCAGCGACGCCTCCCGGAACTGTGCGGCCCTCTGTGGGAACGTGGAGGTGGAAGCGTGCTGTGCGCTGGGTGTGTGCTCTCCGGTTTGCTGTGTGACCTTCAGGCTCTCGCCGCCCTCTCTGTGTCACCGCCCCCAGCCGTGGGTCCAGGCCGCCTCCTCGCTCGCCGTGCCATCAGGAGTGCCTTTGGGTGCTTGGAGGTGCGGAGGGCGCAGCGTGAGGTTTGACGTTGGGAAGGGGACCTCGCTTTTGCCTTGGAGAGAGGGGAGTGGAGTGGGAGGGGCACGGGGGAGCCTGGGGAGGGAGCTTCCCAGAGGAGGCATGCTGTGTCTGGATGCTCAGCTGGACGGTGGGAGGCTGGAGCGCCATGGTGACGCAGAACCGCCCGGAGGGCCCCTGACCCGGAGGTGGCACAAGGGGAGGCCACAGGCCCTGGAGACTCAGCCCCCTGCCAGGTTGCTGTGTGATTTTCGCATGGCCTCTCTGGGGCCTGTGAAATGTGAGTGATGCCACCTCGCAGCAGCTCTGGCAGGAAAGAGACACCGAAGGGCTTTGAAGCAAGGAGGGCGTTTCATCGTGCGTTTTGTGGTGCCCTCGGTCGCCTTTCAGTGCCACGAGGGCTCACGTTGCTGATGGCTTTATGTGCTTCTGGAGCAGGGCTCGCCTGGTTCCTTGCTCACCTGCCCCGGGGCCCTGGCTCCTGAGCAGGGGCTGTGAGATCGTGGTCACGGGAGCTGGGGGGAGGGTGCTGACCATGCCAAGGACATCCGGGGCAGCTTCGGGTGGCCTCCGATTTCCCAGCCCCCAACTCCCCATTTTGAGAGACACCAGCTGCGGAGTGGGGCGCTGGCTGCTCGGGCCCTTGGGCGTCTTCCTCCCTCGAGTGCCCTGCAGCGGCTCTGTGTACCCTGCAAAGCCTTCTGCAGCCTGGCACGCAGGGGCGCGGGGAAGCGCAGGGCTCAGCACTGGGGTTGCCTGTGCATCTCACTAGAGCATGGGCTGGACAATAGGGCCGTTTGTGGCCGGTCAGAAAAAAACGTTGCTCAAAAGTATTGATAAGTTCTTTGTTGTTAATCTAGAGAGGGAGGTCTCTAGTGATAGGCTGCAGGGCTCTGTCCAAACACGTTTTCATCAGACGCTAGACTCTGCGCTGCTGGGGATGTGTATTCACATACAGGTGGAGGCCCTGGGCATGTTCGCCCATGCTGTGTAGCAGTGGGGAGACTGAGGCACATGGCCCCTGGAGAATCGCCTGTTGGGAGTTCAAGATCTGTGGGGTGGGGCCTTGGGAGTTCCCTGGAGGCCCAAAGGTTTTTGTTTTTGAAGCCTGTATTAAGCTGAGTAATGGTCCCTACAAGATGTCCTAATTCCCAGAAGCTGTGAATATATTATTTTATGCCTCAAAGGGGATTTAAGGTGGCAGATGGAATTAAGGCTTCTAACCAGCTGACCTTGAGATGGGAGATTATCCTAGATTATCTGCGTGGGCTCGATGTAATCACAACGGTCTTTATAAGAAGGAGGCAGGAGGTCAGAGTCAGAGAGATTGGAAGATGCTGTGCTGCTGGCTGTGAGGTTGGGGAAGGGGCCGTGAGCCAAGGAGTGCAGGCGGCCGCTAGAAGCCATACAGGGTGATGGACAGCTTCTCCCCTGGAGCCTCCAGACTGGACGCAGCCCTGCCGACACCTTGATTTTAGCCCCATTAGATCCATTTCAGACTTCGGACCTCTAAAACTGCATTAACTTATGCTGGCTGGGCATGGTGGCTCATGCCTGTAGTCCCAGCACTTTGGCAGGCTGAGGTGGGAGGATCGCTTGAGGCCAGGAGTTCAAGACCAACCAGCCTGGGCAACGTAGTGGGACCCCCCCCCATCTCTACAAAAAACACAAAAAAATAGCTGGGCATGGTACCTGTGGTCCCTGCTAATTGGGGTCTGAAATGGGAGGAGACTTGAGCTCTGGCGTTGGAGGCTGCAGTGAGCTGTAATCGGGACACTGCACTCCAGCCCGGTGACTGAGTGAGACCCTGTTTCAAACAAACAAAACAACCCCAAACCCCCTAAAAATTTGTGCTGTTTTTAAGTCATCGAGTTTGTGGCGAGTTGTTCCAGGGGTAGAGGACACTTGGTGCCCCTTCGGACCTGTGATTTCCCTGTGACCCGGCAGCCGGGAACAGGGCTGTGGGTGATGTGGTCATGGAGACAATGGCCGTGTTCCTACCGCTGGTGACCTTGGAATTAAGTGACCTCTCAGTTTCTTGGCCTTGACCTGGGGGCTGTGGCTGAAGGGCACAGAGTGAAGAGAGAAACAAGCTGTGAAGGGCTGTCCTGGTGAGAAACACACAGAGGCAGAGATGACCATTGGGAGCCCTGGCGTGGGGAAGGGGTGACACGAGGTGGGGACATTTGTGCTTTCTTTCTTTTCTTTTCGTGTGTGTGTGTTTGTGTGTGTTTGTGTTTTTTGTGTGTGTGTTTGTATGTGTGTTTTGTGTGTGTGTTTGTGTGTGTGTGTTTGTGTTTGTGTGTGTGTTTGTGTTGTGTGTGTGTGTGTGTTTGTATGTGTGTTTTGTGTGTGTGTGTGTGTGTGTGTGTTTGTGTTTTTTTTTTTTTTTTTTTTTGAGATGGAGTTTCGCTCTTGTTACCTAGGCTGGAGTGCAATGGCGCGATCTCGGCTCACCGCAACCTCCGCCTCCTGGGTTCAAGCAATTCTCCTGCCTCAGCCTCCCTAGTAGCTGGGATTACAGGCACGCGCCACCATGCCCAGCTAATTTTTGTATTTTTAGTAGAGACGGGGTTTCACCATGTTGACCAGGACGGTCTCGATCTCTTGACTTTGCGATCCACATGCCTCGGCCTCCCAAAGCGCTGGGATTACAAGCTTGAGCCACCGCGCCCGGCCTGTTTGTGTTTGTGTGTGTGTGTGTGTGTGTGCGCGCGCGCGTGTGAGATAGGGTCTTGCTCTGTTGCCCAGGCTGGAGTGCAGTGGTGCCATTGCAGCTCACGGCAGCCTCGACTTCCCAGGCTCAAGCAGTCCTCCCATCTCAGCCTCCTGAATAGCTGGGACTACAGGCACGTGTCACCACGCCTGGCTAATGGTTTTGATTTTTAGAAACAAGGTGTCGCTCTGTTGCCCAGGCTGGCCTTGCCCTCCTGATCCCAGGCAATCCTCCTGCCTTGGCCTCCCAGAGTGCTGTGCCAGGTCGGAGCCACTGCGCCCAGCCCATTTTGTTTCTCTTTTTAAAAAAAATCCCTTAAATCCAGTTGGGGTAGCTGGTCCCAGTGGTTGACCAGAAAAGCAATGTGTCCCCAGCATGTCCTGTGACAAGCCCCATTTGATTTCTCCTGGGTGAGTCTCCCGGGTGGGCTCTGGGAGCTCCGGCCTTTCCCAAGGGGCAGGTGTTCCGGGTTCTCAGAACAGCAGGGCCCGGGCATATGCTGCCGCCTCCAGCTTATTAAAAAGAGGAAGAAAAGGCTGCACCTCCTGCCCCCAGGCCTCCGGGCCTGCATCCAGAAACCTGAAGCCTGCAATTAAGTGAAACTGGATCTTTAGTGGGGAGACGTTCTCCTGGGCTGTTGGAAGAGATGGCAGGTCCCAGGCCCCGAGGAGGGCCGCCGGCTTGTCACGAACTGTGTGGGGTCTGGGGGTAAAGAGGCGGCCAGGGGAGAGGGGAGAGAGGGGAGAGGGAGACCCGGCCCGCCAAGCCTCAGGCCAGAATGCCAGGCTTGGGGCTGTAAGCTAAGGTGGCGCTTTGTTAGAAGAAAATTACAGGTGACTTTCATGTGACGGGAGTCCCCTTCCTGGAGGTCGCCGCCTCGCTGCGGCCTGGGCTTTTCCACCAGCCTCCGTGTATCGCTGCACGCCCTGGGGCCCCGCCCTGTCTGTGGACACGTGGGTCTGCGCGCGTGGATCTGCTCTGCGTCTGCTGTTGGGGAAGCCGTGTACCTGCCAGTTCTGTAGGTCAGAAGTGGTCGCGTATCGACAGTTCTGCGTATAATTCAGCACAGCCGTTCTCTCTGCTAGACAAGCGGCAGACCTGAGTGTTCCAGACACTGTGTGTTCTCAGGCACGTTATTGCCGACTCTGCCTCAGTTTCCCAATATGTAAAATGAGGTCCTCCGTCGTCCTCACCTTCTAGGATTGTTTGGAGAATGAGAAGGGTAATAGACACAGCATCCTGAGCCGTGGCGTTAGCTGTGATCGTTTTATCTTGACGATGACAGGTTTTCACCAGGCGCTGGTGCAGTTTCATCCAGCTGGCTAATTTTAACTTCTTGTAGTATTTTGTCATGGGGATGTGACATGGACTTGGCATTTTCCCTGGAGAAGGCCCCTTGGGGTGATCAGGCGCTTGCTGTGGAAAGGGGCTGCCGTGGACTTACCGGAGCGCCTCTGGGTGCCCGGGTACTGCGGCGAGTGGGTTTGCCAGCTTTGGGCTTCTCCAGGTGAGGCCAGGGGTGCTCCATGGGGCTGTGCTGGGTCGGCTGGCCTCCGGTGAGGTGTGGGCCACCCTGCCCGGCCCTAGTGGGAGCCACCCAGGGTCAGGCTGGGCCTGTGGTTTGGCCACTGCTGTACATAAAAGACTGTTTTTGGTTTTTAGAAGCAGAACAACTGTGTTCTCTATAAGCTGGAAAATTAAGGGACAAAAAGCTTGCACATAAAAAAATACCTTTGGGAGGCCGAGGCGGGTGGATCACGAGGTCAAGAGATCGAGACCATCCTGGTCAACATGGTGAAACCCCGTCTCTACTAAAAATACAAAAAATTAGCTGGGCATGGTGGCACGTGCCTGTAATCCCAGCTACTCAGGAGGCTGAGGCAGGAGAATTGCCTGAACCCAGGAGGCGGAGGTTGCGGTGAGCCGAGATCGCGCCATTGCACTCCAGCCTGGGTAACAGTGAAGCTCCGTCTCAAAAAAAAAAAAAAAAAAAAAAAATACAACCACATTCGCACCCCCAAGAGAGAGACTGCCAGCCTCCTGGCCAGTGTAGATTCTGATGAAAAGGAACAGAGCTGTCTCCACCCAACTCACCACCCTCCCACCTCCGGTGGCTGTTGGGGGAAGGGGCTATGAAATGTACAGATTCTGGAGCCCCCAACTCTAGACCCAGTAGGTTAGACTTCTCAAGGATGGGCAGGTATTTGGCAGCTGGGGTGGGGCTGTGAGTCAGTGGGACCCGGGTTGGGTCCTGCCTCTGCCTTCCATTAGGTGGGGCAGAAAGCCTTGCTTCTCTGAGCCCTGTGACGTCGTCGTCTTAAATGGGTCCAGCAGGAGGACCTGCACACAGTAGGTGCCCAACTGACGCTCTCAGGCATTCGGTAGGAACGGCAGGGTTCTCAGCTGGGGCACTGTTGGAGTTTTGGGGGACTGGGTCATTCTCTTGTGGGGGCTGCTGTGGGCATTGCAGGCTGCGTAGCCACACCGCTGCTCCCTCCCCCCAGACCCCAGCAGCGCCCCAGCCCCCTTCAACACAGCCAGAAATGCCTCCAGACCTTGCTTAGTGTCCTCTGGGGGTCACAGTTACTCTCACCAGCCCCCTGCGATACAGGATCTTAGCGAGGGACCCCGGGAGGGGAGGGAGGTCCCGGGAAGGAGTTTTCCTCGGAGCCTGCGTTTAGCATGTGGGTTTGGCTCATTCACATACTTCTCGTAAGTACCTACTGTGCGCTTCCCCAGGGAGGCAGGACACGCTGCCCACCCTCCCCTGCTGTGCCAGTGGGTTAGACCAGTGACCCAAGGCCCTGTTCCTGCCTCTGTTTCTCCCTTTGTGAAATGGGCCAAAGTTGTCTTGAGGGGTTGCTGGTGATCCAGTGAGGTGCTCTGTCACCTTTAGATGGGTTGTTTTCTTTATGGGCCTCAGTTTCCCCATCTGGAGAGGGGCATTTACCTTCTGGGTGTCAGTGGGGAGCCAGGAGTCGCATCGCCTGTGATGGTGAGCCCACGATGTGTGCCTGCTCTGTCCTGGGGCTCCCTCAGCGTGCTGTGCCCCAGCGCTGGGGCAGGAAGCCCTCGGGACCTTCTCTGTGCCCAGCCTTGCGGGTGGGGGTCTCTACGCAGGGGCTCAGCTGCCTTCCTCCCCAGGCCCCCGAGGAGCCAGCTCAGCAGAGATCCCTAAGGGGATTAAGTGGGTTCATTTGATCCTGAACGTGAACCTGAGCAGGCGGCTTATCTCCTCAAAAGCCAGGCGGGCAGTGGGCCACCTGGCCAGACAGGGAGTGTGGGATTTTATCCTCCAGCGTGGCCCTGCCCCTCCCGCCCCAGCCCCTCAGCTGCATGCCTGCCTCAGGGCCGGCACATGCCGTGTGAATTCATCTGATCCCTGACCCAGCAACCATCATTGCCAGGCAAGCAACGAAGGCTCAGAGAGGTTAGCTCCCGGGCTCAGCGCCACACAGCATTCCAACCACCCCTGACCATACCCATAGACTTGGAAAATCCCCTCTACTCCTGGGCACTGAAATTCCTCCTTCATACAGCAACAATCAGTGCAGTGCCCCAACTGCCGGGTAAGGGGAAAGAGGAAACGAGAGGAGGAGCGGCCGGCTCCCACTCAGAACGAGGAAGCGTGGATTCGAGAGCAGGCGGCTCCGAGCCCTGCGGTCCTGGAGGGAGACGAGAGTGACGTTTCAGATACCGCTAGTATGCGGACTGGTTCTGGCAGGTTTTTTTTAATGGCCAGGTCATTTGAAAATTCTGTAGGGAGGGTTACTTTTATGGAGTGGGACTGTCCCAAAGGCCACGTGTCAGTCATGAGGCAGCCAAAAACATCCCTGGGGTGGGGACCTGGCCATGGAGCCCCCCACCCCCAGCAGCACAGAAAAAAATAACAGGAACAGTAAAGATTATATGCTGTTACTTCGAGATGGAAGAATAACAATAAACAGTGACAATATGCTTGGGGAATAGCACTGCCACCCTGCTGTTAGCCGGGCATGGTGGCGGGTGCCTGTAGTCCCAGCTACTCGGGAGGCTGAGGCAGGAGAATCACTTGAACCCGGGAGGCGGAGGTTGCAGTGAGCCGAGTTGTGCCATTGCACTGCAGCCTGGGTGACAGAGCGAGATTCTGCCCCCTCCCCCCAAAAATTAACAGACCCTCTGTTTTCATATTAGTAATAATGACAGAAAGAACGGTAGACCAGGCACCGTGATGGACCCCCGCCCCGTCGCTGTCTGGCTTGGGCGACCGCAGTAGCCTCTTCCTGGTCCCCAGTCCACTCTGGTCCCACCTGTCTGGTTTCTGAGTTGCAGCCAGAGGGATCCCATCAGAAGGACCATGAGACTCTCAAGCCGCTGGCCCCACACGCTCCGTCCTCTTCCCGCTGCTCTGAGAATAAATCCAGGGGCCGCCTAGGAGCTCCGTGGCCCTCGCCAGCTGCATCTGCCTCTAGGCCTTCGGATTTGTTGTTCCCCCACCTGGAATGCTGTTCCCTGCACATCGACACAGCTGGCTCCTTGCTGCCACTCAGGTCTCAGCTCAGGGCCCCTGCAGGAGGCCCGGTGTGACGTGGAGGGGAGTGAGGGCGGAGGAGCGGTCCCGCAGGAGGGCACCCCAGGCCCCTCACTCCCGCCAGCTGGCTCCTCCACCAGATCCCACACCGTCATGGTTATTATGGTTATTTTATAATCTTACATATTTTAGAATTATATCTCATTTTGTGTGTGTATTTATATATGTTGTGTTATATATAAATATGTATTCTTTATAACATACTTTTGTCATATAAAAATATATGATTCAGCCTGACCAGCACGGAGAAAACTCTGTCTCTACTAAAAATACAAAAGTAGCCGGGTGTGGTGGTGGGAGTCTGTAGTCCCAGCTACTCGGGAGGCTGAGGCGGGAGAATCGCTTGAACCCAGGAGGCGGAGGTTGCGGCGAGCTGATACGGTGCCGCTGCACTCCAGCCTGGGTGATGGAGCGAGACTCCGTCTCAAAAACAATAAAGTTACGTTAAAATAAAATAAAAAGACAATGTTAACAATATGTCCGCATCACTGCCCTTGTGCTTTGGGGCCACTGAACACAAGTACTGCTGGCCGTCACAGCTGATCCCTCGGGACGGATACTCACAGGCAGGACCGTCGGCACTGTGAAGCCTCCTGGGCAACCAGAGGGGTCACGTCCTGGGCTGGACAGGGCGGGACAGTGCAAGATCTCATCACGCTTCTTAGAACAGCGCACAATTTAAAACGTAGGAACTGGCTGGGCGAGGTGGCTCATGCCTGTATTCTCAGCATTTTGGGAGGCTGAGGTGGGTGGATCGCTTGAAGCAAGGAGTTTGAGACCAGCCTGGTCAACATGGTGAAACCCTATCCCTACTAAAAATAAAAAAAAAAATGAGCTGGCCGTGGTGGCAGACACCTGTAATCCCAGCTACTCAGGAGGCTGAGGCAGGAGAATCTCTTGAACTTGGGAGGCGGAGGCAGAGGCTGCAGTGAGCCGAGATCGCACACTGTACTCCAGCCTGTGCAACAGAGCGAGGAAGAGAAAACCCAAAAACTTATGAATTGTTTATTTGTGGAGGTTTCTGTTTAATGTTTTCAGACCGCCATACTGAAACTGTGGAAAGCTGCCGTGGCTGAGCAGGGACTGTGTACGTATTTATTAAGCTCTTACTGTATGCTGGGCACTTTTCAGGCGTTCGCTCGCCCAGCCTCTGAGTCAGCTCTGTGAGCTGAGTTTCTGTTTTATGGGCGAGGAAGCAGATCAGAAGGGGTAAGTGATGAGCCCAGGGTCGCAGGGCTGGAAAGCAGTGCAGCTGAGATTTGAACCCGGGTCTTAGACCCTGTCCTGAGATCACGAGAGCTGCGCTCTGTGCCTCGCCGCAGGCTGAGCCCTGCCAGGGAGCGGAAACCACCTGTGCCTGGGATGGGTCCCTCCTGCCTGCCCGTGCTCCGCCTGCGCGCACCCCTAACTGCTGCCCCGGGTAGTGTGTGGCTTTGCATGTGTCTGGGGTGACACGGAGACTCTGGGGTGGGGCCAGTTCACCGCTCTGCCTGCGTGCATGGCACTTTGCTCATCTACTGGACCCGGAGAGGGTCCCCAAGCCGAAAGGCTCTTTCATCCCACTTGTCTCCCACGCCCGCCCTGGCCACAGAAGCAGGAACTTCCCAGCATGGGGCCGGGCAGGGAATCAGCGTGGCTCGCTTCTGTGGCTCACTCCAGGGAGTGTGTGGGGCCGCTGGGCTGTTTCAGTTTCTGCTTCGTTTCTTGCTCTGACTCAGGGCCCTGACCCCAGCCGGGCCACTGCCGAGCTGAGCTGAGCTCACCGGGACATGAGAAAGAGCCCAGGCCGAGCTGCCCTTGCCTGGCATCCTTGGGCCTTGTCCCCATCAATATGGTAGGGGCTGCAAGGGGCCCCATGTGGATGGGTTGGTGTGGAGGGATTGGGTGTGGACACCGGGGTCGAAAGCTGATGGGACTCGGGGGAAGCCTGTGCCTCAGACCCCTTCAGACCAGAGGCTTCCACAGAGCCCGGTCCAGGATGATCTGGATGGGGGCTGTCTTGTCTCTGGGTGCTTCTGCTGTCCCTGGCCTCTGGCCCCAACCTGGTGGCCCCCAAAGTCTGTGTTTCCCAGACCTGCTGTGGAGGGGGAGGCCAGGAAGGTGGGCTCATTCATCCACCGCTCATCATGAGCCTCTGCTTCCTCCCCCTGGGCCCTGCTTCTGGCTGTCCCAGGTGCTGGGGACATTGACTGCCATCTCAGTAGGGTTGCGGGCTGGCCTGGGGCCCTGGGAAGGTGGCCTGGTGAACCCCGATGGTGAGCTTCAACTGAGTACTGCTGGGTGCCGGGCTGTAAATTTCTCTTCAGAGTAGCCCCTGACATCCTTCCTGTTTTACGGATGGGCACACTGAGGTTCCGAGAAGCAAGGAAACTTCCTCAGGTTTTCAAAAAATGTCAGTGCTGGGTTGGAGCAGGAGCTGCCTGATTTTAGCCACCCTAGTGTAACTGTCTCCATTTCACCGCCGAGGAAATGGACTCCGTGAAGTTAAGCAACACACACACAGGCCGTGATCCCCTGCCAGGGTGCGATGCCGCAGGGCTTGGATCAGAGTGCCAGGCCCGTTTGAGCCCCCCCCCCCCCGCAGGACTCTGTGTGTCAGCCCCACTCCGGGGCTGTGTGTCCTAATCCCGGGGACTCTGTGTGACAGCCTCGATGTCCGCGCCTGTGCGTGGGCGCTGGCTGAAGGAGGGAAGCGGGTCCCTCCTGGGAGCAGGTCACGGGTGCTGGGTCAGGGGCTGGTGTGGAGGATGTCCCTGGGGGTTGAATGGGGCCAGGGCCTGCTTGTGAGGTGGAAGGCAGGTGACTAAATCAGTGTGGCCACCAGCCACCGCTCCCACCTGGAATGTCCCCAGGTCCTCGTGACAAATCTCTTTCACCTTCTCTTCACCCAGCAATTAATTGCGCCTGGTGGATGGTGCCCCCGACCTCCAGGGAGCCTCTAGTGGCCAGACCCTGCTCCTGGGCTGGGAGGAGGCTGAGGAGCGCCCACAGTGGTTTATCTGTCCGGGTGCGGATTGCGGGTGGGGCAGGCCAGGCAACCTCTCTGGGAGAAGCCAGCAGCTGACATTTCAGGGCCCCTTCCGTTCCTATCTGCGGGCTAAACGGAGTTAACGACACGCTGCCAGGCAGGTGCTGTGATGCGCCTCTTTTACCAACGGGGCCGCTGTGGGGCGCAGAGACCTTTCCCGAAACTTCCATCTCATTCGGAAGTCCCCAGGGCACCCTTCCCACAGAGCCCCGTGTCACCTCCCCGGGCAGGGAGTGCTGGCCGGAGCTCTCTGGGAGGGCTTCCTTGCCTCACTGCCTCCGTCTGCACGGGGAGGATGGAGGGCGGCTGTAGGAATTAAATGCGCTACCCAGCGTGCCGGGCTTAGCCTCGTGCCGGGCAGCGAAACCCTGAGCATCAGGCCCTGGAGGCTGTCGCTCCCCGTGAGGGGGACGGAGCTGGACAGACAGGTAGATGGACAGATGGCCTCTCCGTGCGGCCACGTGGGGCCTCTGTGACCTCTGGGCCTGGCTGCGCTCCCTGCTCTGTTGTGGCTGGTGCTTGGCCGTGAGCCAGGCTCCTGCCACCCCGCCACCCCGACTCGCCAGAGCCCGCGCCCCGCTTCCCTCCAGAAAGCGGTCGATATCCCGGCTCCTTCCTGGCCTCTAATTGCTCCTGCCGCCTGGCTGCTGTCTCGGAGGGCGGCCCCAAACCCCGCAGTGAGATGGACGGCGAGGTTTCTGGGAACCCCGGTCCCTGCTACATCCAGGGCGCTGTTGGTTTGGAGGATGGGGTGGCCAAGGGCAGAGGGTCTGACGCTCGGCGACCCATCTCCCCAGCCCTTGCTGGCTGTGTGACCTGGGGCAGGGGACCCTGTGTGGGTCTCAGTTTCCCCACCTCTGAAATGGAGTCAGGATGGAGACGCCTTGCCGGGCAGTGGGATCGCACGTGGCCTGACAGGAGGTGAGGGCCGTTCTTATTACTGTGATGGTGGCTGTCACGGTTTTTACGGTGGTTCCTCCCCAGTTGCTGTGCCTGCTGTCAGTGCAGCCTCCCGTGTTGGGAGCAGACAGGTGGCCTTGGGGCCTGGGGCACGTTCCTGGGCAGGGAGGGCACGGGTTGCTCCTCAGTCCCCCTCTGGACGGGGCTGCAGCCCAGCCCCCGCTTCCCTCCTGGTCCCACTGCAGGCCCTGTCCACTCCTTTCCCTGCTGCCAGCCCCTTCGCCTTGGTCTGGCGGCCCTTGCCCTGGCTGGTGGAGGAGGAACGGAGGGAGAGAGGCTCCGACCCCATCTTCGCCCACCGCCCACCCTCGGCTGTTGCAGTCCAGCGGGGCCTGAGACCTTGGTGAACTCCGGGTGGCTGCCTCTGCAGCTTTCAGGAGCGCTGTTTCGGGGCGGGCTCCCTCAGCTGTCACTGCAGAAGGAAAACAAAGTATCCCACCCTGCGGCTCCTCAATGGAGAGGCCGCCGAGCCTGCCTCCCTCCCGCTCTGTTGCTTGGGCTGCTGGCCCCAGGGACGGGGACCAGGTGATACCACTGCAGAGGACAGGGAGGCTCCTTGTTTATCCGTGTGGGAGGATGTACCCATGGACCTCGGCCGACCCTGGAAGGGCAGTGAGCCACCTCCACATCTCAGGGCACCTGGCCTGTGCTGTGCCTGAAGTCACCAAACTCCAGCCTGCAGGGAAGGCTTCTGGGGGCCCTGTGAACCCCTCGGGACCAGGACCTGATCTGTGGGTCAGTGGGGGTCCAGTTTAGAGCGTCCGCAGAGCATGCCCGAAGCTGGCTCATGCTGGCCTGGAAGGCTGCCAGGGCCGGGGGTGGGCGCTGAGGGTCTGGGCCCTGGTGCCCGCTGCAGAGGTGGCCTGGACGGAGCCCGGGCTGCTGTCACCGCCTCGCCCATCTCTGTGGACACCATGGGTGCTCTGTTAACATCCCTTCTTCTCTCTTCTGGACGATGTGCTTCCTGTGGCCCTGCCGAGGGTGTGCCTGCTGTGGCCGGTGTGGCTGCTGGCCAGGGGAGGCTGGACTGAGAGGGAGGATTTATCCTGAGCCTCCAGTTTGAGTAGCCACAGGTCCTAGAGGGGGCCGAGGCCATGGCCTGCCCTGCTCCTGTGGCTGCCAGGTCTGGTGGGAAAAGCTCCAGCTGGGTCTGGAGAGGGCAAAAGGTCAAGGCCTCCGTGGAGCCCTCCCCTCCTGTAGCCAGGAACCCATAGCCCCCATCCTCTTCCAGCTCTCTCCACGCCCTCCAGCTCTCCACCCCCATCCCCCTCCAGCTCTCCACCCCCATCCCCCTCCAGCTCTCCACCCCATCCCCCTCCAGCTCTTCACTCCCCATCCCCCCAGCTCTCCACCCCCTCCCCATCCAGCTCTCCACCCCCGTACCTCTCCAGGTCTTCACTCCCATCCCCCTCCAGCTCTGCATCCCCCTCCCCCTCCAGCTCTCCGCTCCCATCCCCCTCCAGCTCTCCACTCCCATCCCCATCTGGCTCTCCACCCTCCCCCTCCAGCTCTCCGCTCCCATCCCCCTCCAGCTCTCCACTCCCATCCCCATCTGGCTCTCCACCCTCCCCCTCCAGCTCCACCCCTCCCCCTCCAGCTCTCCACTCCCATCCCCCTCCGGCTCTCCACTCCCCATCCCCCTCCCTCTCTCCACTCCGCATCCCCCTCCGGCTCTCCATCCCACTCCGGCTTTCCACCCCATCCCCCTCTGGCTCTCCACTCCCCATCCCCCTCCGGTGCTCCACTCTGCATCCCCCTCCGGCTCTCCACTCCCCATCTCCATTCCCCATCCCCCTCTGGCTCTCCACCACATCCCCCTCCCGCTCTCCACTCCGCATCCCCCTCCCGCTCTCCACTCCGCATCCCCCCTCCGGCTTTCCACTCCCCATCCCTCTCCAGCTTTCCACCCCATCCCCCTCCGGCTCTCCACTCCCCATCCCCCTCCGGCTCTCCACGCCCCATCCCACTCCGGCTTTCCACCCCATCCCCCTCCAGCTCTCCACTCCCCATCCCCCTCCGGCTCTCCACTCCCCATCCCTTTCCAGCTCTCCACTCCCCATACCCCTCCGGCTCTCCACTCTGCATCCTCCTCCCCGCTCAGGCTCTCCACTCCCATCCACCTCCGGCTCTCCACTCCCATCCCCCTCCGGCTCTCCACTCCCCATCCCCCTCCAGCTTTCCACCCCCGTTCCTCTCCAGCTCTAGACCCTCGGTTCTCTCCCTGCCTACCCTCCATCCACTGCAGGGTCGCCGTGGTTTACGTCCATCACTCTAGGTGCCACTCTTTGCCACCACCTTGCTCACTTATTGGTGTACAGGAGAGTGTTTACTTCTGTTTGTTGAGTGGCTGAAGGTTGATGGTGTCCTGGTCAAGGCAGGTCAAAAGCTGCCTCTGGGTTTGAATGTCACCTGGGTCTGCCTCTTGTGGCTGTGTGGCCATGATGGTGGCTTCCCATCTCTGAGTGTGGCGAATGGACAAGTCAGGTTGGCCTCTGTGGCTGGGGTGAGCCTGGGAGGCCCCAAGCTGGTGAGTGTGACCCGGGTGTGCAAGAGCATGAACAAGTGTGAGTGTCAGTGCAGCAGAGTGAGCAAGTGTGACTGTCGCCTTGAGCGAGTGAGTGGTGGAAGACCACGGGTGTCAGCACAAGGGGGCGTGAGACAGACCGCGCCAGCGTGCACGAGTGAGATAGTGAGACCGCGCCAGCGGGAGCGAGAGTGAGACCGCGCCAGCGCGTGTGAGACAGACCGCGCCAGCGTGAGCGAGACAGTGAGACCGTGCCAGTGTGCGCGAGTGAGACAGTGAGACCGTGCCAGTGTGCACGAGTGAGACAGTGAGACCGCGCCAGTGTGCGCGAGTGAGACAGTGAGACCGCGCCAGTGTGCGCGAGTGAGACAGTGAGACCGCGCCAGCGCGAGCAAGAGAGTGAGACCACGCCAGCGTGCACAAGTGAGACAGACCGCGCCAGTGCAAGCGAGAGTGAGACCGCACCAGCGTGAGTGAGACAGTGAGACCGCGCCAGCGCGAGCGAGACAGTGAGACCACGCCAGTGTGCGCGAGTGAGACAGTGAGACCACGCCAGCGCGAGTGAGACAGTGAGACCACGCCAGTGTGCGCGAGTGAGACAGTGAGACCGCGCCAGCACGCGCGAGACAGTGAGACCACGCCAGCGCGTGCGAGACAGTGAGACCGCGCCAGCGTGCACGAGTGAGACAGTGAGACCACGCCAGCGCGAGCGAGACAGTGAGACCGCGCCAGTGTGCGCGAGTGAGACAGTGAGACCACGCCAGCGCGAGTGAGACAGTGAGACCACGCCAGCGCGAGCGAGACAGTGAGACCGCGCCAGTGTGCGCGAGTGAGACAGTGAGACCGCTCCAGCGCGAGTGAGACAGTGAGACCACGCCAGTGTGCGCGAGTGAGACAGTGAGACCGCGCCAGCTCGAGTGAGACAGTGAGACCACGCCAGTGTGCGCGAGTGAGACAGTGAGACCGCGCCAGCACGCGCGAGACAGTGAGACCGCGCCAGTGCGCGCGAGACAGTGAGAGTGCGCCAGCGCGTGTGAGCGAGACAGTGAGACCGGGGCAGCGCGAGCGAGACAGTGGGACCGCGTCAGCGCGAGCGAGACAGTGAGACCGCGCCAGCGTGCACGAGTGAGACAGTGGGACCGCGCCAGTGTGCGCGAGTGAGACAGACCGCACCAGCGCAAGCGAGACAGTGAGACCGCGCCAGCGTGTGTGAGACAGTGAGACCGCGCCAGCGCGAGCGAGACAGACCGCGCCAGCGTGAGTGAGACAGTGGGACCGGGTCAGTGTGCGTGCGTGAGACAGACTGTGCCAGAGTGAGTGACACAGTGAGACCACGCCAGCGCGATCGAGACAGTGAGACCGTGCCTGCGCGTGCGAGACAGTGAGACGGCGCCAGCGCGAGCAAGACAGTGAGACTGCGCCAGCGCGAGTGAGACAGTGAGACTGCGCCAGTGTGTGCGAGTGAGACAGTGAGACCGTGCAAGTGTGAGACAGTGAGACCGCGCCAGCATGAGACAGTGAGACTGCGCCAGTGTGCGCGAGTGAGACAGTGAGACCGTGCCACCGTGAGACAGTGAGACTGTACCAGTGTGAGCGAGACAGTGAGACCTAGCCAGTGTGCGCGAGCGAGACAGTGAGACTGCGCCAGGGCAAGCGAGACAGTGAGACTGTGCCAGTGTGTGCGAGTGAGACAGTGAGACTGTGCCAGCGCGAGCGAGACAGACCGCGCCAGCGTGCACAAGTGAGACAGTGAGACCGCGCCAGCGTGCACGAGTGAGACAGTGAGACCGTGCCAGTGTGCGCGAGTGAGACAGTGAGACTGCGCCAGCGCGAGCGAGACAGACCGCGCCAGCATGCACGAGTGAGAGAGTGAGACTGCGCCAGCGTGATCAAGAGTGAGACCGCGCCAGGGCGAGACAGTGAGACCGCGCCAGCGCGAGTGAGACAGTGAGACCGCGCCAGCGTGCACGAGTGAGACAGTGAGACCGCGCCAGCGTGCGCGAGTGAGACAGTGAGACCGCGCCAGCGTGCACGAGTGAGACCGTGCCAGTGTGCGCGAGTGAGACAGTGAGACCGCGCCAGCGCGAGCGAGACAGTGAGATCGTGCCAGCGCGCGTGAGACAGTGAGACGGCGCCAGTGCGAGCGAGACAGACCTGGCCAGCGCGAGCGAGACAGTGAGACCGCGCCAGTGTGTGCGAGTGAGACAGTGAGACCGCGCCAGTGTGAGACAGTGAGACCGCGCCAGCACGAGACAGACTGCGCCAGTGTGCGCGAGTGAGACAGTGAGACCGCGCCAGCGTGAGACAGTGAGACCGTGCCAGTGTGTGCGAGTGAGACAGTGAGACCACGCCAGCGCGAGACAGTGAGACTGCGCCAGTGTGCGCGAGTGAGACAGTGAGACTGTGCCACCGTGAGACAGTGAGACCGCGCCAGCACGAGACAGTGAGACCGCGCCAGTGTGCGCGAGTGAGACAGTGAGATCGCGCCAGTGCGAGCGAGACAGTGAGACCGTGCCAGTGTGTGCGAGTGAGACAGTGAAACCGCACCAGTGCGAGTGAGACAGTGAGACCGCGCCAGTGTGCGTGAGACAGTGAGACCGCGCCAGCGCGAATGAGACAGACCACGCCAGTGTGCGTGAGTGAGACAGTGAGACCGCGCCAGCGCGAGTGAGACAGTGAGACCACGCCAGTGTGCGTGAGTGAGACCGTGAGACCGCGTCAGCATGCTTGAGACAGTGAGGACCGTGCCAGTGTGAGACTGTGCTGCAGGGCTGAGCTTGGCGACGCCGAGCCAGGAAGCCTTGGCATGGGTGGCTCTGCCAGGGAGGCATAGGGCCCGGTCCACGTTGTGGTCCATACTGCGCACGCCTCGGCCGCTTGCGGGCAGCGCTGTGCCCTGTGCCCTCGCTCCCCATGGTGCACGCACTTGGCCCTGGGTTTGGATCCCCGCTCAGTCCCTTCCTTGCTTTGTGGCCTTGGGTGAGTCCTCCCTCACAGCAGTCGCTTCCTGGCCAGGGACCCGGGATGGCTGCGCTCCTTACAGGGAGTGGATGTTGTCACCCCCTGCTTCCCTCCCCCGCCGGCTCTGCCCAGGATCGGAAAGGAGCCGGCCTCTGATTGTCAGCGTGCCTTGCCCACCTTTCGGACTCCAGTGCCTGATGCTGTTCCGGTCGGCCCTTCCCACCTCACTGCGCCCAGCCTGGCCGCCCAGCACCTCGCTCGCCTGGACTGGCGAAGTGGCCTCTCCCTTGGCTGTGGCTTCCGCCCTCGCCCGTGCTGTACGGCCGGGTGCACCTCCGCCGTGGAGCGGGACCGTGGCCACCTGCAGCCCGCATAACCCTGCTAAGGCTCCTTGCTCTGGTGATAAAACCCGTCTGCAGCAGCCCTCGTGATCTGCCCGGCTGCCTGCAGCCACCCGCTCTCCCTGTCTCTGTGCTCCAGCCAGGGCCCTGGGCTCCCTCCCACCTCAGCCCAGCGCCCGCTGCCCCTTGGCCCCTCAGTCATTGCCCTGGAGTCCGGCCAGCGTGACAGTTGCCTCTCGTGGGAAGTCCCGCCGAGTTTTCTAAATTGGGAACCCTTCTTTGGACCTATGTGTCACTCTATCACTGCTGGGAGATTCCCTGGACAATGTGACCTTGAGAACAGTCCTCACCTGCCCTGACCACAGCCACCAGGACACCCGGCACTTTGGGGATTGTAGGCTGAGCTGGCTGGGGGGAGCAGGTTAGGAGAAGATGGGGTCTGATCTCCCAGCCGGCCCTCCCAGGTGGAGGTCAGGATCTTCTTGGTGCCCGGGGAGAGCGCCCGCCAGGCCTGGCTCTGCTCGAGCCCGTGACGGGGTGTGTGCAGGTGGCTGGCCACTGAGGCTTCCGGGAGCCGGGGCAGGCGGCTGTGAAAATGTGCCCAGACCCTCCCTGTTTCCAGCCTTCCCGCAGGGCCTGATTTTGGAGCTGACGCAGATGGCATGACCAAGTGCCAAGCCCGGGGGCATCGTAGTGAAAAAAATGCTTTAAAAAGAAAAAAGGGCAGGAAAGAAGCAGCTGGCTTGTCCTCCTGCGAGCTGCCCGCAGCTGCCCCTTCAAAGGCTCCCTCCTTGGGGCCTGAGAGGGCCTGCCAGGAGCTAGAGAGGGCTGGCCTTTCGGAGCTTGGCTGCCAGCCCCTGGGTGGGGGTAGGAGTCATGCCCAGCAAGACCTGAGCACTGGAAGTGGCACACACTGGCGCTGAGGGCACTTGACGTTCAAGGCATTCCTGTGGGGTCAGTGTTTTTAAAATCATCGTTTCCGTTTTAGAGTCGGGGAATCTGAGGCTCAGAGAGGTGAAGCTGCTCGCTCCAGGTTGCACAGCTAGGAGGGGCAGAGGCCAGACTGGAGCCTGGGGAGCCCCCAGCCGTGTAGCAGCCGGCAGCCCTGGCCGCCCCAGTCCCCATCCCTCCGCTCCGGCTCGGGGTGGAGAAGGGGTTTCCCAGAGTTCCACGTGAGACTGACCCTGTCCAGTGCTCAGCCCGCTGGACTGTCGTGTCCCTGTTCTTTTTCACGTTGAAGTTCACACGAGAAAGAATGGAAACCCCTCGGTGCAAGTAGTCAACAGTTACAAAGGGGTCCCCTTCTAGCCTCGGGCCGCCTTCTCTCCAGAGGTGGTCAGCATCCTCCCTTCCGTGGGAATCACGGTCTTTCTGTGGCCTTTGACGGCCTCTGCGGGCCTCTTGCCAGATGGGAAGGTGGTTTTGTCTTCCCCAGAGTCCTCTCATGGAAACCTAGAGTCCGCAGGTCCGAATCTGGCTTCCTGGACACGGCCCGAGCCTCACGTTCCTCCCTGTGGTTTGAGTTTCTGCACGTCGTTCCTCGCGATCGCGTGGCTGGGATGTGCCGCCGTTTGTCGGTCCGATCGTCTGCCGATGGACGGGCGGGTTGTTTCCAGTGTTTCTGCGATTCTGAATAGAGCTGCAGTGAACACTCGTGCACGAGTCTGTGGCTGTTTTCGTGTCTGCCTGGTGAAGACCTAGGAGCTGAATTACTGGGTTATGTGGCAGGCATGTGTTTAACTGTGAGAATCGGCCAAACTGTTTTTGCAAAGTAGTTGCTCCATTTGCGTCGCATCGCAGGGGGTGAGGGTTCCGGGTGCTCCTTCTCGCTGGCACGTGACGCTGTCTGTCTCAGGTTGCCATCTGCCTGGGCGAGCGTGGTCTTCCGTGGTTTTAATTGGCCTCTCTTAAGGACTGATGATACTGGGCATCTTTTTGTGTCTCTTGGGCAGTTTGTAGATACTCTTTTGTGAAGTGTCTATGTCGTCTTTTGTTTGTTTGCTGCTGGGTTGATGGGCCCATATTGATTTGTGGGTGTCCCCTCTGCATTCTGGAGCTGTCGCTGCATTGCAGTGGTAACTCAGAAATTCTTAAATGAGGCTGGGCACAATGGCTCACACCTGTAATCTCAGCACTTTGGGAGGCCAAGGCAGGAGGATCACTTGAGCCCAGGAGTTGGAGACCAGCCTGGCAACATGGTGAGACTCTGTCTCTGCAAAAAATACAAAAATTAACCAGGCATGGTGGCACGTGCTTGTAGTCCCAGCTACTCAGGAGGCTGAGGTGGGAGGATACCTTAGGTTGAGGCTGCAGGAGCCATGATTGTACCACTGCACCCCAGCCTGAGTGACAGAGCAAGACTGTCTCCAAAAAACAAAAACAAAAACTCCAAAATACCAACCAAACAAAAATTCTTTCATGAGAGTAGTAGACACCCCCCGCCCCCGCTCCATCCTTCAGGTTTCAGCCCACCCGCCTGTTCGTGGGGTCCTCTGGGGCGTTAACGGGGAGTTTCCCAGTGGCCTGGCGATGCGGCCCTGGGCCCCTGGGTGGTGTTACAATCCACACCTCTGGGATTGAATCACAGCTCTAAGAACTTGGGCATGAGATTTGCTTGTCTGAGCCTCAGTCTCCCTCTCTGTCAGATAGGTAGCAGGAGCTGCCTCCAGGGTTATCATGGGGAAATACTGGGCCCGGCGTTGGTGACGTGTGGGCCCCGATGGTAGCATGGTCCCCTTTCCCCGAACGTCGACGCTGTCTTCCCAAGCCCCATGCGTGCGATGCCTGGTAACGAGACCCATGTTTTCTCCGCAGGTCTCCCCGAGAGTCTTTGAGGACACAGCCTCGCTGGAGGCAGTTTCTGGTAGGTTCATGTCTGACTCCTCTTGGTGTCGCCAGGAGGTTCGTCCTGCCTGGACCATCTCAGGGGAAGCGGGTCTGGAATGGCTGGGAGCCGGGTTCGGCCTGTTGTGTGTGGTTGGGGCAAGGCATGGCCTCAGGGGCATGAGGGTCTGTCTCATCAGAGCTGTCCAGGGCATCGAGCAGCTGGGGCAGTTTGCGGGGTCCCCCAGGCATGGCCTGTTTCCTGGCTGAGCTGTTGCAGTGACTTTTTGATGATGCCTGAGAGATAGGAGGGTCCCTGACGGCGTCAGTGTTGGGGGTGGGTTTCCCTGGGCTCCAGGGTTCCCGGGCACATTGCTTTTGTGCACTGGCAGAGGGCTTGCAGGTTTGGCCAGGGTGGGGCCTGTGGCTGGGCCCAGGTGTTCGGGTGTTGGATGTGGGAGGAAGCCCTCAGGCTGAGTCACCACTGTGGTCCCTGTGCCCCGCAGGCAAAGAGCTGGCCTGGGTCCTGGTCTCGCCACTGCTACCTCTGTGCTGGGCACTGGGGCCGGGCTGCTTGATCTCTGTGTCTCTGTCTCTCCATCTGTAGACGGGGGTGGGGCTGCGTGGGTAATAACACTTTCCCCTTGTAGGGTTGCTGTGCTGATGAATGCTGGCAGAGGGCAGTGCTTGGCGAGTTGTAATCACAGGTCTTGCTTTTGAGACGTCACCCCATTGTGTGACCTCACAGCAACACTCCAGAATGGGCAGTTAGCCCCGTTTTACAAGTGGGGAAACTGAGGCACGGGTTGGTCACCTGGCCCAGATCTTTCAGCTGGAAGCAGAGAATCCCTTCTCACCCTTCCCAGGGAACCCAGCGGGTTTGTCCCGGAGTGCTCATTCCACAGCCAGGCAGACAGACGGTTGCTGAGGGCGTCACGGGGCTCATGCACACGGAGGCTGGGGCACACAGTGGGTGCTTAGTGTAATCTGGCTCAGGCCGGACCGCTGGTGGGAGATTTCATTCCTGTTCCAAATACGGTAACGCGCTATATAATGACATTTCCGTCAGCAGTGGACTGCGGCCCCATAAGATTATAATACCACATTTTTTTTTTGAGATAGAATCTTGCTCTGTTGCCTAGGCTGGAGTGCAGTGGCACGATCTTGGCTCACTGCAACCTCCACCTCCCGGGTTCAAGCTATTCTCCTGCCTCAGCCTCCTCAGTAGCTGGGATTACAGGTGTGCACCACCATACATGGCTAATTTTTGTATTTTTAGTAGAGGATGAGTTTTGCCATATTGGCCAGGCTGGTCTTGAACCCCTGACTTCAAGTGATCCACCCGCCTTGGCCTCTCAAAGTGCTGGGATTACAGGCGTGAGCCACCTCACCCGGACAGTATTATGTTTTTACTGTTCCTTTTCTATGTTTGGATACACGGTGTGCCACGGGGTTCCAGTGGCCTGTGGGATTCAACCACACACTGTACAGGTGGTAGCCTGGGAGCCATAGGCCACACCGGGGGTGTCCAATCTTGTGGCTTCTCCAGGCCACATTGGAAGAATTGTCTCGGGCCACACAGATAATACACTAACATTAATGATAGGTAGCTGATGAGCTAAAAAAGAAAAAATTCTCAAAAGGGTCTCATAACATTTTAAGAAAGTTGACGAACGTGTGTTGGGCCATATTCAAAGCTGTCCTGGGCCAGGGTTGGCCCAGCCTGGGTGACAGCACACAGCCTGGTGATCAGCTGGCGCGGTGGTCAAGGCTTGTGAAAGTCCATCCCGGCCAAGCTCACACAGCCACGCCTCCGCTGGCCCTGCGCTCCCCAGAACGGAACCATGGTTCAGCGGCGCGTGCCTATATATGTGTTCATGTGTGCACCGACTCTTTTTAAAGCACCTACTGTGTGCCGGGCTCTGCTGTGGGCGCTGGGGACAGACCTGTGGGCAAGATGGCCCAGGACCTCGTCCTCCCTGTGGGGAGACAGACCTGGCCAAAGGTGACCGGGTCCGACCCTTAGTGGGTCTCTCAGTGGAGGGTACGGGCGGGTGGGGGTTGCAGTTTCAAAGCGGGGGTCGGGGTGGGCCTCCCTGAGAAGGTGGCCTTGGAGCAGGAACCTGAAGGAGGGGAGGAAAGGAGCGTGTGGGTGTCCGGGGGAGCGTGTGGGTATCTGGGGGAGCGTGTGGGTATCTGGGGAGCGTGTGGGTGTCTGGGGGAGCGTGTGGGTATCTGGGGGAGCGTGTGGGTATCTGGGGGAGCGTGTGGGTATCTGGGGGAGCGTGTGGGTATCTGGGGGAGCGTGTGGGTATCTGGGGAGCGTGTGGGTATCTGGGGGAGCGTGTGGGTATCTGGGGGAGCGTGTGGGTATCTGGGGGAGCGTGTGGGTATCTGGGGAGCGTGTGGGTGTCTGGGGGAGCGTGTGGGTATCTGGGGGAGCGTGTGGGTATCTGGGGGAGCGTGTGGGTATCTGGGGGAGCGTGTGGGTATCTGGGGGAGCGTGTGGGTATCTGGGGAGCGTGTGGGTATCTGGGGGAGCGTGTGGGTATCTGGGGGAGCGTGTGGGTATCTGGGGGAGCGTGTGGGTATCTGGGGGAGCGTGTGGGTGTCTGGGGGAGCGTGTGGGTGTCTGGGGGAGCGTGTGGGTGTCTGGGGGAGCGTGTGGGTGTCTGGGGGAGCGTGTGGGTGTCTGGGGAGCGTGTGGGTGTCTGGGGGAGCGTGTGGGTGTCTGGGGAGCGTGTGGGTGTCTGGGGGAGCGTGTGGGTATCTGGGGGAGCGTGTGGGTATCTGGGGAGCGTGTGGGTATCTGGGGGAGCGTGTGGGTATCTGGGGAGTGTGTGTGTATCTGGGGAGCGTGTGTATCTGGGGGAGCGTGTGTGTATCTGGGGAGCGTGTGGGTATCTGGGGGAGCGTGTGGGTATCTGGGGGAGCGTGTGGGTATCTGGGAGAGCGTGTGGGTATCTGGGGAGCGTGTGGGTATCTGGGGGAGCGTGTGGGTATCTGGGGGAGCGTGTGGGTATCTGGGGGAGCGTGTGGGTATCTGGGGGAGCGTGTGGGTATCTGGGGGAGCGTGTGGGTATCTGGGGAGCGTGTGGGTATCTGGGGGAGCGTGTGGGTGTCTGGGGGAGCGTGTGGGTGTCTGGGGGAGCGTGTGGGTGTCTGGGGGAGCGTGTGGGTGTCTGGGGGAGCGTGTGGGTGTCTGGGGAGCGTGTGGGTGTCTGGGGGAGCGTGTGGGTGTCTGGGGGAGCGTGTGGGTGTCTGGGGGAGCGTGTGGGTGTCTGGGGAGTGTGTGGGTGTCTGGGGGAGTGTGTGGGTGTCTGGGGAGTGTGTGGGTATCTGGGGGAGCGTGTGGGTATCTGGGGGAGTGTGTGGGTATCTGGGGAAAGGGCAACCCAGGTCGAGGGAACAGCGGCGCCAAGGTCCTGAGGCTGCTGGGCTTGGGCCTTCTGGGTTGCAGGATTCTGAGTTACCTGTGGGCGGGGGGAAGGTTTCCCAAGGGAGGCCACTTTCCTTTGTCCTGTGCCTTTGGGGGACCCCACAGGCAGGGCGAGAGGTCAGCCCTGCAGGTCAGCTGCTTTCTGGGGCTGGGCCTTGGCCCCACAACCAAGTTTTATCTTGGAGAGTGAGAGGGAAGGTGGAGTGGGATGGTGGCGGCCCCCACCAGGTGACCGCTCAGCAGGGCTTTCTGCCTGGGCTCATGGGGCCTTCGAAGCTGGAAGGAAATCGGCCTTGGCCTTGGCTGGGCTGCTTTTCCGGCCTCCTCCTCCTCTGACTCTCCGCGCCCATCCATCGGCGTCTCCGTCTCCAGCCTAATGGGGAGCCTTCCTCCTGTGGCTGAGTTATCTGCTTGTCATGCCAGTGGCCCACCCGAGGACGATAAAAGGGCTTTTTGTCTGCAAGCACTTAGCTTCCTCCGCCGGGACGATCCATCACATCTGAGGGTGGCCGGGAAGGCAGACAGACGGTGGAGGGCCCTCCTCCCCCTGCCGAGGGGAACTGATGCTCCCCGGAGCCCTCTGCCAGGGCCACAGTGGCTCCTCAGCCCACAGACAGGGCCTGTCTGGGGCCGGCAGGGGCGAGTGGGAGGGGCTGTGGGCACGCGAAGGCAGGCAGATGCCCTGTGCTCCCTGGCAGAGGACTCCTGCCTGGACACCCAGCCCCGTGGCGCCTGTGTGACAGCTCTGTGGGGCCCCTCTGGGACTTTTCACATTGGAGGGGGTGGTGGGGGTGCAGCCTTTTCTGAGGAAGAAACGTGATGGGGGTGGAACGGGAAATGGCGGGGATGGGGGACAGATGTGGGCCGGCGCTCTGCGTGCACGTAGGTCCCCCACCCCCCGGGTTAAGCACTTTGTAGAATTCTTCTTAAAATCTCAGAGTGACCCTAAAGGGGGGCACCCTCCTTACCCCCATTCTCCAGATGAGGAAACTGAGGCACAGGATGAGATGGGGCAGCAGCAGAGGGAGGGCTTGGCCCCGGGCTCCCAGCCGCACGCTCTTCCCTGCTGACCTAGGACCTCAGAAGCGGGGCTGCCAGAGCCCCTGGCCCCGAAGTCGGGTTTGCCCGTGACTTTAACCTCTGTGAGTGGGTCCTTCAGCCAGGGAGTGGGCTGGGAAGGTTGGTATCTGCACATTGGGGTAAGAGGTCAGCGTGGGTGGGGGCTGGGGTCTCGGGGTACCCTGGGGGGTGATCAGGGACACTGAAGGTGTGTGTGTGGCGGTTTCAGGGCCCTGGCACGGTAGGATCTTGCCCCTCAGGGACTCTGGGAGGACTGGCCTTATGCCCAGTTGGACGGGGTCCTGGGCCCTGCTTGGGTTGGGGGGAGAGCAGTGGAGCCCCCCCCGCCCCTCCCTGTCTGCCATCCTCCTCCCGCCCAACTGGGGGCTCCCTGCAATCCCTTCCTTCCCTCCCCCTCCTCCCCCTTCCTTCCCGCTCCGCGCCCCTCCTCCTGCTCCTCCTCCCTCCTTCTCCCCACAGGCCACCCTCAAATGACAGCAATTAATGGTGCCTGTGATGGCGGGCTGAGAGGAGGAGGCTGACAGTTGAGCGTGTCCGCCTGTGGCCGCCTGCTAATCAGGCCCGGGGGACGCCCCTCCCGTCCCCGCCGCTGGCTGCGGGCGCCTGCCCCGCCATCACTCACAGGGGACAGGAACCCCGGACAGGCCCGCGGGAGCTGGCGCAGCGCCCCCATCCCTGACCTTCTATTATCATTATCATTTTCTGTCCTAGACGGGTGGGCTCTGGCTGGAGTCTTGCTCAGCATGAGTCGGTGGATGCCTCCCAGACGTCCTTCTTCTGAAATGACCTCTCACGTGCCTGTGTTGTCCTCAGGGCCTGCCCTCCCCACAGGGCCCCATCCTTTTGTCCCTGCTTCCCTGGGAGGGGCGGGTTGGGTGGTGCCCATTAACCATGCCCTGTCGGGACAGCAGGCATCAGTTAAATGCCCTGGCCTGAGTCCTCAAGGCCTGGGGGCAGCTACCTGAGCCCAGAGCCTTGTCTGGCAGCGTGGGGGTGTCTTGTGTGTCAGGGTTAGGAGAATCCTGGCCAGCTCTGTCCACACGGGGCCTGGTGCTCGACCGTTTATCACTTTGCAGCAGCAATAATGAAGCCCCTGCTGTATGCTGTGGCCCGCAGCTGGTATGTTCACTCTGGTTCGTTTTACTCTGCAATTCTCTGAGAAGTGTGGTATTTCTCACCTTGCTTTTGCAGAGGGCAAATCTGAGGGCCAGAGAGGCAAAGGGATTTGCCCTAAGGGGCACAGGGCCCTAAATGACCTCGCTAGTATAGGACAAAGCTGGGGCTCAACCTATCAACCTAGACCCAGACTGTCCACTGCTCATACATCAGGGGTCAGTTCAGGAACCAGCAGAGTTGACTGAGAAGTGAGGAATGGTCCCTGGGCCCGGGGCCCTGGGATTAGAGGGAGTAGTGTTCGTATAGGCAACTCTGTTACGCTAAGATCATCTTCGTTGAGATGCAATTCACCTGTCATAAGATGCACCCATTTTAAGGATTCAGTTGCATGAGTTTTGACAAACGTAAACATTTGCGTCACCTCCACAATGAAAATGCAGTGTTTCCATATCCCCCCAATCCCCTCCAATCCCCTGGCATTAGATCCCCAGTGCCTCCTCCCTGCCCCCAACTAGAGGTACCCACTGATCTGCTCTTACAGAAGCTTTTACATCTTCTAGGTCAGGCGTCCCCAAACTACGGCCCGCTGGCCACATGCGCCCCCCTGAGGCCATTTATCCGGCTCCCCGCCGCACTTCATGAAGGGGCACCTCTTTCATTGGCGGTCAGTGAGAGGAGCACAGTATGTGGCGGCCCTCCAACGGTCTGAGGGACAGTGAACTGGCCCCCTGTGTAAAAAGTTTGGGGACGCCTGCTCCAGAACTTTATAATCAAATGAGCACCAGGTATGCACTTCCTGGTGTCTGGCTTCTTTCACTCTGCATAACCCACGTTGCTCACGTATCAATTCATTCTTTCTCACGACTGAGTAATATTCCATTGTGAGCCTTTATTATTTTATCCATTCTTCAGCTGATGGACATCGAAGTTTCCAGGTTTTGGCTATTGGGAATAAAACTGCTCTGAACACTCTTGTGTAAGTCTTTGTGTGAACATGTTTTCTTTTCTCCTGTGTGAATATCTAGGCGTTGGGTTGCTAGGTCCCACAGTAAACGTGTTAGTTTATAAGAAGCTGCCAGCCGTTTTCTGGAGCGGGTGTTCCGCTGTGAATGCCCACCTGCCTGGATGAGAGTTCCAGGTGCTCCACATCCTCGCCAACACTTGCTACTGTCAGTCTTCCAACGTTGCCCGTCCCAGGAGAGTCGGATGCACTTTTGACTGCACTTTTCGGCTTTTGCTGCCTTTTGGGCAAAGCTGTGGTTCTGTGTTTTGATTTTATGTGTCTGGCCACGTGGTGGGAGCCTCTCGGGTGGTGGGAGAGAACCACGGGCTGTCTTTTCCTTTCTAGTCTTCGTGCTGCTGACTGGCTGCGTCTGTCCGATCGTCGTGGTTGAAGCCACAGTGCAGTTCTGGATGGCACCAGCTGTGAATGTTGTTCTGTTTTGTTTTGTTCTGTTTTTCAGACACAGTCTTGCTCCGTCGCCCCGGCTGGAGTGCAGTGGCATGATCTCAGCTCGCTGCAACCTCTACCTCCTGGGTTCAAGCGATTCTCCTGCCTCAGCCTCCCAAGTAGCTGGGATCACAGGTGCGCCCCACCGTGCCCGGCTAATTTTTGTTTTGTTTTTTCTTTCTTTTTTTTTTTTTTTTTGAGTAGAGACGGGGTTTCACCAGCTTGTGCAGGCTGCTGTTTAACACCTGACCTCAGGTCATCCGCCTGCCTCGGCCTCCCAAAGTGCTAGGATTAGTGAGTGTTGTTGTTAACACTCGTATTACAGATGAGGGAACTGAGGCTCTGACAGGTCAGGTGGCTTTCACTCCGCTGAGAAAGGAAACGCTTGGCTCCGAGCTGTGTCACTTAACCCTCCCTGGGCTGGGAGTCGCCAGCTCTGGTTGTTGCAGGGATGTGTTTGCCAGTCCAGAAGGTCATGCCAAGAATTGGTGGCTGGTAGGGGCCAGGCCCACTCCTCCTTCCCCGCGGGTTTCCTCTGCTGGAGGGGTGAGTGTGGAGATGTGTACCTTCCGGGTCAAGCACTGTCCTTTGGCACCGGGCACTGCTGAGCGGGTGTCAGGCGTTGGCCCTGCCAGGGGTCTTTGCTCAATCCTGTTGTCTTGGGCGAGGTCACACCTGCCTTCTGGGGAGCTATTTTGGGGCAAGGGAGGAGCGTGACGTGGAAGCGCGGGAGTGGGCTGGCGACGAAAGAGGGGCCTCTTTCTCCTCTTCCCTTTTCCCTGCCTGAGGGGTGTCAGCTCAGATGACTTTTCGGGGAAGGAGGCCCGTAAATTAAATAAGCAATCCCGTAAATATATAAGTAATGAAGTTAGCGGGGTGCCTAATTACATCAGATTCATCATTGCGGATGGACGCCTGCCCGCTCACGGGACTTGTTTTTCATCTTCAGCTCTGACATGTGTCTCCTTCCGTCTCACAGCCGTCCCCACCCCAGCTGGAGGGAGGAGGGAGGAGGCGGGGAGGGAGGAGGCGCTGCTGTTGGGACTCCCAGAGAGCCTGGGTGGTGGCGAGTGTTGGGGGAGGTCCCTGGAGAGTTGTGTACCCAGTCTGCCTGGTCCCAGGGATCCAGGGGGACCCGTCTTTATGCTGCAGTTGGGCTTATAAACCTACCGGAGCTTTGAAGGGGGAGCACCTGATGGCAGTGACAGCAGGAGCCCCAACAGGGTGATCGTCATCGTGTCTCACTTTACATGTTGTAATTTACTTAATTGACAAGGCTCATGCCTATAATCCCAGCACTCTGGGAGGCCAAGGCGGGTGGATCACCTCAGGTCAGGAGTTCGAGACCAGCCTGGCCAACACGGTGAAACCCCATCTTTATTAAAAACACAAAAATTAGCTGGGCATGGTGGTGGGCACCTGTAGTCCCAACTACTGGGGAGGCCGAGGCAGGAGAATTGTTTGAACCCACGAGGCAGAGATTGCAGTGAGCTGAAATTGCACCACTGCACTCCAGCCTGGACAACAGATTGATACTCCACCTCAAAAACAAAACAAAACAAAACAAAACAAAACAAAACAAAAAATAAATTAAAAAAAAATTATTTAATTACCTAAAAGCTCTTGTAAAGTTAGGATTATCATCATGCCTTCTTTACAGATGAGGAAACTGAGGCACAGAGAGGTTCTGCATCTTGCCCGAAGTCACACAGCCAGTGAACTTTGCACTCAGGTTGTCTGCCTCGGCCCGGTCCTTCCTGCCTCGCTCTATCGGGTGTGCCGTGTGTGCTGTGGCCGTGTCTGTGCGGGCCGCTGTGTTTGTCATCTACCCTTCTGCGTGGCCTGTGGAGGGATTTGCTGAGTCAGGATGGCCCGAGGCCTTCTGAGGTTTCACTGCCGAAAAGATCTCCTCATCCCTTCCACGACTGCTGTAAACAGACACCATTCTGAACCGGAACATAGAATTGTGTTTCACTAACGACAAAGCAAGTCCATTTGCTGAAATTAAAACAGCTTCTTTCCAGATCTTCTCTTTCTCTTTTGGGGGCCCTGATTGCCTGGCTCTTGAGGGACTCTCAGCCCTGCCTTTGATAATGGTCCTTAGACCCATTGTACAGATGGAGAAACTGAGGCTCAGGGAGGTGGAGGGGCGTGGGTGAGACCGCACGCCTGGGAGGTGGTGGAGCTGGGGTTCCAGCTGCCTCTTACTGCCTGGTTTGCGGAACCGAGGCCACTTCAGGTCCCTGATATGGAGGAGGCTGCCTCTCCTCTCTGAGAGGTGCAGGGAGCCGTGTGCGCCCCTGGTTGGCTTTGCTGGGGTCCTTGCCGTGGCTGAGTGCTCAGTCTCGTCTGTCCGGTGGGGAGAGGAGGTCGGCTGCCCCGCCTGGTGGTCGCTTCTCAGGACCTGGGCATGTGCCGGGCATGGACAGAGGATGGGGGTGGCTGGGGGCAGTCTTGTCCTCATTCGCTGTCCACGCAGCCCCAGCGTGCCCAGCCAGAGTCCACGCCTGTCCCCTCCCTCCGTGGTGTCTCCCCGCATCTCCAGGCTCCAGGTCCTGTGGGAGGCAGTGGGGCCTGAAGCCTTGGGATGTCTGGGCTTCCACCGGGGGCCCAGGGTGGGAACACCTTCACTGTCTGGGGTGTACTTGTGCAGCCGGAGAGGGCTGCGTTTCTGGGCTGTGGCTTGGATGGGAGCAGGGGGTTCTCACATTCCCTTGGTGCTGACTTCAGGCTCCGGGGGTTTGGGGCTCCCCTTACCCCTCACTGTACTGGGGTAGAGAGAGGAGTTGAGGACAGACGTACATGAAGAATTGTGTGTGTCTATGATGTTCTTGGGGATTGGAGCAATCCAGGGAGGCTGCCTGGAAGAGCTGGAACACTGACATTGAATATTATTAAGCCCATCTTGGAGGGACAAATGTGTGTACGTGCTTCAAATGGACCTGGCACAGAGCAAATACCGTATTTCATATAAAAGCTAACATTTCCTGATCCTTTTCTTGTCTCAGTGCTGTGTGTGAGTTGCCAGTATTACTATTTTTAACACTAACTACAGTTTCTAACATGCAGCCCATACATACACACGTGTACTCTTAGCAGCAGCCTTGGAAGGTGGGTGCTATTATGATCAGCCCTGTTTTCTAGGGAAACAGGCTGAGGGCAGACAAAGGTTAAGGGACTTGCCCAAGTTCGCGCGGTGGCAGAGCTAGGACGTGACCCCAGGCTGCCTGACTCCCCCGCAGCTGCTCTGCGTCGTGTGGATTGCGCAGGTGCCACCTGCGGCCCTCCCCTGCCCCGTGGGTACACTGGGCGCTGCTGCAGCCAGCCTGCATCTCTTGGCAGGGCCATGCCAGCTGTGGGGCAGCCTCCGTGTGCCATGTAGGGCCCTCAGGCATGCAGCAACTGCTCGGGGCAGTGTGGCATGGTCGGGACGTGGGACATCTGCTTCTTGCCTCTCTGAAGCCAGACTGGTGACCCCCTGGCCGCCTCTGGGTTGGGGGGATGGCGGAGGCAGGGCTCTGCCTTGTGGATTACACGGGCTGATGAGGGACGGGCGGGGCCAAAAAGCAAGCACTATTTTGCAAGACGAAGAAAACGCTGCCTGTTAAATAACACAGGGTGGGGAGGTGGGGTGACTCAGGCTCGGGGGACTCATTTTGGGTAGAGAGTTCCACGGTAGCTTCTGAGGAGGTGGCATCTGAGCTGGGCCCTGGATGCTAAGGGGGCACCCGCTGTGTCACGGAAGGGGACGAGGGAACAGCAGGCGCGGAGGCGCTGGCCGCCATGTTTCAGCATGCTGATTGAGGCTCCGTGCCTTGGTTTCCCACTGTGTAATGGCTGGAGCAGAGCGGGGGGTGGGGGGACAGGAGGGCTTCCCTGGATCCGAGGCTGTTTTACAGTCCTGTGGGGCTGGGCCGTTTGCACGGTTAAGGCGGAAGTCAGGTTGAATGACTTGGGATTTTCCTTTGTTTTCTTGCTCCGCAGTTAATTTATATGTACTGGGCACATGGCGTTTCCAGACCCGCGTAGGTCACTGGGATGAGAACGATGCAGAAGGTGGACATCGCCTGCGCCTTCGAGTTTAGGGTCCAGAGGGAGAGTGTCGGTTAAACAAGCCCGTGCCACCTAGGGTGGTGAGGGTCGTGAGGACGAGGTTCAGGCACACACTTGGGTGAAGCAAGAGCTGAATTAGTCTAACATCAGGCCAGGTGTCCTGGGACAAGTCATTCAAGGGGAGACCTGAGGGCGATGAGTTAGGGAAAGTTACTTCGGGCTCCTGAGTTGTGGCAGAGACACACTCAAGCTGAGTTAGGCCATGAGGAGGAGGTAGTGGGTGCTCAGCGTGGCCAGGGTAGGACATGTTCAGGCATGGCTCGATCCAGGTGCTCAAACAATGCCCCTGGGAGCTGGCTCCGCCTCAGCTGTGCCTCCTTCTATGTGGGCCTTGTTCTCAGACAGAATCATGCCACCAGCCCAGCTAGCCAAGGAGACGGAGAGTCACCTGGCATCCCAGGAGGGGCGCTCCTTTCTCTTGTTTGAGTGACGTCTTTAACACTTGTTCCACTGTTTGCGACAGCAAGAGGAGGTGGCCAAACCAAAGTAGGGGTGAGGGGAGGTCCCCACCTCAGACACAGGGAGGAGAGGAGCAAGTGAGTCAGGGCGGGCCGGAAGGGAGGGGTGGGGAGTGCGGCTCTCCGGCATGCTAGGTATTTTGATGGTTTTCCAAGTGAAGCTGGAAATCTGGATTTTATAAGGAATGGCCCAGTTTTTAAAAACCAGTGTATGGGCCAGAACAAGTTTCCTTCATGGCCGCAACTGGCTGTCACCATTTTATGGCCTCTTCTTAGCGGTGACTTTTAAAGTATTTTGTCCCTGCTGTGATCTGGGTAGAATGTCCCATGGGCTGTACCAGAAGGTCTCAAGTCTTGGGAAGTCACGTGTGACGCCACTGGAGATGCCATTTCTGAAAGTCAAGGCCGCAGTTCCTCAGAGAACAGTACTGCGTCTCCAGTGGGGGCTGACCCTCTCAGAGGCAGTAAGCCCAGTGGTTAGTGTCATAGTCGCGGGTATCACACTTGCTGGGTTCAAATACTGACACTGACACTTCCCAGCCCCGTCCCCTTGGGCAAGTCACTTCACTGCCCTTTGCCTCAGTTTACCAGCATGTGCTAATAGAATGGGTATAACAACACCCCATAGGATTGCTGTAAGGCAAGCCTGTCCAGCCTGTGGCTGGGGATGGTTTTAAATGCAGCCCAACACAAATTTGTAAACTTTCTGAAAACGTGAGGTGGTTTTGCATTTTTTTTTTTTTTTTTTTTTTTTTTTAGTCTAGCATGCCAGTTAGCCGCAATCCCCACCCCTCCCTTTTACCTGCACTGACTCCCTCCTTTCCTCCCTGTGTCTGAGTCGGGTTGGTCCCCAGTGGAGCGAAAGCCTGGACACGCGGTTGTCACGCACCATGTAGGCTCCAAGAAGCCCGTGAACCCCGGTGCACTGAAGCGCGGGCGGTGTTGGCTGTGTGAGTTGTCCGTCCCGGGTCGGGTCCCTGGGTCCAGCCTGCTGGCCCGGAGCATTCCTGGGGGCTACTCTTTGCTCTGCCGCTGCCCCTGCTGCCGGTTTGTGGGTTCCCAGGGGCCCCAGAACAGGCAGCCACCTGCCCCCTGCCCCAGCCGTCCTTGCCAGTTGCTGGGTGCCCGTGGTACCCTGGCGTGCCGGGTGGTGCTGCAGTTGGAAGTGAGTCTTGAGTGAGTAATTAAGTCTGCCAGCTGCCAGCTCACAGCTGCTGCAGGGCAAGGGGGGCGGCGCCTTTCAGAAATGAAAACACCACCCAGAAAAACAGCCCTGGCGTGCCGCTGGCTTCCCTTAGCCAACGTGGTCAGGGCTGCGTTTCGATGTTTTTGTGGAGAAGAATCCTGGGCCTGGATGGGAAAATAGGATGCATTTTGGTCTGGGGAGTGTCTTTATTTGGGGGCAGAGGTGATGGCCCGTGTCTGGCCTCGCCATCCAGGACGCCCCTTTCCACAAGCTGCCCCGCAGTGGCTCTTGGCACCTGCCGCAGCAAAGGGGATCGGGTTCCTTGGGGTCCGTCTTCAACAGGCTCAGGCCGGGAGAGGGTGGCTGTGGGGCCTCGGTTCTGTCTCCAGCTCTGTCGGCTCTAGGGGCCTGGGGTCCTCCTGGAGATGCCCGGAGCTCTCCTCTGCAGCTTCCAGCCACTTCCCCGGAACTAACGGGAAAGGAGAGGGCCCCGGAGGTGTTTCCGGGCATGTGATCGCTGCCACTTTGAGGTCTTGGTTTTGGTAGTGAGTTGAGTCGTGGCCCCGAAACAGGTCCACGTGGAAACCGTGAATATGACCTTGGCCTTACTTGGACCATGAGTCTTTGCAGATGTGACTTAGGTAAGGGTCTTGCTGAGATCATCCTGGAAAAGGATGGGCCCTAAGTCCAGAGACCAGTTTCTAGGAGGACACACAGCGGAGGAGCCACGTGAACACAGAAGGAGTGCCCAGAGGCCCTGGGACCTGGAAGACACAGAGAAGGCCCCTACGGAGTATTTGGAGGGCGAGCGGCCCCGGTTACACCCTGAGCTGGGACTTCCGGCCTCCAGACCTGTGAGAGGACAGACATGTCGCTGTTTTCAGCCACCCAATTTGTAATGATTTGTGACAGCAGCCACAGGAAATGAATACAGTTGTGAATTTTATTTTAATCATGCATATAGTTTAAAATTAAAATGTGAAACGTAACTTTGTCTAGTCCGTTGCCGTATTTCCAGTGCTCAGGCTCGGTAGATGCTGCTTGAACGTCTGGCAGCTCCAGACCTGGGTAAGGAACTCCTGCCGGCTGGCAGGTGGACACAGCCTCCAGAAGGTAAACTGCTGGAGTAGCATACACTCAACACCACCATCTTTTTATTCATTTATTTATTTGAGACGGAGTCTTGCTCTGTCGCCCAGACTGGAGTGCAGTGGCATGACCTTGGCTCACTGCAACCTCTGCCTCCTGGTTCAGGGAATTCTCTTACCTCAGCCTCCCGATGAGCGGGGATTACAGGTGTGCAGCACCACACCTGACCGAACTTTGTATTTTTAGTAGAGATGGGGTTTTTGCCATGTTAGACAGGCTGGTCTTGAACTCCTGGCCTCAAGCGATCCAGGTGCCTGGGCCTACCGAAGTGCTGGGGCTATAGGTGTGAGCTACTGCACCCGGCCTATTTACTACTAATAGGTGAAATTCACATCACATGTAATTTACCGTTTTAAAGTGAACAATTCATGGGTTTTTAGTGCAATCACAATGTTGTGCACCCACCGCCCCATCCAAAAAATGTTCTCATCACCCCAAAAGGAAACCCACACCCCTCAGGAGCCGCTCCACGTTGCTGCCTCCTGCAGCCCCTGGCAGCCACCAGTCTGCGCTCTGCCACTGTGGACTTACCTATTTTGGGTGTTTCTCATGAACGGAATCATACACTGTGGGTTTTGGCTTCTTTGACTCCGCACGGTTTGTTTGAGGTTGATCCGTGTTGAATGGATCATTCCTTTATACAGCGGAATTATATTTCATTGTGTGGCACACATCAATAGAGCTGTTTGATATCTAGTGGCTTTTCATAGGAGGAAACTGAGGCTGCCCAGGTCACAGAGCCCTGGGGCCGGGGATGGAGGAGGAGGAGGAGGAGGAGGAGGAGGAAGAGGAGCAGGAGCAGCAGAGAGCCGGACATCTCTGGCTCAGGGTGCTCTTTCTCCTGCCCCACCCTGCTTCACCCTCTTCTCTGTGCTTGGGGAGGAAGCGAGTGTGGGGTCTCCTCCAGCTGGGGCTGGAGGCGGGACTGTAGCTGCGGCCGTGGGTCTGGATCTGGTCCTCAAAGTTCTGGCTCCCCCGCCTCCTCCCAGCCCCCACCCCGGGCCCCACACATGTAGTTTCTGTTGACTAGGGTCCCAAGAGAGGCAGCAGGCGGAAGCTCCCCCATTTGCCAGCCGAGCCTTCTGATGCCTGGAGAGGCTGGGGGCGTTGCCTGGGGCCACCCAGCCTAGGGTTCCCCTGCCCCTCTCTGGACCCCCTTTGGCCCATCATCCCCGCCCCCGTGGCCTTTGGCGAATCATGTCCTGGGGGGGGGGGTCTTCACAGATCTTTCCCACCCTCAAAGCTCCGCTCAGCAGACGGGTTCCAGGAAGTGGCCTGTCAGCAGATTTTGGCCAGGGGATGCTTTTCCAAAGTATGGAGGGGTGGTCGCCGTTGGCGGCTGGAGAGATGGGGCGTTCTTTTGCTGAGCAGATGACCGGAGGCTGGCTTATTCTGAATCTGAGCGTGGTTTTGGCTTTGGCCACAGGCTCTGCCTGGGGGCTGCTGCCTGTGCTTGTTTCTGGTGTTTGATGATTTGTGGTCTTCATTAAGTCAGTCAACAAACGATTTGCGGCCCAGCATCCGATGGGGAAGCCCCAAGAAGCAGAACGAGTGGCCGTGAAGTGACCTGTCCCAGGGCCCAACCTGCCCGGAAGGCACATCACTCTCAGGGGAGCGGGAGGAGTCACCCGGATTCCAGCGCCAGCCTTTGGCGCAGGTCTGGATGCAGGTCTGGCTCCAAAACAAACAAAATGGAACAAAAGGAGCGGGGAGGCGTGACCGGGCGGCTCTCGGGCCCCGCTTCCCGGTGCTGTTCGCATGGGGCCCGTTTGGCCCGCTCCTGGGTTGCAGGGTCCTGCCTGGCACGGCGAGGGTCTAGGCAGGAATATGGTGCCGGATCCTTGGGCTAAAAATATGCCCACGCCTTCCTGTGCCTCAGTCTCCCTACCTTTAAAAGAAGGCTTAAGAGTAACAGAATCCCACCTTTGGCTTTGGGGCAGGTCTCTGGAAAGCCCCCTGGGGGTGTTTCCCTGGGAAGGCTGGAGGGCAGGCGAGCTGTTCAAATGAGGCGTCTGGGTTCCCGGCCTCAGCAGCCAGGACACTCATCTCTTAGGGGCCAGTCTGGGTCCCCTGCCAGTCCAGTCCACGGGTCCTCGTCACAGGCACATCTGGTCTTTGTCCTAAAACCCTTCTGTGGCTCCTTGTGGCTGAATGACCACGTGGATGGTGGAGACAAGCCAGGCTCGCCCGGTTCAAGTCCCAGCTCAGCCACCAGCTGCTGACCTTGGGCAAGCCACTCACCCTCTCTGGGCCTGCCTCCTGCTCTGTCTGTGTCTGGTGGCTCAGGGGCATGCCTGCCTTTGCAGCGGTGAAGCGAGGCCAGCTGGTGAACCAGAGGACCCGCATAGCACAGCGCTGGGCCCACTGTGGGAGCTGCTGGGCCCTGTGTGTGTGGCTGCTGTCATTGTTATTAACACTGTTCCTCTCAAGAGGCTCTTGAGACTGAAAAGGTGACAGTGTAACTGTTGGGGCTGGAGGCCAGGCCCAGCGTCCATCTGACCTGCTTCCCTCCGTCCCTGTTAGCTCCCTGACCTCATCGCCACACTCCCCCGCCTCACCCCTGCACTCTGGCCACGCCAGCCTTCTCTCTGCTTTGACAACACACCTGGCGTGGTCCAGGCTCCAGACCTCCAGTTCTGCCATGCTCCTGCGGGGTGCCTTCCCCTCGCCTGCACCCCGGTCCCTTGTCATCATACGGCTGCCGCCGGGGACACTTTCTTGGGCCCAACTCTTGGCTGCTGGGGCAGGGGAGTGAATTGGAGACTCTGGGGGAGGCTCTGCCTCCTGGGAGCTTCGGTAGCTTCACTGGGAGAAGATTCACTGCCCCTTCTCCGGATGGAAGTTGACACCCAGAGCAGCTCAGACTTGCCTCTGAGTCACACAGCTAATTGCAGCCAAGGTTCAGACTCCTGGCTGACTACCAAGCCATCATTGTTGGCCTCTGTGTGTGTGTGTGTGTGTGTGTGTGTGTGTGTGTGTGTGTGTGTGTGTATCTGGCCCTGTCTTTTTCTAGGCCTGTCACCGAGATGACCCTAGATCAGAATGCCAGCATGAGGGGGTCACACTTTCTTTTCCTAGGATTAAAAGAAGGACAGAAATACTTGCAAGGCAGAGCCTGCCCCTCTGGCCATCTGGCCCTCAGGACAGGGGACAGGGGACAGGGGAGGGACGGGCTGGGGCCTGGGTTCCCAGCCAGGGCGCCGGAGCCGCGCTGCGGGGAGGAGGTGCGGTGCCACCGGGCCGGTCTGGGCTGGGAGGACGCGGGTTTAAGGGGGAGAAGCGGGGCTGGAACTCGGTTCGCCTGCCGGCAAGCGGAGAGTGAAGAGGTTTTTCTAGCCGTGCTATAAAAAGGCCTCACAGTGTTTCAGCTCCCGAGTGTCGGCTGGAAGCCCGCCAGGGTTACCATGGCGATGAGGAATTATTACTTACTGCCAAGGCTGGGAGAAAAAGCTCGTACTTTTGGCTTCCGCACAAGAGGAGTGGACTTATGTAATTCCCTGTGTTTATAGGCCCGGAGTGGCAGAGGTGAGAAGGGATCGCTGGAGGCCCGACGTCTCGATCGCAGGCCAGCTGTGGGGTCAGGCGGCCCTGCAGTCGTCCCTGGTGGGCCTTGGCCTGCCCGGGTTTGGGGGGCATCGGGCTGGAAGCCTGGGGGTCCTGGCCTGGCCGCTGCAGGGCCTCCCCGGCCGGGGTGGGAGCCGTAGTCTCGCGGGAAGGTGAGGCTGCCCTCTGGGGCCGCCCCTCTGCGGGTGTCATCCTGGGGGAAGGATGGGTCTGATGTTGGCGGCCGTGCGCCTCCTGGAAGCCGGTGGCGCTGCCTGTGTGTGTGGACTCCGCTGGCCCGCTGGCTGGCACTTTCTCTTTTTCTTTTTCTTTTTTTTTCTTGTGGGAGAGTTACTTCGAGTTGTGTTTGCAGCTGACGTGAGCGAGGCTGGTCATGTGCTCGGGTAAGAGAAGTCGTCGGGCTTGGCGTGGGCAGGGAGGCGGGGTGTGGCCAGGTCACCCCGGCCGGGGGAGGTGGGTGCAGACCCGGGTGGGGGCCGTGGCCTGCTGGCTCTGTGCGGGGGGCACCGGGGGGGGGCCGGGGAATTCATCTGGAAAGAGCCCCAGTTCTGTCTCTGGAGGTGGTGGCCGGGGCGGGGGGCTGGGTGCCGCCGGTCGGCTGGCAGAGCGGCTGGAGCCTCCTGTGGCGGGGCAGTGTCGTTGGACCTGAGCTCAGCGGGACGGTGGGCAGCGCCGTCTTATCGGGCAAAGTTGCCGAAGTCACAGGAAAGAGCGCGCTCCCAGGCGCTGGCCGGGCGGCGGGGGAGGCTTCTTGGCCGGCCCTCGTGGGAGGGACCCGGGTGGGCACGGCGCTTCTCTCCCCAGCCTCGGTGCACACCCGGCGGGTGCCCCTGCGGGGGAGTTGGGCGAGCCGTGGGGGCTCAGGGGGCTTCTGTTTCCGGAGTTGACTTCAGGAGGGTGTGCGACGTGGGTGCTCCCCAGCTCGGGCCTTGGGCTCCGGGTTGGGCTGGGGCAGGGGAGAGCCAGGTGCAGGCAGCAGTGCAGCCCGGCCCGGCGCCCGGCTCCCCACCGAGGTGGCGCTTGGCTCGCTGCCCGTGTCTGGTTTGAAATCAGCGCCACCGGCCCAGGCTTGCCCAGGGACTTGGCAGCGAGGAGCCGGGATAAACACTGGAAAGTTGGAAGGGCCTCCCGAGCTCACAAGGAGCCTTTAGTTGCAAGCTGGGAGGGATGAGGGAGTGATTTGTCCTGAGCCTGGGTGCGCGGAGGCCATGGCGAGGTGGCGGGAACGGCTCCTGGAGACCTCCAAGCTCAGGCTGGGGAGAGGAGGTGGCTGGGCTTCCGGGCGCTGTTGCTGCTTTGCCGCGGACCTGGGTGTGAGTCCTGGCTCCGTCCTTTCTGTGCTGTGTGACCTTGGGCTTGTCGTCTCCCCTTTGCAGACCTCAGTTTCCTCGTCTGTAAAATGGGGCAACGGTGGGGTCCACACAAGCATGGGGCTGACGGGAGAAGGAGCTGCAGTTCTGGGGGGCACTCGGGACAGACTGCCTGGGTTCCTGTCCTGGTTGGACACTTACTGGCTGTGTGACCTTGGGCAAGTCACTTCCTGTCTCTCTCCCACGCCAAGGGCAGCATGGCTTTGGGGAGTGAATGGACCTGCCTCCGGCTTACCATAGGCTCACAGTCGGTAACTGGCTGGCGCTGGAGCTCTTTTCTCGATGATGACAATCACAGCACCTGGACCGAGGGTTGGGAGTCCCGGGGGATGTCTGCACCTCAGGGCCACGGTGTTTGTGAAGTTGCAGTGGCTGGACTGAGGCTCCAGTCCTGGCTCTATCCCTCAAGGGTGGTGTGACCTTGGGCGAGTCCCGGAATCCCACGGGTCCTCGGTTTCCTTGTCCTTTACTGCAGTGGTGGCACTGCAGCCTGCTGGCGTCTCGGGGGACTCTGGAGGGGTCCGAGCTGCGCTTACCCGGCTGGACCTCCTCAAGTGTAACCACAGGGTTCACGGTTGGACTTAAGTTCGAGTTTCATCCATTTTTCTTTTCTTCTCTGCAGAGAGCTCTCCTGTTTTATAGAAACCCAGGCCCAGATAATGGGGTGTGGGCCCGGTGGGTGCTCCCCAGGCTCTGTCTTCGTTTGGGCCTGGGCTGGGATTCCCAGGACCCCCCTCACGTCTGCCTGACTGCCCCATCTTCCTTTCAGCCTGAGCTCCTCTGTGCCAGCGCTGGGCCAGGCACCCTCCACAGTGCCTGGTGTGGCCTGGGGGCCAGAGCGGGAGGGCCAGTTCTCCTGCGAAACGTGGCAGCCGTCCTGTGTTTGTAAGTGACACCGGATGCTGGGCCGGTGGCTGGCTCAGGGCCTCCCCTGTTGGGCCAGCAGGAGCCAGCGGGGAGTTCCCCAGGCATCCAGGCCCCCCAAGCCAGCTGCCACTGTCTCATTGTCGTGGGACCTCTCCTAGAACCTCCAGAATGGGCTCCAAAGGTGAGGGGTGCTCATATGTGTCCCCTTGCCACCCCCAAGGCCTGGTGTCTACTTGAGTTGGCCACAGAGCTGTGTCTTGGCTGCCCTGGACCTTTCCCAGAGTCCTCAGGGACGTGATTATCCTACCCAGTGGGGAAGAGTCCTGGCTGAGGGTCAGAATAGAGGTCAGGACAGGGGCCTTGGTGACGGGGCAGCTAGGCACGGACCAGGAGCCATCGCTGGAGTCTGCATGTGATGAGAACACACAGAACTAAATACACAGGTACTCACATGCACATACGGTCACACTGGCATGCACACATCCACATGCACACACACACACTCATGCACACGTGCACATGTACACTCACTCTCACATGCATCCTCACACACTCATGGACATGCACACACAGAGTCCTGCACGTGTGCACATGTACACCCACGCTCGTGTGCATCCTCACACACATGGACATGCACGCACACAGCCCTGCACACGTGCGCCCACACACAGGCACACACACACTCATGGACATGCACACGCACACAGCCCTGCACACGTGCACATGTACACTCACAGGCACACACACACACTCATGGACATGCACACACAGAGTCCTGCACACGTGCGCCCACACAGGCACACACACACTCATGGACATGCACACATAGAGTCCTGCACACATGCACACGTACACTCAATGCTCGTGTGCATTCTCACACATGGACATGCACACACAGCCCTGCACACGTGCGCCCACACAGGCACACACACACACTCATGGACATGCACACACACAGTCCTGCACACGTGCACATGTACACTCAATGCTCGTGTGCATCCTCACACACATGGACATGCACGCACACAGCCCTGCACAACGTGCGCCCACACACAGGCACACACACACTCATGGACATGCACACACACAGCCCTGCACACTGCGCCCACACACTCACAGGCACACTCACATGTGCAAGTGAGCGCACCGGACGCCGCTGTGGTCCGCATGCAGCCGGCCGTGTCCAGGCTGCCTCCCTGGTTGTGCTACGGACAATGACTCGTGGCTGCCTCAGGATGCTGTTCTTGGGGGAAGCTGGGTGAAGGGCGCACAGGATCCTGGGATCTCCAGATTTTCTTGGTTTTCTTTTTTGAGACCGAGTCTTGCTCTGTCACCCAGGTTGGAGTGCAGCGCAGGGGTGCAAGCTCCGCCTCCTAGGTTCCGGCAATTCTCCTGCCACAGCCTCCCAAGTTGATAGGACTACAGGCACGTGCCACCAAGCCCAGCTCATGTTTGGATTTTTAGTAGAGATGGGGTTTCGCCGTGTTGGTCTGGCTGGTCTCAAACTCCTGACCTCAAGTGATCCGCCAGCCTTGGCCTCCCAGAGTGCTAGGATTATAGGCGCGAGCCACTGTGCCCGGCCTTGAGATATTATTTCTTCCAATTGCATGTGAATCGACAATTATCTCAAAATAAAAAGTTCAGAAAAGACAGGGTGGGCTCAGGAGCCTGGCTACCTGCCCTGGGCTCAGGCTTGAATCAGTCTCTTTGGAGCCGTGTGCATTTGAGCCAGTCCCTCTCAGCCTCCGTTTCCTCATCTGTAAAATGAGGACAATGTTTAGTACCTCGTGGGGCGCCTGGGGCTTAAAGGAAGAGACACGTGCTCAGTGCTGCGGAGGCGCTGGTGGTCTCGGGGGCTGCGTGGAGGTGGAGGTCGTCCATTGCTGCGGCTGTGATGGAGGACATGATTGCTGCGGTGTGGCCACGCTTCCTACTTCATCCACCATGGGAAGAGAGGCGCTTCCCCACTGTTCAGATGAGGAAGCCGAGGCTCGTGCGGTCAGGCTGCCCATCCGAAGCCACAGGTGTTGCCAGGGCTGGAGCTGGGGCCAGCACGCAGGTGCTTGAAGGCTCTTTGGGTGGGTGGCTGTGGGGAGGTCACTTAGGCTCTCTGAGCTGCTGTCCCCTCCTCCTTCTTGCCCCTTGTGGGTTGGGCTAGGGGGCGGGGACAGGGGGCAGGGCCGATGACCTCGGGCTTTTCCCCCCTCGCCCCTCAGCTGACCTTCTCCGAGGCTTCCTCGGCACCCCGGAAGCGGGGCCTCAGGCGACTGTGGGCCCTCAACATCCCAGGAAGCCCCAGCGGGACTTGCTTTATGCCTAAGGACGCCGGGGGGTGCGGGTCTGTCCCTGCATGGGCGACAGCTGCGCCCACATCTCCCCGAGCACTTTAACTTCCTGCTTGTCCTCTGCCTGCATTCTTTCCTCCTTCAAGGGCTGGAAGCAGCTCCCAAGGCCGAACTGGGTAACCCTGGCGGTCACCCCAGAGAAATGTGTTTTAGTTCAACCTGAGCCGATCCTCAGGTGGAGACTTGCCCCAGGACTCCTGAAAGATGGTTCGCCAGGAAGCGGGCCTGTCACTGGGCTTGGTGCCTTGGACATCCCGGGGGTCCGGTCGGGGTGTGCAGTGTGCCTCAGGGTCACAGAGGGCTCCAGAGTGTCCCAGGCTGGGGGACACGTGGTACCTGCAGGGCCTGGGTGGGGGGCTCCCACGGCTGAGCTGTCATAAGGGCGTTCCTGTCATCACAGTGGCTTGGGTTAGGCTGGCGTCTCGCAGGCACTGAGGCACTGGCTGTAGCTTAGGGTCAGAGGGTGGGGGCAGGATGGGGTTTGGGGGCATCCAGCCCCAGGAGCCTCCTCTTTGCTGTTCTCGGGCCCCAATCATGCGCCTGCCTCAGGACCTTTGCACTGGCTAGAACCTCTTTTCATCGTTGTTCTTTTTTTGAGACAAAATCTCACTCTTTCACCCAGGCTGGAATGCAGAGCCCCGGCCACCTTTCCTTCAGGGTCAAGCGATTCTCCTGCCTCCTGAGTAGCTGGGACTACGGGCACCCACCACCATACCTGACTAATTTTTGTATTTTGAGTAGACGCGGGATTTTGCCATGTTGGCCAGGCTGTTCTCAAACTCCTGACCTCAAGTGATCCTCCCGCCTCGGCCTCCCACCGTGCCGGGATTACAGGCCTGAGCCGCCATGTCTGGCCTGCTGTAACCTCTTTCAGGAACACCTTTCTGAGCCCTTCGGCCGTCCTGACTTAGGCCTCTGCACTGGTGCCCCCGAGAGCGGCCTGATGTCGCGCAATGACTCCCTGTGACACCTTCACTGCTGCTCCTAACCGTCGCCACCGGGGTCTGCGGTGTGCCCCTCACCCCGTGCCTACCTCGTTTCAGGCTGTTTGGACTGGGGCACGCGCAGACGACAGCTGCGTTGCTCACGGTCTGGAGGCTGGATGGCCAGGACTGTCGCTGGCAAGTTCGCCGTTACCGGGGACGAGGGCCCGCTTCCTGGTTCGTAGATGGCGGCTTCTCCCAGGAAGAAGGCAGGACGGTATCCGGGGCCTCTTGGATAAAAAGGAGGGGCACTGACCCCACTCATGACAGCTCTAGCCTGGTGACCTCATCCCCTCCCGGAGGCCCCGCCCTGTGACATCGTCCTGGGGTGACTGGGTCTCTACAGACAGACACACATTCACACTCCAGCAGCCCTTCATCCAGGACTTGGCTCGTCTTGTCACCGCTGTGTCCCCAGCCCTGGGCATGTAGCAGGCGCTCAGGAGACAGGTGTGCCTGACTCGGTGTCCCCCACGGGGCCTCAGCCTGTCCCCTCCCCGTAAATGGGGCCTCTCTGGGGCAGGAGGCGCTGCTTCCTTCCTCTAGCCGCACCCTCCAGGGCTCTGGCTGGGGAGACGCAGGCCCTGCAGGCTGGATTTCCCACACAGCCCATTTCTTTCCTCCCAGAAAGTTCTGCAGCACGGGACTGGGCATGCGTCTTGGGGACAATTTGGAAAACCGGGAAAAGTTCTTGCCCTTTTTCTCTGACTGGGGTACCCACCGAGCGTCTCCAGAGAGCCTCCCCCTCCCTTCATGAGAAGGAACGCAGGGGTGCTGTAGGCATGGGGTGTGTGTGTGGGGGGTGCCAGCAGCCTCAGCCTTGCGTGTTGGGGACCCAGGCGAGGTGAGTGTGGCACACACCTGAGTTCATTGTGTCCTCATAGCCTTTTAAAGCGGGCACGGATCACCCTCTCCTGATAAGGCACAGAGAGGGCAGGCAGCTTGCTCAAAGACACAGAGCGGCAGGCCGGCAGTATTAGCAAGTGAATGGCATTTCCGAGGCCATCGCGTCTTTGCTCAGGGTCATGCCTGGCATGTTGAGGGGATGATCCTGATCCATCTCCAGAAGACCCTCTGATTGTCTCCGGGGCAGGTCCCGTTTTCTGGGGATCTGGCTCAGACCTGGGAGGGCCCGTTTCCCAGACTGAGAGAATGCCTCATTTTGCCCACAATTCTGGGCGGTTGGGGGTCGGTTTCCAGTTTGGCTTAGAATTGAGAGGGCAGGAGGGGCACCCCCGCGTCGAGGAACTGCCCCCTGCCTCTGAGTCGGCCATTTGCATGACAATGAGCCCTTTGTTCCTGGGGCCAGCCTCCTTCCCAGGCTAATAACATAATTCCCGGCCTGTGATGTCATAATGGCCCTTTCTGTGGCTGGGGTCAGAGGCTGGGTGGGCAGCTGTGTGGGCCGGGCCAGGCCTGGTAATAACCGGAGGAGGCGGTGGTTGCCAGGGGCCTGTGTGTCAAGCTGTCTCCTTCCAGGGAGAGTGGCAGGAGGCGGGATCTGCTCCCCTGCGGACACCGGAGTCCATCGAGGCCCAGGAAGCCCTCCCCGGCCCCGCCGTTTGTCTAGACCCTCCACGAGCCGCTTCAAGCCTCCTGTTGGCCTGCGGAGTGGGGGTGACTCACTGCCAGCTTGGCCCTTGGCCGAGAGGTGTGGGCATGGGCGTCAGAGTCCCCTGCTTCCTGTAAATGTGAGGGAGGCCCATGCCCAGCGGCTACTGTGTTGGGGCCAGGTTCACACTGGGAAAGCCAGGTTCAAACCTTGGCCCCGCTCCGTCCCGTGGGCAACAGCTAACTCCCCGTGCCTCCGTTTCCCCCTCGGCTTTAATGGGCTTCCGCTGGGGCCTGGACTCAGAGCTGGGCAGGTCGTGAGCTTTCGGGGAACGGGCAATGTCAGAAAAGGCGGGGGCTGGTGGAGTGGGCTGAGTGGTGGCCCGAGAGAGGTCGTCGTCGCCCTGTCAGAGGGAGAGCGTCTTCGACAAAAGGTCTTTGCAGATGTGCTCTGAGATGAGCCCCGAATCCAGAGACCAGTGTCCTTAGAAGAGGCAGGCGAGGGGAGAGCAGGACGAGAGGGATCCAGGAGGGCCAAGGCAGGGATGCAGCCACGAGCCAAGGAGTGCCGGAGCCTCCGGCAGCTGGAAGAGGCAGGAAGGAGCCTCCGGCGTTGCCCCTGGAGGGAGTGGGGCTCGCCGACGCCGTGACTTTGGACTGCCGGCCTCTGGAACTGCTAGAGAGTGAATCGCTGCTGTTGGCCGGGCACGGTGCCCCCCGCCTGTAGTCCCAGCCCCTGGGGAGGCCGAGGTGGGCGCATCACCTGAGCCCAGGGTTTCAAGATCAGCCTGGGCAACATGGCGAGACCCTGTCTCTACAAAGTGCAAAAGTCAGCGGGACGTGCTGCTGGCACGCCTGTGGTCCCAGGCTGAGGCAGGAGGATCCACGGAGCCTCGGGGGGTCGAGGCTGCTGTGAGTCATGACTGTGCCGCTGCCCTCCAGCCTGGGCCACAGAGCGAGACTCCGTCCAAAAATCCTAACAAGATAAAAACAAATAAATCACCGCTGTTTGAGCGGCCTGGTTTGTGGTCAGCTTTATGGCAACCCTGGGGAAAGAGCGCAGCTGGTGACCCCGTCTCTGGAGGTGGGGGACTGGCCCTCGGCGGTGGGTGGTAGTTCCCCGCTCCCAGCCTGAGGGCGCAGGACAAGTTTGGGTGGTTGAGAGCCCCTTTGTTCCTAGGGGCGCAGGAAGCCCCACCGGGGAGTCTGGACCTTCCAGGGAGGAGGGCTTGCTTGAACCTGCGTTTCTTGCTGAGAGCCAGACCCGCGAAGCCCTGGACCACAGTTGTCGCCCACCATTCACTGTCCCGCCTCAGGCAGCCCGGCTAGGGGCCAGGACCCAGAGGCAAGAGGCTCTCAGCTCCTACCCGGCCTTCTCCCCAGGCCCGGACAGCTTTTCCCCACCCGTCTGGTGACTCCGGAAGAACCTGGGTGGCTCTCATCCCCAAGCAAGCCCCGGGTTTGCCAGGTACCCTTGACAAATGGAGGAACCAGGCCCAGAGAAGCCAGGCTACTTGGCGGAGGCCACACAGCACCCTAGTGGCGGTGATGGCCTCACAGTCTCGCCACGGGCACTGGGGCTCCCAGGAGTGGGGATCACAGTTCTCAGCCACATGGAGGCCTGGAGTGCAGCCCGTGTGGACCTGAGGTCGTTACCTGATACTTGGGACACTCGGCTGCCTTTGATGGACCCGGCCGGTGCAGGGGGCCCCCCCAAGTCTGTGCTCCCGGCCTCGGTCTGTTTGCAGACTGGTGTTTGAGCTTCTGCTCTGAGCACGTTCGTGCATTCAGCAAGCGTTTATTGAGCACCTGCCGTGTGCAGTGCGCGGGGACTCTGGGGACACAAAGGTGTGACTCTCACTTCGTGGATCTTGTGTATGGGGCTGTGGGGGGAGAGGAGGTGAATGAGGCAGCAAGGGTTGGAGTCCAGGTTCCGGGTCCTGCTGAGGGCGGTGAGGATGCAGCCTTTCCTCTCCTCCTCGGCCCGGGGTGGGCGGCGTGCAGCAGGCTCTCGGGAGGACGTGGAGATGCCCACAGCCTGTCTGCGGTGGCCCGTGGTCACCTCTGGCTGGCAGAACCTGGCCTGGTCTCGTGAGCAGGGACAAGGGCTGGGAGGCCTGCCAGGTCTGGCTCCGGCCTGGTGGGAGAGTCTCCTCCAGCCTGAGCAGGGGGCATGGGGACGCTGGTGACGGGGTCCCAGGACACAGTGGGTGAGCTGGATGCAGGAGGCGCGTCACCTGGGTTTGCATCCAGGCCGTGCCCTTGCCAGCTGTGTGGCTTTGGGCAAGTTGCTTAGCCTCTCTGTGCTGCAGCCTGTCCACCTGTAGAAGGTGATGGTAACAGAACCCCTCACTCACGGGGGCGCTGTGATGGGAGGAAGTGGGGCCGGTGAGGGCTGTGCTGGGGCTGTGAAGTGTCCCCTCCCTCAGCTGCTCAGGGTGGCAGCCTGGAAGATGGAAGTGGCGTTTGCTCGACTCCCCGCTGCCCTGCCCGTGCCTGTGCAAAGAGCCTCAGTCTTTCGCCTGGGAAATGGGAGCTGTAACAAGCACCCGGCTTCACGAAGTTGGGAGAGGCTGAGGTGGGTGCGTCGGTGCCTGTGGGGTGGGGACCCGGTCGCCACCTGCTCCATGTTGAAGCCCTGGCCGCCCCCGAGGCCTGCAGCAGCCGCTCGTTTTACAACCCAGGAAGCTGCAGCTCCGGCAGGGATGGGCCCAGGACATGCGCGTGGGGACGCCCGTGGCCCGTGTGCTCCTGGCTGCAGACGATGCCTCCTTTTTCTGGCCTGGCGGGGGCAGCCCGGGCTTGCTCAGCCTGGCCCGGCTTTACCAGCACGTTGGGTCCTGAGGTCGGCGAGCACACATTCCCTCTGAGAGAGAGCGTGACGTTCCTCCGGAAACCGAGGTCCGGAGGCTCGGGTGACTGCGGGGGGCGGCTGTGTGTGTGTCGGGGGGTGCCTGCTCTGAGAAGTGACCCGGATCAGAGCTGCGCTTTGCTGGGCAGCCTTCATTGCAAAGCTGCCGCCTGCTCCTTCACCCATGAGAGCCACTGACAGCTCAGGAAGGGACTGGGAGCCGCCCACTCTCCCGCCAGGGTGACACAGGACAGGCCTCTCCCAGGCTTCTGCGTGGTCCCTTCCCCCTATATGGAGTCTGGCCTAGGTCTCCCATGTCATTTCTCTGGCCTCCTCTTGGCTGGCTTTGGACCCATCCCCACCTACATGGATGAGGCACCTAGTGGGTGAAGGAGATCTGATTCCAGGGAGAGCCTATCTGAGAGTCTGCGTTTTAGGAGGGTTGCTGTCTTAGCCCTCTTGGTTGCAATGGACAGACTTCCTCTGCCTCCTGCATTTAGCACAAATAGTTCAAGTAACTAAAAAACCTCAGGGAGGCTTCAGGCATAGCTGGATCCAGGTGCTCCCCATTTGCAGTCGCTAGTAGCCTGAGACTAATAATTGCAGTTCAGCAGCCCCAGTGGCAGGACAGCTTCCTGTTCCCAATATTCCAGCAAATCTGATGGGAATGAGTTTTACTGGCTCAACTTGAGAGTTAAGCTCCACCCCCTTCACCGAAGCCAGTGCCACTTTGGCTGGAGGGCAGGGTCAGCCTCCCTGAGACCCCAGGACTGAGGGGCCGGAGGGCGTGGTTGCCCAGGGAAATTGGGGTGTGGTGTGCATAGAGTGGGGGCCGGGTGGGCAGAGTCACTGTGCTGGAGATGGGGCCAGGTCAGGGTCTCTGCCCAGCGCTGCCTTTCGTGGCCAGTGTGTGTCCCATTCCTGTGGAGGGGGTGGTACCGATGAGTCACTGGGTTTCGTTCCTGTTATAGTTAATAGTTGGGGGGCCTCTTGGGTCCCCCCTCCAAACCATTGCTGGCGCTCTGCCTGCTGTCCCCACATCACCCCGCTTCGGCTCCCCAGCCTCCCCTCACCCTCTCTTGTGGCTTCCAGTGACCACGTCATAAGCCACAGGTCACGTCCTGGCAGCCCCTGAGCTGCATTTGGGTGTCAGACTGATTTATCGCGCTGGTTTTATAGTCCGTGTTTTTTAGAAATAGCGGGAGATGGCTCAAAATGGGGCTTCTTGGCTTCGCCGGGAAGGTTTGGACGCTGTGGGCCCCGTGTGTTCCAGCGGGGTCTGGAACATCAGGAACGTTTCGGGGCACATTCCTGAGCCTCTGCTCAGCACTGGCTGGGACTGAGCTGTGGTCATCCCCTTCTGCGGGCCCCTCTCCGCGGTGCAGGGCCTGCCCGGCCCGGTCCCGGGCTCCAGCAGGGTCCTGGGTGTCCGCCACTCTCCTCTCACCTTTTGTCCCTGCCCTTATGGTGGGACCCTCTCCCCTGGAGTCTTGTTCATCCTCTCTCCAGAAACTGGTCATCCCATCCCAGGCAGGCCATCGCCACTCCCAGGCGCTGAAGCGTTTGTTCACTGTCTGAGCTCCGGCTGCAGGGGCGGCAGGACGTTGTGGGTTCTTGATCACTGTCCGGTCATCAGACACTTACTGATCAGCGCCCCTGGGGTAACTGAAGGGCCCAGACGTGTCTGCTTCTGAGCACTTGACAGAGTCGACGTAAGTGGATTCTTCCTGCTTGGCCTGGGAGCCCAGGTGGTGGTGGGATCCTCCCAGCCAGGCCCTTGGTGGTCCAGCCTGTCACTCGTCGGGGGCTGGCAGGGGCTGGGGAGGCCCGAGGGGGCCCTTGTTGAGTGGGTGGGCTCCCTCGACCCGGACGCTGCTGCTGGCGCGGCTATTCTTAGCAGAGAAACATTTGTCCTCGTTCACATATGGTGGATGCCTCTGGGGAACTGCCCTGAAATACTAGGGGTGACCCCATAAATTCCTCAGGAAGCCACCCTCGAGGGCCTTCGTGCGTGGAGGAGAAGCGGGAGGAGGCGTTTCCGGCAGCTGCGCAGCTGTGGATGCGTTTGCCAGATGTTGGAGGCAGGGAAGTCGGTGGGAAACGCAGGGAGGCCGCCTTCACACTCGGGATCTGGGCACGGGCATGGGCGGGTGGGACAGAGACAGGGGCTCTGGGCCTGGCCTCGGGTTTTGGGGTCCAGGGGCCCCTCTGAAGCAGCCAGCCCTTCCCTGGGCTCGGGCCCTTTTCATTGTCCCTTGAGGCCACCTGGGTTGGAGGCAGCTGGCGAGGGGAGAGCTCAGCTGATCAGGTACTTCTGAGGGATCAGAGGTGCAAGTTGCTGCCCGGTGGGGCCAGCCATGCCCCGTGACCGTCATGGAGTCCTGAGGTGAGGTGGACGCACGCTGCACTAGGCTCTGAGGGCCTACTGAGTGCCGGAGCCGCAGGCACACCTTGCCTTTCATGGGGCCACCTGAGGCTTTGGGGCCATCACAGAACAATACAAGCACGGCTGAGAGCCCTTGACTAGCAATCAGGGAGGCCTCCCCGGAGGAGGTGTTTGTTTTAATTTTAAATTGTGGTAGATACATATAACGTGAAATTTACCTTCAGCCCTTATTAAGTAGATAATTCAGTAGTGTTAAGAATATCCATATTGTTTAGCGACCAATCTCCAGCACTTTCCATTTGGCAAAAGGGAATCACTATATCCATTAAACAGTAACTCCTCCTTCCCCAGCCCCTGGCACCAAGCATCCTCCTTTCTGTCTCTGTGAATTCAGTGACTCCAGCCACCTCCCACAAGTAGAATCACGCAGCGTTTGTCCTTTCGTGGCTGGCTTCTGTCACTCAGCCTCATGTGTTGGGAGCTGTGTTTCTTGTAGTTCAGGGTGGTCAGTTCATTCCTGGCCACGCAGCAAAACGTGGACTCAAGACCCCAAATCCCTCAACATCCTTTAGAAACCCAGGGTCGTGCCGCCTCTCCAGGTACCGACCAGGAGCCCAGCCCCAGCTCAGCCCCCCAGCTTCCCCAGCCCCACTCCGGCATCAGCTCCCCCAGCCCCGCTCTGGCATGGGCTCCCTCTCTCCTGCGTCACAGCCCCAGGGGCAGGGGGTTAAGTGGTTTGCCCAGGTTACACAGCTGGTGCCAGCCCCCCCTCCCCACCGCCCAGACACCAGCCTCCTCTCTGCCTCCCAGCTTCCCTCTGCAGAGAAGATTGCTGTTGGAAGTCCAGATGGAGGAGCTGGGTCTCATGGAAAACACCTCCCTCCCGGGGCGCCCAAAACTTAATGAGGAAGAGGCTGCAGACCCTGGCGTCACGTTTGTGAAATACCCAAGGGGGAGGGGCCGATCTCTGCGCTGGGCTTCTGGGGTGGAGCCCCGGGGATCTGGGTGCACGGAGGGTTCCGCGTGCTGTGGTTTATCTCCCTCTCTTCCTTTTGAAATTAAATGGAAACAAAACAAAACCAAAGCTGCGGAGGAGGAAGCGGTTCTGAGCAGACCCTGCCGGGGCGGGGGAGCAGGGCCGAGCTGGCCGCCGCCCAGCGGACACAAACGCTCCAATTAAATTGGAAACAGTAACGGCCTTCTCGGAGGCGCTGACCAAGCCACTTCCTTTCTGTGCACCGAGGGCGGGCGCCTGGGCTGGCAGGGCCGTGGGGAGGGCCCGGGTTTGGGCTCCAGTGTCTTGACCCTGTGGCCTTGGGCAAGTCGGTTCACCTCTCCGAGCCTCAGCTTTCCGATCCGTCCAATGGGGCGAATTGTGTTTGATGAGGGGAACCGAAGCCTTTGCTGCATCGGTGTTGGCTGAGAGAAATGTGGAATGGAGGTGAGGCCTGCCGAGCCCAGGGTGAAGGGGTGGAGGGATGGGGAAGCGGGGGGGCTTGAAGCAGCATGTGGGGATGACAGGCTTCCCCAGGGGCCAAGGAGCCTCTCTAGGGGAGGGGAGAGATGGGCAGACGCTGGCGGTGGGTTTCGCACCTGGCCCGTTTTCCCCTGGCAGCAGGTACAGGATGTGGCAGTCAGGAGACAGGAATGGCGGGCTGGGGCATTTGGACTCCCTTGAGCGTCACAGACTCCTCCCAGCCTCAGTTTGCCTATCTGCAAGGCGAGGGTAGCCATGGTGACCGGCTTGCTTAGCATCATCATCATCACCTCACTCCTTCCCCCGAGTGGCCAGCGTGGCACAGGGCAGTGGCAGCCACCCTCTCCTTCTGGGCCTTCTTCCACGGGCCGAGAACCGCACGCAGCTTTGCGTAGCTCTTTTTCCAGGGAATCTTTCCAAGTGAAGCTCGGAGGGGTCAGGACCTCGGCCAAGGTCACACAGCTGCGGAAGTGGCGGACTGGGGATTTGGAATTGCTCAGCGCCTGGGAGCCCTCCGGAGTGGCAGCGTGTCCGCAGGAGGTGGCTCGCTGGAGAGGGCACCGGCTCGCTTCAGTGACCGAGGGACCGTGACTCAGCCCACAGCCACCATAGCTCCCCGTGGCTGAAACTGCTGAGGAGGAGCCCTGTCTGGTGGGGGAGGCAGCAGGTAAACAGGTGGCTGTGGCACAGGGGCCGGGTCCACGGGAGCGGCAGGGGAGTGGCCGGGTCCACGGGAGCAGCATGGCACCGGGGGACCCATTGGGGTCAGGGGAAGGTTCCAAGGAGGTGACGGCAGAGGTGGGAGCTGAAGACAAACCGAACCAGCCTCATTGAGTCTCATCAGCCAGGCAGGGCATATCAACAAAGGTAGCTGACCAGGAGGGGATGTGGCAAATAGGGGAAGGCAAGCCCATCTGGCACCCACTTCCAGCTGGCCGTGGCTGGAACCTCAGTTTCCCCCGTCAAACGATTTTGTGGTAAAATACATAGGAAAGGTACCATTTCAGCCACGCTAAAGTGAACAAGGAGTTGGCATTTAGGACATTCACAAGGTTGTGTGACCGGCACCCCTGTCTAATTCCAGAACACTTTCATCCTCCCAGAAGGAAACCCCGGACCCATTAAACTGTCAGCCCCCACTCCTCCCTCCCTCGACCCTTGGCAGCCGGGTCTTCCTTCTGTCCCGGGAACGCGCCCCTCCTGTGACATAGACGGAATCCTACAGGACGTGGGGCTTTGCGTGTGCACGGCCTTCGAGGCTTATCCGTGCTGGGGCTGGGTCAGCGCTCACCTCTGCCCGGCTGAGTCCTAGTCCGTTACGGACGGGCTGCGTTTGTTTAACCTGTTTGGCCGCAGATGGACATGGGGTCGTTTCTGCTTTCCGATTCGTATAAATAGAGCTGCTGTGGGTATTCTGAGTCTGAGCCTTTCTGTTTGTTTTGTCACCTGTTTTCAGTTCCTTGGGGTTGTGTAGCTAGGGGTGGCATTGCTGGGTCATGGGGTAATTCTGGGTTTAACCTAGTGACTCTTTTCCACAGTGGCAGTCCCCCACCCCGCACAGTGTGGGCAGCTGTCACTCAGAGAAGCCAGGCATTGTGAATTTCCTGTGGGAAATCCCGCTTTACAAGAGCTGGTCTCTGGGGCTTAGCTGAGCTGACCCCTGGGTAGGGAAGCAAGTCCCAGGAAACGGCTCAGAGGGAGCAAGTCTGGGACCCGACGAGAGCGTCTGGGCCCCGAGAAGACCCCAGCTTTCTGGCCATAGACTGGCCCAGGCAGCGCTGGCCTGTACACCCAGCCAGGCTCGGGGAGGAGGGTTCCGAGGCTGGAGTCCTCTCAGTCTTTCTCCTTAAACCCAGCTCGGGGAAGGTAGGCTGGTTTGTGCTGGAAAAGGAGTGCTGCCAGGTGGGAGTGGAGAGCCTCCCATGCTGAGTCTGGGTTTGGGACTAGAGGCAGTTTTCCCTAGGGTCCTCCGTACTCAGCAGGCTAGGGCTTGGGGAGCAGTTGTGTGGGTTTAGGAGTTCATCAGGGCGACAGTGCCCCTCTGTGTCCCTCATGGAGCTTGGCACGTGGGAGGGCCCGGGAATATTAGCAGGATGAGGGCATGCTTGGCCCTGGGGCTTGGTGAGAAATGTAAGACCAGGGCCGGGCGCGGTGGCTCAAGCCTGTAATCCCAGCACTTTGGGAGGCCGAGGCGGGTGGATCACGAGGTCAAGAGATCGAGACCATCCCGGTCAACATGGTGAAACCCCGTCTCTACTAAAAATACAAAAAATTAGCTGGGCATGGTGGCTCGTGCCTGTAATCCCAGCTACTCCGGAGGCTGAGGCAGGAGAATTGCCTGAACCCAGGAGGCGGAGGTTGCGGTGAGCCGAGATCGCGCCATTGCACTCCAGCCTGGGTAACAAGAGCGAAACTCCGTCTCAAAAAAAAAAAAAAAAGAAATGTAAGACCAGAAAACCCCTGGAAAATGGAGCAGCGAAGTTGACATCTATCTGGGGATTGGTCTGTGCATCCATCTGACCATCCATCCGTCTGTTCATCCATCTGTCTGTCCATCCATCCATCGATCCGCTCACCCGTCCATCCAGTCATCTGTCCATCTGTCCGTTCATCTCTCCATCCGTCAGTGCATCCTTCCTTTCCTCCCTTCCTCCTTTCTCTGTCCGTGCACGTATCCACCCATCTTCCTTTCCTCCCTCCCTTCCTCCTTCCTCCTCCGTCCTCCCATCTCTGTTCCTCATCCATCTATCTGTTCATCCATCCATCCATCCATCTGTCCAGCCACCATCCATCCATCTGTCCATCCACCATCCATCCATCCATCCATCCATCCATCTGTCCATCCATCCATTCATTCATCCATCTGTCCGTCCATCCATCCATCTGTCCATCCATCCATTCATTCATCCATCTGTCCGTCCATCCATCCGTCCATCCATCCATCCGTCCATCCACCATCCATCCATCCATCCATCCATCCATCTGTCCATCCATCCATTCATTCATCCATCTGTCCATCCATCCATCCATCTGTCCATCCATCCATTCATTCATCCATCTGTCCGTCCATCCATCCATCTGTCCATCCATCCATTCATTCATCCATCTGTCCGTCCATCCATCCGTCCATCCATCCATCCATCTGTCCATCCACCATCCATCCATCCATCCATCCATCCATCTGTCCATCCATCCATCCATCCATCCATCCATCTGTCCATCCACCATCCATCCGTCCATCCATCCATCCATCTGTCCATCCATCCATCCATCCATCCATCTGTCCGTCCATCCATCCATCCATTGTCCATCCGTCCACACATCCTTCCTCCTTTCTTCTCTCCTTTCCCTATCCATGCATCCATCCGTCCAACCATCCATCCGTCCGTCCATCCTCCTTTCCTCCCTCCCTTCCTCCTCCGTTCTCCCATCTCTATTCCTCATCCATCTGTCCATCCATCCATCCATCCATCTGTCCATCCACCATCCATCCATCCATCTGTCCATCCATCCATCTGTCCATCCACCATCCATCCATCCATCTGTCCATCCATCCATCCATCTGTCCATCCATCCATTCATTCATCCGTCTGTCCGTCCATCGTCCGTCCATCCATCTATCCATTGTCCATCCGTCCACACATCCTTCCTTTCTTCCCTCCTTTCCCTATCCATGCATTCATCCATCCACCCATCCTCCTTTCTCCATCCATCCATCCGTCCATCCGTCCATCCGTCCTCCTTTCTCCATCCATCCATCCTTTCTCCGTCCGTCCGTCCATCCGTCCATCCGTCCGTCCGTCCATCCATCCGTCTATCCATCCATCCATCCTCCTTTCTCCATCCATCCATCCGTCCATCCATCCATCCTTTCTCCATCCATCCGTCCGTCCGTCCATCCATCCGTCCATCCGTCCATCCATCCACCCATCCTCCTTTCTCCATCCATCCATCCGTCCATCCGTCCATCCGTCCTCCTTTCTCCATCCATCCATCCTTTCTCCATCCGTCCGTCCATCCGTCCATCCATCCGTCCGTCCATCCATCCGTCTATCCATCCATCCATCCTCCTTTCTCCATCCATCCATCCGTCCATCCATCCATCCTTTCTCCATCCATCCGTCCGTCCGTCCATCCATCCGTCCATCCGTCCATCCATCCACCCATCCTCCTTTCTCCATCCATCCATCCGTCCATCCGTCCATCCGTCCTCCTTTCTCCATCCATCCATCCTTTCTCCGTCCGTCCGTCCATCCATCCATCCATCCGTCCATCCGTCCTCCTTTCTCCATCCATCCATCCTTTCTCCGTCCGTCCGTCCATCCATCCATCCATCCGTCCATCCGTCCTCCTTTCTCCATCCATCCATCCTTTCTCCATCCGTCCGTCCATCCGTCCGTCCGTCCATCCATCCGTCTATCCATCCATCCATCCTCCTTTCTCCATCCATCCATCCGTCCATCCGTCCATCCGTCCATCCGTCCTCCTTTCTCCGTCCGTCCGTCCGTCCATCCTCCTTTCCTCCCTCCCTTCCTCCTCCGTCCTCCCATCTCTGTCCCTCTTCTGTCCACTCCCTCAACGCAGCCACCCCCTGCTGAGCACCTGGCTGGCCGTCTGCCTGCTGGGACAGACCCGTCACTGGTCCTGGGCCCTGGCTGGCAGGCCTTTGTGTGACTTGGTCACTGCTGTAGCTGTGTTTGTCCAGTGTTTGCACATAAGAGATGCGGAAGTAATTCTCTGATTGATGAGAACGGGCGGGAAGCCGGAGTTCGGGATGGGTGTGGCTGGCCTGGTCTCCGCTCGAGGGTAGACTGCATCCTCGTGGGGACACCCAGGGTTGAGCTCTCAGTATTTGACCCTCAGCCCCTTGGGCAGAGCCAACGACAGGCTGCTGGAGGGTACCTGGCTCCTCCTCAGGGAGTGGAATGACCTTTCTAAGTCAGGGCCAAGGAGTCTGGCCGCGTGCCGGCAGGCCTGCCGCCGTGCATGGGTGGAGGCCGTTTCTCTAGGGCCCTGACGATCGTGGCTGTCATCGTTGAGGGTTACAGGGGCCCCTCTACCTGTGCCCCACACAGATGCCTGTGCCCAGTGCTCCCCGACACAGGGGCAGTGTCCTCTGAACACAGACACCAGGGGCAGGCTTGCCGTAGGAGGCCGCACGCCGGCCCTGCTTCAAGTGCACCAGCGGGTCCTTTCGACCTCCCTGGAGCGCCCCGAGTGGCCTGTCGGGTCCCCATTCACCCTGCTCTCCCACGCAGGCCTCCCTGCTGTCCTCACACCAGGCTCGGTCCTGCCTCGCCTGCTGCGTAGACTCCCTTCTCTACCCCCCACCTTGGCATGGGAGGCGCCTCTGGTGACGCACTCCTGACTGCCCGCTTTCAAAACATAGCCCCCATTGCCTGCCCGCCTCCTCCTGGTTCTGCTTTTCTCCATGGTGCCAACACCGGCTGCCATCCTCTTAGTGGAGGCTTGCCTGCTGGAACGGCAGCTCCACGGGGTGGGGGATTTGGATTAGTAATGCCACTGCTTCGTCCCCAGCTCCTTACACACAGTAGGTGCTTCATAAATCGTGGTGGACGGAGCGAGCCACCAGGCCGGCAGCAGGAGCTCTCTCTTCACCCTCTTCCGAGTTGGCGTGGGGCCCCCCTGGGCCGGGCTGGGTGAGGTGCACCCTTGCTGTGTCCCACCAGCTCTCTGCGCCTTGGGACTCACCCCAGCGCCGATTCCGTTTTGCGACTGCAGTCCCGCTGAAGGTGGCCATCAGATACTCGGCTGGCACCCCAGTTTTTACTGCGTGCCAGAAAGTAAACAGGTGCCAACAGCCCGGCCCGTGGAGACACACAACCCAGAACCCTTGCCGCCCCAGAGTCCCGGGCCGGGCTGGCTGCAGTGCAGTGGTTTTGTTTAGTAAATATTTATTAGATGCCTACTGTGTGCTGGGCTCTGGGGACAGAGTAGTGAACAGAACGAGTATTTCTGGAGCACCTACCGGAGTAGCTGGCGTTCCTCCTTAATGTCCGGCCGCCTGGAGCCCGGGAGCTCAGCTGCGTTTGGAAAGGGTCTCTGCAGATCTCATTAGTTAAGATGAGGTCACAACCGGGGTAGGGAGGGCCCCAGATCCAAGAAGTCTGGTGTCCTTAGAAGAAGGGGAGACACAGAGACAGGACATGCAGCGAAAAGGCCGCGTGGAGATGGAGGCAGAGATTGGCCTGATGCCTCTAAAGCCGGGGAGCGCCGGGGCTCCTGCGGGTCAGCAGAGCGGGAGGAGGAGGAAGCAGGAAGGGCTCCCCCAGAACCTCCGGAGGCCGTGGGCCCTGCAGACACCTGGATTTGGACTCGCGGCCCCCAGAGCAGTGAGAGAAGCCGTGGCTGTTGTTTGAAGCCACCGTCTGTGGCGGTCAGGCCAGGCGCCGAGCCTCTCGGGGGCTGTGTCACACAGTAGGGGCTTACTCTGCAGTGAGTGGAGCACATGGTTCCGCCCACCCCAGAAGGGCTTTGTGCCTTGGGCTTCTCAGAGTACCAGATGGTTTGAGTGGCTGCGTGTGTGTGTACGTGCATGCATGTGTGTGCGCGTGTGCATGCGTGTGTGCGCGTGTGCGTGCGTGCACCGTGGCGCTTTCTGCCTGGCAGGTTGATTTTGAATTCCAAGGCTCCCCCATCTGCCACAGGTTCTTCCGATGTCAGCACCCAGTAGTTACCAGAAAATTTCAGGCACGTGTGAGGCAGAGAGGCCCGCGGGTCGTGTCTTTACTCCTCCCCACAGCCTGCGGCTCCCACACCTCTGCCAGCCCCTCGCCCCGAGGCTGTAATTCCACCCCCGGTCTGAACCAGGCCGCTCAAGACACGGAAAATCTATGGAATGTGTCTCCGTGTGGCCTCATCGTGCCGGAGCTGGAGAGGAATGCAGGGGCGGGAGGCCCCAGGGAAGCCCCCAGGACCTCCGGGAAGGGGGCCTCTGCCCGGCCAGGTGGGAAGGGGACACAGGTGTGTTGGTTTCTGGCATTGCTGCGTTGCTGGCAGGCACCTCCGCTGGGCATAGTCATTTGTGTGTACCTACTGTGTGCCAGGTACGGGGTGGGGGGCTCTGATCTAGCAGGAAGCAAGGCGGATGGACAGCGGTGACCCCAGCTTTCTGCTGCGGATTTGGAAACCTTATCAAAGTGTGCAGCGGCCAGGAACAGGGGACACGGGCCGCTTGGCTGCTGCGCTGCCCGGCTGATTGCAGCGGGGGCGGGGGGCACGTCTGTGTGTGCTGCCTCCTGGCAGGCGTGGCCCCGGGACAGACTCCTGCCGCTGTGCGTGGGGAGCCCCTCCACCTGCCTGCGTGGGAACTGCGGTGCTCTTCCAGCTGGTGCGGGGGCCAGCGGGGGCCCTGGGGCTGCGGTTGGTGGCTGGGACGTGCAGAGGCCTGCTTGGGCCCTCGGCGTCCCCGTTGGGCCTCCCGGCCACCTGAGATCTGCAAATCCTTAGAACTTGCACCCAGGCGCTGTCTTTGTCCTCCACGGAGGCCTGGTCTCACTGACGCTGCATGGCTGAGCCCCTGCTGTTCCCCAGGCAAAAGGCACAGAGTCCTCGCCTCCGGCCTGTGGAGTGGGACTCTCGTGTCCCCACTCTGCAGTTGAGGAGACAGGCTCAGAGCCGTGTGGCGTCCGGGGGCATCCTCCCACGTTCCTGCAGCCAGCTGTCGCAGCCTGCAGTCCGTCTCCCTCCTGACCTTTACCCACCTGCCCACGTCCCCTTCTCGGTCGCTGATCCCGCCAGCGTCCCCTCTCTAGGACGTTTGCAGGAGCCTCCCCAGGTCTCCCTGATCCACTCCTGCTTGTAAAATGCTCTGAACCTTTACTCTCCCCCTCAACCACCTTCTGTGACTCCCCACTGCCCTGGGAACAAAATCCATCCTTACCCAGGCCCATGGGGCCCCGAGGGACTATCCTCACCGTCGCCGGTATTCACTCAATGAATTTCTTAAACATACAGTGCCTGTGCCCATCCCCCGGCCCTGCTCACCTTTGGGGCTGCGCTCGCCCCGCCCCCCACCCCACCTTCGCTCACCTCCCTGCTCTGGCTCGCGGCCCCTCCTGATGAAGCACTCTCCCTCCCTCTCCTTCACCCTCTGGAATTTTACCCTCCTATCGCCTGGTTCTCCCCAGGGCTGGGCAGGGCGCCTGGACCCCCCGGGGCCCCGGGTTCACGTCAGTCTCCAGCGCTAGCCCGAGGCTCAGCAGAAACCCCAGAGTGTCTGTAAATACTCGGATGCCGCCCATTGCCTCTGACCCCAGCGCAGCCAGACCCAGCAGCAACCTGGGGCCTTCTGTGTTTGAATCCCTGCTCCAGCTCGGATGTGTCCTCAGAACCTCCTGTGGCCAGGACCAGATCCTGGAGACCCTCGAGAGGCTCCCTCGTCGTCCTCTGCCCGCATCTTTGAGGAAATGATACCATCAGATTTTCTTGGCATTCAGTTCCAAAGCTGCTGATGAAAAGTCAAAGCTTATTTTTTCCCCATGTGCAGGGCTGTGCACCCGCCTCCTCGCTCGGGTTTCAAAAGCGTTGCCTCACTGCCTTGTAAAACCTTGTAAAACCCTGTACCTGTTCGCGGGCCCCGTCCCTGCCTCACCCGCCCCTGGGAACCGCCCGTCTCCGTTCCGTCTCTGGATGTGCCTGCTCCGGACAGTTCATGTAGATGGAGTCACATAATACGTGGCCTTTTGCGTCTGGCCTCTTGGGTTCGGCGTCACATTTTCTGGGCGTGTGTGGCGCGGCGCACAGCAGTCCTTCATTCGCCTTTATGGCTGCGCGCCACTCCGCTGCACGGCGGACGGGAATGTTCGCTGGGTCGGCCTCTTGGCTCCTGTGACTCGCGCCGCCGTGAACGTGCATGCCGCGAACGCGCATCCCGTGAACGTGCCGGCCTGAACGTGCATATCGTGAACACGCCGCCGTGAACGTGCATGCCGTGAACACGCCGGCCTGAACGCGCTGCCGTGAACGCGCATACCATGACTGCCGCCGTGAACGTGCTGCCGTGAACGGGTACCGTGACTGCCGCCGTGAACGTGCTGCCCTGAACGTGCATACCGTGACTGCCGCTGTGAACGCGCATGCTGTGACTGTGCCGCCGTGACTGTGCCGCCGTGAACGTTCATACCGTGAACGTGCTGGCCTGAACGCGCATGCTGTGAACGTGCCGCTGGCAACGTGCCGCCGTGAACGCGCATGCCGTGAACACGCCGCCGTGAACGTGCCGGCCTGAACGTGCATACCGTGACTGTGCCGCCGTGAACGTGCTGCCGTGAACGTACATGCCGTGAACGTGCCGCCGGCAACGTGCCGCCGTGAACGCGCATGCCGTGAACACGCCGCCGTGAACGTGCCGGCCTGAACGTGCATACCGTGACTGTGCCGCCGTGAACATGCATGCTGTGAATACGCCGCCGTGAACGCGCATGCCCTGTTTTGTTGGAGCCAGTTTCTAGTTCCGGGTGGATGCTGGGACTGGACTCAGTGGGTCACGTGGTAATTCTATGTTTACATTTTTGAGGATCCACCAAACCCAGGATTCCTAACATTTGTTTTTTTTTCGAGTTGGCAGCAAGCGTGTCTCTGGTCGGGAGGGCAGCACGAGGCCCATCGGCATGTGAGGATGCTGGGCATGGGGCTGGTGGGGGGACCCCTTGGTGAGTGAGGGGCGGAGGCCCCAGCCCCGGGCTCCGGGGTGGGCACGGTGTCAGTCCCAGGGACCGGAAAGCCAGCCAGCGCTGGTGATTTAGGAAGGCTTCACCCTCCCTGGCCTCTGGTGCACAATGGTGAGCGTGTGTCAGGGGCCTGTTACCTCCAGGCGGCGTCTCGTTGGACATAGGAGGCTGGAAAATCTGTGGGTAAATGAGGCCTCGCGGCCGCCTTGCACAACTCAAAATTTAGTGGCAATTTGGAAGTTGCCCGTGGTGCCCTTGGAAGAGGCTCTGACCTCGGGAGCAGCTCCCGGCAGAAGTGATGGCTGCGTCTCCTCCAAGAGACTAGTAGCTGTTGAAAACCTGGAGAGAGGGGAATAGAATCTGCTTCGCTGCATTAGATGACCAGGGTCTGCAGACGTGGAGCCGAGCTGTCGCAGGAAGAATTTTAGAGCAGGGCTGGGTCCCGGCGGCCACCGCTGCCCTCTCTCCCAGGACCGGGCCTCTGGTTTCCGGCTGCAGAATGGATGTCTCGTGGCTCTTGCTGGGGCCCGGCAGGGCTACTCGTCTCCCATCAGAGCATCGCTGGTGACTGGGCTGCAGCTGCATCATTGACAGTCCTGGTGACATTAGCACTAGGAGTTCTGGCTTGCTGAGCACTTACTGTGTGCTGGGCGCTGCTGAGCGCCTGCCCTCCGCCACCTGGCCTTCCCTGGGGTCCTGGCAGGAGGACTTAGGTGGTCAGGATGTGGACAGGCGTCTTCATGTGCGTGGGTGCGCTTTTGTTCTTCCGATGCCTTCCTGTTTATTCCACGTTGTACTGGGTTTCTGTATACCTATGCTGGTAATAAGCTTCTCGTGTAAGTAAAGTTATGCCTAACTGAATGACAGTGACTTGCTTTGAAGAAACTTAAGTACACAGCAGGCCTGGGGCTAGATGGCCGTGGCCTTGGTAATCTCCATACCAAAAGTCCCTATGCAAGGGTGGCACATGAATGTCTGATGTTTAGGGAACAAGGCGTGTTTGGAGGTTCAGAGAGGGCAAGTGACTTGCCTAAAACCACACAGGATGGTGGAGCGGGACTTGTTTGCACGTCCACAGCAACTGCGCTGTGCATTCTGTGTCGCGCGGGGAGAGCCAGCAGGCAGCGCTGAGGTGGTGGCGGATGTGTCAGGCTGAGGTGGTGGCGGATGTGCCAGGCTGAGGTGGTGGCGGATGTGCCAGGCTTGGCTCTGGAATTCCTCGGCTATTCCGTGTCTGAAGGATGGACAGGGGCCAGCTGAAGGGTCGCCTCCTCTGTTACTCCTTCTCTCCCTGTGTGAGCCTCTTGGTGGCACGTGACAGAAACCCAGCTTGGGCTGCCGAAGACAAAACGTGCAGGAGGAGCATCCTGGCTCCCCTAATGAAGCGAGCAGGCTTCCGCCTGTCTCCGGCCGTGGCCGTCATGGGACACATCCCGCCCTTCCACGCTGCCTTCCTGCCAGGGGCGTGGGTCTCAGGCAGGCTCCTGCCGATGTTGGCCCCAGGGCTCCAGGCTTCCATCCCAGCTTAGATCCCTGGCAGAGAGCACTGTGCTTGTGGCTCCAGCAGCGAAAGTCTCAAGGTGGATTCTCATTGGCTCTGATTGGGTCACAGGCTCATTCCTGAGCCAGTCGCTGGCCTGGGAGCATGCAGGACTCTGGCCGCGACTGGGTCACATGACCATCCCTGGAGCCTGGGAAGGGAGGCAAGGTCAAGTCTACACTAGTGAGCGATGGGGTGGGCCTGGGCCGCCCACCTTTACCTTCCTCCATTGCCCCTCCACATAAAGCCCCAGGGCGTGTCTGCTTGAAGAAGGACCGTTACCCTCTCAGGTCAGGAGAGGGGGTGTTCTGATGAAATGCAGGGCTGGGTATACTGTTTTCCCTCCTGACCCCTGACCTCATGTGATGCAGCCTCAGTCCTCTGCCATTAGAGGCCCACATCCAGGCTCCGGGCCCTGTGCCGGGGTGCAGTTTCCTAAGCTCTGGGGGAAGGTGTGCAGTTGTGGGGGTGCTGCAGAGGTATTTGCGTGAGGCTGGACCTGATAGACACAGCTTTTCTGAGGGGCTGGTTCAGGGAGAGTGTGCAGGGGACTTGGTCTGGGATGGGACCCTGTTGTAACCCAGCAGGCAGAATGGGGCCGTGTCTGGCAGAAGAAGGGGAGCCTCGTTAGGGGCCTCAGGGATTTCCTGGCAAAGGCAGCTTCTGAGTAGGGGCCCCCGTGCCTCCCTGGCTGGGCTGTGTCTTTGCTGAAGGGCTGTTTTTCTATCTGCAAAGCTGCTGGCCCGCTTCCGTTATTCATCTGGCTTGGCCGTGCATAGATCCTCTCCCATGGAAGGCTCCAATACCTGGCCCAGGAGCCATTTGGGGCGCTTGTCCCAGGGGTGCAGGCCCCAGGGTTGTCACTCTGCCCTGGGCTCTTCCTGGTGCGGCCCTCCGTGTCCTAATCCCACCTCCTGGCTTGCGTCTGGCCAACCTCATACCGGTCCTGCCCGTGTCATGGTGTCAGCCTCCTGCACAGGGTCACAGCCTTGCCCGGGTCATGCTGTGGCCTGTGGCCCCGGCCCCTGCTGCCCAGGACAGCGGTATGTGCTGTCCCTGCTGGCCACCCCACTGGGACAGGTGATTTCCAGGAACTCTGCCCCGGGACTTAGAAACCCAGGGGCCTTGGAGTGAGGCTGGGGGGCCGAGGGGGGCGGGGAGCCATCTGGGTGGTGCTGAGGACAGCGCAGAGTGCCTGTGCCTGCAGGGAGGGCCTGGGTGGGGAGGGGCTGCTGGTCCCGTGCGTGGCGTGCGTGGCGTGCGTGGCGTGCGCGGCTCTGAGGGACCTTGGGCGCCAGGCCCGTCTCCTTGTGCTGCTGGCGGGCAGGTGAGTGTGGCAGCAGATGGAGGAGGTCCAGGCGGGCCCCTGGGTGCTCGTGTGTCCTCACAGGACCACAGGAACCCCTCGGGAGCCCGTGCACGGAGGAGCCAGCGGCCCCGAGGCTGATCTTGTTTTTCTTTTCTTGTTTTCTCGCAGGTGCCAGTGACGGGGTGGCCCGTGAACCGATGACGAGGACCGGCTTTTAACCCTTGGTGGCGATTAAGAGAAAGCACGTCGGGGCCTGGGAGCCCCTCCCCCACCGCCATGTCGGGGTCCACACAGCCTGTGGCGCAGACGTGGAGGGCCACCGAGCCCCGCTACCCGCCCCACGGCCTCTCCTACCCCGTGCAGATCGCCCGGACGCACACGGTAAGGGGGCGCGTGAGTGCGCCTGCTGGGGCCACCGTGAGACCTCCTTCCATTCTGCTGAGTCTCCACCCTTTCCTTTCTTCTGGGAGCCAGACCCGTGTGGCTCTGAGCCTCTAGGACAGAGGGGAGGCTTCCGAGGAGGCTCCTTGTGTCTGAAGCTTTTCCAGAGCATATGGTAAAATCTTTGCTCCCATTTTAAAGCTGGGAAGACGGAGGCCAGGGCCAGGCTGAGCTGGGCTCTGCCATCTCTTGACCGGCCATGGGATCGGCGTGTGAAAGAGGAGCCCTGCTCTATTCACTTTCCTGCAGCCCAGCCTCGCCTGCGTCCCCAGCCTGCCACGGGACTGGGCAGGATGGCAGTGGCTTCCGGGGGGCCACGGGGCCGGAGAGGTCATAGCTCCCCTCCCTGCCTGATCCTCCCGGTTCCGAGCGTGTGGTGAGGCTCAAGGCTCTGAGATGAGCAGGCGTCGCCCAGGTCGCGTCTCTGCCTCCCTGGCAGCAGGGCCCAGGGCGCGGGCTGTGTCTCTGGGGGGCCTGCCCGTGGCTGCGGCAGACGGACTGCCTGGGAGCAGGTGGGCCTCGGTGCCTGCCCACGCGTGTGCTCCCATCGGGTCTCCTAAGACGCCCCCTCCCTGCTCCACCTCCCAGCGGGGGCTCCGTTTCCTGCCTCATTTCTCACCGCATGAGTGAGACCAGGACGATGGGCCTCAGTTTTGTTCCTTTGGCATTTATGGGGTGCCTGCTGTATACCATGTCTCTGGTATTTGCCAAGCGGCGTTCAGAAGTGTGGGCCTCCCTTTGTGACCTTCTGGCTGCTCAGTGAGGGGCGTGAGGCCTGGAGGTCACAGCTGGAGTAGAAGCTGACTCTGCCGGCCACCGTGGGGGGTGCCCGTGTGCGTGCATGTGTCTGTCCTGCCTGGCCAGAGAGCAAGCTGTGCGGGAGGACATTTCCCTCAGCGAGCGAGAAGGGTTTGCATGTGAGCTCCCGGCCCTGCCTTGGCGAGTCCCAGACACAGTCGCCTCCTGTGGGCCTGGGGCCCTGGGACGCTTTGCAGAGCCAGCTGTCGTCAGCGGGTGCACTTTGGGTCCTCTTAGGGCGGCAAGTCCCTGGGGGGAGGGTCACGGCATCCTCCCGAGCAGCCCCATGACAGAGCGGCTTGCGCTGTCATCCCACTCTGCAGACGAGAACGCCGAGGCCCAGGGGCCGAAATCCCAGGCCTCAGGTGCGATCCCTCTGTGGGGAGGCTGCCTCGGCACTGGGGCTCCAAGCCTCTGTGCCCACCCCCAGCCTTCCCCAGGCCTTTATTTATTGAGCACCTACTGTGTGCCCAGGGCTGAAGCGTAGGCTCCCGGTGGGAAATGATTCTGTCTGTTGTCGTCATTGTCTTTTGTCACCACCAGCAAAAAGACGAGCTCTCATGAGCTGTGCCTGCTGCGGTCAGAGGCCGTTTAGAGCCCTGAGGGTGGATGGTTGTGCCCGGTCCCCTCGTCACCCCAGGGTGGGACTGTCACGCTCTGTATTTTGTGGATGGGACAATACTTCGAAGGGTGGGAAACTGCATGGTTTCGTAAGCTCAGGCCTCAGTTTCGTCACACATGAAGTGGGGTTACTGAGAGTCCCCGTCTCCTAGATTCTCACGAGGGGTAAAGGGGATCTTTGAACGTTCTTAAGACGGTGCCCGGCTCAGGACCCGCCCGGGCTGTCCGTTCGCTGGGGCCGTTCCTTGCTCTCGTTGCTGTTCCTGCAGCTGCCGGAGGGGAACCTGCCTGCCCGGGGGGCTGCTGGCTTCTGTGTGGTTTCTTGTCCTGTCTTGCCGGCGGTCCCCACTCTCCTCCACCCCCATCCTGCCCCTATCCTCAGGCTCCTGTGGGTCCAGTGCCCTCCCGCCTCCTCTCCTGCCCTTTGCTCCAGCCGGGCCCTCCTCCGGGCAGTTGGGATCACTGGCTGACCCTAGACACCTCCCATTCTTCTCCTGCTGGGCCATCAGTGACGCAGGACACGGCGGACAGCGTCAAGCGCTCACTGCCTCTTCCAGGCAGGAGCCTGAGGCCAGGGAGCGAGCAGGGCCCAGCCTGGCGGCCACAGGTGCCATCATTTCTGTCCTTGTGTGGGGACAGCCGGGGCCACCTGTGTGCTCCTCTCTGGGGGAGCTGCCCCATATCCAACCCTCTGGCCTCATGGTGGGGCTACCTACCAGGGACCCCTGCTTGTCTCTTGAAGGGCAGGAAGAAGAGTTCTGGGTAGTCCGGTGAGGGCCCTGTTGCCCTGGGCATAGGCGCAGGAGGGGAGCCGCTTTCTTGCTGCGGGTCGCAGGTGAGCTGGGGGCTGTGATCTCGAGGCCCCTCCTTGGCAGCCCCTCGGCCTCCACACCCTTCCTGTCCTTTTAATTGGCAAGACCCAGTCGGAAAGATGCCACCCTCTTCCTGAGCTCCTCGATCCTGGGAAGATGGAACAGAGAAAGGGGAAATCGAGCCACGGAGAGACAGATCCCCTGGGTGAGGGACAGTCGGTGGTGGGAACCTGGCGGTCCTGGTTCCTTCTGCAGTAACTGAGGCCGGTCTGCTGGGATCCAGGGGCCGCCTCAGTGACCCCGGATTCAGGTCACCCGCACACACACTCCCGACAGGCTTGCCTCCTGGGATTGGCTCTCCCGGCTGGAGAGTCTTCTTCCTGGCACTGCAGGCATGGGAAACCGGCCTTCCCTGCAGCCTGCAGGAACCTCAGGGTGGCTTCGAATCCCCCTCCATGTCCAGTTTGCCGAGTGGCACTGAGCCGCTTACAGCCACGCGGAACAGCCTCAGTTTCCCCCCCTGCAGTACCGGTGTCCTGGGGGGTCTGCACATCGGTGGTGGAGTCGGCACGAAGCAAGCCCGGGGTGGTCATCTCTTTCCTCCTGGAGGGGTGGCAGGAGACTCGAGCAGGGCCTCTTCCCCGTGGGGACCACAGGACCGTGGATGTGGAGCCCGAGCTGGATGGCACAGGCCGTGGAAGCCGCCGCCTCTGCCCGTGCTCTGCTCTGCGTCCTCAGTGGGCTGCTGCCGGGTGGCTCCCAGTGCAAACGGGAGGCTTCCCTTAGGGAGTGCTCGCAGACAGAGGCCTGACCCCCGAGACCATGGGAAGCCCCTGGGTTCCCTGCCGCAGCCTCGGCCACGCTCCAGGGCTCTGTGGGCATCACCCCGGTCCCCTTCCCACCTGCCGCACCCCTCTGTGCCCCGTTCCCTCCATCCTCAGGCCCAGCTTCCCTTCATGACAGCAGCAGGACCCCATGGGTCTCTCTCAGGGTGGGGAACTGAGGGTCTCCAGGGTTGCGGGTCCAGTAACAAAATGCTCACAACTGTTGTTTTCCCAGAAAGCCACGCATCCTCCTTTCCTGGCCTCCTTTAGGGCTTCCTGTGGCCCAGTTTGATTCTGCCTTCTTCTTCAAGTCCTCTGGGACCCCTGAATGCTCTTGAGCTCCTCCAGACCTTGGGCTGAATTGAATGCAGTTAAAAGCAGGGACATGGAGTCGGAATCCCAGCGTGACCCCTTTCTGCTGTGTGGCCTTGAGCAAGTTACTTAACCTCTCTGTACTGCAGTATTGAAGCATGGTTCATAGCACCGGTTCTGGGGCCATATTGCTTGCGTTTATGTCCTGCCCCAGTGGTATCCTAGCTGTGAAACCCAGAGCAGGTGGCCTTACCGCCCTGTGCCTCAGTTTCGTCATCAGTTGAGCAAGGGTGGTTTTAAGATTGTGAGGATGGAATTAGTTGATAGATGCAGAGCCCTTCAAACGGGGTAGGGACCGAGTAAGCAGACATTTGATATGATCAATTATGTGAGAATGATGCTGTTATTACAACATCACCTTTGTAGCCTCCTGTCTCACCCTGGTGGTCCACTTTGGGCTTTGCCCCTAGGGCAGGGGTAAGCACACCTTCGGTGTAAATATTTCAGGCATTTTGGGCTACCCCTCTTCCAGGCCCCTGCGGTGTGGAAGCTGCTGGGCCAGGAGTAAGGGAGTGGGCGTGGCCTGCGCCATGTCACTGGATACCGCTGGCCGGCCCGCTTTGGCGTTGGGCCCTAGTGTGCTGACTCTTGACCTAGATGAGCACTTATCAGATTCTGTGTGGGAAGGACCGATCTGTTTCATTTCCAGTTTGTCAGAGATCGATCCGGGGTCCCATTGCACAGATGCAGGGGCTCAGCCAGGCCCGGTCTGGTGGCATCAGAGCTGGTCATGCCCTTGGATGCCAGGGGTCTGCACGCCGTCATGTTCTGTGCCCACCTTGTTGGAACTGGCGAAGTCGCAGACTTCTGGTGGAGCAGGACTGCCCTGCACCAAGACTCCCAGACCCCAGAGATTGCCTGGGCCAGGCCGGGGCAAGTGGGTGCATGGGGTTCTCTGGGAGAGACGACTGTGGGAGGCTTTATAGTGTCCTGAGTGCCCTGAGTTAGGGGTCCCTCTGTTAGCTTCATGGCCCCGCTTCCAGCTTAGTTCCTGGTGCTTGGTGATGGCTTTTAAGAGGCTGTGGAGGGATGATGTGGCCCTCAAAAGAGAGGCTGGTGGGAACTCCCATGCTGGGAGATCCATCTATCCCTCCCTCCCTCTCTCCCTCCATCTGGCAGATACTTAGCAGGCGTCTCGTACCCATCCTCTTCTGGGCTCTCGCAGTATAGCTGTGAACAGAACGGGTGTGTATGCCTGTCTCAGGGCACTGACCTCCTCATGGAGAAAGGCCATCTAGGAAGGAGACGAGAGGAAGGTTGGGGGAGCCCAGATTTAAGTAGAGGGGCAGGGAGGGCCCTCACTGAGAAGCTGCCTTTGGAGCTGAACTTGGAGCGAGGGAGAGGGCCAGGCATGTGGGAATCTGGCTGAGGAATGTTCCAGGCAGCAGGAAGAGCATGTGCAAAGGTCCTGAGGTGGGTGTTCTCTTGACAGTAGCTGCCATCATTCCAGAAGAGACCCATGAATCCAGAGTCTAGGACCAGGCTGAATTCTCCTTTGCTTTCAGTGTGCAGCCCCAAACATCCCCTTCTGGAGCCAGACTGCTTGTATGAACGTCCTGCTCCAGTGATGTCCTAGCTGTGAAATCTGGGGCAAGTAGCCTTACCACCCCGTGCCTCAGTTTCCCCATCAGTTGAGCAAGGATGGTTTTAAGATTGTGAGGATGGAGTTAGTTGATAGGTGCAGATGAAGGCGCTCCTAAGGAGCACCCCAGTAAGCAGGGCTCCTTCCGGAGTCGGGAGCTCTATCGGGGGCAGAGAGGGCACTCCTGTCCCGCCAAGGCGCTTCTCACAGCCGGCGCTCAGACATCCCCTGGACTCTAACCCCTTTCTCCTCGCTGTTTCCAGCCACTCCTCTCCACCCTCGGGGCCCAGCCAAGGAGGCACCAGCTGGGATTCCCTCCTGGGCGCATGGCTTTTCCAGGGGGCATGCCACTTTCCCCAGGAGTTTTAAAGGTGTAATTTATTGATTTATTGGTGGCCCTGATTTCCAGCTTCAGAGGTGCCCTGGCCGGGGAGAAGCCCTCCGAGGCGGTGGGGGGCGGGGGGCGGCGGGGACATCACCTGCGTTTTCCTGCCTCCCTTTCTGAGCAGCTGGGTCCGGCTCCCTCTCTGCGAGTCAGGTTCGCTGTTGTCCTCGAGAGACAGGTTCAGAGTCTGGGACCTGTCCCCTCTTGTCCCTCCTCAGAAAGTCAGCTTAGCTTTCGCCTTGCTTTTCAGAACGTATCCCCTTATTGCTGTGTGACTTGGACAAGCCACGTACCCTCTCTGTGCTTCTGTTTTTCATCTTTATGTGGGGCTACTTGTAATACCCCCTTACAGGGTTGCTGTATGGATGAAATTAATTAATATAGTTAAAGCATTTAGCTGCAGGTGCACACAGTAGGCAGTTTATTACTGTGGGGTATTATTATTGTTGTTTCTTATGATTACCGTTTCGTGTGGGGAGCTCTCCTGCTCGGAGGCATGGTGGGTGGTTTCCAGCTGGAGTGTATTCCAGCTCATGGGACCCCCCCCCACCAGGCCCACCTTGGGTCAGTTTCAGTTTCTCTTGTGGGGTCTCCCCAAGTCTTGCCTTCCCCTAGAGCTTCCGGGCACTCTCGTTGGGGGAGTCCTTGGGCTTAACCCTGGTGACCTGCTTCAAGCCCGGTGGTGGGGGCCCTTGCGGACCCTGGGCCTCCCGGGGTTTAGGGTCCGGTGACAAAATGCCCACACCTTCTGGGCGTAAACAGCCCCTAAGATGCTCCTCGGAGGATCTCCTAAATTGGGAAACTGAGGCAAAGGGTCCATGCAGAGGCCTGGGGCCTCCTCCACCACAGTTGGTGGCTGTGGGCGCCATCTGGCCGAGGCCCTCTCCCCAGGGACGGGACCGTCTGCCCTGCCTCTCTGCCCACTTGGTCTCGGTGTGGGCGAGCTGGGTGGAGCGGGTCCTCCTGGCAGTCTGTGAGGCTTGATGCGTTCTTCTCACACCTCTGTGTGTGTGGCGAGGTCTCTGCCTGGCAGCTGTGTCGTCGTCCGCCCAGTGGCCTCCTCCGCTCCTTTCCTCCAGTCCCTGTCTTCTCCCTTCTCCTCCCCTGGGAGCACCTGGCGTCTTGTGCTAGACAGGGTGGGATTCGGGAGGAGGCGCATGCCTTTGCTGCCTTCCAGAGGCTGCCCTCAGCCTTGGGGGAAGCCCCTCGGAGAGGTGAGGGAATTGAGTGTAGGAGGCGCAGGCCTCCTTTGATCTGGGCTGGACACCCATTTCAAAGAGGAGAAACTGAGGCCCAGAGGGTTCAAATAACAAAGACATACCTTCTGTTGGAGGCCTTACAGCTCTTGGTATCTACGTCGGACTGCCCAGGGAGGTCCCTTCCCTGTTTCCAGCTTCTGAGGCTGCTGGGTCCCCGTGGGTCCCCCTCCCTCATCCTCCCTGGCCCGGGCCCGGCTCTAGATGCGGATTTCGTTGGGTCTGCAGCGCCATCACACCTACCTGGCACTGTCTGATTCTCTTTGCAAAAAATAACTGCTTTGTTAAAAGCCAGACAACAAAAGAATGACTAGACTTTTATGGAAAATTGGGCAAAGTTTAAAAAGGTGCCAAGAAGAAACGAAGTCACCTGCTCTAAAGGTGACTTTACTCTCTGAAGCCGTACCTGTGTCAGACATCACTAGCTGATTGCTGCAGACAGCAAAGCTGAGTGTTCCAGGCCGACAGAACTAACTGATCGGGATTGGCGCAGGCGTGAACCCCGGCTCGTTTTGTTTGAGAGGCTTGTTACTGTTACTTTTTGTTCATTTGTTTTTGTTGGTGTTTTGTTTTTTTAAAACACAGTTTAATGTTTCTCAAATCTGAGCGTATTTGGTGATCGGGATGTATCTGATTTGTTGATGTCGAGCCCCCGCCCCACCAAAGATAACAAATAATGTGTTAAAAAAAAAAGTATCTGGACGCTTGTTAAGTAGGAATTCGTTTTGCGGGACAATTGTGCTATCAGTGTCAGGACTGTCACAATCGGGGAGAGAGTCTGGGCTCCGCTCCAGATCGTGCCAAGACAGCTGGGGCCTCACAGCCGCGTGCGGAGGGAGGGTCAGTGGCTGGAAGATGACTCTGAGGAGCGCTTGAGGGTGGGGGGCTCCTCTGAACCGACTTAGCAGGATTCCCGCAGCGGAGCAGAGCCCCGCAAGGCCAGGGTCGAGGCCCCGTGCAGAGAGGATGGGTCGGAGGAGCTTGACTCAGGTGGGGGCAAGGAGAGTCTTTGTCACATGGAGGGTGGCGTGGTATTAAAGGAGGCAGCTTTGCCTGAGGCTTACCCTCCTGGCTGGGACAGAGCCTTCCCTGCGGGATAGGCGTGGGGTCAGGGGGTGCTTGGTTCTGAAACCTGGCCTTGGCCTCACTGGCAGTCAGTGTTTGCCACCATCATTGCCACCGTGCATCCTTCCCCCGGTGAGTGGGGCCAGAGCCTCGTTCCCTCTCGTGGGCGTCACTTCCCCGCCAAGGACGGGGCGCTTCAGTTTCGCCTGTTTCTGGTTGTGGCTGCTGCCCGCGCGTCTGTGTCGCACACCGTGCTGCGCGTACGCGTCTGCAGTCCCGCCTTCCCAGGGCCGCATTTCCGAGCTTCAGCTCCTCAGGCCAGAGGGGCCCACTGCCTGACAGGGGTGGCATGGGGGGGAGGGTAAAGTGGAGACAGCCCCTCTCCTCTGCCTGGCCCCCCATCAATGCCAGCGTGGCCGGAACGGGTTTTGCAGGTGGATGGTTCCAGGCCTGCAGCAGCCTGTGGCCTCGGACGGCCCGTCAGCCCTTGCAGGCTCGGCGGTCTCATCTGGAAGGTGGGCGTGATCGTGGGTCCCCGAGAGGCTGTGTGGGAAGGGCGCAGCCCGGGGCCGTTCAGCCGGCTGTGTCCCTTCTCCTCCTTGGCTTCGGCCCAGGGGTAGCCTCTGGCCAGTCGGTCGCTGAAGTTCCCTGTGGGGCTGTGGGCTTGTCTGCCCAGGGCAGGAGAGAGGTGTGCACGGCCTTGCCCCGCCATGCCCGAGCCCACTGGCACTCACTGCTCCTCTGCTCCCTCCCGCAGGACGTCGGGCTCCTGGACTACCAGCACCACGCCCGCGACTACGCCTCCCACCTGTCGCCCGGCTCCATCATCCAGCCCCAGCGGCGGAGGCCGTCCCTGCTGTCCGAGTTCCAGCCTGGGAATGAACGGTGAGGAGAGGCGCGCTGCCTCTGCGTCCTGGGCGCGGGGGCTCCGTCTCGGGTAGAGAAGCAGAGGCCCGTGGCGGAGCAGGGGCACGAAGGGGCCTGTGAAAGAGGGGGTGCGGGGCCGCGGGCTCACCCTCGACCCGGTGTGGCCGTGACTCGGGCTGAGGATGGGGACCAGCAGGGAAGAGCCATGTGGCCCTCGGCTTGGACCTTCGGTGGCCTCTGTGGGTTTGGGCAGGAGGGGGGACCACCGAGCTGGGCAGCAGCAGGGCTGGGCCACTGTGGGAAGGTTCAAGTCCACACCCGGTGCCCCGGGACCCCTCCCCTCCCCTCCATTCCTCCGTCTTCTCCAGCTGGCAGGGGACGCTCTCCGGTGTGTGCCTGTGCTGGGCCAGCTGTGCTTTCCCTACTCCAGGTGGGAGGAGAGTGGAAAGCCAGGTGCGGGGTGGGAGGGAGGTGGGGGGGTGGGAGGGAGGTGGGGGCGGTGGGGGGGTGGGAGGGAGGTGGGGGCGGTGGGGGGGTGGGAGGGAGGTGGGGGCGGTGGGGGGGTGGGAGGGAGGTGGGGGGGTGGGAGGGAGGTCGGGAGGGCAGTTGGGGAACTACAGCCAGGGGAGGGCCAGGGCTGGGGCCGGAGCCAGCTCTCCGTGCACACATTTTAGGCCACGTTCTTTCTGCCGCCGTCTCCAGAAACTCCTGCTGGAGACCCTGAGGGGTGGGGCATTGCGCCCGTTTCTCAGATGGAGCAGCTGAGACTGCCAGGTTGAGGGGTGGGCCCTCGTTTACTCAGCCAGGACTAGAACTCGGGGCCCCGGGCCCCAGGCCCCAGCCCTTCACGACACCACAGAGGCGTCCCAGGGCCACGGCTGGTCCCCCGGGGCAGGCGGGGCTGCTGGACCGGGTGTGCGCTGGCGTCTGGAGGAGGAGGGAGGCCGAGGCAGCCTTTGGTGCCGGGATTGGTTTCCTGGGGCTGCTGTCACCACGTGCCACAAACTGGGTGGCTTCAAGCCACAGAAGTGCATTCCCGGGATCTGAATTCAGAGCATCTGCAGGGCCACGCCCCTCGGAACGCTCGAGGGGAGGACGCTTTTCTGTCCTACCAGCTTCTGATGGCCCCGGGTGTCCCCTGGCTGTGGCTGCTCGCTCCGATCTCGGCCTCCGCCTGCGCCTGTCTCCCACGGCCGCCTCCTCATCTGTCCCTGTGTCCCTGGTCCTGCTACAAGGACCGCAGTTGTCCTAATCCAGGATGGCCTCATCTTAATTCCATGTCAGTGACCCTAGGTCCAAAGAAGGTCTCATTTTGAGGTTCCAGCGGCCATGAATTTGGGAGTATGTCTCTCCGGCCACCGTGGCGCCTCTGTCGTGTTTAAGTGAAAACACCACCATGCGCTCTTGCCAAGCAAGCACCTCATGATGGCAAAGCCCTAGGTTCTGGGCCATGAAGAGGGGGTGTCTTGGGGCCCAGCTTTGGCGGGACAAGGACTTGAGGACCCGCCAGGGAGGTGTGCATAGAGAGGTGGCAGCCTCGCCCCCATGGGAGCAGCAACACAGCCCCAGCCCAGGCTGCAGTTGGCAGCATTCAGTCAGTCTACAGGCACTGATTGAACGCCTAACTGTGTGCCAGTCCCTGGGGGCAGCCACGAGCAAGACAGGTGAACCGCCCTGCCTCATTCTGGGGTGGGGGTGGGGGGTGGCCAGGAAACACCTGTGGCCACCAAGCACACGGGCAGGGCAGTGGAGAGAGGGCAGACGGGCGGGTGAGGTGGGGTCTGGCCTGGGCAGGGAGTCTCCATCTGCACCAAAACTTGAAGAGGAGGAGCCCACATGGGGGGCCTGCAGCCCCAATGCTCCAGGCGGAGCCCAGCAGGTGCGAAGGCCCTGGGGCAGGAGTGCAGCGGCGGGGTGGGGGGGTCAGCGAGGACCAGGCCAGGCAGGGCCCGTGCAGGAGGGGAATGGCCATGCATTCCCTGCTCAGCCTCTGGGAAAAACATTTTAGCAAGGGCCACGGTCAGGCTCTTGATGGTGGGTGATGGCTGGAGCCCGAGAGGTGGAGGCCAGGAGTCCCAGCTCTGTGGGGTGTGCCAAGTTAGGCAAGGCCACGCACTCTGTGGGCACACTTCGGAGGAGGGTTCAGGAGGGCCTGTCAGTGCGGAGTCCGGGCTGCTGGGCTGAGTTGAGAGGTGGCGGGGCCCGGTTCTACGGGAGGAGTTCTGCGATCGGCGGCGATGTCTGCGCGCGTGGGTAGGAGGGAAATGGTGTCACGGGTGCTGTTGTCTGCGTTAGGCCCACAGTGTCTCCCAGATGGGCCGTGCCTGTGAACCCCCGGGGATCTTGCTAAGATGCGGAGCCCGACTCAGTAGGTCTCGGGTGGGGCTGAGGATTCCGCATTTGTACCCAGCCCCAGGTGGGGACGGTGGGCTGGTGCACGGACTGCCCTGAGTGGCGAGGGAGGGACAGTCCCTCTGGGGCATTGCAGTGCCGCTGTGGCGCCCTCCCTCCCTGTACATGTCCTCGGTGAGCGCGGACCTGAAGGAAGGCAGTGCCGAATTGCGGTGCTGCCCTGCTGTGGGGCCGTGGGAGGTGGGCTTCCGTGAGCACCTTCCCGCAGGACCACACGGAGCGCGGCGCGAGTAGGGGCTCGGCGCGAGGCGGTCGGACCCCGGGCGTTCTCAGAGCCGCATTCTCCCTGTGACGCCGCCTGCCTCCCCTCCCACAGGTCCCAGGAGCTCCACCTGCGGCCAGAGTCCCACTCATACCTGCCCGAGCTGGGCAAGTCAGAGATGGAGTTCATTGAAAGCAAGCGCCCCCGGCTGGAGCTGCTGCCCGACCCCCTGCTGCGACCGTCACCCCTGCTGGCCGCGGGGCAGCCTGGGCGGTCCGAGGACCTCACCAAGGTAAGCCCGGGCCCCCAGCCGGGAGCTCCTCCGCTGCCTGAGCTGCTGCTGCTGGTTGGGCCAGGTGGGAGGTGGCGGGTGGGTGTGCAGGGAGGGCTAGCTTGGGCAGAGGCTTGGAGGTGGGCGAGCACTGGGTGCCCGGAGCTGGGTGGCAGGAGGAGGGCAGACAGCAGGTCTCTCTGGAGTTGCCTGAGCGTGGGAAGAAGTGGGGAAAGTGTTCCGCGGGGCCGAGCAGCAAGTGCAAAGGCCCTGGGGCAGGCACAGGCGTGTGGTCGGGGGCGGCTGGAGTAAGGGAGGGAGAGCTGAGAGGGGAGGGCCGGGGGCGCTGAGGAGCAGAGAGCTGCCCTCTGATGGGGGTCAGGACCGTCCTGTGGTCTATGTTCAGCTTTTAGCACATTCCGAGAGCTTCACTGAGGGTGGTGGCTTGGTTCTGTGCTTGCTTGGAACAGGGGGCTCAGTGACCCCTGCCTCCAGCCCTACATACCAGGCAGCCCCCTGGGCCTCGAACCCTGGCCTGTGAGGCGTTCAGTTCAGGGCTCTGCCAGGCCCCTGGGGCTTCTGGATTCTTAAGGGGCAGGGAGGGGAGACCCAGAGTTCCCCAGAGTGAGGTGGGCAAAGCTGGCTTAGCACTAAAGGGGTGGCGCTTGGTTAGGACATGGCCTGATCCCTAGAGCAACAAAGTCCCTTTCCACTGCCCAGGCTGGCTACTCCTCAGGGCGCCACGTGGCACCAGGCTGGCCGGGTCGAGTCTGCAGCCACCAGGCCTGAGGGACCATGGCTGAGCTTTGGGCAGGGGGAGCCAGACGACTTTAGGCTCGTCTGCCTCTCCACGTGGGGCTACCTGGCATTGCAGGTGGCCCCAGGCCTCACCGGGGCACTCACCCATCCCAGGGCCCTCCACCATCTGCCCTCAGGGGGCCCAGGCATGACTTCCACCACCCCCATCTCCACGGCTGTGCTGGCCTTGTGCGTCTCCGAGCCCCGTTTGTTCCTCGCCGATCTGGGGGCTTGTGTGCAGGGTGTCACCTGGTCATCTGCGTAGAGGGCTCGGCTGTGGGCCCCGTGCGTGGGAGCCACTTGGCACCCAGGAGCTTGCATGGGTGGTGGCCTGGCTGCAGGGCCACACTCGGCCTTCCGCTGGGGAGAGAGGGTGCCGCATGGATGTCCCTGGGACGTCCCTGGGGTGGGATTGGGCTGGGATGGCGGGGCACCCCTCCTGCTCTGCATGGCTGTGGCCCGCCATCTGCACACCTGCCAGGTGCCCTCAGGGTTGCCTGTTGGGCAGGGCAGGGAGGGGCTGGGGTGTCTGCGGGGGCGTTGGTTGGCTTGGCCTCCTGCTGCTGGGGCACCCCCCACACCCACTTCCCTCACCAAGTTGTCACAGGAAGGTGGTCAGTTACTGAACTCCCGAGAGCCTGCTCCGGAGCCTCCCGGGCGGACGCAGCCACGTCTTTGCTGCCACTCGGCCTCCCCCTTGGCTGCCTCCTCCCTGGCTGCCTCCTCCCTGGCTGCCTCCCTGTTCTCCTGCCCATCAGCAGATTCTGACATCTCTGCCCTAAGATATCCCAGTTCCAGCCTCCAGCCCACACCTGAGGCCACCTGAGCTCCTCATTGCTCGCTGGGAACGTTGCAGTGGCCTCCTCCCTGGCGGCCTCCCCCCTGGCGGCCTCCTCCCGGATCTCCCTGCTGGGCCTCCCTCTTTCCCCGTCAGTTTTTCCTCCAAGCAGCAGCCAGAGGGCTCTTGTAAAGGCAGACACCTGTGTCACCCGGGGGGTGTCCCCCCATGTGTCCCCCTGTGCTCCCAAACCATCCGTGGCTCTTGTCTGCAGCAGGAAAAAGCCAAAATTCCTTGTCATGGCCTGCAGGTCTGGCATGATCCAGCCCCATCACCTCCCTGAGCTCATCTCCCTGCAGTCCTCTCAACCTGTCAGGTACAGCCTCCCAGGCCACTCTGGAGTTCCACAAACACGCCAGGCACATTCCTGCCTGGGGGCTTTGTGCTGGCTCTGCCCTCGGCTGGCGCACCCACCCCTCAGGAGCGCCCCACCCCTAAGGCGCATTCCTCCTTCCCCGCCTCCTTCGAGTCGAGGCTGCCCCCCAGGGTCTGTGTGGCAGGGAGACCTGTGGCCAGCCCTGTGAGGACCCTCGAGGCCGCTCATGGCTGAGGCTGCAGCTCCGCCTCATCTTCCTGGGGTGTAGGATTCAACCACAGCATCCCTGGTGACGTGAACAGGGTCTCTGCGACTTGGGGCTTGGGCCCCTGCCCTTGAGTCTGGGGCTTCTCCTTCGGGCCCTGCCCCCTTGGGGACCCGAGCCAGCATCTCTGCCCCTACCCAGGCCCGCCCTTCCATCGCGTCCCTCCTGCCCCTCCTCCCTCCTTTCTCACCTCCATCTCCCTCCGACTTCCCTCCCTTTCTTTCCACCCAAACAGCCCCCCTGTCCTGCTCACTCTCCTTCACCCCCTGCTTCCTTCCTCTTGTCACCTGTCCCTGCTCATCCACGGCGGCTCCTGCCCTACCGCAGAGCTGCCCAGCTGCGCCCAGCCCGTCTGCGTCTGCCTGTGGCCATCTGTCCTTACTCACCCCTCCCCCACCTCAGAGCTACCCTCACCCACGGGTTCTGCCTGCCTCCCTCTCCCGCCAGCGGCCTGGCCCCTCCCACATCCATTCATCCCCCCATCTCCTTGCTTCCCCACCCCCCACCCCATCTGCCCCCGCTCCTTCCCCTTCTCCCCTGGAGTCCGGGGCCCTGTGAGCTGTCAGTTCATTGCAGAAACTCACATCCCACCGCCGGACAAGGGTACCTGGGGGTGCTTGGCCCGAGGCCCTCTTGGCTGGAGAGCGACGCTTCCCACGTGTGTGTGTCCAGCCTCGGGCCTGCCACGCCCCCAGTGCCCTGCACGGCCCATTGATTTTACTCCTCTTTCAAACAGAAAGTGGAACTCGACAGTGGCAGGGGGAGGCTGTGCAGAGATTAGGCACCTGTGGTATGCTGCCGTGGGAGTGCGCTGCCGTGGGAGTGGGCTGCCGTGGGAGTGCGCTGCCGTGGGAGCGGGCTGCCGTGGGAGTGCGCTGCCGTGGGAGTGGGCTGCCGTGGGAGTTTGTGGCTTTAGTAAAGCTCAGGGCAGCTCAGGGTGGAGGCGCTTTCTCTTTCCAGCTTCCACAGAGGACGCCGGTGGCAGGGCTGCTGGGGAGACCGCAGGCAGTGGCCCCAGAGGCTTCTGTCCCCCAGGGTCACTCAGCTGCCCAACCATGTCTGACTGCCCAGGCTGGGGTGGGGACCGTGGCCGGGTGGTGTCCTCATACTGTCGCGGCCGGGTGCCTGGCCAGCTGTGTGGCAGGCTCCTCCCTGCACGGCCCTGGGGCACCCGAAACTCCTTAGCAGCCTCTGGGCAAAGGCGATCCTCCTTCTGCAGCAGGAGTGGGGGTGGCGGTGGGCACTGGGAGCCAGGCAGGGGAGGGAGGTGGCCCACTCAGGCCTGCAGGGTCCCCTTCTCTGCCCGAGGAGGCCGATGGGATTGAATGGTGGACTTGGGGTAAGACAGGTCCTTTATCGGGAGGCTGGTGTGCAGGTGGCAAGAATGCTGACAGTGACGGCAGGTGACGTTCACTGAGTCACGCCGCGGCCAGCCTGTGTCATTCCCTGGTCTCTTCCCAGCCCCAGGAGGCTGGGTCGGTACCCGCTTTTGTAGAAGGCCCCAGCTGAGTGAGCCGAACGAGGGGGAACAGGATTCAGGCTCAGGCAGCTGGGAGTGCACCCCAGGCCTGCGTCCAGGCTGACCCGCTGCTCTGGGCCCCCTCTGGTCTCCCTGGCAGGTGCCCTCCTCCCTCTGCCCAGGACTCCCGTTAGCACTGGAAGCCGCTCTGTCCTCTGTTGTTGTTGTTATTGTCACAGAGGCAGGAGAGAGTTTTAGCTCAGCCTCCTGGGAGAGGCCTGGATGGATAGCAGGTCAGGGTGTGCGTGTGGTGTCTGTGTGTGTGTGTGTGTGTGTGTGTGTGTGTGTGTGCGCGCGCGCACGCGCGCGCGTGTGTCTGTGGTGTATCTGTGTGGTGTGTGTGTGTGCTGTGTGTGTGTGTGGTGTCTGTGTGGTGTATGTGTGCATGTGTGTGCAAGTGTGTGTGTCTGTGTGGTGTCTGTGTGTATCTTTGGTGTGTGTGTGTGTGTCTGTGGTGTGTGCGCGGGGTGTGTGTGTGTGTGTGTGCGCGCGTGTGTCTGTGGTGTATCTGTGTGGTGTGTGTGTGTGTGTGTGTGTGTATGTATAGGCAGCTCAGGGCCCAGTCTTGGAGGGTGACCAACCCGAGTGGGCTGTTGTCCCCCATGTGTGTGTTCTGTGTCTGCGCAGGGAGCAGGCCCTGGGGCTGTCTGCTGCCTGCCAGCCTCTCCAGCATGGCCGCGCCCTCGGGCCTGTGGGTTCGGACGGTCTCTGTCCCTTACCGCTGCTCTGCGGTTCTTTCTGCCTGCCTGGCTTTCCCCCGTGTCAGGAATCCCTCTGCCTGCGGTGCGCCCGCTGGGATGTCTCTTAGTCTCCGTGTCTGTCTCCGTCTGCGTCTCTGTCTCTCTGTCTCGTTCTCTGTGTCTCTGTCACCACGTGTCTGTCTTGCTGTCTATTTCTCTCTGTCTCTATCCGTGTCCGTTTCTGTTTCTCGACTTCTTTGTCTGTCTTTGTCTCTGTGTCTCTCTTTCTCCTCTCTGCTTGGACCACAAGGTGGGGGGTGTGACAGGGTTGGTGCTGGGGCCCAGCCAGCCTGGCCGCCGTAATTGCTCCGGGCTGTGAAGATATTTGGAAAGTGTGAGCAAGGGACCGTGCCTGGGAGAGTGTGCCCAGAAGCGTCTGCGTCTGCCGTGTGGAATTCGGCTGGGTGCCTGAGGCAGGAATTCGTTGGGATTTTTCTGTTCGCCCCTCTGCCCTGCCGCGTTCCTGTCTTCTGATGCTTCTCTGCCCCTCGGCTTCTGGAGTTCTGTGGCATCCAAGACTTCCTTGGGAATTCACCGAACTTTGTTTTGGGGACTTTAGAATTATCACAAATAGCACCATCTCTGAAAATCCCTAACGGGGACAGAAGCTCACATAACTGAAGTCCAGGTTTGTTAGCTTCAGGTACAGCTTGATCTGGGTGAAACGATGTCCTGAGAACCTGTCTGTTTTCATCTTGGCTCTGCCGTCTTTCATGGGGTCTTGGTGTGTTAGCAGGAAGGAAGCTGGTGACTCCAGGCGTTCCTCTTCCCAGGTTCAAGGCCAGCAAAAAGAGAGCAGTCTCCCACCTTCTCTCCACATTTCTAGCCCCAAACTGCTTTTGCTTCTCACCATGAGCGGGCCCGTGCCTGTCCTGGAAGCTGTCACTATGGCTGGAGTAGGGGGTAGACTGGGAGGGCATGCAGCTGGGCCCGATTTTTCCTGAGCTGGCTGAGGGGAGCTGCAGGGCTTTTCTGCTTTTGTGTCTTCGGTTTTGCATGATAGACTTTTCTCCTTCACATTGGCGTGAAGTTTCACAGCAGGGGCATCTGCTAAACAGTGCCAGCTGCGCCCTGGCAACTTGTGCGGGTGTATTAGTTTGTTGTTTTGCTTCCCTTGGCTTTGGTTGGGTGGGAAGGTGGACAGTCATCGCGACTGTGCCTGCAGGCCTGACCGCCAGGCTCCTGCAGCCCCCGATCCGGGAAACCTGGCACCGGGGAAGCGATCCTGGCAGCCCGGGTCTGCCTCTAATTTTTCAGTTGAGGGCTGGTTCACGTAAAAGTAACCATGTCAAAGTAACAGTTCATTGGCTTGTCGGACATTTACAGTGTTGTGCAGCTGTCACCTCTATCGAGTTCCAGAACATTCTCATCTCCCCAAAGGGAGAACTCCATACTAATCACTAATCAGTCGCTCCCTGTATTAGTCTGTTCTCACACTGAATAAACACATGCCCGAGACTGGGTAATTTATAATAGAAAAAGGTTTAACGGACTTACAGTTCAGCACGGCTGGGGAGGCCTCGGGAAACTTACAGTCCTGATGGAAGGCGAAGCAAACACGTCCGTCTTCACATGGCAGCAGCAAGGAGACGTGCGGAGCAATCGTGGGGAAAGGCCCTTACAAAACCGGGTCTCGTGAGAACTGTCCCGAGAACAGGATGTGGGGAAACCGCCCTCATGATTGAATGACCTCCCCTTGGCCTCTCCCACGACACGCGGGGATTATGGGAACTGCAGTTCAGGATGAGATTTGGGTGGGGACACAGCCAAGCCATATTACTCAGGATGAGATTTGGGTGGGGACACAGCCAAGCCGTATTACTCCTTACTACCCCTCCTCCTTTTTCCTGGCAAACACTCGTTGCTGTCGATCCGTATGGATTTGCCTCTTCTGGACATTTCATGTGCATGGAATCGTACACTCTGCAGCCTCTTATGTCTGGCTGCTTTCACTCAGCGGCCTGGGTCAGTGCTTCAATCCTTTAAAAAATAAAAAAGATGGGATCTTGCTATGTTGCCCAGGCTGGTCTTGAACTCCCGGGCTCAAGCACTCCTCCTGCCTCGGCCTCCATGCCTGGCCCTTCACGTGGCATTGTATGGATATGCCATGTTTTATTTATCTGTTTATCAGGTGATGGACTGACTTGTGCAGTTTTGCTGTGAATCAAAGCTAAACCCGAATATGGAAGAAGAACCTGTTAAAGACAACAGCTGTTGTCCGTGGAGAGTTTAAAGGAAGGAAGTTTCCAGCAGCTTTTCCAAGCGTCAAAAGTGGTTGCCAGCTGCCTCTTCTGCTCCTGGTGCTGCCCGTTAGCCCTGGGGATGGAAACTCACTTTTGGTTAATGTGGCTTTGGAGCATTATTCCCAGGTTGGATGAGTGGTTTGCTCCCACAGTTTTAGGGTGGCCCGGCCCCCAGAGCCCCCCTTCCACATCCTCGTCCTTGCTGGGTTTTCTCTCTTCTTGGTCCGGTTAGAAGCACGGAGATAGGATAGCAGAGATGTTTCTTGCCACTGGTAGTGCCGCCGGCTTCTGGGTGCCAATGCTTGCTGCTACAGTTTGTCTTAAGAACCTCAGGAAATGACATGGGCTGCAGAGAGAGACCAGCCAAGCCCCCGAGGTGGACCGCAATGAGGGGCTGGGTGGTGGCATTGGGACACGGGTCTGACGTCAGTTGGCACAGAAGGGGTGTTGGGCACTTGGGGCAGCAGAGCCAGCCTGTGCAAAGGCCTGGGGGTGCCAGATGCATGAGCTGTCCGTGGCTTGCTGTGGGTGGGGTCAGGCGCCTGTGGCCCTGTCTGCGCTCCTGCTGGGGAGCAGCGAACCCACACCCCTGGTACATGCACACACACTGCCGAGGCTTTTTCCGGGAACTTTTTCTCTTCCACACGTTTCTGCCTTTAATTTCTGGAGGTCCTGCACTCTGGGTCCCTGGAAGGGGTGCTGCTTTGGCGCTTAGGCTCAGCCCCGTGGTTCTGTGGGATGAACAGATGTGTGGCCGGGACCCCATTTCTGATGTGGGCACCCCTGCAGCCTCCCGCTTCCAGCACCTTCCAAGGTAGGGTGCTGAGTGCCTTCGGCATGTTGTCAGACAGTGATCCCACTTCCCACGGTGGTTGTGGCAGTTACATGGATTAAGACTTGTGAGTTGCTTAGAACAGGAGGCCAGCAAACTCCAGCAAGCTCCAAACCTGGCCCTCAGCCTGTTTTTGTAAATAAAGTTTTATTGGCAAACAGCCACGGCCATTCAGTGCCCATCATCTGTGGCTGCTTTTGCAATACAGTGGCAGGGGCAAGCAGAGGAGGCAGACCTCGTGGCCCTCAAAACTCGAGATGTTTTTACCATCTGGCCCTTTATAGGAAAGTGCAAGGGCCTCTGGCATCCAGGCTCCCGGTTTCCTCCTCTAATGGAGACGAAGCAGCAACCCTGTCTGAGGGCTGCTGTGGGGTCCGCTTCGTGGGGCGTGGGGAGCTCTGGGATGCGCTGAGTCCCCGGGGGAGGTGGCCTGAGGAGCAGGGAGGACTGCGTTGGGCGACTGAGGCATACGAGCGCTTGTCTGCATTTCTCCCGAGAAGTCCACACGTGTGGAGGGAGCCCCAGGTGGTCCAGGTGCCTGCTGTCCTTATCCCCACGTCTCAGACGGTAACAGAGGCCAGAGGCAAACCTGGTGTGACCCCAAGACTCCTGGCCCCTGTGGCCTTGCTGGGGCTCTATGGGTTGAGGGGAGGAAGGAGGCCCTGAGGATGGAGGAGTGGACAGAGGATGATGCCGCCTCTGCGAGTCCCGAGGTGGGGGCACCCGGTGGCCCCCGGGCTGCAGTTGTCCTGGGAATAATGCACCCTGTGTCCTCTGGGTGCAGCTGCCGCAGGGGCGGGGAGGTGGTGGCCTGGCGCTGCTCCGGGCCTCGTCTGCCAGCAGCTGCCGGCCTGGCCCTGAGGGTGGCACGGGGCGGGATCTGGGTTCCTGGAGCCCGGGTAGGGGGGACCATCCCAGCCAGCATTTATTGAGGCTCACGGCACGCCAGGCTCGGAGCCATTAACTCATTCAAGACTCGCAAGGACCTGGGAGGTGCGAACTGTTCTCCCCATTGCACAGATGAAGAAGCTGAGGCAGGGAGCGGCTGAATGATCTGCTTGAGGTCACGGAACTGTAGAGTGGCGCAGGGGGCTGGGATTTGAACCCAGGGCTGCACAGCGGGGACTGGTTTTTTTTTGTGTGACCTGATCCTGAGAATGCTGCCAGCACTGCCTGGGTGCAGCAGGCTGTAGCGGGTGGGGGGAAGGCGTCCGCCGACAACTGAATGCAGGCTGCCTTCGTCGTGAGCACGTTTTCATCAACAGCTGTATTTCACAAAGGGTAACTCCATGAAGAAAATCAGAACACACACGGGCAAACAAAAAGAAGAAAGGGAAAATACCCTCTTCTGCCCTGCTGCCTGGATCACTCCTGGTAGCTAATCTGTCGCCTGTCCTTGTGGCTTTTCCATGTGTTTGGGGTACATGTTGTCTGCAGAGCCGCGTGTGTGCTGGCTGCATGGTTCTGGGACCCGCGTGTTTGGGCTGTGCTTCAGGAACGGGTGTTTGCAGAGGGTCCGTAGAGACCAGGCCTTGGGGAAATGGAGGCTGTGGGTCTGGGTTCCTTGCGCTGGTGGGGAGCACACAGATGCAGTGAGTGCAGGAAGAGACGTGTGTGACGGGAACAGGGAGTTGGACTTCACAACTCAAGGAGAGGCCGGGAAACGGTCTGTGTAGCCGGAGTGTTTGAACTGCATCTGGAGGCTGTAAGGGACTCTGACCTTTGGAGAATGGGTAACGGCTGGGATGGGGATGGCATCCTTGAACAGGTGGGACTTTCCTGACAGCTGTCCAGTCCTCTGGGCCTGGAGTCAGGGACGGAAACTGGGGTGAACTGTGGAGGGGGCGTGTATTAGTCCACTTCATGCTGCTTGATAAAGACATACCCAAGACTGAGCAATTTAAAAAAGAAACAGGTTTAATTGGACAGTTCCATGTGGCTGTGGAGGGCTCACAGTCATGGCAGAAGGCAGGGAGGAGCAAGTCATGTCTTACATGGATGGCAGCAGGCAAAGAGTTAGCAGCTGTATCAGTCAGGATCCTCTAGAGGGGTAGAACTAACACCCCCCCCCCCCACACACACACACGAGAGTTTATTAAAGAGTATTTATTCACACGATCACAAGGTCTCACAAGAGGCCGTCTGCAAGCTGAGGAGCAAGGAAGCCAGTCCAAGTCCCAAAGCTGAAGACCTTGGAGTCCGGTGTTCAAGGTCGGGAAGCACCCGGCATGGGAGAAAGGTGTAGGCTGGGAGGCTGGGCCAGTCTCACCTTTTCACGTTCTTCTGCCTGCTTTGTATTTGCTGGCAGCTGATTAGATGGTGTCCACCCAGATTAAGGGTGGGTCTGCCTCCCCAGCTCACAGACACCCAGGATCACTACTTTGCATCCTTCAATCCAATCAAGTTGACACTCCGCATTAAACATCACAGGGCATTACGGACTAGGGGTATTCCCTGTGCTGACTCCATGCCCGTTTTTCTCTGCCACAGGACCGTAACCTGACTGGCAAGCTGGAACCGGTGTCTCCCCCCAGCCCCCCACATGCCGACCCTGAGCTAGAGCTGGTGCCTCCGCGGCTGTCCAAGGAGGAGCTGATCCAGAACATGGACCGCGTGGACCGAGAGATCACCATGGTGGAGCAGCAGATCTCTAAGCTGAAGAAGAAGCAGGTGTGAATGGGCAGGGGATGGGCAGTGTTGGCTGTGAGCCTCCATTCTAGCAGCAGTGATGGCGCTGTCACGACATACGCTAAGCAAGGCCCTTTCCAATTCCCAGGTGCTCACTGGTTTTTATGCCCTGTACGTTTATTGGACAGGAGCACCGTCCACAGAACTTTCTGCCATGATGGAAACACTGTATCTGCGATAGCCACGTTCCACTGTTGAGCATTTGAAATGTGCCTACTGCAACTGAGGAACGGAGTTTTAAATTTTGTTGAATATACACACTAAATGTGCCTTTCCATAGCCACACAGGCTGCGGCGTTAGGCAGCACGGGCATGCTGGGTGAGAGTTCAGGATTTCCAGCCAGGTCGTCCAGGTTCAGATCCTGTTTTTCCCAGCACCCGGCAGTGTGGGTGAGCAGTCCCTTCTCGGTGCTTCCCTTTCCTTATCTGCGATGTGGGGAAATAGCCCCGGCCTCCTGACTGCACCTCACCAGCCGTGTGGCCCCAGAACCTTCATATCTGGAGCCTCGGTTTCCTTGCCTGTAAAATGGACAGCTTATAGAAGAGGAAGCAAGACCTCAAGATTAAAAATAAATCTGCATTGTCACTGTTGAAACCACACAAAACACGAGAAAAATCTGATGTAAATATTTGTAACATTCTTTTTATAATTTTGTTTTGAGTATTTGGGTTAATATACAATTCCTTGATAATCTGCCTTTTCCCAGCTCTTCATGGTTCACTCCCTGGTATCATTCAGGTCTCTGCTCTGATGTCCCTGATACCAAGGGGCCACCCTCAGCTTTGTACAGGAAGATGTACCCCAACCCTCCTGTATTCTGGGTTCAGCCAATCCAGCCAATTCTAGCTGCTGCTGGTTTTTGTAAATAAAGTTTTATGGGCACAGCTACGACGACCTGTCTGTGTATCTCCATATGTGGCACAAAGCCATATTGGCAGAGTTAAGTCATCACAACAGAGACCTGTGTGGCCTGCAAAGTCAAAAATATTTGCTATTTAGGCCTTTAAAGAAAAGCTTTGGGCCGGGCACGGTGGCTCATGCCTGTAATCCCAGCACTTTGGGAGGCTGAGACTGGAGGATCACTTGAGCCCAGGAGTTTGAGACCAGCGTGGGCAACATAGTGAGACCCCGTCTCTACAAATAATTTAAAACATTAGCCAGGTGTGGCGGTGCATGTCTGTGGTCACAGCTACTCAGTCTGAGGCAGGAATGCCTGAGCCCAGGAGGTTTAGGCTGCATAAGCCGTGATCACACCACTGCACTCCACCCTGGGCGACAGAGTGAGACCCCATCTCACCAAAAAGAGAAATTTTGCCAGTTGCTGATCTGTCTCATCACCCCAGTGGTGGCTTCATTATTTGAATTAATATAGGCCCAGCTTCATTAGACAGTGGTCCTCTCCTTCTCTTCCTGTTAACTGCTGTGTTCTGAGCAGCATGGGGTACATAGTAGGTGCTCATTAAAAATAGTTGATTGAGTCATCGCCGCAGTGTCTTGGCCCCAGGGAGTGTGTAGACAAACAGGGAAGTAGGCTCATATCTAATGTGCTTCAGACAAGGAAGTGGGGGCTCCAAGGAGGATCAAGGGCTCATCCCAGCCACTGTGGGCCGGGCACGAAGGCTGGTGAGAGAAGGGTTCCAGGAAGAGGCACCGTGGGAGCTGGGAGAGCGTTGATTTCAAGGGGCCATCAGGGCTGTCACGTGGTTGGGGGAACCAGGATTTGGGGATAGTCCAGCTGCAGGGCCTAGTCCTTGAGACTGCCAGCTGTCCCAGGCTTCAGCAGGCAGTGGGTAGGTCTCATGATGGTGGTGCAGGCATCCCGAGAGGGCCAGACCCCAGCGGGGTGGGCAGACATTGCCAGGACCAGCCTGGCACTGCACCTTTAGGTCTCCAGTCCCGGCCCTGGGCAGGGTCTGAAGCTGCGGGGCTGGTGACTGCAGCTGGAAGCCAGGGGACCCCAGGCGGCCCTCAGTGGTTAGATTTTGGGTTTTTATTTGTTTCCCCCCTATATTCTACTTTGGCCTTTTTCAAAAGTGAAATTGTCAAACATGATCATTTTAAAGTGCACAGGTCAGTGGCGTTGAGCATATTCAGTGTCGTGCAGCCATCACCTCTGTCTGGGTCTAAGCCATTGCACCAGCCCCCAGGGAAGCCTCCCAGGGACTGAAGCAGCCACTCCCCTATTCTCTGTCTCCACGATTCACCTGTTCTAGACATGTCGTATACATCGGATCACACAGTATGCGTCCTGTTGCGTCTGGGTTCTTCCATGTAGCGTCCTGGTTTTGGGGTTCATCATGTTGTCTCTCGTCTCAGTCCTTCATTCCTTTTTATAGCTGAATCCTATTTCATTGTATGGAGATGCCACCTTTGTTTATTTCATTATCGGTGGCCATTTGGGCTGTGGCTGTTGTGAATCGCACTGCTGGTGAACATTCGTGTTTGCGTTTTTGTGGGTGTATACCTAGGCGCAGAATTATTGCGCACTGACTCTAGGTTTAATGTGCTGATGACTTTCCAAGCCGCCTTCCACGTCAGCTGCCCCGTTTTACATTCCGACCAGCAGTGTATGAAGGTTCCAGGTTTTCCGCATCCTCACCTTAGCGGGAGTTTTTCGATGCCCTTCCTGAAGCAACCACCAGGGGTCGCTATGGGACTGAGGCAGTTCCGCTCAGGTCTGCAGCCCCGGAGTCTGCAGAAGCCAGGACCCTGGGTTTTCTGGTTCTTTCTGCGTTCCCTTTTTGGCCGCCTTTTTGTGTTCATACTGATACGCCCCGCTGTCACGTGCGGGCTGTGTGAGCATCATAAGTGGAGCAGGCCGTGTTCTGATCTTACTTGCAATGCCCTGTCACATTGCAGAAGGTGGCACTGGCCTCCCATCTGACCTTGGGTCAGTGCCCGAAACCCTGTGGTCTTCAGCCACCCTCTTGCTGTGAAGCAGATGGCAGCATGATGGAATGCCCTTTCCAAGGGTGTTAGGAGGGGGTCCAGTATATGAATATATGAGGAGGGGATGATGGGGGTGATCAGGATGATGGGGAGATGAGATGATGGGGGATGGGGGTAATGGGGAGATGAGGGTGGGGGATGGGGATGATGGGGAGATGCGGATGATGGGGGATGCGGATGATGGGGAATGGGGATGATGGGGGATGGGGATGATGGGGGATGGGGATGATGGGAGGATGAGGATGATGATGGGGGTGATGATGATGGGGAGATGGGGATGATGGGAGATGGTGATGGGGAGATGAGGATGATGGGGGATGGGGATGATGGGGGGATGAGGATGATGATGGGGTGATGAGGGTGATGATGGGGAGATGAGGATGGGGGATGGGGATGATGGGGAGATGAGATGATGGGGGATGGGGATGATGGGGGATGGGGATGATGGGGGATGGGGATGATGATGGGGTGATGAGGGTGATGATGAGGAGATGGGGATGATGGAGGATGAGGATGATGGGAGATGGGGATGATGGGGAGATAAGGATGATGGGTGGGGGGATGAGGATGATGGGGGATGAGGATGATGGGGGATGAGGATGATGGGGGATGAGGATGATGGGGGATGAGGATGATGGGGGTGATGAGGGTGATGATGATGGGGGATGGGAATGATGGGGGGATAGAGATGATTATTGGGGTGTTGAGGGTGATGATGGTGGGGGATAGGGATTATGGGGGATGGGGATGATGGGGGATGGGAATGATGGGGGGATGAGGATGATGATGGGGTGATGAGGGTGATGATGATGGGGAGATGCGGATGATGGGGAGATGCGGATGATGGGGGATGGGAATGATGGGGAGATGAGGATGATGGGGGATGGGGATGATGGGGGATGGGAATGATGATGGGGGTGATGAAGGTGATGATGATGGGGAGATGGGGATGATGGGGGATGGTGATGATGGGGAGATGATGATGATGGGGGATGGGAATGATGAGATGAGGATGATGGGGGATGGGAATGATGGGGGGGATGAGGATGATGATGGGGTGATGAGGGTGATGATGATGGGGGATGGGGATGATGGGGGATGAGGATGATGGGGGGATGAGGGTGATGATGATGGAGGATGGGAATGATGGGGGATAGAGATGATTATTGGGGTGTTGAGGGTGATGGAGGATGAGGAGCTGTGTGTGCAGTGCTGTCTGTGTGCCCCGTACTGAGTACTTTGCAGGCATCATCAGTTCATTTCACCTTCACACCTGCACTCTAGGGTACTAAGTCATTTGTCTACATTTTCCAGATGAGGAAGGTGAGGCTCAGAGAAGTCCAGCAGCTTCTCAAGGCCACGCAGCTAGTAGGAGCAGGAGTCGGGTTCCAGTCCGCCCATTGCAGCCGCGGACTCTGCACAGCGTCTCCTGGCGCTGATGCTGCCCATGGGAACCGCAGTGCGTGGTAATGCCGGCTCGCAGAAGGCCCGACTGTGCCTGTCTGTGTCACTGACTCATTCAGTCTGCACCACAGTCAGAATGAGGACACGGCAATCAGCCTGCTTACAGATGGGGAAACTGAGGCCCAGTGGGGTGAGGCTGCTCGCCTGTGCTTCCCTAGCTGGCAAGTCACGGAGGCAGTATTTGAACCTGGCTTCGGAGCTTGGAGGCTGCAGCTGGCCCGGGAGCTGGGGCCTCTTTGGGGTGTGGAGTCCCTGGGGTGACTCACAGGAAATGGGTAGCAGCCTGACTTCCTGTGTGTGGCCGAGACCGGGGCTGCAGGGGGGCCTCCCCATGCCCTGGGGGCTGTAGCCCTCCTTCCGCCCGCCGGGGTGCTCACCCGGCACACTCTGCCTGTCCCCACAGCAACAGCTGGAGGAGGAGGCCGCCAAGCCGCCCGAGCCTGAGAAGCCAGTGTCGCCACCGCCCATCGAGTCAAAGCACCGCAGCCTGGTGCAGATCATCTACGACGAGAACCGGGTATGTGCCCCGCCCCCGCCTGCTGCCCCGGTGCTGGCCACAGGGCGCTTCCCAGGGGGCACCTTGAACCGGGCCTCAGTGTTCCCATCTGCGAAATGGGGAGGGTACCTCAACACCCTCTCCCCCAGAGACGTGTGGTTTATGAGTGGGCGGGGGAAGGTGGCCGGTGGAAAGCCAGCCTGGTGTGGCCTCTGAGCTGTTGTGCTCAGACACACAGATGGGACCGTGGCTGGCCAGCGGGATGCAACACAACACAGAGGCTTTGGGCTCCAGGAGAGCACCAGGGGCCAGCCGATGGCCAACGGGAAGGGGCCGCCACTGGAGGCACGTGTGCAGGAAATCCCTGTGAGGTCAAAGATAATGACGTTGTGACGGCAGCAGCGAGCGTTCGTGGAGCAGCGCCCCCGTCGGTCCTGGATGGCAGGTGCAGGCCTTGTTTCCATTTTCCTAAGGGCCAGAGGGGCTAAGTGCCTTGTCTAGAGTCACACGGCTAGGAAGCCTTGGACCTGGATTTGAACCTGTGGGCTGTCGGACCACAGGGCCTGAGTTCTCAGCACTGGCTTCCACTGACACTGTGCCCTGGAAGGCGCTTTTGAGATGGCTGAATCCCGGGGTCGGGAGCAGGCTGTGGGGGCCATGGAGATCTCACTGGGGCAGCAGCCAGGTATCGATAGGGGGTCTGGTCTTGGTGGAGGGGCTTGAGGTGTCCGGCGTCTCCAGGGGCTGGACCCGGAGGGCCTGTGCGCCTCCAAGGTGGAACCTTGTCTGGTGAGGTGGTGAGCTCCCCATCTTCCCACTCAAGCCAATACCAGCTGGGCTTCGATGATTTACAGTCGACTTTTTCCAGATGCACTTGGGACCTGTGGCTATTGATCCCCCCTCCCTTACTTTCTGGATGAGGAAACTGAGGCCCAGAGAGGGACTGGTCCTTGTGAAGTGTGACAGATGAGGAACCTCCTCTCCCTGTCTTGGCATCTCTGGTTTCCCTCCTGCTGGAGGCCCCAGCCACCCTTCCCAGCTGCCTCTTCTGTAATATCTTCCTTGGCCGATCAGCGCTCAGAGTTGAGATGGGGGTGGGGAGGCCTCTGGAGTCACGTTGCAGGTGCCTGTAGTGGCAGCCTGAGGCCGCAAATGACTGGATCAACCAGTTTGGCTATGCCTCCACCTCTAGAAACAGCAATGCCATGCAGAATGAGACCAGCCTGTTTGGGGCCTGGGAATGAGCTTGGGTCACTCTTCCACACCCTGGCCCCTCACCCCAAGCACCCCTAGTAACAGTCATAGAAGAGCCAGGGGGCCACATGTGCTTCAGCCAGGCATCCTGGGTTCAAATCTCATGTCTCCAACTTCCTGGCTCTGTGACCTGGAGCGTTTTACTTAAACCGCCCTGTGCCTCATGCTCCACAGCTTTAAAATGATGACAACGATAGCAGTGGCTAGTACAGTTGGTCTGGGGATGAAAGGGGCTAATGTCCTAGTGCCCTTAGGACAGACAGTGCTTTGCACCAAGAAATTGCCAGCTGGTGCTATTAATTGTCATTATCATAGCTGTCATTTCTTCTTGTGATTGTTTACCTTGTACATTGAATAGAATACTATTTGCATTTAATAGAACTACTATTATTCTCTCTACTTTGCTACCAAGAAACCAAAGCTCAGAGAGGGAAGGTGACTTCCCTGAGATTGCAGAGCAAGTGAGCTTCGAGCCTGGGACTCGGAGCCAAGATTGAGGTGGCTCCAGGAGCCCAAAGTGGAGGGGAGATGGGCAGGGCTCCTGAGAATGTCACCTCTGCCTGCTCTCTCTGATTCTTGGTGGAGAGCAGGCACAGTTCTCACCAGCAGCTGTGGAGGCCAAGTCAGTGGCCCTCTGCCTGGAGCTTCTCTTCCTGCAAGGCCTATACTGTCATTTCTATATTTGCTCAAATTCTTAGCAAGACCCGTTTCAACGCTCTGCTCTTCCTTCCCGTTTTCCTCCTTCGTGGCTTCTGATTCTCCGTAGCCCCTCTCCCCATGGGACGTGATTAATATTTTACTTGTTCTGTTTATTATGAATGGAAGCCCTGTGAGGGCAGGGATTTTATTCCCGCCCACTTTTACTTTCATTTGTATTTCCAGCATCTGAAACAGTGCTCAGCACACAGCAGATGCACATGAAGTAATTGTTGTGGACATGTCCAGGCGGCAGGAGGGGAGGGGAGATGGAGGCGAGTGGCCAGCTCTTGCCCGTGGAAGGGGCCTCTGGTTTGAGGGTGTGGGGGCTGGTGGGGGACCCTCCGCCTGCGCTGAGCTTCCGAGCCTCCAAAGCCTGCAGCCTGTTGTGTGGGGGGCCCCCAGCTGCCTTTGGCAGGAGCAGCCAGGACTTACTGCCCCTTGGGGGATCAGTAGGATTAAATTTTAATCCGCCTTCCTTCCCTGCTGGTTCCTGGAGAGATGGAGGACAAGGGTCTGTCTCTAAACGCCAAGCCAGCCGGAAAACGCAGCTTCCCCGCTGGGCAGGGCCTGCCTGGCAGTTCTGAGTGCCGGAGTCTGGCTCATTATCCATTCGGAGCACATTGGTGAGGCACCTGCTGAGCAAGGCTTTTCCTGCCTCCCGGGAGCTGCCTGCGTGGGCGGGGGCCAGGCAGGTGTGCACAGATGGTGGGGCAGCCGGCGGGGACTCTGCAGCCTGAGAGCAGGAGCAGGCGCGGTGGCCCCAGACTGGGAGGACAGAGCGTGACCTGGAGCGGGCACCGGGAAAGGCTTCTTGGAGGCAGCCAGTGGGCCGGAAGGAGGCATTTGAATGAGGGGCATGGCAAGTCCCAGAGAGGGGACTGGTGTCTCCTTTGACCTTCAAAGGTGGTGGGCATGAGGGTAGGAGCCTCTTGGTTCTGGGACAAGGAGCACACTTGGAATCTGGATAAAACACACAGGCAGGCAGCGCTAGCCAAGTGTGGATACACGGGAATGTTTGTGCAGCGCGGGCTGCTGGTGCTGTAGGAACTGAGGAGACTGGGAACAGTCAGGGTGGGCTTCATAGAGGAGACGGACCTTGAGCTAGGTCCACTGGGGAAACGTAGAAGCCTGTTCCAGTGGAGATGCCGATGGCTCATTCACATGGGGAAGAAGAGGCAGGATTGATGGAAGCAGCGACCTCCGGTTGCTGAGTAATTCGGACATCTAAGACTCCAGTCCTTGTCTTTGAGTTTAAGCATCTTAACGGGAACGTGTTTATACGGTGCGATTGGGACTCAGTGTACGGACAGTGTGGTAGGGACAGAGCAGGGCAGGGATGAGTGACGCCATCAGCAGTCACCGTGGACGTGAAGCAGTCAGCAGAGCCTGCCAGGGGTTTTGGCATATTGGATGCTCGTTGGCAGGGTCCAGCGTCAGACCCCCTGATGCAAGATTTTCAGAGCAGTGGTTCAGACCCCGTCCTGTGGCCCCGGCATCCTGGGCCAGGCCCCCACCCCTGGCCTCTGCCCAGCCACCTGGCCATCCTAACTGCCCCCAGGGCCCAGGGGTTCTTTCACATTGTCCGTTTCAGCCCCGTGAGGCTGCTGCACGCATCGCCTGCTTTTCCTGCTCATCACACACCCTGGAAGAGCTCTGCATGGGGCTCACGGGCGTGAGGCTGTTTTTCAGATGAGGAAGCTGAAGCTCAGGGTCGGCTGCTGCCCTGATGCACTGCTGCAGCCAGCGGAGGAGGGGCTTGGGTGCAGGGCTGGGGGCTTGGGACTTCTTAGGTGGGTAGGTGCTGCCCCCAATCTGCAGATGAGGAGGCCAGTATGGCCGAGAAGGGGCTAGGATGGGTCTTCCAGGTAGGGGAGTGGCCAGGGAGTGGTCAGTGTCAGGTCTGTTTCTCTGCTTTAGAGGAGAGCCGCATGTGGACATGTGTGGTTTGTGTGCCTGTGGGTGCATGTGTGCACGTGTGGGTAGATGCATGTGTGGTATGCCTGTTGGATACACGTGTGTATGTGTGTGGTATGTGTGTTGGATACACGTGTGTTGTGTGAGCATACACGTGTGCCTTTGAGGGGCTGTGTGAATGAATACTGAGTGAGAGTTGGCTTGTGTGGGACGCGCGTTGGTGATGTGTGCATCGATACAGCGCACCTCTGTATGCACGTACGTGTGTGTGTGTATGTGTACCTCTGGATGGCTGTGTGCACATGTGTGTTTGTGTGAGTCAGCATGTGGGGCCTGTGGTTATCTGCGCAGTGACACATCCATGCATACACATGTGGGTGTGGGTGTGCATGTGTGCAGGTGTGCCTGTGGGTGCTGTGTGCATATGTGAACACATTCCTCCGTGGATCGGCACATGTGGGGCATGTGTGTAGGTATTGGTGTGTCTGTGCCCCTGTGTGCATACACACGTTCATGTGGGTGCAGTTAGACTGTGTACGTGTATGTACAAATGGATGTGCATGAGATGGCGCGTGTGGGGCGGGTGTGTCGCCTCGTGTCCGCTTGGTGTGCGTGTGTGAGTGCGTGTGCGTGCCTTGGCGTGTGTGGACATGTGTGTTTGTCTTTGTGCATTTCTAGATCTTGGCACGTGCACTTGGTCATGTGGGTCTGGCGCTCCCGTGCACCCGTCTGCACAGGTGACCGAGAACTTGTGTGTCCCAGCACAGCTCCTGGGCTCTTTGGCAACAGGGAGACCTGGCCACACAGACCCTGGGTCCCTGCAGTAGGGCCATTGCTCGAGTGAGAACCTGCCCTGCCCCCTGGTTGCCTGGCGAGAGCCCCTCCAGGGGGTGGACGCCATGGTGAGCCGGGCCCTCATTGGCTTGGTCCCTGGTCCTCCTCTCCGAGCCTGGTGAGCTTGGGCAGTGGCTCTTCTCAGACTCAGCCACCTCCCCTCCGGCGTCAGCCCCCATCCCCTGCTGTCAGAGCGCGCTCTGAGGCCAGGCACGTGGGAGGTCATGGGGGCCGTCCGGTTTCAGTGGGATTGAGAAAGGCCTTTTCCCTTCTCCCCCCGGGTGGGGCTGAGTCCCCTGAATTCCAGCCTCCCAGCCGGCCCCAGGCCCTCCTCTACGCTGGAGCAGCCCCCGGGTTTCGCCACCACCGGGTAGAGTTGGTTCATCTCTAACTAGTGTGTCCTGGTGTTCCCTGCAAGCTGGGCCTTGGGCCCGCACGGGGAAGATGCAGGCAAGAGCTCCTGTTGGAGCAGTCGCTGTGTGCCGGGGGCAGGGGCAGCCAGGGAGCCAGTGTCGGAGGTGGCCCCAGGGGGCAGGGGAGATGCGCAAATACCTGCCATGGCAGTGTTGGGGTGCGAAGTGCTAGGTGGGAGAGGGTCAGGTGGGAAGGGTCTGGGATTTTGCCTGGAACTGTGTGGGTTGGTGACCTCCTATCCAGGCATCCTCTCTGAGCCTCTGTTTCCCCATCTGTAAAATGGGGCAGCCCTTGCACCCCAGAAACGGGTTACTGGGAGACTTGGCAATCCTGGTTGTGGCTCAGAGAGTAGAGAGACTGCTCTCTCGTCCACCTCTGTGCCCCCCACCCCCTGTGTCCTTGGAAAGGCCAGGCATGCCAGGGGGTGCAACTGCTTCCCACTCAGCCCTGGAGAGAGTGTCCGCTACCCTCCGTCCTGTGCAGGGCACTGCTGGATGGCAGCAGCTCAGTGGCCGGCGCTGGCCTTCTCTGGTCCTGGTCGGGAGGTGGGAGGCAGTGGGCCAGCTGCAGCCACGTCGAGAGGGCAGCATTCTGGGCTGGGACCGGAGAGCCTGGGGGTACAAGAATGCTTTGCTCTAGAGACAGCCTGAGCGAGGGAGCCAGGAATTGCGGGAATTAGACTATTTCTGGGAATTAGACTATTCCTGAGTGTCCACTCTGAGCCAGACGCTGTTCCAGGCACTGTGGGTGCGCAGCAGAGAACAGAGCAGGCGCCTCGCTGCTCATGTCCCATTGGGGGAGACGGCCAGTAACATAAACAGTGGGATGCACACCCTTACCCGTGACCAGTGTGCTGTGAAGACAGCCCAGTGGGGAAAAGAGTGGTCAAGGGAGGTGGTCCGGCCTCCTGTGGGGGATCAGGGAAGGCCTCTCTGGGGAGGGGAGGCTGAGTCCAGACGTGAGCAAGAGGCAGGCAAGAGCATGTGAACGTGGGGGGAACAGCATTCCAGGCAGGGAACAGTAGGTGCAAAGCTCACAGGCAGTAGTGGCGTTCAGTGTGCAGGGGACAGTGAGGGGCCAGTAGAGGTCCAGGGCCCGTGAGGGCTGGGACCCTGTTGACCCTGGTGAGGCGTTTGGATTTGGTGCCCAGGGTGGCAGGAAGTCAGCAGCCGAGGAGGTGAGGGGGAATTTTTGGCACGGGGCTGAATCTGGCCCACATCCACATTCCCAGCCATGCTGCGTTCTGGCAGGTGTCTCCTCTGCATTGAAAGAGGGAAGAGGTGACATTTTGTTCCCTGCAGAACATCCTTGCCATAGTTCTGGGAGTTGACACCCCAGGTGAGTGTGGCCAGACGGGAGACGCAGATTGCTGCCGGTTAGAGTGCAGCCAGCTCCCCGATGTTGAGCCGATGTGTTGAGAAAGGCCAGCCCGTCTTGGGACAGGGCCCCGCAGGCCCACGCCCCCCGGAAGGCTGACAGGCAGGACCGCAGACGACGGTGGAGCCGGAACAGATCCAACACCGCGAGCAGGGGGTGTGGGGGCAGGAGGTGGAGGAAACCCCAGAGAGGCAGGAGGAGGTGGGGCTCCCTGCAGCTTCAGTGGGTGAAGAAGGGGTCCTCCTGCTCTCCAGGTGCTAGCTGTGTGGCCGTGGCACTTCTAGTGGCTTGGCCCTTTCCGTTTGGTATCATTCCTTTATCTAGATGGACAGTTGCTGCTGATCCCCACAGATGATACACACAAACTCCTATTCGCCCCTCAAAACCCAGCCTATGTATCCCTCCTGTTACCTTTCCGGGGGAGTGACTTGTGCCCCGCTTTCACACGTACCTTTCTCTGCCTGAGTGTAGTAATCTGCTGTTACTGCTCTTAACCAACTGCCAATTGTTTGGATTTATTGCAGGCCGGAGCCAGGTATCATTTTTCCCATGTCTCTGCCTGGTCCCGGTGTTTGGGAGCTGCCCTGCCCCCATGCCACCCCATACCCAGTCCTTCGCTGGGTCTGGCTCAGGGGTTCTCCCATCTTGAGGACCCCAGGGCAGACTCTCTTGCTTCGAGGGTGTGGCTGGGGCGGTGACTGTCAGGCTGATGTCTGCCCCTGTGTACCGGGAATACTAGCCCCAAGCCTCGGGGTCGCCCTGCGTGGGACCCTGGCCTTGGCTTCCTCTGTCCTGGAGGTCAGACGAAGGGCTTCTTCTCTGTGTTGTGTTTCTGCGCCTCGGTTTCACCATCTGTGAAATGGGGATACTCCTGTGTGTGCCTCCCGTGGTGCTTCCATGGGATCGAAATGTGAGGAACACACATGTGCCCGATGCTTGGCTCATGGCAGGCGCTCGGGGAAGTGATCAGCGCTGTAATCTTTCTCCCCTGCTGTTCCGGCTGCACCTTGAGCTGCAGGTGTCGTGGTTTCGGCTCAGCGTGAAGGTGGCCGGGAGCATGGCTCTGCTCTCGGTGGGCCGGGCGCTGGGCTCTAGGCAGAGGCAGTCCTAGGTGCCAGCTTGAGCCCACCTACATACCAGCTGTCTTTCTCCAGGGGTCGGGAGGGGGAGTGAGCTGGTCCGCCATGCCCTCCTCTCTCTGCTGTAGCCCGGGGATGCTGGGTCCCTCCGCCCTGCAAGGAGATCTTGGCAAAGACTGCATTGGCTTTTTGTTGGCATCCGTATTGCCCAGGGCTGGGGGTCACCTCCTTTTGGCCAGTCTGGGCTTGGAGTCACTGGGGACGGTTTCAGTATGGTGATGGTGACTTCTGTGGCCTGTCCGTCCGGTCCTTGCCAAATACTGAGTGGCTGGCCTGGCGAAACTGAACCACAGCAGGGGCTTGCCACATGCTGGCCTGGGGACACCCATTTGCCAGTGCACACACACTTTAGCCTGGTGCAGAGGGCACCCGAACCCACCTGAGTTCTGCCCCTGCCCTCCGACAAAGCCCTGTGAAGCCACCTTCAGAAGAGCCCCTCTGCCCCCCGCCTCCCTGCACCCGGGCTGGCCTCCTCTGAATGGGCCCTGGTGGTCCCAGGCTGGGGGCTGGGGGCCACGCCAGGCACAATGTCTGCCTTCACACCGAGGCCCGGGCGGGGGCCGGAGGTCCAGCCTATTGCCGGCGCGGCCACCGAGCCCGTCACCACATGTTCCTGTTTTCCTAATAAGTCCCCGGTTGTGAGTGGGGAGGAGGCGGGGAGGCCCCGGGGCAGCCCAGAAATAATCACATGATTGTGAAACACAAGAATCCTAGAAAGGGTATCTCTGAGCGCCTCTGTCACCCTCCCTCCTCCACCTCCTCCTCCTTCCCTAGCTGGCTGCACTAGCTCTGAGACAGCCCAACCAGCTTCCAGGGCGAGGGAAGGCATCTCAGGGCTGGCAGTGTCGGCTGGGCTCTGGGGGAGCGGGGCCCGCCGGGGAGCAGGCTTCAGGGGACCCGGCGCGTTTGCTAAAATCGAAACTTGGCGGACCTGCCAGGGCTGCTGCGGGGGTATTGAGGCCCCTCTGTGTTTTTTTGAGCCTGGGAGGTTCTGGAGGGGGCCCCGGGCCTCCCTCCTCCGTGCCGAGGAGCAGCATGCTGGGCTGGGCTGGGCAGGTGCCCGCTGCTCCGGGGAGCCTCTATTTATAATCTGTATTTTTTTGTTTTTTAAAAAAATTCCTCCTCTTTGCCTTGCCGTCACCCTGCAGAAGAAGGCTGAAGCTGCACACCGGATTCTGGAAGGCCTGGGGCCCCAGGTGGAGCTGGTGAGCTGGGGTACAGGGTTGGGGGATCCAGGGAGGGCGGGGGTGGCGGGAGAGGTGGGCAGGGAGGCGGGAGGGGCGGGGGAGGAGGAAGTCATCTATTGCCAAGCGCTGCCCAGGCGGCGTCCGCGGAGGAGGCAGGGAACCCACCTTCCTGATGCGGATAGTGGGTGGGGCGGGCCTGGCTGGGCCGGGCGGGGGCAGCGGTCTGGCAGGGAGTGCCGGGGGCGCCACTTGCGCACTCCTGTGCACGCCCGGAGCCCTGTCGTGGGTGCTGTGAGCAATCACACACCTGGAGGCCGACGCGTTTGTTCCAGCTGAGCACAGAGTCGGTTCTCTGGGTCACGTGACCTCAGTCCACTCCCGGGTACACCGTGGTGTGGGTGACCCTGAGTGCGTCTGTTACCTCTGTGTGCCTCAGCTTCCTCATCTGTAAAATGGGCATCCTAATAGTGCCTGCTCCACTGGGTTCCAGTGAGGGGGAGCTGTATGAATGTTTATCCAGCATCAGGTGCGGCGCCTGTCTGTGGACAGCGAAGGGCTGGTCGTTAGCTATGATGATGGTGGTGGTGATGGTGATGATGACTGTCACTAGTGTCCTTTTGCTGTGGGAAGATGCCATGTCAGCAGCAGAGTGGGAAAGCAGGGCCCAGGCCTCCTGAAGTCCCTGGGCTGAGGATGGGTAGATGCAGAAGCCCTAAGCCCCAGAGAACTGGCCAGAGCCCCTGCCTGCCACACAGCCGTCTGAGCCCACTGAGCTGGCCAGCATGGCATACAGCTACCCACATGTGCCAGATGAGGGAGAGTCTCTGTGCGTGGTGGGCTAGGGTGTGCGTGTGAGTCCACCCAGGGTGCAGATAAAGTCTCACACCTTCGGCCATGTGCAGTGGCTCACATCTGTAATCCCAGTACTGTGGGAGGCCGAGGCCGGAGGATCGCATGAGGCCAGGAATTTGAGATCAGCCTGGGCAAAATAGCAAGACCTCATCTCTGCAAAAAAAATAAAAAATTTACCAGGCATGGTGGTGCACACCTGTCATCCCAGCTACTTGGGAGGCTGAGGCAGGAGGATCGATTGAGCCCAGGAGTTGGAGGCTTCAGTGAGCTATGATCACATCACCGCACCCCAGCCTGAGGAGTCGAGTGAGACCCTGCCTCATAAAGAAACGAAGCAGAGGTCTCACACCTTCAGAGCCTCCACTTCGTGTTTGCCGAGTGGCCCTATGAAAGGGGCTGACCTTGTAGGAGCATTGTGCTCTCATCTGTGACAGGCAGAGACTCCAGGGCCTCCTTCCAGGGTCTTCCCAGGGTTAAGGGCAGTGATGCCCATTCAAGGCTCGCCTGATGCAGCTCCTGCCCTTGCGAAGCGCTCAGTAGAACAATCTGGAGATGAGCTGCTTCCCGTGGAGTTTCTGCAGGCTGCTGAGGTTGACGCAAGGAGAGCCACCCTGAAGCCTTGGGGTCTCGTTGAGGCCACTCAGGAACTGCAAGCCACAGGCTCCCGGGCCTGCTCAGAAGGCAGAAGCAGGCAGGAGGTGGCAGGGGCTCTTCCAGCTCAGAAGCAGGGCCCAGCCACCCACCCGGCCGCCACTTGCTGGGCTCGGAGGCCTCACCTGGCTCTCCCACCCCTTCAGGGCTCCGCCCCCTCCAGGTACATCCTCTGACCTGGGGGGCCTGGGGGGCCTGGGTGACAGGCTCTAGCCTGGGGTTGTGCTTCTCAGTGGAAGTGAATTTTGGTGAAAGTTTTCAGCAGCAGCCGCTGCTTCCTTGTTTTTTTTTGTTTGTTTGTTTTTTATTGTTGTTTTGTAAACAGCTTTATTGACGTACAATTCACACGCTTAAAGTGTACAGTTCAGTGGGTTTTAGTGTATTCACAGATGTGTGCCACTGTCGCCACGGTCCATTTTAGAACATTTCATCATCTCGAGAAGAGCCCCTTCTGTCTCTATGGATGTGCCTATTCTGGACGTTTCCTATAAATGGAATCTTGCAATGTACGGTCCTTTGTGTCTGGCTTATCTCACTCCGCATCATGTTTTCGAGGTTCATCCGTGCGGAGCGTGGGTCGCGCCTTCATTCCTTTCTGTGGCTGAATCCGATCTCCCTGCAGGGGCAGGCCACGTGCTGTTTACCCACGCCCCAGCGGGTGGGCGTGAGCTTGTCTGCGTATTTGGGGTGCGGAGAGTAAAGCTGCTGTGAACGTTCGTGTGCTGTTTCCATGTGCGCGTGCGTCCGCCTTTCTCCCGGGCGCGCCCAGGCGTGGAGTTGCTGGATCCTCTCTTAACCCTCTGTTTAGCCCCTTAAGCAACTGCCCAACTGTTTTCCAGTGTGGCCGTACCATGGCACATCCCCACCAGGAAGCTGCTTCTTGCCTCAGTTTCCCCTTTTTTGCCACACGGTGATGGCAGGGTTGGATGCGGTTCCCAACCATTTCTAGACTTCCAGGTCCCCCCCGCAACTCACCTTTGCTGGGGGAAGGGCCTGGAGGCCCTCGTGTCTTAGGCCCGAGGGACAGGGACAAGGAAGCCCCTGTCCATGGGCAGCCGGGGGCAGATGGGAGCGGGCGGCTGCTGGTGTCAGAAGCTTTGGAACCCGGGGCCTCACTGTGAATCTTCTCAGGTTCTTTGGAGACAAGGGACAGGCTGCCCCCTGCTTGGGGATCTCAGAGCAGAGGCTTCCAAGGGCGGATGGTGCCGGAGGCTAAAGGTCTGGTGTCTGGACTCTCGAAGGCCCCTGGCTTGGTGCCAGCCAGTGGGGACAGGGAGGGCGCCTCACAGAGCTGTTGCCGTCCCGTTTTCTGGATGAGGCTCGGCGAGGGGAGTGCCTCGTGTGGGCCACACAGCGGGCAATGAGGTGGGGAGGTGTGCTGAGCCCCTGGGGAGCGTCCGGCCAGTTCCGCACACATCTGCCAGGCCTGAGTGGCCACAGGCGTCCTCCGAGCAGGGGTGGCTCTGTGGTGCACCCTCTGCAGGGCCTGTCTACCACCTGAGTGCCAGAAGCCTGGGCCAGGGACGGCCTGCGGACCCAGGACCACGGGTCCCGGAGTTCAGTGCCCAGGTCTCTCTGCAGTGCAGTTCCAGCGCCCCTCCCTTCCGCAGGGACGGCCACCTGCGGCCTCCCTGGAAGAATCAGCGTTAGAAAGGATGAAAATAGCACAGAGGCGCTAACCAGGGGTCTGGGGCGCTGGCATGGTGGGCACGGCCCCTGTAGCCCGGCTGTGGGGACCGGGCCAGGCAGGGAGCGGTGTGGTGGCGAAGGGCGTGCTCACCAGCCCGACCTCTCTGCCGCTTTGAGTCATTGCTTCCTTCCTGTTCCAAGGCGTTATTTTAAGAAGCTGGTGTCACCAGCGGGTTGAGGGCTGGGGCTGACGCTTCATTTATTGCCAGCTCAGGCCGCCTGGGACTGTGGCTCTTCCTGGTGGCCCCGAGGGCTGGCTTGGAGCCTGAGGGGGCCGCCTCCTCCCTGGCCCCTGCTGCCTTTCTTAGTCACCACCATGCCTCATCTCTGCCCGCGCCCTGTGTCTGCCACCTGCTCCTTTTGCCCTCTTTCTGCCCCCTGAGTGGCTGTGCCTCCATGTTTAGAGGAGACAGAGGCTGGGCAAGAGAGAGGCGGGTGCTGAGAGCCGAGAGCCGCGCCCCGGGGTGCCATCTCCGCTGCCCCGGGCTCCACACTCCTCTGGGCCTCAGGAGGGAGGGAGTGCTCCTCACCTGGGTGTGACGATGAGGCCTGGGAGGGAGGGGCGGGCGCCGGCCGTGCCCCCAGCCTGTGTGGCTATTTAGGTGCCTCTCGGCCCCACGTGGGGACTCCAGCTGTCCTGGGCTGGGAAGCCGCCGGGGCTTTGTGCAGCCCGTTCTGCAGAGGGTGATGGGGACGTTGGGGAGTCCCCTCGGGCCCTGTGTCCCCTCAGCAATGCACCTGCCAGGACGTGTCACTGGCCCTCCCTCCCCCCACCCCCAGCTGGGCTTTCTAAGATGGCTGGCCTCAGCCTGTTGCCATGGCAATGCCCAGCATGGCGGGCAGCTCTGGGCCCGGAGTCTTCCCTGGGCTCCTGGGGTTCAGTCCTCGGGGAGTGGCTGGTACCCCATTTAGAAGCAGCAGCAGCCCACAGTACCCTCAGTCCTTCGGGGCCTTCGCCTTGTGGGCCCCTCACCCACGGCTGCCTTGAGAAGCAGGGGCTGGAGGCCACCAAGTGGAAGTGGAAGTGGCCTCCCTCTCCTGTGGCTTCGGTGGGTCAGAGGCTCAGCAGGCTCCCGCTGCCCCCAGAGGCTAGTCCCGAGTTCCTGCACCCGTCCTGTGCCGAAGAAGCCCTGTCCCGTCTGCCCAGCACTCCCTCCCGGCGGCTGTGTGCTAGGTGCTTCGGGCTGCCAGCTCCTCTCTGGCCCCTTTAGGCTTTTTGCTGTCTTTAAAGCCAAAAGAAGGCAAACTCCAAATTTCACCAAGTCTGAAATTTTCTGCGCTATCCAAAATTCCCACGAAGTAGGTCCTCTTTGCCCTACACCCATTTTTCAGATGAGGAAACTGAGTCTGTAGTGTTGAGGGCACCTGTCCAAGCTCATGGCTAGTGAAGGAGGAGCCGGCATTTAAATCAGGGCCTATTTGTTTCCAGAACCCAAACCTTTAAGCCGGGCGTCCCCAAACTACGGCCCGCGGGCCGCCTGCGGCCATTTTATCCGGCCCCCCGCCGCACTTCAGGAAGGGGCACCTCTTTCATTGGTGGTCAGTGAGAGGAGCGCAGTATGTGGCGGCCCTCCAGCGGTCTGAGGGACAGTGAACTGGTCCCCTGTGTAAAAAGTTTGGGGACGCCTGTTCTAAGCGATGCCTGCTTGCACCTGGCCTGTATTTGATTGGCATTTGATAGAGAAGATAACGTAGTTGCCCCTGATTATCTCGTGGGCATCTCACGGCCCCTTGCCATTCCTGAGACGAGGACCCGCAGCCCTCTGCAGGGAGGCTGTGCCGCACCTTCGCTGGGAAGTTCTGCACCGAGTCTGACCGTGGGCCCTCTTCTTCCTCCGTCCACTTCTCTTGTTCAAATCTCCAGGGTCGGGGTGGGGAAACTGCCCCCCATTCAGGGCTGAGCACCTGGGGAGGGGAGCCTGACCCGGCATGGGGAGGAATGGCCCATGCCAGCTGCAGGATGACATCTCTGTCCCCAGGAGAGTAGCTGAGCAGGAGCCTGGAATTGCCCTGGCCCAGTGGTGAATTCCCTAGGAGGGGATCTGGGGCCACAGGGAGGAAGGCAACATTGTCGCCGGCTGAGACTGTCTGTGAGGCTCTGCAGAGCTGCAGAGGCCCTCCCCTGGGGACGGGCAGGCGGGGGTCTGGACCTCATTGCTTGGGTGGCCCCCTCTGCCAGGGTCATCAGGAGGTGCGTGCAGCCCTCTCCCCAGGGAAGAGACTTGTGTGTCCCTTCCGTCACCGCAGCCCCGCCCTGAGCCTGCAGGACTTCTCGCCCCTATCTTTCCTGCTCCAGCTGATCACTCACGCTCTGTACCTGGTGTTCCCACCGTAGTACCCATGGCCACCCTGGGAGGCTCCTGCTGTGTGCGTGGGTGTGTGAGAGGGAGAGGGACGGGAAGAGGAAGGGAGACAGACACACAGACACACACACACACACACACACACACACACAGATACACAGACACATAGACACAGACACACAGACACGACACACACACAGATACACAGACACACAGACACAGACAGACACACACACACACACAGATACACAGACACATAGACACAGACACACAGACACGACACACACACAGATACACAGACACACAGACACAGACAGACACACAGACACACACACACAGACACAGATACACAGACACATAGACACACAGACACGACACACACGCAGATACACACACAGACACACAGACACAGACAGGCACACACACAGACACACAGACAGACACAGACACACAGGCACACACACAGACACACAGACAGACACACAGACAGACACAGACACACAGGCACGCACACAGACACATGCACAGACTCGGGCAGAGAGGGGCAGACTCCTTCCTCCAGTGCTGGAGCTCAGAGGCTGGCTCTCATTCAGGCTCGTCTCTTACCAGCTGTGGGCAAATGTCGTCACCTCCTAAGGACTCAATTCTCCCACGTGTGCAGCGGGGACGGTCGTGTCAGTTACGCGCGTGGTTGCATAGCTACTGCCGGGGAACAAAGCAGCCCCACATTCAGGGGCCCGAAGCGCGGCCGCTGACTGCTGCTCACTGCTCTGGAGGCGGCTGCGCGCTCCTGCGGGCGTGGGCTCAGCCCACGCAGCCCGTGGCCGGCGGCAAGTCGGTCGGTGGGCCGGTGGGCTCGCTCAGCCCGGGCTGCGTGGCGGCGCCCTGCTCCTTGTCTCTCTGCCCACTTCCTGCAGGCCAGGCTGGGCGCGTTCGTCCTCTTGACAGAGAAGCAGCAGGAACGCAAACTCTCATCTTCAAGCCTCTGCTTTTGCTAAGCGTGCAGCAGTTCCACTGGCCACAGCAAGGTCATGGTGGCTACAGGGCGGTGCGGAAGGTGGGTGCCATTGGCACAGTCATGCACGCTGACGACGGCAATGTGACTGGCACCGCGGGGCATTTCAGCCTGCAGGCGCTCACCTCAGAGCTTCGCATGCACTGCCCGTTTCATCTTCACAAGAACCCTATGAGTTTAACCCCATTTTTAGATGAGGAGAAACTGAGGCACAGATGGATTAAGTAACTTCCCAGGGAGACCCAGCTAGAAAGCGTCAGAACCGGGATTTGGACCAGGCTGTGCCCTTGGTTGCTAACCATGGTTCTTCCATCTGGGAGGGGACGCGTGGCAGCTGGCTGGGTCCTGCCCCGTCGCAGCCGGTGCTGTGCTTTCTGCGTCTCCTCGTGGCTCTTTGAAGCTCTGTCCTTGCTACCTGTGGCCCCGGGCATCTCTCTCTCGCAGCTGGGTGGGATTTGTGGTGTGTCATTGAGCCCTGATCCCCCTAGCCACCTTGTGGTGGTGGCGGCTCGCTGGCTTCTCCTCGGCCGCTGTGAGCTATGCCATAGGAGCGTCCCAGCGTCCATCTCCTGGACGAGCACAGCGCCCAGGTGCTCCCAGGCGTCTGCACGGCGGTCGGAGGCGGAGGCTTCGGGAGGTGGCTTCTGTCTCTCTGGGGGATGTGTGCGCCTACACTGGCTCCCCCCAGCTGTGTGCTAGCCTTCCGTCACCCCAGACCTCACCAATGCTTGGCATTGTTCACCGTTTTCATCTTCTGCTGGTTAGTGGGGACAGAGTGGTGTCTTTCGGTGTCGGGATGCGTGTTTCCACGGTGAGCCGGGAAGCCAAGTGGCTCGCCACGTTAGGGGCGACCTCTGGGCTGTGCGGGCTCGTCCTGGTGTGCTCTGGGCAGTGGTTCCTTCCAGGCCAGCGCTGCCAGTGCCCTGTAGGGCAGCCACGACCCCCTGGGTGGGGGTGGTCACGGCACCCACAGCTGTCCCCAAGGACCCAGTTTCATCCTGTACCTGGCCGGGGCCGCTGCAGGGTCCCTGTGTTCCGTTTCATGCCTGGTTGCGGCTGAGCGCTCGCCCAGAGGATGGCTCCTTGGAGCCAGGGCCGCGGCTCCTGCCAGTGGGTCTGCGTGGGCAGCAGCTGGCGGGCTCTGACGCGATTCTCTCTCTCCCTCTGCAGCCGTTGTACAACCAGCCCTCCGACACCCGGCAGTATCATGAGAACATCAAAATGTGAGTGCTCTCGGGCAGCCGTGCAGACACGGGGGCACGGTGGGTGGGTGGGCTCTCAGCGGCCCGTGTGGGACGTGGGCTCTCTGTTCCCATTAGGCGCTCCTGGCCAGGGCCAGGTGCTCGAGGAGCGGACAGGAGACAGTCCTAGGTGGGGCCTCGGCTGGGGTCGGAGCAGGCCTGGGGTGGGGGCGGGGAGTAGAGCGAGCTCCCCCTCCAAGGCTTCGGGAAGCAGGGCCGGCTTTGGGAGGGTGGGTGAGGGAGCTCCTGGTGCATGGGTGGGCCTGGAGAGATGGCAGTCAGAGGCCCCAGGCTGCGTGTCTGCGTCCTGTGCAAGCAGGACGGGGCTGTTGCAGGCGGAGGGCAGCCAGCTCTGGCAGATGGGGAGTGGCCCGGGGCAAGCGGAAGCCTCATGTTTTGGGCTCTGGCATAAGCATGTTTTGGGAGTCAGCTGGCATCTGCACAGAGAGATCCCTCTGGCACAGCCCAGCGTGGGGTGGACCAGAGCACTCGTCCAGGCCCTGAGGCTTCGGAGGTGGCCAGTGTGATATAGCCTAATGATGGGGGCCTTTTCCCAGACGGATGCCAGGAGGGAAGAAAATGTCAATTAAGTGCCACGTGCAGATGGATGGGGCAGTGCTGGAGGCCGGTAGCATTGTATCTGCAAGCGGGTGCAAGGCGTTGGAGGCGTGGCTGCCGGAAGGGGGCCAGCTTTTTCTTGGGATGCATTAATGGGAGCATAGACTGCTGGGCTGAGGAGGGGATGTTATCTCATGTTATTGCCCAAGAACCCAAAAGGTAAAAGGGGCTGCAGATCTTGCCCTTTGAGGAACATGTGGCCGTGGGTGTGGCGGGCTGGTAGGTTGGAGGTGAGACTCTTCGGGATCATAGCTGTTGAAGTTCCAGGTTTGTCATGGTGAGAGTGTGGCTGCAGAGGGAGGCGTGTAGCTGCTTCGGTGGGTAGTTCAGCCTGGTCTGCTTGTCCGAGCTTTTCTGTAATGGAACTACACACTACATAGCAGTGGTGAGCTCCCTGGTTTTGAAGGCATGCAAAGCTCCCATGTGTTCACACATCTGCAGGTGCTGCCCTAGAGGCCAGGGAGATCACTGCCGTTGCAGCTTCGAGAGTCGCTGACTAGTCCAGGCTCAGCTGCTCAGCTCAGCCACCCTGTCGCAGCTCCTAGTGATTGTGGCAGAAGCCTGGAAATCTCCTTGCTGGTCGAGGCTCTTGGCCCTCTCGGGTTCGGGAGCATCTGACAAAGACACTTCACCAGTGTGGCTGGCACGGGCCCATCGTCAGCTGGTGTCCGGTGGGGACTGCAGTGTCAGAGTGTCAGGAAGGGGCATGTGTCCTGGGCTGGTGCGGGATGCCCAAGTCAGATGCAGCCCGGGCTCCGCATCGGCCTGGTGGGCTCATTCATCTGGCACCATGTCCCTTTTGACTCCATATCGTTTGTCTTCCAGTCAGGCTACCCTGTCCCTGCTGCAGCTTTCTGGGACCTGCCTCACTCTGGGGCCCCTGTCTGAGGTGGGGAGCCACAGGTGGGGGGTGGTGAAGGCAAGGGGGGACATTCTTAGGATCTCATCACAGGTGGTTTAGGGGATGAGGGAGGGGTGTTCTCAACTGCGTCTGGGCTATTTGGGGCGTTCCTTCATTTATCCACTCATTCATTCATTCATCTGTTCATGCATCACACCTTTATTGCGAGCCTGCTGTGTGTCGGTTTCTGTGCTAGGCCTTGGCCGCTCAGCCTTAGGTAAAACAGAGTCCTCACCTCTCATCAAGATTTGTCCGGCAGTGGAGACAGAGTCAGAACGAGTTAAGTAAACAAAGCAGGAGAACCTCAGCTAAGCCGGCGCAGTGCCGGGGCTCGTGTCCATAATCCCAGCACTTTGGGAGGCCGAGCGGGGAGGATTGCCTGGGGCCAGGAGTTCGAGACCAGCCTGGCCAAACAGCACAACTTGAAAAGAAATTAGCTGGGTGTGGTGGCACGTGCCTGTGGTCCCAGGTACTCGGGAGGCTGAGATGGGAGAATTGCTTGAGCCCAGGAGTTCAAGGCTGCAGTGAGCCGTGATTGCACCACTGCACTCCCGCCTGGGTGACAGAGCAAGACTCTGTTTCTAAATTTAAAAAAAAAAGAAAAGAAAAAGGAAATGCCAGCAAATCGAAAGTACTATGCTCACTTAACTCTCTTAAGCTCTTTATGTCTTCGTATACCTACTTATATTTTTCCTTTTTGACATCATAATTTGTGAAAGCCACATTATTATACTGACAACTTTACATAGGGTTTTTTTCACTTAAAGTGAGTGATATTTTAAGCTGAAAATGTGGACGATTTCAGGTAATAAAAACAGCCATACAATCTAAACAAAAGAGGAGCAAGATACTCATATGGTTAACACCAGAAAATAGATATGGCTTCATCTTTGTCTAAGTAGAATAAAACTATAAACATATTAAAACCAGTGCTGTATTCAACATCCCATAATCTTCATCAGAGAATGGCTATGGTCTGTTAAAGCACATTTTGACTAAATAGGTAACTACCTCACTGAATTTGTTCCAAGTCTTAATCACTAACAAACATGTCTATGCTTAAAACAAACAGATGGGCTGGCCGCGGTGGCTCACACCTGTAATTCCCGAAATTTGGGAGGTCGAGGTGGGCGGATGAGGTCGGGAGCTCAAGACCAGCCTGGCCAACATGGTGAAACCCTGTCTCTACTAAAAATTTAAAAATTAGCTATACGTGGTGGCGTGTGCCCATAGTCCCAGCTACTCGGGAGGCTGAGACAGGAGAATTCTTTGAACCTGGAAGGTGGAGGTTGCAGTGAGCCGGGATCGTGCCACTGCACTCCAGCCTGGGCAACGGAGCAAGACTCAGTCTCAGAAAAATAAAATATAAAACAAACAGATGAGTATTTAAGATTTCTTAACACTGTAAGCAATCAATTTTGGTTAGAAAAATATTTGTGTAAATTATTGGAACTGATTTGTCCTTAGAATTTTAGGGTTCTTTTGGATATTTTCTACTAAAATTATCATCCCATTTATATTTTAGATTTCAGTGTGGTTATTAAATTTCAATGTGTAGTCATTCATTTTAAAAAACATTTTGTGACTCTGGTGAGTGGGGTGATGGGAGGGAAAATGAGGGGGTGGCATTAGCCAGAGAGGTCAGGGCAGGCCGTGACAGTTGAGGGGACCCTTGGAGGCTGAACAACAGCCAGCTGTGTGGATCTCTGGGGAGTGTCCCAGACAGTGGAGCAGGAGTTGCAAAGGCCCTGGGGCCTCCCTGAGCTGGCAGGGGTCACAGAGAAGGCCGATGGCCCAAGGGGATAAGTGAGGGAGAGAAGGGCACAGGCCTGGTCACCGGGGGCTGGTAAGGAGTTGGGGTTTTATTATCTGCTGGAAGGGAAGCTAGCAATGAAGTTTATCCCAGGAAGCAATGGGATCAGATTTTTGTTTTATTTATTGATTAGTTTATCTGGGGATGGAGTCTCCCTCTGTTGCCCAGGCTGAAGTGCAGTGGGATGATCTCAGCTCACTGCAACCTCCGCCTCCCAGGTACAAGTGATTCTTCCGCCTCAGCCTCCAGAATAGCTGGGATTACAGGCGCGCGCCACCACACCCAGCTAATCTTTTATATTTTTAGTAGAAACGGGGTTTCACCATGTTGGCTGGGCTGATCTCGAACTCCTGACCTTGTGATCCTCCCGCCTCGGCCTCCCAAAGTGCTGGGATTTATAGATGTGAGCCACCGTGCCCAGCCAGATTTTTGTTTTAAAAGTTTACTTTGGTGGCCGCAGGGAGAAAGGACCTGGGGATGGGGGCGAGAATCCTGTGGGAAGGCCGTTGCGGGAGCTGCTGAGGTGGGTAGTGAGCGCCCTGTCGCTGGGAGGTATGCAAGCTAAGGGTGCATAGTATTCAGGAGAGCTGCAGCGCCCAGGAAGCTACCCTCAGCAGCCTTTGCACCCTGCACTCCTTGCAGGCTCTGATGTCTTGTGACCCTGCTCGTGCTGGACTGCAGAAACTGTCCCAGGTCCAGTGCTGGAGCATGGGAAGGGAGGCCCCACGCAGGCCCCGTCCTGCCACGGGGCGCGATACAGGGGCCTTAGGCGTGACCGAAGCTTGTTCTGCCCATCTGACCAGCCGTGTGTCCCTTGCTCTCTGGGTCTCAGTTTGTGCATCTGCAAGACAGAGGCGATGGTGACTTGCCTCATACTTGCTCACTGAGGTCAGTGCTCAGCATGTAGAGCACAGACTATGGTTTTGGTTCTTTCTGTTATCTACAGAGACCCAGACTCATTCATTCATTCATTCATTCACTCATTTAATAAATATTTACTGAGCATCTGCTATATGCCAGGCACCGTTTTGGGCCTCCAGGAGATAGCAGTGAACGAGGCCTGACATTCTAGTAGGGGAGGCTGATGAGAATAAATACGTTGTAATAAGCGACTGCAGCCGTGGGACAATGAGATGATCCAGCTGGGGTCAGGCGGGGCACCCGGCCTCCTCCCGAGCAGTCTCCCCTGAGCTCACGGCCTCCTCGCCCCTACTGCTGTCATTGCTGGAAGGTGGGAGGTCATTCCCTCCCCAGAGACCTCGCCCTGTCACTTTAATTTCTCTGTGTCTGCGTGCTGGGGCCGCGGAGTGAAAGTTAATTTCACGCCTGACTTCCTGCCATACAGGCGATGGCAGACACGTTGGAGTCGCCCGAGCCGCCTCCACTGCCCTCCCTCCGCCACCTGCTTCGGGCACTGCCGGCGTCACCTGCTGCAGGAGGGCGTGCTCAGACCTCTGGGGCTCTGGGAAGCTGGGGCGGGGTCAGGGCAGCCCCAGAGCGGGCTCCATCGAGGGATGCACCCTGCCCTGGGCAGGACCCTCCAGGGATTCCTGGGCATCTGTGGAACCTGCGTGGGACACAGTGCAGGGGTGTGGGCCCCAGGCATGAGCAGCAGCCTGTGGTCAGGCGTGTCCTGCCCCCCTGCCCGGGGCTGCCCTGGCCGTGGTCCTCTCAGGCCTGGAAACCCGTGGTTTCTTCTGCTGCTCGCTTTTCTTTTTTCGAAGCCTAATTTCTTCCCTCCTGCCACCTCCTTGCGGGGTCGGCTGATGGAAAGTGTCAGCGCTGGGCTGCGCAGGCGGAAACGGGGAGCAGTCCGGACCCAGGTTACTCTCGGCAGGTCTCTGGGGTCTCGATCAGAGACGTAGGACGACTTCCCCAAGGTCACACAGCCAGGCTCCTAGGCCAGTCCTGCACCCCTCCTGGGTCTGCCCTCCAGGCCCTGCCCTCCCTATCTGGGCGACCTCACGCAAGTCATACCACTTCGCTTGGCACTGTCACAGCCTTTGGTTGCCACTCAGTGAGCAGAAGGTTCCGACCATCACCCCAACCCGCAGTCTCTTCCCAAGACATCTGGGCCTGCACGGCTGCCCCACCCTTCCTCTCCCCTGCAGCCGGGGTCAGGCTGTCCCTGCACACCCCTTCTGCCCCTCCAGATTCTCTGTCGCCGCCTCCCTCCCTGGAACCCAGGGCTCTGCTCATTTTCTTCTTCCTACCCCATTCCTCTGCTTCTCCCAGGCCTCAGCTCAAACCTCCTTTCCTCCAGGAAGCCTCCCTTGATTGCCCCAAGCTTTCCTTTTCCAGAACCCCATAAGCCCCAGGACCAGTCCCAGCCGGGGTCCTACTGGGCTCCCCGGGGACACTCTCCTAATTCCTGCTTCCTTATCCCCCCTTCCTACCTCCTGCCTCTCCTCCCTAGTGCCCTGGCAGGTGACGACACTGGATTTCCCTATAGGGTGCGTGTTTGTAAACCCTGACTTTGCCTCTACCAGCAAACTCATCACAGGCAGCTCGGCCTGCCCCTCCAGAGCTCTCCTGGACACTGTGGTCTCAGGAGGACAGAAGCTCAGCAGAAAAGATGTGTCTGTAAGCTATTCGCGTCTTCATTACCTAAACACTGCTTGGAACAAAATAAACACTTAAAAAGAAGTTTGCCGGAGGAATGTGGAGCACGTGGCACCATAAACCAGCAGTTGAGGGGTCTCGAGCCCAGGTGGCTGCCTCTGGGAGTGGGAAGGAACGTCTGAGTGAGGAGGCTGGTGCGAGGCAATAGGGCGTGGTAGGGACTGCGGAACGGGGAGCCCGGCGGCCTTTGGAAGGGGCAGCCAAGCCTCAGTTTTTCAACCTGTGCCCATGAAGGGGTGCGGCCCGATGACCTGATGTTTTCAAGAGAAGCTTTAGGTTCAGTTTTTTTTTTTTTTTTTTTTGACAGCCTCTGATTTTCAGGCTGGTAACGAATTTAGGATTTTAGAAGGCACCATGGCCCAACACAGCGCTCCCAGGGGTGCTCTCGGGGGCCGGCTCCGGCCGGTGCTCCGTGCCATTTGCAACCTGCTTCGGACTTGGCATGTGTCCTCTTGCGTGGGACGTGGACGTCGCTGGGGGCCAGGCGCTGTCCTTGCTTTGGGAGGAAACCTGGATCAGCCAGGGAGGATGCACAGCCTCGGTCACCGCCCGTCAGCGGTGAGCAGAATGTGCACCCCGAGGCTGGGTGCTCCCCGAGTCTTTTCGGCTGCAGTGAAGGCGTGTGGTTTGCTGGGGGTCACACGCCGCACTGGCTTCTCGGGGCTGCCTTAACACTCGGCGGTGCACTGTGCGGCTGACAAGGGCAGGAGCTGTCTTGTGTCGCGGTGCCGGAGGCCAGCGGTTGCAGTCCAGGTGCCGCAGGGCCGTGCTCTCTGGAAGGCCCCGGGCGACGCTCCTGCCTGGCCGGTTCCAGCTCCTGGCAGCCGCTGGCCTCCTTGGCGTTCCTGGGCTGGGAGATGCGTCAGTCCCGGCCTTCGTGTTCGCGTGGCGTCCTTCCCGTGTCTGTTCGCGGCATCTCCCCCGGGGCGTGTTTGTCTCTGTGTCCAAATTTCCTCTTTTCCTAAGTCACTGGATGAGGGCCCTCCCCAGCGACTTCTTTCCGACTCGCCCCTGCTCTGAAGACCTTGTTTCCAAATGAGCTCGTGTTTTGAGGTGCTGGGGCTGAGGGCTTGCACATATCTGTGTTTTGGGTGGGGACTGGGGGTGACGTTCCCACCTGTTCTAGGCAGCATGCCTCCTGCAAACCCCGGAGTCAATTTTATATGGTCCTCACCACAGGGTTTCAAAGTGGATGATCTCTCTTCTTTTGTGGGAAGGCGGGACCGTTGGTTTTGGAATCACTGGATTGTACGCTGCACGACAGAAGGGTTGCAGGTACATTGCAGAGAGTCCCTCACGTGCACAGCCTGTGTAACAGCCGGGAAACACTTCGCACCGCTGGGGCCTGCCATGGTGGCCCACGCCTGTCATTCCAGCACTTTGGGAGGCCACCGTGGGAGGACCACTTGAGGCTAGGAGTTGGACACCAGCCTGGGCAACAAAGCGAGACCTCATCTCTACCAAAAAACGAATAGCTAGGGATGCTGGCATGTGCCTGTGGTTCCAGCTACTCGGGAGGCTGAGGCAGGAGGATTGCTTGAGCCCAAGAGTTCGAGGTTGCAGCGAGCCACGAGCCACGATCAAGCCGTGGCACTCCTGCCTGGAGACAGAGCAAGACCCCGTCTCTAAAAGCAAAAGTGGAAACAAAACAAAATACTAAGAAAGAAATAGCCTCGCTGAGCTGCCGGCTGTCTTTGCATTTCCACCCGTCTTCTGCTAATGTCTGGTTGCTGGTCCAGGATCGGATTCAGGTTCTCGCGTGGCGTCTGTGCTCACGTCTGCTTAGTCTGCAGCCGGTGACAGCATCTCAGCCTGTCCTTGTTTCTCACGACCACAGTGCTTTTGAAGAGTGCTGGTCGAGGCTTTCTTTGACAGGTGTTTTCTCCGGGTAAGACTCGGGTGGTGGGTTTTGGGGAAGAGCAGAGAGCGGTAAGGGGGCTGTGTGTTGCCGACATGATATAGGGGCTTGCCCTGGGTCTTCCCGGTCCCCTGAGAGTTTTCCCTGCTTTGCTCTGTTCTTTACAAGGCAGTCACCAAGTCCCACCCACCTTCCAGGGGAGGGGTGTTAAGCTCCGCCTCTTGGAGGGAGGGATGTAAAGATTTGTGGCTGTAAGTTAGAGCCACCGCCATGATTCGTACATACTTGAGGGAAGATTCTTTGAGGCTATGCAAATTTCCTGTTGCTCCTTAAAATTTTGCCAACCAGTTTCGCATTCAGCCCGGATCTTGCCAGCGGTGCTTGGGTTGTGACGGCGCTCTAATGCCCACGTTCTGTTTCCCTCACTTCTCAGACACGTGTTCACTGAACTCGAGAAGAAGGCTGTATCCCAGATTCCCCCCCCCCTTGTTGATGTGTTGAATCATGTGTTTATAATAACATGGTCTCGGGGTATTTGTTTTACTCTTGGGACCCTCGTCTGGCCCAGGGTGACATGTCACTGCGCTGTCCCAGCTCTGGCGGTCGGAAGCCTCCAGGCTGCGTTCTGTGTCCTTATGACCGTTGTTTTCTTTTGTTTTTGGCAATTCTTGGCTTCAAGTCACCCTGGGCTCTTCTTGCAAACTTCCTGGCCGGGCCCTGGATCCAGCAGCGTCTCCAGGCGGTACAGGGTCTGAGGTCTGGGGTCCGGGGCCTGCGGTCCGGGGTCCAGGGTCCAGGGTCCAGGGTCTGGGGTCTGGGGTGGAGGGTGGGATTCGCCGAGATCTGGGTGCTGCTGTGCTCCTGGCTCCGGGGCCCCACGCTGCCTCTAGGTGGTCACAGCTGTCTTTTGCATAAAAGATGGTGGGTGAAAAAGTTGAGAAGCTGGATACTAAAGAGAAGAAACCTGAAGCTAAGAAGGCTGATGCTGGTAGCAGAGTGAAAAAGGGTCACCTCCAGGTGAAAAAGCCCAAGAAGGGGAAGCCCCATTGCAGCCGCAATCCTGTTCTTGTCAGAGGAATCGGCAGGTGTTCCCGATCTGTGTATTCCAGAAAGGCCATGTTCGAGAGGAAGTGCTCAGCGGCTAAATCCAAGGAGGTTGAAAAGAAAAAGGAGAAGGTTCTTGCAGCTGTTACAAAACCAGTTGGTGGTGACAGAAACGGCGGTACCCGGCTGGTTCAACTTCGCAAAATGCCTGGGTATAATCCTACCGAAGATGTGCCTCGAAAGCTGCTGAGCCACGGCAGAAAACCCTTCAGTCAGCACGTGAGAAGACTGCGAGCCAGCATCACCCCGGGACCATTCTGATCATCCTCACTGGACGCCACAGGGCAAGAGGGTGGTTTTCCTGAAGCAGCTGGCTAGCGGCTTGTCACTTGTGACTGGACCCCTGGTCCTCAGTCAGGTTCCTCTGCGAAGAACACACCAGAAATTTGTCGTTGCCACCTCAACCAAAATTGACATCAGCAACGTAAAAATCCCCAAACATCTTACTGATGCTTACTTTCAGAAGAAGCCGCTGCGGAAGCCCAGACACCGGGAAGGTGAGATCTTGGACACAGAAAAAGAGAAATACGAGATGACAGAGCAGCCCAAGATTGACCAGAAAGCTGTGGACTCACAAACTTGACCCCAAATCAAAGCTATTCCTCAGCGCCAGGGCCACCTGCGATCTGTGTTTGCCCTGACAAATGGAATTTATCCTCACAAATTGCTGTGTTAAATGTCCTAATAACCTAATTAAATAAACGATTACCTTTTGAAAAAAAAAGGAAAAAGACCAAACCCTTTGCCCTGTTGAAACTCCCAGGACCCTGTGGGGCTGGCCCTGCCGGGCTGGCTCACAGCCCCTGCCCCGTCCTCTCTGCCCCTCCCCGGCACCGCGGGCTGGCCCGTCTTCTTTCTGTCTGTCCTTCCCTTCCTTCTGGATCTTCCCAGAGCGGGGTCCTTCTGCTGGCATAGATCCCAGCCCAAGGTCAAGGCCATCTCCTCTGGGAGACCTTTCTACACCACGGCCCCCCACGCCCCTCCCCCAGCACTCTGTAGCCCACCATTCTGTTTAAGTTCCCAAATCCAGGGTTATCTTGGCCATCTTGCTGACTGTCCCTGTCACCTCTGTGAGGGCCCTCAACTGTGTCTTGCCCCCCGCTGTGTCCCCAGCAGCTGGCACATAGTAGATGCTCAGTAAACCGTTGTTGAGTAACAGAAGATGAAGCTGTGATGCCACCGATTTCAGATGAGGAAACGGAGGGCTTCTGAGGTGGGCCCAGAGACAGCCTGTCGTGAGATGAAGGGTGCTGGTCCTGGCCTGTGGGACTGAGGACCCCTGGGGCCCGTCCTGGCTGGGGTGGGCGCCAGGCTGATGGAAGGTGGGGAGTCCTGGCTGAGGCGCCACCAGAATGACCCAGGGACGGAGGCGGGTTCCAGGCCCTTGAGCCCCATGAGGCTTCGCTCGTCCGTCAGTGCCTGGAGTTCCCTCCTGTTCCTGTTTCCAGGGGGGCTGGGGTCCTGGGGGCTGGACAGACGTGGCTCCCCGTCAGCGGCTTTGGAGCTTTGAGGGGGTGCAGACACTGCTGAGAATATGAAGAAGGCGGGGGTCCCCTCCCCAGAAGAGTGGGTGCCACTGTGTGCCCTGGCTTGGGGACAGCAAGTTACGGTGTACAGCAGGCTCCTAGGCGGCTGTGGCCCCAGGCTCAGCGAGGCCAGCTGCAAGCCCCGCTTTGTGTGGTGGGGACTGCGGGGAGGGTCTGGGGTCCGAGTGCGGCGGCGGGCGGGGGTGTCCTCCAGCCCTCACGGCAGGGGCTCTGCTCTCTGGGGCTCCCTCCCTTGACCGTCTCGAGCTCTCTGTCCCCTTCCTTTGGATCTTGTCTCTGTCTCCCTGTCTCTGCTTCTCTCTGTCTTTCCCTCTCCCAGTTTCATTCCTCTGAGTCTCTGTCCCTTTTGGACGGCGTCTCTCTGGCTGCCGCGGTCTCTCTGACCCTCCTCACTGTCCCCGGCAGTCTCGTCTCTGAGCCTCATCTCCAGGCCTCCGCCCTTTCTTAGATCTCATCTCTCTGTCTCTCTGTCTCTCCCCTTCTCCCAGTCTCTGTCTCCCTGTCTCTCTCTCTCTCTGGGCCTCTGTCTCTCTCTTTCTGGGTCTCTGTTTCTCTCTCTCTGCGTCTCTATCTCCCTCTTTCTCTGGGTCTCTGTCTCTGTCTCTGTCTGTCTCTCTCCCTCTCTCCCTGGGTCTCTGTCTGTCTCCCTGGGTGTCTGTCTCCCTCTCTCTGTGAACCTCTGTCTCCCTGGACCTTCCCGCTTCCCGGGGAAGCTGCAGTGGTATGTGCAGCCTGCTTGGTTGAGCCTGTGGCCCCTGCCTGAGAAGTCTGAGCCCCCCTTGGGGGTTTCCTGAAGTCCAAGCCTGGTGGCCCCCCACCTACCCCCACCCTCCCTGTGTCCTTCCGGGTGCAGCAGGGCTGGCTGTGCTGGAGGCTGTCACTGCACCGGGTTGGAGCCAGCCCCGGGGACACCCAGGCCACCCTCGAACACCCTCTCTGTGGTCACAGCAGGCCTCGGGCCGTCCTCCGGCCTGCACTCCTGGTGGGAGGCTGAGGCTGCTTCTCTGTGAGCCTTTCCCTGGGCAGGTGTGGCTGCCGGCTCGTGTGGCTGGCTCGTGTGGCTGCCGACTCGTGTGTCGGGGCGGGCAGCGCAGGCCCCCGGCTCTGGGAGCCCTCCTGTCTGCACGCGGGGCTCGACCTACATGTTGGGGCGGAGTGCGGCCTGGGGTGCGGGGCAGGAGGGACGAACACTGGCAGCTCACGGGTCTGTCTGGGGGTCCAGTACGGGCAGGTCTTACCTCCCTGAGAACCAATAACGGGGCAAATTTGGGGGTCGCTGTCAGCAAAGAGGATGGCGCGGGCTGGCACCTGAGCCTCCCGGTGACTGTCTGCTGCTTCCGTCCCTCGCAGAAACCAGGCGATGCGGAAGAAGCTCATCTTGTACTTCAAGAGGAGGAACCACGCTCGGAAACAATGGGTAGGTCGGTGCGCGGCCCCGCGGGCTCCCTGAGATCGGGAGGATCGAGTCCACGGGAGGCCACACCTGCCGGGGCCTCCAGGTTCCGTGTGTCCTCACGGAGCACCCAGGCCGTGGAGGAAAAGCCACGGCGGCAGGAAAGGAGGAGGGACGGCCGCTGCCTCCAGAAGCCCCTGGGCGGGCGGGCGGGCGCTCCGCGGCCCCTCTTCCAGCCTGGAAGGGAAGAAAGCACAATGTTGGCCTGGAGAACAAGGTGCCAAGCTTCAGTCGCAGGACCTGTCCTGGGTGCTTCCTGCAGAAAGAGAGGTGTTGGAGCGAGGTGGAGGATCGGGGGCTATGCTGGGCAGCAGGGGCCGCAGGCCGCACCCTTACACACGAGCCTTTCCTGGTGCCCCAAGCCTGCGCTCCTGGGCAGCGCCTTCACCCAAACAGAAGAGGGTGCTGACCCCCGCGTCTGAGCCCACGGCGGCGAGGCTGGGTGTGCCAGAGGCATGTGGGGGTGGGTTAGGGTAACTGCACGTCACCGATTCCCAGAGGAGATCAGGCTTGAGTGTTCTCCCAGCCGGCAGGGGAAGAAGCGTGGACTCAGATGGGCTTCGACAGGAGAGGAGCGGCGCAGCTGGCAGCGTTGTTGGGGGTGACTGCAGGAACAGTCTCTCAGGTCAAGTCTTGCCTTCACTTCGCTTCCTTTATTTGTTTTTGAGACGGAGTCTCGCTCTGTCCCCCAGACTGGAGTGCAGTGGTACGACCTCTGCTCACTGTAGCCTCCGCCTCCTGGGTGCAAGCGATTCTCCTGCCTCAGCCTCCTGAGTAGCCGGGATCACAGGCGTGCGCCACCACACCTGGCTAATTTTTGTATTGTTAGCGGAAACAGGCTTTCACCATGTTGGCCACACCGGTCTTGAACTCCTGACCTCAGGTGATGCACCTGCCTCGGCCTCCCAATCACAGATGCTCTGATGAGGCCAGGAGAGGGCACGGGTCCTGTGAACCAGTGGCCGATGCCAGGGAGATGGAGTGAGGCCACCTGGTTTTGGCTCATGGGACCTTCTCTAGAGTTGAGGATGATATCATTGGCTCCACCCAAGCCACGGGGCTGCTGGGACATCGTGGGGGCTGGGATAAGGCTGGGGAGGCCCTGAGACGGTCCCCGCCTGGGGAAGAGGTGGGCTGATGGGGACTGCTGCCTTGTGATTCTTGGACAGGAGAAGCGGCAAGGGCTGGGAACTGGGTTGGCTGGAGGGTGGAGGGGCTCCCCTCACACCTGCAGCCCCCGCCCCAGGCACCCCTCCACTCTCCCTGAGCTGTTTTGGGGTGGGGCCTGTGAGCCAGCTCCCTGTGGGACCTTCCCTGGGTCAGATCTGCTGGGCGCCATCCTCCAGAGAGGTCCCCCGGGGCGCGGGGGTGGCTCAGTCATGCGCAGCCTGCAGGTCGGTGGTACACAGTAGGTGACAGCGGTGCAGCTGGACCTGAAACGGGCCGGGGCAGAACAGCGTGTGGGACACCAAGCTGACCAGATGCCTTCGGGGCCTGGGTGCTGGCAGTCCTGGAGCACTTACTGTGTGCGAGGGGCACAGTCGCTGTGACGCGGGCCCTGTCCTCAGACCTGCAGGCTGCAGGGACAGATCGTGTGTAAGGATGAGGAAGGATGCCCGCACAGCCTGCCCTTCCAACGCCTGTTGCGTTCTGGCCGCTCTTCTGAGTGCTCTCCATACATAAGAGCATTTAGTCCTGGGAGCTGGGCACTTGCTCAGCCTCATGTTTCAGATGAGGAAATTGAGGCTCAGAGAGGTTAAGTAACTTGCTCTAGGTCACACAGTTGGGAAGTGGTGGAGCTGATATTTGAACCCAGAGCACCTGGTTTCTTAGCCTATGCTCTGAACCCCCGAGGGGCAGTTCCGAGAGAGCCCAGGATAAGCACCTCAGAAAAGGCATCAGGCATTTAGGAAGTGAAGTGTGTGCAGGGGTGGAGACAGGCTAGACAGAGGGCACATGGGAGGGTGTGTGGGGTGCGGTGGTGTGCTGAGCTGCCACACGGCAGGGCTGAGCAGTGGCTGGGGAGGGGGACACCAGGCAGGCATGGGGTCCTGGGCAGGTGTGAGGCCACGTGGGCCAGGTGACAGGCTTTGCTGGGGCAGGAGGTGCTGGCACCTGGCTTTGGAAGGAGGGGTGGTACAATGTGGGAGGAGGGTCTTCCCTTGGCCCTGCCTGCCTGCCTGCCCTGGCCCTGACCTTGGCTGGGCACTAGAGGGAGGAGACACTTCCAGCCAGACGCTGGTTCCTGGGAAGCTGTGGGGCAGCCCTCGGGACCCAGGCTCTGCTCAAAGGTGAGGAGAGGTGACTGCCCCGCAGTGCCTTGCCCAGCTTCCTGAGACCCCTGCCTTGACTGGATGGTGCCCACAGGCACTGGGCCCGGCGCAAGAGGCTCTTGAAACGAGCATCCCGTCCATACCCACGAAGGTGCCGGGTGCCCAGGAGGCACAGGCCAGGAAACAGACCCAGCATGTGGGGAGAAGAGCTGGGCAGAGAGATGGGCTGGGGGATGGGCTGGGGGATGGGCTCTGGAGATGGGCTGGGGACCTCAGTGCTCAGGTGGGAACAACCAGAAAGGACTGGCTTTGTGCAGACCCGGGAGTCAGGGTGTCATGCAGAGGGCGCTGCAGGTGCGGAGGCTCCAAGGCTGAGCCAGCTCAGGACGGCACGTGGCAGGAGCCGGGTCACCTGGAAACATCTGCCCTCCAGCTAGGATGGGGCATTCAGCTTTGATTCCAAATGCAGTGAGACACCGCATTTATTCTTAATACGTGTATTTGTAATAAAGAATCCGAAGTCCATTCTAAGAAATTTGACAGAAGCGTACGAGGAACACCTATATACCCACAGCCTAGGATCAGCCAGGGTCACCAGAGCCTTGTATTTGCTGTGTGTGTAACGCGAATATGAATGTGTTTGCTGTTGCACTACTGGAAGAGGAGGGTGCAGAGGCCCCGCCCTTCAGCCCTAGTGAACACTGCCACTGGGCCGCCTGTGAGGAAGGAAGTCCTCGCATTCCACACCTAAAATGACTGACTACCAGTTCAGCACCATTCTTGCCCCCAACCCACCTTTCCGCCCTTGGGGTGGAAGCTGTCTGGGAGGGCTGGAGAGGATCTGATTTCCATTTAAAAGGATCCCTGCAGCTGCTGGAAGGAGCTCGTGCGGGAGGTGGAGCTGGGTTGGGCATGAGCGCTTTAAAGATCTCCAGTGGCTCCCTGGGGGGCCTTGGAGGGGTTGGAGGGCGAAAGCAGCTTATTTAAAGCTAGAGGAGAGTCAGGCAGAAACCAGGGACTTCTAAGCAGTTCACGGTGGCTCGGGGCCCTTCTTAGGAGAGATGAAAATAACTTCAACAGCCCCTGATGCTTCGGTGGCAATTGGGATGGTGGGATGGTCTCTTTCTTGTTGCATAATAAGCCGAAGCCCCCGACTTCATTGATTTCAGTAAGGTCTGGGGAGAGGGCTTGGCCAAGACCTCCAGGGTGCCTGTCCCACCCCCACAGACCGCCCTCAGACGCAGGGACCCCCGCACCTCAGCGGATTCCTGGGACCCACCTCTTCGCAGAAAGCAGGGATTTGTTCCTGTCACAGGATGTTTCGCACCAACAGCCTCCAAGCCTGCCGAGTCTCCTGGGGAGCTAGGGCGGGGGTGGTGGGGACTGGAGGCCCACTGGCTGAGAGGCTGGCTCAGTCTGTGCTCCTAGAGGCAAGGCTGAGGCCGCTCCTTTTCCTTGACCAATTTGTGCTCCCAGCACCCTGTGGACTAGCTGGTGGGGGGAGCTCCAGTCTCTCCTTGTGTGTGTGTGTGTATGTGTGTAAGACAGAGAGAGGGAGGGAGGGAAGGGAGGAAGGGGTCTGCTTCCTCCCCTGGCCGGCCCAGCACTTTGGGAGACTGAGGCAGGTGAATCACCTGAGGTCGGGAGTTCAAGACCAGCCTGGCCAACATGGAGAAACCCCGCCTCTACTAAAAATAGAAAATTAGCCAGGCGTGGGGGCGCATGCCTGTAATCCCAGCTACTCAGGAGGCTGAGGCAGGAGTGTCGCTTGAACCCGGGAGGCAGAAGTTGCAGTAAGCTGAGATCTCGCCATTGCACTCTATCCTGGGTAATTAAGTGTGAAACTCTGTCTCAAAAAAAAAAAAAAAGGAAAGGAAAGAAAAAGAAAAGTAGAAAAACCCCAATAAGCAGCTTCCTCGCTGCCCAGGCCGGGCCAGAGCTTCCTGCCCTGCACTAGCCAAGGCTGGCCGAGTGCACACCTGGCACAGTGGACATAGGCACAGGCTACAGCAGGCAGCATTGTGGTTGGACCTGGAGGTGGACTTTCTTGTCCTGGGTAGAAGGCAGAGCCCGGTGCTTGGGGTCATAGAGGTAGCGGGATGTCCTCTCATGGATGCTCCTGCTGGGGGCCTTTGCCTCTCCTGCACTCCACGAGGGACCAGCTAGAGCCGGAGCCTCTTGCCAGCACCCCGCCCACCCCTCCACATGCACAGGCTGAGGCCTTGCTGGCCAGTAAGCAACCATACCTGTTGGTTTCCCCGCTGGTACGCATCATGTGACTCTGCTGGCTTGAGGCGAGCTTTTCTCACCCAGGGCCTGGGGCCTGTCGGATGGGGGCCGGGGTGACGTGGGCGGGTGTTGCCGTCCCTGCAGTCACCGTCCCTCGCTGGGGCTGTCAGCCACCACTTCTCCGAGCACATGTGGCCATTATCTGTTGCCAGAACCGCCCCTTGATCTCCAGCGGGTTCCTGGCACAGCCTGCATGCATGGGGTCAGGTTCAAGGCCGTCCAGCGCCAGCCTGACCACCCCGTGGGTATCGTCATGCCCATGGAGCTGTTGAGAATGGAGGGAACAGCTTGCCCTTGGTCAGAAGCTGAAATACAGGATGGGGGGCACTGGGCTGTCTGGGCTCCAGGACCAGAGAGGGGCTTTCTGACTGTGCCGAAGCGTGGAGAGGGTGTGTGTGGAGGCTCCCAGGCCACACCGTCTGTTCACCCCCAGCTGTTAGAGGTAGGGTAACTGGGGTTGCGTGGGTGGCCAGACATCTCCCTGCTTGCTCAAGTCACCTTGGAGACGTGGAAGCCAGGCAGCTATGTTCCGGGCCGATGCGGGGTCTCTTCTCAAAAGGACATGCAGCAAGCAGCATGCAGTTAGATGTGGAGACGGACTTCCTTGTCTTGGAGGGAGCTCTGTGGGAGCTGCTGGGGTCCTCCCAGCTGGGCCTTGGGGTGAGGCTGGGGGATGAGGAAGTGCCTGGAAAGCGGTTCTCTCTGGAGGGTGCCCCTCCCTGGGCCTGGCAGGCGCCCGCGCCGTGCCGCACAGCACAGCTTCCTGCAGTGTGGCCGTGGGCTCCGTCGGGATGTCTGGTGCGGCCGGAGCCCCAGCCACATGTGGCTGCTGGACACGGGAGGGCGGCTGGGGAGGACTGGAGCCTGGCTCTTACCTCTTACTTGATTTGTGATTGCAGCCACATGTGGCTGGTGGCTTCCGTTTGGGACCAGACCTCTGTAGAGGAGGCCAGGACTGGGTGGCGGGCTCACCAGGAAGGGTAGTGCCCATGTCCTCTGGGGGAAGTCTGTGGGTTTTCTTTGGGGGCCCCGGCCTGCTGGATATCCATGCAGCTGTGTGCCTGTGTGACATGTTTGTGTCTATCGTGTATCTACATGTGTGACTGTGTGTGTCATGTCTGCCCGCGTGACCCTGTGTGTGCACCTGTCTGCCTGTGTGTGTGTGTCATATGTCTGCCTGTGTGTGTGTGTGTCATATATCTGCCCGTGTGATCCTGTGTGTGCACTTGTCTGCCTGTGTGTGTGTATGATATGTCTGCCTGCATGTGACCACCTATGTATCTGTCTGCCTGTGTGACCATCTGTGTGTCTGGCTGGCTGTGCGAATGATATACCTGTGTATATGTGTGTGTGTGTGTGTGTGTGTGTGTGTCTGGCTGGCTGTGTATCTGCCCATATGACTGTATGTCTGTCCTGCCTGTGTGACTGTCTGTGTGACTGTTTCTGTGTTACTTATGTGTGCCTGTGTATGTGTATCTATCTGCCTGTGTGACTGTGCCTGTCTATGTGACTGTGTCTATGTGACTGTATGTGTGTATCCATCTATGTGTGTGTCAGTGTGACTGCATGTGCGTGTCTATGTGACTTGTGTATGTGTCTGTGTGTGTATATCCGACTGTATGTTTATGACTGTGTGTATATATGACTGTATGTGACTGCACATGTATGTGTCTCTGTGTGTATATTGTATATCTGTATGTCTGTGACTGCATGTGTGGGTCTGTGTATCTGTACGTGACTGCACGTGTGTGTGTCTGAGTGTGTATCTGACTGTATGTGACTACACGTGTGGGTCTGTGTGTATATCTGACTGTATGTCTGACTGCATGTGTGTGTGTATATCTGACTGTATGTGCCTGCACGTGTGTGTGTGTGTACATCTGTATGTCTGTGACTGCATGTATGTATGTCTGTGTGTGTGTATATCTGACTGTATGTCTGTGACTGCATGTATGTATGTCTGTGTGTGTGTATATCTGACTGTATGTCTGTGACTGCATGTGTGTGTGTATATCTGACTGTGACTGCATGTGTGTGTGTATATCTGACTGTGACTGCATGTATGTGTGTGTATATCTGTATGTATGTGACTCATGTGTGTCTGAGTGTATATATCTGACTGTCTGTGACTGCGTGTGTGTGTCTGTGTGTGTATGTCTGACTGCGTGTGTGTGTCTGTGTGTATATCTGACTGTATGTCTGTGACTGCATGTATGTGTGTATATCTATGTCTGTGACTGCATGTGTGTGTGTCTGTGAGTGTATATATCTGTATGTCTGTGACTGCGTGTGTGTGTGTACATCTGTATGACTGCATGTGTGTGTGTGTATATCTGTCTGTGACTGCATGTGTATGTGTGTATATCTGACTGCATGTATGTGTCTGTGTGTATATATCTGTCTGTGACTGCATGTGTGTGAGTGTGTATCTGACTGTATGTCTGTGACTGCGTGTGTGTGTACATCTGTATGACTGCATGTGTGTGTGTCTGTGTGAGTGTGTATATCTGTGACTGCATGTGTGTGTCTGAGTGTGTATCTCTGTATGTCTGTGACTGCATGTGTGTGTGTATATCTGACTGTGACTGCATGTGTGTGTCTGTGTGTGTGTGTATATCTACTGCATGTGTGTGTGAGTGTATATATGACTGTGACTGCATGTGTGTGTGTATATCTGTATGTTTGTGACTGCATGTGTGTGTCTGTGAGTGTGTATATCTGACTCTGTGACTGCGTGTGTGTGTGTATATCTGTATGACTGCGTGTGTGTATATATCTGTATGTCTGTGACTGCATGTGTGTGTGAGTGTGTATATCTGACTATATGTCTATGACTGCATGTGTATGTGTATATATCTGTATGTCTGACTGCATGTGTGTGAGTGTGTATATCTGTATGTCTGTGACTGCATGTGTGTGTGTGAGTGTATATCTGACTGTGACTGCATGTGTCTGTGTGAGTGTATATATCTATGTCTGACTGCATGTGTGTGTGTGTATATCTGACTGTGACTGCATGTGTGTGTGTGTGTATATCTGACTGTGACTGCATGTGTGTGTGTGAGTGTATATATCTGTATGTGACTGCATTTGTGTGAGTGTGTATATCTGACTGTGACTGCATGTGTCTGTGTGTGTGTATATCTGACTGTGACTGCATGTGTGTGTGTGAGTGTGTATCTGACTATGTCTGTGACTGCATGTGAGTGTGTATATCTGTATGTCTGTGACTGCATGTGTGTGAGTGTGTATCTGACTATCTGACTGTATGTCTGTGACTGCGTGTGTGTGTGTACATCTGTATGTCTGACTGCATGTGTGTGTGTGAGTGTATATCTGACTGTGACTGCATATGTATGTGTGTATATCTGACTGTGACTGCATGTGTGTGTCTGTGTATATCTGTCTGTGACTGCATATGTGTGAGTGTGTATCTGACTATGTCTGTGACTGCATGTGTGTGCGTACATCTCTATGTCTGTGACTGCATGTGTGTGTGTCTGTGTGAGTGTGTATATCTGACCGTGACTGCGTGTGTGTGTATATCTGTGACTGCATGTGTGTGTCTGTGTGAGTGTGTATCTGACTGCATGTGTGTGTGTCTGTGTGAGTGTATATATCTGACTATGTCTGTGACTGCATGTGTGTGTGTATATCTGACTGTGACTGCATGTGTGTGTCTGTGTGTGTGTGTATATCTGACTGCATGTGTGTGTGTGAGTGTATATATGACTATGTCTGTGACTGCATGTGTGTGAGTGTGTATATCTGTATGTCTGTGACTGCATGTGTGTCTGTGAGTGTGTATATCTGACTATGTGACTGCATGTGTGTTGAGTGTGTATATCTGTATGACTGCATGTGTGTGTATATATCTGTATGTCTGTGACTGCATGTGTGTGTGTGAGTGTGTATATCTGACTATGTCTGTGACTGCATGTGTGTGAGTGTGTATATCTGTATGTCTGACTTCGTGTGTGTGTATATCTGTATGTCTGTGACTGCATGTGTGTGTGAATGTATATCTGACTGTGACTGCATGTGTGTCTGTGTGAGTGTATATATCTGTATGTCTGTGACTGCATGTGTGTATATCTGACTGTGACTGCATGTGTGTGTGTGTATATCTGACTGTGACTGCGTGTGTGTGAGTGTATATATGACTATGTCTGTGACTGCATGTGTGTGAGTGTGTATATCTGTATGTCTGTGACTGCATGTGTGTATATCTGACTGTGACTGCGTGTGTGTGTATATCTGACTGTGACTGCGTGTGTGTGTGTATATCTGACTCTGTGACTGCATGTGTGTGTCTGAGTGTATGTATTTTTATGTCTGTGACTGCATGTGTGTGAGTATGTCTGACTGACTGCATGTGTCTGTGTGTGTGTATATCTGACTGCATGTGTGTGTGTGAGTGTATATCTGACTGTATGTCTGTGACTGCATGTGTGTGTGTGTATATCTGACTGTGACTGCATGTGTGTGTGTGTATCTGTATGTCTGACTGCGTGTCTGTGTATATATCCGTAGGTCTGTGACTGCATGTTTGCACGTGTGTGTGTGTATATCTGACTGTATGTGACTGTATGTGTGTATATCTGTATGTGACTGCATGTGTGTGTGTGTATATCTGACTGTGACTGCATGTGTGTGTGTATATCTGTATGTCTGACTGCGTGTCTGTGTATATATCCGTAGGTCTGTGACTGCATGTTTGCGCATGTGTGTGTGTGTATATCTGACTGTATGTGACTGTATGTGTGTATATCTGTATGTGACTGTGTGTGTGTGTATATCTGACTGTGACTGCATGTGTGTGTGTATATCTGTATGTCTGACTGCGTGTGTGTGTATATATCTGTATGTCTGTGACTGCATGTGTGTGTGTGTGTGTGAGTGTATATCTGACTATATGTCTGTGACTTCCTCACAGGAGCAGAAGTTCTGCCAGCGCTATGACCAGCTCATGGAGGCCTGGGAGAAGAAGGTGGAGCGCATCGAGAACAACCCCCGGCGGCGGGCCAAGGAGAGCAAGGTGCGCGAGTACTACGAGAAGCAGTTCCCCGAGATCCGCAAGCAGCGGGAGCTGCAGGAGCGCATGCAGAGGTGAGCGGGGGCAGCGCCAGGCGTCCTCCGCAGAGGCAGCCCGGCCGGGGTGAAACAGAACAGCGCAGCGGCTGGGGCCTGGCCAGCCTCTGACGCGTGTCACGGGGCGCCTGTTTGGCCTAACGCTTGCTGGGAACTGGACCTTAAATCCGTTTTGTGGCAGGCACTCCTGCCCTGTGCCACAGCCTGCACCTGCCAGCTTCACTCACGTGGGGCCTGCATGGCCCTGAAGGCGGCTGAGTCTGAGATCCCTGGTGTGGGGCAAAGGGGAGAGACGTGGCTAAGGGATCAGGCTGCCAGCCTCCCTTAGTGGCCGTGGGGACTGGGTGGGCCCCGTGTCGGGAGGTGCCTAGGGACAGGCCGCTGTGGTTCTATGGCCATTTTTCTTTGGCTGCACAGACGAGACAATTCATTTGTAACAATAACAGCTTTCACCCTTAACTGAACTCACAAGCCGTATCTCAGTAAGTTCCTCACAACGGCCCTCGGCAGCTGGGTGCCACTTTTTAATCCTCACATGATGGGGGGACACTGAGGTACAGAGAGAAACACTTTGCCCCAGGGCTAAAGAGGCAGAGCTGGGCTTTTCAGGGCGTTTTTAGGAGAGCGGAAGGGACTGAGCTGCCCATGTCACAGGGTTTGGGATTGCTAGGTTGGGGTGGGGGCTCCACGTCTCCCCAGGACCCCTGGGTGTAGGGCTGGTCTCCTCCTCTGGGGAGGGCATGGGCTCAGGGCTGCGCTGTGGGGGCCTGCCAGTGTCCCCGGCCACTAAAAGGCCGGTCCTGAGTGTGTCCCTTTGGTCCCCAGCAGGGTGGGCCAGCGGGGCAGTGGGCTGTCCATGTCGGCCGCCCGCAGCGAGCACGAAGTGTCAGAGATCATCGATGGCCTCTCGGAGCAGGAGGTGAGTCCAGGCCCTGGCTCCAGCCTCAGCCCCACTTCCCCGGCGGCCAGAAAGCACCTCCCGGGTGCCTCACACCAAGGGGCTTACCACCAAAGTGCGGGCAGAATCAAGGTGGGTATGGAGGTACCCAGGACTAGCAACCTCAGGAAGCTGAGGCCCATCCCAGGCCTGCAGGGGCAAGTGGAGAGAGGGGTGTTAGCGGGTCCGAGAGGGAGGGTAGCAGGAACCCCCGCATGCAGGGCCCCAGTGCTCCTGGATGCCAGAGCAGGGAGGAGGCTGGGGAACGAGGACCCAGCCTTCATCACCTGCCTCCTTTTGGAACTTCCCATTAGCTGAGCCCAACCAGACGCCCAAGGGGCAGAGGTGCCTGTGGGTTCCAGGATCAGCTTTCTGGGGCCCAGAGCCTGGCAGGGTGAGGGGAGCAGGGGGCAGGGCGATGAGTTCCTAGCACGGCAGCTGTCCACACAGCCATGACCTTCGCACAGGAACCTCAGGCCTCTTTGGGTTGCTGGGACGCCCACAGGTCAGCCTAGGTGACCCTGGCTGCCGTCACTGGGGTCCCCAGATGGCCAGGAAGCAGAGGGGTGGCCTTGTCTCCTGTGGAGGGGGTTGGTATCAGCCTGTCCCCTCCTGGGTCCTGTGGGTCAGGCATCCATGATGACATTACCTCCTGTTCCCAACACCACTGCAGACACCAGGCATGTGCGGCCCGTTTCTTCCTCGCTGGGGACTTTGGTCCAGGGAGGGCTTTGTCCAGATGGGAGATTAGAGCCCTCCAGCTGAGCACGGCAGAGCTACACATGGCTATTGAAATCCAAATTAATTAAAATGGGATAAAATTAGCAGTGCAGTTCCTCGGTTGCCTCTGACACGTCTCGGGAGCTGGACAGCCGTGTGTGGTTGGCGGCTCCCCTCCCGGACGGCACAGGCAGTGAGCCCCTCCCTGGCTGCAGAAGGCTCTGTTGGGCAGCAGAGCCGCTGCCCTGTGATGCCAATGCTCAGCTTGGACCGAGCGGAGGGCTCCGGGAGGGGTGGCTGGTCTGAGTTGCAGTGTCTCCCCAGAGGTTCCCATTCAGCTGGTCTGGGGTAGAACCCAGGAATCCGCATTTTTACCCGGCCACCCACATGCTTCTGACGCAGGCAATCCAAAGACGAATCTGGCCATTAAAGCATGATTTTTCATTTTAAAACTTCTCGTGGTACGTTTTTGTTTATAACAACATCGAGTTGACAAAAAGCGGCACTCAGAAAGCCGGGGCCTGGCCCTCGAAGGCCTGGCACCAGAGAGGACATTTCGGCCCCGGCCTCGCTGACGTCATGTACTCATGAGCATCCCGCAGAGGTGGATGTGCATTCGGTATGTGCTGGGAGGAGGAGGCCGGGCCCTCTCCTCTGCGTTCACCTGATGGCCAAGGGTGTGGCACCGGAGACAGCTGTTACACTCACACACACACACACACCAGCCACATGGGAATGCAGCCACGAGAGTCCTCAAGGGCGTCAAGGACGCTGTGTCCGGGGTGAAGGGTGGAAGTGGAATTTGGGACAGAAACTTCCCAGCCAGCCTGGGGTGACCTGAGTTCCCGGGAGTGTAGGGGGGGCTGGGCCGGCGCAGAGGCACTTGCCATCCCTGTGGGCCTTCTGCGGTCAGAGCACAGGCCTGGCACGGGAAGGACAGGAAGGCAGCTGTGGGAGGCGGAGCAGAGGGCCTGCCAGGAATGATTCTGCTTGTGGCCATGCCAGGGGTCCTGCCATTATTACGTCTCTGAGACATCCGAGGAAGGTCGGTGTTCTGTATGGGGGGTCGAGAGGGCAGTTCCAGGGGTCTGGGAGACAGATGCTGGCCTCCTGTGGGGGGGCTCCTCTCCCACTCCGGGGTCAGAGCTGTGTCCCGCACCTGGTCTGTGGCTGGCAGTCCTGGACACTGAGTCAAGAGGTTGGGTGTGGGCGGCCGGGCGGCCGGATCGTTTGAACTGGCTGACTTTGGCTGTGCTGAGCCCTCGCCTGCCTCCGGAAATGGGTAATTAATCGCCAGTAATTGGCTGGCTGCGAGATTTGGGGAAGTGAGCCCAGCTGAGTGGCGGCTGGGAGCCTCTTAATAGCCTTCCCGGTGCATTAGCAGCCGCCTGGCTCCTGCCGCCCTTGGGGCCAGGCAGTCCGGATCCCAGGTGGGCCCTTTGACAGGGCGGCTGCCAGGAGGGGGCGTGGGGTGCAGGGGAGGGAAACGCTTCGCTTCACCCGGGAGGTGGTAGACCCTCTCTGCGCCCCCGGGCTGCCTGCATACCTGCCTGCATACCGTGGGGGCCGCCGGCCCCGGGGCCCACTCCTGCCTGCTGAACCTGGAAGGCCGGCCGTCTCCGGCTCCCTGGGCCCAGCTTGGCTGAGCATCCTTCCTGCAGTTTTATGGCGCTTGCATTTCCAAGAGGAAGATTCATGGCTCCCCTCCCACCACTGAGAAGGCGGCGGCTGCTCCCTGCGTTTAATCTGCAGTCCTGCCCACCATAAACCAGTCGGGAGGCCTTCGCGCTCTCCCTGCCCCCAGAGTGAGCTATTATTGCGCTTAAACTCATCATTCTCCTCCTCTGTCGGATTTGTGGGTCTGCGTTTTGTTAGGTTTTTCCTGCCCTGGCCCAGAACATCCGCACCCTCTGTGCCTTCCCGGAGCACCTCGCCCCCGGGCACTCTGACCCTGCCCTCTGCTTCCCTGCAGAACCTGGAGAAGCAGATGCGCCAGCTGGCTGTGATCCCACCCATGCTGTACGACGCCGACCAGCAGCGCATCAAGTTCATCAACATGAACGGGCTCATGGCCGACCCCATGAAGGTGTACAAAGACCGTCAGGTCATGAACATGTGGAGCGAGCAGGAGAAGGAGACCTTCCGGGAGAAGTGAGTCCTCCACCCCCTGGCCCGGCCTCCCGGCCCTCCCTAGCCCCAGAAACCCATCCTGCGGAGGCCTGCGCTGTCTCCGGGGCTGCCACCACAAATGACCACCCACCAGGGGGCTTTGAACTGCAGGAATTTGCTCTCTCCTGGTTTTGGAGGCTGGAAGTCCAAATCCTGGTGTCGGCGGAGTCGGTTCCTTCTGGGAGCCGTGAGCCTGTCCTGGCCTCTCCCCAGCCTCTGCTGCTGCTGGCACCTGCGCCTTCCAGCACTTCAGGACGCATCCATCCACACTCCGCCCCCGTCCCCATGTGCCCTTTGTCTCTGCGCTTCCCTCTTCCTGTAAGGATGCCACTCACACTGAATTCAGGGCTAGCCTGGCCCGATACAGCCTCACTCGAAGCACATCTGCAGAGTCCGCATTTCCAGATCAGGCTGCATTCAGAGGTTCTGGGGGGCCATGCCTTTTCTGGGGACACACTTCAATCTAGTACAAACCATAAGGGCAGCCATGTGCAAGACGGGGCGCTGAGAGTCGGAAGGACGAGGCAGGAGGGACAGAGGCTGGGCCGCAGCCGGGGCAGGGCCCGTGGCTGGCCAGTGGCTTTTTGGCGGCTTCTGTTTTGTTCTGTCTTTGATAGTAGCTGCTGGTTGGGCAGGTCCGTGATTCCGTTGCTATGCTGGTGTCTTCTCGGCTTTGTGCGTCCCCCCCCCCCCGCCGTCCCTTATGACAGCTCACCAGGCCCACCCCAGTCCACAGGTGATGACGCAGAGCCTCAGAGAGCTTCAGACAGCGCGCAAAGGCCGCACAACGGAGGCGGGGTTCAGACTCCCCCAGCTGGAATGGAGAGTCTGTGTGGGGAAGGGGCTGTGAATGGGGCCAGGGAGGGGCTGTGCAGAGCAGAGGTGGGGGTGGGGGGAGTTGGGTTCTGAGAGGTGAAGCTTGTTGGGGGGCCCCTAAATGATGGAGTATTTGGCACAGGTGACTGTGGAGGTACCAGGTGGAGAAAGGCCAAGACTTGAAAGTTGTTTCCGAGGGGGTCAAACCCCACAGTGAGGGTCTGCGATGTGACATCCAGCCAGAGGGAGACTTCCATTCCTGGCCCGGGCCCCCCAGAGGAGATGGCAGGCCCTGCTGAGCCACCCCACGCTCTGGGGACAGTGTGCGGTAATTCCGGGAAGTCTAATCTTTTGGCTTCCCTGGGCCACACGGAAAATATGCTAACTAATACTAATGATAGCTGCTAAGCTAAAAAAAAAAAAAAAATCACAAAAAAATCTCATCATGTTTGAAGACAGTTTACGAATTTGTGTTGGGCCGCATTTAAAGCCGTCCTGGGCGCATGCGGCCTGCGGGTTGGGACAGGCTTTCTGTGATCATGGGAAGGGCTGGGTTCCCTGCCCAGGTCACAGAGCACCTCCTCAGGTCCCCAGACCTCCGGGAGGCAGGAGAGTGGGAAGCTGAGGAGTGGACGGAGGTCCCCGTGCTTGCCCAAGAGGGCGTGCTGGGGACAGACTTTGCCCTGTCCCTGCCTGACGTCCACCCGGCAGGCCACTGAGCCGCCTTGGAGAAGGCCCGGCCTCCAGACCAGAGCTTCCTCCCAAGCAGTGCCGCTCCATGCCCGCTCCCTGCTGGGCTGTCTCCACCCTAGGCCCTGCGCTTTGGTCCAGGGTTGTGGCCCCAGAGAGGTTCCAGGCAGGACCCGAGGGATGGATGAGGTGACTCTGGGTCCCTGGCTGGTGTGGGCAGGCAAGTGCCGATACTGAACCTCAGAAAGGACGTGGCGGTGTTTCAGGTGGGTCTTTGGTGGAAAACTTTTTTTTTTTTTTTTTTGAGACGGCGGAGTCTTACTCTGTCGCCAGGCTGGAGTGCAGTGGTGCGATCTCGGCTCACTGCAACCTCCGCCTCCCGGGTTCAAGCAATTCTCTTGCCTCAGCCTCCCAAGTAGCTGGAACTACAGGAGCATGCCAACACGCCCGGCTAATTTTTGTATTTTTAGTAGAGAAGGGGTTTCACCATGTTGGCCAGGCTGGTCTCCAACTCCTGACCTCGTGATCTACCCACCTAGGCCTCCCAAAGTGCTGGGATCAAAGGCGTGAGCCGCTGCACTTGGCCGGAAAACATTTTTTAAGAAGAGCTTTTGATGATGGAAACGTTGAAATCTCCATGAAAGGAGGGGTGGGGTCGTGCGCCCTTGAGTGCCCACAGCACAGACCCAGTGGTCCTGCACGGCAAGCAGCCTGGGTCCAGAGCAGGAGTGCTCGGCTCCGTTGTGGCTCGTGCCTCCAGCATCGCCATAGCAGGCCCGATCTCTCTACATCAAATCGAATTCTCCGTTGAATGCTTTTTACAGTTTTAAATGAGGGAGATGCTGCTGGGACAGTCATGGGTGTTAAGATAGCACTCGGTATTACAATTCCCCCGGTAGGCATGATATTTTAGTGTATTTATTTTTTCTGAAAGACAAAAAAAAAAAGATGTTCTGGGGTGCTTTCTGTGGCTTCAGCCTGTTGGAAGACTTTGTGTGGCTCTGCAGGTCTGATATTCCACCCTCTGTTAATTCGGTGGCTGAAGAGCCGGGGACCCGGGCTGGGCTGCTGTCTGCCGGCCGTGGGGCTGGCGCACCTTCCACCCTGTGCGAGCGCAGCTTCGCCGCCTGCGCCCCTCAAGGAGCGTGGGCTTGGTTTGCGGTCTTGTGTGCAGAGGAATCGATGGAACTTGGGGCTTTGAAAAGCGCCTGCTGACAGCGTGGGGCTCTACCATGTGCTGGTCATGTGACCATTGCCCCTGTGAACCTCGGTTTCCTCCTCTGTAAAATGGGCATAGCAACGCTACCTTCCTTGTTCTGCTGTGGTGAGGTGCGCAGGGCATAGGAAACTGAATAAACTTCTTCAGCGGGTGCAAGTGAGGTCTGGGGGGAGAACAGGTGACCTAGGAGATTTCCAAGTTTGATTCCTGGTCTCTTGGGAGCCCCCAGTGTGCCTGGGGAAGCCCCGTGGGAGGAGTTGGCAGGGCCAAGGAGAGGGATCGGAGGGAAGGACTCCCCTGTCTGGAAGAGAAGGGCTTTAGGATGGCTCTGGCCTCGCCAGCCGCACCGAGCGGGATCCCGGGCGGGGGAAGCATGCCGTTCCACCGGGAAGAGGGCAGAGGCCGTTCAGGATCCTCGGGTGTTGGGCTGGGAAGCAGGAGCAGCGCCTGCTGGCCTCCTGCCCCACCATCTGGAGGGCCAGGCAGGTCAGCACTGCTGCTCCCTCAGTCTCCCTCCATGGGAGCCCACGGTCCAGCCTTGCCAGCAGCCACTGCTCTCCCGGCAAAGGCCGTGGGCTGTGGCACATCGCCTGGGCGGGGCCAGGGACTCCACCCAGCACCCTGGGGGTGGGGCAGGCCTGACCCACATCCCTGCCCCCACGCTCCGCTCCTTTGGCCCTCAGATTCCAGCCTGGCCCAGCAGTTTCCCAGTCATTCTCCTGGCTACGCAGGAAGCCAGCTGGGATGATGCCAGCGCCCCGCCACCGCCCTCTGACTTACGTCCATACTTGCTGCCTTCTTGGCTGGCCAACCCCTCCTGCTGCCCCACGGGCACTCAGAGCCTCTGCTCCCAGCTCTCCTGGGGAGGCCCAGCAGGCTGTCGAGCCGCGACCAGGCTGGGGGGGGTCCTGCCGTGTTCCCAAGCAGACCCCGTGTGGGCCGGGCGAGGCCCTGCTTCCTAGATCCAGCTGGAGAGAAAAACAAAAGCGGATTTTAAAAGGGGGGGAACCCCACCAAAGAGCTGTATGTCATGTCCTCATTTTTCCTGGAAGCCGCCTCCAGCAGGACAAACAAATATATTTTCAAAGGCGCTAAAGCCAGTGACTCACTCCAAGGAACGCCCTCTCTTACCCCCGGGTCCCCACCCCTCCCGCCCGCTGGAGCAGCCCTCCCCACACCCCCCTGGGCTTAATTGCTCCGAGTGGGGCGGTGCCCGCCAGGCCGGGCCAGTGGAGATGGCAGGCGCCTGGGAGCTGATCGGCCGCCCGGCAGGGAAGCCCCCCGCAGCCGGGTCTCATGCCCGCCCGTGTCTCCCCACAGGTTCATGCAGCATCCCAAGAACTTTGGCCTGATCGCGTCGTTCCTGGAGAGGAAGGTGAGTCGCCGCCTGCCCTACGCTCCTTCGGTCTCCACCTCCGTGGACAGCTGCGTGGACTTGGGGTGGAGGCCCTCCCTCCCTCCCTGCCCGCGAGGCCCTGGCCCGCTCGGCCCCTGGCTCTGGCTGCCATGCTTCCCTCCTCCCTCCCTCCCTCCCTCCCTTCCTTTCTTCTGGGAGATCAGTGCAGGCCCCGCCCTGGCCTCCTGGGCCCTTGGGGGAGGAGCCTCAGGTTGCTGAGTGCCTGGGAACCCCGGAACCCCCAGGAGAGCTGCGTGGCCAGGCTTCCCGGAGCCCCCGGTGCCCACCTGGCAGGCCCTCCTGCCAGCTCCTTAAAGGCTGCGTGGAGCGTCCCCACAAACCGGGGGTGGGTTCTGGAAGCACTGCCTCGCCTGGCGTCCCGGTGACGTCTTCAGAGGCAGGAGGGGCTCGCTTCACAGGGACTGGAGAGAACAGCTTTTCTAGGTCCCTCTGAGGGACACTGACTGCTTTCTGACACCCCTAATGCCAAGCCAGACGTGTGGCCTACAAGTCCCCATCTTCTTTGGACAAGGCTTTATGTGGAAGTGAGGCCTAAAGCCCACGTGGTGCCAAACCCAAGCCCGGAGCTGCTCCAGTTGGCCGGTAGACAGTGTCCCTGGAGAATGAGAAGACCGTCCTTCTGCACCCGCGAGGCTGGTGGCACTGGGCCTGGAGAGGCTGCAGGTGGGGAGCAGGTGGCTGGAGGAGGCTGCGTGTTGGACGTGGTCCCCGGGCCTTCCCCCAGCGTCCTGGGGTCAGAGGAGAAAGGCCACCTGCGACAGCTGCGTGGAAGGCCGCCTGTGTCTTCAGCAGCATTCCCCTGAATCGTGTTTTGAGAGAAGGAGCTGCCTGCCCCGGCCCGGTGGCCACCCTGCGTGGGCTTCCTGGTTGTAGGAGGGAGGCCGGGAGGGTGAGGCAGTCCTTTGCAAGGACGGCTGATCCCAGCGCCTGCCCGTCGTGAGCTGATAACCGTAGAAGGAGAGGGACGGAGCAGTGTGGGGAAAAATCTCTCCATGCCTGAAAAACCAGTGTGGAGAAACAAGCCCTATAAATAGCCCGTCTCCTGAGTAAGTGACGACGTCTCCCTAGAGGAGTGGACGGCACAGTGGACTCTAGGTTAGGGCTCCCCGACATGGAAGCAGGGCGTTTCAGAAATTGGCCAGTGAGCAGTCCTCTTTCAGGACAAGGGGCTCAGGCGGCTTTGTGCCGGGGGTAGACTTCATGGTGTCCTTTGGCTGAGAGGCAACCGAGGACGAGGCTTCAGTGGAGCTTCCAGAAGGGTCTGGAGCAGGAGCTGCCAACGGAGAGGCCGGTGGGGCCAGGTGGGCCCTGACAGTGAGTGAGGCTGACGTCTGGCCAGGAGCCAGGTGGACCAGCCAGTCTGTGCCTGTCTGTAAGGGCAGCTGCGATCCAGAGCCGGGCTGTCGTTCCTGAGCGCAGGAAGGAGCGCTCCTGAATTGTTAAAGGAGCAGCCGGGCACCCACACCCCCTGAATTGCAAATATTGGCATCTGCTGACCAAATGTCTTTCTCGATTGCTGTGTGGGTCCTGTCTGTGGGCAGGGTGTAGCCCGGGGCCGCCTGGGAGCACCTCTGGCGGTGGTGCCTGCCAGGAGGCCGCCAGCTGGGGGCTTTTGTTGAGGGCAGTGAGGTTGGAGGCCCAGCCCAGAGGCCTCACAGAGTGCCCCTCGGAGGTGGGGTCCTGGCTTGGCACTGGCCAGAGTGTTGCAGAAACATTTGACATTGTCGGGGGAATGGCTGTGGGCAGTGGCGAGCTGGGCTCCAGGCCCGCAGGTGGGGACGTTGTGGCATCACGTTCTAAGGCTGGCGCCATTTGGCCGGCGTTCCTGGAGGGCTGGCTGCTCCGGCTTTCAGACCCAGTCTACACAGAAAAGACCGAGGCAGAGAAGGAAGCCCAGGAAGAGGCCTGTGGGACATGGGGTGGTGCCGACATGCAAGGCTTGGAAGAGGCTGTGCAGGAAGAGGAGGCTGATGCCAGGGAAAGGAGAACCCGGACTCGTGTTTGGGCGAGGCCTTGAGTGTGCCCAGCTGTGGGCTGGAGTCCTTACTTCCCATAAGGGCTGGGGGTGATGCACGTGACGTCAGCGCTGTCATTAACTATGGCAACGGCAGCGATCGTGATAGCAGGCAGGACTTCCATCATGTTTACTCCGGGCCGGGCTTCGTCCCAAGCACTTTACCTACGTGTTAACTGATCTGATCTTTGTGATAACGCTGTGAAGTATGTACAATTAGCATTCCCATTTTACAGATGAGAAAACTGAGACACAGAGGTTAGGTCATCTGCCCGAGGTCACCTAGCCAGTACGTGGAGGAGTCGGAATCTGAGCCCAGCCTCCTGGCTCCCGCTCTGAATGCCCGAGCCATACCCTGCTCAGCGTCCCTTTCTCTGTTCCACAGACGGTGGCTGAGTGCGTCCTCTATTACTACCTGACCAAGAAGAATGAGAACTATAAGAGCCTGGTGAGGCGGAGCTATCGGCGCCGTGGCAAGAGCCAGGTAAGAGATGAGGCGGGGGACAGGGGTTGTCCTTGGAGTCCGGCTCCCTGCAGGCTCAGTGGCCACGTGCTCGGTGCCCAGCGCCCCGTGTGGCTGGCGGTAACCGTCTCCACGCGTTGTCCTTGGAGTTGTTGGCTGCGGCAGTGTGATTGCGGGCTCCCCTCCACGGTGGCAGCAGGTCTGGGGAGACCCCCTCTGGGGGGCTAACCCTGCCAGGCTATCTCAAGCCTCCCCTAGAGGACAGAAGGAGAGCTGGGGAGAAACAGCCACAGGCCTTCTCAGCCTGCAAAAGCCCGGACTCCTGGCTGGGTGACCTGTGATCTCCGTGCGTAAAAGGACCGCATTCCAAAAGTAAGGGCTTCCCAGGATGACTTGGGGTAGTTCACAAACTTCATGTGTTTAAAATGTGAATGGTTGTGCATGTTTATCTTAATGCATACTTGAAAGAAAAAATAGCCAGTACTTCAGCTCGCCGTGTTTTCCGACGCTGTTGCTTGGAATGAGACTGAAAGGTTATTTACACTAGAGCAGGGGCTGGCCAACTGGGACTCTGGGGCCAATCCGGCCCACCATCTGTTCTTGTGAATAAAGTTTTATTGGAACACAGCCATGCCCGTTTGTTTACATATTACCATGGCAGCATCCCTGCTGCTCTGGTGGAGTTGCTGAGTCATGACGGAAAGTGTATGGCCTACAGGATCTCAAATGTTTACTATCTGTCTCTTTGTAGAAAAAGTCTGCTGACCTCCGAGTTAGAGGAAAAAGGAGTTGGCTTGAGAAAATATTCAGGAAATGATGGTAGAGATGAGAGGTTCAGTGGCACACCTTTGAAAGGGGGATCCTGGGCACTCGGTGTTTGGGAGAATTTGTTTTGTGTCTGGGCTCTCGAGGCATCAGCTCAGAGCAGATGCTGGAAGCATGCACAGAGGAGGCGGGCGGAGGCGGTGGGCACTCTGGTGGCTGCTGGATTGGAGTCGATCGAAGCATTTCCTTCCCGGGGGCCCGGCGAGTGACGAAGGGCAAGAATAGCATGAGCTGGGATAAGGGGACCTCAAGGTTTTCCTAGGTGGGTACTCTCTACGTTGGCATCCCCTAGCCCCTCCCCAGAGCTGCCTGCCTTCCCTCTCCCAGGCTCTCAGAGGTTGAGACCCACAGGGCAGAGAGCAGCCATCACGGATTTGGGGGTGGGGGGTTCCCAGTGTCTGCTGTGAATCAGCCACTTCCCGACAGCCTAAGAAACTCCCCAAGCCACCCTGAGCCGCATTCCCAACATCCGGCCACGGTGCGGGGTGAGCTTGGTCTTCACATGCAGGGATTGCGGAAGGGTGGCCGAGTTTGGCTTGCAGAGAGGGTTTTCCTGTCTAGTTTTCTGTAGCCAGAGTTGGCCAGTCTGCTCGCTCTTCTAACAGATATGTCAAACCAAGAGTGAGTGGCACAGAGTGTGTATTCCAAAGATGTAGCTGTGGGGTGTGTGTGTGTGTGTGTGTGTGTGTGTGTGTGTGTGTGTGTTTGAGATGGAGTCTTGGTCTGTCACCCAAGCTGGAGTACAGTGGCATGACCCTGGCTCACCGCAACCTCTGCCTCCTGGGTTCAAGCGATTCTCCTGCCTCAGCCTCCCAAGTAGCTGGGACTACAGGCGTGCGCCACTGCGTCCTGCTAATTTTTTGTATTTTTAGTAGAGATGGGGTTTCACTATGTTGCCGAGGCTAGTCTCTGACTCCTGACCTCAGGTGATCCACCTGCCTCGGCCTCCCAAAGTGCCAGGATTACTGGTGTGAGCCACCGAGTGCTATGGTGTTTTTGAAATTGAAGTGCATTCAGGAACTATCGGGACCGAGAGGGAAAAACTCAAGTAAGTGGCAGGCAGGGAGCATAGAGACGTGAGGATGAGAGGCAGCAGGGAGCGGTGGGGATTGTGGCAAAGGGAGGGTGGCTAAAGGCCCCGAGCTGTATTTGGAAAACATCCTCAGGCGTCTGCTGGCTCATTCTCTCACTGGGCTTCCAGGTCCCCTCCCGTGACCTGTGTGGGGGCATTGAGGCTGGGCTTGTGGTGGAAGCCCTTCCTGGTAGCTGGGCTGGGGGCTTTGAAGAGCAGAGGCCCATCGCCTCCCCCTGTGTGAGAGCCACATCTGCACGGAGGGAGGTGGGGAGACCAGGGTGGTTTAGGGAGATGGGGGTGTTGACGCCCTGCATGTCCTGTTGTGGTGGCCTGGCTTGTGCCCTGGCAGAGTGCGTGTCCAGTGGAGTGAGTGTCGGGCTTGCGGACTCATCCGTCCATTGGACACTTACTGTGTGCAGGCATAGGGAGCTCCATGCTGGTTGTAAACAGGTGGCTTCAAGTCAGTGCTGCACGTCTCCCTGGGAGGCGGTGTTGAGGGGGCCATCCTTGAAGACTCCACAGAATAAAGGGCCCCAAAGAGGAGGTTGAGGAGCAGCCCCACAGTCGGACCAGGATGGGGCCCTCAGGTGCAAAGGCAGAGAGCATGGGAGACAGCGTGTGTCTTCAGGAACAGCAGGGAGCCCGAGTCTTTGGAATTGAGAGGGTCCTGGTACCTCCCAGGGCCTTAAATGAATGCAGAAATGGAGAAAATTATGTGACCCTCTTTCTTTTGCTCACTTTTGATGGGTAAATAGAGATTGTTTTTACCCTGTGAAAACAGAAGTGCCAACTCGATAAATAACAGCGCACACTTGACTTCACTGTCTATGGGAGGCAATAGGGAGTGGTGAGGCCTGTGGCTAACTATAGCGCTCAGGCGCCTTCTCAGCTCCAGCCGACGCTTGGCCAGTGGCCCTGAATTTCTAGGTGTTCTGATCTTTGTTGGGAAGCTGGACATCTATAGTTTTGTACTGAAATTGCCAGATTTTAAATCTCAGATCACATTGCAAAAAAACGGAAAGAAAAACAGCTAAACGCTGTGTGAGCCACACAGCTCATCCTGGCTGTTGACATGACCCCCCGCCGCTGGAAGAAGACCTCTGGGTTAGACTGTGGAGGAGGAGATTCTATCCTTGGGCCGGGCTGGGGCACCGGGGAAGCCCTAGAACGTTCCACAGCAGGGAGGACGTGTGCCCCTCTGTGCACCGTAGGTGTCCTTGCTTAGCCGTGGTGTCTGCAGTGCCTGGGAGTTGGTGGGGCTTCGCTGGTGAGTTTTATGCTCTGCTGGAAGTGCTGTTCCAGGCAGGGGCTCCCGGGATGGGGACATGGGACCTGCCTGCTCTGCCTCTCTCAGAAGGATGGCAGAAAGCAAGCGGGGCCGGGGGTCCCTGTGTGTCTAGTTAGGGGACAGTGCCTGTCTCCGGGGCTCGTCCCTTCCTTGGATCAGCCTTGGCTGCTAAGGAGGTGGTGGCATGGCCTGGGCCCTGCCAGGGAGGGAGCTCTACACTTGTATCCTGGAACAGCTTCTGTGCCAGGCAGATCCACTGCCCTGCCACCCCCACAGGCCTGGTTCACAACCGTGGGGTAAACAAGGGTGCCCAGGTGCTAACTCTGAGACTCCTCTCCGCCCCAGGCAGCGCGAGCAGAAGCAGCGGCAGCCTCGGGCTCAGCCTGTCCTGTGAGGTGGAGGCGCAGTGACTGCCACCAGCCGAGCGCCTCTGGCTGGCTGGGTCTGTGGAGCCATTGACACGGCTCATCAGTCCACCCGGACAAGGGCGTGCCAGGCCTGGGGTGGACCCGACACGGCTGCGGCGACAGACGGGAGGTGTGTGCGGCGGGGGCTCTGGGTGGGCCAGTGTTGTGAGCACAGAACCTGCAGCTCCTTAACTGGGCGGGCAGGTGAGCCGAGACCACCCCCACCACCCACTGCCTCCGCGTGGCCGGCAGCTGCAGGTGGGACAGACGTCTGGGACTCTGGGTCACTGACTGGGCTGGGGAGCCCCTGCCCTGTGCTCCAGGCACCACGGGCTCCCAGGACACCTTCGTGGTCCCGTCCTTCTTTCTGAGGTACTCTGGCAGCTCAGGCCTTGTGATCATGCGGGAGTCCCGGGCCGTGGCGTACACGGGCCCTGCACTGCCCCACTCCCCTCACAGCTGCCCTGGGACACTTGTCCACGCGTCTCTCTCCCTTGGAGGTTCCTGGGTGAGCAGACACAGTCCTTTCCCTCCACCGTGACACCGGCCCCTCCCCAGGCACCACGGGAAGATGGAAAACCTGGGTCTGCCCAGCAGATGAGCCCTGCAGCCTCAGGGGTAGGGTGCCCGCGGCGGGGGATGCTGCCTGCCTCTTCCCCGACGTGTTCTTGGGGGAGGGAGCTTGCGCTCCCCTCTCCGTGGCGTTTCTCTGGAGGGGAGCAGGTCGGGCTCTCCCTGCCTTCCCAGGCCCTCTAGCTTTCAAAGGAGACTTAGGTTGTCTCAGCCAGTATTCGTTGGCCCACTTGGTGGCTGAGTAGGGGACCTGGGAGTCCCATGAGACGTAGGAGCCTTGTCAGAATTCCAGGGCGGCAGCCCTGCCGTGTGGGGGGATGGGTGCTGCCAGCCCCCGTGGCGGTGATGACGATGATGGTAGCAGTGGTGCCGGCCAGCGTCACACAGCACTGTCCCTACTGCGATGATCCTGACCCCGCCGGCATTGGGGAGAGGCGTGCGATCATCCCGCTGGCCAGATGAGGAGACAGAGGTGCCAGGAAGTGAGGGAGTCTCCAAGGCACCTGCTGAGTGGCAGACTGAGGGTTCTAGTCTGGCACGCGCCCCCTGGGAGCTGGGGGGGGGCCCCGAGGCCCCCACGGTCCCCGCGCAGCACACTGGCCGTGAAGCCAGCCTTCTGGAAGCTGGCCCTGACCCTCCAGGCAGGACCACGGCTCTCCTGTGGGCTCTGCGGGGCCCTGTGAGAGCAGGTGGCAGAGGGGCTCATGGCGAGGCTCCATTTCAGTGGGGGGTTGGATGCCGGGTCGGGGGGAGCCAGGTGAGCCAGGCTCGGTCTGTGCTGTGGAGACACCCTCTGAAATGAGTCCTGAGGTGGGACATGCCCAGCTGAGCCTGCACCGGGCCCAGCACCCCGCGCCGCTGCCTGTGTCTCCTCTACCATGTGTCCCCAGCTCCTGGGGGCGGCAGCTGGTCAGTGGCTCTTTGTCTCAGCACCTCTGCCACTACCATATATGTCATTGGGGAGTTACTGAGGGGTCTTCCTTGTCGTCTCTCCTCTCCATCTGTCTCTCCCTCTGCCTGTCTTGTGCCCTCAGCAGCCCCGCTCCCGGTGCGCACACCCCCTCTCTCCTGGGTGGCTGCAGAGGCCGCTGTGGGTGGCTGCAGAGAGGCTGTGGTGCTTGTGGTCCTGGCACGGCTCCCGTGGCTCCAGGCCACGTCTCTGCAGAAGACAGCCAAGAGTGGCCACTCTCGTCATCCGGACAGACGCCTCTCACAGGGGCCCTCCGCCTCGTGTCCCCAAGCTCGCCTGCCCACAGACCCCCTGAAGAGGTGTCCGTTGGATGCTCAGTATATGCATGTTCAGCCTGGGCATTCGTTCAGTGCCTACTGCATGCCAGGCTTGTCACACTCTACCTTCGGATGTGAATCCAACCTTCATGCTTCAGAAAAGTAGGGTGCAGGGATCAGCTGTGCCCGGCCCATCTCAGGACCCCAACAGACCGCCCTGATTCCACACTGCAGGGGTGGGCACAGGGCAGGACTCCCAAGGCATCAGGGAGTGTGCACGATCGCCCCTGCCAGGCCGGACAGTGCCTATGTGGCACGTGTGGATTTCCTGAGTTTGGGGGTGCGTGGCCCAGGCCCAGGGATGTGGGTGCCCGTTCCCTCGCCATCTGTCAAGGTGGGATTGAAATGCAGGCGGTGGTGGGATCCGAGGGAGGGGAAGCCTGTGGCTGCAGGTGATGAGTGACTGCGGGACACTGGACCACAGCCCCCCGGTGGGAAGGACTCCAACTGCCTTGGGCACCACTGACTCTGTCGGGCTGGTCATAACCAGCACCCTGGGACTGTGGCCTCCTGGAGTCCCCCGCCTAGGCCAAGGCCTGCTTATGAGGGGACACGTCCCAGCCCAAGTCCTCAGACGTGAGTGCGTGTCGGAGTCACCGGGAGGGCTGGGGAAACCCACACACTGGGCCATACCCCTCACCCCACAGTAGGGCTGAGGCCCAGGACTCTGCATTTCCGAGGAGCTCCCAGGTGCTGGTGGAGGACCTTGCTCCGAGAGCCTTGGTGCTGGGTAAGGGTCGGCCCCTGAGCAGGAAGCAGGGTGGCCAAAGGGGTCGTCAAGCCCAAGGTGGTCTCCCCCACGGCCTGGATCACCCATCGGGGTGCCCTTGAGCTGGAATGGTTGTTCCCAGGTGTTTGAGGTGGGCAGCGGCCTCCCCGGCCAGTACCCACCTTGGATGACGCAGCTCGGAGCTGCATTTTTGTTAGCGGGCCTGACAGCCGAGGGCAGCCTATGCCTCTGCACGCTGGCACAGCCACGCTTTATAGACGCCGTGGTCACCTGAAGGCTTAACCACAGCCCAGCAGCGAGACGCCAGTGCCACCGAGTCATCGTGAGGCCACCTGCCCTGTCCGAAGCGCTGGGACCAGGCCTGGCCCTGTGCCGGCCCTCCCTGCCCTGTCACCCTCGTATCACGTGTCCGAGACCAAAGCAGTTTGCGTGTCATTTCGGTGGCTGCCTTTCTAAAACTTGGGTGGTTACAAAGGGGGATGTAAACTCGATTAAACGTGCTGGCTGGGGACGTCTCTGGACTCAGACCTGTGCCGCGTGTGGCTGCCTTCGCTCTGGCCCGCCTTGGTATCCACAGCCCTTGGAGGTGAGGGATGCACCTGGTCATTCGGGGTAATGGGATTGCCTTCTTGTTTAACGGAGGTGCCATCCTCTCTCTGGAAGCTTCTGCGTATTCTGACACATGGGGATGCAGGCCCAGTGGTAGGCTTTTGGGATGTTAACCCCTCCACACCCACCCCCAGGAGACCCCACACACCTAAGCTTTGGCATGGGAGGGCTGAGCCCCTACCTCCTGGAACCTGGTCCCTGAGATGGGCTATGAGCGGGTTGCGAGGTTGGAGGCTGGGCTGAGGCCCGAACCTCCTCTCCTGGGCTCCGGCCCCATCGCCGCCACCCTGGGGTGAATCACGGACCTCAGGGCAGTGGGGGGAGCAGCTCAGACGCCGGCACCGTGGTTTATAGTTCATGATTCACTGATGGCAGGGCCGCGCTATCCTAGTGAATTGCAGAACCAGCGCCCAGGCATGCTGCCCCCCCTGCAGACCGCAGGGGCAGGTGGTGGGGTGAGGAGCTGAGGCTGGCTGGGCCAGGGGACAGAGCCCGGCCCCTGGCGGCCACCATGGCCGTCCCTCAGCGATGGGGGTTCATGTGGCCAAGGGGGTCTCTCTTCTGGCAGAGATGGGACACGGGGACGGGAACTGCCCTCCAGCCTGGGTCCAGGGAGGAGGCCCAGGGAGGCAGAGGCCCCGCCCCGGCTGCAGCCACCTTCCACGGCTTCCACCTCTGTGCCTCTGGGTCTGCTCTGCCACGTCCAGGCTCCGAATCGCCTGTGTTTTTCTGGGTCTCTCTTTCTCTCTGCCTGTGTCTGTTCTTCCCTGGTCTTCCTCCCCTGTCTCTCTGTCTCTCGATCTCTGCGTCTTCATCTCTCATCTGTTTCTCTGCATCTGCTTTCCCGTCTCTCTCTTTCCCCCTAAGTCTAAGTCTCTGAAACTCTGTCTCTAGCTCCCTCTCTCCCCTTCTCTCTCTCCCCATCTCTTCTCTTCCTCCCCCCACCCCCGCCACCAACCCTGTCCCTGGGTCTCGCCTCTCACCCTTCCTCCCCCATCTCTCTGCTTGTCCCCCCCACGTCTCCCCCTTTCTCTCTCTTTCCTCCCCCCACAGCCCCCGCCCCCATTCTCACTCTCCCCTGCCTCCTCCATCTCCCCTCCCCTAGCTCTCTGGAGGGACGGTGACCTTGTTCCTCTGGCTGTGACACTCAGCTTGCACAGGGAACGGTGTGACCGGGAGGGCTGTTCCAGGGCAGGAGCAGCCAGGCTTGGTCTCCGGGGAGGGGCAGCCCCGGTCGGTGGGTGCTGGTGTTTGGGGCCAGCTGCTGCCTCCCCTGGGTGCTGGAGTCACTGGATGGTGGGGACCGGAGGCAGGCGGGCCAGACGGCCCCAGGCTGTGTTTCAGCTCCCAGGCCCAGGGCTTGAGTCTTCTTCCACACCGCTGCCTCCCTGGGGCTGGCCAGGATGGGCCCACGGCCTGCTAGTGGGAGGTGCCAACTTTCCCGGGCCTGCCGGAGGAGGTGCCGGGTCCTCCCCACTCAGGGCCCACTGAGCGATGTCACTGGTTTCCTGGCCAGCTCTGTGCTAGGTGGGGAGTTGGGGGCTCCCCGAGTCCTGCAGGCAGGGACTGTTCTCAGGGAGGGCAGCTGGTGGGTGAGCTGGAGCCCAGGGATGGAGCAGGCCGGGCTGCAGGCTGAGAAAAGACAAGCATGGCCTTGGCATGGGTCAGCTGCAGTGCAGGGGCGGCTGCGTCCCAGGCAGAAGGAGGCGGGAAACGTGAGTGCCCGGCAGCAGGTCAGTCAGGATCGAGGGGCGCGGGGGGCACCTCCAGCTGCGCTGCCAAGTCGGGAAGCCGTTCCCAGAACAGCAGCCTTGTTGTCTGGTGGCCGGAGGTGCTCAGGGAGGGGCCCTGGCAGGCTCACAGGCCGCAGGTCGCCCTAGGGGATGGGCGGCCTTTGAGTCTATTCTGTAGGGATGTCACTCCTGGTGATTCCCTAGTGGACGAGACAAACAAGCACGGTGGCTCAGGCCTGCAGTCCCAGCACTGTGGGAGGCTGAGGCAGGTGGATCGCTTGAACCCAGGAGTTCAAGACCAGCCTATGCAATATAGTGAGACACCATCCCTACAAAAAAATGTTAAAGATCAGCCGGATGTAGGGGCATGCTCCTGTGGTCCCAGCTTCTTGGGTGGCTGAGGTGGGAGGACTGCTTTGAGCCCAGGAGGTGGAGGCTGCAGGGAGCCGTGATCATGCCACTGTGTACTCCAGCCTGGGCAACAAGCAAGACCCCCATCTCCAAAAAAAAGGGCAAGCAAGGTCCCTGGAACTGAGACCGTGCACAAGTCAGTCAGCGTGGCAGTTTGAGAGTGTTACAGGGCAGACATGTAAGCAGGCTCAGGAGGCCGCTGCTGGGCAGGAGGCAGCTTTTAGGGAGCTGCCCCAAGGCTTCTCCAAGGAAGTGTCCCTTGGGCTCCGACCTGAGTAATAAGAAAGGACTGGCCAGGCAGAGGTCGGGGCAGCAGCCCAGGCCATGGGCACAGCATGTGCAAAGGCCCTGAGGCAGAACGTACAGGGCATCTTCCAGGAGGCAGGTGGTAGGCACAGGGAGAGCTTCCCTGAAGGAGGAGGTGGGCAGGGGCCAGGGATCTCGGCCTCAGAGCACTTGGATATGGTGCCGGGGTGCAGGACAGGATGTGAATTGGGATTTACGGCGGAGCCCGGCCGGCACCGCACACATCTGTACGGACGGAGCAGCTCCCGTGTGCGTGTGTGAAGTGTTGCTCACGTTCTGTCGACACGCGTCTTTCTGCTGGAGAGTGCTGGTAAATGTTTAACAACCAGCTTTCTGCAGGGGGAGGCTGTGTTTGTAGCACGTGCTGGTTGCCATGGTGTAAATAAACCCTCCCTCCTCACCCGGCGCCATGCAGCAACGTGCTGTCACTGACTTGGAGCTGGGGAGAGATGCCCTGAGCACCAGGCTGTCTTGTGCTGTCTTCACCCTGCGCGTGCAGTTGGCGGAAGAAGCCTCCACAGCACAGACGACTTCGCAGCCAGATGATGAGGAAGCGAGGCCCCTGAGTGGAGTGTACTTGTGACCTTTCTTTTCTCTCTCTTTTTTTTTCTTTTTCTTTTTCTTTTTTTTTTTTTTTTTTTTTTTTTTGAGACAGAGTCTCGCTTCTTCGCCCAGGCTGGAATGTGCAATGGTGCGATCTCAGCTCACTGCAGCCTCCACCTCCTGGGTTCAAGCAGTTCTCCTGCCTCAGCCTCCCAAGTAGCTGGGACTACAGGCGCGTGCCAGCACACCCAGCTCATTTGTGTATTTTTAGTAGAGACGGGGCTTCACCATGTTGGCCAGGCTAGTCTCAAACTCCTGACCTCAACTGATCTGTTCACCTTGGCCTCGCAAAATGCTGGGATTACAGGTGTGAGCCACTGTGAGTGCACAGTGTGTGAGTGCACCCGGCCTGTTTTGTTTTTTAAAAAACGTTTATTATTTTTTAGAGATGGAGCCTCGCTCTGTCACCCAGGCTGGCGTGCCGTGGTGCAGCTGAAGCTCACTGCAGCCTTGCCCTCCCAGGCTCAGGCTTTCCCCCTGTTACCTTCCTGAGTAGCTGGGACTACAGGCTTGTGCCACCTAATCAGAATTACCACAACCAGCTCATTTTTAAAATTTCCTCAGATGATCCTCCTGCCTTGCCCTTCCAAAGCACTGAAACTACAAGTGTGCACCACCTTGCCAGGCCGTCATTTCTTTAATTGTAAGGTTATGTGTTTCCATGTTGCCATGAGCTGGTAGCCACTGGCTCCGGCACACCAAAAAAAGCATCTCTTCTGCATAGAGATGGCCTCCCCTGACTGCGTTTTCCCCAGCAAGGGCAGGCAGACTGAATCCGGGGGCAGGGACCAGGTTTAGGGAGGAGCGGCCAGCATCGGGGAACTCTGTTCTGCCTCGGCTCTGACCCCTGACCCCACCTGCCACAGCAGCCCTGGGCTCCTGGATTCCCATCCCTACACTGCCAGGAGGTGGAAAGTGTCATGAGGATGTGCCCTCTCAGGGGCACCTGGCATGCGGCAGATGCTCAGTGAAGTGTTTGTTGAATGAATGCATGAGATCGAGCTGCAGACTGTACTACTAGGTATTGGCAAGTTCTCCAGACCCCTTTGTGAGGAATTAGCATCTGAGAATGAAATCTCATCAGCCCCTACCTGGATCATCTCAGCACCTTCTCACTGGACCCTCTCCTCTCATTCCCGGGACCCACCACCGTCCCTCCAGAGACCTGCTATCGGACTGCCCTTTAACATGGGGCAGGTCACGTGATTCGCCACCACCCCTGCGCCTTTCGAGAAAGGTCCCGGGGGCTCCCGCCACCCCCAGGATGCCACCCGTATTTCTGAGCATGGGCGTTAGCCCTGGCCAGGCCCTCCAGCCATGTCCCAAAGTGCCACTTGGTGGGCACAGGGGGCATTTTCCCACTGCATGCCTCTGCCCACTTAGGCTCCGTTTCCTGAAATGCCGTCTCCCATCCTCCACTGCTGGAGCTTTGGAGACGGCTCAGAGGCCTCTGGCTCCACCAAAGCCCCTTCCTCGCCCTGCGGTTCGGGACGCCTGGCTGCCTCGCCTGCACCATGCCAGTGCCTTTTGAAAGTGGTCTCATCACTGGCGCCTCCATCTGGCCTGTCCTTGTCAACCTAAGTGCAAGGTCCATACAGTTGGGGGCCACATCTTTCAGTGGCCGGTGTCTCCCTTGGGGGTTCAGGGCATGCTGGTGGAAGAAAAAATTCAGGCCGTGGCATCATTTGGCTGAAATGGGCAGAGGGAGGAGGCTGTGACCCCCTAGCCCAGGGCGGAGGTAGGGCACCTGGCTGTAGGATCTTGCTAGGAAATGCTGTGTGACATTCAGCAAGCCACTTAACCTCTCTGTGTCTTGCGTTCTCATCCATAAAACTGGGATGATACTAGCTGTAGGGAGGATTCAAGTAACTCACGGGTGGGAAGTGATAAGGAGAAGCAGCCCTCATCAGATGCGCTCAGCAAGCTGGCGTTGCTTTTATTAAGCTGTTTTCTGCACAGCCCCCAGTCTGGGGCTTCCGCACAGGCCCAGCCTCACACTGCTTGTGCAGCAGGCTCAGGGTTACAGATCCGGGGGCAGGGCGTCCCTCGGGGCTTTGGTCCAGTGGTTCTGGCTAACCATAGACCCAGTAGGGTTCCTCAGAGAGTTGTGCTGTGGTTTGGGGGGATGTTTCTGACCACACATGGGGCACAAACCCACCGTCGTCCTGGCCAGTGGCACGTCCGAAAGGCAGGGACAGCCTTCTAGATGAGCTCAGGGTCCACCGAGATAGTGGAGCTGGCTTCCAGTGCTTTCTGATGCCTCTTCTCCCAGGCCCACACGTCGAGGGAAAGGTGCCCACAGGCGTGTCCTGCTGCCTGCTCCTTGGGGAGTTGTGAGCCGGGGCCTCCCTCTCCCTACATAATCTGCCGGCAGTGGCAGCTTCTTCTGGCGCTGGTTAGAAATGCAGAGTCCCAGGCCCCACCCCAGACCCACCAAGTGGGAATTGGCAGGGGATGTGTGTGCACCTCCAGCTGTGATACTCTAACGAAAGCCCGCAGGCTCCGGCCCACCACCTGCTTTTGTCAATAAAGATTTATCAGCATACAGCCGTGCCCTTTTGTTGACCTATGGGCTGCTTTCACAGGACAGTGGCAGAGTTGAGGAGGGGGTGACAGAGACTGCGTATTTATCCTCTGGCCCTTACAGAAAACGTTTGCCAGTCCCTGGTAAAGCACTGGTTCTCAGACTTGGCTGCCTGTCGGGATAACCTGGAATTTAACACACAGACGCCTGGCTCTCCGCCCAGAGATTCGGATGTCATTGGTGGGGGGGTGTGGCCTGCGCATCAGGACTTTGCAGGGCTCCCCACATGATCTGAGTGTGCAGCCATTGTCATGGGACCTTGAGACCCATGGTCCTCAGTGGCCTGGGAAGCCGGCAGGGGCGGTTCTGCCGCTGTGGGCAGGCCCCAGACCCAGCACCCCGGCCCAGGCAGTGTCGGCCGCAGTGCTTGCTGTGCTAAAGCAGAGCCAGCTTTGGGGCCTGAGCTGGCTGCCGGCTCCCCCCAGCTCCTCGGGGAGTTGTGAGCCGGGGCCTCCCTGTCCCTGCATGACCTCCCGGCAGCGACTGTGAGCAGCCCTCGATCGGCCCCTCCCTCGGCCTCCCAGGGAATGGCAGCGGCGAGGCCCGGCAGATGTCTGTCCTGAAGCTGCAGGAGTCTGTCCCACTGGAAAGAGGATTTTAAGGCCAGGGCTGCTTGGGTACTTCTGCTTTCATCCTCCTCCATGGGCCTCACTCAGCGTGGGCCGCGGGGCCACCTCTCCCCCAGGAGATGTTTAGGCCACGGCAAGCAAGGAGCCCGTGCCCAGGGCTCTAGGCCTTGGCTTCAGGGCGGCCCGGGGGGCCCCATGCCAGTGGGTGTTGGTGTACCCACTCCAACCAGAGGGGGAGGGTGGGAGGCGCCCCTGCTCTGGGGGCTGGTTAACAGTCAGGGAGGAGGAGGAGGAGGTAGGGCTTGGTGCCAGGATTGCAGTCCTGGTGGCAAAAGGATGGAAATGGTTACCAGGATCTAGTGCGGATCGGGACTTCTGACCTTCCCCGGGATGACGTGGGCTTGGGGGACTCTGACCCGGGGTGCTGGCCAGAGACTGCTGGGGATGGGTGCAGAGGAGACCGGGACAGAGCAGCAGGTCCCTGCCCTGCTGTTCATCAGCTTCATCACCACCTTCTCTGTGCCTCAGTTTCCTCTTCTGTAAGATGGGTGGGTGGGTGGGTAGGGGAGACCACGTGGCACAGAGCCAGCCACGTGGCACCGTGAGTAATCCTGATGAGGAGCGTGGGGATGACCACTGGGGACAGGGGGCTGTGGGCAGGCCCTGGCGGGGCTGGGAGAGTCTGCGTGGGAGGCGGGGCAGGTGCAGAACTCGCTCCCTAGGTCCTGGCCAGGGGTCGGCCGAGACTCTCGGCTGGGGCTTTGGGAACAGCAGAGTCACATCCCCCACACTCTGGGCTGTCAGCCTTTTTTGCTCCGAAACCTCGAAGCTTTGCGTCTCTGAGCCTCAGTTTCCTCCTCTGCAGCATAGGAGCAGTGATCGTTGGTCTCCTATTTCTGAGGGTGGCTGAGGGCACTGACAGGATAGTGTTGTAAAGCACTTGGCATGGTGCAGGGGCTGGGTCACCTCCGGGTGACATCCCTCCGTGTCACTCTTACGGTGTTTTCATCTCCATCAAGACTTCAGAAGGGCCGGAGGTGGCCCATATAAAACGGACAGCACCGGGCTGGCCACCTAATCAGCTCTCGGGGGGCTGTGGGAGTTTCCTCCTCTGTGCTGGCCTTTTCCTTCCTGGGGCTTTTCTGAGGACTCAGAGGAGGGCTGCAGTAGGGAGGGCTCGAAGCTCAGGGCCTGGCCCAGATGCACCCCTCTCCCGCCTGACCCCTGCCTGCAGCCTGGTGGGCGTGGAGCTGCATGTACTGACCATGTCAGGGCAGACCTAGCCTCTCTGCGGGTCCGTGGGTGAGGCCCAGGGCGTCAGGGAGCCCCCATCAGCCTAGATCCAGGGCTGATGGACAGGTGCTCTGGGAGGGAGGCTCCGTGGCCGCTGCTCCCACCCATTGGGAGGGACGCCGCAGCCCAGGTAGGGGGTTCTCGGAACGACGTCGCTGAGTGTGGTCTCAGGAGACGGCAAGCTCCCTGTGATTCTAAAGCCCAAGCCCTGCCCAGACTCTGGCCCTGGGCTATACGCCTGACCCGGGGGGACAGCATTCATGCTGGGCAGCCCAGTGGACAGGATGCCCACCCCCAGCCAGCCACATCACTCCTCCCTCCCTGGGTCCCCACTCTGCCCATGTCAGGCAAAAGAGGACAGAAAGGCCACTGTGTAGGAACAAGCCAAAAACCCTCCCTGCCCCAGCCTCCACCTCCAAAAGAGTCTTCACTTGCCAGCTGTTTAAAAGTTCCGTTCGAGAGTTCGAAATTAGGAGAGAGACCAGGCTGGTCCCAGGACGCCGGGCACCTGTTGGGGAATCAGCAGCAACCTGGGGGCTGAAGGGCGGCTCTGTTCAAGTTGGGCTGCTGCGCCTCTTCCTGGCTCCTCTTACAGAACTCAGTGGCGAGGGATTCCCGGGGAACAGAGGCAGAGGCAGGCCTGGGAATCTGCTTTGGACCCAGCAGCCGCCTCAGCCCACGGTTGCCTACAGCAGTCAGACCCTTGCTCTGCTTTTCTGCCCCATGCTCGGCCCCCTCCTAAACGAAAAGAGGCTGGAGAGAGCGTTGTGTGCGGGGCAGGTGCCATTCCTGGCAGGAAGGAAAGGCAAGAGAAGGGGTCTCTGTCACCACCTGGCCCCTCCTCTTGCATCTGCTTGGAGTTCCTTCTCCCCGGTTTGAAGCGTTGATGTGACTGTGCCCGTGCGACACATGAAAAGGCTCTGGGGTTTATTTACCTCTAGCTCTGGGGTTTATTTCTAGCATTTCGCTTGGCTCGGGGGATGCAAGGATGGTCTGGTTTGGCAGCTGCCTGCAGAGAGGACCCTGGGGTGTCCACAAAAATCAGTGTGTGCTTTCAAAGAAATCAGGCGGAGGCCAGGAAACGGGGAGGCAGTGCTGGGAGCTCACACTCCCTCCTCTGGGTAAGGGGAGGGGTGGGGGCCCAGAGTGACAGGGACAGGCCCAAGTGAGGAGGCTGGCGTGGCCCTGAGCCCCTCTGATCCCTGGGGGGCCGGCATGTGAGGGAGATGGGGCCGGGAAGTGGGAGCAGCCACCTCCATGCAGGCCTGGGGCCTTCCCAGGCTCTGGGGAAGCAGGGGCATCCCCCCACCTTCCCGTTCTACAGACTTGGAGACTGAGGCTTAGAGAGGTGGCCTCAGCTCTGTTGGGGGCAGGGCAGGGCAGGGCAGGGCTAAGCATCAGGGGTGTGTCCCCGGCTTCCCAGATGCTCAGGCACCCCTGCTGAGGCTCACCAGGGCACCTGGCTCAGGCCCAGTTTGCTTCTGCCCCTCTTAAATATCTGGGCTAGACTCAGATGTGGGCATGGTGGGGATTCTCTCGTCTCAACCTCATGGCCCGAGGCTGAGGCACAGGCATACTGAATACCCCTGCTGTCAAGGCGAAGGAGTTGGCACAGAGAGGTGAAGACCTTCATCCAAGCTCACACAGCCACTGTGTGCAAAAGGCAGGAGTTGAAGCCAGTGCTTCTGACACCAGTGCTTCCTGCTCCTCACCCGACTCCGCCTCCCCGGGGCCCGCTCTGGTGGGACCCCGGGCCGTGCCTCTCCCCTGCTCATGCCAGCGGGGCCTGGCTTCCCGGGTGTGATGGCGTCTTCCGGGCAGACTCCACGGGTTTCCCTCCTCCCCCAGCTCAGGCTGAGCCCAGGTGCAGAGATGCACCTGCTCACGGTTGGTTTTCTCCCCTCCCGTCTCCCCGCTGCCCTTCCCCGGGGTCTGACAGCAGCAGCAGCAGCAGCAACAGCAACAGCAGCCGCCGCCGCCGCCGCCCATGCCCCGCAGCAGCCAGGAGGAGAAAGATGAGAAGGAGAAGGAAAAGGAGGTGGAGAAGGAGGAGGAGAAGCCGGAGGTGGAAAACGACAGGGAAGACCTCAAGTAAGGCGGCCTGCTGTCCCCGGCAGGTCCCGGGCCCTGACCGACCCCGGCGGACACGGGTCCGGGAGACGCTTTGTAGACACGCGTGGGGCGTCCACCCATTGCCTGTGAGCAGGGGAGGCCTTTCTGCTCGTCTGCCCCCGACGGCCCCCCTCCGGAAGCCCGCCCATTGCCCCCCTCTTCCTCCCTGCGCCCCCCTCTCCTCCGCCCTCCCGTTCTTCTTCCAATCCCCTAGAGACTTTAGAGACTCATAGCTCATTTGAGCTCTACTCCGGAGCTCATAAATCCAGGCAATGACTTTGGAACTCTCTGCCTCCCGCCGCCTCCCGCTCTTCGCCTCCTGAGGCGCCAGGGCTGGGGAAGGGGGGATCAGAGGCACTCCTGGAAGGACTAGGTGTGCAGGCGGCTGCTCTCACCTTTAGAATTATCGATGGCAGCGTGAGTTCTTGCAGATCAAGGCACAGCCTCGCCGCGGGGGCCGTGACAGCCTCTGTGCCTGCCAGGGGCTGCGGGAGCACAGCCAGCTGGAGAAAGGGGGGCGGCGCGACTCAGCGCCAGGTACCTGTGATGGGCTCAGGAATTTGGCTGGAGAGAACATCTGGCTTCCTCATCCCGGGCTCCCAGACGCTTCCAGCAAGGGCCTTTCAGGAAGATGAATGGGAAGGCGGGGGTGATCCATCTGAGCCGCCCGCAGTCAAGCTCAGTGATCGAGGTCGCGTGCACCCCCACACACCTCGGCTAGGCCTGCGTGAAACCGGCAAGAGGGTTTCCTCCTGCCACGCCTCAGGCGCCTCGGCCCTTGAAAATACTGAAGGCCAGCAGGTTGCCTGTGACCGAGCCCCTCTGGAAACAGCTCCTCTGTGGCGAATAAAATGACCTTGTATATTGCTGCCAGCCCACACTCCCCTTCAGTTCACCAAACAGTCTTGAAGATAGTTCATATCTCTCTGTTTGGTGCATAAAACGGTCTTGCAGATGGCCACCAGCCCAGAAGAAAGTAAGCTGGCAGGAAAGCTCCTAGTACCTCCCATTTGGGGAATAAAATAGCCAGTGGTGTAGCCACCTGTCCACATGGCCTTAGGGGTGATTAAGTAGTGGATAGCCCAGGTTACATGCCTTACCCCCTCTTTTTTTTTTTTTTTGAGACTGGGTCTTGTTCTGTCACCCAGGCTGGAGTGCAGTGGTACACTCACGGCTCACTGCAGCGTTGACCTCCCGGGCTCAAGCGATCCTCCTGCCTCAGCCTCCCATGCAGCTAGGACCATCGGCATATACCGCCATGCCTGGCTAATTTTCTGATTTTTTTCTTTTGTAAAGATGGGGTCTTGCTATGTTGCCCAGGCTGGTCTTAAACTCCCGGGCTCAAGCGATCCTCCCAGTTTGGCCTCCCAAAGTGCTGAGGTTGCAGGTGCGAGCCACCACGTGCGGCCGCAGCTCCCTTTTGATAAATAGCATGACGTTGTCCTGCCAGCTGTGCTCCCACCTCTGGTGAACGGAGGGCCCCTGCACACCGCCCCGGGCAGCGTCAGCACAGCCCTCTCCCTTCTTCCCTGGAGTCCGTCAGCGTCACGGCTGGCAGCCAGTGCAGATCCAGCTAAAGAAACGGGCTCCTCCCGTGGCTGTTTGATTTCCTGGCTCAGGCGGAACCGCCCTGTCCCCCTCTCTGGCCTGCAGGGAGAAGACAGACGACACCTCAGGGGAGGACAACGACGAGAAGGAGGCCGCGGCCTCCAAAGGCCGCAAAACCGCCAACAGCCAGGGGAGACGCAAAGGCCGCATCACCCGCTCCATGGCTAATGAGGCCAACAGCGAGGAGGCCGTCACCCCCCAGCAGAGCGCCGAGCTGGGTGAGCGGGGGCCGGGGACGCGGGCGGGGGCGGCTGGAGACGTGGCGGGTGGCGCTCGCGCAAGAGTTTCGTGCGGCTTGAATTGATCGGCAGCAGGCCGAGGGGTTGGCGGAAGTCGGGGTTGGGGTCAAATCCCGGCGTTACCTGCTGGATGTGCTGTGTGGCCCAGAGTGAATTCCCGAACTTCTCTGTGCCTCTGCGTCCTCACGTTCTCAGTGGGAGAAATCGGTTACCTCCGAACATCGGGGGAGAGCTGTAGTCACTTGCAAGTGAGAAGGACCTAGAACAGTGCCTGGGTGTAGGAAGAGCTCAGTGGCTTCAACCACGGTGATTTCAGAGCCAGGAGATGTCACATAAGAATCCCAGTGACCAGTTCGGGAGTTTTTGATTGTCGTTTTTAAAGCAGAAAATCTGGCCACACTTGGCCCGGGTTTCCCTGAGGCAGCCGTTGTTGGGAGCCGAGTAACCACCACCCCTTCTTAGAATGTCATGGGCTCTATTTGTCCCCACCCAGCCTCTACTCTGGTAGGTGTCTGGGTTTGCACCTTCACTTCCCTGGGCCTGTTTCCCCTGCTGTCGAGAAGGGCGTTCACCCCTCACTGCCCTCCCAGAAAGTGGAAAAAAAAAAAAGAGGTGATGTGAGTAGCAGTTCCCAAGATTTGCCACAGGGGGCAGCAGTGTGCGGCTGTTGTCTCTACGTTGAGCTGTTAGGGTCCAGCCCTCCAGCCACTGTGGGAACTCACCCAGGGGCCCCACCTGCCAGGGCTCATCCTGAGTGTGGAGTTGACAAAGATGGCACTTCATCTCCCACAGACCCCCACTGCCTCCCACTGGGGTCCGGGTCACGCACCTGTCTCTTCTTCCGGTGGGAGGTAGTGTGGACCTGTTCCATAAATGGGCCACTCGAGTCTCAGAAAGGGAACATTGCCTCTCTGAAAATCTCAGTGTCGCTGGGATTCGAACTCAGCCCCATCGGCCACAGAGCCTGTGCAGCTCCTGTAGGCATTTTCCAGCCGCCCCTTGGTGGCAGTGTCCTTGGAGGCCCAGGGTCGAAGGGTGTTCTTCCTGCTTGATCTCTGGGGATAGTCCTCTCACACCCAAGGCTGCTGCTGGGGGCTTGGCCGCAGGGTGGAAAACCCGCTCCCGGGCCTTGCATCGCTCTTCTGGCCCCTGGCACCCCTGGCTCCCATAGGCTTCCTCTAGGGGTCCTGTGGAGAGGAATGGGAGCATCGATGAGGTCCTGAAGCGGCCCAGCCGCGGCCACAGAGATCGGGGAGGTTGGGGTGGATCTGGCATGTCGAGGGTGATGGGGCTGCCCATGGGGGTGGGGGCCCTTTCCCCTTTCCTGCTGGAACCTTCCTGCAGTCCTCAGCCAGCCTCAATTGGACACACTCTGCCTGGTGCAGTTCCAGGCAGTGAGTCCATGAAGCTGATGTCCCTTGCACCCACCCCTCACGGGTGTTAAGCAACTGGAAAGGAAGGACCAGAGTTCATGTCCAGGGGAGCTCGGCGGACCAACCCAAAAACAGTGCCACAGCAGAGATGCGGCCGCCTCTGGCTGACCCCAAGGCCACGCGGTGTCCCTTCCCAGTAACAGCAGAAGCCCCTCCTCAAACTGGGTGACTGAGGAATGTGAAAATTGCCCTCTGGATCAGGGCTTCTCCACCGAGGGCGATTTTACTCCCCGCTGCGGGGTGCCTGGCATTGTCTGTGAACAGTTTTGATTGCCACCGTCGGAGGCAGCCACTGACAGCCAGGGTGCAGAGTCCGGGGCTGCTAAGCATCCTGCAGGGACGGGGCAGCCTCACAGTAATGGAAGAGCTGGGCTCCGAGAGGGTCCTCGGGCAGACAAGGTCCGGGCCCATCTGCAGCTCATGTCCCGCTGTCACCAAGTCACCAGGTGACCCCCTTCCCAGCAACATGCAGACAAAAGCAATCATGGTCAAAGCTCTTGACTGCCTCAGTTTCCCCATCTGTAAAATGAGGTGATTGCTGGTGCTGCGACCTCGGTGGCTTGTGTGGAGGTTGGCCCCAACCAGCAGCACGTGGGACTGCCCGGCACAGCTCCGGCCACCCAGCATAAGGGCTCAGGAGCCGGGCGCCACCGTGGGTACTGGCTGGGGAGGGGCGTCTGAAACGTGGCCTTCCCCGTGGGGTTGAGAGCCCTGGGGTGACACCATCAAGGCCTGGTCCACCCCCTCCCTGGCGCAAAGGAGAAAGAGAAAAGTCCAGAAGGCAAAGGGCCTCCTCTGTCGGCTCCTGCCAATCACCTGGTGTCTTCCTTTTCAGCCTCCATGGAGCTGAACGAGAGTTCTCGCTGGACCGAAGAAGAAATGGAAACAGCCAAGAAAGGTGAGGGCGTGCGGCAGCTTTCACCTCCCTGGTTTGCATCCAGAGTGCCTGAAGCTCGTGGGCTGGGGCAGATGTTGACACGTTTGACCTTGAACCTCGGGGCTGCGGTGAGGCCTCTGGTGAGGCTCTGGTTCCGGGCTGTTCGCAGGTTGGTCACCCTGGCGCCTGTTCTACCCTCCAGAAAACGGGCCTGTGCAGCTGCACTGTCAGGCTTGTCTTTGTGACTTGGGGGCACAGCTCAGAGACACGAAGCTGGTGCTGTGGGTGTAGTCAGCGAGGGGCTTCTGGGTGACCTCTGTGCGGCAGCACACCTGGGTGACTCAGGACAGGCAGAGCCTGCTGACGGTTATCTGGGTGGAGTCCTGGGGTCAAGGAGACCTGCAGGGCGTTCGTCCAGCCCTGAGGCAGAGTCCCGAAGTCCCCACCCTGGGCTCAAGTGTGCTGGGGCTTTGGGAACCGGTCTCGGATTTGAGCATCCCAGTCTGGGTGACGGGTTCCGGAGTGGATGGGGACACCCGGGCTGTTGGGGACAGTCGTGGGAGTGGCTCACATGGCAGGGAGACAGCAGTCATTGGTGCTGGCAGCAGAAGCCATTCCCAGTTTGTGGGTTGCCTTGCGATGTGCAGTGCGGCGGGGCTGGGGTCCAGCGCCCCCTGAGCCGGAGCGCTCTCAGCTGTGCTGACTCCTGGCCAACTCCTGTACTTGCCAGCACCGTGACCTGCCTCTGGGCCTCGGTTTGTCCGTCTGTTAAGTGGGAGAGGCGTCCAGGTTGGCTGTGCGGAATCAGATACCCTGGCTGAGGGCGCAGGGTGGGCTGGTTGGCAGCAAATCCCCTGCCTCCCTCACCCTTGCCTGGGGCCAGGACTGTTGGGCAGGGGTGTCGCTCGCAGCACTGCTGAGGCTGCGGGGCACCTGACTCCCACGGCGCACGCTCACTCTCCGTTATCTCCGCCCCGGCTGTGAGCGGGAGGGCCTGCTCCTGTCCTGTCGTGTCCCTGTTTGCGGATGAGGAGCCAGGGAACAGAAGCCAAGGAGTGCCATGGGTTCCGGAGCTGGTGCGTGGGGCCAGGAGCAGGCCTGGGCCCCCCCCGCCCCCGCCTCCACCCCCGCCCGTTCTTGGTCCCGTGGCCCTGCTGGAGTCGAGGCCGTCTGTGACATGCGGTTTCATTGTGCAGAGAGCTCCGGGTCGTGACTTACAGAGGGAACAAAGGGCTTTTATAGCGAGCGCTCTGGGCACAGAAGGGCAGGTGTGTCTGAGAACAGTCTGGACCACGTGGCTCGTGGACCCAGCCCTGCCCTCCGCTGTAGTTGCTGGGGGTTGCTGAGGGTCTCCATAGCCCCTGTCCTTCCCCTCAGAGCTCCTCCGGGGGCACTCTGCCCTCCACCCCACAGGCTGGGGTGGGCCAGAGGGACCCTCTGAGCACTCAGGAAGGAGGGCTGCCTGCTGCTGTTGCGGGCCGGGCTCTGTGTGTGGCGGGGGAGAGGTGTACCAACCGGGCCTGGGCACTGTCTCCAGCTGGCAGGGCCTGGGCTGCTGTCAGCCCCCAGACATGCCACTTGGTTGTTTTTCTGTCTTTAACATCCACTTGGTGGTTTCTGGTGTGTATTTCACTATAGGCTGCAGGAGAAGCTTTATTGAAATTGTGAGATTCCGCGCCTCCATTTAATTTTGATATGATATACATACCATGAGCGCACCATTCTAACCACTGGCAAGTGAACATCTCAGTGGCGTTCAGTGCATCTGCAGCAGTGTGCAGCCCGCACCCACACCGCCGTCTGGCTCCGGCTTTTTCTCACCCCAGATGGAAATCCCACACCTATTAGCAGCCCCTCCCAGGCCCCGCCCCAGCCAGCCACCCCGGCAGCCACTAATGCACTCTGCCTCTGCGGACCTGGCTGCTCCGGGCGTTTCCAGTGAATGGAATCCTACGGCGAGCGGCCTTCTGTGTCTGGCTCCTTTCTCGGAGCGTGATGGGTCTGGGGCTCCTCTGAGGAGTTTTGTACGGTTCAATAATGTTCCATCACCCGAGAGGACCACGTTTTGTCGGCCGTTCACCTCCGGGGGCATGCGGGTTGTTTCCGTGTGGCTGTGGTGAATAGTGCTGCTGTGAACATTTGTGTAGGATTGTATGAGATTTTTAATCACACGTGAGTCCCTGGGAGCTTAGCCCATTTGCTGGGAGGTTGCCCAGAGCGCCCCCTTTCAGAGGACTCTGCGTGGATGTCCCTAAATGACCAGTTAGAGTTCTACTGCCTCTCTGTCCACCCTCCTGTCTCCTGTTGTCACCACCCTGTCACTGGTGAACCCCCCCTTGCCTGAGAACTGGGAGACGGCACCTGCCCTCTCTGCCTTATGGAAGGGCAGATCCGGAGGCTGGGAGGACGGCCGGGGATGACTCACCGGCGGAGAACAGCCTGTGTCCCACCGTCTCAAGGTTGGGTCCTCAGTGACGACAGTGAGCTCATCTGAGTCCTGCCGGTGGAGACGCAGTGAGTCCCCTGGGGGCCGTGCGCGTGGAGGCCCTGCTCAGTGACATTTGTAATAATGCCGTGAGCAGCGGTGTGCTCGTCTGCCATGAATCACAGCAATCTGGACAATTACCGCTCAGGGTGGCTGCTAATGGCTGTGCGTTACAGGCAGAGGCAGTGGGGAGCGGGGTTGGGGCTGGGAGGCAGGTGCCCCCAGCAACTCCTCCATAATGAGTCAGGGTGGAGAAGCTAGGAACGTTCTGGAGCCCCCTGCCCAGAAAACCCAGAGTTAGGAAAAGGGACTGGAGAAGTGGCTCTGCCTGAGGCAGGTGGTCTCCACCCACCCTTTGCCCATCATTGCAGGGGCATAGTGCCTCACCCTGTGTGGGCAGGGGCACTCAGGAATGATCAGCCCCTACCCCTCCCTCAGGGAGCCTGGGCAGATGGGCAACCAGGTTTCCCCAGGGCCCTCAGACCCCAGCCTGCCAGAAGCTTCTGGAAGATGCTAGCAGCCTGGCCCTGGAGGACGGGCAGCAGAGGGACCCGTGCACCGGGAGAAACCAGGTCTCAGCCCCTGGATGTTCCAGCTGTGTGACCTCAGGCAAGACAGCCAACCTCCCTGTGCCTCAGTTTCTTCATCTGTACAGCGGGATGCAAGGCGCCCCTATTGTGTGTTTCCTGTGGCTGCCATGGCGAAGGGTCTTAAAATAAATGTATTCTCTCATTGTTCTGGAGGCCAGAAGTCCAAGTTCAAGGCATCCGAGAGGCTGCATTCCCTCCAGAGGCTCTGGGGTGAGACTGCCTTGCCTCGGCTAGCCCTGGCGCATGCTGGCAGCCTTGGTGGACCTTGGCTGGTGACTGCGTCACTCCAGGCTCTGCCTTAATCTTCGTGTGGCTTTCTCCGTGTGTCTCTGTCCACACTTCCCTCTTCATACAGGGACCCCCCCCAATCCAGTGTGGCCTCACGTTGACTTGATCACATCTGCAAGCATCCTTTTTCCAAATAAGGTCACATTCGTATGTTCTTGGGGACATGAAATGTTTGGGTGACACTCTCCAACTCAGCACAGCCACCTTCTTGGGGTTTTGGTGAAAGTCCACAGAACAGCTGAGGGCAGTGCCGCCTGGCGCATGCCGACCTCCCCAGCCCTTTGTAGCTACAAGCAGCTGCTTAGCCCCCTGACCTTGGCCTGCACATCTGTTTCGCCCTCAGTTTCCCTCGTTCTCTCAGATGAAGCAGGGATACTACCTCCCAGGGGCGCTTAAAGATGGAGCGGGCCACGTAGGTGCAGTCCTCGGTATACAGTAGGCACTCAGAGTGGCAGGCCCTCCACTCGGGGCACAGTCTCCGGACCCCGCTCCCGGGGTTTGGGTCCCAGCTCTGCCTCCTGCAGAGTGTGACCCTGAGTAGGTGCCTGCACCCCATGGCCTCAGCCCCTGCCACCTCTTTGTTCACCCCAGGGATGGGGTCAGAGGTATGTCACCTGCCAAGCAAATGTACGGGGACAGCTGGAGGAACTTCCGTCGTGCTGGGGGCCACCGGTCAGAGGGCTCCCCAAGGAAGGGGCTGACACCCAGAGCCTGAAAAAGTAGTGAGTCTCACAAATCACACCACGGAGCCTGTCCTGGGTGCCAGGCACTGCTGGGAACTGTGTGTGTGAAGTCACTTCATCTCCACCAACCTGACGAGGAAGAAGGTGCTGTTGTTACCCCTGTTACTCAAATGAGGAAACCCAGGCCCAGAAAGGCTTAGTGAGCGGCCTAGGGTCACACAGCTGTGAAGCGGTAGAGCTGGGATTTGAACCCAGGCCCTCTACTTACAGAGTAGGAATGGGTTTGGTGTGAGGGCTGAACGAGTTAGTCTGTGGGCCAAGCTGTTGACCAGATTGCAAAGGCGGAAAGGCACAATGCCCGTGGCAGGGGCAGGGTGGCCCTGTGAGAAGCGGCGGGAGCCCAGAAGGTAGAGGGGCCACTGGGAGCCTGGCCTTGCCAGTGTGGGGTGGGGTTTAGCTATTACTCTAGAGCATGGGAGGCCCCTGGGGAGGGGCTGGGGCCATGATGGCTGCAGGCTCTCTGGTGGGCAGGTGAGAACACCTTCCCTTCTTGTGGCTGCCTGACCTGGAGCTCATGCTGCCTGGGGACCGAGCGTGTTCAGGAGGCAGCTTCTCCAGGAACCCGGCAGCCCTGGGGAGCTGGCCGCCTGCCCGCCCTCGGGCCCAGCGCCATGAGGGCAGGGAGGGGCCCGGCTGGAGCGGGGCTGGGATGAGGGACTCGGTTCCCCTGGGAAAGGTCAGCCTGGTCTGGCTTGGAGGCCCAACCCAGCTGTGCGAGAGGGCCCGCGGCTCTGCTGGCAGCTCCTCTGGGCCCCAGCCCTCGTCTCTGGTGGGCAGAGAACCTGTTGTGGAGGGGTGGGGAGGCTCCCGGTCACACCATCGTCACACCGTTCTGGACCAGGAATGGGAGCAGCCCGAAGTGGGAGGACATGTGAGACCAGGCCCTGGCGGCTCCCGGTGAGCCCAGGTAGACCCCAGAGGTCTCCCCCAGTAAATCCAGCCACCTTGCCTAGTGGCCTTGCCACTTCTCACAGGAGTAAGGCTAGAACCACTGATTGCTGTGCCTAACGAGCTTTTATGGATGAAGCGTCTAAGGCACGGCACGGGAGGGAGAGGGGCGAGCGCCCAGCCCCGGAGCCTGGAGCGGGACCCCCTCCATGATGTGTCCACTGGGAGGGCCTTGGGCTATGCCCACCGTAGGCCCCCATGAGAGGAGTGCCTGCGTGCTTGGCTGCCCAAAGCTGCAGTGGGGCTGGGAGGGCCGGCAGGCGTGCTGCTGCTCCTGGGTTTGGGTCTGCCGGCTGCTTCCTGGTGCAGCTGTCCACCAGGGCCCAGCAGGAGGCAACACCCCGAGGAGGGGCGGTAAACCAGGGAGGGATGGTGTGGCACCTTGGGGCTTGAGTCCGGGGGACTGTCACCACGTGTGGTCTGGAGATAAACCACTAGCGAGGATGTGTGTCTGGGGCTCAAACAGCCTATGGCGATGGTTTGGAAGGAGGAGAAAGCTGGGGTTTCTGCAGGAACTTGGGGTACAGCCAGACACAGGGGCAGGGTCTGGATCACACTCTTGCTCTCGTCAGCACCCCTGAAGCTGAGGTCTGGCCTCGACCAGCCCCACTTCCCTCCCAGGGGAGACCCACGCGTCTGTATCCACGTGGCTCCTGGCTCAGGGAAGGAGCACCTGGCAGCTGATGCGGCGGTGATGATGCCTGTCGTCACGCGGTGCGGCTGACGCTTACGAGCGAGGCAGGCCCCCCACGCGTGTGTGCACACATGCACAAATACACACGACTTCTGCTTTGCACAGGAGGAGACCTAAGGCCCAAGGGAGAGCCGGGGCTCACCCAGCACACCACGGTGGACGTGGGGCCTGGGGCAGGCTGACCCCCCAGCTGGCTTCCCACCGTGCTCTGCTCTGTAGGAAAACATGACATTGAAAGGTGTGAGGTGGCACTTCCGGAAATGGTAGGCGAGACAGCACCAGATCCTACGCAGGTGACTTTGTTTCATCTTAATGAATCTGGGGTTTTTTTTTGATAGCTGGAGAAGACGTAGCTGCTTCACATCATACCTGTGATTTACGGGTGTGATTGCTGATGCGGAGGCTGAAGCAGATAGCAAGGCTGATTTCTGAAAGAACAGATGGGGGGAAGAGAGCGGGGAGAGGCACGTCCAGGTGTGATGTTACCCAGCCACCGTCGTGATGGGAATTCAGGACGGCAGGAGTTTGGGAAGTCCCGATGTGACATGCAGGAGGTGCCCGGCCTGTCAGGGGTGTCAACGGGGAGGCACCGTCCCTGCGGAACGCAGCCCCCCACCCTGGGGCTTGGGGTTTCCGAAATGAGGAAGTGGCATGACTCAGGCCCAACACGACTGGGTTCTTTTCCTCCCAACTTTGATAGGGTTTGGGGCAGAACATGTTGAGTTTCTCAGGGAGAATGGTCGGTGGTGGGCGGGGCAGTGGTCGATGCACCCCCGAGGCTTGCCACCTGTGAATCTTCATGGGAGAGGCAAGAAACATCAAGGCCTGTTTCTTGGGGGGACTGGCTGGGGTGGGGCGAGCCAGTGTCTCTCCAGGGTGGGGGCTGACTTCCAGAGAGAAGAGCTGCGGCATCCCCAGACGCAGGTGGGGGCTGGTGTGGTGCCCACGCTGGTGTCGTGCCCTCGGCGTCCTAGCTGCCGGTACAGGTCTGCAGACCCTTGGAGAAAAGCAGCTTGGGGACATCTGAGCAGGGGCCGGGCCTCCCTGGGGGCCTGAGCACCTGAGCCAAGGAGGCTGAGTCCCAGCCCGCACGAGAACAGCTCATCACTGGCCCCCGGATAGCACATGGGACACCGCCCCATGGGTGCTCAGAGCAGGAGTAGCCGAGTGGAGCCCCAGGCACCCACTCTGGTGGCTGCTGGGCCCTTGTGCCTGGCTCTCTGCTCTGCGCCTGTGACTCAGACCTCCTGGCTGGACTTCCTGTCTTGGTCAATTTCACTTCCTAGTTCCTGCCTCCTGACTCTTCAGAACGAAACTTCTTCCTTAGAAATTAGAAGTGGGGTCGGGGAATCCAGACCACAGGGCATGGTGGCAGAATCTGCTCTCTCGGCTCTGGCACAGTGTCGGGGGCGTGTGCCTGGGTGTCAAGGGGGACACCCCAGCCTCTTTTGGGAGGGTTGGGGCCCTCTGCACAACTAAACCCACAGCCCCCTCTTCCTTTGCAAGCTCCTTACGGGGGACCCAGACAGGTAGCAAAGATGCCCAGGGTGCCCAGCAGGTCCCAGACACCTACTGATGAATGCAGTGGAACGAAGACGCTAATTTCAGAGGCAGTGACAGCTGTGGAGATGATGAAACTCTGGGATGGAGGGGTAACTGGGGGGCTCACTTTGGAGAGGTGGGCAAGGAAGGCTTCTCTGAGGAGCTGTCACGTGAGCCAAGACCAGAGGGAGGACCGAGGCACATCTGTGAGGAAGCCATGGAGGCAGCCAGAGCAGCTGGTGCAGAGCCCCTGGGGCACCAGCGAATGACCCAGGGAGAGGCTGGGAGAGTGCACGGAGCCAGCTCCGTAAGAGTCTCCTGGGCCGTGCCAGGGCCTTTGGATTTCATTCCAGCAGCTTCTGGTGGTCACGGGAAGATTTTAAGCAGAGGAACGATGTGTGTGTGTGTGGGGCGGAGGGGGTTGGCATCCTTAAGAGCACGCTGAGGCCCCCCCCTGCAGAGGGTAGAGGGCAGGACTCAGGGGAGAGGCCTGGGTCCCTGATGCCAGGGTTCAGATTTGTTGCCCTCCCCTGCTGTCGTGCCCCAGGACGAGGGCTGGGGGTGTAGGGACATTCGAGGCGCCTTCTGCTCCCCAGGTTTTCAGGGGCAGAATGGAAGGGCTGGGGGTTAATCGGAAAAGCAGGTGAATGATCCCAGAGTCAGGGAAGTCGGTCGTGACCCGAATCTAGGCTCCAAAGTTCAGCTCAGTTAACTTTCAACCTCCTGGGAGGTTCCTGGGCATTTCTGAAAGTGTTCCTTCACAGAGGAGGACCAAAGAGGCAGCTGTGTTCCCAAGACTCTCCAGCAGCAGAGGACCCCTTGGGGACCCCAAATCCCCAAGCCCTTCCCCCTCCCCTAAACGACTGAAGGTCTTGTGTGCCCCCTGAAGACACTCCTCAAATCCCAGGGTCCTGGACAGCGAGGCCAGCCCTGCCCACCCAGCCCACCACAGAGGCTCCCCCGAGAATTCGAGGCCACACCTGCCCACAGTCCCCCACAGAGGCTCCCCCCAGAATTCGGGGCCATACCTGCCCACCCACAGTCCCCCACGGAGGCTCCCCCTAGAATTGGAGGCCAGCCCTGCCCACCCACAGCCCCTCACGGAGGGCTCGGTCGGCCTTGGCAGCATCAGGCCAGGCAGGGGGCAGAGCTCAGGTGGAGCTAGCTCAGAGGGTGGGGGGACGGGGGGGAGGACAGGGGGGTGACGGCGGAAGAAGCTGCTCCCGTCTGCCGGGGGTGGAGAAGCTCTGTTTTTCTGGAACCCTCATCTGTTCTTACCACTGCTGACGCCGCCACCGCCGCGGATGGGGAGAGAGGGAGGGGAGCCAGTGCCAAGTGGGCCCGCCCCTTCTGAACCTGGGCCTCTGCAACGCTCCCCCGCCCGCCCGCCCGCCCGCCTCGAGCCTCCGTCTGGAGGTCACATTCAGTCCTGCTGCGTCTCGCTTGGTCAGGCAACAGGAAGATCAGCGCTGAGCTTGGCTGCAGGGGACACGGCTGCCCTGCTGGGTCTGGGTCCTTGGGTTTTGCCCAGCCCGGGGGTCTGTGGGCTTCTGGCTGGTACTGCTGCTGTGCTGGACACGTTGGTGCCAGAGGAACTGTGCACGCTGTGCCCCAGTGCTGCCTGGCCCAGGGGTGCTCCAAACGCACCAGTGACAACTTCCCGCCACCTACCACCCTCGGGGAAGGGCACCTTGTGCACCCACAGCGGCTTGGGGACGGCATCAGAGGTGGCAGCGGCCGCTGGAGGAGCCTCGGGCCACCACAGGCTGGCAGGCTTTCACGGAGCTTCCTCCCGCCCCTCTCCAGCCAGCCTCCACCCGCCCTTGTCCCTCCCTCCCTCGCTCCCTCCCTCCCTCCCTCGCTCCCTCCCTCCCTCCCTCACCGTGGGACGGAGAAGGATGTGAGGCAGAGCTGAGCCGCCAGCAGACGCCAGCCAGGAGCCTCACAGAGCCGGCCGCGGCTGCCCAGCCTGCCGGTCCACTTCCCTGGGCCCGCTCCCCGGGGCATCTTCCCAGCCCTATGTTTCCGGAAAACTTGGCCGAGGGGGAGACGCAGATGAGAGGATGTGAGTGAGTGGCCCCGGGGAGGGGATGGGGGGCTGTGGTGCAGGGACAGGTACCGAGACGTGGCTGTCAGGGATTTGAGGCTGGGCAGCTGGGCAGCTGGGCAGCTGGGGAGTCAGAGTTCCTGGCCCCTGGAGTGGATGGGGGTCCCAGCCCACCCTTTCCCCGGTGCCCCCTCCTCTCTCTCCCTGCTGGGCTGAGGCTGTCCTGGAAGCAGGGGTAGGAGCTGGATCTGTACCTGGGAAGGCGTGGGTCTGTGATGGTGTGTGCACAGGGGGTCTCCAGGTGGCCGGGAGCTTCAAGCTGGGTCTGGCAGGGTGGGCTCCAGGACCCAGAGGGCTGGAAAGTCCTTCTCCCTGTGCTCAACACCCCCTGCCTGGGCTTCCCACAACAGGAACCAGAGGAAGCCAGTGCCAGCCCGCCCCTACCCTGAGGCCCTGGCCGGTGCTAATGGGACACCCACTCTGGCCCCTCACGTGGCAGTTAAGGAAACTGAGGCCGGAGAGCAGCAGGGCCAGCCGAGACTGCCTCGAGCTCTGGCCAGGTGCCCGGGTGACTCTGCCAGCGCTCCTTTGGGAGGTGCATGTTTTCAGGAAGGGCTGGGTGACTCCCCCACCCCCACTTCCATCCCCTCTCCTCTGCCTTCAACCCACTCCCACTGCCCCCATGACCGGAGTTACTTAGGGTCCTCAAGCCCCAGCCAGGCTCCCAGCCACCTCCTAATTTATTGACTGAGTTTGGAAATGTCAACCTCCCCAGCATCGTCACCCCCACCCCCTGGCTCTCCATGCCCACCCCACCCCGAAGGCCCAGATGGGAGACCCACCCCTCCCACCCTCTCCAACCTGGGCTCCGGGCCTGTGATCCCTCTGGCCCTCGTGTTTGCTTGGGCTCTCTTGGCCCTGGCTGGGGAAATATAAATAAACGCACGGCCCCATCCGCCAGGTTCTGGAAGTGGCAGCTGCTGCTGGCGCGGGCAGAGGGAAAGGTCAGGGGCCGGTGCCATTTGATCCCACCCCCCGGCCTCCCCTTCTGCGCCTGTCCTTGAGGGACCCTGAGGAGCGGGCTGAGGGGCCACGTGGCTCCCGGGGCTGCCACAGGCAAGCAGGTGGCCTGTCAGTCAGTGCCACCCCCACGCTATGGGGGCCAGAGAACCCAGAGGGCAGGAAGTCAGGGCCCCATGCCCGCGTGGCCCCTTTCGCCCGTCCTCTGAGCGTGGGTGAGTTAGGAGGACCCTCTGAACCAAGATTCCCCCGCTCCTGGGGATGGGAAAATGGTCACAGCCATGACAGCAAGGATGACAGGGAACCAAGTCTTTGAAGGGCTTTGCAAACTCTGTGTGTCACTTGGCCATGCCGTGGGGTGATGAGCTGATGTTTTTGCTGCTGCTGTTTTATTTGCGTTAGAGCCTTGTGTATAGCAGGCAGGCAGCCGGACATGCATGCGTGCATGGATGCATGGATGGATGGGTGGATGGATGGGTGGCTGTGTGGATGAATGAATGAATGAATGAATGACAGAAAACACCAACACAGACAGCTGCCCCTCGACTGCCCAACCCTTGTACAATTTTAGCCGGCGCTTGGCTTGCAGCTTGATTTCATTCAAGGAAAATGGTCAAAAACTTTGTGATGGGAAATCTTTCATTAAAGTCCTTACAAGTGTAGCTCCAGCCCAGAGAGTCTGTGACGTCCCCAGCTCCTCGATTCAGCCTTGGGGCCTGCTGCCCTGGAGGGGCACCATCTTGCCGCACGGCCCCCCGAGGTCAAGAGTACTTCCTGTCTCTCCCACAGCCCTGGGAAGGTGGGCAGGCCCTACCTGCACAGGCTGGCTGGGCCACACAAGGTCACGCCGCTGGAGCCACAAGCGTAAATATAGAGCTGCTGGCCGGCGCCTGTGCCTGTGTGTTCGGCAGCTCGAGGCCAGATGGGCCGGGACCGGGGCTCGGCTTCCCGGGCGCAGCCAGTGCAGCAGGGGCCGGGTTTCTGCTGAGCCTGGTTTTCTGGCCTGGAAGCTAGACCCGGGGGGGCAGCATGCAGCTCCGGCCTGAGTCCTGGGGATGGAGGGAACTTTTTCCACTGATTGCTGGAGGCTCTCTTCCCGCAGTGGGAGGCCCGTGAGGCAGGGGGAACCTCTTGGCTGTGTGGGTTGGGGTTTGGGGCCAAATTCCAGCTGCCCAGCCAGGCCTGCTGGGCCCCGAGTCCCAAGTGGGCTTTAGGTGGCCATAGGGAGCTTGGTCCTGGAGGTACCCAGTCGACCTGGGCCCAGAGGCTGTGGTCCCAGTCACCCCGGCCCTGACCTCCACCCTCCCATCGCCTTCGCATCACATCCCCTCCTTTCTCTGGGCCGGTGTGGCCGGAAAACAGCCCGTCTCCCGAGGCCTCGCCTGCAGCTGTGAGCGAGTGTCAGGGCTGGGTCACGGCGGCTGGGCCCTCCCGCTCAGCGGCGGGGAGGAGGAGAGGTGGGGCCTGGGCAGGGGCTGTGCGTTCCGGACATTCACAGCCCTCTGGCCCCAGCCTCCTGCACGGTGGCCTCGGTGGGGCTTCACCTGTCACTCTTGGCTCCTCCAGCCCAGGCCTTGCCCATGCATCCTGGCCTGGAGTCAAGTGACTGAGAAACCAGACCCCAGAGGCCAGCCCTGCCACCTCTGATATCTCCCCGCCAGGGGACACCGGTCCATCACTGTCTCTTCTTCCAGAGGAACTGGGCCTGAGCAGGGAGCCTCAGGCCGGGTTTCTGCTCCAGGCCCCATTTGCCCCCCAGGCCATGGACGCAGGCCCCCCTGCCTGCTGGCCGTCCCTCACCACCCTCCTCTCCCGCGACAGGCCTCCTGGAACACGGCCGAAACTGGTCGGCCATCGCCCGGATGGTGGGCTCCAAGACCGTGTCGCAGTGTAAGAACTTCTACTTCAACTACAAGAAGAGGCAGAACCTGGATGAGATCTTGCAGCAGCACAAGCTGAAGATGGTGAGTCCCAGCCGTGCCATGCTTCCTGGGGCCTGGGAGAGGAGCCCGGACCGCCCAGGAGACATCTCTGCATCCTGGGAGGCATGGGCCGGGAGGGGCTGTTATGCCACCTCATTAGGACTCAGCTTCTCGGGGTTCAATCCCGGGAGTGCCCCGAGATGGCTGCAGGTGACGATGCTGCTGTGAGTGTCCCTCTGGGAGACGAGACAGACCAGGCCGCCCTCCACCACCCGCTCTGCTCAGACAGACACCTCTGGAGGCCCTCTGTCCCGGCTCAGGGCGTGGGGGAAGGAGCGCGCTGGACCAGACTGACTCAGCCAGGAATTCGGGCTGTCAGCGCGTTGGAATGAGGACCCGGAGGCAGATGGTCCCCGAGCAAGCGGCTCCCCCACCCCATTTGACCTCACAGCTTTAGGGCTGCCATGTGGGGGGGGAAGGACAGGTCTGGGGTGTGGAGAGTGGACCGCTCAACCCTGTGTCCTGGAGGGCTTGAGTCAGGCCTGGAGGCTGGGATCCCCCTCCCCCAGGAGCGCAGAGGCTCAGGCTGGCCTCACCGGGCGTGTAAATGGCCTCCGAGGAGCAGTCGCTTCTTCGACTGCTGTTTCTGGGAATTGAGGAGCATTTGTGGGGAGGCCTCTGCTGCTTTCCCTCCCTCCTTCTCTCCTTCCTTCTCTCCCTCCCTCCTTCTCTCCCTCTCTTCTTCCCTTCCTCCCTGCTGTCTCCCTCTTTGACGCACTTGCCAAGTATTGTCCCCATTTTAGAGCTGGGGAAACTGAGGCTTAGCCAGGCTCATATGCAACTGAATTGGGATTTGAACCCATAGCTGTGAGATCAGCACTGACGCTCTTCATCACTAGGCGCATGTTTCCCCATCGATACAGAAGCACGAGGGAGGGGTTGCAAAGCTCCTCGCCCCCGGGATTGACCCCCGCACCCCCAACCATGACATTGCCCCTTGTGCCTGGGTGTAAAGTGTGTGCAGCGTGTTCCAGGCAGGCCATGCTGAATTGCTCCTCCATGCAACCTTCCAAGGCTCAGAGAGGGTGAGCAGGCTGTGAGGTCACACAGCATGAAGTGGGAGGGCCAGGTATAGCCTCGCCCCGTTTGAACTCTGCCCGAGAACTGTGCAGATTGAAGGTCCTTCTTTTCACCCTCACGAGTGGGTTCTTAGTGCGTCATATGTGCGCACGGCCACTGGTGGCCCCGGGACCGAGGGGGCACTGTCCCATGGCCCTGTGGTCAGGGCTGAGATCCACCCTCTGTCCTCAGGGAGGTCCCTCCCCGTCACTTCCAGTTAAACAGTGCCCTGCGTGCCCTCCACAGCGGCCCCTGGGATTTGTCCCCAGAGCTCAGGGCGTCAGGCAGCGCCCTCTTCCTCTCCAGGCCTCCTGGTTGCGTGTGGAGGAAGGCGCAGCGTCCAGCTGAATGTGGGGACCTTGTCCCTAACACCAGCTGAGGTCCCTTATGGCAAAGAGGGCCCAGGCCCAGAGCAGCTTGGGGGCACAGAGGGGGCCTGGGCCGGGGCATGTTGTGGCCACTGGCTCTGTCACCCACGTCGGGTCTGTGGGGTGGTCCGTCGGGATGACCCGGGGCAGAGGTTTGGCTCAGAGCATCTCCTGAGGCACAGAAAGGGCCTCCTGCTCTCCCCAGCCTTCCCCTCCCTCCCTCTCCCACCCGGGTGCCTCTCCCTTCGGCACCTCCTACCCCTGTCCCCCTCGCCTCACCCCAGGGCTCACTCTCAGTGACCACGGGTGTCTCCGCCCCTGCAGCCCGCTGCCCCCCGGCCTGGCTTTCCAGGCTTCTGCAGGATGTGGCCCCACTGCACCCCCAGAGACCCCAGAACCTGAGAGAGTGGTGGACCATGCCATTAGGTCCAGGATGAGACTGGGGTCAAGGCCCAGCCTGTGGATTCGGGCACCCGTGTGACCTTGGGCAGTGGATTCAGCCTTCTCAGCCTCAGTTTCCCCATCTGTAAAGTAGGGGCATCACAGTTCGTCTCCATGAGGTCCTATGAGGAGTGAACGAGTGATCTCCTGTGAGGACCTTAGTGCCTGCCAGAGCGGCCACGCTCCGGAGGGCCAGCTGTCCGAGTTACTCTTTCTGCTGTGGTTATTCTTCTGTCTTGATGCCATCTCCCCCCTTCTCAGGGCCACCGGAGGCCCCCTCTTGAATGGTGCGTGCAAGCACAGGCAAAGCATGCTGGAGCAGGACTAGGTCCCGGAGACCTGAGTTTGAATGTAGGCTCTGCCACCTCCTAGCTGTGTGAGGCCTTGGGCAAGTGACCTGTGTGCTCTGTGCCTCGGTTTCCCCATCTGTGAAATGGGGGCAATAATGGAACCCACTTCAAAGGGCTGCTGTGGGAATGCAGTGAGTGGCTGCCGGTAGAGTGCTTAGAACGCGGCCTCGTAGGCCCCAGGTGCTCTGCTAGTGAGCACTGCGACAGTGCTGGTGGTGGCGCTCTCATGACTCATTCACTCATTCATCCATCCATCCATTCATTCAAAGAGGCATTCCAGAAGGATGGTGCAGAGCCGGGCTTTGGAGCTGGTGGCTTCACACCGCAGCTCTGCCGCTTAGCGACGGGGGTCCAAGGATATGGGGCTTCACCTCTCTGCACCTCAGTTTCCACCTCTGTAAAATGGGGCTGCTGAAGAACAAGCATGTTTTTTTGTGTAAAGGGTGGTGCCTGGTCCTTGGTCAGCCCTCGATAAGCGTCCGGTGTTATCCTCAATGTCCATTCAGCAAGACTGTATTGAGCACTTGCTGTATCCCCTGAGGGCAGAAACAGAGATGGAGTTTTCCTGCTGGGCTGAGGAGCCGGCACTTCCTTACTGGACTGTGGAAGGAGTAGGGGTCGCATCGAAGGATTCTGAGCTGAGACGCAGCCCCCGTGCAGGGCTGGACTCAAGGTGGGTCGTCCTAGTGTGGATGAAAGTGATTCTTGTCCGAGTGACACAGGCAAAGCCAATAAAGAAGGTGGCCCTTCTCTCCCCTGACTCTGAAGACTCTGGAGGCATGGGCAGGAGGGGACCCTGAGACCAGATAGAGACCCAGACGAGAATGAGCCATTCGGGAGCGCGGGGTTCTCGCTCCTGGCCAACCTCAAAGGAGCGCCCTCATATTGAGGGCTGCAGAGAAAGAGCAGGAAGTGGGGTTCAGCCTGGGCCACTGTTCTTGGTGCAGTGGTGAGCTTCCCGTCACTGCAGTATGCAAGTGGGCCTCAACGGGAGAGGCGCCACTGAACCCGGTGACCTCCACCTCATGCCCCTCCCCTGTGCCTTTTGGTCCCAGGGAGGAGGCATGTCCCAGTGAATCCTAAGGCAGTAACAGCCACCTCTGGCTGCTGGCCCAGCCCTGTCTGGAGTACAGGAAGGCATGTCACCCTTGGCCAGCGAAGGAAGGAGTGGAGAAGCAGAGGGTCACTGGGTGTCCTCTCCCGCCTTGCACCAAGCCTGGCCCGAGTGTGGCCGCAGGTGACGTCAGCAGGAAGCAAGATCCGGCGGCCAGCCGGCCGGGCGGGGCATGTCCCGGAGTTATGTAACACTTGGACTCAGTGTCTTCTCTGAGGTTTCCCTCCCGCTCCCCGTGGCCGAGGGTTACCCTTTTCTCCCATCTGAATGCAGGCCCCTGGGGCCCAGCATCCGCGTTTCTCAGTCTCTGTCCGCGCGGCCCTGGCCTGGCCCCGCCTTGCTTTCTGCCGTTATCTCTTCTACCTGAGGCTGCACAGGCCTGCAGAGATGGTCCAGCTGGGACATATTTGAACCTGGCCTGCGTTCACATCTGGGCTCCTCAACGCATGAGTTGTGTGGCCTTGGGCAAGAGTCTTTGCCTCTCTGAGCCGTTGTCTCTATCAGATTCATTCATCTAAAGACAGTTACAGAGCGCCTGTTCTGTGCCAGACGCTGTTCCAGGTATGGTGGGAATATGGTGGAGAACAAAGATCCCAGCTCTTGAGGTGCCGGGGCTAGTGCAAGCAACAGGTTCATACATTCAGTTTCAAAATGGGGTCTGCAGATGCTGTGAGAGGAGGTTGTAGAAACTGGTTGATGGTGAGGGCAGGAGGGGTGAGCTAATGATGGGGTGGTCAGGGAAGACCGCTCTGATGTCTGAGCTGAGGCCTGAAGGAGGCGAGGACGTGAGTTGTGCAGATATCTGCGGGTGGGTGTCCAGGCAGAGAGAGGAACAGCCAGTGCAAAGGCCCTGTGGCTGGGGTGTTGAGCAGGGAGGGCAGCATGTTTGTAGCACACGCCGTGAGTGAGGGGGGCAGCAGCTTGGAGAGGCAGGCGGGGTCCAGCGCTGGGTCACACAGGGCCATTTGGATGGCGGGCAGGACTTGAGGGTCATATGCAGGTGTTGGAGGGTTTGTAGCAGGTGGTGGCATGCTCTGATTTGCAGAGCAGCTGTGTAGATGCAATAAATGAATGCCGGAAACCGCTTGGCACGTAGTAGGTACCTAATAAACATCAGTCGCGATGATTTACGGCATCACCAGCATCTCCTACTCCACACACACCGCCTAATCCCACAGTGCCGGACCACGTGAGGCGGGATTAGCCGTAACTCCTGGGACTCCTGCTGAGACCCAGCCTTGTGGTGTTGGCACCATCCCCGTCCACTGCCAGGCCTCAGAGGCCCCTCCCTGCCAGAGAGACTTACAATCCAGGATGGTGGGCGCCACTGCCAGGCCGACAGAAGACCCCTGTTCCCTGTGTGGCTCTGAGCGTCTCCCACGTCCCAGCCAGCACTGGGGCAGCTCAGGCATCCAGTCAGTCTCTCCTGAGCTTCTGTCTGCTCAAAATAGATTCGGGAAGCAGGGGGAGCCCCTGGCCACAGCTGCAGAACCCACATGCCACCACTTTCTCAGGTCACCACAGGCTCCAGCTCTCCTGGGAGAGGCTCTGGGTTCGGGGCAGGGCTGGGGCCAGGCCCAGGATGGGTGCAGGGCTGCAGAGCTGTCATCCCCATGGGCCCTGTGGGCACTGGCAGGGGCAGGGCTGTGGCCCTCTGGCCAACTGGCGGTGGCGGAAACTGTGACTAACGGGCCGCAGGCGCTTCCCTTTTCCTCCCTGTGTTCCAAACGGCTGTGCTCAGAGCAACCCTGTTTTCTCAGGAAGAAGGCAGGACGGGAAGTGATCCCGCACCCTGCCTGCGCTGGGGCTCGGAGCCTGAGACCCCCTCTCCTCCCCTCCATGAGGCCCAGCTCCAGCCTGGCCACAGCGAAGGGCCGGGGTGGGCAGAGCCCACCTGGCATTCCCCCGAGAGCAGGCTGTTTGGTCTTGATGTCCGGCCACCTTTTCTTGGAATCCGGGTACAGTGGCATGGAGGGTCGTGTGATTCCCCGTGACTGCCGTGAGGAGGTTCCACAGACTGGGTGGCTTCAGACAGCAGAGGTGTACTCGCTTCAGGTCTGGAGGCCAGGCGTCCTGAACCCTGGTGTCCTCAAGGCTGCAAGGGAGCCTCTCCCGCGTTCCCGCGGCTGCTGGCAGTTGGTGGCATTCCCCGTGGTAGCTGCACCCTCCGCATGCATCTCCGCCCTTGCAGGGTCGTCGTGCCCCTGAATCTGTGTTTCCCTCTCCTGCCAAGGCCGCCAGTCCTGCTGGGTTTAGGGCCCACCCGACTCCCGTGTGACTTCATCTTAACAAACGACATCTACAGGATCCTGTTTGTAAATAAGGTCACAGTCTGAGGTTCTAGGTCTATGTGAACTTTGCGGGACACCCTTCAACCCAGTATAGGGCTCTCGGCTGAGATCCGCAGCCACCTCCAGGTGTGGTGAGGGCCCGCCTCTTTCTCAGCAACCCCAGAGGGCTCCAGCTGCTGCCCCTCCTGTCACACCAGGCTGCGGTGGGCACCCGCCAGTGCCTGTCCAGTCCCCCTGGGAGTCTGCCTCACCTCGAGATGCTGCCTCCATGATGCCCCCACTCTGCTCTCTGCTGTCTGTGCATTCAAACCCACGGAGGCTGGCCTTTGACAATTGCTCAGCAAGTCAGTCAACAAACACTTTCTGAGTCTCTGCCTGGCTTAGCATGGGGACAGAGACATCCAGCCCAGTGCGCTACAAAGATGAGCAGTTTGATGACGGTGCCTAAGGTGGGGGAGGAAGGGCGGGCTCTGTGCGGTGAGGAGCTGGGGTTCCCAGGAGCAGGGCATGACATAGGGGAGGCAGAGGCCCCATGACTTAGTCTCCTTTCCGTTCCTCGACACACCCAGCGTGTTCCCCCCATGGGGCTTTTGCACCCGTGACTCCCTGCACCTGCTACTTTCATCTAGAGCTGGGCCTGGCCCGTTCCCTCCGCCATCAAATCCTGGCTTGAATGTCACTTCCTTGCAGAAACCCTTCCGGGCGGTTTTGTCGGGAGGAGCCCCTGCTCCGTGCTCTCTGCCCCACCCTGTGTGCCCCGTGCAGCCTCTGCGTGCTGCATCTCTGTGAGGAGCACATTGCTGGGCTCCTGACCGGCCAGCCTCCAAGGGCAGGACCTTGTCTACCCCCTGCCTTTGTCCCCACAGCCCTGGGATGCAGAGCCGGGCACAAAGTAGCTGTTCTGTGAAGGTTCAGGGAATGAAACGCAAGCTTCCCAGGCTGGCTTGTCCCCAGGGCCTCAGTGGGGATGGGGGAGACTTGCATGCAAGGAATAGCCTCCTGTATTCATTCATTCATTCACTCCACCTGTGCTGATGAAGCTGACGGTGTCCCAGGAGGCGTGGCCACTTGCTCTGGCTGGGAGTGTCCTGGGCAATGTCAGGCAGGTTTTCTCCCACTCAGGATGTCAGGGCGGCCGAGGGGCCAGCCTTTACCTGGAGTGTATCTTGGGCTCCATGGAAGAATAACCATGCTTGGCTGCCATGGTGGGGCGTGAGGGGGGACGGATGCCCTCGTTGCCACGTGGCTGGGATCACTGCCCCTCGAACCTGTGGCGAGGCCTGGGCATGGGGAGTCCCTGGGCTGACAGCCCAGGCCCCAGCCCTGATCTGCTGCTTCCCTGCGCCCCAGGAGAAGGAGAGGAATGCGAGGAGGAAGAAGAAGAAAGCCCCGGCGGCAGCCAGCGAGGAGGCCGCGTTCCCGCCCGTGGTGGAGGACGAGGAGATGGAGGCGTCGGGTGCGAGTGGGAACGAGGAGGAGATGGCGGAGGAGGCAGAAGGTGAGGGCTGGCGCGGCGGTGGTAGCTGCGGTGGCTGGCGGCGGTGGCTGGCAGCGGTGGCTGGTGGCTGTGGGTCCGCGCTCTGAGGAAGGGTGCGGTGGGAACTGACTCCGCCGGCAGCCTCCTCTCCCCTGAGTCATCTGGGTCCTTAGAAGGGACCGTGACTCCCTGGAAGGGGAGGGCCTGGCATGCCAGAAACTCACCAGTCACGGGCCCGAGGAGGATGATCTCCACAATCCCAAGAATAACCAGCTGCTCTAGAGCCCCAAGCCTCACTCAGCCCCTCTGTCGCCCGTGAGTCTCACGCTTGGGTGACCTGAGGATGCTGTCCTTCACCCTCTCGGGTGTTACGGTCTAGAAAAAATTTACTTTGGAAAATGGTTTGTTGTTGTCGTGTTGTTGTTTTTGAGGCGGAGTCTCGCTCTGACGCCCGGGCTGGAGTGCCGTGGTGCGACCTCAGCTCACCGCAACCTCCACCTCCCGGGTTCAAGCAATTCTCCTGCCTCAACCTCCCAAGTAGTTGGGATTACAGGCGCGTGCCACCACACCCAGCTATTGTGTTTTTAGTGGAGACAAGTTTCACCATGTTGGCCAGACTGGTCTCAAACTCCTGACCTCAGGTGATCTGCCCACCTCAGCCTCCCGAGTGCTGGGATTACATGCGTGAGCCACCACACCAGGCCCGGAAATAGCTTTTCGACCGGAACTCTCTTACAAGGTAACCAGCGTAAATAGAACCTATCTGTCAGTTGATACGTATTGTAAAAGTTACACGGTCATTTGTAGTGCCTCATTTTACTCCCAAGTGTCCCTATTTGGGTGATACATAATTCGATCCCCTTCTTTGATGTCCCCATTTTCTATGTGGGGAAACTGAGGCTCAGGCACTTAAAGGTCTGGGCCCAGGTGCCCTGGGCGGGCACCACGGAGTGTGTTGGTTGCACCAGCCGTAGACTAGACGGATGCCCCACCAGGTGAGTGCTGCAGAAGAGAGTGTGTGGAGCCATCATGTGCGTGGAGCCATCATGTGCGTGGAGCCCTGGCAGGTCCCCCGAGGCCCCTCAGAGGCAGGGCTGGGACCACACGAACTCCACTTCAGAGTCAGGGCTCCGGATAACACGTGGCTCAACTTCATAATCAGCGTTTACAGACCCCGGAGCTGAATGCAGGCTGCCCACACCAGGCCCTGTGCTCTCAGTCCCAAGTCCATCCACCTCCGACTCCCAACCCTGCGCCTCTGTGGGGTGACCGAAGGCCCCTGGAGACGCCCCCTCCTCAGCTGAGCGTCCCTGACTCTCCCTCCTGACTCTCTGAAGGAGAAGCAAGCAGCCTCCGTCCTGGGTAAGGCAGCCTCCTGCCTCCTGCTCCTGTCCGCTGTCCTTCCTGTGGCTCCTGTCCTCCGTCCCTCTGGCCTTTGAACACCCAGCTTCTCCCTGGCAGAAGGTGCAGGTCTCCTCCTGGTTCCATAAGCCAGGCCTGCAGATGAATTCAGGTTCTTCCAGCCTGCAGATTTTCCCCAGCCAGAATCCCAGCTCCTGGCTGGAAATGGGTAACTGGGCCCTTGGGTGACTGTCATCTCAAGCCGGCCTCCCCACCAGCCTTGGTTCTCTCTGGCCCAAGTTGGCCAGAAGCTTGGCCAGTGTCTGATGGAAGGAAGGCCGGGGCCCTGAGTCCCTCGGGTCACCCCGTTTTGGATCTTGGGTCTGTAGGCAGGAAGAGAGAATACCCTGGGAGCAGAAACTCCGTCCGCTCTGTCAGCGTCCCTCCAGCTATCTGAATGGGCGGGATGCAGGCTTGGTGGGAGCATTTTAAGAAGCCAAGCTTTGGCTGCACATTAAAACCAGAGCAGACGCTGCCCAGAAGTGTGTGGTGATGACCCCTCATCACTCGCAGGGCTTACATAGCCCAGTAGGGATGGGGAGGGGCATTCTCTGCTGGGTGGGGGAGGAGGGAGGGCTGAGCTAGCCGGAGCTGGGGCTTCTGGTCTTCTGTAGCTGCTCTGAGAGTTCGGGGACAGCGGGTCAGAGGCTGATGAAGCCTCCTGGTGCCCAGCCAGGGTGTTACCCCATCTTAAGGACGACTGAGACCCAGGGAGAGGGGAGCCCCTCCTGTGGAATGTCCGTGCACATAACCGCTATGCTTGGGGTCTGCCCGCGCAGCCAGCGTGCACCATGTGACCTGTCTCTTGTGCTCAGGATGGGGAGGGGAGGCACGAGCTGGGTTGGAGCCTGAGGTTGCCCTGCTGGACTCTCCCAGGAGACCCAGCCAGCCCCAGCGGGACTGTGGGCCCTCCCCAGGGCAGTGGGAAGTGCCTCCTGCATCTCAACCTGTTCCCCAGTGCAGACGGGGAGCGATCCCTGGGCCAGTGGAGTCTCAGTTACAATAATGCTCATAGTAAAAGAAGCAGGTGCTACTGTCATCCCCATTTTACAGCTGGGGAGACTGAGGCATAGCGGGCTTATCCCAGGCCCATTTGGTGACCTGGATTCAAACCCAGGCAGCCTGGTACTGGGAACCTGCGGGCAGAAAGGAAAGAAGGCCATCTGGTGTGGTTTTGGTTTTGGTTTTCGGTGGTTTTATCGTTGCCCTTGTTAAACACCTACTGTGTGTCAGGCGCTGCACAAAGCGGCCCTCCCGGGCTCTAGGGCAGCGGTGGCCGGTGTTCCCTGGGGTCTGTTAGAAGTGCTGATTCTCGGGCCCCAGCCCACACCTACTGAATCAGAAACATTCGGAGAGGGGTACAGCCACCTGCATCTCACAGGCCTCGGGGCGTTTCCCATGCTGGCTCCCGCCCCAGACCCTCTTGATCACCTTAAGAGCGAGCGTTCACTGCCCATTCTGTAGATGCGCAAACTGAGACCCCAGAGGTTTCGTCCCTGGTCCCGGAGCCCTCCGCATTGGCCTCCCACCGCCCTGTTCTCTGACTGTGGAAGGAAGGGAATGACATGGCTCAAGTCACCAGGCAGGGGCAGGGGCCGGAAGGCCAGGGGTTCGGAACACAGGACACCTGGTTCAGTGCTGTCCCCTCCACGGCGTGACCCTGCCTGCCTCCGTTTCCTCATCTGCAGATGAGAGGTCTTAAAGGAGTCATCCGTGGAGACGTGGCATGGCCCGGCCTGCACACAGCCTGCCTTGCTGTCGCTGCTATTGTTTCTGAAAGGGGTGGCCTCTGCTCTAGGGCCTGAAGGGACGCAAGAAGCAGGAGAGGCTGCGGGATTGGAAGGGGCCTCGGCAGCCCCAAAAGCCTCTCCCTGCAACCTTGCCCACCCCTGAGGTCAGCACCTCCCACCCCAGGCATCCTGGGATCCTGGAACCAGGAGGCTGATGACTTGGGCAAGGACACCTGGGGTGCTGAGGCTCACTTTTCACCCTGAACAACCCCTTTACTCGCTGGCCTGGAACAGGCCATTGGAGCGGCCTGCGGAGGGCCAGAGCCCGCAGGGAGAGGGCTCATTGGTCCAAGCAGAAGGGCGGTCAGGGCAGGAGAGTGAGCAGCCCCAGGAAGCCGCAGCCAGGCCTCCCTGTCGTGTGGTCCAGGCCCCTCCCGGCAGGCCCGGCCGCGCTTCCCTCCCCGCCACCGCTTGCTGCCGCCTCGCTTCTAACTCTTCTCTGACTTCCTTCCAGCCTTACATGCCTCTGGGAATGAGGTGCCCAGAGGGGAATGCAGTGGCCCAGGTACGGATGTGGCCGGCTGGCCCCGGGGGGGCAGGGGCAGGGCCGGGCCCGGGAGGGCATCCCGAGATCCCCGGGCCCTTGCGAGGAAACCGCTTCTGGCCACACGCCTCTTTCTGTGAGCGCCACCGTCTGTGCTCCGCTGCCTCTGGGCTTCCTTCCCAGCCTGGTGGCTGTTCCCGATGCTGGTCCCAGGCTCCCTCCTGCAGACCAGTTTCCCGTCTCCGCTGCTTTATTGATTTTCCCTGGTGTTTACACTTCGGTCTTCCACTGGGTTTGATTTCCCCGATAGCAAATGCAGGGGTTTTCAAGCATCCCCGTTTTACAGAAAATGGGGGACACTGAGCCCCAAAGAAGAGGCTGGTGTGGGTTTGGGGACTAGAGGGCCGGAACTGCAGCCGGGTCCCCTCGCCCTCCTTGGGCGCATGCGTTCATCCTGCCAGTCCGTCAGCACGGATCGCGCTCCTGCTGGCATTGGCGTGGGCCATGCCTGGGGCTCCCTCGAGTGCACTGGTCCTGTTCTACACTGCCACGTGATGATGATGGTGGCGATGATGCAACAGCAGGCGGGCACTGGGCTGTCACACTCGCCGGCTTCTCCACCCTGTGAGAATGGGAACTACTGTTGCATTCCACAGATGGGGAAACTGAGGCCCAAGAGGTAACCTGAGTTTCCCATGGCACGCAGCCAGTGTAGGGCAGAGCCAGGGCTGGAGCTCAGAAACTGAGGCCCAAGAGGTAACCTGAGTTTCCCATGGCACGCAGCCAGTGTAGGGCAGAGCCAGGGCTGGAGCTCAGATGAGAACACGGAGACCCCCCCGGACGAAGGCCTCAGGCTGTCTCCATCTGTCTGGGTGCTGACCACCAGGAGGTCCTGGGTTGGGAGTTCACCAGGTCATGGCAGCAGGGTCAGTCCGTGGGTAGGGGCCTGGCCAGCGGCTTTGTCTCAGGGGTGGGGCTCCGGGCAGGGGCCCAGGTGTATAGGACCCTCAGGGCTGTTTTGGCGTCAGGTGACAGAGTGGCCTCATCCCAAGGGTCAGGGCCATGGGCAAGGCTGTGCCTGCATCTCTCCTGGAGCCACCCAGACCCCACTCATGTCCTCTTCCTTCTCGCCCTGCACAGCCGCCGTCAACAACAGCTCAGACACCGAGAGCATCCCATCCCCTCGTGCTGAGGCAGCCAAGGACACAGGGCAGAACGGGCTGAAGCCCCCAACCGCCCTGGGCACCGACGAGCCGCCCCCAGAGCCACCCACCCCACCTCCAGAGGATGTCCCAGCCCTGACTGAGCCCACCCCGGCCTCTGAAGCCACCGGAGCCCCCACGCCCCCACCAGCACCGCCATCGCCCTCCACACCCCCTCCTGTGGTACCCAAGGAGGAGGAGAAGGAGGAGGAGGCCACAGCAGTGCCCCCAGCAGAGGAGGGGGAGGAGCAGAAGCCCCCCGTGGCCGAGGATCTGGCAGTGGACACAGGGAAGGCCGAGGAGCCCCCCAAGAGCGAGTGCACGGAGGAAGCCGAGGAGGCTCCGGCCCAGGACAAGGCCACGGAGGCCACCGAGGCCACGGCTGAGGGAACGCTCAAGGCAGAGAAGAAGGAGTGTGGGAGCGGCAGGGCCACTGTGGCCAAGGGCTCAGGCGCCCCCCAGGACAGCGACTCCAGTGCCACGTGCAGTGCGGACGAGGTGGATGAGCCTGAGGGTGGCGACAAGAACCGGTGAGTGGGCGCCAGGCAGCGCTGACCTTGACTTTTGTCTGCAGACACTGAGCAGCCACTGGCTATTTAGACAGCCGCACCCCATCCAGCTCGGCCTGGTTTGGGGGAGCCTGAGGTGTGGTGAGGGGGGCGGACTCAGAGTCCAGGAATGAGATGCAGGCTGGGAGGGGCAGGGGCGTGGCTGGGAGGACCTCCCCAGGAGGTGACATCCGAGCTGAGATCTGGACAGAGGAGGCAGCCCAGGCCGCCCTGGGGAGAGTGTGCCAGGCAGCCTGCTCCCTTCCTAGGGCCGCTCTCACGAGGGAGCATGAGCCAGGCGGCTTGAAACACACGGCCCTGGAGGGCAGGAGCTTGGGCGCCCAGACAGGCCAAGCCGCACCCCCTGAGCCTCTGGGCAGCTCCGTCCCACCTGGTCTGGCTCCCGGCTGCCACGGGCAGTCATAGTTCCCCGGCACGCCACCCTGTCTTTGCGTTTGCCATCACGTGGCCTTTGCCCCGTGCATCTCTGTGTCCACATTTTCTTCTGAGGACAGCAGGCATTGGATGAGCAGCTGCCCTAATCTAGTCCCACCTCATCTGAACTTGATCATACCCGCTAACAGCCCATTTCCAAATAAGGTCACATTCACAGGGACCCGGGTTAGGACTGGAATGCACCTTCTCTGGGAGGGACGGTTCTACCCTTGATGTGGCAGGAACAGCAAAGGCGAAGACCCTAGGTGGGGATGAGCTTGGTGGATTCACGTGCTGAGGGGTGGAGCGAGGGGGCTCGGGTGGGGGCAGCCTGGCAGTGTAGGGTGGGCAGCCAGGACCGGGAGCAGCTCTCTCGGGGGTGGGGCACTGAGTCTCGCCCCTGCAGGTAGGGGTTGTGTTTTGTTCTCAGGGCAGTGAGAAGGCCTTTCTGAGCCTCTCTCAAGAGAGCCGGATGTGATTTACCCCTGAAACCATGTGGGGATTTGCTGGGGTGGGTGGCGCAATCAGGAGGCAGCTGCAGGTTCCCTGGGGCCTGCGAGGGAGATGCCAGCGTGGTGGCCACGGGGGTAGGGGGAAGCCACAGATTCAGCGTGGCGGCCATGGAGGGGGTGCGGGAAGCTACAGATTCAGCGTGGCAGCCGTGGGGGTGGGGGGAAGCCACAGATTCAGTGTGTTTTCAGTGGTTCATCTCCCATCAGCCGAGGGCCCAGCGCTCAGGCACTCAGCTGGGGTGACCTGGAGGACCCCAGTGCCGTCCTGTTTGGATGCCGAAGTCTCCGAGGTGTGTTCTTTCCTTTCTGGCCTCTGACCCCACATTCCTGAGAACTGCCCCTTTTAACCATTTTCAGCACAGATGCTTTGGGCCCCCAGGCCTCCAGTCTAGCACCAAAGACGGCCACCCAAATTAGCGCTGATCTTGCGCAGCAGAGGGCAGGCTCAAGGAGGCTGCGCCCTGCCCACGTCTGGCCGACTGGAGGGACTGTTTTCTGGCGGGGCAGGCGGGCCGTTTTATTTTGACTACAGTGTGATCTGTTTCCTCCCTCCCAAGTCCCTTGGAACAGTCCCGTCAGAGCCAGCAAGGGAGGAGAATCTGACCCCGGGGGTTGCCTGGGGCCCTTGTCTCTGCCCTGGGTTTCACCCTGGGCCGTGTTAAAGGGGGAAGCTTTAGGGCATTCACTAGGAACTCAGTTCCGCCTGGATCTCTATAGTTTTCACGGAACGAAATCTTGGGGTCCCCAGGACCCCTGCCGACAGGAACGGTGCCCATGTGTGTGAGAAGTGGGTGCCCTGGCCCTGGCCGTGTGATGGGCAAAGGGCTGGCCAGCAGGTTTCTGAGGGCACCGAACGCCCAAGCTTCTTGCCCGACAGTCCCAGCTTGGAAGACAGTGCTCATGGCACGGCTGGGTTGGCCCGAGAGGCAGGCAGCCAGGGCCTTTGTGCCTGGGTATCGGGGTCAGGGCGGATGGCTTGCCACACTGCTCGCACTGGCTGTGGGGACAGAGTCATGGAAACACTGTGCCTGCCTTCGCGGGGGGAGCGCTGAGGTCACGGGGTGGCCCCGCTGATAAGCTGCCTCCCAGAGTCTGCGTTTTGGGCGCGGGTGGCCGGCCAGGCTGGGAGCCAGGGGGGCGGCTTACATCCTGTCCATCCCCAGAACGCTCAGGCTGGGCCCGAGGCCCCGCAGGGCACTCACAGCCTCCCGTCCTCTCCCCTGCAGCCCCACCCAGGGCCATGTCCTCCCTCCCCAGCTGGGCCTGGCGTGCGTCCACCCCCTGCCCCGCATCCAGCATGCAGTCCCCGGGGAGCTGGAGTCCTCGGCCGGGAATCCGGACACCTGGGCCCCCACCCTTGGAGCCTGCCTTGCCCTCTCAGTGAACGAGGCTGGACTCCGGCCAGCCTGCTGACCTCGTCCTGGCCGGCAGCCTGCCACCCCTCCCTCTGCCGGCCACGACTGCGCAGGGTCGGGCGGGCGCTGGAGGACGCGGACGAGCTGCGTCAGAGTAGGCCCCGGTGGCCAGGGCCTCCCAGGAAGGGCTGGCGGGCCGGGCGGGCCCCCCGGAGACCCCTGCTCCCGGCTGTCTGCCCAGCACCCTCCCTCTCGCCTGTTAGCCCCAGCGGGGGAGCTCCACGTTCCTAGATGGACGCAAGATGTCACCCGGGACCCCACCCGGGTGACGTTGGGAGAGAGAAAATCACATTCTCCTTCGGCCCGCCAGCACTTCTGCGAGGCAGCTCTGCCTGGGTGATTTCCTGGCAGGCAACCAGAGATAGTGGCTTCGATTGCAAAACCCCCGAGCCTGCCTGCCCTCCCCTCTCTTACCCTTAAGAGAAGGTGCCTCGGTGCTTTTTGGCAGGGCCTGGCGTTGGGAGTCCCTTGCACCAAGCCTCAGTTTTCTCATCTGTAAGGTGGGCGTGGATGGCTTATCACAAGAATAACTCAGTTAATGTCAGGCCAGCGCCAGGCCACGCGGGCACTCAGTGAGGGAAGAGCTGCCCTCCTTTGGATCTGCTTTGGGACACCTCCCCCCCAAGAGGTCACCCCAAGACGGGGCTGGAAAGCAGCTCCTTCAGCCGTGCCCCTGGCATTTTGGAAGATCAAATGGCAATTTCACCATTGTTACTTAGTTCCACAAGTGACTGATGGCACCAGCATGTGCCAGGCATTGGGGGTGCTGGAAACTGCACAGAAGAGGCCCTGACTCCAGGCCCCTAGATTCTGGTGAGGGGTGGAGAAGAAAAGCCGTTGTTTACGGGTTGAGTGGGGGATGCGTGCACCCACTCATGTCCTTTCTGTCTTGGTGGATTGGCCCGTTCTGGACTCTTTTTTTTTGAGATGGAGTCTCACTCTGTCGCCCAGGCTGGAGTGCAGTGGTCCGGTCTTGAGGCATGGGGGACGGGAGAGTGAGCTGGTCGGGGGGACGGCCTCTGGGGAGGTGACACTGGAGGGCGATAAGAGCCTTAGTGTGAGAGAAAGCCAGTCCCCCCACCCCCGGGAACTGCAGTGCAGAGGGGCCTGTGGCAGGGAGTGCAGTGGAGTGAGCGGCCCAGGGAAGAGGGGGTTAGGGGTCAGAGAGGTGGACAGGCCCCATGGTGGGAGTGACGCATCAGGATTCTATCTTGGGGCCTTGGGGAGGCACGGGATGCCGTTCACAAACCAGCCCTCCCTCCCACTCCCAGCCCTAGGGTGGTAGCAAGGACTGTCACAGTCTGATGATCCTGGGGAAACTGAGGCAGGGGCTTAGTGAAGAGGGGACATACTGTTGCACGCCCAGCATGTTCCTGATGATTGTGCCCCGGCCCTTGTTCCCCGGTCTCGTGCCCCCCCACCCTGGCCTTCCCAAGTGGGAATGAAGCAGCGGTGAGGAGGTGGCCCTACCCACTCAGCCCCACGGGCTCGTCTCCAGCATCCCCGCACCCACCCACGGACAGCCCTCAAAGGCGGCACCTGCTTTCATCTCCACTCTACAGAGGAGAAACTGAGGCACAGTTGGCAAAGTCACACAGTCAAAGGGGAGATTCGAGCCTTTGCTCACAACTGCAGGGCTGGGTAGGCAGAGCGGGGCCCCTACCTTACACACACGCCGTGCCAGGCCCTGAGAGTCCTCGTCCCACCCAGGCCTTCAGAAAGGAAAACAGAAGCAGCTGCCTTCCAAGAAAACAAAGGATAGAGGCCGGGCACAGTGGCTCACACCTGTAATCCCGGCACTTTGGGAAGCCAAGGCATGCGCATGATTTGAGGTCAGGAGTTCAAGACCAGCCTAACCAAAATAGTGAAACCCCATCTCTATTGAAATACCAAAAAATCAGCCAGGTGTGGTGGCAAGTGCCTGTAATCCCAGCTAGTAGGGGAGACTTGAAGCAGTAGGATCACTTGAGCCCAGGAGGCAGAGCTTGCAGTGAGCCAAGATTGTGCCACTACATTCCAGCCTGGGCAATAGAGCAAGACCCCGTCTCCGAAAATAAAATAAAAATAGAGAGAGTAGAGGGTGGGGAGAACCAGCCAGGAGGGCTTCTGGAGGTGGCGCCCCCCCCAAGCATGGCTGTGGGATGAAGGGCAGTTGGATGGGCCCTGAGCTCTGGGCGTTTGCCACCTTTCTCCTCCATCGGCTGCTGCTCCCTCCGGGGGCTTAGGACCCTCATTCCCCTCGAGGACTTGAAGCCAGCCCTGCTGTTGGCCACGGCCTTCCTTGCCCATGAGGGAGGTCTGGCTGGCATCAGAAGGCCTCTTGTAAACTGTAAAGCGCTGTCTCCCTGACCACAGTCCCCACTTGCTCCCACCTTGCTCTGGGGGCTCAAGAAAGAGGGATCTGGGCCTCTGTGTGCCCCCAGATGGTGCCTGCTGAGAGCCTCAGAGCTTCTGGGCATAGCTCCTCCCCCACCCCCCTGCCTTTCGAGGACCGAGTGTTCCACTGTGCCGACAGGGCAGGGTTTTTCCTCCCTGTTCCTCTCTTGGCGGGTGTTGGGTTGTCTCTGCCTTCTGGCTGCTGTGGGCAGTGCTGCAGAGACGGGCACTTGTGGGTTTCTGGGTAGACATTTGCCCTCATTTCCCTGGCGTGTGCCTAGAAGTGGAGCTGCCGGGCCTGAGGCAATGAGGACTCGCCGACTGCGCCGTGTTCTCTTTTAAATGCAAGCTTGCAAGTGTGAGCTGATTGAAAGGGATGGTGCTAGGTAAACCTGAGGGGAGGGGCATGGGGCCGGCGGCGGTGGAAGCCGCAGGTGGAGAAGGCTGGGACAGGTGACACTATCTGTGTCTGGACCCGGCTCAGGGTTCCTTGGCCTGAGGATGGTGGGGAGAGTACAACTGGGCCCAGGTCCTGGGAGCAAGGCAGGGCAGCGGCCGAAGGAGAGGCTTTAGGTGGTCCTCAGAGAGCCAGCAGGGTCTGCACAGATGGAGGGAGCAGGGAGAGGAGCGGGCCGGCGGCGGGGACGGCGGAGGTGCCTGCAGAAGTCAGGGTGACCTTCCTTATCCAGCCTCCGCCTGTGCGCCGTGGGCAGCCTCAGCAGGTGCCACTGAGTCTGTGTCTGCTCTCCCCGCTCAGCCAAGCGTGTGGCAGATGCGGGCAGCAGGCTGGTACCCGCAGCAAGGCTGGTCTCATGCCGGTGGCCCTGTGGTCCTGCTATGGCAGAGAGTGGAGAGGGGACTGCCGGCAGGGGCCTCAGCACCCCCGGCGTCTGCCCTGCTCGTCTGCAGGAAGGAGCTGGGTGCTCCGGGCACTGGGCATCCTACACTGGAGGCCGGGCACCGGGGTGCTGTGGGCTCTGTCAGCCTTGTCCCAGCTCTCACTGCGAGGCCTGTAGGTTGCGGCTGACGGTCTACGTAGGACTCTCACTGTGGTCACAGCACAGAGTGGGGGCTGTGCTGATAGTACCTGCCGGTTTCCAGCACCCGGAAGTTTTGCCTGAATTCCAGGCCCATGGCTGGTGCCCTCATGCCCGCCATGTGGTCGTTTCACTGGCTTGGAAGCCCTGGGATAGGGACAGGGTTCTGCGTCACCTGCTTACCCCAAAACGCAGACCAGCTGCTCTAGCCCTAGCAAATGTAGGTTGCAGGAGGGAATGGGAACTGGGCAGACCCCGGGCAGCCACGCTGGACAGGCGGAGGGTTCTCAGGCTGGAGCAGACCCAGTTTCTGCCCTCAGAGGCCTCATGCCAACTGGGGAGCCAGGTGGGAATTATGGCAGGTGCTGTGCCCAGGGTTGGGATCTTGGAAAACCTGGAAGGCTTCCTGAAGGAAGCGGCCCCCACTGAGCAGTTTGGGAGTCATACCGCGTGCTCTGCTGGGCACTGTCTGCCCTGTGTTGGCCTCTGGTTGTGCATCTCAGTAGCGGACAGAGGAACCGTCACTGTGGCTCATTGGTAGACAGTGGACACACCCTGCCTGCCCCTCCGCACAAAGCCTGTGGCCTAAGCCCTCATTTTTATGTCCTCGTCCTTCGTGGGTAGCGTGCGGGAGAGATTCCAGGAAGTGGGTGCAGCTCCCCCACTCCTGCCTCCAGTAACCGGAGCTCATTCGGCTCTGTGCCCACCGCCCTGCCCTGGCACCTGAGCCTCTCAGATTCAAGGGATGAGGAATCTCTTGGTGAACGTCTTCATTTCTCTGTCCCTGAGTTGGGCTGATTCTTTGGTTTTCTGGCAGCGTCTGGAGACTTCTGCCATGGGCCCAGGTCTGGGCTTCTCTGGGATTTTCCTTGCCTGGGGAAACGTTCTTGGGGGATGTTTGATCCCTGCCTGGCTGGCCTCTGGGCTGGGGCAGGAGGCCAGCTTGGCCCCTAATGGGGCCTACAAGAACCAGGGAGTGCACGAGGAGCCGCCTGTCCCCCGTTCATGCGTCTCCTCCCTGGGCCCCAAATCTCAGTCTGTTTCCCCAAGAGAAACGGTGACATTGTCGGGGTGACCTGCACAGCCGCCTCCATCTCAGGGCCTTAGCCTTGTCCCTAGGGTTTGAGACAAGAGAGGCCATCGAAACTGGGCAGCCCCCTCCCTGCAAGAGTCTGGCTGTCGACCCCCAGCTGATGGTGCTCATGTCTCCGCAGGCTGCTGTCCCCGAGGCCCAGCCTCTTGACCCCGACTGGCGACCCCCGGGCCAACACCTCGCCCCAGAAGCCGCTGGACCTGAAGCAGCTGAAGCAGCGAGCAGCTGCCATCCCCCCCATTGTGAGTGCGCGCGCCCAGGCCCCACCGAGCCCACCCTGACCTTGACTTTACCGTTCATCAAGACAGAAGCCCACGAGCGGGAGCATGCGTCTGCGCCTGTTTCCCGGAGAAAGCCCCACGGGGCTGAGGGAGGAACAGCTGGGGAAGCTGGCAGGAGCGCCAGGCGGGCTCCCAGTGAAGGCGGGGACTGGTGGCCTAAAGCCTCCTCCCTTCCACCCTCCAGCACCCTTGAACCCCCACGTTAGACGCTGGGTCGTGGGGAGGCAGGAGGCTCCCCCCGCTCACTCAGCTGTAGCACTACGTTGGCCAGGGAAGAGGGGGGGACTACCGATTCTGACCCTGCGGGAACGTCCCCTGGAAGGTTCTCCCAGCCACGTGGGCAGGAGAGGTGCCTTCTCCCGGTAGGTGGGTCAGGGCTGCCTGGATGCAGCTGGGGCGGGCTGCAGGCTAAAAGACCCTAAGCTGACCAGGCTTGTGGTCCCTCGGGGCTTTGAGTGATGGGCTCAGGATGTCCAGGCTGCTGCTGCCCAGTCCCCGAGGCCCACACAGTCCTGTTGTTCAGTCCTGGCTTCCCTGAGACCCAGAGGATTTGGGTCCAGGGAAGGAGCCAGGTGAGAGGGTAACGGCGGGCTCCAGCCTCCAGTCCATCACCCGGCAGCCGGGCCAGGCTTTTTGGGGGTGGGCTCCCAGTGTGCTCTGTGCTAAGAGCTCCCCTCATTGCCCCACCTGGGACCTTGAGAGCTTGTCACTGGCTTTCCCGGGCCTCGATTTCCAGGTTGGTCACGTGCAGGTCTCTTCCTGACGCTGTCCTCCTCAGACGCCTTCGGTGGGTGCTCACTCCTGCCTCCTTCCCCCAGCAGGTCACCAAAGTCCATGAGCCCCCCCAGGAGGACGCAGCTCCCCCTAAGCCGGCCGCCCCGGCTCCACCGCCACAGCAGCACCTGCAGCCGGAGAGCGAGGCCCCTCAGCAGCCCGGCAGCAGCCCCCGGGGCAAGAGCAGGAGCCCAGCACCCCCCACTGACAAGGAGGGTGAGTGCACACCGGGGGGGCTGGGACAACAGGGGACTGACGGGCAAGGGACGTTTATGTGTCCAGAGCAGCTGCTGCAAACCCTAAGGCCACAGTGGTAGGGACAGCAAAGTAAACGAATGGAACAGTTGGGCAGGGGAGGCAGTTGGGAATGGTGGGGGCTGCGGCAAATTGGAGCACTCATGGTTTCTCTAAAGTGGGCATATATTGGCCTTGGCCAAGAGTCACCTCGAGGCAAAACAGGCCTGGAGTGCTTCTTCCAGCAAAGCCAGAAACGACCTTCTTGTGTGAAAGCCCCCTGGTTTCTCAACACCGGCAACTTCTCAGAATTTTCAAAAGCACTGTGAATTCACAAAATCGTATCAGCGGCCCAGCCTCTGGTTCCATGTGATTCAGCCCACGTGGGAGCTTCTGGCCCAGGACCCAGCCGGCCGCAGCACTGGGGCCTCGGCAGGAAGGGCTGCCCCACCTGCCAGCTCGCATCCTGACCCTGCTCCAGGCCAAGGTCTCTGGGTTCACCAGGAGCCAGAGTGGAGGGTGACTCTCGAGCAGCTGTGTCACGGTGGCTGCCCCGGGCACACCTCACTATCATCACGTGAAACTCAAGGTCGGGACACAGGCGGGTGTGGTTGCTCTTTCTCTGGATCTTCAGTCTCTGCCTCCCTTCGCACTGGGCCCAAGAAAGTCCCAGCCTGTGTCCCCGAAGAGGCAGCTTCTCCAGGTCAGCCTGGCATGCAGCAGGTGCTGTGGTACCCTGCAGGCGTTGGGGGCGGCCTCCCCAGAGGCACCCACCCTGGGCCAGCCCGGGCGCTTGCTGGCTGGCTGCTCCCAAGGTGTGAGGGTAGCAGGACCCCAGGCCAGCCTCCCTGACCGCACAGCCCAGGGATGAACCCGGGCGATCAGAGCTGCCGCCAGCTTCGCCCTCACCACCGCCTCGGGTGTGGCATCCCCTTCTCTTTATTTATTTATTTATTTATTTATTTATTTATTTATTTATTTGAGAGGGAGTGTCGCTCTCACCAGGTTGGAGTGCAGTGGCACGGAACGATTTCTGCTCACGGCAGCCTCCGCCTCCAGGGTCTGCCCGAGGCTGCTGGGTCAGGACATTTGTTGAACACCCAAGGCCCCAAGCGCCATGCTAGGCAGTGGGAATTTGGCAGGAGAAACAGAAGTCTCTGCTCTGGGGAGCTGCTGTTTCTGTCAGTGAGGAGGATGTTAAACCAGGGGACACGTAGCCAGGCAAGGTGGTTTTAGAGTTGTTTGTCCACCACGAGGAACAAAACAGATTGAGTGAAGAGGCGGCTCCGGGAAGGACCCTGTGGAGGTGGGGGGCAGCGCCCCTTGGCAGATCTCGGGGTGAGTGTGGCAGACAGAGGGGACAGCGTGTGCAGAGGCCCTGGTGTGGGAACGTGCTCGGGGTGAGTGAGGAGCCGCCAGGGGTGGCGGTGGCTGGGGAAGAGTAGGGTGGTGGGACAGCAAGGGGACGGGGGACCACATTGTGTAGGGCCTCTCAGGCCACCGCGGAGAGGGGACTTTGTCTCAGGTGTGGCAGAGGCTTTTGAAGTGTGTGTTGCGGCGAGGGAAGGGGGCTCGTGTTATCTGACTGATATTTTGGAAAGCTCTCTCTGGCCATTGTTGAGTCAAGGGCAGAAGCAGGTCACAGCGCTGCTCTTGGCAGGCGACAGAGGCTGCCTGAACTGCGCCGGTGGCTGTGGAGGTGGAAGGAAGGGCGCGTCAGGAGTTTGCTTCGGAGTCGAAGCCAGCAGGGCGTTGAACCCGGTGTGGGGATGACGCCAGGGATGTCGCTGGAACCGGGACGCCCCGCGACGAGGGCTGGGCTGCCCGGGGCCAGGGTCCAGTGTGCGGCCCGGGGCGTGGCTTTGAGAGACATTGCTGGTTTGGGGCACCAGCCCGGGAAGGAGCTGCGTAGGCGTGTCGGGAGCCCCGACGGCTTTGGCCAGTGTCAGATGTGAGCAGGGCTGGAACTGCACGGCGCCAGCCAGGTCCCGCTGAGCCAGATCGAGGGCCCTCATCCTGGGAGAAAGGGAGCTACTGGCCAGCAGTTCCTGTGGCTGGCACTCGGCTCGTTGGTGTGGCCAGGGCCTTGCTGTTTCCTGGCTTCATTCCCCGCGGGGACGGTGCACCTGGCGTCAGGCCCTGCATGCCTTTCTCGCTCAGCCTGGCTTGCAGCTCAGTTCCCGCGGGGACGCACATGAACTTGACACCCAGCGCTCCCTCTCTGGTCTCTCAGGAGGGCAGCCTCCTCTGCCCCTGGCTCCCAGGCAGAGCAGCTCAGCCAGGCAGGTCCATCGGGCCCCCCTGGGCCCAGCTGGAGGAACAGGTTGTCTCTCCAGGCTCTCGGCTGCCCGCCCAGCCTGGCCTAGCCCCAGCTTGCCTTCCAGCATCGAGCCCCTCCCCTCCACCCTGCCCCCAGCTCTCTTGAACTGGGCTGGAGGAAGCACCGGAGGCATCCAGGGCAGCGTAGCGGGAGGGGCTAGGTCTCTGCAGGCCCTGTAGCGTGCCTCCACTGGGGATCGTAAGAAGGAGAATTCCCCTGCGTCTGTGACCCCCGCCTCCTGTGGGCTCCCACCTCACCAGGGCACAAATTCAGGGGAAACTCAGTCCTCAAGGAGAGAACTGGGGGCAATTCGGCACTCAGACCTCCTTTCCCACCTGCCCTGCTCACAGCAGGCATCACTCTCCTCCCCGTCACACCCTGTGAGCCCTCAGATCCGCCATTGTTCATCTGGAGGTGGCCTGAGAGGTGACACCTGTCCGCCTTTCCTGTCCCGGGGCGGCGGGCTACGTCATCCCCAAGTCGTGTCTCTGTTCAGCTTCTTGGCCGGTTATCTCCCCCTAGGACCAGTCCTCAGAGAGGTTCAGAGCTGAGGCCAGATTTCACGGGAGGATGCCATGAAGGCAGGCGTGAGCCCCCTGGCCCCTGCTGAGTTTACAGGCTGTCCCCAGGCCTGAAATCTAGGACCAATCATCGCTTCTCTGTCACGGGCATAGCGATCCAGGCTAAGGCCATGGTCTGCAGCCCCAGTGCCTAGCTTAGAAGCTGCTATCTGCCACTTGCTAGCTTGGGCCTTTGACCAGGTGGCTTAACCTCTCAGCCTCCGGTTTCCCATCTGTGAAATGGGGATAATCACAGTCAGTTCCTTGTAGGGTACTGTGAGAATAAATGAATGAATGTGCTTTGGTTCATGTCAGCCGTGGCAGCCTGAGAGAGCATCACCTCTTGGGATTGCCCTTTGCAGCTGTGGGGGCTTTCTGAGCCCGACTTGGCTGTTTGCTGGTGAACTCAGATAAGCCCGTTGACATGTCTGTACCTCAGTTTCCCCTCTGTAAAATGGATCTGGCAGCAGTCTCTGTTGAGCTTAACACGGGGCTCATGCAGGCCGTGGGGTACTGAGCACAGTGCCTGTGCAGAGTACCACTCAGCAAACTGAGGCCGACGCTGTGGCTATCATTGGAAGACTGGACTCATAACCCCCCTGCTGCCTGCCACGACATTCACAGACGTGCACATACACACACACACACACACACACACACACATCCATACGCACATCCATATAAATCTACACACACATCCATACACACACATCCACACATCCACATCCATACACACATCCATACACACCCACACATCCACATCCATACACACATCCATACACACACATCCACACATACACATCCATACACACATCCATACACACACATCCACACATACACATCCATACACACATCCATACACACACATCCACACATACACATCCATACACACATCCATACACACACATCCACACATACACATCCTACACACGTCCATACACACATCCACACACACATCCATACACACATCCATACACATGCATACACACACACACACCTGCATACACACACATCCATACACACATCCATACACACACATCCACACATACATATCCATACACACATCCATACACACATCCATACACACGCATACACACACATACAAATACCTGCATATGCACACATACACATCCATACACACATCCATACACACTTGCACACACACATCCATACACACGCATACACACACACCTGCATATGCACACATCCACACATACACATCCATACACATCCACACGCATGCACACATCCGCTGTACACATGCACACACATCCACACCCATACACACACGCACACAATCACACATCCACACACATACCCATACACACCCAGACACATGCACACACATCCACATGCACACATACATCCATACACACATATCCACATGCACACACATCCACCCACATATATCCCCACACACATATACCCACATGAACACGTATACATTCACATGCACACACATCCACACACATGCACACAGCCACACACATGCACACACACACGCATATCCACCCCCACACACACAAACACACATCACAGCTTACCTCTTTCAAAACTGTGTAGAGAACAGGCCAGCAAACTTTTCCTGCAAAGAACCAGAAAGTAAATATTTTAGCCTTTGTGGGGCAGAGGGTCTCTGTGGCAAGAACTCACCTCTGCCGTAGACAATAAATAAATAGACAGATGTGACCACGCGTCAGAGTGTGCTTACAAAGTCAGGCGGTGGGGCCAGGCGTGGTGGCTCAGGCCTGTAATTCCAGGACTTTGGAGGCCGAGGTGGGAGGATCTCTTGAGCCCAGTAGTTCAAGACCAGCCAGGACGACATAATAAGACCTCATCTCGGCTGGGCGCGGTGACTCACGCCTGTAATCCCAGTACTTTGGGAAGCCGAGGCGGGTGGATCACGAGGTCAAGAGATCGAGACCATCCTGGTCAACATGGTGAAACCCCGTCTCTACTAAAAATACAAAAAATTAGCTGGGCATGGTGGCACGTGCCTGTAATCCCAGCTACTCAGGAGGCTGAGGCAGTAGAATTGCCTGAACCCAGGAGGCGGAGGTTGCAGTGAGCCGAGATCGCGCCATTGCACTCCAACCTGGGTAACAAGAATGAAACTCCGTCTCAAAAAAAAAAAAAAAAAAAAGACCTCATCTCTACAAAAATAAAAAGGAAATTGGCCGGGCGCGGTGGCTCAAGCCTGTAATCCCAGCACTTTGGGAGGCTGAGGCGGGTGGATCACGAGGTCAAAAGATCGAGACCATCCTGGTCAACATGGTGAAACCCCGTCTCTACTAAAAACACAAAAAATTAGCTGGGCATGGTGGCACGTGCCTGTAATCCCAGCTACTCAGGAGGCTGAGGCAGGAGAATTGCCTGAACCCAGGAGGCGGAGGTTGCGGTGAGCCGAGATCGCGCCATTGCACTCCAGCCTGGGTAACAAGAGCGAAACTCTGTCTCAAAAAAAAAAAAAAAAAAAAAAAGGAAATTAGCCAACCGTGGTGTGGCGTTACATGCTTATAGTCCCAGCTACTTGGGAGCCTGAATTGGGAAGATCCCTTGAACCCAAGAGTTCAAGACTAGCCTGGGCAACATAGCAAGACCCCATATCTACAAAAGTAAAATGTAAATTAGCCAGACACGGTGTGGTGGTAGGCACCTGTATTGCCAGCTACTTGAGAGGCTGAAGTGAAAGAATCGCTTGAGCCCAGAGGTCGAGACCGCGTGAGCCGTGATGGCAGCAGTGCCCCCAGCCTGCGTGACGCAGAGAGGCCCTGTCTCAAAATACTCAGGGCAGACAGACCCTCTGAGCTACCGTTTGCTGCCCCCTGGCTCAGAGGCCTGTCCAGGGACCTTGGCTCGCTGGGCTTGGTTGAGCGCCTCTAGGGTTGCAAAGCCACCGGGTCCCGTTCTCGTCCTCGGGGGCAGCTGAGAGCTCCCAGCCCAGGCCTCGAGCCCCGCTCCCCTGCTGAGCAACACACCGTGGGGTTCCAGAGCCGCGCCCAGGCGGGCAGGCTCAGGGGCTTCCCAGCGGAGCCCACGCTGTCACAGACTGCCACCACTGTGGGTGCAGGAGGGACATTTGAGCAAGGTCAGCTGGGGCTCCCAGGTCTGACTGCCCCTCTCCTGCCCTCAGCAGAGAAGCCTGTGTTCTTCCCGGCCTTCGCCGCCGAGGCCCAGAAGCTGCCTGGGGAGCCCCCTTGCTGGACTTCCGGCCTGCCCTTCCCCGTGCCCCCCCGTGAGGTGATCAAGGCCTCCCCGCATGCCCCGGACCCCTCCGCCTTCTCCTACGCACCACCTGGTGAGTAGCCCTGCCCGAGCTGGGGCTTCTAGTCAGTCCGGGCACAGCCGCTGTTTGCTGGCGCTGGCTGAGCTGCGTGCAGAAGCTTCTTAAAGTCTGATGAGACCCAGCTAGAGGGGCGGCCTGGTCAGCGGAGGGGAAGGAGGAGATCTGAGAAAGCGCCTCAGGACTGAGATGGAAGCCACTGGCTAGAGGGAGCCACAGCCGACGCTGGAGCTGGTGAGGGGCAGGCTCACAGTGGGAGCTGTGTTTTCCAAAGACGGCTTAGAGCTGGAGAATGGGCAGACAGGAGAGCCTGGGGAGGGAGGAGAGGCGCTGCCTGGTCACAGGTGCTGGGAGGTCCCGTGCAGGTCCCTTTCCAGGTCCCACACTCCAGCTGGGCATTGCCAGCCGTAAAGCGGCACAGCTGGGGGCCCGTGCAGACCAGGCTGTTCGCAAAGGCTGATCCCGAGGGATGTGTGGGCCAAGGGAGTCAGAAGAACAGGGAACGTCATGCCAGGCAGAGGGAACAGCATGTGCAAATGTCCAGAGGCAGGAGAGGGCGGGCAAAGCCTGAGACTCAGTCCGGCCACCACTGCCAAAGCTTGATGCCCAGTGAGCTGGGGAGACCCAGGGGCCAGGGCAGGCAAGCCTGCAGGCCGAGTCGGGGGCAAAGACTCTCCTGAGGGCAGCGGGGAGCCACCAAGGGGGAGCGTTCGCACTCGTAGACTGGTCCCTTTGGCTCCTGGAAGGGGAAGGAACTACTGGGGCCGCAGCGGAAGTGGAGAGACCAGTTAGGGGTCCAGGTGAGAGATGAAGGGCTTGGACCAGGGCCTGGGCGGCGGGTTGGGGTGGGAGGCGTCCTCGGGGTAGTGGTGTCTGCACTTGGGACTCGAGTCACTGATGAGGACAGAGCCGGGCAGGGCAGGGCAGGGGCATGATTGGATGGGCACCTCCTGACCGGGACAGGGAAGAGGTGGAGTGCCACCCCGGGCGTGTGTCCAGCAGGGGTGTGACCGCTCCTGGGCCCCACGGTGGACAGACATGTGCTCTCCAGGTCACCCGCTGCCCCTGAGCCTCCACGACACCGCCCGGCCCGCCCTGCCACGCCCACCCACCATCTCCAACCCGCCTCCCCTCATCTCCTCTGCCAAGCACCCCAGCGTCCTCGAGAGGCCAATAGGTGCCATCTCCCAGGTGAGGGGCCGCCCTTCCTCTCTCAGGGGCTTGGTCTTCCTGTCTGTAGAGTCGGGGCAGTGGGACTGCTACAGTGTGGGTGGGAGCCAGGCTCTCGGGCACCTAGGTCATCTGGGGCCACTCAGGCGTCTGGGGTTTGAGCTGGCTGGGTCCTGCCTCAGGTGCTCAGGGCCTCGTCCCTGGGGGGTCACTCTGTGTTGCGGTCGAGGGCACAGGCTCTGGAACCCGTTTGTGTGGCCTTGGGCAAGTCGCTTCACCTCCTGTTTCCCCCTCTGGGAAATGCAAGGGCAGGTGCAGCGGCTTGGAGGGCGCAGCCCCTTCCCAGGGGACGGGACCAAGGCTTGGGAGCAGCAGTGACTTGTCTGCCGTCACACAGCTGGGCAGCAGCCCCGGCCCTGACCCACACATGGGCCTTGTGAACAGGGGCGTCAGGGGAGGGACCAGGGTGCCCCCGTGACCCCACAACTTCGTCCCTGCAGGGAATGTCAGTCCAGCTCCATGTCCCCTACTCAGAGCACGCCAAGGCCCCGGTGGGCCCTGTCACCATGGGGCTGCCACTGCAAATGGACCCCAAAAAGCTGGGTAAGGCTCCTGGTCCATCCACCTGGGTGGCCCAGGCTGGGCTCTGGCTCTTCTGTAGGTGGAGGGGTTGAGGAAGGGGCATCTGGGCCCACGAGAGGTCGGCCAGCAGGTAGCAGCTGGGAGTTCCCCGCTCAGCAGCCCTGGCTGGAACATGGCGGGAGGGTGGTGCTCCCCAGCCCCTGGCTCAGGTGGGGTGGGGACAGACCACCCAGGAGCCTGCCCTGGCAGCACGTGACTTGCCCCTCTTACTGGTCCTCAGCACCCTTCAGCGGAGTGAAGCAGGAGCAGCTGTCCCCACGGGGCCAGGCTGGGCCGCCGGAGAGCCTGGGGGTGCCCACTGCCCAGGAGGCATCCGTGCTGAGAGGTGAGGGCCCCCGGCATCTGCCCCTGCTCCTTGAATGGCCAAGGGGCGCTTTATTCAAAACCTGCTGGGAAATGTCCTCTCCCAGGGGATCTGGGAGCCCCTCTTCACTGCCATCTCCCTCACCATTTAGGGGCAGGGAAACTCCCTCTGCATTGAGACAACAAGCACAATTTGTGGGTCACCAGGGGCTCACTCAGGGTGGCTCTCAGGACCGGGGCCTAGGGAAGGGCCACAGATACCCTGCAGCCCCACATCTTGTGTCTTCCAGGGACAACTCTTGGCTCGGTTCCAGGCGGAAGCATCACCAAAGGCATTCCCAGCACACGGGTGCCCTCGGACAGCGCCATCACGTACCGTGGTTCCATCACCCATGTAGGTGTCCTGGGATGCGGCCTGAAGGCCGGGGTGGGGCCAGCAGCACTGGGCCAGCCCATCTTATAATCCCCCCTTGTCACCAAACCCTTAGCCTCAGCCGACCGGGCAATGGCCGGGGGATAGCAGTTCACTCCATGAACCTTCATCTTGTCTGCATGGAGTCAGGCCCTGGGGTTGCTGAGCACAGCTCAAAACTCTGCCCTCAGGGAGCTGCCATGTGGTGGAAGGAAACAGACCAGGATAATTAGGTAGGCGGGTCAAAGCTGAGCAGGCAGGCAGGCAGAATGTGAGCGTCCAGCAGCTGAGAATGCCTGGGGCCGGGGACATTGTTTTAGACAGGTGAGGAAGGGGACGTGTCAGCCATGGCCAGAAGAAATGGAGGGTGCCAGCCGTGCGAGAATCTTGGAACAACATTCTGGGCTCAGGGAACAGCATGTGCAAAGACAGAGCGTGAGAGGGTTCCTGAGTCATGCGGGGACGGGTGCCCAGGCCTTGCAGCTGGTGAGCTGTGGCCCCGGGGCTCTGTGCCACATGCATCTGGCTCTAGAACAGTGACAGAGTGTGGCCCACACACACATGTGCACACACGCATGCGTGTTCACAGTGGAGCTTCGGGCATCAGGGTGGTCTGCGGGGAGGTATTTTTGACCCAGGCAGCCTCAACTCCCACCACGAAGGAGCCATTTCCACTTTGCCCTTCTCTGAAATCTATCGAATCTATCGGTTTAAAAACTCTGAACTTTCAAAGGCAGCTGTGCTGAGCTGGAAGGGCAGGTGCTTTGGGCAAAAGTCAGGCTGAAGGTCCTTAGGTACCAGCTCAACCACCCACGCAGGCAGGCAGGCAGCGGCCTGCCCTGACTCAGTTTCCCCTTTGGTGACAGTATTCCTGGGAGTGTCATTGTCCTGAAGTTGTCAGGACCACAGGTTGACCTTCGAAGTTTCTGAGCATCCACCGCTGGGGTTTCTGGGTGCCGTGACCCGCACCCTCCCTCACCCTCGAGGTTCCGCACGCCTCTGATTGCCAAAGGCAGAGAGGCAGCTGGCAAAACGTGTGAGATGGGCGGGGTCAGGCTTCCCCACAGCCTCGCTACCAGCCAGTGGGGAAGTCAGCGTGTGGCCTGCACACACAGACGTTCATTAACCAAGCGGGTGCCACGGGCAGAGACCATGTGGGCCCACAGCTGGCGAGAGAGGCTCAGGGAAGTCTCAGTTCCTCGATTCTCTAGGGACTTCCTGCTCATCTCGTCTTGGGAGTAGAGTTCATGGGCCACAGGCTCATCTCTGGGAAGCAGACGCTATGCAAACAGAAGCTTCCCTGTTAATGGGAGTTTGTCCAGTGTATTCTCCCAAGAGCAGGGGCCACTGGCTGCATTTCTGTCCTCTGTCTGTGCCACTGAAGATAGCTCTTCTAAAATACTATAGCTCAGAAACCTCAAGCTGTGCACGGTGGCCCACACCTGTCAGCCCAGCACTTTGGGAGGCCAAGGTGGGAGGATAGCTTGAGCCCAGGAGTTTGGGACCAGCCTGGACAAAAAGATGCATGGCTCTACAGAAAATTTAAAACTTGTGTGGGCATGGTGGCACCTACGTGTAGTCTCAGCTACTCGAGACTAGGAGGCAGGAGGATCACTTGAACCCAGGAGTTTGAGGCTATAGTGAACTGTGATGGTGCTCTATGCTCCAGCCTGGGCAACACAGCAAGACTCCTTCTCAAAAAAAAAAAAAAATCAGATGCCTCAGTTTCATCATGGAGAGCCCCCTTTTAAAAAAATCATGTATTATGGTATTGAGTAAGCCTCTGCTTTCTGCAGTACAAACCCAGTTTTGACGTGAACCATCCACGTTAGGCTGGATACAGAAAGGGGTACACTTGTATCAGCCACCTCTGGGAGGGCTTTTCCTGCCTGGATGCTGCAGGCACCCCTGATGGGAGAGGTGCTGCCCCGAGCTGTCCCCGACTTAACAGCTAACGCTGTGAGTGCACAGGCGTCTCAAAGCACAGCAGGGAGGTGCTGCCCAGAGCATGTGCTTTCAGAAGCTCAGGGAAGGGCTGGTCCGAGTTCAGGACGTCTTGCCGTTGCCCTCCACGAAGGCCAGGACCTGCAGTGAATGCCCCGGGGCACACAGGTACTGTCCTCTGCCAGGGGATGTCCCTGGCCAAGCAGGTCCAGCCGGCTGGAGCGGAGACTCGGAGCTCACTGGTCCAGGTCTTAGGACCCCCTGCTGATGAATCCGCTCCCAGAATCCTAGAAAGAGAAGCGGGATGTTGAGATCTGGGGACGCCTTGTACTGAGGCCCAGAAAGGCGGTCCCAGAGCAACGCGGTAGCAGAGTGGCTGTTTGACACCCAGCAGTCTGACTCCAACGTCATATCCTAACCCCTGATGCTTGTGTTCCTGGAAGTCACCCGAGGCAGGATGCTACCCCACATGACCCTCTGCTCTCTGCTTGAACACATCCTCCGGTGGGGAGCTCACTCCCTATAAGGCAGCGGTTCTTAATTGGGGGAAATTTTGCCTGCACCTGTCTAGGGACATTTTTGATTGTCCTGAGTTGGTGGGGCACACTCTGGGGAGGCGTGGACCACTGGCATTCAGCGCTTGGAAGCCAGGGAGGCTCCCAAACACCCCACAGTGCCGGGCCAGCCCCACAGCAATGAATGGCCCAGCTCCCGCTGTCAGGAGGGCCGACGGGGAGAATCCATGGGTTGGAACTAAAATGTCTGGTGTCCTGCCCTGACGCGAGTCCTTGTCCTGGTTTTAGGAAACAAAGTGCATGATGTGGTCACAGGCACAGCACAGGAGCAGAAACCCCAGCATCCCCACCAGTTACAGTTTTTGGTAACTGAATGTCAAGGCTCCAGGACCAGAATGCATGGCTTCTGGTCCCCGCCTGCCCCTCATTAGCTAGGTCCCCCTGGGTGAAGTCCCTGTGCCTTGGTTTCCCCATCTGAAACAGGCATGATCAATAGGGCTGCCTTAGGGTTGCCTGAGGATTAGACGAGCGAATCCATAGAAAGCGCCCAGAGCAGTATCCGTGAACGGCGAGCACGTGATAAGGGATCCTCCTCTGCAGCTTCCCCGTGGGGTTCTGTTCCGTGCAAGCACTCACCCTTCTGAGACAGCGTGTGTGTGGACACAGTGGGCACTGGGGGGCCCGTGGACTTGTACGCGTCTGTGCCTGTACTGGAGTTGAGAGGGGTCCTGGCTGCGGCCTCCTGGGCACTCACTCCTCTGCACCTGCAGGGCACACCGGCCGACGTCCTGTACAAGGGCACCATCACCAGGATCATCGGTGAGGACAGCCCGAGTCGCCTGGACCGAGGCCGAGAGGACAGCCTGCCCAAAGGCCACGTCATCTACGAGGGCAAGAAGGGCCACGTCCTGTCCTACGAGGGTGAGTCGCAGGAGGAGAGGGGGCCCAGGACTGGGTTAGGTGTGTGCTTGTCCCATTGAGGTAGTTTAACAGGGAGGCAGGGCTGGGTTGACATGAGAAAGCACGATCTGATAGGTGGTGACCTCCCCGTCCCTGCAGGTATGCAAGCCAGCAACAGGGAAGCATTGGCCTTAGCTGCCTCCCACCTCCAGCCAGTTCTTTACAATTTAGGAAACAAACTTGTGGCCACCCTTTCTAGGAGCATAGGAGGGAAACTGAGGCTTGAAGCAGAAGCCCAAGCTCACACCCCAGGCCTCCGGCACTGTCCTGACAAAGCACGCACACTCTTTGGCCATGAAAGAGCCCTTGGCCGGAGTGCCCCTCACCCTGCGGTGCCCGGGCGCTCTCTGTGGAGCCCCCATCCTCTCCCCCTCTAGGCTCTGGGTTCCAGAACCGGGAGACCCTGCCAGGAAGGAGTTAAGGGAGTTGAGTGCCAGGAAAAAGAATTTCCTGGCAGCTGAGGGTACCCGGGGTGTGGAAATGGAAGCTGCTAATGGGCACCTCTCAGCACTGCAGCTGCACAGCCCGGAACTGCCTCTCCTCCCGAGGGCACCATTTTCTTCTCCCTCCGCCTCCGCCTCCGCCTGTGCCCACGGCCCCCTCCCCAGACCGGGAAAGTGGAGGTGGCACCATGTGGTTTTAGGAACATGCGCTCCCTGCTGCCACACAGCAGCTGTGTCTTGGGTGCCAGCTCGTGCCCCGGTGCCCCTGGACTGAGCATCCCGGGGTGGTAGGAAGCCTGGGAAGGGCAGGTAGCGGGGGTAGTGAAGGGTTTGTCTTGAGAGGTCCCTGGGTAGAATCCCACCGTGGGCCCCAGACCAGTGCCCGAGCTTCCGTGGGCCTTGAATGTAGCGTCTTCATCCTAGGTTTTTGTCGGGGCCTTTAAACCCTTGTCTGCTCCCTGAGCCGGGCAGGTGGTGCGGGCAGCGGCAGGTGTGAGGCAGTAGGGCACAGGGAGGACTGTGGTACCTGCCACGCCGTCCACCCCCGCATGGTGCTGCTCGGCCAGGCTCCCCGTCTCTCCGTTTTCACCTGATGTCTCCCAATGTGTGAACGTTGGCAATTAATTTGGAATGTTTTCTGCACAGCCGCTCGGCACCCTCCAGTTGGCAGCCTCTGGCGTACGTAGCTTGCAGGCTGAGGGCCACACGAAGCAACGCTTCAGAGTCCCGAGAGCCCGTCAGTGGGTCATTCCCCCGAGGGGTGGGCCAGGGCTCCGGGGGCTGACTTGGGATAGTGCTGGGCTCGGCAGCCCTGGAAGGAGAGTCCTGGCTGATGCGCAGAGCCAAGCCTTTACCTTCCGGGGCCACCTCCATCTGTTAACCCGCTGCCTGTCCGGGGGGCAGTGGGCTAGGCCCACCTGGGCTCCTCTGGCCTGGCGAGGCCCCCTCTGCCACGGAGGCTCCTTCACCACTCCCTGCAGCACAGGCACTCCACACACACCCGTGCCTGCCCCGCACGCCCACGCTGCTGATGTCTTTGCTCATGTGCCTGTGTGTGCACATGTTCACACCCCTCGGTGGCGCTGTGTGTGCGGACACACCCGCCTGCTCGTGTGTGGTCACAGGCACAGCCCTCCGTGCAGACAGCGCGCCCTGGAGGCCGGGGTGCGGGGTGCAGACAGCGTGCCCTGCGTCTGTCTCTGTGTAGCCCCCTGGAAAAGCCCCTGGGGGCTGCAGGTGTGGGCTCCCCCGGGAGCTCTCGGCTGTGAGGCCTCGTGACGGGGCCGGCATAGAAGCATTGCTGGCTCCTGCCCGATGCGCTACCCGTCCTGCCTGTCCACCGCGGTCCTGGGCCCGTGCACATGGTTGCCTGTGCCCAGCTCCTCACAAGGGCTTTGCGTGGTTTCCAGGTGGCATGTCTGTGACCCAGGGCTCCAAGGAGGATGGCAGAAGCAGCTCAGGACCGCCCCACGAGACGGCCGCCCCCAAGCGCACCTACGACATGATGGAGGGCCGTGTGGGCAGAGCCATCTCCTCGGCCAGCATCGAAGGTGGGGCCCTCGCTCTCCCGGTGATAGCAGGGAAGAGACTTCATCCCTCGGTGCTCCCTCGAGGGCGGTGGGGAGATGGCTGGCCCCATTCTACAGAGGGGAAACCAAGGCTGTGCTTTCGGAGGCTCCACGTGGAGGCAGCGCAGGGACCCTCACCTGCTGGGTCCTACTCCACCATCGTCCCGGGGACGATCACTGGTGGCTGACCCCGTCACTGCCCAGTGACGGCTCAGGGACCCCCAGAATGACGCCCTCGCCCTCGCCCTCTCCCACCCAGGTCTCATGGGCCGCGCCATCCCACCTGAGCGACACAGCCCCCACCACCTCAAAGAGCAGCACCACATCCGAGGGTCCATTACACAAGGTACTGCCCTGCCCACTGCGCCCTGGGTGCCCCCCTCGAGTGTACAATCGAGCAGGGCATGGGAGGGGAGACCCAGTGGAGTGGGGCGAGCAGCTACACAGAAAGGTGCGCGGCACGGTCAGTACGTGAGCCGCAGAGCTAGCGTTGTCTCTTACTTGAAAACAAAAATGAAAAGCCAGATACCACCCGTCACCCCTCTGCTTTGAGGTGTCACTTGCAGAGCAGCTGCCCTGTGCTTGGCACTAACCCAGGTGCCACCTGCGTATCATTTCCAGAGCGCCCTGGTGAGGCAGGTGCAATTGGCAGAGACTTGGAGAGCGCTGAGAACCCTGTCGTGTTCTTGTGGCTGGTCCGTGGCACAGCCGGCTACTGTGAACCTGGCAGCTGTGTGGTTTCAATTTTTTTATTTTTATTTTCTTGTTTGAGACAGGGTCTCACTCTGTTGCCCAGGCTAGAGTGCAGTGGCAGAATCCCAACTCACTACAGCCTTCACCTTTCAGGCTTAAACAATCCTCCCACTTCAGCCTCCCAAGCAGCTGGGACCACAGGCGCACACCGCCACATCCAGCTAATTTTTGTATTTTTGTAAAGATGGGGTTTCGCCATGTTGCCCAGGCTGGTCTCAAACTCCTGAGCTCAAGCTGTCTGCCTGCCCACAGCCTCCCAAAGTGCTGGGATTACCGGCATGAGCTACTGTTCTTGGCCTGTGGTTTTAGCTTCACGATTTCATGGTGTCCACGACTTGCTGAGGTGGTTCAGTTAGTATTCTTGTTTTGTATAGAAAGAGGCTGAGGCCCAGAGAGGTCAGATTCCCTGGTCAAGGTCACACAGCAAGTGGGGATTTGAACTCAGGTCGTCGAGCTCCCGGACCCGCTGGCTCTTGGTGGGCCTGGGCAGGGCGGGGCCCGAGGGTCAGTGCTGTCCTCCCGGCAGGGATCCCGAGGTCGTACGTGGAGGCCCAGGAGGACTACCTGCGTCGAGAGGCCAAGCTCCTGAAGCGGGAAGGCACGCCGCCGCCCCCGCCGCCCCCACGGGACCTGACCGAGGCCTGCAAGACGCAGCCCCTGGGCCCCCTGAAGCTGAAGCCGGCCCACGAGGGCCTGGTGGCCACAGTGAAGGAGGCGGGCCGCTCCATCCACGAGATCCCGCGCGAGGAGCTGCGGCACACGCCTGAGCTGCCCCTGGCCCCGAGGCCGCTCAAGGAAGGCTCCATCACGCAGGTACGGCCGGGGGCCAGGCAGGCGGGCCCAGTTCTAGCAGGGGCAGCAGTGGCTGCAGGGCACTGCCCTGGGCTTCTCCACCTGGGGAAACCGAGGCTGAAAGCCCTTGAGTGCCTTACAGTCACCCAGCTGCTCATCACCGGGCCTTGGCTGGGCTGGTCCCGGGGCTGTGCTGGGGGCATCAGACTCCTGACCTCGTTCCGCTGAACTTCCAAGTTCCCATTCTTCAGGGAGAGAAACTGAGGCCCAGAGAGACCAAGCAGGCTTCCAGCACCCCAGGATTAAGCACAGTAATGAGTGTCTGTGGCCTCTGTGCCGGGCCACGCCCGGCCTGAGGATGCTGTGGAGTGAATTATGTCCCCTGTGGCAATGCTCTTAGGCCACTGATTAGTCAATCCCACCCCCCACCCCGTGGCAATGCTCTGAGGATGCCGAGTAGTGAATTGTGCACGCCCCGCCACCCCCCAATGCTCTGAGGTCGTTTACTTCATGACCTTATTTTTTTGCTGAGTAAACTGAGGTTCGGAGAGCTTCAGCCACTCACCCAGAGTCACACAGCAAATGCAGTTGTGAAACCCAAATCCAGATGTCCCTATAGCTGCAACGTCACTGTTCTCAACATCCGTTGCACCCACCAGCAGGTTGCACCCCAGGTGGCCCCAGCCCCCCAGGTGGCCCCAGCTCAGTAGGGGAAGTTTCCTGCCAATGGTACAATCGGTGGAAAGCCCCTGAGGCCACTGTCCTTCCGTGTGGGCAGAGGTGGCCTCCTGTGAGGGGGAAGGAGAGTGGAGCTACCCTGGGGCCTCGGGGCTGTGAGGCGGAAGGACTGGGGTGGGCGTCCCGGGTGGGGTCCCAGCCTGCAGGAAGGTTTTGAAGCCGAAGGCGGAAGCAGTCAGATCACTGAATGCCCCGGGGAGGGTTTGGCTCTCAGCCCCCAGGCAATTATGGAGCCCTTGGCAAGCAGCCACCGCCTGATCAGGACCAGGCGCAGATTCTAGAGTATTCTTTTGAAAAACAAGGGCAGTTCCCGTTCTTAGGAATGTAATGAAGACATCCCTTAATAGACTTCTGTTGCTTGCAAAGCCCTAAGGCCCCACAGTATCGGCGTCCCCTAAGCGTACTGAAACGGGTTGGGGACCTGGTGGCCTGGCTGCGCAGGTCCCAGTCTGCACAGTGACCCCCCCATTTCTTCAGCCTTCCTTTCTGCCCCGAGAGCAAACACCTCAGCCCTGACCTCAGTGTCCCCGGGGCTGAAAGCCTTAGGGTGGGTGGCATTGAATCTGGGTGCCGATTTTCTCTGCTTGGCATTGGATGGGCCGTGGAGGGTCCTAGGCTGAACAGAGGGACAGTGTTTGCCTACATGAGGGTGTTGTGCTGCTTTCTAGCAAACTCAGGGGCCTTCAGAGGGCCCAACACTCCCAGCAGGGAGAGATGGCTGCTGAGCTTTTTACCCCTTTCTGTAGCCCCCCAGGGAGCTTGGGGACCAGGGTCAGGCCCAGGGTGGGCAGGGCAGAGAGTAACGAGCGTGCCCATCTCGGGGTCAGCTAAGCCGTCTGTCTCCCTGCCCCGGGAGGCGAACGATGTCACCCCCATCTTATAGATGACAGACTGAGGCTCAGAAGGGGGATGCAGCTGCTTTGGGCTGTGGCTGTGGACAAGGCTGGAGCTCACACCCCCTCTGCCCCAGGGTACCCCGCTCAAGTACGACACCAGCGCGTCCGCCACTGGCTCCAAAAAGCACGACGTGCGCTCCCTCATCGGCAGCCCCGGCCGGACGTTCCCACCTGTGCACCCGCTGGACGTGATGGCCGACGCCCGGGCACTGGAACGCGCCTGCTATGAGGAGAGTCTGAAGAACCGGCCAGGGGCCGCCAGCAGCTCGGGGGGCTCCATTGCACGCGGGGCCCCAGTCATTGTGCCAGAGCTGGGCAAGCCACGGCAGAGCCCCCTGACCTACGAGGACCACGGAGCGCCCTTCGCCGGCCACCTCCCGCGAGGCTCGCCTGTGACCACACGGGAGCCCACGCCGCGCCTGCAGGAGGGTGAGTGGGGCATGCGTGGGCATGGCGGGCTGGGTGTCTGGCTGGGGAAGCTGTCCTTCACCCTCCACCATTAGCTTCGATTGCACCTGGGATGTCCTCGCCACCGGCTCTCCACCACATCCAGACCACCTGCAGGCCCGCGGGCTCTGCCTCCAACTCCGAACGCTTCCCACCGTCCGGACCACCACGGTGCCTCACCTAGCTTCCCCCACTCCCCTGCCGCTTCCTGCCGTAATCCACTCTGCAAACCACAGCCTGGACACCTTTGAAAAATGCAGATCAAATTATTCCACTTCCCTGCTTTCATCCTTCTGGCAACTTCACACGTTTTGTTCGGCCTGGGGTGCCTGCTGTTGGGGCCCGGCCTGCCTCGTTCAGCCAGATTCCTTCACCCTCCGCAGCCCCGCCCCGGCCTCCTTTCTTTGTTCCCTGCCCTTGCTCACCTCCGTCAGCTCAGTCTTCACCCAGCGCCTTTGCTCAGCTCCGCCTCTCCGCCTGCCATGTCCCCGCCTTCCAGATCTTTACGTAGTGGGTTTCTTTCCATCCCTTGGGTCTCTGTTTAAATGTCGCATCCTTGGGGAGACTTCTAACCAAACCTCTTCTCCCCAGTTCATGTCACATGCCGTGACACTAACATTTTCTTCCGGCTGGGTACAGTGGCTCATGTCTGTAACCCCAGCACTTTGGGAGGCAGAGGCAGGCAGATCACCTGAGGTCAGGAGTTCAAGACCAGCCTGGCCAAATGGTGAAACCCCGTCTCTACTAAAAGTACAAACAATAGCCAGGTGTGGTGATGTACACCTGTAGTCCCAGCTACATGGGAGGCTGAGGCAGGAGAATCGCTTCAACCCGGGAGGCGGAGGCTGCAGTGAGCTGAGATTGCATCACTGCACTCCAGCCTGGGCAACAAGAGCAAAACTCCATCTCAAATATATATGTATATATTCCAAGCATGTTTCACTCTGTAACTCTCATGTGTTTATTGGTTTGTCACCGGTCTGTCTTTCATGGTGAGTGCCAGCTCCGTGGGGACTAGGATTTCTGTCTGTTTTGTTCACTGGGGTCACCGCAGTTCTCACAACACTGCTGGCACATAGTAGAGGCTACATCAGTATTTTTTTATTGATCGAGCGAATGAACGAAAGAGTGAATTTTTAAAAAAGAATTATAACACAAAAGCAAATGAGTCAATGAACAAAAAATAAACTAAGACAGATGAAGAAATGAAGGAAGGAATGAAGAGACCCGTCCTTGGGATGCTAAGCACCCAACCCTCAAAGGACACCCCATAAACGCCAGCCCCAGAGGCCCTGTGTGGGGGGCCGGTGCTGAAACCCGATGCCATCCGCCGTGCCCATCCACAGGCAGCCTCTCGTCCAGCAAGGCATCCCAGGATCGAAAGCTGACGTCGACACCTCGTGAGATCGCCAAGTCCCCGCACAGCACCGTGCCAGAGCACCACCCACACCCCATCTCCCCCTACGAGCACCTGATCCGGGGCGTGAGCGGCGTGGACCTGTATCGAAGCCACATCCCCCTGGCCTTCGACCCCACCTCCATACCCCGAGGCATCCCTCTGGACGCAGGTGATTGCCCCAGGGCTCCCAGAACCCTGCAGTGGTGGTGCACAGGGCGGGGTACCTCATCAGCATTAGCCCAAGGACTCCTTAGGCATCAACTATTAGATTCTCTTGGATGGGGAAACTGAGGGCTGGAGATTAGAAGACCCAACAATATAATCGTGACCAGTTGAGGTTGGAGCAGAATTTCTCTAAGTAGTTGGCAGGACATGGGGGGGTTAAACATTTCAGTGGTTTTCTTTTCTTGCAGGACTTAACCAGTGCCTTTAACCAATGCAAATGTATTCAATGAGGACTCTAGCGTATGCATTTTTCCAATAGACATGATCTGAAAATTTTCTTTTTAAAGAGTTGCATCCCTTTGGTGTGTTAATCTGCATTGGGATGTCATATGTTTGGGACAACTTTGATTGTCCCAAGAAAGCATCCTTTGTAGAAGTAAAAAGCATCCTTCGTAGAAGTCACCCCCTTGTGTTCTGGGGAGAAGTCTTCCTGCTGTCCGGCGCTCAGATGTAGGCAGGAGAAGCAGTCCAGGTGTAGAAGTCGGGGGGCATCCAGACAGGCAGGGAGGCACTGTCAGGCCTGGGTGTGGCCCGCCTCACGCCCCTCCCCTCTGCCCACAGCTGCTGCCTACTACCTGCCCCGGCACCTGGCCCCCAACCCCACCTACCCGCACCTGTACCCACCCTACCTCATCCGCGGCTACCCCGACACAGCAGCGCTGGAGAACCGGCAGACCATCATCAACGATTACATCACCTCGCAACAGATGCACCACAACGCGGCCACCGCCATGGCCCAGCGCGCCGACATGTTGAGGGGCCTCTCGCCCCGAGAGTCCTCGCTGGCGCTCAACTATGCTGCTGGCCCCCGAGGTGTGTGGGCGGGCGGGCCACCTCCGCTGGGTTTGGCCTTATTCCCAAACAGCACGCGTGTGCCCCTGTGTGCCCCAGTGGCCTCGCCGTGGCGGCTAGACGTGGTCGCCTTGTGGGTCACCTTGTGTGTGCAGACCTGAGTGGGTGGCGTGGGGCTGTGCGTGCCGTGGGTACTGGTTGTCACGTGGTTGGCGTGTGTCCGACAGCATCCTCAGTGGGTGTGCGTGAGTCTGCGTTTACTCTTAGGACATGGGCCTCGGGAGTTTAAAGACAGATCAGAATGTGAGGCTGTTTGGACTTTCGTTCCTTTGCCCCGTAAACAGCCCGTGGTTGCTTTGCACACATACATTCAAGAGCTGTCCTCAGACGTGCTCCTGGAATGTTCTAGAATAACCCAAGTTCTAGTTGGGGCTCAGCTGGAAAAGCCGAAGTCACACTAGGTATTTTGGACAGCAAGGGTTGAACACAGGACTGTGTAGGCATCAGAGGCTGAAGGGCACAGAGGGCCTACGAAGGGAAGCGGGGACGGAGCTGCAGGGGATGCCGCGCTCAGGCGTGACAGCAGAAGAGGCGGTGGGACTGAGAGGACCGGACCTGAGCGTTCAGAAAAGGGCCCCGTGGCCAAGGCTGGGAGCCGAGGAGGGAGTGCCCGCCACTGGCTCTGCTGGCTCCAGGAGTGCGTGCCGTGCTCTCCGGGAGGGCAGTCTGGCCAGTGGGCATCCTGGCCTCTCTCCTCCCTGTGGCTCCAGCCCCGGCCCATCTCCTCCCACAGGCATCATCGACCTATCCCAAGTGCCACACCTGCCCGTGCTGGTGCCCCCAACGCCAGGCACCCCAGCCACCGCCATGGACCGCCTTGCCTACCTCCCCACCGCACCCCAGCCCTTCAGCAGCCGCCACAGCAGCTCCCCACTCTCCCCAGGTAGCACCGCCCCCCAGTCCTGGGTGGGGACCCCGGCATCTGTGGGAGGCAGCTGGGGTGAGGGCGGGCAGAGGCCCTGCCTTCTGCCCCACTCCAGAAGACAAAGCCAGTCTCTTCTTGGCCCTGGGGCTGAGTCTTCTGGCCTTCGGGTTTCCTAGGAGGTCCCACGCACTTGACGAAATCTACCACCACGTCCTCGTCTGAGCGGGAGCGGGACCGGGAGCGGGAGCGGGAAAAGTCAATCCTCACATCCACCACGACGGTGGAGCACGCGCCCATCTGGAGACCTGGTAGGGCATCAGGCCCCCACCCCCGCCCTGGGACTCCTTGTGGGCCACCTGAGGCCTCCCCCTGCTGATGCCACGGCCTGTCACCAGGTACAGAGCAGAGCAGCGGCAGCGGCGGGGGTGGGGGCGGCAGCCGCCCCGCCTCTCACTCTCACGCCCACCAGCACTCGCCCATCTCCCCCCGGACCCAGGACGCCCTCCAGCAGAGACCCAGCGTGCTGCACAACACAGGCATGAAGGGCATCATCACCGCTGTGGAGCCCAGCACGCCCACGGTCCTGAGGTGGGCCAGGTTGGCACGGGGGAGGGGACGGGTGGATGGGCGGGTGAGGATGGGTGGTGGTAGGAGGCTAGGCTAGAGGATGCTCGTTGGGAGGTACACGGGAGGCGGGTTGGGGGTCAGATGGGTGGCTGGTGTTAGAAGAATAGCGTATTCGTGAGTAGCAGATGGATGATGGCTGGGTGTGTGGGTGGGTGATAGGGTTATGTGGGTAGGTGGGAGGAGAGTTGGCTGGGTTAGCCAGATGGATGGATGGCTGGGTGGATTAGGTGGATAGGTGGGTCAGTGGGAGGATAAATGGCTAAGTTTGCTGGGTGGGTGGATAGATGGATGGGTAGGTGGTAGGGTTAGGTAGGTAGGTGTGTGGGTAAGAGGATAGGTAGCTGGGTTAACTGGGTATATGGCTGGCTGGATGGATGGATGGTAGGTGGTCAGGTGAGGTAGGTAGGTAGGCAGACAGGTGGAAGGATAGATGGCCAGGTTAGCTGTGTGGGTGGGTGAGTGGATGGATGGATGGGTGAGTGGGTGGGGGGAAGTTCAGGTTAGGTGGGTGGGTGGGTGAGAGGATAGACAGCTGGCTTAGCTGAGTGGATAGCTGGGTGAGTTAGGTAGACGGGTGGGTGAGAGCAGAGATGGCTGGCTTAGCTGGGTTGATGGATGGGTGGGCGCATGGTTGGGTTAGGTAGGTAGGTGAGGTGAGGTAAGAGGATAGATGGCTGGCATAGCTGGGTGGATGGGTGGACGGTCAAGTTAGGTAAGTGGGTGGGTGGGTGAGAGGATAGGTAGCTGGGTTAACTGGGTGGGTGGGTGGATGGATAGATGGTGGGTGGGTGGTGGGTTTAAGTAGGTATGTAGAAGGGTGGAAGGATAGATGGCCAGGTTAGCTGTATGGGTAGGTGGCTGGGTGGATGGATGGATGGATGGATGGATGGATGGATGGATGGTCAGGTTAGGTAGGTGGGTGTGTAGGTGAGAGGACAGACAGCTGGCTTAGCTGGGTATATGGATGGGTGGGTGGTTAGGGTAAGATGATAGATGGCTAGCTTAACTGGGTCGGTGGGTGGGTGGTCACGTTAGGTAGGTAGATGGGTAAGAGGATAGATGGCTGGGTTAGCTGGATGGATGGATGGGTGGTTGGATGAGTGGATGGCTGGATGACTGGGTGGATGGGTAGATGGGTGGATGGATGATTGGGTGGGTGGGTGGATGGGTGGTTGGATGGGTGGATGAGTGGATGGATGGGTGGATGGGTGGGTGGATGGGTGAATGGATGGGTGGATGGATGGGTGGTTGGATGGGTAGATGGATGGGTGGCTGGCTGGATGGATGGATGGGTGGATGGATGGATGGGTGGGTGGATGGATGGATGGGTGGGTGGGTGGATGGGTGGGTGGGTGGATGGGTGAATGGATGGGTGGATGGATGGGTGGATAGGTGGATGGATGGATGGATGGATGGATGGATGGATGGGTGGTTGGATGAGTGGATGGGTGGGTGGATAGATGGATGGGTGGATGGATGGATGGATGGATGGGTGGGTGGATGGATGGATGATCAGGTTAGGTAGGTTGGGGAGTAAGAGAATAGATGGCTGGCTTAGCTGGGTGGATAGAAGGGTGGGTGGATAGATGGATGGGTGGGTGGGTGGTTAGGTAGGTAGGTAGGTGGGTGTGAGCTCAGATGGCTGGCTTAGCTGATAGATGGGTGGGTGGGTGGTAGGGTTAGGTGGATGATGGAATGGTCGGTTAGATGAGTAATTGGGGGGACTAGTGGATGGAGGCTCAGGTGAATGAATGAACGATGGGCTGGGAGGTGGGATGAGGAGGTGGGGAGGTTGTTTGGTTTGAGAATAGAATCTGTGGAGAGGGAGAGACTGAGTGGGCGCTGTGAGGAAAGACTCTGGTCCCCCAGGTTTAGCAAGGCCAGCAAGGAAGAGATGCCCTCTTGCCTGGACAAAGTCCCTGAGTTGTGTCTCTGAGTTGGCAGAGGCCCCTGAGTGCCTTCTGGTGACACACACTCCAGAGACTGTGGGCAGAGCTGCTTCTCACCATGGGGTGGGGTTGTTCAACCTTTCCTTGCTTGGGACCTCTTTTTTTTTTTTTTTTTTTTTTTTATGAGACGGACTTTTGCTCTGTCACCCACGATGGAGCGCAGTGGTGTGATCTCTGCTCACTGCAACTTCCGCCTCCCAAGTTCAGGCAATTCTCCTGCCTAAGCCTCTCGAGTAGCTGGGATTGCAGGCATGTGCCACCATGCCCAGCTAATTTCTGTATTTTTAATAGTAATGCGGTTTCACCGTGTTGGCCAGGCTGGTCTCAAACTCCTGACCTTAAGTGATCTGCCTGCCTCAGCCTCCCAAAGTGCCAGAATTACAGGCATGAGCCACTGTGCCTGGCCTCCAGGACCTATTTAGAGGCAACTTAATTCCTCCAAAATGAATTTTCATTCAAAAAAATACCCACACCCCCACACCCCGCTTGGGTGCCTGAAGTCATACGCTTCCCCCACCCCAAATTCCAACTATAAAAAATGGTATCGTTTCCCAAAAGCAGTGGTGGCTTTGTCAGCCCTGACTCAGAGACCCAGCAGGTACATGAGGCACGAGCACCTGGCTGGGGGAGTAGGGTGCCAGCACGCAGGCTCTGCAGGACATGCCGGCGGCAGCCAAGTAAAACACAATGGAAAAAACAAGCGCTTGCCTACTGCCCACTCATGAACGAGGCCCTGGGAGTCAGAGTTAGCGACAGATGGGGCGACCCCCATGGAAAAACACCCCATCCTTCCATGGAAAAACCCCTCCTGGAAGGCCGAGTGGGTGGAGCGGCCGGCTCCTGCCCCAGCCCCAGCCCTGTGCAGGGGCAGCTTCTCGCCCACAGAGCTCAGAACAAGCGGCTTTCTGTTCTCAGCACCACCCTGGTGGCTCCCCGGGGTCTTCCCCTTGCTCTCCCGCTCCTCACGTGGTTCCTTTAGCTCCTCGGGTGTCCTGAGCAGGTCCAGCTCCCTCACGCCTCCCTCCCCAGAGCCTCCTCTCACCCCGCCTCAGCTTCCTGGCCGTACTCTCCTGGCACCTTGTTTACTGCCTCCGCACAGTTACCGGGCTCTGTAGGATTTGGAGGCCTGTCAGCGCATTGGCAGCGTGTCTTGTGAACTGGCTGGTAAGGTGCTTGCATCTGTTTTGCTGGCTGCTGTATTCACAGGGCCTAGAACAGTGCCTGGCACCTACTCTTTGCCTAATCAGAAATGTGGGAATAATGCAAGGAAAGAGTGAGCGAATGAATGGGGTAGGGAACGCCATGCCACACAGAGCACGGCAGGTCACAGTCAGGAGGGCAGGTTCGTTCCGGGAGCAGCGGGGAATGGAGATGTTCTTCCAGGGCAGCGGGGACGCGTCGCGAGTGGTGGAGGAAGGGGGCAGCTGCCACCACCGCCTGACCGCCTTCCTCCTCCTCCAGGTCCACCTCCACCTCCTCACCTGTTCGCCCGGCTGCCACATTCCCACCCGCCACCCACTGCCCACTGGGCAGCACCCTCGATGGGGTCTACCCTACCCTCATGGAGCCTGTCTTGCTGCCCAAGGAGACCCCCCGAGTCGCCCGGCCAGAGCGGCCCCGAGCAGACACCGGCCATGCCTTCCTTGCCAAGCCCCCAGCCCGCTCTGGGCTGGAACCTGCCTCCTCCCCCAGCAAGGGCTCTGAGCCCCGGCCCCTCGTGGCCCCCAGCTCTGGCCACACCACCATCGCCCGCACCCCCGCAAAGAGCCTCGCACCCCACCACGCCAGCCCGGACCCGCCGGCGCCGCCCGCCTCGGCCTCAGACCCGCACCGAGAAAAGACTCAAAGTAAACCCTTTTCCATCCAGGAACTGGAACTCCGTTCTCTGGGTAAGACCACCCTGACAGCGGCCACCTTCATAGACGCGATTATCATGCGTCAAATTGCTCACGATAAAGGGGCGCGAGAAGGAGGTGCGCTGGCCAACGGCTCCCCTCGCGATGGTAAGACTTCCGGCCCGCACCCACCCTGTCTCGTGCTCCAAAGATATTTTCAGATCTCTGCTTTTTACTTTGGCCCCGTTTTTTTCGTTGTTAGTTTCGATATTTTGTTTTGAAGCCCGTCCGTCCTCGCCGGTTTGCACGTGCTGACGACTACTCCAGCCGCGCCCGCCCCTCTGGTTTGGGGTGCTCATCATTTGCACATCATTTTACCTTGTTTTTATTATTATTATTGCTTTTTTTTCTTTAATGAATGGGTCTGTGATTCTGACTTCAACTGCGCCCCCATCTCCCCCTTTGCGCCTGTGTCCAGGGAGCAGGGATGGGGCTGCGGGGGGTGCTCTGGCCTCTGCTCCCCGCCTGCCTGGATGCAGTTGGATCTGGGGAAGTGGAGGCAGGCGATTCCAGGAGGAGCTGAGGAGGGGTGGGGGCCTGCGCTGTGGAGGAGGGTCCAGCTCTTCTGTTCTGTTCCGGGGAGGATGTCTCAGGGATGCCCTGTCCCCAGCCCGTGAACCCCTGAACGAGGGGAGCCCTCTGCATGCAGCCCCCGCCTTGGCCTAGCTCTCAGCTCCGCTCTGCTGGACTAGGATGGCCTAGCCTATAGCCCAGCAGGGCCCCCAGGACCCAGGGTCACTCCCAGCCACACCCCACTTCTCACTCTGCTCAATGCACCCCTTCCCCAGAGACCCACACTGCCTGGTCTCACGCCGGCCTTGCCCCACCTCCACCGCCTGAGCCGTCTCTTCTCCTCATCTCTCTCTGTCTCCCTCTCCCTCTGTCTCTGTCTCTGTCCCGGGCTCTGCGTTTCTCTCCACCTCTCTCTTGGCCTCCTCCTCTCTCCCACACACCCTCCTCTGCCTTACTCTCTCTGGGCACCCACACCCCACCCCTAGCTCGGATTCCCCTTGACCCCAAGGGGACCCAGCCAGCTGGGAGGGTAGCCCTGCCCCTCGGATTCCGAGGCCCTGGGCCCAGTGCCTGACTCTGCACCCCGCCTGCCCCAGGTTACCACGGCAGCAGCTACAGCCCCGATGGGGTAGAGCCCGTCAGCCCCGTGAGCTCGCCCAGCCTGACACACGACAAGGGGCTCCCCAAGCACCTGGAGGAGCTTGACAAGAGCCACCTGGAGGGGGAGCTTCGGCCCAAGCAGCCGGGTACGCCCCAGCCAGCCCCTGGCCCTGAAGCCGGGCCAGACGGGAACCCTCTGGCCCCAGCACGCGGATGGGCAAACAGAGGCGCCGAAAGGCCCAGGAATTGGCCGGGCCCCAAGGCTGAAAGGCGCAGGGCTGGGATTCGGGCCCAGCAGCCCTGGGGCCAGCAGACACCCCCTGACCGGCTCTGCTCTGCCCGCAGGCCCCTTGAAGCTCGGCGGGGAGGCCACCCACCTCCCACACCTGCGGCCGCTGCCCGAGAGCCAGCCCTCGTCCAGCCCACTGCTCCAGACTGCCCCGGGGGTCAAGGGCCACCAGCGGGTGGTCACCCTGGCCCAGCACATCAGTGTAACTATGCGTTCTTTGCCCCTTCGTCACCTTTGCACCTGGGGCACCAGGCCTGGAGAGGGGATGGGGAACCCCCCAGCCCCTCTGTCCTGGCGGGGAAGCTGGGGGATCCGGGGTGTGGGTAAGGTGAGATCCTGAAGCCCCAAGCAGCCGCGCTGTCTGCGCCTCCTCGCCCATGGGGGGCCTGCGATGTGAGCCGACAGCATCTTCAAGGGTGATGAGGTCTCCTGGTGACCTGGGTTTCTCAGTGTCGTGGGCCAGTCACATCAGCCATCTGCTGACTACCAGCTTGAGACTGCTGACCGCAGCCCCACTCCCATGCACACAGGGACATGGAGGCCCACAGGGTGGTGGGCAGATCCGTAGTCGCCCAGGAAGCCGGCCCCAGCCAGGGTTTCACCCCGAGCTCCATCTGGCCCCTTCCCCCACCCAGAAGGTTCCGGCAGGAGGGAGCTGCCTGACCCTGGGTCCCCAACTTGCCTGCAGGAGGTCATCACGCAGGACTATACCCGGCACCACCCACAGCAGCTCAGCACACCCCTGCCCGCCCCCCTCTACTCCTTCCCTGGGGCCAGCTGTCCCGTCCTGGACCTCCGCCGCCCGCCCAGTGACCTCTACCTCCCACCCCCGGACCATGGTGCCCCAGCCCGTGGCTCCCCCCACAGCGAAGGGGGCAAGAGGTGAGTGAGGGGTGGGGATGCCGCTTGCCGGTCAGCCGGTGGGAGGCCTTCATCAGCTGCCTGCCTCGGAGTGGGGTCCCAGCTCGGCTGCATGTGAGAGCCGCCTGGCGCCGTTGCACAGGCAAGAAACAGAGGCTCTGGGAGATGGGGAGGTCACAGAGTGGATTCATAATAAATGAAAGCTGATCAAAGTACACACGGTGCTCAGTGGGTTCCGGGCACCCACGTGTACCCTTTACACACAGCCCCCCGGCAGGCATGAACAACATTTTCCCCATTTCACAGATGAAGAAACCAAGGCCTGGAGAAGTAAAGTCACTTGCCCACAGGGACACAGTTAGAAGGTGGCAGAGGTGGATGGGATCCAGGACTGTTTAGAGAGCTGCCTTTCAACACACGCACACACACATGCACACGCACCCATCAATGCACACACACCCACACCCATCAATGCACACAGGCACACACATGCAGTCACACATCAATGCAGCCTTTCAACACATGCACACACACACACACCAGTGCACACACATGCATAGTCACATCAGTGCAGCCTTTCAACATGCGTGCACACACACCCATCAGTGCACACACATGCACACACACCTCAGTGCACACACATGCAGTCACAATGCAGCCTTTCAACACACGCAGACATCAGTGCACACATGCACGCACACATCAGTGCACACACACACGGACACACACACATCAGGGCACACGTGCACACATGCACACACACAATGCACACATGCACGCACCCATCGATGCACGCACACGCACACCCCAGCACATGCTCACACACACTCCCACCCTGGTGAACCCTGGGGCATCTAGGGGTCAAAAGGAGGCGAGGAGAGGGCCCTGAGCTCCAGGGTGAAGGAGGCGGTTTGGTAGGCAAGGGGGAGGTAATGTGGGGGGGGAGGACAGGACAGCGGGACAGCGGGACATCTTTGGGGGACAGTGGTGTCGCTGGCACTGAGGTACAACCAGAACTCAGAGCAGGGGTCAATAAACTATGTCCCATGGCCCAGATCCAGCCCATGGCCTGTTTTTGTATAATTCATGAACTAAAAAGATGATTTTACATTTGTTAAGGGTTGTTTAAAAAAATAAAAGTAGTAACAATACGTGCCAGAGATTACTTGTGGTCAAAAATGCCTAAAACATAATCTGATTTGGCGACGGACAGGAAAAGCGTGCTGAGCCCTGGTTTAGACTGGAGGCGGGCTGGGAGGGGCGTGTCCCCTCAGGAGGGAGACTTCTCACCACATCCGGGGCCCTTTCTCCATCCAGGTCTCCAGAGCCAAGCAAGACGTCGGTCTTGGGTGGCGGCGAGGACGGTATTGAACCTGTGTCCCCACCGGAGGGCATGACAGAGCCAGGGCACTCCCGGAGCGCTGTGTACCCGCTGTTGTACCGGGATGGGGAGCACACGGAGCCCAGGTACTTCTGTGGGCACATGCCCTGCCCCGGGATGCTCAGCTAGCAGCTCCTTGCCCATCCTTGGCCCCAGTCCACCGCAGTGCCGTGTGAAAACTGACAAGGGTGCAGGGCTCAAGTGGGCAACCTCAAGCCCACTAAGTAAGCTTTACCAACGTGGGGGTGTGATACGTGCCCACGCTCCCTGCAGAGACCTCAGTGGTGGCTCTCCGTGCCTTGTGGCCTCTGCTGAACCTCTAAGAAAGAATGAGCTAGCTGTGCTGGACCAGACTGCGGGTGATGAGTGAGGCGAGGGCTGAGAAGGAAGCTGGGCGCACTGGCCTTGGGGAAGGGCGTGGTCAGAACCCAGTGTCAGTCCTTGAGGCTCTCTTCAGAGGAGCAGGTCGGAGCAGGCGGTCAGAGGCAGACCACCACGCAGCCAGGCGTCTCCCGAAACACCTCGAGCCCCAGGATGGGTGAACTGCAAAGGAGTTTGCAGGAGCCCTGGTCTTCTGCGAGACAGGACATGCAGGCGTGGGGGCGGGTGAAGCTTGTTCCAAATGTGTAAGGCATCTCAGGTGGTGAGTTCCCTGTCATGAAAGACATGCAGGTGAGCTCATATGAGGTGTCTGATCCTTACAGCAGGATGGGCTCCAAGTCTCCCGGCAACACCGGCCAGCCGCCAGCCTTCTTCAGCAAGCTGACTGAGAGCAACTCCGCCATGGTCAAGTCCAAGAAGCAGGAGATCAACAAGAAGCTGAACACCCACAATCGGAATGAGCCCGAATACAGTAAGGGGCCTGCAGTCTCCCGGGAAGCACGGGGTCACGGGTGGGCAGGTGGCCTGCCGGTGGGGGTGCTGGAGCCACCCAGTGGCAGAAACCCACAGGGCACTTTGAAAGCTAAGTGGTCCTGCTGACCGCCTTCCACGCCCGCCCCGGCCCTTCGCCTCACATCCGGGGAGGCCCAGGGCAGTCTGTTGATCGCTGGGCTTTCCATAGGAGTTTGCTGGCACGGAAGAATAGCGCCAGCACATAGTAGGCACCCAATGAATACCCACATGAATACAGGAACCAGGGGTTGGGTCCTTCCCACACACGGGCCGGGGGCCTCCCATACCCAGTGGCCCAGCGACTGTGTGGCTTTGCACCCATTGACATGGTTGCTGGGTATGAACACCCCAGTCTGCCTCCCAGTCAGTAGCACAGTACCTGGCACTTAGATCCACCAGGGAATACGTGAGTGGGTGGGCAAATAAAGAATCTGTCATGGTCCCCGACCCCAGGAAGCCTCATCTGCCAGGGGAGTTTGGGCAAATCACAGAGGCTTTTCCCTTCCTGGGGCTGGAGTAGCAGCAGCACAGATGGTCGCTGGCTTGCCAGGCACAACAGCTCATGCCTATAGGCCCAGCACTTTGGGAGGATGAGGTGGGAGGATTGCTTAAGGCCAGGAATTCAAGACCAGTCTGGGCAACATGGTGAAACCCCACGTATTTTTATACTAAAAATACAAAAATTAGCCGGACGTGGTGACACGAACCTATAATCCCAGCTACTTGGGAGGCTGAGGCAGGAGAATCACTTGAACCTGGGAGGCGGAGGTTGCAGTGAGCCAAGTTCACACCACTGCACTCCAGCCTGGGCCACAGAGTGAGACTCCGTCTCAAAAAAAAGAAATGCAGACCCTTGGCCCTGTCCCAGGCCTGCTGCATCAGAACCTGTGATGAACAAGATTCCCCAGGTGATACTGGCGCACCTGGCCTGGACCACACAGAGGACTGGTGGGGCAGGTGATTCCCAGAGCCCTGGGGACCTCACCCGCTTTGTCACCCTGCTTCCAGATATCGGCCAGCCTGGGACGGAGATCTTCAACATGCCCGCCATCACCGGACCAGGTAACCTGTCTAGCCCTTGCTCTGCAGCCGCCCGGGTCCCCTGCGCTCCCTCCCCGCCCCGCTCCAGCTCTCATGAAGGGACGAGGAACTTTGCTAGTCCAAGAGTACCCCTCATTCTGGGATGAATTAACCCCCCCAGTAGGATTCAGAGGGACCCAACAGGCAGGTGAGGCTTGTTTCCCTCGTGGAAAGGACCCTCGCTGTGCAGGGAGCCTCTGGAGTTCAGATCCCCTTGGGTGACGAGTAAGTATCAGATGCACCCTCACCAGCTGGAAACTCACCTCGCCTCTTCGCCAGTCACAGCTGCAGATGTGCGTATCTGGACGAGGAGTGGGTCTGAGCTCAGAGGGGGCGTTCGTTACAGCCAGAGCTTAATTCCTTAATTCCAGCCAGGGAACTGGGAGGCCTTCCTTTTGTTTTCGAGATCAAATGCAGGTACATGGCAGAGATAGGTGTGAAACTGACACTCTCTTTTAAGCTGAAACTTAAGACTTCTATGATGTTTTGGACTTAGGGGTCCTTGGGGTTGGAGCGCCATCCTCTAGGGGGGGCCCCACTGTGTATTCCATCAGTGAGTCTGGGGTGTGGCCTCCAGGGGCCTCTCCCCATGGGCAGGCCTGGCCCAGTGGCGGGGTGGCCTGCCTCTGTGTGGGCGCCTGGTTATCCTCTATTCTGGTGGAAGCCGAGGCTGGGATGGAGGTAGGCGAGGTTTGCTGATCTTTGCTGGGGCACGTTCCTGGCTATTGAGCCCTGCGAACGGTGTGCAAACGACCGTCATTCAGATATTATCAGGGGGTCATTGAGGCCTCCAAATGGGAGTCCCAACTAGGACACCTCCGTCCGCCCAGTGACTGTAGACACCTCAGGCAGTGGGAAGGAGGCAATTTGGTCGAAACAACAAGAGGGTTAAAAATGAATGTTTCTGGAATGTTCTAAGTCTTGAAGTAGGTGCTAGACACACAGGTGTATCTGTATGTGAAACTTCATGGCATTGTACGATGACCATTGATGCCAACACTTATATTTAAATATTTTTAAATTATTTTTTTAAGACACAGTCTTTCTCTGTCACCCAGGCCGGAGTGCAGTGATGCGATCATAGCTCACTGTAGCCTCCGCCTCTCAGGCTTAGATGATCCTCCTACCTCAGCCTCCTGAGCAGCTGGGACTACAGGCATGCGCCACTGTACCCAACTAGTTTTTTAATTTTTTTGTAGAGACAGGCTCTCGATATGTGGCCCAGCTACTCTTGAGCTCCTGTCTTCAAGCAATTCTCCCGCCTCGGCTGAATTTTTTTTTTTTTTTTTTTTTTTTTTTTTTTTGACAGAGTCTCGCTGTGTTGCTCAGGCTGGAGTGCAGTGGTGCACTCGGCTCACTGCAGCCTCTGCCTCCTGGGTTTAAGCAATTCTTCCACCTCAGCCTCCTGAGTAGCTGGGATTACGGACACCTGACACCACACCTAGCTAATTTTTGTATTTTTGGTAGAGACAGGGTTTCACCGTGTTGCCCAGGCTGGTCTCGAACTCCTGACCTCAGGTGATCCACCTACCTCAGCCTCCCAAAGTGCTGGGATTGCAGACGTGAGCCACTGTGCCCAGCCTGATTTTTCTTTTGATGCAGTTTTTGTTCACAAAAAGAAATTTTTCTGGCTCCAGTCTTTGCCACTCAGCCTGTGTCAGGCTTCGCCTTTATAAATGGAGACAGTTAAGCCCGGAGCCACCTCCGTCAGGTCACGGACTCGTGGCCTTGGGTAGAAGGCTCGGTCACGCTGCTGTGATTTCAGCACTCAGCCCTGTTGGCAGTGTGGCTTTTTCTGCGCGCACATGGCTGTTGTTTTAAAGTGCTTCAGAAATGTGGCCAAGACAGCAGAAAAGGTGCGAGTGTCCCTGGCTACAAACACATTTGAAACCAAAAGGGAAAGAAAGCGCCGGCAGCCAGCAGTTGCTGCGGAAACATGACTCTCAGGCATCTGCGTCACCTGCCACCTCACAGAAGCCTCAGTTTTGTTTACAAAGCAGCGAGCGGTCAGAAAGAATCTTTGGCCACTTTGTATGTGTATGATTCACTCAGAGCAGAAGTTAAAAAACCCATGAAAAGCCTGCCCCGTGGTAAGCGGGGTGGGATAGGGATACGTTGGGGGCTTCTGAAAGCAAATTCTGGTTTAACAAACAAAAGTTCTGAAAAGTCAGCACCTGTGGGGGGTTTGCACACCTCCCCCCGCCAAGTCCATGTGGTTCGCAAGAAAGAAAAAAGAGAAAGGAAACTGGTAAACAGAGAGGGAGCTTTCCTGGAATTGTCGGGGTGTTCCAGAAGCATCCACTTGGGACTGGTTTGTTGATCCGACCACTTTGTCCCTGGGGTGGGGCGGCTGGGCCAGCTGGGACGGACCCGGGCTGGTGCCGTGATGTGTCTACCTCTGCCCTCTCCCTGCACGTACCATAACTGCATGGCTACGACCCCACCCTCATCGTCCGTCTCTGCACCTCTTTCTCCTCACGGCTCCTGGGTGGGGAGAGGCAGAGGGAGGACAGTAGCCCAGCTTGGCGGGGAGGCAGGGGGCCCCACGTCCCGAACCGCACAGCTGGAGGCAGGGCGGCGGGAGGACCATCTGGTCACCTCCTCTCTCAGACCAGAGAGAAGGTCTTCTCCCCGCCAGCCCCCAGCTCTGGTTTTCTAGGAGTCCATTCCCCAAACAGGACAGCCCTCCGGTCTCTCCCCCTCTCCGTGAAGGCCACTTGGGATTAAAAAGGAAAAAGAGAAAAAACAGCCCCAGCTAGGATTAGGGGTACAGAGGGGGCTCATGATTTCCCAGAGGACAGACTAGGAATGAGGTTAGGGGCAGGAAGGGGCATCTAACCTCGCCCACCCCACCTCGATTGCAGTGCCCAGGAGCTTCCGGGGCCCCAGGGAGAAGGAACCAGCCTCTCCCATTTCATCTCCACCCAGCTGGAAAAAAGGGGTGGGGAGGGGTAGGGAAATAAAGGTGTTGCTTTGCCAAAATGTGCTCACTGTGTATTTCTCTCTCCTCCTCCTCCTTCCCTCTCTCTCCCTTCTCTCTCTCCGTCACCCCTCTGGCTCCCCCTCCCCGGCCCCCATGTGTCTGTCCGTCTGTCTGTCTCTCTCCCAGGCCTTATGACCTATAGAAGCCAGGCGGTGCAGGAACATGCCAGCACCAACATGGGGCTGGAGGCCATAATTAGAAAGGCACTCATGGGTAAATATGACCAGTGGGAAGAGTCCCCGCCGCTCAGCGCCAATGCTTTTAACCCTCTGAATGCCAGTGCCAGCCTGCCTGCTGCTATGCCCATAACCGCTGCTGACGGACGGAGTGACCACACACTCACCTCGCCAGGTCTGCAGGCCACCCCCACCCCTCCCCTGTCTGTCCCCACCCCCCGTCTGTCCCCACCCCCAGTGTGATTAATCCTCACTCTTCCGCACTCCTCTGACAATCCCCTCCTCGAGCTTTGGAGCTTGTGACTTTATTTTTGTGCCTGTTTGACCTCATTCTGGAGTTTGCTAATCTGAAGCTGGGCTGAGAACCCCCGAGTGTCTGCACCCGCTCCCCCAGCTGCGGCCCCCTGCCCACTAGGCCCGAGGTGCTGCCGCCTGCCTCCGACACCCACACTGCCGTCCGCCCCCAGCCTTCCCGCCTTCCTCCGTGCGGGGACCCAGCTGTCTCCTTGGGGAGACTGGGCTGGAGTGAAGGCCCACCCCCGCTGCGTGGACAGGGATGGCAGCCAGCCCTATGCACAGCTCTGCCAGGCCTACTGTGTGTCCGCAGCTGGCCCTTACTCTGGCGCGGAGGAGCCCAGGGCCTGCGTCAGCCCTGGGAGTTGGAGCCTCAGGGCTCAGCCCCCCGTCTGCCTGGGTCCCTGTCAGTACCCGCTACGGGAGCAGGGAGCGGAGGAAAGAGATCTGGGTGCAGCTGTCCAGCCTTGACACTGGGGCCCCAAAACGCTTCTGGGGCCTCCGCAGGGGTCAGGCCCGGCCTCAGGGGTCCTGACTTCTCTGCTCGGGGCCTGGAGCCTGCCTGGCCTTGGCACGGTCCTGGGGCCGCGCTCAGAGTCAAACCGGAAGCCCAGGCTTCACACCCAGGGTTGCGGCCCTGGGGCTGGGGTCGCTGAGGACAGCCAGGGAGCGGCGGGGAGGGAGGGGTCCTGCGAACAGCAGACAGTGCAGCCACCAGCCCTCCCAGCAGAACCCGGCCTCCACATTCCAGGCTCTTAGCTGGGTCTGGCCATCTGGTCAACCCTGGCTTCCCAGCTGGCGCGGGCGGCAGGGAGGGGGGGTTCCTGTCGCTGCGCTCCCTCCCTCTTTGGCGGGCCCGTGGCAGGACCTCACCCGTCCATTCCCATCTTGTCTCCTGCAGGCAGCGGTGGGAAGGCCAAGGTCTCCGGCAGACCCAGCAGCCGAAAAGCCAAGTCCCCAGCCCCCGGCCTGGCATCTGGGGACCGGCCACCCTCCGTCTCCTCAGTGCACTCGGAGGGAGACTGCAACCGCCGGACGCCGCTCACCAACCGCGTGTGGGAGGACCGGCCCTCATCCGCAGGTGGGCACCGGGCGGGGGCAGGGCTGGGCTCTCCAGGCTCCCCCACACCAGGCTGCGAATCCCGCCGGGGCACTGAATGCCCAGTGCCTGCTGAGTGCCCAACTCACAGGCCTGGTCTGCAGAAGCGAGGTCCAGGGGCCTGGGCAGCCGAGCCCGGCTCACGGACGGTCAGGAGGCTTCCTCCAGGGCCACGGGCAGAGGAGGGTGTGACAGGGCCGGCCAGATCCCTCGGGCCTGGTGGGCCGTGCACGGGGCCCCGGACTCCCTCAGGCATGGTGAGAGCCCTGGAGGGCTTTCGGAAGGGAAACGCTGATCTAACTTAGGGTCAGAGGGTCCCTGGGAGAACAGACCAGAGGGACGGTGAAGACACTACCCCTACAGTCCAGGCCAAAGATGGCGGGGTGTGAACGGGGACGGAAGTTAGACGTGAAGAGAGCCGTTTCGCAGTTCGGTTGGACAGCAGCGCCGCGACCCCGGTTCCCAGCGTGGTGGGCAGGCGGCCCGCGGGGGCTGCCCAGCTCACACATCTCACTTCTCCGCGCAGGTTCCACGCCGTTCCCCTACAACCCCCTGATCATGCGGCTGCAGGCGGGTGTCATGGCCTCCCCACCCCCGCCGGGCCTCCCCTCGGGCAGCGGGCCCCTCGCTGGCCCCCACCACGCCTGGGATGAGGAGCCCAAGCCACTGCTCTGCTCGCAGTACGAGACGCTCTCTGACAGCGAGTGACTCCGAACGGGGGGACGGGCAGTGTCGGGTCCCAGCGAGCCACAGGACCAGCCTGGCAGGAGTGGGGCGGCTGCCGACTCCCCGCGCCGAGGAAGGAGCCCCTGAGTCTGCCTGCGCCTCTGTCCATCTGTCCGTCCAGAGCCGGCATCCTTGCCTGTCTGAAGCCTTAACTAAGACTCCCGCCCCGGGCTGGCCCTGTGCAGTGACCTTACTCAGGGGATGTTTACCTGGTGCTCGAGAAGGGAGGGAAGGGGGCCGGGGAGGGGGCACGGCAGGCGTGTGGCAGCCACACGCAGGCGGCCGGGGCGGCCAGGGACCCAAAGCAGGACGACCATGCACCTCCATGCCACTGCCTCCCCCGAATGCATTTGGAACCAAAGTCTAAGCTGAGCTCGCAGCCCCCGCGCCGTCCCTCCGCCTCCCACCCCGCTTAGTGCTCTGGACAGATGGACGCAGGCCCTGTCCAGTCCCCAGTGCGCTCGTTCCGGGCCCCACAGGCTGCCCCAGCCAACGAGATCGCTGGAAACCAAGTCAGGCCAGGTGGGCAGACAGAAGGGCAGGGTGCGGCCTGGGGCGAACGGCTGCTGCAAGGACTGGACTTTTCACACAGCGTGGCCGCAGCGGTGGGAAGGAAAGGCTGATGTAAATGATGTATTGGTTTACAGGGTATATTTTTGATACCTTCAATGAATTAATTCAGATGTTTTACGCAAGGAAGGACTTACCCAGTATTACTGCTGCTGTGCTTCTGATCTCTGCTTACCGTTCAAGAGGCGTGTGCAGGCCGACAGTCGGTGACCCCATCACTCGCAGGACCAAGGGGGCGGGGACTGTCCTGCTGAGTCCTCCCTCCCTCCCTTTCTTGGGCAGAATGAATTCGATGCGTATTCTGTGGCCGCCATCTGCGCAGGGTGGTGGTATCCTGTCATTTACACACGTCGTTCTAATTAAAAAGCAAATTATACTCGAGTTACAAAGGTTTCTTCTCTACCTCACACTGGGCAGCCGGTAGGCCAGACAGCTAGGGTTTAGGGGACAGGGGGAATACAAGTCTGGAGGGCCAAGGCCACATCCCCTTGAGTCACCAGGGATTGGACCCTTTTGCAAGTGAATATTTATACCCCTCATAAGGACATCACCATCAGGACATCAAATAGCCACATCCATGGTGAGGGTGTCATATGTTCACACTCATGGTGAGAAGGTGTCAGATATTCATGCCAGGGCAAGGGTGTCAAGTAGTCACACCCATGAGAGTGTCAAATGTTCACACTCATGGTGTCAGATATTCACACCACGGTGAGGGTGTCATGTTCACACTCCTGGTGTCAGGTATTCACACCATGGTGAGGATGTCAGATGTTCACACTTACAGCAAGAGTATCAAATATACCCAGGGTGAGGGTGTTGGGTATTCACACTCACAGTGAAGGTATCTAGTATTCACACCCATGGAGTCCAGGATGGGGTGGCCATCAGTTCTTACTTGGAGTCTTTTTAATGTCATCCCTGCCCACAGAGATCATGACAGGGGATGTCCCGGTGTGTTCTCAATACAGGCAGGAGAGAGAGCAACCCCTGCCAGTTTGGACAGAGACCTCTGCCCACCTGCCTCTTGGGTTCGGGTGTACCACGTCTTGGGTGTGCCCTGTCCTGTGCCTATGGCATCCCTTCTGGAGCAGAGTGGAGCCTGGTAGTGGCCACAGTTCTTTGCCATGGACCCTGGTCACTGTTGGCCTTGTCCCTTGGTGCCCATGGCCTGGCCCTCCCACTCGCTTTCCTGCCCTTTTCCTCTGCTGGCTTCAGCAGCGTGGCTGCTGGTCCACACTCCCCCAGAGCCTGACACTTTTGTATGTAGTCTCAGTCCCCAGAGACAGACTGGGTGGCAGAGCTGGAAGGGTGTCAGGGAGACTTCATTTGTCCACTGGCCCCTAGGTATGGCTGCAGGTGCCCTGGCATGGGGAGGGCACTGGGGCCGCCTGCGGTGCCACTGCCTGCTTCTGTAGAGGGAGGAAGCCCACCCTCACCCTGGAGCTTCCCCTGCTTGTCCAGCCTCCCCACAGGGCTTCTATCTGGGCAGCCCTATCACAACCTCTTAGCCTCCTTATGTCCCCAAGCCAATAGGGACAATGTTGGCCTGAGTGTGGCCCCAGGCCCAACCCCATCCCAGAGCAGAGGTCAGAGAGCCTTTAAAGCCTCTTGGTGGAGCCATGAGGTGAGTGAGCTCTGCCCAATGGCATTCCTGGAGCCACCGCGGGCTGAGGACTCCCAGCCAGTGTCCTACTCCACTCAAGACCTACCAGACGTATAACAGTTGGCAGCCAGGGAATGCCTGCCCTGCCAAGGCTGAGTCATTCTAGGTGGGTTCCCAGGGCAAACCCAGCTTCCCAGGCTCTAAAACCTATGGGAGTGCAGAGGGGGTGGGACGTGGGCCCTCTGTCGTTCATGGGCACAAGATAATCTGCAAAGCAGGGCATTCTCTTTCTGCTCTTCCTTCAGAGGTGCATCGGAACCATGCTAAGCGTGGCCCAGGGTCCTGGAATTCCGCCTATCCCCACCCCTCAGCCTTCAGGCCCAGGCAGTCTGGGGTGCTGGCCTCAGTTCACCCAGAAACAGGCAGTCCCAAATCCCCAAAGAGGGCCCATCCTGTCCCAGCGACTGGTAAGCAGGGACAAAGGGATGGTGCCCACACAGATAGGAGCCAGCCTTGGGGGCTCTGATGAGGCTTTGCCAGCAAGGATGGCCAAGATCAGGGGTCCCTGGCCCTGTGCCGGTGTCTGGCCAACCCCACATCCAGCACTGTAGACAGCAGCCCCGCAGGACTAGGGAACGATGGAAGGGAGAACCGGGGTCCGCTGGAAGCAGAAATTGCCACCTCCTGTCCCGACCTTCCCAGGGGACCCCAAGCCTCCAGGGTCTGGGCTTGCCCAGGTTCCTGCCTCCGCTAGGGAGGGACCGGGGAGGAGGGGGTTCAGAGAGACCTTTGCATCCTCAGGGGCTCTGCCCAGCCTCACTGGCTCTCTGTTACCCTGAGTACTGTGCCCAGGGTAAAAATAAGCTGAGGCCTTGGGCCCGCGCAGGCCTGGCTTCCAGCTTGGTGGCTGCAATCTGTGTTTGGGGAAGCTTCGGGTGCCCTCTGGGTCTTGGTTTCTCATCTGTGTGCCAGGCCCTGATGCGTCCAGACAAGGCTGAGCCTGGTGCCAGGCTGTAGTTCTGAGGCTGGCAGGCAGATGGCAGTGTGGGGCTGGCAAAGAGCCCTGTCCCAGGCGGGCCTGCCCTCCACCCAGGGCACAGAGCGGCCCCCACCTGGAATCCAGGCTGGGTCGGGGTATTGGTCACGCCAGCCGCCAGGGGTTGCCCGCTCATACCAGTGCTGCCCAGGATCCCACAGTACCTTGTTTAGCCACAGGTAGACCAGAGAGATGGGGGCGGACCACAGGGCTCAGCCCTCATGGCCATCACCACCAGCCCCCATCTCTGTGCGTCTGAACTGGTACCACTAGGCACCACAACGTGTCTTCTCTGGGACCAGACCCAACTCAGGCGGGCGGTTGTCTGCAGGTGCATGGAAAGCTTGCAGCCTCCTGGTGCCCTTAGAGGGTCCACTCTGTCTCCCAGCTACAGCCAGGTGGTCCCTAACCTTCAAAGACCTACCCCCAAAGCCGTCATTCACCTACCCCGAAAACCATCATTCACCTACCCCTGAAGCCCTCATCCCACCTACCCCCAAAACCATCATCCACCTACCCCCAAAGCCCTCATCCACCTACCCCCAAATCCCTCATCCACCTACCCCCAAAACCATCATTCACCTACCCCCAAAGCCCTCATCCACCTACCCCAAAAACCATCATCCACCTACCCCAAAAACCATCATCCACCTACCCTTGAAGCCCTCATCCACCTACCCCCAAAGCCCTCATCCACCTACCCCCAAAACCATCATCCACCTACCCCCAAAACCCTCATCTCACCTACCCCCAAAACCATCATCCACCTACCCCCGAAGCCCTCATCCACCTACCCCCAAAACCATCATCCACCTACCCCCAAAGCCCTCATCCCACCTACCCCCAAAACAATCATCCACCTACCCCCAAAGCCCTCATCCACCTACCCCCAAAACCATCATCCACCTACCCCCAAAGCCCTCATCTCACCTACCCCCAAAACCATCATCCACCTACCCCAAAAACCATCATCCACCTACCCTTGAAGCCCTCATCCACCTACCCCCGAAGCCCTCATCTCACCTACCCCCAAAACCATCATCCACCTACCCCCAAAGCCCTCATCCCACCTACCCCCAAAACCATCATCCACCTACCCCAAAAACCATCATCCACCTGCCCCCGAATCCGTCATCCACCTGCCCCCGAAGCCCTCATCCCACCCCTGTCTTGTGTGGCTTTTTCTCTGCTCCATCTAAAATGGAGACTCACTTTGTTTCCCTGACCCCCATCTCCCTGGAAAACCCCTTTACACACTACAAAACCCAGCTAGGGCATGACTTCCTCAAAAGACACACCACCCTGGCCCATCTTCTCTCCCCTCTGGGTCTCTGATAACCCTGCAAGCCTTGTCTCAAACCTGACAGCACCCGGAGGTGGAGCCCTTGTCTTTCCGCGCCTGACGCTGCTTTGACTCTGAACCTCCCTGGCGAGTGTGTTGGGAACAGACGCTGCAAGTGGCTAGGTCTCCACAGAAAGCTAGAAAGAGCTCCGCCAAGGACACTGTCTTAGCACGTGGAGAAGTTGGTTAAAATGTGCATTCCTGGGTCCAGTTAGATGGTCTGATGCTCTAGGTCTGGGGTTGGCCCTGGAATCTATATTCTCAACAAGCGTCCCAGGGGTTTCTGGTGGGGGTGGTTCGTGACCCCCACTATGATGGCAGGGCCGGTGCCCACGGTTGGAGCCAAGCCCTCACCTGGAACCTGGCTCCTTCACTTCCATCTAACCAGGAGGTCTCCAGTATGGGCACAAAAGTCTCTGCAGAAGGAGGCCTGGCCACCTACCCGAAGAGCTGCTGCCCACAGGGCAGGAACAGACTGGTCCTGAAGACCCTGGGGCTGGCTCTGGACAAGCCTTCCTGGGATGACACAGATAAACTGGAGCAGTCAGGGTGGCTTCTTGGAGGAGGCAGGTCTAGGGAGTGAGTAGGCTGAGAGGTGAAAACCTGTGTGGGCAAAGGCTGGGAGGGGAGGCCCAGCCAGGGACCCTCAGGAGCCCACCACCGTGGGCTGGACATAAGTCCCTGAGGGGGCTCAGGAGTGTCTAGGGTGCATGAATCCCTGGGGGCGCCCAGGAGTGTCTGCGGTGGCTTGCCGTTGCTCAATAAGGTAACTTGCCAGTTTTCTGAAATCGGGGCAGTTTCTGTCTTACAAGGGCGCTGATGGATTACGAGGGTGAATCAGACCTGGGAGGCCAGTGTGGGACCAGGGGCTGGCCCAGCAGAGAGGTCAGGACAGAGCCCCCTGCCCGGGGAGGGGTCTGGGAAGAGACCCCCTGGCGTGAAGGGGGCTCGGGGATCAGAACGACACAAGGGCAGCATGTCATGGCCAGCTGCCTGGCCCTGTCCTTCAGCCCCTCCACGCCTTGGTTTCCACGTCTGTTGAATGGGGTGGTGACATTGCTGTAGGGGAGTGACTGCTTCCTGAAAGCTATTGGTTTTTTAATTTGTTTTGTTTTGTTTATTTGTTTACATAGCCACTGTTTGCTCACGTGCAAGGGAATCAGATAGTGGCCAGAGGCAGGGGACAAGGCAGAGGTGGGGAGGGAGAAGACGCTGCAGGTGGCTGGCAGCGGTGGCTCATCTGCAAATCTGGGGAGCTGGCGCTGGCGGAAAGGCTCTCCGGCCATTCTGTCCTTGAGTGGCTAAGGAGGGCCGTCAAAGGGAACTCAGTCGTTTCTCTCGAAAGCCAAGTGGGCTCAGTGGTCTGGAAGCCACCAGCTGTCCTCACACGGGCACTTCCCCTGGAGGAAGGCCGGGGGCACGCACTTCCTCCCCAGGATTCTCCCCACCCCTGCAGGGCCGCCGTGAAGATGAAGCAGATTAAAATACACGACATGCTCCCGGCAGGGCCAGGCAGTGTGGGTGCTACCCAGGCCCCGGGTCTCGTTCCCACTCTGGCAAGGAAGCGATGGGACCGGTGTCAGCTTCAAGGACTTGCGGGGAAGGGGCATCATTTGCTGGGCAAGGCAGGGGGCTGCTGAGTCTGATTTTAGGTCTGGGAGGTAGAGCCCTTACGCTCATTTTGCAGATGCTTAGAGAAGTGAGGCGGCCTGTTCCTTTCCCAGTGACGGAGCCCATCTTGGGTCAGTTTCCCCTCCCCGAGGCCTAGTGAGTGACAGTTGCCCCTCTGGGGACATCACCGGGGTCTTTCATGGCACATTGAATCTTGCACCTCTGGTGTACCTGGGCTGCAGGGAGACGGGAAAGGCACGTTAGCAGCAGCGCCCAAAGGCTGGGCAGTTTGGGACCATTTCAGGGGTGGAATTCCCCGAGGACCAGGATCCAGACGGAACCGGCATTTCTTCCTGCCTCTCTCCAGGTCTGCTGGGCTCCCCTGGGGCAGATGAGCTGCTTCAAGGGAAAAGCACATGCACGTGGGGGCTTCTGGCCCCTCCTTCCACCCTGTGCCTGGCTGGGCTTCCCTGGACCCTGCATGACCAGCAGGCAGGCTGCACCTCCAGCGACATCAGCAAAGCCAAAACCCATGTGCATGGTGGAGGCAGCCGGAAGGCCACCAACTGCGTGCGCTCAGAGGCGGGTGTGTTCTCCGGGTTCTCCAGGTGGAGATGGCGTTAGGAAGGTAAGAGGTTTCGCGGGGGAATGCCTGTGAGAGACAGGAGAGAAGAACGGGACAGGGCGGGAAGAGCCTGGCAGGCCCTGAGGATCTGACGTGCTCAGCGGACCCCATCTGGCTCCAGAGCGAAGACGGACCCCAGCGGCACCTGTTTGTTGAAGTCATTGGCACTCTGATTGCACATGTCAGAAAGCTTTATCCACTTTCCCTTGGAGGCAGTGAGAGATCAAGGCTGTGATTGAAAATCAGGCTTGTGGAGTTGAATTTGCATGGATTAAGCAAGGTGCAAAGAATGCCACCCCCGCAGGCATCTGCAGGGAATCCCAGCATGGAAGCAGGGCTCAGGTCTGGAGGCACGCGTCTGTCCGTGCAGATCAGTGGCGGCCTCAAGATTTGTCCCCGAGTTGATGTAAACTCCTTTTGACTCGGCTGCTCTGGCTTTCATCCCCCTTCCCTGTTAGGGGCTGTCCTCCATCAAAGCAGGCAGCCGGCAGTTCAGAGCGTCAAGGATCCTGGGCTCAGATTCTGGCTCTGCCTGCTACCAGGCTGGGCAAGTTACTCCATCTCTCTGCACCTAACCTCCTCTGTGAAGTGGAGATGCAGTAGCACCCATGGCAGCGGGTAGGAATGGCATGCGACATTTCCTATGGAGTGTTTCCTACAGAGTCTGGAATAGAATGAGCGAGCTAAATTAGCACGCATAGCCTTCCCACTCGTGTTAGCTAAACCACCACCAGGCTAGGGTGTGGGCCCCAAGAGACCACCACCAATCCTGACCACGGCACTCTTGTGACCCATCCCCTCGGAGGAGCTGTCTCCAGCAGTCTCTATGGCAAATACACGCCCTGTCCCCTGCCCCCACCAACTCCAGAGCCTCGGGGCGAATTCTAGTCTGATATTCCAGTCTGACTCACTGAGGACATTGTCCCCTGGCTGCCGGTGTCCCTTTAACGCACTCACGATCTCCATGGAGCCCCAGGGGCCTCTCCAAGGGCAAGAAGGAGAGAAACAGATGGTAAGGCGCGTCCCAGCCGGCCGCTCTGCAGTGGCAGCCAGGGCACCTCTCCAGGGACGCTGTGGGTTGAGGGGCTTGCCGGAGCTGAACGCCATCAAAAATGCAGATGCCCAGGCCCATCCAAGGACCTGCCCCCCAGATGCAAGTCCCTAGGGAGGCCCAGGTCCCTGCACTCCCTGACTAGCTCTTGGATGGAGCTGGTGTACCCCGAGGCCGTCTACAGGGGTGGGGGCTCAGTTCTTCCTTGTCCCTTGGCTCCCTAGGTCACAGCTCTGGTGCCCAGATTTTCATGGCCACACAGGAAAAGGGGATTGGAGACCCATCTTCCCCTTCTCCAACCCGAGTGGGATCTGAGGGTCTCACAGACAGAAGAGGAAGTCGCGTTGGGTTTGCACAGTTTATTGAGATAATCAGTTGATTTAAGTTATTCCTTTGTTAACCAGAAAGTATCTCTGGAGAGAAAATGTACTCTCTGTATAGATATATAAAAATATATCAGTCATTCTGCCTCTCCCTGATGTCAACGGAATCACCCTCCTCACCCCCCACAGAGAGGTCTCAAGCCCCAGGGAGCCTTCCCCTCCCCCTTTTGGGGGTTGCCAGGGGAGTGGCAGGGACAGCCCCCAGCTGCCGGGCGCATTCAGGTCTGAGAGGGGAGGAAGGCTCACTGGGGCATCTCCTCGGCACCCAGCCACAGCGCGGGCTTCGGGGTGTTTGTTCAGCAGCCTGGGGGGGCTCCCCCAGCTCCCCCGCACCCCGTGCCTCCTGGCTTGTTCCAGGGAGCCCTGAGCCAAGTCTTCATCTGGCTCCCAGGCTTCGTTCTTCCCACAACATCCCACAGGCAGGGGCGAGTCTGCAGCAGGAAGGAGTAACACGCTGTCACTGCAGAATCCATCATGCACAGGAACGAAGGCTGAGGGCCGCAGCCCGGTCCCCTGGTGTCTCTTTAAACCGACAGCTGAGCTCCGACTCCCTCGAGTTCAGACTCAGCCCCTCACAGATGGCAGCATTTCCGAGAGCTCCACCGCCTCCGCGGGGCACTTTGGTTTTGACGTCAAGGGTTCTAGTCCTGGAGATGGTGCAGGAATGGGTGTTAGCTGGGGGCGCCCTGCAGGTGAGGCTCCAAAGGCTGAGCACCAACCTTTCCACTTAGATGGGCAGTGCCCCGAATCTTCAACACTGGAGGGCACGAGACAGTGGCAGGGCCAAAGCTCAAAGCATTTCTAGGCCTTCTCTGCCCCCAATATAACCAACCTCAGCCCTGGCATCAGCACCCAGCCTTTGCCCAACCTCCTGGCTCAATCTGCCAGAGGTGGCTTAGCCACGGCTCCGGACCTCTCAGTGCAACCTGCACGCGCACGAAAGGCCTGTTTGGGAAACACCCCAGGCCAGCAGCAGGGAAGAGAGGCACCCCCTTCCCTTACACACGGCCTCGGCCACCAGCCTGGGACACACAGGGTGGCAGGGCTCTCAGGGAGCTGCAGCCGCCCCCACCAGCTGAGGCTGGGATGCCTCTGTGCTTGCACTGCTCAGGGTGGTTCTCGGCTTCAAGGGCACGCTATGGACCCATTCTTCTCCCCTGACCCTGAAGGTGGCCACCACCCAACAGTGGGTGCCTCTACTGCCTTTCCAGCTTAAGTGCTAAGAAATAGGTACTTTTACTGAGTCCTTGACACCAAAACAAGGAGACACCCCACCCAGCCTGTGGGTCTGACTCCTTCCACACGGGTCCTCGGCCTGGCGGCGTCCCCGCCTGCTGCCTGGCCCCCGCCCGAGTGCCAGGCCGAGCTCATCGTGTCTATCCTCCCAGCCCCTCCAGCACCCCGGGCCGGCCCCAGCCCCAGCCCCAGCCCCATCAGAGCGTGGCAGGGCCCAGGAGGCTGGGGGCAGGGTCCTGGCACAGCTGCAGCTGCACACTGGCAGTGAACCAGCGGCTGGGCCGGCCCAGGCTGCAGTGCAGGGTGGTCCGGAAGGTGCTCCTGGCGTGCTTGGGGAAGATGATGGTGGTGCTGTGGAAGCGCAGGGCGCGCGGGCGCGGCTCCAGGGTCAGCTGGCTGCGGTACTTGCGCCACGTGCAGTTGGGCGCCGCCACGATGGTCTCGCTGTAGGCTGTGACGGTGGGCACGGGCACATAGAAGACCTTGTCCTGGAAGTGCTTCTCCGAGGCGTACTTGACCTCAGAGTTGCAGCTGGAAAGGGCAGGGGGGACCCAGAGTGAGCCCAGGAGCGGGGGCAGCCCAGTGGCCCGCCCGCACTGTGGACACCGAAGGGCCCAGGGAGACGCTCTGAAGCGTAAGGAGTGTGGGCTGCTCTGAAATGTCAAGGTCAAGACGGTCAAAGAAGGGTTAAGGGACTGTTCTGGCTCCACAGAGACTAAAGAGGCCAGACAGCCGGACCCAGTGCAGCGCCCCGGCTGATCCTGAGCTGGGGAGAAAGGAAGCCAGGAAAGGGTCTCGTGTCGTGGGGCGGATGGCAGAAACCGAGCCAGGCCGTGCGGGTCAGGTGCTGGCATCGAACCTGCGCTTCCCTCATGTTGACAGCTGTGCTGCCGCCATGAAAGAGGGTGTCCCCGTTCTTAGGAGTATCTGGGGGCTCACGGGCAGGACGTCACCAATCTCCTCTCAAATAAATAGGGCACAATATAAACAGCCAGCGACTCTGTTTGAGAGGCACCTGCCACCTTTCAGTAAGTTTGAAATTCTATCAAAATACATTTCCCAAACGCTTCTTCAACACCCCTGGATGAGTGACTGACCAGGGACCCCCAGTTCCACATCCAGAGCTTTAGGAAACCACACTGGAAGCTCTGGGAGGGAGAGAGTCCCCCCCCATCTCATTCCCCACTGAATCCCCACGAAAGACGTGTGATGGGATCAGAGGTCCCGAGGGGCCCAGCATCCGTCCTCCACCCTTGCTGGGCTTCTGGTGATCTGATTTGGGCTTGAATAATTTTAAAAACTAGACAATGAGGGCTGCTTGGGGATTGAGAACCCAGAAGTGGACCCGTTTGTCTCCTGGGACCATGTGCGTGGCTGGCGAGGGCAGCAGGCAGGAGGTCTCTGATGCTCGGCCGGCCCCACTCGACAGGGACAGGTGGACAGAGAGAGCCCCGCAGATATACAGGCAAGACTCTCGGACCCCACACTCCACCTCTGGGAAGCCTGAGCCCCAGCAGCTTCAGACGTGGTGAGTTCCCAAGCAGGAGCACCTTCATTCAGTTCAGATGCCACCTAAGATGTCATCTGCCTGGGAGGGCGCCCAGCACACCTGCAGTGCAGTAGCTCATGGGTGGCCTCGAGAACCTAACTTAGAGTCACAAAGAACATGGAGCAGCTGAGTGTCCCCCTAACACGTGGATGACAGAGCGGACAGGGGTCCTGAGTTGCCTGAATGGTTTGGTTGTGAACACCTGGCAGGGGCCAGGCGTGGTGACTCACACCTGTAATCCCATCACTTTGGGAGGCTGAGGCAGGAAGATCACTTGAGCCCAGGAGTTGGAGACCAGCCTGGGCAACATAGTGAGACCCCCATCTCTACAAAAAATACAAAAATGAGCCAGGCATGGGGGCTCGCACCTGTAGTCTTAGCTGCTCGGGAGGCTGAGGTAGGAGGATTGCTTGAGCCCAGGAGCTTGAGGCTGTAGTGAGCCATGATTCCACCAATGCACTTCAGCCTGGGTGACACAGTGAGATCCCATCTCAAAAAAAAATCTAGCGGGAAAAGGGAAGGAGAGTTAGGGCACACAAGTGGTTGTGTTTATAATTTTCCAAATTTTCTGGGATGTTGGCTTTAAAATGAAAGGAGAAGGTAAATGGGGAAATGTCTGAATAGGCCTAGGGTGGGGGTGTGGGGTGGCTCCAGAGGGAGCCTTGGGGTCAGAGTCCTAAAATCAGTTTTGTTTCTGGCCAACACATGGCCATCCGCCCCAGGACGCAGCACCCAGAGGAGCTGCCCAGACAGTAGGGAGCCTCCTGGGCCCCCCAGCCTGGCCTACTTCCTGTCCCCACCCCACAAGAGAGTCAGAACCAGCCCCCACCCCCACCCCCTCCTCCGGCACAGAGCCCAGCAGCCCACTCACCGGATCTCGTGTGTGGGTTCCGGGTTCACTTTGATCGTCTCCCCGAAGAACACCGGCAGCATCCGGGGCCTCATCTCGGACGCAGGGGGCCGTGGGCGCTGGGAGGGGGCCTGTGGGGAGAGCCAGGGACGCAGGGTTATGCAGTCCCTTGTCGCAGTGGCCTCAGCTCCCTGCTGGGCACACAGGACCACCTGACACCTTGTGGCCCTGGCTTGATCTGGAAGCTGTTTGTGGGGCCCATCAGGAAGCCCCCCCAGAGCCCCTCCCTGGGATCCAGGCATTTGGGGGTCTGCCCAGCTCCCCACCACCAGCCTGCCCTCCAGTTCCCCGTTCTCAACAAGGGGTACGGCCATGGCCTCTCGCTGCAACCTCCAGGCCATGCCCACCCCGAGCCCGGGTCAGAGTCCCGCAGAACTGGGATCCCCCCTGTGCTCTGTGTGGCGCCGAAACCACACTCAGCCTGGAGAAAGGATTCCCAGCCCTTCTTGGTGCCACCCAAGGCTCCGACAACCTCCAGAGGGGTAGAGACCCCGCCACACCTGTGTCTGTGGCGCACCTGCCAGGGAGGGACACACAGGTGGGAGCTGGCCAGGCCTGTCGAGGGCTTGGGAAGCCGGTCGGAATGGCACATATCTGGGGGAGGGCAGGGCAGGCCTACCCAGCATCCACCTCTTCTAGAAATGGCACTGCACTCCCCGAGGACAAGGACTGGATGAGGCAGGGGCGTGTAACCCACACTGGGCCAGTGAGAGCCCTGCCCAGGTTTTCCTCCAGAGCTGTGGGGACAGTCCCCCCGACCCCCCGCAGAGGGAGCTAAGAATGTGGGGGTGGAGAGCGGTGAAAATAGAGCTACACTGAGGAGAGCAGGGGTCAAAGACGGTGAAAGATCAAGTTTTGCCAACATTGTTCAAATGCCTGGGTCAAGCCACACCTGAAGCTGTCCCTAACTTGTTAGCACCAGCAAATCCATTTTGAGGCTTCAGACCATTTGAGCTGCCTTTCTGTCACTTGAAGCTAGAAGAATCTTGGCAAGGTGGGGAGAGAGAGTTCTATGGGAAAAGAAGCCATCCGCAGCCTCTTCAGACAGACACAAAGAAAGCGCTGTCTGTTCGCCTCCCCAGCCCACCCTCCAGCTCCACGCTGGGAAGTTCTTCCTCTGGTCTGTTCTAAAATCTGTCTGAAAATTCCACTCCCTGTGGAAGCAAAGACCTTCAGGGGCATGCCCCTGCCTGGAGCTTAGAAAGTGACTTAAGGACCCCACCTCATTCTCCAGTCCACCTCCCCTGCCCCCAGCTCAGCCCACTGCTGATTCAGCCTCAAACTGGTTCTGGAAACGCAGACTTCAGGCCCCACAGTCTCTCCTCAAGCCAACGCGGTGACATGCTGCCCTCCCCCAAACTTTTCTTTCCCAAGGAGCTCCACCCCCCACACCAGCTCACGGGCCTCCCGCCTCGGCCACCAACCCAAGAAAAGCCCTGTCCATCTACACTTGGGGGGTCCTTCAGGGCCAGCCCAGCAAAGTGAGACTTTGAAGTAGAGATTTTACCCAGGGCAGGGCCAGGAGGTTCTGCTTCCCAAGCCTTCCCGCCCCCCCCGCCCCCCAGGACAGGGTCTTGCTCTGTCACCCAGGCTGGAGTGCAGTGGTGCAATCACAGCTCACTGCAGCCTCGAACTCCTGGGCTCAAGCGATCCTCCCACCTCAGCCTCCCACACGGTGGGCACTACAGGTGCATGCCACCATGCCCCAGCCAATTTAAAAGAAAATGTTTGCAGAGACAGAATCTCACTATGCCGGCTGGTCTCAAGTGATCCTCCTACCTTGACCTCCCAAAGTGCTGGGATTGCGGGTGTCAGCCACCGTGCCCGGCCCCTAAAGCCGTTCAAGGCTGCCCTAGATGTGGGTGCTGCTGGGACACTCAAGTCATGGCCGACCCACAAGGAACACGTGGTGAGAGCCAGAGAGGAGCCCTGCTCTTCTATGCCACAGAGATTGGGGTTGTGTGTGACGTGGCATCCGCTCGCCTGACTCGCCCGTGTGGGGACAGCGGGGGTCTACCAGGCTGCTCCCTCGGGCCTCTGCTGGAACTACTCATGCCCGCACCAAGGGCTCAGGGAGGTGAAGGGCAGGGCATTAAATGACCCGCCTCTTTTTCAGGTATCTTGTTCCTCACTGGGGTCATGCAGATTGGACCAGAGCATACGGCGAGCGCAGCGCCGGAGAAGACAGCAGCGCACGTGTGAAGACATGGCTGCGGACACGCCAGAGGTCTTCCGCCAGCGCACGCACTGCGCTCCTGCTGTGTGCTGGCTCTGCACTCTGCACCGCTGCTGCAGTGTAGACGAAGGGCCTCCTCACCTCACACAGCTTGCTGCCTGAGTCCCCACGACTCTCAACAGTGTCCCGCCAATGGCCTAAGATGCCAACTGTCAGGAGGGCTGCGGGCACGAGAAGGGGTTTGACCACCAGGTCATGGGGAGGGCGTCCCTGTGCAGTGCCACGTGGGATGTGATCTAGGGGTGAAATTCACTTGCGGTCCCACAGGCCACACAGGTCCTGCGCTTTACTGTGTCCTGGGGTCCCCCCTTAGGCACCGGCACCACACAGCCACCAACAGCACCCAGGACACCCGCACACCCTCAGCCCCGCCTCCCCCCGTGTGTGGGCTCTAAGGATTCTAATACAGAGGCCACTAGCCGCATGGGACCGGTCAACTTCAATCCATCACAATTCAGCAGGATGAAAAAGGCCACACTCAGTCCACCCGCCACACGCGGGCAGCTGTCTTGCTGGCCGGGGTGGGTCCAGAAAACACTCACTGTCACAGCAAGCGCCCTGCACAGGCTGCCCTGGGGGGAGGCAGGCTGTGGGTGAGGTTCCCGCCGGCAGCCCAGCCCAGGCCAGCCCCAAATGGCCACTGCAGGTTGTATGCTGAGCCCCTCGAAGAAGAAGCCCCAAGACGCCCCCACCGACGGCCCTGCTCCCTGAGAGCCACTCAGGCCACTGGCTGGGCAGGCCCTGGGTTTGCCCCTGGCTCTGCCTCTGTCGGGAAGGGGAGGGCTGGAGGTGCTTGGGGTGGAGGCAGGTGTAGAGAGGAAGGCTGACGCATGCACAGGATGGGAGTTAATGGAAGACCATGCTCCGTCCACAAAGCAACGAAGACCGCTTGGAGGCACCAAAATGTGGCCAGATTTGCTGGCTCTGGCTGCAGCCTTTCATCTATTGGTTTACTGATTGTATCTAAAGTGGAGTATGCTCTATGCCTCCCAAGGAAATGCCAGACCGCCACAGCTACAGATCATCTGTCTGCTGATGCTTCGCCCTTCTCGCCCCCACATCCCTGAGCTCAGGCTTCTCTGTTTACACACTTGATAAATAGTGTGGGTCTCCGGCGCCCCTCTCCGGGCCTCGGCGGCCTCCCACTCGCCCGCCCCTGGGATCCCGCCTTTACGCACACTTACTCTTGCTTCTTAACGTCTTTGTCTCTGCTGACCTCAACTTCCTAGTTACGAGGGGGTTGGTTCTCTCACAGGCGGGGACCCAAGGGAGGTCACGGTGTGGTCTGAAACCTGCAGACCCTCTCCCCAGAAGGTGCGGCATGGCCTAGCAGGGCTAGGGTGAGATGGACCCACAGAGGTTCGTGAGACAAGCAGCGAGAGTCGAAGCACGAACACCAAAAACGCAGCCAGACGTGGCTTTCCAAGGACAAGCGCAGTGCAGGTCAAATACGGTCCCCGCGAGCCCATGTCCAATAAGATAGAGTCTTATTTGGAATTGAGGCTCCTGTGATAAGCTCATCCTGGAGGAGGGTGGGCCCTAACACCTACGACTGGTGCCCTACAAGAAGAGCAGACACAGGCCAGGCGCGGAGGCTCACGCCTGTAATCCCGGCACTGTGGGAGGCCGAGGCAGGTGGATCACCTGAGGTCAGGAGTTCGAGACCAGCCTGGCCAACATGATGAAACCCATTTCTACTAAAAAATACAAAAATTAGCTAGGATTGGTGGTGCACACCTACAATCCCAGCTACCAGGGAGGCTGAGGCAGGAGAATCACTTGAACCCCGGAGACGGAGGTTGCAATGAGCTGAGATCACGCCACTGCACTCCAGCCTGGGCAATGGAGTGAGACTCTGTCCCCACTTCCCCACTCCACAAGAAAAGAGCGGACAGACGCACAGGGATGACGTGGAGGCGGGAATGGCAGGGACGCAACCACAAACGCGGAGCACCTGCAGCCGCCAGCAGCCGGAGAGGCAGGAAGAACCCTCCCCCCGGGCCCTCGGCGGCAGTGTGGCCCTGCCCACACCTGGATTGGAACTTCCGGCCTCCAGAACTGTTCGAGAATAGAGTTCTATGGTTCCAAACCACCCAGTCGGCAGCACATTTTGACAGGAGTGACCCCCGAGGCCTGTGCCTCCCATCCCTCCAGGAAGGCACCAGGGCTGGCTGAGGCCCTGAGGGGTCCCAGGCCTGTCCTCCTCCCATCTTGATCAGGGACCGAGGATGGGAAGTCTTGTGAAACCAGTTTATCGCGGGAGTCTTCCCAGGGGAAGAGGAGAGAGGGGCTGAACAGGGGACAGCCAGGCAAGGCGGAAACACAGCCGTGGTCAGCGTGGCCCCATCACACTGGGGGTGCAGGAGTGTGACTGCCCCGTCCCACCCGAGAGAGCTGGCCGCTGGCCACTGGCTGCCCCACTCCTGGGGGTGGGAGTCACCTTCCGGGGGAAGAAGCGCCCTTTCCCCCCAAGGACAGCTCTCTAGTGAACGGGACAGCTGCCAGCCATGGGCAGCCAGCGTTCACGGCCACTGGGGACTGGGGACTTGGCACCGAGCGGGTTTTTGCTTGCGCATCTATTTCTAGGTTTTCGGCCCTTTCCCCACTCTTTGGCCCTCCCCAGATCCTGAGCCCCCCGCAGGTGGGAGGCAGGGTCTCCATTCCTTACACCCTAGCGTCTGGCTCATGGTGATGCTCGGTGCTTGGTTCCTGGCTGAAGAGGGGACAGCTGGCGGTGGGGACCCTGTTCCTCCAGGCCGGTACTCACGCCTGGGCTGCAAAGGGCCAATCCTGTAACCATGGTGACCACAGGCACACTGGCCTCGGGCAGAGGCAGTGGAGGGCAAGGCAGGAACCCTGAACTCAGAGCCAAGTCCTGCTCGGGGCCCAGCTTGATGCTTCCTCCACCTGTCCCTCCCCACCGCCTCCATGCCCGCCTGGACAATGAGGATGGAGAGTTTTTTTTTTGTTGTTTTTGTTTTTGAGATGGAGTTTCGCTCTTGTTACCCAGGCTGGAGTGCAATGGCGCGATCTCGGCTCACCGCAACCTCCGCCTCCTGGGTTCAGGCAATTCTCCTGCCTCAGCCTCCTGAGTAGCTGGGATTACAGGCACGCGCCACCATGCCCAGCTAATGTTTTTGTATTTTTGGTAGAGACGGGGTTTCACCATGTTGACCAGGATAGTCTCGATCTCTTGACCTCGTGATCCACCCACCTCGGCCTCCCAAAGTGCTGGGATTACAGGCTTCAGCCACCGCGCCCGGCCAGATGGAGAGTTTTTAACGCTGTCACTGCTCTGGGCGCCATTCTGGGCACTCGACACATAGCCTACTCATGTGATCCTTCTAAAAACCCCAGCACGCAGCTGCTAGCAACACCCCCGTTTTCCAGATGTGGAAACCGAGGCCCAGAGCGGCTAAGTCACTTGCCCAAGGCCACACAGCTGGAAGAGGCAGACTGGGGTTGGAACGCTGGCAGTGCGACTCCAAGGCCCGGGTCATCACCCTTGTTCCTCCACTGCCTCCCATGCCCGGGGGCCTGCCCCATCCCCGCCCCTCAGCCCCAGGCTGAGTGAGGAACCCATCGGGACACAGGCTCCAGGCGTCCCACTCGCCTCTGCCTGTTTCGGTCTCGCCCCTTGCCTGTGACCCGAAGCCACCTCTGTGCTCCTGCCCCTTCCTGCTGCACAGGTTCCTTCTCACTTGGCCTGGTGAGAGCCACCCAGTCGTCCGCTCCCTGTCTTAGGATCATCCTCTGTGGGGACCTGACAGCTCTATCTACTGGCCTTCATCGCAGTAACCCCTTTGTGTGTCTGTCAGCCCCAGAGAAGCAGCTCCCTAAGGTTGGAGCCCAGGGCTGGCACCTCTCCCATCCTGCATTTTGGGGAGGGGAGACCCCACACCTGCAAAGCAGCCCCTGCCCCAACCCAGAGAGCCCTGAGATTCTGTCTTCAGCCTGAGACAGCCTGAGACATGCCTGTCTTCAAGTCCGGCTACAGGCTGTGGACAAACGTCACCAGCAGCCGCATCCCTGCCGGTCATGGTCACCCCAGAACAAGGGACCACAGGGAGAGGATCGAGGCCTGGAGAAGCAGGAAGTTCCTCAAACCCCCAGCAGCTGGCCTCAAGGTGGCCTCAACTCTCCCCAGCATTGACATGGAGTGAGTGGCCCAAAAAAGAAGCAGCTGCCCCCTTCCTGGGTGTGGCACTCTGAACAACGGCCCCCAAAGATGTCCACATCCTAATCCCTGGGACCTGGGAATCTCTGCAAAAGGGACTTAGCAGATGCGATTAAGGATTCTGAGGTGGGATATGGTCCTGTGTCATCCAGGTGGGTCAGATGTCATCGCCGAGTCCTCATAAAAGGGAGGCAGGGGTCAGAGTTGGAGAGAGGCCGGAAGATGCTGCGCTGCTGGCTTTGATGACAAGGAAGGGACTGCAAGCCAAGGAGCACAGGCCCCTTTAGAAGCTGGAACAGGCGCAGGAACGGACTCTCTCTGAGCCTCCAGAAGGGACCAGCCCTGCCAGTGCTTTGATTCTGGGACTCCTGGCCTCCAGAGCTGGAGATGGTAACAATTTCGTGCAGTCTGAAGCCACTGTGTTTGGCAATTGGCTGCAGCAGCCGTAAGCTGTGTGACTCAGGTCAATGACTTCCTGCTCTGGGCCGCCACCGGCCCCTAAAGTGGGGCGATAGGACCCGCCTCCCAGGCTTCGGTGCCACTGAGTCAGAGCCGGCAGCCACGCGGAACAGCGCCCAGCCCGGGGGTGGCATTGGGTGCCGGTGGGCCCACAGGAGAGGGGTCCTCCTTTCCCATGGAGGTCAGGGTGGAGGCGCCACCCAGGACGGAGGGACAGCTCACACCCTTTGAACCTAAACAATGCTTCTCCTTCCTTTCAGAAGCAAGCATCATCTCAGGACGCTCACTTCAGAAAACAAGGCCGACCCAGCAATCCCATTACTGGGTATACATCCAAAGGATTATAAATCATTCTACTACAAGGACACGTGCACACGAATGTTCATTGCAGCACTGTTTACAATAGCAAAGACCTGGAACCAACCCAAATGCCCAACGATGATAGACTGGACAGGGAAAATGTGGCACATATACACCATGGAATATTACGCGGTCATCAAAAACGATGAGTTCGTGTCCTTTGTAGGGACATGGATGAACCTGGAAACCATCATTCTCAGCAAACTGACACAAGAGCAGAAAATCAAACACCGTATATTCTCACTCATAGGCGGGTGTTGAACAATGGGAACACATGGACACAGGGAGGGGAGCACTACACACTGGGGTCCGTTGGGGGGAAATGGGGGAGGGGCGGGGGGTGGGGAGGTGCGAAGAGATAGCATGGGGAGAAATGACAGATACAGGTGAGGGGACGGAAGGCAGCAAACCACACTGCCTTGTGTGTACCTATGCAACAATCTTGCATGTTCTTCACATGTACCCCAAAACCTAAAATGCAATAATAATAATAATAATAATAAAAAAGAAAAAAAAAGAAAACAAGGCCATGGCAAGGCAGGCCCATCATCACGTCCCATAGCTCACTGTCAACAGCACTGACCCCGCCCCACGACTCCATGTGACCCCGTGTTTCTAGAAATCATTTGTCTCCCCAGAAGATGTTATGTGCAGCCCAGCATTTTCCCAAGTGCATGCAGGTGTTTGTTTGTTGAGCACCTACTGTGTGCTGGGCCTGGTAGGAGTGACATGAGGTCCAGGAACCCCCAGAGCCCTTCTCCCACAAGAGGGGGTGACGCGCAGCCACAGGAGAGGAGAGAGGCCGACACCAGTGTGAAAGGGGACAGGGACATGGGCGCTAAGCTTTTGGGAGGCGTTCCTTCTGTCCAGACACGTCGAAGGGCTAGAGGGAGGGACAGGCAGCCTGCTGCTGGCATTGTCCACCCCTTCGCTGCCGGGAAAGGCGAAATCCTCCCCCTTGAGCAGGGAGCGCTGATTTCAGAAGCAAAGCCTTTGTGCTGTGACAGAGCCCCGCTCCAGCATCCCTCTTGGGTCCACCCAGAACGAAGACACTGCCAAACCCTCAGGATACTGCCACACCCGGAGCATGGGTGCCGGCGCGGCCAGCCCCGTTCTGCCGGGTCCCCGCCTGGCTGCCAGGCAGCAGACAAGGCCCAGGAAGGCCCGGGAAGCCGGAGCTCTAGGCACCATTTGCCAAAGGTCCCCACTGAAAAAACACCTAAAATCCACCTAAGCTGGAAGGGCTGCACAGGAGATACCAGATGCCATGAAAACCCAGACAGACGCAGGCCTGGGTGCTGAGGTGGCTCAGGAAGTCCCCACCAAGGCCCGGACACTCCCTCAGGGATGCAGGCCCAGACACCACGGGAAGACGGTGGCAGCCACCAGTTCATCCCGAAGCTCAGAGCTTCGTCATTCTGGCTGCTGGGTGATTTGAACATGGAAATGGTCATGGCACCCCGAGGACTCCAGCCAGCCTGGGGATGGGCAAGGGGAGTGCCTCTCGCGGCCAAGAAGGTGCAGCTCTCCAGCCGCGCAGGACCGAGACACTCCCAAAGCCTGGGTCACTGTCCCACAGGGGCTGTCCGGGCAGGGGAGGGCCGGAGGGATCGGGCACACACACACTGGGACCTGTCACTTCTCACCCTCCCTGGCCGCACGGCCACCTGGAGCACAGGAAGCCCCGAGACAGGCCGATCCCACCCCACCCCGGCCGCTCCGTCAGGCTGCAGCACCCTCCCCCAGAGCCGGGCTCCTGTCCCCGTCTGGAGAGAATCCGGTGAGATGCCCTTGGCTGCCCTCGGTTTCCTCATCTGTGAAACGAGGCTGCGCTGGCAGCAGGGCCCACACCCCGGGCTGGGGGACCGTCAGGGATGCCTAGGCCCAGGCTGGCAGTTTCCTGGGGGGCCTCAGCACCCACCTGGAAGTTCAGGATGTCGGGACAGGGAAGAACGAGTGAGTACCAGGCACACGGGAGAGTTGCCCAGATGCCATCCTTCCCTGCCCCCAGGGAGGGACGACAGAGCTGGCCCAGGCCTGGGTTCCCGTTATAGCCTGGGGAGGCTGGGCTGACTCCCAGGCTCCTGGGAAGCAGGACGGGTACAGGAGGGCAGGACAGGCCCTGGAGGGTGCTGGGTCCCGAGGAGCCCTATGTCCACCAGGTCCCACCTGCCTTGCCCAGGACCCTTCCCCGGGAGCCGCTGGGGCTCCGGGACCTGTCACTGCTCACCCGCCCTGGCCACACGGCCACCTGGAGCACAGGAAGCCTCGAGACAGGCCGGATCCCACCCCACCCCGGCCGATGAATACTCGACGGCTGAAGTCAAAGTATACAGGGGATCTGCAGGGTTCTTCCCGGCTCCCTGCCCTTCCTGGCTACTGCCCAGACCATAGCCCTCAGGCCGGCGAAGAAAGATAACCGCTCTGCTGTCGAGGGCTCAGTGCCTCACGGCCATGGCCTGCCAGACCTGGGATTCGGGCCTGGCTGGGCAGAGACTCACAGGGAAGCACAGCCTGGGTGACACAGGGCCACCCACAGATACTACGGCCCAGTTCACTGTACCATGAGCTTTCACACAGGAGCCAACCAGCGGCCCATCCGTGCGGGAGTAGGAAGCAGAAGGAGACATCCAGACCCCCTGTTGCTGCTCCTGGAGACAGCAGGACGGCCAGGAAGCCCCACACGGGCCACAGGAGGCGTCCTTGCCCAAGTCACATGGAGCCTTGCAACAGTTACCCCTGACCTTGGCCCCTGACCTCCCTCTGCTGCTATCAGAACTTAATGGGGATATAACTGGTAATCTGAGACCAAAGCGCACGGGCTGGGCTAAGGCTAATCTTGACCATCACCCACGAGGAAGACCAACCAAGGAGGAGGCGTTCAAGCACCAAGAATTCCCAACCTTCTGATGACAACCTTGGCTATTGACAAATCCTGGGGCAGGGGGCGGGCCTTTCTTGATCTCCCCCAGTGTGGCACCTTGGGGCACTGGAATGTAGTGTGGAAAGGACACAGTCTGTTTGGGGGGATCCAGGAGACCCCAAGAGGAGGCTGCTTCCTGGAGAGCCATGAACCATCAAGGGCCCAGGATCTGACACCCCAAGCAGAGAAATGGTGAGCAAACGCGAACTTCGCAGCTTGGAGGCAGTGCCCCGGCTGGGTTCCCTCCCGAGACATGCATGCCAGCTGCACCTGTCAGCAAGATGGGTATGGCCTGCCTTGTGTCCCCCACAAAGATAAGTTCAAGTCCTAGGTACCTGCAACTATGACCTTATTTGGAAAGAGGATGTCTGCACATGTGATCAAGTTAAGATGAGGTCAGATTCGGTCAGAGTCACCCTGATCCAAGGGCTGGTGTCCTATAAGAAGAGGTAATCTGGACATAGGGAGTGCACACAGAGACACGAAGGCCACATAAAACCAGGCAGAGATGGGAGGGGTGCGGCCAGCAGCTAGAAGAGGCAGGGTGACAGACCCCCCCGCCCTGAGGCTCCAGAGGGGCGTGCCCCTGCTGGCAGCGTGATTTCAGACTTCCTGGCCTCTGGAACTGTGACAGGATGAATTTCTTCTGTGTTAAGCCACCCAGTCTGTGGCACTTTGTGACGGCAGCTCTGGGAAGCGAATGCAGGGACCCACAGTTCTGCCAGTCAACAGCAGAGTCGGGGCCTCCAATCAAGGGCACAAGAACCCCCTTGCGCAGGCTGCACGGCTTGGGGCAGGGTCTCTCCCTTCCCCCAGACACTCAGAACACTGGCCTTTCCCAAAGATACCGCTCACAATGGCCAGGTGGCCTCCCAGATGGGGACACCCTCTCTTCACAAGAACGGAGAGCCCAGACCCTGCCCTTATAAAGGCCAGACCAGCTGCAAGGTGGACAAAACCCCTCTGGATTTCTGTGCGTCCTAAGATACAGAAGGCACGGCAGGAGCTGTCTGCAGCCCATGTACCATCCCCCACAGGGAGGCCGAGCACTGGAGGGCAGACAGGATAGACCACACGTGTCCCCAGGAAAGCTGCCGCCGGTCTGTGTGGTGGCATGTTCCCCATGCAGGTGACTCCCTTGTTTCCAGAGCACCCGTAAGGCTGTGAGCCTATTTGTCTTCTTTTCACACTAAAGCTACAGACACAGCTGAGTTTCCCAGTCAAGTGACCCAGCCCCTGAGACCAGGGCTGTCAGATACTTTGCTGAATTTCCGCTGGAGGCCAGTCCACTGGGGATGGAGCAGAGGCGGCTGGAAGGAGGCGCCAGAGCTTCCGGCTCTCCCTCCTCCCCTGACCCACAGCCTCCCTTTCTGCAAACAGGCTCCTCCCTCCCATCTTGTCCTGACACACCTGGCTGTCTTCCGCCTTAGCTTGCTCAGACACCTTTATAGGAACACACCTGTGAGCCTGCCAGGAGGTATGGGGGCGCTGATCCCTGTTTTCCTAAGTCCATCTGTTCAGCCATTCATCCATCCATCCATCTTCTGTCCATCCCTCCATCCATCCATCCATCCATCCATCCATCCATCTTCTGTCCATCCCTCCATCCATCCATCCATCTTCTGTCCATCCCTCCATCCATCCATCCATCCATCCATCCATCTTCTGTCCATCCCTCCATCCATCCATCCATCTTCTGTCCATCCATCCATCCATCCATCCATCTTCTGTCCATCCATCCATCCATCTACCCTTCCATCCATCCACTCTTCTGTCCATCCATCCATCCATCCATCCATCCATCTTCTGTCCATCCATCCATCCATCCATCCATCCATCCATCTTCTGTCCATCCATCCATCCACTCTTCTGTCCATCCATCCATCCATCCATCCATCTTCTGTCCATCCCTCCATCCATCCATCCATCTTCTGTCCATCCCTCCATCCATCCATCCATCTTCTGTCCATCCCTCCATTTTTCCTGACCCCAGAACTACCTCCTTCACTCCCTTTCCTCTCTCATACTCAGTTTCACCATCACAGACCGGAGGCAGAAATGAGAAAATTCAAGAGTCCCAAGGGTCCCAGCTAAGGTCCAAAGGGACAGCTGAGACCACAGGCGGTCTCAAAGAGCTGGGCACCCCCAGGGAGCTTTCAGGCCCGGGCTTCTCTTGGAATCTGGGTCCAGGGATCCAGCTTGTCTTCCCTAGGGAAGCTCTCACGCGCGCTATTCAGAAATCCACCCACTGCCTAAACAGGGAGAGATTGGATGGAGGGAGGGAGGCCTGAAGGTGGCAGAGCCCAGGCCACCAGCTGTGGGTGCAGCCCAGGGCCAGCGGCCCCATCTCTGCATCTGGGAGGCGGCAACAGCTCGGCTGTCACCTCTTGCTATTGCCCCATAACGGGCTGAGTCCTTTGCCTGCTACAGGGGAGCTATTCCCTTGAACTTGCACCCTAGAGAATACAACATAAGACCCCGAATGCCACTTTCACTCTCTCTGAGGATGGCACAGGGCTATGTCTCCAAACTGCCCATAGTAACTTAGGGAGACTGGTCTGTCCCAAATCCATCCTCGCTCCTCCACGATGCCAACCCCTAAATGCCCATAGAAGGGCAGGGCAGGGCAGAGAGGAGAAAAAGGGCAATGGGTTTTTGCTCAATCTGCAGTGACGGTCCAGGCCCCCGGAGCGCAAAGGCAGCAGAGGCAGTGTCCGTCCTGCTCTGCTGTGTCCCTCAGCCACCCAGCTTTCAACAGCTGTGGCTGACAAATGGTCAACAAGCGGATAAGAAAATTGTGGTCTATATACACCATGGAATACTATTCAGCCATAAAAAGGAATGAAATAATGGCATTCGCAGCGACCTGATGGAGCTGGAGACCATTATTCTAAGTAACTCAGGGGTGGAAAACCACACATCCTGCCTTCTCACTCACAGCGGGGAGCTAAGCTCCGAGGTTGCAAAGGCGTAAGAACAACACGGTGGAGACTCAGGAAAAGAGTGGGAGGGGGTGAATCATAAAAGACTACACATTGCATTGCTCAGGTGACGGGTGCGCCAAAATCTCACAAATCACCACTCATGTAACCAAACACCGCCTGTTCGCTCAAAGCCTATGGCAGTCAAACATTAAAAAATAAATTTAGAGAGAGATCCATGATGGCTGATCACTAGCAGCTCGGGATCGTAGCTCCCAGTGAAAGCGCAGAGAACGAGAGGACGCCGCACTTTCAGACGAATTTCTGTTGCTCACGGACCCGAAGATTCCCAGCGGAGGAGCCCCACGGGTCGCCAGCGCGACTCTTGTGGCCGGCGCGGCGGTTCTTGGTGCAGAGTAAACAGGACTGGGTCCCCTTTTGGTCCACATTTGGAGCTCCGGGAAGGCAGAGTCGCCCATTCAGCTGATTGAAAAAGGGACTCAAGAGGGAAGCCAGACCGGAGATTCCCGGGCAGAAAAGCACCACGAATCTTAACGCCGCTGTTTTGGCCGGGGCAGTGGGTTGCTCAGATTCCCGCGCTGGGAATCAACAAGTTGGACGTCCACTCAGAGACCTAATTTGAAAGTCGGTAATTACAAAGACGATGGGTGGATAAACTCACAATGATGGGAAGAAACCAGCGTAAAAAGGTTGAGAATACCCATAATCAGAATGCCTCTCCCTCTACAGGGGATCACAGTTCCTCATCAACAAGGGAACAAGGCCTGATGGAGAACGAGTGCGTTCCATTAACAGAATTAGGCTTCAGAAGGTGGATAATAAGGAACTTTTGTGAGCTAAAAGAACATGTTCTAACCCGATGTAAAGAAACTAAGAACTTTGAAAAAAGGTTTGACGAAATGCTAATGAGAATAGACAATTTAGAAGCGAACATAAGTGAATTAATGGAACTGAAGAATACAAGAACTTCGCGAAGTAGGCACAGGTTTTAACAATCAAATTGATCAAGCAGGAGAAAGGATATCAGAGGTCGAAGACCAACTTAATGAAACGAGAAGACAAGATTCGAGAAGAAAGAGTAAAAAGGAATGAGCAAAGTCTCCAAGAAATATGGGACTATGTGAAAAGACCTAATTTACGACTGATAGGTGTACCTGAATGTCATGAAGAGAATGAATCCAAGTTGGGAAATATTCTTCAGGATATTATTCAGGAAAACTTTCCTAACCTAGTAAGGCAGGACAATACTCACTTCAGGTAATACAGAGAACACCACAAAGATATTCCTCAAGTAGAGCAACTCCAAGACACATAATTGCTAGATTCACTAGGGTTGAAATAAAGGAGAAAATTCTGAGGGCAGCTAGAGAGAAAGGTCAGGTTACCCATAAAGGGAAGCCTATCAGACTTACAGCAGATCTTTCAGCTGAAACCCTATGAACTAGAAGAGAGTGGGGAGTCAATATTCAATATCCTCAAAGAAAAGAAGTTTCAAGCCAGAATCTCATATCCAGCCAAATTAAGCTTCATAAATGAAAGAAAAATAAAATTTTTCGCGAACAAGCAAGCACTCAGAGATTTCGTCACACCACCAGGCCTGCTTTACAAGAGCTTCTGAAAGAAGCACACTACACACAGAAAGGAACAGCCAGTATCAGTCATCCCAAAAATTTACCAAAAGGTAAAGTGTATCTCCATAGTGAAGAATCTATATCAACTAGTAGGCAAAATAGCCAGCTAGCATTAAACGACAATATTAAACTCACAAATAACAATATCATTCCTAAATTTAAATGGATTAAATGCCCCAATCAAAGACACAGACAGGTAAATTGAATAAAAAGCCAAAACCCTTCGGTTCGCTGATCCAGATCCATCTCATAAGCAAGGACACACAAAGACTCAAGACAAAGGGTTGTTGGAAGACTTGCCAATCAAATGGAGAGCAAAAAAAGAAAGAAAGAAAACAGGAGTTGTAACTTTCATCTCAGACGAAATAGACTTTAATAGTAACAAAGTCTGAAAGAAACAAGGAAGGATATTACATAATGGTAAAAGGATCAATGCAACAACAGGAGTCAATGATCATAAATATATCTGCACCCAATATAGGAGCACCCAGATACGTAAGACAAGTTCTTAATGACTTATAAAGAGACTCGGGACACCCACACAATAACAGCGGGAGACGTTGACACTACATTGTTAGTATTTGACGGATCAACAAGATAGAAAATTAACAGGGACATCTATGATTTGAACTCAGACCTGGAACAGGTAAACTCAGTGAATATTGATAGAATTCTTCACCCCAGGTCCACAGAACATACATTTTTCTCAGTATCATATTACACCTATTTTGAAAGTGACCACATACTCGGAAGTAAATCTCTCTTCAGCATTTGCATAGCATTTCACAGACTTAAATGAAATACTGGTTGGCGGTTTGTTTGTTATTTTCTTCCCTTATTCCTTCCTGTCTCCACCGTTAAGTACAATTATCGGCATAAAAGAGGTTTTTAATGACTATTTTTAGATTGTATTCCAGCCTGGGCAATAGAGCAAGACTCCTGTTCTCTCTCCCCTTTCTCTTTCTCTTTTTTCTCTTTTTTGTTCTTTTCTTTCTTTTTTCTTTTTCTTCCTTTCTTTCTAGAAAAAATAAATAAATTTTTTTTTTTAATTTGTGGGCTGAATGCAGCTGACAGACAATCCCCCCCACACCAGGTCCAGATGGCAGGCTCCGCTGTCCTGGGCCACGTGGGAGGCAGGACACATCTGACACGGATGAAAAGGCCATGTCCGGAGACCCCGACAGCACCATCTCGGCCACGCCTCTCATCTGAGTTCTAAGTTGGGGAGTGTGGAAGTTCATGATGCCTTTTTCAAAATAAAAATAAAACAGTCACAAGTCCTTTTTTTTTTTTTTTTTTTTTTTTTTTGAAACAGTGTTTCACTCTGTCGCCCGGCTGGAGTGCAGTGGCACAATCTTGGCTCACTGCAACTTCCACCTCCCAGGTTCAAACAAATTCTCTTGCTTCGGCCTCCCAAGTAGCTGGGATTACAGGCACCGCCACCACGCCCAGCTAATTTTTGTATTTTTTAATAGAGATGGGGTTTCACCATCTTGGCCAGGCTGATCTTGAACTCTTGACCTCGTGATCCACCCACCTCAGCCTCCCAAAGTTCTCGGATCACAGACATAAGCCACTGCACCTGGCCACAGGTACTTTTTAAAAGACCAAATGGAGTTTTAATTTTTGGCCTTAGCTTTGCCTAGAAGTCACTGACCTGGCCTCTCCCAGCCCCCAATGCTCCCTGCCCCTCCGGAGGCCCCTGTGGCTCCTCGAGGCATTTGGTTACATGCATACGTTCTTTAGCGGTGATTTCTGAGATTTTGGTGCACCCATCACCTGGACAGGCCACGCCTGGCTTGCTCCTGCCTCAGGACCTTTGCACATGCCAGCCTCTCGGGCTGAGCACACCTCAGCCCTGGCACTGTAAAGTTCACTCCCTGAGTGTGTGGAGGTTTCTATTAACCATCACCTCTCTGTCCACCTGCCTAAAGCTCCCCACTCACCCAGCTCTGGCCTTAAGGGCACTTCTGCATCCACTTGGGGCCGCCACACATACTTCAGCTGGTGGCCGTGTCTCCTCCACGAGGATACCAGTTCATGAGGGCAGGGCCCTTCAGTGTCTTGCTCACTGCTGTGTCCTCCATGGCCCCAAACAGAGCTCGACACACAGTAGGTGTCAGTAGGTACTAGGGGGACCAATGCCCGATTCCCGGCTCTTCCTTTGGTTTGGGAGTGACAGGGAACATTCCCACTGCCTGAGTAGGGGCATCAAGGAGGCAAGTCCAGCTTATTCAAAGTAGAAGGCCTCTTTAATGCACACCTATCCAGCCTCCTAAAGTAGGTGACACGTGCTGAGGACCTCAGTGGCTTGGATTTGGGGCCAGGACTGCAGTCCACTCCAGCAGCTGAAGGATATGCCACCAACTTTGATCAGAAAGGTGGTGTCTGCCACTGGATATTGGAACAAAGGCATCCACCCTGCAAAACGCAGTCTGAACTCCAGGCCCTATGGAAACCCGGCACCACCCACCCCAGCCTCATTCCTCAGGCGCTGGAAAGCATCAGCCGTGAGGCACAGGAGACAGTATGGGAGCTGGTATTTTGCCCACATCCGCACCTAGAAAGTGCTCTCCCTGAGTTATCCGTGAACAGAGTGCAGTTACACACCACTTAGCAAAGTTTAGCAGGAGTTAATGGGGAGGTGGCGCCGTGTAGGGTGGGCAGTGGGTGGGTGGGCAGTGGGTGGGTGGGCAATGGGTGGGTGGGCATGGCCACAGCAACAAGCCCCAAAGCTGAGAAGAGGTGGCGCCAGGCAATACTTTCTCTCTTTTCAATAAAAGCAGCCCTCCAAACCTGGCAGGCACACAGGCGTTTTGTTTGAAAAAAACAAAAAAAAACAAAAAAAAAACTCACAGGTAGTTAATGAGCTGCAGAGTGAAACGGGGGATAATAGGACGTTGAAGGGCAGGCTCTCAGCCACACTCCCTGGGTTCTAGCCTAGCACAGCCACTTCCTGGCTGGGCAACTTCGGGCAGGTAGCTAACCTCCTCTGTGCCTTGGCTTCCCCCTCCGGAAAACAAGGCTAATTTGAGTGTAGGCTTCATGGGAATATCGTGAAAATTAAATGAGTCGATGTAAATAAAGAGCTTAAGACAGTTGTCCTGGCACGCGGTACAAACTCTCCAAATGCCAGGTATCATTACCCATGAGGAAGCAGCCCCAGGCTTTGCTTTTAAGCCAAATTAAAAGATCAGGGCAGCACAGTTCCATACCTGGCATCTAGTGAGCAGGAAGGAGAAAAAATAAAGTCAAGTAGAACAGCCAAGACAAGTAAGCCAGCCATGCGATTCTTGCGGCAGCCACGGGCTGGCCTGCATGGCAGAGAACGCTTCCAGAAAACCCTCTGTAAGGAGGCTTCTGGGTCATGGAAGGAACCACGGAGAAGGCGGGTTCCCCATCCCTTTTCTCCAAGTCCCGCTCTGCAAGGCACCACGGGGATTCGGTCCCAACGTGTGCAGTCCAAAAATACACGACAATGCCAAGTCCCAGGCGCACTGGCAGGGAAGCTGGCCCCGTTTAGACAGCAAGATCAGGTTCACCACAAACAGCCCTGGTCACCTCTAGCAACCCCTGGAAGTCCTTACTGCCCCTTCCACATGCCAGGCTCCCTTAAAGAGACCAAAGTTCAAGTTCGCTGCATGATTTGCTCTAAGATAGCAACTCCCAGACTCGGCTGAATGTGACAATCACCCAGGCAGACTGAAAACTCCTGATGGCGAGCTGCACCCCCTATCAATTCAGTGAGACCATCTAGGGGGTGCGTGTGGGTATGTTTTAAAGATTCTCCAAGTGATTCCAATGGGCAGGCGAGTTAGGGACCCCCTAGGCTAAGAAACAAGCAAGGCAGGAATGAAGGTCAAGTCAGGAGGGACGGCTCCTTTCTGCTGTGGGGAGGCCTTTTCCGCCCTGTGAGTGCCAGGCAGGCCCCAGGAAAGTGGGGCGGAGCCAGCACACGCGCCCCAGCAGACAAGCTGTTAAGGTGGGCAGGGCACAGCCAGAGAGCGGGCAGGGCCGGGGAAATGGCACTAGGACTGCAGCTACCTCCACTCATTTCAACTTGTCATTTCCTCAAGCTGCGGAGGCGCCCGCTCTGCCCGCATGGCTTCCCCGCCTGCCAGCCAGGCCAGGCGCCAAGCTGGGTCCCCACCGGAGTCCACCCCCAAGCTGGGCTGAGTCTGGCAGGAGACAAACCCCTGAGTTTCCTGACCCGGGGATCCAGCCTCCCCCGCCCGCCTAAGGTCCACGTCAACATGCCTTAACATCCCGGGAAGGAAGGGATCCTGTCTGGGTTTGGTTATTAAAAAAAGAAAGAAAGAAAGAAGGAAAAGGCTTTCACGTTGGCAGCCCCAGGACAGTAAACAGGGCACTCGGAGCTGCAGAGGAGCCGGGTCCAGATGTCTGCAGTGTGCCGGGCCTCCGGGCGCAAGCCCACCTCGCCTGCAGCCAACTTCTTTGGGAATTTCGGACTCTTTACCCCGCCCCGTTAGCCCCGGGTTATTACTGACAATAGGAAGAATCGCTCAGGAAGGAGGCCCACCCCACCCCCTACACACCCAGGTCCCCACCTGAGGAGCGCGGCTGTCACTGGCCACCTCCGCGGCTGCGGGGCAGGAAGAGGAGGCCCGTCCCGCTTCGGCAGTAGCGCGTCTGGGGGCGCAGCTCTCGACCTCCCCGCCCGCGCGGCCCCCCGTTTGGGCGCAGGAGAGCCTCCTTACCGCTCTGGCCTCGCTGGGTCCCGGGGGCTCCGAGGAGGCGCCGCCGCCTCCCGCGCGCGCGTCGAGGATGCCGGGCGCCGGGGAGTAGAAGGGCGGGCTGGGGCTGGGGCTGGGGGGCAACCCGGAGTCGGGGCTGTCCAGCAAGCCCTCCCGGCCCGGCTCCTTCAGGCTGTCCTCCATGTCCTGCAGATGCAGGTGGCCCACCATGTCTAGGGGGCGCGGGGCGCGGGCCCCCCGCTCCTCCGGGGGCTCCACCGCTCTCCGGGGCCCGGGGCAGGCGGCGGCGGGGCGAGGGCTGCGCGCCCGGGGACCTGCGGGCACCGCGAGAGGCGGCGATCGGGCCCGGCGCCCCCCACCTCCAGCGCCCCCGATCCCCGCAGGCCTCCCGCCTGCTCGCCCCCGCGGGCCGCGCTCCTGCCCGCGCCGCCGCCCGCCGCCCGCCGCCCGCCGCCCGCCGCCCTCCGCCCTTGGCGGCGCCCGCCCGCCCTCCGGGCCCGGCCTCGCCTCCGCGCTGCGCTCCGCTCCCGCTGGCCGGCCCAGCCCCGAGGCGCACGTCGCCGCCCGGCCCTCTCCGCACCTCCCCGGCCCGCGCCTCCTTTTCTAGGCGCCTCCTCCTCCCCCTTCCTCTCCCCGCCCCGGCCTGCGCGGTGGGCAACCGCCCCGGGCCGGCCCCTCCGCCGAGGCCCTCCCGCTCCTGGGCACTGCGCGCCCAGCGCGGCCGCCCGGGTCCCGCTCCCACGAGGCGCGCGAGTCCCCCACTCCCGGAACAAGCGCCACACCCGCGTGCCCAGGGGCCTCGTGGGGTCCCCAGGTCATCCCAAGAAATACGAGCCGTCAGCATCATCCTATTTCGTGGTGCTCCTGGAAGTTTTCTCCATCTCATTTGAAGTCCCAAAAAAAGCAATTCGAGAAACTTTATTTCCGAGTTTTCTTTTTCTCTGTAACTTACAATCGATGGGGAGGAGGGCCACCACTGTCCCAGTACTGGCGTCTCGGTTACCCGCACACCTGGGACCGGCTGTTCGGGCCTTGAGGGTGGAAAGCATTCCGGGGAGCCTGTGGGTGGGGGGCGGCAGCGGCGATGAGAAGCACTTCCAGGAATCCCCAGGCATCTGGCTGTTCCTGCACTTTTTCCAGGCAGGTCCTTGCTCATGGACAAGGGTCCTGCCCATCTTTCCCTTCTTTACCTTCCTCCCAAGAGAAAAGAACACGTGTTTCCCTTCCTTGCTGTTTGCTTATCAGATGCCTGGCAAGGGGTCTCCGCATTTCCAGCGCCCAGCCACACAAACGCCCCACCCCTCTCCTGAGGATCCATCCTTCCATTCTGCAGTGGGGCAGCTACGGGTGTCTACGGATTGCTTCGAAAAGCAGGAGTGTGGAAGAGGCTAACAGGGGAAGAGGGGTGAACGTGGGCACGGATGCCCTCACTTCCATTCACCCCTTTGTCTGGATAGAGCAGAAAGCCCAAGATCAGGGCCGGGAAGCCGGATGCCAGAATCTGCTCTTTGGACACCCGCAAAGTGAGGACGCACTTCGAAGCGTGTTCTCAAGTTCCCACTCTGCACCCGGCCTTGGCCAGACCTCAGAGCAGACCTGCTTCAGACAGCAGGCCCCTGCCGTGTGGGGGGGCCCAGTCTGATGAGGGAGGCCGCAGTGCACCAGGAAGCCAAGGCTGTGAGTCTAAGGGAAGGAACTGAATGAGGTGCTGCACCCAAGAATAGTCCCAGGGACAACTTAAGGCTTGGGTATTCACGGAAGGCTTCTTGGAGGAGGCGATTTTTAAAGATAAGATGTGAATAGCCAAGCAGTGAGAATTAGTGCCGCATGTGGAGAGAGCAGCCGGGCACAGTCTTGCCACGGCGGGAATAAGGTGCATGCCGGGACACTGGTGGAGGTGGAGCCGATTCCTGGGACCCTCCCCACCCCCAGGTTGAAAGGCATGCACTGTCACCAGGTGAATTTACAGCCCATTTCCATATCGGCCAGGAAAGAACGGGGAAGTCTGCTGCCCAAACAGAAGTAACCAGAGGTTTGAATATCTGGAACATTCTGGAAAAAACAAAATAGGACAGCAGACCGTTTGCTTCAATTCTTAGCCAAAGCAGGACTTCTTCAGCCCTTGGGGGACTTAACCAGAATGAGCGGCTGAACTGCTGTCGCCGGGGTGGGGGAGGGGCGTCCCTTCTGGAACACAGACACCTGGAAATTCACATTTCCCAGATGCCCACCCACCCAGCCCAGAAGTCTTCTGCTTCCCTGGAGAAAGTCTTCGGCAAGAACTAATTTCTTCTTATCTCAGGGATGGGACCAATGACCCGTTGGCCACAATAGCTACCAAGGGCAGGGCAGGATGCGGGCAAGGCAGAGTTTCAAAATTACAGTGTTCCTCTGCCTTTGTTTAAAATGTTGATATTTTAAGGGCGGGAGTGGTGGCTCACGCCTGTCATCCCAGCATTTTAGGAGGCCGAGGTGGGTGGACTACATGAGGTCAGGAGTTCAAGACCAGTCTGGCCAATATGGTGAAACTCTGTCTTTACTAAAAATATAAAAAATTTAGCCGGGTGTGGTGCTGGTGGGTGCCTGTAATCCCAGCTACTCAAGAGGCCGAGGCAGGAGAATCACTTGAACCCAGGAGGCAGAGGTTGTGGTGAGCCAAGTTCCCGCCACTGCATTGCAGCCTGGGGATCAGGGCCAGACTCCTTCCAAAAATGAAATAAAATAAAATCTTGATATTTTGTATTTTGTTCTTTTTTTTTTTTTTTTTTTTTTTTTTTTCTGACAGAGTCTCGCTCTGTCGCCTCGGCTTGAGTGCAGTGGCACGATCTCGGCTCACTGCAACCTCCACCTCCCGGGTTCAAGCAATTCCCTGCTTCAGCCTCCTGAGTAACTGAGAATACAGGTGCCCACCACTACACCTGGCTAATTTTTGTATTTTTAGTAGAAATGGGGTTTCACCATGTTAGCCAAGCTGCTCTTAAACTCCTGACCTCATGATCCACCCACCTCAGCCTCCCAAAGTGCTGGGGTTACAGGCGTGAACCACCTCGTCCAGTTGATATTTTGTTCCTCTTGAACAGTTTGCATCCCTTTGACTTTTAAAACATTGCAGCGAGATACCGTTTGTGGTGATTCCGTGTCGGGAGGCTGTCCTGAGATCCTCTTGCCTCACTCTAGTCCTGACCCCCTTGCGCCATTCACCCTGATCTAGAAGCACACTTATAAGGAGTACAGTCATGACTGTGTGTGTCCACCTGGCTTCTGGAAGTTTCCCCTGAAACAGACTGCCCTGTGTGAGTAAGGTTGGAGATGTGTGCATGCGAGATGGCAGGAAGAACATGAGTGCACTATAAATGTCAGACCCCCAGTGAGCGGCCCACACGGATGACCCCCGTGACCATGACCTCTGACCTATTCGGATCCGCTGCGGCCGACTGGGGACCGCCACTCAGCTGAAAGCCGGGTACTGTGGAAGCTTCTATTTCTCATAGCGCCAGATGGTCTGCAAATGTCAAAGAGAGGAGAAAAGGCCAAAATTTCCATAAATTCATTTGAGCCAGGGGCTAGCCAGTGGGTAGGGCAGGAGGCTTTTGTGGCTGGTCTCAGGAGGAAAAGGGGTCTGAACCCCTGAAATGTGAGGCCTGAGGAGTGAAAAAGAGGGTCTTTCAAGATCGGGGTGTCTGCCGCAGGCCCAGTGCTGTAGGAAGGGACAGAGGGAAGGAGGCACCTGATCTACAGGGGCCCTTGGGCTGCGCTAAGGGATTGGGGCCTTATCTGCCAGGGATGGAAGAATCTGCTGAGGTTTTGAAGAAGGTTTCAGGAAAGATCTGATCCAAATAGCTTCCAAAGTTCCTTACCATACGCACATATACATATAAACAAAGTTGGATTAAAGACGGGAGTTTGGAGGCAGAGGGAAATTGAGCAGAGAAAGTAGATACGTAATAGACAAGAGGTGCTGGGGTATCCCGGACAAGGCATCCTAAAGAGTGGGTCCCGTGCTGGAGAGAAGGGGAGAGGGAAGGCCCCTTTACCGCACACCTCTGGGGAGGAAGACCTTCTTCCACAAACTTCTGAAGTCACAGACTTTTAAGAGCACGCGTTGGGGTAGAAAGAAAAGTGACCTGCAGTGACCCCAAGCCCCAGGGCTCCCTAGCACTCCCGGGTCGGGGGAATTTTCTTTCCCAGGCTGCTCTGTGTGGGGAGCTCCACTCTGCGAGGAAGGCCAGAGGGAAGGACGTCCAGAAAAAAAAAAAGGCGTTTTGACAGAAAGCCATTAGCCACTTGTTCCAAGCAGCACTGAAGGAGGGTCCTGGAGCTCGGGCTGTGCCTTTCCGGCAGCTGACAGAGCCCGACACCCGCCGTCCTGCACCGGAAGCCTGGCTGCGTACTACTTCCATTTTCAAACACAGCGATCCGGGTGTGGGGGGCTCACGCCTGTAATCCCAGCACTTTGGGAGGCCGAGGCGGGTGGATCACCTGAGGTCAGCTGTTTGAGACCAGCCTGGCCAACATGGAGAAACGCTACTAAAAATACAAAAATCAGCCAGGTGAGGTGGTGCACATTTGTAATCCCAGCTACATGGGAGGCTGAGGCAGAAGAATCGCTTGAACCTGGGAGGTAGAGGCTGCAGTGAGCCAAGATCATGCCACTGCACTCTGGCCTGGGCAACAGAGCAAGACTCCAACTCAAAAGAGTAAATAAAAGAAAAGAGGAAGGAAGGAGAGAGAGAGAGAGAGAAGGAAGAAAGAAAGAAGAAAGAAAGAAGGGGAGGGAGGAAGGAAGGAAGGGAGGGAGGGAGGGAGGGAGATGGAGCCATGGAAACTCAGAGAGGTTAAGTGACTGCCTGAGGTCGCACAGCCTACCCTAAGTAGAAAGCCACACTGGAGGCTTCTAGGGTGCATGGGGGGAAGGCTGTCAGTGGGTCCCAATGGATCATGACACGGAGGTAGGAGGACTGAGGTCATCATGCCAGACAATAAGACCCTTCAGTGACCTGCAGAGACGGCCCCGAAGCAAGGCCATCTGAGAGCATGCCAGAGGCCCCAAGGCCCAGGCTACCCTGAACACAGGGCTCCTGCTCATCTAACGGGGATCGCTCACAGATCACTTCCCACCCTTGCCCACCCTGCGGGAAGTTCCCCAAGGCCAGGGCTTGGTACTCCTGCTTTCCAGCGGGCTGTGCACGCCAGGCTCCACCAGCCTGTGTGACTGTGTTTACCCGACGCACCCAGCAGGGCACCAGCCATTCAGGCAGCAGTCTGGGGAGGCGCCACTGGCGGCTTTAGACGTGTCTTGCTTCCTGGTTCCCCAACGGTTGACATCGCCATCTGAAAAGGTTGGCAGAACATAGAGAGCTACATCTCCTTGAGAGACACAGAGAGGGTAGGTGTGTTGCCTAAACTCACACAGCAGGACCAGGTGTTAACGCACTCAGCCAGGGCCTTTCTTGGTTACGATTCAAGGGCCCTCTCTGGAGTAAGGAGCTGCTCCTTCCTGTGAGTCATCGTCAAAACCCCCAGGACTCCCCTCCTTCCCCAGGGGGATAAGGCACCTGGAGGAAGCCCAGGGCTGTCTGCCATGGGTCAGGGGCCATGTGCGCTTCTTTCCAGTGAAATCCCAGGCAGGGGACCCATGCGGCCGAGAGCAGGTACACCCCGGGAAGGGCAAAGGTGCCCACAGAAGGCAGGACCTCCTCACCTGCCATGTGTGGACACAGCTGGAAGTCCTGCTCACTTTTCCAGGAGACTCACAGACAAGGAAGGGGTCTTGCACGCTCAGTGGTCTGGGTTTGAACCCCGGCCCTTCCATGTCCCGGCTGTGTGATCTGGACCATGGGCCTGCCCTCTCTGTGCCTCTGTGTCCCCATCCATAAAGCAGGGATGATAATAAAGGTAGGGAACAAAGATTAAATATAGGCATAATAAGGGTATGCTTCCAGATGCGCCAGGCAGAGCTGAGCCCCTGGCACTGTGCCAGGGAAAATTCCTCAGGCTCAGCTGGGCCCTGCTCTAACCACCGCACCTCATGCCTCTGCGTGAAATCACCAAGATAATCAATACCCTTAGATACACACACACTTATGCATGCATATAAACACATACACACACACAAGCACCCATATGCGCATACATGTACACACATAAACATGTATATACACAAAAACACACAAATATACGCACATATACACAGACATACACAAGACACATGTGCACACACATAAACACACAAAACACATACATATATGCACACACAGGTACACGTGTATACATATACGCACGCAAACACATGTATGCATAAACACCACACACATGCACATATCTATGCACACACGTGCACATGCACATGCAGCGACACACACACACACATATACACAGCTGTGCCCATACACACGTATACACACATGTCTACACACATACACGCGCACACACTTTTTAGAAGGAAGAGGAGGAGAGCACCACCCTGTCCGCGAACTCTCCGTCTTGTGCAGGCAGCGTCCCCGGCTCTTGCCTATTTTTAGGAAGTACAGGAATCGCACTGAGCATCACTGAGAGTTTGAAAGTGGCCGCGGAAGAATTTGAAGTGGAGGCGCTCAAAGGGGCAGCGATTGCAGAGGCAGGAAGAGCGGCTTCTTGATCACACGCTCCTGACAGCCCCGGTCTGAGCTGTCCAGCAGGGCATGTGGTCAAATGTTTTAGACGGAAGGCCCAGGCGGCTGTACGACCGTGACACTTCGGCCCGTGCACCCTCGGCAGACCTGGTCCTGGTGCCTGGCCGGGGGAGGCCTCCCTGCCCCAGGGAGTGGTATTTTCCCTGGTGGCCTGTCTCTCCCGGGGACTTTTCCCTTGCGTAGTCCCCAGCTGGACCACAGACGCCCGCGCCTGGACGGAGCTCCAGCAGTGACTCACCTCTTCTTTTTTTAGCCCATGTGCCCTCGGAGCCTACAGCCCGTCTTTGCTGGGCAGCTGTCTGTCTGGGAGTCAGAGCCCATGCCCTGTGCGTCCACTCATAAAACCAGCTCTTGACCACCTGCCCTACTAAGACAGGGAAGTGGGCGGCACCGAATGCATTCACAGTGCCTTTGACCTGGGCATAGGTTCTGCTGGCATCTGCATGTGAGTGTCCGGGACAGTGGCGGGTTCCCAGTGCTTTCAGTCGGCAAGGAAAGCTGCTCTCGGGCTCTGCCGCCCGGCGCCCAGGCTTGGCATTCCCGAGCCCCTCCCGTTCCCATTCCAGAATGGGGCCCGTGGCCTCACCTCACAGCTCCGGGCAAAGACGCCCACGGCCGAGCGGCTTCTCCCTGGCTGTAAACTCACTGCTTCGCACCTTCAAGCTGTAAGGAGCTTTTAGCTGAAAAGGCCTTTTTTTTTTACCAGCTTCTCCCAAGCCTGAGTAAACAAAAAACCTATTTATGTCTTCAGAGCACTTAATTAAGCCGGAACGGGGAGAAAATCAGAGACTGAGTGAAGTGAAAACACAGTCCCTAAAGTCAGAAGACGGTCCCCCCGCCGGGCTTGGCCAAGAGCCAGCTGTGTGTTCTCGGGAGAAACTGGGTCCCCCCGAATTTTTGCGAGAATAGAATGAAAACCCAAACACCATTTGGGTTTGTTGGGTGTTGACACATCTCTCTCTCTCTCTCTCTCTCTCTCTCTCTCTCTCTCGTGTATGTGTGTATGTGTGTGTGTGTACTGTTTATTTTGTGTTTTTTTGCTAAACCATGTAAAAGTTGGTGGCAAACATCATGCTCCCTTGCCCCAAAAGTCTTCAACAGTTCCTACTAAGAAGACAGATGATGTGGAACCACAGCACTGCCGTCGTAGTGAGGGAATTCAACACTGGTACAACTGTGTAACCTACATTCCATATCAAATGTCCCCAATTTCCCCAACAATGTCCTTTAAAGCTATTTTCTTTCTCAACCCGGGGCTCAAACACATATTGCATTTCACTGTCACTGTCAGGAGACAATTCTTCATGAGTCTCCCATGTGTATTCCCATCTTGCAAACAGAGGCCCCGGCCACCCTGGTTCTGGGCTATCATTTCAAGAATGTAGGGAGAACAGTTTTGAAACATAGAGATAGTGTCTCTCTTCATATCAAAGGATAGGCACGCTTCCTGTCCACTGTAATAAAAATAATGGTTCCCTCTGGGGAAAATAGCAGGCAGGCTTATTGCCCATTGTGAAAGACTCAGGTTCCTCTCCTGCTGTGCAAACAGCTGCATGTGCCAGGGCCACCTGGGCCCCTTCGAGTGGCCCTGTGGAGACCAGAGCCGGGGAACTGGCTCAAGAACATGCTGACCCCCTGGCTTCTGTGATTACTGTGAGTAACAACATCCCTTGTCTCTGACACAGGAGTCTTGTATCTCCTGCTCGCACCTGTGAAACTATGGCAGACCCACGTCTTCACTGGCCAGCAGGGTGAAATCGCAGACACTTCCCAGTTCTGTATGATCACATCTCTTTAGTTCCTTGACCCTAACAGACCCCGTGCCTATTTTGCCTTTCCTGACGTGGATAGTTTTAACGAGTTTGGGCCAGTTGCAGAGCATCCCATGCTCTGGATTTGTCCGACTGCTTTCTCAGGATTCAATTGAGGATAAACACGTTTGCAGGAATTTTTCAGGGTCCATGTTGCACCATCAACCTCAGGAGGCACATCCCACTGTCAGTCATGCCAGGAGCGGGGGCCGCATAGGGGTGGTATCCACCTCTTTTCTTTGTGCTAAAGGTGCCTTTCCCTTTGTCATTTATCAGGAAGCTCTGGGGAGCTATTTTCACGTCTTGGGGATATCCTGCTCCCTGACAAGCCTTAAACTCCGCAAACCCCAGCGGATTCATTGGTGAAGAGCTTTGTGCTAGATGATAGCCCCAGATATGATGACTGTTATGTTTTCCTCTTGCAACAAAGAACGCATAGTCTGCGGAGACTAACAGATTGACAGTCTTGTCTTGTATAGAAAAAGTTGGCAGAGCCCCGCAGTAGCAGGTGGCAGGTGGTACAGGTGAGTCTAGAGTTACCTTCAAGAAATCCCCTTCCATACGTCTACGTTTCCGCACTACTTTATCATTTTTCAGCTTTTCAGGAGTTCATGATTCTCCTGCTCCCAATTTGTATAGTACTTAAAATGAAACACATATACCTTTCTGGCTAACACAATAGTGTGTGACACTCATGGAAATGGTGCCCGTGCACAGCAGACGAAACACGTGGGCACTGCCCCCTCTTCGTGCCTCTCACTCAGCAAATCTGTGCAAAGAGAACGTTTTGAGATCTCCTAAATGTGGCGTGCTATCCAGATTGCTTTCCAGTTATTTTGTCTGATGAGAAACTGTGATGTCACATAAATTGGTGACTGTGTCTGCCTGAATCCATAATGCCAAAACGTCACTTGTTGATTTAGCAGGTTTGGGGATAAACAAGTTGTTATATTAAAAAAAAAAAAAAAAAAAAAAAGAGGCCTCCAAGAAGTGGCTGCGGTTTTTCGTGAGCCATGGCTGCACAAACAAAACACAACAAAACTCACTTCTTGTCATTTTGAACTCCAGCTGAGTAAACCAGCAGAAGGACTTCCGTGCACATTAGAAGTAATACAGGATGTTCTGATGCTTGAGTCATGCAAAAAATTCTTTTGATTAAAAAATGTACATATAGCATGAAGTTCAGCCAGGTAAGAGCCAAGTGGCTGAAAGGCCTTCAGGAGAGACAGCGGGTCCTTCCCAGCTGCCGAAACGCAGAGACGGCAGGGAGGAAGCAGTTTCCAGGGGCGCACTGGCCCCCGGAGTGCCGCAGGGTGAGTACACCAGAGAGCGAGGCAAATGTACACCGTTTCCATTCATTCCTCAAGGAAGACACAAGTCCAGGCAAATATTCTGGTTGTGTGGGTTTTCAACTGCAAGTGAAGACAAAGGGCGTTGAGCAGGAATTAATGCAAGGCTCCAGGCTCCTGGCACGCCGCCCAGAGCTCCGGAAAGGGCAGAGTCTGGGGACCAGGTCCAGCGGGAGGGCAGGGTCCCGGAGCGGCCGGGGCTCAGTCATGCTCCTGGTGCAGTCCTGAGATGCTAAGGGAGAGGTAGGGTGGGGAAGGGGGTTGTTAATTATCCCTTCAATGAGTAAAGCGCCTACTGTGTGGCGGGCACTGGGGGATAGAGCCATGGACTAGTCATACTTGGTCCCCATTCTTGGGGGACTTCCAGTATGGGGTGGGGTTTGGGAGAAGAAAATAATTAAACAAGGTAATTTCGGAGAGTTATAAATACTATACAAACAAAATGGGTAACCAGACGGAGAATGACCGTGACGGAGCAGCTTTCCGTGGCAGAGGCTAGGCCACAGAGTAACCTTCAGAAGTGGCTTTTGAACCAAGAGCCTGGTGTGGACAAGGGGCCAGCTCTGCAAAGAGCCTGAGAAAGGGCGTCCTGGCAGAGAAACAGAGGTGCAAAGGCCCCGAGGCTTCCTCTGTTCCTGCAAAGGCTGTGAAGCCGGCACACACCGGAGGCATCTTTGTCCCAGGACGAAGGTGAAGAGAAACTTGGGGAGATGGGTGAAGGAAAAGAAGTCGAGAAAGAAAGGCAAGAGAAATGGGAGGGCAACGAAACCAACCATGGAGAACTGGAGGGAAAGGAGGGAGAGAGTTCACGGAGGGTACAGGGAACAACCCCCAACACATCCTGTGCTCACGGAAGGAGAAAGGGGGGCTCTAGCGCGTGGGGAGCGGCCACAAGGCCTCTGCTCCTGTGTGGTTACCACTTGCCTCCACATGTCTGCACCCAGCATCTTTGCTAGCTTTGTGCGCGCTTGGTTCTTATGTCCCCCAGTGGCTTATCAACTCCTCAAAGGCAGAAAGCACACCTTATGCCTTTTTCTTTCTGCACAGCACTTCACACCATGCTTTTGCACATGCGGGATCATTAACTATTTTCTGGATAAGTGGACAGAGGCGTGGACAGATGGATGGATGGATGGGTGGACAGATGGATGGATGGATGGACTGATGGATGGATGGACTGACGGATGGATGGGTGGACAGATGGATGGATGAATGGATGGATGAATGGATGGAAGGATGGATAGATGGATGGACGAATGGATGGATGGATGGACGGACAGATGGAGGGATGGACAGACAGATGGAGTGATGGACAGACAGATGGATGGATGGATGGATGGATGGATGGATGGATGGACAGATGGATGGATGGATGGATGGACAGATGGATGGATGGATGGATGGACAGATGGATGGATGGACGAATGGATGGAAGGATGGATAGATGGATGGACGAATGGATGGATGGATGGACTGATGGATGAATGGATGGATGGATGGATGGACAGATGGAGGGATGGACAGACAGATGGAGTGATGGACAGACAGATGGATGGATGGATGGATGGATGGAAGGATGGATAGATGGATGGACGAATGGATGGATGGATGGACGGACAGATGGAGGGATGGACAGACAGATGGAGTGATGGACAGACAGATGGATGGACAGATGGATGGATGGATGGATGGATGGATGGATGGACAGATGGATGGATGGATGGATGGATGAATGGATGGAAGGATGGATAGATGGATGGACGAATGGATGGATGGATGGACTGACGGATGAATGGATGGATGGATGGATGGACAGATGGAGGGATGGACAGACAGATGGAGGGGATGGACAGACGGATGGATGGATGGATGGATGAATGGATGGAAGGATGGATAGATGGATGGACGAATGGATGGATGGATGGACGGACAGATGGAGGGATGGACAGACAGATGGAGTGATGGACAGACAGATGGATGGATGGATGGATGGATGGATGGATGGACAGATGGATGGATGGATGGATGGATTGATGGATGGATGGACAGATGGATGGATGGATGGATGGACGAATGGATGGAAGGATGGATAGATGGATGGACGAATGGATAGATGGATGGACTGATGGATGAATGGATGGATGGATGGATGGACAGATGGAGGGATGGACAGACAGATGGAGTGATGGACAGACAGATGGATGGATGGATGGATGGATGGATAGATGGAAGGATGGATAGATGGATGGACGAATGGATGGATGGATGGACGGACAGATGGAGGGATGGACAGACAGATGGATGGATGGATGGATGGATGGATGGATGGACAGATGGATGGATGGATGGATGGACAGATGGATGGATGGATGGATGGATGGATGGACAGATGGATGGATGGATGGATGAATGGATGGAAGGATGGATGGATGGACGAATGGATGGATGGATGGACTGATGGATGAATGGATGGATGGATGGATGGACAGATGGAGGGATGGACAGACAGATGGAGGGGATGGACAGACAGATGGATGGATGGATGGATGGATGGATGGACAGATGGATGGATGGATGGATGGATGGATGGATGGATGGATGCATGGCTGGATGAACATGGATGCTCATGTAACTTAAAGAACATTTCTGACATTCAGGCTGTTCTGAACCAAGGAAGAGCAAGTTGTTCAAAAGAATCTAGGAGGTTTAGTAAGAAGAAGGATTATTGCTATGTAAAGAAAAACATGAGTACCTGTTTTTTTATTTTTGTTTTTATGAAATGTCTGTGTTGTACCCCCTCCCCAAATTTATATGTTGAAATCTCAATGTTCAATGTGATGGTCTTAGGAGGTAAGGCCTTTTGAAGGTAATTAGGTCATAAGGGTGGAGCCCCCATGAATGGGATTAGTGCCCTTATGAGACATGAGAGCTTCCTGTCACTCTGCTTTGCATCATTTGTGGACACAGTGAGAAGGAGGTTGCCTACAACCCAAGAAACAAGTCTTCACCAAGCACTGGCTCTGCCAGCACCTTGATCTTGGGCATCTCCAACCCCAGAAATATGAGAAATACATGTTTGTTGTTTAAGCCACCCAGTCTATTGTCATTTGTTCCAGCAGCCTGAACTGCCTTTGCTAGGTATACCAATGTAGAAATGAACCAGAACAGGGAAGTGATATGAAAGAGAGGGAAAAAAGTAGCAAATGTAGCAGGATGACTAATATTCTCAGGTTTCCATGTTCTTCTCTTCCTGCAGGAAACCACACTGTACTGTATTCCCCAGACTTCTGTGCGGTTAGATATGGCCATGTGATTGATTCTGAGCACCAGAAAGTTAGTGGAATGGATGTGCACTACTACCAGGCCCATAGAAACCTCCCTCATATTCCTTCTTCATCCACTGGCTGAATAAAGGGGGCTCCAAGAGTATCAAAGAGGGTGGAACCATAAGACAGAGGGAGCTTGGGTCCCCGCATGGCTGTGTGGAGCAGAGCCCTCTGGCTGATGGCTGAGCCATAACCCACTGAGATGCAGGGGTTGTTTGTTACAGCAGCTGGTGTTACTTATCCTGACCAATATAGAAGAGATGAAGAAGGTGAGAAGTAGGGGCTCTTTCTTCATGCAGAAGACTCTAGAAGAAGGAGACCTCAGCTCAGCGGAGTCTAGATGCCAACCACTGAAAAACGGGACAGGGACATGAAAGAATTCTCTCAGTGACATCAGTGTGGTAGACAAATGCAGGAAAGGGAGGACAGGAAGGCTTTATTTTTCCCAAGAGTTATAGATACTAGAAAAAGCCACTTGACGTGGAGTCCAAACTCACGTATTTTTAAAAGGAGAGAGAAAAAGAGGTTTTGTTGGAACTTTCTTTTGAAAAATAAATTTACAATGATAAAAACTCTATAAGCTAATCTTATCTTAATTTAACAAGGCTTGGGAGCTCTGCTCTAATTCTTGGAGCAGAAAAATTACAAAGAATGATTTTTTTCTTTAACTTTCTGTATTTTTTTCCCAGTAAGACTTTCTAAGGGCACAATCGACATTCTTACTTCACATTTGACTTTTTTTGCAGCTCTTTGGTTCAGAAATAATCTTTTTTTTTTTTTTAATGTTCAAGGGCTTAATCATCATTTCCATGGGCTTCTTTGAATACTTTGAAATTCAAATCATTATCTTTCATGAGTTCAGACCCAGGCCAGCTTTAATATTGCTGGGAGAATTCTGGATCAGCCAGACACGAGATACCCCGTCACCAACTTCACACACAGATGGGGTCTGAAGTGTGTTCCTTTCTTCGTTCCCTCAAGGACATGCCAAGGGGGACCTCTGGAATCACCGTCCTGCCCAAGGGACTTAAAGAAGCCGCGTCTCGCAGGGGGCAACCCTCCACGGAACTCAAATGGCCAACTTGATTTCGGAGCAATTTGCTGACAGGCGTCGAGGTCAGAGTCGCTAACTGACTGCGCGTTCTCCTGGAAGATTCCCAGGCTGCTGTTTACCCTGATTCCTGGCCATTCCTCATATTTCCTACGACTGTTTTTCTAGCCTACTTAGTTTGGTGACATGCATGGGGAAAATATCACAGCGGGAAGGAAGTTTTTGCTCAAAACTCAGAAGGAAAGCAAGAGTGAAGGGAAAGAAGGTTAGAAAAAAAAAAAGACTGAGAAATACTGAGTGCTCCCATGAAGCAAATAATTTCCCAGGGTGTCTTAACATACAAGGAAACGCCATCACTGCAAAAATAACCCAAGCTGAGGAAAATACCCGCCCAGATTTATTTTCTGTTCTTGTGCTGGACTCAGTGTGCAATGAGAGTCCTGGCATCTGCTGAGGTCCGGGCCCCCGGGGAGCCCCTGCTTCAGAGAATTCTGGCCACCTGGGAGTGTCTTATCATTGTTTCTCTCACCTGGGCTCAAGAAGCCGGGCACTGGGTTTTGGTTTCGGTGTTATTTTCTGTTTCTTTCCCTGTGCAGGCTTCTAATCAAAGGTGAAGTAGAATATGGGGGAATGTCTCTCTTGGAACCAGTGGCTGGATTCTTGTCACCAGTCAGGGCTCTGCCCAAAGTCACCTCCTCAGGGAAGTCCTCCCTGATCTTCCCATGTAATTGCCCCTCCCCGCTTCCCCAGTCACTCTGTATTTTCTCACCCTGTTGATGGTCTTTCACGGAAAATTAGAGCATTCACTTCTTTTGTGTGTCTTCTTCACTGCAGGCAACTCCGCGGTGGATGAGACTTTACCTGTGTAATTCACCAACCCATTTCCAGGACTGAGAAGCATGCTGGACACATAGCAGGAGTGCAGTAAGTATTTGTTGAGTTAAATAGAATCCTTAAGCTAGAAGCACTTAAGAAGAAATGATAGAAAACGCCTTTGCATTCCAGAAAGACTGAGCTCTACCTCCTGGGAGTTTCTTTATGGAAAAAGTTATATGCTTTGATTTTTTTTTTTTTTTTCCTATAGGTGATTCAATGAATGTACCTCTTATTTAAAGCACAGCATGAATAACTCAGGATCCTGGGGAAGAATACAATGAGAGAACTGTGTCAAGTCAGTCTTTGGCCTGCTGTCTGATACACTGGGGGTGCTCAATGAATATTGCATTCAATAATAATAACTCACACTGAGCTCGTGGTCAACTAAGTCTTGTCATTTTAACACATGCTGCTGTGAATCTATGGCTTTCATTTCCAGTCCTTCTGGTTTTTTTTTTTTCTTGTTTTTGTTTTTCATTTTTATTATTTATTTTTTTGAGACGGAGTCTTGCTCTGCCACCAGGCTGGAGTGCAGTGGCATGATCTTGGCTCACTGCAACCTCCACCTTCCGGGTTCAAGAGATTTCCCTGCCTCAGCCTCTGGAGTAGCTGGGACTACAGGCGCACACCACCACGCCCAGCTAATTTTTTGCATCTTAATAGAGACGGGGTTTCACTATGTTGGCCAGGATGGTCTCAATCTCCTGACCTCGTGGTCTGCCTGCCTTGGCCTCCCAAAGTGCCAGGATTCCAGGTGTGCACCACCACACCCAGCCCCTTCTGTGTTTTTAAGATGTTGTTTGATCTCTGTTACAATTCATCCCGTTCTGCTCTGCCAAAAACATTTCATGGTTCACCAGACTATTCTCTCCAGCTTTGTATCATTTTTTAAACGTGATCAGCCTAGCCTTTGAAGGCCTTGTGAAAAATTGTTAATGAAAACGTTTCTTTTGCTCATACCTATTGGCCAAAACAAGTCACACGGTCAAGCCTGCTCTCAATGGTGCAAGGACATACGGAAGTGTGGCATGGAGCCCAGGGAAGGGCAGTGGCTACCTGGAACAGCAATACAGTCTCCCAGCTACGTGGTACTATGTGCATGAAGAGCGGAATCCACCTCCGACATCTTTAGAAATTGAGGCTATTTTCCCAATACTACAGTGTCTGGAGTTATCAAGCTAATGGCAGCTCACTCATCTCCTCTATCAGCATCCTGATGACTCTGGGATATAATTTAGATATTTGGGGGGGGTACCCCACCCCTGCATGTGCTCAGAAGGTAAGGGTCTTCCCATAAATATTCACATCATACCCTAGGGTTGTCAGGATGCTGACAGATGAGACAATTGAACTGTTGCTGGTTTGATAATTCCAGACGCTGTCGTATTGGAAAAATAGCCCCATTTTCTAAAGAGTGGGAAGGTGGCTTCCGCTGTGCACGTCTGTCATCACACATAGCAGGTATTGTATTGTTCAGGACAGCCACTGGCCTCCGCCTACACATCACTGTCTTACAGACTACTCATGACTTGGAAAAGGGACTTAGCCCCTCTTGCCTCAGTTTCCTTGTCTGTAAAACGGGGATCATAATAGCACCTACCAAATAGGGTTGTTATAAAAATGAAATGAGTTCACATGTGGGAAGCACGTCAGACAGTGTCCGGTGTCAGCTGTGGTGACGGTCATCACACGCAGGTCCGCTAGAGGGACATCGATGGCAGTTGTGACTTAGGCAGTGGAGGGAGAGCAGAGTCGGTGAGAGTGCTACCCACCCAGTCTCCAAAGCAGATGGAACCCAGGACACTGACTGCCAGTCACATCAACGTTTTCTCCACCTGATAAACGACCAGCTGTGCAAACACTGCCCTCTTCCTCCAGGACTGCTGGGAAACCGCTGAGGGCCTGTGCCCTGGGGAGTTTCCTGACTCTTTTCAGGCCTCCTGGGAAGAAGTCTCAACGCTGGAAAGCCCAGAGCCCTTGGGCTGGCGACGGCCACTTATCGGTGGCACTCCCATAGGCTCGCAGCGGTGGGGAGAGCAGGATTCCAGGAGAAGGCAGAGCCGGCGGGCTCAGGCCGGAGACTCACGCTGGCTGCCCGGGACCCACGCTGGCTGGACTCACGCTGGTTGCCCCAGGACCCACGCTGGCTGGACTCACGCTGGTTGCCCGGGCCCCTTCCCGTGCCCACTTGGACTCCTCTCAACCCATGTTTTGCCTCCTGCTTCTGCAGAGAGCAGCTCTGCGCAGGTGCCACGGGACAGCTCTCACCTTAGTGCACACCCCATACCCCTCGCTTCCCTCCCCGGGCTTTGCAGATGCTGCAGTGTGTGTTGCATCTACAAGAACCTGCTTGGCCCCCCTGCCTGGGAAACCCAGGAGTGTGGGGCAGGGTTGACATCCACAGAGTGCCCCTGCCCCCGTGACCAACAGGGGACAGCGGCTGATAGACAATGCTTCCCCTTTCATCCCCTGGGGAACATTTCTGCAGCTGCTTTCAGGAGACGGCAGCTCCTGCAGAATGCTGCACCAGCCTCTAAGGCTGTGTTCATGGGCGGCCCCTCCTCCACTTCCCGCCCAGCCCTGAGCCCAATTCCCACACACGCAGCCTGCTCACCAGCCTTCAGCTATAGCTCTGCTTTAGCGGCGAGCCCAGGCTGATACTGGTTTTCTCCCACTGCTCCTAATCTACCTCCACCTCTTATGCAGGAACATAGGTGCACGCCCATGCACATGAGTGCATGCACACAGGCTCACACACATGCGTAGCACATGTCCACATGCATGCACACACACATGCACACACAGATGCACACAAGCGCACATGCGTGCACACACATGCACACAGATGCACACAAGCGCACATGCGTGCACACACATGCACACAGATGCACACAAGCGCACGTGCGTGCACACACATGCACACAGATGCACACAGGCGCACATGCGTGCACACACATGCACACACACAGTTTGTGCTCCTCTCAGCCTCCAAACATAAATCAAACCACATCTGCAGGGAGACGATTTTCCAAGTGACGACCACAATTTAGCAAATGGAGCAGACCCATTTCCCCGCGGGCAAGAGCTGCATCTGCCATCGGTGGTGCTGGGCGCTGATGGGGACCAAGGTGGCAGGCGTGTGGCCACGGAGACAGAGAGGCTTCACAGGGAGGGAGGGGTGCAGGCTGTTGGATGAGCCGTAGACTCGAGACCAGAAATTGCTGTATTTCCCTTCTCCTGGTGAAATGAATGCAGCCTCAGACAGATGCTGCCCTGCAGCTGTTTGTGGCGGGGGGCCCCGTGGCAGGGCAGTGACTTTGAAACGGGGGATTGGAATGGAGTCTGACAAAGGGGCCACTGTCTTTGAGGGAGCTTGACATGAGCCCAGCACAGCCTGAGCGGCGGGCGTTTGCACAGCTGCAGCTGGGAGCAAACATGTACTTTTCGCTGACCTGGGCCCGTGGCTTCGGGCATTAAACCTGACACTTTCCAGATGTGCGGGGCCCTCCCTTTGGCACCGTGCGCAAACACTCGTCCCCAGGTACGCCCGCACTCACACACACATTGGCCCTGGCAGCGTGGCTCTGTAAATGCGGCATTGTGCGCAGACACGGGGCCCCTCGACAGATTCCACACCCAGACCTGAGGGGGAGGCCCCGGGCTGGGCTGGAAATTTATGAGCTGGATTTCAAAATAGTTCAAGTTCAAAGTCAGCTCAACAGCAGCTGCCTCTCTGACCACCATCATTCTTCATGCCTGGCTCCAGGTTGGGTGGCAAGGGTACACTGAGCATGCCTTCCAGAAGGTTCTCTTCTACCCACATTAGCATGGACCCTGAGAGCCCCAGCAGCAGTGAGGGGAAGGCTCAGCAGGAGTTTGGGGAGCCGGGAGGGTACCCCTAGCTGGCCACTCTCCCTCAGTGTTGCTCGCACAAAGCCTCTGGGGTCCTGAGTCTAGGGGAAAGATGTGTGGCCCACGGCTGCCCTGGGGGTCTCCAAAGGCCTAACAGACCACACTTGCCTGGCTCAGGCGCTCCCTCGAGCTCCGTGCTCTGAAAACTGCCCCGCTCAGCAATCCTAGCTGGAGGGTGGGAGGAAACAGATGTGCCAGGGCCCTGTGCTAACAGAGGCCACGTGGCTGCAGGTGGGTGGGGACACTTGGATGGCCTCGTCCTCCCCAGTGAAGAAGAGGAGGAGGAGGCGGATAGAGAGGGGGAGGCAGAAGAGGCGGAAGAGGTAAGGAAAAAGGGAGGACGAAGAGGAAGAGGGGAGGGGAGAGGAGGGAGAGGAAGGGGAGGAGCAGGAGGAAGGAGGGGGGAGCAGGAGGAAGGAGGGGGGAGGAGGAGGAGGGAGGGGGGAGGAGGAGGAGGGAGGGGGGAGGAGGAGGAAAGGAGGGGGGAGGAGGAGGAAAGGAGGGGGGAGGAGGAGGAGGGAGGGGGAGGAGGAGGAGGGAGGGGGGAGGAGGAGGAAAGGGGGGGAGGAGGAGGAAAGGAGGGGGGAGGAGGAGGAAAGGAGGGGGGAGGAGGAGGAGGGAGGGGGGAGGAGGAGGAAAGGGGGGGAGGAGGAGGAAAGGAGGGGGGAGGAGGAGGAAGAGGGGGAGATGAGGAAGGAGGGGGGAGGAGGGGGGAGGAGGAGAAAGGAGGGGGGAGGAGGAGGAGGGAGGGGGAGGAGGAGGAAAGGAGGGGGAGGAGGAGGAAAGGAGGGGGAGGAGGAGGAAGGAGGGGGGAGGAGGAGGAGGAAGGAGGGGGGAGGAGGAGGAAAGGAGGGGGGAGGAGGAGGAAAGGAGAGGAGGAGAGAAGGGAGGGGGGAGGAGGAGGAGGGGGAAGGGAGCGGAGATCGGGACTGCGGGCAGCAGCGTGGGCAGGAGGTAGCGGTAGCTTTCTCGGCTGGGGAAGTCCCCAGGGCCAGCAGCGGGAGAAGCCCGGCTGAGAAGGTGAAGCTTCCCTGCTGGGCTCGGGTAGAGGAGCGGCTGTCCTCCCCACCTTGCTTGTGGATGGCAGGTCCTGGGTTGTGGAGGCTGCCGGGGAAAGCCCTTGCCCAGGGACAGCACTGACTCCCAGGCTGCTTCTCCTTCTGGGACGAACCTGAGGATGCTGAGACACTCGCCAGCTCCCGGGATCTGGAGAGGACACTGGGAGGCTCAGGGACACCGGAACCCACACCTGGCATCCCCAGACACTTGACTAAGCCCTCCGTGAGCTCCGGGTGTAGAATCCACCATTTCTTTCTATCTTCCTCATTCTTATCGGGGTTGGGTGGCAAGGGGACGCTGGGGTGCAGTGGTCACAAGTAAAGCGCACACATTGTGGGGGTGCAGCTCGGTATGTCTTACAAATACACCCCTATATGACCACTAAAAGCACAGGGCGCCATCACCACCCCCAGGGCCCCCCGCTTCCTCCCCAGCAGCGACCCCCAGAGCAGCTGTTAGGCCAGCTTCCATCATCACTGGTGATTTGTGCTGAAGATGAAATAAGCTTCATCCTTTCCACCTAAAACAAAGACGTAGAGTCACTGAATCCGCCTTAAATGCCCCTCACAACGTGTGCTCTTCGCGCCTGGCTTCTTTACCCAGCGTAATACTCTCAAAATCCACCCGCGCTGCGGAACGTCTTGGTAATTTGTTCTTATTCTTGCTGAATGATATTGTTCTGTGAGAATATATCGTCATCTACTTTGTTCTTTCGCTTGTGGACATTTGGGTTATATCCAGTTTAGGGTTATTATGAATAAAACGGCAATGGATATTCTTGTATCATACATGTCTAAGAAACTAATTCTAATCCCAGTACCTTGTGGTATCTATCTAATCTAGCTAGCTAGCTATTTATCTATTATGTATCTTGATCTATCTGTGTATCTATGTATCCATCATTTATCTTGATCTATCAATCAATCAATCAATCATCTGTCTATCTTGACCTATCTACCATCTATCCATCCGTCCGCTTGTCTGGTCATGTATCCATCCATCTGTGTATCCATCCATCCATCCACCCATCGCTCCCTCCCTCCCTCCCTCCCTCGCATCCACCCATCTCTGTATAACTGGCGGTCGCTCATACACGGAACAAGATCATTCCTCTTGGGGCAGCCCTTTCTTCCTTGTCTTCGCCACTAAATGTTTTGAGGCCCACCCTGGGCAAGGTCTACGCTACCCACATCACACATCTCCTTGAACCTCCCCCTCAGCCTGAGGGCAGGGATGATGTCTGCAGAGGAGAAGAGCGGCACAGTGAGGTGGGGGGACAGGTCGAAGTTCCGGCGCTCAGCAGCGGGGAAGGTGACATGGGAACTCGGGTCTCTCTCCTGCTGGAGCTTGGGCTCTGCCTCTGGCACTGGTGGCGCGTGGCTGGACTGAACGATGTCTCCCCTCGGCCGCACTTTCCACTCGCAAGGACTTTCATAGCCACCGTGTGGGTTTCTCTTGCTGCTGTGACAAATTATCAGAAACTCAGGGACTTTTATTTTTTGAGACAGAGTCTTGCTCTGTCACACAGGCTAGAGCGCCATGGCACAATCTCAGCTCGCTGTGACCTCCGCCTCCCAGGTTCAAACAATTCTCCTGCCTCAGCCTCCCGAGTAGCTGGGATCACAGGTGTGCACCACAGCACCTGGCCAATTTTTGTATTTTTAATAGAGATGTGGTTTCACCATGTTGATCAGGCTGATTTCAAACTCCTAACCTCAGGTGATAGACCCACCTTAGCCTCCAAAGTACTGGGATTACAAGCATGAGCCACCGCGCCCGGCCCAGACTTAGTGACTTTAAAAACACACACATTTGTCATCTTCCAGTGCTGTGGCTCTGACACAGATCTCACTGGGCTAAGACCAGGCTGTCAGCAGGGTGGCTCTGCCTGGAGGCTCTGTGGAGAATCATCTCTACCTTTCCAGCTCTGGTGGCCGCCCCCAGCCCCAGGCTCATGGCTGAGTCCTTCTCACGCTGCCCTTTCTAGATCTTTCCTCCATGGCCACATCTTCCTTTGGCTGTCTTTACTTCTCTCACTTTTCTTTCTCTCCTTTCTCTTTTTTTGGAATCTCACTCTGTCACCAGAGCTGGAGTGCAGTGGCGCGATCTCAGCTCACTGCAACCTCTGACTCCCTGGTTCAAGTGATTCTCCTGCCTCAGCCTCCTGAGAGGCTGGGATTACAGGCACAAGTCACCATGCCTGGCTAATTTTTGTATTTTTAGTAAAGACGGGGTTTCACCATGTTGGCCAGGATGGTCTCGATCTCCTGATCTCGTGATCTGCCTGCCTCGGCCTCCCAAAGTGCTGGGATTACAGGTGCCACGCTGAGATGAGGTGGTCCCGGGACGTGAGAGTCAAGAAAACCAAAGCCGAAGATGGCTGATGACTAGCAGCTTGGGATTGTAGCTCCCAGTGAAAGCGCAAAGAACGAGAGGACGCCACACCTTCACATGAATTCTTGTTGCTCACGCACCAGGAGATTCCCAGCGGAGGAGCCCCACGGGTCGCCAGTGCGACTCTTGTGACAGGCGAGGCGGTTTTGCTGGCGCCTCGGAGCGTCGGTTCTTGGTGCAGAGTCAGAAAAGCACCATCAATCTTAACGCCGCTGATTCAGTCGGCGCAGTGGGTTGCTCAGATTTCGGCGCTGAGAATCAATAAGTTGGACGTCCACTCGGAAACCCAATTACAAAGACGGTAATTATAAAGACCACAGATGGATAAATCTACAACGAAGGGAAGAAAACAGCCAAAAAAAAAAGCTGAGAATACCCAAGATCAGAACGCCTCTCCCTCACCAGGGGATCCCAGTTCCTCATCAGCAACGGAACAAGGCTTGATGGAGAGCGAGTGTGTTCCAATTACAGAAGCAGGCTTCAGAATGTGGATAATAAGAAACTTCTGTGAATTAAAAGAACTTGTTCTAACCTAATCCAAGGAAACTAAGAACTTTGAAAAAAGGTTTGACGAAATGTTAACAAGAATACACTATTTAGAGAGGAAAATAAGTGAATTGATGGAGCTGAAAAACACAATACGAGAACTTCGTGAAGTATGCACAAGTTTTAACAGCTGAATTGATCAAGCAGAAGAAAGGATATCAGAGGCCGAAGACCAACTCAATGCAATAAAACAAGAAGACAAGATTAGAGAAAAAAGGATAAAAAGGAACGAGCAAAGTCTCCAAGAAATATGGGACTATGTGAAAAGACCTAATCTACGCTTGATAGGTGTACCTGAATGTGACGAAGAGAATGAATCCAAGCTGGAAAATACACTTCAGGATATTATTCACGAAAATTTTCCCAACCTAGCAAGGCAGGACAATATTCAACTCCAGGTAATACAGAGAACACCACAGAGATATTCCTCAACAAGAGCAACTCCAAGGCACATAATCGTCAGATTCACCAGGTTGAAATGAAGGAGAAAATACTAAGGGCAGCCAGAGAGAAAGGTCAGGTTACCCACAAAGGGAAGCCTATCAGACTTACAGCAGATCTCTCGGCAGAAACCCTACAAGCCAGAAGAGAGTGGGGACCAATATTCAACATCCTTAAAGAAAAGAACTTTCAACCCAGAATTTCACATCCAGCCAAACTAAGCTTCACAAGTGAAGGAAAAATAAAGTTTTTTGTGAATAAGCAAGTACTCAAAGAATTCATCACCACCAGGCCTGCTTTACAAGAGTTTCTGAAAGAACCACTACACACAGAAAGGAACAAACAGTATCAACCTTTCTAAAAAATACCAAAAAGTAAAGAGCATCAATATAATGAAGATTTACATCAACTAATGGGCAAAACAGCCAGCTAATATTAAATGGCAGTATTAAACTCACATATATCATTATTAATTCAAAATTTAAGTTGACTAAATCCCCCAATCCAAAGACAGACAGGCAATTTGGATAAAAAACTAAAACCCATCAGTATGCTGCATCCAGACCCATCTCACATTCAAGGATACACAAAGACTCAAAACAAGGGATGGAGAAAGATTAACCAACCAGATGGAGAGCAAAAATAAATAAATAAACAAAAAGCAGAAGTTACAATTTTTGCCTCTGATGAAATAGTCGTTAAAGCAACAAAGATCAAAAGAAGCAAAGAAGGACATTAAATAATGATAAAAGGATCAATGCAACAACAAGAAGAGCTAAAGATCCTAAATATATACGCACCCAATACAGGAATATGCAGACATACAAGACTAATAAAGAGACTTAGACTCCCACACAATAATAGCGGGAGACTTCAACATTAACATTAGACAGATCAATGAGACAGAAGATTAACAACGATATCCAGGACTTGAACTCAGATCTGGAACAAGTAAATGTAATTAATATTTATAGAACTCTCCACTTTAAATATACAAAATATACACTCTTATCAGTACCACATCATATCAAGTTAGAAGTTTAAACGAAATGTTGGTTGGCTCCTTGTTTGTTATTCTCTTCCCTCATTTTCTTTTATGTCTCCATTATTAAGGACAATTATAGACATACCCATATTTAGATTGCATTCTAGCCCGGGCAATAAAGCAATACCCCCATCCTCTCTCCCGCTTCCTCTTTCTCTTTCTTCCTCTTCTTTATTCTTTTTCTTTTTATTCTTTTTTTCTTTCTCTCTTTCTAAAAATAAATAAATAAATAAAAGAAATACACCCAAGATATAAGGAATCACAAAAAAAAAAAAAAAAAAGAAAGAAAAAGAAGACCAGAGCCTTGCTTTCTAGACGTTTCCTCATGCCAGCCTGCACAGTATCAGAAACACTCTGGAGTGCGGAGCAGGCTCGGATTCTTTCCCATGGGTGCCCTGCAGCCCCAGAGTTTCGCATAAGAGTACCTGAGAGTCCCTGGGGAGTACCCCTCCTCCTGTCCCCCAGAAGGGCCTGGCAGTCCTGAGGTACAAGGCCTTGACGTGAAGACTAGGAGAGAGAGGGGCCCCTTACATTGTGGGACCAGTCACCCAGTCCACGTAGGAAATTTAGAAATCTCAGCCAATGTCGGAGGGCCTCCCTGCTCAATATCCCCGAAGACCTTACAGATTTCAAACCCAACCCCATTAAGGAATGGAGGGAGACACCATAAACTGCCCCCAGAACACTCTGATTTTAACAAAATGACCTGAGATACCGGCTGAGAATCTGTTCTGGCAAGAGGCAGATTGGGGGCTTCACACAGAAATTGGGTTAGAGAAAAATGAGTTTATTTTGGAGAGCGGAGCGTCTGAGCTTGTGAACCAGAAGCTGTGACCTGTCTTAGCAAATACAGAATTCACTGGGTCCTGAAGCGCCGAGCCATGTTGGAGCTCAGGGGTCCCTGAGGAGAGGTGGCTGCGTTAGGTTATGAACATGGCTCTGAATCTCCGTCCCTGCCCCAGGCCCAAGCGCTCTGCTTTAGAACCTTGCAGCACTTTCTTACCTGGACTCTGAGCCTACCCATGTGCCTGGCTTTGACCAACAGAACTGAGGCAGACGTGATGGTGCCACAGCCCCCAGCTGGGCCTCCAGGGGCCTTCCAGGTTTCCCATTGCTCTCGTGGGCCTCTGTCACCACCATGGGAACATGTCCAGGCGAGTCCCTGTCACTCCTGCTGAGACCAGCCCAGATCAGTCAACAGTCAGCTGCCCCCAGACAAATGAGCAAGCCCAGCCAGGCAGTCAAGCCACTAAACCGGCTGACTCCACAGGTGTGTGCCGTGCACTGAGGTTCGCACACTGTTACGTGGCATTACTGTGGCAATGGAAAACCGATACGATGGGATTAGGAAAAGCTTCTTGCAAGACAAGATGAGCTTCCCTGAGATCAATCTGGGGCAAGATTTTGCCCAAGAAATTAATAATCAAATCTTCTGAACATGAAAATGATTTTTCCAAATTTAGTTTTTTGACTTTCTGTCTTTATCCGTTTCGTGTTGTGATATAGAATACCACAGACTGGGTGATTTATAATAAATGGGAATTTATTGTTCCATGGTTCTGGAGGCTGGGAAGTCAAATATCAAGGTGCCGGCATCTGGCGAGAGCCTTCTTGTGGTGTCGTAACATGGCAGAAGTCACCACATGCTGGGAGGGCAAAGAGGGAGAGAGAGAGGAAGCAGCAGGTGGGAAGAAAGAGAGAGAGAGAGGAGGAAGGGGGAGAAGGCTCTCTCCTGTCACTCCTTGTGAGGACACTAATCCCATTCACGAGGGCTCTACCCCGTGACCTAATCACCTCTCAAAGGCCCCACCTCCTAATCCCATCATATTTGGGATTGAAGTTTCAGCAGATAAATTTTGGGAGGACACATTTAATCCGTTGTAATCATGGTGAAAAAAGTGTCTGAATCCTTCAGAGCAGTCATCAGAGAGGTTCTTTATTTAACTGAGAAGGGTTAACCCTGTCATCTCCACTGTTGGGAATGGATGAGATGGGCCCCCTCCAATGCCACCTGCAGCCTTACCAGCCTCCCTATCAGCTGAGGGCTGGGCAGGTAGGACACCGGGTTGCGAAGGCCCCCCATCCTGAGTCCTGGGACATGGTTCACTTTATTCTACAGGGGGCCCTGGTCCAGGCTGGTCTGCCTCTTCCCAAGGGGGATGATGTCCTGGAGGCTCTGGGTAACCCATGCCAGCTTCCCTGCTCCCCTGGGCCACTCTGCTACGGAAGGTGACACAGGCACAGGTCTAGGGTTAGGACATGGACATCCTTGGAGGCCGTTCCGTAGCAAGCCCACTGTTGTTACTTCGATCGACAGGGGTGGTTTGGGAGAGGAGGCTGTTAGTGAGGATGATGTGAGCTGATACGGTTTGACTCTGTGTCCCCACTCAAATCTCATCTCAAATGGTAACCCCCATGTGTCAAGGGAGGGACCTGGTTATATAGGCTGTGCTTCACCTGTGCCGTTTCTGGGATGCTGGTCCCCAGAGGGGCCGGGCTACAGCGACAATCCCAAGAACTCCATGAGAAGAGAATGGGATTTAGCGCCTGTCCAACTCCAGTACGACCTCACCGTAAGTAATTACACCTGCGAAGACTCTATTTCCAAACACAGTCACAGTCTGAGGTTTGGGCTAGATTTGAATTTGAGTCAAGGGGACTCTTCAATCCATTACAGTGACCGTTTAGGTACTCTCTAGCTCTCCCATCTCCGGGCCATAAAAGCGCATTTTAAATTCCAGGTTAGCTTTTCCCTGCCTGAAAATCCTCTCCTCACCTTTAACTGGTAGGTGGGTCTCAACTGATTGAGAACTAATATAATTGATCACATAGGGTGATGAATCTACCCCCAAAATATCAGAATCTACATCCCAAAGACAAAAAAAAAATGAATGCTCTAGGATATTTTAATTTTTGAGTTTCCATCATAGCTTAGTTAGTAAAAGGCTGGAGTCTCTCTTTTTTTAAAATCAAAGTTAAAAATACCTTTGCTAGGGTTAGGGTTAGGGGTTGGGGTTGGCTGGGGTTGGGGTTGGGGTTAGGGTTAAGGTTGGGGTTGGGGTTGGGGTTAGGGTTAAGGTTGGGGTTAGGGTTGGGGTTAGGTGTTAGGGTTAGTGTTGGGGTTAGGTGTTAGGGTTGGGGTTAGGGTTGGGGTTGGGGTTAGGGTTAAGGTTGGGGTTGGGGTTGGGGTTAGGTGTTAGGGTTGGGGTTAGGGTTAGTGTTGGGGTTAGGTGTTAGGGTTGGGGTTAGGGTTAGTGTTAGGGTTAGGGGTAGGGTTAGGGGTAGGGGTAGGGTTAAGTGTAGGGTCCGGGTCAGGGTTAAAATTAGGATTAGCTTTTATCTTTGCTCAGCCCCAGGAGAATCCATTAGAGGAATTCACTCAAGAGAAATGAACACCTATGTTCACACACAGACCTGCGCAGCAATGCTTATAGCAGCTTTCTTTGCAACAATTTGAATCTGGAAATAGCCAAAATATCCATCAACAGGTGAGTGGATAAATACACGGTGGTATAGTTGTTCTAAGTGCAGTGAACAGTAACACCGAACTGAGTGCTGATTCACCCAGCGGCATGAGGCACCTCACATATCCCGCGACGGTGAAGGGAAGCAGACACCAAAGGGAGCTCGCTGTGATTCCATTTATAAAAGGAAATTCTAGAAAGTTCCACAGAGTGATCACCCCAGGAGGGATGATTAAGGAAGGCAATGTGGACTGTTCTCAATCTTGACTAGGTGTCAGTTAGTCCCAGGCGTATAGTTTTGTCAAAGCCCCATAAGCTGTACATGTAAAATCTGCATATTTCATGAATCCATGTGCAAACGACTCCTCCATTCTTGAGAAGCGCTTCCGAGATTTATTTTCGAGGACACCACCAACACACAACTTCTGTCTCAGGGAGCTCCTTCTTGCTCTGTTGTGTGTGTTCACAGTGGCTTCCCACCTGGAGCAGGGGAAGCCTCAAGTGGCTGGACCCACCCCCACAGCAAAGCCAACAATCGCCCCGCTTCCCGCCTCCTGGCCCCCACTCTTACTCCATGGCTTTTGGGGTGTTGTGGACAGGCAGAGAAGCAGGAGGTTCTGGACTGAAATCCCGAGCAAGTTCCGAATGTCCTGAGACCCTCAGTGCCACGTTGTCCCTCCACACCCAGCAGTGGAATCCGGGACCCTCAGGGCACCATGTCTGACCTGTGTTCCCAGCTCTCCACCTCACTGTAACGCTCTGTGAGTGGGTGGACGGCGCACCTTAAAATCCTCCTGGATTCTAACATTTGGTGAGTTCAGACCTCTTGCATTTCAACCAATAGGCTGAGCTCTTCCATCACGCTTTCACTGCTTCCTTTTTTTTTAGACAGTTTTGCTCTTGCTGCCCAGGCTGGAGTGCAATGGTGCAATCTCAGCTCACTGCAACCTCTACCTCCTGGGTTCAAGCGATTCTCCTGCCTCAGGCTCCTGAGTAGCTGGAATGACAGCTGTGTGCCACCACAGCCACTAATTTTGTATTTTTAGTAGAGACTGGGCTTCTTCATGTTGGCCCTGGACTCAAACTCCTGACCTCAGGTGATCTGCCAGCCTTGGCCTCCCAAAGTATTGGGATTCCAGGCGGGAGCCACTGCACCCGGCCCCACTTCCACTTCCTTTGGTTCCTTGGTGAAATCCAAGTAAGACCTGTGTTTCAGTTAATAGTAGTGAGCAATGTCAACTTCCTGATTTGGACAATGGGCAGTGGATGTGAAAAGTGTTGTCACCGGTGGGGCTGGGGTATAGGAACTCTGTATTATTTTTGTGACTTCTTGTGAGTCTTAAACTATTTTAAAATCAGAAAGCAAACAGCAGCAATGAACTCTCCGGACCCTACGACGTGGGCTTTCTAAGGGAGGAATATTTTATTTGTGTGTGTGCGTGTGTGCATGTGTGTGTGTGTGTGTGTGTTTGCACATCTGTCAGTGTAGGAGTGCACAGTTCTGTGTCTTCCGTAGTGGGAAAAGTTCCAGTGTGACTGGTAGGTGCCACGGTGCAGCGGTCACATGCCTGGGCTCCCAGGCTGCCTGGCTTTGAATCTCAGATCTATGACTCGCTCTTTGTGTGTTCTTGGGCAAGTGACTAACCTTTCTGCTCTCAGTTTCATTATCTGTAAAATGGGCGTCATTTTCCAACGCCTGGTCCCTTGGGCCATCGTGGGACAAATTGACGTCCAATATGTGTAAGCCCCAGAACAGCGTCTGATGCTTGGCCAGCACTCCATGAATGGCACGGCTTGTCACCTGCGAAGAGGTACTTGCTCTGAGTTTGTCCCCTGGGGCCAAGGCTCTCCCAAGACTGTCTTGTGCTCCACGTCATTCAGACCCTCCGGTATGTTTACAAGGGGACCGTCTTCCGTGTCTGGTGTTGAATTCCCAATACCGTCACTACAGTGCCTACGGAATCTTCCAGAACCCCACCCAGCAGGCCTGGATGAGCAAGCGCCCTCCTGCATTTATGACATCAGGAAACCCCAGGGCAGCATACAGTTAGGGGATTGGACGGCCACCAGCAGGTCCCAGCCTCTCGGGAGCCACCAAGCCCCCCTCGCTGACTTGAGGAGCACCTGCACTCTCTCCCCTGTGCAAGGACAGACACCAGACCTCGATTTCTTTTTTTTTTTTTTTTTTTTTTTGAGACGGAGTTTCGCTCTTGTTACCCAGGCTGGAGTGCCATGGCGCGATCTCGGCTCACCGCAACCTCCGCCTCCTGGGCTCAGGCAATTCTCCTGCCTCAGCCTCCTGAGTAGCTGGGATTACAGGCTCGTGCCACCATGCCCAGCTAATTTTTTGTATCTTTAGTAGAGACGGGGTTTCACCATGTTGACCAGGATGGTCTCGATCTCTCGACCTCGTGATCCACCCGCCTCAGCCTCCCAAAGTGCTGGGATGACAGGCTTGAGCCACCGCGCCCGGCTCCTCGATTTCTTAAAATAAAAATTATTTTGTTTTCAGGTGAGCTGGGAACACAGGGTCGCCGCTGCAGAGTCAGGGTGGGGACCGCTGCACTGGCCGCTCTGAGGAAGTGAGTGTGGCCTCGTTCACAGAATCCAAGGCCCTGCTTCGGAGGAAAGCCCCCACTCAGAGCCCAGAGCAGAGGGCACCTTTGTTTCCACACCTTGCTCTTGCTGGGCATCGGGCCGTACACTGGCCTCTAGGGGGGCACCTGCTGTTGCCTGGGCTGTTGGAGCACACTCTGGCCTTGTGCCCTTTGAGCTGAGCTGGGGCTGGACCTGTGCCCAGGGTGCAGCGTGCAGGGGGTTAAAGGAGGCAACCATAGAGAGAATGGACTGAATGGGGTCGTACCGACGTGAAGCGAGGTGGTTAGAGGCTACTGCACTAGTCCTAGCGATAACTGATAAAGGCCTGAATTGAAACGGCAGGGCAAGAATGAAAAGGATGAAGGAGGCGCAGGCGCGGGGGCTCACGCCTGTAATCCCAGCACTTTGGGAGGCCAAGGCGGGCAGATCACCTAAGTCGGGAGTTCGAGACAAACTTGACCAACACGGAGAAACCACATCTCTACTAAAAATACAAAATAAGCCGGGCATGGTGGCGCATGCCTGTAGTCCCAGCTATTCGGGAGGCTGAGGCAGAATCGCTTGAACCTGGAGATCGCAGTGAGCTGAGATCGCGCCATTGCACTCCAGCCTGGGCAACAAGAGCCAAACTCTGTCTCAGAAAAAAAAAAAAGGAGGAAGTGGATGCGAGATGTACTTGGGAAAGAGTGTGGTCACACGGTGGCAGCTGACCCTGTATGGTGGCGGGGGAGGCAGGGGTTGAGGTCTGGAGCCTGGGAGCTGGGTGAATGGGGAGGCACAGGCAGAGGAATACATGCAAGGCTTCCGGAAACAAGAGCGTGAGCTGGGCTTGGAAATCCCAAGCTCAGGGGCCAGACGATTCCAGGCAGAGAGGGCCTGGCATGCTCCTGGCGAAGACACCGGGTAGCTCCTAAAATGCCTGATGCCAGGAATCACCCAGGGTGCTGATGAGAGACGCAGTCCCCGGGCCCCTCCCATGCCAAATGTGTTCGAATCCCCAGGGATGGAGCTGGAAGCCCGAGGCTGACCAGGCGCCCCAGTGATGCTCAGCGGGGCAGGCTCAGTGTCACTGATATGGTGGGTTAGGAAGACCAGGTTTACCTTGCGACGCCATTGACTTGGCACTTATGTCAACAGCAGCAAGCCCTGAGAACTTGCTAGAGATGCAGATTCTCAGGCCCCATCAAGGCCTGCGGGGCGGGGGCGGGATCCGTGCGTGCACAGGCCGCCAGCACGCTGCTGCTCACTCACGTTTAAGAACCTTTGCTTTGCTTCATCTTCGGAAAGTCAGTCTCCCCGAGGACTGTTGGGAAGATGAAAGAAAGCTCTGGAAGGAAGGGCTTTGCGCTCAGTGAGGCCACGGGCAAATCAGCTTTGAGTCACTTCAGTCTCCACGCAGTCAGGACCAGCCCTATGGGAGGTCAGCCCCAGAAATGGCTGAAATCGCACAGAGGGCAAGTTCAGAGGTCAGAAGAGGAGGGCCCTGTCCCGAAAGATGAAGGCAAGAAGCTTCTGGAAGGAGATGAGGAATATGGCAAGACCACAAAGGGGCTGGGGAGAGGCCACTGAGGCAAGCCCCTGGCCCCCCCGAGTGGACAGCACTGTATGGAAGAAGCTTCCTTAGGGGCTGAGGAACAGGGAGCCAGAGCAGGGGGCAGGGAGCTCTTCCCGGTCATGGAAACCAGAGGAATTCGAGGGGCCAGAGGAGGGGGAAGCCAGGCGCGGGGAGATGCGGGTGGGCATGGGGCGGCAACCCCCAGGGATAGGCGAGTCCCCAAAATTGTTCTCTAAACGGCCTCACAACAGTGAGGCCCAGGTGGCACTTTCCTGCCTGGCATGTGGCGAATGTTTGACAAGTGTTTGTTGAGTGAATGAATGAGTGGGTGAACAGTTGAAGGAATTAGGACACAGAGAGAGAAGGGTGGGGGAGGGGCTTGGCAGGCAGGAGAATACATCTTCAGACCGGGTGTGGTGGCTCACACCTACAATCCCAGCAATTTGGGAGGCCAAGGTGGGAGGATCACTTGAGGCCAGGAGTCCAAGACCAGCCTGGGCAACATGGTGAAACCCCATCTCTACCAAATATACAAAAATTAGCCAGGTGTTTGGTGGTGGGCACCTGTAATCCCAGCTACTCAGGAGGATGGGGCAGGAAAATCCCTTGAATTTGGGAGGCAGAGGTTGCAGTGAGCTGAGATGGCGCCACTGCACTCCAGCCTGGGCAACAGAGTGAGACTCTGTCAAAAAAAAAAAGAAAGAAAGAAAGAAAATACATCTCCAGAGAGAAGCTCTTCCTAGTGCATGTTCCTTGGCCATGGACTGTGGCCCCACGTGAGAGACAGGGAAACCCAAGGCACAGAGAGGTTGAGCTTGTCACCCAAGGCCACACAGCCGGCTAAAGATGGAGCAGAATTGCACCGGCAGCCTGGCCACGGCCTGTGCTCCTAACCAAGGGGGTGGGGAAGGGCCAGAGATTGTGAGGTGGAGGAGGGGAAGGAAGACAGCCAGCAGTAGAGCAGGAGGCGGTGACTTCTGCGAGGGGCTGAGGGGACCGGCCTCCGTGCTTGGAAGAGTCTCTCAATGCAGCCTCCAGGGAGCAGAGGCTCAGTGTGGTCAGCTGAGGGCCAGGCCAGGGTCGTGGCTGCTAAGCCAGAGTGCCTGAAAACGTCCTGCATTTTCTCTTAGCCGTAAGCCAGGTAGGGAGGAAGCTGGGGCCCTCTGGAGACCCCTGAACCAGGTAGGTGGGCATCAACCAAACCCATGCACCCCTGGAAGAGCAGCAGCCACGGTGGCCCCAGGGTCATTCTGGGAGCCTTGCTGTGACCCGGTTCTGCTCGGTCTGGAGCAGCACAGGCCCCCGGACCCGGGGAGGGGTGTGTGAGAGACGGTTCCTCTCAGCTCCCTGCTCCTGTCTGGGAGACAGGCCAGCGTGAGTGACAGCTCCCTGGCCCGCAGGGCCCAGCTCAGCTGACCACACAAGGCCTGTGTTCTGCCCCAGAGCCAGCAAACTCCCAGGACCCCAGCCAGTGGACCCCCTTCTGCTGCCTGATCCCCAGGCCAGCTCCGTTCTGATTGAACCCCCCTGGCAAAAGGAGTATCCCCCCTGGGGAGGAGCCCTGCCTTTGTCCCTGAGGACAGCAAAGCCCATTTTCAACCCAGATATGGCTCCCACTCCTTCATGAGAGGAGAGGGAGCCACACACTTCCCAGGAAACACCTGCTCTGGGCTATGTCCCCCAGAAGATACGTTCAAGTCCTCACCCGGGGACTCATGGACAGCACCTTACTTGGAAAGAGGGTCTTTGCAGATGACCTTAAGTTCAGCTGAGGTCAAGAGGGGACCCTAACCCAATATGACTGATGTCCTTGTAAGCAGAGGAGAGATCACACAGGAAGGCTGTGCAACCAGGAGGCAGAGACTAGGGTGACACAGCCACAAGCCCAGGAATGCCCAGAACGCTGGCAGCACCAGGAGCTGGGAAGGCAGAGAAGGGCTCTCCCCAGGGTCTCAGAGCGCCCTGCCTCCACCTCAGCTCGGACTCCCAGCCTCCAGAGCCATAAGAGAAGTCATTGTTGCTTTAAGCCACCCAGTTTTGGGCACTTGTCATAACAGCCACGGGGAGTTAGTGCAGCGTCTGAGATACTTGGCGATGTCTCATCATCCCCTTGGACAGGCAGCTATGACAGGGGTGAACCCCAGTCACTGAAGCTGGAGGTCCACTGTGGAAGGCCACACCACCGGACTCCACAGAAAAGCAAGACTCAGGGCTCTGGAGTCCTGCCCACCTTCAAATCCTGCATTATTCCACCTGCACGTAATTGGGGCCCTAGCCCCTAGACAGGAGGGTTTCCACATGCCAAGGGTAGGAAGACCACTTGCTGCTTCTTTTTTTTTTTTTTTTTTTGAGACAGAGTTTTGCTCTCGTTGCCCAGGCTGGAGTGCAATGGCGCAATCTCGGCTCCTGGGTTTAAGTGATTCTTCTGCCTCAGCCCCCCCAGTAGCTTGGATTATAGGCATGTGCCACCACACCCGGCTAATTTTGTATTTTTAGTAGAGACGGGGTTTCTCCATGTTGGTCAGGCTGATCTCGAACTCCCGACCTCATGTGATCTGCCCACCTCGGCCTCCCAAAGTGTTGGGATTACAGGTGTGAGCCACCACGCCCAGCCTTTTTTCTTTTTTTTTGAGATGAAGTCTCACTCTGTCGCCCAGGCTGGAGTGCAATGGCTCAATCTCTGCTCACTGCAACCTCCGCTTCCTGAGTTCAAGAGATTCTCGTGCTTCAGCCTCCCAAGTAGCTGGAATTACAGGCATCCACCACTAGGCCCATGTAATTTTTGTACTTTTAGCAGAGACAGGGTTTCACCATGTTGCCCAGGCTGGTCTGAAACTGCCAGCCTCAAGTGATCCACCACCTCGGCCTCCCAAAGTGCTGGCCTTACAAGCGTGAGCCACTGCACCCAGTCTCTTTTTTTCCCATTAAAAAAAATTGTAGTAAAATATACATGACATCAAATGTGCCTTTATATCCATTTTTAAGGGTATGATTCAGTGACATTAAGAACATTCACAACGTTGTGCAACCATCACCACGATTTCCAGAACATTTTCATCGCCATGAAACTCCACCTCCCTTCCCCCCAGCCCCTGGTGACTGGGTTCTATGTTCTGCCTCTGTGGATTTCTGTTCTGGGTATTTCATAATAATGGAACATACAATATGAGTCCGGCTTCTTTCCCAGGGCGTGACATTACCAAGGTTCATCCCTGCTGCAGCATGCGTAAGAACCTTGTCCCTTTTTATGGCTGAATAATATTCCATTGTGTGGCTGGACCACACAATTTATCTTCATTCATTCATAGATGATTGGATGTATCTGTTCAATCACTGAGGGATGCATGAGTTATTTCCACTTTTTGGCTGAAAGGAAGGCCACTTTGATGACTGCATGGCTTAACACTTCAGCATTCTCACAGCCCCAGAGGGTATGTGTGGTTTAACAGTGAACAGGAAGCGTGAAGTTCTCTCTTATCTCCAGAGAAAGCTCCGGCTTCGTGAATAAGCACAACACGCCCGAGACAGGAAGAGGACAAGCAGCTCAGAGAATGAGGGCTGAGTGGTGAGGACAGATGGCAAGAAAAAAATAAGAAACGCCGGGAGTGTAGAGCCTAAGGTGCCTCTGAGATGTTAAGATTCTGAATTCCAAATGCCTGGAATGGTTTCTGAATAGAAGTTCCGTGGAGCGAGAGAGAGAAAACAAATCTTTGAGTTAAAGACTCATGAAAATATACAAAGTTCACTGCCAGAGTTCAGGACTCAGAAATGTGCTGGGTGTGGGGAGAGGAGGGAGGGATGGAGATCACGTTTCCAAGTGGGTTTCAGCTTATCTCTTCCGCATCTACAGTGTGACCCAAGGCTGAGTCATTTGGTGCGAAGTGATTTTATCGGTACAGAATGATCCACGTGACGCCTTTTCCTTTAAAATCTCCATCTTCTGAAAAACTCAGCGCTCCGTCGGCCTTGCTGATGGAGCATGATGCACTGACCTCCCTCAGTTCAGCCCGTCTTGTTCTCCCTTCTGCAGTGCTCAGACGCGTTTTTGCTCCCTGCATTTCTGCGTCACCTCGTTTTAGACGTGTTCTTCTATAAGACACGTAGTCACGTGTTGGTTTTTCGCACTGGCGTGAGAGCTCGTCTTTGTGTCATTTAATCCATTTGTATTTATTTTCCCAACTAACACGCGCAGCGTCCCTTCTCTCATCTGGCCTTCCATTCTCTTTGCTATTTCCGCTATTTGGTGCTCTTTATATGCGGAACCATTTTCTTTTTCCCTCTAAGGAAGTCAAATGGTCTTTTGTCTAACAAGAGGCTTAAAGTACGAACCATTCAAGCCTCTCTGCAATGATCAAGGTCAGGAATGAAATCGTATCTGTGTAAAGTGAGATCATTGACATTGAACTATCTCCCGTCCCTCTGCCGCCTGTTCCCTGTGTGTGTGTGTGTGTGTGTGTGTGTGTGTGTGTGTGTGAATTTCTAATACCGTTTCCATCTTTAAAACAGGATGAGATTTTCTTTCAATCACGATGTTTGGCATATTGTCTTCGCTGGCAGTCATACCTTCTCCGGTTACAGAGACACTGTTGTGAACGTCATTCATTCATTCTGTGTTCGTTGCTTTTTCCTCCTGCAGCCTGGGCAGAGCCTGAGACTTGCTCTCTGCTCTCACCTGCTTGGTTTTCTTCTGTGTCCAAACTCCACTTTATCTCACAGCTTTAGTTTCCTTAACGGCTTCCTCAGCCCTTACAGCATGCGCTCTCCTCACATCCCCCTCTCTTTTTTTTATTGCTCCCTCCCCTTTCAATTCTCTCTCTCTCTCTCTCTCTCTCTCTCTCTCTCTCTCTGTTTTGTTTTGTTTTTGTGTTTGAGACTTGTCTTGCTCTTGTCACTCAGGCTGGAGTCCAGTGGTATAATCTCAGCTCACTGCAGCATCTGCCTCCCGTGTTCAAGCGATTCTTGTCCCTCGGCCTCCCAAGTAGCTGGGACTACAGGTGCCCACCACCACGCCCAAATTTTTGTATTTTTAGTAGAGAGGGGGGTTTCACCATGTTGGCCAGGCTGGTCTTGAACACCTGACCTCAAGTGATCTGTCCACCTTGGCCTCCCAAAGTGCTGGGATTACAGGCGTGCGCCGCCGTGCCTGGCCCTTTTCTCTGGGTTTTAAATGCCACCTTAGCTTCTCTTAGCCTTTTATTTCCGTCTCTTCTCGCACAGGCAGCCGTCTTCTCAGCAATGCTGGAGTTTGGGGTCATATGCCATGGGCCCGTGGCTCCAAATGCCCGTCATTCCTCAGCACCGGGCAAAGGTCGTTCGGCCTCAGGTGAAGAGAGACAAAGAAGGAAGTGGAGAAGTTTTGCTGGGTTTCCTTACTCATCTGGGAGGGGTCACCATGCATTTGTGTAACCATCTCTTTTCACTTAGTGGCCGGCATTGTAGATACAGTTCAGTTGTCCTTTTTTATGACAGGTTTATTTAGCAAAACAAAATGTTAGTAAAAGTTGGTGACTCTTTTTTGGTTCTTTATATTAAAAAAAAAAAAAAAAAAAAAAAAAAAACAGGCAAATAAACCAACAAAAAAACGATGCCCAAGTCTAGACTATTAAATCTGCAGCAGAGGGGGATTGCTCCAAGGCGGGAAATAAGGAAGACACTGGAGATTCTGCAAAAAGAGTGCAGGTGAGGCCGGGCGCGCTGGCTCACGCCTGTAATCTCAACACTCTCGGAGGCCGAGGCAGGCGGATCACGAGGTCAGGAGATTGAGACCAGCCTGGCCAACATGGTGAAACCCCGTCTCCACTAAAATACAAAAAAATTGGTCACGCATGGTGGCGGGTGCCTGCAGTCCCAGCTACTCAGGAGGCTGAGGCAGGAGAATTGCTTGAACCTGGGAGGTGGAGATTGCAGTGAGCCCAGATCATGCCACTGCACTCCAGCCTGGCCACAGAGCGAGACTCCATCTCAAAAAAAAGATAAAAAGAAAGAAAAAGAAAGAGTGCAGGTGAGGCCGGGTGCTGTGGCTCACACCTGTAATCCCAGTACTCTGGGAGGCTGAGGCAGGTGGATCACCTAAGGTCAGGAGTTTGAGACCAGCCTGGCCAACATGGTGAAACGCTGTTTCTACCCAAAATATAAAACTTAGCAGGGCATGGTGGCACACACCTGTAATCCCAGTTACTCAGGAGTCTGAGGCAGAAGAATCTCTTGAACCCAGGAGGCAGAGGTTGCAGTGAGCCGAGATCTTGCCACTATACTCCAGCCTGGGTGGAGTGGACAGAACAAGACTCCATGAAAAAAAAGAAAAAAATGCACAGGTGAGAGAATGAAGTCCTGGACCCAGAGAGGGCAGAAGAGAAAGAAAAGATCCAAAGAGAGTAATTCTGCCTTCGGAACCAGTAAAGGAAGAATCTGGAAAGGAGAAAAGAGAAGGGGTTTTCTTTTGGGTGATAAGAATGTTTTGGAACTAGTTAGAGGTGGTAGTTTCAAAACACTGTGAATGTCCTAAATGACCATTCGAATGTATTAAAAGTATATCTAAGTTGCTCACTTTATTATTTTATTTTATATTTTATTTTATTTTATTGTTTTGAGATGGACTCTCACACTGTCACCCGGACTGGAGTGCAGTGGTGAGATCTCAGCTCACTGCAACCTCCATCTTCCGGGTTCAAGCAGTTCTCCTGCCTCAGCGTCCCAAGTAGCTGGGATCATAGGCACACACAACCACACCTGGCTAATTTTTGTATTTTTAGTGGAAGGTTTTGCCATGTTGGCCAGTCTGGTCTTGAACTCCTGACCTCGATTCACCCGCCTCGGCCTCCCAAACTGCTGGGATTACAGGCGTGAGCCACCACGCCTGGCTTATTATTATTTTTTTTTTTAGACAGAATCTCTATTTTTTTTTTAGACAGAATCTCACTCCATCGTCCAGGCTTGAATGCAATGGCACTATCTCGGCTCACTGCAACCTCCGCCTCCCAAGTTCAAATAGTTCTCCTGCCTCAGCCTCCCAACTAACTGGGATTACAGGCATTTGCCATCACTCCAAGCTAATTTTTGTATTTTTAGTACAGATGGAGTTTCACCATGTTGGCTAGGCTGGTCTCAAACTCCTGAACTCAACTGATCCATTCACCTCAGCCTCTCAAAGTGCTGGGATTACAGGTGTGAGCCACTGTGCCTGGCCACATCGTTCACTTTAAAATGGTTAATTTTATGTTATATGAATTTCACTTCACTAAACAATGTAAATAACGGAGAAATATCAAAACAGGAGAGAAAAAGGCTTTTGGATATCAGATTAGCTCAAGGCAAAAGGGGCAGTGTCCATCTATCCAAGTGGTTTTCAACGCTCAATGTGTTGATTCATTTATCCATTCACCATAGGTTCAGTGAGAACTGGCCACGTGCCTGACACCGTCCTGGGTGTTGGAACGTGGCCGTGAACAAGCAGCGTCCCCGTCCTCTGCAGCTGACAGTGTAGCAGGGGAGACAGGTTGTCAGCCACGAGCAGAGCCTTGAAACATGCTTTCAGGTGGTGATTCACGCTCTGCTGGGAGAAAACGTGGGAGAATGTGTGAGGAAAGATGGGGCAGACTGAAGGCAGGGAGGCCAAGAGAGGCTTCTCTCAGCAGGTTACCTCGGAGCAGGGATTTCCTCCAAACCAGGGAGCCAGGCCGGGCGCGGTGCCTCACCCATGTAATCCCAGCACTTTGGGAGGCTGAGGCTGGCAGATCACTTGAGCCCAGAAGTTCAAGACCAGCCTGGGCAACAGGGTGAAACCTCATCTCTACTAAAAATACAAAAAGTTAGCTGGGCATGGTGGTACATGCCTGTAGTCCGAGCTACTCAGAAGGCTGAGGAGGGAGGAGTGCCCAAGCCGAGGAGGTCAAGACTGCAGTGAGTGGTGGTCATACCACTGCACTCCAGCCTGACCCTGCACTCCAGCCTGACCCTGTCTCAAAACAACAACAAAAACATAAGCAGCAAGCAAAGCTGCCCACATCTGGGAAAAGCACTTCCTGTCAGCAGGAACAGCAGGAGGTCCCGAGGGCAGGAAGGAGCTTGCTGAGTTCTGGATTTGCAGGGCAGCCCTTGTGGCTGGGGCAGTGGGACACCCGGACGTTCCTCTTTGCCCCATCTGGGGTGTGGCCTGGATGTCCCAGTGTGGCCAGGGCTGACACCACAGCTCTAAAGGGTCTCCCCATTCCTGCTTCCTCTATGTCTTCCACAAACTTCATTCACGCCAAGAAGCAGGCAAGATGAGAGTAAATAAACACTCACTCCATCATGCCTTGAGGTGGTGGGGAGCAGCTATCCTTTTTCTGTGTGTGTCACTGACCCCCTTCAACAGTTTGATAAAGCCCGTGGACCCCTCTTCAGAATAATCTCTCTAAACGTGTAGCATAAAATACCTAGGTTTGCAGACAGAAAATCCATTGAATCACAACAGCTATCACAATATTAAATAGATTTCTAATATTGTAAGGACACGGGCTTTTTTTTTTTTTTTTTTTTTTTTTTTTTTTTTTTTTGAGATGGGGTTTCGCTCTTGTTACCCAGGCTGGAGTGCAATGGCGCGATCTCGGCTCACCGCAACCTCCACCTCCTGGGTTCAGGCAATTCTCCTGCCTCAGCCTCCTGAGTAGCTGGGATTACAGGCACGCGCCACCATGCCCAGCTAATTTTTTGTATTTTTAGTAGAGACGGGGTTTCACCTTGTTGACCAGGATGGTCTCGATCTCTCGACCTCGTGATCCACCCGCCTCGGCCTCCCAAAGTGCTGGGATTACAGGCTTGAGCCACCGTGCCCGGCCGGGCTTTTTTTTTTTTTAAATTAAAATAAAATGTTTTAGAGATAGGGCTTTGCTCTGAGGCCCAGGCTGGAGTGCAGTGGCACAATCATAGCTCCCTGCAGCCTCAACCTCCTGTGCTCAAGTGATCCTCCCGCCTCAGCCTCCCGAATAGCTGGGACTACAAAACTCCACCATGCCCAGGTCATTTTTAAATGTTTTGTAAAGATGGAATCTCTCTATGTTACCCAGGCCAGTCTCCAATTCCTGCCTCAAGTGATCCTCTCACCTCGGTCATCCAAAGCGCTGGGATTATAGGCATGTATGCATCTGTAAAGAAGCCTGGCCTGACGTGGGCCTCTTTATAGATGCATTCAAGAACACACTCGAGTGGCGGGCCTGGAACTTTTGTAACTTTGGAGAAGCAACAAGAGTAAATGACGTTTTGGCATGGCTGCAACAGCAGCCACGTATTGTGGGTCCTTTTTTTTTGACGTGGAGTCTCTTTCTGTAGCCCAGGCTAGAGTACAGTGGCGCGATCTCAGCTCACAGCCACTTCCACCTCCCGGGTCCCAGTTCAAGCAGTTCTCCTACCTCAGCCTCCCAAGTAGCTGAGATTACAGGCATGAGCCACCATGCCCAGCTAATTTTTGTATTTTTTAGTAAAGACGGGTTTCACCATGCTGGCCAGTCTAGTCTTGAACTCCCGAGCTCATGATCCGCCCACCTCAGCCTCCCAAAGTGCTGGGGTTACAGGCTTGAGCCGCCGCGCCCGGCCTGGATTGCGGGTCTTTTGAACTTTGGTCTCTGTCTACCAGGAACAATACAGAGAAAGAAACGGCGGACAAAACCAGGCTTCAAAGTGGAGGAAAATACAGGCACGCTGCAGGCACGTAAGTCCACTCCGGGGCCGAAGCGCTTTCAGAAAGAAACAGCTAGAAGTTGGTTCTGTGTTGTTCAGGGAATTTGATTCCCCTGGCAGGTAAGCTCTGGAATGAGCCTTGAGTGAGATGCACTTCGCATCTGTCTGGTGCTGCCACGTCTGTGCTTAGAGAAAGAGGACGCAGAGAAAAACGGCACCTGCCCACCTCTCGAGCAGGGCAGAGACTCCAGTGTGGGCTGCACGCCACCTGCCCGTCCTGCCACCGGCCACACCCTCCCCAGCTGTGGGATCCGCTCTGTTCCCTTCTCTTCCAGCGATGATCAAGCGGGTGTTTCGGGAGCGCTCGGGGTAGCCAGGAGCTCAGCTGAGGGCTTGCTGTGGGAGTTCCCTTGATCCCCGTTCGCATTTTTTTTTTTTTTCATGACCGCCAGCGCTTTATTGCCTATCTAGTAAATGCCTCTTGGCTGAAAACTTTTCCATCTTTTCCCCACAGGGGTTCAAGCTGGCGGCATTTGCCATCCTACGGGGTCCAAGGGTCAGGGTGGACGGGGAGGAAAGGGTTGTGTTGCCTCGACTCTCCAGCCTCCTCCACTTAGCAAGGAGTCTTGCTGCTGCATGGTGACGTGGGCCATCCATGCTGGGGCAGAGCTGGCAACTCCGGGGCCTGGGTCTAAGGCACCATCTTCCACCATTTGAAGGCAAAGGGTGCCCGGCGGACGGTGGCGCAGGCGCAGATGTCTCCCACATCGTGCTGATTCGGAATGGAGGCTCGTCATGGTCAGGGAATATTCAAGTTTACCCTTGGCCAAGGTTAACCTCAGGACCACACCTTGCACCCCGGCGGTCCGTCTCCCCTCTCTGTTGCTTCCATATTCTGCACTGCCAGCCTCCCCTTTTCTTTCTCAGGGACCCGTCCTTCCTCCATGGAGATCTTGGTCCCGATGTCAACCCACCAGGGGCACAGAGCTTGGGCTGCTGCGAACGGCCTGTCGTGATCGAGCAACTTGCCTGTGCTTCTCCTGGCCACGTGGGAAGACAGCCCAGGTGATCGGGTTCTGTGCCTGGGCCGATGAGGCTTTAGATGGTGGAGAAGTCTAAGATCACACACCTGGAAGATGGATCCCCAAACTGGATTTGTTGGTAGGATGGGAATGAGCGCAGGCTGGCACTCTGAGGTAGTCCCTAATGAGACCAGGCAATTTCACAGGGGAACCATGGCATTCCTGGACGTCACCTTTGCTGGCACAGGAAAGCCAAGTCAAGGTGCGACCGGCTTCCTGCCTCGGCCCACCGTCTGCTGCGGGGTGCCTGCACCCTCCTCTGACCCTCTAAGCTTTCTTCGTGCACATTAGTGGGGCCTTATTTCCTGTTCTTGGAAACCTTCCAGAACCCTCCTAAGCTGGGCCGTTAAGTAACGAGACACGTACGACCTTAATGTGCTCCCCAACCGACACCCCGTTCTATACACACATTCCTTTCCCCTCCCTCAGGTGTCTTAGCTGCTAAGTCAATAATTTATTCCACAGTAGCCTCGTTTTGCTGTTTTTAAAAGCCTGCCCACTATGGGGTCTTTATTCATTGGTTCACCATGAAACTTTTTAAAAGAGAACTGGAAAGCATTTGTAGGAGGGAAAATTGCTGGGGGCAGAGTAGTAAATTGCGGAGCTCCCGGCCCCACGCCCCCACCCTGCTCCCTCCTTCCTTCCCTGGGCCATTAAATGTATAAAAGCACTAAAGACCATGCTTTTCGGGGCAATCTTTCTTGGTGACGGGCCCAGGGCCAAGGGGTGTGCTATAGATTTTCCCGTATAAATTAATACGTTATAATGGGCAACATGAGATGGGCGTGGGGTCACAGCAGCTGAGCTCTCTGGTTCCTCTATACAGCATCTGTAATTTAAAATTTTACAAAGAGTCTGAGCAACTTCTCAGTTCATAAGGGCTGGAGCGCTGCAGGGGCTACCCAACCGCGGGCAAAACGGCACATGGGCAGCCAGAAAACTGAGAAGGAAAAGCTGGCACCAGTTTTGTGATCTTGTGACCTTTCATTAGAGTTGTTTTTTTTTTTAATAAGAACTTCAGATGATCAAAAAGATTTAGAGATTAATACAGCAAAGATCCACACACCCTTCATGGGGTTAAGAAAGCAAATGTCCCCAGACAAAACAATAGAAGACCCAGCCTCCCGCTAAGAGTTACAGGTATCCCAAATTTGCTATTAATTATTCCTGTGCACGTCTTTAAACATGTCTGCGTAGGTATGAAAAGCTCCCAAACACCGTGTATTACATGTTCTAAGCTGTATCTTACTGTATCTAGTCTTCTACAACTCGCTTCTTTCACTCAATATTATTTTTTTGACACAGAGTCTTGCTCTATCACCCAGGCTGGAGTGCAATGGCACAATCTTGACTCACTGCAACCTCCACCTCCTGGGTTCAAGTGATTCTCCTGCCTCAGGCTCCTGAACAGCTAGGACTACAGGTGAGCGCCACCATACCCAGCTAATTTTTTGCATTTTTAGTAGAGACAGGGTTTCAGTATGTTGACCAGGCGGGTCTCGAACACCTGACCTCATGATCCGCCCATCTCGGCCTCCCAAAGTTCTGGGATTACAGGTGTGAGCCATTGTACCCAACCTTTTTTTTTTTTTTTTTTTTTGAGGCAGAGTCTTGCGCTATTGCCCAGGCTGGAGTGCAGTGGTCTGATCTTGGCTCACTGCAAACTCTGCCTCCTGAATTCAAGCTGTTCTCCTGCCTCAGCCTCCTGAGTAGCTGGGATTACACGTGCCCACCACTACACCCTGTTAATTTTTGCATTTTTAGTGGAGGTGAGGGGTTCACCATGTTGGCCAGGCTGGTCTCGAACTCTTGACCTCAGGTGATCCACTCGTCACAGCCTCCCAAAGTGCTGGGATTATAGGCATGAGCCACTGTGCTCACCCTCAATATTGTAATTTCGAACTTCATCCACGCTGACACACTTGGCAGTAGTCCATCCATTTTCACCATGGTGTGACGTCCCTTGTCTGCTGTTCTGCCGTGTGTGTGTCTTTACTCCTGTTGATGGCTGCATAGCATGTTTCAGGTTTCCATCATGGACAATGCTGCTGGATGCTCTCGCTCACATCTTCTTGTCTCTCGAGGGCAGTATTTTTCAAAATGAGAGTTGTAGTCATTAATAAGTATTGAAATGAATTTAGTGAGCCACGCCCAGCATTAAAAATAATAGGAAAAGAAAGCACTAGAAAGGCGTCACACATGGAGTAAATAATATGTCATGGCACTTTTGCTTCAGAGGGGTGTGCATGTGTGTGTGTGTGTGTGTGTGTGTGTGTGCGCGCATGCATGCACGTGCATAGGTGCTGGCTGGATTGGGGTCTAGATATTCCTTCCTGTGGGTCATGATTTGAAAAGTTTGACAGACATGGCTCTGGGGTATATATTTAGGAGAGAGACTGCAGAGTTACAGAGTGTGCACAGCCTAAGCTTTGCTGGATGCTGCCAAAATGCTTTTCAAATAGTTATACTGATTTACGCTCGACTTTCATTAAATTTTCATAGCTCCTTCTTATGGCTTTAAAGCACAAAGCTTGCTAATGAGAGCTAAGACCTATCTTATTGCTCTGCGGAAGGCTAGACATGAAAATCACAGCATATTAGCCAGCTCAGAGACCAGAGAGATCAATCTTTGCAGCCATTAACCAACCATATTTCCTTGACATTAAAGCTCCCCAGGATAAGCAGGTCCATATCCTCAGAGAGAGTTCCTCTTCTGGGCATGCTCTCTCTCAGTAGGAAGGCAGCAAATCAGGGAAAGATGATGACAGTGACCTGTGCTTTTCCTGTCACCAGCCCCTTTTCATCTCGACCTACCTAAAACCTCCAAGAGAGACAGAGTCTGAAAGTTCGGTCCAAGCAACTCAATCTTCTGTTTAACAACAATACAGCAAAACTCTTTGCAGAAATATAAGAGTCCAAAGTCTGCACGAGACAACTTTCATAAGACCCAAGATGCAATCCAAAATTATTTGACATACAAAGAACCAGGAACATGGGTCCTATCTTAAAGAGAAAAGACAACTCATGTCGACCGACCTTGAAATGATCTAGATTTTGGAATTATCAGATGAGGATTTTAAAGCAGGTGCTATTATTGCATTCAATATTTTAAAGGAAAATATACTCACAATGAACAAAAAGATGGGAAATCTAAGCAGAGAAACAGAAACTATAAAAAAGAGTCAAACAAATTCTAGAACTGAAACATACAATCTAGGAAACAAAACTATGGAGGTCAGCCTGCTCTCTCATCGGCAAGCAGGTGAATGAAGTTCCCCGTTAGATTAGCTTCACCCTAGCTTTACAGAATGACTTGTTATCTAGGAAACATGTCTACATATTTTGTACAAACCATTTCCTCTGCTACAATTCCTCCTTCTATAATTCTTTTTTTTTTTATCCCTAGGGACCTCTGGCACAGTTTCATTGCCCCTTCCTGAAGCTTCCCCTAGAACCTCTACTCTTCTCTTAGGCAGAACACTTGCTCCCTTCCCTGTTTCTGTAACAGACATCTCTTGTTTCTGTCTGCTAAACATGTATTTCCATATTTTCCTTTTAAGGGTAATCATTGCTCTTCTAGATTCAACCCATCTGACTTGAGAGGGGCTGATTTCTCCCTCCTGTCATCATGAATGTGTCCATGAACCAAACATGGCCATTCAGTACATTTCCAACCCATGGCCACATAACTGGGTCACTAAGGAGGGGCCTGACCAACCAAGCCAACGCAAGCACTCCAGATGACTCTGCTTGGTATTTTGGACAAAAGATTCTACTGCTGGTTTTCTAAATGAATACAATATAAGCCAGAAGCAGCTGGCAGCCACCTTATCACCTGTCTAAGAAGGACAATGTTGGGCAAGGCAGAACCAAGGGGCGGAGAGGGATCAATTCCTGATAGCAGTTGAGCACCCACGTCCAGCCATGCCTGAAGCCATCTGCCCTTGGATTTTTCAGTTAAGTGAGCCAGTAAATGTCATTTTCTGTCTCAGTAGGTTCAAGCCGGATTTCTATCACATGTCGCTGAAAAGTCCCCATGTCATCTAATTCTCTCAGACCTAATCACATTCTAGTAAGGAACTGGATGGTAAAGTCCTAAGGGTGGGGACTATTCTGCTCAACATTTCCATTGTCACACCCAGAACACAGCAAGACAGGCAGGAGGAGTTTCCTGACTGTGTTTCCAAATCCAATGCATCTTGGAAAACTCAACTTTTTCATTTTCTTATTGTCTTTGCACCACCTTATTCAGGTCTCACAAGGTGCCATTGTCACTGTATTACGGCTGGTAACACTGAAGCTACTGGCTATTTAGTGACTCACCTGCATTCTTGAAGCTAGTAAATTACAGAGCTGAGATGGTGAGGCTGGGGAGCTTATCCAGACAGCCACTTTCTTGGCCAATAAGACCACTGCTTCACACCCCACTTGATCACGGTGAGGAAGGTGGTGGTGCTATTTCTTTTTTTAGGTGTTGAAGGTACAAAAGCAAAAACTGACACGTGGGACCTAATTAAACAAAAGAGCTTCTGCACAGCAAAAGAAGCTATCCACAGAGTAAACAGACAACCTACAGAATGGAAGAAAATATTCACAAACTATGCATCTGACAAAGGTCTAATCTTTAGAATACAAAGAACTTAAACAATTTAACAAACAAAAAAAAAAACACCATTAAAAATGGGCAAAAGACATGAACAGACACTACTCAGAAGAAGACATACATGCAGCCAACAAACACATGAAAATATGCTCAACATCAATGTTCACTAAAGAAACGCAAATCAAAACCAGAATGAGATATCGTCTCACACTAGTCAGAGTGGCTATTATCAAAAAGTCGAAAAATAGCAATTGCTGGCAAGGTTGCAGAGAAAAGAGAACACTTATACACTGTTGGTGGGAACGTAAATTAGTTCAGCCACTATGGAAAGCAGTGTGGAGAGTCCTTGAAGAACTTAGAACTACCATTCGATCCAGCAATTCCATGATGAAATAGATACCCAAAGGAAAAGAAATTGTTCCACCAATTCATCGCAGCACTTTTCACAATAGCAAAGACACAAATCAACCTAAATGACCATCCAGTGGTGGGCTGGATAAAGAAGATGTGGTACATCCACACCATGGAATACTATGCAGCCATAAAAAAGAACAAGATCATGTTTTTTGCAGCAACATGGTTGCAGCTGTAGGCCATTATCCTAAGTGATCTAATGCAGGAACAGGAAACCATGTTGCATGTTTTCACTTATAAGTGGGAGCTAAACAGTGGGCACACATAGACACAAAGATGGGAACAACAGACACTGGGATTACTAGAAGGAGGAGAGTGGAGGGGGATGTGGGTTGAAAAACTACCCTTTGGGTGCTATGCTGACTACCTGGGTGACAGGATCATTTTACCCCAAACTTCAGCGACATGCAACTTACTTATGTGCCCCCGGACCTAAAATAACAGCTGAGAGTGAAGAAGGCGGTGAAGGAAACCGTAAGGAGAACGTGAGGGAAGCACACGGTTTGGAGGCGGATCCCTTTGCTTATCAGCTTACATCTCCCTGACAAAATTACAAACACAAAAGGAAAGTGAGTCTTAGAAGTACACATAAAATGTATCAGAAAGAAGCAAAAAGGAATGCGTTTTTAATGACTCATCCTTGGAAACTGGCGGCATCCTAACTCCTGTCAGTCTCCCAGGACCACCGTAACAAAGTACCATACACGGCGTGGCTTAAGCCACAGAAATTTATCATCTCACAGTTCTGGAGGCTCCACGTCTGAGATCCACATGCCAGTGGGGCCACACTCCGTCGGAGGGCACCAGGGAAAGGTCTGTCCCACACCTCTCTCCAGCTCCTGGTACTTCCTTGGCTGGTGACAGCAGAATTCTGTCTTCCAACGGGGTCTCCCTGGGTGTGCGTCTCTGTTCCAGTTTCTCCCTTTTGCAATGAAACTGATATACTGGACTAGGGGCCCCGCTACGCCAGTATGACCTTAACTGATGACATCTGCAACAAGCTTCTTTCCACTTGAGGCCACATTCTGAGGTGCTGGGGATTCGCACTTTGATGTATGAAGGGGCAGGAGTGCAGTTCGGTCCGTAGGCCTCCTCTTCACGTGGAATGATAGTGTCAACTTTAAAACGTGATTCCAACTTACCCTTCTTGGGTACCAGTGGGTGAGAGAAATTGAGATGAATTTATTGTCAGTAATTTTTGTAGACTCGGTGTCCAATTTTCATGTTCCTGTTCTCTGCACTATTCTCCTATGTGTGTGCAAACCATACTCACACACGTGCACACTCACACAGGCGTGCACACCCACGTGCGTAAACGCACAGGCGCGTGCACATTCAGGCCCATGCAAAGGCGGAATTCCCACGGAGCTACATATAGGGTTAAATCAACGGGAAAAAAGTAGAACCGGGAAGAACTGGCTGTGGGTGTTAAGCAATCCCACAACTGTTTGAAATTGATTTCAAACAGTCTGAGGATTTCAGGGAGCCCAAAGCTGGGCCAGCTCCTCCGCCCTCTGGGCGCCCCCCAGGCTCTGCACGTTGCCTTTCCACTTTGCTCCAAGTCTCTCACCCAACAGCCCAGTGTGGTGGGCCGACGTCTGGGGCCAAGACACAGATGGCATTATTTTGAGCCCCTCCTCAACTTTGCAGCGCCCTGAATGGCCAGACCACAGGTCAAAACCAGGGCTGTAGCTGATGGACCAGAGCGACCAAGATGCCCCATTTCCCTCAAAAAAATACCCCACTGTTTCTGCAGAGCAGCAAAGCCAACCAGGGACTCACCAGGTCCTAGCTGGGGAAGGGAGAGCTCAGCCGTTACCAGCGTTGAAGTCAGGAAAGGGGACCCCAGGTAAGCTTTGAAGAGGTAGGTGGATAGTTCTAGACTTTTTCAAAATGATGCTTCAGCACAGAACATTCATTTTTAGCTCATGTGTTTCTAGCTGGTGGAGTAAGCTGCGGCTTTTGCCAAAGACCAACTCCAATGCTTCAAGGTGTAAACGTCTAGAGATGAGGGATTCGGGATTTTGCCTTTGTCGTCTGCAGTGTCCCCTGTAGTCTGTCTTTGTGTCTGTTTCAACCAGGCGGAGGAAAGCAGTGAATGCCCGCAGCACCCTTACGGCAGATTGAATTATGGCTACCTGCCGTCCCCGCTGCTCTCAGTGAAATGCCCTTGATGTAGCCTCGTCTGCTGGGACTGTCGGCTTTGCTGCGGTGCACAAATATGGCATTTTAAAATGGAAATGGGGCATCTTTGCCACTCTGGTCCATCAGGGGCACCTGTGGGCTTCAGGCACATGCCCACCCTTTGCAGTGACTTGGCAGTGCCCATCATGAGAGCAGACAGTGTTTTTTCCTCTTCCCCAGTGAAGGGCTCAGCCCATGGCTTGCTTTAGCCAATGGGACGAGACTGGAGGGACAGCCACTTCTGATGGCCTTTGTCTTCCTGCCTTCTGCCATTCCCAGGGCTGTCGCCGTCCATTTGGCCTGAGCCTCAATGAACTCTCGGGCCTGCAGTGTGCATGACTTCAGGTGGCTCCAGGTGTCAGCCCCCAAGTTACCCCGACTGAGACCAAGTGGAGCAGAGATGAGCTGTCGCCACCTAGCCCTACCGAAATAAACGACAGCAAAATAAACATTGCCATTGGGGACTTTGGTGATTACTTGTTACAGAGCCCTGGGGACTGCAACAGCCTGACTTCTCTCTTGGCTTCCATGACGCTCACCGCCCTTGGTTATGTTCCCACCTGGTGGACTCGTCCTCCTTCATCTCTTCTGTGGGATCCCCTGGCTCCAAGTACCATCTATGTACACGTTCAGTGCAGACTTCTCACTCAAGCTTCCTAGACATCTCCACCGAAGCTCACGGTTCCCCTGAGTCTGAGCATTGGCTCATTGCCTTCCTTTTTTTTTTTTTTTTTTTTTTGAGACAGAGTCTTGCTCTGCTGCCCAGGCTGGGGGTGCAGTGGCACAATCTCAGCTCACTGCAACCTCCACCTCCCAGGTTCAAGTGATTCTCCTGCTTCAGCCTCCCGAGTAGTTGGGACTACAGGCATGTGCCACCATGCCCAGCTGATTTTTGTACTTTTAGTAGAGATAGGGTTTTTTGTTTTGTTTTGTTTTGTTTGTTGGTTTTTTTTAAAGATGGAGTTTCACCATGTTGGTCAGGCTGGTCTTGAACTCCTGGCCTCAGGTGATCCGCCCACCTTGGCCTCCAAAGTGCTTGGATTACAGGCATGAGCCACCACGCCTGGCCAACAGAGACAGGGTTTTACCATATCGGTCAACCTGGTCTCGAACCCTTGACTTTGTGATCTGCCCACCTTGGCCTCCCAAAGTGCTGGGATTACAGGCGTGAGCCCCTGCACCCGGCCTCATTACCTTCTTTCTAGACCCTTTCTTCCTTCTGAATTTTCAGTCCACCAGCCCTGTGCTAGATGTGCCTTCCTCTCCATCACATCCTGCATGGAATTGATTGCCATGTGGTAATTATGGTATTGCCCTAAAATTACTTGAATCTGTTCCACCCACTAATTCAGGCTTCTGTCATCTCTCCACAACAGCTGCTGTAGTCCTTGCTGCTCCAATAACAATCTCAAAATTGAAGTGGCTTAACACAGGGAAATGTGTATCCCATTCATGCTGGCATAGGATGCTCTTCAATATGGTGGTTCAGGGGCCCAGGCTTCTTCCATGTTGTGGCTCTGTCCCAGCATCCTCCATTGGATCCTCCACTGGATCCTCCATGTCTAGCTGGGAGACAGAGAAGAGCTTGAAGTTTCTCTCAGGAGCCTTTAGAGGCCAGTCCTGAAAGTGGCCATATCACTCTGGCTAATGATCCATTCGCCAGAACTAGTCACACATGACCCTGCCTAGAGGCAAGGGGTGTTGGGAAACGTAGTCTGGTGGGGAGGGGGGAGGAGCCCAGAAAGGAGAGGAACGCCGGGATTTAGAGACCATTGGCAGTCACTGTTAACCAAGTTCTCTGCTCCACAGAGTGACTCATGTCCAATGCCAGGATGACGGACAGGCCACTTTTCTGTTTAGAATCCTGCAGTGGCTCCCTCATCACTGACCCAGGTCCTTAAAATGGCATCCAGAGTCCCTTTCCACTCATTTCCTGCCACTTCCTGTCTCTACGGGACAGCAATACCGCACGTCTACCGCACATAGAGTCTATGCATGTGTCTCTCACCCTCTCTTCCCTCCACACCGCTATGGCCACACTCCGACCTGCCCTCGGGACTCAGCCCTGCTCCTGGTGGTCTCTGCTACCCAACCCACCCTCACTCCTAGTGCCCCCAGCTCAATCACTGTACCTGGGGCATCGTCTTAGGAGCTGATCATGACTCTGTCTCACTCTCCACAGTGACAGCTCCTGTAAGGATGCTGTTGATTTCTCTCATGTTTCCTTGTTGCGTGCTCAGCATATACAAAATACTTTTACATTGCTGATGGAGCTCAGGAGTTTGACTAGTTGGCCAACATGGTGAAACCTCATCTCTATTAAAAATACAAACACTAGTGGAGAAAAGAAAAGGTCATCAGAGATGGGGGTGAGGGGGGCGAAGCTGCGCAAGGATGGAGTGGCAGAGGCCGGGACAGAGTGGCCAGCTCCCCGTGCTGGCAGGGACAGATGACCCAGCGTTGCTGAGATCACAAGACACTGATCGCTAGAGCCTGTGTTGGTTCCGCCTCGTCTCCCAGGTCCCCAGCGCAGGCACAGGCCCGGATACCTGGAAGCCGCTGTTCTCGGTCCGGTCCGTGAGAGTCATCTCACTTTGATTTTCCAATGCGACACTTGGTACGCTAGTTGTTGGCTGGGAAACCGCTTTCACGTCTCGATGGCTGGTGGACATGGGTCTAGAGACACTGGGATCTGCTGACAGCCCTGAGCTCTTTCTTCCTCCCTCCCTTTCAGAAACAACTCTCGAGAAACCAACTTGCTTGGCTCGGTCTCCCCGAAATCCTGTGGCCTGCAGCCTTCAGAACTGGGTTTATTTATTCACTTGAATTGGGTCCTGGCATGTCTTCACGTTTGTTCTCTGCATAAAGACCTTTTTGTTTGGGTCCTGGAGAGCAGTTGACTGCTTAGCACACGTGGGATGAAGAGAGGATGTGAGGACCTGACGCCTTAATGCTTGTCACTCCCCAGCAACCTCGGCCCTCCAGGGAAGTGGGTGGGGCTCCGTCCAGATAAGAATAGCCCTTTCCAAACAGGACCTACCTCACTCCCCAAACAGAAAGAGCTTAGAGATTAAAACTGGAGGCAACCTCCTACCCACTCACCCCAGGAAGCTGCAGAGAACCAGGGACCCACTGGGAGAAGGCTGGATGGTCGTCATTAAAAGTACTTTTAAACGAGCATTTCTAAGTTTTCTTGTTCTTGGTTTAAAAAAATTAAAAAGCGGAGAAGGCTGAAACTGGGTAAAGGGGCTTCAGGCGCGGTGAGATGAAAGTCCTGTGAATCTGGGAAAGTGCTTTCAGTCCCAGGCTGTGGGCAGAGGCTGGGTTGATCAGGGATCCTGAAAGGAGCGGACGGTCAAAAGCCAACCAAGGAAACATAGGTCGTTTGCTCGAGTTGCGAAGGGAAGGGGAGAAATCTCACAGTCAGTAATCAAACGAGTCCAAGGAAAGGGATGTTTTACTTTAAGACCTGGGAAGAGCCAAGCATCTTCAAAGATGGGAGGGTTTTGTGGGGAGAGAGGGAAAGATGTGGTGCAGGAGGGTTAGGAGAAAAAGCAAAACTTGCAAGTAAATGAAAAAGGGTCAGGCTCAAGAGTGGATGGAAGGGTGGGATTGGAGATGAAAAATAACATGTGATGTATTGATTGAAGGGTTTTCATGCCGTGGGCGGGGCACCAAGCGCTTTACCTGTAATACTCCTCACTGCACGCCCCGACATAGACAATACTGTACTACTCATTTTCCAGGCTGTCTCAGCCATTACAGGCAGTCTCCTCTCCTCGGGGAGAGCAAGGCTGACAGAGGTGGGGGACCTGTCCTGTCCGTGGTCACACTGGGCAGCTGCAGAATAGGATCTCATGACGTGTCCGTCAGAGGAGAACAGCTCATCCTCTGAGGGTAGAGGAAGGATGGTCCTAGAGCGGCACTGTCCAATAGAAATAGAACTCAAGGCCGGCGCAGCAGCTCACGCCTGTAATCCCAGCATTTTGGGAGGCCAAGGCAGGCAGATCTTCTGAGGTCAGGAGTTTGAGACCAGCCTGGCCAACATGGTGAAACCCCGTCTCTACTAAAATTACTACAAAAATTACCTGGGCATGGTGGCACATGCAGGTAATCCCAGCTACCAGGGAGGCTGAGGCAAAGCAGGAGAATTGCTTGAAACCAGGGGGCAGAGGTTGCAGTGAGCCAAGACTGCACCACTGTACTCCAGCCTAGGTGACAGAGTGAGACTCCATCTCAAAAAAAAAAAAAGCCAGGTACAGTGGTTCACCCCTGAAATCCCAGCACATTGGGAGGCTGAGGTGGGTGGATCGCCTGAGGTCAGGAGTTCAAGACCAGACTGCCTAATGTGGCGAAACCCCGCCTCTACTAAAAACACAAACCTTAGCCGGGCGTGGTGGCGGGCACCTGTAAAACCCAGCTACTCAGGAGGCTGAGGCAGGAGATTGGCTTGAACCTGGGAGGCGGAGGTTACAGTGAGCCGAGATTGCACCATTGCACTCCAGCCTGGGCAACAAAGCAAGACTCCATTTCAAAAAACAAAAGAAAAAAATAGAATTCGAGCCACAAGTGCAAACGTGTGTGTATTTTGAATTTCCTAGTAGCCATACTAACAAAGGTTAAAAAAAAAACAAAAACAGGTGAACAGGTGAAGTTAATTTTAACAATGTATTTTACTTAGCCCAATGTATCTGAAATATTATCATTTCAACACATGATCAATATATGCAAATTATTAAGGAGCTATTTTGCATGACCTTTCCATACTAAGCCTTTGGAATTCGGTGTGTATTTCACACGTGTGGCGCATCCCCGTGTGAGCCAGCTTCACCCCAAGCACTCAGTAGCCCCCCAGGGCTGGTGGCTGTCATGTTGGTAGGCAGAGAACTGGAGAATGACTCCTTCGGGAACTATTAAGGCATATCTTGGGGTCATAAAATGAGGACTCTTCAGGTTGGCTTCAGGCCCAAGACTTGTTACATATTTTTAAAAATAAACTTTTTAATTTTAAATAATTGTAGATTTACAAAACCATTGCATTCTTACGTACCTTAACCTCCAGAGTCTTCCTGCGGCAGCTCAGGGACCATCAGCTGCTCCACAGGGTCTGGCATATTCAGGGCATAGGACTTTTGGAGTTTTGAGAAGTCAGACCTAGGGCTGACCCAATGACTTGGGTGATCAGAGTCAAAATGCCCCAGAAATTATTCAGGGTATTCAGACGCTATGGAATGTTCCAGAGTCCAGAGTCCGTGATGACAAAGGGAGTTGTAAAATGTCTAAGCTGTGATTCGGTTTTCTAATTACACCATATTTGCCCTCCGGGTGAGCAGCCTCTCAGCTAACATTTACTCCCGAGGTGGTGGCTGGGGGGTGGGCACAGGACAGAAGGCACCAGAACAACTGACCAGTGTCAACAGCTGCTCCGGCCTGAAGTATCTGTCAGCTCCTGACTGACTGCAGCCACCCTGTCCAGCAGAAACACAATTTGAGCCGCACATGTAATTTTAAATTTTCAATTGGCCACATGAAACAACAAGAAGTAAGTGAAGATAATTTTAATAACATATATTCCTTAACCCAGCACATCTAAAATATTACCATTTCAACAGGCCAACGATATTAAAAAAACATTAATGGGATAGTTTACATTATTTTCTGGTACCAAGTCTTTGAAATCTGATGCACGTTTTATACTTATTTGTATGTCAATTTGCATGTTGCAGTTTAATGGAAAATTTCTAACGTTATGTACATTTTACGATTTATTAAGAAACTGTAAAAGACTCCCTTCATAGTTGAAAAGCTAGATTCACCTTCTAAAGTTGTTTGGAACGTACTTCAAAAGTTTTCTAACAACTGAATCAAGTGTCAGTTTTTGAATTTAGGTTGGTTAAAATGAAAGTAAACTACAAGTCCAGTTTCTCAGTTGCATTAGCCACATTTCAGGGTTCAGCAGCCACACGTGGCCAGCGGCTACCATATTGGACAATAACCATTAACACACTGGGCGCCTCCTGTGAACACGGGATTTCTCTTTTCAGCCCCAGCTCTGCCTTCTTGCCTCTAACTTGTCCAAGCAAATGTTCAGACTTGGTTTTCTCATCATCTTTTTGCCCTTGCTTTGGACTTTTCACCCAGCGAGGGCTTTGCCAATACGGTTGTCTTATGCCAAGGACTTCCGCTTCTGAGACGGAGGCTTGTCTGGGGCATGGCTTGCCTTTCTTTTTCTAGACCCCCATCAGCATCAGTCCTTGTGGAAACCACTCAAGAGGGCCTGATGTAATTTGCAGGTCCTCTGCCCTTAGGAGGCGCACAGAAGTTGATAAGGGAAATTGCTCTCTATGGTGCTGCCCTGATTTTTTTTCTGGATTCCCTCCTGATCCTTTGAACGACAAGTCACCATTTCCAGGAGATGCTATGAGTGTGTTTATCTTGGAATCTCAGGGAGGGGAGCCCTCCCAGCCCTGGTCTTGTGGCTCCTAGCACAACACACCTGTTTTCTGTTTCTGGTGGTTGATGGGGACACTCACTCACTGAATTTTGGGTCTTCTTTAAGTGCCTTCTTTAAGTGCCTATTTATTTGCTTACTAAAGTAGAGTAAGCAAATAAATAACAGGGGAAAGGGAGTTTTAGAAATTGTATGTATAAACCACTAAAATTTAATACACAAGTTCCCCAGCCACAGATGTTTTCCTAGGGAATTTGAACAGAGCTATAAGAAGTTTCTCTTCCTGGCAGGAGACCACCCTGATCTATCTGTTATCAGCCTAGATGGCACTGCACAAGGGGGTTGCTGCTATGACAAGATAGCGGTCCACAGTGTTCTTAAGGAGTTTTTCCTCTGGAACCACCTGTGCCACCCTTAGGGTATTTCATGCATTAAGGCATTCTAAAGTTGGCTCATTTGTGTGATGGCAGTCATGATGGTGGGGTGATGGTAATGACGGTGGTGAGGACGGTGATGATAGTGATAACCACAATGATGGCAGTGATGATGGAGGTGATGGTGATGATGGGGGCGATGGTGGTGATGGTTATGATGGTGATGATGGTAATGGTGGTGATGGAGCTGATGATGGCTATGATGGTGATGATGGTGATGGTGGTAGTGATGGAGGTGATGATGGTGATGATGGTGCTGTTGGTGATGGAGCTGATGGTGGCCATAGTAGTGATGATGATGGGGATGGTGGTGGTAGTGATGATGGTGATGATGGAGGTGATGATGGATGGTGATGATGGATGGTGATGGTGGTAGTGATGGAGGTGGTGATGGTGATGATGGTGATGGCGGTGACAGAGGTGATGGTGGCCATAGTGGTGATGATGATGATGATGGGGATGGTGGTGACTGATCATGGTGATGGTGATGGTGATGATGGTAGTGATGGTGGTGGTGGTGTTGATAATGGTAATGGTGGTAGTGGTGATGATGGAGGTGATGGTGGTGATGGTGATGGTGGTGATGGAGGTGATGGTGGCCATAGTGGTGGTGATGATGATGATGATGGGGATGGTGGTGACTGTGATCATGGTGATGGTGATGATGATGATGGTAGTGATGGTGGTGGTGGTGGTGGTGTTGATAATGATGATGGTGGTAGTGGTGACAATGGAGGTGATAGTGGTGATGGTGATGGTGGTGGTGGTAACAACTAGATTAATTAACTGGAACCCAGAGCTACCAGAGGACTGCACAGAAAAATTCTTCAGCAATTCATCTCATCTTTCTGGACCTCAGATTTCTTTATGAGTATGACAAGGCCTCACCCCAGATATTCTCTAAGATCCTTAACATTTTATTATCCCCAAACTGCAATGCTGTCACGGTGATGGCGATCGTGACAATGATGACAATACTAACAAAGTCATGCAGAAGGACCATCAGGCATGACAATTCACCAAAAAAAAAAAAAAAAAAACTCTAATGATGTTAATTTTTGACTTTACAATTTATGTTGCGGCTCTTGACCAAACCGATTCATGTTTTCTCTGTATAAGAAAAGTCACAGATCAAACTTCTCTTTCCTTTTTAACTGTGAAGAATCACAAGAAGTGGTATTGCATGTTAGCTCATTTTTCAAAAACTCACAGGATTTATGGATTCATTTGGCAACCATTTAGTGAGCCCTCACTGTGCCAGCCACTATTTTACACCCTGAGGATACAGCCGTTGAGCAGACAGGCTGGGGGCTTGTGTTCACATCAGAGAAGACAGGCAATAAGGAAGCTGATCCACCAACCAGATCACCTCGGATAGCGAGAAGTGCCGCGGGAGAAACTGAACAGGGTAAATAAAACAAAGTAACCATGGGAATAGTAGATCGAGTGGGCAGGGAAGGCCTTTTGAATGTTTAAGATGAAAGTGAACAGTGAAAATTCAGTGAAAGACCCGGCCGTGAGAAAGCGACGGGGAGCACTCCTGGCCTGGGGCATAGCTGGCACAGAGGCCCTACAGACACGCCTGTCCTGTTGACGGACAGCCAGGACGCCTGCTTTCCTGTCCTCTCTTGTATAGTGGGCCACTTTTGTTAAGCCTGCCTGCCAATTTCGGCAGGAGTTTAGTGGTCCACTGTAGACCACGACTGGGGCTTAGTCGCTTCTTCTTGCTGGTGGCAGCAACAATGGCAATAGTGACGGGCGCTCCCTGAGGAGGTGGTGATGAGCTCCCTACCACTGCGCTGTCCACGGGGACAGGCCACGTCTTTCATCCGTCTATCTCCAACTCAGCGTTCAGCTCAGGAAATGCTTGTGGAATTGGAGGTAGATACCGTAATTAAGGAATTAACTGGGAACCAGAGCTACCAGAGGACCGCGTGGGAGACCAGGCGTAAGTCTAGAGCCCGAGGTAAAAAAGAAAATTAAAGTCTGACCAGACGGCAAGAGAGAGGGAGAAACTGGGTATTCATGCCAGCCAATTCACCCAGCCACAATCCTCCCAGAACCAGGAAAGGCTATGAGCACAGTGAATTCCAACTCACGGAGTCATCAGTGCCCTATCTCAGAGTGATAAAGTGATCAGGCGAGCAGCCAGGCACACAATCCAAAGGCCCTCCCAGTGGAATTTCTGTTTAGTTTCTTGGGATTTGCCAAGTATTTTCCAGTACTTTAATTATTCGCATATTGCCTTCCATATTTCGGCTATATCAGTATCACTGATACAATACCTATTAGCAATCAGGTACCATCTATAACAGAGATTAGCAAACTTGTTCTGTACAGGGTCAGTTGGTCCATATTTCAGGTTTTGTGGGCCAGATGATCTCTGATGCAACTGCTCTTCTCTGCATTAAAGAAACCATAGTAATATAATATTCAAATGACAGGTGTGGCTGTGTGTTGATAAAGCTTTATTGACAAAAACATGCTATACACCAGATTTAGCCCAGGGCCATAGTTTGCCAACCTCACCCACATTATCACCTACAAAATATATTAAGGACTGACTGTAAAAAGAATACAATAAATTAATTTCAAGGAAACTGCCTACTGCTCCCCTAAATGGAAAACCAGGAGGCTCTGCCATGAATAAACAACTACAAAAGTAAATTCCATGAAAACAAAACACAATTATTAAATTCCAACTAGAAGGAGGAACAGCCCAAGGCTTGACTTTTCTTCTTAAAAAATAAAAAGGAAAAATTAGGAAGTCCTCAGAGGCATTAAAGGCTCATTAGCACCAGGCTAAGTCTCTCTCTTTGCAATAATCAGCAGGATTAAGACAAATTGGAAGGGGAATGGCTTCTCTGCAAGGTGGCTTGATCTCATTTAAGCCCACTCTGTTTTCCACCTGAAGTTCTCTTGCTGCGCCTACAGCAGTGTCTGTTTCTGAGAAACCCTGTCTTCGTGTATGGTAGAGGTTAAACTCTGACAATGATGGGAGGCAGCCACCCCAAACCACACAAGGTCAAGGCTGATCACCTGCCAAGAGGTAGGGCAGCCTCAGGAGGACAGCCCCCACCCCCACCTCTGTCCTAGGCAGCGTGCCTGGGGCTTAGACAGCTGCCCTCCCTGATCCCACAGAGCGGAAACTCAACCCTCCTGCTGAATTACTGCTGGCAACAGGCTGTGATGTGAGCCCTCGCTGGAAGGATGACCCAGGGCACGGGCCCACCCTGGCACCTGGATGATTATAAAAAGCCAAATCTGACTCACTCTGCTCTGGCCCGCTCGGCGGCACACACTGTCTGAACCGCGCTGGGGAGACCTCTATCTGCTTGTCCCCGATCTGTCAGGGGCCCCAGGTGGGAGGTGGGTAACCAAGCAGCAGGGGTCGTAAAGCCCGGGCCCCAGGGACCCAGCTGATCCCAGGGAAGGAGGGTCCAGGGTCTCCTGAGGCAGTGCTGGTGCTGCTAAGCTGCATCCTGTTGGTGATAACCAGGGCTGCGAGGCAAACAAGGCAGGGCCGCAAAGTAGAAGATGTGTTAGCTCAAGAATTATCAGCCACTATTACTGTGAGTGAATCACACACTTGATTCAAAGAGCAAACTCAGGTGCTCAGCTCACGCACGCTGTGCAAACAGGCGGGGCACAGGTGGAGGGCCGGGGAGACGCGTGGGCACCAGGCTGCGAAGCACCCCTCCCAGAGGCTGAGAGGCCCCTGGAAGGTTTGTGAGGCTCATAAAACCCAACACTGAAGGTTTCACGGGGCTCTAGGGGAAGGGTGCAGCCTCAGGACCTCTGAGACTCCAGCACAGTCCCTCTGCCTGCTCAGCGCACTGGTGCCTCCCAAGCCAGCTCATCCCATGGGGGGAGCAGGAGACAGGGCCGCAGGTGCCATCAGTGCCACCCACTCCTCCCCTGGGCACTCAGGGCAGAAAGTACCAGGGACCTCACGCCTACTACCCTCAGGAGCAGCCTCGAGTGGCGACGGACAGAAGTTGGCCCCTTAGGGAAGCCACCCCAAGGCACGCTCCCCCTTGTCTTCCAGGGTTCCTTACTGGGATGGAGCCTACGTGGCCCAGCAGTGACCAGCTCCCTGATGCATGCCTTCTTTCCTGTCTCACTCCCCCTGCTTCTCTCTGGGAGTTTCCTGGAATCACCTCCCAAAATACTCCTCGCCCTCAAATCCTCATGTCACAATCTGCCTCTGGGGGAATCCAGCCCAAGCCAGGGTGTTTCGCAAGGAATCACAAAAATATCCCAAGACAGCAGTCGACCAGGGCAGCTAGCTCACCACGTGCCTTTGCAGAAGTGAAGAGAGGGCATCCCTTCCTCTGGGCCGTCCCAGAGCACCAGCGTGAGTGTAGAGCTTAGGGAGTGGAGCATGGAGGCCTTCAGCGCTCATCACTGTCCTCAGCTGGGACACTCTTGGACAGTGAACAACCTGCCCAACCATACATGACATCTCTACATTCCTAAGCTAGGCGAAGAGCCCATTTTCTAGAAGAACCAGAAGAAGTGATTGTGAAAGAAATTAAAAGTAATTAGAAAGATCCCTGTGGTGTTGGATTGAAATCAGAATAATTGATATGAACTCATAACACACCTATGCATACGCAGATGGATAGATGTATCAATAAATGCTAATGCGTGCATGCAGGAATGAGTACATACACACACATCTGCTGGCTCCAACACACCCAGAAGCAATGACATCCCAACAGTGAAGAGCACCCTTGCACTCAGATCTTGGTTCCTATGCACTATTCTCCAACCAAGGAACCAGTCAACACTTGGAGAAAGGACTCGTTTCAGGAGTTGGGTGGAGAAAACAGATGAGCCCACAGGGTCGGAAAGGAAGGAGGTACTGAAAATAACAAGAGCATCACATCCAGAGGGCGTTGCGGCAAACTGCAAGCGACCAAAGCCCAAATCTGAGAATATTCAAGCCAAGAAAAACAAGTAATGATAGTAAGGGATATTGCCCTGAGAATAAATATCCATGAGTCCATACTGCTATAAATAAATGATTGATCTGATAAACAGGATGGGGAGAAAGGACAGCTTTTCCTTATTTTAGAGTTCTGATGAATGAGTGCAGGAGAGATGATGAAACAGAAAGTCTCCATTAAGCAAATATGACAGTCTTAATTGCTGCAGGCAAGAATCGCTGATGGATGCTAAAACCATGGGTAAAAATGTGAAGAGAAAGGGAATATTTGGAAGGTCTTAAGTATCTCCCCGTAAGATACTTATTAAATAAAGAGAGAGAAACCTGGAAGATGCCACCTGAACAAAGGTCCATGTCTCCAGTAAAAAGGTGACAAGGTTGCCGGGCGCGGTGGCTCAAGCCTGTAATCCCAGCACTTTGGGAGGCCGAGGCGGGTGGATCACGAGGTCGAGAGATCGAGACCATCCTGGTCAACATGGTGAAACCCCGTCTCTACTAAAGATACAAAAAATTAGCTGGGCATGGTGGCACGTGCCTGTAATCCCAGCTACTCAGGAGGCTGAGGCAGGAGAATTGCCTGAGCCCAGGAGGTGGAGGTTGCGGTGAGCCGAGATCGCGCCATTGCACTCCAGCCTGGGTAACAAGAGTGAAACTCCGTCTCAAAAAAAAAAAAAAAAAAAAAAGGTGACAAGGTTAACATCACCCCTGGTAAGGTGGACTGAGGAGGACTCATCACGTGGCATTCTTGCACAACCTCAATGTGATCATGAAAAACGCATCTGACATGACTGAACTGAGGGACATTCTACATAATTGGCCAGTATGCCCCACAAGTGTCAAGGTCATGAAAGATACAGAAAGAGGGACCATTGATGCTCTCTAAGCTGGCCTTGCTGGGACAACTGGAGCCACACCCATGGACATTCTCAAGGGTGTGACAGATGGCAAGAGACCCAGCAGAAACAGGCAAGGCCTCTTGAGACTTAGACGTGGAACTGACTCAGCCACTTTGGACTCATTCTCTTGGTCAAAGCCAGTCACAAAGCAGGGCCCGGAGCTATCATTGCACACACCTCCTAGAATGACTAAGGTTAAAAGACTGACAACAGCAAGTGTTGGCAAGGATGTGGAGCAACTGTAACTTGCATACGCTGCTGACAGGAACGCAGAATGATGGAGCTTTGGAAAGTAGCCTAGCAGAACTGATAATTAAACTTTTTTTTTTTTTTTTTTTTTTGAGACGGAGTTTCGCTCTTGTTACCCAGGCTGGAGTGCAATGGCGCGATCTCGGCTCACCGCAACCTCCGCCTCCTGGGTTCAGGCAATTCTCCTGCCTCAGCCTCCTGAGTAGCTGGGATTACAGGCACGTGCCACCATGCCCAGCTAATTTTTTGTATTTTTAGTAGAGACGGGGTTTCACCATGTTGACTAGGATGGTCTTGATCTTTTGACCTCATGATCCACCCGCCTCGGCCTCCCAAAGTGCTGGGATTACAGGCTTGAGCCACCGCGCCCGGGTGCTGATAATTAAACTTAAACTTACCACGCGACCCAGCAATTGCTCTTCTCAGTTTTTACCCCAGAGAAATGAGTTATGTCCACAGAAAAAACAGTATGCAAATATCTACAGCAGGTGTCCCCAACTTTTTACACAGGGGGCCAGTTCACGGTCCCTCAGACCGTTGGAGGGCCGCCACATACTGTGCTCCTCTCACTGACCACCAATGAAAGAGGTGCCCCTTCCTGAAGTGCGGCGGGGGGCCGGATAAATGGCCTCAGGGGCCGCATGCGGCCCGCGGGCCGTAGTTTAGGGACGCCTGATCTATAGCACTGGGCTAACTTTTCACAATCATCCCAACAAAAACAACTCAGATGTTCACCAACTGGTGAATGCATAAGCAAACTGCAGTCTATCCACCCAACAGAATCCTGCTCAGCAACAAAAAAGAATGACTCACCGAAGCACGCAGAACATGAATGAATCTTAAAAGCGTGCTGGAAGTGAAAGGAGCTAAACTCGAGAGGAGACACTGACAGGAAATGCTACAAAAGGCAAAGTTACAGCAACAGAAAGATTTGTGGTTGTCTGGAGCTGGGGGTCGGGATGAGGTCCGATTGCCAAGGGGCACAGGGAACTTTCTGGGGTCTTCTAAGTGCTCTAGATCTCATCTGTGGGGTCAGTTACATGACTGTATACAACCACCAAAATCCATCACACTTAAATAAAGCCCAATAAAGCTGGAAAAAGTAAGTTACATAGCAAAGGATGTGGCCAGAAAAAGAGGGTGAAGAACGGGGGGCATTTAGGCTGTCCGTCAAAGGGGACACAGAAACCCCTAAGATCTCCCTAAGACCCAAGAGTGCATGGGCCCCAGGACAGAATGGGTTTGAGAAAGGTTGGGTGACACCCCAGCCAGAGCCCGCCTCTCAGAGATGCATTCGGGGTCCCATAGGTGACATGGACAGGGCTGGGGGTGCTGAATGGGGCTCTGAGCTCACAGGAGGACAAAGTAGGGGCTGCATAATCACCTGGAAACCCAAGATGATGAGGTCAGAGGGCTCCTAGTCTCAGCCTGTCTCCAAAATCCAGACAAATGGGGTGTGAGGCCGCACAAACCCATTCCAGCCCCGTCCCCCAACAGACGAAAATAAATAAAACCCGCTGGGCATCCAGACGCCTGCCAAGGGTCCTCCCTTTCACCTTGTCACCCAGACTCGAAACCTCCAATGCCTCACTCACTTTTGGCACCAACTTCCAATTAAGCCCAGAGGTCTTCGGGATCCGCCTTTGAAATGCACTCGCATGCCCTTTTCTCTTTTGATTCTGCACACCCCCCCCAACCCCGAGGTGCCATCTGACTGCAGCTGTGACGGTGGCCTCCCGGCCACAGGAACCCCTCACAGCCTCGGATCCGTGGGTCCAAGGCAGAGTGACACAAAGGGCCCTGTCTCCCGGCCTCCCCACTGCACCCTCCGTAGGACACCCAGTGCCACCCTGCTTCGCCTGGGCAGGAGTCCAGGCTTGCCTTGTCCTCCACTTCAAAATGCTCCGTCCCTCTCCACACCTCGGCTGCCAAGCACACCTTCCTCATGCTTTGCTTCATGATGATGATGAAATCTTTCAGGTGTTCAAGAAATACACACATCACTTCCCCACTTCCCCCATGGTCCTGACACTTGTGCTTACGAGGTAAATGATTCCACGATGTGTGTGACCCCTGCGGTGCCCTTCTCAGGGGGCATCCCCAGCCTGCCCCACCCTGCCCCCATGCTGGCAGCGGCCACCACCTTGGACTTGGCGCTTTCACTCCCACGTGCGTGTCTTGAGCCCATCACCACCCATGCAGCGCGTCTGCTACGGCACATGGTTTCAAGCCTGGTCTCTGTGGTTTGGTGTCACACGGGTCTGTCTGTGTCTGGCTTTCCCTGAAAGCAGATCTTGAGAGTGGTGTGGAGTCTCTGTGGGCGGCAAGCCTGGGAACCCAGTGAGGCGAGGAACAGAAGCGAGAAGAGGCAATGAAGGGGAGCTGGTGAGGTGGCTGTGGGCAGGGGGCCCACCCTTGGGACTCAGAGTGTTGGACACAACTCAGCCTTGTCCCCGCCGGGGGCCAGGCAAGCTGGAGTCTATGGCCACTCCTGCGAGCTTCAGTGATCTGGTACCTCCTGTCTGCCACGTGGGTCAAGCACCGATTGTGTGGGCAGTGGCAGTCTTCAGAGATGTCGACACAGGTGCCTGGAGTGGACAGCAGCCGTCCTGTACGGAAATCAGGGGCTCGGGCGGGCTGGGAGGCGTGGGGTGTGGCGGTAGCAACACCTGCTACCGTATTCTTCTGCAACCTGGTTTTTCCTCGCAGTGTTTTATGAAGTATGTCCATGCTGACTGCTCTAGAACCCTTTCTTCAGCTTTTGGAAAATTTATTTCTACTGTGGCAAGGTAGACATAACATACAGTTTTCCATTAGGGGCATTTGGGACATTCACAGTGGTGCAGTCACCTCTGTCTAGTTCCAGAATATTCTCATCACCCCCAAAGGACATTCCCTACCCATGAAGTAATTAGTCCTCATTCCTTCCCTTCCCCCCACTCTGGCCACCCTCCACCTGCTTTCTGTCTTGATGGACCTGTGGACACTCTGTCTCTAGCCCCATTTTGGATATTTTGTATAAATGGAATTACACACCATGCAGCCTTGTGTGTCTGGCTTTGTTCACTCTGCATATTTTCAAGGTTCATCCACATTGCAGCATGAACAGGAACTCATTCCTCTTTGTGGGGGAATCATATTCCAGTGTACACTCACACGCACACACACATGCACACACACACACTCACACTCACACGTGTGCACACTCACACTTGTGCACCCACACTCATGCTCACACACATGCTTGCACACTCACATGCACTCACGCACACACAAACACACGAACTCACTGCGCTCACATGCACACACATGCAGTTTCATGCACACTCACGCATAAACACGCACACACTAACACCCACAGACACACTCATGCATATACATGCACACACACGCTCACACACGCACTCACATGCACGCACACATGTACTCAAGCACACAAATGTACACACACGCACACACTCATGCACATGCAAGCATGCACTCACAGGTGCACATGCACACACACGCACGCATACACATGCACACACTCATACACACACGCAGCACATTTTGCACGTTCATCTGGTGAAGGATATTCGGTGGTCTCCACCTTTTGGCTACTGTGAAGGGCACCACTGTGGACATTCGTGCACACACTCTGGTTAGAACACCTGTTTTCCATTCTTCCGGATATAGACCCAAATAGAATTTCCGGGTCCTAGGGTAATTCTGTGTTTAACGGATTGAGGAACCTCCGGGCTGTTTTCTGCAGCAGCTGCACCATCCTACACTCCCAGCGGCAAAGTATGCGGGCCTCGATGTCTCTGCCTCCTCGCCAGCACTTGTTACTGTCCATTCTTTTGATTCTGGCCATCCTCGTGGGTGTGAGGGCTGCCATTCCTTCGGGCTGACCCACCACACCAGGTGCTCGGGCCTCTGTTCATCACACACAGGTGTTTCTCCCTACTGGTCATGAGCCCCCACGGAGTTGCGAACACTCTTGCATGAGACCGCCTGGCGCGTGTTACCTGACTTTGGATTTTTCTCTATCCCACTCCCACTTGGAAATATCTTTCCTGCCTTCTTCACATCCTTCCTGCCTAACCGTCTCAGCTCAAGCCACAGCCTCTGGTACCCATCGCTGAGACCTAGGTGGTTCAATTTGACAGCCCCTAGATTCCAGAGGCTGCTGTGCAGGAAAAATGGGGCTGGTCCAGGTTGAGAGGCGCTGGAAGCATCCAATACAGCCTGGATTTCAAAGCTGTAACACAGACAGTTGTGAAACAAGCTTATAAATCACATTCTGCACTCATTACATGTTGAAAATGTGTTAAATATATTAGGTTAAATAAAACATTTGTTAAAATTAATTTTACCTGTTTTTTTTTTTTCTTGGTGGTGTGGGGCTTCTCCTAGCAATTAGAGCCACTCTGTCTTCAGAAGAATCCCAGGACAGAAAATCTGTTTGTTTTCACTTTTTAAAACATGTGGCTACTAGGAAATTTAAAATTATATCTGTAGTTTGCATTTGTGGCTCACATTTTATTTCTAGTGGACAGTGCTGGTCTAGATTGTATTTCCAGTAGACGATGCTGGTCTAGATTTTTTTCCCAGTGGAAAACGCTGGTCTAGATTTTATTTCTAGAGGATAGTGATGGTTTTGATTTTATGTCCAGTGGACGGTACCGGTCTAGATTTTATTTCTAGAGGATGGCACTGGTCTGGATTTTATTTGCAGAGGACGGTGCTATTCTGGGTCATTCATTCGCCTCATCATATGTCCAGTTTATTTCCACATCTCCTTCTCGATTGTAAACTTCTTGCAGGGCAGGCCATGTCCCATACATTTCTCTTTCTGCCAGCCCGGGGTGGCTTTGCAGAAACTTAGGCAAAGTGATCTTTCCAAAAGTAAGTTCAATCAAGCAAATGCCCTCCAACCCCCAGCTCCCGTCCCCCTTAACATGTTTTGATGATTTCCTGTTGGCTTTAGAATAAAGCGACACTCTTCAACGTGGCTGCAAGGCCCTGTCGGGTGTGGCCACTAGCTGCCTCTCCACGCTCCCCTCGCTGTCTGGGCCCAGCCACCCTTGCCTTCTTTCCTGTGTGCTCCTGCTCAGGGCCTTTGCACCTGCCATTCTCAGTTAAGGGTGCCTGTTCTGTCATCCAGCACCATCTGGTAAGGTCTGTGCATTCTTCGGATGTGAGCTCAGACCAGGCTGACTCCAATCAAGACTCACTGGTGACGCCCCACACCCAAGCCACGGCAAACCCTGCAAAGCATCTCCTTGGATCTCTTTGAGCTCATCTGTGAGCCCCCAGGAGAATCCCTGGCCCTGCTCACCATCCAAATAATGACGCTGCAGCATGCTCATCGCGCTAGCTGGGGGAAGGTCCGTGAACCGGGAATTCTAGACCCTGGTCTCCAGTGTCTCTGAAATGTAATTTTCATCCAAGAACCACATTGGTATAAGATGCCTCATGTCGATTTTATGGACTGCAAATACCTTCCAGTTTGACCCTGAGGTACGCTGCAGGTCCTGGCAGACTTGGAGAAGCCGCCAAAATGTTTCTCAGTCACTCTTCTAAAAATGGCTTTGTCCTTGACTCTGGGGCTGGCCACCTCTGGCCGGGGGCGGAGGCAGCAGCCTGTGGCTTCACGCTGGGATGTCTACCCGGGCTGTGGGGCGACCTCACAGGCAGGCGAGCTGGAGCCAGGCAGCCAAACCAGTGCTGTTGTCCAAGGTCGGGACATCTGAGCCTTCCCAAGGGCATGAGCCGCTTTAGGGCCTGTCGCACTCACCTGTCAGTAGAATTGCTGCCGGATTTTACATGGAAACGAGGAGTCTCTTACCTGGGGGCCTGAAGACTAAGCAGATGTGCTGTCTGTCAGTGAGAGCAGGCAGGAAGACATCGCCCACAAACTAAGTCGCAGGCAGCGCTGGGCAGCCACGATGCTCTGTGTCTTTCATTTTGCATTGTCTCTTTAAAAACGTTTTTGGGGGAGCCAGGGTCTCACTCTCACCCAGGCTGAAGTGTGGCAGCTCAATCACAGCTCATTCCAGCCTGGAACTCCGGGGCTCAAGCCGTCCTCCCACCTCAGCCTCCCAAGTACCTGGGCTTACAGACGCCAGGCACCACATCCAGCCTTAACTAACGTTTTATTGAAACAGGACATATGCAGAAACATTACATGTGTACAGCTCAAGGAATTTGCACAAGTGAACACACTTATGTCACCAGCATCCAGATGAAAAATCAGCCCCGTCTTAATTCCCCAAATGCCCCCCGCTGGCCACCTTCCAGGTCCTATAGAAATTCCCCTGTGCCACCATCCCGAGTCCTAATGCTCCAGGACGCTTGCTGTTTCAAAACTCTATGCAAATGGGCTCACAGGGTGCATGCGCTCTCCTGTCTGGCTCACGATCAACACTGATGAGCTGCGTCCACGTCGTGTGCGGTACACACTGGCTGCCATCACTCTGCTGGGTCACGCTGTGTCAGTCTGCCACGTGTGCCCTGTTCACCTGTTAACAGATCTGTGGGTAATTCTCAGGGTTCTGGCTGTGACGAAGGATCCCGTTATGAACTTTCCAGTATATGATCTTTGGTGAACACATGTACACATTTCTTTTTTCTTTTTCTTTTTCTTTCTTTTTTTTTTTTTTTTTGAGACAAAGTCTTGCTCTGTTGCCCAAGTTGGAGTACAGTGGTGCAATCTCAGCTCACTGCAATCTCTGCCTCCCAGGTTCAAGCAATTCTCCTGCCTCAGCCTCCAGAGTAGCTGGGACTACAGGCGCCTGCCACCACAATCAGCTAATTTTTGTATTTTTAGTAGAGATGAGGTTTTCACCATGTTGACCAGGCTGGCCTAGAACTCCTGACCTCGTGATCTGCCCGCCTCAGCCTCCCAAAGTGCGGGGATTACAGATGTAAGCCACAGCATCCAGCCACATGTACACATTTCTATGGGATGTTCCAGGAGTGGAAAGGCTGGGTCACAGGGTAAAGGTATGCTTAACTTTTTTGTTTTGTTTTTGAGATGGAGTCTCATTCTATCATCCAGGCTGGAGTGCAATGGCACAATCTTGGCTCCCTACAACCTCCACCTCCCGGGTTCAAGCGATTCTCTCACCTCAGCCTCCCAAGTAGCTGGAATTACAGGCATGAGGCACCATGCCTGGCTAATTTTTATATTTTCATAGAGACAGCGTTTTGCCATGTTGGCCAGGCTGGTCTTAAACTCCTGACCTCAGGTGATCCACCCTGCCTCAGCCTCCCAAAGTGCTGGGATTATAGGCGTGAGCCACTGCACCCAGCTGGATTAACTTTAAGAAACCGCCCACTATCTTCCAAAGCGACAGCCCCATTTTACACCCCACCTGCAACGTAGGAGAGCTCTCGTAGTTCCCTGTCCTCGCCAGCACCTGGTACCGTCAGCCCTTCTTGTTTCAACCATCCTTGCGAGTGTGTCCCAGTGGAAATGAGTATTAAACACCCACAATAAAAAGCCCAAGGACTTGGAAATTTGAAGACGGACAAGATTACTTCCTTTGTGTGGGAAGGTCAGGCAGGTACCTAGAGGTGTTTTTCTTGTTTAATTCTAAGTTTATTTTTCACGCAGGCTGACGTGGCTCAGACTCCAACACGTGTAAAAAGGAACATGGTGAATAAGACGTGTCTCTGATGAAAGCACACATAGGGCCGTCCCTCCCTCACCATCCCTTCCCTGGGTTTCCAGCCCTGGGCAGCTAGCTGTTCTCTCCCTGGGGCAGCCTACCCTGTGGGCCAGGTGAGCTCCTGGCTGGGCACCCTGCCATATTTCCATTCTGATGGGAGCATTGGAGCCATCCCTGGCGAGAGGTGAGGGCAGGCTCATTCTCAGCTCGTAAACGTGTCTCTGGCATTTACAGCCAATATTTGATCTTCTCTCTGGTTTACCAAGTTCCGCATTTCACAGGGTTATTTATGGCTCTTGTCAGTTACTGTTCCTTTGCTCACTTTAGTTAGTTCATTAGTTATACATATATATCTCTCTTTTTTTTTTACCAACTCAATTTGGAGCTAGGGTGATGAAAACAAAATAGGCATGACTTCATGGGCAGCTCAGTGGCAGCTGCAGTGGACTCAGGGACTCTGAGCCGACAGGGTGGCCCTTCCGGGCTGGCTCTCTATGGCCGGCAGGGGTGGAGGCCCAGACTTGAGGGCTTTGGGTGCTGGAAAGCCCTTACGGTGTGATCAAAAGGCCAGCTGGCAGTGGAGCAAACTGCCTGGACTGGGGAGGTGAATTGCATGGATTCAGAACCCACCTCTACCCACGACCTCACTCTCTGTGCTCAGTTTTCACAACTGTTAAATGGAACCACCATGAGGACAAGGAAGTCATTCATATAACATGCTTAGAGCAATATCTGGCACCCAGTAAGGGTGAGCTGCTATCATTAACAGCATGGATGACAGCGCTCATAAAATCACAGCCCTAAGATGACTGACCTTCTATTTGCTGGGGACGGAGGAGTTCACAGGACATAGGACTTTCACTGGTAAGACTAGGAAAGTCTTGGTAAACTAGGACAAGTTAGTTACCCAACGTAGCACTGGATGAGCCGGCAGGGTCCCTTCTCTTTACTCTGATAGAAAGTCCAAACAAAGAAATCAATATTGATTAGGCATCCATTCATTCAATAAATAATTAACTTCTACTCTATGCCAGGCACTGTTCAAGGTACTGGAGACACAAGCGAGAATAAAACAATGTTCCTGCTACCCTCAGGGAGCTGATGTTCCAGTGGACAGACAGATCACAAACAAACGAACAGATACTTGGACGGCAGGTAGCAGTGGCTGTTGACAGGCAGAGGTGTGCCCCAGTCAGGGAAAACAGCGGGATGGGTGCTAGAGAAGGGAAGCTTTGAGATGGACCCTTTAAGGAGGTGAATAACTAAAGTAAGGGAATTGAGCCAGGACACCATCTGGGGGACGAGGGCTCCGGGCAGGAGGAGCAGCGAGCGCAGAGGCCCCGAGGAGAGGGCGTGCCTGGCCTGAAATGCTTACGAGACAACAGGTTGAGATGCCATCTCAACCAGCTGCGACCATCCCCATTTGGAAGCCAACACTAGGCATTGTAGGTGCTTTAGTCTGTTTCCACACTGCCCTAAAGAAATACCCAAGACCGGGAAATTTATAATGAAAAGAGGCTTAACTGACTCTCAGTTCCACATGGCAGGGAAGGCCTCAGGAAACTTACAATCATGGCGGAAGGCAAAGGAGCAGCCAGCAGAGAGAGCAAAGTGTAGGACAACGGCCGTTTATCAAAGCGCCAGAGCTCATGAGGACTCACTGGCATGAGAACAGCACGGGGGAAACCCGCCCCCGTGATCCAGTCACCCCCCACCAGGTCTTTCCCTCAACACCTGGGGATTACAGTTCAAGACGAGATTTGGGCGCAGACGCAGAGCCAAACCATATCAGTAGGGACGCCAGTGAAGATGAACATCCTTAGCTAGTATTACCGAGAAGACCATATGGCACCATGGAAAGGATTCTAGACACAGAGGTGGAAGACTGGGCCCTCTGCTCAGTGCTGAGTGACCCTAGTCAAGTCACTTAACTCCTCTAGACTTCTCTTTTCTCAGGTTTAAAATGGGGAATCAGAGGGAAGGATCTCACCCTTCAGAGTGAGCCATTGGCCAGAAGGCTTGGTTTTAAGATTCCACTTTAGGGGATGCCCACACAGAAGGAAGGTCCCCAAGAGCATCTATCCCTGGCAGCCACTGAGGCCCAGGGAGACTTCCTAAAGCCTTGGCACTTTCTCAAAGGGGCCTGAGGGTGCCCACACCAATCTGGACAATGGGAAAAGCAAAGTTCAGGGGAAAGCAACCTCCCTGCTAGCAGAGGGCGAGACGCATGGCCTTCCTTTGTTGGGGCCTCCGTTTCAGAGGAGAACAGATTGCAACTTCATTCCCAAAAATCTCCTTTGAGGAAACCTGCAAACAAATAGCCCATGGCTTGATGCTGACAGTCTAAATCTAGCATTTGTTAATCTAGCCAAAGCTGCTTTTTGGTGAAAATTCATAGCTCTGCCTGTGTTGTGAAGTGTGTAAGAAACCTGATTCCTGCTCTGGTCTTCACAGTGAAATAGAAGCCCTGCCCCTTGTCCATTTGGTTTTTAGACACACAGATCTATTGTCCGTCTGTGGCCTATACCTGGCTTGCCTTAGAGAGGGGAAGTTGAGCCTGGCCAAGTCAATGTGCTGCCCCATGATTCAAGGAGAAGAGAGGCTGCCCCACCATCAGCCCTTTTCCAAGATACAGCCCCAACTTTGTACCAGAGACCTCTTGCATCATGGGTGCAGCTGATTGGATAGAGGGGGCAACTCGATGTCAGCAGTCAATCCACTGCTGAGGAAGGAGCCAATCCACTGCTGAGCAGCCAATCCACTGCTGAGGCAGGAGCCAATCCACTGCTGAGCAGCCAATCCACTGCTGAGGCAGGAGCCAATCCACTGCTGAGGCAGGAGCCAATCCACTGCTGAGCAGCCAATCCACTGCTGAGGCAGGAGCCAATCCACTGCTGAGCAGCCAATCCACTGCTGAGGCAGGAGCCAATCCACTGCTGAGCAGCCAATCCACTGCTGAGGCAGGAGAATCACTTGAACCTGGGAGGCAGAGATTGCTTGTGGCTGGCAACCAATGAGGAAGCTTAGAATGAAGACTCTAGCCAAACAGGATAAGCGAGACCAGCAAGATTTTCTTTCTTTGAATTAGGAATGTAGAGGGGATCAGGTGGTTGGCAACAGGATCAGAAAGAGCTGAGGTGGAGAGGAACCATGAAAGGGGGAAGCCCGGAGCAAGGCAAAGCTATGACCCTCTGCATAGAGCTCAGGATGTCTGATTGATGGCAAGAGAGCAGCAAGAAGACGCTCAGAGATACGGAAACGGAGAGTCGCTGAGTCCTGAGTGCCTGCCTGGAGGAAAGCATCCTCACTGGTGAAGTCTTTGTACCTTCTTGGGAGTTAGGGCTTCCTCGTTCCTTCCACAGAGAGATACTATCTTCCAGGGCTGCTGCACTTAGCTGAGGAGGGTGTGCAGTGAACATTTTGGGGAAGGGGAGTGCCACGTAATTGACAGCACCTCCTGTGGGTGTGCAGTGTACAACATCGACAACTGTACATAAGGGCTCTGACCAAGGGTGTCTTCTTGGCATTGGGTGACTGCCAAATATCAGCTGTATCTTTATTTATTTGTTCATCCAACGCATAATTTTTAGGCATGTTCTAACTGCCTGGCCCTGTTTAAGGCACCGGGAATTCATGAGTGAAGGAGATAGACAGGATCCGTGTTCTCATGAGGAGAGGGGACAGAAAACAAGGTGATTTCAGAGTGACACCTGCTCTGAAGGCAAAATGAAAGAGTGGTGTGCTAGAGAGTGGCTTGTGGGTGAGAAGGCTGCATGCATTAGGCAGTCGGTAAAGGCCTCTCTGAGAAGGGGCATTTGGGCACAGATGTAATGAATGAGCCTAGCATGTGAAAGCTGAGGGAACAGTGTTCTGTTGGGGGAACAGTGACTGCAAAGGCTCTGAGGCATGAAGTGCCGCCAGACAGGGCCCGATTGCGTAGGGTTCATTCTAATTCTGACGAGAAGCCTGTGGAGAGCATTAAGCGTGTATTACAGCCTTGTAGTACTCCCAGCATTTGAGCAAGCCAGCACAGGCCCTTTTCCTTTGCTATGAAAATAACTGAAATAGCACAGTCTGCTGGAGTCTTAATATTACTGCTCCATTTCTCACAAAGGTCCATCTTCAGATCAAATGAGGCCACATGGAACCTTTACGCTTGAACCATGTCAGATTAGCACCTTGATGAATTACCTTAACTGGATTGGCTTCTTGCCAAAGTTATTTCAAGACACCATCATGCTGGGTGCAGTGGCTTATGCCTATAATCCCAGCACTGTGGGAGGCCAAGGCAGGTGGATCACCTGAGGTCAGGAGTTCAAGACAGCCTAACCAACATGGAGAAACCCCGTCTCTACTAAAGATACAAAATTAGCCAGGCGTGGTGGCACATGCCTGTAATCCTAGCTACTCGGGAGGCTGAGACAGGAGAATCACTTGAAACTGGGAGGCAGAGATTGCTTGCAGTGAGCTAAGATCATACCACTGCACTCTAGCCTGAACAGCAAGAGTGAAACTCCATCTCAAAAAAAAAGAAAAGAAAAGAAAAAGAAACCATCACAGGAATTCCACATTTGCATTTGCTATAAAATGTTTGTCAAGAGAGCAAACGTTGTTGTTCTCTTGTCACGCCTGTAATCCCAGCACTTTGGGAGGCTGCGGCAGGCGGATCACAAGGTCAGGAGATAGAGGCCATCTTGGCTAACACAGTGAAACCCCATCTCTACTAAAAATACAAAAAGTTAGCCGGGCGTGGTGACAGGTGTCTGTAGTCCCAGCTACTCAGAAGGCTGAGGTAGGAGAATCGCTTGAACCCAGGAGGCAGAGGTCGCAGTGAGCTGACATTGTACCACTGCACTCCAGCCTGGGCATTAAGAGTGAAAACTCCATCTCAAAAAAATAATAATAATAATAAAGAGACAAGTAACTCCATATCCCTTATATAAAGCCCAACATAAGAATTTACTTTAGAACTTGGTATCAGAAATAAACTAAGGAATTGCTGTTTCCTTCTTTCTGTAGTGAGAGCAATGAGACTGCCTGTGTTTCTCTTTTTGACCTCACTACTGGGAAGCTCAGGGCTGAACTGGATGCTTCATCACAGATAATGTTCATTCCTAGGGCTGTCAGTTACTCCCCCGTTCACGGGACCTGACTTACCATTTCTGTTACACTAATCTTTCTAAATTATGATTTAAAGATGCTCTTTGCTGTATGATGCCTCAAATTCTTTTCTGGAGAGAGGTGGAGGTGTAAAGAAAGACTTTATTCATCCCGGGTGTATGCATATGCAAGGTCTGGTTGACCCAGTTCCCTGAGACTTAAGACTTGTAAATTCAAACATACCTAAAGAAAAACAAACACAGATTTCATTTCTTACGATTAGCTTTTGGGTTAGAAATGAAAACAAATCTATCTCCTGGAATAGCTAATTATTCTCCCATGCCCTGACATTCACGGCTGTTTGTAGGCCGAGACAGGCTCGCTTTATTCCTGACACCGCCTCCCTGGGTGGCGTCTGTGTCTGTCCTGCCGGAGGACGTGAGCCTGCTAAAAGAGAGCAGGGACCCAGCGAAGCAGAACAGAAACCAATTTCAATTAAAAAGTCACTGTGCATGGGCTGACAGCTCACCCAAGCCACCTCTGACAGCCTGGTAACCCATCATTTTTCCACTTTGCAAGGACGATTATGTTTCTTCAAATGGCAGCATAATTAATGGGGCCTATTACAGCCTCCCACGGCCATGTAGGTTCACTGGATGTTTCCAGAGCTGGGGTGTGGGCGAGACCTGTCACTGTGTCCTCTAATGAGCCTTTGCAAGAAAAAGCCGCTCAGGCTGCCTGTGGGGCATCGCTCACCGAGGGGGTGAGCTGTGGGTGGCATTTGCCCTGGCATACCAGGCCCCCGGCTGCCCTCACGCTGCAGCTTCTCAGTTCTCACTCCCGGGGAAGGGATTTGCACCAGCAATTCCATTATACTCCCGAGGCTGCTATTCTTTCGTCTGAAGAATGCCACACACACTGAAAACAAAGCAGGCAGGACTCAGGACTAGCCCAGAATGGAAACCATTGGTGCTTGTGAGTTGAAACAGAGCCATGGTTCTCAGAGTGTGGTCCCCAAATCAACAGCCTCCCCTGGGAATCGACAGGAATGCAGCTTCTCAGCCAGAATCCAGACCTGCTGAGTGCGAAAGGCAGAGGTAGGGCCCCGTGGTCTGTTCCTATCAGGTCCTCTGGGATTCTGAGGCTCGCTCAAGCGGGAGGACCACTGGGGGGTTAAGGAGGCAAAGAAAAGACTGAGCCTTGATTCAGTCTCCCGGCCGCCTGCTCTGATTCCTCCTCCCACATGTATTGACAGGAGAGAAAGAGGGGCAAAGGGTCTGAGGGAGGGGCACGGAAAGAGCAAATGACTGCCAAAGAACATGGACACGCAGCTGCGTTTCAAACCTCCACCGATGGGCCAGGCACCGTGGCTTTTGCCTGGAATCCCAGCACTTTGAGAGGCCAAGGCAGGAGGATAGCTTGAGGCCAGAAGTTCAAGACCAGCCTGGGCAACATGGCCAAACCTTGTCTCTACTAGTAAAGATACAAAAATTAGGCAGGCGTGGCAGCTCCCGCCTGGAATCCCAGCACTTTGGGAGGCCAAAGCAGGAAGATCACTTGAGGCCAGGAGTTCGAGATCAGCCTAGGCAACATAGCAAGACCCCATCTCTACAAAATATAAAAAATAAAAAGACTTCCACCGATGATAAACAAGAAGACATAATTAAACAAGAAAATTACTGATTGTACTGAGTGCTAAAAAAGGACAAAAGAAGGAAGTAAAATGAGGGGGAATAAAAGGAAACTTCCAGGAAAGATCACATTTCATTGAGCGGCAATTGAGTCTCATCTGGGGTGACTGTGCCCCCACCCACCCAGGGAGATGTTTTGGTTGTGTGTGTTGGGGGCTGGGGGAAATCGAGGCTACCAGCCTTTGGTGGCAGAGGCCAGGAATGCTGCTACAGCCTGCAACATCCGGGACAGCCCAGCGCAAAGGATGACGCAGCCTCAAATGTCACCCGTGTTGGGACTGAGGACACCCGCCATGACATCCTCAAGGAAAGCATTTCCAAGGAGGTAACACACGATAAGGACAGACAGCTATGGGTGGAACGGTGTCCCCAAGGAGGCTACGCTGAGTTCGAACCTCTGCGAAGCGAGCCTTATATGGAAACAAGGTCTTTGCGTATGTGACCAAGTGAAGATGAAGGCATTTGGGTGGCCCCACTCCAGTATGGCTGGTGTCTTCACACAGAGAGGACCGAGACGCAGAGACAGGCACATGCAGAGGACGGATGATGCGAAAGGCCACAGGGAAGAGGCCACGTGAAGACAGACGACAGAGGCTGAGTTTGGAGGGGTCGTCCGAGAACCAGCACCCCCCGGAGTTAGGAGGGGGGCCGGAAGCAGACCCTCCTCAGAGAACCATGCTTGAGTCTGGACTTCTGGCCTCCGGGACTGTGAGAGAAAAACTGCACGTGCTTGGGATACTCATTACAGCAGCCCAAGGAACTACCAAGACCAATTACACGAAGAGGGGAGGGAGCCTGCTAGCAGAGGGCCAGCAAGGAGCCGGGAAGGTGGCGGGGGGTGGGGGTGGGGGTGGGGTGGAGTGGGGGGTGGCGGTGGGGGTGGGGGGTAGGGGTGGGGGTGGGGGGGTGGGGGTGGCACTGGGGGTAGGGGGGTGTGGAAGAGCAGGAGGCGGAGCGCACGGGGAGGGGGCATGCTGAGAGATGAGGCTTGAGGAGAGGGGTCAGGCCTGGTGGAAGTCCCACGTGGGAGCCGCCTCCTTCTACCCAGAGAAAAGCAGCATTCTCAACACCAGAGATGGGAGACAAGGCTGAGAGAAATCTGTACAAACAGACCTTGTTAAAATAACTTATATCTTCCTTTAGCTTCTCCATCGATTTCAGTGCTTTTTCCAAAGGAAATTCCCTCTCTTTGTTCAACCTCATATAAAAACATTTAGGAGTTGCTTCATTCTGGGGGGAGGATCCTGTGTCCTGTAAAACTTAATATTAAATCAAGTTGTTTGGGCAGGGCGTGGTGGCTCATGCCTGTAATCCCAGCACTTTGGGAGATCAAGGCAAGGTGGGGCGCCTGAGGTCAGGAGTTCAGACCAGCCTGGCCAACGTGGTGAAACTCTGTCTCTACTAAAAATACAAAAATTAGCTGGGCGTGGTGGCTTGCACCTGTGATCCCAGCTCCTGGGGAGGCTGAGATAGGAGAATCATTTGAACCCGGGAGGTGGAGGCTGCAGTGAACTGAGATGGCGCCACTGCACTCTAACCTGGGCGACAGAGCAAGCCAGACTCCATCAAGAAAGAAGGAAAGAGAGAAAGAGAGAGAGAAAGAAAGAAAGAGGGAGAGAAAGAGAGAAAGAGGAAAAGAAAAAGAAAGCTAGAGAGATAGGGAGGAAGGAAGGAAGGAAGAGAGGGAGGGAGGGAGGGAGGAAGAAGTTAGTTATTTGCTTCTGTCCTGTGAATCTGTCTTATATCCATTAAATACTCAGGTCCAGCTCACAACCCTAAGAGGACAGAGGTCAGGTTGTGCGTCCCCTACGGTGGCTTTTTAGAGAGAACCAGAAGTGGATGCTTCTACTTGTTGGGATCTCCTGGGCAAAAAAGAAAAATTTGCAAGTTCCTTTCAAAATCTCATTCTGAGAAACTCTGTAAACAAGCCTCACACGGAGGGTCTCAGCTGAGCACTTGCCAATTCAGCCAAAGCTGCAAAAATCCTAGCTCTGCCTACCTGGGACATAAGCGGGTAAGAGGCCTGACTTCGAGGCTGGGTTTTCATGCTGGCACATAAGTCTCAGACCCTGTCTATCTGCTGCTCTGGGGGAAGCAGGAGAGATGGAGAACTGAGCAAATCCGGGAGAGAATATTTCCGAGGTTTACAGGTACAGGGGATGTGGGGGACTCAGGAGAAGACTGAATCCTCAATGACTCCTGGGAGCGGCAGGGCCGGGGATAAACCTGGAAGACGGTCCACACCCCCGTGCCTGATGTCTGGAGCAACGGAGGAGAGGTCAAGATTCAGGAAACTCTGAAGAGAAGTCGCTAGGACACTCACAGCCCTGATAGCTCATTTACTCCCTGGGGGCTCGGAAACTCAGGCATCCCCAGCAGAGCCTGGCACCATTTCCAGGGCTAAGGACAACCCCCCCAAGGAGAGACAGTCCTTCTTGCAAGCCAGGGAGGGCACCAAGAGTCTCCACCGCCTTGAGTTTTACCAACATCTGACACCGACCAGAGAGCCAGCATAGCTGTCGACCCTGCAGAAGCCATGGGGGAAATCCGACCCTCTGCCCCCACCCGTCATCTCTAATATCTGCAGATGAGGAAGCCGAGGGGGGCTGTGGGCGATTTTCACATTCATCCTGCAACATGATGTGACCCCCGCTGGAGCCAACAATGGCACTAGGGGGACTCTGACGAGGAAACGTGAACTTTTCCATTCCCTTCATTGCCCTAAAATCATACGAACAGGCTCTGGCCGACATTTGAACTTTCCAGAATAAGGCAATTATTGTTTTTCTCTTTTGTTTTTCTTGGTTACCTGCTGCTTGGTCACTGGGCTGGGCTGTTTTGGAAAATTTGTGGAAGGATTTCTAAGCCCGTTTGTCAGCTCTGATTTGTGATCACAAAGTGCTTAGGAGCGAAGGTTCCACGCCAGGTGGTCCTCCTTAGCCCAAGCTGGGCAGATGTCCACAGCCCTGCTGATGCCGAATAAAACCACAAAGCATCTCCCGCAGGCTATTAAGCAAGCCACCATTCTTCCTCCGGGTCAACTCGAATCTGCATGACTTTCATTCACATCCTCGTCATAAATAATTTGTCTGAGATCACATAGCAAAACGAACTACATCCCTCTCTTAATTCTTGTCTTTTGTGCTAAGGAGAGAGGAAGCCTCTTTCTCCAAGGAAGACATCAATCAATCCTGTTTTCTATGAGTTTGATCACCATGAGACTAGTTCGAAAATAGAATGAGTTGATTATGAATAAGTGAGCTCTTCCTTGGTAGAAAGCAACAGGGGAATCGGTGGTATGCCCACACTGGCTCATATAGCTCTCGGGAGGTGACCTGCGCACCTTCCCAATGCCATGTGCAATGACATCTCATTGGTAGCTCGAGATCCGTCACACTAAGAGGATTTACACGACAATAATTGGCAAATTCTACAAACTAAGGTTCCCCTCCACCCAAGAGAGCCAGTGGTTCAACATTTATCAGCACTCTCCTAAGAATCATTCATTCATCTATCCATCCATTTATGCATTTGTTCATCCCACAAACCCTAAACAAGCAGCTACTGCACATCTGACACCGTGCTGGCTGTTGGGTACCAAATAAGTAAAGGAGAGTCTGTTTTTAAGAAATGCATTATATGGGGTAGATCACTTGAGGTCAGGAGTTCAAGACCAGCCTGGCTGACATGGCCAAACCCCATCTCTACTAAAAATACAAAAACTAGCTGGATGTAGCGGTGGGCATCTGTAATCCCAGCTCCTCAGGAGGCTGAGGAAGAGAATTGCTTGAACCAAGGAGGCAGAGGTTGCAGTCAGATGAGACCGTGCCACTGCACTCCAGCCTGGGCGACCAGAGTGAAACTGCAAGACTGTCAAAAAAAGAAAAGTAAAAAGAAAGAGAAGGAAGGAAGAAAGGAAGGAGGGAGGGAGGGAGGGAAGAAAGGAAGGAGGGAAGGAAGGAAGGAAGGAAGGAAGGAAGGAAGGAAGGAAGGAAGGAAGGAAGAAAGAAGTGCTTTATATGGAGATAAATACCTACCTCATCGTCATCATCATTATTATTTTGGAGATGGAGTCTCACTCTGTTGCCCAGGTTGGAGTGCAATGGCACCATCTCAGCTCACTGCAACCTCTGCCTCCAGGGTTCAAGCAAGTCTCCTGCCTCAGCCTCCCGAGTAGCTGGAATTACAGGTGCACACCACCAGGCCTGGCTAATTTTGTAGTTTTAGTAGAGACGGGGTTTCACCATATTGGTCAGGCTGGTCTCAAACTCCCGACCTCGTGATCCACCTGCCTTGGCCTCCCAAAGTGCTGGGATTACAGGTTTGAGCCACTGTGCTGGCCCCATTATTTTTAAAACAGTGAAAAAAAAAAGAAGACTAAAGCAAGACAACAAGAAAAATAAGACCTGGGAAGAGTCCTGTGTTACTGCTGCAGCTGCAGGAAGCCACCCAGCTCAGCAGAAGAACTGCCTTGTACCTGTCTCCTCCTCCTCCTTATTACAGGAAGAAAGAACATTTTCCTCACATAGCATGCTGGATGCTGACGGAGGGCAAGTGACTGGGGAGGAGGGGACAGGTGTGTGTGATGATTTGAATGTAGCAATATTTAGGAAAAACTATGTGTCAGGCACCATCCTCAGTGATCCCTACAACAGCTTGTAGGGTCAGAGGAGAGTGTATCACTCTTCACCAATGTACACCATCCCCATCACCCTCCTTCCCCACTCCATGGAAGAATGATGCCATCCAACCCTACTGAATTTAGGTGTGACCATGTGACATATTTTGGCCAATGAAATGTGTGCATAAGTGATGTGTTTCACTCCCACATGGAAGCTTTACAAGACAGGATGTGCTTTGTCTCATCTTTGCCCTCTGTCAGGAGGCTAGCAATGTTCCAGATTAAAGCCACTCCATCAGCCTAGTCCTGAAGTGGTGATAAATGGAGCAAAACTCCCTGCCTCCCTGCAAACGACATGGAGTGAGAGTGAGAAATAATCCTTTGTTGCATGAACTGAGATTTTTAGGGTCTTTTGTTACTGCAGCATAACGCAGCGCAGCCTGACTAATACAAGGTAGCTAATATCCATTTTCCCACAATACACGTGAGGAAATTGACACGCAGAGAGGCTTAGTTATTTTCTTGAGCTCACACATCTGGTAAAGAATAGCAATGGAACTTGAACCCAAGAAGGCCACTGCTGGAATTCGAGCTGTTAACCACTACCCCCGTGGACCAGGGAGGAAGGGGTCGGCTGATACTTAGTGTTAATCCTGATTGACATTTTGGGTCTTAGCAAAAACCTAAGACTCATTGCCTGGAATCTCTTTCCCATTCACTCCCCTAAAACCTATGTTTATTTTTCAAAGAATTTATTCCATATGTTTCATTTAAGTCGTCCTAACTACGTTTAGACAGAGTTGTTTGAAATCCAGGAAAAATCTGAGTCGTAATTTCTTTTTTCTTCAGTAGAGGAGACAATGTGACCCAACCAGGCCCCCAAAGGGAAGGCAGCCTGGGGTCTCTCACCCACTTCAGCCCAAGAAGAGACAGGAGAAGGCAGATTATGACCAGGAAAATCCTAAGAAATCCAGGGTGACAGTGGATAGCAGAGGGTCTCATCAATACCACAGGGGCATGGGGAAAATCTAAAAGAGACTGCAGTGGAATTTTTGCTTGTTGATTCATGAGAGGCATGCGATCTTTGTCCTTGATTATCTTTTCAAAAAAGCAAATTGGGGAGTGGGGATGCTGATGACCAGAGGAAGGGCATGGAGCAGTAGTTCTCAAATGGGTTGCCTGCAAGATGTGGTAGGCTGCACGATGGTCCCTCAAAGTTGTGTCTCCATCCAGATCCCTGGAATCTGTGGATGGGATCTTATTTGAAAAAGGGGTCTTTGCCGATGTAATTGAGTTAAGGACCCCAGATGAGATTGTTCTGGGTTTCTCAGGTGAGCACTAAATCCAACGATGCGTCCTCGTAAGAGAAAGGGAGATTTAAGATGGAGAAGAGGAGAGGGCTTTGTGAGGATGGGGGCAGGGACAGGAGTGACGCAGTCACAAGCCCAGGAGCCAGCAGCCTCCAGAGCCTGGAAGACCCTCCTCTAGAGCCCACGGAAGAAGCACAGCCCTGCTGACAGCGCCCCGTGATACTGATTCGGGACTTTTGGCCGACAGGACTGTGAGAGAATACATCTCTGTTATTTTAAGCCACTACGTTTGTGACAATTGGTTACAGACGCTCCGGGAAACGAACACACAGATCCTCTTCTTCAAACTGAACTGAGGATTTTCAAAGAGCTTTTTCCTTATATACACTTTATCTGTTGATATTTATTGTATTTAAAATTAAAACAGATTTTTTTTAAAAAAAATCTATATATTAATTTTAAAATAACAATTAGGTATCTAGTACATGTTGACATAAATAACACATTGTTTTTCCGGGTAAATAACTGTGCTTTCCAAAATAAAAGATTGGGGGAAGAGGGGCGGCGTGGTGTTACATTCTGTGCCCGTCTCTAATGTTTTCCTTAGCCAAAGACGGCTGGATTGTCACCTCTGCTTCTGCATTCAGTCCCTTGTAAGATGTATTTTTTTTTTTTTTTTTTTTTTTTTTTTTTTTTTTTTTTTTTTTTTTTAGTCAAATTGTGAAAAAAAATCCAGCCACCCACTGATAAGTAGCTGGAAGAAGCAGCAGGATTTGAATGATCTTTTCTGATTACGGTGGATGCGCCATGTCGCCTCTGGAAAACACACTCGTGAGAGAATGCGCGCCAGAAAGACAATTCCTTTAGTATGAATATAAAAATCGATTTGATCTGAAAGGGGTGCCCTCAGGGGTTCCTTGACCATACTTTGAGAATCAGTACCAAAGAGGAAGCGAAAGGAAAGACGAGAAATCAAGACTCTCTGACGTTAACCAAAGTAAACCAAGGGAAGAAAACGGTGCTGGGGCTGGCCGAGGGGAAGCCGTCTCCGCTCCTGCCGCGGTGAGAGCTTCGCAAACCAGGAGGGTCTGTTCCTCCAGGGCCAGGCTCCCGGCAGCCCTGCTGGGTAAAACGCTGCTCAGTTCTCGTTTTTGGCACCAAGGCCACAGCTCTGCACCTTTCCGTCACGCGTGGCAGCGCAGCCAGGAGCTGCGGGCCCGGCTGAGACGCACCCTGGGTGCTGGGAACGCGGCCCCGAGCGCCCCGATTCCGGAACGGGCTCCACGCGGGGCCCCTCCCTCTCGGCACCCTGGGTTCCCTCCTGGAAAGGCAGAGAAGCCCTCGGGAGGGCCCGCCAAGGATCCGGGTCACACACGTCTCATGGAACGGACTCAACCCATGAGAATATAAAAAATATAATGACACTTTTTAAAAGATAAAATTCAGAAATCTATTTTTATATTCACACTAAAGGAATTGTCTTTCTGGAGCGCGTTCTCTCATGATGTACAGTGGGGTTTTCCAGAGGCGACATGGCGCATCCACCGTTATCAGGAAAGATAATTCAAATCCTGCTGCTTCTTCCAGCTACTTATCAGTGGGTGGCTGGAGTTTTTAAAATACTTTGACCAAAAAAAAAAAAAAAAAAACCACACACACACATCTTACAAGGGACTGAATGCAGAAGCAGAGGTGAGAACCCAGCCGTCTTTGGCTACGCCAGTCATTAAAGAAGTATTCCTCCAAGGACCCCCACCCCACCTGTGGGGGACCCACACCCGAGGCCCCTGCTGTCGCACCTCCGCCCTTCCCCGTTAACCACACGTGACCTCTGCGGGCCGGAGTTAACTGGTCAGGAACGCAGAGCAAGCCTCAAAGCACCGGGCTCCGTGACCATTCCATAAACCACCCCTGAGAATCCCAGAACTCAGGCCTCACGGAGACCAGAGCCACTAATGCTGGTGTCGTGGCACGCCCCCCCCACACACACACACCGCCCCTACTCTCCAAAGACCACTCAAGGGGAGGAGGACAGGGAGGCAGGCTGCTGACAAACCCCGCACCCTGGGATCCCACATCCTAAAAAGCCATGGGGTCGTGGCTTTCCGAACATGCTTCCTCAAATGATTCCGTTGACTCTCCCTCCTTCCTGGCCACCGCCCTGCTCCCCACAGGGGCTTGACCTGTCACAGGCCTCCAGGTGAGCTGGACTCCGCGGGTCTCAGTCCTGCTGGCTGAGAGTTCTCCCAGGGGAAAAGGATGCTTGGTTCTCGTTTTCGCATCAAGATAACGAGTTGTGCGACCGTCTGCCGCCAAGAGTTCTCGGCTGGCTGAGACATGTCCCTGGGGACTGCCCACATGGCAGCCACGAGTTCCCTCAAAAACGAGACAGGGGGATGACTTTGTCCTTTCTCCTCCACAGGATTTGCCTGGGGGCCTGCAGGGAACACATGGGAAAGAGCGAGAGAAAAAGTGCAGGGTTCCACAGGGAGAGGAAATGCTCATCTTCCATCTGTGGTTCCCAGCACTGCATTTCACTGTGGGTTGTGGGGTAGGTCATTTGGCTTCTCTGGATAAATTGCCAAGCCAGGTTGGGCATGGTGGCTCACACCTGTAATCCCAGTACTTTGGGAGGCCGAGGCAGGTGGATCACTTGAGGTCAAGAGTTCAAGACCAGCCTGGCCAACATGGCAAAACCCCGTCTCTACTAAAAATACAAAAATTAGCTGGGCATGGTGGCATGCACCTGTAATCCCAGCTACTCAGGAGACTGAAGAGAAGAATCGCTTGAACCCAGAAGACAGAGGTTGCAGTGATGTGAGATCACGCCACTGCACTCTAGCCTGGGCAACAAGAGCAAGGCTCTGTCTCTCAAAAAAAAAAAAAAAAAAAAAAAAAAAATTGCTACGCCATGCTGTCTTGGTTTCCTTATCCATAAAGTAAGGGTGATGACAAACCATCCGTTCTCCCTCTACTTGTAAGAATCAAATGAGATAAACATGCTGAAGTGTGGAGAAAGTCAACATAGCAGAGAAATGAAAAACTCTTCCCTCCCTCTCTTCCTTCCAGGGACATGTACTGAGCCCCCAGCACACAGGTGCCAGCGAAACTGAGGTGAGAAAGACCTTGCTGGTCCCACCTTCACTTGCAGAGTTTAAGTCTTGTGCAAATCACATGCAAATCAACATCTCCCCAAAATTCAGTTCTTCCTCCGGGGTAAGTTGGAATTCTGGAAGTCCTGGCTTCTGCCCAGCTGTCTGAGCCAACTTCACAGCCTCATCACACTGCCGTGCTTTGCTGGAACAATCTGCACATGATGGTGGCACTGAAGATGCCACACTATCTTGTAGCTCTGTGCCTATGTCACAGCTTCCTTTGTGACATGGCACTCATGCTCAAAAAGCCAGAATCAAGTTGTGGCAGGATGAGAAAAGGTCTCAATGTCCAGATTCCCAACCTCAGTTCTGGAGACGCTGTCTTGCTGTCAAAGGTTGACACAAGAAGGGGAATTAGGCAGGAAGGAAATGGGGCGTTCTTTCAGGCTGGCTCGCCACTCTATTTTCAAATCCTGGATTATCCAGTTCTTCATCGTCTCTGTGCTAAAACCCATCGCAGGGGCTGAAACTTCAACAGCAAAAGCATTAAAGAGAGGAGAAAAGATCTCGAGTTTTCTCGAGTGGCCGGCTTTCCAGATCTCAGCTTGACCGAGTGGGTTTAGATCTGGTTATTCAACATCCCCAGGAGCCCTCCCCAACACCAAACCCACCACTTTCCATCAGATGAGTATGTGGAAGAATTCGACATAGGCCCAGTAGAACTGACCTTGTGGGATTAGAAAATAGTTGCAAGGAAATCTGACCTCATGGTGGGGGGAAAGCTGACCCTAATGAAAAGTTCTATAGAGAAAGAAGAGGACCCAGAAAATGCACACAAGTCAGCTCTACTCATGAATGAGCAATTCTCCATGATGACCCAATCATTTTCAAAAAACAATGACAGTCCTCCCAGGAGCGTTTCCTACGTGCCAGGCACTGTCCTAAATGCCTTATGTGTCTTACCTAATTTAGCCCCAGAGCACAGACGTCTCACTACTGCAATCAACAGGGACGTGACACAGTGAGACAAGGACCAGACTAGGGTAGAATTCCCAAAATAAAAAGATCTGAATCATTGCAGAAAGCATTCAACACGTGTGACCACAGACAACGGAGCGGCAATAAAACAGAAGCTGCCGAGAGTGCAAAGAAAGACGGAGGCAGAAGTTAACAGAGATGAGAAGAATGGGAACGAAGGTGAAAGTTCCTCCGCCTCCCAAGTAGAAAAAACAGATTTCTTCCAAATACGCCTAAACTGGATACTTCTGGGGACTCTCAGACTGCTGTGACCAAGACCCAAAGTTAATTTTCAAAACCATTAAAGAACTGGTGGAAGGTAAGAAAGCGGCCCACATTGACATTGTTATGAAATGTAATTGCATCAGAAGGATATTCTTACAAACTTGACCTCCCAAGTATCATTTCAGCAGACATCAGTGGAAAACACTTGGTTGAGAACTGTGAGGTTTCTTTAATAGAGGTGTTAAAAATTTTTTTAAAAAGAACTGCAAGGACTAAAGAAAAGGAGAAAGAGTTTTAAAAACTCTTGCCATATCGAAAAAGTATCTGTGAAGACCAGAATATTTTAGACAGAAATAAATAATGTCAATTAGGGTGGGGCACTTTGGGGTTAGGATGGTTGATTGGACATATACATCTAATGTTCCTTCTCAAAATTTTAGCAAAACTAAAAAAAAGAGCAGGTGTTTTATTGTTTTGGTGTTTTAAAAGCATAAACCTTCATGGTGACATGAAGGAGAAGAGGAGAGAATTGCAAGAAAATTTTGGAAGCTGAGAGGTGGATGGATAAGTAGTAACTGACTTAGCAGACTCAAAAAGCGAAATCCTAAACCAGTTGTGGGGAAAGCTGATAACTTAAAGGAAAGTCCACTTCTCATGGGCGATACTGAAAAGCAGGTATTTGCTATTTAAATATACTATTATATCACTGAAAACAGAACATAACTTACACATGAAAATCATTCTAAGAAAGGGACAATGAAGGAGCCTAAGAGAAAATGAAATCAAGTAGGAAACAAGGAAAGCAAAACCATTATAACAATAAAATAAACAGTCCAAATTCAGCTATAAAGAGGCATAGAATCTCAAAGTAGACTTTTACAAGAGAAATTGGTGCAGAAAGGCTAAAAATATGACAAAGAATTTTCAAATTCATATAAAAAGAAATAGATCAATAATGTAGTTTGAAAAACAAAATATTCATCAGGATATAAATTATTATCAAAAAGTTATAGTTAGTAATGGACTCAAGATAAGGTACTCATGAACTATAAAGTAACAGTAGTAGAAAATGAATAGAATAGAAACTAGTATTCTATTAGGGACAAGTTAAAAAGGGCAGAGTATATTAAAGATCTGCAAGACCAGGAATAAAGGAAATTAACAAAAAGTTGAATACATAGAACTTACAGTCTTGACAAACCTATACCATACAAGCAAGAATTAGGCCTCTGTCTTAGTTCATTCAGGCTACTATCACAAAATACCATAGACTGGGCAGCTTATAAATAACAGGAATTTCTCTCACACTGTGCTGGAGGCTGGGAAGTTCAATATCGAGGTGCTGGCAGATTTGGTGTTTGGTCAGGATCTACTCTCTGGTTCACAGATGGCACCTTCTCACCGTGTCTGTGTGTGGTGGGGGGAATAAAGCAGCTCTCCTGGGTCTCTTTTATAAGGACACTGACCCCATTTATGAGGGCTCTGCTTTCATGATCTAATCACATCCCAAAGGTCCCACCTCCTAATATCACATTGATAATTAGGTTAAGCACATGAACTTGAGGGGGGACACAAACATTCAAACCATAGCAACCTCCTTTTGAATGTTCACAGTTCTTGTATAAAAATTACCCACAAAACGGGGCCCTATAATCCCAGCCACTTGGGAGGCTGAGGCAAGAGAATCAGTTGAACCCGGGATCAGGAGGTTGCAGTGAGCCGAGATCACGTCATTGCACTCCAGCCTGGGCAATGAGCAAAACTCCACCTCAAAAAAAAAAAAAAAAAAAAAAAAAAAATTACCCACAAAAATTCAATTCATTTTAACAGAAGCAAAACATGTATATATACCAACATTCAGTGCAGCATTCTCTATAAAAGTCAATACTTGAAAACGAGCTGCATGGTTTCATAATTCAGGACACAGCAACACAATGAAATGTTACAGGGTCATTAGGGTCACTGTGAGGGTCAGGTGGAAATGGAAACATGTTTGCCAGGCCAAGTTGAAATGTACTAATACATTTTTTTTTTTTTTTGAGACGGAGTTTCGCTCTTGTTACCCAGGCTGGAGTGCAATGGCGCGATCTCGGCTCACCGCAACCTCCGCCTCCTGGGCTCAGGCAATTCTCCTGCCTCAGCCTCCTGAGTAGCTGGGATTACAGGCACACGCCACCATGCCCAGCTAATTTTTTTGTAGTTTTAGTAGAGACGGGGTTTCACCATGTTGACCAGGATGGTCTCGATCTCTCGACCTTGTGATCCACCCGCCTCGGCCTCCCAAAGTGCTGGGATTACAGGCTTGAGCCACCGCGCCCGGCCACATTTTATATACACAGTTATTTCATAATAAGTGGAAGAAAATGTCAAAAAATAAAATTAGTTATATACAGGATGACCAGATAATCATTGCTTTATTACATTAATGCTATTGTTATATTGTTTTATACACACACATATAAAATATATAAAAATATGTAAAAATTTTGACTCATAAAATAAGTCAAAATAAAACAAAAATCCAGGGAAAAGAAAATAAGACTCTTTGACTTCTCTTTTAGTTGATATCTTACCTTCTCTCAGTGGGTTTTTTAACATTTTATAAACCCTAGGTGGTTAAGGTTTTGGCACTTAAGAGACAATCTGAATTTTTTATCACCTGGGCAGGTCAAAACTTGTTGATAATTCTTCCTTTCAGACAGAATAAAGACATGACTTACTAGATGCCAAACCAAGTGGCCCAAAGATGGGAGAACCATTTCCTCCCATCCAGGAACCCAAGTAGCTGGCCCGGTCCCTGTGTGTGTATATGTGTGTATGGGGTTGTGTGTGTGTGAATGCATGCATGTGTGTGCTTGTGTGTGCACGCACATGCAGGAAAGGAGGTCAGTGTCGAAGTATCTGCAGCTCTGGTTGCGGTCTCTTGTTCACGCCACACCTAAGCAGCTCATCTGGGGCTTTGTACGGCAGACTCTGGAGAGTTTGATGCACAGGAAGAAGGCTCCCCAGAACTTTTGAACTGTGGGAAGAGATTTCCACTTTGCAGTGAAGCCTTAATTTAAAAAACATGTTACTTCTGGAAAAGGAGGCTGGTGAATATGTTGACACTTTCTTACAAAGCTGTCTTCTCCACAGACAGTAAAGAGGTCGAGGGGTAAGAGAGAGAGAAGGAACAAATGTTTGGCGCCCACCGTTTTTTGGAACAATGTCCAAAACCCATTCTACATTCTTGTGAAAAACCTGCAATTCTGACAAATCTTCAACCTTTTTGAAAGTGGACCAGGTTTTTGTAAACAGCCTAAAGTAATTCTGAGCTCAGTGTGGTGAATAAGCATGGTAATTTATCTTGTTAATAATGTCATTATTAAAGCAGTTATAGCTCAATAAGATGGATTTCCATATGTAATTTACAGGCAGCCTTGAAAAAGAATTTATAAAGATGATATTAATAGCTCGGTCATTGCTAGAATAAGTGTAATATGCTCCAAGGTCATTACTTTGAAGGAAAACACTTGTTTGAGCTAAAAGGTTTCATACATTGTTTTTAAAGTTTGGTTTTATTATTTTACAGATTCTTTCACTCTTAAAAATGGAAAAAAATCGCTATTGGTTTTTCTCCGATTGTAAAAGTGTACATGGAAATAATACATTGAAAAAATACAGAAGGAGACAAAGAAGAAAATGTTACGCATAACCATTTTCCAGAAATCTTCATGGTTGAAATGTTGATGTGTGCCACTCCATTTTTTAAAAAATTCACAGACTTTTTATTGAGAGGTGGATCTTGGAAGAGACTTTATTTCCAAAGATTTCTTTCTTCTTTATTGTAGCATGTAATGAATAGAAGAAGTAAAGATTTTTCTTCTCAGTAAAAACAAATCTTAAAGTCACTTTTTAGGTCACCTTCAAGAAACAATGCTGTCACGCCTCAGTGTGCCTGCAGAATCATCTGTAGTTGCTTATTCATTATTAGATATTGCAAGGTGATTCTTTGGTATTTATTTTGAAATTGTTAATTAAGATGGAAGTACTTTGATAAGAGTTTCTATGAGTATAGATTTTTTGATAGAGAAATTGCACATAATAGTGAATCTTTCTGACAGTGTTGGGTATATTTTCCCTCATAATCCCTATTTTTCACCATGACCTTTAAAGAACATGTGGTATCCGTCCCTCAGGAAGATGTGTTATCGCTTACACAACCCACTCCCTACTGCTGTACATTTTAAGTTGTTTTTCTTTTTGGAACATTCATAGAAACAAAACTTTATCCAACATTCTTATGAGTAAATCTTTGTACCCATTGATATGGATTGTTGTGTCGCCCCAAAATTCATGTTTAAATCCTAACCCCCGCTGCGATGGCCTCAGAAGGTAGGGCTTTGGGGAGGTGATTAGGTCATGAGGGTGGAGCCCTCGTGAATGGGATTAGTGCCCTTGTAAAAGAGGCCCTGGAGAGCCCCGCACCCCCTTTCACCATGTGAGGATCTAAGGGGCAGACAGGCGTCTGCAACCCGGAAAAGGGCCCTCACCAGAACCCCACCACCCTGGCACCCTGATTTGGACTTCCAGCCTCCAGCTGTGTGTGAGAAGTAAATGCCTCTTGTGGTAAGCCACACGGTCTCCGGGGCTTTCTTACAGCAGCTGGAACTGAGATACACATGACTATGACTATTCCTTAAGACACATTCCTAGAGTGTGATACCAGGTGGTCAAAGACGATAAGCACTTCGAAGTCTTAGTGCTTTACCAAAAGATCTTCTAGAAATATCTCAGTTTACTCCCATCGTGTATAGAAAAGGACCCATTTTCCTGCACCTTTACCAAAACTGGGTGGATGTCCAAAGTCGAAAGGGGAGTGTGCCAAATTGAGAACCATGTCATCCTTTCAGTAGGATTTATTACGACTAGAATGCGACCATTTTCACGTGTATCTAGGCAATCGGTGTTTTAATTTCTGAAAAAAGCTACAGAATCAAGTCCCTTCCTCCCTATCCTTTATAGAATCTGGGAAATGCTTCTCATTTAACTACTCCTTAATTGGCTGAATTTGCCTCCTTCCCTGGGGCCCAGGAGCTGGAAGACCCTGGGCACGCTATGGGCAGGAAGCCAGCGACAAAATGCACACGTGCAGTGTACCAGAGGTGCCAGGCCCACGCTCGGGCGCTCCTTCTCATCTGACCTTCAGACAACTCCATGAGAGGGATGGCTTCGTTTGGTCAGTGCATAAGGAGCGAATAGGGCTAAGTAACTTGCTCCGTTGTATGGATGGTGACAAGTAGAGTCTGAAACAAGACACCGTGACCAGAGTCCACACCCCAGGATTCATCATGCAAAACCCCGCATCTGTGCTGTCCCTCCATCCCCCATAGAACCCACCGCCTCTGCCTCACAATCCTGGGATCCTGATCGTGTCCAACCCGCCCATCTTTCCAGTGCGAACTCCTCCTTCTCAACTGTGTGGCCACTTTGAGACCAAACCAGCTCATAGCCTAGTCCTCTCCTCAACAATGTGCCTTGGCCCTGGTGCTCCAGAACGCCCCCCAAGTCCCCACGGCAACCCAACGCGTCTTCCGGAACCCGGAGCCAGCTTTACCCCTTTCACAAAACCGGGCCCCCTCCTACCCCAGGGCCTTTGCACCTGCTGTGCCGTCTGCCTGGAATGCCCTTCCGCAGCTGTCCACATCGGCCAGTCCTTCACTCCATTCAGGTCCTGCTCAAACATCACTTCCTTAGGGAAGCCTTCCCTGATCACTCTGTACACACACACACACACACACACACACACACACACACACCCCATACCACATACCACTTCATAGCCCTCTCACCTGCTTAATTTTTCTCCCTATCATTTATTTAAGTCTGTCTAACATACTGTATATTTTACTTATTTATTTTATTTTCAAGACAGGGTCTCGCTCTGTCACCCAGGCTGGAGTGCAGTGGCACAATCTTGGCTCACTGCAGCCTCTTCCTCCCAGGCTCAGGCGATCCTCCCACCTCAGCCTCCTGAGTAGCTGGGATTACAGGCACGTGCCACCATGACCAGCTAATTTTTGCATATCCTATCTCCTGATCTCCTTTGATATGAAAAGAATGTGGCATTGCTTTCCTGCAGAGTTTGGGGACATCTGGCCACTTAGTGGGCCCAGAGGCACTGCAGAGGCAGGGTCTATGTGACCCGGGCTGGTCTCCAACTCCTGGGCTCAAAGCAATCTACCCGCCTCAGCCTCCCAAAGAGCTGGGATACAGGCATGGGACATCAACATGCATAGCGACCTGTCTCCTGTTCCCTAGAAGATCAGCTCTGTGAGGGCGGAGGGCTCTGCTTTGTTCCCTGTTGCGCTCCCCTCACCTGAAATGCTTCCTGGAACATGATGGGCATCAGTGACGGCCTTGAGGATGGATGGAAACTGAATGTGGTCTCTCCCCCCGGGCCCTCTCTGTGCCGATCATGTCCCCTGGATGTCACTGTTCTGGGTGACTGGGGCCTGGGTTATATTTTTGTAAACCTCATGGTGAGAAGGGTCATACTCTACTCTCAGAAGCACAGAATAAATGTGCTGAAAAATCAAAGCCGCAGCCATCATGTTCTGTGGGCCACGTGAGAGGACCTTCCCCAAGCCGCACCTGCTCCCAGGGACTTCAGGGCCCACTGGGACAGGGAATTTAACCACGGTGCTGATGCCACCCAAGAGTGGGGGGTCCCGATGGGAGCAGAGCGGCAGGTAGGTGAACAGGGGTCAGATCAGAGATGGCCTTACTGATCTGCAAAGGAAAGACAGACTTTTTACACTAGTCCAGCTGGGATCCCTTGATAGGTTATAAAATCAGGTTAATGGGTCATGATCAGAATTTAAAAGAAATAGGATAGAACAGAATAGAAAATATCAGAGTGTGTTGCAGGTGAGAAAGGTGGCTTTAGTGGCGTGTGACACATTCATTCACAGGCAGCACAGGATGAAATGGTTTAGTGAGGAGAGCCAAGACGATTTGAAAGATCCACTTCCGGGGAGTTCAGAACAGTGGATCTGGGACAGTGGCAACGTGGGATTCACGTTTCTATAGTGACCACCTGGCCCTTGTGTGGGAATGGACTCTGTGGACTCCGGGCAGCAGGGGTGGCGCCCGAGTGCCTGGGATTTGGCTCTATATCCAGGGCTGTGTGACCTGGGGTGAGTTTCTCAGCCTTTCTGGGTGCCTCCCTAGAAATGGTCGTGTTGTAGAGTCTGTGAGCATCCACTTACACGGCGCTTGCAAAGTGCTTCGGCACGTCACACGTCTGGTGGGTGACACACACTCCATAAACGTCAGGCCTCACCTCCAGCTGGGGAACCAGCTGCCGAATGCGCCTTACTTTTGCATTCTTTCTTGTTCTTAAACTGAAGGCCCCCCGGCTTTTATTTAGGGACTAAGGCGTTTGTACGACAGCGTGGCCGCCAAGAACACAGGCCACTTCTGCCAGGAAAAGAGGACATCTGTCCACTTCCCCACCTTGAATCTGGGCTTAGTGTGTGACTTGCTTTGACCAAGAGAAAGTGGTGGAAGTGACCCCCATGCCAGTTGTGGACTCTGGTTTAAGAGGCCTGGTGGATTGGTGGATTCCACTTTCACTGTGTTGGGATCCATCATCACACAGAGGCTCAGACAACAGACACCACGTTGTGGCGGGGAGGCGGAGAGAGAGCTCGGGAGCAAGAGAGAATGTGCGTACTATTGCCACACCGCCTACCGTCCCGGGGCCCGTGGATACCGCCACACCAGCTACCCTGGGCAGAACTGCCCAGCGACCGCAGCCAACCCCCAGAATCACGAGACAGGGTAAAGGTGGATGTTTTTAGACACTCAGCCTTGGGTGATTTGGTTTGCTACAGCGCATAGCTGAACAACACAGGATCTCATTTTTCTTTTTTCCTTGTGATAGCGCTATGAATCTGTTAGGAGAGACTTACTCCAACGGTGCTGCTCATGGGAAATGGAGGCCAGAAAGATCGTAAAATGACCCGTCCAGAGTCACTTAGCCAATCTGTAATGAACCCAGGACCGGAAACCAGTGACCCTTGGCCTCTCACAAAGGCCAACTGCGATATTGCCAATGGAAGTGCAGCTCACTCCTTTTCCCTCCCTGGCTTCCCCACCTCTCACGTGACCCTTGACTTCATTCATCCTGCTTTCTGTTTCCTATCTTTCTCTCCCATATTTTTGTCTACAGGCTCCAAAATCTGCCTCCAATTCAGCCACTGCTCCCGAGCTCCCCTGCACCCCCCAGGGCAAACCCCTCCCTGTGCACCTGCCGGCCACAGCGGCCTCCACTCAGGTGCTGCTCCTGCTGCCCGGGGTCCACAGAGTCCATTCCCACACAAGGGCCAGGTGGTCATTGTAGAAACGTAAATCCCACGATACCACTGTCCCAGATCCACTGTTCTGAACTCCCCAGAAGTGGATCTTTCAAATCGTCTTGGCTCTCCTCACTAAACCATTTCATCCTGTGCTGCCTGTGAATGAATGTGTCACACGCCACTAAAGCCACCTTTCTCACCTGCAACACACTCTGATATTTTCTATTCTGTTCTATCCTATTTCTTTTAAATTCTGATCATGACCCATTAACCTGATTTTATAACCTATCAAGGGATCCCAGCTGGACTAGGGTAAAAAGTCTGTCTTTCCTTTACAGGTCAGTAAGGCCATCTCTGATCTGACCCCCGTTCACCTACCTGTCGCTCTGCTCCCATCTTCCCCGAGGCCACTGGCCTCTTCCCACACCAGCCTCCTTGCCCCTGCCTCAGGGTCCTGGCATGTGCTGTTCCCTCTGCTTAGAACACTGATCCTCAGCCCTCCAGATCACAGGAAGTTCCTCTACCCCAACCATCCTCCCTAATGAAGTCACTCTCATCTCATCCCATTGGGTCACCTGCTTTGTTTTGCAAGTAACATGTAAAATAATTTGAACTGTCTATTTATTTGTGTTTCCTTTTTTTTTTTTTTTTTAAGATGGAGTTTTGCTCTTGTTGCCCAGGCTGGAGTGCAACGGCACGATCTCGGCTCACTGCAACCTCTATCTCCTAGGTACAAGCAATTCTCCTGCCTCAGCCTCCTGAGTAGCTGGGATTACAGGTGCCCGTCACCACGTCTGGCTAATTTTTTTTTTTTTTTTTGTATTTTTAGTAGAGATGGGCTTTCATCATGTTGACCGGGCTGGGCTCGAACTCCTGACCTCAGGTGATCCACCGGCCTTGGCCTCCCAATGTGCAGGGATTACAGGTGTGAGCCACCACGCCTGGCCTTGTGTTTCTTTTTACTGATGCTCTCCAGCACCTAGAATAGAAGCTCCAGTTCACCCCAACATCCACCATTATCCCACGTTAGTGAGCATCAGGGTTCCCTGGAGGGCTTGGGGGTGCTCTGGCTGCCGGACCCACCCCCAGGTCTGGCATGGAGTGTGCGCATTTCTAACAAGTCCCAAGACTATGGGAGCTGTACATCCGGGGACCTCAGGTGAGAGGCGCTGGGCTGCAACAGGGCTCCACCCACAGGAGGTGCCCAGGAACTAGCTACTCAGCACGTAAGGCCTAAGAACCAGCTCTGGAGTTTCGAGGAGAAGAGAGAGTGGCCATATTTCACACTGCATGGTATGTGATGTTCGCGTGTGAGGCTGCATCCCTACCACCATCACCATGAACCTGCCCACAAGCTCGCTGTCTCCAGACCCCAGTTCTTTGCCAATAAACCAGGAATTTCCACAAGCTGGTCTGACCATTTTCAATGTGATAAATGGCATTATTTTTTGAGTATATTGTTAGAAAACATTCTGCATTTGCTTTCTTGACCATTTATTGTTCTGAGTAATACATTAATTTCTTTTGGGGAGGGTAGTGGTGGGGGACAGAGTCTCACTCTGTCACCTAGGCTGGAGTGCAGAGGCACTATCTTGGCTCACTGCAACCTCCACCTCCTGGGTTCAAGCGATCCTCCTGCCTCAGCCTCCCAAGTAGCTGGGATTACAAGCACATACCACCACACCCATCTAATTTTTGTACTTTTAGTAGAGATGGGTTTTCACCATGTTGGCCAGGCTGGTCTCAAACTCCTGACCTCAATGAGCTGCCCCCCACCTCAGCCTCTCAAAGAACCAAGATTACAGGTATGAGCCTCTGCGCTCAGCCTAAGTAATACGTTAATTTGTTTGGGTCATTACTGGTAGTTGATCCAATAACCTTGTGCTGGAAATAAGCCAAATGTCCATCAACTGGTGACCAGATAAACAAAATGTAATGTATTCATCCATTCTTGCACTTCCATAAATACCTGAGACTGGGTAATTTATAAAGAAGAGAGATTGAGTTGGCTCACAGTTCCACAGACTGAACAGGAAACGTGGCTGGGAGGTCTCAGGAAACTCATAATCATGGAGGAAGGGGAAGGGGAAGCAGGTACATCCTATATGACTGGAACAGGAGGAACAAGAGAGGGGAGAGGTGCTAACACTGTTAAACAACCAGATCTCGCAATAGCTCAACATCACAACAACGGCACTAAAGGGGAAATCTGCCCCCATGAGCCAGTCACTTCCCACCAGGCCCCACCTCTAATACTGGAAATTACAATTTGACATGAGATTCGGGCAGGGACATAGACCCAAACCATATCATGTGATCTTTCTGTGCAGTGGAATACTATGCAGCAGTGAAAAGGAACAAACTATTGATACACACACAGCAACAGCATAGGCAAGCCTCAAAAACATGCTAAGGGGAAGAAATCACACATGTAAGACTACATATGATATGGCTCCACTTATATGGAACTTCTGGAAAAGGCAAAACTATATATAGAGAAAGCTGGCCAACAGCTTTTTTTTTTTTTTTGTGGCCTGGGGTAGGAAGTCAGGATTAACTGCAAAATCATGAAAGAACTTTCCGGGGTAATTAAAATTTTGAAAACCAGATTGCAGTGATGGTTGCATAGTTGTATACATTTTCTAAAATTCACTTTGTAAAACCGTATACATTTTCTAAAACTACACTTAGAATGAGTGAATTCTGTGGTTTGTCAACTGCTCCTCAAAAAAGCTATTTTAAATTTTTACAAAGCAAAACAAAACACACTGTGAATTCTCATATATTCTAAAATCAGATGGCTACCTTGGAAAATGGTCGAATAGTTTCTTGTGAAGTTGTGTGTCTACGTACCACACAACCCAGCAATTCCAGGTGTGGGTATTTATGTAGAGACGTGAAGACATATGAATCCACACAAAGACCTGAACACAAATGTTGACAGCAATTTTATTCGTAATTGCCTACAACGGGAGACAACCCAAATGCTCATCAACAGGTAGATGGATAAACTCATTGTGGTATGTCCAGGCTATGGAACAGTACTCAGCAACCAAAAAAATAAACTCTCAGCACACACAATCACGTAGTTAAATCTCAGAATAATCATGCTGAGTGAAAGTAGCCAGACAAAAACGTACGTGAGCCCAGCGCAGTGGCTCACACCTCTAATCCCAGCACTTTGGGAGGTCAAGGTGGGAGGATTACTTGAGCCCAGGAGTTCCAGACCAGTCTAAGCAACACAGTGAGATCCCCATCTCTTAAAAACAAAATTAGCCAGGTGTGGTGGCACACACCCATGGTGCCAACTACTTGGGAGGCTGAGGTGAGAGGATCACTTGAGCCCAGAAGGTGAAGGCTGCAGCGAGCCATGATCATGCCACCGCACTCCAGCCTCGGCAACAGAGCAAGACCCTGTCTTAAAAAAAAAAAAAAAAAAAAAAGAGTGCATGCTTTACACAGGTATGATTTCTATGAAGCTCTAGAAAGACAAATCTAATGCACTGATAGAAAGCAAAATGGTAGGCCGGGTGTGGTGGCCCACACCTGTAATCCCAGCACTTTGGAAGGCCGAGGTGGGTGGATCACCTGAGGTCAGGAGTTCAAGACCAGCCTGGCCAACATGGTGAAGCCTCGTCTCTACTAAAAATACAAAAGTAGCCAGGTATGGTGGCACACACCTGTAGTCCCAGCTACTGGGGAGGCTAAGACAGGAGAATTGCTTGAACCCAGGAGGCGGAGGCCGCAGTGAGCCAACATCACGCCACTGCACTCCAGCCTGAGCAAGGCAGAGCGAGACTGTCAAAACAAACAAACAAACAAACAAACAAACAAACAAACTGGCTGGAAAGCAGTACCAGGAAGCTGACTGGGGAGGTTGCAATATTTTGAATCTCAGTTGTGGTGGTGGTTAGTTGGGAGTACATGCATTTGTCATAACTCATTCAACTGTACACATCAAATAGGCACATTTTACTATGTGTAAATTACATTTTAATAAAATAAGATTAAAATTTTAAAAATGACTAAAGCATGACATTTCAATTCTGAATCCATAACAAAATCTACTCCTTCACGTTCTTCTTATTATTTGTTACGTACAGAATTGAACAGATATTCACCTTTCTGCAATGGAGAATTTACTCAGAGAAATTTTCTCACAGAGAGAAAAAAAAAATACGATCACAGAACAGGAGCCATCTTCCAGGATTTTATTTTCCTCTGTCCCCTGCTGCCTGTCTGAAACATTTCCCAGGCAGGCTAAAGCCACTGGAGAAATGACCCTCAAAAGACCCAGCCCCTTGGGTCTTCCGCAAGAAGAAACACTTCTGAAAATGCACACAGTTTGGTTCAAAGAGGCTACTGAGTTTCAGTGCGGAAACTGCTGTTCTTAGAAGGTTCAAAATCTCCCTTTTGAATCCTCAGTGGTTGGGCTCAATTGCTTCACTAGCCTTTGAAGATGACAAAGGAGGAGGAGGCTGGAAAAGCCAGGTGAAGCCAGCAAGGTGATGGCTGGGCATCTGAGCCCACGGAAAGCTGAATTCAGGAGAGACGATTTTGTGCCTTCTGTGTGTCATCCTGGGGGCCAAGAGGCAAGTTAGGGTCTTGATCTGAGTCTGTGGGTGGTGACACACAGAGGAAAGGCTCAGCAGGAGATTCGGGGGTGAAAACGGACTTGGGGTATCTGGAAACTGGAACTGTACCCGCTGGCCTGGGGTAGGAAGTCACCGAAGATAACAGATTCCCGCAGTGGGTGTCTCCATGGAGTGGTGTGTGTTCTGCGTGGGACTGTTCCACAAGCGACATTCCGTAACTTGGCAGGACAGAGGCCACCTCTCGGAGCCTCCTGAGCAAAGCTCTGGGGAGACAGGGTTTCAGGTCAGGATGCAGCTGTTCTCCTCCAGCCGGGAAGAGAGTAAGCTGGAAAGTGACGTCTTCAGGGCCCTGTCCTCTTCTGGGGTAGCTCCCTTGGGTGCTTGATCAGGAGACCTAGAAGACGGAGGTTTGGTTTCAAAGCAGCAGCGTCACTGAGTGTGAATCTAAAGGCTTTGCCTCTAAGTCAGGTTCTAGTACTAAGATTCATCAGTGAGGGTCTGCCCTGGTGCCTTGTAAAGTGTACACCCTAAGATCCTTGTGTTCAAGAAATTCCAAGCTGGGCACAGTGGCTCATGCCTGTAATCCCAGCACTTTGGGAGGCTGAGGTGGGTGAATCACTTGAGGTCAGGAGTTCAAGACCAGCCTGGTCAACATAGTGAAACCTTGCCTCTACAAAAATAAAAAATTAGCTGAGCACAGTGGCAGGCACCTGTAATCCCAGCCACTCGAGAGGCTGAGGCAGGAGAATCATTTGAACCTGGGAGGCAGGGGTTGCAGTGAGCCAAGATCACGCCACTATACTCCAGTCTGGGCAACAGAGCAAGACTCCAGGTAACAATGCTTCAAGCAGCGTAAAACACACAGCTGTACTGTTAGCCGGTCATCAGATTCACAGCTCTTCCTCCCCAGGAAAAAGGCCAGAGACTGGTCTGGGGTTAGGGGAGGAGCCGCAGGCACCTCCTTCTCTATTTTGCCCCCCCATTTCAACAATTCAGGGCTCCCCCTACTCCTTACAGAATAATACCCAAACCCCACAGCCTTTAGTCTGGTTACGTTGCCACATAATGAACTACTCCAAACTTGGTTCACGGAATTAAAGGGCATGGTGAGGGTAGCTTATCTCTGTTCCGTGATGTCTGCTGCTCAGGTCTGAAATAATCCAAAACAATCTGAAGTTTTCAGATCTGAAATCTAAAACAATAATCACTCACACATCTAGGAACTGAAGTTGCTTACTGGCTGGAACCTCAGCCAGACCTATCAGCTGGAGCACTTAAACGTGGCCTCTCGATGTGGCTGCTTGGGCTTCCTTACAGCATGGTGGCTGGTTTCCAAGACCAACCATCCAAGGAGAGCAGAGAGAGCCCTGAAGAGTTGAAATAGGGAGGAAAATAGAGAAGGGGTACCTGCAGCTCCTCTCCCAACCCCAGGCCAAACTGTCGCCCCTCTCCTGGGGAGAAGGAGCTGTGGATCTGATTACTAGCCCCAAACCAGCTAACAATAAAGCTATGTGTTCATTCCTCCTCTGATATAGCTTCTGGGTGCACAGCTCCTTTGGAACACCCATGGGAAGCAGAGGTAATGGGTGGGGCATGATCCAGACATTTGTGGTTGTCATTCCATCTAACAACACAGAAGTCTTCACCCCTTAAGCAATATTGTCAGTGAGTGTTTCTCAGGATAAAGGATGGCTTTACTGATTTAACGGGGAAAGGGACCATCCAAGACGGGAGGACGTGATTTAAAAGGTTATTGCTATATCCAGCTGAGAGATGAAGAGTTTGCAAACCTTAGCAGCATTAGGTCCAAAAAATATTTGGGAGGTAGCACTGGCAGAGCTTGGGTATCGACTGGATATGGAGGGAGGAGGCCACTGACATTCCTGGCTTGGGTAAGCGGATGGCGAGGCCATGAACGGAAACTTAAGTTTCAGGAGGCTGATGGCGATGGGAGTTTGTTCAGGGATAGGTTCAGCTTGATGTGTTTCTAGGAAGCCAGCAGGCAGGAACGTGCGGTGTGTGGGGGTGTGTGTCCGGGGGTGTGTCTGTCTGTTTGGGTGGGTAAGATTCTCCATCTGGGAAAGGAGGAGGTCACATATCACTATGGTAATCAGAAGCATCCAAGTCGCTGTTTAACAGAATACATCGAATGTACGGAGAAACGTAAGGCCAATTTCTTTTTTCTTCTTCTTTTTGGGATGGAGTCTTGCTCTGTTGTCCAGGCTGGAGTGCAGTGGTGCGATCTCGGCTCACTCCAACCTCTGCCTCCCAGGTTCAAGCGATTCTCCTGCCTCAGCCTCCTGAGCAGCCGAGATTGCAAACACACGCCACCATGCCTGACTAATTTTCTGTATTTTTAGTAGATGGGGTTTCACCGTGTTAGCCAGGATGGCGTCAGTCTCCTGAGCTCATGATCTGCCTACCTCAGCCTCCCAAAGTGCTGGGATTACAGGCGTGGGCCACCGCGCCCAGCGTGTAAGGGCCAATTTCTAGGGTGGTTCGGCTCCTCCAGAGGCTGCGAGCACAGTTAGGAAAGTCAGGAGCTGGGAGGGGAATGAACAAAACCAACAGTGCTTGATTGACCGGGGCAGGCTGTTTGCAAAAATGACCCCAATTCTTGCCGTTCCCTATATCCACATTCCTTTGCAAAGTGACTTTGTGGCTTCTCCCTTTAGGAGCTGGAGTCTATTGCTTGCTTTGGCCCAGCTATCTGACCTGTTTTGGCCAATGAGATATGGGAGAGGTGGTGGTAGGCCAGTTCTGAGCCTTGGGTGCTTGCCTGTGCCATGGGAACAAGCTCCCATGGAAAAGAGACTGCAGGGAACTGAGTCATTGCAGCTGAGGCCAGGATGAACCAACCAGCCCCCAGCCGACTCAACAGCTGCCCGCAGAGGCATGGAGGTCAGCTGAGCCCCGTCCCATCAGCAGAACTGCCCGGCCAACCAATAGACTCATGAGTAATAATAAGAGGCCATTGCTACAAGCCATTATGTGTTGGGATGTTTTGTTACACAGCATGTGTAACTGATACACTGGCCTTGAGAAAAAAGTGGGGGAGCTCTGTACCACATAGCTTGGGGACTTGGAAATGTTATACACAAAACGAAGAAGACAGACCATTCTGTCCCACTGCCTCTATGCACACTCCCAGAACTTTGGTGATATTGTCTATTTCTTTGTTCCAACCTCCCTCCCTGGGTTCCAGACTGAAAGGAAAACATCATGGAAATGGCTAGTAGGGTTTCTCAGCCTGGGCACTGCTGAAATTTGGGCTGGATCACCCCTTGCTATGGGACTACCCTCAGCAGCATCCCTGGCCTCTCTCCATCCAATGCCAGAAGAGCTCCCTCACCCAGCTGTGACACCCAAGGATGCCTCCAACCACTGACAAATGTCTTCTGAGGAGTAAAAAAAGCACCCCCAACTGAAAACAGCTGGCTAAAGAATTTGAGAAAAACTATCAGGCCAGCCCTCATACAACAAACGGGCAAACCAAGGCTCCAGGAGGATATATGCTTGAGACAGCTGCTATAAAAGCTATCGCTATCACTCATTCACTTGTTTATTCATTCATTCCCAAACAATCACTGTAGGCCCACCAGGGGCTGGAAATCCCAGGCCCTGTCCCAGAAACTCACCATCTAGTGGGACACAAGCAAACAAACAAGTGTAAGCCCTGGGAAGCCAGAGAAAACATTTAATGCAGATGAGCAGGAGGCATTCAGGGGTGACTTCCTGAGGAGGCAGCTTTTTAGCTGAATTTAATTGCTGAATCAGACATTTCTAGGATAAAAAAAGGGGGTTATTTGGGGACTATGAGAAGATAGAACACATAATAGGTTCTACAGGTAATTAGGAATAACCAGTGTTGGGGGTGTGAGGCTGCAGACCGGAACACCTATCTTATGAGAAGCAGGACTCATTTTTCGGGGAGTTGTGGCCATCCAGCTGCTCCCTGATCACACACATTCGCATATCACTTGCCACAAATCTGCCACGAGACAGAAAGCAGACACGGGCTCCATGTCTCCGCCCCAGAGCTGGAGCCAGCCCCGGGGAGGCTCTACCCAGCCAGCACAGTTCACGCAGAGGCCTGAGGGGAAACAAGGCTCCACTGTGGGCCCCAACACGTAGGAAGGCCCCGCCCGGCCGCTCCTAAGGGCTGGCACAAGGCTGCGTCCGAGAAGCTGTGAAAAGCAACATTGTGGACCAGCTGGGCAGGAGGGGGCTCTGGGCACCGCACATTCCTGCCTTAGGGTTCCCTGGATCCGAAAGAACCATCGTGCTCAAAGAGAGAACTCGAGGAGCCCTCCATCTGGAGGCAGGTAAACGGAAATACCATTCATTCAGCAAATATTGACCAAGGGCCGCGTGCCCAAGGCGGCGCATGAGGTGTGGTGCTGAGTGGAGTCTCAGAGGTTAGCGGGACGCAGGCTGATAGTGCTGGGCATTCGTGCACACCTCCAGAAAACACTGAATGTGCACCTCCTATGTGCGGGGCACTGTTTCAGGGACGGGATGGTGACAAAGGCGTTTCCCGGTATCATGACACTTAATTCCAGCAACAGGGACAGGCAGTAAACCGGTAAACAAATAAACAGGAACCGTAGTAGAGAAGCGCCCCTGGGAAGATAATAAATTGGTAGAATGAGACAGAAGGGAGGTGAATGGAAGAACAGCTTTGCGGGGATGGCCGCAGCCAGCCTCTCTGATCAGGCGGCAGGTGTGCTGAGGCCGAGGCGATTTTTCACTGAACCTAGGTTTACTGAGCATGGACCAGGGAGGTGCCGGGCACTAGAATACAACAGTGAGTGAAATTGACAAAGACCCCCGGTTCTCATGGAATCCACAGGGAACCAGGAGTGAAAGGAGCTGAGCGATAAACAATCCCTAATAAATACATTCTCTTAATTGTTAGAATGTGACAAAGTGCAATGGGAACAAGAAATGGTGGGGTAGGGAGAAAGGAACTGGGGTGCTGAGGCTGGGCTGTGGAAGAGGCAGAGCAGGGGGCTGCTCAGAGGAAGTCCCTCAGCCCGGTGACGTCTGGGTAGAGATGCAAAGGCCAGAGTCACACCAGTATTTGGGGAAGGATGTCTCAGGCAAGCAATCCACGCAATACAATTTGTTATATGCTTGTTACATATACAACATCAAGTAATTATAATTGAATACAATGTTTCACAGTAAAAGTCTCCCATTGAGAAGAATGGAAGTCTTTTGGGGAGCTGAGGAATACTATCTTGCTGATTGTCAGTTTAAAGCTAGAATCCCGTATCATCCAATGTTCATGCAAAATCCATTCATAGCTCATGAGCTATTGCACATGTAACAAACAAATTGTCTTCAGTACTAAGCTGAATCGGGGATGCTTGCTTGTTACACAGCAGTAGATAACAGAAAAGCCTGAGCAAGCTCGGTGCCTGGCCCAGAACCTCCCTGACACCCAGCTCCACACACACACACACACACACACACACACACACACACACACACATATCACCTAATACTCCCAGGTCAAATGCCCTTGACTTCTTTGGTTTTTGAGGACTCTCCCTTCCAATCTACTGCAGCAACTCCCTCCTGAGCCCACACGCTGGACCTCGTCAATATCCAGACTTGGCCCGGCTCTGAAATCTTAGACTCTGGTGTTTCCCCCGCACCGTCCAGATGACCAAAGCCTCTGCCTCTCTGTTCCCCGCCTTGCTTCAGCTCCTTCCTTTTCCGACTCTTGCTCCTTCCTCTTCAGAGGTCCTTACAGCTCTGGCGACCCATCTTATGTTGGCTGCACTTCGTCAACCTCTCTGTTCACGCCTTCCTTGTTCATTTCCGCCATCCCTCCCTTGGGACGAGCCTTCCTCATTTCTCCCCTGGGTGATGGCGGTAGCGTCCCTCTCGATCTCCATCTCCTGCTGTCTAGCTTTCTAACAGCTGTGAGTGTGACCGTCCTAAGGCATAAATGTGGATCACGCACACATAAACACACACCCCAAAAATGTACAAACACCAGCTGCATCTCAAAGTTCCTTCCTAAGGGGTCCTTCCTGGCAGGCCTTCTCTGATATCACCAGGAAGCATTAGAATCTCCTTAGTAGAGTTGTCAACACATCCTGATATTGATTTATCCTTGCTGTTTACTTGTGAGTGCCCCCATCACACAGATGATGAACATCTGACGACAAAATGATTGTCTCATCCACCCGCAGCCTGGTGAGGCACCCAGCAGAGGGTCAAGACTGACCCAAAGCAGCGGCTGGCAGACTCCAGCCCACCAACCACATCCAGCCTGCAGGACTGCCTGCTTTGCACAGCCCGTGCACTAAGGATAGATTTTGCATGAACATTGGAAGTCACTAACTTTAACTCTCATTCAGCAAAATGTTATTCCTCAGCTCCCAAAAAAAGAATTCCATTCTTCTCAGTAGGAGACTTTTGCTGCAAAACATTGTATTCAATTCTAAGTACTATATTTTGAATGTTGTCAATAAATATTTGGTGGCAATTTGTTCTGCCCCCTGTTATCTGGGTCTGTATATTATTCCTGATTTTGTCTCTTGGCTCTCCAAGTCTAAAATATCACTTGACCCTTTACAAAACAAGTTTGCTGATTTATTGCAAAATCTACAATCTCAAATACTGCCTTGACATCTCAGAGTCTCACAGGTGAACCATGGGTTCCCCTGCTCTCCCCAGAAATATTCCCCCCATCTAGCAGGAAAGGCCCCCACACACCCTCTCAGTCCTCAGCCTAGCAGCTGTCACCTCCCCCCCAGAATGTGACATTATTCAAACAAGCCCATCACACCCTCCCACAGAAGCAAGGGTCACCCCGCCGTCTTGTTACTATGAAGCCTGCCTCCCATGCCCCCTGTGGGTTCCCTGTGCTCTCCAGGGTAACCCCCTGAGTGGCGTGAGGCATGCTCCTTCCCCAGGCTATGAGTCCATGTGATCAGCAAACTGCTGCCAACCTCACCTGGCCAGCACTGGGCGCTGCGGCCAGCTCATGCTATTCAGGGTAGGGCCTTCATCAGTGGGGTGAATAAGAGGTGATCAGAACACTCACCCTTGGTCTAACCGAATGAATGAGTGAATCTGCCGGATTCTAGAACCTGTTCAATTTCCCTTGGCCATCTTGCCTCCCTGCCCTGCCCCCAGCCCAGCCTAGAGCCTCCTCATCCCCCTCCTCCCCCAGGCTGGTCCCAGGGCACACAGCCTCGCCTGTGCGTTCCCCCTGCCTGGCAGAACAAACCACCACATCCTGCCAGCTCACTCTCAACATCTTCTTGAAAGCTTGGCTCGGCCCTTCCTCGGCCAGACCCCTCAATCCAAGAAAAAGAAGTGACTTGTTGAATGTTTTGAGGCTGGAAGGCTTCGACAGCGGGTCTGTCTGCACACCGCATCAATAACCTTCATGCTCTTAGGAAAAGCCCTGCATGGGACGGTGGGCTGGGAGACGCTGTTGAAGCCAAGGCTGCCGGCTTCCTTCTTTTGAGAAGCCTGATGGGTTTACACGACACCTGAGAAAATAACGTCGGCGCTGTGCCGGTGGCGTGTTGATAAAGTAACCCAGAGGCAAAAAGAAAAATCCGAGTATGCTTGAATCATGGGGCAGAACATTGGACCCTTTGTGAGTCTTTACAGCCCAGCAGCCAACTCAAAAGCAACAAACAGAAACCTCTCTCCACCTTCCTCGGCCTGAGAAAACCCAGTCAACCGCCGTGTTTATTCTGGGCCCATGCTGAAGGGACTGTTGTCTGGGACTCTGGGAACGTGGGCGCCGATCAACCATCTCGCACAGTCTCCCTGAAAGAGACACGGCCACTCTGCAGCCAGGAGGAGCACAGAATGTTGTCCGTTTGTATCCATAGGGCCAGGGAGGGGCAATGCTGGGCTGACGCCTGAATCACAGGGACAGAACATGGGCGTGCCGGGGCGTGGCCGTGGTGAAAGCAGGTGTGAGAGGGATGGTGAGAGACGTCGCTGTTCTTGCCCTCTGATGCATCTGAGGTGCCAGGCTGTTGTCCCCAAGAGAGGAGTTGGCCAGATGGCCCCGGTTCGGGGGTTCCGTGGGGAGAGGTCAGGCAGCTGTTGGCTGCAGGCAGCTTGGGCATGGCAGGCGGGGGGCTAGCACAGAAAGGAGTGAGTGGAGGGAGTGTGGGCTTGATCCCGTGTGGACAGAGGAGTCAAAGGCTGGCAGCAGACTGTTCCATGGCCACAGAGTAGGCAGGCCCCTTTGCAATGTGGCTTAGCTCCTGCTTCCTCCCAGAGGTGGAGTCTATTTTCTGCTTCCTGGAATCTGGGCTGGCCACGTGACTTGCTTTGACCAACAGGATGTAGCAGAAGTGACATCATCTTAGAACCCAGGCCGTAAGAGTCTGCAGCTTCCCATCTTCTTGGAATTGCACCCTGAGGCCCCCATGCCACGAAGTCAGTCCAGCCAACTGAAGGGCGGGAGACCGCCCTGGGACACCCAAGGCCAGCACCAGCCACCCATCAGGCCCTCCAGTGGGGCCATCTCGGACCTTAACATCCCAGGGGTTGTTGCCTGAACACCTGAACACAGACACTTAAGTGAACCCAAGCAGAACCAGCACAGGAAGCTCTGAGCCAACCCACAAAAGCATAAGTGATTCATTCTTTGGAACCACGAGGTGCAGGGAGCAGGTCTAAATAACTGACATCGGCAGACAGATCATCAGAGAGCGATACACATCGAACCCAGTATATCCAAGACAGCATCCGTTTCAGTAGACAATCCACATCGAAAAGGCTGATGGGGTATCTTGCTCTTTTTTCTTACGAAGTCTCCAGAATCCAGGGTGTATTTTGCACTTTAGCGCATCTCAGTTCCAACAGGACACATTTCAAGCGCTCAGTGGTCACTGGTGAATAGCAGCTGCCATCAGGGAAAGGCGGCTCTAGGTTGGTACAATCTGGAGGAGGATTTGGAGGGACAGGTCAGAGGCAGGGTGAGGAGGTGGGGAGTTCCGAGAGAGGCTCAGACAGATGATAAGGCCTGAGCTGTGTCCTCTGGAATGCAAAGAAGGTGATGGGTTCCAATGACATTCTGGAGATGGAAGTCAGTGGTGACAGCGAGTTGAATGATGGCCTCCCAAAAATACGTCCACCCAGGAGTTGTGACCGTGATCTTATTTGGGGAAAAGGTCCCTGCTGATGTGATAGTTAAGGATCTTGAGCTGTGGCTATCCTGAATTATCCAGGTGGCCCCCAATCCCTAAAAAAAATTCTCTCTACTTAAAAAAATCAGCCAGGTGTGGTGGCACACAGCTGTAGTCCCAGCTACTTGGAAGGCTGAGGTAGTTAAGGCTGGGAAGTTAAGGCTGCAGTGAGCCATGATTACTCCACCCCACTTCCGTCTGGGAGACAGAGTGAGACCTCATCACACACATAAAACAGAGGAGACACAGAGGGGCAGGCTGTGGGAGGGCAGAGCAGAGACCGGAGCGACGCAGCCACAGCCACAGCCAAGGAAGCTGGAACCTTTAGAAGCTGGAAGAGAAAGGGAGGACCCTTCCCCTACAGCCTCTGGAGGGAGCGCAGCCCTACAGACACCTTGCTTGTGAACCTCCGGCCTCAGAGCTGTGAGAATCCTTCTGCCACGGTGAGTCACCCATCCTATGGTAATTTCCTACAGCAGCCCCCAGGAAAACAGATGCACCGCTGCCCTGACATGGGCAGTTAGCAGACCCCAGACTTCAGGGTGCACAAGTGGGCGGAGGGCGACATCATCAGCTGAAATGCGAACAGCGAGGGCAGAGGAACTGAGTGCAGAGGCTGCAGACGTCCGTACAGCTTCCACTTAGCGAGCAGTGCGCAGGTGCGATTTTAGACGCTTTATTGTACTGGCTCCACTCATTCCCTCCATGGCCGCATTATGAGTAGGAGACACTCAGCTCCATGATACAGATGAGGAAACTGAGACACAGAGAGGGACGTGCACAAGGCCACACACCTGCATAGATGGAGGAGCCTGGATTTGAGCCCCGGCTGTCTAAGCATTGTAACGCCTCTCCCCAGCGTGTGCAGCCCCCAGTGCAAGGGCTGGGCTTGGGGAGAGACAGGCAGAAGGCAGGCATGGGGGCCTTGGAGAGGGAGAAGGGACTGGCCCAAGATAGGCAGGCCCTGGGGCTCCTTTGGCTGCCCATGGCGAAGGACTGCTTTATCAACGTGCATATTAAGCTGTTATCGGTGGATTAACAGTTCACCAATTTCCCCGTGTCCACCTGCTCTGAAGTCACGGCCGGGCTGAATGCCGAGAAGCGCACGAGGGCTCGGGCGCCTGCGGGGCTCCTCTCAGAAATCAACCCAGCAGGACTCGGCTGCGAGCAGGCTGCATTTTCCATTTCCAAACGCAGCCTGCTCCCCGGCTCCGCTCCCTCCAGGAAATCCTGTTTGTGCTATTTTGGGAAAATGGATGGGTTTTTTTTGTTTTATTTTCTGGGCCTTCCAGGAGCCCGACAGATGGTCCCAGATTTGTGAGCTGTGTTTCCAGGGTGGCACCCAAGGGACTCTCCCAGTGATTCTTTCTACACTGTCAGGCACTGCAATCGAATTTGTTCATTCAACAAATATTTACTGAGAGCCTGCAGTATGCAAAGTATGATGCTAGGCGCTGTGAGTTGACTCAGAATAGATTTATCGAACGTGTCTCATGCCTTGGGGCACGTGGGAGCCAGCAAGATGGTAAGGCAGGCCCAGTGCCATCCCCAGGGGGCTCTGGGGCCCCCAAATGAGATATATTTATGAGCAGTAACTTGCAAGCATCCACACAATACACGGACACCCCCAGCACATTTTTAGATAAGTGAGTTCAGGTTGAAAGAAGTAACCATGGCAGCATTAAAATGGAGAAAAATCACAAAGGCGCGCAAGAGGGAGGAGAAGGCCCTTTGTCTTCAGGAGAGGGAAGTGATTTATAACAGGGAAACTGCCGGCCTTTCTCAAACCTGCTGGAAAGCCAGCTCCTTCCCTTCTTCTCCTGGGAGGAAGAGGAGGGGGAACCCGAATCGGGCAGGCAGGAGACGCGCCTGGAGTCGGGACTGCTCTGCAGAGCCCGCACCGCGTCTGTTCTCAAGGAGATGGTGTTCTAAGCAAGGCGCTCAGAAGGTCCCGGAAAACCTGGCAGAAGCATTGCACGGCCATGCAGGCAGAGATTCCACCACAGGGGCCACGAGCCATTTGCAATGTGTCTGCCACCGTCATTACGGCTGCGATGAACACACAGCAGCGAGAGGGCTGGTTTGGGATCCTACAGGTGAACCTCAGCCTCACCTGTCCAGGTGAGTTCCCAGGAATAAGTGCCGTTCTAGGCCTGTTTTCCCATCTGTAAGTGGGGGTAATCAAGGCACGCCCCTCAGAGGGTCAGGGGGTTGAAGGTGACAATGTGCACACACCACGTTCCCTGCCAGTGTCACACTTGATCAAGTTCAGCCCACAGAAGGGCAGCCTCTTCCTTCCAGTGAATTCCATCTCGGTGGGCTCAGACTCCCTAGATGGAGGTAAAACTTCTGAAGCGGGGCGACCTTGGAGTCTAAGGAGAAACGGGCCCTAGAACCCTGGAGAAGGCCTCTGTCTCTGTTCAATGTCCAGGCCGACAGGTGTCCTAGCTCCAGTCATCCTGCCATTTTATTTTGGATATGCTCAGGCAGATGAGATCAGGAAGCAAGGCCGGGCCTGCCCCCACTCTCCCCTTCACCCACCCCCACCTGCCCAGTCTGGTTCTCAAGACCGACTCTCCGCACGCCAGCCTCAGCGCCAGGCCCAGGCCCGGGGAAGTGGAAGGTTCTCTGTGCTCAAGGTTTTCTTTAAGAAAACTCCAGGCCAGGGTGCAGTGGCTGAAACCTGTAATCTCAGCACTTTGGGAGGCTGAGGCAGGCAGAATGCTTGTGCCCAGGAGCTTGAGACCAGCCTGGGCAACACGGCAAGACCCTCTCTCTACAAAAATCACAAAAAGCATGGTGGCACCCATGCCTGCAGTCCCAGCTTCTCACAGGCTGAGTTGGGAGGACCACTTGAGCCAGGGAAGTTGAGGTTGCAGTGAGCAGAGATCGTGCCACTGCACTCCAGCCTGGGTGACGAGTGAGACCTTGCCTCAAAAAACAGAAAAGAATCCCAAAGGATTTTTTTTTTTTATGTCAGACATTAGATTTATTTTCAAAATATTTTTCCCAAGAGCACTTTTTAAAGAAAACATTTTATTATGCAAATGTTTAGTTCGTAGTACACGTACAATTACATGTACCACCCAGAGTCAATAAGTGTTAAGACTTTGCTGTTTATTCTCTCTCTCTCTCCCCCCTCCCTCCCTCCCTCCCTCCCCCCCTCCCTCCCCCCCCTCCTCCTCCTCCTTCTCCCTCCCACCTTCCCTCCCTCCCTATCCATCTCGCTCTTTGTCTCTCTTTGGCTTCCCTAATATCATCTAATACCCAATCCACATTCAAAGTTCTCCAATCTCCTACATGTTCTCTTCCCAAAGGATTTCCAAGTGATATCAACCCAAGCAGTTGTGGGAAGCGGCTTTATCAGCCACTGAGGCCAGCTCTGGATCTGATTTTAGGCTGAGTAACAAAGATCTGTCCCAAAGGGTCAACATCGCAGAAAAACTCCAGGCCTTACCACGCCGCGGCGGCCTGGAGTCTGGGGAGAGGAAGCACCAGGGCAGAACTCTTTCATTTCTCCTTATAACTTTAGTTTCTGGGAAACCTGTATCTTGTACAGGCCTTGGCCTACCCACTGCTGCCGAAACCAGACCTCTGGGCTTCTGTTTTCTGTTAGGAAGATAGCATCACATGAAATGGTACTTTTCTTTCCCTGCCTGTAAGAATCCAAACAAAATTCTTTGGTTATCAACTTTCTTTTCTGTGGCTGAACTCCTTAATCTGTCACACCCCCTCTCCTCCGTGACTCTAAAGGCTGCTTCCTGTTGGAGGCACACATGCGTGAGCTCGCACACACATGCACACACTAAATGCACGGGTCCTTTTGTGCAAGGACAGATGGAAGCTCAGGCTCCTGGATGGCATCACCTCCTCCTGCTCCCTCCTCCCTAACTCTTCCCGTGCCATGCTCCCCCTCCCCAGATTTTGATGAGCCCCTGGCTTGCTCCCACCTCTAGGAAGGTAGCAGGCGGCCAACCTCTGCTTGTAAACAGGCAGAACTGGCTTGCACAGACTGGCAGAGGAGAGGCCGTGCCTGAGAAACAGGAGGGACCTGGTGGTTTCATTGCTGCAGCAGGCTCCCCTCAGCCTCCTGTGCCCGCCCCGGGGCCCCCTGCACACCTGGCCCGCTGAAAACAAGGAGAAATGTTAAGCTCTCGGTGCAGCTCACGTCCTATAAAAGGAGAGTCTGAATGGCCAATCTCGATGCATGATGAAGCAGGCTGGGGTCTGGGGAGGGATGGGGCAGAACAGTTCCAGATCTGGGGCAGGGGCAGGGAGGACGCAGGGAAAGAAATAGAGTCTGTGTTTTTAAAGGGAATTAGATTCAAGATGGTAGGGTCCTAATTTTTTTCTTTTTTTTTTTTTTTTTTTTTTTTTGAGATGGAGTTTCGCTCTTGTTACCCAAGCTGGAGTGCAATGGCGCGATCTTGGCTCACTGCAACCTCTGCTCCAAGGTTCAAGCGATTCTCCTGCCTCAGCCTCCCGAGTAGCTGGGACTACAGGCACCCACCACCATACGCAGCTAATTTTTGTATTTTTAGTACAGATGCGGTTTCACCATGTTGGTCAGGCTGGTCTTGAACTCCTGACCTCGTGATCCACCCACCTTGGCCTCCCCAGTGCTGGGATTACAGGCAGGAGCCTCCACGCCCAGCCCTAGTAGGGTCCTATTTTAAGTCTCCGTCTTTTTAGAAATTGTCCTAGTCCCAATATTTGTATAAAGTGGCCTGAAACCAACATGGCAAAGAAGAACTCAGGCGTGGGTGTAACCGGTGCCAGTGCCCGGGCTCAGTGGGGCTCCAAATAGTTCAGGATGGGCTGTACATATGCTCCCACACAGCCCAGTGGGAAGGAGTGCAGCATGCAGCCAGGAATATTCTAGTGCATTCCAGAAGCCATGGCACACACTCTTGACAGGTTTGCCCAAAGACCATGGGCATCTGTGGGCACCGTGGTTGGCAAAACTGCACCGCACAGACAGCAGTGAACATGCACCGTGCTGGGAATTCAGAAGCGAAAGAGAAGCTGCGCTACTGCCTCGCAGGGCACCTGCTCGAATCCAGTTTGGGGCCAGAGAAGAGATAAAGCAGCCCTCGCTATTTGCAGCAGTTATGTTCCATGAGGTCTCCGAACACTAAATTCACAAATGCTGACCCCTTGCTCTCGGGGAAAATACAGGATCAGGTTCCTGCAGACCGCTAGGCGCAATATTTTCATCCACTGGTCAATGCATAACCTTGTTCTGTGTGTGTGTGGTTTGAAGACACCTTGTTTAACGCCCAGTGTTGATGCATCCACATGCACCCCACAGCCAAAGCCTCTCTAACTCAGGCTGAATGACGGGTCGGTAACACCCGCATCTTCTCCATCAAGCACATCGCAGCCTTCTCTCAAACAGGAACAGCAGACTCGCCCTTCAGCGCTCCACACGGATGCCATCGCAAACAGCAAGACCAACAAAAAGCAGACAAGTGCAAAAAGCATGACACCAAACAGACCGTGCAAAGGACGCTTGTTAGGGTTGTGCATGCCGACGCCAGGAGGCAGAGCACCGCCCTGTGCGACCTCGGCTGAGAGCACGCGTGTCGGGAGACACATTGTTCGCCACTCTGCTTGCATCAAATCATGGCCAAGGTGCCGTGAGTACCGGATTTGGAGTTACGGATGCATTTCGGTGAGCAGGCAAATTGGCAAATACAGAAACCACGAACAGGGAGGCTGTACTGGAAATAGCTGCAGAATAGGGATGAGGGCTTCCCCACCGTGGAATTCCACTCCTGCTCACACCCAGTTTCATGGGGTACGAGTCAGGGTCACCAGAAAGAAGAGGGGCTGAGGGTCTCTCAAGGGACAGGGCTGGGTCCTTCTGCAACATTCTGCTCAGCCCATGGGAGTCAGGGGCCTGAAAAAAAAAAAACACTTTTTCTTTTTGAGGCAGAGTCTTGCTCCATCACCCAGATTACAGGACAGTGGCGCAGTCTCGGCTCACTGCAACCTCTGCTTCCTAGCTTCAAGTGATTCACCTGTCTCAGCCTCCCAAGTAGCTGGGATTACAGGTGTCTGCCACCACGCCCGGCTAATTTTCGTATTTTTTTTTTAGTAGAGAGGAGGTTTCACCATCTTGGCCAGGCTGGTTTCAAACTCTTGACCTCGCGATCCTCCCACCTCGGCCTCCCAAAGTGTTGGGATTACAGGCGTGAGGCACCGCGCTGGGCCCAAAAAACACTTTCTACAGGTTACTCAGCCACGGGCTGGGCTATTTCATGAAAACTAAGCCACGGCCATGAGCGTGCCGCCAAGCGGCAGCCAGGTCCGAGCTTGCTTGGCGAGCCTCTCCCCATCCAGCCTCTCCACCCATCGAGCCTCCATTTCCTCATCTTGAAAATGGGTGTAACCTTGCAGAGTGGCCGTTAGCACAAGGCTTGCTAAATGACAGCTGCCGCTGTGATTGTCACTAGGTGATTCCTACCAGGTGGCTGTTACTATTGTTATTGTTTATGATGATGATCCTTGTCACTTGCTATCCCGTCTGGCATCTGACCACTAATCCTTTGACCCTTTGGTGGCCAGAGTGGATCCAGGTTTTGGGGCATCTGAAGCTTATGCAACTTCAGGGAACTTCTTTAAAAGAAAAAAAAAAAAAGTACAAAATTACCAGTGCAAAATTCGATCCAGGGCTTTGGAGGGGGTTATTCAGGTGAAGACGCCGAAGCTCCAGCCCCACGGTCTTTGAGGCAAGTCACCTCGTTTAGATGCTGTGCTGACCAACTGAGTCCTCAGGCATATGTTTTCTCCTTAAATAGTCAACAAAAATAGTTGAATGTGTGATTTTTTTTGTTCCCTACTGTGTGCAAAGCATAGCAGTGATAAGACAAAGTCTCTGCTCTTGTGGAAATGAAGTGGGCTTCTTCGGGGTTAGGGGTGGGGTAGGGAGATACAGGAAATGAATATGCAAACCCACAAATAACGTGAAAGGCTGCAGGGAGAGAGGGCTGGAAGGGGTCTGCCAGTGGCAGAGAACTCAGGGAAGGTTCTAAGCTGAGATTTTAAGGATAAGAAAGAACAAGCCCTGTAGAGCCCTGGAGGCAGATCTTCCAGACAAAGAGAACAGGAAGTGAAGGGACAAGCATGATGGATTTGAGGAACAGCAAGGCCAGTGGCCCAGAGAGCAATGCTAAACTAACTCGAAGAGGGAGGCAGGGGAAGCTCAGAGAAGGTCCTAGGGACCTGAGAAAGGAGTTTGGATTTGCTACAAAGAGCAAAGGAAAGCTGGGGCTAGAGGGGCAGGGAAGGGGCGGAGTTTAAACATGGGTTGATGTGATTTACGTTTCTGAAAAAGCATTCCAGTTACTGTATGTAGAATTAATTATGGTCGAGAAGATGCGAAGAGGAAACGCAGTGAGAGGGCTCCTGACTCCCGTCTCTTGGGGTCGGCAGCTTGTGGGGTCTGATTGGGCAGGGTGGGGACTCAGAAGTGGAGCGATTCTAAGGGGCGCCCCTTCCCCACACTGCCACCCTCTTCTGGCCACTCATGGCCCATGAGGGTAAGCAGCTGAAACCGATTTATACTATAGACACAGAATAAAGAGTCACACACAGTGGCCCACACCTGTAATCCCAGCACCTTGGGAGGCCAATGCAGGCAGATCACCTGAGGTCACGAGTTCGAGACCAGCCTGACCAACATGGAGAAGCCCCCATGTCTACTAAAAATATAAAATTAACCAGGCGTGGTGGCGCATGCCTGTAATCCCAGCCACGTGGGAGGCTGAGGCAGGAGAATCGTTTGAACTTGGGAAGCAGAGTTGCGGTGAGCCAAGATCGTGCCATTGCACTCCAGCCTGGGCAACAAGAGCAAAACTCCACCTCAAAAAAGAAAAGAAAAGAAAAGAAACAGAATAAAGAAGGAATGAAAACAGCTGGGACCCAGCCGGGCCTGTGGGAAGCAAAGACACAGAAGCTGCAAAGAGCCTAGACACTCCCTCCCCAGGGCCAGCGCTTCCCCGGCCAGGGTCCCTTAGGTCCCGCCCTGTTGACTGGTTTTTGGCAGTTGGGGGGTCACAGTCAAAGGGACTCTAATCTCACATAACCAGAGTTAGGCCGGGGGTGGGGGGGTGGGGGCGGAGGGTTTGCTGCAATGTGTTTTTGCTTTTGTTTGTCCAGGCAGCCTTGCAAGGGACGGCAGGGTTGTGGAATTAATTGCAGCCAATTACCTTCCATTGAAACTAGTTGGGTTTCAGCTTGCTGAAAGCCTCCAGAGGTGAGAGAAAGGCACAGATGAGCGGCCCCAAAAGGCCTCCCTCCACCCTTCTCACAGCCCAGCCTCCTGAGTTTGCCTTTGGCCCCAAAAGTCTCCTTCATATAAATATGGCCTCCTTATGTCGCCGTTTAGAAATTCTCCAAGTAAGGTTTATTGCAATTAACGTCAATACCTTTCAGAGCCACTTAAATTTAAATGTTGCCTGTAGCCACCTCCCTATATCTGCACTTATAAACAAATAATAGAAGATGCCCCTAAAAAATGATTCAAATCACAAAAAATATATAAAATATGTATTACGACCACCAAGTAGCAAAGCAGTCATAGTGAAAAAACACTCTCATCTGTAAATAATAATAAACCCATCTTCTTTTCAATCACTTTATCCTCTTTCTGAGATCCCTGTCTTACTGCATTGGCTTATGTGGCTTATCCAGAACAACATTCAACGGTGCAGTATAACAGGCATTCTTGCCTTGTTCCGAATTTTGAATGAGAATGTCTCCATGGCTTCATCATTTAATATGATGATGAAGGCTACTCTTACAATAAACTGTCATATAAAGAAAAAATATTGGCCAGGCGTGGTGGCTCACACCTGTAATCCCACCTGGAAAGGCCGAGGCAGGGAGATCTGTGGGGAACATTCCCGTGTGAGACCCCTAAAAGGCGTGAGTCTCACTAAACGGTGAGTTTGATCCCAAACACAGTTTCCTACTGGAGGCAGTCGAGCTATCCGGAAATACAGGAACTGAAAGATGAATGATCAGTTTCTAATATCAACCACAATATCGTTTGGGCCTAAAATAATGCGTTGCTGCTAGACCGAGTGACCCCCTGCCGGCAACCAGTTCCTGCTTTTAACCTTTTTATGACTTTAAGAATAAGCCTTAAACCTTACCTAACTGCCTTGTACCATAGGGGATGGCTTTGATTCCTGACTCAGAGATTCCTGAATGGGGAAGTTGAGTTAAGTTGAGTCAGGAGTAGACAAAGGAGAATCCGATTAAAAGATATTCTGATGAGCAAAACCAGAGAAACCTTTTCACATCTCAGTTCTAAAACGAGGTCAAACCAGAGATACCTGCAGCCAGGAGGAATAATGTTTGGATGTAAACAAGTTTTGTGAATAATGTTTGGATGTAAACAAGCTTTGTGAATAATGTTTGGATGTAAACAAGCTTTGTGAATAATGTTTGGATGTAAACAAGCTTTGTGAATAATGTTTGGAAACAAACTTTGTGATTGTAGAAAATTTCGTTACTTTTTACAACCATTGATTGCATATCTGACTTCTCTATTGTATAGGCCATGTGAGGCATACATTTACATTCCTCTTACTATGACGTAAACCAGAGCCAAGAAAGTGTATTTATTCCTGGCCTTTGAAAAATAAAATTTGCTGTTTAGGCACAGCCTATCAGCCCTCCAGACGCCTCGCTTTCTCTCTCTCTGTCTTTATTAATTTTCCAGGCGCACTCCCTCTTCCAGGTATTGGGACCCTCTTGCAGGTCGAGAGACCCCCGGGCAGACGTGCCTACCCGTCCCGGGGAGTCCACGACAGAGATCACCTGAGGTCAGGAGTTCAAGACCAGCCTGGCCAACATGGCAAAACCTTATCTCCACTAAAAGTACAAAAATTAGCCAGGCGTAGTGGCAGGCGCCTGTAATCCCAACTATTCACGAGGCTGAGGCAGGAGAATCGCTTGAACCCGGGAGGCAGAGGTTGCAGTGAACTGAGATCACACCACTGCACTCTAGCCTGGGTGACAAGAACACGACTCTGTCTGAAAGAAAAGAAAAAGAAAAAATACTAGGCCAGGCACAGTGGCACATGCCTGTAGTCCCAGCACTTTGGCAGATCACCTGAGGTCAGGAATTCGAGACAGGCCTGGCCAACATAGTGAAACCCTGTCTCTACTAAAAATATAAAAATTGGCCGAGCATGGTGGCACACGCCTGTAGTCCCAGCTACTCGGGAGGCTGAGGCAGGGGAATCACTTAAACCCAAGAGGCGAAGGTTTCAGTGAGCCGAGATCCTGCCACTGCACTCCAGCCTGGGTAACAGAGCAAGACTCTGTCTCATTGAATATATATATATATATATATATATATACTTCTGTTTTAAATTTTTTCACTGTTATTTTTACATTTTTTAATATAAAGGGAGGATAAAAATAGCTCTACTGAGAAATGACTCAGAAATTCTTTCACAATCCCCAGATGCCCAGTTCACCTTCTCACAGACAATCTCTGCTCTTGGCTTCTCTGGTGTCTTTCTAGAGATGTTCCGTGCCTGTACACCTCATTAGTCTCTACTCCAAGGCTGCCACCGCAGTGGACAATGCGTCAAACAACAGCAATTTACTTCTCCCAGTTCCGGAGGCTGAAGTTGAAGACCGAGATGGCGCAGGCCGGCCTAGTTTCTCTTGAGGCTGCTGTCCCGGGCTTGCAGGTGGGGCCTTCTCACAGGGTCCTCACGTGGCCTTTCCTAGGTGCGCACACATGCCCGGTGTCTCTCTCGCCTTATAAGAACATCAGCTGAACTGGGTTACGGCCCCCTCTTACAACCTGATTCAGTGTTGATTACTTCCTTCCTCAAAGGCTCTACCTCCAAATACAGTCCCATGGTGGGTTAGGGCTTCAACATATGAATTTGGGGGTGGGGGACACACAGTTCAGTCCATAATAATCCACCCTCTGGCCCCCCAAATTCGTATCTTTCTCACAAGCAAACTACATTCCATTCCAATAGCCCCCAGAGTCTTCACTCATTCCAGCATCAACTCCAGGCACAGCCTCTTCTGAATATTTAAATTAGGTATGGGTGAAGCTTAATGCAGGATTCACCCTGAGGCAGAATTCCTCTCCAGCTGTGAACCCGTGAAACCAGACAACTTCCGTGCTTCCAAGAGAATGTGGGACCAGCCTGGGACAGACATTCCGAAAGGGAGACATCGGAAAGAAGAAAAAGGGGTGATGGGTCCCAAGCCGGTCCAAAACCCAGCAAGGCAAATTCCATCTGCTCTTAAGCCACAGGAATAATCCTCTTTGGCTCAGCATTCTGCCTTCCAGGCCCACTGGGACAGCAGCCTGTAGTCCGGGCGCCATGGCCCGATGCAGTGCCCCAGCCCCAAGGCTTTGGGCAGCAGTCTGAGCCTTTGAAACTGAGAGGGACACGGCCTTGTTCCCTGGTCTGTGGTGGCCGCGTCGGCCCTGCCAACCTCTGAGTTGCCTCCAGGGTCATTCTCTTTTCTTAAAGAATAATGCATGTTCACAGATGAATAGCTCTACTGTCCTGTCAAATTCCAGGACATCCATCTCCATGGGACACCGTGTCCTGTCTCTGTCCCCATTGGGCCAGGCCTGGCGGTGTCTCTCCTGGTATAATCCCATCTCCATGGCTGACTTCTGCTGAAACGGCTGATTCAATCCACACATCGCGCCCACGGTATCTATATAAAATGGATTTCCAGCCACACCCTTGCTGTTCTCTTTAGAACCTACTTCCTCATTTTTTGAAATATAAATAGGCTGAGAATTTTCCAGATCTTCAAGTTCTAGTTCCTTCGTGCTTAAAATGCCTTCAATTTCTATTTCTCTGTTCTCACATTTTGCAGTAAGCAGTAAGGAGAAACCAGTCCACACCTTCCACACTTTCCTTAGGAATGTCTACAGCTAAATGTCCAAGTTCACCACTTTTAACTTCTTTCTCCACAAACGCCAGAATACAATCCAGCCACGCCTTTTTCTACTTTATCACAAGGGTTACCTCTCTTCCAGTCTCCAGTAACAGGCTCTCATTCCCATCTGAGACCTCACCGGCATCCCCCTTCACAACCACGTTTCTACCAACACTCTCTTCAAGGCAATCGAGGCTTTTTCTAACATGCGTCTCCAGAGTCTTCCTCCTCTACCTTGACCCAACCCCAAAGTCACATCCACACTTCTAGGCATTTGTCACAGCAGCATGCCACTTCTTGGTATCAAAATCTGTGTTTGTTAGGACTGCCCTTACAGTGTACAGTGTACAATAGACATTAATTTTTTCATAGTTCTAGAAGCTGGAGGTCTGGGATCAAGGTGTTGGCAGTCGGGTGTCCCCAAGACCACATCTTCTTGGCTTGCAGATGGCCACCTTGCTGGGCCCTCACATGGCCTCTTCTTCTGTGTGCACGTATCCCTGGCGGCTCTTCTTAGGAGGACGCCAGCCATATTGAATCAGGGACCCAGCCTTGTGACCTTATCTAACCTCAGTAACCTCCTTAAAAGCCTCATCTCCAAATATACTCACATTGAGGTTAGGGCGTTAGCATTTGAATTCGAGGGGGTCACAATTCAGTTCTTAACAACAAGCAAAGAGAGGAATAGATGATTGATAGATGCACAGCTAGACAGATGAGATTGATAATGACAGATAACAGGTAGATAATAGAAAGATAGAAAATCTTTGATCAATCACAATCAAACTCAGTGGCTCACACCTGTAATCCCAGCACTTTGGGAGGCCTCGATGAGTGGGTCACTTCAGGCCAAGAGTTTGAGACCAGCCTGGCCAACATGGTAAAACCCCGTCTCTATAAAAATATGAGAATTAGCTGGGCATGGTTGCACGCACCTGTAATCCCAGCTACTCAGGAGGCGGAGGCACGAGAATCGCTGGAACCTGGGAGGTGGAGGTGGCAGTGAGCCGAGATCGTGCCACTGTACTTCAGCTGGGGCAACAGAGCAAGACTCTGTCTCAAAAAAAAAAAGAAAAAAATTGCCGGGTGCAGTGGCTCAAGCCTGTAATCCCAGCACTTTGGGAGGCCGAGGCGGGTGGATCACGAGGTCGAGAGATCGAGACCATCCTGGTCAACATGGTGAAACCCCGTCTCTACTAAAAATACAAAAAATTAGCTGGGCAGGGTGGCGTGTGCCTGTAATCCCAGATACTCAGGAGGCTGAGGCAGGAGAATTGCCTGAACCCAAGAGGCGGAGGTTGCGGTGAGCCGAGATCGCGCCATTACACTCCAGCCTGGGCAACAAGAGCAAAACTCTGTCTCAAAAAAAAAAAGAAAAAAAGAAAAAAATTAAGAAAATTGATGAATAGATCAACAGATAATACATTGATAATTGATCGATGATTGATACATTGATTGATTCTACCTTTCTTCACAAATGGCAGTATGCTATTCGTACCTTGCCTTTTATGTTTAAAACTCCATCTTGGAGATGTTTCTATACTAGGATATTAAATATCCTCTAGTTTTTGATGGATCGTAATTTATGAATGGACTTTAGGCTATTTCCAACATTCTGCTCTTAGGAATAAGCTTCACTGTGAAACCTTGTCCAAGTGTTACTTCACACCTGTGCAAATCACTGTAGGATAAATTCCTAGAAGGGGTGTGTGCATTCGTGACGTTGGCGAATTGCCCCCAGGTGTGGTTGAAGCCCGTGACGTTCCCGCCAGCAATGGGTCACCATCCTCGGCGTCCCAGCTTAGGACCCTCAGCATTCTCTCCAACCTGCACCTTCACCAGCCTGACCGATGGGAGGTGGAAATGGTAACGGGGTCTCGTTTTGATTGGCAGTTCTCCTATTAGGAGGAAGGCCAGGGATCTGTTCATACACGTGAGGGCCATTTGAACAGCGTTTCCTGTGAGTTCTGTCCAGATCCTTTGCCTCTCTGCCCAGGGTGTCACTGTCTTCTTCATGTGGGTCTGTCCGCGTGTGACCCACAGCCAGGTGTTATTTGCAGTCTGCAGACCCAGAGTCTTTCCTCAGCCTCTACCGCGCCTGTCTGGGTTTGTTCTGGTTTCTTCTTCAGGAGCACCTGTCACCCAGCGTTTGGCTCTCATTTTCCTCATTCACATCTTATCACCATCTCTTTTTGTTTTCTTTCCTTCTGCATTCTGGGAGAGCTGCTTAAACTTATCCTAGACAGGGTATTTTCTCTTATTCTTTCTTTCTTTCTTTTTTTTTTTTTTTTTTAGAAACAGTGCCTCGCTCTGTCATCCAGGCTGTAGTATACAATGTCATGATCAAGAGTACTGCAGCCTCAAACTCCTGGGCTGAAGCGATCCTCCCACCTCAGCCTCCCACATAGCTGGGACTACAGGCAGGCATGTGCCACTTTTGATTTTTTTTAGGGACAGGGGTCTTCGCTATGTCACTCAGTCTGGTCTCAAAACTCCTGGGCTCATCCTTCTGCCTCAGCCTCCTGAGTAACTGGAACTACAGGCATGCACCACCACACCCAGCTCCTAGATAGGGTGTCTTAGCTACGTAGAGCAGGACGCCTGCCTGGAAGTGACTAGAACAGTGAGAACATTCATTGTGTCTCATAACAAGGAGCTCAGAGGTAGGAAACTCCAGGATTAGCTAACTCAGTAACACAACAGCCTAATTCCGGTTCCTTCCCTCTTTCTTCTCAGCCATCCTTGGTGGATAGAAGGAGCACATAGCTGTACGCACTGTGTGCAGGTAAGATAATGTCTCACAGAAAAGAAGAACACTTCTTCCACGTGCCTCCTCTTACTGGTGAGGAAACCCTTCCCCACACGTCTGCCCGCAGAGGCCACCTCACAAGTCCCTGGCTGGCTGGGAATCCCATGACCAGGGACTGAGGGAATGAGACCACCATGGTTGGCTTAAACCAAGATTCACATCCTGAGGCCAAAGAGGGGCCAGCGGCCGCCCCTTAGAAGGGCTCAGGACTCTGAGGAAAGGATTTGGTTAGCCTGGAAAAGGTTGAGATGTGAACATGGCTCTTGGTCAGCAAACAGATTTCCCCCTCATTTCTGGACACCATTGATTCGATTCTCTACTGTTTCACTTGCATTTCTGCTGCTAACGCCGCTGTCCATTTTTCATGTATATTTCCTCAGAGCCTCCCTAGACAAGCTGAGCTCCCTGGCTGCTTCTGCTTTATCTTTGCCATCTCTCCTTTTCGATGCAATCCTGCATCTTTGCATCTAAATGTTGTCTCACTTTAAGGTCACATTTCCTTGAATTTTATTGTGAACACAAGGCAGCTTTCTGCAATTTACTTCCATTTCCTGAAGTCAATCTTTTGCAAATGTATGTTTTTCCTCTTAGGGGCAAAGTTGACTGTCTTTCCTCTTGCAGGATCATTTCCTGCCATTGTAGGGTGTTTTATTTTCTGATGCTCTGCCTGGGAGGGACGCAGGCTCTCGGGTGCCCTTCTGCATCCACCTGGTTGCTATTAGAACCCTCCGTTCTGATCTCCACGCCAGAGCCTTGGCTGTGAAGATCCGACCTCTAGCCAAGTTCCCAGCGTCTGGCAGCCATTTTCCTGGAGGGGCTCTGCTGGCTCAAGAGGCACCTTCACTTCTGCTGCCTGATTGCCTGACGATCCACAAGGAAATTTATTCATAGATAATTTGAAACAGTCTGAAGTCCTTCCAGTGCCAGAGAGACTGCATAAAAATCAGCCAGCCCCCAAGGGTAGCACTTCCACAGCTATTCCTGTCTTCACCCTTCCCGCCTTCCAGCTTGATGTCCCACAAAGCAATGACCGCCACCCATCCACGACCACCTCGGCCCAGCTTCATTGCTGGGGGTTACTAGAGTCCCAGCTTGGCTATGGAAAGGGAGGAATGAGTGGAGGGATGAGGTGGGAGATGTCTGGTTGCCCCCAGAACACAGACATCCCTGTGCCTTCACGTACATCCTTTGTGAAGCTGGAGGTACTGCCCTCTCCACGGTCAGAAACAGGCCGTGGTGGTGAGCCATGCCTTTGCAGCCAGTGGAAGCCACTTCCTGCCTTTCCCCTTGGCCTGCCATGTTGCCTGGTGCCGCCCTGTATTCGGGCTTCCCTCTTGCAGTGTGATGGACAGAGGCCAATGATCCCAGTGGCCACGATGGAAATCCTGCAAGAACAGGGAAGCAGAAGCTGGTTCCATTGACGCTCTGTGCATTTTCATGTTTGTTTCTCAAGAATTCATTGAAGCTTTTTTTTTCTCCTTTTGTTTGTTTGTTTTGCTAACATGCTGAGAGAAGAGAGAAAAATAAATCATCAAGACCTTTGTTTCTCTCCATATGAATCTCCAGCTGGTTCCTATTCTGAGATCCTGTTCCCGTCATCATCACCAACTTCTGATGATTCCACAGGCAAAGCGGGTGGTGTTTTTTTCCATTAAACAAACAAACAAAATCCCTCAAACAGAAGCCCTGAAATTGCTCCATGCCCTCGGACACCCACAGGCCATCTGAAATACTTGCCATTTGCACAGGATCCCAAGGGTGGCCCTCGGTGGCTCTCACTGTCACCAGACGGACAGGACGCCTATGTCCCGGCAGCTCGGTGGCAGCTGGAAGTGCCTCCTTTGGTCTTTACTTCTTGGCAGTGCCCTGCTCAGTCCGTGCCATCTGCGCTCAGCCTAGTCTCATCTCCGGGTAGGGTGGGTTCCCTTTTCTCTTTCCCATTCTCTGCGGGAGGATCTTCCACGGCCGTGCAGTCAGGGTGGGCCCACGGGTCATAAAAGCATTGCCGCTGACTTTGCAGGAAAGGTCTTCCTAGGGGCTGACCATTCTTACACATCCTCCTCTGGAACTGGCTGAGGTGGCTGCCTCCAAGCCAGCCAGGTAGCCACTGTTTTCTCTCCTGAGTCAGCCTCCCAGCCCAGGACGCCCCATAAATGAGCTCTCTGCAAAAGGAAGCTGTTGGTATTGTGCCAAGATGGCACCGCATCAGGGGTCAAGGTCGGCTGCACATACGACAACCGCGAAGTCTGTGCTTGCTAGTACCCCATGACTAGCTCACACTCAGGGGACATGATCAGCGAGGATTATTCTCAAAAGGATGGGGACCATTTTGCTTGATGATTAAAAGTTGTCTACTTCATTTTTTATCCCAAGAAAAACAAATGCTTTTAAAGAGAATGTAGAACATATGTACATCCTGAAAGCTTTTGGAAACAAATTTTCTTTTTCTTCAATAGTGGGCTATTGGCTGGGTGCGGTGGCTCACACCTGTAATCCTAGCACTTTGGGAGGCCGAGACGGGCAGATCATGAGGTCAGGAGTTCAAGACCAGCCTGGCCAACATGGTAAAACCCCGTCTCTACTAAAAATACAAAAATTAGCTGGGCATGGTGGCACGTGCCTGTAATCCCAGCCACTTGGGAGGCTGGGGCAGGAGAATTGCTTGGACTGGGACCTGAGAGGTGGAGGTTGCAGTGAGCCAAGATTGTGCTACTGCACTGCAGCCTAGGCTACAGAGCAAGACTCCATCTAAAAAAAAAAAAAGGGGGGGCTATTATGCTTGATTTTCCAAAGATCATTACCTTATTTTCTTGAATATCCTTATGAGGTTGGAGAGACCATTTTTGTTCTCATTTTACCAATGAAATGAGGAAACGGAGGCCTAGAGAGATTAATGACCCTGAAGCCAAGAGAGGAACACACGTACGTTCTCAGTATGCCTAACGGGCTCTTTTTCCTGGTCCGCCGTAGCTCAGTCCTCACAAGACTCTTCTGAGTAAATATCTCCCAACAGGAGGGAAAGAAACTAACACTCCTCGATCACCCTCTACGTCCTAGAAACTCCAATAAGCACTTTTCTCAACTGTTCGCATTTTTGACAATTTAGGACTCAGATCAGAGAGGTTAAGTAACTAGCCAAAAGTCACCCAGCTAGTAAGGAATGGGTCTGGGATTTGAATGCAGGGGTGTTTGATGCTGACACCAGAGCTTTCTCCCTGAGCCTCCTGAGCTCAGCGAACAGGGTGGATTTGGGAGAGAGATGAAGGAAGTGAACAGGAGCCAAGGCCGGTCAAATAAACCAACTGCCGAGATTCGGCTCTTTGCCTGGACCATCATGCCTGCCCCTGAGCAGCCTGGAAGTTCCCCACCTGACTTCCCACAGTGCTTCTGAAACTGGCCGCACAAGTCCACGAAATCATCCAACACCAGGCATCATTCTGCAAAGGTGCCCACCCCACCAGGTACAAAGGGAGGCAGAGAGTTCTTGGCTTTCCTTTCTGATTAGCTGGTCCTTAGGGGGTTGATTTGTTTGCTTGTTTTGTTTAAACTGGACTCTTTTTTTGTTTTTTTTTGTTTTGTTTTGTTTTGTTTTGTTTTTTGAGACGGAGTTTCGCTCTTGTTACCCAGGCTGGAGTGCAATGGCGCGATCTCGGCTCACCGCAACCTCTGCCTCCTGGGTTCAGGCAATTCTCCTGCCTCAGCCTCCTGAGTAGCTGGGATTACAGGCACGCGCCACCATGCCCAGCTACTGTTTTGTATTTTCAGTAGAGACGGGGTTTCACCGTGTTGACCAGGATGGTCTCGATCTCTTGACCTCGTGATCCACCCGCCTCGGCCTCCCAAAGTGCTGGGATTACAGGCGTGAGCCACCGCGCCCGGCTAAACTGGACTCTTAAAGGTAGATTCTTTCAGGCTTTCATTATAACGTGTGCAATATCCACAAGTCTTCATTTGCCAATACTAAGGTTCTCCGATGGCGATAGCATGGCCACGGCACACAGATGAGGCGCTTTTTTTTTTTTTTTAAGGCAAGAGTCGCCGGGCGCGGTGGCTCACGCCTGTAATCCCAGCACTTTGGGAGGCTGAGGCGAGTGGATCACAAGATCAAGAGATCGAGACCATCCTGGTCAACATGGTGAAACCCCGTCTCTACTAAAAATACAAAAATCAGCTGGGCATGGTGGCGCGTGCCTGTAATCCCAGCTACTCAGGAGGCTGAGGCAGGAGAATTGCCTGAACCCAGGAGGCGGAGGTTGTGGTGAGCCGAGATCGCGCCATTGCACTCCAGCCTGGGTAACAAGAGCGAAACTCCGTCTCAAAAAAAAAAAAAAAAAAAAAAAGACAAGAGTCTCACTGTCACCCAGGCTGGAGTGCAGTGGTGCAATCTTGGCTCACTGCAGCCTCCGCCTCCTTAGGCTGAGGAGTTCCTCTTCCTTCAGCTTCCCAAGTCGCTGAGGTAACAGGCGTGCACTACCATATTCAGCACATTTTGCATTTTCAGTAGAGATAGGGTTTCACCATGTTGCCCGGGCTGGTCTCACACTCCAGAGCTCAGGTGATCTGCCCACCTAGGGCTCCCAAAGTACAGGGGTGACAGGCGCCTTCTTAGATTCACATTCACCTCCGTTAATTCACACAAGAACCCGGGGACAGCTTCTCACCGGCATCTTATAGATGGAGACTCTGAAGCCCAAAGGCATTCTGGCAACTTAGGTTGGGGTTCAACTATTGGTCTCTTTTTTTTTTTTGAGATGGAGAGGCATGATCTTGGCTCACTCCAACCTCCTGGGTTCAAATAATCCTCCTGCCTCAGCCTCCCGAGTAGCTGGGACTACAGACATGTACCACCACAACTGGCTAATTTTTATATTTTTTAGTAGAAACAGGGTTTCACCATACTGGACAGGCTTGTCTTGAACTCCTGACCTCGTGGTCCACCCGCATCGGCCTCACAAAGTGCTGGGATTACAAGCCAAGCCACCGTGTCCGGCCAGCTCTTGGTATCTTAACAGCAAAATTCCAGGGGACCTCCTTCTGCAGGAAATGTCACAGCCATCTGGGCATCCCCCTGCCCCACTTTGCCCTGCAAATGCTTCGGAAGTGTCCCCAAGTATCACCTCTGTTCCACCAGGTCACACTTACTCACCCTGGAAGTGAGGTTGTGAGCTGGAACTCATGCCAGGGAATTTCCTCTCCCAGCACTGACGGACCATTGTTGGGACATTTTCGCATTTGGAATGTTGAGCCTGGAGGGATAGGTTGAATAACGGTCCCCAAAGATGTCCCCAGAATTTGCAAACATTTGACCTCACATGACTAAAGGGATTCTGCAGATGTGACGAGTGAAGGATCTTGAGGTGGGGGATGGTACTGGGTTATTTGGGCGGCCCATGTAGTCACAAGGCCCTTATAAGAGGGAGGGAGGAGGGTCAGATTCAGGGAAGGAGCCGTGACCATGGAAACCCAAGTCAGTGATGTGGCTGGAAGCCAAGGAACGTGGCAACCTCTAGAAGCTGGAAGAGGCAAGGAATTAATTCTTTCCTAGAAGCCAGATGCAGCGGCTCATGCCTGTAATCCCAGCACTTTGGGAGGCTGAGGCGGGAGGATCACAAGGTCAGGAGCCCAAGACTAGCCTGGACAACATGGTGAAAACCCGTCTCTGCTAAAAATACAAAAAACTAGCCAGGCGTGGTGGCACATGCCTGTAGTCCCAGCTACTCAGGAGACTGAGGCAGGAGAATTGCTTGAACCTGGGTTGCAGTGAGCCGAGATTGTGCCATTGCACTCCAGGCTGGGTGACAGGGTGAGACTTCATCTCAAAAAAAAAAAAAAAAAAAAAAAAAAAAAGAATTAGGTGTGTGGGAGGCCAAGGTGGGTGGATCACCTGAGGTCAGGAGTTCAAGACCATCCTGGCCATCATGGTGAAACCCCATCTTTAAAAAAAAAAAGAATTAGCCAGGTGTGGTAGCTCACGCCTGTAGTCCCAGCTACTTGGGAGGCTAAGATGGGAGGACAGCTTGAGCCCAGGAGGTGGAAGTTGCAGTGAGCTGAGATCGTGCCATTGCACTCCAGCCTGGGCGACAGAGCCAGACCCCGTCTCAAACAGGGTCTCTCCTAGAGAAGTCTCTCCTAGAGGCTCAGAAGGAGCAGCCCTGCTGACCCCTTGATTTCAACCCCAAACTACCTATTTTGGACTTCAGCCCTCTGGGATAAGGTGACACACTGTGTTGTTTGAGGCCACTAAGTTTGTGGCAATTCGTTACAGCCGCAAGAGGAAACTCATACACACAGCATTACAGACAGAGCTCAGCCACTCCGGACCAGCGGCCGGGGCTCCCCCACACAAAGAAAATGCATGGGCTGGTGGCCCGTGAAGTCACCGCCAGTGTCAGCTACACCAGATGACATAAGTCCCCCTTTGGAGTTGAAATGCACCCAATCAAATTCACCTGCAGATGGCTGGCAGCACAGCCTTAGGGTCAGAAATAGGTCATTGCCCCTCATGCAACAATTTCAATCCACTTTAAAATTATTATTATTTTTTAGAGACAGGGTCTGACTATGTTGCCCAGGCTGGACTCAAATCCTTGGGCTCAAGTGATCCTCCCGTTCAGCTTCCCGAGTGGCTGGACTGCAGGCGCACGCCACCATGCCTGTCTAATCCATTTCGTATGAATTCTTAAGAGAAACTACTCCCCACCTCGTTTTTTCCATGAATGTGGTAAGGCCTTGGTCCAGGAAAGAGAAAAAAGAAAAGTATCGCACTATTTCAGAATGCAAGAGAAATTAATTAAATCCAAATTTTCACAGAACATTAAAAATTGAACACAACTCAAAACATACTTGAGATTCAGACTGGATTTCAAAACACTTTCTGAGAAGACAACCGAAAAAAAAAAAAAAAAAAAAAATGACTTTTCTTTCCCAGAATACCCCGAAGGGAGCTAGAATGGAATGGTCCAGAAAGGCAGGTGGGAAAAGTCTGTGGGGTTTAGGGGAAAGTGAAAAAAAAAAAAGGAAGAAAAAGAAAAATTCAGGGTTGTCTCTTGGTTCTTTCTCAGTAATCCTGGGGCTAGACAGACACCGCTGGATGGAGTGAACATCAGGAAATACCGCTGTGGAATGTTAAACTGAAGCAATTGGAAACAGGGCACGGGTTAGCCCGCCAGGGAAGGTGGCGTTGCTCATCTGAAACTGCAAAGCAAACTACGATTTCACGGAGGGAGCTCGCTACAAACAGGCATGCGAGGGCTGGATCTGGGGAGTCTTCTCTCGGGAAAGAGCACCCCAAAGACCCATTTTCCTTGTCAAGACACAAGTATCGTCTCTGAGATCTCCTGTGATTGGAAGGTCTCTCCAGAGAATACCCAACCTCATAAAAATCATGCCAATGGGGGGGGGGGGGTGCAGCAGCTCATGCCTGGAATCCCAGCATTTTGGCAGGCCAAGGCAGGAAGATCGCTTGAGCCCAGGAGTTTGAGACCAGCCTGGCCAACACAGCAAGATCCCAGCTCTACAAAAAATAAAATTAGTTGTGTGTGGTGGCACACACCTCTAATCCCACCTACTCAGGAGGGTGAGGCGGGAGGATGGCTTAAGCCCAGGAGGCAGAGGTTGCAGTGAGCCAAGACCGCACCACTGCACTCCAGCCTGAGTGACAAAGCAATACCCTGTATCAAAAAAAAAAAAAAAAAGAAAGAAAGAAGCAATCCAATATCAAAAAAAAAAAAAAAAAAAGTAAAGTAAACAAGTTATGGTACATTCATGTGTGTGAATATTATATAGCAATTAAAATCATGTTTCCAAAGATTATTTAAGGACTGGAATGAGTCTTAATAAAATATTATGTGGGCCAGGCACGGTGGGTCATGCCTATAATCCCAGCACTTTGGGAGGCCGAGGCGGGTGGATCACGAGGTCAGGAGTTCAAAACCAGCCTGTCCAATATGGTGAAATCCCGTCTCTACTAAAAATACACAAATTAGCCCTGTGTGGTGGCACACGCCTGTAGTCCCAGCTACTCAGGAGGCTGAGGTAGAAGAATCTATTGAACCCAGAAGGCGGAGGTTGCAGTGAGCTGGGATCATGCCACTGCACTCCAGCCTGGGTGACGAAACGAGACTCCATCTCAAAAAAAATTAAAAAATATGTGAAAAGGACAAATATAATAAAAATTCCATCGGACTCAATAATTACGTATTTGTACAGATTGACAGTTTTGTGGAAGAGGATGGTCAGCAGAAGGGCTTTGGAATTAGACCAATTTCCATGGGGGGGTGGTCTGGCGCTGTCACTTCTTAGCCATGTGAATGTGGTAAATTCTTCCCTCTCTCTGACTCCGTTATCTCACCTGTCAGATGGGCTGGGACTGGAGGAAGAGATGACAGCGCTTGTGGGATATGAAGTGGTAAAGCCGACGCTGCTGCTCTGTTCAGTATTCTTGCTATCATGGTTTCTTATCTCTGCCACTATTTCTCTGTCCTCCAATCTCTACCTGAGCGTTGTGTGTGTGGGCCCCATCCCAGAAGTTACCGTATTTTTTAGACATAACAAAGGCAGCACCCATGGTGAGTGCTTGTGAAAATCAGCCCTGGAGCGTGTGGACCCCAAGGCAGCCTCGTGGTGCTAGTGCAGGTGGATCCTGACCACCTGCAGACTGCCCAGGCTGGGTGGGATAGCAGAGGCGTGCAGGGCTGGGGAGCAGGGTGCTCAGGACTGTCGAAGGTCAACACTGAGGGTGTGTGGGGAGTTGAGACAGCCCCGCACCGCCCGTAATCAGCCAGGCCTCTGCTCACCCTCCCCGCAAGGTCTGCAAAGCAGAAAATGTTTCTGCCGTCAGGGAGGCAAGGAGAGGTTTCCCGTGACCGTATCGTTTCCCAGCTCCACACAGGGAATGAGGCTGCGATAAGGACAATCAACAATGATAGCCGGGAGAGTATTCTACACTCCACGTGAGAAGGCACATATCGGAGCATACATATTATATGTAATGTAATATACAGAATACTGTATTAGCCCGTTTTCACACTGCTGGTAAAGACATACCTGAGACTGGGTAATTTGTAAAGGAAAGAGATTTAAGGGACTCACAGTCCCCCATGGCTGGGGAGGCCTCACAATCATGGCAGAAGATGAAGCAAGAGCAAGGGACATCTTACACAGCAGCTGGCGAAGAGAGACTTTGTACAGGGAAACTCTCCCTTATAAAACCATCGGATCTCGTGAGACTTACTCACTACCAGGAAGGCAAGATGGGGAAAACTACCCCATGATTCAGTTCATTCCCATCAGGCCCCTCCTACGCATGTGGGAACCACAGGAGTGCAATTCAAGATGAGATTTGGGTGGGGACACAGCCAAACCAGAACAAAAAATAATTATAATATTATATATACCATATAGCATAGATGGCATATAATAAAATAGTTCTATTTTCTATATAGTATACTCATAACGATTATGATTATAGTTATATTCTCTATCAGATAACATATAATACAGCTACTATTATCACAGTTATATTATTATTCTCTATTAGCAGATATATAATGCCTGCAACTATTATTACAGTTCTCATATTAGATAATATGGCCATTAGATAATATATAATGCCTATAACTATTAGGATTATTATTCTCTTCCTGAGTTTGTCTTTGGTTATTCTCTGGAGCACTCGAGAGCTTGGCTTCAGCTGAGGGGGCCCCCGAGATTCCAGCCTTACTCCTGCCTGATGGGACTGATACATGTATGCAGACTCTCCCAGCCTCTGCTTCTTTAACAATGAATGCTGAGAGCAAGCAGCATCTCTTCGAGCCAGGCACTGCCCCTGCATTATCCCTTCAAAGCGCTGCCACAGTACTGTGGGCTGCATGTCATCCTGTGATATATGCCAGGATATTTTATGTCCTGTGGGAGCCTGCCATCCACTTGTCCCTTCCCTGTACACACTGCCATTGCCCTCCAACACAGGGAACTATGCCTCTACCCCCTTGAAGCTTTTGACTAATAGAATCATGCTGTGCCATTCTAGGGCTTAGCTTTGAAGAGGTCTAGAAGTTTCTGCTCCCCTTCCCTTGAAATATTTGCTCTGGGGACACTCCCTCTTGGAGCCCAGTCACATGGAGACGCCATGTATAGGCACTGTGGCTGACAACCCCAGCTGAGCTCCCAGGCCACAGCCAGCATCACTCACCATCGTGGACACCAGCCCAGGCAGGCCTTCAGAGGACTTTAGCTCCAGCCAATATCTGACCACAGCCTCAGGAGACACTGTCAGCAAGAACAGCGACAGAGCCCCGTCCACCCATACCATATGATATGGTTTGGCTCTGTGTCCCCACCCAAATCTCATCTTGCACTGTACTCCCACAATTCCCACGTGTTGTGGGAGGGTCCCACTGGGAGATAATTGGTTCCCCCACGCTGTCTCGTGGCAGTGCCAAAGCCTCACGAGATCTGATGGTTTCAACAGGGGCTTCCGATTTCGCGTCTTCCTCATTCCCTCTCTGCCTACTGCCACCCATGTCAGATGGGACTTGCTCCCCCTTGCCTTCCGCCATGATTGTGAGGCATCCCCAGCCATGTGGAACTGTGAGTCCAATTCTTTCTTTTGTAAATTGCCCAGTCTTGGGTGTGTCTTTATCAGCAGCATGAAAACGGACTAATACACTATAGAACCATGAGAAATGGTAATCAACTATTGTTTTAACCACCATATTTTGGGGTGATTTCTTAGGCAGCAATGGATAACTAGAACACACTTGTTTCTTATTTGCAGTTGGGGAAACTGAGATCTCAGAGCTGAAAAGACATGCCCAATTCAGTTGCTACGTAGCAGAACCAAGATTCCTGGAGCCCAGGTCCCTGATCGTCAGCCCACACAGCCTCTGCACCAGGCTGGAAGAGGGAACACGTGGGATGGTAGAGCTGCCCGTGTGTTCAGGAAGCTCTAAGATGAGCTCATGAACCTAAGAGCCAGAAAGAGGGGTGACAAAGAAGCATGGCTCTGTCCTGTGCTCACAAGAGGGCTCTCCGGGTTCAGAGCAAACCGCAAGGGGGCGGGGAGATGGGGCCCAACCGGCTTACTGAGCGACTCAGGGAACTGTCCAATTGTCGCAGGACATCACTCTGGGGGACAAAATCAGACTCACTGCCAGAGCCACCGCTGAAAAACAGACCCCAGTGCAAAGGCGGCGGAACCTGTCTCCTGCACAGCACAGTCTTCAAGCTCAAGCCATGGTGTATGACCAGAAACCAGAGGAGGGGCGCCGGCACTCCCGGCATGTCCAAACAGCAGGGCTCTGTGCGCCTTCACATGGAGGGATGAAGATGCATGATCCCTAAGGCAGCTGTGACAGGCCGTAGGTTCCCAAAAACCCAGCTTTCTTCTTGGGATCAGAGAAGCAGAGACCCTCAGGCAGAGGCAGCTCTGTCGCCTGCCCAGAGCAGACCTGCAGGAAGCCCCAAGGACGATGGAAAATTGAGCACCAACAAGGGGAAATGTGCAGAAGTCCAGGCTGCTGTCCAGGGACACCTGCCAGGCCCCCGGATTAAGGTGGAGTCTTATTTAGCAGCCACTGCTCACCTTCCTTCTGAGAGGACAGCTGCCTTCTCCCTCCCCTCTGTTTTAATCTATTCTGTTATTAGGGAAACTTCTGGAAGTGGAACCTCTGGAAGCCAGAACCAAGCCCAAGGAAACAGCTTCAGCCATGTTGGATCTGCTCTAGGCTAACGCATTTGTCCTGGTTTGCCCCAGACCTTCCTGGTTTGGGCACTGACAGGCTCAAATCCGAGAAAACCCCTCCATCACAGACATCACCCCAGGACGATGGGTCACCTTAGTCTACTTCTGCCACAGATACGAAAATTTGTTTGCACTCTGTGGTCAGAACCAAAGCTCCCCTCCCTCCTCCAAATTAAAGAAACACCCCAGGCTAGGTGGCTCACACCTGTAATCCCAGAGCTTTGGGAGACCGAGGCGGGAGGATCACTTGAGGTCAGGAGTTCAAGACCAGGCTGGCCAACATGGTGAAACCCCGTCTCTACTAAAAATACAAAAATTAGCCAGTGCATGGTGGTGCACACCTGTAATCCAGCCACTCGGGTGGCTGAGGCACAAGAATCGCTTGAACCTTAGAGGTGGAGGTTGTGGTGAGCTGAGATCACACCACTGCACCCCAGCCTGGGCGACAGAGAGAGACTCCGGCTCAAAAAAAGAAAAAAGAAAAACCCCACTAGTTCTTGGTCTCTTCTCACCTTGAGTGAGACCACCCTTCACCCTGGGGGAGAAAAAGCATGACCTTGAGTAATAAAAATAGCAGCAATAATAACAGTGATAGTGGTAGCTCACACTATTAGAGTGCTTCTTGAACATCAGATCGTGTTGCAAGCCCTTCCCAAGCAGTGCCTCATTCAGTAAGGGAGGCGCCATTCTGACTTGTTTCCTGGTGGAGGTTACTGAGTCTGGAGGAGTGAAGTGCTTTGCCCACACACATCCAGCTGTGGTGGAGTCGGGATTCTCACTCAAGCAGATTGTCTGAGTTCAAAGCTGACAGCGGCACTTTCTAGCCGGGTGGCTTTTTGGGCAATTAAGTGAAGATACCTCCTGAGCCTCACTTCGCTCATTAATATGGTTTGGCTCTGTGTCCCCACCCAAATCTCATCTTAATGTTGAATTGTACTCCCATAATTCCCACGTGTTGTGGGAGGGACCCAGTGGGAGCTAATTTGAATGGTGGGGTGGTTTCCCCACTCTGTTCTTGCGGTAGTGAATACGTCTCATGAGATCTGATGCTTCTACCAAGTGTTTCCGCTTTTACATCTTCCTCATTTTTCTCTTGCCACGCCATGTAAGAAGTGTCTTTCACCTCCCACCATGATTCTGAGGCTTCCCCAGCCATGTGGAACTGTAAACGCAATTAAACCTCTTTTTCTTCCCGGTCTCATGTATGCCTTTATCCGCGGCGGGAAAAAAAAATTAGCGCAGTAAATTGGTACCAGCGGAGTGGGGCATTGCCGAAAAGATAACCAAAAACGCGGAAGTGGCTTTGGAACTGGGTCAAAGGAAGAGATTGGAACCGTTTGGAAGGCTCAGAGGAAGACAGGAAAATGTGGGAAAGTCTGGAACCTCCTGGAGATTTGTTAAGAGGCTTTGACAAAAATGCTGCTAGTGACATGGACAAGCAGGTCCAGGCTGAGGTGGTCTCAGACAGAGATGAGGAACTTGGGAGGAACCGGAGCAAAGCCGGCGCTTGTTTTGTTCTAGCAGAGACTGGAAGCATTTCGCCCCTGCCCCAGAGATTTATGGAACTTTGAACTTGAGAGAGATGATTTAGGGTATCTGGTGGAAGAAATTTCTAAGCAGCAAAGTATTCAAGTGGTGACTTAGTGCTGTTAAAAGCATCCTATTTTAGGCCAGGTACAGTGGTTCATGTCTGTAATCCCAGCACTTTGGGAAGCCAAGGCTGGCAGATCACAAGGTCAGGAGTTCGAGACCAGCCTGGCCAACTAGTGAAACCCCATCTCTACTAAAAATACAAAAATTAGCTGGGCGTGGTGCTGCACACCTGTAGTCCCAGCTACTTGGGAGGTTGAGGCAGAATGGCCCGAACCCAGCAGGCAGAGGTTGCAGTGAGCTGAGATCGCACCAGTGCATTCCAGCTTGGGTGGCAGAGCGAGACTCCATCTCAAAAAATAATAAATAAATAAATATGTAATAGAATAAAAGCATCCCATTTTAAAAGGGAAACAGAGCATAAAAGTTTGGAAAATTTGCAGGCTGATGATGCAATAGAAAAGAAAAAGCCATTTTTTGAGGAGAAATTCAAGCTGGCTGCAGAAATTTGCATAAGTAACAAGGAGCTGAATGTTAATCCCCAAGACAATGAGGAAAATGTCTCCGGGGCACGTCAGAGGGTTTCACAGCAGCCCCTCCCATTACAAATCTGAAAGCCTAGGTGGAAAAAATGGTTTCGTGGGCTGGGCGCAGGGTCCCCATGCTGTGTGCAGGCCAGGGACTTGGTGCCCTGCATCCCAGCTGCTGCAGCTGTTGCTAACAGAGGCCAAGATACGGCTCAGCCCATAGTTTCAGAGGGTGCAGCACCCAAGCCTTGGCAGCTTCCATGTGGTGTTGAGCCTGCAGGTGCACAGAAGTCAAGAAGTGAGGTTTGAGAACTTCCACCTAGATTTCAGAAGATGTATGGAAATGCCTGGATGCCCAGGCAGAAGTTTGCTGCAGGGGCGGGGCCCTCACGGAGAATCTCTGCCAGGGCAGTACAGAAGGGAAATGTGGGGTCACGGCCCTCACTCAGTCCCTACTGGGACATCACTTAGTGGAGCTGTGAGAAGAGGGTCACCGTCCTGCAGACCCCAGACTGGTAGATCCACTGACAGCTTGCACCCCATGCCTAGAAAAGCCACAGACACTCAACGCCAGTCTGCAAAAGCAGCCAGGAGGGAGGCTGTACCCTGCAAAGCCACAGGGGTGGAGCTCCCCAAGACTATGGAACCCAGCTCTTGCATCAGCATGACCTGGATGCGAGACGTGGAGTCAAAGAAGATCATTTTGGAGCTTTAATTTGACTGCCCCACTGGATTTGGGGCCTACACGGGCCCTGTAACCGCTTTGTTTTGGCCCATTTCTCCCATTTGGAACAGCTGTATTTATCCAATACCTTTACCTCCATTGTATCTAGGAAGTAACTAGCTTGCTCTTGATTTTACAGGTTCATAGGTGGAAGGGACTTGCCTTGTCTCAGATGAGACTTCGGACTGTGGATTTTTGGGTTAATGCTGAAATGAGTTAAGACTTTGCGGGACTGTTGGGAAGGCATGATGGGTTTTGAAATATGAGGCTATGAGATTTGGAGGGGCCAAGGGTGGAATGATATGGTTTGGCTGTGTCCCCACTCAAATCTCATCTTGAATTGTACTCCATAATTCCCATGTGTTGTGGGAGGGACCCAATGGCAGATCATTTTAATCATGGGGGCATTTCCCCCATACTGTTCTTGTGGTGGTGAGTAAGTCTCACGAGATCTGATGGTTTAATCAGGGGTTTCTGCTTTTGCATCTTCCTCATTTTTCTCTTTTCACTGCCAAGTAAGACATACCCTTTGCCTCCCACCATGATTCTGAGGCCTCCCTAACCACGTAGAACTGTAAATCCAATTAAATCTCTTTTTCTTCCCAGTCTCAGGTATGTCTTTATCAGCAACATGAAAACAGACTAACACACTTGTCTATAAAATGGGGATAACAACCCTCCTCAGAGGGCTGTTGTGACAAAGAAATAAAAAAACATAAGGAAAGAGCCCAGTTCACACCTGGTATGTAAGGGCCTGATAAATACATGCGGCGATGATGGCAATGCTGATTACCATTTTTCCTGTTGCAGAACTCTCTGGATATAGAACCTCCAGTAGCGAGCACAAAGTCCAGGGAAACTGGATGAGGTGGCTCTTCCCCCTCCAGGCCACCCCAATCTAAGCCACACCCAGAAAGCCCCTCAGGGCAGGGCACCAGCTGGCAGCAACAGAGCCTTCACCAAGCACGTTCCCAAATACCTCACATGTCTCATTCAATGTCAGGCACAGTCTTTAATGCGCCTGTAATGCTCCAGGAATAGGATGTTTCTCCCAGAGGGGTTTTGGTAAAGGAGGGTGGTTTCAATGGTGCCTATGAGACTCATTTGGCCTTGGAACTTGTAGCAGTCCATTATCATTGCAAAACAAACAGCTGCAGAAGTTCAGAGGCAAACACCCATGAGCGTTCACTACCCACACATCTGGGGTGGTTGATAGGTGGCTCTGCTGATCTTGGTTGGGCTCTCACAGATGTCTAGGAGTTGGCTGGATGTTGGCTAATCCAGGCTGGTCTCAGCAGGAGCCACTAGATGGCTCACCTGTGCCCCACATGTCTAACTAGGTTTGTTCTCACAATGATGGCAGAGACTCAAGCAATGAAGCAGAAACACACAATGCCCCTGGAGGCCTAGCCTGGGAAACTGGCCCATCATCACTTTCTTCTCATCCTCCTGGCTAAGGCAAGTCACAGAAGGTGGGGAATACCTGCCACCTTGTGGACTGGAGAAGCTTCAAGGTCATATTATAAAAGGCATGAACACAGAAGATGACAAGCAATTCACTTTCAGGCTCTAACTGAGCCACTCAGTGGTGAAACGTTGCTCTTCCCAGCCAAACCTCCCTTCTACTCCAATTTTTTTTTTTAAAAAAAGCACCAAATGTGTATTATAACACCCTGAAATCATTATTTTAAACCTCTCCCTAGTTAACAGCCCCTTTTTATGTCCAAATAGTAAGTACAAACCACATCTTTATAAAGACATGAACCTCCCAAAGGTCGAGGTGATGCTCTTGAGAAGTTAACTTTTTATAAATTAGGTATTACTTGCTTTATGTAGGAAAGGTTTGCTAATCAGGTGAATCTTCAAAATTGTAAACAATTGCTGAAATAGACTACATTAAAAGTAGTTTAGATAAGTCACTTTAAAAGAGGAATCCAGCCAGGATTCTGGAAATTAGAAGTAACGACCCGGGAGTCCACGTCTCAAGGCTCTGTCACCAGCCAGCCCTGCTTCTCCACCTATAAAACTGGAATCATAACCATAGTTATGCTAATAATAATATTGTACATTACCTCATTGCGTTTCCCCACAGTCTCGGAAACCGAAATAACTACTATTCCTTCATTGTACAGATGAGGAAAACGAGACTCAGAAGGGGTGAGTGATTTACCCACCGTCCCCCTCTCCGCCCCACAAAGTCACACAGCTCATCTTCGAGACAGAGTTCTGTTGGAACCTCCATGTTCCCTTCTACGCTGCTGATGAGCATGTCACCTAGTACTATGGAAAACGGTGTGGCGATTCCTCAAAGAACTAAAAGTAGAGCTACTATTTGACCCAGCAATCCCACTACTGAGTATCCACCCAGATGAAAAGAAGTCATTATACAAAAAAGATTCTTGTACAAGCATGTTTAAAGCAGCTCAATTCACAGCTGCAAAAATGTGGAGTCAACCCAAATGCCCATCAGTCAGCAAATGGAGAAAGAAACCATGGTATATGTATACACGATGGAATGCTATTCAGCCATGAAAAGGAATGAATTAATGGCATTCACAGTAACCTGGATGGGATTGGAGACTATTATTCTAAGTAAAGTAACTCAGGAATGGAAAACCACACATCCTGCGTTCTCACTCACAGCGGGGAGCTAAGCACCGAGGATGCAAAGGTGTAAGAACGACACGGTGGACTCTGGGGACTCAGGAAAAGGGTGGGGGGGGGTGAAGGATAAAAGACTACACATTGGGTTCAGTGTGCATTGCTCGGGTGACGGGTGAGCCGAAATCTCACAAATCACCACTAAACAAATTACTCATGTAACCAAACACCATCTATTTCTCCAAAACCTATGGAAATAAAATTTTTTAAATTAAAAAGTACAACAAAACCTCTGTGTTCTAAGTCTCAGTCCTAGGAGCTTTTTCCCCTCGCCAAATATGCAAGCCAGCGGAAAGACAACTGGCGAAGGGGAGCGGGGGATTCACTCCCAGGGCCTTTGTGGGTTTCTCATTAGAAGAAACTGTTCTTTCCCTTGCTTTTCCATTGTGGTTTTTCCTTTTTTTTTTTTTTTTTTTTCCTTCTAATTTTACCATGAACCACCTCATTCGGATATACCCAAATCTGGCTTCCTGGAACCGTGCAGAAAAGCTGCTCCCAAAGCCTCCTCCTCCCTTTTTTCCCTTCTCTTCTTCCAGCTGCAGCTGCAGCCTCAGCCCCGAGTGGCTGCTCTCCAGCCGCTGGAAATGCCTGCATTTTTGGGAATCCAGCAGGCCAAGGCCCCGGCTTTTAATATCACCAGTAGGTGCTTTCCCCAGAAGTCCTGCCAAAGCCGTCTCAAAGGCCCTGACAGTGTCAGGCGGGCCCGGGAGAAACAACTGAACGAGATTAAGACCAATAACACAGACTTCACTTCTCAAAGACGGCCAAACGCTCCTGAGATGGCAGAAATCGCAAGCATCGAGGCTTAGAAGACTGTCTCTTAGAAAATATCCCATTATCACTGGAGTGCTGTGAATTTCCTTTTACTATCATTTTGAAATTGGAGAAAGGACCCAGGCCCAGGCTGGAGGTCAGGAAGAGCAGAGCTGGGACAGGCCTGCAACCCAAGGCCACTGAGCCAGCTGCTTGCTTTCAAGGCCACACGTGTGGGACAACGGCACAGAGCTCTCTGGTTCTGGAATCATCCATCTGGGGACTGAGCTAGGCATGCCTGTGGGTGGCACTGGCTAATTGCTCTCATGTTTTCTTCCACTAAACAGCACCCTTGGTCAGGTCCTCTGAGCTCCTACTGAGGAAGCAGGAAAACAGTCAAAATCCCTGCCCTCTGGGGCTGGCATTTTACTGGGGGGACAGATAATAAAGAATAGATACAGTCACATGTGATGGCTCACGCCTGTAATCCCAGCACTCTGGGAGGCCAAGGCGGATAGATCGCCTAAGGTCGGGAGTTTAAGACCAGCCTGGCCAACATGGTGAAATTCCATCTGTACTAAAAATACAAAAAAATTAGCTGGGTGCAGTGGCGGATGCCCTGCAATCCCAGCTATTCAGGAGGCTGAGGAAGGAGAAATGCTTGAACCTGGGAGGTGGGGATTGCAGTGAGCCAAGATCATGCCAATGCACTCCAGCCTGGGCAACAAGAGCAAAATCTCCATCTCAAGGTAACAATAATAATAGACACAGTGCAGTGGTAAGTACACGATAGACTTGTCAGGACAGGTGGAGTGGAGAGAGGGGCATCGGGAACCCTGGGGGGTCGGGGTGAGCTGCAGAATTAAAATAGGCCTCCCTGAGAAGGTGTCACTGAGCAAAGATGGAGAGAGATGAGGAAGTGAAATAGACCCACATAGCTCCCAAAGATCCACGGCCCAGTCCCCAAAGCCTGTAAATAAATGACCATGTGAATGGACCTTACATGGTACAAGGGGCTCTGCAGAGGTGATTGCATGAAGGATAGGAGATGATCCAGGAGGGCCAATGTCATCACAGGGTCCCTTATAAGAAGGAGGCAGGGGCCGGGCGCAGTGGCTCATGCCTGTAATCCCAGCACTTTGGGACACTGAGGCAGGTAGATCACAAGATCAGGAGTTCAAGACCAGCCTGGCCAAGATGATGAAACCCCGTCTCTACTAAAAATACAAAAATTAGCCAGGCATGGTGGTAGGTACCTGTAATCCCAGCTACCTGGAAGGCTGAGGCAGAGAATCGCTTGAACCTGGGAAGCAGAGGTTGCAGTGAGCCGAGATCACACCACTGCACTCCAGCCTGGATGACAGAGTGAGATTCCATCTCAAAAAAGAAAAAAAAAGAGAGAGAGGGACGCATCAGGAGGATCAGGTCAGAGGAGGGGAGGTGATGACAGAATCAGAGGTTGGAAGGTGCAATTCGAACATGAAGGAAGGAGCCATGAGCTAAGGAATTCAGGAAGCTTCTAGATGCTGGACAAGGTCGGGGAACGGCTCCTCCCACACTGCCAGAAGGAATGCAGTCCTGTGGATGCCTTGACTGTAGCCTGGTGAGAGGCATTTTGGACTTCTGGCCTCCAGAACTGTGAGATCATCAATGTGTGTTGTTTTAAGTCACTCAGTTTGTGATCACCTGTGACAGCGGCAACAGGAAACGATTACAGGGAGTTAGCCAGGCTGGCGGGGGGCGAGGGGGTGGGAGTGTTCCAGGCACGGCCACAGCAGGTGCGAAGGCCCTGAGGCAGGGAGCATATGTGAAGGGCTCTAGGAGCAGTGGGGAGGCTGGGGTGGCTGGAGCAGTGGGAGGCTGGGGTGGCTGGAGCAGTGGGGGGGCTGGAGTTGCTGCTTCAAGGCATGGAAACTAATCACATCTGCAAAGACCCTTTTTCCCAGTAAAGTCATATTCACAGATCCTGGGCGGACACATCTTTGGGAGGACCATCATTCAGCCTAGTCCACCCCTCTGGCTCCCTGTGCTGCAGCCCAGGGTCTCAGGAAAGAGAGCAGCCTCCAAAATCACGCCTAGCCCCATAAGGCACGTGTGATCAATTACAAGCTTTTCTCCTTAGCTCCAGATTAGAGACTTCCTTTTCCCAAGCTCTTTATCCCGTGTCCAGCCTCGTGTGTTGACTGCCGTCTGGAGCTGGCATATCTGGAAGTGAAGTGATGATAGAGAAAGCGTCCCAGATAAAATGAGGACAGTAGCTACCTGGGGGCTCAAAACTCTCAGCAGGGCCCCCACCATTCCAGACCTTCCTGGGCGGAGGAAACCTCGCCTTCCACTCTCTGTCCCTCCTGACTTCCGGCCCCTCAACCTTTGCCCTTGGGCAGGTCTAGCCTCACCTTTTTCTCTCCCTCCTCCCCCGTCTTTCTGCCTCTTTCCTCGCTCTTTGGGTTTTCAGGAGCTATCACTCACTAAATAACTGATACATCCCATTTTGCCTGGGGCAGCCCAGTGTGATAAGAAACAGCAGACTTCTCACTCGAGGTGCCCCAGTCTGGGAAATAAAACCTATGGTCCCGCTGCACAGGGATGGCCTTTTTTGAGCCAGAGTTCATCAAACTTGAATAATGTGCCGGACTCCACGGCAAGGCATTAAAACTCCCACAAAGACACCTCAACCTATTTATTTAAACGATGCCTCAGAGAATGTGACTCAAAACACAAAAACTTGAAACCAGGTCTTTATGCAGGCTTCCAGCTGCTCAAGTCAAATGTCCTCAAGCCATCCCCAACTGTCATTTGTGTCACACGTGCCATTTGTCAGCAAATCCTACTGGTTCTGCCTTCTGGATGCATCTAGAATCCAACCCCTGCTGCCCATCCCCCCGCCCCAAGGCCACTGGCATCTCAGGCTGAACCACCACAGAGCTTTTCAACAGAAGAGTGACATGCTGCGGCATATGTGTTAACATGCCACGTGATCCTTTTAAAGCATTCACTCGTTCCCACCACTCCTCTGCAGAAAACTCTGCCATGGCTCACGTCTCACTCACTGCGGAAAAGCTTAAGTCCTCACAATGGTCCGGGAGGCCCTACATGATCCCCCATCTCTTCCCAGTCGCTCTCAGCTGGCTATCCTTCCTAATGGTGTCCTCGTTCCCTCCACTCCCACCTCCTGTGGTGCTGCTGGTCCTCACACAGGCCACCTACACTCACCACTCCTTGTCTTGACCTTTCTAAGGTCACGTAGATGTCCCTCCCAGAGAGGCCCCTCCTCGCTCCCATCTGAGATGATGCACACAGCCTCACCGGCACCCCCTTACCCCACTTCCTGATCTCTTTCTCCAAAGCTCTGATCCCCACTCGTCTTCCTCTGTGTTTTATTTGCTGACCTTGTAGATCACCCATCTGCTCCCACTAGAATCTCAGCTTCAAGGGGACACGGATTCGGCTCTACTTTGTTCACTGCTGTGTCATGGGCTACTGAAACAGTATCTGGCACATAGTAGGTGCCCAACAAATACCTATTGAATGAATAAACGCGCATGCTTAGATTTCTTAATTATCCATCTAAAACCAACTTATAAATAACAAAAAACTATATTTCTTTAAATTTATAAAAACGATGGGCCGGGTGCGGTGGCTCACGCCTGTAATCCCAGCACTCTGGGAGGCTGAGGCGGGCAGGTCACCTGAGCTCAGGAGTTTTAGATCAGCCTGGCCGACATGATGAAGCCCTGTCTCTACTAAAAATACAAAAATTAGCCGGGTGTGATGGTGGTGCCTGCAATCCCAGCTACTTGAGAGGCTGAGGCAGGAGGACTGCTTGAACTGGGGAGGCAGAGGTTGCAGTGAGCCGAGATTGCACTGCAGCCTGAGTGATGAAGTGAGACTCTGCCTAAAAACCTGCACACAAACGTTTATGGCACCTTTATTCACAAATGCTAAAACCTGGGAATAGCCAAGGCATCCTTCAAGAGCTGAATGAACTGTGACACGCCATGCGATGGAATATTATTCGGTGATAAATGAGCTATCAAGCGACAGACGGACCTATAGAAGAACTTTAAATACACGTTGCCAAGTGAAAGAAGCCAATCTGAAAAGACTCCATAAGATTCCAGCTATAGAACATTCTGGAAACGGCAAAACTACAGAGACAGTAAAAAGATGAGTGTCTGCCAGGGGTTTAGGGCATGGAAGGATGAGTGGGCAGAACACAGAAGATGTTCAGAGCCGTGAAACTACTCCATGTGATACTGCCACGGGGGCCCAGGACTAAGCATTTGTCAAAACCCAGCGCATGCAGAAAGCAATGAGGGAATCCTGATGTAAGCTATGAACTTTGATTAGTACCCCCTTATCCACGGTGTTGCTTTCCGTGGTTCATTATCCACCATCAACAGCTGCCCAGAAATATTACATGGGAAATTCCAGACATCAACAGTTCTTAAGTTTTTCAGCGTGTGCCACGCTGCACAGTGTGATGAAATCTCGAGTCTTCCCTGCGTCCAGCGTATCCATGCTGTAGACACTACCCAACTGTCAGTCACTTAGCAGCTGCCTCAGTGATCAGATGGAAAACACCTATGATATGTGGGTTTGGTGGCATCCACAGTTTCAGGCATCCACTGGGTGTCTTGGAACATGTTCCCTGGGGATAACAGGGGACCACTATAATGTATAAATAGTGACTCATTCATTGTAACAAATGTCCCATGCTAAACGCAAGATGTCAATAACAGGGAAACTGTCCAGGAGAGGTATAGGGGAATTTCTATACTGTCTTCTCATTTAAAAAAAAAAATTTTTTTTTGAGACAAGAGTTTTGCTCTTGTCGCCCGGGCTGGAGTGCAACGGCGCAATCTCGGTTCACTGCAACCTCTACCTCCCAGGTTCAAGCGATTCTTTTGCCTCAGCCTCCCAAGTAGCTGAGATTACAGGTATGTGCCAACACGCCAGGCTAATTTTTTATTTTTACTACAGATGGGTTTCTCCATGTTGGTGAGGCTGGTCTCGAACTCCTGACCTCAGGTGATCCACTCACCTCAGCCTCCCAAAGTGCTGGGATTACAGGCATGAGCCACCGCACCAGGCCAAAACTTTTTTTTTTCATTAAAAAAACAGTTGATGCCGTTGTCCTGGAACCCAGTAGTCACCCCTCACAGCTCAAATAAGGTGCTGGCTCTGGACGCCCTGTGGGGAGCTGAGTCCAGCAGAGGAGTGAGAAACCACGTTGGCACCACGTGCCATAGCCACTCAGGCCTCACTTAGCAAGGATGGTCATTGGCACAGTAAGTTAACCTCTGTTCTTTGCTTAACATCCAGAGCAATTAAAGTAGTCCTAGTTGGTTCAACTGTCACCACAAATGCAAAGGCAGCTGTGGACACCAGAGGCGCATTTCCTAGGTTACAAAGCGCTCAACCAAGTGATGGGGAATATTGTCGTTGTGAGGAAAGAGTGTCTCCAAAGACAGTTGCCATCAGCGCCTCCCCTCCCAGACGTGTGCGCTGCACCCCCGACCTGGGCAGGCCCGGGACCGATTTTGACCAGTAAAACTGGCAGAAGCGAGGCCGTGTGAATTCCAGGCCTGGCCTGTGCGAGGACTGGCAGCTTCCACGTCACCTCTCTTAGAGGCAGCCACCATGTGACAAGTTTGACTCCTCTGAGAACACAGCGCTACCACAAAGCCTAAGGCAGCAATAAAGAGAGAGAGAGACGACCGTCCAGACTCCCCAGTCATCCCAGCTGAGGGGCCAGCCGCCATCTTGGCAGAACCCATCCTGGACACTCCAGACGCGGGATACACCATGGGAACAGAAGAGCCACCCAGCTGAGCCCATGATGGTGAGAAACAGACATTGTTGGGTTTTAAGTCACAAGAGAGAACCAAAACTCATTGAAATGGAGACAAAATTAAAACATTGTCAGAGAGAGCTTTCAGACTCTCTAACACAGGGGTCCCTAACCCCTGGCCACAGCTGGGTATCAGTCCCGTTAGGAACCAGGCCACACAGCAGGAGGTAAGCGGCAGGCGAGCGAACAAAGCTGAGCTCTGCCTCCTGTCGGATCGGCAGCAGCATTAGATTCTCACAGGCGTGAGAACCCGACTGTGAACTGCACATGCCAGCATCTGGCTGCGTGTTCCTTCCGAGAATCTAATGCCTGATCATCTGTCACCGTCTCCATCACTCCCAGATGGAACCATCTAGTTGCAGGGATTCCAGCTCAGGGCTCCCGCTGATTCTACCTTATAATGAGTATGGAATAATAATAGAAATAAAGTACACAACACATGTAATGCACTTAAATCATGCTGAAACCATTCCCACGCCCTCCACTGCGGTCTGTGGAAAAACTGCCTTCCACGAAAGCGGTCCCTGAAGCCAAAAAGGTTGGGGACTACTGCTCTAACACACAGTCACGTTCCCCAGGTTGAGAGACATTCATTCATTCATTCATCCATTCTTTTTTTTTTTTTAAAGATGGGGTTTTACCATGAGGGCCAGGCTGGTCTTGAACTCCTGATCTCAGGTGATCCACCCACCTCAGCCTCCCAAAATGCTAGGATTACAGGCGTGAGCCACCACGCCCGCGCCCATTCATTTTTTAGAGATGCACTGTGTTGCCAGGCTGGAGTACAGGGGCACAATCTCGGTTCACTATAACCTCTGCCTCCCGGGTTCAAGTGATTCTCCTGCTTCAGCCTCCCGAGTGGCTGGGATTACAGGTGCACACCACCACACCCAGCTAATTATTGTATTTTTAGTAGAGACAGGGTTTCACTTTGTTGGCCAGGAGGGTCTCAATCTCTTGACCTTGTGATCTGCCTGCCTTGGCCTCCCAAAGTGCTGGGATTACAGGCACGAGCCACCACACCTAGCCAAGAGACACTTATTTAGAAGATAGTGTAGCTGGTCCTAGCCTCCCATTCCTAACCATCCCATCTGCTGGGGTCACACCCATCTCCTCTGTGGCTTTGCTCCCTTTCCTAAGCTATATTCCCCAACAAATCCACAGTACTCTACCCAGCGCCAAACCTCATTCTCTCTCCCAACTTGTCGAGAGTCCTGGTCAATTCCCAAACCCTCCCTCCCACCCCACCATCGCTTCACTGGGACAAAACTCCTTAGTTCAGCCAGGCATGGTGGCTCATGCGTGTAATCCCAGCACTTTGGGAGGCCGAGGCAGATGGATGGCCTGAGGTCAGGAGTTCAAGAACAGCCTGGCCAACACGTCTCTACTAAGTATCCAAAAATTAGCTAGGCATGGTGGCAGGCACCTGTAATCCCAGCTACTTGGGAGGCTGAAGCAGGAGAATTGCTAGAACCCAGGTGGCGGAAGCTGCAGTGAGCCAGGATCGTGCCACCACACTCCAACTTGGGCGACAGAGCAAGATTTTGTCTCAAAAAAACACAAAACAAAACAAAACAAAAACACAAACCTCCTTAGTTCACTGAGTGTTTCAAATAACTAAAATGAATCTAGTCCTTTTACATAGGATTTCCTCATAATGAGAAAGGAAGTGTTTAGGCTGTATGTATTGATGTATTGGGGCAGAGGAAACAATAGAAATTTTTTTGCCTTTTTTTTTTATTCTTTAGGCATTTTGGTTTTTTTTTTTTTTTTTTTTTTTTTTTTTTGGAGTCTCACACTGTCACCCAGGCTGGAGGGCAGTGGTGTGATCTCAGCTCACTGCAACCTCTGCCTCCCGGGGTCAAGCAATTCTCCTGCCTCAACCTCCCAAGTAGCTGGGACTACAGGTGTGCACCACCACACCTGGCTCATTTTGTATTTTTAGTAGAGATGGGGTTTGACCATGCTGGCCAGGCTGGTCTCGATCTCCTGACCTCGTGATCCACCTGCCTCAGCCTTCCAAAGTGCTGGGATTCCAGGTGTGAGCCACGGCACCCAGCCTCTTCAGGCATGTTTTTTATTCCTACCTATTTTTTCCTTAGGAACAAGGAACTTTGTGAAATTTTTTGAGACCCTGAGGAGTGATTTGCACAACGTCATGCAGTAGAAATGAAAATCCGCTCTGTGGCTCCCAGTGCTTCCTTGCTCTGTCATTCATGAAAGAGGCGTTTGCATAACCCTTTTCCAGCTTTCAGGGAAGCTGCAGCTCAGAGAGGAGCTAGACACGTGCCAGCCAGTCCCATGTGACGCGAATGCTGTCATGGAGGAGTGGGGGCAGGCCGCGGAAGCAGAGAAGGGCTGGCTCTGCGTTTCGGTAGGAGAGGATGCTCCTGCTGAGTTTTGAAGGCTGTTGTTGTGGAGAAAAACGTGGAAGAATTCAGCTTGGGAGGTGGCCGTGTTGGCAGGTAAGGAGGGGAAAGAGCTTCCGGAAGAGAGGGCTGTGCAACACACACAGAGGCCAGGAGGAACGTGGGACATTTGGGAAACCACAAGGAGGCCAATATGGTTGGCTTCAGGGTGGCTGTGCCTTTATGGGAAGGCAGGAACCTCGGAGATTGTCCTGCCAGGAATGTGAAACCATGGAATGTAGAGTTAACAGCAGCGAGACATCACTCCATGTCAATCGGAACTGAGGCAGGAAGACCTTAAGATGCCTTGGCTGTTGTTCTGGAGAAAAACATGGAAGAATTCAACTTGGGAAGTGGTCATGTTAACAGACAGGGAAGTCAGGGTGCCGGGGACATTTCAGAGAAGAATCGGTGGCCTGTGGCAGCTGGTGAAGGACTGGGTATAGGGGTTTTTAATTTGGGATCTGCCCATCTAGGGATGCAGTTTGCTAAGAAACGGGAATGTAAGAACATGTTTGAGCGGTGAGATGTGGAATTTACGGTGTCTCCAGGCACCCAAGTGGAGATGCCTAGCTGACCCTGGAGAGGTGGGTCCAGGCTGGGAAGTGAAGCTGGAGCCATCATCACAGGAGGAAGCAAACGCATGGGCTGCATGCGGTTGATCAAGGAAAATATGAAGAGGGGATAGAAATAGATTATGGTTGGGGAAACAGCACCATTTAAGAAACAAGTAAAGAAAGAAGCCAAGAGAAGTCAAGGTGAGGTAGGAGACCAGCAGGATTTATTTCCCGGCCACTACACTGTGGACCGAGACAGAATCTGATGCAGACAGGAGAAAGTAAAGAAACAGGCAGGAACAAGCAGATGCTATGACCGTGATCCCTGGCTGCCCTTACTGCTCATTAACCTAGGACACTCAAGCAAGCCCCATAACAGTTTATAAATGCCATGGGAACGACCCAGAAGTTATCACACCTTTCCATGACAATGACCCGGAAGTTATTGTTCCTTTCCTAGAAAGTTCTAAATAATCCACCCCTCAATTTGCATTAACCTCCCCCTTAATTTGCATATTATTGGAAGTGAGTATAAGTGGGTATGAACACCGTTTCCAGGAGTCCACAGGCTGCCGATTCTGGGCACACTACTATGCATTAGCCCTGCTCCACAGGGAGAAATAGCACTGAAGAAAATATTACTAACACCACCAGATCACTCCTGAATTCTTTCCTGGGCAAAGCCAAGATTCCTCCCAGGCTAAGCCCCAGTTTTGGGACTTACCTGTCCTGCAACAAATGGTCTTAAATTTTAATATAAAAATAAAGCCATAAAAGTGTGGAGAAAGCAACGGGTGCAGTGGCACTTTGGGAGGCTGAGGCAGGCGGATCACCCGAGGTTGGGAGTTTGAGACCAGCTTGACCAACATAGAGAAACCCTGTCTCTACTAAAAATACAAAATTAGCCACGCATGGTGGTACATGCCTGTAATCCCAGCTACTTGGGAAGCAGATGCAGAAGAATCACGTGGACCCAGGAGGCAGAGGTTGCAGTGAGCTGAGATCATACCATTGCACACCAGCCTGGGCAATAAGAGCAAAATTTCGTCTCAAAAAAAAAAAAAAAAGTGTGGAGAGAAAAATACAGGGAGAAATGTACGTGATTTTATGGTGGGGACTATTAGGGCTAATTTTTTTGCCAGTTAATTAACAATTGAATATTAGCAATTTCAACCTAATACATTTCTAAATGTCACCTAAGGCAGAAAATATACATGATATTTGGGTTTTTATTTTATTTTTGCACACAAGAAATTAACAACTCCTTTACCAGGTATTTGGGTTTTTTTTAAGTATACATATATATGTTTTTAAAAGCATATACAAGATTACAGTAGGAAAATTTTTGCAACACATATGACCAAGGGTTCATAATTTAATGTATAAAGGACTTCCAAACATAATTAAAGAGAAACACTCCCTCAAAGTGAGCAGGGAACGTGGACTGATGTATTAGTTACTACTGCTGCATAACAAGTTATCCCAAAACTCAGGAGCTTAAACAACAAACACATATTATCTCACACTGTCTGAAGGACAGGAATCCAGGAGCGGCTAACCTAGGGGGTCTAATTCAGGGTGTCTTCTGCAGTCAGGAGGTAAGCCAGGGTTGTGGCCATTAATAAGGCTTGCCTGGGCCTCCAAGGTCACACCCTCTGCTGTTAGTGAGAGCCTCAGCTCCTTCCTGGTTGTTGGCTGGAGGCCTGAGTCTCTCACCATGTGGGCCTCTCTACATGGCAGCTTACTTCCTCCAGGGCAAATGTGAGAGAGAGAGAGAGAGAGAGAGAGAGAGAGAGAGAGTTCACTGTCCACTGCCTAGCCTCAAAGTCACACATAGGCACTTCCACTTAACTTCTTCATTAGAACCTGGCCATTAAATCCAACCACACTCCCTTCTTTGAAGGAAATAATATCAAAGAATATGGGCAGGCATTTTTAAAACCCAAAGGGAAAATTTAAAACACAATGAGAAATTTACAAAAGATGAAATATACATTACAAATAAGCATGAAAAACAGCCCCCCTCTGCTTTCCGGGGAAATTAATTAATTATTCCCAGGTCCACAGCACATGGAGTTTTCTCCAGCCTCCCTTTGCCGGCCACACCCCTCCCCTCCCCATCTGGCCTCTTCTTGCAAAGGCCCCTTGGTCTCCTGGGAAAAGACTTCCTCCAGCCATCAAGCTTAGGCCGGTGAGCCTCCTCGTTTTCCTGTTATCTCATTCATCACGCTATATTGCAATCACCTCTCTCATTAACCACGAGCTCTCTGAACTCCGGGTCCATGACATCATCATCATTTTACTTCTAGTGCCTGGCATACACAGTAACTACGTACGTCCCACGTGATACATGGCCTACAAAGCGCTTTTAGGGAACACAGAACCCATGTTTCCTGGGTCTGAAAGAAGTCACAAAGACTGGGCATCACCTCCCAGCCTGCTTGGAATGCAATACCTCCGAGTGAGAGATTTCTCCTCGCACAGACACACTCACCTTGCAGACTGCAAGCCTGGGCTCTTCCAATTCTCTACAGCACGGAGGCTCCACAGCAAGGCTTATTCATCCAGACACAGGATTTACATTTATTCCTAACGACAGCCATCAGATTGGCAGCTCAGCCCTGCCATGGGCCACCGTGATAACCCCCATTGTGTTTCACCAAATAAACTCTGGAACCCACAGACCCGAGCGGGCTGGGACACCCTACCTGAGCCGCAGACACCTCCCCGCAGCCAGACAGCTCATCCGAGGACTTTCTCACGTGTCAGCAAGCCCGTCAGCTCCTGCTCATCAGCATGTGTGTGTCTTGCTCTCCAGACGTAAGTGCTCTTCAAGGGCAAAAAAAAAAAAAACCCTCTGCAAACACAACATCACCTCGTGCAGAACCATGGTCCATGAAGACTCCCATCAAGTACGGCTTGGAAAGGAGAAAAGGTGATGAGGAGGAGGTGAGCTCACGCAGCTTCCTTTGTCAGTGACTTCTGAGCACCTCCTATGTATCAGTCAGCAATGGCCACAGTGATGCTGAGTAACAAATATATGGGTGGACAAACAGCCACTGCTGGAACCAAGGGGTCCTAAAGCCAAGTCCTGGACCTGTGGCTTGTTGCTTCAACCCTGGGAGGCCCACGGAGTTCTGGATATTCGTGGGGTGCACTTATAAGCAGGAAATCCAAGCCTCTAGGCCAGCCCCCCGTTCTGGCTGTTACCCCATGGCAGCTTCTGGACTTCAGCAGAGAAGAGTGAATTATTTCCTGTCCTCTTAGACTTTCTGGCTCAGGAAGCAATGGAAAGATGCAGGGATCCCAGAGCTTCCAAGTGGTCCAGTATTCCTTACGACTGCCGACCAGACATAAACTCACCAAGTTTTTTACAACAAGCTTGTCCCTTCCTGGTGAGAAGCTTCCCCAGATATAACAGCAGAAACAGACCCATCAGCTTCCGCCAGGAAGAAAGAGCGATGCGTAAGTCAGACCTCGTGGCTCCTTCACACACTCAGAGGCAACATTAATCTGGACTCTTGGATGAAAGGTCCAGCTTGCCTTGCCAGGTCGTTTGTAAACTATGCAGCCAGAAAGGCTCTCCAGCGTGGAGACCCACTGCTCCCCTGAAGCTTTACGGGTTGCGAGGCCTTCCTCAGTAGTCTTTCTGTCTTTCAGCTGCAAAATCATCAGCAGCATTTAATAAGAAAAACAGAAGCCACAGGAAAAAGGGAGCTCTGGAAACAATACACAATGCAAAACCCTTTAAGCTTCAGCTGCTCGCAGTTAGAGGACACTCAATTGGCTACAGGCAAGAGCCTGACAAGGGGCCAGTTGACCAGGGAATTAATGAGCAGCAGGAACCCGGCTTCCTTGGGAATGTTCTCTGCTTGGGAATGTTCAGCGGCTCAGGCACCCGCTGCCCCTCTCTCCCCGACTTTGGCCTCGTTTTCTTCCTCTATTCATTTCCTCCTGCCTACTCCTCTGCTATTCTGCTGCTTCTTCCTGTCCCATTACGTCCTTCTCCTCCGTCAGTTCTTTCGTCCTCTTCCGGGACATCCCTTAAGCATGGAAGATTATGTGGCATTAAATACATCCCTAAGACAAAGAGGAGAATAATTAGTTATAACAGCCTGGGCATGGTGGCTCACACCTATAATCCCAGCACTTTGGGAGGCTGAGGAGGGTGGATCACCTAAGGTTGGGGGTTCGAGACCAGCCTAGCCAACATGGTAAAACCCCGTCTCTAGTAAAATACAAAAAGTTAGCCAGGTGTGGTGGCAGGCGCCTATAATCCCAGCTACTCCGGAGACTGGGGCATGAGAATCACTTCAACCTAGGAGGCAGAGATTGCAGTGAGCTGAGATTGTGACATTGCACTCCAGCATAGGTGACAAGAGCGAAACTCCATCTCAAAACAAAACAAAGATTAGTTATAACAACGGCCAGTTTTGCTGAGTGTTTATTATGTGCTAGGCACTGTTCTAATACTTTGCAATCACTAGCTCACTCCTCCGAGATGGCCTACAGCTGCAAACTTCCCCTAATGCTATCCCCATTTAACACATGGGGCAGACGGAGAGCTCGGGCTCGTTCAGATGAGAAGCTTTGAAGAACGGAGACTGATGCGTCTTGTTCCACCGTTTCCCCAACGGGGCCCTCTCGAAAGTCCCTACGGGGATTGTTGTGAAGAATCTCATTTCCTTCACAGGGGCTGGTGCAGGCTTGTGCTGTCGTAATGAGGACATAAAAAGAAAGCAGCCTCTCTTGTTGTGTGGGCACAGGCCCTTGAGGCAGACAGCAACGGGTGAACCAGCACAGGATTCTCCCTAGACTCAGCTGGCTGCCCAGTTGGCCCACTTTCTTCTAGCCGGCATGAAACGGAGCATCAAGCATTGGAACAGCCAGCATCTGCTTGGTTGCAAATAACAAACACAGCAAAAGGTGCTTCAATGATAAATCATGTTCTCTCCCCTTACCAAGCATTAGCGGTCCGGCAGCGCGAGGGGCGGTTAATTCTGCAGCTCAGTTAGGACACTGAGAACTCCAGTTCTTTCTACCTGTCTCACTGCCATCTTCATGTCCCTGCTCACGGTATCACAATGGCTGCCACAGGCAAACATCCACACACAACACCCCGAGGTGAAGAGGGGGCCATCTCTTCCTTTTTTTTTGAGATGGAGTTTCGCTCTTGTTACCCAGGCTGGAGTGCAATGGCACCATCTCAGCTCACCGCAACCTCCGCCTCCTGGGTTCAGGCAATTCTCCTGCCTCAGCCTCCTGAGTAGCTTGGATTACAGGCATATGCCACCATGCCCAGCTACTTTTTTGTATATTTAGTAGAGACGAGGTTTCACCATGTTGACCAGGATGGTCTCGATCTCTTGACCTTGTGATCCACCCGCCTCGGCCTCCCAAAGTGCTGGGATTACAGGCTTGAGCCACCGCGCCCGGCCCCATCTCTTCCTTTCTAGGAGCTAAGAGCCATTGCCCAGAAGCCCCCAGCAGACTTCTGACATCTCATTGGCTGTCACTGGATCACCTGTTCCCGCCTAAGCCAAAAACAGGCAAAAGCAATGGGACCGTATGTTTGCTTTGGAAAACAAAAATAACGTCCTAAGCACCCCCAACCAGCTGAACAGACCCTCTCTGGGCCAAGGGAAACCTGAAAAAAATGAATTACCTACCCCGAGGGGAAGGGAGGGTTACACCTGGTTATTCCCCCACCCCCACCCCCACCCCCACCCTGTTGGAGTTTAGGCACAGCTGACCGCATTAACATTGAGATAGAGATCGTAAGGCTGACAGAAGAACTCATAATGCAATAAGATACCAAATTCCAACCTGACTCTGATATAGCCTCATGTGACAGCAGACCCTGAAGGAAATCAAAATTGTTTACCCCCTAAAATATATTTCTTGACATATTTTGAAATGACCCTTCAAAGTTGTCTTTTGTGGGAGAAATTTGCATCTGTAGAAAAGCTTCTTCCCTTTCCAGGTCTTACCCGATCTAGAAGAGATTAAAGGAGAGTTTGACACCTTTAAGGCCTGAAAAGAGATATTTACCGTATTCTCCCTAAGGCTGCACCTAGAGGTTTCATCTACATAACAAGAACCCCCGGCTACCTAACCCCTCTTATTCTAACTCAAGTGTTTACCCCAAGTCTGCAGACAAAGTTTAACTCTTTCAACTAATTGCCAATCAGAAAATCTTTGAATCCACCTGTGACCTGTAACCAGCCTCCCCTCCCACTTTGAGATCCCCACCTTTTGGGGGCAAATAAATATATACCTTCCATCTACTGACTTAGTCTTTGCCTGTAACCTCTGTCTCCTTAAAATGTATAAAAAGAAGCTGTAACCTGTCCATATAGGGGAAATGTTCTCAGGATCTCTTGAGATTGTTCCCCAGGCTGGAGTGCAATGCCACAATCTCGGCTCACTGCAGCCTCCGCCTCCCGGGTTCAAGCGATTCTGCCTCAGCCTCCCAAGTAGCTGGGATTACAGGCATGTGGCACCATGCCTGGCTAATTTTTTTTTTTTTTTTTTTTTAATTCAGTAGAGATGGGGTTTCACCATGTTGGCCAGCCTGGTCTCAAACTACTAACCTCAAGTGATCTACCTGCCTTGGCCTCCCAAAGTGCTGGGATTACAGGCGTGAGCCACCGCACCTGGCCTAAAACCTCTTTAAATATTTTACAGTTTGGCTTTTTTGTCAACAAATTCAACCAGTCCGAATTTGAAACAAAGGGTCAAGAAGGCCACTATATCCCCAGGAAATGTTTCCATGCTCTTTTCCAGGCATCTTTTCACACCAATTCTCCGCATTGCCTCTACGCACGGACGGCCATTGACTGGATTATTGGGGATTCCTAAATGACAACGACGATGCGGTGAAACAGCCTCTTATGTGACCTTCGCTGCCTGCCACCGCTATCCACGCCTAATAAAGTATTCCAGTGCTAGGAATGTTATATGTAAAATTTTGACGCTGCAGAAGAAATAGCCCTCAAAGATAAATCCTGTCAGCAAGATGGTGCAATGGTGAGCGCACACCTGGACAAGGGAGGGGAAGGGGTGCTTATTCCTGACGGAGGTCGCCCCTCCTGCTGTGTCGTTCCCGTTGGCTAGTGTTAGACAGCACAGTCGAAGCTAATTATGAACGGCTATTTTAAAGAGAGCGGGGGTATGAGCCGGAGTCTCGGGATGAGTAGTTATTACGGGAAGGTCGATTATGGGCAGGTAACCAGGGTGACTCAGGTCAAAGCAGGTGACCAGAGCGGGTGACCTGGATGAGTCAGGACAGAGCAAGGGACTGGGGGAACAGACGTGAACTACTGAATAGAACTGGTGGAGAAGGCTGTTCACTGAAACTACAAGGAAGTTAAACTTTAAAACGGAGGACAAAGAACTGAACATCCTGATTCTTTGAAGAGACATTTAGACCTCATTGTATCCAGCAACAAGATGCTTGGAAGGTCACAGAGGTGGGAATTGCTTCCAAGCAAGCAAATAAGTGTTAGGCTCCTGGCTCTGCCACTGACTTGGTAGAGTAAGACATGGGTGGGTAGAGATGGGAGAGGAGAACATGACCGTTAGATTGAAAGCGTCTTCTGCCTTTACCACCTTCTTTCATGACACATTCTCACCTACGAGTCGACACACCGACAGAGTCACCACACCAACAAGTTCATGTTCAGCTGCTTTGCGGGCTAGGAAAACTACCTGCTCTAAATGCAAAACATGTGAAATTCATCTTTTCCCAGTCCTTCGGTTTTTCGCCTTGACAGACAAAGCTTTGCCTTGCCAGCCTGTGTCTGATCGAGTGCCAATAATGATAAGGTTAAGACAAAAAAGAGCCCGAATTCCTGGCTTGATTCAATTCAGAGATAACTATGCACAGACGTTCTGGGTGTTTCTGTAATGGATTTTGAGCTCAGCCTGTGTTTAGAAATGACTGGTGTCACATATAAGCAGTATGGGGTCACACAAAGTTTAGCCTGATTCAGAAGTGGGTCTGAAAGAGAGGGGGAGAGAGCCAGGAAGACAGAAAGATCCAGAGAGACAGGAGAGAACTCAGGCCGCTCTTTTTCTACCCCTTGCAAAGATATGGCTACATTGCTCCAAGTAGAGGAAGACTTGATCTCTTAAGACACAGAACACCTCAAAGAATCCCAGATTTCTAAGAACATCACCCTGTAATCAGTCCTACATCCTAGACAGCAGAAGCACATTTTCGAAATCTCCCGGCTAGCCCTGAATCAGTACGCACGCATCCTACCACCAAACCTGCCACTGTTTTAAAAACTCAGAATAAGGAAAGGGCAAACTTGCCTCCCATTCTATTCAAAGTCATCCCTCTTCTCACTGAGATAGATGCTTATTCTGACTGCCTCCTTTGGAAAGGCTTATCAGAAACTCGAAAGATTGCAACCATTTGTCTCTCACCTCTGTGTGCCAGGGAAGCCCCCGCCCTGCTTCGAGTTGTTCGCACCTTTCTGGATGAACCAATGCACTTCTGACATATATTGATTGCTGTCTCATGTCTCCCTAAAATGTATAAAGCCAAGCTGTGCCCCAGCCACCCTGGACACATCTCGTCAGGGCTTCCTGAGGCTGTATCACAGGTACACATCTTCAACCTTGGCAAAACAAACTTTCTGAGTTAACTGAGATCTGTCTCAGATTTTCTGGGTTCACGATAATTACCACATTCTCTGAAAGCAACACAGCCAGTCCCTGTAAGGTCCTGTGGGCTGACTGACGGTGCCATGGACGCCATGGTGACCCCCATGACCCCCACATACACCTCGGGATGGCCTCCTGGAATTAGAAAATCTGAAGTAACTGGAAGACCATGAAAAGGACAAGAATGATCAACCTCAGCAGCACCTAATTAACTTGAGACATTCTTCTGTTGTCCCTTATTCCCGTCTCAACTGATAAGGCAATTGGACTTTGTAACCAACCTTGGTCAACTTTGTGACTCCAAACCCTAGGACCCCCTCCCAGCTTGCAAAAACCACCCTAAACTGTAACTTCGGTAACTTTCCACTGCCTACCCCAAAGCTATCCCACTGCCCTCCACTGACTCTCTTTTCAGACTCAGACCTCCAGCACCCAGGTGAATAAACAGCCATGTTGCTCACACAAAGCCTGTTTTGGGGGTGTCTCTTCATTCAGAGCATGCATTTTAACAGTCTCTTCCCAACAGGTGGGGTGAGAGGTGATACTCCAAGGAACGTGGATGCTGCTGTTAGGAACTGCTCAGGCATTGGGCTGTCTCCATCAAGTCTTGTTGCCGTATGTGGAGTGACCTAATCTAACCATATATCATCATTTTAAGAAGCCAGGGTATTGTTTGAGGCTGAAGTTCTGCAGAACCAGCTCAGGAAGCAGCAAAACACCACCATAGAAAGATAGGACCATCAGAAAGGCCAGCTGACTCTCCTTCCTCCCCAGGAAACAGCTATGAAATTAGCATGTGAGCCCAAAATGCCATCATTAGGCTTGAAATAAACTGCGTCTCCAGCAGGAAGGAGAAAAATTAAGTTGGCAATGTGCTCTCTCTGACATCAGTTACCTTTTAGACAAAGCCTCACGTGTTCCTGATTTGAAATTTCATTTCGGGGGTGGGGTGAGAGATCTGGTTTCTGTCTGCTTGGGACGGCGAGGATGAGAGCAGGCAGAGAAGAAAGGGACTGCATGGAGGGTTGCTGGCCACAAACATCCAAAGGAAGAGAAAATTGCAGTGACCCTAACTTTTCACTTTCAAAAGCCAAGTGACCTTTCTGCTTGTATGAGACGCTGGCATGTCAATGACAAAGCCACCCTGCAGTGTGGCTCCAGATTTCCGACGGGGGTGGGGAGAGGCCTTCATCTAATGGAACCCCAGCTCCCCATGTGAAACAAGTAACTTTTGAAACATATTTGGATTCTTGCCTTCTGCAGGAGCCACCACTGACAAAGCATCACCTGGAGCAGCACCCTGGGCATTGGCCACTAGTTTGGTCACTGGGCTGGCATCTGCCCTCAAGAGATGGTCCACAGATGATACGACAAAAGACAGAGCCTCAGGCCTCCTGACTTCCAAAAAGTCCTTTTTTTTTTTTTTTTTAAAGACAGAGTCTTGCTCTGTCACCCAGGCTGGAGTGCAGTGGCTGGATCTTGGCTAACAGCAACCTCCGCCTCCTGGGTTCAAGTGATTCTCCTGGCTTAGCCTCCCGAGTAGCAGGGATTACAGGTACGTGCCACTACACCAGCTCATTTTTTGTATTTTTAGTAGAGACAAGGTTTTACCATGTTGGCCAGGCTGGTCTCAAACTTCTGACCTCAGGTGATTGACCCGCCTCAGCCTCCCAAAGTGCTGGGATTACAGGCGTGAGCCAAGTAAGATCCCATTTCTACCCAAAAAAAAGCAAGTTAGCTGGGCCTGGCCACACGCATCTGTGGTCCTACTTACGTGGGAGGCTGAAGTGGGAAAATTGCTTGAGCCCAGGAGTTCAAGGCTGCAGTGAGCTATGATGGCACCTCTGCACTCTAGCCTGGGTGACACAGTGAGACCTGTCTTTAAATAATAATAATAATAATAATAATAATAATAATAATAAGGCCGGGTGTAGTGGCTCATGCCTGTAATCCCAGCACTTTGGGAGGCCGAGGTGGGTGGATCACTTGAGGTCGGGAGTTCAAGACTAGCCTGGCCAACATGAAAAAACCCCATTTCTACTAAAAATACAAAAAATTAGCCAGGCGTGGTGGCGGGCACCTGTAATCCCAGCTACTCTGGAGGCTGTAGCAGGAGAATCGCTTGAACCCAGGGGGGTGGAGGTTGCAGTTAGCTGAGATCATGCCATTGCACTCCAGCCTGGGCAACAAGAGTGAAACTCTGTCTCAAAAAATAATAATAATAAAACCCATATCAAGCTAGTAACAATACTATAGTTAACTTGTAGGGAAAGAAGAGATATTGAAAGGTGAATGGAAGGCAAGACATAGTCTACAAGTATTCTCTGAATTTTTATGAGAACATTATGCATTGATTATTTGAGAAATTATTTAAGCAGTTTCTCTTTTTACCTTACTTATTGATTGATTGATTTTTGAGACAGTCTCACTCTGTCACCCAGGCTGGAGTGCAGTACTGGGATCTCAGCTCACTGCAACCTCCACCTCCCAAGTTCCAACGATTCTCCGGCCTCAGCTTCCTCAGTAAGGATTACAGGCACCTGCCACCACGCCTGGCTAATTTTTGTATTTTTAGTAGAGACGGGGTTTCACTATGTTGGCCAGGCTGGTCTCAAACTCCTGACCTCAGGTGACCCGCCCGCCTCAGCCTCCCAAAGTGCTGGGATTACAGGTATGAGCCACCACGCCTGGACAGTGTTTTTCTTTTTTTTAATGACAGCATGAGTTGGCATAGGACGGAACAGAACAAAACAGAAGACAAGGCCGGGCGCGGTGGCTCAAGCCTGTAATCCCAGCACCTTGGGAGGCCGAGGCGGGTGGATCACTAGGTCAACAGATCGAGACCATCCTGGTCAACATGGTGAAACCCCGTCTCTACTAAAAATACAAAAAATTAGCTGGGCATGGTGGCTCGTGCCTGTAATCCCAGCTACTCGGAAGGCTGAGGCAGGAGAATCGCTTGATCGCTTGAACCCAGGAGGCGGAGGTTGCAGTGAGCCGAGATTGCGCCATTGCACTCCAGCCTGGGTAACAAGAGTGAAACTCCGTCTCAAAAAAAAAAAAAAACAAAAAAAAACCAGAAGACAAAACACCTCAGAATGTGTCACAGAGGTAAAGGTTAACCACCCAACGGGTTCACCTTGCCTGCTGCCTAGACGGGAATTGCAATGGACAAAGAGTGACTCACGCAGAGCCAGCTGTGCGGGAGACCGGAGTTCTGTTATTACTGAACTCAGGCTCTTGGAGCATTCAGGGATCAGAGCTTTTAAAGATAATTTGGGAGGTAGGAGCTTGGGAAGTGGGGAGTGCTGACTGGCCAGATTGGAGAGGGAATCATAGGGGTTTGAAGTGAGTTTTCTTGCGGCGTTCTGTTCCTGAGTGGGAGGGCAGAACTGGTTGAACCAGATTACCCGTCTGGGTGGTGTCAGCTGTGTATCAGAACTCGGGGTCTGCAAAGTATCTCAAGCACTGATCTTAGGTTTTACAACAGTGACGTTATTCCTAGGAGCAATATGGGGTGGCTTAGACTCAGAGCCACAGGCTGCATGACCCCTAAACTGTGACTTCTAATCCTGTAGCTAATTAGTCCTGCAAAAGCAGACTGGTCCCAGGAAAGAAGGAGGTCTTTTCGGGAAAGGGCTATTACCAGTTTTGTTTCAGAGTCAAACCGGAAACTAAATTCCATCCTAAAGTGAGTTCAGCCCTCGCCCAGGAATGAAGGACAGCTTCAAGGTTAGCAGCAGGATGGAGTCCATTAGGTCTGATTTCTTTCACTGTCATCATTTCCTCAGTGATAATTTTGCAAAGGTGGTTTCAAAGATAGGTATTGTTTTGTGAAACTTTGGTTTCAGCCTTATATACACAAAGCTGAGATTCAGCTGGTGCTCAACCTTACAGTTCTACTGGCTAAGATGTGGAAACGCATTTTTACAGGTTGTTATAGACAGCTGCTGTCCACCTGCTGCCCTCCTCCCACTGCCTTGGGGCACCCCTCCACAAACTCTCATGTTGATTCTGGCACAGCAGAGGACTTCCAAGAGACCGCTCAGCTTTGAGACCAGATCCGATGGGTCAGCCTCCCGGCTTTCCCAGATGTTAAATATTTTGACTCTCACCCTTGTGCACCTGGGAATGTGTAATGAATTGGAATGTGAAAATGGATTGAGATTATGCATAAGGTTTGAAAATACTGTCACAGGGCAAGGATTCTCCGGGGGCGGTGTGGGGGTGGGTGCACTGGCTGTGGGAGAGGGGGTTGACCCCCTGGGCTGCCTTTCACAGGACAAAGCAAACACACAGGGGCCTTTGCTTCCTTCTCAGGATTCAATCTGAAAGCAAACCTGGGAGGTGAGTAAATACACCTGCTGAAGCCCCTGCTGGAAGGGCCAGTGGCGAGGACACACGATCAGAAGGGGATGATAATGACCGTGCAGCTGACGTCCAACTTCCAGCTAAAATCCAGAGATGATCCAAAGACGTCTGGGCTGGGGAGGAGGCCTGCTTGACAGCAGAAGGAAGAGAAAAGCTGCTGCCTGTATCCACTAAGTCAGCAAGATCGACATCCAGTAATGATGACAATTTAAATCGACCAGCTCTTCAAGCACTAAATAAGAAGCAGATTCTGGCCAGGTGGGTGGCTCACACCTGTCATTCCAGCACTTTGGGAGTCTGAGGTGGGAGGATTGCTCAAGCCCAGGAGTTCAAGATCAGCCTGGGCGACTTAGTGAAACCCCATCTCCAAAAGAATAAAAATTAAAATTAAAAAACAAGGCAGGCCAGTCACAATGGCTCACACCTATAATCCCAACACTTTGGGAGGCTGAAGTGAGAGGATCACCTCAGGTCAGGAGTTCAAGACCAGCCTGGCCAACATACTGAAACTCTGTCTCTATTAAAAATACAAAAATTAGTTGGGCATGGTGGCGCACCCCTATAGTCCCAGCTACTCAGGAGGCTGAGGCAGGAGAATGGCTTCAACCTGGAAGGCGGAGGTTGCAGTGAGCTGAGATCGCAGCATTGAACTCCAGCCTGGGCAACAGAGTGAGACCCTGTCTCGAGAAAAATGAGGTGGGAGGATCACTTGAGCCCAGGAGGTCAAGGCTACAGTGAGCCAAGATCATGACAGAACGAGACCCTGCCTCAAAAAAGAAAAGAAAAGAATAAAGAAGCAAGTTCTGTTGTTTGAAATAAGATTCAACAATAACCAGTAATTTCCTGAATTCCAAGTGTCGAGTATCATTCAACCCTTAGCCCTAGAAAAACTCCATTTCCCCCAATCCTGCCGGCCTTGTGTGTCTCTATGATTTTTCAGGAATAATTTTTAGCGTATAAATCTATCCCATGCAATACATGGGACATACTCATACTAAAAATTTATTTGTTCCCTGAAATGTTTAAATGGGATATGCTTATGCTACACAGTTATTTGTTGTTTCTCTGAAATTCTAATTTAGCTGGGCATCCTGTATTTTAATTTACTAAATCTACACAGTTCTAGGAAGTAGAATCTGTGGGAAAAACAGGAAAGAGGACCTTATTTTCCATGTTGTATTTTTCTGCACTGTTCAAATGATCAAGCATTCAAAATTTAGTGGGTTTGAAAATATATAAACAGGGCCAGGTGTGGCGGCTCACACCTGTAATCCCAGCACTTAGGGAGGCTGAGATGGGCAGATCACTTAAGTCCAAGTGTTCGAGATCAGGCTGGGCAACATGGTGAAACCCTGTCTCTACTAAAAAAAAAAAAAAAAAAAAAAAGTAAACAGTTATCCAGGCATGATGGCACACACATATAGTCCCAGCTGCTTTGGAGGTGAGGTGGTAGGATCACTTGAACTTGGGAGGCAGAGGTTGCTGTAAGCCACAGTCATACCACTGCGCTCTAGCCTGGGTGACAGAGCAAGACCCTGTCTCAGCAACAACAAAATGTAAACAGGAATTATGGGAGATATGGGCCATTTTTGTTTATTTTGTTTTCTTCCTTGTTCTTTGTAATTTATTTTTAAAAAAAAAATTTTTTTTTGAGATGGAATCTCACTCTTGTTGCCCAGGCTGGAGTACAATGGTGCGATCTCGGTTCACTGCAACCTCTACCTCCTGGGTCCAAGCAATTCTCCTGCCTCAGCCTCCCTAGCAGCTGGGATTATAGGCATGTGCCACCATGCCCCTTTAATTTTGTATTTTGTTTAGTAGAGATGGGGTTTCACCATGTTGGTCTGGTTGGTTTTGAACTCCTGACTTCAGCTGATTCACCCGCCTCAGCCTCCCAAAGTGCTGGGATTGCAGGTGTGAACCACCAAAAAGTCTCTTAAATGTTATGTGCGTATTTTTAAAGTTTAAACAGTTCAGCCCAACGTCAATAGAAAATGCAATCAAGAAGCGCTTTTCAGGCTGATGGGCGGAAAGAAGAAAGGGTTAAATTCCTCTGTGAAAAATGAATGCAAATGAGGGCCCTTTGAATAGTCAATGAATTGAAAGAAAATCCCAGAAATGGAAGCCAAGCCAAAACATGGCAATAGAGAAGCGGAGACAGAGGGGAATACTCGTCCAGTGGCCGCACGCGGACGCCACGTTTCATCTCAACCAGCCCCGAATGCTCCCAGGTTGTTACGGTTTTTGTTAAAATGACTCTTGTGCAACAAATGAAATTCCCCTCTTTTTCAAAGTGGAAATAGTAAGATGTGCTCTTCTCCCTATCATTTTGGTTTTAATAGTCTTATTTATTGCACAATTAATCTTAAGTATTAATTTTAATGTTATCTTAATATTACTGTTAACTGATCTTAATAATTAATCTTTGGAATATAGACAACGGTGGATCATTGACACTTTTAGTGACTGTGTCATCCATACATTTATGAATTTTAAAGACTTTTTTTTTTGAGACAGGGTCTTACTCTAGTTACCCAGGCTGGAGTGTAGTGGTACAATCAGGGCTCACTGTAGCCTCCACTTCCTGGGCTCAGGTGATCCTCCCACCTCAGCCTCAGCTGGGACTACAGGCACGCACCACCTCACCTGACGAATTTTTTGTATTTTTAGCAGAGATAGGGTCTCCCTATGTTGCCCAGGCTGATCTCCAGCTCCTGAGCACAAATGAGTCACTCACTTCAGCCTCCTAAAGTGCTGGGATTACAGGTGTGAACCACAAGTGCCCAGCCCCGAATTTAAGCGTTTTTGTTCTAGTAGGCATATAAACCTTTTCTGTGTTCCTGAGGCATTTTGGTCTGTCCCCCCAGGCAACCAGAAACCTTCCTCTTCAGAGTATGCAACTGGCCTTCTTCAGCGGGGACCAGCCGGCCTCGATATGTTCCCAGGAGGAAATGGAGAAGGCTGGGTCGATGCCGTGTGTTACATCACTGTGGTCCGGAACACCCATTTATCTTTCTCAAACCTTTCTAAGAAAAATTTCCTTGTGAAGGGCGGGTGCAGTGGCTCACACCTGTAATCCAAGCACTTTGGGAGACCGAGGCAGGTGGATCATGAGATCAGAAGTTCAAGACCAGCCTGACCAAGATGGTGAAACTCCATCTCTACTAAAAATACAAAAATAAGCTGGATGCAGTGGTGGGCATCTGTAATCCCAGCTACTTGGGAGGCTGAGGCAATTAAGGTTATATATGAAATTAAGGTTGTCTAGAAATACCTGAGTAGCTGGTGACTAGGAAAGAAAAAAAAAAAGAAAGAAATTAAGATTGTCAGTCAGGAGAAATTAAGACTGTCAATTAAAATAAGGAGATTGGCCAGGCGCAGTGGCTCACGCCTGTAATCCCAGCACTTTGGGAGGCCAAGGCAGGTGGATCACTTGAACCCAGGAGTTTGAGACCAGCCTGGGCAACATGGAGAGACCTCATCTCAACTAAAAATACAAAAGTTAGCCAGGCATGGTGGCACATGCCTGTAGTTCCAGCTGTTTGGGAGGCTGAGGTGATAGGATCATAGCCTGGGAAGTTGAGGCTGCAGTGAGCCCTGATCACGCCGCTGCACTCCAGCCTGGGAGACAGGGGGAGACCTGTCTCAAAAAAAAAATAATGAGATTATTCTGGAGTGTGCAGGTGAACCCAATGTAGTCACAAGAGTCCCTAAAAGATGGATGAGGGAGGCAGAAGAGAAGGTCAAAGTGATGCGGGATGAGAAAGACTCCAACGGAGGAGGGGGCCACGAGCCAAGGAATGTGGGTGGCTTCAAGAAGGGGGAAGAGGCAAGAAATGGTCCTCCTCTGGAGCTTCCAAGAGGAACACAGTCCTGCTGACCTTTGACTTTAGCCCATGAGGCCCATTTCAGACCTTAGACCTCAGACCTCCAGCACTCTGAGATAATGAATGAGTGTTGTCCGAAGCCACTAAGTCCGTGGTAATTTATTTTAGCAGAAGCAGGAAACCAGCACAAGCCCTGACTTACTGATTCTGTGAAAACCTTGCTCATCTGGCCTCCATGAACTCGAGCTATGAATGTGTTGTATTTGACTGGTCAATACCATGGTTAATAGCAAACCTAGAAATCATGAAGCCTGAAAGACGTATTTAAAATATCTTTTCTGCAAAGGAAGAGAAGAAAGGATCTGTGTTCCATTCTATTTCTAAAGCCCTATTTAATATGTTTCAATTCAGTTCTTCTTTAAATGGTGTGGAGCAAATTATAGTCCTCAGTGAGCACCCTTGAGAGGACTCTGGGGTTACAATGAAAATAAGCAGACAGTGGGCGTGTATTTTTCCTTGCAGTGATGTGTCTCTTTCATTGCTCTCCCTTTCTGAGCCACCCCTCTTAGAAAGTAAGGCCATTTTTGGGTATCTTGACTACCCAGATCCTCAGGATGTCAATCGAGCTGGTGGTGTTGGTAGCCAGCCCTGGGGAATCTGGTCAGACTCGGGAGGAGGAGGTCAGACCCATGCAGACACTCCAGCTTCGTGCCTCTCCCTACCCACCCACATCCCATAGCACAAAGGCCTCTCATGATCATCCACTCCTGTCTCTCTCCCCAAAAGCACACCTTGACTTACAAAAAAAACAGAGAAGCAACTTTTGTATCAGATTCTGGTTCATCTGATCAAAGATGTGGATGCAGATTTTTCCAGCAAAGAGGAATGATACTGTAGGCTTCTCTAGGTCGATCTAATTTTTCTTTCTTTTTTTTTTTTTTCCTGAGACAGTCTCAATCTGTCATCCAGGCTGGAGTGCAATGGCACGTCCTAGGTTCACTGCAACCTCCGCCTCTTGGGTTCAAGCGATTCTCCTGCCTCAGCCTCCTGAGTAGCTGGGACTACAGGTATGCACCACCACATCCAGCTCTTTTTTTTTTTTTTTTTTTTTTTTTTTTTTTTTTGTAGAGACAGGATTTCACCGTATTGGTCAGGCTGGTCCTGAACTCCTGACCTCATAATCCACCCGCTCAGCCTCCCAAAGTACTGGGATTACAGGTGTGAGCCACTGCGCCTGGCCAGGTCAGGCTAATTTTTAATAATCCCTTATCCGGGCCGGGCGCGGTGGCTCAAGCCTGTAATCCCAGCACTTTGGGAGGCCGAGGCGGGTGGATCACGAGGTCGAGAGATCGAGACCATCCTGGTCAACAAGGTGAAACCCCGTCTCTACTAAAAATACAAAAAGTTAGCTGGGCATGGTGGTGCATGCCTGTAATCCCAGCTACTTAGGAGGCTGAGGCAGGAGAATTGCCTGAGCCCAGGAGGCGGAGGTTGCGGTGAGCCGAGATCGCGCCATTGCACTCCAGCCTGGGTAACAAGAGTGAAACTCCGTCTCAAAAAAAAAAAAAAAAAAAAAAATCCCTTATCCATATCCACAAATCCAGAATCAAGAAAGGTCTCAGGCCAGGCGCGGTGGCTCACACCTGTAATCCCAGCACTTTGGGAGGCCAAGGCGGGTGGATCACCTGAGGTCAGGAGTTTGAGACCAGCGTGGTCAATGTGATGAAACCCTGTCTCTACTAAAAATACAAAAAATTAGCCAGGCATGGTGGTGAGCACCTGTAATCCCAGGTACTCAGGAGGATGAGACAGGGAAATCGCTTGAACCCGGAAGGCGAAGGTTGCAGTGAGCTGAGATCACACCACTGCCTGGGCAATAGAGTGAGATTTTATCTCAAAAAAAAAATTTTTTTTTAAAAGGAAAAAATAAAAATCTTAAAACAACAAGTTTTCTCATAAATCATTTGGCACCAAAACCTGAACTGAGCTGACATGAGTTGACATAGATTCTTTATTGATCTGGCTTAGTGTGACTATTCCTGAAATTTGCTACAGAAAATAACATGCTATTATAGAGTTCTTCCCCAAATCCTGCTGGGTGGGGAGCGTTCTATAATATACAGTATATGTAACATGTTACTTTCCAAAGTTTAGAAAAAATTCTGCATCTCTAAACATAACCGACTTTGGTAACACGACGGTTTTGGGTGATGGAGCGTGAATTGGTTCTGGATTTGCGTCTCTCATTACATCTGCATTTTCCCCCCTTTGTCCTCCTAGGAATCTAAAATCAAAATATATATATATATATATATATATTTTCCCCCCTCAAGAATATTTTTATTGGAAAATGATGCGCAAATTTCCAAATTAGGAAAAGGCTCAATGGGAGAGCGGGTCAGTTTCGGTTTTATCCACATCCCTGACCGCTTTTTCGGGCAGATGCCTGACCTGAGCCCTCCCAAACTACCTGTTCACCAACTGTCAGGGGCTGGGGGACGGTGGGGGCTGGAGAGGGAGTGAGGAGGGCGGAGACTAAGTGGTTTAATCCAGTATGTGGATGCACCAAGCCAAACACTGCAACGCATCCCCTCAGCCAAGTTTCCCAGAAACCAGAGATCAAGACACCACGTCTCTCTGAAATCCGAAGCTAGTTGTTCCAAAATCTGTGAAATTCGCCGATTAAGCTGTTGCCAAAGTCTCATCAGCCACCATTCAGCTCCAAAGCCCCTGTTTTGCCCACCCCTTGACTGCATGAAATGTAAGGCAGCACCTCAGGCTATTCACAACTCCATCGGTCTCTGCTGGACGCCCTCGGTCCTTCTGGAAAACAAACTCAGAATGCAGTCGTGCGGGAATCCCAGGCTGGTCACAGGAAGTTGAATTTATGTTGGCAATTTTGTGTGAAAATAATCGCATTTTTCGGAACATTCTGTTGGGTGTCTTCCAGAGGCTCTAAAACACAGTCTGTTAGGCTGGATTCATTGCAGCAACATATAGGAGAAAACAGGACAGTTCACAAAGACCAGGGGCTGCTCGGGAAATAGGTGGAATAAAGGTTTCATTCAGATTTTGGAATCTACCTCAACCAGTTTCACGGTGGCGCTGTTCCACTTAGCCAGGGCTCTCCCTGGAGTGACCCGGTTCCCATCCCTGCCCCGTCTGTGGGGGTGCGGAATGCTGTTCTGTGGGAGAGGCTGTCTGTGTTTGGGGTATCCAAGAAGCAGGTCCTGAGTCAGGATTTAAGCACAGCAATGCTGTTTGGAAGGTGTGGGATGTACACTGGGGAGTGAGAAAATCAGGCAGGGAGGGGAAGAAAGCCACGGGGTGTCCTGCGTTTCAAGCCAGCTACCCCCGTGGGCCACGGAGCTGACCCCACGAGGAAAGTGGGCAACGGGGCAAAGCCCATGACCTGTAATTACCCCACCCAGAAAGGACATCTTCCTTAAAGAAGGCATTCTCATTAATAAATGTAATAAATAATAATCACGTCAATAAATTTAAATACAAATACATAAAAGGAAACAACAAATTAATAAATTCCAAGTAAATATATGAAAAAAATAGAAACTCGTCACACAGGCAAACACTACACTAGCCAGCGTTTCGGGCAGGGCCCGCCAGTGGGCACCAAAATCAGTGCGCGGAAGTTCAAAGAGATACAAGATGTTCGCAAGATCTCAAACTTTCTCCCCCAGGGAGGTTATTCATTACAAAGGGAAAAAACCAGCAATCTTACAAAGGAGAAAATCGGCAGGCACGACTTCAACCGAGTGATCGAGATTAACATCCTTAGCAGGAAGGGTCCCCCAGCGTAACGCCGTTGGGACAGATACAGCATCACCTCTGTGGCATTCTTGCCAAAAATTCATAACCGCACCTTAAACGTGGGAGGACAACAGGCAAATGCAAATCCAGGGCCCTTCTCAGAACTGTGGACCAGTGCTTTTCATAACATCAAGGTCATGAGAGGCTGAGAAACCATCCCAAGGAAGAGACTCAAGACATAACAGCCAAAGGCAGGGTAGGACCCTAGGCTGGATTCTGTGACAGAAGCAGGACACTGGTGGAAAAGCCTGTAAAATGCGGAATTGGTGTGTAGTTGTGTTAACGGTACCACATTCATGTGAGTTCCCTCGCTGTGATCATCGCACTGGGGTTGTATAAGATTTCAACATTAGAGGAAGCTGGGAGAAGCATATATGGAAACTCCCAGCTCTTTTTTGCAATTTTCTGTAAGTTTGAAATTACAAAATAGGCCAGGCACAGTGGCTCATGCCTGTAACCCCAGCAGTTTGGGAGGCCAAGGCTGGCAGATCACTTGAGGTCAGGAGTTCAAGACCAGCCTGACCAACACGAGGAAACCCCGTCTCTACTAAAAATACAAAAATTAGCCGGGCGTGGTGGCGCATGCCTGTAGTCCCAGCTACTCGGAGGCTGAGGCAGGAGAATCGCTTGAACCCGGGAGGTGGGGATTACAGTGAGCCGAGATCGCGCCACTGAACTCCAGCCTGTGTGACAGAGTGAGACTCTGTCTCAGAAACAAACAAACAAATAAAATAATTACAAAGTAAGTTTTTTTAAAAAGAAGAACGATGCCACCCGAGGAAAGAGGGAACTGGGGTATTTATACATCAACTGCTTACAGCCCTTGGTTGAGGGTTTCTGGGGGCAGTGGAACCCTAGCACGTCCGGTTGCTGGCTGGAAGTGGCTTTCCAGGGTGCAGGTGAAAAGCCTTTGGGTGCTGGTGTTTGGGAGTTGAGCTGAGCACGGTAGCCATTGGAGAGATATGGGTTGGGTTGGAGCCTGGCAGTGTCCACGACACTCTCACTCTGAGAAGCAGCCTAGGAACATTCTGGAGACCATGAGATTCCTTCCTTTCGGTAGAGCCTTCCCAAATCCATTTTAATATAACCCAAATGCACTCAACCATCCAACAATGACCCCTTCCGAAATGTGTACATCAGCAGGCAGAGAATGGAGTCTTCTTTATCTTTTGAACAAAATTCAGCATAAAATTCAGTAGATGGCCAGTCGTGCTGGCTCACATCTGTAATCCCAGCACTTTGGGAGGCCAAGGTGGGCAGATTGCCTGAGGTCAGGAATTCGAGACCAGCCTGACCAACATGGTGAAACCCCGTCTTTTTTTTTTTTAAAAAAAAAAAAGGAAATTAACTGGGCATGGCTGCACACATCTGCAATCCCAGCTACTCAGGAGGCTGAGGCATGAGAATCTCTTGGAACCCAGGAGGCAGAGGTTGCAGTGAGCTGAGACCATGCCACTGCACTTCAGCCTGGAGTGAGACTCCATCTCAAAAAGAAGAAAGAAAAAAAAAATTCAGTAGATGATGATTGGTGAGTTAAAAACAAAAAGCAAAAAGTACCTCCAAGTGTTAGGAATTCCATATAATCACATAAATTTGACCTAAATTCAACTGTAATGATCTGTGACAAGGAATCAGTGTTTCCCTTCCACTATAAATCAGAGAACTCCCCCTCCTGTCATTCTTGCATCCACAGACAGTAACACACTGTGCTATCGGCTTACCTCACACAGCACAGGGGTCCCTGGCTCCCAAATGTACAGTCTTTTCTTCGGAAAAGTCACCTCGCTTGTGGCTCTGATGGAACATTTATTCTGGAAAAGAGAGGGAGTTCATTAACCACACTCCCAACTTCTGTTTTAAATTATTCTCGGGCCTTACTGCCAAACCTGTCAGGTGTAAAGGGACTCACAGCTAAGTGTGTAAATAATTTTTAAAATTCCACTGGTAGTGATTTGGAAATAAGAGGGGTTTTATTTTTCCTTTTCTTTTTTCTTACTTTTTTTTTTCTGCTAGGATTACTAAGGAATTTAACTTAGTTTTAATTTGCAACACAAGTAGAGGCTATGAAAACCCCTCATGCCCAGTATATGAAACCTGCACTTTACAGCATCAGAAAGCTTTAGGGTATTAAGAAATTGATTTAATTAATCAAGCAAGTTTTTTTCCTCCTCTGGCCCCATTCTGAATGTAAAAAGGTTCTTATAAATATCCAAGAATGTGGACACATGGGGGTAGACCCATGAACCTAGAAAAGCAAGGTGACTCATATAGAGGTACTGATGGGCAAACACTGGGGTGGCCAGGTTTAGGCAAATTTGAGAGTTCTCAATATTTTTATTTTATTATAATCGGGTTCACTGATCAAGCAGACATCCCCCGCATGTCGATTTTTCTCTTAGACAGCACCCACTTTCCCTCCGGGGAACCATCCCCATGATCTTTCAGAAAAGGGTTTCTGATGGGGTCCCACCCACGCAGCAGGAACCCAGGGGCCCAGAGCCACGTGACTGGCTCAAGGGTGGACACATGACTCCACAGGAGCCCGTGAGAATCTAGGACCCAGGCGCTGGCTCTCTTTTCTTTCAAGAGCTGGAGCTGGTGCCTCAGGTGCCGGGTGAGGCTGGTGCTGCAGGTGGCCACAGGAGAAGCCCAAGAACGGACTCAACGCGGAGAAGATGGGGCCAGGAATTCGAGAAAGAGAAGCCCGAAACCACATCCCGATGGCACAGCTGAGGGCCCTATACCCAGCGGCACCCAAAGCCTGCAACGTTAGCCAAATAAGGCAATAAATTACGTTAGTGCTTAACCCCGCTGGATTTTCTGTCACTTGCAACCAAAGGAGGCAAGCGGATTTGTCTGGTAAATTAACAAAGCAGGACCACATAACTTTAAAAGTTACTCCTAGTCAAGTGCAGTGGGTGGCTCACGCCTGTAATCCCAGCATTTTGGGAGGCCGAGGCGGTGGATCTCCTGAGGTCAGGAGTTCGAGACCAGCCTGACCAACATGGTGAAACTCCGTCTCTCTAAAAATACAAAAATTACCCGGGCATGTTGGTGGGCGCCTGTAATCCCAACTACCCAGAAGGCTGAGGCAGGAGAATCCCTTGAACCTGGGAGAAGGAGGTTGCAGTGAGCCAAGATAGCGCCACTGCACTCCAGCCTGGGCGACAGAGTGACAGACTCCGTCTCAAAATTTATAAAAGGAGAAATTGAGAATGTGCAGTTTTTATTTTAATGGTAATAGGAAAAAAATAGATGTAAACATAATCTGGAAAAGTAAAATTTGTTAATGAAATTAAAAAATAGAATCCCACCTCCAGAATGATGTAATCTGTTATCTTAGTGACTGTGACGACAGACCACAAACCTCATGATAGCTACACACACACACACACACACACACACACACACACACACACAGTGGCTCTTCCGCAGGATACCCCACTACCACACAGACTACTCCAGCTCCGCCTGTCCCTGGGACCTGACAGCCAGGTGCCCCACTGAACACTGCAACTGAGCAGGGAAACACAGGGTACACACCCAGGTGTCCCTGCTTATTCACACAAAGCCCTGCCACCATGTTGCAGGAAGCTGATGGCAGAGCAGAGAACTTGGATGCCTCACGTTCCACGCCTGGATTCCCGGGTTGCCATGGTGGAAAGTTACACTGCAGAAATTCAAGAAAAAGAGTTCTCGTTTCTGTGCAGCAATAGCCACACTTCGCACGTGGGTGAGATTTGGCATCTTCCCAAGTGCGCTCTGGTTTTCCTACTCTGGTCAGGTCTTGAGATGCAGCATCGCTAATACTCATAACCGCTCAGCTTCCAAATATTTATTACGTGTATGAGCTCAAAAGACATCAGGAGGGGTGTTCGAAAAACTCCATTCCTGATGTAAATTTTCTTACACTGAGCAGGGTGGGAATAAAAGGATACTTCTTCAGGCCAGGCGTGGTGGCTCACGCCTGTCATTCAAGCACTTTGGGAGGCCAAGGTGGGTGGATCACCTGAGGTCAAAAGTTCAAGACCAGCCTGGGCAACATGGTGAAACCCCGTCTCTACTAAAAATGCAAAAATTAGCTGGGCATGTGGTGTGTGCCTGTGATCCCAGCCACTTGGGAGACTGAAGCAGAGAATGTCTTGAACCCAGGAGGCAGAGGTTGCAGTGAGCCAAGATCATGCCACCGCACTCCAGCCTCAGCAACAGGGTGCAATCTCAAAAAAAAAAAACAAAAAAGGATACTTCAACATTATACACACGTTATACACACAGGCACCTACCCCACATATCCCACACACCCCACCTGTTGTCTACACTGTGTATCCTACACCAGGAGAGGGCCGGTGCACACACAGTGGACACTCCAGCCTGGTATGCACGCTCCCTGTATCGGCCACCGCACCCAGCAAGGCAGTCTGTCCTAGGCTCCAGCCATTTGGGCAGAGAATTCTGGAGTCCTAAGTAACACGATTTGTCTGGGGCCAGGGCTGGGATGGGGACGAGCAAAAGAGCTGCCCTGGGGAGCCCAATTTAAGGGGCACCGACTCACAGGTGCCAGCTGTGTGCCTGCACCATCTGAAGTGGGAGTGCCTTCTTAAAGTTTGCACCTGGGGCTCTCTGACCTTGCCCTGCTGGGGCTTTTGTAAGCTCTGGGTAGACTCTATGCCCTCCTAGGGAGGGGCACAGCCAAAGGAGGTGCACAGCAGGGCTCTGAGAAGCAAAGTCCGAGGGCAGCCGTCTGAGCCACTGGCCAAATTTAAGGGCACTGCTGGCCCCCAGGTACCACGTCCTAACGAGTTTAGAAACCACAGCCCCAGCTGGGTGAGGTGGCTCACCCCTGTATTCTCAGCACTTTGGGAGGCCGAGGTGGGTGGATCACCTGAGGTCAGGAGTTTGAGACCAGCCTGACCAATATTGTGAAACCCCGTTTCTACTAAAAATACAAAAATTAGCCGGGCGTGGTGGTGTGCACCTGTAATCCCAGCTGCTTGGGAGGCTGAGGCAGAAGAATCACTTGAACTTGGGAGGTAGAGGTTGCAATGAGCAGAGATCACACCACTGCACTCCAGCCTGGGCAACAAGAGCGAAACTCCGTCTCAAAAAAAAAAAAAGAAAGAAAGAAAGAAAGAAAGAAAAGAAACAAAGAAACTGCATCCCCAGATACACGTCTCAATCCCTGCCTCCACAACATTCCCAAAATACCCTTTCTGGAGCCCCATGGTTTTCCCGGGCAGAAGCAGCCCTCCCTCCCTCTGCTCTCCAAAACACAGCTCTTTTCAGTACCAGGCACCAGGAGCACAGTGGTTTCCTCCGACTTGGAAAAACAGAATCACAGCCTCTCCTATAGCAGCCGACTTCAAAGGCATGCGGACAAATTGATTTTTCCCGTGCTTCATTAATAGTCGCAGAGAAGCCCTTTCATCTCTTCCATCCTGTTCTAGTTCCAGGGATCTGCTTCTCCAGGTGTCTCTGACTCTCACCCTCAAGACCCCAAGGCTGGGGAGGCTGGGGAGGAGGAGATGGCCCCTTGGGACTGATAGGACCCGGGGTTTTCAGGAGGAGGACTGGGGCGCATGATGTCAGACATGCAGTCAGCTGCTCCCGTCTGAGTGCGGCTCCTGATCACCGCTCAGGTTTGTAACATCCTATCCTTCACCCGAACTTGAAGCCGTTCCTGTGTGTATCAGGTTTTTTGTTGTTGTTGTTGTTTGTTTGTTTGAGACAGAATCCTGCTGTGTCGCCCAGGCTGGAATGCAGTGGTGTGATCTCAACTCACTGCAACCTCGGCCTCCCAGGTTCAAGCAATCCTCCTGCCTCAGCCTCCTGAGTAGCTGGGATTACAGGCTAATTTTTGTATTTTTAGTAAAGATGATCTTTCACCATATCAGTCAGGCTGGTCTTGAACTCTTGACCTCCTGATCCTCCCACCTCAGCCTCCCAAAGTGCTGGGATTACAGGTGTGAGCCACCACACCCCACAGTGTGTGTATCCGTTTTATTTTCCTGCCTAACAGTCACAAGAGGGATAATGCATTTTAACTGGTTTGTAGATGAAGGACAAGAACCGGTGTGTCCCATGGGCCAGGTTCTGGTTTGGTGAAGATGCGAGGCAAAGACCCTCAGTGTCTTGTCTCTGGCATGTTTTAATGGGCTGTCCTGGGACAAGCACAAATTGAGTTTAAAAAAAGCAATTCCTTTCTAAGCTGAATCCCAATGCCACTGTCATGGGACTTTTAAAAGCATTTTGCACAGTGACAGCAGTCAGGGGACAGAGGCTAGGGCTAGGGGTCTCGAGCCGGCTGGAGGGGCAGAAGAGAGATGTCCAGGCAGGACAGGGTCCAGATCGGTGCTTCACCACTTTTAAGGGAGCACTTATTTCCACTGGAATCCAACAAGGACTGAGATTTTCAATTTTCCTACAGCGCAGGAAGGAAATTGAGACTTTTAGTTCTGGTTCATTCATCTCAGTTCAGAATCGCTCTCTGGTTGGAAAACTCTGATGGTTTTCTTCTGGGTGAATTTTCCTGCCTTCATTTCCTTCAACTCCCTGTGCATTGAGCTCCGGTTCTTTCTTTTCTCTCTTTTATTTTTTTCTTCAGGCTCCAAATTGTTGTAAAATTATCCTTCTATTTAGGATTTATGATGTTTCCACCTTTCAGTAATCTTTCGTCAGATTACTTCAGCCATAAGAAAAGGATGCTTGTTTCCAGACTCGTGTTAAAATTTCCTTCATCACGATTTATGGGCTTAGGGGTATACATTATTACCAAGACATCTAGGATACTACCAGGGACTGTATCCGAATTGTGTCTCGGTGGAACAGGAATCCGAAGCGACTTAAGTAGTGCGGTGTTGGTGGTATAGTAGGAAGCATAGCTAGCCGCCTTCCGAAGTCACTTAGGTAAAGGGTGCTGTGTTTCAGGGGAGGAATAGTGTTGGAAACAGATTTATAACATTGGGAAAAATCCACACCAAGACAGTGGGTCACTCAGCAAGGGTAATTTACTTCCCGCAGGAAGGGTGCAACTCGCCAACAGTCTCGCCATGAGAGCACACCTGAACAAGGATACAGGGACATTTGTAACTTTCACAACCTGACGCAATCGCCCTACTGCTGTGTCCAGTTTCCATTGGCCGGGACAGAACCTCACATTCTATGCTCGACCTGATTGGCTAAAAGCTTGGAAACGTCCTGAATAGATAAGGGAGAAAGAAGACAAGGAAGAAGAGGAAGCTACACGGGGGAAGGTCAGGAAGGTTTCCAAATCAGGAGTGGCATGCTCCAGGGTTTGGAGCTTGCCCAGTTCTGTTCAGACATGCCAGAGCGAGTCAAGGCAGCTGATCTAAGACGTTGCTGACTTAGAGAATATATACACATGGGTATACGTTTATGCTAATAGCAGATAACGGCCATAGAGCAAGGGATTGTAACTCCTTCTAATGTAGTCTAAGACATGAACTTTGAAGAAGAACTTTCCCGTCTCTCACAAATACTAAATAGGACTGTTCTGCAATGGATTCATACATTTGCTTTGGATCCACACATATTCCAAACCCTGAGGCCACAGGCCACCCTTCACAAACCTCCAAATGCATACCCCTGTGGAACCCCCGGTCCTGACCGCACAGAGCAGAGTAAGCCGCCCACACAGAGCAAGTGAACACGGAAACATTCCTGCCGCACGACCCGGCTCCTGCCTATCACAAGTGCACACTAGGAAACACTTATTTCTCTTCATGCCAATCATCTCCTTATTAAAAATATAAAATAGGAAAAGAGGAATTTTTCAGAGGGAGTGGAGGGGCTGGAGGTGGGAGGGGCAGGGTGGAAACTGCATTGCCAACGATTGCTATTTCCTGGAACAGAAAGAAGCCCAGCCCCTGACTGTCATTCTGTGTATTTGTCAAATTCATCCTTCCCCCAAACCCAGCATTCCCTGGCAGCCACCCAACAGGAATACCGTCCTGTCCAGTCTTTGAAAACTGCCTTTAAAACACTCAGTGTTCTACTTAAATGTGAGAAGGTCATAGGTTCGTCAGCCTGGAAAGAGAAAGAGAGGCTACTGAGGAAGGTTCATGTCACTTCCTCCTCCAAGCACTCAATGTCTCCCCACCAGAAACAAAGTGTGTCTGCAGCTCCTGTAGGGACAAACAATGCACACTGTAGGCCCTTGACGCATCTGTTAAAGTGAATTCACCTGTGTTCATTTCCTTATCTGGAAAAATGAGCATAAAAATGTTTGCTCTGCCAATCCAGAATGGCTTGGGGAGCAGCAAAGAGGCAATTTTGATGACTTTCCAAAAACACCAGGTTTAACAAGATACCCTTTTGTCACCAGCTCCGTCATAGTGTGTTGTAGTGAGATACTGCTGCGTAACAAGCAAGTCTACAACACAGGGACTTAAGGGCCCTTATATTTCACAATTCCATGCATGCAGAAGCCAGGCGGGACTGCGTTGGGCGATACTTCTGTTCTATGGTATTAACAGAGATCACTCAATAGTAGCTTGCCAGCTGATAGGCTGGCTTAGAGTCCAAGATGGCTTCATTCATACACCTGGCACCTTTGGGAGGCTGACTGAAACGGTGGACCCTGATGGATTATCAACTGGAAGGTCACATGTGGTCACCCCAGGATGGCAGGCAAAGGATAATTATTTCTTACATTGTGGCTCAGGGCTCCAAGTGTGAGTGTTCCAGTGAACAAAGACGTTTCATGGACTTTTATGACGTAGATTTAGAAGTCCTACGGAGGCAATTCCACCCTTGTCTATTGGTCAAAGCAGTGCAATGCTGCCTAGTTTCCAGAGAAGAGCACTTAGCCTCCTCCATCTCTCAATGACAGGAGTGTCCAAGAATTTGTGGATATGTTTTTCAACTGGCCCCACACTCCCTCTTTTGCCCCTAGTAAGTTGGAAGCTCCACAAACGAAGAGGTGGTCTTCTTAGAAGTTGAGAGAGTATTCATCTAGTATACCATGACCCAATCTGAATAATTTTACACTTTTCCAGATGGAAGAAGGACATGGTGAGTTGAATCCCTAAAACGATCTGTCATGGGTGAGTTTTTTCCTGAGCACAGGCCCAACCGAGATAGGCAGCCGCTGTTCCATGCTCAATCCAGGACCCAGCTGTCGGTGTTTAACTCCAGCCCTGGTCTCAGTTTATCCCACTGACAGCTTTGTATGAAGCTCAGAAAGAAATCTAAAACATTGAATGAGAGTTAATGGAAACAGAACCATTTCACTCAAAAGATCAGAATTTGAGTGTCACAGATAATCACAGTAATGCCCAATCTTTGTTCCTTTCTCTCTTTCTTTCATTCTCTTATTTCTTCATTTATTCAATGATATTTATCGAGCAACTGCCAAGTGCTGAGCACATCAAACACGGGGTCACAGGGTGAATAAAGGCCTAGCTCCTGTCTGCTTGGAACCCAGAGTCTAGAAGAGGAAACAGATAATCAAAGAATCTAATGATAAGTGTATCTTTACAAATCAAGACCCATGCTCTGGGGCAGAGATTGCCAAACTTTTCTATAAAGGGCCAGATAGAAAGTATTTTAGTTTGTGTGAACTATACAGTGTCGGTTATAACTACTCAACTCTGCAAGAAGCAGCCATAGGCAATACAGAAGAAAAAAAAAAGGATATCACAGTGTGCAAACAAAACTTTATTTACAAAAACAGGTGGAGGGCCAGATTTGGCTCAAGGGTGGTGATTTGTTTACCTCTACTCTGGAGGAAAGGAACATTTTTCAGTCAAGATGCGTAACAAAGGAACTTGAGGCTGGGCAGGGTGGCTCACCCCTGTAATTCCAACAGTTTGGGAGGCCAAGGCAGGTGGATCACCTGAGGTCAGGAGCTCAATTTGGCCAACATATAGTAAAACCCCGTCTCTATTAAAAATATATAAATTAGCTGGGTGTTGTAACATACATCTGTAGTCCCAGCTACTTGGGAAGTTGAGGCATGAGAATTGCTTGAACCCAGGAGGCAGAGGTTGCAGTGTGCGGAGATCATGCCACTCCACTCCAGCCTGGGCGACAGAGCAAGACCCTGTCTCTTAAAAAAAAAAAATTGTTAAAGATGAGAGTGTGATGGCAACTCTAGAGAGATGAGGTGTCACATTTTGGTGGTCTTTATAACCTCGCAGCAAGGTCACAGAAATAGTCACACATTCCAAGGGATCAAAAGTATTGAAAAGTACTTCTTTCACACTAGTGACATGTAAGGTCTTATTATTCGAGGTCAGCGGTCCAGAGGGATTCCGTGCATAATTAACTAATTGGTCTCACATTTCTTGCCATGGGTTTTTATTTTTTTTAATTTTTAAGTATTTGGCTCCAAGATGTTTAAACTATTCTGTTTCATGGTGTTAATTTTTCCATTGTCTAGACAGCTGGGAGTCAGACAGGATTATCAATAGGAAACAGCCGATTTAGGACCAAAAGTCAACCTTCTCGGCCAATGGAATTTACATATTAATGGCACTGTGGCAGCTGTCATAAGAAAACCTGTAAAAGCCAAACCTTTCACATTCGTGCATTTTCTGAAATTGGCATTGGGCAGATGTTTTGCATTTTTAACACACATGAAAAACCCTTTAATAAAACCACAGAAGAAAGAGATTGATGATCGTGTTCCTGGTTGGCGGCAGGAGGGGGAGCAGTGGGAACTCAATTTTAAAAGATACATCAACCAACTTTCTGGAATCTTATAAGAAATAAGATGAATTCTAACAGTCTTGTTAAGATGAAAGGGGCCCAGGAGTCCTATGGCCACCTTTCAAGCTTTGACAGACTCAAAGACAGAAAGATGAGCCCATTAGAGTTGGGTCATGAAACCAAATTCAGAGTAAGAGGGAGCCTCGGAGGCCACACTGCTTCCTGCTTGTACCTGCTTCCACATTCCTCCCAAATGGGCAGTCGACTTATGTAAACATCCCTGTTGACAAGGAATTCACTGACTTCCTGATGCAAACAACTTCTTCATTCTCTAGACTCACTGTCTTCTTTGAAATTCTTACTTACTGGTCCCAGATCTGGCCTTTGAGGCCAGCAGGATATGCCCGGCTCCTCACATAGAGTCTTCTACTGTGATACCCTCTGAAACAGGTAAAATATTCCTGGTTTCATTCACAATTTGTCTTAAGACACAGTCCCCTCATCAGGAAGACCCTTTCCATTGACATTGATTTTGGCTGCATGGATGGAAACTTGGGTCCAGTGACTGCCACTCTCCTGCTAAAAACTTCATCTCATTGTCCATTGCAATAGAATAAACTCCTAACTCAGTGACCTAGACTGGCATTGTGCATGTGAAATAGGCTACAAAAGCATAGTAAGCGCTCCATAAGCATTCGTTTTCATTCAGTCAGTCATTTATTCATTCATTATGGCATGAATATGAACGAACAAGGGATTCTGTTTCTTATAAAATGAGTTCATACAGCTACTTCATGATCCTATCAATATCTCAGGCTCCTTCTCTTTCTCCCTCCCTATCTATTATGGAGAATGTTCCTTCAAGGACACAAGATGGCCGTTCCACCTCCAGCCTCATGTTCCTGCTTGAAGGAAGAAAAGACAGTGACAAGAGAAAGAAATAGTGCTTATATAAGGAAAGCAAAGCAATCTCAGAAGGTGCCTTTGGCTTTCCACTTATGGCTGATTGGCCAGACCTGTGTCATGTGATCACCCCTAGGCACAAGGGAGCCTGGGAAATGTAGTTTCATTAGCTAGAATAAGGAAGAATGAGGTTATGTAGGCAACTAGTAGTCTGCTGTTTGCTAAAACCTCTTCTGATAATGTGCCTCTAGAAGTTAGGAGTCCAGAACGGGGCAACATGGCCAAGACATGGTCTATCTAAACAATCAGAATGTAAAAAATCCAAGCCTCCTAACTCTGGGCTTGGATTAATTCATACAAACTTGGACTGGAATTCCAACTAATATTTACTACTTGAGTGACCTCTGTCAATTTACTTCTTTCTAAATACCAGTTGTTCCAGTTATAAAATGAGAAGAATCGTGAAACTTTGCAAAGCCACCATGGGAATTAAATAAGATTGATTATAATCAATGACTAGCACATAGTAGGTACTCAATACATGTTCGTTTTCTTCCTTTATCTGGATCCAGGCTAACTATGTCCAGGAAGTGACACAGGAACTTCCTGGTTGAGTTGCATTTTTTCTCACAATTTGGCACCAACTCCTGTCCCACCATCATCTCTCCTCTATTTCTTGTTGAACTGTCTCATGGGAGTTGACAGTTAAATTTTCAGGAATTTGCAAGCTGGTTTTTAAACACAACCAAATTTTGATAATAATCAAAATTTAATAAATAAAAAAATGAAATAAGTTATATTAAAATAAAGTTAATAAATACTCAAAACTCATATCTTCATAATTATCTTACTACTTTTTTTTTTTTTTTTGAGACAGGGTTTTACTCTTACTGCCCAGGCTGGAGTGCAATGGCATGATCTTGGCTCACCCCAACCTCGGCTTCCCGGATTCAAGTGATTCTCCTGCCTTAGCCTCCTGAGTAGCTGGGATTACAGGCATGCACCACCACACCCAGCTAATTTTGTTTTTTTAGTAGAGATGGGGTTTCTCCATCCTGGTCAGGCTGGTCTTGAACCCTCACCCTCAGGTGATTCACCTGCCTGGGCCTCCCAAAGTGGTGTGATTACAGGCGTGAGCCACCATGCCCAGCCTATTTTACTACATTTTATTATTACCTATGCTTTTGAAGTTATTTACATCTATAGTATCTGATTGGTGGAAATATTATATATTTATAATATTTCTACCCATCTATTTATTCAACCCACTGTTTAATAATAATGTGCTAGATGCAGCCCTTCCTAATTCTACATCCAGTGACATCACATTGCCAGCTTGAAGTTGACCTTGGTAGGAGCATTTACACCATGGAAACTGGCAAATATTACAAATCAAGGCTTTGTTTATTGTTTTGTTGATTACTTAGACTTAAGAAAGAAAGGGAAACCATGACAATACTACAAATGAAACTTTAAAGCATATCGTGTCTAGAGCTGCCACACTGTAAATAGTACAAAAAATGTTGACGAGATACTCTTCCTGTATTCCAAAACTATTATCCAGTTCAACAAAGCCACTCACATCACTGACGAATACTTGAAGTTTCAACACATCTTGGTAATTTCACTTTCATATTTCTCATTAATGTAAACAAAAATATCAACCAACATTCACATGTAAACTATACTTGTTAGTCAATTACAACCACAGGTTGGGTTTGGATGCAAGTTTGAAAAATATCAAATAATGCATTCTATAAGAATCTATTAGCTCTATGGAATTTACTTTAAAATATTATATATTTTATTATTATTTGCAGAGTATGTGCCACACACTCTTTACATTAGTGAAACTTACAAGACACACACACACTCTCTCTTTCCTCTCTTTCTCTCTTTCTTTCTGGAGAGCTGACTGTTATACAATTACCGGCACACCGCTGATTCTAAGTACAACCACCCCTCAGTATCTTGGGACATTGGTTCCAGGGCTCCCACAGATACCAAAATGTGCAGCCACTCGAGCCCCTGATATGAATTGGTGTGGCATTTGCATAGAACCTATGGATAGCCTCCTGTGTACTTTAAAATAGTTCCAGATTGTCTATAATATCTAACACAATGAAAATACTGTGTAAATAATTGTCATATTGTTCAGGAAATAATAACCAAAAGGTCTGTACATATTCAGTACCATTCCTTCCTGAATATTTTCCATCCAAGGTTGGTTGAATCCCCAGCTGCAGAACCCACACATACAGAGAGGTGTCTTTAATATTAAATCTCATGTGGCCCCACTCTGAGGCAAAATGATGCTGTGTGTCCTATGCAATTTTTAGAGGAAGCTAATGATGTCACACAACCAATGGGACACAGAGCAGACGCCCCCAAAGGAGGTGGCCAACAGAGATGAACTGAAATCTTGTTGAGAGAGGGAGGGGCTTTCCCTGATGTCCGCTCTTGCCTCTGGGCCCCATGTCCTTTGAAACTAAGGCAGAAAGGGAAGAGAAATGCCAGTAGGTCCTTCTGGTAAAATACAAAAGAAGTGATACAAGACTGAAGCCTTGCCGGGCGCAGTGGCTCACGCCTGTAATCCCAACGCTTTGGGAGGCTGAGGCAGGTGGATCATGAGGTCAGGAGTTTGAGACCAGCCTGGCCAACATGGTGAAACCCCATCTCTACTAAAATTTTAAAAATTAGCTGGGTATGGTGGTGCACACCTTAGTCTCAGCTACTTGGAAGGCTGGGGGGAAAGGATCACTTGTGCCTGGGAGGCAGAGGTTGCAGTGAATGGAGATCACACCACTGCACTCCAGCCTGGGCAGCAGAGTAAGACCCCATCTCAAAAAAAACTGTGAAGTTATTAGAAGCACAGAAAAGATTTGAAACAGAACCAAGTGAAACATCCATCAACAGGAAAACAAATGGATAAACTTTTATTTTTTGAGACAGTCTTGCACTGTTGCCAGGGCTGGAGTGCAGTGGCACAATCTCAGCTTACCACAACCTCTGCCTCCTGGCTTCAAGCAGTTCTCCTGCTTCAGCCTCCCAAGTAGCTGGGATTACAGGTGCCCACCACCAGGTCCAGCTAATTTATTGTATTTTCAGTAGAGGAGGGGTTTCACTATGTTGGCCAGGCTAATGTAAAACTCCCGACCTTGTGATCTGCCTGCCTCAGCCTTCCAAAGTGCTGAGATTACAGGCGTGAGCCACCATGCCTGACCACAAATGGATATACCTTTTACTTGCTTATTTGTTTATTCATAAAAACGTTATATTCATACTGTTTAGTCATCCACGTGGATGGTAGTCAGTGACAGAGAACAAGCCTGTGGACCCATGAAGGAAAACAGGGGATCTCAAAAGGGTCCTGCTGAGCGAAGAAAGATGGCCACAGAACATCCAGCACGATTCCATTTATTTGCAGTTCTGGAACTTCAAAACTAGGAGAAATTAGAACAGTAGGTGCCCAAAGGTGGGAGGGAAAACTGACTGCAAAAGGGCTGGAAGGAACTTTCTGGGGTGTTGGAAACATTCCTTGACCAGGGTAGAGGTTACACAGGTGTATACATTTGTCAAAACCCATCACCCTGCACATTTAAAGTGGATACATTTTATCATATGTACATTATGCCACCATAATGTTGGTATAAAATAAACTTTTTAAAAACTAAGTGACGGCCAGGCATGGTGGCTCATGCCTGTAATACCAGCACTTTGGGAGGCCGAGATGGGCAGATAACCTGAGGTCAGGAGTTCAAGATCAGCCTGACCAACATGGCGAAACCCCATCTGTACTAAAAATATAAAAATCAACCAGGCGTGGTGGCATGCGACCATAGTCCCAGCTACTCAGGAGGCTGAGGCAGGAGAATCACTTGAACCCAGGAGATGGAGGTTGCAGCAAGCCAAGATTGCATTACTGCACTCCAGCCTGGGCAACAGAGCCAACTCCATCTCAAAAATAAATAAATAAATAATAAAAACTAAGTGACAAAACCAGGATGCAATATTGCAAAGAACCATATTAATTATATTAAAATAAAGAGAAACATGGCAAGAAGGGAAGGGTTTTATTCTGGGGAGCTGGCAATACTCTGGAAGTAGATAGGGGTGGCAGCTGTACGGCCCGGTGACTGCACTAAATGTCCCTGAGTTGTTGTTCACTTTAAAATGATTCGCTTTATGCCATGCGAACTGCATCCAGTAAACAAAAATGTTAATAGTGATCATCTCTAAAAGGAGAGGCTGGGGCCAGGCATAGTGGCTCATGCCTACAGTCCCCGCTCATTGGGAGGTCAAGGCGGAAGGATAGCTTGAGCCCAGGATTTCAAGACCAGCCTGGGCAACATGGCAAGACCCTGTTACTGCCCTCCACAAAAAAAAAAAGTACAAAAATTAGCCAGGCATGGTGGAATGTACCTGTGGTCCCAGCTACAAAGGATGCTGCTGGCTGATCTCTGGAGCCCAGGAGGTCAGGTCTGCAGTGAGGTATGATCGCACCACTAGACTCCAGCCTGGGCAACACAGTGAGACCCTGGCTCAAAAAAAAAAAAAAAAAAAAAAAAAAGAGAGAGAGAGAAGGAGAGAGAAAGGAAAAAAAAAAAAAAGAAGAGGGGTCTAGGTGACTTCCAGTTCTGTACTAATCATCCTCTGCTGTCCCATCTGTCCTCTGAATTTTCGGCAGGGAGCATGTGTCGATGTTACCATTATTAATTGGATGGGAGTTGGCTTCCTAAGGGACGCACATCCCAAGGGAAGCTACAGGCACAAACTAGACAAGTCCGTGAGTGTTTTCCACTCCCCAGTGTCTTACAGCCGAGGCCCCGCCACCGTCCCAGCACTAGAGTGAGGCACACCCCTTCGCCTCTTAGGGTCCTTCTGCCTCCCAAAGGCCACCTGAGAGCTTTCTGACGATCTGTAAGGTGAATCGCACATTTCAGACATTTCCCATGGTAAATGGAAATGCAACAGCCCAAGCTCCCTGCCTGGACACTGTAGAGCCAGCCTGCTGTGTGGAGGTTGGCCAGCCTGCTGTGTCCTTGGAGGGTTAAGCAGAGTTGAGGCTAATGGGGGCAGGGACCGCGCTGATATTTCGGCAAAGTGTCATACAGCTGGGCGACACTGAGGGGCTTCTAGATCTGAATTAGGAGCTGGGGACCATGCTTCAGATGGCATTCCTGGGGAGAGCCCTTTGTAAGGGGTCGGAGCATCCCAGCCCAGAGCTCCATGGGATCTGGACTCAATCCAAGCAGCCTTCAGCGGCAATCAGCTCCCCACAGAAACCCAGGGGAGACGCAGGCCTAATGGCAGATCCAAATTCTTCATTCCTGAAAGCTTTGGGGTAAGGAGTGGGGGTTATGATCTTGGCAAAAGCAGCCCAGCATCAGCAAGCAATGCCCTGCAGAAAAACATGAATTCCTACAAAAGGGGCATTGTGTGAGCCACGGGGAGCCTTTATGAAGGCATCAATCTTGTGTCACCCAGAGATGTTTATTATGAGGACATTGTCATGCAGCAAAGAGGTAGGGGCCGCAGGCAGGCATACTCACCCTGGAGGTGGGTGACAGGGAAGGAGGACCCTCAGGAAGCCAGGAGCTCCTGCCCAACCCACATCTCGGGCTATTCCTAAGCAGCCATTCAAAGACGGCGAGTTCAAGATCTCACAGGAGAAGGAAAATGAGGACGTCAAGGGCAGAAAGATGGAGTAAGACCATTTCTTTTGGCTTCCTTAGCAAGGACAAAACCTGAATCAAGTTCAGGATGACAGGAGGAGAAGGGGCCCCATCTGGCAGGCTGTCAGGAATTAGCAGCAACTCAGAATTCCTCCAGGGCAACCATTCCCATCCCTTCTAGAGAGACTGGGGGCGCTTCCCAGGGATAGAGAACTCCAAAGCTCAAGATGCTTATTCCTAACTAAAGTTCTGGCGGGTTTGCAGGAAGAATGCAGCTTTTTTTCCTTTAAAGACAAAAAGACCCTGAATTTATCCTCACATCAGAAAGCCAGCGCTCAGATCCAAGGTAGATCTCCCACCCTCATACAAATACAGAGTCAGCATCCGAAAAGAGCAAAGTCAACGCTGCAGAGGCCGATGGGCAATTCCTGGAGAGTGATGCCCCTGGGTTAGAACCGGAGGCTGGAAGCACCAACATATGGTAAGTGCATCACCCCAAGGGGACCAGGACTGAGCATCTGGACCAGATGGTATGATCCAGGACTTCGAGACTCTTTCTTCTCTCCCTCCAACCTGAGCGTCGGGACAGCCTCAGCTGGTGGAGGACAGGGGTGCACCCAGCGTCAGAAGCCTTAGCTCCAGTGCAGGCATGGCTGCTTCCTGTCATGGGATGCTGGGCACTATACTTCCCTGTGCCCCAATGTCCCCACAGCATCCTCGGCATTCATTGAGACAAGCCGAGTCAAAGCCTTTCAGAATCCATCAAAGGTCACGCAGGCAAGTGCCCGCTGTTGTGTTTCCTTTGTTTTCAGCATCCAGCTAAGAAACAGTCCCCCAGTCCAGGTGCAGTGGCTCATGCCTGTAATCCCAGCACTTTGGGAGGTTGAGGCAGCGGATCACCTGAGGTTGGGAGTTTGAGACCAGCCTGACCAACAAGGAGACACTCTGTCTCTACTAAAAATACAAAATTAGCTGGGTGTGGTGGTGGGCGCCTGTAATCCCAGCTACTCAGGAGGCTGAGGCAGGAGAATCACTTGAACCCAGGAGGTAGAGGTTGCGGTGAGCCAAGATCGTGCCACTGCACTCCGGCCTGGGCGACAAGAGCAAAACTTCATCTCAAAGAAAAAAGAAAGAAAGAAAAAATCTCCCATGAAACAGAATAAACCTCCAAGGGAAGCTTTGGTTTTGGTCTTTGCAAAATAGAAAGCGTCCTTTTAATAGCTCAAATGCAGCACCTTTCAGCCAGAGAGCAGCCAGCAGGCTCGTGTTCTGAGAGCTGGATTTTTCCATTTGGGGGCATCGGGGTTTATTTGGAAACAGAAGACACTGGGCTCGACTTCAAGCATCCTCATTTTACACGCCTGGCTCCAAGTAATACATTGTTTCAGTTTGACTTGCTGGCCTCCTTAGCCCCAAACAGCCTGAGCCAGGCCAGAGACCGGAGAGAACAGCAGAGAGACAGAGAGGGAGAAAGTGGGGAAGGTATTTCCTGTCATGAAATCCAATCGGATGGAAATTTCAGCAGGAAAAGCAGCACCTCCGAGGCCCACTTTTAAAAGGGGGCCAGGGGAGAAAAAAGAAAGAAAAGAAACCTCTTGGGTTTGACCCAGGAAATGCCAAGATCTTATTTGCCTGAGTTCTGGGTCAGACGCCAGTGAAAGGAACATGGGCTGCCCTCAATTTGCTGGCAACAGGAGAAAGATGGGGTTTGGATTTGGGAGAGCAGAAAGAAATAGGGCTGAGGTTCCTCATCTCCTTGTGTTCTTTCTTGGGGGAGGGAAAGAAGAAAAATAGAGCCGGGCACAGTGGCTCACATCTGTAATCTGAGCGCTGCGGGAGGTCCAGGCAGGAGGATTGCTTGAAAAAGCCAGCCTGGGAAACACAGCAAGACCCCATCTCTACAAAAACTTAAAAATTAGCTAAATGTGGTGGTGCACACCTGTAGTCCCCGCTATTTGGAAGGCTGAGGTCAGAGGGTCGCTTGAGCCAGGGAGTTTGAGGCTGCAGTGGGCCGTGACCATTCCACTGTGCTTTAGCCTGGGCAACATAACGAGACCCTGTCTCTAAACAAAGAAAGGAACAAAAGACTCCGAGCCGAGAAGAATTGTTGATCAGTTGTTGTATGCTGCTCTGGCTCCCCTCATCAAGGGAGCTTAGGGGAGGGCTGCACACAGTGTGGCAGAATGAAGCAGCCAGGCATTCGAGGTCGTCAGGTTGAAGTCTAGAAGTCTAGATCAACCCACTAAACCTAGGAATGGCCTGACCCACCCATGGCCCTCTCCTCCTTCCGGGCGAGATGGACAGACAGGAGCAGGAAAGAGAGTGGAAGGAAGAAGACAATGATGGCGGCTTTCCTAAACCTCTGTCTGAAGCTGAGGCACTGAAAACATGATGATTGCTCACCGCATACTTGAGAGATGAGCAAGAAGTAAGATCTTTTTTTTTTTTCTTTTTTCTTTCTTTTTTTTTTTTTTTTTTCTTGACACAGAGTCTCACTCTGTCACCCAGGCTGGAGTGCAGTGGCACGATCTCGGCTCACCACAACCTCCCCTTCCTAGGTTGAAGCGATTCTCCTGCCTCAGCCTCCTGAGTAGCTGGGATTACAGGCACACACCACAACGCCCGGCTAATTATTGTATTTTTTGGTAGAGATGAGGTTTTACCATGTTGGTCAGGCCGGTCTCGAACGCCTGGCCTCAGGTGATCCGCCCACCTTGGCCTCCCAAAGTGCTGGGATTATAGGGATGAACCACCACGCCCAGCCAAGAAGTGAGATTTCAAACAACAGAGGAGGTATTTTTCCACATTTGAGTTGAACATGGAGTTCTGGGGGTGCCCCTCAACGCTGATCTTAGAATCGGTGATTTGCAAAGGATGCTCCAGCCCCAAAAGATTTGGGGGAATTGAGAGAACATTCGCCCTTTCTGATGGGCAGGTACACAACTGGAAGCACACTGCCTCTGAGGAGGGTGCCTATGGCCACAGCGTCGGTGTTACAGACACAGCGTCTGGTTGAACGTGAACGGGTCCACGGAGAAAGGCAGGGGAGAAAGCACCCCTTTATCTCGTCAGGGTGGGAGAGCCGAGAGGAGGGGAGGGCTCTGTCCAGCAGCTGCCCCTGAGGTCCTCGGCAGGATTTAATTTCATTCCCACCAGGACACCCCGAGACTCCAGTGAGGGCACCGGAGGGAAGCCATCACAGCCACGGTGACCATCGCTAGTGGCAGTGCCCCTCCCGGTGCCAGAAGCACACCAAGCCGCTGTTCCTGAACGCTTGGTCCAATCGTGTGTGTTTCCGAGGCCGTGTGCACAGGACCTCACCCCAGTGACCCACACGCCACTTGGCTGGTGTCCGTATCAACGGGACATTCACCAGCCTGAAGAGAAGTGGGCGCTGTCCCCAGAGGGGGATGCCGTGAAGACCTGGGTTTTCTTCTCGCACTCACTCACAGAAGCTTCCAAGCCACTGTGAACGGAAGTGACTCTCCCTGGCTCCCAGCTGTGTGCTGAGACACTTCCATACCCATTATTCATTCTTCACGATACCTCGTAAAGGGTCCTGCCATCTTCTTGCAGCCAAGCACCAGACTGAAGGACTTCAGCCACAGAAGTGCCCTCCTCACAGTTCTGGAAGCTGCAGGTCCCCGATCAAGATGTCGGCAAGGCTGGTTCCACCCGAGACCGCCCGCCTTGGTTTGTAGACGGCCATCTTCTCCCCACGTCCTCACACGGTCCTCCCTCTGTGTGTCTGCATCCTAATCTCCTCCTCCTATGAGGACCCTCGTCACGCTGGATGACGGCCCACCTGAATGGCCTCCTTTTAACTAAATCACCTCTTCAAAGACCCTGTCTGCAGACACAGCCCCTCTACTGTGACGTAGGACTTGAACGTATTAATTGCAGGGTGATGTAATTCAGCCCCAAACACCCCCTAAGGAAACTTGGGCTCAGAAGGTTTAGGTCATCTGCCCAAAGCCATACAGCAAGGAAGCAGAGGTGCTGAAATGAGATACCCAGCAACGTCTGGGTCCGTGCCCAGCCACTGCCCTCAGCACGGAGCAGCAGGGCACCTCCTTGGCCTGACTTTCCAGCTCCCAACTCAAACTGGAAAAAGAGGCTGGATAGGGTCAAAGAGCACAACACATTGATTTTTGCCTTTGATTTTCTGTTCTTTGGTGTTTGGGCTGCAATTGCTTTTATCTGGGCTTTGGGGCCTCCGCTATCGCGGCCTCGCTTGGCCACATTCTGCCCATCCCAGCGAGCCCACGCCTCCCCGCTCCTCTGTTCTGTGCAAGCACACGGTTTTCCTCGGCCAGCGCCAATTTTCCTTCCTGCAGCAAGTCCTTGCTCCCTTTCCTGACTTCCTACAACACCTGTCAGCTGTGTTATCCTCGGAGGTACCCGATTCTACTTCATTTGTGCTCTGAGACACCATTTCGATGAGTGTGCTGACTGTTTAATTTCTTTCTCACCTGTTCATTCTCTCCTGGCCCTCCGAGGTTAATTCCTGCCCTGCCCTGCAGTCTCCTTCCTGCCGCTCTCGCTCCGCTCTCTTCCATCAATTCACCCTCTCTCTGGTCGATCTCATCTCTCTCCACATTAGTTCCCTCTCTTTAGATTACAGACTGCCCAAGTCCCTGCAGGAGCATGAATGATGATTTTTAGCCCCTTCCCTTTTCACACCAGTATTGTCAACCCTCCCCAGCAAGCAGTCCTCGCCTTGGCACTGACCGTTAAATATACTTTCCTGCTGGGACAGTTCCGTGAGCTCTCTGCACTCCCCACCACCTAGATACCACACCCAGAATGCCCTGCACAGACCTTGACGAGCACCTGGCTTTACAAACAAAGGAGACAGGAATCCAGACTGCACAAAGGTCTTGCCCAAGGTCACGCCTACATTTAGTGGCACAGTCAGGTCTTGCACAGTGCCGTCTGTAGCAACAGAATGTGAGCTATTGATGCCATTTTACATTTTCCAGTAGTCGCATTTCAAAAAGTAAAGACAGCTGAGATTAATTTAATAAATAGGTTTCATTCAACCTGATATATCCCAAATCTTACCATTTCAACATGTAACCACCGTAACAAATTGTCACTGAGATCATCTGCCTTCCTGTTTTTCTCTAAGTTTTGAAACCCAGTGAGCATTGTATACTTACAGCACATTTAGATTCACACTAGCCCCATCTCAAGTGCTCCATAGCCACACGTGGCTGGTGGCTGCCAGGCTGGACAGCTCAGCTCTAGTGCTCAAGTGCCAGCTCCCAATCTCGCACTCTCTCTCCACCATGCCGAGCTTAATGAGGCCCTCTGATCTCTGTTTGTCATGCCTTCCCCACTCGACTTCCCCACACCTTGACCCTGGGCCTCTCCACTTCTGTCCACTCTCGCCTCCCAAGATCCTGCAACCCCTCATCCCTTGGGTTTTCACATTCACCCCTCTTCCTGCTGCCTTCCCTGATTCCCCTTTCCTCTTAACACTCCTTAAACAGGGGCATCCCTCAAGGTAAGTATATTATATCAATGATAATAGTAATGATCTTCTTCTCCATCACTATCATCACCCTCACCATCATCACCCTCACCATCATCACCATCACCACCACCACCACCATCACCATCATCACCATCACCACCACCATCACCACCACCATCACCACCATCACCACCACCATCACCACCACCATCACCATCATCACTACCACCATTATCATCACCATCATGATCATCATGATGATGATGATATCCTCAAGATCTTCACCATCATCATCACTGTCATCACCATCACCACTACCATAATCACCATCCCCATCGCCATCATCACTATCATCACCATCACCATCGCCGTATCCACCATCATCATCACTGTCATCACCATCACCATCGCCGTATCCACCATCATCATCACTGTCATCACCATCACCATCGCCGTATCCACCATCATCATCACTGTCATCACCATCATCACCATCACCATCATCATCATCAACATCACCAGTGCTGCTGTTACATTGAGCCACCTGCTGTTCTAAGTGCTGCCCATGTAATAACTCATTTAAACTCACAGCTACCTCAAGAGGAACTATTATTGCCCTCCATGCATTAAGTTCCTTTTGCTGCTGTAACAAATTACCACAAGCTCAGGGACATAAAACAACATAAACGTATTATCACTGTAGTTCTGAAGGTTAGATGTCTGACGTGGGCCTGGCTGGGCTAAAATTAAGGTGTCAGCAGTCTGCACTCCCTTCTGGTGCCTTTAGGAGAAAGTCATTTTCTTGCCTTTTCAGCCTAGAGGCTGCCAGTATTCTTTGGCTCATGGCCTCTTTTTTCTTCAAACCCAGCCACATGATTCTTTCCATGTCCCACCTCTCCAATTTCCTCTTCTGCCTCCTTCTTCCGTTTTTTAAGGACCCTCATCATTACACTGGGCCCACTAGGATAATATAAGATAACCCCTAACCTTAAAATTACCTAATTAACAACTTTAATTCTAGAAGCCATATTTTAAAAGTAAAAAGAGGTGAGATTAATTCAATAAATAGGTGTCATTTACCTGATATATCCAAGATCTTATCACCTCATCATGGTAAGATTCCTGGAAGTGATCTTAACCAACATAACAAACCATTCACAAGATCATCTATGTTCTTATCTTCGCTAAGTGTTTAATTCCTTTATCCAACACTTTACTGGGTAACCTAACGCAGTCACAGTTTCTACGCATTAGGACACGGACCTATGCAGGGGACATCATTCTGCCTCCTACAACCCACTTTACAAATGGGAAAAAAGGAGAGAGATTAAGTAACTCATGTAAGGTCACACTGCTTAAGTCCCATCGACTTTCATTCCTTGATGTCTTTTTTTTTTTTTTTTTTTTTTGAGATGGAGTCTTGCTCCATCACCCAGTCTAGAGTGCAGTGGCACGATCTCGGCTCACTGCAGCCTCCGCCTCCTGGGTTCAAGTGATTCTCCTGCCTCAGCCTCCTGAGTAGCTGAGATTACAGGCACCCACCATCATGCCCAGCAAATTTTTGTATTTTTAGTAGACAGATTTCACCAAATTGGTCAGGCTGGTCTCGAACTCCTGACCTTGTGATCCACCTGCTTCAGCCTCCCAAAGTGCTGATATTACAGGCGTGAGCCACCACAGCCGGCCTCCTTGATGTCTTTTAGACACAGCTGTTCCCTATGACTCCCACCACTGAGATCCTGGTGCAGGCTCTATGACCTTAGGCTTCTTACAAGTCTTGGCTGCCTCCACACCAGTCCACCCACCAAAGCCATTCTTTCTGGCTCCCAGGCTAGTTTGCAGCCATTATTTCCTGGATGCCTTATGCTGTGTTAATTGATTGATTCAGAGAATATGAAGAAGGAAGGACTCTAAAGTATCATTAATTGAAATAAATGTTCTCTGCAGACGATTTGATGGTGATGTTATGCTCTCCATGAGCTCTGCACACATGTGGATCTGGACTCTTGTAAGAGATTTCGTCTTTGTCTTTCCCCCATCCCCACAAGGGCAGCCTTAGTTGAACTGTGCTCCTCAGTCATGGCAACCATCCTGTCCCGCAGCCAAGAAGAGAGACATGGCAGCTTGTCTTGAAATCATCAAGAACTGTCTCCCAGGCAGCCAGCCTTCCTTCACTTTTATAGACAGCCTGTTTAGAAGGAAAAAGAAAACCTCAAGTCCATTTACTTTCTGCAGCTGAATGTTCCAGAAAGTTCTACAAGGGACACACTGTGGTCTGCAGTGGCTCCTCCTTCTTGACCATTGGTTTGGAAGCTCCCAGAGCCCCACCTGCATGGGTGGACAATACGTTGCTCTCTCTCCTGCTGACTCCAGCTAACTCTGGGGAAGAAAGTAGAGACAAGTGCAAAGACAGCCAAGATCAGCCAGGCCCCTCACTGCGTGCCTGTCATGTCAGGCCCAGGTCCCCAGTCCATGGTCTCCTAATCAACTGTCCCACGCTCCACGCAAAGCCACCGTTAGAGGTCAAAGGGGCCAGAAGCTGCACATTCACTCAAGTGAAGTCACCCGAGCACCCGCAGATCCAAATTCTCAGCCACACAGGAAAACACAGGGTCCATCTACTTCCCAGCCTACCAGCAAATTCCATGCTTGTACCAGCCCGGGCCAAGTGACCAGGCCAAGGGACTGAAGAGAGGGCTCCCCTGGCCCCTGCAGGAACCAAGGCTCTCTGCAGCTCAGCTGGTCTGCAATGACCCACATCACTGGAGGCTGCCCACCTGACAGCCGCATGCACACTGGCCATGGAAGGCATCTCAGTTCACGGTTGGAACAGCTTTCTCATCAACTCTGCAATCACAGCTCTGCCACGAGAGCAAGGTGAGCCCATCTCAGTTTCATCTCCTTTCACTTATCAATGAAAACAAATGGAGACTGAGTAAGACAAAGGACGTGTGAGCACTTCAAATAGTGACCAGCAATGGCGGAAGGAACCGGCCCGATCACATGACTCAAACATGAGCAAACAGAGTAAAGAGGGCGCCTTTCTCTGGAAGGATATACATAGTAGGTACTTGTTCTTTCAGCACGTAAAGAAGTCTGAAAACAGAATAAGCTCACATGCAAAAGTGAGCACCAGGAGCTGAAGGGCTCGATGACTGAGACACATCTGTGTCTATGCTGATTTCCTGTTGTCATGTGAGATGCAACTACGGGGCAAGCTGGGCGCAGAGTGCATGGGGACCAGCTCCACCACAGATGTTTTGCAACTTTTGTAGAGTCTATACTTACTGCAGGCCCAGGCGCAGTGGCTCACACCTGTAATCCCAGCACTTTGGGAGGCCAAGACAGGCAGATCACCTGAGGTCAGGAGCTCAAGACCAGCTTGGACAACATGGTGAAACTCTGTCTCTACTAAAAATACAAAAATTAAGCAGGCATGGTGGCAGGCGCCTGTAATCCCAGCTACTGGGGAGGCTGAGGCAGGAGAATCACTTGAACCCGGGAGGCAGAGGTTGCAGTGAGCCGAGATCACACCACTGCACCCCAGCCTGGGAGACAAGAGCAAGACTCCATCTCGAAACAATAAAAATAAAAATACATATACTTATTGGCCGGGTGCAGTGGCTCACGCCTGTAATCCCAGCACTTTGGGAGGCCAAGGCGGGTGGATCATGAGGTCAGGAGTTCGAGACCATCCTGGCGAATATGATGAAACCCCGTCTTTACTGAAAATACAAAAAAATTACCTGGGTGTGGTGCACATGCCTGGAGTCCCAGCTACTTGGGAGGCTGAGGCAGGAGAATCGCTTGAAATTGGGAGGCGGAGGTTGTAGTGAGCCGAGATCGCACCACTGCACTCCAGCCCAGGCAACAAAGTGAGACTCACATGCTTATTGCAAGATTTTAAAGGGTTTGGGTTTTTTTTTGTTTTTGTTTTTGTTTTAGGTAAAGGACTTGTGGTTGAAAAAGGAAGAGGTCAAGAAGAGGAGGAAGGGAGAGCGGGAGGGCAGGAACAGGGCAGACGCAGCCAAAGAGGCAAGCGGGTGGAGAGGGCGAGGAGGGGACGGGAGAGAGGAGAGATGCTGCATTCTACCGCGGGGTCACGGACGACACGCTGGGGAGCGCACCGAGGCGGCCGGCTTTGATCCTCCTCGCTCTAGCTGCATCTATCAGTGGCTTCCGACTGGTCTGAATTAAAACCTGTCTCCAAGAAGCCCTTGGAAGAGCGGATTTTCTTTTGATTATTTATTCTGGACCCACACCCAGTAGACAAAATGCCTTCTACGGCAACCCTCTCGGCTCGGGGGCCTGTTTTACTGAGAGAGCCGTTGAAAATGATGAGCAGTGTTACAGGCAAATTCTACTTGGCAGCTCTCTGACTCCAAGGCAGGGGGCTGCTTCCTCCATCTGCCTGGCCACGTGCAGGGAGCGGCGGCCCAGGCGCAGGCTTGGGCTCCTGGGGTCTGAATCCACAAGGCAAAGAAGCTACCGCGTTTCTTCGTTGTTTTCCAGTCACGCAGTGGATTATTCAAAAAGCTCCTGGACTGACTTCCAGCAACACTGATCTGAGAAGATTAGTTCCAAATTCCTCAGCACACGGTGAAACATTTGAATGTTCTCGGCAGAAACCAGTTTTAGATGACTGAAAATAACACAGGCCACGGTGACCCGGGGGCTCCATCTTGTGAGCTGTGAACAATTTATTCCAAAGCTCCATGTCTCATTCAAAAAAAATGTTTTTAAGCCTAAGGAGACATATATTTTCCTGACACTGTGGAACAGAAAAAGGCAGCAGTCCCTAGCCTTGGTTCTCAGACCCTATCCACAAGGTAAATAAAGCATAAATTAACCAATTACAATAAAATACCAGAAAAATGCCTTTGACAACTCTGAATTTCCCATGAAAATGCTTCCAGCTGTGACCCCTGGCTTGCAATGCATGGGCTGAAGGAGGCCTGAGTTTGTTTATAAAGGATGTTTCAAACACAGTCCCAGAGAAGGAATCCTCTGTGACAGGCCAGCAGGATAGGATTCTGGGTCTCCATCTTCATGCCCCACGGTACTCTGCCTCTCTCGGACAGAACTGGATGGAAGCATCGTTCAAAGTCACTGGCAAGGAGAGATAAGCCTGGACATTCCTAGCGCTTCCTATTACTACACATTAATCAGAAATCCACTTTTCATATATTGGAAATAGAATCCTAAAGATGGGCCCAAGAGATCCCCAAGGGTAGCAGCCTGGATCTGGTGACAGTAATGGTTCCCTGGACAGAGGACAGGAGGTGGAGGTAGAGCACGAAGGGTGGCCGGGCCCTTATTTCTTTTCTGTACATAAAGTTTTATTGGCACACAGCCATGCTCATGTGTTTATATACTGCCTATGGATGCTGTCTGGAAGGGCAGAGTTTTGTTTTGACAGAGACCATATGGCCTGCAACACTGAAGATGTCCACAACTTATAATATGGGGAGCCAAGAGACTCTGCCTGTCACGGCCAGAATCGGAAAGGGACATGGAAGGGCACTGCTGAAGTTGCAGAAGAGGCTAAGGTAGCCATATGGCCAGGCTGGCCCGGGCACGGCGGGGTGATGAGCAGTGGTGTGACAGCTCAATCCTTGCACCATCTGACACCACTGTGCTAGCTATCTGTTATGTATAAAGAACCACCATAGCCAGGGCAGTGGTACACACCTGGAATCCCAGCACTTTGGAAGGCTGAGGCAGGAGGATCATTTGAGGTCAGGAGACCAGCCTGGGCAACATGGTGAGATCCTGTCTTTACAAAAAACATTTTTTTAAAATTAGCCAGACGCAGAGACGCACACCTATGATCTCAGCCACTTGGGAGGCTGAGATGGGAGAATTACTTGAGCCTAGGAATTCAAGGCTGCAGTAAGGTATGATTATGCCACTGTACTCCAGCCTTGGCAACGGAGCAAGACCCTGTCTCAACAACAACGAAAATCATCCGGAGACCAGGCAGAGTATGGCGGGGTCAGTGCTTAGGGCCTCACAAGGCCGAAACTGAAGCTGCAGTGTGGTCTGAAGCCTGGAGTCCTCATCTGTGGTCACATGGCTGTGTCAGAATTCGGTTCCGTGGGGCTGTAAGACCTCAGTCCTAGTCTCCTTGGTGACTGTCAGCTGGGGGCCACCCTTAGTCCCACAGCTCCTTGCCACATGGCCCCTCTATCTCTAAGCCAGCGGCAGGACACTTCTCACATTTCAGATCCCTGTTGTGCTTTCAATCTTTGCCTTTCTCCATGGCCGCCCTCCAGACCCAGCTGTGAGGCACTCCTGTGATTAGGTCAGGCTCTCTCCCTGTCTTAAAGTCCAGTGAGTTGGGCCATTGGCCGCTGTACCCAGAACCATGTTTGACTAATGCGCAGCAGGGAAGCTGTGCCCCAGGGGCCGGACTCCGGGCCATTTTCTAATTCCACCTACTACGCCATCTTTCACCATCCCAAACCGCAGCAGGTCAACAGACGATACCTGAGGCTGATCACCTCCCATCCACAGCAGCTGTCACTCAGAGACGTGGGGGGCCCCCTCCAGAGCCGAAGCCTGAAACTGCTCAAAGAAGGTTTTGCCTGCAGGGAGCCGGGCGGGAGCTGGAGGCGAGAGGCGGAGCGAGCAGCTGTGCCGTCACTAGACCACTGTTCTAGGCAGTTTGGGTTTTTGGTTTTTTGGGTTTTTTTTTAACCGATGTGCATACTTTACTATGACAGTGATTGTTTAAATAGTGCAAAGAAAAGAAATCGGCCCTATTGGATTTCTTGCTGCGGAGGTTCTTGCCTTGGGCTTCTCAAGTCCCCTGCACCTACAGCTGCCTGACCTTCTTTTCTCTACTCCGCGAGTCCCGTTTCCTCCTGCAGACCCGGGCTCCGGTGCCCGCACCTCCTTCAGGTTCCCTGGTACCTTGCTCCCTCAGACAGGCCTTGCTCATCCACCATCCACAAGCTCTCTGTCTCCGTGTAGGCTGCCCAAGAAGCAGACACCGAGACCAGGGAGTGAGTGCAAATGTTTATTGGGGAGGTGACCCCAGGAAGCAGCAGCCAGGTTGCAGGGAGGGGAAGAAGTCCCTAAGGGTGTGTGTTCAGGCAAATGCCACTGGGGGGCAACGGGAGCTGGGCGCGACCTAGCGCACACCCCGCAGTCAGCTCAACCACAGCCGAGGACGCCGATGTATTTGCCGTTGGTGGAGGCTGCGGCTGGGGCGTCAGCTCTCTGGCTTGCCACGTGCCCGCGATGGAACACGTTCCCACAGGCGGCAAAAGGGAGCTCTCTGTCTTCCATACATGGACATGGGTGCGGAAGAGAACGCAGGCGGCGGCACACCTGCAGCCCCCATCACCCTGCTCCGCCAGCCCCAGCGTCACCTGGAACCGCCGTGGCACTAGGTTTGTGGACCCAGGTAGTTATTTCCTGTGGCCGCTGTCACAAATGACCACAAACGGCAAACTTAAAACAACAGAGCCCGGAAGTCCAAATCCAGGTGTGAGCAGGGCAGGGCTGTCTCTGAAGGCTGGAGGGGAGGATCGCTCCCGGTCCCTCCCAGCTACTGAAGGCTCCTGGCATTCCTGGGCTTGTGGCCACATCGCTTCCATCTTTGCCTTTATTGTTACATAATCTTCCTTTCTGTGTGTGTCCAAATGCCCTTGTTTTTATAAAGACATCAGTCAGCTGGGCATGGTGGCTCACACCTGTAATCCCAACTCCTTGGGAGGCCAAGGCAGGCAGATCACGAGGTCAGGAGCTCTAGACCATCCTGGCTAACATGGTGAAACCTTATCTCTACTAAAAATACAAAAAATTGGACAGGCATGCGCACAGGCATCTCTGTGCGTGCCTATAGTCCCAGCTACGCAGGAGGGTGAGGCAGCAGAATTGTTTGAACCTGGGAGGTGGAGGTTGCTGTGAGCCCAGATTGCGCCACTGCACTCCGGCCTGGGCGACAGAGTGAGACTCTGCCTCAAAATAAAAAATAAAAACAACAGTCATTGGATCAGGGCCCCCCCAGTCCCATACAACATCGTCTTAGTCACATCTACAAAGAGCCTATTTCCAAGTAAGGTCACATTCACAGGTATCAGGGGTTACAGATGGAACTGAACTTGTAGGAGCATGCAATTCATCCTGCAAGCATTGACTGGGGCCAGGCTCTGCTAAGTGCTTTGTATGCATTCACTCATTTAGGTCTCACCCAGCACGTGACCAGCAGATACTAGTATGGTCCCTGATTTACAACTGAAGCCCAGAGAGGTTAAGTAATTAGCCTAGGGTCACACAGCTAATCAGTGGCAGAGCCCAAAATCCAACCTCCACCAGTCACACCCACCCCAGCTCTAACCACTGTGCACGCTGCCCCTCCAGCTTCTCCTCCCGGGCCCTTTGCTCAGCCCTCAGTTCCTTTGTCTCCATGCCTTCATCTTCCTTCCCCTTCTCATCCAAACTCTTCATTCGGTCACTTCACATTTACATGCTGAGGGTCTTCCAGGGACCAGCTCCTGGACGAAGTGCTAAGACACTGAGCAAACACAGGCTCACGCCTGTAATCCCAGTGCTTTGGGAGGCCAGTGGGTGGATCACGTGAGGTCAGGAGTTCAACACCAGCCTGGCTAACATGGTGAAACTCCGTCTCTACTAAAAATACAAAAATTAGCAGGGCGTGGTGGCGCATATCTGTAGTCCCACCTACTAGGAAGGCTGAGGCAGAAGAACTGCTTGAACCCAGGAGGCGGAGGTTGCAGTGAGATCACACCACTGCACTCCAGCCTGGGCAACAGAGACTGTCTCAAAAAAAAAAAGAAAAACAAAGACAGAGAGTGCTGGGACTCTGGGCACAAACGGACACCTGCATCCTCCCCTTGCTGCGTGTTATGTTTCCCTCTAACTGCCGTCAATTGCTCTGGGGAATGAGAATTCTGTCCGGGGCAGAGACAGATGCTAATCAAATGTGTGCCAATAAAACTTTATTCATGAACATTGGATTGCATATAATTTTCAGATGTTATAAAATGTTATTCTTCTTTTGGTGTTTTCTCCCTCACCATCTAAAAATGCAAAAATCATGTTCAGCTGGCAGGGTTGCTCAGCTGGCTGGGTCGCTCAGCTGGCAGGGTCGTTCAACTGGCAGGGTCACTCAGCTGGCTGGGTTTGGCCCACCAGCCTTTGCTGGCTGACCCTGCATCTGCAGCTCTTGAAAGTCTCTTCAAGCTAGGTTGTTCTTGCTACGCCGCAGTCCATTCTGCCATCCCCAGACCCCGGCTGTGTTTCTCCTTTTTTTACAAATTACTGGCTGCTCTTTACAGTGCTCTGAGGAATTAAAGGATGGGCCTGTGTGTCACAGTCAGAGGCCAACTGGTCAGCACCAGATGGTGAGAAGTGATGCTCTAAAGCACAGGGATCTGGGCTGGGTGCGGTGGCCACACCTGTAATCCCAGCACTTTAGGAGGCTGAGGCAGGCAGATCACCTGAGGTCTGGAGTTCAAGACCAGCCTGGCCAACATGGTGAAACCCCGTCTCTACTAAAAATACAAAAATTTGCTGGGAGTGGTGGTGGGCACCTGTAATCACAGCTACTCGAGAGGCTGAGGCAGGAGAATCACTTGAACCCACTGGCAGAGGTTGCAGTGAGCTGAGATCGTGCCATTGCACTCCAGCCTGGATAACAAGAGCAAAACTCCATTTCGGGGGGAAAAAAAAGAAGAAGAAGAAGATGGGACAGAAGGTGAGGGCAGACAGCCCCCAGGCCATCTGAAAGGGGACATGGATGGAGCAGCTTTTCCAGCAACAATATCATGGTTCAATGCATCCTACTCCCCTCAGTCCAGCAAAGGCAATTTATTACAGGTGAATCACAGTCCCCTATGCTAGGTCATGTGAGTTAATTAATTCTAAAGGGTGATGAGCTGCAGTCCCAGGACACCTCTCACTGCTATCCAGCACGAGGTGATACTGTGCAGAGCGCTCAGGTCAGCAAACTGTAGCCCACAGGCTGAAGGCAGCCCACAGCCTGTTTCTGTAAATAAAGTTTATCAGCACATAGCCATACCCATTTCATAATGTACTGTCCGTGGCTGTGTGGGAGCCACAGAAGCCTTGCTGAGTAGTTGCAGCAGAGACTGGTCCACAGAGCCTAAAGTGATTACCACCTGGCCCTTTATAGAAAAAGCCCCAAGTCTAGAAGAACGGGAAGACGACCTGTCCTTCATGTCAGCCAGGTTCCCAGTAGAAAAGCGGCAGCAGTCAGCTTAGATCACACCTCCCGGCAAGCACCGATGTGCCACTCCACACTGGCAGTTATAAATGGAACCACATGCCTGAGCTAACGCTGTATGTCAACCTTGAGACTTGTGACAGGGACAGGTGCCTGCACAGGAAACTTCTGCACCATCACTCAGCAGGGAGCGAAGAGAGCTTCCATCAACAGAGCCAAGTTCACCTTGTAGAAATAACTACATCCATACTCACGAGCAGGTAACCAGCACCCTACACCTCACGTTTCTGTCTGTGGGGCAGGACCACACTCGTTTTAGCCCAAGACATTTCTTTTATTTTCATTCTTCTTTCTTTCTTTTCTTGAGACAGAGTTTCCCCCTTGTTGCCAGGAGATTAAAGAAAACATCGTGGTGGCTCAAGCCTGTAATCCCAGCACTTTGGGAGGCCGAGGCGGGTGGATCACGAGGTCGAGAGATCGAGACCATCCTGGTCAACATGGTGAAACCTCGTCTCTACTAAAAATACCAAAAATTAGCTGGGCATGGTGGCACGTGCCTGTAATCCCAGCTACTCAGGAGGCTGAGGCAGGAGAATTGCCTGAACCCAGGAGGCGGAGGTTGCGGTGAGCTGAGATCGCGCCATTGCACTCCAGCCTGGGTAACAAGAGTGAAACTCCATCTCAAAAAAAAAAAAAAAGAAAACATATGGCAAAACAAGCAATGGGGAAAGGACTCCACGTTTAATAAATGGTGTTGAGAAAACTGGCTAGCAATGTGCAGAAAGCAGAAACTGGACCCCAACCTGTCACCTTAAACTAAAATTAATTCCAGATGTATCAAAGATTTAAATGTAAAACCTAACACCATAAAAACACTAGAAGAAAACGTAGGCAAAAACCATCCAGGACATAGGCATAGGCAAGGACTTCATGACTAAAACACCAAAAGCAATGGCAACAAAAGCCAAAATAGACAAATGAGATCTAATTAAACTCCAGAGCTTCTGTACAGCAAAAGAAACAGTCATTAGAGCAAATCAGCAACCAACAGAATGGGAAAAAGTTTTTGCAATCTACCCATCTGACAAAGGGCTAATATCCAGAATCTACAAAGAACTAAAACAGATACAAGAAAAAAGAAACATAACCCCATTCAAAAGTGGGCAAAGGATATGAACAGACACTTTTCAAAAGAAGACATATATGAGGCCAACAAACATATGAAGAAATGCTCATCATCACTGGTCATTAGAGAAATGCAAATCAGAACCACACTGAGATATCATCTCACGCCAGTTAGAATGGTGATCATTAAAAAATCTGTAGACAACAGATGCTGGAGAGGATGTGGAGAAATAGGAATACTTTTACACTGTTGGTGGGAGTGTAAATTAGTTCAACCATTGTGGAAGACAGTGTGGCGACTTCTTAAGGATCTAGAAATAGAAATTCCATTTGACCCAGCAATCCCATTACTGGGTATATATCCAAAGGATTATAAATCGTTCTACTATAAAGACACATGCACATGTATGTTCATTGCAGTCCTGTGTACAATAGCAAAGACCTGGAGCCAACCCAAATGCCCATAAATTATAGACTGGACAAAGAAAATGTGGTACATATACACCATGGAATACTACACAGCCATAAAAAATGATGAGTTTGCATCCTTTGTAGGGACTGGAATGAATCTGGAAGCCATCATTCTCAGCAAACTGACACAAGAACAGAAAGCCAAACACTGCATGTTCTCACTCATAGGTGGGTGTTGAACAACAAGAACACATGGACTCAGGGAGAGGAGCATCGCACACTGGGGGCAGTTGTGGGGGGGGGGTAGGGGAGAGACAGTAGGAGTGGGGAGGGAGGGAAGGGTGGGGCGGGATAACATGGGGAGAAATGCCAGATATAGCATGCACCTAAAGTAAAATAAATAAATTTGTTTTAAAATAAAAGAAAAGAAAAAGAAAAAACAACGAGGAGTTGAGGAGTAGGGACTGTGAAATAGACCGCGATCAGCTACTTCTCCCGAGTCAGCACTGCAGGACCCTGCAATGAGTCATCAGTTACAAAGTGAAGTGCTCAAGACACCAAGGCCTTTGCAGGTGACACAGTCCCCCAGACGCTCCAGAGGCAATGTTTCCAGTAAGATCCAGGTCTCAGCCTCTTAGGATTTCCACATAGTGAGAAATAACTATCCATCGGTTTCTCCCTGGCTGAATTTTCCCTTCCTGCTACCCTCCCAACGTACCTCCTCACACAAACCTTGTTTTCCTTTAGGTTAAATAATGTTTTTTCTTTTTTCCTTTGGTGCCATAATGTTTTTAATTATAAAAGCCATAGTGTTTGTGAATGAAAAAAAATGGAAAATCAGAGAAAGTACAAAAAAGAAATGAAAAGTATTCGTTGTTTCACCACCCAAGCCCAATCGCGGCCAATATTTTGATGGATTTCCTTTCAGTCTTTCTTTGAGGCATGGTTGTGTTGGATTCTCTTACCTATGTGATCATGTGATGCATTTAATTTTGGATCTAGCTGTTATGATTTAATATTATAGATTCAGTTTTATGATTAGTGTGGCTACCATGCAGTTTGAGGTTCTATACGGTGTAAGTCTGAGTTTGTTACCACATAAAATTTCACCAAAATATTTTTATGTTATTTTGTATTCATCTTAAATGTGTGTGTGTATATATATATATATATATATATATATTTTTTTTTTTTTTTTTTTTTTTTTTTTGAGACAGAGTCTCTTGTCACCCAGTGCAGTGGCACAATTTCAGCTCACTGCAACCTCTGCCTCCTGGGTTCAAGCGAGTCTCCTGCCTCAGCCACCACACCCGCCTAATTTTTTTTGTACTTTTAGTAGAGATGGGGTTTCACCGTGTTGGCCAGGCTGGTCTCAACCTCCTGACCTCAGGTGATCTGCCCGCCCCAGCCTCCCAAAGTGCTGGTATTACAGGCATGAGCCACCATACCCGGCCATAAGTATGTATTTTTTAAGACAGGGTCCCATTCTGCTGCTAGTCTCAAGTGCAGTGGCGTAATCATTGCTGACTGGAGCTTCGAACTCCTGAACTCAAGCAGTCCTCCTGCCTAAGTCTCCTGAGTAGCTGGCACAAGTCACTGCACCCTGGTAATTTTTTAAAACATATTTTATAGAGATGGGGGCCTTGCTCTGTTGCCCAGACTGGTCTTGAACTCCTGGCCTCAAGGGATCCTCCTGCCTTGGCCTCCTAAAGTGCTGGGATTACGAATATGAGCCACTACACCCAGCTATAAACACCTGTTTAAAGACAATAGAATCATCTATGGAATAGATGTCTTGGATAATGGTTTTGTGAACATATTTGTGCATGATTTTTTTTTTTTTTTGAGATGGAGCCTTACTCTGTCACCCAGGCTGGAGTGCAACGGCATGGTCTCAGCTCACTGCAACCTCCAGCTCCTGGGTTCAAGTGATTCTCCTTCCTCAGCCTCCTGAGTAGCTGGGACTATAGGTGTGTGCCACCACACCTGGCTAATTTTTGTATTTTTAGTAGCGATGGGGTTTGTTGGCCAGGCTGGTCTCAAACTTCTGACCTCATGTTTTGCCCGCATCAGCCTCCCAAAGTGCTAGGATTACAGGCGTGAGCCACCGCATCCAGTTTGTGCATGGTAATCTTTATTTAGAAATAGTTCCTTGAGTTAGACTCCCAGAAGTGAAATCAGAAGGCCAAGGGGCATAAACATTGTTTTAGGTAGGACAGTAAAGCACAGACTTTAGAGGACTGCCTGGGTTCAAATCCCACTTTGGTCGCTATTGGGTGATCTTTGGCAAAACTACTGTGTGGCAAAACTACCTGACAGCAATCGCTTAAGCATAGTTTGAGAATAACCTTGTGGTCTAAGAAGAACGTGAGTTCAGAGTCCTGAGCGAAGTAATCCGGGAGTGGCCAACCACTCAGAAATTCACTCCTTCTCTAAGAAGGACACCCAAACCCCCGGCCCACCTCTTGCAACGCCAGCTGTACAGGGGATCAAGGCTGTTTGTTGGGGTTGAATGGAGTCGCTAGGTGGAGGGTGCTAAGTGAAAGTGCTGTTATCAACCACATGCTTTTTACAAATGGTAGTGGTTCTCCTGGCCAGCCTGCCGCCACTGGACTGTCCCTGTTTGTGAGTACCCCAATAAACCCTGGGCCTCCTTTGCCGTCTCCAGGTCACTTCAGCTCTCAGACACAATGTCAGCCCTACTGAGTCCACAGGGGTGCAGCACAGCTACTTAACTCTCTGCCACCACAAGATGGGGATGATGGCAACAGTCCCTCTGATACAGGAGCTAGAAAGAAACTATTTAGGCATTTCGTGAGGGTTAGGGAGTCCTCAGCAAGGTTCCCTTTTAATAAAAAGCAGCCCCCAAATCATTTCTTTTCTAACGAAGAGCAGCCTGAAAAATCAAGCTGCAGAGATAGATGAGCCAGCCGGAAGCTTGCACGGGTGAATGCCGGCAGCTATCCCCACAGAAAGCGGCTACCTAGGAGCCCGGCACATCCAACATGGAGGCTCCACCTTCCCTTTCGTCACCACGCGTGCAGTAAGGAAACAGGCAGCATGGCACTGGCCAGGCGGAGAACACATCTGCATAAAAAGAGATTAGGGCGGGACAGCCCGCTTCTTTGCATGCTGTGTAAATGGCACACTTGGTCCAACCAGTCTTTTGCATCCCATGTAGATCAGACACCACCTCCTCAAGCTCATCTATAAAACCAACCGCATCTTGCCGAGAACCCAGGAACCTGTTCAGGACCCCCTCCTCTGCACAAGGGAGCTTCCCTCTTTCTTTTGCCTATTAAACTTCTGCTCTTAAACTCGTTCCTGTGTATCTGCTTCCTCAATATCCTCGGTGTGAGACGACAGGCCTTGGGTATGTACTTCAGACAACGGGGGCTGTTATCAGGATTAAGTGAGATAATATATATAAAATGTCACAAGTAGTTCGAGTAAGCCCTCAACAAATGTTCACATCTGTGACTGGGATTGTTACCATCATTATTGTCTTCATCACTGCTTACTGATTTATACATTTATATGTTTATATAATTCATTAACACATTTTATTATATGCTTATGTTCACATATTATTTATTTATTTATTTATTTATTTTGAGACGGAGTTTCGCCCTTGTTACCCAGGCTGGAGTGCAATGGTGCGATCTCAGCTCACCGCAACCTCCGCCTCCTGGGTTCAGGCAATTCTCCTGCCTCAGCCTCCTGAGTAGCTGGGATTACAGGCACGTGCCACCATGCCCAGCTGATTTTTTTGTATTTTCAGTAGAGACGGGGTTTCACCATGTTGACCAGGATGGTCTCAATCTCTTGACCTCGTGATCCACCCGCCTCGGCCTCCCAAAGTGCTAGGATTACAGGTGTGAGCCACCGCGCCTGGCCTGTTCACATATTATTTATATACGTTCATGCTTAGTTTGTAATATGTGTTTAATATACTTATGCCAACAAACATACTTCTACTCGAATCTCATTCACTGCAACAGCATGCATATTATTTTCTTCTTTGCTGATCTGAGGACAGAAAATATTTTCATCTGCATTTCTTTGAATCCAGTTTAGGTTGACCTTTTTTTTTTTTTTTTTCCAGGGGAAAGTGCGAACGCAGTCCCCCACTACCACAAATTATGCAGTCGAGTTTCCCACATTTGGGGAAATCACAGGGGTCAGCACATCCGGAGTGCAATGGATAAGCCTCGCCCTGGGAAAACCACCTTCGTGATCATGGTATCTCCCCTGCCAGGTAAGTATAGGTTGACCTTTTAAAAGTTGATTTTCATATTTTTCAGCGTTTATATTTGTTTTGTCAATTTTCTGTCCATATCCTCAGCCTACTCATGCAGGAAAGCCTTGGTGAATTTCTAACTCTCCCCAAACTCACTCTCAGAGGTGTTCCAACCAGAGCAACTGCATCTTGAATGGGGGCTGGGTAAAATAAGGCTGAGACCTACAGGGCTACATTCCCAGGAGGTTAGACATTATTAGTCACAAGATGAGAAAAGGGGTCAGCAGGACTGGCACCAAAGACACAGGTCATAAAGATCCTGCTGATGAAACAGGATGTGGTAATGAGGCCAGCCAAAACCCACCAAAACCAAGATGGTGATGAAAGTGATTCTTGTCACCCTCACTGCTCATCATATGGTAATTATAATGCACTAGCTGCTAAAAGACACTCCCACCAGCATCATGACAGTTTACAAATGCCACAGCAACATCAGGAAGTTTCCCTAGGCAGTCTAAAAGGAGAGGAACCCTCAAGTTCCGGGAATTGCCCACTCCTTTCCCAGAAATCTCCTGAATAACCCACCCCTTGTTTAGCATGTAATAATGAAATTACCATAAAAATGGCCAACCAGCAAGGCTTGGTGCTGCTCTGTCTATGGAGTGACCATTCTTTTGTTTCTTTCTTTTTTTCTGAGGCGGAGTTTCACTCTTGTTACCCAGGCTGGAGTGCAATGGCGCGATCTCGGCTCACCGCAACCTCCGCCTCCTGGGTTCAGGCAATTCTGCTGCCTCAGCCTCCTGGGTAGCTGGGATCACAGGCACACGCCACCATGCCCAGCTAATTTTTTTGTATTTTTAGTAGAGACGGGGTTTCACCATGTTGACCAGGATGGTCTCGATCTCTCGACCTCGTGATCCACCCGCCTCGGCCTCCCAAAGTGCTGGGATTACAGGCTTGAGCCACCGCGCCCGGCCATTCTTTTGTTTCTTTACTTTTCCAATAAACTTGCTTTCACTCTATGGACTCTCCCTGAATTCTTTCTTGCATGAGATCCAAGAATCCTCTCTTGGGGTCTGGGCTGGGACCCCTTTCCCGTAACAGCACCTTCGTTAAAATATTCCTAATGTGAGCATGCCGATTCTTTGCCAGGCAGAGTGAGAGGCCCTGGAGATAGAACGCAGGCAGGGAGGGATAAACAGACATTCAGTTGCAGCCTGTCTTGAGGTGTGGGTGCCATGAGGGTATTTGAAAGGGGGATCTTTCTAGTCTGGGGGACGGAGGCAGGCTGCCCTGAGAAGGTGATGCTGGGCTAAGAGACCTGAAGGAGGAAAAAGGCAACAGAGAGAGGCAGAAGAAGACATGTGAGCCAGAGAGAGAGCTCAAACCACAATCACAGAAAACAGACAGTTGCCACAGAATATGTGAAAGTGCTTTGGAATTCTCAGGCAGCTAAGCCTTCCAATGAAAAGTAATCATGGCCAGGCACAGTGGCTCACACCTGTAATCCCAGCACTTTGGGAGGCTGAAGCGGGAGGATCACCTGAGGTCAAGCGTTCAAGATCAGCCTGGCCAACATGGGGAAACCCCCTCTCTACTAAAAATACAAAAATCAGCTGGGCATGGTGGCATGCACCTGTGGTCCCAGCAACTGGGGAGGCTGAGGCAGGAGAATTGCTTGAACCCGGGAGGCGCAGATCCAAGATCTTGCAGTGAGGCAAGATCGCACCATTGCACTCCAGCCTGGGCGACAGAGCTAGACTCCGTCTCAAAAAAAAAAGAAAAGAAAAAGAAATGTAATAATAATAATGGCTTGGCTCTAATAGACCAGGAGAGACTTCGCTGTAGGCTCACCAGCATCCAGGCTCTGCTTCCTGTCTGTTTCCTCTTTGTTTCTGTCAACGGAGCAGTCCCTGCGCTTCCAAAGTTCCCAGAAATGCAGCTTTTTACTTCTATGTTACACCTAACAATCTATTTCAGGATCAGCCCCAGTGGCTGGGAATCAGCTCACACTGGAACTTCTAGGAAAGATTTACTGTTGCCTGTGAGGAAACACAAGGGCTTTCAATTTTCAGCCAACATTTCCTTATTTTCTAGATGCTCAAGAAAATCTGACCGTGACGGTCAAGGTTTTCTTCAAAATATGCAATGTTAATTCCATGTATTACACGGTTTCCAATAAATAGTGTTGGAACATTCCCCACTGTTCACTAGACCCTCAGATAGTCAAGGGTCCCCTCCTGAAACCATTTCCAAGTCTGCTGGAATGTTTGAATTAACATAAGAAAAGAATCCAAAGGCTTAACTCCCAACCAGGAGAACACAGTAACTGAAGGCAAACAACGTAATAGAAAAGAAATGGGAGGGCGTTTCCCTGGACAGTGCTGGGGACTGCACTAAAAGGAAAAGCAGATGAAGGGGTGTCACGCTAAGAGACTCTACCAGCACCCGACCCAACCTGCAGCTTTGAGTGATGCTGGGAGCGACTCTCCATCTTCCACCTTTTGTAACTTACCCATTACCCCATAAATTATTTGAGGGTAGAAGTCAGTCTCTGAGTTGTCCTCAGAATGGAGGCCAAATCAAAGGCCCCTCTTCCACCACTTCGGACAGGGAGAAATTAAGCTCTGGCCTCACAACTGGTAGCACAAACCCAGAATGTTTTAGGGTAACTGCCTTACATAGAGTAAAAGTTAATTAACTAATTAGTCAGATAACGATACAGGCTTCCTGCTCCATCTCTTCAGAATACTCCTAGTTGCCATAGCACAATCGATAAGTCAAAAAGTAGTTTTTCAGCTGGTTCTGTATTAAGTGCTCAGAGGCACAGCGGAAAAAAAAATCGCCTTGTCCACCAAGAGCCCATCGTTTATTTGGTTTAAATTGTCTGAAAGTGTCTCTTCGAAAAGTCGACGTCATGGGGAGAAACGGTGGAGGGATAAGATAAAAAGAAACAGAACAACCAAACACAGTGATATAAAGTTCCTTGGTTCTTGGTTTGAAAAAAAAAAAAAAAAAGGTAAGAAATACGTTTTGTGAACAATTGGAGAAAATTGAATATTAGATGATATTAAGAAATTGTTGCAACTTTTATTACATGTGATGATGATTTTGTGATTCTGCAGGAGAAAGTCATTATTCACAGGAGATGCATTGGAAACCGCCTTTGCAAAATGATGACTGAGGCAGTAAAAGATCTAACTTAGCCGACATCTTGCTTCTAACCTCCAAGGTGTCTGCGTTCATTCCTGGGCGTAGGCTGAACTAACTTTGGGAGCAACTCAGTTTGTAGCTTGTAGCTTAAACAAAGACTAGTTTGTAGCTTAAACAAAGACGTAGTTTGTAGCTTAAACAAAGATGTGGTTTATAGTTTAAACAGCCCTTTCCCAAAGCAGACCTCCTTCTTGCCTGGAGACTAGACTAGGAGACTAGAAATGATGGTTTAGAAGTCATGCAGCTGGAGGCTACAAGATTCTGACCCTCCCTGAACTGTTCCTAAGATCAGGGCTTGAGATATTTTGCAGACCTTGCACTTGATGGGTCAGGGGCACCACCTAGATGGGTCAACTGGCTTATCTGATCTTGTGGCCCTACCCAGGAACTGACTGAGCACAAGAAGACAGCTTTGACTGATTTCAGCCCTGACCAATCAGCACTCCTGGCTCACCGGCTTTCACCGACCCACCAAGTTATCGGTAAAAACTCTGCTCCCTGAATGCTCGGAGAGACTGATTTGAGTAATAATAAAACTTGTGTCTCCCGAACAGCCGACTCTGCATTAATTACCCTCTCTTTATTGCAATTCCCCTGCCTTGATGAATCAGCTCTGTCTGGGCAGCCGGTAAGGTGAACCCCTTGGGCAGTTACACATGCTAAGGAACTATTTAGGGGTGAAGTCTTATGATGTCTGCAATTTGCTTTGAAATGTTTGGGCAAATCATATACAAACACAGATAGGTAAGGTGGGGAGAGAGAAAGAGAGAGAGAGAGAGAGAGAGAGAGAGAGAGAGAAAGAGAGAGATAATAGGTCATAAAGCAAATAGGGCAAAATGTTAACAATTCCTAAATCCAGCTGGTAGATATATGGAGTTCACCTTTCTCTCTGTTTCAAACTGTCCATAATAAAAAGTGTTATCTGTCAAACTGTTCATAATATAATATTACTTACATGAGATATAATATTGCTAGTATGAGACTCTTACTGGTGGATATGTTATCCAAGCTGTTTAAAAATCTACCTGCTCAGATTGGTATTGTGTGAGAAAACCATTTTGTCTTCTGGGGAAACAGAAAGTCTGTTATTAAAGGTATATAATAACAATGACAATCAATGCCTTACTATTTTCAAGCATTTTTATATACGTTCTACCATCTAGATCAGGGGTTGGCAACTTTTTCTAAAAAGGTACACCTACTAAATGGCTTTGTGGGCCAGTCTCTGTCACAAACATTCAACTCTATCCTGTGGTGTGGTTATGGATGTGCTCCAATAAAACTTTATTTGCAAAAGAGGTGGCAGACTAGATTTGGTCCACGGGCTGTAGTTCGCCAACCCCTGATTTAAATCCTTGCAGTTATGGGTAGGTACTATTTTCATCCCCAGTTTACAGATGAAGACACCAAAGCTCTCCAAGACTGGTACTTGTTCAGCCAGTTCCGTGGCAAAGTTGGCATTCAATCCAATGTTCTATCTCCACTAAATCATGTCTCAACAAACAAAACTGCCATATTGTCCCCCAGAATAACTGTGCCATGTTACACACCTGCCAGCAATATATGAGTGATCCAGTCTCCCCGCATCCTCACCAGCATTTGATGTTGTCACTATTTTTGATTTTAGCCATTCTGATGGGTGTGTGATGACATATCATGGCTGTCTTGTGTTTTCCTAATGGCTAATGATGTTGAATATCTTTTCAAGTGCTCGTGTGTTATCTTTAATCTTCTTCGATAAAATGTTTCTTCGTGTCTTTTGCCCATGTTCTAGTCAAATTGTTTGTGTTTTTACTACTGAGTTTTGAGAGCTTTTTTATATTCTAGATACAAGTTCTTTGTCACATATGTAGTTTACAAATATTTTCTCCCACTCTCCAGTTTGTCTTTTCTTCCTCTTAGAGAGGTATTTTGCAGAGCAAATTTTTTTCATTTTGATGAATCCCAATTTATCGATTTTTCACTTTATGATCATGTTTTTGGTTCTCTAGTCAAAGAATTACCACTAGATCCTAAGTATTTTTCTCCTGTTTCTAAGAGTTTTTAAATGTTATGGTTTACATTTAAGTTCACCATTCATTCTGAGGTGTTTGTTTTTGGTTTTGGCTTTTTTGAGATGGAGTCTCACTCTGTCACCCAGGCTGGACTGCAGTGCCAAGATCTAGGTTGACTGCAGCCTCCACCTCCTGGGTTCAAGCGATTCTCATGCCTCAGCCTCCCAAGTAGCTGGGATTACAGGCATGCATCACCACTCCCAGCTAATTTTGTATTTTTAGTAGAGACGGGGTTTCGCCACGTTGGCCAGATTCAAACTCCTGACCTCCACTGATCCCCCTGTCTTGGCCTCCCACAGTGCTGGATTACAGGAGTGAGCCACTGTGCCCAGCCCATTCTGAATTAATTTTTGTAAAGGTATGAGACATAGGTCAAAGTTCGTATTTTTGTCCATGAATGAACAATAGCTCCAGCACCATTTTTACAAGGGGATATCTTTTTTCCACTGAAATTTTTTTTTTTTTTTTTTTTTTTTGTACTTTGGACAAAACTCATTTGGGAATTGTGTGGATCTATTTCTTGGTTGTCTAATTGGTCAATTGATCTAAGTGTTTGTTGATCCTGTACAGCCTTTAATCCTATAGCTGCACAGTAAGTCTTGAAATTGGGTAGACTTAGTCTTCTCATGTTATTTACCTTTTCCAAAATTGTTTTAATTATTCTAGTTCCTTTACCTTTACCTTTCAATATAAATTTTAGAATGCTATTGCCTATTAAAAAAAAAAAACTTCCTGGGATTTTGTTGGGAATTGTGTTAAATATGTATAGCAATTTTGGGAGAATTAACATTTTTATTATGATGAGTCTTCTAATCCATGAATATAGTATACCTCTCCATTCTTCCTGCTCACCAAGAAACCTTCTGAGCACAAACTGGCTTCCTTGGATGTCTGCCTTAAAGACATATATTACTCACTCTGGCATGCATGATCCAGTAAGTGTGTAAAACTGGCCATCTCAAAATTAAAACAATGAGAAATAAGTTTTCAATTATCAGATTAACAAATTAAAAATAATACTGGTACCCAGTGTTGGCATCAGTTTGGAGAGGCAGGCACTCTTGTACACTGTTGAGTGAGAGTGTAAATTGGTACAATTTTTTCCAGAGTACAATTTGATAATATGTATGGGGGAAAAAAATCCTAGAATTTGGTGTACCCTGTGACCCATTCTTCTACTTTTAGGAATCTATTTAGAAGATGACATTTGATAAGACTCCGTCTTGCTAGGAGACTCATTTTTGCTCTCCGGATGGCCTTGAAGAAGCAAGCTGCCATGTGTGAAGCTGCCTTGTGAGAACTGCTGACAGGTAGCAAAGACAAGTACAAATGGAAGCTCTTAGTCCTACAGATATAATGAAATAAATTCTTCCAACAGCTGAGTGGACTTGGAAGAAGATTCTTCCCCAGTTGAGCCTCCAGATGAGAACACAGCCTAGCCAACACCTTGACTGCAGTCACAAAAGACCCTAAGCAAAGAACCCAATTAAGCCATGCTTGGGGTCCTGATCTACAGAAATTGTGAGGTAATAAATGTCTGGTTTTAAGCTGCTAAGTTTGTTGATAGTTTGTTTTATAGTGATAAAACTAATATACTGTTTTAAGCAAATAATGGAGTAGTGAAGGAAGATTTATACCAAAAAGCATCAATCAATATTTATAATCACAAAGGACCAGAAAATTCAAAATGTCCCAAACCACAAAATTCATTAAGTAAACTACATAATAAATAGTATCATGGGTGCGGTGGCTCATGCCTGCAATCCCAGCACTTTGGGAGGCCAAAGAGGGTGGATCATGAGCTCAAAAGCTGGGTGTGGTGGCTCATGCCTGCAATCCCAGCACTTTGGGAGGCTAAGGAGGGTGGATCACGAGGTCAAGAGCTCAAGACCTGCCTGGCCAAGATGGTGAAACCCTGTCTCTACTAAAAATACAAAAATTCACTGGGTGTAGTGGCAGTTGCCTGTAATCCCAGCTACTTGGGAGGCTGAGGCAGGAGAATCTCTTGAACCTGGGAGGTGGAGGTTGCAGTGAGTCAAGATCACAGCACTGCACTCCAGCCTGGGTGACAGAGAGAGACCCTGCCTCAAAAAATATGTGTGTGTGTGTGTGTGTGTGTGTGTGTGTGTGTGTGTGTGTGTATAATGTAGGGTATCCCAATTTTTCCCTAATATATGTACAAATTATATATTTATTATTTGCATGTATGTTTACATGTGTATATTTGTATAGGAAAAGGCTTGACATGGCCATGTATGTCTGCCTTAAAGAAGATAATGCACTACTCATTATCACATGCATGATCCAACCAGAGTACTTTGTGACATGGCTGGCACCAAAGATATGTAGCAAGGGAGGCAGCCTAGTGTCGTTAAGAGCTCAGCCTACAGAGGCTGGACCACCTGGGTTCAAATCCTGGCCCCACAAGTTGTAGGCTATGACACCTTGGTAAAGGTATCCAATCTTTCCACGTGTAGTTTCCCACGTGGAATAGGGATGGTAGTAGAACCCACTCTATGGTGATGCCATGGGGATCCAATGAGTTGCTATTTGCAAAGCACTTAAAAATAGTACCTGGCTTATCAATAACACCTGCTCTTAATGTTAATCTCTAGATAATGGGGTTCTTCTTATTTTACGCAACTTTTCCCTGTGGTGCGCCACTTACGCAATTTAAATCAGCTGGCCTTTTGACTTTATGCATCAATCCCACGAAAGCGCTAGAGATTGGCCATTGGGGAAAATGTTACAGAGAACAGAATTGAAACTTGATCTTGAAGGAGGAGAATTTCAACAAGAGGGCAAGGGATGCCATTCTTCCCAGCTGAGGGAGCAGCTTAAACAAAGACACAGCAGAAAGAGGGCAGAGCGTTTTGATGATATGCCCAGAGCAGTTATTATATTGAACAAGCATGACCCATCACATACAATCAGAAAGCAACTTTCTTTCTGTCTCCCACTGTCCTTCTAAGCGCACTCTGCAGGGACAACTCTCCTTCCCCTAGGTGGAGTATGGGGTAGATCATTTACCTTTTCTTGTCACTCTGAGGTAGAATGGTTCTTCATGCCTTTTGAGTCCTAAAACCCAATTTCAATGCCATCATTAAAATGTCCAGTTCATATAAAAATCAGAACACTGCCAGGCGCAGTGGCTCACACCTTTAATCCCAGCACTTTGGGAGGTGGAAGCGGGTAGATCACTTGAGGTCAGGAGTTCAAGACCAGCCTGGCCAACATGGTGAAACCCTGTTTCTACTAGAAATACAAAAATTAGCGGGGTGTGGTGGCAGGCGCCTGTAATCCCAGCTCCTCAGGAGGCTGAGGCAGGAGAATTCCTTGAACCCAGGAGACAGAGGTTGTGCTACTGCACTCCAGCCTGGGGAAAAGAGCTAGACTCTGCCTCCAAAAAAAAAAAAAAAAAAAAAAAAAAAAAAAAAATCAGAACTCCAAAGTTGATTTAAAGTTGATTGTTCTCCCTGCCCCCAGTCCAGGCCTCATTGCTTCTCTCTTTCCCCTTCGGGAAGAAGAAAAGGCGATGGGAGCCCCAAAAAAACTGGGACATGGCTGACATCATGATGGTCGTATGGCTTCTGGTTCTCTGGTCTTGGTATGTTTAAAGCTGAGCCTTCTTTCATGGTACCTTTGTAGGGTCTCACCCGGCAGCCCCCTGGGCCAGGTTGATGCATCTCTGTTCTTGCTGGTTGGACCTTTCTCGGCCCTGAGAATCCTGTCGCACCACCCACTTCTATTTACTGAAGGCTGTTCACCAACTTGGTCAGGTGGCCTCTGCAGCAGGACCTACGACAACCTCACACTGGCTGCTGCTATGCCTACGGCCCACTAGCTGGTCCAGGAGATAATATTCCAACATGCTTTACCCCAGCAAACTCTAGGTGGACAGAACATCCCATACAGACGCCTCTCCTTACCCTCGTCCAAAACACAGCTTACCAGCCCCCCCCCGCCAGCCTTTAAGGTGCCAGATGCCAGACCACTGTGTCCCATCTCAAGAAGGCAAAGCTCTCTTAGGGGTCGGAATAAAGCTCCTCTCCCGCTGGGGAGAAGAGACAGAAGGAACTCACAGAACAACACATCCGAAGAAACCCTCTTCTTATTCACAGTGCTGGACGCTCTTAATACTCCTGACGTGTGCGGGGTTAGGACTCCAGCACTCAGCGGACAGGCACTTCTTTGGAACATTCTGCCCATGGGGGCAGCCCGTCCTTTGGAATGTCATGTCTGTTGTCTCGGCGCTTCCACCCAAGCCTCCGTGAACACACCCTCTCCATCTGTACACTCCCGTGTGCTTGGCACTCACCTGTGGTAAAAGGTGAGGCTGGCAAGACAGGGCAGGCTCGATGAGAAAGTCCAGGAGGAGGAAAAAGGGTTAGAAAGACAGAGTGGGCACGCCAGGGTGATGCGAAGTTGGGCCTTTCAGGGAAAAGGAAATGGTTGGGAAGAGCCGAGCGCGGAGGGTGCTGCGAGTTAGATCTGGGCTTCCTGCGGACACGGGTTCCCAGGTCCTTGGCACGGGCCTCCCAATTTTCGAGGCTGCACGTAGGGCTGACTTTTCCACCAGGCGCAGCAGGAACAGCGCCTAGGCCCAAAATACTTGTAGGAGTGCAAGAAATGTTTTCCTTTTTTTTTTTTTTGAGACGAAGTTTCGCCCTTGTTACCCAGGCTGGAGTGCAATGGCGTGATCTCGGCTCACTGCAACCTCCGCCTCCTGGGTTCAGGCAATTCTCCTGCCTCAGCCTCCCGAGTAGCTGGGATTACAGGCACGCGCCACCATGCCCAGCTAATTTTTTGTGTTTTTAGTAGAGACGGGGTTTCACCATGTTGACCAGGATGGTCTCGATCTCTTGACCTCGTGATCCACTCACCTCGGCCTCCCAAAGTGCTGGGATTACAGGCTTGAGCCACTACACCCGGCCTATGTTTTCCTTTTAAAATCAGAGCGAGGAACAAACCCTGAACTTACGTCGAAGACAATGCTTGAACACATACTATTAATAGATTTGCCTTTATACCAATGCAGTTGTAAAAATGTCATTCTTAAATTTTATTTCTATGGAGGAAGAGACCTTCAAAGGCAAAAATGCCTAGTGCCCACCAAAGTCCAGATGCGGCCCAACTGGCTTCTTGCCTTTCATTTCTGGTTGCTGAACACATGGCTACTCAGGCAATCTCAAAGTCTGACCTGGAATCCCCTGCTCTTTCCTTCCCCATTTTTCACCCTTACCCACGCTGCCCTGGCCCCAGCTTCAGTGAGGCATTCAGTTCTTGGCCTCCATCATGTTTGGCCAGTTAGCCTACTGGTCTCTTCCCAGCAGCCCTAACCCAGGACTCAGTCCTTCGGCCTTCACTAGTGTTGGGTACACGGCCACGCTTCCTTTGAGCACCCCCAACCCTGAGTCAGTCAAGCCTCCTCTTCCTCTCCTCCTAAACCTTATGGTTTCGTCTTGGAGGAGAGACCCACCATCTTGTGCCGAAGATGCCACCACAAATCTGAGCCCAGGCGTCCATCTGGGCCTCAGTGTTGCCTGGCAACCTTCTCATCCTGCCTAACCTCACTTCCAGGGGCATCTTCCTGGTCTTCTGCAGGCTTCTCACCTGCTCACTTGGTGGTGGTGGGTCAGCCCGTTGCTTAAGTCATGGAGACTACCTTGCGAGACGGTCTCACATCAGCCTCTTCCCCACTAACTCTCTCGGCGTCTCCTCTCACCTTTTCCTCTTCCCCTCCTGTCTAAAAACAACACTGTTTCCTCCTTCCTCCTGCCCTCAGTTCAGAACCCTAGCTGCTTCCCTGTTTCCCTTTCTGGGTGTTGCTCTCCTCACCCATCTTGATGTACTACCCCCCCACAGAGGGGAAAAGGGGATGGAAGACCAAACGCTGTGACCACACGGACAGTCCCCTTTCTCTTCTCATCAGCCTAAGAACATCCTGGAATCTTCTGTCTCGGAATATCACATGTCAAGCTAATAGTCCAGCTTAGAAAGCCTCTGGCAGGAAAAGAATTGGGACGTGGTGTTGCCTCTGCAAGGGTGGTGGGGGCTCAGGAACGTGCAGGCAGAAGAGGGAAGGAGACGAACCCTGCAGGATCTGCCGTAGTATCAGCTTTTGAACAGGACACTTGTTCAAAGGGGAGCATTCCTCCCTCCCTGCCCTTCACTGCCAAGCAGCTCCCTGGGAGATATTTTCTTCAAAAATACCACTTGTTCCTGTGCCACATGCCAATCTATTCTTGAGAATCCCAGGTACTAAGCATTTTGTGTGTTCCCCAGTTTTTGACGTGATGAGGCTGTCGTAACAACCACTTTGACCTGTCCATGACCCCATCTCTGATGATTTCCTTAGAGGGAATGGCTGAAAGTGACCCACCAGATTCCTAAAAGCGAATTACCAGATCAATGCAGTTTCTCATCTGTGGGGCCAAACTCTCCCTCTAGAAACTGGTCGAACCCAGGTGCCCATAGCAATGCCAAAGAGTGCCTCTCCCCATGCAGCCTCCCACCTTCGAATATTTTTAATCTGTGCTACTTTAACAAGTCAAAATGTGTTGTCTCATGGTGTTAATTTGCATTTCTTTTATTATTGCTGAGGTTGAAAATGTGTTCAACTTTCCATTTGCAACTAATTATTATCCAATTATAGTTCATCTTCAATAAATTGTCTATTCATAGTCTGCTCATTTTTCTTTTGGGAGTTTTGTCTTATTAGCCCAAGTACTTTGTTCTCTTAAGGATATGACTTATTGATGTATTTTATCAGATGTTAATTTTCCCAGTTCATTTTTGATTTTTCATTTTTCTATGAGATCTTATATGTATACATGTATGTGGAAATTAAATTTGTTAAGTGGCCAATCTATTAATTAATTTACTTTGGGGATTTTTTTTCTGTTGCTTTTACACTTGGAAAGAATGAGTTTTCTTATCCAGGAACATGCATAAACAACATCACATACATTTTTCCTAATATATCCATTGTTTTATTTACGTATATATTTCCTTGATGCAACTAAAATTTATTTGGAATTTGGAATGAGCTGAGACTCTTAACTGTTTTTTTCCCCAGAGTCAATTTTCCCCAAATTATTAACTATGTATTAACCAAGCTGTCCCTTCCACTCTTTAGGGGTGCTTTCTTTATTACAATTTTTTTCTTTGTCTCAATGGATATAGTAGTATGAGCTTTTTGGTTTGTTTGTTTTTTTGAGATGGAGCCTCACTCTGTGGCCCAGGCTGGAGTGCAGTGGCATGGTCTTGGCTCACTGCAACTTTTGCCTCCTGGGTTCAAGCAATTCTCCTGCCTCAGCCTCCTGAGTAGCTGGGATTACAGGTGCACACCACCATGCCCAGCTAATTTTTGTATTTTTAGTACAGCCAGCATTTCACCATGTTGGCCAAGCTGGTCTCAAACTCCTGACCTCAAGTGATTTGCTCACTTCAGCCTCCCAAAGTGGGAATTACAGGCATGAGCCATGGTGCCTGGCCCCTTTATTGTAATTAAACATACTATCTTAAGTCTATTTTTGAGCTCTCTTTTCTGTCTCTTGATATGCCTGTGCATTCTTAATGCCATGCTCTGTAACTATTATAGCTTTAGAATATGTTTGCTATCTAGTAGAGTAAGTCCCCCTCCATTAGTTTTCTTATACAAAAGTCTCACCCTTACCTATTTATTCTTCATAAACTTCAGAATCATTTTTGTTAAGTTTCTAAAACTCTAAGGGATTAGTTAGTTCAACTGATTCTATCTCCACATCTTTTTTATCCATCCATTTCTTTTTATTTCCACTGTTATTCTTCCAGCAATGGGAAGCAAAGGTCTTCCCATTGCTTTCCTGGTAAATAATTGATTGTTCTCCTGGTGAACTTAGCAGTTGGCTTACTCAGGGCACCCTGAGACCCCTGTTAAGAACATTAGCTGATAGGTTGGGTGTGGTGAAGCTGATAGGTTGGGTGTGGTGACTCTGACCAACGTGGTGAAATCCATCTCTACTAAAAATTAGCCAGGCACGGTGGTGGGCACCTGTAATTCTGGCTACTCAGGAGGCTGATGCAGGAGAATCATTTGAACCCAGGAGGCGGAGGTTGCGGTGAGCCGAGATCTCACCACTGCACTCCAGCCTGGGTGACAGAGTGAGACTCTGTCTCACAAAAAGAAAAAAGAACAACAGCTGATACTTAACAACACTAGGTTGAACTTAACCCACACAATTAGTATTCTATATGCATCAACTGTAGCAAACGGTCTTACTGTTCCAAAGTGTCTGTCATCTCTCCCTGAAGAAGAATTATATTTTCTTTTTCTTTTTCTTTTGGAGACAGAGTCTTGCTCCGTCACCCAGGCTGGAGTGAAGTGGCACAATTGTGGCTCACAGCAACCTTCACCTCCTGGCTTCAAGTGATTCTCCTGCCTCAGCCTCCCAAGTAGCTGGGATTACAGGCACCCGCCACCACACCTAGCTAAATTTTTGTATTTTAGTAGAGATGGGATTTCACCGTGTTGCCCAGGCTGGTCTTCAACTCCCGACCTCAGGCAATCGGCCTCCCTAAGTGCTGGGATTACAGATATGAGCCACCATGCCCAGCCAGAGGATTACATTTTCTTGCCCCATTGGTGAAAACTTGGCCACATGACTTGTAGGATGTAGGAAATGGATATTGATGTGATACATGCCATTTCTGAATAGAATTTTTGTAAGAGTCAGTTTGTGATTCACCATGTTCTTTTTTTCCTTTGTCATAATGATGGATAATCTTTTGATAGAGGCAGCTCTATCATTCTGAGTTCCAGAGTGGAAAAGACATGGATAATAGTCACAGGGGAACCAAATGAACATGCAGCACGAGCAAGAAAGGAACCTCTGTTGATATAAGTTGGTAAAATATTGGTGATGTTTGTTACTGCAGCCTAACATAACCCATTCTGACTGATAAGGAAAATTGTAGAAGACAGTGTGGCAATTCCTCAAAGACATAAAGACAGAAATACCATTTGACCCAGCAATCCCATTACCGGGTATAAACCCAAAGGAATATAAATCATCCTATGATAAAGACACATGCGTGTGTACTTTCATTGCAGCACTATTCACAATAGCAAAGACATGGAATCAACCCAAATGCCCATCAATAATAGGCTGGATAAAGAAAAGGTACATATATACCATGCAATACTATGCAGACATAAAAAAAAAATGAGATCATGTCTTTTGCAGGGACATGGATGGAACTGGAGGCCATTATCCTTAGCAAACTAATTCAGGAAGAGAAAACCAAATCCCACAAGTTGTCACTTATAAGTGGGAACTAAATGATGAGAACACATGGACACACAGAAGGGAACAGCACACACTGGGGCCTACTGGAGAGTGGAGGGTGGGAGGAGGGAGAGGGTCAGGAAAAATAACTCATGGTTACTGGGTTTAATACCTTGGTGATGAAATAATCTGTACAACAAGCCCTCATGACACAAGTCTACCTATAAAACAAACCTACATGTCTACCCCTGAACTTAAAGTTAAAAAAAAAAAAAAGAAAAGAAAAGAAATGGATGATGCATGGACTAACAATTTGAGTATGTCTGTTAAGGGGAAATACAAACTGAGTTTCACTGCTCTAGTATTCCACAACCTCTTTGCTTTTGATCCTTGCTATATCATGCATGAAGACTCTGATTAGCCTAAAATTATCCACAAAGTCAAAAGCATAGACGGCCTGAGGCTCAAAGTCCAACTTCTTGGCTCATATATTTCTTTCTCATTGCCTGAAATTAAGACACCCAAAGGAGTGTCTCTCTGAAAGACAAAAACTTCATAAGCAAAGATTCCTGTAAACTGATAATGAGGCTTTTCTCATTACAGGCACTTGAATATGAGCATCAGTGAGTCTCTCCGGCTGTGATTTATCCCTCCTCCCCTGCCCAAGGGCAGTCTAGCAACTATAAAAAGCTTGCAAATACATCAGAGTATTCAAACCAGGTCAAGACAATCCCCTTTATCTTCCCCTCCTGTATCTGTTAGTCTCCTTTTAGCTGCCTTTTGCTTTCTCTGCTGTCACTGAGAGTAAAATGAAACCAGCTGTCACCAAATAAATGAATGCAGGTGACGTATCACTTCCAACAGGCAGCAAGTATAAGCTTTGGATTTCAGCAATAATTGTGAGAAGGATGAAGGGGGAAAGGGGAGAACAATCCAAATGACACAGAGAAAAACTCTATGCCAAACATACTCACTTAGGTATTCATTCATTCAGACAGTGTTAAGGGAATGTTATTGGCTGAACTGTACACCACTCCCCCAAATTCATAAGTCCTAACCCCTGGTACCTCAGAATGAGACTCTATTTGGAGATTAATCTTTAAAGAGGTGATTATGTTAAACTGATGTCTTTAGGGTGGGCCCTAATCCACTGTGTCTTGGCATCCTTAGCAGAAGAAATTTTGACACACAGAGATGCCAGAAACATGAGCAGACAGGGGAGCGGTCATTTGAAAACAGCAAGAAGTAGGTTACCTGCAAGCCAAGCAGAGGGGCACAGAAGAAACCAAAGCTGCTGGTGCCTTGGGCTTGGATTTTGACCTCTAGAACTGTGAGAATATAAATCTCGGTTGCTTAAGCCACACAGTTTGTGGTATTTGTTTTGGCAGCCCTAGCAAACAACATGCACAGAGGTCCTGGCCTCCCAGAACACAAAGATTAATAGTGACCAAAGAGGAATAAACATAAATAGAAGAAGATGTGATAAGTATTAGGACAGGCAGATGCTAAGAAAGATAATATGGAAGGACCTTGTCTGGAACCAGGGAGAATGGGTGTCATTCAAATCAATTAATAATTCTCATACATCATTATATACTCAACATCTGTACCATTTACTTTGTATCTATCATGAAAAAGACACAATGTTAGAATCTTTTTTTTTTTTTTTTTTTGAGACGGAGTTTCACTCTTGTTACCTAGGCTGGAGTGCAATGGTGCGATCTCAGCTCACCGCAACCTCCGCCTCCTGGGTTCAGGCAATTCTCCTGCCTCAGCCTCCTGAGTAGCTGGGATTACAGGCACGCGTCACCATGCCCAGCTAATTTTTTTGTATTTTTGGTAGAGACGGGGTTTCACCATGTTGACCAGGATGGTCTCGATCTCTTGACGTCGTGATCCACCCGCCTCGGCCTCCCAAAGTGCTGGGATTACAGGCTTGAGCCACCAAGCCCAGCCAATGTTAGAATCTTATAGAATATTATGATGAGTTCAGGTTGCTGATTTGAGTGACAAGATACACAAAAACGAATATATAAGTAGCATATAGTAATCACCTGCCTAGAGACAGTAGCTTGGCCCAAATAATTTCTGTATTTTCATATCAGTTCTATGATTACATGATGTATTTCTTTTTTTTCTTTTTTTTGGAGACAGAGTTTACCTCTTGTTGCCCAGGCTGGAGTGCAATGGAGCAATCTTGGCTCACTGCAACCGCCATCTCCAGGGTTCAAGTGATTCTTCTGCTTCAGCCTCCCGAGTAGCTGGGATTACAGGCATGTGCCACCATGCTCGGCTAATTTTGTATTTTTAATAGACACAGGATTTCTCCATGTTGCCCAGGCTAGTCTCAAACAGCTGACCTTAGGTGATTCACCCCCTCAACCTCCCAAATTGCTGAGATTTCAGGGGTGAGCCACGGCACCCAGCCAATGTGCTTGTATTTCTATGGCAAACACAATACTGAACTTTAGCATTACAAGTGCTTCTCTGTGACAGGAATATACGGGTTTAACAGTGTTTTAGTAAAGCCACTGTGCCATCAGCTATTGCTGTGTAACAAAAGGCCATAAACATCTGAGTGACATTCAGCAATAAACATTTAGTTCTCACCATTCAGACTGGTTAAGTGTGGGCTGGTCTTGCTAGCCTCAGCTAGGTGGCTCTGCTTAGGGTGCTCAATAGTTCCAGCCTTCCCAGGACAGATGGGCTTTCTGCGATGTGGAACTCAGTTTTAAACGAGGACAGTGCTGGGCAAACTGGGAAAGGTAGTCATCCCATCTGTACATGAAGCTGTGGTTCCAGGCGGAGTTTGGCTACTTGCTGAGGCTGGACTCCAAGTGTTCATATGGGGACTCAGACTGAACAGACAGTAGCCCGCCAGGCAAGCTCTTCTCACAGAGACAGCACAGATGTATGAGGGTGAGTGGGAACATGCCATGCCTTTTAAAACCGAAGCTTAGCCAAGAGCGGTGGCTCATGCCTGTAATCCCAGCACTTTAGGAGTCTGAAACAGGTGGATCACCTGAGGTAAAGAGTTCAAGACCAGCCTGGCCAACATGGTGAAACCCCATCTCTACTAAAAATACAAAACATTTGCCAGGCATGGTGGCAGGAGCCTGTAATCCCAGCTACTCAGGAGGGTGAGGCAGAAGAATCGCCTGAACCCAGGAAGCAGAGGTTGCAGTGAGCCGAGATTGCACCACTGTACTCCAGCCTGGGCATCTCAAAAAAATAAACAAAAAATAAAGCCTAAGCTTAGAACTGGTACTCTCTGTTACTTCTAATAAGCAGAAAAATCGGAAATTCTTGACAATACAGTTTGAGAGCCCAGATCTGTCCATGCTTGAAGCAGTTATAACTATCCTGGACTTTTTAGTTATATGAGCCAATGGTTTTTAACTTAAAGTCAGTTGAGTTAGGTTTTCTGATGTCTTTAAACAAGCAGGTTCATACTACAGGGATCACAGATCTCTCTCTCTCTCTCTCTCTCTCTCTCTCTCTCTCTCTCTCTCTCTCTCTCTTTTGTTCTTTTAGGGTAGTAAGGCTGAAAGTTGGACCAGAGATATAAGCAACTTGTAATAAGTTTCTGAGGTTTACAAAAGAAAAGGACCCATGAAGTTTTGCAGCGGACAGGAAAGGAAGGGAGGGTTCAGGATACAGCCTGCAAAATAAGCACCAACTCCTCATCTCTTGTTAAGGGTCCCCACGGAAGCCCACTGCAATGCCCGTCTCCTTTACAGAGAAATATCCTATGCTTTACAGACCAGACTGTTGGATGTACCCCAAACAAAGACCATCTTATCTATCTTAACAGACCATGTATTAAACACCTACTGTATGTGATGCACTGTGCTAGCTTCTAGGGATGGAAGGGAAAGCAAGATAGAGGAGGTCCTTTTCATGGTAAATAGTGAAGTTTGCACAGTTAGCCTCAAACAAGTGATACCCGTAGATGTGGTGAGTGTCCCAATAAAGGCACGTTTGGCAGAAAGAGACTCAGGGAAGAGGTCCCGCATTTTCATTGGTCAAAACCTATTTACCTGTCCTAAGAGACACTGCTTGCTGTAACAAACCACCCCAGCAGCTCAGTGGCTTAATTCAGTTTTCTCTTACATCACAGTCTGATGTGGGTTGGGTGGCTCTCCTGGACGGCTCTTTTCAACAAGCACTCAAGGATCCTGGCTTCCACCACTTATCTTAAACACGTGGCCTCTATGTGGAAGGGAAAGGGAAAGCTTGGAGGACCACACAAGGGGTGTGACAGTCAGGCCCAGAAGTCCGTATGTCACTTCCACCACATCCGACTGGCTCTGTCACATGGCCCAGTCACGTTGCTTTAACCTCACTGCAACACATGCCCAGTGTTATAAGTAAAATTTAGATGCTGCAAAAGAAATAGCACTCGAAGGCCAGGCGCGGTGGCTCACGCCTGTAATCCCAGCACTTTGGGAGGCCAAGGCAGGCGGATCACGAGGTCAAGAGATCGAGACCATCCTGGTCAACATGGTGAAATCCCGTCTCTACTAAAAATACAAAAAAATTAGCTGGGCGTGGTGGTGCGTGCCTGTGGTCCCAGCTACTCGGGAGGCTGAGGCAAGAGAATTGCTTGAACCCGGAAGGCGGAGGTCACACCATTGCACTCCAGCCTGGCGCCTGGTGACAGAGTGAGACTCTGTCTCAAAAAAAAAAAAAAAAAAGAAAAGAAAAAAGAAATAGCACTCGAAGCCAGGCGCAGTGGCTCACGCCTATAATCCCGGCACTTTGGGAGGCTGAGGCGGGCGGATCACCTGAGGTCAGGAGTTCAAGACCAGCCTGGCCAATATGGTGAAACCCCGTCTTAAAAAAAAAAAAAAAGAAACAGCACTCGAAGATAAATGCTCTCAGCAACACGGTTTATTTCTATAGAAGGGTGGAGCGCACAGATGGCATAATGGCAGCTGCATGCTTGGACGTGGGGGGAAGGGGTACTTATGCCTGCTGGGGGGTCGTCCCCACTGCTGTGTCGTTCCCCTGATGGCTAGGGTTAGACCACACAAGCTAGATTAATCCCAATCCCAACTGGCTATTTTAAAGAGAGCAGGGGTCCAAGCTAGAACAGCAGGGTGGGTGTTTTGACAGGAAGGACGGTTACAGGCGGGTCAGAGCAGGTGGCCAGGAGTTATCTAGGTCAAAGAAGGTGACCAGGATGAGTCAGGATGGAGCCAGGGGCCGGGGGAACAGATGTGAACTACTGATTAGAACTGGTGGAGAAGGTTGTTACCAGAATTACAAGGAAATTAAACTTTAAAATAGAGAAAAAATGAGAGCTGAACATACTGGCATACTGATTCTTTGAAGAGAAATTTAGAACTCATTGTATCTAATACCAGGAAGAGAAGATGGTGGGCATCCGGCCAGTTCCTGCAGCGTCATCTTTCAAGGTCTGTCTCCAGTGCCACCAACTCCACAGAATGGGAGATACCCCAACCCTGATGGGAGGCCCCTCCCTCTTCACACGTGCTCTGTACTTTCCTGGTGACTGTGATGTGCTTAGCTTTCTGTGATGGCCATCTGTGAGTCTGCCTGCCCCTCCTAATCAGATGGAAACCTCTTGAGGACAGAGATCCTGTCTGAGTCACCTTAGCATCTCCCATAGCATCTGCCACGCTCCAGATGGTGGGCAGCCCACGTGCTTACGTGCTGAACTGAGGGTGGCAAACTGCCATCACTGGTTTGAACTGTAGAGTAAAAGTTGAAATGTTCTTTTCCCATTCCTTCTCTCAGGCCACCCTGACACCAACTCTCATTCTAAAAATAATCACGGTGGCTTTTAAACGGGAGATTGCTGTGTGCCTATAAAATTCCACCATTGACATTTATGCCTATGTTCCACTTCTTTCTACAATTCATTATATTTTTCCACTCTTTACTCCCAGCTAATGGAAAGTGGGTTTAAAAATAGACCCAATGTATTACAGGAAAATTCTGGATCCTAGAAAAAAGAGAGGGCCACTTCAAAGGAAGTGGGTGGAGCTGCTACCCAGCAGGCTTGGAGGGTGAAGGACCTTTGTTTCTAATGCGTGGTGCTCGGCTGCCCCCTTGCTGGTTCGCCCTGTAGCAATCACGCCCTGTTCCAGCAGGCAGAGGGGGGTCTGGAAGAAATCAGCTTCCCCGGAACTGCGTCCTGAAGCTGTCTGCACAGGAAATATGCACAAAGGGAAAAGGAGGAAAAAGAAATGTGGAACGGATCCAGCTGACTCCCGATTGGCATATCACAGGGGACATTTTCCACCCACTTCCCTGTTGAGTGCGGTAGGTGGGGGGTTCCCTCTCTCCTTCCTGGCATCTGCCTCTATTTTCTGAGAGGCTTTTCTGCTCACTTTACTCTCTTCCTGTTAAGCTGCCTCCCTCCACTCTCTCCTTGAAGCCAAAGACTCAGTTCCACTTTGCCTCCTAGAGTTGTGAAGACCTTGACTTTTTTAAAGACAGGGTCTCACTGTGTTGCCCAGGCTGGAGTGCAGTGGTGCAATCTCGGCTCACTGCAGCCTCAACCTCCCAAGCCCAAGCCAACCTCCCACCTCAGCTCCTGTGTAGCTGGGACCAGAAGCATGCATCACCATGCCTGGATTATTTTGTATTTTGCGTAGAGATGGGCTTTGCCATGTTGCCAGTTTTCAGGCTGGTCCTGAACTCCTGAGCTCAAGCCTGCCTTGGCCTCTCCCAAAGTGCTGGGATTATAGGCGTGAGCCACCCCACCTGACCTAGACCTTCCCTGACTTTTAGAGCTGAAAAAAGACTCAGCAGCAGCTTGTAGGGCTTTTCCATTCTATGGAGCGTGCATCCTGGTAATTCCTCTCTTCTTTTATAGTTCAGAGCTTCCATTGGGGATTTTCAACTAAACTGCAGGACTGCAGAATCCAACCTGTGAAACGGCTCTTAACCAGAGACCTGGGAGGAGACTTTGGAGCTTGCAGGTTCCTTTCTAAGCTCAGGTTAATATTTCTAGGACCAAAGGCACCTTAGCACACACTTCCACATGCCCTTTCCTTTTCATCTTCTCCCCAAATAACGACACGGGAAGGCGGATATTCTTTTTCACTTAAAAGAAAACAGAATCCATGGCCCTCCAGCCACAGTGCTGGGCTGGGGGTCATCCTCTGACATGTTCATCTGGGGTGCTGGGGACTCAGGAGGCACAATGACTTCCTCCAGCCTGTTATGGAAAGCCCAATGGCTCCTGGAGACATGAATGCCTCTTGGGAGGGGAAAATCATATCAAAGGATTAGCTTGATTTCTTCATCACCAGAAAATTAGGTGCCTGATGACTCGGTGTAAGCGTCCTGGAGACCCTTCATCCGCACGTCTCCCACAGCCCCAGTGAAGGCACCTTCCCCTCCCTCAAAACCTATCGTTGCTTGGAAGCAAACAGGGTTAGCAAGAGTTTTTTCGGTCCTAAGTATTTTTTTCTAAACAGTCACTTTACTAGGAGGTAAAATACTAATGTCTTCATCTAACTGAACCATCTGGATCAGAGTAACTGGGTGAAGCTATTTGACAAGAGATGGGAAACAGCCTTCCTTCCATGTGCTAGCACATATTCAGACACAGACCCCAACTCCAGCCCCACAGGTCACAATGTCTACAAAAGCCCCAGAGGAAAGAATTAACAGGGAAAAATAAGTGTTTACTTCTTTAAGTTAAGTATAACACCCCTCAACACACTCGGACACACACATACACACACACACACACACACACACACACCCCACACACACACAATGGCCTATGGGAAAAAACAAACATGTATTATGCCTAAAACATTAGATAAACACCACTTCCTCTTACAGTTGTTTGAAATCCAAAAGATCTCGTTATTGAATTTTCTTGCATTATCCTGATTCCTTAAAGGAAGGAGTCAAATAAATAGAACTGAATTCACACAGACCCCCGCATCATTTGGGCTGTATTAAATCCTTCAGAAGTTGAAGGTGAAGCCCAAGTTTATGAATACAAATTGCTCCTATCATGTGAGGAATAAAATAGCATGTTTTAACTGTGGAAACTGAGGCATAGAGCGTTAAGTACAGACTTAAGAATAATCACAGGGCCAGGTGTGGTGGCTCACGCCTGTAATCCCAACACTTTGGGGAGCCAAGGTGGGTGGATCACTTCAGGCCAGGAGTTTGTGACCAGCCTGACCAACATGTTGAAACCCTGTCTCTACTAAAACTACAAAAGTTAGCCAGGCATGATGGCACCTCCCTGTAATCCCAGCCACTTGGGAGGCTGAGGCAGGAGAATCACTTGAATCTGGGAGGCAGAGGTTACAATAAGCTAGGACTGCCCCACTGCACGCCAGCCTGGGTAATAGAGTGAGACTCTGTCTCAAAAAAATAAAAGGATAATCACAGGAAAGTCTCGCCTTTGTTGCTGGTTCTTAACATTCACTATCGAGCCACAGGATAAAAAGATGTTTGTTTTCTTTTTGAGACAGGGTCTGGCTCTGTTGCCCAGGATGGAATGCAGAGCAGCCTGACCTCGTGGACTCAAGCAATCCTCCCACCTCGGCCTCCCAAGTAGCTGGGACTATAGGTATACCCTACTATGCCCAAGTAATTTTTGTGTTTTTTGTAGAGATGGGGTTTCGCCATGTTGCCCAAGCTGGTCTTGAACTCCTGACTCATGTGATTCACCACCTTCCCTTCCCAAAGTGCTAGGATTACAGGCATGAGCTAACATGCCCAACCCCAAAAGAAATGTTTTTTGTTGTTGTTGTTTGTTTTTTTTAAAGACAGGGTTTCACCATGTTGGTCAGGCTGGTCTTGAACTCCCAACCTCAGGTGATCCGCCTGCCTTGGCCTCCAAAGTGCTTCGACTACAGGTATGAGCCACCATGCCCGGCCTTTTTTTTTTTTTTTTTTTTTTTAAAGACAGGAAGAAATGTTTTTAATGTTAGTGAATCACCTACTTTTTACACACGTGTCCAATTTTTTTTTTTTTTTTTTTTTTTGAGACGGAGTTTTGGTCTTGTTGCCCAGGATGGAGTGCAATGGCAAGATCTTGGCTCACCGCAACCTCTGCATCCCGGGTTCAAGCGATTCTCCTGCCTCAACCCCTTGAGTAGCTGGGATTACAGGCATGTACCACCATGCCGGGCTAATTTTGTGTTTTTAGTAGAGACGATGTTTCTCTATGTTGGTCAGGCTGGTCTTGAACTCACAACCTCAAGTGATCGGCCTGCCTTAGCCTCCCAAAGTGCTGGGATTAACAGGTGTGAGCCACCATGCCCAGCATGTGTCCAATTTTATGGTGACAATGGGAAAAACCATTTTGTCCAGGAATCTTCTAGACTCCAAGTCAATTCAAAACTGGATAACTTCCCCACGCCCCAAAATAATACTTGCAAATGTTTTTACTTAGTCATTCAGTGAACAAACATTTACTCATGGGCAGAGTTTTATTTTGTGAGAAGACACTAAGAAACATGAAGATTCGCTGTCTTTGAGGAACCTTAATTCACCTTGAGAGACAAAAACAAACATAGTCTTGATGACTTGAGAATGGTAACATTTGATATATCCATAAATGGAAAATATATTTTTGAGCTTAATGCAACAGCTCTTTGGGAATAAAAAATTAACGAGTACTCAAAGTGAGGCGGGGTTGATCAGCAAGTTCCCTGTGGAGGAGCAGGCCCCGCTGGGAGCTTGTGTGGATGGTCAGGGAGCAGAAGGCAGGGACACGGTGGGCGGTGGGCGTTGGGGTGGGGGGAGGGCGAGAAACAGTCACAGAAGGCAGGGCAACAACACAGAGACCCCAGGAGCTGCCTTCCCGTCTCAGTCCGGAAATCACACCTCTTCTCGGCTCTTCCATTCCCACTTCTGACCTCTGCTGGCCTCACACTGCCTGGGAAGCCTAGGATTCCAGGGACCTTCACAAAGAACACACAGGGTGCGTGGCCCAGCAGCTGGCTAACAGCAGGAGCTTGACCAAAGGCAGCTGCTGCTATCAATGCCATTGTTGTCATCGCCACGGGCCATGAGCCCCAGATCTGCTATGTCACCTTCATCTGTGCCTTTCAGGAGAATCCTGAATCTGCTGGTCTTCCTTTCTGAGAGAGATGAATCAATGAACAACAACAGAGGACAGGATTTTAGCTGGAAGTTAGTTGGGCAGCCAGTTAGTATTTATAGTCTGTCTGTCCTGTTTCCCTTCCTTCTTATCTTCCTTCCTACGTTAATTTATTAGCTATTGACTCTGTGCCAGGTCAGTGACTGGCACAATGAATGAGATGCATGTGGCCCCAGCTCTCATGGAGCTGACATTCTACCACAGTGAATAAAATGCATGGTTACAGCATGATTAACCCTGCCGTAACCACGTATCTTATTCAATGTATACTTTGGTAGGCCAAGGCAGGTGGATCGCTTGAGCCCAGGAGTTCAAGACCAGCCTGGGTAACATGGCGAAACTCCCATCTCTACAAAAAACACAACACAGGGAACTATCTGACCTGAGGCCCATGCTGAGGCTCAGGACAGGTAGAGGTGGGCCGGGAGAGGAGGTAAAGGGGCTGGTTAGGGGAAGGCCGTCCCGAGCAGGAGCCCCGACATGTACAAAGCACGTAGAGGAATGAGAGAGAGCAGGGTGTGTTGTGAGGGCCTGGGCCTCAGGGATTGAGGTAGGGAGGGCGCATGGGAGGAGACTGGGAAGCCTGGCAGCACCAGGTAAGGAGGAAGTCTGAACATCATACTCAAAGAGAGTCAAATGATCCTACTGGGAGGTAGGAGAGGCAGAAGAATGATGTTACTGTTTTTATAAAATTGATATTTCATCAATTATTAAAACTCAAGAAATCCAGAAAAGTACAAAAAAGAAAAAAATTTCCAACTCTTACTACCCCCAAATAACACTCATAAACATTAGGTGGATGCTTTTCCAAATATCTTGCTACTTGCATAAGAGAGATGGAAGATGGGCAGCAGGTGTGTGGGTGAGCATATGGGCAGGCATGCAGATACACCAAGTTTTGTAAAATTGATATCACACTAAACACAATATTTTTAAATAAAAAGTATTATACTTAATTTTACTTGGATTTAAACAAAGAATAACAAAGTGAAAGTAGAGAGTTTTAGGAATTGACCAACTTAATAGTGCATTTTTGGGGGGGGTATTTTATTTCAAGAGGAATATTTCTGCTTAAGAATATGAATTTCTGTTGCATTTATAATGTAAGGACAACGTGGCTGGGTATAAAATTCTAGGTCTCAGATCTTCTCTTTGGAATTTTGGAAATGTTGCCCAACTGTGTTCCTACCCTTTTTTTTTTTTTTTTTTTTTTTTTTTTTTGAGGCAGGGTCTTGCTCTGTCACCCAGGCTGGAGTACAGTGGCCCCACCATAGCTTACTGCTACCTTAAACTCTTGAACTCCTGGGCTCAGGCAGTCCTTCCACCTCAGCCTCCCAAGTAGCTAGGACAAAAAGCACATGCAACCATGCCCAGCTGCCTACACTGATTTTGTATTAATTCTTTCGCTACACCTTTTCCATTCAGCTTTGCATTAGCTAGGTCTTATCTTCAAATAACTTTTTCAAAGAAAACTTAATAAACATTATGGTCCTCCAATATTTGAAAATGACAGCCTACTGCCTTAACATTCGAATGCAAGGAGAAATCAATTAACAGAACACGTCATCAAATATACAAAATACACTAGATCAGGGGTCCCCAAACTACGGCCTGTGGGCTGCATGTGGCCCCCTGAGGCCATTTATCCGGCCCCCACCGCACTTCAGGAAGGGGCACCTCTTTCATTGGTGGTCAGTGAGAGGAGCACAGTATGTGGCGGTGCCGCAAAGCATGGCGTTGCTCACATACAGTACTACTTCCGGTGACGCGGGATGCATGCGTCACAGCTCCGGAAGCGTGTCATATGACACACATCCAGTCTGCGGCTGCGGCGCCCCACATCACCGGAAGCAGTGTGAAATAACAGCAGAAGTAGGAAGAAAGGCAAAGCACTATAACCATTACTACTCAGTACAATGGCCCCCATACTGCCCCAAATGTACAACAACATAATGGCCCCTATAACCTCCCTTTGCCCAAAAGTCTCCCCCTACGTTACTACGCACCATGTTTCCCCTATTATAAGACCCTGTCTTATATTTATTTTACCCCCAAAAGACGGGGGCTGTCTTATTTTTAGGCGGTGTCTTATAATAGGGGAAGCACGCAGCAGTGGGCTTCCCACAGAACAGGCCCACTGCTGCTGCAGATGTCCAGAACGCTGTATACACAGTGTCACAGGCTGATCACCGCCATCCCTGCATACAGCACTGGAGGCAGTGCTGGGCCTGTGACACTGTATACCGCTGTCTGGGATAGTGGAGGCAGCAGCGCTGGCTGTGAAGGGTGTCACACCTTGCATAGTCCAGCCCTCCAACGGTCTGAGGGACAGTGAACTGGCCCCCTGTGTAAAAAGTGTGGGGACTCCTGCACTAGATGGTGATAAACCTTGTGGAGAAAAAAGTGGGCAGAGTGGTGAGGGAAGGTCTCATAGATAAGACAATGTTCGACTGGAAATCTAATGCAATGTGGGAACCACGCAGACAGCTAGGAGAAAGATCATTCCGGAACAGCAAGTGCAAATCACTGAGGCAGGAATGTGTTAAGGGTGTTTAAGGAAAAACAAAGATACCAGTGTGGCTGGAGCATAGTGAGAGGTGGGGTTGGTGACAAGACAAAGTCAGAAGACAGCAGTTGGCCAGGTCAAGGAGGGCTTTAGAGACTTTGCTAAATGCTTTGGGTTTTATCCTGAATACTGTGGAAAACCATTGAACATCCATTCCTCCTAAGAGTCTTCTGCCTCTCCTACTCCCCAGTAGGATCATTTGACTCTCCTCATTTATTCTCCAGGTGCCAGCCAGAATGATCCTCTTAAAACTTAAGTCAGTGGTCCCCAACCTTTTTGGCACCAGGGACCAGTTTTGTGGAAGATAAATTTTCCACAGACTGGGGGTGGGGAGGAATGATCTCAGGACGATTCAAGAACATTACATTTGTTGTGCACTTTATATTTCTATTATTATTACATTGTAATAGATAATGAAACAACTATACAAATCACCATAACGTAAAATCAGTGGGAGCCCTGAGCTTGTTTTCCCACAGCTAGACAGTCCCATCTGGGGGTGCTGTGATGGGAGGTAGTGACAGATCATCAGGCATTAGCGTCTCATAAGGAGACGGCAATGTATATCCCTCACATGCACAGTTCACAATAGGGTGTGTCCTATGAGAATCTAATGCTGCTGATGATCTGACAGAAGGTGGAGCTCGGCTGTAATGTGAGTGATGGGGAGCAGCTGTAAACACAGATAAAGCTTCATTCACCCCTTCACCCCCTGCTATGCAGCTTAGTTCCTAACAGGCCATACATGGGTACCAGTCCCTGGCCCAGGGGTTGAGAACCCTTGACTTAAGTCACATCATGATGCTATATATGACAACTTGGCTGGGTATAAAAGCCTTGGTTGCACGTTCTTTTCCTCAGAATTTTATAAATATGGCCCCACTGTTTTCTTGCTCTGAATATTGATGTGGAAAGTCTAAAGCCTTATTTATCCTTCCTAAATATTACTTACCTTTTCTGCTCAAATACATGAAAAGTTCTTTCTTTATCCTAAAGATTATTCACTGAACTTAAAGCTCATTGACTGAACCCAAGTAGTTGCAGTGTCCATCAAACTTTCTGAATATATCCAGAAACATAATATGTTATCTTAGGCTGAAAATCAGTATTTTCTTCATTTCCAGGAAAATTTCTTTCAACTTTGAATACCTTTTTGGTTCCACTTGTTGATTTCTCTACTTCTAGATCACTATGGGTCCTTACGTTTGACCCGCCACCATTCTTGCATTCTCCTTAATTGCCTTTCTCTCTTTATTCTATTTCCCCTGGGACAGATATGTAGTAGGCCACACTGTATGAAACGGTCATATTTTTATAGGTCAAAAACAGTCAAGTATTAGCTATTTCACATGGCTTGACCTAGTTTGGGAATTCATTAGAACTTGATTGGTAGCTGAATTCACAGAAATTGAGCTCTTCTCCCCTTCTGTCCTGAAGGAAAATCTTTCCCAGAAGCTCTCATGAGGCTTGTCTTCATGTCTCACAGGCAAAACCTGAATCACAGGCCCACCCCAAAGACCAGTCACTGTGAAAGGGAACAGAATGGCCTTGCTGATTTCATCACGATCCATCCTAGGGCTGGACATGAGACGCTCAAACAAAATCAGATTTCTGTCTCATCAAGGAAGACAGGAGGATGGTTGCTGGGACTACAATGACGACAGAGGAGTGGGCTTGGACCTCAGCCTAATATCAGAGATTAGTGTTCACATGGTTTTCCAGGAAGACCCACACACAGCAGAGTCCCGGGGTTGTGGAGTGGTGCTCCACTGATATCTGGTTCTTCAGAGGGGGAGGTTTGTCACTGCAGAGATGAGACGGATGAGGTCAAGGGCTCTGAAGCACCGAAGGTTTTGAAATCGCATAAAGGGTCTGTATTACCAGGCCCGGGGAAGTGCTAGAGAGAAGAGAAGAGAAACCTGGCCCTGCTGACACTTTAACTAGCCCCATATGAACTTCTTTAAAGAAGACTGAAGAGCAGAGATTTTATTTAAAGGAAAATAAATTCAGGGGCTGAGTTGGGGAGAACACTTATTTCAAAGAGCTTCTCTCCAGGCAGCTCTTCTCTCTGCCCCATAGGAAAGCTTTGTGAAAGAAGTGTCCTTGCCTGCTCAGCCCCTGATGTGCTTGCAAACAGAACAGACTGGGTCTGTGCAGCGGCACTGCAACCCTCACCCCACCCCAGCCACTCATGCAAAAAGCTACTGCCAGTTAGAAATGAAAGAACAAACAGAGGCCTTTTCCTCTGCCTACTGACCTCCTTTTAGGACCCTGGTCTATAAAATATCATCTACAAAAGCATCATCATCATCATCATCATCATCATCATCATCATCATTTCCATTTGGGAAACGGACTAGCTTAGTCTGGTGTTCTTCACTAAACTCTTCAAGCCTGAATCCCAAGGCACGTTCACTGCCTCCCAGCCTATAACACGCCAAGTTAGCAGAACCTGCTGGCTCCCAGCTTTTCCACCTGGAAAGGAGTGAATGCATCCCTCCCTCACTACAAGGGTACGTGATAAAAGATCAGTGAGGCCACAGGAGCCAGGAATTCTCCTCAGCAGCCTCCCTTCCCTCTCAAACCACCCCACGGTACCCTCTGCAACAGGATCTCCAAATATTTTTAATCATGCATCCCTACCAGGAAAAAACAAATGAGTACAGTGTTAGTTGAGTCCTGCAGGAAGCAGACGCTGAGATGCAGTCAGGAGGCTGAGGTTAGCTGCAGGTAACGCCCATAAAAGACATCAGAGAGAGGCACAGGAGTGGGCAGGCCGAGCCTCCAGCGCCATGCAGATCTGGCAGCCACTGCCGGCCCCACCCACGCTCCAGAGCAACTGCACACTGGAGGAGGCCCCCGTCAAGCAGAAATGGCCAAGCCCAAGGGCACCTGCTGTGGTTGGTGATGGGCCGGGCTACCTCTGCTCAGAAGCTGAGGGGGAGCCTGAGAACACTGAACGACAGGAGGCTGACAGGTAACCGCACTCCCTGCCTGAACAAGTTCCTTTTTTTTTTTTTTTTTTTTGAGATGGAATCTCGCTCTGTCACCCAGGCTGGAGTGCGATGGTGCCATCTTGGCTCACCGCAACCGCTGCCTCCTGGGTTCAAACAATTCTCCTGCCTCAGCCTACAAGTAGTTGGGATTACAGGCGCGTGCCACCACACCTGGCTAGTTTTTGTATTTTTAGTAGAGACGGGGTTTCACCACATTGGCCAGGCTGGTCTTGAACTCCTGATCTCAGGTGATCTGCCGGCCTCGGCCTCCCAAAGTGCTGTGATTACAGGCATGAGCCAAGGCCTGGCCTTGGATTTTATTTTTAATTCAAAATTAAGTAGTATTTTGAAGGCCACAAGCATCTTAGTTTTAAGTTTGAGAACTTTTATTTTTGAGGAGGAGTTTCACTCTTGTCACCCAGGCTGGAGTGCAATGGCACAGTCATGGTTCACTGTAACCTCTGCCTCCTGGGTTCAGGCGATTCTCCTGCCTCAGCCTCCCAAGTAGCTGGGATTACAGGTTCCTGCCACCATGCTTGGCTAATTTTTTTTTTTTTTTTGCATTTTTAGTAGAGACGGGGTTTCACCATGTTGGCCAGGCTGGTCTCAATTCCTGACCTCAGGTCATCTACCCGCCTCGGCCTCCCAAAGTGCTGGGATTGCAGGCATGAGCCACCACACCCGGCTGCAAGTTCCATCTTAAATGGAGATCTGGCTCACCTGCTGCATGCCCGTGTGTGTGTATGTGTGTGTGTGTGTGTGTGTGTATGTGTGTGTTGCATGGGCTGCTGTATCATATATTACATGCCCTAATAATAGATCCAAAAATTAAAATTTCACAATGTTGTGACACGAAACACATGAACAGGCACTGTCATGTTCTGCCTCTGCTGGTCCCCTGACTACCTTGCTGTAACTGACTGCAGACTCTGTTCTGGGGATAAACACTTCTGTGCATGCGGATTTTTGTTTTTTTGAGATGAAGTCTCGATCTGTCACTCAGGCTGTAATGCAGTGCAATTTCGTCTCACTGCAACCTCTGCCCCCTGGGTTCAAGCAATTCTCCTGCCTCAGCCTCCGGAGTAGTTGGGACCACAGACGTACGCCACTACGCCCAGCTAATTTTTGTATCTTTAGTGAAGAAGGGGTTTTACCATGTCGGCCAGGCTGGTCTAGAACTCCTGACCTCAGGCGATCCACCCACCTCAGCCTCCCAAAGTGCTGAGATGACAGGTGTGAGCCACCACACCCAGCCACAGGCAGCTTCTTCATGGACCACACCCCGCTTGGCTGAAGAGGTGCTGGCTCCCCTCTGTCTAGCAGCAGCTGATTATTCCATGGGCCTCATGGGCTGCAGGGTCAGGAAGCAATCCCACGATTCAGAGGCACTCACCCAGCCTTTTTATCCCCGGGTTAAGGTCTTCAATCCAGCATCTAAACCACATAACTCCAGTTTTTACTAGAGAAACTCCCAAAGACACATAGCAACTGTCACAACCCGCAGTTCTTCTTGTCCTTCCCTCGACCCTACAGCAAAGCAGCCAGCAGGAGGCAAGACCCTTTGGATGCCGAAAGGGGAGAAATGGATGCTTTGCCACAGTGTCTGCGATATTGATCTGCCATTGTTTGCTTCATCTGCACATTGACAATCCCCAAAGCGCAACCCTCTTCAGGGCACAAGAAGGGTTGCTTAGGGTCTGGGCCTCAAATTCAAGCCCAGACACAACCATCGAGTCTCAGGGATTATGAACAGATGCCCGGCGCCTTGGACACTTCAGGGGCTGCCCAAGCCTCACAATATGTTGACGGTGCTAATACCACCATGACCCAGAGAGCACCCACGTGGCTTTCTGAGGTGCTGTGTCCCCTGCTTTCTGAGAATATAGGGTGTGAAGCTAAGGAGAGGAGACTGAAAGGAAATCCAGAGACCTGAAGAGTGGGAGGAGAGGTGGATCATTTGACAGCAGCTTCCCCCAGGGCAGCAGTCGCGACAATTTGATGATGTTATATCCAGCACCAGGCTCGTCATTGCCAGAGGACAGACCCCACGGCAGCAGAGACTTTTGTCTCCAAAGAAAAGTTCATTTATCTTCGCACAGCAGGGCCCGGCTTTAAATATTTGTTGAGTTCATTCTGCTCTTCTCCTAATATTTAAGTTTCATTAAGGAGCTGAGGTACCTACAATAACAACAGGAAGGGACACAGCAGAGCTGGTCCTTTGTCTTCTCCTTAGGAAGTCTGGGGCCTTTGCTTCTAGTGTGGTGCTGTCGTTCCCAGCAGCGCCATCGTGGGTTTGGGGCCCTCTCTCTTTTTTTTTTTTTTTTTTTTTTTTTCCTGAATCAGAGACTTGTTCTGTCTCCCCGGCTGGAGTGCAATGGTGTGATCTCAGCTCCCTGCAACCTCCACCTACCAGGTTCAAGTGATTCACCCACCTCAGCCTCCCGAGTAGCTGGAACTACAGGCATGTACCACCATGCCCAACTAATTTTTGTATTTTTAGTGGAGACGGGGTTTCACGATGGTGACCAGGCTGCTCTCAAACTCCTGACCTCAGGTGATCCACCCACCTCAGCCTCCAAAAGTGCTGGGATTACAGTTAGTGAGCCACCACACCGGATCTCTTTATTTATTTATTTATTTATTTGAAATGGAGTCTTGCTCTGTCACCCAGGCTGTAGTGCAGTAGCATAATCTCAGCTCATTGCAACCTCCACCTTCTGGGTTCAAATGATTCTCATGCCTCAGCCTCCCGAGTAGCTGAGATGACAAGAGCCCACCACCACACCCGGCTATTGTTTCTATTTTTAGTAGAGATAGGGTTTTGCCATGTTGCCCAGGCTGGTCTCGAACACCTGACCTCACGTGATCTGCCTGCCGCAGCCTCCCATAGTGCTGAGATTACACGGATGAGCCACCACACCTGGCCTCAGTGGCCTCTCTTGGCCCGTGATAAACAGCTGGCAGAAAATGACAAGGAAAGGCCCAGACTTGTGCAAACAGGCCTAGTGGAAGCACCTCCCAGTTCCAAGGCATGCCTACCCTCTGTTCCTCTAATTTTGAGATGTCATCAAAAATCCTGGCCTACCTCAGTGGTTCTCAACCAGGGTAGGGGCTCCCTGACCCACACCCCAGGAAACAAACCGCATTGCTAAGAGACACTCTGTTCACCCTGAGCGGCTTCCACACATCACTCTTCCAAACTGCCACGCAGGGCACTGGGCAGAGGGAGGACAAGGAGGGGAGAGGAGAGCCCCTGGCTTGTCCCATGTTGCTGGAGGGGCTTGTCCTCCGCCTGGTGCAAGGGTCACTGCTTAGGATTGCAGGAACCGCTGCCAGTCTCTAGGAAGAAATGCTTGTGGCAGGGCGAACATGCAGTCCACTGATGCTCCTAGAACCCACCCTTGTACTCAGCGCCAAAGAGAGACATGTTTCTGCAGAAAGAGTTTCCACTCAGGGTAAGGCAGAACTTGATACTACTAAGGTGATCCTAGAGCACCTCCCACAGAAGAGAGATCTGTGTGTGTGGCTTCAGCGTCCTCACGTGGGAGAAACACTCGATTCAACTTGAGTCCATCAGGTCAGCATTTACTCTGCAATCATTCATGATTAAAACAAGATAATAAAACCAAAGGCAGAAGAAAGAATCAAAGCTATTCCCTAACGATGGTCCAATTTTACTGTTATGCGGATGGAGCTGTGTCATCTCATTGTTGTAAGAAGCCGTATAGTTGGGGAAAGCCTCGTTTATGAATGTCCAGCATCCTTCCTATCTGGGGGAACCCTCATTCTGTGGAGCTTGCTACGGTCGACGAAGGCTGAGGTGCAGATGACCCACGCCCCAGGAGCTGCAGCGCAGGCATGCGGCCTCAGCCTAGAACCTGGTACCTGTCAATGTGACCTTATGTGCAAAGAAGGACTTTGCACATGCAATCAAGTGAAGATGAGGTAATACCGGATTCGGGTGTGCCCTAAGTCCAGCATGGCTGGTGTCCTTCTAGGAAACGGGAAATCTGGACACAGAGACCCATGTAGAAGGAAGACAGCCACATGGAGATGGAGGCAGAGATGGGAGTGAAACATCCAGGCTGGGTGGATCACCTGAGGTGAGGAGTTTGAGACTAGCCTGGTCGACATGGTGAAACCCCGTCTCTACTAAAAACACAAGAAATTAGCTTGGCCTGTGGCACATGCCTGTAATCCTAGCTACTTGTGAGACTGAGGCAGGAGAATTGCTTGAACCCAGGAGGTAGAGGTTACAGTGAGCTGAGATCACACCACTGCACTCCAGCCTGGGCAACTCAGGCAGCAGAATGAGACTCTGTCTCAAAAAAAAAATCCACAAGCCCAGTGAAGCTGAGGGTCGCTGGCAGCCCCCAGAAACTGACAGGCACAAAACACATTCCTCCCTAGGACTTCAGCAGGCACGTGGCCCTGTGGCCTTCCGGCCTCCGGAAATGTGAGGATGAACTTCTGCTGTTACGAGACACCCGGCACATGGGCTTTAATACGGCTGGCACAGGTCGCCAACACAGATGCCCACACTCAGGACCTGACCCTTAAGGTGGGACACAGAGACCCAGTGATAGGGAGCTCCACAGCACAGGACAGCTCCAAAGGCCCATCAGGACAGCAAGTGTCAGAGGCTGCAGTGCCCCAGAGACCTGGCCAGGTGCCCAGGCCAGTGGCCAGTATCTGATAACAGCAAGACTTATAGCAGCATCCACATCAGCCTGTCCCTGTGACCCTCGACCGCCTAGCTGCTCTTGGTCTTACCCACTTTACAAGCCTGATTCTCAGCCAGGCGCAGCGGCTCATACCTGTAATCCCAGAACTTTGGGAGGCCAAGGCGGGCAGATCATTTGAGGCCAGAGTTCGAGACCAGTCTGACCAATATGGTGAAACCCCGTCTCTACTAGAAATACAAAAGAATTAGCCAGGCATGGTGGTAGATGCCTGTAATCCCAGCTATTCGGGAGGCTGAGGCAGGAGAATAGCTTGAATGCTGTAGGCAGAGGTTGCAGTGAGCCGAGATTGCGCCACCGCACTCCAGCATGGGTGACAGAGTGAAACTCCGCCTCAAAAACAAGGTAAAAAAATAATAATAAAACCTGATTCTCAATTCCAAACACTGCCCAATATCCTTCTAGAAAGGTCCTATTCTGCTCAAGTTAGCCAGTTAATTCCTACTGTTTGCAAGCAAAATCCCTGACTGGTACGAAGCCTCATCCAAATAATTCATAAAGTATTATCTGTGCAGATAAAAGGCCCAGAGCTTTTTTCTGACTGTCAACTGGACATAATCACCACACGCCCGTAAATATTCAAGCAGTGATCATGACCAGTAATTCACCAACGTTGTAATGACAGGTGATGGGCAGTTAACAACTATTGTTAAAACTGCACGTATCTCTGGGGGTTTACTTAGCTGCAAGAAGCTTCATTTCTCAAAAGCAAGGTTAGAATTTCTGCAACATGGAATTTACAGTATGTGTCATCTGTTTTGACTTTGATGCTATGTATTAAAGTATTTTTAATAACTGGGTGCAGTATATTTAAACATTTATTGACTTAAGTAAAATATTTAAAGTTTTAAGAAAAATGGATGCATATATTAAAATCTCTTCAAAACATCCCAAAATGCTAATGAAATAATGAGGGATCAAGTAGGTAAACTGAAATAAAACTCCACAGTGTTAAAAAGTGAAAAACAGGCCAGGCGCAGTGGCTCATGCCTGTAATCCCAGCACTTTGGGAGGCAAGGTGGGTGGCTCACGAGGTCAGGAGTTGGAGACCAGCCTGGCCAACATAGTGAAACACCGTCTCTACTGAAAATACCCAAAAAAAAAAAAAAAAAAAAAAAAAAAATTAGCTAGGTGTGGTGGCATGCGCCTGTAATCCCAGCTACTGGGGAGGCTGAGGCAGGAGAATTGTGGAACCCGGGAGGCAGAGTTGCAGTGACCCCAGATTGCGCTACTGCACTCCAGCCCAAGCGACAATGCAGGACTCTGTCTCAAAACCTAAATAAATAAAAATAAAAAAGAAAATTGGAAATGAGAAGAGCAGTGCCTTGGGAGGAAATAACAGCGTTCTGACACTTGGCAAGCTATGACTGAGCCAGGTAGCCCAGCACAGGAAGCACACGTTACTGCCAGGAGTACCGCCATGAATGTGGACGTCACGTTCATACTGTGCGTCCCTCCCAGACCTTCTGATATCAGCATGCCCTCACATTCGATAGAAGACACTTCCTGTGCCATTTCACCTCTTCGCTGATCCCCAGGAAGTCCCAGGCAGGAATTCTGACTGAATCTGCTTCCACTTCTAAATCCCATATTTGGTCAAATCCAATGATGTTGCCCCTTCAAGATTTCAATCAGAAATACTTGTATTTGAATTGAAAAGCCATAATATACTTACAAATAAATACATCAATAAAAACACATTGTACTTCATTAATAGTTATCTATTGGCCAGGCACAGTGGCTCACGCTTGTAATCCCAACACTTTGGGAGGCCAAGGCAGGTGGATTACTTGAGGTCAGGAGTTCAAAACCAGCCTGGCCAACACAGTGAAACCCTGTCTCTACTAAAAATATAAAATTAGCTAGGTGTGGTGGTGTGTGCCTGTAGTCCCAGTTATTCAGCAGTCTGAGGCAGGAGAATCACTTGAACCCTGGAGGTGGAGGTTGCAGGACGCCACAATCGCACCACTGCCTTCCAGCCCGGGCGACAGAGTGAGATTCCATCTCAAAAAAAAAAAAAAAATTTATCTATCATGATGTATATTACACTAGACAAGCTATTTGGAGAGAAAACAAAACACCCTACAAGTTAAGTATCTATCACTTTGCGAACGATCACTTCTGTGAATCCCTATTAAAGCCATCAAACCTCACTCTCTCACCATCTGAACAAACCCTCCAGGCAAAATCATACTAAATTGTGGGTTCTTACTCCCTTTTTTTTTTGTCGCACTAGGAGCAAACAAAATCTGCATGGTTTCATTCGTTTTCCTTTTTCATTCTTTCAGAGTTCCACTCCTCCCGATAAGCCGTCCTGTGGGTGGAAATGTCTTTCAAAGAGAGGATAAGGCCGTTCTATCCCACTGCAAACTCACCCAGAGCCCAGCTGCAGGGCTGCTGAGTCAGTGGCACAGAAAAGCAAGCCACAGCTGACAGTGTCCAACAGCGAGTTCCAGGGCCAGGTGGTCCAGCCTCCTTCTGAGTTAATTCTATCTCTGCAAGTGTTACCTTGAACATGGAATTTGTTTCCTCTGTGTATACATCCTTGTTCTGGTTTTAACATCTGTGGGTTTATACGTAAGGGACGAATGAATTTTACAAGTTGGATGATCCCATTAAAAAGAAATATTAACAGGATCTTTTGAGTTCCTGGATCAAGTCACCCTTAACCACATGATACAAGAAAACGTTTAGGGACCAGGCATGGTGGCTCACGCCTGTAATCCCAGCACTTGAGGAGGCCAAGGCAGGCAGACCATGAGATCAGGAGATTGAAACCATCCTGGCTAACACAGTGAAACCCTGTCTCTACTAAAAATACAAAAAAATTAGCCGGGAGTGGTGGTATACGCCTGTAGTCCTAGCTACTCAGGAGGCTAAGGCAAGAGAATCACTTGAACCCAGGAGGAAGAAGTTGCAGTGGGCCGAGATCATGCCACTACACTCCAGCCTGGGTGACAGAGTGAGACGCCATCTCAAAAAACAAAAACAAAAACAAGAAAACACTTAGGGACCCACCAAAGCTTCCTGGGCAAGTTGGAAGAAGGAAGATTTCTCTTTTAATTTACAAAGCAGAGTTAATTGGCCAGGTTTCCATCTTACATAAGCAGACTTGGGTCAGAGACAGTGTCAACCAGAAACATCAGTCATAGCGACTGTGCCAGGAGCTGCGCCCACCCCTGCGGTCACTCCTCCAAACCTGTGAGGAAACCCTCTTGATAATGAGGGACACTAAAGCCACACAGCTAACATGAGAAGAGGCTGGATTTGAATCCAGAGCCTGTGGCTGAACTACCCCTTAGTGATGAAAAGGAGATTTTTAAGGCGAGTGGGAAAAAAAGAAAAATATAAAAAATATACATATAAATTTAACATTTTTTCCCTGAAAAAATTTCCAGGGAAACATTTGAACCTGAAACGTTAATAAAGTAAGCAGAATGGATGCTTATATAAATCAGTGTGGATCGTGCTTATGTCAATCAGCCTACTAACTGGGGACCGGGGCGTGACTGTCCCATCTATCTCACCTTATTTCAATGGACCAAAAACACGCTATATTTTTATTTTTTAAACAAATCTATTTTCAGTTACTAATACCATTTCTTTCAGCAAATTTAAAAACAAAGAATCACTTAAATCATTTATCTACCACTGAATTTATTTTTTAAGTCAAACTTTTCCCATTGACTTATAATTTCAGGAATGCTAAAATTTTTGTTTAAAAAATTTCATATTTGTTTAAAAATATTTGTACCATCATGCTCCCATTCAGATAATCGGAATACTTCCCACTTTAAAAATACATCCCACTTTCTGTATTCGGATTTGCACTTACAAAAGATCTGATTCATCCCTGAGGTATGACAGACTCTGCCCTTGATCAAATGCTAGGCTCTTCGGAGGCCTCTTCCTCAAGCTCTGTCTCCTGTTAGTAATTTTCCATCCACTCCCCGCTCTGCCTCTTGACTATAATCCACAGCTGTCTTTGCTGTATTTGGAGTTGAGCCCTCTCTCTCTCCCCTGCTGTGACGGTCTCAACCCCTCAAAATGGTCCTGAATAAAGTCATTTTAACGAGCTTCTAGATAACTTTTTTTCTTTAACAGGCGAAACAACTGGCCACTGACACTACTTGGAAGCATCCAGGGAAAGTTTTCATATAATGCAAAGCTATTTGACTTTGAAAAGCAAACTTCAAAATAAAAGTGCTCCAAGAACATTCCGGGATATTCTGTTTCTCTCCTCTCCCCAAGTGATCTGCAATGATTCTGGAATGATCTGGAATGATTCTCAGAATCAGAATCTGAAGTGATTCTGGAATGAGTCTCAGAACATTCCAGAATGTTCTCTCTCTCCTCTCCCCAAGTGGCCTCATTCATTCCTACAACACTCAGAGGTGACTATCAGCCATCCCAGAAGGTTTCCAGAATGTTCTCTCTCCTCTCCATTGGTCTTATTTATTCCCACAACACTCAGAGATGACTCTCAGCCATTCTCCCAGGGTCACCCCAGCATGGGTTCCATCACCTCCAAACTGCCCCACGGACAGCTTCCTGTCTCTTCTCTCTCCAATTCACCACCACCAGTCACGTCCCCACTGAAAACTCTCCCGTGTCATTGAACATCATGAGTAAGGCCAGGCGCGGCAGCTCACACCTGTAATCCCAGCACTTTGGGAGGCCAAGGTGAGAGGATCACGAGGTCACAAGTTCCAAACCAGCCTGGCCAAGATGGTGAAACCCCGTCTCTACTAAAAATACAAAAATTAGCCAGGCATGGTGGCGAACACCTGCCATCCCAGCTACTGAGGAGGCCGAGGCAGGAGAATTGCTGGGGGAGCGGAGGTTGCGGTGAGCCAAGATAGCACCATTGCACTCCAGCCTGGCAACTGAGCAAGACTCCGTCTCAAAAACAGAACACATCATGAATAAGTTCCAAATTCCCTAGCTCTGGACCATCGGATCCCTTCCAGCCTCTAAACAGATCCTGGGTTCCAGAACCTTCTGGTCTCTTCACTTGCTCTTGCCATCATCGCCTCCTGGAGTATCGCGATGCCAGCTCCCACCTGCACCCGTTCGTCTCACTTCAGGCACACGCCGAGCTGTACTGTGGTTACCGCTCCTCCCTGCGGGTCACAAGAGTCCCAAGGGCAGGAACGACTTCATTTTCTACCACCCACGGTGCCCAGCACAATGCATTAGTCATGGTGGGTATTCGGTAAATAGGTATTGAACAACTGAACAGACGTCACCACTGAATTCAATAGAATCGGAAACACTGAGGGAAAACATCTTAAAATACTGATTTTTCTGGGGAGAACTTTTTTTAATTGCCAGATGAAAAATTTAAATCATACAAACGACACAGGTGCCCCCTTGTGGCTGCGCGCCGACACTGCAGCGTCACCAACAAAAATGGCCCATCCCCAGGTGGCGAGAGAGAGAGAGAGAGAGAGAGAGAGAGAGAGAGAGAGAGAGAGGAGTCGAATTACCGAGTTCTGAGAGAGAGAGAGAGGAGGCGAATTACCGAGTTCTGAGATGTCCAGCCTGGAGTCTTTCTTCCCCGTAATAACAGGCAGGTGTACAAGGAAACCATTCCAATCACAAGCCTACGGTCTACACAAGCAGCTCAGTAGCTGTTACTCTGAGAACTTAGCTCCTTCTCATGCCTGGCTGTAACTGGAGCTGTGGCACCTACGACACGGGGTTTGACTGGGTCCCTTCAACTTAGTTAAAGGAGACGTCAGAAGCACAGCCTTCGGCTGCAGCGTGGAAACCTTGATTCCATCATGGTTAAAATAAACTAGTAGCAGGAGATGTCTGCGAGAGTCCACAAAAAAACCTGTACATGAAAATGTTCCTAGCAGCTTTACTCATCATCACCAAAAAGAAGACTCAGCCCAAACGTCCCTCAACAGGTGATGGATGGGTAAATGGTGGACCCACCACCTAACAGGCTATTTGTTGCACAGCAATGCAAATCAGAGGCTATGGAGACACACGCGCAACATGGGCACATATAAAAACTACGATGCCGTGTGAAAGCAGCCGTACACAGGGCACGATGCCAGTTATATGAACTTCCAGAAGATGCAGTCCTAAGAAAAATCAGATCAGGGCTTGTGTGGAGCAGGGGGCTTCACTGGGAAGGGACACGGGAACCTTCTGGGATGAAGACAGTGTTCCATATCTTCACAGGGGTTTGGGTTAGGCAGATAACCATGTGTCTCAACTCATCGAATATTATACTGGAAATTTGTGTCTATTGTATGTCAATTTTACCTCAAAAGGAAAAAATCCTAACAAATACTGGACTCTGGCAAATGACACTCATGCTGAAGTGTTTGGGGTAAGGGTACTGATACCTGCATCTCACTTTGAAATGCACTGTAGAATGAGGACGGATTAACGGATGCCGGAAGGATGCATAGACAGACAGGTATACAAGAAAGCGCACAGCCAAATGGTCATTCCAGAACTAGGTGGTGGATATATTAGGTGCTCACTGTAACGGCCCTTCAATTCGTCTGATGTTTGAAAATATTTTTATGATAAAATCTTGGAGGAAAAGACACTGGGAATAACTGGGGCTATCCGAATATCCACTGGGGTTATTCAATACTGGGGATATGGGAATATTGACTAGGTGTGAGATGACTCAATGAATTGCGTTTATCTTTTATGTGTGATGACGACGGTGCCGTGGTTAGCAGAAATACGTCCCTATTTTTAGAGACACATCCTAAAGTACCTAAAGGTGTCATAACATCTGAAATACGCTTCAAAATACTCGACAGGGCAGAAAATGAAGCTAACATTGTCACGTGTTAGAAGTGGTTACACCCACGTGTTGAACTTAGGGGTGGCAGGTACACCTACGCCACTGGCTTTCCTTGTTCATGAGAAGGACGTGCTCTCTCGAGGAGCTTGGACTGCCACGTTTGAAGTTCTGCCTCTCTTGTCCAGCTGCCTGTTGACATTTTTTCCTTTTAAAATTTATGCCCAGTTAACAATTTGCTAGTCTAATAATGAGCAGGAGGTCAGAAGAGAAATTCCAAGAGAAGGAGTGAGATGAGAAAATAAAAGATAACAAAATCACCAGTCAGAGTGACAAAAGGCTTCGGAAAAGCCTGGGTAACCAGGAAGGAGGGAGCGTGTGGGTCCCGTGTCCCCTCTGGCCCCTCCTGCCTTGCTCGCTGGCTTCACCAGGAATCTCTCCAAAGTCGAATCCTCAATGGTGCACGCCACACCCTACGGGCCACACCTCTCCTCTCCAGTCAGCCTTCTCCAGCCTTGCAGCCACATCACATCTCAGAGTCTGTCAGTTCAACCTTGGCAGTCTCCCAAAGGGTCCGGTGTAAGCCCCTTCCCACCCATTCCATACTCTCCTACCCAAGGGGAAAAAAAAAAAAAAAAATCTAATCAGAAAAAAATCTCCCGATTATTTTTCTCCCCAATGCCTCTGCTGTGGAGATTTAATTTTAAGAGCTCTAGCATGGAGCCTCTGGCAAGGCAGAATAAAAGGGCTTCAGCGTCTCTCCGGCCCCGTGTAGAATCCCAGATCCATCACTCACCGAAATGGAGAATTTGGACCAATTAGTGAAACTTGTGGAAAACGGGCCTGTCGGTTCACTGACAGTTACAGCCGCACAGCGCCACCTGCTGCTGGAATGCACAAATGCGCTTTCTTTCTTTTGCTTGCCCACGATTTGGCGTTTGAGACTCCTCCCTAACCCTCTAACCGTGTTGCTCAGACACGTCCAATTCCAGCAACACAGAGGTACGTACGGTTCCACAGACACAGGCTGTGACTCCATGCTGCAGTTTCTCATGTAAGTCAACCGTTTTCAAAGTGGGGTCCCCAGAACAACAACATCAACATCCCCTGGGAACTCGTTAAAAAACAAATTCCCAAGCCTCACCCTAGGCCCAGTGAATCAGAAACTGGGGGTCAGGGCCCAGAGATCTGTGTTTTCATGTGCCCTTCAGGTGGTTCTGATGCAAGCTTAATGTTAAGAACCACTGGTATATATCCTCTCCTCTGCTTAAAGTGTACTTTCTCACTATACCTGTCAAACAAAGTCCTCTGCATCCCTCAAGGCCCTTCCGTAGAAAGCCTCTCCTGGCTCCCGTGACCCGAGATGGGGTGATTCATGCTCACCTCTGAACTAATGCTATAGTTTGATTATAGCTCTATGGTTGCTTTTACGACACTCTGCTATTACGATCTGTTTGGAAGTCCTTTCTCTCCTACTAGGCCAAACCTAGGTAGCAAGGAGTATGTTGTTAATCTTTGCAGTTCAGCCCCCAGCAAGGTGGTCCTCCCTTCTTCAGGGCGTATTCCTAGAGGTCACGAAGTGAAACTGCTGTGTCATCTGGCGGTCTGAGCCGCCTGGCTGTCTAGTCGACTCCTTCCTCCCACTTTTGCCGGTCTCTGGACACTCCGTCCAGTCCCCGTTCTTGAACGGGGCTGTGTACCTCCTTCCCTTTGAATTGCTGTGACCATTGTGATGGTAAGTATGTTCAGACAAGATGTCAGCCTCTCAAATATAAAGATGGTTTATATTCCGCACATCGATGCCTCGAGGGGAAGAGGAGAAGGAATTTTTCTAACCCCCGAAGGCTCAAAACTTCCATCTCTGCGCTAAAGCCTGCTCTCCTATGCTGCTGGGGTGCATTGCCATCTTTTAAGTCTTCCGATGTTCCTCGCAGAGCTTTCCTCTGACAGATCATAGTCATTGATGCACTCCACAGGAAAAAGAGAATGGAATCACATTCACCTGCTCACCCACGTGCTTGGGATTTTTAGAGCCAAAAAGAAGCCCTTTGTCAATAGGCTGCCTTGTCGGGGTGGTTCCTGGAATGTTTCAGCAAGCAGTTGTTTATGGAGTTTTTAAAAAACCCCCATTTGTGCTATGATTGATAGGCAGTGGCCTCAGCCCTCAGAAGGGAATCTGTTTTTTCAGTCCACAGCACAAATGAAGTAATGGTTTGTGATTTGATGTCTCCACTAAACTTCCGTTTTCACTTTCCCAAAGAAACTGCCTGAGGAAGCCACACCACACTTTTACTTTGTATATCACATTATCTCTTACAAAAGAAACATCTTATTAGCATTATTATCTTTTTTTATTTTGCAAGTGAGTGATCATTAAAGAGTTGGCCTTGCAATATAGTTCATAGAACTTAGAATTTACAAAGAATTTAAATAGATGAAACAAAGTAAATGTGTTTGGGTCATGAGGTTCGATATTTGAATTAGATAAGAGAGGCTAGCGTTGAGCACAGTAGCTCACACCTCTAATCCCAGCACTGTTTGAGGCCAGGAATTGGAGACCAGCCTGGGCAACACAGTGAGGCCCTGTCTATAAAAAATACAAAAATGAGTGAGGTGTGCTGGTGCCTGCCTGTGGTCCCAGCTCCTCAGGAGGCTGAGGCAGGAGGAACACTTGAGCCCAGGAGTTCAAAGTTACAGCGAGCTGCGATCACACCACTGCGCCACAACCTGGAAAACAGAGCGAGAGCTTATCTCTAAACACTAACTAACTAAATAGACATGTTTACAAAGGCATAAAGAGAGAAGGGGTTGAGACTGGAGGCCACAGAGTTCTACGACTCCCGCGGTGGCTGCTTTTACGGCAGTGTGGTGAGCCAGAGAAATGCTCTATGGACAAATTTAAAAACTGTCTTTTAAAAGTAATTCAGAGAACAAAGTGGAGGGTGGCGGGTTTTGTCCCGCCTTCACACACCAAAAAAAAGTTAAGGAAAAAAAGTTCAGAGCTGTATGTGGTTGGGGGTAGATAATTAAAAGAATCCAAGACATAGCCCCAGCCCCACCTCTTTTGACCACTAGATGGGGCGCATCCCTTCATTCCCAGCCAGTGGCCTGCATCGTTTCCCAAAGCTGGGTGACCTGAAGTCACCCAGGGCTTAATTTTCAACCTCTGTTCACGTGGCATAGACTTGTCAGGTATTTATAATGCTCAGTGTGTCTTATAACTCTTCCATGTTAATCAAATGTACCTCCAGGGTTTGGTTTGGTTTTCTGTTGTTTTAAAATAGACCAACCCTAATAAAGGCAACAGCAGCACTAGTCCCAGGAAAATGCGAACGACAGTACAAATCCTTCTTCAATCTTAGACTTGTTTTGTTTTGTGAAAGAAAAACAAACACCTCTCACTATGTTGTGATCTTTAAAAATACCCACAATAGCCAAAGGCAGAATCAACCCAAATGCCGATCAATGATAGACTACATGAAGAAAATGTGGTGCATATACACCATGGAATACTATGCAGCCATAAAATGGAACAAGATCATGTCTCTTGCAGGAACATGGATGGAGCTGGACGCCCCTGGGCTCAGCAAACTAACACAGGAACAGAAAACCAAACACCGCCTGTTCTCACTTACAAGTGGGAGCTGAACAATGAAGACACATGGACACAGGGAGGGGACCTACACACACCGGGGCATGCTGGTGGGGACGGAGGAGGGGGAGCATCAGGAAGAACAGCTAATGCATGCTGTGCTTAATACCTGGGAGATAGGTTGATGGGTGCAGCTAATCACCACTGCACGCAGTTACCGACGCAGCAAACCTGCACGTGCTGCGAACCCCGGAACTTAAAAAAAAAAAAAAGACCAATGACACAAAGAACATAAGCTGTTTAGAGAGTAATAACACTCAACTACCCTTGAGTGAATCAGCAACTTCTATTCTGCACAAAGGAAAACGAAAAGGAACCCCAGCTTGGCTTCTTCCATTTGATGCCCGGCTTTCTCAACCACCTATGTAAGTTGAATTTGCTTACTATAAACTCATTTGCTTATATTATTCTAAACTAAATCATGAAGCCAAATGAAATATAATTAATTCCAAAGCCACGTATCTATTTTATTATTCCCCACTTGTGGGGATTATCTGAGTCATCGAGGCTATCATGCCTCTGCATATTAAAATTGTGTATTAAAACTGTGTCAATATCCAGAGGCAATTATCGGAGGGACCACAGAACTCGGAGGGGCTTGTATTTTCTCTGAGAGTGTCAGAAAAAGAGACGAGATCCCAACTGATACTGAAGTGCTGAAGAAAAGCACGAGTCACTTGACTGCAAGGTCCCTGATGACAAAGCCTCTGTGCCTACAGGAAGTCCCTGCATGGAGCCTGCGAGGCTGACAACCGTGGATGTTTCCCAGGCATCCTGTAGCCCAGGGATCTCTTGAGGATCCTGATTAGGACTTGGTTGGGACAGACACACGCTGGAGAGAGATGAATCACATGCTTTCCTGTCGCTCTGCCTCAGGAAGGTCAAATGACTTGGCCAGTGTGAAGCCAGAGCGCTGCGGAATTGGAGAAAGACCCCAAAATGCTCACTCCCACCCGCAGTTTTCGTCCCATGAGATCAGCTAGTTAATGCCTAAGATTTTGTAACCTGAGATGCAATTGGATGCGTTTTGCTTTTTTTTTTTTCTTTCCTCAAAATTACTGCTTAATATGTATCATTTTTACTCACAAGGAGCAGAAATGTCCCCAGGGTCTGTCTAGTTCAATACCTTTGCTAACTAAATCAGTGAAGGTGGATGGTCAGTCTGCACTGCCCTTGAACCTGGATGAGAGGGGTCTCTGCCCCAGGCCCCATGCTCTAGAGGCGCCCACTCAGAGCCTCTCCAGGGTCACGAGAATGTGTCAAACTGCACGTTGCTTCTGTATCGGGCTCTAAATCTCCCAGCGCTGGCGGTTCCCTTTGAAACAGCGCAGAGCTGCCGTCAGGGTCTGCACAAGTCTGTTCCTCAGGCGCCGCCTCCTAAGAGCTCGCCGTGGGTACCCACGGCCCTGCCCAAGGGCCTGCAAAGGGGCAGCTGTGGGGTGGTGTGGAGGGGCGGCCAGAGCTCGAATCGTGGGCTGGGTGGACTCAGGGAGGACTGAGGTGGGGCAGGAAGGGACACAGGCAGTGGCAGCCATGCCAGCCCCTCCTGCCCACCGCAACCAAGGGGAGCTCAAGAGTCCCAGCATCCCAAAGGCCAGAGCTTGGCCTTCCAGGTGGTTCTGAAGGGTTCATTGTCGGAATCCCTTTGTTAACCTGATTTATACCTTTTTTTCAAAAAAAAGAAACAGGGTATTACTCTGTCACCTAGGCTAGAGTGTGGTGGCACAGCCTGGAACCCCTTGGCTGAAGAGATCCTCCTGCCTCAGCCTCCCAAGTAGCTGGGATTACAGGCATGTGCCACCATGCTCAGCTAATTGTGAAATTTTTTTTGTAGAGACGGGGTCTCACTCTGTTTCCCAGTCTGGTCTCCAAATCCTGGCCTCAGGCGATCTTCCCGCCATGGCCTCCCGAGATGCTGAGATGACAGGCATGAGCCACTGTGCCTGGCTTGATTTACGACTTTTAAAGGCAGGTCTCCATTTGTGCTCTTGCCAGGCCCCCAACATGTCAAGGGCAGGCCAGTGACACGTTAATGTGAAGTCATTACTGGCACGTCTCTGCGGGGTCTACTCCAAGAAACAATCTGCAGGTGAGCACATGCACAGAAATGTGTAAACAATAATAAGTAAAGGAATAATTAAAAATACTATTTCTTCCTGGGAACCCGCTTCTGACAAATTTCAAAGAAACTTACATAGAAGCTGAGTGCGGTGGCTCCCACATGTAATCCCAGCACTTTGGGAGGATGAGGCAGACAGATCACTTGAGGTCAGAGGTTCAAGACCACCCTGAATATTGCGAAGCCCCATCTCTACTAATAATACAAAAATCAGCCGGTTATAGTGACACACGCCTGTGGTCCCAGCTACCTGGGGGAGGCTGAAGCGGGAGGATGACTTGAACCCAGAAGGCGGAGGCTGCGGTGAGCCGAAATCATGCTACTGCACTCCAGCCAGCCAGGGCAACAGAGTGAGACTAATCTCAAAAAGAGAAAAGAAATTGTTACATAAAGGCAGAAGGAGCAGATGGAATTTGGGCACACTGGGTGTTACTGGTTTCAAGCAAATTCTACCAAGCCACAAGGCAAGCTTCCAGCAGAGCAAGGTGACTGGCGAGCTGGCAGGGTCATCTGTAAAGAAATGCTGATGCTCTCAAATGTGTCCAAGCACCAGGGTGCCAGCTGGGAGGCCTCCAGGAAGCCGGCGAGCAAGCGCACGCCTCCTTCCCTCTGTTCATCTGTCAAGAACTCACCAGTGCACAGAACAGTTGGTGATCCTCACAAGCCCCAGGCCCACAACTGTAGCTTGTATTTGCTTTCAGAGAAAGGGAACTAAAAGATGCTTTTTCCCCTCCTGCTTTTGCTCAGCCCTGGCTCCCTGCAAAATCTACCTGAGCAGGCCTGGAGTCACCAGGGGCCACCTCCCGGTGCCTTCAAACACGGGGCTCTCAGGCAGCACTCTGGACCTCAGCGCTTCTCCTCCTGGCAAATGAACCCCGTGCCGCTGCCAACCCACTGCTGCCACCACGCTTCCAGCTACAACCACGTCTGCCAGACCCTGCTCCCTCTGCCAGGTGCAGGCTCAGCTGTTGTCACCTTCACTGGGGCAGCCAGCTCTGATGGGCAGTGCCAGCCTTTCTGCAAGATCACAACACTTGGGATCACTGCCACTTCCTGGGGGTAGTAATAATAATAGCTAAGACCTACTGAGTTCTGGCTCTGTGCCAGGTACACGCTGAGGCCCTGCATGCTTAAGCTCATGTCAGCCTCATGGGCATCTGTAGATAAGTACTGTCATTTGTCAGTACAGCACATTACAGATGAGGAAACTGAGGCTCAGAGAGGTAGACACTTGCTCAAGGTCATACAGCTAGATGTGGTGGAGGGACTTCTGAGTCTGGGCTCCCAGCCATCACACTGTGTCCGTCCCTGCAGCACCTTGGATGCTGCCACGCCCTGGGGCTCAGCTGCCGCTCCCAGTCACCACCCCAAGTCTGCCTGGCTCCCCTGGAGTCCCCGGTTCTGTGTACAAGCACCAGGGACTTGTGGGACTTGGCCGCCCCTGGTGGAGCAGCGGCACTTCTACCACGTCAATGGCAGCCTCCCTGAGGACCGCGTCTTCTTGGCACTCCTCTAAAGGATCTGTGACAGGAAGGACTTATGACTGTGTGATCTTGTCTTCTCCTCCCTCAGACCCCAGCCACTGCCATCCTCCAGGCCCAGGCCCTTGTGGAGAGAGAGACAGACACAGAGACACAGACAGGGAGACAAAGACAAAGAGACAGAGACACAAACAAGGGGAGAGAGATAAAAAGAGACAGAGACAGATGAACAGAGATAATACCAAAATGAGTAACACAGACGGGTGGATGGAGGTAAGAGATGGAGAGGCAGACACAGGCCGGCAGGGCAGCAGGGGACCGACGAGGGCTGTAGTCCTGCATGCAGGAGGTGGCAGTGGCTCGAAGGGGTTTAGCTCAGATGAGAGAGAACAGACACGGGGTGTATTCTGAGAACAGAACTGACAGGCTTGCTGACTGATGGGAAGGGAAAAGGGAAATGAAGGCGGCTGCTGGGTGTGGGGCCGGACACTCGCTGCAGGGAGGCGCCATTCACTGCGACTGATAAGCAGTGTCACAGCCGCCAGTTTTGCGTGTCAACTTGGCTTGGCATGGTTCCCAGATATTTGGTCAAACACCCGCCTAGACGTTACTGTGGTATTTTTGGGATGCAATGAACACTGAAGTCAGTAGCCCCTGAGTGAAGCCGAAGACCCACGAGGCTGTGGGTGGGTCTCGTCTAATCAGGCGAAGGCCTTAAAAGACTGAGGTTTCCGGGGAAGAGGGGGTTCTGCCTTCAGACAGCCTTCAGGCTGGAGCTGCAACATCCACTCCTCCCTGGGGCTCAGCTGCCAGCTTGCCCTGCAGATTTTAGACTTGCCAGCCTCCACAATTGCATGAGTCAGTTCCTTAAAATAACCTCCTGTCTATATAGAGAGAGACTCTGTATATCTATAGCCTGCTCACGGATGACACACACATCCAGCACTCTCCTGTGAGATCCACAGTTGCAGATTCTGCCGACTTGAATGTCGTCTTCAATGTTGTCGCGAAGCAACTCAACTCAAAGTCATTCAATCCTGGTCCTCTCCTGATGCCATCTCTGCTTTACAGAGTGGCACAACTCACCATCCCGCGGCATAAGCCAGACACCAGATAATCTTCCTGGACAAGTCCCTCCCGCTTACTCCTTGTGGTGGGCAGAATTATGGTCCTGGATGATCTAGAGGGGCCCTGTGTCATCACAAGGGTCCTCCTAAGAGGGAGGCAGGAGGCTGCTCAGAGTCAGGAAGAGATGTGGCCCCGGAAACAGAAGTCAGAGGTGATGGGGCCATGAGACAAAGAAACGCGGGCTCCTCTAGAAGCTGGAAAAGGCAAGAAAGGAGATTCTCTCTGAAAGTGGCTGGAGGGCGCACAGCCCCCCGACACCTAGGACCCACTGCAAACTTCTGACCCCCAGAACTGCAAGAGAATACGTTTGCTTTAAGCCTCCAAATGTGTGGTGATTTAGGACAGTGGTGACAGGAAACGAACATGCACTCCAAATCCAATCCAGCAAGTTCTATGGACTGTTCCTCCCACATGGCCCTCCTGCAGATCTGCCCCTGCCCATCTCCGCTACGGCCCGCCCCCAGGGCTGGCCTCTCTTCTCAGCTACTATATGGCCCTTTCCTTGGTTCCCTCCCTACTTCTGTGCCTTCCTTCCCTCCTCCGAAAGGCGGAGACCCCTTTCCACTTGGCAGCACTGCCCCCACCTCACCGGAACCACTGCGGGGGAGTTGGGAGCTCCCCCTGCCCTTGGATGAGACTGAAGCCCTAACCGAGGCCCTGAGGGGCCATCTGCTCCCTGCCTCGCCAAGCCCCCTTCCCCCATACTCTGCCTCCTTCCCTGCCCTGTCTCAAGGTCGTTCCTTCCATCTGTCCAGCAAGCCCCTCCACCCGGGCCGCTGCAAAGTACCTCCCCTTCCTCTCCACCTCCTTAGCTCCTCTGAGCTGCCTTCCCTTTATCAAGGAGGCTTGCTCTGCTCTGTACGAGGGTCAGATCCTGCGGGGATCGCACAGTGCATACATACTTCAAAACATCACCTTGTACATAAACAATTTTTGTCGATCAACATAAATAAGAGGAAATAGGGACTTAAATGTGGCTTTTAGCTTTAGAAAAGCCAGAGCTGCCTCTCAGCACATCACACCCACAGTGGGCCCCCCAATCCCTGAGGCCCTGCAGAGGAGAGGGGCCTCCACTCCGCAGAGTGTGGCCTCCACGCAGGCAAGGCCGTGTTTGTTCTTTTCATCCACGCAGCCCTTGCAGGGTGCTTGGCGCACTGCCGATGGGTGACCACGTGTGGGATCAATCGGTAAATCCAGAAGACATTAGAGTGTGAGCGGCTCGTCTCCAACCCAAGTCCATCTGCACAGGTGTGGGGCAGGTGATCCTGTAGCTTCCTCTCAGGGCTGCCTCCTCTTCCCTCTCTGAATTATTCCAAAACCACTTGGAAAATTCCAGAAAACAGGTTCCCTGGAGTCTCGCTAGGTGGTCTTGGGTCCACTGCTGTCTCTGTTCCATTGTCATTGGGGGAGCACCGCTGACAAGAGGTTCCACCTTGCTCAGTTCAGTGACCTAACATTGATCCAGTGTCCTGTGTGTCCCACGGGGGGCAGGCCATGCGGCTTGGTGCCCTGGCCCACGCACCCATTCCCCGAGGCCCAGATACCCAGGACCTGATTCATTCTTGTGAACCTGGAACCTTCTTCCCTTCTGTCCTTCCTGGGAGCATGTCCTCAGGGGCGTGCAACTTCTCTCTTTACTGCAGTAACAAGAAAGGCCTCTCTACGTCCACATCCCAGCCCAACAGGGGTCTCCACCCAGCCCACACTCTCCTGCACCACCCCTTCTGGAATACTAGCACCCCCTTCCAGCCTCCCCAACGGACAGAGCCGCCAGACTTAGCCAATAAAAACACAAGATGACCAGTTAAATGCGTATTTCAGATTCACAAGAAATATTTTTTAATGTATCTAAAATTCAAATTTAACCAGGCATTCTGCATTTTATCTGGCAACCCCAGCTAAGAGTGACTCCTCGATCCAGGGACCCAGGGACCTCCCGCTGCCTGCAGGGCCAAGCAATGCTGCACCCAGCTAAGGACAACCAGAGAGCCTGGCCTCCCGCTGTCCTGAAGAAGAAGAAAGGAAAAACCACACGTTAACTCTTCAGCTATGAATCCTGTTACTTACGCCTATGTGATCAGGAGATAAAAACAGGTGAAACTTCACCAGCACACCCCAGTCTTTCCCAGGTTCCGTCATGGTGAGAACCATATTGCAATGTGTGTGTACTGGTGTGGGTCACAGTGGGTGCAGCCCAGGACAGTATGAAGGAGGAGGGGCCATTGCTAACTGCTCTCCATAAGACACGGCAGGAATTGGGGAATTTAGGGCAAGCGAGCAGGTCAGGAAGGAGAGAGGTCAGGAAAGGGAAAGCAAGCCAGGCACAGTGCCTCATGCCTGTTATTCCCAGCACTTTGGGAGGCAGAGGCAGGAGAATGGCTGGAGGCCAGAGTTTGAAATCAGACTAAGCAACAAAGCCAGACCTCCCGACCCAACTCCATCTCTACAAAAAATTTAAAAATTGGGTATATATCCAAAGGATTATAAATCATTCTACTACAAGGACACGTGCACACGAATGTTCATTGCAGCACTGTTTACAATAGCAAAGACCTGGAACCAACCCAAATGCCCAACGATGATAGACTGGATAGGGAAAATGTGGTACATATACACCATGGAATATTATGCAGCCATCAAAAACGATGAGTTCACGTCCTTTATAGGGACATGGATGAACCTGGAAACCATCATTCTCAGCAAACTGACACAAGAGCAGAAAATCAAACACCGTATATTCTCGCTCATAGGCGGGTGTTGAACAATGAGAACACATGGACACAGGGAGGGGAGCACTACACACTGGGGTCCGTTGGGGGGAAATGGGGGAGGGGCGGGGGGTGGGGAGGTGGGAAGAGATAGCATGGGGAGAAATGACAGATACAGGTGAGGGGACGGAAGGCAGCAAACAAAGCACACTGCCATGTGTGTACCTATGCAACAATCTTGCATGTTCATCACATGTACCCCAAAACCTAAAATGCAATAAAAAAAAAAAAAGAAAAAAAAAAAATTATAGGTGTGGTGGCACATGCCTATAGTCTCAGTTACTTGGGAGGCTGACGTGGGAGGACTGCTTGAGCCCACAGGCTGAGACTGCAGTGAGCCATGACAGCATCTCTACTCCAACCTGGGTGACTGAGCAAGACCCTGTCGCCACTCTACCCAAGAAAGGTAAAGAGAGGCCCAACAACTTCGTGGGAGGTCAGGGCAGCTGTGGCCAGAGACCACAACAACAGAAGGTCTATCATTCAACGTGAAGTTGTCACACACAGACGGAACCCTCCTTGTTGCTATAAACCATCAGGAAAGGACACCAGCCCCTATGCACAGCCTGAGTCCACACTGTCTATGGAGGAACACACAGGGTGGAAGAGTCCGTGAGAGTCAAGATGCAAAGCTGAGTGAGAACTCAGAAACAGCAGGATGTGTGGGCCAGCAGTGACTCTAAGAAATGGAAATGACCTGTCCCCTCCTCCAAAATAAAGTGTTCCCATCCCTGAAGAATTGAAGTCTGTACTTATTTTACTTACATTATAAAAATACAAACATACCTTTTTTTTTTTTTTTTTTTCATTTTCAACCAGCAATAGCATACATTACTCATACAACAATTAGTATATATTGGCCGGGCATGGTGGCTCACACCTATAATCCCAGCTGAGAGATTTGGGTGGCCAAGGTGGATGGATCACCTGAGGTCAGGAGTTCAAGACCAGTTTGGCCAACATGGTAAAACCCCATCTCTATTAAAAATACAAAAATTAGCTGAGCGTGGTGGCATGCGCCTAAATTCCAGCTACTAGGGAGACTGAGACAGGATACAGGCTTGAACCTGGGAGGCGGAGGTTGCAGTGAGCCAAGATCATGCCATTGTGCTCCAGCCTGGGCAATAAGAGCAAAACTCCATCTCAAAAAAAAAAAAATAGTATATATCACCAAAAAAGGATAACGTGTTGAGTCTCCTTACTAAAAGGAGGAATGAACATTCAGTCAAAAAAAAATTATCCTGTGTTGTTTACAAAACACATAGCTAAGACAAAATATAGTCCAGTTTAAAAGGAAGGGATCAAACATTTCAGAACAGATGGGGAAAATCTGGGGGAAAAGTAATAAAGGGTGTGGCTGTGCAAATATGAAAGAATATAATAAAAACACAGTAATTGAAAGTAGGGATTTTGCTGGAACAGAAATAGATCCAAATAAGAATTTGGCTTGTAATATAGTTGGCATTTCAAATCTATGGAGAAAAGATTTAGCAAGTAGTCATAGGGTAACTGACTAACCAGCCAGGGAAATATTTAAAAATTTGCATTTACCATATTCCTTACAGGAGAAAAAAAAAAGAAAGATAGTGGATGGATCAAAGATGTAAATGTAAAAAACAAAAGCCTAAAAGTAGAAGAAAATACAGGGAAAATTCCATCAACAGAGGCCTAGTAACATATACTGAGGCCTTCCATATGTGGGGAGGTACTGCAGCCATCAAAAGAAAATGTATGCACTGGTAGCTAACAGTCACTAAGAGCACTGCTCGCTGAAAATTAATGACATTGCTACAGCACATGCAAGGAATGCAGTCAGTCCTCGGGAAACAGCAGGATGTGCGTGCACACCTCTGTTAGCGTATACACAAACCGTGTCAGGAAAGCCACACTGGAAAGTGGCTGCTCTGGGGCAGAGGATCTGCGAATAAAGAGTGAAAGTCAGGCTAGACTCTTCCCTGAATTTTCTGATGTGTGCATGTCATACTTTTCCCGAAATACAAAATTACAAAAAGATAATTTTAAGGGATAAAAATATCTTAGTCAAACACAACAAAATTATTAAAGTAGGTATATAAATGTAGAACTCAAGCAAACACCATTGAACAGGATGAACCTGGTATTTTATACACAATTTATACCCATTAAAAAGCCCAACTGAAACAAAGTCATGGATATTTATAAAATGAACAGCATAGAATTAGAACGGCACAGAGAAAATTAAACCAGAAACATAGTGGAAGGGAGTTCCCTCAAACACTTTTCAAGATCAAGTAGGAAAAAAGTAAATGCAATGAATAATACAATGGAGTTTAATGGTATCCATCTATATACAACCTTTAATGCATAAACAAAGTCTCATTTATCTAAACGGAATCAATCCCACCTAAGTCTGCTCTCACAGAGTGGGATTCCTGGGTGGTACCAAGGCTGACTTTGGGAGAGGCCTCTGCCCTGCCTTGTGCTGGTGGTGCTGAGCAGCCAGTGTGGAAGTCAGCGTCATCTACACAGATGCCGGTGGCCAGCCAGGAGGGCCCTCCTTCCTCCAGGTCAGGCTTGCATGTGGGCATTTGTTCCCAGGGGCATAGCACTGAGTCCTCGGCAGCCAGGACCCATCCCGGCTCTCCCACTTCTGAAGCATCTCATATAAGGAGCTCAGTCCCCAGCACTCACGGAATCTACCTCTCTTCCCAATCTCAGTAAACCTTTCTTTGCACTTTGTTTAGAAGCACCAGCCTCTCTCCTTCCCTTCTCTGGAAACTTCCAGCCAGTTGGTACGAGTGACTTAGACCACAGATGGGGAAATTGTTTTTGTAAAAAAGAGAAAGAATAATTTAGGCTTTGGGGGCCATTCAATTTCTCTTGCAACACTGCAACTCAACTGCTGCAGCATCAAAGCAGCCACAGACAAGCCAAGAATGGATCAACATGGTTGTGTTCCCATAAAACTTTACTTACGTACACAACGTGAATTTCATTAAGTTTTCATATTCAGAAAATGTTGATGTGTTAAAAACCATTTAGAAACATAAACATTTGGCCGGGCGCGGTGGCTCACGCCTGTAATCCCAGCACTTTGGGAGGCCGAGGCGGGTGGATCACAAGGTCGAGAGATCGAGACCAACCTGGTCAACATGGTGAAACCCCGTCTCTACTAAAAATACAAAAAATTAGCCGGGCACGGTGGCGCGTGCCTATAATCCCAGCTACTCAGGAGGCTGAGGCAGGAGAATTGCCTGAACCCAGGAGGCGGAGGTTGCGGTGAGCCGAGATCGCGCCATTGCACTCCAGCCTGGGTAACAAGAGCGAAACTCTGTCTCAAAAATAAAAAAAAAATAAAAAAAATAAAAAGAAACATAAACATTTTTAGCTTGGGGGCTATACGAAAAAAATTTGGTCCATGGGCCACAATTTGCTGACCCCTGAACTAGATAATTGAAAATAAAGCCTACTGGGATTAATTCATGGGATTAAAAAAAAAAAAAAAAAAAGTTTTAGAAAAAGGATAACAAGGTAAATTAAGGAAAGGAAGAGGATATGATTAGTGATAATAAAAGAAAATAATAAATAAGACAGGAAAACACCCGAGCAGAACTGATCATCAAAGCCAATGTCCGGTTCTTTAGGGGAGTGGCAGTAGAGGGTGGCAAGCCTAACAAAGAGAAAAATGGAAAACAGAAACATACGATGGGAGGTATAAGAAAAGGCTATTATCAAAATGCCAATGAGATTTAAGAATTTAGAGTTATGTATATCTCTAAAATGTATTTGAAGTTCTCCAAAAAAGGGAGTTTTTTTCCTAGAAAACTATAAATTATCGAAAAAATAAGGGGGAAGATCCAAACTGACCTATCAGTTTTGAAGAGAGTAAAAACACTGTCAAAGCTTCTAAGCTCCACCCTAAAGGAGCTGAGCCATTCTGGATGAGTTCCGTCACTTTCAAGGATCAGGTGGTTGATTTAAACAATAATATGAGATGTTATCTTAATTTATGCTCTAGGCAAGTAAAGTGGGACACAGATTTTATTTTTTCTTTTATAAACACTGTCCATGTAGTCCAGGGGCACAGATATTAATCTGTGCTATTTAACTTATTCTAGAATAAGGAATTAATCCCCGATTAAATGAATTCATAACTACAAAATCTCTCAAGGTTACGCAGGCATAAATTTTCAAAAATCCATCAAAGGTGGGAGGGTGTAATACTTTATAACCATAAAAAGTGTTATCCTTGTATTTCAAAATGACTCAGTACATTAACAAGTGAAAGGAACAGGAACAGATGATCATCTTGATAAAGGCCCAAAAGCCATTTGGTAAAATTTGTAAATCCTTTTTTCCAGCTTGTTTGACTGCTTAGTTTCATATTCCTTATCTCATAAATGAACTGAAGGCTATGAAAGATTTTCACTTGAGTCCCATCCAAAGATGTGCCCCACGGTGCCATCGCTGCCACTCATCTCTACTATACTTGATTATCTCTTTATTTGTAACTTGGGATCAAATAGGAATTTTGGCTCTTAGTAACTTCAATTTTTATTACATTACAGTCAGAGAATGTGACCTGTGGGATTTCTACATTTTGGAATCTGGTGAGATTTTCTTTCCAGCACAAAGCATGGTTAATTTCTGTGACCATTCCAAGAGGATCTGCTGGACAAAGTTCACACACAGTGGACACATCACATTTGGTAACAGTGCTAGTTATATAGCCAGATCCTTCTTTGTCTAGTTGATTTTCAAATTCTGATGGATGAGGGTTAACATTATCTCGTGACTGGGAATTACTTAATTTCTCACCATGTTCTATCTTTCAAAGCTACTCTGTCAGCTAATGAAAGTATTTAACTGCTTATCTTCTTGACAAATTATTCCTTTCATAAACTGACGCTTTTTTTTTTTTACCTTGCATTCTATCTTCATTGACAAGACTACCACCAGTTGCCTTCTTTTAGCGTTTCCTGACCTTTTTCCACCCCTTCACTCCCAGCCTTCTGGGTCACCCCTTTATTTTAGGTGGTCTCCCATAATCATCATATACACGTTTGTGATGACATTTAAAAATCAACTTGAAAATGTCTGTAAGTAGCAGAATTTAACCCGTTCACATTGACTATGATTAGCAATATGCTTCAACTCACTCCTGCCATCTTATCCTTTCCTTATTTCTTCTCCTGATGTTTACTGGAGCAACTGAGCTTTCTGGGCAAGCAAAACACAGAGGATTCAATTCTTTCCAGACACTACCTCTTTCAACTAAAACACTGTGGCAACAACAGCTCCAGGAAACAGGGTTTGCTGTTCTATCAGACTCTGCCATCCCTCCTCCACAGACTGTAGGAACAGGACTTATTACCCTTAAGACTAAGTTCCTGTGGGTCTTGATCTTATCTCAGAAAGGGGAGTGGGGAGCACACAGGGATGAAGAGTACCAGGGGTTTAAAACAAGACATTTTGGGGACAGACAGGATGAAGACTAAAGAAGACTGACTTAAAGAGTCAGAGATGCCAGGCAGGTGAAGTAGGACATAAAAATCAGATATGAGAGAACACAGCACCAAGTGGTATGAATAGGTTTATTTGAGAACTTAAATACAATCCACACCAATACTGGGGCCCTCATCCATTTTACAGTAAGAACTGCCTCCTCTGTAACCAAGACAGACTCAGCCAGTCCCCTCTGAATACCCAGCTGTCCTCACCTACAGTCTTTTAATACATTCTTCACAGAACTGTTCTCGTAAGCATATGACATTGAAAGTGCCACACAGCCTACCCGCTGCGCCCAGAGTGATAACACATGCACATGTACCCTTCCATTTGATGCCAATCTTCTTTTCGCTTTCTTCACAACACAGCGTTGTGTTCTTTTTTCTTCCATGTATTATACCCATCGTTTTCTATCCATTCCACTGACTGTTTGGAACTCTTAGGCACCCTTTTGTCTCCTAAGATCCCTGCACAAGTAACCATATGCCAGCCAATGTTCTTTATCTCTTAGTCACAAACATAAGGAAAGCCCCCTTTTCTAGAAAAATGCACATACCTACACGTACACAAACTTCTGCACGTAAGGTTCTAGACTTCCCCAAAAGCCATCTACAGATCCTAGGTTTTAAAATTCTGTCAACACCCCCACCGTAATTCATGACGCAGAGAAGACCCGGATCAGGGCCAGCAAAGAACTAACAGGGGGAGGGAAAGTCGGTCTCTCGGTGAAGCCATATTTAGACACAGCATTTAGGAAGGTAGTCTAAAAAATGCATACATCTTCCTAAAAATACGCAAAATCTACATGTGCTACTTTACTCTAAAATAATGTATTTTACTTATATATCCCTAAAACTGAACAATAATACCGCTTTAAGAGTCATCTTCCATTGAGATTTACGCCAAGGTCTTACTGGCATAAACAAACACACGATTTTGGGATCTCCGATTTGTTCATGTGTTTTGTTATACATTAAAATAATGTGAGAATGACTTAAAAAAAAACAGTAATTCTTAAGTTTCAACTTACGATTATAAAGTTATTCTACTTCATGTACATTGAGAGTGGAAATAAAGATTTCCCAGGCCACCCTGCCCTTTAGGGGTTTGGGTAAACTTGACTCAAAACTCCATTAACTCCATGGCGTGTAGCTTTTAGATCCCCTGAAGACTTGGGCATATTCTGCATATTCCTTGGAGCTTGTTCTCACGGCTGCCCTCTTCTGGCTCCTGTATTTATGTGTGGTACTTACACGTTGCCCCATTTCACCCTGGACACAGCACTCAGCCCTTCCACAGTTTCCATAAAAAACCCACTCATGTCGAACACCCAGACTTTAAGGAGAGACTTCGTGGGCACAAAGTTTTCCTACACAAAAGCTCACAACTTCAGACCATCCTATTCCACTGGTTTCCTCTCCCACTCCAAGTCCACTTTCTCATCTTACCTCCGACTATCCCAAGAGATCCAAGTTCTCTTACCATGTGGAGCAATTCAAACCTCTCCAGGTCCTGCCCCAAGTTTAGATGCCCAAACCCACCACAGTGCTCAGCAGAACAAAAAGGATTCCAAATAACATGATCCACTTCGTTAACAGGCAACTGGGAATAGGAATTTGTTATGACACTAAATGCTAAGCACTTGACACGTTTGTTTACTTCTCTCAATTTTTCCATGATTTAGGTATTTTCAAAACTATTTTACAGATGAGAAACTTGAGGTTCTGAAAAATTAAGAAAATGAATACGATCAGAGTAGGTGCAGTTTCATCTTCATTTTTCCTCTTCCTCTCTAATCCACAGATCTTAACTCGGCTTTGCTATTTACATGCAGCTCTTGCCATGCAGTAGTATCAACCTATCTCATCTTTTCCGAGTTAGATGTTATCAGAGTACTTTTTCCATCTGCTTTTTTTTTTTTTTTTTTTTTTTTGGAGACTAAATCTTGCTCTGTCACCCAGGCTGGAGTGCAGTGGCACGGTCTTGGCTCACTGCAACCTCTGCCTCCTGGGTTCAAGCGATTCTCCTGCCTCAGCCACTCCAGAAGCTGAGACTACAGGTGCCCATCATCACGCCCAGCTAACTTTTTGTATTTTTACTACAAACGGGGTTTCACCATGTCGGCCAGGATGGTCTCCATCTCTTGACCTTGTGATCCACCTGCCTCGGCCTTCCAAAGCGCTGGGATTACAGGCATGAGCCACCGCACCCAGCCCATCTGCTATTTGCTTTCCATTCACCTATTTTTTTCAAATTTCTGAGAATACTAGCACATTGTATACAGACTGATTGATAAAATAATTCAAAATTTTCAACAACAGAGCCAAGAGTTAGAAGGTCCCTTGGAAGGGATCATGTCCATGCTCATACAACACAATGAAATCCCTCTTCAATTTCCAAGACAGCCTGGCAATCCGTGCCCATGTTCTCACGCAGTCGACTGTCTGAATGTTGGGCTCTGATGCAGAGTTCTTCCTCTCTGAAAAAGGTAATCTGCCGTTTATTCAGGCTTCTAAGTTAGAAACTGTGCACTCTTTCTGGACTTACTTGTTCACACCCTAAATCCTAGCAGGTACCAAGAGTGACTCCATCACAGGTGACCTACCCCTGCCCCGACTCCCCCCACATCAGAAGGGCTAGTTTGGGTTGCTCCCATCCCAATGGTGGAACCCAACGCAGACTTGTGTCTCAAAGCAGGTAGACGCCAGGGCCCTGTAGACTGTTGACTGCTGCACAGAACGTGGGCCCCCTCTGCTTCAGCTGACAGCACTTCACGCCTTCCCGGGAGTGGGCCGCAGTCAGAAGGGGCCAGAGCAGGGCTTGGAGGGGCTGCCTATGGGCACCAGGCAGATCATAGAAAGCACCACAATGGGTCACCCAAGGAAATGGAATTAATTGCCAACATTTTAAGATTAAATTGTGTGTGAAAATCAAGGCTGGTGTTTTCTTAGAAGAGCTGTGGGTCTGTATTCCACCATGAACACAGAGCCACAGCAGAGCAGAGGCCGTTCTCCCAGTGGACTGTGCTCTCTCCAGTTGTATTATTCCTGACCTGAGTCATTTATTACGTGTGAAGCTGTGACCTTGGACCAGGGTGTCCTCACACCTTGGTGTGCCTGAGAAAGGTCTGTTCTAGGCTTGTTGTCCAGATGTTTAAAGAACACCCCCTCCCTCCACTCTCAAGTGCTGAGTTTGGACAATAAATTACATGGTCACCCTAGGCTTAAATGTGCAAGCCAATTCCCCACCACACACCCACACCCACATATCCCCACACACAACCACTGAATTCACACAACTGCATGTCAAGCACAGAACCCTGTTATAAAGTGATTTTATTAAATTGATTTGGACATACTGTAGGTCAAATAATATTTTCTGAAGATAACAATTATGGACTTTAAAGCTCGACATAAAATTAGTAGCTTCAAAAGGGTTAGTCATATTCCCCAGCAACAGCATGATAAAATAATTCAACTATGTAGAAATATAGAACTCTAGGACTAGCTGGAAACTCGGAAATCATTTAGCCTAATGTTCTCATTTTGAGAGAAAACTAGACTCAAAAGATTAAGCAATTTGCCCAAGCTCACATACCTAATAGTAATAAAGCTAGAAATCAAACCAATTTTTCCTAAAACTAAAATTCTATCAATGATATTTCAACTGGCTCTCTATCAACTAAAAGCCTAGGCTTTTCTCTAACGCTCCACGCTATTGCGACATGAAAGAGTGATAAGACACTACAGTAAATCGTACTTATGGAATTCAGGCCTGGAAGGGGCTTTAGCAAATAACTAAGCCAGCCCTCTCTTTGTAAAAAGGAGGAAAAGTATGGAAAATGACTTACCAAAGGTTTGTTAGCAAAGATGTCTGGATTAAAATCCAGATACTGACAAATTTACCCCCAAATCCCGTCTCTAGTTTCATGGCCCACCCACTAAATTATGTGCTCCTTTTAAATCTCCTTTATGCGCTGAGGTTTTAGTTATATAAAAACCCCTTCCAGTCAAACAGAAAAAAATTAATTCAAATATGGAGAGAAAAATCAAACTTTTCATGACTATTTTGAGTACTTTACTTTCCAACCTCTTAGACAGCTGACAGACACCACTAACCTGACCACCCATTTCAGAGCTTCAAAGATCTTTAATTTCCCCCAAAGACTTCCTGAGCAAAAGGACTACATGTGGGAAATCAATGAAAACAGGAATGAGAAGAAAAACAAAGTTAGAAATTGGTTGCTTTTTGTTCCTGTCATTGGGGACTTTTGGTCTTCTAAACATTCCTTGAGTTCCTCCACATGAGTTTTTAATATCAATCTAGCAAAAATTAAAACAAACCAAGAGAGGCCTATGAAAGTCAGGATACTGAGCACCTCAGCATCTCTCCCCTCCCCGCCACTCGCGAACGCCAGAGCTTGCCTTCCGTTCCTCAAACGCACCGGCTCATCCCCTAGAGCAGCCTCTGTGCTCTGCCAGTGAAAGCTGCTTCTCTTCCAGCCTCAGCTCAACGTTGGCCCCACCGCGGAAAGGCCTCCCTGACCGCTAGCTAATGTCACCCCACCCCCACCCCACCCCACCACTAAATCATCACCCTAGTTTATTTTCTTCATAGCACTTAATCACTACCTCAAACTACATTATTTATTTGTTTATTTATCATCTGTCTCCTTCACCAGAAGTAAACTCCACAAGAGTAGGGACCTTGTCTATCTCATCAGTGGTATTCCCAGCACCTAGCACACTGCCTGGCACATAGGAGGTTTTCAATAAATATTTGTTGAATGAAGAAAAGAAAGATGGATTAATAAGACGTTCATGCCTTAAAAAGAACTGATAAACAGTAATCAACAAAGGGGTATAGAAAACTCCTATGAATTATTGCCCAAGATTACAGAAATAGAGACGAAACATTATTAGTGACTCCTCCTACCATCCACTTCTTGTAAGGTCTCCCTAGCTAGAAAGGAGCTCCATCTGTTACCAAAGGAGCCCAGAGGGCAATTCTGGATGAAGAAAAGCTCTCATTTTGCTTGCTTCTTCCTCCCTGCTATTTACATTCAGCATTTCCAAAAGAAATTCAAGTGAAAAATATGCGATGCAGCTACTAGAAAATAAGTCTAACAGAGACAGTGATGAGAAGAATCCACACAAATCAAAAACGTTCAAGGACATGTATGTCTGCCAGTGATTTTTCTGACAGGCTAACTGAATGGGTATTATGAGTCACCTAAAATCTAAAATGAAAGTTAATGCCATCTAGGAAGGGATGGATATTTACGGGGATTTTGAAAACATATAGGTAGAGCGGGTTCAGAAATAATAGGATATACGGAAAGATATGTAGGGGCTAAATCAAGTGGTAACCTCAGAAATACCAGAATGTGATCTTAGTGTGGGAGCTGTCCATTTTCCAAAGCATTGCCAGTATGCTCAAATCAAGAGGAAGGAAGGGCATGAGCGCCTCAAGGGGGAGTATCTGGGATAGCTTTTACGCAAAGCATAGATAGAAGGTGACTCAGGAGGCCGGGCAATGATCGTGGCTTTTTGTGTAGTCTTTCAACTATAGAGGCATCGTGCTGGAATCCCAGGAAGCAACATCTATGACTGGGACCTAACACCCAACCTGGGCGGACACTCAAGAGGTCCACATTCAAAGTCAAGCTGTGGAATACACACTTGGCATAAACCAACAAATCAATCTCACATACGCCTCCTCAGAACAATGTTCTGCTAGGGATCGCTGCAAATATTTCTTGGGTCAATGTACGTATATACAGGGTTTCCTTCCTAGTGGCACTTATGGGTTTTAAGATTTTAAACTCTTAGCAAAACGTTTTATATAACTGATATTTTGAGATGGTTTCTCTCCTTTGTGTGGACTCTCTGGTGGATGCAGAGGCTCGTACTCTGACTGAAGGCCTTTCCGCACTCATCACATTTGAAAGGTTTCTCTCCTGTGTGGACTCTCTGATGGATGCACAGGCTTGAACTCTGACTGAAGGCCTTCCCACATCCACAACATCTATAGGGTTTCTCTCCAGTGTGGACTCTCTGGTGGATGCAGAGGCTCGAACTCTGACTGAAGGCCTTCCCACACTCATAACATTTATAGGGTTTCTCTCCTGTGTGGACTCTTTGATGCATGCAGAGGCTGGAGGTGTGCCTGAAGGCCTTCCCACACTCTTCACATTTAAAGGGCTTCTCTCCGGTGTGGACTCTCTGATGCATGCAAAGGTTTGAACTGTTACTAAAGCCCCTTCCACACTCACTACAGACATAGGGTTTCTCACCTGTATGAACTCTCATATGAATTTGAAGATGGGAGCTCCAATTGAAGGCTTTGCCACACTCGTAACATTTATAGGGCTTCTCCACTGTGTGGATTTTCTTATGTCTATTAAGTTTTGTTGTAGTGCTAAAATCCTTACCACAATCATCACATTTATAGACCTTCTCTCCTGTATGGTCTCTCCAATGAATATGAAGTTCTGATATATGAAAGAAACCCTTATCACACTTGTCACATTTATGGGGCTTCTCAGCTGTGTGAATTTTCTGATGCATAAAAAGATCCGCTCTCTCAGAGAAAAATTCCCTACACATGGGGCACTTGTAGATCATTTTTCCTATTTGGTATCGTGATTTGGAGGAGAAAATTTCCTTACAATTACTACAGTTACTAGACTGTTATTTCATAGAGTCTCTTATTTGGCCATTTTGGCAGTCTATCTCAGGCTTGCTCTGTTAGGTAAGTTTAAGGTCAGCCTAAGCTTTTCCCTGCCTGTCTTTCTATGGAAGGTTTCTTCCTGCATAGTGTTCCTCACTTCGTATTATTATTGATTATAAAGTGACATTGACTTCCACGTGAATTCTGTAACTCATCAACATAGAACTTTGTTTTAGATCCTGAGTTGTCAACATTCCAAGGGGCTCTCAAGGTGCAAACCTTTGCATTTTTGAGTCCCTGGAATCTTCCTCTTGTAGAGTAATCTTGCACTTCTCACTTTTAGAAAAGGGACTGTACAGTATATCCCTTGTATCAAAGGATGAGATACTGCTGGCTGGTCTCGAGCCCCTGCAGCTGCCCCTTGAAGAGTCAGTTTGACATTCTGCCTCCTGCACATCAGACAGGAAAGCCTTTCCAGGAAGCAGGCTCCTCGGGGTCCAGGTATACAGCAAGCGTTGCTTTTGGAAATTCCCTACATGGGTACCATGCCGTCTTCTGTAAAAGAAACATAAATAAACAAATTGAAAATGCTTTTATCTGGAAAACTGCTATTGTTTCCAAAATTAATTTTATATAAATGTGACAGCAGTTAACACAAACCTTTTTTGGTCTTGAGGAAGAAGCTCTCTTATCTTCCAGAGATGTGTCTCTTGGATTTGCAGGTCTGAAGGAGAGAATTTGTAGATATCATGCTCCTGTTTACAGCTCAAGTATATAATCCAGTTATAACCACTCACTGTAATTATCTGAGCAACATCAAGGGGAATATTATTGAAAGAGAAAAGAAATCCTCAAAAGACCTACATGTGAGTATGAAAACCAGCTGTCCCGTACAAAGGAACAACAATGAAAATGATCTTCACTTTGAACTTCAGAAGGTACAACATTGCTGCTTTTGGAGATAAAACATCACATCTGACTTGCCTTCTAATCTACAGAAAGAATAAGTACATGATATGTTGGTATCAAATGTCATTCTCCTACTGGTCTTCAATCATTTCCTGATGTACTTAAAATAAAATCCCAAACCTTAACTGAAACACTTGACCTGCCCCTCTCTCCCCACCTCACTCCCTGTGCTTCCAGCTTCTGGCTTTCTTTTTCAGCTCTCAAACACCGGAAGCATTTCCTGCCTCGGGGCCTTTGTACATGCTGTTCCCAGTGCTTAAACCACTCCGTCCCCTACTTTGTGCTGAGCTTTGTGGGTCAGCTGCCTCTCCCCTACCTAAAAGGCCTCCTAGCTAGACTCTACCTCCATCTCCTTGGATTCCTGTAAAGCCCGCAGGACTTGTAATTATCGTACTTGTTCCCCGGTTTTTAGCCTGTCTCCTGTACTAGGATGTCAGTGCCATGAAGGAGGAACTGTGTGTGTTGCTCTCTGTTGTAACCTGGCAATGAGAGGTATTCAATTAATATTTTTTGAAAATCTACAGAGAACTTCAGGACACCCTCTTGCACCCACACATGTCCTGCTTCATTCTGGTGGAGCAGATAAAGGTACATTTCTTAGTGCCTTATTTCTAGTCTTTTGATAGCCTACAGGAGACAAAATAAGAAACAAACAGAATAAGGAGGTGATAAAAGAAGAAAACAAATCCCAAAATATTTGCTCTGAAACCTTTTGAGGTTTAGGACTATGTTTTAGCAATCTTTTCATTTATTTTACTCTATATACAGTGATACTTTAAAATTAACTAAATGAAATCAATAGGTCTTAAAATAACACTTTTAATATGTTCCATACGAAGAGAGCATGTACGGGTGTTTGAGGAGATGTAATGTTAAAATGGTAAAATTGGACTACTTGTAGGTGGAACTGTTAGAATTATGAAATTCAACTACGTACCCAAAATTTCAGCAAAAAATGGTCATATATCTACAAAAATGATGTTTGCATCTATCACCTGTCCTAGTAATAATTCTGGAATCTTTCCTAAAGATACATTGGTAAAAATAGGAAGTGACCGCTATACTCAGTTATTCACTGAGGCAGTATTTGGCAGTGAAATTGCAAGCAACCCAAGGCCAATGATAGGTAACTAGCTGAATCAAGTATGGCACCTCCTCACAAGACAAAAAGGAATGAGGACGAGCACTGTACGCTGACATGGAGTGAACTCAGGTCACACTGTAAGTTCAAAAGAAAAAGTAAAGTACACTATAGTGTACTTTTCTATGCTACCTTTTCTGCACAAAAAGGAAGGTAATAGGAATGTATCCGTATCTTTGCTTATGTATATAAAAAATAAACACTGGCCAGGCACAGTGGCTCATGACTGTAATCCCAGCATAACAGGAGGCCAAGGTGGGTGGATCACTTGAGGCCAGGAGTTTGAGACCAGCCTGGGCAACATAGGGAGACTCTGTCTCCACAAAAAAAAATTAAATTAAAAAGTTAGTTGGGTATGGTGGCACACACCCATAGTCGCAGCTACTTGGGAGGCAGAGGCAGGAAGATGGCTTGAGCCTGGGAGTTCAGGGCTACAGTGAGCCAAGATTGCGCCACTGTACTCTAGCCTCAGCAACAGAGAGAGACCCTATCTAAAATAAAATATAAACTAAATAAAATATAAAATAATAAATAAGCATGGTGAAAGATAATCCAGAATTTAATGATTACTTGTCGGGGAGAATAAAAACTTCTCTGAATATACTGTTACCAAGTTTTGACTCTGGAAACATGTTTCTACAGTCAAAAAATAAAATTAAATAAATATTAAAATAAAGAGAATGAACCTATCATGTTGGTGACATAGCCACAAATGGCTTTTGAGCACAGTATACTGATTGTACATGCCTAGAACATATTCTTTTGACAAATAAGCTTGCCAAGAAATCACACTTCTTTCAACAATTTAACTATTAATAACACCAGTGTCTTTTAAAGTAGGTTAATAGAAATAAGTAGTTTATGTTAAAGTTGTTAGGAGCCAAGATTCAATGTAAGAAAAATTTGATATAAGTATAAAATCAAAGTTAAGAAAAAATCCAGTAATATAAAATTTTATTTAGAGGTATCAGTTTGAACTCACATTTTTTTTTCTTTTTAGCCATCACCAAAAAAAATCCGGAAGCAGTAAGAATCGACAGCAGTGAGCACACCTAGAGCCCCTTCCCTTAAATCCTTTCCCCACTAAGAGGCAAGGGGTGCTTGGAGGAATGGCTGGATTCAAAGCCAGAGCAGCACTTACAAAATGAGCCTGGGACATCTTGCTATGCCAGAAAGCAAAAGGGCTGTGCCAAAGGAACACAGGGCCAATTATGCAACTGAGCATCAAAAGGAGTAAGAAAGGCAATCGGGTGAGACACATTAAATATACAAACCTCAGGAGCTCATAATGACTGTAGGGAACGGGGAAGAGAGAGACAGGCAGGCAGAGAGATGGAGAGATCCGAGTCACTGAACAAAATTGGAATTAACTAGGGGCCCAACTTTTACCCTGAAAATTGGTAATTAAGAGAAGCGTCTATCCTATTTCCTCTATGAACTCTCTTTCCAGACAAAGAAACAACCAGCTAATATATGCATACTCCTCATCAAATACCTGATTTAGACCATGATAAGAAACGGGTGAAAAAAGGGGCTGGAAGGCTGATCCGGGACTTGACATTGCCAGGATCAGGCTGTCACCACCTGAAGCCAGGGATTGATCTTAGCATGACTCAAAGAGGAACAACCAGGTAAGTGTGCCTCCTGCTGTGGTGCAATGGGAAACACCCAGCACTCCCTGAAGACATTCTTGCCAAGACTGAAGCAAAACCTCATCGAGACTCTGGAGCTAATTTTTAACAGAAAGAACTGAAGGGACGGAGGAACTACTAGGAAGTAAGTAGCAAAGTATCAAAAGGTGACAGGACAACTGCCCTGTTTCTTCTGCAATCAGGACATGAGGAAAAAAAAGATGGTGACTAGGGAGGAGCTGCTCTAAATGAAAGAGACTCTAGACATAACAATTAGGTGTAACAGGAGGACTTTCTTTGGAATCTGAAGCAAACCAGCTGCTAAAAGGGGACAATTGAGGAAATGTGATTAGGGGTATCAGATTACACAGTGTGTGCTGTTAATTAGGTGATCATGTCACTGTAGCTACATAAACCAATGTCTGCAGCCTTCAAGATACACAGTGAAGAATAGGAATGACGTGACATGCTGTCTGATATGTGAGTTAAAATGCTTCAGCTAACAAAAAAAAAAAGGAAAGTAAAAAAGAGCAGATAAAGCAAATGTGGTAAAAATCATTGTAATTGTTGAATCTAGGTGAGAGATAAATGGATGAATAAAATATTCTACTCTAAAATATTCTATTTCAAAATATCACGTATGGTTGAAATTTTCATGATGAAAACCATGTGAATGCTGAAAAGATACTCTCTTCCTGTTCTTCCGGCAACTAATCTCAGGACCACCGCATAGAGGGGCAACTGTGACTGAAACTAATCCCCAGAACAGCTCTCATTTCCCCAGTCAATCCTGAGCAAGGGAGAACGCACACAGGAAGAGTTCTCTGGACATCAGGGCAAGGTGGTGGCTGCAGGGAAGGGACAAGCGTAGGGCAAAAGCAGCAGCACTGTGCTCAGCTCTTTCCCTCGCAAGCTAGCACCAGAAGGGGCGTCTTCCAGCACGCCCTCCAGGAATCAAGGTTAGGACACTACTCTAGCCTAGCCTCAGGAGAATCCAGCTCTGCTCAGAAGGGCAGCAGTTCAACACCAGGCTCCGCGACAGGTGAGATTCCTACATGACCTCCCACCAGAGCTCTTCTTGAGGAAATCAGGCACTGCCATTCCTTCCAGGTAAAATGCTCGGACCTGTCTTTTAAGTCTCACTGCACAGCAGGGGGATGAGAGGTAAGCTGCATTCTGTAGGAAAAAGAAAAAGAAAGATAAAAGAAACTCCAACAAATTTTCCATGTGACCAACCGAAGAACAGAAAGGCCAGCACACAGGATCTCCAGTACAGACTCGCCTAACACAGCCCCTGCCCTACTCTTCCACACATACAGAGATGGCCGTAAACCAAGGAGCAGACAGTTTACAGAACCCCAAAGAGCTCACAAATCCTGAATGTACCACGTTCCCAAGGCTGTCTCTCACTCTAGACTCACTCTTATGTCTCATAGTCACCATCCTACTGTGGCTTTCAAGGGGACACCCTACATGACCGGAAGGCCCTCTTTCTGACCTGAGAAGAAAGCCTACTATTGCCAAGGGCAAAGTCTGAGCCTGTCCCTGCGAGCTCAGGAACACCCCCAGCATCCTGTGCACTGGACCCACACTAGTGGGGAACTCAAAACAGCAAAGTGACAGTGCAGCTGAAAACTGAGAAAACAAAAGCTTAAAATTTAGCCTATCTACCTCAAATCCTAACCTTCCATGAAAAGGAGCCTTTCCTCACTCCCTGTAGTTTGTGATACCAAAGAATACTGAATCAGTACTAATATCTCAGTACAATTAAAATTGAGAGTAACTAGGTAATAAAGACCTGATGCTGAAATTCAAGGAAGTCAAAAACAGAGCTTTAAATACAACGAAACCATGTCCTGAGAGAACACATGCTCTGGGCCATGGCATGACAAATGGAAACCTGAAGACGGGGGTGCAGGACTAATGGGCTGGGAGAATGAAGCTGGTTTCCCTTGAACGCTGCTCAGACCAAAAGTTCCCCACTCTAGCGGCAGAAGAGGCAAACCCGCTGCATGAAGGGGAGACTACCACTCCAGTGTCGGGCCCAAGGCCGCAGGAGTCTGCTGCAGCGGCCCTAATGGGATGACCAGAGCATCAGAGGAACACCAACTATTTACATGGAGATAGAGGTTGGTTAGCTACAGCTGATGTTCCAGAAAATGGACTCTGAACTGAATCATACTCAACACAGGCTGGATATGAAATCAAGACTCATCACCTTGATTAGACAGGAGAGAAAAATCCAGTTATACTCTTAAAGGAATTAGCAGCCATTCAGCCTTGACATCAGACTATGTCCACAGTGTTCAGCTAGCAGATGCCAACTACTGAGCAGGAGGCCGAGTGCCTTATCTGTGTTGCTCTGCATGAGGCTATGACGTCCATGCAAGGACTACAGAGGCACATAGACCCAGCTGTCACCATCAAATGAAGAGAATAATGCCACCCAGCAACTAACATCCCAACCCAGGATGGTAAAGAGAGGGGTGTCCAGAAGGGCACTCTGGTACCAAGCCCAGTGCCAGGGAAGCATAGGACAATGTCTTACGAGCACTTGGAGCTGGCGTGGAGACAGCTTGGTGTGGGATGGGCTGGTGATGCCTTTAGAAAGACCGGGAAGTGAAACAGAGCAGATGCTATATGAATGAAGTTCGACCAAGAGAAGGGAACAGGAAAGCAGGGACTTTAAAATGTATCCCACCTAAGCTGGGAACTTCAGGCCAACATATCACCTAACACTGACTTACATCTGTCTTTTCATATAATGAGGATAATACAGACATGCTGGCCTATCTCTCTCTCACACACACACACACATTTTATAAACCATCAATCAGCCAAAATGTGAAGTAACAAGCTTTGGAAACTAAAAGATAGACAACTATAATACATATTTACATTCTTTTTGAAAATGCTGACTGTATGTTACGGTGAGACTGCCAGCACCCAATGTGACCCGTCGTCGTTCAACAAAACCCAACTCAAGTAATAAACTGGCTTCTTGTGTGAACAAAAAAGTAGAGAGGGCAGACAAAATAATAATAGCAAAAAGCTCACAGTTTCTGAACCTGGATTCAACCCCTGTGATGATAGGCCCCTAGGGGTACACTTTGTTTTTTTTTCTCTACTTTTGAGTTCATTTGAAACTTTCCATAATAAAAAGTGAACCAGTAAGCTCTTGCTTAGAACAGTGGACCCCAACCTTTTTGCCACCAGGGACCGGTTTCGTGGAAGACAGTTTTTCCACAGACTGGGGGCAGGGGCGATGGTTTTGGGACAATTCAAGTGCACTATGCTTAAGTTGTGTGCTTTATTTCTATTATTACTACACTGTAACATATAATGAAATAATTATACAATTTACCATAATGTAGAATCAGTGGGAGCCCTGATCTTATTTTCCTGCAACTAGGTGGTCCCATCTGGGGGTGTTGGGAGACAGTGACAGATCATCAGGCATTAGATTCTCATAAGGAGTATACAACCTAGATCCTTTGCATGTACAATTTACATCAGGGTTCATGCTCCTATGAGAATCTAATGCCGTCGCTGATCTGACAGGAGGCAGAGCTCAAGAGGTAATGCTAGCGATGGCGAGAGGCTATAAATAGATGAAGCTTCACTGGCTTGTCTGCCACTCACCTTGTGCTGTTTGGCCTTAGTTCCTAACAGGCCATGGACCAGTACCCATCCATGGCCCACAGGTTGGGGACCCCTGGCTTAGAAGATCCCTGTATGACGATCTGAAGCCGTAAAAAGGAGACACAGCAGCATTCTAAATTACAGAACTAAATAAACACTGCCTCCACCTCCACTGACAACACCAACCTATGTAAGTATAGCCATATCATTATTCGGCTCAACACTGTTCACTCACAAGTCTGTTAGCAATCTGTCCATTCTGAGTGAAACTCTAGCCTTTGGCCAAAACATCCTATTCCAGCTTTCTGCTCTGTTAATCCTATGGAACCTTTTCCTTGCTCCCTCAGAACCTCCAGTCCTCTCTCAATCTTTGTCCTACTAACGTGGCCCTGTTTTGTCTTTACTTCCTGACTTCCCTACTGGCTCGGGTTCCTTGGGCCCTCCCTCCACCCAGGTTCACCTCTCTCTTCTGACACCATCACTGCTTCCATAGCCACACTCTAGAGCTCTAACGCCCCCAGAAACTGTGCTCCCTCCCAAATCTGTGTTGAGCAACCCATTCTTGGACACCATGTGCTCCCTCCCCTTCCAGCTAACTGGCTGCAGGAACTTCATGCACTAGACTCACACCCAGTGACTTGACCCTTTGTTCCCTGTCTGTTGTCCACAGCTTCTCTCTGCACTCACCAGAACTCTCTGGCCCCACCTACTCTCAGTGACATCCCACCTTATTCAAACCCAACTCTCCATCTATCTATGCAGGCACCTAAATGGCTGAATAACACCAGATTTTTTTAAACTCATGACCACACATCTCAAATGGACACTAGACTGCCCCTAAATTATCCCAAAAGTCTTCAGTACATACACTTTGCCAAAGCTCTAAATGACTACTACATCATTCTCCCTTCTCTTCAGATCCCCCATCTTCCCTCTGCCTCCCTCACTTGTGACCCATAGCCTGCCAAGAGCCTGCTTTTGATTAAGGAAACAGAAGCAATCAGATGGCAAACCCTTCATTTTCCCACTGGAAATACACTAGGCCACCTGTACTCACACCTTCTACTCCACCAGGGGGTGCCCTGTTCCTGGGCAAGACGATCCCTTCCACTTGTGCCCATGAGTGCACTTCCTGGGTCTTCTCCAAATAGAATCCTGTTAAGTATTCCCTCTTGTTGCCACTGTCAATTCCATCCTAGCTATAGGTCCATTCTCATACAAACATGTCCTAGTTCTTTCTTAAAACTGTTTTGGGCCCCACCCCTGCTATCCTCACATCACCCCCCACCCCTGCAGGTGGGTTTCTTTCCCAACATGCCACTGAAGACAGCTCTCACCCAGGAATCAAGACAGCACCCCAGAACAGGGCTAGAAACACCTGCTTCCTTAGCTGGCCCATCCCTGCTCTCACTAGCCACTCCTTGTTCCCTTTATTGCTGCCCTCCCCTCTGTTTGACTTCTAAATCCTGGGGTGCTTCAGGGCTCCCACTTGGAACCACTTCTTTTCTGAATCTATACTAAGTAATCTCACCAGTCACGTGGTCTAAAATATTCTCTTGATGTTGGCTCCAGGTTTCATCTCCAGCCCTAGACTGCTCCATAATCTCTGCTGAAAGGCACCACAACCACATTTCCAAACCGAATCCCACCTCAAACTGTTCCTTCCTCATTCTTCCCCAACTCTGTCAAGTGCACCAACGTCCATCCAGATGTGCTGCCCTTAATTCCACTCTCCCCAGCCCCACCAATGCAAATCACCGGCATACTCGGTCTCCTCTCCACAACACACCCCAGCCTTGCCCTCGCCGTCTCTTCATGGCCACTACAAGCCCCACCCTGTCCAGGCCATGGTCACCTCTGTCTCTCTGGCTTTCACTCTTGCTCCTCCACAACTGGACCTCTACCGGTAGGTAGTCCCTCTCATCTTTTTAAAACTTAAGAGAACGTTACTGCCCTGCTTAAACCTTCCACTGCTCTTTAGAACACACACTCCTCTTGTTGGCTCACAAGCTGGAGGTGGCCCAGCCACCGACTCTCTCCAATCTCACCTCCTGCACGCTCTACAAACCACACACTGGCCTCCCTCATCTCCTTTCTAGTCTTCGAGCTTGCCAGCCTCATTTTCCCTTAATACCTTCACACAAGCCCCCTGCCCAGTTTCTTCCTGGTCCTCAGAGTGCTGGCATCTGCTCAACACCCAGGCCTCAGCACAAGCGCTGCCTTCCCGTCAGCTGCAGCTGACTCACCTCTCTGCCCTCACACCTTTCTGATCACCTCCTTCTGCTTAATTTTTGTACACAATATTACCACTTACTGCCTGGAGTTACTGTGGATTTTTGCAAATGCTTCCTTTGCTGTGCTCCTCTCCCTGCTCTCCTGAATGCAAGCTCCTTGATCAGCAGAAACTGCAGAGAATTTATGAAATTTGTGAATCTCTAAAACTCCTTCATCTCTGTTTTCCAACGTCATTCAAGCACTAAATGTTTACTGAGTGTCTAACCTATGTCAGCCTCTGTGCCTTCAGCAGTGCAGAATCATACCCAGTCTCTTCCTGTGTACAAGCCACAGTCTAGTGGGGAGACAGCGTTCATCAAAGGTGTCCAAAAAGAAATGTCAAACAAAAACTCTGAAATACTCCACAGTAGCCCTGCAGTGCTGAGTGCCTTGGGCTTGGCCGGAAGTGAGGATGACCTGGTAAGGGGTCAGAAATCAGGGGAGACCACTTTGAAGAAGTGATGGCTGAGCTCAGATCTAGAGGCAGCCTCTGCAGAATGAAGAGAAGATAAGCGAAGTGAGGGAAAGGCACACGTGGAGGACCATGGTGAGGGACAGAACAGGGGCAGCAGGGCTGGAGACGCTCAGTGCCAGATGAGAGGGGAGAAGTAAAGTATCATGATCTTTATCCTAATAGTAGCAGAAAACTCCAAAGTGGTTAGCTTTTGTTTTAAAGCTTGGTAGAAACAGCAGATTTCCATTTTAAATCGAAAACTGTAGCTAAAGTACAGAAATTAACAATGGGTAAAAACGAAGAACATCTGGGCGTAAACACGGTAGGGGATCACCTTAGTCATTTGGGTAGGAAACAATGATCATAATCTGGACTAAAGCAATGATGATCAGAGAAAAATCCATCAGACTCGGTGATGGATTCAATACAATGGGCAAGGGACAAGGAAATGGCCAAGGATGACCCCTAGGTGTTTTATTTAAAAAACTGGATGGAGATGGAACCATTCAGTAAGACAGAAAACTCTAGAAAAGACCAAGGTTTGAGGACCAAGATCATGATTTCCATTTCAGACATGCTCATGATATCCGAAAGTGGACGTCAAGGATAGCAGTTGGATGGATGTAACTGGCACTGAGATAAGAGATCAGGACTTTATAAGGTATACGTGTGTGAGCCATTACCATTTAGATGGTAACTTAAGCAGGGTGAAGGAATAAGGCTGCCTAGCAAGAAAGTACTGAGTGAGAAGGGAAGAGGGCCCTGGGACTAAGAGAGCAACATTTAATGACTGAGTTTGAAAGAAGCCAAGTACCAGAGCACATGCTGAATGATTCCACTTACATAAAGGTGAAAAACAAGCAAATCAATTGATGCTGTTACACAGAGCAGTCAAAGGGGCTAATGACTATAAAGATCCACAGGGGAATTTCTAGGGATCTTTGTTATGTGCTATCTTTATCTGGGCACTGGTACACATAGGTGTGCTCATCTCACAGCTGTGACAATTCATCACACTGTAGCCCTATTTATAATCTGTATGTTAGACTTCAAGGAAAGGTTGAGGAAGAAATAAAAATGAGAGGAATTCCACTGAGAGGGAAAGACTGAAACTATGGGAGAGATTCAATAACAGAAAAGGCCAACAGAGACAGGATCCAAAGCTCCACAAGAGGGATGAGCCCTGGAGAGGGGAAGGCAGGAAGTAGTGTTGTGTTTAAGTAGAAACTGAGAGTCCCTGGCTGCAGGGAAGCAGGAAGCAAGGCCATCTTCTGAGAAGGAGAGGGCAACAGAGGTTTGAGGAGAACAGAGGTGGTATGAAATGGTTGTCTGGAGGGTGGGAGAGTGGCATGACCTGAGAAGTGCAGGGGGACTGCCAGCAGCACCGAGGGTGGGGATGGATTTGGCCCAGTGCTCAGTTCCTCAGGGATTGCATGGGGAAGGCAGATAGCTAAGTTTCTACAAGACTGAGTTTTTGACAAATGGGAATCATCCAGGGACAAACGGGCCTTCCATCTGAAAGAAATCATCCCCTATCCCAATCCAAATCTCTACCTTCACATGCTGACAGAATCTTAAACCACCAAGGTCTTCCAAGCCTCAGGAATGTTTGTGTGACATCACCCCAACTTGCTAAGTGGCTACTGCCCCCTTCCCCATATTAAATCTATGTAGCTAGCTCTGCTCGTCAAACCAAATGCCACACAGAGAAGGCAGAACCCATCAGAGAACTCCCTCTGATTCCAGCCAAACTATCAATGCACACGTGCTGCCCAATTCTAGTCCTTTCTTCCTCTTACAAATGGAAGAAGTGTCCATGTCCTACTTAAGATTCAGCCCAACACCACTCCTCTCTGGATGTCTGGATTGAGCTTTTCTTTTTTTAAACTTGAATACATTATCTGAAATTCGGACTGCTGGCTCAGAAAAATCTAAAGTTGTTTTTAAATAACTATACAATTACTTTGTCATAAAAGTCAAGTGAAAATTACCTCTTTTCTTATTTTTGAGACAACTGTTCTGATTTTAAGAAACCTTTAAGTATCACAGATCTTTCTGCAGTGAGTACAGGTCTTCCTATGAAGCACTAACTACATAAGCCCCCCGCAATAGCAGACTCCAACAGTAAAATCGATTTCAACAGAACTCAAATTAATTTCCTACCCAGAAGCAGATCTATCAGAATGTGTGGTATATAATTTTGCCACTCAAAGGTATTAAGGGCACACTTTCTGAAAAAGATAAAAGTGAAAAAAAAGAACAGGGAAGATGACATGTCAGCCTCCACTCCCTACCAAAAATCACCACCAACTACGATGAGTTGAGATGACCATGTAATTCATCTTCCCCATACCCATACAGCAGGCAACTGTGTCATAGGCGTTGGATAAGATTCTCTAAGAAAGCTAATCAAAGGGCCTTGGCTCAGGAGATGATGCACTAGGCCAGTAATATAAAATATAAAGGATCCACATTAACTTCTTAGTCCCTTAATTAATGGGAAGGGTTTTATAGAAAGATCCCTATATCCCTAGTCTTCTAACACATGTTGATTATTTGATATAGATAAGTAACACTCAGAGAAGCCAGCCCACCCTGGCACAGGCCTAGAAGAGAGGTATTATTGAGGCAACAGTCCTGGAAGCTGACCTCTGAGGCACAGAATCAGAGCGAAATGCACACAGGCACATCCCACATTTATTTAGCACCCAGCATTTGCTGGGCAGTAAGCTAGGCCCTGGAGGATTCTGATGAACAAAATAGACATGCCCTCTGCACTTACGTGGTTTACAGGTGAGGAGGGGAAGGCGACAGTTCCAGCACATGTGAGTGGAGCTTTGATAGAGGCATTAAAGCTGATGAGCTGGGCATCCTAACTAGTCTCAGCATGGCAACAAAAATTTCTAACTGACTACTTTTAAGCTGAAACCCAAAGGACAAACTGAAGCAGCCACATAAAGAATAGGAGGGCACACCATGTGTATAGAGGTCATCAGATCCCACGCCCCAGAAAGTGGAGTCCAGCAGGCAGAAACAGGAGTCATATAGCAGGGCCTATCAGCCACAGAAACTATTACCTGGAATGATCAAGGCATCTCTGTAGGATTTATTTTTGAAAAAATATAAACATTACAGTTACAAGATACCCGGGAGATAGTAGTCTACCTATAAAGACCAACAGAGACTTACAGGTCTTCCTATAAAGTCCTATAAACTCAGGACTCTGCCTTATAAGAAAAACAGAAGGCATTTAAAGGGCTAGAAGCCTGTGGAGACTGCCATAGGTGACAAAGAGTGGGAAGGACCCGACCCATAAACATACAAAGGGGTAAAGTATGGTAAAGGCTCCAGTGGGGGATTATAAAACAAAGTTGCACAGGAAATCAGCTTCTGAGCCTGCTGATACACACTGAACTTTTAGGAGGAGCTTCTGACCTCAGGAGCCCTCCTGTAAATGTTACTTCCCTTTCTGGAACAGGGAACACTCTTTGGGTTCAGCATCCCCTATCCAATGCAGTTTCCCAAAACCGTGTGAGATTTCATTTGCCTCCCGAGTAGCTGGGACTACAGGTGCGCACCACCAAACTCCATCTCAAAAAAAAAAAAAAAAAAAAGATTTCATTTGAAGTCCTCACTTCTCTTAACATGCGCTTTTTCCTTCAGACACCCACACTGTCTCTGAGCCTCCCTCCCAGTGTTGCCCAAAAAAATAAATCAACAGCCAAATCCCCAGGTTCTAATTGCAGTACCAAGTGCTGATACTCATTCAGTCGCTAATTTGTCAATGTTGCGTCTGGATTAGCCGGAGCTCTAAGGAAGAAAGGCAAAAAGTATACTGGGTTGAACAATGTCTCCCCAAAATTCGTATCCATCCAGAACCTCAGGGTGTGACCTTATTTGGAAACAGGGTCTTTCCAGATGTGATTAATTAAGATGATGTCATAGTACCTTAGTGTGAGCCCTAAATCCAATGCCTGGTAGCCTTATAAAAGAGAGGACACAGAGATTCAGACACACATAGAGATGGGGGGAAAAGGCCACATGGGGACAGCTGCAGAGAGTGAAGTGATATGTCTACAAGCCAAGGAAGGCCAAAGACTAATGGCAAAGAGAAGTTGGAAGAGGCAAAGTATTCTCCTGGAAAGCCTTCAGAGGCAGCACGGCCCTACTGCCACCTTAATTCAGAATTCCAGCCTCCAGAACTGTGAGACAATAAATTTCTGTTGTTTTAAGCCTCACTGCTTGTGGTACTTTGTTACGGCAGTCCAAGGAAACTACAAGAATATGGCATGCTCTCAGTGACATTTTGCCATTACGGTCCTTACCTCCATCTGGGCTCTACGTACACAACAGGCATTGTTTATTCTTTGGTGATGCTGAATGGATGGTGCTTATTTTACATTTCACCCAAGCCCTTTTAGCTCTAAAAACCTGGAGTCATTTGATTTTAATCACTTCCGAAAAAAGAAGTTGTATATTTCACTTAAATGCTTTTACTCAAGAGATTAAGAGATTACATTTCATAGAAAAAAATCTTTATTTTTCCTTTCCAATAGTTTTAGTCTTTGCTTCTGTCTCCCAAGGAAACAAAAAAATCACAAACAGTATCTACAGTCTTCACTTCCGACACCAAAAAAGTCAACGACACATATATACTTACTCCTGTGGCTGGCAGCCTGGGGAAGGGGTGAGCAGCGGCTTCACAATCAGAGTGAATGGGGGTTTTGTATATAATATATATAATATGGGGCGCCCAGCCTACTTCCATCCATCACACACAAGTGGGCTTTGTCCTAGTAATGCAGGAATGAGCTTCATTCCCTCCCTGGCCAGGCAATGAGGACAGAGCCCTGCAATCTAATTGGCAGCTGCAAAACCTACCCATCAATTATAAAGCCCGCCCCCAAAGATATTCTGTGTCATTTCCAGATGGAACACTCTTCCCCATTCTTGCCTGCTCTCCTTGGGTTTCACACCTTAAATTTCCATTCCGTGAAAGTATCCTTTCCCATCACAGGCAGTGATAATTTGGTAGGGCTAAGAGATGTAAAGCCCTTCTTGAGGTCGTGAAGCTCTTAACAGACACAGCTAAATGTGAGCTTATTTTTGAGAACATTCTATCTCCAAAATCTTGAATTGCTATGCACCTCCAGCTCCGTGTGTCCATATACCTTCTCCCCAACTTCCACCACTCATGCTCACTCAGCCCACTTGAGCAACCTTTTGCCCCAAGCAGCAGCAGTTTCTGCCAACCAATTATATTGCAGCAGAAACACTTTGTAAGTCAAGTTTCAGCTCTCCCACTTACTAACAGTGTGACTTCAAGGAAGTTGTTTAGCCCTAAGACTCATTTCCCCAGTAATACCTATACCTGTATCTCTTAGGGTTGCTTTGAAAATCAAATAAGACAATGCACAATTATAGTACCTAAGCTCAATACATACTTTTTTTCTTCCTTCAATTTACCTGTCTGGTAAGCACAAGGAATACACACTGTTAACTGGAGGATGGCTTAGGAGCCTGCAGTGAACAGCTCAGCCTTCCTGCTAAGCTTTCCTTTCCCTTTCCTAACTGCACTTTAACCTCCTGTTCAGGGATTACCTCTCCCTCTCTATGCAGCAATAATGGGCCAATAAATCAGGGTGCTCTTCTATCCTCCCCTGTGAAGGCCAAGATCCCCCAGATCTTCCCTCTCCCTACAGTACCTGATCCAGTGAGCGGGTAAGAAACAGACCTCAGTTCAGCCAGCCAGTCTTTCTCTCCAGATACTCTCAATTGTGAAGAGTCAAAGATGACATTAAAAATTAAGAGTTCATTCACATGTGCTAGTGACAGCACCCAGGACAGACATTTTAGCAGTTCCTACAACTATGGCCCTCCGGCGCTACTGGGTTACTCCACGTCCCCTTCCCATTCTACAATTCATTTTTACCTTAAATTAACCAGAGTCCACTTCTGTTGCTGATTGCCAGGCAGCCCTAACTGATAAAGAATTTTAGATAGTTACCACCCATCTCCACCCACCTGCATTCTCCTTCTCCAAAGCCTCAGTGACTGGGATTAACATTCACATCATGTATTAAGGAAGAAATGGAAAACTGGCTCTGGAAATTTGATTTCCAAAACTGAGCCAAGGAGCAGTGTTTTCAGCCTCACCTGGGAGCTTGTCAGACATGCAAAACCTGAACCCCACCTTAGACCTACCAAGTAAGAATTGCATTTTAGCAGGACTCCCAGGTCACACAGTAAAGTCTGTGAAGCAATGACTCAGAGACTAAATGTGGTTCTTGGCAAGTGCCTGATCAGCCTCACACTTAACGTGAAAATGTTCTTTGTCTGTAAACTATGTTTTTTTAAGCCTACTTGACTCATAGCTCTCCCCAGCAGAGGATGGGGCTTAGCTGCACAACACCGTGATGAAACACACAATGGGTCACAGTTCTATGCTCAACGCCTCTCCCTACCATCCTCAGATCACACTCTGAACTACTTGAGCACCAGCTTCCTGTCTGTAAAATGGGCTTGTAATCCTAACCTCCTCAGATTACTGAGTATGCGAATAGTACATTTTCATCACTGCCTTCACCTGACAGATGTTCCTTGCCCCTGGTTATGCTCCAGCTGAAACCCTTCCTGAATAAACTAGCTCATCACCCATTGATCTAGATCCTGCTTCTCATCATGTTCTCACAATTTATAGTACAATTCCTGCTAATTAATATTCATCTAGGTAGGCACTCCATGAAGGCTCCAAATGACCAATGTGTGGTCATCATGGGTAAAAGATCTATACAAAGTGTAAAAGAGACCAATGAATTTTAATACATCAGAGTACAAAAAGCCCACCAATATACTTTCACACTGCAAGTTGCAACTAACCTGTAGGCATCTACCACTTGTCAGGTTTTGGTGCCATGTCATAGATAAAGCCACAATTATCTGAAAAAGCTACTAAAAATCCCTTTTCCAACTACGTTATCTATGCAAGGCCCGATTTCTTCAACCACTTCAACCAAAACAACATATTGCAAGAGACTGAATATAGAAGCAGATGTCTTATTTAAACTCCATACATTTAAAGAGTTGGCAAAATGTAAATATTGCTACTCTTCTTACTAAATGTTTTGTTTCAGAAAATAGTTATTTTTCATAAAAATGTCACTTACGTTAGCATGTAATGAGTTTATCATTTTTAAATAAATGAGTTAATAGTATCTTTGTAAAATTTTGGTTTTCATTTCTATTACAGTTAAGTATCAAAGCCTGCAACACACATACACTTAAAAGTTCTCTGGGGTCCTTAAAAAATGTTTTTTAAAGTGTAAGAAAGTCCAGACACAAAAGAGGGTTGAGAATTCTTCTTAAATCCACTTTTTTTTGAAGACTGAAAGTATGTAAACTGTAAGATAACCACTTACGTGTAGTAATTTCCATCACCAAACATTCCTCTTCTAGATAGAAGAAAAACGTCCCCCAAAGTCCTCCAAAATAATTCTAAAGGCAAGTTTTGTACATGAGAGGACTGAGAGCTAAACACTACAAGAAAGAACTCTCCCACAGAGATGCTTTACAAAGGATTCAGAATTTATTCCAACAGGCACAATTCACTAAGTTGTTCTTACAAGAACTTGGTTTCCAGTTGGTGGGACATGCATCTATCTGACACTGTCCTCGCTGACATCATGGGTGCCCCATTCATGTGGAGAACATATGATCCCCTCAGCTTAGTTAGGAACTCCTCCTCCTCAAAAATGATCAGGAAGTCCTAGAAATCAAAGCCATCAAATTCTAATTTGGCAAGTCTCAGCAGATAAAACAACTCAAGGGAACTTCTGCTTAGCCTTTCTCTACAGGCCTTGGCACACATAAAAAAAAAATTTTTTTTTAAAGGAAGGTTGTTTAGGTATCAGGACCTACATACTGCCAAAAGAACCGGGCTAAGAGGGCATTTGTTCTGTTCAAAGCCACCACTCTCCAAGTGGCTCAGGTACGTGGGAACACAACAGATGCTGCATCTACCTCTTCACTAGTCTCCACTGTACCTGTAGAAAAGTGCAGTCCAAAATACACATAACTTGGTATAGGAAGACTTAGATATTCAAGCTACATAGGCCTCATCCACTTAATCGTTGCTTAACTACCTGCTTTAGAATAACTCAACTATGGCAGTCACTGGTAACTCACTGATTAGGACTGTGGAACATCAAATCCATTCTATTTTGCTTCCATCATAACAAATAGTTCTGAAATTGAAGATTCTGGCTGCCCAGGGTAGATTCATGTCCCAAACAGGCCCTTCACATTCCCCACTCTTGAAGAAGCCAGGACTGTTTTCCCCATCACAGTGCCTGCATGTGCCCTGGGCCACCTCAGTGATAACAGGTCACAGTGAAGCCCGACTTTGTAGAGTCCTAGACTTCTCTCCTTGGCAATGGGTTCTCAGAGTCTCTGACAGAGAGTCCTTCTGACTTTGCCAAACCCTCTTTAGTGGCCACTAAGGCCTGTAGCTACTCAACTTCTCACACTTGATCTCCTCCAGGCAATAGCAGCTCGGAAGGTCCAACTGCCCAGCCTTTTTTCTCAGGTGTGCTTGTCAGTCATGGAAGTGAACCCGGGTTTCTTCATCTTTCTGAGCCGACTTGAGTCACTGGAGGTTGGAGGTAGTCAACTGAGAGGAGAAGAGTTTCACTCAGGGTAGTCCAAGCACATCCATAATTCCTAGGTCTAAATCTCTGTGGTCAAATCCTCCACACCACAAAGCCCTGCCTTGGAAGATATTTCAGGTTCTGTTGACTCGAAGGCCTGTCAGTTCAGACACCAATGTAATTCACTGTAGTCACTGGCATACATGTATATCCGAAAAGCGGAATGACCTCAAAGCAGGATTCCTCAAAAGAACATCAGTCTCTGGCCGGTGGCTGTCATTCACGCAGCATCTTGGAAACATGCCTTGACATGAATCCAAACACTTCCTTACCTGTACCTCAAGTAGCAACCAGCATTTCCTGAACATGCTGTCAATAACCACAGCCTCTGTGATAATAAGAACAACTTCCCCAAGGGTTCTGAAGTCAACTTTTTAGTTTGGTCAAAGGAAGTTCTCACTGTGAGCAGGATTCTCCGACTAAATTTAGGCTGTCATCCAGGGTCTACTCCTCTCCTTTCTAGAATGAGGGCAAACTTAAAAAAAATCTGCTCCAGATTGACAAGAAAGAATTTACATCACTTCTGATGCCTTCCCGTGCACAGCCCTGCCACCAGCCGAATAGAAAAATCTGTGACTCAGCTTGACACTGGAGCACTAGGAGAGAACCTGACAACAGTCCTTCCAGACAATCCCAGCACCTCATTTCCACCCTTAGACCACTTTCCTACTTGGTCCGCAGGTGTCTGGACCCCTTGCCGCCGCCTCCCCTTCCCTTGGTGCCACCCACACTTCCTTATAGTCTAACACGCCAAAGTTCTAGGTTCCCTGATTTCTCTCACAACAAAGTTCAATGGCTAATGATTTGAGCTCTAGGTTTTAACGAGCTATAGGGAAGAGATGCTTCATTTTGTCCTGCGGAAATTCCTCTTCGCATGACTTAGCCTAATGACTCCTAACGGAGAAAAGATAAAAGACAAAAGAAGCTGTGTCTGATTTTTCTCTAACAAGAAATTAGGTCCAGAGAAGGGCAACAAAAGTTATCGGGGGAATGATGCCAAGTTTTCTCCTGAGTCTGAGAAGAAAGTCCAAGAAGGCTAAGTGCATGTGTTATCAGGGTGATCAAGGATCACACAGGCATACCTTCTGTAGCTTTCCTTCAGCCAAGTCCTCTCACACAATGACCTCTGCAATGACATCACTGGATGTAGGCCTCTGCTCTGCCACCTGCTATGTGACTGTGGCTGATCTGACCAAGCTGCAAACATATGGATAATAATGTCTACACTTTGCTTGGGTTATTAAAGAAGATAATAAACATGAAAGTACCTATCAGAGTGGCCACAGCAGAGCTGAGGCTAAATGTTAGTTTCCTTAATTTTAATTACTGCATGACACATTCATTCATTTGCCAAGAATGTCATTTCACAGGCAGAGGCTTCCAAAGACCTGATGATCTAATTTCCCTGTAACTATGGTTTCTCCTCCACTCAAAGTGAAACCCTGCCTTTATACCTACGTGTCTGCTGCTTCCTGGTCTTACCCATAACTTTTCCCATCTTCACCCTCTATTCATGGGATTGCTTCTTTAAAAATATTACTTTAGTGAGATTCCTTCACGGTTTGCACTCCACTACTTTTTTTCCTGCTCTTCAACCCCATTTACAGAAACACCTGAGTACTGGGATACAATGATTTGCTTCAGTTATAGCCCCTACATGAACCCCACATCCAAGGCCTAAGTTTATCTTATCTATCTAGTAAATGTGTAACATATACATGCATTAAGAACCATAATAATTTGGCTGGTAGAACACTGGACTTACTGCCCAAAAGGCCTAAGTTCAAAATCTTCACCTAATACTACATGCCTGTCTCACTGTAGTCATTGATTCTCACCAGCCTCAGTTTACTTAGCTATGAAACAGAGAGAAGTCCCACTGTAAGTCATGTAGATGCTCACTCTCACCCTCTACTCATGCCTCCTCAGGAATTAGGAACACTGATGAGGTAACAGAAAAAAAAATACAATTTCCTTAGGATACAAATTGAATACTTAGAGACAGTCAATGCACAGAAAGAACAACAGAGCATAAGAACATCCACTTTCCTGCATACCCTGCCTTTTCCTTATCCTTCCCTGTGGCTGACTCTACCGGATTTGTCTTCCTCAAGGGACCAGCCTTTCACAACTGGCCGGGGGATTCTTCCTGCTCTCAGGTCAAGCAGGAACTAGCTGGGGGAAGGTACACAAAAGGAAGAACAGAGGCTTAGGTCAGATTAGCTCTAATGCTCATTTACTAAACCTGCTTCCTCCTCCACTGTGGTAGTAAAAGCCAAAGGGACAAAATTCACGCTCAGGCCCAGAAGAAAAGAAAAACAGACTGGACAGCTGAAGCCACCCTCAGGAATAGGCATAACGAATACCTGAAAGTCACAGGGGACCCAGCCTAGCCAACTAAAAGGAGGAGGAAGACAGGTTGGGCCCTGATGCACAGGCAAAATGAAAAGGGGGTAATTAGCAAGACTGCCCTCAATGAAGCTGACAGTGGGTGTAGCCACAGGAGTTGGGGGGGTCAAAAACTAGGGATGTGTAATTCTGGCTACATTTGTATGCATTTTTTAAAAGTGTGGTTAAAAAAAAAAACACGTAACATAAAATGTACCATCTTAACTATTTTGAGTGTACAGTTCAGTAGTATTACATACACACACATTGTTGTGAAATAAATCTCAAGAGCTTTCTTATCTTGCAACACAAACTCTGCCCCCATTCAACAACTCCCTTTTCCCTCTCCCCCAACCTCTGGTAACCACCATTTTTGACTCCATGAATGTGACTACTCTTAAGTACCTCAAGAGTCTGGCTATTTTTATACTTGAGTCACAATTCATAACTTGTAATGTCTGGCAAACCAAAGCAAGCAGGGGAGAGAGATTTTGAAGGAAGCTCACTCAGGAAGCACAAAGTGCAAGAGCAGGTGACCTCTTACAGCCAAAAATCAACAGAAATGATGAGAATCCTAAGAATGGATAGGATTTGGTCATTAGAATTCAGTACCTGCATGGATGGACAGAAATTTATTGCCAACTCACTCTCAGAGAGGGCCAGGGAATGGTCACAACACATTATGCAAAACTCTGGCATTCATGTTTTTGATCTGGTAGGACTGGCACTGGTGGCTAATCCAATGCTATTCTGAAAATGTATGCTATTAATGACTAATATCAAATCTGGCCAGTGGTCTCAGCAAACGTAACTTCTAGGTACCCTAGATGGGAATCTACACGGGACTGAAGTAATACAAAACACTTTATTATTAGCTGGCCCTGGGAATCTAATTCCCAATGCAGCATTCCACAAGTTAGGCTGGACCACATGGAGAACTCCTTTTCCCTACATTAGTGACAATCTCAAACTGAGACCAAAGTGCATACCCAGTGTGAAAAGGAATTCATAAAATATTAGACGTGACTCTTTGGTCTTACCATCCGTAATAAAGACTGGCCGAGGGTACCCAAATCAGCACCGGAGAGAATGAAACCAGAAAGAGACAGAGAAGAGAGAACATTTGTCATTATGCCAGGGTCCACTTGCCCCCACTTTTAAATAGGTCAGTCACCTGGAAACCAATCCAGCACATGGCAAAAGAGAGAAAAAGGAGAGAGGTGGTCAGGCCCTTTCTGTTCAAGGGCAGCCCCAGCCTTCCCACTCTAGCCACATACAGCCAAGAAAGAGAAAAGACAACACATATCCATGCAGGCTTAGCCTTCTAACAATGCACAGTCACTAGACCCACTAGGAAGAGGCCAACAAAATGTCCTTTATCCCCCACAGCCAATCCTCCTCTTTGGATGGGTAACTGAAGTCTGGGAAGGCAGAAGCCCAGGGCCCGGGAAACCAGCCTCTGGCAGCAGGGGAAATGACGAGAAGCACATGCCCCTGGGAAGCCAGTGGCTATCCAGACGAGGGCTTTCCTTTCTCTTGTTGCCCAGCGATGCATGGAAATAACACACATTTCCATGATGTCTGTGAATCACGGAGATCTGACTATATGTTCAACTGGAGTATTCTGGATTTCAGCAATGACCACATAAAGATAAACAAATACCTGTCCTGTACATGTTGTCTTCTTGAGTTGAGCCAAGAAGAGAGAGAAAAAAAAAAATCTTTAAAAAAGAACAAATCCAGAGAAAACAAAGGAAAAAAAAATAGTTGTGCTGGGAACACAATGACACTCAGAATCAAGTCTGCACAGACTGATGTAAAACCATAATCCTCAGGTAAGAAGATTTCCAGGAACTCGTATTTAAGGGAAAGGCTATTATTCAAGCATTGGAAAAAAACACCAGAAATTTATAGAGCAACTCAGCTTTTAAAGGTTTGATAGCTCAGTGAGGACAGAAACAACAGCAGAGAAGGACAAAGGGTAACATGAGATTTAGAAACCTCGTAAGGCCTCCAAGATGGCAGAAGAAAATGGGACAAGCAAAACAAAGTTTTAATAACTAATCGTTCACATGGAAAGCACGAAATGAAGATCACGAGAGACAGTAAGAGATGAACAAAAACGTTTCTGCCATCTTCAGAGTAAGGAAGGTGGTCCAAGGTCTGGGGAATCCATGGCCAGATAAAGGCAAGAGGTCAGAAAGAGCATAAGGCACAGAGAGCTGTTTCCTCACTGAGCCCCAAAGGGCACATGCTCAGAAAAAATTCTAGAGACAGCTTTGGTTTAAAATACTCAAGGGGGATTCTCCATCTAGGACAAATGGTGAAACAAGTAGAAAACTTACCACAGTGACAGGATCAAAACCCCCAAGACATTCCAGAAGAACAGGCAGACGCAGGGCCCACAGTGGCTGAAGGGCTACAAAGGCCTTATGATCCTGCTGTTGAGAGAAATGCAGAGAGAAAAATAGGTTTATTTATAAAGAATTTAGGATCACAAAATGTTTTCACGAACTACCTATTATAAATGTGGGATCCTGGCTCAGAAAACAGGACAGACCCATTTACAGCTGGGATTTATATAAATATATGGGATTCAAGGCATGGAGGTCCAAAGAAGGGATAAGCAAATCTGACAAACTACAGAAAGGAAAATCCAGGCACTATGCACAACTTCGCTCCAAGACACAGGTATCCCAATATCACAATGAGCCTCATAATGGGAACCTGTTCCAAAATGAGTTTAAGGTTCATAGGTATGAGATAACTGACAGACTGGCTAAAATGCCAGGGAGTAAACAATCAATAGTGCTTTTTCATGGATTTTCCAATCTCTCAGGGTGCTGAAGAAGCAAAAACTGGAGTCAGACTGAATGAGTTCATGTCCTGGCTCTACTGCATACCTGATGTATAATCTTCACCTAAGAAGTTAAGAATGAGTTAATGGAGATAATAAAGGCAGCTAGTGTTATAAGGTAATTTAAAGATTAAATCAATTAATCCATGAAAAGTACTTAAAACACTGCCTGGAAAATTTTTAGGGCTCAACAAAGCTATCATTATTTTATTTATTCCATCTACTACCTCCCCTCTCTGCTATATTCTATAATTGTTCAGAGAAGTTTGGGTATAGATCTCAAGATCTGTCTTTAAGTTTGGGGAACTTCACTTTCTCCCAGAGTTATGATGATATATTAAGGAACTTAGGTATCACACTGCTGCCATATCTACATGTGGATGGGACATTTACATGTTTTTGTAGCTGTTGTCAATCAGGGGACAGTGCTGAATTACAGTATGCCTATGAAGCTCCCCAGAGCTTTGGGGGAAAGGATTATGTGAAACGCATGTGGTTAGAATGATCCAATTTGCTGATACCTACTTAAAATTGCTGTATCATTTTCAGCAGAAATCACTAACATTAGAAACAAGAGTCCTGTAAGCTAGGCTGAGTGGCTGTGTCAGAGACTGAATAAAACAGGAAGAAAATGGAAAAATAAAAATGCTTTCAACACATTTAGTTATTTTGGTTTCTCTGTGGGAATAAAGGTTCGACTTAGAATGAAAGCTGTTAACAGGATAATATTTTAAAGGGCAGGAATACATTTGGAGGAATTTCAAAGGGTCTTAACATTGGGCCAGGTTTTTTCTCCCTTACTGAACTATACATGCCAATCATGGTGCCTGCTAGCCTACAAATCCAACTAATGGGAACTGCCTCAGCTTTAAGGGTAGGCCCAGGCAGCCATGGGCCACATGACCACTTCTGAGACCAAGTACAGACATCTGACCCAAGAGCTTAACTCTGACCTATAATGTGGCTTGGAACAACAATAAAAGCAAAACAAAATCAGATTCCCTCTCTCTCAAGAATCTAAGCAATACTGAGAGAATGACGTTATTAGCTGTGAGAGACGAAGCTGAGAGGTTATGATCTATAAAATGACTGCAGAGGTCATGAGATCACAGCAAACCAAAAGCATGAGGAAGTAGAATCTGTGAGTGAGGAGGAGCTAAAAGGTTAGAAAAAACATACAGACATGGGAAAAACAAGCCAGATGGCAGAAAGAGGAGAAAGATACAAAGAAATGAGCGATGCCGTGAGAAACCCCACTGTCCAAGGGAAAGACTGTGGCTTGTCTCTGGACTAAGTTCCTGATGGGTTTGATCCACATGCATCCTCTGGCATAGCCCCTTATGCAGAAAGTGGTCTGAATACATCGCTGTTCTTTGCAACAGAAAATCCCTAACTAAAACACTTCCTTCAACTCCTGCTTAGGATGAAGTTTTCCCAGGAGGTGCCTCAGTGCCACAAACAAACAGATTCTAGGCAAGTCCACACCCCTGCCCCACCAGACATGTCTAGACATACCCAACGTCCACTTCCCAGCAGAACAGGAATGTCTTATTTTTAGGCATATAGGCGCAGCCCCTAAGGCTCATGAGCATCTCAAGGACCTATGTAAGTGTTTCAGATCTGAAAAAAAAATTACTGATGCAAAACATGAAAAAAAAATTGCAAAATTAAAATTAATAAAAGCAATGTCTACAACCAATCAAAGCTTAACTCATAAGGTTTTGTACAAGCTAATTTTATGAGGGATATGGGTGATTTGATCTTTGATATGACAGAGTAAAGGCCTCCAAAGGAGAAAATGGCTTAAGGCCTTCACAGGTCTTCACACCAGTTCCATAGCAGTGGATGTGTTTGGGTTAAGCTGGAACCTGCCATTCTACCCTCTGGATAAGTATATACTTAAACAGCATGCCTAGCCACTCAAAGTGAGCAGTCTGTCTAAAGTGAGATGTCAAAGACCACCTCCCAGATTTAAAGTTATTTTATCACTTCTGATACTAGAAATCTGTTATCTTTTCTTAATGAAATATTTTAAATAAGTGAAGCCAAACAAGTGCTATTAGCCATACTATTAGTTTTACCAAGTTTTTAAATGTCATTTATGATACCAAATGGACTCACAGATTTAAAGGATTTAACATTTGACATGTGTCAGAATAGCAAATAAAAAATCAGCCACATTTACTCTCTCCCACAAGGACTCCCTCAAATGTCATGAACAGAATGAGACATTTTCTTCCTTTCAGTCAGACTCTCAATCTGAGAAAAGTAGGAAGTGGCACAAAAGTTACACAAAACTTAGATCTTACATTCTGAGATGATGGTGTTAAAAACAAAAAAGCAAATATAACCCTTTCTAGTCATTGTTGATTACACCTCTAATTTCATAGGCACAGATAAGCGCCATGTGTTCTCTGGAGCAATCATCACCTAAGACCAATTGACTCTTCTCACTTTCACCGCTTAGCTCCTCCACAGCACCTGTAACATCTTCTGTGTGTGCCCCCTACTCATCATTATGCAACCCCACCGCCACTACAAAACTGCTCTCCAAGTCAAATCTGGGGGCCATTCCTCCCACCTCACCCTCACTCCTAGTCTACAGTCTCCTCGGCTCCGAGTTCCCTGCACATTCTCACTTCTCTTCCGGCCTTGCTGAGTTTGCCTAAATATAGGAGTCCTCCATACAGTATGTCCTGTCTCCATTTTTTAGCTCAACTACCTGCTTGGCTGAAATGATGACCATTTCCATGATGATGACGCCACATTTTCTTATCACAGTCTTGCCTTCTTACCTGTATCTCCAACTGCCTAATAGAATTATTTCCCCATCATCCCATGATAAACTGAAAATCACTACTTTGCCAAACTCAAAATCCCTATAAAAGGCAAGTTCTTCCTTCAACAAATCTCCAGGGAGAAGAACTTTAAAACCAACTCTCTCTCCCTCCCAGGCCACCTCACCCTTTTCAACTGTTTTCTTTCTGTGCTTGCTTCTTCCCGTCAGCACTTAAAACACAATGCAGAAGTCTCCCTCTACCTTAAGGAAAAACAGCATTTAATCCCAGGCCTTCTCTAATGGCCCTGTCTCCCTGGCCCCACCCTCCATTTCCCTATCCAGACTTCTTAAAGACTGATTTTTCCGGATTTCTATTGCTTCACTTCCCATTCATGCCTCAATCTAACACCATACCACTGAGGTTCCTCTTACTGTCGGTTTTGTCTTAGCCAATCCAAGGGCATTTTTTGTTCTTTATCCCACGGGCCATACTCTCTTGGCTCCTTCTATGACCCTATGGCCTCTATGGTCTACACTCACTGCATAAACCTAGTATTATCAGTCGGGGGCAAGCTCCTGCAAACACTAGTACATTCCCATGGGTTCCATCTCCCCTCTCCTCTGCTCCTAACATCCACAACAGTTTCAACCATCTCGCCCACTGGTTCTCAACTCTGACGGTGAAAGAAAACTCTTGCTAGGAGTCCATGTTTCAACTGTTCCATTTGAACAAGGCCTCCAGAGGGCATTCAAACACCTGCTCAGAACCCTCAGCTCACACTAAGGTCTGAGGACTTGAAATGAATGTCACAATGGATTACTACCTCTAGTTGCCAAGCATCATGAACATGCATGCAACCTGCTTTGCACAGGTTCTCTGATCCTAACTGCGAGTCTAAAGGCTTACCACAAGGCCCTAGTCCTATCATAATGTAAAATTATAGAATTAGAATTTATTGAATATTGGTTAACCGAGAAACATGACGTGTTTTCTAGCTAACGCCGAGTACTTTGAATCAACGAAAATTTCTTAAACTCCATCAGGCTCAATCCTAAATATATTTGAACTACACATCCAAAAGTGATTTTGAAAGCCAGAGGGACACACAGAATTTACCCTGCAGAAAAAAAATGGCTCCACTTATTTCTATGAACTGTTGTATTGTTAACCTAAGTGGCAGAGTTCATCGTCTTTGGGACAGAGGTCTGCTCTGGCTACAAAAGCTTCCTCACAAGCTCTGTCACAATACCATAGAACACACTGCAAAATTAGATGTGGAAATAAGCTATGATTATTTTATGAACTTTCAAGGGTATGAAAAATAAATGAGTTCTAGAATAGCTTTACTGAATTTCTTATAATGTATCAGGTGACACAAGAGACACTGCATATTCCAGAGTTAGAATAAAGGTGTAGAAATGTTTTACTGTTAAAAAGTAATACAAATTATATTTTTTAAAACTACACTTTGAATGCTTCTGCTACATCTTCAAAATTAAATTGCATTTTTAAAAAATTCTCTTATTCCAGTTTCTTACAAATAACCATAATCACTGGTTCCACCTTGTGACTCCCTCACATGGATTAGCTGTGGCACAATTTTCTTTTTCTCTTTCTCTCTCTCTTTCTTTCTGACACAGGGTATCCATCTGTCACCCAGGCTGGAGAATAGGAGCATGACCATGGTGCACTACAGCCCCGACTTCCAGTGATCCTCCCACCTCGGCCTCTTAAGTAGCTGGAACAACAGGTGTGTGCCACCATGCCTGGCTAATTTTTCTATTTTTGGTAGAGATAGGGTTCTGCCACGTTGCCCAGGCTGGTCTCCAACTCCCAGCCTCAAGCAATCTGTCTTCCTTGGCCTCTCAAGGTGCTGGGGTTACAGCCATGAGCCACTAGGCCCGACTGACACAACTTTCAATCTGGGCTAAAAGACTTCAATTTGCTAAATCTAAGATTCCCTCCTGATCCCTTTATCACATCTCTAGGCCATTTACAACTATTGCTCCTGTGCACTCTTGAAACTTCCTACCTCCCAGGACGTCTCTCCCGAGAGTCCTCATCTGCACTCCCTTCTCGTCAGTCCACCAGGCTCACACTAAGTGAATCTGCTCCCGTAAACCCAAAACCGTAAAACCAATAGAGTGATCGTGGAATCCAAGCTAAGCCAATCAGATTGTATTTCTGGAGAATTTGGAATTGGGAAGTGGTAAGTGAAAAGACTGGGTCTGTGATGTAAGCTGGCAGAAGTTACAGTTTCAGGATGGCCTTCCCTAGTGAGCACCCAGGGTCACATGTGTTACAGACTGCTGAGAGAGAGAAGGGGTTAGGGTGAGGGCAGCCATACGGAGGAGGATAGGGCAGCCACAGAATGAGAAGTCAGGGAGATAAAGGCAGAGGGCACAGCCACACAGACTGCTGCCAACTTCCCAGAGTCCAGGCCCCAACCTCTGATGAAGATATGCCCCTTCCTCTCTTGTGGGTAACACTCCCCCTGCCCAACCATAGGCGCCAAGGAAGGAGAACTGTGCAGACCCCAGGCACAATTAGTGCCTAAAGTATAACTCAATGCTTACCTGTATCTAGCTTACATACATATAATTATACTTAGTCCCACATAATCTTTCTATATAATCACATAGGTATTGTAGTCGGAGCTGTACTAGCACATTTAGTGCTGATTTATATAATCCTTCCATATAGTAGTTTGTAGTAGGAGGAATGCCTAGAGCAGTCACAGAACAGAAGCAGTACATGGGAAAACAGCCAGACCAGGAAAAGAACCAAAGACCCAGACGGTGGCGTCCCTGCCTGAAAGGGCATACGCTGTATGGCAGGCTTGGAGCAACAGCCTCTCCTTCTGATAAAGAAACTGTAGTACCTTGCATCCAGTTCCTGTAGAAAGTAGGCCTCAGGTCTGAGATCCTGGAAATAACTGAGGGAGAAGAACCCCTCTGGTGTGACCAGTCACAGAGGCTGTACACCCTGTCAATCTTTTCTCACTTCTGTGCTAGCTCAAATCATCCTCCCACAAGTATCTTAAGAGAAGAGCACAAGTCTGTCAGCTCCCACTGCACTGGCTTACAGTATCCTTGTTAGAAATCCTTTGACGTCTCCAGCCCCCAGATAAGCAGTGTTGCACATGACACCTGTTACACACAGCCCATCTCCTTGCCTCAGTGACCTAATGCGGTAGACCCCTTTTGTGTACATGACCCTCTACTGCATACAGCACAGCCCCCTACTGTGCACGGCCCACCTCTCTGCCCAGGTGACACAATGGGGCGGCCCCATTACTTGAGATTCATACGATTATGTATGCCCTATCACTAGATGTTGACCTCACTTACGACCCTTCCCCCTGTCCGTACCTAATAAATATGGACGGTTGTGTGCATTCGGGCCCTCGTCTGTCTCTGCTCATAGGTGGCGTGGCCCCGAGTTCAGATGCTATTCACCAATTCTTCAGTGTCCTGTCTCTTTATTTCTCAGATCCTGCACCTCAGCATAGCATAAGGACACCCCACGACATGTGGGGCCCAAAAGCCCTACACTCTCTAATGATTTCTGGCAGGCACTTTCTCTGCTACCTTTTCCCCACTTATCCTTTAAGGTACCCATGCTCCAGCTCTGCCTTGAGCATCTTCTCTCTGCCAATCCTAGCCATGTGGCAAGGACACTCGATGCCCAAATCTCTGGCCATACTACTAACAGCCAGGTGGGCACTCACACATGGATGAAAGGGCACCACTCTGCCTATTTCCTGGCCTGCCCCTATGTGGAAGGGACCAGTTTACCAAGATGAAGAGAAATTACTCCAAGAAGTCAGGTGTACTCTTAACAACAGGCTGACTGACAAAAGGACCACTAATGTCCAGAGAAAGCTCCACCACCCACTCATAGAGGCAGAGTCTAGCCCAATGAACTCCAAAGACAATCACGGTATTACCTGAAGTCAGAGTCATGCAATCTCAAATAATTCTATACGAAAAACATCAAATGTCCAGCTATGCAGACAGACAGGCTCCAATTTACAGATGTATGACTATACTGCAAGAAAAACTTGCCATGTAGAAATATTTATTTTAATACCACAGCTAGGTATTTTATCTGGTCATTCTTACAGCAAAGCACACATGTGTATTGTAAAACTATTCTTTGTAAATCCTCTTCACGAAGAACCCACATATCCTTTGTAAGACCTTCAAACTCAAGCGTGTCCAAAACTGAATCAGTCATCTCCTCGCCAAAGCCTACCATATTCCTGTCTTCATCTGTTTTCTATGGCTTACAAGAGAATACCTGAAAAACTGGATAATTTATAAAGAACCTTATCTCTTACAGTTATGGAGGCTGAGAAAGCCCAGGTCAAGGGGCCACATCTGGTGACAGCCCTCCTGCTGGTAGGGACTCTCCAAAAAGCCCTGAGCTGGCACAGGGCATCACACGATGAGAGGGGGCTAAGTGGGTTAACATGCTGTTTAGGACTCTCTTCGATTTTTTATAAAACCCCCAGGTTCCCTCCCATGACAACCCATTAATCCATTAATCTATGGATGGCTCTGCCCTCATGAGCCAAACCTCTGAAGGCCCCACCTCTAAATACTGCCATATTGGGGATTAAGTTTCAACGTGAGTTTTGGAGGGGACAAATATTCAAAACACAGCCAATTCCCAACTACAGTAAATGGGTCCATTCTCCCCTCAATTGCCCAGTCAGAAACTTGGATATCATCGACTTCCCCACGTCACAAAAGTCTAGCCACTCTCTTCCAAATATCTCCGGAAACTCTCCACTCTCTATCTGCATTGTCTCAACTCAGGCCACCACCTTCTTTCCTGGAATATTAAAAAAGCCTTCAGTACTGCTTCCCTCTAATCCATTATCTACTCTAAACTTTCTAAAATGCAAAATGGATTGTTCTTATTCTACTCACAATTTTTCAACGGGTCCCAATCAATTTCAGTGTAATTTCCAAATTCATACAGCCTTTAACCAAAAAAGAGTGCACATGTCTATTTGCCATGTAGCTATCATGTCCCAGATATAATATACTTTGTTAAATCAAATGTTCCATCATAAATGTTATACAGGTACATGTAACCTTGATAAACATAAAAAAAGATTATTTGAATCACCCAACATCCTACCGAAGTCCACAACTCTTAAGATTTCCATCTAATTTCTTCTACATATTTTTGCCATTCATAGGTCTTACTGGAAGGCTGCTGGGACTTCTGTTTGGGCGTTTTAATCATATCATGTATACAACTTTGTATCCTGATTTCCTTCCACTTAACAGTATCACAAGCATTTTAATATATTTTCTTCACAAACATTTTTAATAGCAATGTTATTTGCCACTAAATGTATGATACAGGGGATGTATTATAACCATTCTGCAAACTGTGCCTGTAAACATAATTCTACAATATACATCTTTTGTGCAGAAAGCTTTTCTCTGTATTTAAAAATATTCTTCAGTGGTTCCTAGATGGTTGCTATGTCAAGAAATATAAATAATTTTAAGACTCTTGATACATATGGCCAACATAGCACTAGAGTATGCAATTTTTACCACATCCATTTAGGTACTAGGTACTATGTCTTTGTCAAAATTTAGACCTTTATGAAAATGGTGAGAAATTGTAACATCTTCATTACAAAAGTAAATACCCATTGTAAAAAAAGAAAAATTGAAGCAATGCAAACACGTGATATGAAAAAACAGTCTCCCCTAGGCTTTCCCCAAGAAGTAATCAGAATTAAATGTTTTCCATGTATTCTAGTGTTTTTCTAATTCTTATTCACTATACGTGTGTGTGTGTGTGTGTGTGTACGCACGCAAACACACCCCCTTCATTATTTTGGTTTGTAGCTCACAAAAAATGAAATTAAGCTTGCTTTTTCAGCTCAGTAGTATATTCTAGACATCCATACAGGCTATGACAGTACGTACAAATTTACCTCTCTATACATAAACTAACACGCTAGACACAGTGGTTCACGCCTATAATCCCAACACTTTGGGAGACCAAGGGAGGAGGATCAGGAGGCCAAGCTGGGAGGATCACTTCAGGACAGGAGTTCAAGACTGGACAGAGTAATGTGGTGAGACTCCACCTCTACAAAAAAATTTAAAAATCAGCCAGGTAGTGGTGTACGTATGTGGTCCCAGCTACTCGGGAGGCTGAGGCAGGAGGATCACTTAAGCCCAGGAGGTTGAGGCTACAGTGAACCACATTCTCTACCACTGGACTCCAGCCTAGGCAACAGAGCAAGACCCTGTCTCAAACAAAACAAAACAAACCTCATGATAAACAAAACAATACTTGATATTCCACAGTACAGAGGTAACAAAATTTACTGATTATCTCCAATTTTTCCTCATTATCAGTGATGCTGCGATAAACATCATTCATATCAACGTATGTCCTCCCATGAGATTCCTTGAAGTGTAACTGCTAGATCAACACATACTTTTATTTTGATAAAATTCTGCCAAAATTGCCATCTAAAAAGGTTGGAACAATTTTATGTCCCAACAATGTATTAGGTGCCTCTTTTACATCACTGGACAGCTTTTTAATTTCTGCCTGATTCCCCTCTTCCCCGCAAAAAAAAAAAAAAATCTAGCTTTTAAATTTCCCATCTCCTAAACACAGTGAGGTTGAATTTCCTCTTCACAGTTTGAACACTTTTCTCTCTCTGAGAACTATTCTTAGCCTCAATTCATTATCTAAGTTGTCAATTCTATTTATTGTTTATACATGCTACAGGTTTCTTCTCAGTCTGTCACTCTGAAATGTTTTTTGTCACAGAAATTTCAATTGTGGTAACAGTCAAATTTATCAATTCTTTTATTATGATTTTAGGTCTTGGTTTACCTAAATGGCCTACCTAAAACATTTCCAGTGTATCCTTCTACACAACAAATTCTATTTCCTTCTAACACTTTTATAGTTTTTTTTTTTTAAGCTAGTTCCTTAATCCATCTAAAAGTCATTTTGAATGTGATGAAGTAGAATCTTTCCAAATAAAAAGCCATTTATCCCTATACAACATAACGAATTATAATTTGCCAACTGTTACAAAATACCAATACCAACTTTATCATATGCTAGATTCCTATATAAAAATGGGTCTGTTATAATGGATTCTACTTTGCTCCAGGCATCAATCTGTCTATTCTTGTGCTCGCCATTTATTTTACTACAACATTACAGTATGCTTCAAATTCTGATATAGCAAATTCCACATTACTACTTTGCCATTAAAAACATCTGTTGGCTGGGCACAGTGGCTCACACCTGTAATCCCAGCACTTTGGGAGGCTGAAGCAGGCAGATCACCTGAGGTAGGAAGTTCGAGACCAGCCTGAGCAATATGGTGAAACCCCATCTCTACTAAAAATACAAAATTAGCCAGGCATGGTGGCACATGCCTGTAATCCCAGCTACTTGGGAGGCCAAGGCAGGAGAATCACTTGAACCCAGGAGGTGGAGGCTGCAGTGAGCTGAGATCACACCATTGCACTCCAGCCTGGGCAACAACAGCGAAAAATCTACCTCAAGAAAAAAAAAATTGTTGCCCATTCTACAACATTGGCTTCTACAAGAGAGTTTTAGAAGTGATTTATCAAGTGTTCAAAAATAATTCCCACTGAGATTTCAATTGTAATTACATTGAAATCATAGTTTAATTTGGAGAATTGGAGTTCAATTTAGAGATTGGAGCAATCTTTACAATGATGCCTTCCTCTCTAGGAACAAGTCTGTCCATTTATTTAGGTTAGCTTTTAAATAATTTAGGTAAAAGTTTTTACTATTATTCATAAAGCTTTGGTACATTTATGTCTTACTCGTAAGTATTTTCTAGTTTTGCTGCTATTCAGAACAGAATCTAACTTTTCTGTAATCACTAGTTATTTGATTAGTGAATATACACAGCTTTTCCAATGTTTCACAAGTTGCATTTCTATACAGTGAATTGTTTATTCACATCCTATAACCACCTGTGTGAATCTTCATTATTTTCTTCATCAATTTGCATGAGTTCTTTACGTATTGAAAATACTAACTCTTAGCTTATCATTTGCCACAAATGTTTTCCCACTTTACGGTTCAGACTTTTTTTCCCTTCTCTTTCTAAAGAATAATTTTTAAGTAGTCCAATACACTAATTTTTAATTATTATTTTCTCCATTGTTTCTAACAGCACCAGCTACTTACAGATTTGAGTTCCCTGTAGGTGCTTGGGCCTTTATTCTCATAACACCTGCGAAGTGGGGATTATTTTCCTCACTTAAAATACTCCAGTTTAGACACATCTGAGTCTAAAGCATGTGCTCTATCCACCTCAGCATGTAAAACTCCTCTTTCCAGATGCTTAATATTTACTTCCATTTTCTTTGATTCAGGGGCATTTGTGATTTTGTTATTAGTTATTACATTTTCATATAAAAAAGTTTATTTCTGGGGTTCTGAATAAGTTCCAGTGACCTGTATGGATATTTTACAGCCAGAATGATACTGTTTTAATGAATGTGGCTCTATGTTTGTCTTATCTCATTACTCATAATTATTCTGCCAAGTTCACCCCAAAGTAAACATACCCATAACATGCAGATACGACAGCCAGGAAGATGGCCTCTCTTTCCATTTAAGGTACCCCTTCAGACCTTTCACGATACTTTATGGTCTCCTCCATAGAGCACACACTTAACTCTATAAGGTTGTGGTTTTATGTGGTTCACTTGTTTGGCTGCAGTGTGGTCAGAGCCAGTTTCTTTTTCAGGGGTTTTTTTTGTTTTGTTTTGTTTTGTTTTGCCATGGTAGGTTATTTCTGGAATTCAGAAAGCTATTAATTTTGTACATATACTAGTACATGGTCACTTCATCAATTTTTTGCCTAATAATTTTTGTTATTGTTTTCCTAGTCAATAGCATCTATAAATGTTTCCTTTCTTTTCATTTTAGAGCCTCACTTCACTCCAACCTCACATATTACTGCTTTATCAAAACATAAAAACCTTGTTAAATAATGTCCCAGGTTTTAATTTGACTCACTGACACTTTTAAGTATAGTGTAGACAACTAGTCTAACATTTACATGTACCTTTTGCATACAAATACTTATTGCAACTTTTATTTATCCCCACTTTTTAAAAACTAGAAACAAGATTTTTTTTTTTTTTTTTTAATCAAACACTGATTTGACCTTGGTATACCTGGTGAAGTTAACGTGAATTCCACGGGAAAGCCCACATCTTTTCCAGACAGCCCTCTGAGATGGCTTACCTGGTCTCCCCACTTCAATTCTCCACCCCCAGCACGCCCCCACATTTTGCATGCAGCAACTAGAGTGGCTGTTTAAAGATACAAATCTGATTATGTAACTCCTCTTCTTGAAATCCAACCAGTATCATAGTTTCCCATTTCACTTGGGATAAAATACAACCACTTTTACCTGCCCTACAAGACCCTACCTGATCTGGCCCCTGGTCTGGCCACTCTTGCCCTTCACCTCCACAGTCTAACCACAGTCATTCTTTCAGTTCCTGGAATGGGCAAAGATTTCTAGCCCTTTGAGTCTTTCCCACATGCTGTTCCTCTGCCTGGAAAATTATCCCCCACTTCCCTCCACAGTAACACCTACTCACTCTTCAAATTTCAGCTTAAATCTCATTTTTACAGAAAAGCCTTTCCTAGGCCCCTTCTCTTGACTCTAAAATTTGGTCTCCCCTTTTTTATACTCCCTCATAGCTGCGTAACTTCCACAGCAGATACCATAGTTTCTGATCATACGTGTAGTTGTGTGATTGTGTTTAAATTCTGATCCCCTCCCCCTCACAGATTCTGCGCTTCAAGAAAACAAGAACAAGTTGATTTTGCTGTCCACTCTACATATGGCCGATGTACATATGTACATAGGTATCTCATACGTATCTGAAAGAAAAATACCTACAAAGACCCTAAACAAATCCTGTACACTTAAAACGTTACCATCACATCATTCAATTATTTAAATGATTAAAATATTAAATGTCAATATTAAAACTCCTTCCTACACAGCCTACAAATTTAGTAACAATCCCTTTTCCCTGAAGGACATAAAAGATAATCTGAATCTGCTGCTGCCACAGAAAAATACATGTACAACTTACAACTCTAGGAAATAAGCATAAATATTAGTGAGGGTATCGTTTTGTCTAGTGTTCAGTTTGCTGATACATGTATTCACAGTCAACTAACTTATGCCTTATTTTTTAAGGCATGTAAAAGCATTAGCGGCTGGGCACAGTCGCTCACTCCTGTAAACCCAATACTTTAGGAGGATTGCTTGAGGCCAGGAGTTTAAGATCAGTTGGGGCAAGACAGACCCTGTCTTTACAAAAACAAAATAAATCAGCCAGGTGTGGGGGCACATGGCTGTAGTCATTCCTAACTACCAGGGAGGCTGAGGCAGGAGGATCACTTGAGCCCAGGAGTCCGAGGCTGCAGTGAACTAGGATCATGCCACTGCACTCCAGCCTGGGCAACAGAAAGAGATCCAATGTCCTCCCCAAGGTCACACAACTTGTAACTGGTAAAGTCAGAACTACCATAGGGGAAGGGTGGCTGCTACCACCTGTAAATTTCTTAACCAGAAGAGAACTGCATCATAAATGCCTAATCTCTATAATTAGTGTAGATCTGTGCTCCTACCACCGAAATTTCATCTCACCAGAGAACCACTACCAGCGAAAAAGCTGTTTTAAAGTTAAGACTTAAACTGGTATCAGTTTGGGAAATGGCTAAACCATGGTATACCGAAACCATGGAACATGATGCTGTTGTGAGAAACGAGTTGAAGCATCATATGCTAAAATTGCAAGTTAGGCTACAACAGTCCTTGTTAAAGGAATCAAAAATGATGTAAGAACAGACACAAAAGTATTCCAGAAGATCTAAAAGGATACACGCCACACACAACAGTCGGCATCCCAGGAGACAGAGGTGGGTAGCCAAAGACAAAATGCCATCTGTGATACGCTGCTTTTTACAAAACAAACAAACAAAAAAAATGCACTACTCTGCTCGTTTAATTTTTAAATTTAAAAATAACCTGTCTGTTGAACAAGGTCCATTTCCCGCTCTAAAAAAAAAAAAACTATGCATCTACAAAGGAAATAGGGGGCCCTCGCTAAAGAAGACGACAAAATGCCTAAAACCCGTTTTATCTTGTGAAAACAATAAACTGGGTACATATCAGAAAACGTTCCTTTAAGAAGGCAATACAGCCCAGCGATCCTTCTTCAGTAGCTGCTCTCCTTTGTTGCGCTAAGACAGCCCACACACCACCCAGCAACCGCCACAGTTCGGAGCGGGCTCCCGGGGAGACTCAGTTGCGAGAGTTGGACCAGAAAGGGTTTCACAAAGGCGCCGAGTTCCGGGGACGGCGCGAGGCGACGTGCAGCGCCGGGTCCGCCGGGGAAGGCGTCTGGGAGCGGGGTGTGCGGAGCGCCTCGGCGGCCGGGGACGGCCAGAAAACCGCCGCGGCGCCCGGGCAGGGGCGAGAACGCCCGCGGAGGGGGAGCCGCGAGGGCCGCGGGCCGCGCCGGCAGCCGGTTTACCTGGGTGAGGATCCGGCCCCGGCGGTCAGACAATGGAGGCGTCCGGCGGCGGCAGCCTTGCGCGCTGGGGGCGCGAGCGGTCCCTCATCACCTGGGCGGGATGCTCGCCTCCTCCGCCCGGACGCGGGGCGCCCTGAAAAACACACGGCACCCCATGCAGCGGCTCCTCCGCAGCCGCCCGGCTCCCCGGTCCCCCGGCGCGGCCACGACCGCCTCTCCCGGGACCCGCCTGGAAGGGCTCCAAGGCGCGGCTCCACGGGCGGCGAGGGCGGCCGCGCTCCCCCTTCCCTCGGCTCCGACAACAATGGAGCCGGGCTCGGGAGTCCGGCTCCCGCGGGGCCTCGCCCGGCCTCGCCCTGCCCGCTGCCCAGCCCTCGCTCGTGCCGGCCGCCATCTGCGCCCCCCGGCCCCGCTCCCCCGCACTGCGGGCCCGCGGACGCCCGCCCGAGGCCGGAGGGGCGGCTGCTCGGCCCGGGGCCCGCCCGGCTGCGCGAAGCCGCTCTGACCTTCCCCGCCATCCCCAAGGGCCGGGCCAGCCCGAGGCCCATCCTCCGGGACGGGTTGTTTTTCTTTTCTTTAACCCACTCCACCTCCTTCCCACTCCCAGCCCACTCCCGGGCCCCCGGCCCCCGCCTCCCTCCAGGAAAGAAAGAAAGAGACTGCGGCCCGGCCGCGGAGAACTCACTCCAAGTGAGGGGAGTCGGCGCCCCAGGCCGCGGGCGCCGCGCACCCACCTCCCGCTCCACAGGGACACCTCACAGGTGCGCCTCCGAGCCGCGCGCGCGCGCGCTCCGCACACCCAGACGCCTCCGGGGGACAGCGCGCGTGCGCACGCACGAGGCCGGGGAGCCCCGGGGGAGCGGGGGCCGTACGCATGCGCGCCGCCCGGCCCTCGCCCCCACCCCCCGCCTCCGCCTCCGCCCCCGCCCCCGCCCCCGCCCCCCAGCCCCGGCCCGGCCCGGCCCGGCCACCCCGCACCCCCGCGCGCGGCGCGCGCGCTCCCGCTCGCTTCCCTCGCTCCTCCCCGCGCGCTCGCCCCGGCCGCGTTTCCCAGGGCAACCGCAGTGCGGCCGCACCTGAGCTGTGCGCCTGCGTCCCGCTGGCCGGACCCTCCCTTCCCCTCGGCCCTCGCCCCCGCCTCGCCACAGCCGGGGGGGAGGGGGGCGTCGCCCCGCCTAGCCAAGTGAGTATCAGCCCGGCCGCCCCCGCCCCGCCCGGCCGACACAGACCCGCCGCCGCGCCGGCGCCTCGCCCGCCGGGTCAGCGCGGCCAGGCCTTGCCGCCGGCCGCTCCCAGGGTGCACCGCGGCGAGCGCTCGGGTGGGAGCGAGCGAGATGCGCCGGGCGGGCGGCGCCCACTGACCTCCCTCGGCGGCCCGGCCGGGGCAGCGCCCGAGCCCAGCCAGCCCCGCCCGCCGCGCCCCGCCCATGGGCAGCCGGCTCCCGCCGCCGCCCGCCGGGAAGACCCAACCGAGCGGGACAGCCGCCTGAAGGAGCGCGACGGCGGCGCCCGCAGGTGAGGCGGAGCCCGGGGTGTGCCGAGTCCGGCCCCGCTCACCTGGCGGCGCCGGAGGGGCCGGGAGGGGACGCGAGTTCGTGGCGACGACTTTAAAAACCCTCTCCGCCGGTAGACGGGGGACTGGGTCTTGCCGCCCCACCCCCGGGGCTCGGGAGCCACGCCAGCTCTGCGGGGGGCAGGGCTGGCCCCGGGCGAAGGCAACTTGGGGGACGCGGAGTGGGGGGGGAGAGGACCCCTGAGGCGCGGCCACCCCCGCGTCCGCCCCCTCGGGGTCCGCCGGACCCCTTTGGGGAGGGGGCGCCCCGGCCCGGGCTTCAGCCTAGGGTGCGGACCAGCAGCGGCGCGCGCCCACGCCGGTGCCGGGGGGGAGGAGAGGCCGGTCCCGGGGCGCTCCTGCCGGCCCCGGGGTGGGATCGCAGGGCGAGGGATCCGCATTGCAGGTGCACCGGGAGCGCCCCGGGGCCTAGCCCGGCTTCGTCGGGGATGCTGTGGGGAGGAGGCCGCCCGAATCCACATCGCCTTTCCGAATGCACGCTGCCCCCCGGGGGACCTTAGAGACCCTCCCTGACAGGTTGTGTCGCTCCCCGTCCTGGGAGCCTCTCCGTAAGTACACCGCCTTCCAGCCCCTTCCCGAAGCTTTGATGCGGCTCGAGTTTACTCGGAATAACGATTTGCCTGTGATTCGTGAAGCGGAGCTGAAGGCACGAACGCGGCGGAGCCCCAGGGCTTGGCTGCCGGGCTGCCGTCTGCTGCGGCCACTGAGTCTCTCTAACTTCGGTTTTCATGCTGACCTGTATTGTTTCATTTCAAGCTTTGATTGTTAGCAGCGCGATTCTAGTCCACTAATGAAAACGAGGAGGCCTAAGAGAACATGTCACAGGGCTCTGTAGCTTAGGTTGCAGTAGTTGGTTTATGACAAAATACAAGCTACCAGGCTGTAATGCTTTGAGATATTGCGCATTTCCAGAAAACTGTTAAGAGTATTAAAGCTAGGATTGCCGTTTTAAAACTTTCACGTTTGAAATTTAAAGGGCATTGGGATTGATTAAATGATTTTTTTGGGTGGGGAGCACGGTCAAGAATTCCCATGCATTTTGCCATTACATTGTAAGAAAAAAGATGCTAACGTTTAAAGTTCCTTTTACCTCCAAAGATGTTTTGAAATGTGTGTAATTCTTTTGGATGAACTGTTTGGAAGAAGGCTTTAAGACTCGTGATTATATGTTCTGGTATGCGTACGTAAACATACACACCACTGAAAAACCTTAAAATAGTTTTGTTACCTCTCTGCATTATATTATGATTACTCAGTAGTTTTAGTTTAAGGACATTTAAAATCTAAAGTACGGGACAATTATTTGTGTCAGCTTTTTACTGTAACATTTTAAATACATCAGTCTAACAAATAGGTTTTTTTGGAAATTAGATATTTTTATTAACTCTTTTTTTAAAAAAGCTAATCATTCATTTGGGTTCATAATTCTTTCTTCTGCCATATTGGATAAATTGATCTCAACATAATTACCTAATTGGTAGGATGCCTTTGCAACAATCCTAACGTTAATACAGTGTTAATGCTTTTAAAAAATACTTATATTAAAAAGCATTTTCTTGTATTTCTGACGAGAAAAGTCATGGAACTTTTTCCTTCTATCTGGAACAAGGTCAGCCATAAATAGTTTCTAATATATAGTGGGCACACGTTTGTTAACTAAGATTAATTACATCTACGGAATTGACTGAATTCCATATCCTTCAAAGGCAGTGACTAGGTGACTTTGTATCTTCACACACCAATGTTGCAGTAAGTATTTGAGTCATATTGAAGTTTCAGCCTGGTTAGGTTGGTGCTAACTTAATAACACCAATTTTCACAACTTCAGCTCTGTTGTTTCAACCTGCAGAAGGATTTGGGCAGGGAAGTGGCTGTGTCCTATTGTCTTCACGTATTTGAAGGTCTGTCATGCAGCAAGGGGTTTCATTTATTTTGGGTAATTATTGAGTACGGAAAAAAAGATTTTTTTCACTTCTATATAAGGTAAAAGTTGTTTATGATGAGAACTTCTAGCGGTGGAAAGAAGGGGCTGCCCCATTCGTAGGGGCTTTCAGGATCAGCTGGTTCCCCACTTGGCGTGAATGGCTGCTAGGAGGTATCACAGCGGTATGGGAGGGTCTTTCTAAGAGGGACTCCTGGGTATTCAGATGGCAACTATATCGTGGACTTCTGTACTTCCCTTTTAGCGCTGTGTTTTGTTTTTTGTTTTCTTATGCTGGCTTCTACAATTGTGGACATAGCAACATCCCCAGACACCTGCATGAACCTTGGGAAGACTTTAGTAGGTTAAAGACCCACCTGATCAAAGATGATTCTTAGTCCTGCTTTGCATTTGTATGGCGCATTACAGGGAATAAAACACTCTCAAATTCAATGTGTTGTTTTAAAAGACTCTTTTTAATTATATATGGTTTGTATTTCTTTCTTTGACTTTTATTTTCTACAGTAAACATTGAATCAAGAGGAAAATTACCCAAGCAGAAAAGTCTTTTTTTAAAGCTCTTTTTTAAAAATGGGATGGTGCCAGTCATTCTTTGGAGAGCCAGCAAGTTGTGAAGGTGAATCGTTCTTTTACTTAGCTGAAAACATTTTTTTAAAAGATACTGAATAAGAGATGATTCTTGTGCTTGCTCTGCATTTTAGTTTGTTTATTTCATTACTCAAACATGACTCAAGTTTCACAGCAAAAAGTCCAGTCATATCCACCCACATTAAGTTGCATTGGAGGTTTTTTTCAGTATGTCTGCATGGTTTTTAAAATATGCTGGCAGCTGAAGGTAAAACAAAGCCAAAAAGTAGAATTACAGTGAGCCAAACGAAAAGCTTAGGGGAATTGGAGCTTTGTGTTTGAAGAAGAAAAAGATATGCCCGATTTGTATGAAACCAATCTTGAGAATTATGGTTTTGTCAACCAGGGGAGCAATGATTTATCTATTGTAACAGAGATTCGGCTACTGAGTGTCAGTCTAATACATGTACTAAGTGGGTCAGTGAGGTTGGGGCTCCAGTCTGTGACTAAGAAGCAGAGCAGAGTTTCCTGTGAACATCGGAGTGCCCAATGCACAGGGACTGAAATGCAGCAAGACAGTAACGAGGCCAATTGAGTTAAACCAAGGTCTGACCTCTCCAGTTTAGGAAGAAGAGAAAAAAGGAAATCAGAATTAATGTCTACATAGAGTTAACTTTTTAAACGTCTTTTAAAATAGTTACTCTCTCTTGTTCTCTAGCAGATGAGTTTGTCTCATGCTTTTGTCTCTTACCCATTAGCTGACTTTGGGTGTGATAAGTGACAATGACTCCTCAAACTTTGAACACGGAGTATACCATTTATTTGTGCTGTATACATAAACGGAAAAGAGAAAAATATCAACTTTTTCTGGCCAATCAAGAAATAAAATAAAACCTTAAAAGTATTTATTTTTTCAGGAAAAAAAATTACAGATACTACTTAAATATTATCACCAGGACAACAAATTACCAAATAAGGCAACCAGTTAGAAAGCAGCATTTTAGAGGTTAAAGGTTGCGTTTTAAAGCCTTTAGCCACGACTTCTGAAAGGATTACACAAATATCTTAAAAGACTTCTTTGTTAATCAGAAAACAGTTTATATTTATATGCAAATTTTCACACTGGAGAGCAGATTAAGATGAATCCTTTCATGATTATTCCCAATTTACTGCTTTATCAGAAAGAACTTTACAAAGCAAGAAATGTCTATTCTTACTGTGAAGGAGTAGGTTTTCTCCTTCTTTCTGGAATTCTTTATTTAGCCGAATTCTCAGACTGAGCAGTGAACGTCCATTGGTTAGCACCATATAGAGCAAGCCTGATAAAGCTGCTTACAATAAAGGGAAAAAATGACAGAAGAAAACTTAATAAATGGAATACAAGGCACATAATGCTCTTGCTTCTACAGATTTTCTCTTTGTTGCCTCTTTGGCAACACTGAAGATATTAAATTTAGGTCTTCATAAGATCCATTATCCTTTGCTCTTCATAATTCCTCTCCAACCTATTTCTAAATGCGCACTGTGCCCTTCTCATATACTACACAGGTAAGAGAGTTTATGAGAAATCGTTAAAGCCCATTTTCTTACGTAACATTGTTTAAGCAGTAACGCTACATCTAAATTGTAATTCCCAGTATTATTACAATATATGTTTCTTAAAGTTGCACATTTTCATAGCATCATACTCTGAAAAGGTGATCTTCCGTATAATGTAGAGGACACGTAAAAACGCTGGGTTCCCAAGAGAGAGTTCCATCTCTGTCATAGCATAAGTATCTTAGGATCTCCTAATTTTTCTAATGATAAATGAATGTAAGAGGTTAGGCTCATGCCATACCCCAAACATTGAAGGAGGCTTTTTGTAACTCCTTTCTCTCCAGCTATCACACACATCAACCCACGTGAAAGACACTGCCAGTGTTTCTGATTCGGTGGCTAGTAGCATGGGAGAGCAGATGTACTTTTAAAACATAGCCAGGTCTTGCACATTGATAAGAAAGATGGAGAAAGGTTGGGGTTTTTTGCTCAGTTTTGTGTTCCCATAGATAAGAACATAGCAGAAGTTACTAGGTCTAGCCTGTCAATTTTCAAGGAAGGTCAGTATTTGATACTGAATCATCTTTTGGTTGAGTCCCTATGACCAGACCAGAAAGTTCTAGTGAAATAGAGCAGCAGCTTTCTGGCATTAAGGTACTTGCTCATTGACATGTCCTATTGCTCTGCAGGGTCGAAGGATATGTAATCCTCAGCCTCTGCAACGTGATAGATTTCAAGTGACAAATTATTTTCCATCAGTACAGTGGTCAAGTCAGTTTTTGACAGGTCTGCTGGTACAATAAGGCCAAACTGTGGTACTAGGACCCAGTTCAGAGATGAACAGACCCAAAGTGTATTGTTTGAGGGCAAAGGCAGCTTTTTAGGGGAGAGACAAAATAAGTAGGAACAAATAAAGACAGAAGTGAGACCTTGGAGACAGGTTGAGAGCTGTCCATCTGGAGGTGTTCTTGTGTCTCATCCCTGGTTGCAGGATGGAACTCAGAGCTTGGGTGACCATTGGCTAATTCTAGAACACTCCACTAAATGTTACTCATTAGCAGACTGTGGTTAGAGCAGAGAGTCTCTCTAAGTAGTCTCAGGATGCCAGCGGGACCTGCCTGTGCAGTGACCATCTTGAGTCTGAAGTGTAAGTGGAAAGCAGCAGATTAGCCGTTCCTGCGCTTAAAGGAAAACTGAGTTTAATTGAAAGTTGTCAAGTAGTTGGGCCAGCATGTTCCTACTGAAGAAACTGGGAGTCCTCGGCACATTAGTAGCCAGCAGAACTGTAGAGTCCCTTGCAGGAAGGTTGACGTGATGTTTGGACTGCTGAACTGCGGAGTGAACCTGGGAATGAAGTGCACTGACGCCCTCACCAGTGCTTTCCATCAGTGTGCAAGAGTCAGCTATTCCTCAGAACACAGCTTCCTCTCGCATGGAAGCTTCTACCATTGGGGGCAGAACCAGAAGCCTCTGAAGCCTACTCAGTTTTTTAGGTGAAGATCTCAGATTTTTGTTTGTCACAACTCTCATGTTTAACATTTATAGGTAGGGAATCCAGCCACTTCAGTCCAGTTTCTGAAAATTCCTGGTTAGGTTATTCTTCACAGTTCCATTTGGACATTTTACCATCTCTTCTGATTGTGGACAAGACAGCAAAGGCACTGATGAATGTGTAGGGCTTTACAGCTTTCTTTATAATCTGATCTAGAAATTATGGACTCCTATTATAAATAGACACACTTAATGTACCAAATCTGGAAATAAAATATTTCAGAAGTCTTTTTGGCAGTCACTGTGTCGTCAGCCTTTGCATCCATCTTCCACACCCAGTGAAATTACTAAAGTATTCACATGGAAACCCATTTTTCTCATTTGAATAAAATCAATCTGAATATGCTTACTAATGCCCGCCCTGCCACCCCCCTATAGATAAGCTGCTCTCTTTGTTTTTTGGCTGCTTCCCACAACATGAATGGACATGTGAGACAACTCTCACATTGCTGATGAGCTACCCTGGAAGATTTGGAACATGCTACTCATCCGACTTTCCCTGGCATCTCTTCCTGTTGGTGTGTACCAGGCCATGGGACACAGGAGCAAGATGAATGCATTAAATACTTTGGAGCTACCAAGGGGCTCTCTGAAACCCTGTCAAGTCTTCAGAGTCCCTTTTACAATGTGGGGCCTGATCTGGGACAGGGACAGTGTGGGAAAGAGCTGCCATAAGGGACTGTTCAGTCTGAGAAAGAAGACTGACCGTAGATAACCTTGACCGTGTTGTTCACCAAAGGAAGTACATTTTCAAAACAGCCCAACATGGGTTACCATGAGGGCCATGAGAAATGTAAGCTCCTCCAAGAGTGTACAGCCCTCACTGTTTTCACAAGTCCGTAGTCAAGATCTTGAGTCAGGAAAAAGAGTGAGAAAGAAAAGCAGGACTTCATACTTTGGTGAGTGTGATAAGCTTTGACTTCTGAACAGAATATACAGAGGTAAAGTTGAATAAAGATTCTTCTTTATTGAGAAGAGAGAGCATACCAAAGACCAGTTTACTTTTCTGTGAATGACTAGTCTTTCCTCAATTATACACAAGTGTTAATTGATTCACCTCACTATACCTTGATGCACACGTACATACACAGAGTCATTCCAAACAGTATATTTAATTGGCAATATATTTAGCAATTTAAAATTGTAGTGTTTAAATGTTATCAAGCATATCGGGTGTCCTAATACATCAATTGATTTTACCATCATAATTTGAGCTTTAAGAACAAGTATTCAAAGCTGAGGTGAGCAGATCATGAGGTCAAGACGTCGAGACCATCCAGGCCAACATGGTGAAAACCCATCCCTGCTAAAAACAAAAAATTGGCTGGGCATGGTTGTGCACGCCTGTAGTTCCAGCTACTCGGGAGGCTGAGGCAGAAGAATTGCTTGAATCTGGGAGGTGGAGGTTGCAGTGAGCCGAGATCACACCACTGCACTCCAGCCTGGCCCCTGGTGACAGAGTCAGACTCTGTCTCAAAAAGAAAAAAGTATTCAAAAGAAGACCTAGCAGCTCTTCATGGGGATTGTCAGGTGACAAGGAATGTTCTTTTCCATTTGAATTTCAATTTCTTTATTAGTGTTTAGGTAAATATAAATTATTAACTAATTGCCTCACTATTCTGCTGGTCCAAAGGGAATTAGGGACTTCAGAAAACAAAATTTCATTAAAAAATAATGCAATTGTTATTTAAAATTGTCAGAGAAATGTGGCCTCTTAAAACATTACTAAGCTAATGGAAATAGAGTAACTCTTGGTTGTCATAATATGTAATATTGTCTGTGATTTTTAAAAAGCAGTCTAAAGATACTAGTTTCTTAAGTTACAGCACCCTTTATTTTGTATACTCATGTTTAGATTCACCTACTCTGAAATCATGGTGTTAGGTAGTGATTGATCTATTCTGTAAGGCAAGTGTCAAGAATTTGGTAAGTTCCATTTAATTTAGCCTTTGTGAAAAAATTCTACTTTTTGTATGAATTGATATGTGTAGGATTGTCTATGCCCCACTCCCACTCCCAAATATTAGTTCCACAGAGGCAGAATTTTTCTTTATTTATTGGTGTGTTCCAAGTGTTTTCCACAATGCTTGGCTCAAAGATGCTTCCCTTATAGAAAGAATGAACTGTAATACTTCATGTCACCTCCCCCACGTGGAAGACATAACCTTCTCTTATACCCCCAAATTTATAAAAATAGATGTGAAAGGATTTGTTTTAAAAGTACTAAGAACTTGAATAATTTTTTATGTAGTCTTCCATGTTATATGAGAATAGCCTCGTCGTTAATACAGATACTTTAAAAAATAACTTTTCAGTTTGTACCTGTTATCTCTAAACTTTATTTTTAAACCTTTTATAACCTGAGCAATTGTTTTTACTTTGAAAGAGACCTTTTCCAAGTAGAAACCCATTTTAAGATTTACCAGCTCAATACTAATTACTTTAACTTCTCCAGTATATTTGTGCAAATTACAAAGTTCAAATTATGGCTCTTGTAAACAGGGTTTCCTGGTAACCACAGAGCCTGTACTTTCATTTCTCCCAGCCTGGAAAGCTTTCTTAAAGTGCTAGTATATATAAAATATTAGGAGTTCTGACATGATTTCGTAAATTTATTGGGAGTCTTTAAAATCCTCATAAGGTTTACATATTTAGTAAAGTCCTTAAAAACAAAACTCTTTACACTGTAGAATACTTTTTTTCTTCTCAAGACAGAGTCTTGCTCTGTTGCCCAGGCTGGAGTGCAGTGGTGCAATCTCGGCTTACTGCAGCCTCCACCTCCTGACTCAAGTGATTCTCCTGCCTCAGCCTCCCAAGTAGCTGGGATTACAGGCATGCACCACCATGCCCAGCTAATTTTTTGTATTTTTAGTAGAGACAGGGTTTCACCTTGTTGGCCAGGCTGGTCTTGAACTCCTGACCTCATGATCGCGGGCCTCAGCCTCTCAAGGTAGTGGATTACAGGCATGAGCCATTGTGCCTGGCCTGAAGAAATATTAAAGCCTTTAAACATCAAAGTTTCCTGGAGATTTCCTGCCTGTCTTTAGATAATAGTACTCCTGTGGAAACTCTACAGCTAGGTCAGCTTCAGTGTGTTCACTTAATTTCTGTATAAATACGCAGCTTTATAACCATAATCCTGGAGTCCCTATTGTGTTCCAGAATTGTCTTGCCCTCACCCTCTTTACTTCTCAGGTCACTTTAGTGTTCATACAAGAAAAGCAAAATCTCACATTATCAAAAATAGGAAGAAAATTATTACATTCTTAGGCAATTTAGAGTTTAATTTGCAATCCTTTTTCTTCCAAGCAAAAGAAAGCAAGGAAATGCCGATCTAGTGTTCCATTCATTTTAGCTAAACAGGTAAAGTAGTGCCTTTCTGCACTCCTGACTCACTGAGTGTGAGAGATACAAGGAAGAAACTTAAATAGGCTCCTGTTGTTCCCTCGCCTGCTGGCTGCCTTTTCCTCCAGGGTTAGCAGCTCTCTGGTACAGAAGGATGCTGCATGTGGCGAGAGCTTGCCCTCCCGAGAGTGCCATATGCCCGCGTTTACTAGCCATCCCAGAAACCCAGAGCAGAAGAAACCTCAAGTCCAAAGGAGAGAAAATACCTACCTCAAATTAGGTTGACCCTAACCCTGGGGATTTCTCAGCCAAAACACTTTTGACCTTTGGGGCCAGATCATCCTTGCTACGGGGCTGTCCTCTGCATTCTGGGCTGTTTAGCAGCATCCCTGGCCCTACCCACTAGATGCTGGTAGCACCCACACGCACACTCATGACAACCCAAAGCTTCCCCAGACAGCACCCGATGCCCCCCAGGGACACAGTTGTCCCAGATGAGAACCACTGCTCCAACTTGATCAAACTCTCAGACTCATCAGGAAGATGAGAACCCTGTGTTCCTCCCTGAATTTTGACTCCTTACAGTTTGCCTCATATCAGAAAATTTACATGCTAATTCCATCTGTTCTTGGGATTAAAAAAAAAAAAAAAAAAACTCTTGCACCAGGTGCTGCAAAATAACAAGTATAGATTATCTGAGGTGGGGGAAACTTACGTCCTTGGTGTTCTCAGCAGGTTAGGGTCAGATTGCAGAAGTAGGCCAGCTTCTCTCCAGGACCCTAACGAAGATCACTCTTGCCACTGCCAGATTATGTTTTGTCTCAGCACAGAGTCGCCACCTTCCACTCTCTACTCCCCATCCTGATCAGCCTTCTGAATCACAGCATCAGTTGTTGACTTAAGCAGGCAAAACCTCAAATTACATTTGAATCAAGAATTTGTCAGTATCTGCATGTTTTAGTCTTCTGTATCAAGAAACCCCAAGCCCCTTCTCGAGCTAACCAGAACACCTTAAAAATTTTTACAGCTTCAAAAAAGAGATATTACATGAAATTGCATTATTAATAAATTAGCAAATAAGGCAACCAATTTAAAAAGCAAACATTTAGAAGTTCAAAGCTGTATTTTAAAGGATTCAGCAACAATCTCTACAGCCCAGGTATCTTAAAATACTTGTTTGATAACAAAACGATTGTACATTTTTACATGTTTCCACACACAATAGCAGAGTAAGCTTGTAGCCCTTTAACAGAACTAGCTTTTTAACTGAGAACACTATCTGCTTTTCTGCAGCTTCAGGAGAGAAGAAACATTTTCTGTTATTCTGAGATTTTTTTTTTTTCCACAAGCAGCATCTTCAAGAATAAGCACTGGAATTATATTAGCACCTGGCACGAAAGAGTAGACCTGAGAAGCTTACAGCTTAAAATATGGGGAAAGAAAAAGGCAAAAGAGAATGTTTAACAAGTGGAATATTGGGCAAACGGTGTTCAGGGCGTGCAAGATATGCGCTTTTACATTTTAGCGGGTTGCAGCACTTCATCTTCATTTAGGGACAATATAGTATCTAGTTAAGAGCATAGGCTTTAGAGTCAGACTGCTTTGGGATGACCCTAGCTCTGCCTCTTACTAGGTGTGACTTCAAGGGAGTCATTTAATTCTCCAAGTTTGTTTGCTAATGTGTGAAGTGAGAGTAAGAATATCTGCTCCTTTGAGTGTTGATAAAAGTATGTAGCATGGTGCCTGGCACTGAGCCGTCAGTCAAAGGTGATTTTCTGTTGATTCTTCTTCCCTGGATCTAAAGGCTGTGTTACTACTGCACTTTCTGTCTGCTTCATCCTGCGTCGTCCCTGCCAGACTAAACTCCCCGAAGTAGGGATTTTGCCTCTCAAGTAAAAACTCAGCTTTTCCCCATTTTTTATGTTTTCCATCTCAACTTTTCTGAGCAGCTTTTCATATGCAACTTAAACCTGACACTAGCTTTTCTATCTTACCTTATTTTCCACCATTCCCCAGAATGTTCTTTCCATGTCAGATAGTCTAATAGTCGCATGTTCCTTCTAAAACTCCTTTCATATTTACTTCACCAGAAATGCTTCCTCCTATCCCAATTCTGCCCATCCTTTGAGGCTCAGTTTAATTCCAACCTCTTCAGAGTAAAACCTTTGTCTCTCCAGTCCTTAATCACTCATTATTCATTAGGTACCTCCATGTGCCTGGCAACAGATACATATCAGGAATGCTACAATAATTGAGGCCAGCCCCTGCCTTCCAGGAATTTATGCAGCCTGATGCAGGAAAGACAGGTAGCTAAGACAGGCAGCCCTTAACCCTTCATTGACAGCCTTCTTCTGGTTCCTGTACCGGTATATGCATCATGAGGATTTAATTATACATTGTTTTCCTTGTACTTCAGTGGCTGAGTCTCATATCCCCAAGTAAATTGGAAGCATAGAACTGAGTACACAGTATGCACTTTAGAAACATATGCTGGCTTGATCTTTCACCTCCAGGTGCATATTTAAAATGAGAATCAATTGCCCAGCCTATTGGAAAGGCCTTGTAAACTTCAAAAAGCAAATTAAAAAACAAAATCCATGATGACATTAAGCTCCTGGCAATCCCCATTAACCCCCTAGTGATTAGAGTGGCTCCTAGGCTTTCGAATTCATGGGACAGTGCACTTTTTGGCAGTTCTGAAATGAAGAGTTGTCCTTTGAGTCTAGTAAAGTTAGCTCTATGGAAAACTCACCGCATTGTCCTTGTTTTTCTCATTTTGTCACAGACCAAGAAAAAGCATCATCCAAGCTCATGACAGGCGTTTCCTGAATTTCTAAGCTGCTGAGTGCCACTGAGGAGCTCATTAAGCATGGTCTGAATCATGAGCTTACGTGTGGCATGGCTGCATCTCGGCTTCAGTGCCATGTTACAGGCTCGGCACTGACAGTTCACATGCCTGGCTCATAAAAGAAATTTCCAGATGTCAGTAAGCTGCACCAGAGAAGATGCTATGTGTTACAACCTCTAGGAAGTCCTGAACAAGCCCACATTTTCCTTTCCACAGAAATGAAATGTTAATTTTTAGGTGGCTTGATAATTTTTTATTCTTTTTATTTGAGAGCTTTCCACTATGACAGTTAGAGAAATTTTTCCAAGTCCTCTCATGCTCACCAGTACAAGATACAGCATAGCGCCCAATGATGGGGTCGGGGAGGGTGTTGAATGAGATCTCCACTAATGTGCAACTCCTAGAATGAAGCCCTTCTTAAATGGCCAGCTCGGGTTTCCAGAGGCACCGTAATTCTAGGTAGTGGGGAAATATCAGGAAACAAAACAGAAAAATCCTTGTTCTTCTGGAGTTTACGTGCTAGTAAGGTACGAAAGATAAATAAGTGACCTAAATAAGTGATAAATGCTATGAAGGCATAAAATGGCATAGTATAATGATAATGACAGTTGAAGAAAATTGTTAAATTATTCCAGCAGTACAGAGTGAGCACTGGCCACAGCAGATTCCATGACAGTTTATCTGGGAGCAAATGAATGCCATTTGGATGACTCTCCATATTGAAGCAATGATAGTAAACCCATGCTCTAGCCATGGTTCTAAATGCTTTAGATCTGTGCTGCCCAATACAGTAGACAGTAGCCTCATGGGTACAGTTACATTTTAATTCAAACAAAAAATGAAAAATTTCTCAGACACATGAGCCACATTTCAAGTACTCAATAGCTACATGTGGCTTCAATAGCTACAGAAGAGTGTGGTTACTCCTTTGAGCCTCAGTTCCTTAAAAACTTATCTTGCGTGATTGTTTCAAGAATTAAGTGATCATCTAGAAGCCTGGCATCTAAGGCCAGGTGCAGTGGTTCACACCTGTAATCCCAGCACTTTGGGAAGCCAAGGCAGGCAGATCACTTGAGGTCAGGAGTTTGAGACCAGCCTGGCCAACATGGTGAAACCCCGTCTCTACTAAAAATACAAAAATTAGCAGGGCGTGGTGGTGTGTCCCTGTAGTCCCAGCTACGCAGGAGGCTAAGGCAAGAGGATCACTAAAACTAAAACCCAGGAGGTCAAGGTTTTGATTGCGCCACTGCACTCCAGCCTGGGCAACAAGTGAGACTCCATCTCAGAAAAAAAAAAAAAAAAGCCTGGCACCTAGACACTTGGTGTGGCTACTTCATTGGACAACAGAGAATAGAATATTTCCATCCTCACAGAAAGTTCCACTGGACAGCATCTCTAGATAAACTCAATCTTCCCAACATCCTAATGAGGCGTAGGTGCTATTTTTCCATTTTGCAGGTGAGGAAAGTAAGGCATGGGGAGTTATGTGTAACTTGCCCAAGGTTGCATAGTTAGCAAAGGGCAGAACTAGGATTCAAACCGTGGCAGTCTGGATCCAGAGCCTGGGAGTTAATCCCTACCCTGCTATGTCTCTATAGCTCATAGATCGAGTACAGCTCATCTGTGTGATCCACTTTCAACCAGAGTGCAACCGAGGGAGAACGTTACCTTTCCATAAAATCTTGTCATTGAATGCTTTTCAATTCAGCTAAAATGAGTCCTGAGCAAAGAATCAGAAAAAATGTAGGCCTGTCATAGGCACAATTTCCACCTCATTGAAAAGGGCAGAGGAAACTCAAAAGAGCACAGAAAAAATACCAAGTTTATGTATGATTTCAATAAGACAGATTAAACTCTCTATGCCTCAGTTCCCCTATCCTAGAGCCATGTGAGAATATAATGAAACAAGACCTGGAAAGCGTCAGCAGGGCCTGGCACACGGTCATGACACCAGGGAGGTCCGCAGCAGCATTAACACTGCACTCAAATGGCCACACTTGGGCCAAACGTTCCAGAATGCACAGGAAACACCAGAACAGACCACTTATGTAAAGAGACTGCTCATCCTTCTCTCCCAGAGCTGCCATGAAAGCCTCTGGTTCCAAACAGCCTGAGTTTGGAATTGGAGTGCCATTTAGGAAGGCCTGAAACAGAGAAGGTGGCAGCCTTTGGAAAGAATCTGCATTTGGCACATGCACTTAGAATTAGCAAGTTTAGCTAAGTGTCTTCACTTGTCTGCACCTCCGTTCTTTAATAAATGGGTATAATCATACCTATGTTGCATGACTGTTCTAAGAATTAAGTCATCGGCCGAGTGCGGTGGTTCACATCTATAATCCCAGCACTTTGGGAGGCCAAGGAGGGCAGATCACTTGAGGTCAGAAATTCGAGACCAGCCTGGCCGTCATGGTGAAACCCCGTCTCTACTAAAAATACAAAAATTAGCTGGGTGTGGTGGCGCATGTCTGTAATCCCAGCTACTCAGGGTGCTGAGGCAGGAGAATTGCTTGAACCGGGAGGCAGAGGTTGCAGTGAGACAAGATGGTGCTACTGCACTCCTGCCTGGGTGACAGAGCGACACCCCATCTCAAAAAAGAAAAGAATTAAGTTACCGTCTATGAACCTGGTGCTTAGACATTTGGTAAATAACAGTCATTATTATTGTTTTTGATTAACAATTTCAACTTCTCATGATTAAAAAATCTTTTGAGTATTTTCTTGCCCAGATGCCTTAGACCCAGGGATTATGTTAGGACATAGTTATCCTCAAACATGATTGCTGTTACCACCCTTCACAGTGCAGTGGTCATGCCCTGGAGAAGCCAGGCAGAGCCAACTGAAAGGCATCGTGGGCGTGCACGTAGCAGGTGCTTGCTGAGATGGAAGCTGCCTTACCCTCCCTGACAACCAGCAAGGACAGTGGCCACCATGTATGATCTCAAGTGGTGACCATCCTGCCCATTCTGAAAACTGGGAAGTCAAACTCTCCAGGCTCCTGACTGGCCAGTAGGCTTCACCAGAGCTGGATCAACTGAAGAAGCTGAAACATGCAACCTCAGGATTTTGAACTTCAAGTGGAAAGTCTAGTCACTCTAAACCAAATTTCCTAAGTTCCAAAAATGTTGGAAACATTGGTGCTTATTTGTAAAACTTATCTAAATGAAAGTGAGCTCCTAAAGAGTGTGTCATGAACCAAGGATTATAATTAACCCTGTTGTGGGAGCACAAGGTCAAATACAAGAGGAAAAAACAAAGTCAGTTGTACAAATGGAAAAAGTGCAAATGAAAAGTGATGACGTTTAACAAGGCAAAGGACAGTAAGAATAAGAAAATACTGGATTGCTTCTCATTCTCTGAAAAATTCTAACAAAGATAAGGTGTGGTGATTTTCTACCTTCCCAATTCACTCTTCTCCCACAGCTGATGTATTCTAATCTGTGAAATACACTGATCCTGCCCTTTATTTTACTCATCGTTGTTTTCATTTATTTTGACTAGGTTAATGTACTAATGGCTCATTATCTATGACGATCAAAATTTGGTTGCAAAGACAGCCCTAACACCTGTTTACCTTGTACTGTTCTCTCACTGGTCTCTGGATGTTAGAGCTGCTGGTGCATTTTAAACCACAGACCTTCGTAATGGATGTGGGAAGATTTTCCCTTTCCCTGGAACTAAATGCGTGATTTACCAGAGAGCTGGAACACAGGATTCTGGGAGTTCTCTTGTTCCTTGACATAATAAAGAATGATTGTGAGTGAGAAGAACTTTATGGGGTCAGTCGGAAATGCCATCGGTCCGCATGCCTCACCTGTTCTACGCAGCACAGGAAGCTTACGGAAGGGACACGTGAAGAATTAAATAATCCACGCTGGGGCTCTCAGATTGCTAGGTGGAAAGTCAGAGGTTCAACACCCTCAAATGGACGTGCTGAAGCCATCAGAAAACTACTGGGACATGAAGATCTAGGGAAATGGTAAATACCTTCTTAAAAATATACATTTATATTTTAAAAATATTGCTACTTACTCAAGCTATGTTATTCCAAAGAAATAAATGTCCAATAAAAACAAATATCTGATTATTGATCACCAGAAGGTGTGTAAGTACTAAAATTAAAGGCATGGTCATGGTGACTTTACTTACTGAATTGACTATTTTTGGACTGTTTTAATAATTTCAAAGGTCTCTAATATCCTCCCTGTCTCAACTCATTGGAAGGATTCAGTTTGGGCCCCTTTCATAGACAGGCAAGTCGGAGGAGTTGGCTTGCTTTTATTTGTTGCATAGCTAAGTTCTTACACTGTCTGAGATGACACGGTTGGGACTGAGGAGAGCTCTTTATACTGCAACACAAAGATAATGTCTCTTTTCTCTGTAAGTGACAGGCATCTTCTCTGATGCCTATTATAGCTAATGAAACCATGAACTCTTACTTTTTGTTAGTAATAAACGAAAAATTTGGCTAAATTCAAGTGTATAGAGCCAGTTAAGGGGGCTGGCACTTATAATCCCATCTACATAGGAGGTTGAAGCAGGAGGATCACTTGAGGCCAGGAGTTTGGAGTCCAACCTGGGCAACATAGAGAAACCTTGTCCCCAAAAAAAGAAGTGTATAGAGCTTCAGTTAATGAATACTTTTCTTTCCTTAAAACCTGTAATTTAGGCAGACCCACAAAATGGATAAAAGAAGACCTTTCAGTTAAGTCAGGTGAATTGGTTCATCTGTTTGGCAAACCATAGAGATTGACGTTTTTAAAACAAGTGAGCATATCTTGTTGACCTAGGAACTACAGTTTAGATTGTGATCATGAAGCACTAAGATTAAGGAAGTATTTCCTGTTTCATCAGGGTGAACGGTGATTTGGCATTCGGGATCACTGTATCTTTTAGTTATCAACCAGTAGACAATTAAAATCGGCAGTAGTCTCAATCTGAGGTGGAAATGGAAAGATCAGCTGGGTATGAACTGCTTACTTCCCCTTCCATTAAAGGAAGATATCACTAGATAGAACTCTTTGTGTGGTAACTTACGAGACATTTGTGTCCTTGAATTGTTGGCTCAGGATCATCTTGGTAAATGACAAGCTTGTTAGAAGTGCACCAGTGACATTTCTATTAAGCTGAAAATGATTCTAGCTCTAGTGCTTGAAACAAGGCTATTTGGGTGATCCCCAGAGGGCAGTCATATGTGGGGGCTGCCAAGAAAGGGCAGGAGGAGGATGCAGGGAGGGCAGGAAGGGCCTGAGCAGCACCTCCATGGCCCTACCAGCCGCCTCCTCCCTCAGAAGCAACTTCTCCCTGAGCCTGTGTCTTTGGAATAGAAAGTGCAGAGCCGACACTGTATGGGCATCACCCCTCCGGCTCTGAGGGTTCTGGAGATGGGGTGCTTGTGCTCCCTCCTCCTGGGGAGGGATCTGCCACCCACTGCTGGCCTCCTGGCTGTTAGGAACCCAATCTTCTGTGAGGCCCGGGACACTCCCAGAAGGCACCACACAACACAGATGGTAGGAGCACGTGCATTTGCCTATCTTGTCCTGCACGGGCCACTTAAAGACACCCGTAGGCAACTGGGAATACAGACTTGCTTTCTTCCTGAGGCATTTACACACAGAGTCCAAGCCCTTGTTCAGCGTACAACCCATGACATCGTTTTTAAATATAAGCCAAATAGAAACTCTAAGTATGAGATAATCAGAATGCAGAGAAACCGGTTAATAAATCCATCATGTAGGCCTCCAGTGACTGTAGCCTTCCCAGACAGGCTGTATATCCTATTTCCATGTCTAATTGCCAGTCTTTCTAATCACATCAATTACAACAATGTTAGGCTATACATTCTTTCAGAAGAAAATGGCTGTCAGTGTCTAAAGAATTGTTGGTGGGCCTTATATTTTATGATGGATAATGTCAGAGAATGACAGGATATATAATGCACGGGAGGAGGCACCTAAGTTCTCATCATTTTCATTTTCTGCATGTCTTGGGGACACTAAATTGTTACATTTGTAACAACTACCTTCCCATTAATAATTCTTGGTGATGGCAAGCCAATCACAATTCTAGCAATCCACGATTACCCTGGAACAGTATTATTAAAACATATGATTCTACTTTGTTAGTGGATATTTAGTGATTACCTTTTTTAAGAGAAAACTTTATAAGTTTTTTTCTGACTATAAAGTAATATATGTTCAGAATTAAAGAAGCTTTAGATAGTACGAAAATAGAACTCTTAAAAGGTAAAAATCACCCAGAGTCCACCATTTAGAGACAAATGCTTTTTAACACTGGTGTATACCATTCTCTGTGTATACAAAAATGTGATAATATACATACAGCTTTTAACATACTTTTTAAAAACAACCTCGTCAGCAAATACTTAAACTATTTTAAATTATTGCACACTCAACCACAACTGTTTTTTTCAGATTAAAAAAGCCTAATTCTTTAAGAATGACTAAACAACAAGATGTTTTATCTTTTTAAAACAAAATTACACCTTTGCCTTCAATTTTTTGCTTCCACTTTGTAATTGTGTTTACTCTTTTCCACAAAATATCCCTGGAGCCATTGTTTGAAATGTTGTCCCTTTTTATTGCTGCTTTAATTTTTAGGGATTTTCAGCTCCCTTACTAATTGAATTTCTTAGATACATGTGCAAGTAGGAATAATAGGACCCTACCATGCAAAACAATTTACCTAGGTTATTGTGGATTCAGAATAACATCAGTGTTCATTTTCAGAGATGGTGAGTGTCCCTTCTTAAAAGCAGGTATTTTGGATTGAGAGTTGATGGCCTAATTAGCCGCGGACTGGGTTTTTAGCCCCGTGAAGTACTACAGATGCTTTCAAAGGGAGAAGCAGGCTTTCCTGGCCCTCAGGTGCCTTGCTCTGCCTGCCTCCCTCGTTGCTTCCCTGAATGGCTCTTCTCCAGTGAAAATGGAGGACAGAGGTCTCAGAAAATGCTTCTATTTTCTTTTATCTTTCCCTCTTTGGAAGTAATTGGAATTTCTTTGCTAGTTCATTTCCATACTTAGATAATATTCAGGAAATACCCTAGTTGGCTAAGTAAACAACCTTGAGGTATATTTATAGAACTATTGACCGATCTTTACATTAAAAAAATATAGTTAACATTGAGCACTACACTATGCCGCCCATCCTGGTTGCTTTTAGCAATTAAAGCCACCCCATGAGTTAGACATCACAGTGACTTAGGTGACAGATAGAGTTCAGATTCCACCCCAAGTGCAGTCTAACCCTCAAGAGTTTGTCCACTCCAGTCTCTTTTATCCCACTGTGCTAAGCAGATCTGCTTTGGGCCTCAGTTTCTTAATCCTGAGACAAAGGGGTGTTGGATGCCTGATGTTGAAGATTCTTTCTACCCTCATTGTTTTCTGAGTCCATGAATCTACTTAGAAAACCACCTCCCCACTAGGAATCATTTTATCCTTCTGTTACATGTAATCACTGCAATTGCTGCCTTTGTCCCCTGGCCAGCCTTCCTTTTCGTTATGGCAACACTTAAGCTGTAGAACACAAGAGCAGTACAGAAAGTTCCACAGAAAAGCCCCCAGAGGTCCTTGTGCACAAACGCTGAGACACTGAGACGCTGCGCTCCATTAAGGACCAGGCAGTGCTGCCGGGTCAGGGCCTTTCAGAAAGTGCACAGGGAGGGTGGCGGAGCTCCCGTTATTCATGGAAGGAGAGAACCAAATGTGAATGGGTCATAACTTATTCATGACTAGAATCTAAAATAGCTTGTTACAGCTAATTCACAGCTACCACCTGAGTGCTAGTGTGCTATTTTTTTTTTTTAGATTATAAAATTATTACCCTATTTCCACAGGCTTTATGTTCAACTAAAAGATAAGTTTGTTCTTGATTGCCCAGAAACAATCTCCCATTTTTAAATGGTGAGACCCTTTCCTAGCAAAGATATTCCATGTCTTTTGTCTAAGAGGTGTCTCTTAGGAATACTTGAGAATATTGCTCCTGGAATGAGAAATGACGGGGTGAGGTCATGTTCAGATCCATACTGCTGCGGTGCTTTTTGACAAACACAGCATAGTTCAGGTTTAGATCTCCACTGGGTGGGAAATTATCTGCAGCACGTACGTAATGCATGAGTTCAGCTGTGTGGGAAGAATGGAAGTTAATGAGGCAGGGGGCAGGGGATAGTCTGCCACGAGTGTTCCAGACAGAGGGAACAAGGTATGTAAAGGTCCTGTGCTGGAGGAGGTGTGGGCGACGCCAGGGGCTAGAGGACACCAGTGTTGATGAGCTCAGAGCCCCAGGGAACCCAGTGGGATGCAGCTGGGGAGGGCAGGCTGACCAGGCAGGGCCTCTGGAGCAGTGGGCTTGGTCCCAATCAAGAGAGATGTGACATGATCAGAAATGTGCTTGACGATGAAAAGTTGTGCAAGAAGGGTGTGCACACAGGAGAGGCGCTAAAGGAAAAGGCATTATTTTGAAAAGGGGGAAAGATTAAGTGTGGCTTTGGTTCCTCCCACGGGTAACATCAGAGCTGTTTTTGGCAGCCAAGTGCTGCTTTTTCCCAGGAACAGCCTTTTGTTAACTCAACGCCTAGAGGACCCCTATCAGCCTGGCCTTGCAGGGGAAGAGGGTGAGTATGCCCTGGCCCTGGGACTGAGCACTCGCTGGGATCCCAGGGACCAGGACACACATGCTACAGGGTGGAATACCCTGTGCTTTCTTCCTAAGCTAGCCTTGCTGCTTTGTAAAGGCGCTAGCCTGGCCAAGAAAGCCCTACCCTCACCCAGCTTCCTGGAACCTTTGCTGGCACATGAGCAAGACTTAGTGAGTCTTTTTGCCATACTGAGTGGTCGGCACTGCCTTTGCAGCTGTGTGATTTTCTAACATGGTGCCTAGAGAGCCAATGGATCCCGCCTCCATGCCAGCAGTACTCTTCTGACAGCCCGGCCCTGTGCTCTGGAGGAACACTGCCTTCCCTTCTGGGCCAAAAGGCTACTTCCATGGGCTGTGTTCATTTTTCCTCTGCAGTTTCAAAGTATTAGAGATTTGATGTCACCACTTGGAAAGCATCTGAATTTCTGCGTGAAATTAAATTTACGCCAGACCTCAGGATTGTCACCACATTACCTGAGGGCTAGGAGAAGCTGCAAAGCTTAGATGCATTTATTGGTTTACTGTCTTTCTTTTGATGGGATCGTTTCCTCTTTTCCCTTAGAGACAGGTTGCAAGAGCAAATGGCATATGTAATATGAAAGAACTTTGTGCTCGGGCAAGTCAGGTGGTCCATGGAGAGAATTGTGTTATCATGCTGCATTAGTGTCCTGAGAGGAAGGAACAGCACTTTGGAATGAAGATTCAGCCTGAGCTGTTGATAGGGCCCCTTGTCCTCATGCTGCTAGAGCGTGTCCTCAGAGAGGTGGGGCCTTCCTCAGACACCTTGACAACTAGGAAATGAGAGCAGGGCGCCTCCCCACCCAGAAAGCCGTCTTGCCACGTCTTCAGGGCCTGTCTCTGCAGGATTTAGAATGAAAAGCCTTTTTTGAGTATTAACTTTCTGAACATGTAGAGTGAACAGTAAATTAATTTAATACCTAGTTGGTTTGCCATAGGAAAAAATGTCCGTGTGGCTTAACCTTTGAGTCATGATCAAGGCAACCTATTCAGCAGGTCTTTTACCCTCAAGGCATCCATTTGCATTGCTTCTGCTGGTCTTCTAAGTGGAGAAAACTAGCAGAGCTGTGCACAGTCCCCTGGGTGGGGCTGGCCCGTTTGCTGCTGTGGCCAGACCCTGAAGTGATAGTCACCTGGAGCCCCATTATCTGCAGCTGTGGGCAGCCTCTCCAAGGAGGGGAGAGGACCAATGTCCAGGCCTTGATGCCTTTGGTTGAGCAAATAACTGTAAGATTGCTGATGGCTTCCAACAACGCTTAGAAACAAAATTGGATGGCCTTAAGGTGGACTGCAGCAGTACAGAGAGCACACAATTTGTAGCATATGCCCTTTTGACACAGAAAGTGCAAGCATTTTGCAAGACGGGCTGGGTGAGCCGCCGTCCATTCCTGGCTGACACACAGCTAGGACAGGGCGAGTAGCCTTACTCAGCAGGCTGCGTCATTCGTCTGCAGCAGACGCCCTGCCTTTCTCCTTTCATCCGCCATGCTGACCCTTTTAGGGATCTCAAGAATGCTCCTTCGTGTTTCTAAAGTGTCTCTCTACTGAATTAAGCCTCTTGGGACCAACTCATTTCTGCCTCTGAATTACGTGCATCTCCCGGCTGGGTCTCGCCTCTGCAGCTTCAGTCATGTCGCAGTACGGGGAGGAGGGCATCATCACAATGATTACCTCTCTTCAGTAGTGAAGGATCGCAGTGGAAAACACCACTGTCTTTTGAGCTGTACAGAAAGTCAGTGACACTGTTATTCTTTTGAGCTGATGAGGAAATAATTTAGTAATTTGGATGCCATTTGGAGATGCACTGTTTCCTTGGCCCCGCGTGGACCTGCCTCATTCCAGAATATCCTAACCACTGTAGAATGCCCTGCATGGATGGCATCTCCCTGTCAGGGCCTTTTAAGTCAGTACAGAGTGTGGAAGAAGGGGAGAGCGACAATCAGTGAAATGCCCAGGCCAGGAGACCCTTGTCTGCCCACTGGCAGGGCTCTGGGCAGCTCACCAGCACTCACTTGCGAGCTGCACACATTATGTGATCACACTCTCCCTGCCCACATGGCATTTCTTCTTCTCCAGGCTGTCTGCCCATCCTAGGGGGAGGCTTCAAGAACACTTGTATTTCTGCAGTTACCACAGTGGATTGATGAAATACACGGTTGTTACAATTCAAAATTGCTGATTGACCAAGGCAGTTAGAATATGAATACTTACCAAAATAATATTTAAATTTGTTACACATAAAATGTGATACTACACCGTGATAGGGACCACTGATAATTTTTTTTCTTTTTTTGAGACAGAGTCTCGCTCTGTCACCCAGGCTTAGTACAGTGGCATGATCTCAGCTCACTGCAACCTCTGCCTCCCAGGTTCAAATGATTCTTCTGCCTCAGCCTCACGAATAGCTGGGACTACAGACACCTGCCACCACGCCTGGCTAATTTTTTGTATTTTTAGTAGAGACGGGGTTTCACTGTGTTAGCCAAGATGGTCTCTATCTCCTGACCTTGTGATCCACCCGCCTCAGCCTCCCAAAGTGCTGAGATTATAGGCATGAGCCACCATGTCCTGCCTGCTGGCAACATTTTTATTCCATTCCCCCCTCCCCCGCTGGGAGAGTAGAGAAGAAAATACAGACTTCTACATATAGGCACATCCCATTTTCTGCCCTCCTGGCGGGTGAGGTGGTTGTGACATTTTGGGATATTTTAGTATATCCTGTTTTGCTTGAGCAATTTGTGCCTGTAAATGAAGCACCTAAGTAGGAAGTCCCTGGAAACAAGGCTTTTCAAACCTGAAGCCCTTTGATTCCCAACACCACAGCTGCACTCGTCAGACTGGCACCAGGGGCCCATTCAAGGGCCTCCAAGGTGCCAGGCACTGTGATGGGGCTTAGGGTGCAGCAGTGAGCAAGCCTGGAGTCTGTTCGAGGAGGCGGGGAGTGGACTCACGCTTACAGACCCTTGCAAAGACAGGAAGACTAAAACTGGGGACAGGATCATAAGGCATCAGGTGCTGAGTCTGGGAGCCAGGGCTTCCAGGAGGAAGTAAACTTGTTCTGAGGCCTAAAGGATGAGTAGACAGCTGAGATCCAGGAGAGGTGGGCAGGAGGGAGGCCCAAGAAGAGGAGAGGCGATGAGAGGACACCAGGGTGAGAAAAGCACAGCCTGGCAGGGTACCTGGAGGAAAGCTGGTGCCACCAGGAGCCCCAGGGGTAGGAGAAGGGCCAGTGAGGGTGGTGGGGCCAGTCACAGGGCCAGGCAGACCAGTCCGATTCTCAGAGCAGTGGGAACCGTTGGAGGCTTTTAAGCAGTCTTAATTTAAAAAACTGAATCACTCTGCTGCCATGTGGAGAGCAGAATGGAGCAGGCAGGGAAGGACAGAGGGAGGTTTTCTGGTCGGGGTGAGGGTGAGGCGGCCTCAGCAGTGGAGATGAGAATGGTTGGATGGATCTGAGACCTGCTTTCAAAGCAGGATGCCAGCATCACCACCATGGACTGGAAACGGATGGTAGGGGATGCCAGCGTCAAGGCCACCTCCAGGTCGTGCAGCTGGGGACAGCACTGGTAAGGGGGGGACAGTCCTCCTGTCATCCGAGACCCACTCAATTCTGGGTCACATTGAAATGGTTCTCTCTCTGACAGCAAGCCACTAAAATAGGGGCTCTGCTTCTTCCATCAGTCAACAGAAAGGATTTGAGTCTGTCATTTGAAAGTAGTGGCCAGGCACCTCTGCCGGAGTTCCCGATTCCAGACCCTTTTCAGCTCTTCGGGATTCACCCTCCAGGTGAGGTGCTGGAATTGATGGCAGAGTGAACGACTCTGGGTTGCTGAGTTGAAGGAAGACATAGGCACCGCTACTGACAGACAGCGCTCACCGCGCTCCTGGGATTCTCCTTCCTTTGACGCTGAGGCTGTTCTGCTTTCAAGCTTTCTGCTTTGTGAGGGAACAGCAAGGTCAGAAGGTGCTCGCCCTTTCCACAGCAAGCACGCTGCCCCTGTGCTCCACACGCTGAAGCTGCCTCAGTCGTAGCTGGCTCCTTTGTTAAGGTCAGCGCCCCTCAAGGCCACGTGCTGTGTAGACAGTGTTGGGATCTTGGGAACTGTGGGGTTCCACTTAGAAACTCATGTCTGGCTCAGCAGCCTACACAGGAGAGTTTGCGGTTACGGCAAAGAGACGGTTTCTGGGACAGAAACGTCATTTTTTTTGTGTGCTACTGCTGGAAGGCTGCTCACAGCTCCACTGAGGAAAGCCTGCCTGGTGGAAACTCAACTCTGCAATCATCTGCACCCCGATGCGAGGGGAGTCAAAGGCCAGGGAGCTCTGTGCTTTGTTTTATAGAAATGTGCCTAGAAATGGTCTCCTTAAGTTATTTAACCCACTCCCTGTTGGGTTTTGAGTTTGTTTCTAGTCTTTTCCAACTGCAAACTGCACTTTAATGACTATTCTCACAGCTACCTCTTCACACAAAAGTCGTAACTTCCCCTTGGTAGATTACTAAAAACAAATTGCTGGTTCAGAGAGATGACCAATTCCAAGGCTTCTAATCAGCTTGGCCCAGTTGCTGCCCACAACAAGGTGCCCCTCCCGAGCCTGCACTCGCCGTGTCCTGGGGTCACCGGTCTCCCATCAGTTTCTGTACCTAAGTGAAAGGGCCTCTTGTTCCTCCTTTTCCCGGACCAGTTTAGGATGTGTCGTCGTTTGCTCCCCTTTGTGAGCTCTCACGTTTTATTTCCTTCTCTGCATCCTCAGGTTGCCCTTGGCTTTGGCTTTCCATCTGAGCAGTACGTGGGAAATGTTTTCGCATGATGAAAGTGTATGTCTGAAGTTCGCTATGAACTCGTCCTAGCCCCAGAGCTAGTGTGCATGCCTGTCACTGTCATACAGATAATTGATGAGTGATTGGTGTTGTCTGAAGCAGTGACAGCCTGGGTGTGTCAATGTCTCCAAAACCGTCCTATCGTGGCATCCTACAAATGGGCTGAGTCCTGAAAGTTGTTGAGAAGTTGTATCTCCTTTATGGAGGGTTCTCTGGAATAGCAAATTAGGGAAAATGCTTTATGAGGCTCTGTATTGACAATAATAATTTATAAGCAGATAACCCACATTTTAGCCTTGGTATTTGTCAGTGCTGTACAAGCGTCTTGAATTACTCTGATAGCTTTTCCAGAAAGACTCATGACTTCACCACATTTCTCGAGTTACGATGAAGGCGGAGTCTGGGACCCTGAGTGAGCATTGGATGCTGGAAGCTGGGGGTGGGAGCACTGGGGACAGACTCCAGATGCCTGTGCCACCCCTCGGCCCCATGAGATACATTCTTGAACCTTCCCAAGAAGGATCTGTGGGCTCCTCTCTGTGCTGTGAAGTGCAGGGGGCTTCCCCCTGGAATTCAGCCCAGCTCTCCCTCCTTGCTTTGGCTGGCTCCAGATGCCATTTAGAGGAAATGTTTGGCCCATTTCCCAGGTGCCAGCTTTTCCCACGAGGAAGCTGTCAGTGCGTCCTGGTCCGGGAAATCTTTCAAGAGTGATTTGGTCAGTCACAGTCTGTTGGGGTGAGGTGGTGTGTGGAGAGGACAGGATTTGGAACCAGGGTCCCTGGATTAGAATCCTGCTCCGTACCTCACTGGCTGTGTGACCCCAGGCTCATGAATCTGGCTCTCTTGATCTGTTTCCTCATGAGTAAAGGGAAGTGACTTTATACTCTGGCGTGGGCCTTACTCATTCGTGTGCCCCACATGGTGCTAGGTTCGAGGGCACACCCCAAGGCACTCAGGAAGCCGAGGCTGCCATCCCTGGGCTAGGGCCTCCCAGCAGTGATGCTAATTTAGCCCTGGTGCCCCCGTGCCCCAGCTTCCAGACACTGTGGTTTCCTTCTGCTCTCTCCTGAGAGGCATGTGCCCCTCTGCGCCCAGAGCCAAAGAGGGCAGGCAGGCCTGGAACCCCGTTCAGGGACAGTAGCCAGGGTCTGTGTTCCCCACAGGTCCCTGGATGTCAGCATGGCAGCCACAAACCTGGAGAACCAGTTGCACAGCGCACAGAAGAACCTCCTGTTCCTTCAGCGGGAGCACGCCAGCACGCTCAAGGGGCTGCATGCTGAGATCAGGCGGCTGCAGCAGCACTGCACAGGTACGCCAGGGAGCGGGCCCGGGGAAGGCAGAGCAGCTGTGGGGCACGGCAGAGCCCAGCGTCAGGACCACACTAGGCCTGCCCTGCCCCAGCTCCCGTTGTCATCGCAGGAGTCCATCCCAATGCCTTATGTCACCCTCATTGCATAATCAAGATGCAGTGAACATGAAGCTGCAAAGCCTTTCCTTGGCATGCTGAGGACTTAGGAGATTAAAATACAATGGTTAGAATTTCCAATACGTTTAATAACCAAGATGTAGCCTGTGTGATACGTAGAGCCAGCTGCTGGCTTGTTTGGGATTGTTAGGATATGTTATGGGGGAATGGGGAAGGGAGTTTGGGGGAACAGAGGCTGCCCTCTGACCCCAGGGAGCAGAGCAGCTGCTGATATTTTCTGCTGCTCTCACGCTTGTCTCTCCTGCTGCCAAACCCTGCTCTGCCTGAGCAGGACGTGCTGGCCAGTCATGAGAATCAGTTTTGCCTTTTCAAAGCTGATGAAGATTCTGAAATGTACAGTAACAGAAATAATGTGTAACATTTCCCTTTTAGATTTAACATATGAGCTGACACTCAAAAGTTCCGAACAGACAGGTAAGAACTCCTCCCAGAAGTAAATGACAGTACATTTCCCTTTGTGGTACGTGTCGGTGCCGTTTGATTCACTAGTCACACACTGAGAAGAAAACGCTCTTCTAGGAAGAGTTATGCGTGTGGCCTGAGCTCTCTAAGGAGAGATAAGGAGGCTGTTTGGATCCCTCTGTGTTCCAAGTGGTTATCGGTGGGCAAGGGGATGAGTGATTTTGTTTTCTTTTGATTGACACATATTTGGGATGCCTATTTTATGTTTTTCTGAACTTCCTACAATAAACGTGTTCCTTGTATCATCAGGACATAAAAATAGATGTGACTTAAACCCAAAAGGAGGAGCAGCGGCAGCAGCACTGGGCAGAGCTGCCCCACTCCGTCGTGTCGCCGCTGCCTAGCGTGGGCCTGGCACAGAGCAGCTGCTCACTAAATGCTGGTGGCCAAGCAGTCACATTACTAGACAGCCCCCTGAGGATCCAGGGCCCTCTCTGGACTGCAGCCCCAGAACCTCCCCCCCACACCAGAATCCTCCAGGACCTCAGGGAACCCCAAAGGCCATCTGCCTGATGGCCGCCAGGGAAGAGACACAAACCCAGGCCTTCCCAGGGGCCTCTGTGCCTGCTGTGAAGAGCCTACTTCCCAGAATGGGGTGGGGATTTGAAAAGAGCTGAATCCATATTTGTGCAGAGATGCCTTTTTCTAAACAGGCCTCACAATGGTAGTTATTATTCATGAGTGTCCAGTTCTTTGTAAAAGACACGGACCATTTCCACCAACCCTTAGCGGATTACCAAGCACTGATGTTTTTCCATTTGCACTGCTCATATTACAGCCTCCTGAGTGCGCCTTTCAGGAGCCCAGACATCATTTTGTCTCTGTGTGGTAGGGAAGGCACCGTGAGCTTCTCGGGGTGGTGGAACAGTAGCCTGTCCTCAGGAGTCTCCCTGTGGAGGGACAGGGACCTCCCCTGAAGCACTGGGACTGGTAGCTGGGCCTCCGGGAATGCGGGGGAACGGGATTTCAACCTGACATTGGGGACCTCCAGCACCCACACCTCCCATCACTGAAGCCTTGGGAAAGGAGCTCCCTGTGCATGGAAGCCCGGGCGTCCTCGCTGTCTGTCTCCTCCTGGCCCAGGCAAATCTGAAGCAGCACACATCTTGCCCTGTGGCCTCTCCAGTCAGGGTTCTCCACCCCAGGTCCCAAGGCCGCCCGCCCACCCACCTGCCTGTTGTAGTGCTCTCAGCAGCAGCCAGGTCCCCGCAGCAAGGGCTGGGTCTCAGGGGAGGCAGTGTGAAAAGCCTCTCAGGTGGTTCTGGTGGGGGCATCTCCCTCCCAGTGGTGAAGATCGATGTTTTACATTAGTGCATTCAAAACCTACCCAGTTCTAAGCAGCTCTGGGACCCAGGGTACAGCACTGACTCTTGGCTTGGGCGGGCTCGGGGAGTCCACAGGTTTAGATGCGCTGCGGTGCCCTCACCCTCAGCCAGGCTTAGCAGTGCAGTGTTTGGAGACCAGGACCAGTTGCTGCTGTCGGCTCAGTGTGCACAAAGCTTTCACGGGGAGACTGAAATTTCCAGAAAGGGGTATGTACAGAGGAGGTGGTGGAGTGGAGCTTTCTATATATAAAGAGTAAGGAATTGGCAAAACAGGAGGTGCTGATTCCCAGGAAGGACAGTCACCAAAGCAGCTCTCCAGAGCTGGGGATGAAGGAGCAGTCGCGCCAGCTCCTTCCCACAGGACGGCCCACTCAAGTCGGGCCAGCAGACATCAGCTGGGAGCCAAGGCTGCACAAAGCTAGATTACTCTCAAGGAAAGAGGATAAGGAGGATGTCCGTCCAGGAACAGTCTCTCAGGATGCTGTGGCCGAAAGAACCAGAGTGATGTGTAGTGAGCTCCGACTTGCAGGGGTTATGGGGCCTTGGGCACGTTCTTTGACATCTCTGAACCTGCATCTTCATATGACAGATGCGCCACTAGTGTGAGTTTCCAGTTGGAACACCAGGGCCTTCCCCCTTTGTGGCCTGGCCCCATCAGCTGCCCCTCATCGGACATGAGCAAAGCCCAGGGAGAGCCTTGTTCCTGAAGGTTCCAAACATCTGTCAGCCCTTTGCAGCACTGCCGGGGGAAGACAATCCCAGGATGTTCACACAGGCCGGGGATGTGGTTGAAGGTCTGGGTTGCAGCCTTTCCTCAGGAGGCCAAGGCCCACTCTCCACCTGACTGTGGGCTGAAAGCAAAGGCCCTACGACAGGCATCATGGTTGTCCCACAGGCCCTGGGGGAAGGACAGTGGGTTCCAGGCCCGATGCTGGGCCCAGGTCAGCATTTCAGGTTGCAGGGGTTCAGCCCAGATGGCCGGGCTCCTGGGTCTTATGGTGTCTATAGACTCATATGTTTCGGTGTCTGCCCCCATCTTTACCTCTGAAACTGTGTTTCAGGATCTATTTTCCTTTTGGCCAAAAAAAAGAGACCTCATGAAAGGTAGTATTGCATGCATCCTTTTTAGGGAGGTCATTTGCTGACATTACACATGATATACACACATGGACACGTTTTATAAAATACAAACTTGCAATGGTTCAGCTTAAAATTTTTCACCTACATGGGGCAATACGCACTGAGTCCACTCCTCGACTTACCACGGATAAACCCACAGTAAGCTGAAAATAACAAAAACACACTTTTGACTTACGGTATTTTCCACTTACATTGGATTTTTCGGGACATGACCCCATGCTAAGTCGAGGAGCGCCCATCACCTGCAGTGCCCAGCACAAAACCAGTCCAGTGAGCCATGGGCCTTCAGAAGCTCCGAGTCTGGCTGGCAGGACGTGCTGCAGATCTGCTGCTGGCTCAGGCAGGTGGCGAAATTCAAGGTGGGACAGAGGCCCGGGAAAGCCGTCCAGTGGCGTCCAGTGTCTAGGCAGGCCCTGGGTGGTGGAGTGGGTACAGAGAAATGGTTTGCACGTCTGGAGTTAGGTCAAGGACGGAGGTTACAGTAGAAACAGAACAAGAGGTGGTAGCTTAGGGAGAGATGGAAGCTTTGATTTGTCATGTTTTCCGTGGGAGCAGAGAACATTCGGGACAGACTGAGGAACTGGAAAGCATCCAGCAGTTTGGATTTTGTTAGGCAGTGAGGAACCATTTTAAACAGAGGAGAAGAATATTTAGAGGGGCGACCAAGCTTCCTAAATACAGGATGGACTGAAAGGAAGACCAGAGAGGGGGTGGGACCAAGGCCAGCTGCAGAGCAGGGAGGGCCTAGGGAGGGGACGAGTCCACAGAACAGCCGGCAGAGAGGCACCGTCAGGGAGGGGAGAGGCTGGGATGGTGAGTGCAATGTCTCCATCCCGTCTTCTTGGGAGAGTCAAAATGCAGGAAGCAGAGCAGCCCTCTGGACTTGAGGGTGTGTCACACGGCCCTCACTTGGAGAAGTGGTGCACAGGAGACACTGAGTCAGGAGTTAACATTCAAGGTGAGTTCCAGACCAGCAAGAAAGAATCTAGAAAGAACTTCCTAGGGGCCAGACAAGGAGCGTGGCCAGCCAGGCAGCGTTAGGAGCAGCAGGACAGTGACCCAGGGTTGGGAGCCAAGGGTGCTACGTAAGGTGACCAGGGACTGCAGGTTGCCAGAGGAGCAGGAGAAGGAGGCAGCTGGCATTTGCCGAAGGACTGGGTGAGGACAGGGACAGCAGAAGGAGGCCTGAGGTGTTAGGGCAGGGCAGCAAAGGGCCAAGGGCAAGAGCCACAGAAAGGAGGACAGCTCAGTCTCTGAGCAGAAAGTGGGAGAGAGAGAGAGAGTGTGTGTGTGTGTGTGTGAGAGAGAGAGAGTGTGTGTGTGTGAGAGAGAGAGAGTGTGTGTGTGTGGGGGGGGCAGTGGCAGAGCAAAGGTGACAGCCCCACACCCCTTCTCCTCTCAACATCAGAGTTTTAATGCGATAAGACATGGAGAATTCTTTTTACATTTGAGTTTCAAACGGTGCTTTGAATGTAGCAGGCATTTCATAAATGCCATCTGAGCAGACAGAGGGATTTGCTGCCAGTTTAACCCTAAGTGTTTGGTGAGGTCTAATACTCTACAGTTGCCTGTTTTAACTTCAGCCTCTTTAAGGTTTGGAGACATTCTTTTATGTAGTAAGCCAGAGAACTAAGAGCTGGAAAGGGCCTCAGAGATGCCCTGCTCTCTCTGCCTTGGGGATGGGAGGGGCCTTTCCAGACCCCCTCAGGCCTGCCTTCTGCATGCCCCCCACAGCCTAAACAGGGCCCTCTGCCAGAAAGGTCCACCTGCCCCGTAGAGGCCTCACCACTCAGCCTCAGTCTGATGAGTTCTTCACCTGCTTCCTTGGCTTATTCTTGTAGGAGACGGGACTTCTAGAAGCAGCGAATTAAAGAAAAGATATGAAGAACTGGAAGTCCAGCTGAAAGTGAAAGAGAAGGAAAATGCCGAGTTGTTGAAAGAACTGGAGCAGAAAAACGCGATGATCACGGTGCTGGAGAACACCATCAAGGAGCGGGAGAGGAAGTACCTGGAGGAGCTGAAGGCCAAGAGTCACAAGCTGACCCTGCTGTCCAGCGAGCTGGAGCAGCGAGCCGGCACCATCGCCTACCTGACCTCCCAGCTGCACGCCGCCAAGAAGAAGCTCATGAGCTCCAGCGGGACTTCAGATGCCAGCCCGTCAGGGAGCCCCGTGCTGGCCAGCTACAAGCCAGCACCCCCCAAAGACAAGCTGCCTGAAACGCCTCGCCGCCGCATGAAAAAGAGCCTCTCGGCCCCCTTGCACCCAGAATTTGAAGAGGTCTACAGATTCGGGGCAGAGAGCAGGAAACTCCTTTTGCGGGAACCAGTGGATGCTATGCCCGACCCCACCCCATTTCTGCTGGCCAGGGAGTCTGCCGAGGTCCACCTCATCAAAGAGAGGCCCCTCGTCATCCCCCCCATCGCCTCCGACCGAAGCAGCGAGCAGCACAGCCCGGCCCGAGAGAAGCCACATAAGGCCCACGTCGGGGTGGCGCATCGGATCCACCACGCCGCCCCGCCGCAGGCGCAGCCTGAGGTGGAGACGCTGGCGGTTGACCAGGTGAACGGAGGCAAGGTGGTGAGGAAGCACCCGGGGGCCGACAGAACTGTGTGAAGCCCGCCAGGCCCACCCCGCGCTGTCCGTGCACTGTGAGCACTTCCAGGAAGTCTCAGCCACAACTTTTCTGTCTCATTCCCATGCATGCCAAACTCTTTTCACCCTGCCGACCAATTCTCCTGCTCCTCTTGCCCTCTTCTTGACACCAAAATATGATCGTGCCCCTGCTGCCGAATATGTATTTCCTAACTGCTGCGGCCAAACGCCTGCGTGCCGAATCGCTTGCTCATCTCGCTCCGTGTAACCTAAGTGCGCTGCGGACAAAGCCCAGGCCACAGCTGCCTCACTCCTGATATTCACAACGCCGGATAGTCACATGCCTCATTCATTCTCAAGTCAGAACAACACAGACCAACCTTGACCTTATCCCCGGGCTCCAGGGCAGCCTGGCCGAGCAGCCCCTGCTCCCTCCTGGAGACCCCCCTTCACCTCCTGACCAACCTTTCCCCGGGCGGCACCGATCACTGAGCTCCTGTGTGTGTCTCAAGGGACTAAATAAGACGACGCTACTCCTCACAGCACCACAGCCTGAACGTGTGTTCATATTTTTTGTTAGTTTAACCAAAATGTTTAAGATCCCAACAAACTTTATTTTCTAAACCTGCCTTCCTTCTGTTTTGTGTCTTTTATTAAACCACCTGAGGGCTGGAGGACACTGCCAGAGGGGGAGCAACAGCAGGTCCCAGAGACAACTCCTGCCTCCTCCCTGCCCACAGCTAGTCCTGAGAATGTTCTGTGCTCCTGAGGCTCTGTGGGAAGCTGCTTTTGCCTGTGATGGCCTCCACCACTGCGCTGCCCCAGCTAGCCCCTGCCCTGCCTCGGGGAGTGAAGCCACCCCTCAACTCCAGGTGGCCAGCCTCGTGGTGCACAGAGGGAATAGGTGCCCAGTGACCACTGGTCCTGGAGGTTCCATGTCCTCACCCAACGCCACATAGACCCAGGCAGGCGGGGGTAGAATCTGGTGCAGGAACTAAACACTAAGCTGAACAGCTCACAGTCACCCTGGCAGCTCAGAGCCAGAAGAGCCAGGGCCAGAGAGTTCTAGAAGGGGGAGAAGTGGCCGCAGGTGACTCTGGCCACTTCTGCTCTGTGCCCACATCATCAGCCCTTCTTGCCAAAAAGGTGCATCTGCTGAAACAGACCAGGATGGCAAAAAAACACACCTTTAGAAATTTACATGAGGATTCTCCCTTGTGCCAATGCGATGCATGTCAGGCACTTTTGCCTAATCAAGTGTTCTCTGAGAAGGAAAAGAAAACTCCACACATCTTAAAATACTCTCCAGTATTTACTTGTTGATTATATAGATTCCTTTAAAAGTAGCATTAAAAACAAAACCATTCAGATTAATTTGTATGTAAAGAGAAGGAAAAGAAAACTCCACACATCTTAAAATACTCTCCAGTATTTACTTGTTGATTATATAGATTCCTTTAAAAGTAGCATTAAAAACAAAACCATTCAGATTAATTTGTATGTAAATGGCCAATTTCAAATGAAAAATCAGTTCAATCCCTCTCCCGCCTCTTGAGAGGCCCCAAGAAATGACAGCAGACCCAGTCACTCTTCCTGACCAGCCCCAGATGCAGAATTCATGAAGCAGCTTTCTTCGCCCAAAGGTTAATCAGAATTCAGGGTGAGGCATACTCCCTGCAGCACCCAGTGAGAAATGTGCCTGGTGGTAAAGAGATCAGCTTCAAAGACCAAGCCAACACCCATGGCGTTCCTTCTCATGGAGGTGGTGTAGACAGGGGTCCGGAAGGTATTCTGCAAGGGAAAGGCAGGTGAGACGCCCCCTTGGAGAGAGGGTGGAGGGGGTGAAGGTGCAGTCTTAAAAGTGCTTGACAGGCAGGGGGCCCTTGTGCAAGACTGCATCTGAGAACACACACAGGGCTGGGGCTTCACAAGGCCACCCTCTACCAGCTTCACGGGGACCTGGCTTCACACAGAGACACTGGTTAAAAGTGGGTCCTGGCCCAGGCAGAGCAGAAGGCATCTGCTGTCCACACCAGAGGAAACCACTTTATGACTCAGGCAACGTCTGCAGCATTTCACAAGAGGGCAGGGAGTCTCCCCTTGGTTAGTCTAGACCACAGGATTGCAACTTGAGCCCGCCACCTGTGGAAAGATAGCATCCACACGCATGTGCGCAACCGCGTGCCTTTCCCGGGAAGCGGCTTTCTGTAGCTTTTATCATGGCTCCAAGACTACCCCCGGCCCATAAAGCTCAGGCACCCTTGTTTGAAAAAGGACTATTGGAACCACCTCAGCCGTAACTACAGTCAGAAGAGGAAGGTCCCTGGTGTCAGAGAGCAGGGGCTGGGCCTTCACCTGCAGCTTGAGGCGATGGGCTTCAATGGGGATGATCTTCAGGATCGGCAGGTCCACAACCAGCACCTTGGGTTTGCTCTTGATAAGACATCCTTTCTCTATGTCCCAGTCAGCACCCTCCAAGTACAGTCCTGAGACAAAGCATCCTAGAGACACAGGGGAGAGCCTGGATACAAACGGAGCATCCACGGCCCGCCAGGAATGGCTCTATCAGGTGCACACGCAGCAACACACAGGCCACTGGCTGGCCTCCTCCCCTGCACACCGGGACACAGCCCAGGCCCTCCTCCAGCGCTTCTGTCCTGCCCGCCGTCCCTCTGTAGAGGAGCAGCCCAGGCAGCAGACTCCATAGCCCTCCTCTATGGCCCAGAGAAGTGGGTGTGGGGTGGTGGCCTCTCCCCCAAGAATGAGGCATCAAGGCACATGCACTTAGACCACCCTGGGCCCCCCCAAGGCTGCTACCAGAGTCAGAATGGGCACCATGGCAACCCCAGCTACACTGTGAGCTTAAGTGGCTTCGGAGCAGGAAGTCAAAGCCTCACAAAGTGGTCTCCAGGGAGGAGAACCCAGAAGACGTGCAGAGAGAGGAGCACGCTCATGTGGCCCCGGCCACCTGCCAGCTCCCCTGCCATCGGGACCTGGGAGAGTCCCTACATCTTTACCACTAGCCATCTCAAAAGAGATTTTGTTCCTTGCAGTTAAGTAAACTCTAAGACAACATGACCCCGGGAAACAGCAGCTTCCAGCTCTCATGTGCAGTCAGTAACCAGTATCCAAGAGATGAAGTTATGGCATAATTTAAGAGTTCCGGCCAAGTTAGTCCACACTGCTTGGTGGCTCCATGCCCCGGTCCCTGTCAAGGGTTACAGGAAAGCCACCTGATGGTTTTTGCAAGAGCTAATTCTGACCTAGAAGCCCACTTCCCATGAACTAGCGGAGTGAACATGGTTCAGGTCTCCCCTGCCGTTGACCCCAGGTCTCAATGGAGAAAGTGGAAGAGAAACTTCCGTATTCACCCTCAGAGGTGTCAAGATACAGGCTGTCCGCAGACACAGGAAATCTTTGCAGCAGGCTGGCTTTCAAACATGTCCTGGCCCACTGTGGCCCACACTATGCCTGTCCCTTTGACTCGGAGGTGGCTCGAGGAGAGAAATCCTAAGTGAGAGGCTGTGGATCCCTCACGAGCTGACCGTACCTTGTCCCGCCCGCTCATTCACTTCATCTGCATCCTGGAACTTGGTCACTTGTGTGAACAAAGTGGAGCGGTCCAGTGGCCAGCCGTTCTTCCGGCAGGTGGCCTGCACCAGTGCCGTGAGGTAGGATTCGGGGATGTGCAGCCCCGAGAGCCACATCACGCTGGGCTCACTCTCAGTAACCTGGGGAGAAAAGAGGGCAAGTGCCAGGAGCCTGGGGCTGCCATCCAATGCCAGGGCAAAGCTGGCCTGGGAGCTTAGTTTATGATAAAAGACGTGCGTGTTTCACCTGAGTGGCCAAAGATGGCGTTGGCACAACTGGCAGCCTGTTTGAGAAAAACAACCTGAACTGCCACATTCTAGGCAGATCAAAGATTTCGATATAAAAGGAAAACCATCAAAGAACTGAACCACATCTCCAGTGAATGCTTCCATACCATGGAGTAGGAAATGCAAAGCCCAGAATAAGAAAGAAAAGCCTTGTAGGTTTGACTACATAAAAATGTAAAACTTTTCTATGGGAAAAATACTGTAAGCAAAGTCAAGACTTACGACAGGCTGAGAGAAACATCTGCAACACGGGCAGACCAAAGGCTAATTTCTTTGATATGCAAAGAGCTCTTAAACATCAATGAAAAGGAGACCTCACTAAAAATTAAATCCAGATACAAAAAGACAGTTCACAGAAAAAGAAACACAAAATGTCTGTAAAGCATGTGAAATACGTTCAGACCCAGCATAAAGCCTTGCGAAGCAAAACAATGAGCTGTGATTTTCACCTGTTAGGTACGCAGTGTTGTGGAGCGGTGAGGAAATAAACACTCATACGCTGTCTTTTCTAACAATCCAACAAGCGCTAGCAGAATTTACACGCACACGCTCTTAGATCCAACTCTTCCACTGCCAGAGTTTACCCATGGAGTACACCCTATGCATATTCATAGACATGTGCACCAGAATGTTATTTGTATTAGCAAAAAAAAAAAAAAATATGGTAACCACCTAAATGTAGGCGGTTGCCATATTTTTAGGATACGGAAGGAGGAGAAAGGATATGGAACATTTGTGCAACGGCATACTCTAAAAAGGAACAAGCTCGCTTTCTATGTACTAATATGGAACAAGTGCCCAGATAAACGCTTAGATAACATAATCGGGTGTGTGTAGTATGCTTCAAAGTCCTGAAAATAAAAAAAGGAAAAACAAAGATACAGATATGCTTGTAAGCATCTCAGACCATTCCCAGAGCACCCAGTCAACTTTAACAGAGGTTACTGCTGGGGAATGGAAAGGGGTCTGGGAGGTGGTTTGAGGAAGTCTAGGCTGACAGAGAGGTAGTGATGTGCCACTTACCCACAGCATGTACTGGCTGAACCGCCGCAGGAAGTAGACCATCCAGTTTCCAAGGGACTTCAACGTGTCAGGAGCAAGCTTCCTCCAGATATTAGGGATATTCCCGAGAAAAAGAGACCTGGCCACATCGTCTAACTCATTGCTCATTCCAACTTCTCCAGCCAAGGCCTGTTTAGAATCAAGAGCAATCAGGCAAGACTCGGTGAGAACCCCAGGTGCTACCTATTAGGCAGTAATCTGCACGAGAGAGGTAGGCTCACCCTCTGAAGCTCAGCCAGAGACTTGCTCATCCGGACTGCAAGCTTGTTGAAGCGTTCCAGCTCCTGCAGGAGCACCACCGAAGTCGGGGAGATTCCCGTTCCGAGGCGCTTCCTCACCTGGTCCAAGTCAAAGACTTTGGGCATCTTGTTTTCTATGTCTTTGGCCACCTGGCCAATATAATCATCGCGGCTGATGCCACTGCTGGATTCCCCTAAAACCAGGACACTTTTCAGAGAAAGCAAGGCATCTGTGTGCGGAACCGGGGCCTCCTGACCCTGCCGGTTCGGGGAAAGGCATCAGCAATGTGGGAAAGCTACGAGAAGCAATCATAAAACCCCAATCAAACTAATGAGTCATCCGGAGTAGAGTTTACCTGTCTGAGGCTGCAGCTCCAGCAGGTGAGCCCACATGTCCCGAGCTGCCTGCGTGTAATAGCCAATCTCAGCGTTGGAGTGGAGACCAAACACTTCCGGCGTGTTGGCAAGCGGGAGGGCCTCAATGGCTTCTGCAATCACAGAGAACCACGGAGGTGGCACTGTCCAGCCACCTTCGCTTTCTCAGGACCCAAAGCCTCAAAGTCCCCAGACACGCAAGACTAATTTCCACTGTTTAGAGGGCAACTTTTTTTTTTTTTTTGAGACAGGATCTCAGTCACCCAGGCTAGAGTGGAGTGCAGTGGCATGATCACAGCACACTACAGCCCCGACCTCCTGGGTTCAAGCATCTCTCCCATCTCAGCCTCCCAAGTAGCTGGGAGTACAGGTGTTCACCACCACATTCAACTAACTTTATTTTATTTTTTGTGTTTGATTTTTTTTTTTTTTTCAGTAGAGATGGGATCTCGCTTGGTCTTGAACTCCTGGGCTCAAGTGATCTGCCCTTCTTGGCCTTCCAAAGAAGGGATTACAGGTGCAAGCCACCATGACCAGCCAATGCATGTTTTTAATGTAAAAATTCTACACTACCACACCCAATCCAGCTGTATGTTCATCTTTTATGAAAATGGTTCAGTGGGCTTTACCATGGCCACTCTGCCCTTCCAGGTGGAACCTGATTTATTGACCATCATTCCAGGATGGGAAATCTGCACTCTATCAACTCTGCAGCAAGGAGGCATCTGCCAAGCCACCTAACAGGCCGAACAGACCACACCTGACCAGCTGAGGAACCCCTGCCAGGAGAGGAACCAGCTGAAATGCATGGTATCCCTTAGAAAAAGCCTAGAAAATAACTTTTTGTATCTGAGAAATCTCACCAACAAATTTCTCCTTTTCGTCACCAACAGGGATCTTGTAGTCCACCTCCTTGTTCCGAAAGAAGTGGAACGGCTGGAAAGTATCAAAAATGAAATCCCCTAGGTACTCGTCCATGTAGATGGTCAGGATGCGGCGATCAAAGCTGTCGATAGCCCGTCCTCCATACATGACCTGAAATCAGAGGGCCCAAGAGCCAGCCAGGGGCTCAGAACCTACTGTGCGCATCCTGGGGACCCGGGGCCAGAGACTTGCCCAGGGTCAAGAGGCTCCTGCGGCCTGGCTGCTGGAAGGCCCGAACCCGTGGACCGGCATAATCTGTGGGGCCACTGTTCACACGAGTGTTCTGTGGCTTTGCTGGCTTCCCAAGGGACAGGGCCCAAAGCAGGAGGCAGCCCTCATGAAGTGCTGGGAACCCCTGTGCTGCAGGCACAGTCCCCAAAACACATCAAACAAACGCCAAAGAAGCCAGCAGCTGCTTCTGTCTTTGGAACTGATGTCACTGCCTGAGCCACACGCAGACAGCCGGGAGAGGTTCCTGTGAGCTCAGTCTATGGAGCCAGGTGAGGCAAGGGGCTAGAGGACGCCTAGCCCGAATCCCCAGCCACGGGTCCGGCTCAGGGAACCTCTGTGTGAACGGAGCTCACTTAGGACAAAGAACCACCAATGGGAGCGGGGAGAATATCACAGAGACCCAAGGGAGCAGGGGCAGAAGAGGCAGGCCCTGAGGGCTCAGAGGAAAACAGGGGCACGAGGTCACAGCTCTGTAGCCCCAGAAGCACCTGCAGAAGGATCCCCGGGCACCCCTACCTCTCCAATTAGGTACTTGAGGCTGCCCCATGGGATCTTCGGGTCCCGTTGCTGAAAGGCTTTCGTTAAGTACGTGTTCAGAATTTCCATGCAGACCTTCAAAGAAGAGAACACGCTCATTATACTGAAACCCACCAAGCTGTTCACGTTCTGATACGGCAGCTGGGATGGCACAACCGTGCTGTGGCTGAACTGGAGGAAAGTCAGGGAGGCGGCCGGCCGCCTAAGGACGCTGTTTCCAAGGAGAGGCAGCGCTGTCACCTGGAAGTCAGACTCATTGAAGTCATAGTACACGTTCCAGCCAATCTTCCCAAACTTCCTTCTCTCCTGCACCACGGCATGGAAGAACGCCAGCACATAGACCAGCGGCTTGAAGGCCGGGTGCGGGCACTGGTCCAGCATTTCGTGAGAGATCTTGAAGTAAGTCGCCCTCATGTTGAGTTTCAGCCCATTGGGCGGCTCGGTGACAACCTTCAGAAGAGAAGAAAACTAACTGATGGAAACTGCAGGCCCACGAGCTTCGAGGAGCGTGCAGAATGTCGGCCCTTGGCTTTCCCTTCATCTTTATGGAGCCATCTGTCCGAGACCTCCAACAGGTAGTCTCTTGTCCAGGGCCCAGGCTAAGAAGTGAAAGGACAAGTTCTAGCTCTCAGGGTCAAGGGTCTTTGACCTCCTCTGAACCATGAGATCCTTTACTATAAAATGAACGTAAAATCTTCCCTCCGCCTCCCCAGAGAGAGAAAGAGAGGGGACGCAAAACCTTTCCAGAAGAATTCCCTGGAGAATAAATTAAATGGGGCGTGTAAACCACCCAAAACTTCGGCCGTCAGCACTAGAGTCCTGCAGGCTGCAGGTGGGCCCATGAAGTTATGAACAGCAGCCTAGATATTGTTAGGGACACGTGAAGAATTGGTAGAGACAGGCCCGGGAGTCACAGACACCAAACCCAGGACAGCGGCTCCCTCTGGAGAGAGAGAGAGGTGGGACTGAGAAGGGTTTCAGCCACGAGGTTTCAACTGCACCCTGAGGCTCATTTCTACACACGCACGCACACACCCCACCACACAGCAAAATGGTAGTGATCTGAGAAGCTGGGTGGTGGGCATGGTGGTGTCTGTCCTGAAGCAAACCTTTAGGGACTTCTGCAGAATCCCAATGGGGAAGCCCTTGGTGGGGTCCGTGGTGAGCCACAGGCGGAAGTCCGGGTGGGGCTTGGTGATCCTCTCCAGGGACTTCTCCAGATCTTTCAACCACTTGACCAGGAGGTGGCAGTTCTGCAGCATAAGCCACTGCCCGCGAGCCACCGCAGTCCCCAGCAGCTGCAGGGCCACCTGCGCCAGGGAGAGGGCGGAGGAGAAGGGTGAGTTGCCGCCCAAACCCAACCCTGTGCTCTTCAGAGACCCACTCCGCGCCCACGGAAAGGCGATGGCCGGCTCCAACAGAAGCTAGAAGAAAGCCAAGGATCCAGGTGCTACAGGGGGAGCCCTCAAAGAAACCATCTTTTAGAAACCTCATGGGCCCCGTGGGTTCACTGAGCGGGTCACACACAGCCCAGAAGATGGGTGAGCGTTTTGCCCTCATCAGCCTCCCTGGCCTGAGAAGACCCAACTTCTCCCACATGGTCACTCCTGTCCCCTGAGGAGTCCTGAGCAGGGCTGCAAGAGAACAGCTAAAGCCCACCAGGAAGTAGGGACCGTCCCGGCCACTGTAACATCTTAAGGGACCTAGGCCTGGAAAACAGTCACCATGTTCCCTCTGAAATGTAATTCAAAGCACAAACAAGCTAAACACGCACAGCAAGTCTTGGTTTCTGAAATAGCTTAAAACTTACATGAGTGATGACGTTACAATTGCTTCTTTCCGGGTTGAGAGAGCTGGCCTGCCTCACGGGTGCCAGGGGCTTGCCTCCTGTGCCATCCAGCATGGGTATTGCCATCCTCATGTCACCCAGGGCTTCCAGCAGCAGAGGGGCTTGCCCAGAGCCTCGCAGACAGTTCATGGCAAAGCGGGGACTGGCAGTCAGCTCCCTCTGACCCCAACACACGTGCCTGTGACCGTCACACTTACTGATGCACAGGCTTTTCCTGAGAGCTTTGTCTCACATTGCACTGAACTTGCGTACGGAGTTCTAGCAGGGAGCATTGTGACGCAGAGAGGCAGGACCACAGCAAAGAAAGCTCACTGGCTCAGAAGGGTTAGGTCACTGGCTCAAAAGGGTAGGAGGATTCATGCCCCAGTTCTGTCCCAAATGGTCCTGGGCTCAGCCTCTCTCAACCCACTCCCTTGGCCGTGCAGCTGGGGGCATAACAATCCTGATCCACAACAGGGATGTTTCAGGGACTAAGGGAGGTAAGGGCTGTGTGGAAGGGCTTTGGAAACAGCACAGCCTGGGCACTGTGGCTCATGCCTGTGATCCCAACACTTTGGGAGGCTGAGGTGGGAAGATCACGTGAGCCCAGGAGTTCAAGACCAGCCAGGGCAACGTGGTGAGACCCCTTCTCTACAAAAAATACAAAAAAAAAAAAAAAAATTAGCCAGGCATGGTGACATGTGCCTGTAGTCCCAGCTGCTACTGGGAAGGCTGAGGCAGGACGATCACTTGAGCTCGGGAGGTGGAGGCTGCAGTGAGCCATGTTCATACCACTGCACTCCAGCCTGGGTGACAGAGGGAGACCCTGTCTCAAAAAGAAAAGGGGAAAAAAGAAAACAGCACAGCACCATGATCACAACACAAGGTTGTGAAGCCACAACTATCACTGTCACCTTTCCAACATTTCATGACTGCTTCTTAGCTCGGAAATGCATCCAGCTTATCCGTGGCGTGGCACACTCAGCTTAAATCCAGGTTAGCTCCTCCTCAGCAGACACCAGGGACCTCCCCTACATTTAGAGCTAGTTTCTTCCAGCCACAAATTACCTTTTCTTGACCTTGACCCATTGCAAGGAATTTGAGGCGATTTCCTCCAAAACCACTGCGCTCCGCTAATTTCATAAGATCGCTGGCAGGGTCAGAGCCGGGACTCAGGATAAACACAATGGGCGAATTTGGAGTGCTCTGCTCAAAAATAGCTTCAAAGCTGATCATTGGGGGCTGCACGTACCTGGTGAAAGAAACACAGAAAACCTTCCGGGAGGGCGGCTCCAGACCACGGGCTGGTCTGACCAGCGGTCTCCTCCAGAACCTTCTGACCACTCCTCTGGGATCGCTCTGCAGTCCTCCCTGCTTCAGATTCCAGTCTCTACGCACGTCTCCCACCCTGATGGGGAACTCCTGGCTGACAGGGACTTCTCTGCACGCCCTGCACACTCGATTCAGTCGGCTTGTGCTGCGCTGGGTGCCCCACTTGCCCTCCAGGTGGACCTGCCCACAGCACCAAACCCTCAGGTTCCACGCCAGCAGCTCCACAAGCGTGTCCCGGATGGTGCACATCTTGAGTTTTGAGTTTTATGTGTGGGTTTTTTTCTTCTTTTTTAAATTTAGAGATGGAATCTTACTCTGTTGTCCAGGCCTTCACTACAGGTGTGCACCACCACGCCTGGCTAACTTTTTTTATTTTTTATTTTTTAGAGGTGGTGTCTTGCTATGTTGCCCAGGCTGGCCTCAAACTCCTAGCCTCAAGCGAACTTCCTGCATCAGCCTCCTGAAGTCTGGGATTGCAGGTGTGAGCCACCACACTTGACTCAGATATGCATTTTAAAATTCACTGCCAACACAAAAATATTGGGAGATTTCAGGTAAAAAGCTGAAGTCCTAGCTTCTTTCAGTGTCAAAGGATCCAGCCACTTTGGGTTCCCAACAGCACGTGGTATCAGTCAGCAGGAGCTAAGGGCAGCTGCCCAGGGACCAGGACCCGGGGACCAGGACCCAGGGCCAGGGACCAGCCCTGCTGGCTGCAAGGGCACATCTGAGCCACAGCCCCATGCTCTCTGCCCAGCCTTGCGCCCCATGCTAGAGCTACACCATCCAGTGCAGTGGCCACGAGGCACATGCTGCTACTCAGCACTTAAAATGTGGCTAGCTGCAACTGAGATATGCTGTAAGTGTGACTCCAATTAGGTTTTGAAGACTTAATATCAAAAAAAAGCATGTAAAATGTCTCAATCGTGTTCCTATTGATTATATATTCAAATAATTTTAATATATTCAGTTAAATAGCATGTTATTACAATTAATTGTGCCCATTTCTTTTCTAATGTAGCTACTAGAACTTTTGAAACTGCATATGTGGCTCACATCAAATTTCTTGCAAATAGCACTCTTCTAGAAGACTGAAGAGTTCTAGAAGACTGAAGAATTCTAGAATATTGGCTATCAAATATTGCACAGACAGGGTGCCGACAGCTGTCTCGGGAGCTGGTCAGCCTGCTTGCTTTGAGTCCAAGGTGGGAGGATGCTAGAGATTCCACCCCACAGAAAGTGGCAAATCAGCAAAATGACACACTTACTTCTCTCCCATCATTACAGTCACATAGTCAGTCACTGCCCGATAGACCCGATCCACACGGAAACAGCGCAAGATAAGCAACTTCTGGAAAGGGGTGATGTTCTTATCGTAACCCAAGGGGAAGGGAAACTGCTCCAATGAATCCAGGTCATACCACTGGGAAAAGCAAAGAATATTCATGGCGGCATCAACTCAGACTTGACAGAGGTCCCCATTTGTGTGCGAAGGTGGAAAGGGATGAGAATCTATAGGTGTAGAACTGAGGGCCACCTGGTCAGATCTGTCATTCTCCACCCCCAAAGACTATGAAATTCAGAAAGGAAGGAATTGAATCTTATTCACCGAGTCCCCAGTGCCCATCAAGGGACATGGTACATGGTAGATACCCATAACTATTTCTTGGATGCATGGGTTGGTGGATGGATGGGTGGGTAGGTGGGTGGGTGGATGGATGGATGGAAGGATGGGTGGACAGGTAGATGGTTGGATCTCCCATACACCTAGCTGAATTAGCCAAGGGAGAATTCCAACCAGGATGTTAGAGGGCATTGATTACACACTGAATGGATGACTCAAAGGAGTGTCTTCTTTTAAGGGGCTGGGCCACAGTTCAGGTTTGGAGATTGTGGACGTGTGGGGAAGAAGAGGAGGAGAAAGGGAACGTGTGCTCACCTCCTGCCAGACATTCTGATTATTCTCCACATCATCAGGAAGTTGCCCGAAGTTGTCTGAAAACATCTCTGATAAAAGAATGATATCTTCCCATCCTTGGTCGGACAACCAAGCGCAGGGCTTTTTTCTTTTGCTTTTCTCCAGGGAAATGTTTCCTAATCACAACAGAAGAGAAGCAAACAGCCATTGCGCTGCTGACACAAAGCAAGCAACTCTGCTTTGACTTCTCTCACTTTTGGAAAAAGTCCACTTCTCAAGAAGGAGAGTGGAAAGAGGAAGTGGTCTGGGCTTGCCCTCGTCACCACCAGTGACACCAACCTGGCGCTCACTGCAGCATCGAGCTTCCAGCCTCAGGGTGGCCCGGAGCCAGAGGCTGGCTGCTCCGAGTTCCACCAGAACCACTTCTGAGGCTGGAATGCTCAACTGGAATAGTGAAAAATGCAGTGCTGTTGAAAGCCACGTTTTAAGGAGAATTTTTGTTCTTGTTTGTTTTAATGGACAAACTTATATACATGTATCGTGTGGGCAAGGAGACGGGAGGAATGAGGCTAGGCAGATTCATTACCTTTTAAAAAGAAATCTAATTCTTCTTGAGGGACTCTCCCTTCTGCTTGTTCTATCTTGATGGTCATATTAAAGGAAAAGAGTAGCTTGTGCCTCTCAAACAGCCCTGGAGGGAAACATCAGGTGAGTATTGATTTCTTAAAATTCACTTTAAAAAACTGAGTTTCTTAAGCCCACTGTGCTTAAATGTAAGTGAAATAAAATGAAACACTCAAACTGGGTATGGCTGCATTTAGCCCTCTTTGCACCTAATGTCCACAAATATCTAAGTGCAGAAAACATGAGCTCAACTCCTAGGTCATGCCCAAGTGCAGTCTGTAGTGACATGCTCCTGTATGTAACGGAAATGGCCGTGACTGCAGGAGGTACAATCACACCGTCCTGGGAAGAGGAAAAGCCAGTGAGGGCTGGTACAGCAGGGACACAGAGCCACCCTCTCAACCGAAGGCGGGCTATCTGCCTGACTCCAGTGTGCGTGCTTGTCCATTAGGGTCTAGAAGAAGTGTTGGCAAACTTTCTACAAAGGGCCAGATAGTAAATACTTTTGGCTTTGGAAGCTAGATGGTCTCTGTCATAACCACTCAACTCTGCCATTGTAGTACAAAAGCAGCCACAGACAATATGTATACAAATGGATATGGCCCTGTTCCAATAAAACTTTATTTACAAACACAGGCAGTGGGCCAGATTTGGATGCTGGTTGGGGTTCTGCCAACCTCTGTTGCAGAGGATGCACACTCCATCAACAGACTCTTTATTGATGGATGCAAAATACCAGCTTGCTTCTTTTTTGCTTTTTAACAGAAGACATGTGTTCCTGGGGGAAACAAATGTGTCTCAAAATTTGTGATTTGAATTCTACTTTATAGGTGTACAAAGTATTGACTGTATTGAAGACAGGGTCTTTAGAAAGCTGTTAAAGTTCAGATGAGGCCATTAGGGTGGGTGCAGTCCGACCTCACCGGTGTCCTTATACGAGGAGGAAGTTTGGACACACAGAGACGCCAGGGATTCGCACACAGAGAAGACAGACCCCATGCGGACATAGCTGCGAGACAGCCTCCTACGAGCCAAGGGGAGCGTCCTAAGGAGAAAGGAAATCTACTCACCTTGATTTTGGACTTCCAGCCTCCAAGACTATGAGAAAATACATTTCTGTTGCTTAAGCCACCCAGTCGGTGGTATTTTGTTACGGTGGGCATGGCAAACTAATACACCAAGCACTGGTGCATGTGAAATATCACTGTCAGGAAGTACAGTGTCTCAGCAAAAGAGGACTGGGTGGGGACATGGGCGTGCCTTACCCACCCTCTGCTTTCTAGAGGTCACTCTACAGACCCCTGGTTAAAAATGGCCATTCTGCGTTTATCCCAACTCCCTTCCCAAAACCAACTGAAATGGTGAGGTTTTTTTTGTTTTGTTTTGTTTTGTTTTAAAGATGGAGTCTCGCTCTGTCGCCAGGCTGGAGTGCAATGGTGCAATCTTGGCTCACTGCAACCTCCACCTCCAGAGTTCAAGCAATTCTTCCACCTCAGCCTCCCGAGAGCTGGGACTACAGGCACACGCTATCACGCCCAGTTAATTTTTGTATTTTTAGTAAAGACGGGGTTTCGCCATGTTAGCCAGGATGTCTTCATCTCTTGACCTTGAGATCCGCCTGCCTCAGCCTTCCAAAGTACTGGGATTACAGGCGTGAGTCACTGCGCCTGGTCTAACGGTGAGTGTTTTTGTTTTTTTTTTTTTTTTGTAATTCAGTCGTCTCCATAGAGACTGCCAAAAATTGCCAACACCAATTATATTTCAAGTCGTCACGGTGGGGTATTGGGAAAAGTTTTCAATCAGCAATAATCGCACCTCGGATAAACCTCATTGGCTGCGATACTGCCACTGTGCAAAGCTAATGGTGAGTTTTTTAAAAAGATATACGCTCCCAGAAAATTGGAGAAAAGACAATAGCAATAACATTTTGCAAGCTAGGCCAGGCGTAATCCCACACACCTGTAATCCCAGCACTTTGGGAGGCCAAGGTGGGCAGATCACTTGAGGTCAGGATTTCAAGATCAGCCTGGCCAACATGGCAAAACCCTGTCTCTACTAAGAATACAAAAAATTGGCCAGTGTGGTGGCGGGCACCTGTAGTCCCAGCTACTCAGGAGGCTGAGGCGGGAGAATTACTTGAACCCAGGAGGCAAATGTTGCAGTGAGCTAAGATCGCACCACTGCACTCCAGCCTGGGTGACAGAGCAACACTCTGTCTCAAAAAAAAAAAAAAAATTCCAAGCTACAGACAGATGGACAAGTGATAACTGATTCAGCAGAGCTGAGAAAGTTGACTCTCACATGAGGAGGAGATGAAGCTGAGATGCATACCATAGAACACATCAAAAGCTCAGGAACTGGCAGTACCAGATCCTTTGGAAGTGTGGGTGAATACAGGCTAAAAACAGGAAGATGGGTGGACAACTTGTTTGACAAGCAGTCAGATCCCAGATCCCCTCACCCCATGCTGCTAGGCAACGGCCTGCCCCACCCAAGTGAACTGTGGAAAAGATAAAGCAGGGTCTCTACACTGGGGAACACCAGGCATAGCTGAGGGAAAACCATACTGAAAATATGGCTTTCAGTAAGTTTTCACAATAAATGTTGGAATTGACAGCCTTCTTTATCACATGGTTCCAAGAAGGCTGGCAGCCAGGATTACAGACTCTAGGAAAAGGCTGAAGACTCTTCACTGGGGAATCCTAAAGTCTCATGAGAAAAGAACTACAGTATTGGCATCTGGGAGGTCCCCCAATGACACACCACAGAGATGCGAGCCGCAAAATTCAGACTATGAGAAGCAACCCAACAATCACGCGGGTTTCCTCCACAAATAAATGCAAGGGGTGGGGCAGACATGGTGGCTTATGCTTCTAATCCCAACACTTTAGGAGGCCAAGGCAGGAGGATATCTTAAGCCCAGGAGTTCGAGACCAGCCTGGGCAACGTGGCAAGACTACTGTCTCTACAAAAAATAAAAATGAGCCAGGCATGGTGGCGTGCACCTGTAGTCCCAGTCACTGAGGAGGCTGAGGTGGGAGGATTACTTGAGCCTGGGAGGTGGAGGTTGCAGTAAGTTGTGATCGTGCTGCTGCACTCCATCCTGGGCATCAGAGCTAGACTCTGATTTCTGTTGCTTAAGCCTCCCGAGTAGCTGGGATTACAGGTGTGTGCCACCACGCCCAGGTATTTTTTTTTATTTTTAGTAGAAATGGGATTTTACTATGTTGGCCAGGATGGTCTTGACCTCCGGACCCTGTGATCAACCCACCTCGGCCTCCCAAAGTACTGGGATGAGCCACCGTGCCTGGTCCCTGAGATCCTCATTTAAACAAATGTGAACTATGACATAGACAATTGGGAACATTTGAAAACTAGGTATATGATGATATTAGGGAATTATTAATTTGAGGGTGTGATAATGGCTTTATGTCTATGTTTTGAGATAGAATCCTTCTATGTTAGAGAAGGGATGGGCAAACCACAAGCCAGGGGCCAAAGCCAGCCTCCGCCTGTTTTTGCTACTAAAGTTTTATTGGAACACAGTCATGGCCATTCACTTCCATATTGTCCAATGGTTGCTTTTGTGCTACAATGGCAGAAGTGAGTAGTTGTGGCAGAAATTACTCAGCTTTCAAAGCCTAAAATGCCTACAATCTGACCCCTTACAGAAAGTTTGCTGACCTCTGTTTCAGAGACACAAACTAACATACTTACAGATAAGTGATGTGAATATGAAGCAAATTTTCAACATAATCTGTGTGGATGGGAAACCCTGTTACATATAAACAAATCCAGAGCTGATCACTGCCGGGTGAAGGGTGTGAAGAGGATCATGACAATATTCTCTTTTGTATATGTTTTCCATAATAAAATTTTTTTAAAAAAAATCAATCATGTAGGGGTTGAAATATACCATAGTCACGTCGGAAAACAGTTTGGCAGCTCCTCAAAACTTAAACCTAGAATTACCCTATGACCCAGCAATTCCCTTCCTAGATATATCCCCAGAAGAATTAAAACCACACATTCACACAAAAACCTGTACAAGCATGTTCACAGCAGCATTGTCTTAATAGCAAAAAAGCGAAACAACCCAAATGCCCATCAAGTGATGGGTGGGTAAGCACAGGGTGGTCTGTCCGTACACGGAAGGTGAGTCAGCCATAGAAAGTAATGACCCACGCAGCAGCACGGATGAGCCTACAAGTCATGATGCGGAGTGAAAGCACCCAGTCAGGAAAAGTCACATACCGTATGATTCCAGTGACATGCAGTGCCCAGAACGAGTAAATCCACACAGACGGAACACAGAGTGGTGGCTGCCAGGGACCAGAAGCGGGGAACAAGGAGGGACTGCTAATGAGTATGGGATTTCATTGTGGGGTTGGGGAAATGTTCCAGAGCGAGAGTAGTGGTGGCTGTACAACTCTATGAATATGCTATGAATCACGGAATTGTACATTTTTAAATGGTCGATTTATGGCATGTAAATTGTATCTCAACAAAGCTGCTAACTTAAAATTCGGTGCTTTAAACATTCCTCCTGTAACATGAATCATCACACTTGAGAATGCCATTCGGAGCTAAGCATGATGGCTCACACCTCGTAATCCTAGCACTTTGGGAGGCCGAGGTGGCTGGATTGTTTGAGCTCAGGAGTTCTAGACCAGCCTGGGCAACACAGTGAAACCCCATCTCTACAAAATATACAAAAATTAGCTGCGTATAGTGGCATGCCCTGTAGTCCCAGCTACTCTGGAGGCTGAGGTGGGAGGATCACCTGAGCCCAGGAGGTGGAGGTTGCAGTGAGCTGTGATGGCGCCACTGCATCCAGCCTGGTGATGGAGCAAGACCCTATCTCAAAAAAAAAAAAAAAAATGCCATTTGGTAAGTTTCCATTTTCACCGACCAAGTTTCCTTAAAGCCACATCTGGCACACCAAACTCGCCACACTTGTCCCCCTCTTCGGAGAGGGCTCACCCGTGCAGCCGTAGTTGTAGATGTTGAAGGTCAGCGTGTCCATGATATTCTTCAGGCGTTTCACGAGAATGGAATCAGGCAGTGACTTCTTCAGTGACAGCCCGAAGACCTCTAAGAAGGCGATCAGGGAGTACTGGTACATGGCATTCACCAGGGCCATCTCGGACAGCACAAAGAACAGGATGGCCCCCCTCCTGGCCGCCGGCCGGTAGCCGTCCCGCAGCCTGTCAATGTCCAAGGCCATCTTCTCCGCTAGCTTGAGTTTCTCTGAGACCTGAAGAAAAGAACAAGTGACCCTGGGAACAGGAAGGCTGAGAAGTGGGCAGAGGGCAGGAGGGGAGGGGACAGCAGAGAGGTATGTGCGACGCTCCAGGGCTTTGAAAGCATCCAGGGACCGCAGGGGACCGACGGCCCACCCTCTTGTAGGATGGGGTGGGTATTTGTGGCTGACACCCCTGCACCTATGGCCCCTTCCTCTAGTAACGCTGCTTGTAAGTCTCCAAGTACTGCCTTCTCCCTTTTCATCCCATATATGGGGTTCCATCCCTGACACCGGGAGAAGACCATGTGACCCTGGCCCAGCCAACTTGAGCCTAGCATCCCCAAGCTCCCAGGACTGGTATGGAGTAGAAATGTGACTCCAGTGACTCTCAGAACCTTCACGGTAGGAACAGGAAGATTCTCACTTATCCCTTTGGGTTTGGACCTGCGAGGTCGTGAGGCCAGACCAGCCTTATGACCATGTGGGGAGCTGGCAGAGAATCAAGCCAACCCAGTAGAAAGCCCGGCCCAGAAATGGAGAGAAACCAAGTCCTCCTGGGATTTTTGAAGTCCTGGATCCAGCCCCACCTGAAGCTATCTCTGGACTTTTCAGCTTTCTCAGCAGATAACGTCCCTGTTGACTTAAGCAGGCAGGGCTGAGTTTTCTTTTCCTTTTTTTTTTTTGAGACGGAGTTTCGCTCTTGTTACCCAGGCTGAGGCTGGAGTGCAAGGGCACGATCTTGGCTCACCGCAACCTCCGCCTCCTGGGTTCAGGCAATTCTTCTGCCTAGGGCTGAGTTTTCTATCACTCTCAGAGACTGACCTGAGGTGCCAGGGACACTGGGAACACCTTTAGGACTCTCCTCCCCACAGCACATCCCAACAGAGGCGGCTTTTTATCCCTGAGATCACAGAGCCCCGCTTTCTCATTGAATAGACAAGGCAATGGACGCTCCCAGGGCACATGCAGGCCCCGCCTGGCCCAGGGCCTTTTCTGCTGTGGTTGCTACCTCTGTGGCCTTGGATTTGGTCTCCTCCAGGGTATGCACCAGGTCCACGTTGTCCAGCATGTTCCCGGTGGACGTGGCCAGCTCCCGAAGCAGGGAATCTTCCAGGTCCTTGAGCAGGTTCTTGTTCTCGCTGGTCTCCTGGATAAGGTGCTCCCGCTGCTCCTCCAGCTCCCGCCTCTCGTAAGCCACCAGCACGCTCAGCAGCTGGTCCTCCAGGCCCTTCAGAGTGACTGTGGGGGACAGCGAGAGGCCCTCAGCACCTGCAGCCCCTGACGAGCTGCTCACTGGTCTCTCCCCCCGCCCTGCTGTGATGGGCCAAGCTTAGTGTGGGTCTCAGCCAGCACGTCGGAGGCATGAGGATTCACCACCCACCAAAGTCACTCTACAGCAGCACAGCGGCAGGCACAGAGCAGAACAGCGACGCTGTGGTGCAGAGTGGTGGGCGAAAAGAAAAAACGCACTGAAAGAAAACCCAGGCTTCCACAGATTAGGGGGCCATTGTTCAAAGTACACCCAGACCTGGCACAGTGGTTCATGCCTGTAATCCCAGCACTTTGGGAGGCAGAGACGGGAGGATCACTGGAGCCCAGAAGTTTGAGACCAGACTAGGAAACACAGAGAAACCTCATCTGAGAAAAGGGAAGGGAAGGGAAGGGAGGGAGGGAGGGAGGAAGGAAGGAGAGAGAAAGAGAAAAGAAGGAAGGAAGGAAGGAAGGAGGGAGAGACGGAAGGAAAGGAAGGAAGGAAAGGGAGGGGAAGGCAAAGGCAAGAAAGAAAGAGAGAAATAGAAATGGAGAGAGAGAGAAAGAAAAAAAGAAAGAAAGAAAGAGTGAGCAAAGAAAAAAGGAAGGAAAGTAGGTCATCCAAATCAAATCAATGTGTTTAAGCAGGTGCATGACAACCTTAGAGAACGTGAGAAATAACATCCAATTTCTATCAGAATTCAACTGACAGGAAGAATAAAAATTCAAAATCACAACCTGTATTTTAAATCCAGGAATAGAGAGTAACTTCCTGCCCCCACAGACAGAGGTCCCATCCCATTCCACGTGTGAACACATGAGCCCGTGGCCTGGTCTCAGCGTGTCTCAGGACATGTAACTCGTGGCCCCACACCTTCTAAGTGGTACCTAATCATTAAGAGCCAACTAGTCCAGATGTGCCTATGAGAATGAGCTGGGGTCACTGAGTGAAATGAAATCCCATGAAAGCCTCGATCTCCGATTGTGGTCTCCATAATGACCACCTTAATAAACGATGGAGGTTCTACACATTCTTACCCGTGTAGTTGATCACCATGGCTTTCCCAAACACGGATGGGGAATATCTGGGATTGGCCAGCTTGGTGTTTAGATACAGTCTGAAATTTGAATCATAGTCAACTTCCTTGTCTCCCAGGATGATAAACTGCCGTCCTTGGGAGACTTTTATATTTTTTTCTAAGACGTTATCAATCACAGGATCGATGTATTCATCCACATCGTGGAACAGGAAAGGGGTCCCGTACTTTATGGACATCTCCAGCTGCTTGAGGAAGTCAGGGTCGTTAAAGGAACAGACCTGGAAGAGAGGGGAGGCAGATGCGGAAACCCAGCATGTTTAACTGTGGCCCTGCCAAATATAACCAGGGAAGGGCTTGGAAGTGGGAAGCGGATGAGCCAGGAACCTAGAGGGGCCAGAGGTGGAAAGAAGAGAGCAGCAAGGGGTATATAACGTGCACACACCATGAGGTCCAAGCTCAACGCAGGATCTTGCTCAAACAGGGTGGAGAGGAAAGGGAGGGGATTCCTCAGCCCCTCTCCCTGTAAGCTAGAACCCTTCCCCTTTAAGAGACAGCGTAGACATTGGAGTTGGGCCAGGAGCGGGCGGACAATTTCAGCGCTCCCTGGCAGGCTGAGGGAAGAGGGAGTCTAGGAAAGTTCCTGCACTCACAGTATTTGCTCCACGATAGCTACATGTGCATTTTAGAGGCAGGCTGTTCCCCTGACCTTGGAACACAAATGGGCTTCCCCTAACAGCATGAAAATACCTGGGATCAAGGACCAGAAAAAATAAGGAAAAGCTAAAAGTGAAAATCATTCATTTGTTCATTAGTTCAGCAAAAAGTGATTGGGACGCCCCAGCAATTCCACTCCTAGCTATCAACCCAAGAGAACTGAAAACATATGTCCATGTAAAAACGTGCACACCGATGTTCACAGCGGCATTCTTCAAACACCCAAAAAGTGAGAACAGCCCAACACTGAGTGGCTGGATGTACACCATGTGTTCCATTCACACACCGGAACAGAATCCAGCCCGAGGAAGGAACGGCACACTGACCGCGCTACAGCAACGCCGGACCTTGAAGGCATCATGCTGAGTGAAAGGCGCCAGAACAAAAGGCCATATAGTGTCTGATTCCAATCCTAGCAAATGTCCAGAAGAGGCAGATTCACGACAGAAAGAAGATGAGTGGCTGCCGGGGGCTCAGGAAGGGAGAAATGGAAGGACTGGAGGCGTGAAGGCTAAAGGATGCAGCATGTCTTTTGGGGATAATAAAAATGTTCTAAAATTGACTCTGGTAATTGGCATACAGCTCTGTAAACATGCTCAAACTCACACTGAGTTGTATGCTTTCGGCGGAGGAATGCTGTGCTGTGTGAGCTCCATCTGCATGAAGCTATTACAGTACTCTCACCTCTCCTCACTGCGTCCCCGTCCCCAACCTCAGCTCCAAAGAACAGTGACTGAGCACCCAGCCCACAAGCCCCACACCGGGCAGAGGAACACGAGGCTGAGAAAAGCAGGAGCTTCACCTCCAGGTTGCTTGCAGCCTGAGAGGGGTGATGTGAGTTCAAGGTGGTTCCAGCTGCCCTGGCAGACCCAAGGGGTGGAGGCAGAGGCGGGGGAGGGCTCCGCGTGGGGTCAGGGTGGGAGCATTTACAGCCTGGCCTCAAGGAGGATAGGGGCTGCCAGGTACAGCGGCAGGAGGGACCCTCTCCAGAGAACGGGCAGTGGGGGCAGAAGTCGCCCCAGGAGGAGCCGCCGTACCCGCAGATTGTTCTTCTCCTCTTTTCTCTTGATCCAGTTGAGGGCCTGCTGCTGGGGGTCGATGCAGAGAGGGAAGCGGCTGGCCCGGGTGGTGAGGATGCCATTCTGAACAGAGAGCTCATCGGGGGGAAGGCCCTGGGACCCCCACCTGGAAGAAACGGCCATTGGGAAATGCATTTTTCTCACCGATCTGTGAGCCACAGACTACGAGTGGCAGGACTGGCCTTCCAGAACCATCTTCCTACCTCCAGGCTTCACAAACCTCCTTGTACTCCAGAGAGAACAGCTCCAGACTGGGTCTGCAACTCCTCCTGCCACTTCCAGGCAGTCAAGCCAGCTATGGTCCTGGCTACGCCCCCCAGGCCATCGCCTCCCTCCAGGGTGACACGCACATAGAGCCCCTGTGCTAAGGCGTCCCCTCCCTCCTGCTGGCTCCGGGCGACACACACCTGCTAATCTCAACATCATCCGTGAGCAGGCTTTCCAGCCGGAAAGGCTGGCTCAGGGGGATCTCCCGCTCCAGTAGGTCATTTTGCCAAATCTGATGAACCATCTCATCTCGGAACTCCCAGGTGAAGGCTCCCTCGTAGCTCAGGAAAGCCGCACACAGCAGGCAGTCTCCCAGCAGCTTCACGCGCCGGTGCATCAGCTCATCCAAGTCATTCAGCCACCTGGCACCAGAGGAGAGGGAGGCTGCTGTGAGTAGTTTACCTTCCGGCCACAACCAAAAGAACATTCCAGAAGAAGCAACTCGACACCTTGCTAACAGGGCTAGCCAGACAGAAACATTTTTTTGAGATATTCTTTCCTCGTGGGGAACAGAGACCAACAGCTCATCTTGCAACTCCCCACCCCAGTGAACCTGGCATTTGGAGCCAGTGTCAAGCAGCGGCTCGGGAAAGGCTTGTGGTCTTTATTAAGCAGTAATCCCACGGTGTGGATCATATTAAGTAGCAATCACATCGTGAGGATCACATGAAGCAGTAATCACATTGTTTCCGAAGCCTTAATCAAAGGCATATTAACCAGCCCAGCAGAGCTAACAAGTTCTGGCTTCTCTCGAGGACTGAATTCCACCCAAGATAAAAGCAAGCATCCGTTTCATTTGGCCTCTTCCAGCACATGCCCAGGACTCAGGTTTAGAAATATTGAAAACTGTGTTTCTCGCATGCAGACAACATTTGTCAGTGTTTTCCACACCACATTTACAGATGCCAGGTGCAAAACTGTTGCCCTATTTGGTGAATAAGCTGTGGCCAAGCGGTCTTGCCCACGAATGTCAAACAGCCCCATCACTTCTTCAGATTGAAGCCCAGGACTGAACAAACCACTGGGACCCTTGGATGGCATCTGTGCAGTGACAGAGATGGGCTTCTCCCACAGACTCTTTTAGAAAGAACCCAGGGGTTAAAGGTCACCAAGAAGCAAACACTCCCAAAACCCAGAGCACCTCGCTGAATGCTACGGATGTCTCCCTGGCTCCACAGCTGCACTGCCTCCTCAACCCAGAGTAATTAGTAAATAACACTCAGTACCTAATGAAAGCAAGAGTCTATAAAATAGTCATTAGCCACCATAAACATGATAATAATGAAATAAGACCTGGTCACATGGTTTTCACATTAAAAACACAACATGAGATAAAAAATCAACATGGCGAGAAACTCTGTGGGTGACGTCCATTTACAAACCACAACAGGGGGGCTCGTGAGCCGCGCTGACCTGACGTTTTCCGACCCCAGGCCCGAGATGAGTTTGTCGGCAGCAATCAGCCGCCTCTCCATGATCTCGGCTTCTTCCTGCAGCTTCTGCTTTTCCAGTATGGCGGCCTCGTATTTGGCACCCAACGTTTCCAGCTCTTTCTGAATTGCTGCCAACTCATTCTGGATCCTTTCCAGTTCCCGTTTAGTGAGGTAAAAATTCCGCTCCAGCCTGGCCACCTAAGTGAAGACCATTTGCAAAAAGATGGGGACAAGGACCATGGTGGGGCTGGGATCCAATGGCCTCCAACCAGGCCACATGTCCAAACCTCTCTAATGGTGTCTGTGCTTTTTGGAGCCACCTTCTGCCATAAATATCAAACAGTCCCATTAATTAAGATGGATGACCCATGGCTTCTTAGTTTCTTCAACTGTTTGCTGCAAAAACTCTATGTCCCTTTAGAAGATACCCGGCACCCAAGTTATCATATGGTTTTACTTTCATGTGTACTGAGGCCACAGTAAGATGACATTGTGGTTCTAAGTCAAAAACTCAGAAGAATTGGCTGGTCGAGGTGGCTCACACCTGTAATCCCAGCACTTTGGGAGTCTGAGGCGGGCAGATCATGAGGTCAGGAGTTCAAGACCAGGCTGGCCAGTGCGGCGAAACCCCATCTCTACTAAAAATACAAAAATCAGCCAGGCATGGTGGCATGCACCTGTAGTCCCAGCTACTTGGGAGGCTGAGGCAGTAGAATTGCTTGAACCCTGGAGGCAGAGGTTGCAGTGAGCCGAGATCGCACCACTGCACTCCAGACTGGGCAACAAGAGTGAAACTCCTCAAAAAAAATAAAAAAATAAAAAATAAACCTCAGAAGAATATACCATAGACAATAACAGTATTTCTATTAGTTCTAAGTTTTCTGAATAATAAAACTGAGCTATAAAGCAAGGTCACAATATGACTCCAGACGATCAAATCAGCCTTATTCACTTGGTATTTTGTAATCTACATGTCACTTTGGCCCCGCTGCTTTTGACTAGGACAAGTTTTGTCCCCAGGGGACATTCGGTAATTTCTGGATGTCACAGCTTGGAGGGAGGGTCCTGCTAGCATCCAGCGGGGTAAGACTAAACCACTCCAGTGCCAGGACAGACCCAGGCAGCGCTTCAACAGTGCTGCCACTGAGAAACTCTGCCTTGACCCTAGAGAAACAACTTTAAACATGTTTTTTTTTTTTTTTTTTTTTTGAGACAGGGTCTCACTGTGTCACCCAGGCTGGAGTGCAGTGGTACAATCACGGCTCACTGAAGCCTCCCAAGTGGCTGGCAGTGCAGGTGTGCGCCACCATGCTCGGCTAATTTTTAAAATTTTTTTTGTAGAGACAGGGTCTCACTATGTTGCCCAAGCTGGTCTCCAACTCCTGCGCTCAAGCGAACCTCCCACCTGGGCCTTCCAAAGTGCTGGGACTATAGGCGAGAGTCACTGCGCCTGGCCTAAACATCTTTTATGCTACGCTTTCACATGCAGGTTGAAAATCAGACCTCAGTTTTGTCTACCAGCTGTGCGATGCCTAAATGATAGTTGTGTTTCAGGATTATCATTTATTAGGGGGTGGGGGGAATGTCTAAATTGCATTTTTTTTTTTTTTTGAGATGGAGTCTTGCTCTGTTGCCCAGGCTGGAGTGCAATGGCACCATCTCAGCTCACCGCAGCCTCCCCAGTAACCAGGATTACAAGCGCCCACCACCATGCCCAGCTAATTTTTTTCTTTTGTATCTTTAGTAGAGATGGGGTTTCAACATGTTGACCAGGCTGGTCTTAAACTGCTGACCTCAAGTGATTTACCCACCTCAGCCTCCCAAAGTGCTGGGATCACAGGTGTGAGCCACCACGCCCCACTTAAACCGCATAAGTTTAAAGTCAGAACCTTGGGAGAATCTTTTCAGCAAAGGTGTGTACGTGTTAATTCTGACTCTAAGTGGGTCTGCTGGCAGTGTTGTGGCAGTCCTACAGTCGGGCAATACCTTCTCTCTTTTGGGCTTGATTTCTCTGAAAACATCACAGTAGCCCATTACAGCTTCGACGAATTTCAGCATCCCCAGCCCGGCTTTGCTGACGGCTTCCATTTCTTCAGTTGTAGTATTGAGTGTCTTCAAGAGGCCTAACGTGAAACACGCAATCATTTTTATGAGTGCAAGCTTCATAAAATAGGGAATAAATTGCCCGTGGACAAAGTAAGCGTAACTGGTTTCTTCTTCCTCAGGGGCCCTGTGAGCAGAACGCACGCAGCTCTCCTTCAGGGGCCGCGTGGTGCCAGACCAGAATGGGCTCCGCATAAGCGGATGTTTCAGATGTGGGCAAGGCGCATGGTTTACTGCTACCTGGGACGCAGGTGTCACGCCGGGAACCCCGGGCATAATGGAGACTCCCAACTGGGCACCCAGGTGGCTAACTGGAATTCACAGGCCATTACCTATGTCACCTTCACCCACACACTCACCCCAGCTGGAAGTCCACCCAATGAAGATTCAGACGGAGGGACTACCTTGCATTTTTCTAGTGGTTGGGGTCATTTGTGTTGAGTTTGCTTTTGTTTTTAAGGGACTAAGAAAAAATGTTTGATGATAAGAGTCTAAATAAGCCATCAAACCCAGTGTGAACTTGTATTGCTTTTTGCAAAGAGTAACACATTCCACCATCACCGCCTGGCTGAGCACTGGGCAGGGTCAGGAACTGGGTTCAAAGGGAACTCAGTGCTATAGCCAAAGATGGGGTAGAGGCTGGCCGTCAGTGATGCCGCCCCCCTCCATGCCCACTCCCCAGGGACCTCCAGAAGACTCGATACTGACAAGAGGAGAAAGCCGGGAAGCCAAGGTCAGAGCAGCTCTGGGCTCCTGCACACGCACTGGATGAGACGCGCAGAAGACAAGGCCGGGCTCGGTTCCAGCGAGATGATCTTGTTTCCCGACAGGGAGAACTAGGACTAGCGCTGAACAGAACAAGGTGGGCTTGGTGCCCATCCCCAGCCACACTCCCTGGGTGGCGTCATGGGGCTGCTGTTTTCCTGGTGACCAATAGTCGCCTGTTCCATCTGATACCATCTGACACCATCTGACTGCAAGGGGAGGGCTCCTGTGACAAACCTCCTTGCCTTCTTTCCCTGTCCCAGAGACTGAGATGCCAGACCCAGATCCACCCTGGCGATTCCCACACGGCTATACTCACCTTTGATGTTTTTCACTTGGCTCTGTGTAATCGAATCAAAATCAATCTCCATCAGAGACCTCAGGAAATTCGGGTCAGACATCATGCCCTTGGCGGTTTTCCAGTTGAGCTCTTTGTAGCCTTTCATGATGAGGATGCATTCGCAGACCGTCTGCACCTGCTTCGGGGGCTTAGCAAACGACCTGGCAAGAAACCAAGACACACATGGGTCAGCCTGGAAGAGAGCTCCAGAAAAAACAGCTCAACCAAAACACTATCCCTGGAGCTGACTCTGCGTGGAAACAAAGGAAGCCAGGTCCCCACACAAATCGCACTCCTGGGTGGGAGTGTCCCCGAGGGTGGGGCCGGGTTCCCCTCTCATGTTCCAGACCAGGCGCCTGGAACGCAGCTGAATCATGGTAGGGGGCAGGCAGCATTAAAATACAAAGCCGGGTCGCCCCAAGGGAGTCTGGATCAGAGGGTCAGGGTGGAGCCTGAGCATCTGTGTTTTCATTACACCCCTGGCTGATCCCTCCGACTATAAATGGCGCTGCCGGCATTACTGTCATCACCACCAGCACCACCACCAGCATCTTCTTTCCCATGTACTAGATGAAGAGGCAGGGCCCTGGGAACCCTCATGACTGGCTGTGTGACGCTGCCTGGGAGGCCTGGCTTGCCTGCATCCTGGGCTCTTCCCAGGCTATGCTGCCCTGTAACTGTTTTCTGTGGCTTTGATGAGACTAGACCATCACTCCACTCCTCCAGAACTCAGATTTCCACTCTCCCTGGCCCTCTGGAGAAGTGGAACTCCCAACAGAACAGGAGACAGAACAGCAGTGCTGGTGCAAAGGCCCGAGAAGGAACCGGCCTGGGGCTTCCCACTGCCGGGCAAGGTCAATGAAAGCCACAGGAGTCTCGCAGCCAACACCGCGAGGAAAGACGGAAGTGGAAGAACAGTGCAGACGCGGCAAAGCAGGAGGGGAAGGAAAGGAGCAGAGAAGGGCAGGAGGCAGGGAAGCAGCGTGGGGGAGGCCCGGCATGTGCGCTGAGGTGGGAGGCTGGGGTGAGTCAGAGAAGAATGAGGGGGATGGAAGGACAGAGAAGGGAGACACGTGCACAAGGACAGAGACAGAGAGACAGAGACGAGACAGAGACAGGGAGGAGACAGACAGGGAGAGAGACAGAGACAGGGAGAGAGACAGAGACAGGGAGAGAGACAGACAGGGAGAGAGACAGAGACAGGGAGAGAGACAGAGACAGGGAGAGAGACAGACAGGGAGAGAGACAGACAGGGAGAGAGAGAGACAGAGACAGGGAGAGAGACAGAGACAGGGAGAGAGACAGAGACAGGGAGAGAGACAGGGAGGAGACAGAGACAGGGAGAGAGACAAAGACAGGGAGGAGACAGACAGGGAGAGAGACAGAGACAGGGAGAGAGACAGAGACAGGGAGAGAGACAGACAGGGAGAGAGACAGAGACAGGGAGGAGACAGACAGGGAGAGAGACAGAGACAGGGAGAGAGAGAGAGACAGGGAGACAGAGACAGGGAGAGAGACAGACAGGGAGAGAGACAGAGACAGGGAGAGAGACAGAGACAGGGAGAGAGACAGACAGGGAGAGAGACAGAGACAGGGAGAGAGACAGACAGGGAGAGAGACAGAGGCAGGGAGAGAGACAGAGACAGGGAGAGAGACAGAGACAGGGAGAGAGACAGACAGGGAGAGAGACAGAGACAGGTAGAGAGACAGACAGGGAGAGAGACAGACAGGGAGAGAGACAGAGACAGGGAGAGAGACAGACAGGGAGAGAGACAGAGACAGGGAGAGAGACAGAGACAGGGAGAGAGACAGACAGGGAGAGAGACAGAGACAGGGAGAGAGACAGAGACAGGGAGAGAGACAGACAGGGAGAGAGACAGAGACAGGGAGAGAGACAGAGACAGGGAGAGAGACAGGGAGGAGACAGAGACAGGGAGAGAGACAGACAGGGAGAGAGACAGAGACAGGGAGAGGACAGGGAAGAGACAGAGACAGGGAGGAGACAGCCTGAGCAGACTGAAAGCAGCCTGGAGGCTTTCTGCAGTGAGCAAATCCCCCACCCCTCCTGACCTGGGAACCTCACCCACCCCCACGCAGAGAGCAGAGGAGAGAGGGCCCCACAGTGTACGGACAAGCCAGGGCAACGCCAGGAGGGAGGGCGCCCAGACTTCAGCACAAAGCCCAGTGATGAAAGAAATGGCCCGAGTCACCCGGGAAAGGCTCAATTATGCTGGTGTCGGCTGCTTAGGAAAGCCGGAGGCACGGACAAGGGTTTTTAAAAGGTCCCTTCAGGGCCAGTGGAAACCAGGTCCAGCCACTGCTCTGTGAACAAGCAGCTGGGGAAGGATGAGAGCCCAGGCAGAGGCGGGGTCCTGAGCCCTTGGGCAAGTTAGGAACCAGCCGGGTCGGGTTTTGCATCTGTAAAGTAGGGACACAGATCCAGAACCTTCCAGCTCCAAAATCCTGAGTCCACCAAGTGAAGCTTTCGGCTATTGGGTTACAGGCCACGCTCACTTTCCCAGAACACGGCACTTTCCACGGTGCCGGGCGAGCGAGGTCTTTGAAATATTGAGATTTCAAGTCCAGAGAAATGGAGATGTCTGTTCCATTCCTTTCTTCTATCACCAACCAAACTCGGGAATGAGAGAGAGAGAATGATACGCTACCCTTCCTAGAAGAAAACGATCATTATAAGCCCCACTCCCCAGCTCCCAGCACTCTACCCCAGACACACCAATGGCCTCCACTTTTTCCTTGCAGCCTCGGGGAAGGTGCCCTCGGCCCTCCATGACCATGACTAGGTCAGGCCCCACCATCCACCGTGGGAGCAGCAAGACCTTTCCTTTCTGACTAATCCTAAATCATTTTTACATACACGTGGGCTTCCAATAAAAAAAAAAAAAAAAAAAACCAGAGTGTCCGCTCCCTGCAGTGAAGGCCCTGCCTGCCTATGTCTCTGCTGATCGGCCCCAGTGCCTGCTCAGGTGGGGGACAGACACCCAGCGACTATCGAATGAATGAAAGGAAGAAAAGTAAAATCCAAAGCCCGCAACAAAGACAGCCTTTGATACTTTTATAGTTAGAGAAACATCTACTTCTAATCTTCATGACTCTTTGTCTTCCTGCCTTAACATTTAATGATTTCTACAAAGAGGATTGATTATTATAAGAAGGAATCACTTTTTAAGGAATTAAAAGATTATAAAATTGTCAAGATGTAAGTGCTGGCTCATTGCGCTTAACATCCACATGACCTGAAAAAAGCCAGATTTTAGTCATCTGGAAAAGCTCAAATTGGATCCAAACTCACACGGAAACCGAGGAAAAATATCCTCAATAGATAAAAGATTTAAATATAAAAAATAAAACCATAAGAGTACAAAAAGAAATAATGGGGAAATTATTTTACACTCTTGCAGTGTGATCAGGCCTTTTAACTAGGACACAATATCCAAAAGCCACAAAAAAGGCCAGACGCAGTGGCTCATGACTGTAATCCCTGCACTTTAGGAGGCTGAGGGGGCTGGATCACCTGAGTCAGGAGTTCAAGACCAGCCCAACCAATGTGGTGAAATCCCATCTCTACTAAAAATACAAAAATTAGTCAGGCATGGTGATGGGTTCCTGTAATTCCAGCTACTTGGGAGGCTAAGGCAGGAGAATCGCCTGAGTCCTGGAGGCAGAGGTTGCAGTGAGCCGAGATCACACCACTGCACTCCAGCCTGGGTGACAGAACGAGACTCCATCTCAAATAAATTTTTAAAAATGCCATAAAATAAAATACTGCTAAAATCTGCCACATAAAAATGCACATACATGGCAGAAACACACACACAAACTTCATAAACAAAATCAAATGGCCCATGACAAACCGGGAAAAGATTGCAACTCACCTTATGGATGAAAAGCTAATCTCCCCATTATATCAAAAGCCCCTGGAAATGGATTTGAAATAAAAAGCAGCAATAGCCACGACCCAACAGATAAGCAAACCAAGTTCAAAGAAAAGCAAAAACACATAACTCTTAGACACATTTTTCGCATATGGAAAAAAAAAGGCCAGCCTCACTCATACTAAGAGAAATGCAAATTAAAACTACACAAATAAATATGCAGAAACCCAAACATGTGATCCTCCCCCTGTTGGTGAGTGTAGGAAAAAGCAGGTACTACTCATTAGGAGTGTTGGTGGGGATAAATAGGTTCCATCCCCACAGAGGGGATCAGGCAACAGCTATGAACAGTATAAATGCCTACGCCCTGGGACCCAGCAATTCCACTTCCAGAAATGTACCCTGCAGATGGACTCGCCCAGGTGCACAATCAAGTATGGTCAGGTTGATTCTTTGCCACGCTGTTTGTAAAGGCAAAAGACTAGAGACACGGTCAGTTTATTTAACAAGCTCATTGCTAAGGGCTTGTTAAATAAATTATGGCACAGCCACACAATGGAATCTGAGAGAATGTTCTAAAATATCAGGCAAGTGCATCATATATCAACATGCAAAAGACATCCAAAATACGTTGCTAAGCAGAAAAGATGCAGAAAAAAATACGCATAGAGTGTTACCATGTGTATATATAAGAAGGAAAAAGGATTTGCAGGTATCCCTTGCTCTCCAAACCCTCAGAACCTGAAGTCAGGAACAGAAGAGACCCTTGTGTACCTGGTCGCCTTGGTCGTGCATGAACATCCTCGGGACGTGTACATGAGAAACGATGTACCCGTACCACCTGCTGCGGCCTGGGAAGGTGGCCAAGGCTGACGGGGGACACAGTGGCCGTGGGCTTCTCCCAGCATACTTTTTGGATATTGAAGCCATAATCATGGCTGATGCTTACATGGCTATGACCATATGCCCAGCCCAGTTCTTCACATAGGGGCTCATATGATCCTCATGAAGACCCTGATGCAGCCAAGACAATTCTTATCATCTGTATTTTAATGAAGAAACTGGAGCACAGAGAGGTTCAATGACTTGCCAAACGTCACCCAGCAAAGAGGCAGAGCCGTGAATGAATGTATAAAAATCATTCCTTTTGTACTTTGGCTTTCTCAGGGGTGGGCTGGGCACCTGTCCACGATGCCGGGCTCACTGCAGGGGACACGTGTCAAGCTCCCTGTTTGGTCCCATGGAAGCTCCCTCCCACCCTTCCGCCTTGGGTTGATGGAAGGGACTCACAGTTCCTTCTCTTCAAGTAAATCCCCTTCAAAAATCCTTCCCAGTCTCTGCTCTCACGATGTTTCTATGCTGCTGACCTGGGAGCGGTACCCCAAATCATGTCACTGGTAGCTGGATATTCCCCTGGAGAATGCGTGTGCAGATCGTGTCTTCTGCCCTCTGCCGGGTGGCCTGGCACCTCAGCCTACACGTCCAACGCTTAGTGCTCAAGTGTTGACACAGCTATCCTTACCCCTTCCTTCACACCATCCTCGACACTGAAATAAGGACTTTTTGCTGACGACAGCGGCACCTCCAGGTGACCTTCCAAGAATGACCCAGGGACCCTGTCCTGGAATGTGCTGAATTCTGTGCTCAGATTCACAGACCTTTCACTAACAAGAAAACAAGGGCGCGGCCTTGGACAAGGAGTGCTGCTCAGAGGCAGAGAAACAGGACGCACAGGGAACGCACACCGCTCCGCCGGGAGCTCAGCATGGAAGCCCACTAGTGACCCAGGAACGGGAGCCTCTCAGCTGTGAGGCCCATGTGTGGGGCCGGGAGCACTGATCTCCTTCTGGACAAAGAGTGAGGAAGGATACAGCTGAGGCTCCGGCCCTGGGGGGTTCTGTGCGGGGCTGGGCAGCATGGGGGCAGAGGTGGTGGGCAGAGGCTGGCACCAGGACAGTGTTCCCTTCTGAGGCTTTACTCACAAGACTCAACTGACCATCAAAATCCAGGAACAGTGCCCCAGGGAGGCCAGGCCATGCGGGAAGAAAGCTCGCTAGTCCATGCCACACCAGGCACCCTCGCTGACAGCAGACGAGCCCTCTGGTGTGAGAGACTGGGTCATTTTACAGATTGATTTGTAAGATGTGTGGGTGCCTCAGTAGTGACGTACTCTCACCCGCCTTGAAAGCCCCCTTGGCTGGAGATGGATTCGGACATTGCCAGTCCGGCCACGGCATGCACACATCTCTGCTGAGCAGTTTTCACAGCGCTCAGCCCCTGCTGAGGGCGGACACTTACCCTACGTGTTCTGTGAAGGGCACTGCTTTACTGCGCTTCATCCTTCCCTTGGCCTGGGTTCAAGGTCAGCAGGCCCTGCTCCCTACTAGCTGGAGGGCCTGGATGCCTGGGGAGCCTGCCTCATCTCCCTGGGTCTCACTTTCCTCATCCAAACATGAGGGCAACAGCGCCCACCATGGAGAGAGCCAGGCACAGTGGCGGCACATGGCGTCAGCTCCTTTGTAAGTTCCTGGTCACCACCATGATGGGAACTGCTGGCCTGCAAAGGTGGAAGGGAAGCCCAGGATGGAGGCCCGGCGCGTTACCTGATCTCGGTCACGTCTGACTTGTCCAGCTTCTGCAGCTCCAGCTTGGCGGCCTCCAAGATGGGCATGACCTCCTCCAGGGTCGTCTCGGCCTCGGCCTTCTCCACGGCAATGACCTTGTTCTGCTCCTCTATCTCCATGGCCTTTTCTTCTGCCAGCTTCTTCTTCTCCTCAGCTGCAGGGCGGGCAGGGGGTGGGTAAAACTTGGGCTCAGAGAAGAGGCACTGGTAGTTGGGCGGCCACCGGCTCTGGGCAGAGTGCAGTCCTCACAGGTTAGTTTGAACCCTAGCGGGGATCTAAGGGGCTCTGGCCAATGTGGCAACCTTAGTGATCCTGGTGGAACAGAAAACTTCACCATGCATGGGGCCTCCAGCACCAGGCAGCCACCCTGACTCTGACCTTCCTCAACTGGCCCACCAGTGCCCACCCACTCCATCCAGGACAAATGCAGTGGCTCTTGATGGCCCCAGCCCTGCCTCGCCGGTGTTCACTGAGGTCGCCAGGGGCCCCCTTCCTGCTGACCAGCTCCCTGTGGTCTCCTCCCTCTGCCTCTCATCGCCTCTTCCTACGAACACTCAGACCCAGCCAGAGCCGGCCTCGATGGACCTGCCCCCTGTCGCCCTCTCTTCCCCCTGCCCTGCTGATTTGCTTCATGACACTGATCGCCATCAGAGGTTTCATCTCACCTTTGGCTGATTCCCTGTCTGGGTGCCCTCACTCACTGGGATGTCAGTACCTCCCCAAGGGACAGAACCCCAAAACCTGGAGCAGGGCTTGGCTCAAGGTGGTTTGAACAATGCCCCCCTCCACCAAAATTCGTGCCCACTGGGACATCAGGATGTGACCTTATTTGGAAATGGAGTCTTTGTAGATGGAATTAGTTAAGATTGGGGCACACGGAGTGAGGGTGGCCCCTAAATCCAATGCCTGGGGTCCCTCTCAGAAGGTCATATGGAGACACACAGGGAGGAAGGGAACGTGGCGATGGACACAGATGCTGAGCGGTGCATTTACAAGCTAAGCTAAGGAATGCCAAGGGTTGCCAGCAACCGCTGGAAGCTGGAAGAGGCATGAGAGTCCCCTAGAGCCCTGAGAGGGAGCATGGGCCTGGCAACTTGATGTCAGACTCTGCCTCCAGAACTGCCAGAGAATACATTTCTGTTATTTTCAGCCCCCAGGTCGGGGTGCTTTGTTACAGCAGCCCCAGGAGGCGAATGCAGCAGGCCTTCTGCCAACAGATGCTGACTGCAGAGGCTCCGCCTCCCCCAGGCTACGGTCTCTTGGAATCCATCTCCACAGCTAACAAGCCAGTGCTGGGGGAGTGTCTACAGCGTGCAAAGCTGTGCACAGGATCTGACACTGTGAAGGGTCCCCAGCCCAGGCACTGCTTCTCCCTGGGGCAGCAGAGGGATGAATGCATCAGAAAAGGGTAGCAAGGGCCAAGAGCAGTGGCTCACACCTGTAATCCCAGGACCTTGCAAGGCTGAGGCAGGCAGATCACCTGAGGTCAGGAGTTCGAGACCAGCCTGATAAACATGGCAAAACCCTGTCTTTACTAAAAATACAAAATTAGCAGGGTATGGTGGCACATGCCTGTAATCCCAGCTACCTGGGAGGTTGAGGCAGGAGAATCATTTGAGCCCGGGAGGTGGAGGTTGCAGTGAGCTGAGATTGTGCCATTGCACTCCAGCCTGGGCAACAAGAGCAAAACTATGTCTCAAAAAAAAAAAAAAAAAAAAAGAAAGGAAGAAAAGGGTAGCAAGATCATGAGTGTGAAACCTTCAGAACAGAAAAGCAGAAAGGAAGCTGTGTAAGCTGTGAGCATGCCAAGGGGGCTGCACCAGCAGGAACGGAGCACAGAGTGGCAGGACCACCAGAGCTGGCCGGGAAGGAAGAGGGCTGGCACAGGCCTCGGGAAGCTCAGCGCGGGGAGCACTGCAAAGGGGGCTGGACAAGCCAGGTGCTTGAGTCGTGCTGAGGGGCAAAACAGTGGGCTCTTTCAGCCAGGCAGAAGCATGGCTGGAGGCTGGGGCAGCCACTGAAGAGCCGCCCTCAGGAGGGGACTGTCTGTGCCCCACCCTCCCCGCTGCAGGACTTGTCAGTGTATCCCATTTCTATGGCCACCAGGATTGTTTCAGACACGGGCATGTAACCAAAACCTGTCTAGTCACATCCAATTCTGGGAGCTTGTGGGAATGCATGTAGAAGAAGAGCCCTCTCTCCCGTGAGGATCCTGAGTTAGTAGGATGCCAGCCTCACGCTGGAGGCCCCCAAACTCTCAGCACGGACAGAGCCTTCTGCCTGAGATAAGCCCAAACCGAAGATAGCAGAGCCAAGAAAAGGAAGGAAAGATTCCCACTGATACACTTGAGTCCTAGATCCCGCTGTGCCTGAAGCCAGTATGCCTCCGGAATCAATGCATTTCCACTTTAGATTAAGCCACTTTGAGCTCAGCTTCCACCATTTGCAACCAAAATAGTCCTGATCAGGATGGGCAGCCTGAAAACAGAGATCCTAGATGAAGCTTCCTCCAAAATTCCAAGTGGGAGCAAGGCGACCCTGGTCAAGGTTGATGGCAATGGGGAAGCAACCACAGGTGGGAGCGGCACCAAATGGGCGTGGCAACAGCTGGTCTGGGAGGCGCTCTCCGGCCGTGAGCTTCTTCCAGGCAGGGGTTGCGTCTCATTCAGTTCCTAGCCTCGACTCTCCCTACCCTGGTGCCAGCCATGAAGCTGAAGTCAGTATCTGCTGACTGGACAGATGATACCTGGAACAACAGCTTCCTTCAAGGCACTTCCAATCTAGTTTTACATCTAGGGGGTGCAAACTCAGCGAGGGTCTCTGCCCATTAAGCCCACACAGGGAACCCCTGGGAATACAGAATGTTTTTCGCTTTTGAGACAGGGTCTCCCTCTGTCACCCAGGCTGACGTGCAGTGGTGCAATCACAGCTCACTGCAGTCTCGCCTCCCAAGTAGCTGGGACTACTGGCACATGCCACCACACTGGCTAATTTTTTTAATAGAATCTCACTATGGTGCCCAGACTAGTCTTGCACTCTTGGGCTCTAGTAATCCTCCCACCTCGGCCTCCCAAAGTGCTGGGGTTATAGGCGTGAGCCACCATGCCTGGCCAGGAATACATAGCTTTTAAAAGACAGATGAAAGCAAAGTGTAGCTATGTGGGAATAAGGCACTTGATCAAAGTTCTGGAAGAAGAAACGCGGCTAGGAAGAGAGAAGTGGTATAGGTATTCTCAGCAGAGCAAAGGGAGAGAAAGAACACGTTACTGCAGGAGTCACGCAGGCATGAAGAAGGGACGCTGTGTGCAGGTGGCAGGTGTCATGAGAAATTAGGTAGGCAAGATGACACGGAGGGACTGACGGGACCCTTCATGGCCACACTGAGGACTTGGCATCAAAACAGGCAGCGGGGAGTTGCCACAAATTCCTGGGAAAGGATCTCGACGGATTACATTGCTTTGGTTGCAAGCAACAGAAGCTAACGATGGTCGAGTTAAGAACGATGTGAAACTGCTGTAAGAAGATACGGTAGCTCACAGACATGGAAGATGCTAAACACCTAAACTGGGGGCGCCTCAGGGATGTGGGCTCAGGCACCGAATGTAGTCTCTTCACAGCGCTGCCATGCGGTAAATGAACATACATTATCTTCAGTCTCTATGCTGGCTGCTTCAAAATGTGCAGTCCCAGAGAACACCTAACTGGTCCAGCAGCGTTGGAATAAGCCCATCCTGATGGCAGGCACTGGGAGTCGGGAGAGGCAGTTTGCCAACACCAAGTTAGGGTGCTGTTGCCAGAGTGATGACAAATTGATCCCGTGCACAGGTCCGGGTGCAATGACCCAGGAACTGAACCGAGATGACACTTAGCAGCAACAGTAACACAGACCAGCAGGAGAAGGAGGAGGCAGGCAGGTTGACGGGCATCTGCAGGAATCCGGGAATGGGCTGGGGAAGGCACCCATCAGAAGCCCGGAGCCCAAAGACCTAGAGAGGAGGGTTAGAGGCCAGGCACAGAGCTGTGGGCTCCAGGAGCTGTCCTGAGAGGCATCGTGAGAGGGTAGAGTCGTCAAGAGCAGGACACCACAGGTGACATGGCGGCTTGGCCAGGAAGACCGAGGGAAGGGCCCAAAGAAGAACCTTGAAACAGCTTCAAGGACCAAGAAAGTCCTGTGTGGATGACGCCAAGGCTTAGGGCATCTCAATCCCATGGATTAGGTCACTAGCCCACCGAGGGTGGAGTGACTTTTCCACTCCCAGGCACATCCTCAGGCGATGAGCGCAGAGGCCTACGTACGGTCGCATCTCAGTGCTTATGAAAGGGGATGAGGCCGGGCGCGGTGGCTCACGCCTGTAATCCAGCACTTCGGGAGGCTGAGGCAAGTGGATCAAAAGGTCAGGAGTTCGAGACCAGCCTGACCAACATGGTGAAATCCTGTCTCTCCTGAAATTTTTACAAGAATTAGCCAGGTGTGGTGGCGTGCGCCTGTAATCCCAGCTACTCAGGAGGCTGAGGCAGGAGAATCACTTGAACCCAGGAGGTGGAGGTTGCAGTGAGCCAAGATCACATCGCTGCACTCCAGCTTGGGTGAAACAGTGAGACTCCGTGTCGAAAAACAAAAACAAAAACAAAAACAAAAACAAAAGAAAAGAAAAGGAAAGGAAAAGAAAAAGAAAGGGGACAAGACTGGCTGAACATGAAATCCGAAAGAAACAGGAATCACAGGGTCAAAGACAGCACGTTCGGTGCCTACAGTTTCACAGGGACATCCCGGCAGAGCTCTGCCCTGCTCGGGGATGGGCTGCCCCGGCCCCCGCCCTCACCCACCCATGGCAGTGTTGGATGTGGGGATGGGCTGCCCCAGCCCCCGCCCTCACCCACCTACAGCGGTGTTGATGGCGATCTCCTCCAGCAAGGCCTCGCAGGCCACGGACTTCTCAGCCAGCACGACCTTCTGCTCGGCCAGCTTCTGGTTCAGCTCGTCCAGCTGGATGGTGGCTTCCTTCAGCTTGTCCAGCCCCCCCTCCAGACGCTTGCATTGAGCTGAGGGAAGAGGGCACCCATGTTCACCATCAGGGTGGCCACCGTTCCCAAACACCCAGGGGTCTCACTGGGATTCGCTTCACTTCAGCTTAACAAAAACAAAAGAAAACGTTTTTACAAGATGGCATTCATCTTTCCCCCACTGCCACACTGGGACAGCATCAGCCAAAATGAATGTATTTCTGAAAACAGTGCTTCCCTTGGCCAGTAGCCAGAGCACTTTTTAAAAAGCCCTGTCCAGCAAAGCATGCAGGAAACACTGTCTCTAATGTGGGCCAGCCATGGTGGCTGCACCTGTGGTCCCAGCTACTCAGGAGGCTGAGGTGGGAGGAGCATGTGAGCCCAGGATCGAGGCTGCAGTGAGCCATGACTGCACCACTGCACTCCAGCCTGGGAAACAGAGACCCTATCTCTAAGATAAAAAAATAAAATCAAAAAAATTGCTAACGTGGTGAAAATGTAAAGCTTCAAAGTATATGGCTCAACACTGAGAACAAAAATAAGGACATGCCAGCCAGGCGTGGTGGTTCACAGCTGTAATCCCAACGCTTTGGGAGGCTGAGACAGGCGGATCACCTGAGGTCGGGAGGTTGAGACCAGCCTGGCTAACATGGGGAAACCCCATTTCTACTAAAAATACAAAAAATTAGCCAGGCATGGTAGCGTAAACCTGTAATCCCAGCTACTTTTTTTTGGGGGGGGGGCGGGAAGTCTTTATTATTTTCTGTATAAAAATGTCCATCAGATGAAGGTCAAAGAGGCTGGGGGCAGATGCTCATGTGGGAGCAGCGAGGTGGCAGCCCCTGCAGCCTTTCAGCCCTCTGTCATGCAGGCCTTGCTCAGTGTTCCAGGCGATCCACAGGTCTGGCATGAACAGTGAGAGGGGTCAGAGGAGGAAGCCTCAGCAGGAGAGGAGAGGAGGATCAGCAGAAGTCACGAGAAGGCCAGAATCCAGGGTCAGGCCTGGTCAAAGTTGAGTTTCTTAGCTGGAGGAGTCTCTCCTAGCCCTTCAATATCCACCAGGTCACTGTTGGCGTCGGAGTTGTTCAGAAGAATCGCTTGAACCCGGGAGGTTGCAGTGAGCCGAGATCGTGCCATTGCACTCCAGCTCGGGCAACAAGAGCTTAACTCCATGTTAAAAATAAATAAATAAACAAACAAACAAACAAACAAACAAACAAGGATACGCCAGGGTGCTACCCACATGGAAGCATTGCTCTAAGATGCAAAATCCAAGATGTGCTTTGCTTGGCCTCAATACTGAAAAATGCCCGATCTTACTAAAAGAAAGATCAGCGCTCGAATCCTTACCCATAAATAATAACGATTTCTGCCAACCACCCCGTCCCCAAGTCTGACCTATGTTATACTGAGTTTTCTCATCCAGCAGTTTTGAATAGGTGTTAATAAAATCCAGGTAGTTCTTGGGAGTCACGTAGTTGCTGCGCCTCAGCTTCTGTAGAAACAGCTGGCTGTAGTGCCCCACGGACTCGTGGACCAGAACAACGTGCTTCACCACATTCTCTATGTTTTCTGCTGGGATCATTGGGTTATACCCTGAAAAAGAAGGAATAAAAAATGTGGGTTTGTTTTTTTTTTTCTGACACAGGGTCTCGCTCTGTTGCCCAGGAAGGAGTGTGGTGGGGTGATCATGGCTCACTGCAGTCTCCATCTACCGGGCACAGGTGATCCTCCCACCTCAGCCTCCCAAGTAGCTGGGACTACAGGCGTGGGCCACCATGCCCAGCTAATTTTTTGTATTATTTTGTAGGGACGAGATTTCACCTATGTTGCCCAGGTTGGTCTCAACTCCTGAGCTAAAGCAATCGGTCCACCTCGGCCCCACAAAGTGCTGGGACTGGAGACATGAGTCACTGCACCCGGCCATGCTTCTTAAGAAAGAAAATCAGGGATTCTTCAAAAAGTTAAATATAGAGCTATTATATGAATCAACAATTCCACTCCTAGGTATGTACCCACAAGAACTAAAAAACAGGGACTCTAAAATAAATTCTTGTACACCAAGGTTCACAGAAGACTATCACAATAACCAAAAGGTGGAAATGACCCAAGCATCCATCAACAGAGGAACAGATGAACAAAAATGTATCCTGTCTGTATCGGGGATATTATTCACCCATAAAAAGGAATGAAGTTCCGACGCATGCTAAAACATCGATGAGTCTCAAAAACGTTATGCTAAGTGAAAGAAGCCAGACACCAAAGGACAAATATTGCATGCTTCCACTTACACAAAACCTCTCTGGAATAGGCAAATTCATACAGACAGAAAGTAGATCAGAGGTGGCCAGGGGCTGGAGGGAGGGGTGATGGGGAGTTAGTGTTTAATGGGTATGGAGTTTCATTCGGGGTGATGAAAAAGTTTTGGAGATAGAGAGTGGTGTTGGTTTCACAACATTATGAATGTGATTAGTGCCACATGTACATTTCAAAATGCTTTAAATGGAAAATGTTATGTGTATTTTACTGTAATAAAAATGATGTTAAAATTTTTAATAGAACAAGAAAAGAACAGCTATCACTTATTGGTGGCTTTTCAGGCCCACAGCAGTGATTTGCGGCCCTGAAACCCGGGGGCTGGGTGAGCTGATTCAGTTACCCACTGCTGGACAGCACCCAGCACATACCAGCAAAGGTGGGCCCCCTATCCACCTGCTGAAAGAATGAATGACAGCTTCCAGTGTCAAGATCACGAGGCCTGGATTACCTAACAGACTGTTAAATGCATTCAGCTCAAAGTTGAGAATGTCTCATGTTAAAATGAAGGAAGGAAAGACAGATTGAAAGAACTGATTCATCCAGATTCTGCAGAGCTGCTCTTGAGTTACACGGGGGTGAGCAAAACCCAGCCCCAGGGCCTGTTTTGCAGTGTGCAGGAAACACTGTGCCTCACAAATATCTGTGCCTTTGCACACAGTCATATCAATTCCAGGGAATATATTCTGTGTGTGTGTGTGTGTGTGTGTGTGTGTGTGTGTGAGAGAGAGAGAGAGAGAGAGAGAGAGAGAGAGAAGGTCTCACTCTGTTGCCCAGGCTGGAGTACAGTGGCACAAACTCAGTTCACTGCAACCTCTGCCTCCTGGGCTCAAGCAATTCTTATGGCTTAGCCTCCTGAGTAGCTGGGATTACAGGTACCCACCATCACGCCTGGCTAATTTTTATATTTTTAGTAAATAAGGGGCTTCACCATTTTGCCCAGGCTGGTCTTGAACTCTTGGGCTCAAATCTACCTGCCTCTGCCTCCCAAAGTGCTGGGACCAAAGGTGTGAGCCACTTCACCCGGCCTCCAGTGACTATATTCTAAGGGAAAAAAAAAAGTCTAAGCAAATTCGAGGCAGCATTATTTATGATGCTGAAACACTGAATACTGAAACCAAACACAAGCATTTCACACATGGAAATGGCAAATACCTGAGAACAACGCTACATCTATATCAGGGCTGGCCAACTACAGGCCAAAGGACAAATCCAGCCTGCCCCCTGCTTTTGTAAATAAAGTTTTATTGAAACACAGCCATAGTCATTCACTTACATGTTGTCTATGACTGCTTTCATGATAAAATGGCAGTATTGAGTAGTTGCAAAAAGGCTGTAAATATTTACCATCTGGACCTGAGATATATCATCAAAAAAGAGTCATTCTCTTGGCCCCTTTCCCCAAAAAACTGCATTATGATTAAAGTTATGATTTCTTCTTATATATAGGAACATTGATTGATTGAGTACAGATTTATAAGTTGAAACTATTTTCAAGGTTAACCAGTGTCATTCATCATAAATCTGCTCAAGTTAGGTCCAAAGAAAAAGATGTTCCCTAAAGACAGACTTCCTTTCTTATTCAAAGATTAAAATTAATATCCAAGGCTTCAGGTGTCTGAAACACTAGAAATTCAGGGCAAGTGCAGAATGTTTACCAAATTGTCCTTGGAGCATTCTTTGGGTAGAGGCCAGCACACATTTTCTACAAACAGGCAAACAGCGATCATATGGTCTCTGCTGCAGTTATTTAGCTTTGCAGTTGTAGCATAAAAGCAGCTAGAGACAATATGTTAATTAATGAGCGAGTCTGTGCTGTGTACCAATAAAACTTTATTTACTCAAGCAAGTAAGGGGCCAACCAGACAGCAGGCCATGGTTTTGCCAACTGCTGCTGTGGAGGACACCTAATCAATGTTTATCCTAAATTGTCCTTGTTAAGTTTCCTGAAGTGTCTTTAGACTAAAACACCAAATATAAACCAAAAACACACGAACACAATTGAAAGCCATTTTTTACCATAGAGGTTTCCAGTGAAGAAATCTACAAGACCAGAATTCAAAGTCAGAAAAGTGATAATAAATTGCTTTGTTGTATCAATAATGTAGTTCCCACAACAGCTGTGACTTACCTAGAAATGACTTTGCGACTGCATGGAGGGCTTGGGGAGGCCAGGGCATGAACCAGTCAATACCAGTGTTATTTACCATGCCTTGAAAAGAAAGAGAAATTACAAAGATGCTCCCAGCCTGGGCAACGTGGCAAGACCCTGTCTCTACAAAAAATACAAAAATCAGGACCAGGTGTATGGCTCACGCCTGTAATCCCAGAACTTTGGGAGGCCAAGGCAGGAGGATCATTTGCGGTCAGGAGTTCCAGACCAGCCTGGCCAACGTGGCAAAACTCCATCTCCACTAAAAATACAAAAAATAGCCAGGCAGTAGTGGTGTGCACTTAGGAGGCTTAGGCAGGAGAATCTCTTGAACCCGGGAGGTGGAGGTTGCAGCGCGCTGAGATCACACCACTTACACTCCAGTCTGGGCAAGAGGGTGAGACCCTGTCTCACAAAAAAAAAAAAAAACAACCAAAACAAAACAAAACAAAAAAAAACATCAGCCAGGAAGCATGGTGGTGTGCACCTGTAGTCCCGGTGACTAGGGAGGCTGAGGTGAGAGGCTCACTTGAGCCCAGGAGGTCGAGGCTGCAGTGAGCTCGAGGCTGCACTCTAAACCAGAGTGAGACTCTGTCAGAAAAAAAAAAAAAAAAAAGATGTTAACTCTGCAACCCTGAGACACTCAAGAACGTGGATGCTGTCTTCAATAGCCAACAAGATAGTGAATGAGCGAGACGTATCCAAATCCAGTTCATCAAAAGCAGAGTTTCTCACCCTTGGCGCTACTGACACGTGGGATCTAACCCTTCGTGGCAGGGGCTGGCTGTGCACCATAGGGTGCTTCGTGGCTTCTACTCACCAGATGCCAGGACACACCACATGCTCCCCTGAGGTGTGATGACCTAAAATGTCTCCAGGCATTGCCAAGTGTCCCCTGGGGGCCAACCTCCCCTGCCCCTGCCCCACCCGTTAGGAACCTCTGCTCTAAAGGCAGGCATGAGGCTCGTGGAGTTTTCCAAAATGGAAGCAGGAAGCCACCCTCGTGTGCAGGAGCGTGGGTGCACCCTCGCCTTAGAAGGACATCACCTACGCCTGCTGGCACCTGACAGGGGCAGCGAGGCTCACACTATAGTGCTGAGCCCACATTTCCACGTAATGGCCATGTCTCGTTTTGCTTTGCTCAGGGGGTACCTTGAGAGGTGCGGACAGACCCCCAGCCACACATCCTGCCAATGCAGGGGAGACGGGTTCGCGGGCTCCACTGCGGATACCTGGGAAGTTTCTGCACCGTGTCCTCAGGGTGTCCCCGACCGGCGACATGCCGAGGACGATGTGCAGGTTGTTTGCACTTTTGTTCACGAAGTACTGCCACACGGACTCCTTGGCCGGGCCCATGCCTTGCTTCAGGGCTTCCTGTCCAATCTGACTGAGGATAGACTCCTTCTCCTCTTCAGGGAAAAGCGCAGGTACGATTCCTAGAAAACGAAGACATGCTGGTGACCTCTGAGTCCCAGGGTCACGACCTCTCTCGCGCTGACTGAAGTGGCGGAAGGCATGGAAATAGCAGCAGGTGACGAGTCCAGAGAGCCTCCAGCTCCTGTCTGTCAAATGGGGATCCTAGATGCCACCAGCTTGCTCGGAGGATGCATGTGAGCATTACAGGTGAGCACACAGAGCACGAGGAAGCCTCACTTACCCGTAATTCGGAAGCAGGGATTCTCAGCGGGGCTGATTTGCCCCCCAGGAAATTCTGGGCAATGTCTGGAGCTGCTGCTGGTTGCTGCAACTTGGCAGGGAGACTGCTACTGGCATCGAATAGGTCAAGGCCAAGGATGCTGCCGCACGCCCCACAGTGCCCAGGACGGCCCCACCACAACAAAGAACAGCCCAGACCCAGATGCCAACAGCATGTGGCTGAAACCCACGGCTGTGTGGACTGTTTTTTTCCTATATCTATGCCATTTCAAATTACCAACAAGTTCTCCTGTGCAGGGAAAGGGCCCAGGGCTGGCGCCTGGGAACTAGATCTCTGAAGGGATTCACTGGTAAGAGTGGCCCAGCATGGGATACGGTGTGGATCTGTGTCCCCACCAAACCTCACGCGGAACTGTCACCTCCAGTGTTGGAGACGGGGCCTGGCAGGATCATGGGGGCAGGTTTCTCTCGAATGGCTTAGCATTATCCCCTCGGTGCTGCTCTTGTGAGGAGGGAGTCCTCACGAGATCTGGTTGTGGAAAAGCGTGGGGCACCTCCCCCAACCTTGCCGCTACGCTGGCCAGGGGATGTGCCTGCTCCTGCTTCACATTCTGCCTTGACTGTAAGTTTCTGGAGGCCTCCCCAGAAATCAGCACCATGCTTCCTGTATAGCCTGCAGAACTGTTATCCACATAAAGTTCTTTTTTCTTTTTTTTTTTTTTTTTTTTTTTGAGATGGAGTCTTACTCTATTGCGCAGGCTGGAGTGCAGTGGTGCAATCTCAGCTCACTGCAACCTCTGCTGCCCAAATACAAGCGATTCTCCTGCCTCAGCCTCCAGGAGTAGCTGAGACTACAGAGGCCTGCACTGAGCCTGGCTAATTTTTGTATCTTTAGTAAAGACATGGTTTCACCATCTTTGCCAGGCTGGTCTTCAACTTCTGACCTCGTGATCTACCCACCTCAGCCTCCCAAAGTGCTGGGATTACAGGCGTAAGCCACTGCGCCTGGCCACCTCTTTTCTTTATAAATTACCCAGTCTAAGGTATTTCTTTATAGCAATGCAAGAGCAGCCTAATAATACGCTGTGCCCACACAGCTTGTGTAAGCAGAGTATTCTATGCTGACTACCTGAGCTCCCTCCAGGCATCTGGGATTTTGGCGCACGCCAGGTAGAGGTGCCTACATGAGCAGCCCCAATAAAAACCCTGAGCACTGAGTCTCCGACTAGCTTTCCTGGCGGACGGTACTTTACATGAGTTGCCACGACTCGGGGGATTGAGCATGTCCTGTGTGACTCCCCGGGGAAGAGGACTCCGAAGCTTGAGACCGGTCTTCCCCAGGGTCCCTCATGCGCTTTTCCCTCTGCTGACATTGCTCTGTGTCCTTTTGCTGTAATGACTCACACCAGCGGCCTGAAGAAGTTGGAAGAGACAGAGAAACTGTATTTCTCCAGGAAGCTCTGGAAGGAACAAGCCCCACCCACACCCTGATTTTAACTCTTTAGACTCTTTTCTGATTTCTGACCGCCAGGCACATAAAGGAATAAGTCTGCGCAGTCTGGGAAAATTTGTAACAGCAGCCATAGGGAGCACAATCACACGCTGTCTCTCAGGTCCCAGCTGAAGAGTCTCTACAGTGAAGCATTCCCTGCCTGCCCTGAGATGGCTTCTGCTCGCGCTCTCCCTTTGCACTCATGACCCTTACCACAATTTGCAAGTGCTGTATCTCTTTGCCTATCTGTTCTTGTCCTTAACCAACCCACTCACACCCTGAAGTGTATGCTCCAAGGAGGGCAGAGGTCATGACCATCTTACTCCCTACCAAATCCAGTGTCTGGAATAAACACTGTGGAATAAATCCAGGTGGATGACACAATCCCTCCTCTCAAAGAGCTGACAACCCACTGAAACAGACGCAACTTAAAACCCAATGATCAAAATGCAGCAAATATACACTTAAAAGTGTGCATTTCCCTGTACATAAATTTTACATCAAAAGAAAACAGAAACAAAACTTGAACTCTAGATAGTGGCATGCAGACACATTTAGCGGGGAGAGCAGTGACGTTGCAATTGACTTGAAACGCATCTAAAAATGAGATGGGTTGAAGCAGGGAGGGCGGGAGGGCAAGGTGTTTATGTGCGTGACAAAGCAAGTGCAGTAAGACGTGAACAGAGGGGTCTAGACAGCATGCCAGCACGTGTTCACGGAAAAGATTCTTTCAGCCTCACTGTCATGTTAGAAATGTTTTATCGTAAATGTTGCGGCGCTGGGGCTCAATGAATAACACGGCAATACAATAATGAATATGGTCAGGTGCTGAAACAAACAAGCAATTAATGAAATAGATCCCCAGGAAAACAAGAGGTCCCTGTATGCCATTAGGCCAGTCTGGCATGGACCTTAGCAGGGCCCCAGGGCAGACAGGATCACAACACTGTAACATGGTCGAGAGTGTGGCTAAGATGCTAGAAGTCGTGGGTTCGAGTACCCCCTGAGTGCCTTCCCAGCAAGGTGCCCTTGAATAAGGGAGGTGGCATCTCTAGTAGTTTTCTGGGGCGACCATGACTAATTACCACAAGCGAATGGCTTAAGACAAGACATACAGACAACTACTCTCTTGCTGTTCTGGAGGCCCTGAGATCAACGTCTCGGGGTAACCTGCCAGAAGCTCTGGGGGGAAATCGTTCTTTGCCTCTTCTGGCTTCCAGTGGTTCCAGGAGTCCCATGGCTTGTGAGAATCTTTACGGGACATTCTTCTCTGTGTCTCAAATCCCCCTCTGCCTTCTATTACAAGGACAGCTGTGACAGGATTTAGGACCCACCTTAAAACCAGGATGTCATTTCAAGATCTTTAATTTAATTACACCTGCAAAGACTCTTTCTTTAAAAGGTCTCATTCACAAGTTCCAGGGGTTGAGGACCAGGATGCGTCTTTTGTAGGGCCACCGCTCAGCCCTCTACAGCAGCCCTGAGCCTCAGTTTCCTCAGCTGTGACATGAGGTTGTTAATGATACCTTCCCTATCAGGTTTGATTTTTTGGTGTTTGTGTTTTGTTTTTTTCTTTTTGGAGACAGGGTCTCACTCTGCCAACCAGGCTGAAGTGCAATAGCATGGTCATGGCTCACTGCAGCCTCAACCTCCCAGGCTCAAGCAATCCTTCTGCCTCAGCCTCCTAAGTAGTTGGAACTACAGGCTCAGGCCATCATGCCTGGCTAACTTATAAAAAATATGTTTGTAAAGATGGAGTCTCGCTATGTTGACCAGGCAGGTCTCAAACTCCTGGGCTCATGCCATCCTCCTCCCTTGGCCTCCCAGAGTGTGGGGATCCCAGGTGGGAGCCACCACGCCCAGCCTCTCATCAGGTTTGTGTGGAATGCATGATGCGCACTTAGCATGCCCTGGGGCACAGGCAGATGCTCAGATACCACCTGCTCTTACCACAGGGGCACTGCCATCATCGCTGACAGAGAGAAGGGGGCACACTTGGCGGACTCCCAGGATGGGAGGCGCCAAGGAAGATAATGAGACCTATCTCAGGAGCCTTGGCGAGGGAGGAACAAGGACATCCGCACAGGGCCACCCACAGTGTCTGGAGGTGGTAATTGCTAAAGAAAGCCACCTCCCTTCAGAGGACCGGGATGCCGGCCACAGCGGGCGCTGGCCTTGGCTGTACCTGAGGTCAGCATGTTGTTGATGAGCTCCAGGAAGCCCTCCTCAGCCACGTGGGCATCCGTGAACAGAAAGATCATCGCTTTGTTCTCGATCCCGAGTTTCAGATACAGGCTCTTCAGGTCTTCCCGGAAATTGTTCTCCGAGTAGCCTCGACTCAGCAGGATCTCAAACACCTGCGGCACAGACACAGCCCACGAGTCACCCCGATCAGCCTCCCTTCCCTGCGGGCTCCGGGGCGTGACACTGGGGGAAGAGTGCAGAGGGCGCAGGTCTGGAAGGGACTCCCTGTCGTGAAACAGAGGAGGCGGAAGCCTCATGAGACCAGCAACAGAGGAAAGTGGGGAAGAACGCACCCCGAGGTGAGCACCAGCCACATACTGCAGTTTATAGAACATTAGACACTGTTATGAAAATGGGTATAGAAGTGAAATCGGCATGCAGTTTAACTTCTAGACAGGAAATCCAATGTACACACGAAATCCAACGTACACACAAAATCGGTGTAAATGTGAAGAAGGACACAAGTTGAAAGCACACTTTTTCTGCTCGAGTGTTTCTTTTAGCTCGGAAGTAGAAATTAAAACTCTCCTTGCAACCAGCGAATGTCAGAAACATCAGATTTCCAGGAACCGAGTGCTCTCTCCCTGTTCCCTACCTCCCTCAACCCTATGCATTCACACACACGCTTCACTCACACTGTCACACGCACATGGTCATTCCCACATTTTCACACTCAGCCACACGCTCACTTGCACCCTGGCATGACCTAGCACACAGTCACACACACGTGCGCGCATGCACATGCACACACGCAAGGCAACCAGGATGCCTTCCGGCCAATAGACTCTGGTCTCCAGCTCTGCCTGTCACCTGCAAACCCTTCCTCATCCCTCCCAAGTGCAGCCACCTCCCCTCCCCAGCAGCTTCTGGCATTACTCACTGAACACCTGTTCTGACCCCACTACCTAACCCTCTCTGCTTCCTAGGGCCCAGACACAGCCCCGGGTGTTCTCATCCGCCTCCAGATCTCTGCCCCCAACATCCTCTCTGCCGCTCCTCAAGGCACTACTTCAGGGAAAAATGCCTCCGGTTAACCAGGACAAATCAACAGAAAAACAAAAACAAACTTTCCAGCGGGGAATGTCTTATCCTACAGAAAAATGTGGAAAACAATTGCAAAACAGTTACATTTTAATAATGAATGATTTCAATGGTATATTTCATCAGATTTAAAGGTAGATCATGCATATTCGTTTTTCCCTTTTTACAAATATCTGAAATAAAAGGCCAATATTTGTGAAATATTGGAAGCTGGAATCATTGAATGAACTGTGATTGCTCTTCTATATAGAGTTCTCACAAATCAATAAGTAATCAAAGAGGTAACTCACAAAAGAGAAAAGATAAATGTTCAATGAATGTATAAAAGGCTATTCATTATTATTAATTGGAGAAAGGGTCATTTAAAATAGAATGTTTTTCGCCTATAATCTTGGCAAATATCAGAATGACACTATCTAGTATTGGCAAGGGTATATGAAAACAGACATTGCCAGTTGCATAAATTAGCACAATCCTTTGTGGTGGGGTGCTTGGTTGTTAACAAGGACATTCTTTGCCTCTCCTTCTGTCCTGCATCCCAGGGTCCTTTCCACTCCAAGAAGCCAAACTCCACACGGGTTTAGGTCCAACCTCTCCAATACAAAATCTGGCGCCACACAACAAAAGCCTTGACAAAGCATATACCCTTTAACCCGCCAATTTACCAGTTTCTAAAGAAAGTGATCCTATGGGAAAAAAAAGCTGAATAATATTCAAAGATATATAAGCAAAGCTGTTCATCACTACACTGTAATTTAAAAACAAGGAAAAAGCTAAATGCTCGCCAGCAGAGATGGGTTATGTGTGACATATCCAAACACTGGGACACTGTCCAATCTTTCCAAAGACAAGGTAAACACATATTTATTGACTTGAAAAGATGCAGTGATACAGTAGGGAAAAATTACATAACTTATATTCCACAACCTCACATTAAACCACCGCTGGCACGAAGAAGACATGTTTGTATATGATGCACATATGGTCCCTGACTTCCTAGGGTTCAGCTTAGAATTTTTTGACTTTGCCGTGATGTAAAAGTGCTATGCTTTCAGCACAATCCTCAACTCACGGTGGGGTCAGATCCAGATAAACCCACTGTGAGTTGAATATATAAATCAAAAGTATATTTTTAACTAATAATATTTTCAACTTATGACGGGTTTACTGGGACATGGCCCTATTGTAAGTTGAAAAGTGCACATTACCCCTTTGGTTCCCAGACCAAAAATTAAAATAACAGAAAAAGAATTTTACAAAAGAAGAAGTATGCACTAAAATGCTGCTGGGGCCTAACAGTGGCAATCTTTAGGTGATGAAATCACATATGGTCCTTATTTTCTTTAGACGTTTCTGCATTGTTTGAATTGTTGCAGTGATGATTATTCCATTTAGAGACAGAAATGAGTGAGCCCACACCAATAGTGATTCTTTTTTTTTTTTTTTTTTGAGATGGAGTCTTGCTCTGTCGCCAGGCTGGAGCGCAATGGCGCGATCTCGGCTCACCGCAACCTCCGCCTCCTGGGTTCAAGCAATTCTCCTGCCTCAGCCTCCTGATTAGCTGGGATTACAGGCACGTGCCACCATGCCCAGCTAATTTTTTTTTTTTTGTATTTTTAGTAGAGACGGGGTTTCACCATGTTGACCAGGATGGTCTCGATCTCTTGACCTTGTGATCCACCCGCTTCGGCCTCCCAAAGTTCTGGGATTACAGGCGTGAGCCACCGTGCCCGGTACCAATAGTGATTCTTACTCCGTGCAATGGACTGAACGTTTGTTCCACTCACAAAAAAAAAAAAAAAGAAAAAAAAATTTCTGTGTTGAAATCATAAACCCCAGTGTGATGGTATTTGGAGGCTGGGCTTTTAGGAGGCGATTAGGTGATGAGGGTGGAGCCCTCACGAATGGGATTAGTGCCCTTATAAAAGGGACTCCAAAGACTTTTCTTGCTCTTATCCAACCATGTGACGATACCATGAGAAGCCAGTCATCTGCAACCCAGGACAGGGCCCTCTCTGGAGCCCGACCATGCTGGCACCCTGATCTTGGAATTCCCAGCCTCCAGAATGGTGAGAAACAAACATCTGCTGTCCACGTGCCAGCCAGTCTATCGCGCTTTGTTATGAAAGCCTGAACTGCCTAAGACTCTCTGTGGTAATAGCGTTGATGCTGAGTTAAATCTGATTCCAGAAAACACGCTGAAGACAAACAAGAAAGTCTATGCAAAAGAACACCTCTTTCTTGCTGGAAGAAGGGTCATGAAAATGGCCTTTCAGCAAGAAGTATCTTCACGAAAGGTGGCTTGTCTAAGTGGTCTGAGCTAGACATGAGGGCTGGCTGAGTGTGTGAGAAGAACAGAGGCTGAACACGGACCCTGTCCTGCAGCACACACACAGAGCAGGTGCAGGCAGACCTTCAGTCCACTGCACAGAGTCATCGTCACGATGATTACAGACTCACTCGTTTCTCTCTCTTTAAATATAATAATCCTCTTTGCAACAATTCAAGCAACGAAGAAACATCTAAAGAAAATAAAGATCATTTGTAATGTCGTCACCTAAAGGGAGCTGCTGTTAGGTACTAGTTGCATTTTAGTGTACATTTTTCAGCGTATGATGGGGCTACGTCTCTATAAACCCGTTGTAGGTTTAAAATATTGTAAGTGGGCCGGGTGCAGTGGCTCAAGCCTGTAATCCCAGCGCTTTGGGAGGCCGAGGTGGGTGGATCACGAGGTCAAGAGATCAAGACCATCCCGGTCAACATGGTGAAACCCCGTCTCTACTAAAAATACAAAAATTAGCTGGGCATGGTGGCGCGTGCCTGTAATCCCAGCTACTCAGGAGGCTGAGGCAGGAGAATTGCCTGAACCCAGGAGGCGGAGGTTGCGGTGAGCTGAAATCGGGCCATTGCACTCCAGCCTGGGTAACAAGAGTGAAACTCTGTCTCAAAAGAAAAAAAAATTATAAGCACACATGTGTATCATAAAACTGGAGGTGAAAACAGAGGCATCTGGACAGTGGAAGACCTGAATAGTGGATGAAGTCAGATACCAGAGAACTCATGAAAGGTCTGGGGAGAAAAGGGTGAATTAGGGAGATGATTCTTCTTCACACGACGTCTCAGTGCACAGCGCAGGCCTGTCGGAGGCCCCTGCAGGTGAGTTACCTGTGGAAGCTGCGAGCGGTACCTGTACAATTCTACGAACAGTGTGAAGAAATAGGAACCCTCAGACGCTGCTGGGAGGAACAGAAACAGTGCAGCCACACCCTGGAGCTTTCTTAGATGATTAAACATAGATGTATCATGGGGACCGTCAATTCCGCTCCCAGGAGCATCCCCAAGAGCAATGCAAACACACATCCACACAGCAAGTGGCATGAGAGTTCACAGCGGCACTGTTCACAAAAGCCAACAGGTGCAAATCACAGCAGTGTCCAGCAATGGGTAAAGGAAACAGGCACAGACATACGAGGAAGGCTTACTGGCCAAATAAAAAAAAGAAAAAAAGAAGCACTGATACACGCTGCAACATGAACTAAAAGATGCCAGACACAACACAGACACACACACTATTCATATGAAAGGCTAGAACAGGAAGACGATAGGACAGAAAGCAGATTAGTAGTTAGTTGCTTAGGGCTCAGTGAGGGGAGGGTGCAGAGATCGGGCGGTAATCACTAAAGGACATGGGATTTCTTCTTGAAGACACAAAAATGTTTTTGTTGTTTTGACAGAATCTTGCTCTGTTGCCCAGGCTGGAGTGCTTTCGCATGATCTCAGCCCACTGCAACCTCTGCCTCACAGGCTCAAGCAATTCCCTTGCCTCAGCCTCCGAGGAGCTGCGATTACAGATGCTTGTCACCATGCCTGGCTATTTTTTGTATTTTTAGCAGAGACGGGGTTTCACCATGTTGGCAAGGCTGGTCTGGAACTCCTGACCTCAAGTGATTCACCTGCCTCGGCCTCCCAAAGTGCTGGGATTACAGGCATGAACCACCACATTTTGTGGCTGATGCCACAAAAATGATCTAAAGGATTCTGTGGTCATGGTGGCACAGATCGTGAATACGCCGAAAAGCACTGGTTTGTATGCTTTGAATGCGCAGATTGCATGGTCTTGAATTCAATCTCAGTAAAACTGTTTAAAAATAAAAGATTCTAAGATTAACCCAGATCTATGGGTGCAGGCTATGCACATATGGCAGCCAGCAAATTGCCAACCCCATAGGATGGGTCCACTGAGGTTTGGGCCAAGCCCTCCCCATGGGAACACACATCACCTTCCAAGGGATTTGCTTGTGTTTGACTTTCTAACTTGATCTGACATTCTCCAGCCTAAAAACAAGACAATACAGATGGTCCCCAGCTTCAATGGTTCAACTTAGGATGTTTCAGCTTTACAATGGATTTATCAGGATATTAAATGCATTTTCAAGTCACGATATTTCTGACTTATGATGAGTTTATCGGGATGTAACCCCATTCTAAGTCAAAGCTTTGACTATTCAGTTAAAATATAGTATCAAGCCTAAAACAAGGCAAAAACACCCACCTCTACACCCTATGAAAACATCCTGTTACGATCTGCTGTGGATTGTTCCAGTATGTACATGAACTACTAACTGCAGAAACTGGCATCATCAACCTACTTCTGGGAGGGGACGTGGACTGACCTCGCAGCCAGCTGTAAAGGCAGCCAGCCTCGAAAGTGACTGCTTCCCTGAGCCCCCTACCCCGACCAGCAGGGCGTGGCCACGGTCCATGCGGATGACTCGGTGCACCCGGGTTAAATGCTCCAGAGCGTCGTCGAAGAGAACCAAGTTCATTTTGGTGTAGCTTTCATTATACTCTTCAAGAATTTCCTGCATTTAAAAAAAAAAAAAAAAAAAAAAAAAAGTTTTAAACCCAGCATGGTGGCTCATGCCTATAATCCTAGCACTTTGGGAGGCTGAGGCAGGAGGATCACTTGAGCCCAGGAGTTTGAGACCAATCTGGGCCACATAGCAAGACTCTGTCTCTACAAAAATAAAAATAAAAAAATTAGCTGGGCCCGGTGATGTGTGCCCCTAGTCCCAGCTACTCGGGAGGCTGAAGCAGGAGGGTCACTTGAGCCCAGGAGGTTGAGGCTGCAGTGAGCCAAGACTGCACCACTGCACTGCGGCCTGGGTGACAGAGAGAGACCCTGTCTCAAAATAAATAAATAAAACAAATTAAAAATGTCTTAAAGGATCACTGGATTTTAAGAGCCAGGCTTCTTCCTTTTGTCCAGAGGAGATTATCAATGGAAGAGAGATTTTTCTGAACATCTACAGTAGCTAAAATAAACTGTTTGTGTCTCTGGGACTAATCTAGCCTTCACAATCGAGATTTCCATCTGCTGGGCTTTGATTGGCCAGCAGCAACCCAAAGCAGGTAGCCAGGCTCATCTCATGAATTTGAATGAAAACGAATATTAGGGAGTCAAACAAGTGGTTCCCAAACCTGGCTGTGCACAAGAATCCAGGGCCCTCCGTGGGCCCGAGCAAGCCTCCCGGAGTGGCCCAGGAGTCCGCTTAAGTTTCCTAACGTCACTCCCAGGCATGCTAGATGTGGGTGGTCATCGGACAAGACATAAGCCTGGACTTCAAGCCCTCCGACAGGAGCCATGCGTGTTAGGCTCCTGGGCACCCATGCAATGCTCAGCTCCCCGCTTGGCCCACGCAAGCGAGCCCACAGACAGGGTGGAGCTCGTCCCCACCTGGAACAGAGCCTTGGCCGCCTCGTAGTCCTGGATGTCTTCATAAATGCGCGGTTCTCCTTCGTGCAGGGCCATTCGGAAGTCTCCAAACAATACGGGATTCCTCATCACCACCTCCACGTCATCGTTAAAATGTTTCATAACCAAGCCACCTATGTGCTCTTGTACCTTGAAACAGAAGCCCACTTAAGGCCCCAAACTCAACAACAGTTCACAAGCTAAGACTCGTCAGGAGAAGAGGATACACTATTATTATCTAAAACAATTTGCATTCTATTTCTTCAGTTGCTGCAAGGCTTAATAACCGACCCACCCTCCTTGGCCTGTTGACTTCTCGTGGGAGTGTCTATTTTTCTGCAATTAGCTTCCTGTACAAAAAGCCCGTTTGGTGCTTGTTTATTTTCCTGAGAATTTGGTGGCTGAGTTTTGCCCTTGCTGATGCATTGGACGTACTGACCAGACGCTTGTCTGTTTCACTGATCAGCCGGTCGTGGAAGACTCTCAGACACTCATTCCTCCAGACTCTCACCATCTGGGCCACCGTCTGGAATCTGCAGAATGGAAGAGACAAAAATCAGCCAGGAAGCCACCTGCAGGATACCAGGGCCGACGGCTGTGACGGTCACACAGGCACACAGGGCCCAGTAAAGGCCCAGCGTTTCTCTAATCTTGCCCCTGCTAGTCTCACATAAATGAAATCTAACCAGAGGACCCAACAGAAGCTAATAAATAATGTAAAGACCCTAAAGTCATCATCCATAGCTTATCTTACTGGAAAGAAAAAAAGAGTGTTATCTATAAATGACATAAAATAAGTACCTGACATCTCCCTACTTGCTGGAATGCACAGATTTAAAACCAGCATGAGGGTCACTGGCAGCTTCTTTTTCTTTTTTCTTATTTTAAGAAACAGGGTCTCGCTTGGTTACCCAGGCTGGTGCACTGGTGCAATCATAGCTCACCGCCATCTCACCATCTCAAATTCCTGGGCTTAAGTGATCAGCCTCCCAAGTTGCTGGGACTACAGGTATGCACCACCACATTCAGCTAATCTTTAAATTTTTTTATAGAGCTAGATCTCACTATGCTGCCCAGGCTAGTCTAAAACTCCTAGGCTCAAGTAATCCTCTTTCAGCCTCCCAAAATGCTGAGACCACAGCCATAAGCCGCTGCACCTGGCCAACAGCTCCTTTTTCTAAGAGCCAACTCCATCTGGCTCCAGTTCCAGAACTTCTGCTTTCTAGCAAAGAACCATCACTACCCAAAACACCTGGAGCTGCCCTCTGCTGACCACCCCTGACATTCTACACGTTTCGAGGCACCCAAGAGCAGGATACATGGAAAGTTCTCAACTCATTTTTCAGTATCTTCCGGATTCATAATATAAATCCACATAATTGGACTATGCTTGCAAATTCACATAGAATGAAGTAGACATTCATGTGAAGGCATAAGTCTAGTTTTAATGGGGAATTTGCCTATACCCAGACTTAAATCCTTTCTGTCCTCTGCTTACTTCTTCTGAAGATATACATTCTATAATGAACCGGCAATGATGGAGTTACATGAGCAAAAGGTCCATGAAGGCAAATTCCAACTTCAGAACTGAAAACGAGAAGTCAACACAGTCCTGCCCGAGGGGTGTGACACACCTGCCCACAATTCTGCTTCTCTCGGTTCCCGGGGTTTCAACTCAGTGGCTTACAAAGCATGAAGCCTTAAGCCAAGCGTTGATCTTGCCTCTTCATTTAACATAAGCAAAGACATTGGGTCGTTAATTCATACAATGATTCATCCAATCCATTGATAAGCCCTCTGTCTTAAAAGAATAAGAAAAGCCATCATACCCTTGGGGCATGTTTTAGTAAGATAAACCCAACTCACCGCTCGGGGTTAGTGAGGACAAGACCATTAAAAACCCGTGAGAGATCTCGAAGGTTGAAGATGTAATGGAACTTTGACGGAGTGGGAGGTAGGTCTTGCACAATATTTTTGTAAAGTGCTAGCGTGCAGGATGTCAGCTTGTCACTCACAGCCACAATGCTCTCATGAAACGTCTGAAAAATGCAAAGAGACCCCCCCCACAAATATCCTTCAGTAGATGGATGAATAAACAAAATGTGGCAGAGTTGTACGATGGAATATTACTGAGCCATGAAAAGGAATAAAGTTGGACGGATGTGGTGGCTCACATCTGTAATCCCAGCACTTTGGGAGGCCAAGATGGGTGGATCACCTGAGGTCAGGAGTTCAAGACCAGCCTGACCAACATGGTAAAACCCCATCTCTACTAAAATAAAATACAAAAATTAGCTGAGCATGGTGGTGCACACCAGTAATCCTAGCTACTCAGGAGGCTGAGGCAGCAGAATCGCTTGAACTCGGGAGGTGGGGGTTGCGGTGAGAGTGCACCATTGCACTCCAGCCTGGGTGACAGAGTGAGACTCCCTCTCAAAAGGAAAAAAAAAAAAAAGAAAGAAAAGAAAACAAACAAACAAACAAAACCCAGGCATGAAGCCCTGCCACCCGCTCCAGCACGGATGACGCGCGAGAAGATGACGCAGAGTGAAGGAAGCCCGGCACGAAAAGCCACGCGCTTTATGACACTATTTATATGAAATGCCCGACAGAGAAAACTCCATAGAGACGAAAGGTAGGTTCCAGGTTCCTGGGAATGAGAGGTGGGATGGGAGTAACTGCTAATGAGCATGGGTTTCCTGCTGGGGTGAGGAAAATTCTAAAGTTAGACAGTGCTGATGGCTGCACAACACTGTGAATGAAGTAAATGCCACCGAATTGTATACTTTAAAATGGCTAAAATAACTAATTTTGTGGGTTGTTTTTTTTTTTTTTTTTTTTTTTTGAGATAGGGTCTTGCTCTGCTTCCCAGGCTGGAGTGCAGTGGCATGATCACAGCTTACTGCAGCCTTGACCTCCTGGGCTCAAGCGATCCTCCCACCTCAGCCTCCCTTGTAGCTGGGACCACAGGACACCACCATGCCTGGCTAATTGTTTTGCATTTTTTGTAGAGACAGGGTTTCACCACATTGCCTGGTCTCGAACTCCTGGGCTCAAGCGATCCGTTCTCCTCAGTCTCCCAAAGTGCAGTGACACAGGTGTGAGTCACCATGCCCAGCCATTGTGTGAATTTTACTATATTTTTTTAAAACAGGAGATTAAAAAATTGAAAGACAGAGAAGCTCATCAGCTTATTTTTTTGTTTGTTTGTTTGAGACTGTGACTCTGTTTCCCAGACTGGAGTGCAGTGGTGCAATCTCGGCTCACTGAAGACTTCACCTCCCAGGTTCAAGCAATTCTCCTGCCTCATCCTCCCAAGTAGCTGGGACTACAGGTGCCCACCACCATGCCCGGCTAATTTTTGTATTTTTAGTAGAGACGGGGTTTTGACATATTGACCAGGCTGGTCTTGAACTCCAGACTTCAAGTGATCCATGTGCCTCGGCCTCCCAAAGTGCTAGGATTACAGGTATGAGCCACCACGCCTGGCCTGACTTGCTTTTATTGCTCTAGATTTTCACATTAACTGACAAGTCAGCATGATGTGAAACCAAAGACCCCACACAGCCCTCGGTGGGGGCTTTACTTGACCAGCACAGACCTCAGAGTTTTGAAAGTTAATGCCTTCAAGTAGGGTATGAATAGGCTGGGTGCTCACAGTTCCTACTGATCATGCCTGGCCCCGCCACACCTTTATCTTACCCACCTGGCCCCTGGCGCCTCTGAGTATGCAGACCCCGCTTTAGTAGGAAAATGCCAGGATCAGAAGATGGTTGTTTAAATGAATGGGTTCCACTTGGAGAAGCCAAGTAAACCATAATAATAATAATAGCAATAACTAGTAACATGGTATCTGCTATGTGCTAGGTAGCGTGCCACACCATTTACACCCATTTCCTCCCAAAACCCAGTGAGATGGGGACCATCATGATCTCCCCCCTCCAAATGACAAGGAGGTTAGGAGAGTTCAAGGAACCTGCTCACAGAGCAGAATGGGGATTGACTCCAGGACCCCAGCCTGCTAGTTGATTCTTCGCTGTCACTCGGTGTGGCATGAGCATCTCAGGGTCACGTCAGGACTCCCACAAGCCCAAGGCACTTTTTCTTCCATGGACTCCTTCCTCCGTAAAAACATGTTACGATTACATTTTATATTGGCATTTGTATCAAGATAATTTTTTTCTTCTGATTTTGAAAGAAATTAAAACATTTTCATAGGCCCTTAAAAGTATCGAGGGCCCTAGGCTTTGACCCTGCTGTACCTAATGGATACATCAGCCCTGCGTATGTTTCCTCCCAATACAAGCTCTTCCGGCTTAGAATTCTAATTAAAATCAAGTTACCGAGGTATGGCCTTTCAGAATGGAGGAATAAATTAAATGCAGAGACTCCTCTGAAGGAAATGGCACGTTGAAGACACTGAACAGTGAAATAAATCTCGGGTCAACTTCATTGCGGCCTCCTCCGGCTTTTCCCATCGCAGCGATAAAGCCAAGGTCTCGAATGCTTTTGCAGTTCAGCTCCTTGCCACGGTCATATAAGTAGCCTTTTTCCAACAGCAGCTTCAGCAAGGCAATTGGCTGCTGTGTGCCATATTCATCCACCTTGATTTTTATAAAAAAAGAAAAGAGAACAGTAGTATCGCAAAGCCGGAGTTAGAGAGGCCTTGGCTGACCATCCCAACTCAAGCTCACTTCTCCTGTAACTCTCCAGGGCACCCCGGTTGCAGTTTCATGGGGCTTCTCAAAGGCTGCAACTGTATATATCCATTTGTGACTGTGTTTTTTGAAATCTGTCTCCCTTATGTGACTATAGCTTCATGAGGGCCGGAACTACATAGGTGTTGACTACACAGCACCAGTCCCATAGGAAGTGCTGAATAAATATATGTTAATTCCATTAATGAGTGGATGGATGGATGGATGGATGGACGAATGGACAGATGGACAGACAAGAAGTCAACAATGCAGTCCCGCCCAGGGGGTGTGATGCGCCTGTCCACATACTGACACTTCTGCTTCTCTTGCTTTCACCTGTTTCAACTCAGGGGCTTACAAAGCGACAAGCCTTAAGCCAAGCATGTGTCCCTTACTTCATTTGACATAAGCAAAGACATTGGGTAATTAATTCATAGACTGATAATGACAGACTGATTGGACCATCTATTTAATGGGCAAGCAGACAGACAGACGGATAGATGGATGGATGGATGGATGGAAGGATGGATGGACAGATGGAGAGACGGATGGACAGATGGATGGATGGACGGACAGATGGAGAGACAGACAGACAGATGGAAGGAAAGAAGGATGAATGGATGGATGGATGGATGGATGGATGGACAGGTGAATGAACAGATGGGTAGATGGATAAATGGAAAGGCAGATGGAAAAATAGATTGGGTAAACAGAAGAACAGATGGGTAGATGAATAAATACATGAATGAACAGACAGGTGGTTGGATGGATGAACAGATGGGTAAATAACAGATGGGTGGATGAAAAAACAGACGCACAGATGGATAAGTAGAAGAATAGATTGACAGATGAATGAACATACGGATGGATGGATGGATGGACGGATGGATGGATGGATGGGTGGATGGATGGGTGGGTGGATCCTGGCTTTGCATACAGTCCTTCTGGAAATAGACTTTCAGGGAAAAAACGGTTCTGTGAAATAACATAAATTCCAATTCCAACATGCTAGGAAAACTTTGTACTTCTCAGGATCTGACCCCTGAGATGATGAGCGAAAAACACACTCATCACGCAGCTAAAGTTTCTCTTCCTTGAAAACTCCAGAAGAATTCTTGGGAAGGTTCCGCCCCGATGCCTCCCATGTTCATGAGGTCAACAACAGTATTATGATCTAAAGAAGAGCTCCTTTGGAAACAACTTCCTCAAACACATGCTGAATTTAGTTCAAAGCCTGCCTGCTGCCTGCATTCCTCCTCCAAGAAACTAAGGAACAAGATCCATCAGGGAAGGTCCCTCTGTGTAAGAAGAGCATCCCAGGCACATCCTGCCCTAGGCTGGCTCCCCACAGCCTGCACCCTGCAGACGTTGTGCAGAGATAAAGATCAGTGTCCTCATACTCACTTCTAATACACACCCCCATACAGACACAGGCACCATCGGCCCCTCCCTCCACCTGCGGAAGCATCTGACTACCCTCGGCATATTCATGTCATCCATGAACACCAGAAGGCGTTTTCCCATGGGCGGGCCGTAAGTATCTTTAGTTCGCTTTTCCACATTTGCTTCTAAGTTTCTTTGGATATCCATGGACGTGGTACGGGAGGAGAAGTTGACCATTAACACAATCTGAAGCAGAAAGAGATGACGTAAAAAGCTGGCCTTTTCTTCAGGGTAGCAACAATAAACATTTGCACATAAGCTAACATCGATTTTGCAGATCTACTGGCCTCTGGACTAACTTTTTAATAATCCACTGTGAGTCAGCGCTTCGTTATTTTGTAAGTGCTGAAGGAAGAATTCCTCTTTCCTTTCAGCAGATTGTATGAGTCAACAGCCAATTGTCACACGTGAGCCTTAGGGACAAAGTGGCATAGAGGAAAGTGGACTGAGGGTCTTGTTTCTGCACAGTTCTAGCAAGGCGACTTCCAAAAAGTCATTCAACCTTTCGGAGCCTCGTTTTTCTCACTTGCAAGATGACTGTAATGCCATCTCTTTGGACTACTTCACAGGGTGACTGCATTGTATGAGATGCAATATCTAACAGCATTTGCAATATGACAATATTCAAACATAAATCATGATCGCACTGGCTGTATCTAAAGAGGTCAAAGAGAGCAGGAACAAGTGGTTCATGCTTTGGGACTAAGTGCTGGAGGGAAAGGTGAGGGACGCCCCCTGGATGCTCACGCATGTGTCCTCCGGTCCTCTTGCCACGTGCTGAGGCTGGTGAGAGCTCCTTCTTCAGTGGTTCTCACACTTAACTAATTATACATCAGCTCCACCTGCAGGGCTGTGCCACACACTTTGTGGGGCTCCATTCCCCAGAGTTTCCAATTAGGTAGATCAGGGTGCTTTTTGTTTTCTTATTTTTAAGAGGTAGGGACTTGCTCTGTTGCCCAGGCTGGCGTGCACTGTCACTCGGTCATAGCTCACTGCAGCCTTGAATTCCCAGCCTCAAGTGGTCCTCCTGCCTCAGCCTCTTGAGTAGCTGGGACTACCAGACACAAGACACCATGCCTGGTGGTCTGGGTATTTTAAACAAGTTTCCAGTGATGCCAAGGCTGTGAGTCTGGGGACCACACTTTGAGAACAAACTGCTGCCTTCCATAACTCTCTCCACCTAGGGCATCCAAAGTGCAGGTGCACACGAGCTGAATGTGTTGAAGCTGAATGTGTGCCTTGCTAAGCGACTGCATTCAGGTGTGCCTGGCTGGGCTGAGCACCAGGTGCAGAGTCCTGAGCACCAGGAGAGGGGTGTTGCAAAGGAGGCTCTCAAATGAGGCTTCCTAGTGCCTGACTCCACAAACCTGTAGGTCCCTCTGGCTGCAAACACTGCCATGCTCCCTGTGCTCATCTCCATGTTTATCCCGCAACTGCCTGAGGACCCCTCCAGAGCAGACCTTGACAGCTTGTTCACTGTCACTTGTCCTGTGCACCCCACAAGCTCCGTGCGTGGAACATATCCGACCCCCACACACCGGACACGTAGCTGGCCAGAGGAAGGAAAGGAAACACTTGAAAAGTTTTAGAAACCCAAAAATGATGGTGAATAATGTTACAGCCAGCCTCCAAGAGGGCCCCAGATCATCCTCGCCTCCAGGTGCCCACACCCTGGTGCAGGCCCCTTCCACACTGTATCAGGGAGTTCGGTGGCTTCTGTCTCACCCATAGATTATGGCAGAAGGGAGGGTATGTGACTTCCAAGGCCAGGTCATAAAAGACATCATACCATCTGCTTTGCTGTCTATCTTAAGCACTCGCTACCATGTGGAGCACACCCAAGTCATCCATGGAGAGGGCCACACGGTGAGGAACTGAGGCCTCCAGCCATGTGAAACATCATCTTACATGAGGATCCTCCAGCTCCGGCCAGGCCTCCAGATATCTACGGCCCTGGCCAACAGCTTGACCGTAATCCCATGAGAGCCTGAGCTGGAAGTCCTCAGGTAAGTGACTCCCATATTCCTGATCCACAGCACCTATGAGATCATAGTGCTCGATGCATGAAGCTGCTATGCGCTGGAATTATCTGTTACGCCGCAATAGATAACTCATACGAATAATGACTTACGTTAGTTTCCTCACTCAGATTTTTTAGGAAATTCTGGGTAGTGGCTGTCTTAGAAGTGCCAGATTCACCAACAGAAATAACAGGTTGCTTAATTTTGACCATTTGTTCCAATATCCAGGTAGTCCGAGTGGTATCCACTGTGTGAACTAAAATAGATATTAAGAATAGGGGCATCACAGCAGCTCCAATAGGGTGAGCACTCGGCAATTTGGGGTTGTTTCTAGAATCCCACAGATCCCATAAAAAACAGCAGCAAAGCCAAGGCATGCCCTCAGAAACGTTCACCCATTTAAGTGTATAATGTCATGACTCGCACAGTTCTACAGCAGCGTGAGCATCACCGCAGCCCAGGTTTAGAACACCCAAGCTGTTTTGAAGCTGCAGTTCTGACTTATACTCAGGATATTCAAAACTCAGCTTCTCCGTGGCTGACATCACTCAGACCCCTGCGGGATTTAACTTCTTTTTTTTTTTTTTTTTTTTTTTTTTTTTTTTTTTTGAGACGGAGTTTTCGCTCTTGTTACCCAGGCTGGAGTGCAATGGCATGATCTCGGCTCACCGCAACCTCCGCCTCCTGGGTTCAGGCAATTCTCCTGCCTCAGCCTCCTGAGTAGCTGGGATTATAGGCACGCGCCACCATGCCCAGCTAATGTTTTTTTGTATTTTTAGTAGAGACGGGGTTTCACCATGTTGACCAGGTTGGTCTCGATCTCTTGACCTTGTGATCCACCCGCCTCGGCCTCCCAAAGTGCTGGGATTACAGGCTTGAGCCACCGTGCCCGGCTGGGATTTAACTTCTTGACCAACACCTTCCTCTGAAGAGACAGTGAAACCACAGCATCGGGTCTGGCTCCCTGCTGCACTGTCAGGTTTTAATCCTAATGGGCTCCTGAGAAAACAGGGGCATCTCACTCTATAAGCTTAATGGACCAAAGTCGGGCACAAGCTTTGTGAAATTATTCAGCCCACATTTTATCTAAATAGCCAAAGGGGTGCATTCTGAATGTGGCTCGGTCTATAAACGCCCACGGTACACAGCTTCCAAGCCAGCGCCCTTTACAAAATTCTGCCTCGATCATTGCTGCTTGGTCTCCACGCAGCCAGCTCTGTGGACTGAACAGAGCCCAGGGAAAGGCGAAGGGAGGCGAGACAGCATCTCATCTACCCGTGGGGCTCAGCCTGCTGGGGAAAGAGCTGGAAGGCACAGCCACAGAAGATGCTCAGAGCCAGCAGCTGACAAAAATACCAAGGGGACCACCCTCTGTGCCCAGGAGGGCCCACAGTTCACCCTCTTCAGTTCTTCTCTCCCAGCTCTCTGCATGGGACTTAGAGTACCAGAGAAGCCACGGGATCTTCCTCGCCTCCTCCCGGAGTGAGGAGCACATACTCCTAAACCCAGGAACGATGGTTGGACTCTGACTTACCCAGGATATCGACAAATTTCCTCTCAGGGACATGAATATACTCTGGAACTAATTTGCTCCATGGCACCCATTGATTCCGTTTGTTATCAAAGTGAAAGTCATACAAAGTTGGAAGTTGACCTGCAGGAGATAATGGTTGATTTCACTTGGATCATAGACATGGAAATACAAAACCAGTTCTGGCACATGTTTGAAATGAACGAATGTTGCTTGCTTACTGCATGGAAGCCATAGTGAGTACTTTAATGCTGCTCCCTCACTGGACAGACACCGAATGCCTTGAACTAACGCTACTCATCCCTGGACAGACCGAATGCCCTGAACTAACGTTACACATCCCTGGACAGACACCGAATGCCCTGAACTAACGCTACTCATCCCTGGACAGACACCGAATGCCCTGAACTAACGCTACTCATCACTGGACAGACACCAAGTATTTGGAGCTTATGCTTCTTGTTCACGGTACAGTCACTGATGTGACTTGTGCACTGGTCAGACTCTTTCTGAGTATTCTGAACTCATGCTTCCCATTCACTGGACATACACTTCCCTGGGAATACAATGGTGAGGCAGAGAGCCCTGGTCCCTAGCCTTGCAGTCGTTGGAGGGCCGGGTGGGGGACAGATACCGGCAAGAAGCAGCCATTTCTCAGTGTGGAGCCCAAAGCACTACCACAGGAGAAACGCAGGCACAATAGACAATGCGAAAAAGAAGACAGGGAACCCAGGCAGGGGAGAGACGGAAGCGGCAGGTGCCCGGGAGCGCGGGAGCCCTGGCCCTTCCTGTAATCACCATCACCTCTGCCCAGGCCATGCAAGGCTTTACTTCGGCACGTGTAAGAGCTGATGGGATGGTAGAGAGGGGGAGACTGCAGGTGAGAGAGACTCAGATGGAGCCAGGAGTGCGCGTGCCAGCTGGATTGATGGAGACACCTGTCTCACCACCTCCTCTTCAACCAACATCATCTCCCACCAGTCCACGATCCTCTCCTACCTCAGCGGTCCCCAACTGTATTTGTCCTTTCTCACGCTGCTGCAAGGACACCTCCCAGCTCTCACCCACTCAGTGAACTTTTGACTTCCACATCGAACCCAGAGATCACCTCCCCTTTACTCAGAGTCATGGTCTTCTCTTGCTGCCAGCCCCTAGAGAGGCAGAGAAGACAGACTTGGGGTTTTCTTGGAGGGATTCAACAGGACAAGGCAAGGCATTTGGGGTCTCGGGCAAGTGTGGCTGAAGTGAGGGCCACCAGCCAAAGAAGTGAGGATGCAGGGAAGGGGCAAGTGGTGGGAGCTCGAGGCCGCAGCAGACACCGGCGCAACAGACTGGCTGTCCCCATGAGGCCAAATAGGAGCATGTGTATCCCGAGTCACAGAAGCAGAGCAGGCGGAGAGCGAGATTCGTGGCACAGACGAAACAGTGCCGGGTGTTGGGGGAGTCTAGGGTAGGCTTGAGGGCCTGGAGGGCTGGACCTGTGAACAGGGGTCTGGAAGTGGGAGGCTCAGAGGGTCATTCAGGTCCCCAAGATGAGGGCAAATGAGGGAGGCAGGCCGGGGAAGCAGGCCAACGTCATCGCTGAGTGAGGGGCTGGACAGCACTCCTTCAGGGGAGACGTCTGTTCTGAAAAAGAGCAGTCGGACGGCCGGCGAATACAGCAGGGACGTGTACACCTTCTGATTACTCCATAACTCTCCATCGGAAAGACTGGAGGTCATTTTATTTTAAACTTTAAAAAGACCGCCAGGTAAGGATTATAAAATGCAACTTCAAAAGCCTCCATATTCCAAGCCATGCTCAAATGTCAATAAGAGATGGACAAAGAGCGGCCCTAGCCCCGTACACGGCCTTGGAGAGCGCATCCTTTTCATCAGGCACGATTCCTTGAAGATGCACATTTTCGTGCAAAAACATAAAATGTTAATTTCATGATTTCCTATGAACGATTTACAAATCCACACTTGATTTTCTACTGTGCGGATACTCAGGAATACAGCAGATGGATTACACGGTGGAAATTGAGAGAGTTCGCTAAAATTAAAAAATAAAAGACACAGAGAAGCCCAAGGAGAAGAAAGTCCAAGTCATGCAGAATGTGAAACGCTTAAGGAGGGGCGGAAGCAAGCGCCTCGGCTGCGGCAGGAAAAGCTGACTCTCATCCGGAAAGACCATCCAGAGGGCGTCAACTCCTGCCACCGCCGTCGGCGCGCTAGCTGCTCCTGGGGGTCCCGCCACCTGCTGCGACCACTGCAGGTTCCTCCAGAGAAGCAAACTATCTGGAAGACTCATACAGACAGAAATATGGAAAAGCTTATTCACTTCCTCTAGAAATTTAACCAAAGGCACTCAGAGCAGGGAAGCAGGCAGCACTCGGTTCCCACCTGGCAGTTCCCCAGGGCTGGCCCAAACTCCTTCCGTCTCAACAGTAGTCAAGGAAGCAAGGCGTTTGATGCATTCGTCAAATTTCGCCCTTCCATCCTCAAGCAGGGAGGCTCCCAGAGAGCAGTACAGAGCCTCCAGGAAGTAGCACTCCAGCAGGTCAGGGTCTTCTGTTTCTCCTTCTAGTAACGCGTCCAACATCTTGGCTAACTGGGTTACCTGGTTCACAGGAAAATATCTGGTTCAGCCCACACGGACCACCCACCCAGAGTCTGTTCCAGTCATAAATCCCGGGATTCCTGGTCCCAGAGGATGGGAACATATGACCCCTCATGTTGGTTCAGACAGATGGAACCCAGTATTTTGACCTGCACAGAAGCAAGCATGGCACCCTCCTTGGCACCGGCCCACAATGCTACCGCTTACCCTGACTGGCATCTTCACTCCCCTTAAAGCCCCACCGTGGGCCTGTCTTTAGGAAGGAATTTCTTTTTGCTGACGGCAGGGACCGTTTCTTACCATATTCAGGTCTGTCTGAGGAACTATCGTCTTCAGCTTCTCTGTTTGTCTCCCATCCATCACCCCCTCCACTATCACATCCATGAGATAGGGCACATATTTCTCAAAGAGATTATTCAAATTGTATTGCTCCACCTATTAAAAAAAAAAGCAGCATTCCAAAGCATTTCAAGGGTTTCTTTATTTAAATGGAAGTTAGTGGAAAGCTTTTCTTGCCTAAAGAGGGTTGAGAAACAACCTCTGATGATGATACACATCTGGCAGGTGAGGAAGCCCTGACCATAGTGCCCTACACTGGCAGAGATTTGTCCTTTACAACATACTTTCATCTCATCATGAAGTCCTTCATTTCGCTGCCACAGGGTCTGCTATGCCCTTGGGGAGGAGAAAGCGAAGATAACAGGTCCCATTTGACATAAGAGAGGCTGATCATCTTAGAGTTCAAGTCACATGACCACGGTCATCCAGCAAAGAGTGTAAAGCAGCAAAGGTCCCCTCCCAATCAAGGCACCAATCACCAACAGGGATTGCCTGGGTCCCAAGACAGCTGCCTCCCACAGGACAGTGCCTCAGATGGTTCTATCATGCTTCCTTTCTTCTGCTCTTCTCCGGCATAATTATGTCCTGGTTTTCCATTCACCTCCAGCCTGGTAGCCTTTCTAGAGACACACCCAGGCCACCTGTGTTCCTTTGAGAATGTGGTCATAGCGTCCCAGGTGTGGTAGAGCCACAACCCACATATGACTGTCATATCCATCTCTGCACTTTTCACAGAAGCCTTTTGTTAAGACAACACACATTTCTGGCCTGTCACCTGTTTTGTAAATAAAGTTTTATTGGTACACGGCCATGCCCATTTGTGTACAAATTTCTGGCTGCTTTCACGCCACAACAGCAGAGTTGGGCAGTTGTAAAAGAAATAGCATGGCTCACTCAAAGCCTCAGATATTTACTATCTACCCCTTTACAGAAAAAGTGTGTCAACCTCTGGTCTAAACCAGCCAGTCCAATCATTACCTATCCCACTGGCTATAAATTATCTGGAATCTAGTAAGTGTGTCTGCCATGTTTTCACTTAATTTGTGCTCAAGGACACGGGCGGGTCAAGGACAAGGTCATTGCCTTCCACTACAAATATCCCTCTGGACTATGTCATCCAACTAGCCACCAATACTAATAACTTTAAGTTCATTTTAGAAAAAGTTTTCACCTTGTTGGGTATTTGATTAACCCATTTTTCCCAGTATGGTCGGTATTTCAAGTTTTTAGGATCCACATAAACCATTCCACATCGAGAGACAGTTGCAGGAGAGGCATACTGTAAATCTCCAACCTGGAGAAATAAAGAAAATCGATCCTGGCTACAGCTATACACAAGATAAACTAGATGTTTAAGGACCTTCTCTTAGGCAAAGTTATTACAACTGCACAGAATCTAAATCATACCAAGACAAACACAGCTTTCCCTGAGGAGCACCTGGGATTATGATGAGAAGATTACACACTTCTGATGTAACAACTTTTTTATTTTCTCTTATTATAAAATTAATGTGAAAATTAATATGTTGTGAATATCTGACAAAAATAGAAAAGTATAAAGAAGAAAATAAATTATCCAAATCCCACCACCCAAAAACAAATGTTGTTTTGGAGTGTTTTCCATTCAATCTTTTTTGTTTATTCTTTTAACATAGTTGAGATCAGGTAGTATACAACTTCATAAGTATACAACTAAACCAGATATATTAACAAACCTAGCTGTCTCTACAAAAAATACAGTTTAGTCAGCTCATCAGATAATAATATGTACAAATATTTCATGCACTGATGAATTTTACAGTTAGGAGTGGCATCAATACTAAGAGAGAGTGGAAGCAAGTCCCAGGGCCACACCTATAAAACAAGCAGTCTGTATCCTAAGCAGGAAATAGCAGGCTTTGGAGAATGGTCTCCAGGAAATAAAGAGGCTCAACAGAATACTTGATATGATAGAAAGTTTAAAAAAGAGGTTAAGATAAAGGCAAAGAGTGTGAGGGGTAAAAGGTAGGCAATTACAAACTCCAGACAAAGCAAATGGCTCTAAAAAAGAAAGAGTAAATGTAATCATAGTATATTAGTTGGTTCTTGAGTAAATATTTCTGTCATTATCATGTAAACATTATGTACTGTGAACCAACTTAGCAATATACTATTCTGATGTTAATGGTGTAAGAGATGAATTCTCACTTTTGTAGCAGTCAGTCAATAAATAATGTAGAAACCATAAAATGTGTAAAGGAAGAATATCACGCTAAGCCTGTTACTTATAGAAACTAGTCATCAGAAGAAACAATTCATGAAAAGTAAAAGTAGACACTTCTGGGATAAAGAGGGATAAAAGGAGTAAAGAACAAAGAGTTGTACTTATTAGAAACCCTTACGCATTGTTCGTTTTTTAAATCATCTATATTTACTACTACTTTAATAAACATTTACATGTTTAATTACAACAAAGACTTATGTTTAAATTTACTTTTAATTAGCACTTGCCTCAAAGAGCAGGGCGCAGTGTGCTTGGAGCCGGATGCGTTCCCCGTTGGCCAATGTCAACAGCCTGTTGTCATCCATCACAGAATTCATGTTTTCCACCCATAGAGCATCCACATCACCATCAAATAAAATATACCTGGAGCAAGCAAAGAAAGGAGAGCCATGGGTCCTAGAGAGCTTCCAATTACGGAACTTGGTATAACCTGCCCATTCATGTTGAATGTCTTTTTCCCAGGGTTTCCTAGCCAGGATCTGATAAAGAGTACCCTAGTTGGCCCAGAGGTTTGACTGAATGGTATATAAAAAAAAGCTGTTTGAGCCTATAATCCCAGCACTTTGGGAGGCCAAGGCGGGTGGATCATGAGGTCAAGAGTTCAAGACCAGTCTGGCCAACATAGTGAAATCCTGTCTCTACTAAAAATACAAAAAATTAGCTGGGCATGGTAGTGTGTGCCTGTAATCCCAGCTACTCAGGACACTGAGGCAGGAGAATCATGTGAACATGGGAGGCAGAGGCTGCAGTAAGCTGAGATCGCACCATTGAACTCCTACCTGGGTAACAGTGCAAGACTCCGTCTCAAAAAAAAAAAAAAATGCTGAGTTAGTTGCCAATATTTAAGAATTAGGGAACTTCACACAAAAATCTGATTTTCTCGCTTCTGGGGCAAACTGGAAATTCTGAGCACACAGACTTGCATTCCTCCCTTCATGGGAACAATCTGCTGATGCTGAGTGGTGGCTGACCATGGAGACAGAGAGTGCCATAGTCCCTGCCCGCCCCCAGCCCCTGGGGTATTTACTTCATTTTTCTCTTACATTCTGAGGCTGAGTATCAGCTGCTATTTAACGCTGGTTTTAACCCCTGGTGCTACAGTTAAGAGAAAAGAAAGTATTCTGGATATTCATGTGTAGTGGATCGAATAGTACCCACCAAAAGATTTGTTCACCCGGAAGCTGTGACTGTGACCTCGTTTGGAGAAAGGCCTTTGCAGACGTAATTAAGGATCTTAAGATGCAATCATTCTGCATTATACAGATGAACCCTAATCTAATGACAAATGTCCTTATAAGAGAAAAGCAGGAAGAGATGTGAGACAGGCAAAGGGGATGGCCAAGACAGAAGCAAAGACTCAAATGATGCAGCCACAAGCCAAGGAACACCTGGCACCACCAGAAGTGGAAGAGGCGAGGGAGGATTTGCCCTAGAGCTTTCGGAGGGAGTGCAGTCCTGCCCACACCTCTTTTTAGACTTTTGGCCTCCGGAAGAGTGAGATAATAAATCTCTGCCGTTTTAAGCCACCCAGTTATTTGTCATGGCAGCCCTAGGAAACTAATAATACCATGTACTTTGCTCCATTTCACTCATTTGTGCTACCTGCTGGGTCCCTTGGAGCATCTGAGTTTACAAGCCCTGGTTGACACACCATCTGTCCTGGCAGCAGGTCTACCTCCAAGGCCTCAGCTATTCAAACTTCATGATGGTTCCATTTGGTGACTATAATGGCTTACATCTCACGCAGCAAAGCCCATCTCTGCAGGATGGACGCGATTCTGCTGTGCTGAAAGGCTAGTTTGACAGTGCCTCCATTTAACTCACTGATATGAATAGATAGTTGTTTTGTTGTGTTTTTTTTGGCAGCATTAACATTTTGGTTTATTTCCTTCCCATTTTTTTTTTCTTTTTAACTTTTTATTTTTAAAGAATTTCAAACTTACACAGTTACAAGAATAAAATAGTATGAAGAACCCCCATATGGCTTTCAACCAGATTCCCCAATTGTTATGGTTTTTTGTCACATTTGCACTCTCATATACATACACACACACACTCTCTCTCTCTTTCTCTCTGAATCACTTGAGTCAGTTGCAGATAAAATGCCCCTTTCCCCCAAAGCAAGTATTTCCTAAGAATAAGCACTTTCTCTTACATAACCAGAGCAGAATTACCCAAGTCAGAAAATCTAATATTGACACATATTATTATATAATATATAGTCCACATTCAAATGTCACCAGTTGTCCCTATAGAAAGTCCCCATTTACGTTCATTATAAGAAGACTCAAAGGCCAGGCATGGTGGCTCACACCTGTAATCTCAGCACTTTAGGAGGCTGAGGCAGAAAGATCCCTGGAGCCCATGAGTTCAAGACAAGACTGGACAGTAATGGGAGACCCTGTCTCTACAAAAAAAGCAAAAATTATCTGGGCATGGTGACATGTACCTGTAGTCACAACCACTCGGAAGAGTGAGGTGAGAGGACTGCTTGAGCCCGGCAGTTCAAGGCTGCAGTGAACCATGATTATGCCTCTGTACGTAGCTTAGGCAACAGAGTATGACCCCTCTCAAAAAAAAAATAAAAAAGAAGAAGAGGAAGGTGAGGAGGAGGAGGAAGAAGGAGACGATGACTATGACAACTAGATTCGCGCAACCATCAATAGCTGCTCAAACCACTGGGTGAATGGGTGAAGGCTGGATGAGAAATGGGGTATTTACTTAGTCATAAGATATTTCCTTACAGTTGCATATCAATTGCAAAGAGGAAAACAGCACCTTTACCCAATAAATCAAGATTACCACCACCCATAACAGGGCAACCAACACCATGTGCCGTGATAAGATGCAGAGGACACAGCACCAGTCCCATGGCCTTCCTGTCAAAGAGGCGTAGCCTGAATCTAATCACGAAGAAGCAACTGACAAACCCAAACTGACAGCATTCTCTGGAACGGCTGGTCCGGAATCTTCCAGAACAAGAAAGTCATAAAAGATAAAGAAATCCTAAGGAACTGCTCAAAATTAAAGACTGCCATGAAACAAGACAAAGGGACTCAGTGTGGAATCCTGAGTTCATCCAGAATCAGGGGAAAGCGCTCAGAAGAAGTGTTTCAAAAGCCACGAGTCGGGACTTTGGACTCTTGTTGTTTAAGGATTTTATTTATTATTAATGGGATTTGATTAGAACATAAAATCAGAACCATTCCTGAGTTTACCAAAGAGATATTATAGGACCAACTAAAAGCTTTTTACCTGACACTCCCCCATCCCCAAGCCTTTCCTTACTTGACCTCACTTGGCCCCAGCCATGATATGAGGTGACGTCATCGGGGCACCATCAATCACATCTACAGATGGAAAGCTGTGGCTCAGGAGGGCACGCCTGCACACTCCACAGCACTTTGCTACCTTTCCTTGACTTACCTAGCCAGAGAACATGGTGACCAGGAGCTTGACAGTGGCTACATTTGAGGACTTAGAGTCACACAGATCAGGGTCAAATCCCCGACACTGGGGCACGTTTGCGGCCCTTCTAGGCCTCAGTTTTCTCCGTGGTAACCTGGAACAATCCCGGTACCTACCGCACTGCATCGCTAAGAAGACTGCTCACACATACAAAGCACTAAGATTGGACACCGCACTTCCTAAGCACAGCCTCTGGGTTTCCATTCTAAGTCTGTTGAAATCCAAGCACGAAGCCGCAATGTATACAATGTATAGTCCTGCCACCATTTTTGTTTTTGTTTTTGTTTCTTTTGAGACAGAGTCTCACTCTGTTGCCCAGGCTGGAGTGCAGTGGTGTGATCTCAGCTCACTGTAACCTCCGCTTCCCGGCCAATTCAAGCAATTCTGCCTCAGTCTCCCAAGTAGCTGGGACTACAGAGGCCCACCACCATGCCCAGCTAATTTTTGTATTTTTAGTAGAGATGGGGTTTCACCATATTGGCCAGGCTGCTCTCGAACTTCTGACCTTGTGATCTTCCCACCTCGGCCTCCCAAAGTACTGGGATTACAGACGAGAGCCACCATGCCGGGTCCTGCCACCATTTTTAATGATGAGCTAATTAACATTAACTAACGCAGGCTCTTTCCTACCTGCAAAGGATACTCACTTTCGCTCCTTCTTATCCGTTGGCTTGTTGATTTCCCTGAAGATGTTTGACAACACCCCATCGGTCCAGTCTCGAGTGGTGGGGTCCAGGATGCCATAGAGTTCTATGACACTCACAGCTTTGGGGTTCAGGATGTATAACTTTGTCATCAGCCCAAGCCTAAATCAAGAGAACTTTAGCCATGGTTCAAGCAAACTAAATGCATGAGGAAAACAATCTGGGTTCCCTCTGTGAGGAATTAGATGTTTTGAATTCAATCCAGAATTTAAAATGCAACCCATGTAGACCCTCCCCTGGGCTTCCCTTCACTGTTAGTGGTTTCTTCCAAACATAAAGCAACCACATTTCACCAAAACTGTGGCCACCGCACAAATGAAGTCTGGACTAGAAGCACAGCTCTGCCTTTCGAGGGCACCAAGAAGCTAAATGTCATGTATGTTTCATATTTATGCATATTACATATTCATATACATGACATTTAAGTGAATATCTCAGAATTAAGGGCGTATAGGAGACCATACTCGGTCATCCAGGATAATAACAAGGCTTTGAACTACTAATGTTCAATCCTTCTTATTTACAGGATGGCACCCGCTCTGAGTGGACTTCGTGAATCAGGCAGACGGCATTTCTCCCCACGATGCCTGTAAATACCGCAGCACTCACTGTAACACCAATTAATCTAAAGAGAACTAAACTTCACGCACTCCCCAGTTCACAACCAACAAGTCAGTAAACAATAACAATGTACATGTTATATGACACATACACAACATATGTATGTGATAGTTCTATAAACTATCTAACAATGAATTAATTAAAGAATGAAATCCCAGGCCGGGCGCGGTGGCTCACGCCTGTAATCTCAGTGCTTCGGGAGGCGGAGGTGGGCAGATCACGAGGTCAAGAGATGGAGACTATCCTGGCCAACATGGTGAAACCTCCTCTCTACTAAAAATACAAATATTAGCTGGGTGTGGTGGCACGCGCCTGCGATCCCAGATAACTCGGGAGGCTGAGGCAGGAGAATTGCTTGAACCCACGAGGCGGAGGTTTGCAGTGAGCCAAGATTGCACCACTGCACTGCAGCCTGGCGACAGAGTGAGACTCCATCTCAAAAATAAAAAATAAAAAGAATGAAATGCAGATGCCCACTTAAGAGTCAGTAAGCCACTTTCGACTGGTTTTTTTCATATGAAACATATGAAGAAATAATGGGAACAAATGACCGTCACTTACTCTTTAGATTTCATAGACTACCTAGAAATGTTTAAGTCACAAAAACTGTAGGCTTGATTTAGATTTTTTGCCAGGCTATCAGCATCCAAGGCCTTTCTGGAATCTAGTTAGTTACTGCTCAGGGGAGAAGTGAAGAGTCAGGAACCCACTTTGGGTAGAAGGCTTTCAATCCACTGCAGGCTTTTATGATACACTCTCTCTTTTTTTTTTAGAGAGAAGGTCTCACTCTGCTGCCCAGACTGGTTTGCAGTGGCACAATCCTCGCCCACTGCAGCCTCAAACTCCTGGGCTCAAGCTATCCTCCCTCCTCAGCCTCCTGAGTAGCTATACCACAGGTGCACATCACCACACCCAGCTCACTTTTTTTTAACGTAAAGACAGAGTCTCATTATGTTGCCCAGGCTGTTCTCAAAATCCTGGCCTATGTCAGCCTCCCACCTTGGCCTCCCAAAGTGCTGGGATTACAGGCATGAGCCACCATGCCCGGCTCCTTTATGATCTTCTATGCGAGAATGTACAATCACTTTTTCCTTCACAAAGAACTGCCTCTGCAGGGCTGGAGATTATAAGGCACCCAGAGAAGTGACATTCTTGTCCTGGCCACTCTGAAACCACAGCAGTGCTGCATAATGTGAATCCTGACTTACTTTAAGGAAGCAATCCGGACACCAAGAAACTATGACTTACTTTCGTTTTCAAAGTCTCCTTATAAGACAGTTTATGGAATTCTAATTTCACAAATGAACCTATTCACCACATGATGCACAAATGTGTCACTATTTCGCATTCTAAAATACCTTAACTAAGTCAGCAATAAAGTCAGTAAGCATATGCTGAGTCGAAAGGGGTGTGTAGGACAAATTTACCCTCCCAGGAAATCAGAGAGCTCAGTGGGACTCGGTAACACGGCCACCAAACGTTCCCTGTGCGCCCCCTGCAGCCAGGCCCTCCCCATGGGGCTCATACTCACTTGCTCTGGGCCTGACACAGCGTGTTAATGACTACGGACTTGCCCCCGCCTGTGGGCCCCACCACCATTGTCGTGTGGCGGGTTAACATGGTCTCGAACATTTGAACCACTTTATCCACCTGCGGGAACAACAGTGGCAGCTGAGCTAAAACCTATCTTTTTCTGAAGCAGTTTTATTGAGATATAACACACACACTGTACAATTTACCCTTGAGTCAATGGTTTCCAGCATATTCACGGAGTTGTGCAAACATCCCCATAAGCAATTTTAGAACATTTTTATTACCTCTCCCTGCAAAAAACAAAAAAATAACAACAACAACAACAACAACAAAAACCCTGTACCCATCTCTCCCAATCATGCATTTGCCTATTCTGGACATTTCATGGAAGTGGGATCCTAGAAGATGTGATCTCTCACATCTGGCTTCTTTCACCTAGCGCGTTTTCAAGGTTCATCCACGATGTAGCGTGGGTCAGTGCTGCATTCCTTTCTATGGCCAATGTCTATCCCACGGGATGGGCAGACCACATTCTGTTTCAGCAGTTGATCCATCAGTTGATGGACACCGGGTTGTTCCCACTTTTTGGCTATTATGAATATTGCTGCTCCGAACATTTGTGAACAATTCTGACTGGACGTTCGTCCTCACTCTTGGGTCGATCCCCACTAGAGAAATTGCTGGGTCTTTTTTTCTCTCTCTCTCTCTTTGGCAAAAATGTGTTGATTGTATTTTTTGGGGTTTTTTTTGTTTTTTGTTCTGTTTCTTTTTTAATTGCTGAGTCTTATGGTAACTCTCAGTTTAACCTGTTGAGGAACTGCCAGATTGTTTTCCAGAGTGGCTGCACCATTTTACATTCCTTCCAGAAAACACATCTTTTTAAACAACCATCTCCAGAGGAAATCAGGGTCACGAAAGGCACAGAAAGCTCTGGTCCATGGCCAGCACCTGCTGCCCACTGCCCAGGCCTGAGGTCTCCGGGGTAGCCTGATGCCCTGAAGCTGCCCGACCCGAGGTTACCCCACTCCTCCACCCCACCCCCGGCCTGGAGGCTCTGGGCACTTAAACTCTCAGCCAGACCCTGCCAATCAATACATTTTGGGCTTAATGACAACATATGCAACCTTACAGGCTTCAGAGGATCCAAATCCTACCCCAGCAATATCTAATTTAATTTTTTTGTGGGACTCAGGGAAAAAAACGGGGTGGGGTGGGGTGGGGGAAGAATCTCTGATGGTTAAAGCCTCAAAACAAAATATTTGAATCATTTGATCACACTTGTGAAAAACTGTATGTATACAAACACATACACACACGCACACACAGATAATCTAGCCTTAAAAAGAAATTCTGACACATGCTACAACATGCATAAACATTGAAAGCACTATGTTAGTGAAATAAGCCAAACACAAAAGGACAAAAATTATATGCTTCCACTTACAGGAGGTACCTAGAGTAGTCCAATGCATAGAGACAGAAAGTTGAGCAGAGGTTGTGGGGCATGGAGGGAGTGGGAATGTGAGCTGTTAATGGGCACAGGGCTTTAGTTTTGCAATATGAAAATGGTCTGGAGATGGATAATGGTGATGGTTATACAGTAACGTGAACATACTTAATGCCAACAAACTCTACATTTTAAAGTAGAGAAGTTGAGTTATACAAAAAGACAGTTGCAGGTAAAAATAAAGAAAAAAAAAAGTAGGGAAGATGGGCCAGGCACAGTGGCTCACACCTGCAATCCCAGCACTTTAGGAGGCTGAGGCGGGCGGATCAAGAGGTAAGGAGATCGAGACCATCCTGGCCAACATGGTGAAACCCTATCCCTACTAAAAATACAAAAAAATTAGCTGGGGGTGGTGGCTAATTTGTAGTCCCAGCTACTCTGGAGGCTGAGGCAGGAGAATTGCTTGAACCCAGGAGGTGGAGATCGCAGTGAGATCACGCCACTGCACTACAGCCTGGGTGACAGTGCGAGACTGTCTCAAAAAAAAAAAAAAAAAAAAAAAAGTTATGTTCACAGCTGCCACTATTGCTCTCCAACGCCAGCGCCGCCTCCCACTCTCCGAGCTCCAGTCGAAGGAGAGGCGGGTAAGTAAGGAGGTTTCTATACCACGGCTCGTACAAAGCAGACTGCCCGCAAATCTACCGGTGGTAAAGCACCCAGGAAGCAACTGGCTACAAAAGCCGCTCACAAGAGTGCACCCTCTCCTGGAGGGGTGAAGAAACCTCATCGTTACAGGCCTGGTACTGTGGCACTCTGTGGAATTAGACATTATCAGAAGTCCACTGAACTTCTGATTCGCAAACTTCCCTTCCAGCATCTGGTGTGAGAAATTGCTGAGGATTTTAAAACAGATCTGCACTTCCAGAGCGCAGCTATCAGTGCTTTGCAGGAGGCAAGTGAGGCCTCTGTTTGACCTTTTTGAAGACACCAACCCGTGTGCCAACTGTGCCAGACGTGTAACGATTACACCAAAAGACATGCAGCTAGCACGCCACGCATGTGGAGAACGTGCTTAAGAATCCACTGTGATGGGAAACACTTCATTCTCAAAAAAAAAAAAAAAAATTCTCTTCTTCCTGTTACTGGTCATTCTGAACGTTAGATAATTTTTTTCCCATGGGTCAAAAGGTACCTTTTGATTATGGTGGGGAAAAATAGGGGACAGAAATAAGATATTGGCAGTTTTTCCATTTTCGTTTGTGTGTGAATTTTTAATATAAATGCGGAGACATAAAGCGTTAATGCAAGTTAAAATGCTTCAGTGAACAAGTTTCCGCAGTTCAACTTTATAATAATTATAAATAAACCTGTTAAATTTTTCTGGAAAATAAAAAAGAAAGGAAGATGATCAATATTGGTGCCTGCATTTTACTGCAATTTAAAAATGGGGAGAAATGGTTAAGATGGTGAAACTTACATGTATTTTCTATACATATATTTTTAAAGAACTATAAAAGCAAAAACCAATGGGACGGACACGTGGCCAGTGATGTCATTTCCTGGCTTTACCTGGACGGGGAGGACCACGTAGCCGTTCTCCTCCAGCACCTGCTCTACCGCGTCATTGAAGTCAGGGTAGCGGATGCGAGGGCAGTCCAGCCCAGGAAACAGATCCGAAATCAAGCCGAGGAAAAGAGGGACATCTTCAAACACAAACTTGGGCAGGTTCATGTCACGCAGGGCCCTCATCAGCACCACGTCCTGCAGGAAATGAAACACATGTTTCCAGGAGATTTTCAAAGGAACTCCATGCTTTGGACTGGGTTTCCAACCCAGCAGAAACACCCTCATAAATTATAAAATACCATTTTCACATAAACATTTTATACTTTTAAGAAATTTTATACACATTTAATTTAAAATTATATAATTTCAAATTACAAAAATGTATATAACTTCAAATTATATAATTTCTGTTTTTTTACACATTTTAATTTTTAAAATTTTTACATATTTTATATTAAAATATGTGATTATATAAAATCATTAAACATGAAATATAAAATATATATATTCCATATATTTCATATCATATAATATGGACTTCATATTATATAATATACATATATATGGCCAGGTGCAGTGCCGCAAACCTGTAATCCCAGCACTTTGGGAGGCTGAAGTGGGTGGATAACCTGAGGTCAGAAGTTTGAGAGCAGCCTGGTCAACATGATAAAACCCCATCTCTACTGAAAATACAAAAATTAGCCTGGTGTGGCAGCGGGTGCCTATAATCCCAGCTACTCGGGAGGCTGAGGCAGGAGAATCTCTTGAACCCAGGAGGCGGAGGTTGCAGTGAGCTGAGATCGTGCCATTGCACTCCAGCCTGGGTAACAAAAGTGAAACTCTGTCTCGAGAAAAAGTTACACACACACACACACACACACACACACACACAATATAGATAAATGAAATATAAATTTTAAAATGAAATATGAAAAATTATATAAATTGTATACATACACTAAAATTTCATATAAATAAAAATTTACAGTTTTATATTATTTTATATAATTTATATGAATTTATAAATTATATTTGTATTATTTATAAATTATATAAATTTATAAAATCTACATAAAATGTTAATATGCATATTATATAGTATAAAATATGCATAAATTATATGTGATATAAAATACATAATTCATATTTCACATTTAATAAAATCATAAACTTTTAATAAACATAAAATTTCATACTGCTGTTTTCAAATTTCCGTATGAAAATAAAAATATAAAATAAAATATATAAAAGTAAAATATAAAATTGTATATAAATGAAAAAATAAAATAAAATAAAGGAGCACAGGCAGAGGAGTGAGGTGCGTGCTGTGATCCAGCCTTGGGGCCAGGGTGGGCCTGCTCCTGCGAGGCCGAGTGTCCTGGTGGGCTGTGTGAGGAGAAGAAAACAGATCTCAGTCAGAGGGAAGGAGCAGAACCTTCTTCCTCCCCACGTTACAGAGGGGCATGGCCATCCACACTAAAGCAAAGGTTCCTTATCACAGGAAGAACGTTTTCCTTGACCTTTAGGTGCATATATATACATATATATATATATATATGTATATATACACACACACACAGACACACACACTACGCACTGTGTAGTGTGCGTGTGTGTTTCAGACAGGGTCTCACGCTGTCACCCAGGCTGGAGTGCAATGGTGCCGTCTTGGCTCACTGCAGCCTCCACCTCCCAGGCTCAAGCAATCCTCCCACTTCAGCCTCCTAAGTAGCTAGGACCGTAGGAGCATGCCACCAGGCCCAGTTCAGTTTTTTGGTTTGGGGGATTTGTGCTTGTTTGTTTTGGAAGAAATGGGGTTTTGCCATGTTGCCTAGGTTGGTCTCACACTTCCGGCCTCAAGCAATCCTCCCACCTTGGCCTCCCAATGTGCTGGGATTACCAGCCTGAGTCACTGCACCAGGTCTTAGATGCTTTTATTTACATCTCAAAACCAAATTCTGAACTTGGGACCTGGCAAGTGTCTCCTAGAATGAGGAGTCCTGCTTCTTTCACTCAGCCTTCACTGTCTGGAAATGTGGGTGTCTCCCGGCATTACCTCCAGGATTTGGAATGCAAAAGGCCACTTTACTTTTTGTTCTGCCTCTCAGATTGGACACAGAAGCCCCTGGGATTGCAGCTACCCTGCCTTCCCAGAAGAAAGAAGCCAGTGAGTCTTCTTCCATTTGCTTAACTGTAAAGACATTTCGCAAGCGGAAGGCTGAGGGTGCATTTGAAATAGGTGCTTAGGTGGTGGTATTTGAATTCTTTACTTTTTATTCCAAAGAAGACTAAACAAATGGCAAGTATAGCTGATTTTAGGGGTTTTTAAATGTCTTCCTGTTTCAGCCACAGCTTTACTGAGTAAGAACACAGATTTACTGAGTAAGAACAAAGGTCCGAGTTTGCAAACTTTTGACGTGATAAAGAAGGGCAAAGACAATCTAGCAAAGTTGATTTTATATGTGAAGAAACCATCACAGTCTCTGTACAAACAGTTTTACATGTGTTAAGTCCACATTTTTGGATGAGAAGAGGGATTTTCCTCCTAGAAAAGGAGGAAAATCTCTCTCCTTTCAAAAAGCTTTCAACTTCTTTCTCAGAAGTCTTTGGATATTTGGTATATGCAATGTGTCTTCATTCTTCTAAGGAAGCAGCAGACTGTGCAGCAGTTAGCCCTGTGAACGCATGGCTGCGTTAAGGGCAGTGGAAGAGACAAAGCTGCTCTGAGAGCAGTGATGGGACCCTATTCCCTCCCTAGGAGGACAGACTGCAGCAAATGGCTTCCTTCTTTTCTGTAGAGCCTTAGATGGCACTTGGGACTGTTTTCCTGTTGCTGAGACTGAAAGGAAAGTGGCATCAGTGGTTTTTCAGTTCAGAAGATATGACGCACACAATAGTACAATCTCCCTTCAACTTTGGACATAGAGGAGCAGGGGAGAAAATGAGAGACGTTTCCCTGTAACTCCTTTCTCCTAAGAAAAACAAGTAAAGCCGGGCGCGGTGGCTCAAGCCTGTAATCCCAGCACTTTGGGAGGCTGAGGCAGGTGGATCATGAGGTCGAGAGATCGAGACCATCCTGGTCAATGTGGTGAAACCCCGTCTCTACTAAAAATACAAAAAATTAGCTGGGCATGGTGGCGTGTGCCTGTAGTCCCAGCTACTCAGGAGGCTGAGGCAGGAGAATTGCTTGAACCCAGGAGGCGGAGGTTGCGGTGAGCCGAGATCGTGCCATTGCACTCCAGCCTGGGTAACAAGAGCGACACTCTGTCTCAAAAAAAAAAAAAAAAGAAAGATAAAAGAAAAACAAGTAAAAAGGCCAAATGCAGCTCCATCTGACTTTATAGTGTTTTACATTTTACAGTTTCCTTTTTTGTAAAAGCATAAATAACTCTTCCTTTGTCCCCTCCAAAAAAAGAAACCCAAATGTGGGTCGGGTGTGGTGGCTCATGCCTGTAATCCCAACACTGGGAGGCCAAGGTAGGCAGATCACCTGAGGTTGGGAGTTCAAGACCAGCCTGACCAACATGAAGAAACCCCATCTCTACTAAAAACACACACACACACAAATTAGCCAGGTGTGGTGGGACATGCTTGTAATCCCAGCTACTCAGGAGGCTGAAGCAAGAGAATTGCTTGGATCTGGGAGGCGGAGGTTGCAGTGAGCCAAAATTGCACCATTGCACTCCAGCCTGGGAACCAAGAGCAAAACTCCATCTCAAAAAAAACAAAAACAAAAACAAATGTATGAAAACTCCAAAAGAATAAATTGATTCGCAGCAGTCTCTCCTCCTACGGACATGAACAGTCTTCTGTCACTGCACTCACGGCTGTTTCATTTTGTCTTAACTACCCAGATCTCTCTCTCTCTCTCTCTCTCTCTGTGTGTGTGTGTGTGTGTGTGTGTGTAACACTGTGAGTACAATCACTAGAGAAACAAGTGAGCCTGTTGCACACAGAATGGCATTGACAGAACCTTTTCTTTAGAGTAAATCCATGTAAAAACAAACATTTATTCCCCTCTTTTGTTGCGAAGAGAAAATAAAAACTCACATTCATGCTTTCATGAGAATTTTGTTAGTCTTTACCCTTCCACCACACCATCCTGAGACTACGGACTGATTATTACTATGGGAGCATCGTAAATGCTGGTACTGGAGTGAGGACATTGCGCTCGACCTTAAGCTAGCAAGTATAATTACAAGCAAATGCTATAACAGGTAAGAGACCAAAGTAAGGCCAGGCCACTGGGCGAAGCAGCAGCTAAGACCTAACACTTTCGGGTGACATCATCCTGTGCTCCGGCACCTCCCCCGCAGCAGGCAGTAAACGTGCATGAACCAGCTGAAGCCAGAGAATGTTCCAGCACCTGGTCCCTACCTCCCTAAGATCGGAGGAGCCTCTCTTCAGCTCGCCAGCCATGACCAGCACTGATTTCAGCGCTCTGAGTCCAAAATCATAGTGGTGCTGCTTGGACAGCTGCTCCCGGGCCAGCTTGTACAGAACCGTCATCTTTTTTGCCAGAGTCTTTTTGGTAGAAGAGAATGAAAAAAAAATGGAGATAAAATAAAATGATGCAAGAGCAACGGAACATCGTTCTACAAATGCAAGAAAATGGTGCAGGCGTTCCAGCATAGCTGCTCTACAAATAGCAAATTTCATCTCTAACTTTCAGAAATACCAGGGTGGGTCCTTCATTTTTAAATATGGCAAATTGGGAACTAATTTAAAGGAACATCTGTGTTACCAAAATCTTCACCAGCTTAAGTTAAAGAACAGAACCAACTGTAGGAATCACACTCCAGAAATACATCGCTTCTTATTTTGACCCAAATCTATGATTAAGGCTGTAACTGGGCCAGGTGTGGTGGCTCACACCTGTAATCCCAGTGCTTTGGGAGGCCGAGGTGGGTGGATGACCTGAGGTCAGGAGTTTGAGACCAGCCTTGCCAACATGGGGAAACCCTATCTCTACTGAAAATACAAAAATTAGCCAGGTGTGGTGGTGCACACCTGTAGTCCCAGCTACTCAAGAGGCTAAGGGAGGAGGATTACTTGAGCCCAGGAGTTTGAGACTAGCCTGGGCTACAGAGACCCTGTCTCTACAAAAAAATAAGCAAGATCAGCCAGGCGTGATGGCGTCTGCCTGTGATCCCAACTACTCGGGAAGGTAAGGCAGGAAGATCACTTGAACCCAGGAATTTGAGGCTACCGTGAGTTGGGATCTTACCACCGTACTCCAGTCTGGGTAACAGAGTCAGACCCGGGAGGGGTACCATGAGGGTACCATGATGGAATAGTTCTATATCCTGATGTGGTAACGGCCACTCCTGTCCACATCTGATAAAACATCATAGAACTAACAACACGCATACGCCAGAGAGAAAATGTGAAACCCGGTGAAATCTGCATAACGTCTATCCCTGAGTTAATGACACTTGTGCCAACACCAGCTTCCTGGTTTGGAAAGTGGACTGTGGGTATGTGAGGTGCTCTTGTGGAGAAAGGGCACTCGGAAATTCTGTGCTGCTATTGTCACAACCTCTTATGCATTGTAAATTATTCCAAAATTAAGAGTTATAATTTTAAAACAGGTGCAGGAAGGGCTGGGCGTGGTGGTTCACGCCTATAATCACAGCACTTTGGGAGGCCAAGGTGGGCAGATCATGAGGTCAAGAGTTTGAAGACCAGCCTGGCCAATATGCTGAAACCCCATTTCTACTAAAAATACAAAAATTAGCCAGGTGTGGTGACACACACTTGTAGTCCCAGCTATTTGGGAGGCTGAAGCAGAAGAATTGCTTGAACACAAGAGGTGGAGATTGCAGTGAGCCGAGATCGCACCACAGGACTCCAGCCTCGGGGGAGACAGAGTGAGACTCCATCTCAAAAAAAAAAAAAAGAGGTGGGGGAGGGAGAAGAGAGACACAGCAGAAAAAAACAAAAATCAAAGAGCCATGTGGAGCTAATGCATCCTAGGCCCCCAGTCTGGAAGGGCCACACGGAGCTAGCGTGTCCTCGGTCCCCAGTCTGGAAGAGCCACACGGAGCTAGCATGTTCTAGGCCCCGAGTCTGGAAGAGCTGCATGGAGCTAGCGTGTTCTGGGCCCCCAGTCTGGAAGAGCCACATGGAGCTAGCGCATCCTAGGTCCCCAGTCTGGAAGCAGACCCGGGTGAGTGTGCCCGCCGAGCCCAGTGCTGCCACGGCCCCACCTTGGCCCCCAGGAAGCCCTCGGAGAAAAGCATGATCTCGCAGATCTGCTGCAGGTCAGGCACGATCACAACCACGGGCCTGAACAGCGCCTTCACCGACTCGGGCAGCTCTGTGCGGCCTGCGTAGCCCGGGTTCATGGTGATGAAGATGCCCATGCGAGAGTCCAGGGTGATCTCCTGCCCTTCAAACTGGAGGATGAGAAGGAAGAAAGGAGCAGTTAGGTGACCTGGCCAGCCCGCCCTGGAAAGAAGGCCTGCAGCGAGCGTGTGGGATTCGTTTTCATGGTACAAGGCGGATGACACCACCTGTCTCCTTTTCCCTCCCGGTGTTCAATGCAGGGCCCCCCTCACTGAACCCTTGAGGAGGGCAGGTCTCAGTGGAACCCCAAACTCAGACTCGAACCCAAGGGCACCCCCTTGGAGACAGGGCCAAAGTTGACAAAGCACAGAGCCTGGGGCTGATACGAGAGGCTGTGGGACCCTCAACAGGTCACTCAACCTCTCTGAGTCTCAGTTTCTTTTTCTGCACAACAGAAATGCAACCTACCTCGTGGCACGGCTGTGGTGATTAAATGAGATAGCACAGGTTGGGAGCGCCCGGCCCACTACCTCACACAGCTCAGTTTCCATTCCTCTCACCTGGCACGCCTTTGCACCCTCTGCGGGAGCCTGGACTTCATGCAGTCACTCCCCGCTAAAGAATCCCACTTCTGCACCCCTCAAGAAACCGGTCTTCATTCCTCTGGTTGCCCCAGGTACCAATGAACCATAGAAATCCCTATATTCTTAGCCTCTGTAGCCAAAGGTTGAGTCTGGTTGTCTCTTGCTGAAGTTTTATGTGTGTGTATGTATATATATATATATATATATATATACATACACACACACACACACATATACAGACGTATACATATTTTTATTACCCGCCAGTCAGGCAGAGGACAGAAATTTTTATTTTTAGGAGGCACAGTCTACATTGCCAAGTAGAGCGCAGCCGGGAAGACAGCCAGCCTCCCCCAAAACAGAGCCACTGCCATGACTTACAAGTCCACCCTGAGACCATTCCACTGCCTTGACTTTCAAGTCCACCCTGAGACCATTCCCCCGCCCTTGGTATCGTACAAGAGGCCCAGATGGTCCCTAGGGACCAACAGACAGCTGCGGCCTCTGGCTCTGAGAAACACAGCTTCTGGAAATCTACACGCATTACATGCTAAATCCTTCTCTTGGGAGCAATCAGCTCAGCCCCAAAATACCTCAAAAGAGCTCATCCGAAGGAAATCTATCCAGACCCTTTACCAGAATCCTGAAAATACTGAACAGTCTCCAGCTGACACAATCTCTCAACACTGAGTCCCACCAAGATCTGAGAAGGCGGCAAGTGAGATGCCAGGGCCACCAGCTCAAGCTCAGTTTTCATCCCAGATCTCCCAATGTGGCTCTAAAGGATGTATAGGAGTTTTCCAGTGAAGGGGAAGGAGGGACAATTCCACTCAGATAAGGACGCATGTGGTGTCACAAGGCATGGTGTGACCGCGCACTAAGTGGCTTAAGTGACAAGCATGCAGGGCATGGAGTGGGGTGGACAGAAGCAGAAGAAAAGCAAAGGGTCTAGAAGGCCCCGGTGCAGGGAAATTGCCCAGCCAGGCCGGTCCTGCGTTCCCAGAGAAGCCCCTTTTGGGCCACCTAGATTACATAATCAGATCATGTTTCTCCCAGTTTGGATCCAGCCTTCTCAACTCACATCTACAAGCACATGCATAGGCAGAGAGAAACTGGGAATTCTCAACAACTGTTTAAAAATGTGGCCTTCTCACTTTGATCATCTTGCAAATCCTGCTTGTTACAATGTCGTAACTTTACAAGCTATGAAGGCAAAATTTCTTGTTCACTGTGATATTGTGATTACATGGAACATACGCTTTGTAAGTCAGGTTTTCTCAAACTTGGGAAGTCACCAAGAATATTTTTTCCTTTCTAGAGGGCCCTGCACACGACTTATTTGAGAATGCTGCCCCACCCCCACCCGTAACTGTTAGGATATGTCTGGAGTCAGTGTGAAGTCCTTGGACTATTACAAACCTTCTCATCAATGACGGTAATTTTGGAAACCCAATCATCTCAACTGGAAAAGAAAAAGCCAACAGATCTTCTAGAGGAAGCCTGATCTGGAGCGACAGCTGCCCACCATCTGCTGTTTCAGAGCTAGTATGGCAAGCTTCCCTCCTGGGGACACGGTCCCGGCACGTGTCTCACCTGGAACGTGGTTAACTGATGGATCAGAGCATTTCGGATCGTCTGGATCTGAGAGGAGATCACGGACAGCACAGACGCATCGATTCGATTAAACTCATCAAAGCAGCCCCAAGCCCCGCACTGTGCCAGGCCAGAGAAAATCTTCCCCACGGCCTAGGAAGAACGAAATGTCAGGACAGGGGCAGTTTTCATCTTTAAAGCTGTAAGCAATACATTTATGGATATATTTTCTAAATTAAGGAAACAATGAGATAGTTGATTGGCAGAGAAGCAGGCAACCAGCCACCTGACTAGTGGATTTTTCTGGCAGGACTTCCGAGGCCCTTCATGGGCTGGCTTCTACTCGGGATTTTACAAATCCAGATTTCTGTGTAAAACTCCTTTTCTCTTCTCTTTTCTTGAAATATCAGAAAATCTAGCAATATTGGGTCCACTTTCCCAAATGGTGATTATGAACCAAAGCTAGACAGTGAAGCCCTCTTTTTTTTCTTTCTTTCTTTCTTTCTTTTTTTTTTTTTTTGAGATGGAGTTTCGCTCTTGTCGCCCAGGCTGGAGTGCAATGGCTCAATCTTGGCTCACCACAACCTCCGCCTCCCAGGTTCAAGCAATTCTCCTGCCTCAGCCTCCCGAGTAGCTGGGATTACAGGCATGCGCCACCATGCCAGGCTAATTTTTTGTATTTTTAGTAGAGACGGGCTTTCTCCATGTTGGTCACCCTGGTCTCCAACTCCCGACCTCAGATGATCTGCCCACCTCGGCCTCCCAAAGTGCTGAGGTTACAGGCGTGAGCCACCACACCCGGCCAGTGGAGCCCTCTTTAGATGGAGTTTGGCTCTCAAGTTCGCTGCAGATCCCACCACTCTCTACTGTCTGCCGGCCGCTTTACTCGCATACATTGTCTACCTGACTCTACTAGGCTAGTGAATCGGGGACTCTTGCTCTATATCCTGCTAGCAAAGCAGAATCTTTACGCAGACACATTTAGGTTCTGAGACTGTGGGGGTGGAAGGTTTTCTACTACCTTCTTCCCGCTGTCACCATGTCACTTCATGGAAGACTAGGAGGTGAAATGCCGTGTCCCACTTTCAGCTCTCTACCCAATGAGCCAGCACCAACAGCAACAGCAAGGCCTTACCTTGTAATCCATGCCTTCGCCACAGTTGGTGACAACGCAGAGCAAGCCCAGGGCTTTTGCCAGGTCCTTGGTGGTCTCAGTTTTGCCAGTACCTGCGGGGCCAGCAGGGGCCCCACCCAGATACATGGACAGTGCCTGTTATAAGCCAAATGCAAAACATGTTTTCTGGTGCACAGAAGGAAGCAGGCGTCATTTCCAAATTCATCACTGTGACAACAGGTACAGAATAGAGAATGCGGTGGTTGCTTTTATGTGTCAACTTGACTGGGCCGCAGGATGCCCAGGTAGCTGTCTAAACATTATCTCTGGGAGTGTCCATGAGTGTGTTTCAGGAAGAGATTCACATTTGAGAAAAGCAGATGACCCTCCTCAAAATGAGTGGGCCTCATCTAATCTGCTGAAGACCGAACAGAATGGAAGGATGGAGGAAGGTGGCACTGGGGCTGCCTGACTGCTTGAGCCAGGGCACTGGGCTTCTACCCTGGGCACTTCGGGTTCTCAGGCCTTCAGACCCAGACAGGAATCTACACTACCGGCTCTCTCACTGTCAGAACTTCAAACACTACTAGGCTTCCTGGTTCTCCAGCTTGCAAATGGCAGATGATGAGAGTAATCAGACTCTATCATCACACGAGTCAATACCTCATAATAAATCTCTTCCCAAATATCTGGACAGACAGAGAGAGAGAGAGAGAGAGAGAGACAGACAGACAGACAGACAGACAGGACGGGTAGGTAGGTAGGCAGATAGACAGACAGAGATAGAGACAGCAACAGGGAAATAGAGACAGACAGGACGAGTAGGTAGGTAGGTAGATAGACAGGATGGATAGGTAGGGAGAGAGAAACAGAGATAGATGGACGGATAGGATGGATGGAAAGAGAGAAAAGAGAAAGAGGGAGGAAGGAAGGAAGGAAGAAAAGATTAGATGGATGGATGGATGGATGGATGGATGGATGGATGGAGAGAGTGTGTGTGCACAAGAGAGCGAGCTATGTCCTATTGGTTCTATTTCTCTGGAGAACCCTAACCAATACAGACAAGATTACACTATTTTTCTCAAAAGCAAAGGACTTTACACTCACAGCAGCATGGCTTCCTGCTCTCACTCATTCCCTTCATCCTGTCCCTGCAAATCCCATGAGGTGATATGGAGACAGGCCAGGTGCATGCCGCACCCACAGTAGGTAAGAGTCACAGCCGAGAAACTGTGAGCTTAAGAGCCCACCACCCTAGCCAGGTGCAGTGGTGCATGCTATGCTCCCAGCTAATCGGGAGGCCAAGGTGGGAGGATCACCTGAGGCCAGGAGTTCAAGGCAAGCCTGGGAAACATATCGAGACCTCATCTCTAATTTATAAAAAGCAAAAAAGAACACTAGCAAGCACCTGACAAGCCGTCTTGGGGGTTGCCTGCAAGCCTGCTCAAGCTCTGCCTGGATGGAAGTGTTAGCTTCATTTCCTGCACAGCAAACTAGTTTACCCTCTGTCCTGGATGGAGACACTATCTCTGTCATCCAAGGCTGCTCACCTGAACAGATAGATTCAGGACTAAAAGCTGCCACAAGACGTACAAACCACATCACACCTGCCCTGACAGTCACCCTCTTTGACATTTCTGCATTTTCCTATTGGCCTCTACTGATACCCTGACACACCACTGCTGAGAGACCAGTGTACCAGGGAGCGGGCAGCTGCCTCGGGGTGCTCACGGCCACACTGACATCCTAATCTCAGACGATGTCAATCGAGTCACATCCCGAATGGAAACGTTTTTCAAGATTTCAAAGCAACGATCTCCCTTGCTATTTCAATCCCTGCAGTCATCATGCTTCAAGCATAGAGAAAATGCCCCGCCCCAAGGTAAGTGGCAACCACGCCAGGCCGACAGTCACCTGTGTGAGCGTCAGGTAAATCCGGTCGGTGAGGGGCGTGATGACCAGCCTGCCGTTCAGGCCCATGTACTCGTAGCCATAGCCAAAGGTTCCCGTGCACTGGCGGATGTTCAGCTCATCCGGCTCCCGGTCCCAGTAAAACCGCAACTGACTTTCCCATTCAAACTCCCGAGCCTCCAGGATGCTGGATGGCAAGAAAAGTGGAGGAGGAAGTGGAAACCGTTGAGGGAGATCAAAGGACCACAAAGGGTCCCTTTTGGAGCGCCAGTGCCCCCGGAACATGCCCACCTGCCTCTTATGAAAGAATCAACGATGTCTCGGGCGTGCACGTCGATGATGAGAACGGTGTTGTATTTTTTCCTGTCGTTTTTGCTCAGGGGCATGGTGATGCGCGTCACCAGCTCATCGATCTGCCAGTGCATTTTCTTGCCGTAGTTCTTCATGGCCTGCTTCTCCCCTTTCTGCACTTTCCGGAAGACGTCTTCCACCTCCCAGGTCCACCACACCTGGCTGGCGGCCAGCACCACCATGCCTTGGTACAGGAGCATCCAATCAACCCTGCAGAAAACGCACACCTGAAAGAGGCTCTGATCAGTCCAGGGACGGGCACCAAAAACAGTGCCTTTGGGAATTTATTTCTTTGATCTGGAATAGGAAGGGCAAAGTGAAGGCTTTAGGTAAGCAAGTGCCTACATTTGTTTACCTAAGACTTGGGAGTAGGATGTTACCCACCTCTGACTAGATAGTAAAATACCAGGCCGGGGTACCCCTCCCCACAAAAAATGTTACAGGTACCTAACTCCACAGAAAGATGTCAGATCATTTTTAAATGTTTCAGGCCAGTCGCGGTGGCTCCCGCCTGTAATCCCAACACTTTGGGAGGCCAAAGCAGAGGATCACTTGAAACCAGAAATTCAAGACCAGCCTGGGCAATATAGCAAAATCCTGTCTCTACAAAAAAATAAATTGTAAACTAGCCAGGCATGATGATGCGTGCCTGAAGTCCCAGCTACTCCAGGGGTCCTAAAGTCCCAGCACTGGAGCCGAGGAAATGGAGGCTGCAGCGAACTATGATAACGCCAGCGTACTCCAGCCTGAGTGACAGAGCAAGGCCCTGTCTCTAAAAAACAAAATAAAATAAAACATTTGATAGGTTTTTAAACTTACTTGGTATTTTGGGTTTACTGTAAGAAGTAAAAAAAAAAAAAAAAAAATTCCAGGCCAGGCACGGCGGCAGATTGCTTGAGCTCAGGAGTTTGAGACCAGCCTGCAGAATACAGTGAAACCTTGTCTCTACCAAAAATACAAAAATTAGCCAGATGTGGTGGCATCCACCCGTAGCCCCAGCTATTCAGGAGGCCGAGGTGGGAGGTTTGCTTGAACCCAGGAGCTCAAGGCTGCAGTGAGCCGAGATCACACCACTGCACTCCAGCCAGGGCAGCAGAGCAAGACCCTGTCTCGAGAAAGAAAATTAAAATTCCAACAAAGAATTTCATAATCTCCGACCACACTGCCCAGGCTGGCCAGGTTGCATCGTGCTTTTGAATTTCTTCCAGTCTGAAAGGTGAAACAAAACATCCCATCCTGCTGTAATGTGCAGATCCTGTGGAGTCCTCTTTTCGTATGTTTATTGGCCACTTGGATTTCCTCTATAGAGGCATTCACTTGCGGAGCTTGTGAGTGCCTTGAAATACATTTAGGCAAGCTTTTCTTCTAAAGTGTACTTAAAAAATAATGGACTCAGAGCTGAAAATGCCTGACAAGGTTAGACTTTGTGTCCACCCAAATCTCATCTCAAATTGTAATCCCCATCACTCCATGTGTTGAGGGAGGGACCCGGTGGGAGGTGACTGGATCCCGGGGGCGGTTTCCCCCATGCCCTTCTCATGATACTGAGTTCTCATGAGATCTGATGGTTTCCTAAGTGTTTGTCAGTTCCTCCTCCTCACTCTCTTTCCTGCCACCTTGTGAAAAACGCACTTGCTTCTCCTTTGCCTTCCAGCATGACTCTAAGTTTCCAGAGGCCTCCCCAGCCATGCAGAACTGTGAGTCAATAACCCTTTTTCCTTTAACAATTACCCAGTCTTGGGTATTTCTGTATAGCAGCATGAAAACAGACTAATACAATGCCAGGACTGGAAAAGTGACTGTGGATTACCATAGTCATTATCTTGATGACGTACAGTTAATGGCAAAATAAATTTAGAAGAGTATAAAAAGAACGTTGATCTTTGTTGGCTCATTTTAAAATTGTGTGGTGCAGCTAAAGCCTGAAGATGAATTCACAGTACCTATGATCCCTACATATCAGGAGGGACACAACAAAGATTATGAAGGCCCAGAGGACGACACTGGAATGATGAACAAAGATGGGTCTTGCAAAGCACAACACACCTGGAATCGGAAACAGGAAGAGGTGAAAGCTGAGGCCACGGGATCAGAGAAGATAGAATGACCAGGGCAAAGCTAAGAAAGCCTAGGATGCTGGTGTTTCCTGGGACTAGATACACCTGGCCCTAACTTCTCAGTGACGCCACACGTGTCAGCACAAGCAAATCAACATGCTCATCTGGTCCCCCTGTTGGAAGCAACAAGTTCATGTGCTTCAAGGAGCATCTGGATGAGAAAAAGATCTTTCAGTCCTCAGGCTGCATTCCGTCACTCTTTTCCACCAGGTAAGCATGGCCAAATGTAGCGATGCCCTAGCAAAGTGGCGGCCATCATGCAAATAAAATCAACTGATACAGATGTAAAATTCACAGTATTCTGAAGCATGAAAGAGACTTTAAAACATTCTGTGATTGCTACATACATAAGGCAGAGATTTCTGTCTAGTTCATTTTGAAATAGCATCTAGCGTAGTGAATAGCCCAGAGCAGGGGCGGAAGAAATATTAGTTAAATGAATGCTAGAGCCACCTCCTATCAGCTCACAAGACTAATTGTCAAATATTCAGGAATTTGGCAAGCTAGTTGTTAAAACACTTACTTTTATTTCATTTAGCTTTGAAATCAGCCATGGCAGAAATATTTGCACCATGGAAATTGGCAAATGATTTAAATCAAAGCTTTAAAAAAATTTTTATAGACACCCAGTTTACCAGCATACCACTGAACATATCTACATAAAAATGCCAACAACTTCTTGATATGCCACAGTACCTCAAAAACAGTAGGATCATAATCAAATAAACATTATGCTATTCTCTAATAATTTATTTTTAAGTAGATATTTTCACTTTTGCAAATTAAAAAAGGCAGTGTACAAAATCAAGAGGATGGTGTTCTCATAATAGCAAGAAAGATTTTATGTCTATATTAAGGCCCTGCCAAATATACTCCAACTTCATGGGGGATCCTGCCTCAATCTAATAGGACAAGTTAGCCAGAGTCTTTTCCAGTTGGACTGCACTCAGCTGCTAGGAGCAGGCAAGGCTCAGCATGATATCCTGAAGCCTCTCTAGCCACAAAAATCAAAGAATGATTGAAACTCAGTAAATATTTCAGAAACAACATTACATACACATAATCTACTAAACACGTAGCTTCTGGTGGTTCACTAAGTCAGTGGTTCGCATGCTAAGGGTGCTGGGAATCTTCTGAGAGCTTGCAAAAACACAAATCCTCAGGCCCCACCCCCAGAGTGCTGATGGGCAGGTGTGGGGTAAGACCCAAGAATCAGCATTTCTAACAACCCCAGGTGCCCTGTGCTGCCATCAGGGAGCACACTTTGAGAGTACTGCACGTGGTGCTCATGTAAAGACTGCCATCTTGCCCAGGTGTGGTGGCTGACGCCTCTAATCCCAACACTTTAGGAAACCAAGGTGTGGGGGGATCGCTTGAGCCCAGGAGTTTGAGACCAGCCTGGGTAACACAGTGATATTCCATCTCTACAAAAAAGTACAAAATTAGCCAGGTACGGTAGCATACAACTGTAGTCCCAGCTACACTGAAGGCTCAGGTGGGAGGGTCTCTTGAACCTGGGAGATCAAGGCTGCAGTGAATCATTGTGCCACTGTACTCCAGCCTGGGCAACAGAGCGAGACCCTGTCTCAACCAATGAATCAATAAAGACATCTATCTGTCTGCTAATTACCTATTCCAAAAACATAAATCTCATTTAGAATGTCAGTCACTCTACTCCAAGCCCTTAAAATGAATCCACTGTGACTATGAAGTAGGATAGACCAATGCACATCCACATTCACAGTCTTACCTGCTTCTGTCCTCACAGTATCTAAAAATAGCCTCTTTGGTAATTAGTCTATTAGTTCGTCTCATTTCATTCAAAACTGCCGTCATCCAATCCTCCACACGCCCTTCAGCCCGCACGATCTTCCGAAACTCCATGACTTCTCCTTCTGCTGAAATCATCGCAGACACCAGTTTCTCTCCACTATCGCCGTCATGAAACCTCAGCGATGCTATGTTGTCGTACATCTGCAAAACAGGGAGAGGCGACCCCATAAGACCGTCACTGAGTTCTGGAATCAAAGACCAGCCAGCGGTCCTCCATCCATCAGAGCTGCCATGATGCCAGCAACAGCAACAGGTGAGCTGAGATCACAGGCAAGACAGATGTTGTCCATCCCCGTGTGTGGCCATCTGAAAGACATTTACTGGGCACTTTCATTTACTCCGTTCTGTGCAAGGATCTGTGGAAGACTGAAAAAGAAAGCAGCAGCAGCCAGACTCTGTCCCTAACACTGCTGGAACGGGGAGCTATCTAGACAGGAGCCAGCGGAACGTGGGGGAGACGGAAGGGTGATTAACACCCCAGGCTGGGGAACAGAGACCTGTGGCGAAATCCCAGCTTCCCCAATGTCCAATCCAGCAACTAGGGGTGAGTTGCTCCTCCTCTCTCTGCCTGGAATTAACATAATCACGGCACTTAACAAGGTGGGCTTGGGACAATCAAATGAAACAATCTGAGTCAATTGCTGGCACATTGTTAAACACTTGGCATTTGTTGACTATCATCATTGTTATGAATCAGAATAATATTTAGGAAAACGGGTCCTTTACGGCCCACCATATAGAACAAGGCACTCGCAAATCAGAGAGGAGAGGAAGACAACAAACAGGCTTTAAAGAATAAAATCAGGCTGGGCGAGATGGCTCACACCTGTAATCTCAGCACTTTAGGAGGCCAAGGCGGGCAGATCATGAGGTCAGGAGTTCAAGACCAGCCTGGTCAATATGGTGACACCCCATCTCTATTAAAAATCCAAAAAAATAGCCAGGCATGGTGGCACATGCCTGTAGTACCAGCTACTCAGGAGGCTGAGGCAGGAGAATCACTTGAAGCCAGGAGGTGAAGGTTGCAGTGACCCAAGATCACGCCACTGCACCCCAGCCTGGGTGACAAGAGTGAGACTCTGCTTAAAAAAAATAAAAGAAGAATAAAATCAGAGGTTTGCAAAAGAGGCGAACAATAAATGAAGTATTCCTAACGCGGTATTTTCTATAACAGTAAAATACTTATTTGTTTACAAAAATGGAAGCAGAAGGCCGGGCGCGGTGGCTCACGCCCGTAATCCCAGCACTTTGGGAGGCTGAGGCGGGTGGATCACAAGGTCAAGAAATCGAGAACATCCTGGTCAACATGGTGAAACCCCGTCTCTACTAAAAATACAAAACATTATCTGGGCATGGTGGCGTGTGCCTGTAATCCCAGCTACTCAGGAGGCTGAGGCAGGAGAATTGCCTGAACCCAGGAGGCGGAGGTTGTGGTGAGCTGAGATCGCACCATTGCACTCCAGCCTGGGTAACAAGAGTGAACTCCATCTCAGAAAAAAAAAAAATGGAAGCAGAAAGCCAGGCACAATGGCTTATGCCTGTAATCCCACCACTTTGGGAGGCTGAGGCGAGAGGATTGCTTGAGCCCAGGAGGTAGAGGCTGCGATGAGCTGTGACCACACCATTGCTCTCCAGCCTGGGAAACAAAGCAAGGCCCCATCTCAAAAAAAGAAAAAAAGTGGAAGCAGAATACTGTATAAGCCTCCCCCTTGAGAAAGGAAAAACTTGCAGTCAAAAATATGAATCTTACTTTAAGAAGGAAGTTAGTGTTAATTAAAAGTAAGGCATGGAAGAAAGTACTTGTCCTAAGTACTCTGTTGATATGGAATGAGGGAATCACCCTGCAACACTGGTTCTCAACCAGGGATAATTTTGCCACCAGGGACACTGGCAGTGTCTGGAGATGTTTCTGGTTGTCACAACTGGGGAGGGGGTGCCACTGGCATCTAGTGGGTCACAGCCAGGAATGCTACTTAATGTCCTGCAATGCACAGGACAGCACCCATGGCAGAGTCTTCCAGCCCCAAATGGCAGCAGTGCCGAGGCTCAGAGCCCCTGCTCCAGGCCGAAGCTAGATGAAGAGCTTTGATTAGCAGGCCAGCGACCGTGTGCGGCCAGCCTCTGTTCTCTCTCACAAGGGACAGTTTTCTCTGTTGTTTCCTGCCATTCAGGAAATGGTTCACGGAGACATATACATTTGTTTTTAAAGTATGAAATTATGGTCTGGAAGGAATCACAACAGATTCATGATAGTGGCTGCTCTAGAAAGTAAAGGAACTATGAATGGGGAGGGGGACCAAGAGTACGATGAACCTGCACAACTTTACAAAACAGACAAACCAAACAAGACTGAACGGTAACAAGTGCCAATTCTGGGTAGTGGAGAGGGTTATTTAGCCAACATCGAAAGGCAGGCACTGTTCAAAGTACTTTATAAATAGTAACTCATTTCATCTTTATAACAGCTCTACTGAAACAGGTAACTATTGGGGTTACGCCCATTCGCAGATAAGGAAACTGATGTCCAGAGAGATCAAGTAACTTGCCGAAGGTCACACAGAAACTCAGCATAGAGCAAAGATTTGGACCCCAGCAATCTGGTTCTAGAGTCCACGTGCTAAACCACTATCCTCTAATGCTTCTCTGTTTAATATATTAGTCTTTGTATATTTCTTTTTTTTTTCTATTTTTGGACTGTGGAAAAAGAGCTAAATCTGCTGTGATTTCAGACTGTGAATATCATCAGGCTTACGCTTCAAATAAAAACTCTAGGACTGAGTGTGGTGGCTCACACTCATAATCCTAGCACTTTGGGAGGCTGAGGTGGGAAGATCGCTTGAGTTTAGGAGTTAGAGACTAGCCTGGACAACATAGTGAGACTCCGTCTCTCCAAAAATATATATAAAAATTAGCTGGGCATGGTGGTGTGCACCTGTGTTCCCAGCTACTCCGGAAGCTGAGGTGGCAGGATCACTTGTGTCAGGGAAGTTGAGGCTGCAGTGAGCCTTGATTGCAACACTGTACTCCAGCCTGGGCAACAGAGCCAGACCCTCTCACAAAACAAAACAACCAACCAACTCCAGCAGCATTTCAGTCTTAACTCTCTGGGCTGGACCTCATGGCAAGGCAACCAGGGAGGACCAAAGGCGGTGCTGAGGCTCACACAGGGAGCCCCCTCTGCACCCAGAGGGCTGACCTTGATCATATGCTCCTGGACGCAGAGCGGGTCGCTGCTCCCCAGGATGCTGAGCAGCTCGTCGTCAGAAATGAAGAAGAACCTCGGAAAAGCATTCCTCTTCGAATCCAAGTAGTCGTTGAGGCTTTTCTGGCACTTCTCCAGGCCCTCGCTGACGTTCTGCAGGTCACTGAGGCGGTTCGGGGCTTCACAACACCTCTTGATCACGGGATCTTTCAAGGTCTCGGCCATGATCTGGACCAGGACAGAGGACAGCCATTAAGCAGGGTGAGCAGGGAGAGGGGAGACACTGTTCTTGATCCCGGAACAGGCACTCACCCAAGCCCAGGCACAGCAGAGACAAAACTGACAAGTTGCCCAGTGCCATCAGCTTTCAAGGGACTGATTTATCATTTTTAGACATGCATATCCTTACCACCTTCTAACGTACCACAGGTAATCAACTGGTTTCTGATTTTTCATCATCCCATAAGAAAGCCAGCTGCACAAGGAAATGATTTTTTTTTTTTTTTTGGTTTTGCGCACTGATGGGTGCCACCCTACCCTACAGCAGTGCTAGCACATAGTAGGTGTCCAATCAACATCTGTTGCGTACAATTCCACTGTGAGCAATTTGTATATACAGAAATCACAGCAGCATTCTTTATCATAGCAGAAAAAAGAAGGAAATAGCTTCAATGTCCAACAACAGGTCAATCGTCTGCTGTGAGTGATAATTTCGATGTTTGTTTATTAAAACAGGTCAAACTGTTCAATGAAAATAGCCAATGATATTGGTAAGATTGATTCCATTTTCATGCCTGTAATCCTAGTGCTTTGTGAGACCAAGACAGGAGAATTGTCTGAGGCCAGGAGTTTGAGACCAGCCTGGGCAACACAGCAAGTCTCCATCTCTACTAAAAAATAAAAACAAAAACAAACTTTTTTTTAAGTTAGCCAAGTGGGGTATTTCACACCTGTAGTCCCAGCTACCTGGGAGGCCAAGGCAGGAGGATCATCTGAGCCCAGGAGTTGGAGGCTGCAGTGGGCTATGATCACACCACTGCACTCCAGCCTGGGCAACAAAGTGAGACCTTGTCTCTTAAAAAAAAGAAAAAAGGCAGGGCGCGGTGGCTCAAGCCTGTAATCCCAGCACTTCGGGAGGCCGAGGCGGGTGGATCACGAGGTCGAGAGATCGAGACCATCCAGGTCAACATGGTGAAACCCCATCTCTACTAAAAATACAAAAAAAAAAAAAAATTAGCTGGGCATGGTGGCACGTGCCTGGAATCCCAGCTACTCAGAAGACTGAGGCAGGAGAATTGCTTGAACCCAGGAGGCAGAGGTTGCAGTGAGCCGAGATCGCGCCATGGCACTCCAGCCTGGGTAACAAGAGCGAAACTCCATCCCAAAAAAAAAAAAAAAAAAAAAAAGTTGTACACAATGTGATTATAATTACGCTTTTTAAATTAATACACATAGGAAAAAGATAAAATGAATATAGTGATGTGTTAAAGTGGTCCCATGAAAGTGACAAAACCATGAGAGGTATGTTTTTCCACTGTTCTACATTTTCAAAATATTTTAAACAAGCAAATATTGCTTTTATGATAAATGTGAAAAAGATTTGGTGTCATATGCCAGCAGCTAAAAATCCAACAGAAATTTGTATTAGATAGATTAAGGTCATACATAATGACAGGAAAAATTCAGAAGCTACTAGTGGACTAGGCAAGGTGACCCACGCCTGTAATCCCAGCGCTTTGGAAGGCTGCGGTGGGAGAATCACTTGAGGCTGGGAGTTTGAGACCAGCCTGGACAACATAGCAAGATCCTATCTTTATAAAACATTTTTAAATTCGGGCATGGCAGCACATGCCTGTAATCCCAGCTGCTTGAGAGGCTGAGGCAGGAGGATCTCAGCCCAAGAGTTCGAGGCTGCAACAGAGCCTGTTGCAGACACTGTCTCTAAAAAGAGAGAAGCCACTAATGGGAGAAAATACAGTGTGCAAATAAAAAGTACAAATATCTCAGATCACTGCCCTTCTTTCATTACTAAAATAGAAGTGAGTCACTTGCCCTTTTAAATACTCTATCGATGTTGTCAAACTTTTTTGCCTCTTCTGGAAGTTGTGATCTTATATCTCCACCAATAAAAATACTTTCAAGATACATCCATTTTCTCTGAACCAACATCCAAATCTGTAAATGTACAAAAGGTCAGTGTCAGCAGTGATTATCAGATACCTCCAGGAATGGATAGCAAAGCCCACCCTGACGTGGGACAGACCCAAGTCAACTCAGACGGAAGGACCTTCCAGGCAAGGTGACAGAGTGAGCATCTGCACGGCTGAGCTCCCCTCCACTCCAAACGAATGGGAATGCTAGGGAAACGCAACTAATGGCCACACTCAAAAGCAAAAGGAAGCTCTCCATGCAGCCCAGCATAGGTAGGAAAACTTCTAGTTATGAAATGGGGGTTAAGCCTGTGACCCACAATCACCAAGGACAGGCCATGCCAAAGCCACACAAAAAGGGAACCAAATACCACGTGCCTGGCAATTCCGCTCCTAGGTAAATTCCAAAAGAACTGAAAACAGGGAGCCAGGCACAGTGGCTCATGCCTGTAATCCCAGCACTTTGGGAGGCCAAGGCGGGCGGATCACAAAGTCACGAGATCGAGACCATCCTGGCCAACATGGCGAAACCCCGTCTCTACTAAAATACAAAAATTAGCCGGGCATGGTGCTGGGCACCTATAGTCAAGCTACTCCAGAGGCTGAGGCAGGAGAATCATTTGAACCTGGGAGGCAGAAATTGTAGTGAGCTGAGATCACGTCACTGCACTCCAGCCTGGCAACAGAGCGAGACTCTGTCGCAAAAAAAAAAAAAAAAAAAATTGAAAACAGGGACTCAAGTAATTGTGCATAGATGCCGACAGCAGCACTGTTCACAATAGCCAAAAGGTGGAAACAACCCAAATGTCTATCAGCCAATGAATATTGGAAAACAGTATGTTTGAAAAACAACATGTGCTCAATCCATACTAGGGAATATTATTGGGTCCTGAAAAGAACTGAAGCACTGACACATGCTGCAACACGGAAGAACCTGGAAACGTCATGCTAAGTAACAAAAGCCAGACGTAAAGGATCGTATATTGTGTCACTCCATTTGTGTGAAACATCCAAAATAGGCAAATCCACTAACACAGAAAACAGACCGGTGGTTGCCAGTCTGTTTCTGAGGGAGGAGATGGGTAGGGAGTGGCTGCTTAAGGGGTACTGGCTTTTCTTTGGTTTGATGAAAATCTGGAAGTACAGGTGGTAGTTGCACAACATGGTGAATGTACTAAATGTCACTGAATTGTGCACTTTACAACAGCCAGTTTTATGGTATGTAAATTTCACCTCAATAAAAACAAATTTTTTGACCAGACACGGTGGCTCACGCCTGTAATCCCAGGACTCTGGGAGGCTGAGGTGGGCAGGTCACTTGAGGTTAGGAATTCAAGACCAGCCTGGCCAACAAGGAGAAACGCCATCTCTACTGAAAATACAAAAATTAGCTGGGCATGGTGGCAGGTGCCTGTAATCCCAGCTACTTGAGAGATTGAGGCAGGAGAATCACCACTTGAACCTGGATGGCACAGGTTGCAGTGAGCCAAGATAGCACCACTGCATTCCCACCTGGGTGACAGAGCAAGACTGTGTCTAAAAAAAAAAAAAAATTATTTTTAACTCGCAAATTAAAAAACAGTGCTATATCCTACAGAAGAGCTTCCACTAACACAAAGTTATAGACAAAACAAAGAAACAAACAAAGCAAGGCCAAGAAGCCCAGGCATGATGGAGGCCCGGATCTCACACCTGGCCAGGGAACCAGGCCTGGCTTCGTCCCACCCAAGGCTTGGGCTGTAGCCAAGAACAAAGTGCTTCCCGTGGTCTGGGGAGGAAAAAAAGCCAACCACACAAAAATGGTGCAGTGAGACTGGGAGCCAGAGAGGTCTGGACAAGTATTGCCCAAAAGGAAGAAAGCCCCAAACCACCTATTAGAAGACCTTGCTGCTTCCCAGTGTGACAGGCCCCAGGTTAGAGAGGCTGCAAAAACAGGTGACAAAGTGAAGCAGATACAAGAAACAGAAGTCATGTGAGATGAGCTAGAAAAGAAACCCAAAATCCCACGGAGGAAAACCCACCGTAAGAGACAGTCAACAGACATTTTTTTAAAAAAAGTGTAGCGAAACCTGAAAAGGAATTTAAAATAAATATGTTTCTAACTTTCAGGGCGATCAAGGAGGCAAAAGCATCCTTGCAACAAGAACAGGACAGTATCAAAGACAGAGATATATGAAAAAGAAGCAATTAGGAATCTTGGAAATGAAAATCAGCCACTGAAAGAAAAACTCAGATCAATTCCTCTAATAATGCACTTCTGCCCTCAAAATAAATCAAGACAAAAAAGTAAGAAAGAGGATCATTTGTTTCTAAGCACCAAATATCCTCATATAAAAGCTCTTTCCTGCTATGCACTGGCTGAAACCCATCTTTTGTTCATCTTTTCTCTCACCTCAATGACTTCCCCTATTAGAGAAAGCGTTTTTTCCCATTTGTGCACAGTTTGCAGAAAAGGCCCCACAAATCTGCTTCCTGAGATGCTCTGCAGGTTGAAAGTGTTGTCATCAAGACACTGGATAATTTCATCGACGGAACCCAGGATGTAGCCCCGCTCCTGGGTGCCTTTGTAATACTTGACTACGGTGAATTTCATATTTTCCCAAGTGTCTAGGATTTCCTTCACAGCCTGGTCAGGAATAGAAAAAGAATGATAAGAATGATTCAGGCACACGAACTGTAAAGAGCAAGCCCCAACCCCAAAACATCTTCCTTAGCTTGCTTCTGGCCAACAACGCATTCAGAGTCCTGGGTCTGTTTCCTGAAAAGTCGGGATTCTGTCATGGTCATAACAGTCATTTATTGCTATGTAGCAGGTAGGCATGTCACATATGCGATCTCATTCAGTCCTTGAAGCAAATACTTCAAAGTATTGTGGTAGGGATTATTATCACCCACATTTTACAGAGATGGCAACTAAGGCTCAAGAGACATGAAGCTCAGTTGCCAAGCCCCAGAAACAGGGTCTAAATCCTACAGTCTGCTCCCAGAGTCTGCACAGTTATGGGATCCTGTCCCTGTGCTTACTTTACTGTCTAGAAAACCAAATTACAAAATGATAGGCCTCTTATGATTCCATATTCAAAACAATCTGTATTGAGGCCAGGTGTGGTGGCTCACGCCTATAATCCTAACACTTTAGAGGGTCAAGGCAAGTGGATTGCTTGAGACCAGGAGTTCATGACCAGTCTTGGCAACGTAGGGAGACCCCATCTCAAAACAAAAAAATCTATATTGATACATATGTATATGCGTATACATATGTATGTGTGCAGATTATATGTATATTATGTTTATGTTTGGTATATTGTGTACACTGTGTGTACATGTGTGTATTTTATGTGTACATGTGTATATTAGGTACATTGTGTGTAGATTGTGTGTATATGTGTATATATATATATATGTACATCATATGTATGCATGTATATTAGTTACACTGTGTGTATACTGTATGCATATATATACATGTATATACATTATGTGTATGTGTGTATATTAGGTACCCTGTGTGTACATTGTGTGTATATTAATATACCATGTACATTATATATACATGTATATCTTAAGTAAACTATGTGTACATTGTGTGTATATGAATACATAGTGTACATTGTATGTATGTGTATATATTAGGTACACTGTGTGTACATTGTGTGTATATGAATAGTATACAGTGTGTGTACATGTATACATTAGGTATACTGTGTGTACATTGTATGCATACAAATAGTGTACATTGTGTGTATGTGTGCATATTATGCACACTGTGTACACACTGTGTATATGAATACATAGTGTACATTGTGCATACATGTATATATTAGGTACACTGTGTGTACACTGTGCATATGTACACATGTATATACCTTATGTGTCTTAGGTACAGTGTGTGCACATTGTATGTATATATTGTGTTTACATGCATGTGTATATGTATATACATGTGTATATACATGTGTGCTATACTATGTAGAGTCATGTGCTGCATAAGGATGTTTCAGTCAGTGATGAACCTGGAATACAACGGTGGCCCCATAGGACTATGAGACCGTATTTTGACTGCACCTTTTCTACGTTTAGATACGTACGTACTATTCAGTTACCATGGCTGACAGTACTTAGTACAGCCACTCACTGTCCGGGCTTGCAGTCTAGAGCAACAGGCTGTATCCCATAGCCAGGGTGTGTAGTAGTCAGCCCAGCTAGGTTTGTTTGCACAATCATGAATCAACTCAGGACACGTTTCTCAGAATGGATCCCATCATTAGGTGACACGTGACTGTATACATGTATGTGCATATATGTGTATGTGTGTAGCTGTGTATGTTTGTGCATACACATGCTCAGGCATATGTGCACACGTATGAGTAGTATGTATATATGTATATGTGTACGTGTGTGCATACATTTTTAAGAAGGGAAAGAAATACACTAAAAAGTTTTGTTTTTTTTTTTTTGAGACGGAGTTTCACTCTTGTTACCCAGGCTCGAGTGCAATGGCGCGATCTCGGCTCACCGCAACTTCCGCCTCCTGGGTTCAGGCAATTCTCCTGCCTCAGCCTCCTGAGTAGCTGGGATTACAGGCGCGCGCCACCATGCCCAGCTAATTTTTTGTATTTTTAGTAGAGACGGGGTTTCACCATGTTGACCAGGATGGTCTCGATCTCTTGACCTCATGATCCACCCGTCTCGGCCTCCCAAAGTGCTGGGATTACAGGCGTGAGCCACCGCGCCCGGCCTAAAAAGTTAATAATTATTTTGAGGTGGTGAGATTATAATTTTTTTTCTAATTTTCTAACATGAACATCTATTACTGCTATCTAAAAAAATCAATGGCAAAATAAATATATAAGAAAAAATAATAAAATGTTTTAAACAATGGAAAATGAAACTATAATTAGGAACAATGAAACAATTTTTTTTTTTTTTTGAGACAGAGTCCTGCTCTGTTGCCCAGGCTGGAGTGTAGTGGTACAATCTTGGCTCACTGCAACGTCCGCCTCCTGGGTCCAGCGATTCTCTCCTCAGCCTCCCAAGTAGCTGGGACTACAGGTGCATGCCACCCTGCCCAGCTAATTCTTTGTATTTTTAGTAGAGATGGGGTTTCACCAGGATTACAGGCAGTAGCCACTACACCTAGCCAACAAATACGTCTTTATTACGGAAGTATATCAAGCACTAGAGTAAACACGCATTCTTTTTTTTGTTTGTTTGCTTTTGTTCTTTGAGACGGGCCTCACCCTGTCACCCCAGCTGGTGTGCAATGGCACAATCACAGCTCACTGCAGCCCCCACCTTCCAGGTTCAAGTGATCCTCCCACTTCAGCCTCCCAAGTAGCTGGGACTAAAGGCATGCCACCACGTACAGCTAATTTTTTTTTTTTTTTTTTTTTTTTTTTTTGGAGAGATGAGGTCTCGCTATTTTCTCTTTGATTTAAAAAAAAGGTTGTTTTTTTAAAAACTGTTTTTAACTGAAGTCTAACCTTCTCAATGGCGACCTCCTTGACCGCAGCAGTGACAATCTCATTGAGAACTTCCGTATGCTTGTGCAGTTCCATAGCAAACATGTTTTCCAAGGTGAAGGTTTCGGTCATTTCGAAAAAGACAGAAGTTTTCTCCATAAGTTCTTTCCAATGCCTGAAAGCACATCGGCATTCAAATCTTTAAGCTTACTGGATTTCGTGAGGAATTCAGTTACAGGTATTGATCGACTTACAACCTATGCCACTTCTGACCATTCGATGTTACGACCACAATCGCTAGCCACGACTGCTCCGCGTCTGGCAGCGCAAACGTTGCCCGGCTGGGCATCCGACAGTGCGGACCAGCTTCCGGCAGCACTATCATCTCCGCGTGCACCATTTCAACTGTTATCCCAGACTCGGTGCAGCAATTTGTGTTTTGTACATGTTTATATATTTTGATATGTTTTGCAATTGGGAAAATGTTTCCTATGGTGTTTTTTTACACCTGTATTTTGTATTTTTGTATGCACTCTGTATTTTGTAATTTTGTATGTTTTGCAAATATTAAACCAGTTGTACTGGTAATGCAGTGTTTTACTTAAACCTGACGAATGTAAAAATAAGAAACAAAGTAGTGTAGAGATGATACAAATGGCATAAAATGAACAAAGAAAATTATGATATATAACAATAATGAAAGAAAATTATGATAAAATACGACTTAAAGATTTTTATAACATCATTTCACAGTACTGTACATATAACCTATTCAACTTAAGACCAAATCGTGTTACGACCAGTCTGTCGGAACCAATTGTGGTCGTAAGTTGAGCAGTATCTGTATTCTCATTTAAATCACAGCATGAATCTCATTCTGTAAACCTCTTGTAATGAAATTCTAAAATACGGGGGCATCACTGAAAATATATTCCCAAAGTTCGCCAAATCCCACTGGCCTCTGGAGTCAAACTTGAAAACAACATCTAGCAAAATACTGTATATAGCAAAATACTGTATATATATGTATATACACACACGAGTCTTCAAGGCCTTCTTATAAAACATACAACTTTTAATTCTTGGAAACTGCTTCTGTCATAGTCTCTCGACCAATGAGCTCAGCCTCCGGAGACTCACTCGGCCTTTTTGAGAGCCTCATGTAAATTATGAGCGCTCATGCATTCGGTAAATATTTCAGTGCTGACTCTGTGCCAGGCAGTGGGCTGGGGCACAGAGTTACCAAGGAGAAGGTCCCTAGCTTCAGGGAACCTGCCACCTGCTTGGGGAGGCAATCGACAAACAATAAACAAATGTATAAATTAAATCATTACATAAGGTGCTGAGTACTACCAGAAAACCGAAGCGTGAAAGAGGAGGAACGGAGGGGCGCATTCAGGCGGGACGGTGGGGGCAGACTTCTGTGCACACAGACACAACAGGGGCAGCTCTGCTCCTCACCTGACTGGCCGTCTTTTAACGTCTGCATTTGGCCTGTGAATGTACCCATGTTCTGTGGGTACGGAATGGGTGTGAGTAACGCAGCGAAGTGTGGCACTAGACAGCAGAATGCCACGTACCCAGCATGGAAGCGGCAAGGGCTGAATCACAGAGTGTTGTTGTAAACACACACACACACACACACACACACACACACACACACACACGGTGCCATGGAAATGGTCAGAAAGGAGACCCTACTGGTTCATCCGTCTCTGTACCCCCAGGCCCAGCCCAGCACTGACAGGAAGGAGGGTCAGAACTGAAACTGAGGGGTAAGTGTCATCAGGTCTGCCTGCCCTGTGGCTTATGGTCACTTGCTTTTTGTTATTTTTTTCCCCACGAAGCTGAAGGCCTCACCACCGAACGCTGAAACTTAACCGTCACTGGCTATTCATGGATGACAGTCACAGATCACTATGGCGATGGTCACTTAGGCTGTTTTTCAGGAACTTGGGCCAGCTCCTCTGTCCAGTTCAAACCGGTAGATACCACCGGCCTTTCACCTGGGCCTGTGCAAATGCCCCAAAGGTGACCTTTTGACGTTGGAGGGCCAAAAACTCCACCCTCCGGCCACGCTGGCGCCACCATTTTCTGTACCTATGTCCTGTGAAATGCCATGAACCCTAACTACGCTTGCTCGGAATGAACCTGCTACTTCCTTTTTCCCACCACCAATCACTTTCCCCCTCGACCTAGACCACCCTACTCCCCTAACCCCTAAACATCCCTAAGCCTTATCTTTGGGAAGGCAGATTTGAGGGTGCTCACCTGCCTCCTTGCTTGGCAGCCTTGCCAATAAATCTTTCTGTTTCGCAAAAGCCGTACCACGGCAACTGATGGACAGCAGGCGGGCAAAGCAGACCTGGGACCAGCCCATGACATAACCCTGGTGGTGGGTTATGGGGTCCACACTCAACACGACACAGCCCTGACCCACGGGGACAGAGCGATTCCCTCTCCGGTTCCTCCCCAGTCCTTTTAATTGCATTAAATTGCACGGAAGGGAAAGTCTCCCCGTGGTAGCAGGAGCACCGTCATCTCCGGCAAACACCACCACTTTCAGTTCCAGCTCCTGGAAATCACTTCTCCTCTAACCACCAGTGGCCAGAAAGAGCAGACAGTAAAACACAGATAAGACAGCTCAGGCACAGAGGGAGGAGGGGAGGAAGACTCTGGGGTAACTGCCAAGCTTCACCCTCATACAACGGGCCCCAGTAAAACAATGGGCCTTAATAAGCACATTCCTTTCCCTTCAGGTGCGCTAAGATAGGGAAGCTAAAAGCAGACTGATCGGGTGTGCCTGCAGCTGCAGAACGCTGTGTGGGAAGAGACCCAACTCTCCCTCCCGGATAAGCACAACAAAGAGACTCAGCAGCAGTCCAAGCCTTTGATAAACACACACCCTGAATCCTTAAAAACTCTTAGTCTGTTTTCTCTAAAATAAACCTCTCAACGTTTGTTTTCTCTAAAATAAACCTGTTTTGATTGGCGAGCCACCTTTCAGATTTCCTTCCTCTTTCTTTAGTTCTTTCATTTTTTGCTCTAAGAAAGGTGAATGACCTTCCCCACGGTCAGAAACAGCCGACTGTTTTTAGCTCTTTGTGTGTGTGTGTGTGTGTGTGTGTGTGTGTGTGTGTGTGTGTACATACATATAATTACTTTCCATTTCTGGCAAGAGCTTTTGGTTTTCTCTTTACAGTGGTGGTGTCAGTTTCTATTTAGAATAACATTCATTTCCGTAAAAAAGAAACAGACTGATAGAAAGAAAAATACAAAGCCATGGCAGCATAGATGATACTCAGATATGACAAAAATGGTGAGACATGACCCAAGTTTGAAATGCTGGGTTACGGGATTATAAAACCGGGAAACTTAGCTAAAAAATGCCGATTTCTACCTAGTCTTACAGCTGAGGGAACTGAAGTCTGCAAAGGTAAAGGTGAGTGCTCCAGGTAAGCCAGCGGACAGTGAAGAGGGCTGGGGCCCCACAGCACCTGACCCTGCGGGCTGCCTGCTCCTTGCTGAGAGGGAGAGACAGGCGTCACAGGTGTTGAAGACAAGCCAGCACTTAGAAGAGACTTTCTCGATGTGAACTCAAGGATGGGAAGGGAACCAAAGAAGGGCCGACTTTCTCACTAAGTAAAATGAAGTCATTTGATGTCATGGCATGACCAGATGACCACACTTTGAAAAACATGACAGAGGAAGAGGAGAACACATCAGCAGGAGCATAACTCACAAATCAGGACTGGAACTCCTGATTCATGTCTGCGTGGCACCATCACCAAATGACCACAGACCCACAGGTAGAAGCTTCTCTGTCCCACCCACAGGGCTGGCTCTCCCATCAGTAAGGCAACCACAAGCCATGCGTGGCTACCGAGCACTCGAAATGGGGCAAGTCCAGGTTGAAACAGGCTATAGGTATAAAATACACATCGCACTTTGACGTACTTTTTAAGAAGAATGTAAAATATCTCATAAATAAATGTTTTATGTTGTAATGTTTGGGATATATTGAGTTAATTAAATACACTATTAAAATTAATTTCACCTCTTTTCTTTTACTCTTTTACTGTAGTGGCTAAAAAACTGTAAATTACATATGTGAGTCCCTTTCAATGTCTGCTGGACCACTTACTATATTTTTATATATAGTAAGAGGTCACTGTATAGGCCACTTACGATATTTTTTTAAAAATTTTACAGGCCATTTACTATATATTTTTTTTAATTTCAAGAAAAGCAACTGAAAATGCCACTTCACATCTGTTGGGCTCTTGGTTTTGAAAGAATCTGTGGTTGACAGTTGTGTAGACACTTTACACAGAAACGACATTACAGAAGTGTGTTGTGCCTACATACAGCCCTGCGGTACTGCTGGAATCTTGGGCTTCTTCATCAGCCCTCAGCAAAGATAATGCACTGAAGGAAACAATTCTAACTAAAAGCTCCTCCCACACTTTCCCATCCCGGACAGCAGACAAAACAAACCTGTCTCTTAGTGCCTCGTGTTTCAAGTCAAGAAGTAAAGGAATCGAGTCTTTGAATGCCTTCATTTTTGCTTCCAAGTAGTAGGCCACTGATAAGCCACGGACTGGCCGAGGCAGCTTTCTGAGAGCCCTGAGAAAACCTTCAATTCCTTCCTGGAGAAACTGCACATTCAGGTTGATCCAAAGGGTCTGAGACCATTCTTCTTTCGCGGCCTGGAAACGTGCAAGAAACAGCCCCATCAACAAGACCCCTTTGGAAACGCGGTAAGGGGAGCAAGTTCTTGCCTCTGAGTCACGTTCAGATATTTTAAATTATTTCCCATCGATCTACAACTATCTGAAATTCACAAACGAGGGGTTGACCAGAAGGATCTAAAACAACAAGAAAAGAATCCCACTTTTCGTAAGTGTTTCAAAAATAATGCCGTATCTGAGGATGTAAGAAGATGTATGGAAATACATCTTCCTTTTCTAAAGACAAAAGTGGAGGTGGAAAGTAACAGGTGTTTTTTTAAATCAGGGAGTTGCCTGGGTGTTAAAAGGCATAATTCATTCAAGGGTTGTCATAACTTGCTTCTTTTTCCTGATAAAAGAGGCTGACGTTACAAAACACTTACCCTTTAGATCACTAATCCAAGAATCTGTCTACAAACCATCAGGTGGACACTAAGGAGTGAGAATACAACAGGTTCCTACTTGATGACTGTAAAGAGATTTTCTGTGTTCTATTTTCCTGAGATTTAATGTAAAAATTACTTTAAAAAACAAAAACAAAAACAAAAAAAAACGGGGTCTCACTGCCACCCAGGCTGTAGTGCAATGGTGCAATCACAGCTCACTGCAGCCCCAACCTCCTGGCCTCAAGTGATCCTCCCATCTCAGCCTCCTGAGTAGCTGAGACTACAGACATACACTACCAGGCCTGGATATCTTTTATTCTATTTTGCAGAGATAGGGGTTCTTGCTAGGTTGCCCAGGCTGGCCTCAAACTCCTGGGCTCAAGCAATCCTCCTGCCTTAGCCTCCCAAAGTGTTGGGATTACAGGCATGAGCCACCGTATCTGTTCTGTTTTTCTAACAGCTTTATTAAGGATTAACTTGTATATAATAAGCTGTCTATAACTAAAGGTACACAAAACTCTGCCAAGTTCTGACAGCACCACCATGAAGAAGACAGTGAACTCATTCATCACCCTCAAAAGCACCCCATTCCCGTCTAATCACCCCTCCATCCCTCTCCTCCTGTCCCCACCCCCACTTAACCATGGATCTGCGTTCTGCCACATAAAATCATTTGCATTTTCCAGGGTTTTCTATGAATGGAATCACACAATCTGCACTCCTCTGTATCTGGCTTCTTTCGCTCAGCATGACGATTCTGAGTCGCCCATGTTGTTGCATGGATGTGCTGATAACCAGTTCAATCCTCTACCTTGCTGAATAGTATTCCACGGTGCGGATGAGCCACAGCTTATTTATCCAGTCACTTAATGGGCATTTCGGGTGTTTCTAGTATTGTGCTATTACCAACAATGCTGTTTATGAGCGTTCATGCAGAAGTCTCTGCAAGGACCATGCTTTCTCTTCTCTCAGGTAAATACCTTGGACTCACTCCACAAAGGCTTCCATGACCGCACTCCATTGATACCTTCTCGTGGCAGTCCCCAGTGGCCTCCATGACATGCAATACTGGGGTCGACCCTCCACCCTCTTCTCACCTGGTCTATCAGCAGCATCTGGTGCAGGTGACCAGTCCTACCTTCTAGAAACACGTTTCTCACTTGGCCTTCAAGACATCACACTCACCTGTCTGTTCTCCTACCGCCTGGGCCACTCCTCCCTCTCCTCATCTTTCCTTTTTTAAGACATCTTCCTGTGGTATTTAATGCTGGAGAGACCCAAGCTCAGCCCTCGCTCCTCCACCCACCCCACTCCTGGCTGAATACCGTCCCCTGAAAATGCACATCCACCCAGAACCTCAGCATGAAGCCTTACTTGGAAAGAGAGTCTTTACAGATGTAGTTAGGATGAGGTCATACAGGATTAGAGTGGGCCCTAAATCCAATGATGGTGTCCATATTAGAAAGCAGGCACAGAGGCACAGAGGGAAGACAGCCTTGTGACAAGGGAGGCAGAGACAGAAGCGACAGAGCTGCAAGCCACGGAACGCTGAGGATAGCCAGAAGCCACCAAGTGCTGGAAGAGGCAAGATGGAGCCTCTCCTAGAACGTCCGGGGTGAGCGTGGCCCTGCAGACGCCTTGATTTTGTACTCCTGGCCTCCAGAACTGGGAGGAGACGCGTTTCTGTTGTTTTCAGCACCCCCAACCCAGCCGCCTGATCTGCATTCGTAATCATTTGTTCTGGAAGCCCCAGGAAACGAAGGCACCAGGTGAGCCCATCTGGACTGGTGGCTCAGTACGGCCCACACCTGGACACTCCCAATTCACACTTCTAGCTCTTCTCTGAGCTCCAGACAAATACATCCAAGTGCTTCCTTGACATCACCACAGGGACGTCCAGCAGACAACACCTTGCACTGAATTCCTGATGTCCGCCACCGTCCCCAAAGCTTCTCTTCCTGGAGCTTCCCTTAAGAGTGACTCCACCCTTCTGGCTCCCCAGGCCAAAACCTTGGAGTCTTCCTTGTTCCCTTCCTCGCACATCCCATGCCCACAGCCCCAGGAGGTCCCTGACTCTACCTGCAAACCCGATCCAGAATCCACCCATGCCCCCAACTGGTACCGCTGCCACCCCAGGATATCCTGGGATTATGACCAGTGTCCTGCTGGGCCTCTGAGGAGCCACCCAGTGTGTCCCTGAGACTCTTCTCAACACACAGCTTTGAAAAGCAATTGCTATGAAAGAGTGGAAGTCACTCTAGGTGATGAAATGTCCCTTAACATCTACAGACCAGACAGTGGGTGGGGGAACCAACCTATGTCTTAATATTGGATTTTAAAAATTGCTTATTTTGCTGCAGAAAAAAAAAAATAGAATAAACGAGACCTAGTATTTGATAGCACAGCAGGGTGACTATAGTCAGTAACTTAATTGTATATTTTTAAATAACTAAAAGAGCATAACTGGATTGTCTGTTACACAAAGGATGAAAGCTCGAGGGGACGACACCCATTCTCTGTGTCGTGTTGATTAAACATTGCATGCCTGTGTCAAAGCGTATCATGTATCCCACATAGACACCTACTGTGAACCCAGAAAAATTACAAATTAAAAAACCACCTATTTTGACATACGCATGGCTGTTCTCAGTTCTCATGATACCTTTTCTTTTAAAACCTGAGGGTATGCTTTTTACTTTATGAATTTCTTGCATAGTGCACACATCTAATCAGTCACCAAGTCTCATCACTTTCTACCCCGACTCTGGAATCTTCTCTCCTCTCTATTCCCTCTATACTTGTCCTAAAAAGCAAGCTGCCATCCCTTCTGCCAGCACTGGGGCAGGAACCCCTGCCTGTAATCCCCCCACACCCCCACCCCACCTCCCGCTGCCTCCAGAGTCCCTTCTGACAGCTCCATCTCCACCAGCCACTTCGCACTTCCCAAAGCCCATTTTCTGGTGCGTCTGTGGCCGGTAAAGCCACCAGTCAGGATGAAAGGTAATGGATGCATGATACAACTTCACATCTCCTGTCTCTGCTCCTGCCCAACGCTCTGCCTGGAAAGCCCCAGGCAAAAGCCTGTTCTGGATCAGAGCCTCAGTCACAGGCCACCTCTTTTGTGGCACTATATATATACATTAGATATATATAGATTAGATATAGGTATAGTGGTAGATACATAGATATAGGTTAGATATAAAGAGTTGATATAGGCATAGATATACATAGATTAGATATAGGTATAGGTATAGATATAAATATAAATTAGTTATAGATAAAGATTAGATATAGACAGATACGGCTATAGATACATATATCTCCTAGTGATTGTTTCTCAAGAACCCAGACTACATAGTCAGGGCAGACATGACTCCTTTTCTGGACCCCACACTCCAACCAGCACAGCACTGAGCTATAAAGAATTAAGTCAACAGATGAATGGATGAATGAATGAATGAACAGCATTAATTTGCATGGGAAACATATACCAATGAGAGGCACCCAAATGACATGACATTTGCAACTTTTATTTTTTATTTTTTTAAGACAGAGTCTCACTCTGTCACCTAAGATGACAGTGGTGCAATCTCAGTTCACTCCAACCTCCGCCGCCCGGTTGAAACGATTCCTGTGCCTCAGCCTTTGGGGTAGCTGAGATCACAGGCATGTGACACTGTACCGGGATAATTTTTGTATTTTTTAGTAGAGATAGAGTTTGGCCATGTTGGCCAGGCCGATCTCAAACTCCTGGCCTCAAGTGATCCACCTGTCTTGGCCTCCCAAAGTGCTGGGATGACAGGTGTGAGCCACTGCGCCTGGAACTGTTTTTGTATTTTTTAGTAGAGACAGGGCTTCGCCTTGTTGCCCAGGCTAGTCTCAAACTGCTGGCCTCATGTAATCTGCCCACCTCAGCCTCCCAAAAGTGCTGGAATTACAAGCATGAGCCTCTGCACCTGGCTGACATTTGCAACTTTTAATCTCCACTTGCAACTAAACAGTTTACCCCATACCTTAACCAAGACCTTGACTTCCAAAGAGAGTTTTCTTTTCTATGATGATGGTAAAAGACATTTTAAAAAAAAAATTGTCATTTTTAACCATTTTAAAATATATAATTCCAGGCTAGGTACAGTGGCTCACATCTGTAATCCCAGCACTTTGGGAGGCCAAGGCAGAGGATCGCTTGAACTCAGAAGTTCAGACCAGCCTGGACAACATAGCGAGACCTTGCCTCTACTGAAAATAAAAAAAGATTAGCCAGGTGTGGTGGTGCACCTCTGTAGTCCAAGCTGCTTCAGAGGCTGAGGCAGGGGGATCACTTGAGCCCAGGAGTTTGAGCCTGCAGTGAGCTATGATCACACCACTGCACGCCAGCTTGGGTGGTAGAATGAGACCCTGTCTCAAAAATAAAAATGAAATACACAATTCTGCAGTATCAAGTACTTTCACAATGTCAGGTAACCATCGCCAATGTCTATTTCCAGACTTTTTTTTTTCTTTTAAGATGGAGTTTCGCTCTTGTCATCCATGCTGGAGTGCAATGGCTTGATCTTGGCTCACTGCAAACTCCGCCTCCCAGGTTCAAGTGAGTTTCCTGCCTCAGCCTCTTGAGCAGCTGCAGGGGCCCACCACCACACCCCACTAATTTTTACTTGTATTTTTAGTAGAGATGGGGTTTCACCACATGGGCCACACTGGTCTTGAACTCCTGACCTCAGGTGATCCGCTGGCCTCGGCCTCTCAAAGTGCTGGGATTATAGGCATGAGCCACCACACCCACCTATTTCCAGAACTTTTTGAACGACCCAAATGGAAACCCTGTACCCGTGAGTAATCACGCCCCATTCCTCTTCCTGCAGCCAGAATAAATGTTTCCACAAAATCAGACCCAAGCTCATTATTACCGTGGCATCAAAGTCTGTGGGGCCTAAGTCACTGCTATATCCCTTTCGGTGAGCTTGAGACCTTCGCTTTCAGCGAGATGCTCACCTTCAGTTCTTCGTAGAGCTCGTAAATCATCCTGAGCCCGGTCATTTCCTTCTGCACTTTCAGCAGCTCTGGGTACATGGTAATAGGAAGATCAAAAAGTTTCTCAGCGTTAGCCAATTCCTGACGGCTCTTTTCATGCCTTGCCAGTTCTCTTTCAAAAACACCTAAAAGCTCTACTCCTAGTAAATAAACACATCGATAAATGAATAAATACAATTTTAAGGTATACAAAATTGAATAAGAAATCACGCATAATGTACCTCAATTATAATTCATCCTCATAAGCCATGAGGGAAGACAAATTTAGAATTACAGCATTATTCTAACTAAAAACAAAAGACCAATGACATCTGCAGTCTCCTCCAGTGAGAAAACTGTGTCTAATTCTCACACCCAGGTCACTCAAGAAATGAGGCTATTTTAAAGGAATCTGAGCTGGTCTATATTGCGGTCAACATCAGCATCCTTTGCTGCCCCCTTGAGAACATCATCATCCTACTGATAACTCCCCTACCACTCCACCTACCCAAATTCTACGCTTCTCCCCCAATTCCAGTGACCACTACCACCCTATGTCACTACATCCCTGCTCATACTCATCTACCCAAATGACACATTTTCCAGATACCTTTTCTGAGCATCCTTAAATAGATGTCACCTGTTTCTTTGGAAGCCCTAGAAGTCTTTGGTTTGTCTCATAGTATTTACCAAATTCGCTTTAGAATAAGAACTTTAGGACCAGGCTCAGTGGCTCAAGCCTGTAACCCCAGCACTTTGGGAGGCTGAGACGGGAGGATCACTTGAGGTCAGAAGTTTGAGACCAGCCTGGACAACATGGTGAAACCCCGTGTCCATTAAAAATACAAAAACTGGCTGGGCACAGTGGCTCACGCCTGTAATCCCAGCAGTTTGGGAGGCTTGGTGGGCAGATCACCTGAGGTTGGGAGTTCGAGACCAGCCTGACCAACATGGAGAAACTCTTTCTCTACTAAAAATACAAAAAATTAGTCGGGCAGGGTGGCACATGCCTGTAATCTCAGCTACTCGGGAGGCTGAGGCAGGAGAATCACTTGAGCCTGGGAGGCGGAGATTGCGGTGAGCCGAGATTGCACCATTGCACTCCAGCATGGGCAACAAGAGTGAAACTCTGTCTCCAAAAAAATAATAAAATAAAAATAAAAATAAAAATACAAAAATTAGCCAGGCATGGTGGCATGCACCTGTAGTCTCAGCTACGCAGGAGGCTGAAGCAGGAGAATCACTTAAACCATGGAGGTAGAGGTTGCAGTGAGCCGAAATTGTGCACTGCACTTCAGCCTGGATGACAGAGATTCTGTCCCAAAACAAACAAACAAACAAAAAACAGAATTTTAGTCTTTTTATCTTGTCCCCATTTTAGCCTATGTGATGTGAAGGGCAGAGGACATATGTGAAGTGGTCCAGGATCTGAATTCAAAGAATAAATATGATGGGAGTTAGGGAGGAAGTTGGGTGGATAAGACACTGCGTGTGCTTATCCAAGGCAGACGCTGCTGTTTAAGATTTCTGGGCTGCAGCTGAAGCCTCTGGATGCCCTGCAGAAGTGGACGCTGCTCCCTGGCACTTTCCTCAATGCCTTCAGATAGCAGGCACTCAACCAGCAATGAGTCACATTAGTCCAGCTTTTCAGATACGTAACCACTAAAATGACCCCAGGAAAAAGTATTTCGGGAAGAAATAAATATTTAAATCATGGCACAATAATCACTTTCCATAAAATTCTTAAGCAAAACATATTCGAACATCTGATACTCAAATCATTCAGTAAGACCAACATGTACCTTCTTACCTTTATCAAGGTCATCGCCAACAGAACCAGGGCCTTCACTGTAAAAACGCTTTGCAAACTCCTCTATCTGAACTCTGTAGTTCACTATGTCACCGCGGGTAATCTGAGAAAAACGAGGTTATGTTAGTTTAGCCCAAATACATTTTTCAGTACTTTACTCGGGAAGTGAAATTTAAAAGGTACCTCTGTGAACGTTCTCTTTATATCCCCAAGAGCATGCTCCACATTCAGTGAATCCTTAAACAGATTGGACCACGTGCTCTCAATCTTATCAACCAGTTCTTTCTCTTCATCAGGAGGCTAATTAGGAGAAACAAAAAACAGAATAAACAATAAGTGATCAGCAATTTGGAATTGAAATTTGTGGTCAAAGTAACTTCCCAGGGACTTCTGCTTCTGGCAACAGGAGGCTAGGTAATTCAAACCAACTCAAAAGCTGATTGAAATACTAAGGTCTGACACCATGGCTTGTAATCCCAGCACTTTGTGGGCCTGAGGTGGGAGGATCACTTGAGCTCAGGAGTTCAAGAACAGCCTGGGCAACACAGTGAGACTGTATCTCTGTAAATATAAAAAGAAAAAGAAATTTTAAAAAGAAATATTGGGCTGGGCACAGTGGCTCACACCTGCAATCCCAGCACTTTGGAAGGATGAGGCGAGACGAGGCTAGATAATTCAAACTAACTCAAAAGCTGATTGAAATATTAAGGCCTGGCATGGTGGCTCATACCTGTAATCCCAGCACTTTGGGGAATCCTAACCTCAGGAGGCTGAGGTGGAAGAATCGCTTGAACTCCTGAGCTCAGGATTACCTGAGGTTAGGAGACTATAGGAGTTCAAGACCAGCCTGGACAACATGCTGAAATCCCTTCTCTACTAAAAATACAAAAAATTAGCCAGGCATGGTGGCAGGCGCCTGTAGTTTTGGCTACTCAGGAGGCTGAGGTGGAAGAATCGCCTGAACCCAGGAGGTGGAGGTTGCAGTAAGCTGAGGTTGCACCACTGCACTCCAACCTAGGTGACAGAGCAAGACTCTGTCTCAAAAAATAAAATAAAATGAAATGAAATAGTAAAGTCAAATTTTATAATTAAAATAAAATCAGTATAAAATCATTTTTAAAAATAAAAAGTTAGAGACATTACAGAAAGATAAGCCCTTCATAAACTAAAGCCCAGCTTCAAATCAACTTAATCTCTGATTAGAATAAGATTAGCTTAGCTTGCTAATGTACCCAGTTGTGGTGTCTGTTAGAAGCAAAAATAAATCTCCTCTGATAAAATATAACATCATTCAGAGCCTCCAATCCTCTCTCTCCAATTTATCATGTATGCTGTTAAGAACTCAATTCAAGCGGGGCGCGGTGGCTCAAGCCTGTAATCCCAGCACTTTGGGAGGCTGAGGCAGGTGGATCACGAGGTCAAGAGATCGAGACCGTCCTGGTCAACATAGTGAAACCCCGTCTCCACTAAAAATACAAAAATTAGCTGGGCATGGTGGCACGTGCCTGTAATCCCAGCTACTCAGGAGGCTGAGGCAGGAGAATTGCCTGAGCCCAGGAGGCGGAGGTTGCGGTGAGCCGAGATCGCGCCATTGCACTCCAGCCTGGGTAACAAGAGCAAAACTCCGTCTCAAAAAAAAAAAAAAAAAAAAAAAAGAACTCAATTCGAAATGCTGGCCATATAAAGATACAAAAGAACTTAAATGAAATTCACAGACAACATAAACAGTCACAACAGAGTTATAAGACATATAATTTAAAATATTTTTTAATAGAGTAAAGGAAACAAAAGACAAAACAAAATTGAGAATTTTGGTAGAGCGCAGGAAATTGTTTTTAAAACGGAAATTCTAAAATGGATAGTGACAGCACCGGAAATCAAAGCTAAAAGAATTGCTTAAGAAACCAGGAAAAACCAATCAGACACAAATGAACAGAAAATTCATTAACTTAAAGTTTAGGCCAAAGTATTAGAATAAACGGCAGAAAGGAATGTAAGGTGTACGGCAGGCGTCCCCAGACTTTTTACACCGGGGGCCAGTTCACTGTCCCTCAGACCGTTGGAGGGCCGCCACATACTGTGCTCCTCTCACTGACCACCAATGAAAGAGATGCCCCTTCCTGAAGTGCGGCGGGGGGCCGGATAAATGGCCTCAGGGAGCCGCATGCGGCCCGCGAGTCGTGGTTTGGGGACACCTGGTGTACAGGGTATTGTACAGAAGGTCCAACATATGTAGAACTGGAGTACCAGGGGTTGGGGGAATAAGGCAAAAACTGTTAAATTTTCCAAAACTAGGTAAAGACATCAGCCTGCAATTTTTAAAGCACTACAAATATCAATCAGGGAAAAAAAGGAAGAACAAAGCAAAAGAACCTAGCTACATCATATTACAACCGCTGAAAACCAAAGACAGAAATAAAACTGAAAAGCAGACCAAAAAAATACCCAGTTAGACTAGACTACCTTGAAAGGGAGCAATAAAAAAAGACTAACAGTCGACTCCTCATTCAAAACAACAGAGGCCAGAAGGTAATGGAATAATATCCACACAGCGAGGATTAAAAAAAAAACAAAGTTCGTATTTCCAAAAGATCAGTAAGTTAAGTGTTTGTAAGGATATGGAGCAACGGAAACTCTTATTCAATGTGGATGTAAAGGGGTACCTCACTTTGGAAAATTAGCAGAATCTAGTAAAGCTGAACATGTGGATTCCTATAACCCAGCAATTTCATGTCTAGGCCCATACTCAATAGAAATGCATGCATGTATTAAGTCTCACAAGGTTGCCCTCACTTCAGATGCCAGTTGCAAGTATTGGGTGCCCAAGGTATACAGACTTCAGTCCAACTTGGCTACAAAATCAGGGGTTCCCACACACGTCTCCTTCACGTTTGACCATTTGCTGAAATGGCTTGCAGAACTCAGATAGTAAGTAAAGTAAAGAACACTTTACTTACAATCACTGATTTATTATAAAAGACACAACTCAGGAAGAGCCAAATGAAAGAGATGCATAAGCCAAGGTATGGGCTTAGGGGGTGCAAGGAGCTTCCATGCCTTCTCTGAGCACACCACTCTGCCAGCACCGTGGTGTGGTCCGCAGCCTGGAAGCTCTCCAAATCCCATCATTCAGGGATGTTTCGGGAGGTTTCATCACACAGGCATAATTAATTAGATCACTGGCCTTTGTTGATCTCCAATCTCCAGCCCCTCCTCCCTCCCCAAGGGTGGGGAGGATGGGTGCCTGAAAGTTCCAAACCTCTAAATAATTTATGCCTTGATCTTCCTGGCAGCCAGCCCCCATCCTGAAGCTGTCTGGGGCTCCAACCCAACAGTCATTTCACTTGCAGACAAAAGACACTCTTATTACTCCACAGAGTCCAAGGATTTGAGACACTATGTGCCAGGAACCAGGGACAAAGAACACTGTTATAACAAAAGATGTTCCTGTGACCCCATCACTCAGGAAATACAAGTGTTTTGGAAGCTTTCTGTCAGGAACCAGGGACAAAGACCAAAGAGAAACAAAGTGATGTTTTGGGCCAAAAATGGATTGTATATATGAAAATAGTCCCACAGGATTGTAATACTGTATTTTCACTATATCTTTTCTATGTTTATATATACTTTTCTTTTCTTTTTTTTTTTTTTTTTTTTGGAGAGTCTCACTCTTTCACCAGGCTGGAATGCAATGGCGCAATCTCAGCTCACTGCAATCTCTGCCACCCCGGTTCAAGCGATTCTCCTGCCTCAGCCTCCTGAGTAGCTGGGATTACAAGCACCCACCACCACACCCAGCTGATTTTTGTATTTTTAGTAGAGACGGGGTTTCACCATCTTGGCCAGGCTGGTCTTGAACTCCTGACCTCATGATCCACCCGCCTCAGCCTTCCAAAGTGCTGGGATTACAGATGTGAGCCACTGCACCTGGCCTATTTAGATATGTTTAGATACACGAATACGAATACTTACTATTATATTACATTTCTTACAGTATTCAGTACAGTACATGCTATACAGGTTTGCAGCCTATGAGCAACAGTTTCTACTATATGGCCTAGGTGTGTAGCTGTATCACCTAGATTTCTATAAGTACATTCCATGATGTCTGCACAATAATGGAATTGCCCATTGACAGATTTCTCAGAGCATATCCCCACTGTGTTAAATATACACAACTGTATATTTCCCCTATTGTATTAGAGTACCTCTAACAAATCACACAGCAGTTACCATATTTAACAATACAGTGCCAAAAAGCTTTTCCTCTGAGATCAAGAACAAGACATGGATTTCTTCTACCACCCCTTTTATTTAACCTTACTCCTAGCAAGAGTCATAGGGCAAGAAAAAGAAACAAAATATTTAAAAATTAAAAAGAAATGAAACTGTCAATATTCACAGCTTATATAATGGTGTGCCTAGAAAACCCAAAATAATCTATGGATAAATGATTAAAATTAATAATTACTGATTATTAAAAAGTAGATTGCAAATATCAATTGTCTTTCTATATAACAATAAAAAATAAAAACATTAAAATAAAAATCGAAGATATCAATTATAAGAACATCTGAAAATACCAAGTACCTAGGAATAAATCTGGCAAAAAATAGGTAAGGTCTCTACGGGGAAAATTATAAATCTTTACAGGGAGACGTTAAAGACCTAAATAGAGAGAGAGAGAGAACATGTTCATGGATAGGAAAACTCAATACTATAGGATGTCCATTTGCCTGAAATTAATCGACAGGATCAATGCAATCCCAATCAAATCTCAGCTGTTTTTATTTTGTTGTTGTTGGAATTTGACATACTGGTTCATTTCTTGTATGTGACCCATTGCGCACTTAGTGCAAAATCCTTAGTTCTATTATTTCTGTGATGTAAACCAGGGGAAGCAAAGTCTACAAGAAGCTACCTGATTGAGGGAGAAATACAAACTAGAGAAGAGAAACAAATTGCCATGAATAAATCAGGATTTGCATAAAGTTTGTCTTTCAGCATTTCTGTTGCTTGACTGTTTCAAACACCAGGCCCCTCTCAGCCTCACGGTTAGGATGTGGAGCTCACAAACACCCTTGCTGAGCAGCAGCCCTGGGCCAAAAGCTCAATATTCTTTCATCATCAGAAAAATGGGCAGTATGTAAAATTCCCATACATTTCAGGGGGAACCCAGCCCCCCTAAAACTCATCCATGACTTTGAAAGATCCTGAGAACCCAAATTTAATAACAAAGCAAGACCAATTAAATTATCTTCCACCAGTTGATTTTCTCATCTTAAATCTTTCACTCTCTTACCATTTTTGCAAGAGCTCTTTATTCATTAAAGGAAATTAACACTTCATTGGAACCAAGTCATTTTGAGAGCAAAAAAAAATAAAAAATAAAAAAAACAGGAAATTAACACCAAAAAAAAAATGAAGAAAGGAAGAGTTACGGATCAATCCATTTGAGCCATGAGCCATACAAGACTGAAAAACAATCTCTATATTTTCATTATTCTAAATAACTATGGCATTGCTTTACATTTACAATGTATTACTTAAAGTCACTTATTTGAAAACAAATCATTGGCAGTATCCTTGAGAAGCATCTCTGGAAAGGGTAGTTAGGGGTCAATCCAATTGTTAAATGCATAAGAAAATACAAGTTGACTTACAAAGATGTTATACATCGCCATGGTACGGTATCGCTCCTGGACGTCCCTGTATCTTAGTTCCATGACTAGAGATTTACTTCTAATTTCTGCAATTGTGGCAAGGACAAACTTGAGATCTTCGAGGGTATTGGGGATCTTCCTAAGGTTTTTGGCCAGGTGCTGTAACAGAAAATACAAAGAACACTAAGTAAACATAGAAAAAACAGTAATGGCGCAAATGAAGACCCAATTTACATGAAAAGTAGTTTCAGTTAAACACAACGATTAAGTACCTCCATCTCTTCATGGAGATTATAGAGCTCCTCTCTTGCTGACTCATTGAGAAGTTTTCCAAGCGAAATCACCCAGGACTTGGCATTTTCCTGCACTGTGTTTGCCAGAGGCCCAAGTTGAAGTCTGATGCAATGCTCATCCTTAATTAAAGGGTGGCGCATAACTTCATAGGTTATCTTGGAATAGAACTGCAGCTTTTCATCGTAGGCTACACAAGGAGGTCTCTTGGCCGCAAATTTCTCCATCACAATAGCTTTGTCCAATTTCCAGAGAGGCCGATACCGCTTCCATTTTTGTAGATACTTCATAAGATTAATCAGAATCCTGTGGACATTTTGGGGGATCATAACAGCTTGTTCAATGATCTGAGGGTTCAGAGAAATATCACTGTAGAAGTTTATGATAACAACTTCTTCTTCCTCACCCTTCTGAGGGGGGCATTCTATGCAGCTGCCATTCATCCAACGAACAAAATGCTGGCAAAATAAGAATCAGGAGAAAAGACAGTGTTTTCGTATCTATTTTTCCTCCTACATACATATTAGTGTTCAGCAATACGCCTTGCCAGTAACAGAAAATCACTTTATTATTAATAAACTGAGACTGCAAAAAATCACCACAATCCTTTGTTCCTCTTATCAAGAGATGAAGCCTATTTCCCTTCCTGAACAAGCCTTGTGACTTACCTTGACCAATGGAAAGGGGCAGACATGGTGTTAGGCAAGTTCAAACCAACGCTCCAAGAAGCCCTGCAGCTCCTGCTCTCACGCTCTCAAAACCTTGAGACCGTGGTTCTTGAGACCATTAATTAATGGTCTGATTAATCTAGTAGACTTGCGGTAGCCTACTAGATGACAACAGCCCACACACAAGGGAATCCCAGCCGCCGGCCATCAGAGCTGTGTTTGAGGTCATCACCTGCTTGACACATGAGTGAGCCCAGCCAAGACCAGAACTGCTCAGCAAAACCCAGCACACAGAACCGAGATCTAATGACTGTTCGAAGGCTTGTTATGAAATAAAGCCAACTACACTATGGGTGCATTTTTGAAAACCTTCAGTTCCCTATTTACAGAGGAAAAAACACAGATTCAGGCAAATGGACTGCTTAGTGTCCCAGAACAAATCTGCTAATTTGACATCTCCCTGCTGTAGAGTTAAGGCCCTCTTATCTTTTAATCAAGCATGAGTCACAACAGCAAACCAGAGGTGTGTTACACGTTACTTCTCTGAACAGTAGTCTCACCAGCTGTAAGATGGGAGTGACACTACTATTAGGTTGGTGTCAAAGTAATTGCAGCTTTGCCAATACTTTTAATGGTTAAAAACCAGTTACTTTTGCACTGACCTCATACTTCTATTTCCAACATTACTAACAATAGTAACACTAAGAGCTAATATTTATTCAGAGCTACTGATTGCCAAACACTACACTAAGCTGTATACATGTGTTATATAATTTAATCCTCCCAACAGCACTAGAAGGTCAATAGTATTATCATTTCCACTTAATAGATGAGGCAAAATTCAGAACCTAGTTAAAACTTTTGCTCACGTTTTCTGCCATGAAACAGGAATCTTGAAGATCAAAGAGACGTTGCAGGTAACCATATTAAGTGGCCTAGCCATGCAGGTTCATGTGCTGAGATCTTTTTAATAAAATACATTCCTGACATAACCTAAGAGAGTAAAACTTCTTTTCATTTAAAAGAAAAAAACTATGAAGATAAAACAACATAGGCTTTCCCAAGAGCCTCATATCCATCTATTAGTAAGGAGGAAAGTTAAGTTGGCATGAAATACTGTGATTAATGTTCATAATGTTTTACAGGCCAACTTTCCTATTTATTTACCCCTTAAAAATTGCTATTTCCCTTACAAAGGAAACATACATAGCACCTATAAGATATAGCACCTAGGCCAGGCGCGGTGGCTCAAGCCTGTAATCCCAGCACTTTGGGAGGCCGAGGCGGGTGGATCACGAGGTCAAGAGATCGAGACCATCCTGGTCAACATGGTGAAACCCCGTCTCTACTAAAAATACAAAACATTAGCTGGGCATGGTGGTGCGTGCCTGTAATCCCAGCTACTCAGGAGGCTGAGGCAGGAGAATTGCCTGAACCCAGGAGGCGGAGGTTTCGGTGAGCCGAGATCACGCCATTGCACTCCAGCCTGAGTAACAAGAGCGAAACTCCGTCTCAAAAAAAAAAAAAAGATATAGCACTTATAAGAGAATGTATATAACAGAGGCTTCATAAATGTCTTAGCATGGATTATAAAACATGTACCATTTATCATCAACTTCTAAGTACAGTGAAATGAAATTCCTTATTTTGATTTCTATATTTTTATGTCCCTAAAAATGTCTGAAATATGTTTGACTTGCTGAACCAATCAAGTGATGAGAAAGGTTCCAGTGTGCTGAGGGGGTGACGTCCCATACCTACAGAGATGGCTCTGTTTCCCATTTGGGGTAAGACATAAACTTTGGGTTAGCGGCCAACAGATGTTCATTCAACAAACATTTACTGAGAACCAACTATGTCTAAAGGGAACAAAACCCTCAACATCTGTATTCCCGTGGATATGACATTCTAGTGGCCTGATAGAATCAGTAGATAAATAAGCAAGGGAAAACAAGAAAAAGTCAGAGAGTGGTACCTGGCAGGAAGAAGATGGGATGGGGTGATGGGAGAGAGAGGACAAGAAGGTCGGGGGCGGGCAGAATGTTCCATGTGAGAGAACAGCTAGAGCAATCCTTGCGAGAGAAGCTCGTGGTACCTGCTGGAGGTACAATCAGGCAGCCAGTCAGGCTGGGGCGCCACGAAGCACGATCCTTGCAGGGCTGAGATCAGACAGGCAGCCAGGGGCTGGAGCAAGGGGGCCTCGCAGGCCACACAAAGGTATTTGGATACTTTCTAAGTGTAATTAAGTCACGGGGTGGGTGAGGGCAGTTTACACCAGGGATGACATGAAATGATACGTTGTTGTCGTTGTTACTGTTAGTGTTTTAGAGACGGGGTCTTGCTCTGTTGCCCAGGATGGAGCACAGTGGCGTAGCCATACCTCACTGTACCCTTGAACTCCTGGGCTCAAGCAATCCCCTGCCTCAGCCTCCCGAGTAGCTAGGGCCACAGGTGTGCACCACCATGCCTAGCTGCTTAATTTTGTTTTCTGTAGAGACGGGGGTCTCCCCATGTTGCACAGGCGGGTCTGGAACTCCTGGGCTTAAGCAATCCTCCCTTAGCCTCCCAGAGTGCTGAGATTGCACCTGGCCTGATTTGTATTTGTTTAAGGCAATTCTGACCACCTCTGGTAGAGAATGGATTGTAGGAATGTCACTGCCAGAGTCCAGGAGAGGGGTGATGGCACTTGGGATAGGAAGGTAGGTACTGGGGACAGGAGAGAAGAGGACACATGGGAGGTCCATTTGGAGGACTTGCCGACGGGCTGGGCATGGCTGGGTGAGAGCAAAGGACACAAGGATGCGTTTCTGGCTCAAGCAATGGGGTTGATGTTGGTGCCAATACCTCACGTGGGGAAAACTGGGGGACGACCAAGTCACAAGGCAGGAAGTCAAGAATTCCGTCTTCGGCCGCGGGCAGTGGCTCACACCTGCAGCCCCAGCACTTTGGGAGGCAGAGGCATCCTGAGATGCCATCTGAGCAAGGACGCAGGCACCTCTGCTCTTACCTTAGTGATCTCCACGCAATTCCGGACACACTGGAAGCACATTTTGTCAATCTCGTTTGTGTTGGGATGAAGGATGATCTCAGGGGCCGTCAGAATGGTTTCGGTTTGGAACAGAGGGACATTTCCAAGGATCAAAGAATTAAAAGACTGCAAATTCCTAAGAGGGGTTGATAAGAAAGACTCAGTACCCACCAGAGTAAAATACACCAAGCAATTGACATGAATGACTAGGGCCACAAAAGTCACAGGTACAGACAATGGTACACTGCAAGGCTGTCCTGGACAGGCTGGGGTGAGCCTTCTTTTTTTTTTTTTTGAGACGGAGTTTCGCTCTTGTTACCCAGGCTGGAGTGCAATGGTGCAATCTCGGCTCACCGCAACCTCCGCCTCCTGGGTTCAGGCAATTCTCCTGCCTCAGCCTCCTGAGTAGCTGGGATTACAGGCACACGCCACCATGCCCAACTACTTTTTTATATTTTTAGTAGAGACAGGGTTTCACCATGTTGACCAGGTTGGTCTCCATCTCTTGACCTTGTGATCCACCTGCCTCGGCCTCCCAAAGTGCTGGGATTACAGGCATGAGCCACCGCGCCCGGCGAGCCTTCTTTAAAATCTTTTTTTTTTAAACTAAATTTATACAAATAGTTCATTTCCACTTTTGGAAAACTGAATACCTTTTGGTTGGAAAATAGTTAAGTAATAATGACTTCCCAAAAGCTACTCAACTCTGGTAAGGAAAAAGGAGCACTCACATCCCCACGCAACCTGCCATGCCAGCTCCATCCTTTCCAGGACCAAAGTGGATGTGACACCCAGGGATGAGCCTTCATCAGCCTCCAGCCCAGTCTCTCTGCTTCCCCTCCCCCTGCCCACCTCCATCCAGTAATTCATGTGGCAGCCAGAGACACCATGTTAAAACATCTAGTAGGTCGCAGTGGCTCACACCTGTAATCCCGACACTTTGGGAGGCTGAGATGGGAGGATCATTTGAGCCCAGGAGTTTGAGACCAGCCTGGGCAACATAGCAAGACCCTGTCTCTAAAATAAAAATTAGTTAGCTGGGCATAGTGGAACATGCCTGTGGTCCCAGCTACTCAGGAGGCTGAGGTGGGAGGATTGCTTGAGGCGGGGAGATCGAGGCTGCAGTGAGCCGTGAATATGCCACTGCACTCCTGCCTTGGTGACCTTGAGTGAGACCCTGTCTCAAAAAACAAAACAAGCCGGGCACGGTGGCTCAAGCCTGTAATCCCAGCACTTTGGGAGGCTGAGGCAGGTGGATCACAAGGTCAAGAGATCGAGACCATCCTGGTCAACATGGTGAAACCCCGTCTCTACTAAAAATACAAAAATTAGCTGGGCATGGTGGCACATGCCTGTAGTCCCAGCTGCTCGGGAGGCTGAGGCAGGAGAATTGCTTGAACCCAGGGGGCGGAGGTTGTGGTGAGCCGAGATCGCGCCATTGCACTCCAGCCTGGGTAACAAGAGCAAAAGCCCGTCTCAAAAAACAAAACAAAACAAAACAAAACATCTAACTCCTCACTCCCTCTCCTCCCTTCTCTCTCTCCCTCTCCCCTGACTTTCCTCTCACCCTCTCTCTCCCTCCTTCTCCTTTCCCCTCCCCTTCTCTCTCTTCTCTCTCCTCTCTCCACCTCTCTCTTTCCCTCTTCCTATAGTATCTCCCTCTCCAGCCTTCTCCCTTTCTCTCTCTCTCTCTCCCTCTCTCTCCCCCCCCCCTCTCTCTCCCCCCACTCCGTTTTTCTCTCCCTCTCCATTCCTTTCCCCGCCACCTCCTCTCTCTCCAGCTAAAAACACTCCAGCAGCCTCCCATGGCTGTCAGGATAAAATGCAAGCTCCCTGCTGTGGCTTCCCAGGCTCCCTGTGACCTGATCCACCTGCCAGCCTCTCCAGCTTCATCCGCTCCTTCAATCTCACCTTTCCTTCTTTCTGTTTCTTCCACTGATCAAAGGCCCACCTGTGGCTCTTCACAGCAGTTTTTGGTTTCCCCTAGAAGGCTCTTCCCCCTTTCAGCCCACTCCTCATCTTCAAGTCTCTGCTAAACTGTGGCTTTTCTGTGGCCTTTCTTGACCACCCAATTACAGCAGCATCTCCATTCTCTCCCCAGAACACTATTCTGCTTTATTTCTTTTGCAGAGCTCATCTCTTTTATGTCTGTTTCCCTATGTCCTGCCTTCTCTATGAGGTCAGAGAAACTGCAAGGATACAGAGGCCTTGTCTGTGATCACAGTCTCAGCCAACAGCCAGCAAAGGGCAGGCTCTACTAAACCTTGGATAGATGCACGGATGGACGGATGGATGGATGGATGGACGGATGGACGGACGGACGGACGGATGGACGGGTGGACGGATGGACGGGTGGACGGGTGGACGGGTGGACGGATGGACGGATGGACGGATGGATGGATGGACGGATGGATGGGTGGGACAAATAAATGTGTGGATGGAAGGATGGATGGATAAATGTGTGGATGGATGAGTGAATGAATGGATGGATCAATGAATGAATGAATGAATGAATGAGTTAATAAATGTATCAGGAGAAAACACGGCATATTGGAAAGGGAAACACTACAGGAGGTAGGTCCATGTAAGGGACTGCTTTGGGAATCTAAGTTAAAAGCAATAACAGAGAATAAATGAAATGCACAGAAAACAGAGTTATCTAAAGGATCCACTTAGTGAAGTTTGCCAAACTAGGTCCAGAAAACAAGAAGACCAAAGGTTGTTTTATTTTTCAATGTATTTTTCCAAAAGAGATTTTTAGCAGCTCACAAAGATACTTTAACTGCGAAAAGAGATCCTCAACTCAAGTGGAGTAAAAGAAGAAAGAAAGAAGACACCCATCAGACACTCAACAGACACCACCTAAGGAAATGATACTGCAGTCGGCCTGCCCAGATTCAAATCCCAGCCCTTCCTCTTACTGGCTGTGTAGTCCCAGGCAAGTCACTTAACCTGCCAAGATTCTGTATCCTCCTCTGTAAAACAGGGATGAGAATTGGAAAGAGCACAGCACAGAACACTGTGCAATGTGAGCTTTCCTACGTGTTCAGATGAGACTAAAAATGCAAACCACAAATACCTGCACACTGGCTGCATTTAGTCTACAAATTTGGTTCTAAGCTTCCTAACAGCCAAAGTGAAAGGGAAAGCTATGAAGTCAGCAATTCATAAAGTCCATGTCATTAAAAAAAAACAAACAAGAAAATCAATGCAAAAAACGAAAAAGAAAAATGCTAGGCTGGAGTCAAAGAAGGAACTGGAGTTATTACTTCTGGAGTTCCCCTCACAAGGAAGACACTGTGTGATAAAATGAACACTGCTCTCGACAATACAGACGTCATAGTAACGGTGATGGATTTCACAGGCTGGTTTCCTAGAAGGATCCCCAACTGTCAGCCTCACATCCCAGAGCAGTCTGTGGGCCACCAACGCGATGGGATCCAGGCACTCAGCTTCCAGCTGGTCTGGCTGAGCTGATGAGGGTGAGGCCCAGGAGGGAAGGGACAGAGTCCGCCGTCTCAGAGTCTGGCACAGGCAGCAGGCATTCAACACACGCACACAGACTGCGCTAGCTAGGGGCTGACTTGAGACCAGCGTAAGAGGGAATGGGTCGTGTGTCCTTCACATCTGTCACTCTCACCATGAACGAGGGAGTCCTCGGGGATTCCGGTCCATGTTGAGTGACAGCGATTCTCTGTTGCCAGCTGAACACAGGCTCACTATGTCTTTCGGATAACTGAAGTGGGGAGAGGGAGCGTTTCTTTTCTGGAATGTTGAGGGGCCTAACAAAATCATGAAGGTCACCCCTCCAGGCTGGGAGCGCCCTTTGGCCAGAAAGCGTCTGACCGTCCACCTGACTTTCATTCTGTACCTTGCCACCCTGGCCAACTGTCCATATTTATCAACTGTTTTAATCTACACACACCAATTTAAAACATGCAACAAGATGAACTTACTTCAGGATGAGCTTTGTCAGGACCTCATAAATTTTCTTTTCCCAATATTCGTAGTAGGAGGCCAGCCTGGGGGCCTTGCCTGTGTTGGTGTGGACAACCAGGCCCTCAACTTTGGTCAGCAGAGGCCCGATGGCAAGATACCACCGCACCATGTGCTCCACGTCTCTGGCCCTTTCTCGCTCAATGTGTTCAAAAAATTCCTTCACGCCTAGAGAGAAGGACATCTGTTACAGTTGCCCGCGAACCCAGGGAAGGCTAGCACTCAAAAGGCAATCCAAACACGAGCTGTGTGTCTTAAAAAACCAAAAACAGCCTCCAACCACAGCCCAACGCAGAACACGAGTCAACGTTGGAACACACGCTAAGCGACGAATAAATGACAACCAGTTACGCATATCCAGAAGGTGGCTTTTTTATCTTTGGGCAATCTTGTTTTTCTTGAATTCCTTGTTGACTAGTCTAAGACCATTTAAAGTATTTTTCTTGAACAAGTAAATGTGAGCCCATAAAAAACGCAACCCAATTTACTGTTATGAACTTATCAACAAAGCACTACGGCTTTCACAGATGAGGTGGGAGGATCACTTGAGGCCCAGAGTTCAAGACCAGCCTGTGCAACATAGCAGGACCCCATCTCAGAAAAAAACAAAACAAAAACAACAAACATGAATTTGTTAAACTAAACAATACACAAAACATGATAAAAAGTAATAACTACCCATGATTCTTTCAAGTAAATGACTGAGAGCATTAGAAATGGTTTTATGCCGTTCATGGAATATACAAACACATATGCAGATTTATAGATACCTATATATACATATACGTATACACAATATATTTTTTCATTAATTCCATAACTGGAGAACCCAGAAGTCAGATCTACCTGGGAGTTCTTCCTCGCTTTTAGCGGCTGGATATTTGAAGAGATTTGTAGACTCTATTAATGCCAGCCTGGAAGAAATGTCATCTGCATTCTTATGAATCTGGTGGACAAGAGACTCAAATTTCCCAATGGCCTGTTTGCACCAAGTTATATAGTCACCAATACCTTTGAAGAAAGAAAGAAAGAAAGACATTTGGCTTCCAACCTGTCTTTCCACATCTGCCCCACCAGCATCTGTGATGTTAATACTGGCATCCCTTCCCAGGAAAGACCCTGCTCATTCCAACTCCTTGGGTCTTTGGGGGTGGCAAAGATCCGCTTTGAACCCTAAGGGACTGGGACAAGGAACCCCAAACCCAGAATCAAGCAAGCGATGCATTTCTTCTATTCAAACGTTAGCACAGTCCTGGCTGGATCACCATGGGGAGAAAGGGACTCCCAGGCCCTGCTGCCTTCTTGCCGCCACGGCTCCCTGCAGCCTGCACGCCACACCACCTGCCTGCAACCGCCTCTGGCCTGGAGCTTAGACAGGTCAACAGCAAGAACGTGAACAGTAAACTCGGCTTAAGTACTTACGATCGCTCTCACTTTACAAAAATAAAAGCCCCAAAATGTATCACAGACTGTGCTATGAAACACGATACTGTAACATTTTTAGAAACAAAAACACAGGAGAGAAAAAAACTTTAAGATCTAGGGCAAGCAAGGCAGTGTTTCTTAGACTTGGCACCAAAAGTAGAACCCATTAAAGGAAAAACTGCTATGTTGGACTTAGCTGAAATTGAAAGCTTTTGCTCTACCAAGGGCCCTCCCATGAGAAAGAAAGGGCAAGCTACAGAGTGGGCGAAAATATCTGCAAACCACACATCCGATAAAGGACGAGCATCTAGAATATACAAAGGATGCTCAAACCTCAACAGCAAAGAAAACAAACAATCTAATTACAACGTAGGCAAAAGACATAAAAAGACATGTCACTGAACGGGCCATACACACAACATATTTGTGCTTATTAGCACATGAAAAGATGCTCAACACCATTAGCCATTACAGAAGTCAAATCAAAACCATAAGGAGATATTGCTACACAGCTATCAGATGGTCAAAAAAAAAAAAGCAACAACAACGCTGGCCAGGATGCAGAGAAAGTGGGTCACTCATACGTTGGTGATAGAAATGTAAAATGGTGCAACCGTCCTGTAAAACAGCATGACAGTAAAACAAGGCCGGGCGCGGTGGCTCAAGCCTGTAATCCCAGCACTCTGAGAGGCCGAGGCGGGTGGATCACGAGGTCAAGAGGTCGAGACCATCCTGGTCAACATGGTGGAACCCCGTCTCTACTAAAAATACAAAAAATTAGCTGGGCATGGTGGCACGTGCCTGTAATCCCAGCTACTTGGGAGGCTGAGGCAGGAGAATTGCCTGAACCCAGGAGGCAGAGGTTGCGGTGAGCCGAGATCGCGCCATTGCGCTCCAGCCTGGGTAACAAGAGTGAAACTCTGTCTCAAAAAAAAAAAAGAAAGAGGTGCCCCTTCCTGAAGTGTGGCAGGGGGCCAGATAAATGGCCTCAGGGGGGCCGGGCGTGGTGGCTCAAGCCTGTAATCCCAGCACTTTGGGAGGCTGAGGCGGGTGGATCACGAGGTCAAGAGATCGAGACCATCCTGGTCAACATGGTGAAACCCCGTCTCTACTTAAAATACAAAAAATTAGCTGGGCATGGTGGCTCGTGCCTGTAATCCCGGCTACTCGGGAGGCTGAGGCAGGAGAATTGCCTGAACCCAGGAGGCGGAGGTTGTGGTGAGCCGAGATCGCGCCATTGCACTCCAGCCTGGGTAACAAGAGCGAAACTCCGTCTCAAAAAAAAAAAAAAAGAAAGGCCAAGATGGACGGATCACTTTAGGCCAGGAGTTCAAGACCAGCCTGGCCAACATAGCAAAACCCTGTCTCTACTAAAACTACAGAAGTTAGCCAGGAGTGGTGGCAAGTGCCTGTAATCCAAGCTACTTAGGGGGCTGAGGCAGGAGAAATGCTTGAACCCCAGAGGTGGAGGTTGCAGTGAGCCGAGATCACGCCATTGCACTCCAGCCTGGGCAACGAGAGGGAAACTCCAACTTAAAACAACAATAGCAATCTTCTAAACATGCACCTACCGTGCAACTCAGCAATTGCACTCCTGGGCCTTTGTCCCAGAAAAAAATGAAGAATCATGTTCACACAAAACCCTGTACACAAATGTTTATGGTAGCTTTACCATAAGAGCCAAAACTGGAAACAAGCTAGCTGTCCTTTGAGAGGTGAAAGGCTGAACAAACTACGGTACATAGATCCTGTGGAGTTTTCTTCAAAAATACATGCACTATTGACACATCCAACAACATGGATAGATCTTTGAAGACTTAGGCTGAGAAAGAACCAACTCAAAAAAGAGCTATGTATTATCTCATTTATATAACACTCTAAAATGACATTACAGAAATTGAATAAAGATTCATGGTTGCCGGGCGTGGTGGCTCACACCTGTAATCCCAGCACTTTGGGAGGTTGAGGCGGGCGGATCACCTGAGGTCCAGAGCTCAAGAACAGCCTGACCAATATAATGAAACCCCATCTCTACTAAAAATACAAAAATTAGCCAGGCGTAGTGGCATGCCTGCAATCCCAGCTACTCGGGAGGCTGAGACAGGAGAATCGCTTGATCCAGGGAGGTGGAGGTTGCAGTGAGCTGAGATCGCACCATTGTACTGACTGCAGCTTGGGCAACAAGAGCAAAACTCCGTCTCAAAAAAAAAAAAAAAAAAAAAAAAGATTTATGGTTGCTAGGGATTAAGGAGAGGGCAAGGATGGGAGGGAAGTGAACTCGACAGTACTTGCTGTGGCATGAAAATGTTCTCTATCTTGACTCTATCAATGTCTGTATCTTGGTTGTGATCTTCTAGTTTTGCAAGAAGTTACTACTTAGGGAAAATGAGTAAAGGGCACGAAGGCTCCCTCTGCAGTAATTCTTAACAACTGCATGTGAATCTATACCTCCAAATCAAATTTTTAATTAAAAAAAAAAAGTAAAGGCGACCTTCTTTTGGAGAAATGTACTTTGGGTCTGCAGAGTGTGAAAGGGTCACTCCTCTTATCTTCATCCCAATGACAGCCTGGAGATCAGTTCTAAGTTCCACACGTGTATTTTATTAACCCTCAAAAATTGTCAATTGTGTCTATAAACACATGAAAATTGTAATTCAAATAAAACAACTTAAAAGAATTACTTTGCATCCCCAAGTCTAAAAAGCAAGCAATAGATGAATGACGTTACCTAGTGAGTTCCAGTTCAACCTCTTATATCCAGACCTAAACACTCGGAGGAGTTCCTGGGAATGATCGTTGAGAAGCACAGACTCCGCCTCGTTTAGCGTTCCTATGAGCGTGTGGTAATGATCCAACATGCGCTGTATTCCATCTGTGTACCTGCACATGACAGGAATGTCACAAACCTGAGGAGAGTACCTTTAAGCTCATCAAAAGCTTCTGCAATCAAGATATTACAAAAGACCATGAACCTGCCTACAATCTTGATCTAGAGATTTGCAGAAATTTAAAACAACACGACTCTTCTCATTAACTTTCTTTTTTGGAAAATATTGGTTACTTTTCATTAAATATGTTATTTATATTAATGTAACAGGTTTACTATTGTTGACCCATATTTTAAACTTTTTGGGGGGGCAGGGGGTGGAGTCTCACTCTGTCGCCCAGGTTGGAGTGCAGTGGCACGATTCGGCTCACTGCTGCAACCTCTGACCCCCTGGGCTCAAGAAATTCTCCTGTCTTAGCCTCCCAATTAACTGAGACTACAGGCATGTACCACCATGCCTGGCTAATTTTTTGTATTTTTAGTACAGATGGGGTTTCACCAGGCTGGCCAGGCTGGTCTTGAACTCCTGACCTCATGATCCACCCACCTTGGCCTCCCAAAGTGCTGGGATTACAGGCGTGAGCCACTGCACCTGGCCCCATATTTTAAACTTTTCTTAGCTTCTTTTTTTTTTTTTAATCCAGGGTCTTGCTCTGTCTCACAGACTGGAGTGCAGTGGTGCAATCACAGTTCACTGCAGTCTCAATCTCCAGGTTCAAGGAATCCTCCCACTCAGCCTCCCAAGTAGCTGGGACTACAGTCATACACCACGACACCTGGGCCTTAGCTTCAATTTCTAATGTGGTAAGAATTTATAATTATAAAGATCCACAAAAATGAAAGCTTTTGGAGAGGTCCTCAATAATTCTTAAGAGTGTAAAGGGGTCCCAAGACTAAAAAGTTTACTGCTAATTTAAGAGAATTTTTTTTACCTAAGGAATTTGTCTTCCTGGAGAGCAACGTTTCTTGCTAATTCAGGGACAGCGAATCCTAGTTGCTCTAAGTACTTGGTTTCATTAATAATCTCTCTGAGAGCAGGTGAAAAGTTGATGGCGAAAACAGCTCCCCTTTCTAAAGTCGAAGGCTCTTCCGCAGCGGTGGAAGACTGTGGGAGAGACAGACGTTCCATCAGCATAGCCAGAGCAGTCCAGGAGACCTCAGGGTCAACACAACCCACGCCGAACGTGGGCATGAGAAAGATCAGCGCTGGGCCCTGGACCCCGACAGATAGGGGTGCCGGCTGGAACTGCCTGGAATATGCATTTTGTTTGGGGAATGGAGATTTCAAAGAATCAATTTACAGCGGAGCCTGCTGGGGGTGAGAGGTAAAGGAGGGATAGCATTAGGAGAAACACCTAATGTAGATGATGGGGTGATGGTGCAGCACACATGGCACGTAGCAAACCTGCACATTCTGCACACGCACCCCGGAACTTAAAGTATAATTTTTAAAAAAATAATTCAGTTGCTGGCATTTGAAAATGGAGCAATTTCACCTAAAAATCCCTTCTGTCTTCCCTTGAAAAACTGGGAAATCGGATACGGAGCAGCTGCCCCTTTGGTTGGACCTGAGCAGACCCATTCCCTAGGGGTCCCATCTGGCCCTCTCCACTCACTTTGGTCCCTACGTCAGGATTTCAGGGACCAAAGACCTAAATCAGCCAGGCTGTATCTTTCCTGTTATGAATGAGTAACAGCAGGTATTCATTCACTGGGCATTCGCTAAGTGCCACGCCCAGCACTGAAGCCGAGGATGAATCAGGTGGGATGACATTTTTCTGCAGGTTAAAGATGGCCAACTGTCAGCTCTGTTTCATATATGGTTCAGCTAAGCCTTTGCTTGTTCACATCACCTGATTTATAAAACACATTTCATAAACGGGGAAACAGAGGCTCAGCATTCAGCCACTTGCCCAAGGCGTCAGTAGGGCTGCCCGGTGCCAGCCCAGTCCTAACCATGACATCATGCCCGCTCCACTCTTTCCTTTCTCCTCCTCCTCCCAGTCAATCCTTGCACTTCCTTGTCTTTGGTTCCGGAAACTGACCCAACTTCATGAACGTCAACAAATCAAGCCGCCTTGAGAAAATGTGGCGGACACCATCGTCTCACGTGGCCTCCGCGGCAACCTGGAATGAGGGCATGGGCAGCGCACCTTGGTCAAAAGGCTCTTCTTCATGAGGGCTGGCAGCGCCTGCTCTGTCGCCTCCATCCACTGCTCGTACTTCCTGTCTTCATACTCCTTCATTCTCTTACCCACTTCCAGATACTTCTGTTTAACCTGTCAAAGAATTCAAGTACCTGTCATTTTGTCCTTGAAAATAACGTTTTCCTCTCTCTTGACACAGATAATTTATATATATAAATTATAAATATATATATTATTATATATAAACATTTCTGTTCATATAATTTTTTTTTTTTTTTTTTTTGGAGACAGAGTCTCACTCTGTCACCCAGGCTGGAGTGCAGTGGTGCAATCTCACTTCACTACAACCTCTGCCTCCTGGGCTCAAGCAATTCTCCTGCCTCAGTTTCCCAAGTAGCCAGGATTACAGGTACCTGCCATCACACCCAGCTAATTTTTGTATTTTAGTAGAGACAGGGTTTCACCATGTTGGCCAGGCTGGTCTTGAACTCCTGACCTCAGGCAATCTGCCCGCCTAGGCCTTTCAAAGTGCTGAGATTACAGGTGTGAGCCACAGGGCCTGGCCATTTTTAAATAACTGTATATATTTTTTCATATCTCTCCACATAATTTTGTATCTATATATTATAAATATAATAAATTATTAACATAATATATAGTTGTATATTAAATATAAACTATATTATATATTTTATTATTATATTAATATTAAATATATATAAATACATGTTGGGTAAAAAAGTAGACAGCTTTTCCTAAAGCTTGTCTGAGAGTGTCTGAGATGGTGATGCAGGTTGATCTGTGTCTTCCCCAAATTCACACTGCACTGTAACCCCCAGTGTTGGAGGTGAGGCCTGCTGGGAGGCAATTGGCTCATGAAAGGGGAATTCTCGGGAATGGTTTGCACCGCTGCTCTCAGGACAGCCCTGGGTGGGACTCAGTGAGCCCTCGGCAGATCCGCTCCTGTGAAAGTGTGTGGCGCCTCCCCTTTCACTCTCTCTTGCCCCTGCCCCCACTATGTGAGACAACTGCCCCCTCCTTTGCCTTCCAACACGATTGGGAGTTTCCTGGGACCTCCCAGAAAGGCTATGCTTCCTGTACAGCATGCAGATCTGCCAGCCAATTAAACCTTGATTCTTGTCAATTACATAGTTTCTTTATAGCAAAATGGACTAATATAGTTAGTATAACTTGAAGTCAAGGTTGACTAGCAGGCTTCTGTAAACCACGGTCCATGGGCTGCCCTGGTCTATACCGGTGAACTAAGAACAGCTTTTACGTGAATAGAAGGAAATGATTTCGATGATTAAAAGGAAATCAAAAGAAAAATAATACTTTGTAACTCAAGAAAACAATATGAAATTCTATGATGTGATCTGTTTTCAGTAGAAAAAAAATAAATTCAAATCCATAAATAAAGTTGGACTGGACACAGCATGCCTGTTCAAAACTTATTATCTGGGGGATACTTTCCTGCAACAGTGGTAGGGTAAGTCATTGCACAGAAATTGTCCAAACCCCTAAAATATTTACTATATGGATCACTTTACTAAAGAAGTGGCTTATCAGTCTCTGCTGTATAATGTACAAAAATCCACAGGCTGGGGGTGGGATCATATCAAAAAGATGGCAGACATCCTCCACAGAAGCTGAAAATTAAGTACAGGAAGAAGCCCACGTGACCACAATCTGGAAGATGTCCTGTGTATTAAGATGCCAAAGAGAAAGAACACAGGCCAGGTGCGGTGCTCATGCCTGTAAGCCCAACACTTTGGGAGGCCAAGGTGGGCAGACCGCTTGAGCTCAGGAGTTCGAGACCAGCCTGGGCAGGCAACATGGTAAAACTTCGTCTCTACCAAAATAATACAAAAATTGGCCAGGCATGGTGGCCCACACCTGTAGGCCCAGCTACCCGGAAGGTTGAGGCAGGAGGATCGCTTAAACCCAGAAGGTCGAGGGCACAGTGAGCTGTGATCGTCCCACTGTACTCCAGCCTGAGCAACACAGCTAGACCTTGTCTCAAAAAAAAGAAAAGAAAAAGAAGGAACACAAAAGGTAGCTTAATATGAGCACTAAGGCACGGACAACAGGAAGACCCTCTAACTTGCAGGCATGGGTCTAAAATCGAGCCGCTTCTCAAACGGGCAACTCTACGTGGGCTGCTGCATGGCGGCAGCAGCCAGATCTAACGCTTCTCCTGGATGGGATTGGGGAGGGCAGCCAGTCTAAGATCAAAACATCAAATACAAAAGGAGCCAATTCCAGCAAGAGCAACATACCTCCTGTCCTTGATCACTGTCCAGTATCTCCTGTACCTCTTGAAATCGGAGGATGGTGTGCTTAATCCGAAAGAACAAAGATCGTTCCCAGTATATTGCACCTGCTACTGGAGGGTGATTCTTATACAGTGGTGGATTTTCAAGGTTCTGGACAAAGATTTTATTAATGATGTCAATCTGAAAAGCAATCAAATGTCTTCTGTAAGCGATAAACATTGCCAAGTTAGCCAAGAAAGATTTGAGATTTGAATCTTTAAGGAAACCAAAAGTGGAATGTCAAGAGAGATTCTCAGATGCAGAGTAGCGTTTTCACTGCTTTTTCCTACCTTTTCTTATGCTCTGTAGTAATCCTCGTTGTTGTTGTTGTTGTTGAGACAGAGTTTCGTTCTGTTGCCCAGGCTGGGGTGCAGTGGCACCACCTTAGCTCACTGCAACCTCTACCTACCAGGTTCAAGTGATTCTCCTCTTGCCTCAGCCTCCCAAATAGCTGGGATTACAGGTGTGCACCACTGCACTCGGCTAATTTTTGTATTTTTAGTTGAGATGAGGTTTCACTGTGTTGGCCAGGCTCAAGTGATCCACCTGCCTCAGCCTCCCAAAAGTTCTGGGATTACAGGTGTGAGCCATCGAACCCGACTGTAGTAATCTTTTCTTCGAATGAACATATGCAATACTCCAAACTGCCTTATAATTAAGATCATGGACACTGTGTATATTGGTTTGATCCAATTACTAGAAATCCCAAAATCTGTTCTAGACAGGACCAGGGGCGCACCTTTTTTTTTTTTAATTTTTAGTTTTTAATTTTTGCGGGTACCTAAGGTATACATATTTAAGGGTATATGGCATGTTTTGATATAAACATGCTATGCATGACAACCACATTGTAGAGAACGGTGTATCCGTCCCCTTAAGCACTCATCCTTTGTGTTAGAAACAATCCAATTATGCTTTTAGTTACTTGTAAATGTACAATTAAGTTATTATTGACTATAGTCTCCGGACCTGTGTTTTTTAAAAGAAGCATTTCCAAGCTCTCGTGGGGGTAATGAGGTGTGGCAGGCACTACGACAGCCTCCCAGAGATGTCCAGGTCTAATCCCCAGAAGCTAAGAATATGTCATGTTACATCACAAAGGGTTGCGGACGAAATTAACATCAGTCAGCTGATCTTAATATAGAGAAATTATCCTGAATGTTCCAGGGAGGTCCTATGTAATCACAAGGGGCCCTGAACAGGAAGAGGGAGGCAGAAAAGGGGTCGGAGTGGTTTTATGGGGAAGTGGCCATTGCTGGCTTTGAAGATGAAAGGGAGCCAGGAACTTCTAGAATTTAGGGTAAGCAAAGCACTGAATCATGCCTAGAGACTCCCAAAGGCAATACAGCCCGCTGACACCTTGATTTAAACCCAGGAACACCTGTGGCAAACTTCTGAGCTCCAGTCGGGTACCAGAAGAGAAGAAATCTGTGTTGTTCTAAGTCACTATATCCAGCAGCATTGGGAAGCTAAGACAACAGGAGACCACTTTAGGCCTTTTTTTAATATTACCTTATGCTCATCTAGTCATTCCAGATATCCTCATGTTGTTTTCTAAAAAAGATTATAAGCATTTTTTTTTTTTAGACAAGTTTTCATTCTTCTTGCCCAGGCTGGAGTGCAATGGCACCATCTCAGCTCACTGCAACCTCTGCCTCCCTGGTTCAAGCAATTCTCCTGCCTCAGCCTCCCAAGTAACTGGGACTACAGGCACCCACCACCATGCCTGGCTAATTTTTGTATTTTTAGTAGAGAGGGGTTTTCAGCATGCTGTCAAGGCTGGTCTCAAACTCCTGATCTCAGGTGATCCGCCTACCTGAGCCTCCCAAAGTCCTAGGATTCCAGGCATGAGCCACTGGGCCCAGCCAGCATGTTTTTTTGTTTTTAGATAAGGTGAAACTCTGTTGCCCAGGCCAAAGTACAGTGGCACTGCAGCCTCGACCTCCCTTGGCTCGGGTGATCCTCCCACCTCAGCCTCCCACGTAGCTGAGACTATAGGTGGACACCACCACACCTGGATAATTTTCGTATTTTTTTTAATAGAGATGGGGTTTTGCTATGTTGCTCAGGCTAGTCTCAAACTCCTGAACTCAAGTGATCCACTGGCTTCAGCCTCCCAAAGTTCTAGGATTACAGGCATGAGTCACAAATGCCCAATAAGCATTTTTTGGTCTATTTCTCCAACTAGATACTGACATCTTTAAATGCGGAATCTGTGTTTCGTTCATCTCTCTATCTCTGTGCCTAACACTATACTTGAGATATGAGAGCACCAGGTAAATTGTTCTGAATTGATCATAAATACATATACGAATACATATACATATACATCCTTGGATATGGTTAAACTATGATTACTATTATTACCATGATTATTATTACCAACTCACACGGGGCTCACCACAATGTGAGTAAATAAGAATATACTTAATTCTTATTGAATTTCTCCACTAAATAAACAAACCCACTTTGTTTAGGTTACCTGTACTGTATTATGCGACATGCTGATTTGGGGAAACTCTAGTATCTCTGAATTCAGATGGGAAAGACAGACAATAGTGGGATTCAATTCTTCACATTTTGCCAAGTGTATTTTTAACGCTAGGGCAGTTTTCGATTTTCCAATTACCTCTTTACAGTACTGTGCAAGAATATCATTAAATTTCATCATCATTTGTCGATTCACAGCCTCCCGTGAACGGATGTGCTTAAATTTTAAAAGCATGTCAAACGCTGCTTCAGCGGATCGAAGTGTCTTAAAAGATTCGTCAATAAAATTTTTTGCTTCTTTCTCAATAACCTGCAAAAAAAAAAAAAATCAAGAAAACAAGCCTCATGCCCCTGTAATTATCCTGCAAAAACTAAGCGGCAAGAAATGAGGAAAAAAAAAAAAATCAGTGGCTGGGGGCGCATTTCTGCTGCATGTAATGGAAGCTGGAATCCAATTTAAAGCGGCAGATCGGCTGTGCTGATTTCCTGATCTCTCTCCCCAACCAGTTCAAAGGTAAAGGAATTTTTTTAAGCATTAACTCTTATAAACAAAAAGTAAGGGAGAGGACACAACACCAGAGGAGATAGTTGAGGCATTTTTAGTAGGAAAGTAACTAAGGCAGACAGTTACAACCCAATGCTGGAAATAGGGGATGCATGTGAGCCCTGTTTGTTCCTTGAAGAAACTTCAGAAGGCCAAGCATTTGGAGGCTCTGGAGCCCAGGAAGCGGGTCAGTGTGCGTGAAGGTGAGGGGCAAACAGGGTATCCCTTTCTAACCCTGCACAGCCAGGCCTCAATCTATTATGCTCAACTATGCAGCCTCAAATCCCACCCATCCCCACTCCTTTCTATAAAAGAGTGGAAGGTTAGTTCCAGAAAAATTAACTCAGTATCAGACTTCAAATACTGGAAGCTAGAAATCAATAAAAAAATATCTTCACATTTCCAAAGAAAAGGTATTTTCAACTTTGAATTCTATACCTGTTATTTCAGAATTCATACATACAAGACTCAAAAAATATACGTCCCATGAAACCTTACTTAGGAAGCTACTAAATGTGCTCCAGCAAAACAAGGGAGTCCACAAGGAAAGAGGAAAAAGTGAGATCTAGAAAACAGAAAATCCAGCACAGATGAGAGAAGGCAGGAAGTCCTAGGGTCCTAGACTGCTTTGCAACAGGCCTAAAAAGCAAACAAGCTAAACTAGAGTAGGACAGTGAGCTCTGGAAGGAAGGCCTCTAGGTAAATAATGGCACTGATAGGTTTGAGTATTTAGAGCCTACTATTGATAGGTATGTGGCAGAAGATATTAAAGCAGCTGGAAAAAAAAATTAACGATGGGTACACACATAAGCAAGCAGATAAAAAACAAAAGCAATAATTAACTCCAGGAAAATTGAAAGGTTGGCCAAGAAGGATGATGTAGTTATGATTGACTTCTCAGCTCAGCAATGAACAATATTTGCATAGACATAATGAGTAAACACTAGCCATTAATTTAACTAAAAGCTATGAAGAAGTTGTGTTAGATGACAGAGAGGCAAATGGGATTAGGAATGGGACAGTCCAGTCTATATCTTCTCTGAGAAGTTAATAGAAGTCTAAATTAATAAATCAGGAAATAACATCAGCTTCTTCTTTAAAAAATTTGGAGGCTAACAACAAAAGAAACATCTAAAATTGTGGAAAATGACAGCAAGAATGAGGAAGTAGTTAATGGAGCTGTCTTTTCTTATTATGAACCCTTTGGTATCACTTGATTAAGTGACTTTGATGAAAAGTTCAATTTATTTGGGAAGCTCAGGCGGGAGGATGGCTTGAGGCCAGGAGTTCAAGACCAAAAGACCAACCTGGGCAACACAGTGAGACCTCATCTCTATTTAAAAATTTTGGCCAGGCACAGTGGCTCACATCTGTAATCCCAGCACTTTGGGAGGCCAAGGCAGGTGGATCACCTGAGGTCGGGAGTTCGAGACCAGCCTGAAAACATGGAAACCCCATCTCTACGAAAAATACAAAATTAGCTGGCCATGGTGGTGCATGCCTGTAATCCCAGCTACATGAGAAGCTGAGGAAGGAGTATCATTCAGACTTGAGAGGTAGAGGTTGCGGTGAGCCGAGATCATGCCACTGTACTCCAGCCTGGGAAATCACAAAACTCCACCTCAAAAAAAAAAAATTTCTTTTTAATTAACCAAGCACACACTGTGGTCCCAACTAATTGGGAGGCTGAGGTGGAAGGATCACTTGAGCCCAGAAGGTCAAGGGTGCAGTGAGCCAGAATCACACCACTGCACTCCAGCCCAAGCAACAGAGCAAGGCCCTGTCTCTAAAAAATAAAAAATAACAAAAGAAAACCAAAAAAAGGTTCAACTGAAAAAGGAAATAACACTTAAAATAGCAGCTGATATTAAATCAGATATAGTTAATATGGCAATGTCTACATAGCCAACTAGAAGAGTGTAACGTTGTCCGTATAAAAAGTTGCTCTGAGGTTATAAAAACTGTATAAGACATAAATGGGGGTGCTCCTAATTATGCTTCCTACAGAAGTCCAAAAGGTGAGCGTGATGGGTCACTCCTCACATGCTGGGGGAAGTGGGGAAGTGCAATCTCTTTTTTTTTTTTTTTTTTTTTGAGACGGAGTTTCGCTCTTGTTACCCAGGCTGGAGTGCAATGGCACGATCTCGGCTCACCACAACCTCCGCCTCCTGGGTTCAGGCAATTCTCCTGCCTCAGCCTCCTGAGTAGCTGGGATTACAGGCACGTGCCACCATGCCCAGCTAATTTTTGTATTTTTAGTAGAGACGGGGTTTCACCATGTTGACCAGGAGGGTCTCGATCTCTTGACCTCGTGATCCACCCGCCTCGGCCTCCCAAAGTGCTGGGATTACAGGCTTGAGCCACCGCGCCCGGCCGGGAAGTGCAATCTCATTCTCAGCAGCCGCCTCTCTCTGACAGAGTCTGCCCCACCCCACCGCCTCCTGTATCACCTGTAACCCCCCACCGCAGGCTACCACCTCCTATATCACCTCCCCGCTTCCTGTTGTTCCAGCTCAAAGCAGCCTACGCTGTGGCCAGAAAAACCTTCCTGAAGCATAAACCTTGTTTTTTTCCTTTTTTTCTTTTTTCTTTTCTTTTTTTTTTTTCTTTTTTTTTTTTTTTGAGACAGAGTCTTACTCTGTCCCCCAGGCTGGAGTACAGTGGTGTGATCTCCGCTCACTGCAACCTCAACCTCCCAGGTTCAAGGGATCCTCCCACCTCAGCTCCTGAGTAGCTGGGACTACAAGCAGGAGCCACCATGCCTGGCTAATTGTAAGTTTTTTTATAGAGTTGGGTGTCTCACTAGGTTTCCCGGGCTGGTCTCAAACTCCTGGCTTCAATCGTCTCTCCTTGGCCTCCCAAAGTGCTGGGATAACAGGCATGAGCTGCTACACCTGCCCTGTAATTCTGACTCATTCCTTGGTCAACCTCCTTCAATGGCTCCCTATTGCCTGCTGAAGTAAGCCCCCTTCGTCAGTCTAGCCCTCCTTGGTCATCACCAATTATTCACCAACCCTCCTTTCTAGCTTGATTTTCCTCTGCTACCCGCACGTGTTATGCCCAACTCCTCTGTTGGCTCTGCCTCGGACAATTCCTCTTTCTTTCCTGTCTGTCACCCTTGTTCACACGGTTCCTACCACCTGAAACACCCTCCGATGTCTCAGCCTCCTTCCTTGTCCCCATCGCCCCCATCCAAAGCTTCCCCAATCCCACAGGTTACTTCCAATTGGCTCTTCATGCCCCCAGCCTTCTGACAAAACAGAGTTATCCAAACTCACAGGGCACTTTGTGATTCTCTTGCCGTATCTGGTTTATTTTTCCCTTGACTCCTAGATAGGTGAGCTTATATTGGACGAAACAAACTGTAGAAACGCTAGTGTGTCTAGCTCAACTTAAACTTATCCCTCCAGGAGAGCAGGTGTGGGAACAAAGAAGCTGGAGGAACGTTCATTTTTACCTTGTACACTTTTGTATAGTTTTTGGTCTTTACAATTAATAAGCAGGTATTACTTGTGATAAAAAAAAAAAAAAAAGACTCTAAGCATCACTAAATAACGCAACAAATTTAACACAGAGAAAACGGTGTCGACTCTCAAGATGGAATCAACGGATGTGTCACTTACCAGAACTTCAATCTTGAATTCATCCATCACGTATTTCCAGAACTGGGAGGACTTGATGCTGAATGGGTCAAAGGTCAGGTTTTCCATGGGGGTGACTAGGCCATCCACCCTGCACAGGACATCATCAATGCGCTTGGGGTCCCCTGTCACTGCCTTTAGTTCTGGACCAAATATGTTATAAAATTCCTCTAAAACCTGTCCAATCAAACAGAACAATGAGGAGATGACATGTGGGTTTTCCTGTGAATATTAGAGCTACAAATGGAGAGCAAATCTAGTTTGACCTGGGGGCAAGAATCATGCCACACAGCAATCTCCTCCCTGACTAAGCCCTTCCCTCCTATACCCAAGGCACACAGGCTGAGACCCAGGTCTGCACCTGCCTGCTCCTACCTGAATTGCAGCCACCCCCGCCCTCCTCCTCCCTTTCTGCCTCAGGGCCTTTGCACTTGCAGTTGAAAGTGATTCAGAGAGGCTGAGGCGGGCGGATCGCTTGAGGCCAGGAGTTCAAGATCAGATTGGCCAACATGGTGAAACCCCATCTCTGCTAAAAATACAAAAATTAGCGGGCTGTGATGGTGCACGCCTATAATCCCAGCTACTTGGGAGGATGAAGTATGAGAATCACTTGAACGTCGAAGGCAGAGGTTACAGTGAGCCGAAATACAGTGAGCAAGACTCTGTCTCAAAAAAAAAAAAAAAAAAAAAAAAAAGAGGTGCGATGATAAAGCACTGAGGTAGTTCTGTGCAGCGTTTCCACTGTGCTGGCAGCAATGAAATACTCATGCCCGCACTAACTATGGTGATTCCACAAAGAAGTTAAATTTGGGGTTTGTTTGTTTGTTCGTTTGTTTGTTTTGAGAGGAGACTCGCTCTGTCGCTCAGGCTGCAGTGCGATGGCACAACCACCGCTCACTGCAACCTCCACCTCCCTGGGCTCAAGCAATTCTCCTGCCTCAGCTTCCCAGGCAGCGGGATTACAGGCGCGCACCACCGCGCCCAGCTCATGTTTGTATTTTTTATAGACAGGTCTTGCTATGTTGCCCAGCTGGTCTCAAACTCCTGGGCTCAAGGGACCCTCCCACCCTAGCCTCACAAGGTGCTGGGATTAAAGGTGTGAGCCATCATGCCTAGCCCAGTTGAGTTCTTTTCACAGCATTTTTTTTCCTGCCCTTGAGCACCGGGCATCACCTCCTTCTCTCATGCTGGGCACTGCCACACCGCAGCCAGCCCTGGTTCGCCCTCACTGTGGTTCCTCTAGCAGCAAGACATCCGAGTGCCCGGCACGCCGCGAGTTCTCCATGAAGTATTTAGAATGAAGGGGTGGGCGGCCCTTCAGGAGACAAGGGCTGTGGCTAACTCCATCAGCGACTGAGCATTTTGTCCGTCCATGGAGCCCCGCGCAGACTAGGAGAGCGTGAAGAGAGGTCTCAGGCCGGCCTCTGAGGGGCTGCAGCGTTTAAGGGGGAGGCAGAGGCGGGGGACTTGGCAAAAGACATGGAGGAAGATTGGCCAAAGAGGTCAAAGGAAAGCCAAAAAACAGGGAGAGGGGAGCATGTCAGGGAGAGCAACGGAAACTCGCAAAGCGCTGGTGTACTCTGGTACATTCTGGCACATTCTAGTATGTTCTGTATGTTCTCTCTTTGAAGGGCCTCAGCCTGCCAGGCCTTTACTGAGGCCCAGCTCCTGTCTGACACAGAGGGGGGCACTGTCGAAAGCCAGCTGTCTTCCCCGTGGCACATGCCGCGGCCTCGCCCGGCTCCTACCTGCAGAACGTCGCAGAGGTCCTGGCAGATGGCGGCCATGTAGTCTGTCCTCTCGAACAGCCGCTTGCGGTCAAACTCCCAGCGCGCTTCCCGCCCGGAAGCCTCGATCTTCGCCCGGGTGTCGAAATAGGCCTTTTTCCACAGCTTGAGAGTGTTCCGGGCGTCCGAGGTTTTGTTTTGGGCACTCGCTCGACTTTCTCTGCGAAGCCAAGAGAGGCCATGATGGGAGGAGGCCGGAGCCCCGGGTCCCCAGTGACCTGGGAAACTCTGTCCCGGGCGCCCTCCTGGCTTCACGGCCTCATCGGAAAAGGCCGAGCGGGCGAGCGGCTGCCCTGCCCCACGTGCAAGGGCGGGAGTCCCAAGCCACTGCCCAGGTCTCCGGAGCAGCCGCCACTCAGCGCGCAGGGCCAAGGCCACCTGGTGACCTCGCTGCCTGCACCAGAAGGGGCAGGGGGCCGTGGCCCCAGGACAGAGGTCACCAGAGGCAGCTGCAGCACCCGCACAGGACAGTGCCTCCATTTCGGTACCTATTCACCTATGCAGATAGGTGGAGATGGAGATCTACCTATAAAAAGAGATGCAGATAGAGATACATAGACAGACAGAGATAGATAGCGAGAGAGAGAGAGAGAGAGAGAGAGAGAGAGAGAGAGCATTTCGGTACCTATTCACCTATGCAGATAGGTGGAGATGGAGATCTACCTATAAAAAGAGATGCAGATAGAGATACATAGACAGACAGAGATAGATAGCGAGAGAGAGAGAGAGAGAGAGAGAGAGAGAGAGAGAGAGCATTTCGGTACCTATTCACCTATGCAGATAGGTGGAGATGGAGATCTACCTATAAAAAGAGATGCAGATAGAGATACATAGACAGACAGAGATAGATAGCGAGAGAGAGAGAGAGAGAGAGCGAGCATTTCGGTACCTATTCACCTATGCAGATAGGTGGAGATGGAGATCTACCTATACAGAGAGATGCAGATAGAGATACATAGACAGACAGAGATAGAGAGAGAGAGAGAGAGAGAGAGAGAGAGCGCATTTCGGTACCTATTCACCTATGCAGATAGGTGGAGATGGAGATCTACCTATACAGAGAGATGCAGATAGAGATACATAGACAGACAGAGATAGATAGCGAGAGAGAGAGAGAGAGAGAGAGAGAGAGAGAGAGAGAGCATTTCGGTACCTATTCACCTATGCAGATAGGTGGAGATGGAGATCTACCTATACAGAGAGATGCAGATAGAGATACATAGACAGACAGAGATAGAGAGAGAGAGAGAGAGAGAGAGAGAGAGAGAGCGAGCGCATTTCGGTACCTATTCACCTATGCAGATAGGTGGAGATGGAGATCTACCTATACAGAGAGATGCAGATAGAGATACATAGACAGACAGAGATAGATAGCGAGAGAGAGAGAGAGAGAGAGAGAGAGAGAGAGAGAGCGAGCATTTCGGTACCTATTCACCTATGCAGATAGGTGGAGATGGAGATCTACCTATACAGAGAGATGCAGATAGAGATACATAGACAGACAGAGATAGATAGCGAGAGAGAGAGAGAGAGAGAGAGAGAGCGAGCGAGCATTTCGGTACCTATTCACCTATGCAGATAGGTGGAGATGGAGATCTACCTATACAGAGAGATGCAGATAGAGATACATAGACAGACAGAGATAGATAGCGAGAGAGAGAGAGAGAGAGAGAGAGCGAGCATTTCGGTACCTATTCACCTATGCAGATAGGTGGAGATGGAGATCTACCTATACAGGGAGATGCAGATAGAGATACATAGACAGACAGAGATAGATAGCGAGAGAGAGAGAGAGAGAGAGAGAGCGAGCATTTCGGTACCTATTCACCTATGCAGATAGGTGGAGATGGAGATCTACCTATACAGAGAGATGCAGATAGAGATACATAGACAGACAGAGATAGATAGAGAGAGAGAGAGAGAGAGAGAGAGAGAGAGCATTTCGGTACATATTCACCTATGCAGATAGGTGGAGATGGAGATCTACCTATACAGAGAGATGCAGATAGAGATACATAGACAGACAGAGATAGATAGCGAGAGAGAGAGAGAGAGAGAGAGAGAGCGAGCATTTCGGTACCTATTCACCTATGCAGATAGGTGGAGATGGAGATCTACCTATACAGAGAGATGCAGATAGAGATACATAGACAGACAGAGATAGATAGCGAGAGAGAGAGAGAGAGAGCGCATTTCGGTACCTATTCACCTATGCAGATAGGTGGAGATGGAGATCTACCTATACAGAGAGATGCAGATAGAGATACATAGACAGACAGAGATAGATAGCGAGAGAGAGAGAGAGAGAGAGAGAGAGAGAGAGAGAGAGTGCATTTCGGTACCTATTCACCTATGCAGATAGGTGGAGATGGAGATCTACCTATACAGAGAGATGCAGATAGAGATACATAGACAGACAGAGATAGATATCGAGAGAGAGAGAGAGAGAGAGATGGAGATCTACCTATCTAGAAAGAGATACATAGGTAGATAAATACATATATACATAGAGATGGAGATCTACCTATCTAGATAAATACAGATATAGATAGATATAGATATCTATAGACAGTAAAAAGTCATATAGTGTCTGATTCCATTCATATGCTATCCATATAGACAGAGATACCTATCTGTACAGATGGATAGACACAGATATCTATCTGTATATAGATATCGATTTTTATCTAGATACATATAGATAGATCTAGATAGATATTTAGATATAGATATAGAAACAGATGTTGTTGTTGTTGTTGTTGTTGTTGTTGTTGTTGTTTTTGAGACGGAGTCTTGCTCTGTCACCCAGGCTGGAGTGCAGTAGTGCAATCTCGGCTCACTGCAACCTCGACCTCCTGGGTTCAAGCGATTCGCCTGCCTCAGCCTCCTGAGTGGCTGGGATGACAGGTGCCCAACCACCACGCTAATTTTTTAGTGTTTTTAGTTGAGATGGGATTTCACTATGTTGGCCAGGCTGGTCTTGAACTCCTGACCTCAAGTGATCTACCCACCTTGGCCCCAAAGTGCTGGGATTACAGGCATGAGCCACCACGCCTGGCCTCACCTATATAGATTTTTTTTTGAGACAGAGTCTCATTCTGTCTCCCAGGCTTGAGTGCAGTGGCGTGATCTCGGCTCACTGCAACCTCTGTGTCCCAGATGCAAGCGATTCTCCTGCCTCAGCCTCCTGAGTAGCTGGTACTACAGGCGAGCACCACCATGCCCAGCTAATTTTTGTATTTTTTAGTAGAGATGTGGTTTTACCATACTGGCCAGGCTGGTCTCAAACTCCTGACCTCGTGATCCTCCCACCTTGTAGATAATTTTTAAGAAACTGAAAAAAGTTATCTGCCTCCCTTAGCATCTTCTGTCATCCCCCGACACCGTCAAAGGTGGTTCCACCTCAGCCTTAGCTCTCTCCAAGTACAACTGGGGAAGAAAGTTCCAGTTAAAACAATATTTCATATATATATATATATATATATATGTATGTGTATATATATACACACACACACATATGTACCCGAAACGAAATATATTTCCATACAATGGAATATGATTTAGCCGTAAAAAGGAATGAAGCCCTGATCCATGCTACAACGTGGATGAACCTTGAAAACATGATGCTTGGCCGGGCATGATGGCCCACGCCTGTAATCCAAGCACTTTGGAGGCCAAGTTGGGTGGATCACCTGAGGTCGGGGGTTCAAGACCAGCCTGACCAACATGGTGAAACGCCGTCTTAAAAAAAAAAAAAAAAAAAAAAAGGTTAAAAAAGAAAGAAAGAAAGAAAATATGATGCTGAGTGAAAGAAGCCAGACTTGAAAGTCACATAGTGTCTGATTCCGCTCATATGCAAAAGACACCACACTGTATGGTTCCCTCGACTAGGGCAATTGGGGAGGGGTGGAGTGACTGCTAAAAGGCACGTTTTCTTTTGAGGGATGAAGGAAATGTTCTAATATTGATTGTGGTGATGGCTGCATAATTCTGTGAATATACTAAAAGCCAGTGAATTGTAATTTTTTTGTTTTGAGACAGAGTCTCGCTCTGTCACCCAGGCTGGAGTATAATGGTGTGATCTCCACTCACTGCAACCTCCGCCTCCCAGGTTCAAGCAATTCTCCTGCGTCAGCCTCCCGTGAAGCTGTGATTGCAGGCACGCGCCACCATGCCTGGCTAATTTTTGTATTTTTAGTAGAGATAGGGTTTCACCATGTTGGCCAGGCTGGTCTCAAACTCCTGGCCTCAAGCAATCCGCCCGCCTCAGCCTCCCAAAGTGCTGGGATTACAGACGTGAGCCACTGTGCCTAGCCGTAAGGGCCAGTGAATTATATATTTTAAGTGACAGAACTGTATATGAATTATAACTCAGTAGAGCTGCTTAAGATCTAAAAAGTAAAAAGTAAAACAAAACAAAAACGAATGCTGTGGCTTCTTACTTGAACAAAGTCCGCAGGTTGACCACTCGGCAGACTCTCTCGGCAATCTCCCAGGCGATGCGCTCCATGAGCGGAATCATCCTCTCGTCTCTGTTGTAGTGTCGGGAGATGATCCACACCATCCGCAGGGCACTCATCATGGAGGGGATGGTATCCAGGACCACGTTGAAGCCAGACCCGTGCGTTATGTTCTGACCAAGAGAGGAGAGAGCCACGCAAGAGCCTTTAGCCTTGGGGTCCAAATGGTTTCATAAAACAGTAAGCGTGCAAGAAGTTTCACTCTTTTCTTTCGAGACCAACTCTGTTGCCCAGGCTGGAGTACGATGGCACTATCGTGGCTTACTGCAGCCTCAACCCCACTCTGGACTCAAGTGATCCTCCCACCTCGGCCTCTCAAATAAGCTGAGAATACGGGCGTGTATCACTATGCCTGACTTAATTTTTTATTTTCATTTTTGTAAAGATGGGGTCACGCTATGTTGCCCAGGCGGGCAGACTTTTTAAAATCTCTTATAAATTAATACTAACTCAAATAGATAATGGGCAAAAGATTAAAATAGTCATTTCACCAACAATATGAAATTGACAATAAGCACATTAAGGATGTAAAAAGCTGTTCAGTCTCACTAGTTATTAAAGAAATGCAAATTAAACCACAATGGCTATTGTCAGAAAGACAGACAGTAACCGGTGGTGGAGAGGATATGGAAAAACGGGAACCTTGAGGATGAAAAATGGTACAAGCGCTTTGGAAAACAGTCGAGAAGTTCCTCAAAAGGTTAAACAGTTACCATATGACCCAGCCATCCCACTCACGTGATGCATAATACATAATTAAAAACATACATCCACACAAATCCTTGCACACGAATGTTCGTAGCAGCATTCTTCATAATAGCAAAAATGCAGAAACAACTCAAATGCCCACCAACTGATGAATAGAGAAACGAAATGTGGTCTATCCATGCTGTGAAATGTGATTCTGCCATAGAAAGGAATGAAGCACTGACACACTCCCTGCTACAACACAGATGCTGAGTGAAAGAGACCAGACACAGGATCAGTCCTGCATGATGGTCCCTAGAGTAGTCAGATCTATAGAGACAGAAGGGAGAACAGAAGTTACCAGGGACTTAGGGTACAGAGGATGGGGAAGTTAGTGTTTAATGCACACGGAATTCCAGTTTGGGAAGATGAAACTGTTTTGGAAATAGTGTAATGGACACAAAGCATTGTGTATGTATTTAGTGCCACTGAACCATATGCTGAGTAGTAGTTAAAATGATAATATCATGTCATATCTTTTTTTCTTTCTTTCTTTCTTTCTTTTTTTTTTTTTTTTTTTGAGATTGAGTCTTGCTCTGTCACCCAGGTTGAAGTGCAATGGTGCAATCTCGGCTCACTGCAATCTCCACCTCCCAGGCTCAAGCGATTCTCCTGCTTTAGCCTCCTGAGTAGCTGGGATTACAGGCACCCACCACCATACCCAGCTAATTTTTTGCAGTTTTAGTAGAAATAGGGTTTCACTATGTTGGCCAGGCTGGTCTTGAACACCTGACCTCGTGATCCACCTGCCTCGGCCTCCCAAAGTGCTGGGATTACAGGCATGAGCCACCACATCCGGCCATCATGTCGATTTTATCACAATATTTAAAATACTGCCTACTTTTTTGAGACAGGGTCTTGTTACATTGCCCAGGCTGTGCAGTAGCACAATCTTGGCTCACTGAAACCCCCACCTCCCAGGCTCAAGCAATCCTTCCACCTCAGCCTCCTGAGTAGCTGGGACTATAGGTGTACACCACCATACCTGGCTAATTTCTGTATTTTTTGGAGAGACAGGGTTTCACTATGTTGGCCAGGCTGGTCTCGAACTCCCGAGCTCAAGTGATCTGCCCACCTCAGCCTCCCAAAGTGCTGGGATTACAGGCGTGAGCCACTGCTCCTGGCCAAATGCTGAATATTTTTAAAAGGGAAATTAAATCATATGAAAATTCTTTGACATAGCTGACTTTGCAAGGCACAGCACACCCAGCGTACCTTGAAATAACGCTCCACAGTGGAGAGAAAGCGCACATTGTCTGAGGCCTCCGTGTGGAACTTGAATAACTCGGTGAACACTGGCTGTAGGTTAGCCACAAGCATGGAGTCGGATTCCCTGATCACATCCAAGACTTTTCGGACGACTGGAAGCTTTGTTTGTTCATGCAGCGCACTTAACGTTGCACTTCTTTCCCTCCAGAATTCAATTTCAGCCAGAGGGCCTTTACCCTGAGAGGTGACAGGAATACAAAAAGAACGCTCATCATTAGCGTGGAGCGGGCACTTACGGTGGTTTCTCCAGCATCCAGTCCTTTCTGTCTCACTGCTCCAATCCTTCAGGGTCTTCAGGGGTGGGCTCTTGACCCAGGGTGGTCCAATCAGAGTGAATCTCAGGGCTCCAGCTGGGAATGCAAGAAACACACTCAACCTTTCTCTGGACGATACGACGCGCAGATGTGAGGCCAGAAACGGCTGCAAAGAAGCCAGCCTGAGGAAGGCAGCTCCCCAGCCCCTAGAGAAGAGGCTGGAACTGAGAAACTCAGAAAGAAACGTAGCCAGAGCCCTGATCAAACTGGACCTGAAGCTAGTCTGCCTCTGGACTTTTCCATTATGTGAGCCAAGGAATTTGCTTTCTTATTTGATCAAACTGAGCTGGGTTTCCTGTTTTTGACAGCCCAGGCTTCCTGACTTGAGCTAAAGTGTTATCTTTATCGATCCAGGCAGTAACCTGGTAGCACGTTAACATCAGAAAGCCCAGAAATGATATTTTGGGTGTGTTTACTTTGATGGCTTAAGGAAGTAATAAAACAGTAAGAAAAGATGCAGACCCCAGATTCCTGGCTCTTTCCCAGCGTGGTAAGCGTGACCTGGATTGAGGCTCTGAGAAAGGTCTGCACGAGCTACCTGAGGGGTCTTCTTTAATTGGGCCTCAACCGCTGAGGATATCTGATTCAGCCAGTTTATCACACACTGCTCCAAGATTTCAACGGTTTCCGGGTCCGCTGCCAGGTCGGACACCTCTCCCTCTACGCTGATGGTCGGCATTTCTAACTTGATCTCACCTAGGAAAAGAAAAGCAATCAGTCAGTCACTCGTTCAGGAAAAGTGACTACAAACAGAAACATTCGAGTTCACCAGCTGGGCCTTCTCTCAGTCTTCATCGGCATAATCAGGTCTGATACATCCCGTGTCCTGGGAATATCTGTAGCTCATTCTCTTTCATTAGAATGTAATTCAAACATTTTAGATAATTGTTCCAGTGTTAAGCTTAATCAAAATGATTTAGTTATTTAAGATGTTCCTGAGTTTACAACCTAGTGACTTCAATTTTTTTTAAACTTGAACAAAGAACCAGCAGGTATTTTAGATAACCACCAGCATGAAACAGTCAAAGGTAAATTGGGGGGGAAATGCCATCAGAGGAAATTGAGATCATGTAAAGAAAAGAACAGACCAGGCACAATGGCTCACACCTGTAATCCTAGCACTTTGGGAAGTCAAGGCAGGCAGATCACTTGCAGTCAAGAGTTCGAGACCAGCCTGGCCAATGTGGCAAAACCCCGTCTCTACTAAAAATACAAAAATTAGCTGGGCATGGTGGTGTGTGCCTGTAGTCCCAGCTACTTGGGAGGTGAAGGTGGGAGGATTGCCTGAGCCCCGAGAAGGTCGAGACTGGAGTGAGCTGTGTTTGTGCTACTGCACTCCAGCCTGGGTGGCAGAGTGAGACCTTGTCTAAAAGAAGAAAAAGAAACAAAAGAAAAGGAGAACATGTCCAAAAAGAAAGCCCAGCACCCCTTTGTCTCAGAGATTTGAGACAATATGGCATCCATCAAACAAGAACAGGAGGCTATGAAAAAAAAATACAATCAGAGAATAAGAGGTCTTGAAAATTAAAAATATAATAGCTGATACGACTATTGATCAAGGGTTGGTTATATAGAAGTTGAGAACACTCCAGGAAAGTAGAATCCAAAGACAAAAAGATGAAAAATACAAGAGAAAAGGTAAGAAATAGAATCTCTAGACATCCATCCAGCAGGAATTTCAGCAAGAAAAAACAAATAGTGGAAGAAAATGTCAAGAAAATTTTTCAGTCTCTGGACTGAAAACACCTAGTGTTTAAAAAATGAATGGAAAAGGGCCACACAACAGCCCATCATCCTAACATCAAAACACTAGGGATGACCAGATACTCTTAGAAGCTTACGTAAAGGCGGGGGCGGGGGAGAAAAATTAGAAGAACATTCGGTTTCTCATCACTGGATGTTGACTACTAGAAAACAACGAAGAAAAATGTATTCAAAATTCTGTGCTAAGCCAGGCACAGTGGCTCACACCAGTAATCCCAGCACTTCGGGAGGCCAAGGCAGGCGAATCGCTTGAAGACAGAAGTTTAAGACCAGCGTGGCCAACATGGTAAAACCCCATCTCTACTAAAAATACAAAAATTAGTTGTGTGTGGTGGCGCACACCTGTAATCCCAGCTATTCAGGATGCTGAGGCAGGAGAATCCCTTGAACCTGGGAGGCAGAAGTTACAGTGAGCCAAGATCTCACCACTGCACTCCAGCCTGGGCAACAGAGTGAGACTCCGTCTCAAGAAAAAAAAAAACAAAAACAAAAAAAAAAAAACACCAAAATCCTGTGCTAAAATTATTTTTATCAGCCCGAGGAACAGAGTGAGACCCAGTCTCTACAAAAAAAAAAAAAAAAAAATGTTATAAAAGTTAGGTATGATGGCATACACTTGTAATCCCAGCTACAATAAATTAATCATTCTTAACTAAAAAGGAGGAAAATGAAACCTTACCTTCCAGTTGCTGCACAGTTCTTTGAATATGACTTGTGAATTTCTGCACATTCATTAAAAATTCATCCCGTATTAATTGAATACTGTGATATTCTGCTGCCTCCCCAGGCAGGGGCTGGGGTTCTGGTTCATACTCAGAGGAACGAAAGCCTTCTGCAGATGTGAGTCCCCCGGTTACACTCATCCGGTGCTGATTGAAGGATAACGCTGGCAAAAAAACCTGAAATGCCCATTTTATGAAATAAATCATATGACATCATTTTCAATAATTCATGTACTTAAATTACCTCTGGTTTTGAATATTCTTGTATATCAAGTTATAAATGTGCAAAGCAAAAACCACTCAAACCCAGAGCACAGACCTGAAGAGAAGAGAAATTACATTTGACTTAAAGTGATCCAAGGGTACCAATTTTAACCAAGCCTGAGACGACTACCCCGAAAACAGTATTATGTTTCTGTATACCACCAGGAACTGAGAAGTTACAATCTGTGGCCCAGGGGGCCGGGTGCAGTGGCTCACGCCTGTAATCCCAGCACTTCGGGAGGCCGAGGCTGGTGGATCACTTGAGGTCAGGAGCTTGAGACCAGCCTGGTCAACACGGTGAAACCCTGTCTCTACTAAAAATACAAAAATTAGCCAGGCATGGTAGCACATACCTGTGGTCCAAGCTACTCGGGAGGCTGAGAATAAGAATCATTTGAACCCAGGAGGCAGCGGTTGCAGTGAGCTGAGATTGCACCACTGCACTCCAGCCTGGGCACGAGAGCAAGACCCTGTCAGAGAGAGAGAAAGAGAGAGAGCAAGGGAGGAAAAGAAGTAAAGAAGGAAAGGAGAAAGAAAGGGGGGGAGGGAGGAAGGAAGAGGAGGGAGTGAGGGAGGGAGGGAGAGAGGGAAAAAGGGAGGGAGGGAGGGACTGCCGCATGGCACAGGGAGTAAGAAACTGCATGTTAACCCATCAGCTCGAGGCCATCTTGTTCTTGTCAATGAAGTTCTTGAGGACATAGTGTGTTTGAAATGTAGCTAGAGACAGAAGCGCACATTTCTGAAGTCACTTGACTGCAATTACAAAACAACTGACCCGCCACCCCACATACAAGGTGATCTATAAAGATGCCTGGGGGTTGATTGCGTTGGTTGGCTGAATTCTGGTTTCATTTTCTAGTTTTGCCTATACTTCTTAAAATTTTGGTGCATCTTTTAAGACTCTTTGAATCTACCTGTGTTTCCTGCAACTTATTAAAGAACTTAGAATGTTGGATCTGTAGAGCTGCCCAATTCCAATTTTGCTGACTACACACTCACTGTGCAGCTGAAGCTCCTCTGGAATCTATATTTCCTGCATATAGCAGCTGGGACAAGGGACTTGACCAGAAGATGACTGGTGTTTCTTCCATCAGGAGACAAGTAATGCTTGGTTTCTAGGTTCGTTCTCTCTCTCTCTCTCTCTCTTCACCCCCCATCTCCCCCTCCCTCCTTCCTTCTCTGTGTCTCTCTGCCTGCAAAATGGAAGTGTTCTAAAATAGTCTAAAATGTCTGTTTATTAGCTGAGATGCTGATGTACATTGACGCCTCTCAGAGCTACTACTAGATGATCTTGCACATTTCATATGGGGAAGGCAACATAAATACTTGACTCCTCTTTATTTGCCCAGTTTTCAAAATAGTACAGTGGTTCCCTATCAGCTTCCAGAAGTGACCCATTGGGACTTTTAAAGATCATTACAAACTCATGGATTTGAAAGGCTGGGCATGGTGGCTTATGCCTGTAATCCCAGCACTTTGAGAGGCCAACGCAGGAAAATCTCTTGAGCCCACGAGTTTGAGACCAGCCGGGGCAACATAGAGAGACCCCGGCTCTACAATTTAAAAAAATAGCCAGGCTTAGCAGTGCACACCTGTAGTTTCAGCTACTCCTGAGGCTGAGATGGGAGGATCGCTTGAACCCGGGAGTTTGAGGCTGCAGTGAGATGTGATTGTGCCAATGCGCTACAGCCTGGGCAACAGAGTAAAAACCCTGTCTCACAAAAAAAAATTTCACTAATGCATTTGAATATATATAATATATATATATTTTTATATATTATATATAATATATATATTTTATATATAATATATATTTTATATATATATATATATATATATAATATAGAGTGCGTGTGTGTGTGTGTGTGTGTGTGTGTGTGTGTATTTTAGATGGAGTCTCGCTGTGTCATCCAGGCTGGAGTGTAGTGGTACAATCTCAGCTCACTGCAACCTCCGCGTCCCAGGTTCAAGCCAATTCTCCTGCCTCAGCCTCCCGAGTAGCTAGGACTACAGGTGTGCACCACCATTCCCGGCTAGTTTCTGTACTTTTAGTAGAGATGGGGTTTCACCATATTGGTCAGGCTGGTCTCAAAGTCCTGACCTCAGCCCCCCAAAGTGCTGGGATTATAGGCGTGAGCCAACACATCCAGCCGTATCTGAATATACTTTGTATGCTTCAATCCACTGCAATTTTATCCTTACCGAAGATCAAAATGTCCCATCTGTGGTTGGCGTGAGCCTCTTCAGGTTGAACCCTGTGTCCTTAGACATAACTCTAAGCATTAGACATACAACCATTAAGAATTAATGATACATCATGTTTTGATGTTATTTTATTTTTCATTTTCTTAGAGACAGGGTATCGCTCTGTCACCCAGGCTGTAGTGCAGTGGCACAATCAGCATGCACTGCAACCTTAAACTCCGGGGTCCAGGGGATCCTCCCACCTCAGCCTCCAGAGTACCTGGGACTACAGGCACCCACCACCATGCCCAGCAGATTTTTCTTTTTCTTTTTGATAGAGATGGGGTTGATGTTATTTAAGAATGAAAAGTTCAGTTCGCACACGAAGGTAGCCAGTGTGGCCAGGTGTGCTGGTTCATGCCTGCAATCCCAACATTTTGGGAGGCTGAGGTGGGCAGATCACTTGAGCCCAGGACTGTGAGACCAGTCTGGGAAACATAGTGAGACACTGTCTCTAAAAATAAATACAATCAGCAGGCATTGTGGTGTCCACCTGGCTAATTTTTAGTGCCCCTCCCAGCTATTCAGGAGGCTGGGGTGGGAGGATCGGTTAAGCCAGGGAGGTCAAGGCTGCAGTGAGCCATACTTGTGCCACTGCCCTCCAGCCTGGGTGGCAGAATGGCACCCTGTCTTGAAAATAAATAAATAAGAAGGTAGCCAATGTTCTTGGGTCCACCGGGGTCACACTAGGAAAAGACATCATCCCGATGAAAGAGAACATCTTTGGGCAGAATGTTCCCATGTGCGGGCAGCTCAGTGGGGAGGGTCGCACAGCCTAACTCACAGGTGATTTGTACTCAGCGAGACCTCGTCTGCTCCCACTCCCTGGAACTGCTCACACGGAATCACCCATGGCCAAGGCCGCCGGCTCCTCTTCGCCTCTGTCTTCTCGACCTCCAGCAGCAGCACGTGGCACAGCGAGCCCCTCCCTTCTTCGATGAAGTATCACTTCTCTTGGCTTCTGGATCGCCCCTGCCCTAACTTGCCTCTCCCCACATCTCTTCCATCTCTACTGCCGCGCTTGGTTGTTCCACCACCTCCCTTGGTTTTACAGCATCTCTGTGCTGATAGCGCCCGTATTTTAAAGCATCCCTCTGGTTGGCACGTGGAGAACGTAGCGTAGGGGGTGAGCACAGAAACGGGGAACTTCTCGGAGGCTGCTGCAATAGTCCAAACAAAAGAGGCTATTGTGGTGGCTTCTACTGTTGCGTCCGAATCTTCTCAGTGACGTCTTCCTGGCCACCCTATCTAAAATTGCAAAAGCCCCACCTTTCCCACCTATCGACCTTCCCTAGCCCCCCTGTTGCCTTTTCCTTTCCCATCTGGCTTCATTTTTCTCCCCAACTCTTGCTGCCGTCTAACACACTATGTATTTTCTCATTGATCTTGTTTCATGTACATCTTTCCATCTGGAATGAAAGCTCCACAAGGCGGAGGCCTTATCTCAGTTGTTCACTGCTATAAAGTACAGCAGGTGCTCAATGAATATTTGCTCGATTGATGCCCTGAGGTCTCATACATCCTCCTTCACACCTCGACTTGAATGTCAAAGAGGCCACCTATGCGCAACGGGCAAAATACAGCACCTGGATTTCCCTCCACATCTGTTTCTCCCCATCCCCCATCTCAATAATGACCTCACCATCCTCCCAGTTGCTCAGGCCCAAATCCTAACAGTCATTCTTTTTAAGATTATTTTTAGAGATGGGGGTCTTGCTCTACCACCCACGCTGTTCTCAAACTCCTAGCCTCAAGCGATCCTCCTGCCTCACCCTCCCCAAGTGCTGGGACTAAGAGGCCTTTTTAAAACTCTCTCTTCTTGTGATGCTCTTCAAAGCCTCCAGATCTCAGTCATTAGCAAGTCCCATGGCCTGATCCCCAGGATATTCCAGACACCGCTCCTCCCTCCCCTGACTGGAGCCTAAATAACCACCGCCCTTGATATGGTTTGGCTGTGTCCCCACCCAAATCTCATCTTGAATTGTAGTTTCCATAATCCCCACTTGCCATGGAAGGGAGGGAGGTCATTGAATCATGGGGGCAGTGACCCCCATGCCACTGTTCTCATGATGGTGAATGAGTTCTCACGCGATCTGATGGTTTTCTAAGGGTCTTTTCACTCTTTGCTCACCACTTCTCCTTCCTGCCATCACGTGAAGAAGGATGTGTTTGCTTCCCCTTCCGCCATGATTCTCAGTTTCCTGAGGCCTCCGCAGCCATGCAGAACTGGGACTCAATTAACCCTCTTTCCTTTATAAATTGCGGGTAGTTCTTTACAGGAGCATGAACATGGACTAATACAGCCCTCCACCCGGGCTCTTCCAGGGCTTTCTGTTTGATCTTTCCTGGCCCTCCACCCCAGCAAAATGCTTTCCCACAATAGCCGGGGGCAAAATGCAAACCAGATCCCTTTGTTCTCCTGCTTAAGCCTGCCTTGGCTTCTAGCCTTTCCTCCAGCCACACCGGCCAGCCTCCTGCTATCGGGTGCTCCTACCTCAGGGCCTTTGCACCTGCAGCTCTCTGCCCAGCATGCTCTTCGTCCACATCCTATTGTGTCTGATGCCTTGGCCTCATCTGGGTCTCAGTTCAGTATCACCTCCTCCTTCCTTCCCTAGTCCATTTCCCTAATAACTTATCATTCTTGAAAAAAGCCTGCTGATGAGTTTTTCATTTTTTTGGTCTAGAAAACTCAGGCTCACCGTGGTAGCTCATGGTAGCTCATGCCACCACTTTAGGAGTCCGAGGCAGGAGATTGCTTGAGCCCAGGAGACCAGCCTGGGCAACATGGTGAGATCCTGTCTCTACGAAAAATGCAAAAGTGAGCCAGGCATGGTGAGTGTATGCCTGTAATCTCAGCCACTCAGGAGGCTGAGGCAGGAGGACTGCTTGAGAGTTGAGGCTGCAATGAGCTGTGATTGTGCCACTGCACTCCAGACTAGATGGCAGAGAGAGACCCTGTCTCAAAAAATAATATGCATAAAAAAGAAAGCTCAGACATCACATCCTCAGCAAAGCCAGTCCTCACCATGCCCTCTGCACACACATGCAGTGCACATGGTTTCCGTCTCATTATCAGGGTTTATTTTCCTCGTGCCATTGTCACGCCAGTATCTTCCTGTAGATGTGCTCGTGTGCCATGTCCTTCCCCTGCATAAGCTCCTAGGGAACAGGGCTACTGCCTGCCCTGTCTGCTGCTTGATCCTTGGTGCCTGTGACAGTGTCTGCAACAGAAGAGCTGCCCACCACCTACCTGTAGAATAAGCAAACCGCATGACCTCAACTTCAGAAATACTAGAATTTCTTCCTTTCTCCACGTTTACCTGACATATAATATCCCTCAGAAAGTGGAGCACATTAGCGTTTATAATTCCATATTCCAGTGTTTCTGGCATAATTTCCATAGCTTCCTTCATGTCAGTAGCTTCAGAGATTGGCTCTAAATAAGAACAGATGCAGAATGTAAGGTCGGTGGGAGAAAGCAGCCAACAGTTAACATTTCCAAGAGAACAGGAATCTTTGCCTTCTTCCCAAGTTGCTACAAAAAATGTCCTGGTTACAGGTTCAGAATACCCCCTATTTGTGCTCGAACAAACCTGGGGGCCCACGAGAAGCTGAAATGAATATCGACGCACTGTGGTTCGTGGATTAGTACGAACAGCACACAAGAGCTGCACACATTTGCTGACCTGGTTGGAATATCTAAAGCTGGCCAAACCGGAAAATATTTGGGTTTTTCTAGAAATGTTGGCTGGATTCCTTGCTGCTATGGAAAAAATACACATGCTGAAGCTTAAACCCCCAAGGTGAAGGTATTAGAAGGTGGGGCCGTTGGTAGGTGATTAGGTCATGAGGGTAGAGTCTCACGATGGCATTGGTGTCCCTGTAGGAAGAGACAGGAGAGCTTGCTTTCTCTCTCTCTACTCTCCACCGTGGGAGGATAGGAGAAGGTGCCATCTGTGAACCAGAAATGGCCCTCTGCAGATGCCAGATCTGCTGCTCTTTGGTTTGGACTTCCCAGCCTCCAGAGCTGTGAGAAGCAGATGTTTGCTGGCGAAGCCCCCCAGCCTATGGAAATGTGTTACGACCATGCAAGCCGGCTGGGGTACGGGCTTTGCGTGTCTTCACTCCCCAGCAAGTCTTCCTCAGTTCACTGCCAAAGCACCTTCTGAGTCACGGGTTGTTTGAAAAGACCTACTTGGTAACATCTACCCTTACAACAAACAAGGTTTTATTGAATATGTATTTGCTTTACCCGACCAAAAATCAATCACCATGGTAAATGTTTTAAAGGTGACTTGGACTCTTCCCTTGATTTAACTGGGAAACAAAACACACACAATAAATACACCCACTGAAGCCATAATTTCACAAGTTCAGTCTTCACACCTTCTCCAAACACGTGCAGACGGGCACTGTCACTGGCTGAATGCATTTCTTTATATCTAACACTTCTTTACTGGAAGTTAGCTTTAAGAGGCCTACATTAAGGCCGGGCGCGGTGGCTCACTCCTGTAATCCTAGCACTTTGGGAGGCCGAGGCGGGTGGATCATGAGGTCAAGAGATCGAAACCATCCTGGCCAACATTGCGAAACCCTGTCTCTACTAAAAATACAAAAATTAGCTGGGCGTGGTGGCATGTGCCTGTAGCTCCAGCTACTCGGGAGGCCGAAGCAGGAGAATTGCTCGAACCTGGGAGGTGGAGGTTGCAGTGAACCAAGATTGTGCCACTGTACTCCAGCCCGGCGCCTGGTGACAGAGTGAGACTCCATCTCAGAAAAAAAAAAAAAAAAGAAGACTACATAAAGAACCCAGTATGGAAAAGAGAGAGCCTGGCATAAGTGAAGAGAACCACAAAAAGACAAACAGAATGCGAGCGGACAAGTGCACACCAACCGCCCCCTTGGCACACGCACGCACATGCAGGCTGGAAATGTACCTTTGGTATTTCGGAGAAAAAACAGCACGTTTTGGTCCAGGAACTCCTCAGGAAGAGGGGCACAGAGCATGTGGAGATGCATCTTTTCCTCAATGTACTTCACCGTTCTCTGAAACATGGGGAAAAAACATCTTCACTCTTGAGACACCTCCCTTCACCTACAGAACCTAATATTCGGGAACACCTGAGCGCTCCCCTCGACACGGTGGCTGTCTCACGTTCTGACAGTGCAGCCACAGCCACACGGTGGACACCAGCTAAACACAGCAGCACAGTGCACGCACGCTCGGCTCTCAGCCTGACTCCTCTGTCGGCCAACCAGTGCAGCCGCGCCTGAACAAACTGACCTGGCAAAGGCCCAGATGGACCTTCCATTTCGTTTTGCAGATGGGACATACTTTTGAAGCAATGAGGCATGATTTTGGTAAGCATAGGCCAGGCGGGGTGCTTACATCCTAGCCGGAAAGTCCAACCTCAGGATTTTCATAGTACAGGGCTCACTCGGCAGGCCTGTATTATCCAAACCCCACGCATCCCAAATGTCTTCAGGACTGGCCTTTGGCTCTTGGGATGACAAGTTCTCAGCATTTAGAATATCCTCCCTAACCCCAAAACCTATAATGCAATTTAAAAAAAAAGAATATCCTCCCTAATATGGGAGTCTTTGTGTGCCTACGGCCTTGGGCTGTGCCTGAAGGTGTATGCTAACAATGTGATTTTGGTGAATGTCTGTTTTTGTTTCTAGGGTGAAGGTGAGGGCAGGAGATGAAGGGGAGCTGAGTAAGTAAGGTCAGCAGGTGGGGGGCGGGGGATGCTCCAGGCCTGTGCGCCTGATCCCCAGTAAAAATCCCGGACACCGAGGCTCAGGTTAGCCTCTGGTCGGCAATACTTCATGCATGTTGTCACTCATAGCTACTGGGAGAATTAAGTGCTGTCCATGAAACTTACGAGGAGGAAACAGATAGACGCTTGTGCCTGTTTTCTGCTGGTCTCTATCCTGTGCCTTTTTTTTTTTTCTTTTTTCTTTCCTTTTTTTTTTTCTTTTTTTTTGCTGATTCTAATTTGCATCCTTTCCCTGTAATAAACTGTAACTATGAATATGATAGACTTTCTGGGTCCTGTGAGTCCTCCTCACCAATCATTGAATTTGAGGGTGGCCTTGGGATTCTATCATCTTGATTCCCTCCCTTGGATGGGCTGCGTCAGTCACCCTGAATCCTAGAGGGTGTCAGGGGTCCCCATGACCCACCAACAAGGACAAAGAGCCATGCATACTTTGGAAGGGCGTTTTTCTGAAATCTCCTTGTCCATTTCTCCATCCTCTACGTCGATCAGAGGTTGGCCTAGAGATTCGGTTCTCAGTGACATACTCTTAGCTGCAAAACAGCAATCAAAGTGTAAGTGAAAATAATCAGGAAATTAGGTTTCCTACTATTAAGAGCAGGCCTGCATTTTGTGCCTAGCACATTTCATTCAAAAGGCAAGTTATCAATAGCTGTGCATACCTTCTGTTCCAATCAATCCGACCGTCGCCTTGACTCACATTATAATTGACAAGAATTGCGTTTTATTTTCGACAGAGTGTCCGTCAGAAATTTAACGACTTTGTGTCTATGTTCTCGCAGGTAGTGTCCACCCTGTGACCCAGTGACTTATCTGAGGTTTTTACTTAAAAGGGAGTTTATCATAAAGACAAGAATTATGGGCCAGGCACGGTGACTCACGCCTGTAATTTGGGAGGCTGAGGTGGGCAGATCACTCAATGTCAGGAGTTTGAGATCAGCCTGGCCAACACAGCAAAACTCCATCTCTACTAAAAATACAAAAATTAGCAGGGCGCGGTAGTGTGTGCCTATAATCCCAGCTACTCAGGAGGCTGAGGCAGGAGAATCACTTGAGGCCAGGAGGTAGAGGTTTCAGTGAGCCAAGATGGCACCACTGCACTCCAGACTGGGTGACAGAGCAAGACTCTGTCTCAAAAAATAATAATAATAATAATAAAAATAATAAAAGCCGGGCATGGTGGCTCATTCCTGTAATTCCAGCACTGTGGGAGGCCGAGACGGGCAGATCAGGAGGTCAGGAGTTCGAGACCAGCCTGACCAACATGGCAAAACCCCATCTCTCCTAAAAATACAAAAAAAATTAGCCAGGCATGGTGGTGCACGCCTGTAATCCCAGCTACTCAGGAGGCTGAGACAGAAGAATTGATTGAACCTGAGGGGCAGAGATCTCGGCAGAGCTGAGATCACACCACGGCACTTCAACCTGGCAACAAACCAAGACTCCATCTCAATAATTATTAATAATAATAATAATAAATAAAATAAACAGATAAATAAAAGAAAAAGAAATACAGCTAGTACATGAGCATTTACTCCTTTTTCACTATGAGATGCAAAATTTGTGAGGAATGAGAAGAAAAACAGTCTAGATGAAAGGACGCCTCCCTCTCAAGTCCACTGTGATTGCTGCAGATTCGGAAACCTCAGCAGACACCAAGTCTCAGCCCTGGGAACATCCAACGAGCCCGGCACTTAGAGAAGGAAGCTTTCCCTGGGACGCTCAGCTCTTACTTTGAACAGCACTGTGCAAAGTCACCCGTGGCTTTGGAACCAATTTGATGTCAGGGGTCTGAACCCTCTCTGAAATGGGATAGTAACATCTACCAGCCAGATTCCAGAGGACTAGCTGATGGCATGGTTAAGAACCTGGTACCATGGTTGGTAAGGGAACAGTGTACAGACGGCAGTACCAACGTTATTAGAGAACCAGCAATAGACTACAGTAAAAAAAAAAAAAAAAAAAAAAAAAAAATCGGCCGGGTGCAGTGGCTCACACCTGTAATCCCAGCACTTTGGGAGGCCGAGGCGGGCAGATCACAAGGTCAGGAGTTCAAGATGAGTCTGGTCAACATGGTGAACCCCATCTCTATTTAAAAAATACAAAAAGTAGCTGGGCATGGTGGCTCATACCTGTAATCCCAGCTACTTGGGAGGCTGAGGTAGGAAAATTGCTTGAACCAGGGCCTGGGAGGCGGAGGTTGCAGTGAGCGGAGATGATGCCACTGCACTCCAGCCTGGGCTACAGAGTGAGACTCCATTTCAAAAAACAAACAAACAAAAAATCACACTTATGAGCAGGTGCCATGCCATAAATCACCCATAGTCCATTGCTAATTCTCTAACAGCATTAGAGCAGGCTCTAATCTCTACAAAAGATCAAAATGTTATGTAGATGTGGTGGTGCATGCCTATGACCCCAGCTACAGGCTGGAAGATCATTTGGGGCCAAGAGTTTGAAACCAGCCTGGGTAATGTAGTGAGACCTCAACTCTACAAAAGAATATTTTTAAAAAAATTTTTTTTAGATAAATCTCACTATGTCACCCAGGCTGGAGTGCAGTGGCATGATCTCATCTCACGGCAACCTCCGCCTTCCGTGTTCAAGCAATTCTCCTGCCTTAGCCTCCCAGGTAGCTGGGATTACGAGTATGTGCCACCATGCCTGGATAATTTTTGTATTTTTAGTAGAGATGGGTTTCACCGTGTTGGCTGGGCTAATCTCCAACTCCTGACATCAAGTGATTCTCCTGCCTTGGCCTCCCAAAGTGCTGAGATTATAGGCATGAGCCACCGCAACCAGCCAAAAAATTAAATTTAGGTTAAAAAAAAAGACATCCAGGCATGGTAGCACACATCTGTAGACCCAGCTACTTGGAAGGCTGAGGCAGGAGGATCGCTTCAACCCAAGAGTTCAAGGCCACAGGGAGCTATGATCACACCACTGCACTCCAGCCTGGGCAACAGAGCAAGGGCCCATCTTTAAAAAGGAAAATACAGTTATGAAGGTACTTAATGCCACCTAGAAATGGTAAAAATGTAAGTTTTCTGTTATATCCATTTTACCACCATAGCAAGAAACGAATAAAATATATAATAATGTTAATTTACCTTGTGGGAAAGAACTCTGTGACCTTCCCACCTAAACAACCTCTTCCCACCCAAGTCTCCTCTTCATGGATGCATTGGGCTCAAAAGCAGAGTGCCCTCCTAGGAGGCCCTCAGCAGATATTGCTGTGGCATCCAGAACTACCATGTGCCTTATCAAAACCCACTTTAACCTGGGCATGGTGGCTTACGCCTCTAATCCCAGCACTTTGGGAGGCCCAGGTGGGTGCATCACCTGAAGTCAGGAGGTTGAGACCAGTCTGACCAACAGGGTGAAACCCCATCTCTACTAAAAATAAAAAAGTTAGCTGGACGTAGTGGTGGGTGCCTATAATCCCAGCTACTCAGGAGTCTGAGGCAGGAGAATTACTTGAACCCAGGAGGTGGAGGTTGCAGTGGGCCGAGATCACACCACTGCACTCCAGCATGGGAGACAGAGCAAGACTTCATCTCCAGAAAAAAAACAAAAAAAACATACTTTAAACAAGCCTTATTCAGACTGTCTTTTATTTCTAACTTGTAGTCCCCTCTCCACAATCTTTGCTACTTGAAGGGATTACAATTTGGTTAAGAATAAATCCTTGACCAGGAGCAGTGGCTCCTGCTTGTAATCCCAACACTTTGGAAGGCTGAGGTGGGAGGATGGCTTAAGCCCAGGAGTTCGAGACCAGCCTGGGCAACACAGCAAGACCACCCCGTCTCTACAGAAAATCAAAATGTCATCCAGGCATGTTGGTGCACCAGCTACTCAGGAGCCTGAGTCAGGAGGATGGCTTGAACCTAGAAGTCAGAGGCTGAAGTGACCTATGACTGCACCGCTCCAGCCTGGGCAACAGAGCGAGGTCCCGTCTCAAAAACAAATAAATGAAAAGTACTGTGCCTTGGATATTCTCCTCAGGAAATGGTATCTATGGCTTGTGCAATAGGACACCCACTCCACAAAACAAAGTACAAAGCATGTGTTTGCTGAGCTGGCTGAGACACCACCTGTATGAGTGTCTGTATGTTACATGCTGCACTCGGCTGAAGAGTGTCCCCACAATGCATGTCCTCAAAGTGTGACCTTGTTTGGAAACAGGGTCTCTGCGGATGTAATTAGTAAAGACGAGGTGATATGGATTAGAGTGGGCCCCAAATCCAATGTGACTGGTGCCAGTATAAGAAGGAGAAAGGAGGGCCGGCGTGGTGGCTCACGCCTGTAATCCCAGAACTTTGGGAGGCCAAGGAGGGCAGATCACCTGAGGTCTGGAGTTAAAGACCAGCCTGGCCAACATGGTGAAACCCTGTCTCTACTGAAAATACAATCATTAGCCGAGTGTGGTGGTAGGCACTTGTAATTGCAGCTACTTGGGAAGCTGAGTCAGGAGAATCGCTTGAACCCAGGAGGTGGAGGCTGCAGTGAGCCAAGATCACACCGTTGCTCTCCAGCTTGGGTAACGAGAGCGAGACTCCGTCTCAAAAATAAAAAAGGAGAGAGGACACATGGAGAAGAAAGACACCGAGGGGACAGGGCCATGTGATGATGAATGCAGAGATGGGAGTGATGGTGCTGCAGGCTGAGGACACCCTGACCCCAGACTGCAGTGGGGAGGCCAGGAAAGATCCTCCCCTTGGGCCTGCAGAGGGAGCGCAGCCCGGCCGGCACGTTAATTTTGAACTTCTGGCCTCCAGAGCTGTGAGATAATACCTCTGTGTTGTTTTCAGCCACCCAGTCTGTGGTCACTTGGGACAGCAGCCATGAGAAACTGCTAAATGCCTCTATTCGTGACTCAGCAGCTTCCCTTTGTGCTTCATACCCAGTGGAAGTAGAAACTGATTCTGGCGTGGCAGGCAGCACCCGACTACTGATGGGGGGCTGTGGGGGGGCGGGGCTTTCTCAGTTCTACCCACCCACGACCCCTCCCAACTCCACACCTTGAGCTTTATCCATGGTCTCCACTTTTTGAAAATAAATTTCTTCCTCCTCGTCTTCCTCTTCAGGCAGCACAGGTGTCTCATTATCTTTACGGTCACATAAATGGGAAGAAAATACAAAACGTAATTGTTCGCTGCACGGAACACCTGATATCTTTGCTTTCTGTGGAGCCAAGGGGTGGCGATGTGGCCCACAGGAGACTTACATTTGTTACAGTGGCACAGCAATATCCCTTACCAAAGCCAGCTTTCGGTGACTGCCAGGGAGGTTCGTGAAAATTTTGCCAAGAGACGAAGGATACAGAAATGATCACAGAGTTACCGCCAGCCCAGAAGAAATGTAAATGACCAAGAAGCGTAAAAAGAGGCTCCTGAGGCGGGTGCGGTGGCTGACGCCTGTAACCCCAGCACTTTGGGAGGCCAAGGCGGGCTGATCACAAGGTCAGGAGTTCAAGACCAGCCTGACCAACATGGTGAAACCCCATCTCTACTAAAAATACAAAAATTAGCCTGACGTGGGGACACGCGCCTGTAGTCCCAGCTACTCAGGAGGCTGCAGCAGGAGAATAGCTTGAAGCTGGGAGGTGGAGGCTGCAGTGAGCTGAGATTGCATCACTGCACTCTAGCCTGGGCAACAAGAGCAAGACTTTGCCTAAAAGAAAAAAAAAAAAAAAAAAAAAGGCTCCTGGCTGCACAAAACCAGGAATGTATTTAACACCCTAACCTGTACACTTCAAGATGGTTAAGATGATAAAATGCAGGTCATGTGTATGTTACAATATAAAAACTGAAAGAGGCCAGATCACACCACTGCACTCCAACCTGGGCGGCAGAGTGAGGCTCTGTCTCAAAAAGAAAAAGAAAAAACTCAAGGGAAAAAAAGGAGGCTCAACTCCACTAACGTTGACGTAAATTAGTGGAGGGAAGTGCATCCACTTTTCTTCTGTGGAGCTGGCAAAAATCTACAAAATGGTCAATATCCAATGTCAGCGACGACGCTGGGAAACAGGCAGCCCATCCGCCATCGCCGGCTGTGGACCAGCAGGGCCTCCCTGGAGGGTAGTTCGGCAGGACCCACTCAACTGCAAACGACCACACTTGTTACAGGTGCGGTTTCATTGTTACAAATCTGTCCTCCAGAAATACATAAAGTGTGTGATGGACATTGTTCCATTGTTTGTAGAATGAATCCTCTGACAAGCTAAGTGTCCATGAATTAAAGAATGGATGAGCAGAGTATGGTAAATGTATATATTTAAAAATCTATCAAGTTAGATTTTAGGTAGAACTGTAGGTATTTACATGAAAAAATATCCAAGACGTGGTGGAGGGAGAAGTCACAAAACAATATGTATAGTATGATTTTTATTTATAGTTTTAGGAACTCTGCATATCCATATTTTATCATCATAGAGAGAAATGAAGATATAGATTGTAGATAGAATAAGGATAGACAGATACAGATGACAAGTAGGTAGGTAGGTAGATTGATGATCTGATCTCAAAGGCCCTGACCTTATGCATAGATAGATAGATAGATAAATTGGTAGATGATTGATATAGAGAGATGGATGGATAGATGATAGGTGAATGATAGGTAGACAGACACATAGACAGATTGGTCAGTTGGTAGATAGATAAGAGAGAGAGAGAGACAGATGTATAGGTAGGTAGGTAGGAGAGAGATAGATGTATAGGTAGGTAGGTAGATTAATTGGTAGAAAATTGATAGAGACAGACAGATAGATAGATGATAGGTGAATGATAGGTAGCTAGACACACAGATTGGTCAGTTGGTAGATAATAGAAAGATGTATAGGTAGGTAGGTAGATGGATGATAGATAGATAGATAGATAGATAGATAGATAGATAGATTTATAGGAAGGTAGGTAAACAGATCAGTCGGTGGGTAGACAGATGATTGATTGATTAACTGACATAATTTGACAAAAGAGCCAACCAGAAACACACCAAACTATTAACAGTGGTTACACCTGGAAACAGGAGCAGGTCTGGGGCTTCAGGAATGGAGAAGGGTTGCTTTTTCTTTTTCTATGTAATTCTATGTTCTGTGAATTTTTAAGAGAACACGTGTTCTGGCAATGTTTTAAATGTAAGGAAGTGACTAAATGACGTGTACAGTATGATTGCATTTGGTGCCTACGGGACCAGCATCTTGGGTAGCTGCTGCTGGCAGGACACCTCACCTTTCTCACCACCACCTGCCCGACTATCTGTTTGCCTCCATTCCTATCATTCGTAACCAGGACCAGAGAGAAGTCTTGACCAGGGGAGGGGCAGAAAGAGGGGGAAATAGGAATGGAGGGACACACTCGCCTCTCTGCAGGTCCTCTGAACAGACCAGAAGCACCTGTCCCCCAGAAAGAATCTCGGGAAACTGCTCAAGGGTCTGTATGAGCCTGTAGGCTTCATAAGCAGAGAATGAGTGACACCATGTGGAGCTGGGAGGTCTCTTCTCCCCACCTGGCCAGAACCCCCAAAACCCAACACCATCTGGCACCTCCACAATCAGCAGCTTTGAGAGTTTCCAGAGACAGCATCTTCGGCAAGGAATCCGTCAGCTTTTCACCACAAGACGATAATGGAGAAGGGACAGAAATGGAAGGGAAGACCAGGGACAGAGACAGCCCAGAAACAGAGCATGGGAGCAGGGGCAGGGGCAGGGGAGTTCTGAGCTCCCTTGAGAGGGTCCAGGAATTAACCAGGGGGACCCTCTGAAGTGAGACTGAACTCCGCTTCCACACAGGACAATGACATTTGGGTTAAGCACATGCTAGCAAACATAGCACACAACAGCCACCCCACTCCGTTCAAAGGCCCTTAGACGATTCTGCAAGAAATCCAAGTCGCATTCATTGTTTTAGGGTCTTGCCATAATTTTTAAAAAACATATTCAAAATCTGAGTTCCTGCAATGGTGGTACATGTTAAATGGTCAATCCTGCGAGGGTGTTTTTGGATTCCATAATTTCACCTGGTGCCAATGAAAATGCCTATATCCGAGGCCCAGTTATATCTAACGTCCAGGTCCAAAGGTCTGCCGGGGAGAAAAACATTATAGACTAGAAGGTTAGATTCCAAAACGTGACCATACGGTCTTTTCTCCAGCTAGCATTAGGGATTTGTTAGTTATTTATGGTTAATAAGTTTTATTTTGTGCAAGCAAATAATGAATATTTAAAATAAACGAAGGTGGCTGGGCAGGATGATTCCCACCTGTAATCCCAGCACTTTGGGAGGCTGAGATAGGAGGATCACCTGAGGTCAGGAGTTTGAGACCAGCCCAGCCAACATGGCGAAACCCTGTCTCTACCAAAAATACAAAAATTAGCTGGGTGTGGTGGTGGGTGCCTGTAGTCCCAGCTACTTGGGAGGCTGAGGCAGGAGAATCGCTTGAACCAGGGAGGTGGAGGTTGCAGTAAGCCAAGATAAGACGGCACCACAGCACTCCAGCCTGGATGACAGAGCTAGACTCTGTTGTTCCCCCCTCCCCCGCAAAAAAAAATGGTGGCCAGGTAGCAGGTGGCTCATGCCTGGAATCTCAGCACTTTGGAAGGCTGAGGTGAGAGGATCACTTGAGCACATAGTTTGAGACCACCCTGGTCAACATGGTGAAACCCCGCCTCTACTAAAAATACAAAAAATTAGCTGGGCATGGTGACACACACCTATAGTCGCAGCTACTCAGGAGGCTGAAGTGGGAGAATCGCTTGAGCCCAAGAGGCAGAGGTTTCAGTGAGCCAAGATGGTGCCACTGCTCTCCACTCCAGCCTGGATGACAAGAGTGAGATTCTATCTAAAAAAAAAAAAAAAAGGTTAAAAAATAAAATAAGGCTGGGTACAGTGGCTCACACCTGTAATTCCAGCACTTTGGGAGGCCAAGGAGGACAGATCATGAGGTCAGGAGATCAAGACCAGCCTGGCCAACATGGTTCAACCCCGTCTGTACTAAAAATACAAAAATTAGCTGGGCGTGATGGCACGTGACTGTAGTCCCAGCTACTCAGGTGGCTGATGCAGGAGAATTGCTTGAACCCAGGAGGTTGCAGTGAACCAAGACTACACCACTGCACTCTAGCCTGGCGACAGAGTGAGACTCGGTCTCAAAATAAAAAATAAAATAAATGTGCCTGGTCCCTTTAAAAATATCAAAGGTTTGCCGGCCCTGCCACCCGAACCCAGTGAGGGGCCCTGCAAGGGATCCCCCAGTCCTGAAGGGGCTGAGGAGAGTAGCCCAGGAGGCCAGATAGCCAGGCGGGAGGTCCCGCAGCTGTGCTCTGGGCTGGTGCTCCTGCGCGGAGGCGGCTTTTGAGGTCCCATCTCCTTCTGGCTGTTTCTGAAGAGCGCTGTCCTGCCTCCTCCCCTCAACTGTGCGGGCCCCTCCCTGCCTTCTCTGTGTCCCTGGGCCTATCAGAGAGTAGGTAGGGCTGAGGATTCGCCCCCACAGAGGGTTCTGGGACCCTGGTCACTGCCTTTTTTTTTCTGATGCTAATTTGTTCAACATAAACATTTAAAGTCTTATAATTTTTAAAAACTGCCTTTTTTTTCTGATGCTACTTTGTTCAACATAAACATTTAAAGTCTGTAATTTTTAAAAACTTTGTCTTAGCATTACTTTACTTTTTAGCATATGAGGAGCCTCCAGAAGTAGAAAGGGGTGCTCTTGGGACCCTCCGTGAGACCCTGCGACCCTCAAGGAGAGTGACAGTGACCGGGGTCCCTGCCACATCTGGGGATGGCTCTACCCAGCCGTTTGGGTTAATGCACAGTGGACTTGACTGCCTATGGGCCTTGGGCGCGTTACTGAACCCCCTCTGTGCATTTGCTCATCTGTAAAATGGGGATGAGGATACACCCGCCTCGTAGGGTTGAGTGGTTACGAGCGTTGCAACCGCACCTGGTACGAGGTGAGGGCTACGTCAGCGTTTGCTGTGCTTTTTCAATCAAGGTCTGGCTTTCCAAGTGGGCTGTGGGCCCAGGAGGGCAGGGGCGGCTGTCACTGCCGGGTTCGCCCGGGGCCTGCACGTGGCGGGCGGCAGTGTTTACGGACAGCACCTGCGGCCGGGGCCGGGTGATGGGCAGGCTCCGCAGCCCCCACGCCCGCCGGAGAGGCCGGGGCTGGCAGGGCGGCAGCCCGGGGAAGCGAGCGGCGCGTCGAGGCTCACCGGTCTCCACCTCCACCTCCTCCGGCACCACGGTGCGGTAGAACAGGAGCGCCGACGAGCCCTCCTCCTCGCTCGCCTGGTTGAGGAAGTGCAGGATGACATCCTCGCCCTGGCCGTCGTCGCGGTTGAGCAGGTCCTCGAAGAGCTGGGGGTCTGTGATGCCGAAAGCCGCGTACAGGCGGTCGCGCATCCACAGCACCCGCAGGTCGTCCATGGCGCCGCGCAGGGCACAGGGAGCCGGGCGCAGGGCGGGCGTCCGTAGCAACGTTGGCCCTAGCAACGGACTTCCGGGCAACGGCCATCGCCCGCCCCGCCGACGGCGCCGGCGCGGGGGCTGCAAGAACGACAGTGACCGGCGCCCGGCACCTGCGCGCCCGGGACCCGCCAGCACCCCAGCCCCGAGGTCTCGGAGGAGCGCACCAGGTCCCCGGGCCGCCGAGGTGGGCCGGTCCCTGGTCCCCGCAGCGCGCATGCCCCTGGATGCGGAGCGGGACCCTCGCCGCCAGGAGCCGCCCTCAGGCCGCTACAGCCCAGGGTGAGACCCCAACTCACCCGGACCGGATCTGCAAAGCAGCCCGCCCACCTTGCAGAAGTTGGGGCTGGTGGCAAGGCGAGCTCACAGCACCTCGGCGTGGCAGAGGCAGGGTTAGAGGCCAGGGAGGATACAGCCTCAGCCCTCAGCCCTCAGCCACGTGGGTCAAAGGCCAGGGGCGGAGAAATTAGCCAAGAAGGCACGAGTTCCTCGTTGCCTACGACATCAGGGAGGAAGGAGTGGAGTTCTTTGGCTTTCTCGCCAAGCCAGAGCATAATAAAGCGAAACACCCACGTTTAAAAATATAGATATATTTATTTGTCATTAGCAAAAGGAAGTTCAATACTGATAGAAGATGCAAATTTGTCCTTTCATGCATTTGCGGAGCAAAATACTAACTTGTTCACTGTCATTTCCCCTCACAAGGAGTTGAGTCCCTAGATGACCAGGCTAACCCTTGGATTTTCCCACCAAAGAACAGGTGGAATGCATTAAGTAAGTATTTCTTAAAATTCTTTTTTTTTTTTTTGAGGAGGAGTTTCGCTCTTGTTACCCAGGCTGGAGTGCAATGGCGCGATCTCGGCTCACCGCAACCTCCGCCTCCTGGGTTCAGGCAATTCTCCTGCCTCAGCCTCCTAAGTAGCTGGGATTACAGGCACGTGCCACCATGCCCAGCTAATTTTTTGTATTTTTAGTAGAGACGGGGTTTCATCATGTTGACCAGGATGGTCTCGATCTCTTGACCTCGTGATCCACCCGCCTCGGCCTCCCAAAGTGCTGGGATTACAGGCTTGAGCCACCACGCCCGGCCTATTTCTTAAAATTCTAAACCAAAGATCAGCATCAATGGCCTGACTGTAGGAAGACTGTTGGTCCAAACGGCCTCATTTCCAACATCTTGATTTCAGAGTTCATCATAGCCTTCCTGAGATAGCCCTGTGGCATACAGGCAAACCTGCCTTTACATTTTTAATAGAGGAATTTACTGTTTTTAAATGCAGACTGCAGAATTGTAAAAGTTGTTTTTTTGCTTTTCTTTTCTAAAATGCATCAGGCTCTAAAACACCTGAATATGTAATCCATGAACATTGTTTTTGGGTTTTTGAGAGTTTTGCTCTTGTTGCCCAGTCTGGAGTGCAATGGCGCGATTCTCGGCTCACCACAACCTACACCTCCAGGGTTCGAGCGATACTCTTGCCTCTGCCTCCCAGTAGCTGGGATTATAGGTATGTGCCATCACGCCTGGCTAATTTTGTATTTTTAGTAGAGACAGTGTTTCTCCATGTTGGTCAGTCTGGTCTTGAACTCCTGACCTCAGGTGATCCACCCGCTTCGGCCTCCCAAAGTGCTGGGATTACAGGTGTGAGCCACCACGCCCAGCCTAATTCATGAACATTGTAAGGGTATTCTATGCCTTATTAAACAACTGCAGAGGGCTGGGCATGGTGGCTCACACCTGTAATCCCAGCACTTTGGGAGGCCGAAGCAGGTGGATCACCTGAGGTCAGGAGTTTGAGACCAGCCTGGCCAACATGGTGAAACCCCGTTTTTACTAAAAAATACAAAAATTAGCTAGGTGTGATGGCAGCGCCTATAATCCCAGCTACTCAAGAGGCGGAAGCAGCAGAACTGCTTAAGCCCTGGAGGCTGAGGTTGCAGTGAGCCGAGATCATACCACTGCACTCCAGCCTGGGTGACAGAGTGAGACTCCATCTCAAAAAAATAAAGATAAAATTTTAAAATAAACAACTGCAGAGGAGATACTGACACCAGATATTGTTATAAAATACCCATTCCAGAAACAAGAACAGAGCAGCCTTCAGTGCAAGAGGAGTTCCAAGTCCTTTAGCTGCTGGAAAGTCCACAGGGCTCACCCAGATCCAATCAGACAGAACACCCTTTGCACTCCTTAACTGACCCCCGCAATTGCAGTCTCCACCCAGCAGGTTGAAATCAAATTCTATTTAGAAGAAATCCCTTGGGTATTTATTTTAGGATTCTGTTAACACATGGTAATAAACATCTCAATGAAAACGGAAAAATGTGGCTGTCGTGACATTTATCTTTAGGAAAATAAACATATTCAGCATCATCCACACAACCTGCCATCTTTCCTCTGGATTTCTGCTTTCAAGGAATGAAGTATGTTTTAAAAACTAGACACATAATAGGTTCTAGCAAAAGGCTGAAAAACAAGCAAAACTGAGCAACAACTCTGGTAACATGACACTGGAGCCCATGGCTTTAGAGAAAAAAAAAAAACAAAAACAAAAAACAGGAATTGCCCTGGCACCTATAAACACCATTAGCAAACTACCTTTCCAGGAAGTGAGGATTCTGAATTGTTTTTCACATAATGACATTCTACATAACTACTACGGAGATTTCAACAGAGAAATTATTGCATCCTCTGCTCTATGGCCTAAGAAGAGGTGTGAATTAGAAAGAGTTAAAAAGTGGCCCCGTGAGAATTACAGTAGGGAGCAGTAAACAACGCCAGCAAACATCTCTTATTTACCAATCAGTTAACAGTGCCCTGAAGTCTTGGGCTTCGAGGGATGAAGTGGTTACTGTTGTTTTTATGACAGATCCTTGGAGCAAGGTTAACAACACAAATGACCCCTAGTGGAAGCATGGATCTAGGTGAAAGCCGCTGAAACCTGACCAGCACTTCTGGGATGTCACAGTCACCCAACAAGAGTGCCCGACATGACACCTTTCTAGAGAAGTATCACTTTGAGAGCAGAATTATTTTCAAGTGTTTTGTCAGCATTATTTGATAATTTGAGAGACAAAAAGCAGTAAACCCAAGCTGGCCTTGGGTGACATCTCATCAAGCAGCACACAGAATGTGTACTGTAATTGAAAGGGTTTAATTTGAAGAGTCACAGCTATGTCAACGCTGTTCTGCTCATGCCTTGAAGTCACCTGCACAGCTACGTTGAACTCAGAACTCCAGGATCTCAGCTTGTGACATAAGTTACAAGCTCTCCCCCTCGAAACAGGATAAAGGAGGATAGGGACAAATAGCCTTTTAATGCGTATTAATCACAATGTTAAAAAGGTGGGAAAAAAGTCAGATTTCTGAAAATAATTGTCTAAAACTAAAATATAAAAAATTAACATGATTTGCAAGAATATAGATCAGAATGTTCAATAGGACTGACTCAAGTTCACAAAAAACTAAATGTCAAGTGAATAGATGAATTTAAACTAAAGATTATAAAATAGTGGCTATCAAGAATTAGTTTTCGACTGATCTAAACAATTTGGAAGTTTAAATTAACTCTAAATACTTTTATCAGACCTTTAACTAGAAATAGTCTGAAAGTAAAAAAACTATCATTAGACTGTTCTCAAGGATAAGTGTAATCTCTTCATGATAAAATATCATCATTTATATTTTGTTATAAAAATATACAAAATACTACTTTTTCCCTTACCTTCACTCACTATAAAGCGTTTTGGTTCAGTGAAATCAGCCAAGCTGTCACTAAATTCAAATCATGTCCACATTATACCTTCTAGAGTCACACTGGGTTTTAAGGCCCAGTATACAATTTACCTTTCCAAGCATACAATTATCATAACTGGTTTTATGTAAGGATAACAGGATAAGAGTCTTTAAAAAAATATACAAGTGGGATAACCATTTGTTGTATGTTATTTTATCCCATTGTCCCCAATTACTAAAACAAGACAAAACTGTAAAAACAATCCTCTACTTATAATTCTAGGTAGCACAGGATAAAAAATGTTTGCATATTTTTGGCCAGGAACAGTAGCTCACGCCTGTAATCCCAGTACTTTGAGAGGCCGAGGCGGGTGGATCACTTGAGGTCAGGAATTTGACACCAGCCTTGCCAACACGGTGAAACCCCATCTCTATAAAAAAACAAATAAATTAGCCTGTCATGGTAGTGGGCGTCTGTAATCCCAGCTACTCTCGAGGCTGAGGCAGGAGAATCGCTTGAACCCAGGAGGTAGAGGTTGCAGTGAGCTGAGGTTGTGCCACTGCACTCCAGCCTGGGCAACAGAGCAAGACTTCATCTCAAAAAAACACAAAATTTTGCATATCTTTTAATCAAGCAGAATACATGTGAATGTTTTGATTACCCATCATTAAATTTTTTTTAAAACTATCCATATTTCAACTGTTGGAAAATATCATCTGACAATCTCAGGTGACAGATTAACTGTTTTTTTAAAAAATAAAGTTTTAAGGAATCAAGTGTCTAATACCATTTTCAATTAGTCATTCAAAATTGGTTTCTCTCTCCCAATCCTGTATTTGAAAAAATACCTTTAACATAACATTTGGCATTAACTTATATTTGCTCATCATAAAAAAAAAAACAAAAGAAATTTTTATATCTCAAATTGATAAACTTTAGAAAATATTTAACATATGAGGAAGAGGTATATCTTACAGAATTATTTGGCTATGTCATAAGGCAGTCAATGAAGATGGAATTTTTCCTATCATAAATCTGACATAAGTGAAATTCTATAACATGATAATTCTCCACACATGGGAGGGCTTGTTGGTTACAGCAAGATGATCATGCCACACTGTCGTCGTTACTGAACTTCGATGAAAGTAGACTGAATGAGAAAGGAACAAATTTGGTGCCTGCACCAACGTAGAATTTGTTCTGAAATTCTACCCTAAAAAAAAAGAAGGATGTATTAATGGAAGATGATGAAATCATATTTCTTAAAACAACTTATTTATAAGTTTAAAAAATAAATTCCTGTGCTGAAATTGCTTCATTCCAAAACATGTTCTTGGCACAAATATTTTTACTTAGCTCAACACCACTCGCCACCCCTAACCCTGTGCTAGCTTTCCCAGTGTGAACAGCAACTCTGATGCATCCGCTGCCTCTCATTGTCCAACACACAAAAGCACATGCACAAGCAACGAGAACTTCTCCTGCCAGGGGTCACTGGAGGCACAGAGCAGTAATCTGACCTATACCTTAAAAGATTAAGAAATACGTAAGCATTTATTTTGCAATAAGATAGAGCAACCTGTGAGATCCAAAGTGAATTAGGAGTATGAAACATACATCAGTATTCTGTAAACTTAAATTTGCTTTTACTTGTCAGTGATAATAGTTCAGAAACAAAATACAGGTTTTTTGTTGTTTCTCTTTTTGAGACAGAGTTTCAGTCTTGTCGCCCAGGCTGTGGAACAATGGCATGATCTCGGCTCACTTCAACCTCTGCCACCCGGTTCAAGTGATTCTCCTGCCTCAGTGTCCCAAGTAGCTGGGATTATAGGTGCCTGCCACCGTGCTCAGCTAATTTTTGTATTATTAGTAGACACAGGGTTTCATCATGTTCTCCAGGCTGGTCTCAAACTCTTGACCTTAGGTAATCCACCTGCCTCAGCCTCCCAAAGTGTTGTCATTACAGGCATGAGCCACTGTGCCCAGCCACCACACCCAGCCTAAAACACAGTTTTAACTCAGAAGATATGAACACAGATCCCAATGGCAGGAAGGGTAGAACTAGCCTAAATTCAGCATTAGATTTTGCAGGGGCTGTGTATATTTGGTTGGGCAGGGTGGGGGGGCAGCGGTATGATTTTTAGTAACAGTTCCAAGGCTAAGTTTCAAACTTACCAGTGGAGGCGTATGGCGTGAAGAAACGCAGAAAGCCCTTCCATGATCAGAAGGATGAAAATGGTTAAAACCGCAAAAAGCGCGATAACCGGGAGCAGCAGCAAGACGCCATAGGTGGTGTCAACACGGAGGCCCACGCGCATCAGCATGGCCCACAGGACATCGGACAGCTCTGCAAAGGAGTGCAGACTGCACAGTCACGCTCGCTTACGTTCAGTGAGTCACTCTGTGAGCTACCAGGTCTGAGTTTCCCTCTGGCAGCTCTGAACCATTATCCCATAAAATAATAGACACACATGTAACACAGACGCAACTGCTTGTGTGAAAGGCAGCCAGCTCCAAGACCATCTCAGACACTAAGGAAGACCTGGCACTCCAAAACCAGCAGAGGCCATCTCCCAAAGGAGGTCTTGCCCCAGACTAGGTTTGGGTTAGTGACCTCCCAAAGCGGCACCGGACCAGGCAGCCAGAAACAGCCTCCCAGGCCTGGTTCTGCCACCGAGGGACCAACTGGATGAGCGTGCGTAAAGCGTTGACTCTCAATGGGCTTCAGTCACCGCCTCTTCAAAATGGACAGGAACGACCACAGGGCCCCTCCAGCCATGAAATTCCAGACCTTTGGCTATGCTTATAAAAACATAAGCATTTTGTTTATTTATTATTTTTTTAAAAGAAAAAGGCACTCTCTCATCCAGTGGTTTCCACAAACACAGGCAGTGCCTGCTTTGCACAATAGTGCAGAAGCACAAAAACGACCTTGCCATCAAAACCTTTCAAAGCATCCTGACTAACCCATAGGAAAACGGGTTTCTTCTGTGGCCTTTACATTTTTTGTTAAAACATTACAAACTCCCCTATTGTTGGCCAACAATATAGCCAACAATAAAAGAGCTTTTAATGTTTTAACAAAAAATGTAGGGAAATGAAAAAATGATAAATCTTGTCTTTAACACGTTAAAAGCATTGAGTATAAAAGTCTCTTCTTTGTATTAAAAAAAACAACAGCTTATTAGGGTAGTTTGAGCAGTGCTTGCTTCCTGTTGCATAACTGGACAAGCTGGGTGACCTGATCCGGAGCAAGCAACTTAATAGTTGCCAAATTGTCCTTTTTTTTTTTTGAGACAGAGTCTTGCTCTGTCACCCAGGCTGGAGTGCAGCGGCGCAATCTTGGCTCACTGCAACCTCCACTTCCTGAGTTCAAGCAATTCTCCTGCCTCAGCCTCCCGAGTAGCTGGGATTACAAGTGCCTGCCACCATGCCCAGCTAATTTTTCTATTTTTAGTAGAGATGGGTTTTGCCATGTTGGCCAGGGTGGTCTTGAACTCCTGACCTCAAGTGATCCACCTGCCTCAGCCTCCCAAAGTGCTGGGATTACAGGCATGAGCCACTGTGCCCGGCCTGTCCTATTCTTTTCTAAGTTTGAACCTACTTCCAACATTGCACCCTTTGCACGTTCAGTGTCCTGTAACATCTCCAAACACCACTTGTGGGTCACTGGCATCACAACACCCCCCTCACGTAGGCTGGGAAATGCACCTGCACCTACCTGCACAGCTAGTTACTGTGGTGACTGAAATTGGAACCATGCTACTGGGGAACAGGTGTTAACTACACTGTGGAAACTAACATGTGTGTGTTACTGGAATTGTACAAAGAAAGGACTCCTGTGATCAAAGCTACCCATGAGCACTGTGGCAAGACCTGCTTGAAATAAACAGGTATTCACACTTGGTAAGGCACCAATGAATAAAATAGCCAATAACAGGAAAACTAATGGCAACAGCAGAAAGTGATTATACCAGAGGCTTCCAAGCCATCTCAATTCTCAAAGCTCCTCGTATCTCAGTGATTTTTTTTTTTAACTAGGGTAGCCTCTGAAGCCAGATCAGTCTCAGAGAGACTCCCACCATGATTTTTCCACAGCATCCCTCAGCCAAAAGAAATAGCCTGCCGGGCGCGGTGGCTCAAGCCTGTAATCCCAGCACTTTGGGAGGCCAAGGCGGGTGGATCACGAGGTCAAGAGATCGAGACCATTCTGGTCAACATGGTGAAACCCCGTCTCTACTAAAAATACAAAAAATTAGCTGGGCATGGTGGCGCGTGCCTGTAATCCCAGCTACTCAGGAGGCTGAGGCAGGAGAATTGCCTGAACCCAGGAGGCGGAGGTTGCGGTGAGCCAAGATCGCACCATTGCACTCCAGCCTGGGTAACAAGAGCGAAACTCCGTCTAAAAAAAAAAAAAAAAAAAAAAAAGAAATAGCCAAGAGATCTGTGTATTAAGTAGTGAATAATGGCAACTGAAAGATGGTGCTACGACTATTAGTTACAAAGTTAAAAAGTTAAAATATCCCACAGTGCCCCCCTACCGAGTCTCCTGGCACTACAGGGTGTTGGAAACTGTATGCAGGTCTCAATAGGAACTTACGTGCGTGAGCCAGGCTGAGCGCCCAGAGCCTCAGGTAGGAGGCGGTGTTGGAGATGCATCCCAGACAGTACTCAATGGAATGGATTACTTGAGTCATTAGTATTTCTCCAAAATTAAACTGAGAGAGAGCACACAACATATGTTAAAGTCATGATGTGACATGTGTACTTCTACATGCCAAGTGGGTTCCACTTCAAGGATTACAATGAAAGAGCTGCTGGCTGGATGCTGGTGAAAACACTCTAGAGTGTGAGGAACAGAAACCCAAGACTTGCACTCTGTTCACTCTGCCGCTCCCCAGCTCCATAACCACAACTTCACCACCCCAAATCCCCACCTTCACCAGCCCTGCTCCATCCCACACCTCAGACTCCCCTGTGTAAACCAAGAGGCTAGACCAGAGGAACTGTGATGGCCACAGCTGTTATAAAATGAGGTTCCTAAGCAGGCCTCAGTAATTATGTAACATCGGCTGATAAAATAGCCACCTGATGCTGATAAAACCTGCTGATATCACCTGGTGCTGATAAAACACCAACCATAAGAGCAGAAGGTGATTCACAGCTGCTAGTTTAATAGATGTGGGTATTCTAAGTCGAGCCAACCAGGGGAAAACTCTGCAAGGGGTCCCTGATAGGGAAAGGGCTGCAGAACACCAGGCAAGGTGACTCACATGCGCCTTCCTGCTCTGCTTGTGTTTATGATTCTAGACACTTAATTATTAAATGCCCCAAATTAAAACATAAAATTACATAATAATTACAAAATACTGACTTTGAGAAATTTTGTTTGGTCCTCACTAAATGGCCAAAATAAAGTTTCCAAGAAAAGAAAGCAGAGGCTGTGCTCTGCTCTGTCTGCCCGGGACTGCACCTCTCTTCTTTACGGGGAGCTACAACTTCCCTGTCCAGCCTTGTACCCCCAACCGCAGTGCTCTGACTTACGTCCCCAAGTCTTATGCTGAAGCCCTAACCACAATGTGACTGTATTTGAAGACAGACCTTTGAGGAGGTAATCGAGGTTGAGTGAGGTCAGGGGGTGGGCCCTGACCCATTGTGACTACTGTCTTCTGGGGAGATCAGGAAAACCAGGGGTGCAGGCGCAGAGGAAAGGCCCTGTGCCGACACAACAAGCCGAGCAGGGAGGCCTCGGGAGAAAGCAGCCGGCCGGCATCGCAGTCCGGGACTGCCAGCCTCTGGAGCGGTGAGAAAAGTCTCTTGTTGAAGCCACCCAGGCTGTGGTGTTTTGTTACAGCAGCCCTGCAGGACTAAGACGGCAGCCACTGGTCCAGGGCTGGCAGGTATTTGGGAATTTTTTCCTAACAGTAGCAGGCTGGTAAGGGCACTCTGCTCTCTGATGGAAAGACTGAAAAAAATAAGCCCAGGGCAACTTGTGACCATGGTTCCAGCATCATGGGACCAACTGACTTCAGAATATAAAGAAAACTTACAAAAGAAAAAAGCCAACCAAGGCCTCTTGGAATTGGAGACACCGAAACTGTAATCATCCTGAAACCAACTCTACCTGTGTCCTGACATGAGCCAGCAGAGATCCCTTTGAAATCAGAAAACACTGGGTCTCTATGTCTGCAACTATGGAAAAGTTATTTTTTTTTTTTTATTTTTTATTTTTTTATAAGAAAAAGAATAAAGAAGAGGAGGAAAGAGAAAGAGGAAGAGGGAGAGAGGATGGGGGTATTGCTTTATTGCCCGGGCTAGAATGCAGTCTAAATATGGGTATGCCTATAATTGTCCTTAATAATGGAGACATAAAAGAAAATGAGGGAAGAGAATAACAAACAAGGAGCCAACCAACATTTCATTTAAACTTCTAAGTTTATATGATGTGGTACTGATAAGAGTGTATATTTTGTATATTTAAAGTGGAGAGTTCTATAAATGTTAATTACATTTACTTGTTCCAGATCTGAGTTCAAGTCCTGGATATCGTTGTTAATTTTCTGTCTCATTGATCTGTCTAATATTAATGTTGAAGTCTCCCACTATTATTATGTGGGAGTCTAAGTCTCTTTATAAGTCTTGTATGTCTGCATATTCCTGTATTGGGAGCATGTATATTTAGGATCTTTAGCTCTTCTTGTTGTTGCATTGATCCTTTTATCATTATATAATGTCCTTCTTTGCTTCTTTTGATCTTTGTTGCTTAATTGTAACTTCTGCTTTTTATTTATTTATTTTAGCTCTCTGTTTGGTTGGTCAATCTTTCTCCATCCCTTGTTTTGAGTCTTTGTGTATCCTTGAATGTGAGATGGGTCTGGATGCAGCATACTGATGGGTTTTAGTTTTTTATTCAAATTGCCTGTCTGTCTTTGGATTGGGGGATTTAGTCAATTTAAATTTAGAATTAATAATGATATATGTGAGTTTAATACTGCCATTTAATATTAGCTGGCTGTTTTGCCCATTAGTTGATGTATATGCTTCATTATATTGATGCTCTTTTTGGTATTTTTTTAGAAAGGCTGATACTGTTCATTCCTTTCTATGTGTAGTGGTTCTTTCAGAAGCTCTTGTAAAGCAGGCCTAGTGGTGATGAAATTTCTGAGTGCTTGCTTATTCACAAAAAACTTTATTTTTCCTTCACTTGTGAAGCTTAGTTTGGCTGGATGTGAAATTCTGGGTTGAAAGTTCTTTTCTTTAAGGATGTTGAATATTGGTCCCCACTCTCTTCTGGCTTGTAGGGTTTCTGCCGAGAGATCTGCTGTAAGTCTGATAGGCTTCCCTTTGTGGGTAACCTGACCTTTCTCTCTGGCTGCCCTTATAAGATTTTCTCCTTCATTTCAACCCTGGTGAATCTGACGATTATGTGCCTTGGGGTTGCTCTTCTTAAGGAATATCTCTGTGGTGTTCTCTATATTACCTGGAGTTGAATATTACCCTGCCTTACTAGGTTGGGAAAATTTTCCTGAATAATATCCTGAAGCGTATTTTCCAGCTTGGATTCATTCTCTTCGTCACATTCAGGTACACCTATCAAGCGTAGATTAGGTCTTTTCACATAGTCCCATATTTCTTGGAGACTTTGCTCGTTCCTTTTTATCCTTTTTTCTCTAATCTTATCTTCTGGTTTTATTTCATTGAGTTGGTCTTCGACCTCTGATATCCTTTCTTCTGCTTGATCAATTCGGCTGTTAAAACTTGTGCATACTTCACGAAGTTCTCGTATTGTGTTTTTCAGCTCCATCAATTCACTTATATTCCTCTCTAAATTGTGTATTCTTGTTAACATTTCGTCAAATCTTTTTTCAAAGTTCTTAGTTTCTTTGGATTGGGTTAAAACAAGTTCTTTTAATTCACAGAAGTTTCTCATTATCCACATTTTGAAGCCTGCTTCTGTAATTGGAACACACTCGTTCTCCATCAAGCCTTGTTCCGTTGCTGATGAGGAACTGTGATCCCCTACTGCGGGAGAGGCTTTCTGATCTTTGGTATTCTCAGCCTTTTTTGGCTGTTTTCTTCCCTTCGTTGTAGATTTATCCATCTGTGGTCTTTATAATTACCATCTTTGTAATTGGGTTTCTCAGTGGACGTCCAACTTATTGATTCTCAGCGCCGAAGTCTGAGCAACCCACTGCGCCGACTGAATCAGCGGCGTTAAGATTGATGGTGTTTTTCTGACTCTGCACCAAGAACCGACGCTCCGAGGCGCTGGCAAAACTGCCTCGCCGGCCACAAGAGTCGCGCTGGCGACCCGTGGGGCTCCTCCGCTGGGAATCTCCTGATGCGTGAGCAACAAGAATTCACGTGAAGGTGTAGCGTCCTCTCGTTCTTTGCGCTTTCACTGGGAGCTACAATCCCGAGCTGCTAGTGATCAGCCATCTTGGATCTCTCTCCCCGCAACTATGGAAAAGTTCTGATTGACACAAGAAAGTTTTGAAAGCCATGTTCATGGCACCTTAAGTCACTCCTATCATAACTCGTAATGTAACAGCAGAAATCTCACTGGAGAAGTGAAATGACAAAATGATGACCCGAGCTCACATATAATGCATCAACTGTATCATCAAACAGCATCTGGAAAGCACTAACGTTCACTCTAACCCTAATCACAGACTGGTCGGCTTCAACAATAGAAACTGCTTTCGCGCAGTTCTGGAGGCTGCAAGTCCCATTTTCTTAACCATTTTTTAAGATTATTAAATAATTATCATCTTAACATGATTATCTCTATGGGAGCTTGGTTACTTATCTAGGATTATCAACAGCAACTGAAAAGATTACCTCTTCACACGTCACTTCTCGACATCCATCTTCCATCTGGTTATTTCCCTCTTCTACATCTTGGTTTCCCAGCAAGGACACTTCCTCCTCACTGTCTTTCCTTACAAGTGTGTAACCGCGCTAACAACCAAAAGAGCACAGAGTCAGTGCCTGTAAAACCACAAGGCTGTGACAAAACAAAACTTATACAGCTTGTTTCTCTTAATGATTCAGCTCTTTGAGAATAAAAAAGTTCTTTAGGCCAGGTGCACTAGCTCGCTGTAATCCCAGCGCTTTGGGAATCCAAGGTGGGTGGATCATCTGAGGTCAGGAGTTTGAGACCAGCCTGTGCAACATGGTGAAACCCTGTCTCTACTAAAATTACAAAAAATTAGCCAGGCATGGTGGCAGGTGCCTGTAATCCCCTCTACTCAAGGCCTGAGGCAGGAGAATCACTTGAACCCCAGAGGCGGAGGTTGCAGTAAGCTGAGATAGCGCCACTGCACTCCAGCCTGGGGGAAAGAGGGAAGACTCCAGTCTCAAAAAAAAAAAAAACCAAAAATCTTAAAGAAGAAATTAAGAATATGGAAACAGGCTTTTTAACTATGCCCATCTGAATTGAGAGATTGAGCTAAACTCCTAATAGGCTTATAGTTAATACCATCAGAACCTGTCTCCACAGGCCCAGGACATAGCAGGCTCTATTTTTTTTTTGTTTTAATTAATTAATTAATTGACAGATTGCTCTGTTGCCCAGGCTGGAGTGCACTGGCGCAATCACAGCTCACTGCAACAACCTCTGCCTCTGAGGCTCAAGCCATCCTCCCAACCTCCGCCTCTCGAGTAGCTGGGATTACAGGCGAGTAGCTGGGATTACAGGCGAGTAGCTGGGATTACAGGCGAGCAGCTGGGATTACAGGCGAGCAGCTGGGATTACAGGCGAGTAGCTGGGATTACAGGCGAGTAGCTGGGATTACAGGCGCCTGCTGCCACACCCGGCTCATGTTTATATTTTTGGTAGAGACAGGGTTTCGCCCTGCTCTCAAAGTCCTGGGCTCAGGTGATCTGTCCACCTTGGCCTCCCAAAGTGCTGGGATTATAGACGTGAGCTACCATGCCCAGCCAACATCAGTGTTTTAAATAAAGGAAGCTTTGGCTTTTAAATCAAGAGAAAGGGACCCTCCAGAAGGTGTTTTCTACACCAATCCTTGGATAACTGAAAGCAGGCTTTGCTCACAACTTACAAGCATGCATCCAAACCTGCACTTACCCGGTTCACCCCGAAGCAACTACGCCCATTGTGAAGCCACAACAAAAACAGTGGCTTTCCCAAGAAGAGGACAGGGACCGACAATGCTGTGACAACCAGCAGCACTCTCTGGACATGCTCCTGTTAGTGCAGAAGGTGAGAAACTTGATGAAAACGCGAAGGCGGGCCTGCAGCGTCGGCAGTATACAACAAAATCGGTAAAGATCACAACAGTGTCTCCGCGAGAGGAACATTAAATACATGCCAGCCAGCTACACCTGCCCGTGAATTGTCTTCTTTTCCTAAACTCAGAGCTGAATTCTAGAACTGATGAATAACACTAATGACCCTGTGGTAAAGTAGTATTTGGTTTTAGACCAGCAAGGAAATTTTACAAAAATTCTAAACAGAGTCAAACTCCAACTAATCATTTTCTGAAAACACTGTAAATGAGGAAGTATACGCACAAGCAGAATATTTTTGATATTCTTGGTCCTGTTTTCCTGTTATCTGATGACTATAAAGGCTGTTTGAGGACTCTTAGTGTGAAGCAAGTGGATTTACCTCCACACACAGAAAATCGTGGAAGAACATTCAGAACAAAACCAAAAACACTTCCTTAGAAAAAAGAAGATGTATACTTACTTACAGCTAATTCAAGAGCAAAACCCACTCAGGCTTACACAGCCACTGCAGTCTGCATGGCTTTCCAGGGTCTGGACAGGACATTGTGCTGTCTCAAGCTTATCACTCTCTGTGGTTGCCCCTCATCAAACACAGGTTCCTAGAGCTGTGTGTGCTACTTGGGCACAAGGCTGTATGATCTCCACACCATCAACGCAGTGAACCTCTTGAAATGCCGAGAGAGGTGGCAGCCACAGGCACAGCCACATCAGAAGTCCTGGGCCGGAGCCAGGCTGACCTGGGTTAACAGGCTGGCCCTACAGGCTGCTGAGTGACCAGGACTGCCCTGAGCCACCTGTCATCACCAATAACGGGATGACACCACCTACCTCCCGGGGCTTTTGTGAGAATTAAGAAACGCTAAGTAAAGAAAGCACACTTTTTAGTATGCAGCAGATGCTAAATAAAGTTAGCTGCCCTTCATTGAGCTTTCTGTTCACAGCACCTATGTCCACTGAATGCCCTTGCATTTATCTGTGGTATCTATGCCATTGTAGGAAGTTTCAACAAAATAATGATAAAATACAATTTTTTTAAATCATAAATAAGAGAAACAAAAAAAAAAAAATAAGAAACTTGAAAAGTTCAAAAAGAAGCCAAATATGCATCTTGTCAAAGAGGCCCAAAGTTCTATAAGTTGAGCTTCAGATCAGACCTAAAACTTTCCAGCACCCAACAGAATGTGAAAAACAAAACCAAATGCTCCATTCTCAGGTCAACAAGATGAAAAACCAAAACAGGGCTCAGGAGGAACACAGGCTCTGATACGTACTACCGACTTGGGGGGGCTCCCAGACATCCTCACAGACACTGGACAGCGTGGTGGGCCATGTCTGGACCAGCATCCATGGGCAGGAGGTGCCGTGGCGCTCACAGCAGAAAGACTCTCAGTGTTAGGTGGGCAAGAACTGTGGCAAGCGCTGACATTTACTGTCATGTAATGTGCAAGCACATTCGTACGCACTTTGGACACGTTTGCGGTACACTATGAACCGGCTCCTATTTTTAGTCCCATTTTACAGATGAGGAAACAGAGGCAGAGAGAAGTGAGTCATCTGCTCAAAGTTCCATCCTGAGGAAATGGCAGAGCAGGGCCCCCAAGCACAGCAGTCAGCCCTCGGCGCCCACTCTGACATCACACAAACACACGATGGCAGGAACGCCCATTTTTTTAAAGGGCCCATGTGCTGTTGTCCAGGTGGTCCCTTCTAAACAGGGGGACTGGGCAGCCCTCAGGAACCCTCTGGTAATGCATTTTCTTCCCACCAGTTTTGTTGGTTTTAGGGGTTGTTTTTTGTTTTTGTTTTGAGGCAGGGTCTTGCTCTGTCACCCAGGCTGGAGTGCAATGGTGCAATCATGGCTCACTGCAGCCTCAACCTCCCAGGCTCAAGAAATCCTCCTGCCTCAGCCTCCCAAGTAGCTTGGACAACAGGTGCAGTCACCATGCCTGGAAAATTTTTGTATTTTTTGTAGACATGAGGTCTTGCAGTGTTGCCCAGGCTGGTCTCGAACTCACGGGCTCAAGCAATCCACCAGCCTTGGTCTCCCAAAGTGCTAGGATTACAGGAATGAGCTACTGTGGCCAGCCTCTTCCTGCTGGTTTTGATGGCTACTGAGTGGCAGCGAGTTTGCTCACGCTGCCTGACCAGAGCCTGCACACAGCAGTCGAGCTGGACTGGCACCTCTGGTGATAACACACACAGAGGCAGAAAGAGCCTTCCCACGCTCCTGGGAGTCCGTGGAGATCACCCGACATTTCTACTGATCAGAGTAAAAGGCTATTGGAAATACTTTTGTTAAGTTTGTGAGGGTGGGAAGATGACTCACCTGCCCTGTGTAAAGACCATTTGTTTTACTGGCTGGGAATAAAAACATGTTAATAAATTCAATCAGTATGCTGGGAGCAACTCTGGAGGTTTCTGCTGAAAAAACCAGCCACTTGTAGAAAATCATAAATATAAGGTATCCAAAGATACAGAGCATAAAGAGAAGTTCTGGGATGGAAACCAGGTAAATATTGAACTTCTTCTTGAAGTGCCTAGAAAAGAAAAGGAATCAATCAGCCCATGATGGCAGGATCGGCCCACATTAAAACGAGTAAATTAAACTCTTTGCAACTAAACTATAAAGCTTATTAACATCATTTATCATAAGATGACTCACACGTGAGTGTTCCAGATACATCCACGAGGAAGAGGGATGTGAGGCTGGCCAAAGCTACTGCAGTTTTTGGGACCAAATCTCACTCTAATTTGCTTCCTTGGTTCCCTTATTTGGAAACATTTCCTTCCCTTCCTTAAAGTAAGGCTACATAATATTAGTGAGTCTGGCTCCAAAATGCTGTCTCTTAGATTGTTATAAAGGTTTTTCAAGACTCCAGTTATACTGACTTAAAGCTACAACATCAAATTATACAAATTATGTTTAGAGATGAGAATGAACAGGTCTAATCAAAGAAAAATGACACAATCTCTTACTCTTCATATAATAGCTCTAATAAAGTAAAAACAAAAAGGTTTTTTTTTTTTTTTTTTTTTTGAGACGGAGTTTCGCTCTTGTTACCCAGGCTGGAGTGCAATGGCGCGATCTCGGCTCACCGCAACCTCCACCTCCTGGGTTCAGGCAATTCTCCTGCCTCAGCCTCTCCTGAGTAGCTGGGATTACAGGCACGAGCCACCATGCCCAGCTAGTTTTTTGTATTTTTAGTAGAGACGGGGTTTCACCATGTTGACCAGGATGGTCTCGATCTCTCGACCTCGTGATCCACCCGCCTCGGCCTCCCAAAGTGCTGGGATTACAGGCTTGAGCCACCGTGCCCGGCCAACAAAAAGGTTTTTTATTTGTAAAATAAAAAAGAAATGACAAGCACCCGTTCTGGAAATCAACATGAACGTACATGTCGCACGCCTGGCCCACTTGAATGTAAGCATCACTGGGGCAATAACTTTTTCCTGCCCTCCTCACTGCTGAACCCCTAGTGCCTCGAACAGCAATTGGCACTACTCTGCCATCAATAAATATATATTTGCCGAATGAATGAATTGCTGAAACTGCAGAAAATGTAAACAACTGCAACAGAATCATGTAAATACAACATCATATTGGCTGTCCTTTACCCAATAAACACAGTTCCCAACAAGAAGCAAAACTGAAGAAATGCCAAGTTTGCTTTATAAATATTACTTTTTAAAAACCTGGAAAAAAAATCTGTACTTACAAGTGGTTAAATATTCCCAGAATAACTCCAAAAGTCATGTGAATGATTCCTAAAATCACAGACATTTTCATTTTGAAAGAGTTTAGAAAAGTGAGGCGATTTGTGGCCAAGTTCCAAATCTGAAATCAAACCAAACGAAACAAAAAAAAATCATAAATTCCTTGAAGAGGTGACACTCAAGAAAGTTCCTATCTTAACTGGAAAGGCAGCTCTAAGTTTAAGAAGCAAACAATATTCAGGCTTTTCTTTTGATGCTTTCAATCTGAGAACCATTGATTTCCTTAATCCAGGGCCACAGACAGTTACAATTTTATCAGTGTAAAGTTCAAAGAATGCCAGAAGGAACCACATAGCGTTTAGGGATATGTGCCTAGGAATTCTTAACAAAAGGAAAAGCCAGGGAGAGTCACACACAGCTCAGAGTGGAAGGGCCAGGACACTCTCAATGTCCTCTCTACCTGGGCAGGAGACATACATGTGTTATCACATGCTTACATACATGTGCCATACCTGCTCCTGTATGTGTATTTTGTCATATAGTTTAGCTGTGAATACAATGAAAGCAGAAATCCTGCAAGTGGCTAAGCCAAGATGTGCCGAGAGGGACCCCAGGCCATGGCTGATGTCCCCATGGTGCCCCCCGCCACTGGTCTGAGTCCCCACAACATCCTCACTCATTGACTGCTTCTCTTACTGTCTGAAAATTAATTCCTACAGCCTGCCCTTCAGGTGGGTAAGGAAAAAGAAAACAGGGCCTATTAAGATTTTTTTTTTTTTTTTTTTAAGAAAGAGTCTCACTCCGTCACCCACGCTGGAGTGCAGTGGTGCTCAACTGCAACCTTCACCTCCACCTCCCAGGTTCAAGCGATTTTCCTGCCTCAGCTTCCCGAGTAGCTGGTACTACAGATATGCACCAGCACGCCCGGCTAATTTTTGTATTTTTGTAGAGACAGGGTTTCACCATGTTGGCCAGGCTGGTCTCAAACTCCTGACCTCAGTGATCCACCCACCTCGGTCTCACAACGTATTGGGATTACAGGCGTGAGCCACCCCGGCCAATCCCTTTTTTTTTTTTTTTTTTTTTAAAGATAAGGGGTCTCACTGTAGCACAGTGGAGAGATCACGGCTCATGGCAGCCTTGACCTCCTGTGCTCAAGCAATCCTCCTACCTCAGCCTTCCAAGAACCTGAGGTAGGAGGATTGGGCACACACCACCACTCCCTGCTAATTTTTAAATTTTTAGCCTCCTGGTTCCTAGCCCTGAATATTTTATTTTGCCCTTGCAAAAATGAGGTATTTTAGATTTTAGAATGAGGTATTCAGGGCTGAGGACTGAGAGGCAAGTCAACTTCGCTGATACATTTATATATACTTTTATGTCTTACTTTAAAGTATGTATTTTATATTTATAATGTACATACATTGGTTTACTTTTGAATCAGATGTTTGTAATGCCTAGTTTAAAATCCAATTAAAACAAAAAGAAGACAAAGCCATACCCCATTTCCCCCGACATCTCCCAAAAAACACTCACTCAAACTTTTTTCCTTGGTTTCCTTATTCAGAAACATTTCTTTCCTTAACACAAAGCTACAAGTTATTACTGAATTTGGCTCCAAAATGCTGTATCTTAAAGAAATTGTCATAGATGTGTTTCTAAGTTCCCAGTTACATTAAGACTTAACGCTACAACATGAAATTATACCAATCATGATTAGAGATGAGAGTAAACAGAACACAGTAAGAGATACTGCCTCCTTGGAGGGCCCCGGTTAAGGAATGCCAGGCTTTTTTTGTTCAGTTTAATGACTATACACAATTACATTCACAAACCAATTTGAGTCATTCTTTTGATTCCCCAGAAAGACTCCTGACAGCCCAGGAAAACTCCACCCAGCCCTGTGGTCCAGTGCTTCAGCCAGGCCTGCTGAGCCCTCGAGAGGGTGGGGGTCCTGGCAACTTGGGGCCACTTCTCCATTTTCTCTATTAACACTTTTCCCATTCCAAACAACTACCCCAGTAAGCACTGCAATAACCTTCTGCTTCCTTTCAGCGCTAACATGCCATACCATTTCTTTCTAGATTGAGGGTTTTTAAAAGTTCACATATACAAGGAAGAAATGTAGGAAACGGCACACATTTCGGGGCTACTGAAGTGCCATTTTTCACCAGAGGAAAATAGGTCAGGACACATGACAGAACACAGCCCCAGCTCTCTGAGGACTTCCTCTGACCTCACCTTCCCGAAAGGAGGGCTCCCCAGCTCCTGGCTTCCCCTCCCCATCCCTGGGACTGGGATGCCCAATGGGGGCTAATGAGCCCCTCCCCTAGAGAACCTCGTGGTGCCCAAAGCTAGTTGGTACCACAGAGCACCCAGAGATGATTACAGGGCGCGGCGCACTCACAGGATCAATGCCAAGGGGATAAGGGCCTCGGAACACTCCAGGAATGCTTGGGTCCAACTGCAAAACCCTGTTGTGCCTGACGACACTGTCGCTGTAACAAAAAGCAGAGTGAGGAGGAGGAAGCTGACTGCGGGAGGAGGAAGGTCTAGGAAACACGCTTCCCACCCAGAGCATTGCCAGCACCAGGTAAGAAACACTTACTTCCAAAGCACCATCTTCTTCTGCTCTGTGGGGGTGTGGCTGGAGCTGTACATGGCAGACACATTCCACCTGGAGCCGAACAGGTTGACTGACTTTGAAAAGCAGTCATTGTAGATGAGGCCGGTGTACACCGAGAACAGCCCCATCAGCAAGAGGATATAACGGCCATTAAAAAACATCCTCATGATCTGCGAAGGGCAAGAGCGGGGGTCAGAACACAGTTACTGGAGGGTATCCATGAGGCAGCAGCCAGTGTGGGCACGCCCCTCACCACTTCTCCCAGGGCTTCTTGGAAAATAGCCTGACCTGCAGACGTCACTGTCAGCCGCAAGTGACAAGCCACACACCTGCCCAGCACAGCCACAGCCCACAGCGAACATCTAAGAGGTGTCTTTCTTTCGGTCACCACTAATGCCACCCAAACAGATACATGTACTGGAGTGTTTCGATTTTTACCTCCTGTGACTGATTTAGTCTGGGATGATTTTCATTTAACACCAACAAGAGGGCAAATAAAAACATCACGAAGCCATGTCCAAAGTCTCCAAACATCACAGCAAATAAAAACGGGAAGGTGATGATGGTAAAGAGAGCTGCAAGAGAAAAAGAAAGGGAAAGAGATTTCTGATTTACAGCAAATACAGAAAATCTGAGTTCATTCAAACCCAATGATATATAATGATCTTGACTTTCTCCGGAATTCCCAAGCTAGGATTGTGTGGTTACATTTAAAACCTTTCACTTTTAGATAAGATAGCAAAAGGATTGGTCAGCATCTTTTTCTAAAGATCTATTTTATTCTCAGAGCAAGAATGCAGCAATGCCATAGGAAAAACAGGTATTTACAAATCTGACTTCCAACCTGGATTGACTTCTCTGTAGCTTCCAACTCCGTAAGCATCCACAATGTTCTGAAATCCCTCGGTGAATTTGTTGGTGCGGATCCGAGTTGGGGGTGTTTCTTTTGTGGGGATTATGTTCATGAATGAGGGGATTGTAGCACCGCTCTCTCTCTTCCACATAAACAAGGAAACACAAAGAAATTACTATCCATATTCACCAAATCTCGGTTCTTGCTTTGGCAAGGCTGTGTGTGGCTTTGGTGCAGGATCAATCTCTACTCAACAGGGTCAAGGGCAGCCAGAGGGGCTAAAGGAAAAGTCCGTCTATGGGGAAGCGGGGGGCTTGGCGGGGGCGGCATTTGGGGGCTGTGGTCTCCAAGAAGGAAGGGCGAGAGCAGGATTGAGTGGGCCGGAAGTGAATGGGGGTTGGGAACAAGAGGCACATGGGTACGGGGTAGGATCAGAGTCACTGACAGAAAACTGACACTGAGTACTTTATCTATGAAAAATGGTGAAGAAAGAGGAAGTTTGAGACAACTGTAATATATTTAATACAAAAATGAGAAAGGCAAGAATAAACCAAAATGACACCGTGAATTCTACTGTGGCAAAATCAAAAATATAACTTTTTCCATCAGTGTTTACAATTCTGAAATGCATCGTATTGTTATAATGAAAGCACTTTTAAAATAAAGTAAGGCCGGGCGCGGTGGCTCAAGCCTGTAATCCCAGCACTTTGGGAGGCCGAGGTGGGTGGATCACGAGGTCAACAGATCGAGACCATCCTGGTCAACATGGTGAAACTCCTACTAAAAATACAAAAAAAAATTAGCTGGGCGTGGTGGCACGTGCCTGTAATCCCAGCTACTCAGGAGGCTGAAGCAGGAGAATTGCCTGAACCCAGGAGGCGGAGGTTGCAGTGAGCCGAGATCGCGCCATTGCACTCCAGCCTGGGTAAGAAGAGCGAAACTCCGTCTCAAAAATAAATAAATAAATAAATAAATAAAAATAAAGTAAAACAGGTTATTGCCAAATAGTAGATTTTTCCAGTCTAAATACGTCTTTTTTTTTTCTTTGAGACAGAGTTTCACTTTTGTTGCCCGGCTGGAGTGCAATGGCACGATCTCAGCTCACTGCAACCTCTGTCTCCCAGGTTCAAGTGATTCTCCTGCCTCAGCCTCCCAAGTAGCTGGGATTGTATGTGTGCACCACCATGCCTGGCTAATTATCATATTTTTAGTAGAGATGGGGTTTCACCATGTTAGCCAGGCTGATCTCCAACTACTGACCTCAAGTGATCAACCTACCTCAGCCTACCAAAGTGCTGGGATTACAGGTGTAAGCCACTGTACCCGGCCAAAATGTATCCCTTAAAACGCATGCATTAAGGGGGTTCTGGGGAAATTCTCAGGGGTGGCACAGCTTTGAACATCCCCGAGTCCCCTTCAGAGCAGAAAGTGCAACCGCTAGCAAGACCTAAGGCCCACAGATGGCACTTACATCCAAACCATGTCCCCATTTGTATTCTGGGGAAAATAAAATGGATGAGGAAACCACCAACAGCTACAAGACCTACCCAGCAGCCTCCAGACGAGAGGATGCAGGTAAGCAATGTGGCCTCCAAGGGACCTGGGTAAAAAACACCCAAAATGGCCAAAACGATCCTCCCTGGAAAGCAGAGGAAGCCAACCCACAAAAAGCAGCTGGAACTGGGAAGCGTTCTGTCCAGTCCGAGAGTAGGTGACACTGAGTACTTTGGGGCCATGGGCAGTAAAGTCTGCAGGAGTCAGGACGGAGCAGCCCAGTCCCTAAAGTCACTGCACTGACCTGCCAGGGCCTGCCCTGCCGAGGGACCACATGCTGAGGAGAGACCACTGGAGTGTGTTCAAAACTGAGCAGGACAGGAACAAAAGAGAAAAGACAGAGAAGGCCGCAAGAAAGACACAAAGGACATCGCAGATCCGGGACCTCATGTGTTTTCATTCAGTACACAAAAATATAAAAAGAAAAAACTGTCAGTGAGGTTAGGAAAGCTATCCTGAAACTGCCTCCTTCTAAAAGTTCCTTGAGTACCGTAAACATGTGCCAGAAAACTAATTTCACATAAATAAACATTTATATTGCTTGTGTAGTAATACAGCATTTTGGCCGGGCATGGTGGCTCACGCCTGTAATCCCAGCACTTTGGGAGGCCAAGGCAGGTGAATCACCTGAGGTCAGGAGTTTGAGACCAACCTGGCCAACATGGTGAAACCCTGTCTCTACTAAAAATACAAAAATTAGCTGGGCATGGTGGTGCCAGCCTGTAATCCTAGCTACTAGCAGGGCTGAAGCAGGAGGATCACTTGAACCTGGGAGGCGGAGGTAACAGTGAGCCAAGATCAGGCCACTGCACTCCAGCCCAGGCAACAGAGCGAGACTCCGTTTCAAAAAAAAAAAAAAAAATACAGAATTTCCTTGAGCAGGCCAAGCACAGTGGCTCATGCCTGACATCCCCAGCATTTTGGAGGGCTGAGACAGGAGGGTCACTTAAGCCGAGGAGTTCAAGACCAGACTATCTTTTGTACAGATGCCATCTCTACCAAAAAAAAAAAAAAAAAAAAAAAAACTAGCAAGGCCTAGTGGTGTGTGCCAGTCGTCCCAGCTACTTAGAGGCCGAGACGAGACGGGTGGATTGCTTGGGCCCAGGAGGTTGAGACTGCAGTGAGCCACAGCCGCACCCCTGTTCTCCCGCCTGGGTGACAGAGTGAGACCTTGTCTAAAAAAAAGAATTTGCAGGCCAGGCGCGGTGGCTCACACCTGTAATGCCAGCACTTTGGGAAGCCAAGGCTGGTGGATCACGAGGTCAGGAGTTCGAGACCAGCCTGGCCAACATGGAGAAACCCCGTCTCTACTAAAAATATAAAAATTAGCAGGGCATGGTGGCATGTGCCCGTAATCCCAGCTACCCACGAGCTGAGGCAGGAGAATCGCTGGAACCCAGGAGGCAGAGGCTGCAGTGAGCCGAGACTGCACCATTGCACTCCAGCCTGGCCTACAGAGCAAGACTCAGCCTCAAAAAAAAAAAAAAAGAAAAGAATTTCCAGACCGGTGCAGTGGCACAGGCCTGTAATCCCAGTGCTTTGGGAGGCTGAGGTGGGTGGATCACAAGGTCAAGAGATCAAGACCATCCTAGCTAACATGATGAAATCTGGTCTCTACTAAAAATAGAAAAATTAGCTGGGCATGGTGGTGCACACCTGTAGTCCCAGCTACTCAGGAAGCTGAGGCAGGAGAATCACTTGAACTGGAGGCAGAGGTTGCAGTGGGCTGAGATCACGAGATCGTGCCACTGCACTCCAGCCTGGTGACAGAGTAAGACTCTCTCTCAAAATAAAAAAAATAAAGAAAATTTCCTTGAGCAGCTGAGCATCTTTACCACGTTCCGTAAATCTTTTTTTTCTTTTTTTAACCTCCGCCTCCAGGGTTCAAGATATTCCCATGCCCCAGTCTTCCAAGTAGCTGGGATTACAGGCATGCACCACCATACCTGGCTAATTTTTATTGTATTTTGTATTTTTTGTATTTTTAGTAGAGACAAGGTCTCACCATGTTGGCCAGGCTGCTCTCGAACTCCTGGATTCAAGTGATCTGCTTGCCTGAGCCTCCGGAGTGCTGGGATACTGGCGTGAGCCACCACATCCAGCCTCAAAAGTCTAATTTCGTTTAAAAATTAGAGAAGAGGAGGGAGGAGGCCAATCTTACACAAGTCGTAAGAAGAAAAAAGCCAATGAGCAGTTGAGAAGATGCCAGAAACAATGTCCACAAAACAGATAAAACCAGTCACTTACTGTTTCAAAAGGAGTTAAAAGAATTAAGAAAATAATAGAAGACAGGAAAAAGACAGGAATCAGAATTAGAAGGACTCAGAAATGAGGTAACAGAACTAAAGAAAGGAATTAGGAAAAAAACGAAAAAATGTGTTTCAGAAATAAGACAAAACTAGAAGGAACACAAAGGTGAAGAACCCTTCTTCATAATGCTGTAAGAGAAACACTTCAACCTGAGGAAGCTGAAAAAGAAAATTTAAAAATAAAAAATAGGGCCGGGCGCGGTGGCTCAAGCCTGTAATCCCAGCACTTTGGGAGGCTGAGGCGGGTGGATCACGAGGTCGAGAGATCGAGACCATCCTGGTCAACATGGTGAAACCCCGTCTCTACTAAAAATACAAAAAATTAGCTGGGCATGGTGGCTCGTGCCTGTAATCCCAGCTACTCAGGAGGCTGAGGCAGGAGAATTGCCTGAACCCAGGAGGCGGAGGTTGCGGTGAGCCGAGATCGCGCCATTGCACTCCAGCCTGGGTAACAAGAGCGAAACTCCGTCTCAATAAATAAATAAATAAATACATAAATAAATAAATAAATAATAAAAAAAAAGAGAAACGGAAGATGCGAAGAGGAGAAATTGTACAAATCTAAAAGACATCAAGAAAGACAAAAAGGATTTAAGGGAAAGTGACAGATACTGAAGGTAAGCAAAGAAGGGGCCACTGAAAGATGACAGGAGGTCCTAAAAGAAGAAGACCAAAGCAAGACAGTAGAGCAAATACTAAAAACTGTAATTCAGAAGAATGTTTATGAAATTAACAAAACCACCACCAAAGACTGTATCTTGGAAGAACACAGAGAAAGACCACATTAAGAGACACATCTGGGCCAGGAGCGATGGCTCACGCCTATAATCCCAGCATTTTGGGAGGCCAACATGTATGGATCACTTGAGGTCAGGAGTTTGAGACCAGCCTGGCCAACGTGATGAAACCCCATCTCTACTAAAAATACAAAAATTAGCCAGGCATAGTGGTGCACACCTCTAGTCCCTAGTCACAGCTATTTGGGAGACTAAGGCATAAGAATCACTTGAACTTGGGAGGCAGAGGTTACAGTAAGCCAATATCACACCACTGTACTCCAGCCTGGGCAAAAGAGCCAGACTCTGTCTCAAAAAAAAAAAAAAAAAAGAGACCCATTCTGTAAAATCATTGTTTTTGTTTGTTTGTTTTGTTTTCTTTCTTTCTGAGGCAAGGTCTGGCTCTGTCGCTCAGGCAACGCAGCCTCAACCTCCCAGGTTCGAGCGATCCTCCCACCCCAGCTTCCAGAGGTTACAGGTGCGTCACTAGCTAATTTTTTAGTTTTTTGTAGAGGTGGGGTTTAACCACGTTGCCCAGGATGAAAATCACTGGTCTTTAAAGAAAAAGAAAAGATCTTTCTTTTTCTAGACAAAATGAAAAAAAAAAAACCAGCTAAACTTAAAAAGCACATGAATTACAAGGAAAAGAAAATCAGATTAAAATCAGGCTTTTTGTCGGGAGCCTGGGGCCAGAATAAAATGGAGGAACAGGTTTAAGATAGTCAAGGGGGGAAAAAAATGAGCCCAGAATTTTATTTCCAGAAAAACTAACTCCCAGTTATAAAAGGCAGCAGACAGACAGACACTGTGATCAATGTGAGAATTCAGGGAATATGATTCTTCCAAGTTTCCCGAGGCATCTCTAGGGAACAAGCTTCTGGTAGTCAAGGGACTAGAGAGACATGAACCCAAGAACTGGGATCAGTAGGCCGGAAGCTCAGACTCCCCGCTTCCACCTGCACAGCCTGTTAGGAGTTCTGCACATGAGGCCCCTGTGTGCCTGATCAAATTCAGTCTTGGTGACAGAAGAAAAGGCATCCTCTAAACATGAGCTGACTACCAAGGCAACTGTGAAGGGCCAGATTCACGAGGTGTGGGGAAGCGGGTGATGAGCTGGCCTTCATCAACAGTGGAGAATGTTTCAGTCACCTGCTTCTATCTTCGAAAGCCAGCTCGTTTTCAAGAAAACTAAAAATGCGGCCGGGCTCGGTGGCTCAAACCTGTAATCCCAGCACTTTGGGAGGCCGAGGCGGGTGGATCACGAGGTCGAGAGATCGAGACCATCCTGGTAAACATAGTGAAACCCCGTCTCTACTAAAAATACAAAAAACTACCTGGGCGTGGTGGCGCGTGCCTGTAATCCCAGCTACTTAGGAGGCTGAGGCAGGAGAATTGCCTGAGCCCAGGAGGCAGAGGTTGCGGTGAGCCGAGATCGCGCCATTGCACTCCAGCCTGGGTAACGAGAGCGAAACTCCGTCTCAAAAAAAAAAAGAAAACTAAAAATGCATGGAGAAAAATAACACAGGACAGAAAAGATGAGGAAAGAGAACAGGCCGGAGGCCGGGCGCAGTGGCTCACGCCTGTAATCCCAGCACTTTGGGAGGCCGAGGCGGGTGGATCACGAGGTCAAGAGATCGAGACCATCCTGGTCAACACAGTGAAACCCCGTCTCTACTAAAAATACAAAAATTAGCTGGGCATGGTGGCGCATGCCTGTAGTCCCAGCTACTTGGGAGGCTGAGGCAGGAGAATTGCTTGAACCCAGGAGGTGGAGGTTGCAGTGAGCCAAGATCGCGCCATTGCACTCCAGCCTGGGTAACGAGCGAAACTCCATCTCAAAAAAAAAAAAAAAAAAAATAGAGAACAGGCCGGGACTATGGGCAATAAGAGCTCAGTACCCCTTGACAGGGAAAACCAAGAGTCAGAGCTGATGTCACCTCGATAAATAAGAATCATCTGTGTTTAACTCTCAAGTAGATGGCTCACACTGTAAATAACAAAATACAATTTATGTGTTGCTGTCTTTCTTAGTACTGGGTATTTCATGTTTATGCCATAATGGACATTATATTTTACATTTGTACCATCACAGAATTATGTAATGAGACAAGGTTACATAACCAAAGAACTCATGAAAAACATGTTCCCTTAACTGTCACTTGAAATATGTAAACCTGTTCTTTCCACGACCAAAGCCTGAGTTTAGCATAGAAGAAAAACCTCACAGGAACGTGGGAGAATTACTCTATAACCTCGAAGTGGGAAAAGCCTGTGATTCAAAATCCAGAAGGTTATGAGAGCAAAGATGAGTACGTTCAACTATATTTAACAAAAAACTTCTGCGTAACCAAAACAAATAATTAGAAATATCCTAAGTCAAAAGATAAGGGACAAACAGGGGAAAATATTATTACTGGTGTCACAGACCAGGAGCCAAGAGAAATTGGTAAGAGAAAAGCCAACATACAATGGAAAATGACTGCAGAATATTAAGAGACAGTTCACAAAAGAGAAAATTCAAAAGGCTCTTAAAAAAAGGTATTCCCCTTCATTCACAATAAGAGAAATACAAAGCTGACAACATCTATCAAAATCAGTCCAGCAATTCCATTTCTGTTTACCTACAAAGAGATTTGTATGGCCAGGCACGGTGGCTCACTCCTGTAATCCCAGCACTTTGGGAGGCCAAGACAGGCAAATCACAAGGTCAGGAGTTCAAGACCAGCCTGACCAATATGGTGAAACCCCGTCTCCACCAAAAATACAAAAAATTAGCCAGGCATGGTGGCACGCGCCTGTAGTCCCAGCTACTCAGGAGGCTGAGGCAGAAGAATTGCTTGAATTGGGAGGCAGATGTTGCAGTGAGCCAAGGTCACACCACTGCACTCCAGCCTGGGTGACAGAGCGAGATTCCTTGTCAAAAAAAAAAAAAAAAAAAAGATTTGTACATCATAGTACTATTTGTAAAAGTGAAAACTGCCTAAATGACAAGAGAACTGGTTAAATAAGCCATAGTATGCACACAGCAGAATATAAAATAGTTGCAAGAAAAAGAGTTTTATTAAGTGAAAAGAATGTATAAATACATTTCTTCCCTTTTGAGAAGAAAAAGAAAAATATTATCTATTCATATCTGCTTATCTATGGTTAAGAAACTCAAAGAAATAACAGCACTGAGCAATGGTTATCTCTGAGTGGAGAAAGTGGACAAGTGAGGCTGTGGGGTGGGTGGAACCTGCTGCACTGTCTTTCCTACCCTTATTTCTCTTCACTTTTAAACCATGTGAATGAATGAATTACTCAAAAGAGCAATTTAAAAACGCATGTACACACACACAGCTTTGAATAACCAGCTCACCATAATTTCAGTTAAAATACAGAGCCAAGGCTGGGCACAGTGGCTCACACCTGTAATCCCAGCACTTTGGGAGGCTGAGGCAAGAGGATCGCTTGGGACCAGGAGTTTGCGACAAGCCTGGGCAGCATAGCGAAACCTCATCTCTATTTCAATTTTTTAAATTAATATTTTTAAAAAACCAAAAGAAGGGTCAATACAGTGCATTCTCATTACTCTATGAAATTCTCACTTCCTTTGTTTCTCTGAACTTATCAGTTCCATTAGTTTCTCTTCTGTTCCTGGCAGAGCAGAGGAAGGCGGCCTTACCGAGCCCTCCTCCAGCGCCCGGCGCAGGTCCTGCAGATCGGCCTCAGGACACCAGACCTCGGCAATGAGGCACTTGTTGGTCACATCGAAGCTGCACATGTTCAGCATGTGGTAGATGGCCTTCATTTTCTTCACCTGGATCACACGGCTGTAGACAGACTCAGCCGCTTTACATAGCACTTGCCTCAAATAGTCCTCAGTTTTGTGCAGCACCTGGGGACGAACAACAGGGGCTTTCAGCGGAGTGGGCATGTTTTGGTTTTTGACCACCTGACACCCGACTTCCTTTAGAAGACTTTCTCCCCACTGACGGAGGATCATTCCAAGCACCTGTCTCTCCTGGTGGCTGATAAGGGAGCCATTCCTTCTTTCCTCTCCCCGCCTCTAGTACCACTCAGAGGTGGGCAGAAAAATCTAAGCTCAGTCAATCATATACCCTCTTCTGGGAGGTTGCCTCTGGAGAACATGACCTCAGGGGCAGAGGAAATGGTGACACATCATCATCACTGCAGCAGTGTGACGGCCTACCAGGGTCCAGCAAGCTCCCTGGGTTCCTACGCACTCCCAAGCTTGGCCTCGCCCCTGTCAACCCTGTGATTCACCAAAGAACGCCCATCCCAATCCTGTCAGAGATCCTCTCTCGCTTAAGTGAGCCAGAAGGAGGCTTCTTGCCAACGAGAACTCTCACTGTCATCAGAAGAAAAATGAATTTAAATCCTACGGGTAAAATAATGCCCACCATGTTAACTGGGGCTGGCTTGTCTCTTGTGATCAGGAATTACAATCCAGGCTGAGCGTGGTGGCTCACACCTGTAATCCCTGTACTTTGTGGGGCTGGGGTGGGAGAATCATTGGAGGTCAAGAATTTGAGACCAGGCTAGGCAACAAGGTGAAACTCTGTCTCTACTAAAAATACAAAAATTAGCCAAGCGTGGTGGTACATGCCTGTAATCCTGGCTACTTGGGAGGCTAAAGCAGGACAATCGCTTGAACCCAGGTGGCAGAGGTTGCAGTGAGCCAAGATTACGCCACTGCACTCCAGCCTGGGCAACAGTGAGATCCTGTTTCAAAAAAAATATATAATTACCATCCAACATATCAAAGGTGACCACAAAATCTTTTTTCAAAGCCCCATCATTATTACTCATGTTCCTAACACGTTGCTAAAATAAAACTTCCATGGGGAGGAGGAGCAACATTCCAATCTCACTAGAACATCTGGATTTGTCTACAACCAATATTATCTGTTTTAAAAAGGAGAGAAAATGGATATGTAAACGTCTGGCAGCCCTCCAATAAGGAGGCACCCGCTTCAGACTCACTCACAGTGTAGAGATCTTGAATGCGCGTGTTCAGCCCCTCCTGGATCTCCCTCCGCTCCTCGGCTGTGTTTGGATAGGGGTATACGTGGCAGTGGTAGCTGGAAGACAGAGTTGAACACGCTCTCACACCTGTCAGCGCTAGAACTAAACACACTCACCTCCCCTGCACATCTCCCAACAAAACAAAATGAAAGCAGCTGTTTGGGAGAGACGGGTGTAGACTCAGGCATCCGCCCTCGGTCAGGCCGTGCATACGGATGCTCAGCAAGCAGCTGCTGAGTGAAACAAATCCAGCTAACTCCCTCTTGGATCCAAATGCCACTCCTGCCCTCAGTGATTCCCAGCAGTTCATTCCCAATTCCAACTTCCTAAAATTCAGCAATATCCTTGAGCTGGGAATCACTGAACAGGCATAAACATAAACACAAACACAAAGACACACATACACACACACGAACGCACGCACGCGCACGCGAAAACGAAAGGAGAAAAGGGCTCTGGCTTCCTAGCAGTTGCCTTTGACAGGGTCTGCAGTCTCCCTGAGCTGGTGTTTTCTCCAGGGCCACTCAGCGTCCAGACCTCAAGGGGGAATACTGAGCTTTGTCCCCCAAACTGCAGGCATTCCCAGACCATCTTCATATGTTAACACCATACCTTGATTTTTCTTTAAGTTCTGCCTTTGAAAAATTAAACACCTATTCTAGCCTTATCCTAAGCAACAATATCTGTGAAATCATGTGTTTGCTGAGCTGGGTATAGTTTTCTAATCTATAGTAAAACAAATATCTATTAAAAATAAAAGCTTTATGTGGGTAACACCTGAAATTACTTTCTATTCCACCAATTGAGAACCAAATTCTGGTAAATAGAAAACACCCAAATCCCACCCCTACCCTGCAAGAATCAAGGCAAGCCGAGTTCTCCATTGATGTAAGAAAGCAAAGGGCTGTTCTTTTGAGTTTTCCAACTTGATTTGGCTTTTGCTTATGTTCCCATTTGCTGACAGGAGTTAAGTCACAGATGACTGTTGTACCACTACTCAAAATTACCGATGGCTTATGCCAAACTGACATCTTTCACCTGATAATCTCATTTAGTCCTAAAAGACCTATAAGGCACTCTCCCCTTTTATAGATGAAGAAACTGAGGCTTGGCCACTTGTCCAAGTGAGTCCAGTGAGAGTGGCACAGGGAGGCTGTGCATCCAGACAAGCCACCAAACACCCCCTCCTCACCACACACCACAGTCCTGCCCCAGGGTAACCAGAACAGAAGAGGTGCCACGTGCTCAGTAACGACAGATAAGCCCAATGGGTAGCTCAAAGCAACAGGAAGTCACAACGTATGAAAACTTCATTCCTTTTTCAACCAATCTGAAGCCTTGATCCCCCAAGGAAAAAAGTCAAATCTAGGAGTATTATTAACACGGTCTCTACTTTTAAATAATTTTTTTTTTTTTTTTTTTTTTTTTTTTTGAGAGGGAGTTTCGCTCTTGTTACCCAGGCTGGAGTGCAATGGCGTGATCTCGGCTCACCGCAACCTCCGCCTCCTGGGTTCAGGCAATTCTCCTGCCTCAGCCTCCTGAGTAGCTGGGATTACAGGCACGTGCCACCATGCCCAGCTGATTTTTTATACTTTTAGTAGAGACGGGGTTTCACCATGTTGACAAGGATGGTCTCGATCTCTTGACCTCGTGATCCACCCGCCTCGGCCTCCCAAAGTGCTGGGATACAGGCGTGAGCCACTGCGCCCAACCCGTAAATAATTTTAAGTAATGCACTGACAACAGAGATGATGAATTAAAGGTTCAAGAACTTAGCAGTGCAGCAAGGAAACCATATAACAAAAACTAGCAGCCACCCTAGCAGACTCCAGAGGGATACTGAAGGAAAACCAGAGGTGACTGAATATAAAGACATAAATGAAATGAAATGTTTCTTTTTCTTACCAATCACATATCTTCTTAACCTTGTGGCCAATCTGCTCTCCCCAAAAGGATATTAAAAAGACATACCATTTTATGACTTCCCCCTACAAAGAATGAATAAGGGTGTTACTTCTGCATATACAACTTCTAGAACTTTGGCAGCTCAAACACTGTCAAAGCGTTCATTCATTCATTCACTCAATACGGTCAATCCTCCTTATTTGAGGAGTCTGTAATTATAAATGTACCTACATGCTGTAACAGCCCCAAATCAATCCACAGAGCACTTTCAGTCATGTGCAGAGCAGCCAAAAATTTCAGGCACCTGATACCCACATTTCCAGGTAAAGTCCAACAAGGTGACACCCTGCCTTCCCATCGCCTCGGTCAGACTATCAATGAGTGTCCTGTTTGTTGTCATGTTTTTCACACTTTGGTACTTTTTCTGGTGATTTCAGGATATAAAACGGCCCCCAAGAGTTGTGCTGAGGTGCAGTCTGGTGTCCTGAGCACAAGACAGCTGTGATGTGCCTGATGGAGACACAGCGTGTGTTAGGGATGCTTCGTTCAGGCTTAACTCACAGAGCTGCTGGCTGGGAGCTTAATGTGAATACTCAACTCCTGTGTTTCTCCTAGGAGCAGTGGCTCCACAGCTGATGATTTAGAGAGCTCAGTGACTTTATGAACATAATTACTGTAAATAATGAAGAATCACTTGAATTTACAAATACCCAACAAAACAGAATTCTATAAAACCTGAATAGGTTTTCAGCCTATTTGCCAGGCACTATTATAGATGCCAGGGATACAGCAGTGAGGAAAACACACAAAAACCCTGACCTGGGAGGGGAAGGGAACTTAAACTTATATTTAACTTAACAGCAAAAGAAACAAAGAAAGTAGGCCAAGCAGAGAGAAGTGCTATAAAGAGCACATGCAGGATTAGGAGGCAGGAGAAGAGAGGCTCGGGCACTGTGACCTCACATGGGACGGGCAAGGAAGACCTCCCCGAGAAGGAGGCAGCTAAGCATAAACACATGCAGGTAAGCTTCAAGTCAGGGCAAACGGAAAAAAAAATGCAGGAGTGAGGACGCCAGCCCCGTAGATGCTGGGAGAAGAGAAGCACATGCCTCTTCCAGGCAGAGGAGAAACACACACAGAAGCACGGTCAGGAGACTCAAGGAGGCCAGCACTGCAGGGGAGGGATGCGGTAACACAGCGCAGAGATGTGAGGAGGCCACGGGCCCACTGTGCGCCCCCGAGGGGTTTGGGTGAAGAAAACAGGAGGCCCCTGGAGGGTCCTGAGTAGAGGAATGAAATGATCTGACTGTGGTTTCCTGGGGATCATTCAGGAGGCTGGGAGGAGAGACCAGGGTAAGGCAGAGGCACGAGCAGGAGCCCAGCCAGGTGAGGCAGGTTCGGGGACGAGACCTGGACAAGGAGGGAGGCAGAGTGAGAGGCGGCCAGACTCCCTATTCATAAGACATGGTCACCAGATCTGCTGAGGGATTCAAGTGAGACTCGAGAAACAGAGAAGAGTGGGGAGAAACCCGGGGCTTTCCGCCTGCGCAGTTAGATCAGTGGGTCTGGAAGGGCAAGTTTGGGAGGAAAGATCACATGTTCAGTTTTAGGCAAAAGCAGAAAACCGTCTTCGAGATACTTAAAAGGAGATATGGAATAGACAGACTTAAAAGTCTAATATTATGGGGATAGGTCCAAGCTAGGAATATATACATTTGGGGCATAAAATTCTGTGAGATCCCCAAGGACAAAAAGAAGAGGGAAGCTGTCCAAAAATTGAGCCCTGGGCCTCAGGGAACAGGAGTACAGGCTGGGGAGCTACAGCACAGCATGGGCAGGTGGTGGTGGGAGAGAGGGGATGGCAGGAGGGGGAGGGGGAGGATGTGGCTGGGAGAATGAACACAATGAACAAGTAAGTCAATTAACTAAGCAACCCACCAAACACACTGTGGATAAGGGAAGCCGACTTCACACTGTCAGAAAAGAGTTAAAACCAGGAAAAAGAGGCCGGGAATAGTAATCCCAACATTTTAGAGGGCCAAGGCAGGAGGATCGTTTGAGCTCAGTTCAAGACCAGCCTGGGCAACACAACCCCTTAAGGCACAAGGCAGAAGAGGTGCCGTACAACAGAAAAACACAAACTATACAACCAAAGACAGCGCCCATGTCTAGCTTTGATGCAGAGAGAAAGGTCAGCATTTAGAAAGGACACCAATGGGAAAAAATGGCTAAAAATAGTCTCTGGCGTCTGTAATGACTTCAAGGGGGTCAGACATTGAACCCAAAAGACACTAAACCTGACACTATAAACAAATCCTAGAACCTGAGTCAAAGTTACCAAATAAAACACCCCTATCTTATCCAGAAAATGACTGAGAGAACATACATTGGCATGTTCACAGTAGCTCAGAACAGGAAGCTAACGAGTGTTTTCTGCATTGTGCTCACTTTTCTATAGCGAACATGCATTTTCTTTATAACTATGGGGACGGGATTGTATTTTCAAGACATACATCTATCCATTCTCTGTATTCCTTCAGAGATGTTTACTGCTCTTTAACATATTCCATAAAAATTTGGCATAAAAGGCCGGGCACAGTGGCTCACACCTGTAATCCCAGCACTTTGGGAGGCCAAGGCAGGTAATCGCTTGAGATCAGGAGTTCGAGACCAGCCTGGCCAACATGGTGAAACCCCATCTCCACTAAAAATAAAAAAATTAGCCGGGCATGGTGGCAGGCACCTGTAATCCCAGCTACTTGGGAGGCTGAGGCAGGAGAATCACTTGAACCCGGGAAGTGGACACTGTTGAAGAGGCCCAAGAGAACTTACAAATTCTATTTTAAAAAGATTTTTTTAACTTGAGTAAATGCTATGCATGAGAATGACTGGTATTTTCTCTTAACAAAGAAACTCAAAAAATATGTAAATGCTACTTCAGAGCAATTTTGATCTTAGTTTTAATCATCAGCTTGAAATAGAAAAGTCACCAAGGTCACAACTGAAGGACAATTAACGGATGACTATTTACGGTTACCAAAGCTACAAAACAGCAGAAAATATTACAGGTGCGAACAGCGTAACTGATTAGATTTCAAACTGATTAGATTTTTATTTTAGAAAATCAAAAACAAATCACAGGCTAGGCACAGTGGCTCACGCCTGTAATCCCAGCACTTTGGGAGGCCAAGGCAGTGCATCACCTAAGGTCAGGAGTTCAAGACCAGCCTGGCCAACATGGTGAAACCCCGTGTCTACTAAAAATAATGAACTGGGTGTGGTAGTGTGCGTCTGTAATCCCAGCTACTCAGGAGACCAAGAGGAGAATAGCTTGAATCCGGGAGGTGGAGGTTGCAGTGAGCTGAGATCTCCAGCCTGGGTGACAGAGCAACACTCCATCTAAAAAAATTAAAAAAATAAAAAAATTTAAGTAAATCACAGCCAAATTTCTCTTTTTGTGTCAAAACTACTATGGGATGTGTATTAATCTTGCAGCCAAAATTCCTGAGACCAACCTAGAAAAAAAATGAGAGCCCCATCTCTACCAAAGATAAAAAGTAAATCTAAAAAAAAAAGGCCAGGTGAGGAGGTTCACACCAGTAATCCCAACACTCTGGGAGGCTCTGAGAGCCCCACGTGAAAGGATCGCTTGAGGCCAGGAGTTTGAGACCAGCCTGGGCAACAGAAGGGGACCGCATCTCCTTAAAAAAAAAAAAAACAAAGTTTAAAAAAAGAGACAGTTTAAGACATAACAACTAAATCTATATGTGATGCTTAATTAAATTATTTGCTTTGACAGTACTAGGACAACTGGTGAAATCTGAATGATATTCAAGGCTCAGGATGTAGTAACCTATCTACGTTCATTTCCTGACTAAAAGTCATACTGTGGCTACACAAGACAATGTCCTTGATTTCAGGAACAATATACACACATATGGTTGGGGATATAAGGCATCGGGTTAACAACTTCTTACCAAATTGTTCAGGAGAAAAACATTCTTTCTACCTTATCTCCAGCTCTGCTGTCAGTCCGTTATTGCCAAAAGGTGATGGTGACATTTACTCACTGTTTCAGGGTCTTCAAGGGACTCATCCAGTTCTGCATAGGACACAATGGTGTACCCTTTGCAGGCTCTCCACAACATTTTTTCAAATGCTTCCACTTTTCCTTGGTTGATTAGGCCAGACACAAATCTGTGAGGCAATAAAGTCAACCTGTAGTCAACTGAAAGCAATAAATGTTATGAAACTACATTAAAAGAATGATGAAGACTTCCATTTCTACCAAGTGGCAAATATATCCTGAAAGCCCTCTGACAGCAAAATATCTCAAGTGCTGGGTAGAATATTTTTCAAACTTCTTTTTAAATGTGTAGATGAGCTTATAATGAAGAGAAATTCTTGGCTGGGTACGGTGGCTCATGCCTGTAATCCCAGCACTTTGGGAGGCCGAGGCGGGTGGATCATGAGGTTAAGAGATCGAGACCATCCTGGTCAACATGGTGAAACCCCGTCTCTACTAAAAATACAAACAAATTAGCTGGGCACGGTGGCGCGTGCCTGTAATCCCAGCTACTCAGGAGGCTGAGGCAAGAGAATTGCCTGAACCCAGGAGGCGGAGGTTGCGGTGAGCCGAGATCGCGCCATTGTGTACTCCAGCCTGGGTAACAAGAGCAAAACTCCTTCTCAAAAAAAAAAAAAAAAAAATTCTTGGAATCTAAAAGGAAAACAGGACCTCACAGCTGTCCTGATTATGACATTGAACCCAGTATCTTAAAGCCTTATGTTAATACCAGCATGGGACGCAGGGGCCGAGAACTGGGTCTAGATAAGCTGAACAAATACGATTGACTCTCCTCTCTGGCTGGGACTGCTCCATGCACAAAGAGCTACACCTTTAGCAAACGGGTGGACTACAAAAACACCCGCCTTGCAAAGGAACCTGGAGCCGACATGTAACCTTGTTTCTTTCCATTTTGGTTCTAGATGAAGGGAGAAGTCTTCCCTAAGAATTTATAACCACAGGTTAAAATTCACTCAGGTTTGAGGCTTAAAATCCCAATGCTCAGAAAAATATAAAGGATTCCAGGTTGACAGAGCACTCCCAGGTACGTGGCAAATGTCAAAACAAATTCTCTCTGGAGAAAAACATCCTCAAACTAAACATCACTGAATTCCTTCAGATCAGGAACTGTGAAATATGAGTTCATAGTCATTTTAAAAATCACAAATCACATGAGAAAACAGGCTACCATTAGTTTTAGTAAGCAGAAAGAATAAACAGCAGCAGGAGAACTTTAAAGTAAGATTAATTTAAAAAATTAGGTCGGACACGGTGGCTCAAGCCTGTAATCCCAGCACTTTGGGAGGCCAAGGCGGGCAGATCACCTGAAGTTAGGAGTTCAAAACCAGCCTGGTCAACATGGAGAAACCATATCTCTACTTTAAAAAATACAAAATTAGCCAGGCATGGCAGTGCATGCCTATAATCCCAGCTACTTAGGAGGCTGAGGCAGGACAATCGCTTGAACCTGGGAGGCAGAGGTTGTGGTGAGCCGAGATTGTGCCATTGTACTCTAGCCTGGACAGCAAGAGCGAAACTGTCTCAAAAAAAAAAAAAAAAATTAACCAATTCAGTTTAGCCACCAAGTTTCTACCAGACAGGATTTGATGCCTGAATGACCAATTGTTTTAGGCTTATAGAAGTAACACTGAATGACATAAGTGTTGTTTCTTTACAGCTCATTATACCAAAAGAATAAATTTCCATTGTATTGAGTAAAAAAGTCAATACAGCTGAGTAATTCAGTTCAACAAGTACAGTAGTACAGTGTTTTCTTAAACAACTATTCACTATCTTTCATTCAACCCTAGGCTTTAAAATGGTCCCCATTCTATTGCTATGGGAGAAAAACAAACAAACAAACAAAAAACGGTTCCCATTCATTCCCTCTATGGAGCTCATCTGCCTTTTACAAGAAGAGCAGTATGAAGCCTGACATGCCAGGCCTTGTCACCTACCCCAGTTTTGCTCCCAGCCTCTGCATACAGCTGTAATCCAACAAAGAATCATTCTCTAAGGACGGGAATTCTTCATAAGTGGGTTCAAACTAGAAAGAGACATATGAAACTAAGTGTGTTTCACTAAAAGTGATACTTTATTTCTCATGTCAAATTTCCAAACAAGTTTATAGGGCATCCTAACCAACTACTTAGATCTGGGTGCAAAGGCTTCTAAAGCAACTTAGATCCATAACTCTCATAAATAAAAAGATAACTTCCCCATCCCTTATTTGTAAGCCACTTGAAGACATTTACATAAAAGACAGTTACAGTTTAATTCACTGCCTTCATCCAAGATAGAGCAACTTTATCAAAAATCACTATTATATCAAATGAAATGAGGTTGAGAAGAGATGCACTTTTCTTTTTTTGAGACAGAGCCTTGCTCTGTAGCCCAGGCTGGAGTGCAATGATGCGATCTTGGCTTACTGTAACCTCCACCTCCCAGGTCCCCATTCAAGCAATTATCCTGCCTCAGCCTCCCAAGTAGCTGAGAGACAGGCGCACACCACGATGACCAGCTAATTTTTGTATTTTTAGTAGAGACGGGGTTTCACCATGTTGGCCAGGCTGGTCTTGAACGCCTGACCTTGTGATCTGCCCGCCTTGGGCTCCCAAAGTGCTGGGATTAAAGGCATGAGCCACCGCGCCTGGTCCCAGATGCACTTTTTTATTTTATACTCAGCTCTGTAAAATGCTACTACATGGACTATTCTTTATCCTTTTTTTTTGATAGAGGGTACAGGGTCTCACTCTGTCACTCAGGCTATAGTACAGTAGCATTATCACAGCTCACTGCAGCCTCAAACTTTTGGGCTCAAGTGATCCTCTCACCTCAGCCTCCCTGGTAGCTGGGACTACAGGTGTGCACCACCACGCTCAGCTAATTTTTTATTTTTTGTATAGACAAGGTCTCATATTAATTCTATGTTCTGAACATAGAATTAACAACTATGAATTAACATAGAATTAACAACTATGTTCAGGTTGGTCTTGAACTCTTGGGCTCAAGCCATCCTCCGGCCTTGGCCTCCCAAAGTGCTGAGATTACAGTTATAAGCCACTGTATCTGACCTATTCTTAGAAATTATAAATTATTCTTTTACTTTCTTTACTTAGCAATTTGGAAAAACTAAATTTTAGAGTTCAACATCCTTCATTAAATTTATTTCCCATGCTCATAAAAATTTTTTTCAACTACAAACTAAACCATTTTATAAATATTTAGTACTGTAATTGCTAAAAACAACTAACAGGAAATGGCTCTTTAAAATTTTTTTTAAAGTCATATAATCCAACTGAAAAATAAAGTCAAGGTTTAAATTTAATCTCTTAAGGCTGGGCGTGGTGGCTCACCCCTATGGTCCCAGCACTTTGGGAGGCCAAGGTAAGTGGATCAACTGAGGTCAGGAGTTCGATACCAGCTTGGCCAACGTGGTGAAACCCCGTCTCTACTAAAAATACAAAAAATTACAGGTGTGGTGATGGGCAGTGCCTGTAATCTCAGCTACTAAGGAGGCTGAGGCAGGAGAATCTCTGAACCCGGAAGGCAGAGAATGCAGTGAGCTGATATCGTGCCACTTCAATCCAGCTTGGTCAACAAGAGCAAAACTCCATTTCGATAAATAAATAAATAAATAAATTTAATCTCTTTTAAAAAAGCAACGTATCTATATGAACTAATAGCAAAATCAAGTCTATAGACATTTTTTTTTTTTTTTGAGACGGAGTTTCGCTCTTGTTACCCAGGCTGGAGTGCAATGGCACGATCTCGGCTCACTGCAACCTCTGCCTCCTGGGTTCAAGCAATTCTCCTCCCTCAGCCTCCTGAGTAACTGGGATTATAGGCACGTGCCACCATGCCCAGCTAATTTTTTGTATTTTTAGTAGAGATGGGGTTTCACCAAGTTGACCAGGATGGTCTCGATCGCTCGACCTCGTGATCCACCCACCTCAGCCTCCCAAAGTGCTGGGATTACAGGCTTGAGCCACCACACCCGGCCTAAGTCTATAGATTTTTTAAAAAGAAATTGTATTTCCTCACGAGTCACTCAGTACCTCAACATTGCGTTTCACAAAGGTTTTTGTCACTCTCAGCATGTGAGTGTACTCAATCAGTTCCAGCAAGTTCTTCCTCAGTTTCTCCTTGTTCTTAGTGACTTCTCTCAGTTCAACCTCGAGCTTCTGCAACTGCTCCTAAAACAAAATAGTGGTTACTTAAGAGGCTGGATTAGTTCCAGTTGTGATTCCAACAATCTTCGTACAAGATACCAAAACCAGTGGCGCTTCTTTTTTTTGAGATGGAGTCTTGCTGTGTCGCCCAGGGCTGAAGTACAGTGGCGCAATCTTGGTTCACTGCAACCTCCAAGCAATTCTCCTGCCTCAGCCTTCTCTGGGTAGCTGGGATTACAGGTGTGTACCACCACACCCAGTTAAATTTTTTTGTATTTTCAGTAGAGAAGAGGTTTCACCATGTTGGCCAAGCTGGTCTTGAACTCTTGACTGTGGGAGATCGTCAGGATGGTTAGAAAGATTGTAAAATTATAGAATATAGTCAGAAACCTCCTTGGAAGGCCAAGAAGTTTGCATAGATTCAGTAAAAGTTTCGGTTGACAGCAGCCTAATTACCTTTACCTTTAGTTGATAAAAGCAAATAACTAGGGAATGTGAAGGAGTTTACCTGATAACTTGTTTACTCATGTGATCCTAAAAATAACCTTTAATCTTTCACAGGCCAGATGGCTCTCTCAAGGGGAAGGCAACCAGATTTATCACCCACAAATGGTGTTTGCTTTAGGCCTCAGAACCTGGCCTTTAATCATTATGCATGTGTGTTGACTCAGAGCCTCTGTTATTAAATCTACACTGAATAACGGCCTGGAGTGCCAGCAACTCAAGGCCAATAGCTACTATCTCTCTCAGCATTGTCTGTGAGTGGTCATGGACCCCCAGCCCACTCTTTCACTAGAGATTTATTTGAGTGAATTTGTTCATCCATCGTTAAGTCAAAGTCTGCAGGTGAGCCCCAACACTTGACCTCAGGTGATCCATACACCTTGGACTCCCAAAGTGCTGGGATTACAGGTGTGAGCCACCATGCCTGGTCCCAGTGGGGGCTTTAAAAAGCCAGAATTTATGTGAGTTTGGTAGGGATATGAAAACATGCAAAGGTTTTAAAGGCCCATTATTGGCCAGGCACAGTAGCTCACAGGCCTGTAATCCCAGTACTTTGGGAGGCCGAGGAGGGTGGATCACTTGAGGTCAGGAGTTTGAGATGAGCCTGGCCAACATGGCAAAACCCTGTCTCTACTAAAAAAAAATTAGCTGGGCGTGGTGGTGTGCATCTGTAATCCCAGCTACTCAGGAGGCTGAGGCAGGAGAATCACCTGAACCCAGGAAATGGAGGTTGCAGTGAGTGGAGATAGCACAATTGCACTCCAGCCTGGGCAACAGACCAAGATTCCTTCTCAAAATAAATTAAAAAATAAATAGAAATAAAAGCCCATTTATTGTTTTATATTAATTCAGGTAATTTTTGTGAAGTTCATGTCACATATGAGCTAAAATATTCCGGAGGCTGTGATGACCATGAGACCCCCAAGACTGGCCCTCTTCTCTATCCGCAAGTGCCATCATTTCTCACGATCTCCCTTGTCTGCTTATCTATGTCACACATCAAAGAATCCTCCTCTTTAAGTCTACATTTCTTTTTTTTGCAACACAGAATATATTTAGATAATCTTTTCTAACATATTTTCCTAGTCTCTATCACATGAATTTCTATGCAGTCACATTTACACAATTAATTGGGCATAAAAATTCATGAGAATCTGCCAGGAGCAGTGGCTCACACCTATAATCCCAGAACTTTGGTAGGCTGACACGGGTGGATCACGAGGTCAGGAGTTCAAGACCAGCCTGGCAAGATGGTGAAACACTGTCTCTACTAAAAACACAAAAATTAGCCAGGCACAGTGGCGGGCACATGTAATCCCAGCTACTCAGGAGGCTGAAGCAGGGGAATTGCTTGAACCCAGGAGGTGGACGTTGTAGTGAGACAAGATCATGCCACTGCACTCTAGCCTAGGCAACAGAGCAAGACTACACCTCAAAAAAAAAAAAAAAAAATTCATGAGAATCTTTAATAATTAGTTACATACTAAACATCATTTAAAATACTTAAACACTGCTGGGCGCAGTGGCTCATGGCTATAATCCCAGCACTTTAGGAGGCCAAGATGGAAAAATCACAAGGTCAAGAGTTTGAGACCAGCCTGGCCAATATGGTGAAACCACATCTCTACTAATAATACAAAAATTAGCTGGGCATGGTGGCACACACCTGTAGTCCCAGCTACTCGGGAGGTTGAGGCAGGAGAATCGCTTGAACCCAGGAGGCAGAGGTTGCAGTGAGCCGAGATCGTACCACTGCACTCCAGCCTGGGTGACAGAGTGAGACTTTGTCTCAAAAAAAAAAAAAAAAAAAACACACAAGTATTAAAACAACAGAAGCAAAAATCTGTAAAGCAAATCACTGAGTCAATGAAAACTTGTATTCAAAAAACCACTTAACATACTACATTCATTACTTCTGCTTTGCCTTACACTGTACACAGTCATCACTATGTTTGTAATTATATCACAACCAACCCATCAAACAGGCCAAGCCAGATGACTGCTTTTACTCATCTGGTTGGAGGGCTCTCTCTGGAGTCTCCTCATGTGCTGAATGACTTCATCTCAGATAAACAAACAGAGGAGGCAGCAATTGAATGGCTTCAGTTATACAATGATAATTGTATTAGAAGAGATATTAAGAGCTCTGGCCTAGTTCACAGGGTGAGGAAGGAATTCACGGGGCAGGGGATACTAATAAACAGCACAGGTAAGTGCTCTCACCGGGGACACCTGTATCCCCAGCACATCAGCCAGGGAACTCAGGGTGACAGAATGCTACTTGCTGTGTCCCCCCAAGACAACCCACAGATTGCATACCAGCTTCCAAAAATTAGAGCGGGGAGGGCCAAGGTGAATGTAGGAGGGCTGTGAAGGCACACGACTGAAGCCTTAATTCCTTGCACAAGAAGAGGCAGCTAAGGCATGGGTGACCCTGGGATGAACTTTCTGAAACAGTAAAGATCATGAACCAGGCTTGATGGCCTGATTCTTGTTGCCTCTGTTCACCACCACCTGGATAGTACTCACATGCCTTACACTATAAAAGAAAACTGAATTACCATTAAAATTTATCACAGATAATCTATTACTGAGGGTTAATCATGATAGTGGTCTTTAATCTCTCTGCCTAGAGAGATCACCATTTTCCATGGTTTTGAGAAGAAAGGCAGAAAAACATCAGACAACATAAAATAAGTAAGCAGCCCTGAGATCAATGGCTGCAAATCGCTTTTTCAGAAGCAAGTTACCTGCATTTCCAGAACCTGTTTCAGGGGTGGCGCAGGAGGGCTGGCCTCTCCTTCAGGAAGGGGAATATCCGCTCTATTAATTTCCTGGACCAAATACACTGTGAAAATAAAAGTTAAACAGTTAGATACTAAAACATACTAAAACACTTTTCAGTCAGAAACGTTTTAAATCCCAGCCTTTCCCAGGTCAAATACAAATCAATGTCTAAATGTACAAAAATCTTGATTGCTCCAAGTGACTTCTTGGTCACTTTTGGCAATCTTGTTTCCAAAAACAATGCTGCCTAGAGATCTGCTGCAGAGACAAAATAAACAACAACCTCTTCTATTTCCTAGTGATTTTAAAAAAAGAATTAACAACAATCTGGATAAACCTTTTCTGAAATCCCCCCCCCATTTTTTCATTTCTAATATTCTAGTTAAAGAACTTTTGAGTCAGCTGTCTCTACATCTGCAGAATGAAGCAGAGGTTGGGGAACACTGGCAAGCGTAGGAATAACCCAAGTGACAGACCCACAATAGCCCCCACAGAAGCTGGCAATGTGAGTTCTCTGCAGATGCCCTCAGAAAGAGATGGGCATCCACCAATCCATCGAGAAAATCACAACCACTACCCGGAAACCAACCCAGCACCAAGAGCCAGGCACTCTTGCAATTCCCAGTCAGCCCTGAGGCTGTGGCTGAGGACAGCTTGAACTGCTTTACCACTGAAGTTAAAAACTAGATTCAGGAGCTAGGCTGGGTCTTCCACTCGCTGCCATCCACAGCCTGTGGGAGCAAGTGTCAGGGTGGCTCTAAAAATGGGCAAGTTCATGAAACCCGAGAAAGTGGTGCCAGTCGTGGCCAGATACTACTCTGGACACAAAGCCAGTCCTCGTGAAGAACACTGATGATGGCACCTCAGACCGCCCCTGCAGCAACATTTTCTGGTTGACGTATTTATTTGGTTAATGTGCCCTCCCCGATCCCCGTAAATTCCAAAAGGACTCCAAGAGGCCTTTGTGGGATTTCATCTCCCACTGAGTTTGGTGCCCCGAGCTGATGAAGACCACACAAAGGCGATCCTAACTAAACGGGGCAGAGCAGCCGCGGACCACACAGACAGCCGGCAACTCTGGGATCAGCTGCCATGGGCAAGAAGATTGCCAAGAGGTCAAAGATCAAGTCTTCTGTGAAGGTTTATAACTATAATGACCTCATGCCCACAAGGTACCCTGTGGAAATCCCGTTGGACAAAACCATTAGGGTCTTCAGAGACCCTGCTCTTAAACGCAAGGCCCAACAGAAGATCAAGTTCAAAGAATGGTACAAGACTGGCAAGTGGTACAAGAAGTGGCACAAGACTGGCAAGAACAGGTGGTTCTTCTAGAAGCTGTGGTTTTACATGTTTCTTGTTTCGGTCATTAAAAATAAAATTAAATTAAAAAACTAGATTCATGAAACTAATAGTACGCCAGCCAAAATTAACTACTTTATTTGGTTTACGTTTTCAATTCCATGAAGCATCCCCTTCCTTAGGATAAAAGTAATAACAACTGCTAGTCATTATCAGGCCTAATATTTAGAAGTGTTACTAATTAGTTTAAAGAGGGAGAGAGGCAGGTAAAGAAGGAAGGAGAAAAAAAAAAGAAATTACGTCTTACCAAGATAGCAAAGGAAACAACTGGTCAGGAGTTTAAGCGGTTTAATATTTAAGAGATTTCTAGAAATGAATGCAAATTGTTTTAACCAATTTATATTTGAATTTATTCTTTTTTTTTTAAGAGACAGGGGTCTCACTAGGTTGCCCAGGCTGGCCTCGAACTCCTGGGCTCAAGAGAGCCTCCTGCCTCTGCCTTCAGAGTAACTGAGACTACAGACATGTACTCCACCATGCCTAGCTTACACCGAAATTTGAGGAGCCTTTTTTTCCCTTTTTTTTGAGACGGAGTTTTGCTCTTGTTACCCAGGCTGGAGTGCAATGGCGCGATCTCGGCTCACCGCAACCTCCGCCTCCTGGGTTCAGGCAATTCTCCTGCCTCAGCCTCCTGAGTAGCTGGGATTATAGGCACACACAACCATGCCCAGCTAATTTTTGTATTTTTAGTAGAGACGGGGTTTCACCTTGTTGACCAGGATGGTCTCGATCTCTTGACCTTGTGATCCACCTGCCTCGGCCTCCCAAAGTGCTGGGATTACAGGCTTGAGCCACCGCGCCTGGCCTTTTTTTCCTTTTTTAAGTCTATATTCTTATGGGGTTGCACTCTGCTGCCCAGACTGGAGTACAGTAGTATGTCATCCTGGCTCATGGTAACCTCAAATTCCCGGGCTCAAGCAATCCTCCCACTCCAGTCTCCCAAGTACCAAAGACAGGCACATGCCACCTTGCCTGGCTAATTTTATTTTTTATGGAAACAGGGTCTCAGTATGTTGCCCAGAATGGTCTCAAACTCCTGGACTCAAGTGATCTTCCCACCTTGGCCTCCCAAAGTGCTGGAATTACAGGCGTGAGCCATCACGTCCGCCCTGCATTCTTTTGAAACAGTTTAAGCTACAGGAAGTCCTAGTATGCCAAATGTTATCACTTCTGCCCTGCCTTTAAAATCCTCATTCTAAATACACCATCTGTCCAATGACTCACCCAGGTTGCAAAGACCGGAATATGATGCCACTAACATAGCCACAAGTCATGCAAATAACTAGGACCTCAAGCAATATGAATCGGACTAGATTTCAGATGACTAAAATTTCCTGTTACTCTTTTTTTTTTGAGACAGAGTTTCACTCTCGTTACCCAGGCTGGAGTGCAATGGCGCGACCTCGGCTCACCGCAACCTCCGCCTCCTGGGTTCAGGCAATTCTCCTGCCTCAGCCTCCCGAGTAGCTGGGATTACAGGCACGTGCCACCATGCCCAGCTAATTTTTTGTATTTTTAATGGAGACGGGGTTTCACCATGTTGACCAGGACGGTCTCGATCTCTTGACCTTGTGATCCACCCGCCTCGGCCTCCCAAAGTGCTGGGATTACAGGCTTGAGCCACCGCACCCGGCTCCTGTTACTCTTAAAAATCCCCAACCTAAAAAAATAGACCGGGCATAGTGACTCACACCTGTAATCCCAGCTGGAAGACCAAGGTGGGTGGATCACTTGAGGTTAGAAGTTCAAGACCAGCCTGGCCAACATAGCGAAACCCTATCTCTACTGAAAATACAAAAATTAGGTGTGATGACACACACCTATAGTTCCAGCTACTCGGAGGCTGAGGCAGGAGAATCACTGGAACCCAGGAGGTGGAGGCTGCAGTGAGCCGAGATCACACTACTGCACTCTAGCCTGGGTGACAAAGGGAGACTCCATCTCAAAAAAAAACAAAAAAACAAGCTTTGTACTTCAGTCCACTGTCTGTCATTTTCCCTCCACTTCAGTGAGAATCTCAAGGCTTGATTTGATAATGACTAATATCAGGCTAAGATCATAAAGATTTTAGAGATAAAAGAAGTAGCCCTGGGCTACTGCGTTTAAATGCTTAATAATCAGAGAGTACCCACCTAACACATTGGCAAAGGAAGCCCCCAGAAAAAGGAAATTATTGTCAACCCATCTATCTGCCATTTCCTACCTCCCTTGTTCCTTGATAAAATTTTAAATTAGGAAATATATTAACATGTACAATGTTTTTAAGTTATAATAAACTACAAGGGATTGGTTAAATAAGTCACGGCACACTAATATTAATGCAATCAAATACTATGCTCCCATCAAAAACAATGACGGGTCAAAATCTGTCTACTGACATGAAAAGATGTTAGAGTAAACACTGTTAACTAAAAAACAAGAGTGACAACAAAATAATCTGGCCGTTATGTTTGTAAATCTTTACTTTTATAGATGAATAATAAAAAATGCAGAAAAATAATACTGCATAATTAGAGGTAATTCATAACTATGATTACCTCTAAATGATGAAAATACAATTTCTTTTTTCCTTTCTGCTTGCCTATATTTTCTAATATTTCTAAACTGAACAAAGTTTGCCTATATAAAGGTAATTATTTAAGTTATTAAATCAGAAAATAAACTTACCCAATATTCGCTCTAGCTCTTCACACCTCTTCACCTCACCAACAAATTTTCTTTGGAAAGAACTTACATTCTGGTTCAGCTGAGAAAAGAATGAAAAATATGGTTTAAATTTCTTTCTTTCTTTCTTTCTTTCTTTGAGACAGAGTCTTGCTCTGTCACCAGGCTAGAGTACAGTGGCGTGATCTCGTCTCACTGCAGCCTCCACTTCCCAGGTTCAAACAAGTCTCCTCTCTCAACTTCCTGAGTAGCTGGGACTACAGGTGTGCACCACCATACTCAGCTAATTTTTTTTTTTTTTTTGGGGGGGGACGGAGTTTCGCTCTTGTTACCCAGGCTGGAGGGCAATGGCGCGATCTCGGCTCACCGCAACCTCAGCCTCTTGGGTTCAAGCAATTCTCCTGCCTCAGCCTCCTGAGTAGCTGGGATTACAGGCACGCGCCACCATGCCCAGCTAATTTTTTGTATTTTTAGTAGAGATGGGGTTTCACCATGTTGACCAGGATGGTCTCAATCTCTCGACCTCATGACCCACCCGCCTCCGCCTCCCAAAGTGCTGGGATTACAGGCTTGAGCCACCGCGCCCAGCTTAATTTTTTTGTATTTTTAATAGAGACAGGGTCTCACCATATTGTCTAGCATGGTCTCAATCTCTTGACCTCGAGATCTGCCCACCTCGGCCTCCCAAAGTGCTGGGTTTACAGGCATGTTCCACTGTGCCCGACCAAAAAATATGGTTTAAATTTCTAAACTTTAAAAATACTTTCATGTAAAAAATAAAACACTGGCAAAGTTTAGGGGAAGTACACTCTCATAGACTATTAAATGGGACCATAAACTGTCGCAACTTTTCTGGAGAGCAATTTGTCAACTATTATCAAAAAAGCCTGAAAATCCAGCCTGGCCAACATAGTAAAACCCCAACTCTGCTAAAAATACAAAAATTAGGCTGGGCACATGGCTCACACCTGTAATCTCAGCACTTTGGGAGGACGAGATGGGGAGGTCACCTGAGGTCAGGAGTTCAAGACCAGCCTGGCCAACATGGTGAAATCTCGTCACTACAAAAATACAAAAATTAGCCAGGCACGGTGGCAGGTGCCTGTAATACCAGCTACTCAGGAGGCGAGGCAGAATAATTGCTTGAACCCAGGAGGTGGAGGCTGCCGTGAGCTGAGATCGTTCCACTGCACTCCAGTCTGGGCAGCAAAGCAAGACTCTGTCTCAAGAAAAAAAAAAGAAAAATCAGCCGGGTGTAGTGGTGCACATCCATAACCCCAGCTACTTGGGAGGCTGAGGCACGAGAATCGCTTAAGCCCGAGAAGCAAAGCTTGCAAGGAGCCAAGATTGCGCCACTGCACTCCAGCCCAGGTGGCAGAGCGAGACCTTATCTCAAAAAAAAAAAACTCCTGAAAATCATTCTTTGCCCAGCAGTATCATATGAAGAAATTTAACCTAAGGAAAATGCTATGGATACAGACAAATACTTATCTATGACAACATCAATCTCTGGGAAAAAGAAAAAATGATAACCCAAAATTCTAACAATAGAAAAAACTGGTCTTTAACATTACAATCAGCACAGTTAAAGAAATTATAGCCAGGCACAGCGGCTTGCACTGATCATCCCAGCACTTTGGGAGACTGAGGTGCGAGGACTACCTGAGGCCAGTAGTTTGAGACCAGCCTAGGCAACATAGTGAGACACCATCTCTACAAAAACAAAAAATTAGCCAGGCCTGGTGGCACATGCCTGTGGTCCCAGCTACTCAGAAAGCTGTAGTAGGAGGGTCGCTTGACCCCAGGAAGTTGAGACTGCAGTGAGCAGTGATCACACCACTGTAATCTAGCCTGGGTGAGAAAGCATGAGCCTGTCTCAAAATAAATAAATAAATGTCTATATCCACACAATGGAATGCTACTTAGCAATAAAAAGGGATGAACTACTGACCCATGCAACAACAGGGATGACTGTCCTTTCTTCTTTTTTTTTTTTTTGAGGCAGAGTCTCACTCAGTCACCCAGGCTGGAATGCAGCAGCAGGATCTTGGCTCACTGCAACCTCCACCTTCTGGGTTCAAGCGATTCTCTTGCCTCACCTTCCCAAGTAGCTAGGATTACAGATGTGAACCACCAGCCTGGCTAATTTTTGTATTTTTAGTAAAGATGGGGTTTCACCATGTTGGCCAGACTGGTCTCAAATTCCTGACATCAGGTGATTCACCCGCCCGCCTTGGTCTCCCAAAATGCTGGGATTACAGGTGTGAGCCACTGGGCCTGGCCTGGATGACTTTCATACTAAGTGAAAGAAGCCAGACACAAGAGGACACATACTGTGTGATTACACTTATATGTAATGTCCAGAAAAGGTAACCCTACAGGCAGCCAGCAGATTAGTGGGTGCTAGGGCTAGAGATCGGAATAAGGATTAACTATAAATGGGCATGAGGGATCTTTTGGGGTGATGAAATGTTCTAAAATGATTGTGGCAATGGATGCATGACTCCATAAACTTACTTTATTTTTTATTTTTGAGACAGGGTCTCAATCTGTCGCCCAGGCTGGAGCCCAGTGGCACAATCTCAGCTCACTGCAACCTTCACCTCCCACGCTCAATCGATTCTCCTGCCTAAGCCTCCCGAGTAGCTGGTATTGCAGGCACGTGCCACCATGCCCGGCTAATTTTTGTATTTTGGGTAGAGACAGGGTTTTGCCATGTTGCTCAGGCTGGTCTCAAACTCCTGACCTGGTGAACTGCCCACTTCAACCTCACAAAGTGCTGGGATTACAGGTCTGAGCCACTGCACCCAGCCTCCATAAACTTTCTAAAAATCATAAACTCCACAATACACCTCAATTAAGTTGTATAAAAATTATGGTTCTGACATACAATTGATGACTGCACTTATTATTATTATTATTATTTTTTTTTTTAGATGGAGTCTTGCTCTGTCACTAGGCTGGAGTGCAGTGGCTCAATCTCAGCTGACTGTAACCTCCGCCTCCTGGGTTCAAGCGATTCTTCTGCCTCAGCCTCCCGAGTAGCTGGGACCACAGGCGTGTGCCACCATGCCCAGTTAATTTTTTAATATTTTTAGTAGAGACAGGGTTTCACCATGTTGGCCAGGATGGTCTCGATCTCTTGACCTCATGATCCACCCACCTTGGACTCCCAAAGTGCTGGGATTACAGGCATCAGCCACCGCACCCAGCTGACTGCACTTATTAAAAATGATGTTTTAAATGACCAGGTATTTGATATTATATTAAGAAATGTGTTATTTAAATTTTCAGGTCCAATGTTGGTAATAATTTTTTATCTTTTAGGCCAGGCACAGTTGCTCACGATTGTAATCCCAGCACTTGGCTCCCTTGGGGAGCCAAGGTGGGTGGATCACTTGAGGTCAGGAGTTCAAGACCAACCTGCCCAACATGGTGAAACCCAGTCTCTACTAAAAATACAAAAATTTGGCAGGCATGGTGGTGTGCGCCTGTAACCTCAGCTGCCTACAATCTCAGCTGCTGGGGAGGCTGAAACCCAAGAATCACTTGAACCTGGGAGGCAGAGGTTGCAGTGACCTGAGATTGCACCACTAGCCTGGCCAACAGAGTAAGACTCCATCAAAAAAAAAATTATCTTTTAAAGATACTTATTGAAAAGTGAAATTATGTATCTTGGATTTACTTCAAAATGATCTAGTCTGGGAGGTGAGAAAAAAACTAAGTTTACATTATGAGTACATCAGGGTACACTGTACTCTTCCCTCTACTTCTTATGATACGAAGTTTAAAGCAATTTTAAAAAGTTGTAAAAGAACATTTAATAAAATTAGGAAGTTAGTCATGTTTTCTATGTAAAGTAGATTAGGATCTTTTCGATGTGGTTCCAATTACATTAAAATACACAAATATGGGCTGGGGGCAGTGGCTCACGCCTATAATCCCAACACTTTGGGAGGCCGAGTCGGGTGGATCACCTAGGTCAGAAGTTCGAGACCAGCCTGACCACCATGGAGAAATGCTGTCTCTACTAAAAATACAAAATTAGCCAGGCAGGGTGGCGCATGTCTGTAATCCCAGCTACTCAGGAGGCTGAGGTAGGAGAATCACTTGAACCCAGGAGGTGAATGTTGTGGTAAGCTGAGATCATGCCATTGCACTCTAGCCTAGGCAACAAGAGTAAAACTCCATCTCAAATATATATACATATATAAAGATAGATATGGACATTTTTAAACATTATTAGAGAAGTGTTGATCGTCCAATATTAGCCAAAAAAGCTAAGGTTTATTTCTAGACCCTGGGATCATACAAGATATGTTGTTCTTCTTACATTTTCCACACCTCTCACAATGGACATCTATTATTTTTATACTTTAAAAATGTACAGTAATCATTCACGTTGAAAGCCCTTTAAGACATGAAATGTATCTTTATTCCACCCAGGATTTGTACTGGGCACTCTCAAGACACAATTAAGATACAACTTAACACGAAACTACTCAACCTGGTAAGTGTCTACTCCAAATGCTCAGTTCTTGTTCCATTTCTTTTGGATTTTTTTTTTCTTTTTTTTTTCTTTTTGAGAAGGAGTTTCGCTGTTGTTACCCAGGCTGGAGTGCAACGGCAGGATCTCGGCTCACCGCAACCTCCGCCTCCTGGGTTCAGGCAATTCTCCTGCCTCAGCCTCCTGAGTAGCTGGGATTACAGGCACGCACCACCATGCCCAGCTAATTTTTGTATTTTTAGTAGAGACGGGGTTTCACCTTGTTGACCAGGATGGTCTCGATCTCTTGACCTCGTGATCCACCCGCCTCGGCCTCCCAAAGTGCTGAGATTATAGGCATGAGCCACGGCGCCCAGCCTGGATTTTTTTTAAAGAATTAACCAGAAGAAAGATAAAAATTCTAATTTCACTTCTGTTTGTCACCTTCTCATTCATTTTTGGAGTTCAAACTACTCTAAAGCAACCGCTTCCCAGTTCCTAATGATTCAAACACAATCTATTTCTATAGAAGTGAGAAACTGGAAGGGAAGCTGGCATCTAAAGCTGTCAGAGGATGCTACTTTTCAGTTTCCATTTTCTCCCTTCAATATCAAATAGTATTAACTCTAAATGGACATAATCATTCCACAAGCAGTAGAATCTTTTTTAAAAAGAGGTAAATTTCTATGGCAATAATACAAACATGGATTTGACATACACTACCATCACCAACTTACATATATTAACTTTTTTTTTTCTATTGCATGGTTTCTTGACTAATTCTGGTTTTTTTTTTCCTTTCAGGGCAGCACCCTAATTCAAGGTTAATGGTATAAGGTATATTTTAACGTAGATTCAATTTAAGGCACATTTAACCTAGTAAAACCAGCAGAGGAGACCTGGTGCTGTTTATCCTGATACACCACTGATACTCCCACTTCGGCTGAAGGGCTAAAGAGGAAACCTGTTCTAAGACTGAGAACTGTTAGAAGTGAGAACTTTCCCTTCAGGGAATCCTCCCCATCAGCTGAATGACCTTGCTTTTCCAGGCCTTCCCACTAGGAAACAGCCCACAGACACACTGCAAACCTAGCACCACACAAGAGCTCATCACAGTGACTGTAGTTTTATTTCCTTCTGGAAAAAGATGAACAACACTTTCTTCTCCTTTCACTGACATTCAGTCAAAAAGGATCCTGGGTGCACTCTACGAGCGGAGGTAGTGGCGCTTAATGAAACTGGAACTTTCATAGTGATTAGAGCATTTGCTCAAACTTCTAAGATTGAAGTGTGGTAAGTGTACTTACCAGGGTACTAACCAGATGGAAAACATCCACCTGCTACAAACATCTACCTGCTACTGTGCCTGCAACTGTTGCCTGAATCTTTGGGTGCTACTCACAGCTCAGCGCAGCATCCACCAGGTGAATGGGTGCAACCTGCAGAAACCCAAGTGGCTCCAGGAACCTGGAACCGACCTGCACCCTCGCCTGTCACTCAGGAGTTTTTCCATGACTTCAACTGCCTTATGGGGTTGATCTGCTATTAGATATCTTATATCAACTGATATCGGATCTGGGGTAGGGCTCTTCCCTTTTGAAATTAAGGATCCCTCAGGAAGAAACAGGAGATCAAAGTGGTGGCCAGGAAATAAAATGTTCGCCTGAGTGGATTTCAATTCAGTCAGTACGGACTTGCTTCACTTCACGGTCTCCCTTCCACACCCTGTTCTTTGCCTTCTTAGCACTTATCATAGCTCATAATCAGAGTGTGTTTAATCTGTCTCCTCCCACACCAGGCGCTCCAGGAACACGGGGACTGTGTGTGCCTTGCTCACCACCGAGTCCCCAGCACCAAAAACAGTGCCTGAACATAGCAGGCAGTCAAGAAAGACTTGTCTGTTCATTCCACAAATGCCTACTGATGCCAATAACTGCCAAGGACTGTGCTAGGCTCCTTACCCTCAGAGGTTGACAGTCCCTGGTGGAGGTAAACAATAAACAAGCAAATGGACAAACAAATGTTTATTACTTGTAGGGGAGACAGCTTCCATTCGACAAATAATGCCTGAGTTTTTAAGTCCTTACAAACATGCATCAGTGACCAAAACAGACAAAAATCCCTCTCCTCAAGGAGCTACCACTCAGCTCCTTCCCATTTCAGGCCCTGTCTGTGCTCGTCCTGTTCCCTCCAACAAGGACCCTCTCCCCAGATCTTCCCCAAGGCTGGCTCCTTTCTATTTCGGCCTCAGCTGAAATATCACCTTCTCCAGGAGGCCTTCCTTGACTACCCCTTCAAACGCACCTCCCACCAGAATCACCTTCACACCATCCTTTTTTTTTCTTTATAGCAAACATTTTCTGGTTGACATTTTCTGATTTATTTGGTTAATGTGCCCTTCCCAACCCCCGTAAATTCCAAAAGGACTCCAAGAGGCCTTTGTGGGATTTCATCTCCCGCTGAGCTTGGCGCCCCGAGCTAATGAAGACCACACAGGGGCGATCCTAACTAAACCGGGCAGAACAGCCGCGGACCACACAGACTGCCGGCAACTCTGGGGTCAGCCCCGCGCTCTGGGAAGCTCTGGCCGCCGAGCTGGGGCGCCAGCTTCCCAGGCTGGGCAATGGGGACGGGGCGCGCCCTTCCCCAGCGCTCGCGGCGGGAGAACCCCAGCGACCCGCGGGATGGGGAGCGCCAGGAGGGCAGGTGCGGCCCGCGTCTCCCGGGCGACACTCACGTCTCGGAACTGGACCAGGCCCTTCTCGCCCAGGGCGCTGAGGCACTCGTAGGCCGTGCCCGACTGCAGGAAGAGCTGCGCCAGGCACATGGTCTCGCTCCGGAACAGGGACCCCATGGCCCGCCGGCCCGCGCCCGGAGAGGCTCGACGGGCGGCGGAGGTTCCGAGCTGCACGGGCCCGCACACTCAGCCGGCGCAGACCGGGCCTCGAACTCTTCCAGTGGCCTGGACGCCGCCCCGCACCATGGGGCTCCAGGATGCAGCGGCCGCCTCCGATTTCGCCACCGCGGATACAGCGCCAGCCGCCGCCACAGCGGCCCGCGAAGCCCCGCCCCCGAGCGACCGCCGGTTCCGGTTCCTCCCCCGCGCCCCGCCCCCCGCCGGCCTACCAATGGGCGCCCGAGGTTGCGGCCCCACGCCGTGGCGTAAGGGCCAACCAGCGGGAAACCCGGCGGGGACTATCGCGGGTGCTGGCTCTCAGCGGGACCCGACGCAGCGCTGCAGCCCGCGCGGACTCCCGGCTTTGCTGGACGAGTCTCGCCGAGTGTACATGCCACGAAGCTCACCCGTTCCGAGTGCACGACCCTGTACTGCTGCTTTTTTTTTTTTTTTTTGAGACGGAGTCTCGCTCTCGCCCAGGCTGGAGTGCAGTGGCGCGATCTCAGCTCACTGCAACCTCCGCCTCCCGGGTTCAAGCGATTCTCCTGCGTCACCCCGCCAAGCAGCTGGGACTACAGGCGCACGCCAACGCATCCAGCTAATTTGTTTGTATGTTTAGTGAAGGCTGGGTTTCACCATGTTGTCCAGGCTGGTCTGAACTCCTAACCTCAGGTGATCCACTTGCCTTGGCCTCCCCAAATGCTTGGGATTACCGGCGTGAGCCACCGCTACCGGACGTGCTGCTGCTTTTTTTGGACAGGGTCTCCCTCTGTGGCCCAGGCTGGCGTGCAGTGGCGCGAGCTCGGCTCACTGCAACCTTGACCTCCTGAGCTCAAGCGGTCCTCCCACCTCAGCCACTGGAGGAGCTGGGATTACAGACACAGGCCACCACCCCAGGCTAATTTTTTTTTTATTATTTTTTTTTTAATTTGTAGAGAAGGGGTTTCAGTATGTTGGCCAGGGTGGTCTCAAACTCCTGAGCTCAAGCAATCCTCCCACCTCGGCCTCCCAAAGCCCTGGGATTACAGGCGTGAGCCGCCGCCTGGCTAGATCCTTGGCTCCTTCGTGAAGTTGGAGTGTGCAGCCAGCATCCCAATCCAGTTTTCAGACATTTCCCACTGACCTCAAAAGAATACTCCCGCCCAGTGGCAGTCTCCCCTTCCCACCCAGCCCGGCCACCACAGGGCAATTTTGTCTCGATAGATTTGCCAGTTCCAGGCTTGTCCTGTGGAGGCAGTCACACAGCACCCAGTGTTCCTGCACTGACTAGGAAGCAGGGGCCCTCCACAGCCGCAACCTCACCAATGGCCCAGTTGAGACTCTGCTCATATGTCCCCTCCCTTGAGACTGTCTCTGACCCCTCTACTATGGAGTCACATCCTTGTTCTATTTCCTTCACAGCACCCGCCACCATCTGAAATTATCTCGTCTGTGTTAGCGCCAGTCCTTCCTGCTAGGATGGAAGCTCCACCAAAGGAGGAACATTGTTTCGGCCACTGTGGCATCTCCAAGCCCCAGTACATAGTAGCCACTCAATAAACAGTTCATGAATGCATGCATATATGTATAAAGTTAGAAAAGTGAAAACCATAGAGTAGGCACCCCAGATCCCATTCTACTGCCAAACTCAGTGCTTTCCCTCTTTTGAGTACAAAGGGCATCCTCACAAAGCCCACAAAATCAGGCTAAATTACCTGTCATTTGGAAGCTTTAAGTGTATTTTCTATAAATATCTGAAATCCAAAGCTAGTTACACTAGGCTGGGTACCCAGCCTCACTCCTGTAATCCCAGCACTTTGGGAGGCTGAGGAGGGTAGATCACTTGAGGTCAGGAGTTCGAGACCAGCCTGGCCAACATGGCAAAACCCCTTCTCTACTAAAAAAATACAAAAATTAGCCAGGTGTGGTGGTGGCCACCTATAGTCTCAGCTACTCAGGAGGCTGAGGCAAGAGAATCGCTTGAACCTGGGAGGTGAAGGTCACAGTGAGCCAGGATCGCGCCACTGCACTCCAGACTGGGTGACAAAGCGAAACTCTGTTTCAAAAGAAACCACCAACAACAAAAGATAACAGTAAGAACTGTGAAGGTGAATTAAAATGGCTTAAGTTCAGACAATAATTGACTTAGACCCCAACTCCATGAGTCCAGTACTGACCCAGATTCCTGAGTCAGCCCTAGTGAGGTTAGGTGAAGGCCCAACACCACCACAGAAAAGATGCTGAAATTAACAGTGTTTCCAACATGAAGAAACTTATGACCTCTGCAATGACTAGCTCATCCTCCTGTTTGAAAATGGACTTAAGACTGCAGGAAAATCTAAAATTCCCCCCTGTGCAGGAACTCTGTAGTAAAGATGAAACAGCACATTTTATATGGTGCTGGGTAACAGCAGGCACTAGGAATTCAATCAAAAACCATAAAAGAGAAAATAATCAGTTTTCAAAATTAGGCTTAATTAACATACAAAATCCATCTGAAACAACTGAATTACCTGGCACACAAAGAAAACTTACAGGTGATGTGCTATGTGACTACTGTAGGACCATGGCTAAAAACATCTATTCCAGGGCCACTATAATCCCAGCGCTTTGGGAGGCTGAGGCAGGCAGATCATTTGAGCCCGGGAGTTCAAGATCAGCCTGGATAACACAGGGAGACTGTCTTCTCTACAAAAAAAAAAAAAAAAAAAAAAAAATACAAAAACTAGCCAGGTACATGCCTGTGTTCCCAGCTACTTGGGAAGGATCACTTGAGCTCATGAAGTTGAGGCTGCAGTGAGCTGCAATTGGGCCACTGCACTCCAGCCTGGGTAACAGAGTTAAGATCATTCCTCGAAAAGAAAAAATCCATTCTCCCCACCATGTGGGTTTGACTGTCTCCATATGAGGAGCCGTGGGAGAAATTTGTCAAGACTCAGCTAGGAAAAACTATCTTTCATTGATAACCAGTTGATTTTTAATGAATGGATCTCATAATTCCTAGAGCTAATCATACTTGGGTATTCGTAAACTGGGGTCTTGGCAGGCCATGGTAGCTCATGCTGGTAATCCCAGCATTTTGGGAGGCTAAAGTGGGAGGATCGCTAAAGTAAGGCGTTTCAGACCAGGATGGGCAACATAGCAAGATCCCATCTCTACTGAAAAAAAAAATAGCCAGGCGTGGTGGCACACGCCTGTAGTCCTAGCTACTTGGGAGGCAGAGGCAGGAGAATCGTTTAAACTCAGGTGTTTCGGTTTACAGTGAGCTGTGATCGTGCCACCACACTCCAGCCTGGGCAACAGGCTGGAGGGAGAACCTGTCTCTAAAAATAAATAAATAAATAACGAATTAGGGGTGTGCCTGTGCTAAATGCAACCTTTGGCATATATTTCAGGGGCTTACACGTGCCCCTGGTTTTGTTTTACTTTTCTCCCTTTATTATTTTCCTTCCCTGGTCCCCGCATCTTTCCCCATCAATTATTCTTGCATTGTATTTCCCCATCAATTGTTTTTGTATTATATGCATTTTTAAGGATTTCTGAACTCCTTCTTTGGAATATGGGAAACATCAATCAACACGAATGTATTAAAAATTAAAGACTGATTCTCTCTGGTATAAATAAAACTCCCGTAACTTTAAGTAATTTGTGATAAGCTAAAATTGCTAACATTTCTTGAGTTCTTCTCACGCATTTTACTCAGTCCAGGACAGCGATGAGAATGTTCATTCTGCATTGTTTGGAACATCTGGATGTCTACATATATGAATTAAAGTCACAGGGCACTTAATAAAAATGTTCTACAAAAATGAGACATTTCATTTTTTTAGAAAAGCACACAAGACTACAGCAAATCACTGAAGTCAAGGTCTAGAGTCTTTAAGAAGTCAGATGGGCCAGTCGCAGTGGCTCACGTCTGTGATCCCAGTACTCTGGAAGGCTGAGGTGGGCAGGTCATTTGAGCTCAGGAGTTACAGACCAGCCTGGGAAATGTGGCAAAACCCCATCTTTACCAAAAATACAAAAAAAAAAAAAAAAAAAAAAAAGGTGTGGTGGAGCATCTGTGCTCCCAGCTACTCAGGAGGCTGAGGTGGGAGGATTGCTTGGGAGGCAGAGGGTTGCAGTGGGCCAAGACTGCGACGCTGCACTCCAGCCTGGGTGACAGAGTGAGACCCTGTCTCAAAAAGAAAAAAAAAAAAAAGTCAGGTGGTTGTCTAACTACAGGCTCTGCATATTCTGGTCCAGGGGTTGCTGAGGAACAGGGCCAATGTGAGGAATGACAGCAACAGTAAGCCCTTGGCAACACATTGAGAATACGGCTCCCCTGAAAAACAATGGACAAAATTAAGCAGCAGTATTTCTTAACTCTTTGATAACAGCATAGGAATAGGCTAGGTGCAGTGGGCCTCACGCCTGTAATCACAACACTTTGGGAGGCCACAGAGGGCAGATCACTGGAGGCCAGTTTGGGACTAGCCTGGCCAACACAGTGAAACCCCATCTCTACTAAAAATACAAAAATTAGCCAGGTGTGGTGGTGCTGTAATCCCAGGTACTCCAGAGGCTAAGGCACGAGAGTCATCTGAACCCAGGAGGCAGAGGTTGCAGTAAGACCAGGTTGTGCCACTGCATTCCAGCCAGGGTGACAGAGCAAGACCCTGTCTTAAAAAAAAAAAAAAAAAAAAAATGTAGTAGAAATAAACTAGGCCAAAACAGTAATGGTGATCACTTCTAAGTGGCAATATTATCTGTAAATTTTGTTTTAAGTTTCTTTTTTTTTTTTTTTTTTTTTTGAGACGGAGTTTCACTCTTGTTACCCAGGCTGGAGTGCAATGGCGCGATCTCGGCTCACCGCAACCTCCGCCTCCTGGGTTCAGGCAATTCTCCTGCCTCAGCCTCCTGAGTAGCTGGGATTATAGGCACGCGCCACCATGCCCAGCTAATTTTTTGTATTTTTAGTAGAGACGGGGTTTCACCATGTTGACCAGGTTGGTCTCAATCTCTCGACCTTGTGATCCACCCGCCTTGGCCTCCCAAAGTGCTGGGATTACAGGCTTGAGCCACCGTGCCAGGCCTGTTTTAAGTTTCTATATGTTTTACGCTTTCTGTAACATTTAGATATCATTTTTAAAAAGTTTTAAATTGACATAACATAATTGATCATAGAAATCTGTTTCACCCTACCTTGATAATACTGAGTCCATGGATATAGAAGTTGTGGCCAACACACTTCATTTCTGTTGCAGTCATACTCTGTATAATTGATCTGGAATCTACAAAACATTTTAGAGAGTTACAAAAACTACAAGTGAAAAGCGTCAAAACTTGATTAAAGGAATAAACTTCCAATTTTCAAATATATATTTTTCTGCTTCCTAATGTCAACTAGGTGAGCGACTGGAATACCTTGTCAGTGGGCGGGGTAACTGTGCAGGAATTTTAATAAACTGGACCGATGCACTGATAGGGAGAAGGTCGGCCTTGTGCTCACAGGTAAGCCCACACTGGTACTGCCAGTTCACCGAGGAGAACCTAGGAGGGAGAGATCACATGGTCGGCACAGCCACCATTCGGTTCTATTCCACTAAGAACAGCAGGTAACAGATGCAATCGCAATATAAGCTGAGGTTCTCTTAAGAAGTTTCACATTCTACCTGTGCTGTTTTTTTCTTTGTATTATGTCCATTTCCACAGACAGACCCAAGGAGAGAGAAGAGAAGCTCATAATAACCCTCATGGACCTATTACCCAACGACAGCTGCCAGTATTCCTGCCAATCTCACTCCTCTCCAGCCAGGGCATTTTACACAGATGCCATCAAAGGTAACTTTGTTCATCACCTGTTTTTCTCAAACAATGTAATAATAAAAGCAGCAGCTAGCCACTTATTGAGGGCTTTCCATGTTCAAGGCAGAGATCAGGCACTTTCTTTTTTTTTTTTTTTTTTTTTTTTGAGACAGAGTTTTGCTCTTGTTACCCAGGCTGGAGTGCAATGGCGCGATCTCGGCTCACCGCAACCTCCGCCTCCTGGGTTCAGGCATTTCTCCTGCCTCAGCCTCCTGAGTAGCTGGGATTACAGGCACACACCACCACGCCCAGCTAATTTTCAGTATTTTTAGTAGAGACGGAGTTTCACCATGTTGACCAGGATGGTCTCGATCTCTTGACCTCGTGATCCACCCGCCTCGGCCTCCCAAAGTGCTGGGATTACAGGCTTGAGCCACCGCGCCCGGCCGAGATCAGGCACTTTCTACACACCATCTCATGTTATCCTCAAGAGTACTGTGGAGGTGGTAACTGCACTCACATTTTCCCTAGCAGAGCCACCACTCCCCATTCCCAGTTCAGGGAACCAGAAGGGACTGGCCCAGTCCAGAGGTGCACCTATCATCTGAGCCTAGTCAATCAGAACTGTTCATTGCCCCAGCCATAGGGATTGGTTTAGAAAGGAGCATGTGACCCAAACTGAACCAATAAAAGTCTGCCCGGATCTATTTTGAGATAGAGGAGGAAGGAGGGTCTCTCCCCACTGGACTTGCTGTAGTGATATAAGCCTGGATTGCTGGTGTTCATCTTTGCCATCTCTTGAGGAGAACCTCCCTGAGAATGAAGCCAACCCAAAGAAAGAGGAGAAAGAAAATAAAAAGATCCCTGACCACACTGGAACCAGGAACCATGAACTAGCTGTATGTGGATTACTCTGAACTTGAACCAAAAAACTCTCCTTTTTGCTTAAGTCAGTATGAACTGGGCATCTGTCACTTAAAATTGATGGAGGCTTGATACATAAAGATATTATCACCATATTACAGAGGAGGAAACTACAGCTCAGAAAGGTTAAGTGATTGCCTAGGGCCACACAGCTCGTCAGTGGGACAGCCGTGATTTGAACCTATCTGCTGCCAAAGTCTCTAACAACAGGCAATATTCTCTGATCAGCATGTCAGTTACATTCATGGATTTCAAAATATACTTAGCACTGAGTAGCCCTTACTCTTCTTTGTACTCCCTAAAATACCTTGCAGAATCTTTTACATATAGCTTTATAAATACTTGTGAGACCAAGTCTCCATAGTTCATACATATTCCATATCTGTATATAAACATCTTGCTAATAATTGCAAGTTGTAAATAAACAATCAGATTCTAAGTGAGCATTTCCCTATTGTTCAGAACATCCTCAACTTTCCTGACTCTCTCTAAACTACAGTGATCCAAGATGTAATCATACCTTGTCTCTACGCCAAGTATCTCCTGCTGAGTAATCCCTTCCACTGCGCCAGCATCCGAGATGAGGATGCGGATGCTCAGCTGGGCAGGAATATCCAGGCAGACGCCATTCACACTGCCAGCCAGCAGGTCCGCACCCGGATCAGGGGCATCCACACCTACGGAAATGTTAAGTTCACACTTTTCAAAGAATAATTTGATAAGTTTTCTTACGATTTGATGTTTTCCTAACCAAAATGGGAAATAATATTAGGTAAGCATCACATTAATGAGGCTTTAGTCTCTTACAGGCTCTGGTTACTTGTCACTCCATAACTGTGTTATCCCTTGAAGTCTACAAGGCATAGGATGGCACCACCTACCAAAAACTGTGTTTAAAGCGTTTCCTTGTATGTTAGGCCAGTCACTGGAATTTAAAAGCCCTGACCCACATAGTAAAGCCATAAATCATGATTCACTTTTCGAGCTCCCCATTGAAATCTACCCAGCCTTTTTTTTTTTTTTTTTTGAGACGAAGTTTTGCTCTTGTTACCAGGCTGGAGTGCAATGGTGCGATCTCAGCTCACTGCAACCTCCACCTCCTGGGTTCAGGCAATTCTCCTGCCTCAGCCTCCTGAGTAGCTGGGATTACAAACACGCGCCGCCATGCCCAGCTAATTTTTTGTATTTTTAGTAGAGACGGGGTTTCACCATGTTGACCAGGATGGTCTCGATCTCTTGACCTCGTGATCCACCCGCCTCGGCCTCCCAAAGTGCTGGGATTACAGGCTTGAGCCACTGCGCCCGGCCTTCTACCCAGTCTTTTAACAAAACATATATAATTGCAGTAAAATGCCATAGTTATTCCATGCAGTCACAGTTCTAGCAAAAGCTGTGTAAGATATTTAAAATCCATACTAACAACTTTAGGCCAGGCACAGTGGCTCAGACCTGTAATCCTAGCACTTTGGGAAGTGGAGGTAGAAGGACTGCTTGAGCCCAGGAGTTTGAAACCAGCCTGGGCAACACAGCAAAACCCCATCTTTTAGAGAAGAAAAATATCCAGGCAAGGTGCCACATACCTGTAGTCCCAGCTACCCAGGAGACTAAGGTGAGAGGATTGCTGCAGCCTGGGCAGTCAAGGCTGCAGTGACGGCACCATGGCACCACTACACTTCAGCCTGGACACAGAGTGAGAACCTCATCTCAAAAAATACAAATAAAAATCAGCCGGTCACAGTGGCTCACACCTGTAATCCCAGCTACTTGGGAGGCTGAGGCAGGAGAATCACTTGAACCTGGGAGGTGGAGTTTGCAGTGAGCAGAGATCATGCCGCTGCACTCCAGCCTGGGCAGCAAAGTGAGACTCCATCTCAAAAATAATAATAATTAAAAATTTTACAAACTCAAAATCCATACTAACAACTTTAGTATGTATTTGATAGATAAGTAATTTCCTAATGTGTTATCATAATATAAATTGGAAGAGAATGAAATTGAATGAGAAATTAATTTTCATTCACCTTGAAAACTAGCACTGATGAGAAAACCCAGCAAGGTCAATGAGAGGAAGTGGGGTAGGTTCTACCGCTCCTCTGAAGGGGGGTCTTTGCTCCTTCAGGAATTCTGAAGGTCAGTAGTGCCGTTTTTATGTGTAATTTCTTTATACATGTGTCAACACCACTTCTCCTCTGCTTATTAACCAGGATCAAGGTTGCATTTTGGCTCAAACATGAAATAAAAGCTAATCCCTTCTACCTTGAAGGCAACAAAATGTCATTACCACACTGATTTCGTAACTAACCAACCTGGGTTCTCCATCTAGACATTTCCCCTACCTTTTATTTACCAAGTGCTGACTTCTCTCCAGCCCTCAGGGTCATCCCATAGCCTATCTATCTGGCCTGGGTGGCAGAGCCCAGGGCTTGACAAGCTTGACCTCTGGGTTCCGTTTGCAAATGAGGATCTGGGTCTTGGCCCCATGCCCTGAGCACCAGATGGATAAGCAAACAGCAGCCTGAGTGCCCTCTGGGGGTAGGGGTCCAACAGGTCTTCCTCCCCAAGTCAGAGAGTGGTCTGGGGCACCTCAAGCTCACAGACGTATCACATGATCCATGACCACCACGAGGGCAGTAAGGGTCCTCATCACCATGACCCCAATCACAAGGAGTGGGCACAATACATGTGTGTGTGTCTGGATGGGCCCTTGTGTGAATTCCAGCCCACTGAGCCCAGCTGACCTCAGAGGGGATGGAAAGGGCAAGGGCAGGATCCAGAGGGCTGCTCCCCAGGCAGAGGAGGGGCGCACAGCAATGTCTGCAGGGAGAGCGAGGCGGGGGAAAGCAGAGACGCAGTCACTGGGCTCTTTCTGGCCCCAAAAGGCAATTCCATTAATTAGCTCAATAAAATAAGTTTTCTCTTCAAAGTATTTACACTTTCAAGACTCCCTCAGAAATTGGGAAGACATCACTTAACTTACTACCAGGGAACAGAGAAAAGAGTTGGAACACTGGGTGTTCATTCTAACTCTGCCAAAACTCACTGTGACCTTAGGCCTCTCCAACATAACGCAATGAGCTGGATCTCCATGACTCAAAGGACATTTGGGATTTGAGGTGAAATCGGGGCTGGTGAAGAAGCTATAAAGTCTGCCTAACCTTTACTCCATGTGTATGTGGTGTATCTTCTTTCCTTTGTGTGCGATCTACTTGCCAGCTCAACACTGCAAATATCTTTGGCCAAAGGCACTGGGCTGTCAAGTCTTTTAATCTGGCCCCCATGATCCCTGCTGTTATTAGATCTGTTCTACCTTAATTACTTTCTTTCTTAACAACTTTATTGAGATGTAATTGATATGCTATACACTCTACCCACTTAAAGTGTATAATTCGATGGTTTTTGGTATAGTCACAAAGCTGCATAACAATCAGCAGATTCTGTTTTAGAACATTTTATTGCTCTGCAAAGTAAGAAATCCTTTATCCATGGCAGTCTCTCCCCATTTCCTCCCAACTCCTCAGTCTCTGGCATCCACTAACCTGCTGTCTCTATACATTGCCCATTCTAGACATTGCATATAAATTGAGTCATACAATATGTGGTCTTTTGTGTCTGGCTTCCATCACTTAGCACAATATTTTCAATCATTTTATTTTCTTTTAAGTTAACAAAATTACCTTTATAAATTACAAAGTCAATTCCAAATGCCTGTATTCCTGGCAATCAAAAACAGCAATGCAAACTGAAGTGCACTAAAAATCTTCAAACCTCGCTTGGACTTTGCTTCAATGTATTTTATTTTATTTTGTTTTATTTTTAGAGTGAGGATCTTGCTCTGTCATCCAGGCTGGGGTGCGGTGGTGTAATCAGAGCTCATCACTGCAGCCTCAAACTCCTAGACTCAAGCAATCCTCTTTCCCCAGCATCCCAAGTAGCAGTGACTGCAGGCACATGCCACCACACCTAATATTTTAAAGTTTTTGTAGGGACAAGGTCTCACTTTGTTGCCCAGGCTGGTCTTAAACTCCTGGCCTCAAGCAATTCTCTTGCATTGGCCTCCAAAGTGCTGAGATTATAAGCATGAGCCACTGCTCCCAACCTGGACTTTATTTTACAAAGATTGTTGTTGGCCAGGCTCAGTGCCTCACGCCTGTAATCTCAACACTTTCAGAGGTTGAGGTGGGCAGATCACTTGAGCCCAGGAGTTGATGACCAGGCTGGGCAACATGGCAAAATCCATCTCTACAAATAATACAAAAAATTAGCCGGATGTGATAGCACACACCTGTAGTGCCAGCTACTTGGGAGGCTGAGGCGGGAGGATCTCTTGAGCCTGGGAAGATGAGGCTGCAGTGAGCTGTGATTGCACCACTGCACACCAGCCTGGGTGACAGAATAAGACCCTGTCTCTAAAAACAAAAAAGGTATCGTGAATAAGAAGAAAAAGACATGCCAAGTTTCCTGCCTGGAGAGCTAACCTTTGAACAAACATCCAGTTAAGCACAGTTAAGCCTCAGGAAGATGACCTACTGGGTTGGACCCTAATGCTGCAACTACAGTTGGCAGTCACAGCAACCAAATTACAGGCTTTATTGTAACCCACTTTGACTTACGTATTATTTCAAGCCAGCCATCACTAAGATCAGTGTAATCGGAGTTGCCTCTCATTGCAACATGAGTCGCTTGTATTAATGAATCAAGTCTTTCAACAGCACTCACCCTGCAAGAGAGTAAGACATTTCTCAGCTCATGGCCAGCAGGTCTTGTCCTAAAGTCCTTTCCAGTCAATGTCCCGGTTTCACTTCCAAGTGCCTAAATGAAAAACTGCCAGAGGGGCCTAGTGCAGTGGCTCACGCCTGTAATCCCAGCACTTTGAGAGGCTGAGGCAGGCCATCAACTGAGGGTGGAAGTTCAAAGCCAGCCTGACCAACAGGGAGAAAGCCTATCTACTAAAAATATAAAATTAGCCAGGCAGGGTGGCACATGCCTGTAATCCCAGCTACTCAGGAGGCTGAGGCAGGAGAATAGCTTGAACCTGGGAGGCGGAGGTTGTGGTGAGCCAAGATTGCACCATTGCACTACAGCCTGGGCAACAAGAGTGAAACGATGCCTTTAAAAAAAAACTACCAGAGGAACTGGCATTAAAAACTGGTGGGGTGTCACCCATGGAATGGGTGTGTTTGATGGCCTTCCCAGGATGGACCTACACAGCTGGAGGAGGGCATAGAGAAGCAATATTTTACTTTAGATTTAAAATGTTAGTAATTTAGCCAGGAGCAGTGGCTCACACCTGTAATCCCAACCCTTTGGGAGGCTAAGGTGAGAGGATTCCTTGAGCTCAAGAGTTCAAGACCAGCCTGGGCAATATAGCAAAACCTTGCCTCTACTATAAATACAAAAATTAGCCAGGCATGAGGGCATGTGCCTATAGTCCCAACTACTCGGGAGGCTAAGGTGGGAAGAGTGCATGAGCCTTGCAGGGTTGAGGCTGCAGTGAGCCGAGATCACACCACTGCACTGCAGCATGGGTAACACAGCAAGACCCTGTCTCAAAAAAAAAAAAAAATGTTAGTAACAAGTTGGGATCACATGGCTCAAAGATTCTGCTGACGGTCACCAAACTTAGGAGGTGGTTAGAGCACACATCAAGTTACCTGGTGGGCCAGAGTGATCCAATAGTAAAAGTAACCTAAATATCTAGCTGGGATTTTGAGTCTTAAAATTCAGTGAAGACTAAGCATTGGAACATAGCATCCCTCCTCCTTCCTGGCACTGTCAGTGGAGGGCACAGATTTCAGGAACTGTGGGAGAGGGTCTCTGCCCATGGACTCAGACCTCACAACCCATAATCAGGAGCTGCTGCCAACAATTTGTACCAGTTTTCCTTAACTTCTCAATGTCTCCCCCATTTTCTTCCTGCTCCCCAAAGAACTACACATCTTGGGATACGTGACAGATAAAATTTGTGTAAGAATGCACGCAGGCTGGGCACCATGGCTCACACTTGTAACCCCAACACTTTGGGAGGCCCAGGCAGGCAGATTGTTTGAGCCCAGGAGTTTGAGACCAGCCTGAGCAACATGGTGAAACCCCATCTCTACAAAAAATATGAAAAATCAGCCAGGCATTGAGGTACACCTGTACTCCAAGATATTTGGGAGGCTGAAGTGGGAGGATCACCTGAGCTCAGTGGGGTCGGGCTATAGTCAGCCGTGATCATACCACTGCACTCCAGTCTGGATGAGAGTGAGACCTTGTCTCAAAAAAAAAAGGCAAGCCAAAAAAATGCATGCAAGCAAAACCACAAGGAGATACCACTTCTTATTTATTAGGATGGCTACTGTCCAAAAAATACAAAAACAGAATATAGGCCAGGCACAGTGGCTCACGCCTGTAATCCCAGCACTTTAGGAGGCCAAGGCAGATGGGCCTACTGAGCCTGAGGAGGTTGAGGCTGCAGTACGCCATAATTGTACCACTGCACCCAAGCCTGGGCAACACAGTGAGACCCTGTCTCAAAAACAAAAATGTTAATCACCCAAATTATACCTTGTCCTGGCCTTTTTCATAGCTCTAGGAGTATAAGGTTCCAATGAGGCCGGGTGTGGTGGCTCATACCTGTAATCCTAGCACTTTGGGAGGCCTTGGTGGGCAGGTAACTTAAGGTCAGGAATTCAAGACCAACATGTGAAACCCCGTCTCTACCAAAAATACAAAAAAATCAGCCAGGTGTGGTGGTGCACGCCTGTAATCCCAGCTACTCAGGGTGCCTGAGGCAGGAGAATTGCTTGAACCAGGGAGGCAGAGGCTGCAGTAAGCTGAGATTGTGCCACTGCACTCCAGCCTAGGTGACAAAGTGAGACTTCATCTCAACAACAAAAAAAAAAGAGGTTCCAGTGAGCTGAACAAACTTTGGCAGAGAAATTTGCTTAAATGTGGATGAACTGGCTTTCGTCCCAAGAAAGAGGTCTATTTTCCCTCATATTGATGTTTGAATCAACTCTAAATTCTATTACATGTCTGTATTTATTTATTATCACTTTTACAAGTTTTAATTGACGCTAATTTTTCATAATTAATGTTGTCTTTGATATTCCTGTAGTGAATAAATTTTTTTTTTTTAGATGGACTCTCACTCTGTTGCCCAGGCTGGAGTGCAGTGGCACAATCTCAGCTCACTGCAACCTCTGCCGCCCAGGTTGAAGCAATTCTCCTGCCTCAGCCTCCCAAGTAGCTGGGATTACAGGCGCCTGCCACTGTGCCCAGCTAACTTTTGTATTTTAGTAGAGACAGGGTTTTGCCATCTTGGTCAGGCTGGTCTTAAACTCCTGCCCTCGTGATCACCCGCCTCAGCCTCCCAAAGTGCTGGGATTACAGGCGTTGAGCCACTATGCCTGGCCATGAATTAATTTTAAGCAAACCATTCACATTGCAGATAAATTCATCAATGAAATACTCACCTGAGCTGCGTACAATTTTCATTAATCCCAACTTCTAACAGGCATCCAGAGAGTGCATTTTCTCCAAATAAAATGGGTTTGAAATTTGCTGATGTACACAAACCCCTTCCAGCTATAAAAGAAAAAGATTATCCTCTTGCTACTTTTTGCTAAATAAAAGTAAAGATTAACTTCAAAGGTTTTCTTGAAAAACAGGGAGAAAATAGTAAGTAAAATAAAGTTTCCAGTTTTCAAAAGCTGATGTCACTGTTAATCTAATCCTTTCAAAGCTGAACAAAGATGCCTTTTTGTATCAGAATTCCCAGACCCTGAGCAGTGGTTTCTGGTGGTTTCTTCAGAAAACGATATTGCCAGCTAAAGATCCTAAATATATACGCACCCAATACAGGAATACGCAGACATACAAGACTTATAAAGAGACTTAGACTCCCACATAATAATAGTGGGAGACTTCAACATTAATATTAGACAGATCAATGAGACAGAAAATTAACAACGATATTCAGGACTTGAACTCAAATCTGGAACAAGTAAATGTAATTAACATTTATAGAACTCTCCATTTTAAATATACAAAATATACACTCTTATCAGTACCACATCATATCAACTTAGAAGTTTAAAAGAAATCTTGGTTGGCTCCTTGTTTGCTATTCTCTTCCCTCATTTTCTTTCATGTCTCCATTATTAAGGACAATTATAGGCATACCCATATTTAGACTGCATTCTAGCCCGGGCAATAAAGCAATACCCCCATCCTCTCTCCCTCTTCCTCTTTCTCTTTCTTCCTCTTCTTAAAAAAAAAAAAAAAGAAAACGATATTGCCTCTGGTAGATGTGGATAATGATCACTGACCACAGATTTCCCATAGTTCAGAATGAAGTTATTCTCCTGTCTCCAATTAGCACCATCCTGGGGTATAGGCAAGAACAGCATGGCACTCTCAAGCCAATCTCCTATTTAAATCTCTTTTACTAGCAACCAGCACTTTACTTTAGGTGCAAACAAGGTTAGCATTTCTTCTTAAAAAGCTGTAGAAGCAGCCGGGCGCGGTGGCTCAAGCCTGTAATCCCAGCACTTTGGGAGGCTGAGGCGGGTGGATCACGAGGTCAAAAGATCGAGACCATCCTGGTCAACATGGTGAAACCCCGTCTCTACTAAAAATACAAAAAAAAATTAGCTGGGCATGGTGGCGCATGCCTGTAATCCCAGCTACTCAGGAGGTTGAGGCAGGAGAATTGCCTGAACCCGGGAGGCGGAGGTTGCGGTGAGCCGAGATCGCGCCATTGCACTCCAGCCTGGGTAACAAGAGCGAAACTCCGTCTCAAAAAAAAAAAAAAAAGCTGTAGAAGCATGAAAAACCACCATCACTGTTATTCAGCAGCATGTACCTCTCTGCTAAATAAACCAACCAGGCTTTAAAATAATTGAGCGCTTGATTAGATTACTACATACTACAATATACAAAATAAAAAATACTTCTAACACCAGTTTGTCAGAGGGCTAATCATAATGATCAAACCGGATTACCTGACTGCCAAAGATGTAAAGTCGTGACATTATTCGTCCTGTTGATATTTAGAGCTCGGACAGGCTTGCCAAGTTGGTAACCTAGACAAACATGACAAAGGAGAATGAGCATGTTTCCGCCTATACTCTAGCATAGCAAGCCGTAACTCAGCAAACAATACAAAAGAGAAATACACAATGAAAGAAAATATATAGATGAAGCTTTCTAAAATACCCTTGAGAGAAAGATGAAACCTTCATTGATAGCTTTTTTGTGTGTTGTTGTTTTTATTTGAGACAGAGTCTTGCTTAGTCACCCAGGCTGGAGTGCAATGCCCAATCTCAGCTCACTGCAACCTCCACCTCCTGGGTTCAAGCGATTGTCCCACCTCAGCCTCCCAAGTAGCTGGGACTACAGGCACCCACCATCATGTTAATTTTTGCATTTTTGTAGAGACGGGGGTCTCGCCATGTTGGCCAGGCTGGTCTCAAACTCCTGATCTCATCATCCGCCCGCCTTGGCCTCCCAAAATGCTGGAATTACAGGCATCAACCACCACGCCCAGCTCCTTTTTTTTTTTTTAACAGACAAGGACATTCATTCAATATAAAAAATACGTTTTAATAATAAAACCTGAAAAATAAACTGCAGGCATGAGTCAGTCTTGGACCTCTCCTGCAAGAGACACAGAGGTACTTATCAAGCCAGTTAAGGAACACTTGCTGAATGAGAATACTGCTTATTACAGGGGCTCATAGAAGACATTTAAACCAAAGTAATTTTTTTTTTTTGAAATGGATTCTCACTCTGTTGCCCAGGCTGGATTGCAGTGGTGTGATCTGGCTCACTGCAACCTCTGCCTCCTGGGCTCAAGTGATTCTCTTGCCTCAGCCTCACAAGTAGCTGAGATTACAGGTGCCTACCACCACCTCAGGCTATTTTTTTGAATATTTAGTAGAGACAGGGTTTCCCCATGTTGGCCAGTCTGGCTTCTAACGCCTGACCTCAAGTGATCCACCTGCCTCAGCCTCCCAAAGTGCTAGGATTAAAGGTGTGAGCCCGACCATATCTTTCAATAGAACCTTTTCCAGTAAATCCATTCAACCCCAAGGTCTGTTGCTAGGTCATATTCCTATCCATCTCCTATTAATGCAACTTATTGCTTCCAATATTTTACTACGAAAATGTTCACATGTACAGAAAAGTTGAAAGTAGTACCATGAACATCAATACAACCACATCAAAATCAACTTTGTTAATATTTGGCCATATTTATCTTAACTATATCATACAGGTTGCACATCCCTTATCTGAAATGCTTGAGACCAGAAGTGTCTGGAATTTTTTCCAATTTTGGAATGTTCGCATACACCTGAGTAATCTTGGCGGTGCACCGTGGCTCAAGCTTATAATCTCAGCACTTTAAGAGGCCGAGATGGACAGATTACTTGAGGTCAGGAGTTCAAGACCAGCCTGGCCAAGACAGTGAAACCCCATCTCTACTAAAAATACAAAAATTAGCCAGGCATGGTGGCACAGGTCTGTTATCCCAGCTACTCAGGAAACTGAGCCATGAGAATCACTTGAACCCAGGAGGCAGAGGTTGCAGTGAGCTAAAATTGCACCACTGAACTCCAGCCTGGGCCACAGAGTGAGACTTCATCTCAAAAAAAAAAAAAAAAGTTATCTTGAGGACAAGACCCAAGACTAAACATGATATTCATGTTCCATATACACGTTATACAGATAGCCCAAAGGTAATTTTATACTATATTTTTAATAATTTTGTATAAGAAACTTTGTGCATGAAGTTTGTGGACACTGAGCCATCAGAAAGCAAAGGCGTCAGGTGTGGAATTTCCCCCTTGTGGTACCATGTCGGTGATCCAAAAGTCTCAGATTTTAGGGCACTTTGGATTTCAAATTTTAGAGCACTTTGGATTTCAGATTTTCAGATTAGAGACGCTCAAATTAGATAAACATGTACAGACACATATGGGTTTTTTTTTTTTTTTTTTTTTTTTTTGCAGGACCATTTAAAATAAGCTGTGGAAAGCCAGGTGCAGTGGCTCATGCCTGTAATCTCAGCACTGTGGGAGGCCAAGGTGGGTGGATCACCTGAGGTTAGGAGCTCAAGACCAGCCTGGCCAACAAGGAGAAACCCCAACTCTACTAAAAATACAAAATTAGGCCAGGCATGGTGGCTTATGCCGGTAATCCCAGCACTTTGGGAGGCCATGGAGGGCAGATCACCTGAGGTTAGAAGTTCGAGACCAGCCTGACCAATATGGAGAAACCCAGCCACAAAAAAAAAAAAAAAAAAAAAAAATTAACCAGGCATGGTGGCACATGCCTGTAGTCCCAGCTACTCAGGAGGCTGAGGCAGGAGAATTACTTGAACCTGGAGGCAGAGGTTGCAATGAGCCGAGACTGCACCACTGCACTCCAGCTTGGGCAAGAGAATGAGGCTCTGTCTTGAAAAACAAACAAACAAACAAACAAAAAACAGGGTCCAATCAGGTTCATGCATCATTTTTGGGTTTCCAGCTTTACGTCCCATCATTGCTGAACACCCAGCCTTGCCATGTGTATTTCATGCTCATATCTGCCTCCTAGGCTTCACTCAGGTTACCCCTGGTCCCAATACGCACCCTCTGCTCTTCAAGGCACAACCCCTCCGCACAACCCCAGGATGGAAACTCACCAAGGGCAGGGACCCCAACTCGCTCACTGCTTTACCTCCAGCACTGAGAGCAACGCCTCATGCAAACTGGACACTCAACAAAGCTCCTTAAGGATCAGAAGTTTGGTTCAATAGCTGGGAACAGTGGCTCATGCCTGTAATCCCAGTACTTTGGGAGGCTGAGGCAGGCAGATCACTTGAGGTTAGGGGTTCGAGATGAGTCTGGCCAACATGGCGAAACTCCGTCTCTACTAAAAATACAAAAATTAGCCAGGTATGGTAGCTCATGCCTGTAGTCCCAGCTACTCAGGAGGCTGGGGCAGGAGAATCACTTGAACCCAGGAGGCAGAGGTTGCAGTAAGCCAAGATTGTGCCACTCCAGCTTAGGAGACAGAGCAAGACTTCATCTCAAAAAAAAGAGAAGTTTGGTTCAATGATTAACTTTCTCCTCCTCAGAAGTTCTAGAGTACCTGTGCACCTGTGCATACGTCTGGCATTGATTTTTTATCTTGGGTTTTTCACTGTTTGCTCAGCTCTGGCTCTTAACTTTTTTTTTTTTTTAAATAGGGTCTCATTCTGTTGCCCAGGCGGGAGTGCAGTGGTGTGATCACAGCTCACTGCAGCCTCAACTTCCTGGCCTCACTGCAGCCTTAACTTCCCAGGCTCAAGCCATCCTTCCACCTCAGCCTCCTGAGTAGCTGGAACTGTAGGCATGTGCCACCACACACAGTTAATTTTTTAAAAATCTGTTTGTATAGACAGGGTTTCACTATGTTGCCAGGGCTAGTCTCCAACTCCTGGGCTCAAGCCATCCTTCAGCCTTGGCCTCCCAAAGCGCTGGGATTACAGGCGTGAGCCACCAAGCCTGGCCTCCATTATTTCTTAAAAAGTTAATTTTAGGCCAGGCATGGCAGCTTACACCTGTAATCCCAACACTTTAGGAGGCTGAGGTGGGCAGATCACTTGAGCCCAGGAGGTTAGGACCAGCCAGGAAACATAGCAAGACTCTATCTCTTATTTTTTTGTTTTTTTCTTTTTTTTTTTCTTTGGAGACAAAGTCTAGCTCTGTCACCCAGCCTGTAGCACAGTGGTGAGATCTCAGCTCACTGCAACCTCCATCTCCCAGGTTCAAGCAATTCTCGTGCCTCAGCCTCCCAAGTAGCTGGGACTACAGACACACACCACCACACCTGTCTAATATTTTGTACTGTTGTAGAGAGGGGGTTTCACCGTGTTGCCCAAGCTGGTCTCGAACTCCTTAGTTCAGGCAATCTGCCCACCTCAGCCTTCCAAAGTGTTAGGATTGCAGGTGTCGGCCACCACGCCCAGCCAGCAAAGACTCCATCTCTACAAAAAATACAAAAATGAGCCAGGCATGGTGGCACACATCTATAGTTCCAACTACTTGGGAGGCTGATCAAGTGATCGTCCTACCTCAGCCTTCCCAGTAGCAGCTGGGACTACAGGCACATGTCACCATGCCTGGGAGGTTAAGGCTGCAGTGAGTTGCGATCATAAGCACTGCATTCCACCCTGGGTGACAGAGTGAGACTCTGTCTCAAAAAAATAATAATAATTTTACCGACATTTAAAATGTATTATGTCTCTCAAAAAACCGGTAACTAAAGAGAAAAAATGCTTCACATTTACAACAACTTGTAACTCTAAACTATAGACTATGTAAAAAAAAAATTATGTTACCATCACAGAAAGAATAGCATGTCGGCCAGGCATGGCAGCTTACACCTGTAATCCCAGCACTTTAGGAGTCTGAGGTGGGTGGATTACTTAAGGTCAGGAGTTCAAGACCTGTCTGGCCAACACGGCAAAACCTTATCTCTACTAAAAGTACAAAACTTTGCTGAGCGTGGTGGTAGATGCCTGTAATCCCAGCTACTTGGAGGAGAATCATTTGAACTCAGGAGGTAGAGGTTTCAGTGAGCCCAAATCATGCCACTGCACTCCATTCTGGGTGACAAGAGGGAAACTCTGTCTCAAAAAATAAATACATAAGAAGAATACAGTTTTACAACAGAGAATAAAGAGGCTGGGCAGTGGCTCACGCCTGTAATCACAACATTTGGGAGGCTAAGGCCAGGGGATCACCTGAAGTCAGGAGTTCAAGACCAGCCTAGACAACGTGGTGAAACTCTGTCTCTACTAAAAATATAAAAATTGTATTAAAGTGAGCAACCCTGCGAGCCTCTCTTTGGAGAAGTAGCAGATAAATAAAGCTTCCTGTGTTGTGTGGTTAAAAAAATAAAATAAAATTACCAGGCATGGTGGTACGTGCCTGTAATCCCAGCTACTCAGGAGGCTGAGGCAGGAAAACTGCTTGAACCCAGGAGGCAGAGTTTGCAGTGAGCCGAAATTGCACCACCTCACTCCAGCCTGGGCAACAGGGCAAGACCCTGCCTCAAAAAAAAAAAAAAAAAAAAGAGAGAAAGAGAATAAAGAAAAAGGTCAGAGTCAGAAACTAAAACTGGAGAGAGTTACTTATAATCATCCTGATGGTGGCTGGGAGTATCAAACTAAAATACGTTTGTAAGATCAATGACTGTCATATACTCATCTTACCTGGATTTCCAGATAATTCCTCCTCATTACCACTACTATAGCTTAAAAATTTTACTACAAATCTCTGCGTCAATATCCCTAAAAATAAAACAAAATAAAAACATAACATGTATCATTTCACTAGGAAAAGAAATTATTCTCCATAGTGTCTTATGTAAAATTGCATTTTGACACGCAAAATATACTCATTGATTAAATCATAAATGCACATAGAAACAAGTCTGACTGAGTTTTATGAGTTATAATTATGAGAAACTTGAAGAAAGAAAAAAAAATACTTTCCAGTGAAAGCATGCTTGCTACCCTCATCAAAGTTACCTTTCTGGTGGGCATTAATCTCTGCCCTAATAATTTTGACATTTATTTCACTGATTGTATTATTATTCCATTTGAAAATATAATGTTCTTCCACATTCACGATTCTGAGGGATGATCCATTATTTAAAGGAGCTTCTGCAAATACAAGAAAATGTTCATAAATTAAAGACCCTCTTTGAGCTTGACTCTATTACTGGGAAGTTCCCTCTGCCTGTGTGGCCTTCCCCGAGTGCCTGCCCCTGCCCTCCCTATCTCCCTTTCCCTAACACGCCCCGGTCACTGATTCCTCAAGGAAGCCTGCCCTGGCCCAGCAAGTCAGCATTAGCTGCCTCCTCTATGCCATCATGGTACCCAGAATGAGATCTGTCCCTTTCATCTCTGTATCCCAGCACCTGGCTCATAGCTTGCCACGGAGCACACACTTGGCAAAATGTTTGTGAGATGAAAGACCAGAGGGTCCCTTCCATATGGCCAGGGGCTGGCTGTCTAATTCCTTACTACAGCATAGGAACTCCGCTAATATGTGATGAGCTAATGAATACTTTTGAGAATTAGAACACATCAGAAAGAGACACCGAGCACTTTGGGAGACCAAGGCAGGTGGATCACCTTAGGTCAGGAGTTTGAGACCAGCCTGGGCAACAAGGTGAAATGCCGTCTCTACTAAAAATATAAAAATTAGCCAGGAGTGGTGGTAGCTGCCTGTAATCCCAGCTACTCAGGAGCCTAAGGCAGGAAAATCACTTGAACCTGAGAGGCGGAGGTTACAGTGAGCTGAGAACACGCTACTGCATTCCAGCCTGGGCGACAGAGCAAAAGTCTGTCTCCAATTAGTAAAAAGAAAAGAATCACATATATCCTTCATTAAAAATTAAAGTCCTGGTAAAATCAGCCAGACAGTGGCTCACATTTGTAATACCTGAACTTTGGGAGGCTGAGGCAGGTGAATCACCTGAGGTCAGGAGTTTGAAACCAGCCTGGCCAACATGGTGAAACCCCGTCTCCACTAAAAATAAAAAAAAATAGCTGGGCATGGTGGCAGGCACCTGTAATCCCAGATACTCAGGAGGCTGTGGCAGAAGAATTATTTGAACCCAAGAGGTGAAAGCTGCAGTGAGCCAAGATCACACCACTGCACTCCAGCCTGAGTGACAAAGCAAGGCTGTATCTTAAAAAAAAAAAAAAAAAAAAAAAAAAAAAAGCCGGGTGCGGTGGCTCAAGCCTGTAATCCCAGCACTTTGGGAGGCCGAGGTGGGTGGATCATGAGGTCAAGAGATCGAGACCATCCTGGTCAATATGGTGAAACCCTGTCTCTACTAAAAATACAAAAAATTAGTTGGGCATGGTGGCGCATGCCTGTAATCCCAGCTACCCAGGAGGCTGAGGCAGGAGAATTGCTTGAACCCAGGAGGCGGAGGTTGCAGTGAGCCGAGATCACGCCATTGCACTCCAGCCTGGGTAACAAGAGTGAAACTCCATTTCAAAAAAAAAAAAAAAAAATCAGCCAAACTCTACATAACTTATTTGGCTGTATCACAATTGCAAAGTTTAATTATCTAAAAAAAAAAAAAAAAAAAAAAAGGAAAGAAAGCAAAAGGTGAACATGCTGTGTCCTAAAGAATTCCTTAACTAACATTTAAGAAAAGGTTCATGGAAGCTGGAACTAGTAGGAATGGTGGAATTCACAAAAGCCAGGACTGTAGAGGAACAGGCCAGAGGGTACTCTAAAACCCAGCAAGACAGAACGAGGAGCAAATGAAATGCTCCTGGCATTGTCTCCTAACTATTGTGAACCTTTTTAAATGACTAATAAAAATATGCACTATGGGGCTATATATTACTTGTAAGAAATGACACACCTGTTTCTGAAGAAATGATCTCAAAGTGTAATATTAAATACCTGTCCTGGTGATGAATTTGTCTAGGTCAGTTGCTTCCTCATAGACGACTTTTGGTGTAACTATGCCTAAGAGAGACATAAATTAACTTCCACAGGAGTAACATGGCCTACCCCGATCATACTTACTCAGGCAAAGTAGAGCTCATCAAGCAAACAATGGAAATAAACCTGCCCAGGCTGCCAACTGCAAAACTCTCCCCACTCCCCAATAACCACCAGAGAGGAGTCCCAGTCCTCTTTGAATCTAATTATAACTGAAGGGGAAAATCCACAATAAACAAACAAACATAAAACAGGGTGACCGTGACGTAAAAACAAATACGCAGTTCACTGCTGGTGGCAGTACAAAATGGTGCAGACATTGTAGAGAACAATTTGGTGGGTCCTCAAGAAGTCATATTAGCATGACGTGTCAGTTCCACTCCTAGGTATCTACCCAAAAGAAATGAAAACACACATCTACGCAAAAACTTGTACACGAGTGTTCATAGCAGTGCTCTTCACAACAGTCAAGATATTAAGACAACTCACATGCCCGTCAACTGATGAACGGACAAACACAATGTGGTCTGTCCATAGGATGGACTATGACTCAGCCATAAAAAGGAGCAAAGTGCTGACACATGCCAGAACATTGATGAGCCACGAAACACCATGCTAAGTGAAGAAGCCAGACACTAAAGGCCACATATGTTGCTTCTATTTCTAGGAAACATCCAGAATAAGCAATCCATGCAGACAGAAAGCAGATTGGTGGCTGCAGGGGCTGAGGTAGAGGGGTGGGGAGTGACTGCTAATGGGTACAGATGCCCTTCTGAGATGATGGAATGTTCTGGAACTATAAAGCCGTAAGTGTGGAAGGTCCTAAATGTCACTGAATTGTACACTTTAAAATGGTTCGTTCTGGTGGGGCACAGTGGCTCACATCTGTAATCCCAGCACTTTGGGAGGCCTAGGAGGGCGGATCACCTGAGGTCAGGAGTTCAAGACCAGCCTGACCAACATGGTGAAACGCCATCTATAATAAAAATACAAAAATTACCCAGGCATGGTGGCAGGCACCTGTAGTCCCAGCTACTCGGGAGGCTGAGGCAGAAGAACCACTTGGATTCAGGAGGCAGAGGATGCAGTGAGCCAAGATTGTGCCACTGCACTCCAGCCTGCAAGATGGAGCAAGACTCCGTCTCAAATCAAACAAAAAGGTTAATTTTATGTTATTTGAATTTTACTTCAATTTCAAAATATTTAATATGCAACATGCTGTCTTACAGAACTAAACAATTGGCAGTTAAAATATTATTTGAAGTTGAACCAGTAAAAATGATTTATACTCTCATGAGACCATAGTTTATCTTCATGCTTGGGTCTGTTTTTTTTTTCAAAGAAATATAACATACCTCCTAAGGCAACATTCTTGATCTTCGCATTGATAATACCATCTCGTTCTTGGTATGCTTCCAAATTAGTAACGCATTTAACATCAAAATTGTGAAGAAATGCCACTGGAGCATCCTGTATACACTGCCCAGCCAGGGACACCTGAGGGTGAAGGGCAAAGCCAACAGATTTACGGTCTCTCTCCTAAACATACAAAACACATCAGCGTCCCTTAAAATTGTTCTTTCTGCAGCCTGCTCCCGTTGCTGGTCTGGTTTCAGCAATGGCAAGTTCACTGATTAGTTGACCAGCTTTAGCAAAACATCCAACTGATTTGCCCATCAAGGTCTGGAAGCCATTGGTTGTGGAGTCACAGCAAATATTATCTAATAAAAACAAAGAGGCCGGATGCGGTGGCTCACACCTGTAGTCCCAGCACTTTGGGAGGCCAAGGAGGGTGGATCACAAGGTCAGGAGATTGAAACCATCCTGGCTAACACAGTGAAACCCCGTCTGTACCAAAAATACAAAAAATTAGCCTGGCATGGTGGCACACGCCTGTAGTTCCAGCTACTTGGGAGGCTGAGGCAGGCGAATTACTTGAACCAGGGAGGCAGAGGTTGCAGTGAGCCGAGATCATGCCACTGTACTCCAGTTTGGGGGACAGAACGAGACTATGTGTCCAAAAAAAGAAAGAAAGAAAAAGAAAATCCCTTGTCCTGTTCTGTTTACTTTGCAGAGACATGATTACACTCAACCTCATGTTCTCTCCCTCATCACCACCAGAGTTTAATACCATAAAAATGGATGCATATGAACAGGAAAGAAAAACTGTTTCACTTTCCACACTTTCTTCCCACAAATATCACTCCTCATAATGTTGAACTTAACAAAGATTTCAGGGCCAGGCATGGTGGCTCAAGCCTGTAATCCCAGCACTTTGGGAGGCCGAGGCAGGTGGATAACGAAGTGAAGAGATCAAGACCATCCTAGTCAACATGGTGAAACCCCGTCTCTACTAAAAATACAAAAAAATTAGCTGGGCATGGTGGCAGGTGCCTGTAATCCCAGCTACTCAGGAGGCTGAGGCAGGAGAATTGCCTGAACCCAGTAGGTGGAGGTTGCAGTGAGCCGAGATCGCGCCATTGCACTCCAGCCTGAGTAACAAGAGTGAAACTCTGTCTCAAAAAAAAAAAAAAAAAAACAAACAAACAAAAAAAAAAACCTTAGAGCCTTAAAATGTTTTTCAGAACCTCAATGACAAATAAAATGATGTATTTATCTAACCATTGTTTTTTATACTGGAGCTTACTTGAGGGTAGTAGGTGGGAGGAGGGAGAGGATCAGAAAAAAAATATATTGGGTACTTGGCTTGAGTGACAAAATAATCTGCACAACAAAACCCCACGACACAAGTTCACCTATATAACAAACCTGCACATGTACCCCTGAACGTAAAATAAATGTTTTTTTAAAAAAGAAATAAAGAATGATAGTTACTTCTAGCCAGGCACTGAGGCTCACGCTGTAATCTCAACATACTGGGAGGCCAAGGCAGAAGGATTTCGAGGCCTGGGCAACACAGTGAAACCCCCATCTTTACAAAAAAAATTTTTGGCTGGGTGTGGTGGCTCATGCTGTAATCCTAGCATGATGGGAGGCCAAAGTGAGCAAATCACTTTAGACCAGGAGTTAGAGACCAGCCTGGACAACATGGAAAAACCCCATTTGTACAAAAAAGTTATCCATGAATGGTGACGCACGCCTGTCGTCTCAGCTACTTGGAAGGCTGCGGTAGGGAGGATCACTCGAATGCGGGAGGTCAAGGCTGTAGGGAGTCAAGATCACGCCAGTGCACTCTACCCTAGGTCATAGAGCAAGACTATGTCTCAAACCAAAAAAAAGTTTTTAACTTAAAAAAAAAAGGAAAAGGCCAGGCGCGGTGGCTCACGCCTGTAATCCTAGCACTTTGGGAGGCCGAGGTGGGTGGATCACCTGAGGTTAGGAGTTCAAGACCAGCCTGGCCATCATGGTGAAACCCCATCTTAAAAAGAAAAAGAAAAAGAAAAAATGATAGGTACTTCCATGGAAACTTATAGAAAACTTTTTGGTTTCATTTTGTAAGTTCACTCTAAGTTTTAAGCAGACAGTGATTAATTTAAGAATGACGTTTTATTAATCTGGAGAACATAAATAGTTAAGACCCTAAAAGGTACAAAAGAGAAAAATAAGTAACTTAAAAAGAGATTTTATATACTCCAAGAATGTTAAAATAAAAAAAAGAAAGAAAAAAGAGAGATTTTAAAGAGAAATATGACTTAAATTAACAATAATAGGACAGGAAAAATAAGAGAAGGCTCTAGCGTATGAACACTGCCGGGATTACCTGCGGGATAGTGAAATATGCCTTCTTTACAGTCATAATTGGATCTCCTTGTTTGTAACCAAAGTCTGCAAAGTCTTTTGGATCAGTGTGCACATACACTTCAAAAGAAGAGTCCTGTTTGGGGGAGCTGAAAATCAATAAGAAACGCTGCATAGTGTCAGTTATCTGCAAAAACACAATTCTTCCTTAATGTTGTTCTTTACTTTTTTTCTGAGACAGAGTCTCACTCTGTCACACAGGCTGCAGTGCAGTGGCACAATCTTTGTTCACTGCTACCTCCACCTCCCAGGTTCAAGCAATTCTCATTCTTCAGTCTCCTGAGTAGCTGGGATTACGGGCTCCCGCCACCACACCCAGGCTAATTTTTTGTATTTTTAGTAGAGATGGGGTTTCACCATGTACCCAGGCTGGTCTTGAACTCCCAACCTCAGGTGATCTGCCTGCCTAGGCATCCCAAAGTGCTGGGATTACAGATGTGACCCACTGTGCCTAGCCTCTTTACTTTTTTAATTACAAAACTCACAGAAAAATTTTTAACAATACCAAACTATAAAATACAGGAAATTAAAATCCCCCACGAGCAACTACTCCTTCACCTCCCCTAGAAAAGCACCATGAGGCCGGGCGCGGTGGCTCACACCTATAATCCTGGCACTTTGGGAGGCTGAGACAGGTGAATCACCTGAGGTCAGGAGTTCAAGACCAGCCTGACCAACATGAAGAAACCCTCTCTCTACTAAAAATACAAAATAAGCCAGGCGTGGTGGCGCATGCCTGTAATCCCAGCTACTTGGGAGGCTGAGGCAGGAGAATCGCTTGAATCTGAGAGGCAGAGGTTGTGGTGAGCCGAGATCGTGCCATTGCACTCCAGCCTGGACAACAAGAGCAAGACTCCATCTCAAAAAAAGGCCAGGTGTGATGGCTCACACCTGTAATCCCAGAACTTTGGGAGGCCAAGGCAGGCGGATCACAAGGTCAGGAGATAGAGACCATCCTGGCTAACACGGTGAAACCCCGTCTCTACTAAAAATACAAAAGTTAGCCAGGTGGGGTGGTGTGTACCTGTAGTCTCCACTACTTGGGAGGCTGAGACAGGAGAATCCCCTAAATCCAGGAGGCGGAGGCTACAGTGAGCCAAGATCGTGCCACTCCAGCCTGGGCAACAGAGCGAGACTCCGTCTCAAAAAAAAAAAAAAAAAAAAAAAAAAAAAAGCACCATGAGCTGTTTCCAGTGTCAATCAATTTATTTTCAATGAGGTCCAATTCTTTCAAATAACGCAAAATAAATTGGCTAGCTGAAATCCAGAATTGAATCCTTTAGGCACAACCTCTGAAGAGGGGTTGGGAAAAACGAGACCGCATTATAGGGCCTACTAGAGTATGGCCCCACCAGGGTGGGGGAACAGTGCCCTATCCCAGGCGGCTGCTCAGACACTTACACGGCACCGTGATAGAAGTAACCAAGGAAGGGCGTGTTGGCCAAGGGCGACTGCACACACAGAAAGGGAAACCAGTCCGGGACAGCGTGCGTTGTCTCAGCAGAGCAGAGCTGATCAAAAGGAGGATTGACATCTCCTCCAAACACGCCGGTGAAGCAGGACCGTCTGAACAGCTCTGTTAAGTTAGATGAGCATTCCTTGAAGGCAAACACAAAGGCAGGGGCTGTGGCCGCGGTGAGGATCTCCTGGCAAGCCCGATGAATGCTCACTCTTTACGGCCAGCAGGACGTTACCGAGTAAGCAAGAAAACCTATAATCTCTGTCTCATCTAAAGTGTCTTGTGCCCATAAAAAGTAAAATAGCTCTACAATTTCTTTTGTCAATTCCCCAAATAAGAAACTTCAGGCATTCAAGGGAACCACAGTTTTACTTGGGACATGAGATATTCCTGATAAAACAAAAGAAGAAAAGATAGTACAGAACAGAGCCTAAATGAAGACAAAACCAGAGTAAACCTCCTTTCTTAACTGTCATCACTATGCAAACCCTTAGCCCAGAAAAGCCTCCAGACATTTAGAGTGAGGGGAAACATTCCATATTCCACAAGGATTGCCAGGCCCTCGAGAGATTGTAACAGGACCCAATTAATGTCATCAAGAAATTACTTGGGGCTGGGTACAGTGGCTCATGCCTGTAATCCCAGCACTTTGGGAGGCCAAGGCAGGTGGATCACTTGAAGTCGGGAGTTTGAGAAAAATACTCAATTTATATATTGTACCTGCTGTAAGCGTAAAAGAAAAAAAATTTTAATTTTTTTTTCTTTTTTTGAGACGGAGTTTCGCTCTTGTTACCCAGGCTGGAGTGCAATGGCGCGATCTCAGCTCACCGCAACCTCCGCTTCCTGGGTTCAGGCAATTCTCCTGCCTCAACCTCCCGAGTAGCTGGGATTACAGGCACGCACCACCATGCCCAGCTAATTTTTGTATTTTTAGTAGAGACGGAGTTTCATCATGTTGACCAGGATGGTCTCGATCTCTTGACCTTGTGATCCACCCGCCTCAGCCTCCCAAAGTGCTGGGATTACAGGCGTGAGCCACCGCGCCTGGCTTAATTTTTTTTTTTTGAGACAGAGTTTTGCTCTTGTTGTCCAGGCTGGAGTACAATGGGGTGATCTCAGCTCACCACAACCTCCGCCTCCTGGATTCAAGCAATTCTCCTGCCTTGCCTCCTGAGTCACTGGGATTACAGACATGTGCCACCGCGCCCAGCTAATTTTGTAGTTTTAGTAGAGACGGGGTTTCTCCATGCTGGCCAGGCTGGTCTAGAACTCCCGACCTCAGGTGATCTGCCCACCTCAGCCTCCCAAAGTGCTGGGATTACAGGTGTGAGCCACCATGCCAGGCCAAAATTTAAAATTTTTTTTAAATAATTTGAAAACAATTTGCAACAGAAAATATAATCTCAGTTTTGGAAGATCATCCCTTAAAAAGCTGTTGGGGCAAGGCATGGTGGCTCACACCTGTAATCCCAGCATTTTGGGAGGCAAAGGTAGGAGGACTCCTTGATCCCAGGAATTTGAGACCAGCCTGGGCATCATGGCAAAACCCGTCTCTACAAAAGATACAAAAGAATTAGCTGGGTTTGATGGTACATGGCTGTGGTTCCAGCTACTCTGGAAGCTAAGGTAAGAGGATCGTTTGAGCCCGGGAGGTCAAGGCTGCAGTGAGCCATAATTGCACCACCACACTCCAGCCTGGGTGACAGAGCAAGACCCTGTCTCAAAAAATAAAAAATTTAAAAAACTGTGGGTGGCGCTCCTGGTGTTCTCACAGGTAGTGTAACTTTTGTGCCCAATAATCAAAAGAACGTACCTGGTCACAGCAGCAGCAAACATCACAGGCCCCAGCTGTTAAATTACAAGGACAAGGACCAAGGGGCTGATACACCTGGTTAGGAATGACAGTCACGTTCTCTGAAAAGTACACACAACAGAAAAATTCAGCTTAAGAAACACTCTGACAAAGCATTATCACATTTTTGACATTCAAAAGAAAGCTGAATTGTCTTGTTTTGTAAATCATCATTACCAAGTATTCTACATTAAGGAATGCACAAAATATCTGAGGCCTGCCTCTACCACTCCAGCAAAAACCCAAATACAAGAAAACACGCCAGTTACAATGAACCAAAAAAGTCATTGTTGATGTGGAAGATAATCAATTGACTAAGAGTCACAAGTTAGTATACAAACAATATACTGATTTTAGGCTGGGTGGGGTGGCTCACACCTGTAATCCCAGCACTGTGGGAGGCCAAGGCAGGTAGATCACCTGAGGTCACAAGTTCGAAACCAGCCTGGCCAACATAGTGAAACCCTGTCTCTAACAAAAATACAAAAAGTAGCTGAGCGTGGTGGTGTGCACTTATAGGCCAGCTACTCAGGAGGCTGAGGCAGGAGAATCGCTTGAACACTGGAGGCAGAGGTTGCAGTGAGCCGAGAGCATGCCACTGTACTTCAGCCTGAGTGACAGAGTGATACTCCATCTCAATAATAACAATAATAATAATGTACTGATTTTATTTTTCAATACTCTGAACAATCCCGCTACAACACATCCTGATTCTAAGCATTTTCTCCTGAAAATTCATTTCCTCTTCTTGGAAGATAAAACTGAAGCCATGGTGACATTGATCAGAGAGCTTATGTGGAATCCATCCAATCACAAGATTATATTTATTAAGCCAGACACCTGACTTCAAGTCTCTATTATGCTGTAAACTCAGATCCTCACACCATAATTCTGTTTCGATCATGGAGGAACTAAGTAAAAAGGAGGCAACTGTATTTTATTGTATTTTACTTTTTTCAGATAGGGATCTCACTATGATGCCCAGGTTAGTATTGAACTCCTCAGTCCTCCTGCTTCAGCCTCCTGAGTAGCTGGGATAACAGGCAAGAGTCTGTAGAAGGCCCGTTTTGTTTGTTTGTTTGTTTGTTTGTTTGTTTCTTTTTTGAAGGCTCATCTTTATAATTCCAGCACTCTGGGAGACCAAGGTAGCTGGATCACTTGAGGTCAGGAGTTCGAGACTAGCCTGAGCAACATGATGAAGCCCCATCGCTAATAAAAACACAAAACTTAGTCAGGTATGGTGGTACACGCCTGTAGTCCCAGATACTTGGGAGGCCAAGGCAGGAGAATCACTTGAACCCAGGACGGTGGAGGTTGCAGTGAGCCAAGATCGCACCACTGCACTCCAGCCTGGCAACAAAGTGAGACTCTCCCTCAACCTCAAAAAAGAAATACAAAAGGTAAGGCAAGGTGGCTCACACCTGTAATCGCAGCACTTTGGGAGGCCAAGGCAGGTGGATCACAAGGTCAAGAGATCGAGACCATCCTGGCCAACATGGGGAAACTTCATCTATACTAAAAATACAAAAATTAGCTGGGCATGGTGGTGCATGCCTCTAGTCTTAGCTACTCAGGAGGCTGAGGCAGGAGAATCGCTTGAACCAGGGAGGCGGAGGGAGGTTTCAGTGAGCCAAGATCATGCCACTGCACACCAGCCAGGTGATACAGCGAGACCCCGTCTCCAAAAAAAAAAAAAAGAAAGAAAGAAAAAAGAAACATAAAAATTAATTTAATAATTTTACCAAACCCAACATATCCAAAATAATATCACTGCAACAGGCAATCAATGAAAAAATTATAAATGAGCTATTTCACATTCTTTGTTTCACAGTAAGGTCCTCAAAAACTGGTGGCTATCTGACAGTTACAGCACATCTCAATTAAGACCCATCCCCTCTCAAATGTCCAGTGTCCAGACATGGCTCATGACTGTGGTACCCAATAGTGCAGGTGGGACAAAGGTGGTATGACCACGAGAGTACGGGGGAGGCTGGGTTATGCAGGGTGATACAGTGAGACAGGGGTGGGGTTATGCAGCGATGATACAGTGAGACAGGGGTGGGGTTATGCAGGGATGAGACAGTGAGACAGGGGTGGGGTTATGCAGCAATGATACAGTGAGACAGGGGTGGGGTTATGCAGGGATCCTACAGTGAGATGGGAGTGGAGTTATGCAGGGATCCTACAGTGAGACAGGGGCGGGTTAGGCACGGATCCTACAGTGAGACAGGGGCAGGGTTATGCAGCGATGATATAATGAGACAGGGGTGGGGTTATGCAGGGATGATACAGTGAGACAGGGGTGGGGTTATGCAGGGATCCTACAGTGAGACAGGGGCAGGTTTATGCAGGGATGAGACAGTGAGACAGAGGTGGGATTTTGCAGGGATGATGCAGTGAGACAGAGGTGGGATTTTGTAGGGATGATGCAGTGAGACAGGGGTGGGGTTATACAGGAATAAGACAGTGAGACGGGTGGGTTATGCAGGGATCCTACAGTGAGACAGGGGCAGGGTTATGTAGGGATGAGACAGTGAGACAGGGGCAGGTTTATGCAGCGATGATACAGTGAGACAGGGACAGGGTTATGCAGGGATGATATAGTGAGATAGGGGTGGGGTTATGCAGGGATCCTACAGTGAGACAGGGGCAGGTTTATGCAGGGATAAGACAGTGAGACAGAGGTGAGATTTTGCAGGGATGATGCAGTGAGACAGGGGTGGGGTTATACAGGAATAAGACAGTGAGACAGGGGCGGGTTATGCAGGGATCCTACAGTGAGACAGGGGCAGGGTTATGCAGGGATCCTACAGTCAGACAGGGGCGGGGTTATGCAGGGATGAGACAGTGAGATAGGGGCGGGGTTATGCAGGGATGAGACAGTAAGACAGGGGCAGGGGTTATGCAGGAATCCTACACTGAGAAATGGGGTTGGTTATGCAAGTATGAGACAGTGAGACGGGGTGTGTTATGCAGGGATCCTACAGTGAGACAGGGGCAGGGTTATACAGGGATGAGACAGTGAGACAGGGGCAGGGTTATGCAGGGATCCTACAGTGAGAAATGGGGTTGGTTATGCAAGGATGAGACAGTGAGACAGGGTGTGTTATGTAGGGATCCTACAGTGAGACAGGGGAAGGGTTACGCAGGGATCCTACAGTGAGACAGGGGCAGGGTTATGCAGGGATGAGACAGTGAGACAGGGGCGGGGTTATGCTGGGATGAGACAGTGAGACAGGGGCAGGGTTATACAGGGATGAGACAGTGAGACAGGGGCAGGGTTATGCAGGGATCCTACAGTGAGAAATGGGGTGGGTTATGCAAGGATGAGACAGTGAGACAGGGTGTGTTATGTAGGGATCCTACAGTGAGACAGGGGAAGGGTTACGCAGGGATCCTACAGTGAGACAGGGGCAGGGTTATGCAGGGATGAGACAGTGAGACAGGGGCGGGGTTATGCTGGGATGAGACAGTGAGACAGGGGCAGGGTTATACAGGGATGAGACAGTGAGACAGGGGCAGGGTTATGCAGGGATCCTACAGTGAGAAATGGGGTGGGTTATGCAAGGATGAGACAGTGAGACAGGGGTAGGTTACGCAGGGATGATATGGTGAGACACAGCAGCTTCCCTGAGGGACTCTCACTCTCAAAGGGAGGAGACAGGTAAAGAGATTTTGTGGCCATAAATCAGTAAACACCAAAATAGATCTTTCATGGGAACCCAGGGAGGGCACGTTCCTTAGGCTGGGGGTCAGAAGACTTGCAGAGAGAAGCATGCGCTGAGCCTGAAACACACATTTGTACAGGTAAGAGGGGCTACTGGACAGCCGTAGGTGGAAGGCAGAGGGAGCGGATGAACAGGGGAAACACTGGTGCAGGGGAGAAGGTGACGGGTGTGAATGGGACAAAGCCAGAGAAAGCAGCTCAGGAGAGCATGCAGGAACTCAAGAGACGGGAGAGGCACTTGGGGATAACACACTTGAAGACAAGGGGAAAGACCCAAGAAATGCTGAAAGAGGTCTACATCGGCAGGGCCCATCGCCTACACCCCTTCAGGATGGTTTCTGAACTTCTTTTCCTCTTTGAAGAGGAATATGTTACATGACATTTCAGCCTCCTAACTTGGAATCCAGTGACAGTAATTTTTTGGGTTTCTCTGCAATCGTTTATCAGATAAAAGTATCAGTCTGCTGAATTTTACTATTGCATTTGGTACACGTTAGAAAACTAAGCAGCAACTATCTGTTTAAAACCCACGTGACAGTTAACTTTAATGACACAATAGTTGAAGTATCTAAAGAACAACTCACAATCTGTTCTATGCTATAACAGAGCAGAACATCAATGGTATGTCAATGGTATCCGGAACAAGGAGAAGGCGCACATGGCAGACCTCGTTACGGGGGTAAGGGGCTCACCCCCAGTGTTATCAAAAAGCAAGGCACTTTATTAATTGATTGATTTTTTTTTTTTTGAGACAGGGTCTCACTTTGTTGCCCAGGCTGAAGTGTGCAGTGGCACAATCACAGCTTGCTGCAGCCTCAAGCTCCCTGGGCTCAGGTGATCCTCCCGCCTCAGCCTCCCAACTAGCTGGGACCACAGGCATGTACCATCATGCCCAGCTAACGTCTGTATTTTCTGTAAAGACGGGGTCTCACTATGTTGTCTATGCTGGTCTCAAACTCCTGGGCTCAAGTGATCCTCCCACCTTGGCCTCCCAAAGTATTTTACAGGCATAGGGCATAAACCACCACCCCCAGCCACAAGGTACTCTGGAATAGGTGGCTCATGGCACCTATTGTAAAACCTCTTCTAAAACCCTATTCTGTGCCGGGCACGGTGGCTCAACCCTGTAATCCCAGCACTTTGGGAGGCCGAGGCGGGTGGATCCCAAGGTCGAGAGATCGAGACCATCCTGGTCAACAAGGTGAAACCCCGTCTCTACTAAAGATACAAAAAATTAGCTGGGCATGGTGGCACATGTCTGTAATCCCAGCTACTTGGGAGGCTGAGGCAAGAGAATCACTTGAACCCAGGAGGCAGAGATTGCAGTGAGCCAAGATCATGCCACTGCACTCCAGCCTGGGCAACAGAGCAAGACTCCGTCTCAAAAATAAATAAATAAACAAACAATAGTCTATCCACACAATGGAATACAATGCAGCTCTTCAGTAGAATGAGGTGAACCTACATGTGTTCATGTGGAATAATCTGTTATAATATTTTTTGAAAGTATAGAATTGTGAATCATGTGTTGTTACTGTGTGTGTGTGTGTGTGTGTGTGTGTGTGTGTGTGTGTTTAAGGGAATACACACCTCTATAGATTAGCAGGCTGACTTTGGAAGGGGAACAGGAAGTCAAAAGCATTCACTGAAAATCTGCTGTTTTTCTGTATTCTATAAACTCATTAATGAGTTTTTCTCTTCCTTTTTTCTTTTTCTTTTTTTTTTTAAGAGACAGGATCTTGCTCTATCACCCATGCTGGAGTGCAGTGGTACAATTATGGTGCACTGCAGCCTCAAATTCTTATGCTCAAGCAATCCTCCCACCACAACCTCCCTAGTAGCTAGGACTACAGGTAGGTACCATCATGCCCAGCTAACTTTTTAAAATTTTTTATACAGATAGTATCTGCTACGTTACCCAGGTTGGTCTCAAGCTCCTGGGCTCAAGAAATCCCCGTCTTGGCCTCCCAAAGCACTGGGATTACAGGCTAGGAGCCACTATGTCTGGCCACCTTCTTTTCTTCTTCTTAAGATGGAGTCATGAGAAGGCCAGGCACAGTGGCTCACGCCTGTAATTCCAGCACTTTGGGAGATCAAGGCAGCCGGATCACGAGGTCAGAAGTTCAAGACCAGCTTGGCCAATATGGTGAAACCCCATCTCTACTAAAAATACAAAAATCACAGATACAGGTGAGGGGACGGAAGGCAGCAAAGCACACTGCCATGTGTGTACCTATGCAACAATCTTGCATGTTCATCACATGTACCCCAAAACCTAAAATGCAATAAAAAAAAAAATACAAAAATCAGCCAGGTATGGTGGTACATGCCTGTAGTCCCAGCTACTCGGCAGGCTGAGACAGGAAAATCTCTTGAACCCGGGAGGCTGAGGTTGAGGTGAGCCAAAATCGCTCCATTGCACTCCAGCCTGGGCAACAGAGACTCTGTCTCATTAAAAAAAAAAAAAAAAAAAAAAATGGAGTCATGAGAATCAATGCACATAAACAAATTTCACCTTCTCCCAAAAAGGATGAATTCAAGGTGGCTTACAAAGATGCAAACAGTAGAGCAAGATCAAATAAATCCTAATAGTACAAAATGAAATATTTTAAAAGAAAACTAAACAAACGAAAAGTAAGTTTAGAAAGGCAAGACAGACTCAAGTAGAGTTAAGCACACCTTACAAATTGCATGGCATACACTTATAATCAAACAGGCAAGCTTGACACAAATGTTTCTTTTTGTTGTTTTGTTTGTTTGTTTGTTTGTTTGAGACAGAGTCTCACTCTTTCACCAGGCACCAGGCTCAAGTGCAGTGGCCTGATTTTGGCTCACTGCAACCTCTGCCCCTGGGCTTAAAGCAATTCTCCTGCCTCAGCCTCCCAAGTAGCTGGGACTACAGGTACGTGGCTAATTTTTGTATTTTAGTACAGATGGGGTTTCATTATGTTGGCCAGGATGGTCTTGATCTCTTGACCTCGTGATCCGCCCACCTCGGCCTCCCAAAGTGCTGGGATTACAGGAATGAGCCATTGCGCAGAGCCTGGTTTTTTTGAGTTTTCTTTTTTTTTTTTTTTTTTTTTGAGACAGGGTCTCACTCTGTCACCCAGGCTGAAATACAGTGACATTATCACAGCTCATCGAAGCCTCAACCTCCTGGGCTCAAGCAATCCTCCTATCTCTTCCTCCCAGGTAGCTGGGATTAACATGTAAGTTTTGATAGTCAAAGACTTCACTTGCCTGAGGCATTATGGGTCAGAGAAGAGTTGGCATAAATTTCCACCTGAATGAGCACATGTGCTAAACAGGATGAATGACGAGATGCTGAAACCAGAAGGGTCTGGAGGATGCAGGGGGACTCGGAGAAGGAATCTGTCTCATTGGAGAAACACCAGTCCAGACCTCTCTTCCACCTTACTGTCACTTCCAACACCTTCTGAAAAAAAAAAAAGATTGCTTTACTTTTAAAGTGACTCAAAACAGGGTCTATAAAAATACATAATTGAAAACACAATAAAAGCACACATCAGCCTCTGTTCATTTTACAAAAGGGAAATGTATACAACGATGACATAGTTATTTTCAGTTCCACCCCATAAACCTACGGTAACATGCAAGTCCTGCCTCCTACTCAACAGGAAAGCAAACAACTTCTAGGCTGGGTGCAGTGGCTCACGGCTATAATCCCAGCACTTTGGGAGGCCAAGGCAGGCAGATCACCTGAGGTCAGGAGTTCAAGACCAGCCTGCCCAGCATGGCAAAACCTTGTCTCTACTAAAAATACAAAAAATTAGCCAGGCGTGGTGGTGGGTGCCTGTAATCCCAGCTACTTGGGAGGTTGAGGCAGGAGAACCACATGAATCTGGGAGGCAGAGGTTGCAGTGAGCTGAGAACGTGCCACTGCACCCTAGCTAGGGCGACAGAGCAAGGCTCTGTCTCAAAACAAACAAACAAACAAAAAAAAAAAAAAAACAACTTTTTGGATATTTAGAGAAAGCTAAACACAGATCTGATCAATAAACTCAGTTTATCTCATACCTTTTTAGTTTATCATCCTATCAGTGGACAGTAAATACACAAAAAAGTCCATGAAAACCAACCTCAGTTTATCCCAGAATGACTTTAGACATGTACATGTTCATTCCTGGCAAAATTCATCTTTCTCGTCCTTTTATCTCCAGAATTGATGTTGCATATACTATGTGCCCAATAAACACTTATTAATTAGAAGATACTTAATCTCTCCAGGTTTGAGTATACTTACACATCAGCTCAGGGTTGGGCAAGATCAGTGGTTATGAAGTGTTTTTTTTTTTTGTTTTTGTTTTTTTTTGAGATGGCATCTCACTCTTGTCACCCAGGTTGGAGTGCAGTGGTATAATCCCAGCTCACTGCAACCTCTGCCTCCCAGGTTCAAGTGATTCTCCTGCCTCAGCCTCCCAAGTAGATGGGATTAAAGGCACCCGTCATCATGCCCAGCTTATTTTTGTATTTTTAGTAAAGACAGGGTTTCACCATGTTGGCCAGGTTGGTCTTGAACTCCTGATCTCAGGTGATCTACACACCTCGGCCTCTCAAAGTGCTGGGATTACAGGTGACCCAGCCTGACCAGCTTTTTTTTTTTTTTTTTTTTTAAGAGACAGGGTCGGCCAGGTGCAATGGCTCACGCCTGTAATCCCAGCAGTTTGGGAGGCTGAGGTGGGAGGATCACAAGGTCAAGAGATCGAGACCATCCTGGCCAACATGGTGAAACCCTGTCTCTATAAAAATAAAAATAAAAATAAATAAATAAATAAGAGACAGGTTCTTGCTCTGTTGCCCAGGCTGGATGAAGTGCAGTGGTCTGATCTTAGATCTCTGCAGTCCTGAACTCCTGGGTTCAAATAATCCTCCTGCCTCAGCCTCCCCACACCCCTCCAAGTACCTGAGACTATAGATGTGCACCACCACACTTGGCTATTTTTGTTTTTGTTGTGTAGAGATGGGGTCTCACTATGTTACAGGCTGGTCTGGAACTCCTGGGCTCAAGCCTCAACCTCCCAAAGTGCTATGAGTACAGGCATGAGCCATGACGCCTGGCATAAAGCTTTCTTGAGGCACAGACTCATTCAATAATCTGAAGGAAACACACACCCATTTGACAATCTGAAGGAAACTGGTGACCCTCTCATCAGAAAAATGCACATCCACACAGAACTTTACACACAATTTCACAGAGTTCACAGACCCCCTGAAATGCATCTAAGGACTCCTAAGCCCAGGGTAAGGAACCTGTAGGCTGGGTAAGTGTCTACCAGATTCAACAGCCCACAATTCCATGATTGTTCTGAATATGAAGAAAGCCATGCCTTGTCAAATCAAGAAAGCATTGCAGAAACCCTGGATGGGGGCCCCTTCACAGGCTACAGAGCAAGTTTATTTCTGTCCTTACCCCACCAGGGGTCACAGTCACACTCCAGTCTTCCGTTTCATTGCTCAGCACTCCACAAGTCGGAACTGGCAATATTCCTAAGAAAGAGAAGATCAGCTTGCAAGGCAGCACAGCCCAGCAGCTCGGGGGGTGCACTTGAGGCAGACTGCCTAGGATGGACTCTCATTACAAGCCTAGGATTGGGCCCTTTACAAGCTGCGTGACACTGGGATGCTGACAACCTCTCTGAACTTGTTTCTTCATTGGTCAAAGGACATGAAAAGATAATTACTGTTCTTACTAGGAAAATGGGATGATACATAATGACAGCTCAATGAATGCCAGACATTATTATTTCAAGCTCTCTTCGAACCTGTCCATCTGTCCTCTTTGGCCTACAGCAGCACCCCCACCCTTTTCTTCCCATGCGATTTTGCAGAGGACAGAGGCAGGGGCCCCAGAGGATGCCACCTCGCCAGGCTCCTTGGGAAGCCTGGATCCAGTCCAAACCCCACCCTTCCCAAAAGGGCTGGACTTTACCCGCCTCGTCCTGCAGCACCGCCAGGGACACGGTCACACCCTCGGTGTCTCCGACCAGGGACGCCCTGACCGCAGGGCCAGACATTCGGATGAAAGGAGGGATGAAAGCTAGGCGGGAAGGAAGGGGACAGGGAGGGGTTAGCAGTGCAAGAGTCATCGCCCAAGGTGTGTGTGGCAGCTTGCTTTGGCGGTCCAGACTCCCGAAGCTCCCGGGGGAATCCAAGTCTGGCCCTTTAACGCCCAATCCCCTCAGCCCCGGCCCACCGAGGTCCCTGCCGCGCCTTACACACCCAAGTCCCCCCACAGCGGCCTCAGAAAGCCCTGCAGAAGGAGAAGCCCCAAAAGAAGAGCGGCTGGCGGCTGGAAGCCCATGCCTTGGGCCTCGCGGGCCTGGCACTGAAGAACCGTGCCCGGCTTAGAAGCCTGGGAGAACTCAGACCCGAAAACGCGACGGCTGCCGCCCGGCCGCCACCATCTTGTCAAGCGAACACCAGGAGCTATGGCAACCACTAATCGGCAACCGGCCAGGAGGAGCGCCGCACTGTGATTGGGCCAGCGACAAGGGCGGGAGCACCCCGGCCCCGCCCACAAGGCCTTGCATTTTAGCTGCTTGGTTGGTGGGGAGAGTGACGGCTGAAAAACTATCCCTATTGGGTGTTCCGCTTAGTACCTGGGTGACAAAACAATCTGTGCACCCAACCCCCGTGACTCGCAATTTACCTATATAGCAGCCTGTGCATGGACTCCTGAGCCTAAAATAAAAGTTGAAAAAATGAAAATATAAATGGTCATAAAAAGCAGGCAGGGGTGCGTGTACAGTTCAAAAACGAGTTTTCCGGGCCGGGCGCGGTGGCTCAAGCCTGTAATCCCAGCACTTTGGGAGGCCGAGGCGGGTGGATCACGAGGTCAAGAGATCGAGACCATCCTGGTCAACATGGTGAAACCCCGTCTCTACTAAAAAAATACAAAAAGTTAGCTGGGCATGGTGGTGCGTGCCTGTAATCCCAGCTACTCAGGAGGCTGAGGCAGGAGAATTGCCTGAACCCAGGAGGCGGAGGTTGCGGTGAGCCGAGATCGCGCCATTGCACTCCAGCCTGGGTAACAAGAGCGAAACTCCGTCTCAAAAAAAAAAAAAACGAGTTTTCCCCTACCATGAAATTAATGCAACAACAGGCGAGAGTGAGCCTATAGACACTGGCTTCTAAATAAAAACCGTGGGATTTGCTCCTTAATAAACTTGATTTTTATATTTTTAGAGGGTGGAGACAAAAAGGGGATGGGACTGCATCATTGTTTCTATTATTATTCTCATTACTATCATATATTATGTATTTTTTATGTTTTATATTTTTATAAAATACACTTTATTTCATATATTTATCAAATATACATACAGGGTATATATAAAACATATATAGGCCAAACGCAGTGGCTCACCCCTGTAATCCCAGCACTTTGGGAGTCTGGTGTATCAAGAGATCAGGAGTTCGAGACCATCCTGGCCAACATGATGAAACCCCGTCTCTACTAAAAATACAAAAATTAGCTGGGCGTGGGGGCACACGTCTGTAGTCCCAGTTACTCGGGAGGCTGAGGCAGGAGAATTGCTTGAACCCGGGAGGCAGAGGTTACGGTGAGCTGAGATGGCGCCACTGCACTCCAAGTTGGGTGACAGAGCAAGATTCTGTCTCAAAAAATAAAGGGATGCAAAAAGATGTTCTAATGAAAACCAAAAAAGGGCAAAAGTAGCTCTACTTCTATCAAATAAAATAGATTTCAAAACTGGGTGCAGTAGCTTAAACCTGTAATCCCAACGCTTTGGGAGGCAGAGGCAAGAGGAGGCCAGGAGCTGCTTTAGCAGAGGAATTCAAGACCAGCCTGGACAATATAGCAAGATGCCATCTCCACAGAAAAAGAAAAAAAGGAGGCCAGACATGGTGGCTCACACCTGTAACCCCAGCACTTTGGGAGGCCAAGGTGAGTGGATCACCTGAGGTCAGGAGTTCAAGACCAGTCTGGCCAACATGGAGAAACTCCGCCTCTACAAAAATTAGCTGACTATTGTGGCACGTGCCTGTAATCCCAGTTACTCAGGAGGCTGAGGCGAGAGAATCACTTGAACCCAGGAGGCGGAGATTGCAGTGAGCCGAGATCAGGCCACTGCACTCTAGCCTGGGCAACAAAGAGAGACTCTGTCTCAAAAATAAATAAATAAATGTGAAGTAGGTTATACCATCTAGGTTTGTGTAAATACACTCTATGATGTTCACATAATGATGAAACCATGTAATGGTGCATTTATCAGAATGTATCCCATTAAGTAATGCATGACTATATTATTAAATTATGTATCATAAAGCCTGTTCAAATGGGTGATGGGCTTAAAAAATAACATCTACTGAACCATTAAAATTTTACCATAAATAAAATAAATAAATAAATAAAAAGAAAAAAATAATTACAAGAAAAACTATTTTTAAAAGGCAAAGAAGGCCGCATGGTGTTTCACGCCTGTAATCCTAGCACTTTGGGAGGCCGAGGCTGAGGCGGGTGGATCACCCGAGGTCAGGCATTCCAGACCAGTGTGACCAACATGGAGAAACCCTGTCTCTACTAAAGATACAAAATTAGCCAGGCATGGTGGCGCATACCTGTAATGCCAGCTACTCGGGAGGCTGAGGCAGGAGAATTGCCTGAACCTGGGAGGCGGAGGTTGTGGTGAGCCGAGATCATACCATTGCACTCCAGCCTGGGCAACAAGAGCAAAACTCAGTCTCAAAAAAAAAAAAAAAAAAAAAAAAAAAAAAAAAAAAAAAAAAGGCAAAGAAGGTCATTATATAATGATAAAGGGATCAATTCAGCAAGAGAATATAACTGTTGTAAATATATATGCACTCAACACTGAAGCACTCAGATACATAAAGCAAGTATTATTAGGGCTAAAGAAAGAGACAGACCCCAGAACAGTAACAGTTGGAGATTTGAACCCCACACTTTCAGCATTGGACAGATTATCCAGAGAGAAAATCGACAAGGAAATACCAGACCTAATTTGCACCATAGACCAATGGACCTAGTATTTATGAAACACTTCATCTAACGGCTATAGAATACACATTCTTCTAAGCACATGGATCATTGTCAAGGATAGATCACACGTTAGGTCACAAAACAAGTCTTTACAAAAAATAAAAATCAGATCAAGCATCTTTTTTTTTTTTTTTTTTTTTGATACAGTGTCTCACTCTTGTCACCTAGGCTGGAGTGCAAAGGCACAATCTTGGCTCACTGCAACCTCCGCCTCCCAGGTTCAGGCAATTCTCCTGCCTCAGCCTCCCCAGTAGCTGGGATTACAGGCATGGGCCACAACACCTGCCTAATTTTTGTATTTTTAGTAGAAATGGGGTTTCACCATATCGGCCAGGCTGGTCTCAAACTTCTGACCTCAGGTGATCCTCCCGCCTCGGCCTCCCAAAGTGCTAAGATTACAGGAATAAGCTGCCATGCCCAGACCCAGATCAAGTATCTTCTCTGATCACAATGGAATAAAACCAGAAATCAATAACAGGAGGAACTTTGGAAAGTATACAAACACATGGAAATTGGCCAGGCGCAGTGGCTCACACCTGTAATCCCAGCACTTTGGGAGGCCGAGGCAGGCGGATCACAAGGTCAGGATTTTGAGACCAGTCTGGTTAATATGGTGAAACCTCACCTCTACTAAAATACAAAAATTAGCTGGGCGTGGTGGTGCGTGCCTGTAGTCCCAGCTACTTTAGGAGGCTGAGGCAGAATTGCTTGAACCCAGGAGGCGGAGGTTGCAGTGAGCCAAGATCGCCCCACTGCACTCCAGCCTGGTGCCTGGCAACAGAGCAAGACTCTGTCTAAAAAAAAAAAAAAAAATTAGCTGGGCGTGGTGGAGGGCACCTATAATCCTAGCTACTAGGGAGGCTGAGGCAGAAGAATCGCTTGAACCCAGGAGGTGGAGGCTGTAGCGAGCTGAGACTATGCCATTGCGTTCCAGCCTCAGTGACAGAGCAGACTCCATCTCAAAAAAAAAAAAAAAAAAAAAACATGGAAATTAACAGTATGCTCCTGAATGACCAGTGGGGTCAATGAAGAAATTAAGAGGGAAATTTTAAAAACTCCTTGAAACACATCAAAATGGAAAACCATACTAAAACCTATAGAATTTAGCAAAAGCAGTACTAAGAGGAGATCTTACAGCAGTAAGTACCTTCATTTAAAAAAAAAGTAGGAAAACTTCAAACAAATAACCTAATAATTCTGGTTTTTTGTTTTTTGTTTTTTTTTTTGAGACAAAGTCTCACTCCATCACCCAGACTGGAGTGCAAGTGGCATGATCTTGGCTCAGGGCAACCTCTGCCTCCCAAGTTCAGGCAATTCTCCTGCCTCAGCCTCCTGAGTAGCTGGGATAACAGGCGTGTGCCACCACGTCCAGCTAATTTTTTGTATTTTTAGTAGAGACGAGGTTCCACCATGTTGGTCAGGCTGGTCTGGAACTCCTTACCTCGTGATCTACCCGCCTTGGCCTCCCAAAGTGCTGGGATTACGGGCGTGAGTCACCACGCACAGCCATAATTTTTTTTTTTTTTTTTTTTGAGACGGAGTTTCACTCTTGTTACCCAGGCTGGAGTGCAATGGCGCGATCTCGGCTCCGCCTCCTGGGTTCAAGCAATTCTCCTGCCTCAGCCTCCTGAGTAGCTGGGATTACAGGCACACGCCACCATGCCCAGCTAATTTTTTGTATTTTTAGTAGAGACGGGGTTTCACCATGTTGACCAGGATGGTCTCGATCTCTCGACCTCGTGATCCACCCGCCTCGGCCTCCCAAAGTGCTGGGATTACAGGCTTGAGCCACCGCGCCCGGCCCATAATTTTTTTTTTAAATTTTTTTGAGACAGAGTCCCGCTCTATTGCCAGGCTGGAGTGCAGTGGCACAATCCCATCTCATTGCAACTTCCGTTTTCCAGTTTCAAGCAATTCTCCTGCCTCAGCCTCCCAAGTAGCTGGGACTACAGGCACGCATCACCATGCTCGGCTAATTTTTTTTCGTATTTTTGGTAGAGACAGGGTTTCACCATGTTGGCCAGGATGGTCTTGATCTCTTGACCGACCTCATGATCCGCCTGCCTTGGCCTCCCAAAGCGCTGGGATTACAGGCATGAGCCACCGCGCCCAGCCCGTAATGATACTTCTTAAAGAACTAGACAAGTAAGAGCAAATCAAACCTAAAGTTAATATTAGAAAAGAAATAATACAGTGGCTCACACCTGTAATCCTAGCACTTTGGGAGGCCAAGACAGGTGGATCATCTGAGGTCAGGAGTTTGAGACCAGCATGGCCAACATGGTGAAAACCTGTCTATACTAAAAACACAAAAAGATTAGCTGGGCATGGTGGTGGGCACCTGTAATCCTAGCTACTCTGGAGGCTGAAGCAGGAAAATCGCTTGAACCTGGGAGGCAGAGGTTGTAGTGAGCTGAGATCATGCCATTACACTCCAGCCTGGGCGACAAGAGAGAAACTCCATCCCTCCCAAAAAAAGAAAGAAAAAAAAAGATCATTCATCATGACCCATTAGGATTCATCCCTGGGATACAAGGATGGTTCAACATAGGCAAATCAATTTGATACATTGTATCAACAGAAGGAAGGACAAAAGCCATCTGATCATTTCAATGGATGCTGAAAAAGCATTTGATAAAATTCAACATCCTGTCATGATAAAAAAATCCTCAAAAAACTGGATATAGAAGGAACATACTTCAACGAAAAAAACAGACGCATATAACAGACCCGCAGCTAATATACTGAACAGGGAAAAGACTGAAAGCTTTTCTTCTACCATCTGGAACAGAATAAAGACGCCCACTTTGGCCACTGGCATTCAACATAGTACTGAAATCTTAGCTAGAGCAATCGGTCACAAGAAATAAAGGGTATTCGAATTAAAAAGTGAAAAAGCAAAATTATCCTTGTTTGCAGATACAATCTTGTATCTAAAAAACCTAAAGATGCCACCAAAAAACTGTAAGAATTGATAAATTTAGTAAAGTGTCAGGATACAAAGTCAACACACAAAAATCAGTACTATTTATTTATTTACTTATTTAGACAGGGTCTCACTCTTGTCACCAGGCTGAAGTTCAGTGGTGTGATCATGGCTTATTGTAACCTGTGCCTCTTGGGCTCGAGTGATCCTCCTACTTCAGCCTCTGGAGTAGCTGAGACTACAGGCATACACCACCACACCTGGCTAATTTTCATATTTTTTTGTAGATGGGGTTTTGCCATGCTGCCCAGGCTGGTCTCCAATTCCTGAGCTCAAATGATCCTCCTGCCACAGCCTCCCAAATTGTTGGGATTACAGGTGTAAGCCACGGAACGCAGATCAAGATTTGAAATTAAAGTTCTTCAGAGTTGAATACAAAATTGTCTAGCATTTAACAAAATGCAGTTTAAAAGTACACATTTGAAGAAGAGTTGAATGAGCATGAGATAAACAATGAAAGGAAACAATTCAACCAAATATGAAAATTAAATTATTTTATTATAAAATGTATATGAAATAACTCATAAGTTCAACAGTTAAAAACAAGTTAAACAGAACTAAGCAAATATATGACATTTCAAATGAAAAAGTAATAATAAAAGCCTTGCTAGCTTGTTTGAAAGTATCTCTTTTAGATATATACTTCATTTCCTAGACTTAAAATACTGATTTCCATTACACTCAATTAGTATAGGAAATACTAAGTATTATTTTTAAAAGACAGGTTCTCAAACTCAAGGATTAACAAATATTTGCAAAGTGATCACCACTCTTTGTATATTTGTTAAAAGCACAAATCCAGAATACAAAATCTATCTGAAATTATCTAAGTAAATATCAAATTATTTTAATAAGATTCAGCTTGTATAAAGAGAAAATTAAAATCTTATTTACATACAAAGTTTTGTATACAATGGGTTTTGTCAGTACACTTTTTTTTTTTTTTTGAGACGCAGTTTCGCTCTTGTTGCTCAGGCTGGAGTGCAATTGGCATCATCCTGGCTCACTGTGACCTCTGCCTCCCGGGTTCAAGCGATTCTCCTGCCTCAGCCTACCCAGTAGCTAGGATTACAGGCACCTGCCACCATGCCATTTTTGTATTTTTAGTAGACACAGGGTTTCACCATGTTGGCCAGGCTGGTCTTGAACTCCTGACCTCAGGTGATCCACCCACCTCGGCCTCTCAAAGTGCTGGGATTACAGGCGTGAGCCACTGCACCTGGCCATCAATACACATTTAAAGAAAACAAACCAAAACAGCCACTATTCCTTAAACTCTTTGTACAAATATGTGCTAGAAGCTATAAGAACTTTTTTCTTTTTTTTGAGACGGAGTTTCGCTCTTGTTACCCAGGCTGGAGTGCAATGGCACGATTTCAGCTCACCACAACCTCCGCCTCCTGGGTTCAGGCAATTCTCCTGCCTCAGCCTCCTGAGTAGCTGGGATTACAGGCACGCGCCACCATGCCCAGCTAGTTTTTTGTATTTTTAGTAGAGACGGGGTTTCACCATGTTGACCAGGATGGTCTCGATCTCTTGACCTCGTGATCCACCCGCCTCAGCCTCCCAAAGTGCTGGGATTACAGGCTTGAGCCACTGCGCCTGGCCGCTATAAGAACTTTTAATCATTTCGAGATTACATAGAAAAATACATTTTTTGTTCTTGAAATTACAAATATTTTTGCTTTTGAACTTATAAACATTTTTGGTGTTCAGTCCAAATTTTTAGCAGAGATAGGGTCTCACTTTGTTGCACAGGCTGCTCTTGAACTACTGGGCTCAAGCAATCCTCCCGCCTCAGTCTCCCAAAGTGCTGGGATTACAGATGCAGTTTCAATATTAATGTGGATTCCCCACCCCCATTTAAAAAGGAAAGAATTCTATCTGAAAACCATACTTTGAACAGAGAGTCCATTTTCCCCAGAAAATTCTCCCTCAGAACCAGTCATTAGCTTTCACAGCCGGGCGCGGTGGCTCAAGCCTGTAATCCCAGCACTTTGGGAGGCCGAGGCGGGTGGATCACGAGGTCGAGAGATCGAGACCAGCCTGGTCAACATGGTGAAACCCCGTCTCTACTAAAAATACAAAAAATTAGCTGGGCATGGTGGCGCATGCCTGTAATCCCAGCTACTCAGGAGGCTGAGGCAGGAGAATTGCCTGAACCCAGCAGGCGGAGGTTGCAGTGAGCCGAGATCCTGCCAATGCACTCCAGCCTGGGTAACAAGAGTGAAACTACGTCTCAAAAAAAAAAAAAAAAAAGAATTTTATGGCCGGGCTTGGTGGCTCATGCCTGTAATCTCAGCACTTTGGGAGGCTGAGGCAGGCGGATCACCTGAGGTCAGGAGTTCAAGACCAGCTTGGCCAACATGCTGAAAACCTGTCTTTAAAAAAAAAAAGAATTTTATTTACATGCCTATTGAAGTTAATTGTTGATTCAAATAAGATGCTCTATGTTGATTAGTGCCATTACTCCACAAACAATCCCTTTTCCAAAGCTAAGGTCAAATTTCGCATGCCACACATTTCACAATGAGGACCTGGATTCAAGTAGTAGGTTAGAAAGCCTATGACGGGTAATGACAAGCTGACTTTAATGAATGATCATTTCATTAAAAAAAATAAAAGCCACAAACATGTGCTTTCTTGCCCCTTTCTGGATAGAAACGAGCCATAGAATATTTTAGGATATACTGCATAGAATGACTCCCTAAAACAAATCAGTTCTCCAGAAGCACAGGATGAGAAGAATGTTTGGGAAATATTTTCTGTAAGAAGGTCACTACATTAAAAATCATCCTATATCTATCTTTATTTTTTTCAGTCTTCCCGACAAAGATTCTGCTATTTAATTTCTACTAACAGCGCTAACAGATGAAGAAAACAGTTGATCCTCAGGCAGACAGTTTCAGCTTCTTTTTCTTGGCTTTCAGTACTGGAGGCAGAGAAATCTTAAAGGCTGTTCTGTAATTACAGAGAGGAAAACATTTTTTAATGCTCTAGCGCTGTGAAGTATGAGCCACCCACACAACCTCAAAGGTACTTACTCGCAGGTAGTACAAATGGGGCTGAAATTGCAGAATACTGTAAATTGAAAAAAAAAAAGAAGGAACACTAGGGTGGCTGAGACACAACACAGCTGAGAAACTGTTTTCCTGCCCCCAATATAGAAAAAAAAGAAAAACTAGGTACATGAACTTACTTGACAAACACACAGAACAGACATAACCAATTTCAATGAGATTTCGATGACAGAAGCAAGCAGCCCTGTAGTCAACATGAACTGGGGGTGGCAGGATTAACTGAGATCTCTGATCTTGATCGGGAAGAAATACCCACTGTAAAATAAACAAACAAAAGGAAGGTTTATTTAAAACACGGAGAAAAAATAACGTGAAGCCCACCCTTCTAGGCCTTGAAATGCCAAGGCCTACATTTACTCCTTTCTTCTAAGTACTAGCACCAGCCATCTTGCTGCCAGTCCTTTCTCAGCACGCAAAGGGCGTCCTTCCCTCCAGGCATCAGGGTTGCCGCTGTCTCCTTACCAGCAAGTACTGCAGAAGGGACGGCATCTGGGGCACCTTCAGGTACAGTCCTCCTGTGATGTCACAAGCCTGCAAGACACAGACAGCTTGCTGCCAAACTCACACTGACATAGGCTTGCCAGAGGAGTGAGATTCTCACCAGCAATGCTTTAGGTTTACAAAACCAGAGGGGGATATGCGAATTATTATTATTATTTTGACAGAGTCTTGCTCTGTTACCCAGGCTAGAGTGCAGTGGTGACATCTTGGCTCGCTGCAACCTTCCCCTTCTGGGTTCAAGTGATTCTTCTGCCTTAGTCTCCCGAGTAGCTGGGATTACAGGTGCCTGCCACCATGCCCAGCTAATTTTTGTATTTTTAGTAGAGATGAGGTTTCACTATGTTGGCCAGGCTGGTCTCAAACTCCCGACCTCATGATCCGATCACCTCAGCCTCCCAAAGTGCTGGGATTACAAGCGTGAGCCACTGTGCACGGCCTCTGCTTTCTATCTCTATGGATATACCCATTTGTGACATTTCATGTAAATGCAATCATGCAAAATGTGGCCTTTTGTGAGTCACTCCTTTTACTAAGCACGTTTTCAAGGTCTGTCCATGCTGTAGGATATATCAGCATTTCATTCCTTTTAATAACAAATAATATTCCATTGTATGGATACGGCACCATTTGTTTATCCATTCATCAGTAGACGGACATTTGGGGTGGTTTTCACTTTGGGGTCATTATGAATAATGTCGCTATGAATATTCATGTATTCACATACAAATTTCTGTGGACCCATGTTTATGTTTTCATTTCTCTTGAGTTTATAATAGGAGTATAACTCCAACTGTACCTAGGAAATTAATTGCTGGGTCACATGCTAATTCTTTTCTTTTTTTTTTTTTTTTGACATGGAGTCTCACTCTGTTGCCCAGGCTGGAGTGCAATGGTGCGATCTCAGCTCACCGCAACCTCCGCCTCCTGGGTTCAGGCAATTCTCCTGCCTCAGCCTCCTGAGTAGCTGGGATTACAGGCACACGCCACCATGCCCAGCTAATTTTTTGTATTTTTAGTAGAGACGGGGTTTCACCATGTTGACCAGGATGGTCTCGATCTCTCTACCTCGTGATCCACCCGCCTCGGCCTCCCAAAGTGCTGGGATTACAGGCTTGAGCCACCACGCCCGGCCTCATTTACACATTTAACAACTATTTTAGAGCACTATGCGGGGTTATAGCAGTAAACAGTGTCCATCCTTGTGAAGTTAACGTTCTAGTGGAGAAGACAGAGAGTAAATCAGTTAAGTAAATGCAAAAATAATGTTATAGGTTATGACCACTTCTATGAAGAAAAATAAAGCAGGGTAAGGGGAGAGGGAGTAACAATGACACTGGTGGTCAGGGAAGGCTTCTCTGAGGAGGTGGCACAGAAGTAGAGACCTGAAGGCAGGCAGGGAGTAGGCCATGCAAACACCTGAAGGAAGAGCTTGCAAGCAGAAAGAACAGCTAAAGCAGGGACCCTCTGGCGGAAGCAGGCCTGTTTCAAGCAGTAGCAAGGACGCGGGTGGAGCCAGATGGGAGAGGGAGAGTGTGACAGATTCCGGCAAAAGGTTCCCACGAGCCTCAGCAGGTAGCATCTGAAAGGCCCTGGCAGGCCCCGACTCTGGGTTTTAGTTGACATGTGATGACAGGCCATGGGAGGGTTTTAAGCAAGTGAGCACCATGTTCGAATTTATATTAGGTTGGTGAAAAGTAATTGCAGTTTTTGCTGTTAGATTACAGGCATGCACCACCACGCTTGGCTAATTTTTCCATTTTTAGTAGAGATAGGTTTCTCCATGTTGGTCAGGCTGGTCTCAAACTCCCGACCTCAGGTGATTTGCCCTCCTCAGTCTCCCAAAGTGCTGGGATTACAGGTGTGAGACACCGCACTTGGCCAAGAAAGGTTTAAATAATAAAATACACATCATATACCTACGATCAGCTGAAGAAACAGTATAATCTTAGAACCTTTGAAGCCTATGAAATTCCATCTGGACCTTGCTCTCCTCATCCTTCATCTGCAGCAGTAACCTAAATTCAGGGTTTGTCACAGTTTTGTGCTTGTAACTGATCCTTTAGGAAACAACATTTGTGGCCAAAAAACATCTAACATAAGCTTGGTAATTTCTTCAGACTTTAGGGTTAGGGTTTTGTTTCCCTTTCAAGTTAAAGTAAAATTCAGTTTTTGTCTTTTTCATTAAAAAGCAACATCTGGCTTTGAGAGCAGAGAGAACAGCTAGCGCAGTGATCCTCTGGCTGAAGCAGGCCTGTTTCAGGCAGTAGCAAGGAGGCGGGTGGGGCCAGATGGGAGAGGGAGAGTGTGAAAGATGCAGGGCAAAACGATCCCAGGAGCCTCAGCAGGTAGCACAGTGGCTCACGCCTGTAATCCCAGCACTTTGGGAGGCTGAGGTGGGTGAATCACGAGGTCAGGAGTTCAAGATCAGCCTGGCCAAGATGGTGACACCTCGTCTCTACTAAAAATACAAAAATCAGCCGGGTGTGGTGGCACAAGCCTGTAATCCCAGCAACTCAGGAAGCTGTAGCAGAGAACTGCTTGAACCCAGGGGGGAGGTTGCAGTGAGCCAAGATCCCACCACTGCACTCCAGCGTGGGTGACAAAGGGAGACTGTCTCAAAGGAAAAAGAAAAAGCAACATCTGATAGTGCTGTCCATAGAAATATAATGCAAGCAATATGTAATTTAAAATTTTCTAGTAGCTCCCTAAGAAAAGGGGAAATAAATACATAAAATTAGGTTCAGGCCAGGCATGGTGGCTCACGCCTGTAATCCCAGCACTTTGGGAGGCCAAGGTGGGCAGATCACAAGGTCAGGAGTTCGAGACCAGCCTGGCCAACATGGTGAAACCCTGTCTCTACTAAAAATACAAAAATTAGCCGGGCGCAGTGATGGGCGCCTATAAACCCAGCTACTTGGGAGGTTGAGGCAGGAGAAACGCTTGAACCCGGGAGGCAGAGGTTGCAGTGAACTGAGACCATGCCACTGCACTCCAGCCTGGGTGACAGAGCAAGACTCCGCCTCAAAAAAAAAAAAAATTTGGGCCGGGCGCGGTGGCTCAAGCTTGTAATCCCAGCACTTTGGGAGGCCGAGGCGGGTGGATCACGAGGTCGAGAGATCGAGACCATCCTGGTCAACATGGTGAAACCCCGTCTCTACTAAAAATACAAAAAATTAGCTGGGCATGGTGGCACGTGCCTGTAATCCCAGCTACTCAGGAGGCTGAGGCAGGAGAATTGCCTGAACCCAGCAGGCGGAGGTTGCGGTGAGCCGAGATCGCGCCATTGCACTCCAGCCTGGGTAACAAGAGTGAAACTCCGTCTCAAAAAAAAAAAAAAAAAAAAAAAAAATTAGGTTCAATAACATGTTTTATTTAACCCAATATACCCAAAGCATTTTCATTTTGAATTGTAATCAATAAAAAATCAGTAATTTTCATAACTAGCCACACAAAGCATGATTTTAAAACATACCTGTTGGAGGAGCCCTGAATCGGAGTCTAAAACACAGGCATCAATCAAAATATTCTGAAAGAAACATTTTGAAGATATTACAGGAGTAACAATAATGACCACCCTACACTGAGAACCTACTACACGCCATACTCTATGCTTCAAATAGCTTGCTCAATACGCATCATGACTCTGCATGGTAGATATTTCATTTGCATTTGGCATCTGAAGCACCCAGGACATGGCTGGGCTGTGGTCACAGAGCCAGCAGGTGGCAAAGCTGTCACCCCACTCGGCCTATCTCCAAAATTCATGCTTTTTTCTCTACATCAGGCTGCCACTCCACAATAGAGAACATTATGCAAAGCTACAGCAGCATTTCACATGAAAATTAAAAGTTTTAAGAAGGTTTTCTTTCTTTATAAATATATCAAAGAAGAAAATGTATTATACTTCATCTGAACGTGTCAGCTCTTTGCAAAGTAAAAATACTGAATCTTTTTTTTTTTTTTGAGATGGAGTTTCACTCTTGTTACCCAGGCTGGAGTGCAATGGCGCGATCTTGGCTCACTGCAACCTCCATCTCCTGGGTTCAAGCAATTCTCCTGCCTCAGCCTCCCAAGTGTTGGGACTACAGGCGCACGCCACCATGCCCAGCTAATTTTTGTATTTTTAGTAGAAACGGGGTTTCACCATGTTGACCAGGATGGTCTCGATCTCTTGACCTCGTGATCCACCCGCCTCAGCCTCCCAAAGTGCTGGGATTATAGGCGTGAGCCACCGCGCCCGGCCAAAATACTGAATCTTTATAGACCTCACCACGGCAAAATGATAAAGAAATTGAGGCAAGGTTTATACAGCAAACTGTCAAACCAGGGATTCTTGGCATGGGGTCCAAGGATGGGCTAACGGGGTGACCTGAATACCACAAACTCTATGCAAAACCGTGGTTGAGTGGATATTGTTTTGGGAATGCATCAGATTCTCAAGTGGTCCAGGACCCAAAATAGAGAAAAGACTACAGCACAATACAGATATGGATTCCTAGCCCATTCACAAGGCTATTTAATCAGAATATCTCAGAGTAGAGCATTCCGAAAATGAAACTGACTCCTTCTTTCATGAAACAAATACTTTAAAAGGTAGGCTCTTGGTTCACCTGTTTCTGTGCTGCGAAGATGACATTCATGAAGTTCATATACTGCAACGCACTGTCTTCTGCTGCCTTAATCACCTAAAAATCACAGCCATGTCAATTCTGCTCAGGCACCTCCCAGTTCTCTCACACCAGTGTCACACAATACACTGTGAACCACAACCATTATTCCAGTCTGTCTTCCCATTTATCATTATTAAATGATATCTAAAGGATAAAGATGACAGTAACATTTCCCCCCAAATCCTACCACCCAGCAACAGTCCATGTAAGGGTTTGATGAACTCATTCTCAAGAGCACCTATGTAGGTAGGTATATACAACACACACACACACACAAAATATACACACATGTACATATGCCCAAAATACACATATGCACACACAAAATATACACATGCATGCACACCCAAAACACACACACCCAAAATACACACTCAAAATATACACATGCACACTCAAAACACACACACCCAAAAAACACACACATGCACACACCCAAAGCACACACATGCCCAAAATACACACGTGCACATATACCCCAAACACACCCAACATACACACACCCTAAATACATACACAACCAAAACACACACATACACAAAATGCACACATACACATACCCGAAATACAGGCACACACACCCAAAATACACCCTGAAAATATATACACCCAAAGAGTACACACATCCCAAAATAAGCACACCCCCAAAATATACACGTCCAAAATACATACACACACAAATACACATATACCCAAAACACACATACCCCCACACCCAAAATATACCCCCAAAAAACACATCCCACACACATCTAAAATGCACACACACCACAAAATACATACACGCCAAAATATACTCACCCCAAATACACAAACCCAAAATACACACACCCAAAACACACATACATCCAAGATATACATACACACACCCAAAATGCACACACTCAAAATACACACACAGGTGTCAGGATGATTATCTAGGATTCTGCAACCTGCTTTTTCAGTCCACAATACATGTGGAAAAAATACTTTAATGTTGATGAATTAGAATATATACTATGCTTCTTGCTGACTTCATAAATATTCACTATTTAAGCAGTTTCCAATTCTCCATTTTAAACAATGCTCTGATGACACCCTCATATACCCTCTGCACAACTCTCTAATACTTCCAGAAAATAAGCAGTGATTGATTACTAAAGTATATGAACATTTAATTTCGATACAGATTACCAAAATGCACTCCAGAAAAATTTTTACCAATTTATCCTCCCATCAGCAATGCATGAGAATAATCAATCCGCAACTTCACCATCAACCTTGGGAACTGCCAGTTTTTTCATTTGTGCTGAGCAACAATGAAAATCTCATTATTTGACATGTTTTTGCTTACTAGTAAGACTGAACATACGGTCAAATGCTAAATTGACCTTTTGCATTTCTTCTTTTGCAGACTGCTTGTTTTCTACCTGTTTTTCTTTTCTTTTTTTTTTTAGACGGAGTTTCGCTCTTGTTACCCAGGCTGGAGTGCAATGGCGCGATCTCGGCTCACCGCAACCTCCGCCTCCTGGGTTCAGGCAATTCTCCTGCCTCAGCCTCCTGAGTAGCTGGGATTACAGGCACGCGCCACCATGCCCAGCTAATTTTTTTTGTATTTTTGGTAGAGACGGGGTTTCACCATGTTGACCAGGATGGTCTCGATCTCTTGACCTTGTGATCCACCCGCCTCGACCTCCCAAAGGGCTGGGATTATAGGCTTGAGCCACCATGCCGGCTCTACCTGTTTTTCTAAAGCTTAACTTTTAACAATTAATTTATAAGAACTGCTTTTTATTTTGGAAATATTGGATTAATTTTCTGTCAGGTAGCTCTGCTGGAAAAACTTTTCCTAAAACGTTTTCCTTCATCCTTGTTTTGGGAGTTTCATATTTTCAAGATTTTAAGCTTTGAGTTTCACATCATGCTTAGCAAGGCACTCATCTTCCCAAATTACCAAGATTATTTTATTCCGGCACGTCCTCTGCCTCCCAAGTTCAAGGTATTCTCCTGCCTCAGCCTCCTGAGTAGCTGAGATTATAGGCGTGCACCACCACACCTAGCTAATTTTGTATTTTGAGTAGAGATAAGGTTTCATCATGTTAGCCAGGCTGGTCTCTAACTTCCGACCTCAAGTCATCCGTCTGCCTCCACCTTCCAAAGTGCTGTGATTACAGGTGTGAGCCACCGCACCTGGCCTCCATTTTGTTTTTTAATTGTCTATAGTTGTCATATAAACAAAGTAATTATTTTTTTAATCTTACCAATATCCTTGATTTCATTTCCTGATTATCTATAAAGAGAAAAAAGCAGAATAAAATTTAACTAAACCTTACTAAACATACATGGCTTCCTAATCAATTTTTAAACAGCTCAGCAAAGACATATTAGTAAAATAAGTAGGATTACGGTTCTCATAGAAAAATGCAGGCTCTTACCTTTAATTTCCTTGTTCATTCTATGAATGTCTTAATTTTTTAACATTAAGGAATACAAAAATATTATTTGACTTCATACATATTTATAGTAAAAAGAAAAATAACCTCCAATTTTAAATAAACCCAGCATCTACCTAGCTAAGAAAGGAAATGCTCCACTTACCAACATGAGAGCAATTGAGGGCTTCAGTTACTAACTCTGCAGTCAACTGGGCTTTGTAATCTGACCAAAATATAATCTTTGTCTCAGAAAATTAAAATTACCAACACTTGACTATCCTATTATTATCTACCATGTCCTAAATTTGAGTCCTGGGACAAGTATTAATTCACAAAGATGTTCAGGCAACCCACATCAAACTCTAGGACAAAGGAATCACTCAATACTGGCCCTCCCCCAAAAATTAATGCCATAAGACTGAGAAAACGTCACACAGATAAAATGGAAAGGTATTGCCCTATACTACGTGGAAAACAATCTGTTCACCAATGGAGAAGTGGCCACTCATTTACTAAGCTTTAGGGCTCCTAAGCAGCTTTTAAAAATCAAACACTGTTCCCAAAGTCAAGAAGATGAAAATGTTTTAGAAGTTCTAATTTATCAAAATACGAAACAAGAAAGCAGCCTGAAGCAGCGCTTCCTGCAGGCAGAAAGACAGAATGGAGAAGTTGGAGTTTTCTCACTCTTCCCACTTCCAGTTTTTACGGCTTGCCTTAGAAAACATTTCACAGCTGACTGCGCATGGTGCTCACACCTGTAATCCTAGCACTTTGGGAGGCTGAGGTGGGTGGATCACTTGAGGTCAGGAGTTTGAGACCAGCCTGGCCAACTTGGTGAAGCTACATCTCTACGAAAATACAAAAAAAATTAGCTGGGCATGGTGGCGGGTGCCTGTCTCAGCTACTCAGGAGGCTGAGGCAAGAGAATTGCTTGAATCCAGGGGGCGAAGGTAGCAGTGAGCCAACACTGTGCCACTGCACTCCAACTTGGGTGACAGTGAGACTCTGTCTCAAAAAAAAAAAAAAAAAATTTCAAAGCCAATGTAAACTATTTTTTTTTAAAGTTACCTTCTACTTCAGGGTACTCACACCTCCCATTAAAGGGCACCCAAGGTCCTAACAAATGTCTCAAGTTCATATATGTTTATTACAGAAGACACCTTTTAAATGATTCAGACACTGAGGATACAGCAAAGGGCTTTGGCCAGGGATCCTGCCAGCAAAGTTTCTGTATGTTGACCCTTTATGTCACCTGTGAATAACAGAAAACATTTAAAAGGGAATATTTAAGTACTTGAACTAAGCATGCTTTCAAATCAAAGCATTCTTCAGGAATAAAATCAAACACGACATTTTCAAACTAGGTTTAAAAACATAGCAATGTGTTCTTGTTAATGGTTAACTAAGCAGCTTTTTAACCTTTTCTCAATTTAAAACATCCTGGTGTTTGTTCACGGGCCAGTGGGATGGCAGGGGGAACAGGGAGTTAGTGTTTAATAGGTACAGAATTTCAGTTTGTAAAGAGGAGAAAGTTCTGACTATGGATGGTGGTGATGGTTGCAAAACAAGGCAAATATACGCAACATTACTGAACTGTACATTTAAATATTATTAAAGGCCGGGCGCGGTGGCTCAATCCTGTAATCCCGGCACTTTGGGAGGCCGAGGCGGGTGGATCACAAGGTCAAGAGATCGAGACCATCCTGGTCGACATGGTGAAATCCCGTCTCTACTAAAAACACAAAAAAATTAGCTGGGCATGGTGGGGTGTGCCTGTAATCCCAGCTACTCGGGAGGTGGAGGCAGGAGAATTGCCTGAACCCAGGAGGCGGAGGTTGTGGTGAGCTGAGATCGCGCCACTGCACTCCAGCCTGGGTAACAAGAGCAAAACTCCGTCTCAAAAAAATAAATAAAATAAAAATAAATAAATGAATAAATATTATTAAAATGCTAAATTTTATGGTATGTAAATTTTACATTAAAAATTCTAAAAATCAGTAAAATGGCAAATTTTGTTACTTGTATTTACCACACAAACACAAAAAAGATCCTGTTTTTACTTGGAAAGGTTCTAGTTTATTCCTGGTCTACCTGGTACAAAATGTCGTGCATAACTCTAGCACCCTGGACAGGGCACCAAGCTCTGAGGCGCCTGCCCTCCATCTCCCACCATCCCCTCCTTCCCATCACTGCGATCCGCCAGTGCACGGGAGACTGGAAAAACTCTTTCCTCTTGCCATGAGAAGCAGGGAGGAGTTTGCCACTTGTTTGGTGACTCGGGTGAAAAAAGTCACTCAAGAAATCCAAATCCTAAAACTGCAGTTCAAGAGGGCAAGGAGCCCCGATTGACACTCCATGCCAATCAGCCTAGAGCTGGTCCCTGAGAATTGACACCCCATGGGTGAGGTCACCACAAAAGGTCTTGAACACTGTACTGTGAGGCTGAGCTGAGACTTAATCCTGGAGGCCAGTGACTTTCAAAGTGAGATTCGGAACCAGCTATAGGGGCATCACCTGGGACTGTACTAGAAATACAAATTCTCGGGACCTCCCTAGACCCAGTGAATCAGAAACTGTGAGTGAGGCCTGACACTATCTTAACAGGTTTATAATTTACAAACCATAAAATTCTGCTCTAAAAGTACTTTTAGGTATATGATTCAATTATTTTTAGTAAATTTACAATTATGCAACCATCATCACCCTCCAATTTTAGTACAGTTTCCATTACCCCAAAAGATCACTTGAGCCCATTTGCAATGACTCCCCTGTCCCTGCCCAGCCCTGGGCAACCACTAACCTACTTTCTATCTCTCTAGAACTGCCTTTTCCCCTCAGGTGATTCTGATTCAAGCTAAAGTTTGAAAACCACCACCTGAAGGCAACAGGGAGCCAGGAAAGGCCTGTAAGGCCAGGAACCGTAGCTTCGATTTTTAAGATGATAACTCTAAAGCCTGTAATCCCAGCACTTTGGGAGGCTGAGGCGGGTGGATCACGAGGTAGAGAGATCGAGACCATCCTGGTCAACATGGTGAAACCCCGTCTCTACTAAAAGTGCAAAAAAAAAAATTAGCTGGGCATGGTGGCACGTGCCTGTAATCCCAGCTACTCAGGAGGCTGAGGCAGGAGAATTGCCTGAGCCCAGGAGGCGGAGGTTGCGGTGAGCCAAGATCGCGCCATTGCACTCCAGCCTGGGTAACAAGGGCGAAACTCCGTCTCAAAAAAAAAAAAAAAAAAAAAAAAAAAAAAAAAAAAAAGATGATAACTCTAGAGGCTGAGTGGAAAGACTTGACTGGGGAGACAGGAGTCCGAAACCCAGTTAGAAGCTCTAACAGTCATCTAGAGCAGTGGCTCTAAACGTGGGGTGAATGTGCTCTACAGGGGACATTGGGCAATGTCTGAAGATAGCTGGTTCTCACAACTGGGGGGTATTATGATGTCTAGTGGTCCAAGGCCAGAAGTGCTGCTAAACATCCTACAAGGCACAGGACAGTTGCCACAACAAAGAATTATCCAGCCCAAAATGTCAACAGTGTCGAGGCTGATCATGGTGACAATAAGGGATGGGGGCTGGGTGTGACGGCTCTTGCCTGTAATCCCAGCACTTTGGGAGGCGAAGGCAGGAGGACAGCTTGAGTCCAGGAGCTCAAGACCAGCCTGGGTAACATAGCAAGACCCCATCGCTATTAAAAACAATTTTTTAAAATTAAAAATAAAAAGATGACAATAAGGAGTGGGATTCTGAAGACCCTTCTGAGGCTAAACGACTAGGATTATGTAGCTGATTATTATGTTGGTTATGAGGAGTCAAAAATGAAAGCTTTAGGTTTAGAAAACTAGGTAGATGGGGGCGGACAGAAATAGGGAATAGAAATGGTGTGACTGAGAACAAAGATAATGAGACTAGCCTGGGCCACGTCAAGAGACTGTGGGACGCTGAAAAGGAGGCATTTGAGCTTGAAAGAAAGTCTGGGTTAGAGACAAAATTGGAAAGTGTCCATATACGAAAGATAATTAAAGGCAAAAGTGGATGAGAACATACAGAGGGAGAAAACATGAAAACCATGTGCGGAATTACAAACATATTTTAAGAGACAAGATGAAGGAAAAGCCAAAAATAGAGACTATGAAATAATGTTTCAAGAAAAGAGGAAAAACAGGTCACAGGGCGTTCTTAGAAGCATGTTTCAAGAAGTAGAGGCTGGTCAGGGGCGTCAAATGCCATAGAGGCTTGTCAAATAATGCACCGACTTTGATAAAAATGATTTTTCAAAAGAGACAACATGCATGTATACAGTATAAAGAATCTCACATCTTTGAACTTAAAGCCTACAGGCCTCCAAAACCAACTCTATTTGCAAAATAACAATTTAAAAAAGCTGTTACTTTTGGTCATTAGATCTTTAATCTCTTCAGCAATAACTTCATTTGCTGAGGTTAAAAGTTCGTATTTTCCATCTTTACTCCCAGAAGGATTAAATTCAGAAGGAGGGTTGCCAGGGTCTCCAAAGAAGTCTCCAAGTCTGCCATTCTTTCCAGGATATAAGAATCGGCTGAAACAGCAGGGGGAAAAAACCTGGTTACACCAGGACTCACGGCCCATGCTCACTCATGATCAGAACGAAATTCAGCAGAGACAACAAACAAAATTATGACAATCTGGGACTCACAAGATTCCACAGTAAATTTCATTGTTTAAAAATGTGTAAGATAAAATTTAAAAAGAAAAAGGGCATTAAAAACAAAGAAAAAAATACATAAAATAGGCAAATTGGCAAACATTTGTCTAGCACCACAGAATGTTTTACGGGTTCCAGTGTTTTCTGAAAAATGTGGGGAAATAAAGAGGGCATTGGGCTGTAATCTCCAAAATTTTGCTGCCAAGGGGTGCCCATGCTTCCTTTCTCAAATGACAACCACAACAGGTTCACACCAAATTCTCACTCACTACCAGTTTATTATTTAAGGTACACATCTAGCCCAGTAATAAAAATCTGGTCCAAAGGTCCCTGAAAAGATTCTCCTACTGATTCATGACTTTTTTTTTTTTTTTTTTTGAGACGGAGTCTGGCTCTGTCGCCCAGCCTGGAGTGCAGTGCAATGACCTCAGTTTGCTGTAACCTCTGCCTCCCAGATTCAAGCGATTCTCCTGCCTCAGCCTCCCGAGTAGCTGGGATTACAGGCGCCCGCCACCATGCCTGGCTAAATTTTTTGTATTTTTAGTAGAGATGGGGTTTCACCATGTTGGCCAGGCTAGTTTTGAACTCGACCTCAAGTGATCTGCCCGCCTTGGCTTCCCAAAGTGCTGGGATTACAGGTGTTTTGAGGCACCGTGCCCAGCCCTTTTTTCTTTTTTTTTTTTTTAGACACACCCTCTCTCTTGTTGCCCAGACTAGAGTGCAGTGGCGTGACCTCGGCTCACTGCAACCTTCACCTCCTGGGCTCAAGTGATTCTCATGCCTCCTGAGTAGTTGGAATTACAGGCATGTACCACCACGCCCAGCTAATTTTTTGTATTTTTAGTAAAGACATGTTTTCACTATGTTGGCTGCTATGAATGGCTGGTCTCAAACTCCTGACCTGAAGTGATCTGCCCACCTGAGCCTCCTGAAGTGCTGGGATTACAGGCGTGACCTTGTGACTTTTAAGATAATCAGGGCTGGGCGCAGTGGCTCACGCCTGTAATCCCAACGCTTTGGGAAGCCAAGGTGGGTGGATCATGAGGTCAAGAGATTGAGACCATCCTGGCCAACATGGTGAAACCCCGTCTCTACTCCACTGCACTCCAGCCTGGTGACAGAGTGAGACTCTGTCTCAAAAAAAAAAAAAAAAAAAAAGGATAATCAGGTAGAGAACATTTTTGATTTTAAAAACAACAAAAAACAAAAAAAACTTTGCCTGGTATAGTTTTTACTGGTATTTTAACCAAACTAGCGTCATCTTTTCATCCAATTCTGAGAAAAAAAATGTATCGAGGATGGGAATGAGAGTATGTGTTTGGTGGCCATGGGCTCTTTTGCCCCACCAGAGGAAGCAGGCAGCCCTAAGAACCGAGAAAACCTGAAAGCTAGCCATATGCCTGAGAGCTAGCCATACAAAGTATGTTGGTAAGCAAGAGTCACTTCTACTGTAATGTGGTGATTAAGACACAGGAGAGCCAGGCGTCGTGGCATATCCCTGTAATATGTGTAATCCAAGCACTTGGGGATGCTGAGGTGAAAGGATTGCTTGAGCCCAGGAGAGTAAGACCAGCCTGGGCAACATAGTGAGACCCCCATCTCTACAAAAAATACAAAAATTAGCTGAGTGTGGTGGTGCACACCTGTCATCCCAGCTACTTGGGAGGCTGAGGCAAGAGGATCACTTATGCCCAGAAGGTCAGAGGCTGCAGTGACCCATGATTGTGCCAGTGCACTCCAGTCTAGGTGACAGAGCAAGACCCTGTCTCAAAAAAAAAAAAAAAAAGACATAGAAGAGCTGTGTCTTACATGCACATTTAACTCTTCTGTCAGTGCATCATGTGAGAAGTAAGTACGGTTCAAATTATTCATAAAACTTTTGCTGTATCTGTGGCCACATTTACATAGCTGCAGGCTACGTACCATCTTGCAGTGGGTCTAACACAGCCAGTTTCACAGCAGTGTTAGAAACCACCACTGTTTCTTCTGCCAAGCACCAGATGGAGTAGTTGGCTTGGGTTTAGAAGCCAGTGTTTTAAGAAAAATCCTTATTTCTAAGCACCAGATCCACTCACAGAACAGAGAAACGGTCACACCCTGAGAGCTATGCAGAACCTAAAGGAAACAGAATCACATCCCCCATTTTACTTGCACTCTGGGGCAGACATAAAATGAGAAGGCAGGTGAGGGAAAGTAGCTGCCCAATTTGATAGCTCTCTCTCTCTTTGCCTAAATAATATAGTTTGATCTGTGCAGGCTGGGCGCAGTAGCTCATGCCTGTAATCCCAGCACGTTGGGAAGCCGAGGTGGGTGGATCACGAGGTCAGGAGATGGAGACCATCCTGGTCAACATGGTGAAACCCTGTCTCTACTAAAAACACAAAAAATTAGCTGAGTATGGTGGCACGTGCCTGTAGTCCCAGCTACTTGAAAGGCTGAGGCAGAACTGCTTGAACCTGGGAGGCAGAGGTTGCAGTGAGCCAAGATTGCACCACTGCACTCCAGCCTGGTGACAGAGCAATATTGTCTCAAAAAAAAAAAAAAAAAAAAAAAACTGTGCAAATTACATGAGTCATACTATCTACCAATAATGAGGCTTGCAAAATTCATGGATATCGCAATGTACACGTACTGGCTCTTGGTGCTGTGGCTATTCACTGGTACAGAAGACATTTTCTTTTGCAGGAGAGTAGGAACAATACATGTCAACTGGCACAAAAAGCTCATAAATGTTAAGCACTGAAGAGGAAAAGCAATCACAATGGTCATACCTTTCTTGAATGTGACTTGCTATGACAGCAAGTTTGTTGGAACGATTCATGAATAAATGAGAATTTCCCAGTACCATCACAGCATCCATGCATTTGGATAAAGTAAACTGTTTAAAAAAAAAAAAAAAAAGACATTAGAAAAACAAATTAGCTATCCAAATAACTATGTCAGGTCTTGACATTAAGATTTCATTTCGGCTGGGTGCAGTGGCTCAAGCCTGTAATCCCAGCACTCTGGAAGGCCAAGGTGGGAGGATTGCTTGAGTCCACGAGTTTGAGACCAGCCTGGGCAACATAATGAAACCTTAGGTCTATAAAAAATAAACAAAACTAGCCAGGCATGGTGGTGTGCACCTGTAGTCCTAGCTACTCTGGAGGCTGAGGTAGGAGGATTGCTTGAGCCCTGGAGATCCAGACTGCAATGGGCCAAGATTGTAGTACTGTACTGCAGCCTGGGCAACAGAGCAAGACCTGGTATTAAAAAATAAATAAATAACGTCATTTAAATTTTAGACAAGTATTCACTGTTAAAAATTTGCTCAGGAGCTCCGAAGCCATAAACAAAAACACTTGAAAACTATAGTTTTCTAATTTTACTTACATGAAATCATATATACATCAGCACAATATTCCACAAATATTCGCAGCATAACATTTAAGGAATAACAAACAAGTCACACATCTTCTGTGATAAAATTTCCAGCAAACTATTACTATATGTGGAGTAGATAATTAATACATACTGATAAAACTGAAGATTTTTAAGCTTTTAATTCGTTTGTTCACTAAGTATACTGAGCCACTACTATATGTCTGGCATATACTTAGTGAACCATATAGTGGTTGCTCAGTATATTTAGTGGGTAAATGAATTAAAAACTTAAAGTTTGAAAAAACAAATACAGAATATCTCTTCTTTCATTGAGCTCACCTTCCCACAAGAACTAATATTAAGAAATATGTCAGTATTTTTTTTTTTTTTTTGGTGCTCTGTATGTTCAGAGAAACTTCTCTAGTAACAAAGAAATTATCTTTAAGGCACGGTCTTCATAAGTAGTCATTTTCATACCCCTGGAATAAGGCCTGTTTCTCTTAAAGAAATACTTCAGGTAGAAAACAAAACACTGGTGGTTGGGCATGGTGGCTCACGCCTATAATTCCAACACTTTGGGAGGCCAAGGCAGGCAGATCACCTGAGGTCAAGAGTTGGAGACCAGCCTGGCTAACATGGCAAAACCCTGTCTCTACTTAAAATACAGAAATTAGTAGGGTGTGGTGGCACATGCCTGTAGTCCCAGCTACTCGGGATGCTGAGACAGGAGGATTGCTTGAGCCCAGAAGGTAGAGGCTGCAGTGAGCTGAGATCATGCCAGTGCACTGCAGCCTGGGTGACAGAGTAAGACTCCATCTCAAAAAAAAACCACTGGTAAATTTCACCCTACTGGAAAAACAACTTTGGCAAAAAGTGACAATATAAATAAAAGTGAAAGACAAGTTATAAACTAGGAAAAAAAATAGTTACAACACATGGCAAGTAATGGGTTAATCTTTTAATACAAAGAGTGCCCATAAATCACTACTTTTAAAAGAACCGCACACCATGAATATCAAAAGAAAAAACTGAGTGATGTCCCAAGAGAAATGTAAACGGCCATGAAATACACTAAAAGTAAATTGATATTACATTGTTTTTTGCGCCTCATATTGACAAAAGATGAAATAAGGAGAATGAACAATCTTGTGTTGGTACAAGAAAAAAGGAACTCTCGGCCGGGCGCGGTGGCTCAAGCCTGTAATCCCAGCACTTTGGGAGGCCAAGGCGGGTGGATCACGAGGTCAAGAGATCAAGACCATCCTGGTCAACATGGTGAAACCCCGTCTCTACTAAAAATACAAAAAATTAGCTGGGCATGGTGGCATGTGCCTGTAATCCCAGCTACCCAGGAGGCTGAGGCAGGAGAATTGCCTGAACCCAGGAGGCAGAGGTTGCGGTGAGCTGAGATCACGCCATTGCACTCCAGCCTGGGTAACAAGAGCAAAACTCCGTCTCAAAAAAAAAAAAAAAAAAAAGAACCGACAAGAGGTCGGATCTGGCCCACGGGCCCCAGTTTGTCAACCCCTATGCTAGGCTATGAAACAAGCCTTGCTTCTTTTTGAGATAGGGTCTCACTTCATCACCCAGGCTGGAGTGCAGTGGCATGATCTCAGCTCACTACAACCAACCTCTGCCTCCTGAGTAGCTCGTACTACAGGCACATGCCACCACACCTGGCTAATTTTTTTGTATTTTTCATAGAGATGGGGTATCGCCATATTGGCCAGGCTGGTCTCCAACTCCTGACCTCGTGATCTGCCCATCTCAGCCTCCCAAAGTGCTGGGATTACAGGTGTGAGCCACCATGCCCGGCCTGGAAGTTTCTAAAAAAGTTACACATCTACCTGTATGACCCACCATTCTACTGCCAAATATGCACCCAAGAAAAAGAAAAATATATGTCTATGAAAAGACTGGTATATGACTGGGCACGGTGGCTCACGCCTATAATCCCTACACTTTGGTAGGCTGAGGCAGATGGATCACCTGAGGTCAGGAGTTCGAGACTAGCCTGGCCAACATGATGAAACCCCAACTCCACTAAAAATACAAAAAATAAGCTGGGCGTGGTGGCACGTGCCTGTAATCAGCTACGCAGGAGGCTGAGGCAGGAGAATAGCTTGAACCGAGAGGCAGAGGTTGCAGTGAGCCGAGATCGTGTCATTGCACTCCAAGCCTGAGCAACAAGAGCAAAACTCCATCTCAAAACATAGATACATAAATAAAAATAAATAAATAAGAAGACTGGTATACAAATGTTCATAGCACCTTTATCTGTAATAGACAAAAATTCGAACCAACCTAAATATCCATGAACAAGAGAAGAGATAAACAAATTGTGTGATATCTATATAATGGAACACTAGCAATAAAAATAAATGAACTATGGATACATATAACATTAACAAATCTCAAAATAATTATGATCAGTTGGCTGGGAGCAGTGGCTTACACCTGTAATCCCAGCACTATGGGAGGCCAAGGTGGGCAGATCACTTGAGGTCAGGAGTTTGAGACCAGCCTAGCTAACACGGCAAAACCCCATCTCTACTAAAAATACAAAAATTAGCCAGGTGTGGTGGCACACACCTATAATCCCAGCTGCTCGGGAGACTGAGACAGAAGAATCACTTGAACCCTGGAGGTGGAGGCTGCAGTGAGCCAAGATCATGCCACTGCACTCCTGCCTGGGTGACAGAGCAAGACTCTGTCCCCTCAAAAAAACAGAAACAGGCCAAAAAAACCTCCCCACTACATACTGTTTGATTCTGTTTACATAAAAAAAAATCTAGGGCCAGGCGCGGTGGCTCAAGCCTGTAATCCCAGCACTTTGGGAGGTCGAGGCGGGTGGATCACGAGGTCGAGAGATCGAGACCATCCTGGTCAACATGGTGAAACCCCGTCTCTACTAAAAATACAAAAAATTAGCTGGGCATGGTGGCACGCGCCTGTAATCCCAGCTACTCAGGAGGCTGAGGCAGGAGAATTGCTTGAACCTGGGAGGCGGAGGTTGCGGTGAACCGAGATCGCGCCATTGCACTCCAGCCTGGGTAACAGAGCGAAACTCTGTCTCAAAAAAGAAAAAAAAAAATCTAGAAAATCTAGAAAATGCAAACTAATCTACAGTAACAGAAAGAGATCAAGAGTTGCTTGGGAGTGAGGACAGGCAAAGAGAGTGTGGTAGAGAGTGGGACCACATTACGAACAATCATGAAGAATCAGCCAGGTGCAGTGGCTCACTCCTCTAATCCCAACACTTTAGGAGGCCAAGGCGGGCAGATCATACGAGGCCAGGAGTTCAAGATGAGCCTGGACAACGTGGCAAAAACCCCATCTCTACTAAAGATACAAACAATTAGCTGGGCGTGGTGGTGTATGCCTGGAGTCCTAAGTACTAGGGAGGCTAAGACATGAGAATCACTTGAAACTGGGAGGCAGAGGTGCAGTGAGCCAAGACTGCACCACTGCACTCCAGCCTGGGTGACAGAGTGAGACTCCATCTAAAAAAACAAAACAAACAAACAAACAAAAATTAACTCAAAATATGACAAATGAGGGCATGGTGGTACACGCCTTTCTTCCCAAGTCGGAAGGCTGAGGCAGGAGGATTTCTGGAGAACAGGAGATAGAGGCTGCAGCGAGCCACGATCACGCCACTGTACTCCAGCCTGGGTGACAGAGACCTTGTCAATAAAATAAAAAATAAAAATAAAAAAATAGAGACAAATACCTCATGTTCTCACTTATAAGTGGGAGCTAAAAAAATGTGATTACATGGGGTAGAAAGTGGAAAGATGGCCGGGCGCGGTGGCTCAAGCCTGTAATCCCAGCACTTTGGGAGGCCGAGGCGGGTGGATCACGAGGTCGAGAGATCGAGACCATCCTGGTCAACATGGTGAAACCCCGTCTCTACTAAAAATACAAAAAATTAGCTGGGCATGATGGTGCGTGCCTGTAATCCCAGCTACTCAGGAGGCTGAGGCAGGAGAATTGCCTGAACCCAGGAGGCGGAGGTTGCGGTGAGCCGAGATCGCGCCATTGCACTCCAGCCTGGGTAACAAGAGCAAAACTCCGTCTCAAAAAAAAAAAAAAAAAAAAAAAAAAAAAAAAAAAAGAAAGTGGAAAGATAGATAACAGAGACCAGAAAGGATGAGTGGGGAGGGAACAGGAGAGAATAAAGACAAGTAGGTTACAGGTACAAACGTACAGTAAGAAGAAGTAAATTCAGCCAGGCATAGTGGCTCACGCCTGTAATCCCAGCACTTTGGGAGGCTGAGGCGGGTGGATCACAAGGTCAGGAGTTGGGAGACACGCCTGGCTAACATGGTGAAACCCCAACTCTACTAAAAAAAACAAAAATGAGCCGGGCATGGTAACACATGCCTATAATGCCAGCTACTTGGGAGGCTGAGGCATTACAATCGCTTGAACCTGGGAGGTGGAAGTTGCAGTGAGCCGAGATCACGCCATTGCACTCCAGCTCTAGGCAACAGAGCAAGACTCAGTCTCAGGAAAAAAAAAAAAAAAAAAAATAATAATATATATATATATATATATATATATATATATATACACACATGTATATACATATACGTAAATTCAATGACTGATAGCACAATAGGGTGACTATGCTTAAAAATTACGTATTGGGCTGGCATGGTGGCTCACGCCTGTAATCCCAACACTGTGGGAGGCTGAAGTGATGGGATTACAGGACTATTCAGGAGGACTGCTTGAAGCCGAGAGTTCAAAACCAGCCTGGGTACATGGTGAGAACCTGTTTCTTCTAAAAACACAAAATTAGCCAGGCATGGTGGTGTGCACCTGTAGTACCAGCTACTCAGTAGGTTGAGGCCAGAGAACTGCTTCAGCCCAGGAATCTGAGGCTGCAATGGGCTATGGTGGCACCACTGCACTCCAGCCTGGGCAACAGAGCAAGACTCCTGTCTCAAAAAAGACAAAACAAGGAAAAATTCTTGATACCGCAGCAACTTGGATGGATCTCAAGGTCATTATGCTGCATAAACAACAGTCATCCTCAAAGATTACCTACTGCATGATCTATAGACAAAATAAAATTATAGAAATGGAGACCCGATTAGTATATTTGCTTTTACTAGGGGTTGGAGATGGGGACTAGGAAGGTTCTGTAACTACTATAGAAGGGGGCTCCTTTGCAGTAAAGCAACAGTTCCATATCCTGATGGTGGAGCTGGTGGACACAGAGATCGATGAATATAGTAAAACTGCACAGAACTACACACACACACACACACAAATACACACACACAAGTGAGCATACATAAAACCTGCAATCTGATTAGGTCTGTAGATTGCATCGATGGTTTTAATACTGTACTACAGTTATGGAAGATGTCACCACTGGAAGAACTTGAGTGATGGGTCTCTGTACGTTTTCTGCTTTCCTATGCCTATATTATTTAAAAATAAAATATTTCAAAATAGAAAGTATTTTTTAAGACCACATATTGTATGGAATTAATACATGAAATGTCCAGAAAAGGGAATTTAGAGACAGAAGGCAGATGAGCGGTTGCCTGCAGCTTGGACATAGAGGCAGGGACTGACTGCAAACAGGCATGAGGGAGCGTTATCCAGTTAAAGAAACATTCTAAAGCAGAAATGTGGGGCCGGTTATACAACTTTGCAAACTTACTTAAAAAAAAAAATCACTAAACTGAACAGTAGCTGAATATTATAGCATGTAAATTATACTTTAATAAAGCCATCTTTTTAAAAAGCAATACACTCAGTTAAACCAGAATTATCCAAAGGCCTCCTCGAGCAGTCTTACCTGAGACTCCTTTAATGCTTGCTTTCCCCACCAAATTGGGTTGGCATCAACTACAATAACCAGAAGATTCAATTCATCTTCTGAAAACATTAACAAGAAATAAAATTTAAAATATTAGCTTCATAAAAATGAATCAAAGCTAACATTCCCAATTCATAAATTAAATCAAGAGGACCACTGTCTGCCTTTAAATGTTTATCACCTTATGAGATTAACAGAAGACCCAGTTAAAATTTTTTTCTGCTTGAAAACTTTATTAAAATAAAGATTAAACCTGAAAAAAGAGCAATGAGAATGCCCGCCCTTTGCCCAAAGAAAGGAAACAGGCAGAAAGTTTTAAAGCACTCTGGGTCCTTAGCAAGCTCTCGCCTACTTCCTGAACCACTGTATCTCTTATGCACTAAATGTAAACTCTGTGAGGGCAGGAATTTTTGACTCTTTTCTTCACTGCTTCTCCTCATTCCTAGCACACTGCAGCTGCTCAATAAATATCTACTGAATGAGGGTCAGGCATGGTGGCACAGGCCTGTAATCCCAGCACTTTGGGAGGCCAAGACAGGCGGATAGCTTGAGCACAGAAGTTCGAGACCAGCCTGGGCAATATAGCAAAACCCTCTCTCTACTAAAAATACAAAAATTAGGGCCAGGTGCAGTGGCTCATGCCTGTAATCCCAGCACTATGAGAGGCCGAGGCGGGGAAATCACTTGAGGTCAGGAGTTCCAGACCAGCTTGGCCAAAATAGTGAAACCCCATCTCTACTAAAAATACAAAAAAAAAAAAAAAAAAAAAAAAAAAAAAAAAAGCCGGGTGTGGTAGCACACGCCTGTAATCCCAGCTACTTGGGAGGCTGAGGTAGGAAAATCACTTGAAGCTGGGAGATGGATGTTGCAATGAGCTGAGATCGCACTCTGCATTCCAGCCTGGGTGACAGAGCCAAGACTTTCAGTGGGGGGCAGGATTAGCTGGGCGTGGTGGCACATGCCTGTAGTCCCAGCTATTCAGGAGGCTGAGGTGGGAGGATCGCTTGAGACCAGGAAGTTGAGGCTACAGTGAGCCATGTTCCTGCCAATGCACTCCAGCCTGGGAGACAGAATGAGACCTAGTCAGAAAAACAAAACAAAACACCACCTACTGCATTCTGAATGCCTGGTCAAGGACAGAAGGCATTGGTTAACCAGTGGTAGGAATCCCAGTGGTAGAATTTCAGGCACAAAAAATTAAAGGGAGGCTTGCTTAGGTGTCAATATGGCCCATACTCATAAAATCATGTAGCAGTAAGGCCAATTATAATTAAGATACTTTTTAAAAGGTAAAAAAACAGGCTGGGCATGGTGGCTTATGCCTGTAATCCCAGCACTTTGGGAGGCTGAGGTGGGCAGAACACCTGAGGTCAGGCATTTGAGACCAGCCTGGTTAACATGTCAAAACCCTGTCTCTACTAAAAATACAAAAAAAAATTAGCCCGGTGTGGTGGTGCACGCCTGTAATTCCAGCGACGCAGGAGGCTGAGGCAGGAGAATCAACAGAACTTGGGAGGCAGAGGTTGCAGTGAGCTGAGATTGTGCCACTGCACTCCAGCCTGGAGGACAGAGCAGGACATTTTTTTTTTTACTCTTTAAAAAAAAAAAAAAAGAGGGGAAAGCAATTCCTATGTAAAGATTTTACTGTGAAAAGGAATTCTATTCTCCAAACTAAACAGGCTACCATAACACATTAATTGTTCGTTTGGATTTTTGTTTTCTGATTTTTGTTAAGAGATGGGGTCTCAATAAATTGCCTAGGCTGGTCTTGAAATACTGAGCTTGTGATCCTCCCTCATCGGCCTCCCCAGCAGTGAGGACTACATGCACACGCCACCCCAAACACATTAATCCTTCAACAAACTTTTACGTTACCAGTGTTAGGTCTTGGGGATACTAAGTCCAAGCCCTCAAAGAGACTATACTCTAATTGAGGTGACAGACAGACATACAAACCTGTTAAGTACACACTGTTATGAAAAGCCCGGGATGCTCATTTATTTATTTATGTATTTTTAAACAATTTTTTGAGACAAGGTCTCACTCTGTCACCCAGGTTTGAGTGCAGTGGCACGAATATAGCTCACTACAGCCTCGACCTCTTGGGCTCAATCTATCCTTCTGTCTCAGTCTCCTGCATAGCTGGGACCACAGGTGTGCACCACTGCACCCAGCTAATTTTTAAATTTTCTGTAGAGATAGGTCTCACTTTGTTGCCTAGGCTGGTCTTAAACTGCTGGGCTCAAGCGATCCTCCCACCTTGGCCTCCTGAAGTGTTGGGATTATAGGCATGAGCCACCGTCCCAGCTCCAGGATGCTCATTTAGTAGCAAAGAGCAGTAATGCCTTTCCGGCCTCCATACCTTCCTTCCTGCAGTCCTGTCTCCTATATTAGGAGAATCTCCACCCCATCTTTGATTTCTGCATATTCAAATTCCAATTACTCTTCAAGGCCCCAAACTAATGCAAACTCTTTCTTCCAGCAGGTCATGGCTCCCCTATCTCAGAGGAGCAGGAATGCCAGCCTCCTCTGCACCAGGCACTGGAATCTATAATCCCAAAATCCCATTCCATCCTGACAACCATCCAGCAAGGGACATTTTACTGCCATCAATTATAAGATGACCCCTACTCCTTGTTTTTTACATTTAATAGTTGTTGACATCTGAATGGCGTTCTTATCATTAAAATTAGTGGCACTGTTTCTTTCTTAGTGGTGAATTAAATAAGGGCACATCTCATAATCAATATTACCTTAGATTAGCTGGAATATGATATATAGTATTCCCATTTAGCAAATGAAAGTAACATTTCCAGCCAGGTGCAGTGGCTCAAGCCTGTAATCCCAGCACTTTGGGAGGCCGAGGCGGGTGGATCACTAGGTCGAGAGATTGAGACCATCCTGGTCAACATAGTGAAACCCCGTCTCTACTAAAAATACAAAAAATTAGCTGGGCATGGTGGTACGTGCCTGTAATCCCAGCTACTCAGGAGACTGAGGCAGGAGAATTGCTTGAACCCAGGAGGTGGAGGTTGCGGTGAGCCGAGATCATGCCATTGCACTCCAGCCTGGGTAACAAGAGTGAAACTCCGTCTCAAAAAAAAAAAAAAAGAAGTAACTTTTCCTAAGTCACATATGGTCTCCTAGCAAGTGACAAGGCCAAAGCCCTGTTCTAAAGACAGGTCTACTTGACTCTAAAGACTGTGGCTCTTCCCTGCTCCACTGCCCACCTCTGACCAGCACCAGCTCTAACTGACCCTTTTCTAGTGACACTCAGCACTTACTATTTCATTTTACAGTTAGTTGTGTTTCTGATCTCTCTTCTTAATCCTGCCCACTTAGACTTTGGACTTCTTAAAACATAATGGATTTTGCTAATCTTAGGATAAAATAACATATGTACATCAGGACTGGTGCAGTGGCTCACACCTGTAATCCCAACACTTTGGGAGATCGAGGCAGGAGGATCACTTCAGTCCAGGAGTTAGAGACCAGCCTAGGCAATATAGTGAGTCCTCATCTCTACTTTTTTAAATAGAAAAGCAAAACAAGGCCGGGCGCGGTGGCTCCAGCCTGTAATCCCAGCACTTTGGGAGGCCGAGGCGGGTGGATCACAAGGTCAAGAAATCGAGACCATCCTGGTCAACATGGTGAAACCCCGTCTCTACTAAAAATACAAAAAATTAACTGGGCATGGTGGTGCGTGCCTGTAATCCCAGCTACTCAGGAGGCTGAGGCAGGAGAATTGCCTGAACCCGGGAGGCAGAGGTTGCGGTGAGCCAAGATCGCGCCATAGCACTCCAGCCTGGGTAACAAGAGCGAAACTCCGTCTCAAAAAAAAAAAAAAAAAAAAGCAAAACAAAAAAAATGTGTAAATCACACAATGAAGTGCCTAGGACAGAAGCACTTAATATAGCTGTGTCTGCTAGACAGAAGAAGTGTTGCCTATAAAGAAAGGTGTGCATCTATATACATGCAATGTCCCTGTGAATCTCCCTCTTTGGTTCACTACCTTATTTGCAGACAGGGGTGATGCCAGGCCTGCCTCCCAGGGTTGTGGTATGGTTTCACATCAATTAAGAGAAAATGGACAATTATTACAGTTCCTTTTTTTTTTTGAGATGGGAGTCTCACTCTATTGCCCAGGCTGGAGTGCAATGGTGTGATCTCGGCTCACTGCAACCTCCACTTCCTGGATTCAAGTGACTCTCCTGCCTCAACCTCCCAAGCAGCTGGGATTACAGACGCATGTCACCATGCCCAGCTATTTTTTGTATTTTTAGCAGAGACAGAATTTCACCATGTTGGTCAGGCTGGTCTTGAACTCCTGACCTCGTGATCCACCCACCTCGGCCTCCCAAAGTGTTGGGATTACAGGTGTGAGCCACCACACCCGGCCTGTTACAGTTCCTGAAAGGATTCCCCTATCTCTATTCTTGCTCCCCACAGTCCAATTTCCACATAACAGCCAAAGTGATCTTTTAATTGCAAATCAGATCATAATATTTCCTGGCTTCAAACTCTACAGTGTCTTTATATGGCACCTAAAAATAAGGTCTCTCAGGGCCAATAAGGCCCTGTATGACCGAAACTGACTGATTCTCTGATCTTATCCCTCTAGCCTCCTTTTTCTTTAAGACACGAAAGTTTAATGCACGAATGAGTCTCCCCATCATCCTCTATCCACAAGCTCTTCATTTCTCTCTTCTCAGTGTAATTTGGTAGCTCAATTTGCCACAAGACCTTTGCAGTTAAAGTGCACTTCCCCCACAACTTCACAGAATCATTCAAGTCGGTTTCAATATCCTGCTCTTTTCCTAGAGCACTATCTAAAACAGTTCCTCCTTGATCCTACACATAATGTACTATTGTAACTAGGACCATACTATTACATCACCTTCATAGTTCGTCATCCTTTGAAAAATATATTTTTTAATTTTTTTTTTTTTTTTGAGACATAGTCTCGCTCTATCGTCAGGCCGGAGTGCAGTGGCGCGATCCCGGCTCACTGCAACTTCCGTTTTCCGGTTTCAAGCAATTCTCCTGCCTCAGCCTCCCGAGAAGCTGGGATTACAGGCACGTGCCACCATGCCCAGCTAATTTTTTGTACTTTTAGTAGAGACGGGGTTTCACCACGTTGGCCAGGATGGTCTCGATCTCTTGACCTCGTGATCCGCCCCCCTTGGCCTCCCAAAGTGCTGGGATTACAGGCGTGAGCCACCGCGCCCGGCCTTTTTAAATTTTTTTATTGATGAGGTCGTGCCCTGTCGCCCAGACTGGGTACCGTGGTGCGATCATAGCTCACTGAAGCCTTGAAATCCCGGGCTCAAGTGATTCTACCGCCTCAGCCTCCCGAGTAGCTGGGACCAGAGGCATGCGCCACCATACCCGGCTAATTATTATTATTATTATTAATTTTTTTTTTTAAGAGATGGCGTCTGGCCGTGTTGCCCAGGCTGGTCTTGAACTCTCTGGTTAAGTGATTCTCCTGCCTCGGCCTCCCAAAGTGTTGGGATTACAGACCTAACCCACCGCGCCCGGCTGAAATTATTTTCGTCTGTCTCACCTACTAGACTGTAACCTCCACGAGGGCCCCTGTCTGTCACGATCTCTGCTCCAATGCAAAAAATAACGCCTACACACAGGAGGCGATCCAAAAATATTTGCTGAGTGGATGAATGCCTTGGCTACTCCTCTAAACACCAAACGGGTTCCACCCAGCCCAAAAGACACACTCCATTTGGCGGGTGGTAGCGGAACAGAGCCCGCCGAGCCCCGGAGTCGGAGTTCTGCCCTGCAGGGTGCTCACCATCTGACCCCATAGCTGCCCCAGCACCTCAGCGCAGAGCAAGCGGTGATCGATCAGGCGAGTGTCTCAGATCCTGCGCAGCCCAACGTCTGGCGCCCCGGCGTGACTCGCCGGGTATTTTAACCCGGCCCAGCCCGCTAAGCACCGGAAGTGGAATACAGAGGTGCGCCGGAAGTAAGGTACAGAAGTGCGCCGGAAGTGGGGTGCGGAGGTGTGCCGCGCGCTGTCAGACTGGCTCGCAGGCGGCGCGGCCGGCGGACGCGTTCGAGACTGCGCGGGCGTCTCGTGTCCCCTGGGGCTCCGCAGCAGAACAACACCATGGACAAAATGGGTAAATCAGGACAGGACAGCGCTGCAGAGCCCTTCAGGGGTCCCCCCAACCTCTCACACCCAGGCTGAGCTCCCGGAGAGATTTCTTTCGAATTTCAGGCTGCTCCTCTGGATGTGTTTCCTCGAGGAATCCCCCGCTGCTCTTGTTTTCAAGGATGCGCCCTGACAGTATCTGCAGACACCCCTCCCATACATACGCTCCTTCCCAGTGGCCGTCTCCAGAAGGCCCTTCACAGTTTTGAAGTAGGAGTAAGACTCCCTGCCCTGTTGGATCTGTTACTAAAATTAGAATGAATAAGGCATATTTGATGTGTTTATCTAGTATGGCTATTCAGGTGTTTTATTAAGTGAACAACAAGGGCAAACGAATACAGTTTTCCTGTAAAGAAATAAAGGGGAGTGGGTGGAATTCTATATGTAGTATTTGTACATGTATGTGTCTGTGAGTAGACTTGTATTAGCGTAGACTGGAGGGCCGCAGGAGAAATTGGTAAGGGGGTTGACTCTGGGATCCTCTCAGATCTTAGGGCCAAGGATGGAAGAGAGGGTGACTTTTCATCATCGTTTACTCGAGCTTAATTTTTAGACCTTGCACACCAGTAGCTTTTTTAAAATAAGAAGGAGATCTTGCAAACAGTAAGGTGGTGTTTTCTCTATTCCCATCAATTTTCATTGTTCTCTGAAACCAAATACCCTAAAAAGAAAAGTTTTTTTTTTTTTTTTTTTTTTTTTGAGACGGAGTTTCGCTCTTGTTACCCAGGCTGGAGTGCAATGGCGCGATCTCGGCTCACCGCAACCTCCGCCTCCTGGGTTCAGGCAATTCTCCTGCCTCAGCCTCCTGAGTAGCTGGGATTACAGGCACGTGCCACCATGCCCAGCCGATTTTTTGTATTTTAGTAGAGACGGGGTTTCACCATGTTGACCAGGATGGTCTCGATCTCTTGACCTCGTGATCCACCCGCCTCGGCCTCCCAAAGTGCTGGGATTACAGGCTTGAGCCACTGTGCTCGGCGAAAAGTATTTTTTAAATTATTTTGCTTCTTAAAGCCAACAGTCATTAACAAGCTCTCTTGCCTTACATGTTGCTAAATGAATTAGATGAATCACTTTTTTCACTTTTTCCAGAGTTAATTGAATACTTTAAGTCTCAGATGAAAGAAGATCCTGACATGGCCTCAGCAGTGGCTGCCATCCGGACGTTGCTGGAGTTTTTGAAGAGAGATAAAGGTACAGAAGTTCATCTATGAACACTTTGGGACTTAGGAAAGGCTTTTTTTTTTTTTTTTTTTTTTTAAGAGACAGAGTCTCACTCTGTCACCCAGGCTGGGGTGCAGTGGCATAATCTCAGCTCACTGCAACCTTTGCCTCCTGTGTTCAAGCGATTCTCCTGCCTCAGCCTTGAGTAGCTGGGATTACAGGTGCATGCTGCCACACCATGCTAAATTTTTTGTGTTTTAATAGAGATAAGGTTTCACCATGTTGCCCAGGCTGGGCTTGAATTCTTGAGCTCAGGCAATCCACCTGCCTCAGCCTCCCAAAGTGCTAGGATTACAGGCTTGAGCCAATACACCCAGCCTTTTTATTTTTGAGACTGAGTTTTGCCCTTGTCTCCCACGCTGGAGTGCAATGGTGCCATCTCAGCTCACTGCAACCTCTGCCTCTTGAGTTCAAGTGATTCTCCTGCCTCAGCCTTTTGAGTAGCTGTGATTATAGGCATGCACCACCACACCTGGCTAATTTTTATATTTTTAGTAGAGATGGGGTTTCACCATGTTGGCCACACTGGTCTTAAACTCCTGACCTCAGGTGATCCGCCCGCCTTGGCCTCCCAAAGTGCTCGGATTACAGGCGTGAGTGTGCCACTGTGCCTGGCCAGGAAAGTCTTCTAATGACTCTTAGAAATGAAGAAAGTGAGAGATGCATGTTTGTCTGCGTAAAGTAATACAGTTCCAAGCACAGCTTCTGCCTTCATTTCAGACCTTTCAATTGGAGAGAGCCCTTACGTTACCAAAAGGATCCCTTTCATAAGTGAAATATACTTTGAATCAAGGGTGATTATTTTATATCTTGTTAACCATGATGCTTAAATTACAGCAGCAGTTCAGCTTTGTAAGTGTTTATTAGACTTCCACCTTGTGCCAGATTCTGTACAGATGCTACAGGGAATGTTCCAGAATAAATTCTGGTATTAGTATTATTTATTGTGATGTCTTAATTCAGCATCCTAAATGTAAGCATCTGGGTATAGCATGAAATCTTGTATAAGCAAAATAACAATAAGGCCTTTAATCTGAAAGGCTGGCCTAGAGATACCCATCTCTAAGGCAACCTCCAGTGTCTTCCCATTGCTCTTAAAATGACATCCAGACAACCTTAGCCTCACCAATACCACCTTGCAGACCTCATGTGCCACTGCTACTTACTGTCTTTCCGTGCCGTACCTCACTAAACCGTGCTTCAGCCCTCCCTGGCCTCTTGTTTCTTATACCAAGTTTGTTCTTATCTAAGGTCTTTGCATTGGTACTGTGTATGCCTGGAACCTTTCCCACTGGAAATGTGGCTGGATGCTTTCTTACTCAAGTCTCAGTTTTAATGGACCCCATTCCAACAGGCCATTCCTGTTAACTAGACTTGCTCATCATTCTGCTTTTTTCTTTCCTTGTTACAAATATCTGTAATTCACTTGTTTCTTTGCTTTTATTGTTTGTTTTTGTTTTTTGAGACCAGGTCTCACTCTGTTGCCCAGGCTGGAGTGAAGTGGCACCATCATAGATCACTGCAGCTTCAGACTCCTAGGCTCAAGCAATCCTCCTGCCTCAGCCTGCCACAGCCCCCCATACCTGGCCGATTTATACAATTTTTGTAGAGACAAGCTCTTACTATGTTGCCGAGGCTGGTCTTGAACACTTGGCCTCAAGCAATCCTCCTGCTTCAGCCTCCTAAAGGCTGAGGATTACAGGTGTGAGCCACTGCACCTGGCTTGATTTCTATGTGTGCATGTTTACTGTCCGCTTCTTCTATTAGAATAAAAACTCCATCAGAGCAGAACCCTGCCTGTCTTGCTCACTGATGGATCCTTAGCATCTAGAATAGTGCCTGGTATATAGTACGTAACCAGTAAATATTAACTGAATGAATGAATGAGTTGCAGACCCAGGCTGGGCTGTGGTCCTAACATGAACATCACATTCCTTGTTGAATCATTCCAGGGGAGACAATCCAGGGCCTGAGGGCGAATCTTACCAGTGCCATAGAAACCCTGTGTGGTGTGGACTCCTCCGTGGCAGTGTCCTCTGGCGGGGAGCTCTTCCTTCGCTTCATCAGCCTTACCTCCCTGGAATACTCCGTAAGCCCCTGTTCTCCCTGGGGTTACCTTTCCACTTCTCCGTTTAGTGACAGACACTCTCAGCATTACCTGGATCTTTCCTGTCCCCTCAGTGTGCTCTTTTCTTCCTAGGATTACTCCAAATGTAAAAAGATCATGATCGAACGGGGAGAACTTTTTCTCAGGAGAATATCACTGTCAAGAAACAAAATTGCAGATCTGTGCCACACTTTCATCAAAGACGGGGCGGTGAGTGGATAACCATCGTGCGTGGTAATGAGGAGCAAGGGCTTTGAGTTACACTGCCTGGGGTGAAATCCTGGCTCTGCCACTCACTTGCTGTGTAGACTTGGATAAGTCACTTAACCTCTCTGCACAGTTTTCTTCTGTGAAATAAGGGTGACAGTAGTACCTACCTCCCAGGGTTGTTGTGAGGATTAAATGAGGCAGGACGTGTAAGGGGCAGGGGGTGTGAGGGCTTGGTATTGTGCCTGGCACATAGTAAGGGCTGTGTGAATGTAGATCTTGTTATTAGAGATGGCTGTCATTGTAAACAGGCAGAGAGGGACAGTGGGACAGCATGGGTGATTCTAGATTTAATACAGTATTTTACTAAAGAAATACTTTCATGATTGTGTAGTAAATCTGAATTAAATCAACACAGAACAGCTCTTGTCACTGGTCAACACTGAGTACTTTCTTAGTGAAGGTTAGCAATAGGGGGAGATTGAGGGAGATTTTCTTTTTACCTTCATTTTAGATGCTATTGCAGAGATGCGAAGCTGCCAGGCGTTTGTAAGTGAGGACAGACAGGACGTGCGAGCTGAGCCGGTCTCCCAGCACAGGGTGATCAGACTTTCATGTGCGCCTCCCGCCAGCACACTTCCTTTTGCTACCTAGGCCTCCCTGACCGTAAAATCATTTACTTGCATTTTGACTCTTAAATTTTGTCCTTCATTTTATTGGCCCCTTCCCATCCTTTGAAGTATGGTATTAAAGGCATAATAGATGTGAGTGAAACGTGTACAAAAGCCAGTTGCAAACAAAGCCTTTTTTGGGCAAGTGGAGGCAAGGTCATGATTGCTGCTTGCTGAGGCCTTCTCCTTCCACAGACCTGCTGTGGCGTCAGAACTGTGTGGGTTTTCGTTTGCTCTAGTGTAGTGTGTGTGGTATGTGTGTACTTCACCTATAGTCACCTACTCGGGACTGATTTAGACAATTTACAGCAGAGCTGCTCAGATTTGAACATGCAGAGGAGTCGGCTGGGGTCTTATTAAATGCAGATTTGGATTCACTGTTATCTGGGCTAGGGCCTAAGAACCTTTCTTTTTCTTTTTATTTTTTTTTTTTGAGACGGAGTTTCGCTCTTGTTACCCAGGCTGGAGTGCAATGGCGCGATCTCGGCTCACCGCAACCTCCGCCTCCTGGGTTCGGGCAATTCTCCTGCCTCAGCCTCCTGAGTAGCTGGGATTACAGGCACGTGCCACCATGCCCAGCTAATTTTTTTGTATTTTTAGTAGAGATGGGGTTTCACCATGTTGACCAGGATAGTCTCGATCTCTCTACCTCGTGATCCACCCGCCTCGGCCTCCCAAAATGCTGGGATTACAGGCTTGAGCCACCGCGCCCGGCCAGAACCTGCCTTTCTAACAGGTTCTCAGGCAAGGCCCAGAAAGAAGCTAGAGAGCCGGGTCTGCCGTCTCGTCTTACTCCATCTTCCACACTCTTCCTTAGAAAGGAGGTTATGGAGGCTGGGCATGGTAGCTCATGCCTGTAATCCCAGTGTTTTGGAAAGCCAAGATGGGCGGATTGCTTGAGTCCAGGAGTTCAAGACCAGCCTGTACAACATGGCGAAACCCCATCTCTACTAAAAATATAAAAAATTAGCCAGGAGTGGTGGTGTGCTCCTGTGGTCTCAGCTACTTGGGAGGCTGAGGTGGGAGAATCACCTGAACCTGGGAAGTTGAGAGTGCCATGAGCCGACATCATACCAGTGCACTCCAGCCTGGGCAACTGGAATGAGTTCCTATCTCACCAAAAAAAAAGGAAAAAGAAATGAGGTAACGGGCCCACTGTTGTGGCTTTTGTCTGTCATCCCAGCCAGAGGTTCACTTGAGGCCCGAATTCAACACTAGCCTGAGCAACATGTAGAGGCCCTGTCTCTACAAAAAATAAAATAAATTAGCTAGTTATAGTGGAAAAAAAGAAAAGAGGTTATGTATAAGTGTCTACATGTTGCATCCATGCCACAGATAGGCTGTGTTTACCCCACGCAGTGTTTATCGATTCAAATAAATTAGCCGTCATTTCAAAATTGGATTTTTGGCCCCTCTAAGCAAAACCATCACCTGGTCTAGTGGTTGTGAGGCCACATGTCACAACAGCTGGAGCTGAAGAGTCCTGGGTCTCTGTAGCCTTTTCTTTTTGAGACAGGGTCTCACTCTATTGTCCAGACTGGAGTGCACTGGCACAATTACGGCTCACTGCAGACTCAGCCTCCCAGGCTTGAGTGATCCTCCCAGCTCAGCCTCCCAAATAGCTGGGACTAAAGGCACGTGCCACTGCATCCAGCTAATTTTTGTTATTTTTTGTAGAGATGCGGTCTTGTCAAGTTGCCCTTGGCAAGGGCAAGGCAAGTTGACTGTTTTTTTACTCCTGGGCTCAAGCAGTCCTCCCACCTTGGCCTCCCAAAATGCTGAGATTACAGGCATGAGCCACCACATCCAGCCTTCCATAGCCTTTTCACTTTGCTGCTGGTCTCACCCAACCTATTGCAGTGACTTCTGCTACCTACCTGGTGCCTGCAGGCCTGAGTGTGCAAACCAGGTCTTAGAAATAGGCAAACCAACCCAAGGGAACCTCATGGAGCCTTGAGCTATCCAGACTTTTGTATCTCATGGGTAACACTGCATGGGAGTTCCATTTCTGCACCTGCTATGGGATGTGAGAGCTGGCAGAAATGGTTTCAGCTTGCAAATGGGATGGAAACTCTACCATCAGGTCTCCTTTCTGATCGTGGTTGATTTGTGAGAGAGAGTACGGAGATGCTTGGGGTGTCAGGAACGCGCCACAGTGCAGAGGGTGTGGGTGAGCACCAAGGAGCCTGCCCCTTTGATAAAGCTTTCTCGGTCCACAGAGAATATTGACTCATGCCTACTCCAGAGTGGTCCTCAGAGTCCTGGAAGCAGCCGTGGCAGCCAAGAAGCGATTCAGTGTATACGTCACAGAGTCCCAGCCTGATTTGTCAGGGCAAGTACCTTTCTTTTCAGTTATGTGCCCAGCCATCATTTTACAGAGCAAACTGCAGATTAGAGTCCAACAGGAACAGACTAGAATGTGCCCCCAACTTGCCAGCAGCAGTCAGCATTGCCTTTCGTTCTGCCTTTTCCTGCCTCTGGAAGAAAAATCGCTGAATTTGCAGCAGGTGCCAGTACAGAATCTAGGGGTTTCACTTAAGTAGTTAAATCCGTGGAAGAGCAGAGATTGTATTGATGAAAAAAAGGACTCATGTCTCCATCTCTCTAGATAATAAAAGCAAAACTTCCTAAAGAACCCAAAATCTTCTTTCCTTAGTCCAAAGTCTTGGGATCTGTCCCTTAATGCATTAGGATTAATGTGAGTTTCAAGCAGACATCCACTGTCCACATTAAGTGACTCATCATACATCACTGTGAGACTGTCTTATACTTTCTCTAACATTCTCAAAATGTCATCTTCAGTAAGAAAATGGCCAAAGCCCTCTGCCACCTCAACGTCCCTGTCACTGTGGTGCTGGATGCTGCTGTTGGGTGAGTGCCCATTTTCCCCAGCCATTGTCAGCCTCCCCCACCCCACACTGGCTCACAGCAGGGTTTTCAGATTGAAGTTTGAGTCCCATTCATAAAACCACACCAGGTAGCATCCTGCTTCTTAATTAATAGCTGCCCTAAACCAGCAAGCTCATTAGGAGGTTATGATAGCATACACAGAAGACAGAGCTAGCTGTGGGATGTTGGGGACAGTGGGAATTATGTCTATAGCTTTATGGCTATAAGGGTGTTTTTTTGTTTGTTTTTTTGTGTGACAGTTTTGCTCTGTTGCCCAGGCAGGAGTGCAGTGGTGTGATCTTGGCTCACTGCAGCCTCTGCCTTCCAGGTTGAAGTGATTCTTCTGCCTCAGCCTCCCAAGTAGCTGGGATTACACGCCACCATGCCGGCTAATTTTTTTGTATTTTTAGCAGAGGTGGGGTTTCACCATGTTGGCCAGGCTGGTCTTGAACTCCTGACTTCAGGTGATCCGCCCACCTCAGCCTCCCAAAGTGTTGGGATTACAGGCGTGAGCCATCACGCCCGGCCAGTGTGAGTGCATTTTAAGAGCAAAGTACAAAGGTCAGTTAGGATCCACAGAGGATAATCGGGGCTCTCCATTTCTTTGAAGACCTGACTGTCCTCGGAGGCATGCTGGGATGCTTTGTTTCACCTAGGAGATGCAACTTCTGTCCCAAAGCCAAGGTCACGTGTTCCTGGGTTTATCAGTGTATTTCACAAGAGAAAACAAGAATAATGATCTCTTGGAATGAAAACAAGATAGAAGTTTAAGGAAATTAGGAATGTGTTCAAAAGTAAGCATTTCAAGGAATTCTACTAATTGCTCATTTTAAAAAGTAAATTGGCCTTCATCCTACCAGAAAGATTCTTAAGGCTGGGCACAGTGGCTCATACCTGAGGCAGGTGGATTGCCAGAGTCCAGGAGTTAGAGACCAGCCTGGGCAACACAGCGAAACCCCATCTCTACAAAAAAATTTCAAAATTAGCTGGGCATGGTGGTGAGGGCCTCTGGTTCCAGCTACCTGGGAGGCTGAAATGGGAGGATCACTTGAGCCCAGGAGGTAGAGGTTTGGGCTGAGATCATGCTGCTGCACTCTAGCCTGGGCAAAGAGTGAGACCCTATCTCAAAAAAAAAAAAAAAAAAAAAAGGAGAGATTTTTAAATTGCATAACACTTTTGCCCAATTTCAGATCACATCAGATTTTTAAAATTTTGTTTGGGGCTGGGCACAGTGGCTCACATCTGTAATCCCAGCACTTTGGGACACCCAGGTGGGTGGATCATGAGGTCAGGAGCTTGAGATCAGCCTGGCCAACATGGTGAAACCCCGTCTCTATTAAAAATACAAAAAAATTAGCTGGGCATGATGGCACACGCCTATAATCCCAGCTACTCAGGAGGCTGAGGCAAGAGAATTGCTTGAACCCAGGAGGCGGAGGTTGCAGTGAGCGGAGGTCATGCCATTGTACTCCAACCTGGGCAACAGAGCGAGACTCCGTGTTGAGGAAAGAAAATATGTTTGGCTTGTACTGAAGTAGAACAGAAAGTAGGGGGACACCACACTCGGACGGATGGCGGCTGTGTCAGGACATTCTTGCTTCAGTTACACACATGTATGTGTGTACGCGCCGGGTAGCAGTGTGAAGTCTGTGTCTCATTGTGGGGTCAAAAAATGTTCCTGGTAACAATGCCAGGGGTTGATCATCCCATGTTAAGTGCTCTTTAAGAAAACAGGTGCTGGGCACAGTGGCTCATGCCTGTAATCCCAGCACTTTGGGAGGCTGAGGCGGGTGGATCACGAGGTCAAGAGATCGAGACCAACCTGGTCAACATGGTGAAACCCCGACTCTACTAAAAATACAAAAATTAGCTGGGCATGGTGGCACACGCCTGTAGTCCCAGCTACTCGGGAGGCTGAGGCAGGAGAATTGCCTGAACCCAGGAGGCGGAGGTTGCAGTGAGCCGAGATCGCGCCATTGCACTCCAGCCTGGGTAACAAGAGCGAAACTCCGTCTCAAAAAAAAAAAAAAAAAAAAACAGGTGCCGGGCGTGGTGACTCATGCCTGTAATCCCAGCACTTTGGGAGGCCAGGGCGGGTGGATCACTTGAGGTCAGGAGTTTCAAACCAGCCTGTCCAACATGGTGAAACCCCGTCTTTAAAAAAAAAAAACCAACCAACCAACAAACAAAAAAAACAGGTAGTTATGGAGGAACTTACCTTGATAGAAATGGAATACTGACCTTTCCAGATGATGAGGCTACTAACTAGTGCCAAGAAAATAAAGCATGAAAAGCTTTTTTTCCCCCTTAGCTACATCATGGAGAAGGCAGATCTTGTCATAGTTGGTGCTGAAGGAGTCGTTGAAAACGGAGGAATTATTAACAAGGTAAGAGCATCAGTTCTCCCCAGCTCCCTACTCAAGGCTTGAAGGGGTCTTGCTGATCTAGGACCCACAGCAGGGTTGTTCCTGGTGGTTCATTCTAATCCTGTTTCGCTTCAGGAGTTCATCAGAGCACTGAGTTGTTGCCCAGTTCCCATAAGCCATTGCTGTGGTCAGTCCAATTTTGGTCAGATTTTTCTTTTTTTTAGATTGATCTACGTAAATGAAGACAATGTGATTTTTTAGTCAGGTGTGATGGCTCATACCTGTAATCCCAGCAATTTGAGAGGCCAGGGTGGGAAGATCACTTGAGGCCATGAGTTCAAGAGCAGCCTGGGCAACATAGTAAAATCCTGTCTCTACAAAAAATTGAAAGAATTAGCTGGGCATGGTAGTGCTTGCCTGTAGTTCCAGCTGCTCAGGAAGCCGAGGCAGGAGGATCACTTGAGTCCAGGAATTTGAGGTTGCAGTGTTAGGATCACACTACTGCACTCTAGCCTGGACGATGGTGAGACCCTGGCTCAGAAAAAAAAAGCTTTGTTTGTATTTACACAAAATGGGCTTGAATTGGAATTGGGATTTTGTCTGTTTTGTGTTTACATTTGTTATCCTTTATGTGTGTATATATTTATGTATGCACATATGTATACACAGAAAGAATACACAAATGTTTTACATTAAAAAATACATATTCATATATAAATATATGTAAATATAATATATAACATATATATTTATTTTTATTATTATATATTTTTTCCAATGGAGTCTTGCACTGTTGCCCAGCCTGAAGTGCACTGGCACGACCTCTGCTCACTGCAACCTTTCACCTCCAGGGTTCAAGTGATTTTCCTGCCTCAGCTCCCAAGTAGCTGGGATTACAGGTGTCTGCCACCATGCCCAGCTAATGTTTTGTATTTTTAGTAGGGATGGGATTTCACTATGTTGGCCAGGCTGGTCTTGAACTCCTAACCTCATGATCTGCCCACCTCAGCCTCCCAAAGTGCTGGGATTACAGGCGTGAGCCACCATGCCTGGCCAATATATATTAGAGACCAGTTCACGCTGTTGCCCAGGCTAGAGTGCAGTGTAGTGTAGTAGAGTGGTGATAGCTGACTGCAATCTTGAACTCCTAGCCTGAAGCAATCCTTGCACTTCCCGAAGTGCTAGGATTACAGGCGTGAGCCACCATGGCCAGCCTGTCATTTGTTTTCATCGTAATTGAGCACACTTTACCTCAATTTTTGATTACAATTTCTTTATCCATTGTTTAATTTAGATAGGTTTCATGAAAGCTTTTTTTAGTTAAAATATATATAACAAGGCATGGTGGCTCACGCCTGTAATCCCAGCACTTTGGGAGGCTGAGGCAGGTGGATCACCTGAGGTCAGAAGTTTGAGACCAGCCTGGCCAACAAGGTGAAACCCTGTCTCTACCAAAAAAAAAAAAAAAAAAAAAAGCCAGGCGCAGTGACTCATGCTTGTAATCACAGCACTTTGGGAGGCCAAGGCAGGCGGATCACAAAGTCAAGAGATTTGAGACCATCTTGGCCAGTATGGTGAAATCCCGTCTCTACTAAAAATACAAAAAAAATTAGCTGGACGTGGTGGCACTCACCTGTAGTCCCAACTAGTCTGGAGGCTGAGACAGGAGAATCGCTTGAACCCAGGAGGCAAAGGTTGCAGTGAGTGGAGATCGCGCCACTGCACTCCAGCCTGGCAACAGAGTGTGAGACTCTGTCTCAAAAAAAAACCCAATAATTAGCAGGCATGATGGTGAGCACCTGTAATCCCAACTACTTGGGAGGCTGAGGCAGGAGAATCACTTGAACTTGGGAGGCGGAGGTCTGCAGGCAGAGTCTTGAATCACATGGTAACTGCATATTTAACTTTTTGAGAAGGTAATGATCTTCCAGAGCAGCTGTACTACTTTACATTCCCACCAGCAAAGCACAAAGGTTCCAGTTTCTCTACATCCTTGTCAACACTTGTTCTTTTAATTTTTTGAGATGGAGTTTCACTCTTGTTGCCTAGGCTGGAGTGCAGTGGCACAATCTTGGCTCACTACAACTTCCACCTCCTGGGTTTAAGTGATTCTCCTGCCTCAGCCTCCTGAGTAGCTGGGACTACAGGCACGTGCCCCCATGCTCAGCTAATTTTTGGATTTGTAGTAGAGATGGGGTTTCACAGTGTTGGCCAGGCTGGTCTCAAACTCCTGACCTCAGCTGATCTACCCACCTTGGCCTCCCAAAGTTCTGGAATTACAGGTGTGAGCCACTGCACCCAGCCTGTTTTTTAAATTATAGTTATTCTAGAAGGTGGGAAGTGATCTCTCACTGTGTAACGTTGCCCTAAGGAGCTAATGGTGTTGAGGATTTTGTCATGTGCCTAGCGACTATTTTAATATCCTTGGAGAAACATTTATTTTTTTTAAGGTCCTCTTTGATTCGACAGCCAGAATTACATATGTTGTGTATATTCGTAACTTTCTATCGCAGTTTTTAAATTGTTCATTTATTGTAACAGAGACAAGGTCTCACTGTGTTGGCCAGGCTGGTCCCAAACTCTTGGGCTCAAGTGATCCTCCCACCTCAACATCCCAAAATGCTGGGATAGAGGCGTGCGCCGCTCTCCCTGGCCCGCTTTTCTGTGGCTTCTATTTCAAAAGCACTCTAGAGCTCATCCGTTCCACTTTCTGCCTTCCCAGATTGGAACTAACCAGATGGCCGTGTGTGCCAAGGCACAGAACAAACCTTTCTATGTGGTTGCAGAAAGTTTCAAGTTTGTCCGGCTCTTTCCACTAAACCAGCAAGATGTCCCAGATAAGTTTAAGGCAAGAGTTTTCCATATTTGAAGGGGTGCTAAAATCTAAACTGGAACCTTTGGAAAATTGCAGTCCTAAGAATTTCCAGTAATTTTTTCACTTCTACTGCTATTTTCCCCAACACTTGGAATACAAAGATAAATTGGTAGTTGGGCTTACACATTTGTCCCTAGAATTTCGGTCTTTCAGTCTCTTAAGTAGCATCATAGATGGGTAGAGAGGAAGCCAGGAAGCTGGTGGGTAATTCCCAGCTTTGGGCTCAGCTGAGCTCAGCTCTCATTGCCGCAAGTTTAAAACTGTGTGGCTTGGGCAAGTCCTTTCTATTTTTTTTTTTTTTTGAGACGGAGTTTCGCTCTTGTTACCCAGGCTGGAGTGCAATGGCGCAATCTCGGCTCACCGCAACCTCCGCCTCCTGGGTTCAGGCAATTCTCTTGCCTCAGCCTCCTGAGTAGCTGGGATTACAGGCATGTGTCACCATGCCCAGCTAATTTTTTGTATTTTTAGTAGAGACGGGGTTTCACCATGTTGACCAGGATGGTCTCGATCTCTCGACCTCGTGATCCACCCGCCTCGGCCTCCCAAAGTGCTGGGATTACAGGCTTGAGCCACCGCGCCCGGCTAAGTCCTTTCTTTTTAAAAAAAATTTTTACTATTATTATTATTTTTTTTTTTTTTTTTGAGACGGAGTTTCGCTCTTGTTACCCAGGCTGGAGTGCAATGGCGCGATCTCGGCTCACCGCAACCTCCGCCTCCTGGGTTCAGGCAATTCTCCTGCCTCAGCCTCCTGAGTAGCTGGGATTATAGGCACGCGCCACCATGCCCAGCTAATTTTTTGTATTTTTAGTAGAGACAGGGTTTCACCATGTTGACCAGGTTGGTCTCGATCTCTCGACCTTGTGATCCACCCACCTCGGCCTCCCAAAGTGCTGGGATTACAGGCTGGAGCCACCGTGCCCGGCCTACTTTACTATTATTTTTTAAGGCATCCAAGGAAGAAAGGGGCAAGTCCTTTCATTGCGGCCTCTGAACCTGTTTCGTTTTCTGTAAAATGGCATCGTAATATCGGACAGGGTTATGAGGATGGTAAGGTAATCTTACCACAGTGCCTGGCACGCCGCAAGCTCTGTGTAGTGACTCTCCATCTTACCTTGAGAGGTCTAGAGAAGCTAATCCAGCATGAGAATGAGGGGACATGTGATTTACGTTTGTTACATCATAGCTCTCGACGAGCACATTGTCATGATTTGGCTCATGGGCACAACTCTGCCCTCCTCTCTCTTCAGAGAGCAGTGTCAGGAAGTGGCACACTGTTCACTCATGCCAGGGCCCCAGGAGTTCAGAGCCCTGAATATGCAGCGCCGACTAATGTGTACTTCTTATCTCCTCAGTATAAGGCAGATACTCTCAAGGTCGCACAGACTGGACAAGACCTTAAAGAGGAGCATCCGTGGGTCGACTACACCGCCCCTTCCTTAATCACCCTGCTGTTTACCGACCTGGGTGTGCTGACACCCTCAGCAGTCAGTGACGAGCTCATCAAGCTCTATCTGTAACCTGGGGGCCCTCTGCTGCCAAGGTGTGAGTAGCTGCTTGACACCCCAAGTGAGCAAGGCCAAAACTGAGATGTGTTTTAATGAAGATTTATGGCCTAAGGACTTAAAATCAATCATCCATCTTGGAGAACCTTTCTTACTCATTGCATTTCCATCTAAGAATGTGTCAGTTATTCCAAAACCCAACCTAAATTGTTCTTACGCTTTCTAGAAACTTTCATTTTCTGTTTCCAGAAATACAAGTTAGATTATTGGCTACTTAACTGATGAAAGATGAACCCAAGTCCACCTCTCTTCATCCTCCCCTGCACTCGACTGATTTGCCAAAAGCACTGACATGCAGGCCAAAAGGCAGCCACACCCCTCTGCAACAAACGACCAAGGGCAGGCCAGGACATGTCACACGTGGTGCCTTGTGAGAGGCAAGAAACACCTGCTGAATCTGCATCTGGCTTCCCGTGGTGAGCACATTCCTCAACAGGATCAAGCCAAACGGCAAAAACTACCAAGAGAACACGAGGAAGTCCGAAGCCGCATTTAGCCGTGGTACTCCGCGTGGCTCACCACTTAGGATAATGCTTTCTGGAAGATTTGTAAACTGCAACTCTGTGTATGGAAGAGATCTTTAAATGTTTGGGTCCTAAACAGCTTTTTAAAATTATACTTGGAAACAAACTCAGTATCTTTTCAAATACATTCTATGAAAGACTTTGATGTGGTGTTGCGTCAATACTGCAAGCTGACCCCAGGCCATGTGGGGGAAACACTGCCGCTACATTTACACACTCGAGACAGGCAATCAAAAGGATGCCGTTTATTCAACAGAAGGCACAAAAACTAATTCTCCTTCCTAGAACATGACTTAATTCCTCTGTTTTTCAGCTGTTCACCAATAAAACAGTACTGGGACTATTCTTAACACAGAAAAGCCACAGCACGTTAGCCACCTTCGCAGGGCATCAAAGGTAACCGAAGCCCAGGGCCAAGGACATTCAGGGAGGTCAGGTGCCTGAAGATACTAAGGAATGGTTTTGAAAACCAAAAGTCAAGTATATTTCAGTATCTTTATGTTTAAAAATGACTAAAAAATAGCCTCAGAAAAAGCTCATATATTAATGTACATATATCTATGTGACCCATCATGATAAATATTGACTTTTATTATTTATATTCAAATTTTACTTTTTCTTTTGTTAGACTACTTCAAGACTGGAATTGTTTTGTTGTGGTTTTTTTGAGACGGAGTTTCGCTCTTGTTACCCAGGCTGGAGTGCAATGGCGCGATCTCGGCTCACCGCAACCTCCGCCTCCTGGGTTCAGGCAATTCTCCTGCCTCAGCCTCCTGAGTAGCTGGGATTACAGCCACGCACCACCATGCCCAGCTAACTTTTTGTATTTTTAGTAGAGACGGGGTTTCACCACGTTGACCAGGATGGTCTCGATCTCTTGACCTCGTGATCCACCCGCCTCGGCCTCCCAAAGTGCTGGGATTACAGGCTTGAGCCACCGCACCCGGCTGTTTTGTTGTTTTTAATGAGAGGGTTTCACTGTGTTGCCCAGGCTGGTCTTGAACTCCTGGGCTCAAGTGATTTGCCTGCCAAAGTGCTGGTATTACAGGCAAGAGCCACCACATTTGGCCAAGACTGGACTGTTCTTAGTAAAATATTCACAATTGTGAAATCCGTCATTTTCCTCTAGTCTGAAAGGACAGCTTTCAGAGATGTGATTCTTCTCAGATGTCTCCTGAAGTTTTGATTTCCACTGAAAGCAACCTGGAGCCATCCACCAAGTTAGGGAATAGCTATGCCCTTGGCGTTTCAGCTGTGGCGCTGGAATCAGCTGTCATCTTCCAAATCCGAGATCCCTAAATCTGCTGTCTTGATTGTTCTTTTGCCAGTTGTCAACAAGCTCTTCTCAAATTCTTCTTCAGTTATTTTGCCTTTTTTAAGTTTTTTCAAGAGTCTTGTGTCATTGAGAAGTTCTTCCATGTCCTCATCTTCAATATCAGAACCCTAAGTGCAGAAGAAACCAATACACTACTAAATTTTTCAGCAATAGTGTTCCAGTGAAACCAGCAGTTTTAACTTGGGAACTATAAGCTCAGATTTGCTTCTGCAAATACAGCAAATTCCCAATCCTAGTCACCAATGTAACAAAAATCTGAGAGCCACACACAATTCCTATTTAAAGATCTACCACAGTAATACTTGTTCAAGATTCTAAGTTGACATGTAAGTAAAAGTGTAAACTTTACCTCTTCCCTTTTCCTTTTCTCATTCATTTTTTTCTTCTTTTCTTTTTTGGCCTTCTGCTTCGACCAAGCTTTATTTTTTATGAATTTTCTCCTCTTATCATTTTCTGTTTTCTCTTTTCTTTGTTGCTTCTGGAGTTTCTGCTTCTGCTTTTCTCTAATTTTATCTTTAAATGGAATAGTGTCGGTATTAATGTCCACAGGCACAAAATCTGGAAATTGCTTTCCTCTCAATTCTGGCATCTTGGGCATCCTCAACAGAGCAAAACCTCGAGCAAGGCCGGCAAAATCAAGATCTAATTCAATCAGAAGATCAGAGTTAGCACACTCAACAGGATTAGAACAATCAATAAGGGTTTATAATTTTTTTCTAACCAAAGGGTTTAATGCATTCATTTTTTAAATGAAAATAATTACATTTTTACAAAGTTAAAAGGAATACTCAGCAGCCAGTAGCCAGTTTATTCTGTGTCAAAACCTGGGAACACTTCCTTTTACAAGACAAAGCAATCTCATACTTGTAAGACCACCACAATTAAGATGAAGACACAGAAGAAGTCCAACTTACCCTTTAATCTGAAAATCAGGTTGCATTCATGCTTCGCATAAGCCTGGACATACGACACAAAAGCTTTCATGCCCTTTTCAAACACAGCTCTGTCGGCCAGGGCCATGGACTTGAGTTTTGGCAGAAGGTCCATTGTGTTTTTCTGGAGCTTCATCTCCTGCAGGGGGCACTATACACACACCACATTCTCACCTTCCCTGGCTGGCATCACCTCATCCCCAGGGATCCCCCGTCACAACCAATAAAACCAAAAGCAAAACAATTCCTTTTAATCTTAAATCAGTGGTCTGAATCCCAAATCCAACCCAAATACTTCACTTGCTCTGAAAAGTATGTTAAATTTTTTAAAGAAAATTTAGGCCTGGCACAGTGGCTCACACCTGTAACCCCAGCACTTTGGAAGGCCGAGGCAGGCGGATCACGGGCTCAAGAGATAGAGCCCATCCTGGCCAACATGGTAAAACCCATCTCTACTAAAAATACAAAAAATTAGCTGGGTGTGGTAGCGCGCACCTGTAGTCCCAGCTACTCGGGAGGCAGAGTTTGCAGTGAGCCCAGGTCACACCACTGTACTACAGCCTGGTGCCCGGCAACAGAGTGAGACTCTGTCTCAAAAAAAAAAATTAAAAAATCCGATTTCACATGACAATCCTAATCTGGTAGCAAAGTATGGCAACACAGGATCTCTGTTCACAAGAGGTAAGCCTTGCCTGGGCCCAGGAGACCCTGCTACCGCGCAGGAGGCTTGGTCACTCCATAACCAAGGTGCCTCCGCAGCCTTAAAGCCCACCAGGGCCCCGCACTGCCACCACCAGCCCAGCCCCAGTGAATTCACAATCTGTAATTTCAATTGCTGACCACGTGCCAGAGAACTTTTCTAGCTACCCCGTTACTAGGTATTCTATCTGAAAAGGGAGGACAGCTTACTTTTTGGTTAATTGCAAGGAAATTGATGTATGACTCTTCCATAGGCAGGAGGAACACCAGAGCGCTGCCCCTGTGGCCAATGCGGGCTGTGCGGCCGCAGCGATGCACGAAGGCGCTGTGAGAACACAGGGTGGAAATGGGGGCCCAGGTGATGACGGCTGAGCAGAGCTCTGGCTCCAGCCACGGGGCCGACGTCGCTAAAATGCTATGCGGAGCCTCTAGACTCCACAGCTCAGGGTGGACTTGGCCACTTACTAGTGTGAGAAACAGAAGAACTGGCAATTAAACCAGCATTGCAGACAGATACGATTCCATAAGAAACATTTAATGTGAACTCTAAGTAAAACTTAGATCTTTCTCTCTGATCACACAGGTAGGACATGGTCCCCAGGGGAAAATCCGGGAAACAATGAAAAATATAAAGAATAAAATAAAAATGACCAATAGTCTCAGAGGTAATCATTAACACTTGGGGGTTTATAGGCATTTTCCTATGCTTGGAAGCATACATCAGGAATATATGCTGACTTTGGAAAAAGTAATTGTAATTTTCACATGTGGTACTATGTTATTGCTGTTTTTCATTTAGACATTCTATTTTCTAGACATTCTAGTTTCTTCAAGAACTGGTAATATTTGAAAATATTTTTAATTGCTGCCAATACACAATACAGTATCACTATTTCACCATAAATGGGTTATTTTCATCCATTTGCCTATTTTTGCTACTTAATGCATTTTTGTTTTGAGACAGCGTCTCACGCTGTTGCCCAAGCTGGAGTGCAGTGGTACAATCCATTGCAACCTCTGCCTCCCACACTCAAGTGATTCTCCCACTTCAGTTGCTGGGACTACAGGCACAGACGCCTGGTTAATCTTTATGTATTTTTTGTAGAGATGGGGTTTTGCCATGTTGCCCAGGCTGGTGAACTCCTTGGCTCAAGCGATTCACCACCTAGGCCTCCCAAAGCGCTGGAATTACAGGCTTGAGTCGCCATGCCCGGCCTCCAATAACGTGTTGTTTTCCCTCACTGTCTGAAATTTCTATGACCTTGCTCTACATGGAGCAGGGCAAGGCCTCAAACCATTTCAAAACTGTTCTAGCAAGCACTATAGGAATGCACAGGGTCCCTGCAGACCCAAGCACGCTGGAGGCTTGCTATAAGATAATGTTTCAATGAGCATCATTATCTGTTTATCTTCTTCAGGATTCCTACTTTATTAGGCTAAATTCCTCAACACAGAGCGGGTGACAGCCTCATACCATACCTTGCACTGCTGGGAGGGTCATACTGCAAAACCCAGTTGACTTCAGGAATATCGATTCCCCGGGCCATCACATCAGTGCACACTAATATCCCACTAGAAAATGAGAAAATGGCATTCTGAGTAAGGAGGTCACCATCTTCATCACCATCAAACAGCCCACTGATCTTGATGACAGTGGCACGCAGGTTCCGGAGCTTCTCACAGAAGCGAGTACTTTTTTTTTTTTTTTTTTTTTTTTTTTTTGAGACACAGTCTTGCTCCGTCGCCAGGTGCCAGGCTGAAGTGCAGCGGCGTGATCTTGGCTCACTGCAACCTCCGCCTCCTGGGTTCAAGCAATTGTCTTGCCTCAGCCTCCTGAGTAGCTGGGACTACAGGCATGCATCACCACGCCCAGCTAATTTTTATATTTTTAGTAGAGATGGGGTTTCACCATGCTGGCCAGGGTGGTCTCTATCTCTTGGCCTCATGATCTGCCTGCCTTGGCCTCCCAAAATGCTGGGAGAAGCAAATACTTAAGGTAATATTTTGATTTTTTCTTCCTCCTACAAATCTCTAGGACTTCACAAATTCTAATATAAATTGGAGTGAGGTAAGAGACAGCAAAGGGATTTTTAAAATTAGAACATAACCATTTGAAAACCAAAACTATATGGGTCTGATCCTTTGTAGCCATCTGGGTACCCCATGACTGAGGCCCAGCAGTCAGGTATATCACTTTGCCCAAAAGAGGACTTTTAATGTAGCCAGATGTTCAATGATTAAGAAAAACAGAAAAGTATGATTTGTAAGCACAAACAGAAACAAGTTCTGGTCACTGGAAGACCGTAAGTTCCCTGCTGTGTAGTCACAAGCCTGATAAGCCAGACAGTTTCCATCCCGACAGGACAAATGGATTGCTCCTTGCTGCTTGACCCTTCCCTGGGCCAGGCACAGGGCAGTCTGGGAGTGAAGACGATACACAGGGATCCTGTGTCACAGAGCTCGCCATCTAGCACGGGAGTTCAGTAACGAGGGAAGTGACACAGCAAAAGACAAAAGGGATTAGAATAGAGCAATGGAGGTCCTGGGTGTTTACAGAGAGATGATAACCACATTAGAGAGGGAAGAGGGTTCCAGACAGGAAAAACACACTCGGGCAGCACAAGCTATGGGAGAATGGGGCGTGTGGGGACCTGAAAGAGCACCCTGTGACAGGAGAGCTGCTCCCTCCAGTGAAGCCCACCCACCTCTGCAATTTGCGGAACTCCATGAAGATCTTATTGCGTTTATATTTCATCTTTCCATGAATGCACATAATCTTCACGCCCTTCACCAGCGCCTCCAGAGCCTTCCCATAGTATTCCACACAGGCACAGGTGCTGCAAGAGGGACAGAGGGCTTAGAGGCATTGACCGCCTTCGTCCTTCTACAACTGGGAGAGGGGAACAGCGAGTAACAGCTGCAGTAGATGCAACCTAACTCAGCCCTCCCTAGAGGAATGAAGCAAGGCAGTGAGAATCACCCACAACTAAGTTCTCAATCTGTAATCCTCTCAGCCAATCAAAGGCCAGTCTTTTGACAAAATCCCTTACACACGAGTTAAAACCCCCAAGGACGTATTCTACTGCCTAAAGATGTTCTAACGGGGAATCTCCCTGACCCTGAGAAAGGAATTAAAGTGAAAAAGTTATTCAGAACAAAAGCAACAGCATCTTAGCCACAAATGGTCTTACAAGATTTAAAAATATTCCTGCTTTTCCTTTAGGGAACAGCTGCTTCCCCAGTTAGCAGGATTCCCAAGGGCTCAGCAAATAACTCAAGCTAGACCAATCAGATCCCTTCTCCCAGATATTTGGGACTTGGAGCTAAGTCATACAAGACAAAAGGGGGTTGGCAGTCATCCCAATGAGGATGTGCCCTAAAGAGATGGCCCATGACTGTTACCTGGGGTCCTCCTTCCCTGGGAGCTGGACACTCAACATTCTCTCTGAATCTGTGAGCTCCTTACCCAGCACCCTCTAATAAAGTTCACCCTGGACCCTTTTCTTTAACTGGAAGCATTCCAAAGTGATTTCTCATCCTTTTGCAGGTGAGGGAACTGAAACTTACCAGAGACACAGAATAAGTGGCAGAACCAGAACCCAGGACCAATGCTCCCCCCACTATGCCAGACTGCCGCGTTCCAGTTTGGGCTAACTCTTGTCTACGCCAGTTCCTCCACCTACGCTGTGACTGCTACCAGATGGGTCCCTCTTTTCTACCTTGAGTCACAAAGTATGTAATGCAGTGGCGTTTCACACACACTAAGCCTCACAACCCACAGATCCTGAAAACAATCTGGTGGGTTCTAAAATCAATTTAGTAGGTCTCGACCAGCATTTTAAAAAAATCAATAGCTGGAGTAGAAGAGAAGAGAAAATGTCCCACCTGGCAGAGCGCAGTTTCGTGAAAACCTTTGTTTTATTGTCTTGTTTGGGTATGTACCAAATTGTACCTCTTACTGTGGGTCATGGTCAATACTGCATTTTATTTGCAGGATAACAGATGGAAAAGAAATATGACATTATTTTTTATGTACTGCCAAAGATCAATACATTTATATTTGGAGAAAAGGGGAAAAGAACCAACCAGTCCAAAGAACATCTGCATCTGTTCCCACTCTGCCTTCTGACCACAGGACAAAACCCCGCTGTGGCAGACTCCACGGGTGGCTGATAAACACTGTTCCCAACCACTTCTTGCTTCGCTGGCCACTACCACAGAGGCAGAAAAGCCGTGCACTCATTTTCTCTGCCGCTCTTGAAATGAGGGGCCACCATGTGACCCACTTTTGACCCACTTTTTTATGATGGATTCACAGCTGAAGTCAGCTAAGGCAGAGAGTTTTCCGAGGACGTGCTTTGCTTTTCTAATTAAAAGACATGGATATAGCTAACACTACCATATGCCCCCTCTGCCTTTCCCCACCTTATCTTTCTTCAGTGCAGCCATGACAAGGTGTAACAGCGGTCATCCAGAATCCATGACGTGACACATAGGAAGAGAAGACCAATCACAACACTGACCTTGACATGACTGACATATGAAACCCACATGAGAAACTGCCGGCCTTTGGACTTCTTTTTACAGGAGAAAAATAAAGCCACAAATCAGAAAAGTTGGGTTTTCAGTTACCTGTAGCCAAAAGCATTCCTGAGAGAACCATGCTAGATGGAATCCAAAACCCAAAGGCCACATGCACCTGCACATTCTGGCTGAATCCCTGATGCCTCTACCACAGAGACCAGAGGCGTACCTGAAAAAGACCAGGTGTTTCTCCTGCTTATGATTGCGAAGGAAATGGACCAGCTGATTAAATTTCTCATCTGCCTTGCATACCTATAAAATAAACAGGGAAATTAATAAAAAACGTATTTGGCAATAATAATCCCCGTGGCTATTTTCAGTTTCAGCGTACAATTTTAAGGAATGCCATTTCCTCTATGGATAGAACAGACTTTAGTCAGAATGTTAATTGGTCTACCTAGCTCAGAATAAACATCGACATGTGCTGCTGCCTGTAAAAGTTAATTTGTATGTCACAAAATCACATGGCTCAGAGAAACATAGTCATCCAACAGGCAGCAGTTCCCAACTCCCAATCCCAGTCTACACACCAGCTGTCACACCAGCTCCAGGGTAGACTTATGAGCCACCTTTCGTGGCCAAAGGATAGATTTTTTTTTGTAATGCAGATTCTTGGGTATGACATACAGATTCTGATTCAGTAGGTCTGAGACTGAACCTAAGAATCTATATTGTTTTTTCTTTTTCTTTTTTTTCTTTAATGCAGTCTCAGGTAGTTTTTTTTAGCAGCAAGAATCCATATTATTTAAGAGTTTAAAAAGAAAAAGTTTACCCAGGAAATTCTGATGCCAAGTTCAGAAGTCACTGCTTTAAGTTGAATGATGATTTCCAGAAAGCAATTATTTAAAAGGCCCCCATGGACGCAGACCCCACTGCTTTTCTTCATAGTGCAATCAAGTCCTCCATTCAGACTCCCAAATTAGAGACATTAAATTTACCTGAATGCATTCATCCTATTTTTGCCCAAACCAAATCCCCAGTTTGGAATTTTTTTCTCATGCACTCAGCCATCTCTAAATGCAAAACAAATGCACAATAACAGAATGCAACAGCAGACACGTGGGTTTCCAAAGCTAACATTAGTACGACTATCCCTCATCCAAGGCCCTTGGGACCCGAAGTATTTTGGCTTTTGAACGTTTTCAGATTTTGGAATAACTGCACTATACTTACCAGCTGAGCATCCCTAATCTGGAAATCTGAAATCCTAAATGCTCCAATGAGCATTTCCTTTGAGCATCATGTTGGCACTCAAAAAGCTTCAGATTTTGGAGCATTTTGGATTTTGGAATTTCAAGTCAGCAATGCTCAACCCATACTTACTTAAGTACCAAGCATTATCATGGACATTTTTGTTTGGATTAATTAATCCTCCAACAACCCTACGAAGCCATATACCACTGTGGCCTCCATTTGACAAGTGAGGTCCTGTAAGTTCATCAGTTAATTAAGAAGGGGACAAAGCCAAGATCTGCAGCAGGCAGTTCCGTTCTAGCGCCCATACTCTCCACACTTCCCTACGCCTACCTGATGCACTGAGCTGGCCCTACTTCATCCAGCCTGGCCTCAGTCGGAAACATCAATGGTAACCACAGATCCCACTTCTGATGAGCCTATCTGATTTTGACAACACTCTCCAGTTACACTAGGTGCAGTTTCTCATTTGCAAACTCATTCTACCTTTCATCTGCCTGCAAACTGAGACAAACAGGAAAGCAGCCTCAACAACCTCAATCCACAGCAATAGGAACGAACACTCTACTTTCGAGACCAGCCTCCTTCATTTTGAACAACAGACATGTTCAGGAACTGAGGAACTACCCCCTCAGGCCTAAAGATATATTCAACCTGAGAAAGCTGATTGCAAAAGAGAAAGAAAAGCCCCAGCCCCAGGCTGGTGGGCGGACGTGCTGTTAGCAGTGACCTGGCCTGCGGGTTCCTCCGGCCTCCCTGGTAGCCTGTGCTCTCTGCACTTGTGCCTCGTGACCCATTCCAGCAACGGGACAGAACAGAATGGGGCTGGGGAGTGGCCTCATTACTAAACAATCAAGTTGCCAAAAGCCCATCTACTTCCTTGTGACCAAACTACAGAAGCCAGCTGCTAGACTTCACTGCTAGAAATTCAGCACATCTGATGCAAGTAAAAAATATACAACATTTACAGAGCAGAACGTTTCCACCCACAAAGTCTCCTGAGGAGTGAGTCTGTCATTTGATTTTCTGTGTTCCGCCTGCACATCTAACTATGCCCTTCTCTGGGTCAGGCTGTTCTGACGGGCCCAGGAACTAGAGCTGTATCACACCTGCACCCAGCATACCCCAGGCACGTGAAATAGAAACATCTGGTCACTTGAGGTTGGAGGTTCAGAGATACTGTCCTTAGAAACTGTAATTACAATACATTTATGCCCAACTTAACTTATTCATTCAATGAGTAGGACCACCCAGACCATTTGTCCTAGCTCTGTCCCCAAAAGCATTTCATATGTGCCACAGGGTCTCATATATTTATTCTCCTGGTACAATTTCCGTAAAATGAGCACTGGTCATTATCGCTGAGTAAGAAGCAAGCCCAGACACTCACCATGTAGTAGTTTTCCAGGCGGGAGGGGGTCTTCTGGGCACTGCTGGCGGCCACGCCCTTCTCCTTCACTGAGACCCGGACAGGGTTCCGGAGACCCGCTCTCACCAAGTTCTCCACTTCCTGCGTCTGAGTGGCAGAGAAAAGGCCTGTTCTCCTCTGCTTTGGCAACAACTCCAGGATGGTGTTGATGCTGATAAAAAGAGGAGAGCTCGCAATTAACCCCTCACTTGCCAGCATAATCAACACACAGTGCTTCATGATACTAAACAGGTATTCAAAAAGACTGAAAAGTAAAGCCATCAAAATATTTATAGTCAGATATACGGGGCAGTAAAATTATACGTGATTTTTTGTTTCTTCTTTATACTTTCATTTTTCCAAGATTTCTCAAATTTTAGCATACAATTATAATGATATATCAATTATAAACATAAAGCTATTCATTAAAAAAACAACAAAACTACCAGGTATGATGGCTCATCTCTATAATACCAGCACTTTGGGAGACTGGGATGGGAGGATTTCTTGAACCCAGTTTGAGACCAGCCTGGGCAACATGGCAAAACCCCATCTCTGCAAAAAAACACAACAAACATCCAGGCATGGTGGTGTGTGCCTATAATCCCAGCTACTCAGGAGGCGGACGCAGGAGGATCACTGAGCCCAAGAGGTCAACGCTGCAGTGAACATGATCACATCACTGCACTCCAGCCTGGGTGACAGCGCAAGACCCTATTTCTAAAAAACAAAAAATGAAATTAAAATGAAAATTAAAAATAAAAATACCTAGTCATAAAGTGGTAAATTCCAGTTTGCTCTTCTTAGGTATTACTATCACCTGCCCACTCAAGCCAGTGAAGTCTACAGCCCAGTACCTTGCCTCGAATCCCATGTCCAAAAGTCTGTCTGCCTCGTCCAACACCAGGACATCCAGGGATCGCACGCTGCTGGCCAGATCCAAGCCTTCTGCCTTCCTTCGGAACATGTCTTCCAAGCGGCCGGGAGTGGCCACAATGATGTTCCCACTTTGGAAAGAAAATTAACATTTACCATACTCTCTGGATCTTGGGAATGCGGTTGATGATTAATAAATACCAAGTTTCCCATCCCCCCACAAAGTCATTTATGCCCTAGTGAAGAGAAAGAAGACCATGAGAGTGGAACAGAGTGCTGCAGGGTAGAAAGAGTGAGTGAGGGCCGCGGTGACATGTGATCTGGGCTGTGGACCATGACCCAGGCAAGGTTGGCAAACTCCAGCTCTCAGACCAAACCTGGGCTGCTGCCTGTCCTTGCTAAGTATTTATTGGCAGACAACCACGCCCATTTATTCACATGTTGTCTATCACTGCCTTCACACTACAACAGCAGCTGAGTAACTGTAACGGAGACCATATGGTCCACAAAGCCAAACACATTTACCATCTGCTTCTTTACAGAAAAAGCTTACCAACCTCTGACCTACACAAGTTACTCAAACACTGCAGCCCCAGGTAACTAATCTGTAAAATGGAGATGTTAACAGAATTAGAGAATCCTCTGTAAAGATCACAGACTCAGGGCCAGATGTGGCGCCGACCGACTGGCTGACCTACAAGATGTGTTTTTCCAATGTGGATTACATGCCAACAGTTAAAAAATCAGGAGATTACACAAAACTGGAATTCCATTTTCTTTTTAAAAAATTCAAAATCTTGGCCGGGCGCGGTGGCTCAAGCCTGTAATCCCAGCACTTTGGGAGGCCGAGGCGGGTGGATCACGAGGTCGAGAGATCGAGACTATCCTGGTCAACACGGTGAAACCCCGTCTCTACTAAAAATACAAAAAATTAGCTGGGCATGGTGGCGCGTGCCTGTAATCCCAGCTACTCAGGAGGCTGAGGCAGGAGAATTGCCGGAACCCAGGAGGCGGAGGTTGCGGTGAGCCGAGATCGCACCATTGCACTCCAGCCTGGGTAACAAGAGCGAAACTCCGCCTCAAAAAAAAAAAAAAAAAAAAAAAAAAAAATTCAAAATCTGGCACTACTGAGCCCAGAGTCCTGCCAGGCAACTACCAGCTGGAGAGGAGTATTCCAGGCAGCCACTGGCCAGTTCCTCACCATCCTCCAGCCCTGCACACGGCTATCCTGACCACTCATTTCTCCTGACATAGTTCTCTTGACCCCTGTAAGAACCTGAGTTTGTGAAGTGCTCATCAGGGCCTTACGAGAAGGAGACAGCAAAGCACAATGGGAAGCTGGCCTGGGGAAAACACCTTTTTACGGGAGGTGGCTGCTGAAAGGGGGACCCACAGTTAGGCTGAGATCGCACATCGGTTCCTGGGTTCAGTGCCAAGAGCAAACAAAGAAATGAGCAGACGTGAGCAAACTTACCCTTGCTGCCTAAACCTCTCAACATCTTCTCCAGGATTTCTGCCTCCAATCCAAAGAATCTGGCTACAAGAAGAAAACAGCCTTTGATTAAGTTCAGTGAAACAGCAGCCCATGGCTAGCAGGGACACTGCATCCAGTTTACCTGAACTGCGGGAAGTGCTTCGTGAAATGTGACAGGACCTCGTCGATTTGAACGGCCAGCTCGCGAGTGGGGGTGATGATTATGGCTCCAACCTACCCACACGGAAGGAAGGGACGTAGTGAGCAGTGCCAGGGACGCCCAGAGAGGAACTCACAGACCCTGCACCCTCCACCACACAAAGGAAAGTTCCAGAGAAACAGTAGGTCCTGGACTTTCTCAGCAGCATCTCTGAGCACGTATCAACGACTCTGAATTGTAGTTACTCGTCATTATACACTGCAGTTATGCTCTTTAAAGTCACTGAGAACACTGAATTAGTCAACACTGAACCACTGCTCACAGGGTTAGGTCCCTGCCGGTCTCTGGGCACCACATTTCTGTCAACTAATCAATACATAACTCTATTTTATGTCAGTTTCTGCTCAAAAGACTCTATTTAATATATACTGTTGATTCATTCCTACTGAACTCGTGGCCAGAGAACATTAACTCATGCCTGAGCCTGTGCTTCTGTAGCATGTGGATTTTCTCTGTATGTCATAACCTTCTTGCACCCAGGAACACTAGACTGCACCTCAGTACTATATCACAGGGCCTTTTCAAAAAGCAAAATCACCAACATGAAGCACACAAATGTGCAAAATGGCTGGGCACAGCGGTTCACACCTGTAATCCCCAAACTTCAGGAGGCTGAGGTGGGAGGCACTTGAGCGCAGGAGTTTGAGACCAGCCTGGGCAACATAACAAATCCCCGTCTGCTCAAAAATACAAAAAATCACCCAGACATGGTGGTCCACACCTGTAGTCCCAGCTACTTGGGAGGCTGAGGCAGGAGAATCGCTTGAGCCTGGGAGGTGGAGGTTGCACTGAGCTGATATCATGCCACTATACTCTAGCCTGGGTGACAGAACAAGATCCTGTCTCAGGGGAAAAAAAGGTGAAAAACATGGCACTAAATGGACAATGAAAAGGACACTGTTCATACCTGAGCACTAAAACAAAAGGCACCTTTGCCCATGCCCGTGACCACAAAAGCACCGAGGATCCACTGGGGGTTATACATTTCAACGAGCAGGTAAATTCATAAATGCAGAATCCACAAATAATCAGGATTAACTGCCTTTTCTTTTTTTTTTTTTTGAGACGGAGTTTCGCTCTTGTTACTCAGGCTGGAGTGCAATGGCGCAATCTCGGCTCACCGCAACCTCCGCCTCCTGGGTTCAGGCAATTCTCCTGCCTCAGCCTCCTGAGTAGCTGGGATTACAGGCACGCGCCACCATGCCCAGCTAATTTTTTGTATTTTTAGTAGAGACGGGGTTTCACCATGTTGACCAGGATGGTCTCCATCTCTTGACCTCGTGATCCACCCGCCTCGGCCTCCCAAAGTGCTGGGATTACAGGCTTGAGCCACCAAGCCCAGCTGTCTTTTCTTTTTTGAAACAGAGTCTCACTCTGTCACCAGGCTGGAGTGCAGTAGCGTGATCTTGGCTCACTGCAACCTCCACCTCCCGGGTTCAAGTAATTCTCCTGCCTCAGCCTCCCGAGTAGCTGGGATTACAGGCACAAATCACCATATCCAGCTTATTTTTACATTTTTAGTAGAGATGGGGTTTCACCATGTTGGCCAGGATGGTCTCAATCTCTCAACCTCATGCTCCGCCTGCCTCAGCCTCCCAAAGTGCTGGGATTATACGTGTGAGTCACCACACCTGGCCAATTGTCCTTTATTTTTTCAAGATTCATTCATTATTTGTAGAGATGAGGTCTCACTGTGTTGCCCAGACTGGTCTCAAACTCCGGGACTCCAGTGATCCTCCAGACCCAGCCTCCCAAAGTGCTGGGATTATAGGCATGAGCCACTGCTTCTGGCCTATTTTTTCAAGTTTGTATCCAGCTGCTTAATCCATTGTGAACCCTCTGATGACTAGGTGAAAATAATTCACTTTTGCTGTCCTCACCTGACTCTTTTTTAACTTCTCTTCTCTTCTCAGAAGAATTTCCAGGATGGGGATGACAAAAGCGAGTGTTTTGCCACTACCTGTGACCTGCAAACAGAGAGTTTTGGTTTCCTTTTCTTCCTCAGAGTTCATTTGAGAGAAAACACGAGGACAGGCTGCGCGTACCCGAGGCACTCACCGCTTCTGCAGCAACATCTTTGTTTCGCATGAACAGAGGGATGGTCGCAGACTAAAGGGAGAGATTGCAAAGCACAGGTTAAAGCATGCCATGAACTCACAGGTGAGACCCAATGCCCCAGGAACAGAATGGGCGGCTACGGTCATAGTGGGGCCCACACAAAAGTTACACTCTGAGTAACCAAGTCACCACAGAGAAGTTGAATCAAACACAGCAAATATGTCTACATGGAGAGCATGTGGGCACAGTGAGCCGAGCTGGAAGGCAGGAGTCCTGAATTCCAGTCCTCTCTCTCCTCCCTTCCCCTCTCTGAACCAGGAAGGGGTTGCAGACATTGGTCCCTTCCAGTTCTGGTGTAACAGAATGATGATTCCAATAAACTCTCTCATTTGAAGTACGGTAGAGGTCTCCAGACTTTACAAGAAACCTGGTTTTAGCAACCAAAACAGCTAAACCTCAATCAGATTCAGGTCCCCAGGGCCTGAGCTCACTTGTATCACAGCAGGTGTAATATTATTCCACTGCCTCTACACAGTGACTTCTTTTTTTTTTTTTTTTTAATTGCATTTTAGGCACAGTGACTTCTATCCTCCCGCCTCAACCCCCGAGGGAACATTTGACAACGTATGGAGACATTTTTGGTTGTCAAAACCCAGGGTGGACCAGGTGTGGTGGCTCACATCTATAAACACAGGACTTAGGGAGGCCCAGGTGGGTAGATTCCCAGTTCCAGACCAGCCTGGGCAACATAGGGAGACTCTGTCTCTCCAAGAAAATGTTTTTAATGATGTGGATGTGACGGTGCATGCCTGTGATCCCAGTTACTCAGGAGGCTAAGGTAGGAGGATCACCTAGGCCCAGGGAGCTGGAGGCTGCAGTGAGCTGTGACTGTGCTACTGCGCTCCAGTCTGGGTAACAGAGCAAGACCCTGTCTAAAAATAATAATAAGAATAAATAAATAAATTTTAAAAATACAACCAGGGTTGGGAGGTGATGTGCTCCGGTGGACAGATTCTAGTAATGCTGTTAAACAGCCTACAATGTCCAGACAGCCCCACAGCAAAACATTTTCCAGCATCAAATGTCAATAGTGCTGAGCGTGAGGACCCTGCTCCCGGCCCCTGCTGTCCAACAGAACTATGATGTGAACCACACAAATAATTTTCCATTTTCTAGTAGCCATAGTAAGAAAAGCAAAAAGAAATGGATGAAATAAATTTTAATATTTTATTTAACCCAATATATCCAAAATATTGTCCCTTCAACATTTAATCAATACTTAAAAATCAACATTTTTCCATTCTTTCTTCATACTAGGTCTTCAAAATCCAGTGTGTTATTTGATACTCAAAGTACATTTTGATGTGGACAAAGTGTATTTCAAGCACTCGATAGCCCTGGGTCTGGTGACTACGTAGTGGATGACAGGTCTAGATAATGAACTCTGAGGGCAGAGATTGGGTCTTGTTTGCACTACATTGCCAAGGAAGGGCACACAGCACTCCTGGTTTCCATCTCCAGTCCTGCCTGCTGGAGACAGATCCTCTACATTCCCTGGAATTTTATGGGCATCTCAAACTCAAGACTTCATTTATTAAAAAATTTTTTTGCGATGACAGGGCCTCCCTATGTTGCCCAGGCTGGTCTTGAACTCCTGGTCTCAAGTGATCCTCCTGCCTTGGTTTCCAAAAGTGCTGGAATTACAGGCATAAGCCACCATGCCCGGCCTTTATTTATTTAAATCTTAGAGATGGGGTTCTCCCTATGTTGCCCAGGCTGGTCTTGAACTCCTGGGCTCAAGGGATCCTCCCACCTCAGCCTCCAAAGTAAATGGTACTACAGGCAGGTGCCACTGGGTACCAGCTCAGTGTTTAAAAACAGAACGCTTCTGGCCAGGTGCGGTGGCTCACACGTGCAATCCCAGCATTTTGGGAGGCCGAGGCAGGTGGATCACCTGAGGTCAGGAGTTTGAGACCAGGATGATCAACATGGCGAAACCCCATCTCTACTAAAAATACAAAAAGTAGCCAGGCATGGTGGCGCATGCCTGTAATCCCAGCTACTTGGTAGGCTGAGGCGGGAGAATTACTTGAACCCGGGAGGTGGAGATTACAGTGAGCTGAGACGGCACTCCAGCCTGGGCAAAAGAGTGAGGCTCTGTCTCAAAAATTTAAAAAAAACCATAAAACAAAATACTCTTTTCTGACTTTTGACTTGACTCTTGACCCCAGAACTCTTGACTTTCCCTCTGAAACCTGTTATACCCTCTGGCTGTTCTCAGGAAATGGTAACACCATTCAGCTAGCTAAGAATAAAAACCTCAGGTCCCTCTAGAGTCTTCTCTTTCCCAACCTCCACTTCCAGTCCCTCAGCAACTTTAAAGCTATCCCAAAAATGACTTCTCAATATCCACTGGTTCCACCCTACTCCGAGCCACCATCAACTTTTACCTAACAATGGCCTCAAGAAACCTGCCTGCCTCATCTCATGCCTGCAAAGGCCACTCTCTACAGAGAAATCACAGCCCTGCCCTTCCTAAACAGCATCTTATCCTAGATAAGATGGCTTCCCACTACATTCAGAATGAAATCCAAGCTCCTACAAGACCCTGCACAATCCATCTCTTACACTACTCTTGATGTTCAGCCGCAAAGGCCTCCTTTCTGCTGCCCAAAACATGTGCAGCCCGCCCCAGGGCATTTTTGTGCACTGGCATTTCTCTCTGCTGAAATAATCTGCCCCCAGTCACCCCAGAGCCAGCTCCTTCTCAATGACACCTCCCCAGAGGGGCCTTCCATAACACCGTGTCTCACCTCTCCTGTCCTCGAGTGTCACTGTCTATCACAACAGTCTTAGTTCTTTCATAACACTAACCAGCAGCTGAAATGATCCTTTCCCTAGCTCCTGCCCTAGAAAGTAAGGCTATGAGCAGATGTCAACACTGCAAACTGCCCAGACCCTAGAAGAGTTCCTCATACACAGCAGGTCCTCAAGAATTACTTCTTGAAGAAATGCCTAACTGGAGTCAGGCCGCTTCACTTGGATTCGTAACAACAGGTAACACTTAACTGAGTGCCTACGGTGTGCGGGCTGGTTTATTTAGTCCCGACAGCAACCCCATGAGGCAGGTGTTATTTTTTTCGTCATTTCAGAGAAGGAAAATGAAGCACGGAGAGATTAAGCCATTTGTCCAAGGTCTCACAGCTAAGGTGGGCAGGGCCAGAATGAGAACAAGGCTCGAGACGCCAGTACCCGAGGGCGGGGTGGGGCGCGGCCCCTCTGCCCGCTCGTTCGCCGAGCAGCTCCACATCCCGCCAGTCTGCGCAGCCTGGAGACGAGGCAAGAGCCCCAGTTGGAGGGAGGAGCGCCCCAGGGCTCGGGTCTGTTCGATCACCTCCGGCGTATCCGATGCAGCGGATGCCTGCCCCTTTCCCAGTCTCATTTCATCCCGGGAACCGATACCTGCACCGGCGTCATGTATGGGAAGCCCAGCTCCCGCAGCGCGCCCAGCACCTGTGGGTGCAGCGGCACTGGAAGCGACTCCCAGGAACCCTCCGTCACGTGCTCCATGGCGGGCTGCTTCGCCGCCTCCGTCGCCGCCGCTAGAATGCGCCCTGTGCACCTCCACCGAGCACTTCCGCTTCCGGCAGCCGCGGCAGCCGTCCGGGAACCGCGCGCGGGAGCAGCCGAGTTCCGGAGCTCAGCGAAGGCACCCACGCTGCGGGAGAGAGGAAAGGCGCCCGCGAGATGGTGAAGGCAGGCGGCGGGGCAGGCCCGGGGAGTTCCAGCCGCCCCGTGCAGCTCCCTGGACTCCGGGCGCCTCTCCGCAACGGGCAGGGGTTTTGGCGGGAGGGAGTCTGGCCCGGTCCTCCCACTTTCTCTGCCTCTTGGAGGCAGATGGCAGCACAGGACCGCGTCCAGGCCGAAGGGCAGTGGGGCTAGCTACCGTGGGCAGAGAAACGTGCCCCAGCCCCGGGGCCCCGGGTTGGCAGCCCTGCAAAACAGGCACCCGCTGATGGCGGCGAGGCGGGGGGTCCGATGGCCAGTATGTCTTGAATGTTGATTTACTTTCCCGGAAGTTAGCGTCAGAGTCCTAAGGACACTGTCCCATTCCTCTATTCACTGTTGGCCTAGGCCATTCATTGCCACACACACCTTCACTCAGCAAGCTTTCATCGACCACTCGTTATGAGCTGATCTCTGAGGGCCTGTCTCCTTCAGCTAGGTGCATGGTTTGCTCCTGTTGGGGCTCTGAAAATGAAACCACAAAATTAAGGCCCCGGAGACAGCCTCAGAAGCAGGTTTCCCTCTGACCTCTTGCCCGGTCTCTGATCTCTGATTCTCTGAGGCTGGCCATAGAAACTCAAGAATCCCTCTTACTCATGGCGGAGCATAGAAACGGGAACCCCTTTTCTCCGAAGTCAGCCATAAAACCTAAAAGTACTACTCAACTGCCTCTCTACCTTTCTGTGAAAAAAGTGGCCATAAAGAAATTATCTGGGCCGGGTGCGGAGGCTCACGCTGGTAATCCCAGCACTTTGGGAGGCCCAGGCAGGCGGATCACCTGAGCCCAGGAGTTTGAGACCAGCCTGGCCAACGTGGTGAAACATCGTTTCTACTAAAAATAAAATTTAAAAGCCAGGTGTGGTGGCAGGCACTTGTAATCCCAGCTACTCGGGAGGCTAAGCCTTGAGCATCGCTTGAATCTGAGAGGTGGAGGTTGCAGTAAGCCAAATTCGTGCCACTGCTCTCCAGCCTGGGTGACATTGTGAGACTCCATCTCAAAAAAAAAAAAAAGGCTAGACACGGTGGCTCAGCCTGTAATCCCACCATTTTGGGAGGCCGAGGTGGGTGAATCACCCGAGGTCAGGAATTCGAGACCAGCCTGGCCAACGTGGTGAAACTCCGTCTCTACTAAAAATACAAAAATTAGCCAGGTGTGGTGATGCACTCTTGTAATCCCAGCTACTCGGGAAGCTGAGGTAGGAGAATCACTTCAACCCAGGAGATGGAGGTTGCAGTGAGCTGAGATTGTGCCACTGCACTCCAGCCTGGGCAAGAGTGAAAGTCAGTCTCAAAAAAAATAATAGGCCGGGCGCGGTGGCTCACGCCTGTAATCCCAGCACTTTGGGAGGCCGAGGCGGGTGGATCACGAGGTCAAGAGATCGAGACCATCCCGGTCAACATGGTGAAACCCCGTCTCTACTAAAAATAGAAAAATTAGCTGGGCATGGTAGCACGTGCCTGTAGTCCCAGCTACTAGGGAGGCTGAGGCAGGAGAATTGCCTGAACCCAGGAGGCGGAGGTTGCGGTGAGCCGAGATCGCGCCATTGCACTCCAGCCTGGGTAACAAGAGCGAAACTCCGTCTCAAAAAAAAAAAATAATAATAATAATAATAATCTGACCTCGTTTGTTTTGATTGTAGGTTTTAAGACCCCATTCCAGGAAGGGTTCTGTCCCCTACCCAGAAGGAAAGAATGCTGCACAGAGAGGTGGAGAAAAATCCAGACAGGCCTTGCTAGGCTTCCCCATTCAGTCTATGAGCATGATCATGGCGTTCTTGTCCAGTCCTATTTCTACACAGCTGTGCATATTTTGTTGAGACTAAGCATAAAAATGAATAGTCTTCCCTATATCTTGGGGTCTTAATTCTGAAGGTTCCTTTGTCATGCAAAACCATGACCAAATAAATTTGTATTATTGAGCCTGGGAGGCTGAGGCTTCAGTGAGCAGAGATCAAGCCAACGTACTTCAACCTGGAACAGAGTGAGATCCATGGCTCAAAGAAAAAAGCTGCAGGGAGGGGGGGTGTGTACTTCACAGACAGTCCTTTTTTTTTTTTTTTTTTAAGACGGAGTTTCGCTCTTGTTACCCAGGCTGGAGCGCAATGGCGCGATCTCGGCTCACCGCAACCTCCGCCTCCTGGCTTCGGGCAATTCTCCTGCCTCAGCCTCCTGAGTAGCTGGGACTACAGGCACGTGTCACCATGCCCAGCTAATTTTTTTTTTGTATTTTAAGTAGAGACGGGGTTTCACCATGTTGACCAGGATGGTCTCGATCCTTTGACCTCGTGATCCCCGCCTCGGCCTCCCAAAGTGCTGGCATTACAGGCTTGAGCCACCGCGCCCGGCTTCACAGACAGTTCTAAGGGCCTAGGGAAACTGAATACCCATGTGTGTCTTCTGGACTCTACTATCTACTAGTTTTCTGCCCTTAGGACCCTTTCCAAGCCTGTTTTCCTTATTATTTTCAAAATGATTTTACCCAAGGTAATGGCAGTTTTGAAGCATAAATAAGACCAAGTAAAGTGCTTAATACTAGACCAACACTTTACACAGTGCTCAATAAATGGTAGCTACTTTTTTTTTTTGAAACAGAGTCTTGCTCTGTCGCCAGGTGCCAGGCTGGAGTGCAGTGGCACGATCTTGGCTCACTGCAACCTCCGCCTCCTGGGTTCAAGCATACGGTGAGTTTGATCCCAAACAGTTTCCTACTGGAGGCAGTCGAGCTATCGAGAAGAAGGAACTGAAAGATGGATGATCAGTTTCTAATATCAACCACGGTATCGTTTGGGCCTAAACTATGTGGTGCTGCTAGACCAAGTGACTCCCTACCAGCAACCAGTTTCTGCTCTTAACTTTTATGATTCTTTAAGAATAGCTTTAACCTTTTCTTTACTTGCATGACTGCCTTGTACCCTAGATAATGGTTTAACTGTGGGGATATTTGCAAAGCAAATGCCAGCATATGGGATGGCTTTGATCCCTGACTCAGAGACTCCTGAATGGGGGAATTGAGGTTAAGTTGAGTCAGAAGCAGACAAAGGAGAATCTGGTTAAAAGATATTCTGATGAGCAAAACCAGAAAACCTTTTCACGTTGAGTTCTAAAACAGGATCAAACCAAAAATACCTGCAGCCATGAGGAATAATATCTGGATGTAAATAAGCTTTGTGATCACAGGAAATTCTATTACTTTTTACAACCACTGATTGTGTATCTGACTTCTCTATCGTATAGGTCATGTACGGTATAGATTTGCATTTCCTCTTGCAATGACGTAAAGCAGAGCAAAGAAAGTGTATTTATACCTGACCTTTGAAAAATAAAGGCTGCTGTTTAGGCATGGCCTATCCAGCCCTCCAGACCCCCGTACTTTGTCTGTCTTTATTTCTTCAAGCGCACACTCTCTTCCAGGTATTGGGACCCTCTTGCAGGTCGAGAGACCCCCGGCAGACGTGCCGTCCCGGACCGGTCCCCGACACAAGCAATTCTCCTACCTCAGCTTCCCAAGTAGCTGGGACTAAAGGCTCACGCCACCAGACCCACGCCACAAGGCCCAGCTAATTATTGTATTTTAGTAGCGATGGGTTTCACCATGTTGGTCAGGATGATCTTGAGCTCTTGACCTCATGATCTGCCCGCCTTGGCCTCCCAAAATGCTGGGATTACAGGCGTGAGCCACTGCGCCCAGCCAGTAGCTACTTTTATTACCAGCAGGCTGTTAGTTCACAGAGGAAGAACAGTTTCTACAGGTGGAGATCTAGTCTTTGGTTCACCTTTCGCTCCGTTATCTGTAGCCTTGGGCAAATCACTTAATCTGTCTTTTAACCTATTTCCCATATCCATAAACCTTGCAGGTGAATGAAAATAATTCAACCCTTTCTTTTTTCCCAAATAGAAAATACTTGAGATTTTAGCACAGATCCACCAGAGAAGCCACACAGGAAAACGTGCAGAAACTAAAATCTGGTACCATTCACTATTCCTCAAGTTTATAGAATTAAAAAGTAAAAGGCATGAATACTCAAAAAACATGAACATGTCTCATGTCAAATAAGAACAGAAAGTTGGTGTGTAAAAAATGTGAATTAACTGCCAATACATAAAACACAGAATACTGACTGTTTTTAAAAAGAATTGTTTATTTACCGAACTTGGGGCATATTAGATACAACCAATTTTAAATTTACATTTTTTAAATCAATTTTGAAGTGTTTCACACACAAAAAAAATTGGCATGCAACAGTTGTCCAAAGGTGAAAGTCACCTTATCAATAAACTGTTGCAAGTGTTCTCACCCAAGGTTGTAAAATTGTTTATCCTGAACATGAAAACCTGTAACAAATTTAAATTAATTATATAAAACTTGTTACTTGTAGTTTTCCCCCTGCAAAGATAAAAAAAAAAAAAAAATGTACAAGTAACTAATATGTATCAGTCACAACATAATCCTGGATCATCCCCATACCAAAACCAGATGCTCTTAATTTTAAACCCATCATTAGAGAACAAGAGAAAGTCATTTCACTTTACACAAAACGAAATTCACATGTGCCAAAAAGAAAGACCCAAGAGAAACAAACAAAAACCCTAGTGCTGACACTGATGTTCAGTGCCCTAGTTAAACAGTAGCCCAAAGGCCACTGATCAAAAATAAAATAGTGGCTGTATATCACTGCAATGAAATCCAAGAGGCTTTAGCCCTTTGGCATCAGAAATCCAGATTTTTCCAAATATGTAAATGTATATTTCCTACGTGCCAAGAGTAAGGGAAGTGGATGTGCCAGTGTGGAAAGAAAAAGAGCCACCATTCACTGGGAGACCAGAGAACTGGCTTTAACAGACAATTAGAAGGTTAGGCTGCTTGTGTCATCAATTTAAGTGGAGGTGATTTGAGTCCTAAGGTTCAATGTAAAAACGTATGGGGGAAAATGGATGCTGAGTTGTAGCTTTAAAGCGAAACAAGAAAACAAAGTATAAAAGTACCCAGCCTGGCAGCATATGCCCAGGTCAGAGAGCTCTTCCATCAGGCTGGGCAGAAACCGTCAAGATTCATACTATTGTTTCTCGTAAGGACTCAACAAAAATGAATTGTTAGTGACCTGAACTACAAAATAAGGGAATCTAAAGAATGCAGTCATTTTAGTAAAGTACTATCGAGCTTTGTGCCGATTTCCTGAACAAACTGCATTTAATTATGAAAACAAAAGGAAAAAAGAAATAATAAGAACTCTACGCCCATATTTCACTTACAGTGTTTGAGTTCCTGGAAGGACCTATATAATGGAGGCAGCATTCAAATAAGAAATTATGCCAATCAACGGTCAAATTTGCGCTATAACTTTCCTAAAAAGGTGTTTTTCCCCCAATATCTATTAATCACAAGGAAACATAAGTTGTGAATGTACAGTTCAGAAAATAAAAATGCATAAACTAATGACATTATTGTGACCAAGGTGTTTGGTAAACAGTGAATTCTGAGTTTGGGATCATCAGAAAGAGGCTTTTTAAACAACCCTCCGGACTTCAAAAAATCTCTTCAGGTAGTAGATCTGTCCCAATGTCATGGCAACTAGAACAAGAGCTTCAAAGAAGGACCAAAGGACCACTCTGCTGTTTGTGTTGTCGTTGACTGTTGAGGACAAACAAACAAACAAAATTTAACAACAATTTTCCCCCAAAAAAACATAGGCATCATAATTATTCTAGTATTCACACTGTGTGAAAGTAATATTTTATACACCATTCAGAGAATAAATGTTGTCAACTTACAATGGGGTTACATCCCAATAACCCCAGCTTAAGTTGAAAATACATAAGTAAAAAATATATTTAATGTCATGACAGTGCTTGCATCCTATTTGGTGTACTCAGCAAATAAACTTTTCATTTTAAACTATATATATATATATACATACATACACACACAGACACACACACACACATTTAATACACCTAGCCTACCTAAAACATGATCAGAACACTGAGACTAGCCTACAGTTGGGCAAAAGCATCTAATGACACAAAGATTACTTTATAATAAAGTGTTTTATATCTCATCTAAGTTAAACTGCAATTTATATTTTATTTATCAAGTTATTGAACACTGCACTGAAAGTAAAAAACAGAATGGGCCAGGCACAGTGGCTCATGCCTGTAATCCCAGAACTTTGGGAGGCCAAGGTGGGAGGATCACCTGAGGTTGGGAGTTCAACACCAGCCTAACCAACACAGAGAAACCCCATCTCTACAAAAAATTCAAAATCAGCCAGGCATGGTGGCACATGCCTGTAATCCCAGATACTCAGGAGGCTGAGGCAGGAGAATCGCTTGAACCCAGGAGGTAGAGGTGGTGAGCTGAGATCATGCCATTGCACTCCAACCTGGGGGACAAGAGTGAAACTCCATCTCAAAAAAAACCGAATGGTTGCATGGGTACTTGATGTAGTTTCTACTGAATGCACATCACTTTTGCACTATCATAAAGCTGAACATTTTGAAGTGAAGTCATTGTAAGCTATGGGTCATCTACACTCTAACTACTTTTATCTCCAAGCAACTCAGCAGCAAAGTTTTTGTTTGCTGTATTGCCCAGGCTGGAATGCAGTGATACAATCATAGCTCACTGCAACCTTGAACTGGACTCAAGCAATCCTTCCACTTCAGCCTCCTGAGTAGCTGAAAGTACAGGTGTACACCAGCCTGCCCAACTAATTTTTTCTGTTTGTGTAGAGGAAGGATCTTGCTATGTTGCCCAAATTGGTCTTGAACTCCTGGCCTCAACTGATCCTCCTGCCTCAGCCTCCCAAAGTAGAAGCAGAGATTTTTAAAAGAAATCTTAAAGATAACCATATAGCCAAGTCCATTCTGCATATCTAGAGAAGAAAAGGTGACTTGCTCAAAGTCATACTTCTAGGTTGTTAAAACCCAATCCAACCATTTTTCTCCCTCCCCATTAAAACATCCTATATTAGTATCCTTTTTGCTGAATCAGAAGACTGAATTCTAAAAAAAATAAGAATTTCAAAATCACAGTTCTCCAAAATGCAATTACTTACAAAGTCAAAATATGTCAGTCTAAGTGTCTTTTTCTCCGAATATGTGATAAATATTTTTTGAGCACCTACTGTGTACTTGGCAACTGTTCTCAGTAGTAGAGGTTGCTCAGTTACATGGATCAATACTGACAGTTACTACCAGACTGTCAAATACAAGACAAACTATTCTCATCATCTGTCCAACTCTCAAACTAAGGATTTAATCCTTAAAGTAAAATTCACACCTACCCTATATTTATTTACTATACTCATTTTGTTACATTCAAGTTTCTGATCAAATTCTTTCCATTTAATTAATTAATTAATTACTTTTTGTGAGAGAGAGTCTCACTCTGTCATCCAGGCTGGAGTGCAGTGGCACGATCTCGGCTCATTGCAACCTCCACCTCCTGGGTTCCAGCTATTCTCCTGTCTTGGCCTCCCAAATAGCTGCGACTACAGATGTGCAACACCATGCCCAGCTAATTTTTGTATTTTTTTTTTTTTTTTTTTTTTTTTTTGAGGAGGAGTTTCGCTCTTGTTACCCAGGCTGGAGTGCAATGGCACGATCTCGGCTCACCACAACCTCCGCCTCCTGGGTTCAGGCGATTCTCCTGCCTCAGCCTCCTGAGTAGCTGGGATTACAGGCACGCGCCACCATGCCCAGCTAATTTTTTGTATTTTTATAGAGACGGGGTTTCACCATGTTGACCAGGATGGTCTCGATCTCTTGACCTCGTGATCCACCTGCCTCAGCCTCCCAAAGTGCTGGGATTACAGGCTTGAGCCACCGCGCCCGGCCTAATTTTTGTATTTTTAGTAGAGACGGTGTTTCATCTTATCGGCCAGGCTGGTCTCAAACTACTGACCTCCTGATCCACCTGCCTCAGCCTCCCGAAGTGTTGGGATTATAGGCGTGAGCCACCATGCCCAGCCAAATTCTTTTCATTTTTAAATTTATTTTTTTAAAAAACAGGGTTTCATGTTGCCCAAGTTGGTCTCAAACTCCTGACCTCAAACAATCCTCCTGCCTCAGCCTCTGAAGTAGCTAAGACTATAGGCAAAAGCCATTGTGTCTGACTCTCCAGTCAAATTCTATAACCTTAACTTTCAAAAATTACTATGTAGTATTTTATTTTTCTAAAAATGGCCAACATTAAAAATAATTACACTATAATCCCAGCACTTTGGGAGGCCAAGGAGGGAGAATTGCTTAAGCTCAGGAGTCAGAGACCAACCCTGGGCAATATGAAGAAACCCTGTCTCTACAAAATATAACAAAAAAAAAAAAAAGAAAAAAAATTAGCCAGGTGTGGTAGTACATGCCTATAGTTCCACCTACTTGGGAGACTGAGGCAGAAGAATCACTTTAGTCAAGGAGATTGAGGCTGCAGTGAGCTATATATTGTCACCACAGCACTACAGCGTGGGCAGCAGTTAGACCCTGTGTCTCTAAAAAGAAAACAGGGCCAGGCAAGGTGGCTGATGCCTGTAATCCCAGCACTTCGGGAGGCTGAGGTGGGTGGATCATGAGGTCAGGAGTTCAAGACCAGCCTTGCCAAGATGGTGAAACTCCCATCTCTACTAAAAATATGAAAATTAGCCAGGCGTGGTAGCAGGCGCCTGTAATCCCAGCTACTTGGGAGGCTGAGGCAGAGAATTGCTCGAACCTGGAAGGTGGAGGTTGCAGTGAGCCAAGATCATGCACTGTACTCCAGCCTGGGTGACCGAGCAAGACTCCGTTAAAAAAAAAAAAAAAAAAAGAAAGAAAGAAAAAGAAAATAGACCAGGCATAGTGACTCATGCCTGTAATCCCAGCACTTCAAAAGACACAGGTGGGTGGATCACTTGAGTACAAGTTCAAGACCAGCCTAGGCAACATGGCAAAACCCTGTCTCTACTAAATTACAAACAAAAATAGCTGTGGGTGGTGGTGCATACCTGTAATCCTAGCTACTCGGGAGGCTGAGGCACGAGAATTGCTTGAGCTTGCAGTGAGCTGAGATTGTGCCACTGCACTCCAGCCTGGGTGACAGAGTGAGACTCTGTCTCAAAAAATAAACAAATAAACAAAAAGAAAATAAGTGAAAAAGCAATTAACATGTTTCCAAAAGAGTCAACTTTTATTCTAAATGGCACTTTTGTCAGAAATAAAAATATTTTTTTAAAAAAAGAATTATTTAAAGTTACTCAAAAAAGTTGTGTGGTTTTTTTTGTTTTTGTGTTTTTTTTTTTTTTTTGAGACAGTGTTTAGCTCTTGTTGCCCAGGCTGGAGTGCAATGTGCAATGGCACAATCTCGGCTCACCGCAACCTCCGCCTCCTGGGTTGGAGCAATTCTCCTGCCTCAGCCTCCCAAGTAGCTGGGATTACAGGCCTGCGCCACCATGCCCAGCTATATTTGTATTTTTAGTAGAGACGAGGTTTCTCCATGTTGGTGTCTCAAACTCCCGACCTCAGGTGATCCACCCGCCTCAGCCTCCCAAAGTGCTGGGATTACAGGCATGAGCCACTTCACCCACCCCAAGTTGTGTGATTTTTTTTTTTCCAGAGTAAAAACAGACACATGCTAAAAAACATTAACTAGAATTCTAAGAACAACTAAAATCACTAAACTTGTATGTAATACTAATTCCAGGACATGAAGTTTACTTCTGCTGAAAACTTACTAACAAATCTCCTTTTTTCTTTCCCCCATAGAGATGAGGTCTTGCCATGTTGCCTAGGCTGGTTTCCAAATCCTGGGCTCAAGCGATCTTCCCACCTTGGCCTCCCAAAGTGCTAGAATCACAGGTGTGAGCCACTGCACCCTGCCAAAAAACGCTTTACTTAAAGTGACTAAGAGAAAAACAGGACACGAAACCGTAGAGACAGGTGTAGTAGCACACATCTGTAGTCCCAGCTACTTAGGAGGCTGAAGCAAAAGGAGCACTTGAGCCCAGGAGTTTCAGGTGGCTGGAGTGTGCTATGATTGTACTTGTGAATAGCCACTGCGCTCCAGCCTGGGCAACAGAGTAAGGCAACCATCTCTTAAACAAAGAATACACACCTGGCTGGGTGCGGTGGCTCACGCCTGTAATACCAGCACTTTGGGAGGCCGAGGCAGGTGGATCAAGAGGTCAACAGATCAAGACCATCCTGGCCAACATGGTGAAACCCCGTCTGTACTAAAAATATAAAAATTGGTTGGGTGTGGTGGCATGCACCCGTAGTCCCAGCTACTCAGGAGGGTGAGGCAGGAGAATCACTTGAACCTGGGAGGTGGAGGTTGCAGTGAGCCGAGATTGCGCCACTGTACTCTAGTCTGGCGACAGAGTGAGATACTGTCTTAAAAAATAAAAAATAAAAATACACAGCTTTAGTCACTTATGCTGCAATTCCTATTTCAAGGAAAGGCAAGGCTAAAAGAAAACAGACTTTAATGTGATTAAACAGTGATTATCTATGTGGCAGACTCTGAGTGCTATTTTTTTCTTTATGCTTGTATTTTCCAAATTTTATAACTAAATATGTGTTAACTTTTTTCTCCCTAATTATAAAAATTATACCCGAGAAATGTTATCTGCCACATGGTCTCTTATTTGTGAATGTGAAAAGCAGTATTCTCTTCTTTCACTTATAGAAAAATGCATCATTTTTCTTTTCTTTCTTTGAGACAGAGTCTCGCTCTGTCACCCAGGCTGGAGTGCAGTGGCACAATCTAGACTCACTGCAACCTCCGCCTCCCAGGTTCAAGCGATTCTCTTGCCTCAGCCTCCCAAGTAGCTGGGACTACAGGCATGCACCACCACACCTGGCTAATTTTTGTATTTTTAGTAGAGAGGGGGTTTCACCATATTGGCCAGGCTGGTCTCAAACTCCTGACCTCAGGTGATCCATCCGCCTCCGCCTCACAAAGAAAAATGCATCTTTAAGTTTAAACAGAACACACTGAAGCACAGTAACATCAGAATGTAGCGACCTTGGACACTGTCCTCATGCCACTTACATATTAGCCTGATCTAGAAGCAACACAGTATTATTGCAACACTGTAGTGAAAGGGTCTCATTACGTTCATTGCTGAGGAGTGAGTCCTACAGGAAAACTCACAAAAACAAAACATCATGGGAACCTTTTGTTTTGCAAATTTAAACTGGATACCTATAAATTCTATAAATTGCTAACACTTTTTTTTTTGAGACGGAGTTTCACTCTTGTTACCCAGGCTGGAGTGCAATGGCGCGATCTCGGCTCACCGCTACCTCCGCCTCCTGGGTTCAGGCAATTCTCCTGCCTCAGCCTCCTGAGTAGCTGGGATTACAGGCACGCACCACCACGCCCAGCTAATTTTTTGTATTTTTAGTAGAGATGGGGTTTCACCATGTTGACCAGGATGGTCTCGATCTCTCGACCTCGTGATCCACCCGCCTCGGCCTCCCAAAGTGCTGGGATTACAGGCTTGAGCCACCGCGCCCGGCACCAACACTTTTTAATACGAACACAGAGCTCACTATTTGTGAAACAAATACAGGATTATCTCTTCCACTCAAATCATGGGGGAGAGGACAAGGCTGGACCACCCTAAGACTGGAAGACATGTGCTTCCTCTGGCCACTGTGTTCCCAAGAACTTTAAAGCCATCTGGTCTGAACCAGTTAACATTGCCAAGTAGAGGAACTTGCCCTCTAACTTAGTTCAGTGCCCTTCCAATCCCAGAATGGGCTGGTCCCCATCTGGAAGCAAGGTAACCAATAAATAGGTCCCAACAAGGTAAGAGAGAGAAAGTGAAGACCCCAGAGGGTGAGATTAAGCGTGTGGCGAGGAGAAAAAGTTGTGAGGGAAGAGGCTGGAGTGCTTGTAGACAAACCTGGTCCATATCATGCCCCACTCCACTCCTAAAATAGGTGGGGATGAGGGGAGCTCTCCAGGCTATTACATTTATACATCTTCCTGCCAGCAGGAGCTGGTATCCGTGTTCGAGATCCTAAAGGTTTGTTTCCATAAGTAGCAAGAACAGATTTAAGGACGGGGAAAACAAAAACCACATCTGGAAGAAATTCAAGCTGTACTTATCTTTTTGAATCACTCTTCTCTCTACTCTCTACCCCAGTCTCAGAACAAAGATTACTGACATAAAATCACTGCCCTTAAGACAAGAGCTTGCTCCCAGGGAGATCTCTCCCCAAGAACTACTTGGCGGATGAAAAAAACTGAACAACAGTGTGAGCCTGAATCTAATACATGGAACTGGTCTGTGTGTCAATACAGTACCTCTTAATTTTAAATGCAAAAGCCTAATTTTTAATGCTCTATCCTGCTGCAAAAACAGACTTTTGCAACCTAATACAAAATTTCAATCATCACTGTTTCCGCAGAAAAATACATTCCAAGTTCCCAACTTACAAACTTGAGAGCCCAAACTGATCTTCACCTGGTGACTTGCCTCTACTCATGTTTTGGTGTTTTCTAATCTAACTATATTAAGGCTTCCATTTTAGTAAAAAGGTTAAATCTCAGCTCTAATATTAATCCCACTGGCACATAAGTTTCAGGTATGTGATTAAAAACCAATGCAACATCCACTTTACATTTTCCCCTTCTGATTTAAGAAAACAATTAGCTTTACCTTAGCTGATCACACATTTTTTAAAAACCAAACTCTTTATTTTATTTATTTATTTTTTGAGACAGTCTTACTCTGTTGCCCAGGCTGGAGTGCAATGGTGTGACCTTGGCTCACTGGAATCTACGCCTCCCAGGATCAAGTGATTCTCATGCCTCAGCCTCCCGAGTAGCAGGGACTACAGGCACATGCCACCACACCCAGCTGATTTTTTTATTTTTTTTGTAGAGACAGTATTTCACCATGTTGGCCAGGCTGGTCTCGAAATCCCAACTTCAGGTGATCCACCCACCTCAGCCTCCCAAAGTGCTGGGATTACAGGCGAGCCACCACACCTGGCCAAAACACCAAGAAGCTTGTGCTAAATCTTAATAGCATATTCTAGTTTAGAATGAATGTCCCAATAGTAAACTACAAAGCTCCACAAACATGTATGCTCAAAAACTATCTCATGTAGGTATACTTTGAAAGCCAGTGCTTTCACTGCAAAGTTTCCAAATGAGGAAAATACAAGCAAGCTGTTGAGTAAAACAATCTTCACCATCAGGCACTGCTGCAAAGCGACGGCATTCACTTACTGGCTCTGTGTATCCTCTCCCGGACTTCCATGTATTCCTGTTCGTGCTTTACAGCTGTCATTGCCACTGCCAGCTCATTGATCATTTCTTCTAGCTTGTTCTGGTGAGCTATAGGATTTGAAAACAGCACACATTTGTCAGTCTTTTTCTTTTTTCTTTTTTTTTGAGACAGAGTCTCATTCGGTTGCCCAGGCTGGAGTGCAGTGGTGCAATCTTGGCTCACTCTCCCTCCGGGGTTCAAGTGATTCTCCTGCCTCAGCCTCCTGAGTAGCTGGAATTACAGGTGCACACTGCCACAGCCAGCTAATTTTTTTTTTTTTTTTTGAGACAGAGTTTCGCTCTTGTTACCCAGGCTAGAGTGGAATGGCGCGATCTCGGCTCACCACAACCTCCACTTCCTAGGTTCAGGCAATTCTCCTGCCTCAGCCTCCTGAGTAGCTGGGATTACAGGCACACGCCACCATGCCCAGTTAATTTTTTGAATTTTTAGTAGAGATGGGGTTTCACCATGTTGACCAGGATGGTCTCGATCTCTTGATCTCGTGATCCACCCGCCTCGGCCTCCCAAAGTGCTGGGATTACAGGCTTGAGCCACCGCGCCTGGCCTTAATTTTTGTATTTTTAATAGAGATAGGATTTCACCATGTTGGTCAGGTGTGTCTGAACTCCTGACCTCGGGTGATCCACCCACCTCAGTCTCCCAAAGTGTCAGGATTACAGGCATGAGTCACTGTGCCTCGCCATCTTTTTTTTCCCCACCAAGACAGGATCTCTATCACCCAGGCTTGAGTGCAGTGGCACAATTTATAGCTCACTGTAACCTCAAATTCCTGGGCTCAAGCAATCTCCTGCCTAAGCCTCCTGAGTAGCTGAGACTACAGGACTGCCTCACTAAGCCTGGCTACCTTTTTATTTTTTAGATACAGGGTCTCACTATGTTGCCTAGGCTGGGGCAGTCTCTTTTTGAAAAATACTTATAAAATAACTTTTTAAAATCCTCAGAAAAGGACCGCAAAAGAAGCTATTTTTAGAAATGGTTCAAACATCAATTTGGACTACTCATATGAATCATGATGACAATTTAATTCTCAAAGTATTTTTAAAAGTCCCTTCCCAGTAGAGAAACCTCTTTCAGGGTAGGAAACATACTACATAATGCTTACTAAGGAAATAAAAACAACCCCAGGAAATTTCTTCTAATGAAATGTTACGTGAAGTTCACTATACTGACTATTAACTACAGAGAAGTAGTAAAACACGGGGTTGGGGAGGAACTAAGAGTACAAAATAAATACATGTATTTTTTAAACGTAATCCCACAAATAACAAAATCTAAGAGTCACGTAACTCTAATATTAATTAAGGAGCAGCACCAAAACAGACTTTTAATCTCTATGAAGCTGAGCAGAGAAAAACATTAAAATGCTCTTAGGAACATCCACATCAACTCAAACATTCTTCTGTGACAAAGTAATGATTTCACTATAGTGGAGAACAGCAGGCAATGTAAATAGAGACAAGCCCTTAGCAGCACAAATTTTCAACCAGGTATCCTCTTGAACCAAAAACACATACAAGGTATTATTCTGAAGAGTAAGCATGTGCTTCTAGATAGTGCCATGTTAGGACAATGGACAGGCAGGAGATAAACAGCACCATGAAACATTCCCAGGGAAAGGGGGATCTCTTCATCCCTGCCCAAAATTGGGTCTCATCTGGGATTCCAGATTATCACAGACAATCCCAAATTTCTTAGGAGAAACCAAGGGCCTCTACCACTGAATGCAGTTGAATTGGAATGTCACTCATTTCCCTTTGGAAGCCCCATGCACAACGAGGAGGCAGTGGAGCAGCGTTTCTCAGCAGTGGCACTGTCGCCATTTTGGACTTGGACCAAAAGCTGTTCTATGCTGTGGAGCACTGTCTGATGCGCTCTAGGGTGTTCAGCAGCCTCCATGGCCTCCAGCGCTAGATGCCAGAAGCACATACCCATGCAGTCTTCAGAATAAAAAAATGCCTCCACATACTGCCAAATATCCCCTGAAGCATAAAGACCATCCTCACTTGAGAACCACTGCTTTAGAGGAAGGCTTGATTTGACAGCTACCATTCACTGACAGTAACAAGCAAAAGCAATAATTTTTGATATATGTTAAAAAATTATCTAAGAAGTTCAATATTCACATTCATCAATCAACATTTTCAAACTATTTAAATAGGATCAATCTCCAGAAAATAAATGAAAAAAGCCTTTCAGAACTCCTCATTTTCCCTGAAAATTAGTCAAGTCCTACCCTGTAAATGACCCTGAAAAATGAGCACAGGAATTACTAAGTAGTAGGACTCTACATTGCATATATTTCAAAATCTAACCAAACAACTCAGCTTCTTTATGATGTTAGCAATCTACTAATACTGAGTATCTGGGACAAATGTTACCATGCTAATATTATACTATGAAATGTGTTGAACAATGACTGGCTTCAAAAACCCTGGCAGGCAAGCCGGGCGCGGTGGCTCAAGCCTGTAATCCCAGCACTTTGGGAGGCCGAGGCGGGTGGATCACGAGGTCAAGAGATGGAGACCATCCTGGTCAACATGGTGAAACCCCGTCTCTACTAAAAATACAAAAAATTCGCTGGGCATGGTGGCGCCTGCCTGTAATCCCAGCTACTCAGGAGGCTGAGGCAGGAGAATTGCCTGAACCCAGGAGGCGGAGGTTGTGGTGAGCCGAGATCGCGCCATTGCACTCCAGCCTGGGTAACAAGAGCGAAACTCCGTCTCAAAAAAAAAAAAAAAAAACCCTGGCAGGCACTGTGGGAAAAAAAAAAAACACCAAATGTTCTGGCTCCCGATAAGCAATTTATCCAGAACCACCAAGAACCAATCAGGGTTTATTACTGGTAACCTAAATAATAAACGGTTTAACTGCAACATAAGGCTAAAAGAACTTTGGTCTTCATGTCAACATATGGCTCCTAGAACTGCATTTCATATCCAACCAAGCTTCAGGTTAGGAAGTCTACCACATACTTTCTACAAAGTCAAAGGCGCCATCTGCTATGAGCTACGTTTATTTGGGACTTCTGTCTCCTTATCCTTGAATTTTCACTCTTTAGCATTTATTTTAAAGAACAAAGATATTACTACTAAACTGCCAATCACTGTGTTCTCGGTGCTTAGTTTAAAATAACCTAACCTATACCTCCTGTCAACCAAATAAAAAATAAAAAAATAAACCCAATTAGTTGTAGGGATTTAAGAGAAAAAAACACTCTCATGCCAACAAACTGAGGTTAGAAAAAAAGAAAGCAGAAATTAGACATTAGCAAACAAAAAGATGCAGAAAAGGATGCTGTCAAAAAGCAATCCACATACCATCCCAGGTATCTCCACCACCTGAAGGAAAGTTAAGATAACTTAACACAGAAAGAGCCGACAGAAAGTTTAGCTAAACTAGTCATGTATACAAACGAGTAAATAAAGTATATGCCAGGATTAGCAAATAAACAGAAAAAAAAATCTTAAGACACACGGAACCTACATGCTCAGAAGAGCACAAAGTGACTAAGAAAACCTGTCAGAAAGACAAACGTAAAGAACAAAAAAATCCCAGCACTTTAGGAGGCCAAAGCGGGTAGATCACCTGAAGTCAGGAGTTTGAGACCAGCCTGCCCAACATGGTGAAACCCCATCTCTACTAAAAATACAAAAATTAGCTGGGCATGGTGGCATATGCCTGTAGTCCCAGCTACTGGGGAGGCTGAAGCAGGAGAATCGCTTGAACCCAGGAGGCGGAGGTTGCAGTGAGCCAAGATCATACCATTGCACTCCAGCCTGGGCAAAAAAATAAATAAATAAAAATAAATAAATAAATAAATAAATAATAAATACATAAATACTAGCTTCAAGAAACTTTTTTTTATTAGGAGACTTGTAAAAAGTAAAAAGCACATTTCACAGTAGTTTTTGGCTAAGAAATTTAAAAAAATAAGTATTCCACTCAGGTAAAATTGTATAGAACTAAAATGAGCTCATGGAATGCGATATAAATCTTCTGAATGTTCATCTCACCTTCTGTTTCCATGTCTTGCCCTTTTGGAGCCTCACCAATATCAATGGTGAACATCACTATTTTTGGAGTCATGGTAGACATCCGATTACTAAAACAAAATTTGTATATTCCGTCCATGTGAGCAGCAAATGTGTATTTTCCACTGGATTCTCGGTCTCCTTTGTAAATCCCTTTATTATCTGGTCCTGTAATCTGGAGGCAAGAGAGAGATACAGAAAATGTCACAAAAGCTTTACAGTCATAAATTTATAAGTAATGTCTAATGGCAGTAAGAAATTCACCAAGAATATGGCCAGGCATGGTGGCTCACGTCTGTAATCCCAGCACTTTGGGAGGCCCAGGCAGGCAGATCACCTGAGGTCAGGAGTTCAAGATCAGCCTGGCCAATGTGGTGAAACCCCACCTCTACTAAAAATACAGAAATTAGCCAGGCCTGGTGGTACTCGCCTGTAAACCCAGCTACTCCAGAGGCTGAGGCAGGAAAATTGCACAGGAGGTGGAGGTTGCAGTGAGCCGAGATGGCACCACTGCACTCCAGCCTGGGCAACAGAGACAGACTCATCTCGGGGGAAAAAAAAAAAAAAGGAAAGAAATTCACCAAGAATATGTAACTTACACTTAGCTCCACTTCAGTAAGTGATAATAACCATTTTGGGCTGCAGTTCTCTCACTTTATAAAACAAGGATTGTCTTCATGACTCCCTAAAACACCTTTTGGTTCTGACATTTATGTCTTATTTGTCCTTATTAAACCCCTCAGAAACAGAAACCTCACTTTCAATGTGGTCTCCAACTGGCCTAATATTACCAACAAACATGCAACTGTGACTGATAACAAAACTCAAGTAAAAATACATCTCTTTAAAATGAAGAATTTCTGCATCTCTGCTTGACATCTTGATTACAACCTCATGAGAAACCCGAAGCCAGAACCACCCAACTAAGCCTCTCCGTAATTCCTGGCCACAGAAACCATGAGAGATAATATTTGTGGTTTTAAAAAATATAAACAAAATGAATTCCTGTCAAATCAAATTTCAAGGTTTTCCAGATTTCTACCAAACAGTGAAGGAATTCTGCTTTATCTCAGATGCCTGAAGTCTTAAAGGAAAAGACAGGCCTGGCAATGAGAAAATTCTCATCTCAGACTGCTACAAATCAGCTGTTAGGTTGTGGTCAAGTCAGTAGCTCTTTTAAAGTCCATGTCACTTGCACAACTTCGAGACTGGAATTCTTAGCTAAGTCTAACAGTCTCTCCCTTCCACTATCCCCTCATTTTTGAATTTCACTTGTATTGTGTAACTTGTGCCCAGCCCTACTGAGTACACTGTCAAATAGAAACTCCTTAGACCCAATTAATCATGCTGGCAGGTGAGTTAAAATACAAATTAGCAACACATCACTCTTCTGGTTTAAAACCACATGGGTGGAGGCTGGGCGCCGTGGCTCACGCCTGTAATCCTAGCCCTTTGGGAAGCCAAGGTAGGCAGGTCACCTGAGGTCGGAAGTTGGAGACCATCCTGGCCAACATGGTGAAACCCCGTCTCTACTAAAAATACAAAAATTGGCTAGATGTGGTGGTGCGCGCCTGTATTTCCAGCTACTTGGGAGGCTGAGGCAGGAGAAATGCTTGAACCCGGGAGGAGAACGTTGCAGTGAACCAAGATTGTGCTGCTGCACTCCAGGTCTGGGCGACAGAGTGAAACTGTGTCTCAAAAAAACAAACAACAACAACAACAACAACAACAAATATGAGCGGAGACTTAGGGACTGCTGGTTTCTTAATTTCCTGTTTTCTCCTGATACTTCACTTCACTTCTTACTCCTGAACGAATGACCCAATTCTCCATCTCTCCTAGGCAGAGAAGACTAAACGAGATAGCTAGATGCTCACATTTGAGTAAATGTGAGCAGAACCTTAAGGTTGCTCCTGTGAAAAATAAACACAACGCGAAAGTATGCCTAGCATTCCTCAGTAGTTGTTTTTTTTTCAAATCCTTAATAGATTTTAATCTACTTTTTGGAAGAGTTTCCGTGCCACGTTCGAACATTAATCCATAACACCAAAGAAAGCAGGTGCTAACTGGATCGAGACCCGCCACCAGCTAACCGCGACTGAGAAGCGCCTTCGGGGCCCGGACTGACACGCGGCGCCTGATTCACAAGGCTCGGCGAGAGGTTCCAACGGGAACCCGTCGTTCAAGGAGAGAACCCAAAGCAACCAAGCATGCCGAAGGAGCCCCGAAGGAATCCCGCAATTCCGGCAAGTCGCGGGAAAAGGTGCCGTTAGGAGGTCGCCGTGGCCGGGGCGGGGCGGGGGGGTGGCGGCCCGAGTTTCTCCAGGAATCGGACAGCGACTTCCAAGCCCGCTCCCCAAGCAGGCACCGCGCCGGCCCCAGGTGCCAGCAATCCCCGAGCGGCCACGCGACCAAGCTTCGGCCGCGGGCAGCTCGCCCGCACCTCCACGTCGATGTCCAGGAAGCCGCCCTCCGCCACCTCGAAGATGAGGCCCATCTTGGTGCCCGAGGTGACCCGCTCAAAGAAGCACTCCTCGGCATGCGCGTCGATGCTAACGAAGTAGCCCGAGACGGTGGCCAGGAGAGCGGCCAGGAGCACCAGCAGTTCAGCAAGCGTCACCATGGTGGGGCTGAGGCCGAAGCCAGGACTCGGACTGCGGCCTCCGGAGCCGCCGCCGCCGCCGCCGCCGCCCCGCCGCCTTCTCGGCCGCCGCCGCCTAAGCTCCGCCCCTTCCGCCTGCGCCACCCGAGGGGGCTGATGCGGGCGCAGTGGATTGGCGGGCCCCGGCAGCTGCCACGTAACGGACGCACGGCAGCCGCCGAGGGACAAGCGGCTCTGCGCGGCCCGAGCCTGGACGGCGGCTCCAAAGGACCAAAAGGTTTTCCCTAGTCCTTTAGCGCCCGAACTAAAATTCACGTGGACGTCCCAGGAAAACGGCAGTGTCCAGGCGCCTCTGCAGTGCCCTCTTAGCACTGTCCAGGAAGGTTGCGAACGATTTGCAGGCAGCGATAGGAGTGAAGGGAATGTGCGGGCCGAAACCAAGGTTGTGTTGTTTCGTTTGGTTTGGTTTTTGAGACGGAGTCTCGCTCTGTCGCCCAAGTTGGAGTGCAGTGGCGTGATCTCGGCTCTAGCAACCTCCGTCTCCCGGGTTCAAGCGATTCTCGTGCCTCAGTCTCCCGAATAGCTGGGATTACAGGCGTGAGCCACCACGCCCGGTTAATTGTATTTTTTAGAAGAGACCGGGTTTCGCCATGTGGGCCAGGCTGATCTCGAATTCCTGACCTCAAGTGATCCGCCCGCCTCGGCCTCCCAAAGTGCTGAGATTACAGGAGTGAGCCACTGCGCCAGGCCTAAAGCCAAGGTTTTTGAGGGGTGTTTATTTGTTTGCTTAGACACGGGGTCTTGATCTGCCGCCCAGGCTAGAGTGTAGTGGCAAGATCATAGCTCACTGCAGCCTCCAACTCCTGGGCAGGTGATCCTCCTGCCTCATCCAACCCAGTAGCTGGCATTACAGGCGCGAAATCCGCTGGTTTTTAGGTTTTACGTTGGCCTCTCCCTCTACTTCCTGGGGACTGGGGAGCGGTGGAGGTTCATATAGACCTGAAATGGGCACGAGAGATCCTCCCGGATTGCTGGAATGCCCAGTATCTTTACCTAGGTGGTGGATACATGGATGTCTACATGTTTTTAAAAAATCAATTAGACTGTTGCATCATTATTATTATTATTATTATTATTATTATTATTTTGAGACGGAGTTTCTCCCTTGTCACCCAGGCTGGAGCACAATGCCCTGTCTCAGCTCACTGAGACCTCTGCCTGCCAGGTTCAGTCGATTCTCTTCCCTCAGTCTCCCGAGTAGCTGGGATTACAGGCACCTGCCACCACGCCCAGCTAATTTTCATATTTTTGGTAGAGACGGGGTTTCACCATGTTGGCCAGGCTGGTCTCTAACTCCTGACCTTCAGGTGATCCACCTGCCTTGGCCTCCCAAAGTGCTGGGATTACAGGCGTGAGCCACTGCGCCCACAACTATTGCATTTTATTTCACTGTATGTATGTAATACCTTAACCACACACACAAAATTACCTTGTTCAAATCTCCCGAAGTTAGAATTCTACAATTTCCCCAAAGTCTTGCTGCATCTCCATACCCCTTGCCAGCTGCTGGAGCTGTCTTTTCATCCTTTGCACCCTGGCATACTCCTATTCATCCCTCAGAACCCAAATGTCACCTCTTATCTCTAATATGTTCCTAGACATCCTTTTGCCAAATACCCCTTCCTCTGTGTTTACAATGCAGATTTCTTCCTAGTGAATGACAGTTATTTTCTACTCTGCCTCCCTCATGAAGGCACCAGACTTGATCTAAGTAGGCTGTCCTCTCAGGCCCTGCCACAGGGCCACAGAAGGACTTCACACATGTCAGTCGAGGTCACTGGGCTGATCTGGGAATGAGGAGCCTGGGTTGCTACTCCCAAGGTCACTCACATAGCTGTGTGACCGTGATTATTTTCCACCACGTCCTGGCCTCAGTTTCCTTATCTGTAAAAAGGGAATGACACCACAGTCCTTGCAAAATTGAAGGGATTATTTCTTTGAAGACCAGCAGGCAATAGGGGGCAGTAGTATCCCAGGATCCAGTTTCCCACTTCAGGTTTCAAGAAACAGGAGCCGTTGCCATGATGCAGGCTTCCTGCCTGTGACAATGTACAGCTGACCCTTGAACAACACGGGGGTTAGGGGCACTGACCCCTGCACAGTCCAAAATCCTGGGCTCTTTTTTTTTTTTTTCTGACGTGGAGTCTCTTGCCACTGAGGTTGGAGTGCAGTGGCATGATCTCGGCTCACTGCAGCCTTGCATTCCTGGGCTCAAGCAATCCTCCCACCGCAGGCTCTGGAGTAGCTGGGACCAGAGACACAAGCACCCACGTCCAGCTAGTTTTTTTGTTTATTTTTTGTTTTGTTTTGTTTTGTTTTTACTATTTGTAGAGGTGGAAGTCTCCCTGTGTTACCCAGGCTAGTCTTGAACTCCTGGGCTCAAGCAATTCTCTCACCTTGGCCTCCCAAAGTGCTGGGATTACAGGCGTCAACCACCATGCCTAGCTTTTTGTTTGTTTGTTTGTTTGTTTGTTTGAGACGTAGTCTTGCTCTGTCACCAGGATGGAGTGCAGTGGCATGATCTCGGCTAACTGCAACCTCAGCCTCCCAAGTAGCTGGGACTACAGGCGCATGCCACCACACCCAGCTAATTTTTGCATTTTTAGTAGAGACGGGGTTTCACCATGTTGGCCAGATGGTCTCCATCTCCTGACCTCGTGATCTGCCCCACCTCAGCCTCCCAAAGTGCTGGGACTATAGACATGAGCCACCATGCCTAGCCTATACAACTCTTTTTGACTTCCCAAGCAACCCAACTGCAGAAGAATGCTTTGAACTGATTAAATAATATTCTAGGTCCACCTATCAGGTAATTAAAATGTGGGGCTGGGCACAATGCCACACCCTTGTAATCTCAGCACTTTGGGAGGCCAAGGGGTGGGCGGATTGCCATGAGTCCATGAGTTCAAGACTGGCCAGGGCAGCATAACAAGACCCCATCTCTACAAACAATACAAAAAAAATTAGGCATGGTGGCACATACCTGTAGTACCAGCTGCTTGAGAGGCTGAGGTGGAAGGATCACCCAAGGCTGGGAGGTCCAGACTGCAGTGAGCCGAGCTGTGATAGTGCCACTGCACTCCAGCCTTTGTGACAGAGTGAGACTCTGTCTCCAATAAATAAATAAAGAGTGGACATTTTTAGGATCTCAGTGGAACACAGTGAATTGTATATTGTAGGGTTTTATTATATAAATCATGGGACTCAAATTCAAACACCTTCAGGGATCAGGCAGTTGTATGAATCAGAGATGGCACTAGCATTGGCAGGAGGAGTGGGGAGGATTGTGGCAGACTGGGTCATAGGATGTCATACCTGAATACATTAAATTCCAATGTCTGAAAACACTGGAAGCTCCACCACATCCAGCTAATTTTTTTGTATTTTTAGTAAAGACAGTGTTTGACCATGTTGGCCAGGATGGTCTTGATCTCCTGACCTCGTGATCTGCCTGCCTTGGCCTCCCAAAGTGCTGGGATTACAGGCATGAGCCACGGCACCTGGCAGTTTTGGCCATTATTAATGCTGCTATAAACATTTGGCAGGGTCTGGTAGCTCACACCTGTAATCCCAGCACTTTGAAAGGCTGAGGCAGATGGATCAGTTGAGGCCAGGAGTTTGAGACCAGCCTGGCCAACATGGCAAAACCCTGTCTCTACTAAAAAAAGAAAATTAGCCAGCATGGTGGTGCATGCCTATATTCCCGGCTGTTCAGGAGGTTGAGCCACGAGAATAGCTTGAATCCGAGAGGCAGAGCTTGCAGTGAGCCAAGATTGTGTCGCTGCATTGACAGGGTTTCATCATGTTGGCCAGGCTGGTATTGAACTCCTGACCTTAAGCAATCCACCTGCCTCAGCCTCCTAAAATGCTGAGATTACAGGCCTGAGCCTCTGCACCCAGCCTTCATTGCTTTTTTTTTTTTTTTTTTAAAGCATTGTTGCCTTGTTCCCGTGAATCACTTCCTCTGGAAAACCAGCTATCATGTCATGAGGACACTCAAGCAGCTCTGGGAGAGACCCCATGTGGCAAGAAGCTGTGGCTTCCCACCAGCAGCCATGCAAGATTCCTCAGCCCCAGCCGAGCCTTCAGATGACTACATCCCCAGCCAATATCTTGACTGCAATATCATGAAAAACCATGTATCAGAACTGCTCAGTCATGTTGCTCTCAAATTCTGGACCTGCAGAAACCATGAAAGACAGTAAATGATTACTGTTGTTTTAAGTCACTATGTTTTGAGCTAAATTCTTACACAGCAATAGATAGTAATGCATTTTTTTTGTAGATGGGTTCTTGCTCTGTCATCAGGCTGGAGTGCAGTGGTGAGATCTCTGCTCACTGCAGTCTCCACCTCCCAGGTTCAAGTGATTCTTCTGCCTCAGCCTCCTGAGTAGCTGGAACTACAGGTGCGTGCCACCACACCCAGCTAATTTTTGTATTTTTAGTAGAGACAGAGTTTCACCATGTTGGCCAGGATGGTCTTGATCTCTTGACCTCTTGTTCCACCCACTCGGCCTCCCAAAGTGCTGGGATTACAGACGTGAGCCACTGCGCTGGGCCACTAATGCATATTTTAACCAATTTCCTACATTAAAGCCTTTCTGTTGGAAATACCGGGATTTTTTTTTTTATTTTTTTGTCCAAGAGTAAAAAAATAAAAGAGTAAGGGCCGGGCACGGTGGCTCACGCCTGTAATCCTAGCACTTTGGGAGGCCGAGGCGGGTGGATCACCAAGTCAAGAGATCAAGACCATCCTGGTCAACATAGTGAAACCCCATCTCCCCTAAAAATACAAAAAATTAGCTGGGCATGGTGGCGCGTGCCTGTAATCCCAGCTACTCAGGAGGCTGAGGCAGGAGAATTGCCTGAACCCAGGAGGCGGAGGTTGCGCTGAGCCGAGATCGCGCCATTGCACTCCAGCCTGGGTAACAAGAGCGAAACTCCGTCTCAAAAAATAAAAAAATTTAAAAAATAAAATTAAAAGAGTAAAGAAGATGGAGTATCTAAGTACAGTCATGTGTTACTTGATGACAGCATTACATTCTGAGAAACATATGGTTGGGCCATTTTGCGGTTGTGCAAACGTTAGAGTCCACTTACACAAAGCTAGATGGTATGGTCTACTGCACACTTAGGCTATAGGGTACAGCCCATTTCTCCTAGGCTTCAAACCTGCAAAACATGTAACTGTACTGAATACTGTAGGCAACTGTGACACAAAGACATTTGTGTATCTAAACATAGAAAAGATACAGTAAAAATATGGTATTATCATTGTATAGGCGGTCCATCATTGACTGAAACATTGTCATGCGGTGCATGACAGTATTATAAGGGTTACTTATCAGTGAATGTTGGAGAATGTGGCTTGTAGATGTAGCCAAATATGGTTGTACAGAATACTGAAGCACAGATTTAAACATACCAAGCCCGTTTTGTGATGTACCCTCACAGATACGTCAGGAGGAGAGTGGGCTTCTGTGTGGGCAGAGCCTGATCATATAAAACTATGGTAGAAAGGGGCAGAAGAGCTGCTTTCCAAGAGAAAGGGGAGGGGAAGTGGCTGGGCAGAGCATGCCCAGTTTGTCCTTCCAGACTGAGCATTCAGATTAACCTAATTCTGCTTCCAAAGGAGGGGTGAGCAAAGCCATGGGAAGGCAGCATGAGAGCTATCTTCGGGAAGGCTCAGCCTGGCTAAGCTAAAAAGAAGTAGATGTTCAGGTATGGCTGAATCCAGGGCCTTAAAGGATGTTATGGGGCTGGATGCGGTGGCTCACGCCTGTAATCCCATCAATTTGGGAGGCCAAGGCAGGTCGATCACCTGAGGTCAGGAGTTTGAGACCGGCCTGGCCAACATAGTGAAACCCTGGCTGTACTAAAAAATACAAAAAATTAGCTGGGCATGGTGGCACACCTTTAATCCCACGTACTTGGGAGGCTGAAGCAGGAGAATTGCTTGAACCCAGGAGGCAGAAGTTGCAGTGAGCCAAGATCACACAATTGTACTCCATCCTGGGCAACAGAGTAAGACTCCGTATCAAAAAAAAAAAAAAAAAAAAAAGGATGTTATGTTATGAAGTCTCTCTGTCTCTCTTTCTCTTGATTTTATTCTCAGGCAGCAATTTCCACTGTAGTGGCAGGATAGATAGCAATGACTTGTATCTTTTTTTTTTTTTTTCGAGATGGAGTCTTGCTCTGTCACCGGGCTGGAGTGCTGTGGAGCGATCTCAGCTCCCTGCAACCTCTGCCTCCCGGGTTCAAGCACTTCTCCTGCCTCAGCCTCCCAAGTAGCTGGAATTAAAGGCACATGCCACCACACCCAGCTAATTTTTGTATTTTTATTAGAGATGGGATTTCACCATATTGGCCAGGATGGTCTTGATCTCTTGACCTCATGATCCGCCCACCTCATTCTCCCAAAGTGCTGGGATTACAGGCCAAAGGCTTATAGCTTACGGCTTATGCCCCAGCAGCCTAGCAATCCCAGGGGAAAGAAAGCACATTTTTCCTGATATTTCTCACAAAAAGTCCTGGGATTGGCCTCCTTGAGCCAGTTTGGGTCACACACCACCCCTAATCACTGTGGCCAGAGGAGAAACATGCCAACCCCTGCAGTACTGGGGACAGATTTGCAGATGGCAAGAGCACCCGAAGCAGATGGTGTGAGTGGCAGAGAGGTGACTCTGCAAAGCAAAGTCAGGATGCAGCTAACAGCTGGAAAGCAACAAAAACATAACGTGCACTACAGGTGGCAACAAGCTGATGCTGAAAGATAATTGTATTTCAGCAAACGACGACAGATGATGGAGAGGGATTTGCAGTCAGGAGGCACAGTGCAAGCAAAAGCAAGCGAGCAGGCAGTTTAGGAGTGATTGGGGAAGGCAGGGCATTCCAAGGTACTGGAGCACAGAGTGTCCGGGAGGAAGGAAGGAAAATAAAATGTACAGTTAGAAAAATTGCCTAGCCGAGTGTGGTGATGGGAGCCTGTAGTTCCAGCTACTTGGGAAGCTGCAGCAGGAAGAAGTGCTCGAACCTGGGAGGCAGAGGTTGCCGTGAGACAAGATCGCGCCACTGCACTCCAGCCTGAGCAACAGAGTGAGACTCCATCTCAAAAAGAAAAAAAAAGAAAGAAAGAAAGAAAAGAAAATTGCAGCCAGTCATAAGGTCTTCTTTTTGCTGTTGTTCTGTTTTTTAAAGATAGAATCTTGCTCTGTCGCCCAGGCTGGAGTGCAGTGGTGCAATCTCAGCTCACTGCAACCGCCGCCTCTCAGGTTCAAGAGATCCTCCCTGCTTCAGCCTCCCAATTAGCAGGGATTGCAGGCACACGCCACCACACCTGGATAATTTTTGTTTTTTGTTTTGTATTGTTTTGAGACGGAGTCTTGTTCTGTCACCCAGGCTGGAGTGCAATGGCGTGATCTCCACTCACCACAACCTCCACCTCCTGGGTTCAAGTGATTCTCCTGCCTCAGCCTCCAGAGTAGCTGGGATTACAGGCTTGTGCCACCATGCCCAGCTAATTTTTTTTTTTTTATGTTTAGTAGACAGGGGGTTTCACCCTGTTGGCCAGGCTGGTCTCAAACTCCTGACCTCAGGTGATCCGCTCACCTCTGCTTCCCAAAGTGCTGAGATTATAAGTGTAAGCCAACACACCCTGCTGACATACTGTCTTCTATGCTACAGTAAGTTTCACTTTATTCTGGAGACCAGGGGTCAGCAAACTACTACCCAATGCCTTTTTTGTAAATAAAGTTTTATTGTAACCCAGCCATACCCATGTTTCTACCTATTGTCTATGGCTGCTTTCGAGCTACAACAGCAGAGTGAGTAACCATCAGAGACCACAGAAAACATAAAATATTTACTGTCTGACCCCTTTACAGACAATGTTCACTGACTCAAGAGCATTTTAGCAAAAAAGTGACATGATCAGAACTGTGACTTAGAACATTTTTGCTAACAATGCTTATGAGGTATTAATAGACTTATCTGATTGCAAGCAACAGAAATAAACTCTGGCTAAATAAAGAAAATAAGTAATATTCTAAAAGGTAGTCTGGGTGCGGTTGCTCACGCCTGTAATCCCAGCACTTTGGGAGACCGAGGAGGCTGGATCACGATCAAGACCATCTTGGCCAACATGGTGAAATCTTGTCTTACTAAAAATACAAAAATTACCCAGGCCTGGTGGTGCACACCTATAATCCCAGCTACTCGGGAGGCTGAGGCAGGAGAATCGCTTGAACCTGGAGGCGGAGGGTGCAATGAGCTGAGACTGCGCCAGTGCACCCCAGCCTGGCAACAGAGCAAGACTCCATCTCAAAAATACACATACATACATACATGCATATATATATATATATATATATACACACACACACACACATATGTGTGTGTGTGTTTGTATATGTGTGTGTATATATACATATATACATATATATATGTATATATATATATATATATATTTTTTTTTTTTTTCTAAAAGGTAATTCTGCTCACAGAATCAAAGGAAAGTTGGCCAACCCAACCTGGAGTAGGGGAGGAATGAGGTGATGAGTGAAACTCTGGAAGAGGTAGACATGAGGTAATGTTCAGTCTCTGGTGTTTGGCAAATTGGCTCCAAATAACACTCCCATTCTTTATCAACCTGCCCAAGTCTCAAACTCCCATAAAAGAATCTGATTAGGGCCAGGCATGGTGGCTCACGCCTGTAATCCAAGCATTTTGGAGGCCAAGGTGGGAGGCTGAGGCAGGAGAATCACCTGAACCCGGGAGGCAGAGGTTGCAGTGAGTCGAGACTGTACCACTGCGCTCCAGCCTGGGCAACAGAGCGAGACTTCATCTCAAAAAAAAAAGGAAAAAAGTCATTATGCTGGGTGAAAGAAGCAGGCCCAGAAAAAGTACATACTGTCTGACTCTGCTTATTTAAAACTAATCTGCAGTGACAGAAAGGAGATCAGCGGTTGCCTGGATGTGCTATGTGCTATGGCAGGGAGGGTTTGGAGGGAGACGCAGGGAAATTTTGGGGCATGATGGAAATGTTCGCTATCTTGATGGTGGTGATAGTTTTACAGGTGTGTACATGCTCAGTGTTAATGAATCAGCAATTATATTCAACAAGGTGTCTTTAAACAGAAACACACATAAAACAAGGTTATGTACTGATCAGTTGATAAGAATGTTGTGAGCAGAGGCTCCCAGGAACCTAATCCTGCATTTTCCCTAGAAGCGATCGTTCCATATTTGATCATTCAATGTTTACAGTGTCTTTTAAAACGTAACTACTGCAAATAATTAAGATAGAGCCTCACATACATGTGTGTGTATACCTGCACACACATACACATGCCACATAGAGGGAGACGGTGCACAAGAGTGAGCAAGTCCTGTTTCACCCCTGCTGAATAAAAATTATTCAAGGACAGAGACTATATTTCTAGTGCCCAGTCCTCAGTAAATATTTGTCTAATGAATGACTGATACTCACCTTATAGGGCTGTTGTGGGAATGGATAGCTCACTCAAAGCATTTAGTGTAGTGCCTGGCCCATAGTAACTGTTTATTCATTCACTTATTTTTTATTTATTTATTTATTTATTTATTTTGAGACCATCTTGCTCTGTCACTCAGGCTGGAGTGCAATGGCGCGGTCTCGCCTCACTGCAACTTCCGCCTCCCGGGTTCAAGCGATTTGCATGCCTCAGCCTCTCAAATAGCTGGGATTACAGGAGTGCACCACCAAGCCTGGCTAATTTTTGTATTTTTAGTAGAGACAGAGTTTCGTTGGCGAGGCTGATCTTGAACTCCTGACCTCAGGTGATCAGCCCATCTCAGCCTCCCAAAGTGCTGGGATTACAGGCGTGAGCTGCCTGCTGAGCCTAGCCATATTCATTCATTTAAACTGCACAATAGCCCGTGACGCTAGTACTATCATTGTCCCCGTTTTACAGATGAGGAAATGAGGCATAGAGAATTCAGTGAGGTGAGGGTGATCTGAGTCCAAGGAGTCTAGCTCCAAATTCTACAGATTGAGGTTGAGGTTCAGCCACGCCAATACCTCTTTCCCAACTCCTATTAGCAGTATTCTCCACGACCTCGACTTGTTAACTTGTTAGTAGTTCCTACTGGAATCACAGCTGCTTATTATAACGAAGTCTGCAAGACTACTCAAAGTGAGGGGTCCTGAGGGTCATTCTAAGAGAATTAACGTAGAGTTCTCCATGATATATTTACCAGTAAGCCAAATACAACTTGAATTAGCTGGCTCAATGAGTAATATGCATCTGTTGGAAGAAATATATAAAGCAATAAAATTCGTCACCAGACCCTGTTCTAGGTGGGGAAAGATACAGCAGCGAGCAAGACAAAGACCCCACCATTGAGCTAACAGTGTAATAGATGGGGAGACAGCCATTTGACAGGTAAGACCTTTTGTCACAAACTTGACTCAAAGTAGCATAAATAAAAAGGAATAAATATTTTGGCTCAAAGTGCTGCACATTTAAGGAATACATCATGAGCTATCTCTCAGTTCTGCTCTCCTCCCAACGAGCTTCATCCTCAGCCTCCACGTGAGCACAAGAGGGTTGCCAGCAGGACCAGTTTTTGATCTCCAAGATAAAAAACAAACCTGTAAGAAGAAAGGACCCAAGATGGCTCATGGGCTCTCCTTGGCTCTGAATGGGTCATCTGCCCATCCCCAGTACCAATCATATTGTGTAGAGGAATCTACTGCTCTGATTGGCCAGGCAGAGGGGGTGAGGAAGTTGGGGGGTGGCAGCCCCGACTCATCGGAAACACGTGGACTGAACACAAAGAAGGGAGTGGTTTCTCAGAGGATAATGGAGACAATTAACCAGAAGAAGGGTGGATGGTTGCTGGTGGGAGAAAACATTAATAAATCGCATTTACAGAGATTACCAATTCATCAGAAAAATAACACCAACCATAACTTCAATTATTTAGTGATGAAGGAAAAGTCCTGAACACTATAATAGCATTTAATGGGTAATCTAATCTAGAATGGGGGCTGGAGAAGGTTTCCTTAGGAAAATGACATTTCAGGAGAGGCCCAAAGGATTTGAAGAACCTAGAAAAGAAGAGTGGAGTGGGAAAGAAAAGGAAATCTCGGACACTCGGAACTGAAGGGTGAGATCCTCCCAAGGCAGGAGAGACATTGGTCCTTTTGGTGTGATTTTATTTTACTTTAATTTACACTTTCATTGAGCCATAACTTAGATATAATAAAGAGCATAAATCTTAATCTACAGCAAAATGATTTTTTTTTTAATTTTTACTTTTTTTTTTTTTTTTTTTTTGAGTCGGAGTTTCGCTCTTGTTACCCAGGCTGGAGTGCAATGGAGCGATCTCAGCTCACCGCAACCTCCGCCTCCTGGGTTCAGGCAATTCTCCTGCCTCAGCCTCCTGAGTAGCTGGGATTACAGGCACGTGCCACCACGCCCAGCTAATTTTTTGTATTTTTAGTAGAGACGGGGTTTCACCATGTTGACCAGGATGGTCTCGATCTCTCGACCTCGTGATCCACCCGCCTCGGCCTCCCAAAGTGCTGGGATTACAGGCTTGAGCCACCGCGCCCGGCTTAAAATTTTTACTTTTGAGAAAGAGTCTAACTCTGTTGCCCAGGCTGGAATGCAGTGGTGCGATCTTAGCTCACTGTAACCTCCACCTCCTGAGTTCAAGCGATTCCTGTCTCAGCCTCACAGTAGCTGGGGTTCTAGATGCGCCCTCACCGGCCCCTAGCTAATCTTTGTATTTTTAGTAGAGATGAGATTTCATCTTGTTGGCCAGGCTGGTCTTGAACTCCCGACCTCAAGTAATCTGCCTTCCTTGGCCTCCCATACTGCTGGGATTACAGGCATAAGCCACCATGCCTGGCCACATTTATTTATTTTTAATTTTTTTATTTTGTTGAAATGGAGTCTCCCTCTGCTGCCCAGGCTGGAGTGCAGTGGCACCACGATCTTGGCTGCAACCCCTACCTCTCAGGCTCAGGTGGTCTTTGCATCTTAGCCTCTCAAGTTACTGGGACTACAGGCATGCGCCATTACACCTAGCTAATTTTTTTTTTTTTTTTAATTTTTAGTAGAGATGGGGTTTCATGATGTTGCCCAGGCTGGTTCGGAATTCTTGACTTCAAATAATCCACCCACCTCAGCCTCCCAAAGTGCTGGGATTACAGGCGCGACCCAGCATGCCCGGCCAGTTTAATTGCATTTAAAAAATACATGTGTACGGCCAGGCGTGGTGGCTCATACCTGTAACCCCAGCACTTTGGGAGGTCCAGGTGGTTGGATCACTTGAGGTCAGGAGTTTGAGACCAGCTTGCCCAATAAGGAGAAACCATGTACTAGTCTTACTAAAACTACAAAAATTAGTCAGGTGGGGTGGCAGGCACCTGTAACCCTAGCTATTTGGGAGGCTGAAGCAGGAGGATCGCTTGAACCCAGGAGATGGAGGCTGCAGTGAGCTGAGATTACACTGCACTCCAGCCTGGGCAACAGAGCAGGATTCCATCTCAAAAACAACAACAACAACAACAACAACAACAAAAAATACGTGTGTAACCACAATTCCAATCAAAATAAAATCATTTCCTTCACTCCAGAAGTTTCCTTGTGCCTCTTCGAAGTCAGTGCCCGCTCCCACTTCCTGTGCCACGCAACCACTACTCTGCTTTCATACCTTGAACTTAGTTTTGCCTGTTCAGAATTTTTTTTTTTTTTTTTTTTTTTTTTTGAGATGGAGTCTCGCTCTGTCACCTAGGCTGGAGTGCAGTGGCAGCATCTCGGCTCACTGCAACCCTTGCCTCCTGGGTTCAAGCAATTCCTCTGCCTTAGCCTCTTGAGTAGCAGGGACTACAGGTGTCTGCCACCATGCCCAGCTAATTTTTTTGTATTTGTAACAGAGACAGGGTTTCTCTGTCTTAGCCAGGATGGTCTCGATCTCCTGACCTTGTGATCCGGCCACCTTAGCCTCCCAAAGTGCTGGGATTGCAGGCATGGCACCACCTCGCCCGGCCATTTTTTGTTTGTTCTTTTTTGTTTTGTTGTTGAAACGGAGTTTCGCTCTTGTTGCCCAGGCTGGAGTGCCATGGCAGGATCTCAGCTAACCACAGCCTCCACCTCCCAAGTCCAAGTGACTCTCCCACCTCAGCCTCCCAAGTAGCTGGGACTACAGGCATGTGCCACCACGCCCAGCCAATTTTGTATTTTTAGTAGAGACGGGGTGTCTCCATGTTGGTCAGGCTGGTCTCAAACTCCCGACCCCAGGTGATCCACCAGGCTCGGCCTCCCAAAGTGCTGGGATTACAGGCGTGAGCCACTGCTCCTGGCCGCCTGTTCAGAAATTTCATACAAAAGGAGCCATACAGTGTGGACTCCTTTGTGCCTGATTAATTTCTCACCACATTATGGCTGTGAGAGACACTCCTGTTGCATCTAGGAATCGCTTGTTACTTTTCATTGCTGTGTAACATTTTGCTGTATGAATTTATTGATCCATTCCACAGCTGACGGACATTCTGGTTATTTCCTGCTTTGGATGATTTTTGAGCAAAGTTGTTGTGGGCATCTTTTTCTCATTTCTGTTGGGTTTAAACCTAGCAATAGAATTGCAGGGTGATAGGGGAGGTGTATGCTTAGACTGAGTGGATACTGCCAATGTCAACCTAAGGAACAGAGAGAGTCTTTCTAAAAGAAAATATTTATTCTGGAATAGGGCGCTGCAGTGGAACTACGTGTGCCATACTAAAGTGTATGTGTATTCAAGGAAATAAAGGAAGACAAAGGTTGTTTTTTTTTTGTTTTTTTTTTTTTGAGACGGAGTTTCGCTCTTGTTACCCAGGCTGGAGTGCAATGGCGCGATCTCAGCTCACCGCAACCTCCGCCTCCTGGGTTCAGGCAATTCTCCTGCCTCAGCCTCCTGAGTAGCTGGGATTACAGGCACGAGCCACCATGCCCAGCTAATTTTTTGTATTTTTAGTGGAGACGGGGTTTCACCATGTTGACCAGGATGGTCTCGATCTCTTGATCTCGTGATCCACCCGCCTCGGCCTCCCAAAGTGCTGGGATTACAGGCTTGAGCCACCGCACCCGGCGACAAAGGTTTTTAAAGGAAAAATGAGGAGGACTACATAATTGTTTTGAGATAATTATCTTTGGCGACAAAGATCAATAACGAAAGTGGCACCAGTCCAAGTTTGGACAGGCAATTGCTGGGCAGATGTCTTCAAACACGTATTTTTAATGTAAGATTGTGATGACCTTCGTGCAAGGTTGTGGGTTTTGGCGTCTTTGGTGATAGCTGTGGTTATCCGGCATTCATGCATGAGAACCCTCCCTCTATCAGCTTCCCTGGCTCTGCTTGTCAAGGTGTTTTTGTTTTTGTTTTTTCTTTTCTCTTTCTTCCTTTTTTTTTTTTTTTAAGATGGGGTTTCACCATGATGGCCAGGCTGGTCTTGAACTCCTGACCTCAGGTGATCCGCCCACCTCGGCCTCCCAAAGTGCTAGGATTACAGGCGTGAGCCACTGCGCCTGGCCTGTTTTTGTTTCTTCTTCTTTTTTTTTTTTTTTTTTTTGAGACGGAGTTTCGCTCTTGTTACCCAGGCTGGAGTGCAATGGCGCGATCTCGGCTCACCGCAACCTCCGCCTCCTGGGTTCAGGCAATTCTCCTGCCTCAGCCTCCTGAGTAGCTGGGATTACAGGCACGCGCCACCACGCCCAGCTAATTTTTTGTATTTTTTTTTTTTTAGTAGAGACGGGGTTTCACTATGTTGACTAGGATGGTCTCGATCTCTTGACCTCGTGATCCACCCGCCTTAGCCTCCCAAAGTGCTGGGATTACAGGCTTGAGCCACCGCGCCCGGCCTGTTTTTTCTTTTGTAGCATGGATGAATCCATTTTGATTCTGACAACTTTCACACCAGTTTTCCAAAGTGGTTTTACCAATTCTATGGATGTGAGGGCGATCTGGCTGCGACGTCTGTCACCCCGTTGATCGCCAGGGTTGATTAGGCTGATCTGGCTGACTAGGCAGGTGCCTGTGTTCCCAGCTACTCGGGAGGCTGAGGCAGGAGAATGGCTTGAACGTGGGAGGCAGAGGTTGCAGTGAACTGAGATTGCGCCTCTGCACTCCAGCCTGGGCAACAACAGTGAAACTCCGTCTCAAAATAGAAAATAAAAGAATGAAACAGGAATGATCTATTTTTAAAAAACAAGGTGAGCTGGAAAAATGATTATAGGGTATCATTAAGTGAAAAAAGCAAACTGCTTTTTTTTTGTCTGTTTGTATGTCATGTTTGCGTTTTAAAACTAAGTGTGTGTTTAGACATACGGTGTGTACAGATATGCAAATATATATAAGATTGGGAAAAGCATGGACCAAACTGCCAACAGTAGTTACTTGGGAGTAGAAATTAGATGGGAGTAATTTCTTTCAAACACATAATTTGTTCTTGTGCTTTCACTCCAGCCTCTGTCTCCCAAGCTGGAGTGCAGTAGCAAAGCATGGCTCACTGCAGCCAACTTCCTAGGCTCAAGTAATCCTCCTGCCTCGGCCTCCCAAGTAGCTGGATTACAGGTGCATACCACCATGCCCAGCTAATTTTTGTGTCTTTTGTAGAGACTGGGTCTCACAATGTTGCTCAGGCTGGTCTCAAACTCCTGGTCTCAAGTGATTCTCTCCCACCTTGGCCTCCCAAAGTGCTGGAATTACAGGTGTAAGGCACCAATGCTCATCTTCCTTTTTTTTTTTTTTTTTTCTTTTTAGACAGGGTTCTCCCTCTGTTACCCAGGCTGAAGTGCAGTGGCCTGATCACAGCTCACTGCAGCCTCAAACTCCTGGGTTCAAGTGATCCTCTCACCTCAGCCTCTAGAGTAGCTGGACTACCAGTGTGCACCACCATGCCCAGCTTAAATACGTACTTTTCCTCATGGTTGGATTATGGAAATGGCAAACCGGATCCACGGATCTCACCTGCACCCCACCCCCAGAAATCACATACTTTATGTTTACTCTTCTCTCTGGCGCAGACACATCAGCAATGGCTCCCACTGTTCCGTGGTTGTAAAGCTCTGCCCAGTGCCACAGTCATTTCAGCTTTGTCATTTCCGATTGTCTCTGAAGGTCACAGGGGCAAAGAAGTGCGGCCACCTCTGCACCCAAGACCAACCCCCTCAGAGGGGCTCCACCTGGAAATAGGGGAGGCTAAGCCCCAGGGGGAGGACGAATGGGGATATGAAGGAGTTGGCCGATAAATTGTTCTCCCCATACCCACCATACACTTCCATGCCCCACTCTGCACTAACAGAATGTTCTGAGATTCACTGCTTTCTTTTTTCTTTTCTTTCTATCTTTCTATCTTTCTTTCTTTCTTTCTTTCCTTCTTTCTTTCTTTCATCAGAGTGGCACTCTGTCGCATCTCAGCTCACTGAAACCTCCACCTCCCAGGTTCGAGCAATTCTCCTGCTTCAGCCTCCCAAGTAGCTGGAATTACAGGCACACACCACCACAACCTACTAATTGTTGTATTTTTAGTAGAGATGGGGTTTCACCATGTTGTCCAGGATGATCTCAATCTCTTGATCCTCACGATCCACCCGCCTTGGCCTTCCAAAATGCTGGGATTACAGGCGTGAGCCACTATGCCCAGCCAATTCACTGCTTTCTTACGTCCTCTCCAGAGACACCCCATAAAACCATGAACTGGCTGAGTGCTGGTAGGAAGCCGGGCCTCTGCAGGGATGCTCCCTGAACTTGCACTCCCTGCTTTTGTGCTTCCTGCCCTTCTTCCCTCACGCTCACCTCCCTGGCATTCTCCTCTCCAATAAAGTATGAATTTCGAAGCTTCACTGCAGGCCCTGTGTTCTATGGAACCCAAACAAAGGCACGGGTGATTTCTACTTTTTAAGTATTTCTCTTTAAGTGTTTTTTCTTGGCCAGGTGCAATGGCTCACACCTGTCATCCCAGCACTCTGGGAGACGGAGGCGGGCAGATCACTTGAGGTCAGGAGTTTGAGACCAGCCTGGTCAACAGGGTGAAACCCCATCTCTATGAAAAATTCAAAAATGAGCCGGGCATGGTGGTGGGCACCTGTAGTTCCAGCTACTCAGGAGGCTGAGGCAGGAGAATTGCTTGAACTTGAGAGAAAGAGGTTACAGCAAACCGAGATCGTGCCACTGCACTCCAGCCTGGGCAACACAGTGAGACTCTGTCTCAAAAAATAAATAAGTAAATAAATAAATAAATACTTTTCTTCTTCTTTTTGAGATGGAGTCTCACTGTGTCACCCAGGCTGGAGTGCAGTGGCTCGATCTTGGCTCACTGCATCCTCCGCCTCCCGGGTTCAAGTGATTCTCCTGCCTCAGCCTCCCAAGTAGCTGGGACTACAGGCAGACACCACCATGCCCAGCTAATTTTTCTATCTTTAGTAGAGATGGGGTTTCACCAAGTTGGCCAGGCTGGTCTTGAACTCCTAACGTCAAGTGATCTGCCTACCTCGGCCTCCCAAAGTGCTGAGGTTACAAGTGTGAGCTATCACACCCGGCCAATATTTTTCTTAATTAAGAGCTCAACCATTGACCTGGCTCAGTGGATCACGCCTGTAATCCCAGCACTTTGGGAGACTGAGGTGGACAGTTCACTTGAATTCACAAATTTGAGACCAGCCTGGGAAACGTGGCAAAACACCATCTCTATTAAAAATACAAAAATTATCCGGGTGTGGTGGCGTGTACCTGAAGTCGCAGCTGCTCAGGAGGTTGAGGTGGGGAGGATGGATTGAGCCCAAGAATTGGTTGTAGTGAGCTATAACCACACCCCTGCACTCCAGCCTAAGCGACAGAGCCAGACTGTGTCTTAAATAAATACATAAATAAATAAATAAATAAATAAATAAAAAGAAGGCTGAGGGCAGTGGTTCATGCTGGTAATCCCTGCACTTTGGGAGGCCAAGGTGGGTGGATCACCTGAGGTCAGGAGTTTGAGACCAACTTGGCCAACATGATGAAACCCCATCCCTACTAAAAATACAAAAAATTAGGTGGGCGTGGTGGCAGGTGCCTATAATCCCAGCTCCCCAAGAGGCTAAGGCAAGAGAATTGCTTGAACCCAAGGTGCGGAGGTTGCAGTGAGCTGAGACTGTGCCACTGCACTCCAGCCTGGGAAACAAGAGCAAAACTCCATCCCCCCCCCAAAAAAGGTCAACTATTAAGGGGATGAGATTCTTGAAGCACAGAGGTGGTATCAGGTTAATGCTGCTGTTATGGAAAAATCTACACAAACGTAGCATTTACAGGTAAGCTCTCTTCAGGAAGAAGCAGACATTGAAATTCAGAAAGTGTGCCCAATACACGTAAAATACAGGTAAAATACAGGTAAAATACAGTGCAGGTTCTTATTTCCCAAGATGGATTTGGGGAGTCTGATCATATCTTTCACACGTGTCCTTGGGGATGGAGGCTGGCGGCTAAGCAGAAGGCAGTGCAGAGCAGACCGGGAGTGCTAAGTGACATTTCTCATGCTTAAAGATGCTGTGATAGCTGGGCACAGTTGCTCATGCCTATAATCTCAGCACTTTGGGAGGCTAAGGCAGAAGGATGGCTTGAGCCCTGGAGTTCCAGACCAGCCTGGGCAACAGAGTGAGATCATGTCCCTATGAAAAACTTTTAAAAATTAAAAACAATGTAGGCAGGCATGGTAGCTCATGCCTGTAATCCCAGAACCTTGGGAGGCCGAGGCAAGCAGATCACTTAAGGTTAGGAGTTCAAGACCAGCATGGCCAACATGGTGAAACACTGTCTCTACTAAAAATACAAAATTAGCCAGGCATGGTGATCCGTGCCTGTTATTCTAACTACTCGGGAGATTGAGGCAGACGAATCACTTGAACCTGGGAGGTGGAGGTTATAGTGAGCTGATATTGCATCACTGCACTCCAGCCTGGGTGACAGAGTGAGACTGTCTTAAAAAACAAAGCGGCGGGGGGGTGGGGGGGTGGGAGGGTGGGCGTGGTGGCTTACACCTGTAATCCCATCACTTTGGGAGGCTGAGGCAGGCAGATCATGAGGTCAGGAGTTTGAGACTACCCTGGCCATCATGGTGAAACCCCATCTCTACTAAAAATACAAAACTTAGCTGGGTGTGGTGGCACATGCCTGTAGTCCCAGCTACTCAGGAGGCTGAGGCAGGAGAATCGCTTGGACCTGGGAGGCGGAGGCTGCAGTAAGCTGAGATCATGCCACTGCACTCTGGGCTGTGTGACAAGAGCAAGACTCCGTTTCAAAAAAAAACAATGCAAAGAGGACATCAAAATTATTTATGACCACTCCAAGACTGTCAGAGTGAAGGAGGAAGAGGGAAAGGAGGTGGAAGAGAAGAAATGAGGAGCCATTGCAGCAGCTGTGGAAAGTCACAAAGAAGTGTATGGGTGGGCAGCTATTTCAGATTGCCAGACCTTGTAATGTAGCCCAAGGGACAGGTCAGGTAAGGCAGGTGGGCTGAAGACTCCTCAGACTCCTGAGAAATGTTGGTGCTCATGAGAGTCCACTGGCTAGGCACATAGGCTCACGTCAGTAATCCCAGCACTTTGGGAGGCTGAAGTGGGAAGATTGCTTGAGCCCAGGAGTTTGAGACCAACCTGGGCAACAAAGGGAGACCCTGTCTCTACAAAAAATCTAAAAATGAGTTGGGTGTGGTGGTGCGTGCCTGTAGTCCCAGCTACTCAAGAGGCTGAGGTGGGAGGATCACTTGAACCCAGGAATTTGAGGCTGCAGAGTCATGATCACGACCACTCTCCAGACCAGGAGACAGAGCAAGACCCTGTCTCAAATAAATAAATAAATTTTACACACAAAAAAAGAAAAAGAGGCTGGTGCAATGGCTCAGTCCTGTAATCCCAGCATTTTGGGAGGCCAGGGCAGGTGGATCACTTGAGGCCAGGAATTTATGATTTGCCTGGCCAACATGGTGAAAGCCCGTCTCTACTAAGAATACAAAAATTAGGCAGGCATGGTGGCACACGCCTATAGTCCCAGCTACTCAAGAGGCTGAGGCAGGAGAATCACTTGAACCCAGTGGGTGGAGGCTGCAGTGAGCCGAGATCACGCCACTGCACTCCAGCCTGGGTGACAGAGCGAGACTCCAGATCAAAAAAATAAAAATTAAAAAAAAAAAGGAAGAAAGAGTTCACTGGCCGCAGCACAGGCAAGCTGCACTCAAGTACCTGCGTCATCTTTCTATTCCTTATGTGGTTTCCCAGGCTCCTGTCCTGATTTTCCAGGAAGTAGTGACTTCTCCTTCCACAGAATCACTGCTTCTCTCTGCCACGTGCCCTGCCCAAGTGCCTCACTCGGGAGGAATCATCTGTCATCTGTCCACAGCTCTTCCTCCTGCCCCTAACCACGGCGGTCCCCTCCATCCAGCCCCAAGAGCCCCAGTGTTGTCCGTTAGAGCTCATTTTTTTCCTCCAGATCTGTTGGTGGCATCAAATCTCTTTTCTTCCTTTCTTTCTTTTTTTTTATTTTTAAGAAGAGGTGTCACAGGCCGGGCGCGGTGGCTCAAGCCTGTAATCCCAGCACTTTGGGAGGCCGAGGTGGGTGGATCACGTGGTCAAGAGATCAAGACCATCCTGGTCAACATAGTGAAACCCCGTCTCTACTAAAAATACAAAAAAATAATCAGCTGGGCATGGTGGCACATGCCTGTAATCCCAGCTACTCAGGAGGCTGAGGCAGGAGAATTGCCTGAACCCAGGAGGCGGAGGTTGCGGTGAGCCGAGATCGCGCCATTGCACTCCAGCCTGGGTAACGAGAGCGAAACTCCATCTCAAAAAAAAAAAAAAAAAAGGCCGGGCACGGTGGCTCAAGCCTGTAATCCCAGCACTTTGGGAGGCGGAGGCGGGTGGATCACGAGGTCAAGAGATCGAGACCATCCTGGTCAATATGGTGAAACCCCGTCTCTACTAAAAATACAAAAAATCAGCTGGGCATGGTGGCGCGTGCCTGTAACCCCAGCTACTCAGGAGGCTGAGGCAGGAGAATTGCCTGAACCCAGGAGGCGGAGGTTGCGGTGAGCCGAGATCGCGCCATTGCACCCCAGCCTGGGTAACGAGAGCGAAACTCCGTCTCAAAAAAAAAAAAAAAAGAAGAGGTGTCACTCTGTTGCCCAGGCTGGAATGTTGTGGTGATCATAGCTCACTGTAGGTTCAAGCTCATAGGCTCAAGCAATCCCCCCACCCCACCTCAACCTCCTGAAGAGCTGGGACCGCAGGCGGTTGTCACCAACCCAGATAGATCTTTCTTCTTTTATCCATGGCTGAAATAAGACTTGTGGTCATTCCAGGCATGGAATGACTTGTCACTCCTTCAAGTCCATAGTCTTTATCAAAACAAAGAAGGCCGAGCATGGTGGCTCACGCCTGTAATCCAAGCACTTTGGAGACCAAGGCAGGCGGATCACTTGTGGTCGGGGGTTCAAGACCAGCCTGACCAACATGGTGAAACCCTGTCTTATGAAAATTTTCAAATATTACAGAAAGAGGGAGAACAGCATAATTAACCTCCATCTATCATCCCAACTATCCTACTTTCCTATAACAGCACTCTTCCTATGGCCAAAAGGTCATGTGCTGGCTTATTTTATGTGTTAACTTGGCTGGGTCACAGTGCCCAGATATAATTTTTTTATTTTTATTTTTTGAGATGAGGTCTCACTCTGTCACCCAGGCTGCAGTGCAGTGGCACAATCTTGGCTCACTGCAACCTCCACCTCCCAGGTTCAAGCAATTCTCTGCCTCAGCCTCCTGAGCAGCTGGGATTACGGGTGCCCTCCACCATGCCTGGCTACTTTTTGTATTTTTAGTAGAGACAGGTTTCACCATCTTGGCGAGGCTGGTCTTGACCTCCTGACCTTGTGATCCACCTGCTTCAGCTTCCCAAAGTGCTGGGATTACAGGCATGAGCCACAAGTCCCAGCAACCTTTTTTTTTTTTTTTTTTTTTTTGAGACAATCTTGCTCTGTCGCCCAGGCTGGAGTGCAGTGGTGCGATCTTGGCTCACTGTAACCTCTGCCTCCTGGGTTCAAGCAATTCTCCTGCCTCAGCTTCCTGAGTAGTTGGGACTACAGGTGCCCACCACCACACCCAGCTGATTTTTGTATTTTTACTTGATTAGTTGAGACAGGGTTTCACCATGTTGGCCAGGCTGGTCTCAAACTCCTGACCTCCAGTGATCCTCCCACCCCAGCCTCCCAAAGTGCTAGGATTACAAGTCTGAGCCACCATGCCCAGCCCCCAGTAGATTATTTTAGATTCCCAGGCATTATCTTCTTATATTTAGAAATATTTTAGTAAGCCCACAGTCTTTACGTAGTTGGTGCATGTTATTTAGTGGGGAGGTTGAGGACTAGTAGTCTGTGTGGAATGAATGAAGAAAGAAGCTCTCCTGTGGAGCAAACTTGAATCTTCTTTCTATTGTCCCCAGCAATTCTGCTCTGGCCCAAACCTGCATGCTACCCTCAACAGTCACATGTTGTTCCCTGTTTAGCACCTGAACTCCCTTCCTAAGTGTAAGCAGTATGTGTTTTGGTTAAAAAAAAAAAAAAAAAAAAAGCCAGGTGCGGTGGCTCAAGCCTGTAATCCCAGCACTTTGGGAGGCCGAGGCGGGTGGATCACAAGGTCGAGAGATCGAGACCATCCAGGTCAACATGGTGAAACCCCGTCTCTACTAAAATACAAAAAATTAGCTGGGCATGGTGGCGCATGCCTGTAATCCCAGCTACTCAGGAGGCTGAGGCAGGAGAATTGCCTGAGCCCAGGAGGCGGAGGTTGCGGTGAGCCGAGATCACGCCATTGCACTCCGGCCTGGGTAACAAGAGCGAAACTCCGTCTCAAAAAAAAAAAAAAAAAAAAAAAAGCGGGGGGTTCTATTCTTTCTACAGATGATGAGAAGGTTAAATCCTTGCTTTCCCTTATCCTCATGTCCAGGGCACAGCTTCTGACTCAAGCTCAGCCATTTGGATGCTCTCATCAAAATTTTGATTTTGGAACAGATAAATCATGGTTCAGCTGGGCATGGTAAAGCATGCCTGTAGTTCCAGCTACTCAAGAGGCTGAGGCAGAAGGATCATTTGAGGCCAGGTTGAGGCTGTATGGAGCTATGATCACACCACTGTGCTCCAGCCTACGTAACAGCAAGATTCTATCTCAAAAAAGAAAAACTTCCGGACACAATGGCTCGAACCTGTAATCCCAGTACTTTGGAAGGCTGAGGCAAGTGGATTGTTTGAAGTCAGGAGCTCGAGGCCAGCCTGGGCAACATGGAAAACCCTGTTTCTACCAAAAATACAAAAAAAAAAAAAAAAAAAAAAAAGAAGTAGCTAGATAAGGTGGTGCTTCCCTGTGGTCTCAGCTACTCAGGAGGCTGAGTTGGAGGATCGCTTGAGCTGGGGAGGTAGAGATTGCAGTGAGCTGAGATCGTGCCACTGCACTCCAGTCTGGGCAGCAGAGTGAGACCCTTTCTCAAAAAAAAAAAGAAAAGAAAAAGAAAAGATAAATCACACTTTGGGAGCCCAAGGCAGGCAGATCACGAGGTGAGGAGTTCAAGACCAGCCTGACCAAGATGTTGAAACCTCATCTCTACTAAAAATACAAAAATTAGCCAGGCGCAGTGGCAGGCACCTGTAATCCCAGCTACTCGGGAGGCTGAGGCAGGAGAATCACTTGAACCTGAGGGGTGGAGGTTGCAGTGAGCAGAGATTGCGCTCCAGCCTGAGTGACAGAGTGAGACTCCATCTCAAAAACAAAAAAGATAATTCGTGAATCACAGAGGGCAGCTGGTGCTTAGAGAGTGACGAGATGGGTATGATATGAAGATGGTGAATTAGACACAGAAAGTCCATGTTGGCCGTTGTAAGGACCTGGGTTTCACTGTAAATTGGCATGGACACCTGGTGTGATGTAACTTATGTTTTTTAAATCGTGATTACTAGAAAACAGATGATGACGGGCTGGGCAGGGTGGCTCATGCCTGTAATCCTAGCACTTTGGGAGGCCAAGGCAGGCGGATCACTTTAGCTCAGGAGTTTAAGGCCAGCCTGGGCAACATAATGAGACCCCATCTCTAAAAAAAATACAAACATTAGCTGGGCATGGAAGTAAACGCCCATAACTCCAGCTACTCAGGAGGCTAAGGCTACAGTGAGCTGAGATCACGCCACTGCACTACAGCCTGGGTGACTCAGCAAGACCCTGTCTCAAAAAAAAGAAAAAGAAAACAGGCAATGAAGACAAAGAGATGAAGCAGATAATGAGTCAGAAGCCTACTCTAGCCTTTCAGGAGGTGAAATAATAACAGTAAACTGGGCCAAGGTGGTAGCAAAGAGGTGGAGGAGAGCAGACGGATTTGGGAGATATTTTGGATGTAAACTTGGTAAGACTTGGTTGCCCTAATATTCTAATTCCTCTAGCAGACCCTCACACCACAATCGAACTCTGTGTTGGTTCCATGATATTGTTCTGAATGAAATGCTTCGGTGGTAGCAATAACAGCAAATGTAACAGTAATGACAATATTGATCATCATGGCGATCGCTGATATTGACATTTATAGCTCCTACTGTGGGCTAGGCTCTGCTCTAAGGACTTCAGACATCTCATTTCATTTTCACAAAAGTGCTAGGGGAGGTACCATTGAGATTACTCCCATTTTACAAATGAAAAATTAGAAACAAAGAAAATTCAGTGACTTGCCTGAAGTCACACAACATTCCTACTGTATAAACAGTATCCCAGAATGGATTTCTGATTCTCTTTTCAAATTCCTTTCTGTGGTTTCCCAGCCTGCCTCATCCAATCCAGCCCCAACCTGCTGATCACACACACACAGAGCCTATTCTGCCCTGGGCCTCACCCATAGGGTTCACAGTCTCTCTTGTGCCCTCTGCACCTCCAATACCCTCTCCTCCAGGAAGCCGTTTCTGATTATGATACATAGTTTGGTTTAAAGTCAGACACAAATAAAATAAAAATAAAAAACCCAATAAAGTTGGATGCAGTATTCACAGGTACAACTATTGTTTATGTGTCACCTTTGGGGAGAATAAAAAGATAGTTTTTGCTTGGCAACAACTTATGTTCACTATATATCACTGTATATCCTTCTATGACATTTGCTTTTTTAAGCAGGAACAGCAAGTTCTCATTAACGTCATCGATAGGTTTTTGGAAACTGCAATTTTAAGTAAAATGATGTGTAACAAAACAAATTTTACCATAGGCCAATTGATATAAGCAAGAGTTGAATCACAAGAGTGATGTTTTGGGACCAGGCCTATTTCTGGTCACAAAAACATCACTTAACTTCTAAATCAAGAAACAAAACACTTACAATATTAAACATTGAAATAGATTAGGTGTGCTGGCTGATGCCTGTAATCCCAATGCTTTGGGAGGCCAAGGCAGGAGGATCACTTGAGGCCAGCAGTTTAAGACAAGCCTGGGCAACATAGCAAGATCCTGCCTCTACAGAAAATTAAAAAAAAAAAAAAGGAGCCAGGTGTCATGGCACATTCCTGTGGTCCCAGCTACTTGGGAGGCTGAAATGGGAGGATTGCTTGAGCACAGAAGTTGGAGGCTGCAGTGAGCTATGATCATATCACTGTACTGCAGTCTGGATGACAGAGCAAGACCTTGTATCAAAAGAAAAAAAAAAAAGAGTACCCAGAGAAAACCCACAGAGACCTGGGGAGACCGTGCAAACTCCACACAGACAATGGACTCAGCTAGGGATTGATATTTTTTTCTCAACAATGTTGTAAGAAAACAGTGTTGAGGCTGGGCATGATGGCTCATGCCTGTAATCCAAGCACTTTGGAGGCCAAGGCAGGTGGATCACCTGAGGTCAGGAGTTCAAGACCAGCCTGACCAACATGGTGAAATCCCGTCTTAAAAAAAAAAAGAAAACAATGTTGATTGAAATGCTATTTCAGGACTTAGTGTATACTTAGTGTATATGTTTTACCTTAAAACTTTTTTTTTTTTTTTTTTTTGAGACAGAATTTCCCTCTGTCACCCTGTGCTAGAGTACAGTAGCACGATCTCAGCTCACTGCAACCTCTGCCTCCCGGGTTCAAGCAATTCTCCTGCCTCAGCCTGCCAAGTAGCTGGGACTACAGGTGCCCACCACCACACTTGGCTAATTTTTGTAATTTTTAGTAGAGAAAGGGTTTCACCGGCCGGTCACAATGGCTCACCCCTGTAATCCCAGCACTTTGGGAGGCCGAGGTGGGCAGATCATGAAGTCAAGAGATCAAGACCATCCTGGTGAAACTACATGGTGAAACCACATCTCTACTAAAAATACAAAAATTGGCTGAGTGTGGTGATGCACCCCTGTAGTCCCAGCTACTTGGGTGGCTGAAGCAGCAGAATTTCTTGAACCCAGAATGCGGCGTTTGCAATGAGCTGAGATTGCGGCACTGCACTCCAGGCTAGGTGACAGAGCAAGACTCTGTCTCAATAAATAAATAAATAAATAAATAAATAAATCCCAGCACTTTGGGAGGCCCAGGTGAGAGGATCCCTTGAGCCCAGGAGTTCGAGACCAGCCTTGATAACCATAGTGAGACCGCCCCCCATCTCTACAAAAAACAAATAAAAATAGATAAATTTTTAAAAATCAGACTGTGTTAATGTAGTAGCTAAAAGATGTTCATCAACTCGGGCAAGTTACTTGACTTCTCTGGGCCTCTGCAGTTTCCTTTTCTGTAAGTGGGATAATAAAACCTAAAGCATCAGATTTATAAAGTACCTAGCACAGTCCTTGAAATAAACCTGAAATAAACATTCGATAAATAGTCACAATTATTATCACTATATTATAAACTCTTCAAAAAGAATTGTGGGGTTGGGCGAGATGGCTCACGTCTGTAATCCTAGCACTTTCGGAGGCGGATCACTGGAGGTCAAGAATTCGAGACCAGCCGGGCCAACATGTCTCCACTAAAAATACAAAAATTAGTTGGGCATCGTGGCATGAGTCTGTAGTCCCAGCTATTTGGGAGGCTGAGACAAGAGAATTGCCGTAACCTGGGAGGTGGAGGTTGCAGCGAGCCGAGATCACACCACTGCACTCCAGCCTGGGTGACACAGCAAGACTCCCTCTTAAAAAAAAAAAAAAAAAAAAAAAAAAGAATTGTGAGCTGGGAGCAGTGGCTCACACCTGTAATCCCAGCACTTTGGGAGGCCAAAGTGGAAGGCTCGCTTGAGGCCAGGAGTTCAAGACTAGCCTGGGCAACAAAGTGAGATCCCATCTTTAAAAAAACAATTTTTAATTAAACAAAAAATTAGCCAAGTGTAGTGGCATACACTGGTAGTCCTAGCTACTCATGAAGCTGAGGCAAGAGGAACACTTGAGCCCAGGAGTTTAAGACTGCAGTTAGCCACGATCACACCACTGCATTCTCCCCAAAAAAGGAATTGTGTTCTTGTATCAGTCAGTGTCCAGGCAGGAATAAGAATGCATATTCAAAATGAGACGATTTAGGTCGGGCGCGGTGGCTCAAGCCTGTAATCCCAGCACTTTGGGAGGCCGAGGCGGGTGGATCACGAGGTCAAGAGATCGAGACCATCCTGGTCAACATGGTGAAACCCCGTCTCTACTAAAAATACAAAAAAATTAGCTGGGCATGGTGGCATGTCCCTGTAATCCCAGCTACTCAGGAGGCTGAGGCAGCAGAATTGCCTGAACCCAGGAGGCAGAGGTTGCGGTGAGCCCAGATCGCGCCATTGCACTCCAGCCTGGGTAACAAGAGCAAAACTCCATCTCAAAAACAACAACAACAAAAAAAAAACACACAAAAAACGAGATGATTTGTGGCCAGGCGCAGTGGCTCATGCCTGTAATCCCAGCACTTTCGGAGGCAGGCAGATCACCTGAGGTCAGGAGTTCAAGACCAGTCTGACCAACATGGAGAAACCCCGTCTCTACTACAAATACAACAATTAGCCGGGTGTGGTGGTATGTGCCTACAATCCCAGCTACTTGGGAGGCTGAGGCAGGAGACTCACTTGAACCCAAGAGGCGGAGGTTGCAGTGAGCCGAGATTGCACCATTGCACTCCAGCCTGGGCAACAAGAGAGAAACCCTGTCTCAAAAAAAAAAAAAAAAAGACAATTTGCAAAGAATTTAATAGAGAAACCTTTTCGGTAGTGTGCTGGTAAACTAGCAAAGTGGAGAGGGGGGGTCTGTGTTTGTAGCACTTGCCAATCACCATGGTTTGAAAACCTCCAGGACTTTCCAACTCTTTCAATGCAGAGCTGGGTAAGGTTGCAAACAAGAGGCTTTCACAACGCAAGCCAGCTCCCACATACCGCTGGGCCTCTGTACGGAGGTGTGGGAGAATGTAGGGGAGTCAAAAGGAGTGGTGCGATACCTTAAAGGGAGCAACATCAGCGAGCTGTTACTGCCCTGGGACTGAAGGGACAGAGCCTGAGACAGAGAGAAGAGTGGGGACCCTCACTGGGTTGGAGGATGAAGGCAGCCAGCCCACAGTGACCTATGGCAGAGACCTGGGGAATTAACACTCCCATTGCCCTCTCCTCCAACTCCCCAGTCTCCTAATGAGACTTTCTAGTGGGCATTGCCAGCTGAAGCCAGCCAGGAAAGGAGGCTGCTAACCTGGGCATGTAAGTCAGCTTCCTGGGGCACAGAGCAGAGGGTGAGGGAGGGAGAGTGAGGGGCAAATGGAGACTGTCCAGCATTGTCTTATATGCTTTGGCCTACGCATATAAAAATAATGTATTTGTCAGCCAGGCGTGGCGGCTCGTGTTCGTACTTTGGGAGGCCAAGACAGGAGGGCTGCTTAAGGCCAGGACTTCGAGATTCGCCTGGGCAACATAGTGAGACCCTGTCTCTATAAAAAAAAAAAAAAAAAAAAAAAAAATTAGCCAGGCGAGGTAGTTCACATCTATAATCTCAACACTTTGGGAGGCCAAGGGGGGAATGCATCATGTGAGGTCAGGAGTTCAAGACCAGCCTGGCCAATATGATAAAACCCCATCTCTACTAAAAATACAAAGATCAGCTGGGTGTGATGGGGCGTGCCTGTGGTCCCAGCTACTTGGGAGGCTGAGGCAGGAGAATCACTTGAACCCAGGAAGAAGAGGTTACAGTAAGCCGAGATTGCACCATTGCACTCCAGCCTGGGCATTTCAGCAAGACTCTGTCTCAAAAAAACAAAACAAAACAAAACAAAACACAACACACACACACACACACACACACACACACACACACACAGGAAAAAACAAACAAACAAAATAGGAGGCTGAGGCAGGAGAATTGCCTGAACCCAGGAGGCGGAGGTTGCGGTGAGCCGAGATCGCGCCATTGCACTCCGGCCTGGGTAACAAGAGTGAAACTCCGTCTCAAAAAAAAAAAAAAAAACAAAAAACAAATTATCTGTAGTTGAAAATACACTGTGTCTGGTGCTGCTGCAGTTGAAGAATGCTGGCTGGTTCCCCTTGCTTTCATGACATGCTCATTTCTTAATTCTCCTCTCCTTTCTTAACCCGCTCTTGCTCTGTCAGAAATTAGTTTTTTTTATTGTTGTATTTGTTCACTGTCTATTTCCCAGGAAAGCAGTAATCCTGTCTCTCTGGTTTATAGCCAGATTCTACAGGTTTAGCATACTACCTGGCCTGTATTTTTCTGTTTCTGTTTTTTTGAAACAGGGTCTCGCTCTATTGTCCAGACTGGAATGCCGTGACTCAGTCGTGGTTCACTGCAGCCTCAACTTCCTGGGCTTGAGCAATTCTCCCACCTCAGCCTCCCATGCAGCTAGGACTACAGGCACGTCCCACCATGCCCAGCTAATTTTTTTTTTAATTTTTAGTAGAGACAAGGTCTTACTGTGTTCCTGAGAGTGGTCTTGAATTTCTCAAGTGATCCTCCCACCTCAGCCTCCCAAAGTGCTAAGATTAAAGAAATGAGCCATTGAGTCCAGCCCTACCTGTCATGTATTAAGAGCTAAATAATGGCCTGGCTTGGTGGCTCATGCCTATAATCCCAGCACTTTGGGAGGCCAAGTTGGGTGGATCACTTGAGCCCCGGAGTTCAAGACCAACCTGGCCAGCATAGTGAAACCCCATCTCTACTAAAAATACCAAAAAAAAAAAAAAAAAAATTATCCAGGTATGGTAGTGCGTGCCTATGGTCCCAATAACTTGAGAGGCTGAGATGAGAGGATCGCCTGAGCATGGGAGGTGGTGTTTACAGCGAGCCGAGAAGGTGCTACTGCACTCCAGCCTGGGTGACAGAGTGATACCTCGTTTTTGTGTGTGTTTGTGTGTGTGTGTGTTTTTTTTCTTTTTCTTTTTTTTTTTTTTTTTGAGAAGGAGTTTCACTCTTGTTACCCAGGCTGGAGTGCAATGGCGCAATCTCAGCTCACCGCAACCTCCGCCTCCTGGGCTCAGGCAATTCTCCTGCCTCAGCCTCTTGAGTAGCTGGGATTACAGGCACGCGCCACCATGCCCAGCTAACTTTTTGTATTTTTGGTTGAGACGGGGTTTCACCATGTTGACCAGGATGGTCTCAATCTCTTGACCTCATGATCCACCCGCCTCGGCCTCCCAAAGTGCTGGGATTACAGGCTTGAGCCACCACGCCCGGCCGTGTGTGTGTTTTTTTTTAATGAGCTCAATAGGGATGGGCGCAGTGGTTCACGCCTATAATCCCAGCACTTTGGGAGGCCGAGGCAGGTGGATCACGAGGTCAAGAGATCAACACCATCCTAGTCAACATGGTGAAACCCCGTCTCTACTAAAAATGCAAAATTAGCTGGGCAAGGTGGTGCATGCCTATAATCCCAGCTACTTGGGAGGCTGAGGCAGGAGAATTGCTTGAACCCAGGAGGCGGAGGTTGCGGTGAGCCAAGATCGCACCATTGCATTCCAGCCTGGGTAACAAGATCGAAACTCCATCTCAAAAAAAAAAAAAAAAAAAAAAAATGAGCTAAATGTTTACTATATGAATGAAGTCAATGTAGGTCGAATCACAGCTTCTTTAGTTCTGAAGACCAGTTCCACGTTTCCAGCTGTCAGCTGGCCATTTATATCTACACCCAGCCAGGATACCTCCTCCAAATTTCGCCAGTAATAACTGACCCTGTGCAGTGGCTCACGTCTGTAATCCCCATGCTTCAGGAGGCCGAGGTAGGAAAATGGCTTGAGCGCAGGAGAGACCAGCCCGAGCAACAGAGTGAGACCCCATCTCTACAAAAAGAAAATTAGCTGGGCATGGTGGTGCATGCCTGTCCTCCCAGCTGCTGGAGAGCCTGAGGTGGGAGGATTGCTGGAGTCCAAGAGGTGGAGGCTGCAGTGAGCTATGATTGCACCACTGCACTCCAGCCTGGGAGACAGAACAAGAGCTGGCTCCAAAAAGAAAAGAAAAGATAGAGGGGTGGCTGTGGGCTTATCCACTCGGCTCAGCTGCCCTCCCTCCCTACTTTGTCACCATTCTTCTAAGCACTCAGATCACCAAGGAGGCACCTTAGACTCCTGCCTCCCCTTTCCCTCCTTAAAGTAATTTCCATCTCTCGCACCCTCCCATCCCTTTCCTGCCCGCCCCTAAGGCATAGGCTGCCAAGTTGCCCTGTTGCTGCCTAATCTTTGTTCCCCCTTCCAGCATACTCTCAATACATCTTTGCTGCCTTGAGGGCAAAGTTGCCCAATTTAGCATTTACTATGTATTCTTTCATTCACCCTGGGCACACGCTAGCTTCAACTCCCAGCTTTATCCCTTCCAGCTGTGGGACAAATTACTTACCTTCTGGGACAATCCTTCTGTAGGAGATTTTGACTAAACTTTCTGCAGTGGATTGAATGGTGAACCCCTACCCCAGCCAAAAAAATGGATACATCCTTGTCATAACTCCTAGAACCGGTGACTGTGACCTCATTTGAAAAACGGGTCTTTAGGCTGGGTGCGGTGGCTCACGCCTGTAATCCTAGCACTTTGGGAGGCCGAGGTGGGCAGATCACTTGAGATCAGTTCGAGACCAGCCCGGCCAACATGGTGAAACCCTGCGTCTACTAAAACAAAAAATTAGCTGGGTGTGGTGGTTCGTGCCTGTAATTCCAACTACTCAGGATGCTAAGGCAGGAGAGTCACTTGAACCTGGAAGGTGGAGGTTGCAGTGAGCCAAGATTGCACCACTGCACTCCAGCTTGGGCGACAGAGTGAGACTTCGTCTGGGGGAAAAAAAGGCTCTTTTTAGATGCGATTAAATTAAGGAGCTCTAGATGAGGTATCATCTTGGATTATCTGAGTGGGCCCTAAATCCACTGACATGTTTCCTTAGATGTGACACAGAGAGAGAAGACGCACAGACCAAAGGAAATGTGAAAGCAGGCAGAAGTCTGGGCCACACGACAAGAATCCATCTCCACACAAATACAAAAATTAGCCGGGTGTGGTGGCATGTGCATGTAGTCCCAGCTACTTGGAAGTTGAAGCAAGAGAGTCACTTGAACCTAGGAGTTCAAGGCTGCAGTGAGCTGAGACAGCACAATTGCACTCCAGCCTGAGCGACAGAGCGAGGCCCTGTCTCAAAAACAAAAAGAAAAGAAGAAAAAAAAAAAAAAACAGGCTGGGAGTGGTGACTCATGCCTGTAATCCCAGCACTTTGGGAGACTGAGGCAGGTGGATCACCTGAGGTTGGGAGTTCGAGACCAGCCTGACCAACATGGAGAAACCCCGTCTCTACTAAAAATACAAAATTAGCTGGGCATGGTGGCACATGCCTGTAATCCCAGCTACTTAGGAGGCTGAGGCAGGAGAATTGCTTGAAGCCGGGAGGTGGAGGTTCCGGTGAGCTGAGGTTGAGTCACTGTACTCTAGCCTGGGCAACAAGAGCAAAACTCTGTCCGAAAGAAAGAGAGAGAGCGAGAGAGCGAGAGCGAGAGAGAGAGAGAGAAAAAAAAAAAGAGAAAGAAAGAAAAGAGGCAGAGATTTGAGCCATGTGGCCACAGCCAGGAAACACCTGGAGCCACCAGAAGCTGGAAGAGGCAAGGAAGGGTCCCCCCAGAAGCCTTCGGAGAGAGTGTTGTAGTTCTGATGCTTTGATTTCGGACTTCTGGACTCCAGAACTGTGAGAGAACATGTTTCTGGTTTTGTGGGGTTTTGTTGTTGTTGTTGTTTGTTTGTTTGTTTGGTACAGCATCTCACTCTGTGGCCCAGGCTGGAGGGCAATGGTGTGATCATGGCTTACTACAGCCTCGACCTCCCAGGCTCAAGGAGTCCTCCCCCCTCAGCCTCCCAAGTAGCTAGGACTACAGGTGAACACCAGCACACCTGGCTAATCTGAAACTTTTTTTTTTGAGACGGGGTCTCCCTTTGTCTCCCAGGCTTGAGTGCAGTGGAAGGATCATGGCTCACTGCAGTTTCGACCTCCCAGGTTCAAGCGATCCTCCTGCCTCAGCCCACCAAGTAACTGGGACTACAGGCACATGCCACCATGCCCAGCAAATTTTTTTTTTTTTTTTTTTTTTGAGACGGAGTTTCGCTCTTGTTACCCAGGCTGGAGTGCAATGGCGTGATCTCCACTCACCGCAACCTCCACCTCCTGGGTTCACCAAGTTCGTGGCAATTTGTTACAGTAGCTACAGGAAATTAGTCCATGTTTCCCTGCCTCCTTGTCTTCTTTAACTTAGAAAGGGGCAGTTCGGGCACGGTGGCTCATGTCTGTAATCCTAGCACTTTGGGAGACCAAAGCGGGTGGACTGCCTGAGCTCAGCAGTTCGAGACCAGCCTGCACAACACGATGAAAACCCGTCTCTACTAAAATACAAAAGAAATTAGCTGGGTGAGGTGGCGTGCACCTATAGTCCTAGCCACTTGGGAGTCTGAGGCAGGAGAATTGCTTGAACCCAGGAGGCAGAGGTTGCAGTGAGCTGAGATTATGCCACTGCACTCCAGCTTGGGCAACAGAGTGAAACTCCATCTCAAAATAATAGTAAATAAATAAATAAACGAAAGGGGACAGCACTTGGCTGGGCACGCCTATAATCCCAGCACTTTGGGAGGCTGAGGTGGACAGATCACCCGAGATCAAGAGTTCAAGACCAGCCTGGCCAACATGGTGAAACCCTATCTCTACTAAACATACAAAAATTAGCTAGGCATGGTTCTGGGTGCCTGTAGTCCCAGCTACTCTGGAGGCTGAAGCAGAAGAATCACTTGAACCCAGGAGGCAGAGATTGAAGGAAGCTGAGATTGTGCCACTGCACTCCAGCCTGGGTGACAGAGTGAGACCTTGTCTCAAAAAAAAAAAAAAAAAAAAAAAAAAAGAGAAAAGAAAGGGGACCACAAAAATATGTCAGCTTCATCTGGGTTGTTGGGAGAATCCAGAAGGTTTAGAGTGCTTAGCATGTGTAAGGAACAAGGATGAGAAAGCTACAGCACAGACCTGAGGCCAGACTGCACAGATCTGACCCTGAATTTAACTTCACCAGCTGCCTGGCCTTGGGTGAGCTTTTTAATCCCTTTGTGCCTCAGTTTCCTCACTTGTAAAATAATAAAATTTACCTCTTAGGATGTCATAAGGCTAAGTTCTCAAACTTTTTGGTCTCTGAACCTTTTTATACACACACACACACACACACACACACACACACACACACACACAGAGAGAGAGAGAGAGAGAGAGAGAAATATATACATATTTTTTGAGACAGTCTCACTCTGTTGCCCAGGCTGGAGTGAAGCAGCATGCTCTCAGCTCACTGCAACCTCTGCCTCCTGAGTTCAAGCGATTCTCATGCCTCAGCCTCCCTAGTAGCTGGGATTACAGGCACACACCACACGTCAAGCTGATTTTTATATTTTTAGTAGAGACGGAGGTTTCACCATGTTGGCCAGGCTGGTCTCAAACTCCCAACCTGAGTTGATCTGCCCACCTTGGCCTTCCAAAGTGCTGGGATTACAGGCTCACACCACCATGCCCTGCCTTGAAAGAGCTTTTGTTAGGTGAATTTTATCTGCTCATATCTACTGTAAATGGAAATTTATAATCCCAGCTACTCAGAAGGCTGAAGTGGGAGGATTGCTTGAGTCCAGGAGTTTGAGGCTGCAGTGAGCTATGATTGTACCACTTCACTCCAGCCTGGGCAACAGAATGATACCCTGACTCTAAACCAAAAAAAAAAAAAAAAAAAAAAAGGAAAGAAAGAAAGAGAAAAATGTAAACTGATGCTTTAAAAATACTAATCAAAAAAGAGTAAACACATTACATGTTAACATAAATTTTTTTTAACTTTTTATTTTTTTAGAGGCAATCTTCCTACATTGCCCAGGCTAGACTCAAACTCCTGAACTCAAGGGATCCTCCTGCTGAAGTAACTGGAACTTCAGCTTGGGCGAGATTTTTAATCTCTCTGTGCCTCAGTTTCCTCATTGCCACCATGCTGGCTAACATATGGGTTTTTTTTTGTTGTTGTTGTCGTTTTTAAAATACGGTCTTGCCGGGCGCGGTGGCTCAAGCCTGTAATCCCAGCACTTTGGGAGGCCGAGGCGGGTGGATCACGAGGTCGAGAGATCGAGACCATCCTGGTCAACATGGTGAAACCCCGTCTCTACTAAAAATACAAAAAATTAGCTGGTCATGGTGGCACGTGCCTGTAATCCCAGCTACTCAGGAGGCTGAGGCAGGAGAATTGCCTGAACCCAGGAGGCGGGGGTTGCGGTGAGCCGAGATCGCGCCATTGCACTCCAGCCTGGGTAACAAGAGCGAAACTCCGTCTCAAAAAAATAAAAATAAAAATAAAAAAAATAAAATACGGTCTTACTGTGTCACTCAGGCTGGAGTGCATTAGCATGATCTCAGCTACTGCAACCTCTGCCACCTAGGTTCAAGTGATCCTCCTGCCTCAGCCTCCTCAGTACCTGAGATTACAGGTGCCTGCCACCACACCTGGCTATTTATTTATTTATTTATTTTGTAGTAGAGATAAGGTTTCCCAAGGTTCTGGGAGTACAGGCTTAAGCCACTGCAGCTGGCCTTTTTTTTTTTTTTTTTCTTTGGAGGCAGGGTTTTATCATGCTGCCCAGGCTGGTCTGGAAATCCTGGGCTCAAGTGATACTCCAGCCCTGGCCTCCCAAATTGCTAGGATTTCAAACATGTGTCACTGTGCCAGGCCTATATATATTTAATTTATTCTTATTTTATTTTTCTGAGACAGAGTTTCGCTCTGTCACCCAGGTTGGAGCATAGTGGTGTGATTTCAATTCACTGCAACCTCTGCCTCCCAGGCTCAAGGGATCCTCCCACTTTGTCTTCCTGAATACACAGGACACAGGTTCTTGCCACCACAGCTGGCTAATTTTTTATTTTTGAGCAGTCTCACTCTGTCACGCAGGCTAGAGTGCAGTGGTATGATCTCAACTTACTGCAACCTCCACCTCCAGGTTTCAAGCAATTCTTGTATCTCAGCCTCCTGAGTAGCTGGCACTATAGGTGCCAGCCACCACACCCAGCTAATTATTGTATTTTTAGTAGAGTTGGGATATCACCATGTTGGCCAGGCTGGTCTCGAACTCCTGAGCTCAAGAAATCCTCCCACCTCGGCCTCCCAAAATGTTGGGATTACAGGCATGAGCCACCTCACCGGGCCTTAACTTTTTTTTTTTTTTTTTTTTTTTTTTAAGGAGAGGGTTCTTACTATATTAATCAGGCTGGTCTAGAACTCCTGAGCTCAATAAATCCTCCTAGCTCACCCTCCCAAAGTGCTAGGATTACAGGCACGAGCCGTTGCACTGGGTCCATATGTATTTTTTTTTTTTTTTTTTTTTTTTTTTTTTTTTTTTTTTTGAGACGGAGTTTCGCTCTCGTTACCCAGGCTGGAGTGCAATGGCGCGATCTCGGCTCACCACAACCTCCGCCTCCCGCCTCAGGCAATTCTCCTGCCTCAGCCTCCTGAGTAGCTGGGATTACAGGCACGTGCCACCATGCCCAGCTAATTTTTTTTTTGCACTTTTAGTAGAGACGGGGTTTCACCATGTTGACCAGGATGGTCTCGATCTCTCGACCTCGTGATCCACCCGCCTCGGCCTCCCAAAGTGCTGGGATTACAGGCTTGAGCCACCGCGCCCGGCCTATTTTTTAATAAAAAAATCACCCTATGCTCCAAAATTAAAAAAAATAAATCTTGCCAACTATGGTACTGGGTTATGCTTTTTCAAGTCTAGCGTCTTGCTCATTAGACGGGAGCTGGGGCCTCAACTCTGCTTCTGCGCTGTCAGCTGCAATCCACCGTTTTGTGTTGAGCATATGAAGAGAATCCAGCCTGACACTGACACGCAGCTGGAGAAAGGGACAACCTCCCAGAGACCCTTTGGGTACTGGGGACCCCCACACTTTGGGAATCGATGGAGTCGGGATTAAATGAGGTCCTATTAGGAAAACACTTAGAATAATTCTTGGCACATAGTAAACGCTGCATATTTTGTAACTACATGTAAAGCAAATATTCAATACATTTTAAACTTTTACAATTTGGGGCCAGGCGCGGTGGCTCACGCCTGCAATCCCAGTGCTTTGGGGAAGCCAAGGCAAGAGGATCACTTGAGTCTAGGAGTTTAAGACCAGCCTTGGCAACATAATGAGCCATTAATAGAGACACCCATAGTGTCTCTCTAAAAAAAAAAAAATTAAATAAAAAACCTTTTAGAGGTGCCAGGTTGGGGTAGGGTTTATGGGTATAAGCGCATTCATTAGGTTTCTTCCCTCGAGGAGCTAACAGTCAGACGGTGGAAACGTATCTGCAACCACACGGTGAAAACTCAGCATGCTAAGAGCAATTTTGAAGGGGCAAGCAGGGGACTCTGAGTTTGCGGGGGGGGGGGTCCTTAACTCCTGCATGGGGGGCGGGAGGGCGGATGGGTTCTGGGTCAGGAAAGGTTCTTCTGGGAGTGGGGCGGGGGGTCTGATGAACAAGTGAATTTGGCCAGCCCAAAAAGACGGGGCCTTTGGACAAAAAAACTCGTGGCTGGGATGCCAAGGGGGCTTCGCTCTACTGTGAAGTGGCATTTATGTCACCAGGAGCCACTGATGAATGTGGCTCTGGGAGGGGCGCCCGGCGGCTCCCGGGACCCAGCACTCCTCAACACGTCTGCCCCTCTCCGGGCGCCTCTGCAGGTCGGCCCGGTGGCCGGGTCTGTGGGGAGGGCCTGCGGCCCGGTGGGGGGTGGGGGAGTCCCCGTTTTCTTCCCGGGATGAGCCCCAGCCCGGGGACCTCCTCGTGACCCCTCCATCCCTCTCCAAGGCCAGGGCCACTCCCCAGAGCAGCGAATCGTCCCGCGAGACCAGCGCCCCGGCCCCCTCTCCCGGGGCGGCCTGGACCGCTCCCGGCCGCCGGGTGGGGGGAGGAGCCAGCGCGGGGCAGGGGAGGGGCGGCCGGGGCGCGGGTGGGTGGCGCCGCGGGTTCCGCGGCTGGAGAGGGGGGTCCGGGGTGCAGGCCGCGGAGTCGGCGCTGGGGGGGACCCCGGGGCGCCCCCGGGCGGCGGAAGGCGGGCGCGCCCCTGGCGAGGCCGGGATCGGGGCGGGGCGCGCAGCCTCCCTGCGGGTGGAGCGGTCACCGGCCTTGCAGCCACCGCCAAAGTTTCCCGGAGGAGCCGCGGGCCGCCCTTCCTCTCCGGCCCCGCGCGCGGCTTTCCCTCCGGCCAGCACCGCTCCGGGGCGCCCGGCCCGGCTCCATTGAGCGCAACTCGGATCTCAACTTGGGAGGCGCCGCGGGCCTGCGCACGCGCGCGCCCTCCCCGCCGCCGCCGCCGCCACCGCCGCCGCCGCCGCCGCCGCCCACTCGGGAGCAGCTCCCGGCCGAGCCTGGCGCCCAGACCGCTGCCCCGCGCACCCCGCGCACCCCGCGCCGCCGCCCGTGCCCGCGCCCGCCGCCCGCCGCCCGCTGCGCCCTCGCCCCCGCGGCCGCTGAGCGTGCCCGCCCGCGGCCCAGGCTGGGCCCGGCCGGCGCGGCCCTCGACAGCGGCAAGTTTGGGAGTTGCACGAGTTTGCGGGGCGGGGGACAGGCCAGGAGGGCGGCCATGGAGGAGGAGCGGGGGTCGGCGCTGGCGGCCGAGTCGGCGCTGGAGAAGAACGTGGCGGAGCTGACCGTCATGGACGTGTACGACATCGCGTCGCTCGTGGGCCACGAGTTCGAGCGGGTCATCGACCAGCACGGCTGCGAGGCCATCGCGCGCCTCATGCCCAAGGTCGTGCGCGTCCTGGAGATCCTGGAGGTGCTGGTCAGCCGCCACCACGTCGCGCCCGAGCTGGACGAGCTGCGCCTGGAGCTGGACCGCCTGCGCCTGGAGAGGATGGACCGCATCGAGAAGGAGCGCAAGCACCAGAAGGTGGGCGGTGGCCTCGGTCTTCCCGTCCGGGCAGTGGGCCCGCGGGGACCCAAGGGCCCTTCCACCTTGGGCAGCTGTGGGTGCGCACGCGTGTGTGTTCAGGGACCGGACCAGAGGAGACCCGACGTGGGGAGGGAGGGAGGCCCTGTGGCTGGCAGATACCACCCGAGAGATTAAGAGCTGTTCTCTGGGGTTCGTTTCATTCCCACCTTTACCGTTTAATAGCTGTGTGACTTTGGGTAAGTTAAGTAACTTAACCCCTCTGTGCCTTACGTCCTCACCTGTCAAATGGTGATCAAAATAGGACCCACCTTAGAAGAATGAAATGGGACCATATAAGCTAAGTGCTTCCCTTAGTATTTTTTTCCAGACATGAAATAAGCCCCTTGCCCTCCTGTGTTACCCAAGAAGATGTGACATCAGGCCCCCTTCTTCATCCCCACCGCTAGTCTCCCCAGAGCAAAGGGAATGTGACCTCCACCCACCGAGCTTCCTGACCCCCAGTCTCCGGGTTCACATTTGCAACTTTCTTCCCGAGACTCCCCTGGCTTATGAACCTGTGGCAGGGAGTGTTCTCTCCTCTTTGATTTTATCCTTAATCCTCACAGGACTCTGTAGAGGTTATCTTCATTTTACAGATAAGGAAACCGAAGGTCACAGTGGGAGGAGGGATTTATCCCAAGTTAGTGGTGAGAGAGACCCAGGCCCTGTGTCTCCTCCCCACCCTGTTTGAATTGGGGGAAAGGGATGATTTGGGGCAGCTTTAAGGCTGAGCCTCTGCCCTGGGAACAGGAGCCTCTCTGAATCAGGGTCTCCCCACTGGGCCTGGAGTCCAGCCTGGAGGTTCCTGGAGAAAAGGAAGTGAAAGACATGTGGTTTCCTGCCCTAACCTCAGCCAGGGATGCTCTTGGCAGCCCCTTCAGACTGAGAATGGGAGGAAACACCTTTCCTTGAGTGATCAGTCTGCCTGAGCAGTCTCCAGCTTGCTGTTCAGCCTCAGGAAATACAACTGGCTTCTCTGAACCTCAGCAGCAGGGCATCCCCTATTGTGTGCTTCGATGGATCTCTGCGTTTTGGAGGAAAATAGCCAAAGCTGGGTCTGAATCCTTAACCTGAGGGCAGATCCACTGGTACCGGCACTATGCCATGTTTGACTGTCTTTGTCCTCATGGGTCCCTATGCCCTAGGGACAGGAAGGAAACTCCGGCTCCCGAGAGTTGACCAGCATTTCCAAGGTCACTCTGGGAGCCTGAAAATGCTGTGTCCTATAATTCATTCAAGATTCCTAGAAGCGGGGATTTTGGAGCTAGACAGCCTGGTTTCAAACCCTACCACTTACAGGCTGTGTGACCTTGGGCAAATCGCCCGGTATCCCTGTGCTTCCATTTGCTCAGTTCTAAAATGGGATAGTAATAGTACCCCCTAGTAGAATCGTGATGAGGTTTAAAGGAGTTAATATAAAGACGTAGAAAGTGTTCAGGACAGAACCTGCCCATAGCAAGGGCTTTACAAGTATTAAAATTCTTTATAAGCCTTTCGAAGTGTTAAAATTCTTTTTTTTTTTTTTTTTTTTTTTTTGAGACGGAGTTTCGCTCTTGTTACCCAGGCTGGAGTGCAATGGCGCCATCTCGGCTCACCGCAACCTCCGCCTCCTGGGTTCAGGCAATTCTCCTGCCTCAGCCTCCTGAGTAGCTGGCATTACAGGCACGCACCACCATGTCCAGCTAATTTTTTGTATTTTTAGTAGAGACGGGGTTTCACCGTGTTGACCAGGATGGTCTCGATCTCTTGACCTTGTGATCCACCCGCCTCGGCCTCCCAAAGTGCTGGGATGACAGGCTTGAGCCACCGCGCCCGGCCTAAAATTCTTTATAGGAGAGACATTCATTGAGGTGCTCACAGGCTCATATTAGGAAACCATCCCCACCCTAAGCACCTCTACTCCTACCCTAGAGGCCTCCATCGCTCCTAGAGGGTCAAGGAGGCAAGAGACCTTGGAAATCCTCTCGTTATTAACAGGGACCAAGGGGCTTTGCCCAGATCACACAGAAGTCCTGGCATCTATACTGTTCCCCCGTTGGGGCTCTTTAGTTCTGTTGCCGGGGGTTGGAGACAACCCTGGAAGCCACTGGAGGCCACCAGGCCTGAAGTCACATGGAATTCTCAGCAGCCGCATTTGCCTCTGGAACACGTTCAGTGGGGAAGTGATCGCTGCGCGCCCAGGGCCAGTGCTTGGTCGCTTACACTGGGGATGGCCTCTCCTCAATTGAGGGTGCAGTTCTTTCCCACCCCAGACCCCTTTACTTCACATTCCTGGGATGGAGAGAGACTCGTATGATTTTTTTTTTTTTTTTTCTTTCTTGCCATCTCAAAGGCTCTTCAAGGTGATATTTCCACAAAAATCTTCTTGGCATGTCCTGATTTAGTCTGTCTGCCTCTTTTTCTCTTCCCTTTTCCCTTCCCCTTTCTCCCTCTTCCTTCTCTCTCTCTCTCTCTCTTTCAGCAATTATGGCTCCAGTAAAACACATATACTGTCTTCCCCCTGCTCCTCCCAACAGACCCACTCACTCACTTCCACTACTCAGACGCAGGCCACAGATGTGCCATGTTCTGTCTTGCTGCTCAGTCTGCAACCCTTTTGACAGGCCGTAGTGAGCACGGTGCCCGTCTCGGTGCCATGGCTCTGCAGAGAAAAGCAAAATTTCATGTCAGGCAGCAAGCGAGTAACGAGGAAGAAAGGGAAAACACAAATAGATTCTAGAAAGCAATGGCTGGGCTGACACAACGTAACACACAAGACTATGCTATTCATTCACTTGTTCAGCAAATATATTTACTGAGTGCCTGCTGTGTGCCAGGCACTGTTCTAGACACTGGGGAGATAGTAATGACCATGACAGATGAGGCCTTGGCCCTGATGAGCCTGACTTTTTGATGCAGTGCTAAACTAGAGAAATATGATGTAGCTTTGCCATGTTAATAAAAAACAGTGAGGTCGGCCAGGTGTGGTGGCTCACACCTGTAATCCCAGCACTTTGGGAGGCCAAGGCGGGCGGATCACTTGAGATCAGGAATTCAAGACCGGCCTGGCCAACATGGCAAAACCCCATTGCTACTAAAAACAGAAAAACTAGCTGGGTGTGGTGGCACGTGCCTATAATCCCAGCGATTCGGAAGGCTGAGGCAGGGGAATCGCTTGAACCTGGGAGACGGAGGTTACAGTGAGTGGAGATCGCACCACCACATTCCAGCCTGGGTAACAGAGCGAGACTCTGTCTCAAAACCAACAACAACATATGAGATCTTTGCTAAGAGTAGAATAAAAAAATAAAAAAGTGAGGTTAATTTTAATATATCTTACAGGACTCAGTATATCTAAAATCTTTTCATTTCAACGTGTAATCAGTATAAAAACTTCTCTTTTGCCATTTTGCACTCTTTTTCTTACTACATCTTTGAAATCTGGTGTGTTTTTAACCCTGCTGCCCACTTACACTCAGACCAGCCACATACCAAATGCTCAACAGCCACGTGTGGCTAGTGGCTTTTCCGTGGGATGGTGCAATTCTAGCATGAGGAGGAGATAGACATTTTTTGTCCTTTTTTATCTTTGAGTTAGGGTCTCACTGTATCATCCAGCCCAGAGTGCAATGATGACATCGTGGCTTACTGTAGCCTTGATCAACTGGGCTCAAGAGATCCTCCTGCCTCAGCCTCCTGACTAGCTAAGATTACAGGCATGCTGTAATTTTTTTTTCCTTCAGAGACAAGGTCTCACTATGTTGCCCAGGCTAGTCTTGAACTCCTGGGCTCAAGCAGTCCTCCTGTCTTGTCCTCCCGAAGTGCTGGGACTACGGGCGTGAGCCACTGTGTTCAGTCAAGATAGATTAAAAAAAAAAAAAAAAAAAAGTCAAGCTAGGTGCAGTGGTTCATGCCTGTAATCCCAGCAGTTTGGGAGGCCAAGGCAGCAGGATCACTTGAAGTTAGGAGTTTGAGACCAGCCTGGCCAACATGGAGAAATTCTGTCTCTACTAAAAATATAAAAATTCAGCTGGGTGCAGTGGCTCACGCCTGAAATCCCAGCACTTTGGGAGACTAAGGTGGGTGGATCACAAGGTTATGAGTTCAAGACCAGCCTGACCAACATGGTGAAACCCTGTCTCTACTAAAAATACAAAAATTAGCCGGACGTGGTAGCACATGCCTATTGTCCCAGCTACTCAAGAGGCTGAGGCGGGAAAATCGCTTAAACCCGGGAGGCTGAGGTCGCAGGGAGCCAAGATTGTGCCACTGCACTCCAGCCTGGGTGACAGAGTGATACTTTGTCTCAAAACAAAATAAAACATAACTAAAATCAGCTTATGATAAGTGCCATAAAGAAAACTGGGAGGCCGGGCGTGGTGGCTCAAGCCTGTAATCCCAGCACTTTGGGAGGCCGAGGCGGGTGGATCACAAGGTCGAGAGATCGAGACCAACCTGGTCAACATGATGAAACCCCGTCTCTACTAAAAATACAAAAAATTAGCTGGGCATGGTGGCGCGTGCCTGTAATCCCAGCTACTCAGGAGGCTGAGGCAGGAGAATTGCCTGAACCCAGGAGGCGGTGGTTGCGGTGAGCCGAGATCGCGCCATTGCACTCCAGCCTGGGTAACAAGAGCAAAACTCCGTCTCAAAAAAGAAAAAAAAAAAAAAGAAAAAGAAAGAAAACTGGGAGACATGAAAGAGACTGGCTAGGGTGGTGGTCTAACGTGGGGCAGTCAGGAAGGCTTCTCTGAGGAGGTGACATCTGAGTTGAGACCTGAATGAAGGGTAGGAGCCAGCCACAGATTGATCTGGGGGAGAGGCATTCTAGGCAGAAGACATGGCAGGTGCGAAGATCCTGAGGTTGGAATGCATTTGGCATGTTTGAGGAACACAGAGTCAGTGTGGCTGGGGCAGAGCGAGTGAGGAAGAGGCCTGGGAGATGAGTCAGGAAGGTGCTGGGCTCGGCTGAGGGATTTGCAGACTTTTGGTGCTGAGGGAAGACGGTGAAGGAGATGATTGATCAGGGCTGACCTCTTGGGAGAGGCTTTGAGCTGGTATAGAGGCAGCATGACATTCTGAGTTGTCAACTCAGAGGCAAGAATTGGCATCCCCAGCATCGACTTCAGTTCATTGAGGGAAATGAAAAAAAGAACTGAGGGTGAAGGTCTGTATTCATCCCCTGTGGCTGCTGTAACAAATTAACACAAACTTAGTGGCTCAAAACAGCAGAAATGTATTCTCTTTTTTTTTTTTTTTTTTTTTTTTTGAGACGGAGTTTTGCTCTTGTTACCCAGGCTGGAGTGCAATGGCGCCATCTCGGCTCACCGCAACCTCCGCCTCCTGGGTTCAGGCGATTCTCCTGCCTCAGCTTCCTGAGTAGCTGGGATTACAGGCACGCGCCACCATGCCCAGCCAATTTTTTGTATTTTTAGTAGAGACGGGGTTTCACCATGTTGACCAGGTTGGTCTCGATCTCTCGACCTTGTGATCCACCCGCCTTGGCCTCCCAAAGTGCTGGGATTACAGGCTTGAGCCACCGCGCCCGGCTTTTTTTTTTTTTTTTTTTTTTTTGAGACATTGCCCAGGCTGGAGTACTGGGCATGACCATGGTTCGCTGCTGCTTCGGCCTCCTGGGCTCAAGCGATCCTCCCACCTCAGCCTCCCAAGTAGCTGAACTGCAGGAGTGTGCCATCATACCCAGCTATTATTTTAATTTTTAGCAGAGATGAGGTCTTGCCATGTTGCCCAGGCTGGTCACAAACTCCTGGGCTCAAGCCATTCTTCTGCCTCAGCCTCCCAGCGTCCTGGGATCATAGGTGTGACCCACCACGCCTGGCCAGAAATGTAATGTCTTATCGAACTGGATAATTCAATATTATGGATACTGTGTCATACAGTATTATAGAAGCATATGGGTAATACCAATATGGATAACACTGGAGAAATTTCTGGAGGTCAGAAGTCGGAAATGGATCTCACTGAGTTAAATCAAGATGTCGGGAAGGCTCCACTCCTTTGGGGGGCTGTGGAGGAGGATCTGTTTCTTTGCCTTCCCCAGCTTATGGACTCCACATTCCCTGGCTCATAGCTCCTTCATCCGTCTGCAAAGCCAGCATCGGGGCATCTTCCCATCTCCCTCACATTCCTCTAATGCTGACCTGCCTTCCTACCTTTCATGAAGACCCTGGGATGACATCAGCCCACTAGATAATCCAGAATCATCACCCCATCTCAAGAACATTTTTTTTTTTTTTTTTTTTTGAGACACAGTTTCACTCTGTCACCCAGGCTGGAGTGCAGTGTGGCACAATCTCTGCTCACTGCACCCTCCACCTCCCGGGTTCAAGTGATTCTTGTGCCTCAGCCTCTTTAGTAGCTGAGATTTCAGGTATGCACCACCTCACTCACCTAATTTTTTAATTTTTAGTAGATAGAGTTTCGCTGTGTTGGCCAGGCTGGTCTTGAACTCCCGACCTCAAATGATCCTCCTGCTTTGGCCTCCCAAAGTACTGGGATTATAGATGTAAGCCACCATGCCCAGCCTCAAAAACCTTTTTTTTTTTTTTTTTTTTTTTTTAAAAAAAAAGATGGGATCTGGTTCTGTCACCCAGGCTGGAGTGCTGTGGCGCAATCACAGCTCACTGCAGCCTCCACCTCCTGGGCTCAAGTGATCCTCCCACCTCAGCCTCCCAATAGCCGGGACAATAGGCATGCGCTACCACACCCAGCTACTTTTTAAATTTTTTGTAGAGACAGGGTTTTGCCATGTTGCCAAAGCTGTTCTTGAACTCCTGGCCTAAAGCAGTGCTCCCACCTCAGCCCCCTAAATTACAGGTGTGATAGGTATAACCCACCATACCATGCCTAAGTCCGTGACTTAATCATCCCTGCACAGTCCCTTTTGCCACATAACGTAACGTATTCTCGGGCACTAGGACCTGGATGACTTCAGGAGCTGTTACTCTGCCTGCCCCAGCCAGTTACACTTGACTAATAGTCTCTGAGCCCTCTGTGAGCCCAGCTGATGCCCGTTGGGAACAGAGGAGCAGGGCCGGATGTGCCTCATTTGCTTCCAGACCCCACCTGCTTGTGGGCAGGTCAGCATGCCCTCCCCATCCCTCTCCCATGACTGCCACCCCCTACCCTGCCCTCCACCTCCCCTGGTGACCTTGAACCCTCTGTGCCAATACTAGGCTATTACTCCTCTCGTCCCCAGTGCGACAGGTTCTGATGAAGGAGGTGGGTCTGAGAATTTCTTTAGCAGATGGACAGAGGCATGCCTAGCATGCGGCCACCTGGCCGCTTGTGATGGGTGGTAGGGATGGAACAGAGATTACACATTGTCAGTGCTTTCTGATTGCCGGTCTTGTGCCGGGCACTTTACTTATAGTAACTGTTTAATCCTCACACCCACCCTTCCTTGCAGATCCTACACTATTTTCCTCATTTCCGGGGCACCGGAAGGTTGAGTAACTCACCAGGGTCAGCTAGTAAGCAGTAGAAACAGGATTCAAACTTGGGTCAACAGGCTCCGGTGTCCATGCCTTGAACGACTATTTATTTTATTTTATTTTATTTTAAATTTCTCGAGATGGAATTTCACTCTGTGGCCCAGGCTGGAGTGCAGTGGCTGGATCTTGGCTCACTGCAGCCTCTGCCTCCCAGGTTCAAGCAGTTCTCCCACCCCAGCCTCCCGAGTATCTGGAAATTACAGGCACATACCACCATACCCAGCTAATTTTTGTATTTTTGTATTTTACAGGGGTTTTGCCCTGTTGACCAGGCTGATGTTAAACTCCTGAACTCAGGTGATCCACCTGCCTCCCAAAGTGCTGGGATTGCAGGTGTAAGCCACTGTGCCTGGCCTATTTTATTATTTTATTTTATTTTTTGAGATGGAATCTCACTCTGTGACCCAGGCTGGAGTACAATGGCTTGATCTCTGCTTACTGTAGCCTCCGCCTCCCAGGTTCAAGCAATTCTCCGGCCTCAGCTTCCCAAGTAGCTGGGATTAGAGGTGCCCACCACCACACCTGATTCTCCTGCCTCAACCTCCCGAGCAGCTGGGATTACAGGCATGTGCCACCATGCCTGGCTAATTTTGTGTTTTTAGTAGAGATGGGGTTTTGCCATGTTGGCCAGGAGGTCTTGAACTCCTGACCTCAAGTAATCTGCCTGCCTTGGCCTCTCAAAGTGCTGGGATTTCAGGTGTGAGCCACTGCACCCTGCCACCATCAATTTTAGAACATTTTCATCACTCCCAAAAAGAAAATCGTTCCTATTCACAGTCATTCTTTGCCTCCCCTCTAGCACGCTGGCTCTAGACAACCACCAGTCTGCTTCCTTTCTCTCTCTCTCTCTCTCTCTCTCTCTCTCTTTCTTTTCTTTTCTTTTTTCTTTTCCTTTTTCTCCTTTTCTTTCATTTTGAGACAGATTTCACCTCTTGTTGCCCAGGCTGGAGTGCAATGGCTCAGTCTCAGCTTACTGCAACCTCCACCTCCTGGGTTCAAGCAATTCTCCTGCCTTAGCCTCCCAAGAAGCTGGGACTGCAGGCATGCACTACCATGTCTGGCTAATTTTTTGTATTTAGTAGAGACGGGGTTTCACCATGTTAGTCAGTGTGGTCTCGAACTCCTGACCTCAGGTGATCCACCCACCTCAGCCTCCCAAAGTGCTGGGATTACAGGCATGAGCGACCATGCCTGACCTATTTATATATGTATATTTTTCGAGATGGAATTTTGCTCTTGTTACCTAGGCTGGAATGCAATGGTGCAATCTCGGCTGACTGCAACCTTCACCTCCTGGGTTTAAGCGATTCTCCAGCCTCAGCCTCTGGAGTAGATGGGATTACAGGTGCCTACCACCACGCCAAGCTAATTTATATATATATATGTATGTATGTATGTATAAAAAAAAGACGGGGTTTCACCATGTTGGTCACTCTGGTCTTGAACTCCTGACCTCAGGTGATCTGCCCACCTTGGCCTCCAAAGTGCCTGGATTACAGGCATGAGCCACCACGCCCGACCGCCAAGCTAATTTTTATGTTTTTAGTAGAGATGGGGTTTCACCATGTTGGCCAGGCTGGTCTCAAACTTCTGACCTCAAGTGATCCACCCATCTCGGCCTCCAAAAGTGCTGGGATTACAGGCGTGAGCCACTGTTCTGGCCCTGCTTCCTGTCTCTATGGATTTGCTGATATTGGACATTTTCTAAAACTGATCGTGTAACATTTGACCTTTTGTGTCTGGCTTCTTTCCATAATGTTTTCAAGGTCCACCTATGTTGTAGCATATGTCAGACTTTCATTCCTTTTAGTGGCCAAATAATATTCCACTGTATGGATGTGCTGTTCCTGCGTTTTGGCTACTAGGAATAATGCTGTGAGGAGCATTCACGTGCACATGTTTTCATACCTCTTGAGCCGATCCAAGGACTGGAATTACTAGGTCCTATGGTAGCTCTGTGTTAATGTTTTGTGAAACTGCCAGAGTGTTTTCCAGAATGTCTGCACCATTTTCCATTCCCAGCAGCAGCGTAGGAGAGTTCCTGTTTCTTCATCTCCTTGTCAGTACTTGTTATTGTCTATTTCTTTGACTACAGTCACCTACAAAATAACTTTAATAGACTGAGTTTATTTATTCTCACATTCACCTAGTGAGCCTTTGCTTTGGTTCCCCTCCTGAGAGAAACTGAGGCTCAGGGTGGTCAGGTCAGTGGTTGAAGACCCTGTGGAGAGAGACCTGGATCAGATACCTAAGGAACTCTGGGGTTAGGAGGACCTGTCTGCCTCGACATCCCCAGGATTTTCGAGCCCTCTGGTTCCCTTGGAGAGAGGTTTGTCCCAACTGTCCAGAGACCAAGGATGTGCGCCCCAGAGGTTGAGAATGTGAGGACCCCCACATCCTGGGGCTGCTCTGTCCTCTCTGAAGAAAGCTCCAAGACGTGGCACCAGCTTTGTGGTTGTCCTTGGGGCAGTTCTAACTGGGCCAGATACTAACAGCATAAACGCAGGCATCCGCCCCAAAGAAGGGTGCCTTCTGTTTCTTGCAAAAGTACCGTATGGGGCTCGTGGTGGCCTTGCCAGCCCACTTGCCGGATTCCCAGTTCTCACGAGGAAGGGGAAGGCCCAAAGTCCCGGCAACCCAAGCTGCCCCTTAGGGTCGGGGCGGGTAAGGCTGCTGCCCTGGGCAGGCAGTGACCCGGCGCTGTCCCCTCGCCTTGGCAGGAGCTGGAGCTGGTGGAGGATGTGTGGCGAGGGGAGGCTCAGGATCTCCTCTCCCAGATCGCCCAGCTGCAGGAGGAGAACAAGCAGCTTATGACCAACCTCTCCCACAAGGACGTCAACTTCTCGGAGGAAGAGTTCCAGAAGCACGAAGGTAAGTGGGGGCCGGCGCCAGTGCAAGGGGCCGGCCGTTCCTTTTGTCACCGCCCACGTCAGTGATTGTCGCCACCGCCCCTGGACATGGATGCGGTGCTGGCTGGTGCCCAGGGCCCTTTGCTTCCTGTGTCATGTTGATTTGCCCCGTAGCCCTGCCAGAGAAGCATCATGTAGCCTCAGTTTACAGATGGTGACACAGAGATCCTTGCAGCAAACTGTCACAGCTTCCCCTCTGTTTGCGAGGTTCCTCTCTTGGCCCTGGGATACGTGTTAAACGTGACAGAGAAGCTTGTCCTTGGAAAGCTTATGTGCTTTGCAGAGGAGAAAGGGCATTAAATGTAAACACACAGATGCCATAGGTCCAGGGGCAGCCATGCTCCGGGAGAGCTGCGGTCAGTGGGGCATGTGATAGAGCGGGTGTCCCCAGACTACGGCCCGCGGGCTGCATGCGGCCCCCTGAGGCCATTTATCCGCCCCCCCACCACACTTTAGGAAGGGGCACCTCTTTCATCGGTGGTCAGTGAGAGGAGCACAGTATGTGGCGGCCCTCCAACGGTCTGAGGGACAGTGAACTGGCCCCCTGGGTAAAAGGTTTGGGGACGCCTGTGATCGAGTGACTTGGTAAGGGCGTCTTCAGATACAGTCATCAGGGAAGGCCGCCGACCAGGTCATGTTTGTGCCCTAATAAAGTAGCAGAGTGAGCCACTCACCTATCTGCATGTGTTGAGTTGGGGAGGTTGGAGGGGGCAATCATGCCAAGGTCCCTGGGACATGAGCATTCAAGGGAAACCAAGAAGGCCAGTGTAGGCGGAGCGCGGTGGCTCACACCTGTGATCCCAGCACTTTGGGAGGCTGAAGCAGGGTGATTACTTGGAAGTTTGAGACTAGCCTGGCCAACATAGTGAGACCTCATTTTTACTAAAATGTTTTTTAAAAAGTAGCCAGGTCTGGCCGGGCGCAGTGGCTCACCCCTGTAATCTCAGCACTTTGGGAAGCCGAGGTGGGCACATCCCAGGCTCAGGAGTTCGAGACAAGCCTGGCCAACGTGGTGAAACCCCGTCTCCACTAAAAATACAAAACAAATTAGCCAGGCATAGTGGCGGGCTCCTGTAATCCAGGCTACTCGGGAGGCTGAGACAGGAGAATCACTTGGATCTGGGAGGTGGAGGTTGCAGTGAGCAGCTGAGACCGCGCCATTGCGCTCCAGCCTGGGTGACAGAGCAAGACTCCATCTCAAAAAAAATTAGCCAGGTCCAGTGGTGCATACCTGTAGTCTAAACTACTTAGAAGGCTGAGGCGGGAGGATATCTTGAGCCCAGGAGGTCGAGGCTGCAGTGAGCTGAGATCATACCACTGCACTCCAGCCTGACGACTGTGAGGCCATGTCAAAAAAATTAATACAAAATAAAGAAGGCTAATGTATCAGAAGATGATTGAGCGGTTGGAGATGAGGTCACGGGGGTCAGGTCACGTAGCTCCTTAGAGGCCAAGGTTTGGATTTTATTCTAAACCTTGTGGTGGGAAGAGATTGGAGACTCTTGTCACAAGCACACGCTCACCAGTGAGTAAGCTGGGATGGCATCCCAGACCTGAATGGCGCTGGAGTCCCTGAACTGTCACTCATCCGATAAGCTTCTCTGGTGCTGGGGTAAGGACAGACAGGCTGCAAGATTCAAGCCAGGCAGGGCTGTGGGCGGCATCTACTCTGCTCACTAAAGCAGGGGTACCTCCTGCTGCTCACTCACCCCAAGGAATCTCAGGGTCATCGCTTCCGTCTCAGAAACTCCTTGGTTCACCACGTGAGCCTCCTCCTCTTGTTTGATGGGATGGGGATGGACCTGGGGTGGGTGCTGAACTTCAGAACGTGTGGTTACCACTCTGCAGAATCAAGTGTGGCACCGAAGGTCGCGTGTGGCGGCTCACGCCTGTAATCCCACCACTTTGGGAGGCCGAGGCAGGTGGATCATTTGAGGTCAGGAGTTTGAGACTTGTCTGGCCAACATGGTGAAACCCTGTCTCTACTAAAAATACAAAAATTAGGCTGGACGCAGTGGCTCATGCCCTTAATCCCAGCACTTTGGGAGGCGGAGGCGGGTGAGTCATGAGGTCAAGAGATCAAGACCATCCTGTCCCACATGGTGAAACCCCGTCTCTACTAAAAATACAAAAATTAGCTGAGTGTGGTGGCGGGTGCCTATAGTCCCAGCTCCTCAGGAGGCTAAAGCAGGAGAATCACTTGAACCCGGGAGGTGGAGGTTACAGTGAGCCGAGATGCACCACTGCACTCCAGCCTGGGTGACAAGAGTGAGATTCTGTCTCAAAAAAACAAAAAATTAGCCTATTGTGGTGGCACACACCTGTTCTTAGTGACTTGGGAGGGTGAGGCAGGAGATTCAATTGAACTCGGGAGGTGGAGGTTGCAGTGAGCTGAGACTGCGTTACTGCATTGCAGCCTGGGTGACAGAGCAAGACTCTGTCTCAAAAAAAAAAAAAAAACCGTATATATGGCACTGAAAAGGGCTGCGGGAACCAGGGAAAAAGGGAAAGTTTGATCCAGGTCTGGATTCTCTTTTCCTTGGATTTCCTTTATTGAGAAGTAATTAGTAACAATGAAAACAAAAGTTGGCCGGGCGCGGTGGCTCACACCTGTAATCCCAGCACTTTGGGAGGCTGAGGCGGATAGATCACAAGGTCAAGAGATCGAGACCATCCTGGTCAACATGGTGAAACCCCGTCTCTACTAAAAATATGAAAAATCAGCTGGGCATGGTGGCTCGTGCCTGTAATCCCAGCTACTCAGGAGGCCGAGGCAGGAGAATTGCTTGAACCCAGGAGGCGGAGGCTGCAGTGAGCCGAGATCGCACCATTGCACTCCAGCCTGGGTAACAAGAGCGAAACTCCGTCTCAAAAAAAAAAAAAAAAGAAAGAAAGAAAACAAAAGTTTTCCTGGTTGTATGCACTGTCTGTGGAGCCAGGCAGCCCAGGTTTGAGTCCTGAACCCGAAACCTCCCTGCTATGTGACTTCGATCAAGTCACGTGACCTTCATGTGCCTCAGTTGCCCCCCCATGTAAAAATGGGGGAAATGACCATACCTCCCTCATAAGCTTGTCATGAGGGTAAAATCAGTGAATCTGTACAGACCACTTAGAATCTTACCTGGTACATAGAAAATACTCAGCAAGTATTAGCTAGTATTACCATGGGTTACCATGATCCAGTTCAGTATACTTATTGAATAGATGAGAAAAGTGTAGACAGAGAGGGAGAGTGATTTGCTCAAGGTTACACAGCAAGTTAGTGGCAGAGTCAGAAGTGGGACCCAGATCGGCTGAAATCAGCTCTCTGAAGGAAGGCTTATGTCTCTCTCAGACCCCTTGACCCAGGGCTGCGAGAGACCATGTGGGTGAGGCTGGGCAGAGACTGAAACCGTGCCCACCATGGATTGGGCCGCTGTGGCGTTCCACCGCCCGGGAGCTTACGACAGACAGAGGGCTGCCATGTGTTCCTTTGGTCACTCTTTGTCTCTGTTATCTCTGATGGAGTGCCTGCTCTGTGCCTGTTCTGGGCTTTGCCAGGTTGGAGGCTGGGCAGGGAGGCACAGGCTGGGGCCTGGATCTTCCTTGCAGTGACTTGGACATTAGAAAGTTTTCTAGCAGCAAAGTCAGCCTGGGCCTGGAGGACTCTGAAACCCTGTCCCAATTTCCTTTAGAAGCCCAAGAAAGAGGACTTTTTTTTTTTTTTTTTTTTTTTGAGATAGAGTCTCACTCTGTCACCCAGGCGGGATTGCAGTGGTGCAATCTCGGCTCACTGCAACCTCTGCCTCCCAGGTTCACATGATCCTCTCATCTCAGCCTTCTAAGTAGCTGGGACTACAAGCACATGCCACCACGTCCAGCCAATATTTGTATTTTTAATAGAGATGATATTTTACCTTGTTGGCCAGGCTAGCCTGGAAGTTCTGACCTCAGGTGATCTGCCAACCTTGGCCTCCCAAAGTGCTGAGATTACAGGCGTGAGCCACTGCACCCAGCCATGTTTGTTTTTTGACAAAAGGTCTACTAAAAATATAAAAATTAGCCAGGCATGATGGTGCATGCCTGTAATCCCAGCTACTCGGGAGGCTGAGGCAGGAGAATCGCTTGAACACAGGAGGTGGAGGTTGCAGTGAGCCAAGGTAGCACCACTGCACTCCAGCCTGGGTGACAGAGTAAGACTCTGTCTCTAAATAAATAAATAAAGTGTGCAATTCAGCCAGGCATGGTGGCTCATGCCTGTAATCTCAGAACTTTGGGATGCTGAGGCAGGAGGATCTCTTGAGCTCAGGAGTTTGAGTTCAGCCTGGGCAACGTAGTGAGACCTTGTTTCTTTAAAACAAAAAAAGAAAGAAAAACATTATTTAAGTGTACAATTCAGTGGTTTTTAGTCTATTCACAGATTTGTGCGGCCATCACCACAATTTCAGAACTTTTTTTTTACCCCCAAAAGAAACACCATACTCCAATCCCATCCCACCCCCACCCCCAGCGGTAAGCACCCACTCATCTGCTTTCTGCCTGTGTTTGCCTATAGGGGACATTGCATATAATGGAGTCATATGCTGTGCGGTCTTTGTGACCGGCTTCTTTCATTTGGCATCATGTTTTCAGGGTTCATCCACATTGTCATTGTAGTGTATGTCAGGCTTCATTGCTTTTTTTTTCCCTCTGTGGCCCAGGCTGGAGTGCAGTGGCACGATCTCAGCTCACTGCAGCCTCTGCTTCCCAGGTTCAACTGATCCTCTCACCCCAGCCTCCTGAGTAGCTGGGACCACAGGTGTGCCCCACCATGCCCAGCTAATTTTTGTATTTTGGGTAGAGACGGGGTTTTGTCATGTTGGCCAGGCTGGTGTCAAACTCCCAATCTCAGGCGATCGCCCACCTCGGCCTCCCAAAGTGCTGGAGTTACAGGCGTGAGCCACTGCACCTGGCCTTTCCTTTTCGTGTCTGAATCGTATTCCGTTCTATGGCTATACCACATTTTGTTTGTCCACTCACCTGTGGCTGGACTTGTGACACGTCCCCACCTTTTGGCTGTTATGAATCGTGCTGCTGTGAACATTGTGTTCAAGCTTTGGTGTGGACCTACGTTTTCAGTTCTGTGGGGTGTATACCTAGGAGTGGAATTGCTGGGCCACAGGGGAACTATGTTAAACTTCCGACACTTCTGCAGGGCGTCCAGAGGCCTCAGTGACCCATGGGCCCTGGACCTCAGGGCTCCGAGCTGCTTCCGTACACGTCGGTGCACGCATGCTCACAGCGCCCTCCGTTGCAGGGAGCTTTGCTTTGCTTCCACAGCCTTGCAGATCCCTGCTGGGCTTGTCATGAATCAGCCCACACGTGAGTGATCTGAGACACTTAAATGGCAACTAGCATGGGTCCCGCTCCCAAAGGCTTAGCTCGGGAGGCACATAGCTGCAAACCCCACTCCCCCCGCCTGAGAGGAGAGACCCGGCAGATGCCAGGCGTGCCTTTCATGGTTATTTTTATTTTGCATGGGAAACCATGGGAACAAGGACAAAAGCATGCCTTCCACCTGTGCGGGGAACAGACCTGGGGCAGACGAGGTCCCTGGGAGAAGTTGGAGCCCAGGAAGTGAGGGCTGAGCATGTGCCGGGCAGAGGCCAGGGGCAGACTGAGGACTTAGGGGTACAGTCGTCTGATTCCGGTGTGGGGGCTGAGGGGTGCTGAGAGGAGCTGGCCCTGCATGGAACAGTGTGGCTTTCCCAGCAGTTCATCCAGGGCGCTGTGCTCAGAGGCACCTGGCAGGCTCCTCTACCCTTGGAAGTCTCCAGATTAAAAAAGCGCTTCCTTGCCAGCTGTTTGTGGAAATGTAGCTTGTCAGCTGGAGGGCAGCGCGCAGAAACTTGTTAGCACATGCAGAAATGAGCTACAGGTATGCAAGCCGTCGCGCTGGGAATGCGATATGCAGATTTGCTCATGGGTCTGGAAAAAAATCTTTGGGCTCTAAAGGAACAGCTTAGTCACCAGGGGAGGAGGAAGCCTGACCACATTGTCATTGTCTGAAGGGCATTACAGAACAACACTGTGCAATCAAAGAGAAGTGACTGGCATTCTTCTACTTGGCACATTAGAAAAAGTAAAAAGAAACAGATGAAAGGAATTTTTTTCTTTTTTTTTTTTTTTTGAGTTGGGGTCGTCTCCCTCTGTTGCAGTGGCCTGATCTCGGCTCACCACAACCTCCACCTCCCAGATTCAAGTGATTCTCCTGCCTCAGCTTCCCGAGTAGCTGGGACCACAGGCACATGCTACCACACCGGCTAATTTTTGTATTTTTAGTAGAGATGGGATGTCACTATGTTGGCCAAGCTGGTCTCGAATTCCTGACCTTGTGATCCGTTCGCTTCAACCTCCCAAAGTGCTGGGATTATAGGTGTGAGCCACTGTGCCTGGCCTTTTTTTTTTTTTTTTTTTTTTTTGAGATGGAGTCTCCTTCTGTTTCTGAGGCTGGAGTGCAGTGGCATTATCTCGGCTCACTACAACCTCTGCCTCCTAGGTTCAAGCGATTCTCCTGCCTCAGCCTCCCGAGTAGCTGGGACTACAGGCGTATGCCACCATACCCTGCTAATTTTTTTGTATTTTTAGTAGAGAGAGAGTTTCACTGTGTTAGCCAGGATGGTCTCCACCTCCTGACCTCGTGATCTGCCCGCCTTGGCCTCCCAAAGCACAGGCATGAGCCACCGCGCCTGGCCGGCAATGTGTATTTTATGCTCGTATGTCCATTTGGATGGGCCCCATTTTAAGTGCTCAGTGGCTGCTGGTGGCTGACGACTTGGACACACACGGCTCAACCGTGCGCTCAGAAGTGCAGTGGCTCATGCCTGTTATTCCAGCAGTTCGGGAGACTGAGGCGGGTGGATCACTTGAGACCAAGAGTTTAAGACCAGCCTGGGCAAAATGGTGAAGCCCTATCTCTAAAAAAAAATACAAAAAGTAGCCAGATGTGGTGGTACGCACCTGTAATCCCAGCTTCAGGAGGCTGAGGCATGGGAATTGCTTGAACCTGGGAGGTGGAGGTTGCAGTGAGCTAAGATTGCGCCACTGCACTCTAGCCTAGGCAACAGAGTGAGACTCTCTCTCTTTTTTTTTTTTTTTTTAAGATGGAGTTTCGCTCTTGTTACCCAGGCTGGAGTGCAATGGCGCGATCTCGGCTCACCGCAACCTCCGCCTCCTGGGTTCAGGCAATTCTCCTGCCTCAGCCTCCTGAGTAGCTGGGATTACAGGCACGCGCCACCATGCCCAGCTAATTTTTTTGTATTTTTTTTAGTAGACACGGGGTTTCACCATGTTGACCAGGATGGTCTCGATCTCTTGACCTGGTGATCCACCCGCCTCGGCCTCCCAAAGTGCTGGGATTACAGGCTTGAGCCACGGCACCCGGCCCAAGACTCTCTCTCTCTTAAAAAAAAAAAAAAAAAAAAAAATTGCTATGCTGTCTCCCTCAGGGCCTTTCTCCCTGTGTTTGCTGTGTCGGCTTCTTGGAGGCTGTCATAACAAATGACCGCAAACTGGGTGGCTGGAAACAGTTTATTCTCATAGTTTGGAGGCCAGAGGTGCATCGCTGGGAGTCAGCAAGGCCGTGCTTGCTCCAGCCCCTCGCAGGAGGAGTCCCGTCTTGCCTCTGCGGGCTGCCGGAATCCTCATCCTCGCCTGTGGCTACACCATCCCAGTCTCTGCCTGCTGTGGCCACACTTCACCGTGTCTGTGTGTCTCATCTCCCTCTCCTTTATCTTTTGTTGTTTAATGGGGTTTGTTTGTTTGTTTGTTTGTTTGTTTTTGTTTTGAGATAGGGTCTAACTTTGTCCCCAAGGCTGGAGTGCAGTGGTGCGATCTCAGCTCACTGCAGCCTCCGCCACCTCCGCCTCCCGTGCTCAGGTGATCCTCCTCCCTCCCAAGTAGATGGGACTACAAGCATGTGCTACCACATCCAGCTAATTTTTGTACTTTTTGTAGAGACAGGGTTTCACCGTGTTGCCCAGGCTGGTCTGGAACTCCTGGGCTCAAGTGATCCGCCTACCTTGGTTGCCTGAAGTGCCAGGATTACAGGCGTGAGCCACCGTATTCAACCATCTTTGTCTTATGAGGACACCAGGCACTGAATTTAGGGCATACCCCTCATTCACCGTGACTTCATCTTAACTAATTACATCTGCAAATACCCTGTTTTCAAATAAGGCTGCATTCTGAGGTTCTGGGTCCCTGGGATTACAGCACTCTAGAGCCACCATGCCTGGCACTGTTTAGGTCAGATTCTTCCAGAAGGGGATCCTGAGACAGGGATTCCCACGAAACTGACTAATGAAAGAAGCACCCCCAGAGGGGAGGGAGTGGAGGAAGCAGGACAAGGAAAGTGAGAGGAAGCTGAGCAGGGCCCCTTATCTCAGCAGAGGCCCCTGGGGAGTCTGGAATGTAAGTTACACCTCAGGGTTATCCTGCCCTTAGGCGAGGAGCCGGACTTCCAGTGTGGAGCCTGTCAGCCAGGATGTCTGTGGTAGCAAAGGCACATCAAAGAGCTGCGGTGTAAACACAGGCCCAGGTGATCTGAGGCCAACTTCAGGGGAAATGTGAGCTGTCATCATCATTCCCATGTGGAAGGTGCCTTGCTGCCTCTGATGGGCTGAAAAACACGCTGGTCGGGTATGAAGAGATCCAGATTGCAGCTCCCACATGACCACTAAATAGCAGTGAGATTTCAGCCAAGTTGCTCAATCATCTCAGGGCATTTTCTTTTTTTTTTTTTTTTTGAGACAGAGTTTTGTTCTTGTTGCCCAGGTGCAATGGCGCGATCTCGGCTCACCGCAACCTCCGCCCTCTGGGTTCAGGCAGTTCTCCTGCCACAGCCTCCCGAGTAGCTGGGATTACAGGTATGGGCATCACGCCCAGCTACTTTTGTATTTTTAGTAGAGACGGGGTTTCTCCATGTTGGTCAGTCTAGTCTCAAACTTCCGACCTCAGGTGATCTGTCCACCTCAGCCTCCCAAAGTGCTGGGATTACAGGTGTGAGCCACTGCGCCTGGACTGGTGTTTGGCTTTAAAAAAAAAAAAAAACACCATAGGCTGGGCACAGTGGCTCATGCCTGTAATCCCAGCACTTTGGGAGGCTGAGGCAGGAGGATGACGAGGTCAAGAGATGGAGACCATCCTGACCAGGATGGTGAAACTTCATCTCTACTAAAAATACAAAAATTAGCTGGACATAGTAGTGTGCACCTGTAGTCCCAGCTACTCAGGAGGCTGAGGCAGGAGAATCACTTGAAGAATCACTTGAATCCGTGACATGGAGATTGCAGTGAGTCGAGATCATGCCATTGCACTCCAGCCTGGTGACAGAGCAAGACTCTGTCTTAAGACAAAACAAAACGAAAAACAAAAAAACACCCTGGTACATATTTACTCTTATTGTGTAAGAGTCAAATAAAACGTGCTGCTCTCCTTTTGTCACCCCCACTGCACTGCCAAAGGGAAAACCTTCCCTTTCCCTGCATCCACACAGAAATTCTGTGTTCAGTTTTTTTTTTAATAAAAGAGATTGTGCTATATGAATTGTTACTTGTCCTGTTTAATTTGTCCTGTTTAATTTATAAAATTAAATACTTTGGGAGTCTGAAGCAGGAGGATTGCTTGAGACCAGGAATTTGAGACCAGTCTGGGCAACATAGTGAGATCCTGGGCAACATAGTAAGACCCTGTCTCTACAAAAAATGTTTAGTTAGCCGTGCATGGTGGTGCGCACCTGTAGTGCCAGCTACTCAGGAGGCTCCAGTGGGAGAATCTCTTGAGCCCAGGAGGTCAAGCCTGCAGTAGCCTGATTGCACCACTGCACTCTAGCCTGGGCAACAGAGCAAGAGCCTGTCTTTAAAAAAAAAAAAAAAAAAAAGTATATATTTATTGTTTTGGTTGTCTTTTTTTTTTTTTTTGAGGTGGATTCACGTAATATGCAATTAACAATTTTGAAGTGTGCAATTCAGTAGCATGTAGTATATCCTTTAATTTATTCACAGTGGGCCAGGTGTGGTGGATCATACCTGTAATTCCAGCAGTTTGGGAATCTGAGGCAGGCGCATCACTTGAGGTCAGGAGTTTGAGACCAGCTGGCCAACATGGTGAAACATTGTCTCTACTAAAAATACAAAAATTAGCCAGGCGTGGTGGCATGTGCCTGTAATCCCAGGTACTCAGCAGGCTGAGGCAGGAGAATCGCTTGAACCCAGGAGTCAGAGGTTGCAGTGAGCCAACGTGGAGAAACCCATCTCTACTATTGCACAACTGTACTCCAGCCTGGGCGACAGGGTGAGACTCTGTCTCAAAAAAAATTTTTTTTTGGCCAGGCACAGTGACTCATGCCTGTAATCCCAGCACTTTGGAAGGCCGAGGCGGGCAGATCACCTGAGATCGGGAGTTCAAGACTAGCCTGACCAACATGGAGAAACCCCGTCTCTACTAAAAATAAAAAATTAGCCAAGCGTGGTGGCGTGCGCCTGTAGTCCCAGGTACTTGGGAGGCTGAAACAAGAGAATCACTTGAACCTGGGAGGCGGAGGTTGCAGTGAGCTGAAATTGCGCCGTTGCACTTTCGCCTGGGCAAGAAGAGCAAAATTCTGTCTCAAAAAAAAAAAAAATTTTTTTTTTTTTTTTATTGCATTTTAGGTTTTGGGGTACATGTGATGAACATGCAAGATTGTTGCATAGGTACACACATGGCAGTGTGCTTTGCTGCCTTCCGTCCCCTCACCTGTATCTGTCATTTCTCCCCATGCTATCTCTTCCCACCTCCCCACCCCCCGCCCCTCCCCCCCCCAAAAAATTTTTTTTTAATTAATCACAATGTTGTTCAACCATCACCTGTTTTGTTCCAAAACATTTTCCCCACCTTCCTCAGGTGACTCTGCACCTGTTGGGTCTCTCCGCAGCCCCTCGTCTCCGCCCTCCCTCCCTGCAGGTAGAGCCCCTGGCAGCCTCTCATCTGCTTTCTGCCTCTGTGGATCTGCCTGTTCTGGACATTTCCTGTCAGTGGAATCCCACTGTATACAACCTTGGGTTCTGGCCTTTCGCCCGCGTTGTGTTGGAGGGTCATCCGTGTGGTAGCAGAGCTGCGCGCCTCGTTACGGCTGAACCGATCTCCACGGTGTGGACAGACTGCATTGTGTTTGTTCATTCGCAGCTAGGGGACATTGGGTCGCTTCCATCTTTTGGCCGTTGTGAATAGTGCTGCTGTGAACCTCCTTGTCACTTAACAGTCTATCTCAGTGTTTTCGACGGCACATCGTGTCCCATGGTGGGTGACTGCCTGGACGGTGCCTTGCTGGTGGCTGCTGTGGCCGGCCACAGACCAGCTTCTCTATTGTAACCCTGCCAAAGTGTCTCCTTTTTTTTTCTGAGATGGAGTTTCGCTCTTGTTACCCAGGCTGGAGTGCAATGGCGCGATCTCGGCTCACCGCAACCTCCGCCTCCTGGGTTCAAGCAATTCTCCTGCCTCAGCCTCCTGAGTAGCTGGGATTACAGGCACGCGCCACCACGCCCAGCTAATTTTTTGTATTTTTAGTAGAGACGGGGTTTCACCATGTTGACCAGGATGGTCTCGATCTCTTGACCTCGTGATCCACCCGCCTCGGCCTCCCAAAGTGCTGGGATTACAGGCTTGAGCCACTGCGCCCGGCCCTCCTTTTTTTTTTTTTTTTTTTTTTAAGATGGAGTCTGTTGCCCAGGCTGCAGTGCACGTGGTGTGATCTCAGCTCACTGGAACCTCCGCTTCCCTGGTTCAAGTGATTCTCCTGCCTCAGCCTCCCAGGTAGCTGGGATTACAGACATGCGCCACAACGCCCAGCTAATTTTTGTATTTTTAGTAGAGATGGGGTTTCACCATGTTGGCCAGGATGGTCTCCATCTTCTTGACCTCCTGCCTCAGCCTCCCAAAGTCCTGGGATGACAGGCGTGAGTCACCACACCCGGCCCCAAGTACCTCTTCAAATCTAGGTCCCCGGATCCTGAATTGCCGGTGTCTGTGATGGCTGACCGCCCTGCCAGCTTTGAACAGCGTCTGTTGAGCATACTTGGGCTTCTTTGAGTTTTCCACAGCACTCTTGCACCTACTCTTAGTGGCGACCTGTGAAGCGGGGAGGCCTGCTCTTTCTGTGGCAGAATAAAATGACAGCCACCACTTAGAGACCCTTAGACACTTTGGCCCTGGGCCCCTCTGTTGTGAGCACTTTGCACAGAGGAACCGTGTGTACCGGTGTCTCAAGAGGACCAGGGCCTGCGGGGAAAGCACCTAAGAGGCGAAGCGGCGGCTGCAGGCTGGGAACTCTGGCAGGAGGGTGATGAGGCTGCGGGTGTCCACCCAGGCCAGGCGCTCCGTCTCTGCAGGCTCACTCCCTCCCGACCCCACCGGGAGCCAGGGCAGCCCCAGCGAGGAGGAAGTGAGTAGGTGGTGGCGCCCCGGCCAGGGCAGGAAGGGACAGGTGTTCAGACAGCACGCAGGGGCGGGGGGACTTTGTGGCTTTGGCACTGTCTACATGGGACTTCAGCCTCCAAACACACACATCACACATATACACCACACACGCACATCACACACAGACACACACACATCACACATACACAGACACACACACATGCCACACAGACACACACACGCCACACACACACACGCCACACACACACACGCCACACACACACATGCCACACATATATGCCATGTACACAGACACACAGACACACCACACAGACACACACACATGCCACACAGACACACACACATGCCACACAGACACACACATATGCCACACACACACATGCCACACATATATGCCATGTACACAGACACACAGACATACCACACAGACACACACACATGCCACACAGACACACACACATGCCACACACACACACGCCACACAGACACACACATGCCACACACACACCACACACAGACACACATATGCCACACACACCACACACACATGCCACACACATATGACACACACAGACATATGCCACATACACAGGCACACACAGACACACCACACACAGACACATACACCACACACAGACACACACATACGCCACACAGACACACATGCCACAGACACACACATGCCAGAGACACATACCACATACACACACCACACACACAGACACATATGCCACACACATATGCCACACAGACACACACGCCACACACATATAACACACACAGACACGCATATATGCAACAGACACACACAGACACACCACGCACACACATACACCACACACAGACACACACATATGCCACATACACACACACATACCTCACACTCAAACCACACACACACAGACCTCACACACACACACCCCACACACACATATAGACATACACTCACACTGCACACACCACAGGCTCACACACCTTACACAGACCTCACATTCACACCACACACACACACACACACCCCACATACATAGACCTCATAGACCTGACACACCACACACACAGACCTCACACTCACACCACACGCAGACCTCACACACCACACACACAGACCTCACACACACCACACACAGACCTCACACACCACATACAGACTTCACACACCACACACACAGACCTCACACGTACACTACATACACCACACACACATATATACCACACTCACACCACACACATACACCACACAGACACAAACCTCACATTCACACACTGATCTTACACAAACACACGGACCTCACACACACAGGCCTCACACATCACACTCATACCACATACACGTACACCACGCACACATACACCACACACACACACACACACACACACACACACACACACACACACACATACACATACACAGACCTCACACCACACCCCACCATGTGCCCGAGGGTTGCCTTTCTGGGAGGTGTCAGCCGTATCCCTGGGTCCTACCAGTTAAACCCAGCACTGCTCTGCAGAAGTGGCCCCGGGGGCACAGAGAGGAGAGAGGGCACAGGCAGCCCCTGGGTGGCCCGGGGATCCCTCACAGGACCCGTGGCCGTGGCCGGAGGCGGGAGAGCAGGCCTGAGGGAGGCACCTGGAGAGCGCCCACTTCACTGCTGTAGGCAGGGGCCCCAGCTTGGTCGCCGGTTCTGTGCTTAGAAAGGGGACACAGATGGCCGGGCGCGGTGGCTCAAGCCTGTAATCCCAGCACTTTGGGAGGCCGAGGCGGGTGGATCACAAGGTCGAGAGATCGAGACCAACCTGGTCAACATGGTGAAACCCCATCTCTACTAAAAATGCAAAAAATTAGCTGGGCATGGTGGCACGTGCCTGTAATCCCAGCTACTCAGGAGGCTGAGGCAGGAGAATTGCCTGAACCCAGGAGGCAGAGGTTGCGGTGAGCCGAGATCGCGCCATTGCACCCCAGCCTGGGTAACAAGAGCGAAACTCCGTCTCAAAAAAAAAAAAAAAAAAAAAAAAAAAAAGGGACACAGAGCCATGCCTGCTGCTGCCTGCTGCTGCCTGCTGACATCTTGCCCCGCCCTGCCCGGGGCTCCGGGGTGGGGGCGCCTTCCCATCTCCCCCAGTCTTCCTCATCGGGAGCCCCTGCCCCACGAAGGCCTGGCCTTGGCTCCGGGCCTTGGCTCTTGACCTCATCTGCTCCGTCAGCAGGCGGAGATCAGTTGTCCCTGCTAGATTTTCTTATCTTTTCCTTTTAAACAACCCAGTGGGGCCGGGCGCGGTGGCTCATGCCTGTAATCCTAGCACTTTGGGAGGCCGAGGTGGGTGGATCACCTGACACTTCACACACCACACTGAGGTCAGGAGTTCAAGACCAGCCTGGCCATCGTGGTGAAACCCCATCTTTGGAAAATAAAAAAAAAAGAATAAAAAACAACAATCCGATGGAAAACACGTCGCAGAACTGCTCCCTGTAGTGCACAGGGCAGTGGTGTTTACTGCGTGCACGAGGGCAGACAGCAGGGCGCTTTCGTCTGGCCATACGGAAGCCCCACATCCATCAGTAGCAACCCCCGCCAGCCCCAGCATGCTGCTTCCTGCCTCTGTGGGTTTGACTTCTCCGGGGAGCTCCTCCTATAAGTGGAATCAGACAGCGTTTGTCCCTTGCGCCTGGCTTTTTCACGGAGTATAAAGTCTTCAGGGTTCATCCATGTGGCAGCATGTGACAGGATTTCCTTCCTTTTTTTTTTTTTTTTTTTTTTTTTGAGCCAGAGTTTCGTTCTTGTTGCCCAGGCTGGAATGCAATGGCACAATCTTGGCTAACCATAACCTTTGCCTCCTGGATTCAACTGATTCTCCTGGCTCAACCTCCCAAGCAGCTGGGATTACAGGCATGTGCCACCACACCTGACTAATTTTGTATTTTTAGTAGAGATGGGGTTTTGCCATGTTGGCTAGGCTGGTCTTGAACTCCCAACCTCAGGTGATCCACCCACCTCAGCCTCCAAAAGTGCTGGGATTACAGGCTTGAGCCACTGTGCCCAGGTGATCCTTCTTTTTTTAAGGCCGAGTAACATTCCATTGTATGGACAGACCACATTTTCTTTATGCATTCACCTGTTGATGGACATTTAGCTTGCTTCCACCTCTTGACTATTGTTTGTTTTCAGACAGTCTGGCTCTGCTGCCCAGGCTAAAGTGCAGTGGCACAGTCCTGGCTCACTGCAACCTCTGCCTTCTGGGTTTAAGTGATTTCTGGCTCATTTTTGTAGTTTTAGTAGAGACAAGGTTTTACGTTGTTGGCCAGGATGGTCTCCAATTCCTGACCTCAAGCGATCCACCCTCCTCAGCCTCCTAAAGTGCTAGGATCACAGGTGTGAGCCACCACGCCCAGCCTTGGCTATTGTGTTTTTAACAACTTTTTTTTTTTTTGAGATGGAATTTCACTTTGTCACCCAGGTGGAGTGCAGCAATGCATCACAGCTCACCGAAGCTTCTAACTCCCGGGCTCAAGTGATCCTCCTATCTTGTCCTCCCAACGTGTTGGGATTACAGGCAAGAGCACTGTGCCCAGCCTTAACATTTTAAATTGAGGTATAACTTAGAGTGAACACTTTTTTTTTTTTTTTTTTTTTTTTGAGGCGGAATCTTGCACTGTCGCCCAGGCTGGAGCACAGTGGTGAGATCTCAGCTCACTGCAGCCTCTGCCTCCCAGGCTCAGGCGACTCTCCTGCCTCAGCCTCCAGAGTAGCTGGGATTACAGGCACCCACCACCACGGCTGGCTGATTTTTTGTATTGTTAGTAGAGACAGGGTTTCACTATGTTGGCCAGGCTGGTCTCAAACTCCTGACCTCGTGATTCGCCCACCTCAGCCTCCCAAAGTGCTGGGATTACAGGCGTGAGCCACCACGCCCAGCCCAAACTGACCACATTTTAAGTGTCTGGTTCTATGAATTTTTGCATGTGTGTTCAGATCAGGATAGAGAATAGTTCAACACCCCAGACTGCACCTTCTCATCCCTTCCCAGACAAAACTTCACAAGATCACCCTGACTCTGATCTCTGTCTCCAGAGCTTAATTCAGCCTTGTTTTGAACTGCAGGTACATGGAATGATAAAGTATTTGGTTTTTGGAAATTGAGAACTCATACGAGTCGCTTTTCAATGTGGACCCATCAGTGAGTGGGCTTTTTGCTTTTGTGAGACAGGGTCTCTCTGTTACCCAGGCTGAAGAGCAGTGGCACAATCGTAGCTCACTGTAGCCTCGAACACCCCAATTCAGGTGATCCTCCCATCTCATCTTCCCAAGTAGCTGGGACGATAGGCAAGGGCCACTTTGCTGGCTAATTTTTGTGTTTTTAGTAGAGACAGGGTTTCACCATGTTGGCCAGGCTGGTCTCGAACTCCTGACCTCAAGTGATCTGCCCACGTTGGCCTCCCAAAGTGCTGGGATTACAGGCGTGAGCCACCGTGCCTGGTCCTACTCAGTGGTTTCACAAAGTTGTGTGAAACCAGCCTGGGCAGCAGAGAGAGACTCTGTCTCAAAATAAACAAACAAAAAAACAGCTATTCACAAAGTTGTGCAAGTATTGCTACTGTCTGGTTTTTGGAAATTTTTGTCATCCTGGAAACAAACCCCTTATTCCCCCCAGCCCGAGGCAGCCACTGGTCTTTCTGCCTTTGTGAACTGACCTATCCTGGACTTTTATATGGATGGAATCACACAACATTCGTTCTTTTGGGCCTGGCCTTCACTCAGCATCATGTTTTCAAGCTTTATTCATGTTGTAGCATGAATCAATGCTTCATTCCTTTTTGTGGCTGAATAATAATCCATTGTAAAAAATGTATCACAGCTGGGCACAGTGGCTCATGCCTGTAATCCCCGCACTTTGGGAGGCTGAGGTGGGCAGATCACTTGAGGTCAGGAGTTTGAGGCCAGCCTGGCCAACATGGTGAAACCCTGTCTCTACTGAAAACACAAAAATTAGCTGGTGTGGTGGCATATGCCTGTAATCCCAGCACTCAGTAGGCTGAGTCAGGAGAACCTCTTGAACCCAGGAGGTGGAGGTTGCAATGAATGGAGATCGCACCAATGCACTCCAGCCTGGGCCACAGAGTAAGGCTGTGTCTCAAGAAAAAAAAAAAAGGAGGGGGCTAGGCACGGTGGCTCACATGCTCAGCACTTTGGGAGGCTGAGGCAGGCAGATCGTGAGGTCAAGACATTGAGACCATCCTGGCCAACACGGTGAAACCCCATCTCTACTAAAAATACAAAAAAAAAAAAAAAAAAAAAAAAAAAAAAATTAGCTGGGTGTGGTGGTGCATGCCTGTAATTCCAGCTACTTGGGAGGCTGAGGCAGGAGAATCACTTGAACCCAAGGGGTGGAGGTTGCAGTGAGCTGAGATCACGCCACTGCACTCCAGCCTGGAGAAAGAGCAAGACTCTGTTTCAAAAAAAAAAAAAGGTGTGTCACATTATGTGTATCCATTTATCTGTTGAGGGACATTTGGGTCGTTTCCCCTTTTGGCTATTATGAATAAAGCTGTGATGAACATTTGTGTACAGATGTTTATGTATACATGTGATTTCAGTTCTTTGGGGTCTATACCTGGATTAGAATTGCTGAGTTCAGAGGTAACTCTGTGTTTAACCTCCACACTGTCTTCCACAGCAGCTGTACCATTTTATTTTATTTTATTTTTTGAGACAGAGTCTTGCTCTATTGCCTAGGCTAGAGTGCAGTGGTAAGATCCTGGCTCACTGCAACCTCTGTCTCCCAGGCTGAAGCAATTCTCGTGCCTCAGCCTCCCGAGTAGCTGGGATTACAGGTGTGTGCCACCGTGCACGGCTAATTTTTGTGTTTTTAGTAGAGATGGGGCTTCACCATGTTGGTCAGGCTGGTCTTGAACTCCTGACCTCAAGTGATCCACCCACCTTGTCCTCCCAAAGTGCTGGGATTACAGGCGTGAGCCACCGTGCCCAGCCTAGCCATATCATTTTACATTCCCAGCAGCAGTATATAAGGGTTCTAATTTCTCCAAATCCTCACAAACACTTGTTATTATCTGCCCTTTAAGACAGGGTCTCATTCTGTCGCCCAGGCTGGAATGCAGCAGCACAGTCAAAGCTCACACAGCCTCCCAACACCTGGGCTCAAGTGATCCTCTTGCCTCAGCCTCCTGAGTAGCTGGGACTACCCAATTAGTATTTTGAAATTTTTTTGTAGAAATGGGGTCTCCCTATGTTGCCCCGGCTGGTCTCGAACTCCTGGGCTCAAACAGTCTTCCTGTCTTGGCCTCCCAAAGTCCTGGGATTATAGGCATGTACCACTGTGCCTGGCCCCAGTCTTTCAAATAGCCGAACAGTGCAGGTTGTGCTGTGGTTAATTTCACCATCCTCCTCCTGAGGCATGTGGGCACACCTACCTGTTAAGGACCACCCCCCCCCCCCCACCGAGATACATTTAGAGTGTGTGTGTGAGCTTTAGCCGGTAATGCTAAAGGAATTTCCGTAGTAGCACACCCAGTAGCTGCCCCACCTTCTCACCAGCACTTGGTGTTGTCAGTCTTTCTCATTTTAGCCATTCCCGTGGCTAAATGGATTCCTGCCCCTTCTTTCCATCCCTGCCTCCCCGCCTCAGCCAGGGCTGGCGTGCCTGTGGGGTCTTAGGGCTTAAGTGCAGCTCTCTGCCTCAGAGCTGAGCAGGACCCAGCAAGTGCAAGAAGGAGCCCGAGTGGTGATTCCGCTTGAAGGGCTGCACTCATGCCCGCCATGGCCACCGGTGGGAGGATGTACCGTCCAATTTGATGGCCTTGTGTAACTTTCTACTCTGCGTACTTTACATGAACAACATCATCAGAAAGGCGAAGAATGGAACAATAACATTCACATACCCATTTTGCAGATGAGTGAATAGAGGCTCAGAGAGGTGAGCGTCACTTCAGAAGTCATAAGCCATGAGCCACGATGGTACCAGGTGTGGAGCTCAGCTTCCTGTACTGCTCTCGGGGCCTCCCAGTGCCTTGGGGCCCTGTCCACATTTCCCATAATTCCCTGCACTGCAGGGTCCTTTCCCTCCAGCCGTGTCCTGTCGTGTGCCGACAGAGGACGCCCGCCCCTGCTGGAGGTTTGGAAGTCTGTCCTCTCTGGCTCCGCCTTCCTGGTCTCCTCCGCCTGATGGTCCTGCTCTGCACAGCCCCTACATGTTGAGACCCTGAGGCTCCTGTTGTCCCTGCAGGGGATAATCCAACCCCCGACCCCAGCCTTAAGGCACTGTGTGGCCTGGGCTTGTCCTAGCTCATGCGTGTGTCACCCCCGAGGCCTCTGCCCCTCAGCCCCCAAGCAGCCCCTCCCCCAAACGCTTTGCACTCACTGCCACCTGCGCTGTGCTGTCCTCGCCACCAGGCCGCCCTTTGCAGCCTCTGGTCTCAGTGGGTCTCATGACCCTGCTCTGAGAGACTGCCCTGCGCCCATGGTCTGCGTGGGGTCTCTGTGGTCACTTGTTCTTAGCCCCTGTCACTTCTGTCACGGCGTTCGACGTGGTCTGGAATGACATGAGCCTGTCTGACATCTGTAAACCAGTGAGAGCAGAATCAGGTTTCATTTATTCACCGCGCTGACCCTCGTGACTAGTTCGGTGTCACGTACACAGCAGCTGCTCAGTAAACACTTGATGGTCAGGTGTGGTGGCTGATGCCTGCATCAGGGCCCTTTGGGAGGCCTAGGCGGGAAGATCGCCTGAGCCCAGATGCGATCAGCCTGGGCAACATGGCAAGACCTTGTCTCTGCAAAGAAAGATTTGAAAACGAGCCAGCTGTAGTGGTGAGTCCTTGTCATTCCAGCTACTCAGAGGCTGAGGTGGGAGGATCACTTATGCCCAGGAGGTGAGAGCTTGCAGTGGGCTGTGATCCTGCTACTGCACTCCAGACTGGGTGACAGAGTGAGACCATGGCTAAAAAAAAAAAAAAAAAAAAAAAAAACAAGAGCAAAAACTCGATGGCCAGGCACAGTGACCCACGCCTGTAATCCTAGAGCTTTGTGGGACTCAGATGGGAAGATTGCTTGAGGCCAGGAGTTTGCCACCAGCCTGAGTAACCCAGTGAGATTTTTTTTTTTAATTTGAAAAATTAGCCAGGTATGGTGGTGTATGCCAGTGGTCCCAGGCCCCGGGGAGGCTGAGATGGCAGAATCACTCAAGCCCAGGTGATTGAGGCTGCAGTGAGCTGTGATCGTGCTACCGCACTTCAGCCTGGGTGACCGAGTGAGACCCTCCTCTAAACAGACAGGCAGGGAGCAGTGGCTCACGTCTGTAATCCAAGCACTTTGAGAGGCTGAGACAGGCAGATCATAGAGGTTGGGAGTTCAAGACCAGCCTAGCCAACATGGTGAAACCCTGTCTCTCCTACAAATACAAAAATTAGCCAGGTATGATGGCACATGCCTGTAGTCCCAGCTTCTCAGGAGGCTGAGGCAGGAGAATTGCTTGAACCCAGGAGGTAGAGGTTGCAGTGAGCCAAGATCGTGCCACTGCACTCTAGCCTGGGCACCAAAAAAAGCAAAAAACAAAACTTGATAGGTGAACATTCTTGCAGGGGTACACGTGTGTGCACACATGTAAAGATACGTGAGGGCACCCCCAGAAGGTAGCCCTGTCTGGGAGAAAGTGGGGACTAGAATCTGCCCTGTGGTGACACATTCTGGTGACCTTAAGGGAGCCTTCTGCGTCTCGTGCCCTGGTGGCAAGGCAGCTTGGGGTCTCGGAGAAGACATGGGATCTGGAGTCAGAAAACCTGGGTTTGAGTTCTTGGCTGTAAGACTTTGAGAAAAAAAAATATCTCTAGGCCTCAGTTTTTCATATCTGTAAAATGGGACTATGTTATAAACAACAGTAATGATCATAAGACCCATTTCCAGTGGTCGGGAATGAGAATGAAATAGAGTCCAGGGTGTAAAGCTGTGTGTCCTTTCTGGGCTTGTCAGGAGTACATTGCACTTTGGGATTGTGGAAGAAGAACTGTCCCCGTTCCATCAGCCAGCCTCAGGCATCTGCATGCGTGGGGCCCTGGAACACAGAGACGAAGGAGACAGGCTGTTGCCTCAAGGGGAACAATCATATGAAATCCCAAGCTCTTCAAGCTCAGGACCCAGGCCTTACCTGGGCTTGTGGTCCTGGCAGCATCGCCTGCTGTTCTGGAAACACACCAGGGATGCTTGTGTGGTGGTGTCCACTGGGGCAAGAGAGGGGAAGTCAGCGGCAAGGACTCCGATGTGACGGAGCGGCCTGGGGGACAGTCATACTGGGAAGATAACTGAAGGGTCACCTCTGTGCCTTCTCCTCATGGGATTAGATCTGGCTTCATATCCTGAGTCCCGGGGGGCAAAGGAGGGATGTTTCCCCCTCATTCACCTGGGATTGAACCTGGCCACTGCAGCCCAGCCCAGGTTTCGGGGAGCAGGGGTGCACTGGCAGCCCCAGAACCTATGGAAGGCTGAATAATGCCCCCAAAATATCAGGTCCCAGTTCCTAGAACCTGTGGCTATCACCTGATGTGGTAACATCTTTGCAGGTGTGTTCTTTCGTTCTGGATCTTGAGATGGGGGTGTTATCCTGGCTTACCTGGGTGGGCCCTGAATATAGTCACAGGTGTCCTTGTAAGATGGAGGCAGGGAGAGCTTTGGCACTGACAGAAGAGGAGAAGTCTACGTGACCACGGAGGCAGAGATGCAGTGATGCCGCCACAAGCTGAGAAGTGCTGGCAGCCACCAGAAGCTGAAAGAGGGAAGGACTGAAATCTCCCTGGGCTGGGCGTGGGGGCTCATGCCTATAATCTCAGTGCTTTGGGAAGCTGAGATGGGTGGATCGCTTGAGGTCAGGAGTTTGAGACCAGCCTAATCAACATTGTGAAACCCCGCTGTACTAAAAATATTAAAAAATTAGCCGTATTGTGGCAGGTGCCTGTAATCCCAGCTACTTGGGAGGCTGAGGAAGTAGAATCGCTTGAACTGGGAGACAGAAATTGTAGTGAGCCAAGATCACACCACTGCACTTCATCCTGGGCGACAGAGTGAGACTCCATCTCAAAAAAAAAAAACAAAAAACAAACAAACAAACAAAACAGCTGGGCGCAAAGCTCACACATGGAATCCTAGCACTTTGGGAGGCCGAGGTGAGCAGATCACCTGAGGTCAGGAGTTTGAGACCAGCCTGGCCAACATGGCAAAACCTCATCTCTACTGAAAATATGAAAAAAAGTTAGCTGGGCATGGCGGCGCGTGCCTGTAATCCCAGCTCCTCGGGAGGCTGAGGCAGGAGAGTCACTGGAACCCAGGAGGTGGAGGCTGCAGTGATCCGAGACCGCACCACTGCACTCCAGCCTGGGTGACACAGCAAGAAAAGAAAAAAAATCTCCCTAGAGGCTCCAGAGGAAGTGTGGCCCCGGCAGCACCTTAATTTCAGGCTCATTTGGACCTTCTGGTTTCTAGAACTCTGACAAAATCAATTTCCGATGTGTTAAGATAGTGAAATTATTGGTCATTTGTTACGGCAGGTGCAGGAAACTGATACAGCACCCAACCTCACAGGTCATTAATTCACCAATAACGTGACGGGTACCTGTGGTGTGCCAAGGCATCGCATCAGGCCCAGGGAATGTAACAGTGAGTAGGGCAGACAGGGCTTTGCCCTCCTGTGGCCAACAGTCTAGTTGGGGGTAGGGATGAGGGGTGGATGGCCGCCTGTGGGGTGCCAGGCACCATCGTCAGGGTTCTGTCTGTATGGACTGTGAAAGTTGTCTGAATCAAAATGGGGTCACCAGTGTTACCAAAAACCCTGACAGATAGAACCCGGGAAGGCCATGAAGAGAGGATTTTCACGCTTGAATAGCCGATGACAAAAATGACTGGAAAAACAACAGCTTTGCATGAAGGCCTTCGCAACCTTACACAAAAAAGCCTCCTCCTAGGATGCCTCCCTGCAGCAGCCCGTCCAGCCTCGGACACAGCCACCCTTGTTACTGATCTTTGTAGCCAAGGATAATTATTAGTATTTCAAAACAATTATGTAACACTCCTCATTTTTTTCCTTTAATCTTTGTCTTCCTTTACCTCCCTGAATACACAGATACTTTGCTATGCTATGCAGATTCCCATTGCAATGCTCTACTACCAAATAGCTTTTCTCTGTGTGTGTGTGTGTGTGTGTGTGTGTGTGTGTGTGTGTGTGTGTGTTTAAGCAGAGACTCGCTCTGTCACCCAGGCTGGAGTACAATCGTGCAATCTTGGCTCCCTGCAACCTCCGCCTTCTGGTTTCAAGCAATTCTCCTGCCTCATCCTCCTGAGTAGGTGGGACTATAGGTACCCACCACCACGCCCGGCTAACTTTCGTATTTTTTTTTTTTTAGTAGAAACGAGGTTTCACCATATTGGCCAGGCTGGTCTCGAACCCCTAACCTTGTAATCTACCTACCTCGGCCTCCCAAAGTGCTGGGATTCTGTAATCCAGAATATAATACAGGCGTGAGCCACTGTACCTGGTGTTTTTTTTGTTTTTGTTTTTTTTTTTTGAGACAAGGTCTTGTTCTGTCACCCAGGCTAGAGTACGGTGGTGCAATCAGAGCTCACTGCAGCCTTGAACTCCTGGCTCAAGTGATTCTCCCTCCTAAGTAGCTGAGACTACAAGTGTACACGACCACACTAGGCTAGTTGAAAAAAAAAATAAACGGCAGGCCGTAGTGGCTCACACCTGTAATCCAAGCACTTTGGAGGCCAAGGTGGGCGGATCACCTCAGGTCGGGAGTTCAAAACCAGCCTGACCAACATGATGAAACACTGTCTTAAAAAAAAAAAAAAATTGCTGGGCGCGGTGGCTCAAGCCTGTAATCCCAGCACTTTGGGAGGCCGAGGCGGGTGGATCACGAGGTCAAGAGATCGAGACCGTCCTGGTCAACATGGTGAAACCCCGTCTCTACTAAAAATACAAAGAATGAACTGGGCATGGTGGCGCGTGCCTGTAGTCCCAGCTACTAGGGAGGCTGAGGCAGGAGAATTGCTTGAACCCAGGAGGCGGAGGTTGCGGTGAGCCGAGATCGCGCCATTGCACTCCAGCCTGGGTAACAAGAGCGAAACTCCATCTCAAAAAAAAAAAAAAAAAAAAAAAAAATTAAAAATATATCTTTCTGTAGAGACAGGGTCTTGCTATGTTGCCCAGGCTGCACTCAAGACTCCTAGCCTCAAGTGATCCTCCTGCCTTACCCTCCCAAAGCACTGGTATTACAGGCATGAGCCAACATGTCTGGCCATCTCTTATTTTTAAAATTTATTTATTTATTTATTTATTTTTTAGACAGAGTCTCACTCTTGTTGCCCAGGCTGGAGTGCAATGGCACAATCTTGGCTCATGGCAACCTCCACCTCCTGGGTTCAAGCGATTCTGCTGCCTCAGCCTCCCAAGTAGCTGGGATTACAGGCGCCTGCTACAACACCCAGCTAATTTTTTTATATTTTTAATAAAGATGAGGTTTCACCGAGTTGGTCAGGGTGGTCTTGAACTCCTGACCTTAGGTAATCGGCCCGCCTCGTCATCCCAAAGTGCTGGGATTACAGGTGTGAGCCACCACGCCTGGCCCATCTCTTATTTTAGAGAAACTTTATCTGTTTGCTTTTAGGTTGACATAATCAGTCCTCACAACAGCCCTATGAGTTGTAGGTACTGTTACCACCCTACTTTATAGATGTGGAAACTGAGGCACAGAGAGGCTAGCTCAAAACCAAACAAGTGATAAATAGGAGAGCCAGTATCTGAGCTCAAGCTACCCTGTGAATCACTGTGCAGGGTCATCCTTCATCAGATGAAAGAATGTAAGGCACATCGGAACTGTAAAAAGTGCCATAAAGGTAATTCACGGTAGGTCAGGGATGGAGAGAAACGAATGGGGTGGGTGGGAGGTGGGCGCCGTCATTGGGTAGTCAGAGGAAGGGAGGCCTCTGTGAAGAGGTGACGTTTGGGCTGAAAAATGAGGTGCACCAGCCATGGGAGGTGAGAAGGAAAGGCCTTTTGGGCAAGGGAGAGACCTCACAGTGGCAGTGATCTTGGGGGGCATCAAGGATAGAAAGCAGGCACTGGGGAGGGGCAAGGGAGTGAGTGGAGGGTGTAGAGGAGGAGGCTGGGGGCCACTAAGACCTCAGTTTCATCCTCAGCGGAAGCAGGGGATGATTTCAGCAGAGGAGTAAGGTGGGCTCACCTGCCCGTCTCACTTGCCCACCCAGGCATGTCAGAGCGGGAGCGGCAGGTGATGAAGAAGCTGAAGGAGGTGGTGGACAAACAACGTGACGAGATCCGTGCCAAGGACAGGGAGCTCGGCCTGAAAAATGAGGATGTGGAGGCTGTGAGTGACGCACCCCTGACCTGTGTCCACCCTCCCAGCCAGTAGGTGCCAGCCAGAGACCAGATCCTCCACTCAGCAGGCCCCTTGTCTCCCTCGCTCTCGTTCCTGGGGCTCCGTGGGGTGGGGATCCTGCCCGCGGCGTGACGGGCCCAGCCTGGAAACAGCAAGTCTTCACTGGCAGAGCAGGAGAGAACGTGGGAGCCCAGTGAGCGGGCTCCTTCCGCCACTGGGAAGGTCCCGAGGCCCCAGCAGCCTTTGCCTTGACCCCAGGGCCTCCTCCAGGGGCCCCCACCCCACTTCATGCCCCTCTGTGAGCAGACTTAGCAGGTCCAGCGTGCTCCAGGAACCCATACAGGTCTCTGTGTAAATTAGAAAAAAAAGGCCCCTTTCCAAAGGCAGGTTACTTCCATCTCTTGGCAAATTTTCATAATGTATTAATTCCAGCCAGACACCCTTCCATGTGCCATAAAATTACCATAGTAAAAACACAAATTGCCCAGCTCTAGCATCATCAGTTTTAAGAATATGAACAACTCTTGTTTCCTATGATCCATGTTAGAGGAAGTAAAGAAAAAAAAGGAAAAAGAATTTTTAAAAAAAAAAAGAATATGAACAACGCAACAAAGGTGTCTGCAGCATAAATGGCCCACCTTCGGATGGTTTGCCGTTGCGCAGTGCACAACCTGAGCTGCTGTAGGTGGCAGCCCTGCACGATGGTCTCCCTTTCTCCACAGTTACAGCAGCAGCAGACGCGGCTGATGAAGATCAACCATGACCTTCGGCACCGGGTCACAGTGGTGGAGGCCCAGGGGAAAGCCCTGATCGAACAGAAGGTGGAGCTGGAGGCAGACCTGCAAACCAAGGAGCAAGAGATGGGCAGCCTGCGGGCAGAGCTGGGGAAGCTTCGAGAGAGGCTGCAGGGGGAGCACGGCCAGGACGGGGAGGAGGAGCCTGAGGTGAGCAGGAAGCTGGGTGCAGAGCGAGTAGTAGAGGGCAAGTCTGGGGTTGACTCGAGGCCGCAGGGTTACCTTGTTTTCCCCATTCTACTTAAGAAAAATGACCAGCCTGGGCAACAGAACAAGACCCCAATTCTCTACAAAAAAAATTTTTTTTTTTTTTTTTGAGACGGAGTTTCACTCTTGTTACCCAGGCTGGAGTGCAATGGCGCGATCTCGGCTCACCGCAACCTCCGCCTCCCGGGTTCAGGCAATTCTCCTGCCTCAGCCTCCTGAGTAGCTGGGATTACAGGCACGTGCCACCATGCCCAGCTGATTTTTTGTATTTTTTTTAGGAGAGACGGGGTTTCACCATGTTGACCAGGATGGTCTCGATCTCTCGACCTCGTGAACCACCCGCCTCGGCCTCCCAAAGTGCTGGGATTACAGGCTTGAGCCACCGCGCCCGGCCAAAAAAATTTTTTTAATTAGCCGTGAGTGGTGGTGCACACCTATAGTACCAGCTGCCCGGGAGGCTTAGGCAGGAGGATACCTTGAGCCCAGGAGTTCAAGGCTGCAGCAAGCCATGATTGCACCACTGCACTCCAACCCGGGTAACGGAGCCAGACCTGTTTCAAAAATAAAAGAAAGAGAGAGAGAGAGAAAATGAGAGGCTCAGAGAGAACATGCTACTGGCCTGAAGACACACAGCTGAGGGGCTGGAACCCCAGCCTCCCGGCGCCCTCCCAGCTCAGTGATGTTTATTAGGTACCTGCCACCTGTTTATCCATTCCTACCAATGATTGTTGACTGTGTGGCCAGCCCAGAAGATAAAATGCAGACCTGATCCCTGTCCTCAGGGAGCTTACAGTTTAGTCTGGGAGGCAGACATTAGTTAGTTCAGACCTTAGTCAGTAGTCACATAGGACCGCATGACCCAGCAGCTCCCCTCCCAGGCATAGATCCAAAAGAATTGAGAGCAGGTGTTCCAACAAAAACTTTGACACGAAGGCCAGGTGCGGTGGCCCGTACTTATAATCCCAGGCTTTTGGGAGGCTGAGGCAAGAGGATGAAGAAGATCAATGGAAGTCAGGAGCTTGCGACCGGCTTGGGCAACATAGTGACACCCCATCTCTACAAAAAATGCTTTAAAAATTAAAAAACTTGGCAGCCGGGCGCGGTGGCTCAAGCCTGTAATCCCAGCACTTTGGGAGGCCGAGGCGGGTGGATCACGAGGTCAAGAGATCGAGACCATCCTGGTCAACATGGTGAAACCCCGTCTCTACTAAAAATACAAAAAATTAGCTGGGCATGGTGGCGCGTGCCTGTAATCCCAGCTACTCAGGAGGCTGAGACAGGAGAATTGCTTGAACCCAGGAGGCGGAGGTTGCGGTGAGCCGAGATCGCGCCATTGCACTCCAGCCTGGGTAACAAGAGCGAAACTCAGTCTCAAAAAAAAAAAAAAAAAAAAAAAAATTAAAAACTTGGGCTGGGTATGGTGACTCATACCTTTAAATACCAGCACTTTGGGAGGCTGAGGTGGGCAGATCACTTGAGGTCAGGAGTTCAAGACCAGCCTGGCCAACGGTGAAACCCTATCTCTACTAAAAAGAAAAAAAAAATTAATACAAAAATTAGCTGGGCGTGGTGGTGGGTGCCTGTGGTCCCAGTTAGTTGGGAGGTTGAGGCAGGAGAATTGCTGAACCTGGGAGGCAGAGGTTGCAGTGAGCTGAGATGGTGCCATTGCACTCCAACCTGGGCAACAGAGTGAGTGAGACTCCATCTCAAAAAAAAAAAAAAATTAAAAACTTAGGTGTGGTGGCACATGCCTGTAGTCCCAGTTACTTGGGAGGATGAGGCAGGAGGATCACTTGAGCCCAGGAGTTCAAGGCCATGACCTAGCCACTGCCATCCAGCCAGGGCAGCAGAGTGAGACCCTATGGCAGCGCTATTCACAGTCGCCAAAAGGTGGAAACAGCCCCCATGTCATCAGCGAGTGAGCGGGTGAACAGCAGTCTGTCCGCACAGTGGAATGTGATTCGGCCCTAGAGAGGAATGCAGCCCTGGCCCCCCGCCAGCTCGGATGAGCTGTGAAACATCACGTGGAGTGAAAGAAGCCAGGCCCTGGGGCCACGCAGTGTATACCTCCGTTTGTACACACTGTCCCCGAACAGGCAAATCCATAGAGCCACACAGTAGATTGGTGTCTGAATGGGGCTAGGGGGAGGGAGGAATGGGGTGACTGCTGACGGGTGTGGAGTTCCCTTTGGGGCGATGGCAATGAGCCGGAATTGGACGGTGGCTATGGCTGCACAACACTGAATGTACCGTCCGCGGGGCCAGAGCTGTCCATCACAGCCGCAGCTAAAATCCAGGCAGGCCCGGGGCTGTGAGGTAGGCACTGGGGGGTCTGTTCCGTAAAGGTGCCCCCAGACTGTGCCAGGAACACAGAGGGTGAGATCGTTCATCCTGGCAGAGGTGGGGATGTGGGCTTTCTGGGAAGAGCTATTGGTTCAGCCGGGCATCGGTGTTAACAGTGCGAAGACTTTGACAGGTAGAAATGTGGAAAATGGAGACGGCGGTTTCAGAAAAGTAGAGTGGACTTTAGGGATCCCCTCGGGCTTGCTTTTTCTCCCAGCAGATGTTGTGAACTCTCGAAGGTTTGCAGATGCTGTGCTAGGAAACTGAGTTACGGGTAGGGGAGGTGGGACAGACAGGCTCGCAGTCAGGTGGGTTCAGGTCCCAGCAGGCATTAAGTATCCTGTGAATGTGGGTTAGTCACTTCCAGGTTTTCTGTAGGACGGGCATCTGGGATACAGATGAGGAAGGTCAGGGAGGAAAGTCTTAAAAAGGAGCAGTTGCCGGACATGGTGGCGCACACCTGTAATCCCAGCACTTTGGGAGCCGAGGTGGGCGGATCACCTGAGGTCAGGAGTTTGAGACCAGCCTGACTAATATGGAGAAATCCCGTCTCTATTAAAAATACAAAAAAGTAGACTGACGTGGTGGCACGCACCTGTAATCCCAGCTACTCTGGGGACCGGGACAGGAGAATCGCTTGAACCTGGGAGGCAGAGTTTGCAATGAGCCCAGATCACGCCACTGCACTCCAGCCTGGGCGACAGAGTGAGGCTCCATCTCAAAAAAAAAAAAAAAAAAAAACAGGGCAGGGGGAACAGTTAGGAGCTGCTTTGGGCTAAAAACGACATAAGCCTAAATTAAAATGGTTTAAGAGGGAGCCGGATGCAGTGGCTTATGCCTGTAATCCCAGCACTTTGGGAGGCTGAGGCAGGCGTTTGAGACCAGCCTGGCCAACATGGCAAAACACTGTCTGTATTAAAAATACAAAAATTAGCCGGGCATGGTGATGTGGGGCTGTAATCTCAGCTATTCAAGAGGCTGAGGCAGGAGAATTCCTTGAACCCGGGAGAAAGAGGTTGCCATTAGCTGAGATCACACCACTGCACTCCAGCCTGGGTGACAGAGTGAGACTCTCTCTCAAAAAAAAAAAAAAGTTTAAGAGAGAAAAGAGGAATTTATTGACTATGTAACTAAAAGCTCTGAGTTGGGGAGGCTTCAGGTACAGCTGGCTCCAGGTGCTCACCAGCTGCTCTCGAGACAGTGGCTCCAACCTTCTCGGGCCCTGCTTTCCTCTGTGCTGTTGCCATTCTCAGCCAGGCTCTTGCCATAGAGTCGCCACTAGAATTTGACCAGCATGGCAACCCCAGCGGAAAGAAATGGCCTCTTTTCTCTAGAGTCCCAGCAAAAGCCTCAGGGAATCTTCACTGGCCCATCAGTGCACCAACTGCTGTGGCCAGAGACCTGGAATGTGCATGTTTATTCCTGAGTTACATGGCTGCGACCCAAGCCACATGGGACTAAAAGTGGGAGGAGGGTCTTTCTCCAGAGGAAAAGGGCGGTGACTTAGGCCAAAGACCTGAGAGGAGGATAAAGGCCAGGCAGAGACAACAGCTGTCATCTCCAAGGCTGGGGAGTCGGCACCGAGGGCCCACACTGAGCTCTGAGCAGTGGGGTGCAGATCCCTCGCAGGGGTTCAGCGGGCACGCGATAACGCTCAGCTCTTTCACTGGAGGACGGGGAAGGAGCTCATGGCAGACATGGTTGTCAGGAGCCCTTTGCAGTAACCCAGATGAGAAGACGAGGGCTGAAGTCAATCCGTGGCAGGGGACGGAGGCAAGGAGGTACCAGAGACATAACCTCCAGGCTGAACGCAGGGTGGTCGCCACCTCTGCCCGCCCCTGCCCCTTGCTCCCAGTGTGCCCTTTCTAACCTTCAAGCCCTGGGAGGGCTCAGACCCGTCTCCTGGCCAGGCAGGGCCTGGCTCAAACCCGGGTCTCAAGACCATCAAGACTCCCAGCTCTGCTCCAGGTCTCTTTAGCAACAAGGAGAGGAACATTTCACACCTCCTTGGCTCAGCTGCCTTTCGGGTTCAGCTTCCCCGTCTGGCAGCCGATGGGGCAGGGAAGAAATGAGGGAGTCAGATGGGCTGCGGTAACACGAACCCGCAGGGCTGCTTGGCAGGCACTTTCCCAGGCTTGGGGTGGCTTTGCTGGGTTCAGACCATCCCTTGGAGCTGTGCAAGTTCAGGATGCTTGTCGGTCACACAGGGAGCTGCAGGCTGCCGTGGCTTCACCCCTGGCTGCTGTGTGACCTGGGCCTGTCCGTCTCTTTGGTGGTCAATGTCATCATCTGAAAAATGAGGGGAATGAGCTTGACTCAGAGGTCAAGGAGGTCCACTGTTCGTGCAGCTGGAGAGAGAACTGTAAGACTGCAGGAGGGGCTGGGTGCGGTGGCTCACACCTGTAATCCCTGCACTTTGGGAGGCCGAGGTGGGCAGATCACAAGGTCAGGAGTTAAAGAGCAGCCTGGCCGACATGGTGAAACCCCATCTCTATTAAAAATACAAAAATTAGCTGGGCCACATGGTGGCGCATGCCTGTAATCCCATCTACTCAGGAGGCTGAGGCAGGAGAATCACTTGAACCCAGGAGGCAGAGGTTGTGGTGAGCCGAGATTGAGCCACCGTACTCCAGCCTGGACGACAGAGCGAGACTCCATCTCAAATAAAAGGAAGGCACAGTCAGGACAGAGCTCCAAGGCATTGGGCCGGGTCCTGTGGGATGGGTAGCGTGTCCCAGGGTGGACTGTGACAGGTCATTCCAGGCAGGAGGAACAGTGAGCCAGGCCGGAGAAAGTGCAGCATGTGGCTGGGGTCAGGGGTTCGTCCCAGGGCAGGATTTAGGGGGCATGGGAGCTCTGGAGGGTTGCAGAGCTGGAAAGGACTCTGTCTCATCATTGCCGTGCAGTTCTTTCTGAGCTGCCTCACTGCCCACTGCGGTGTGATCGCCAGGAGACAAGGCTCTTCCTATTTGTATAACTTCCTTATTGAGATAGAATTCATATGCCGTGCACTTCAGCCACTGTGTGCTCATCACCAATGTCCAGAATGTCTCCATCACCCCCATCAGAAACCCCTGCTCCTGCACTAGCTGCCCGCCCCCCGCCAGCCTCTGGCCACCACCGGGCTGTTTCCCTCTGTGTATTCACCTGTTCTGGACACTGAGTCAGCAGATCCTACAACAGTGGTCCTGCCTGGCTTCTTTCACTTAGCGTGTTTTCTCATTAATCCAGGTCTTCATATTCATCTCAGGGTTTCCTGCCTTGATAGACAGTGAGGTGATAGAGTGAGACCCTGTCTCCAAAAAAAACCCTTTTGAGAAAGGGTCTCACTCTGTCCCAGGCTGGAGTGCAGTGGCACAATCTTGGCTCACTGCAACCTCCAGTTCCTGGGTTCAAGCTGTTCTCCTACCCTGGCCTCCCGAGTAGCTGCGACAATAAGCGTGCGTCACCACGACCAGCTAAATTTTGTATTTTCAGTAGAGATGGGGTTTCCCCATATTGCCCAGGCTGGTCTCAAATTCCTGACCTCAAATGATCCACCCACCTTGGCCTCCCAAAGTGCTGGGATTAGAGGCGGGAGCCACCCTGCCCAACCACAAATTTTGATTTCGTAACAGCTTTTGGTTTTGTTTTGGTAAAGGGCAGGCTACCTTCATAGGGAAAGCAGACAGGCTTATGCCGGCCGAAAGATGGGCGGAATTTATGCATTGAATCTATGCTAGGCCTGGAGGTGCCAAACGTGACCAGAGTGCAGTCATTCCCCGTGGCTGGGCCAGGGGTTGCTCAGAAGTACTGTGAGGGCACTGCCATGGTAGGGCAGGCTGCTTCGATGCACCCAGGCAGCAAGGAGCATTCCCAAGGCCTCAGGATGGAGGTCCTGGCCCAGGACGCTGCCTCCCTAAGGCCTCTGGACAGCCCATGGCTTGTTAGTTGGTCTCTTGGGCCCTCCTGGGAAGCAGCTGAGCCCTCGGTGTATCTCTTTGAAGCTGTGCCCAGAGCGCCTCCAGGGATCAGCAGATAACCCACAGAAAATAACCCGAGCCGCCTCCGGGGCCCTCGCGGAGTAAGCCTAGGAGGACCTCACCGGTGGAGCTCGATTGCATCTTGGAAAGAGCCTCCTTACTCCCTCCCGGTCTGAACTGGTCATGGCACTGTGGTCACTGCCTGGTGGCCTCTGGAGAAACTAGAGCCCTGAGCTGTCCTGCCTGCACTTTCAGGCAATAGTATTAGAAGTCAGGCCAGGCACAGGGGCTCACGCCTGTAATCCCAGCACTTTGGGAGGCTGAGCCAGGAGGATTGCTTAAGCACGGGATTCCAAAACCAGCCTGGGCAACAAAGCAAGACCCCGTATCAATAGAATAAAAATAAAATAAGTATGAAAAAAGAAAGAGAGTAAGCACTTTTGCATACCTTGCTGGGATTTCCCCAGGCCCTAAAGAATCAGGTCTTTCCTTCCCCAAAAATGAACTGTCCTTTCCCCAGAAAAAAAAAAAACAACTCAGGTTCTAAGGAAGCCCTTCGATGTCTTGGGCAAGTAAAACCCACTAGGGGTGAGCAGGAAATTCCTGTGGCTTTGAAAGTGGGTGTTCACAGAAATCCCTAGGTACCTGGGTGGGAAGGGCCCTTGGAGATATTTCTGGGTTATCGAGGGCTAGATGGGGAGATGAAAGCCCAGAGGAGCGGGTGGCTTTGCCCAGAGGCGTCTCGAGAGGTGAGGGTTTGGGAGTCCCTTTCAAGGCCTTTGCTCTTTCCCCGGGGCGTGGGGACGGCTGTCAGATGGTCCCTCCCAGAGACACAGGAGAAGCAAGGCCCCGACCTGCTATGAAAGGCAGGACCCGAGTTGTCTGGGGAGGAAGGGGCTAGAGGAAACTTGGGGTTTGGGTCCACAGCAGGGGCCGCTGCTCCCTGCAGGGTCCGGGCAGGAGGATAAAGGGGATCGAAAAGGGAGCGGTCGCTGCCCAGAACCAGCCCAACGTTGCCAGCGGGCCCTGTGGGGCCCCTTTCTTCCAGTGCACTTGCCAAAGGAAGCCCAAAACCCAGACTTCAGTATGAGGTTTCCTGATCTGAAAGAGTTGGCAGCGAATTCAACAGAGTTTTAGAACACAGTGAGGACCAAATGTGGGCCGGGCACTGGGATGATCTAAGGGCTTAGTTTGCAACCTCTTGTCTATACAACTGATGCCCAGAGTTCCTGGTGAACTCTTACGCGTTCGTCAAGACCCCATGCATAGAGACCACATCTGATCAACATCTTCCCTGATTCTCTCCAGTCAGATTTGGTGTCTGTGCGCATCTTTTATTAGGCCACCTTGTACGTTTCCTTTTTTTTTTTCTGAGACAGAGTCTCGCTCTGTTGCCCAGGCTGGAGTGCTGTGGCGCCATCTGGGCTCATTGCAACCTCCGCCTCCCAGGTTCAAGAGATTCTCCTGCCTCTGCCTCCCAAGTAGCTGAGATTACAGGCGTCTGCCAGCACGCCTGGCTAATTTTTCATAGTATTAGTAGAGATGGGGTTTTACCATGTTGGCTAGGCTGGTCTTGAACTCCCAAACTCATGATCCACCTACCTCAGCCTCCCAAAGTGCTGGGATTACAGGTGTGAGCCACCTCACCCAGCGTTTTTGTTGTTGTTGTTGTTGTTGTTTGAGACAGAGTTTTGCTCTTGTCGCCCAGACTAGAGTGTAATGGCATGATCTTGATTCAGTGCAACCTCCACCTCTCGGGTTCAAGTGATTCCCCTGCCTCAGCCTACCGAGTAGCTGGGATTACAGGCTTGCACCATCAGACCTGGCTAATTTTGTATTTTTAGTAGAGATGGAGTTTCACCACGTTAGCCAGGCCGGTCTCGAACTCCTGACACCAGGTGATCCGCCCACCTCAGCCTCCTAAAGTGCTGGGATTACAGGGCTGAGCCACTGCGCCTGGCCATGAGTTTCTCTTTATGTGTATCTTCTCTTCCGCCCCATCTATCTGACTCTGGTCCCAGGGCTGAGCTCTGCGGCTGGCATGGCTCAAAGTTAGCGCTCAGGAAATGTTGGGTAACTACATGTCCATGGTTGCTCCTTGGTAAAGCTGGGCTGGCAGAGAGGAGCTGGCGCGGTAGAATGCCGGCCGCATGTGCGTCGCCTGCTGTACGTGGTCTTGGGTGGAGACGGGGAGTGGAGGCTGCCGGGGGGGTTCCCGGAGCATCTGTGAGGTGCTGCAGAGGAGGTCGGACATTGAAGATGTCCTCTGAGGACACAGCCTACCTAAAGCTGTGGCATCAGCAGACGCCTGGGATACGCTCTTTGGAAATTAAAACCTCCGGCATTTCCTCCCCTGTTCTTGGGCAGGAAGAAGCCCCTCAGCTGCCCAGACAGCTTGCGAGGGCAGTGTGGGTCAGATTTCAGTTTCTGGCTGCATGGAAGATGCCAGAAACCGCCCTCTGCTGCCCCGTGCTGACTCCGACCCCAAGGCTGGGCAGGGTCAGCTTGCTCCCGCACCCAGGCCTGCTGTGTGGTCTGCTGTCACCTGACGTGCCCCGGCAGTGGGTGGTGTCTCCTTTCACGCGTCCTTTCCCAGCACAGCCGGTTCCAGCCTCTCCCAGGGTGTGAAGCATCTTGGCTCTGCCTTCTGGACTCCCTCAGCCTCCTCTCCGGGACACATCCTGGTTGGAGCTGGTCCCCTTCTCCTGGTCGGTGCTGCTGTGGGTGTTTCTTTTTTTCTTTTCTTTTCGTTTGTTTTTGTTTTTGTTTTTTTGTTTTTTGAGACAGGGTCTCACTTTGTTGGAGACACTGCCTTAAGTGCAGTGGCACTATCTTGACTCACTGCAGCCTCCACTTCCTGGGCTCAAGCGATCCTCCTGCCTCAGCCTCCCACGTAACTGTGACTACAGGGGCAAGCCACCATGCCCAGCTAATTTTCTTTTCTTTTTTGTAGACATGAGGTCTCACTGTGTTGCCCAGGCTGGTCAGAAACTCCTGGGCTCTAGTGATCTTCCTGCCTCAGCCTCCCAAAATTCTAGAATTACAAACATGAGCCACTGCGCCAGGCCCGTGTTGTTTTTCTTGAAGTGGGGAGGGTTGTCTGCTTCCCTCTCCCTTCCTCTATTCTGGAGCTTTTTCACTTCTGTCCTGACCTCTGTCCACTCCTGGTTGGTCATGGGACATTGGTGGCTCAGGGGTACTGGGGACACTCCATTTCCTTGAGAGTGTGAGCCACCTGTAGATAGACTGGCTGACTTGTAAAAGCTTCCTTGTGATTAAAAAAAAAAAGAATATAAATGTTGGCAAGAATGTAGAGAAATTGGAACCCTCGTGCGTTTCTGGTGGGAATGTGAAATAGTGCAGCTGCTGTGGGAGGCGTCTGATAACTCCTCAAAAAGTTGAATATGGAATTAGCATATGGCCCAGTGATCCCCCTCCTAGGTATATGCCCAGAAGAGCTGAAAACAGGTGTCCACACACATTTCTTAGCATCATTATTCACAGTAGCCAAAGGGTGGAAACCACCCAGATGTCCATCAGCTAAAGAATGGATACACACAGTGTGGGACATCTGTCCAGTGGAATACAACTCAGCCATCAAAAGGAGTGAAGTGAGCCAGGCTCATGCCTGTGCACTTGGAGAGGCCGAGGTGGTCAGATCCCCTGAGGTTGGCCGGGCTTGGTGGCTCATGCCTGTAATCCAAGCACTTTGGAGGCCAAGGCAGGCGGATCCCCTGAGGTCGGGAGTTCAAGACCACCCTGACCAACATGGTGAAAACCTGTCTTAAAAAAAAAAGAGGCCGGGTGCGGTGGCTCAAGCCTGTAATCCCAGCACTTTGGGAGGCCAAGGCGGGTGGATCACGAGGTCAAGAGATCGAGACCATCCTGGTCAACATGGTGAAACCCCGTCTCTACTAAAAATACAAAAAATTAGCTGGGCATGGTGGCGTGTGCCTGTAATCCCAGCTACTCAGGAGGCTGAGGCAGGAGAATTGCCTGAGCCCAGGAGGCGGAGGTTGCAGTGAGCCGAGATCGCGCCATTGCACTCCAGCCTGGGTAACAAGAGCGAAACTCCGTCTCAAAAAAAAAAAAAAAAAAAAAAAAAAAGATCACCTGAGGTCAGGAGTTCAAGACCAGCCTAGCCAACGTGGTGAAACCCTGTCTCTACTAAAAATACAAAAAGTAGCTGGGTATGGTGGCAGGTGCCTGTAATCCCAGCTACCCAGGAGGCTGAGGCAGGAGAATGGCTTGAACCCAGGGGGTGGAGTTTGCAGTAAGCTGAGACTGTGCCACTGAACTCCAGCCTGGGTGACAGAGTGAGATTGCGTCTCAAAAAAAAAAGAAAAAAAAAGCCAGGTATGACAGCACACACCTGTAATCATCCCAGCTACTCAGGAGGTTGAGTCACTAGAATCTTTTGAACCCAAGAGGTGGAGGTTCCAGTGAGCTGAGATCATGCCACTGCACTCCAGCCTGGGTGACAGAGTGAAACTCCATCTCAGAAAAAATAAAGTAAGTATGGGTTTTCCTTTCGGTGTGAAGAGAATGTTCTGGAACTGGACGGAGGTGGTGGCTGTGTGACATGCGAATATAGTAAATGCCACCGCCAAGGTTCAAATGGTACATTTTATGTTACGTATATTTTATCCCGGTTTTGTACAAAAGCTCCCCCGCTGTGCAAGAAGGTGAGAGGGTGGGTGTGGGTGTGACCTGGGGCGGGTGACTTAGCGTGATACTGGGATCTGTCACACACATCACAGAGGAATGGCCAAGTGTGCACTCCCACCAGGCTTCCCCTGAACTCCAGATACCCAAAGCCACCGGGGAGGGAAGGGCTTCACCAGAAGCCCCGCAATAATTGGGGAAATGGAAATGACCGTCAAATGAAAAAGCAATGGAGAATCGTATGTAGGCTGAGGTTCCAACCACTCTGGCCAAATTAGCAGTGGTCTTAGTAATGAGATGAAAGGAGGCCTGGAAAGGGGGAAGCAGCAGGTGTGCGAGGGTGGTGGCAGGGGAGGCGTGCGAGGGTGGTGGCAGGGGAGGTGCCACAGCTCCTCCCTGGACGCCTTGTCATGTTGTTTGTATTGAAACCCCGAGTCGGGTGGGGAGGTGCGGGGACCGTGGGCTCGGCTATTGGGAAGGCGAACAATGAACAGGTGGCCGCTGGCTTCCACCTCCAGAGGGAAACTGTACAGAACGTGAGATGGGCCGCCTGTGGGTGCTGAAAATAGCACCCTCAGCAGGCTGCTGGCGCCCCGGGAGGGGGAGAATTCAGGCTCCTTCAGGATAGCGTGGGTGCTGGCGGTGGCTGCCAAGAATTCATTAGCAGCATCTCTCTGCCTCCTCCAGACAGAGCCGGCTGGAGAGGAGAGCATCTCTGATGCGGAGAAAGTGGCCATGGACCTCAAGGACCCCAACCGCCCCCGGTTCACCCTGCAGGAGCTGCGGGACGTGCTGCATGAGAGGAACGAGCTCAAGTCCAAGGTGTTCTTGCTGCAGGAGGAGCTGGCTTACTATAAGAGGTGAGGGCCCGGGCGCGCTGGACCGCCCGAGCTGGCTCCTGACCTCAGTTAGCCAGAGTTTCTGTACAATTACCTTCTTAATCCCTGGAAGACAAGCATGTCGTCAGTGTCCTTTTTGGGTACCCTCTCTGGCCTAAAGTACTTAGATACAACCGTTTTTGCAAACTCTTGAGCCCAGGCATTTGAGACTAGCCTAGGCAACAAAGCGAGACCTCATCTCTTTCTTTCTTTTTTTTTTTTTTTTTTGAGACAGTCTCGCTCTGTCACCAGGCGGCAGGCTGGAGTGCAGTGGTGCAATCTTGGCTCACTGCAACCTCCGCCTCCCAGGTTCAAGCAATTCTCCTGCCTCAGCCTCCCAAGTAGCTGGGACTACAGGCATGTGCCACCACGCCCAGCTAATTTTTGTATTTTTAGTAGAGACGGGGATTCACCATGTTGGTCAGGATGATCTCAATTTCTTGACCCCGTGATCCACCCGCCTCGGCCTCCCAAAGTGCTGGGATTACAGGCGTGAGCCACTGTGCCCGGCCCTCTTTTTTAAAATGAATGCATGCATGAATGAATGAAACCCGTCCCTAGTGTTACCGTTGCGGCCCTTTTCACCTCCTGCGTTATCCTGTTCACTCTCATGCTTGTTTTATTGTTGGTTTCCACATGAGACCAGAAGTCTTTATCTTGTCCATGGCTAAGTTCCCAGCAAGAATGGAGCTTGGCACACAGTAGATGCACGAGAAATGTCTGTTAACTATAAAGCTGGAAGGAAGGACCCATGCACCGGAGGTGGTCCCTGCAGAGAAAATCCAGCACCACACATTTGTATTGAAAGGTTTACTGACCGTACACTAGATGTTCAAGGATGGGAGAGGCCGGGCGCGGGGCTCATGTCTGTCAGCCCAGCATGCGAGGCCGAGGCAGGTGGATCACTTGAACCCAGGAGCTCAAAACCATCCTGGGCAACATAGTGGGACCCCCCATCTCTACACAAAAATTGTAAAAACTTAGCCAGGCGTGGTGGCTCACTCTGTAGTCCCAGCCACTCGGGTGGCTGAAGCAGGAGGATCACTGCAGCCCAAGGTCAGGGATGCAGTGAGCTATGTTTGCACCGCTGCACTCCAGCCTGGGCAACAGAATGAGATCCTGTCTCAAAAAAAAAAAAGAAGATGGGAGAGTGGGAGAGATCACTTCTAGTTGGCAGATGGAGTAGAAATCAGAAGGCCTCCTGGAGGAGGCAGCATTTGAACTGGGCCTTCCCGAAAGGATAGGGTAGTATTTAGATATGGGAGATGCTGAGAGGTGACAGGCATATTCTGGGTAAAAGAAACCACAAAGGTGCAGAGCTAGGGAGGTATTTGTAAGGACAGGAAATGGGGACTGGTTCTGTTCAGCTGGACTCTTCAGAATAAACTGGAAATAGAGATGCGGGTCCCCCACTAAGCATCTCAGACCATCAGACAGTTCTCTTCTGGAATGTTCCAGTTCTCAAGGAAATTTTTGACTCTTTTATCTCATGCCTCTCATCTCCTTCCAGTGAAGAAATGGAAGAGGAAAATCGAATACCCCAGCCTCCACCCATCGCCCACCCGAGGACCTCCCCCCAGCCAGAGTCAGGCATCAAGCGACTGTAAGTCACGCGCTGTCGGCTTCTGTGCTCGGCTGACCTGGAGGTTCACATGCCCTTTGACTTCTCCTCCTGGGCACCTGCTCCCAGGGCCAGGCTTGTCACTAACCACGTCCTGCTGAGATGTTTGGCCTGGCCCCCAACTTTGAGCTCGTCTCCCTTCCTGAATGCCGAGTTCCCCCTGGGGGTTTTTGGGCAGAGAGGTTTAGGGAGTGTGGGAGGCAAGAGGGGAGGGGCTTGGGCCAGTGGCTGGTCAGGAGCTTGCTTGAGTGTGTTTCAGCGGGGTGGGGTGCATCTCTGAGCCTCTGACGACAGGAAATAAGGGTAGGGAGGTGGGGGTGGTTTGTGCATCTTAAGGACTTGAGGCCTCGGCTCTGAGTTGTGGAGTGGCCCAGAGTCCTCATCAGTGCATTTCTCCCATGGCTCACCCGTGGAGCCCTCTGTCCATGAAGCATTCACGGTGACCGCAGAACACATGCAGAGTCAGGCCTTGGTTGCTGCCGGAGAACCCCCCCAAAAAAGAGTGACCTGGTCCCTGCCCTCAACTAGCCCTTAAGCTACCTCACTGGTTCTTGGCATCAACAGATTCCTTTGAGATTCTCACAAAACCTCCTGAAATTTCCCCCAGTGAAATATGTAAAATTTGTGGATAATTTCAGGAGGTTCATGGACCCCTAAAGTTCTTCAGATAAAGGGTTAGCACCTCTGGTCTTGTTAGACAGTTAGTATCTACTAAGACGCTAACACATTCTGGGTGCTGTTCCCAGAGAGCATCTCACTGAGTCCTCACCATGGTGGTGTGGGGTGGAAGCATCATCATTCTTATTTTATAGTTAAGGAAATGGAGGCACCTGCCTAGGGTCATTCAGCTAATAAGAGGCAGAGCCAGGGCTCAAACCGAGGCAGCCTGGCCCCAGAGCCCACACTGTGCACTCTTTGCAAGTCGGCCTTGTGCTCGCGTGTTGGAGCTGCGATCTCTCCCCTCACAGGGTCTTCCAGGCCCTGGGCCTGTCTTCCAGTGCTATCCAAGGCTTATTACAGAAGAGGCTTCCGTTCTTTCCTCCAAAACCCAGAAGAAACTTTGTGAAAACAGGGCGTGTGAGTTGGAAAGCCAGACAGATCGTGCAGGGAGAGGAACAGGAGTGTTACCCATATGCCCCACCCTTTAAAATCCAGTTATGTGTGGAAATTCTTGGTTAGTTCTTGCCCTGTGAGTTGATGATGCAGAACCATGCAGGCTTCTAACTGCTGGGCCCTCTCCTCTTAGAAGATGGTGCCCTTGGGGCTGGGTGCAGCGGCTAACACTTGAAATCCCAGCACTTTGGGAAGCAGAAGTGGGAGGATCATTTGAGCTCAGGAGTTCAAGACCAACCTGGGGAACATGGCGAAACCACATCTCTACAAAAAAATACAAAAATTAGCTGGGTATGGTAGCATGTACCTGTGGTCCAAGCTACTCGGGAGGCTGAAGTGGGAGGATTGCTTAAGCCCAGGAGGTTGAGACTGCCACTGCAGATTGTGGCAAGATTGGGCCACTGCACTCCGGCTAGATGACAGAGCCAAGATTGTGCCACTGCACTCCGGCTAGGGTGACAGAGCCAAGATTGTGCCACTGCACTCTGGCTAGATGACAGAGCCAAGATTGTGCCACTGCACTCCGGCTAGATGACAGAGCCAAGATTGTGCCACTGCACTCCAGCTAGGGTGACAGAGCAAAACTGTCTCAAAAAAAAAAAAAAAAAAAGGAACAAGAGAGAGGGATAAAAAAGAAAGAAAATGGTGCCCTTGGCTGGATGTAGCAGCTCACACCTGTAATCCCAGCACTCTTGAGAGGCCAAGGCAGGAGGATCACTTCAAGCCAGGAGTTTGACACCAGCCTGAGCCACACAGTGAGAACCCTGTCTTTACAAAAACTTTAAAAAATTAGCCAGATAGAGTGGTGTGTGCCTGTAGTCCCAGCTACTCAGGAGGCTGAGGTGAGGATGGCTTGAGCGCAGGAAGTCAAGGCCGCAGTGAGGCAGGATCACGCCTCTGCACTCCCACCTGGGGATCACAGAGCCAGGCCGTGTCTCTAAAGAAAAAGAGAAGGTTGGGCACGGTGGCTTACACCTGTAATTTCAGCACTTTGGGAGGCTGAGGTGGGCGGATCACGAGGTCAGGAGTTCAAGATCAGATTGACCAATATGATGAAACCCTGTCTCTACTAAAAAATACAAAAATTAGCTGGGCATGGTGGCTCGGGCCTGTAATCTCAGCTACTTGGGAGACTGAGGTAGGAGAACTGCTTGAACCAGGACCTGAGAGGCAGAGGTTGCAGTGAACTGAGATCACGCCGCTGCACTCCAGCCTGGGCTACAGAGCAAGACTCCATCTCAAAAAAAAAAAAAAAGAAAAAGAAAAAGAGAAAATGGTGCCTTGTTCAAATCCGGGGCCCTGTTGGCCACAGGAATGGACGATGGCTCCCTAGAAGGTACAGGCTCCTAGATGGTACAGGCTCCCTTCCAGCATGGTTCAGGCTGCTTAGGAGCTTGACTCCAGGTCCCTGATGCATTGGGGAAGGAGTGCGACCCCAGTTTTGGTTAGAGATAAACATTTCCTAGGGAATAACCATGGCACCAGAAAAGCTTCCTCTACACCCAACACCATTTTCATCATGGATTCAGTAGTAACCTTCCATTTGCCATTGAAACTCAACTCAAAGTAACCTAAGAAAACAAATTTGGAGGCTAGGTGCAGTGGCCTGTAATCCCAGCACTTTGGAAGGCCAAGGTGGGTAGATCACTTGAGGTCAGGAGTTCGAGACCAGCCTGGCCAACACGGCGAAACCCCATCTCTACTAAAAATACAGAAACAATTAGCAAGGTGTGGTGGCGGGTGCCTCTAATCTTAGCCACTCAGGAGGCTGAGGCAGGAGAATTGCTTGAACTCAAAAGGCAGACGTTGCAGTGAGCCAAGATCGCACCACTGCACTCGAGCCTGGACAACAGAGCAAGATTCTAACTCAAAAACAGAAAGAATCAGCCTTTCTAGCACTTCACTTCCAATCTGCTGCATTCACAGAGCCTCTAGCACCCACGGTCATATGTAATTCTAAAAATTCTTTCCAAAGCCGAGTTTTTCTGACTGTGATTTTCTACTCTGGCCCCCTTTCTCTAAACAGACAATTAAGTTGGCTTTGCAAATTTCATATTGGGTGAAATCCAGAGGGAAGTTATCAGAATTAACCAACGGATCTTTTCACTAGTTCTTCTACCCACACCTGAATAGGCTGTGGTATCTGGCCTTCTTTTCCAGATTGTTCCAGAAAGGACCCTGGGGCCCTGTTTTCAGAGCTCCCCCACTTAGGTTTGCTTCTGGTTGCTCATGAAAATGTGGGGCTCTGAGCCTGGTGAGGAGATCCAGAATCAGGGGAGCCCAAGAGAGAGGGAGACAGTGAGCGAGACCAGAACCTCCCATCTACAGGGTGCAGGTGGCCAGTCCTGTGCCAGCCCCACCTGCTGGGGGGTAACTGGGAGAGCAAATTGCTTTTGCCCACTGCAGGCCAGACACTGTTTACCTTTGTCCACCTCTGCTGCTGGCTAGAAGCTCTATCAGTGCGGCGGAGGAAGCTAGGCAGGGACAGATCTTCCCTAGGCTGGGGCAAGGAATAACAATTCCCAAGGCGGTTCTGAGCATCCTTCCATCTTCATTTCTCCTGCACCCACCTGGTCTGCTGGGTCTCTCCCGCCCTTGCCTCCGGGGCGTATTAGCCATGCAGTCTGTTCAGGGCAGCTCTCCAGCTCTGCTTCACACTGTTAACTGGTTTCTCCCACCCATCCTCCTGCAGCAACTCACAGCCACCAAGAAGGGCTCAGGGGCTTCGGCAGCTTAGAGCATTGGACTAAGGCATCTCCATCCTGTCAGGGACCCAGAGCTGAGACAACTATCCCCATTTCTCAGATGAGGGAACTGAGGCCTGGAGAAGCCCACTGACCTCATTTAGATTAAACTGCCCGGAAGGCTGTCTTCAGATTTGAACCCATGCCGTTTCTGCCCCACCTCCCCACCACTGTTTTCCCGCTCCCCTACCTGAGCCCCTGCTGGTGGCCCCCCCACCCTTATATGTGCATTGCACCATGAGTCACAGGCGTCCGACTTCACATTTCTAGACTGAACTGGACAAGGGAACCAGTCAAAACAGTGTGCCCTGAAGATGTTCCAAGAATAGTTCGTGATTTGTGATTGAGCAGCTGCTGACCAGAGAGGCTGGGCTGGCACGGCCCAGGAAGGTCACGAGGGAGTGCTGGAGTGACTTCAGCCTCATCCCCAGGGAGCACCAGGCACCGGCGCCCCGCTTTGCGTGGTCCCTGTCTCTCAGTCATGGTCCCACAGACGCACACACAGCTGCCTTTTGCAGGGCAGGGGCCAGGGGCTGATCAGGAGATCGGAAGACAGGTGGGTGTAGATCGGGGACCAGGGAAGTAAGGATGAGAACTGGCCTCAAGGAACGGAAAGGTTGGCTTGGGAGTGGGCAGCCACCCAGGTGTCCAAGGGTGGCAGTGACAGTGCGTTCTGTCCCCGTCCTCCCACCCACCACCCCCCTCGCTCGAGCCCAGGAATAGCTTCTTCACAGCCGCCCAGTACGCTGCCTGAAATGCCACTGTTAGAACTTCATTTGGTTTGAGTCTTCCAGAAATATTTGGCGGGGAGGAGGGAGTTAAAACCAGCTACAGGGTATTCAAGACAAACTTCTGGCTAAACAAGTCAATCTTTTTATGGAAATGGCTGTCCTTCTAGAGGAGGCAGCTTCTGCAGGGCAGCCCCTGGAATAGGACGGGAAGGGGCTGCCCACTCAGTGAGCCCAGCGAGACCCAGACAGGGCCGGGTGCAGTGGCTCATGCCCGTAATCCCAACACTTTGGGAGGCCAAGGTGGGGGGAATCACTTGAGGCCAGGAGTTTGAGATGAGCCTGGGCAACACAGCAAGAGCCTGTCTCTACAAAAAAAAAAAAATTTAATTGGCTGGGCATGGTGGCACACACTTGTAGTCCTAGCTACTAGGGAAACTGAGGCAGGAAGCTCTCTTGAGTCCAGGTGGTCGAGGCTGCAGTGAAGCCCAGATTGCGCCACTGCACTCCAGCTGAGCAACAAAGGAAGACTTGTCTCTGAAACAAAACAAAAAACGAAACAAAACAAAAAAAACACAGCTGCAGTGACTCAGTCAGAACACTCCAGGTGTCCCAGGCCCCCGAGCATCGGTCACCCCCTGCCAAGGCCCTAAATGAAGTCCAGCATTCCTGATGGGCAAACATCTCTCCAGGCAAACTGTCCTCCCTATGTTTGAGGCCACCTCCCACACAATGACTGTATCTTTGAGGGTAACCTCTTTGGGTGTCCTGGCAAAGGTGGGTACAAAATGGTGTGGCTTGGAGTGCCTGGAAGGCTAACCGTGCCCAGCAGCCTGGCCTCTGGGGGTTCACTTAGCAGAAGTGCATCTCAGCTTCTCCACATCATCCTGAGAAACCATCCACGAGGTTCTGCAAAGATACCAACTCCTGGGCGGGCGTGGTGGCTCACCTGAGCACTTTGGGAGGCCAAGGCAGGTGGATCAGGGTTGATGCCAGGAGTTCAAGACCAGCCAGGCCAACACGGGGAAACCTCATCTCTACTAAAAATACAAAAATTAGCCCAGCAGAGTCATGCACGCCTATAGTTCCAGCTCCTCGGGAGGATGAGGCAGGAGAATCGCTTGAACCCTGGAGGCAGAGGTTGTGGTGGGCTGAGATCGTGCCATTGCACTCCAGCCTGGGCGACAAACTGAGACTCTGTCAAAAAAAAGAAAACGCATTGGAACTGAATCATTAGAAAATTATTATTTTTAAAATTTAAAAAGACGCCAACTCCCAGCTACTCTGTGAAGCATATCAAAGGTGATCCAAACACCTGGAGCATCTCCAGGTCTCATTGGAGACAATTATTTTATCTTTATCCAGCCAACATTTTTTGCAAAAATGACAGCTTTTCAAAATAAGCTCTCACGGCGTGGTTGGAGTTTTGTCATTTCCTCTGCCCAGCTGAGGAACAGATGAGCATTTATTTACTGTGGGCTTGGACCAGAATAGCTGATGATTCTGCAGGCTGTGCCTGGCCCCTCTCTGCCTCACGGTCTCTCCTGGTTCTCGCCTGGCACTTAGGGGTGCGGTGCCTGCAGCTCATCACAGTTGGGAGGATACTGAAAGGCCCCCTTGCCAGGGCATCACCACCACCTCCCAGTGCGTTTCGCCTTCTTCCTTCCCCACATGCAGCCCTGCATCTTAGCCCTGGGGAGCCACTCTGTCATCCATTTGTGGCTGTCATATACTGCATCAGTTTTAGTTTTTTGGGTTTTTTTTTTTAGAAGGAGTTTCACTCTTGTTGCCCAGGCTGGAGTGCAATGGCACGAGCTCGGCTCACTGCAACCTCTGCCTCCCGGGTTCAAGCAGTTCTCCTGTCTCAGCCTCCCGAGTAGCTGGGATTACAGGCATGCACCACCTTGCCCGGCTAATTTTGTATTTTTAGTAGAGAGGTTTTCTTCATGTTGGTCAGGCTGGTCTTGAGCTCCTGACCTCAGGTGATCCGCCCACTTCGGCCTCCCAAAGTGCTGGGATTACAGGAATGAGCCACTGCACCTCGCCTCAAAATTTTGTTTTTTGTTTTTTGGTTTTTTTAAGAAATAGCTGGGTACAGGCTGGGCACAGTGGCACACACCTATAAGCCCAGCACTTTGGGAGGCTGAGGTGGACAGATCACAAGGTCGTCAGGAGTTTGAGATCAGCCTGGCCAACATGGTGAAACCCCGTCTCTACTAAAAATGTAAAAAATTAGCAGGGTATGGTGGTACACGCCTGTAATCCCAGCTACTCGGGAGGTTGAGGCAGGAGAATCGCTTGAACCTGGGAGGTGAAGGTTACAATGAGCCGAGAATGAGCCACTGTGCACCAGCCTGGGCAACAAGAGCAAAACAACATCTGAAAAAAAAAATTTTTTAATGAATTTAGAGGCAGGGGACACAATTCAACCCCTAAGTTAGACCCTAATCAAACCCTTCCGCTGGTGTCCGTTTCTTTTTCATGCCTCCCGTTTTTATCTTCTCTGTGTCTATCTGTACTTCTCTAACCAGGATCTTTACAGCCATAATGCCCATGGTAGCAGCTGGACTGATAATAGATGACCCCACACTGCAGCCTGTCCGACGACTTGTTTCCCTTGTAGGCACTGTGTGTGTTTTGGGTTTTGTTTGAGCTGTGCCCTTGGAATGTCTGCTACAGCTACTGCTGGGGCTGGCCTGTCTCCCCTGGCCACTTAAGCTGCATGGCCACCACCCGCGTGCTCCATTTGAAGTGGATGTTGAGTGTGATTTCAGCTGTGCCACTGGCTGCGCTTGGTCTACTCGAGCGAAGCCTCAGAATTCTCGGCTCCGTCACCGATAATTCTTCTTGTCTCTTCTGTTTCTGTTCTAAAACCACCTTGCCCATGATCCAGTAAAGAAGGTCCTTTAAGTGACGGGTCAGTAATCAACGCCTACCGCGGTTCCTGAGTGACACTAACCCTGTTTTTTTGATGTTCACCCTGTAGCTTTCTAAACTGCTTTGTTTCCCAAGCCATCCTCAAGTCAGCCATTTGATCTTGTTTTAAAAAGAAACGCAGAGGAGGGGACCAGTGTTTTGATTCTCTCTGTGTCAGAAGTGCCAAGTGGCTCTCCTGCTTAACTGAGTCAGGGAGAGGTGAAGTGTAGCTATGATGTGTGGCTGCTGTATTTTTGGCCAGTTAATTGCCTGGATTACCCTATGGAAAGAGCTCACAAATAACCCGGTGTGAGAATCATGCCTTTTTTCACCAGCACACTAACCTGTCATAGAGAAAAGGCATCTTAGTTGCTAGGGAGAGTTTCATCAGATAAACTTGGCTTGCTGTGGCTTTGCAATGAAAGATCAGTTTATTCTTGGTAAAAAGTGATTGTAGGATCCAGTAACCACAGAAGAGTGAATTTTTTTTTCACCCAGATGTGATTAAAACTAAACTCTAGAGGCTGCAACACTAGCAACCAGCGATAGGGAACCAAAAATAGTTTATCCGAAGCTTTGATTTCGCAGTGGCTTTGTTCCTATTCTTGCCTCTTAGGAAACATAACATGCTATTATATGATATCTCTTACCAAGTTCAGAGCCAAAATTCAGGAGTAGAACTTGGTGACTTCCAGGCGTCGCAACTCATGCTGTAATCCCAGCACTTTGGGAGGTTGAGACAGGCGGATCATTTGAGGTCAGGAGTTTGACACCAGCCTGACCAACATGGTGAAACTCCATCTCTACTAAAAATATAAAAAACAGCTATTTGGGCATGGTGGCATGGACCTGTAATCCCACTGCTTGGGAGGCTGAGGCAGGACAATCACTTGAACCCAGGAGACAACGGCTGCAGTGAGCTGAGATCGAGCCCCTGTACTCCAGCCTGGATGACACAAGAGTGAGACTCCCTCTCAAAAAAAAAGTAAAACTTGGTGACGACAGAAGGAATCTTAATAGAGCCTGGTAGTATCAAAGGAAAGTTTTAGGAAGAGTTTTTGGGAATTCCTCAAGGTAGGCCAACTTCAAGTTCACTGACCAGGGTCCTAGTTTGTTTACATGACCTCAAAGCAGACCTTGTTTTAAATGGACTACTTTGGCCGGGCATGGTGGCTCATACCTGTAATCCCAGCACTTTGGGAGGCCGAGATGGGTGGATCACCCGAGGTCAGGAGTTTGAAACCAGCCTGGCCAACATGGTGAAACCCTGTCTCTACTAAAAATACAAAAAATTAGCCAGGCGTGGTGGCGGGCGCCTGTAATCCCAGATACTCAGGAGGCTGAGGCAGGAGAATTGTTTGAACCCAGGAGGCGGAGGTTGCAGTGAGCCGAGATCGTGCCATTGCACTCCAGCCTGGGCAACAAGAGTGAAACTCCATCTCAAAAAAATAATAATAATAAATAAATAAAAATAAACTGACTACTTTGCAAGCTTTTTGCTTATGACTATTTTTTTCTTTTATTTTTATTTTTTCTACGGTAACAAAGTCAAGCATGCTTGTGACTTCTACCTGTATCTTTCAGGCATCTGCAAGTTCCTGATGGTTCTCATTTTTTTTTTTTTTCTTTTTCTGTCACCCTTAGGATATGCTTAAGTTACTCCTGATGGTTCTCTCTGATTAATAAGCAACAGTCACAGCTGTTTTAAAAAGATCTCTTGGATCGAGACCATCCTGGTCAACGTGGTGAAACCCCGTCTCTACTAAAAATACAAAGAATTAGCTGGGCATGGTGGCGCATGCCTGTAATCCCAGCTACTCAGGAGGCTGAGGCAGGAGAATTGCCTGAACTCAGGAGGCGGAGGTTGCGGTGAGCCGAGATTGCGCCATTGCACTCCAGCCTGGGTAACAAGAGTGAAACTCCATCTCAAAAAAAAAAAAAGATATCTTGGTCTACCTTAGTTAAAGTCTGAGGCCAGATTGTGGCTCTGTAGCTGGTTACAGTGATACATTCTAAAGGCTTTCACCAGTAAATCCATATTTGAAAGTGCAAATTGATGCTTCCCAAATTTCATATCAAAGAACCATGCATACTATGGTTTTGTTTTGTTTTTTTTTTTCCTTAGAGTCTTTGTGTTGCCCAGGCTAGACTGCAGTGGCGCGATCTTGGCTCACTGCAACCTCCGCCTCCCGGGCTCAAGCAATTCTCCTGCCTCAGCTTCCCAAGTAGCTGGGATTACAGAGGTGTGCTACCATGCCCAGATAATTTTTATATTTTTAGTAAAGACGGGGTTTCACTATGTTGGCCAGGCTGGTCTCAAACTCCTGACCTCAAGTGATCCACCTACCTTGACCTCCCAAGGTGCTTGGGTTGCAGGCGTGAACCACCACGCCCAGCCCATATTTTTTATTGTCTCGTTTCTCTTAAGTGCTTCCTTTAGCCTCATCCTAAGCGCTAATGCCCATGAAATCTGGGCCACAGTTTCCTGACAGTAAACAAATACAGAACTATTTAAGTTAGAAATACTCATCTGTTTACAACAGAATCGTCTCACATTCCACACAGCTCTCAAGGGTAATTAAAGAAACCCAAGATTTGTTTCAGTCGCTTTTTATTTCCACTGGTAACGGGATAAATCCTCCATAGCCACTAAGGTGGAAGACAACTCACACATCACATCAACATGCATGCCTTCCCAGACTGCGTGACCTCCAAGGTACCATGTCCAAATGACATGCAGAATATCCCGCTGCTTTCTTAGAATAACTTTGACCTGCACCCCCAACTGTCTTTCACACTTTGAATTGATTTGCTCCCTTCTGAGTTTGCTGCTGTATGTCTCCGGCACTGCAAAAAAATATAAAGTGCACAGCGAAGAGTCAGCTCTCATTTCTGTGTTTTCTTTCCCTTCCAAAGGTTTAGCTTCTTCTCCCGAGATAAGAAGCGCCTGGCCAACACACAGAGAAACGTGCACATCCAGGAGTCCTTTGGACAGTGGGCAAACACGCACCGCGATGACGGTTACACAGAGCAAGGACAGGAAGCCCTGCAGCACCTGTGACCTTGGCCCAGCTGCACCCTCCAGCCTGGACTGCCCACCACCAGCGCCTGCAGCCCAACTGCAGACCAGGGGTCACTGTTGCCTCAAGCCTCTTGGTGCGGACGCACCCTGAAAACTGACCCCTCAAACAGACTGCTGATTTGAGGATGGACATTGAAAAACTGATGCCAAACTCTAAAGAAATGTTTATTTATACCCAGGGCTATCACCGTTTATAATAGATGACTGATCCCTTAGGATATATATTTAATAATCCCACGAACTGAGGCCAGACTTTTGCGTTAACTTCAGTAACTCAAGTTTCCTTAAGCCAAATACATCACTTGCCACTATCATTGCTGTTTGACTTGCTCTGTAGAAAATGCTATGTGTAGAGGTTTTATTATTACCGGTGACATAGTTCAGCAGAAGGGAGTAGATCTCAGGAGGGAGTAGATTTTACTGAGAAACATTCATGAAACTGTGATAGTAACTAGTATTACACAGAATGTATCCATGAGGCAGACAAGGAGTATGAAGTCACAGGCTCAGTAGCCAACTCAGACACAAAACCACAAACAATATAGATGATGGTCCTCCCACCCAGAGACTGGAGACAACTTTGCAGGAGCCCTGGCTACTTTCCTGATAATGCCTAGAGCATGTAGCAATGTTCAAGGCAGGTGCCTTGGAATCTACTGTGAGTTATGCAGTACTAACCAAACAAAGTTGCTAAGGATGAGATGTTGCAACATTTCTTGTGTGCACTTTTTTTTTCCTGACATCTTTTTTTTTTTCCTTTTAGGATTCATTAAGTCAAATACTTAGTCCCCTGCAAAGAAGACAAATGTCCCAGAGCAGATTGAAAGCAGGGCATGGGGGCCAGGCACGGTGGCTCAAGCCTGTAATCCCAGCACTTTGGGAGGCCGAGGCGGGTGGATCACGAGGTCAAGAGATCGAGACCATCCTGGTCAACATAGTGAAACCCCGTCTCTACTAAAAATACAAAAAATTAGCTGGGCATGGTGGTGCGTGCCTGTAATCCCAGCTACTCAGGAGGCCGAGACAGGAGAATTGCCTGAGCCCACGAGGCGGAGGTTGTGGTGAGCCGAGATCGCGCCATTGCACTCCAGCCTGGGTAACTAGAGCGAAAACTCCGTCTCAAAAAAAAAAAAAAAAAAAAAAAAAAAAGAAAAGAAAGCAGGGCATGGGATCCTAGGCAATGCAGGAGGGCAGGTGGGGGAGCTGTAGCAAAACAAGGGTGCTAGGTGGGAAGCTGGCTTGGGGACCACACATCTGACTGACACAGGGCTGCAGCAGCAGAGAGCCAGACACTCTGCCTGCAACTGGTGAGTTGGAGGCTTGCCCACATAACACTTTCTCTCCACCCGACAAGCATCCAGGGCATAGGACTGGGTGCTCACAGATGGAGCGAGGTAGCACCTCCTACCAGCATTCAAGTTTATCAGGGCCACATTCTACACATTCTACTGAAGTTTGCTAAGAAGCCATTAGGCAAGGCCAGGTGCGGTGGCTCACGCCTGTAATCCCAGCACTTTGGGAAGCCAAGGCAGGTAGCTCACTTGAGGTTCAGGGTTTGAGACCAGTCTGGCCAACATGGAGAAACCTCGTCTCTACAAAAATACAAAAAAATTAAGTCAGGCCTCGTGGTACACACCTGTAATCCCAGCTACTAAGGAGGCTGAGCCAGGAGAATCGCTTGAACCCAGGAGGCAGAAGTTGCAGTGAACCAAGATAGTGAGTGCCACTGCACTCCGGCCTGGGTGACAGAGCAAAACTTCATCGAAAGAAAAGAGGAAAAGAAAGAGAAGGAAGGAAGAAGGGAGGGGAGGAAGGAAAGGAAAGGAATAAAGGAAAAGAAGAAGAAAAGGAAGGTAAGAAGGGAGAAAGGAAGCATCAGGTGGATTTGCAGAATCTAGAATGGACCCTGCTTCCAGATTGCTGAAAAAAAAAAAAAAATGATCAGACAGGGTAATTACTGCTGCTTTAGAGCAGTGCGTCTCAAACCTGACGACCTATTAGAATTATTAGAATTTATTCTCAAAGAGTATAGAAGCAGGTATACTGATGAATACCTCTCCTACCCCTGTCCACCTTTGTTGCCCTTCCAACAGGTAACCGGTGTTGCCAGGTTTTTGGTTATCTTTCCTAAACACTAAATGTCCTTTTTTTTTTTTGAGTTAGAATCTTGCTCTGTCGGGTGACAGAGCTCAAGCCGGAGTACAGTGCCACCATCTCCACTCACTGCAACCTCTGCCTCTTGGGATCAAGTGATTCTCATGCCTGAGCTTCCCAAGCAGTTGGAATTACAAGTGTGTGCCACCATACCTGACTAATTTTTCTACTTTTAGTAGAGACAGAGTTTGACCATGTTGGCCAGCCTGGTCGTGAACTCCTGGCCTCAACTGAGCCACCCGCTTTGGCTTCCCGAAGCGCTGGGATTACAGGCATGAGCCACTGTGCCTGGCCCCCTTTTTTTTCTTTTTGGACACAGGGTCTCATTCTGTCACCCAGGCTAGAGTACAGTGGTGCTAGCATAGCTCACTGCAGACCTGCAGACATGAACTCCTGGGCTCAAGCAATCCTCCCACCTCAGCCTCCCAAGTACCTGGTACTACTGATGTGCACCACCATGCCCAGCTAGTTATCTTTTGTAGAGACAAGGTCTTGCTTTGTTGCCCAAGCTGGTCTCAAATTCCTGGGCTCAAGCGATCCTCGCACCTTGGCCTCCCAAAGTGTTGAGAATTCAGGTGTGAGGCAATGTGCCTGACCTAAATGTCACCTTTTTTTTTTTTTTTTGAGACTGAGTCTCTCTCTGTCGCCCAGGCTGGAGTGTAGTGGCGTGATCTCAGCCCACTGCAACCTCTGCCTCCCGGGTTCAAGCAATTCTGCCTCAGCCTCCCAAGTAGCTGAGACTACAGACACCCATCACTATGCTGGCTGTTTTGTATTTTTGTTGAGATGGGGTTTCACTACGTTGGACAGGCTGGTCTTGAACTCCTGACCTTGTGATTCACCCACCTCGGCCTCTCAAAGTACTGGGATTAAAGGCATGAGCCACCACACCCGGCCAAATGTCTCTTTTTTGGTAAGTCGGGAGATGCAGCTCTTGAGCAAATCAGAGGCTATATAATCAAGACAGAAAGGAAAAATTAATTCATCAGAAAGTTTATACATACAATTATGAAAAAAAAATCAGTAACATAAAATACACACCAAAAAACAGGCCAGGCATGGTGGCTCACACCTGTAAGCCCAGCACTTTAGGAGGCCGAGGCAGGCAGATCACAAAGTCAAGAGATCAAGACCATCCTGGCCAACATGGTAAAACCCTGTCTCTATTAAAAAATATAAAAATTAGCTGGGCATGGTGGTGCATGCCTGTAGTCCCAGCTACTCGAGAGGCTGAGGCAGAAGAATTGCTTGAACCCGGGAGGCAGAGGTTGCAGTGAGCCGAGATCACGCCACTGCACTCCAGCCTGATGCCTGGCGACAGAGCAAGACTCTGCCTCAAAACTAAAAAATAGGTGGGTATGGTGGTGCACACCTGTGATCCCAGCTACTTGGGAGGCTGAAATAAAAGGATTCCTTGAGCCCAGGAGTTCAAGGCTGCAGTGAGCTGTGATCACACAACTGCACTCTAGCCTGGGAGACAGAGTGAGACCCTGCCTCAAAAAAAAAAATTTCTAGCAGTAACTCCCTATCAGTACATAAGACAGTGGCTCTCAACCATGGGTGACTGAGCCCCCCCGCACAGTCACCCATGGTTGAGAGATTCATACTCTTTTGCATGAGAGATTCATACTCCTATGCAAAAACCTACTAATGATTGTATTAAAATCACTTATTTTGGGTTTTGTTTTGTGTGTGTGTGTGTTTTTTAATGGAGTCACCCTGTCACCCAGGCTGGAGTGCAATGGCACAATCTCGGCTCACTGCAACCTTTGCCTCCTGGGTTTAAATGACTCTCTTGCCTCAGGCTCCAGAGTACCTAGGATTAAAGGCACTTGCCACTACGCCCAGTTAATTTTTGTATTTTTAGTAGAGACAGGGTTTCACCATGTTGGTCAGGTTGGTCTCGAACTCTTGACCTTGTGATCTACCTGCCTTGGCCTCCCTAAGTGCTGAGATTACAGGTGTGAGCCACTATGCCCTGCTTAATCATTTATTTTGCATGAAACATCTTATTAAGAATATGAACTTTCAAAGACAGCCATTTATCAACATGCTAAATGTTACTTTTTGAAAATCATCTCAACAGTATGGTACAGGTATTGATTGACTTACGACCTGTGCAACTTAAAACCATTCGACTTAACGACCACAATCGCTAGCCACGACTGCTCCGCGTCTGGCAGCGCAAACGTTGCCCAGCTGGGTGTATGACAGTGCGGACCAGCTTCCAGCAGCACTACCATCTCCACGTGCACCATTTCAACTGTACATATAGCCTACTCAACTTACGAGCAAATCATGTTATGACTGTTCCGCAGTGGTCGTAAGTCAAGCACTGCCTGTACTTGCTCAAAGTCCTCAGAAGTTAAGGTCAGCAGATCCAGCTCTTGAGCACACCAGAGACTAATCAGGAGAGAAAGGAAAAATCAGTCCACCAGAACTAGCTGTAATTCTTTCATTGATCCTGACCACTCCTTATTCTTCATTTTCATTTCACCACCACTTCTGTCGAACTCTATCTTTTCAAAAACCTGGAAGACTGCCATAGATCACAGCCCAGCAACTTTGGTTTTTAATTTAATTTAATTTTATTTTATTTATTTTTTTTTTTTTTGAGACGGAGTTTCGCTCTTGTTGCCCAGGCTGGAGTGCAATGGCGCGATCTCGGCTCACCGCAACCTCCGCCTCCTGGGTTCAGGCAATTCTCCTGCCTCAGCCTCCTGAGTAGCTGGGATCACAGGCACGCACCACCATGCCCAGCGAATTTTTTGTATTTTTAGTAGAGACAGGGTTTCACCATGTTGACCAGGATGGTCTCGATCTCTTGACCTCGTGATCCACCCGCCTCGGCCTCCCAAAGTGCTGGGATTACAGGCTTGAGCCACCGCGCCCGGCCGGTTTTTAATTTTAAATGTCAGCCAGAAAAAAGGGAAAGGCAGTCAGCATTTTGAGTGAGGGTGGAGGTGTATTTACTCAAGAATGCTGACTGGCGGCGCAGACTACCTTCTGATATTAAGGCTTTGGACATTCTCCTTTGACTCATTTTTCCATCCCATATTTATTTCAATTCAGCAATTTATTCTGACCAGGTTAGTGTTCCTCCTCCCAGGACTCACAGAGGACTGTGATTAGATCATCACCTCTTTTTGCCACATACTCAAGATGATCATTTCAAATAGATGGGAGAAAATCAAATTCTCTACTTCCAAATTAAATTTGAATATTACTAGCTCCTTACAAATGCCCTTCTGGCCGGGCGCAGTGGCTCATGCCTGTAATCCCAGAACTCTGGGAAGCTGAGGCGGGTGGATCATTTGAGGTCAAGTGTTGGACACCAGGCCAGAAGTGGTGGCTCGCACCTGTAATCCCAGCACTTTGGGAGGTCAAGGCAGGTGGATCACTTAAGGTTAGGAGTTCAAGAATAGCCGGACTAACATGGTGAAACCCCATCTCTACTAAAAATACAAAAATTAGCCAGGTGTGATGGTGGGTGCCTATAATCCCAGCTACTTGGGAGGCTAAGACAGGAGAATCATTTGAACCAGGAAGGCAGAGGTTGCAGTCAGCCAAGATCACACCATTGCACTCCAGCCTGGGCAACAAGAGTGAAATTCCGTCTCTAAAGAAAAGAGCTGGAGATCAGCCTGACCCAACATGGTGAAACCCTGTCTCTACTGCTGGGTGCGGTGGCTCACGCCTATAATCCCAGCACTTTGGGAGGCTGAGGCAGGTGGATCACGAGGTCAGGAGATTGAGACCATCCTGGCTAACAAGGTGAAACCCCCTCTGTACTAAAAATACAAAAAATTAACCGGACATGCTGGCACGTGACTGTAGTCCCAGCTACTCAGGAGGCTGAGGCAGGAGAGTTGCTTGAACCCAGAAAGCAGAAGTTGCAGTGAGCCAAGATCATGCCACTGCACTCCAGCCTGGCCAACAGAGTGAGACTTTGTCTCAAAAAAAAAAAAAAAAAAAAAAAATAGCCAGATGTGGTGGTGTGTGCACCTGGGGTCCCATAGTCCCAGCTACTCAGTAGGCTGAGGCAGGAGAATTGCTTGAACTGGGAGGTAGAGGTTGCAGTGAGCTATCGGGCAACTGCACTCCAGCCTGAGCGACAGAGCGAGACTCTCTCTTAAAGAAAAAAAAAAAAAAGAAAGAAACTCTGTCTCTACTAAAAATACAAAAATTAGCCAGGTGTGGTAGTAAGCACCTGTAATACCAGCTACTTGGGAGGCTGAGGCAGGAGAATCACTTGAACCAGGGAGGCAGAGGTTGCGGTGAGCTAAGATCACACCATTCCACTCCAGCCTGGGCAACAAGAGTGAAACTCCATCTCAAAAAAAAAAAAAAAAGAGTAGAAGATCAGCCTGACCAACATGGTGAAGCCCCGTCTCTACTAAAAATATAAAATCAACCAGGCCTGACAGAACATCCCAGTAATCCCAACTACTGGGGAGGCCGAGGCAAGAGAATCACTTGAACCCAGGAGGCGGAGGTTGCAGTGAGCCAAGATCACGCCACTGCACTCCAGCCCTGTCAACAAAGTGAGACTGTCTCAAAAAAAAAAAAAAAAGGGAAAACGTCCTCTGTACAGATACCAGTAACTACAAAACTGATTATCAATCTGGTTAAATAACATTCTTAGAACTATGTGAAGATGATAAATGTCTAACATCAGCCTGAACCGAAGTTCCAGATGGGAAAGAACACTATTCCAAACCCCGTGATCATCAGTAGGCTTTATTCAACCATTAGACTTATGCTGCACTGAAAGACAGTCCACTCCCTTCCACTGTATCTTCACTTTGGGGTCTGCTGTTGGGCCTCTATTTGCCTCTATCCTTCTTCTCCCTCCCCTTGACCCGGTCGTCTCTGAAGTCCCTCTCTCTCTCCCAGTCATTTTCGGGCCACACCCTGGGTGGCTCTCTTTCTTGCCATCTCTTCTCCCGGCCCCTGTCATGGTCTCGATCCCTTGTCCTCGAGTCCCAGTGCCTTTCTCGGGATCGAGATCGCTCCCGCCTTTCCCGTTTTCCCTCTCTATTATAGAGGTCGTTTTTAACGACTGGCAAGTTAATAGGTTTTCGAAAAGGCCGGTCCCGTCCCCCAAATCTCAGTTGCCCAGACTCCTTTTTCCCCCCCAGACCGCCTCCAAGTCGCCGAGGGATCCACCCTTTGAGAGTCCTTTCCAGCTCGTAGTCCACAAATATCTCATGTTGGTCAATAACCAAGCCGTCGGCATCTCGGTAAGCTTTGATCACGGCACGCTCCTCCTTGAATTCGATGAAGGCGTAGCCCTTTGAAAAGCCTGTGACCAAGTCCCTGACCAGCCGAAGCCGCCGGATGTCACCATAGCGGGAAAAGACTTCCTTTAATTTGTCCTCCTTTGTCTGCAAGTTTAGTCTGGCCACAAACAGGGTGAGGAGGGGATCTCCTATGACACCTTTGTTGGGGACATATCGTGCCAGCATTGCCCTCCAGACTGCGCGGTCATGTGGGTCTTCATCGGTGCCATCGATGCTACCCGCTTTGAGTGGATCATACTCCTTGGCGATGGGCACCCAATCGTTCATGTTCTGAGAATGATAACAGCAAGTGTGGATGCGGCATCTACTCTGAGCCACTCATTCAACCCTTACAACAACCCCATGAAACAGATACCACCAATCACCCCTTCTTGAAGATAGGAAAGGAAGGGGACAGCCACAGGGGCTAAGTCCTTCCCACTAGTAAGTGGGGGAGACAGCATCAAAGCCAGGCAGTCGTGCTCCAGAGAAGCCCTCACCCACTCCTGCAAATGCCCTCTCGGGAAGCAGAGGATGGCATGCTTGGGTTTCCTCCATACATGCATTATCTGGCTCAGCCACTTAAGGGCACTTACCACATGACAATGTGGCAGCGTGGATCAAAACTCAGACTTCCCTTTCAGAGCTTTTAAAATGATCACAGGAAAACTAGCCCAGGAACTGCTTGTGGAAAATGGCATTTTAAAAACTCTACTACCAAGAATTTCAAACAAATACCAACATAGAGAATCATATAATAACCGTCCACAAACTTCTCACCTGGCTCAGCTAGAACCTCCACGTGCCTGTGGCCAGAATATTCTGCCCCCAGGTAATTCTGAAACAAATTCTAGATCTCAGAGGCTGGGCGCGGTGGCTCAAGCCTGTAATCCCAGCACTTTGGGAGGCCGAGGCGGGTGGATCACGAGGTCAAGAGATCGAGACCATGCTGGTCAACATGGTGAAACCCCGTCTCTACTAAAAATGAAAAATTAGCTGGGCATGGTGGCACGTGCCTGTAGTCCCAGCTACTCAGGAGGTTGAGGCAGGAGAATTGCCTGAACCCAGGAGGCGGAGGCTGTGGTGAGCCGAGATCGCGCCATTGCACCCCAGCCTGGGTAACAAGAGTGAAACTCCGACTCAAAAAAAAAAAAAAAAAAAAAAAAAAAAAAATTCTAGATCTCACATCATTCATAATTTTTTTACTGTGCATCATTAAAAGATACAGACTTTTTTAAAACTACAAGAGAAAATGAACATTTGGATACACCATTTTGCAGTAAACAGATAACAAAGCTAAAGCTACGTGACTCAGTAGTGGGTTATTTGGTTCAAAAGGAATGTGGGATTTCTTCTCAGCTCCCTAGCTGATAATCCGGTTATGCCTGGCAGCATGAGAATTTACTGTAATGGTCATTTTTTTGCCTAGCAAGCACACTGCAGTTCTTATTCCTTCTGATACATAATTAATTCGTGGGAATCTTTGCTGGAATAATAAAATGCTTACTAACATTTCAGACCCAGCTAATGCTTATGTGACCAACCTACGAAACTACAGAGCCAATGCTGAAATATGTTACTTACACACCTTGGCTGGCTGAGCATGGTGGCTCACGCCTGTAAGCCCAGCACTTTGGGAAGCCGAGGTGAGCAGATCACAAGGTCAGGAGTTGAAGACCAGTCTGGCCTTCTGTCTCTACTAAAAATACAAAAATTAGCCAGGCATGGTGGTGGGTGCCTGTAATCCCAGATACTCAAGAGTCTGAGGCAGAGAATTGCTTGAACCAGGAAGCAGAGGGTGCAGTGAGCCAAGATCACACCACTTCACTCTAGCCTGAGCAACAGAGCAAGACTCTGTCTCAAAAAAAAAAAAAAAAAAAAAAAAAACCTTGGCTAAGGTCAGGCATGGCTCAAGCCCATAGCTATAGCACTTTGGGAGGCCAAGGCTGGAGGATCACTTGAGTCTAGGAGTTCAAGACCAGCCATTTCAATTAAAAAAATAATAAAATAAAAAAGAACTTTGGGGCTGGGTGCAGTGGCTCATGGCTGTAATCCCAGCACTTTGAGAGGCCAAGACAGACAGATCATGAGGTCAGGAGATCGGGGCCATCCTGACCAACATGCTGAAACCCCATCTCGACCAAAATGCAAAAAATTAGCTGGGTGTGGTGGCACACACCTGTAGTCCCAGCTACTCAGGAGGCTGAAGCAGGGGAATTGCTTGAACCTGAGTGGCAGAAGTTAATAGTGAGCCGAGATTGCGCCACTGGATTCCAGCCTGGGAGGCAAAGTGAGGCTCTGTCTCAAATAAATAAATAAATAAATAAATAAATAAATAAATAAAAAGAACCTTAGCTGTGCATGGTGGCTCACGTCTGTAATCTCAACTTTGGGAGGCCAAGGCAGGAGGATTGCTTGAGGCCAGGAGTTCAAGACCAGTATGGGCAACATAGGGAGACCCTGTCTCTAAAAAAAATATTTTTTATTTAAAAAGATCTTAAAACACAGGATGTGCACATGTACCCCAGAGCCCAAAGTACAATTAAAAAAAAAAAAGATCTTAAAACTTAAAAACTAAAAATGAAGGCCAGGTGTGGTAGCTCATGCCTGTAATCCCAGCACTTTGGGAGGCTGAGGCCAGTGGATCACCTGAGGTCAGGAATTTGAGACCACTTGGCCAACACGGTGAAACTCCATCTCTACTAAAAATACAAAAATTAGCCGGGCACGGTGACATGCACCTGTAGTCCCAGCTACTCATGATGTTGAGGCAGGAGAATCACTTGAACCCAGGAGGCAGAGGTTGCAGTGAGCCGAGATCATGCCACTGCACTCCAGCCTGGGCAAGACTGAGTGAGACTCCGTCTCAAAAAAAAAAAAAAGAAAAAAAAAAATTGGCCCAGCACAGTGGTTCACACCTGAAATCCCAGTACATTAGGAGGCCAGGAGCTCAGGAGTTCAGGAGTTGGAGACCAGCCTGGGCAACATATCAAGAGCTCATCTCTACTAAAATTAAAAAAATATTAGTCAGGCATGGTGTTGCACACATGTAGTCCCAGCTACTTGGAAGGCTGAGACAGGCGGATGGCTTGAGCCTTGGAAGTCGAAGCTGCAGCGAGCCCTGATCGTGCCACTGTACTCCGGCCTGAGCAACAGTGTGATCCTGTCTCAAATCAAAAACAAAAAACAGAAAAACAGGTTTCTGTGAAATATGTATGGTAGTTCTCATTCCTAACAGCATCTTTCCATAATATTTATTAAAATATCTGTAACTCTTTTCCTCTTACTCAAATTTTCCTCAAGGATCTTTCTGCTTTATTTCTTCCTCAGTTGATGGGTTATGTAGAAGGAGCGGTTACTTACTGGTGAACTGTGAATTTTTTTCCCCCTCAGTAAAGAAAACAAACACCTATAGAATAAAATCCAAAGTCGACGGCACTGCACTCAAGACCTCTCACCCTGGGTCTGCTGGCTCATGCCTGAAATCCTAGCAATTTAGGAGGCCAAGACAGGAGGATCGCTTGAAGTCAGGAGTTCAAGACCAGCCTGACCAACATGGTTGAAACCCCATATCTACTAAAAATGCAAAAAATTAGCTGGGCATGGTGGTGTGTGTCTATAATCCCAGCTAATCGGGAGACTGAGGCAGGAGAATGGCTTGAACCTGGGAGGCAAAGGTTGCAGTGAGCCAAGGTCACGCCACTGCACTCCAGCCTCCACAACAGAGCGAGACTGTCTCAGAAGAAGGGGGGAAAAAAAGAACTCTGACCCTCACTTAGTTTCTCACCACATCCCATCATAAAACATATTCTTCCCAGCATTTTGGAAGGCCGAGACAGGTGGTTCATGAGGTCAGGAGTTCGAGACCAGTCTGGCCAAATAGTGTAACCCTGTCTCTACCAAAAACTAAAAAAAACTAGCCAGGCGGCTGTAATCCCAGCTACTCAGGAGGCTGAGGCAGGAGAATCACGTGAACCTGGGAGGCACAGGTTCCAGCAAGCTGAGATCGCACCACTGCACTCCAGCGCAGGCAACAGTGTGAGGCTCCATCTCAGAAAAGAAAAAAAAAAAAAAAAAAAAAACTATTCTTTTTTATTTTTTGCTGATCCTTTCAACAGGCACAAACCCTGTTTGTAAACCACACAGGTTTGCTCCTCCCTCCCTGAATATGCCCTAATTCCCCAGCCCCATTCTTTCCCAGTACAATTTTTCTTTCTTTTTGGCCTCAACCACTTGTGTGAACATCTCAGTATGATTTCCTCTGCTGGGAATATCCTCTCCCTTTCTGTCTCCCTCATACCCACTTTTGGAAATTCTACTGGGCCTGTCAAGTCCAGCTTCAGCTCCCTCCACTATGAAGCAATTGTGTCTCTGCCACAGCTCGATGAACCTTCTTAAGTTCTGACCATGTTTTGCCCAACACACAGTAAACACTCTTCAGCGGTAGCTCCAGATCCTAGGATGCTTTCTGATAAATGCTGGGGAACTGAACCAACGTCGATCAAAAATCAGAACTGACCAGGCACAGTGGCTCACGACTATAATTGCGACACTTTGGGAGGCCGGGGTGGGCAGATCATGAGGTCAGGAGTTCAAGACCAGCCTGGCCAACATAGTGAGACCCCATTTCTACGTAAAACACAAAAATTAGCTGGGCGTGGTGGCAGGTGCCTGTAATCCCAGCTACTTGGGAGACTAAGGCAGGAGAATCACTTGAACCCGGGAATGTCAGAGGTTTCAGTGAGCTGAGATCGTGACACTGCACTCCAGCCTGGGTGACATAGCGAGACCCTGTCCGAAAAAAGAAAATCATGTAACTTTTTTTTAGTCCAAATCAAGCAAAGCTGATCATTTCACTGAGAACAAAAAAGCAGGACATTACACTGTTTACCACCACGTGGTAAAAGGAGGGCAATATTTCTGTCATCATCAACAAACTTTGCAGAGGCTGCCTCTCTGCTGTCAGTAAAGAACGAAAAACAGATGGAGTGACAGAAGGAGCACAGGATGAGAGGGAGACAATTGCAGTCGTGGTCTGCGCTTTGGCTCTAACTCAATTTGTGTCTTCTCTCATGGCTAGAATTTCTCCATCTGAAACAAAGAAGAGGCTGGGCATGGTGGCTCATGCCTGTAATCCCAGCACTTTGGGAGGCCAAGACAGGAGGCTCCCTTGAGCCCAGGAGTTCAAGACAAGCCTGGGCAACATGGTGAGACCCTGTCATCTACTTAAAAAAAGAAAAAAAAGGCCCAGGCAGGTGGCTCACAACTATAATCCCAGCACTTTGGGAGGTGGAGGCGGGTGGATCATGAGGTCAGGAGTTCGAGATCAGCCTGGACAACATAGTGAAACTGCGTCTCTACTAAAGACACAAACATTACCCAGGCGTGGTGGCACATGCCTGTAATCTCAGCTACTCAGGAGGCTCAGGTAGGAGAGTAGCTTGAACCCAGGAGGCGGAGGTTGCAGTGAGCCAAGATCATGCCACTGCACTCCAGCCTGGGCGATAGGGCGACTTTGTCTCAAAAAAAAAAAGAAAGAAAAGGAAGGAAAGGAAGGAAGAGAGAATAGAAGAGATGTCACTACATTACTTCAATAGAGAATTCCTGAGCTAGTATTCTCTATAACAAGCTCATTCTACTCGGCCTAAAATTCTGAGTTTAATCTTACTCCCCCACCTCCATCACCTGGTGGCAGGATAAAGGACTATGATTATAGCTAACTTATACTGAACATGTAGGAGGTGCCAACCACTGTACTAAGCTTTTTTTTTAATTATTTTTTTATTTTTTTGAGACAAGTCTTGCTCTGTTGCCCAGGCTGGAGTACAGTGGAACGGTCATGGCTCACTGCAGCCTCAACCTCCTGGGCTCAAGCAATCCTCCCACTCCAGCCTTCTGAGTACCTGGGATTGCTTACTATGCACCATCATACCCAGCTGTCTTTTTTGTTGTTTTTTATTTTGTAGAGATGGGGTCTCACTATATTGCATAGGCCGGTCTTGAACTCCTGGGCTCAAGCTATCCTCCTGCCTCAGCCTCCCACTGGGATTACAGGTGTGAGCCACTGTACCCAGCCTGTAATAGCCTCTTAACTCCTTCACTTCTCAACAACACCAGTACTTAGGAATAATATTATTACCATTTCAGATGAGCAAGGTCAGACACAAAACAGCAGTCTTTTGTCTCAAATCCTAAAGCTAATTAGTAGCCCAGTGGAGGAGTTAGAACCGGGGTGGTATGGACTCCAGAGATGGAGCTCTTACTCATTTCCTCTGATGCTTTTAAAATACAAGGTATTGGAGATAAGGAGGTTAAAAGAAACACACAAACTAGTATTCTGGGTGTCTTGAGGCTGAGACCCACCCCTCCTCCACTGAAGGAAAAGAACCCCTCCCCATTCAACATTAAAAAGTCACATGGGGCCAGGTCCGGTGGCTCATGCCTGTAATCCTAGCACTTTGGGAGGCAGAGACGGGCAGATAATTTGAAGTCAGGAGTTCAAGGCCAACATGGTGAAACCCTGTCTCTACCCAAAATACAAAAATTAGCCAGGTGTGGTGGTGCACACCTGTAATCCCAGCTACTTGGGACACTGAGACAGAGAATCACTTGTATCCGGGAGGCAGAAGTTGCAGTGAGCCACGATCACGCCACAGCACTCAAGCCTGGGCAACAGAGTGAGACTCCATCTCAAAAAAAAAAAAAAAAAGTCACAAGGATCTACCAAATAAAACTGATATTATTGTACACAGACCTCCTGTTCAAAGCTTTAAGACTTTTTCAAATTAAAATGGAAGATAATTATAAAGGGGTAAGCATGGACTTTGTTCTCTCTCTCATCTGCATGCTTCTATAGATACCAACCGCTGGTTTCATTGTTTCTCAATCTTTCTAGATGTAGTTCCTCCCTTGCAGCGTTAGGTTGAGATTTCCTACAACAATCTCCTTCGATTTTTATATTCTTTTTTTTTTTTTTTTTTTTTTTTTTGAGACAAAGTCTCCCTCTGTCACCCGGGCTGGAGTGCAATGGCCAATCTTGGCTCACTGCAACCTCTGCCCCCCAGGTACAAGCGATTCTCTGTCTCGGTGTCCCAACTAGCTGGGATTACAGGTGTGCATCACCACACCTGGCTTTCACCACGTTGGCCGGGCCGGTCTCCAACTCCTGACCTCAGGTGACCCGCCTGTCTCAGCCTCCCAAAGTGCTGAAATTACAGGTGTGAACCACCACGCCCAGCCTCATTCTCTCATTTTATTCATCAACAGATGAGAGCAGAAATGAATGATGGGGGTCAGGTGCGGTGGCCCACACGTGTAATCCCAGCACTTTGGGAGGCCGAGGCCGGTGGATCATTTGAGCTCAGTAAATGTTGAGCTTCAGGATTCTTATTGTGAAATGTAGCTAAATGTCACTTAACTAGATTTTTGTTAAGATTAGATAATATAGGCTGGGCGCGGTGGCTCAAGCCTGTAATCCCAGCACTTTGGGAGGCCGAGGCGGGTGGATCATGAGGTCAAGGGATCGAGACCATCCTGGTCAACATGGTGAAACCCCGTCTCCACTAAAAATACAAAAAAGTAGCTCGGCATGGTGGCGCGTTCCTGTAATCCGAGCTACTCAGGAGGCTAAGGCAGGAGAATTGCCTGAACCCAGGAGGCGGAGGTTGCGGTGAGCCGAGATCGCGCCATTACTCTCCAGCCTGGGTAACAAGAGCGAAACTCCGCCTCAAAAAAAAAAAAAAAAAAAAATTAGATAATATAGCGTCTATGAAAATATAATTACAAATTACTATACAAATTTAGAAAAATTTTAGCCAGGCACGCAGTGGCTCACGCCTGTAACACTAACAGTTTGAGAGGCCGAGGCTGGAGGATCGCTTGAGGCCAGAAATTCGAAACCAGCCTGGGCAACAATGTGAGACCCCATTTCAATCAATCAATCAATCTTCTGGGCCTGGGGTGGCGCCTATGGTCCCAGATACTTGGGAGGCTGGAACGGGAAAATCGCTTGACCCGGGACGTCGAGGCGGCAGTGAGCCAAGATCCCGCCACTGCTCCAGCCTAGGCGACTCCCTGTCTCTGGGGGGGAAGTGGGGGGGAAATTAAGCCTTTCCTTCCAGGGTCTTCAGAGTAAGACTTGACCGCTCCTGTGGGGAGCAAAACCGAAGGCGGGACCCACAAAGCCCCCCGGGCATGCGCAGTGGGCTTCGGAGGCAAACACGGAAGTCTCCGTGGAAAAGCCCATCCTCCCCATCCAGCCTCCAGCGTGCCCGCCGACCCTCAAGGCCGCTCCCCCGCCCCTCTCCTTTTGTGGGCGCCGCAGGGCGGAAGGGGCCATCCTTCCAGCCCAGCCCTCGTCCCCGCTCCTCGCAACGCAAGCCAGAATGTCGACCCTTTGCCAAGTTTCAACATGGCGGCCCACAGAGGCGCGGACACAGCGTCCAGGCCGCACTCCCTTTTCCTTCTCTCCAGCCTGACTCCCGCTCCCTCCGAGCCGCTCGCACTCACCTCGGCAAAGCTGGAGCTACCTTCCCACCGAGACAGGCGAGCGGCTTGCAGGCGACGGCAGATTCTCCGCGCCGGCCGCGACCCGACCTTTACATTGGTAGCTGCAGATTCGCCGCCGACGCTCGTTTCCTGTTTGCTTTTAGTTTAAAACTTTATTCACGTGGCCAGGGGCGGTGGCTCACGCCCGTGATCCCAGCACTCCGGGAAGCCGAGGATGGCGAATCACGAGGTCAGGAGGGCGAGGCCATCGTGGCTAACGCGGTGAAACCCCGTCTCTACTAAAAACACAAAAAATTAGCCGGGGGTGTTGGTGATTGACTGTGGTCCCAGCTACTCGGGAGGCTGAGGCAGGAGAATCACTTGAACCCTGGAGGCGGAGGTTGTAGTGAGCCGAGATCGCGCCACTACGTTCCAGCCTGGCGACAGAGACTCCATCTGAAAATAAATAAATAAATAAAAAATAAAAGCCGGGCGCGGTGGCTCAAGCCTGTAATCCCAGCACTTTAGGAGGCCGAGGTGGGCGGATCACGAGGTCGAGAGATCGAGGCCATCCTGGTCAACATGGTGAAACCCCGTCTCTACTAAAAATATAAAACATTAGCTGGGCATGGTGGTGCGTGTCTGTAATCCCAGCTACTCAGGAGGCTGAGGCAGGAGAATTGCCTGAACCCAGGAGGCGGAGGTTGCGGTGAGCCGAGATCGCGCCATTGCACTCCAGCCTGGGTAACAAGAGCGAAACTCCATCTCAAAAAAAAAAAAATTTTTTTTTAAAAATAAAAAATAAATAAAAAATAAAAATGTATTATTGAGCAAAAAAAAATGCAACATCGATATTTTAAATTTTTATATTTGAGACGGTGGAGGGCATCTGTAGTTTCGGCTGTTGGGGAGGCTGAGTCATGAGGCTTGAAGCCAGGAGTTCAAGTTCAGACTGGGCAACAGAGCAAGACCCCTATGTTTTAAACACACACACACACACACACACACACACACACACACGAGTTGTATGTACAGCACATGCAATGGAATACTATTCCTCCTTAAAAAAGAATGAAATTCTCATTGCTACAACATCGTGGATGAACCTAGAAGACATGCTAAGTGAAAGAAGCATAAGGACAAACAATGTATGCTTCCACTTATATGAGGGACCTAGGATAGTCAAATTCATAGTTAGAGAGTAGAATAGTGGTTACCAGGGTCCGCCATGGGTGTTAGGAGGATGGCGAGTTATTGTTTAATAGATACAGAGGTTCAATTTGGGACGACAAAGAGGTTCTGGAGATAGTACGGATGGTTTCACAACAATGTGAATCTACCTAATGTTATTTAATAGTTAAAACGGACCAGCCGGGCGGCAGTGTATCACACCTGTAATCCCAGCATTTCTGGAGGCCAAGGTGGGTGGGTCACGAGGTCAGGAATTCAAGACCAGCCTGGCCAACAACATAGTGAAACCCTGTCTCTACTAAAAATACAAAAATTAGCTAGGCATGGTGGTGGGTGCCTGTAGTCCCAGCTGCTTGGGAGGCTGAAGCAGAAGAATTGCTTGAACCCGGGAGTGGGAGGTTGCAGTGAGCCGAGATTGCACCACTGCACTCCAGCCTGGGTGACAGAGCAAGATTCAGTCCCAAAAAAAAAAAAAAAAAGTCTCCTGGGCGACCCAGTGAGAGTTTGTCTCAAAAAAAAAAAAAAAGGCCGGGCGCGGTGGCTCAAGCCTGTAATCCCAGCACTTTGGGAGGCCGAGGCGGGTGGATCACGAGGTCGAGAGATCAAGACCATCCTGGTTAACACGGTGAAACCCCGTATCTACTAAAAATACAAAAAATTAGCTGGGCATGGTGGCACGTGCCTGTAATCCCAGCTACTCAGGAGGCTGAGGCAGGAGAATTGCCTGAACCCAGGAGGCGGAGGTTGCGGTGAGCCGAGATCGTGCCATTGCACTCCAGCCTGGGTAACAAGAGCGAAACTCCATCTCAAAAAAAAAAAACAAAAACAAAAAACAGGTAAGGTGTCTCACGCCTATAATCTCAGCAATTTGGGAGGCCAAGGAAGGCAGATTACTTGAAGCCAGAAGTTCAAGACCAGCCTACCCAACATGGCACAGCCCCATCCCTACTAAAAACACAAAAATTAGCCAGGCATTTTGGCACACGCCTTTAATCCTAACTACTCTAGAGGCTTCTGAGGCTCAAGAATTGCTTGAACTCAGGACGCAGAGTTTGCAGTCAGCCAAGATCCGGCCACTGCACCCCAGCCTGGATGACAGAGTGAGACTATGACTCAAATTAAAAAAAGTTTAATCCCATTCAGGCCATCTCTAGTAAAAATACAAAAAAATTAGCTGGGTGTGGCGGCACATGCCTGTAGTCCCAGCTACTTGAGAGGCTGAGGCAGGAGAATCACTTGAACCCAGGAGGCAGAGGTTGCAGTAAGCTGAGATTGCACCACTGCACTCCAGCCTGGACCACAGAGCTAGACTCCATCTCAAAAAAATACAAATTAAAAAATAGTAAAAACAAGGCAAAATGCATGGCTCACGCCTGTAATCCTAACACTTTGGGAGGCTAAGGCAAGAGGATCAGCTGAGCCCAGAAGTTTGAGGCTGCAATGAGCTATGAGCATACCACTTTACTCCAGCCTGACAGAGGGAGACTCTGTCTCTAAAAAAAAAAAAAGAAAGAAAAGAAAAGAAAGGCCAGGCATGGTGGCGCACACCTGTAATCCCAGCACTTTGAAAGGCCAAGGAGGACAGATCACGAGGTCAGGAGTTCAAGACCAGCCTGACCAACATGGTAAAACCCCATCTCTACCAAAAATACAAAAATTATCCCGGCATGTGGCGAGCACCTGTAATCCCAGCTACTCAGGAGGCTAAGGCAGGATACTCACTTGAACCCAGGAGGTGGAGGTTACAGTCAGCCGAGATCGCGCCACCGCACTCCAGCCTGGGTGACAGAGCAAGACTCAGTCTCAAAAAAAAAAAAAAAAGGCAAAAAGGTAAATTTCATGTTACATATACATTAAAATGTCTGTGCACCCTGGTAGCAATAAGCATAACGTAGCACCTAGATCTTGGTTTTTAATATCATTCTCCAATGAAAGTAGCCAGTGCTCCTTAGAGAAATAGCTGACTCTAAAACTGGGACAAAAAATACTCCAGAAGGCCGGGTGTAGTGACTCATGCCTGTAACCCCAGCACTTTGGGAGGCTGAGGCAGGTGGATCACTTGAGCCCAGGAGTTCAAGACCAACCTGGGCAACATGGTAAGCCGAGATGGTGCCGCTGTACTCCAACCTGGAGCAAGACCCTGTCTCAAACAAATAAAAAATAAAAAATGAAGCCAGGTGCAGTAGCTCAGGACAGTAATAGCAGCACTTTGGGAGGCCAAGGCAGGCAGATCGCTTGAAGTCAGGAGTTCCAGACCAGCCTAGGCAACATGGCAAAACCTGGTCTCTAATAAAAATACAAAAATTAGCCAGATGTGGTGATGCACGCCTGTGGTCCCAGCTCCTCGGGAGCCTGAGATGGGAGGATCACTGGAACCCAGGAGGCTGAGGTTACAGTGAGCAGAGATTGGGCCACTGCACTCCAGCCTGGACGACAGAGCAAGATTCTGTCTCAAAACATAAATAGGCCAGGCGCAGTGGCTCACGCCTGTAATCCCTGCACTTTGGGAGGCCAAGCCGGGTGGATCATGTGAGGTCAAGAGTTCGAGACCAGCCTGGCCAACATAATGAAACCCTGTCTCTACTAAAAATACAAAAAATCAGCCAGGCGTGGTAGTGGACACCTGTAATCTCAGCTACTCAGGAGGCTGAGGCAGGCGAATCACTTGAACCTGGGAGGCGGAGGTTGCCATAAGCCAAGATCACACCACTGCACTCCACTCTGGGCAAAAAGAGCAAAATTCCATCTCAAAAAATAAATAAATAAATAAATAAATAAATAAATAAATAAATATCTGCCAGTCCCTACTGATATAAATAAATGATTGAATAAAGTGGGGAGAAGAGGCAAATCTCCCATGCAGAATTGCAAATAACTTATGAAGACAACTCCTCTCCAGAAAGTAGAGCAAGCCTAGGCAACATAGTGAGAACTCATTTCTTTTTTTTTTTTTGAGACGGAGTTTCGCTCTTGCTACCCAGGCTGGAGTGCAATGGCGCGATCTCGGCTCACCGCAACCTCCGCCTCCTGGGTTCAGGCAATTCTCCTGCCTCAGCTTCCTGAGTAGCTGGGATTACAGGCACACGCCACCATGCCCAGCTAATTTTTTGTATTTTTAGTAGAGACGGGGTTTCACCGTGTTGACCAGGATGGTCTCGATCTCCTGACCTCGTGATCCACCCGCCTCAGCCTCCCAAAGTGCTGGGATTACAGGTTTGAGCCACCGGGCCCGGCTGTGAGAACTCATTTCTAAAAAAAAAAAAAAAAATTAGACCAGGCACAGTGGCTTATGCCAAAGCAGGAGGATCACTTGAGCGTAGACATTTGAGACCAGCCTGGGCAACTTAGTGAGATCCCGTCTCTATAAAAAAACTTAAAGGTTTAAATAAATAAATAAAAGCTTAGTTTCTCAGTTGTACCAGCCACATTTCCAGCTCTTAATAGCCTCATGTGGCTAGTGGCTATCATCTTTTTTTTTTTTTTTTTTTTTTGGAGCTGGAATGTCACTCTCTTGCCCAGGCTGGAGTGCAGTGGCACGATCTTGGCTCGCTGCAACCGCCACCTCCCAGGTTCAAGCAATTCTCCTGCCTCAGCCTCCCAAGTAGCTGAGACTACAGGCACCCACCACCAAGCCCAGCTACTTTTTGTATTTTAATAGAGATGAGGGTTTCACCACGTGGGCCAGGCTGGTTTCAAACTCCTGATACCCTGAGCCACCGCGCCCGGCTTTTTTTTTTTTTTTTTTTTTTTTGAGACGGAGTTTTGCTCTTGTTGCCCAGGCTGGAGTGCAATGGCGTGATCTCGGCTCACCGCAACCTCCGCCTCCTGGGTTCAGGCAATTCTCCTGCCTCAGCCTCCTGAGTAGCTGGGATTACAGGCACGCGCCACCATGCCCAGCTAATTTTTTGTATTTTTAGTAGAGACGGGGTTTCACCATGTTGACCAGGATGGTCTCGATCTCTCGACCTCGTGATCCACCTGCCTCGGCCTCCCAAAGTGCTGGGATTACAGGCTTGAGCCACCGCGCCCGGCTTTTTTTTTTTTTTTTTTTTTTTTTTTTTGACCAAGAAAGGGTCTTTCTCGGTCACCTAGGCTGGAATACAGCAGCATGGTGGCCAGATCATAACTCACTGTGGTCTCTAACTCAACTATAGGCATGTGCCACCACACCTAGCTAATATTTGTCATTTTAGTAGATATTGCCTCTCACTGCTTTGCCTAAGCTGGTCTTGAACTCTTGGCGTCAAGCAGTCCTCTGGTCACAGCATTGCAAAATGATGTATTATAATAATCACAGGCCTGAGCCACTGCTGGCCCTTGTACTGGACGGTGCAGGTAGAGAACATTTCATCATTGCAGTAAGTCCTATCAGGTAGCACTGTTGAAGGACAGTGCCGTTCCATAGAAATCAAGTGTGAGCTACATGTGGCACTGTATTTTCTAGTAGCCACATTAAAAATGTAAAAAGAAACACAAGAAGCTAATTTCAACAAATATTTTATTTATCCCAACATACCGAAAGCATTGTTTCAACATGAAAATCAGTGGAAACATTATTGGTAAAACAGTTTATTTTCTCTTTTTGGCACTGTGTTAGAAATCCAACATATGCACTTTGGGAGGCCGAGGCAGGCTGATCACTTGAGTCCAGGAGTTCAAGAGCAGCCTGGGCAACATGGTAAAACTCCATCTCTGTTAAAAAATTAGCCAGATGTTGCCGGGCGCGGTGGCTCAAGCCTGTAATCCCAGCACTTTGGGAGGCCGAGGCGGGCGGATAACGAGGTCAAGAGATCGAGACCAGCCTGGTCAACATGGTGAAACCCCATCTCTACTAAAAATACAAAAAATCAGCTGGGCATGGTGGCGCGTGCCTGTAATCCCAGCTACTCAGGAGGCTGAGGCAGGAGAATTGCCTGAACCCAGGAGGCGGAGGTTGCGGTGAGCCGAGATTGCGCCATTGCACTCCAGCCTGGGTAACGAGAGCAAAAACTCCGTCTCAAAAAAAAAAAGAAAGAAAAAAAAAATTAGCCAGATGTGGTGGCATGTGCCAGCTACTCAGGAGCGTGACTCGGGAAAATCACCTGAGCCCGGGAGGTAAAAATTGCAGTGAGCTGAGGTTGTGTCACTGCATGTGAGCCTCGGTGAATCAAAACAACAGAAAAGAAATCCAAGATTTTTTTTTTTTTTTTTTGAGACAGAGTCTCCCTCTGTCACCCAAGTTGGGGTGTAGTAGCACAATCTCAGCTCACTGCAACCTCCACCTCCCAGGTTCAAGCAATTCTCTGGCTTCAGCCTCCCAAGCAGCTGGGACTACAGGCACACACTACACACCACCAAAGCCGGCTAATTTTGTATTTTTAGTAGAGATGAGGTTTTGCCATGTTAGCCAGGCTGGTCTCAAACTCCTGACCACAGGTAATCTGCCCACCTTGGCCTCCCAAAGTGCTAGGATTACAGCCGGCAGCCACCACACCCAGATGAAATTCAAGATGTGTTTTTATACTTACAGCTCATCTCAGTTAGGGCTTACCACATTTCAAGTGCTTGGCAGTGACATGCTGGTGCTACTGTAATAGGTCTGGAAAGTTACATTAAACTGTTCACAGCAGTTGCTTGGGGATCATGGTGGCATTGTGGAGGAAGACCTCTCACTTCTAATTATACTGCTTAGTAACATTTGACTTTTTTTTTTTTTTTTTTGAGACGGAGTTTCGCTCTTGTTACCCAGGCTGGAGTGCAATGGCGCGATCTCGGCTCACTGCAACCTCCGCCTCCTGGGTTCAGGCAATTCTCCTGCCTCAGCCTCCTGAGTAGCTGGGATTACAGGCACGCGCCACCATGCCCAGCTAATTTTTTGTATTTTTAGTAGAGACGGGGTTTCACCATGTTGACCAGGGTGGTCTCGATCTCTCGACCTCGTGATCCACCCGCCTCGGCCTCCCAAAGTGCTGGGATTACAGGCTTGAGCCACCGTGCCCGGCTCCTTCCTTTTTTTTTTAAACAGAGTCTCCCTGTGTCACCCAAGCTGAAATGCAGCGGTACCATCATGGCTAATTTTAAAATTTTTTTTAATTTGTATTTTAATTTTTTAAATCTTCATTTTGTTTTATTTTTGAGACGGAGTCTCACCCTGTCGGCCAGGCTAGAGTGCAATAGCTTGATCTCAGCTCACTGCAACCTCCACCTCCCTGCAACCTCCACCTCCCTGCAACCTCCACCTCCCGGGTTCAAGCAATTCTCCTGCCTCAGCCTCCTGAGTAGCTGGGACTATAGGCACTCGCCATCACGCTCAGCTAATTTTTGTATTTTTAGTAGAGACAGGGTTTTACCATGTTGGCCAGGAGAGTCTCGATCTCCTGACCTCGTAATCCGCCTGCCTCAGCCTCCCAAAGTGCTGGGATTACAGGCTTGAGCCACCACGTCCGACCATTCTTAATCATTTCTAAGTGTACTGTTCAGTAGTATTAAGTATATTTGTATTATTGTGCAACCAATCTCCAGAACTCTTTCATCTTGCAAAACTGAAACTCCCTCCCGATTAAACAAACTCTCTCCCTATTCCCCCACCCTAGCCCTGCCACCCACCATTCTACCTTCTGAATCTATCACAAATACTACATGATTTCACATATGACTTCCACTACGTTGCATATGCATGTGACTTCCTATACGCAGAATCATGTGATATTTGTCTCTTTGTGACTGGCTTCTTTCACTCAGAATAATGTCTTCAAGGTTTATCCATGTCATAGTATGTGTCGGCATTTCTTTCTTTTTTTTTTTTAGATGGAGTCTGGCTCTGTAACCAGGCTGGAGTACAGTGGTGCAATCTCAGCTCACTGCAACCTCCACCTCCTGGGTTCAAGCGATTCTTCTGCCTCAGCCTCCTGAGTAGCTGTGACTACAGGAGCGTGTGCCACCACGCTCAGCTAATTTTTGTATTTTTAGTAGAGACAGGGTTTCACTATGTTGGCCAGATGGTCTTGATCTCTTGACCTCATGATCTGCATGCCTTGGCATCCCAAAATGCTGGGTTTACAGGCGTGAGCCACCACGCCCCGCCACATTTCCTTCCTTTTTAAGCTGAATCATATCCATTGTGTAGACAGACCATATTCTCCATTCATCCACTGATAAACACCTGGGTTGCTTCCACCTCTTGGCTACTGTGAATAGTGCTGTTATGAACATGGGTGTGCAAATATCTCTTTAAGATCCTGTTTTCAATTCTTCTGTGTACACACCCGGAAGGGGAAATTGCTGGATCACATGGAATTCTACATTTATTTATTTATTTATTTTGAGATGGAGTCTGGCTCCATTGCCCAGGCTGGAGTGCAGGGGTACCATCTCAGCTCACTGCAGCCTCTGCCTTTCAGGTTCAGGCAATTCTCCTGCCTCAGCCTCCTGAGTAGCTGGGATTACAGACACACACCACCATGCTCGGTTAATTTTTGTATTTTTAGTGGAGACAGGGTTTTGCCATGTTGGCCAGGCTGGTCTCGAACTCCTGACCTCAGATGATCTGCCTGCCTCAGCCTCCCAAAGTGCTGGGATTACAGGTGTGAGTCACTGCTGATCAACATGGAGAAACCCCTATCTCTAGTAAAAATACAAAAAAATAAGCAGAGTGTGGTGGCACATGCCTGTAATCCCAGATACTTGGGAGGCTGAGGAAGGAGAATCACTTGAACCTGGGAAGCAGAGGTTGTGGTGAGCTGAGATGGGGCCATTGCACGCCAGCCTGGGCAGCAAGATCAAAACTCCATTTCAAAAAATATATATATAATAATAATAGCCATCCTGAGGGATGTGAGGTGATACCTTACTGTAGTTTTACTTTCCACTTATCTTTTTTTTTTTTTTTTTTAGACAGGGTCTAACTCTGTCACCTAACCTGACTGGAGTGCAGTGGCACGATCTCAGCTCACTGCAATCTCCGCCTCCAAGGCTCAAGCCAGCCTCTCACCTCAGCCTCCCAAGTAGCTGGGACTACAGGCATGCACCACCACGCCTGGCTAATTTTGTATTTTCTTATACAGACGGGTTTCACCATGTTGCCCAGCCTGGACTATTTTGCATTTATCTAATTAGTGATGTTGAACATCTTACTCATGCCTGTTAGTCTTTTTTCTTTGTTTCTTTTTTTTAAGACGGAATCTCGTTCTGTCGCCAGGCTGGAGTACAGTGGCACAATCTCACCTCACTGCAGCCTCCGCCTCCCGGGATCAAGCAATTCTCCTGCCTCAGCCTCCTGAGTAGCTGGGATTATCGGCTTTCACCACCACACCCAGCTAATTTTTTATATCTTTAGTAGAAACAGGGTTTCACCATGTTGGCCAGGCTGGTCTCGAACTCCTGAGCTCAAGTGATCTTCCTGCCTTGGCCTACCGAATTGCTGGACTAACAGGCATAAGCCACCATGCCGGGGCCCTGTTCACCTCTTGAAAGGTAATCAGATAGGTGCATCTCCAGGACTGCTAGGTCTATATAGCTAAACATTTATTACAAAACATTTTGGCCGGGCGCGGTGGCTCAAGCCTGTAATCCCAGCACTTTGGGAGGCCGAGGCAGGTGGATCACAAGGTCGAGAGATCGAGACCATCCTGGTCAACAAGGTGAAACCCCGTCTCTACTAAAAATACAAAAAGTTAGCTGGGCATGGTGGTGCGTGCCTGTAATCCCAGCTACTTAGGAGGCTGAGGCAGGAGAATTGCCTGAGCCCAGGAGGCGGAGGTTGCGGTGAGCCGAGATCGCGCCATTGCACTCCAGCCTGGGTAACGAGAGTGAAACTCCGTCTCAAAAAAAAAAAAAAAAAAAAACACATTTTACAAACCAAGCAGCAGATCTGGAGGGCACCAGGGAAGGCAGATATTTCTACAAAAGTTTCACACTAACAGAATCTCAAAGGAACATTAAGCATTCACTGCCAGGCCCTGGGCCAAGCTCATTTCATTCCCTTAACTGCTCTGTAAGGAGGGTGCTGCATTCCAGTGGTGGAGCACGGGCAGACTGGAGAGGAGGGTGGAGAACTTTAGTTTTTAATGCCCTCCCACCCACCACCCTGAATAAACAAATCAGGTTTTTTAAATGTTGCCTTATGCAAACACAGGCTGAAAACAGTGCCCTCGGCACCACCCTTCCCGCAGCTAGAGTCCTTCCCCAACCTCCTCGAGATAAAATCACTGACCCAGCACCGCAGGCATTTAAACCAGACTGGGAAATCTGCAAAATCCTTTTTGTTTCCATGTATGATTTAAGAAAAACAAGACCTGAAAATAACACAGCGAACAGGAAGGAAGCCATCCTGAGTGTACCGCTTGGGAAATAAATAAATGGCACCACCGTATTCAAAAGACCTTAAGACTTATTCTGCTTGGTGTACCAAACAGAACCACCAGATACTTGCCATTGGAAATGTCCTATTTATGGACATTCACCCCTCAAAACGTTTACAGTTCCCTTTCTATTGCATGACCCACCCATCTGCTTCTTTTTTTTTTTTTCTATTTCACTTTTTCCTTTGTTTAACCGTAAGTACAGCGTGACTTTCCCTCATGCTGCCTTTTCTGTCAGTCTGGTTTCTGCTCAAAGGTGGGGCAGGGAAGGGATGGGGGAGCTCAGTCACATACTGTAGCATGCCTGTCTTAAATCTCAGGGGAAGAGTGTTCTTGAAATTACTTTTAAAACTGTGTAATGACGTATTGTTGGAACTTTTTTAAAGGCTTAATTTTGGCAATAGAGGTGGTTTTCAATAATGATAGCTAACATTTATTGACAACTTACTATGTGCCAGATGCTGTTCTCTTTTTATTTTTTTGAGATGGAATCTTGCTGTGTCACCCAGGCTGGAATGCAGTGGTACGATCTCTGATCACTGCAGACTTCACCTCCCAGGTTCCAGCAATTCTTCTGCCTCAGCCTCCTGAGTAGCTGGGATTACAGGTGCCCACCACCATGCCTGGCTAATTTTTATATTTTTAGTAGAGACGGGGTTTCACCATATTGGCCAGGCTGGTCTGGAACTTTTGACCTCAAGTGATCCATCTGCCTTAGCCTTTTGAAGTGCTGAAATTACAGATGTGAGCCACCATTCCTGGCCCCTTCTTTTTATATATATAAAAAATATACATATATTTAGCAGGGCATGGTGACTCACTCCTGTAATCCCAGCACTTTGGGAGGGCAGGTCATGAGGTCAAGAGATCGAGACCATCCCGGCCAACATTGTGAAACCCCAGTTCTACTAAAAATACAAAAGTTAGCCGGGCATGATGGTGGGCACCTGTAGTCCCAGCTACTCAGGAGGCTGAGGCAGGAGAATCACTTGAACCCGGGAGGTGGAGGTTGTAGTGAGCCAAGATCACACCACTGCATTCCAGCCTGGGTGACAGAGCAAGAGTCCATCTCAAATAATAATAATTATTATATAATATATTGCTAATATATATTTATATATTATTATATATTTATATATGTATTATATAATATATATTATATATTTATATATATTTAAAATTATATATATATATATTAGAAATAGGGACTCATCATGTTCCCCAGGCTGGTCTTGAACTCCTGGACTCAAACAATCCTCCTGCCTTGGCCGCTCAAAGTTCTGGGATTATAAAATGCGAGCCACCGCACCTGGCCCGGACACTGTTCTAAACACTTACTTCATAACAATCTCAAGATGTAGAGGCCAGGTGTGGTGGCTCACACTTGTAATCCCAACACTTTGGGAGGCCGAGGTGGGTGGATCACAAGATCAGAAGCTCGAGCTCAGCCTGGCCAATATGGTGAAACCCTGTCGCTACTAAAAATACAAAAATTAGCTGGACATGGTGGCGCACACCTGTAGTCCCAGCTACTCAGGAGGCTGAGGCAGGAGAATCACTTGAACCCAAGAGGCAGAGGTTGCTGTGAGCTGAGATTGCACCACTGCACTCCTGAGTGAGACTCCATCTTAAAAACAAAAAACAAAAAACGGACGGGGAGCCAGGCGCAGTGGTTCATGCCTGTAATCTCAGCACTTTGGGAAGCTGAAGTGGGCAGATCACCTGAGATCCAGAGTTCAAGACCAGCCTGACCAACATGGAGAAACCTCATCTCTACTAAAAATACAAAATGAGCCGGGTGTGGTGGCACATGCCTGTAATCGCATCTACTCAAGAGGCTGAGACAGGAGAATCACTTGAACCCAGGAAGCAGAGGTTGCAGTGAGCCGAGATCACGCCATTGCATTCCAGTCTGGGCAACAAGAGCAAAACTCCATTTCAAAAAAAAAAAAGAATATGTTCTATTCTTATCCCCATTTACAGTTGGGAGACTTGATCCCTGGAGTAGGGGATTCATTTACTTGCAAGTGGCAGAGTTAAGATTTGTGTGACATTTTGGACTGGATGAAAAAGAAAATTAAAAAAAAAAAAAAAAAGATTTGTGCTCTGGCTCTAGAAGCCAAACTTTTCTTAATTTTTATTTTTATTTTTTAATTTGAAACAGGGTCTCACTCTGTCATCCAGGCTGAAGTGCAGTGGTTCGATCTTGGCTCACTGAATACTTGCCCTCCCGGTCTCCAGGGATCCAAGTGATCCTTCCACCTCAGCCTCCCAAGTAGCTGGGACCACAAACCACCACACCTGGCTAATTTTTTGTATTTTTTTTGTAGAGACAGTGTTTTGCCTTGTTGCCCAGGCTGGTCTCAAACTCCTGTGCTCAAGCAATCTGCCTGCCTCAGTCTCCCAAAGTGCTTGGATTACAGGTATGAGCCATTGTACCCAGCCATGGCCAGCCTCTTGAACACTCTGCTGTCACTCACTGGTTTTCAAACTTGCGCATGCTTTAGAATCACCTACAGGGCTTGTTAAAACACAGATGCTGGGCCAGGCGTGGTGGCTCACTCCTGTAATCCCAGCACTTTGGGAGGCCGAGGTGGGTGGATCACGAGGTCAATAGATCGAGACCATCCTGGCCAACATCGTGAAACCCCATCTCTACTAAAAATTACAAAAATTAGCTGGACGTGGTGGCATGCGCCTATAGTCCCAGCTACTTGGGAGGCTGAGGAAGGATAATTGCTTGAACCTGGGAGGCAGAGGTTGCAGTGAGCCGAGAGATCACGCCACTGCACACCAATCTGGTCCCTGACAAGACCCTGTCTCAAAAAAAAAAAAAAAAGCCAGGTGCGGTGGCTCACACCTGCAATCCCAGCATTTTGGGAGGCCGAGGTGGGTGGATCACGAGGTCGAGAGATCGAGATCCTCCTGGTCAACATGGTGAAACCCCGTCTCTACTAAAAATACAAAAAATTAGTGGGCATGGTGGCACGTGCCTGTAATCTCAGCTACTCAGGAGGCTGAGGCAGGAGAATTGCCTGAACCCAGGAGGCGGAGGTTGCGGTGAGCCGAGATTTCACCATTGCACCCCAGCCTGGGTAACAGGAGTGAAACTCCATCTCAAAAAAAAAAAAAAAAAAAAAACACAGATGCTGGAGCCCACTCAAAGTTTCTAAATCAGTGGGTTGAGAATTTGCATTTCTAAAAAGTTTCCAAGTGATGCTTGTGGGGCTGGCCCTGGGACCACACTTTAAGACTTCTGCTATCAGCCGGGCACGGTGGCTCACATTAGTAATCCCAGCACAGTGGGAGGCTGAGGCAGGAGGATCACTTGGGGCCAGAAGTGGGTGACAAAGCTAGGCAACATAGGGAGACCCCATCCCTAAAAAGAAAAAATTTTTTAACCCAAAACACCTTTATTTTCATCTTCAAAGAAGGAAAAAAAAATTTTTTTTGAGTTGGAGTTTCATTCTTGTTGCCCAGGATGGAGTGCAGTGGCACAATCTTGGCTCACTGCAACCTCTACCACCCAGGTTCAAGAGATTCTCCTGCCTTAGCCTCCGAAGCAGCTGGGACTACAGGCATGCACCACCACATCCAGCTGATTTTATATTTTTAGTAGAGACAGGGTTTTACCACGTCCACCAGGCTGGTTTCAAACTCCTGACCTCTGGTGATCCACCCACCTCGGCCTTCTAAAGTGCTGGGATTACAGGCATAAGCCACTGCACCCAGCCTATAAAAATTTTTTGAAAAATTAGCCAGGTGTGGTGGTAGACACTTGTAGTCCTAGCTCCTGAGGAGACTGAGGCAGGAGGAGCTCTTGAACCCTGTAGCTCGAGGCTGCAGTGAGTTATGTTCATGTTACTGAACTCCAGCCTGAGTGACTGAACAAGATCCTGTCTCTGGGGGAAATAAAAAAAGAATCTCTGCTATAATTTGTAATTGTTTTCATAAATTCCCAGTGGAGAGAGAAGGGCCATGGTTACTTATTAACAGATTGTCCAACTCTATGAGGGATCTAAGAGTTAACTTTCTTTTTTTTTTTTTTTTTTTTTGAGACGGAGTTTCGCTCTTGTTACCCAGGCTGGAGTGCAATGGCGCGATCTCGGCTCACCGCAACCTCCGCCTCCTGGGTTCAGGCAATTCTCCTGCCTCAGCCTCCGGAGTAGCTGGGATTACAGGCACGCGCCACCATGCTCAGCTAATTTAAGAGTTAACTTTCTTAACACTGTAAGAGTAGCCAGCATCCATTGATGCTTATAGTATCCTAGACACTTTTATGCATTATTATTATTATTATTATTATTATTATTATTATTTTGAAATGGAGTTTCACTATTGTTGCTCAGGCTGGAGTGTAATGGCGTAATCTCAGCTCACTGCAACCTCCGCCTCCCAGGTTTAAGCAATATTCTTGCTTCAGCCCCCCGAGTAGCTGAGATTACAGGCATGCGCCACCATGCTCTGCTAATTTTTGTATTTTTAGTAGAGATAGGGTTTATCCATGTTGGTCAGGCTGGTCTCGAACTCCTGACCTCAGGTGGTCCACCCGCCTTAGCCTCCCAAAGTGCTGGGATTATAGGCATGAGCCACTGTGCCTGGCCCTTATGCACTATCTTATACAATCCTTACATCAGTCTTGGGAAACAGATACTTTTCTTTTTCCCAGTTTAGAGTAAGGAAACTGGATTTGGAGAGATCAGGAAATTTGAAGAAGCTTGTGAATCAGCAAGTATGTAGCAAAAGGAAAGACTGCTTAACTCTACAGCCTTGTAGGACATTTTGGCATTTGACCATAGTAGATGCTCAATGAATTAATTATTAATGACTGAACAGAAGATTATTTGTTTTTTGTTTGGTTTGTTTTGAGACAGGGTCTTAATCTGTTGTCCAGGCTGGAGTGCAGTGGTGCAATCAAGACTCACTGCAGCCTCAACCTCCCTGCCTCAAGAGATCCTCTGGCCTCAACCTCCCAAGTAGCTAGGACTACAGGTATGTGTCACTACGCCTGGCTAATTTTCATTTGTTTGTTTGTTTGCTTTGTTTTTTTGTAGAGATAGGGTTTCCCAATGTTGCCCAAGCTCAAACTCCTGGGCTCAAGCGATCCTCCTGCCTTGGCTTCCCACAGCACTGGAGTTACAGGTGTGAGCTATTGCACCTGGCCCAGAAGGAAATTTTGACAAGGACAATGCCAGCAGTGGTGGGTGGGGGCAGTAAGGGTTAAAAGAAACTCACTTTTTTCTTTTTCTTTTTTTTGAGATGAAGTTCTGCTCTTGTTGCCCAGACGGGAGCACAATGGCACGATCTCAGCTCACCGCAACCACCACTTCCCAGCTTCAAGCCAGTCTCCTGCCTCGGCCTCCCGAAAAGCTGAGATTACAGGCATGCACCACCATGCCCAGCTAATTTTTGTATTTTCAGTAGAGACGGGGTTTCTCCATGTTGGTCAAGCTGGTCTCGAACTTCCGACCTGAGGTGATCCACCCATCTCGGCCTCCCAAAATGCTGGGATGACAGGCGTGAGTCACCATGGACAGCCATGAAACTTACTTTTAATACTTCCTGATGGCATTGTTCTAGGAACCCTAATTCCACTCGACAGCATTGAGCATGTAAAATAAACCTGTTTAAAATATGCAGTTCAATGGTTTTTAGTAAATTCAGAGTTGCGCGACCCTCACCGTAATCTAATTTCAGTACCTTGTCATCACCCCACAAATGAAACCCTATACACTTAAGTAGTCACCTCCCATTTTGCCCAGCCCTAGAATGAGGCTAGACTGGGAACTAATCTACTCTCTTTATGGATTTGCCTATGCTGGACATTACATGTAAATGGAATCATACACCTTGCAGCCTTTTTTTTTTTGAGACCGAGTTTCGCTGTTGTTACCCAGGCTGGAGTGCAATGGCGCAATCTTGGCTCACCGCAACCTCTGCCTCCTGGGTTCAAGCAATTCTCCTGCCTCAGCCTCCCGAGTAGCTGGGACTACAGGCACACACCACCATACCCAGCTAATTTTTGTAGTTTTAGTAGAGACAGGGTTTCACCTTGTTGACCAGGATGGTCTCGATCTCTTGACCTCGTGATCCACCCGCCTCAGCCTCCCAAAGTGCTGGGATTACAGGCTTGAGCCACCGCGCCCGGCAGCCTTTTATGTCTAACTTCCTTCACTCAGCACGATGTTTTCAAGGTTCATCCTTGGCGTAGTGTGTGTCAGTGCTTCATTCCTTTCTCCCCAGCACTTTATTGAGACATAATTTACCTAAAGGAAATGCACAGGTAAGTGTATATTCTCCTATTTCAGATCTGCTTTGGATTGCAAATTGTTTGAATGTTCATGGACTAAATCCTGGGCGAATACACCAAGTTCCGCGAGCGGGCTTTCTAATGCAGACTATAGCACTGGTTGGGTCTTTGATTTGTCTGAAAAGTTAGGGCAGTCGGAAGCCCAGCTGGGACAAGAGGGTTTCATGCTGAGTTTAGAAGCACATGATTGGAAGTCAGAAGACGAACTCACCAAAGCTATGAGAGACAGCTGTGAAACCACAGAAGCCATCCGTGGGCTGATGTCTATGTCATTCAAAATAAACTGTTTAATCAAATTCCTATCTCTTTATTTTATGTGTTTATGTACGTATACATTTATTTATTTTTTGAGACAGAGTTTTGCTCTGTTGCCCAGGCTGGAGTGCAGTGGCGCGATCTTGGCTCACTGCAACCTCCCCTTCAGGTTCAAGCGATTCTCGTGCCTCAGCTTCTAAAGTAGCTGGGATTACAGGTGCCCAGCACAACGGCCCACTAATTTTTGTATTTTTAGTAGAAATTGTGTTTCACAGTGTTGGCCAGGCTAGTCTCAAACTCTTGGCCTCAAACAATCCACCCTTGGCCTCCCAAAGTGCTAGGATTACAGGCATAAGCCATTACACCCAGCTTTATTTTATTTCTTTATTGTTATTGATTTTAAATTTTTTTTCTTGAGACAGAGTCTTGCTCTGTCACTCAGGCTAGAGTGCAGTGGCATGATCACGGCTCACTGCAGCCTGGAACTCCTGGGTTCAAGTGATTCTCCAGCCTCAGCTTCCCAAGTAGCTGGGACCACAGATAACACACTGTCACACCCAGCTAATTCTTTTATGTTTTGTAGAGATGGGGTCTCACTTTGTTGCCTAGGCTGGTCTGGAACTCCTGCCATCAAATAATCCTCAGATGTCAGCCTGCCAATGTGCTGGGATTACAGGTGTGAGTCACCAGGCCCCGAGAAATTAACATCTTTTGACCAGGCACAGAGGCTCACGTGTAACCAATCTCCGAACTTTCTGATCTTGCACAACTGAAACTCTATCCCCATTAAACAACTCTTCATTCTTCATCACCATATTGGCCAGGCTGGTGTCGAACTACTGACCTCAAGTGATCTGCCCACTTCAGTCTTCCAAAGTACTGGAGTGAGCCACGGCGCTGGGCTCCTTTTTTATTTTTTGTAGAGAGGGTTCTCACTGTGTTGCCCAGACTGGTCTTCAACTCCTGGCCACTGCGATGGCCCTTAGATGCATTTTGAGTTAATTTTTTTGTATATGGTGAACTCCACCGGTTGAAAAGACTGTCCTTGCCTCTTTGAATGGTCTTGGCTCCCTTACTGAAAATCGTTTGCCAATATATGCAATAATTTATTTACGAGGACTCTATTTTAGTTTTCATTATTTGTTACGGCTGAATAATACCCTATTGTATGGACATACATACTGTTTTACTTACGGCAGCCCTAATGTTTCATCTCGGTATTTAATCACTGGATGCTGTCACTCTGTGATTTGTGGACTTCTAGGCCCTTGCCCTTCATTTTGATTATTACAACATTGCTGGCAGGGCACAGTGGCTTATTCCTGTAATCCTAGCACTTTGGGAGGCCTAAGCAGGAGGATCCCTTGAGGCCAGGATTTTAAGACCAGCCTGGGCAACAGAACAAGGCCTTGTTTCTTTAAAAAAAAAAAAAAAGCCAGACACAGTGGCAAGCACCATAGTCCCAGCTACTCAGGAAGCTGAGGTGGGAGGATTACTTAAGCCCAGGAGTTCAAGGCTGCAGTGAGTTGTGATCATGCCTCTGCACTCCAACCAGGGTGACAGAGCAAGGCCTCTCATCTCTTAAGATAAAATAGGCCGAACGCGGTGGCTCATGCCTGTAATTCCAGCTTTTGGGAGGCCGAGGCAGGCAGATCACCTGAGGTCAGGAGTTCAAGACCAGCCTGGCCAACATGGTGAAACCCCATCTCTACTGAAAATACAAAAATTAGCTGGGTGTGGTGGCAGGCACCTGTAATCCCAGCTCCTTGGGAGGTTGAGGCAGGAGAATCGCATGAACTCGGGAGGCGGAGGTTGCAATGAGCCAAGATCACACCATTGCAGTCCAGCCTGGGCGACAAGAGTGAAACTCTGTCTCAGAAAGAAAGAAAAAAGAAAGTTCAAGCATGGCAGCTCATGCCTGTAATCCCAGTACTTTGGGAGGCCGAAGTGGGTGGATCACCCAGAGGTTAGGAGTGTGAGACAAGCCTGGGCAACATAGTGAAACGCCGTCTCTACCAAAAGTACAAACAATTAGCCAGGCATGGTGGCGTGCTCCTGTAATCCCAACTACTCAGGGGTTGAGGCAGGAGAATCGTTTGAACATGGAAGGTGGAGGTTGCAGTGAGCTGAGATTGTGCCACTGCACTCCAGCCTGGGGAACAGAGTGAGACTCTGTCTCAAAAGAAAAAATAAAAATAAAATAAAAAACAGCCCTCTGAAAACAGTGTGTTTTGTTAGTTTGCCTTGCTTTTGTTTGTTGGTTTGGTCCATGTGCATTCTCCATTGAGATTCTAGAATCTCAGTGTGGAGAACATGGGTACACTGATCACAAGGAAAGCTGCCAGTGCATTCCTGGGAAAGACAAGCCCGGTTGCGACTATCACAAACCTCCGATCAAACCTAAAATAATTTGAGATTTGTTGTGCTTTTTTTGAAACATTGTTTCACTCTGTCACTCAGGCTGGAGTGCAGTGGTGCCATCTTGGCTCACTGGAGCCTCAACATCCTGTCCTAGGCTCAAGCAATCCTCCTGCCTCAGCCTCCCAAGTAGCTGCCACTACAGGCATGAACCACCATGTCCGGTTAATTTTGTTTATTCTTCGTAAAGACAAGGTCTCACTATGAGGCCCAGGATAGTAGCAAATTCCTGGGCTCAAGCAATCCTCCCACCTCGGCCTCCTAAATTGCTGAGATTACAGGTATGAGCCACAGCAAATAAGTTTCTAAGCCACACTGTTAATATCCTCAGTAATACGGATTGCGCATATGTGAGGAATGCTTTGTGATTTTCAGACAGTGGTTTCTCTCTTGTTAATTACTCCTCTTTCTCTCACCCAAGTAGCAAGGTGTCTCCAACACCAGCATTTCCTTCCTAGCTCTATGGAAGACAGAATGAAGGATCGAAACCACGTGAGTGAGTGCTTCCTAAGTGCTTGAGGTGTCACACACATGATCTCATAAGCTCATGTTCCTCGCAGCAACCCTGCCAGCTGGGTCCGGCTGTTGCTCCCATTTTACAGAGGAGGAGACTGAGGCTCAGAGAAGTTAAGTATCTTGCCCAAGGTGACAGCGCTGGTTACGTGGAGGAGCCGAGGAACCAGCGAAGTGAGCAGGGCAGGAATTCTCCTTTTTTTTTTTTTTTTTTTTTTTTTTTTGAGACGGAGTTTCGCTCTTGTTACCCAGGCTGGAGTGCAATGGCGCCATCTCGGCTCACCGCAACCTCCGCCTCCTGGGTTCAAGCAATTCTCCTGCCTCAGCCTCCTGAGTAGCTGGGATTACAGGCAAGCGCCACCATGCCCAGCTGATTTTTTGTATTTTTAGTAGAGACGGGGTTTCACCATGTTGACCAGGATGGTCTCGATCTCTCGACCTCGTGATCCACCCGCCTCAGCCTCCCAAAGTGCTGGGATTACAGGCTTGAGCCACCGCGCCCGGCTCTGGGAATTCTCCATTTTATTGAGAGTCACAGCCAAGTCAGATGCCACAGGCCCTGGTGACAATTTGCCTGGGAGTTTTCCATATCCTCAAGTCTCGGACTCTGTCGCGCTGCCCACAACAACTACTTTCTGTTAGACCACAGGCTCCAGAAAACACCCTCAAAGAGAGGTCGGATCTTCCATCACATACGATGCAAATTCTACGGCTGGAAAGCACGAGGGTAGAAAGGAAAAAGTTGCGTTCTTTTTACCCGGCTCTCCAATGGCGCGTGGAAACTCCGTCTCCACGGAAACGCGCCCCCCAGCGGCGGTTGCCAGGGGCGGGGCTCAGGGCGTCTCCTCCCCGGGGCTACAACTGTTCCCAGGCTGGGACGATCGCCGTCACCCCTGAACTTCCCCGTTCCTCTTTTCGGCCGCCCTCCCTTTCCGTTGTCCCTTCGCGCCCCAAACCACATCCTGAAGCGCGCTCTCCCGCGCGACCGGCAGCGGGGACTGTGCGCCCGGGGCGAAGGCCTCAGAGTCGCGTGCGCTGCCCCTTGCTCCATCCGCCTCCCCCCCCCCCGCCCACCCCCAGGCGGCGCTGATTGGGCCGGTAGAGACTCTGCCCAGCGGAAAGTTTTGGGTGCCGGGAGGAAGTTCAACCTTCGGGAGACTCCAAGACAGCAGCTCCGGGGGGCGGCGGGGGTCTGGTGGCCATGGAGGAGCCCCCCGTGCGAGAAGAGGAAGAGGAGGAGGGAGACGAGGACGAGGAGAGGGATGAGGCTGGGCCCGAGGGCGCGCTGGGCAAGAGCCCCTTCCAGCTGACCGCCGAGGACGTGTATGACATCTCCTACCTGTTGGGCCGCGAGCTCATGGCCCTGGGCAGCGACCCTCGGGTGACGCAGCTGCAGTTCAAAGTCGTCCGCGTCCTGGAGATGCTGGAGGCGCTGGTGAATGAGGGCAGCCTGGCGGTGGAGGAGCTGAAGATGGAGAGGGACAGCCTCAGGAAGGAGGTGGAGGGACTGCGGAGCCAGGGCCCTTCGGCCAGCGCCAGCGGGGAGGTTAGTGTCGGAGCGAGGGTGTCGGGCCCGCGGCGCCTGCGGGGTTGGGAGGGCGCTCACTGGCAGGAAGGCGCCTTCCTTTATTTTCTTTCTTTCTTTCTTTTCTTTAAGAGATGAGGTCTCCTTGTGTTGCCCAAGCTGGTCTCAAACTCCTGGCTTCAAGTGATCCTCCAGCCTCAGCCTCCTAGAGTGCTGGTTTACAGGTGTGAGCCAGCCTGCCTGGCCACAATCTGTATTTCTAACCAGTTCCCAGTTAATTCTGATGCTGTTGGTCCAGGGTCCACAGTGTGAGAAACTGACCTAGAGCAAGAAACACTTGTTTTTTTCTTTTTTTGACACACGGGCTTGCTGTGTGGCCCAGGCTAGAGTGCAGTGGTGTGAACACGGCTCACTACAGCCTTGGCCTCCTAGGTTCAAGCAGTTCTCCTGCCTCAGCCTTCCAAGCAGCTGGGAGTGCAGACATGTGCCACCATGCCTGGCTAACTTTTTGATGCTTTGTAGAGATGGGGGTCTCACTTTATTACCCAGGCTGGTCTCAAACTTCTGAGCTCAAGCAATCCTCCTGCCTTGGCCTCCCAAAGTGCTGGGATTGGAGGTGTGAGCCACCACACTTGGACAAGAAACACATTTTACCTGAAGAGTAATTAGTGCATATGACCACAAAAAGACATAGACAAGAAGATTCAGAGCGGCTTGAGTCATAACTAAAACTCAAAAATTAGAAACAATCCAAATGCAACCCAATCAAGTTTTGAAATTGTGACATATGGAATACTATGCAACAGAGAAAAAAGAATAGTGCTGATATATGTAACAGTGTGGATGAATCTCACTGTTACATTGAGAGAAAGAAGCCAGGCATAAAAGAGAAACTTTTTTTTTTTTTTGAGATGAAGTCTTGCTCTGTCATTCAGGCTGAGTGCAGTGGTAAAATCTTGGCTCACTGCATCCTCCACCTCCTGAATTCGAGCTGTTCTCCCGCCTCAGCCTCCCAATGTCCCAGGATTATAGGCATGAGCCACAGCGCCCAGCCTTTTTTCTTGTTTTCTTTTTAGTCAGAATCTTGATCTGTCACTCAGGCTGTAGTGCAGTGGCATGACCTCAGCTCACTGCAACCTCCACCTCCTGGATGCAAGTGATTCTCCAGCCTCAGCCTCCTTAGTAGCTGGGATTACAGACACCTGCCACTATGCCTGGCTAACTTTTTTTTGTGGGTTTTTTTGTGGGTTTTTTTTTAGTAGAGATGGGGTTTTGCCATGTTGCCCAGGCTGACCTCAAACTCCTGGCCTCAAGTGACCTACCCACTTTAGCCTTCCAAAGTGCTGGGATCACAGGCATGAGCTACCACACCCGACTCTACTGTACATTTAAATAAAATTCAGAAACAGGCAAAATAATTTATAGTAATAAAAGGCAAACTGGTGGTGAGGGTAACAGAAAGGAAACTGATAGAGAGCTAGAAGTGTCCGATATCTTAATCAGGGTATGGATATAGGGATCTACACGTATGTCAAAAATCATCCAGCCAGGTGCCATGGCTCATGCCTGTAATCCCAACACTGGGAGGCCGAAGCGGGTGGATCACAAGGTCAGGAGTTTGAGACCAGCCTGGCCAACATGGTGAAACCCTGTCTCTACTAAAAATACAAAAAAATTAGCAGGGCATGGTGGCGGGCACCTGCAATCCCAGCTACTTGGGAGGCTGAAGCAGGAGGATCACTTGAACCTGGGAGGTGGAGGTTTCAGTGAGCCGGGATAGCACCACTGCACTCCAGCTTGGGAGACAGAGAGAGAGACTTCATCTCAAAAAAACAAATATTTTCTGGGGGGACAGGGTCTTTCTCTGTCATCCAGGCTGGAGTATAGTGGTGTGATCACAGCTCACTGAAGCCTCAACCTCCTGGGCTCAAGTGAGCCTCTCACCGCATCCTTTCAAGTAGCTAGGATTACAGGCACACACCAACCACCTGGCTGATTTTTGTATTTTTTGTAGAGATGGGGTCTCACCATGTTGCCCAGGCTGGTCTTGAACTCCTGGGCTCAAGTGATCTGCCTACATCGGCCTCACAGGGAAGTATGAAGTTTCCCAGCTAAAGTGCTGGGATTACAGGCATGAGCCACTGTGCCCGGCCTAGTTTTTAAAAATTCTTGTTGAAGGCTGGGCGCGGTGGCTCACGCCTGTAATCCCAGCACTTTGGGAGGCCGAGGTGGGTGGATCAGGAGGTCAAGAGATCGAGACCATCCTGGTCAACATGGTGAAACCCCGTCTCTACTAAAAATACAAAAAATTAGCTGGGCATGGTGGCGCGTGCCTGTAATCCCAGCTACTCAGGAGGCTGAGGCAGGAGAATTGCCTGAACCCAGGAGGCGGAGGTTGCGGTGAGCCGAGATCGCGCCATTGCACTCCAGCCTGGGTAACAAGAGCGAAACTCCATCTCAAAAAAAAAAAAAAAAAAAAAAAAAAATTCTTGCCGGGCGCAGTGGCTCACGCCTGTAATCCCAGCACTTTGGGAGGCCGAGGCGGGTGGATCACGAGGTCAAGAGATCGAGACCATCCTAGTCAACATGATGAAACCCCATCTCTACTAAAAATACAGAAAATTAGCTGGGCATGGTGGCGTGTGCCTGTAATCCCAGCTACTCCGGAGGCTGAGGCAGGAGAATTGCCTGAACCCGGGAGGCGGAGGTTGCGGTGAGCCGAGATCGCGCCATTGCACTCCAGCCTGGGTAACAAGAGCTAAACTCCGAAACTCCGTCTCAAAAAAAAAAAAAAAATTCTTGTCGAAACTTTAATTAAATTAATTTTAAGACTCACTAGCAGGTCTCTAGCCACAGTTTTTTTGTTTTTTTTTTAAGCTGCTGTAAGTGGACAATTTCATTTTTTTTTTTTTTAATTTTATTTTATTGCATTTTAGGTTTCGGGGTACATGTGATGAACATGCAAGATTGTTGCATAGGTACACACATGGCAGTGTGGTTTGCTGCCTTCCGTCCCCTCACCTGTATCTGTCATTTCTCCCCATGCTATCTCTTCCCACTTCCCCATCCCCCGCCCCTCCCGACAATTTCATTTTTAATCCTCACACTATTATTGTTTTACAAAACTGAGGCACAGAATAGTTAAGTAATTTGCCTAAGGACTTAACGGCAAGTAAGAGGTGAAGTCAGGATCTTAACTCAGAGATGCTAGTCTCTTTATTTTTATTTATTTATTTTTTTCGAGACAGAGTTTCGCTCTTGTTACCCAGGCTGGAGTGCAATGGCACGATCTCGGCTCACCGCAACCTCCGCCTTCTGGGTTCAGGCAATTCTCCTGCCTCAGCCTCCTGAGTAGCTGGGATTACAGGCATGTGCCACCATGCCCAGCTAATGTTTTGTATTTTTAGTAGAGACGGGGTTTCACCATGTTGACCAGGATGGTCTCGATCTCTTGACCTCGTGATCCACCCGCCTCGGCCTCCCAAAGTGCTGGGATTACAGGCTTGAGCCACCGCGCCCGGCCGAGATGCTAGTCTTAACTATCCCGTCCCTAAATACAGACATTAGACCTTATTTGTTGTACTAACATTTGATGAGTGACTGCGGTGACCGATGCGAGGCTCCGGGGTTATGGAGAGAAGGTAGGCAAGGTCCCTGCCCTCAAGGAGCTCACATCTAGTGCGAGAGGTCAGACGCACACTCCTACAACCAGAGCACAGGTGTACAAACTGGGAGCAGTGGCTCACAACTGTAATCCCAGCACTTTGGGAGGCTGAGGCAGGCAGATCACTTGAGGCTAGGAGTTTGTGACCAGCCTGGGCAACATGGTGAAAGCCTGTCTCTCCTAAAAATACAAAATTAGCTGGACCTGGTGCCACAATGCCTATACTTCTAGCTACTCAGAGGCTGAGGCACGAGAATCACTTGAACTCGGGAGGCATAGGTTTCAGTGAGCGGAAATCGTGCAACTACACTCCAGCTGGGGCAACAGAGCAAGACTCTGTCCCAAAAACGAACAAACAAAAACCAAGTATATAAACCAAGGCCGAGCACAGTGGCTCATGCCTGTAATCCCAGCACTTTGGGAAGCTGAGGTGGGCAGATTATGAGGTCAAGAGATTGAGACCACCCTGGCCAACATAGTGAAACCCCGTCTCTACTAAAAATACAAAAATTAGCTGAGCATGGTGGCACGTGCCTGTAGTCCCAGCTACTCGGGAGGCTGAGGCAGGAGAATTGCCTGAACCCAGGAGGTGGAGGTTGCAGTGAGCTGAGATTGAGCCAGGGCACTCTAGCCTGGTGATAGAGCGAGACTCCGTCTCAAAAATATATATATACAAACCAAGAAGTAAGCCAGGAAAGATCAGGAACAGAGTCACTGAAATTCATGGGGAAGTATGTAGTTTCCCAGTAGCTTCCCTGGTAACTTTATTAGTATTATTATTAGTTGCCTCATACCTTCTCTGTCTGGGCCCTGATAACTTATGTCACCTATTCCTAAGTGATAGTGACAACTGTATTTGTAGATAAGGTTGTACTTTAGTATCTGTCAAGTGACATGGTTAAGTGTGATGACTTGCAGCCTGGCTTTTGAGAGTCAAGGAAAGTTAAATGACTTGCCCAGGATTGCTCAGCCACATTCTGTGTTATTTTTGCCTCCATCTCCAGGCACAAGGATATCGAGGAAGTCCCATTATGGGCTGAGAACAGTGTGGTCTGCAACAGGGGCTGGGTAATTTCCCATGTGGGGCAAAGTGAACAAGTTTCATCAGGCGGCAGATGACATGGCATATTTTCTCCGAAACCGCAGCCTTAAGAACAGGGATAGGGAAAAGGCTTGAATTAAGAAAATGAGTGTTATTAGGCAGGCATGGTGGTGTGTGCCTGTAGTCCCAGCTACTCGGGAGGCTGAGGCAGGAGAATCACTTGAACCCGGGAGGCCAAGGTTGCAGTGAGCTGAGATTGCGCCACTGCACTCCAGCCTGGGCAACACAGCGAGACTCCGTCTCAAAAAAAAAGAAAAAGAAAAAAGAAAATGAATGTTTAGTGCCACTAGACAGTTCACAAAAATATGCCTTTTTTTTCTTTGTATGTTTTAGTCTCACTTGTCACCCAGGCTGGAGTGCAGTGTTGGGTGTGAACACTGCTCACTGCGGCTTCAACCTCCCTTGGCTCAGGTGATCCTCTCACCTCAGCCTCCCTAGTAATGAGACTATAAGCGTGTGACACTACACCCACCTAATTTTTGTATTTTTTCTAGAGATAATGTTTTGCCATGATGTCCAGGCTGGTCTCAAACTCCTGGGTTCAAACAATTCATCCACTCTAGCCTCCCAAAGTGCTGGGATTGCAGGTATGAGCCACCATTCCTGACCTCTTTTTGATTTTTGTTTGTTTTTTGAGAGAGTCTCGCTCTGTTGCCCAGGCTGGAGTATAGTGACATGATCTTGGCTCACCACAACCTCCCCCTCCCAGGTTCAAGTGATTCTCCCGCCTCAGCCTCCCAAGCAGCTGGGACTACAGGCGCATGCCCCCATGCCCAGCTAATTTTTTTTTTTTTTTTTTTTTTTTTGTATTTTAAGTACAGATGGGGTTTCACAATGTTAGCAAGGATGGTCTTGATCTCCTGACCTCGTGATCCACTTACCTTGGCCTCTAAAAGTGTTGGGATTACAGGCGCAAGCCACCACACCCAGCTGTTGATTTTTTAAATTGTAGTAAGGCCAAGCACAGTGACTCATCCCTAATCCCAGCACTTTGGGAGGCCGAAGCAGGCAGATCACCTGAAGTCAGGAGTTCAAGACCAGCCTGGCCAACATGGCAAAACTCCATCTTTACTAAAAATACAAAAAAAATTAGACAGGGCTTGGTGACTCAAATGCTTGTAATGCCAGCACTCTGGAAGGCTGAAGCAGGAGGATCACTTGAGGTCAGGAGGTGGAGATCAGACTGGCCAACATGGCGAAACCCTGTCTCTACTAAAAATACAAAAATTACCCACACGTGGTGGTGCAGGTCTGTAATCCCAGCTACTCAGGAGGCTGAGGCACGAGAATCCCTTGAACTCAGGAGGCAGAGGTTGCAGTGAGCCGAGATCATGCTACTGTATTCCAGCCTGGCCAACAGAGAAAGACTCTGTCTCAAAGGAAAATAAAATAAAATAAATTGTAGTAAAATGTAAGTAACATAAAATGTACCATCTTAACCATTTTTAAGTGTACAGTTCAGCTGCATTAAATCCATTCACATTGTCATTCAGCCATTGCCACTGTTCATCTCCAGAACCTTCATCTTTCAAAACTGAAACTCTGACCTGTTAAGAAACAACTCCTCCTTCCTCTCCACCAGCCCACGGTAACCTCTCTTTTACTTTCTGTCCCTATGAATCTACCTATTCTAGGTTGCTCATATCAGTGAAATCATCTATTTAAGTGACTGGCTTATTTCACTTAGCATAATGTCCTCAAGATTCATTCATGTTGTGGCACGTGTCAGAATTTCCTTGCTTTTGAGGGCTGAATAATACTCTGTTGGAGGCATATGCCATACTTTGTTTATTCATTTGTTTATGGACACTTGGGTGGCTGCTATCCCTTCGCTACTGTAAATAGTGCTGCTGTGTTGGGAGGCTGAGGCAGGCAGATCACATGAGGACAGGAATCTGAGACCAGCCTGGACAACGCGGCGAAACCCCATCTCTACTAAAAATACAAAATTAGCCAGGCATGGCGCGTGTGTGTGATCCCAGCTACTCAGGAGACTAAGGCAGGAAAATCATTTGAACCTGGCAGGTGGAGGTTGTAGTGAGCCAAGATCATGCCATTGCACTCCAGCCTGTGACAGAGGAAGACTCCATCTCAAAAAATAAGATAGCAAGGGAGAAATGCCAGATACAGGTGAAGGAGAGGAAGGCAGCACATCACGCTGCCACGTGTGTACCTATGCAGCAATCTTGCATGTTCTTCACATGTACCCCAAAACCTAAAATGCAATTAAAAAAAAAAAAAGAAAAGAAAAGAAAAAGAAATGACTAAGGAATGGTGGTAACACAACAGAGATATAATTTAAAAAAAAAGAAATATATAGTGCTGCTATGAACATGGGTGTGCAAATATCTCTTCATGTCCTGCCTCCAGTGCTCCAGATACATACCCAGAACTGGAATTGCTGGATCAAATGGTAATTGGATTTTTAATTTTTTTTTTTGAGATGGAGTTTCGCTCTTGTTACCCAGGCTGGAGTGCAATGGCGCCATCTCGGCTCATCGCAACCTCCGCCTCCTGGGTTCAGGCAATTCTCCTGCCTCAGCCTCCTGAGTAGCTGGGATTACAGGCACGCGCCACCATGCCCAGCTAATTTTTTATATATATATATATATATATATATTTTTTTTTTTTTTTTTTTTTTTTTGAGACAGAGTTTCGCTCTTGTTACCCAGGCTGGAGTGCAATGGCGCGATCCCGGCTCACCACAACCTCCGCCTCCTGGGTTCAGGCAATTCTCCTGCCTCAGCCTCCTGAGTAGCTGGGATTACAGGCACGCGCCACCATGTCCAGCTAATTTTTTGCACCTTTAGTAGAGACGGGGTTTCACCATGTTGACCAGGATGGTCTCGATCTCTTGACCTTGTGATCCACCCGCCTCGGCCTCCCAAAGTGCTGGGATTACAGGCTTGAGCCACCGCGCCCGGCTAATTTTTTATATTTTTAATAGAGACGAGGTTTCACCATGTTGACCAGGATGGTCTCAATCTCTTGACCTTGTGATCTGCCCGCCTCAGCCTCCCAAAGTGCTGGGATTACAGGCTTGAGTTACCGCGCCCGGCTCGGATTTTTAATTTTTAAAAGAATGGCCCTACTGTTTTCCATGGCGACTGTGTCATTTACATCATTTACGTCACCGTGAGGGGGTTCAAGGGATCCAGTTTCTCCACTTCCTCGCCCAATGCTTGTTACTTTCTTTTCTTTGGACAGTAGCCATCCTAAGGTTTTTTTTCTTCCTTTTATTTTCTATTTGTTTGTTTGTTTATTTGTTTATTTATTTTGAGGCTGAGTCTCACTCTGTCGCCCTCAGATTCTCACTCTCTCACTCAGGCTGGAGTGCAGTGGCACCATCTTGGCTCACTGCAACCTCTTTTTCCTGGACTCAAGCAATTCTCTCCTGCCATAGCCTCCTGAGTAGCTGGGATTTACAGGTGCCCACCACCATGCCCAGCTAACTTTTGTATTTTTCGCCATGTTGGCCAAGCTGGTCTTGAACTCCTGACCTCAAATGATCTGCCCGCCTCGGCCTCCCACAGTGTTGGGATTATAAGCATGAGCCACTGTACTCGGCCTTTTCTTCCTTTTAAAAAAATATAAGCTCCAAATGCAAAAGGGGCCAGGTGCAGTGGCTTCAGGCCTATAATCCCAGTACTTGGGAGGCTACACAGTATTAATACAGATCTCAGAACTTTGTGTTCAGTATTTTCTTAAATGTATGGCTAGATCCTGTTATTTAATAAAGAAGGAGCTATAGGCTGGGAGCATTGGCCCACACTTGTAATCCCAGCACTCTGGGGGGCTGAGGCAGGAGGATCACTTGAGCCCAGGAGTTCTAGACCAGCCTAGGCAACATAGCAAGACGCTATCTCTCAAAAAACAACAACAACAACAAAAAAAAAAACCACACACACACACACAAAAGAAGAAAAGTCAACTATATTAATCATAAATTTGCTTTAAAAAACATTTTGATAACTGTCAACTTAGGTGCTATTGTTTTTTTTTTTTTTTTTTTGAGACGGAGTTTCGCTCTTGTTACCCAGGCTGGAGTGCAATGGCACGATCTTGGCTCACTGCAACCTCCGCCTCCTGGGTTCAGGTGATTCTCCTGCCTCAGCCTCCTGAGTAGCTGGGATTACAGGCACGCGCCACCATGCCCAGCTAATGTTTTGTATTTTTAGTAGAGACGGGGTTTCACCATGTTGACCAGGATGGCCTCGATCTCTTGACCTTGTGATCCACCCGCCTCAGCCTCCCAAAGTGCTGGGATTACAGGCGTGAGCCACCGCACCGGGCCCGGTGCTATTGTTATAATTCAATGTATTTTATTTGATTTTGCTTTATTTATTTATTTATTTATTTATTTATTTATTCGAGATGGAGTCTCGCTCTGTTGTCCAGGCTGGAGTGCGGTGGCACTATCTTGGCTCACTGAAACCCCTGCCTCCTGGGTTCAGGTGATTCTCCTGTCACAGCCTCCTGAGTAGCTGGGACTACAGGTGCATGCCACCACACCCAGTGAATTTTTGTATTTTTTAGTCGAGACAGGGTTTCACCATGTTGGCCAGGCTAGTCTTGAACTCCTGACCTCAAGTGATCCACCTGCCTCAGCCTCTCAAAATCCTGGGATTACAGGCAGGCGCCACCCCATCCAGCCAAAAGCCATTTCTTTTCCAATCATTTCCTCATACCACATGCAACAATGACTCTTCTTAACACATGCTGTTTGGCCCCCGATAAGCCAATATCTAGAGGAAGTGGATCCTCACTGGGTCAAAGGAAAGGTGCATTTGAAATTTGTCTCGATAAATTACACTCCAAAGAGGTTAATGAGATCTGCTTCCTCAGTGTTCAGCACAAGGGCCTCTTTCCCTGTAGCCTCAACAACACAAAGTGTTTTCTTTTTTTCTTTTCTTTTTTTTTTTTGAGACGGAGTTTCGCTCTTGTTACCCAGGCTGGAGTGCAATGGCGCAATCTCGGCTCACCGCAACCTCCGCCTCCTGGGTTCAGGCAATTCTCCTGCCTCAGCCTCCCGAGTAGCTGGGATTACAGGCACGTGCCACCATGCCCAGCTAATTTTTTGTATTTTTAGTAGAGACGGGGTTTCACCATGTTGACCAGGATGGTCTCGATCTCTCGACCTCGTGATCCACCCGCCTCAGCCTCCCAAAGTGCTGGGATTACAGGCTTGAGCCACCGCGTCTGGCCTTCTTTTCTTTTTTTTGTGAGACAGGGCCTCACTTTGTCACCTAGACGGGAGTGCAGTGGTGTGGTCATGGCTCACTGCAGCCTCAGCTTCTCAGGCTCAAGCGATCCTCCCACCTCAGCCTCCCGAGTAGCTGTGACTACAGGTGCGTGTCACCATGCCCAGCTAATTTTTGTATTTTTTTGTAGAAATGGAGACTTGCCATGTTGCCCAGGCTGTTCTCGAACTCCTGGGCTCAGGTGATCCTCACTCTCTTTATCACCTGTAGAATATTCTGGAATGTGGTTGTGCCTTAGTTTGTTTAACCACACTTCTATTAATGGACATTTAGGTCCATGGTCCTGGGGTTGGGGACCTCCGTTCTAAGACATACTGTTACATAATCACAATAAATGACCAAATGCAGGAGGGGAAGAGTTGATACACTACTAAGATGTTATACACCATTCACCTTCAAAATTCAGCAATAATGCCCTTAATAACATTCTTTTTTCTTTTTTCTTTTTTTTGAGACAGAATCTCACTCTGTTGCCCAGGCTGGAGTGCAGTGGCACAATCCCAGCTCACTGCAACCTCTGCTCCTGGGTTCAATGATCCTCCCTCTTCACCCTCCCAAGTAGCTGGGATTACAGGCATGCGCCACCACGCCCACCTAATTTTTGTATTTTTAGTAGACATGGGGGTTTTGCTATGTTGGCCAGGCTGGTCTTGAACTCCTGACCTCAGGTTTTCCGCCCGCCTTGGCCTCCCAAAGTGTTGGGATTACAGGTGTGAGCTACCGTGCCTAGCCAACATTTTTTGTTTTTCTGACGGAAGATCCCATCCAGGGTCACATGGTGCCTTTGGTTGTCATTTCTCCTTAATCTCCTTTAATCTGGAATACTTCCTAGGTTGTACTTACCTTTCATGACCTTAATCCTTCTAAAGGCTCAGGCACTGTGGCTCATACCTGCACTCCCAACACTTTGGGGGGCTGAGGTGGGAGGATCACTTGAGCCCAGGACTTTGAGGTCAGCCTGGACCCCATCTCTACAAAAAATAAAAAATTAGCCAGGCATGGTGGCATAAAATTGTAGTCTCAGCTACTCCAGAGGCTGAGGTTGGGGAATTGCTTGAGCCCAGAAGGTTAAGGCTGAAGTGACCAGTGATTGCATCACTGCACTCCAGTCTGGGTGACAGGCAGAGACAGTCTCAAAAAAAAAAAAAAAAAGTCACTTCTTTTATATAAAGATGGGGTATCACCATATTGGTCAAGCTGGTCTCGAACTCCTGACCTCAGGTGATCCGCCCACCTCAGCCTCCCAAAGTACTGGGATTACAGGTATGAGCCACTGCGCCCGGCAAAAAAAGTCACTTCTGAAGATTATGCTTCAGCTGGTTTCTAGGATGCCCTTTGATTTGGGTTACTTCTTTTTTTTTTTTTTGAGATGGAGTTTTGCTCTCGTTGCCCAGGCTGGAGTGTGATGACGCTGTCTCGGCTCACTGCAACCTCCGCCTCCCAGGTTCAAGTGATTCTCCTGCCTAAGCCTCCCAAGTAGTTGGGATTACAGGAGCCCATCACCACACCTGGCTAATTTTGTATTTTTTGTTTTTAGTAGAGACAGTATTTCACCATGTTGCCCAGGCGGTTCTCCAACTCCTGACCTCGGGTGATTTTCCTGCCTCGGCCTCTGAAGGTGCTAGGATTAGTCATGAGTCACCACGTCTGGCCTTTTATTTATTTTTTTAAAAAACAAAATCTTGCTCTGTAGCCCAGGGTGGAGTGCAGTGGCATGATCTTGGCTCACTGCAACCTCCACCTCCTGGGTTCAAGTGATTATCCTGCCTTAGCCTCCCAAGTAGCTGGGGACTACAAGCATGCACCACCATGCCAGCCAATTTTTTTTTTTTTCTATTTTCAGTAGAGACCAGATTTCACCATGTTGGCCAGGCTGGTCTCAAACTCCTGACCTCAAGTGATCCACCTGCCTTGACCTCCCAAAGTGCTGGGATTGCAGGCATGAGCCACTGTGCCCGGCCCATTTGGGTTATTTCTGATGTTTCCTTGTGGTTAGAGTGGCTTCATGCGTGCCTGCTGGGGACAGCTCCGAAGTGGCACATGTCTCTTGGTGCAGCCCATCAGGAGGCACGTGATACTGCTTTGTCATCACTGGTGACGTTAACTTTGAGCACTTGGGTAAGGTGGTGTCTGTAAGATTCCTGCACAGTATTCTCTTTGTAATTAAGAAATAGGCTGGGCGCAGTGGCTCACGCCTGTAATCCCAGCACTTTGGGAGGCCGAGGTGGGCAGATCAGGTCAGAAGATCAAGACCATCCTGGCCAACATGGTGAAACTCTGTCTCTACCAAAAATACACAACTTAGCTGTGCATAGTGGCGTGCACCTGTAATCTCAGCTACTCTGGAGCTGAGGCTGGAGAACCGGGAGGCAGAGGTTGCAGTGAGCCGAGATTGTGTCACTGCACTCCAGCCTGGGTGACAGAGCAAGACTCTGTCTCAAAAAAAAAAAAGAAGAAGAAGAAGTAGCCTGTGGGAATATACTTTAAACCTGTGTAAAAGGCCCGGCGCGGTGGCTCACGCCTATAATCCCAGCACTTTGGGAGGCCGAGGCGGGTGGATCACGAGGTCAAGAGATCGAGACCATCCTGGTCAACATGGCGAAACCCCGTCTCTAGAAAAATACAAAAAAATCAACTGGGCATGGTGGCGCGTGCCTGTAATTCCAGCTTCTCAGGAAGCTGAGGCAGGAGAATTACCTGAACCCAGGAGGTGGAGGTTGTGGTGAGCCGAGATCGCGCCATTGCACTCCAGCCTGGGTAACAAGAGCGAAACTCCAACTCAAAAAAAAACAAAGACAAAAACACAACAATGTTAGGGCCGGGCGCGGTGGCTCAAGCCTGTAATCCCAGCACTTTGGGAGGCCGAGGCGGGTGGATCACGAGGTCAGGAGATCGAGACCGTCCTGGTCAACATGGTGAAACCCCATCTCTACTAAAAATACAAAAAATTGGCTGGGCATGGTGGCACGTGCCTGTAGTCATAGCTACTCGGGAGGCTCAGGTGGGAGGATCACTTGAGCCTGAGAAATTGAGGCTGCAGTGAGCCATGACCACACCACTGCACTCCCGTCTAGGTGACAAAGTGAGGCCCTGTCTCACAAAAAAAAAAAAAAAAGAAAAGAAGGCCGGGCGCAGTGGCTCAAGCCTGTAATCCCAGCACTTTGGGAGGCCGAGGCGGGTGGATCACGAGGTCGAGAGATCGAGACCATCCTGGTCAACATGGTGAAACCCCATCTCTACTAAAAATACAAAAAATTAGCTGGGCATGGTGGCACGTGCCTGTAATCCCAGCTACTCAGGAGGCTGAGGCAGGAGAATTGCCTGAACCCAGGAGGCGGAGGTTGCGGTGAGCTGAGATCGCGCCATTGCACTCCAGCCTGGGTAACAAGAGCGAAACTCTGTCTCAAAAACAAACAAACAAACAAAAAAACCTGTGTAAAATAGCCTGTTTCCCAACAAACTTTTAGCCACAGGTTTTAGATCCATTTATTAGTCTTGCTTGAATCAACTGTTGCGAAGGTGGTTGAAAAATTAGACGGTTTTTGAACTCTGTCATCTTCTACACCTATCAATTGGCATTCTGCTGTGAAGTATGGATTCCCCTTCTCCTCATGAATCAATTAATTTTTATTTTTATTTCTTTTCTTTTTTTTTTTTTCAGACAGTCTTGCTCTTTCCCGCAGGCTGGAGTGCGGTGGTGCAATCTTGGCTCACTGCAATCTCCGCCTCCCGGATTCTCCTGCCTCAGCCTCCACAGTAGCTGGGACTACAGGCACACATGGCCATGCCTGGCTAATTTTTTGTATTTTTAGTAGAGACAGGGTTTTGCCATGTTGACCAGGCTGGTCTCAAACTCCTGACCTCAAGTATTCTGCCCACCTCGGCCTCTCAAAGTGCTGGGATTACAAGCGTGAGCCACCAAGCCCAGCCTATTTTTTGTTTTTTTTGTTTGTTTGTTTGTTTTTTTTTTTTTGAGACGGAGTTTCGCTCTTGTTACCCAGGCTGGAGTGCAATGGCGCGATCTCGGCTCACCGCAACCTCCGCCTCCTGGGTTCAGGCAATTCTCCTGCCTCAGCCTCCTGAGTAGCTGGGATTACAGGCACGTGCCACCATGCCCAGCTAATTTTTTGCACTTTTAGTAGAGACGGGGTTTCACGATGTTGACCAGGATGGTCTCGATCTCTCGACCTCGTGATCCACCCGCCTCAGCCTCCCAAAGTGCTGGGATTACAGGCGTGAGCCACCGCGCCCAGCCTATTTTTGTATTTCGAATGTGGACTCCTGAATTCTTACTTGATGTTTTATTCTCCGTTCCTGTTATTATTCATTGCAATACTCAAATTGTTGTCAGTCTAGCCAGTAGGAGCTTCTTCAAACCGTCATTTTCATCTGTCTCCATCCCTTAAGCAGCCTGTTCTGGGCACCATTTACACTTCCTCTGCTCCAGCCCTGGAGCCAGCCGCTCTCTGAGGTTCTTTTCTCCGATAATGGTTCTTAGAACTTTGACTTTTTTTTTTTTTTTTTTTTTTCAGTGAATGACAGCTTCCTTGGGAAGGGAAGGAAGGAGCACAGAGCTTTGACTTTTTAACCTCTGTCCAATCACTTCCAGTAGCGTCCCCGGAACCACCAAACAAAAAGACTTTCTGGGGCACATGCTCCATCCTCATGAGAGAAACTGTATAAGTGGCATATTTTTAAATTCTTCTTTTTGGCGAGGCGAGGTGGCTCACGCCTGTAATCCCAGAACTTTGGGAGGCTGAGGCAGGCAGCTCACCTGAGGTCGAGAGTTCAAGACCAACCTGACTAACATGGAGAAACCCCGTCTCTACTAAAAATATAAAAATTGGCCGAGTATGGTGGCACATGTCTGTAATCCCAGCTACTTAGGAGGCTGAGGCAGGAGAACCACTTGAACCCGGGAGGCTGAGATTGCCATGAGCTGAGATCGCACCATTGCACTCCAGCCTGAGCAACAAGAGGGAGACTCCGTCTCAAAAAAACAAATCTTCTTTTCTTTTTGAAAAGCATCTAATTAGGCTAGGCACAGTGGCTCACACTTGTAATCCCAGCACTTCGGGAAGTCGAGGCAGGCGGATCCCCTGAGGTCGGGAGTTCGAGACCAGCCTGATCAACATGGAGAAACCCTGTCTCTACTAAAAATACAAAATTAGCCAGGTGTGGTGGTGGCGCATGCCTGTAATCCCAGCTACTCTCAAGGCTGAGGCAGGAGAATCGCTTGAACCTGGGAAGCGGAGGTTGCAGTGAGCCAAGATCTCACCATTGCACTCCAGCCTGGGAATCAAGAACAAAACTCCATCTCAAAATAGTAATAATAATAATAATAATAATAATAATAATAATGTAATTAGGCTGCGTGTATTGGCTTATGCCTGTAATCCCAGCACTTTGGGAGGCTGAGGTGGGTGAATCACCTGAGGTCAGGAATTCAAGACCAGCCTGGTCAACATGGTCAAACCCCGTCTCTACTAAAAATACGAAAAGTTGGCCGGGCGCGGTGGCTCAAGCCTGTAATCCCAGCACTTTGGGAGGCCGAGGCGGGTGGATCACAAGGTCGAGAGATCGAGACCAACCTGGTCAACATGGTGAAACCCCGTCTCTACTAAAAATACAAAAAATTAGCTGGGCTTGGTGGCGCATGCCTGTAATCCCAGCTACTCAGGAGGCTGAGGCAGGAGAATTGCCTGAACCCAGGAGGCGGAGGTTGCGGTGAGCCGAGATCGCGCCATTGCACTCCAGCCTGGGTAACAAGAGCGAAACTCCGTCTCAAAAAAAAAAAAAAAAAAAAAAAGAAAATTAGCTGGGCATGGTGGCGCGTGCCTGTAATCCCAGCTACTCAGGAGGCTGAGGCAGGAGAATTGCCTGAGCCCAGGAGGCGGAGGTTGCGGTGAGCCGAGATCGCGCCATTGCACTCCAGCCTGGGTAACAAGAGCGAAACTCCGTCTCAAAAAAAAAAAAAAAAAAAAAAAAAAAAAACGAAAAGTTATCCGGGTGTGGTGGCACAGGCCTGTAATCCCAGCTACTTGGAAGGCTGAGGGAGAAGAATCACTTGAACCCAGGAGGTGGAGGTTTCAGTGAGCCTAGAGTGTGCCACTGCACTCTAGCCTGGGCGATAGAGTGAGACGCTGTCTCAAAATAAAAAAAATAACATAGGCCGGGCGCGGTGGCTCAAGCCTGTAATCCCAGCACTTTGGGAGGCCGAGGTGGGTGGATCACGAGGTCAAGAGATCGAGACCATCCTGGTCAACATGGTGAAACCCCGTCTCTACTAAAAATACAAAAAATTAGCTGGGCATGGTGGCGTGTGCCTGTAATCCCAGCTACTCAGGAGGCTGAGGCAGGAGAATTGCCTGAACCCAGGAGGCGGAGGTTGCGGTGAGCCGAGATCGCGCCATTGCACTCCAGCCTGGGTAACAAGAGCGAAACTCCGTCTCAAAAAAAAAAAATAAAATAAATAACATAATAATAATTTAATGGTATAAAGTTGCCGGCAAAGGTGGCGTCTTCTCTTCCAGGTGAACCTGGGCCCAAACAAAATGGTGGTTGACCTGACAGATCCCAGCCGACCCCGCTTCACTCTGCAGGAGCTGAGGGACGTGCTGCAGGAACGCAACAGACTCAAGTCGCAGCTCCTGGTGGTGCAGGAAGAGCTGCAGTGCTACAAGAGGTGCGCTCTGCTGCCTGGGGGGCCCCGCACCGAGACCTGACCCAGAATTCCTTGCTGGGTTACATATTTGTTGTTATGTTCATTCAACCAATTTATTGAGGACCTAATATGTGCCAGACACTGTTCCGGGCCTGGGGCCACTGCAGTGATCAAAACAAAGAGAGCAGAAATCCTTGCTAGTCCAATGCCAGAGACAAGCAATCAACAAGGAAGCTAAGCCCCAAATAAACACCTGGGGATGGTGGCAGGTGCTCTGAAGGAAATGCAAGATGACGTGGCCGGCAGCGATGTGGGAGGGGCAGAGCCTGTCTGAGAGGGGTGGTCAGGGCAGACCCCCCTAGGGAAAGACAAAAAGGAGGCAACCCCGTAAAGACTGGGTGGGGGGTATTAGAGCAGGAAGTGCAAAGACCCTGTGGCAGGAACCAGCTTGACCAGTTCAAACAGGCCCAACAAGGCAGACCCAGGAAAGCACGGGGAAAGATGGTTAGAAAGAAACTGGGGGCGTATGCCTTGCTGGCTGCAGGAAGGAGCTTTCGTTTTATTTGTTTGTTTTTGTTTATTGAGACAGGATCTTGCTGTGTTGCCCAGCCTGGAGTGCAGTGGTGTGATCTCAGCTCACTGCAACTTTCACCTTCTGGGTTCCAGTGATTCTCCTGCCTCAGCCTCCCAATTAGCTGGGACCAGAGGCACACGCCACCATGCCTGGGTAATTCTTTGCATTTTTTTGTAGAGGTGGGGTTTCACCATGTTGGCCAGGCTGGTCTTGAACTTCTGGCCTCAAGAGATTCACCTGCCTCAGTCTCCCAAAGTACTGGGATTACAGGTAAGAGCCATCCTGTCTGATTGAGCTTTCATTTTATTGTGAATGTAATGAGAAGTCATTGGAAAGTTTTGTTTTGTTTTATCTTTTTGAGACAGAGTTTTGCTCTGTTGTCCAGGCTGGAATGCAGTGGTGCGATCACAGCTCACTGCAGCCTCCACCTGCTAGGTTCAACCTGTCCTCTCACCTCGGCCTCCCAAGTAGCTGGGACCACAGGCATGTGCCACTGCTCCTAGCTATTTAACTGTGTGTGTGTGTGTGTGTGTGTGTGTGTGTGAAGACAAAATCTTGCTATGTTGCTTAGGCTGGTCTCAACCTCTTGGGCTCAAGTGATCCTCCCACCATGGCCTCCCAAAGTGATGGGATTTCCAGTGTGACCCAGTGCACCTGGAAAGTGTTTGTTTTGAAACAGGGTCTCCCTCTGTCACCTAGGCTGGAGCACAGTAGCACAGTGGCGCAATCACAGCTCACTGGAGCCTTGACCTCCCCAGACTCAGATGATCCTCCCGCCACCCAAGTAACTGGGACCATAGGTGCATGCCACCATGCCCAGCTAATTTTTTTATTTTTTGTAGAGACAGGGTCCTGCCATGTTCCCCAGGACAGTGTCAAACTCCTGGGCTCAAGTGATCCACCTGCCTCAGCCTCCCCAAAGTCCTGGGATGACAGGTGTGAGCCACCACACCTGGCCAATATAAGGTTTTGATAAAGAGAATGACAAGAGGCCAGTCTCTATTACAAATACAAAGCTGCCAGGCACATTGACTCACAACTGTAATCCCAGCACTTTGGGAGGCCGAGGTGGGCAGATCACGAGGTCAGGAGTTCGAGACCAGCCTGGCCAAGATGGTGAAACCCCGTCTCTACTAAAAAGACAAAAATTAGCTGCACATGGTGGCAGATGCCTGTAATCCCAGCTACTCAGGAAGCGGAGGCAGGAGAATTTCTTGAACCTGGGAGGCGGAGGTTGCAGTGAGCTGGTATTGTGTCATTGTACTCCGGCCTGGGTGACAGGAGTGAGACTCTGTTTCAAAAAATAAATAAATAAATAAATTAGCCGGATGTGGTGGCACACACCTGTAGTCCCAGCTACTTGGAAGGCTGAGGCAGGAGAATCACTTGAACCTGGGAGGCAGAAGTTGCAGTGAGCTAAGACCTAGTCTCTGCACTCCAGCCTCAGTGACAGATCGAGACCCCATCTCAAAAATAAAAACAAAAACAAGAAACCCTGGTGCAGTGTTACATCCCAGCACTCAGGGAGCCTGAAGCAGGAGGATTATTTGAGCCCAGGAGTTTGAGGCCAGCCTGGGCAACATAGCAAGACCCTGTCTCTAAAAAATAAATTTAAAAATAAGGAAAGTTGGGCCGGGTGCAGTGGCTCACGCCTGTCATCCCAGCACTTTGGGAGGCCGAGGCGGGTGGATCACGAGGTCGAGAGATCGAGACCATCCTGGTCAACATGGTGAAACCCCGTCTCTACTAAAAATACAAAAAATTAGCTGGGCATGGTGGCGCGTGCCTGTAATCCCAGCTACTCAGGAGGCTGAGGCAGGAGAATTGCCTGAACCCAGGAGGCGGAGGTTGCGGTGAGCCGAGATTGTGCCATTGCACTCCAGCTTGGGTAACGAGCGAAACTCCGTCTAAAAAAAAATAATAATAATAAGGAAAGTTAAAAAAGACCACAGTGGTACCATGTACAGAATAAATTGTAAGACAAGCAAGAGAAGCTATAAAAAAGCTGTTGCCATAATCACGTTGGAACTTGTAGCTGTTTCCATTCGTGCTGTTTCCCAAAATGTTTTCCTTTACATAGGTATTTTTTGAAAAGGAGATTCTGTAGTTGACTAATTCTGGGAAACACTGAGTTACACGCAGCGTGTTTTCTTACAGGTAGAGAAAGGAAAAACCAGGGGAATAAAAGTGTAGTGCTGGTTAGTATTTATTGATATTCACCATGTGCCAGGCACGCTGCTAAATGTAACCCAAGTATCATTTCAATTAGTGCTCACAGCAAGACTGTGAGTAGAGGTGATCACATGGTGAGCTGAGGACCAGAGAGGTGGGCACCTGCTTAAGCGGTGGTGGCAGCAGTGATGATGTGACCTCAGACAGTGTGACATCAGAGCCTGTGCTGCTTTTTTTTTTCTTGAGACAGTGTTGTTCTGTTGCCCAGGCCGGAGTGCAGTGGCACGATCCCAGCGCACTGCAACCTCTGCCTCCTGGGTTCAAGCGATCCTCCTTGCTCTGCCTCCCAAGTAGCTGGGATTACAGGCATATGCCACCACACCCAGCTAATTTTTGTATATTTTGTAGAGATGGGGTTTCACCATGTTGGCCAGGCTGGTCTCGAACTCCTGACCTCGTGATCCACCCACCTCAGCCTCCCAAAGTGCTGGGATTACAGGCATGAGCCACTGGGCCCGGCCAGGCCTGTGCTTTTAATTAGCATGCCACGTTTAGATCATGAAAGCTTGGAATCAAGGACGTACCCTGATCAAAAATGAAACAAAGCCCAAGTGATAGGATTCTTTAAATTCCTTGAATGTAGCATGTTTAAGAGAGCAGCAATGCAGCAGAAGCGTTGTAAGAAGCCAAATTTATTGTCTCTCTTTCGCTGAGGCTGGAACAGTGTTCATGGAAAGACCCGTCTTCGTCTCATTTAATAACAGGTTCAGGCACAGGTAGTTAAAAAGAGAAACTGCCAAGCTTCGAGTGTCGTGAGCAGCTTGTTAGTGGGCAAAACCACACACTTCATTTCTAGTTTTGAATCCTCAGAGAACAAGAGACGCACACTTTCCATCTGGCACAGGCCAAGGGAGGCAGGATTCTGCTTCATCTCTAGTGTTATATATTCTGGAGAAGCCAGCATGCCAACTGAGATGTTCTCATAGCAACTGCATCCATTTGAAGGTCCAAACTCATATGGATAAGGTACTGGTAATAATTTGTGATTATGGCTGAGTGCCACTGCACTCCAGCCTAGGCGACAGAGTGAGACTCCGTCTCAAAAAATATATATATATATTAAATAATAAAGACCCACTCTTTGCAATATTATTTTATGAAGGAGGGAAAGTATGAATCCTGTCCTTTTACACTCACGCTGAAAAAGGTATCTTTAGCCGGGCGCGGTGGCTCAAGCCTGTAATCCCAGCACTTTGGGAGGCCGAGGCGGGTGGATCACGAGGTCAAGAGATCGAGACCATCCTGGTCAATATGGTGAAACCCCGTCTCTACTAAAAATACAAAAAATTAGCTGGGCATGGTGGCGCATGCCTGTAATCCCAGCTACTCAAGAGGCTGAGGCAGGAGAATTGCCTGAACCCAGGAGGCGGAGGTTGCGGTGAGCCGAGATCGCGCCATTGCACTCCAGCCTGGGTAACAAGAGCAAAACTCCGTCTCAAAAGAAAAAAAAAAAAGGTATCTTTGTCAGCTCGGGTTACCACAAAATAGATGGTGAGCCACTGAGCCCGGCCAGGAATTTGTATTAAAGATACACAATTCGGCCAGGTGAGGTGGCTCATGCCACACACTCTCAGGAGTTCAAGACCAGCCTGGCCAATATGAGATGGTTCAAGACTATCTCTACTAAAATAAGAAAAGTTAGCTGGTGTGATGACAGGCACCTGTAATCCCAGCTACTCAGGAGGCTGAGGCCGGAGAATTGCTTGAACCCGGGAGGTGGAGGTTGCAATGAGCCAAGATCATGACATAGCACTCCAGCCTGGGCAACAAGAGTGAAACTCTGTCTCAAAAAAAAAAAATAATAAGCACTGTGTGAGACCAGGATGGACAGATCATGGCCAACATGGTGAAACCCCATCTCTATTTAAAAAATGCAACAAAGCCAGGCGCGGTGGCTCACGCCTGTAATCCTAGTACTTTGAGAGGCCGAGGCAGGTGGATTGCCTGAGCTCAGGAGTTTGAGAGCAGCCTGGGCAACATGGTGAAACCCTGTCTACTAAAAATACAAAACATTAGCGGGGCGTGGCAGCGTGCTCCTGTAATCCCAGCTACTCGGGAGGCTGAGGAAGGAGAATTGCTAGAACCCAGGAAGCGGCGATTGTAGTGAGCCAGGATCGCACCACTGCACTCCAGCTTGGGCGACAGAGCGAGACTCCATCTCTTAAAAAAAAAAAAAAAAAAAATGAAGTGGGCATGGTGGTGCACTGCAGTCCCAGCTACTCGAGAGGCTGAAGCAGGAGAATCACTTGAACCCGGGAGGCAGAGGTTGCAGCTGAGCTGAGATCACACCACTGCACCCCAGCCCGGCAATAAAGCGAGAGTCCATCTCAAAAATAAATAAATAAATAAGTAAAGACACACAATTCAGTCCACAGCAGGGGGACACCACAGGGTTTAATTAACCAGTGGGCACTGCAACAGAACACCTAAGTGGATGTAATGAGTTGTTCTGTGCCATAATTGAAATATTTCATTTTGATCAGGCTTCTTATGGTTGCAAGTGACAAAAGTCCAACTTAAACTAGCTTAAACACAAAAGGAAACTTTTTTTTTTTTTTTTTTGAGACGCAGTTTCGCTCTTGTTACCCAGGCTGGAGTGCAATGGCGCAATCTTGGCTCACCGCAACCTCCGCCTCCTGGGTTCAGGCAATTCTCCTGCCTCAGCCTCTTGAGTAGCTGGGATTACAGGCACGTGCCACCACGCCCAGCTAATTTTTTGTATTTTTAGTAGAGACGGGGTTTCACCATGTTGACCAGGATGGTCTCGATCTCTCGACCTCGTGATCCACCCGCCTCGGCCTCCCAAAGTGCTGGGATTACAGGCTTGAGCCACCGCGCCCGGCCGTAAAAGGAAACTTTTTGGTAACATCATTGGGGAGGGGCTGGGTGCAATGGCTGGCTCAAGCCTGTAATCTCAGCACTTTGGGGAGGCCAAGGTGGGAGGATCACTTGAGGCCAAAAATTCGAGACCAGCCTAGGCAACATAGTGAGACCCCGTCTTTACAATTAGCTGGCGTGATGGCACATGCCTATGATCTTAGCCACTTGGGAGACTGAGGTGGGAGGATCACTGGAGCCCAGGAATTCAGTTACAGTGAGCTATGATCATGCCACTGCACTACAAACTGAGTGACAGTAAGAGCCTATCTCAGAAAAAAAAGGAAGGCCAGAAACAGTGCCTCAGCACTTTGGGAAGCTGAGGCAGGCAGATCGCTTGAGGTGAGGAGTTTAAGACCAGCCTGGCCAACATGTTGAAACACTGTCTCTACTAAAAATACAAAAATTAGCAAGACATGGTGGCAGGTGCCTGTAATCTCAGCTACTTGGGAGGCTGAGACATGAGAATCGCTTGAGTCTGGGAGGCAGAGGTTGCAGTGAGCTGGGGTGGGGCCACTGCACTCCAGCATGGCGGACAGAGTATGACTCCCTCTCAAAAAAAAAAAAAAAAAAAGGCCGGGTGCGGTGGCTCAAGCCTGTAATCCCAGCACTTTGGGAGGCCGAGGCGGGTGGATCACGAGGTCAAGAGATCAAGACCATCCTGGTCAACATGGTGAAACCCCGTCTCTACTAAAAATACAAAAAATTAGCTTGGCGTGGTGGCGCGTGCCTGTAATCCCAGCTACTCAGGAGGCTGAGGCAGGAGAATTGCCTGAACCCAGGAGGCGGAGGTTGCGGTGAGCCGAGATCGTGCCATTGCACTCCAGCCTGGGTAACAAGAGCGAAACTCCCGTCTCAGAAAAAAAAAAAAAAAAAAAAGGAAATAGACCAGCCTGGCCAACACAGTGAAACCCTGTCTCTACTAAAAATACAAAAATTAGCTGGGCATGGTGGCACAGGCCTGTAATCCCAGCTACTTGGGAGGCTGAGGCAGGAGAATTGCTTGAACCCAGGAGGTGGAGGCTACAGTGAGCCAAGATCATGCCAGTGCACTCTAGCCTGGGCAACAGAGCCAGAATCCATCTCAAAAATAAATAAATAAATAAAAAAGAAAGAAATTTCCAGTGGTTGGAATCAGGGACATGGTGCCTCTCTTTCTCCTCCTTGGCTTTCTTGGCTCATGTGCTCATTAGTCTGCATTACAGACAGGCTTTCTCTAACTCTTAGAAAACAGACTTCTGGCAATTCCAGTGGAGTATGAGAAACCATACTTTTTATAAATTCTCTACATCAAGTCCAGGGAAATACTCTGGCCCTCCTTGAGCCAGATCTCAATATTATCTGACTGTAATATCAATCAATATAAATCTAGCTCTTAGCACCATCTGACTTATGATTTATACTTTTATTTTACTTATTGCCTTATTTATTGACTGTTTCCTTCCCCCACTGAAATATAAATTACATGAGAGAAGATATTATTTTTGTTTTATTCAGAGACAAAACAGTTCAGAGACAAAATATTTATTAACCACAGCAGGTAGCTTAATAAATATTTGTTGAATGTTAGGCACTATGTATTATCTTACATAATCTCTCAATCCTTTGAGGTAGGTACTATTATTAGACTCATTTTACAGGTTAGGAAACCAAGGCTTAAGTTAGAGAATTTATACACAGTCATATTCCTAGAAGGTTGAGAAGGTTAAGAAGCTTAAAGTAGTAGCCTATGCAATTAGGTAAGAGAAAGAAATAAGAGGTATCACGTTGGAAAGGTAGAGGGAAGATTCTCATTTGAAACAGAATTTCTCTAACTTTAGTGCTTTCAACCATAATATTATTACTATAAGGATAATCATCATCATTAAGATCCTTTATTTTCAGAGCTGCACAGATAAAAGGTCTGTAATAAAGGCCAGGTGCAGTGGCTCACACCTATAATCCCAGCACTTTGGGAGCCTGAGGTAGATGGATCACTTGAGGTCAGGAGTTTGAGACTAGCCTGGCCAACGTGGTGAAACCCCATTTCTACTAAAAATACAAAGATTAGCCAGGCATGGTGGCGGGCACCTGTAGTCCCAGCTATTCAGGAGGCCGAGGCAGGAGAATTGTTTGAACCTGGGAAGTGGAAATTGAGTGAGCCAAGATTGTGCCACTGCATTCCAGACTGAGCAACAGAGCAAGACTCCAATTCAAAAAAAAAAAAAAAAAGGTCTGTAATAAAATAACCCATTTAATTTTTGCCCCGTTTCTCAAGTGGCCTGATTTCACCAAGAGAAGGCCCAGGAGGAAGAACAGAAAAAGATGCTGTGGTTACCAGGGCCAACAATACCAGCAAGAGCAAGGAGGAGAAGACGATCATAAAGAAACTGTAAGTGTCACCCTGCTGCCCCCCTGGTCCCACTAAATAATAATTCAAGGAAGTGGTTGGGGCGAGAGGAGCCTGTCCAGCTGCCCAGGGCAGGGAGGCTCTCCCCTCTCCCGGCTGTGCTGCAGCTCATGGGCAAACTCAACGCCAGTGTACTATAATGATATCTGCCAGGCAGTAGCTTAGACACTTGACATATATGAATTCATCGAATTATCACAGTGAACCTGCAAAGTAGATGCTATTTTACTGATGGAGATATAGATACTGAGAGGTAAGGTAATTTGCCCAAGGGTGCAGATGGTAGATAGTGAAGTCAGGAACCCAAGGAAGTCTGGCTTCTACACTCTGCTGCCTCCCTGTGATATAATAACAATGACCAGGCTGGGTACAGTGGCTCACACCTGTAATTGCAACAGAGATTACAGGAAGCTAGGGCAGGAGGATTGCTTGAAGCCAGGAGTTTGAGACAAGCCTGGGCTACAAAGTGAGACCCCACAGGAACAAAAAAAAAAAATTTTTTTTTTTTTTTTGAGACAGAGTTTCGCTCTTGTTACCCAGGCTGGAGTGCAATGGCACGATCTTGGCTCACCGCAACCTCCACCTCCTGGGTTCACACAATTCTCCTGCCTCAGCCTCCTGAGTAGCTGGGATTACAGGCACACACCACCATGCCCAGCCAATTTTTTGTATTTTTTTTAGTAGAGACGGGGTTTCACCATGTTGACCAGGATGGTCTCGATCTCTTGACCTCGTGATCCACCCGCCTTGGCCTCCCAAAGTGCTGGGATTACAGGCTTGAGCCATCACGCCCGGCCAACATTTTTTTTTTTTTGAGATGGAGTCTCACTCTGTCGCCAGGCTGAAGTGCAGTGGCACAATCTTGGCTCACTGCAATCTCCGCCTCCTGGGTTCAAGCAATTCTCCTGCCTCAGCCTCCCAAGTAGCTGAGACTACAGGTGCGTGCCACCACACCCAGATAATTTTTGTATTGTTAGTAGAGGCAGGATTTCACCAGGATGGTCTCCATCTCCTGACCTCGTGATCTACCCTCCTCGGCCTCCCAAAGTGCTGAGATTACAGGCGTGAGCCACCGTGCCCAGCCCAAAAAAATGTTTTTAAATTAGCTAATATCATTTATCAGCCTTTCGGCTGAGATCAAATAAAATTAGCTGGGCATTGTGACCTGCACCTGTGGTCCCAGCTACTCAGGAGGATGAGACAGGAGGATCACTTAAGCCGAGGAGTTCAAGGCTGCAGTAAGCTATTATTACACCACTGCACTCCAGCCTGGATAGCAGTGTGACCCTATCTCTGAAAAAAGAAAGAAAACTAAAATGATAATAACGATGGGGTGCAGTGGCTCAAGCTTGTAATCCCAGCACTTTGGGAGGCTGAGGCGGCCAGATCACCTGAGGTCAGGAATTCGAGACCAGCCTGGCAACATGGCAAAACCTCGTCTCTACCAAAACTACAAAAATTAGCCAGGTGTGGTGGCGCATGCCTGTAATCTCAGCTACCCAGGAGGCTGAGGCAGAAGAATCGCTTGAACCCGGGAGGCGGAGGTTGCAGTGAGCCGAGATCACACTACTGCACTCCAGCCTGGTGACAGAGTGAGACTCCATCTCCAAATAAATAAATAAATAAATAAATAAATAAATAAATAAATAAATTGTTTATGACAGAGTCTCACTCTGTCACCAGGCTGGAGTGCAGTGGTGCGATCTTGGCTCACTGCAACCTCCGCCTCCCGGGTTCAGACATTTCTCCTGCCTCAGCCTCCTGAGTAGCTGAGACTACAGGCACATACCACACCCCGCCCCCCAGTTAATTTTTGTATTTTTAGTAGAGACAGGGTTTCACCACGTTGGCCAGGATGGTCTCGATCTCTTGACCTCGTGATCCGCCCGCCTCGGCCTCCCAAAGTCCTGGGATTACAGGCATGAGCCATCGCGCCTGGCCATAAATAAATTTTTAATAAATAAATAAATACAAAATTAGCCAGGCTGATTGAGGCGGGATAATCTCTTGAACCTGGGAGACAGAGGTTGCAGTGAGCCGAGATCATGCCGCTACTCTCCAGCCTGGTTGACAGAGCAAGACTCCATCTCAAAAAAAAACAAAAAGAAAAGCAACAGTCAGCATCCTCTTCCTAACGAGAAAGAATTGGAACAACAGGCAGTTTCAGCCTGCCTGTGGGAAATGCCTGAGACCCTCTACCTGCCCCGTGTGGGACCACTCCTCTTGACTCAGCCCATGTCGCAGCACTGGGACATGCTACGTGGTTTCCTTTGAATACTTTCCCTCATGTCTGGGCACCAGGGTTGATCCCTCAGTTCTTCAGATGCTGCCTGGTAAACCGAGAGTGAAGTGCTTGTGGAAAATTCACATTCCAAGAAATCAAGTCAGTGGTTCTTGGATGCAGCTCCGAAATCTGGAGTTTTTTTTCACAAGTTCTTTGGGCAATTCTGATTTGGGGAACCCCTGGACCACACTGATATGTGCCCTCTTAGTTGCCAGGTGTCAGGACAATAAGATATGGCTTTCCTGTGCCCCATTCATTCAACAAATATTTATTGAGGATCTACGCCAGGCGTCCCCAGACTTTTTACACAGGGGGCCAGTTCACTGTCCCTCAGACCGTTGGAGGGCCGCCACATACTGTGCTCCTCTCACTGACCACCGATGAAAGAGGTGCCCCTTCCTGAAGTGTGGCAGGGGGCCGGATAAATGGCCTCAGGGGGCCGCATGCGGCCAGAGGGCTGTAGTTTGGGGGACGCCTGATACCCTCAAAAGTAAAAAATAAACAAAATTAGCCGGGCATGTTTCTGTAGTTCCAGCCACTTGGGAGGATCTCTTGAGCCCAAGAGGTCCAGGCTACAGTAAGCCATGATCTACCTACCACGACACTCCAGCCTGGATGATGGAGCAAGATTCCATCTCCCACTAAAAAAAAAGAGCATTCCTGGCAGCTAGAACAGTAAGAGTAAGAGCCTCAGGCTACAGAAATTTCCAGAACAAAATATCATGGTGACTGAAACAGGGAAGAGAATGGAGGTGAGATGGAGAGGTGGGAGGGGCTGGGTCACCCAGGGCCACGTGGATTCTGGTGCGGACTGTGGGTTTTATTCTAGGTGCGTTGGGAAGAGTTTGGATAGTTTTAAGCTGGAGAGTAACATGACTGTATTTACATATGAAAAGCTCACTCTGGTTGCTTTGTGGAGAAGGGTTGGGAGACAGGGTCAAAACAAGGCCAATGGGATTGTTTCTTTTTTTTATTTTTTGAGATGGGGTTTCACTCTGTCACCCAGGCTGCAGTCCGGTAGCTTGGTCTCGGCCCACTGCAACCTCTGTCTCCCAAATTCAAGCTATTCTCCCATCTCAGCCTCCCAAGTAGATGGAACCACAGGTGTGAGCCGCCACACCCTGTTAATTTGTGTATTTTTGGGAGAGATGGGATTTCTCCATGTTTCTCAGGCTGGTCTGGAACTCCTGAGTTCAAGTGATCTGCCCACCTCGGCCTCCCAAAGCACTAGGATTACAGGTGTAAGCCACTGCGCCCAGCCTAATGGAAGTATTCCTTCCACAAGGAAGGGTCTTCTGAGGTAAGATAATGAAAGAGCACGTCTCTCCAGGTGTCAGATCCGAAGGTGTTCATTTAGGACTTTCATTGGCTATCTTCTTGCAAATCAGGCTTTCAGAAGGCGTAAACTACTGGTTTCTTTCAGCCTCCTTCTACCGGAGTTTAGGCCACCTAATTGGAGTTTGAGCCTAATAGGGCAAAAGTGAAATGTGTGTTCTGTGCATGAGCTAGCCTGAAGACATGTGGTGAGTCATGAGCATGAGTCCACCCTTTCAGGATCAGATAAACTTAATGAGCTACTGAAATGAATGAGTGAATGAATGAATGCATGCATGCATGAATGAATTTTTTTTTGAGACAGGGTCTTGCTCTGTTGCCCCGGCTGGAGTGCAATGGCATGATCTCGGCTCACTGCAGCCTCTGCCTCCCAGGTTCAAGAGATTCTTCTGCCTCAGCTTCCTGAGTAGCTGGGATTATAGGCACGTACCACCATGCCCAGCTAATTTTTGTATGAATGAATTCTTTCTTTCTTTTTTTTTTTTTTCTGAGACAGAGTCTCGCTCTGTTGCCCAGGCTGGTCTGCAGTGGCTCGATCTCAGCTCACTGCAACCTTCACCTCTGAGCTTCTGGCGATTCTCCTGCCTCAGCCTCCTAAGTAGCTGGGATTACTGGCACACGCCACCACACTTGGTAAACTTGGTGGGTTTTTTTTGTTTTTTTTTTTTAGTTTTTGTAGAGATGGGGTATCATTATGCTTCCCAGGCATGTCTCAGACTCCTGGAATCAAGTGATCCTCACCCTCTTGCCTCAGCCTCCCAAAGTGCTGGGATGACAGGCCCACCACACCCGGCCTATAGATATTTTGGAGTCAACAGCTGCAAGATCTACTTAGAAATTTTGCGGGGGTTTCTGCGGCCCTTGCTTTGTTCCTTCTGCTTACCCTGACCCCTCTCTTTCCATACCAGGTTCTCTTTCCGATCAGGGAAACAGCCCTAGACCCAAGGCCACACCTAAGGCTATAGCTCTGACTCTCGGACACAACTCTCGAAAGATACCTGCAAAGCCCTCTCCATGCCACACATACACACTGGGCCTGTGTATTTATTTCCCCTTCAAAGCAGACTAAGGAGGAAGGAATCAAGGCTCTCTTGGCACCACTTTCTCCCTGGCTGCGGAACTGAACACCTTTGAAGATTCGGCCTGGGCCAGTGAAGCAGAAATCAAGAAATACAGAAGGATGTGCGGGGGGGGGCCACTTCCTGCTCCCACGTCAGCCCCCAGGCCCTCCAGTGGGCAGACGCATGTCCTGCTCATCTGCTCCCAGGGATGACCCTGGTCTTTTATGTTTAGCAGAAGGGAGAAAAGAAAGCAGGAAAATACGCTATTGATATTCCAGTGGTGACTTCACTGGTATTTAGTGAATATTTGATTTAGCAAACGTGCCTTTCTTTATGTGATTTTGTATTAAAGTAAAATGACTCTATACTTTCTATAGCTTGTCTAGAGTGGTCTTTCAGGTACAATGGTATACCTGGTGTATGTGTGTATATGACACATACATAAATTTCATTGTAGAGTGAATCAGTTGCATTCATTGAATCTAAACGATGCTCCTTTATTTGGTGTCACTATGAAGGGAAAGATTGCTGCAAACTAAAATGTTAAGATGCTATTGATTTCAGGACTCATCTTGATTTCAGAGGTGTTAAGATGTGAATAAAATGCATTTAGGAATCAATAAAACAGAGAGCAGCTGTTCGTACTTTGCAAAGGAACTAATGAGCTTGCCTGGCCCGTTCCATGAGCCTGTCTTATTAGTCAATAACAGCGGCTTACTCAATGTGTTTCACCTGCTCTGTGGATTATATCGTTTGTTCCTTATAACCCGGGGAGATGGGGACTGGTACTGGTGCCCAGTTTATAGATTTTTTTTTTTTTTTTTTTTTTTTTTGAGATGGAGTCTTTCCAACAGCTGGGGCTCACAAAGAAACAAAAAAATAATGAAGAAAAAAAAAAGATGGAGTCTTGCTCTGTCGCCCAGGCTGGAGTACAGTGGCTCGATCTCGGCTCACTGCAACCTCTGTCCCCCACGTTCGAGCGGTTCTCCTGTCTCAGCCTCCAGAGTAGCTGGGACTACAGGTGCATACCACCACACTCAGCTAATTTTTGTTCTTTTTAAAAATTTTTCTGTATTTTTAGTAGAGACAGGGTTTCACCATGTTGGCCAGGATGATCTTGATCTCTTGACCTTGTGATCTGCCCACTCTGGCCTCCCAAAGTGCTGGGATTATAGACGTGAGCCACTGTACCCAACAAAAAAATTTTTTTTTTTTTTGAGACGGAATCTTACTCTATCGCCCAGGCTGGAGTACAGTGGCATCATCTGGGTTCACTGCAGCCTCTGGCTCCCAGGTTCAAGCAATTTTCCTGCCTCAGCCTCCCAACTAGCTGGGACTGCAGGCATGCATCACCACACCAGGCTAATTTATGTAATTTTAGTAGAGACAGGGTTTCTCCATGTTGGCCAAGCTGGTCTTGAACTCCTGACCTCAAGTGATCCACCCAGCTCGGCCTCCTAAAGTGCTGGGATTACAGGCATGAGCCACCATGCCCGGCCAGTTTATGGATTTAGAAACTGAAACTCAGGCTGTGGAGCTAGGAAACAGGCAAATGCAGGCCTGATTCCAAGGCCCAGGCTCCTCCCTGCCAAGCTCTGTGAGTCCAGAGTTGCTGACAAGTCCTAATAATGTTAATAATTTACGGTATGCCTCACCTGCATCATTCTAAGTACCTTTCTGATGCTGCCTCACATACCTTTGTGGGATGGGTATCACTATTGTCCTTGGTGTCCACACAAGGAGGTTAAGATAAAATGGGTGACAAATCTTATCCAAGGTCCTCAGTTACAAAGTGGTAGAAGTGGGACTTGAAGCCAGGTACAAAGTCCACACCCAGGCTTCAACCACTCTGCCTTCCAGGAAGAGTTGGCAGTGTTTAAGAGTCTAGTCCAAGGCCGGGCGCGGTAGCTCAAGCCTGGAATCCCAGCACTTTGGGAGGCCGAGGTGGGTGGATCAGGAGGTCAAGAGATCGAGACCATCCTGGTCAACATGGTGAAACCCCGTCTCTACTAAAAATACAAAACATTAGCTGGGCATGGTGGCACGTGCCTATAATCCCAGCTACTCAGGAGGCTGAGGCAGGAGAATTGCCTGAACCCAGGAGGCGGAGGTTGCGGTGAGCCGAGATCGTGCCATTGCACTCCAGCCTGGGTAACAAGAGTGAAACTCTGTCTCAAAGAAAAAAAAAAAAAAAAAGTCTAGTCCAGGCCAGGCACAGTGGCTCACACCTGTAATCCCAGTACTTTGGGAGGCTGAGGTGGGCGGATCATGAGGTCAAGAGATTGAGACCATCCTGGCCAACATGGTGAAACCCTGTCTCTACTAAAATATATATATATATATGTTTTTTTTTGGTTTTTTTTTTTTTTTTTGAGATGAAGTTTCACTCTTGTTACCCGGGCTGGAGTGCAGTGGCGCAATCTTGGCTCACTGCAACCTCTGCCTCCTGGGTTCAGGCAATTCTCCTGCCTGAGCCTCCTGAGTAGCTGGGATTACAGGCACACGCCACCATGTTCAGCTAATGTTTTGTATTTTTAGTAGAGACGGGGTTTCACCATGCTGACCAGGATGGTCTCGATCTCTTGACCTCGTGATCCACCCGCCTCGGCCTCCCAAAGTGCTGGGATTACAGGCTTGAGCCACTGCGCCTGGCCTCTACTAAAATATTTTTTTTAATTAACTGGGCATGGTGGTGCGCATCCCAGCTACTCAGGAGGCTGAGGGAGGAGAACTGTTTGATCCTGGGAAGCAGAGGTTGCAGTGAGCTGAGATTGCACCACTGCACTCCAGCCTGGCACCTGGCAACAGAGTGAGACTCTGTCTCAAAAAAAAAAAAAAAAAAAAAAAAAAAGAGTCTAGTCCAGAACACTGTCATTAGATCAGGACTCCTGACAGCCCTAGAACCCTGATTAACACTGCAACCCTGGTCAGGTGTAGTGGTTCAAGTTTGTAATCCCAACACTTTGGGAGGCCAAGGTGAGAGGACTGCTTGAGCACAGGAGTTCAAGACCAGCCTGGGCAACATAAATAAAATACTTGTTCCGGTCGGGCACGGTGGCTCAAGCCTGTAATCCCAGCACTTTGGGAGGCCGAGGCGGGTGGATCACAAGGTTGAGAGATCGAGACCATCCTGGTCAACATGGTGAAACCCCGTCTCTACTAAAAGATACAAAACATTAGCTGGGCATGGTGGCGCGTGCCTGTAATCCCAGCTACTCAGGAGGCTGAGGCAGGAGAATTGCCTGAACCCAGGAGGCGGAGGTTGCGGTGAGCCGAGATCACGCCATTGCACTCCAGCCTGGGTAACAAGAGCGAAACTCCATCTCAAAAAATAAATAAATAAATAAATAAATAAATAAATAAAATAAAATAAAATACTTGTTCCTCGGTACTGCAAGGAAAAATTAACATTCAGACAAAATGTTTTCTCAGAAAGGCAATTTCACTTTCTGCAGAAAGGATGCTGTCCATCAGCAATCTTGCCACAAAAGCACAATGAACAAAGGAAAGGCAGGCATATTTATTCCTTAGGCATCGGGTCCTTACTGCTGTGTCCCGTCTCTGTTGGTTGGAGCCAGACCTCACAATCTAAACTGAATCCAATTGGCTAACAATTTAAAACTTTTCTAAATAGGCAAAGGCAATGGAGAACAAAGGAAAAAAAGGAAGTTGCTTGCTAAAGAACTTAGAAACGTACTAACATTCCCAAGTAAGGAAGGGGCATAGGCTGCGAGCTGGGACATGCCTGTGAGCACGTCTAGCACAGATATCTTGGTTAAAGTACAAGGATTCAATTTACCGCGTGCCTGTGTGCATGTCTAGCACAGATATCTTGGTTAAAGTACAAGGACATAGAATGTACTTATTCCCTTATGTCTAACAGCTACACAGGATAGGGCTTAACATAGAGTTATTAGCGAAAAGCAAGAAGGCTTTGAAGAAAATCAGTTTTTGAAAGAAACTATTATTTCTAACATTTATTATCATTCTTTAACAAGAAGGAAAACTTTGAGGAGGAACTTTTTACTTTCCACAATATTAAGACCCTGTTTCTACAAAATAATTTTAAAAATTTAGCCAGGTATGGTGGTGAGCACCTGTAGTCCCAGCTACTGGGGAGACTGAAGCGGGAAGATTAATTGAGCCTGGGAGTTTGAGGTTGCAGTGAGCTATAACCACACCACTGCACTCCAGCCTGGGTGACAGGGTGAGACGCTGTCTCCAAACACATAAATGCTCCCCTGGCTCCCTGTGGGGATAGATAAGGCGAGAGAACCCACTCAGAAAGCAGTGTCAGGTTAAGATGGCCCTGGTGGCTCTGGTACCCCAGAAGACTAAAAAAAGCTACAGTGAGAAATGCTTGGAGTGCAACGCTTGGTAAAGTATGATGTTGGCAGGTGGGCATTCTGGAAAAGAAGTCCTGTGGGCGAGTCTCCTACAGACGATCTAGCTTGACCACAGATAACAGAACTGTGATGCCAGCTGGGCTCTGGCGGTTCTCACACCGCGGTTCCAAATACAAACCTAGCTCAGGGAGGAACAGGCTTAGAAGTAGGTTTTCAAGCCAAGTCTCAGAAGGCACAGGAAGTGGTTGCTGTAGCAATCATCTTGTCTTTTTTTTCCTTCCTTCCCTCCCTCCCTTCCTTCCCTTTCTCTTTCTTTTTTCTTTTCTTTCAACAGTCTTGCTCTGTCAGCCAGGCTGGAGTGCAGTGGCACAATCTCAGCTCAGTGCAGCCTCCGCCTCCTGGGTTCAAGTGATTCTCCTGCCTCAGCCTCCTGAGTAGGTGAGACTACAGGCACCTGACACAATGCCCGGCTAATTTTTGTATTTTTACTAAAGACGAGGTTTCACCATGTTGGCCAGGCTAGTCTAGAATGCCTGACCTCAGGTGATCCACCCACCTCAGCCTCCCAAATTGCTGGGATTACAGACATGAGCCACCATGCCTGGCCAGCAGTCACCTTTTAAAATGAACAAATGGGGCCTTGGAGACAGAGTCTTACTCTCTTTTTTTTTTTTTTTTTTTTTTTTGAGATGGAGTTTCACTCTTGTTACCCAGGCTGGAGTGCAATGGCGCGATCTCGGCTCACCGCAACCTCCGCCTCCTGGGTTCAGGCAATTCTCTTGCCTCAGCCTCCTGAGTAGCTGGGATTACAGCACGCACCACCATGCCCCGCTAATTTTTTGTATTTTTAGTAGAGACGGGGTTTCACCATGTTGACCAGGATGGTCTCGATCTCTTGACCTTGTGATCCACCCGCCTCGGCCTCCCAAAGTGCTGGGATTACAGGCTTGAGCCACCGGGCTCGGCACTCTTACTCTCTTGCCAGGCTGGAGTGCAGTGGCACGATCTTGGCTCACTGCAACCTCCAACTCCCTGGTTCAAGCGATTCTCCTGCCTCAGCCTCCTGAGTAGCTAGAATTGTAGGCACGTGTGACCATGCCCAGCTAATTGTTGTATTTTTAGTAGAGACGGGGTTTCACCATGTTGACCAGAATGGTCTCAATCTCCAGACCTCATGATCTGCCCACCTCGGCCTCCCAAAGTGCTGGGATTACCAGGTGTGACCCACTGCGCCCAGCCAAATTTTTAATCCTAATAATAGCTATTGTTATTATTATTATTGTGCATAGATTGTCTATGCACAAGGCACTGTTCCAAGTTTTTTGTTTGTTGGTATTATTAACTCATTAAATCCTCACAATCTCCCCGTGCAAGTACTATTACTGTCTCCATGTTACAGAAAAGGAAACTGATGCACAAGGAGACTGAGTAATGTCCAAGGCTACACAGCAGTGGATGGGAAGCAGAGGTTCTGTTCCAGCAGGACACACGTCCACTCCAAGGTGAGGCTATAATACTGATGCCTGAATCTTCGAGGGAGGAGGCAAGTGGGCAAAGATTATCCCTATTTCATAGACAAGTTTCAGAGAGGTGAAGTGATTTGGCCAACATCACATAGCTGACAAACACTTAAAACTGATGCTGGAACTGGATCTCTTGCGTCTGAACCAAGGACTCTACTCACAGTTCCAATCTGCCACCAGTGCCCAAGCATGGAGGGGACAGGAATCTGGGCTGGTAAGAGGGACACAGCACAAGACAGGGGGAGTGATGATTCCAAGCCTCATAAGAATGATCAAGTCTAGTAAATTACAAATCATAGTAACAATAGCAGCCAAAATTTATGATGTTTACAATGTGCCAAGCATTGTTCTAAGGCTCAAAATGCAAACTTTTAAGCTGGGCGTGGTGGGTCACGCCTGTAATCCCAGCATTTTGGGAGGCTGAGGTAGGTGGATCACTTAAGGTCAGGAGTTTGAGACCAGCCTGGCCAACATGGTCAAACCCTGTCTCTACTGGGGCCAGGCACAGTGGCTCATGCCTGTAATCCCAGCAGTTTGGGAAATCAAGGCGGGCAGATCACTTGATGTCAGAAGTTCGAGACCAGTCTGGCCAACATGGTGAAACTCCATCTCTACTAAAAATATTAAAAAAATTAGCAGGGCTTTGTAGTGGGTGCCTGTAATCCCAGCTACTTGGGGGGCTGAAGCAGAATTGCTTCTTGAACCTGGGAGGAGGAGGGTGCAGTGAGCCCAGATCATACCACTGCACTCCAGCCTAGGTGACAGAGCAAATTCCACCTCAAAAAAAGCTGGGTGTGATAGTGCATGCCTATAATCCCAGCTATTCAGGAGGCCAAGGCAAGAGAATCACATGAAATCGGGAGGCGGAGATTGGAGGTTGCAGTGAGCCAAGATTGGCGCTACTGAAATCCAGCCTGGGTGACACAGAGAAACTCCTCAAAAAAAAAAAAAAAAAAAGATAATGCTTTTTTTGAGACAGAGTCTCACTCTGTTGCCCACGCTGGAGTGCAGTGGCTTGATCTCAGCTCACTGCAACCTCTGTCTCCTGGGTTCAAGCGATTCTCCTGTCTCAAGCCTTCCGAGTAGTTGGGATTACAGGTGTCTGCCACCATACCCAGCTAATTTTTTTTTTTTTTTTTTTTTTTTGAGATGGAGTTTCGCTCTTGTTAACCCACGCTGGAGTGCAATGGCACGATCTCGGCTCACCACAACCTCCGCCTCCTGGGTTCAGGCAATTCTCCTGCCTCAGCCTCCTAAGTAGCTGGGATTACAGGCACACGCCACCATGCCCAGCTAATTTTTTGTATTTTTAGTAGAGACGGGGTTTCACCATGTTGACCAGGCTGGTCTCGATCTCTTGACCTCGTGATCCACCCGCCTCGGCCTCCCAAAGTGCTGGGATTACAGGCTTGAGCCACCGCGCCCGGCCCAGCTAATTTTTGTATTTTTAGTAGAGATGGGGTTTCTTTATATTGGTCAGGTTAGTCTCAAACTTCTGATCTCATGTGATCTGCCCGCCTTGGCCTCCCAGTGTTGGGATTACAGGCATGAGCTGTGACTGGCCGCATTAACTTTTTTGTTTGTTTGTTTTGAGATGGAGTTTTGCTCCTGTTGCTCAGGCTGGAGTGCAATGGCACAATCTCAGCTCATCGCAACCTCCACCTCCCAGGTTCAAGTGATTCTCCTGTTTCAGCCTCCTGAGTAGTTGGGATTACAGGCACCCGCCACCATGCCCGGCTAATTTTTGTATTTTTAGTAGAGATGGGGTTTCACCATACTGATCAGGCTGGTCTCAAACTCCTGACCTCGTGTGATCTGCCTGCCTTGGCCTCCCAAAGTGCTGTAATTACGGGCATGAGCCACTGCCCAGCCACGGCATTAACTTTGAATCTCACAAGCACCCAATGGTCCCCAGTATACAGACAAGGAAACCGAAGAACTGTGTTCTAAGGAACATGCTCAAAGTCACATCAGTAAGCTTTTCTAGTTCCCTAGGATGCTTACCAAAGCTTAGACTCATGCTGGCATGCTCTTTTTGTAAACACGATCAAACTCAACTTTTTTCTACCTCTGCCTTGTAAAAACAGAAAGATGCACACAGGTAGCCTTGCCTGGCAATAAATATTTTAATTTTTGCTTCATTTTTATGATGACAAATAATTTTCAAGTTTATTTCCTTGTTTGTTTAAATACAAAGCTAAACCACAAACAGGTACAATCAAGACATTGTATCTCACATTTACACTCCTGTCGGATCCTCGTCCAATTCGCTGACCACTGACCAGGCTAGTGGGGGGGTGGGAGGGAAGACTTTCTTAGGTAGCACCGTCTTGAGGCCTGGGGTGGGGGTTGTGGGGAATCAAAGATGAGGACAGGCTCTCATACCTGTCTCCATTCACATTTACCTGGGACCAGGGTGGGCAGGAGATACCAGGTCACGGCTCCTGAGCCCCAGCCTCCTGGACTGAAGGAACAGTGAGAATCAGTTCTGTGAAGGGAGGGAGGAGGCAGCCACTTATTCCTCCTACCCTCACAGTCAAGGTGAAAACCTTAGCCCTATCCTTGATTCCTGGGGGCTGCCGGGCCCTATGCACTCCCCTGCACACCTGGGTGCCTTTCTGAAGCTGGCAGCAGTGGCTGGGGTCAGGGATCCCGGGCTCCTAGGCTCACACCTCAGCTCACGGCTGCAGCCTTACAGGAGGGCTGCCAGGTGTCTGTCAAACACAAGGCTTCGACAGCAGGTCTGCAACTTTCAACCCCAGTAGGATGCGGGGGAATGGGGATGGATGTTAGGTAAGTAATTTCTGGTCCCACTACAAAACTTTACTTTTGATTAGAGTACCATTCTCAATCTCTTCTACAAAAAGCCAAAAAAAAAAAAAAAAAAAAAAAGCAGCCACTTCACTCACTTCAAGACCTATATACATTTAAGTTGTTTTCTGTGGTTTTTTTTTTTTTTTAATTTTTTTCTTTTTGATTTTTTTAAATTTTTATTATTTTTTTTTAAAATAAATTCAGTGTTCACATTTCTATAAAGAATTAACCCAGTTTCAGGAAACCCTGCCCCGGCAGGGCAGGTAAGCAACACTCTCCCTGCCCACATCTAGTTTGATTTCGCGCCCTGATGCTTCAAGGTGCCCAGAAAAGCGGCAGCTTATGGAAGAGGAAATCTATGCCTGGCCTGTGCTCAGGGCCTGGGGCTCAGGAAGATTTGAAGAAAGCAGAGGGGAAGACTAGCTTACTGCGAAACCTTTAAAAAAATATTCATACACTTCAGTGAGCGCCTGTGAGGCGTCAGAACAAGAGCTTGGAAACATCCCGTCCAGGCCACTGGGAGGCAGCGTCTTCCTCGCACCCCGTCCCTGGCCGTCGGGGTGCAGGGGGAAGGTCCCGGCTCTTCCACTGGAGAGAGGAGACTTGCCTGGCTTCCTAGTTCATGTTTGACTCTTTCCTCTAAAACCTGTGCCGAGTCTTGGACTGCATGCACGGGAAGCACAAACATTCGACTTGTATGCAAAAAAAGTACAAAAACAACTAGAATATAAAAGTTTTGGTAATATAAGGCCATCTGTTCAAGTCCACCTGGAAACCTGTAACAGATATTTAAATACTACAGTGAAAAGGCATCTTAATATACTTTTTAAAAACATCTGAAGTAATCTGCTAAGATTAAGTGTGTAAAAAAAAAAAATCAATTCCCTTTGAGGGCACTTTGTCCTTTGAAGAAGGGATGGTGGGGTGGGAGGGCGCAGGGCCGGTCGGTTAATGCTTCAGCCACGGGTGGGCTTCAATGGAAGCCTTGCTTCGGTCCCCATAGTCATACAGAAGCTCCTCCCCAGCCGCGATGTCTCGGGAGGCGATGAGGATGAGGTGAGGTACACCGTCGATGTCGTGCAGTTTGGTTTGGCAGTTCCCACATTTGCTGTGATTGATCAGTCTTCCTAGGCGATTTGTCTCTCTAGTTGCATCCACGCTGGAGGGGAGGGAGGGCCAGGGAGGGTTAAATTGATAAAGAGGCTTTTTTTTTTTTGAGACAGAGTTTCACTCTTGCTACCCAGGCTGGAGTGCAATGGCGCGATCTCGGCTCACCGCAACCTCCGCCTCCTGGGTTCAGGCAATTCTCCTGCCTCAGCCTCCTGAGTAGCTGGGATTACAGGCACGCGCCACCATGCCCAGCTAATTTTTTGTATTTTTAGTAGAGACGGGGTTTCACCATGTTGACCAGGATGGTCTCGATCTCTTGACCTCGTGATCCACCCGCCTCGGCCTCCCAAAGTGCTGGGATTACAGGCTTGAGCCACCACGCCCGGCAATAAAGAGGCTTTTTAACCCAGAGAGAGTCACACTTGCACTCGGCTCTGGTGGGATGTTCATTTAAAGCCACGTGTTTTGGAAAGATTCAATTCGTAAAGCTATTTATTTTTCCTTTTTAGAGGGGGTCTCACTCTGTCACCCAGGCTGGAGTGCAGTGGCACAATCTCGGCTCACTGCAACCTCCACCTTCAGATTCAAGCGATTCTCCTGTCTCAGCTTCCTGAGTAGTTGGGACTATGGGTGCATACCACTACAACCAGCTAATTTTTGTATTTTTAGTAGAAACATGGTTTCCTCATGTTGGTCAAGCTGGTCTCAAACTTCTGACCTCAGGTGATCCACCTGCCTCCACCTCCCAAAGTGCCAGAATAATAGGCGTAAGCCACTGCACCCGGCCAGCCTTTTTTTTTTTTTTTTTTTTTTTTGAGCTGGGAGTTGGAGTCTTGCTCTTGTTGCCCAGGCTGGAGTGCAGTGGCTCGATCTTGGCTCACCACAACCTCTGCCTTCTGCGTTCAAGATTCTCCTGCCTCAGTCTACTGAGTGGCTGAGATTAAAGGTACTTGCCACCATGCCCAGCTAATTTTTCTATTTTTAGTAGAAATGGGGTTTCACCGCGTTGGTCAGGCGGGTCTCAAACTCCTGACCTAGTGATAAGCCCTCCTCAGCCTCCCAAAGTGCTGGGATTACAGGCGTGAGCCACCGCGTCTGGCTCTTTTTTTTTTTTTTTAGACCAAGTCTCACTCTGTCACCCAGGCTGGACTGCAGTGGTATGATCTTGTTGCACTGTAACCTCCACCTCCCAGGCTCACGAAATTAATTCTCTGCCTCAGCCTCCTGAATAGCTGGGATTGCAACCACCCACCACCATGTCCAGCTAAATTTTGTATTTTGAATAGAGACGGAGTTTAACCATCTTGGCCAGGCTGGTCTTGAACTCCTGATCTTGTGATCCACCCGCCTTGGCCTCCCAAAGTGCTAGGATTACAGGCATGAGCCACCGTGCCTGGCCTTAAAGTTAGTTTTTGAGACAGGTCTCGCTCTGTCACCCAGGCTAGAGTGCAGTGGAGTGATCACAGCTCACTGTAGCCTCAACCTCCTAGGCTCAAGCGATCTTCCTACCTCAGCCTCCAGAGCTGCTAGGACTACAAGTGTTCACCACCATGCCAGGCTAATTTTTTTTAATTTTTAAAGTTTTTGTAGAGACAGGGTATATCCCTATGTTGCCCAGGCTGGTCTAAAACTCCTGAGTTCTATCCATCTTCCTGCCTCAGCCTCCAAAACTACTGGTATTACAGGCATGAGCCACCGAGTCTGGCCCAATTCACAAAGCTATTTTATTTTTTTTTTCAAATGGAGTCTAGCTCTGTCACCTAAGCTGGAGTGCAGTGGCGCAATCCCAGCTCACTGCAACCTCTCCTCCCAGGTTAAGGCAATTCTCCTGCCTCAGCCTCCTGAGTAGCTGGGATTATAGGCGGGTGCCACCATGCCCAGCTAATTTTTTTGTATTTTTAGTAAAGACGGGTTTCGCCATGTTGGCCAGGCTGGTCTGGAACTCCTGACCTTATGATCCACCCACCTCAGCCACCCAAAGTGCTATGAGCCACCACGCCTGTCCCACAAAGGTATTTTTGAGAGCCTGCACAAGCCCTGGGTGGGGATGGGGTGGGACCAAAAGGGCTCTTTATGGAGGCCCAGGAGGAAACAGTAGAATTTCCTCCTGGGCCTCCATAAAGTAAACAAAGTAAATAAATGGAGTCACTGCTGGTGCGGTGACTCACGTCTGTAATCCCAGCACTTTGGGAGGCTGAGGTGGATGGAGAACCTGAAGTCAGGAGTTCAAAACCAGCCTGGCCAGCATGGTGAAACCCCGTCCCTACTAAAAATACAAAACTTGCTGGGTGTGGTGGTGCATCCCTGTAATCCTAGTTACTCAGGAGGCTGAGGCAGGAAATCTCTTGAACTTGGGAAGTAGAGGGTGCAGCGAGCGGAGATCACACCATTGCACTCCAGCATAAACAACAAGAACAAAACTCTGTCTCAAAAAGAAAAAGTCAACTCTACTGGTCATAGCCAGGAAAGGGCAATTAGTGATTTCAGAGCTGCTCTGGCCAGATGCCCTGAAGGAGAGCCAGGTGAGCTGCTAAACAGGTTTTCATGTGACTAGGCTACTTCTCCCCTTTGTTGGATGAGATAACATCCAGGACAGCTCCAATTCCAAAGATCAAAAGTGGGAAGCTGGGGCCAAGCGCAGTGGCTCATGCCTGTAATCCCAACACTTTGGGAGGCAGAGGCAGGCGGACTGCCTGATCTCAGGAGTTCAAGACCAGCCTGGGCAACACAGTGAAAACCTGTCTCGACTAAAATACAAAAATAAATTAGTCGGGCTTGGTGGCAGACGCCTGTAATCCCAGCTACTCACGAGGCTGAGGCAGGAGAATCGCTTGAACCCAGGAGGTAGAGGTTGTAGTGAGCCGAGATCATGCCACTGCACTCCAGTCTGGGTGACAGAGTGAGACTCTGTCTCAAAAAAAAAAAAAAAAGGAAGCTGGGGGCAGGTGCAGTGGCTCACACTTATAATCCCAGCACTTTGGGAGGCCGAGGTTGGTGGATCATCTGAGGTCAGGAATTTAAGACCAATATGAAGAAACCAGTCTCTACTAAAAAGAATACGAAAATTAGCTGGGAATAGTGGTGGGCACTTGTAATCCCAGCTACCCAGGAGGATGAGGCAGGAGAATTGACTGAACCTGGGAGCTGGAGGTTGCCGTGAGCCAAGATCATGCCACTACACTCCAGCCTGGGCAACAGAGCTCAAAGAAAAAAAAGAAGAAGTAAAACAAGAGAAGCACAGGATAGTTATATCACAGCTTTGAAAAAAGACAACAACAGGCTGGGCACGGTGGCTCACACCTGTAACCCTAGCACTTTGGAAAGCCAAGGCGGTTGGATCATCTGAGGCCAGGAGTTCAAGACCAGCCTGGCCAACGTGGCAAAACCCCATCTCTACTAAGTAAAATACCATATAGAATCAGGAGTTCCTGGCCCTTTGGGCTCTCCTCACTGCCCAGAAGACAGAAAAGCCACTCAAAGCAACAGTAGACTTACCAGTAGGTTTTGCTCAGATACTGAAAATAGTACATGTAGCAGCCCGTGGAAGGGTCCTGTGCGTACAGAGCCTCCCGCTTCTTGGCGTCGGTGATCTCAATGAGGTCCCCATGGTATTCCACCACAAAGTCACCCCGGGAGAACTGCTTGGTGGCAATCACACCCCTGCCTTTGCCATCGATGAGGTCAATCTGTCAGCAGGTGATAAGAGAGGGTGTTGGCTCATAACAGCAATGGATGCCACCATGTACAGCAGGCCTCTGGAGAGCTGAGGGCTTATACCATTCTTTAACAGCCATACTGAGCTGTACCATAAAATTCACTCGCTTTACATGTACAGGTTGATGGGTTTCTTGAGATGGGTACATAGCTGTGCAACCGTCACTACAATCCAGCTCTAGAACATTTCTGTCACTCCGCAAACATGGTTTCTTGGTACTCATCTGCAAAGCACTGTTACATCAGAGCTCATGAGAGATCTGCTGGATGGAGACTGCCTCATTTCGCAGATGAGGAAACTGAGGCTTAAAGGGGCAGAGCCACGTGTCTGAGGCCACACAACTAGGCAGTGATATAGCAGGGACTCAAATCCACACTTGATTTCTCTGCCCAGGGGATGTGCTCTATGCCTTCCCAGATGAACAGCAGGCCCAGTGTTCTGGGTCTGTGCCTCACTCCACGATTCCTCTCCTGTGTCTCCTCATTCTATTCTACATGGAGTCAGAGGGGGTTGCTGGAGGGGCACAGGACTTAAGCTGGGGTCCCCCTAAGGGGTGGGTGGAAGTGGAAGGTTTCTGAGCCCTAATAAGCCCTAATCCAGGCCCATCTGAACCCCACTGTAGAGTTCTTCTCCTCTCACCCAAACCGAGTATGCTTGAAATGCAGTAAGAGAAAAGCACATTTCTTGGGCATTGTCATTATCTAGGAAAACAGAGTTTAAAAATATAATAGTTTCGGGCCGGGCACGGTGGCTCAAGCCTGTAATCCCAGCACTTTGGGAGGCCGAGGCGGGTGGATCACGAGATCAAGAGATCGAGACCATCCTGGTCAACATGGTGAAACCCCGTCTCTACTAAAAATACAAAAAATTAGCTGGGCATGGTGGTGCGTGGCTGTAATCCCAGCTACTCAGGAGGCTGAGGGAGGAGAATTGCCTGAACCCAGGAGGCGGAGGTTGCGGTGAGCTGAGATCGCTCCAGCCTGGGTAACGAGAGCGAAACTCCGTCCCCTACCTCCCCCCCCAAAAAATATATATATATATAATAGTTTCTCCTTTTAAAAGTTTCCCTAGGCTTCAGCTACACATTGTATAGTACCATTTTATATGAAGTGTCCAGAAGAGCAACTCCAGACAGACAGAAAGCAGTTGAGTGGCTGCCAGGGGTTGGGCGAGGGAGATTCAGGGATGGTGGGAAGTAATGGGAGGATGAAAAAATTCTGAAATTTGACAGGGACAATGGTTGCATTGCATTATGAATGTACAAAAAGCCACTAAATTGTTTAACCACAATTTCTTTTTTTTTTTTTTGAGACGGAGTTTCACTCTTGTTGCCCAGGCTGGAGTGCAATGGCGCGATCTCGGCTCACCGCAACCTCCGCCTCCTGGGCTCAGGCAATTCTCCTGCCTCAGCCTCCTGAGTAGCTGGGATTACAGGCACGTGCCACCACGCCCAGCTAGTTTTTTTGTATTTTTAGTAGAGACGGGGTTTCACCATGTTGACCAGGATGGTCTCAATCTCTTGACCTCGTGATCCACCCGCCTCGGCCTCCCAAAGTGCTGGGATTACAGGCTTGAGCCACCGCGCCCGGCCTTAACCACAATTTCTAAGAAAGGTTTCCCCTGGATAACATTTACATACAAGGCCCATTTATGTTTCCTTCGTGAGACATTTCCTCAATGAGTTTTAGTATTTGGCTCTTTGACAACCTAGTAAGAGTCTAACTGGTCCCCATGGCCATTAGAGGGTTAAAGCCACATGGTGGCCCCTCTCAGCCGGGGGACCAGGGAAGGCGAGTCTTCCAGCTTTAGCTACAATGCAGTGAGCACAGCATCCCCTTACCTTCATTCCTTCTTCCTTCCCACTTTCAATCAATTCATCTATTCTTTTCCTTTCTTCAGACTGGGTAGAGAGAAAGAAAAATAGCATCAGCATCCTCTCCCAAGCCCATCGTGGGTAGCTTGAAGGCCTTGAGCCCTCATTGCCTAGGCCATGCCCACCAGGTCACCATCGGCCTCATTTGGCATCATTGTGGATGATGGGTACCCAGTGATGTCAAAGCCCCCAAGTATCCCTTCTTTTCTCATCATCCATCTGTTGTGGATGATATGTTACTTGGGGTTCAACTAGATCAGGAAGGAAACAATGGGGACCCGACAACAGAATGGGGCTTGTAGATACATTCTTTGCCCATGCAGCATGTTGAAAAATGTCCAACTTGCCCAGGTTTGAAAATCAGGCTTCTGACTTCACAGAAAATCAGGTACAGCAGATCAGAGGCTGTGCCCTTTGGATGGGACACAGGCAGTCCACATCCCTCGGTCCTGACGGCCCCTGCTGCTGTCCGTTTAGGATCACTGAGCTTCACCTGTATAGAAGCCACCACCGTGAATAAAAAGAGGGCCTCCAATCCAGAGGGTCAATACAGCCCTAAACAGAGAACCAGGAGGAGGAGGCACTCCCAGATTCACCTCTCCTCGAAGGCCAACCCTCCTGTACCTACCTCCATCCCTAACCCTGGGTTCCACTGCTCTGCCATCGCACAGACACTATGAAACAAAAGGGAACCACGTGAAGACAGATCAGAAGCTCCAAATCAGTGTGGCTCGCCCCAAACCAGCATGTCTCGCCAGCACAGACTTTCAGCAAACCAGACGGCAAATGTCGAGAGCCCGGCACCAGCTGCTGAGCTTAGCCCATTCCCCCGCACAGAGGCCCAAACCAGCTTGCAGCAATCTGTGCTGGGAACCACGGTGAATGAGTAACATCAAGGACAGTCCCAAACCCTGCCATCTCCTCTCCATCTCCATTCTCACTGCTGCCCTGAGCCCAGCCATGGCACCTCTCTAGTCACCCGGCTTCTACTCTGACCTCAGGGAACACTCAGTTCTCCACATGGCAGTCAGTGGCTTCTTTAAAATGTAACTGAGGTCAGGTGTGGCGGCTCTCTCCTGCAATCCCAACACTTTGGGAGGTCCGGGAGGAAGGATGGCTTGAGGACCGGAGTTAGAGACCAGCCTGAGCAACATATCCTGACACTGTCGCTAGAAAAAATAAATAAGCTGGCTGTGATGGCACACCTGTGGTCCCAGCTACTCCAGAGGCTGAGGAAGGATTGCTGGAGCCCAGGAGGTTGAGGCTGCAGTGAGCCATGATTGCGCCACTGCACTCCAGCCTGGGCAACAGAGTGAGACCCTGTCTTAAAAAAACAAAACACATGACCAGGTATGGTGGCTCACATCTGTAATCCCAGCACTTTGGGAGCTGAGGCGGGTGGATCACCTGAGGTCAGGAGTTTGAGACCAGCCTGGCCAACATGGCAAAACCCGCCTCTACTAAAAACACAAAAATTAGCTGGGCGTGGTGGTGGGTGGCTGTCATTCCAGCTACTCGGGAGGCTGAGGCAGGAGAATCGCTTCAACCCAGGAGGTAGAGGTTGCAGTGGGCCAAGATTGCGACACTATACCCTCGGAGACAGAGTGAGACTCAAAAAAAAAAAAAAAAAAAAAAAAAAAAAAAAAAAAAAAAAACCTTCCCCAAAACTTACTTAATAGTAATATACCTGATAAAACCTCATTTATCAATATTAACCTTCAACATAAATGGATTAACTGTTCCACTTAAGAGATATGGGAGGGTCAGGCCGGGCGAGGTGGCTCAAGCCTGTAATCCCAGCACTTTGGGAGGCCGAGGCGGGTGGATCACGAGGTCGAGAGATCGAGACCATCCTGGTCAACATGGTGAAACCCCGTCTCTACTAAAAATACAAAAAACTAGCTGGGCGTGGTGGCGCGTGCCTGTAATCCCAGCTACTTAGGAGGCTGAGGCAGGAGAATTGCCTGAACCCAGGAGCAGGAGAATTGCCTGAACCCAGGAGGCGGAGGTTGCGGTGAGCCGAGATCGCGCCATTGCACTCCAGCCTGGGTAACAAGAGCGAAACTCCGTCTCAAAAAAAAAAAAAAAAAAAAAAAAAAAAAAAAAAAAAAAAAAAAGAGATATGGGAGGGTCAAGAAGGTTAAAAAAAAAAAAAGAAAGATACATATTGGTAGAATGGATTAAAAAAACAAAACTTGGCCACGCACAGTGGCTCATGCCTGTAATCCCAGCACTTTGGGAAGCCAAGGCAGGTGGATCACCTGAGGTCAGGAGTTTGAGAACTGCCTGACCAACCTGACGAAACCTCGTCTCTACTAAAAATACAAAAAATTAGCCAGGCATGGTGGTGCACATCTGTAATCCCAGCTTCTTGGGAGTCTGAGGCAGAAGAATTGCTTGAACCTGGGAGGCGGAGTTTGCAGTTAGCCAAAATCACATCACTGTATTCCAGCCTGGGTGACAGAGTGAGACTTTGTCTCAAAACAGAAAACAAGGGCCGGGCGCGGTGGCTCAAGCCTGTAATCCCAGCACTTTGGGAGGCTGAGGTGGGTGGATCATGAGGTCAAGAGATCGAGACCATCCTGGTCAACATGGTGAAACCCCGTCTCTACTCCCAGCTACTCAGGAGGCTGAGGCAGAAGAATTGCCTGAACCCAGGAGGCGGAGGTTGCAGTGAGCCGAGATCGCGCCATTGCACTCCAGCCTGGGTAACAAGAGCAAAACTCCGTCTCAAAAAAAAAAACAAAAAACCAGAAAACAAAAACAAACAAACAAAAACTTCAACAGTAATATATGACTGTTGGTTACTTAGCTGTGACAAATTTACCAGAGTAACGTAAGTGGGAGAAGCTGGGTAACTCTGTATTATCTTTGTTAACTTTTCTATAAAATTATTACATATTACAAATTATTACAAATAATTACAATTATTAAAATTAAAATTATTAGAAAATAGAAAGATTTTCTGAGATGGACTCTCACTCCTGTTGCCTAGGCTAGAGTGCAATGGCACGATCTTGGCTCACTACAACCTTCATCTCCTGGGTTCAAGCAATTCTCCTGCCTCAGCCTACTGAGTAGCTAGGATTACAGGCATGCACCACCATGCCTGGCTAATTTTGTATTTTTAGTAGAGATGGGGTTTCTCCATGTTGGTCGGGCTGCTCTCGAATCCCAAACCTCAGGTGATCCGCCCACCTCAGCTTCCCAAAGTGCTAGGATTTTACACGCCCAGCCTAAAATTTTTTAATTTTAATGTTTGTAGGTACATGGTAGGTTTTTTAATTTTAATGTTTGTAGGTACATGGTAGGTTGTATAAAGAGAAGGTCTTAGACCAAGTTTTTTCCGATGGTCTCTGAGGTTCTGCAGGACCCAGGGCCCATCTTCCTAGCCTCATCTACTGCCCTTGCTCTGTTCCCACACTCAGCCACATCTGTTGGCTCTTTCAAAAGATGGAGCCTGCTCCTGGCTCAGGGCTTTGCCCTGGAGGGCCCTTTCCCAATCTACCTGCCTGGCTTGCTTCCTCCATTCCTCGACGGCTCTGCTCAAAAGCCACTTCCTCAGAGAAACTTCCCTGACTCCCTTCACCTAGCCATGCCATCAAATCACTGTTTTAGCAAATTAATATCAAAGTGTTTTCCAAAACCATTTTGCTCTTGTAGTTGTCTTTTTAATTATTTTTTAAGATGGAGGTCTCACAATGTTGCCCAGGTTGGTGGTGAACTCCAGCTCTCCAGCCACCCTCCCACCTCAGCCTCCCAAGTAGCTGGAATCTTTTTTTGTTGTTAATTACTCCCCATTTGAAAATAAGCCCCACAGGAGGTGGAGGTTGTGGTGAGCCAAGATTGCACTACTGCACTCCAGCCTGGGCAACAAGAGAAAACTTCATCTCAAAAAAAGAAAAAGAAAATAAGCCTCATGGGCCAGGTGCAACAGCTCATGCCTGTGATCCTAGCACTTTGGGAGGCCGAGGTGGGAGATCATGAGGTCAGGAGTTCAAGACCAGCCTGGCCAACATGGCAAAACCCCATCTCTACTAAAGATACGAAATATCAGCCAAGCATGATGGCAAGCGCCTGTAATCCCAGCTACTAAGGAGGCTGAGGCAGGAGAATCGCTTCAACCCGGGAGGGAGGTGGAGGTTGCAGTAAGCCAAGATGGTGCCATTGCACTCTAGCCTGGGTGACAGGGTGAGAATCCATTGCAAAAACAAACAAACAAACAAACAAAACAGAAAAGAAGCCCCATAAGTCCCGGGGCCTGGTCTAGTTTACTGTGGAATCTCCTGGTCTGGAACAGTGCACACAGCAGGCCCTCAAAGCAAAACCACCACCATCACACACACAACCACCTTGCTGCAAAACCCATTCATTGCCAAGTGTGCAGAGAGTGCTCAGAAGTACGGGGTGGTCATGGAAAGACCAGGGTAGCAGAATGGGAGTTTTTCTGCTGGGACCGAACAGGGCAGACAGATGCGCAGAAGGAAGCTGGGACCAGGCCAGATGCCTTAGTGCAAAGCCAGGGAGGCTGAGTCTCCCAAAGGCCAGGAGTCTGGGGCCTGCAAACAACCAGCCCTGGGCTTCCTAAAGGGAAATCTGGCAGGAGCCTACAGGTGGGCCTAGAGGCAGATGGAGTGGGAGGGATGCAAGGCTGGAACTAGGGCAAGTGAGGAGGGGACCTTCCCAAGCACAATCAGCAGGCTGCTTGCGTGTCTGGCTCTGGGGCCGAGCTGGCCAAGAGGAAGCCCAGGCATTGCCAAGAGGCATGGTCCCTGCCCTGCGGCTGGCTGCCACCCCACCCGAAGCCAGGATGGCCGGTGAACGGGCCCCTGCAGTGAAACACTCAGGAGGTAGGGCATCTCTCCAAGGCCAACCTTGTGTCCAAACCCAGCAGCCCTGATTCCACCCTCTTGTCCAGGACCCCAGCCCTGGCGCTAGGCCCATCCTGGCCCTGTCTTCAGCCTCAGTGGAGGTGTGCAAAAGGCTCTGAATCCCAGTTTCACCCGGACCACCTAGCCAACCACAGGCTCTATTATGTCCCACCCTCCTGGACCCCCAGCCTAGGCCTAACATGGCAGTCAGGTCAGGACTGACCCCACCCTTCAGATGAGCCCTGGCTGTCCTGTTCTTGGGTTTTAACTGTGCAGTCAGAAAATACTCTGCCCTGACCACCTCCGGCCACGTCATCCCGACCAGCTACAGCCTCCTGCCCTGGCCAGCAACAGCTCGTATGGCTTCACTCAGCAGAGCCAACAAAAACAGTCAGGGCACAGCACGGCTCCCGATCCAGGAACAGGGCGAGCTTTCTTGTGTTTGCAGACAGCCCTTTAGGAAAGCAAGTGCGCCTTCCCTTACACTCATCTGCTGCAAAATTCAGCAGACCTGCATCCTGTCCCTTAGAAGCCTTCCATCTGCCCAGAACAAACTCTTGCTTCTTTTAAGGCCAATTCGGCTGCCCCCACCCTAAAGCCCACAGCAGCCCTTGGTGGGCACTCAGCAGAGGCGCTCTGTGTGGGCATGCTGCAGCTCTGACCCTGGCTGGGAGGTGTCTGGTGTTCTGTGGCCTGGCACTGCCTCATCCTCTGCAGTGCTTTTTTTTTTTTTTCTTTTTGAGATGGAGTCTAGCTCAGCCGCCCAGGCTGGAGTGCAGTGGCCCAATCTTGGCTCACTGCAACCACCATCTCCCAGGAGGTTCAAGTGATTCTCCCATCTCAGCCTCCGGAGTAGCTGGGATTATAGGCATCCCCCATAATGTCTAATTTTTGTATTTTAGTAGAGACGAGGTTTCACCACATTGGCCAGGCTTGTCTTAACTCCTGACCTCAGGTAATCTACCCACCTCAGCCTCCCAAAGTGCCAGGAATACAGGCATAAGCCACCGTGCCAGGCCCAGTGCTGTCTTTAAGAATGACCTAGCACAGCCTCCCACTGCTGGCGAATGTTTTATAACAGCTCATTCTTGGCTGAAAGACATTGCCTTTTTCAGGCAATAAAACCAAAGCTGCTCTCTGTGGGGAAGAAAATGGACGCCTTTTTTTTTTAAAATGAAGCTTCATCGAGTCAAAGAAAAAGAGAAAGAATACCAGATTATTGTATATCTGCACATTTAACATCAAGAACGCTGAAGGAGTCCACATGAGGGTTGAAACGCTGAAATTGCCAGAACCAGGGTCCCTACCTCTTTGTGTAGGATACAATCCTGAGCGTCTCTCCCAAGCCTGGTGGTCACTGCAGTGTGAGGGAGAGCAGAGGGGCCTCCCCAGGTGTCCCTGAGGGGAGCGAGCAGAGGGACCTGCCACGCCCTGGGTTTAACAGAATAGCAATAACCACACCTCACTGCAGTAAATACTGACTTCCTGCTGCACAGCTCAACCCTCTGCAAACACAGCGGCGGAGGCCCGCACAGGCCAGCTGGCCTTCCAGCCGAGCTGATCACTGGTCTGCAGGCTCCTAGCATGGTAGCAGCGTGGAAAAGAACAGAAAGGAGTGACATGCTAGGGAAGCAGTGGTGGTGATAGTAACAGTTAGCTGGCACTTACTGAGTGCCAAGCATGGTTCTAAGCGTGCCTCTTGCACAGCCACATTTATTTAATGCTCACGACAGCCCAGCAGGTACTATATTATTGTACCATTTTACAGACTGGAGAGTCAGGGCACAGCCAGGATAAGTGACTGGCCCGAGGTTACGCAACCAGCAAGTGGCTTCCGGCCACTGCTCTTTACCACCATGGACTATGACATGCAAACTCCCAGATGACAAGAAAAGCCTCTGAAAGAACATGCAGCCTTCCCCACGGTCTCAGGCTCCCAACGCCTGGCTTTCCCTGCCACATGCTATAAGTCGCAAGGTTCCTTCACACAAGTGTCTTAACCAAGCCCTGCAGTGAACCCCTCAGAAAGGCAGGACAAGCTTTGCGAGGATCCCTGACAGATCCAGGAGAAAACCAAGGCCACAGAGGCCAACAAACTTGCCACAAAATGACAAAAACAAGACTCAGGACACACACACACGCACACGTGCACGCACACACGCGTGCATACACGCACACACCAAGCACCGCCTGGTGGGCCTCCCTGCCCCTCCACAAGCTGGAATTTAAAGCATGTGACTCTACCTGCAGTTCAGCCTTGCTCTTCCTGGAGCTCCTTCGGACAGGGTAGAAATCCGTAAGTTTGCGATTCTGTTGCGTTTTTCCTTGAGCTCTGGGGAAGAGGGGAAGACGAGAAAGTAAATATCAGGGCCAGGCACAGTGGCTCATGCCTGTAATCCCAGCATTTTGGGAAGCCAAGGCAGGCGAATCACAAGGTCAGGAAATTGAGACCACCCTGGTCAACATGGTGAAACCCTGTCTCTATTAAAAATGCAAAAATTAGCTGGGTGTGGTGGCACGTGCCTGTAATCCCAGCTACTCAGGAGGCTGAGTCAGGAGAATCACTTGAACCCAGGAGGTGGAGGTTGCAGAGAGCCGAGATCATGCCTTTGCATTCCAGCCTGGGCGACAGAGCGAGATTCCATCTCAAAAAAAATAAAATAAATTCAGGACTGAAAACCTGGAGGCACACAGCTCCTTAGGGGGCAGCTCCTTGGAGATGATGTCACTTAAACACCTTTGTCCACTGGAGCGTGCAGGTCACTCAGTTCACCTGCCCATGAGGGCCTCAGCAGAGTTTCAAAGACTGGCTGGGTGAGGTGGGAGGCTGAGGTAGGAGGATCCCAACACTCTAGGAGGCTGAGATGGGAGGATCACTTAAGCCCAGGAGTTCAAGACCAAGCCAGGCAACACAGCAAAACACCGTCTCTAAAAAAAAAGGAAAGAAATTAGCCAAGCATGGTGGTGCACACCTGTGATCCCAGCTACTCAGGAGGCTTAAGCAGGAGAATGACTTGGGCCTGAGAGGTTGGGGCTGCAGTGAACTGCTGCACTCCAGCCTGGGGGGCAGGGCAAGACTCGGTCTCAAAAACCACCACCACCAAAAATCAAACAAAAAAATAAATTTAAAAAACAAAGGCTGCTTATGCTCGGGTGGGTAAGGAGAGGAGCAAGGAGAGGCGCCTGAACTCTGACCCATGCCAAATCCAGAAACTGACAAATAGTGGCATCCCTGCTGATGACTTGGGGCATCTGAGCCTTTGAGGTGAGAGAGGCTGAGAGGTGGCCCCTGAACCCCGACAGGCACCTGAGCAGACTTCCCTGGGGTCAGAAGAACCAAACTGCTCTACATCAGGAAGAGGACTGAAGGGGGCACTTACTTTTTTCGGGGGGCCTGTTTGCCCTTGATGGGCTTTTTCAGGGCTTGCTTGGAGACGGCTGCATTGGCGGAATCACAAGACGAGGGTGGAGTTTTTGGAGGTTCTGCTGCTTCAGATTTTTGGTTTGGAAAAGATGCCAGGGGACCTCTCCTGGCATCTTTGATCTTCTGTTCCTCGGACTTCATGGCGCTCCGTACTGCGTTCCCAGCATTTCTTTTCTCTGCAGGTGGAGGCAGGGGAAAGACGGGTTTATTCTGTACCCTGTCTCTCCATTTCTAGACCATCAGCTGCATTCTAAGATGGGCTTTGAGAAGAGAGGATCCTGGGTGTGTCAGGCACAAGTTGCCCTCAGCCTTTAAGCCCCATGTCCGTTATCGGATATGACAGGAAGAGTGCCTAGCTCTAGCTCGATTTGTCAACCAAGACACTGGGCAGAGGTTTCAGGCTTCTGCGTCTGGACGTGGCACATAGCCTGTGAGGCAGAGGCACCAAAGACGGAGACGCTGGCAAGGGCGCTCGATCAATAGCTTTCAGGAATCGGGCTGCAGACTCAGACCAAAAGCGCCATTCCTGAAGACTGGGATGCCATTAGGGGACAGGAGTAAGGTGACAAAGCAGAAACTCTTCCCAAGAGCTGCCTGGCACCCTTCATTTCAGACTCTCAAGAAAAAGAATGTCCCCTTCTAGTGGGTTAAAGCCCCAGGTTCACAGCAGTTCTCAGCATGGTACCCCAGCAGACTGGCCTGTGTGTTGGGAGGCATACTGCAAATGATCTGTCACTTAAAACACTCGTGGAGTGCCAGTGTTAGAACACTGCTTGCCTTTCTAACAAATGATTTACTTTTTTTAAAAAAACCAAGTAAACAGTACACTGCTTACAGATGTAAAATGGTGCAGCCATTTTAGAAAGAGTTTGGCATTTTCCCAAAAAAGTTAAACAGAGTTACCATATGACCCAGCAATTTCACTCCTAGGCTTCTATTCCAGCGAATTAAAAACATATGTCCCCACAAAAAGCTATGCAGAAATGTAACGGCTTATTTGCAAATAGCCAAAAAGTAGAAACAACCCAAATGTCCAACAACAGATAAGTAAACAAAATGTGGTCTATCCACACAAGGGAACATTATGCAGCCCAATAAAAAGGAATGAAGGGCTGGGCACAGTGGCTCACCTGAGGTCAGGAGTTTAAGAACAGCCTGGCCAACATGGTGAAACCCTATCTCTACTAAAAATACAAAAATATTACCCACGCATGGTGGTGTGCGCCTATAATCCCAGCTACTTGAGAGGCTGAGGCAGAAATGCTTGAACCCGGGAGGCAGAGGCTGCAGTGAGCCAAGATCGTACCACTGCACTCCAGCCTGGGTGACAGAGAGAGACTCTGTTTCAAAAAAAGAAATGAAAGGCCAGGCGTGGTGGCTCACGCCTGTAATCCAAGCACTTTGGAGGCCAAGGTGGGCGGATCACCTCAGGTCAGGAATTCAAGACCAGCCTGACCAGCATGGTGAAACCCTGTCTTTAAAAAAAAAAAAAAAGAAGCCGGGCGCGATGGCTCAAGCCTGTAATCCCAGCACTTTGGGAGGCCGAGGCGGGTGGATCACGAGGTCAAGACATCAAGACCATCCTGGTCAACATGGTGAAACCCCGTCTCTACTAAAAATACAAAAAACTAGCTGGGCGTGGTGGCGCGTGCCTGTAATCCCAGCTACTCAGGAGGCTGAGGCAGGAGAATTGCCTGAACCCAGGAGGCGGAGGTTGCGGTGAGCCGAGATCGTGCCATTGCACTCCAGCCCGGGTAACAAGAGCAAAAAGTCCTTCTCAAAAAAAAAAAAAAAAAAAAAAAAGAAAGAAATGAAACACTGTAGAGGGAGTCTTGCTCTGTCACCTAGGCTGTAGTGCGGTAGTGTGATCTTGGCTCACTGAAACCTCTACCTCCCAGGTTCTAGCAATTCTCCTGCCTCAGCCTCTGGAGTAGCTGGGACTACAGGCACACGTTGCGATACCCGTCTACTTTTCTGTATTTTAGTAGAGACAGGGTTTTACCATGTTGCCCAGGCTGGTCTCGAACTCCTGAGCTCAGGCAATTCACCCGCCTCAGCCTCCCAAGGTGCTAGGATGATAGGCATGAGCCACTGCGCCCGACCAGCACTGACACTTATTACACCATAGATGAACCTTTGAAAACACAATGCTCAGTGAAAGAAGCCAGACACAAAAGACTACCTATTTTGTGATTCCATCCATATGAAATTTCCAGAACAAGCAAATCCATCCAGACAGAAAGGACTTTAACGGTTGCCTTAGAGCTAGAGGGATGGGGGATGGAAAGTGACGCCTAATGGATACCTTTCTGGGGTAATGGAAATGTTCTAGAATTAGACAGCGGTAATGGCTGCACAACTCTGTGGAAATACTAAAAACCACTGACTCTTACACTTTAAAATGAACGTTTTGATACATTACCTACATCTTGATAAAGAAGAAAGAAAAACAAATATGGCCAGGCGCAGTGGCTCACACCTGTAATCCCAACACTTTGAGAGGCCGAGGTGGGCGGATCACCTGAGGTCAGGAGTTTGAGATCAGCCTGACGAACGTGGAGAAACACCATTTCTACTAAAAATACAAAATTAGCCAGGCGTGGTGGCACATGCCTGTAATCCTAGCTACTTGGGAGGCTGAGGCAGGAGAATCCCTTGAACTCAGAAGGCAGAGGTTATGATGAGCCAAGATCGCGCCATTGCACTTCAGCCTGGGCAACAACAGTGAAACTCCATCTCAAAAAAAAAAAAAAAAAAAAAAGCCGGGTGCGGTGGCTCACGCCTGTAATCCCAGCACTTTGGGAGGCCGAGGCGGGTGGATCACGAGGTCAAGAGATCGAGACCATCCTGGTCAACATGGTGAAACCCCGTCTCTACTAAAAATACAAAAAATTAGCTAGGCATGGTGGCACGTGCCTGTAATCCCAGCTACTCGGGAGGCTGAGGCAGGAGAATTGCCTGAACCCAGGAGGCGGAGGTTGTGGTGAGCCAAGATTGTGCCATTGCACTCCAGCCTGGGTAACAAGAGTGAAACTCCATCTCAAAAAAAAAAAAGAAAAAGAAAAAAATACATTAGGCTGGGCACGGTGGCTCACTCCTGTAATCCCACCACTTTGGGAGGCCAAGGCGGGTGGATCACCTAAAGTCAGAAGTTCCAAGACCAGCCTGGCCAACAGGGCAAAACCCCATCTCTACTAAAAACACAAAAAATTAGCCAGGCGTGGTGCCGGGTACCTGCAATCTCAGCTACTTAGGAGGTCCAAGCAGGAGAACTGCTTGAAAGTGGGAGACAGATGTTGCAGTGAGCTGAGATTGCACCATTACATTCCAGCCTGGGAGACAGAGCGAGACTGTCTCAAAACAAAACATTAAAACCATACAGATCTTTCTTCCTCCTCTATATGCCTTCTTGGGTGAAATCAGAGAGAATTAAAACCAGGACATCAGGCCCCGGAGTGTGTGGTACCCGTGAACATCATCTGTCACTCAGTCTGTGGCACACACAGCAGAATCATGGACAAGAGCCTGCACCTTGGGGTCTCCAAAGTTCAGCTGACCTAAATTATTTGTATTGTTATATTAGAGATGGGGGTTTCTCTCTGTTGCCCAGGCTGGAGCACAGTGGCATGATCATAGCTCATTGCAGCTTTAAACTCTTGGGCTCTAGGGATCCTCCTGCCTCAGCCTCCCCTAAGCAGCTGGGATTACAGATGCATGCCACCATGCCTGGCTAATTTTTTTATTTTCATTTTTGTAGAGACGAGGCCTCACTATGTTGCCCAGGCTGGTCTCAAACTCCTGGGCTCAAGTGATCCTCCTGCCTCTGCCTACCAAAGTGCTGGAATTACAAGCCTGAGCCACCATGCCCGGCCTCTGAGCCAAAAGTCTAATCATGGCCCTTTAGCAAAACCATGAGCCAAATACACTAGCTTGTATACCAGGCCACCATTTGGGACAATGTACAGACTGCCCTATTTTAAAGGACAAGAGTCCGGGCAACTACCATTTATAGACAGTGCCTTCCTTTTTTTTTTTTTGAGACAATCTCGCTCTGTCACCAGGCTGGAGTGCAGTAGCACAATCTCAGCTCCCTGCAACCTCTGCCTCCTGGCTTCAAGTGATTCTCTTGCCTCAGCCTCCTAAGTAGTTGGGACCACAGGCACATGCCACCACGCCCAGCTAATACTGGTATTTTTAGTAGAGATGGGGTTTCATCATGTTGGCCAGGATGGTCTCTATCTCCTGACCTTGCGATCCACCGCCTCCCAAAGTGCTGGGATTACAGGCGTGAGCCACCGCTCTTGGCCAACAGACCGCGCCTTTCCCCAACCCTATGGGCAGAAATTCTAAGTGCTGCAGGTGCAGGAATGAGCAAAGGTGTGCCGCTGGCAGTCCAGGGGTGAAGAGCTGGCACATGGAGCCCATCACAAAGCCCTTTGGCATCCACGCTGCAACCACCCTTCAGAACAGCCCTGTGTGTATGAGGTCAGACTCCTCTCTCTCCATTTACCGATGAGAGAACTGAGGCTCAGAAGAGAGCAGCAACCTGCCTAAGCCTCCTTCTTCCAGGTGGCAAACAAGATTGGAACCCAAGTCATTTGAAGATTGAATAAAACAATACTGCCCTGTTGAAATCAAGCCGGGGGCAGGCTCCTGTCTCCAGTTCAGAGCTTTCCTGGCCCTGGTCTTCAGATCCAGCCCCAGAGGTCACGCCAAATTGTCATTTATGACACTTTCTGTTAGCGAACACAAAGCTTCCTTATATGGAGCTGCTGGCAGCCAGAGGCTCTGCTTCTTTCAGACAAGTTTTAATTAGAAGAGAGCATGGTGAATTGGGGAAAGCTGACACTCCCCACTGCAGCTTTGAAAGGGAATATTTGGATTAGAGCATGATGTCTAAGAGGTTTCAGTTTGTTTTGCAAGACCAGGTGGAGTTTTCAGTAACCATGTATTTTCTCCTTCGACATTTTAACTCATTGCAGAGGATGCTGCTTCAGAGACTAGCACCGAACGCTTGAGTGACAAAAAACTTTAAAAATGGGGTCAAGGCAGCTGGCTGCGGTGGCTCATGCCTGTAATCCCTGCATTTTGGGAGGCCAAGGCGGGTGAATCACCTGAGGTCAGGAGTTTGAGACCAGCCTGGCCAACATGATGAAATCCCATCTCTACCAAAAATACAAAAATTAGCTGGGCATGATGGCCAGCGCCCGTAATCCCAGCTACTTGGGAGGCTGAGGCAAGAGAATTGCTTGAGCCTGGGAGGTAGAAGTTGCAGTAAGCCAAGATCATGCCACTGCACTCCAGCCTGGGTGACAAGAGCAAAATCCGTCTAAAAAAAAAAGAAAGAAAGAAATGGGGTCAAGGCCAGCTCATAAAAGGGAAGGAAGTCGGTTCCCTGCATGAATGCATTAGTTAGGTCTGCAATCGCCTTGTCTGTACAACCGAATTCATGACTTCTGCACTGTTAGCACTTATGAGCCTCTCTAATTGTGAGTCAGGTGTGTTATTTTTGCAACTAGGCAAGAAAATCAAGCTTGAAAGACACACTAACTCTTGTGAAAGCAGGGAGAACCTGTCAGACCAACAGGGCACACACCCTGTGACAGGCCACTCTTTCATCGGCAAGACAGAACATGGCTCAAACCTCTGAAACCTGAGACTGAAAAGGCTAGATAAATATATATGCGCATTCTAGAAGAGGAGAGAGGCTGGGATCGGAACGAGGCCATTTCAAAAGCTTACCTTCTCGTTTCCTGTAGATTCCGGCTAATGGTTTCCCCTGGCATTTGACTTCGTGATGTGTAACTGAGTTCTCTTCCTGAAGGGGGAAACGCATTCCAGAGCATTTGTTCGGGCTCATGTAGGAATAGATCTTCGACTGCCCGATAAATAGATTCTCCTAAAAAGACAAAAACATATTCTGAAAGAGGCTTGAAGAAGATCCTAGAGCCTTCACAAGGAGGAGGAATACAAAAGACGAAAATCAGACAACACGGTTTTTCAAAAACTGGGCTACCAGGGAATGCCAGCCCCCGTTTATCTCAGAAGAGCACTGCCAGGTTTAGAATCCCAGGACCGGTGAAAGGTTTCCTGTACGCTCTGGTCTCTAATAAACTAAGGGCACATCTGGCCAGCAGGAGAGCCGGCAGTACACCAAGGTCTATATAGGAAGGAGACAGGCTACCCGCAACAGGGAGGTCAAAACCACCCCGGCAGGTGAAGAGCTGGGCTATCTTTAGGAGTTTACTCCCCTGGCAGGCGCCGCAGGGACTCAGCACAGAAACAGGCCCAGGGAACCTGATTAACCACTTGGTGCTGAAGGCAGCTGGAGGGCCTGTCAGTACAGCCAGAGCATTCTGCGTGCCCGAGCCTGACCCCTCTCAAATCACTGCAGCCCCGCAGCCTCCCGGGACTGCGACGGGAGTTACTCTCAGGGTTACTGGGGAGGCTGGGGAGAGCAGAGGCCACAGCCAGCGCATTCGGGGCGGCAAGCCGCACCTGGGCGTCAGCAAGAGAGCGGACGGGACGGTGGGGCCCCTCCTCTGAGTAAGCACAGACAGAGGATGGCGTCCCCAGAAGCAACGCGGGGGCCTGGCCGCCTCGGGAACCATTCCACGCCGCGGCGGCGAGACCCATGACCTCCCCGAGGAGCCAGGGCAGGCCCCGCACAGCCTGGGACGGCGGCCACCTCCGGGGAAGTTGGGTCTCTGGCTGCGGAGACGCCATGAAGGCGCAGTCAAACTTTTCCGAGGTCAAACACCGCCAGGCTCATGGCGGAGCCGTGTGGGCGCCACTCCCAGCCAGGCGGCAGCAAAGGAAGCGGCCCGGCCGGACGCCCCGGGGCGGCGCGGGAGGGGACCCGGGGTCGCCCACGTGCTTACGGCCCCGGCCGGGCAGGCGCGCCGCGGGGGTGCGGGGAGGGTGCCTGCTTACCCCGTCGGTGCGGGGCCTCCCCGGGCCCCTCCGCTCCACCATCTCCGGGCCCGGGGCCGTCGCTGCCACCGCCGCCGCCGCCGCCGCCGCCTCCACCGCGCGGGGCTTGGACATCTTCCTGCCTGGAGAGGGGGACCCGGGGGAAGCGGGGGAGGGGGCGCTCAGGGCGCGGCGGGGCGGGGAGCGGGGCCGCCCGGGCCGGGCGCCGCGACGGCGCCTCCCGCCGCAGCCATGTTTCGAGGCCCCGGCGCTGGTGGGCCGACCGCGCCGCCGGGAGGGCCGGGCCGGAGCCCGCGTCGCCCTCCCGCCGCCCGGCCCGGCCGGGCCCCGCGCGCCGCCCGCCCCCCGCGCGGCCGGGCCCGACACACCCACCTGCAGCCCCGCCAGGCCCATGGCGGCGCGCCCCGCGCCCTCGCCGCCGCCTCCGCGGCCCGGCCACCACCGCTGCCGCTGCCGCTGCTGCTGCTGCTGCCGCCGCCACCAGCGCCGCCGCGGCGCCCCGGGGAAGGGCCGGCGGCGCCCCACGGCGCCCCCTTCCCCCATGGCCGGCGAGGCAGGGCCCGGCACCGGCGCACCGCGGCAGCCCCGGGCTGCCCGGAGCGAGGCACGCAGGGAGGGAGGCGCAGGCGGCGCGTCCTCCGCGGCCCGCCCGCCCGCTCGCTCGCCTCCGCCCACCGTCCTGCGCCCGGCCCGGGGAGGGGGCTGGCAGGGGCGGCGCCGGGAGGCCGCTCCAGAGGGCGGGCGGGCCGGCGCGGCGAATCCCGGCTCGGGCGCGCCCCCTTGCGCGGGACCTCAGCCACTCGCGGAAGAAGGGGTGGGAAACACCGTCATGACAGCACAGGCTCCCGCCCGCCCGGCTCCTTTTTCGGCTGGCTCCGTGGATATTTTGGGAGCCAAGTCAGTGCCAGACGAAATCAGCAACGGTGAACGCGCCAGGCCAGGCCCTCGGGTGTGCCCGGCGCTGTGCCCACCAAGAGTTTCACTGGCATTGAATCCTCCCCGCACGCCCACGGGGGCAGGTCCTGTGGGCATCCCCGCTTACGATGGTGACACCGTGACTCAAGGGATGTGCTGGGGTTTGTCCCAGGCCACAGAACTAGGAAGTGATGGAGCCAGGTGTCAAACCCAGAAGGGCTGTACTCGACCGGTAGGAAGCCCTGGGGAGACAGAGCCAGGGGTTATAATGATCGGTTTCCTGGGCGAGTCTCTTGCCGTTATCTCATTCAAACCTCACAGCAGCCCTGCAAAGGTAGACACCATTATTATCTCTTTTCAACAGATGGAGAAAGTGAGGAGCCTGGCCATATTCTCAGAACTAGATGGGCTTCCAGGCCAGGCCAACTAACCTCAGGGCCTGCCCTCCCAGCCACTATCCTTCCAGGTTACAGTTGAGGAAATGGAGGTTGGGAAGAGCAAATGGTCTTTCTTGCAGAAGGGTTTAACAAGTCACCTTGTTCTCCTATCCTCCCGTCAGAAAATGCCCCCATAGGCAGACAAGGTTCCCGTCACTCTGGTGGCTGTTTCAGCATAGCTCACTGCCCTTTACCACTATGCTGTGGCCGTCAAGGCTTGAGGGCCCCCAGCCGGATTCACTGTATTTGTGCAAAGTCATAGATGCAAACAAGACACTTCAAGGTAGCCGGGCGCGGTGGCTCAAGCCTGTAATCCCAGCACTTTGGGAGGCCGAGACGGGTGGATCCCAAGGTCAAGAGATCGAGACCATCCTGGTCAACATGGTGAAACCCCGTCTCTACTAAAAATACAAAAAATTAGCTGGGCATGGTGGTGCATGCCTGTAATCCCAGCTTCTCAGGAGGCTGAGGCAGGAGAATTGCCTGAACCCAGGAGGCGGAGGTTGCGGTGAGCTGAGATCCTGCCATTGCACTCCAGCCTGGGTAACAAGAGTGAAACTCTGTCTCAAAAAAAAAAAAAAAAAAAAAAAAAAAAAAAAAAAAAGACACTTCAAGGCATCCAGCTCCTGCAGCCTGAGCCATGGGCTGGGAGTCAGGGACTGTACTTATTTCCCTGCATCTGCCCAGAGGTGTTTTGTGAGCATGACCTAGTGACTTCCCCAGTCTGGGCCTCAGTATCCTCATGGATAAAACCCAAGAACCTTGAATTGCACCGGGGCACCTTCCAACATCCATAGATAAACAAATGGCTGTTTGTAGCCATCCCCCCCACCCCCACCACCAGCCTCCCTAGACTCCCATTAGAATGGATAAGACTGAGTAGGATTAGGTGGTGACAGGTCACTGCTCAGACAATCCCTCCCAAATCAGCTCATGCTTTAGCATCCTTTAAGATAGGGTCCCCAGCCCAACCACTAACTCCAGTGGGCCAGGTACGCTGCCCATGCCCTCTGCAGCGCCCACTACAGTTGAATATCCAAAAGGTTACCCAGAAGGCGAAAGAGGATTCAAAAGTGACACTCTGATAACCAGGTTGAGTCATCTGAAAGTGTCTTCTACTTCTGCAAGGCAGAGAAGTTTTGCAGCTTAACTACCATGAGAATCATGGTTTTGGAGCAGGAACCAGTCACAAAGATCATCTTGTCCATTTCACATACTATTATAACAGAGCTGCACCCCACACCCCTACTCATGGTCATAGCTATCTCTGCATTTGAGTCACCAATTGCAGGGGATACATTACAAGTCTAGCACCTATTCCTGTCAATTCTGCAGCTCTAGTACCTACAAGATATAAAGACAGATCATTCAATGTAAGTTTTGAAACAGTCCTTTTTCTGCAAGTTTATATGTATATAACAAATATACTGGCGGGCTCAGTGGCTCACACCTGTAATCCTAGAACTTTCGGAGGCTGAGGCAGGTAGATCAAGTGAGGTCAGAAGTTCCAGACCAGCCTAGTCAACATGGCGAAACCCTGTCTCTACTAAGTATCCAAAAACTGGCCTGTCATGGTGGCATGCGCCTGTAATCCCAGGTACTTGGGATGCTGAGGCAGAGGAATTGCTTGAACCTGGGAGGCGGAGGTTGCCATGAACCAAGATTGTGCCACTGCACTCTGGCCTGTGTGACAGAGTAAGATTCTGTCTATCCCCCCAATACACACACACACACACACACACACACACACACACACGAGAGAGAGAGAGAGAGAGAGAGAGAGAGAGAGAAATGAAAACTCTTACTGTTGCCCAGGATTTCATGAAAATATGTAAGTCAACAGCAATAATACTACTTGCTAATAACTATTGGCTGTTCATTATGTTTTAGGCCATGCAGTACAGCATTATTTGATTTAATCTTCCCAATAACTTATGAGAAGCTACTATTATTCCTATTTCATATATGTGGAAGTTAAGGCTCAGGACCTTAAGAGTTACATGACTGGCCGGGCGTGGTGGCTCAAGCCTGTAATCCCAGCACTTTGGGAGGCCGAGGCGGGTGGATCACGAGGTCGAGAGATCGAGACCATCCTGGTCAACATGGTGAAACCCCGTCTCTACTAAAAATACAAAAAATTAGCTGGGCGTGGTGGCGCGTGCCTGTAATCCCAACTACTCAGGAAGCTGAGGCAGGAGAATTGCCTGAACCCAGGAGGCGGAGGTTGTGGTGAGCCGAGATCGCGCCATTGAACTCCAGCCTAGGTAACAAGAGCGAAACTCCGTCTCAAAAAAAAAAAGAGTTACATGACTAAGAGTTATATGTCTAAGAGGTATATGACTAATAATAATAATAATAATAATAAAAGGCCAGAGGCTGGGTGTGGTGGCTCACACCTGTAATCCAAGCACTTTGGAGGCCAAGGCGGGCAGATCACCTGAGGTCGGGAGTTCAAGACCAGCCTGACCAACATAGTGAAACCCTATCTTTAAAAAAAAAAATAGGCCGGGTACAGTGGCTCACACCTGTAATCCCAGCATTTTGGGAGGCCGAGGTGGGTGGATCACCTAAGGTCAGGAGTTCGAGACCCAACCTGGTCAACATGGTAAAACCCAATCTCTACTAAAAATACAAAAAATTTGGCCAGGCATGGTGGCTCATGCCTGTAATCTCAGCACTTTGGGAGGCCGAGGCAGATGGATCACCTCAGGACAGGAGTTCAAGACCAGCCTGGCTAACATGGTGAAACCCCATTTCTACTAAAAATATAAAAAATTGGCCGGACGCAGTGGCTCAAGCCTGTAATCCCAGCACTTTGGGAGGCCGAGGCGGGTGGATCACGAGGTCGAGAGATCGAGACCATCCTGGTCAACATGGTGAAACCCCATCTCTACTAAAAATACAAAAAATTAGCTGGGCATGGTGGCACGTGCCTGTAATCCCAGCTACTCAGGAGGCTGAGGCAGGAGAATTGCCTGAACCCAGGAGGCGGAGGTTGCGGTGAGCCAAGGTCGCGCCATTGCACTCCAGCCTGGGTAACAAGAGTGAAACTCCGTCTCAAAAAAAAAAAAAAAAAAAAATTAGCCAGGCGTGGTGGCACACACCTGTAATTCCAGCTACTGGGGAGGCGGAGACAAAAGAATTAATTGGTTGAACCCAGGAGGCAAGATCATGCCATTGCACTCCAGCCTGGGTGACAGAGTGAGTTTATGTTTTAAAAAAAAAAAAAAAAAAAAAAAAAAGCCCGGACACTTTGGGAGGCTCAGGTGAGCAGATCATGAGGTCAGCTACTCAGGAGGCTGAGGCAGGAGTATCATTTGAACTCCGGTAGGTGGAGGTTGCCGTGAGCCAAGATTGTGCCACTGCACTCCAGCCTGGGCAACAAGAGCAAAAGTCCGTCTCAAAAAAAAAAAAACCAAAAAGAAAAATCTGTATTTTGGGAGACTTCCCCAGGTGCTAAGGGATAATAAATTGGAGATGGTAAAATGAGGAGGGCAACCAACTAAGAGACCATTCAACAGTGGCAGTAGAAATAGCAAAAGGTAGGCCGGGCGCGGTGGCTCAAGCCTGTAATCCCAGCACTTTGGGAGGCCGAGGCGGGTGGCTCACGAGGTCAAGAGATCGAGACCATCCTGGTCAACATAGTGAAACCCCGTCTCTACTGAAAATACAAAAAATTAGCCGGGCATGGTGGCGCGTGCCTGTAATCCCAGCTACTCAGGAGGCTGAGGCAGGAGAATTGCCTGAACCCAGGAGGCGGAGGCTGCGGTGAGCCGAGATCGCGCCATTGCACTCCAGCCTGGGTAACAAGAGCAAAACTCTGTCTCAAAAAAAAAAAAAAAAAAAAAAAAAAAAAAGAAATAGCGAAAGGTAGATGGACTGACCCCCGAGACTAATAGATTTGGGATGGTAAATATTTGCATGATTATAAAACTTCAAAATGAGTGAGGCATTGCCTGGCATCTGAACAGTTTGTTTCTGTGACCCAGCAGGACTCTCAAAGTAAAGTGCAAGTTCAAAGCACAATCTTCTAGAATAAAAAGACTGACTATTCATTTGAAATCCTGTAAATGATTTGGTATTTACAATTCTAAATATCAGCCAGGCACAGTGGCTGATGCCTGTAATGCCTCCCATTTTGGGCTGATGCCCAAAATGCCTCCCAGCACTTTGGGAGGCTGAAGCAGGTAGATAACCTAAGGCCAGGAATTTAAGACCAGCCTGGCCAACATAGTGAAACTCCATCTCTACTAAAAATATGAAAGTTAGCTGGGCGTGGTAATAGGTGCCTGTAATCCCAGCTACTTAGGAGGCTAAGGCACGAGCATTACTTGAACCCAGGAGACAGAGGTTGCAGTGAGCTGAAATCACTCTACTGCACTCCAGCCTGGGCAACAGAGTGAAACATTGTCTTAAAAAAAAAAAAATCCCAGCCTCCTGAGTAGAGGGGATTACAGGCATGCACCACCACGTCAGGCTAATTTTGTTTTGTTTTATTTTTTTGAGACAAAGTCTCACTCTGTCACCCAGGCTGGAGTGCAGTGGCACGATATCAGCTCACTGCAACCTCCGTCTGCCGGGTTCAAGCAATTCTCCTGACTCAGCCTCCTGAGTAGCTGGGATTACAGGCACCTGCCACCATACCCAGCTAATTTTTATATTTTTAGTAGAGGCAGAGTTTCACCATGTTGACCAGGCTGGTCTTGAACTCCTGACCTCGTCATCTCCTGTGCTGGGATTACAGGCATGAGCCACCGTGCCCAGCTGCAATTATTATTTACCCATATTTTAAGTATCTCAATGATAGATGGTTATCTTTCCCCATAGATTAAAGCAATCTTTTTTTTTTTTTTTTTTTTTTTTTTGAGACAGAGTCTTACTCTGTCATTAGACTGGAGTGCAGTGGTGGGATCCCAGCTCACTGCAAACTCTGCCTCCCAGGTTCAAGCAATTCCCCTGCCTCAGCCTCCCGAGTAGCTGAGAATACAGGCGCACACCACCGCCCAGCTAATTTTTTATATTTTAGTAGCGATGGGGTTTCACCAAAATGACCAGGATGGTCTTGATCTCTTGACCTTGTGATCTGCTGCCTCAGCCTCCCAAAGTGCTGGGATTACAGGCATGAGCCACCATGCCTGGCCAAAGCAATCTTTTTTAATGCACTACTTTTAAGACAAGTAGTTTAAATGACTTTGCTGTGATGAGAAAAATGAACTCAGGAAGCACAGTTTTATTAAAACTTGTCAGATAAATTAAAATATACTTTTATATGCTTAATACTTTTCTTTTTCTTTTCTTTTCTTTTTTTTTTTTTTTGAGACAGAGTTTCGCTCTTGTTACCCAGGCTGGAGTGCAATGGCACGATCTCGGCTCACCGCAACCTCCGTCCGCCTCTTGGGTTCAGGCAATTCTGCTGCCTCAGCCTCCTGAGTAGCTGGGATTACAGGCACGTGCCACCATGCCCAGCTAATTTTTTGTATTTTTAGTAGAGACGGGGTTTCACCATGTTGACCAGGATGGTCTCGATCTCTTGACCTCGTGATCCACCCGCCTCGGCCTCCCAAAGTGCTGGGATTACAGGCTTGAGCCACCGCGCCCGGCCTGCTTAATACTTTTCTAAGGGAAAATATTAGTCTTAATTTTTTCCATGGGCTGGGTGATGACGTTCTTTAACCTCAAGTTCACTATGCCTCATTTTTTCATCAGGCTTTGGGTAAGTCTTATCAAAAAAGAACCTCTAGGGATGCTGGGAGAATAAATGATGCAACTGACTTCAGGGCCTGAAAACAAAGGGACCCAATAAATATTTGCTGAATAAATCATTATTTTATTCATTATTATTGCTATAGGGAGCATACTGCACTAAAGCAAATTCCTCCTAACACTTGATGCCTTGAAATATTGAGAAAAAAAATACTCCAACATTATTTTTTTTTTTTAACAATAATTCTACTCAACTTTCACGCTCAAGTTTTTGAGCGTCCCTTTAGCGTGAAAGAGACGCAGTGGCTGGAAATGACCAAGCAGTTGGAGATCTCTTTGCCGCATACCTGGGTTGCACTGTACTGACAGTCAACTAAGTATGCAAAGGGCTTCAGGCAGGACATCGCCTCCCAGGGCTGTACAAGCCCACCCAAGCCATCTACCGGGGGCGGGGCGAAGTCCTGATCAGATGCGGGGCCAAGGACCGCGCCCGCGAGGTACCAGAAACCCGTTTCATCCCAAAGTGGGCCAGCGGGGCCCGGCCATCGCTCCGCGGCACAGAGCTGACTCAGGACGTGGGGAGGGAGGAAAGGCGCCTGCCGCGGTGTCCGCCCTGACACGCTCCCCAAGATGCAGGTTACCCATCTGCGCCCTCGCCCAGGGATCACCTCCTTTCCCAACGAGAGGCAGCCCCAAAGTGGACGAAGCCTCACTCCCACCCCCGCCCCACTTCTATCAATAACGCCTATTCCCTGGAGGTGCCCTGCGCTTTAGTTTGCAAAGAGCTCTGTGACATATGGACCCACTGCCGTGGAGAGGCAGGCCCGCAGGTGCTCACTTCATAGAGGGGAAACAGAGGCACGGCAGTGAAAAGGGTTTCTGGGGGATTCGGGAGCCGCGGGGTGGGGGGGTTCCGCAGCAGCACCCTTACTCCCCCAATGCGGGTCCCCGAGCTCGCTCCGAACCACCCGCAGGAGGACACCTCCCCGCAGCCGCTGCCGCCACCCCGGCCCCCATCCCTCCAGCGCGACCCAGACGCCCGGGCGCCGGCCACTTGGACAAATACCTCTAGCCATGGTCCCACTCTGTCACCGCCTGGGATCTCCCGGGAAACCCAGCTTTCGAAAAAAGTTGCAACAACTGCAGCCAACTGCTCCGCCGGACTCCAGCTGCTCGACCGGATTGGCGCCGCCGCCCGCCCCTCTGCAGACTGCCCTTCCTGATAGGTGAACTCGGAGGGAGGCACCGTCCTACTCCCCGCCTCGTCGGCGGGGGCGGGTCCAGCCGCCTCACTTTCTACAAACGCTTTCCCGACAGGTCCCGGCGGAGGAGATGGGAGGGGGTTTAAATTTCACCGTCTCCCGGCGTTGATTGGCTGCGGTGGAAGACACCCGAGCTGCCATTGGGGGGACCCAGACTCCTCCCCCTTCTGCTGCTGAAGCTCCGCCTCCGGAGTGTGAGCCGCCGGGCTGAAACCCTGGGCGCTGAGCCTACCGGATCTGGGACTTCCGGTTCCCTGCGGGCTTGACCGGAACCCGACATTTGACCCCTAGACCTCCCCTTAGGAGCCTGGAAACCTGAGTCGGGCAGCAGTTTGGCAACTCCTGCACCCGGACCCCTCCAGCATTTCGATTCATTCATTCTCAGGTTTGAAAGGCCAGGCCAGGCGCAGGAGCTCACGCCTCTAATCCCAGCATTTTCGAAGGCCGAGGTGGGCAGATCACTTTAGGTCGGAGGTTCGAGACCAGAATGGCCAACATGGAAAAACCTCGTCTCTACTAAAAATACAAAACTAGGGAGGCCGAGGCGGGTGGATCACGAGGTCGAGAGTTCGAGACCATCCTGGTCGACATGGTGAAACCCCGTCTCTACTAAAAATACAAAAAATCAGCTGGGCATGGTGGCGTGTGCCTGTAATCCCAGCTACTCAGGAGGCTGAGGCAGGAGAATTGCCTGAACCCAGGAGGCGGAGGTTGCGGTGAGCCGAGATCGCGCCATTGCACTCCAGCCTGCAGCCTGGGTAACGAGAGCGAAACTCCGCCTCAAAAAAAAAAAAAAAAAAAAAAAATACAAAACTAGCCGGCCGTGGTGGCAGGCGCCTGTAATCCCAGCTACTCGGGAGGCTAAGGCAGGAACCTGGGAAGCGGAGGTTGCGATGAGCCGAGATCGTGCCCCTGCACTCCATCCTGGGCTACAGAACGAGACTCCATCTCAAAAAAGAAAGAAAGGTTTATTGAATATTCCAGTATTCAAAACCCTCAGGAAGAAAAATAAAAATAAAAATAAAATAAACCTCAGGCAAAACTCCGACCAACTAACTGGGTTATTGGGGAAAACTTCCAGGACCGCAAATATCCTAGTGCTTCACACCCACGCATTTTACAGATGGGGCAAAAGGGGAAGTGCGTCACTTACTCGCCGCCAGGTCAGCCAGCAATGTAATTGCAGGGCAAACACTAAATGGTTACCTTAACCCCAGGGAAGCAAGTATGCGCTGTTCCCCTCTCAGGAAGGGGCTCAGTCAATACGTTCCCAGAGGAGCAGGTGTCCAAGAGTCATTGCTTTGGACACAGGGAAGGTGTCCAGTAATGCTTTTCCCTGGAGCCCCTCCCAGGAGTGTGGGACGAGATCACTCATCCATCCTCTCTTTGGTACCTGAGAAGGTTTTGGATAGCCAACCATTGCCCAAGGACTCTGCCAAAGCACCAGGAAAATAGGAAAGCAGAATAAAGTGATCAATGGGAAAGGTAGAAAGGGATACTTATGTCACACAGTCACTGTGTCACTTGGCACGTCAGTTCAGCTCTCTGGCCTTCAGCTTCCCTAGCTGTCAAATGAAGGAGCTGATGCCATAATCTCCACCGTGCCTTACAGCTTCCATAAATACATAGAGGCGTTTGCTTTCTCCGAAATTTATGAATTCAGCCTTCATTGAGCACTATGCCTGCTGCTGTTTTGGATCCCTCAAGGACAGGGCTGCAAAGACACAGCTCCTTCTCTGCGTTTTTTTAGGGAGGAAACAAGACATTATTTAAAAGATCGTTTTATTTATTTATTTATTTTACGTATTTTATTTTAGGTTTTCACTATTTATTTACGACAAATACTCCACATCTACGATTCTCTCCAGTCAAAAGTCCTTTGAGATGATGCCATCAGCCTTGGCCAATCGCAGAATGGAATCCTCTGATTCACCCATCCTACGTATGGCCCCGCAGATAGCGTGCGTTTTAAACTGGCCGTTAAACCTGCCTGTGAACTTGTCAACCTCGGCCACGTTCAACTGGATGGATGCGTGGTCCTTGGCGCTGATGATGCGGTTGCTGGCGGAGCATTTCCGCGGCACGTACAGGTCCACGAACTCGCCAGCTTCGTTCTGCATCTCGAGGCCGTGCCTGCTGCCACCACACCGCGCTCCGGTAGAGAAAGGAAGCGGTGTGTCACCTGGCAGAGAAATAAAAATTGGCTCATTTTATTTTTTATTTTATTTTATTTTATTATTTATTTATTTATTTTGAGACGGAGTTTCGCTCTTGTTACCCAGGCTGGAGTGCAATGGCGCGATCTCGGCTCACCGCAACCTCCGCCTCCTGGGTTCAGGCAATTCTCCTGCCTCAGCCTCCTGAGTAGCTGGGATTACAGGCATGCGCCACCATGCCCAGCTAATTTTTTGGATTTTTAGTAGAGACGGGGTTTCACCATGTTGACCAGGATGGTCTCGATCTCTCGACCTCGTGATCCACCCGCCTCGGCCTCCCAAAGTGCTGGGATTACAGGCTTGAGCCACCGCGCCAGGCTTTTTTATTTTCTTTTTTATGAGACGGGAGTTTCACTCTTTTCGCCCAGGCTGGAGTGCAATGGTACAGCCTTGGCTCACTGCAACCTCCGCCTCCTGGGTTCAAGCAATTCTCCTGCCTCATCCTCCCAAGTAGCTGGGATTACAGGTGCCCACCACCAGGCCCAACTAATTTTGTAATTTTGTTTATCTGCTAATAAAGACATACCTGGTAATTTTGTATTTTTCGTAGAGATGGTGGGGGGCAGTGGGGAGGGGTCTCACCATGTTGGCCAGGCTGGTCTCGAACTCCTGACCTCAGGTGACCTGTCCTCTTCAGCCTCCCAAAGTGCTGGGATTACAGGCGTAAGCCACCATGCCCAGCCTATTTTTATTTTTCTTGAGACAGGGTCTCACTCTGTTGCCCTAGGCTGGAGTACAGTGGTTCAATCTCAGCTCACTACAGCCTCTGCCTCCCAGGCTCAAAACAGTTCTGCCTCAGCATCCTGAGTAGCTGGATTAGAGGCACCCACCACCATGCCCAGCTAAATTTTGTATTTTTAGTAGAGACAGGGTTTCACCATGTTGGCCAGGCTGGTTTCAAACTCCTAACCTCAATTGATCTGACAGCCTCAGCCTCCCAAAGTGCTGGGATTTACAGGTATGACGTACTGTGCTTGGCCCTATTTTTGTATTTTGAATAGAGATCGTGTTTTACTATGTTGGCCAGGTTGGTCTCAAACTCCTGGCATCCTGTGACCCACCCGCCTCAGCATTCCAAAGTACTGGGATTCTAGGCGTGAGCCACCACCCACAGACTAAAAGATTATTTTATTTTTATTTTATTTTATTTTTATTTTTTTGAGACGGAGTTTCGCTCTTGTTACCCAGGCTGGAGTGCAATGGCGCAATCTCGGCTCATCGCAACCTCCGCCTCCTGGATTCAGGCAATTCTCCTGTCTCAGCCTCCTGAGTAGCTGGGATTACAGGCACGCGCCACCATGCCCAGCTAATTTTTTATATTTTTAGTAGAGACGGGGTTTCACCATGTTGACCAGGATGGTCTCGATCTCTTGACCTTGTGATTCACCCTCCTCGGCCTCCCAAAGTGCTGGGATTACAGGCGTGAGCCACCGCGCCCGGCTATTTTATTTATATTTTGAGACAGAGTCTCATTCTGTCGCCCAGACTAGAGTACAGGGGAGCAAACTGGGCTCACTGTAACCTCCAACTCCTCGACTCAGGCAATTCTCCTGCCTCAGCCTCCCAAGTAGTTGGGATTACAAGCATGTGCCACCATGCCCATCTAATTTTTTTTTTTGACACAGAGTGCCTGTTGTCACCCAAGCTGGAGTGCAATAGCATGATCTTGGCTCACTGCAACAACCTCTGCCTCCTGGGTTCAAGCAATTCTCCTGCCTCAGCCTCCCAAGTAACTGGGATTATAGGTGCCTGCCACCACGCCCAGCTAATTTTTTCTATTTTTAGTAGAGACGAGGTTTCACCACGGCCAGGCTGGTCTCAAACTCTTGACCTCAAATGGTCTGCCTGCCTCCGCCTCCCAATGTGTTGAGATTACAGCCGTGAGCCACCGCACCCATCCAAAAGATTTTTATTTGTTTGCTTGCTTATTTGAGACACAGTCTCACTCTGTCGCCTAGGCTGGAGTGAAGTGGCATAATCTTGGCTCATGGGAACCTCCACCTCCCGGGTTCAAGCAATTATCCTGCCTCAGCCTCCCAAGTAGCTGGAATTACAGGTGCCCTCCACCATGAGGTCGAGTTTGAGACCAGCCTGGCCACCATGGCAAAAACCAGTCTCTACAAAAACAAAAAATTAGCAGAGTGGGGTGGCATACACCTGTGATTCCAGCTACTGGGGATGCAGAGGCAGGAGAACGCAGGAGGCAGAGGTTGCAGTGAGCTGAGGTGGCGCCACTGCATTCGAGCCTGGACAACAAGAGTGAAACTCCGTCTCAAAAAATATAAATAAATAAATAAATAAGCCTGGGTGCAGTGGCTCATGCCTATAATCCTAGCACTTTGGGAGGCCTAGGCGGGCAGCTCACCTGACGTCGGGAGTTTCAGATCAGCCTGATCAACATGGAGAAACCCGTCTCTACTAAAAATACAAAATTAGCTGGGTGTGGTGGTGCATGCCTGTAACCCCAGATACTTGGGAGGCTGAGGCAGGAGAATCGCTTGAACCCAGGAGGCAGAGGTTGCAGTGAGCTAAGATCATGCCACTGCACTCCAGCCTGTGCAACAAAAGCGAAACTCTGTCTCAAAAAATATGGATAGAAGGTATGCAAATAGGCTGGGCGCGGTGGCTCACGCCTGTAATCCCAGCACTTTGGGAGGCCGAGGCGGGTGGATCACGAGGTCAAGAGATCGAGACCATCCTGGTCAACATGGTGAAACCCTGTCTCTACTAAAAATATAAAAAAAAATTAGCTGGGCATGGTGGCGCGTGCCTGTAATCCAAGCTACTCAGGAGGCTGAGGCAGGAGAATTGCCTGAACCCAGGAGGCGGAGGTTGCGGTGAGCCGAGATCGCGCCATTGCACTCCAGCCTGGGTAACAAGAGCGAAACTCTGTCTCAAAAAAAAAAAAAAGAGAAGGTATGCAAACATATATATAAATATATATAATTATCATGTTTTTTTCTTTTTAAATAGAGACCAGGTTGTGCTATTTTGCCCAGGTTGGTCTTCGAACTCTTGGTTTCAAGTGCTTCTCCAACTTCCGCCTCCCAATGTGCTGGGATTACAGGCCTGAGCCACCACACCTGGCCTGAAATTCCCCTTCTATAGATAAACACATATGTTAATATGTTTAATATACATACACACAATATGCTGGCATGGTGGCTCGTGTCTGTGATCCCAGTACTTTGAGAGGCTGAGGCAGGGGAATCACTTGAGGCCAGGAGTTCGAGATCAGTCTGGCCAATGTGGTGAAACCCCATCTGTACTAAAAATACAAAAAATTAGCCAGGTGTGGTGGTGTGCACCTGTAGTCTCAGCTACTTAGGAGGCTGAGGCAGAAGAATTGCTTGAACCAGGGAGGCAGAGGTTGCAGTGAGCTGAGATCATGCCACTGCACTCCAGCCTGTGTGACAGAGCAAGACTCTGTCTCAAAAAAGTGAATAAATAAATAATATATATGTGTGCGTGTGTGTGTGTGTGTGTGTATATATATATTATATATATATATGCTGGGAACTAAACCAAATGAGGCAGTAGTGTCTGCCTCATAGGATTATTGCTGAAATGAGAGAATGACTATCAAGCATATGGGTATGTGGAATTTGAAGTGGTAGCCATTTAACAGTGAATAAAGTTGCAAAATTCGTGAATCACTGAACTTTGGAGTTATTAATAATTCCTTTCCTGTTCTTTTCTTTGGTTTCCTCAGAAGGAGACCAAAACTTGTCAATTAAGTAGCTTTTCAAGACAGTTTCAATGGTCTGGCTTCTTGCCCTTTGAGGGCAAAGAATGAAGCAAAAGGCCAGGTGGAGTGGCTTACACCTGTAATCCCAGCATTTTGGGATCGCTTGACACCAGGAGCTGAGATTACACCACTGCACTCCAGCCTGAGCGACAGAGCGAGACTTTGTCTAAAAAAGTAGTATATAGGGCCGGGCGCGGTGGCTCAAGCCTGTAATCCCAGCACTTTGGGAGGCCGAGGCGGGTGGATCATGAGGTCCAGAGATCGAGACCATCCTGGTCAACATGGTGAAACCTCGTCTCTACTAAAAATACAAAAAATTAGCTGGGCATGGTGGCGTGTGCCTGTAATCCCAGCTACTCTGGAGGCTGAAGCAAGAGAATTGCCTGAACCCAGGAGGTGGAGGTTGTGGTGAGCCGAGATCGCGCCATTGCACTCCAGCCTGGGTAGCAAGAGCGAAACTCTGTCTAAAAAAAAAAAATAAATAAAAAATAATTTGCCAGGTATGGTGGTGCAGCTACTTGGAAGGCTGAAGTGGAAGGATGGCTTCAGCCCAGGAAGCAGAGACTGCAGTGAGTTGATATCATACCATTGCACTCCAGCCTGGGCAATAAAGGGAGACGCTGTTTCAAAAAAAAAAAAAACAAAACATATATATATATATATATATATATGTTTTGTTTTTTTTTTTTTTAGACGGAGTTTCACTCTTGTTACCCAGGCTGGAGTGCAATGGCGCGATCTCGGCTCACCGCAACCTCCGCCTCCTGGGTTCAGGCAATTCTCCTGCCTCAGCCTCCGGAGTAGCTGGGATTACAGGCACGCGCCACCATGCCCAGCTAATTTTTTGCACCTTTAGTAGAGACGGGCTTTCACCATGTTGACCAGGATGGTCTCGATCTCTTGACCTCGTGATCCACCCGCCTCGGCCTCCCAAAGTGCTGGGATTACAGGCTTGAGCCACCGCGCCCGGCTATATGTATTTTTTAATATGAAAAAATGTTTTGTGTATATATAGAGTCAAGAGAATACATTTGGCACCAGATGATACAGATCCAAATGAATTTTTTTAAAAAATTTGAGACAGGGTCTGGATCCAGCACTTTGGGAGGCCGAGGTGGGTGGATCAGGAGGTCAGGAGATAAGACCATCCTGGCCAACAAGGTGAAACCCGTCTGTACTAAAAGTACAAAAATTAGCTGGGTGTAGCGGCACATGCCTATAATCCCAGTTACTCAAGGGGCTGAGGCAGAAGTGCTTAAACCTGAGAGGTGGAGGTTGCAGTGAGCCGAGATCGTGCCAGTGAACTCCAGCCTGGTGACAGAGAGACTCTCAGAAAAAAAAAAAAATGGGGGCGGTCGAGGTGCCTCACACCTGTAATCCCAGCACTTTGGGAGGCCGAGCAGGCAGATCATGAGGTCAGAACATCGAGACCATCTCGGCTAACACGGTGAAACCTCGTCTCTACTAAAAATCCAAAAAGTTAGCAAGTATGGTGGCACAAGCCTGTAGTCCCAGCTACTCGAGAGGCTGAGGGAGGAGAATTGCTCAAACTCGGAAGGTGGAGGTTGTAGTGAGCCAAGATTGCGCCACTGCACTCCAGCCTGGGTGACAGAGTGAGACTTGGTCTTGAAAAAAAAAAAGACAGGATCGCCAGGGCGTGGTGGCTCATGCCTGTAATCCCAGCACTTTGGGAGGCCGAGGCGGGTGGATCACGAGGTCAAGAGATCGAGACCATCCTGGTCAACATGGTGAAACCCCGTCTCTACTAAAAATACAAAAATTAGCTGGGCATGGTGGCGCGTGCCTGTAGTCCCAGCTACTCAGGACGCTGAGGCAGGAGAATTGCCTGAACCCAGGAGGCGGATGTTGCAGTGAGCCGAGATCGAGCCATTGCACTCCAGCCTGGGTAACAAGAGCGAAACTCCATCTCAAAAAAAAAAAAAAAAAAAAAGACAGGATCTTGGCTGGGCACAGTGGCTCACACATGTAATCCCAGCACTTTGGGAAGCTGAGGCAGGTGGATCACCTGAGGTCAGGCGTTCAAGCCCAACCTGGCCAACATGGTGAATCCCTGTCTCTACTAAAAATATAAAAATTAGCTGGGTGTGGTAGTGGGCACCTGTATTTCCAGCTACTCAGGAGGCTGAGGTGCGAGAGAATCGTTTGAACCCTGGAGGCGGAGGTTGCAGTGAGCCAAGATTGAGCCATTGCACTCCAGCCTGGGCAACAGAGGGAGATTCCATCTAAAAAAAAAGGGTCTCAGCTGGGAGTGGTGGCTCATGCCTGTTGTCCCCCGGCTCTTTGGGAGGCCAAGGTGGGCAGATCATCAGAGGTCAGGCGTTCAAGACCAGCCTGTCCAACATGATGAAATCCTGTCTCTAGTAAAAATACAAAAATTAGGGCCAGGTGAGGTAGCTCATGCCTGTAATCCCAGCACTTTGGGAGGACGAAGCAGGTGGATCACATGAGGTCAGGAGTTAGAGATGAGATCAGCCTGGCCAACATGGTAAAATCACCGCATTCGGCCTGAAAAATACGAAAGAATTAGCTGGATATGGTGGCTCATGCCTGTAATCCCAGCTACTTGGGAGGCTGAGGCAGAAGAATTGCTTGAATTTAAGAGCAGAGGTTGCGGTGAGCCGAGATTGAACCATTGCACTCCAGCCTGGGCAACAATAGCTAAACCCCGTCTCAAACACACACACACACACACACACACACACACACACACACACACACAAGCCAGACATGGTGGCACACACTTGTAATCTGAGCTACTTGGGAGACTGAGGCAGGAGGGTCACTTAAACCCCAGTGAGCTGAGATCTTGCCACTACACTTCAGCGTGGGTGACAGAGTGTAAGACTCCATCTCAAAAAAAACAGACAGGGTCACGTTATGTTGCTTGTCTTGCACTCCTGGACTCAAGCCAACTCTCATGTTGGCCTCTCAAAGTAGTACTGTACAATTACAGGTATGAGCTACTGCATTCAACCCCAACTAGCTTTTACACACAATGAGGCTTTTTGTTTATCTGTCAAGTGGATATAGCTACTTTTCTCCACATTTTCTCTTAAAGAAAAAGTATTATTCGTGTGCCTGTAATCCCAGCTACTCAGGAGGCTGAGGCAGGAGAATTGCCTGAGCCCAGGAGGCGGAGGTTGCGGTGAGCCAAGATCGCGCCATTGCACTCCAGCCTGGGTAACAAGAGCGAAACTCCGTCTCACACACACACACACACACAAAAAAAAGAAAAAGTATTATTAAACTAGTTGTACAATATATTGGGAATTCCTTTCCGTTTTTTTTTTTTTTTTTTTTTTTTTTTTTTTTTTTTTGTGAGATGGAGTTTCGCTCTTGTTACCCAGGCTGGAGTGCAATGGCGCGATCTCGGCTCACCGCAACCTCCGCCTCCTGGGCTCAGGCAATTCTCCTGCCTCAGCCTCCTGAGTAGCTGGGATTACAGGCACGCGCCACCATGCCCAGCTAATTTTTGTATTTTCAGTAGAGACGGGGTTTCACCACGTTGACCAGGATGGTCTCGATCTCTTGACCTCGTGATCCGCCCGCCTCGGTGCTGGGATTACAGGCTTGAGCCACCGCGCCCGGCCTGTTTTTGTTTTCAAGACAGGGTCTCGCAATGTTACCCAGGCTGTGGTACAGTGGTGTAATCACAGCTAACTGCAGCCTCAACTTCCCTAGCTCAAGTGATCCTCCCACCTCAGCCTACTGAGTGGCAGGGATGACAGGCGTACACCATCACACCTGGCTATTTTTTGCAATTTTTGTAGAGGCAGGGTCTTGCCATGCTGCCCAAGCTGGTCTCAAACTCCTGTCCTCAATGATCTGCCCGCCTCCACCTCAGAGCATTCTGGGATTACAGGCGTGAGCCATAGCTCCCGGCCCAGAATGTAATTTTTCTTAAAATTTTCCTGTATGGGTTTTTATTTATGTATTTATCTTAAATTGGTGAGTTTGAAGGAATGAATGAATACCCATCATTTTGGTTCTGGGAGATGTTCTTAATAGATGCATGATTTGCTGGTTACTGTAACAAAGTACTGCAAACTAAGTGGCTTAAACTATAGAAATGTATTGTTATCGTGTCTAAACATCCTATACCACAAAAAAAGAAAAAGACTAAAAAAAAAAAAAGAAAAAAAAAAAGAAAAAAAAGAAATATATTGTTGTGCAGTTCAGTTCTGGGGGCCAGAAGTTCAAAATCAAAGAGTTGGTGGTTCCTTCCGCCTGAATGCCATGAGCAATGGTCTCTCCCATAGCTTCTGATGGTGAGCAGACAATCTGACATTCCTCGGCTTGTAGAAGGTAGGAGTATCTTTTTTTGTTTGTTTTTTTCCACAAAAACAGAAAACCAAGAAGGTAGAAGTATCACCCGGATCTGTGCCTGCATCTTCACATAGCGTTCTGCCTCTACAAGGACACCGTCATGTTGGATTAAGGCCAATGACCTCATTTTAACTTGATTAGATCTGTAAAAACATCTCCAAATAAGGTCACATTCTGAGGTACTGGGGGTTAGGACAGGACTTCAACATATGAATTTGTGGGGACATAATGCAACCCATAGCAAGAGTGTTATTTTTTATTTTTATTTTTTGAGATGGAATTTCGCTCTTGTTACCCAGGCTGGAGTGCAATGGCGCGATTTTGGCTCACCACAACCTCCGCCTCTTGGGTTCAGGCAATTCTCCTGCCTCAGCCTCCTGAGTAGCTGGGATTACAGGCACAAGCCACCATGCCCAGTTAATGTTTTGCATTTTTAGTAGAGACGGGGTTTCACCATGTTGACCAGGATGGTCTCGATCTCTCGACCTCGTGATCCACCCGCCTCGGCCTCCCAAAGTGCTGGGATTACAGGCTTGAGCCACCGCGCCCGGCCAAGAGTGTTATTAAAAAAATAATTTAGGCCTGCGGTGCTCACGCCTGTAATCCCAATACGTGGGGAGGCTGAGGCAGGTGGATCACGAGGTCAAGAGATGGAGACCATCCTGGCCAACATGGCAAAACCCCATCTCTATTGAAAATACAAAAATGAGCTGGGCATGGTGGTGTGTGCCTATAGTCCCAGCTACTAGAGAGGCTGAGGCAGGAGAATCGTTTGAACCCGGGAGGCAGAGCTTGCAGTGAGCCGAGATTGCACCTTAGCACTCCAGCCTGCTGACAGTGAGACTCCATCGCAAAATAAAATAATAATTATAATAATAATTTAGGTATTTTAAGGCTAAGTGTGGTGGCTCACACCTGTAATCCCAGTGCTTTGGGAGGCTGAAGTGGGAGGATCACTTGAGGCCAGGAGTTCAAGATCAGTCTGGGCAACATAATGAGACTCTGTCTCCACAAAGAAATTTACAAATTTGGAAAGGTGCAGTGGCTCCTGCCTGCAATCCCAGTGGTTTTGATGCTGTGGTGGGCAGATCACTTGAGGTTGGAAGCTTGAGACCAGACTGGCCAACATGGTGAAAACCCATCTACTAAAAATACAAAAATTAGCTGGGTGTGGTGACACATGACTGTAATTCCAGCTACTGGAGGGGCTGAGGCACAAGAATTGCCTGAACCCAGGGGACAAATGTTTCAGTGAGCTGAGATCTCACGACTGCGCTCCAGCCTGGATGATGGAGTGAGACTCTGTCTCAAAAAAAAAAAAGAAAAAAAAAATTAGCTGAGCATGGTGGCAGGTGCCTGTAATCCCAGCTACTCAGGAGGCTAAGACAAAAGAATCACTTGAACCCAGGAGGTGGAGGTGGCAGTGAGCTGAGATTGTACCACTGCACTCCAGACTGGGTCACAGAGTGAGACTCGATCTAAGAAAGAAAGAAAGAAAAATTTACAAATTAGCCAGGCATGGTGGCACATGCCTATAGTCCCAGTTACTGGGGAGGCTGATGTGAAAGGATCACTTGAACCCCTGGGTTCAAGGCTACAGTTAGCCATTATCTCACCACTTAGTCGAGCCTGGGGGACAGAGCAACACCGTCTCAAAAAACAAAACAAAATGTTTAGATTTTTTAAATGGGCTTTTTAAAGGCAAACTTTATAAACATTAACAGCAATGTTTCCATTATAAAAATATAAAAATAGTTTTCAGTTTTTTGTTTTGTTTTGTTTTGTTTTGTTTTGAAGCAGAGTCTTGTTCTCTTGCCTGGTAGCATGATCTCATCTCACTGCAACCTCCACCTCCCGAGATTCAAGCGATTTAAATCTAAGCTTTAAGCCCAGGCTGGGTGTAGTGGCGCAATCTTGGCTCACTACAACCTCCACCTCCTGGGTTCAAGAGATTCTCCTGCCTCAGCCCTCTGAGTAGCTGGGATTACAGGCACCCACCACCACACTCAGCTAAGTTCTGTATTTTTTGTAGATGGGGTTTCACTGTGTTGGCTAGGCTGGTTTCGAATTCCTGACCTCAAGCAATCTGCCCGCCACGGCTTCCCAAAGGGCTGGGATTACAGGCATGAGCCACCATGCTCAGCCTTCCTCGCAGTTTCTTCTACCTGCTTTGCTTTGTTCTTCGCTGTCTCAGGCCCTTTGCATGTGCTGTTTCCTCCTGGCAGTGCATTTCCTTCTCTTTACCTAGTTACATCTACTTTTCACATTTCAGCTTAGTCATCATTTCCTGAAGGAAGTCTTCTTTTTCTAAAACAAAATACTTAAGAGATGGGGTCTTGCTATGACACTCAGGCTGGATTATAGTGGATATTCACAGTCACAATCAGTACTTTCCAGCTTTAACCTCCTGGCCTCAAGAGATCCTCCTGCCTCAGACTCCCAATTAGCTGGAATAGCTAAGGAAACATTTGACTTTCCCAATCAGATCAAATTTCTCTATAATAGTCTCTGTCAGCTACTTTGCAGCACTATCACAATTGCAATTTTTACATTTTGTATAACTTTGGTATTAGTGCTCTCTAGACTATAAAGGCATTAATCTCTTTCTCTTTTTTTAAAAAAATTTTTTCTTTATTTTTATTCTTCTCTGCATATAAAGGTATTAATCTCAAGGGCACGGACCCTTGCCCCACCTATTTTTCTTAACCATGTATCCTTAACCCCTAAGGCAGTGTCTGGCACATAGCACTTGCACTTGTAAACATTTGGTGATTAATGTGAGAAGTGCTGTGTAAATAGCCATAGGGAAGTCAACACCATGCCTCAATAAGGATTTTTCTGAATCATCTGCTTCCAGCAGTATCTCTGTTCTGGGTGCACGCAGCAAGCCTTCTTCCTACCTCAGACCCTCAGTGTCTCAGTTCCTCAACCTTGATGGAACTGCTGTTAATCGTGTTTTCTTTTTTTTTTTGAAACAGAGTTTCACTCTTGTCACTCAGGCTGGAGTACAGTGGTGTGATCTCAGCTCACTACAACCTCCGCCTCCTGGGTTCAAGCAATTCTCCTGCCTCAGCCTCCGGAGTAGCTGGGATTACAGGTATCCGCCACCATGCCCAGCTAATTCTTTGTATTTTTAGTTGAGACAGGGTTTCACCATGTTGGGCAGGCTAGTTTTGAACTCCTGACTTCAGGTGATTTTTTTTTTTTTCTTTTGAAGACGGGGTTTCATCATGTTGGTCAGGCTGGTTTTGAATATCCAACCTCATGATCTGCCCACCTCAGCCTCCCAAAGTGCTGAGATTACAGGCATGAGCACTGCGCCTGGCCAATTGTGTTGTCTTTCAAAGATGCTTTATGTACATGCAAATAAAACATATATAGTCAGTCTTATTATGCGAGTTCTGTATTAGCAGATTTAACCAGCCTTGAATTACAAATATTAAAAAAAAAATTAAAAAGCATTTACATTGCATTCTGTATTATAAGTAATCTACAGATGATTTGAAGTACACAGGAGAGCTGGGTAGAGTGGCTCATTTGTAATCCCAGCACTTTCGGAGGTTGAGGAAAGCAGAGAGCTTGAGCTGAGTTTGAGACTGGCCTGGGCAACATGGTGAAACCCCGTGTCTACAAAAAAATACAAAAATTAGCTGGCTGTGGTGGCAAGCATCTGTAGTCCCAGTTACTCAGGAGGCTGAGGTAGGAGAATTACCTGAGCTTGGAGACGGGGAAATTGAGGCTGTGGTGAGCTATGATTGCACCACTGCACTCCAGCCTGGGTGACAGAATGAGACTCTGTCTCAAAAAAACAAAAAAAAAGTATACAGGAGGATATACACAGGTTATATCCTAATACTATGCCCTTTTATATAAAGGACTTCAGCATCCTTAGATTTTGATATCTGCTGGGGGACCCTGGAACCCATCTCCCCACAGATGAGGGATGACCGTGTGTGTGTGTGTGTGTGTGTGTGTGTGCGTGTGTCACGCACACTCATAGCGGTGCCTCATTCTTTTGAGCTTTTTTTTAAAAAAAAAGTTTACTTTTTTTTTTTTTTTTTTTTTTTTAAAGACTGGGCTTCACCATGTTTGTCAGGCTGGTCTTGAACTCCCGACCTCAGGTGATCCGTCTGCCTTGGACTCCAAAGTGCTTGGATTACAGGCGTAAGTCACCATGCCCGGCCAAAAGTTTACTTTTTTAAGATGAAGTCTTACTCTGTGCCCAGACTGAGGTGCAGTGGCATGATATTTTGGCTCACTGCGATCTTCACTTCCCAGGTTCAAGCAATTCTCCTGCCTCAGTCTCCCAAGTAGCTGGAACTACTGGTGCGTGTCACCATGCCTCGCTAATTAAAAAAAATTTTTTTAGTGTGGGCGCAGTGGCTCACGCTTGTAATCTCAGCACTTTGAGAGCCAAAGCAGGTGGATCATGAGGTCAGGAGATTGAGACCATCCTGGCCAACATGGTGAAACGCCATCTTTACTAAAAATACAAAAAAAAAATCTGGGGGGTGGCGTATACCTGTAGTCCCAGCTACTCGGGAGGCTGAGGCAGGAGAATTGCTTCAATCCATGAGGTGGAGATTGCAGTGAGCAGAGATCATGCCACTGCACCAAAGCCTGGGTGGCAGTACGAGTCTCTGTCTCAAAAAAAAAAAAAATTGTTATCTATGTCACTTCTCACTTTCAGAATCTAATACTCATCTAATCCTGCTGTGCAACTAGAGTCAGAGGCCAATTGGAAACCAAACTGTGCTAACCAAGCTCTGAAGTCACTGCTGCATTAACTACAATGCCTTAATTCTCTTTACTGCATTTTCCCACATTTCTTTCTTCTTTCATAACATACAGACTTGTGGCTGGACATGGTGGCTCATGTAATCCCAGCACTTTGGGAGGCCAAGGTGGGTGGATCACCTGGAGTTTGAGACCAGCCTGGTCAACATGGTGAAACCCCGTTTCTGATAAAAAAACAAAATACAAAAATGAGCGGGGCATGGTGGTAGGCACCTGTAATCCCAGCTACTTGGGAGGTTGAGGAAGGAGAATCGCTTGCACCTGGGAGGCAGAGGTTGCAGTGAGCCGAGACTGTGCCACTGCACTCCAGCCTGGGCAACAAGAGCAGAACTTCCTCTCAAAACAAACAAACGAACGAAACATAGAGACTTGTAATTGATTGCTTGCTGTCATCTGCACAAGGCCATAAGCTAGTGATTTCAGTGGACAAGACAAATGAGGTCCTTGTTTTTATGGGAAAAACAAAAAAACAAAAAAAAAAAACTTTTTTTTTTTTTTTTTGAGATGAAGTCTGGCTCTGTAGCCCAGGCCAGAGTGCAGTGCAACCTCCACTTCCCGGGTTCAAGCGATTCTCCTGCCTCAGCCACCAGAGAAGTTGGGACTGCAGGTGAGCACCACCACGCCCAGCTAACTTTTGTATTTTTAGTAGAGACAGAGTTTCACCATGTTGGCCAGGGTGGTCTGGATCACTTGACCTCAGGTGATCCGACCCCCTCGGCCTCCCAAAGTGCTGGATTACAGGCGTGAATCTGAACCCGCCTATTTGTATTTTTAGTAGAGATAGAGTTTGGCCATGTTGGCCAGGTTGGTCTCGAACTTATAACCTCAACTGATCCACCCACCTCAGCCTCCCAAAGTGCTAGGATTACAGGCGTGAGCCACCGTACGGCTAGAAAATATATATTTTTTCCCCTGAGAGGGAGTTTCACTCTCGTTGCCCAGGCTGGAGTGCAATGGCATGAGCTCGGCCCAGTGCAACCTCTGCGTCCTGGGTAAAAGCGTTTCTTCTGCTTCGGCCTCCCGAGTAGCTGGGATACAGGCACCCGCCACCACGCCCGGCCTGATATTTTGCATTATTTTTGTCTTTACAGGTTTTTTTCTGTTTGTGAGAGGATTAAATGAAATAATTTGATTAGTAAAGCAATTAGTCAGCACTTAAAATATTTGTAAATGTTATACAAATATATAATACATATTTATGTATATACACACCAAAGTTTCCCATTCTTTCTATGACTGCTTTTTCCCCTTTCCCCTCATACTTTGTCTCTTGAAAAGTTCACACTGTAACCTCCAACTGTTCCAGGTACTTGGTTTGCTTTCAGCACGAAGCTTGTGGGATGCGCAGCCAGTGGGGGGCAAGAATCACCCAGGCGTGCTTATTACCCAAGCAACGGAGTCAAACAGCACTTTCAGAATGACTTTACAAAAGGGTTACCAACAAGGTAATATGTTTATTGTGTTAAGTCGCTTAATAATAACTAAAACATGAAAACGAGTTAAATGAGAAGCAGTAGGGACCGCCCTACTCTTAAGTATTCATTAATTGGGAGCCCCGGTGTGCTGGGCTTGCGGGTGAGCATGAAGACAGGCGTGGGATGGCTGAGCTCGCAAGCCTCAAGCTGAGATCTTGGCAGTGGACGCGCCGAGGGCTCCAGGTTACTAGCGGTTTCACTGCCAATAAAGTGCTTTGAGCAAATCTAACAAGCAATGAATATGTAAACATTTTGTTTCTAGGACTAACTAGGTGATGACGAGATTTTCCAAGTGACAAAAACGCCGCTAGCTAACTTCCTGGGCCGCAGCTCCCCACCCTAACAGGTTCTGAAAATAGCTCCAGGCCCTTCCTAGCCGGAGTTTGAAAGCAGGCGCGGGGCGCATGCGCGCAGCCCACCGGCCGACCTCCCGGTGCCCGGAGCATGCGGACCTTCTTCCCGACAGCCCACGGGGGAAACAAGGGCGGGGAAACGGAATTACCGCGAGCTCTCCTTGAGAGCCGGCGGAAACAGTAATCACGTGACTCTCCTAAGCGGCCTTCGCTTTCCCCCTCCCCCTTCTCGGAAACCCGGCCCCCTCACCCCTCGCCCACCCCAGAGCCGCGGTAATGGACCGTTTGGGTTCCGGAATTCTCTTGGATCCAACAACTGGTACCGGGCCTAGGAAAGCCGGCGGAGTCCGTTTTTGGCGGCGAAGGCTGGGGGGTGGTCAAGATGGGGGGGGAAATCATCTTCCTTCACCTAGGAGGGAGACAGGGCGGAGAGGGGCACAGAGGAGAGGGTGGGGAGGCGGGAGGAAGTCACGTGAGGGCGCGGCGCGCGCTGCGTGTGCGCGGCGCCTCGTCCGTCGCCCCTCCCCCGCCCCTCCCGACGGGGCGGGGGGGTTGGGGGAGGGGCGTCAAGATGGCGGCGGGGAGGTAGGCAGAGTCGGACGCCGCTGCTGCCGCCGCCGCCGCCGCCACCGCCGCCTCCGCTCCAGTCGCCTCTGCTTCTTCAAACTCGCACCTCCCGGGAGGAGCTGTCCTGGCGCCGGGTTCCGCGGGGAAAGTAAGTCCTTCCCTTGGCCGTTTTCTCCTTCCACACTCCCCCTCCCGGACAGCCTCCCACTCCCACCCTCCTAGGGGGGCCGTGTGGGGCCAGGCTTGGGGGGGCAGCCACCTCGCCCCCGCTTGGGGCCTCCCTTGCCGCTCTCTGTCCCCCGCGGCCGCGCGCTCCCGGGCCCTCGGGGTCATGGTACCGGCGGCAGCGCCGCCGCTGCACCCGCTTCCTCCGCCCGTCAGAGCCGGGCCCTGCTGTCGTCGCTCGTGGGGCTTTCGGGCTCCTGGAGCCCCGCTGTCCCGGGCCGGAGGCACCCCCTCTTGAACCGCGGGGCAGAGTCCGTGCACGCCGGCTCCGCTGGGTTCGCCGCGTTGGCTTTCGCCTCACAACCCGGGGCTGCGGGTCCCGGACCCGCGGGGAAAGTAAGGTCCGGATCCTTCCCAAGTCCTCTCTCTCGCCCCAGCTTTGCACCTGGGTCTGGGCGAGGGAGGGAGGCGAGCGACTGGGTCGTCCTTCCTGGATCTGAATCCCGTAGCGGCAGTTTCGTGCACGCCCCGCTGTTGAGGCGGTGGGGAAGCCGCGGGGGACACGTGCAGGCTCCCTTCACGCCTCTCCGGGCGGCTCGCGTGGTTCTGCCTCGGCAGGCGAGCGCACCTCCCAGACCCTAAGAATACACGCAGGGGAATGGCAGTTAGAGATTTGCTGACTTTGAGGGCGTTTGGCGTAACGAGCATCCAGAGTTCCCGAAAGCAGTGTATGCCGGTGGTTTCCCAGAAGTGGTTTGGGGTCGGCTTAACCGCTGAGGAGATTTGGATGTGCCTAAACCCTTGGGATTGTTTCTTTCCTGACCCTGGCATCCAGCTCCTCCCTTTCCCACCCCTCCTTTGTGCTTCTGTTTGGTTAATGTTTGCGGACCACTAACTTGATCCTCGCACCGAGCAGCTTTTTATGTGCGTGCTCGGTTTCCTGTGGGAGGCTTTTGTTTTGGGGAGTCGCTGATGGAGAAACGTGGGAAAAGAACGGGCGAGGAAATGAGAGACAAATAAAGCAACGTTTTTATCCGTTGAATTGCGCAGCCAATTGTAAGTGCACCCGGAAGTTTGTACTGAACACGTGTTAGGGAAGGTTAAAAACTGGTCGGTCCCCTTTGACCTTTGAAAGCTGGTTATTAGCATTTTGTTTTAAGTATTTCTTATTCTCCAGACAACTAGAATTAGGTATAGAATATGGCTTCTAAAGAGTCAGCCAGGAGGTTCCAGAGAGCTGTCAAACCCTGAGGTGCCCTAGCAAGAACTGACTTAGCACTTGCTGATAAGTCTATGAGCTGACAGTACAGAGGGATTCTATTTTCCATCATATTTTCTAGCAATCATAATTCATTTTCATAAGCCTGGGGAAAGCTATCATGGTTGCACAAAAGAGAGCGGAATTTCCTACTATCTGGTGACTTTAGTAGGACGTTAATTTTGCAAGCAAAGGAACATTTTCTCTCATCTTTTAAAGAAGTTTCCAAAATTTTTCGAATCGGAGACGACTTTACTTTTTTCTTCTGGCTTCCGCTTTTTATCTTCCATTCCAACTATATTCCATATAATTGCCTTTAGAATATTTATGTTATTTTTTAATTTTTGAAACAGGGACCCGCTCCGTTGCTCAAGCTGGAGTGCAGTGAACGTGATCATAGCTAACTGCAGCTTGAACTCCTGGGCTCAAGCGATCCTCCCACTTCAGCCTCCAGAGTAGCTGGATTATAGGTGTGTACCACTACAGCGGCTAATTTTTTGATTTTTTTGTGGAGAGGCTGAGGTCTCACCATGTTGCCAGGCAGGTACTGGTCTTAAGTGATCCTCTGGCCTCCGCCCCCCAAAGTGCTTGGATTACAGGCATGAGCCACTGTATCTGGCCCCATCAAAATCTTTTTTATTATTTTTATTTTTTTGAGACAGAGTCTCTCTCCATTGCCCAGGCTCTGTTGCCGAGTGCAGTGGCACAAACGGCTCACTGCAACCTATGCCTCCCATTTTCAAGCAATTCTCCTGCCTCAGTCTCCTTAGTAGCTGGGATTATAGGTGTGCACCCCCACACCCAGCTCATTTTTTTTCTGCCTCAGTCTCCTTAGTAGCTGGGATTACAGGTGTGCACCACCACACCTAGCTCATTTTCTTAATGTATTTGGTGGACACAGGGTTTCACCGTGTTGGCCAGACTGGTCTCACTGCTGACCTCAAGTGATCTGCTCACCTCGGTTTCCCAAAGTGCTGGGATTACAAGCGAAGCCACTATGCCCGGCCCCCCCGTTCAGAATCTTAAATAAAACTTCACTTTAGTTGCTGAAGGGGGGAGATTGCATTAGTGGCCTACTATTCATTCATTCATTCATTGAATGCTGTTATATGTCAGGCAATTTTGTATGTTTTAAGTGCCCTGCTCAAAATACTATTTAGGGGCAGCATGCAGATTCACTTTATGGTTTAAATAGTGGTTTGCCTCCACCAGGTGAGGTGGCTCAAGCCTGTAATCCAGCACTTTGGGAGGCCAAGGCACATGGATCACTACGTCAGGAGTTCCAGACCATCCTGGCTAACACGGTGAAACCTTGTCTCTACTAAAAATAGAGTCTCTACTAAAAATAGAAAAAATTAGCCGGATATGGTGGCACGTGCCTGTAATCTCAGTTACTCGGGAGGCTGAGGCAGGAGAATCACTTGAACCCGGGAGGCAGAGGTTGCGGTGAGCTGAGATGGTGCCATTGCACTCCAGCCTGGACGACAGAGTAAGACTCCATCTCAAACAAAACAAAACAGAAGTGGTTTGTCTCAAGGAGTTTAGCTACAAATATGTTTGGGCATTTCTTAGCATCTAAATTGAGCTTAGATTTGTTACTGGCCACCTGTGAAGAGGGGAAACACTCAGGTCTGGTCTTACTGAGTAACCTCACTTTCCATGCGGCTCTGTGAGTTTACATGCTTTGCCTGTGAAAAGCTGGTGTAAAGATACTTTTTTGTCTTTCTTGAGATGGTGTTTTGGTCTTGTCGCCCAGACTGGAGTGCAATGGTGCAATCTTGGCTCACTGCAAGCTTCGCATCCCAGGTTCAAGAGTTTCTCCTTCCTCAGCCTCCTGAGTAGCTGGGATTACAGGTGCCTGCCACCACGTCCAACTAATTTTTTTATATTTTTAGTAGAGAGGGGTTTCGCTATGTTGGCTAGGCTGGTCTTGAACTCCTGACCTCACGTGATCCCCCTGCTTCAGCCTCCCAAAGTGCTAGGATTACAGGAGTAAACCACCATGCCTGCCCAAAGATAATTTTTAAGAGGAATTACTTTTGCGTTGAATACCAGTTAATAGCTATCTAAAATGATGCAATCCTAAAGTTTTTGCAGTTCTTTTTGGTTTTGTATGCTAATTGACAGATCCAGTTTGCTGTGGCTTGAACTCATGAAGTATTAAGACAATCTTAGGAATACCACTGAAATTACATTAAAAGAAAATAAGTTATAGGCGGGGTGCAGTGGCTCACACTGTAATCCCAGTACTTTGGGTGGGCAGATAATGAGGTCTTGAGATCGAGACCATCCTGGCTAACAGGGTGAAACTCTGTCTCTCTAAAAATAAAAAAAATAAAAAAAAAAAAATTAGCTGGGCATGGTGGCATGAGCCTGTAGTCCAAGATAGTCGGGAGGCTGAGGCAGGAAAATTGCTTGAACCTGGGAAGTGGAGGTTACAGTGAGCTAAGATTGTGCCACTGCACTCCAGCCTGGACAACAGAGCCAGACTGTCTCAAAAAAGAAAAAAAAAAAAAAAAAGGTATGAAACCCATCAAATTAACTTGCTTCTTTGTATCTTTGGAGGTAATATATAGATTAGAGCCATGATTTTCTTTTTTTTTTCTTTTTTTCTTTCTTTCTTTTTTTTTTTTTTTTTATACGGAGTCTTGTTCTGGTGCCAGGTTGGAGTGCAGTGGTGTGGGCTCACTGCAGCCTTTGCCTCCCGGGTTCAAGCGATTCTGCTGCCTCAGCCTCCTGAGTAGCTGGGACTACAGGCGTGTACCACTTGCTAATTTTTTTTTTTGAGACAGAGTCTCGCTCTTGTTACCCAGGCTGGAGTGCAATGGCGCGATCTCGGCTCACGGCAACCTCTGCCTCCTGGGTTCAGGCCATTCTCCTGCCTCAGCCTCCTGAGTAGCTGGGACTACAGGCACGCACCATCATGCCCAGCTAATTTTTTGTATTTTTAGTAGAGACGGGGTTTCACCATGTTGACCAGGATAGTCTCGATCTCTTGACCTCGTGATCTGCCTGCCTCGGCCTCCCAAAGTGCTGGGATTATAGGCTTGAGCCACCGCGCCCGGCCACCTGCTAATTTTTTGTACTTTTTAATAGAGATAGGGTTTTATTATGTTAGCCAGGATTGTCTCCATCTCCTGACCTTGTGATCCGCCCATCTCAGCCCTCCAGAGTGCTGGGATTACAGGCTTGAGCCACTGTGCCTGGCCCAGCTAATTTTTTTTTGTATATTTAGTAGAGATGGAGTTTCACCATGTTGGTCAGGCTGGCCTTGAACTCCTGGCCTCAAGTGATCTCATCTTGGCCTCTGCAAATGCTGGGATTTACAGGCGTGAGCCACTGCACTGGACCTATACTGAAATATTTTAAAATGCTGATATGCTAAATTGATTTGACAACCTGCTAATGTGTTGTGATCGGTAGTTTGGAAAGTATTGGTTTGGAAAGGGTTGAGAGTACAGGATCTTGAAGGGGTGTGGCATCAGACTTCCTGAATTTGTAATTCTGCTCCAAGCTTGCTTTGTTGTTACACTGTTGTATTTTATTTTTCTAAGCCTCAGTTTCTTAACTGTGACAAAAGGAATATGAGTAGCATTTGGTAATTATGGGTTATCTTGAGGGTTAAAAGAAAAAAACCCACTCGAGTATGAGTTGAGCATCCCTAATCTGAAGATTCAAAATCTGGAATGTTCAAAATCTGAAATTTTCAGCACTGACATGATGCCACAAGTAAGAAATTCCACTCCTGACCTCAAGTGAATGATCACAGTCCAAAAGGCAATCAAAACTTTGTTTCATGCACTTTTTAAGATACTGTATAAAATTCCCTTCAGGCCATGTACATCAGGTGTATATGAAACATAAGTGTATTTTGTGTTTAGATTTGGGTCCCATTTCTTAAGATATGTGCGGGTATTCCAAAATCAAAAAAAACCCTGAATCACTTCTGGTCCCAAGCTTCAGATAGGGGACGCTCAGCCTGTAGTGAGAATCAAGATAGCTGGCCATCTGAATTTGACTAGTGATAATCAAAAAAGTTTCATTCCCCCCAACTCAATTATTTGTGTATTGCTTTTGTAAAGGATTTTTGTGGTTTTGTATATAATTTCCACATTCCTTTGTAAATATCTTGCTACAGGTTTTGCAGTGGGGGCACTTTACCAAACAAGGTCTTGTGAAGGGTAGGTGTTGTAAAGTACAGATTACATTCTTTTTTGTTGCTGTTTGGTTTGTTTTGAGACAGAGTCCTACTCTGTTGCCCAGGCTGGAGTGCAGTGGGACAATCTTGGCTCACTGCCACGTCCACCTCCTGGGTTCCAGCACTTCTCCTGTCTCAGCCTCGAGAGTAGGTTGGGATTACAGGCGCACACCATGCTTGGTTAATTTTTTTGTTTTTAAAAGAGACAGGGTTTCACCATGTTGGTCTGGCTGGTCAGATGTTGAACTCCTGACTTAAGGTGATCTACCTGCCTTGGCCTCCCACAGTGCTGGGATTACATGCCCGAGCCACCTTTCCTGCCCACATTACATTCTTTTAGGTAAAGGAAATTCTTCTAAACTAACTTTTTTGTAGCTGCTGTTTCTTCCTGCTGATGTTCTTAAGGAAACTCCGCACAGTAGATGCTTAATATTTGTTGATGAACTGTATCTCTAACTGGATCATTACCCTTTATATATTTTTTTTTCTTTTTTTTTTGAGACGAAGTCTCACTCTGTCACCAAGGCAGTGGCGCCATCTCGGCTCCCTGCAACCCCGCCCTCCTGGGTTCAAGCGATTCTCCTACCTCAGCCTCCCGAGTAGCTGGGATTATGGGTACGCGCCACTGCACCTGGCTACTTTTTTGTATTTTTTAATAGAGACGGAGTTGCACCACATTGGCCAGGCTGGTCTTGAACTCCTGACTTCAGGTAATCTGCCCTCTTCAGCCTCCCGAAATGCTAGGATTACAGGACAGGCATCAGCCACTGCGCCCAGCCATCCTTCAAGTTTTAAATTAAATGTCAGTCATCGTATCTCAGCTGCATAAAAGCAAAGATAAAGCTGAATCTTGAATGCTTAGCACTCTAAGGAGAAAAAAAATTCTTTTTGTTATTAGCTAAGGTGAAAATATATTTGCTAAGTGGTAGTATCTGTGTACATTTAAAAATGTCCACCAGTTTCTTCTAGATTTTTTTTTTTTTTTTTTTTAGACAGAGTTTCGCTCTTGTTACCCAGGCTGGAGTGCAATGGCGCGATCTCGGCTCACCGCAACCTCCGCCTCCTGGGTTCAGGCAATTCTCCTGCCTCAGCCTCCTGAGTAGCTGGGATTACAGGCACGCACCACCATGCCCAGTTGATTTTTTTTTGTATTTTTAGTAGAGACGGGGTTTTACCATGTTGACCAGGATGGTCTCGATCTCTTGACCTCATGATCTGCTCGCCTCGGCCTCCCAAAGTGCTGGGATTACAGGCTTGAGCCACCGCGCCCGGCTCTTCTAGATTTAATAACTAATTGGTCAAGTTGGATGTTTAATAGTAACACTTTTAGATTAAAAAGGGAACTAGTATTTTATATAACTAACATGGGCAGGGTGTGGTGGCTCACTCCTGTAATCCCAGCATTGTGGGAGGCCGAGGTGGGCAGATCATGAGGTCAGGGGTTCAAGACCTAGCCTGGCCAACATACTGAAACCCTGTCTCTACTAAAAAAGAACCAGGTGTGGCCGGGCGCGGTGGCTCAAGCCTGTAATCCCAGAACTTTGGAGGGCCGAGGTGGGCAGATCACGAGGTCAAGAGATCGAGACCATCCTGGTCAACATGGTGAAACCCCGTCTCTACTAAAAATAGAAAAATTAGCTGGGCATGGTGGCGTGTGCCTGTAATCCCAGCTACTCAGGAGGCTGAGGCAGGAGAATTGCCTGAACCCAGGAGGCGGAGCTTGCGGTGAGCCGAGATGGTGCCATGGCACTCCAGCCTGGGTAACAAGAGCGAAACTCCGTCTCCAAAAAAAAAGGACCAGGTGTGGTAGCACTCGCCTGTAATACCAGCTGCTTTGGAGGCTGAGGCAGAAGAAGAATCTCTTGAATCTAGGATGTGGAGGTTGCCGTGAACCGAGATCATGCCACTGCACTCCTCCAGCCTCGGCCACAGAGCGAGATTTCATCTCAAAAAAAAAAAAAAAGAAAGAAAGATAGCTAATAGCTAGTAGCTAACATTTACTCCAGGTACTATCACATTTACTTGACACCACAATCCTATGGAGGAAGCTTTATTTGTATTATTTTAACGTGTAGAAACTGAGTCAGAGAGGTTCTCATTTGACCATATACTAATAGTGAGCCCTGCAGGCAGTATTTGAACCCAGGTATTTTGTCTGACCCCATAATCTCTTCAGCCTCCTACTGCTATTGCATACATACATAGCTCCTACTAGTATGCCCCTACTGCTATTGCATATATACATAGCTCTCATGTCTGCTGAGAGCTATAGAGATCTGTTTTAGGGCTGGGCAAGAGGAAAGTCGTCCCCGTTTGTAAGTTTCAGTGTTGGTATTATGAATGGGAACCGTATCCTTTCATTCTTCTGGTTGGCTATTGTTTCTCAGTATTCCCTTCCTGCCAAAACTCGCTTTTAGTTTCTATCTACTACTGTGTCTTTGTGTCTTATTTATCATAGAAGTTTTCATAGGTGTATTATTTTGAAATAGGTCATGTTTTCAATTACACTTTATTTATTTATTTTTGAGACAGAGTGTCACTCTGTCACCCGGGTTGGAGTGCAGTGATGTGATCTTGGCTTACTGCAACCTCTGCCTCCCAGGTTCAAGTGATTCTCCTGCCTCAGCCTCCTGAGTAGCTGGGACTACAGGTGCATGCCACAACACCGGGTAATTTTTTATTTTTGATAGAGATGAGGTTTCACTTTGTTGGCCAGGCTGGTCTCCAACTCCTGACCTCCAGCGATCTGCCTGCCCCAGCCTCCCAAAGTGCTGGGATTACAGGAATGAGCCACCGTGCCCGGCCTTATTTTAATTTTTTTAAATTAATTAATTTTTTTGAAACTGAGTCTCGCTCTGTCACCCAGGCTGGAGTGTAGTGGTGCCATCTTGGCTTACTCCAGCTTCCACCTCTCAGGTTCAGGTGATTCTCCTGCCTCAGCCTCCTGAGTAGCTGGGAACATAGGCGCATGCCACCACGCCTGGCTAATTTTTAAATTTTTTTGTTGAGATGGGGTTTCACTGTGTTAGCCAGAATGGTCTTGATCTCTTGACCTTGTGATCCACCTGCCTCGGCTTCCCAAAGTGCTGGGTTTGCAGGCATGAGCCATGGTACCCAGACAAAATCCTGTTTCTTTTTTGTTTTCTTGTGTTTTGAGACAAAGTTCTGCACTTGTCTCTCAGGCTGGAGTGCAATGGTGCAATCTTGGCTCACTGTAGCCTCTGCCTCCTGGGTTCAGATGATTCTCCTGTTTCACCCTGTGGAGTATCTGGGATTACAGGCACCCACCAGCATGCCCAACTAATTTTTGTATTTTTAGTAGAGATGCGGTTTACCCATATTGGCCAGGACGGTCTTGATCTCTTGACCTTGTGATCCACTCACCTCAGCCTCCCATAGTGCTGGGATTATAAGAGTGAACCACTGTGCCCAGCCAAGATCCTGTTTCTTTCTTTCTTTCTTTTTTTTTTTTTTTTTTTTTTTTTAAAAGATGAAGTCTAGCTCTTGTCCCGCAGGCTGAAGTACAACATTGCTATCTCTGCTCACTGCAAGTCTCCACCTCCGAGGTTAAAGCAATTCTCCTGCCTCAGCCTCCTGAGTAGCTGGGATTACAGGCGCCCTCCACCATGCCTGGCTAACTTTTGTGCTTTTAGTAGAGATGGGGTTTCACCAAGTTAGCCAGGCTGGTCTCAGACTCCTGACCTCATGAGATCCACCCGCCTTGTCTTCCCAAAGTGCTGGAATTAGAGGCATGAGCCACTGTGCCCAGCCACTTCTGTTTCTTTTTCTTTTTTTTTTGACCACCATGCCAGGATGGTCCCGATCTCCTGACCTCATGATCCTCCCATCTTGGCCTTCTAAAGTGCTGGGATTATAGGCATGAGCCTCTGCGCCCGGCCAATCCTGTTTCTTTTTTCTTTTTTTTTTTTTGAGACGGAGTTTCGCTCTTGTTACCCAGGTTGGAGTGCAATGGCGCGATCTTGGCTCACTGCAACCTCCGCCTCCTGGGTTCAGGCGATTCTCCTGCTTCAGCCTCCTGAGTAGCTGGGATTACAGGCACGCGCCACCATGCCCAGCTAATTTTTTTGTATTTTTAGTAGAGATGGGGTTTCACCATGTTGGCCAGGATGGTCTCGATCTCTTGACCTCATGATCCACCTGCCTCGGCCTCCCAGAGTGCTGGGATTACAGGCGCGCCCGGCCTGTTCCTGTTTCTTTAAAAAAAAAAAAAAAAAAAAAAGGGTTGGGTGCGGTAGCTGATGCCTGTAATCCCAGCATTTTGAGAGACCAAGGCAGGCGGATCACGAAGTCAAGAGATTGAGACCATCCTGGCCAACATGGTGAAACCCTGTCTCTACTAGCAACACTGTCTCTACTAAAAATACAAAAATTAATCGGATGTGGTGATGTGCGCCTGTAGTCCCAGCTACACGGGAGACTGAGGCAGGAGAATTACTGGAACCTAGGAGGCAGAGGTTGCAGTGAGCTGAGATCGCGCCACTGCACCCCAGCCTGGGACAGAGCAAGACACCATCTCAGAAAAAAAAAAGAGTACTCTTTTCTGTCCATTGTTTGAGAGAGAGACCTTCTGTGGTTAGTAACTTTTGGGTTAGACTGCTACATGGTAAATGTCATTTGAGGTCTATGAACCCCTTTGTAGACACACTAACACAGATCTCTTGTACGTAACAGTATTTACTATTTATATTGTGCTTTGAGGCTTCAAAATGAAAATGTTAAATGTTTTCCTACTATGAATAGGTCTTTGTAAAATGAGGAGATTGACTAATATAACTTTTTTTTAAATATAACTTTTTAATGACTCTCTCAGCTTGAGCACCAAAATTCTGTGATTCTGTAATACTTTAAGAATAGAGATATGATTAAATACTAAGAGTTTTGCCTAATGGAGTTAGAGAATGGGATAGATGGTCTCTCTCTATCCCTTTCCCTCCTTCACCCTGCAAAAAAAGAGAATTTGTACCTATTTGACTGAGAAGTGATTTCTAGTATTCCAATTTATGTATAAAATGTATTTAAGGTTAAAATCTCTTTTATTAGAGATAAAAGACGAGTGTCTTTTACAGACATTGTTATTCCTAATTCATTAACCAGATTAGAGGGTCTTAAATTATTTATTTTAATTGACCAGTAAAAATTGTCTGTATGGTGTACAGCCTGTTCACAGGATATATATGAACTGTGGAATGGCTAAGTCAAATGGATGAATTCTAAGCTGGTCACTAATATTGTTATTTATAACTGTTACAATCATTTCTATATGAATATCAAAAGTTTCTCACTAAGATTTTTGTACTTTTAATGCTCATTAAGAAAATATATTTTAGAAAGCTCTCATGAACTCAGTAATACTTTGCAGTGAATATGCATTTCATTAATTAATGGTTCCACACTTTTGAGTATTATTGATGGGTCTTGGTTATAACTAATGGACTGGTGGATCCCGTGGCCTGCAAGGGCTCTATGGGCTGTAGGTTTGAAAGTCACTGGTTTAAAAGAGTGTACTTCTGTTTCAAATGTAAATAAGTCATTTCCCATATTTATTTTTAAAAGATGATACTTTTTTATTTTATTTTGTTTTTCATCAAAAGATGACACATTTTAATAGTCTCCAGAGTGCTGTTAATGTGGGTGAAGATTTTATCTGTAGCCGGTGGGCCAAGGCCCCCTGCGTTTTCTTTTTTCTTTTTTTTTTTTGTTTTAACGGAGTCTCTGTCACCCAGACTGGAGTACAGTGGTATGATCTCAGCTCACTGCAACCTCTGTCTCCCAGGTTAAAGAGATTCTCCTGCCTCAGTCTCCTGAATAGCTGGGATTTCAGGTGCGCACTATCGTGCCTGGCTAATTTTTATATTTCTAGTAGAGATGGGGTGTCACCATGTTGGCCAGGCTGGTTTTAAACTCTTGACCTCGTGATCCACCCATCTCAGCCTCCCAAAGTGCTGGGATTAAAGGTATGGGCCACCGTGCCTGGCCTGTGTTGGTCTTTTTTTTTTTTTTTTTGAAACAGTTTCGCTCTTTTTACCCAGGTTGGAGTGCAATGGCGCGATCTTGGCTCACCGCAACCTCTGCCTTCTGGGTTCAAGCAATTCTCCCGCCTCAGCCTCTTTTTTTTTTTTTTTTGAGACGGAGTTTCGCTCTTGTTACCCAGGCTGGAGTGCAATGGCACAATCTCGGCTCACCGCAACCTCCACCTCCTGGGTTCAGGCAATTCTCCTGCCTCAGCCTCCTGAGTAGCTGGGATTACAGGCACGTGCCACCATGCCCAGCTAATTTTTTTTTTTTTTTTTTTTGAGACAGAGTCTCGCTCTTGTTACCCAGGCTGGAGTGCAATGGCACAATCTCGGCTCACCACAACCTCCACCTCCTGGGTTCAGGCAGTTCTCCTGCCTCAGCCTCCTGAGCAGCTAGGATTACAGGCATGCGCCACCATGCCCAGCTAATTTTTTTTTTTTTTTTGTAATTTTTTTTAGGAGAGACAGGGTTTCACCATGTTGACCAGGATGGTCTCTATCTCTTGACCTTGTGATCCACCCGCCTCGGCCTCCCAAAGTGCTGGGATTAGAGGCGTGAGCCACCGCGCCCGGCAATTTTTTTGTATTTTTAGTAGAGACGGGGTTTCACCATGTTGAACAGGATGGTCTCAATCTCTTGACCTCGTGATCCACCCGCCTCGGCCTCCAAAAGTGCTGGGATTACAAGCTTGAGCCACCGTGCCTGGCCTGGTTCTATGTTGGTCTTAATGAAGTATTTTATGGATTGAAAATGTCTTATTTAGAGCTCTGAGTACTTATTCGTTTTATGCACTAGGATAATTTGTAGAAGTATGGTCAAATCTGTCTGTATTAGAAAAATTAGTTAATTTTGTGTTTTTAAAAGCTTAAGTCATCAGGCAAACAACTTTATTTTAAATCTATATTGGGACATTTCTCCTTTTTTTTTTTTTTTTTTGAGACAGTGTCGCTCTTGTTACCCAGGCTGGAGTGCAATGGCGCGATCTTGGCTCACCGCAACCTCCGCCTCCTGGGTTCAAGCAATTCTCCTGCCTCAGCCTCCTGAGTAGCTGGGATTACAGGCACACGCCACCATGCCCAGCTAATTTTTTTGTATTTTTAGTAGAGACGGGGTTTCACCGCATCGACCAGGATGGTCTCGATCCCTCGACCTCGTGATCCACCCGCCTTGGCCTCCCAAAGTGCTGGGATTACAGGCTTGAGCCACCGCGCCCAGCCTTTTCTCCTTTTTTTAATCTGGCATTCAGTTCCTTCATGTTATTTCTATCTTGCTAATACTTTATCCCTTCTCCAATTTTAATCTCAATCTGACGTTTATTCTGAAATAAAATAATGAAGCATCGGTGTTTACCAACATCGACTTTATTACTGTTTGGAAAGAGAACTCATGGACTTTGGGAGTTTCACCTGTCTAGTTCCTAATCTTGTACCACTCCCTGTGTGAGTGAACTTGGGTAGATAATTTAAGTTTTCTGAACCTCAGTTTCAGCTCCAAAATTATATTACCTGTCTCTCTTAGGGTTGTTTTGGGCTTAAATATGGTAATGTTTATGAAGAGCTTAACTCTGTGTTGAGCTTGTTTCCTTCCTTCCTCCCTCCCTGCCCAAAATGTTTTAATTCCTTAGCTTGCTTTTCTTTCTTTCTGGAAAATTCTGGAGAAATTTTTGAGAGGCTCGGCCGGGTGGGTTGCTTGAGCTCGGGAGTTTGAGACCAGCCTGGGCAACACGGTGAAACCCTGTCTCTACTAAAATACAAAAAACTAGCCAGGCGTGGGGCATGCACGTGTAGTCCCAGCTACTCGGGAGAATGAGGCAGGAGAATTGCTTGAACCTGGGAGGCGAGGTTGCAGTGAGCTAGATTGTGCCACTGTACTTCTACCTGGGTGACAAAATGAGACTGTCTCCAGAAAAAAACAAAACAAATCTTTGCGGTATCTGTTCTTCCTCCCACCCTTCTACACAGTGGTGTTCCATAAGTTTCATTCTGGATCTCTGGTTTCCACCTTAAACTCACGCATTTTTCCGTTAGAATATCTATCCAAATGATACACAAACATAGACGACAGACTCAGTAGAGAATTTCTTTGTTAAATCTTTTCATCTGAACTAGTTCTTACATGCTAGAAGTCATGCTCAGGCAGGGCCCAGTGGCTCATGCCTGTAACACCAGCACTTTGGGAGGTCAAGGTGGACAGATCACTTGAGGCTAGCATTTGGAGACCTGGCTGGGCCAGGGCTAAAAAATATGAAAATTAGCCAGGCATAGTGGTGGGTGCCTGTAATCCCAGCTACTTGGACTGCTGAGGCAGGAGAATCAGCCCAGGAGGCAGAGGTTACAGTGAGCTGAGACCGGACCATTGCACTCCACATTGGGCAACAAGAGTGAAACTTAGTCTCAAAAAAAAAAAAAAAAAAAGGTCATGCTGATTATGCTCTTGGCTAATGCCATTTTGTTAGGTTATCATGAAACACTGACATTTAATTTTATCACAGCCTGAGAACAAATGGACTAGCTGAAAATTAGTATATTTATGTAACGTGAAATTAGTTTTCTGAGAAAAGTAGAGATTTTTTATGTTTGTATATGTAAATTGGTTATTTCAGAGAAATTAATGAGTAAAGTTAAAATTGAGAAAGCTTTTTCTCCCCTATAAAATGGGTAAAAATCCATGGTAGCAGAATATTTTAGTCTGACCTTTGAGATTATAGTTAGAAAAACCCCCAAACTAAAATCTAGTTGCTTGAAATTGGTTTTAGACCACCCCTGTCCCCACTCCATAAAACACATCCTTCAGGTCTGGATTCAGCATTTATTTTTTATTTTCTCTTGGCTTAACTCTAACCATTCATCGGCTCATACTTTTTCTCTGGTGTGCTTCATATTCTTGCTTCCATTCTGAGTTTTTATTTAAGCTAAGTCTGATGGATTCTGCTCCCTAAATGTCTTGGATTACATTTCTCCTTTTTTCTGCTCCATACAGTTATAATACGGCTCTCTCATGGTCTGTTGTGGCAGTTTCCCAAGATGTCTTTCTGCTTCTGGTCTTGTTCTGTGTCCCCTCTTAGTGTTTGTTTTTACACTGCTGTTGAGTAATAAACTTCTTTTCTTTCTTTACTGAGGTGGGGGTCTTAACTCTGTAGCCCAGGCTGGCGTGCAGGGGTGATCACAACTCCCTGCAGTCTCCAACTCCTGGGCTCAAGCAATCCTCCCAAGTAGCTGGGACTACAGGCATGTACCACCATACTTGGCTAATTTTATTTTTCTTTTTCCTTTTTTTTTTTCTTCTGAGACAGGGTCTTGCTTTGTTGCCCAGGCTGGAGAGCAGTGGCACGATTTCAGCTCACTGCAACCTCTGCCTATCAGGTTCAAGTGATTCTCCTGCCTCAGCCTCCCAAGTAGCTGGGACTACTGGTGCATGCTGCCATACCTGGTTAATCACACTTGGCTAATTTAAAAAAATTTTTGTAGATATGGGGTCTCCCTATGTTGCTGAGGCAGGTCTTGAACTCCTGGCCTCAAGCTAACGTCCTGCTAACCTTCATTTTGGTACTAGGATTACAGACTTCAGCCACAGTGCCTGGACAAGTAATCTTTCTAAATCATAAATCTGTGTCAAGTAGTCCTCCATTGGAAAACTTGTCAGTAATCCCTATTTCCCATAGGAGCAAGTGAACTTTCTAGCATGTTATACAAGGCTACAGGTGGTAGCTTCATCTCTTGTCCTGAGACCCATACTTCTCTTCTGAGCTTCCATATTCATGTTGAATTAACTCCAGCCAGAGGTTTTTTTTTTTTTTTTTGAGATGAAGTCTTGCTCTGTTGCCCAGGCTGGAGTGTAGTGGTGCAATCTCAGCTTACTGCAACCTCTGCCTTCCAGGATCCTCCCGCCTCAGCCTCCAGAGAAGCTGGTATTAAAGGCATCCGCCACTACGGGTGGCTAATTTTTGTATTTTTAGTAGAGGCGAGGTTTTAACCATTTTCGCCAGGCTGGTCTTCAACTCGTGACCTCAGGTGAGGTCAGCCTCAGCCTCCCAGTGTGCTGGGATTACAGATGTGAACCACTGCACCTGGCCTCCAGCCATAGTTCTTTTTATTTTTGTTTTTTTTTTTGAGACGGAGTTTCGCTCTTGTTACCCAGGCTGGAGTGCAATGGCGCGATCTCGGCTCACCGCAACCTCCGCCTCCTGGGTTCAGGCAATTCTCCTGCCTCAGCCTCCTGAGTAGCTGGGATTACAGGCACGCACCACCACGCCCAGCTAGTTTGTTGTATTTTTAGTAGAGACGGGGTTTCACCATGTTGACCAGGATGGTCTTGATCTCTCGACCTCGTGATCCACCCGCCTCGGCCTCCCAAAGTGCTGGGATTACAGGCTTGAGCCACTGCGCCCGGCCCAGCCATAGTTCTTAAAGTGTGTCAAATTCTTTCACGTCTTCATGTTTTTTTTTTTTTTTTTTTTTTTTTTTTTTTTTTTTTTTTTTTTGAGACGGAGTTTCACTCTTGTTACCCAGGCTGGAGTGCAATGGCGCGATCTCGGCTCACCGCAACCTCCGCCTCCTGGGTTCAAGCAATTCTCCTGCCTCAGCCTCCTGAGTAGCTGGGATTACAGGCACGCACCACCATGCCCAGCTAATTTTTAGTATTTTTAGTAGAGACGGGGTTTCACCATGTTGACCGGGATGGTCTCGATCTCTCGACCTCGTGATCCACCCGCCTCGGCCTCCCAAAGTGCTGGGATTACAGGCTTGAGCCACCGCGCCCGGCCACGTCTTCATGTTTTGAATGTGTAGTCCAGAGGATCCTTGTCCACCTGATGATTACATCCCTGAGGCTCTGCTGCTTTGTAATCTTCATAACATCTCTGCTTCCACAAAGTTCAGTATTTCCTTCTCTTCACATAGCCTTTTGTAGACATATGCTTGTCCTGTGATATATGTACTTCTCTATCCTTTCTATTTTAGAGTGAGCTTGGGATTCAAGACTTTTGTCCTCTTTGCCTGACACATGGCAGGTTCTTCATAAATACTGAATGAATAGGTCTGGTAGAGATTGTTGGATTGTTTACGGGGGAGTTAATATTTGTTACTTTTCACTTTTTATGTTAATATTTAATGTTTCATTCTAAAGATGGTGGAACCAGGGCAAGATTTACTGCTTGCTGCTTTGAGTGAGAGTGGAATTAGTCCGAATGACCTCTTTGATATTGATGGTGGAGATGCAGGGCTCGCAACTCCAACGCCAACCCCTTCAGTTCAGCAGGTAAGTTTTCCAAAGCCTCTCTTTGTTAATTTCTGATTTCCACTGACAGTATTTTTTAAGATAGAGGGCCTCACTCCGTTGCCCAAGCTGGAGTGCAGTGGCACAGTCATGGCTCCCTGAAGCCTTGACTGCTGAGGATCAAGCAGTCTTCCTGCCCCAGCTGCCCAAGTAACTGAGACTAAAGGCACGCACCACTGCAGCCAGCTCAGCTTTGTAGTTTTTGTAGGGATGGGGTTTTGTCATGTTGCCCAGGCTGGTCTTGAACTCTTGAGCTCAAGCGATTGCTTGCCTCAGCCTCCCAAAGTGTTGGGATTATAGGTGTGAGCCTAACTTGGCACAATTTTAAATACACATGTGAAGCCTTAATTTTAAACATACGTGTGAATGTTATTTTTTTATTTTTATTTTTTCTTGTTATGTCAATGTTGTTATTTTTTTTTTTTTTTTGAGACGGAGTTTCACTCTTGTTACCCAGGCTGGAGTGCAATGGCGCGATCTCGGCTCACCGCAACCTCTGCCTCCTGGGTTCAGGCAATTCTCCAGCCTCAGCCTCCTGAGTAGCTGGGATTACAGGCACGTGCCACCATGCCCAGCTAATTTTTTGTATTTTTAGTAGAGACGGGGTTTCACCATGTTGACCAGGATGGTCTCGATCTCTCGACCTCGTGATCCACCCGCCTCGGCCTCCCAAAGTGCTGGGATTACAGGCTTGAGCCACCGCGCCCGTCATGTCAATGTTATTTTTATGTTGAGTATTCGTTTTGACTTATAGGGCAGAAAATAATAAAACCAAAACATTATTTTCTGCTTTGTTGTTACTATATATGTACAGACAGTGTAAGAGATGTTTAGTGTTCTTGTGGGAGTATCTTTAATTTCCTTAATAGTTGTCTCATTATTTAGGGGTATTCTGTGATTTTGCTGTCTACATTCTCTGAAAGCAAAAATGTAAGATTCTAGCTGGGCACAGTGTCTCATGCCCGTAATCCCAGCATGTAGGGAGGCTGAGGCTGAAGGATTACTTGAGCCCAGGAGTTAGAGACCAGCCTGGGCAACGTAGCGAGCCCTTGTCTCTACACAAAGTTAAATTAGCTGGCCGTGGTTGTGTGCACCTGATGTCCCAGCTACCCGGAGGCCGAGGTGGGAGTATTGTTTGAGCCCAGGAGTTGGAGGCTGTTGTGAGTTATTGTGCCACTGCACTCCAGCCTGGGTGACAGAGCAAGACCTTGTTTCTGAAAAATAATAGACTGGTCTGAGTGCAGTATTGTTTACAATTAATTGATCACAGCCAGTTACAGATTTCTTTGTTTCTCTTCTACTCCCACTGCTTCACCTGACTAGCTTTAAAAAATTTTTTTAATTAATTAATTAATTTAGAGACAGAGTCTCACTCTTTCACCCAGGCTGGAGTGCAGTGACATTATCTTGGCTTACTGCAACCTCCATTTTTCAGGTTCAAGCAATTCTGTTTCAGCCTCCCGAGTAGCTTGGATTATAGGCGCCTGCCACCATGCCAGGCTAATTATTATTTATTAGTAAAGATGGGGTTTCATCATGTTGTCCAAGCTGGTCTTGAACCTTTGACCTCGTGATCTTCCCGCCTTGTCTCCCAAAGTGCTGGGATTACAGGTGTGAGCCACCGTGCCTGGCCTAAAAAATTTGTGTGGTTTTTTTTTTTTTTTTAAGATGGAGTTTCCCTCTGTCTCCCAGGCTGGAGGGCTGTGGCTCAATTTTGGCTCACTGTAACCTCCACTTGCCAGCTTTAAGTGATTCTCCTGCCTCAGCCTCCTTAGTAGCTGGGACTATAGGCTCGTGCCACCACGCCCTGCTAATTTTTTGTATTTTTAGTTGAGACGGGGTTTCACCATGTTCTCCAGGATGGTCTCAATCTCTCGATCTCCTGACCTCGTGATCTGCCTGCCTCAGCCTCCCAAAGTGCTGAGATTTGCAGGCGTGAGCCACTGCACCCGGCCAAAAAATTAAAAAAAAAAAAAATTGTTTGTATAGTTTTGTCGAATTCTTGTGCTTGCAAAGACTGTTACATTATATCTGCTGTTAGTGATTTCACATCACTTTAAATGTTAAGCTTGTTATTTTTTAATAAATCCAACTCTTGTTCTTGAAACAGACTTTACTGCTGTCCTTTGTTTCTTTCTCTGATGTTGTTTTCTCTCCAGTCAGTGCCACTTAGTGCATTAGAACTAGGTTTGGAAACCGAAGCAGCAGTTCCTGTAAAACAAGAACCAGAGACTGTACCTACTCCAGCACTGTTAAATGTGAGGGTAAGAATTATTTAGATTTGGTCTTCTAAAATAGTTTAGAGCTGTAGTAAGAAAATAACCTGGCAGGTTGTGGTGGTTCACACCTGTAATCTCTGCACTTTGAGAGGCTGGAGCTGGAGGACTGCTTGAGCCAAGGAATTCAAGACCAGCTTGAGCAAAATGGCAAGACCCCATCTCTACAAAAAAAGAGGAAATAGGCTGGGCACCGTGGCTCATGCCTATAATCCCGCCACTTTGGGAGGCCAAGGTGGGTGAATCACTTGAGGTCAGGAGTTCAAGACCATCCTGGCCAACATGATGAAACCCCATCTGTCGCTCCTAAAAATACATATAGGTGCATGCCTTATAGTCCCAGCTACTTGGGAGGCTGAAGCAGGAGAATCTCTTTAACTCAGGAAGTGGAGGTCGCAGTGAGCCGAGATCATGCCACTGCACTCCAGCCTGGGCGACAGGGTGAGACACTGTCTCAAAAAATTTAAAAAAAAAGAAGAAATGGATAATTAAACAATAATGAAAAATTTCAAAAAAGAACCGTTTAGTGTGAAATAGTTTTCTCTAGTTCTGCTTTTTGCCACTTTCCCAGTATTCTACCCTTACCTCCTCCTACTTTGTAACACGTTTGTTTCATTCTTTTGGTACTTGTGCTGACCAAAAGATAACACAAACAAAGCAGAACCTATTTTGTTTATTGCAAATGATATAAAATTCATGAAATAAAGATGAAATGCACATTCCTCTTTTCATTTTTTAGAATTTTATTTATTTATTTATTTATTTTTGAGAAGGAGTCTCACTCTGTAGCCCAGGCTGGAGTGCAGTGGTGCGATCTCGGCTCACTGCAACCTCTACCTCCTGGGTCCCTGTTCAAGCAATTCTCCTACCTCAGTCTCCCAAGTAGCTGCGATTACAGGCACCTGCCACCATGCCTGGCTAATTTTTGTATTTTTTAGCAGAGAGGGGGTTTCACCATGTTGGACAGTCTGGTCTTGAACTCCTGACCTTGTGATCTGCCCGCCTTGGCCTCCCAAAGTGCTGGAATTATAGGCATGAGCCACCGTGCCTGGCCTATCCTACTATTTTTTATTTTGCTTACCTATTTCAGCTTTTGTCCATTGACATGTAATTTTCTTTTTGAGGTAGAGTTTTGCTCTTGTTGCTCAGACTGGAGTGCAATGGCGGGATCTCGGCTTACCGCCACCTCTGCCTCCCAGGTTCAAGAAATTCTCTTGCTTCAGCCTGCCAAGTAGCTGGGGATACAGGCATGTGCCACCATGCCTAGCCAATTTTGTATTTTTAGGAGAGATGGGGTTTCTTTATGTTAGTCAAGCTGATCTTAGACTCCCGACCTCAGGTGATCTGCCTGCCTCAGCCTCCCAAAGTGCTAGGATTACAGGTGTGAGCCACCCTGCCCAGCGGCGTATATAATTTTTCTGTGATTGTAATTGTGCTTTAAAGAGAGTTCCTTTGGTCTAACCTTATACGTAACAATTCTTTATTTTTTTGAGACAGGGTCTCACTCTGTCACCCAAGTGGAGTGCAGTGGTGTGTTCTCAGCTCACTGCAACTTCCACCTTACAGGCTCAAACAACCCTCCCACCTCAGCCTCCCCAGTAGCTGGGACTACAAATGTGTACCACCACAATATTTTTTTTGAGACAGTGTCTCACTCTGTTGCCAGGCTGGAATATAGTGACACCATCTCAGCTCACTGCAACCTCTGCCTCCTGGGTTCAGGTGATGCTCTTGCCTCTGCCTCCTGAGTAGCTGGGACTACAGGTGCCCACCACCATGCCTGACTTATTTTTGTGTCTTTAGTAGAGACGGGATTTTACCATGTTAGCCAGGCTGGTCCTAAACTCCTGACCTCAGGTGATCTGCCTGCCTCAGTCTCCCAAAGTGCTGGGATTATAGACGTGAGCACCGCTCCCAGCCCCACAAAGATTTTTTTTTTTTTAGATGGAGTTTCACTCTTGTTACCCAGGCTGGAGTGCAATGGCGCGATCTCGGCTCACCGCAACCTCCGCCTCCTGGTTCAAGCAATTCTCCTCCCTCAGTGTCCTGAGTAGCTGGGATTACAGGCACGCGCCACCATGCCCAGCTAATTTTTTTGTATTTTTAGTAGAAACGGGGTTTCACCATGTTGTCTAGGATGGTCTCGATCTCTCGACCTTGTGATCCACCCGCCTCGGCCTCCCAAAGTGCTGGGATTACAGGCATGAACCACCACGCCCGGCCACAAAGGTATTTTTAAAAACACATTTGTGGCCTGACATGGTGGCTCACGCCTGTAGTCCCAGCACTTTGGGAGGCCAGAGCGGCTGGATCATCTGAGGTCAGGAGTTGGAGACCAGCCTGACTAACATGGTTTTAACAAAGTTGTGTGTTTTAACGTGGTAGTTTGCTGCTAATCAAATCAGAAATGATGTAACAATATTTACGCAAAGCTAAGCACAGTGTCTCTTGCCTGTAATCGCAACACTTTGGGAGGTTTGAGGTGGAAGAATGGCTTGAGCCCAGGAGTTTGAGACCAACCTGAGCAACATAGCGAGACCCTATCTCTTAAAAGATTTACTAGGCATGGTGGTGTGCACCTGTAGTCCCAGCTACTTGGGAGACTGAGATGCAAGAATCACTTGAGCCCATTTGGGCAAGGCTGCAGTGAGCTATGATCACACTACTGCACTTCAGCCTGGGTGACAGAATAAGACTATGTCTCAAGGGAGAAAAAAAAAAAAAAAGCAATAATAAGTCCATTTTAGATTTTTAGTTGCCCTTCCAGGTTTATGAATATAGCTTCATTAGAGAGTAAAGCACTTTTCAGTGGCATATTGTTTTTTGTTTTCTAGCAGCAGCCTCCATCTACTACAACATTTGTGCTGAATCAAATAAATCAGCTTCCACCCTTGGCATCTACAATTGTAATGACTAAAACACCACCTGTAACAACCAACAGGCAAACCATCACTTTAACTAAGTTTATCCAGACTACTGCAAGCACACGCCCTTCAGTCTCAGCACCAGCAGTACGAAATGCCATGACCTCTGCACCTTCAAAAGACCAGGTTCAACTGAAGGATCTACTAAAACATAATAGTCTTAATGAACTCATGAAACTAAAGCCACCTGCTAATATTGCTCAGCCAGTAGCAACAGCAGCTAGTAAGTCTGTTTTCAGTAGTCTCAACTTTCTGCCTTTGGTAAGCTATGTCAGCCTGTTTTTTAAGTGATTTGCTTGGATTTTTAAAGAACTGGGCATAAAAGGGTGTTATCTGTGCTTGAACCTAGGAGGCGGAGGTTGCAGTGAGCCAAGATCTAGCCACTGCACTCCAGCCTAGACGACAGAGTGAAACTCTGTTTAAAAAAGAAGGTGGGGTGGGTGAGTGTTATGTGCATTATTTTATATAGTTATGCTCTTTAACATAATTCAAGGGAAGCAAAAGTTTAGCTGCCTTGGGTAGATTGTGTAGCTTTGAAATGAAATTTGTGGGATTATCAGGTAGCTACATTAACAACATGAGATCTTACCAGTTTTATATATTGTGGCTAGCCCAGTTAACATTTTTCTTAATCCTTTACAAATCAGTGCATCTTATACTTCATTTACCTATGAATTATCTATGGATCTTGTTTGAAAGCAGAATCTAATTCACAGTAGAGCCGAATATGTTGTATTTTTTTTCCTTTTTTTGAGATGGGAGTTTCACTCTGTCAGACTGGAGTGCAATGGTATTATCTTTGCTTACTGCCGCCTCTGTCTCTCAGGTTCAAGCAGTTCTGCCTCAGTCTCCCAAGTAGCTGGGATTACAGGCACCCTCCATCATGCCCAGCAAATTTTTGTATTTTTAGTAGAGACAGGGTTTCACCATATTGGCTAGGCTGGTCCTGAGCTTAGACAGTCTGCCCATCTAGGCCTCCCAAAGGGTTGGGATTCCAGGCGTGAGCCACCACGCCCAGGCTGCTTGAGTTTTTATGAAATAGAGGGATAGGAGCATTCTAAAAGAATGGGCAATGTGTTTGTAGGAAGATGTAGGACCTATCTCAAGTGACGGTTGTGATTAAAATTTTCATGTAATTTTTATGTTTCGGTTCATACCATTGTGTCTTTGTGGCTGTAGTTTTTTAATTTTTTTGTGTTTTTTTTCCTCTCAAGATCATTGTCCTGAACTGACTGCAACCTGGCAGTGAGACACCAGTTGGGAAATCATTTTAGCTGTCTTAGGACTGATTCCTTTTTCGGCTGTGGAGTGCAGGACTGTGACCTTGACCTAGCTGAGGTGCAGGGCAGCTTCTGGAATCACTCACAGGGGACTTAGGGATGGTTGACAGTTTGTGGAAGATGGTTCTGGTTAGGGTCTTTGGATTTAATGAGGAAGCCTGTTGCTTATATATGAGTGGCTTCCTGAGCATTGTACTCCTCACATCAGCATATGCCATCATAAATTAAAGGAGTGCATGTATGCCATTGTGAGGAAAGAGTTTAGAGAACAAAACAAAACAGGATAGATTTGGAGCTGAAGACAATATCTAGGACAGTAAATTCTCCCACACTTAAACTAGTAATTTTTAAAAGACAAATGTAGATGTTTAAGGCTGCAAATCAAGACTATCCTTGTATGGAAGCCTGAGAAACTGTCAGACTAGATCAGGACTGAGAAAGATGGTACATGAATGCGGAGGATAAGCAAAGATTTGTGTTGGAGATGGTCCTCTTTACTGATGGGGAAGAACATTGAAAATATGAAACTGCAGAAACCAAGGTGTTGCATGTTCTACCTCTTACCTGTGTGGTCGTTGCCTCTTTGGATTTTTTTTTTTTTTTTTCCCCCTCAAGTATCTGCCGCAGCCTGCCAAGTAGCTGGGACTACAGGAGCATGCCACCATGTCCAGCTAATTTTTGTATTTTTAGTAGAGACAGGGTTTCACCATGTTGACCAGGATGCTCTCAATCTCTTGACCTGATCCTCCCACCTCGGCCTCTCAAAGTGCTGGGATTACAGGCATGACCCACCATGCCCAGCCGCCCCTTTGGGTTTCTAATCTGTCAGTTTTACTTTAGTCTTAAAACTATGAGCTGATTGCTGGCTCTTCCACAGTTACAATAAATCCCTACGTATCATCTCTGTTGTAGTTTTGTTAATACTTTATTTTTATTTTTTTAATCTTTTTTTTTTTTTTTTTTTTTTTTTGAGACGGAGTTTTACTCTTGTTACCCAGGCTGGAGTGCAATGGCGCGATCTCGGCTCACCGCAACCTCCGCCTCCTGGGTTCAGGCAATTCTCCTGCCTCAGCCTCCTGAGTAGCTGGGATTACAGGCACGCGCCACCATGCCCAGCTAATTTTTTGTATTTTTAGTAGAGACGGGGGTTTCACCATGTTGACCAGGATGGTCTTGATCTCTTGACCTCGTGATCCACCCGCCTTGGCCTCCCAAAGTGCTGTGATTGCAGGCTTGAGCCACCGCGCCCGGCCTTTTTTTAATCTATTTTTGTGAGACAGAGTCTCGTTCTGTTACCCAGGCTGGAGTGCAGTGATGTGGTCTAGGCTCACTACAAGCTCTGCCTGCTGAGTTCAATCAATTCTTCTGCCTCAGCCTCCCGTGTAGCTGGGATGACAGGCGCTTGCCACCATGCCTGGCTAATTTTTTTGTGTTTTTAGTAAAGACAGGATTTCACCATGCTGGCTAGGCTAGTCTCAAACTTGTGACCTCATGATCTGCCCGCCTTAGTCTCCCAAAGTGCTGGGATTACAGGTGTGAGCCAGCGTACCGCCAGTTTTGTTTGTTTTTAATGAGTCAAGTGAAGTGTCTTAAAGTAATACTGGCTTTTGGTGTTTTCATTAAACTATTAAATAGTTGTGGTTAGGGTATCTTTCTGATAAATAATTTTCAGGTTTCCCATGTACACATTGTTTGTGAGTTACTTGTTTTCAGAAGTTAATTCTTTTTTGAGACAGAGTCTCTCTCTCTGTCGCCCAGGCTAGAGTGCAGTCACACGATCTTGGTTCACTGCAACCTCCGCCTCCCAGGTTCAAGCAATTCTCTGTTTCAGCCTCCCGAGTAGCTGGGATTACAGGCATCTGCTAGCATGCCCGGTTAATTTTTTTGTGGGTTTTTTTTTTTTTTTTTTTTTTTTGAGACGGAGTTTCGCTCTTGTTACCCAGGCTGGAGTGCAATGGCGCGATCTCGGCTCACCGCAACCTCCGCCTCCTGGGTTCAGGCAATTCTCCTGCCTCAGCCTCCTGAGTAGCTGGGATTACAGGCACACGCCACCATGCCCAGCTAATTTTTGTATTTTTAGTAGAGACGGGGTTTCACTATGTTGACCAGAATGGTCTCGATCTCTTGACCTCGTGATCCACCCGCCTCGGCCTCCCAAAGTGCTGGGATTACAGGCTTGAGCCACCGCGCCCGGCCAATTTTTGTGTTTTTATTAGAGTCGGGGTTTCACCATTTTGGCCAGGCTGATCTTGAACTCCTGACCTCATGCTCCGCCGCCTCGGCCTCCCAAAGTGCTGGGATTACAGGCGTGAGCCATCACACCTGGCCAAGTTAATTCTTTACTTCCATAAAGACACAAGGGTTTGAATGTTTTCATGCCTGTGCTTAATTTAAGAGTCTGGCTACAGTAGCTCACCCCTCTAATCCCAGCACTTTGGGAGGCCGAGGTGGGCAGATCAACTGAGGTCGGGAGTTCAAGGCCAACCTGAGCAACATGAGAAACCCCATCTCTTCTTTAAAAAAAAAAAAAAAAAGATAAAAAAAAAAAATTAGCCAGGCATGGTGGTGCATGCCTGTAATTCCAGCTACTCCGGAAGCTGAGCAGAATTGCTTGGGCAACAAGAGCAAAACTCTGTCTCAAAAAATTAAGTAAATAAATACAAAATAGGCCGGGCGCGGTGGCTCAAGCCTGTAATCCCAGCACTTTGGGAGGCCGAGGCGGGTGGATCACGAGGTCGAGAGATCGAGACCATCCCGGTCAACATAGTGAAACCCCGTCTCTACTAAAAATACAAAAAATTAGCTGGGCATGGTGGCGCGTGCCTGTAATCCCAGATACTCAGGAGGCTGAGGCGGGAGAATTGCCCGAACCCAGGAGGCGGAGGTTGCGGTGAGCCGAGATCGCGCCATTGCACTCCAGCCTGGGTAACAAGAGCGAAACTCCGTCTCAAAAAAAATAAAAATAAAAATAAATAAATAAATAAATAAATAAATACAAAATAAATTAGTAATAGATTGACATTCTTTGGTTTGTGAAATGGGTAAAGTTCTGGATTTTTAAGTAATGAGAAAATAAGTTGAGAATTTTCTTCTAAAATGTAAATTGTCTTTTTTTCTCCTCAGCTGATGTAAGCAATGGTACAGTAAAGAAAGAGTCTTCTAATAAAGATGTAGCAAGAATGTGGATAAACGACATGAAAATGAGGAGTTTTTCCCCAACTATGGTGGGTTTCAAATAGCTTTGTCTTTATTTTGTGTAGTTTGAGAGTATACTCAACTAAAAGTGTTCTGTCTGGAACAGCCCTCAGAAAGCTGTTTTGGGGTAGAGGAGAAGCTACACAGGCATTTAAACTAATGGATGAGCTTAAATCTCGGTGGAATAATCTAATAGGTGCTAACCAGGTGGTTAAAACTTGCAGATTTGATGGAATGTGGAGTACTGATATCTTACTGTTAAAAACTCTCATTTGAGCAGAAAAGAAGACAATGTGATGTTAACAAAAACTGTTTGATGACTGTGTTTCTTTTAGGATTGATCTTGAATACATGGCTCATACATAATGGTCTGGTTTTTTTTTTTTTTTTTTTTGAGACAGAGTCTCTCCGTTGTCCAGGCTGGAGGGTGGTGGCATGATCTTGGCTCAGTGCAACCTCCACCTCCCAGGTTCAAGCGATTCTCCCACCTCAGCCTCTCAAGTAGCTGGAATTACAGGCATGTGCCACCATGTCTGGCTAATTTTTGTATTTTTAGTAGAGATGGGGTTTCACCATGTTGGCCAGGCTGGTCTCAAACTCCTGACCTCAGGTAATCCACCTGCCTCGGCCTCCCAAAGTGCTGGACTTACAGGCATGAGCTACCACGCCCAGCCTGGTTATGAATAATTCTTAACATTTTGAAAATGCTGTATGCTTTGGATCAGTTGATTCCATACATTTATTTAATAAATTCTCTCTGTATAACATTGTTAATATGAGGTAGGTTTCTACAAGAAGTATACTTCGTGATTCCACCTTCAGTAAACAAAATTTGACAACCATCTGGATTAAGGAGTAATAATGAAAAATTTATCAGGCTGGACACAGTGGCTCATGCCTGTAATCCCAGCACTTAGGGAGGCTGAGGTGAGAGATAACAAGGTCAGGAGTTCGAGACCAGCCTTGACCAAATGGTGAAACCCTGTCTCTACCGAAAATATGAAAATTAGCTGAGCATGGTGGCACGAGCCTGTAATCTCAGCTACTGGGGAGGATGAGGCAGGAAATTTGCTTGAACCCAGGAAGCAGAGATTGCAGTTAGCTGAGATCACACCACTGCACACCAGCCTGGACTACAGAGCGAGACTCCCATCTCAAAAAAAAAAAAAAGAAAGAAAAGTACATCAAAAGTTGTAATGTGCTACTCACAGTAAAGGAATAATTTGGAGGAAGAGGAGACCTTCATGAACTCAAGTGGCCTGGTGTGCTTTATGGAGGAGGAGTAATGCAGCTTGAGTTTTGAGTGTGACGAGACTTTGAGACAGGATTTTAAGAAGGGAGCTAAACAATAGGCACAGGAGGCAATGACTATGTGCTTAGGTGAAAATAAGCCAGGAAGCTTAGCTTGCAGAAAGAAGTGGGAATGGTAGATGTGGGCTTCATGGAGAATCCTGAATTAAGAGTTTTTTTGTTTCTGTTTTTGTTTTTTGATGGAGTCTTGCTCTGGAACCCAGGCTAGAGTGCAGTGGCACGATCTTGGCTCATTGCAACCTCTGCCTCCCAGGTTCAAGTGATTCTCCTGCCTCAGCCTCCTGAGTAGCTGGGATTAAAGGTACATGTCACCAGACCTGGCTAATTTTTGTATTTTTAGTAGACATGGGGTTTTACCACGTTGGCCAGTCTGGTCTCAAACTCCTGACCTCAGGTGATCCTGGAAGCCAAAGCACCTTGCCCTGAATTGAGTTTGAAGGCCTTTGGACTTAGTCCAGCACCAATGAGCCAGTAGACATGGAGGGTCCTGTTAGTGCTTCAGATAGGTTGGGGTAGGGCCGACAGAGATTCGGGATGAGTAGGGTTAGGGAAGAGAGACAGGTTGGAAAGTTGGTTAACTTAAAGGGGAAGTAAGAACAAGTATACTAGAGGCCTTGCAGAGGGGATTGGAAAAGAGAGAGGGGAAAGGAAAAAAGGAGGAAAATAAGAGATGACTATACATAATGATACCAAAAAACACCTTTTTTTTTTGGGGGGGGGAGACAGAGTCTCTCTCTTGCCAGGCGCCAGGCTGGAGTGCAGTGGCACGATCTCAGCTCACTGCAACCTCCACCTCCCGGTTCAAGCAATGCTCCTGTCTCAGCCTCCCAGGTAGCTGGGACTACAGGCGCACGCCACTACACCCAGCTAATTTTTGTATTTTTTAGTAGAGGGGGGTTTCACCATGTTGGTCAAGAGGGTCTCAATTTCTTGACCTTGTGATCCGTCTGCCTCAGCATCCCAAAATGCTGGGATTATGGGCGAGAGCCACTGCGTCTGGCACCAAAAAACTTTTGAGACTTGGTTCTGGAATATGGAATTGGAGACAGTGCAGCAAACTGTAGCTGAGGTTTTTAACGGGGACTAGGAGAACAAGTGCTACTGTCAGTACCCAGTTTATTTAATGATTGTCTACCAATAGCACTTGGAAGGTGTTTTTTTGGAAACTAAGAATGCATATTTCTTGAAGAAATGTTTTAGGTGGTTCTCATGTTTCTGTTTCAGCCTATTATATACCAAAAGTATTTTATTGGCCTAGCAGTTAAGTAACACCTCAGAGAGACTGCACGCTGGTAGCCCGTGAACCAAACTAGTTGACAAATTGTGTGTGTGTGTGTGTTGAGACAGAGTTTTGCTGTATAGCCCAGGCTGGAGGGCAGTGGCGCCATCTTAGCTCACTGCAACTTCTGCCTCCTAGGTTCAAGTGATTCTCCTGCCTCATCATTATTATTATTATTATTATTATTATTATTATTATTATTATTATTTTGAGAAGGAGTTTTGCTCTTGTTGCCCAGCCTGGAGTGCAATGGTGCGATCTTGGCTCACTGCATCCTCCGCTTCCCAGGTTCAAGCAATTCTGCCTCAGCCTCCTGAGTAGCTGGTATTACAGGTGCCTGCCACCATGCCCAGCTAATTTTTCTATTTTTAGTAGAGAGGGTTTTGCCATGTTGGTCAGGCTGGTCTCGAACTCCTGACCTCAAGTGATCCACCTGCCTTGGCCTCCAAAAGTGCTGGGATTACAGGCATGAGCCACTGTGCCCGGCCACCCCTGGTGATTTTTAAAAACTCTAGGTAGGGGAATAAAAGATGGAGGGAGAAAGGAGATTGGTTATCTTAGCATATAATTCATTCCTATTTTATAAGAGGGGCCAGGGTGAGAAGGTGGAGGTGGAAGAGGACCCAGAATTTATGTAATTTGCCTAAATTAAATAATAGATGACACAATTAAATAGCAGCGTAATTGGGATTCAGTTCTCTTCCTTTGACCAGACCAATTTTGCCTCGAAGTTCTGAAATTGGGTTTTATTTTAGCAAAATTTCTGAGAACATTTGAAGTTGTTAGATTAAATCTGTCTAAAGACTCCATGGGTTAATTAATGTTGATAGGATGGTTGTGTCCCACCTCTTTTCTGTTTCACATTGATTATTTATTTGCAGCCATATTCTGCTCTAGATTCTGAGGTAAATGAAAAAAGAGTCTTTCAATTCTGTCTTGACCTTGCCTTAATTTGCCTTAACCTGTAAGTTTTTGTTGTCCTCTTCCCTTGGTATACTGAGTTTCACAATAGGTTTTTTTTTTTCTTTTTTTTTTTTTTTTCAATATATTCTTCCCTTAACAAGTACACTTTAATAAATCGTTTCCTAATGATTAAACTCCTAATAAAAATTCCTTTAAGATCCTGTAGAGGAAGAAAAGGAAAGTATAACTATGGTGACCATACTTGGTTTGTCGAGGGCAGCCTGGGTTTACTCCTGTTTTCTCAGTGTGATTTCTAATAGTGCCCCAACTCAGATATGCCAAGGTTTGGAGAATAAGTTATATGCCGTCTTACATATGATCACGATTGCACCTGTGGAGACACAGAAGTCTGAAGTAAATTTTCTGTTCTTCATAAGAGCCTTTAAACTCCAGTCTTCTGGGGTTTTGGTATTAGAATATGTAGAAAAGTAGACAAATGGAAGTGAACTGAGAAAAAGGTGGGATGTGGTGCTGAGAGGCACCTTTGCTGGGTTTCACTCCAGTTCTAGCACTATAAAGAGCTAGCCACAGTGCTTCCTCTTTAGCCTGAAACTAGAATGAAGGCACAGTCTGAGTGCAGAGAGGGTTCTGGGCATCAAGGAGGGGTGGTAGGCAGCATTGAAGGAGAAAGTAGCTTAAGATGATGGCGGCTAGAAGGACGTGGAGCCCTGTGGTGACCCATTTGTGGGTAAGGGACAGTGTAGATCCTTGTCTGTGCTCATTATCAGAGAAGCAGGAAAGCCATGAAGCATGGCCCAGATTTTAGGGATTATTGAGGTGGCACATTGTGTTTTCATGATGGAAGATGGTAGGCGTTCTACAGGAGAGTTTTTCTATGTGTTGGCTGGGTGTTTGGTCCCTGGATTTGGGATTGATTGTGCTCTTGTGGTCTTTCTATGTTGCAGAAGATCCCTGTTCTAAAAGAAGATGATGAACCAGAGGAAGAAGACGAAGAAGAAATGGGTCATGCAGAAACCTATGCAGAGTACATGCCAATAAAATGTAAGTCTTTAGGATTTGTCAAATATTTACATCAAAGTTTTTTTTTTTTTATTTTTTTGTGTGTTTTATTTTTTATTTTTTTGGTTCTTTTTGTTTTGTTTTGTTTTGCTTCCATATAAATTAGAACCTTGTTTTTGGTCAAAGTCTTTCAAAATTCAAACTAAAGAACCTTGGATTTTAAGTTAATTTTGTTCGTAGGAGTAGTAATTATAAATATCAAAGCTAATTATAGAGATGTATAAAGCTAAGATACATATTTATATTATATACAGCTTGTCTAAAATTGTAAAAACATTGAAATTATAAAAATGATTTGTGCTATTTCAATTCCATCGTTTTTAATTAACTTTTGTTTCTCCCTTTTGTATAACCATGATTTTTGTTTTTTGCAGCCACTATATGAAGTCGAAAATTAGGTTTTTAGTATTTGCATAATATTTTCACTTTTTATTATAGGAAACAAATCTATGTCTAGAATTTGTCTTTCATGTAGTATTGGTTTTTGTAAAAAGCCAGTAATAGGCCAGGTGTGGTGGCCCACACCTGTAATCCCAGCACTTTGGGAGGCCAAGGCAGGCGGATCACAAGGTCGGGAGTTCGAGACCAACCTGGCAACATGTGAAACCATGTCTTTACTAAAAATACAAAAAAAATTACCCGGGCTTGGTCGCACATGCCTGTAATCCCAGCTACTCAGGATGCTGAGGCAGGAGAATCCCTTGAATCCAGGAGGCAGAGGTTGCAGTGAGCTGAGATCATGCCACTGCATGCTAGCCTGGGCAGCAGATTGAGACTCCATCTTAAAAAAAAAAAAAAAACCCACTAATAATACTATTTGACTTGAACTGTAATTCTCTTTTTATCTACTACTGATAGACTCCAAGATTCCATCATCCTTTTCTGGTCATGCATAATGAGTTTTAGGGGGCCTAGTTGAACTTCTGTTTTCTTTCTCCCATAACTAATAGTCATTTGCAAACAGATTAAAAGAGTTGGGGCTGGGCGCAGTTGCTCATGCCTGTAATCCCAGCACTTTGGGAGGCTGAGGTGGGTGGATCACAAGGTAAAGAGATCAAGACCATCCTGGCTAACATGGTGAAACCCCATATCTACTAAAAGTACAAAAACTAGCTGGGCGTGGTGGGTCATGCCTGTAGTCCCAGCTACCAGGGAGGCTGCGGCAGGAGAATTGCTTGAACCTGGGAGGCAGAGGTTGCAGTGAGCTGAGATGGCGCAACTGCATTCCTGCCTGGCGACAGAGCAAGATTCCCTCTCAAAAAAAAAAAAAGAGAGTTTATGGCCCCTTAAGCCAGAGGACAGCAAACTGAATCTGGACCACACCCTCCTTTATAGTAAATAGTGTTTTTTGTTTTTTGTTTTTTGTTTTTTTTTTTTGAGACGGAGTCTTGCTCTTGTTAACCAGGCTGGAGTGCAATGGCGCGATCTCGGCTCACCGCAACCTCCACCTCCTGGGTTCAGGCAATTTTCCTGCCTCAGCCTCCTGAGTAGCTGGGATTACAGGCACGTGCCACCATGCCCAGCTAATTTTTTGTGTTTTTAGTAGAGACGGGGTTTCACCATGTTGACCAGGATTGTCTCGATCTCTCGACCTCGTGATCCACCTGCCTCGGCCTCCCAAAGTGCTGGGATTACAGACATCAGCCACCGCGCCTGGCCAATAGTAAATAGTTTTACTGGAAAGTAAACGTATTAATTGATTTACTTATTCTATGGCTGCATTGACACTATAACAGCAATGTTAAGTAGTTATATGAGACAGGGTGGCCTAAAAAAGGCGAAATCATTCTCTGATCCTTTACAGAAAAGGCTTCCAGATCATTATTATAATATATTCATGTTGTATATTTGGGGGACTTGGTTGTTTTATTTTTATTTTTTTCTTGAGGTGGAGTCTTGCTCTGTCTCCCAGGCTGGAGTGCAGTGGCGCGATCTCGGCTCACAGCAATCTCTTGTCTCCTGGGTTCAAGCGATTCTTGTGCCTCAGCCTCCTGAGTAAGCTGGAATTGTAGGCATGTATCAACATGCCCAACTAATTTTTATATTTTTAGTAGAGACAGGGTTTTGCTATGTTGGCCAGGCTGATCTCGAATGCCTGACCTCAAGTGATCCCTCCACCTCAGCCTCCCACAGTGCTGGGATTACCGGCATGAGCCACCTGTCTGGCCCAAGTCTCTTTTAACCATATGTAGTTTATTTATTTATTTATTTATTTTTAATTTTTTAATTTTTTTTTTTTGAGACGGAGTTTCGCTTGTTACCCAGGCTGGAGTGCAATGGCGCCATCTCGGCTCACCGCAACCTCCGCCTCCTGGGTTCAGGTAATTCTCCTGTCTCAGCCTCCTGAGTAGCTGGGATTACAGGCACGCACCACCATGCCCAGCTAACTTTTTGTATTTTTAGTAGAGACGGGGTTTCACCATGTTGACCGGGATGGTCTCCATCTCTTGACCTCGTGATCCACCCACCTCGGCCTCCCAAAGTGCTGGGATTACAGGCTTGAGCCACCGCACCCGGCCATATGTAGTTTATAAATCATTTTAGTCAAATATGGATAGTACTTTATCATCAGTGACTTTTTATAGAAGCCTAGAGCGAATACTTTCTAATTATTATTCTTTGTCATAGGAAAAATATTGCAATAGCCTGTAATGAAACTAGCAATGTTACTACTTGGAATAATTATTTTTAAATTTTTATTTAGTAAAAATTGGCCTACGTCACCCAGATGCTGTAGTGGAAACTAGTTCTTTATCCAGTGTTACTCCTCCTGATGTTTGGTACAAAACATCGATTTCTGAGGAAACCATTGATAATGGCTGGTTATCAGCATTACAGCTTGAGGCAATTACATATGCAGCCCAGGTAAGCAACAGTATTTCATAATTAATGTAATTATTTTATCCTATACTAGATAACAGTTGTTTTAATCTAAAGGTAATTTTTCCTTGCATGAAAAGCTTATAAATGTGATTTTTATGAACATTTTATGTGTTGGAAAACTAAATTTAGAAGTGTAGCAGAGATACAGATAGTGTATTTCCAGTGGAAATGACAAATGTCATAACTTTCTTGGAATTTACTGGGAATATCTATTAAAATTAAAAATGTGTATATTGTCTGGGCACGGTGGCTCATGTCTGCAATCCCAGCACTTGGGGAAGCTGAGATGGGCAGATTGCTTGAGCCCAGGAGTTCAAGACCAGTATGGTAACATGGTGAAACACCATCTCTACTAAAAATACAAAAAATTAGCTGGGTGTAGTGACGTGGGCCTATTGTCCCAGTTTCTTGAGAGGCTGAGGCAGGAGAATCACTTCAGCTTGGGAAGTTGAGGCTGTAATATGACATGATCTTATCATTCCAGCCTGGGTAATAGGAATGAGACCCTTTCTCAATTAAAAAAAAAAAAAAAAAGATATATGTATATATGTGTGTGTATATGTCCATTCCTAGGATTGTGCTCCCTAGAACTGTTGGAATATATGCAGAAGGATATTTGTTATACCTTTTGTTCCCCCCAGCTGGAAAAGATTTGAGCATCCACATTTGTGGGGGATGATTGTATAAACTGTCATATTATTGGACTGTGAGGTGTTGTGTGGGCTTTTAAAATGATGTGAGATAGAGTTAAACTGTGTTCTTAAAGTGATTTCAGTCATACTTCGTATCTGTAAAATAAGTAATAACCAAAATAGGCATTTATCCTCTATATTTTGTGGGATGTAAAACTTTTAATTTGGCTGGGCATGGTGACTCGTGCCTGTAATCCCTGCACTTTGGGAGGCCGAGGCAGATGGATCACCCTGAGGTCAGGAGTTTGAGATCAGCCTGGCCAACATGGTGAAACTGTCTCTACTAAAAATACAATAATTAGCTGGGCATGGTGGTGCACGCCTGTAGTCCCAGGTACTCAGGAAGCTGAGGCAGGGGAATCACTTGAACCCAGGAGGTGGAGGTTGCAGTGAATGGAGATTGTGCTACTGCACTCCAGCCTTGACGACAGAGTTAGACTCTGTCAAAAAGAAAACACAAAAACTTCCTATTTGATTCTGCAAGCGTTGATAAGGGTATGGTGGGCTCCTCACCAATTTGTTAACTTTAGTTACTTGGTACATGGGAGAGTAGCAGGAGATAATATATAGTAAATATGTAGAAAGTATCCACATTAAAAGCCAAACTGTATGAACTTTAAGTAAAAATAAATAGTGTTACAAAATACGTATACAAAACAAAAAACAGATAACATCAATATATTTGTAAAATAGTGTATGAAACATTGATCACTAAAATACCTAAAGGACTATATTAATTACCAGCCTTTTGTTTTTCAGCAACATGAAACTTTTCTACCTAATGGAGATCGTGCTGGCTTCTTAATAGGTGATGGTGCTGGTGTAGGAAAAGGTAGAACCATAGCAGGAATCATCTATGAAAATTATTTGTTGAGTAGAAAACGAGCATTGTGGTAAGTGTTTAAAAATTGGCCTCAGAAGCTTTTATTAGTGAATAATTACTTTAGCATGTGGGGATGAGATTCCCCCTCCTGATCAAGACAGGGTCTCTGTTACCCAGGCTACAGTGCAATGGCACATTCACGGCTCACTGCAGCCTCTACCTCTGGGGCTCAAGTGATTCTCCTGCCTCAGCCTCCTGAGTAGCTGGGACTACAGGTGTGCGCCACCATGCTTGGCTAATTTTTTAGTTGTTTGTAGAAATGGGTTTTGTTGTGTTGCTCAGGCTGGTCTCGAACTTCTGGGCTCAAGCAAATCTCCTGACCCATCCTCTCAAAGTGTTGGAATTACAGGTGTGAGCCACTGCACTCAATAGGGTGGGTTGTTTGGGATTTTTTTTGTTTGTGTGTGTGTGTGTGTGTGTGTTTGTGTGTGTGTGTGTGAGTGTGACAGAATCTTGCTCTGTTGCCCGGGCTGGAATGTAGTATTCGATCTTGGCTCACTGCAACCTCTGCCTCCCGAGCTCAAGTGATTCTCCTGCCTCATCCTCCTGAGTAGCTGGGATTACAGGCATGCACCACCATGCCCAGCGAATTTTTTGTATTTTTAGTAGAGACAGGGTTTTACCATGTTAGCCAGGATGGTCTCAATTTCCTGACCTCTTGGTCCACCCACCTCGGCCTCCCAAAGTGCTGGGATTACAGGCTTGAGCCACCGCGCCTGGCCGAGTAGGGTTTTTTTGATTTTTTGTTTTAAGTGTCATAACCCGGCTTTATTTATCCCTGAATTCTGTAAATACATAATTTGTATTTAATTTGTGCTTTTTTTGTTTTGGCAGGTTTAGTGTTTCAAATGACTTAAAATATGATGCTGAAAGAGATTTAAGGGATATTGGAGCAAAAAACATTTTGGTTCATTCATTAAATAAGGTATGAAAGTTTTTTATTCAGTTGGTTATTCAGTAAATATTGACTCATCTATGAGATATCTATATAAGGGAAAACTTTGGACAACTTTGTACGGTTTTTATGTTACTCCACAGAAAGCATAGTGAGTGCAGCCACTGTTGTTGGTTTGTGGATTCCTGTGTGCTAAACATCATGACAAGCAGTAACCATTCATCACATGTGGCTGTTGAGCAGTATAAATGACCACTCCAAATTGAGATGTGCTGTAGGTGTACAGTGCACACCAGTTGATTCTCAATAATCAGTGCTATTTTTGTCTTTCTTTTGAAAGTTTACATGCCATAAGGATGCAGTGTAGATAGGTGGCATACCTTGCACTATAGTTCACCAGATCCTGTGTGGTGTAGGTAGTTATGGCTTGGGCAGACTGGTATTTGTATTTGTATAGCTCTTCTCACATGAAAACAATTTTGTAAGGTAAAAGAAAATGTATGCCCAGTGTGTTTCAGAATGTTAAGGTTCAGTGCTGGACATGGTGGCTCATGCCTGTAATCCCAGCATGTTGGGAGGCATAGGCAGGTGGATCACCTGAGATCAGGAGTTTGAGACCAGCCTGACCAACATGACGAAACCCTGTCTCTACTAAAAATACAAAAATTAAGGCCAGTGCGGTGGCTCACGCCTGTAATCCCAGCACTTTGTAGAGGCTGAGGTGGGTGGATCATGAGGTCAGCAGTTCAAGACCAGCCTGACCAAGATGTTGAAACCCTGTCTCTACTAAAAATACAAAAATGAGCTAGGCGTGGTGGTATGCTCCTGTAATCCTATCTACTCAGGAGGCTGAATAAGGAGAATTGCTTGAACCCGGGAGGCAGAAGTTGCAGGGAGCTCAGATTGTCCCACTGCACTCCAGCCTGGGCGACAGAGCGAGACTCCATTTCAGGAAAAAAAAAAAAAAATGTTAAGATTCATCTAGCAAATCTTTATTGACCTACTATGCATGAACCAATTGTTGGTGTTATGAGGTTAAAATAGGTTGATATGGTTCCTGGAAGTGTCCGCCTAGTAATTCTTTGAAAATAGGTAGCTAAATCTACTTCCCATGTGAGTCCTAAGTTGAATTCAGTGTTGCCCTGCTCATCAGTGGCTTGTTAGGATGGGTTTTACTGTGTCGATTTGTAGTTATGAAGTACTGGTGTCTTGAATGACTTTATATACTTCAGAACTAAAAGCATGTAACTGGCACCTAGAAATGTTTTTTTTTATTTCAGAGTAGTAGTAGAAAGGCACATTAGTAATTCCTCAATTCTTATATATTCCTCAGAAATTAATCATGGTGTTTTGCATATAGTAAGTGCACAATAAATACTTGTAAATTGTGACATTTTTTCTTATCGGGGAGTTTGTCTGGTTTTCAGTATTTTTTCTTGGTGATAGAGTCTTTAAGACTTTGAAAACTGGATTTTTTTTTTTTTCTCATCACGATCTCAACTCTCACCTAGGCTGGAGTGCAGTGACGTGATCTCAGCTAACTGCAACCTCCGTCTTCCAGGCTCAAGCAGTTCTCCAACTTCAGCCTCTGGAGTAGCTGGGAACATAGGAATGTGCCATGATGCCTGGCTAATTTTTGTGTTTTTTATAGAGATGGGGTTTCACTATGTTGGCCAGGCTGGTCTTGAACTCCTGAGCTCAAGTGATGTATCTACCTCGGCCTCCTGAAGTGTTGGGATTGCAGGCCTGAGCCACTGTCCCCTACCAAAAACTGGATTTTTGTACTATAAAGTTGAGTGCTTGTGTTGTATATATCTATACAAAAAATTTGTCTTTTTGTACTTTTGTGTTTTCTGAGGCCTGTTACGGGCCTAACGAGTTCCTGCTTATGAATGTTTGGTAGGGATAAATGTTTCAGAGAGAAAGGTATACTAATTAAATTCTTCTCTTTTCTTTCTTTTAGTTTAAATATGGAAAAATTTCTTCCAAACATAATGGGAGTGTGAAAAAAGGTGTTATTTTTGCTACATACTCTTCACTAATTGGTGAAAGCCAGTCTGGCGGCAAGTATAAAACTAGGTTAAAACAACTTCTACATTGGTGCGGTGATGACTTCGATGGAGTGGTATCCTTTACAGAAAATATTTTCGTATTTTTTAATGACAGCAAAATTATAAAAGGGGAGACCTTTGAGAAACAGGAATCCTAAGATTAAGTGAATTGCTGAAGTGAAAACTTTAATGGTAAACTAGAATATCCAAAGGGATTGGAAAGTTAATTCTGTTTTTTTACCTGTTAGGAGACCAGTATTTAACCTCCTGGTTTAGAAAAATGTTAATATCTATGAGGAATGCTGAATACTATATTCCCCCTTTGGGGATTAATATTGCATATTTACATAGCAAAATACCTGAAAAGACTAAGGGAAAGAACACCGTTAGAACTTAGTGGGCCCAGACTTCCTTGTTCACAGCGTATCTCTTAACTCTCTTGCGTGAGGAACACTTCTCTGAAATGCTGCTTAAATTGGTTACCAGTCATGTTTCTACTTACACAGGTTACCAAATAATAACTTCTTGTTGCAGTGGGTTCTTTTCTCTGTTTTACTTTAAAAGCAAATATCTGGTTTAGATAAATTCCAAATTCAGTGAATGCCTTCGAGGCCTGAGAGGGAGGAGGATGTAACTGGGGAAAGGCACCTAGGACTTCTTTTATATTTGCAGTCATAAAGTAGGCAATCAGAAGGCCTTTGAATAAAAATTAACTCTTCTTGAAAGACTGGAGACACTTAATACTAATGTGATACATTCCTTAATTCATTCCCTTTAGATAGTGTTTGATGAGTGTCATAAAGCAAAAAACTTATGTCCCGTTGGTTCTTCAAAGCCAACCAAGACAGGCTTAGCTGTCTTAGAACTTCAGAACAAATTGCCAAAAGCCAGAGTTGTTTATGCTAGTGCAACTGGTGAGTAGTTATTTATTTAAAAACATACATTGTAGGTTATTTTTTCAACTATAATTTATTTCATTTGTGGGTTTTTCAGGTGCTTCTGAACCACGCAACATGGCCTATATGAACCGCCTTGGCATATGGGGTGAGGGTACTCCATTTAGAGAATTCAGTGATTTTATTCAAGCAGTAGAACGGAGGTAATGCAGTTTATAGTATATACTGTTCTCAGTAGCAGTCTAAGAAATGTCTTTTTTTTTTTTTTTTTTTTTGAGACAGAGTTTCGCTCTTGTTACCCAGGCTGGAGTGCAATGGCGCGATCTCGGCTCACCGCAACCTCCGCCTCCTGGGTTCAGGCAATTCTCCTGCCTCAGCCTCCCGAGTAGCTGGGATTACAGGCACGTGCCACTATGCCCAGCTAATTTTTTGTATTTTTAGTAGAGACGGGGTTTCACTATGTTGACCGGGATGGTCTCGATCTCTCGACCTCGTGATCCACCCGCCTCGGCCTCCCAAAGTGCTGGGATTACAGGCTTGAGCCACCGCGCCCGGCCAGAAATGTCTTATTCCTATAGCTCGTTCTCTGTATGTTAAAGTTCTACTTTATTGGTAGTTACTGTATGTTTTAATTTTATTCAGAGGAGTTGGTGCCATGGAAATAGTTGCTATGGATATGAAGCTTAGAGGAATGTACATTGCTCGACAGCTGAGCTTTACTGGAGTGACCTTCAAAATTGAAGAAGTTCTTCTTTCTCAGAGCTATGTTAAAATGTATAACAAAGCAGTCAAGCTGGTGAGGAATTTTTCTTAATTCCAGTGTTTATTTTATGTATCTCATAATGTGTCCGTTAGGTTTGGCAATTGTGATGCCTCCTGCCCATGGGAATGTATTTCTGCTATAAAACAACAGATGAGGCCGGGCGTGGTGGCTCAAGCCTGTAATCCCAGCACTTTGGGAGGCCGAGGCGGGTGGATCATGAGGTCAAGAGATCGAGACCATCCTGGTCAACATGGTGAAACCCCGTCTCTACTAAAAATGCAAAATATTAGCTGGGCATGGTGGGCGCGTGCCTGTCATCCCAGCTACTCGGGAGGCTGAGGCAGGAGAATTGCCTGAACCCAGGAGGCAGAGGTTGTGGTGAGCCGAGATTGCGCCATTGCACTCTAGCCTGGGTAACAAGAGCGAAACTCCGTCTCAAAAAAAAAAAAACAACAGATGAGACCTTATGCAATGGCTCACACCTATAATCCCAGCAGTTTGGGAGGCCAAGGTGGGCGGATTGCCTGAGGTCAAGAGTTCAAGACCACCCTGGCCAACATGGTAAAACCTCATCTCTACAAAAATACAAAAAAGTTTAGCTAGGCATGGTGTCCTGCACCTGTAGTCCCTGCTACTTGGGGAGACTGAGGCAGGAGAATCGCGTGAACCCAGGAGGCGGAGGTTACAGTGAGCTGAGATCGCACCACTGCACTCCAGCCTGGGTGACAGAGGGAGACTCCATCTCAGGGAAAAAACAAAAACAAAAACAAAAAAACATGATATGCTGTTTAACCGATGTAGTTTTTTTGTTTGTTTGTTTTTGAGGCAGGGTCTCTCACTCTGTCACCTAGGCTGGAGTGCAGTGGTGTGATCTCAGCTTACTGCAACCCCCATGTCCCAGGTTCAAGCAGTTCCCATCTTGGCCTCCTGAGTAGGAGGGACTGCAGGCGTGCACCACCACGCCTGGCTAATTTTATGTTTTTTGGTAGGGACAAGGTTTTACAGTGTTGCCCAGGCTGGTCTGGAACTCCTGGGCTCAAGGGATCCGCCTGCCCTCGGCTTCCCAAAGTGCTGGGATTATAGACATGAGCCACTGCACCTGGCCTGATCAATGTTCTTATATTTCAGATTTTCGAAGTTTTCATTTTGTTAAGGTAATTAGTAAATTATTGTCATTTATTTCAGTTGCATAGTTTTAAAAATCACATTATTTCCTAAAATGACTGCATTAGGTATTAAGAAACTTGAGACAACTATGTATCCTGAGAAATAAATTCTAAGTTACTGAAGATGATTTATTAGGTTAATATTAAATGGCCTTGAACTTAACATTATTTTGATTTAATTGATATTTTTAAATAACTATACTCAAAGATGAAATGTCTAAAATGTTGTTTGTGTATCTTCAGTGGGTCATTGCCAGAGAGCGGTTTCAGCAAGCTGCAGATCTGATTGATGCTGAACAACGAATGAAGAAGTCCATGTGGGGTCAGTTCTGGTCTGCTCATCAGAGGTTTTTCAAATACTTATGTATAGCATCCAAAGTTAAAAGGGTTGTGCAACTAGCTCGAGAGGAAATCAAGAATGGAAAAGTAAGTCAAATAACTCATTAAAAAATTCATTGTTTTGGGGTTATATTGTTTAGTTTTTGTGGATGCTGAGGTCTTTCTGCTTGTAAAATCTGGTTTTCCTAAAAAATACGTTTCTTAAAGTTATAAAGGAAATTCCTGCTTGGAGAATTTAGAGAGCTCAGAAAAGTATAACAAAGTAAACATCACTGTTATTGGTCATCTGTAGCTGATACCACTAGTAACATATGGATGTGTATTGCATTAGGTTTTTTCTTTTGGTGAATATCTACTTAAAGTATTAGGTACTACAAACTTTGCAATGGCAGGGACTCCACTCATGCTTACTACTGTTTGTAATTCTGTCTCCTGCGAAAGGTTTTGACACATAACCTGTCTCAACAGAAGAAATAACTAAAACGAATGTGTATTTTATAATAATGAGGACATTGTTGCTTGAAATTTTTGTTTCGCTAAATATTTAAAATATGTCTTGGTAAGAATCCACAAACATTATTATTTGTAATTAACATGTTTTCTTTTTTTTTTCTCCAGTGTGTTGTAATTGGTCTGCAGTCTACAGGAGAAGCTAGAACATTAGAAGCTTTGGAAGAGGGCGGGGGAGAATTGAATGATTTTGTTTCAACTGCCAAGTAATGTTTTTGTTTTTCTTTTTGAGTTCTTACTTAGATTGGTTCCAATGTGGGCATTTCCTGGAGACAAAACTTTTGATTCACCTACATCATAAGTTTTCTTGATCTGAGTATTTGGAATGTGCTTTTCTATAACAGTATATTTATTAGAAAACAGCAACAGAAATCTCATAATCCTCAAATGTTAAGCATTTTGCCAGTATTACACAGAGTATATGACTTAACAGAAGGGCTTGATTTTGTTTGTCTTGTACATGTTGGAAATGTGTGACAGCTTGATTTAGTTTCAGTTTTAGCATTCTGTATTTGAAATTACCATTATCCACAGGAGCAGTAACTATAGTTTGTCCTAATATAATGAAGCCTACTTTATAAGTTGGCTGAGCATGATAGCTCACACCTGTAATCTCAGCACTTTGGGAGGCCGAGGTGGTCAGTTCGAGACCAGCCTGGCCAACATGGCAAAACTCCATCTCTACTAAAAATACAAAAATTAGCTGGGCCTGGTGGCACTCGCCGTATAGTTCCAGGTACCTGTGAGGCTGAGTTAGGAGAATTGCTTGAACCCAGGAGGTGGAGGTTCCAGTGAGCTGAGATTGCACCACTACACTCCAGTCTGAGTGGTAAAGTGAGACCCTATCTCAGAAAAAAAAGAAAAAGCAACTCTACTTTAAAAGTTGAGAATTAAGCATGAGATCTTCAAAAAACAATGCCTACAATGTTTTATGTATTGTTTTTAGTTTGCTTAACCTGCAAATTCTGATTCTGGTAGTAAATTGAGCAAAGTAAACTTGCCACTTTACTGTTTTGTGCCTCGGGATGCATTTAAATGCTCCTTTTAAAAGCAAAACATGGGACTCACTCCTGTAATCCCAGCACTTTGGGAGGCTGAGGTGGGCAGATCACTGGTGGTCAGGAGTTTGAGACCAGCCTGGCCAACATGGTGAAACCCTGTCTCTAAAAATACAAAAATTAGCCAGGCATGATGGCAGGCACCTGTAATCCCAGCTACTGGGCACATTGAGGCAGGAGAATTGCCTGAACTTGGGAGGTAGAGGTTGCAGTGAGCCAAGATTGTACCATTGCACTCCAGCCTAGGCAACAAGAGCAAGACTCCCATCTCAAAAAAAAAAAAAAAAAAAGTTGACCAGGCATGGTGGCTCATACCTATAATCCTAGCACTTTGGGAGGCCAAGGTGGGTGGATCATGACGTCAGGAGTTCAAGACCATCCTGGCCAAGCTGGTGAAACCCTGTCTCTCCTAAAAATACCGAAGTTAGCTGAGCCTGTTGGTGGACGCCAGTAATCCCAGCTACCTAGGAGGCTGAGGCAGAGATTTGCTTGAACATTGGAAGTGGAGGTCTCAGTGAGCTGAGATTGCACCAGTGCACTCAGCCTGGGCAACAGCAAGGCTCCATCTCAAAAAAACAAACAAAAAAAAAATGCATACACCTGCTAATATATATTTTTCTGTACGTAATTGCCCAGAACTACCCTGTCTGTAATGGCAGCCACTCATCACATGTGGCTATTGGGCAGTTGAAATGACTGGTCCATATTGAAGTGCTGTATGTGTGTACTAAGCCAGGTTTCAAAGACTCCTTAAGAAAAAATATGTAAAACATGTGTTGCTGTGGTATATTGAGTTAAATAAAATGAATTACTAAACTTAGTTCCACCAGTTTTTTTCCCCTACTTTTTAATGTAAGCAACTAGAAAATATAATAATTGTGTATAATTATGTATGTAGTTTGACTTGCATTCTTATTTAGTTGGACAGCCTTGAGCTAGACAATTAAAATTTATTTGAGCTTGTTTATCAGTATTTTGTAAAATTGAACAAGGTGTTTTTCAATCTGTTTCATAAGACTTTACATATAATTGTTTTGTCAGCTGAAGCAGTAATTGTTAATTTGTTGCTTTTTCTCTCCTACAGAGGTGTGTTGCAGTCACTCATCGAAAAACATTTTCCTGCTCCAGACAGGAAAAAACTTTATAGTTTGCTAGGAATCGATTTGACAGCTCCAAGTAACAACAGTTCACCAAGAGATAGTCCTTGTAAAGAAAATAAAGTAAAGAAGCGGAAAGGTGAGTACTTTTTAAGAAAATAGTTGACGATGAAAATACCAAGAATGTAAGCATTTTAAAGTGGCTATATTTTGGTAATAAACTGTCTTCCACGAATTCAAAAGTGGTTACAAATTTTCACTGTCACTTGTACAATTTTGAATGCACAAGTTATCCCTCTGTTTTAAATTAGGACTTGAGCAATTCACTGGTGGTGGCAGTGTGTTAAGCACTTGCCTATATACATTCTACCGTTTAACCTGACAGAGGTCCATAGGAAATTAGGTCTTATTTTTCCAGTTTTATAAACAGAGATCACTGAAGCACGGAAAGATTTAAAAGTTAAAGAGTTGTCCTAGGTTCACAGAGGTAGTTTATGATGCATGGGTATTAAAACCTGTGTCTTTCTATTGTCAGACCTATTTTTTAATATATGTAGAGTTGGGTGTTTCAGTAGTCTTTAAAAGAGCTTTTTTTTTTTTTGAGGCAGGGTCTCCCTCTGTCTCCCATGCTGGAGTGCAGTGGCACCATCTTGGTGCACTACAGCCTCCACCTCCCGGTACAGGGAGCTGGGATTACAGGCATGCACCACCACACCCTGCTAATTTTTGTATTTTTGGTAGAGACAGGGTTTCACCATGTTGGCCAGGCTGGTCTCGAACTCCTGGGCTCAAGCAGTGTGCCCACCTCAGCCACCCAAAGTGCTGGGATTGTAGGCATGAGCCATTACCCAGACCTGTTTGGCTTTTAGAAGTTAACTTCGGCCTGGTGCGGCGGATCACCTGAGGTCAGGAGTTCTAGACTAGCCTATAATCAATGTGGAGAAACCCAGTCTCTACCAAAAAATACCAAAAAAATTAGGCATTGTGGTGTATGCCTGTAATTCCAGCTACTTGGGAAACTGAGATAGGAGAATCGCTTGAACCCGGGAGGCGGAGGTGTCAGTGAGCCAAGATCATACCATTGCTCTGCAGCCTGAGCTATAGAGAGAGAAACCCTGTCTTCAGAAAAAAAAAAAAAATAAGTTCTCAATCTGTGCACAGTGACTCATGTCTGTAATCCCAGTACTTTGAGAGGCCAAGGTCGCAGATCACTTGGTGTCAGGAGTTAAAGACCAGCCTGGCCAACATGCCAAACCCCATCTCTTCTTAAAATATAAAACAGCTGGGACTGATGGCAGGGGCACCTTATAATTCCAGCTATGCAAGAGGCTGAGGCAGGAGAATCACTTGAACTCAGGAGGCAAAGGTTGCAGTGAACCAAGATCATGCCACTGCACTTTAGCCTGGGAGACAGAGTGAGACTGTCTGGCGGGGAAAAAATAGCTGGTCATGGTGGCATGTACCTATAGCTCCAGGTACTGAGGAGGCTGAGGTGGGAGGATTACTTGAGCCAGGGAAGTTGAGGCTGCAGTGAGCTACGATTGTGCCACTGCACTCTAGCCTGGGCAACAGAGTGAGGCCTTGTGTCCAAAAATAAAAAGGTTTTATGAATCAATTTTCTGAGTATGTCAATAAACCTATAATTACTAGACCTCCAGTAGGACCACAGTCAAATTGTGGCTGTGCCCGAGGTTCTGCTCTTACTCTGTTGTTCTGAATTTGTTTTGAAACTTGCGCACTTGAAAGCGATCTTGACTTAGTACTTAATGTATCTAATTTCTTCTTGAGAATAAATGTTTATAACCGTATTTCTTATGGAAGTCCAAAAGGTTACCACTGATTTTTAAATTCTGTTTTTTCTTTGACTTAAATAAATGCTTTTCCTTCGCACTTTTCATTTGAATTAATTCATGAACTAAATAAGTACTGGATCTTAAGAACATTGAATTTGGGCTGACTCTCTTGATTGTGTTGGGGGTAGGTGAAGAAATAACTCGAGAAGCCAAAAAAGCACGAAAAGTAGGTGGACTTACCGGTAGCAGTTCTGATGACAGTGGAAGTGAATCTGACGCCTCTGATAATGAAGAAAGTGACTATGACAGCTCTAAAAACATGAGTTCTGGAGATGATGATGATTTCAACCCATTTAGAGATGAGTCTAGTGAGGATGATGAAAATGGTAAGTTTATCAATATATTGAATATACACTAAAGCATAGTTAATATTTTAGTGTATTTAAAAATGGGATATTAAACCTTTTTTTTGTACAGTACAAATGATCACACAGATTCTAATCTTTGCTTGGTGGAGAGCTCCAGGCTTACCTGCCTTCTGGAGGTTCTTTCATGTATGTGAGAAGATAACCTCAATTTTTGTGCAGTTATTTTTAACCTGAAAACATGGATTTGTACCCCATGGTTTATCAATGGACCAGTGTAGGTGGTGACAGGTTATCAGTTATTAAGTTATGCCACTGCACTTTAGCCTGGGAGACAGAGTGAGACTCTGTCTGGACAAAAAAAAATTAGCTGGTCATGGTGGCATGTGCCTGTAGTCCTAGGTTTCAAAGGCTGTTCCCTTTAAAGAGTCTGTACTTTTTTAACAAATGATTTGGCGTATATCTTCCCTTAATGCTCAGATCCCTGGTTAATCAGGAAAGATCACAAGAAAAACAAAGAGAAGAAAAAGAAGAAAAGTATAGATCCAGATTCTATTCAAAGTGCCTTATTAGCATCAGGTCTTGGATCAAAACGACCCAGTTTTTCATCTACACCAGTTATCTCACCTGCTTCTAACAGTACACCAGGTATCCATGTAGAAACTTACTTGTTGAAATATGGTTTTAAACAAAAATAGTTAAACTTTGTATTGACTTTTAACAAATGTTCTTTATCTAGCTAACAGTAACACCAACAGTAACAGCAGCCTTATAACAAGTCAGGATGCCGTGGAAAGGGCTCAGCAGATGAAGAAAGACCTGCTTGAAAAACTAGAAAAATTAGCTGAAGACCTCCCGCCTAATACCCTGGATGAACTTATCGATGAACTTGGTGGCCCTGAGAATGTTGCCGAGGTAAATATGCCTGTATGTCTTGGTGACATTTTTGCCATTTGAACCCCTATAAAATGAGTTGTATTTTGAGTGTTATTACATAATAATCTAATTTTTTTAGATCGTAGATTTCTTGTTCTACTTTAGTTGCCATCCCAGATCCAGTGAAGTGCTGCCTCTAGTATCTGAGTGTCTGTCCCAAGCCACTGTCCTGGTTACTGCACTTGTCACACAGCTTTTGTGATCGTGGCCACACGTCAGCTTTTTCCAGGGACTGTGTTGTACTGTTCTGTATCCTCCAGTGCCTGGTGCAGCACAACGTGTGCTTTTATTTCCCAAGTGTCTTTAAGGAAAGAGGCACTGAGTCCATGCCCCGCAGTCAGATACCTTCATTGTAATGACGTTGGCTCCCTCAGATGACTGGCCGCAAGGGACGGGTTGTGAGCAATGATGATGGAAGCATATCTTATGAATCAAGATCTGAACTTGATGTGCCTGTGGAAATACTAAACATCACAGAAAAACAGCGATTTATGGATGGAGATAAGGTATGTTTTTCTGGGATGCTTCTCAGTGAAGCGTTATCTTTAGAAGGGATTTTTTTTCCTTTTAATACAAGTTCATTGAGTATTGTCATTCTGTATTTTTCGGTAATTACACATGCTAAATATTTTACCTGTTTTTATTATTTTGTCATTGCATATAGTAAGTATAGGCCTGGTGCAGTGGCTCAGGGCTATAATCTCAGCACTTTGGGAGGCTGAGGCAGATGGATTGCTTGAGCTCTGGAGTTTGAGACTAGCCTGGGCAACATGGTGAAACCCACTCTCTACTGATAATACAAAAAATCAGCCGGATGTGGTACTGCATGCCTGTAGTCCCAGATGCTCAGAAGGCTGAGGTAGGAGGTTAGCTTGAGCCTGGGAGGTGCCGGTTGCAGTGAGCTGAGATTACACCACTGCACTCTGGCCTGGGTGACAGGAGCTATTATGCACATTTTTTTAGTGATTGCGCATACTCACTGAATACATGTTTTTATTACTGTATCATTGAATGTAATGAGTGTTGTATATTATGCATAGAATTAGATCTGACTCTTGAGTGCTTTGGAGGCTTTTGAAATATTTAATCGTGATATAAAAATACTATGTTCTCTTAGTTCATCTTGGTATTGTGATATCTGTTGTTACTCTAGTGTCATTCTGATTTTGAGTCTAAAATATTTATGCATGTCCATATTATTAGTAACTTTGGTTTCAGTGTTTATTGCTATATCATGTTATATTAAGGTGATTTACTATAAATGGCTTATAGATTAGACTCTCATATTCGACCGTTGTAGAGATTTTGGGTGCCTCCAGACAGAGTCTTCCTCTGTCGCCCAGGCTGGAGTGCACTGACATGATCTCAGCTCACTGTTACCTCCACCTTCCAGGTTGAAGTCATTCTTGTGAGCCTCCTGAGTAGCTGGGACTAAAGGCGCATGCCACCATGCTTGACTAATCTTTTTGTTGTTTTGTTTTTGTTGCCTAATCTTTGTGTTTTTCGATAGAGGTTTCACCATATTGGCCAGGCTGGTCTTGAACTCCTGACCTCAAGTGGTGCACCCACCTTGGCTTCACAAAGTGCTGGGATTATAAGCATGAGCCATCGCTCTTGCCCAGAGACTCTTACTGTAGACTTTTTGTTTGTTTGTTTGAGACAGAGCCTCACTTTGTCCCTAAGGCTGGAATGCAGTGGTGTTATCTCGGCTCACTGCCATGATCTCAGCTCACTGCCACCTCCGTCTCCTGGCTTCAAGAGATTCTTGGTCCTTGGCCACCTGAGTAAGCTGAGAATACAGGCACACACCACCACACCTGGCTAATTTTTGTGCTTTTAGTAGAGACAGGGTTTCGTTATATTGGCCAGGCTGGTCTTGAACTCCTGACCTCAAGTGATCTCCCTGCCTCAGTCTCCCAAAGTGCTAGGACTACAAAAGTTCAAGACCAGCCTGGGCAACACAGTGGGACCCCCCCTCTACAGGGGAAAACAGTCATGTGATGGCATGTGCCCAACAGTCCCAACTGCTGAGGAGGCTAAGGTAGGAGGATTGCTTGAGCTTGAGAGGTGAAAGCTGTAGAGAGCTGTGATTGCACCACTGTACTCCAGCCTGTGTGAAAGAGTGAGACCCTGTCTCAAAAATGTATAGATAGATAGATACAAAAGATAATGTTATATATTTTCAAGATTGTAGGTAGAGGTATTAGTTATTTCATATAATTGCTTCATGAATCTAGGCCCATATGCGTTAGGAATTACATTAGTTGGAATTAGTTTTGGTTGTTAAATAGCAGAAAATATAAAGTCTATTAAGTATTGACTTCAGTAAGATAGATGTGGCCAGGTGCAGTGGCTTATGCATGTAATGCCAGGACTTTGGGAACCCAAGGCGGGTGGATCATGAGGTCAGGAGATTGAGACTGTCCTGGCTAACACAGTGAATATTCCTTCTCTACTAAAAATACAAAAAAAAATTAGTTGAGCGTGGTGGCGTGCACCTTTAGTCCTACCTACTTTGGAGGCTGAGGCAGGAGAATTGCTTGAACCTGGGAGGCAGAGGTTGCAGTGAGCTGATATCACACCACTGCACTCCAGCCTGGGTAACAGAGCCAGACTCCGTCTCAAAAAAAAAAAAAAAAAAAATGCTGGGCATGGTGGCGGGCGCCTGTAATCTCAGCTACTCAGGAGGCTGAGACAGGAGAATCGCTTCAACCTGGGAAGCAGAGGTTGCAGTGAGCCAAGATCATAGCCTGGGCAAGAGTGAGACACCATCTCAAAAAAAAGAAAAAGATGCTTATTTCTTTCATGGATACATTCGGGTAGGTAGAGCAGGGCTTGTATGCCCCTTTGAAGCCCAGGCATCTTCCGTATTGTCTATTAAATTATATTGACATCCGTTTCCAAGTTACTTCTGCATTCCAAGATAGCTGTTCCAGACCTTGTCAGTACCTCTAAATTTTACGTAACAGGGAGGAGACAAGGGGATGAGAAGGGCATGTCTCCTCCTTTTAGGGACATTTCCTGGGCATCATACATTTTACCTACACCCTTCTAGCTGGAGAATGTTCACACTTAGCTGTAAGGAAGACTGGGCAATAAAATTGGAAGTCTTTTTATTGAGAAAGAGAGTAAGTGGTTTGCTAAAGAACTTCTTTTAAGACACTGGCCTGCTTGTTATGCAAAGGTGATTTTATTTCTCTTATATTTGATATAGAATATTGCTATCATCTCAGAAGCTGCCAGCTCGGGTATTTCATTACAAGCAGACAGGAGAGCTAAAAATCAAAGGCGAAGAGTTCATATGACTTTAGAATTACCTTGGAGTGCTGATAGAGCAATTCAACAATTCGGTAAGTTCCTACACTGGATTTTACTTAATGGATAGCTAGGAATCATTGGATCATTGGGTAAATTTATGCATATTAAAACATAGGTTTAGGCCGAGCACAGTGGTCTGTAATCCCAACACTTGGGAGGCCACTGTGGGAGGATAACCTGAGTCTAGGATTTTGAGACCAGCCTGGACAACATGGTGAGACCCTGTTTCCACCAAAAGAAAAAACTAAGCCAAGCGCAGTGGCTCACACCCATAATCCCAGCATTTGGGAGCTGAGGCCGGATCACTTGCGGTCATAGTTTGAGACCAGCCTAGCTAACATGGTGAAACCCCGCCCCTACTTAAAATACAAAAAATTAACTGGGTGCGATGGCACACGCCTGTAATACCAGCTATTCAGGAGGTTGAGGCAGGAGAATCACTTGGACCTGGCAGGTGGAGGTTGCAATGAGTCAAGATCGGTACACTGTACTCCAACCTGGGCAACATTGGGAGACTCCATCTAAAAACAATAAAAATAAATAAATAAATGGATGGATGGATTGGATGGACTGATGGATAAGCTGGCTGGGTGTGGTGGTGTGTGCCTATAGTCCTAGCTACTCAGGAGGCTGAGGTAGGAGGATTACTTGAGTCCAGGAGTTCATGGTTGCCATGAGGTATGATTGCATCACTGCACTCTAGCCTGGGTTATAGAGCGTGACCTTGTCACAAGAAAAACTAAAAAATCTATGTTTAATGTCTTTTCAGTTTTTTTTTGTTTTTTTTTTTTTTTTTTGAGACCGAGTTTCGCTCTTGTTACCCAGGCTGGAGTGCAATGGCACGATCTCAGCTCACCGCAACTTCCGCCTCCTGGGTTCAGGCAATCCTCCTGTCTCAGCCTCCCAAGAAGCTGGGACTACAGGCGTGCGCCACCATGCCCAGCTAATTTTTGTATTTTTAGTAGAGACGGGGTTTCACCATGTTGACCAGGGTGGTCTCAATCTCTTGACCTCGTGATCCACCCGTCTCGGCCTCCCAAAGTGCTGGGATTATAGGCGTGAGCCACCGCGCCCGGCCTTTTCAATTTTTTTTTGACGCAGAGTTTTACTCTTGTTGGCTAGGCTGGAGTGCAATGGCACATTCTCAGCTCACTGCAACCTTTGTCTCCTGGGTCCAAGCAATTCTCCTACCCTAGCCCCTCAAATAGCTGGGATTACAGGCATGTGCCACCACATCCAGCTAATTTCTATTTTTAGTAGAGATGGGGTTTCTCCATGTTGGTCAGACTGGTCTCAAACTCCTGACCTCAGGTGATCTGTTTGCCTCCGCCTCCCAAAGAGCTGGGATTACAGGCATGAGCCACCGCACCCGGCCAGTGTCTTATATCTTATAACTCAAAATCTCAGATTTTGCCTTTAAGGAGTGTTAGATATACCTTATAGTATATGGTGCATTATGAATTCAATTTTTGTCTATTTACAAGTTGTAAAAAATATATATACATGGTAGTGGGAATTTATGGGGTTCTAAGAACAGGGCTCCTCATAAAACTTTAGGATGTATTAGATCTATGTCAGTGAAGTTGCTATTTCCATATGTTTTTCAAACTTCAGTAGCTTTACCAAAGGCACGTAGCTCCTCCCTTCATCTTCATGTTCTTGTGACCAGTGATTTGAAAACCTGTCTGGGGAGAATCATGATGCACATAAGCTGTGCATCAGCAACGTGTGGTTAACCAAAATTGGGGTAGCAATGCTAATACTTCTATCATTGAGCAGTTTTATGGCAGGTTTAGTGTTACTCTGTATATGGAGCTCTTTCAAGCCAATATTTTCTTCTTTTTTTTTTTTCCCCAGACAAAGTCTCGCTCTATCCCATCCCCCAGGGCAGAGTGCAGTGGTGCAATCTTGGCACACTGCATGTGCCCCCATGCCTGGCTAATTTTTGTATTTTTAGTAGAGATGGGGTTTCACCATGTTGGCCAGGCTGGTCTCGAACTCCTGACCTTGTGATCTGCCTGCCTTGGCCTCCAAAAGTGTTGGGATTACAGGTGTGAGTCACCGCGCCCAGCCCTATTTTTGATTTTATAATTCTGTTGTGTTTTGTTAAATTTTACATTTTCTGTAAGTTTTCTTGTTTAATGGTTTCCCAATACCAGTTTAGTGTTAAATGCCAGGAATCCATCTCAGAATATTCTGTCTCTGTCCAGTGAACACAATCAGTGATCTTTTAAAAACAATTTTGTTGCAGGACGAACTCATAGATCAAACCAAGTTACTGCTCCCGAGTATGTCTTCCTGATTTCTGAACTGGCAGGAGAACAAAGATTTGCATCTATTGTTGCTAAAAGACTTGAGAGTTTGGTGAGTTTTAGAGTTGTGTGGCTTTTTGTAAAAGATGATCTCTGGTACCTATTTTCTGCTTAAAGGTTACCTATGCCTTGATTTAAATTTTTGTTTTGATAGGGGGCACTTACACATGGCGACAGAAGAGCAACAGAATCTAGGGATCTGAGCAGGTTCAACTTTGACAATAAGGTACATTTCAACTTCCAGTATCTCTGAAAACTTCAGATAGTGTATGGTGCCTGTAGGGAACAAAAAAGAAAAGTAGTTACTGTCTAAAACAAAACTGCCTCTTTTGTGGGTTTGCTTTAAAATCATGGCTTCCTGTAAGACATAGAATTTCACGTGTAAGTTAGAGTACGTGTGAGTGATCAGTACAGCAATATAGTTGTCTTTTCATTGCTTTTGGAAAACAGGAGTAAATGGAAATGAATTCACTGAGTTATCAGAAGTAAAGGAAGTTAATTTTTCTTGTTCATTATATGCAGAGGCATGAACTAGCAGTATAAATAAAATATACGTAACAGCCAGGCAGTGTGGCTCACACCTGTAATCCCAGCACTTTGGGAGGCCAACGTGGGTGGATCACCTGAGGTCAGGAGTTCGAGACCAGCCTGGCCAACAACATGGTGTAATTATGTCTCTACTAAAAAAGTACAAAAATTAGGCGGAGGCGTGGTGGCTCACGTTTGTAATCCCAGCACTTTGGGAAGCTGAGGCAAGTGGATCACCTGGTGTCAGGAGTTAAGACCACTTTGGTCAACATAATGAAACCACATCTGTACGAAAAATGCAAAATTAACCAGGCATGGTGGCACCTGCCTGTAGTCCCAGCTACTTGGGAGGCTGAGGCAGGAGAATCGCTTCAACCCAGGAGGCAGAACTTGAAGTGAGCTGAGATCACAACCTGGGATACTCTGTCTCAAAAAAATACACCAAAATTAGTCTGGAGTGGCCATGCATGGTGGTTCATGCTTGTAATCCCAGCAATTTGGGAGGCCGAGTCGGGCAGATCACAAGGTCAAGAGATCAAAATTATCCTGGCCAGTGTGGTGAAACCCTATCTCTACTAAAAACATAAAAAATTAGCCTGGCATGGTGGCACGCACCTGTACTCCCAGCTACTCAGGAGGCTGAGATTGGAGAACCTCTTGAACCCAGGAAGATGGGGTCGCAGTGAGCCGAGATTGTTAACACTCCAGCCTGGGTGACAATAGCAAAACTCTGTCTCCAAAAAAGAAAAAACAATAAACGTGTAAGATAATCGAACTGATTTTTTTTTTTTTTTTTTTTTGAGACGGAGTTTTGCTTTTGTTGCCCAGGCTGGAGTGCAGTGGCCTGATCTCTGCTCACTGCAACCTCTGCCTCCTGGGTTCAACCAATTCTCCTGCCTCAGTCTACTGAGTAGCTGGGATTACAGGCATGCAACACCTCACCCAACTAATTTGTATTTTTAGTAGAGACCGGGTTTCTCCATGTTGATCAGGCTGGTCTCAAACTCTCGACCTCAGGTGATCTGCCCACCTTGGCCTCCCAAAGTGCTGGGATTACAGGCATGAGCTACTGTGCCCAGCTGAGAATTGATTTTTTTGAATCTTTGGTACAGTAGTTGTTTTGTTTTCAGATGGAGTTTTGCTCTTGTTGCCCAGGCTGGAGTGCACTGGTGCAATCTTGGTCAGGTTGATCTTGAACTCCTGACCTCTGATGATCCAAAAGTGCTGGGATTACAGGCGTGAGCCACCACGCCCTGCCAGTAGTTTTATAGTATTTAGGTGGGGTCATGTGATTAAAAGAGTATCCAAATGCTGAAACTGGTTAAAGGTTTTGATTTATTTTTTTCTTTTTTCTTTTCGGTTTTGTTTTTGTTTTTGTTTTTTGTTTTTTGTTGTTGTTTTTTTTTTTTTTTTTTTTTTTGCAGTATGGAAGAAATGCTTTAGAAATTGTCATGAAATCCATTGTGAACTTGGATTCCCCTATGGTATCACCACCTCCAGACTATCCTGGAGAATTTTTTAAAGGTAACTTAAAAATACTCATTACAATGACAAAGATATATTCAAACCTTTTCTAATAGTTCTAACATTTGCTGTCATTTTAGTTTTTTTTCTTTGGACATGAATTGTATAAAACTTTCTAATTAATGGTTATTAGTACACGTAAGTGTCTTATTTTAAATAGCTTTATTAAAACAAATTTTATTCAAATGAAGGTCCTCTTACTCTTGATACAGTGAAAGCATGTTTGTCTTTTTTTTTTTTGAGACGGAGTTTCGCTCTTGTTACCCAGGCTGGAGTGCAATGGCGCGATCTCGGCTCACTGCAACCTCCGCCTCCTGGGCTCAGGCAATTCTCCTGCTTCAGCCTCCTGAATAGCTGGGATTACAGGCATGCGCCACCATGCCCAGCTAATTTTTTGTATTTTTAGTAGAGACGGGGTTTCACCATGTTGACCAGGATGGTCTGGATCTCTTAACCTCGTGAGCCACCGCGCCCGGCCGCATGTTTGTCTATTAATAGATTTAATAGAGGAAAGTCATGTTAGTACATTCAGTAAAATCACTTTGCCAAATAGGTTTAAAATTTTATTTTAAAGTTGAAAAATTCCCTAGGTAAATAATTTGTGAGTATTGATTGGTGGGAGTGGGAAGTTTGGATGAAATAAGATTGGCCATGAATTCACAGTTGTTTAAACTGAGTGAGATACATGTGGCTCACAGATTTTTGTTTTGTTTTGTTTTTTTGAGGCAGTCTTGCACTGTCACTTGGGCTGGAGTGCAATGATGTGATTGATCTCAGCTCACTGCAACCTCTACCTCCTGGGTTCAAGTGATCCTCCTGCCTCAGCCTCCCAAGTAGCTGAGATTACAGGCACCTGCATCACGCCCAGCTAATTTTTTGTATTTTTAGTAGAGATGGGGTTTTACTATGTTGGCCAGGCTGGTCTCAAACTCCTGATCTCGTGATTCACTTGCCTCAGCCTCCAAAAGTGCTGGCATTACAAGTGTGAGTCACCATGCCCGGCCGGAAATGTTCATATTTTTTGAAAAGTATAGGATTTGCAATATGGATCTGAGAATTTTTATTTTTATTTTACTACCTAAGACTTTTTATATTTACAGTACAAATCTTGTATGTGCAATGTCTGTAGAATAGATCATAACCTACTCTGTAAGTGTAAGTAGTCTAGATGAATTTGGTAGTCCAGGGAAACTGAATATATTTTGTACAATTAGTAGTTGTAAGATATGGAGACAGAGTCTTGCTCTGTTGCCCAGCCTGGAGTGGTGTGATCTCAGCTCACTGCACCCTCCGAGACCAGGTTCAAAGGATTCTCCTGCCTCAGCCTCCCAAGTAGCTGGGATTACAGGTGCCTGCCACTGTGCCTGGCTCATTTTTGTATTTTCAGTAGAGATGGGGTTTCGCCATGTTGGCCAGGCTGATCTTGAAATCCTGGCCTGATGTGATCTGCCCACCTTAGCCTCCCACAATGCTGATATTATATATATGAGCCACCACACCCAGATGGAGTTAGCATTTTTCACTAGAAAATCCTTTTGGGTGCTCGCTTCGGCAGCACATATACTAAAATTCGAACGATACAGAGAAGATTAGCATGGCCCCTGCACAAGGATGACACGCAAATTCGTGAAGCGTTCCATATTTAAAAAAAAAAAAAAAGAAAAAAAAAAAGAAAATCCTTTTGGTACGTTAGCACATACTGATATGTGTTGTTAACAGTTAATATTGACATACTAATTACGGGTGTTCATCATTACTCTCAGCTTTCTACAAAAGCAAAACAATCTTAACCCTACACCTTCTCTCCTTTTGATCATAAGAGGGAGTGTCAAAACAACTGGGCGTGGTGGCTCATGCCTGTAATCCCAGCACTTTGGGAGGCTGAAGTGTGAGGATTGCTTGAGCCTTGGAGGTAGAGGCTATAGTGAGCTGTGATGGCACCACTGCATTCCAGCCTGGGTGACAGAGATCCTGTCTTAGAAAAAAAAGGAGAAAAAAAGACTCCTTGATTTATTTCTAACTTCTTAACATTACATGTTATGGCTAGGCGCAGTGGCTCATACCTGTGACCTCAGCACTTTTGGAGGCCAAGGGAGGTGGATCATTTAAGCTCAGGAGATCAAGACCAGCCTGGGCAACACGGTGAAAACGCATCTCTAAAAAAATAGAAAAACGGCTGGGCGTGGTGGCTCAAGCCTGTAATCCCAGCACTTTGGGAGGCCAAGGCGGGTGGATCACGAGGTCAAGAGATCGAGACCATCCTGGTCAACAAGGTGAAACCCCGTCTCTACTAAAAATACAAAAAAATTAGCTGGGCATGGTGGTGCGTGCCTGTAATCCCAGCTACTCAGGAGGCTGAGACAGGAGAATTGCCTGAACCCAGGAGGCGGAGGTTGCGGTGAGCCGAGATCGCGCCATTGCACTCCAGCCTGCGTAACAAGAGCAAAACTGCGTCTCAAAAAAAAAAAAAAAAGAAAAACGTTAGCCAGGCACGGTGGTGCACGCCTATAGTCCCAGCTACTCAGGAAGCTGAAGTGGGATGATCCTTGAGCCTGAGAAGCGGAGGTAACAGTGAGCCAAGATGATGCCATTGCACTCCAGCCTGAGGAACAGAATGAGACTCCATCTCAAAATATAGATAGATAGATAGATTACTTGTTTATTATAAGTAATGTAAATAATCTCACAGCTGGGTGAGGTGGCTCAAGCCTATATTCCCAGCACTCTGGGAGGCCAAGGCAGAAAGATCACCTAAGGTCAGGAGTTTGAGTCCAGCCTGGCCAACAAGGCCAGTCTCTACTTAAAAATAAAAAATTAGCCAGGTGTGGCCAACATGGCCTGTCTCTACTTAAAAATACAAAAATTAGCCAGGTGTGGTGGCGTGCACCTATAGTGCCAGCTACTTGGGAGGCTGAGGCAGGAGAATCATTTCAACTCAGGAGGCAGAGGTTGCAGTTGCGTTGAGCCGAGATCTCACCATTGCACTCCAGCCTGGGTGACAGAGCAAGACTGTCTCAAAAAAAAAAAAAAAAAAAAAAAAAGTCGCCGGGCGCGGTGGCTCAAGCCTGGCTTTTAAATATATATCAGTGTGGGCCGGGCGCGGTGGCTCAAGCCTGTAATCCCAGCACTTTGGGAGGCCGAGTCGGGTGGATCACGAGGTCAAGAGATCGAGACCATCCCGGTCAACATAGTGAAACCCCGTCTCTACTAAAAATACAAAACATTTAGCTGGGCATGGTGGTGCGTGCCTGTAATGCCAGCTACTCAGGAGGCTGAGGCAGGAGAATTGCCTGAACCCAGGAGGCGGAGGTTGCGGTGAGCCGAGATCGCGCCATTGCACTCCAGCCTGGGTAACAAGAGCGAAACTCCGTCTCAAAAAAAAAAAAAAGAAAAGAATCTAAAAGTAGATAATGAAGAGAGTTAATAATATGGTCCCCATAATCCTTCTTCCATCCTCACTTTCCTAGGTCACAGATGACAGTGTAAACAGGGGCAGTTCTTTCCACATTTTCCCAATATTTATCTAAAACACCAAGATTTGGTTTTTTTTTTTAATGGCGTGATATTACTTACAACATACTTGTCTCACTTAACGATACATTGCAGACTTCCCTTATAATTTATGAGTCACAGTTGATCCTGTTCTTACAGATGTTCGACAAGGACTGATAGGAGTTGGTCTGATAAATGTAGAAGATCGCTCAGGAATTCTTACTCTTGATAAAGGTACTACTATTAACTTTGTGTAGGTGTGTAACTGTTGCTATAGTATTAAAGTTCATTATGACATACGCTTTCCAGCTGAAGGGGATGCTTCATCTTCCTGTAACATTCTGGGTGATTTTGGCTGTTGTAGGGTACTCATAAGAGATCCATAAGTAGAGCAGTGGTTTTCAACACCGGCTGCTAATATGATGAGCTCTCAAGCGTTTAAAAATTACTGAAGTGGGCTGAGCATGGTGGCTCATGCCTGTAATCCCAGCAGTTTGGGAGGCCGAGGCAGGCAGATCATGACGTGAAGAGTTTGAGACCAGCCTGGCCAACATGGTGAAACCCATCTCTACTGAAAACACCAAAGAAAATTAGCCAGGTGTGGTTACAGGTGCCTGTAATTCCAGCTACTCAGGAGGCTGAGGCAGGAGAATAACTTCAACCCAGGAAGGTGTAAGTTGGAATAAGCCGAGGTTGCACCATTGTACTCTAGCTTGGGCAACAGGAGGGAGACTGTGCCTTAAAAGAAAAAAATTTACTGGCTGGGCGCTGTGGCTCACGCCTGTAATCCTAGCACTTTGGGAGGCCGAGGTGGGTGGATCACCTGAGTTCAGGAGTTCAAGACCAACCTGGCCATTGTGGTAAAACCCCACCTTAAAAAAAAAAGAAAAAAAATTTACTGAAGTCAGGGATGGAACTCAGAACTGGTAGCAAAGGCCCAGACTAATTGTGCAGCTACAGTTGCGAATTCAGTATTAAAGAACCAACTTTCTTTTTCTTTCTTTCTTTTTTTTTTTTTTTTTTTGAGATGGAGTTTCTTCACTCTTGTTGCCCAGGCTGGAGTGCAATGGCGAGATCTCAGCTCACTGCAACCTCCACCTCCCGGCTTCAAGTGGTTTTCCTGCCTCAGCCTCCCAAGTAGCTGGGATTACAGGCATGCACCACCACTCCCAGCTAATTTTGTATTTTGAGTAGAGACAGGATTTCTCCATGTTCATCAGTCTGGTCTTGTACTCCCTACCTCAGGTGATCTCCCCACCACGGCCTCCCAAAGTGCTGGGATTACAGGGATGAGCCATTGTGCCCAACCCCAACTTTCTTATATACCAAATTGTGTTTATACTTTTCTTTTTTTTATTTTTATTTTTATTTATTTATCTATTTTTTAAAAGAAGGGGTTTCACCATGTTGGTCAGGCTGGTCTTGAACTCCCGACCTCAGGTGATCTGTCTGCCTTGGCCTTTAAAGTGCTTGGATTACAAGCGTGAGCCACCACATACTTTTCATAAATAAGGCTGAAGATGTAAAAATTCAATTTGACAAACTTTTTGAGCATGTATTGCGGTGGTGCTAATTGCTAGAGAGAGAAATGGACAGATTATAGTCTTACTGTGAGGACAATGCAAGAAAGACTTTTAGAAGAGAAAGTGGGACTTGAACTAAGCCTAGATGAATAAAAATTTTTAAGTTATTCATTTGAATGCATGAAATCGTTCATCTTTTGTCATTACAGATTATAACAACATAGGAAAATTCTTAAATAGAATTTTAGGCATGGAGGTACATCAGCAGAATTCATTATTTCAGTATTTTGCGGACACGCTTACTGCAGTTGTCCAAAATGCAAAAAAAAATGGAAGATATGATATGGGAATCTTAGGTAAGTAGGAAACATTTCCCCCCAACATCCCCAGGGAACATGTGGAATAAATTGTTTAAACATCATGTGTATACTTGATAAAAATGTTCTTTTTACATTTATATGTTTCTTTTTCTTGTTCAAGATCTTGGTTCTGGAGATGAAAAGGTGAGGAAAAGTGATGTTAAAAAGTTTCTGACTCCAGGATATTCAACCTCTGGCCACGTAGAATTATACACAGTAAGTTTAGAAAATGTTGTACATGTGGAAGTATCATCTTCCCATGAGAGGCATTTACAGAAATGAGTTTAAATTTTGTTATTTCTTTTACAGATAAGTGTAGAGAGGGGAATGTCATGGGAAGAAGCTACTAAGATTTGGGCCGAACTGACAGGACCAGACGATGGCTTTTACTTGTCATTGCAAGTACGACTTTTCCTTTAAATGCTAGCTACTCATATATAATGCTTCTTAATGGCCGGCATTGTAATTATTTTTTCACTTTGTGCCTGTTTCCCAGTTGTGTTTAGCTTTCTCTGTTTTGGTAATTCATCATTGTAATGGCAGGCTTGTCCATTTGTATTACGTTTTCACTTAATGCATTTTAAAGGATGTTACTAGAGGCAAGTTTCAAATTGTAACATTTTTTTTTTCCTTGATTCAGAATTCCACTCTTTTCACCCAGACTAGAGTGCAGTGGCGCAATCTCGGCTCACTGCAACGTCGACCTTCCGGGTTCAAGCAGTTCTCCTCAGTAGCTGAGATTGCAGGTGCCTGCCACTAGCCCGGCTATTTTTTATTTTTTATTTTATTTTATTTTATTTTTTCCAGTAGAGATTGGCTTTCACCATGTTGGCCAGGCTGGTCTTTTACTCCTGACCTCAAATGATTCACCCGCCTCGGCCTCCTGAAGTGCTGGGATTACAGGCATGAGCCATTGCACCTGGCTGAATTGTTACCATTTTCTTAAATTAAGCCTTTTTTCATAAGACAGGAGACTTGCTTTAGTCTTAATAATGCTTTATGTCTTGAAGACTCATTTTTCAGTTAATAAAACACCTAAATATTTCGGTTATGATTTATCTCTCTGGACAGAACTTAGGGGTGTGTGTGCGCACCCATATCTATACATATTTGTGTAGACGTATATGTATATACACACATACACACATATACATATGGAACAGTATCTTGAGTTTTATATTGACTTACCGTATTCAAATCCAAGACTACAGAATTTTTATTTCACCAATTTTCTTTTATTGTTTATTATTTTTTAATTTTTTTATTTTATTTTTTTGTGTGTATTTTATTTATCTCACCAATTCTCTAAGATATTTGGTGGTGGTGGTTTTTTTGTTTGTTTTGTTTTGTTTTGTTTTTGACAGAGTCTTACTCTTTAAACCAGGCTGGAGTGCAGTGACAGGATCTCGACTCTCTGCAACCTCCGCCTCCCAGGTTCAAGGGATGCTCCTGCCTCAGTCTCCAGAGTAGCTGGCACTACAAGTGCCTGCCACCACACCCAGCGAATTTTTTGTGTTTCTAGTGGTCAGGGTTTCTTTGCCAGGCTAGTCTTGAACTCCTGACCTCAGGTGATCTGCCTACCTCAGCCTGCCAAAGTGCTGGGATTACAGGCGTGAGCCACAGTGCCCAGCCAAGTGTTTTTTCTTATGCAAGAATCCTTGTTCTCCAGGACACAGGATGATAAAATGTTATACTAGATTTCAGTATTCTTGAAAATAATGGGTTTTAAAAAAAAAAAACAACTTGGTTTTTTTTGTTTGTTTGTTTTTGAGATGGAGTTCCGCTCTATCACCAGGCTGGAGTGCAGTGACGTGATCCTGGCTCACTGCAACTTCTGTGTTCTGGTTTCAAATAATTCTGCCTCAGCCCCCTGAGTAGCTGGGACTACAGGCCTGCACCACCACGCCCAGCTAATATTTTTTGTATTTTTGGTAGAGATAAGGTTTCACCATGTTGGCCAGGATGGTCTTGATCTCTTGACCTTGTGATCTGCCTGCCTTGGCCTCCCAAAGTGCAGAGATTACAGGTGTGAACCAGCGCACCTGGCCAAAACTTTTGTTTTTGTGTATGCTTCTCCCGTCTTAATTGTTCTGTTTCTGCATTGTGAGAGCATAGAGCAATGATGTAATGTGTTCTACCTTTGACCTTCATTTAGTCTCAGTCCTACAGTTAATTACATTTAGTGCTCATCACTCACTCCCTAGTCCTTAGGTTAATGTCTCTCTAATCATGTTGTCTCAAGCAGTGGCCTCAATCAGTTGAACTATTTTATTCATTTCTTTTTTTGTAACTATTTTATCATTTCTTTTTTTGTCCCTCAGCCTGTTGGGCTCAAATGTTCCTCCTGCTTCAACTTCTTCAGTAACTGGGACTACAGGTGTGCACCACCATGCCTAGGGGCTAATGTTTTCATTTTTCTTTTGTAGAGATGGGGTCTCACTATTTTGACCAGGCCGGTTTGAAACTCCTGGCCTCAGGTGATCCTCCCACCTCAGCCTCCCAAAGTACTGGAATTAAAGATGTGATTCACACTGTGTCTGGCCCCTTTGTTGCTTTTTTACAAGGCTCAGTAATATTTCACCGGTTGTAATTTCACCGGTTGTATATAATATATTTTGCTTTCTATTTACAAGTATGTATGGAGTGACTGACTGCAAATAAGGTTCATGGTTCTTATTTGAAGTAACTACATGTATGGTGATGCCACAGGCAGGATGAAGTTATAAATGACTGGGGTCAGGAGTCTCTAACCCTGTTCTGTGAAGGCTAGATGTGTATGGTTTTGTAGGCCATATGTGGTCCATGTTGCATGTCCTCTGTGTTCTCCTTCCTTGCTTTTTCTTCCCACCTTCCTTGCTTCCTTCCTTAAACTGTACTGTAGTTTAGGAGCCCCAGGCTAGATAGATTCCACAGGTCTAAGCTGCTGATCCTTGATCCAGAGAAAAGCTCTCAAAGGATCTGGCTCCTAGTTGAGTTGGGGTTTTTTGGTTTTGTTTTGTTTTTTTGTAATGGGATCTTGCTCTGTCACCCAGGCTGCGGTGCAGAGGCATGCATGATCACAGCTCACTGCAGCCTCAACGTCCTGGGCTCAGACAATTCCCACCTCAGCTTCGGGACCACAGGTACACTCCACCACACTTGGATAGTTTTTTTTTAATCTCTGTGTTGTCCAGGCTGGCCTCAAACTCCTAGGCTAAAATGATCCTCCTACCTTGACCTCCCAAAGTGGTGGATGAATTACAGGTGTGAGCCACTGCACCTGGCTGGCTTCGGAGTTTTTGAAATACTGATTGAACTGTAGGTTCATTTGCATGACATGTAAGAAACCATACAGATAAATATTTTGCAAAACTGTAGTGTAATATCACAACTAAGATGTTGACATTGGTAGAAGTCACATATTTTACTCAGCTATCCCCCATAGATGCAATTTTGATTGGTCCACATAGGGTTTTGTTACTGTTTTCAAGACAATCTCAAGCTCCTCTTGGGCTTGATCCATCCTCTCACCTCAATCACCTGAATAGCTGGGATTGCCGGCATGTAGCACCACACCTGGCTCTTGGTTATGATTTTTAATTTGACATTATTGCCAAAATATCAGTGTTGGTAGATTGCGGTGAAAGTCCTGATCCCCAGCTTCCCTTAGGTTGAAGGATGTGGTAATACTGGTCCTTCATTCTCTGCATGGCAACAGGTGGCTGGGCATGAGGAGTGGTGGCCCTAGAGAGTTCATTCCTGGTCTTTGTTTGCCTTTGAGCCTCCTTTGCATTAAGCAGCAATACTTCTCAGTGTGTAACCTGTGCTACCTTTAGGAAGACAATGTCAGAATCACTTTCCATTCTTCTGTGATGATTTGTAATTAACCTGACGCTGTCAAGACAGAGCCCATTGTTAAGTGTCTTAAACGCTATCCTCTAAGTTTGGATATTTCCCATCAGCTGATAAACAATTTTTTTTTGAAACGGAGTCTCGCTCTGTCACCAGGCTGGAGTGCAGTGGCGTGATCTTGGCTCACTGAAACCTCTGACTCCCGAGTTCAAGCGATTCTCCTGCCTCAGCTTCCCAAGTAGCTGAGACAACAAGCGCGTGCTACCACGCCTGGCCAATTTTTGTATTTTTAGTAGATAAGGGTTTCACTGTGTTGGGCAAGATGGTCTCGATCTCTTGACTTCATGATCTGCCTGCCTCAGCCTCCCAAAGTGTTTGGGTTACAGGCATGAGCCACCACACCTGGCCAAGAATTTTAAATGTAATCTTCACCTTACCCATTGTTTTATGACTTTACAGTAATTACATAATGTTTCTTGAGTGCAGTGGCTCACGCCTGTAATCCCAGCACTTTGGGAGGCCGAGGTGGGTCAGGAGATGGAGACCATCCTGGCTAACACGGTGAAACCCCATTTCTACTAAAAATACAAAAAATTAGCTGGGCGTGGTGGTATGAGCCTATAGTTCCAGCTACTTGGAAAGCTGAGACAGGAGATTCACTTGAACCCGGGAGGGGGAGGTACAGTGAGCCGAGATTGCGCCACTGCTCTCCACCAGCCTGGGTGACCCCGTGTCTCTCTCTATATATAAAGTTTCAAATCGTTAGAACAAGTAAAAGACCAAGGGTCTTTAATATCCACGCAGCGGCAAGTAAAATAATGTGTTTTTTATTATGAGAATTAATATAAAAAGTTAATAGTCCTGCAAACAGTGATTTATTGTGTAGAGGGCAGGGAACTCCTTTTACTTTGAAACTTTTTTTCCTTCAGTTTAACTTCAGAAATGATTGTTTAGAAACTGATCAGTCTTCATTAAAGAAGAAATGAATTTTCCAGTTGTTTTTCCTTGTGTTAAATGGAGTTCTAAGAGTAACTCCTTCCTCTTAAAGTTTCTCTTATAAATCCAACTTTAAATAGTTAAAAATATATACCTGAATCCAGCATTTGTCTAATGCTTCCCTTTCTTCCATTTTTACCTCCGTGTGTGTGGATGATTTGTTCAACATTTTCGCTTTTTGCTGTCATATATAGCTTTGCTATTTACAGACCACTTTATTATGTGATCTCTCACTTTGCCCTTCAACACCGTGACGTAGGGAAAGGCAGTACCGATGGAATAGACCAGTGCAGAGGACTGGGGCCATCCAGCGCATTCTCATTTTACTGAGAAATGTTAAAAACATACAGCAGAGGTGAAATAATTTTCTATGAAGACCCGTAATGCCTACTACCTGGATTCTACTGTTAACCATTTTAGTATGCTTGGTTTTTCTTTTCTTTCTGAGGCTGCTTGACTGGGATTCCAGGTACAGGAAACAGAAGAATCTAATTCCAAATAATTATCTGAAGATAACATTGGTCTTTAACCTTCATCTTTAGCCAGAATTAAGATCCAGTAACTGTCCTTTGGATGTGGCTGTGTTAAAGACTTTGAAACTGGTTTCCATTCTTTCTTGAAGTTAACTATCCATGTACTTACTTAGTGTTACAGTCTCAAATGATTATATTTGCTGATGTGATGGCACCAAAACATGTCTTAAAGGGTGTATTATAAAATGTTTCTGTTTTGTCTTTTTTTTTTTAAACAGATAAGAAACAACAAGAAAACTGCCATCTTAGTTAAAGAAGTGAATCCTAAAAAGAAACTTTTCTTAGTTTATCGACCAAATACTGGGAAACAGCTCAAATTAGAAATTTATGCTGATCTAAAAAAGAAATACAAGAAGGTATTTTCTAATTTGTACATTATGTTATATAAGAATACTTATTTTGGCTGGGCACAGTGGCTCACGCCTATAATCCCAGCACTTTGGGAAGCCAAGGCGGGTGGATCACCTGAGGTCAGGAGTTTTGAGACTAGCCTGGCCAAAATGGTGAAACCTCTACTAAAGATACAAAAAATAGCCAAGTGTGGTGGTACACACCGGTAATCTCAGCTGCTTAGGAAGCTGAGGCAGGAGAATCAGTTTAACCTGGGAAGCTGGGTTGCAGTAAGCCAAGATTGCACCACTGCACTCCAGTTACGGCAACAGAGTGAAACGCCATCTCAAAAAAAAAAAAAAGGAAAAGAATACTTATTTATAATAATATATTGAAACTGTTTAAGATAGTTGCTCTGGGTATGAAATTACTTTTTTTCTTACTTGGTTACTGTTTTTTTAATGAGGTCTCGCCATGTTGCAAAGGCTGCGCTGGTCTGGAATTCCTGGGCTCAGGCGATCCTTTCACATCGGCATTTCAAAGTGCCAGAATCACAGGTGTCAGCCACCACACCCAGCCTGGTTTAAGGAACATACCAACTTTTGTTATAGTTATACTAATACCGCAGTCTTTTTTTTTTTTTTTTTTTTTTTTTGAGACGGAGTTTTCGCTCTTTTTTACCCAGGCTGGAGTGCAATGGCGTGATCTTGGCTCACCGCAACCTCCGCCTCCTGGGTTCAGGCAGTTCTCCTGCCTCAGCCTCCTGAGTAGCTGGGATTACAGGCACACGCCACCATGCCCAGCTAATTTTTTGTATTTTTAGTAGAGACAGGGTTTCACCATGTTGACCAGGATGGTCTCGATCTCTTGACCTCGTGATCCACCCGCCTTGGCCTCCCAAAGTGCTGGGATTACAGGCTTGAGCCACCGCGCCCGGCCAATACCGCAGTCTTAATGTTATCATCCTTAAACTTCTAAGATGTCTCCTGCTCTTGCCCAGGCTGGAGTGCAGTAGCTTGATCTTGGCTCACTGTAACCGCCTCCCGGGTTTAAGTGATTCTCATGCCTTAGCCTCCATTGCACTCCAGCCTGGGCGACAGAGCAAGACTCTGTCTCAAAAAAAAAAAAAAAAAAAGGTAACCAGGCGCGGTGGCTCAAGCCTGTAATCCCAGCACTTTGGGAGGCCGAGGCAGGTGGATCACGAGGTCGAGAGATCGAGACCATCCTGGTCAATGTGGTGAAACCCTGTCTCTACTAAAAATACAAAAAATTAGCTGGGCATGGTGGTGCATGCCTGTAATCCCAGCTACTCAGGAGGCTGAGGCAGGAGAATTGCTTGAACTCAGGAGGCGGAGGTTGCGGTGAGCCAAGATCGCGCCATTGCACTCCAGCCTGGGTAACAAGAGCTAAACTCCGTCTCAAAAAAAAAAAAAAAAAAAAAAAAGTCCTTTTCACTACCTCTTAGTTGTATTGTGAGGATGCCTCTGTGTTTATATTTTGCAGTGATTTATAGAAAACAGTAAGTGACTGTTTTTCCTAACATTTACTATTACGTTTTATTTTATTAATATTAGCTTATATTACTATACCTAGCCATTCTCATTTGAAAGCAATTATAGTTAATTTAGTTATTTGAGAACTTTATTACATAAGAGGAACCAGCATGACAAAACTTTTCAAGTGGCATTCAGATTCAGCTAATATCGAGGGTTAAGTTTTTGGGTAGAGATTATTTTAAATTGGCTGCCTCTAGACTTACCAGATTAGGTAAGCAGTTTATTTAAAGCAATGCTATTTTCAGTGAAATTTCTCTCATTTTTACAGGTTGTCTCAGATGATGCCCTGATGCACTGGTTAGATCAGTATAATTCATCTGCAGATACTTGCACTCATGCTTATTGGTTAGTATTTTTGTGTTTCCTACCATGTTTTCCAAAATTCAATCGCGATTTAAATGTACCTTCACTCTTTACCAGTGTGTCCTCATGAATTAATGAACAGATGAGTATTGCCAGGCATGGTGTGTTCCATCAGGAATATTTACTGGACAGTTGTGGACCAGAAACTGTTAAGTTTATGTACCTCCTTACTCTTCACTGATGCTTTTTTATTTCCAACCGTTTTCTGGCAGCATGAACTTAACAGTCATCCTTTATATTAGAACTTGCTTTTTCAGCTGAGTGCGGTGGCTCACGCCTGTAATCTCAACATTTTGGGAGGCCTGGATAGCCCAGTCATCTCAGGTCAGGAGTTCGAGAGCAGGCTGGCCAACATGATGAAACCCCATCTCTACTAAAAATACAGAAATTGGCTGGGCGCGGTGGCTCAAGCCTGTAATCCCAGCACTTTGGGAGGCCAAGGCGGGTGGATCACGAGGTCAAGAGATCGAGACCATCCTGGTCAACATGGTGAAACCCCCCCGTCTCTACTAAAAATACAAAAAATTAGCTGGGCATGGTGACGCATGCCTGTAATCCCAGCTACTCAGTAGGCTGAGGCAGGAGAATTGCCTGAATCCAGGAGGCGGAGGTTGCGGTGAGCCGAGATCACGCCATTGCACTCCAGCCTGGGTAACAAGAGCGAAACTCCGTCTCAAAAAAAAAAAAAAATACAGAAATTAACCAGGTGTGGTAGCAGGCGCCTGTAATCCAGCTACTCAGGAGACTAAGGCAGGAGAATCATTTGAACCCGGGAGGCAGAGGTGTTGCAGTAAGCCAAAATCGTGCCATCGCACTCTAGCCTGGGAGACAAGACTGAAACTGGCTCAAAAAAAAAAAAAAAAAAAAGCCAGGTGCAGTGGCTCATGACTGTAATGCCAGCACTTTGGGAGGCCGAGGTGGGCAGACCACCTAGGGTTGGCTGTTTGAGACCAGCCTGACCAACATGGAGAAGCCCCATCTCTACTAAAAATACAAAATTAGCTGGGTGTGGTGCTGCATGCCTGTAATCCCAGCAACTCAGGAGGCTGAGGCAGTAGAATTGCTTGAACCTGGGAGGTGGAGGTTGCAGTGAACCAAGATCATGCCACTGCACTCCTGCCTGGGTAACAAGACTCTGTCTTAAAAAAAAAAAAAAAAAAAGTTTTAACACTTTCAAAAGTTAACCTACAAACATTTTCTTTTCTTTTCCTTTTTGAGACGGATCATGCTCTGTTGCTCCGGTTGGATTGCAGCAGCACAATCTTGGCTCACTGTAGCCTCTGCCTCCCGGGTTCAAGCGATTCTCCTACCTCAGCCTCCAAAGTAGCTGGGATTACAGGTGCCTGCCACTACACCCAGCTACTTTTTGTATTTTTAGTAGAGATGTGGTTTCACCATGTTGGGCGTGCTAGTCTCCTGACCTTTGTGATCCACCTGCCTGGGCCTTTGAAAGTGCTGGCATTACAGGGGTAAGCCACCATGTCCAGTTTGTACAAACATTTTCTAAAACATTTGCACTGGGGACAGTGCTGTGGCTTTTAGCACTTTGGGAGATCAAGAGGATTGTTTGAGGCCAGGAGTTTTGAGACCAGCCTCCTCAACACAGCAAGACTTCATCTCTGCAAAAAATTAAAAACAAACATTTGTTTTGAATTATAGCAAGAAGATGTCTTATGTGTGTACATTTAACACTGTATATTTATCTTGAATTAGTGCTAACCAGAAGGACATCTTTATTGATGAATTCTGAAAATAATTTTAACCATAAAACAAACATTGGTGGCATTTTTCCCTTTTTCTCGTTTCTTCTTTGTTGTTTGTTTGTTTGAAAGGGAGTCTTGCTCTGTCACCAGGCAGGAGTGCAATGCAGTGGCATAGTCTCGGATGACTGCAACTTCTGCCTCCCAGATTCAAGCAGTTCCCCTGACAGCCTCTTGAGTAGCTGGGACTATAGGCGCACACCACCACGCTCGGTTAGGTTTTTGGATTTTAGTAGAAACTGGGTTTCACCGTGTTGTTTAGGATGGTTTCCATCTCCTGACCTCGGGATCCACCCACCTTGGCCTCCCAAAGTGCTGGGGATTACAGGTGTGAGTCACCATGCCCAGCCTTATTTTTTCTTAAATTTAAATGTAGTCTCTCCCTCCCTTCCCACCCCTTTCCATCTCCTCTCTAGATTGCTGAGTCCTTCCCACTAATGTGATTTTAGAACAATATATTATTAATTTCATAATATAGAAATAACTGGCAGAATCTTTGCCCCCTCCCCTTTGCTTCGCTTCTCTTTTTTTTTTTTTTTTTTTTTTTTTTTGAGACAGAGTCTCACTCTGTCGCCCAGGCTGGAGTGCAGTGGTGCAATGTCAGCTCATTGCAACTTCCACCTCCTGGGTTCACACAATTCTGCCTCAGCTTCCCAAGTAGCTGGGTTTACAGGCGCGTGCCATCATGCCCAGCTAATTTTGTATTTTTAGTAGAGTTGGGGTTTCACCATGTTGGTCAGGCTGGTCTTAAACACCTCACCTCGTGATCCACCTGCCTTGGCCTCTCAAAGTGCTAGGATTACAGACGTGAGCCACTGCGCCCGGCCCCTTCTTTTCTTTTATGCAGCTGTTGTTTTTTTTTTTCATGGCAGGATCTTTTTTTTTTCTTTTTTGAAACTGAGGGCTCGAGTGCAGTGGCACCATCTTGGCTCACTGCAACTTCCTTTTCCCCGGTTCAAGCGATTCTCCTGCCTCAACCACCTGAGTAGCTGGGATTACAGGCATGAGCCACCATACCCAGCTGATTTTCTTATTTCAGTAAAAATTGGGTTTCTCCCTGTTGGCCAGGCTAGTCTTGAACTCCTGGCCTCAGGCGATTCACATGCTCCTTAGCCTCCCAAAGTGCTGGGATTACAGGCATGAGCCACCATGCCCGTTCTTGGCTAATACTTTTTTTTTTTTTTTTGAGACGGAATTTCACTCTTGTTGCCCAGGCTGGAGTGCAATGGCGCGATCTCGGCTCACCGCAACCTCCGCCTCCTGGGTTCAGGCAATTCTCCTGCCTCAGCCTCCTGAGTAGCTGGGATTACAGGCACGCACCACCATGCCCAGCTAATTTTTTGTATTTTTAGTAGAGACGGGGTTTCACCATGTTGACCAGGATGTTCTCGATCTCTCGACCTCGTGATCCACCCGCCTCGGCCTCCCAAAGTGCTGGGATTACAAGCTTGAGCCACCGCACCCAGCCTACTTTTAAATGTTTTGTAGAGACAGCGCCTGGCCATGTTGCCCAGGCTGTTCTCAAACTTGGACTCAAACAATAGTCCCACCTTAGCCTCTCAAAGTGCTGTGATTACATACATGAGCCACCATGCCCAGCTAACAAGATAATTTTATAAACTAGCAATACAAATAATGTATATTAAAATAACAAATCCTTCAGTTAGCAAACACGATAAATTCAACCTTTTTTTTTTTTTTTTTTTGAGATGGAGTCTTGCTTTGTCGCCAGGGTAGAGTACAGTGGCACAGTCTTGGCTCACTGCAACCTCCATCTCCCGGGTTCAGGTGATTCCCCTGCCTCAGCCTCCTGAGTAGCTGGGACTACAGGTGTGTGCTACCATGCCTGGGTAATTTTTATTTATTTGTTTATTTGTTCATTTATTTATTTATGTTGTATGTTAGTAGAGATGGGGTTTCACCATGGCCAGGACGGTCTCGATCTCCTGACCTCATGATCCACATGCAGCAGCTTCCCAAAGTGCTGGGATTACAAGCCTGAACCATTGTGCCCAGCTAATTCAACCCTATAGGGAGGCAGTCCCCTGAAAAAACTGTCTTTTCAAAACCTTAAATTGGGCCGGGCGCGGTGGCTCAAGCCTGTAATCCCAGCACTTTGGGAGGCCGAGGCGGGTGGATCACGAGGTCAAGAGATCGAGACCATCCTGGTCAACCTGGTGAAACCCCGTCTCTACTAAAGGTGCAAAAAATTAGCTGGGCATGGTGGCGCGTGCCTGTAATCCCAGCTACTCCGGAGGCTGAGGCAGGAGAATTGCCTGAACCCAGGAGGCGGAGGTTGCGGTGAGCCGAGATCGCGCCATTGCACTCCAGCCTGGGTAACAAGAGCGAAACTCCGTCTCAAAAAAAAAAAAAAAACCTTAAATTGGAAACCAATACCTTAAATTGGAAAGGATAATTCAATAGGCCAACAGAATTATCATCTAAGAAATAATAAAGACAAATAATTCCAAAACATTGTTTATTTGAAATTTGTGGCTGCGCATGGTGGCTCACACCTGTAATCCCAGCACCTTGGGAGGTCGAGATGGGTGGATCATGAGGTCAAGAGATCAAGACCATCCTGGCCAACATGTTGGAAACCCCATCTCTACTAAAATACAAAAATTAGCCAGGCGTGGTGGTGCATGCCTGTAATCCCAGCTACTTGGAAGGCTGAGGCAGGAAAATCGTTTGAACCAGGGAGTTGGAGGTTGCAGTGAACCGAGATCACGCCACTGCACTCCAGCCTGGTGACAGGGAGACTCCATCTCAAAAAAAGAAAAAAATTTGATTTGACTTTGTAAACCTTGTCGGGGGGGTGTGTGTGTGTGTATACATATATTGACAAACACTCATATATATATATATTTCCCGTTTTTCTTAGGCGTGGCAATTGCAAAAAAGCAAGCTTGGGGTTAGTTTGTGAAATAGGTCTTCGTTGCCGTACATATTATGTATTATGTGGTTCAGTGCTGAGTGTCTGGACAAAAGTTGAGGGTGTTCTAGCATCTGTCAGTGGCACAAACGTGAAAATGCAGATCGTCCGGCTAAGAACGGAAGATGGGCAACGGATAGTAGGTGAGTCTAATTTTTGTTTTGTTTGAGTTGCAGGAAAAAATCAGATCCTACTTTTTTTCTTATTGCTAATGTCTTAGCTCTATTCCAAATGTATCTAACATTTCTTCTGGTAGTGAGTATGGGACCTGTTTATATTTCTTACAAGGTTGAACAGAAGTTAAGCCTTCAAACAGACATTGTTGGTTCCGGTTGAAGTTATGATATGGTCATCTCTTTGATGGGGTTCTCAGCTGCTCTTGCTCTCCTTCTCTACTGTTGCTGTCCGTAGAGTCTACCTGGTTTGAAGACAACTTAGCTTCCTGCACAGGAGTTCTCTGTTGAGCTGGCTTAAGACTATGGAACTCAAAGCCACTGTGCACAGAGGGTGGCTTGGTGTCCTGCAGGGAGAAAAGGGCAAATTAGGCCAGCTGTTCCCACTATGCGCTCAACTACAGGTGTCCAAGAAGCCTGCCAGCAATTGGACTCTGTTTGCTTATCTTGGTTTCATTTATAGCAGCCATCCTCTATATTGGATTTTTTTTTTTTTTGAGACTGAGTCTTGCTCTTTGCCCAGGCTGGAGTGCAGTGGTGTGCTCCTGTCTCGCTGCAACCCCTTCCACCTGAGATCAAGCAATTAGCGTGCTTCAGCCTTCCAAGTAGCTGGGATTACAGGCATTCACCACCATGCCCGGCTGATTTTTGTATTTTTTTAGGAGAGATGGGGTTTCACCATGTTGGCCAGGCTGGTATCCTGACCTCAAGTGATCTGCCCACCTCAGCCTCCCATAGTGTTGGGATTACAGGTATGAGTCACTGCACCTGGGCCTCATTTGAAATAATTGCCAACAGGGCCAGGCTTGGTGGCTCACGCCTGTAATCTCAACACTTTAGGAGGCTGAGGCAGGTGGAATACCTGAGGTTAGGAGTTCAAGACCAGCCCGGCCAACATGGTGAAACCCTGTCTTTAAAAAATAATAATGATTAATTGCCAACATTTAAAAATCAAGAGGCTTCATATAAAAGTCTGGATTTTGCCCAGGCACGGTGGCTTACGCCTATAATCCCAGCACTTTGGGAGGCTAAGGCGGGTGGATCACAAGGTCAAGAGATCAAGACCATCCTGGTAAACATGGTGAAACCCTGTCTCTACTGAAAATATAAAAATTGGCCGGGCGCGGTGGCTCAAGCCTGTAATCCCAGCGCTTTGGGAGGCCAAGGCGGGTGGATCACGAGGTCAAGAGATCGAGACCATCCTGGTCAACATGGTGAAACCCCGTCTCTATTAAAAATACAAAAAAAAAATTAGCTGGGCATGGTGGCACGTGCCTGTAATCCCAGCTACTCAGGAGGCTGAGGCAGGAGAATTGCCTGAACCCAGGAGGCGGAGGTTGCGGTGAGCCGAGATCGCGCCATTGCACTCCAGCCTGGGTAACAAGAGCGAAACTTCGTCTCAAGAAAAAATAAATAAATAAGTTAATTAAATTAAATAAATAAATAAATAAGTAAAAATTAGCTGAACATGGTGGCGCACACCTGTAGTCCCAGGTACTTGGGAAGCTCAGGCAGGAGAATTGCTTGAACCCAGAAGGCGGAGGTTGCAGTGAGCCGAGATCACGCCATTGCACTCCAGCCTGGGTAACAAGAGTGAAACTCCATCTCAAAAAAAAAAAAAAAAGTCTGGATTCCCGTTTCTTTAAACAACCATAAAAAGCACCCCATCAGCTGGGGGTGGTGGTTCGCGCCTATCATTCCAGCACTTCAGGAAGCTCAGGCAGGAGAAGTGCTGGAGCCCAGGAGTTTGAGACCAGCCTAGGCAACACAGCAACACCTTGTCTCTATTTAAAAAAAAAAAAAAAAAAAAGCAGTTTATCTGGAACATTGAACCTTCAATCCCACATGGCAGGAGTTAAAGTTCCCTTAACCAGCACCCAGAGAGTATCCTTTCTAGTTTGCTAGTATCTACTCTTCAGATTTGCTAGTTAGCATTTGAATTTGCAACCTTTGTTCTGTGGTCTTTATTGTGCATTAGTACCTGCAGAGGTGATATTTGCATGTTTGTGGAGCTTAAAAAGGTAATAGAAAAATACTATTTTTGACCTCCTGTTTCTTCGGCAAGATGGCTTTGCAATAAACACGTGCATACGCTTGGGTATTTGTAGGAAATGCTGTTGAAGAATCAAACTACATCTCGATGGGCCATTTCATTTATTACGTAGTCATTTAATTTTTGTGTGAAGTTCTTGTTTTATTGAACTTAATATTATGCCTCATTTGGAATCTGCTGTGAAGCTGTACAGTGTGGTTTCTTCTGGACATAACTTTATAAATGCTTATACTAATTACAGGTTTGATCATTCCGGCAAATTGTGTGTCTCCTCTTGTAAATCTCCTGTCAACTTCTGACCAGTCTCAACAGCTTGCGGTCCAACAGAAGCAGCTATGGCAACAGCATCACCCTCAGAGCATCACCAACTTGAGCAACGCGTAAAGAACAGACAGGTTTCAACATGGATGTATCTGAAATGCTGTTGAAGCATATCATTTGCATAAAAATCAGGGACAGTTTCCAAAGAATTATATATTTTTTTCAGTTGTGCTCTCTCTAGTTAGTTTTTTTGGGAGTAAGGACAAACCTGGAATAGATAGCAAAACTGAAAATCAGCAGTGCTGATGGTGGTACATATGTCTTTCCTTTTGCTTCTCCCCTGGTACTTCCCATCTGCTTTTACTTTGGGTAAGCAGAGGGGGATGTGTGCGTGCGTGTGTGTCAGTCTGTTTGTGAGTGTGTTAAAGGCTACAGACCACAGTTGGTTTAAAATGCTTGGAACTTCCCAAACTGGCTTTACTTTTATGTTTATACAGTGCTCAGGGTTAATGCAGTACATCCATGCCATTGCTGTGGGAGGTATCCCCGGATGCATGTGTTTTGAGTCTATAAATATAGAAAATATATATTGGTTTCTTTTTCCAACTTAATAGGTTTATTAAAGCATGAGACGAAAAGTTACATACCATGCATTCAGGTTATTTTCTAATTTTTTTTCTGACAGTGCATGTCTTTGAAAGCATGCGTAAACAAGATTAACACAGAAGTCGAGTAACAGAGAGAAACATTTGTTAGATGTACAGCATTGGTTATTGCATTTTTATAGTGTTTATACCTGGGTATTGCTTCTAACCCTGCAGACCCCTCCTGCCCCTTTTCCTCCCTGCCCTGTGTTTCTGGTCAAGGTAATGAGTACATACATTTTTCTGTGATAAAACTCTTAAAATTTAATTTTAATGTATTAATAGTATTCCTAATGTGTGCTGCAGAAATAGCTATAAGCCTCTTAAATTTACATTTTCAACTTAAAGGTAGTTTTAGAAGGAAGTACAAATTGGCTTTCATCCTGCAAACAATTGTTTTTTACTTCATTATCTTAATTTGCTTTGTCACTCTATAAAGGAAACAGTACTTGAGCTGTAGACAATGAGGAAACATTTGAGGCTTCTGCTGTATGTTTTTTGTTACTGTTGTTATTGTTGTTACTCAGTAACTTGAATATTGTTTAATGTGTTGTAAGACATTGTAGAGTTTATCTCAAGCTGTTAAAAATGGTAATGTACAAATGTGAATAGACACTTATCTATATAATATGGGTAAGTTTTGTTTCGCCTATAATAGATGTTTATAAAAACAAGTGAGGGGACAGTTGGTCTTTTTATTTCCTTTTCCTTCTTTCTTTTGCTTGCACAGGTTGCACTATTGAAAAATCGAGATTGTATAAACCTGGTAAAAAAGCTGCAAGATGCCAAAATCTTGTAGATGTCAAATAAAAAGTTATTATACTAACAAGAAGTGGACTCTTGTTTAGGCCCTCACTGGTGACCTTCAAAAGTAGTCTGTGACGGGGACTCTGCAGAACTTGTGTGTTGCCTCAGCATTCCAGTTAGCCTTAGAGTTTGGCTTAAAACCTATTGCTAAAATTTGAGATGGCATTGAGGGAAGGGGTAAAATGATAGTACTTCCGAATGTTTTTCAAGTTGAATTGTTCGCTTTGTTAACTTTTTAAACTTCTTGCAGAATTGGGTGAGACGTGTGTTAGCTGACAGAAACCTGGCAGAAAGCTTAGGATGTTCATCCTCTGTGTCTCTAGCCTGAGTTTGGTTATGTCAAGCTTACCCTAAGTTTTCTTAGGATTTATTTATTCTTGGTGCCTAAAAGAGTAAGTTGAAAGTACTTTCTGTTCTTCGGCACATTTTGCCCAGTGGATGCAACTTCTCTCCTCAGTCCAGTTCATATATCTCAGGCAGTGATCCATTTTCTGTCTCTTGTTAGGACCACTAGACCTGGCAGGCAGCCAAGAGCAGCACTGTCCCCACCTTCAGCAGAACTTCTCAGCTCATGTGTGTTTTTAAAGCAGTAGTCAGCTTCCATCAGCAATGCAAGTGTCCCCACTCCAGTGGAGGTACAGTCACTGGACCTGAGGAAGGGAAGAAGTACAGATCCTCCTCCAGTGAGACACAGTGACAGGATTGGGAAGGATCTTCTCTTGCAGGCTGTTGGCCCAACTCTTCTTTCTGTGTTACGAGGGCATCTTAATTTTTTATGGTGTTTTCAAAGCAACATATGCGGATTCCTTAGCATGCAGCTAATTGACACCCGCCATGGCTCATAATGTAATAACGTTTGCTCTGGACTAGCCATCTTTATACACAGGAGCATAGGTATCTTAATGTTCTTGTAGAACAGCTTACTCCCCCCCCCGCCCCGCCCAAATTAAAACAGAAAGGCCTGTGAAAGCCCTCTCAAAGCAGACCTCAAAAAGGCAACCCATGTGAATGGATGGGAGCCGGGGTGCTGCATGCCCAGGCTGATCATGGTGTGTGCCCTTCCCAGAGTTGCACCCGCCCCTTCAGGTGGACATCCAACCTTTACACTGTGCTCTTACAAAAGTCAGCGAGTTCGGGTCCACCACCCTATGAAGCTTCAGTATTCAAGGTCCTCTTCTATTAAAACCCAACTCTTGGCTGGGTGTGGTGGCTCACACTTGTAGTCCTAGCACTTTGGGAGGCTGAGACAGGCAGATCACTTGAGGCCAGGAGTTCGAGACCAGCCTGGCCAACATGGTGAGACCCCATTTCTACCAAAAAAATTAGCCACTGACTTCTGTAAAATACGTCCATTTATTCCAGGCTCTAAATGCCACACCTGAATCCAGAGGCCTTGTTTACCCTCATGTCCATTTTGCCTCTGCAATGCCTTTTTCTTCTTTTTAGCAATATGGCTCTGAGCACAAAGATTGGATTGGAAATTGTGTTGGTGTTTTCAGAGTTTACAGTGTCAGTTGTGCTGAAAACCACTTCCAGAGTCTAAAGCAGCTCAGATGTTATTTTTGGGGGAATTAGTGTTCCCCTAATTTAGCAGCCTCTGCACCTCAAGGTGTCTCTCTGTAGTTACTGAGATTATCCAGATATACTATCAATGATACAAATCCATAGAGGTATTACGCATTTCTTTAAACACAACTTGATTAAGAAGCAGATCTGTTAAGCAGTTTTCTTATTCTGCTAAATTGCAGTTAGACACTTCAGTATCTTCTCTTTACATGTGTATATAAATTAGCAGGAACCTGCATCCAAAGCAATGTAGTAGTGTGTGTGTATCTATGTATATTTATTCTAACTCAGCACTTCAGAAGCCTTTTTGAGTTACAACAATAAATCTTTTAGTTTGCTTCATCTATAGAGGTAAAAGTTCTATATTACCAAGCTCCACAGGAATATAGTATTTTAGAGGCACAATTTTCTGGCTGTAACCCCTGGGGCATTCCTTTGCTGGCCTGCATGGGATGCTATTAGAACAACTCTTTGCAGGCAAGAGAAGAAAGGGTACCAGGACAGCGTTCACAGTTGTAGAATGGGAGCTTTCTTCCTTCTCCCCTCCACTTTCATTTTAGCATGAAAGAAAGAAAAAAAAACAATAGATTCGAAATGATTGTTGCATCTCAATTCATGAAAGTAGGGGCAGAAGTTCCTTCTGGATCCTTTCCTTGACAAGCAGTCAAGAGGAAGGTCCTCATACACACGTACCTGCGTGGTATTTGGTAGTTTCTAAGATTGGTGCTACATAAGTGTTGCTGTTTGGCCGGGATCCTGTTAATGAACGTTTGGTTAGTTCAGGCCTCCCAGTGGCAAAGGCAGACACCGTGGTGATGGACATGTACTGACTCCCCTTCTTTGTGACTTCGGTGGCCCTGGCTATCACCACCCCCAGGCTTACTGCGCTCAGCCCACTTTGCTGCAGAAATGTAGCAAGGCTTCCATGTCAGGGCTACAGCTGAGAGTAAAAACTGTGCAAATAAAGGTCTCATTGGATGCCAATTGTCTGATACAAATGCAATGTCTTTTAAGTGACAGAAACACACCTAAATACCTGCAACTCAAGCTCTCTGGCTTTTTTTTTCTTTTTTTTTTCTTTTCTTTTTTTTTTTTTTTTGTGAGTACTTGAGACAGAATCCAAAACCCACCCTCTAATTTTATGATGTAATTATATATATGTACATAAATGTATATATATAGAAATGTCAAGTTCTTCTGAATTCTGAATGTAAATAATTCTTGTAAATTGGGACTCCGCCTACCTGTTTCTCCCTTTTCCCTCTTTCCTTCAGCTCTATTTATTCTTTTCTTGACTTTCCCATATGGGGCATCTTAGGACTTTTTTTCATTTAGAAAAGTATGGGAAACTTTTCATTTAGAAAAGTATTTGCTTCTGTATTTTAGAATTCAGTTTTGCATCTTTGCTGTAGAATTCCTGTCTGTTTCGTGTTCATGTTTTTTAATATGTCTGATTGTGTTTTACATTTTGATTACTATTTTTATTGTGTGCAATGCATCGTAATGGGGGTGTGCACTTGAGTGCTGTTTCTGATACTGTCATTGTATGACTAGTCTTGCTCATTTACGTTGTTCTTTGGAAGCTGTAGTGAGCCTGATGTTTTCACATTTTGAAAAATGCTTCCTGAGTAAGCTCCTCTAACTTCTTCAGTGCATTTGGGATCAAACTTAGCTCTTAGATCGGCAAGCCTGACTTGCTTCTACTTTTGCAATTTTTCTGGCCTGTACCATATTTCTTATCTTTGGCTTCCCACCTGATAGGAAAATCTTGCAGATTTGAAACAGTGGTTTCTGGCCTGCTGTTGCTGCTGCAAATTCCCTATGTTTATTTAAGAAGTTGGACCTATACTTTTAACCTATAAATAATGAGTAATTTACTTTGAAATGAACACAGGTAGTCTGCTGCTGTTACAACCTGTTGAGGATATTTATAGCAGGCAGGAGGCAGGCCTAGTGCGTTATTGGCAGGTGACTTTAGAGAATGTACATTAAGGAACAGTTGTCCTCCAAAAGAGAACCAGGCAACTGCTGCGGAGCCTCCTAGACTGACTCTGTTGGAGGGTTAGACAGGTGTGTGCCCACTGCCGTGCTGGCCCATGGGGTCCCTGAGCAGCTGTGCTCTCCACTCTTGTATTGGTGAGTGGATCTTGACTACATCAGTCAGAAGCCTAGAAGCGGAGCTAGATGGAGGCATTTTTAATCATTTGAGTTGGGAAGACCCGGATGGCTTATGAAAATGGTGTTGTTCAGCACCTGGGAGGCAGACATTGGATAGTTGTTCACAGTTTTGCACCCTGCAAGAAAATACTCCTCTGTAACTTTTGGGGAGGATTGCTATGAGCCTCTCTGGGGCCTTTCATTCATGTACAAGTTTCATTCATTACTATTCAACTTGGTAGACTTGGTGAAAATGTAAAAGCATTCTGCATTTGGATCAGTCTTGGGAACTAAATTTGTTGTGAATTTGGGCCTGTCACAGATTGCCTCCAGTGTGAATCCCCCACTCAGACCCTCTTTGCTCAGCCTCCCTCCGCAGCCCATGGGGAAGCTGTGCTGTGGTTGGCAGTGGGGCCATCTGGGCTGCAGCAATGTGGCAGGGCACAGTCCACCAAGACTGCCCCTCAGTGCAGGGTTGAGCAAGGGAAGAGGCAGGAAAATTTGGTTCTTTTTCATACTTAAAATTTAGGCATTCTCCAGAGTGAAGGCTACTCCGCAGGCCCCTGGTGAGAGCCTGCCTGGCTTTTCCGTTGCAGGCCCCTAACCAGTACCCTGCCCTTTTGGCCCATTTGTGCCTGGGCAGATGTTTCTGGCCAGTAGACACTGAAGGCCTTTTAGCTATGATAGTATTTATGGCACTGAAGAAGATAAAGAAGCTTGAGCCCTCTTTCTGACTCCCGCTTTATGGGACAGAGAGCTTTTTTTCTACATAACACATTGCAGTCTTACCGCTCTCAGAAAAATATCCTGTTCATGGTTTATATACTGATACTTGCAAACTACTGATAGGATTTTTCAATAACCACTTGTATCTTCCATCATCCATGAGAGGTGGGAAGAGGTACGCTGTATCTCTGCAATAAAACTTTGACCAGGTTCTACCTCCTCTGAGCAAAGGATACTTTTCTATGTAGGCGTACATTGTTCTCCTCTCCTGATCTGACATGGTGCACCTGGAGACAGCATCCGATGGAATCCAAAGACAACTTGAAACAAAGGTGGATGTCAGCTCTTGGTTTGTTTTCATTTCGTTCTCTTTTTTCAAAATCTCCCTTTCGCTCTCGCTCCTGTTGTGGAGTATCTGTCAGCGTGTGAAGGGTACACCCTGTTCCAGTGATACTGCACTGCTGCATCCAGCTTTTCGTGGGAACACAGTACGAAGCATCTGGAATTGATTATCCCAAACATTTTTGATATGTAACTTAAAAAAATTTGGTCTCATGCAATAAAAATGTACTGGCTGCATTTTAGCAAGGTTTACTCTTACAAGTGAAAATGATCAACCGTGAAGCGTAACAAATTCTGTATTTAGTTTTTTTTGTTGTTGTGGTTTTTGTTTTGTTTTTGTTTTTGTAAGATTCTTAAATAAATTAAATAAGAGTCACTGGTTGTGCTTTCTTTGGATGCTGTCTTTGCAGATCTCATGGACATCTTCGTAGTGTCTTTATAAAAGTGTTAAGTGCTATCACCGTGCCTTTGCAGGTGGCACAGACACTGAGGGAGCCAGCCAGGGTGGGGTGGTACCCAGGCCAGGTGCGGCGTGTGGGCCCGGAGTGGGCTGCTGTCTCAGACTGCCGTGGAAGGCGGTGGAAGGGAGAAAGGGGTGGGATGCAAGTGGGTATGTGAGCAGCATTTACTGCATGGCTTGTCTGGGAGTTTCTCTGTGATGTTGGAAATACTTTGGAGAGGCTAGGCCCTGTGACTCACTCCTGTAATCCCAGCACTTTGGGAGGCTGAGGCAGATGGATCAAGAGGTCAGGAGTTCAAAGACCAGCCTGGCCAAGATGGTGAAACCCCGTCTTTTCTAAAAACACAAAAGTTAGCCGGGCGTGGTGGCACACGCCTGTAATCACAGCTACCCAGGAAGGCTGAGAGGCAGGAGAATCACTTGAACCCGGGAAGTGGAGGTTGCAGTGAGCTGAGATTGCTACATTGCACTCTAGCCTGTGTTCTAGAGCAAGACTCCATCTCAGAAAAAGACTAAAAGAAATACTAGGGAGAAGCATATTCAGTTTGCAGCCTAATGTACGTAAGGGTATTCAAGCAAATTTGAAAATAGTGTTAATTAACGTTTAGGGGGGATTTAACCTCCCAAATAAATGATTGAGGACCAAGTGAAAAGTAAGTGTTTTAACTACAATTTGACTAAATATTTCTGTGTTGAGCTTGAAAACTGAAACAGGTTTTTAAATTTATAACCTTAATAAATTGGGTATTGGCCAGGCGCAGTGGCTCACTCCTGTAATCCCAGCACTTTGGGAGGCCCAGGCAGGCAGATCACCTGAGGTCAGGAGTTTGGGACCAGCCTGGCCAACATGATGAAACCCCGTATCTACTAAAAATACAAGAAAGTTAGCTGGCAGAGATGGCAGATGCCTGTGATCCTAGCTACTCAGGAGGCTGAGGCAGATAAATAATTAATTGGGTACTAACTTGTTTTTGTTTTGTTTTTTTGAACAGGGTCACTCTATTGTCCAGGCTAGAGTGCAGTGGTGTGATCTCAGCTCACTGCCACCTTTGCGTCCCGGGTTCAAGTGATTCTCCTGCCTCACCTTCCCAAGTAGCTGGGATTACAGGCGCCCGCCACCTCTCCCACTAACTCTGTATTTTTAGTAGAAACGGGTTTCACCATGTTGGCTAGGCAAGTCTTGAACTCCTGACCTCAGGTTATTCGCCCACCTTGGCCTCCCAGAGTGCTGGGATTACAGACTTAAATCACTGCACCGTGCTGGGTATTAATTTGAATAAGAAATAATGGCCAGTCCAGGTGGCTCACGCCTGTAATCCCAACACTTTGGGAGAACAAGGTGGGCGGATCACGAGGTCAGGAGTCCAAGACCAGCCTGGCCAATATAATGAAACCTCTACTAAAAATATAAAAATTTAGCTGGGTATGGTGGCACATGCCTGTAATCCCACCTACTCGGGAGGCTGAGGCAGGAGAATTGCTTGAACCCGGAGGCAGAGGTTGCAGTGAGTCAAGATCACGGCACTGCACTCCAGCCTGGCGGCAGTGAGACTCCATCTCAAAGCCAGATGCAGTGGCTCACACCTGTAATCCCAGCACTTTGGGAGGCCAAGGGGGTGGATCACTTGAGGCCAGGAGTTTGATACCAGCCTGGCCAACATGGTGAAACCCTGCTTCTACAGAAAACAGAAAAAAAAATAGTCGGGCATGGTGCCATGTGCTTGTGGTCCCAGCTACTTGGGAGGCTGAGGGGCAGGAAGATTGCCTGAGCTGGGAAGGTGGAGGCTGCAGTGACTCATTTTTGTGCCGCTGCACTCCAGCCTGAGTGACAAAGACAGACCTGTCTTAGGGGAGGAAGAGATGAAAGAGCAAACTGGATTGGCCCCCTTGTGTTTTGCTGTTAGAATTCCAAGCTGCTTTGATCTTCCCTCAGGGTTTTGTTCTGTGGTCTCAGTTTCTGCTTCACCTTGGGTTGGCCTGGGCCTGCGCCCTGTTGACATTTGGGCCGGGTCATTCTTTCCTGTGGGGGTCCCCTGGGCACTGTGGGGTGTCGAGCAGCACCCCTGGCTTCCACCCGCAGATGACAGGCGCACACATCATCCTCACATTTGTAACAACCCAAAATGTCTCTGGACATTGGCAAATATCCCTTAGGGGCAAAATCAACCCTGATTCTCTCTAGGCAAAGTAGTCATAGGGGAGAAAGCTGGTGTGTGTGTGTACACGTGCGTGTGTGGTTGTGTGTGTGTGTGTGTGTGTGTGTGTGGTTTTTACATAGAACAAGCCTCATGAACAAAGGGCACCACCCCCGAGATACAGAAAATACAAATGTTAACTGGCTGGGGGTTTGGAGTATGTACAATATAATTTCCATAAGGATGAATATTTATCAGCTAGTCATTTGGGAGCATGATGTAAAGAAGCCATCTGTGGAGGCCTTTATGAGAGAGAAGAGGCTAAAAGAAATGTGCAGAATGCTTATTTTTAGAGTCCAATTTTCAGCAAGTTGGCTTCATCCTCTAAAGCTGCCCACTCTGGGTGGTAAGTACCTTACTGGGTTAAGAGAGGCAAGTGCCACATTATTGGGTCCAAATCATCATCATCTTTTTTTTTTTTTTTTTTTTTTTTTTTCTGAGACAGAGTTTCACTCTTGTCATTCAGGCTGGAATGCAGTGGTGCGATCTCAGCTCACTGCAACCTCTGCCTCCCAGGTTCAAGGGATTCTCCTGCCTCAGCCTCCTGAGTAGCTGAGACTACAGGTGCCTGCCCCCATGCCCAGCTAATGTTTGTATTTTTAGCAGAAATGGGGTTTCACCATATTGGTCAGGCTGGCTTTGAACTCCTGACCTCAGGCGATCCCATCTGCCTCAGCCTCCCAAAGAACTGGGATTACAGGTGTGAGCACCACACCCAGGTTATGTGACTTTTTTGATTGACCATTTCCGGTACCTACCAGCACATGACAGAAGACAACAGGCAGGTGAGAATACGCAGTGAAAATTGTCTTTCTGCTCCTGCCACCGTGCCCCTGGCCCCTTTCCAAGCAATGTTCCTCCATTTCTTCAGTGTCCCTTCTTGGGAAACTTTAGAGAGCAATTTTTTTTTTCTTTTTTTTGCAACAGGGTCTCTGTTGCCCAGGCCGGAGTACGGTGGCACAATCATGGCTTACTGCAACCTTGACCTCCTGGCCCTAAGAGATCCTCCTGCCTCAGCCTCCCGAGTAGTTGGGACTACAGGTGCGCACCCCCATGGCCTGGCTAATGTTTTTGTATTAAAAGATTTCTAGGATGGGGTCTTGCTGTGTTGCCCAGGCTGGTCTCGAACTCTTGGGCTCAAGCGAACCTCTGGCCTCAGCCTCCCAAAGTGTTGGGATTACAGGTGTGAGCTACTGCACCCAGCCAATGTAAATTCTTAAGAGTCACAAAAAATGCTTGAACTTATATTGCTCACCTTTGGTTATGGGTAAGATCAGTTTTCACAAAGATTGATGTGCAAGCCTTTAATGACTGGAGAAACCACAACCATGTAATTGTAGGAAACGCAACAGCAGGAAGCTGGAAGTCAGGTGTTCTGTCTTAGGAACAAGAGGTCGCTGGTCTTAGGAACAAGAGGTCGCTGCAGTCTCTTCCGTCGCCATTCCTAGATACAGGTAAATTATGCAAAGCTCTCAATTCCTGCATTGATGCTGGATTTCGGTTTAGCTTTCTTTTCCCACAGTTTTTACTTTTTGTGTGTATGTCTTATTTGGTGGTATTGATATGAAGATAGGTTTATTATGTCCTCAAATGTCCTATTTTCCCTCCTGCCTATAGGGAAACAGGCTTAAGAAACAAACTTGTGGCCGGGCGTGGTGGCCCACACCTGTAATCCCAAAACTTTGGGAGGCTGAGGCAGGCGGATCACCTGAGATCAGGAGTTCGTGACCAGCCTGGCCAACAAGCTGAAACCCCGTCTCTACTAAAACTACAAAAATTAGCCAGGTGTGGTGGCGGGCACCTGTAATCTCAGCTACTCAGGAGGCTGAGGCAGGAGAATTGCCTGAACCCAGGAGGCGGAGGTTGTGGTGAGCCGAGATCGCACCATTGCACTCCAGCCTGGGTAACAAGAGCAAAACTCTGTCTCAAAAAAAAAAAAAAAAGAAACTTGTGTGGACTAAAACAGGGATTGGCAAACTATGGCCCGTGGGTTACGTCCAGCCACCACCTGCTTTTCATTGGCTTTGCAAGCTGAGAAAGGTTTTGAGAACATTTTTAAGTGGTTGGAAAAAATAAAAAGAATATTTTTTAACATGTGACAAGTATGTGAAATTCAAATTTTAGTGTCCATAAATAAAGTTTTATTGGAACACAGCCATGCCCATTCTCTTATGTATTGTCTCTGGCAGCGTTAGAGCTACGACAGTACCGTTGCATAGTTACAGAGCCTATATGGCCTACAAAGCCTGAAGTATTAATATTTGTGTTCCAACCCTTTATGTAAAAGGCTTGCCAGCTCCTGGTCTAAAAACAAGAATAATGGCAGAAAGAAAACTGAAAATTAGGGCTGGAAATGGTGGCTCATGCCTATAGTTCCAACACTGTGGGAGGCCAAGGTGGATGGATTGCTTGAGACCAGGAGTTCGAGACCAGCCTGGGCAACATAGGAAGACGTCATCACTACAAAAAATAAAAACGGGGCGTGGTGGCTTACACCTGTGGTCCCAGCTACTCAGGAGGCTGAGGTGGGAGGATCTTACAAGCTCAAGATGTAAAAACAAAAAATAAGTAAATTTTTTTTTTTTTTTTTTTTTTTTTAAATAGAGACAGGGTTTCACCTCCTTGGTCAGGGTGGTTTCGAACTCCTGACCTTAGGTGATCCACCCACCTCTGCCTCCCAAAGTGCTAGGATTACAGGCGTGAGCCACCATGCCCAGCCAAAAGCATTTATTTAGAAAGATTGGTCTCTTTTTTTTTTTTTGAGATGGAGTCTTGCACTGTCACCAGACTGTAGTGCAGTGGCTCGATCTCAACTCACTGCAATCTCCACCTCCTGGGTTCAAGCAATTCTCCTGCCTCAGCCTCCTGAGTAGCTGGGACTACAGGCATGCGCCATCACGCCCAGATAATTTTTTTGTATTTTTAGTAGAGATAGGTTTCACCATGTTGGCCAGGATGGTCTCAATCTCCTGACCTCCTGCTCTGCCTGCCTCAGCCTCCCAAAGTGCTGGGATTACAGGCATGAGCCACCAAGCCCAAGTAAATTTTTTTTCCTTTTTTTTTTTTTTTTTTTTTTTTTTTACAGGATTAGACCCCTGATCATAGCCCATATTGATAAAAGGGATGGGTGTATGTCCCGAGTACACAAACCACATTGGAATCAGTAACTGTGAGGTCTTAGTCATGATGCTTCATCCACAGCTTTTTAGGCTGTCAGATGATGGGTCTGGCCACCTACATGACTAGTTTTTTTTTGAGACAGACTCTTGTTCTGTTGCCCAGGCTGGAGTGCAGTGGCGTGATCTTGGCTCACAGCAATCTCCACCTCCCAGGTTCAAGCAATTTTCCTGCCTCAGCCTCCGAGTAGCTGGGATTGCAGGCGCCCACCACCATGCCTGACTAATTTTTGTGTTTTTTTTGCAGAGATGGGGTTTCACTATCTTGGTCAGATCTTTATCTCCTGACCTCATGATCCACATACTTCGTCCTCCCAAAGTGCTGGGATTACAAGTGTGAGCCACCACACCTGGCTTATGGCTAGATTCTTTTTTTTTTTGAGACGGGGTTTCACTCTTGTTACCCAGGCTGGAGTGCAATGGCGCAATCTCGGCTCACCGCAACCTCCACCTCCTGGGTTCAGGCAATTCTCCTGCCTCAGCCTCCTGAGTAGCTGGGATTACAGGCACGTGCCACCATGCCCAGCTGATTTTCTGTATTTTAGTAGAGACGGGGTTTCACCATGTTGACCAGGATGGTCTTGATCTCTTGACCTCGTGATCCACCCGCCTCGGCCTCCCAAAGTGCTGGGATTACAGGCGTGAGCCGCCACGCCCGGCCCATGACTAGATTCTTACATCAGTGGTCTTCAAACCTTTTTGGTCACATATTCCAGATACAAAAGATTTCTGGACCACGCATGGTGACCCACACCTGTAATCCCAGCACTTTGGGAGGCTGAGGTGGGTGGGTCATGAGGTCAGAGCTTTGAGACCAGACTGGCCAACATGGTGAAGCCCTGTCTCTACTTAAAAATAAAAAAATTTAAGCCGGGTGCGGTGGCTCAAGCCTGTAATCCCAGCACTTTGGGAGGCCGAGGCGGGTGGATCACAAGGTCAAGAGATCGAGACCATCTTGGTCAACATGGTGAAACCCCGTCTCTACTAAAAATACAAAAAAAATAGCTGGGCATGGTGGTGCGTGCCTGTAATCCCAGCTACTCAGGAGGCTGAGGCAGGAGAATTGCCTGAACCCAGGAGGCGGAGGTTGCGGTGAGCCGAGATCGCGCCATTGCACTCCAGCCTGGGTAACAAGAGCGAAACTCCGTCTCAAAAAAAAAAAAAAAAATAAGGGCCGGGCGCGGTGGCTCAAGCCTGTAATCCCAGCACTTTGGGAGGCCGAGGCGGGTGGATCACAAGGTCAAGAGATCGAGACCATCCCGGTCAACATGGTGAAACCCCGTCTCTACTAAAAATACAAAAAAATCAGCTGGGCGTGGTGGTGCGTGCCTGTAATCCCAGCTACTCAGGAGGCTGAGGCAGGAGAATTGCCTGAACCCAGGAGGCGGAGGTTGCGGTGAGCCGAGATCGCGCCATTGCACTCCAGCCTGGGTAACAAGAGCGAAACTCCATCTCCAAAAATAAATAAATAAATAAATAAATAATAAAAAATAAATAAAAAATAAAATAAAATAAAAAATAAAAATAAAAAAATTAGCCGGGCATGGTGGCACACACCTGTAATCCCAGCTACCTGAGAGACTGAGGCAGGAGAATTGCTTGAACCCAGGAGGCAGAGGTTGCCGTGAGCCGAGAGCACGCCATTGCACTCCAGCCTGGGGACGAAGAGCAAGACTCCATCTCAGAAATAAATAAATAAATAAATAAATTAATTAATTTAATTAAATGAAAATTAGCTGACATGGTGGAGCATGCCAGTAGTCCTAGCTACTCAGGAGGCTGAGGCAGGAGAATCACTTGAATCTGGGAGGCAGAAGTTGCTGTGAGCCGAAATTGCACCACTGTACTCCAGCTTGGGCAACAGAGCTAGACTCCATCTCAAAAAAAAAAGGGTCAGGCACAGTGGGTCACGCCTGTAACCCCAGCACTTTGGGAGGCCAAGGTGGGCGGATCACCTGAGGTCGGGAGTTCAAGTCCAGCCTGACCAACATGGAGAAACCTTGTCTCTACTAAAAATACAAAGTGAGTCAGGCATGGTGGCGAATGGCTGTAATCACAGCTACTCAGGAGACTGAAGCAGGAGAATCATTTGAACCCAAGAGACAGAGGTTGCGGTGAGCCGAGATCATGCCACTGCACTCCAGCCTGGGCAACAGAGCGAGAGTCCATCTCAAAAAAAAAAAGAAAAAAAATTTCTAGGCTGGGCGTGGTGGCTCACGCCTATAATCTTTGGGAGGCCAAGGTGGGAGGATCTTGAGCCCAGGAGTTCAAGACCAGCCTGGACACATGGCAAGACCCCATCTACAAAAATACAAAAATTAGTTGGGTGTAGTGGTGCACACCTGTAGTCCCAGCTACTTAAGAGGTGGGGGTGGGAGGATTTTTTGAGCCTTAGAGGCAGAGGCTGCAGTGAGCCAAGGTAGTGCCATGCACTCCAGCCCAGTTGACAGAGCGAGGGACACTGAAGAAAAAAGAAAGTTTCCAGGGCATACCTCCACCTCTAGTATTGTTTATTAGTTTACTTGTAAGCTATAGTGGGCTACTGTCCTGAAATGTATGCTGTATACCCCACATAAATAGGAGCTCTAATGTTTCCCCTTGTGGGTCACCTTTCTCACCACCTGGGGTAGGCAGAGCCCGTGTGGGAGCTGATTGCTTCAGTGTTGGAAGGAATCAGTTCCAGAATAATTTAAGGGCTTCCTCTCTCTATTTTTTTTTTTTTTTTTTTGGAGCCTGAGTCTCACTCTGTTGCCCAGGCTGGAGTGCAGTGGCACGATCTCTGCTCACTGCAACCTCTGCCTCCCAGGTTCAGGCAATTCTCCTGCTTCAGCCTCCCAAGTAGCTGAGATTACAGGCACGTGCTACTGTGCCCAGATAATTTTTCTATTTTTAGTAGAGATGGGTTTCACCATACTGGCCAAGCTGGTCTTGAACTCCTGACCTTGTGATCTGCCTGCCTCGGCCTCTCAAAGTGCTGGAATTACAAGCGTGAGCCATCGAGCCTGGCCTGGGCTGTTTTTTTTGTTTGACACAGGGTTTCATGTGTTGCCATGCTGTGGAGTGCAGTGGTGTGACCTCAGCTCACTACCACCTCCACCTCCCAGGTTGAACTGATCATCCCATCTCACTCTCCTGAGTAGCTGGGATTACAGACATGTGCCAGCACACTCGGCTAATTTTTTTTTTTTTTTTTTTTTTTTTTTTTTTTAGATAGAGTTTCGCTCTTGTTACCCAGGCTGGAGTGCAATGGTGCAATCTTGGCTCACCGCAACCTCCGCCTCCTGGGTTCAGGCGATTCTCCTGCCTCAGCCTCCTGAGTAGCTGGGATTACAGGCACGTGCCACCATGCCCAGCTAATTTTTTGTATTTTTAGTAGAGACGGTTTCACCATGTTGACCAGGATGGTCTCGATCTCTTGACCTTGTGATCCACCCGCCTCAGCCTCCCAAAGTGCTGGGATTACAGGCTTGAGCCACCGCGCCCTGCCAAATTTTTGTATTTTTGGTAGAGTCAGTGTTTGGCCACATTGCTCAGGCTGGTCCGAAACTCCTGAGCTCAAGTGATTTGTACACCTTAGTCTCCCAAAGTACTGAGATGTCAGACGTGAGCAACTGCTCCTGGCCAACTGCTGGTGTTTTTTGTCAAGAGAAAATGGCGGGCCGGGCGCGGTGGCTCAAGCCTCTAATCCCAGCACTTTGGGAGGCCAAGGCGGGTGGATCACGAGGTCAAGAGATCGAGACCATCTTGGTCAACAAGGTGAAACCCCGTCTCTACTAAAAATACAAAACATTAGCTGGGCATGGTGGCGCGTGCCTGTGATCCCAGCTACTCAGGAGGCTGAGGCAGGAGAATTGCCTGAACCCGGGAGGCGGAGGTTGCGGTGAGCCGAGATCGCGCCATTGCACTCCAGCCTGGGTAACAAGAGCGAAACTCCGTCTCAAAAAAAAAGAAAAAAGAGAAAATGGCACGTGTTACCTATCTTCTAAGGACATGAAGTGTTGAGAGAATCCTTCGTGATCCAGCCTATCAAGCCTCCCTGATCTTACAGATGAAACTAAGGCCTAGGGAGGTCAAACAAATTCTCTGAGGCCGAAAGAAGTAAGGTTTATGGCAGATCTGGAGCTACAGCTTGTTTTCTGATGTTCTTCATGCTGCAGTCATTCCCTGGGCTTCCTTCTCTCACCATTGACATGTCTGCTCCCTCCCTGGTAAGCCACTCTGTGAAATAGCCATTGAACCAGTTAAGAACCACTCTAGGCCAGGCACAGTGGTTCACGTCTGTTATCCCAGCACTTTGGGAGGCAGAGGCTGGAAAATTGCTTGAGCCTAGGTATTCAAGATCTGTCTGGGCAACATGGTAAAATCCCACTTCTACTAAAATAACAAAAATTAGCCGGGCATGGTGGAGCACGCCAGTAGTCCCAGCCACTCTGAAGGCTGAGATACCACAATGGCGTGAACCTGTGAGGCAGAAGCTACCGTGATCCAAGATTGTGCCACTGCTTTCAAGCCTGAGCAACGGAGCGAGACCCTAGAAAAAGGAGGCCAGGCGTGTGGCTCATGCCTGTAATCTCAGCACTTTGGGAGGCCAAGGCAGGTGGATCACCTGAGGTCGGGAGCTCGAGACCAGCCTCACCAACATGGAGAAACCTTCTCTCTACTAAAAATACAAAGTTAGCTGGGTGTGGTCACACACGCCTGTAATCCTAGCTCCTTGGGAAGCTGAAGTAGGAGAATTGCTTGAACCTGGGAGGTGGAAGTTGCAGTGAGCCAAGATTGCGCCATTGCACTCCAGCCTGGGCAACAAGAGCAAAACTTCATCAAAAAAAAAAAAAGAAAGAAAGAAAGAAAGAAGAAGAAAAAGGATTTGACCGTCAGCCAGCATGATGGCTCACTCCTGTAATCCCAGCACTTTGAGAGGCCAAGGCAGGTGGATCACCTGAGGTCAGGGGTTCAAGCCTAACCTGGCAAACATGGTGAAACCCTGTCTTTACTAAAAATACAACAATTAGCTGGGTGTCGTGTTGCATGCCTGTAATTCCAGCTACTTGGGAGGCTAGGGCAGGAGAATTGCTTGAACCTGGGAGGCAGAGGTTGCAGTGAGTTGAGATCACACCACTGCACTCCAATCTGGATGACAGAGTGAGACTTTGTCTCACAAAAAAATAAAAAAACCTTTTGACAAAGTCCAACAGCTTTACATATTCAAAATATTCAACAAACTAGGAATAGAAGGGAACTTCCCGGGCTGGGCACAGTGGCTCACGCCTATAATCCCAGCACTTTGGGAGGCTACGGCAGGCAGATCACTTGCGGTCAGGAGTTTGAGACCAGCGTAAGCAACATAGGGAAACTCCATCTCTACTAAAAATGCCAAAAAATTATCCAGGCTTGGTGGTGGGCACCTGTAATCTCAGGTACCTGGGAGGCAGAGGCAGGAAAATTGCTTGATCCCAGGAGGCAGAGGTTGCAGTGAGCTGAGATTGTGCCACACTATACTCCAGCCTGGCAACAGAGTGAGACTGTGTCTCAAAAAAAAAAAAAGAAGAAGAAGAAGGGAACTTCCTTAGAGGAATCTACGGAAAGCCCACAACTAACTCATATTTAGTCATGAAAAACTGTTATCTTTCCCCCTAAGATCAGGCACAAGACATTCCTCTCCCCACTTCTATTCACTATTGTACTGGAGGTTCTAGTTAAAGTAATTAGGCAAGAAAGAGACATAAAAGATACCTAATTTGAAAAAGAAGTAAACTATTTGCAGATGACTTGATGTTATATATAGAAAACACCAAAGAATCCAAACACACAAACTGTTAGAACTAACAAGTGAGTTCAGGAAAGTTGCAGGAGACAAGATCAATATACAAAAATCTGTTGTATTTCCATACACTAGCAATGAACAACAACAACAAAAAAAAAACCAAATTGGCCAGGCATGGTGGCTCACTCCTGTAATCCCAGCACTTTGGGAGGCCAAAGCAGGTAGATCATGAGGCCAGGAGTTAGAGACCAGCCTGGCCAACATGGTGAAACCCTGTCTCTACTAAAAATAGAAAAAGTTAGCGGGAGAGGTGGCAGGTGCCTGTAATCCTGGCTACTCTGGAGGCTGAGGCAGGAGAATCACTTCCCAGGAGGCAGAGGTTGCAGTGAGCCTAGATTGTGCCATTGCATTCCAGTCTGGGCGACAGGGCGAGGCACCGTCTCAAAAAAAAAAAAAAAAAGAAAAAAGGCTGCTTGCCATTGCTCACGCCTGTAATCCTAGCACTTTGGGAGGCCAAGGTGGGCAGATCTCGAGGTCAAGAGATGGAGAGCATCCTAGCCAACATGGTGAAACCCCATCTTTACTAAAAATACAAAAATTAGCTGGGCGTGGTGGTGTGTGCTACTCAGGAGGCTGACGCAGGAGAGTTGCTTGAATCGGGAGGCAGAGGTTGCAGTGAACTGAGATCTCTCCATCGTACTCCAGCCTAGGCGAATGAGCAAGACTCGATCTCAAAAAAACAAAAACAAAACTTCTATTTACAATAGCATCCAAAATAATAAAATACTTAGGAATAAAAAAAAAATAAAGGCATTACGCTGAAAACTATGGAATATTTTTTATTTTTATTTTTTGAGATGGTTTCGCTCTTGTTACCCAGGCTGGAGTGCAATGGCGCGATCTTGGCTCACCGCAACCTCCCGTCTCCTGGGTTCAAGCAATTCTCCTGCTTCAGCCTCCCAAGTAGCTGGGACTACAGGTGTGCACCACCATGCCCAGCTAATTTTTGTGTTTTTAGTAGAGACGAGGTTTCACATGTTGACCAGGATGGTCTCAATCTCTTGACCTCGTGATCCACCTGCCTCAGCCTCCCAAAGTGCTGGGATTATAGGCGTGAGCCACCGCGCCTGGCCTAGAACATTGTTGAAGTTAAAAAAAATTAAATAAGACCTAAAATTATGGAAGGAGATCCTGTGTTCATGGATTGGAAGACAAAATTGCAATTAAAATAGCAATACTCCCTAAATAGATATACAGATTTAATACAAGCTCATCAAAATTCCAATTGTCTCTTTTTTTTTTTTTTTTTTTAAGACAGGGATAAGCTGATCCTAAAACTCATATGGAAATAAATGCAAGTAACCCAAAATAGCCAAAAACCGTCTTGAAAAAGAAGAACAAAGTTGGAAGACTCATACTTCCCAATTTCAAAACTTACTATAAAGCCACAGAAATCGAGGCAGCATGATACTGGTATAAGGATAAACAAGTTAACAACAACAACAAAGGATAAACAAGTTGAACAGTGGAATGGAATTGAGAGCCTGGAAATACACTGTCACATTCATCATCAATTGATTTCCTGCAAGGGCATCAAGACAATTCAGTGAAGGAAAGAAATAGTTTTTTAAACAAAATGTACTGAGAGAACTGGATATCCACATGTAAAGAATGAGTTCAGATCCATCTTGAACATTATACAAAAATTAACTAAAAATGCTTTGGGAGGATGTGGCGGGCAGATCACCTGAGGTCAGGAGTTCAAGACCAGCGTGGCCAACATGGTAAAACCCTATCTCTACAAAAATACAAAAATTAGGCTTGGTGCTGTGGTGGCTTACGCCTGTAATCCCAGCACTTCGGGAAGCCAAGGCAGGAAAATCGCAAGGTCAGGAGATCAAGACCATCCTAGCCAATATGGTGAAACTCCGTCTCTACTAAAAATTTAAAAATTAGCTGGGCATGGTGGTGCGTGCCTGTAGTCCTAGCTAGGCAGGATAATCTCTTGAACACAGAAGATGGAGGTTGCAGTGAGCCAAGATCGTGCCACTGTACTCCAGCCTGGCGACAGACCAAGACTGCGTCTCAAAAAAAAAAAAAAAAAGGCCGGGCGCGGTGGCTCAAGCCTGTAATCCCAGCACTTTGGGAGGCCGAGGCGGGTGGATCACGAGGTCAAGAGATCGAGACCATCCTGGTCAACATGGTGAAACCCCGTCTCTACTAAAAATACTAAAAATTAGCTGGGCATGGTGGCGCGTGCCTGTAATCCCAGCTACTCAGGAGGCTGAGGCAGGAGAATTGCCTGAACCCAGGAGGCGGAGGTTGCGGTGAGCCGAGATCGCGCCATTGCACTCCAGCCTGGGTAACAAGAGCGAAACTCCGTCTCAAAAAAAAAAAAAAAAAAAAAAAAAATTATCTGGGCATGACTGTGGGTGCCTGTAATCCCAGCTACTCGAGAGGCTGAGGTAGGAGAATTTCTTGAACTCAGAAGGCGGAGGTTTCAGTGAGCCGAGGTCAAGCCGTTGCACTCCAGCCTGGGCAACAGGGCGAGACTCTGTCTTAAAAAGCCAGGTGTGGTGGCTCATGCCTGTAATCCCAGCACTTTGGGAGGCCAAGGTGGGTGGATCACCTGAGGTCAGGAGTTCCAGACCAGCCTAACATGGTGAAACCATGCTAACATGGTGAAACCCTGTCTCTACTAAAAATATTTAAAAAAAAAAAAATTAGCTGTATATGGTGGCAGGCAACTGTAATACCAGTTACTTGGGAGGCTTAGGTAGGAGAATTGTTTGAACCCTGGAGGCAGAGGTTGCAGTGAGCCAAGATCGTGCCACTGCACTCCAGCCTGGACGACAGAGTGAGACTTAGTCTCAAAAATTAAAAAGAAGGGCCGGGCATGGTGGCTCAAGCCTGTAATCCCAGCACTTTGGGAGGCCGAGGCGGGTGGATCACGAGGTTGAGAGATCAAGACCATCCTGGTTAACATGGTGAAACCCCGTCTCTACTAAAAATACAAAAAATTAGCTGGGCATGGTGGCACATGCCTGTAATCCCAGCTACTCAGGAGGCTGAGGCAGGAGAATTGCCTGAGCCCAGGAGGCGGAGGTTGCGGTGAGCCGAGATCGCGCTATTGCACTCCAGCCTGGGTAACAAGAGCGAAAATCCGTCTCCAAAAAAAAAAAAAAAAATTAAAAAGAAAAAAAGAAAATCCTAAAAATGGATCAAAGACCTAAATGTAAGAATAAAAACTACAAAACTCTTATTTATTTGTTTGTTTATTTATTTATTAAAGATGGGGTTTCACCATGATGGCCAGGCTGGTCTTAAACTCCTGACCTCAGGTGATTCACCCACGTTGGCCTCCCAAAGTGTTTAGGATTACAGGCGTGAGCCACCACGCCCAGCCAAAAACTAAAACTCTTTAAATAAAATGGGTGATACCGGGTAGGTAGCTCACACCTGTAATCCCAGCACTTTGGGAGGCTGAGGCAGACAGATCATGAGGTCAGGAGTTTGAAACCAGCCTGGCCAGCATAATGAAACCACGTTTCTACTAAAAATACAAAAAAATTAGCTGGGCCTTGGTGGTGCACGCCTGTAGTCCCAGCTACTATGATGGCTGAGGCAGGAGAATTGCTTAAACCCAGGAAGCAGAGGTTGCAGTGAGCTGAGATCACGCCACTGTTTGTTCTCCAGCCTGGCGACAGAGGGAGACTCCATCTCAAAAAAAAAAAAAAAAAAAAAAAAAAAAAGCGTGCAGTTGCAGTTACTATGGAAAGCATTTTGGCAGTTCCTCAAAAAGTGAAAAAAGAGTTATTATTTGACTCACCACCTCCATTCCTGAGTATAAACCCAAAGGAAGTGAAAACATATTCTCACAAAAGCTTGTACACAAATGACCATAGCAGCATTCTTCATCATAGCCATCACAGCCAAAAAGCAGAAACAACTCAAATGTAAACCACTGATTAATGGATAAACAAAGTGCAGTACATTCGTATCATGGAATAGTATTCAGAGGAAAGAATTGCTGCAATGCTACCTGCTACAACGTGGATGAACCTTGAATCATGTATGCCAAGTGAAAGAAGCCAGACACAAAAGACGACATAGCATATCATCGTATTTACATAAAATGTCCTGAATAGGAAATCCAAGTAAATTAGTAGTTGCCTAAAGCTGGAGAGAAAGAATGAGAAGTGACTACTACAGGGTATGGAGTTTATTTTTATTTATTTATTTATGAGACAGAGTTTTGCTTCGTCGCCCAGGCTGGAGTGCAGCGGTGAGATCTCGGCTCACTGCAACCTCTGCTTCCCAGGTTCAAGTGATTCTCCTGCCTCCACCTCCCAAGTAGCTGGAATTACAGGCATGTGCCACCATGCCCAGCTAATTTTGTATTTTTAGTAGAGATGGAGTTTGTCCACGTTGGTTAGGCTGTTCTTGAATTCCCGACCTCAGGCAATTTGCCCACCTCAGCCTCCCAAAGCGCTGGGATTACAGGCGTGAGCCACAGCGCACAGCCTGTATTCTTTTTTCTTTTCTTTTCTTTTTTATTTTTTTTGAGACAGAGTTTCGCTCTTGTTACTCAGGCTGGAGTGCAATGGCGCGATCTCGGCTCACCGCAACCTCCGCCTCCTGGGTTCAGGCAATTCTCCTGCCTCAGCCTCCTGAGTAGCTGGGATTACAGGCACGTGCCACCATGCCCAGCTAATTTTTTGTATTTTTTAGTAGAGACAAGATTTCACCATGTTGACCAGGATGGTCTCGATCTCTTGACCTCGTGATCCACCCGCCTTGGCCTCCCAAAGTGCTAGGATTACAGGCGTGAGCCACCGTGCCCGGCCCAGCCTGTATTCTTTTTTATTTTTATTTATTTATTTATTTAATTTTTTTTTTTGAGACAGAGTTTCGCTCTTGTTACCCAGGCTGGAGTGCAATGGCGCGATCTCGGCTCACCGCAACCTCCGCCTCCTGGGTTCAGGCGATTCTCCTGCCTCAGCCTCCTGAGTAGCTGGGATTACAGGCACGTGCCACCATGCCCAGCTAATTTTTTTGTATTTTTAGTAGAGACGGGGTTTCACCATGTTGACCAGGATGCTCTCGATCTCTTGACCTCGTGATCCACCCGCCTCAGCCTCCCAAAGTGCTGGGATTACAGGCTTGAGCCACCGTGCCTGGCCTCTTTTTTATTTTTTTAATGATTAATAGATGTTTTATTTAGGCAGGAATTCGTATAGTCATCATTGCCAGATTTAATATGAGAGTCTAAATGTTCAATCCAATTTTCCTTCCCAGATACGTTTTTCTTTCCTATCCTTGTCAGTTTTGAAAACATAATACCAGCTGAGGGGCCAAATCCAAACATAGCTCCCATGAGTGAGTTTTTAGGAGTGGGTCTGAAATTAGGATAGACGTTTGTTATTCTTGCACAGGTCCAACGAACCAAGGCAGGATTTTTGACGGGTCCTCAGCAGTTGGGGTCATTGTACTGAAGCAGGTACTCTCGTTTCAGCCAGGACCTAACAGCCAACTGCTTGCCTTGCGCCTGCCGGGTTTCCGGAGATATGTTTATAGTTTGGGAAGGACATCGAGGTGACCCAAGGCACAACTGCGCCTGCACAATTCTCCAGCCTGTATTCTTAGTAAAGGATGAGGAGGGCAGATCATGAGGTCAGGAGTTTGAGACCAGCCTGACCAACATAGTGAAACCCCGTCTCTACTAAAAACACAAATATTAGCCAGGTGTGGTGGTACCCTCTTGTAATCTCAGCTACTCAGGAGGCCGAGGCAGAAGAATTGCTTGAACCCTTGAGGCAGAGGCTGCACTGAGAGACTGCACCTCTGCACTCCAGCCACAGAGCAAGTCTAGGCTACAGAGCAAGACTCAATCTCAAAAAAATAAAAATAGGCGGGCACAGGGGCTTACACCTGTAATCCCAGCAGTTTGGGAGGCCGAGGTTGGTGGACTGTTTGAGGCCAGGAGTTTGAGACCAGCCTGGGCAACATGGTGAAACCCCATTTCTACTAAAAATACAAAAATTATCTGGGCATGGTGTGGGGCGCCTATTATTCCAGCTACTCAGGAGACTGAGGCAGGAGAGTTGCTTCAATCTGTCAGGCAGGTGCAGTGAGCTGAGATTGTGCCACTGCACTCCAGCCTGGGTCACAGAGCAAAACTCCGTCTCTAAATAAATAAATAAATAAATAAAATAAAAATAAAACAGGGTGGGCCGAGCACAGTGGCTTACGCCTTCAATCCCAGCACGTTGGGAGGCTGAGGCAGGCGGATCACCCAAGGTCAGGAGTTTGAGACTTGCCAGCATGGCAAAACCCTGCCTGTACTAAAAATACAAAAGTTGTGGTGGCGGGCACCTATAATCCCAGCTACTGGGGAGGCTGAGGCAGGAGAATCACTTGAACCCGGGAGGTGTAGGTTGCAGTGAGCCAATATTGCACCACTGCACTCCAGCCTGGGCAACAAGAGCAAGATGCCATCTCAAAAATAAATAAATAAAATAAAATGGGGTGATGAAAATGTTCTGGAATTAGATAGTGGTGATAGTTTTATACCTCTGTGAGTATGCGAAAAATCACTGAATTGTATACTTTATTTGGGGTGGAGGGACAAAGTCTCACTCTGTCCCCTAGGCTGGAGTGCAGTGCCCTGATCTTACCTCACTGCAGCCTCAGCCTCCCCGAGGTTAGGGTGATCCTCCCACCTCAGCCTCCCCGAGGTTAGGGTGATCCTCCCACCTCAGCCTCCCCGAGGTTAGGGTGATCCTCCCACCTCAGCCTCCCCGAGGTTAGGGTGATCCTCCCACCTCAGCCTCCCCGAGGTTAGGGTGATCCTCCCACCTCAGCCTCCCCGAGGTTAGGGTGATCCTCCCACCTCAGCCTCCCCGAGGTTAGGGTGATCCTCCCACCTCAGCCTCCCCGAGGTTAGGGTGATCCTCCCACCTCAGCCTCCCCGAGGTTAGGGTGATCCTCCCACCTCAGCCTCCCCGAGGTTAGGGTGATCCTCCCACCTCAGCCTCCCCGAGGTTAGGGTGATCCTCCCACCTCAGCCTCCCCGAGGTTAGGGTGATCCTCCCACCTCAGCCTCCCCGAGGTTAGGGTGATCCTCCCACCTCAGCCTCCCTGAGGTTAGGGTGATCCTCCCACCTCAGCCTCCCTGAGGAGTTGAAACTATAGGCTATCCTCCACTTCTGGATAATTTTTGTATTTTTAATAGAGATATTGTCTTGTTATGTTTCCCAGATTGGTCTCAAACTCCTGGGCTCAAGAGATCCACCCACCTTGGCCTCCCAGGGTGCTGGGATTATAGGTATGAGTCACCACTGTGCCAGGCCTGAATTGTATCCTTTTAAACGGTGAATTTTATGCTCAGTGAACAATATCTTTATTAGAATAAACAACGGAAACTCTTTTTTTTCTTTTTTTTGAGACACAGTTTTGCTCTGTCACCCAGGCTGGAGCAGTGGTGCCATCATGGCTCAGTGAAACCTCTGCTTCCTGGGCTCCAGTGATCCTCCACCTCAGTACCTCAGCCTCCAGAGTAGCTGGGACCACGGTGTGAGTCTCTATGCCCCAGCTAATTTTTGTATTTTTAGTAGAGATGGGGGTCTTTCTATGTTGCCCATGCTGGTCTTGAACCCCTGGGCTTAAGTGATCTGCCTGCCTTGGCCTTCCATAGTGCTGGGATTACAGGAGTGAGCCATGGAGCCTGGCCTAAACAATTACTTTTTTTTTTTTTGAGACAAAGTCTCACTCTATCGCCCAGGCTAGAGTACAGTGGCACGATCTAGGCTCACTGAAACCTCCACCTCCCGGGTTCAAGCAAGTCCCCTGCCTCAGCCTCCCAAACAGCTGGGACTATAGGCATGCACCACCACACCTGACTAATTTTTGTATTTTTAGTTGAGACAGGGTTTCACCATGTTGGCCAGGCTGGTCTTGAACTCCTGACCTTGTGATCCGCTCACCTGGGCCTCCCAAAGTGCTGGGATTATAGGCATGAGGTGAAACTTTTTTTTTTTTTGAGACGGGGTCTCTCTCTATCACCAGGGTGGAGTGCAGTGGTGTGATCTTGGCTCACCGCAACCTCCGCCTCCCGGGTTCAATTGATTCTCCTGCCTCAGCCTCCTGAATAGCTGGGATTACAAGCATGCACCACCACACCTGGCTATTTTTTTTTTTTTTTTTGTATTTTTAGTAGAGGCAGGGTTTCCCTATGTTGGTTAGGCTGGTCTTGAACCCCCAACTTCAGGTAATCGGCCCGCCTCGGCCTCCCAAAGTGCTGGGATTACAGCCGTGAGCGATCTCGCCCAGTCTGAAACATTTTTTAAATTATGTCATGGACTTGGAGCGAAGAGGGGACAATGGGAAAAATGTATCACTGTTGGCAAAAGCCCGTAATCCCAGTGCTTTGAGGGAGAGTTGGAAACGGGAGGATCACTTGAGCCCAATAGTTCGAGGCTACAGTGAGCTATGATCAAGCCATTGCACGCCACCGTGGGTGACAAAGGGAGACTCTGGCTTTTAAATATATATCAGTGTGGGCCGGGCGCGGTGGCTCAAGCCTGTAATCCCAGCACTTTGGGAGGCCGAGGCGGGTGGATCACAAGGTTGAGAGATCGAGACCATCCTGGTCAACATGGTGAAACCCCGTCTCTACTAAAAAGTGCAAAAAAATTAGCTGGGCATGGTGGCACGTGCCTGTAATCCTAGCTACTCAGGAGGCTGAGGCAGGAGAATTGCCTGAGCCCAGGAGGCGGAGGTTGCGGTGAGCCGAGATCGCGCCATTGCACTCCAGCCTGGGTAACAAGGGCGAAACTCCGTCTCAAAAAAAAAAAAAAAAAAAAAGAAAGAAAGAAAGAAATATATATCAGTGTGAAAATAGAATGGCTCAGAACACTCATAGAAGGGACCTGGCCTGCCACTGAGATCTGGAAAATGGCGACCTGGTCAAACATCCAGTGGGTGGTGGAGCCAGAGTCAGTACCAGGGTGTGTCCGTCACAGGAGCTCTGCACTGTCCAGTATGGTGACTGCCAGCTATGGTGGCTACTGAGTGCTGAAAGGTGACTAGTCTGAATTAAAATGCTCTGTTAAGTATAAAACACACACTGGATTTTGAAGACTTCATATGATAAAGAGAATGTAAAGTGTCTTATTAATAATTCCTTCTAATTCATTATATAGTGAAATCACGCTATTCTGGAGCTACTATGTTAAATAAAACATGTTAAAATCAATTTCACCAGTGTTTTTTGAGTTCTCAAATGTGACTACTGAAAAACTGAAAATTGCCTATGTTGCTGGCATTTTGTTTTCTTTGGACAGTGCTGCTCTAGAGGACCGGGCAACCCGGGCCAGTCACATGGGTGGCATTAATTTATTAATGGAATAAGGTTTCACTGAGCATCCTTCGCTAGTGCTGGCCTACAGCTGATCTCAAGGATGGGGGTCAAGCTGGGGAGGGGGTGCCGTCGCCTGCGCCTTTGGTCCTAAAGGAAGAGGCAGGCCTGCCTGGGTGGGTATCCCGAGGTGGGTGCCTTTGTCACCAGATCCGGAGACAAGGCTTGCATGCCTGTGTCTAATTAAATCTGCAAACCATGGCGATTAAAAACAACAGAAAAGGGTGGGCCTCCCATGTATTTCAACGAAGTATTACTACTTCGGCAGAACTCCAAAATTAAAAAAACAAAAACAAAAACCACAACCTTCAGGTTATTCATCTAAACCAAATCCAGAATACACTCGATGATTACGTTTCAATCAGATCCGAGGAGGGGCTGGGGCTGGGGTCGAAGGAGGATCAAAAATTGCCATGTAAACTCCAGGGGTAGAAACTTTGCCAAGTTCATTCTTGTATCCTTTGCGCTTGGAACAGTAAGTGGCACATAGTAGGTGCTTCCCTTAAATACTGGAGTGAATCTATATGTGGAATTGTGCTGATGCAGGTGTGAGTTTTCCTGGGAGGGGTTGGGGGGTGAAGGCCTCTAGCTTTTGTCAGTCTCAAAGGAGTCTTGGGTCCCCAAAGGGTTAAACCACTTCAAACAGACAGAGAGATGAAATTTATTTGAAATCAATGTCAAGCATCGGTTATTCTAATCCTGGGGCTTGGCCAGACCTGGGCGTCTGGAATGATCTACGTGCTTAAATACACCACTCGCCACCATTTTCTCCAGGTAATTTTCCATCCCTGCCCCCACCGTCAAGGGGAAGAAAGTGCTCCTCGGATCCCCGCTCGCCCCGGCCTCCCGCAGCCGCCGCGGGGGCGGCCGCCGGCGGACCCCCGGGGCGCCCGGCGCGGGGCAGCCGCCCGGACGCGCGCGGGCCTCGGGCGCCGCCGGGACCCCAGCCCCCTAAACTTTGGCAAGTTGCGGGCGCTGAGCGCACCCGGAGGCGCGGGGCGCGGCCGCGGGCGGAGCCGCCCCCTGACGCCGGGCCGCCCCCTCCCGGCCCCGGCCGCCCCGCCGGCTCCGCGGAAAGTTTGCGGCCGCCCCTGCGCCGCGCCCGGGGCCTGGGTGAGACTGCGGCGGCGGCAGGGCGCGGACGGCCATATTTGCCGGCGCGGCCCGAGCCGCCGACAACAAAAAGTGCGCGGACGCTCGGCGGGCGCTCGGACCGGCGCGGGGCCGCCGGGGCCGCCGCGCCGCCGCCCGGCCTCGCCACCGCCGCTGCTGCCCTCGCGGCCTGGTTTCGCCGCGCCCGGCGCGCCCGCCGCCCGGGGTGATGTCTTACAAACCGAACTTGGCCGCGCACATGCCCGCCGCCGCCCTCAATGCCGGTGAGTGAGCCGCGTGCGTCGCGGCCCGAGCGCCGCCAAGTTGGGGGCTCGCGCGCCCAGCTTCAGTCCGGGGCTCCCGGGGGCGCCCGCAGAGGCCGGGGGCAGCGGGCTCAGGGTCCCGGCCCGGGGCAGCGCTGCCGCCGCCATGATTTCCGAGCCCGCGCCGCCAAAGTTCGCGGGTGCGCCCCGCGCGCGGAGGGCCTCGTCTGGGGGTGCGGGGCGGGCGGCCCGGGGTGACCCCCGCGCCGGCGGCTGCGGATCGCATGGAGCGCGGCGGGCGAGGGCGAGGGCGGGGGAGGCTTGTTCTCGGCTCCTTTTTCTCCCGCTTCTGGGCGGCTCGGCGAGGGCCCCTGCCGGCGGGAGTCGGGAGCGGCCCGGGCCGCGCCGGGCGCGGGCGCGGGGCGCGGGGCGCGGGGCGCGGGGCTCTGCCGCTCTGGGGAGCGGGAGACGCGGAGCGGCCCGGGCCGGGGGCGCTGCGGGCGGGGCCGGGCCCCACGCGGGCGGGCGCGCGCGGGCGGAGGGGTGCGGGGCTGCCGTGGGCCTTGAGGTCTCCGGCCTGCCGTGATCGGGACCGGGACGGGGTCGCGGGTGGGCAGCGAACTCGGAGGCCCGGGGGCCTTGGCCGGGGGCGTGGGAGCAGGGGCTGCCTCACGCGGGCACGCGCGGATCCCCTCAAGGTGTGCGCGGAGTGAACGAAGTTGGCTCATCCCTGGGACTGCTGGGGCCCGAGCTCGGGCTTGGGGGCAGCGGGTCACGCGGACGCCCCATCTGGGAGCCCGCAGGGCTGGGCCTGGAAAGCCCTGGATGCAGAAGCCGGGAGGGGCTCTCCTCGCCCTTCCTGGGGCTGTGGCCGCAGCCAGGCGCTCGCAGGAAACTCCTCCAGAAGTTGTCAGGCAGCTTCAGGCTGAGCCCAGGAGACCAAGGGAGCCATGGAGAGTGGGTGCAGCGAGGGGTTCGGAGGTGCCGGGCGTTCTGCCCTCACTGGGGCTCCTCCGCTCTGGCACTTGGTCGGAAACAGACTCCCCAAAAGGTGCATCGTGGGAAGAGGGGGAAAGGACTCGAGGGGGAGGGGAGGTGGCACCGTTGGTCACCGGTGCCACGCTGGCTCTCCTGCTCGAGTTTTGGGCCTTGTCTGCAAACGTTGATTTCCTAACTCCCCAGATCCGAAGTTGGAACCCGTACAAACGATATTAGAAAAACCTTGGACACTGAGGTGTACGGGCTGGAAAGAGTTAAGCGCCAGGGTGCGGAGGGAGAGTTGAATTGCTCACTTTTGGGCTCCGAGTCCCAAAGAGCAAACAGCCACTGTTTTCCTCTCAAACATTCTCACCTCCTCTGGGGTCCGCAGACCTTACAAAGACGGGCTTTGTTGCCAGGTAGGCATGCCAGTAGCCTTCTTCCTCTTGGCCTGTGGGGAGGGCAGGGGCTGCTGTTGCCTGCCCGGGCAAGGCTGACATCTCAGGATTGCCCTGTTGTCATCGGGGCCGGGACCCTAAACTGGGACCTGTGGGGTTTGGGGTCACAGGGACGGCGGCACTCAGAGGGACCCCTGAAGTCCTGTTCTGGGCTGGCTGCACCTGTACTCAGCTTTTCTTCTTTCTCCGGTGGAGAATTCCAGGAGTGCCGAGATCCTCGGATCTGGGCTTTTTCGTGCCCCCCTCCCCACCGCCGCCCCTCTACCATGGGCCCCTTTGCCGAAGCCCAGCTCCCCTCCTGCCATTTGCATCCAAGATGGACTCTCCGCTGCCGCCGCTCCTCCGGCTTCCTTGTCATCATCCCTCACGCCCTGCAGCCCTGCCTCCTGCTCACGGGTTGCCAAGCCGCGGCCTGGCCGGTGGTGGCAGTGGTGGAGTTAGACAAAGCCCCCGCCTTCCCCGCCCCAGAGCCCCCCAGGCGCCCCAAGTGGCGGGAAGGCCGCCAGCTCCCCAGGCCCCGGCGCTCTTTGTCTGGCGTGGGGGCGGGGAGCTGCGCCTGGCCCCGGGAGCTTCCTGGCCTCTGCCAACCCCTCGCTCCTGCACACTGCGCTCATTGTCTGCGATGCGCCGAGACGGCCTGCGCTGACGCGGACCCTGTGTCCCGGTCTCTGTGTCTGCAGGAAGGAGTGACCATGAGTGGAATTCAGGCCCTTCCGCCCGCTCTCTCCAGGACCAGACACCACCCCCAACCCTCAACAAGGAACTGGCCTGGACCGAGCACTGGGGTCACCGAGCTATGGCTCTAGTCGCCCAGCCAAAATGGGACGATTTCTCATTTCTCCTCCCTCTCAGCCCTGCAAAACCTAACCCTGGTATCATCAAATAGTCGGATCTAGAGCCCGTAGACCTTCTCTTGGGAAGCACTGCCTCTAACAAATGGAGAAACTGAGGACAGGAGAGGGAGGAGCACTGTCTGAGGTCACACAGCTAGCAGTGGCACAGCTGGGGCTGGTGCCGATGGGGGTAGGGGGACGACAGAAAGGGGGAGGTTGAGGATCAGTGGGCAGAGCAGGAGGACGGGGGCCCACCGAGGGGGATGTGAGGGTGCCCGGGAAGCGGCCAGCGCTCCTCCTGCCGCGGTGCTGGGGTCTTCCAGATGCCCTGGGTTCTGTCCACGATGCTCCCCCCGGCGGCTGGCCCTCGATGCCAGGATCGGAACCCAGGTCTGTGCCGGCGGAGCCTGTATTCCCCACTCCACGTTTGCTGCCACATCAGAAGCTCAGGAAATGGGGGTTTGGCTGATGCGGTGAGGAGGCTCTGGGGACACCGCCCTGGCCAATTCCTGCGGTGGCCGTTAACGTGGCCGGAGGTCGTGGGCGGAGTGCTTCCCCGTCTTGAGCAGCAGCCCGTCCCTGTAGGGCATTTGTCTCGTCATCCCCACGTGGGAGGCGTGGAAACTGAGGCTCGGAGTGGCACAGCGCTCTGCTCAGTTCAGGTCCAAGTCCGCCTTTCCCGGGCCAGCCCAAGCCGGAGCATAGCCCTGGGCTGCAGTGGCGGCATCCAGGGCTGGCCTGAGACCCAGGGAGATAGCTGGGGACTGTCCCCGCTCCCGGATGGAGAGACAGGTGCTGGGGCACTGGCCTCCTCTGTGCTGTGAGGCTTGGGGCCACCCCCTCAGGTCTCTGCGGCGAGGGGCCTGGAGCCAGGGTTCTCTCCAGGGCTCCTCCCAGCGCCCCCAGCCTGAGGCCCTGAACTAACTTCCTCCTCTGCCCCTCCCCTCGCCCACACCAGCAGCTGGTGGGTTTGGCCAGCCTGGCACCAGCTGTCTGTCCCCGGGGCCAAGTCTGCTGCACCCGCTGTGTGTGTGAGAGAGAGACCGTGTGGCTCTGGGGGCGGCAGGCGGGCAGCTGCCGAGGAGAGGACTAGGTAAATTCTCCATGGTTACCGCTGTTTGTCATTCTGCAGGATATCCTTTCCCCGCTAATGGCCACTGGGACGCCATTGCGGGGCTGCGTGCTCCCAGCCACGGACTCCCCTCCCACATCCAGGAGGCTGTGTGCTGGGCTGGGCCCTGCTTGGTCCCTGACTGCGGCCCTGGACAGGCCCTAGTGTTGCCTCCCGTATGTGGGGCCTCAACCCTCCTGTCTTGGGGTGCAGAGCCCTGGGGATGTAGACTGCCAAGAGTCTGGTCCCCTCTTTGGGGAGGGGAGACAGGTACAGAGAGGTCGAGGGGCTTTCTCTGGGGCACACAGAGGCCGTGGTAGGCTTGGGTCTCATATTCCAAGGCCTCCCCCTGTCTTCCCCATCGTTGAACGCAGCGATTTGGGCACATAGGAGCAAAAAGGCTTCGTGTGTTAGGAAGCTCTCTTCGTGTGGACCAGCCTCCACGGCAGAGGGCGCTTGTGGTGTGATGTGGCCTTGAGGTTCTCAGCCTCTGGGGACCAGGACACAGGGACAAGGGATGGGCAGGGGTGACACCGGGAGTGGCATGGCAGTAACTTTGTCTTTGGGAGCAGCCCTGCTGCTCGGAAGGCTCTGGCTGGCTGGGAGGGAGCTCCGTGAGGTCCAGCGGCCCCTGCAGAGCTGGGGATGGCTGGGTGCCTTCTAGCTCCATTCCGCTAGCAGTCTTCTATGCTGCTCAGACCGGAGGCGGAGAGCGGGGTTCTCTGTCCTGCCGCAGTTGGTGGCACGGGTCCTGGGCGGGGCTGTTGCGGGACCGGAGTCCTTGCCTTGGCACAGCTGGCTGAGCTGACTCCCGGCCTCTCTCTCCCCTCCCTGTAGCTGGGAGCGTCCACTCGCCTTCCACCAGCATGGCGACGTCTTCACAGTACCGCCAGCTGCTCAGTGACTACGGGCCACCGTCTCTAGGCTACACCCAGGTATGACAGTGCGGGCGATGGCTTGGCGGGAGGGCTGCGGGGAGATGTACTCCCCGCCATCAGAGGAGAAGAGTTGGTGGAAGAGGTGAAGGAGCAGAAAGGATGGGATGGCGCTTTCTCAGCCCAAGGCCCTTGGCTGGGCTCCTGCTCAGAAGACATCAGAATGAAGGGTGTTGGCCGGGCGCGGTGGCTCAAGCCTGTAATCCCAGCACTTTGGGAGGCCGAGGCGGGCGGATCACGAGGTCAAGAGATCGAGACCATCCTGGTCAACATGGTAAAACCCCGTCTCTACTAAAAATACAAAAAAAAATCAACTGGGCATGGTGGTGCGTGCCTGTAATCCCAGCTACTCGGGAGGCTGAGGCAGGAGAATTGCCTGAACCCAGGAGGCGGAGGTTGCGGTGAGCCGAGATCGCGCCATTGCACTCCAGCCTGGGTAACAAGAGCGAAACTCCGTCTCAAAAAAAAAAAAAAAAAAAAAGAATGAAGGGTGTTGAGGACTGCGCTTGGCGGGGACCTGTGAGGTGTCGGGCACAGAGCACCAGGAAGCGGCAGCAGCCCCAGCTGCACTGAGCCCCCACGCCACGCGCTCCCCTGGTGGGTCTCCTCTCTCCTCTTGCCTGGGCAAGTGAGGCCTGCCCTTGACCCTGGCTCTCCAAGCTGGGACACAAGAGAGGGCTGGTTCCCAGTTGCTCTCCACAGGGCGTGGCCCCCGCAGAGAGGAGGCGGCTGTGTCTTGGGAGCCGAGCTGTCTCTTGTCGAGGGCCAGTGTTTGAGACCGTGGCCCGGGCGAGGCAGCTGCCTCGAACCACCACTTTCCAGACTGACCCCCACTTGGTAACTGCCCAAGACCTGGGCTCCTTATCAGCCCAAGGATGACCCTAGTACCCCCATCCCAGGTTGGGGAGCGGCAGGAATGGGGCAGCCTCCACCTCAGCTGCACCCCGAATCTCCAAGGGGATGAGCCACCTCTGGGGAAGGTCCCAGTGGAAAGATGCTCTCCCTGACCGGGCCCCAGCGCCAGTGTTCTGAGGTCGCCGTGGAGCCTGTTCCTTGCCCAGTGGCCGGCTCCGCAGCCGTGCCCCGCCAGGCTGTCCTGCCCCAGGAGACGCAGATGCGGGCCCAGGAGCGGGACCTGCTGACGAAGCGTCGGCTGCGGGAGGCCAGGCAGAGGCACCGCCTGCAGGGGCAGTGCCACATCCTGGCCATCCGACCGCGGTGCCGGGACAGGCGGGAGGCCCGTGAGGCCTGCAGGCGGTGCCGTGGGGAGGCCAAGCAGCCGGACCAGGATGAGGCCAGGCCAGAGCGCGAGGCTAGGGGACAGAGGCGGCGGTGCAGGAGGGAGGAGGCGAGGGCCTTGCCCAGGGAGCTGGCGCAGCTGTGGGAGGAGGTGGCCGAGGAACGGGCGGCCTGGGCTTGTGGGCCTTCTGGGAGCCTAGCCTCTCGGATCCAGGTGCTTGCCTGGGGCTTCCTGGTGATCGTGGGAGGAAAGGTTTTTGGGGAGCGGGCCCGGTTGGTGCGATGGCGAGAGAAGGGAATGCATTCCAGGCTCTGGCCTGGCCGTGGCCAGTGGCTGTGGTCCTGGTGGTGCAGGTGTGGCCTCTGTCTCCGCAGTGGCTCCGAGGCTTGGCCCTTGGGACGCGCCCTCCCTCCTGCCTGCCTCCTGGGAGATGCTCTGTGGACTCTTTTGAGCCAAGAAGAGCTGGTTCCCCTGTTCTGTTCACTGGAGATGATAAACTTGCTTCCCAGAGACGGCTGGGTGGTCTCCCAGGGTGTGTGAGGACAGGAGCGTGAGGACCATCTCTTTAACCTGTAGTTGTCCGCTAGAATGGGCTGTGCCTCAGCCCAGCTGAGGTGGGCACTCCGGGAGTCTGAGGCTGGGCTGTGTTCCCTCCCTTGACCGGCCCAGGATCCTTTCCACCCACCTGCCTCTGGCCCTGGGGTCAGGTTCAGTCTGCTGAACCCATTTTTTTTTTTTTTTTTTTTTTTTTTGACATGGAGTCCTACTCTCACCCAGGCTGGAATGCAGTGGTGCGATCTTGGTTCACTGCAACCTCCGCTTCCTGGGTTCAAGCAATTCTCCTGCCTCAATCTCCCGAGTAGCTGGGATTACAGGGACGCACCACCATGCCTGGCTAACTTTGCTGAAGCCATTTTTTTTCTGCTTCTAGGGAACTGGGAATAGCCAGGTGCCCCAAAGCAAATACGCAGAGCTGCTGGCCATCATTGAAGAGCTGGGGAAGGAAATCAGACCCACGTACGCGGGCAGCAAGAGCGCCATGGAGAGGCTGAAGCGTGGTAAGCCTGGCCCCATTGCCCTGCCGGTGACCACAGTGCTAGGCTTTTATCTCTGGAAAGACTTTTGGGGAAAACATGGGAGGGTGGGCTAGGGATGGGGCTCACCCACTAGGGCTGCTGTCCTGTTACAGAGTTGCCGTCTGCTGGGGAGGCATCAGGTGGACAGTGGTTCTGGTGGCAAGGGATCTTGGGGGCCAGAGGTCTTCAGAGTGGGCTTCCAGGAACGGGAGTCCAGACAGGGAGCCTTTCGTACCCTGCGTGCTGCCAGAGGGTCTGCCGGCTTTCAAGGGGCTGTTCAAAGCCCTCTGACCCTGCTGCTCCCCCTCCTGCCTGGTCTGATTCTGTTGGCTGACACTGGTCCTAGGGAAGCCAAGCTCAGGGTCATCGGTGCCTGCACTGCCCTCTGCTGTCCCCTCTTTGGAGCTGGACCCAAAGAAGCTAGGGTTTGGGGAGGGAAGCTCAGAGCACTTTGTTCTTTTTTTTTTTTTTTTTTTTGTGATGGAGTCTTGCTCTGTCTCCCAGGCTGGAGTGCAGTGGCGCAATCTCAGTTCACTGCAACCTCTGCCTCCCTGGTTCAAGCACTTCTCCCGCCTCAGCCTTCCAAGTAGCTGGGATTACAGGCACACACCACCATGCCTGGCTAATTTTGTATTTTCGTAGAGATGGGGTTTTGCCATGTTGGCTAGGCTGGTCTCGAACTCCTGACCTCAGGTGATCCGCCCACCTTGGCCTCCCAAAGTGCTGGGATTGCAGGCATGAGCCACTGTGCCCGGTCCAGCACTTTGTTCTTTAATGACTGAAGAGTGGGAGGGCAGGCAGGGGATGATAGACCACAAGGGACTTGTGTCAAGGTATGACTGGCCGCCTGATTTCTTTTTTTTTTTTTTGGAGACAGAGTCTTGCTATGTAGCCCAGGCTGGAGTGCAGTGGCATGATCTCGGCTCACCACAACCTCTGCCTCCCAGTTTCAAGCTATTCTGGCTCAGCCTCCTGAATAGCTGGGATTACAGGTGCACACCACCATGCCTGGCTAATTTTGTGTTTTTAGTAGAGATGGGGTTTGTCCATGTTGGTCAGGCTGGTTTCGAACTCCTGACCTCAGGTGATCCACCCTCCTCGGCCTCCCAAAGTACTGGGATTGCAGGCATGAGCCACCGTGCCAGGCATGATTGGCAGATTTCGGAAGGATGTCAAATAGGTTGCTACCTCCTGAAATGAAAGAGGAGTAGAGGGAGAGTAGGATTTCCATTTTATTTTTTATTTTTATTTTTTATTTTTTGAGACGGAGTTTCGCTCTTGTTACCCAGGCTGGAGTGCAATGGCGCAATCTCGGCTCACCGCAACCTCCGCCTCCTGGGCTCAGGCAATTCTCCTGCCTCAGCCTCCTGAGTAGCTGGGATTACAGGCACGTGCCACCATGCCCAGCTAATTTTTTGTATCTTTAGTAGAGACGGGGTTTCACCATGTTGACCAGGATGGTCTCGATCTCTCAACCTCGTGATCCACCCGCCTCAGCCTCCCAAAGTGCTGGGATTACAGGCTTGAGCCACCGCACCCGGCTAGGATTTCCATTTTAGAAGGCTCCAGTGCGGTACAGCTGTAGCCCGTGATCTCATTCAAGGAGACGGAACTTGGGATTCTCTAAAAGGCAGGAGAAGCAACCTTGGAGAGGAGCATTCTTTGGTTGTAAATATGTGGCATGAATGTGGGCTTTAGTTGACGTCATGACCCCAGTGACACGAGGGCCAGCTGAGGACAGGCTGCTGCCAGGAGCAGGGTTGCTTTGGAATTCCTGAAACCTATGTGAGGAGGTTGACGGATCTCAAAGCTAGGTTGGGATTGGTAGGATGACAGGATGTGATTGAAGAGGGCCTGGGGAAGGGATGTGGAGCCCAACCCTGGTCTTGCCCTGAGAGTTGGGTGGTCCCAGGGCCACTCTCTGGTAGCTGGGGTGCTGGTTACCAGAATGGAAATTCTTGGGAAGATGCTGGGTCCCAAAGTCCAACAAGTGATTTGCAGCCACTCATAAAAGGCACTGGTTCAAGTCAACACAATGGGTATAAGCTGCCAACCTTTCAGTAATAAGGAAGACCTAGTGTCACTCCTTGGCCAAGAGCCAACCCCGAGCTGACCAAGCTCAGGCCACAGCAGGGTGAAAATATGTCATAGATAGCTCAGGGAGTTGGGAGCATTGTAGGTAGGTTGGCAACTATAGCCCGTGAGCCAAGAGCCACAAGAATAGTGTTTTTTTTTTTTTTTTTTTTTTTTGAGACAGAGTCTTGCTCTGTCACCCAGGCTGGAGTGCAGTGGCACGATCTTGGCGCAGTGCGGCCTCCACCTCCCAGGTTCAAGCAATTCTCCTGCCTTAGCCTCCCAAGTAGCTAGGATTATAGGTGCCTACCACTACATCCAGCTAATTTTTGTATTTTTAGTAGAGATGGGGTTTCACCATGTTGGCCTGGTTGTTTTTGAACTCCTGACCTCAGGTGATCTGCCCTCCTCGACCTCCCAAAGTGCTGGTGTTACAGGCATGAGTCACCTCATCCGGCCCCAAGAATAGTTTTTATAATCCTTTTGTTTTTGTTTTTACTTCTTTTTGAGGTGGGAGTTTCGCTCTTATTGCCCAGGATAGAGTTCAGTGGTGTGATCTCGGCTCACTGCAACCTCTGCCTCCCGGGGTCAAGCGATTCTCCTGCCTCAGCCTCCCAAGTAGCTGAGATTACAGGCATGTGCCACCACGCCCGGCTAATTTCATATTTTCAATAGAGATGGAGTTTCTCCATGTTTGTGAGGCTGGTCTTGAACTCCTGACCTCAGGTGATCCACCTACCTCAGCCTCCCAAAGTGCTGGGATTATAGGCGTGAGCCACTATGCCTGGTCTTGTTTTTGTTTTTTTTGAGATGGAGTCTCACTTTGTTGCCTAGGCTGGAGTGCAGTGGCATGATCTCAGCTCTGCAACCACTGCCTCCTGGGTTCATGAGAGTGTCCTGTCTTAGCCTCCCAAGTAGTTGGGATTATAAGTGCCCACCACCATGCCTAGCTAATGTTTGTATTTAGTAGAGATGGGGTTTTGCCATGTTGGCCAGGCTGGTCTTGAACTCCTGACCTCAAGTGGCCAACCTGCCCTGGCCTCCCATAGTGCTGGGATTACAGGTGTGACCTACTGAGCTGTCATGGTTCTTTTTTTTTTTTTGAGATGGAGTTTCACCCTTGTTACCCAGGCTGGAGTGCAATGGCGCGATCTCGGCTCACCGCAACCTCCGCCTCCTGGGTTCAGGCAATTCTCCTGCCTCAGCCTCCTGAGTAGCTGGGATTACAGGCACGTGCCACCATGCCCAGCTAATTTTTTGTATTTTTAGTAGAGACGGGGTTTCACCATGTTGACCAGGATGGTCTCGATCTGTCGACCTCGTGATCCACCCGCTTCGGCCTCCCAAAGTGCTGGGATTACAGGCTTGAGCCACCGCGCCCGGCCTGTCATGGTTCTTAATGGTTGAAAAAAAAAAATGATTTTGGGATGTGTGAAAGTTATGTGAAATTTGGACTTAAATGTCAATAAATAAAGGTTTGTGAGGCCGGGTGTGTTGGTGCATGCCTATAATCCCAGCAGTTTGGGAGGCTGAAGCCAGGAGCTTGAGACCAGCCTGGGCAACACAGTGAGACTCCCATCTCTACAAATAATAAAACAGCCAGGCACGGTGGTATGTGCCCATAGTCCCAGCTACTTGGGAAGCTGTGGTGGGAGGATCACCTTGATCCTGGGAGGTCGAGGCTGCAGTGAGCTGTGATTGCGCCACTGCACTCCATCCTGGGTGACGGGGCAAGATGTTGTCTCAAAAAAAAAATTGGAAGTGGTTGTGACAGAGACTGTGGAGCCTGCAAAGCCCAAAATATTTGCTGTCTGGTCCTTACAGAAAACATTCTCCAAGGCTCTGAGTTACATTCTAAGATTTGTGAGGTGATGATGTGGGGATGTCATTCCCAGTGGCCTCTGGGAGTCATTTATTAGAAGAAATAGAATCCTTGGTGTCTATTAAAAGATCATATTTCATGAAGTTCAGTAACGACAGAAAGAAAAAACGGTGAGCACCAAACCGTAGACACACAAGACTGAGGAAGATTCATAGGGCAGAAGGTAGCTGCAGAGTTTTGTGGGGATGTTCCGGTGGACCAGGCAGCAGTCAGTCCTCTGGGCCCTCGAGTGTGCAGCTAGAGGCATTCTCTTGCTTGACACTGGTCAAGCTCTTTCTAGAATTCAGACTGAAGAAGCCAGAGAAAAATCTCCATGGTGGGTCAGGCATAAAGAATTTGGGCGGAAGGCCGGGCACCGTGGCTCAAGCCTGTAATCCCAGCACTTTGGGAGGCCGAGGCGGGTGGATCATGAGGTCGAGAGATCGAGACCATCCTGGTCAACATGGTGAAACCCCGTCTCTACTAAAAATACAAAAAATTAGCTGGGCATGGTGGCGCATGCCTGTAATCCCAGCTACTCAGGAGGCTGAGGCAGGAGAATTGCCTGAACCCAGGAGGCGGAGGTTGCGGTGAGCCGAGATCGCGCCATTGCACTCCAGCCTGGGTAACAAGAGCGAAACTCCGCCTCAAAAAACAAAACAAAACAAAACAAAAGAATTTGGGTGGAGACATGTCTTTCACCTAACAATGTCATGGAAGGACAGCTTGCTGGTGCCACCATGAGTGCAGGAAGAAATGTTTAGAGAGACCCAGAGTTGTGGTGAGGAGGGAAGGGCTTTGGAGGGGCATGGGGTGGTTAGCATCCTTCAGGGTTGCTTGGATCTTGGTGCCCCCAGTTCCCTTTCTGTCTGAGGGTTTTGTGGCCACGCATGGAAGGATGGATCCTCTTCCTGTTCCAGAATGGGTTCTGCTGGCTGGCTGGCCCGGCGCACCGGCTGATCACGGGTCTCTGCTTCTTTCAGGCATCATTCACGCTAGAGGACTGGTTCGGGAGTGCTTGGCAGAAACGGAACGGAATGCCAGATCCTAGCTTCCTTGTTGGTTTTGAAGGATTTCCATCTTTTTACAGGATGAGAAGTTACAGTTCATCTCCCTTGTTCAGATGAAACCCTTGTTTTCAAAATGGTTACAGTTCGGTTTTTCCTCCCATGGTTCACTTGGCTCTGAACCTACAATCTCAAAGATTGAGAAAAGATTTTGCAGTTAATTAGGATTTGCAATTTAAGTAGTTAGGAACTGCCCAGGTTTTTTTGGTTTGTTTTTTTAAGCATTGGTTTAAAAGATGCTCCTAAAGTTATCTTACAGTAAACTAGTTTGCTTCCAAGACACCGTTGTGTCCCTTTAATCTTCTCTTTTGAATACATTTGTTACTCACAGTGTTCTTTGTTCCTTTTCATAAGCTAATACCACTCTAGGGATTTTGTTTTTAATGCATATTGACAGCACGCTTTACTTAGTAGCTGGTTCCCATTTGCCATACAGTGTAGATTCTGCTGAATGTAACTTCTTTTTTGCTTAAGCATTTGCATGACTATTAGTGCTTCAAAGTCAGTTTTTTAAAATGCACAAGTTCTAAATACAGAAGAAAGAGCAACCCACCAAACCCAACAAGGACCCCTGAACATTTTCATACTAAGACTGTAAGTAGATCTTAGTTCCTCGTTTATTGTAACTTGATCAGACATCTGGAAGAAAATGACTAAAACTGTTTGCATCTTTGTATGTATTTATTACTTGATGTAATAAAGCTTATTTTCATTAACAATTTGTATTAAAATGTGAGTTCCTGAAATTCTTAAGTGCTGTTTTATTTTTCTGAGACAGGGTTTTGCTCTGCCACCCAGACTGGAGTGCAGTAATGTGATCTTGGCTTACCGCAGTCTCAACCTCCTGGGCTCAAGCAGTCCTCCCACCTCAGCCTCCCTAGTGGCTGGAACTACAGGTGTGTGCCACTACGCCTGAATAGTTTTTAAAAGACTTTCTGTATTGAATGAAGGGGTGTGTGGGAAAAAAACCCTTTTTGTAAAGATGAGGTCTCACTATATTGCCTAGGCTGGATCCTGGGCTTAAGTGATCCTTCCTCCTTGGCCTCTCAAAGTACAGGGATTATAGGTGTGAGCCACCATGCCTGGTCTTTTAAATAATATCTCATTAGAGGTAGGAGATATCTGTCCAAAGGGTATTTTTCCCTCCTGACCTGGAAACATTTTGGTGATGACATCACTAGTACAGTTAGCTGGGGAAGAATGTGTTTGCTAAGTCAGAGGTAGGGATAAAGTGAAGTTGAATTATGGGTATATTTTAAGTGCAGCAAACTTAAGTGTATGCTAGGAAAAAAAAAATACCAGAGGTGGTTTTTATTTATTTATTTGAGATGGAGTCTCCCTCTGTCACCCAGGCTGGAGTGCAGTGGCTTGATGTTGATTCACTACAACCTTTGCCTCCCAGGTTCAAGCAATTTACCTGTCTCAGCCTTCCGAGTAGGCTGGGATTACATGTGTGTGCCACCATACCTAGCTAATTTTTATTTTTTAAAATAAAGATGGGCTTTTACCATGTTGGTCAGGCTGGTCTCGAACTCCGGACCTCAGGTGACCCACCTGCCTTGGCCTCTCACGTGCTGGGATTATAGGCATGAGTCACCACACCCGGCCTGAAGCAGTTTTATTGACTTGGCCTATTACCCCACGGTCAGGCCATTCTCAGTTCATAGGTGCTTATCCTGTGAGCTTTTGCTGGGTGCTACAGGAGTCTTTCATAAAATGTGGCCTCTAAATTCAAGCTACTTCATCTGGTGCTCACTGGAAGAATTACCTGCTCTGGTGCCAGGGAAAAAATTGACTGCACTGGAGAATCCACATGGTGGTCTCCGACAGTGCCTCCCAAAGGGATTTTAATTCTTATTTTATACCTTAGGTACGAAATGTGCAGTGAGAATTTGCTGAGCAGTAGACAAAGACAAATGAGAGAGACTTGTCTTTGGTGCAGGCATGAGGCGAAGTCTTAGCCATGACAAGGCTGAAGACCAGCAGGAACGGGCTCTAGGGAAATGGGTGCCTGCATCCCTTCCTGCATGTGGCAGAAAGGTGCAAGGGTATGAGAGGAGACAAACCGAAACCACTGTCCCTTGTCTCCAGCTCCAAATTTTCCTTCCCACTATTACTGGTTTCTTAGGTGTCTTTTAGAGATTTTACTTCTAAAAGGAGTTTAGGCTGGGGAAGGGTCCTGGGCACTCCAACAGGAGGTGCAGAATGAGTCCTGCACTGAACGTTTAAGCATCCAAAGCTGTCACTTTGAGGCAAGAGCCTTCATTGGCAGCCTCAAAGAGAAAGGTGTGCTTAGATGTATGCATTGGGCATGCAGCCTGGATCTGCTGGAGGGACTGCAGAACTGAGGCAGTTCCTGCGACTGGCAATCTCACAGTGGCCTTCTTGACTCCCAGGATTTTTCCATTTGTTTTCTACGTGGATTCCAGAAGAGTTCTAACAAGTCAAGCTATTAAGCATGGCTTAAAAAAAAAACAACACAAAAACTTTAAGGTCAAATCCAGCTTGAGTGATGCAAATTAAAAAGGAAATTGGATTCTGGAACCTCACCTTTACAAATCTACCTGCAAACCAATGTGCAGGGAATGTGTTTCTACATCAGAGGCACAACTGGGCAACATACAGCCTAGAAGCTAATGGAGCACACGGGCAAGGAACATAACCTTTAACTCTTCCAACCGTCTAGTTCTCTTTTACTGTCTTGAGGTGACGTTGGGATAACTGACGTTTAAGTGTCACTGGGCAGTGGCCTCCCAGCAGATGATAAGTTACCACCAAATGCTATTAATGTTTGACTCAATTCTCCAGCTCTCCATAAAAATTGACCTTATGAATTTCAAAAAAATTTTATTACAAAACAGATATAATCACACAGACAAAGGTATAACTTGAAATATGGGAACAGGCCGGGTGAAGTGGCTCACACCTGTAATCCCAGCACTTTGGGAGGCCAAGGTGGGCGGATCATGAGGTTAAGAGATGAAGACTAGGCCGGGCGCGGTGGCTCAAGCTTGTAATCCCAGCACTTTGGGAGGCCGAGGCGGGTGGATCACGAGGTCAAGAGATCGAAACCATCTTGGTCAACATGGGGAAACCCTGTCTCTACTAAAAATATAAAAAATTAGCTGGGCATGGTGGTGCATGCCTGTAATCCCAGCTACTCAGGAGGCTGAGGCAGGAGAATTGCCTGAACCCAGGAGGCGGAGGTTGCGGTGAGCCGAGATCGTGCCATTGCACTCCAGCCTGGGTAACAAGAGCGAAACTCCATCTCAAAAAAAAAAAAAAAAAAAAAAAAAAAAGATGAAGACTATCCTGGCCAATATGGTGAAACCCCACCCCTTAAAAAAAAAAAAAAACAAAAAAAAAAACACAGAAGAAATATGGGATCACACTTCTAGCTACCACCCAGGGGAAGAAACAGAACTTTGTCAGGCATCCCAGAGCCCCTCCAAGTGCCTATCCTAGTGTAGTACTGATTTTGTGTTTCTTTATAGTTTTATTTATTTTTATTTTTTTCACCGCTTCCTCCTCCCTCTATAGTTTTATTTTTTAGAGACATGGTCTTACTCTGTCACACGGGCTGGAGTGTAGTGGTGCTCACAGCAAACTGTAGTCTTGAGCTCTTGGGCTCAGGCGATTCTCCTGCCTCAGCCTCCCAAAATGCTGGAATTATAGGCATGTGTCAGTTACAGACATGTGTCAAAATGAATCAACCTAGTTTCCTTCCTTTTTTGAGATGGAGTCTCGGTGTTGCCCAGGTATTGCCCAGGCTTGAGTGCAGTGGCACGATCTCGGCTCACTGCAATCTCTGCCTCCCAGGTTCAAACAATTCTCCTGCCTCAGCCTCCTGAGTAGCTGATTATAGCTGCCCACCACCACACCTGGCTAATTTTTTGTACTTTTTAGTAGAGATGGGGTTTCATCATGTTGGCCAGGCTGATCTAGAACTCCTCACCTCAAGTGATCTGCCTGCCTCAGCCACCCAAAGTGCTGGGATTACAGGTGTGAGCCACTGCCCCTGGCCGAGTTTTATTCTTGAATCGTGCAGGTCTCTGTTCACTGTAGTTTAAGGTGTACCATTTAAATAACTTTGTTATCTTCCTTTTTACTTGATTCCCATAGTTCTTTCAGTAGCTTCTTTTTTTCCAGGGTTTCCTTTGCTTTTTTTTTTTTTACTTGCTTTTTCTTCGCTGCTTCTTGTTTTTCTTTGTGAACAGGACTGTTTTCACCATTGTAGAAAACATCCACTTTCTCTTGTAGGATTTTCCGAGCTAGCTTTCTGTTTTGATCAACTGATCTTGTCTGATGGCACTGTAAGAGAGTATTTTATAATGTGAAAACAACAAGATGTTACAAGATGGACAGGACCTCAGAAGTTACTAAATTCAACCTGTTAGCTTTTAATTTATTTATTTATGTATGTATTTATTTTTTGAGACAGAGTTTCATTCTTGTTGTCCAGGCTCGAGTGCAGCGGAGCCATCTCAGCTCACTGCAACCTCCGCCTCCTGGGTTCAACTAGTTCTCCTGCCTCAGCCTCCCAAGTAGCTGGAATTACAGGTGCACACCACCACGCCCAGCTAATTTTTGTATTTTTAGTAGAGATGGGGTTTCACCGTGTTGGCCAGGCTGGTCATGACATCCTGTAAGCTTTACAGAGAGGGACAAGCCTAGGAGGGAAAGCCCCTTATCAGGAGTTCCCATGAGTCAGTGACAGTGAAGACCAGCCCCATTCCTGCCTCTGCCCCATGGCCTCTGCTGTGTCCCACATTCTTGCTGTATTATGTGGCTTTCACTGTGATTGTTTTAATCATTAGGAGTACTATTTTGTTTAGAAGCAACAGTGGCCTTCAAAAATCTTAAAATCCCACAATAATTGTGAAAGTATCAACTGACATATCTAGTTTGTGGCCAGTGAACAACCACTTTGTGTGCACCGTTCCTAAGCATAAAGTTCTGTCTGAAGGAAGAAAATAGCATCTTTATTAGTCAACCATAACTCATTCACTGTGTAATGCCTTAGTTATTATAGGTGAGTAAGTGCCTTGCAAAGCTGTTTGATAAAAGATAAATCCTAAGCCAGGCGTAGTAGCTCATGCTTATAATCCCAATGCTTTGGGGGTGCCAAAACAGAAGGATCATTTGAGGGCTGGAGTTTGAGACCAGCGTGGGCAACCTAGCGAGAACCCCCATCTCTGCCAAAAATTTAAAAATTAATTGGGTGGCCGGACACAGTAGCTCATGCCTGTAATCCTAGCACTCTGGGAGGCTGAGATGGGTGGATCACTTGAGGTCAGGAGTTTGAAACCAGCCTGGCCAACATGGTGAAACCCCAACTCTAGTAAAATTACAAAAAAATGAGCCGGGCATCATGGCAGGCACTTGTAATCCCAGCTACTTGGGAGGCTGAGGCAGAAGAATTGCTTGAACGCAGGAGGCAGAGGTTGCAGTGAGCTGAGATTGCACTACTGCACTCCAGCCTGGGTGACAGAGCAAGACTCTGTCTTAAAAAAACAAAACAAAAACTGAGTGTGCTGGTGCATGCCTGCAGTCCCAGCTACTCAGGAGGCTGAGGTGGGAGGACTGCTTGAGCCCAGGTGTTTTGAGGCTACACTGAGCCCTGATTGCACCATTGCACTCCAGCCTGGGTGACGAAGCAAGACCCTGTCTTTTAAAAACAAAAACAAAAGTATGGCCAGATGTGGTAGCTCACGCCTGTAATCTCAGCACTTTGAGAGGTCAAGCCGGGTAGATCACAAGGTCAGGAGTTCAAGACCAGCCTGGCCAATATAATGAAACCCCCCAATCTACTAAAAATACAAAAATAAGCTGGAAGTAGTGGTGGGTGCCTGTAATCCCAGCTACTTGGGGGGCTGAGGCAGGAGAATTGCTTGAATCTGGGAGGCAGAGATTGCAGTGAGCCGAGATTGTGCCATTGCACTCCAGCCTGGGTGACAAGAGCCAAGACTCTGTCTCAAAAAAAAAAAAAAAAAAAAAAAAAATCTATGAAATTAGGGTGAAAGAATAATACTGAAAGCAAATTTGGAATGAGTTATGTAAAATACGTTAAACAAAAATTAACTGTCAGGTTTCATAATTTTGTTATGAATGACATTTTTTTTCTTTTTCCCTTTCCTTCACCCAACGAATGACGTTTTTCAAAGAGGAAAAGAAAAGCGATTGAGGTTTTACATGATATGCTTGTGGCTCAAATCCTGGCAGTGAGGCTGGGCATGGTGTCTCACTCCTGTAATCCCAGCACTTTAAGGGAGGCTAAGGTGGGCAGATCATCTGAGGTCGGGAGTTTGAGACCAGCGTGACCAACATGGAGAAACCGTTTCCACTAAAATACAAAAGAAAAAAAAAAAAAGCCGGGCATGGCGGTGCACACCTGTGATCCCAGCCGCTCTGGAGGCTGAGGCAGGAGAATGGCTTGAACTTGGGAGGCAGAGGTTGCAGTGAGCAGAGATCACACCATTGCACTCCAGCCTGGGCAATGGGCGAAACAAAACCACCCCGCAGTGAAGTGCAGCCGTTAGGAATGTGGACTTGGGGTATGGTGTGAACTGACTACTAAGTTGCAGGACCTTGGGCAGGTCATTTAATGTCTCTGTGCCCCAGATTCCACACCTGTACTGTGATGGAAATCATGAACATGGGGTTATGAGGATTGCAGAGTTAATGCTGCTTAGAACAGTTCCTCCCACATGTTTCCATGACCTGTAAGTATCTGCTGCCAGTATTCTTATACACGAAACACCTGCCTTGGCTATCTCTGTGCTGCTTCCAGGGCTCTCTGGTGATCATGAGGCAGATGAACTGGGAGACCCTCTGACCAGGCTTGGCTTTTTTTTTTTTTTTTTTTTTTGAGACGGCGTTTCGCTCTTGTTACCCAGGCTGGAGTGCAATGGCGCGATCTCGGCTCACCGCAACCTCCGCCTCCTGGGTTCAGGCAATTCTCCTGCCTCAGCCTCCTGAGTAGCTGGGATTACAGGCACGCGCCACCATGCCCAGCTAGTTTTTTGTATTTTTAGTAGAGACGGGGTTTCACCATGTTGACCAGGATGGTCTCGATCTCTCGACCTCGTGATCCACCTGCCTCAGCCTCCCAAAGTGCTGGGATTACAGGCTTGAGCCACTGCGCCTGGCTTTTTTTTTTTTTTAAGGAGTATTGCTCTGTTGCCCAGGCTGGAGTGCTGTAGAGTGATCTCAGCTCACTGCAACCTCTGCCTCCTGGGTTCAAGCGATTCTCCTGTGTCAGCCTCCTGAGTAGCTGGGATTACAGGCACATACTACCATGCCCAGCTAATTTTTGTATTTTTAGTAGACGTGAGGTTTTACCATGTTGGCCAGGCTGGGAGGTATTACCGACATTTACCAAAGGGGACAGAGAGGCATGGAGGATGTGGCCACCCTAATGTTAACCAGCCAGGTCAGCTAAGGGCTGGGACTGCTAGCCAACAACCCAGGCTTGCTTGCTGCCTCCTCAGGGACTTGGAGCCCACAGTAATGCTAGAGATCTTGGCAGCCATCCTGCAGCGGGAGTAGCTTTGAAAGAACCACTGCCCAGGTGCCTGCCTTTATCAGCCACTGCTTAGCTTTGTCAACTTGCTGCTTCCGGGGCAGCAGCCAAGCACCAGTGCCGTCTGCCAGATTCAAGGATGGCCGCCATACCCTGGCTCCAAAAGATCCTGGAAGCAGGCTTCCCAGGTTGTCGTAGGCGGAAAGGCTCAGGGATGGGATGATATATGCAGTGCCCTCTACCGCCCAGCTGGTAGAGGGGGCTCATGCCAGAATGAGATACGCACTTCAGCTGGGACAAATCTTTGGGGCCTCGGAACCCTTAGGTGGAGCCTCTCCCCTCAGTGGGCTTTTGTCCTCTACCTTTACGACGATGCCTGAGGGGATGTGCTTTAGCACCACACAGTTGCTGGTTTTGTTGGTTGCTTGGCCCCCTGGACCGTGTCCTTTCACAAACTGCTCTTCGAGTTCATTCTCATCCAGGGAAAGCAGTGCAGGATAGTCCTTCTTGCCTGCCATCTGGACTGGAGTGACAGCTATTCCTGGGGATAACAACCTCAGTTTCTCCCAAAGCCGGAGTCCCCATGGCGCCGGGCACGTTCGGGTCAGTGGTGTAGGAAAATGAAATAAACCTGCGGTGCTCATAAGGAACGTGGCTCTGCTGGCTGAGGACCTGGGTTAGATGAGTAAGGAGAGCTTTCAGTAAGAGGCATCTGCCCTCAAGATTATGCTTCAGATTCCAAGACAGCTTTTTATAAAGCAATTCAAACAATGACCCATCTGTTATTGGGGGATTGAGGAAATGAGTGGAGACAGATTATTCAGCAAGACACCCTTCTCCTCAGCCTTGTACTGTCTGCCATGTTACTGCTCCATGCCCTGCCAGTTAATACATATTTTCTTGCAATAGACCAAAAATATCTTCCAAGCACCCAGAGGTGCTGTTTTCTAAGGAGAGGTTTGTTTTTGTTTTTATTTTTTTTTTGGTCAACATTGTTTATGATTGTGGTTTCTTTTTTTTTTTTTTAATTGCATTTTAGGTTTTGGAGTCCATGTGAAGAACATGCAAGACTGTTGCATAGGTACACACATGGCAGTGTGATTTGCTGCCTTCCTCCCCATCATGTATATCTGGAATTTCTCCCCATGCTATCTCTCCCCAACGCCACCATGCCCGACTAATTTTTTTGTATTTTTAGTAGAGATGGGGTTTTATCATGTTGGCCAGGCTGGTCTCTAACTCCTGACCTCAGGTGATCCTCCTGCCTCAGCCTCCCAAAGTGGTGGGATTACATGTGTGAGCTACCGCACCTGGCTGAGAGTCTATTTTATAGCTGAGCTTAAACAGTCTGACATAGTAAACATCACTATTAATCAATGTCATGATTGTTGTTTTTTTGTTTCCAGTTTCATGGATTTGAATGGGAACATCTGTTCCCCTGGATGCACTACCAGTAATATGGTCCAACTGGTACTCATCATTGGAATTACCAAGTCAACTAATTTTTTTTTTTTTTTGAGACAAGAGTCTCACTCTATCATGCAGGCTGGACTGCAGTGGCGTGATTACAGCTTACTGTAGCCTTGACTGCCCCAGGGTCAGGTGAGTCTCTTCAGCTGGGACTACAGGCACATACCACCACACCTGGTAATTATTTTTTTTTGTAGAGATGGGGTTTCACCATGTTTCCCAGGCTGGTCTTAAACCTCTAAGGTCAGGTAATCCACCTGCCTCAGCCTCCCAAAATGCTGGGATTACAGGCGTGAGCCAGGGCACCCAGCCTGTCAACTTTTTTTTTTTTATTTTGTGAGACGGAGTCTCGCTCTGTCACCCAGGCTGGAGTGCAGAGGCATAATCTCAGCTCACTGCAACCTTCGACTCCCAGGTTCAAGTAATTCTCTGCCTCAGCCTCACAAGTAGCTGGGACTATAAGCACCCACCACCACACCCAGCAATTTTTGTATTTTTGGTAGAGACAGGGCTTGACCATCTTGGCCAGGCTGGTCTTGAACTCCTGACCTCATGATCCACCGACCTCAGCCTCCCAAAGTGCTGGGATTACAGGCATAGACATGGCACCCAGTCTCAACTAACTTTTAATAAGGTCCTTGTTAGGCATAGTGAGGGACCTGAGATGAAAAAAAGCTAGACTGTCTTCATGGAACTTACAGGTTAGAGAAGATTTTAAAAGACAAGACAGGCCTAGCCTCTCAGCCTACATCTTTCTCCCATGCTGGATGTTCCCTGCCCTCGAACATCAGACTCTGCGTTCTTCAGTTTTGGGACTTGGACTGGCTCTCCTTGCTTCTCAGCTTGCAGACAGCATATTGTGGGACCTTGTGATCATAATTTACTTGCATGGAAGTTTCTGAGATCATGGTGGACAGGAGGCAGGATTAGACTGCAGCTTCTGACAGAGCAGCATGCAGAGGCTTGCATAGTGAATTTTAGCTCCAGATCGACTCCAAGAACAAACCAGCAATCCTGAGAGGATCCACAGACCCTCTGAAGGAAGTAGACTGCTCCTGCAGGACCCGGGAGACCCCCAAATAATGTGAGTGCCCCAACTGTGAAAATGGGAAAAGGAGACCCTCCTCTCCCAAACATACACCCTCCACTGGAGAAGGTGAATATCTGTGTGTGGGAGAAGTTTCTGACTTTACCAGAGCTGAGTTAGACCCAGCTGAGCAAAACACAGGGGTAGAGGAAGCAGCAGAAAGGCCCTGGGAGCTCACTGGGTCCCCAAGCAGCCCATTCCTGCATGTTACCACAGGGATCCACTGGGAGGGAGGGTAGTCAGAGAAGCAGGGGGTGAAACTCCACAGGGAGAAGGAATTCTCTAGTTGAACTTTCTAACAATTTGAACAAGGTGAGAGGCCTCCTGGCTGGAACTTGGGGAAGGGCACCAATAGGGCACGCAGACTTCACAGGTGGGGAAAAACTACAGCCCTTTTCTTACAGCTGGGAGGAGAATAGCCATGGGCAAGTTTTTAAGCCTGTCTCATCCTCTGCCTGGAAACAGACCGGTGGCTATTGGAGGGGGAGACATGCTGGGAGTGAGACTGGCCCTTCCATTTGCCTGGGAGCTAGGCCTGTGACTGCTAGCTCTCTCCCACTTCACTGATAACCTGCATGACTCAGCAGAGGCAGCCATAATTCTCCTAGGTACACAACTCCAGTGACCTGGGAATCTCAATCGCATCCCCGACTGCAGCTGCAGCAAGACCTGCCCAAGGAGAGTGAGCCCAGACACGCCTAGCCCTGTCCCCACCGATGGTCCTTCCCTATCCACCCTGGTAGGAAGACAAAGGGCTAATCTTGGGAGTTCTAGGGCCCCACCCACTGCTGGTTCCTCCCCCATACTACCACAGCTGATGCTTTCTGGAAAGCACCACCTCCTGGCAGGAGGCCAACCAGCACAAAAAGAGAGCAATAAAACACCAAAGCTAAGGACCCTCACAGAGTCCACTGCACCCTCTGCCACCTCCACCAGAACAGGCACTGGTATCCATGGTTGAGAGACCCTGTCGATGGTTCATATAACAGGATTCTGTGCAGATAACCTCCAGTACCAGCCAGGAACCAGGAGGACTTGCTGGGTGGCTAGACCCAGAAGAGAGACAACAATCACTGCAAGTTCGGCTCACTGGAAGCCACATCCATAGGAAAAGGGGCAGAGTACTATGTCAAGAGAACACCCTCTGGGACAAGAGAATCTAAATAGTCTTTAGCCCTAGACCTTCCCTCTGCCAGAGCTACTGAAATGAAAAGGATCCAGAAAACCAACCCTGCTAATATGACAAAACAAGGCTCTTCACCCCCCAAAAAACACACTAGTTCACCAGCAATGGATCTAAACCAAGAAGAAATCCCTGATTTACCTGAAAAAGAATTCAGGAAGCTAATCAGGGAGAGACCAGAGAAAGGTGAAGCCCAATGTAAGGAAATCAAAAAAATGATACAAGAAGTGAAGGGAGAAATATTCAGGGAAATAGATAGCTTAAAGGAAAAAGGCTGGGTGCAGTGGCTCACGATTGTAATCCCAGCACTCTGGGAGGCCGAGGCAGGTGGATCATGAGGTCAGGAGTTCCAAACCAGCCTGTTCAATATGGCGAAACCCTGTTTCTACTAAAAAAACCCAAAAATTAGCCAGGTGTGATGGTGTGCACCTGTAGTACCAGCGACTCCGGAGGCTGAGACAGGAGAATTGCTTGGATCCGGGAGGTGGAGGTTGCAGTGAGCCAAGATCACGCCACTGCACTCCAGCCTGGTGACAGAAGAAGATATACAAATTCTCAAACGAGATACACAAATGGTCAACAAACATATGAAAAAATGATCAGGGAAATGCAAATCAAAACCACAATGTGATACCACCTTACTCCTGCAAGAATCGCTGTAATCAAAAAACAGTAGATGTTGGCATGGAAGAGGTGAACAGGGAACATTCCTACCCTGCTGGTGGGAATGTAAACTAGTACAGCCACTGTGGAAAACAGTGTGGAGATTCCTTAAAGAACTAAAAGTAGAACTACCATTTGATCAAGCAATCCCATTACTGGGTATCTACCCAGAGAAAAAGAAGTCATTATTGGAAAAAAGATACTTGCACAAGCATGTTTATAGCAGCACAATTCACAATTGCAAAATTGTGGAACCAACTCAAATGCCCATCAATGAGTGGATTAAAAAACTGTGATATATATATATATATATATATATATACAGGCGTGAGCCATATATATATACACACATATATATATATATACACACATATATATATACACATACACACACACACACACACACACACACATATATATATATATATATATATATACACATACATACATATATACATGACGGAATACGATGCAGCCATAAAAAGGAATGAATTAACACCATCTGCAGTGGCCTGGATGAGATGGGAGACTATCATTCCAAGTGAATTAACTCAGGAATGGAAAACCAAACATTGTACGTCCTCACTGATAGGTGGGAGCTAAGCTATGAGGACAATGGCATAAGAATGATACAATGGGCCAGGTGCAGTGGCTTAGCCTATAATCCTAGCACTTTGGAAGGCCAAAGGGGTGGATCACCTGAGGTCAGGAGTTCAAGACCAGCCTGGCCAACATGGTGAAACCCTGTCTATTCTAAAAATATGAAAATTAGCTAGGAGTGGTGGCGAGTGCCTATAATCCCAGCTACTCGGGAGGCTGAGGCAGAATTGCTTGAACTTGGGGTGGTGATGGTGGAAGTGGAGTTTGCACTGAGCCAAGCACTTCACTCCAACCTGTGAAAAAGAGCCAAACTCCCTCTCAAAAAACAAACAACAAAAAGAATGATACGACAGACTTTAGGGACTCTGGAGGAAGAGTGGAAGGGGGTGAGGGATTAAAAGACTACAAATATGGTGCAGTGTATATTGGGTGATATGTACACCAACATCTCACAAATCATCACTAAAGAACTTATGCAACCAAATATCACTTGTACCGCAATAACTTAAGGAAAAAAGTATTTAACGATAAAAGATTGAAATAGCCACTGGTGACATAAGGTTGAAATGACTTAGTTAACAAAAGAATAGTAGCTGTAAGGATATGGCAAATCTGACAGGTTTTTTTTTTTTTTTTTTTTCTGAGATGGAGTCCTGCTCTGTTGCCCAGGCTGGAGTACAGTGGGCACTATCTTGGCTCACTGCAGTCTCCGCCTGCCGTGTTCAAGCAATTCTCCGGCCTCAGCCTCCCGAGTAACTGGTACTACAGGTGTGCGCCACCACACTCGGTTAATTTTTTGTATTTTTAGTAAAGACAGGGTTTCACCATGTTAGCCAGGATGGTCTCCATTTCCTGACCTTGTGATCCGCCCTTGATGGCCTCTCAAAGTGCTGGGATTATAGGCGTGAGCCACCATGCCTGGCCTCATTTTTTTTTTTTTTTTTTTTTTTTTTTGAGATGGAGTTTCGCTCTTGTTGCCCAAGCTGGAGTGCAATGGTCTGATCTTGGCTTACTACAACCTCTGCCTCCCGAGTTTGGGCGGTTCTTCTGCCTTAGCCTCCCAAGTAGCTGGGATTACAGGCACCATGCCCGGCTAATTTTTTGTAGTTCTAGTAGGAACGGAGTTTCACTGTTAGCCAGGCTGGTCTCAAACTCCAACCTCAGGTGATCTGCCCACCTTGGCCTCCCAAAGTGCTGGGATTACAGGAGTGAGCCACTGTGCCTGCCTGGCTGGTTTTTGTTTTTAAGGGGCAAAAGGTAGAATGATCTGAAAGGCCTTCCATGCAAATGGGCAAGTTGCAATCTGGCCTGCTTTCTCAGCTGGAAAATGGGTGAATTAGCCCTCTCATCTAATTCATGTATGCTTAAAAAAGATCAGAGAGGCTGGGCACGATGGCTCATGCCTGTAATCCCAGCACTTTGGGAGCCTAAGGTGGGCAGATCACAAGGTTAGGATTTGAGACTAACCTGGTGAAACTCTCTCTCTACTAAAAATATAAAAATTAGCAAGGCATGGTGGTACATACCTGTACTCCCAGCTACTCGGGAGGCTGATGCAGGAGAATCCCTTGACAGAAGGCGGAGGTTGCAGTGAGCTGAGATCTTGCCACTGCACTTCCGCCTGGGCAACAGAGTGAGACTCCATCTAAAAAAAAAACAAAAACAAAAACCAAACAAACAAAAAAAAACCGGAAAAGGTATTCTGGAAAGGGCTTTGTTGATACTTTTCAAGGTCTGAGACTGATTTGTAGTAAAATCTGTCACCCAGGTGGATTATGGGAACTGCAAATGTACCACGTGTTTGCAGCACCTTTATTGAGGATTACATAGGCACTAAACACAGATGTGCTGCCTTTTTTTTTTTTTTTTTTTTGAGATGGGAGTTTTGCTCTTGTTGCCCAGGCTGGAGTGCAATAATGTGATCTCAGCTCACTGCAACCTCTGCCTCTCATGTCGAAGTGATTCTCCTGCCTCAGCCTCCCGAGTAGTTGAGACTACAGGCATGTGCCACCACGTCTGGCTAATTTTGTATTTTTATTAGAGATGGGGTTTCTCCATGTTGGTCAGGCTGGTCTCGAACTCCCAACCTCTGGTGATCCACCTGCCTCAGCCTCCCAACGTGCTGGGATTACAGGTGTAAGCCACCGTGCCCAGCCTGTACTGCCTTTTTAAACAACTGCCTCATGAGGCTCTAAATAGCTTCTTTTACTATTTGAAACCTTGTAAACTGTAGTCATGGCAACTGGTCTCTGATCTAGGTGAGACCCAGCTTCTAAGGTAACCGGATATCCAGCAGATTATTCCCCAGGTTTGTTTTCAGCCCGTTTTCCTCATCCTTGGTCAACTTCCCCTGAGCCTGCTGCCATCTCCTGAGCCCACTGTGAAATCCAGATACCCACCCACAAGGAAGCTGGATGGAGACACAGAATCAGGCATTGCTTTCTTGTAAACATGCACATTTCCTGTTACTTTACATGTAAGCTTCTACATTAATAACCAGCACAGGTGATACTGAGATGACACTGGTCACCTTTAGAATGACAATACAATATTCTTCATCTCTACTTCTGCTATTTTTTTCTTTTTCTTTTTTGAGATGGGAGTCTTCACTCTGTCGCCCAGACTGGAGTGTAGTGGTGTGATCTCGGCTCATTGCAACCTCTGCCTCCCGGGTTTAAGTGATTCTCCTGCTTCAGGCTCCTGAGTAGCTGGGACTACAAGTGCATACCACCACGCCCAGCTAATTTTTGTATTTTTAGTAGAGACGGGATTTCACCATGTTGGCCAGGATGGTCTTGATCTCTTGACCTCATCATCCACCTGCCTCGGCCTCCCAAAGTGCTGGAATTACAGGCGTGAGTTATCACGCCTGGCCTACTTCTGCTATTTCTATGGTAAATAAGTATAATGGCAATGCTAGTTTTTAGTTCCATGACTAACATGATGATCTAAACCCATGTGTTCTTCTTGTGCTAATCAATGTGTTGTCAGTCCTAGTGGGTGATAATTAAGATGGTACTGCCTACACTTGTATAGTGTTAAAAAAAGAAAAGCACAGCCTGGGCAACATAGTGAGACCCGACGTTTACAAAAAAAAAAAAAAACAAATTAGCTGGGTATGGTAGTCTGAGCCTGTAGTTCCACTACTCAGGAAGCTGAGATGGGAGGGTGGCTTAAGCCTGGCAGGTTGAGGCTATAGTGAACTGTTACTGCTTCATTGCATTCAGCCTGGGTGACACAGTAAGACCCTGCCTCAAAAACAAAACAAAAGCAATTAAAAAGTCAAAGAAAAGCAAAAAAAAATTAAAAAAAAAAATTTTTGTTTCTTCCCCAGTCTGCTCAGCAGGAATTTTTTTTTTTTTTTTAAAGATGGTATTGGCAAGGTGCTCCATGACTGTGAAGGGAAATACTTCAAAATGGAGCATGCCAAGGAAAGTGGTGTTTTAAAAATTGGTTTTAATGTGTATAAAATGCATATAAAATGAAATGGCTTAGAAAAACATAAATAATAAACCTGGGCACTTCTTCTGAACTCTCTACAACAAAGAATCTCCTTACCTATGAATAATTAAAAACTAAGTCAATATCCAAAACTTATCTTTCCTTATTCCTGTTTTCAATCCACAAAACAAAATCCCTTTGTCTATCAGGCAGCCTGTAGTGCCAGATTCAATTCATTATGGAACGTGAGCCCCATACCTCTCTCGGAGTTTCTCATCCGCTAGCTGGTAAATCTGACCTGGCAGGACAGCACTAATGCATAGTATAATGACAAAGAGAGGAAGTGATCCAAGACAAGGCGAGACTCCCTGACAAAGGATGGAGAGAAAAGTGCTTTTATCGACTGCTTTGTCACCAGTCCAGTGTTTGAATCTCTACCTTTTTGTCCTAGTTCAGAGCTGCCAGACACACTGGAAGGTCTCCCACCCAACTGGGGTTCAAGAAGGTTCCCTGTGTTCAGTTACTGGCTGCTTTGTTTAACAGTTAATTCCAACAGCCAATCAGACAATTCTAGACACTTTTAGTATCTCCTGGAGCTTTGGCTCTACTCCAATGACTGCTAAAAATGACAAACACACCCATGGTTCCACTTCCCCAAAGCCCCCCCCAAAAAAACCGAATTGGATTTCAGTTTTGTGATACTCACAGAATGATCCAGTCTTTAGGGAACAATAAAAGCAGCTCAAATTATACCTCATTGTGACATGAAAAAAGAGATAAAGAAAAATGGCACACAGAAGTGCTAGTAAGAGGAAACCAGCAGTCATGACAGCTCTGCCCCAGTTCCTTTCTTCAAATGTGAGCTTCAGTGTAGGGTTGGTGCTCTACCCTGACTCCCTCGGCTATGCTTTTCCTTTGAAGATGGCTTCTGCACTGAATGGCTGACTGCAGTTAAGGTGAAAGCTCCCATCCTTGCCCGAGTACCTTCCAATTTGGTTAAGTTCAAAGATAACAAGTCTAAAGAATTTACAAAAGGGAACATTAATTTGTGCAAGAATATTTTAAACATCTATTGAGTGTCAGGCATGGGCTTGAGGGAGCTTGAAGAGTTTGCAGCAAAAAAGAGAAATGAAGATGTGCACAAACAGGATACGTGCCATAGCTGAGGATGGATAACATACTACAGAGCAGGGGTTCTCAAACATTCTATGCCTCTCAACCTCCTGGAGAGCTTGCTGTCAGACTTGAAACCTATGTGCTACTGAGTGGCCTCCTTCATGACTAGATCTGGTCAGCATACCCACCCCTCCAGCTTCCACATTCAACCCAAACCAAGACAGACCATCTGCAGTGATGGCATGTTCAACTCTGCAACAAGGCCTATGGCTGGAGGAAACAATCACAGATTAAAACTAGAAGATATAGCCTACAATCCCAGCTACTTGGGCGGCTGAGGTGGGAGGATTGCTTGAGCACAGGAGCTGTGTCCAGCCTGTGCAACATGGGGAGATCTCATCTCTAAAAAACAAAATAGGCTGGGCACAGTGGCTTGTGCCTGTAATCCCAGCACTTTGGGAGGATGAGGCAGATGGATCACCTGAGGTCAGGAGTTTGAGACTAGCCTGGCTAACATGGAGAAACCCCATCTCTATGAAAAATACAAAAAATTGGGCTGGGTGTGGTGGCTCACGCCTCTAATCCCAGCCCTTTGGGAGGCGGAGGCAGGCAGATCACCTGAAGTTGGGAGTTTGAGACCAGCCTGACCAACATGGAGAAACTCCGCTTCTACTAAAAATACAAAGTTAGCCAGGCGTGGTGACGCGTGCCTATAATCTCAGCTACTTGGGAGGCTGAGGCAGGAGAATTGCTTGAACCCAGAAGGTGGAGGATGTGGTTAGCTGAGAAAGCACAATCGCACTCCAGTCTGGGCAACAAGAGTGAAACTCCATCTAAAAAATAAATTAGCTGGGTGTGGCTATGGGCGCCTGTAATCCCAGCTACTTGGGAGGCTGAGCTGGGAGAATTGCTTGAACTGGGAGCCAGAGGTTGCAGTGAGCTGAGATCATGCCATTGCACTCTGGCCTGGGCAACAAGAGTGAAACTCCATCTCAAAAAAAAAAAAAAAAAAAAAAAAAAAAAAAATTAGTTGGGTATGGTAGTGGGCGCCTGCAATCCAAGCTACTTGGGAAGCTGAAGTGGGAGAATTGTATGAGGCTGGTAGTTCAAGATCAGCTTGGGCAACGTAGTGAGACTCCATCTCTCTGTTTTGTTTTTGAGATGGAGTCTCTGTCACCCAGGCTGGAGTTCAGTGGTGCGATCTCATCTCACTGCAACCTCCACCTCCTGGGTTGAAGCGATTTTTTTTGCCTCAGCCTCCCAAGTTAACTGGGACTACCTCTCGTGCCATCATGCCTAGCTAAGTTTTTGTATATTTAGTAGAGATGAGGTTTCACCATGTTAGCCAGGATGGTCTCAATCTCCTGACCTCATGATCCGCCCGCCTCGCCCTCCAAAAGTATTGGGATTACAGGTGTGAGCCACTGTACCTGGCCTATCTCTTTTACTTAAAAACAAAAAACAAAAAACAAAAAAACCCAAAAATAAAAGCCTAGATGTAGGAGGTGATACTGTGTCATCAAGAGCTCTCACTCTGGAGAGAAGAGGATGGTAAAGCCTTTGATTTTGTGTCTCTGAAAAGAATAAAGGCTATTTGAGGCTAGGCATGGTGGTTCACGTCTGTAATCCCAGCACTTTGGGAGGCCGAAGGGGGCGGATTACCTGAGGTCGGGAGTTCAAGACGAGCCTGGCTAACATGGTGAAACCCCATCTCTACTAAAAATACAAAAAATTAGTCAGGTTCAGTGGCACACGCCTGTGATCCCAGCTACTTGGGAGGCTGAGGCAGGAGAATCGCTTGAACCCGGGAGGTGGAGGTTGCGGTAAGCCGCAATCATGCCACTGTACTCCAGCCTGGCCTACAGAGCGAGACTTTGTCGAAAATAAAATAAAATAAAGGATATTTGAATCTATTTTCAGGAAAGCATGAGATGTCAATCTCTGGACTTGCCTTCTGAATGCCATTTATCTAAAATTCATTGTTTAAGCATTTTTTTTTTTTAATTTTGAAAGGTAAAGCACTAGTTTTCCTTAGCTACAACTTTCATGGTACATCAATCTTGCAGAAACTTAATTAAAACTAACTGAAGGAACAGATGCGGAGACTAACTGAAACGGGGTGCTTTAGGAAAGACAATTGTTTAAAAAAAAAAAGGAAAGATGATTGGTTTTTTTTTTGAGACGGAGTTTCGCTCTTGTTGCCCAGGCTAGAGTGCAATGGCGCGCTCTCGGCTCACCGCAACCTCTGCCTCCTGGGTTCAGGCAATTCTCCTGCCTCAGCCTCCTGAGTAGCTGGGATTACAGGCACATGCCACCATGCCCAGCTAACTTTTTGTATTTTTAGTAGAGACGGGGTTTCACCATGTTGACCAGGATGGTCTCGATCTCTTGACCTCGTGATCCACCCGCCTCGGCCTCCCAAAGTGCTGGGATTACAGGCTTGAGCCACCGCGCCCGGCCGGAAAGATGATTGTTAAAGTGTTCACCAGCCAGTCTCCCCATGCAAACTTTAACGTGCATAAAAATCACCTGGGAGTCTTGCGAATTGTAATGCCGGTTCATTAGGTCTGGGGCAAGGCCTGAGGCTCTGCATTTCTTTCTTTTTTTTCTTTGAGACAGAGTCTCGCTTTGTTGCTCAGGCTGCAATGCAGTGGCATGATCTCGGCTCACTGCAACCTCCACCTTCCAGATTCAAATGATTCTCCTGCCTCAGCTTCCCGAGTAGTTGCGATTACTGCCATGCGCCACTGTACCTGACTAATTTTTGTATTTTTAGTAGAGACAAGATTCACCATGTTGGCCAGGCTGGTCTCGAACTCCTGACCTCAGGTGATCCACCTGCCTCAGCTCTGAAAGTGCTGGGCTTACGGGTGTGAGCCACTGTGCACAGCTGAGGCTCTGCATTATTTTTTTTTATTTTTTAAGACGGAGTCTCACCCTGTCCCCAGGCTGGAGTGCAATGGTGTGATTTCAGTTCACCGCAACCTCCGCCTTCCAGGTTCTACTGATTCTCCTGCCTCAGCATCCCGAGTTGCTGGAATTACAGGTGCCTCCCACCCCACCACCATGTCTGGTTATTATTATTTTTGTGTGTGTGTTTTTAGTAGAGATGGGGTTTCATCATGTTGCCCAGGCTGGTCTCAAACTCCTGAACTCAAGCAATCTGCTCGCCTCAGCCTCACAGAGGTGACAGGGATTATAGTCATGAGCCACCATGCCCAGTCTGTTTCTTATTTATATAACATTTAAGAGGTTGAGACAAGAATTCAGGAGGGCCAATTACCTGCTTATTCAGTCTTGTCTCTTCCTTAATAAGGAGATGAAACCATAGATCTCAAAACAATGACCTAATAAACAGCTAAGGGCCAAACAACATTGAGGTTAAACAGACCAATGTGCAATGTTGCAGCTTTGAAAAAACAAAATGGCCAGCAGGTGGTGCCAGAAGCTAAGTGAGGGGAGAATGATTTTCTGAGAAATGCTTAATAATTCATGTTTCAAAAACCTGTTTTGGGCCGGGTGCGGTGACTCACACCTGTAATCCTAGCAATTTGGGAGGCCGAGGTAGGCAGATTGTTGGAGCTCAGGAGTTTGAGACCAGCCTGGGCCACATGGTGAAACCCCCCCTCTACTAAAGTACAAAAAATTAGCCAGGGGTGGTGTGCGCCTTTAGTCCCAGCTATTTGGGAGGCTGAGGCAGGAGAATCGTTTGAACCCGGGAGGCGGAGGTTGCAGTGAACTGAGGTTGTGCCACTGCACTCCAGCCTGGGTGACAGAGTGAGGTTCCATCTCAAAAAAAAAAAAAAAAAAAAAAAAAAAAGTGTTTTGCTGCTCTCTGTAAAATGGGAGTTAAGAAAGTAGCGTTTCTCTGTCTTTCACGTCTTCCTGTTAGCTCATCCTCCTGCTGTAGGTGCCTGAAATCCTTAAGGACTGAAACCTCTCCAATGGAACCAATGAGTATCAGTGGTCAGGCTTGAAACAGATCATGCCATTTCCTAGACTTGAGGTTTTACAATGAAGATAAAGCACGCTTCACTCACAGTGTTTGCAGATAGTTATTTCTCAAACAAGGAAGGCAAAATAGATTGAGCAGGAAAATACAGAGCTGTTATTAGCTGGGCATTGTGGCTCATACCTGTAATCCCAGAACTTTGGGAGGCTGAGGCGGGTGGATGACCTGAGGTCAGGAGTTCGAGACCAGCCTGGCCAACACGGGGAAACCCTGTCTCCACTAAAAATACAAAAATTAGCTGGGTGTGGGGGCAGGCACCTGTAATCTCATCTACTTGGGAGGCTGAAGCAGAAAAATTGCTTGAACCCGGGAGGTGGGGGTTGTAGCGAGCTAAGCTTGCGCCACAGCACTCCAGCCTGGGCAACAAGAGTGAAACTCTATCTCAAAAAAAAAAAAAAAAAAAAAACAAACCCAGAAGAGAAAACAAAGGAAATGCAGAGCTGTTGTCTTTGATTTTGGGGGACTGGAGGAAAAATGACTACTCTAGGTCTGGTCTAAATTTAACAGGCTTAATGCTTGAAAGCTTAACGCTGCAGAATTCAAGAGACAGCTAATGAAGTAAAGAGGAAAACATTCACTTCACACAATCCCAACATCTCGTTCATTTTAATTTTATTTTTGAGCCGGAGTTGCGTTCTTGTCACCCAGGCTGGAGTGCAATGGCATGATCTCGGTTTACTGAAACCTCTGCCTCCTGGGTTCAAGCGATTCTCCTGTCTCAGCTTCTCAAGTAGCTGGGACTACAGGCACCCGCCATCATGCCCAGCTAATTTTGTATTTTTAGTAGAAACAGGGTTTCAACATGTTGGCTAGGCTGGTCTCGAACTCCTGACCTCAGGTGATGTGCCCACTTCAGCCTCCCATAGTGCTGGGATTACAGGCGTGAGCCACTGTGCCCCACCCCATTTATTTTATTTAAGCAGAAAACTTTGAATTTGCAGAATTACACCTGTCCTATTCGTGTGTATCATATTTCTTCTTCTTCTTCTTCTTTTTTTTTTTTTTTAGCCAGAGTCTCGCTGTGTCACCCAGGCTGGAGTGCAGTGGCTCAATCTAGGCTCACTGCAACCTCCACTTCCCAGGTTCAAGCGATTCTCCTGCCTCAGCCTCCTGAGTGGCTGGGACTATAGGCGCACGCTGCCATGCCTGGCTTATTTTTTGTATTTTTAGTAAAGACAGGGTTTCACCGTGTTGCCCAGGTTGGTGTCAAACTCCTGAGCTTAGACAATCTCCCTGCCTTAGTGTCCCAAAGTGCTGGGAGACATGAGCCACCATGCCCAGCCCCATATTTCTTCAATTTATAACATCTAACAGGATCTTAATAATTTATCAACTACACTACTAAAACAGAAACATATTAGAAAAGCAGCAATAACAACACAGTATATTTTCTTCTAAAAGTCTCAAAGCCTATATTACTATTAATGATGCCTTGTATTTGTTTAGGACTTAAACATACCCAAATCAAAGCACTTTCTTTTTTTTCTTTTTTGAGACAGGGTTCCCCTCTGTCGCCCAGGTGGAGTGCAGTGGCATAAAAATGGCTCAGTGCAGCCTTGATCTCCTGGGCTCAAGCAAGCCTCTTTGCCTCAGCCTCCCCAGTAGCTGGGACCACTGGTGTGTGCCACCACACCTGGCCAATTTCAAATGTTTTGTAGAGACAGGGTCTTGCCTTGTTGCCCAGGCAGGTTTAGAAATCCTGAGCTCAAGCAATCCTCCTGCCTCACTCTCCCAAAGTGATGGGAGTAGAGATGTGAGCCACCACATCCAGCTGCAAAGGACTTTCAAATACGTTATTGTATTTAATACAAATAAAGAAAATAAGAGAGGCACACTTCCTGATTATCTCAGGAAGATCTATCTTGGAAGATGATTAGGTTTTCAATTTTTGAAATTAAATTATCCTTTCTATAGTTAGTTTCATTACCTTTCATAATATCTCCAGATCCTTTTCCAATTCCTTAGGCAATGTTAGCTCCTTTTCCTTTTTATTTTTTAAAATTTTATTTATTTAGTTTTTTGAGACAGAGTCTCACTCTGTTGCCCAGGCTGGAGTGCAGTGCCATGATCTTGGTTTACCACAACCTAGACCTCCTGGGTTCAAGCAATTCTCCTGCCTCAGCCTCTGGAGTAGTTGGGATTATAGGCGCTAGCCATCATGCCCAGCTAATTTTTGTATTCTTAGTAGAGACGGGGTTTCACCATGTTGACCAGGCTAGTCCTGAACTCCTGACCTGAAGTGGTCCAGCTCCTCAGCCTCCCGAAGTGCTGGGAGTACAGGAATGAGCTACCACACCGGGCCAACTCTCTCTTTTTAAAAAGACTAGTCAGGTACAGTAGAGAAGAGGGAAAGAGTAGAACAAGGAGTTTGATCTGTGACTATAAACAATCAATTAAGATAACTTACTACTTAAAAAAACAAAAACAAAAAAAAAGATAACTCCCTACTTTGGACCAGCCTGACTTTCTCTATTTGATGACTTCTCTCATTTCTTCTTTTGTCCCAGAAAGGCCCTACTGCTGAGGGGTGTGAGCTCTGTGGCCAACAGATCTGCATTCAGTGGGCACCTTTGGCCCTATTTCCTCATCTGTAAAATGGAGACACTACTACCTAGAGTGAGAACAAAATCATGTATGTTGCCACAAATGTAAAGCACTTAGTGCTCACTAAATGGGAGAATGTCAGATCTCTCAACTACAAGGCTGAGGAACTTTGGAATGACACACCACATATGCTGTGGTCTTACGACACAAACCCAATCTGGGAACTGTTTATTTCATGGGCCTTTGTTTTAGAGCTTAGGGTGAAAAGGCATCTAGAACAGTGGCTTGCCAATTATTTTACTTGGTACAGTAAGAAGTACTTGAAAACCATGGCATTACTGAAAACATGCTATTTGGTGGGGTCATAATTCTGGTCTGTGATATCAAGTACCAAGGAGATCATTGTGATGCCAAAAAAAAAAAAAAAAAAAAAAAAAAAAAAGCCTGACTTCCCAGGAGGCTCATGCTGAAAGATAAAACCATCTTCAATGAAGCAAGTCCTAGTTTAAACAAATATCTTCTGGAATTATGTAATATAATTTAAAAAAAAATAAAAAGACAGGAAATACCAAATTTGCAGTTTAAAAATTGCCAGGTGCAGTGGCTCATGCCTGTAATCCCAGCACTTTGGGAGGCTGAGGCAGGATGCTGACTTGAGGTCAGGAGTTCGAGACCAGACTGTGCAATATGGCAAAACCCCATCTTTACTAAAAATACAAAAAAATTAGGCGAGTGTGGTGGCAGGCACCTGTAGTCCCAGCTACTCGGGAGGCTGAGGCAGCAGAATTGTTTAAACCCAGGAAGCAGAGGTTAAAGTGAGTTGAGATCGCACCATTGCAGTCCAGCCTGGGTGACAGAGGGAGACTCTGTCCCCCCAACACCACACAAAAAAAGTAAAAAATTAAAAATAGGGCTGGGCAAGGTGACTCATGCCTGTAATCTCAGCATTTTGAGGAGGACGAGGCCGGCGGATCACAAGGTCAAGACATCGAGACCATCCTGGCCAACACGGTGAAACGTCGTCTCTACTAAAACACAAAAATTAGTTGGGCGTCGTGGCATGCGACTGTAGTCCCGGATACTTGGGAGACTGAGGCAGGAGAATCGCTTGAATTCGGGAGGTGGAAGTTGCAGTGAGCCGAGATTGTGCCATTGCACTCCAGCCTGGCGACAGAGCAAGACTGTCTCAAAATAAATAAATAAAATAAAATAAAATAAAATAAAAATAACTGGTACGTATACCTAGGAAGCTCCGGAGATGGAACGCCTCCTGGCAGATCCCTTACTCCAAGGGCAAATCCATTTTCTGTGTCGTGGAGGCCTAAGTGATAGTCCCAGGGAAGTCCCTTTACTGTGAGCCAGGACTCCTGGAGGGAAATCTAGGAGCTGGAAGGACCTTAAAGTTAACTAGGATGAAGAACGTGGCCTGCACAGTGTGCATGAAATGAGCTGGGAACCCACGGGAAGGAGAGCGGGTTCCTTGCAGTCCTTTAGAAGTAGGACGCGGTGGCTCACGCCTGAGATCCCACCAGAGCTTCGGGAGGCTGAGGAAGGAGGATCGCCTGAGGTCAGGAGTACGAGACCAGTCTGGGCAACATAGTGAGGACGCCGCCACCCATCTCTTTAAAAAAAAAAAAAAATCTCCACAAAAGCCCAGCAAGGGCAGTGCTGACCCCTACTACGTGCCAGCCAGACCTGAAACGGCACCTGATGCGTGCTCACAGCTCCATTCCGCTCAATTAAGTACGGGAAGATCTTTCCGTTTCGCCTTGGGCCTCCGTGGAACCGTTTTCTCCAAGACGGTAGTCTCTCCTCTCCTCTGCCCTGAGTGCTTGAACAGCCCCAGAGCCGACCCCCAGCACCTAGCGTTAACCAGGTCCCGAGAGAACTTAGCTCGGGGTTCAGGGCCGGCCCCACCCCACAGTCAGAGGGGCCTCAAGTAAACCGGCTGCGCCACTCGGGGTCGCAAGCCGGGAAAAACCGAGCGTCCCGGCTCCCAGTCCTCTCTCCGGAGCCCTTGACAGTCGTGGGCAGCCGTAGGGTTACCTGGCTTCTTCGCGGAAGCTTACCTGGTCTCAGGACCGGACTCCTTCCCTCAACGTGTTAGGGGAACCCGAATCCCCGAAGCAGAGGACTGTCAATCGCGTTCCCGGAGCTGCGCACGCGCTGTACTCGGGTGGCGGTTTCCCTCATCTGCCAGAGGCTCAAGTTTACTAACTGCGCATGCGAGACACTAAAGCTTCTTTCCCGCGTGGTCGCGGCAAACTCTCAGAGAGCCAATCAGAGACGAGACCTTAACAGCAATCCCACCCCCTCGTCACTCCCCTGGGGTTGGACATCCCTCTTTGGCTGGAGCTGCGCGAGAAGGAAGGGCGAGGTGGACGCGCGCGCCAAGCTCTGCCGTCTCCCCAACTTCCGGGCAGCCAATCACTGGGGAGACGCCGGACGCGCGCACGTTCCTTCGAGTTTAACGGTCGCGAGAGGCCGCTGGCCTGACTCTGACATTTGCAGCGGAAGCGGCTGCCAGGTAAGAGGCCGCCGGCCTGCAGGGAGCTGTAGGCCGCGGGGGACAGGGTACGACACTTAAGAGACACCGTCTTAGCGGTCCCGAGTGTGGTGATGGGCTGGGGTGTGGGTAGACGACGAAACCCTGCAGCGTGTGGGAGGTCTGGTCCTCTGCGGTGCGCCTTTTCTAGACTCTGCGCCCTTGAGTGACACTCGCGCGACCCAATCGCAGAGCGCTCTTTCCGAGGGGCGCGGGGGTGGGGTCAGTGGGATTTTTCTTTTCCGCCTATTTTTTGGCAAGATGTCCCGGCTTCCTCTTGGAATCGCTGTTGTAGTTGCATGAGCGGTAGCTTTTCCTCGTCTTCCCTGCTTTCCGACGCTTAGGCGACTGCATGGATTCTCCCTCTCCTTCTCAGTTTGACCCGATAGCCGCCCCCAGCCCTTGCGGGCTGGCTGAATGCGCCAGAATGTCCAGGATCTGTCCTCATCCCCATCTGAAATCTCTCCTCCTGGCGAGGCAGAGCGCCCAGTTAACTTTCATGTTTCATAACCACCAATCGTTCCTTTTCTCCAGCTCCTTATTTTTTTGGCTAAGGGCTGGGGACACCAAAAGCGTCATATTTTGTTGCTGGGAAATATAAAAATGTCTCATATTCATTCTGTATCAAGTTAAAAAAATTTTTTTTGCATTGTATACGTGGATGTTTAAGGATTTTTTTCCCTCTTAATTCCCTGCCCTCCCCTAGCACCTCCACCCCGATGGAGAAGCTTCCTTGAATTTCTAGTGGTTTTCCATCTGGATCTGCATCCGGATCGGGATTACCTCAGCAGGGGAAATAATAGATGGGGTTGCAGGTCCATCTCCCTGGAAAGCTGTGCGGTTTCCTAGTATAACAGCATGGTTATTGGAATCCGGGTATTTCTGTTGCCATTTGGAAGGCAGTCCTTGACTATTTCAATGCCCCGTTTGTCGTGGGTGATAGGCTGAGCCACTGGGGAAAAGTCCATTTAGTTAGGTCTGGTTACCCTTTGCTTTCACTCCTGTCCCTGAAGGAAATGGTCCCTGTTTTAGTGTGGTGCTTTATAAACGCAGGCCCTAGAAAGTAGGAATCTAGCGGAAGCAGAATACTAGACAATAGTCCTGTTGCTCTAAGCTTTTTAGTTTGTAGGCAGCTGAAGTTGTCTTTTCTTTTTTTCTCCTTTTTCTCTTGTTCCCTCAATTTTTTTTTTTTTTTTTTTTTAGACGGAGTTTCTCTCTTGTTGCCCAGGCTGCTGGAGTGCAGTGGTGCGATCTCAGCTCACCACACCTCTGCCTCCCAGGTTGAAGTGATTCTCCTGCCTCAACCTCCCAAGTAGCTGGGATTACAGACATGTGCCACCACGCCCTGATAATTTTGTATTTTTAGTAGAGATTGGGTTTCTCCATGTTGGTCAGGCTGGTCTCGAACTCCTCACCTCAGGTGACCTGCCCACCTCAGCCTCCGGAAGTGCTGGGATTATAGGTGTGAGCCACCGCGCCTGGCTCCTCACTCTTTTTTTAAATGCTTGAACTCCCTGAGAAGCAGGCATCTTGTTTGGCTTGTTACAGCCAATTTGACATGGTATATGTTCAGCTTCAGTGAAGTTTTAGTTGACCTGGCAAATAATTTATTTCCTGTTTTTTTTTTTTTTTTTTTTAAAGAGATGGGGTCTTGCTCTGTTGCCCAAGCTGGAGTGCAGTGGCAGGATCATAGCTTGCTGCAGCCTTGAACTGGGCTCAAGTGATCCTCCCACCTCAGCCTCCAGAGTAGCTGGGACATGCTCCCAGTAGCTGCAGGCAGGATCCACTGTCCCCAGCTGGTTTATTTTCTAAAAATACCTGCACAGAGACTAAAGATCATATAGTTCAAAATGTACTTCCAGACAATGGGGGAGGCTATGGTTGTCAATCGTTTAATTGGCTCTTTTGAATATAAGTTAAATATTAAATAGTTCAGTTCTTCTAGTCTCTATATAATTCAACAAACACATATACTTGGTAGAATTTATTAAACAAATGAACAAGGCATGCAAGTATTCCATTTGTTGCATAATAGAATTGTATCTAGAACCTTCATTGTAAAGCCTGGCAAAATGGTTTGCACTGTAATCCCAGCTGCTCGGAAGGCTGAGCACTTGAGGCCAGGAATTGTAGACCAGCCTGGGCAACATAGTGAGATGCTGTCTCTAAGAAAAGAAAAAGGAAAAATAAAAGAAGAACCTTGATTATTAAACATACAAAATTCTGAAATACTACCTGAAAAAGGTGAGGCTAGTTTTGCAAATAATCCTTAATGTAGATTTTTAATTGAGACACATAATTCACATACCATAAAATTCAGCATTTTTTTTTTGAAACAGAGTTTCATCTTGTTGCCCAGGCTGGAGTACAATAACGCAATCTCAGCTCACTGCAACCTCTGCCTCCTGGGTTCTGGCGATTCTTCTGCCTCACCCTCCCAAGTAGCTGGGATTACAGGCATGCGCCATCATGCTTGGCTAATTTTGTATTTTTAGTAGAGACAGGGTTTCTCCATGTTGGTCGGGCTGGTCCTAAACTTCTGACCTCAGGTGATCCGTCCCCCTCGGCCTCCCAAAGTGCTGGGATTACAGGCGGGAGCTACCGTACCTGGCCCAATTTAGCCTTTTAAAAGTGTACAGTTCAGTAGGTTTTAGTTCACAAGGTTTTGCAGCTATCACCAATATCTAATTCCAGAACTTTTTATCACCCCAAAAAGAAACTCCATACCAGTTGCAGTCACTACTATTTTGTCCTTACCCCAGCTCCTGGCAGCCATTTGTCTATAAATTTGCCTATTCAAGATAGTTCATATCGATGAAATCATACAGTCTGTGGTCTTTTGTGACCGGCTTCTTTTACTTCGCGTAGTATCTTCAGTGTTCATCTATGTTGTAGCATGTGTCAGTGAGTCATTCCTTTTTATGACTGAATCCTATTCTACAGATATGCTTCATTTATCCATTTATCCATTGATGGACATTTGGGTGGTTTCTACATTTCAATTATTCTGAATACTGTTGCTATCCTTAATGGAGGTCTGTGTGAAAGAAGTCAAAGTTTCCAAAGTTATGAAAAAACAATTGCTAGGATTAGTGGCTTTTCATAGTAGTATTTTTTCCCCATTCGTTTTCAGACTCCCTTGGAAGTTTAGGATATTCACAGTTCTGAATGTTAGTCACTGAAAATGCCAGTAGACGATGAAGCCTCTGAAGATGACACGGATTCAGTTTCCTCAAACAGTCCAGGAACCTCTATTTTCAAATAAGAGAGCGTAACAATTTCTGTACACTATGGAAGAATTTGACTTGGTGAAAAACGTACACAAAACTTCATCTGTAGAATCTGATAAAAATTCTCCTCATTTTCTTGGATTGAACTTAAATACTGATAGGTAAGAATGAGATTTTAAAAAATGTAACAAATCAGAATAACTTTATTTGCGTAGGTTTACCAACTTATCCAAATAGTGTCATAGTTGCTGATTTGAATTATTATTATTTTTGAGACAGAGTCTTGCCTGGTTGCCAGGCTGGAGTGCAGTGGTGCCATCTTGGTTCACTGCAATCTCTACTTCCCGGGTTCAAAGGATTCTCCTGCCTCAGCCTCCCTAGTAGCTGGGACTACAGGTGCATGCTACCACACCCAGCTAATTTTTGTATTTTTAGTAGAGATGTGGTTTTACGGTGTTGGCTAGGATGGTCTTGATCTCTTGACCTTGTGATCTGCCTGCCTTGGCCTTTCAGAGTGGTAGGATTACAGGTGTGAGGAACTGCGCCCCGCCATTATTATTTTTTAACCTATCATTAAGAATGTTCAGGGAGGCCAGGCGTGGTGGCTCATGCCTGTAATCTCAGCACTTTGGGAGGCCGAGGCAGGTGGATCACCTGAGGCCAGGAATTGGAGACCAGCTTGGCTAACATGGTGAAACCTCATCTCTTCTAAAAATATAAAAATTAGCTGGATGCGGTGGTGTGTGCCTGTCGTCCCTGCTACTCAGGAGGCTGAGGCAGGAGATTCTCTGGAACCCGGGAGGCGGAGGTTGTAATGAGCCAACATTGCGCCATTGCACTCCAGCCAGGGCGGCAGAGTGAGACTCTGTCTCAAAAAAAAAAGAATGTTTAGGGACAGTTGTTTAAGTCAGGAATATAGTCTTTTCGTGTTTTTCATTTCTCCCAGAGATACGTACTTTTGCATGGAAAGCATTCTGAAAAAGAACTTGTTTTGTTGTTGTAGTTTCCTTTATACTTTTTATGTGTTTGTTTTTAGTAAATTACAAGCATATCTTTATTTTATTTATTTATTTTTTTTTGAGACGGAGTTTCGCTCTTGTTACCCAGGCTGGCGTGCAATGGCGCGATCTCGGCTCACCGCAACCTCCGCCTCCTGGGTTCAAGCAATTCTCCTGCCCCAGCCTCCTGAGTAGCTGGGATTACAGGCACGCACCACCATGCCCAGCTAATTTTTTGTATTTTTAGTAGAGACGGGGTTTCACCATGTTGACCAGGATGGCCTCGATCTCTCGACCTTGTGATCCACCCGCCTCGGCCTCCCAAAGTGCTGGGATTACAGGCTTGAGCCACCGCGCCCGGCACAAGCATATCTTTAACATTTAGTTGCCTAAATATTATTTCTACATTTTTTTTTTTTTTTTGAGACAGAGTTTCGCTCTTGTTACCCAGGCTGGAGTGCAATGGCGCGATCTCGGCTCACCGCAACCTCCGCCTCCTGGGTTCAGGCAATTCTCCCGTCTCAGCCTCCTGAGTAGCTGGGATTACAGGCACGCACCACCATGCCCAGCTAACTTTTTGTATTTTTAGTAGAGACGGGGTTTCACCATGTTGACTAGCACGGTCTCGATCTCTTGACCTCGTGATCCACCCGCTTCGGCCTCCCAAAGTGCTGGGATTACAGGCTTGAGCCACCGCGCCCGGCTTATTTCTACATTTTTAAATTAATGGAACAAATGATGTTTTATGTTGCAAAAATACTTTACCAATGTGGATGGAAAGTAGCAATTAAAGTTGAGTATTGCCAGGCACAGTGTCGTGTGCCTGTGGTCCTAGCTACTTGGGAGGCTGAGGCTAGAGGATCACTTGAGTCCAGGAGTTCTGGGCTGTAGTGCGCTATGCCGATCGGGTGTCCACACTAAGTTCAGCATCAATATGGTGACCTCCTGGAAGCGGGAGGACCACCAGGTTGCCTAAGGAGGGGTGAACTGGCCCAGGTCCGAAATGGAGCAGGTCAAAACTCCTGTGCTGATCGGTAGTGGGATCATGCCTGTGAATAGCCACTGCACTCCAGCCTGGGCAACATAGTGAGACCTTGTCTCTTTAAAATAAATAAATAAATAAAGTTGAGTATTAGGAAGTTAAGACAGAAACAGACTCTAAGTAGACAAAATAGTGGACTAAATAGATGTCATCAAAGTGTATTTTATGCATTTTATTTATTTTTTTAAGATGCATTTTATTTTTAAGCTATCCCATGATCAATTTGTTTTTATTTAATGGTCTTAACACAGATCATGGTTAGTTTATTTTTCATCAGAGCCTGCTTTCTCTCAATTTGCACATAGTCTGACAAGCTTGGTTATATGGTTCTTAAATTTATAGTAGTGTAGAAACAGCAAAGAGGAAAAGACTGTTAGAGTATCTATAAACAGCAGGTACAAGAAAGGAAAACACAGCATTTTTGGGGCCTTACTGGTAAAGAGGCAAGGAGCTAGCCATGCGTGGTGGCTTATGCCTGTAATCCCAGCACTTTGGGAGGCTGAGGCAGGCGGATCATGAGGTTGGGTTTGAGACCAGCCTGATAAACATGGTGAAACCCCATCTCTACTTAAAAATACAAAAATTAGCCGAGTGTGGTGGCATGCACTTGTTATCCCAGCTACTTGGGAGGCTGAAGCAGGAGAATCGCTTGAACGGGAGACAGGTTGCCGTGAGCCGAGAGCACGCCATTGCACTCCCGCCTGGGTGACAGAGAACGACACCATCTCAAAAAAAAAAAAAAAAAAAAAAAAAGAGGCAAGGGGCTTTAAACACAGTAGATCTTGAAGAAATTATGTATTATAAATAAATAAATACGTTACTTAAAAAATTGTTAATTCTCTGCCCTTTTCAGAAGGATTTAAGGCAGCTTACAAGAGTATATAAAACAATAGGGGTGGGGAGTTGTAAAAAACATAGCAGTATATGAAATAAAATGAGAAAAGGAGATTTTAAAAAGCACGGGAAATGGTCCTATAGTAATCTATATGCACTTGCTAAAAGTTGGCCACGCATTTTGGTTCTTGTATTACTTGGTGGTTCCCTTTCTTTTTTGAGACAGAGTCTTACTCTGTCACTCAGGCTGGAGTGCGATAGCCTGATCTCAGCCCACTGCAACTGCCATCTTCTGGTTTCAAGTGATTCTCTTGCCTCAGCCTCCTGAGTAGCTGAGATTACAGATGCCCACCACCACGCCTGTCTAATTTTTGTATTTTTAGTAGAGATGGGGTTTCACCATGTTGGTCCAGTTGGTGTTGAACTCCTGACCTGCCGACCTTGGCCTCCCAAAGTGTTGGGATTACAGGCGTGAGGTACCGTGCCCACCAGTGGTCCCTTTAAAGTACAGTTCTAGAAGATATTCTTGTTAGAACACAGTATTTGATTTGGCTGGAGGAACCTAACTGTGCCTTGCTAGTGAAAATTAGGCAATTAAACTTGTCTCCCTTTTCATTGTGACTGGCAGTTAAACTGGCCACATTTAAAGGCAATTATTACAGCTATGTAAAGTCCTTTACTGACAACATATGTTCTTTCCTTTGAATTTTTATTAATATTTTCACTGGTCCTAACTATTATTTTACTGTTATTTTCATTTATTAAAAAAAATTCTTTGTGAAAGAAAGCAGGATATCAAGCAGGAAATAAATGAAAATGATCTTTTGGTGACTAGATTTTAAGTACATTTTAACGTCCTGAAATACACTGTGCGTTTATGAAACAAATCCGAAACAACTTACCTGAAGTTTGGAAAAGCAGTACTCCTGGAAAGAATCAGTGCTGTTTTACATACTGAGTAGGCTAAATCCTGAATATCTGCTGCTAATTTGCTTGGCACAACTTTTATTCAGAGATAGTGCAGAGATAAGCATCAGCTTATCACACCAAATTAAGGACATCCAATGAACAAGTTTGACTGTCATTTGGGGCAGTGGAGAAAGAATCCCCACTGCACAATGAAGGGCTGTTCTTAAGGAGGGGGAAATAATCCTCTGGAATAGCTGAGATTAGAGAAGCTGGAAATTAATCTTATTGTTTAGCACAGACTTTTTTTATTTTCTGCCGATCCTTTGGAGTGTTCCCTCACTTCTGGAGAAGGTCTTTCTGTTGTGTTCTTAAAAAGAATACAGTGCAGTCTTTTTACTGCCTTTTTCCTTTTGTGGACCAACTTGTGATCAGATCTTCAACAAATGAGGTGCCATTAGAAGGATAAAATATCAGTGGTTTTGTACTGCTCTGCTAAATCTTGAACTGCTGAATTATTCAACACTTTGATAGAATAAAGAAAACCATTCTGAATTATTTATGTTTCAACAGAAGTAGTCCCCACCTTAGTACAAATGGGGTATCCTCTTTCTCAGGGAAGACCCGACCATCTGTAATTCAAGGTACAGTTGAAGTCCTAACTTCTTTAATGCAGGAGCTGCAAAACAGTGGAAAGACTGATTCGGAACTTTGGAAACACTGTGAGGTATCTAATTTTGTTTTATTTTTGGAATTTTAAGATAGTTATATTAAAACATACCTCTACTAAACTCTAAATTCTTAGAAATTTATGTCCTAAAGAGCATACACTTTAAGTTAAATGCTAAAGTGGTAAAGTATTTTTATTTTTATTTTTATTTTTATTTTTTGATACAGAGTTTCACTCTTGTTACCCAGGCTGGAGTGCGATGGCGTGATCTTGGCTCACCACAACCTCCACCTCCTGGGTTCAGGCAATTCTCCTGTCTCAGCCTCCTGAGTAGCTGGGTTTACAGGCACGCACCACCATGCCCAGCCAACTTTTTGTGTTTTTAGTAGAGACGGGGTTTCACCTTGTTGACCAGGATGGTCTTGATCTCTTGACCTCGTGATCCACCCGCCTCGGCCTCCCAAAGTGCTGGGATTACAGGCTTGAGCCACTGTACCCGGCCGGTAAAGTATATTAATTTGGGAATGATATTCAATGAATGGGAAAAAGGTGATCAAAAGTATTTTTTAACAGTATAGTACTGATTAGACATAACTAATTTGTATATTAAATATGAACTAAAACATTGTCTTTGTTCAGAGGCCAAGAATCCCAGAATTATTAAAATTGTTACTAATTGTAATGTTGTCAGTATCTTAATGGAATTGTCATCATTTTGAAAAACCTAAATCTGCTTTGAAATATTTTCAATGTTCTAATTATAAACTTAAACTTCTACTTAGTACCTTATTATATTCAGCTGTGATACCTTGCATTCTATTGTTTTCAGATCAGTGGTTCTTTCTTTGGTCCATAGGGTGAATTGGGATATAAAAATTTAACAGTTAAAAGAATTACATGGCTGAGCACAATGGCTCACACCTATAATCCTAGCACTTTAGGTGCCCACGTGGGAGGATTGGTTGCGGCCAGGAGTTTGAGACCAGCCTGGGCAACCTGTAGGGAGACCCTGTCTCTACAAAAATAAATACATAAATAAATTAGCTGGGCATGATGGCATGGTGTCTATAGTCCTAGCTATTTGGGAGGCTAATGTGGGAGGATCACTTGGACTCAGGAGGTCGGGGCTGCAGTGAGATCACAGCACTGCACTCCAGCTTAGGTGACAGAGTGAGACTCTGCCTCTCTATAATTATAAAAAAAGAGAAGCTGTAATCCCAGCACTTAGGGAGGCAGAGGTGGAGGATAGCTTGAGCCCAGGAATTTGTGACCTGCTTGGGCAACATAGCAAGACCCACTCTGTTTTTTTTTTTTTTTTTAAAACGAGAGAATACTTATATATAAATTTTGTTTCGTAGAATAATGCTCAAGATAGACTTTCCTAAGGCTTGATTTGATAGTTTTTTTATAGTATAAACCAGGCCGGGTGCGGTGGCTCACGCCTGTAATCCCAGCACTTTGGGAGGCTGAGGTGGGCGGATCACAAGGTCAGGAGATTGAGAGCATCCTGGCCAACATGGTAAAAACCCATCTCTACTAAAATACAAAAATTAGCTGGGCATGGTGGTGCATGTCTGTAGTCCCAGCTACTTGGGAGGCTGAGGTAGGAGAATCGCTTGAACCCAGGAGGCGGAGGTTGCAGTGAGCCAAGATTGTACCACCCCAGCCTGGCGCCTGGCAACAAAACAAGACTCTGTCTCAAGGAAAAAAAAAAAAAAAGAAATGTATAAATCATTATGAATTCTTAGAAAGCATTAGATCTTGTTTTAAACATTTTTAGATGCATAATTTGTGTTATTTTTAAGAATGTAGAGTAAGCAAAATGAAAGATTACCTGATTTAAAAATTCAGTAGCAACTGCTAAGTGTAATTATTTATATTCATTATCCATAATTATTGAAATTATGCAAAAGTATTACCAAATGTTTAAAAAATTGAGTTTACAGTTTTTATACTTTTTTGTTTAGATGTAACAATCAGTATGCACAAATGTTAAAAACCTTTAAAAATGCCCATGCAAATGCAATTAAAAATGGAATGTTTTATTAAGTGTATTAAATGTTTCCCCTAATTTATCTACTCATTAGCTTTTTGCTTGTTTGTTTGTTTTTGAGACAGAGTCTTGCTCTGTTGCCCAGGCTAGAGTGCAGTGGCGTGATCTCAGCTCCCTGCAGCCTCCGCATCCTGGGTTCAGGTGATTTTCCTGGCTCAGTTTCCCAAGTGGCTGAGATCACAGGTGTGTGCCACCATACTCAGTTAATTTTCGTATTTTTTTTTTTTTTTTTGAGACGGAGTTTCGCTCTTGTTACCCAGGCTGGAGTGCAATGGCGCGATCTCGGCTCACTGCAACCTCCGCCTCCCGGGTTCAGGCAATTCTCCTGCCTCAGCCTCCTGAGTAGCTGGGATTACAGGCACGTGCCACCATGCCCAGCTAATTTTTTGTATTTTTAGTAGAGACGGGGTTTCACCATGTTGACCAGGATGGTCTCGATCTCTCGACCTCGTGATCCACCCGCCTCGGCCTCCCAAAGTGCTGGGATTACAAGCTTGAGCCACCGCGCCCGGCCTTAATTTTCGTATTTTTACAAAATTACAAAAGAGATGGGGTTTTACCATGTTGTCCAGGCTGATCTCGAACTCCTGGCCTCAGGTGATCTACCTGCCTTGGCCTCCCAGAGTGCTGGTATTACAGGCATGAGCTACCATGAAGGGCCTTCATTAGCTTTTGATACCTGAATTAACATGCTTTGGCACAAACGATGCATTGCCACAATGTATTTTAACTTCTGGAAAATTTGTGTTTAACTAGAAATTGTTACTTTTTTTTTTTTTTGAGACAAAGTCTTGCTTTGTTGCCAGGCGCCAGACTGGAGTGCAGTGGCACGATATCAGCTCATTGCAACCTCTGCCTCTTGGGTTCAAACAATTATCCTACCTCAGCCTCCCAAGTAGCTGGGACCATAGGCGTGTGCCACCACGTCCAGCTAATTTTTGTATTTTTTAGTAGAGACGGGGTTTCACTATGGTCTCAATCTCTTAACCTCGTGATTCACGAACCTTGGCCTCCCAAAGTACTGGGATTACAGGCGTGAGCCACTGAGTCCGGCCACGTTGTTACTTTCAGTAATTTGAAATCAACATTGTTTTTTTGACATCATCATCTTAAGTCAGAATCAGAATATATTTGTGAATTTAAGATACAGATTTTTTTTTTTCTAATCCAACCTGCTCCAGGGTAAGATACAGATTATTATGTTGGAATATGAAGTAGCAATTGCCATCTTTTAACGTTTGAACTGGCCCCTCCCCTCCCTTTTCTCGCTTTCTTTCTTCCTTTTCTTTCTTTCTTTCTCTCTCTCTCTCTTTTTTTTTTTTGGAATAGGGTCTCACTCTGTGATCCAGGCTGAAGTGCAGTGGCACAATCTCTGCTCACTGCACCCTCAACCTCCTGGGCTCAAGCCATTCTCCCACCTCACCATCCCAAGTAGCTGAGACTACAGGTACACACCACCATGCCCAGCTAATTTTTGTATTTTTTTTGTTTTGAGACGGAGTTTCGCTCTTGTTACCCAGGCTGGAGTGCAATGGCGCGATCTCGGCTCACCGCAACCTCTGCCTCTTGGGTTCAGGCAATTCTCCTGCCTCAGCCTCCTGAGTAGCTGGGATTACAGGCACGCGCCACCATGCCCAGCTAATTTTTTGTATTTTTAGTAGAGATGGGGTTTCACCATGTTGACCAGGATGGTCTCGATCTCTTGACCTCGTGATCCACCCGCCTCGGCCTCCCAAAGTGCTGGGATTACAGGCTTGAGCCACCATGCCCAGCCCTAATTTTTGTATTTTTTGTTGAGACAAGGTTTTGCTATGTTGCCTGGGCTAGTTTTGAACTCAGGAACTCAAATGATCCATCCACCTTGGCCTCCCAAAGTGCTGGAATTACAGGCATGAGCCACTGTGCCCAGTCTCTGAGCTCTCTTTTTATAACAGTTTTCAAAATAACATCAATTTACATTATCCTGAAATGAAATTTGTAGGTAATATAACCTACCTGTAACCACTTTAAAAATCAGTATACTGTCCTAAATGTGACATAAAGGAGAAATAAAAGTTATTTATAGTAAGAGAATATGTACTTGGATATATACATGTCAGGTACATGTTCAATAGAAGACAAAATGAAGTAGTCGTGTTTACCTGTATGTAGACTTACTGTGAATTTAGCAGCTAAACACAGATCGATACAGCTATGGTGTGTTGATGATCCATATATTGTGACCAACTTCTCATGAGATTTTGAAACAAACTTGTTTGTTTTGGTGATAGGAATACTATGTAAAATATTTATTGTTTTGTAATGTAAAATGGACACAGGACAATTCTTCATCATGGGGGACTGCTCTATGATCTGCATGCTTCGACCCTGGCCACTAAGTGCCAATGATGTCCCCCCAGCTTTGTCATGACTGTAACCTCACAGATTTCCAATATGCAGTTCCTTCCCCATAGAGATCAATCTATCATATTTAAATTTAAAACTTAGTCCTGTAATCCCAGCACTTTGGGAGACCAAGGCAGGTAGATCACTTGAGGTCAGGAGTTCAAGAGCAGCCTGGCCAACATGGTGAAACTGTGTCTCTACTAAAAAATACAAAAATTAGCCAGATATGGTAACACATGCCTGTAATCCCAGCTACTTGGGAGGCTAAGGCACAAGAATTGCTTGAACTCGGCAGGTGGAGGTTGCAGTGAGCTCAGATCATGCCACTGCACTCCAGCCTGAGTGACACAGCAAGAGACTGTTTCAAAAATAAATAAATAAAACTTAATCTTCTTAGCTACCTATGAGATGTTATTATTTCCATTTTATAAATTTGGAAACTGAAGTACAAGTTAATTTGTCCAGGACCCCAAAAGTTTTCAGTGGAGAGCTTCGAGTTAGAGTGGGGCAGGGATAGGAGACAGAATTCACAAAGTGAACAAATAGGAGACTTTCTAATGTGGCACATGCTGTGAAGGAAATAAATAAGATGACAAGAAAGGAACTGTTAGGATGTTTTGAGAAGATGACAATTAGAGTGAAATTGTAGGGTGGAATACAGCAGTCATGGTGAGAGCTGTGCAAGAGCTCGCCAGGTGGTGGGCACAGCAGGTGCTCAGCTGTGAGGTGGGAGACAGTTTTGGCATGCTCAAGAACAGAGGATGCCCGTGAGGCGGGTGCATAGCTGGCAAGGCACAGAGAGGGCTGGGATGAAGTGGGGAGGAGTGTATGAGCCAGACAATGCAGGGCCCTCTGAGGAGAGATTAGGAGTGGAAAGATGTGGAAAGGCTTTGCTCAGGGCAGGCAGTTTTTATAACTACTTCCTAATGTTGTGTATTGCTGCATACGGTCTGCGGCTGAAAGTCTTCTAGCCTTGAGGCTGAATGGAGCCTTCTGTAGAACTCCTTGCTCCCCTGGTGTGATGTACTGGCATACTCTAGTTATGAGAGTGCTGATGGCTCTTGGGAGTCAGGATGGATAGTGACCTAAAAAGGATTCTTTTATACTGGAGGAATTGTTTTGTGAACATTAAGTCAGGAAATTATTTTTAACAAACGTTTTATAATTTAATAGACCAGGTGGTTACAGCTATTTAATTTGGTGGAAAAACAATGCCAAGAAGAGATAGTTGCCCAGCAGGAGCAGTTTCACAACCAAATTCAAGTAAGTTGTCATTTACATTGATTCTGTCTCTCTCTCTCTCTCTGTATATATATATATGTATTTATATTTTTATTGTTGTTGTTTTTTTTTTTTGAAATGGAGTCTCACTCTGGTTGCCCAGTTTGGAGTGCAGTTGTACAATCTCGGCTCACTGCAACCTCTGCCTCCCTGGTTCAAGTGATTCTCCTGCCTCAGCCTCCTGAGTAGCTGGGATTACAGGCACCCACCAACACGCCTGGCTAATTTTTGTATTTTTAGTAAAAATGGGGTTTTGCCTTGTTGGCTAGGCTAGTCTTAACTCCTGACCTTGTGATCTGCCTGGCTTGGCCTCCAAAAGTTCTGGGATTATAGGCATGAGCCACCATGCCCAGCCTCCTTTTTTATATTTGTAAGAAAATACATTATATAAAAAAAAATTTTTTTTTTGAGATAAGGTCTCACTCTGTCACCCAGGCTGGCATACAGTGACACGATTTTAGCTTACTACAACCTCTGCCTCCTGGGTTCAAGCAATTCTACTGCCTCAGCCTCCTGAGTAGCTGTAATAACAGGCACATGCCACCAGGCCCAGCTAATTTTTAGTAGAGACAGGGTTTCACCACGTTGGCCAAGCTGGTCTCGGAAATCCTGATTTCAAGTGATCCACTTGCTTGGGCCTCCCAAAGTGCTGGGATTACAGGTGTGAGCCACCATACCTGGCCTCTGTTTTGTTTATAAACTAAAGATAAAGCATAATATTATCTTTTAGAATAACATCTCATCATATTTTGAAACATGATATTCTTGTAACAGTCATAAAAATATGATGTTTAATATACTTTCTTACCCAAATCTATAACTTTTTATTTCCAGCATATACAGGAGGAGATAAAAAATTTAGTCAAATTACAGACCAGTAGTGTTTCCTGGACTTCCTGTGATAGAAATTCTTCAAGCAAACAAGTATCCTCAGAAAGTCAAATGGGTTTTTTTTCTGAAAGTAGTGAGAAAAATGAATCTGTTATCAGTTATCCTGAATCCAAAGAACTGGAAATGCAGCAAGAAATGCCCACATCACAACTAGACTGCAATGTAGATAGTAGCTCAGTGAGCAGTGGGTATGGTACCTTTTGTATCTCAGAATTAAATCCATACAAATCTCAAGATCCTAAGGAGTTCATGGAGCACGTAGACGTTCCCAAAGGACAGTATGTAGCACCTGTGGTGTCGGCCGATTCACTTGTAGATGATGTGAAAAATGAGAGTTTTTATATACAGACTCCTGAAGAGTGTTGTGCATCTCTAAGGGAAGATGTTTCCCTTTCTCCTGGTGAATTTGAACGCAATTTTCTTGGTGAAAATAAGGTTTCTGAAGTATTCAGTGGGAAAGCAAATAGGTAAGTAGAATTTCTATCATTTGATGGAAGTTTATATGTTTACAATCTAGTGGATAAAGTTCCTTTTAATGAACTATAATAGAATGAGATCTATTTGAACATTTATTCGTTTCTTGCCTATAGAACACTGAATTAAAGCACACTATATTCTTTTTTATTTTTTATTTTTTTTAAGCCCTGGGAAATTAAAGCAATTAAAGACACACTATATTCTAATGACACTGACTTTCTTCCCATCTGTAATGTTGAAAAAGACTAAACTCTTTTTCTTTTCTTTTTTTTTTTTTTGAGACGGCATCTTGCTCTGTCACCCAGGCTGGAATGCGATGGCACGATCTTGGCTCACAGCAACCTCTGCCTCCTGGGCTCAAGCGATTCCCCTGGCTAAGCCTCCCAAGTAGCTGGGACTACAGGCACGCGCCACTATGCCTGGCTGACTTTTTTTTGTATTTTGAGTAGAGACGGGGTTTTACCATATTGGCCAGGCTGATCTCAAACCCCTGATCTCGTGATTTGCCTGCCTCAGCCTCCCAAAGTGCCGGGATTACAGGCGTGAGCCACTGCACCCGGCCAAGACTACAAAACTCTTTTTTTTTTGAGATGGAGTTTCGCTCTTGTTACCCAGACTGGAGTGCAATGGCGCGATCTCGGCTCACCGCAACCTCCGCCTCCTGGGTTCAGGCAATTCTCCTGCCTCAGCCTCCTGAGTAGCTGGGATTACAGGCATGTGCCACCATGCCCAGCTAATTTTTTGTATTTTAGTAGAGACGGGGTTTCACCATGTTGATCAGGATGGTATCGATCTCTTGACCTTGTGATCCACCCGCCTCGGCCTCCCAAAGTGCTGGGATTACAGGCTTGAGCCACTGTGCCTGGCAACAAAACTCTTAAGGTGGGAAGCCTTGCCAGAAAATGGAAAAGATTTTTTTAGCAGACAGGACTGTATTATTAGTGGAAGGTTGTCACACATGTTCATGTAATTTGAACAGTTTTTTTTTTTTTTAAGGTAGGGGGTCTTGCTTTGTTGCCCAAGCTGATGTGCAGTGGTGCAATCATAGCTCACTGCAGCCTAGAATTCCTGGGCTCAAGAGATCCTCCCGAGTAGTTAGGACTGTGCTACTATGTCCAGCTGAAACTGAAAATTACATACAGGCTTACCCAATTTTATGTGTTTTTTTTGTTTGTTTTTTGAGTTGGAGTCTTGCTTTGTCTCCTGGGCTGGAGTGCAGTGGTGCAATCTCAGCTCACTGCAACCACTGCCTCCCTGGTTCAAGTGATTCTCCAGCCTTAAGTCTCCCGAGTAGCTGGGACTACAGGTGCCTACAACCACACCTGGCTAATTTTTGTATTTTTAGTGGAGACAGAGTTCCACTATGTTGGCCAGGCTGGTCTCTCTCCTGACCGTAGGTGATCTACCCAGCTCAGCCTCCCAAAAAGCTGGGATTACAGGTGTGAGCCATGGTGACTGGCCCCAGTTTTATGTTTTCTTTTGTCTAGTCTGTATTCTGCCAAATGTGTTTGTTTTTGTTTTGTTTTCAGATGGAGTCTTGTTCTGTCATTCAGGCTGGAGTGCAGTTGTGCATTCTTAGCTCATTGCAATCTCCACCTCCTGGGTTCAAGCAGTTCTTCCACCTCAGCCTCCTGAGTAGCTGGGACTGCAGGTGCATACCACTGTGCCTAGCTAATTTTTTTTGTTTTTAGTAGAGATGGGGTTTTGCCATGTTGGCCAGGCTGGTCTTGAACTCCTGACATCAGGTGATCTGCCCACCTGAGATTCCCAAAGTGCTGGAATTACAGACCTGAGCCACCTCGCCTGGCCTGAATGTTTTTTATGTGTAAAAGGAATTTTTTTTTTTTTTTAGACGGAGTTTCGCTCTTTGTTACCCAGGCTGGAGTGCAATGGCGCGATCTTGGCTCAACACAACCTCCGCCTCCTGGGTTCAGGCAATTCTCCTGCCTCAGCCTCCTGAGTAGCTGGGATTACAGGCACGTGCCACCATGCCCAGCTAATTTTTTGTATTTTTTTTTTTTTTTGAGATGGAGTTTTGCTCGTTACCCAGGCTGGAATGCAGTGGCGCGATCTCGGCTCACCGCAACCTCCGCCTCCTGGGTTCAGGCAATTCTCCTGCCTCGGCTTCCTGAGTAGCTGGGATTACAGGCATGTGCCACCATGCCCAGCTAATTTTTTTTATTTTTAGTAGAGCCGGGGTTTCACTATGTTGACCAGGATGGTCTTGATCTCTTGACCTCGTCATCCACCTGCCTCGGCCCCCAAAGTGCTGGGATTACAGGCATGAGCCACCGCACCCAGCAATTTTTTGTATTTTCAGTAGAGACGGGGTTTCACCGTGTTGACCAGGATGGTCTCATCTCTTGACCTTGTGATCCACCTGCCTTGGCCTCCCAAAGTGCTGGGATTACAGGCTTTAGCCACCGCACCCGGTCTGCAAGAAGAATTTTTATAAATGTAATGACATTTCATGACATAGGAGACTTTTTATAAACTGTGGCTTAATTTTTGTAAAACAAATAATCCTTAAAAATTGTCCTAATTTTTTAGTTTTGTATCTCTGAATTGTGTCACCTAAAGCAACACAAATCTTATCTACATTCAAGTATAATGATTGATTTGTGCCAACAAATATGCTCTCATTGTAGAGATATATTTAGCACATGGAAGGGCAAATGTGGTGGTTTTTGTTCTAGTATATGGCTACAGACTTTGTATAATACTAGTCACTGTTAGTCTTTTTGTTTACTTTGCCTTTGATAATAAATTGAAAAAAGTAATGTAGGTGAATTAATAAAAATTCATTATCTTACCACTATTAGAAAAAACAACTGGCTGGGCACAGTGGCTAATGCTTGTAATCCCAGCACTTGGGGAGGCTGAAGCAGGTGAATCACTTGAGCCCAGGAGTTTGAGGTCAGCCTGGGCAACATGGCAAGACCCTGTCTCTACAAAAAAAAAAAAAATATATATATATATATATATATGTATATATGTGTGTGTATGTATATATATATACATATACATACACACACATACATATAAATTAGCTGGGTGTGGTGGTTCCTGCCTGTGGTCCCAGCTACTCACGAGGCTGAGGTGGGAGGGTCACCTGAGCTGAGAAAGGTCAAGGCTGCAGTGAGCTGTGATTGCATTCTACCCTGAGTGACAGAGAGGATCTCCAAAAAAAAAAAAAAACTGGAAAGCATTTTCCACTGATACAGTATCTACTGGTAGCTTTATATGTGAAGTACAGTATTTGTGTGAAATCCAGTCTCTAAAGAAAGTAATGTTGGAGCCCAGCGTGATGGCTCATGCCTGTAATCACAGCACTTTGGGAGGCTGAGGTGGGCAGAGGTCAAGAGTTTGAGACCAGTCTGGCCAACATGGCAAAACCCCATCTCTGCTAAAAATACAAAGCTTAGCTCGGAGTGGTGGTGTGTCTGTAATCCCAGCTATTCGGGAGGCTGAAGCACAAGAATTGCTTGAACCTAGGAGATGGAGGTTGCAGTGAACTGAGATTGCACCACTGTACTCCAGCCTGGGTGACACAGCAAGACTCTGTCTCAAAAAAAAAAAAAACAACAAACAAACAAAACAGAAGATAATTTTGTTTTTCTCTTCTTAAATAGTAAATCTATAACATCATGGGCACAAAAACTGAAGCAGAACCAACCAAAGAGAGCACATGTAGAAGATGGAGGTTCAAGATCTAAACAAGGAAATGAGCAAAGCAAGAAGACACCAATTGAGAAAGTAGGTGACAAGTCACTTTCCCTGTGGGCTCCAATACTGATGATTACGTGGGTTTAGTACACACTCAGGAAAAAAATTATTGTGCCCTTTCTTTTGTATTGGTTTTTTTTTTTTTTTTTTTTTGAGACGGAGTTTTGCTCTTGTTACCCAGGCTGGAGTGCAATGGCGCGATCTCGGCTCACCACAACCTCCGCCTCCTGGGTTCAGGCAATTCTCCTGCCTCAGCCTCTTGAGTAGCTGGGATTACAGGCACACGCCACCATGCCCAGCTGATTTTTTGTATTTTTAGTAGAGACGGGGTTTCACCATGTCGACCAGGATGGTCCCGAACTCTCGACCTCTTGATCCACCCGCCTCGGCCTCCCAAAGTGCTGGGATTACAGGCTTGAGCCACCGCGCCCGGCTCTTTTGTATTGTTAATTTGTTCATTTATACATATTTTTTTTTCTTTTTTGAGATGGAGTTTCGTTCTTGTGGCCCAGGCTGGAGTGTAATGGCTCACTTCAGCCTCTGCCTCCCAGGTTCAAAGCGATTCTCCTGCCTCATCCTTCTGAGTAGCTGGGATTACAGGCATCTGCCACCATGCCCAGCTAATTTTTTTATTTTTAATAGAGATGGAGTTTCACCATGTTGGCCAGGCTGGTCTTGAACTTGTGACCTCAGGTGATCCACCCACTGCAGCCTCCCAAAGTGCTGGGATTACAGGCATGAGCCACTGCTCCTGGCCCATTTATACATCTTTCTTTTGGTGTTTCAGAGGATTAGAAATCATTGCTGTAAATGTTGCTTTAGTAGACTGGAAATCTAAGCTAATAAAGGATAAAATATTATTAAAATGAATCATTTCCAAAGGTCCTATTTCTCTCTGTGCTGCAAATGTTTACATTTAGCCAGAGAGTAATCCATTTAATTGTTTAAAACAAACTTTCAAATAATTTGTACTACTATTAAGTTATAAGAAGTAATACTGTAATTTTTTTTTTTTTTTGAGACAGAGTTTCGCTCTTGTTACCCAGGTTGGAGTGCAATGATGCGATCTCGGCTCACTGCAACTTGCGCCTCCTGGGTTCAGGCAATTCTCCTGCCTCAGCCTCCTGAGTAGCTGGGATTACAGGCACACGCCACCATGCCCAGTTAATTTTTTGTATTTTTAGTAGAGATGGGGTTTCACTCTCTTGGCCAGGATGGTCTCAATCTCTTGACCTCGTTATCCACCCACCTCCATCTCCCAAAGTGGTGGGATTACAGGCGTGAGCCACCGCACCCGGCCTACTGTAATCTTAAAGTTGAATACTTTAAGATGCCTTTATGAAATTTGGACAGTTCTGAATTTATAATCGAAATTTTGAGAGATTAAATGTTGAAATTCTGTATACCCCTTTTGCTAACCTAACAGCTACTTTAATTAAAATATTATAGATATTGAATACGGTTTTTAAAAAATTATTTACACTTCAGTTTCAGATAATTAAGATCTAATTTTTTTTTTTTTTTTTTTTAAATTTTTGAGACAGAGTCTCACTCTGTCGCTCAGGCTGGAGTGCAATGGCGTGATCTCTGGTCACTGCAATCTCTGCTACCTGGGTTCAAGTGATTCTTCTGTCTAAGCCTCTCAAGTAGCTGGGAATAAGTGCCTGCCACCACACCGGCTAATTTTTGAAGTTTTAGTAGAGATGGGGTTTCACCATCTTGGCCGGGCTATTTTTTTTTTTTTTTTTTCAGAGATGGAGTATTGCTCTGTTGCCCAGGCTGGTTTGCAGTGGCATGATCTCAGCTCATTCCAATCTCCATTTCCTGGCGCGATTCTCCTGCCTCAGCCTCCCAAGTAGCTGGAACTACAGGTGTGTGCCACCATACCAGGCTTATTTTTGTATTTTTAGTGGAGATGGGATTTTGCCATGTTGGTTAGGCTAGTCTTGAACTCCTGACCTCAAGTGATCTCCCCACTTCAGCCTCTCACCCCAAGTGCCTGGATTATAGGCATAAGCCACTGTGCCTGGCCAAAAAAAAAATATTTTTAAACATACTTTTGTAGAAACAGGGTCTCACTATGTTGCCAAGGGTGGTCTCAAACTCCTGGCTTCAAGTGATCCTCTTGCCTTGGCCTCCCAGAATGCTGAGATTACAATGCAGGAGCCACTCTGCCCAGCTAGATAATTTTTATATTCCTGTATAGCCCTTATTGGTCTAAATTTGTTGCAGAATAGCATTATTTTAGTATAATACATTGAAATTGCAAAATCAGGTTCCTCTACAAACCAAATACTTTTAGAAACTGGCCATGTTTTATCATCCTGAACATAGTCTTTCTGTCATTCTATGAGAAAGAGCTGTTTAAGAGATCATAAGAAGATAGTCCTTCAGCTTTCATAAGGCATTACTTCTCTTACAACAAATTTTCTTTCTTCAATTTGTGGTATTTAGGCTTCCTGTTATCACCATTCTTTGCACTTCTTCAGATTTGTGTTGAAGAGGAGAGAAGTGAAGGTAAACGAAGTTCTGTGAACCGCAAAGGCTTCTGTGGCCTAGGAAAGCCCTTTATCATTGTGTTACTAGTTTTATTCTAGAAAAGCCCTTAGTACTATATTGGTAGCTCTAGAAAAGCCATTCAATACAGTGTTGTTAGTTTTTTTGTTTGTTTTGTTTTGTTTTTTGAGACAGAGTTTTTCTCTGTCACCCAGGCTGGAGTGCAGTGGCTCAATCTCCGCTCACTGCAACCTTTGCCTCCTGGGTTCAAGTGATTCTCCAGGTTCAAGCAATTCTCCTGCCTCAGCCTCCTGAGTAGCTGGGATTAGAGGCATGCGCCACCATGCCCGATTAATTTTTTTTGTATTTTTAGTAGAGATGGAGTTTTATCATGTTGGCCAGGCTGGTCTCTAACTCCTGACCTCAGGTGATCCGCCCGCCTCAGCCTCCCAAAGTGCTGGGATTACAGTTGTGAGCCACCTGTTAGTTCTGTTCTAGAAAATCCATTTAGTACTGTGTTCGTTCTGTTTTAGAGAAGTCATTTAGTACTGTGTTGGTAGTTCTATTTTAGAAAAGCCCTTTAGTTTAGTACTGTGTTGATACTTCTATTCTTTTGACTCTCTGTGCAATTGAAGATGGTATATCCTTTCTTGGTATGATAGCAGAAAAACATTTGGAGACTGGGTAAAAATTGCTTTTTCTCATTGGGATTGGCATAAAGAGAGAATGTTTTCATACACAGTAGTTTCTTTTGTTCTGTTTTTACCAAGATGACAGCTCTTTTTGTACAGACTTCCACTTCTAGTAAACTTTGGGCTTGTGGTTATGTACTCAGTGGGTTTGCTGGTTTTCTTGCTGTCCTTTGTGACTGTAGCTCAGTATATGCCATGTAGCCCCATGGTGCTGCCTTTGCTGCACAGTAGACTCACCTGAGGAGATTTAAAAGTCTACTACATCTGGTTTCCAAGCCCAGGTGCAGACCTGTGTATTGAGACTTTTAATCAGGTGATGCTGATGTGCAGTAGACTCTAGGAGCCGCTGGTCAATTAGGGCAACACTTAATTTTCCTTCTCTGTTCAGTGGAGAATCAGACCAGCTGCCCATGGTCTGGCCTTGCCTGAGAAGTGCCCTTCTGGTAGCATCTTCTCCATCTTGTGATTATAGGGCAGAAAGTGGAGGTTGTGAGGAGGCAGTGATTCCCTCTGAGTCTTTATTTGATCATCCCCTGGACAAGTTTTAGTTTTCCTTTTCTTGGGTAATTGAAATATTTGGTACTAAATCACTAGGGAAAAACAAGTTTCTTTGATATTTCTGAGCCCTAAATGATTTTGAGCTCATGGTGGTTGATCATTGATGGTGTCTCCCCTGAAATGCATTTCTTACTTGCGTGATTCTGGATTCAGAAAGGTTAGAACTTTCCTTTTTATTTAGTCTTTTTTCTTCTCTTACTGGTTTCAGTTTCAGTCTAAAGCAGAGAATGCTTGTTATCAGGATTATCTTCTGATCCAATTTTCTTTTTATACAATGGTAGTTTATTTTGTGTAAATAGCAGCTTTGAAGTAATTTTGAAGTTGCATGCTGTTTAGCAAAAGTGTTTTCCAGGGCTTGAGTTGCTCTTTGTTTTCTTGGTCCTTTGTCTTGGACAGACTCTCCCTTTTCACAGGCCAAGGGGCTTCCGTGGTGATTTTTCAGATGAGCTAATAGATGGTTACTAAAACTCATTAAGGTCCTTGTGCTATGCTTAGGCTGGCTTCTTGGGCTAAGATGGTTTATATTTAGAAGGGCTTTTCATTGCATCCTACTTTTATTTTTCATTAAAAGCTGGGCCTGTTTTCTTTAGTGGATGCCTTGTTTGCCCAGAAGAGTGCAGCAGGCAGCTCTGTCAGGTAAGCCCCTGCCAGCCCACTGTGTGTGTGCCGCAGCCGAGTGCGCTGAATTTACACCTCAGAATCCAGATGAGGACAAAATATTTTACTTGGGATTATTTGACTTGGACTTTTCCAGTCACCTTCTCCTTGTCTTAAGTACTGAGACAAATTCAAACAGGGAGGAGTTAGTTTTATAAGAGACAAAAGATGACTTTGGAATTTGTTTCTTGATGAGAAAGAAAATAAGTGGTGTGCCTTATAAGGTTGATGGGTTAATCCCCCTTCTTGGTAGGTAGTATTATCTCAGTGAGCTTTTACTTTGGCAGTGGGTTCATGGATGGTTACATACTCTTTACAGGAATTGAAAGTTTGATCTAATAAGAAAAATTGATAGAAATATTCTCATTGCATATCTCTGTTTGGAAACACACATTTCTTCTGACAGTGCCAGAGATGTTGTAAGGAGAGATTTGCTCAGAATTTTTACTAGAATTAGTAAGCAGCGACTAGTAAACAATTGTTTGTATATAGGAAGTAGTCTACTTAAGGTTCATATTATTGACTTATGGTTTCTAAAGTTAGTCTGATTTATTGTAATTATAATGATAAAAATGAATTGTTAGAGCTTTTACATTAATTTTTATATTAATGGCCGGGCGCGGTGGCTCAAGCCTGTAATCCCAGCACTTTGGGAGGCCGAGGCGGGTGGATCACGAGGTCGAAAGATCGAGACCATCCTGGTCAACATGGTGAAACCCCGTCTCTACTAAAAATACAAAAAATTAGCTGGGCATGGTGGCGCGTGCCTGTAATCCCAGCTACTCAGGAGGCTGAGGCAGGAGAATTGCCTGAACCCAGGAGGCGGAGGTTGCGGTGAGCCAAGATCGCGCCATTGCACTCCAGCCTGGGTAACGAGAGCGAAACTCCATCTCAAAAAAAAAAAAATAAAAAATAAAAAATTTTTATATTAATGACTTTAATTTTAGGCACCTGAAATTCATTTTGGAATTAAATGGCAAATACATTTTAGGTCTGAACTCACGAAATAATACCTGCCCCCATTTTTCTTCCAGCTCTACAGAGAACAGAAATAAACTTTTATAAATTACACAGGCAAAAAAAAAAAAAAAAATTCAACAGTGAATATTTGACAGTGAATTCCTCTCAGCATTCTTGTAACCATGGGGAAACCAGGCTTTTTTTTTTTTTTTTTTTTTGAAACAGGCTCTGTCGCTCAGGCTAGAGTGCAGTAGCAAGATCTCGGCTCACTGCAACCTCCCCCTCCCGGGTTTCAAGCGATTCTCCTGCCTCAGCCTCCTGAGTAGCTGTGATTATAGGCACGCACCATCGCACCCAGCTAAGTTTTGTATTTTTAGCAGAGATAGAATTGTGTCATCTTGGACAGGCTGTTCTGGAACTCCTCACCTTGTGATCCACCCGCCTTGGCCTCCCAAAGTGCTGGGGTTACAGGTGTGAGCCACTGCGACCGGCCCCAGCGCCTGGCCCAGGTTTTTTTGTGAACCCTCTGAAGGTTTCTCTACACCTGGTTTGATGCTGGCTCTCATTCCTTGAGTCAGCAGTTTGTGTCTAATGACTTTTAGCTGTCAACCAGTGGTTTTCTTTCTTGTAGTCTGATTTTGCTGCTGCTACACATCCTCCTGCTTTTTACCTCAGTAAACCGGATGAAACTCCAAATGCTTGGATGTCTGATTCAGGAACAGGTATGATACTCAAGTCTTTATTTTTTTTAACCTGAACTACACTCAGAGGAAGGTACCTAGATTTGGAGAGTTATTTTTAAAAAACAACTTGCCTGCATTTCTCCTTATAGGATGATGCTATATAGTATGGTTTTGTTAATTTATGATATGTTGTGGTGTTCCTCCGGTAGCACCCTTACCTTTGTTTGTTTTGTTTTTTGAGACAGGGTCTCACTCTATCGCCCAGGCTGGGGTGCAGTGGTGCGATCATGGCTCACTGCAGCCTTAACCTCCCAGGCTCACTTGATCCTCCCACCTCAGCTTCCCAAGAATAGTTGGGAACTATTCTTGGGAATAGTTCCCACGGGGACTAGCGCCACCGTGCCTGGCTAATTCTTGTATTTTTTTGTAGAGACAGGGTTTCGCCATGTTGCTCCAGCTGATCTTGAACTCCTGGGCTCAAGCAATCCACCTGCCTCAGTTTCTCAAAGTGCTTCAGCCATCACGCCTAGCCACGTTTCTTTCTTGTCTAATTTGTGTTATAAGATCTGTACAGAGAATGAAGAAGTACTTTTGCAATTATTTCGAACAGCTGTAAAAATAGTTAACCTTTTTCAGGTAGTCCAAAATGAATTAAATTCAAAACCTCTGAGCCATTCTTTATACCCTATTGTGAGTTTATTCAAGTCTTAATGACTTTATATACAGACTGTTTCATATCCCACATCCAATTCATCAGGATAAATTAGCTTTGCCTTATAAAACTTTCTTTTTCCCCTCTGAGATGGTGTCTCGCCCTGTTTCCAGGCTAGAGTGCAGTGGCGTGATCTCGGTTCATTGCAGTCTCTGTCTCCTAGGTTCAAGTGATTCTCCTGCCTCAGCCACCTGAGTAGCTGGGACTATTGGCACACACCACCACACCTGGCTAATTTTTTGTATTTTAGTAGAGATGAGATTTTACCATGTTGGCCAGAATGGTCTTGATCTCCTGACCTTGTGATCCACCTGCGTCAGCCTCCCGAAGTGCTGGGATTACCACCGTGCCCGGCCACCTTATAAAACTTTCTAGATCCCCACAACTTCTAAAAAACAACAACAGGCCGGGCACGGTGGCTCAAGCCTGTAATCCCAGCACTTTGGGAGGCCGAGGCGGGTGGATCACGAGGTCAAGAGATTGAGACCATCCTGGTCAACACGGTGAAACCCCGTCTCTACTAAAAATACAAAAAAACATTAGCTGGGCATGGTGGCGCGTGCCTGTAATCCCAGCTACTCAGGAGGCTGAGGCAGGAGAATTGCCTGAACCCAGGAGGCGGAGGTTGCGGTGAGCCGAGATCGCGCCATTGCACTCCAGCCTGAGTAACAAGAGCGAAACTCCGTCTCAAAAAACAACAACAACAACAACAACAACAACAACAACAAACAAAAAAATAAATTGTATATTTTAAAATATATTTTAAGGCCAGGACTGGTAGCTCACACCTGTAATCCTTGCACTTTGGGAGGCTGAAAAGGGTGGATTGCTTGAGCTCAGGAGCTCAAGACTCGTCTGGGCAACATGGCAAAGCCCTGTCTCTACTTAAAATACAAAAAATTTAGAGGGCTTGGTGGTATGTGCCTGTAGTCCCAGTTTCTTGCAGGGCTAAGGCAGGAGGAGGATGGCTTGAACCCAGAAGGTCGAGACTCCAGTGAGCTGGGCTAGGCACAGTGGCTCATGCCTGTAATTCTAGAGCTTTGGGATGCCAAGGGGGGCGGATCACTTGGGTTTGGAATTCCAGACCAGCCCAGCCAACATGATGAAACCCTGTCTCTACTAAAAATATAAAACTTAGCTGGGTGTGGTGGTACGTGCCTATAACCCTAGCTACTCAGGAGGTTGAGGCAGAAGAATCACTTGAACCTGGGAGGCGGAGTTTGCAGTGAGCTGAGATCATGCCATTGCACTCCAGCCTGGGTAACAGAGTGAGACACTGTCTCAGAAAAAAGAAAAAGACTACAATGAGCTGAGATGGTACCACTGTACTCCAGCCTGGGTGACAAAGTGAGAACCTGTCTCAAATAAAAAAATATATATATTTTAATTAATTAATTTTTTTCCAAGACGAAGTCTTACTCTGTCGCCCAGGTTGGAGTACAGTGGCGTGATCTTGCCTCACTGCAACTTCTGCCTACTGGGTTCAAGTGATTCTCCTGCCTCAGCCTCCCGAGTAGCTGGGATTACAGGTGTGCCACCATGCCCAGCTAATTTTTGTATTTTTAGTAGAGATGGGGTTTCACCATGTTGGCCAGGCTGGTCTTGAACTCCTGACCTCATGAGCTGCCTGCGTCAGACTCCCAAAGTGCTGGGATTACAGGCATGAGCCACCGTGCCCAGCCTATTTTTTTGGGTGGGGGGAGGGCAGTGTCTGACTCATCACCCAGGCTGGAGTACAGCAGTGGCATCTTAGTTCACTGCAACCTCTGTCTCCTGGGTTTGAGCAATTCTCATGCCTCAGCCTCCTAAGTAGGTGGAATTAGAGGTGTGTGCTACCACAGTTGGCTAATTTTTGGATTTTTTTTTTTTTTTTGAGACGGAGTCTCACTCTGTCACCTATGCTGGAGTGCAATGGCGCAATCCCAGCTCACTGCAACCTTCACCTCCCAGGTTCTAGCAATTCTCCTGCCTCAGCCTCCTGAGTAGATGGGATTACAAGTGGGCGCCACCCACACCTGGCTAATTTTGAATTTTTAGTAGAGACACGGTTTCATCCTGTTGGTCAGGCTGGTCTCAAACTCCTGACCTTGTAATCTGCCCACCTCAGCCTCCCAAAGTGCTGGGATTACAGGTGTGAGCCACCGCGCCTGACCAATTTTTAGATTTTTAGTATGGACAGGGTTTCACCATGTTGGCCAGGCTGGTCTCAAATTCCTGATGTTAGGTAATCCGCCTGCTTCTGTCTCCCAAAGTGCTGGGATTACAGGTGTGAACCACCATGCCCTGCCAAAAACATGTGTTTTAAATTGTACCAACTCATCTTGACTTTTTATATTTCAGTTTTAAACATTTGCATCCAGTTAGGACACTTACATAATAAGGAGTTTGGATAACTTTTTTATCAAAATTCAAATTACTGTAACCCAAAATTAGTTTCTTTCCATATTTAATTTCATTTAGGTAGAAATAAGTTATTCTATAAAGCATTTTTGTTTTTTCCTCACTCTTTTCCATTCTGTGTTTGTGCACATCAGGATTGACTTACTGGAAACTAGAGGAAAAGGATACATACCACTCTTTGCCTGAAACTTTAGAGAAGACATTTGTATCATTGTTTTCCACAGATGTGTCACCAAACCAGGTAATTTAAAAACACAGTGTTAGTGGGGCACGGTGGCTCATGCGTGTAATCCCAGCACTTTGGGAGGCCAAGGCAGGTGGATCACGAGGTCAAGAGATTGAGACCATCCTGGTCAACATGGTGAAACCCCGTCTCTACTGAAAATACGAAAGATTAGCTGGGCATGGTGGCGCGTGCCTGTAATCCCAGCTCCTCAGGAGGCTGAGACAGGAGAATTGCCTGAACCCGGGAGGCGGAGGTTGCAGTGAGCCAAGATCGCACCATTGCACTCCAGCCTGGGCAACAAGAGCGAAACTCCGTCTCAAAAAAACAAAACAAAATACAGCAAACTAAGTTGCTCATAACTATGCTACAAATGGATCATGTAACAAATGAAAACGAATGGAGGTATAATGAATGAGAAATCAACACCTGGGAAAAGGGAAAGAAATCTGAGGACCTATTGCATATAAAATAGTAGGCGCAATCCATTTAATTTCGCAAAACACTAACCAGCATTTTTTTTTTCCTTTTTGAGATAGGGTCTCACTCTGTCCCCCAGACTGGAGTACAATGGTGTGACCTCCAGGGCTCAAGTGATCCTCTCACCTCAGCCTCCCAAAGTACTAGGGTTATATTTGTAAGCTACCAACCCCCAGCCCAAACCAGACAGAATTTTTTAAAAGTGAAATTTTTAATTCTACTTTTTTGTTGTTGTTGCTGAGACAGAGTCTCACTCTGTCACCCAGGCTAGAGTGCTGTAGCGCAATCTTGGCTTGCTGCAGTCTCCACCTCCCGGGTTCAAGTGATTCTCCTGCCTCATCCTCCTGAGAAGCTGGGATTACAAGTCCATGCCACCACACCCAGCTAATTTTTATATTTTTAGTAGAGACTGCATTTTGCCATATTGGCCAAGCTGGTCTCAAACTCCCAACCTCCCAAAGTGCTGGGATTACAGAGGTGAGCCACTGCGCTGAGCCGTGTTTTCTTTTTTTTTGAGATGGAGTCTTGCTCTTTTGCCAGGCTAGGGTGCAGTGGTGTGTTCTTGGCTCATTGCAACCTCCACCTCCTGGGTTCAAGTGATTCTCCTGCCTCAGGCTCCCAAGTAGCTGGGACTACAGGCACCTACCATCATGCCTGGCTAATTTTTGTATTTTTTGTAGAGATGGGGTTTCATCATGTTGGCCAGGCTGGTCTTGAATTTCTGACCTCAGGGGATCTGTCCACCTTGGCCTCCCAAAGTGCTGGGATTACAGGTGTGAGCCACTGGGCCTGTCCTTCACTTTTATATTTTGATCAGGCAATGAGAGAGTAAATGGGGAAAAGGAGAGATACTATTAAATTAACCAAGAGACATAAAAATGAATGACATGTACAGACAGACGGGACAATGTACCTGTAAGCATCAGAGTTTCAGAGAGTGACAGAAACCAATGTTCCATACTTCATAAAAGGAACAAAAAGACACAGGTCAACACAGAGAAATGAAGTCTGAGGGAGGTAAGATTATAGGGGCGCATGGCAGGCTTAGTAGGCTTTGCAGCTGCAGGGCTCAGAATATTACCCCCTCTTGAACATCAGTAAGTGAATACTGCATTTGTTGAACACTGCATTCTGTTGACTCTAAGGTATTGTCAACTTTAATGCATCCTATTTCATGTTCTACCAAAAAAAAATTTATAAATTAGACTGATATAATGCTTTTTTGCCACTTTAGAATTTATATTTTGTTCTTACAGAAAATCTTTAGGCTTAAACATAGGTTTTATTATATATTGATAACTTTTTTTAATAGAGATGGGGTTTTTGCTAAGTTGCCTAGGCTGGTCTCAAACTTCTGGGCTCAAGTGGTTCCCCTGCCTTGGTCTCCCAAAGTGCTGAGATTACAGGTATGAGCCGCTGTGCCTGGTCTATTATATAACTCTTACACATACTTTAAAAAGGAAAACATCAGTGAAATAGAAGTGGCTAAAATTATTTCCTTCTCACAGGGTTATACTTCTCTTTCTCTCTCTCTCTCTTTTTTTTTTTTTGAGACGGAGTTTGCTCTTGTTACCCAGGCTGGAGTGCAATGGCGCGATCTCGGCTCACTGCAACCTCCGTCTCCTGGGTTCAGGAAATTCTCCTGCCTCAGCCTCCTGAGTAGCTGGAATTACAGGCACGCGCCACCACACCCAGCTAGTTTTTTTTTTGTATTTTTAGTAGAGACGGGGTTTCACCATGTTGACCAGGATGGTCTCGATCTCTTGACCTCGTGATCCACCCGCCTCGGCCTCCCAAAGTGCTAGGATTACAGGCTTGAGCCACCGCGCCCGGCCTCTTTTTTTTTTTTTTTTTTTTTGAGGTGGAGTATCTCTCTGTTGCCAGGCTGGAGTGCAATGGCGTGATCTTGGCTCACTACAACCTGACTCTCTGGTTCAAGCCATTCTTCTGCCTTGGCCTCCCAGTTAGCTAGGATTACAGGCATGCACCACCATGCTCAGCTAATTCTTGTATTTTTAGTAAAGATGGGGTTTCACCATTTTGGCCAGGGTGGCCTCAGTCTTCTGCCCTCATGATTCACCAGCCTTGGCCTCCTAAAGTGCTGGGATTATAAGCGTGAGCCACTGTGCCCAGCCATTTATCTCTCTCTCTCTCTCTCTCTTTTTTTTTTTTCCCTTGAGACAGGGTCTTTCTCTGTTGCCCAGTTCGAGTATTTAGCAGCTTAATCATAAATCACTGTAGACTCGACCTCCTGGGCTTAAGTGATCCTCTTGTCTCATCCTCCTGAGTAGCTGGGACTATAGTCATGTGCAAGGACACCTGGCTCTTTTTTTAATGTTTTTTAGTAGAGATAAGGTTGCCCAGGCTGGTCTCTCGAACTCATGGATTCCAGCAATCCTCCTGCTTCAGCCTCCCAAAGTCCTGGGATTATAAACATGAACTACTATGTCTGGCCACTCACTCTTTTCACCTTGGCGTTAGCTTCTGTGTTTTCCCACCTTATCTTCCTCCAGGTTACCAACAGCATTGGTGATTCAGCATTTAAAAAAAAAAAAATTTTGTTTTTGTAATTTTTTTTTTTTAAAGAGACAGGGTTTCTTCATGTTGGCCAGGCTGGTCTCAAACTCCTGACCTCAGGTGATCCACCCGCCTCAGCCTCCTAAAGTGCTGGGATTACAGGCATGAGCCACCGTGCCCCGCCATGCGTTTCTTTAAAAAGAATGGAAAGGCCTTTCTGCTTTGTACCTGGCTTAGTAGTGTGTAGAACTATCCTGCTTTGGACTTCCATGTGGAAAATGTTGCTAAACGTGTCTGATTCACCCTTCTCTTAGATACTGGTCTTCAGGAGTTTCATTGTAGTGTCTAGGTTTGTCTTCTAAGCTGCTGACACCTCTTTGGCTAATTTTGTTGGTTTTGAGCAGGCGTCCTCAAACTACGGCCCACAGGCCGCATGCGGCCCCCTGAGGCCATTTATCTGGCCCCCTGCCGCACTTCAGGAAGGGGCACCTCTTTCTTTTTTTTTTTTGAGACAGAGTTTCACTCTTGTTACCCAGGCTAGAGTGCAATGGCGTTATCTCGGCTCACCGCAACCTCTGCCTCCTGGGTTCAGGCAATTCTCCTGCCTCAGCCTCCCGAGTAGCTGGGATTACAGGCACGTGCCACCATGCCCAGCTAACTTTTTGTATTTTTAGTAGAGACGAGGTTTCACCATGTTGACCAGGATGGTCTCGATCTCTTGACCTCGTGATCCACCCGCCTCGGCCTCCCAAAGTGCTGGGATTACAGGCTTGAGCCACCGTACCCGGCCGGGGCACCTCTTTCATTGGTGGTCAGTGAGAGGAGCACAGTATGTGGTGGCCCTCCAACGGTCTGAGGGACAGTGAACTGGCCCCCTGTGTAAAAAGTTTGGGGACGCCTGGTTTTGAGCTTATGAGCAGGGAATGACAGTCTGTCACAACCACTACTTGGCCCAAAGCAATTACAAGATACCATTAATTACAAGAGGCATTTTTTTTTTTTTTGAGACGCAGTCTCGCACTGTTGCCCAGGCTGTAGCTCAGTGGCGTGATCTTGGCTCACTGCAATTTCCGCCTCCTGGGTTCAAGCAATTCTCCTACCTCAGCCTCCCAAGTAGCTGGGACTACAGGCGTGCCCCACCATGCCCAGCTGATTTTTTTTGTATCCTTAGTAGAGACGGGGTTTTACCATGTTGGCCATGATGGTCTTGATCTCTTGACCTCGTGATCTGCCTGCCTCGGTCTCCCAAAGTGCTGGTATTACAGGCGTGAGCCACCATGCCCAGCCACAAGAGGCATTTTTACTTCAGAGATGTTAGCATGACAAGAGCATGATAAAAGTGGTGAAAAGTGGTACTATCTATTCCCATGAGCTTTGAATAAAATAACTCCAGCTACTCCCCCAGGCCACCAGGCTGTGGCCATAGTGGAATATTGCTACTTGTCACAGGCTTTAGGACTTGAAAAGGCTCCTTTTGTTGTTGGCATGTCAGGAATGAATTCTACAGCAGGATTATGGGAATTGTGGTTCCTTTTTTTTCTTTTTTTTTTTTTAATTGAGACAGAGTCTCATTCTGTTTTCAAAGCTGGAGTACAAGTGCAGAGGTGAGATCTCGGCTCACTGCAACCTCCACCTCTCAGGTTCAAGCAATTCTTCTGCCTCAGCCTCCTGAGTAGCTGAGGTTACAGGCATGTGCCACCATGCCTGGCTTATTTTTGTATTTTTAGTAGAGCTGTAGAGATGGGGTTTCACCATATTGGCCAGGCTGGTGCCGAACTCCTGACCTCAAATGATCCACCCGCCTTTGCCTCCCAAAGTGCTGGGATTACAGGTGTGAGTTGCTGCAGTATATTTTAAAGGTTTAGATTTAACAAATTAATGCCTTGGATGCACACATTTGCAAGCTAGTTATAAGATTTTCAGAATATATATTCGTGGTGCTCTGAGCCTATATAGGGTCTAGAAATGGGACATAAATTTAAAGCTACATAATTAACATGTTCTTTCAGGGTTTTCAGTGTATCTGTTGTTGAATGTGTAATCTCATTTGCGGCAGTGTTCACAGTTTAAATTTGAGGCCCAAGGTTAATTGGTTCTCCTCTCACATTGTATAATACGTCCCACCTTGAAATAATTTAAGCCCGAAGTTTTAATGTTTATAGCCTTGACCTCTGTGCAACATTTTTAGTGTAGTGAAGCCTTGATTTCAATTTTTAGAAATTAGGGTCGTATCTTCTCTGTGTGTGTGTGTTTTTGTTTTTGTTTTTGTTTTTTTTGAGACAGTCTTGCCCTGTTGCCCAGGCTAGAGTGGAGTGCAGTGGTATGATCCCAGCTTACTACAGCTTCTGCCTCCTGGATTCAACTGATCTTCCCACTTCAGCCCGGCTGAACTTTTATATTTTTTAGTAGAGATGGGGTTTCACCATGTTGGCATGCTAGTCTTGTACTCCTGACCTTAGGTGATCTGCCTGCCTCAGCCTCTCAAAGAGCTGGGATTGCAGGTGTGCATCATCGTGTCCAGCTTAGGGTCATGTCTTCTTATTTTATTAATGAATAAAGGGACTTATTTCCAGTTGGTCTTTGCCAAAAGGCCGAGAAGCAATAGGGGGACTTATTTTCATTGGGTCACTTTGTGACACCTAGTTTTGGTTGGCCAACTCTTTAAACAAACATGATTATAACTACATAGATAAGGAACCCTGCCTCTTGGTGCTTTTTTTTTCCCAGTCATATGAAATTAGTTTGGCCAGAAGTTTTCTTCTCCTATCATGCATTATGAAGTATTTGCTTATGTCAAAACTTGGTTCTTGGCTAGGCATGGTGGCTCATGCCTGTACCCAGCACTTTGGGAAGCTGAGGTGGGAGGATTGCTTGAGCTCAGGATTTGGAGACCACCTTGAGCAACATGGCAAGACCCCGTCTCTACAAAAAAATAGAAAAATTAGCTGGGCATGGTGGTGCATGCCTGTAGTCCCAGAAACTTGGGAGGCAGAGGCAGGAAGATCACTTTAGACTGGGAGGTTGAGGCTGCAATGAGCCATGATCACACCACTGCACTCCCGCCTGGGCAACAGGGTGAGACCCTGTCTCAAAGAAACCCACAAAACTTGGTTCTTATTTTCAGTGAGAGAACTAAGAATTTCATTATTTGGAAGTATTCATAGGCTGCTAAATAATTAATGTTCACATTATCCCTTTAGTGTCCACTGTTAGGAGATCCAAACATCTTTCCATTCTGAGGTAGACTCATCATACTAGGCAGTGACTTCCAACTTTGTATTATAAATCTGACCGTCTACGTTTTCAATTTGCTTAAAGTCTTTCAAAAATCTTTTTATGGTACTTATTTTGATATCACTAATTTGTTCATTATTGATAACACCATTTAATTTTGTTTCATATCTTTAAGTCTAATACTAGTAATGAGATGAAGCTACCGTCACTGAAGGATATTTATTATAAAAAACAAAGGGAAAACAAGCAGTTACCTGAGAGGAATCTCACTTCTGCTTCCAACCCAAATCATCCACCAGAGGTAAAGTTGTCCACATTCTGCTGAGTGAATGTGAATGATGCTTCCTGACTCTTTTACCTCAAGCTTCATTTTCCCTAGGAGATTTAAAGCCTACTCACTTGAAAACAAGCAAAGTAAAACCGAGTTCTCAGAGTGAGACTTCCCTTTGTCTTGTTTCTAGGTCCTGACTCTAGATCCTACGTTACACATGAAGCCAAAGCAGCAGATTTCAGGGATTCAACTCCACAGCCTTCCGAATGCCATGGATGACAGAATATCCTTTTCTCCGGACTCTGTTCTAGAGCCTAGCATGTCTAGTCCCTCTGACATAGACTCATTTTCACAAGCAAGTAATGTCACTTCTCAGTTACCTGAATTCCCAAAATATCCTTCACACACAAAAGCTTCTCCTGTGAACTCTTGGAAAAATCAGACATTCCAAAATGAAAGTAGGACCAGTTCCACGTTTCCATCAGTATATACCATTACTAGTAATGATATCTCGGTGAACACTGTAGATGAAGAAAACACTGTCATGGTCGCTTCGGCCTCAGTCAGTCAGTCACAGCTTCCGGGTACAGCCAACAGTGTCCCAGAGTGCATTTCACTGACTTCCTTGGAAGATCCTGTGATATTGTCTAAGTATGTATTTCACTGAATGGCTTGTAATGTTAATAGATTTTCTGTGATGTCTGATTGAAAATGATCTTTACTGAACTTGAGTATTGCCTAAAATCTTAGAGATTTAGCATTTATAAGATAGAGCATATAAAAACTCTCACTCGATTGTCAACTTCTTGTGTATTAATCTATATATTTGGTGTCATGGAAAGAAAATATGCTATATTTTTGCCCACAAGAATCATTGTGTTCTTGGTTTCTTTTGGGGGATGGAGATGGAGGATAGCTTTCATAACATGTATTTTTTATTCTCACTGGATAAGGATTAGGCAAAACCTGAAGGAAAAGCATGCTCGTCACATAGCAGATCTTCGAGCTTATTATGAATCAGAAATAAATAGTTTGAAGCAGAAGCTGGAAGAAAAAGAAATCTCTGCAGTTGAAGATTGGAAGATAACCAATCAAATTCTTGTAGACAGGTAAAATTTATAATTTAGCTGTGAAGTTTTCTCTACCTTGGATTTATTATTTTCCCAGAAGTATAGTGTAATAAAACACTTTGAAAACATATACTTTGGATTTGAAATTTTAATAGTCACGTTTGCCTAAGTATTTGAAGCTATGAACCCGCCTCTTTTATTTTTGTAAGTGCAGTCTCATTCTTGTCACCCAGGCTGGAGTGCAGCGGCTTGATCTTAGCTCACTGCAACCTCTGCCTCCCAGGTTCAAGTGATTCTCCTGCCCCAGCCTCCTGAGGAGCTGGGATTACAGGCATGCACCGCCACGCCTGGCTAATTTTTTTGTATTTTTAGTAGAGACGGGGTTTCTCCATGTTGGTCAGGCTGGTCTCAAACTCCTGGCCTCAGGTGATCTGCCCTCCTTGGCCTCCCATAGTGCTGGGGTTACTGGCATGAGCCACTGCACCCAGCTGAACCCACCTCTTCTAATACACTAATAACTGACAGGGAGTCATCTGTTTCACATGGCAAAACACTGAAACAGTTTAGCAAATTTTGTATGTGAAGAGTAATGCCATTGATGGGAGGAGCAGTACTATGGACTTCCTAATATTTATGGCTTATGTCCTATGGCAGTTCTCAACCTTTTTAAAAGGCCCATTAAAGTACTATAGTTCCCATTCCAAAAAAAAATCCACAAAGAAATATAGGGGAGAATGGCCTTATATTCAGGATAGCTTCACACCTATTTTAGAATCACTTAGAAAATTTGATGATTTCACTGGTATTAGTAATAGAGTCCTTGCAGTGTACTTTATAATTAAACGGAACTTAGGCATGGTGGCTCAGATCTGTGGATCAGACTTTGGGAGGCTGAGGCGTGTGGTCTGCTGAGCTCAGGAGTTCAAGACCAGCCTGGGAAACATGGTGAAACCCTGTCTCTACAAAAAATTGAAACATTAGCTGGAGTAGTGGTGTGTATCTGTGGTCCCAGCTACTACTTGAGTAGCCGAGGTGAGAGGATTGCTTGAGCTTAGAAGGTCAAGGCTGTGGTGAACTGAGGTTATGCCATTGCACTCCAGTCTGGGTGACAGAGCAACACCCTGTCTCTAAATAAATAGGACTTAAATAGATTGAAAATTGATGAAGATCTACCTGATAGCAAGGAGTTCTCTAAGGAGAAAAGACAAAGCTCACTTCAAAGAACTAAGGAGGGAACTAAAATCTTCCATCTGGTTAACAGTTTAACTTTCAAAGTTACGGGAAAACTAGCCTTTGTACTAAGTAGTTTTGGTTGCTGTGGTAGTTAACATGGCTATCTTATTCCTGAATGTTTCTGCAGCTTTCATTTTGGATTTGGTGGTGTGGGGGTACAATGGTAGGGAAAAGTAATGTGAAAAATAGCCAAACAAGAAAAGATACAGGTTTAGGTTTTTTAGGACAAAAGCAATAGATGGTAGGTTATGGGAAGTTGGATTTTTTTGTTCTTGTTAAGAAGGCAAAGATGAGGCTGGGTGTGGTGCCTCACGCCTGCAATCCCAGCACTCTGGGAGGCCAAGGCAGGCAGATCACTTGAAGTCAGGAGTTCCAGACCAGCCTGGACAACATGGTGAAACTCAGTCTCTACTACATATACAAAAAGTAGCCAGATGTGGTAGTGCACACTGAAAATCCCACCTACTCAGGAGGCTGAGACTAGAGAATCGTTTGAACCTGGGAGGCGGAGGTTACAATGAGCTGATATTGCGACACTGTCCTCCAGCCTGGTTGACAGAGTGAGACTCAGTCTCAAAAACTAAAAGGCAAAAATAACTGCAGTTACTTCCCATAGGAAAACAAGTATGAAAGAAGCCCACCAGTGAACTTTTAAAGATTAAAGACAGAGTGCTAAGGAAGGTACCTAGAATACATTATAGCCAGTTAAAACATTTTTGGCTGAGTGAGGTGGCTCAAGCCTGTAATCCCAGCATTTTGGGAGGCCGAGGTGGATCATGGATCACCTGAGGTTGGGAGTTCGAGACCAGCCTGACCAATATGGAGGAACTCTGTCTTTACTAAAAATACAAAATTGGCTGGGTGTGGTAGGGCATTCCTGTAATCCCGGCATTCAGGAGGCTGAGGCAGGAGAATCACTTGAACCTGAGGGACTGAGGTTGCCGTGAGCGGAGATGGCGCCGTTGCACTCCAGCCTTGGCCACGAGCGAAACTCCGTCTCAAAAAACAAACCAAAAACCAAAAAACCCACGATTTTTATGATGAGAAGATCTTTGAGCATGTAGAGCAATGAGCAAATGTGGGTGGAGCAAATTGGAAGCTAGGGTTTTAAAAAAGTAAGTGGCTGTGTTACAGCAGTAACAGTGGCAGGTGTGGTTTCTGGAGTAAATGTAATCACTGTGCAAATGAATAGCAATATTATTTTCTCCTACTTCCCAAAAAAGATTTGGTCTGCCTTATGGTAAACAAACAAACAAACAACAACAACAACAAAAACTGTGTTACAGAGGACAGTAGAAACAAAATAAATCGTAGTCATTTAGAACTGTAGAAATGATTCCCCCAAGATACAAACCATTATTAGCAGCGCATATACGCTGGTTTTTTTCAAACTTAAAATTGCAAATTTGAGAATCCCCCTGGTGTTACAAATGGGGCCATTAGCCAGCTGTGATATCAGTTATTATGTTATGGATTTGGGACTTGGGACAGTGATCTCTGGCACGTTAGAATCTGTAGTACTGAAAAAAGTCAAATACAATTTACACACTTAAACTTGACTATTTGACTTTTCTCAAGAATAGTCTCATTCAGGTTTTTGTGCTAAAAATAAATAAATAAATAAATAAAAAAGGATAGTTTTATCATGGCTGGTCCAATGGTAATGGGTTATCAGAACTTATTAACATTAGTGTCTCTAAAGTTGTTATACAACTCCCCACTGCTAAATTTAACTGGCTTAAAAAAAAAAAAAAGAATAGTCTTATCACTGTTTCATGTCTGAGATGCATTAATGCACAGCAGTTAGGGGCATGAACTCAGAGTGCTCAGCTTACGCTCCCAGTGTGACTGCTTACAACGTGTGTGACTTTCAGTGAGGAACTGAACTTGTTTTCTCCATTCTAAAATGGGATCAATGATAATCTTTTTTTTTTTTTGCGGGGGGAGGGAGGGAGGCAGGTGGCAGGTCTCCCTCCTCTCCCCTCCCGATGATAATCTTAATTCACAGAATTGTGAGGTTAAGTGGAACATGCTTAACAAAGACCTGGTGTATATAGTCAGTGCTAAATAAATACAGCTTTTATTATTCATAGTATGTTAAACACTGAGTCAAAATGGTCATTGAATTCTTCTATGTATTCTTATTTTGAGGGTCTGTAATAATTCACTTTACAAAGGAAGTTAATTATAAGAATAGTTGGGCTGGGCGTGGTTGCTTACGCCTATAATCCCAGCACTTTGGGAGGCTAAGGCGGGTGGATCACGAGGTCAAGAGATCGAGACCATCCTGGTCAACAAGGTGAAACCCCATCTGTACTAAAAATACAAAAATTAGCTGGGCATGGTGGCGCGCGCCTGTAGTCCTAGCTACTCAGGAGGCTGAGGTAGGAGAATTGCTTGAACTCAGGAGTCAGAGGTTGCGGTGAGCCGAGATCATGTCATTACCCTCCAGCCTGGGTAACAAGAGCGAAACTCCATCTTAAAAAAAAAAAAAAAATTTATTCATGCTAAGTTTGAAATAGTACAGAAGGACATAATATGAAAAGCAAATTGGATCGCTTGAGCATAGAAGTTTGAGACTAGCCTGGATGATAAAGTGAGATCCCATCTCTACAAAAAATCAAATTAACTGTATGTGGTGGTACATACTCAGGAGGATGAGGCAGGAGGATTGCAGAAGGTTGAGGCTGCAGTGAACCATGATTCCACCACTGCACTCCAGCTTGGAATGAGATTGCACCACTGCACTCCAGCCTCTCATACGGAATGAGATCCTGTCTCCAAAAAAAAAAAAAAAAAGTCTCCTTTCCTAATCTCTAGTCCCAAATCCCAAATTTAATTTTTTGTATTTTCCCAGAAGTCATAATGCATAAATGTAGGTAGATTTTTTTCATAAGATCAAGCTATTTTATTCACGTCTTTTTTTACATCTTAAAAAAATTAATTTTAGGCTAGTCATGTTAGCTCACACCTATAATCCCAGCAAGGCTGAGGTGGGAGGGTCACTTGAGACTAGGCTGGACAATGTAGGGAGACCCTATCTCTACAAAGAAAAAAAAAAAAAAAAAAGAATTTCACTCTGTTCCTCAAGCTGGAGTGCAGTGGCATGATCTTGGCTCACTGAAACCTTAACTTCCCACGTTCAAGCCACCCTCTCACTTCAGCCTCCTAAGCAGCTGGAACTACAGGCACATGCCATCATGCCCAGCTAAGTTTTGTATTTGTATTTGCAGTAGAGATGGGGTTTCACCATGTTGGCCAGGCTGATCTCGAACTCCTGGCCTCAAGTGATCTGCCTACCTCAGCCTCCCAAAGTGTTGGTATTACAGGTGTGAGCCACTGTGCCTGGCCAATTTTGGTGTTTTCTTTACATACTATACTATCAGATTCATTGGGATATATTCTACTAAAATGGCATCCTGAGTCTTAGCTAACGCTGGAGAATTTGTCTTATGTTACGTATTAGAGAATTGGTTAGATTTATGTAATACTTTAAGGGTAATAATTTTATCTTCTAATTGAAACTAAATTTATGGTTTTTAGATGTGGCCAGTTAGATAGTGCTCTGCATGAAGCTACTAGTCGCGTGAGAACACTTGAAAATAAGAATAACTTACTGGAAATTGAAGTGGTAAGTATTTTTTTTTTTTTTTTTTTTTTGGTGGGAGTTCTGGTGAGACTAATGAAGTATTTCACAATAACATCGATTATGTGTTTTTTATCTTTTTAAGAAAGGCTTATGAAGTTTATGTTTTTAGTGCTGTTGGCTTCATATAGTACTATAAACTTTACCCTTTTAAAACTTACCTTTTGGCCAGGTGTGATGGCTCATGTCAGTAGTCCTAGCACTGTGGGAGGCTGAGGTGGGAGGATTGCTTGAGTCCAGGAGTTCGATACTAGCATGGGCAACATAGGGAGACCCCTGTCTCTACAAATTAGCTGGGCATGGTGGTGCACACCTGTGGTCCCAGCTATTTGGGGGGCCGAGGGAGGAGGATGACCGGAGCCCAGGAAGTTGAGGCTGCATTACCATGATTGCACCATGGCACTGCAGCCTATGCAACAGAGCACAACCCTGTCTCAAAAAATTTTTTTTAATTGAGATAGAATTTGCATACCATAAAACTTACCCTTTAAAGGGTACAATTCCGTGAATTTTAGTATATTTAGAGTTAGGCAGCCACCACCACAATCAATTTTAGGACATTTTCTTCAGTTAAAAAAAAAAAAAAAACCACCTCACACCCCTTGGCATCACCCCCACACATTCTGTCCTCCCACGCCCTGGCAACCACACCTCAGTTTTCTTTCTCTGTGCATTTGCCTTTTCTGAACATTGATGTAATTGCAGTCCTAGACTGTGTGGCTTTGTGTCTGGCTTTTTCACTTAGTACAATATTTTCAAGGTTAATCCATTCTGTAATATATCAGTCTTCATTCCTTTTTATGGCAGAATGTATTTCATTCTGTGAATAAAACTCCATTTTTGTTAATATTCATCGGGTAATGTTTAGATTATTTATACACTTTCTGGCTATTTAAATTATTTTGCTATGAATGTTTGTCTATAAGATTTTATGTGCCACATAAATTTTTAGTTTTCTTGAGTATATAACTAGAAGTGCATAAACTTTTTATGCTAAATTTACTTTTTTCCCCATGCATTACCAAGTTTTATTTTTTTACACTTAACTTTTTTTCTTTCTTTCTTTTTATTTTTCTTTTTTTTTTGAGACGGAGTTTCGCTCGTTACCCAGGCTGGAGTGCAATGGCGCGATCTTGGCTCACCTCAACCTCCGCCTCCTGGGTTCAGGCAGTTCTCCTGCCTCAGCCTCCTGAGTAGCTGGGATTACAGGCATGCGCCACCATGCCCAGCTAATTTTTGTATTTTTAGTAGAGACGGGGTTTCACCATGTTGACCAGGATGGTCTCGATCCCTTGACCTTGTGATCCACCTGCCTCGGCCTCCCAAAGTGCTGGGATTACAGGTGTGAGCCACCGCACCTGGCTTCTTTTTTTTTTTTTTTGAGATGGAGTTTTGCTCTTGTTACCCAGGCTGGAGTGCAATGGCGCGATCTTGGCTCACCTCAACCTCCGCCTCCTGGGTTCAGGCAATTCTCCTGCCTCAGCCTCCTGAGTAGCTGGGATTACAGGCACGTACCACCATGCCCAGCTAATTTTTTGTATTTTTAGTAGAGACGGGTTTTCACCATGTTGACCAGGATGGTCTTGATCTCTTGACCTCGTGATTTACCTGCCTCAGCCTCCCAAAGTGCGGGGATACTGGCGTGAGCCACTATGCCCGGCAACTTTTTTTCTTTCTTAACAAAGACCTTTATTATGTCTTTCTCAATCTTTTGGTGTAAGACAGTCTTTTTAAGTGTAAAAAAATTCTCAAAGTCTGTGTTTGCAAGTTTTATTTTTTAACGTGTAACTTTTTTTCTTTCTGAACAACGATCTTTATTACGTCATTCCCAATCTTTTGGTGTAAGGCAATCTTTTTAAGTGTAAAAATTTCTCAAAGTCTGTGTTTGCAAATTTTATTTTAATATCTATTAGAAGATAAAATGCATGATAGCTATTATAGAGTAGCATGTATATGTATGTGATACATGCAACTTTATAAACAAAATTTTGGTGGAAAATGTCTCTTTTGGTTTTTTGTTGAAATGGAGTCTCGCTCTTGTCCAGGCTGGAGTGTAATGGTGCAAGCTTGGCTCACTGCACTCTCCGCCTTCTGGCTTCAAGTGATTCTCCTGCCTCAGTCTCCCAAAGAGCTGGGATTACAGGAGCCCTCCCCTAAGCTTGGCTGATTTTTGTATTTTTAGTAGAGACGGGGTTTCACTGTGTTGGCCAGTCTAGTCTCGAACTCCTGACCTCAGGTGATCCGTCTGCTTTGGCATCCCAAAGTGCTGGGATTACAGGCACCCAGCCAATTTTGTTATATATGTTTTTATCTTTACTTTTTTTCTTTATTTTTTTCCAAGACAGGGTTAACTGTCGCCAAGGCTAAAGTGCTATGGAGCCGTCATGGCTTACTGCTATCTCGAACTGTCAGGCCTCAAGTGATCCTCCCACCTCACCCTCATGAGTAGTTGGGACTACAGGCACACACCACCACACCAGGCTGATTTTTAAAAGTTTTGGCGAGACAGGGACTCCCTATGTCGCCGAGGCTGGCCTCAAACTCCTGGGCTCCAGCAATCCTCCCAAGTTGCTGGGATTTTCACTGTGAGCCACAGTGCCTGTCCTGTTTGCTTTTTTAGTTCCTTGTCTTCTCCTAAGCTTCATGACATTAGGGACTATTTATTGGTTTATCTTACATTTCTAGCACCGTAGTGTCTGGCACCTAGTGGGTATTACAGAAATGATTGTTGAATAAATATTAACATATCAGATGGGTTTTAAATTTCTTGTATTTTCATAGTGAGAGGGTACAAAATGTTTTTCTTCTCCCTAAATGTTGATGTTGGGCAACAAAGTCCAGCTAGCCTTTCAAAATAATTTCCCTAATAGCAGTGGTTATCTTTTCCTTATTAAAGTTATCTGTAGGAGCTATTGTCTTAGGTGAGTCCTAGAATCACAGTGCCACAGGCAGTAGTTTCCTGTATACTTTATGATAATGTCAGGGGCTGGTATTCCAGTAGAACGACGATTCTTTCTGGACTCTCCATCCCAGAATACAAGAAAATAGATTCTTTTATTTCTCTTTCTATTTTTTGTTCATTTTTTAATGCCCCCAACTTATTAGCTATTTTTGAGACATCAATTTTTTCATTTAAGATCAATTTTGGGCTGAGTGTGGTGGCTCATGCCTGTAATCCCAGCACTTTGGGAGGCCAAGGCCAGTTGATCACTTAAGGTCAGGAGTTTGAGATTAGCTTGGCCAACATGGTGAAACCCTGCCTCTACTAAAAATACAGAAAATAAGCTGAGGTGGTGGGAGGCTGAGGCAGGAGAATTGCTTAAATCTGGGAGGCAGAGGTTGCAGCAGGCTGAGATTGCACCATTGTACTCTAGCCTGGGCAGCAGAGTGAGACTGTCTCAAAAAAATAAATAAATAAAATTTATATTTGTCTTTTTTTTGTAGCACGATTTGAGAGAACGCTTCAGTGCAGCCAGTAGTGCTTCCAAAATTTTGCAGGAACGAATTGAGGAAATGAGAACAAGCAGTAAAGAAAAAGACAATACCATTGTTCGACTAAAATCTAGACTGCAGGATTTAGAGGAAGCATTTGAGAATGCTTACAAACTCTCGGATGATAAAGAAGCGCGACTAAAACAAGAGAACAAAATGTTTCAAGATGTAAGTAACAAATAATAGTAACTGTTTTTTTTTGAGATGGAGTCTGGCACTGTTGCTCAGGCTGGAGTGCAGTGGCGCGCAGTCTTGGCTCACTGCAATCTCTGCCTCCTGTGTTCAAGTGATTCTCCTGCCTCAGCCTCCTGAGTAGCTGAGATTACAGGCACCCACCACCATGCCTAGCTAACTTTTTGTATTTTTAGAAGAGACGGGGTTTCACTGTGTTGGTCAGGCTGGTCTCGAACTCCAGACCTCATGATCTGTCTTCATTGACCTCCCAAAGTGTCGAGATTATAGGTGTGAGCCACTGCACCCGGCCGAATAATAGTAACTTAATGACCTGGTTGGCTAAAAGTAATTTAGGTATTGTACTATTACAAGTGATTATGATTTTCTAGGTTTATTTTATTTGTATATATGTATGTATGTATATATTTATTTATTTATTTATCTGAGACAGAGTCTCACTCTGACACCCAGGCTGGAGTGCAGTGGTGTAAGCTCAACTCACTGCAGCCTTGACTTCCTGGGCTCAAGCAATTCTTTCATCTCAGCCTTCCAAGTAGCTGGGAAGTATAGGCACCCACCACCACACCCGGCTAATTTTTGTATTGTTAGTAGAGAAGGGATTTTGCCAGGTTGGCGAGGCTGGTCTCGAACTCCCAACCTCAGGTGATTCACCCACCTCAGCCTCCCAAAGTGTTGGGATTATAGGCTTGAGCCACCATGTTCCGCCTGTAGTTTTACATAACTTTGCAGCAGCCTCACGTGAATATGTACCTTCCTGATGGAGTCAATTGGGTCTTGCCTTGCAGCAAGAAGTCAGATACTTAGAATGATGGCATCACTCCCATATCTTTTCTGTTTCTAGAAAACACTCATGGTGTCCCAAGTGTGGCCATTGGGAGACACGTTAGGCTGATCCTGTGTCCTTTTGACATGCTTTTGTCATTCTTTGAGCATGTCCATATTTCCTGTCACAGCACTATGTTCCAGGCTTATCTTGTACTTTTCCAAGCCCCAGTCCTAGGATCAGTCATTTTTTCTGTTAAGCTCTGGTTCCTTTTTATGGAATACGGTATTCAGACAATAAGATCTGGTACTAGGCCAAGTCTGGTAGTTCACGCCTGTGATCCCAGCACTTTGGGAGACTCAGGCAGGCGGATCGTCTGAGGTCAGAAGTTTGAGACCAGCCTGGCCAACATGGTGAAACCCCATCTCTACTAAAAAATACAAAAAATTATCGGGGTGCAGTGGTGCATGCCTGTCATCCCAGCTTCTGATGGGGTGGGGTAGGGGGGTGCCTGAGGCAGGAGAATCACTTTAACCTGGGAGGTGGAGGTTGCAGTGAGCTGAGATCACACCACTGCTCTCCATCCTGAGTAAAATAGTGAGACTCCGTCTCAAAAAATGAAAAAAAGATCTGGTACTAAGTATGTTCATTGCTGCTGGGATGTCATTGTTTCTAATTATTCAAAAACTCACCACAATTATGTTTGAGTAGCAGTGAAGCAGCAAAGGATAGCTGGAATGTGGTGTTTTAGCTGCAATTGTATTAATGGAGCCAGTGATACACTGACTTTGCATTTATCATATCTAACATTTCAAGCATGCAGAAAAGTATAGCGAATACCCGTTCTAGCCTTCTCTAGATAGAGTGAAACACTGTCTTCTATTCCTGTCTTCCCCACCCTAGAGGTACCCACGTTGTTAAATGTGCTCTGTTATCCTCATGTAGTTCTTTTTCCTTTTACTACATATACATGTTTGTAAACAGTATTTAGTAATATTTCTTGTGATCTTGAGCTATATATGAATTACATTGCATATATCCTTCTGCAGCCTGTTTTTTTCCTTTCAGCATTGTTTCTGAGATTTGGCATGTTGACACAGTCAGCTTTTATTTATTAATTTTAAACATTTACATTTGAAATATTTTAGGTATATAAAAAGATATAAAAATATACGTATGACTCTACCACCCATCGTAAGAAATACAATACTACAGATGTGGTTGCCACCCTGTGCACCCTTTGCTGATCACTTCTGTCATGCTGGGAGTAACTGATTTAAATTGCGTGAATATCATTCCCTTGTCTGTCTTTGTATGGTCACATGTGTATGTAGCCTTAATTAGTGTTACTTCTTTGGCAGATCTTCAAACTTTTATAAATGCTATCAATACCGTCTTTACTATTGTGCAACTTTTTTCACTTGTGAGATTTACGTAAGTGGATACATGTAGTAGCACAACTTTGTGTTCACTCCTGTGTCGTCCATCATGTGGATCTTTTTTTTTTTTTCTTTTTCTCTGTCTCCCAGGCTAGAGTATAGTGGCCTGATCTTGGCTCACTGCAACCTCCGCCTCCTGTGTTCAAGCGATTCTCCTCCCTCAGCCTCCCAAGTAGCTGGGATTACAGGCTCCTGCCACTGTGCCTGGCTAATTTTTGTATTTTTAGTAGAGAGGGGATTTCACCATTTTGGCCAGGCTGGTCTTGAACTCCTGACCTCATGATCCACCTGCTTCGGCCTCCCAAAGTGCTGGGATTACAGGCATGAGCCACCGTGCCGGGCCTCATCATGTGAATCTTCTGCAGTATTTTGCTGTTAGGAGCAATACTACTGTGAACATTCCCCTATGTGGCTTCTTAGGTCAGTATGTGCAAGCACCTCTAGGATATTGTTCTTGCTGCCATAGCTGCAAAACTCATAACCTCAAATCTTGACATATTCTGTTCATGGACTCTGTTGTCCAGGAACTTGGACTGGGCACAGCAGGCACAGCCTGTCTGTTCTGCAGTATCTAGGACCTCAGCTAGAAACTTAAAGGCTGGGAGCTGGAATCTTTTGAAGGAGATGTTCCATCATGAATGGTGGCTGTCAACTAAGGTCATGGTTCTTCCTCTGTGGGCTAGGTTGGATTTCTTTGCAACATGATGGCTTAGTACTAAGGACAAGTGTCCTGAAAGAGGACCCCAACAGCTACATTGCCTTTTATGACCTTGCCTTGCAAACTGTACAGCATCACTTGTACCACATTCTATTTTTTTTGAGACAGGATCTCGCTCTGTCATTCAAGCTGGAGTGCAGTGCCATGATTATAGCTTACTGCAGCCTTGAGGTTCTGGGTTCAACTGATACTCCTGCCCCAGCCTCCTGAGTAACTAGGACTATAGGCATATGTTATCACCTTTGGCTAATTATTTATTTTTTTGATTACTATTTATTTTATTTTATTATTTTATTTCATTTCATATTTTATTTTATTTTGCTCTTGTTGCCCAGGCGGGAGTGCAATGGTGTGATCTTGGCTCACAGCAATCTCTGCCTCCAGGTTCAAGCGATTCTTCTGCCTCAGCTTCCCAAGTAGCTGGGATTACAAGCATGGGCTACCACACCCAGCTAATTTTTTGTATTAAGTAGAGACAAGATTTCATCATGTTAGTCAGGTTGGTCTTGAACTCCTGATCTCAGGTGATCCACCCACCTCGGCCCCCGAAAGTGCTGGGATTATAGGCATGCACCACCATGCCTGGCCTGTTACTTATTTTTTGAGACAAGGTGTGGTTCTATCACCCAGGCTAGAGTAAAGTGGTGCAATCTTGGCTCACTGCAGTCTCCACCTCAAGTCATCTCCCACCTCATCCTCCCGAGTAGCTGGGACTACAGGTGCATGCCACCACAACTGGCTAATTTTCGTATTTTCTTGCAGAGACAGAGTTGCCATGTTGCACAGGCTGATCTCAAATTTGTGAGCTCAAACAATCCTCCCACTTTGGCCTCCCAAAGTGCTGGGATTACAGGTGCAAGCCATCATGCCTGGCCAGTCTGGCCAATTTTTACTTATTTATTTATTTGTAGAGATGGGGGTCTCATTATGGTTGCCCAGGCTGGTCTTGAAATCCTGGTCTCAAGCAATCCTCCTGCCCTAGCCTTCTAGAACTCTGGGATTACAGGCCTTAGCCAAACATGCCCAGCGTATTCTATTCTATTTTTTAAACACTCTCAAAATCCTGCATAGGTTCAAGGGGAGGGGAAATGGATACTACCTCTTAATGGAAGGTAGCAAGGTTCTGCAAGAGCTTATGGGACTGGAAATATTGCCGTGGTTGTTAGTGGGAAATATAGTCTGTTATAATAATCTCTTTCTCTGAGTATAGTGGCTGGGACATAGACTATGAGCTTTGCTATCTTTTTTAGATATTGCTAAATTGCTCTCTGAAATGGTTGTACCAGTTTATTTTCCTGCCAGTAGTGTATGAGAATTCTTATTTTTCTAGATTATTTCCAGTGCATGGTATTGTCAAACTTTTTAATTTTTCTGGTGTGATTAAGAGGAAATGGTTATATGTATTGCCTTAATCTTCTTTTGGCCAGTGGCTTGCTTTTCACTTTATTTGTGGTATTTTTATGGAATACAAGTTTTGGATGTTTTTTTGTTTTTGTGTTTTTTTGAGATGGAGTCTCTTGTTGCCCAGGCTGGAGGGCAATGGCGCCATCTCAGCTCATTGGAACTTCCGCCTCACAGGTTCAAGCGATTCTCCTGCCTCAACCTCCCGAGTAGCTGGGATTCCAGGCACCCACCACCAGGCCTGGGTATTGTTTTTTGTATTTTTAGTAGAGGCAGGATTTCACCATGTTGGCCAGGTTGGCCTCAAACTCCTTACCTCGGGTGATCCACCCTCCGTAGTCTCCCAAAGTGTTGGGATTACAGGCGTGAGCCACCATGCGTAGCCCAGAATTACTTCTTATGTAATATATGGTATGAGGTAGGAATTGAACTTGATCCCCCGCTACAGCCCCAATGATTAACCAGTTGTCCCAGAATCATTTTTTAATAGATTATTCTTCCGTTACTGACTTCTCTTGTATATTTTATTTCTTTCTCATGTAAATCTCTTTTGAAGCTCTGAGCTGTTCCATTGGTCTGTTTGTCTCTGAATTGGAACCACATCATGTTAATTATTAGTATTTTATAACAAGTGTTGGTTTTTGGTGATGTTTCCTTATCTCGGTTTTTTTTTTTTTTTTTTTTTTTGCTCTTTTAAAAATTATTTTGCCCTTGGCTTTGTTTTGTTTCATACAAATATTACTGTCACCATGTCACTCTGCGTTTGATTGGAATTGCACTCAATTTACAGATTTATTTGGAGACAGCTGAAACTAGAAATATTGAGTCTTCCCATATATGAACATTGTTTAAATCTCTAAATATTAAAATAAAGTATTTTTCTTTTTTAAAAATTAAAACCTTTTACATCCTTTGTCCTTTTTTTCTCGAGGTATACCATATTCTAGTATTTATGTATTTCTAAATAATATACTAATATTGTTCTATTCTTTTTTTTTTTTTTGGAGACAGTCTTGTTCTGTTGGCTAGGTTGGAGTGCAGTGACATGATCTCAGCTCACTTCCACCTCCTGGGTTCAAGCAATTCTGCCTCAGCCTCCCAAGTAGCTGGGATTACAGGCACCTGCCACCATGCCCAGCTGATTTTTATATTTTTAGTAGAGATGGGGTTTCACCGTGTTGGCCAGGCTGGTCTCGATCTCCTGACCTCAAGTGATTCGCATGCTTTGTCCTCCCAAAGTGCTGGGATTATAGGAATGAGCCATTGCACCCGGTCTGGTATTGTTATTTCTTCAATTTTACATATTATCTATAACTGTGGTAGATGAAGATCTAAATCCTAATTGTAATTCTGGGTATATGTTTTCTTCAGATTTGAAAACTTTGTCTTATTGCCTATGACATGATCAGTTCTTTTCCTTTTTCTCCCCTCCCATGGCTTTCAAAAGCCTACAGAAAAATTATAAGAATGATATAGTGAAAACCCATGTATATTCTTTACCTAGATTTATCAATTGTGAATATCTTACAGCATTGCTTTGTCTTCATAGAGATAACAAACTTTTTTCTTTTGCTGAAGTATATTTGAGAGTAAATTAGACACTAATGGTAATTTACCCTTAAATACCTCAACAGGTATCTCTCAAGAACAGAGACATTCTCCTGTGTAATCTCAACGTACTTTTCATCCTCAGGAAATTTAACATTGATATAGTACATTTTAACATTGATATAGTACAATTTTACATTGATTTAATATGTAATATACATTCTGTCTACATTCAAATGTTGTCAGTTGTCTAAATAATACCCTTTATAGATGTTTTGTTTTTTGCTTTTTAATTCAGATTCCAGTCAAGTATCACACATTGAATTTATTATTTTTACTTTTTTGAGACAGGGTCTCACTCTGTCACCCAGGCTGGAGTACAGTAGGCATATTCATAGCTTACTGCAGCCTCAACCTCCAGGGCTTATTATCTTCTTACCTCAGTCTCTCGGGTAGCTGGGACTACAGGCACTACAGGCATTACAGGCGTATGCTGCCATGCCTGGCTAATTTTATTTTTTTGTGGAGATGAGGTCTCACTATGTTGCCCTTGCTGATCTTCAACTCCTGAGCTCAAGTGATGCTCCCACGCTGGCCTCCCAAAGTGCTGGGATTACAGGCATGAGCCAGAGTGCCTGAGCCACATTGCATTTTTTTAATTTAATTTTATTTTTTTGAGACGGAGTTTCGCTTTTGTTACCCAGGCTGGAGTGCAATGGCGCGATCTTGGCTCACCGCAACCTCTGCCTCCTGGGTTCAGGCAATTCTCCTGTCTCAGCCTCCTGAGTAGCTGGGATTACAGGCATGTGCCACCATGCCCAGCTAATTTTTTGTATTTTTAGTAGAGACAGGGTTTCACCATGTTGACCAGGATGGTCTTGATCTCTTGACCTTGTGATACACCCACCTCGGCCTCCCAAAGTGCTGGGATTACAGGCTTGAGCCACCGCGCCTGGCCGCCACATTGCATTTAATAATCATGTTTCTCATTCCTTCAGAATGTGGTTATTTTTTCTTTCTGGAAGTTTTTAAGGATCATCTTTTTATCCTTGTTATGCCGAAATTTTGTAACAATATATGTATATATTTTTTTAAGCCAAGAGGTTACTGCTAATTTTTTTTTTTTTAAGGTGAAGTCTCGATCTGTCACCCAGGCTGGAGTGCAGTGGCGTGATTTCAGCTCACCACAACCTCAGCCTCCTTGGTTCAAGTGATTCTCCCGCCTTAGCCCTCCAAGTAGCTGAGATTACAGGCACTGCCATCACTCCTGTGACCGAGTCATGCACCCGGTCTCTTTTTTTGAGACAGAGAGTCACTCTGGCGCCAGGCTGGAGTGCAGTGGCATGATCTCACTTGGCTCACTGCAACCTCTGCCTCCTGGGTTCAAGCAATTCTCCTGCCTCAGCCTCCTGAGTAGCTGGGATTACAGGTGCATGCCACTATGCCCAGCTAATTTTTGTATTTTTAGTAGAGACAGGGTTTCACCATGTTGGCCAGGCTGGTCTCAAACTCCTGATCTCATGATCTGCCTGCCTTGGCCTCCCAAAGTGCTGGGATTACAGGTATGATCCACAGTGCTTGGCCTTTTAAAAAATATTTATATAATTATTTTTTGCGACAAGAATTTTGCTTGTTGCCCAGGCTGGAGTGCAGTATTGAGATCTTGGCTCACTGCATCCTCTGCCTCTTGGGTTGAAGCAATTCTCCTGCCTCAGCCTCTCAAGTAGCTGGGACTATGGGCATGCACCATCACACCCGACTAATTTTTTTTGTAATTTTAATAGAGACAGTTTCATCATGTTGGCTAGGCTGGTCTCGAACTCCTGACTGCAAATGATCTGCCAGCCTCAGCCTCCCAAAGTGCTGGGATTACAGGCATGAGTCACTGTGCCTGGCCTGTAACAATATTTCTTGATATAGGACTTGTTTCATTTATTGGGGGCACAGGTTCTTATAATCTGGAAATTAATGTCCTGCAGTTCTGTAGAACTTGCTTGGCCGGGCGCGTTGGCTCAAGCCTGTAATCCCAGCACTTTGGGAGGCCGAGGCGGGTGGATCACAAGGTCGAGAGATCGAGACCAGCGTGGTCAACATGGTGAAACCCCGTCTCTACTAAAAATACAAAACATTAGCTGGGCATGGTGGCGCATGCCTGTAATCCCAGCTACTCAGGAGGCTGAGGCAGGAGAATTGCCTGAACCCAGGAGGCAGAGGTTGCGGTGAGCCGAGATCACGCCATTGCACTCTAGCCTGGGTAACAAGAGTGAAACTCCATCTCCAAAAAAAAAAAAAAAAAAAGAACTTGCTAATGTTATTTCTCTATTAATGTACTACCTCTCTTTTTTTTGTACTATTTTTCTGGAAGTTTAAACAAGAGAAGTTGTATTGCATGGGTTGATTCTCTAAAAGTTATTTATGTTTTAGTTTTTTTTTTTTTTTTTTTTTTTTGAGACGCAGTCTTGCTCTATAGCCAGGCTGGAGTGCAGTGGCACGATCTCAGCTCACTGCAACAACCTCCGCCTCCTGGGTTCAAGCAATTCTCCTGTCTTAGCCTCCAGAGTAGCTGGGACTGTATGACGCCTGCCATCATATCTGGTTAAATTTTGTATCTTTAGTAGAGACAGGGTTTTACCATGTTAGCCAGGCTTATCTTGAACTCCTGACCTCAGGTGATCTGCCTACCTCAGCCTCCCAAAGTGCTGGGATTACAGGCATGAACCACCATGCTCAGTTGATTTTTGTATTTTTAGTAGAGTCGGGGTTTCACCATGTTGGCCAGGCTGATCTCCAGCACCTGACCTCGTGATCTGCCTGCCTAGGCCTCCCAAAGTGCTGGGATTACAGGCATGAACCACCATGCCCAGCCCTCACGACTCTTTTTCTGACTGATGATCACAGCTAATTTTTGTATTTTTAGTAGAGATGGGGTTTTACATGTTGGTCAGGCTGGTCTTGAACTCCTTACCTCAGGTGATCCACCCACCTCAGCCTCCCAAAGTGCTAGGATTATAGGTGTGTGCCACCGCGCCCAGCCAGTCATTTTCTCTTTATCCTCTGCCTCCCACTGCACTGTTATCCTTGGATTTCTCAAGTTCCATTTTTCTACCCATTCATTTTCTCCTACTGTCCTGCCACCTAGCTGAAGTCTACTGCTGTATGGGATGGGAAAGTTTCCTGGGCTCTGACTGTTTAGGGAATTTCAATCAGTTTTCTATGGTCAGCCCTGTGCCTCAACCCTGTCCACCTCTAAACCTGGGTTTCAAGGTGGGTGCCTCTCACAGTTATTCTGACATCAGCCAGCTTTTCATCAGCATTCCCGGATTCAGGCATTTCGGGTTGTATCCCCTTCCACTTTGCTAAGGTACTTTATTTCTTTTCAATCTTCTAAGACTTTATTGAAACCTCTCACCTGTTACTGTCACCTGTTTTGTTTTCTCTTTGATTTCTTGATTGTTAATTTAGTGGATTCTCAGGATGAAGAGGAGAAAATTCTATTAATCTGTCATCTTTAATAAGAAATCTCACGTATACTTTATATAATTTTTTAAAATATATTTTTGGTAGTGATCTGCCTGCCTTGGCTTCCCACAGTGCCGGAGTTACAGGTGTCAGCCACCATGCCCAGCCTCTTATTTATTTTTGGGACAGGGTCTTGCTCTGTCACCCAGGCTGGAGTGCAGTGGCGCCCTCTCAGCTCTCTACAACCTCCGCCTCCTAGGTTCAAGCAGTTCTCCCACCACAGCCACCCAAGTAGGTGAGATTACAGGTGTGCACCACCCACCCAGCTAATTTTTTTGTATTTTTAGTAAAGATGGGGTTTTGCTATGTTGGCCAAGCTGGTCTCGAACTCCTGACCTCAAGTGATTGCCTGCCTCGGCCTCCCAAAGTGCTGGGATTACAGGCATGAACCACTGCGCCCAGCCTCACATACATTTTCAAATAAAGACTTTTGCACTGTGCCTTTACTATGTAGAACTAACTTAGGGAATAGTAATATACTGGCCAGGCATAGTGGCTCATGCCTATAATCCCAGGACTTTGGGAGGCCAAGGTGCGTGGATCACTAGAGGTCAGGAGTTTGAGACAAGAATGGCCAACATGGTGAGACCCTGTCTCTAGTACAAGTACAAAAATTAGCTGAGGATGGTGGCACATACCTGTAATCCCAGCTATTCTAGAGGCTGAGGTGGAAGAATCGCTTGAAACTGGGAGGCGGAGGTTGCATTGAGCTGAGATCATATCACTGCACTTTAGCCTGGGTGACAGAGCCGAGCGAGACTCCATCTCCAAAAAAAGTAATAATTTCAAAAAGAACAAGGCAAATTTTAGTCTTTTGAAATACTTAAATGGTATTGATATTTTGAGACAGGACCTCACTCTCTGGCCTGTACTGGAGTGCGGTGGTACGATCTCACTGCAAGCCTCGCTACAAGCTCACTGCAGTCTCAACTTCCCAGTCTCAAGTGAGCCTCCTGAGTCTACAAGCATATGCCACCATGTTCAGCATTTTTTTTTTTTTTAAAAGACAGGGTCTCTCCTTGTTCCCCAGGTTAAAGTGCAGTAGCATGATCATAGCTCACCATAGCCCTGAACTCCTGAATTTTCAGGGTCGAGCAATTCTCCCACCTCAGCCTTCCAAAGTGCTAGGATTACAGGTGTCAGCCACTGTGCCCAGCTGTTTGTTTTGTTTTGTTTTTTGTTTTTGTAGAGCTGAGGTCTTGCTCTGTTCTCTTGGCTGGTCACCAGCCCCTGGCCTCAAGTGATCCTCCCTCCTCAGCCTCCCAAAGTATTGGGATTATGGATGTGAGCCACTACATGCAGCTTTATTTATTTTGAAATAATTTCAAATGTATAGAAACCATTCAAGAAATTGAGAATTGTCCCATTCCCCTTACATTGAATCGCCAATTCTCTATTGCCCTTTCTCTTTTATGACATGGCATTTTTGAAGGGTATGGGCAGTTATGTCATAGAATATCCCTCCGTTGATATAATAACATTTAATTTTGTGGTGCAATTTTTTTTTGTTTTTCCTTGTAGCTTTTAGGAGAGTATGAGTCCCTTGGAAAAGAACACGGAAGAGTAAAGGTAAGGAAGGAGTAATGGTTCATGTCTAGATTTCATGCAAAGGCAGAAACATTGGATTGGGAATCAAGGGTCCTGACTCTTCCTCCTTCTTGCACCCCTTCCTGTACCCTCCGTAGCTGTTGGAACTGGAACTTTGCTTATCCTGTTTCATTATCCTTATTTTCAAATATCTGCCCCATTTAACTCACAAGTTTGTGAGACTCATTAATCTAACAGATACTTACTGAATGGCTATTACATTTGAAATGAAATTGTTCAAAAGAGTATAAGGTACCATACTGATGAAAATAATTATTTAGTACCATTTATTTGTTTTGTGTTTTCTTTTTTCTTTTTTTTTTTTTTTTTTTGAGATGGAGTTTTGCTCTTGTTGCCCAGACTGGAGTGCAATGGTGCAATCTTGGCTCCCTGCAACCTCCGCCTCCTGGGTTCCAGCAATTCTCTTGCCTCAGCCTCCTGAGTAACTGGGACTACTACAGGTGCCCACCACCACACCAGGCTAATTTTTATATTTTTAGTAGATACAGGGTTTCATCATGTTGGCCAGGCTGGTTTCCAATTCCTGACCTCAAGTGATCCACCTGCGTAAGCCTCCCTGTGTTGGGATTGCAGATGTGAGCCACCGCACCCAGCCATTTAATACCATTTAAATATCAAGCTTTGACTTTCACTGGGTTAGCTGTTGGTGGGGTTGAATTTATGAATTATGTTTGAATTTTTTTTTTTTTTAATTTTTATTTTTTTGGAGATGGAGTTTTGTTCTTGTTGCCCAGGCTGGAGTGCAATGGCGCGATCTTGGCTCACCGTAACCTCCACCTCCTGGGTTCAAGCGGTTCTCCTTCCTCAGACTCCCAGGTGTGGTGGCACATGATTATGGGCATGTGCCACCATGCCCAGCTAATTCTGTATTTTTAGTAGAGATGGGATTTCACCACATTGGTTAGGCTGGTTTCAAACTCCTAACCTCAGGATCCACCTGCCTCAGCCTTCCAACATACTGGGATTACAGGTGTAAGCCACTGTCCCTGGCCGTGTTTGAATTCTTGATGAAAGCTCTGTTTGGGGACTACATATTTGCATTCAGTAAAGCCCTTCAACTATGCTGTAAGTGAGGCTCATGTATTTCTGTTGCACAGAATGCAGGGTTGTGGTTATTGAAGCTTAACAAAAAGGCCTGCATAGTTTGGCAGCCAAACTGTTCTGAGGGTTCAGGAGCAGATCCCATGATATCTAAATCTCATTGAAAATACTTGTTTTACCATCCTTCTGAGGTTTTAGTCAAGTTTGTGGTTAAATATGTTTATTTTAACACTGGTTTGTTTCTAATTAAGCTAAGTATAATGGGCTGTATCTGTTACCCAGGGGACTTACACAGAGTGATTTGTGTAGGCTGGTGCTTTGCTCTCATTTGTTTTCCTTGAACTGTCCATCCTGGCTCTGTGGTTGATGCCATACTTGCTGAGTATAGTTTGTAGCTAGCTGGTTTAGCCTTCAATTCCTTTTCTTTTATGCATTTTAAAATGATATATCTGAATATTTATCTTGAGTTATCTGAGTTTTTCTTTTTATTTCCATAGGATGCATTAAATACAACCGAGAACAAATTGCTTGATGCATATACTCAGATTTCTGATTTAAAAAGGTAAAATGTATTATCTTACTCACATACACATACCTCAGTTGTTCTTTTATGTGTCTGTATTGAACATGATGAAAAAGAAGTATTTCCTGAGGATTTTTAAGCAGTTCGAGAACTAGTTTTATGTTAATTTTCCATGACATGGAAATACATTTTATTTCAGCCAAACAAAATTTCTTTTCTTTTCTTTTTTAAAGAGATAGGGTTGCACTACATTGCCTAGGCTGGCTGTGAATTCCTGGGCTCAAGCAATCTGCCTGATTTTTTTTTTTTTTTTTTGAGACAGAGTCTTGCTCTGTCACCCAGGCTGGAGTGTAGTGGCACAGTCTCTGCTCACTGGAACCTCCTCCTCTTGGGTTCAAGCAATTTTCCTGCCTCAGCCTCCTGAGTAGCTGGGACTACAGGAGTGCGCTGCCAAACCCAGCTAATTTTTTGTATTTCTGATAGAGACATGGTTTTACCATTTTGGTTAGACTGGTCTTGAATTCCTGACCTCAAGTGATCCACCTGCCTCAGCCTCCCAAAGTACTGGGATTACAGAAGTAAGCCACTCAGCCCAGCAAGCCTGGCTGATTTTTAAAAACTTTTTGTAAAGGTTGGATCTTGCTATGTTGCCCTGGCTGGTCTCAATCTCTCCGCCTCAAGTGATCCTTTCGCCTCATCCATCCAAAGTACTGAGATTACAGGCATGCACCGCTATGCGCCTGACTTCAAATAAGATGTTTTAAATAATTAAAATGTATTGGTGGTTGTGCCTCAAAGGTTGATATTTTCCCAAACATTATGTATTTTCTCAGCATAGGTTAAAATCAAAATGATATTTAACCACTGGAAAGAACTTTAAGAATTATTTTTGTGCTTCAAAAAGAAAACAGCATTAACACCAAAATTGTGGTCATCTACTTTCAGAAAGACCTGGTTTGGAGACTATATTAATCTGATTTGTTTAATTAGGTAGGGAAAGAATCGTACATGGTATCTATTGCAAATGATTAGAAATATCCAACTGGTCTGGGCGCAGTGGCTCACTCCTGTAATCTCAGCACTTTGGAACTCTGAGCTGAGTAGATTACCTGACGTCGGGAGTTCAAGACCAGACTGGCCAACAGGGCGAAACTCCATCTGTACTCAAAATACAAAAGTTAGCCAGGCATGGTGGTGCATGCCTGTAATCCCAGCCACTCAGGAGGATGAGGCAGAGAAACACTTGAACCCTGGAGGTATAGGTTCAGTGAGCCGAGATCACACCTCTTCACTCCAGCCTGGGTGACAGAGCAAGACTGTAAAAAAAAAAAAAAGAAAAAGAAAAAAAGAAAGAAAAGAGAAATATTTAAACTGACTTGAGAGCAAATTTTATGTTTGTATTTTGATATAAGTAAGGTCCCTTATTTAGAAATTTTATTGCAGTCTTAAGGACTTCCTATAGAGAAGAACAGAAGTGCTGTCTAGATTTCTCATCTGCCTCTCTTCTGTGATTCATTCAGTTCTAGTGATAACTTTCTTATCAGATTGGTATAGAACATCAGCCTTGTTAGAGCTGTTATTTCTCAAATTTTCCTTGGGTCAAAGTAGGCAAGAATTTGAGTTGGAAAGATGAGAAAAAGTCATACGCAGAGTTTAAAACATCAAGCCAGGCATGGTGGCATGTACCTGTAGTCCCAGCTGCTTAGGAGGCTGAGGCAGGAGGATCTCTTAAGCACAGGGATTTGAGGCTGCGGCAAGCAGTGATGCCAGTGCACTCCAGCCTGGATGACAGAGCGAGACCTCATCTCTTAAACGAAGGGAAAAAAAGAACAGCACGAATGCCAGGATATCTTTAAAACAGTCAGTTGGCCAGAGTAGTTATTTCCTGTTGGTAAACTTGAAAATAGGCTTTTGTTTTGAACATGGCACAAATAGATGAAATACTTATATTTTGTTTGCAATATTTTAGCCTCTGCCTCTTTTAAAACTTAGAAGTTTTTTTGTTTTTTTTTTTTAAAGAAAAGTTTTTTGGACTGGGCCTGTTGGCTCACACTTGTAATCCCAGCACTTTTGGAGGCCGAGCTGGCAGATCACGAGGTCAAGAGATTGAGACCATCCTGGCCAACATGGTGAAACCCTGTGTCTACTAAAAATGCAAAAATTAGCTGGGCGTGGTGGCGCATGCCTGTAGTCCCAGCTACTCGGGAGGCTGAGGCAGGAGAATTGCTTGAACCCAGGAGGCTGAGATTGCAGTGAGCAAAGATTGCACCACTGCACTCCAGCCTGACGCCTGGCAATAGAGTGAGACTTTGTCTCAAAAAAAAAAGGATAAACTCTGTTTTTGGAAGTTAAGCCTGGTTCCTCATTGTGAAAGTGTTACCTATTGTATGCATGGTTATATACATATTAGGATTAAACACATTAGAATGCAGTTTATTTGTAACTTTAATTTTATTTTTATTTAATTTATAAATGTGATGTTTTGATCTGTAGTCAAACTTTATATAACTTTATATAACTTGTGATATTAAGTTTGTTTGTGGTTCCCTTTTTATTTAGTTGTATGGAAAATGTTTCTTTGTAGAGTTTTAATGTATTTGTTTTTCTATTTATAGATTCACTGGTTTTTGTTTAGGTTTGTTTGTTTGTTTGTTTGTTTGTTTGAGATGGTGTCTCACTGTGTCACCCAGGCTGGCATGCAGTGGTGTGATCTTGGCTCACTGCAACCTCCACCTCCTGGGTTCAAGCTGATTCTCTTTCCTCAGCCTTCTGAGTAGCTGGGATTGCAGGTGTATGCCACCACACCCGACTGATTTTTGCATTTTTAGTAGAGATGGGGTTTTACCTTGTTGGCCAGGCTGGTCTCAAACTCTTGACCTCAGGTGATCCACCCACCTATGAAAAGGGTTTATGGACTTGAAACTCTTTTATCATCCATTTTCTAGAGGGGTCTGTTAAATAAACTGTGGTTGAGCTATATTTTAAGTTTGTTGAAATATACTTAATTTATCTTATTGCTTTTGAATTAGAATGATTTCAAAACTTGAAGCTCAGGTCAAGCAAGTAGAACATGAAAATATGTTAAGCCTTCGTCATAATTCTAGAACTCACGTGAGACCCTCGCGTGCCAAGTAAGTTATTTCATTTACTCTCTATAAAGTTAGAAATAGGTGCACGCTTCTATTAAGACCAGAAGCTCACTTGTCTAAATCATAAGAAAGGGTTAAATGTCATTAACCCTGAACTTAGATGTGTTAAATTAATTACTGGATATTGTAAACTCTCTTGTGCAGAGGCATTTGCTAAAATTAAGAAATGCAGTAGGATCAAATTGGGAGTAAGGAAACTTGGAATGTATTTTGTTCTTTGCCCAGATGTATGACCTTAGGCAAGTCACTTACCTTTTTTGGAATTCATTTTTATTATCTGTAAAAATAAGGACAAGGGGCTAGAACATCTCAAAAGGTCTTTTTGCCTAAAATTTCAGACATTTTATTCCTATGTTAATGAAAGGAACTACGAAGATGCATCTTCATTAGGTTGTATGGGTTTTCTTTTTAGTTTATTTAGTTCTTTCAGAAATAGCTTGGCTATATCTTAGCATTGTCTTGATGATATCTTTTCAGAATAAATTATTTTCATAGTACACCTGGCTTTTATTATGATTTTAGTATAAATAAAGAATAAGTAAATTATAACTTTATAATGACATTTACCAGAAAAATGATTTTAAATTGTAATTTGTGACCCAAGTTGTAATTGTCAAATGAGAAGCTTTTTCTAGGGCCGGGCATAGTGGCTCACGCCTGTAATTCCAGCATTTTGAGAGGCCCAGGTGGGATGATCACTTGAGCCCAGGAGTTTGAAACCAGTCTGGACAACATGGCAAGAACCCATCTGTATAAAATAAAATAGATTTTAAAAGAAGCTTTTTCTAGGTCTTTGTTAATTAATCTTAGTAAAATATAGTAAATTCTTTTTTTTTTTTTTTTTTTTTAGAGAAAAGATGTAAGTAACAAATTGAACATTTGAGAGAGATAAAAGGAAGAGCCTCGGGTTAGGGGCCAGGGAAGGCCTTTCTTTTTCTTTCTTTTTTTTTTTTTTTTAAGACGGGGTTTCCCCATGTTGGTCAGGCTGACTTTGAACTCCCGACCTCCAGTGATCCGCCCGCCTTGGCCTCCAAAGTGCTTGGATTACAGGCATGAGCCACCACGCCTGGCCGAGAAGGCCTTTCTTTAGAGGAGGCTCATAAGCAGAGGAGTCACCTGTGCATCTAGTTGCTGGAGCAGGAGGTGTGGGGTGAGGGATAGGCAGGGTAGGGTGTCTGGGAGGTGGTTCATGTAGAGAAATTGCCTTGCTAAGTCCTCGGGTAGGAAAGAGCTTAGCATGTTTGAAGAGCCTAAGGGAGGCTAGCATGGCCTGAATATTTCCAGCAAGAGGCAAAATCACATTAGATGAAATCAGAGATTGATCATTTATAGCTTTCTTTTCTTTTTCTTGTTTATTTTAAAACAAGAAATGGGGTTTCACTGTGTTGGCCAGACTGGTCTCAAACTCCTGACCTCATGATCTGCCCGCCTCAGCCTCTCAAAGTGCTGGGGCTACAGGCGTGAGCCACTGCACCCAGCCGATCATTTAGAGCTTTCTAAGCCATGGTCAAGAGTTTGGATCTTGCCCTAAGTCCATTGGGAAGCCTTTGAAGGTTTTTATGTGATAAAATGATGTCATCTAGTTTTTATTTTATTAATGTACCTGCCATGAGAAGATGGAGAAGGAAAGAATGGAAGCAGGAGACTAATTAGGCTGGTGCAGTGCTAGGAGAGAGATGGTGTTAGCTGGGTGGTGGTCAGAAATGGACAAAAGAGAATCTTCGGGAGAGATTCTGGAGGTAGGACCTATAGGACATGGTTGTGAATTGGATGGCAAGGCAAGAAAAGAAAAGGAGGTGTTAGAATAATTCCTTGGTTTCTGACTCAAACAACTAAAGGTACCCAGTTCATATGTTGAACTAGGGAAGAAATAAGAATTTCCATCTTGAATATTTTTGTTCGAGATTCATGTAGATTCTAAGAGGAAATCACGTAGCCAATTATAAATGAATTTGGAGCTAAAAAATAAGGTTTTAGGATGGAATGATAAATTTTGGAGTTGTCTCTTTCTAGATGGTGCCTAAAGCTGTAGAATGGATGCAGACTGAGTGTGTTTAGTGATAAGCAGGCCTGGGGCAGGAACTCTGACACTTTGGTGTCAGATAAGAGAGAGCTGGCAAAGGAAGGTGCTGCCAAAAAGCTAGAGGAAAACAAGTAGCTACCAGGATTGAGTGCAAAATCCACCCCGTGTTTTCCCTGTGCTCTCATACCAGTACAATAATCAACTCAGAAGACTTCTGTGATCTAGAATATGTGGTGTTTCTCCTCACCAGCAAGCAAGCAAGCAGTTAGTTCTTCCAGGGACCTAGCCACTTGTCCTCCCATTCATTTCTGATACTATCTACGCAAAGATAGGGTCAGATCCCATAAGCTCAGGGCTCAGTACACAAGACTACCCCGCTTCAGACACCATTTGCAAAGTACAGACTTCTGGCATGTCTAACCAACTGGCTTCAAGTTGAGGTTCCCATGACTGTCTCTTTGGGTTCAATTAATTTGCCAGAGTGACTCATACAACTCAGAAACATGTTTACCAATTTATTACAGATGATATTTTAAAGGATACAAATAAATAGCCAGTTGAAGAGATACAGGGTGAGGTCTGGAAGGATCTCTAGTATTCGAGTTTCTGTCCCAGTGGAGTTGGGGTGTGCCACTCTCTCTGTGCATGTATGAACTCTTGTTCTGCTCTCCAGAAGCTCTGGATCCCTGTCCTCTTTGGCATTTTATGGAGGATTCGTTCTATTGGCCTGATTGAAGCTTGGACAACTGTGTTGATATGTAACTGGACAGAAAAGATGTGATCTAAACCCAGCAAGGCTTGTCTGTTCAGATTCTTCTTGGCCTCTTTGTGCAGCATTCTTTCCTCCACAGGATGTGGCAGGACCCTCTCTGATTCGAATGAGGGTCTTATGACCCATAATTAGAGTCCTGCCCTGGTAAGGTGAAAGGAAGACATGAGAAGGTTAGAGATTCTGTTGACTGCAACAAGGGATATGGGAGTTATGAGCTAGGAATTGTGGATGAAAATTGGTGGATAATATATGTCATAATCTCACAGTGCTGCTTGAGAGATCAAGGTGAAGACTGCAAGGTCTTTGCAAGCTGAAGGCTAATGCTTATTGAACAGTTTGGATAGAGTGAGGGCAGTAGAAACCCATTCAGAGGGTACTCAAGAGCGAATTAAGGCCAGGCACAGTGGCTGACGCCTATAATTCTAGCAATTTGGGAGGCCAAGGTGGGTGGATCACTTGAGGTCAGGAGTTCAAAACCAGCCTGGCCAACATGTCGAAACCCCATCTGTACTAAAAATACAAAAATAAGCTGGGCATGGTGGTGTATGCCTGTAATCCCAGCTACTCGGAAAGCTAAGGAATCCCTTGACCCTGGGAGGTGGAGGTTCCATTGAGCCAAGATTGTGCCACTGCACTCCAGTCCGGGCAACAGAGCAACACTCTGTCTTAAAAAAAAAAAAAAAAGTGAAAACAACCTGAAAGTCTAACAGCTGGAAAGATGGAACATATTGTCATACACTCAAGCATGATACTGCAGCGTGACAGTGCAGGCAGCAGAGCTGGATTTGGCAGACTCCAGCCTGTGGAGTCACATATGGCTTGAACCACTTGTTTTGTAAGGTCCCTGAGTAAGGCATGGTTTCTACACTCTTAATATGTTTGGGGAAAAAAAGAGTATTTCATGACACATGAAAGTTGTATGATAGGCCAGGTGTGGTGGCTCACACTTGTAATCCCTGCACTTTGGGAGGCCGAGGCAGATGGATCTTCTGAGGTCAGGAGTTTGATACCAGCCTGGCCAACGTGGTGAAACGCTGTCTCTACTAAAAGTACAAAAATCAGCCAGGTGTGGTGGCACATACCTGTAGTTCCAGTTACTCGGGAGGCTGAGACAGGAGAATCACTTGAACCCCGGAGGCAGAGGTTGCAGTGAGCCAAGATCATGCCATTGCACTCCAGCCTGGGTGAAAGAGTGAGACTCCATCTAAAAAAAAAGAAAATTGTATAACATTCAGATTTTAGTGTCTACGGATACAATTTTCATGAAACACAGTTTATTCACTTACGTATCATCTACAGCGGCCTTTGTGCAACAGCAAAGTGTAGTTGCAACACGTTGCTATGCTGAAGCTTGAGGGCAGGAGGCAGAATGGGATGGAGTCTTTGGAGTATTGGTTTTTTAAGGGAAATGTGTTCTCTGGTTATGACAAAAGCCAGTGAGTACCCTCTGAGGTGGCTGGCTGAAGAGTAGAGGGTCACCTCACTGGAGAGAGCAGTCGGGAAGTTGCCTAGTGTGAGAGCAGGAATAGACGTGGAGAAAATGAGGCAGGCTCTAAAGTCTGGGGAATGACTGGGGGTTAACATGACGGTGGGAACCTCAGATGAGCTGGGGGAGTAATAGTCTAGAACTACACTGTTCAGTACAGCCCTGCCAACAGCAACATTACAATTTAAAATCAATCATGTCAACCTAAAATGAGCGAAAGAGACTGACTTTCCAAAGTAGTTTATCTGGAAATGTTGGAGGTTTGCAGTCTGGAGTATGCATGCTATGGTACTGTGCTATGGGACTATGCTTGTGGTATAAGCACGTCCAAAGGGGTTGGGACATAGGACACTTCAAAAGACAAAAGGCAATCCACAGTGCACTAAGCTGTTCTGAAACAAAGACCACTGGTTACAGTAGCATTAGCTCATTGGTGGAGACATCCCTTGTTAGGGATGCTTCCCTGTACAAGCAGGTTATTATCTGGAATACTGTGGTTCTGAGGAATTCCTTTAATAGTTCCCATAATTGGCATCTGTGTGAGAGGGCTGCTCCTTTGTGACCTCCCAGCTCCATTTTGTGGAAGTTTTAACATTAGTGACTCCGTTTTGATACTGAAGACTTTCATTACTAAAATTAACATTTTAAAACTGGTTTTTCAGTCTTACCAGCCACATTTTAGGTGTTCAGTAATGACACGGGACTTGTGACTGCTGCATTGGACAGTGCAGACAGCGTTTCTGGTTTTGCAGAAGATTCTGTTGGACCGTGCTGGTCTGAAGGGTTCAAGAAGGACAGCCCTGTTTAATTCAACACCTTACCCTCATCTACAGTAGGGGCACAGAGTGTAAAGGCTGTGAATGCCTGAGAGGCAGTGAGGGGAATGTTCAGAGCCACAAGTACTTGAATCTTGACTGCGATTCAGGAGCAACAGAAACCTAGAAGAATAACTAAGTTGAATCATAAAACTGTAAAATAGAGTTGTATCTAAAATATAGATTGTTATATGTGGTTTTTAAATTACTGTGCAAATGTGTAAAATACTGTTTGAGAGCAGATTGTTTTATATGCACATACGGTCTGAATTGAAGTGCAGACCTCTGCAGTGCCTGAACTTTCTCATTCTCATAGCACACTAGCAACTTCAGACGTCAGCAGGCGGAAGTGGCTGATTCCAGGTGCAGAGTACTCCATCTTTACTGGCCAGCCTCTGGATACCCAGGACAGTAACGTGGATAACCAGGTGGAGGAAACCTGTAGCCCTGGGTGAGATAACTTTGCTAAAGATTCTATTTAGGGATATTATGTTGTATTAGAGATTTCAGTTGCTTTTAAATGTTCAGGAAGCCTTCTCTTTGGTTCTTTAATGTCTTAATTTTGAGAACCTGACTTTTGTTTTACTTTGAAAGGCAACTACTATTAGAATACTTTACTTCCATGAGCTCTGCAGAGCTTCCCCACCTGTGCTTAGTGGCACAGTATGGGTTTGTGATTAGGATAGGATGGCGATCCTCAGGCCAGGTGTGGTGGCTCACGCCTGTAATCCCAACATTTTGGGAGGCCAATGTGGAGGGATCGCTTGAGCTCAAGAGTTCGAGACCAGCCTGGGTAGCGTGACAAAAATCCCACCACTACAAAAAATATATATATATGTTAGCTGGGTGTGGTGACGTGCGCCTATAGTTTCAGCTACTTGGGAGGGTAAGGTGGGAAGATTACCGGAGCCTGAGGAGGTCAAGGCTACAGTGAGCTGTGATTGCGCCACTGCACTCTAGCCTGAGCGACAGAGTGAGACCTTGTCTAAAAACAAATGAGGATGGGCGCGATGGCTCACACCTGTAATCCCAGCACTTTGAGAGGCCGAGGCGGGCAGATCACCTGAGGTCAGGAGTTCGAGACTAGCCTGACCAACATGGTGAAACCCCATCTCTACTAAAAATCCAAAATTAGCTGGGCATGGTGGTGCAAGTCTATAATCCCAGCTACTCAGGAGGCTGAGTCAGGAGAATCACTTGAACCCGGGAGGTGGAGGTTGCAGTGAGCCGAGATCATGCCATTTCAGTCCAGCCTAGGCAACAAGAGTAAAATTCCATCTCAAAAATAAATAATAAATAAAACAAAAGATGTTGATCCTTTCCCACTTCAGATGGCTCTGGACAGCCTGAGCCGTGAGCCTGTGTGAGCAGCTTCAGCCGCTTACTCCAGGGTGCTGTGCAGATGCTATTCCTCTAAGTGTAGGAAGTTAGAAGGATTGGAAAGCACTGTATGCAGGTTTAATTTTTTTTTTTTTTTTTGAGACGGAGTTTCACTCTTGTTACCCAGGCTGGAGTGCAATGGCGCAATCTCGGCTCACCGCAACCTCCGCCTCCTGAGTTCAGGCAATTCTCCTGCCTCAGCCTCCTGAGTAGCTGGGATTATAGGCACGCACCACCATGCCCAGCTAATTTTTTGTATTTTTAGTAGAGACGGGGTTTCACCATGTTGACCAGGTTGGTCTCGATCTCTCGACCTCGTGATCCACCCGCCTCGGCCTCCCAAAGTGCTGGGATTACAGGCTTGAGCCACAGCGCCCGGCCGCAGGTTTAATTTATTTGCATTGCAAAGCGTACTCGTTGTGGAGTATAATTGTCAACCTGTTATTCTCCTAATAACCCCTGTAAAGTATGTCTTTTAGCTTGGACTGTTATAACAAATTACCACTGACTAGGTGGCATAAACAACACACATTTCTCTACCTTTGGAGGCTGGAAGTGCAAGATGATGGTGCCGAGTGTTTGGTGAGGGCCCTTTTTCCTGCTTATGTCCTCACATGGCCTTTCCTTGGTGTCTTTGCACAGAGAGAGTGCTCCTGCCTCTTTCTTTTTTTTTGAGATGGAGTTTCAATGTTATTGCCCAGGCTGGAGTGCAGTGGCACTATCTCAGTTCACTGCAACCTCTGCCTCCTGGGTTCAAGCGATTCTCCAGCCTCAGCCTCCTGGTTAGCTGGGGTTACAGGCGTGGGTACCACACCCAGCTAATTTTATATTTTTAGTAGAGATGGGGTTTCTCCATGTTAGTCAGGCTGGTCTCAAACTCCTGACCTCAGGTGCCTGCCTCGGCCTCCCAAAGTGCTGGGATTACAGGGTGTGAGCCACTGCACCCAGCCCTCTTCCCCTCCTCCACCCCCCCCCGCCCTTTTTTTTTTTTTTTTTTTTTTTTTTTTTAAATAAGGGCATTAATTTCATCGTAGGGGCTTCACCCTCCAGACCTCATCCAACCCTAATTACCTCGTAAAGGCTCCACCTCCAGAGATCATCATGTTGAAGATTAGGGCTCCAATGTGTATGTTTGAGATGGGGTTAGGGGTGAGATGTTTGGTCCATAGCACTATATGTCTTAAAATTATTGTTTAAGGTACAATTCACCTCTGGAAAAGGATTCTTCACTTGAAAGTTCATCAACAAGCTTGTTGATAAAAAAGCAAAGAGATACTTCAGACACGCCGATCATGAGAGCTTTGAAAGAAGTTGATGAAGGAAAAATATTTAAAAATTGGGGGACACAGACAGAGAAAGAGGACACCTCAAATAGTGAGTATTTCCATGTTTGAGATAGACGGATATAGATATATTTTCCCCATTTATATTGTCTTCTTTCCAATTAAAATCTTTAGTTAATGAAATTAAAAGTTTTAACTCTGTAAACTTGCTATTTTCCTGCTACTTCAGCTTCATTTCATAGATAATTGAATGTCCTAGTTAAATAATTTATCACAGTTCTGGCATAATATGTACCTTTTTTACAAAGTAAACCACATGTTACATTCTGATTATGAAAGAGGCGTACATGGCATTCTGGTTTTTTTTGAGACAGTCTTGCTCTTTCACCCAGGCTGAAGTGCAGTGTACTACAGCTCAGTGCAAACTCCACTTCCTGGGTTCAAATGATCCTCCTGCCTCAGCCTCCCTAGTACCTGGAATTATAGGTGCCCTCTACCATACTCAGCTAATTTTAGTATTTTTAGTAGAGACGGAGTTTCACCATGTTGGCCAGGCTGGTCTTGAACTCTTGGCTTCAAGTGATTCACCCACCTTGGCCTCTCAAAGTGTGGGATTACAGTGGTGAGCCACTGCTCCCGGCCTTACATGGCATTCATAAGGATATTTGAGACATTTCTGTCAGTTTGTCTTACTTGCACACAGCAGAAGGCTGTGATAGGCATTTGGTATTTATGAAGTAAGATACAGTATTTCCTATTCTTTCTTCCCTTTTTTAGTTACCGAGCATCTGTAGATAAGGCAAACAGTGTCTTTAATACTGTGTTTTTTCGCAGGTCCAGGTCACCAATATGTTTCCTTTTCCTTTGTGCTTGCTCGCCCAGAACCCTTAAGTCATTCTACTAGTGTCTCTGGGGTTACATCTCCCAAACAGTGTTGTAGTAGATAAATTAGTAACCTGCTTTCTAAAAATAATCCTCTTGAAAAATCACCTTCAATGCCGATTGTAAACAGGGAACGAGAATGAATTCATTTAAAACTCCCACATTTTTCTTCATCAAACATTTTTTTATCATTGTAATGCGGAGTATTTGCAAATAGTCATATAACCTAGCCGGTGAGAATAAATGCTTTGAGCAGAACCTACGCTGTGTAGAGGACCTGGCTTGGTGTGTAACCACCTGTTAATAAAGGTGGATAACTGAAGCTTAGACTTGTTTTGATTTGTTTTTTGTCTTTTTGTTTTTTTGGTCTGCCGTAGAATTAGTAAATCCTCGGCAAACGGAAAGTTCAGTCTTTGCAAGTCGTTCTCCAGAAAAGTGTGCCCAACAGAGACAAAAGAGACTTAATTCAGCCTCACAGAGATCATCATCTTTACCACCTTCAAATCGTAAATCAAGTACTCCAAGTAAGAGTTGGATGTGTACATCTCTTGGGTTCAAAAGTGTGACCTCTGAGCTGCGCCTGCTATTTGCCCATTTCCTGTTTCTGTTGTATCCTTAGCTCCCTAGTAGAGTACTCTGAGCAGAGGACCCCTAAATTAAGATCTTGTTCGTAAATGAATTTGTCTGATCACACAGATACTACAAATATAAATGAAGAAATCTGCTTATTAAAGTGAGATTTTTTTTGTTTTGTTTTGTTTTTTCTTTTTTTTTTTTTTTTTTGAGACGGAGTTTCACCCTTGTTACCCAGGCTGGAGTGCAATGGCGCGATCTCGGCTCACTGCAACCTCCGCCTCCTGGGTTCAGGCAATTCTCCTGCCTCAGCCTCCTGAGTAGCTGGGATTACTGGCACACGCCACCATGCCCAGCTAATTTTTTTGTATTTTTAGTAGAGACGGGATTTCACCATGTTGACCAGGATGGTCTCGATCTCTTGACCTCGTGATCCACCCCCGCCTTGGCCTCCCAAAGTGCTGGGATTACAGGCTTGAGCCACCACGCCCGGCCTCTTTTTTTTTTTTTAAAGCGAGATTTTTTTATTGTCCAGTAAATTGTTTGCAACTAATACTTAAAAATACTTCAGAGTTTTAAAGATACTAGACTGATATCCAAACATTAATTCAATCAAAGTAATTCAAGCTAGTCTGCAAAAATACTTCTTATATATTTGATCTCAAGTACTCAGCATTAGTCACTATTTTTCTTTAACCAATTACAGGTTTGGTTTTAAAGTTGAAGCACTGGATTTCTGTCCTAAATTTTCATTTTCACACCAGCTAAGGAGATTCTTATTATTGTGTTATAGGAATGTTCAGTAGTGTACTGCTGTTTCCATCTTATTTCCAGTTGACTTCTAAAATCCTGAAAAACCAGTTTTGAGTCAGAGTGCTGAAAGTACAGTCTGATATACTACAGTGTTACAGTGGTTACCTCTGAGTGTTAGGATTATGAGTGATTTTACTTTTTTGTACACTCATTTCTCTCTCAAAGTTTTACACTGAAATTATATTCCTTTCAAACTTAGAAAAAAAAAACTGAAAAAGAAACTGTTATGCTGATATAATATATATAGAAGGAAAAGAATATTTTCTCATTTTCTCTATAGCAAAAAGAGAGATTATGCTAACACCAGTGACTGTGGCTTATAGTCCAAAGCGATCCCCTAAAGAAAACTTGTCCCCAGGATTTAGTCATCTGCTTAGCAAAAATGAAAGCAGTCCAATTCGGTAAGTTATCTAAAATTGTAGAAAAAAGTTCACTGTATTAGTGACTTTTTTTTTTTTTCCAAATGCTGACTTATGTCTCTAGCTATCACTGATTTTTCAGTTATCAGTGGGAACTCTGTGGATTTCATTTAAATCATAAGTGAAGGTCATACTACAGCTAAAGTACTACAGTACAATGAACACAGTTTTTAATTATGTAAACTTGCTGCTGCTAGATTTTAAATATCACCTCAGCACCCCATTCAGGTTTTGTATGTAGAATGATAGTTCTTTGTTTTCCTGAAAAGGTTTATGATACAGGAAAACTTTTGGGCCATTTGTACAGGAAAGTAGGCTTTACTGGTATGGCCCTGGCACCAAATACATGTTTACCTGTGCTGCTGAGACATTGTCCCCTCCAAAGTGTGAGCAGCTGTGTGTGCTGTTGGTGGGGAAGGATATTGCTTCTTGGTTCTAGACCTAACTCCGACAGGCTCTTGGGGAGATGAGTTAAGCACATTGAACCTCAGTTTCCTCTTCTATAAAACGGGGATAATAATAACAACCCTGCTTATTTCATAAGGTTTTTATAATGAGATAATGTATGGGTGTTTTAAGTCTTTAGTATGTAAATGCAATTTTGTTAGAAACTAGAAATGAAATTTTAGTTTTAGAAAATTATATAACCAGCTTTCTTTTAAGAAAATACATAAATATGTGAGTTAGCTGGATGCCAGCTCATCTTTCTAGTGGAGATAGGGAAAATCAGTTAACATTTTTTTCTCACAAGTAACTTGCTTCATTCAATAGATTTGATATACTTTTGGATGATTTAGATACTGTTCCTGTGTCAACATTACAACGTACCAATCCAAGAAAGCAACTCCAGTTTCTTCCTCTAGATGACTCGGAAGGTATCTTTTCCTAAAAAATATTAGTTATGGTTTTAGTCATTCATTTTTTGAGATTCTGGTATCTCTCAATGTTCTAAATATTATAATATCCTGCACTTAAATATTTTCCTACTTAAGGGTTTCTGAAACTAAGCACTCATGTTGCTATGTGTTGTTATGTCAATGTTGTTATCCTCATTGAAAAGTTGGGAAACTGAGGTACAGGGAATGTTGATGTTTAATTACCAGGGCCATACTGTTCAGTTATTCTCTTTACTTTTGTTCTCTATATGCAGCATAGGCTTTGGGTAACTTTTTTTTTTCTCATTTATATTCTAAATATGGAATAAAGCTGTAAGACAATGTATATGAAATCACTTGGGTAGGCCCTCAAAATGTTAAATGTTTAGTGTTAGTGTATGTCCACTAAATGTGATGGATTAGTTTTTAAACTTTTTTTTTTTTTTGCTTTAAGTTTACTTAAAGTTAATTTACATTTACATGAAGTTTGCTTAAGTTCGTTAAGGGAAGTTGTGAAGATTGTCAGAGGGCAAAGCTTTTCTTTGGAGAAAAAAGCACTGACTAAATGTGATTGATTATTATTATCTCTTTTCATTACTTTTTTGGACCATATAGCAGCTACGTCCAGAAAGTTAAATTGGGCAACATATTTAATAATGTATGCAATCTACTGGAAAAATAGATAAGAAATATAAGCAATTCTTTCCTCTCTGACAGAAAAAACATATTCTGAGAAAGCCACCGATAACCATGTTAACCATAGCTTTTGCCCTGAACTGTTGCCAAATGGAGTGAAGAAAGTATCTGTGAGAACTGCCTGGGAGAAGAATAAATCAGTTAGCTATGAACAGTGTAAGCCGGTTTCAGTAACTCCACAGGGGAATGATTTTGAATATACAGCAAAAATTAGGACCCTAGCTGAAACAGAACGATTTTTTGATGAACTTACAAAAGAAAAGGACCAGGTAAAAACCAACAAATATTTTTTAAAAATTGTTTTCTGAACTTAATGCTTATGTCTAAGGAGAAGGAAATTATTGAGTCAAACCTGTCTCAGGATATTACAACAAGGTAGCATACCAGAGCTGTGCTAGCCACGGATTTGAGCCATGTGGTTGTTACTAATTGACAGAGGGAAATTAAGTTGAGATGAAATGGACAAGGAAATACTAAGCCAAAATCTTTTCTTTCCATTCTGTGTGACAAACCTCCCTGCCAGTAATTTAAACATATTTTTTTCGTTGTGTTAACAGATTGAGGCAGCACTAAGCAGGATGCCTTCTCCTGGAGGACGAATCACTTTACAGACAAGATTAAATCAGGTGAAATGTCTTAGCTTGAATCTGCTTTAGATGCTTGATGCCAGTCAGTATTCCATTTATCTAAGAGGGGTTTAAAAAATCATGGCACAGTGAAAATCAGACACACTGAAGTAGCAGTCAAAACTTTTAGCTTTTACAGGAATTATTTGATTATAGCAATTTTATAACTGCAAGCTAGCTTTCAGGAATAAAAATTGATTTTACCTTTAGACTTAGAGAAGAAGGTGTTGATGCTCTTGTATTTTCAAGAAAGTAACTTGAGAGCAAATGGCAATATGCTTTTCAACAGATTTTACACTAAGTTAGTGCTCACAGATCACCTCCCTTTTTGCTTGATTTCTCTCTTTCCAAATCTGTAATTTATTTCTTAACTCCTTTCCATTAGCAAGCATATAGAATGGTTACACTTTGCAAATTCAATAGCTGTAGAGGTTTAAACAGTGAACTGTGGGCCGGATGCAGGGGCTCACGCCTGTAGTCCCAGCACTTTGGGAGGCTGAGGCAGGTGGATCACCTGAGGTCAGGAGTTCCAGATCAGCCTGGCCAACATGGTAAAACCCTGTTTCTACTAAAAATACAAAAATTAGCTGGGCGGTAGTGGTGGGTGCCTATAGTCTCAGCTATTCAGGAGGTTGAGGCAGGCAGGAGAATCACTTGAGCCTGGGAGGTGGAGGTTGCAGTGGGCTGAGATCGTACCACTGCCCTCCAGTCTGGGGGAGAGAGTGAGACCCTGTTTCAAAAAAAATGGAGAGCTGTGAGCTGTGATTCCACTGTTGAGCAAGAGGTGGTGCAGGCGATGTGGCCCATGTGCATTTCTTTTAGTTGCTTTTCAAAGAGAATTAAAATACAGGAAACCATGAGACATTTAAAATCGGCTCTTTTAGGAACAGTAACAGTTTAAACATAATAGCAAGTGTGTATCTCTTCTATAACCACATGTTTTGGCATCTCATTGCCTTTACTTCAGTAAAGGTTAATTTTCAGATCTGTGATATCAGAAAGACAAAACAGCGAGGACTTTTCCTGGGGCTAATATCCCCAACTTACTTATTTATTTACTTTGAGATGGAGTCTTGTTCCATTGCCCATGCTAGAGTGCGGTGGTGCGATCTCGGCTAACTGCAACCTCCGCCTCACGGGTTCAAATGATTCTCCTGCCTCAGCCTCCCGAGCAGCTGGGACTACAGGCACGCATCACCACACCCAGCTAATTTTTGTATTTGTTTTGTGTTGTTTTTTGAAATGGAGTCTTTCTCTGTCACCCAGACTAGAGTGCAGTGACACTCACTGCAACCTCCGCTTCCCAGGTTCAAGTGATTCTCCTGCCTCAGCTTCCCGAATAGCTGGGATTACAGGCCCCCACTACCACGCCCAGCTAATTTTTGCAATTTTAGTAGAGGTGGGGTTTCACCATGTTGACCAGGCTGGTCTTGAACTCCTGACCTCAGGTGATCCTCCCACCTTGGCCTCCCAAAGTTCTGGGATTACAGGTGTGAGCCATTGCACCCAGCCCCTAACTTCTTTTTTTCTGATTTTGCCTATTTGTTCTGATAAATTAGTCAATAATTTATAAAACTCAGTTAACACATGAAATTTATTTATTTATTTTTTTGAGATGAAGTCTCGCCCTGTTGCCTAAGTTTGGGTACAGTGGGCCCATCTCGGCTCACTACAATCTCCGCCTCCCAGGTTCAAGTTATTCTCCTGCCTCAGTCTCCCCAGTAGCTGGGATTACAGATGCGGGTCACCATGCCCAGATAATTTTTTTTTTTTTGTATCTTTAGTAGAGACAGGGTTTCACCATTTTGGCCAGGCTGGTCTTGAACTCCTGACTTGTGATCCATCCACCTTGGCCCCCCAAAGTGCTGGGATTACAGGTGTAAACCACTGCTCCCAGCCAGGAAACTTTTTTTTTTTTTTTTTTTTTTGAGACAGAGTTTGACTTTTGTTGCCCAGGCTGGAGTGCAATGGCGCAATCTTGGCTCACTGCAACCTCTACCTCCCGGGTTCAAGTGATTCTCAGCCTCCTGAAGTAGCTGGGTTTATAGGCATGCACCACACACCTGGCTAATTTTATATTTTTAGTAGAGGCGGGGTTTTTCCATGTCAGTCTGGCTGGTCTCAAACTCCAGACCTCAAGTGATCTGCCTGCCTTGGCCTCCCAAAGTTCTAGCCAATATGTTTTTTTTTTTTTTGTTTTTTTTTTTTTGAGACAGAGTTTCGCTCTTGTTACCCAGGCTGGAGTGCAATGGCGCGATCTCGGCTCACCGCAACCTCCACCTCCTGGGTTCAGGCAATTCTCCTGCCTCAGCCTCCTGAGTAGCTGGGATTACAGGCACACGCCACCATGCCCAGCTAATTTTTAGTATTTTTAGTAGAGACGGGGTTTCACCATGTTGACCAGGATGGTCTCGATCTCTTGACCTCGTGATCCACCCGCCTCGGCCTCCCAAAGTGCTGGGATTACAGGCTTGAGCCACTGCGCCCGGCCTCCAATATGTTTTTATATAATGAATAGCATAAATTTGTTCTGACTGTCAAAATAAGACTTAATGGGGGCTGGGCATGGTGGCTCACCTGAGGTCAGAGTTTGAGACCAGTCTGGGCAACATGGTAAAACCCTGTCTCTACTAAAAATACAAAAATTAGCCGGGCGTGGTGGTGCACACCTGTAATCTCAGCTACTTGGGATGCTGAGTCAGGAGAATCACTTGAACCCAGGAGGCAGAGGTTTCAGTGAGCTGAGATTGCACCATTGGATTCCAACCTGGGCGACAGAGCAAGATTCCATCTTAAAAAAAAAAAAAAAAAAAAAAAAAAGCCCGGTGCAGTGGCTCACACCTGTAATCTTAGCACTTTGGGAGGCTGAGACGGCCACATCACAAGGTCAGAAGTTGGAGACCAGCCTGACCAACATGTTGAAACTCTGTCTCTACTAAAAATACAAAAATTAGCTGGGTGTGGTGGCACGCGCCTATAATCCTAGCTGATTGGAAGGCTAGGGCAGGAGAATCACGTGAATCTGGGAGACGGATGTTGCAGTGAACCGAGATTGCACCATTGCACTCCAGCCTGGGTGACAGAGCATGGCTCTGTCTCAAAAAAAAAAGAAAATGAGACTTAAAAGGCATTAGGCCAAAAACTTTCAATTCAGTAAGAAAAGTGGCAGCAACAAGGGGCTGAGGATGCTCTTGTATGATTCATAAACTGGACCAAAAGATGAAAAGTTACCAGTCTCACTAATGAATAAAAGCCATACAGGTTTAAACATCTTTTCTTGGGCCAGATGCAGCGGTTCACACCTTTAATCCTAACACTTTGAGAGGCCAAGGAGGGAAGATCTCTTGAAGCCAGGGGTTTGAGGCTGCAGTGAGCTATGATCACACACTGCCCTCCAGCTTGAGTGACAGAGTGAGATGCTGTCTCTGTAAAAAGCAAAAAACAAAACAAAAAAACACCATGGCTGGGTTCATGCCTATAATCATAGTGGCTCATGCCTGTAATCCCAGCCCTTTGTGAGGGAGAGATGGGAGGATGGCTTGAGCCCAGGAGTCTGAGACCAGCCTGGGCAACATAATGAAACCTTGTCTCTACAAAAAATAAAAGATTAGCTAAGACAACCCCACACCTTTTAAAAACCTATAACTTTGGCAGGTTATTTTTGTTTTTCTAATTTTAGCCATAACATTAGCACACAGTATTTTTTTCTTTCTTTTTTGCAGGGGGCAGAGGGGGAGACAGAGTCCTGTTGTATTGCCCAGACTGAAATATAGTGTCACCATCTCGGCTCACTGCAACCTTCACCACCCAAGTTCAAGTGATTCTCATGCCTCAGCCTCCCAAGTAGCTAGGACTGCAGGAGTGTGCTACCATACCCAGCTAATGTTTTGTATTTTTAGTAGAGACGGGGTTTTGCCATGTTGGCCAGGCTGGTCTCGAACTCCTGACCTCAGATGATCTGCCTGCCTTGACTGCCTGAAGTGCTGGGATTACAGTCATGAGCTACCACGACCGGCCATGGCAGGTTTTGGTGGTGGTGTTGTTTTAAAAAAGGTTTCAGGATGGAGAAGAGCTTATCTTCATACACTGCAGGTGGAAGTAGAAATTGTCTCAAACATCCTGGGTTACAACTTGACATATATCCAGAGCCTTAGAAATTTGCATTTCTTTGGACCTGGCATTTTTATTTCTGGGAATGATTCCTAAGGCAGTACTTATATGTGCAAAGAGATACATTTAAGAACTTTATTGCAGCCTTATTTATGATACCCAAAATTAGAAGCAACCCAAATTTCTAATAAAAGATTTTTGGTTAAATATGTTACTGCTGATGGAATATTGTATGTTAACTTAAAAGGATATTATACAAGGGTATTTTATAACATGAAAAGTTTAATTGAAAGATTTTTTTTGTTTTGTTTTTTGAGACTGACTCTCGCTCTCAGGCCAGAGTGCTGCGGTGAGATCTCGGCTTACTGCAACCTCCACCTCCTGGGTTTAAGTGCCACCTTGCCTGACTAATTTTTATATTTTTAGTAGAGATGGAGTTTCACTATCTCGGCCAGGCTGGTCTTGAACTCCTGACCTCAAGTGATCCGCTTGCCTCAGCCTCCCAAAGTGCTGGAATTACAGACGTGGGCCACCGTGCCTGGCCTAATTGAAAGATATTTTGAGGCCGGGCAAGTGGCTCATGCTTGTAATCCCAGCACTTTGGGAAGCTGAGGCAGGCGGATCACTTGAAGTCATGAGTTCGAGACCAGCTTGGCCAACACGGTGAAACGATGTCTCTACTAAAAATACAAAAATGTTAGCCAGTTGTGGTAGTGCGCCTGTAATCTCAGCTACTCGGAGGCTGAGGCAGGAGGTTTGCTTGAACCTGAGAGGCGGAGGTTGCAGTGAGCCAAGATTGTGCCACTGCACTCTAGCCTGGGCAACAGAGTGAGACTGTCTCATAAAACAACAACAACAACAACAACAACAACAACAAAATTTGAAATAGAGTTTGATTCTCCTCTTAGATTTCTTTCTTTCTTTCTTTTTTTTATTTGAGAGAGTCTCTCTCTGTCGCCCAGAAGACTGTCTGGAGTATAGTGGCGCAATCTCGGCTCACTGCAGCCTCCGACTCCAGGGTTCAAGCAATTCTCCTGCCTCAGCCGCCTGAGTAGCTACGATTACAGGTGTGCACCGTCACGCCTGGCTGTATTTTTAGTAGAGATGGGGTTTCACCATGTTGGTGAGGCTGGTCTCAAACTCTTGACTTCGTGAACCACCTGCCTTAGCCTCTCAAAGTGCTGGGATTACAGGTGTGAACCACCATGCCTGGCTGGTTTCTTTTTTAATTTTTTTGAGACAGGGTCTCACTCTGACTCAGGCTAAAGTGCATTGGCACAATCATAGCTCACAGTAGTCTTAACCTCTGAGGCTCCAGCAGTTCTCCAACCTCAGCCCCTTGAGTAGCTAGGACTACAGGCATGCACCACCACACATGGCTAATTTTAAAAATTTTTTTGTAGAGGCAGGACCTCACTGTGTTGCCCATGCTGGTATCGAACTTCTGGCCGCAAGTGATTCTCCCACCTTGGCCTCCCAAAGTGCCGGGATTACAGGCATGAGCCACCATGCTTGGCCTTATTTTTCTTTTTAAAAATGGTATGCGTGCAGTGGCTCATGCCAGCACTTTGGGAGGCCAAGGTGGGCAGATCATCTGTGGTCAGGAGTTCAAGACCAGCCTGGCCAATATGTTGAAACCCTGTCTCTACTAAAAATATAAAAATTAGCCAGGCATGGTGGTAGGCACCTGTAATTCCGGCTACTCAGGAGGCTGAGGCAGGAGAATTGCTTGAGCCTGAGAGGCAGAGGTTGCAGAGAGCTAAGATTGTGCCACTGCACTCCAGCTTGGGTGATAGAGCGAGACTCCATCTCCCCCTGAAAAAAGAAAAAAAAAAGTGATATGCATATATATGTATGCAGAAAAAAATAGGAAAGAGTAACAGTTATTTCCTTTTGCTTATTTGTCTTCTAAATTTTCTATATTTTAAGTGTTTTATAATGAATCCTTTTGTAATTAAAGCTAAAGAAAAAAATTTAAGCTTTATTTCAGGACACCATTGGAATTAATACTGAATAAATTATCTAAAAATAAAGCTGGGTTTGGTGGCTTATGTCTATAATTCCAGCACTTTGGGAGGCCGAAGTGGTTAGATCATTTGAGGCCAGGAGTTCAAGACCAGCCTGGGTGACATAGTGAGACCTTGTCTCTACAAAAAAAAAAAAAAAAGTTTAAAATCAGCCAGGTATGGTGGTGCCTGCCTTTAGTTTCAGATACTCGAGAGGCTGAGGTGGGAGGACTGCTTGAGCCCAGGAGTTTGAGGCTGCAGTAAATTATGATCATGCCACTGCAGTCCAGCCTTGGGTGACAGAGGAGGACCCTGTCTAAACAAAAACACAAAAGTATCTATAATGATATATAGTCTAGGTACTATTTAACAGTAATATTGTTTATTTTAAAATAGCAATTGTTAGGTCAATTCATTGTAAAATCTTTTTTTTTTTTTAAAAGAAAAGTATCCTTCAGTGTTTTTTGTTTTTTTCCTTTTTAACTTAGAAATTTTGGTGAGAAGAAAGTTATTTGATCTATGTATGTATGTGTGGGATGCAGCACTGATCAGATGTGTCCGTTTCTTCTGGTGAAATGTGTGAAGCCCCTCCTGGGCTTCTCTTGTACTGTTCTCACTTCAGCAGAGCCAAAGAATGATCCCCTTCCAGTTGGTTATATTGCTATTACTAGAATTTCCATGTACTCCATGTGCCAAACATATTGAGAACACTTTAAAGTGCAGCAGTTATTTTGAATGGTTGAAAAGCTGATTTATATTGTTCAGTTGAAAAGAAGTCATAAGGTGATTTGTGTTGAAAGCAAAAAATAATTGTATTTTTAATGTTTATACTTGCTCTTTTGCTAAAAGAAAGGTCAGTTTGGTGGTGATTATAGAACTTGATGCAGAATTCTAATTAAACTTTTCCCATTGTTTTCATCTAGGAAGCCTTGGAAGATCGTTTGGAAAAGATTAACCGAGAACTGGGTTCAGTTCGCATGACGCTAAAGAAATTCCATGTTTTGCGCACCTCTGCAAACCTTTGAGATTTGTAGCCATTAAATTTTGAGATGTTTTTGTTTGCACTAATGTATAATTATGCAGTCAGAAAAGGCAAACTATTTTGTACTGTTTATAGGCCTTCAAACAGTAGTTTTACAATCATGCTGTTCTTACACTTGCTATTTTATACTTCAAATGGCCACATATTTTCAAGATATTTTTGTTATGCTCAGGAATCTCTTGTATATTTTACTATTTAAAAAGTATTATTTTTAAATAGTATATGTCTCCAATTTATATCAATAAGAAAATGTAAGCAGGGGAGGCAGCTTGTTTCTAAACAAATAGTGGTATCCTTTTACAATTAACTTTGCACACTAATTTTATAAACTTGTTCTACATTGTAAATATGATTGATTTTTTTAAAAAATAAAGCTTAAGGGCCAGGCGTGGTGGCTCACGCCTGTAATCCAAGCACTTTGGAGGCCAAGTGGGGCGGATCACCTGAGGTCGGGGGTTCAAGACCAGCCTGACCAGCAAGGTGAAACCCCGTCTTTAAATAAATAAATAAACCTTAATAGCTTCCATAAAGATAGACTATTAGATGTTGAATACATAAAAAAACAATTACAGTGTGTCTTGGATTTCAGTTGTGTTGAGGTTTTTAAAAAATGATAATGCAATTCCTATTTGAAACATGTCTTAGAGTGAATATCAGCATAGTAATAATGGACTATTGGAAAGCTTTGAAAACTATGATATAACTTATTTTGTTTTCTTTAAACTTTATTGTTTGTAAGAAAAATGAGAGGGATTGTAATTCTCTAATTTTATCTTTCTAAAAAAGTTAAACAATTGGAGCAGCATATAGCTCTCTGGCCATTGTTCTGAATTAACTTGTGTCCTACCCTGGACAATAAATGGACAGATAAACCCTTTGAAATACAAGCCCACCACCCCGTGAGGGATTAAGAGAGCGGCCTGGTTTTCTTAGCGTGCATGACTTCAGCTGTCTGTCAGAGTTGTCATCTGGACATGTTCACCCCTTTCTAGGCCCTTTCACCCTGGCCAAAAAGAGAAATAAATACTTCCATTGTAGGTGCTGTAAGAACACTATGCTTTAGATTATCACAATCTACTCTATTTGTTAATGGACAGGGAGTGTGTCTGGATGGAGCGTGGTGCCTTCCCCTTGGCTTTGCAGAGGGCTCCAGCCCACTGCCTCTGTGGTAGCCACTGGCTCTCAGAAGTAGTGTGTGGGCAGGAGGCTCTCCTCTGATCCAGGAGCATTGGCAGGTTTGTGTTGGGACTGCCGGTTAAATTGGAGCTGTGTAGCTATAAACTTTTTGGCAGCCAGTCGGAAGAACACAGTGCCCCACATATTCCAGCTCAGTACATGTTGATAAACAAATTCATCCAAACTTTCAAAGTGAATTCGTACTAAACATGCTCAGGTTTTAAATTTTGGTTTGCTTTTGAGCTTTTCCTCCTTATGTGGCTCTTAGTAATAAGTAGTTAGACTGAATCAAGCCATCTCGGTTATTCCAAGCAGGATCTCAAATGATTTTTAAGTGTCCTTCACCTGAGTTTCACCACAGCCCTGCTCCCTTCTCAGCAAGGAGGACAGCCTGTCTTTGCTGCCTACTCTTGCAACTTTTGAAGACTTCGGGCTAATCAAAATTACTTATAATTAGAATCAAGTGCCTTTATTTTTTTAAGACAGAGTTTTGCCCTTGTTGCCCAGGCTGGAGTGCAATAGAGGCATCTCAGCTCACTGCAACCTCTGCTTCTTGGGTTCAAGCAATTCTTCTGCCTCAGCCTCGCGAGTAGCTGGGATTACAGGCACCTCCCACCATGCCAGGCTAATTGTGTGTGTGTATTTATTTATTTATTTTTTTAGTAGAGATAGAGTTTTACCATGTTAGCCAGGCTGATCTCAAACTCCTGACCTCATGTGATCCACCCATCTTGGTCCCCCAAAGTGCTGGGATTACAGGCATGAGCCACTATACCCAGCCTATTCTTGGTATTCTTCATTCTTGGTTTTCTAGCCTTAAAAATAAAAAATCTAGACATGGTTAAAAAAACATTCATTTTAATAAAGCTCCGGTACAGCTTGTGTCAGGACCTAGTAAGACCAACTTTAATATGTTCCTGGACATGACAAAAACTAAATTGTTAGGATATTTCCTTGTTCTCTACTTTTATTATAAAATCTACTATATTCTTAAGAATTAAAAAAAAATGCCATTTCAGAAGAGATGATAGTTTTATCTTGCCAAGGAATTATCTTCTTAGTAGCCTATATTGGCTTATTCCAAAAAAGGCGTTAAGCTCCATCAAAACATCTTCTGCACCTCTCTCTCAGAAAGCATATGCTTTGATATTTGAAGTGTGTAATAGATTGGAATTATCAGTCACTTATTTTTAAAAAGTTTATTTTTTCTTCATAGCTGTGAAGAGGGAAACCAAGGAAAATTCTTTCTGTTATCTTTCCCTTTGGTAATGCTTATCTGACGAACACTCAACTGAAAAAGCACTCAAAAGTAGGAAAGATGGCAATTCTAAACAGCATTTTAGAATTCTATTATTCCAGGGAGGTAAACTATTTTTGTTGTTGGTCTGGGGCTGTGCTGCAGGTATTAATAGTAAAAAACAAACACCTAGGCAAATCTGCCACTTCTGGGAAGTGCCTTCTAAAATGCAAATAGAAAGTGAGCTCTCTCCTGATGCCTGGATCTGCCTCCTTCCTTTCCACTTTTAAGCCTCTTTGCAGGAGCTACTCCTGAGGTATGGAAATGGCCTTTGGGACTGAAGGACTTTTCCAACTGAAGCAGCAGCAGATGTAGCTAAAGTGCACAGCTAGGGCTGTGCAGAGCTGGGCTCAGGACAAGAGAGGAGAGACTTGGAGCCAGAGAGACCTGGTCACATCCTAGCACAGGCCTACCTTCCTCAGCTATAAGATGAAATAAAACTCCTTTCATTAAGGAAGCTTTTGTAAAGTGCCTGGTACTTAGTAAGTGCTCAAGAAATACTACATTTGAGATTCATTGAGTTAATAGCTTTTGATGGAGCATATCTTTTTTTTTTTTTTTTTTTTTTGAGATTAGCTCTATCTGTTGCCTAGGCTGGAGTGCAGTGGTGCAATCTTGGCTAAGTGCAACCTGTCTCCCGGGTTCAAGCCATTCTACTGCCTCAGCCTCCCCAGTAGCTGGGATTACAGGTGTGCACCACCATGCCCAGCTAATTTTTGTATTTTCAGTAGAGACGGGTTCTCACCATGTTGGCCAGTCTTGAATTCCTGACCTCAAATGATCCGCCAACCTTGGCCTCCCAAAGTGTTGGGATTATTAGGCATGAGCCACCGAGCCCAGCCTTGAGGTAGCATACTTTTTAAAATAAAGTAGATTATGTGCCGGGTAGTTAATTTAACTGCCTTGGACTGACATTTCTGTTTGGTGGTCTAAGATGTTCTCTTCATCCTTTGCAAAAAACATAAACTTTTTTTGGAGTTTAAATTGAGCCTTCCCTCTGGTGTGTGTGGTTTGTTTTTTTCTTTTAAGGATCAAAAACTTAAAAAATTTAAAACCTGTCAAGTGTAAGTTCAGAAAACACTTTGGTCTTAATTGGTGACTTGGGGGTTATTTGATATAAATATAGGCTGTTTTCCTAAAAGTTATTGCCAGTATCCTCCAAATAATTGCTCCTTCTAAAGGTGATGGCCTGTGAGCAGAACCACACATTGGAGGTGCCTCCCAGTGGGCGTTAGGAGATGTACGCGGAGCCTAGGACTTAGCCAACCAGAAAGTGTCCCCTTCTAACCCAGAAAAGCCACGTGCTTTGCTGGATGGTGTTTGAATTCTGAACGTTGCACCTACATATGTAGTAAAAGCAGACACTTGTCACTTTAATTTTAAGATATCTCAGAAGTTTCTGCTAGATTTCAGTGTGTCACTTGTGCTGAGTCTTTAAGAAGCTTTAAAAAATAAATGCACACCTGTAGCCTTTTAGGATTCATACAGGTAGATTATATTTACCTGTCATGAGGGACAGGTAAATGGTTGACAGTTTCAGGTTTGATTAAACCCACTATATCGCACAAATTTTGCTGGAAATAGTTTCCTGCCCTGCCAAGAGTTCTATGGTAGTTTGATAATAAACTACCCCAGTATTCTTAGGACCTGTGTTAGTTACTAAGTCTTTTCTGCCTGATTTGTGCTTTATTTCCATAGACCCCTCAGATATGTGAGGAATAAAGCCATAAATGTGCATTTGCTGGACATTATATACTATGTCATCTCTATGACTACAGATTTCAAGGATAATTTTTACTCACATCTAACAATTTCACTGTAACAGTGACCGATAATGTGAAAAATGTGCTTTATACAGTGCTGCTGGTGGGTAGACAAGTGCTTGCTGCAGATGTTTCTGAATCTAGCCAGATCCTAGAGTCATCAGGCTGTAAGCTCTGCGGGAGCAGGGACCATCTCTTTCTTGCACCATAGGCACTCAATAAATACTCGTGGCTGTGAACTGGCGTGTGACCTTCGTGTGTTTATTCCCGCTGGCTGGCTGGCTGCGGGAGCAGGTTGGTTGTGATGTGAAGTCCCAGGCATAGAGAAGTCCTCGAGTGACGGATTAAGGGGTGTCTATCCAGGAGCACAGTTCCCTCTGGGGCTCTGTGGGCTCCGCAGATCTTTCTGGATGGATCCTAGGGCACCTCTTAGTGGAGGGAAAGAGTTGAGGGGTTCTAGGTGACAATGGGACGCCTTGGCCCGCTTCGGCGTGGTCATGGTCAGGGGCATCTGGAGGCGAGTCGGGAACGATGGCTTTCCTGGCCCGTGCCGCTGGGTTCTGCCATGACCCCAGGAGGTGAGCAGCCGCCAGGGGCTCGGCCGCCCGGCTCCATCTGGGGGCATCTCGGCCGCCTTAATTTTAGCTTGTCCTCGCCCCTGCAGGGGAGCACCGCAGTCTCCTCAGCCTTGTAAGGTGATAGTAGGGATGGGTCTCCCATCACGAAGTTTTAGGTGTGCCCTGTTCAGTTCCATGACTTCCGATTTTGCCAGACAAGTCCACCCTGGCTCAACCTAACAAACGCCTCACGTTTTTAAGGAATGTCACCAGGCGCCCTCCCGGTGCTCTGATTTTCACATTAGAGAGCCCTGTCGTGCCGGATCTTCGGGATGAAGCTGCTCGTGACTCTATTCCAGCTCCTCCCCGAGGTGGGGACCGAGGCGGCTGCGCTCCCGGCTCTGCGGTTCCCTGGGCCGCGGCCCCGGGCTCCCGGGGGGAGAGCGCGGACCCCGCGTGCGGCGAGCGCTGCGCCTGGGGCTGGGCTTCGGTGAGCTGCCCGCCGCGCGCTGCCCTCCTGGTTTGCCATTTCACTCCTAAGAAACTTCATTTTTTAAAATGAGGCTGTTTGAAGAGTCACAGTGACCTCCAGTCGGCCGGTTCCCGCCTCCGAGTGCGCTCGGCTGCTGCGGACGGTGGGCGAAGAGCCCGGGGTGGGGACCCGCGCCGCCTCCCCCGGGTCCAGTCCCGGGGCCTGAGGACACGGGCGCGCCGAGGAGGAGCCAGGCGCGCTGCCCGAGTCGGAGAGGTTTCTTCCGGCGGAGGCGGCGGGGCCGGGCCGGGACTCCGCAGGGACGCGCGCCCGCCGCCGCCGCCGCCGCCGCCGCCGCCGCTCCCCCGCGCGGCCTGAGGAGGCGCAGCCGCCACTGAGGGAATGCGAGCCCGGCCCGGCGCGCGCGGGCAGCAGCGGCAGCTGGGGCGCGCGGGGTACGGCGGCGCCGCGGCGTAGAGCTGTCCAGCCGGCCCCGCAGCCCGCCCGCTACCGCCTCAGCCCGCGGCCGCCGCAGCGAGAGCCGCCCGTGAGCACGTGCGCCGCCGCCGCCCGCCCGCGACGCCCGGGAGCGATGCCCGCCGGGGCCCTGCCGCACGCCCGGGGCCAGCAGGCGGCGGGGGCGCGCGGGGCGCAGCCGGCCGGGCCGGGGCCGCGGGGCGGGCGCTCCCCGTGAAGCGGCGTAAGGTGGCGGCGGCGGCCCAGCCCGGGCCGAAAAGGACGGAGCCCGCGGCCGAGCCGAGCGGGGTGAGTGAGTCCGGGCGGCCGCTCCCCAGGCCCGCGGGCGAGCCCCGCAGTGCCGGGGACCTGGGGACCTGGGGCGGCGGCTCGCGGAGAGGCCCCGGCCCGCCGGCCCGCCGAGCCGCCGAGGCGGGAGGGACGAGCGGAGACCCGGGCCGGGAGGAGGGTGTGGCGTGCGGGAGCCCCGCTCGGGAGACCGTCCGAGCCCGGTCTCAGTGAGTCGCCCGCCCCGGATTCGTCCCCGAAACGCTGACTTCCGAATTTCCGTCGGTCGCGGCCGCGTGGGGGACCCCCGCCGGGGACAAGTGTCACAGCGGTCGGGGGCGGGCGTGTGCAGTGCCGGTGCCCGCGCGGGGAAGGGGCTGTCGGGAGGAAGCGGAGGTGAGCCCCGGGCCCGCCTTCTCTGCTTCCCGCCTCCAGCCGGACGTCCCCGGGCCCGGGCTGGGGCCGCAGCGTGCCGGGGGCCCAAGGTCGGGGTGTGGCCCGTCTCCATCCTCAGTGCCCTTTCCTGTTGTAATGGGGTGCCGGCTCCGTCTTCTTCCCACCCCACGTCCTTTCTTATCCGTGGCAGGGCCGATGGGGGGTTTGGGGAGAAGGAAAGTTCAGTGTCCCCCGCGCCAGTGTGCACTGACTCCCCCCAAGAAATCCCAAACGGCCGTTCCAGGTGAACGCAGCCCGTGCAGGGCAAATGTCATTTCAAGGCAAGTCCTCCAGCCTTTTCCCCTTTCCATCGACTTCCTCGTGCAGAGACATCCTGCACTTCTCTCCCTCCCTCTGAAGTGTGGGCTGGGCACCTCTCCAAACACCCCGGCACACCTGCCTCCCCCACCCAGAGTCTGGATTCTTCAAAGGAGACCTCACTGGAACATCTGTGTTTGTCCACGACCAGCTCTCTCCCCGGCCCCCATCTGGGAGTCACCAGAGCTGCTACGATAGACCCCCCTACTTCTGGAGGGGAGGCAGTAAGTGTTCCCCTTCGTCTGAATCTCCCCTAACACACATCCCGCAGACTCCTCTCGGCTCTGAATTCCCACTACCTGTTATCTGTACCTCCGGTGTGACTCTTATCACCGTCTGCCTTATTTTATAGTTACTTTTCCATCTGCCTTATTTCCCCTGCGGGACGGTGAGCTCCTGGGCTGGAGCTGATTCATCTCTGGTCCCCTGCCCTGGTCAGTAGCCTGCATAGAGTTAGTGTCTCCGTGGAGCAGAAGCCCCCTCCAAGGCTTGTCTCCGGCACCCTAGCTTGTCTGATTCCTAGACTGTTGCTGTTAAATTATTTTCCTTCCATGAAGAGATTGTATTCTGTGGTTAGAATGGACTTCCAGCCCTCTACCACTGCAGAGAGAAACACAATGAGTTAGGAAGGGCTGCTTTTCTTGTAAGGAGTGGCTTGCCAAGTGAACAAGACAGTACATCCTCTGCTGTGAAGATGGCCAGACACAGACTCTAGGTTCTCTGGGTGTTGAGTGTTGAATGGGCCGTTCTTTCTCCTGGCCTTCCCCAGCTGCTCACGCGTGGGAGGCAGTAGGGGAGAGCAGTGGACTTCTGGAGTCAAGAGACTGGTGTTCCAGGGTTGGCTTTTCCCGTAACTTGCTACGGGAGCTTAACTAAGTCACTTGGTTTCTCTTGGTTGTGGTTGCACCTTATGGAAGCTGAAAGAGAATTCCTCTGTGTATCTAAGGCCTCTTGGGATCTGGGTCCTGTCTACCTTTTCTGCCTCCTCTCCTACCATTTAATTCATATTCTCAGGCTACCTAGAGGCTTTCAAAGCGTGCTGCTCTCATGCCCTCCCTCTCCCTAGGTGCCTTCAACTCTTCACTGGTTGAAACCCAGGCTTGGCCTTTGCAGGTGGAGTTGGTCCCCTTTCTGATTTTTGTACCACCCTAGTCTGACTTGCCTGTCACACAGAATGGCCCTTACCTGTTAACATGGGCCCCCCACTAGACTGTGAGCTCCTGGGCGGTTGGTGCTTTATCACGTTTTTCTGCATCCCTAATGCTTCACTGCATAATAAGGCACTCAGGAAAACAGGGAGAGGGGTTGGCCTAGATGACCACCGAGAGCCCTTCTTGTCCAAAGCCAATTGCTTATACAGTCTCTGTTATGAGGACCTGTTGGCCTTCCTCTGTGTCTAGGGGCCTGTTTTAACAACAGGCAGATAGATGCTTTCCTAACCAGTCTTATTCAATTAAAGTCTTTCCAACTTGGTCTTCAAGAAGAGCCAGTCATGGAGGATGTGCAGTTATCTGTAGAGATTAGCAGAGGAAACGTCTGGTACTTCGAGATCACTTCCTTGCTGGTTTTGGAAAAGATGCTGGGGTGTGTGCCCTTTAATGTAAGGGTAGTGGTATTGGTCCAGTGTCTTTGGCCGTAGGCAGGAAGAGCTGCTGCTTATGACTAGAAGGTCAATCCACAGCGAGCCATTGGGCGCTTGTACACCACTTCTCAGCTTTGCTTACATGAGATCAGTCCCTTTGCAGATAGCCACCCTGAAAGCTGCTTAACAGGACTTCCTTCCTCTAGACACAGAGGCAGCTAAGTGGTCTTTTTACAGCTTCCCTGTAGGTCATTTGGTTGATGTTTGTTAAGCTTTTACTGGGTACCCTGGAATGTTTTCAAATAGAGCCATGGCAAATCCTTATCTGGTTTACTCTAAGACCATAATCTGAGGCATTTTTCCCATTGTTACAGGCTTCTTACAGTGACCCATATTAAAAATTTCTTTTAGAATTTAGGGCCAGGCAAACTTTGCCTTCCCCCCGGGAAACTAGGTTGCTTTCTCCTTTTATAATGAAAAGGAAAGTGGGGAAGGAAAACATGTATTGTTTGTATACTTCACACCATGCAGTGTGTGCTTGGGCCTCCCTGACAAACCCTGCAGGGTAGGTTGTATTCTTCTCCTTTTTTCCCAGAAAGAAGTTGAGACATGCAGAAAGGTCAGCTAACTTGCCCAAGTTTCTCTGGATTTATACTCAGTTCTGCTTCTTTGACACACTATGCGTGGCTCTTTCTGTACCACACTGTCTTTCCAAGTGATTATGTTTCTCCTCTTCTCCTTGGCTTCCAGGCTGCTCAGCACACAATGTGATATCCCGTCTAGCACTTATACTCACTTACCCTAAACATCAGCATATTTATTTCTATGTTCCTGAACTCTTTTTCTGTGTGTGTGTTTATGTGTAAATCTCTCTGTGTTCTTTATAAAGTCATCACAAAAGGTTTTTGGAAAACTGTATGGATAAGTGAATTGAATACAGTAAGTAACATTGCCAGCTGGGCATGGTGGTGTGCCTATAGCTGAGACAGGAGGATCCCTTGAGCCCAGGAGTTTGAGGTTGCGGTGAGTTATGATTGTGCCACTGCACTCCAGCCTGGGCGCAGAGTGAGACCCTGTCTCTAAAAGAAAAAAATAAATAAAAACAAAAAGGTAACATTGTACCTAGCAAACTAACTGTTGTCATTAGGGAGGTGAGTCCACAGGTAACAAAGAGTATGTGTGATAAGAGTTGTTGAAGATTGAGTTCAGAGGGGAAGATGCCCTTTCTGGGTAAGGCAGTCAGGGTGGACTTCCTGGAAGAGGTGGGACTTGAAGGAGGTCTTGACGAATGGGTAGTTTTGATAGTCCACAGCAACTGTAAAGGTGTGTAGGACTTAGGGTGTAAAATCTGTGGTTATCAAAATGGCCTTGCAGAACAGGTTTTCTGGTGGGAAGGGAGAGATTTGGGTCAGATATTAAAGTGGGGAGTCTGGTAATGCCTTTTTCAAATCCTCTGTATCCTTAATGGAGGGTCCCAGAACACTGGAGCTGGGAGAGCCTGCACCCTGTTGAAGATGAGAGGCAAAGGCTGGCAGAATAGAAGTGACTTGCCCAAGACCTCTCTGCTAGCCTGGAACCCAGGTCCCTGGTTACCAGTTTAGTGCTCTTTCTTTGAAGTGACAGCCTTCTACAAGGGTCCTTTTCAAACTTTTATTTTATTTATTTTTATTGCTATGATGATTTTTAGACGGAGTTTTGCTCTTGTTGCCCAGGCTGGAGTGCAGTGGCGAGATCTTGGCTCACTGCAACCACTGCTTCCCAGATTCAAACAATTCTTCCTCCTCAGCCTCCTGAGTAGCTGGGATTACAGGCGCCAGCCACTACGCCTGGCTAATTTTTATATTTTTAGTAGAGATGGGGTTTCGCCAAGTTGGCCAGGCTGGTCTTGACTCCTGACCTCAGGTGATCCGCCCACCTCAGCCTCGCAAAGTGCTGGTGTTACAGGCATGAGCCACCCTGCCCAGCTGTTAACTTTTAAGTTCAGGGTTACAAGTGCAGGTGTGTTGTATCCGTAGATTTGTGTCATGAGGGCATGACAGATCATTTCATTACCCAGGTACTAAACCTAGTACCCGTTAGTTATTTTTCCTGCTCCTCTCCCTCCTCCCATCCTCCACCCTCCAATAGGTTCCAGTGTGTCCGTGTGTTCTCACCTTCAGTTTCCACTTACCAGTGAGAACTTGTGGTATTTCGTTTTCTGTTCCTTCATTAGTTTTCTAAGAATAATGGCCTCCTCGGGAGGTGAGGCAGAGGAATCACTTGAACCTGGGAGGCGGAGGTTGCAATGAGCCAAGATCGCGCCACTGCACTCCTCCAGCCTGGCAACAGAGCGAGACTCCATCTCAAAGAAAAAAAAAGAAAAGAAAAGAAAAGAAAAAAGGAAAAAAAAAAAAAGAATAATGGCCTCCAGTTCTGTCCATGTTCCTGCAAAGGACGTGATCTCATTCTTTTTATGACTGCGTAGTAGTCTATGATGTTTATATACCACATTTTCTTTTCCAATCTACCATTGATGGGGTATTTAGGTTGATTTCATGTCTTTGCTATTGTGAATAGTGCTGCAGTGAACATACATGTGCCTGTATCTTTATGTTAGAATGATATTTTTAGTAGAGATGAAGTCTTGCTATGTTGCCCAGACTGGTCTCGAACTCCCAGGTTCAAGCAATCATTTTGAATGGGCCTAAGTGTTGGGATTACAGGTGTGAGCCATTGCACCTGGCCAAATTACTTATATTAACAACTGCCCTTGCCAGAGGACACAAAGGAAATTAACCAACAGGCAGGGTTCTGGTAACAGACAAATCAAAACGCAAGACAACCTTGGGAAAATAGCATGGAAAAATCAGTTTCACACACTCTCCTTGCTGAAGTTCCCCATCCTTCAGAAAGCTTTTCTTTGAGTGCCCTTGCTCCTGCAGTTCCTTGTTTCTATTGTGGAAAAGGTTCTTATTAAGACCTGGCTAGTCAGAAAAATCAGAGATCATGATCAGGGATGTCAGTGGGAGTCATGGGTCCAGGGAAAAGGCAGAGTGTTACTGAAGCAGCAGCAGGACTCAAGAGACTTTGAGGCTGATTCCAGTCTTGGAGCAGAAGCTGATAGCTCAAACTCCCTGTTGGGTTTGGACATGCCAACCTGTAGCTTTAGGAGCATATGCCTGCAGGGTGGAATAGCTCGTCTGAGTAAAGTATGTCCTGTGTCATGTATGCATAGTCAGTTGATTCATATTGTTAGCCATAGTTAGGTTCTTTTTTTTTTTTTTTTTCAAACTTTTGAGACGGGGGTCTCTCTCCGTTGCCCAGGCTGGAGTGCAGTGGTGCAGTCATTGCTCACTGCAGCCTCCAGCTCCTGGGTTCAATGATCCTCCTACAGACATGTGCACCACTCTGGCTAACATAGTTATGTTCTATAAAGTCCTGCTTCAAACACTGAATTAGGGAACACTGAACCACTGTTCCTAGGGAAAACACAGGGTTAGGCTCCTTTGAGTCTGCGGGAACAACATTTTCTTTAACCGATCCATGTGTAATCTTATGTTATATATGTTCCTGTTAAAAGAGTCCAGGCACGATGGCTCATGCCTATAGTCTCAGCACTTTGGGAGGCTGAGGCAGGTGGATTACCTGAAGTTAGGAGTTCGAGACCAACCTGGCCAACATGGTGAAACCCTGTCTTTACTAAAAATACAAAAATTATCTGGGTGTGGTGGTAGGCACCTGTAGTCCCAGCTACTCAGGAGGCTAAGGCAGGAGAATCACTTGAACCCTGGAGGTAGAGGTTGCAGGCTGAGATCGTGCCACTGCACTCCAGCTTGGGCAACAGAGTGAGACTCTGTCTCAAAACAAATTTAAAAAATCCAAAAGATACCATATTTAATATGTATTATTGATTAATTAACATTAAACTCCTGGCCATCAACACTGTGACTCATGCCTGAATGAAGATTCTCCAATACACAGATTTTCTCTGCAAGTCATAACCATCTTGCACCCAAGAACACTAGACTGCACCTCAGTACTATGCTTGGGGGCTGTTCCAAATGACAAAATCACCAACACAAAGCACACAAGTGCCAAATATGTGGCACTAGACAGACCACAAAAAGGACACTTGTTTCCATCAGGACAGCTGAGATGGGAAGACAGAGAATGTTCCCTTGTTCAACCTTACGGAATGTGCCATCAGGCACCTTAAATTTTTTGCCAATCTACACAAATTTGAAAATGACTTTGAAAGCACCATGAACATTGATTTTGGGGTTACAGATAAATTTTAATCAGTAGGGTAATTCACAAATGTGGAATCTGTGGATAGTGAGGATCTCCCTCCTTTGGCATCATGTCAGCCCCCCTAGCTCAGGGCACCTCATGATGCTGAGGGTACTTAGTGAATGAAGGCTGGACTGCAGGATGAGGCTGTGGGCAGAGTCTTGTGTTTGTTTGTCTTAGGTGCTAGAGAAAGGCAAGCTGTCCTCCCTCAGCCCTGCAGTAGCTTCTTCTAGAAGGGCTGCTGGCAGCGGAATGGTGCCCATCTCTCTCTGCTCAAGTCTACAGGTAGGAGGGACCCTGTACTGTTATGCAGGGGACCCTGGTGGCAGCCCTGCAACAGACTTGCCCTTTCTTAAGAGGAGCTGAGACCAATCCTTCACCCAAAGGAATAATCCTCTTATGGAGGTATTTCAGGCCAAGGGTGGGGGGTTCCTGGGGCCCCCATGCCTCAAATTGTGGCCTTATGCCTGGGCTATCTCAGAGGAACCTTTCCCAAGTGTTTTGCCTGCTGTGTGCAGGCAAATAATAATAATGATAATGATAATAATATTACTGTTTCTCCTCTGCAGAGCTGTTTATTTCCCCTTTGAGAGATGGTTCCTGGGGAGGGCCTGAATTTTCTCTTTTGGCAGCTGGGGGGCTTCCCTTCCAGGTCTGACTCACAGGCTGTGCTGTGGAGAAGGGCTGTGCATTTTGCTTCTGTTGTCCTTTTGGGATTAGAGTAAGGCCCTGCGGCCTCCCGGCCCCCTAGGGAGGGCTCACTGGACACCAGTGTCCTACATGAGGTGATGAGCGGGTGGGAGGGCTTGTCGTGGGTGCTGCTGGCTCCACCCTCTGCTGTCTCTCTAGATAGCCCCTTGGAGGAAGGCAAGGAGGGGGATAGGGATGGATGTGTCAGGGTAGAAACGTGTGGCCGTTCCCAGCTTCCATCAGCGGCATAAGGTTGTCCAACAGGCAGGGCTTCCTCACAGGTGTGGACGCGTGATTAACGCTGGCTTAGAGACGGTGCCCTGGAGAACAGGTGGACATTCTCTCCCACTGAAGGACCCATTCAATTGCTTTCTTTGGCACTTGTGAGAGTTGACTTTTCACTTGCTTTTTTTTTTTCATATGAGGGAGAAAAACTCAACATTTTTTGCAATTAGAATTTTTCCCATGTGGGTAATCACACTGGAAAAAAAGCTTTTAAATCCTTTGAAAACCACATGTAAGTGAGGCTCACATAAGTGGGGAGAACATTCAATCAGCTGGGATGGCCAGACATGGAGGCACTTCAGCGGGTTATCATGTAAGGAAACAATTATTTCACGTTTATTTTCGGTTTGCTCGTTGCAGCATATTTCAATTAGTTCGTCAGTGTTGCACATCTGACAGGCCAAACGTTTATTGTGGTTGAACCATCTGGGAGGTGGGAGGCCTGCAGCCTTCCCCATGGCAGTTAGGAACTACTAGTTTAAAGGAAATTTGTTTGATGTGTTTAAAACCCAACACTAAAATACCATTAATAACAAAAGCCTCAAGAGTTCTGAAAGCACTCTTACTTTGCCATCAGCTGGGCATACATCACCTTCCCCTATGCGGGACATTTTCCAATATGCTGAAGCAAAGTTTTCAAGTGGCTTACTTAATTGGACCAGAGCATGATTTGTATTAACCCAGCAAGGAAAAGAGCTCACTAATTTATACTTGAGTGTGAAGTAGCTTGTGCATTTACTGCTGAGAGTAGCAAGGGATGCCTTTAGCGGATTCTTGCCATTAGTATGCAGCTGAGCTCCTGTCCTGTACTGTGATAGTGTTAGTGTGATTTCAGTTTCCAGCCTTGAGTGACTCACCGAAGCATTGTGAGTTCATGGTAATGACTGCTGACTGGTGCAATTTGTCGTGCACTCCTTGGGTACCAAGATTTTGTAGTACCTGATTTCATCCGTTTTTCATTTTACCTTAATTATTCATCCCCTCCATCCCCCGCTAAAAGTTCTCTTTCCTGAGGAATGTTCTGTCTGACTTTCCAGCAGTGGGGAAAAAGGAATTTAGAATCAAACGAATAGGAGAGCCAGAGGAGCACTGGAAAAAACCGAGTCCAAGGGTTTGACCTTTCCACAGAGGAATGACTTTCCATTTCCCTGAAACCCTAAGATCACAGGGCTGGGTGTGGGGTGTTGGCAGTGGAATGGGATTAAGACTCAAGGACACAGCTAGTGAACTGGAGGCCAGCTTATAAAATCTGGGACGTGCAGCTCTCTCAGGTTTGTCTTGGTGGCCTGGGAGCTGCAGGACTGGGGCTTGGAGGGTTCAGGCCAGTGGCTCCCATACCATACCCAGCCTCATCGACTCCTCATTATTGGCTTTTCCAGTACTTGAGATTCCTGCTCCAGGAGATGGCTGCTCTTCCCTCTCCAGGGAAGCCTCCAATCCAGAGGCATCCCTGGCCTAGCCGAGCTGCTTCTCAGGTTGGGGGGATCTTAGCTGTTTGTGTTTGAGTCACTAGTGCTGGGCGCAGTGGCATGGTGGTGATCCAGTATCTGTGGATCGTTCTTGCAGAGGCAGTGACTGGAAGTGCAGAGGGGACGGGCCTTTCCCACTTACCCATCTTTTGTCTAAGATGCCACAGTGCACAAGATACTTCTGCCCATTGTGCTTCATGGGACTCTCACAAATGCTGCTGTGCCCATTTTGCAGGTGAGGAAACTGAGGCTCAGAGAAGTCATGGTGTGGCCCCCAGTGCTTTCACTTGTTGTGTCTCACAGATGGGGACTCTAAGACTCAGAGAGGTCATGACTTACGCCTCACTGTGTAGGGAGTTAACTGCTGGCGTGGACTGTAGACCTGATTCCTCATGTTTATGCTCGTGTTCGGTCATGTTCTGTTACACAGCCTGTGCTGTGTTGTTCTGTTATTTTAAAAAATCCACCAGTATTTCCTGACCTGGTTAAGTCTAAGCAGTACAAAATCACTTTCAATTTGGGTTTGCGTGGGTTTTTTTTCCTCCCTTTTCTTTTTTTTAAAGAGGAAAACAGAATTCCTCTTCTGTTTGTTCTGTAGCTTTTCCTTTTCAAAGAGGCCAAAGGGATGCATGGACTTAGAGCAGATTCACCAATACAGGATTGCATGCTCTGGGATCACATCTACTTATGTGATTTTGAGGCCAAATTAAGACCCAGTTGTGAAGTTGTCCAGCCATGCAACTATAGGCTGGAGGTTAGAGAGCAGGAGTGGGGTCTAGCTAGGCCTCTGGGGTGTGGTCCTGTGGGGTTTAAGAGTCTTACTTGAGAGTTGGTGCTTTTTTCTCCCTTTAAGGGAGAACAACATTCTGACTGGCTAGGTGACAGCTGGTCAAGCAGATTCCTGTATATGGCCTCCTTTCTGTTAGTGGGTGGGGATTTTTTTAAAAAGAGTACAGTTCTGGCCAAGCATGGTGGTTCACGCCTGTAAGCCCAGCACTTTGGGAGGCTCAGGTGGGGTCGGGTGTTCAAGACCAGCCTGACCGCCATGGAGAAACCCTGTCTCTACTAAAAATACAAAATTAGCCAGGTGTGATGGCACATGCCTGTAATCTCAGCTACTCAGAAGGCTGAGGCAGGAGAATCACTTTAATCCAGGAGGTGGAGTTGTGGTGAGCCAAGATCGCGCCACTGCACTCCACCCTGGGCAACAAGAGGGAAATTCTGTCTCAAAAAAAAAAGAAGCACAGTTCCTAGCTGCTTGTCCTGGAGGAGGGGCCTCACTTACCTCCAGCCAGGTCCAGCTCAGTCTCTATCTTTCCCTGAGCCTGCTCACTGTTGATCTTTTCCTTGTTCTCTGACTCATTAGAGAAGGAGCAGGGGCCCAGAGCTGACCTCATGAACAGAGCAACAGGTTGGGAAGGAGGAGGCCGGAACTTGTGGCTGTGTCCTCTGGGGGTGCCCGCCTTCCTTGCTGTCTCTGGGCTCTTCAGGGCTGAAGGAGCAGAAGGGCTTGTGGCCACTAGGCTAAGAGGATTAAGAGGCGACACAGGTGGGCCCAGTGTAGGAACCTCTGACTCAGGTCTCCTTAGCAGGGCCTGTGTTCCCTGGGAGCCTGAGGGGGCATGTTCAGAGCAGCTGAACCTGGGTTCTTGCTCTGGATAGAGACATGTTCCTTGAACTTAAACCTTAGAGTCAGACCTGCATTGCTGTCCTCTTGATTCAGCTTCCAGGGCCTGGGTATCCTAGCCAGCGGGTGGGCTGAGTGGGGACACTGAGTTATCCTTTTTTTAGGTTTCCTCAGGTTGCCTAACTTGGTTCTAAATTTGAAAGAGGGATTTAATTAAATCTCTGGATGAAAGAAAACTTGGGGAAGGTAGTCTGTGGGGAAGGGGCAATAAGAAGTCATACCTGGAAAAGTAGAGGTGGAGTACTTGGCCCTGGAATGGCCAGGGATTCCCCAAAAAACAAACAGTGCGGTCTCAGGGCCGGGCCTCCGTGTTCTCCAAGTGGTGGATTGCTGATTTATTCTTACTCTCACTGTAGTCTTGCCGAGGTGCTTGGAATAATCCAGAAGGATTCCAAGCTTCTGGCCATGTTAAGGCCTCAGATGCAGAGATAAAATGCAGTAGATTCCAGCAGATATGGTGGTGAGAGAGGACAGGAAGGGTCTCTGGAAGCCCAGTGGAAAAAGAGAGGCATCAGGTGAGGCTTTGGGCAGAGCAGGAGGTGAGATATGAGATTGTCTGTTTTTAAAAATTGAGGTGAAATTACACATGATATGAAATTAACCATTTTAATTGATTATTTATTTTTGAGATAGGCTCTCACTCTGTTACCCAGGCTGGAGTGCAGTGGCACAATCGTAGCTCACTGCAACCTCAACCTCCTGGGCTCAAGGGATCCTCCTGCCTCAGCCTTCCAAGTAGCTGGGACTATAGGCTTGCATCACAGTGCTTGGCTAATTTCCTAATTTTTTGTAGAGACAGGGTCTTGCTACGTTGCCTGGGCTGGTCTTGAATGCCTGGCTTCAAGTGATCCTCCTGCCTGGGCTTCTCAAAGTGCTGGGATTACAGGCGTGAACCACTGTGCCCAGCTGGTAAAATTAACCATTTTTAAAGCATGTAATTCAGTGTTATATAGTATATTCACACAGTGTGCACCCACTGGCTCTCTCAAATTCCAGAATACTTTCATCACTCCAGAAGGAGACCCCACCCAGTGGCAGTCACTCCCCATTCCTCCCTCTCCCAGGCCCCTGGCAACAACTCTTCTACTTTCTGTTTCTATTGATTTACCTATTCTGGACATTTCATATAAATGGAATCATATAACGTATGGACTTTTGTGTCTGGTTTCTTTCACACAACATAGTGTTTTCAAGGTGCATCTATGTCGTAGCATGGATCAGTACTTTATTGCTTTTTTTTCTGGTACAATTTACATAATATAAAATTTACCATTTTTAAGCATTTTTATTTTTGAAACAGGGTCTCTCTATGCTGCTTATAAGTGACACCAACACAGGTCACTGAAGCCTCAAACTCCTGGGCTCAAGTGATCCTCTCGCCTCAGCCCCCTGAGTAGCTGGGACTACAGGCACACACCACCATGCCTGGATAATTTTTGTATTTTTTTTGTAGAGATAAGGTTTCGCCATGTTGCCCAGGCTGGTCTCAAACTCCTGAGCTCAAGCAATCCACCTGCCTCCGCCTCCCAAAGTGCTGGGATTATAGGCTTGAGCCATTGCAACAGCTGTCTTTTCTTTTTAAGACTGACTTACGGTTTATTGTGTGTGTATATCACATTTTCTTTCTTCATTCATCCATTGATAGACATTTGGGTCTTTCCAGGCTGGCAAAATTTTGACTTTGGTTTGTCTCTGGATGAGGAACAACGAAAGACAACTGAACTGGGAGGGTTTAGGGACCCAGAGATATCAGTTGTCCCATTTCCAAGATAAGTGACCATTGACACTTGCATCTTTTTTTTTCTTTCTTCTTTTTTTTGAGACAGAATCTTGCTCTGTCACCGACACTGGAGTGCAGTGCCAGTGACTTGGCTCACTGCACCCTCCACCTCCCGGGTTCAAGTGGTTCTCCTGCCTTAGCCTCACAAGTAGCTCGGACTGCAGGCATGCACCACCATGCCCCACTGATTTTTATATTTTTAGTAGAGATGGGGTTTCACTATGTTGGCCAGGCTGGTCTCAAACTCCTGGCCTCAAGTGATCCACCTGCCTTAGCCCCCCAAAATGCTGGGATTACAGACAGGCGTGAGCCACTGTGCCCGGCTACAAGAGTACCTTTCTGTGCCTTGGTTCCAATATCAACCTGGTGACAGTAGCAGTGCTCCCTCTCGAGGCTGCTGTGTGGATTCAGTGAGAGACTGGCTGGGAGGGTGAAGCCGGAGGCTTTGTGAGTTGTGAAGTGCACTCATGAGCCACTGTCATCCTGGTCAGGCACAGAGCAGGTCTTCATCAGTCATAGGTATGAGGGTTGGTAGGGCACAGCCTTCTTCTGTCCAACTGGCCTTTCATGGTCTGGAAGGAGCCAGAGGGGCTCACCTGTGATTCTACCTGCCAGAGGGTTCCCTCTCCTGCAGAGTTTCTGGGGCCAGCTCCAGGAAAAGGTGGCAAGCATGTGTCCTGGCTCTCGGTGGCCTTCTCTGAATGTGCGCTGACTCCTAGCAATTAGTGGTAGGGAAGGCAGGAGACTCATGGCCTCCTGTAATTCTGTCTCCTTGGTCTACTTCTTTGGTGCTCCAGGAAATGAAGCCAGTAGGATGACATGGGCAGCCTCCTGGGTGGCTGACTCAGAGCAGAAAGTCAATCTAACATTCATGAAGTCACACTTGCCTTCATTAGGCTAATTAACTTTCTATGTGAAAGTGCTCTGTGAGCAAGTGACTTAGGAAATCCATTATCAGGCCGGCGTCCGTTTTGTGTGCAGCAGTGCTTATAATACTGTGCTGTACATTTCCATATTCACCAATTAAGTGTGCTTAATTATTATTATTTTTGAGACAGAGTCTCGCTGTGTCACCCAGGCAGGAGTGCAGTGGCTCAATCTCAGTTCACTGCAACCTCTGCCTCCCGGGTTCAAGCGATTCTCCTGCCTCGGCCTCCTGAGTAGCTGAGACTACAGGTGCGTGTCAGCGCGCCTGTAGTCTAATTTTTTGTATTTTTAGTAGAGATGGGATTTCACTGTGTTGAAATGTTCTCGATCTCCTGACCTCGATCTCCAGGATGTTCTCTATCTCCTGACCTCGTGATCCACCTGCCTCAGCCTCCCAAAATACTGGGATTACAGGCATGAGCCACTGTGCCCGGCCAGGTGCTTAATTATTAACTTCGGGCTGGGTAACTAAGGAAGAGTTGCATTCAACATGCTTTATTTAAGAATTTTAAGGCCATTTGTTAATATGGTAAATAATCATACTCTTAATCTTAACTTGTGATCTGTATTCTATATTACATGGAAGAAAAGCTGAGGCCCAGCGTTTGGTTTATTGAAGGTCACAGGGATTGAGATTGAGGGGGAGTCAGAAAGAACAAGCAAGAGGCCCTTTTCTTTAACACCAAGTTAGATTTCTATTTTTTGTTATTTTTTTTCTGGTTTTTATAAATGGGTTTTTGAAAATTTTAAGTAATACAAGCTCATGGGAAATTTACAAAGATAAATTTAAGAACCAAATAATTTAAAACTGTCTATCAACCAATGAATGGGTAAAGAAAATGTGGTATATACATACAACAAAATATTATTCAGCCATAAAAAAGAAGGAAATCCTAAACTGGGTAGGGTGGCATATTCCTGCAGTCCCAGCTACTTGGGAGGATTGCTTGAGCTCAGGAGTTTGGGGTTTTATGGTGTGCTATAATCTCTCCTGTTAATAGCTATTGCACTCCAGCCTGGGCAGCATAGCGAGACCCTGTCTCTAAAAAACAAACAAAAAAGGAAATCCTCCCATATGGAATAACATGGATGAACTCGTAGGACATTATGCTACATGAAATAGACCAGTCACAGAAAGGCAAATACTGCATGATCTCACTTATATAAGGTACCTAGAGTAGTCAAATTCATAGACGCAGAGAGTAGAATGGTAGTTGCCAGCGTCTGAGGAGAGGAAGCAGTGGGGAGTTAGTAATCCATGGGCAGAATGTTTTAGTCAAGTGAGATGAATAAGCTCTGGAGATCTGCTATACAACGTTGTACTTATAGTCAACAATAACATATTTTACACTTAAGTTTTGTTAAGAGGGGAGGTCATATGTACGCTTATCACAATAAAATTTTTAAAAAGTCAAATAGTTTAAAAGTATTTAAAATGACAAGTACATTGTTTCCAGCTATAAACACGTTTTAGTTTTGCTATTTTAGAAAATGGAACCTGAACCTATATGTTGCAGGTTTGTTCCTGCCGCTGGGAAGGGTCCCACCTTCATCCTGGACACCTTTGCTTAACTTCTGCCCTTGTGTTCTCTCCTAGGCTGGATGTGGCCAGACTTTTCAGCGTGTGTAAAGTGCTGGCTGGTGTGGGGCGTTTCCAACTGACACACACAGTGGCCCCTGCAAAAGGCTGCTTTTTATAAGAATGTCTGCCCACATGGTTAGGTTCCCGGGCTAGCCCACGAACAAAGCATGATCTACCATGCAGCTGAATTTCTGAGCTTTGTCCTGCTAGGCCTACCAGCTACAGCACCTGCGCTTGTTGGGGAACTTATGAAGGCCAGAGCCTCACTTCATCCCGCAACCCTCGGTAATGAACTCCATTGTACAGATGAGAAAATTGAGGCCCACAGAGGCCTTAGTTCCTCAGGGTCCTATGACTAACAGATTCAAATCTAGGCCACTTGGCTCTAAGCTTTATGTTAAAGTACTGCTTTTTGACAGTTCACCACACAGTGGGCCTATTCTGGAGTTAAATAGGCTTTTTGAGTTAAGTAGGCTTTTGAGCCTACTTAACCTTGGAATCTAAGCATTTTGTAAATGCTTTTTTTTTTTTTCCTTTTAAGTGGGAAAACCTGTCCCCGGCATGCCAAGAAGGAACACTTCATATTTTCAAAGGCTTGAGAGGAGCCTCCCTGCAGCTTGGTTTGAAGGAGGCTTTTGTGTGTGCAAGAACGGTTGTATCTGGAGGGCTTCCTGGCACTGACCCATGTGAAGCCCATTTGTCCAGGACCCTGTGGGTGACACCGCTGTAGACTCTTGTAGGAGGTGTGGAGTGGTGGTTTCCATCACCTCACCAGTGTCCTGGGTGTGCTCTTACCTGGTCGTATGGCTCAGGGGTGGTCACCGGGCTTGGCCGAACCCCCACACAGCTGGAAGCTGGAGCTGAACAGATGGGCAGGGTTTCAGAAGGTAGAGGTTTTATTTTTAGCACTGCAGCCTCTGCTGTTTTGTCATTATGATCACCCATGAGGCTGCTTGCTTTCCTGCCATCGAGCAAAGGGGGTCCTGTGTCCTTCCTGGAACATCTCACTCCAGACTACAGTCCTTGTGTGTGCGTGCCTCTGTGTGTGTGTGTGTGTGTGTGTGTGTGTGTGTGTGCATGTGAGTGTGTGAGAGAGAAACATGCTGTTTCCGCTGTTACTGCTGGTGCCCACAACGGTCTTGTGCTTAGGCTGAACTGGACAGGGGTCTGTGCTGTGTGACCTTGGCAGGGTTGCTTCACCTCCCTAGGGTTTCATTTCCTCACCTGGCTAGTTGGGAGGATCACTCCTGCTCTGCCTGCTTCTCTGAATCTGGGGACATAGAGATTTGGGCCAACTTTTTCATCTACAGTGAGGGATGAGCATTGTGTGTGTGTGTGTGTGTGTGTGTGTGTGTGTGTTCATTAATTATTGCGATGCTAAGGTTGCTGTCAGTAGCTCATCTATTTTTTTCACCATTCCTCATGTTTCTACTTTTTCCTGTATTTTGGATTCTCCATTCAAAGGCAGGGAAAGAGGAGGAGATTGAAGGGAAAAGTACTCTAGTCCTTTTCAAACATTATCATGAAAGATTTATCAAGGGAGATCGAAACAGTCTCTTCTTCCCACCACCTACTGTTGTCCTGCAGAGTTTAAGAAAATACTCAAATTCTCTCTCTTCTGCTGGCATTAGATTCACAGCCCTGCCTTTGGTGGGAAGCAACCTTAGTGCATTGGCTCCATTCCCACAGTGGACATAATTGAGGCTCTGAGTGATCAGTGTATTTGTTCAGGATCAAACAGCCAGCAGGCACCAGAGCTGGAACTAGAATTGGATTTTTTTGACCCTACAGCCAGCATTCTTCTTTCTGTTGCTCAGTACACAATGGCAGGAATGAAGTAGGCATATGGCAGGGATTTGCCATGGAGGCTTTTGTGGGACTTGCCTCTTCCCTGTCTCTAAAATTTCAGGTTTGGCAAATATTGGTGAGGATGTGGAGAAATTGGAACCCTCATGTATTACTGGTGGGAATGTAAAATGGTTACAGCTGCAGTGGAAGACAATTTGGTGGTTCCTCAAATGGTTAAACACAAAATTACCATATGGCACAGCAGTTCCACATCTAGATCTAGGTCTGTACCCAAGAGACTTGAAAGCAGGGACTTGAACAGATACTTGTACATTAATGTTCATAGTTGTGCTGTTCACAATGGCCAAAAGGTTTAACTGATGTGTTCAGTTGATGAGTGGATAAACAGAATGTAGTCTGATCATATGCCATATTGTTTGGTTCCATCAAACTATATGTGTCAGTATTCTATTCCTCTTTATGGGCAAACAATATTGGCCAAGAATTGAATGAACCATGGATGAATCTTGAAAACATTTTAAATGAAAGAAGCCAGACACAAAAGGACAATATTGTATGATTCTACTTACATGAGGTGCCTAGAATAGGCAAATACATAGAGACAGAAAGTAGAATAGTGGTTATCAGGGGCTGGGGAGGGGAGACAGGGAATGAGTGTTTAGTTTTCTAATTAGGATGATGAAAATGCTCTGGAAATGGATAGTGGTGGTGGTACAACATTGTGAATATCCTTGATGCCACTAAATTTTATACTTATAAATGGTCAAAATGGTTTAAAAAAAAAGGAAAGAAAGAAAACAAAAGAATGACAAGAAACAAAAATCTCAGGCTTATAGGGCTGTTCATGAATACTGCTTAGAACCTCCAGTGGTGGCTAGGCACAGTGGCTCATGCCTGTAATCCCAGCACTTTGGGAGGCCGAGGCAGGTAGATCACTTGAGGTCAGGAGTTTGAGACCAGCCTGGCCAGCATGGTAAAACTCCATCTCTACTAAAGATACAAAAAATTAGCCAGGTGTGGTGGTGCGCGCCAGTAATGTGCCTGTAATCCCTGTTACTCTGCAGGCTGAGGCAGGAGAATTGCTTGAACCTGGGAGACAGAGGTTGCAGTGAGCTGAGGTTGCGCTATTGCACTCCAACCTGGGTGATGGGGCAAGACTCTGTCTCAGAAAATAAAAAAAGAACCTCCAGTGGCTCTTGGGGCCAGACCATACCTTGCTCTGTGTTTATGGAGCCCTGGCTGTCCCAGGCACTGGGAGAGGTGACCCCATATCTGTGGCCAAGCTGAGAGCTCCATAATCAGCAGTGTCTCTTTGGGCAGTGGAAGAGGGTGTTCCTGGCAGTTAACGGCCATGTCTGGTCACTGTGCATGAATGACATCTGTCTCTGGAACACTTGTGCACCTGATGTTGGGCATGTCCTTTTATGGCTCTCACTTGCTCTCAGTGAGTGGAAAGATAAATACCTTTTCAAAGAGCAGATGCCAACTGCCTGTGGTCCCCGGCATCCACAGCTGCAGAGCGAGTGAGAGACAGCTCTGTCGACGGGCAGGTGCTTCAGCCCTGGGGGAATCAGGCACTGAGTGTGCCGAGAACCCAGTAGGCTTCATGAAGACAGCCTGAATGTGGAGCAGGGTTCTGCCATGGACATGCTGTGGGACCCTGAGGAGATTACATGTTTCCTTTCTGCCTCTAGTTGGTCCTGAGATTTAAAGGAGAATGTATGTGAAAGGGCCCAGCACAATTCCTGACACCTCCCAGACCTTGATGTACACTTGGATTCATCCTTGTCCCTGGCCCATGTGATGGTCCCTTCCAGCAAGCTGTCACAGTCAACTGGGGGCTGCTTCTTCCATCAGGGTCTTGCATAGACACAGGCTAGGAGCTGCCCTGGAATGCCAGTGGAAGGTGTGGCTGGCTGGCAGGGCAAGGCCCTGTGATTGGGTTGGGGAATAAAGGTGATGTCCTTTAGGGATTCCAGATGGAACCAGACTCTCCCTCTGCCTCCTGGAGCCTCTGCTCCTAGGGCAAGCATGCAGGGGCTTGTGCGCTACCATATCTTTGTGTTAATTCTCTAGGGCTGCCGTAGCAAGCCAACACAACTGAATGGCTTAAAACAATGAAAATGTATTCTTTTGCAGTACTGGAGGCCACACATCCAAATTTTGGGTTTCACCAGTTTGGTTCCTTCTAGAGACTAAAAGAGTTGTCTGTTTCTGGCTTCCCTCCTGGCTTCTGATGGTTGCAGGCCATCCTTGGTGTTGTTTTCTTTTTTTTTTTTTTTTTTGAGACGGAGTTTCGCTCTTGTTACCCAGGCTGGAGTACAATGGCGTGATCTCGGCTCACCGCAACCTCTGCCTCCTGGGTTCAAGCAATTCTCCTGCCTCAGTCTCCTGAGTAGTTGTGACTACAGGCATGGGCCCCCGTGCCCAGCTAATTTTTTTGTATTTTTAGTAGAGACGGGGTTTCACCATGTTGACCAGTATGGTCTCCATCTCTTGACCTCGTGATCCACCCGCCTCGGCCTCCCAAAGTGCTGGGATTACAGGCTTGAGCCACCACGCCCGGCCCCTTGGTGTTCTTTGACTTGAAGACACATAATTCCAACCTCTGCCTAAGTTGTCACATGGCTTTCTCCTTCTGTGTCTATCTGCCTCTGTGACTTTTCTCTTGTAAGGACATCAATCATATTGGATTTAGAGTTCACCCTACTCCAGTGTGACCTCATCTTAACTAATGACATCTACAGTGATCCTATTTCCAAGTAAAGTCACATTCCGAGTTTCTGACAAGGATATGAGTTTTGGGAGGACATTCTTCAACGCAGTATAATCTCCATATTTGTTGAATGAATGAATGAATGAATGAATGAATGCATGAATGACTGTGAGAGGCATCCTCACATGTCTACTTAGGTGTATTGATGTAGAGTAGAAGGGAGGTTTGTCTCTGATGATCTAGGCATGCGAGGATAGGGGGTGGGGGACAGCACCAGGATCATCTCTTTTCCTGTCCAAGCCTCTCCTATTTCTGTCCTCTACACCCTAAGCCTAGCACTCTGGCCACCTTCTCGTTCAGCCAGTTTTTCAGGTAAAAGCAATTACATTTATTACAGGGAAAGTCATGTTACAGGGCTGCTGTTCTCATCTTCCTTTCTGCCCAGCGTTTCAAAGCTCTCTTTTGTTTCTCTTCCCTTTACCCTTGGAGCCAAGAAGGACATAGGGATGGCTTGGTGGCCTTGGACAGATCACTACCCGCACTGTGAACCTCAGCTTCTGTTTGCAAATGAAGGAGGCAGAGCTGGGTGTTTCCTCAGGTCTTTTCCAGGTCTATAATTATTTCTGCTCTTTTACTGCTGAGATAATTGTGGGCCAGGAAAGTGTGCCCTTTGGTCCCACACAAGGCAGCAGTCAAATCTATAGGCCCTCATTTCCAGCCTGTCCCCATATGCTCTGTGCCACCTCCTGCAGGAAGCCCTCTGGGATTAGCATGATTCATATGTCATTCCCTGGGGTCCTCACTGTGTGCTGTGTGTGACACATTAATTCACAAGTACTACTAGACTGGGCAACATATTGAAACCCCATCTCGGCAAAAAATTTAAAAAATTAGCTGTGTGGTGGTGTGCACCTGTAGTCCTAGCACTTTGGGAGGCCAAGGTGGGAAGGATCACTTGAGCCCAGGAGTTTGAGGCTGCAGTGAGCTATGATTTTACCACTGCACTCCAGCTTGGGCAACAGAGCAAGGAAAAAAAAATCGCAAGTACTAGCCTGCTATTCAGATGGTACACAGTAGTGTGTGTGTGCATGTGTGTGTGTTGTTTTTCCTGTGTTCCTTTCCTCCATAGGCAAGAACTGTGTGCATTTTTCTGTGTCTTTGCATTCCCCCAATAAGTACCCAGCACAGGACTCATTATGCTGGGTTGTGAGCCAGCCTCAAACAAATAGGTAAATAGTAGGAGATCTACTAGAAGAAAAAAGAGAAAAAATGCAAAAAAACCAACTCAGATGCTTTCAATTGATGCCAGAAAAGCATTTGATAAAGTTTACTATCCATTACTTTTTATTTTTTTTTAGAGACAGGACTCCCATGTTGTCCAGGCTGGCTTTGAACTCCTCGGTTTAAGTGATTATCCTTGCCTCAGCCTCCTGAGTAGCTGGGACTACGAGTGTGCACCACCATGCCCACCTCATTACTCTTTTTTTTTTTTTTTTGAGATGGAGTTTTGCTTTTGTCACCCAGGCTGGAGTGCAGTGGCAGTGATCTAGGCTCACTGCAATCTCTGCCTCCTGGGTTCAAGTGATTCTCCTGCCTCAGCCTCCTGAGGAGCTGGAATTACAGGTGCCCACCACCACACCCAGAAAATTTTTGTATTTTAAGTAGAAATGGGGTTTCACCATGTGGGCCAGGCTAATCTTAAATTCCTGACCTCAGGTGGTCCACCTGCCTCAGCTTCCCAAAGTGCTGGGATTAGAGGTATGAGCTACCACATCCAGCCCCAGCCTCATTACTCTTAAAAACATAGAGACTGAGGGATAGGCAAAGATTTCAACATGATTAGCACTATCTCCAATCAGTAGCTACTTTATCCTTTTTTGTTTTTTTTATTTTTTAAAAATTGAGGCAGGGTCTCATTTTGTCACCCAAGCTGGAGTACAGTGGCATGATCTTAGCTCACTGCAACCTCCATCATCTCTGCTCAAGTGATTCTCCCACCTCAGCCTCCTAAGTAGCTGGGACTACAGGTATGAACCACCATGCCCAGCTAATTTTTTTTTTTTTTTTAATGGAGAAAGGGTTTTGCCGTGTTGCCCAGGCTAGTCTTGAATGCCTGAGCTCAAGTGATCCACCTTGGCCTCCCAAAGTGGTAGGATTATAGGCATGGGCAAACACACCCGACCACTTTATCCTTAATATTCAAACACCCTAGTAACATTTTCCGAAGTATGTTTGAGGAACACTGAATGCTCCTGGGTATTGCATTAAAAAAGCATTCCGGAGCCGAATAACTTTTAGAAAGCACTGCTGGTCTAAGACACATTCCTTTTAATGTCTGTTGCAAGACAAGCATACCTTCTCTCCCATTAGTCTTGATCATTATTCTAGATTCAAGCCAATGCAACAGGCTAGGAAAAAGAGACAGGGCATAACTCACAGATAGGAGGTTGCAAATTGAATGTTTTGGGCGGATACAGTGGTTTTCTTTGGTTCTCAATGTAGAAAAGTCATTAGAATAAGACACCATAGCAGCCTGTTGCAAAATAAGTAGGCAAACACCATTATTTTTCTGTGTGTCAGTGGAAACCACTGGTGAATTTGATGGGAAGGAGCACCTCTGACACCTGTTTACTTAGGGGTCAACAAGCCAGTGACCTTATTTTCTGGTTAGAAATGAGTAACATCCAGACAGTTCAGGCAGCTGCCGGCCCCTCCTGGGCCCTCTGCGATCTGGACTCCTAGGAAATGGAGGGCAGTGATGTAAGTGGTATAATGCAGGATGTTATCTCTCAGCTGAGGACTCTTCCAGAATGTTTTGAACACATTTGTGCACTATTAAGTCATTATCACAGAGTCTGGAAGTCCATTATTTCAAGCTCAACTCATCCTGGATGATGGATGCAACTTGAGGAGGGATGAACCATTCGGGCATTCTCCGAGGACAGGGTTCTCAGAAATTCCCTGTTGCTTTGTGGTCCCTTCCCCTGGCATCCCCTAGTCTACCGTGTTAAGTGGGAGCAAGGGCAGCATCTGGACAAGACCCCAGTGAACAGAGTCTGGTGGTTGGAAGTAAATCTTTCACTCCTGCTGGAAACCAGAGCACAGACATTGCTTTATCACTGCCGTCATTCATGCACGCTTCATCACATTTCCTCAGTCATTATCCTGATCTTTCTCAAAGGCAATTCTTGTCTCTCAATCAGCAGAGAACCCTAGAGATAATTCAGTCTTTGAGGGATTGCTGAGTCATTCAGCTGACTGGGGCTACCGTGATGAAGCTGAAGTTCCAATGTCATGAACCAGGCTGTTCTCAGAGGCCACGGAAGGGGCAGATGGATATGTGTCTGCCAGATGTCCCTCAGGCTGAACCCGTCGTGCTGGCTATACTTCCTAAGTCATCCTCCCTCCTCCCTAGTTCTTTTTCTTTTTTCTCCACAGTGTGGTTTTGCTACTTTTAATTTTCTACCTTATTTTAACCATAGTGGTTTGCATGACCACCAGAGGGGTCAGTGCAGTTCCTCTAGGACTAAAGCCCTCTGTCTTTGTGACAGCTTTAACCCCTGAAGCTTGGTGGTCTGATCTGCTAGTTGGCCCTCTTCTAAATGGTGGGGGTTGTAGTCAGCGTGCTTGCCAGACTGGGTTGTAGAGAGTAGTAGAGCAAGAGTGACAAATTAATAGGTTAGGTGTTCCCAAGCTTACCCAAGGATATGCATCAATCCCTGCAGAGCCCTTAGCAGTTATTCAACTCACTGAAGGGTCTGCTTATTTTTTATATCTTCCATCTGATTATTTAGGAATATGAGGGTCACGAATTAAAAGGTAGGCCCTAATATGGTTTTAAGGAATGGATTTTAAACTTGTTTGGACCATACATTTTTTGTTTTTTTTTTTTTTTTTTTGAGACGAAAAGTCTTTCTCTGTCACCCAGGCTGGAGTGCAGTGGCACGATCTTGGCTTACTGCAACCTCCGCCTCCCAGGTTTAAGCGGCTCTCCTGCCCCAGCCTCGTTAGTAGCTGGTATTACAGGCATGTGCCACCATGCCCAGCTAATTTTGTGTTTTTAGTAGAGACAAGGTTTTACCATGTTGGTCAGGCTGGTCTCAAACTCCTGACCTCAGGTGATCCAGCTGCCTTGACCTCCCAAAGTGCTGGAATTACAGGCGTGAGCTACCGTGCCTGGCCTGGACCATACATTTTCTTTGCATTCTGCTATTCCAAAAGAAATATTAAATATTGTCATTTTTAACATAAAATAGTAGAATTGAAATTTTAAAAACCCTTGTTATACCTGTAGCATCAACTTAAATGAACTATCAGTGGTGTACATTGTCCTTTGATATGACTGAGTCTGCTTTTTGTACCCAGGTATCAATTATACCTAACTTCTTCCTTCTCTAGCAATTCAAGACTCACAATTTTCTAGGATTCAAAGAGCATTGTTTTTTGAGTGCTTTAGAATCATTTACTCATTCATGCTTTCTCTTACTTAAAAAAAAAAAAAATTAACATTTGGGTTGTCGAGGTGGGCAGATTACTTGAGCCCAGGAGTTTGAGACCAACTCGGGCAACATAGCAAGACCTCATCTCTGCAAAAAATACAAAAATTGGTTGGACGTGGTGACACATTCCTGTAGTCCCAGCTACTTGGGAGGCTGAGGCAGGAGAATCAAGGGAGCCTGGGAGGTCGAGGCTGCAATAAGCTGTGATGGCACCACTGCACTCCAGCCTGGACTACAGAGAGTTACGCTGTCTCAAAAAACAAACAAACAAAAAACAATTAACAAAATACTGAAAAGGCTGTGCATAACATTGCACCAGACATTAGCAAGAATCTAAAGATAAATTAGATATATTCCTTATGGAACACACAGACTCATAGATTCCAGCTAAGTAATAAAAATAAAAATCACATATTATATTTTAAATATTATTTGGGTAGGTAAGTAATGCATTATACTTGGTACCAAAGTGAAAAACAGCTACAGGCAAACATAAGACTTCCTGCCACCCCTGTCTTCAGTATCTTAGTTCTCCTTCCCAGAGACGGCGATGGTTGCTGGTTTTGTGTGTCTTCTTTCAGGGAGATTCTCTGTATATATTAATGTATATTACTTTAAAAAAACTTTTTTTTTGAAATGGAGTCTCATTCTGTTGCCCAGGTTGGAGTGCAGTGGTGTGATCTTGGCTCACTGCAGCCTCTGTCTCCCGGTAGCTGGGATTCAAGCAATTCTCCTGTCTCGCTCTCCCAATTAGCTGGGATAACAGGTGCACACCACCATGCTTGGCTAGTTTTTTGTATTTTTAGTAGGGACAGGGTTTCACCATGTTGGCAAGGCTGGTCTTGAACTCCTGACCTCAGGTGATCCACCCAAAGTATTGGAATTACAGGTGTGAGCCACCATGCCCAGCCACTTTTTTGTTTTTGTTTTTGTTTTTTTGAGACGGAGCTTTGCTCTTGTTAGCCAGGCTGGAGTGCACGCGATCTTGGCTCACCGCAACCTCCGCCTCCTGGGTTCAGGCAATTCTCCTGCCTCAGCCTCCTGAGTAGCTGGGATTACAGGCACACACCACCATGCCCAGCTAATTTTTTGTATTTTTAGTAGAGACGGGGTTTCACCATGTTGACCAAGATGGTCTCGATCTCTTGACCTCGTGATCCACCCGCCTCGGCCTCCCAAAGTGCTGGGATTACAGGCTTGAGCCACTGTGCCTGGCCCCAGCCACTTTTTAAATTTTAAATTAAAAAAATTTTTTTGAGGCAGAATCTTGCTCTGTTGCCCAGGGTGGAGTGTGGTGGTGTGATCTCACTACAACCTCTACTTCCTGGGTTCAAGCAATTCTTGTGCCTCAGCCTCCCAAGTAGCTGGGAGTATAGGAATGTGCCCCCACATCTGGCTAATTTTTTTTTATTTTAGTAGAGCCAGGGTTTCACCATGTTGGCTAGACTGGTCTCCAACTCCTGGCCTCAAGTGATCTACCTGCCTCAGCCTCCCAAAGTGCTGGGATTATAGGTATGGACCAACGTGCCCAGCCTAAAAATTTAATTTAATTTTAATTTTTTTTTGGTTTGTTTTAGAGAAAGGGTTTGCTCTGTCACCCAGGCTAGAGAGCAGTGATGTGATGATAGCTCACTGCAGCCTCGAACTCCTGGGCTCAGGCAATCCTCCCGCCTCAGCCTCTTGAGTAACTGGGACTACAGGCATGTGCCGCTGCACCTGGCTAGTTTTTTTTACTTTTGTAGAAATGAGGTCTTGCTATGTTGCCCAGGCTGGTCTCAAATTCCTGGCTTCAAGCATTCCTCTCATGTCGGCCTCCTAGAGTGTTGGGATTATAGGCATGATCAACCTAGCCTGGCCTGTATTACTTAAAAACAAAACTAAACACAAATGGCTGCCTATTGTTGTGCATCTGCTTTTTTGACTTCACAATACATAAATCCTGCAGATAGTTCTCTGTTGGCTCATGTAGAGTTGCCCAGTGTTTGTAACGTTGGGCTTAGTATTGTGCTTATGAATGGACCATCACGTATTAAACCAGGTCCCTGTTGAGGGAATTTTAGATTGTAATAGCAGAAAATGGGAAGCAAACAGTGCTGTAGTGAGCATCTTGGTAAGTAGGTTTTCATGCAAATATACTCTCATGTCTGTGGAATAAATTTCCAGAAGTAGAATTGCTGGGTCAAGGAGTGTTTTTGTTTTATTTTTGTTAGCAATTGCTAAATTACTCTTCATAAAGGTAGTACCAATTTACACTCCTACTTACAATGTGTGAGTGCGAGGCAGTGGTTTTTAACCTCAAAACCCCAGGCAAGGAAGAGCTTTTAAGTAAAATAAAAATCTAGAGAAAACTCCTATGTGAGAGCCCTTTCTACCGCAAAGGGCAGGCTGTAGGGTAGTTCCTGGCATAGACAGTTAAGACTGTTCATTCCCTTTAGCTGCCAACTTGCACATGACAGGGTCTCTTGGGTTTTTGGATTCCTATAGTCAGGTTGTGGTTTGGAATTTTGTTCCTGGTAAAAGGTGGGGGCAGCAGCTGCCTTGCCCCTCCTCTGTCAACTGGTTCATCACTGAGTAGCTAAGAAACACCAGATGCTTACCTTTAAGGAGCTTATGTTTTTGGGGGAGCTCAGATGTGACCAGGGGCCTATGAACAGGCTCGTGACTTTGATTTCCCAGATATGTAAATTGATGTCATTTCTTTCTTTCTTTCTTTTTTTTTTTTTTTTTTGAGATGGTCTGGCTCTGTCACCCAGGCTGGAGTGCAGTAGCTCAATCTCAGCTCACTACAACCTCTGCCTCCTGGGTTCAAGTGATTTTCCTGCCTCAGCCTCCTGAGTAGCTGGGATTACAGGCATCTGCTACCATGCCCATCTAATTTTAGTGTTTTTCGTAGAAATGGAGTTTCACCATGTTGGCCAGGCTGGTCTCAAACTCCTGACCTCAGGTGATCCACCTGCCTCGGCCTCCCAAACTGTGGGGATTACAGGTGTGAGCCACAGCGCCTGGCCTCAATTGACATCATTTCTAAAGAGGTTCTCCAGAGGGCTGGAGGGAGGAAGAATGGAAAGTTAGTGTTTGATAGGTACAGAGTTCAGTTTGGGGAGATGAAGTTCTGGAGGTAGATGGCAGTGATAATTGTGAATGCCCTTCAAACCACTGAACTACACACTTAAAAATGGTTGAAATGTTAGCTGGGCATGGTGGCACACACCTGTAGTCCCAATTATAACACTTGTGAGTCTGAGGTAGGAGGATCACTTGAGCCTGGGAGGCAGAGGTTGCAGTGAGCCAAGATGATGCCACTACACTCCAACTTGGGTGACAGCAAAACCCTGTCTCAAAAACAAACAAACAAACAAACAAACAAAAGGTTAACATGGGGGTATGGTGGCCCAAGCCTGTAATCTTAGTGACTCAGGAGACAGAGGCGGGAGGATTGCTTGAGGCCAGGAGTTAGAGACCACCCTGGACAACATAGACCTTATCCCTACTAAAAAAAATTTTTTTTTAAAGTCAGGTGTGAGGCCAGGCGTGGTGGCTCATACCTGTAATGCTGACACTTTGGGAGACTGAGATGGGCAGAATGCCTGAACTCAGGAGTTTGAGACCACCCTGGACAATATGGTGAAACCCTGTCTCTACTAAAATACAAAAAACAAACAAACAAACAAACAAACAAACAAAAAAACAACTGGGCATGGTGGCGGTGCCTGTAATCCCAGCTACACAGGAGGCTGAGGCACGAGAATTGCTTGAACCCAGGAGGCAGAGGTTGCAGTGAGCCAAGACCATGCCACTGCACTCCAGCCTGGGCAACAAAGTGAAACTCTGTCTCAAAAAAAAAGAAAAGTCCTGGTGGTAGTGCCTATAGTCCCACCTACCCAGGAGGCTGAGGCAGGAGGTTTGCTTGAGCCAGGAATTCAAGGTTGCAATGAGCTGTAATCCTTCCACTGCACTCTAGCCTGGGTGACAGAGTGAGACTGTGTCTCAACAACAACAACAAAGAGATAAAAAAGTTAATATGGTAATTTTTATCTTATGCATAGTTAACCACAAACAGTAAAAAGGCATAATTCACTGTAGCTATCATCTCATGAACAAAAGGAACACTAAGAAGTAGGAAAGATCTAAGAATAAAGAAACTAAGTGGAGCCTTTTGATTTTTGTTTGTTTTGACACACGGTTTTGTTCTGTTGCCCAGGCTGGAGCACATAATAATGGCCCACGGCAGCCTCAAACTCCTAGGTTCAAGAGATCCTTCTATCTCAGCCTCCTAAAATGTTGGCATCACAAGTGTGAGCCACCGTGCCCAGCCAAAGTCGAGCTCTTTGAGTAGCTTGGCCCATTAGCCATGTTCTTATTTCTCCTTGAATTGGCGAGAGCTTGGCCAGGCGTGGCGCTGACCTGATCACTGAGGTTTGGGAGTCAGTGGAGAGGCCTCTGAGGGCTGGAGCCAGAGATGACTCCCTAGAGAAGGAGCCTGGGCTGGGCCTGCAGCAGCTGTGTATTCTAAGAAAAGATTCTGTTCTCTAACTTGGGAGACCTGGGGCTGTCTCATTTCTCTGTGTTTAAACAAGAAATGTGTCCCTGGCCTGCTGCCGGATGTTTTGGAGGCTGGTTCAAGTGAAGCACCCAGTGATCTGGGTGTGGTCTTCGTTACGATTTTCCATTTTCCCCAGGGGCTCAGATAACTTTTGCAAAAAGAGCCGGTGAGCAGAGCAGATGTTTGTTTAGAATGACATGGCAACTCAGAACAGGTGCTCAGAGAGGTTGTCCCTGCCCGGGCTTTGGGATCTGACCGGCAGGGAGGAGCTTTGCAGAGGTATTGCTTGGCCTCTGCATAGCCATCTTGCTTCACTAAGGTGCTGGGTGTTTTACCAGTGAAGGTCATCATCCCAGACTGTAATTACTCTCAGGAAACACGTGCCACTAAGTCTCAATGCCTTTAGAGGGTGTGGAAGCGAGCTTACTCTCACTGTGGCCAGGGTGTGACTGACAGTGAATTGGCTTTATGCCACATCTGGCTGAGGGCTCTGACTCTTCCATGATCCACTCTCCATATGAGAGAGGTCTGTAGTCATCACTATATTGCAGAGAGAGGCATAGTCTTCTAGAAGACCAAGGAACCTCAATTGAGCTCTTGACCACAGGGAGTCTGCTGCCCTAGGCCAGTGCCTCCCAGCCAACTTGTGACTGTTAGACCTGGAGGCTGCTTAGACCCCTGTTGTCTTAACCCTCCTTTCATAGCCAAAACACAGATTGTAGGAGGTGAGGGGCCATCCAAGCTCATAGCCAGTGGGAGTCAGAACTGGCTCTTGAACCCAGTCTGTGAACTCAGGTCCTGTCACCATTGGGGCATTTTAAATCTTAGAGGGTGTTAGTTATAAGGTGACTTTAAATCTGTGGGTTCATATTTGACAAAACCAAAGCCAGGCCTTTGCTGCAGGTGTGCCTCTGAAAGGCCTTGTCAGCCATGAAGTAAAACCCCAGCAGGCCATGCAGGCACCTGTGATGAGTTTCCCTTTGACTCACTGGGTTGTCAAGGAGGTAACACGATTTCACCATATTCACAGGGCAGTATGGTTGCTGAGCTGACACAGCCTCCTCATGTGGGTGGCAAGCGTATGCTTCCCATTAAGAAAATTGCTACCTTTGAACAGGCTCCCAGCAGAACTTTTTCTCGCTTACTAAAATTAAGAAAATAAAACAAGACACCCAACAACCCAAACTAAAAAAAAAAAGAAAAGAAAAGAAAAAAGAAGAAATATTGAACATCGACCCAGAAAAAAAAAAAAAAAACCAAAAACCTCTTTATTTAGCCTGGTATTAGTATTCATTGGAGCCACATGGACAGAACAAAGAAATTCTCACTTAGATGAGGTTAAGATCGCCATCCTGTAGCCTTCTAGATAGAGCACAACCTGTAGTTGTGCTACCTAATCCTTGTCCCTACCTCATGAACATGACAAAGCTTAGGCAGAAACTGCTTCAAACACAAGTAAACTGTGCTGAATTTGCCTCTGAGAATTCTCAGCGGTCCCAGGAGATCATTGGAGAAATTCCCCCAGGTGGCCACAGAATCAGAGCTGTCTTGCTGTGTTAAGTCTTGTTGGAGCACTTGAGTCCTGAAGAGGCCCTTGATAAGGGGAATAGTTAGACTTGTCATCAACGCTGAGCCCAGATAAGTCTGGGAGTGGGAGCTGGAGATTTCTGCCCCTGACGTGCAGGTGACTGAAGCTGACAGTGGGCACAAGCCACAGGGACACAGCCGAGTGGCACTGTTTCACTTCCCTGCAGCCTGGCCTCCATCAGTACTAAGGCACAGCATTTGTGGAAGGGCCATGTGTTTGACAATACTTACCGCATCCAGTAGCCAGATGGTCTAAACAACCCATCAGTGGTATGGTATGTAAATATTTTCCGTCATTATCATGGTGCTGCCGTACTGACATTAACGAGGATGAAGAATTACTCTTGAAGAGCTCTCTGTTAAGAGCCAGTCAGGCTGCAGGCAGGGCTGCAAAGCTGTCCCTACACCCTGGAGGCTGACAGCTTTCCAGGCTAGCTTGGTCTCCTCTTGCTGCCTTCCGCCCAGGTACACATTCCCTTACATGGTGGCCCTGTGGACATTCCCCTCAGAGCTCTTCCCAAGTACCACGTTTGTTTCTCATCATGCACTAATATGTTTTCCACTGTTGGCAAGAGCTTTGTGACCCAGCATATTTCCCTCTTTGCTTTGCCAACCAGGAAGCACACAGCTAAGATTTTTACTCATTTTGCTTATAGATTGTTCTCAATTAGAAGCCTTGGTATAGATTTTCTCCTTCCTGTTTGGTTGCTTTCTTTCTATGCTCTCATGTTTGGTGGGAAAATGTGAACCTATGTTGTAAGGTTTTTGGAAGCAGGTAGTATGGATAGAGCTTGAATAACATGAACAGGTTCCCATCATGATCACAGGGTACAGAACTGGTCTGTATCCAATCTTCCTGAACTGTCACCTAGACTGGTAGTTCTAAGAAGGCTAAGATTAGACCTCAGCCTAATTCTCCTATGTGTCTCCTACATATCTGACACTTAGTATCAATTTGGTGGGATGTATTAGTTAAGTAATGCCAACTGCTAGACAATCCTCTAGTCTCAGTGGCTTATCACAATAAAGGCTTATCCCCTTGTTTTAGTTGAATTGGATGTTCTGTGAGTGACCTCCATGTGGTGAATTGGGGACCCAGGATCCTTTCACACTGTGGCTCTCCCACCGCCTGGAGTCCTCCAGTGAATCTATGTAGTCAGCTGGCTGGTAAGCAGAGAAAGAGGGAGCGTAGGAGATTGTGTGGGGCATTTTTGGGGCCAGGCTTGAAAGTGGTAGACCTCCCCTTCTCATAGAACTAGTCCTGTAGCCTCACCTAGAGTCCAGGGGGCTAAACATGTGATTTAGAAAGAGGAAATTGGACCATGCCAGAGTCTGCCACAGTGAGATATTGAACAGTGAAGGAACAAATCCATGAAGGACACAGAGAGTGGAGCAGGGCTCCAGGGGCACACATCTGAGGAGCCCAATGAGTGCATCTGCCTTGCAAACCTAGATGCAAGTAATTGGACTTGGTGCAGGGCTTTGGATTACACGTCAGCATTCCCTTCTGTCCAAACCTTAGGATTGTAGAATGTTGGAGCTGAACCAAGATCCCTTTCAAAGACTGTTGAGCTCAGCCTCCTTACTCTACAGATGGGGAAACAGAGGCCCAGGGAGCAGAGCTGATTTACCCAGAGTCAGCAGCCAGAACTCTAGTCTCAATCCCTTGCCAGTTATCACTTCACTGCACTCAGGGAATCCCATCCATATCTCTGTCCACAGTGTGCAAACCCCTGCTCCGCACAGAGACATGGAGAGTCATGTAATTAAGTGACAGCTTGAGTTGATCATCTGATGGTTTGCTTACTCTATAGGATCATTGGAGAAATTCCCCAGCCTCACGACAACTGTATGAAACTCAGCACCGGCTTCATTTCAGCATTCACTCCATTGGGATATTGGAAGTGGAAGACCACTCTCTTCCTAAGACTCATTTAAGCACTAAGATCTCTCAATGGCTCTCATATGTGAGGATGCAAAAGGTCTTCATGAGTCTTATGACAGAAATAGAAATTCCGGCAAACCCACTAGAGAGCTTGGCCACCATCAGTTACCTATTGCTGCTTAACAGAGTGCTTCCAAACTTAGTGATGCAAAACACTAGCCGTTTTATTTATTTGCTCACAATGTGGCAATTTGGGCAAGGCCCAGTGGTGTTAGCTCATCCCTGCTCCACTGGTGTCAGCTGGAACAACTTAACTACTTGGGGTGCAGGACCCATTGACAAGGTGGCTGACTGCACTCCTGTGGCTGATGAGATGGTGCTGTGCTTGGCTGTATCTGCCAGGGCTGCTGGCCAGGACATTTGTTCTCCTCCTCATTACCCCTTGGGTGAGCTATAGGTGGTTGGCTTCTTACCTGGCTTCAGCTTCCCCAGAGTTCAAATGCAGATGCATCCAGGCCTCCACCACCACTTTGTTCTTGTTCTCTTTCTCCTTGCCCTTCCCCCCCTTTTAAAAACAAACAAACAAACAAACAAACAAGGTCTTGCTCTGTCACCAGGTTAGAGTTCAGTGGCATAATCATAGCTCACGGCAGCCTCAACCTCCCGGGCTCAAGCAATTCTCCTACGTCAGCCTCCTGAGTAGCTGAGACACAGGAATGTGCCATTGCACCTGGCTATTTTTTGTAGAGATGGCGTTTCTCTATGTTGCCCAGGCTGGTCTTGGACTCCTGGCCTCAAGTGATTCTCTTACCTTGGCCTCCTGAAGCACTGGGACTACACATTGGAGCACCATGCCTGGCCAGGATGTCCATCTTTTTTTTTTTTTTTTTTTTTTTTTTTTAGACGGAGTCTTGCTCTCGTTGCCCAGGCTGGAGTGCAGTGGCGCAATTTCTGTTCACTGCAACCTCTGCCTCCTGGGTTCAAGGGATTCTCCTGCCTCAGCCTCCTGAGTAGCTGAGATTACAGGTGCTTACTACCATGCCCAACGAATTTTTGTATTTTTGGTAGAGATGGGGTTTCACCATGTTGGCTTGGCTGGTCTCTGGGAAAAGATGTTAGCAGACCCACTCACACAAACCTCTCCAAAGCCTGGCTGTGCTCCTGGATGCCTCTGGAATATATGACTTTGCCAGGTTCTCATGGCCCAGGGAAAGTCCTACTGGAGCCACTCAAGGCAGACCCCAGCTGTTTCCTCCTTTGAAGAAGGCTGCATGCTTGTGCTGTGTTTTGTATTGCTGATGGTGGTGCCTCCTATTACATAATCTGTTATTCTGTGCTGCACAAGGCCCTGCTTACTTGTCAAAAGTTTCTAAAAGCCAGCTGTATCAGCTCCAGGCAACTGGGGGTGCTGCCTCTCCCTCATAGTATTAGTCACTCTGTACTTAGCTAAATTTAACTTTTTATCATCCAAATGATATTTTTGTGGGCTTGGGATTTTACATAATGCTACCAACTGCTGCAGGCTAAGAATTTCTCCTCTTTGTTATGTGTGTGTGTGTATGTGTGTGTGCTCATGTTGGGTTTTTTCCCTCTGTGAACTTCTGCATGCTCAAGAAAGCCTTGTTCAGTTTCTCTTCCGTTGCTCGGCTTTCCCAGGTCTGGGTTATATTCTTTGGTCTCTGCTTTTACCACTTGCCAGTGGAGAGAAAAATTGCTCCTAATAGCTTTCTAATGGTCCTGCAAATGCTTCCGCCTTCGCTGGAGGTCTCTTCACTTTGAAGGTCTCTGAGGGTTTCCCTGCTGTCTCCAATAGTCTGGGCTTCTGAAAGGGAAGCTCAGCTCTGGACTAGAGTGTTTGTTGAAGAAGCTGGAAGGGAAGGGGAGTAGGATCGTGAAACAAGAAATCCAGATAGCCAGGCTGCCCAAGGCATGGGGTCCACGATGCCAGCTCCTCCTCTCGGCCTGTGGGATGTTGGGTGGTGATGGAGTGTTCGGAGCTGTTCTTAAGAGAACACAGGGAGGTGGGTGGGTGAGAGGATGGAGACCTAGCCTCAGAGGGGCCTGGAGCAGCATGTGGGGAGCTGGAGACACAGCTCAGCCATTTGACTTTGAGGCCCCACTGCTCAGAGGCCATAGCACTCCTGGCCCTCATGCAGGGATCTCGGGTCTACAACGTAACTATACCTGGGACATGCCTTCCTTCATTTTCCTGAGGAGGAAGCTGAAGATCAGCTCAGTGAGGTGAAGCAGCGGTAGTAATCACAGCAGCAGCAAAACACTGAGCACTTAAACTGTGTGCCAGGCATGGTGCTAAGCACTTGCTTTTGTGAGCTCATCGACTCTTAAGCCATTCTATGAAGTAGGTACCAGTATGCACTCTTTTTTTAGATCAGGAAACCGAGTCCCAGAGAGCTTAAGCAGCTTGCTTGGGTGAGGTCTCAAAGCTGGGAAATGGAGGGCCACATTTTAGAACCCATTTACCGCCAGGACTCCTCTTGCCACCCAGTTCTGTGGTCTCTTTTAGGCTACAAGGCTTTCCAAGGGGCATACTGGGACAAAGGGCAGAGATGGCAGTTGTCCTGTGCTCCTTCCCCGGCATTATTGGGCTGATTCCGGCCTGATTCCAGCCTGATCTAGTTGCCAAGTTCCTCCCATGCAAGCTGTCTTTAAAATAAAGCAGGGTGTCTATGTATAGGCGGTCTCTGGGAGGGTTAGCCAGAAACTGGAATTTGCCTCTGGACAGGGAACTGGGTGCTGGGGAACAGGGATAAGAGAGAAACTCACTTTTACCCTCTACCAATTTTATCCTTTGAGTTTTCAAAGTTTTCAAAATATAGATGCATTATTTGTCTTAAATTAAGTGATGTTATCTTATTTAAAAATTAGGAACAACTAGGTATATACCCAAAAGAACTGAAAACAAATATCCATACAAAAACTTGTATAGCAATGTTCACAGTAGCACTTATTCACAATAGCAAAAAGGTAGAACCAACCCAGATGTCCATCTATGGATGAATGGATAAACAAGGTATGGTGTATATAATGGAATGTTACTCCATCATAAAAATAAATGAAGTACTGACACATGCTCTAACATTGGAGAACCTCAAAAACTTTATGCTGAGTGAAGGATGGCAGACACGAAAGGATACCTATTGTATGATTCCATTTATATGAAATATCTAGAATAGGCAAACCCATAGAAGCAGAAAGATTAGTGGTTGCCAGGGGCAGGGAGGAGGGGAGGATGGGAAATGACTGCTTATGGATACAAGTTTTGTGATGAAGATGTTCTGGTATCAGATAGTGGTGATGGTTGTACGACATTGTAAGTAGGCTAATAACCATTGACCTATACACTTTGAAAGGGTGGGATTTTGTTGAGTTTATAGATTGTCTTGCTGTGTCACTGAAGCTGGATGGAGTGCAGTGGTGGGATCACCCCGTTCACTGCAGCCTTGATCTCCCAGCCTCATGTTATCCTTCCAGCTCAGCCTCCTGAATAGCTGGGGTTACAGACATGTGCCACCACACCCAGCTAATTTATGAATTTTTGTAAAGATGGGGTTTCACTATATTGCCCAGTCTTATCTTGAACTCCTGAGCTCAAATGAATCCTCCTGCCTCAGCCTCTCAAAGTACTGGGATTACAAGTTGGCACCTGGCTAAAAGGGCAGGTTTTATGGCATGTGAATTATATCTAAATTAAAAAAAATTAGAAACCATGCCTCCAGATGAGTCAGAGGCCATGGTCTGTTGTCAGCACTCTGGACAGTTTGCCATGGTGCTACCTACCATACGTATGGGTCTCTCTCTACCCATTTCTTAGCCACCTGCCTCATGGTCGCCATGTCAACGGAGGCTGGAGACAGCAGTGTTTAACTTCGGCAGTACTACCCACTCATTTGGAACTTATACTTTCCACAGGGGCCAGCCTGAGACATGTGGACGTCTGGGCAGGCTAGTAGCTGGCACCTCATCAAACTGGTATTCTTTAAGTGTTTGACATTTATTTAGTGGGGATGAGGAGAGACTGATATTCTATTAATAGGAATTATATAGAGAAACAGATTCACTTGGTAATTCACTTCCATGGACTGAAACAGAGTCAAGGATCTGAAAAATTTTTTAGGAAAGCTTTTTTGACTCTGTTGTTCTTGTCCTCTAAGGGATCTTTTTGTTTTGTTTTTCTTTCACCTGCAGTTTTCCAAATAATTCAAGAAGTATAAGATTTAGATTTAAAACTTAAAGAAATAAAATGACATTTGTTCTTGGGAAACTGCAACACGATGTATTATTTGGTCTTGGATGCCCTGCTCCCCCCCAGGACTGTGACTACACCTGTGTGAAACATACATTACATGCAACAAACCCCAGCGAGGCATTGTGTTGTGTTTTGTTGTGACTTTCCATGTCCCCTTAGGGCAGTGGACAGACTCACTGTTTACCATTTATATGAGGGGTCACTGCAGGAAACCTGAGTTAGCCAGCAGCACATTTTTCTTTCTTTCCAGGGATGTTTTGAGCCCCCTCCCGCTAGAGGTCTGTTCCTCAAGTAGCTGCCTGCTGGATTGGCTCCTTAGCCTGACCCTACATTCACTTTTAATACTTTTAGTCAGAAACCTAATTCCCTGCAGTGCCCCTCTTTACATTCCAAGAGTGCTTTTTTGTTGTGACCCCCGTGGATCTAATTCTGCGGGGTGTGAGTCACCACTGCCCTTCTCACCCTGCAAGAAGTGCTGTGGTAGGCTGGAGCAGGACTGGCCTACCAAATCTGGCTCTCCATTGACGGGTGCATTACCGTGGCAAACCCTCACCTCGAAGAGGAGCTTTCCTCACCTCGAACATGGGGAGACTTCAGAGTAGCTGGCCTCAGCTGTGGCCTATGGTGGCATGTGGAGGTGAGGCTGGAAGGCCAGCTTGCTTATGGTCACTGGGAGGGCTGGGACCTGTATCCACTCTGCTGTGGGTTCCCAGGCTGTTTCATTTGTTTCAGGGGTCAAGTGTGTAGGTGGGTATGTACATGCAGCCGTGGAGACAAGGGGCTGGGGCAGGACAGCGGTGGAGCCTCAGTCCCACAGAGGAGCCTGCACAGGGGCGGGCATGCAGGATGCGGTGTAGGTGGCGGGGTTGGATGCGTGAAGAGCCGCCTCCTCCCTGCAACCACACCTCCCACTGCTGTGCATTGCTAGCTATCTTCACACCTCCCCTATTCCACTCTCTCCCTCCTCGGACTCTTACTGTCTGGCCGCTCACTTGGCAGTCGATAACTTTGCTATCCCAGCCACCATTCCATTCCTCTTTGTTAGGGCCACGCTTGCCCCTAGTGGGCATGGACTAGCATCTGAGGAGACCCCCACCATGCCTGTCCTCAGCTCTTAAAGCAGGGTTGCCCTGGAATTGGGCATCAGTTCCTGCAACACTCTCAACTTCCATAGCCAGGAGATAAGCGGCCTCTCTGGCATGGTCATTGGAGAGCCCTGTAGGCTGCTACCTGCTCTCTGGGCCCAGAGGCAGGAGGCTTGTATGTGTCAGGCAAATGAGAATGTGTGTTGTGCTGCTACGTAGGCTACCACCTTGTCTGTGGTCCCTGTAGGAGCCCTGGGTTGGGTGGTGGCTTCAGTGGTACCTGATTTTGCCTCCGAGGCTGTTGGACCTGGGACTCTTTGGAAATCCATTTCTCCACTTTTTTCATTTTGTTTTGACTGCTTGTCTCTGGCCTCTGGGTAATCAGATCACACTCTGCTCAGCTGGAGGGACTTGCTGGAAGGCTAGAAACCATTTGCATCACCCCACAATGGTGACCACACCCCTGAACGAGGATCAGGATGCCAACCTCTCTGGCAGTGTCTCCCAGTCTTCTTCCTGCATTGTCTCATTTTCCAGCCTCCCCTCTGTGGTCTGAAGACTACCAGTCCCAGTGGGGTTCATGAGTGAAAATCAAGGTTTGAGACAGAGCTCCAAGGGACTTGTGAAATAAGATGACTTGTGGTGTGTGCTGTTGGTCTCAGCTCCCGCTCCCTAAGCGGTTTTCCTAAGTAGAAGGGGTGCCAGGCAATGTTGGGGTATATCTGTCACCAATTCTGACTTAGGAACTTGTTGCCTGAATGTGTACTGGACTGGGTCCCTTTGTAAAATGGAGACACCTTTAGTCGCATGTCCCCTGTTCAACCCTCTTGGGCCATTGGCACTGTGGGTCTCCCGGTTGGATTGGTGTGGATGATCCAAGTCCAGGTATCTCACCTCCTTTCCCATTGTGCTTCTCCCTGCAGGATGCTGGCACCTGTGTTCTGGTCTTCAACACCCTTCTGTGAGCCTAGGGACGCATCTCTCCTCCTGTGACAGGGACATCAGTGGAGCCTCCTCAGACCCACAGGTAAGGCCATCCACCCGGGTAACGGCACCTTACCTCCCAGAGCTGGGGCCCTGCAGGCTACCCTGGCCTTTGAAGTTTGAGGGTACAGAGACTTTATTGCTGTTTCCTTTTTCCCCTGAAAACTGGACTGTTGTTGTGAGCAGTGGCTCACACCTGTAATCCTAGCACTTTGGGAGGCTGAGGCAGGAGGATCACTGCAGGTCAGGAGTTCAAGACCAGCCTGGGCAACATAGTGAGACTGCATCTCTACAAAAAATAAATAAATTAAAACAAAAAAAAATTAACTGTGTGAGGTGCCATATGTCTATAGTCCCGGCTACTGGGGAGGCTGACGTGGGAGGATCACTTGAGCCCAGGAGTTCAACACTGCAGTAAGCCATGATTACACTATTTCACTCTAGCCTGAGTAACACAGTGAGACCCCATCTCTTAAAAAAACACTAAAAACCTGACTTTATCTGATTAATGTGGAGTAGATTGTATTTATTGATTATGCTTTTGCAAATATTGCCTTCTCTTCACTAAATAGGAAAGACCGATGTTCTGCCTCTGGCAGCTTTCAATTCCAAATACGATAAAAACTCCGTGGGTCGGCCTTTGAGGCCCAGTGGCTGCTATTCTCCTGTTTATAGAGCACCCCAGGGTGGCTCTTTTCTGTTTGCTCTTAAGGCTCAGCTTGGCTTACTCTACCCTTAGTACATGGAACAGGACAGGCAGGAGTTTTGCTTCTTCCTTGCCTTGGCTGAGAAGCCTAGGCTGTGGCTACTCCCTGGCCTTGGCAGAGAGCAGAGGCCGGGGTGCTGCCTCGCTCAACTGCCCACAAGTCATGGTCAGTGGCCCAGAAACAAGCATGAGTGTGTTTTTTATTGTACCATCCCTCTGGGTACACTCCTACAGTGAGAAACCAAGGCCGAGTGGAAGGCGGGCCTGAGCCTCTGTCTTGAGCCTCAGAGAGTGCCAGGTCTAGAGACCGAATGGCCCAGGGAGTAGCACTCTCTCCCCTCCTACCCCTTGCAGACAGTAGGAGTCCCTGGCCTCCCAGGCTTCTTTACGTTTCATGTTTCTGAGTCTCAGGCACAAGTCCTGGCCTTGGCCTCATTTTCCATGCCAAGGTCTTTGTTGGGTACAACAGGAGGTAAAGTGATTTTTCCTTCTTTTTTTCCTAAATTTTGATGAATCTTTCTCCCTGTGCACTCGTCAGCTAGTTTCAGCTTTGGAGACACGGAGGATGGATGTTCCATCAAGGGAAGCTAGCAAAGCCGAGGTGAGGATGCTAGTAGGGGTAGGTTTAATATACCCAGCCCTTGCTGCCTGGGGCTAAGTCCCACAGTAACCACAAGCAGTGCCTGTTGGGGTCCCCTTTTACACAGGAAGCCTAGGCTCAATCAGCTCAAGGTTGCACAGCTAGTCAGTGGTGGGATTGGGATTGGACCCCAAGTCTTGACTTGGAAGCACATGGTATGGTTTTCCAAATTCAGCCTGTGATTCACAGGGCCCTTGGTTCAGCCCATGCTCAACCATCACTTGGTGTCTGATCTCAGGTAAGTAGGTAAGTCCCCTCCCTTCTCTGGCTGCCCTATCCTCACTGGGAAGACATGGCTCGTTGTGATGGGGCCTCTTAAGTTGCCTCTGGCTCCATAGTTCCTGGCTGGCATCGTGGGCTATTTTCTTCTCTAATTGCTCATTCTTTTCAGTTGCTGTGAAAAGGCCTCCAAGTGCTAAGAAGAGAGAGTGCTATGTTGTATTTTTTGTTTTTCTGTTTTGTTTTAATTCACTTTCCAAGGTGTCCCAGCTGCTGGGGGTGGGTGTAAGGGAGGGCACATAGTAACACTCAGCCTTGGCGCTCAGCTTCTCCAAGGGTCACTCTGGTTCTGTGGAGTTGGGGCCTCGTGGTTGCCCTGTTGCCAATGGTCTTGGCTGCCAAGTCGAGGCAGGACCCAGTGAGAGCTCTTCTGCCCTGCATGGCCTCAGCACTGACATTGCTCTGAGGGACCGTGCTTCAACACAGCCTTGGCCTCCTGTCTCCTTTCCTACAGGAAGGAAGTTCTATTCCTTCTTAACAACTGCATTCTAGAGTGCAGTGACTTTGGAGAGACCATGGCCTTGCAGCCTACCTCATCCGGAGGTCCTCACTTAGACCTAAAATGTCCTTAGGAATTATTCTGCTTCACTCATTTGCCCATAAAGTATTTATTGTTACTTAGTGTGCACCAGGGACTCTTCCAATTGCCAGAGATGCCTCTGTGAACAAAACAGACAGGTGTCCCTGCCCGCATCTGGTTTATAGCCTGGTACATTCTTCAAGCTTTGCTTATGAAGTTCTAGCGTCCTGAAGTTCTCTCCTCCCACCTCTGTCAGGTTCCTGTTTCCCTTTCCAAGCCCATTTCCAATAGCTCCTTTCCTCTAAAGCTCTTTGCGAGGCCTGGGTCCACATTAGCCTCTTCTTCCTTCCTCTGTGCTGTCACGGCATACTGCTTGGACCTCAGATAGCATTCTTGGTACCCTTTTCCCGGAAATATTTTGGTAAGTGTCTGTGTCTGCTGTCGGCCTGGGAGTCCTGTAACGTGGGAGACTTGCCTTTGGTCCCTATCCTTTCCCCCCAGATCCTGGACTAGACAACTGGTGCTACTTTTAGGTGCTTTTCCTGAAACTCACCCAGACTGAGAAAATGGCAGGTCCCATGTGAGGATGATTAGGGTTGCCCCTCCATGCCTCTGCAGCCCCCTTGGGAGTTTGTGGCATAGTGACCACCGGACCCTGGTAGCACCACCCTCCCCAGAGTTGGCTGAGAACAAGATCTTTCCTTCTCTTCTCTCCTCCACAGGGGACTGAAAAAGGAAAGGGCTCAAGGACCAGGGTTTATTTTTAGAAATGCTCCTTGCTGTGGAGGAACCCGGAGCCCTTCCTTCCAGAAGGTGGGGGTGGCAGGTGGTGGGTAGCTGGGGTTGTGTCTCCTAGTACTGCCTGGCTGTCTTTCACAGGAGTCTGCCTTAAAGAGGAGGGTCCCAGCAGGGAGAACATTTGCCCTCAGCCCCCACAGTTGAAAACATTTGCCATTTGGTGCTGGTGAACAGAGCTTCTGGCATTACCATGAGCCTCTGTGTCCCTTGGGGTGGGAGCTCAGCGGGGAGGGTCGGGGGCCCAGGCAGTGGCTTCCTTCCGGACTCCCCGTGGCTCAGGCAGGGAGGGGCACTTCCTGCCATTGTCTCTGTGACAGGCTCTAAAGGTCACTGTCTCCTGAGGAGAAAGAGAGCTGATGACATGGGCAGGGCCTCAGACCACAGAAGCAATGACACACACTCTACAGGGCACGTCCCTACCTCCCCATGCTGTCCCCCACCCCACCTCCAGCCCCTTGGATGAAGTGGTGTCCCAGGCTAAGAAAGGGCTTCTCTCTACCCTGTGCAGCAGCGGAGCCCTACCTGCCACAGGGCCCTTGCTTCCTAGTCCCTCCTCTCAGGCAGCCCCAGTCCCACGTGGGAACATAAGCCTGTCTGTCTCTGCGGCATTTAGGTCTGTGATAAGTCTGGAATGTTAGAAGGCTGCAGCCCAGAGAGCCCAGAGCATGGGGAGACTATGGAGAGGAAGTAGAGGGCTGAGTGCCCTCATGCCCTGGAGCAAAGATGCTGCCCTGAGTTCCGCAGAGAGTTCCTTCTCAGCTCCTTTGCTGTCCCCACAGAGGTTGGTAGAGAGCTGGGCACAATCTGATGATCGATGTCATGCTCTAGCCAGCTCTGTCACCTGCGCTCCTCCTGACTGCTTCTGTCTGTATTTCATTTTTCGAGGTGGTTCTTTGCCACACACCCAATACTGCTCAGTACGTGGGGCTTCAGCCAGAAATTGTTGGCTCTTCTCAGCCCTCCTCTTCTTCCCGTTCCGTTCCCCGGAGCTCTGGGGACCCATCCCTGCATTTGTCTTGTTTGTTCTGGTGCAGCATGTCTTCCTGAGAATGTACTTTCTTTTCTTCCTTTTTTTACCTTTTTAATTTTTATTTATTTATTTATTTTATTCAAAATGATTTTTAAAATTGCATTTTAGGTTTTGGGGTACATATGAAGAACATGTAAGATTGTTGCATAGGTACACACATGGCAGTGTGGTTTGCTCCCTTCCTCCCCATCACCTGTATCTGACATTTCTCCCCATGTTATCCCTCCCCAACTCCCCACTCCACACTGTCCCTCCCCTGTTTCCCCCCACAAACCCCAGTGTGTAGTGCTCCCCTCCCTGTGTCCATGTGTTCTCATTGTTCAATACCTGCCTATGAGTGAGAACATGTGGTGTTTGATTTTCTGTTCTTGTGTCAGTTTGCTGAGAATGATGGTTTCCAGGTTCATCCATGTCCTTACAAAGGACACGAACTCATCGTTTTTTATGGCTGCATAGTATTCTACGGTGTATATGTGCTACCAGTCTGTCATCGATGGGCATTTGGGTTGGTTCCAAGTCTTTGCTATTGTAAACAGTGCCACAATGAACATTCATGTGCATGTGTCCTTATAATAGAATGATTTATAATTCTTTGGATATATACCCAGTAATGGGATTTCTGGGTCAAATGGAATTTCTATTTCTAGGTCCTTGAGGAATCGCCACACTGTCTTCCACAATGGTTAAACTAACTTACACTCCCACCAATGTATAAAAGTGTTCCTATTTCTCCACATCCTCTCCAGCATCTGTTGTCTCCAGATTTTTTAATGATTGCCATTCTAACTGACGTGAGATGGTATCTCAATGTAGTTTTAGTTTGCATTTCTCTAATGACCAGTGATGATGAGCATTTTTTCATATGTTTGTTGGATTCATATATGTCTTCTTTTGTAAAGTATCTGTTCATATCCTTCGCCCACTGTTGAATGGGCTTGTTTGTTTTTTTCTTGTAAATCTGTTTTAGTTCTTTGTAGATTCTGGATATTAGCCTTTTGTCAGATGGGTAGATTGCAAAATTTTTTTCCCATTCTGTTGGTTGCCAATTCACTCTAAGGACTGTTTCTTTTGCTGTGCAGTACTTTTTCTATTTTTTAAAGGAATTATTTATTTACTTATTTTAGATATAGGGTCTTGCTCTGTCACCCAGGCTGGAGTGCAGTGGTGTGATCATGGCTCACTGCAGCCTTGAATTCCCAGGCTCAAGCAATCCTCCCACCTCAACCTCCTGAGTAGCTGGGACTACAGGTACATGCCATAACACCTGGCCCAGAATATATTTTACATTCAACCAGGTGGCAGAAGCCTGCATTCCTCTGGCTTGTGTTGAATTGTGCTTCAGATGGATGTTTTCTGACTGCCTTGGTGAGACAAGGCTAGCTGGGGTGAAGAGAGGAAGCAGGGGGCCTGTGGCAAGACGATTGTGTTTCTGGGTGATGCTTTTGGTTACCTTTTGAGGTTCACGCAAACATGTCATGCTTTCAGGGGGACGGGCATGGGTCTGTTTCACTTGTGCTCTTCAGGACAGGCAGAACCAGGAAGGAAGCTGGCCTGGCCTACCTGAGGGCATGTGAGGCCGGGTGCCCTGCTGTCTTGGCCATGGTGGTCTGGAGCTGGGGGCTTCTCTGGATCTCTGCCTGTAGGTTCTCAGCATGGGAAACCCCTTCTCACCACCTTTCTTTTCCTTCTTCCTTTTGTTTCTGCCTTTCTTTGGCTCTGATACAGAGCCCCCGCTTTCGGTTCATTTCCAGTACTTTGCCATGGTGGGTGTCCAGTGTACTCATGTTGGTGACCTCATCCTGCCTGCAAGGAGGCAGCTGGAAGCGTGAGGGTTCAGCGCTTTAGGTGCCTGGAGGCATTTCCATATGCGCTGAGCCCCCATGCCTCCCAGTAGACAGGTGGCGTCAGCAGAAACTTTCTGGACCTGATGTCCCCTATGTCACTTCCTTTCTTTGTTTCTTTACACACTTCCTGAGATGTGAACCCTGCCCGGAACAATCACTTTTGTTCCTGGAGACAGTGTTCAGAGCTTGGAATTCTCAGAAGGATTCCTGAGATGGCGCCATTCAAGCCAGGGGCTTGAATAGCTTAAGACTCTTCATTTCAGCAGCACGATTGACCCCTCAGTGGATCAGTAGCGATTCCTTCCCCACATATTTAGTGAGTACCTACTATTCTAGGAGCTGGGCCTAAAGATGTGATAAAATGTTAAAAACTTCTGGCCCTCCTGGGGCTTGTATTCTAGTGGGGGTAGACACTCAGTAGACAAATAGGCAGTAAAACCTGTAAGCACATCAGATGGTGATCAGAGCTGCAGAAGCAGGGGAAAGGAAGGCCTCCCAAGTTGGGGACGTTAGCAAAGGCCTGAAGGAGGTGGAGAGTGAGTCAGGACGGTAGCTCAGGGAGAAACGCTCAGGCAGTGGAGACAGCCTGTACAAAGACCCTGGAGCAGGAGCTTGTCCAGGATGTTCAAGAAACTAGAGTGAGTGAGTGAGGGGAAGAGAAGCAGGAAGGAGGTCAGAGAATATTGAGGGCCCCGATGGAGCAGGGCCTTGAAGGCTGTATCATGACTTTGACCCTGACTCTGAGTGACCTGAAGCTTTGGAAATGTTTGAGCAGTAGAGGGTCAGGATCCGAATTGTGCTTTAAAAGGATGGTTTCTGGTTATGGTGATGAGAGCAGGCTGGATGGGAGGAAGGGAGGAAGCTAGGGAACTGTGGGGAAATGACTGCAATAGGGAAAGGCAGTGGGTATGTAGGGGTTGTGAGCCCTAGATGTGTTCTAAAGGTGGAACCTAGAGGAATTCTGAGGCATTGGGTGCCCTTTGCTTAAAAGAAGGTTCTTAGGCCGGGCGCGGTGGCTCAAGCCTGTAATCCCAGCACTTTGGGAGGCCGAGGCGGGTGGATCACGAGGTCGAGAGATCGAGACCATCCTGGTCAACATGGTGAAACCCCGTCTCTACTAAAAATACAAAAAATTAGCTGGGCATGGTGGCACGTGCCTGTAATCCCAGCTACTCAGGAGGCTGAGGCAGGAGAATTGCCTGAACCTAGGAGGCAGAGGTTGCGGTGAGCCGAGATCGCGCCATTGCACTCCAGCCTGGGTAACAAGAGCGAAACTCCGTCTCAAAAAAAAAAAAAGAAGGTTCTTGTGGACTTGGAGAGATGCAAGAAGTCATCTGAGCCAAACTTTACATGTAACCCACTGGAAAACTGAAGCCTAAGAAAAGAAGTGACTTGTCCAAAGTCCCATGACAAGATGGCTAGTTGCAAAGCCAAGATTTGGGCTTCTGGAATGCAGGTTCAATGTTTTTGCAGCTGAAACAATGAATGGTTCCAGTGAGGCTGAGGGCCAAGGGAAGAAGGGCTGGCCCCAGGGTCCCAGAGCCAAGCCGCAGGGTTCTAGCAGCACCCACAGTGGCCAGGGTGGAAGCCTCCACTGGCCAGCAGGAGCCTGAGCCTTTGCGAGCTGAGGATTCTTGGCCCTCCGGGCCTTCAGCAGCTTTCTCTGGGCCAGCATTTTGACCTTAGCTGGGCTGCAGTCTTGACAATGTTAGGCAGATCAAAGTCAGTGCTCCTGTGCATTATTCAGTTGGCTCGTGCCAAGCTTCCATGGAGTGTCAGGCCCGAGCAAATAAGAGAGTCTTGCTGTCAAGGAAGTAACACTTCAAGGAAGACAGACGAGCAAACCCAGGAAGCCTGTATGGTCAGGGTCATAGGTTCATGTTTGAGGCAAATGCAGGGAACTGGCCAAGGTCAGGGGATCATCACTCTAAGGACAGTCATTAAAACAACTTCTTCTACTGCCAGATGCCCCAGGGAACACAAACCAGAGGCCTTGTGTCTACCAAGGTGGTTTGTTTAAATCCGTGATTCATTTAGCCAGGTGTGATGATGTGCACCTATAGTTCCAGCTATGCAGGAGGCTGAGGCGGGAGGATTGCTTTAGGCCAGGAGGTCAAGGCTGTAAGGAGCTATGATTATACCACTGCACTCCAGCTTGGGCAACTGAGTAAGACCTGTCTCTAAACAAACAAATTCATGATTCAGTCTCTTGGAATACAGCAGGCAAGGAAGGTTGGTGGGGGCTGAGATCTGACTGCCCTATAGGTAACTGTGTCACCAAGAACAGGTTTTCCTTAAACCCGCAGGACCCATACATTTAGCTTGATCATTACAGGGTGGCCTTGCATTGCATCGGTTGACTTCCATATGCTTCTTTGTGAAGAAAGCTGGTATTTGTGTGTGTGTGTGTGTGTGTGTGTGTGTGTGTGTGTGTGTGTGCAAGGCTGCTCTAATGACAGGCTTTAAGGTTTCCTGTGGCTGGTGGGATTCAGAATGAGACCTGTGAATTTCCCAGCTCAGCATGGGAAGAATCGGGTGTCGTCTTTACACTCCTCAGCATGAGGGCTGCCTGTGGGGGATGGGAGGGAAATATTTTGCTTTTGCTCTCTTGAGAGGAACTGAATCTATAGAGCAAAGGAGAGGGAAATCTAGTTTGCTTTTTCTTTCAGTCTTTTAACTCCATCTTTCCCCATCACAGAAAATGTATTGTTGAGGAATGACAACTTGGAAGTTACTTCCATTGATTGATGTATGGGCTGCCCTGGGAAAGCATTCTCGACTGCTCTGGTGAATGCCCTGGTGCTCACAGGTGATTACAGGACATGGCTAAGGACACAGTACCCAGGGATGGAGCAGGCAGGGCTGGGCTGCTGGAGGCAGGCTGAGGCCTGGCTGGGCTAGCCCCATGTCCTTGAAGAAGGCCAGTTCTTGGTGTCTTCTGAGGCTGGACGTGGGAGCGGAGATCGTGAGGAAACTGGAGAGTAGCTCTCTGCCCTTAAGTAGCTCAACACAGCAGTATTCTAACACACCTTGCCGGGGACTTCCTTGCATTTCTGTGGCAGTTCTCAGGAGTAGACAGAGTTCTGTGACAACCGAGGTTGAGTGCTGTGTCTAGGTTGTGTCCCCAAATTAGTGATGGGCAGTATTATTTTTAAGAATTTGTCTTGGGAGGCCGAGGCGGGTAGATCACTAGGTCAGGAGTTTAAGACCTGCCTGGCCAAGATGGTGAAACCCTGTCTCAATTAAAAAAACAAAAAAAGAATTTGTCTTAGAGACAAGATGGTACTCTGTCACTCAGGCTGAAGTACAGTGGTGTGATCTTAGCTCACTGCAGTCTCGAACTTGCATGTCACAGATGCATACCACACCCAGCTAATTTTTTAATTTATGTAGAGACGGGATCTTGCGATGTTGCCCAGGCCGGTCTTAAATTCCTGTCCTCAGGTGATCCTCCCACCTTGGCCTCTCAGAGTGCTGGAATGACAGTTGTGAGCCACCATGCCAGACTGGTGGTGGGTTTTAGGATTCACTCCACCACACCCAGGAAAAGGGAGCTTGATGGTTTGTCCCCATGGAGCATGCATTAGAGCTGTCTAGGGGTCAGGTTCCCAGACAGGAGGAGTGGCTTTAGGTAGGCCACTTAACACGTGATGAACATGTACTAAACACTTTCTATGTGCCTGAGCTGCACTATGTGCTGGAGGTAAAAATAAATAAGGGTTGTGCTTTGAGGGGCTTGGGAAGGAGAACCCTTTTTCCATTCTCCCTCCAGTGCCTGAAATTTTACCATTGGTCCCTTATTCCTTTTAGTCAAGCATCTCTCTCTTTCTAGTTTTCATTCAAATGATAAATACTCTTGGGAAATATGTGGCATTCACTCTTTGATACTTCACTGTGGATACATTTATTAATGGAACCAAGAAGCAGGATAAGCTGATGACAGTGAGATGAGATAGGAGTGGGGAGGTGGCATCTCGGCAGGAGAGACCTTATCCTGCATCACAGGTTGGCCCAGGGTCAACCCATGCTATGTCCCACTGCAAGGGTACATTTGAGGTCATAAGTGTGTGTTTCTGGAACATTAAAGCATCTCCCCAAAATGGCTTAGGTTTGAAAAGACTTTGACCAAAGGAAAGAAAACAAATAAGAAAACCAGTACAGAGCACCTGTGCACTGTGTCAGACACTTATTAGGTGCTTAATAAAGAATGTGCCTTTGCTAAAACAAATAGGAGTGGTCATGGCTCCTGGCACTTGGAGCTGCCTGGGAAAGGTGACTGTGCACCTGGCCGGCAGAGCTCTCCGATCATTGTCAGTGTGGGATATGTGTGGGGCAGTGGGGCACATGGGACGATCAGTTCCTTCATATGTGAAATCAGGAAAAGCTTCTGGAACCAGGAACCTTGGAGTTATAGAAGCACAGTGGAAAGGGTGACATTAAAGGCTGTTCCTGCCTCAGGTGAGTCTGACTGGGTCTCAGTCTTCTCTCATAGAGAAGAAGAATGGCTAATGTCTTTTCTGGACATTTCGTATGAATGGAGTCATACATTATGTGGTCTTTTGTGTCTGGCTTCTTCACTCAGCATGGTGTTTTCAGGGTTCATTTGTACCATGTGTCAGTGCTGCATTCCTTTGCTTTTTTTGAAACGGAGTCTCACTCTGTTGCCTAGGCTGGAGTGCAATGGCATGATCTCGGCTCACTGCAACCTCTGCCTACCAAGTTCAAGCGATTCTCCTGTCTCAGCCTCCCAGGTAGCTGGGATTATAGTCATCCACCACCATGTCCAGCTAATTTTTTTTGTATTTTTAGTAGAGACAGGATTTCACCATGTTGGTCCGGCTGGTCTCAATCTCCTGACCTCAGGTGATTCATCTGCCCCGGCCTTCCAAAGTGTTGGTATTACAGGTGTGAGCCACAGTGCCCGCCCAGCCTGTGTACAAGTTTTTATTGGACACATTTCATTTCTTTGTGCATATACGTACAAGTGGAATTGCTGGGTTATATGGTAACTCTATGTTGAACATATTTGAGGAATTGCCAGACTTTTCCAGAGAGGCTGCAGCATTTTATGTTGCACATTGTTTTATCTGCATGGAGAATTGTATAGTGTGGTGGTTAATGTGGGTTCCAGAAGCTAACTGCCTGGGACCCCTTGGGCAAGTCCCCTCCCTTACTGCACCTCAGTTTCTTTATCTGTGAAATGCAGACCATATTAGTCCTTACTGCATGTGGTCATGTGGAGGAAAGGAGTGGGTGTCTGTGGAGTCCTTGGTAAGGCTGTGCACATGTCACCTGCGATTCTTACTTCCCCCAGGCATGGGTGCCTGCACACCTGTCAGTGGTGTTTTCTGTGGATGTAGAGTTGGCCTTACAGGGTACTGCCTTTTTCAGTGCTTTCTAAAAGTCTTGTGATTGCCCCTGGGAATAGGCCTCCCAGGCTGTCAGTGCCTGTCACACCTGTGCATCTCTCTCCTCAGCTGGAAGGGCTTCCTGAGTGTAGTGCACCAGCTATGGGATCTGAGAGGCTGTGGGTAGGACTTGGAACAGCGCCCACACGAAAAGGCATCTAAATACAGGCACACAGTGGGCCCTGGAGCCAGGCATCCAGGAGCCAGGAGCTGTTTGGGTCATTACAAAATAGCAGCATGGAGAACGCTAACCCAGCGCTTAGCTACATGCCTTGTTCTCCTCTGCACAGGGCTCCTGCTCTGTGATGGGCCACGTGGAAGGAGATGGTGTACAGGCCAGGAACCTGTGGAACGTCTGCCAGTGCTGCTGGTGTTGCCCAGAGCCCCCAGGGCCTCGCCATCCTGCAGGCACAAAGGTGGGCCTGCTTACTCTCCATAGAGGAATATCCAGTTGTCCCTCCAGCCAACCCCTGGCAGAACAGTAGCTTGCCAATCTGGTTACACTGGGTGTTCTCCCAAGGAACATAGGGAGGCAGATTCAGAGAGCACCAGACTTGCCTTTGCCTTCATCTCCAAAGGGAGTCCTAATATGAGGTTTCATCCTTTTTTTTTTTTTTTTTATAAGACAGAGTCTTGCTCTGATGCCAGGCACCAGGCTGGAGTGCCATGGCACCATCTCAGCTCACTGTAACCTCTACTTCCTGGGTTCAAGTAGTTCTCCTACCTCACCCTCCCAAGTAGCTGGGACTACAGGCGTGCGCCACCATGCCCAGCTAATTTTTGTATTTTTTTTTTTTTTTTTTTTTTTGAGACGGAGTTTCGCTTTTGTTACCCAGGCTGGAGTGCAATGGCGCGATCTCGGCTCACCGCAGCCTCCGCCTCCCGAGTTCAAGCAGTTCTCCTGCCTCAGCCTCCTGAGTAGCTGGGATTACAGGCACGCGCCAACATGCCCAGCTAATATTTTGTATTTTTAGTAGAGACGGGGTTTCACCATGTTGACCAGGATGGTCTCGATCTCTTGACCTCGTGATCCACCCGCCTCGGCCTCCCAAAGTGCTGGGATTACAGGCTTGAGCCACCGCGCCCGGCCAATTTTTGTATTTTTTAATAGAGACAGGGTTTCACCATGTTGGCCAGGATGGTCTCAATCTCTTGACCTCGTGATCCGCCCACCTAAGCCTCCCAAAGTACTGGGATTACCGGCGTGAGCCACCGTGCCCAGCGGTTTCATTCTTTAAAAATAATTTTTTTTTTTTTGGGCAAAAATGACAGATCTGGGTGAGTGTGAAGGAGGGAATCCGTTTCCTCCATCTGGCAGGTGCTTGTTGTGCCCACTGAATCGGTGAGATCCAGTGAGGAAGGGGAATTCAACCCCTGGGATGGAGGTACAGACACATGTTAGAATGCATAGCACATGCACAGAGGGAGGCACAGAGTGCAGCTGGAGCAGAGAGAAGGCAGCAGCTGACACCTGACGCAGAAGATTTTGCAGAAGAGGGAGCATTTCAAATGGGCTTTGAAGAATATGGAGGAGTTTAACAGGAGTGAAGGGGGAAAGGCAGAGGGACCAGCATGAGCCAGTGCCTTTAGTACTCAAAGTGCATGGTATCTTTGGGGAGTGCTGAGAAGTTTCAGGTTCCTGAAGTGCAGAGACAAAGGCTGGCAGGATGGAGATTGGGCTGGGAAGGAAGCTGGCCCCTGAGCTCAGCTTTTAGGACTGGACACTTGGAGCCTGTGGGATTTGGGGGACTCGTCATCCCGTGGTTGTCTCTATGGCATCTGTATGTTTGCTACCAATTAGGAGGCTCTTCCTCTTCTCCATTTGCATATTAGCTCACTGCAGCCTTGAACTCCTGGGCTCAAGCAATCTTTCCACCTGTGCCTCTAGAGTAGCTGAGACTACAGGGGCAGGCCACCATGCCCAGCTAATTAAATTTTTTTTCCTCTTTTTGTAGAGACAGAGTCTGACTATGTTACCCAGGCTGGTCTTGAACTTCTGAGCTCAAGGCATCCTCCCACAGTTTCCCAAAGTGCTGGGATTACAGATATGAGCCACTGTGTCTGGCCTGCACATATTTCTGATCTCATACTGCTGCCCTTGTATGATAGGGCTCTGGCTGGTAGTCCCTGACACCCTCCATCCTGCCTGGATGTCTAGCCTCCCATCCTGGTCCTGACTTACCTCTGGCACCTTCTTCCTTCTCCCATAAGCCCTGACCCATTCCAGGCCTCTTTAGGACCCATATCCTTATTCCTCTGAGAGCATCTCCCAGAGCCTGTGGGCCAGCACCTATCCCAGAGGACAGAAATGGGAAATGGGTCCATTATTCCATTGTCCAGTGCAAGAAGCCAGGCAGGAGGGCATCTCCCTGCAACCTCGGTGCTGGAAGTGACCTGCTTTCTGTGAGCCTGTGCTGCTGCCTTTGATTCTTCTCTCTTTCTCTGGACTGTCTGCTCTGATTAGCACACTGACGTCAGGAGTCTCTGTCACCTTTGGTCTCCCTGTGGCCTGGCAGCTGTGATGTATCAGTTTGGACGTGTCCCCTGCATCACTACAGAGGGCTGAGGCCAGCAGAGAAAGGAGGATTACGTTGTTCCCATCTGGCTGCAGCCACTTCCCCAGCCCTGTCCAGCTGTCCCCCATACCCACTGCTAAGTGGCAGATGTAGGGGTGAGGTCAGCCTAGGAGCTGGGGACCTGCCTATCATCTTCACGTGAATGTCTTCAAGGCTATTTCTGGCCTTGCCATTATCCCAACGGCTTTGGGCGATAAATATAGATACGGATTGAAAAGCCTCAGTGGAAGGCAGGCAGGCAGGCAAGTGAGGCAAGCTGCACTGGAGAGTGTGTGGATGGGCTGCCTGGCTATAAATAAATCTGCTGGAACCCCTCCCCATCCATGCCCACCACTGCTGAGCTTGTGCTTGCCTTAAGAAAGACATTCTACCTTCCTGACTCCCAGCCACAGCTCACTTGTGCCTGTGGGGTTGAGGGTATAGGAATGAGGGAGGGTGTGCCAAGGAGAGGGAAGGAGGTGCTGACCTATTAAGAACTATGCAGAAAAGTGGGCTGCTGAGTCTTTCCCCCTTAGCTCTTTTCGATCGCTACTAAAAGGGAGATGGCAGGCCAGGTAAGGTGGCTCACATCTGTAATCTCAGCACTTTGGAAGGCTGAGGAAGGGCGGATCACCTGAGATCAGGAGTTCTAGACCAGCCTGACCAACATAGTGAAACCCCGTCTCTACTAAAAGTACAAAAATTAGCTGGGCGTAGTGGCAGGCATCTATAATCCCAGCTACTCACGAGGCTCAGGCAGGAAAATTGCTTGAACCACAGGAGGTGGAGGTTGCAGTAAGCCAAGATCGCACCACTGCACTCCAGCCTGGGCAACAAGAGCGAGACTCTGTCTCAGAAAAAAAAAAAAAGGGAGATGGCAGGGTGGCCCCACAGGCGTCCTGGGGACAGCTGTGTTGTGCTAAGCACAGTGGCACCAGTTCAGCATCTTTTAGTTCCCCTAGCTTCCCAGGGCCTCACTTTTGCTGCAGAGGAGCTGGGAGATCGGCTGTACCTGGAGGATTCTATGGCCAGGTGGCCATTCTGCTGGGTGGATCCTGGATTCCACAAGCCACGTTCCTGTGTCTTTTTTCTGCTTCTCCCCTGCCTGCATCCCTCCTCTTGATAAGAGTACAGCTTTGTCTGCTGGTTCCAGGTCCTCACTGCTCAGGCATTGGGGACCCTTGTTTAAACTAGTGGTGCAAGGGGAGGGATTCCAGATGCCCCCGGGCCTGCAGCTGGCTCCTTCCCTGTTCCTCTCTGCTCCTTCCTCATACCTTCCTCCCACTTTCTACCTTCTCCATGTCCTTCTGTGTTCTGTCTCGTTCCTCGTCTCCCTACCCATCTTGCCACTGCCTCTTCCTAGCTAGAAGCAGATTCCTGCACTGGGTGAGGAACAGAATGTATGCCCAGGACACACTTTTCATGGAAAAGGATTGAAGTTGGTGAGCTGGCAAGAATCCTGGGAACTCACTGTGAATAAAATATGGTGCAATCACCAATATTGGGAAGTGGCTTGCCGTGAGCCTGTTCCCCTTCTGTGGCCTCATTTAACCAGGGCTGAGAGCTGGGGATGCAAGCAGGGCATGTGTTAATACTGTGTAAATAAATGGTGCCTGGGCATGTTTGCTGGCTACAAATTCCCATGTTTGCTGCCGTCACATGGGAATGGGGCCAGTCACTTGGAGGAGGGGTCTGTCCCCTTGCCCCAACTCCCAATGTATTCCTGGTGCTTTAGGGCTTCAGGGGACAAGCGACTTTGGCTCCTTGAGCAGGCAACACATGTATGGATCCATCATTCAGCCCTGAGTGTAGGCTCTGAGATACAGGGATGCAGAAGTGAATCAGTTCTAGCTCCCACTCTCAAGGATCTCTCAGGCCACCAGAGAATCAGTTACGGGCTGTGGTGATCCTTATGATAGTGTCAGACCCTGTGGAAGTGGGATTGGGGGCCCTGTGCTTGGGGCATGGAGCCCATGGAGGGAGCCTCAGAGTGCTGATACTTTGTCTATACCCTGTGGGGTGCCAAGTTCACATGACACAGGAGGCAGGGTTGGGTGTAAATGAGGGAGGTTCTTCTTGATAGAGGGAACGGCCTTTGCAAAGGCCCCGAGGCAGGATGAGCCCCATGGGCTCCTGTCTGTGAGTCTGGCTGGGGCCGAGCTGCAGAAAGGACTAGGTCAGGGCCTCATGCCGTGGTTAAGGAGCTTAGATGTCTTGAAACCCAAGTGGAGCGTTGGGGGCTTTACTCAGAGGAGTGACACACTCCGACATGTGTATTGGAAGACGCTTCATCTCACTTCATGTGGGTGACAGGTCGGAGGCGGGGGGAGGAGGGGGCAGGCTGGTGGCAACATCACGACGTCTTGCTTTCTCGAGTACCTGAAAGATCTTTGCGCTTTTAACAGAGCCTGTAAAATCGAGATGTACACATGTGGGTGCACACCCAAAAAAACGATTGTTTCTAAAGATGGCAGCGCAGAGCAACTGTCAGTAGGGGCTGCCAAGCAGGATCTGTGCCCAGCACAGGGCTGTCAGTTCCGATTTCCTCAGCTCTCCTGTCACCACAGGGGTGACTGTCCAGCAAGCTTGGCTACTGCCAGGAGCCAGGGTCTGGAACAGAGAAAAACAACTCCTCAGAGGACTAGCCCGTGTCCCCGGAACCTCTCAACAGGCTCCCGGCCTTGAATCAGCCTGCTGTTCAAGGATGGTGGGGTGGGGGCTCTTGGATCCCTGCCAGCTGCTCTAACGTAGATGTAGTGCCATGCTGTGAGCCCCAGTGCCCTGAAAAAGAAGTGACTGAGAAAAAAGTGTTGTGTGAGGGAAGGATAAACATGCTTGCTTCAGTGCACCATGAAGCCCAGAAGTTAATCTGGTCATATACATATTTTCACGTGTCTGTGGTTCTGCGAGTGTGTACTGATAGAGTGAAGAAGGGAGAGGTTGTGTGGCTGTGATCTTGCTGTAGGGGTAGATGGCGATGTTTGTTCCCAACCGTGAGTTTGAAGTGTGGTCAAAGCCAGGAGGTCACTCAGTCCAAGGCCTTCGATTCTCAGATGGGAACCTGCCCTTCCCTGCCCTTGGCCCCACCTGGGAGCTGCCCCTAGGAGGTGGAGGCTGACCCCAGGACCCCACTCTACTGCCTGTGCTTGGTTTCGGAGAGGGCCCTCTGGGCCTTTGATGCATCTGTGCAGATGGAGGATGGTGCTTTATGGTCCTGTGGAGGAGGAGAAGAGTTTATTATCCAATTACCAGCTTCCCAAGTTCCTGGCGTTATGGCCAGAGTTGGAGGCAGCTGTTTGGGTAAGACCCCCAGAGGACTCAGCCTGCTTCCTGGGGCAGAGCAGATGATAGAGACTTCCATGGCATTGTGTGTGAGCCTGATGCGCCGGAGGACAAGCCTGGCAGGAAGCATGGGCTCACAGGCCTTGGTGGGGCTTTGGTTCAGCCTGCAGGGTGAAGACACGGGGCCTTTTAAAGGTCAGCCAGGGTCACCCCTGCTGGGAACCTCCCTGAGCTCTCTGAGAGCCTGGACAGGCTTCTCCATGCTCTGGGGTCCCCTGCACCACTCAAGTTCCATTCCTCTAGCTGACAGACCTGTTACCTGGGTCAGCCCTGGTTAAGTTTACAGCTAGCCCTGTACTGATGAGGCTCAAATAAGACAAGTATTTCTGAAATTTGTCACCTGGCTCAGTTGGCCAAGCCAGCAGTGCTGCAAGAGAAGCAGCTGCCATGGTTCGGTGACACCTGGCATGTCTGACGATGCTTTGTGTCCATGTGGCCCCTAACCAGGCCTTTCTCATAGCCACATAGTGACCCCAGGCCTGCCTCACTGGGCCAGCCGCAGCCTCAGAGCCCAGCCTGAGGGACCTCTCGCTGGGATCCCCGGTTTTGCCACTGAGATGAGGGGGCTGATCCTAAGAGTATGGAGGGGGATGCCTCTGCCCAGGGGGTTCTGGTAGTGTTGGGCTCTGGCCCAGGCCTCCCGGCTTTGTGTCCTTCCACAGACTCCATGTTCCCCACCATCATTCATAAACCAACTGGATGTTGGTGTCTTCAGGCTTCTGGTCTCAGGGTTGGAGGTATTAAAGCCATGGAAGAGCAGTTTCTCCTGGGCTGCAGCGGCCTGTCTTCTGAGGCCTCTGGCTCTATCCTTGGAGTTTAGGATGGTGGCTGAGTCTTTTGCTTGTTCTCCCTCCCAGGACTGGCCCCAGAGTCAGTACTTGAGGTTCTGGGGAGCGGGAGCTGAGGAAGTGGCTCTGGAGGGGTCCTCGGCTGCTGAGTGGCAGGAGGCAGGGGCTCAGGAGCAGAGGGTGGTTCCACTATAGCAGCCAGACTCTGTTGATTACAGACAGTTATTTCAAGGGGTGTGTGTGTGTGTGTGTGTGTGTGTGTGTGTGTGTGTGTGTTTGCACTTTTAAATAACAGCTTTATTGAGATATAGTTCACATGCCGTACAATTCACCCATTGAAAGTGTACAATTCAAGGCCGGGCGCGGTGGCTCAAGCCTGTAATCCCAGCACTTTGGGAGGCCGAGGCGGGTGGATCACGAGGTCGAGAGATCGAGACCATCCTGGTCAACATGGTGAAACCCCGTCTCTACTAAAAATACCAAAAATTAGCTGGGCATGGTGGCGCGTGCCTGTAATCCCAGCTACTCAGGAGGCTGAGGCAGGAGAATTGCCTGAACCCAGGAGGCGGAGGTTGCGGTGAGCCGAGATCGCGCCATTGCACTCCAGCCTGGGTAACAAGAGCGAAACTCCGTCTCAAAAAAAAAAAAAAGAAAGTGTACAATTCAGTGGTTTCTAGTATGTTCACAGAGTTGTACAATGAACACCACAGTTAATTTTAGAACATTTTCTTCTGTACTCTTACAATGTGTAAAAATAAAGATTTTTTTAAAAGAACATTTTCATCATCCCCAAAATGAGGTCTTAGATAGATGTTATTCCTCCATTTGTCCCTAAACCCCCAGCCACTGGCAACCACTAATCTACTTTCTGTCTCTAGATTTGGCTGTCCTGGACATTTCATATGAATGGAGTGATATACCGTGTCGCCTTTTGTGTCTTGTTTCTCCCACTGAGCATCATGATTTCAAGTTCATGTAGGAGCATGCATCTGAGCTTCATTCCTTCTCATGGCTGACTCGTCTTCCACTATGTGGATAAGACCACATTTTTTCCATCCATATATCAGTGGATCACAAGTGCATTTTTAAAGGGTGCTTTTACATTTCAAACACAGTTCTGAGTTGGCGAGGGGGTCAGAGGACAATATAACAGGGACTGTAAGCAGCATAAACTGTAGCTTCCCAGAGGGTCTCCAGGGGCTGGGGGGAGAGTTCGAGGTGGGGAGGCAATGGCCTTCCTTTGAGCAGCCACTGAGAGGGAGAAGGAGTTGCAGAGATCAAGAAGGAGAGGATTTCTTTCCAGTTTTCTGGCAGCTTTTCCTCACTCTTTCAGACTCCTGGAGTGGGCTAGGAGAGGGCACAGCAAAGGCAGAGGCGGCTTTGCTGAAGGAGGCTGCAGGTCTGCAGGCTGAACTTGGGGAGCCAGGCTATGTCTGGCATGAGGCCCTACTTTGAGGAGGAGTTCTGAAGTCTTGAGGAGGCTTTTGGGCAGATCTGGTAACCCAGCAAGCCTAGATTAGCTTGACTGATCACAGCCCAGGGATGAGGATGAGGGCAGTTAAGTATTTATTTAATCTTGTTTTAATTGTCTTTTCAAACAGTGATTTAGTAATCCTGTTTGAGGCTGCAGTGTGGCAGTGCTTTCTGGAGGATGGAGTCATTTTTATTTGTTTTGGGAAAATAGAGGTTTCATTATGTTGTCCTAGGTTGGTCTCATATTCTTGGCCTCAAGCCATCCTCCTGCCTGGGCCTCCTGAAGTGTTGGGATTACAGGTGTTAGCCACTGTGCCAGGCCTGGAGTCCTTTTATTAAAATTAACTGCCCTGCTTAGCTTTCTGCTGGGCCACCCCAGAGCTAGTCCTGGTTCTTGAGCCCAAGGCTGTACCCAGGGGTTGCAGGAAAGAGTCTGTAGCATCCAGGTGGGGCTGGCCATACCCACTCCAGTGTGTAGGTGCAAAATGCTCTTTGGGAGATTTCTCTGTTGGGCCACCTTACTCCAGGGATCTCTCAGGTTTCAAAACAAAGCAAGAGGGCAAGGAAGAATGAAGAAACAGCTAAGTGTTGACTCTATTCCCCTTGTGGGTGCCATTCTGGGGCCTCTGTGCATGTCATAGCACTTGCCCCTCAAATCAGCCCCACAAGGCAGGGTGAGAGATGAGGACTCAGGGTACAAGGAGGTCTCATGGCTTGGAAGTAGGTTAGGACAGCTCTAATTCTCCAAGGCCAAGGTCTTCTCTACACGATGAGGCAGCCCAAAGATGTGCTTCTAAACATCCTTTTTTTTTTTTTTTTTAAGACAGCGTTTTGCTCTTGTTGCCCAGGCTGGAGTGCAATGGCACGATCTTGGCTCATTGCAACCTCTGCCTCCTGGGTTCAAGTGATTCTCCTGCCTTAGCCTCCCAAGTAGCTGGGATTACAGGCATGTGCCACCACACCCAGTTAATTTTTTGTGATTTTAGTAGAGACGGGGTTTCACGATGTTGGTCAGGCTGGTCTCGAACTCCTGACCTCAGGTGATCCACCTGCCTCAGCTTCCCAAAGTGCTGGGATTACAGGCATGAGCCTCCACACCCGGCCTCTACACATCTTCTGTGCAGAAACTCAGGCCAGGCTCCTATACGCTCTGGGTAACAGCAGGAAGGTGCCTTCCAGTGCGAATCATTGTGGCCCACCTGGGGATCATAATGTCATTGTCTCTTCCAAAATATCAGCAAAGCTGACCCTAGTGCTTGTAGTGCTCAAATGCACTTCTCTGCATTTGTGCCATAGAGAAATGGATTTGGTCCTGGGGGTGGTGATACCAACTTCTGTCCCCATTCCACGACTCAGCACCCCCAACCCCAGCCTGTGCAGAGGAGGAATAACCATCCTTGAGAACCATCCAGCCCTAAGTGGAGAAGTTAGATTTATGGACTTAATCAGTTCTTCTTCCCTGTCTGTGGTGGTAAGAATAAAGTGGGGAAAACTGTTAAGCCTCAGTCGTGTTTTCCTGTGAGACAAGGCAGCTTTGGCAGCTGGTGGGACTGACGCATTCTTCACCTGTGTCCTCCACCTCTGAGTGACTGTAAATTGCGCACCCCATGAGGTAGCACCTGCAGCCACAGATCACTTAGGCATCATGCACAGGGGGCCACCTAATGAACTGGCTGCAGGATGGCAATCCTGCCGTGAAGTCAGGCATCTTGGGAGGGGGCAAGGTGGCAGAACCAAGAAAGCAGATGCTCCTTGCTGTTTCTGTAAGGCCACCAGTAGCTGGGTGGCCTGGCCCTGGTAGCAAGGCGGTGACCATGTGAGTGGCTGAACCTTGCACCACTTCTCCTGAGCCTCCTTTTTTCCTGGATTCCTGCAACCATAATTTTACTACATGCATGGCTCACCACTGATCCATTCTCTCTGCACCAAGGAGGCTGGACAAGAGGGTCAGGTCAGTGTGTGTATGCACGAACCTATGTCTGTAAATAAAAATGTCTGTCTTGAGGATGAAAGAAGATGGTCTTGATCAAGGGTTAGGAAGACCACAATGGCTGGGTATGGTGGCTCACGCCTATAATCCTAGCACTTTGGGAGGCCAAGGCGGGCAGATCATGAAGTCGGGAGTTCGAGACCAGGCTGACCAACATGGTGAAACCCTGTCTTTACTAAAAATATGAAAATTAGCCAGGCATGGTAGTACGTGCCTATGATCCTAGCTACTCAGGAGGCTGAGGCAGGAGAATTGCTTGAACCCAGGAGGTAGAGATTGCAGTGAGCCGAGATTGTGCCACTGCACTCCAGCCTGGGCGACAGAGTGAGGCTCTGTCTCAAAAAAAAGAAAAAAGAAAAAAGAAGGAAGATCGCAATGTGGCTGTGCTGGCCACCTCTAGGCTGGCTCCAGTCTCCCATCCCTGTAGTCATACCCCTGTACAGTCCCCTCCCATACTGAATCAGGCTGACCTACGTATCTCACAGGGTGTTGGAAATGACTCTATCCTTGGAGTGTGACTTCTAAGGCCTAATTATAAAAGATAGTGTGGCCAGGTGCGGTGGCTCATGCCTGTAATCCCAGCACTTTGGGAGGCTGAAGCAAGCAGATCACTTGAGGTCAGGAGTTCTAGACCAAAACCTGGCCAACATGGTGAAACCCCATCTCTACTGAAAATACAAAAATAATTAGCTGGGTGTGGTGGCACCTGTGCCTATAGTCCCAGCTACTTGGGAGCCTGAGCCAGGAGAATCACTTGAACCTGAGAGGTGGAGGTTGCAGTAAACTGAGATTGCGCCACTGCATTCTCTGGGTGACAGAGTGAGACTCTGTCCCTAAAAAAAGAAACCGTGGTTTCTTCTGTCCTTTCTCTTGGATCGCTTGCTATGGAAAACCAGCTGCCATCTTGTGAGGACACTCAGGCTCTCTGGAAAGGTCCAAAAATGTCCTGACGAACTGGGACAGACCTCTTGCCAAAAACCGTATACTAACTTGTCAGTCATGTACATGAATTGACTCAGAAGTGACTCTATCAGCCTTAGCTGATAGATGACTGCAGCCCTGGTCAACATCTTGTCTGTGACCCAATGGAAGATTCTGAAACACTCAGTCAAGCCACTCTCAGCTTCCTGATCCACAGAAACAGTGTGAAATGATAAATGTTTTTTTGTTTTAAACTGCCAGGTTTTGGGTTAATTTGTTATACAGCTGTAGGTAATTCCAAGAACACTCCATAAATGTTAATTTCCTTTCTACGGTTCCACTGAATCATCTTTGTTCATGGGCAAAGCTTGCTGTCCCTCTACTGGCTGCAAAATATGTCCATTTGTTGGCTCTGACTCATGCTAGCAGGTCTTGATGGCTTGCAGCAAGACCTTTTCCCAGAGGACAGTGATTTGTCACACTCAGAACCCAGGTCTTACCTGCTTTCCTGCTCCATGGAATTTTGGCCTGAGTCTGAAGTCTGGTAGGGGTTTGATAAACGAGGGAGAAAGACACAGTCAGTTCTTAGAACAGTAGTTAATACAGGGATTTCTCTGGCTTTGTTTGCATGAGTGGTGATAGTTGGGGATAAAGCAGGGGTATTCAAGATCTTTTTGTGTGAATATGGGAGGAAAAATTCTGTTCTCTTCCTCCTCCATCTTTTTTCATCTTTGACTTCCCTCAGCTCAGTTTTAAAGACCCTTGAGGCTCTAGAACTGATTTTCTTTTTTCTCACCACTGGGATCTGTCTCCTACTGCGTAGTAGGAAGAAGGATCTAAGTAGTTGAGCTGCATCAAGGGGAAGTAAACAGCCAGACAAATGGTACATTTTAGAGCCTTGAGTCACCCAGAGCTTTCTATCAGCTTCATTGGGTGCAGAGAGGGTAGCGATTTCTGGTTGCTGTCACCTTGCTCATATCAGGAAGCGTTAATTTTGAGGCAAACTTCAGTGCCCCCTGGCTTACCTAGGGCCCCTGTTGCCTGATTTCATGGGGCCAAGAGTTTGAGGGTGGGCTCAGGGCTGTGCAGCCTGGATGCCTTGGTTTGCATGCCTACGGCAGCTGTGCCTGAAAGCTTTTTTAGAGTAAATATGTAGCTTTTGCTAGGCTTTTGAGTGCCTCGGTCATTTCCTGTATCATTTTTTGTATACCTGCTATGGTGTGAGGCACTGGGGATACAAATTAGCCGGGGACTTGGACATGTCAACAAGCAAGCCCAGCAGCAGCTAACATTTATGCAATTCTCACTGTGTACTTGGATATCCAGAGTTACTGTGTGTTACTAAACCACAGAGCAGATTTAGTAAGGAGAACAGAAGGCTCAGAGCAGAGGCAAGGTGGAGAAGGGCATTTTTGGAGGCAGCAACATTAGTGCAGAGGAGACATACACATGGTTCCCTAGGGGATCCCAAGTTGTTGCTGTCATGTCTTCAAATCTTACTTTAGGGCCTACTCAGATAGCATTTGTTCATGAAGATATGCCTATTTTTTGTCTTATTTGTCTCCCTCCCTACAACAAAGAGTGACCTTTCCTTCTGAACTCAAAAGTTTGCTAGCATCACCTATAAAACTTTCTGGGCCTGGGGGTATTTTGGGCGGAGCAGGGAAGATCTTTCATTACCATTTTAACTTACTTTGTGTTCATTTATTCAAGCTTTTTCTTCTTTCACCAATTCTCAAAAGCCCCACACCACCTTCCTACCACCCCCACACCCCTCCACTTGCAGTTACTACCTTCCACCAATCATTTTCACTTCTAAAGCCATCAGCAGAGGTTTTGAACACCACTTATGTGTCAGGCATTGTTCTAAGCACAGATTTATCAATGAACCAAATGAAATTCCTTCCTAAAATATACTCTTTGGTGGTGCTAAATGCCGGGAAGAAAAGTAAGCAAGGGGAGGGAAGAGAGAGGTGTAGGGTGGTGGCGGTGGGGAGTGGTGGCAGGGCTCGGATAGTATGGTCAGAAAGGACCTCTTTGTAGAAACTTAAATAAATTTAGAAAGCAAGTCATGTAATATCTGGGAAATAGGAAACAGCGGGTACAAAGGCACTGAGGTTGAAGTCCTGGCAAGTTTGAGGCAGTGTGGCTGGAACAGAACAAAAGAGAAAAGGTGGTAGGAAATGATGGAGACAGAGTTAGGGGCTTTGATTACCATTTTCCTTGGAGGACTTGCAGGTAATGGTAAAGGTTTTGGACTTGATGCGAAGTGTGAACCGAGTTCTTGGAGGATTCTGAGGTAGAGAGTAACACAATCTCATTTGTGTTTATATTTTTAACATGCTCACTTGGGCCACCTCATGGAGGCTGGAGTGGAAAGGAGGGAGACTAGTTAGAAATTCTTTATTGCTAGCTGGATGTGGTAGCTCACAGTACTGTGGGAGGCCAAGGCCAGAGGATAGCTTGAGTCCAGGAGTTTGAGACCAGCCTGGGCAACATAGCGAGACCCTGTCTCTACAAAAAAATTTAAAATTGCCCAGGCATGGTGGTGCACACTTGTAGTCCCAGCTACTTGGAAGCTGTGGTGGGTGGATTGCCTGAGCCCAGGAGTTTGAGGCTGCAGTGAGCTGTGATTGTGCCATTGCACTCCAGCTGGGATAATAGAAAGTGAGACCCTGTCTCAGAAAAAAAGAAAATTCTGTATTGTGGTAGCCTAAGAGAATCATTAGTTAAAAGGTTTGTAAGCATTTTTTAGAAAGTTGCATTTGAGGGCTGGGCGTGGTGGCTCATGCCGGTAATGGCACTTTGGGAGGCCAAGATAGGTAGATCATTTGAGGTCAGGAACCTGACCAACGTAGTGAAACCCCATCTCTACTAAAAATAAAAAATTAGCGAGGCGATAGTTGTGCATGCCTGTAATTCCAGCTACTAGGGAGGTTGAGGCAGGAGAACTGCTTGAGCCTGGGAGGTGGAGGTTGTCAGTGAGCCAAGATCGTGCCACTGCTCTCCAGCTATCTGGGTGACAAAGTGAGACCCTGTCTCAAAAAAAAAAAAAAAAAAAAAAAAAAAAAAAAAAAAAAGTTGCATTGAGGGAAATGCATCCCCTTTGAGAAGAAGTTGGAAGCAGCTTGCCCTTCCTGAGTGGACACAAAGTCTCCCACGAGTGTGCAGGGCCTGCTGTGGCCAGTCTCTGGAAGGATTTGGGTCTCTAGTTGTCTCCAGGCTCTCTGAGGGTCTGAGGAATGCTTTATAAACCAGGACATGGAGATACTCCTTCCTTTTAGTGCCCTAACCTTGGTTCTGAATGAGTTAATTGCACCCTTGGGTGCTAACCAAAGTGGCTGGGCTGAGCAGAACTAAGTACCAAGGTCTTGGGCCTGAAAAGAACCTTGAGAAGAATCAGACCAGTCCAACCATTCTGTGAGCTTCCCTGAGGGACCTGCTCTGAGACCTTTCCCTAGGGCTTCCAGAGGCTCATGTCCAGATGTCAGAGCTGCACAAGTCAGCTGTGGGTCTGCTTCTGCATGCTGGAGACTCTTCTCTGAGCCTCCTTCCACACTTCCCTTGAGATATCCTATGGAACAGTGGTGGCCAGCTCAGGCCTGGAGACAGATGACCAGAATTTCAATCTGGGCTTCACTGCCTCTTGGCTGTTTGTCCTGTGGCAAGTCACTAACCTCTCTGTGCTTCAGTTTTTTCATATGCAACATGGGACATGTTGTGGTCTGGCCTTATTGGCCCCTTCCCCTGCCTTCAGGGTCACTGACCCACACCTCCTGGCCAGCCTTGAGGGATTTTTGCTACAATTCCATTATAATCCATGTATGTTACCATTTACTGACCTTTGACCATGTCCCAGCCATATGCTAAACACTTAAATGCATTTTCTCATTGTAGTTCTTAGAAAAGCCCAAGAGACAGATACTGTCTTCACCCCCATTTTGTAGACAAGAAAACCGAGGTTTAGAGGGTTGAAGGAACTAACCAAGGCCCCCTAGCTGGTAAATGATGGAGCCAGGACCTGATGCCTCCTGCAAGCTGCTTTTCTGTAGCCAGGGAGCATGAAGGTGCTGACATGTCACAGTGTTGGGACCCTGACTTTCCTGTTCTTGTTCGCAGCTACCCTGCCTGGCTCCAGCAACCTTCCCTGCATTTTTCTGACTGTAGATGGTCAGAGACGACCTCCCTGTGAAAACCTAAATAAACGTAGGAAACAAGTTTTGGAATATCTGGGAAGCACATTTCAGGTAGAGGGTGCAGCGAATGAAGAGACCAGGAGGTGCCTTTTAGGGAGGTGTTCACCGAGCCGTCTCAGCTGTCTCCTGCCCTGTGGCATCTGGCTGGCCACCAGGGAGACAGGGCATCGTGGCTCAGTCATGCTGGCTCACACAAAGAGCCCTTCTCCAAAGTCCCTCGTGTTTCTACATGACAAGACAGGCCCTGTGAGCCTCTGAGCGGTGCTTTAAGCATTGAGTTTGGCTGGAGCAGTTTGCAGAGGGTCCCACCATTGTCGCTATGGAGTTATTGGCCATCCTGTATCTTCAAGTCACATTTTGGAGAGTGAGTTTTTTTCTCCTTGTATTTTTTTAAATTGTAAAATATATGTAAGATAAAATTTACCTGGCGCGGTGGCTGACTCCTGTAATCCCAGCACTTGGGAGGCCGAAGCAGGTGGATCACGAGGTCAAGAGATTGAGACCATCCTGGCCAACATGGTGAAACCCCATCTCTACTAAAAATACAAAAATTAGCCGGGCATGATGGCATGCACCTGTAGTCCCAGCTACTCGAGAGGCTGAGGCAGAAGAATTGTTTGAACCCGGGAGGCGGAGGCTGCAGTGAGCTGAGATTGTGCCACTGCACTCCAGCCTGGCAACGGAGCAAGACTATCTCAAAAAAAAAGAATTTACCATGTTAACCATTTTTATGTGTACAGTTCATTGATATACTTACACTGTATGCAACCATCACCCCTATCCATTTCCAGAAATTTTTATCATCTCAAACAGAAACTGCACGCATTAATTAACAACTCCCAACCCTTTTCCTTACCCCCAGTAGCCTCTGCCATACTCTCTCTCTGGATTTGCCTCTTCTAGATGTTTCATAGGAACGGAGTGGTGCAATATGTGGCCTTTTGTGTCTGGCTTCTTTTGCTCAGCATCATGTATTTGAGGTTTGTTTGCGTTGTAGGGGGTGGACTTTTTGAAGCAAACAAGATGTCAGCACTGTGTGCTATCCCTGTACCAGGTGCTGCAAGGGATCAAAAGGGGAAGAGAAGCCCAGGTCCTGCCCAGGAGCCCCCATCTGTGTCACGCAGATGTTGCTAGCTCACACCTACTTAGTTACTCTTCAGCTCCTGGATCTATTTGTTTGTGTCTCTCCAGACAGGTGCCCCTCGAAATCAAGGACTCAGTTTCACATGTAGGACTCCACAGTCAATGCCATAAATCCAGGTTCACCTCTGTGCTTGGGCACCTGACATCTCTCAGCCTCATCTTACCTGCCTGTGGAATGGATCTGGTGCTCTATTAAGAGCCATTCTTGGCCTGATTAAGCTGGCTTCTCAGAGCCAGCTCAGAGCTGACCTTTGACAGGGGAGGGTGGCATGTGGGGTGGTGCTTCTTAGACTATGACTTTTTTATTTATTAAAAATTAATTCAGGAACTTTGATGTATCAGACCTTAAAAGGAGTTGACAGGTCACATGGTCCCTGAAAGCCCAGGGCTGGTAATCCATTTAAGAAAACATTTTCTGCTTCTTTTTAATTTAATGGAGGAAATCATTAGCTGGGAAATTGGTAGAACTGATTTATTCTTGTTTTGGGGAAGGGGAGTGGAAGAGAAAATGCTTTAATTGCTGCTGGCTCTAGAAATATCTCCGAAAAATATTCTCATCAGCTGGGCCTGGCATGAGAAGAGGCAGTAGGCTGAGCATTCGTCCCTTCACCCATGCTCTGGGGGCAACAGAGGGGTTCTTTCTGGCCCCAGGTGGGTGGCCAATGATGTCAGCAGTGGCAAATCTTCAAAGTTGCAGCCTTGGGTCCCTCGTGTTCCAGTCCCTCCCTCAGGCCTGGATGCACTGCATGGTTCTGGTCTGGGGCTGGGTCCCAGAGAGCTCATGCTCAAGCCTCATTCCCAGGGAAAACAAGACCAGGACCCCCGTCTGGGAAAAAGGACTACGTGCCTCTGGGGCTTCATCCGGTTCCAAGGGGAGGCAACTGGGTTCACCCTAAAAATAACTGAATATGCAAACAGCTTCAGCATGCAAATGTTTTTCGTATCTGTGGGCTGGATAATTTAAAGGTACAGCTGTTTTTCCACTGTCCCTATCTGTTTTTGCTGAAGCAGGGAGGAGGTCTGGGGTGAGCTGAGCCCTTCCGGGGTCACCATCCACCAGCACCTATGGGCGAGGTTTACCTGGGTGCCCAGCTGCTGCCCTCTCTTTAGATGCCACCTTCCCTGGGACGCCCCAACCCTGTAACTTTCAGCAGGCCCTCAAGGGTCCCTGTCATGGAGCAGAAGCTGCCAGCAGGCCTGGCATGAGTACAGTCACCCTGGCAGGCTTGCTAAGGTTGTGGGGGGTTGTCCACCTGACTTCAATTCACCAAGCTCATCCAGCTCAGAAAAATGAGTAAAGGAGTTTTCAGAGACAGGGAGGCTATAAATAGCCCGACAGGACAAGGAGAGGTGAGAGGCCAGTGACTTCAAGGTTGTAGCCCAGCTCCTAGCCAGCTGCCATATCTCCATGTGTCCTGAATGCCCCCAGGCTGTTGCCCCTCGACGTGCTCACCTCAGGCTCTGTTGGCCAAATTCTGGTGTTCCAGGTCCTTCCTGGCCTCCAGCTTGCTTCCTGGTGGCTGCTGCTCTGTGAGGCTTTAAGGCACATTGTCACCTCCATGGCTGGGTACTCTCATCTGCCCATGTCATAATCCTCCCGTAGACATGCTATATCTGGGGAAAAGCATCAAAGCAGCCACCTGGGAGGAGCTTGCCATCAAGTGGGGCATCTGAGCACTGCTGCTTCTTGGGGATGATAGGCCTGTGGCTTCAGCTCCAAAGCTGTAGGGCGGGACCAGGAGTTAGTCTACAGTAGGGATGAGGATATAACTTCAGGCCAGGCACTGACCTCTACAGGGTCTCCATCCATCCATCCATCCATCCATCCATCCATCCATCCATCCATCCATTTGTATATTTAGAAATGTTATTCAGTGCCTGCTACATGCGTGTTCTTCCAGCCTGAGGATACAGAAGTGAATACAGACAACCAAAATCCCTACCCTCACAGAGACTCCATTCTAGTAGGAGAAACAGACTGTTAAAAACTTTTTTTTTTTTTTAAGAGATGGGATCTTGCTACGTTGCCCAGGCTGGACTAAAATTCCTGGGTCAAATGATCCTCCCACCGCAGCTTCCTAAGTAGCTGGGACTACAGGCATGTGCTACTGTTCCTGGGCAGACAATTTATAAAATTGTCTACATACAGATGAACCCAATAAGACATGCTTGGTGAAAGAAGCCAACATGGAAGGACAAATACTGTATGATTCCACTTACCATGATTATATGATGAGGTCCCTAGAGTTGTCAAATGCATAGCGACAGACAGAACAGTGGGGGCTGGGGTTGGGGAAGGGGAAATGGGGAGTTAGTATGTAATGTATAGAGAGTTCAGTTCACCTTCCCTCAGGGGAAGGTGAATTGGTTCTGGAGGATGGTGGGGATGTTATATAACAATGTGAATGTGCTTAATGCCATGACACTGTGCACTTAGAAGTGGCTAAGATGGGTCAGGCACAGTGGCCACGCCTGTAATCTCAGCACTTTGGGAAGCCGAGGCTGGCGGATCAGTTGAGGTCAGGAGTTCGGAACCAACCTGGCCAACATGGTGAAACCCTATCTCTACTAAAAATACAAAAATTAGCTAGATGTCGTGGCGGGTGCCTGTAATCCCAGCTACTCATAGGCTGAGGCAGGAGAATCGCTTGAACCGGAAGGCAGAGGTTGCAGTGAGCTGAGATTGTGCCAGTGCACTCCAGTATGGGCAACAGAGCAAGAAGACTCTGTCTCAAAAAAGAATAATAATAATAAGTGGCTAAGATGGTAAATTTTATGTTATATATGTTTTGCCACAATTTTTGAAATAAAAAGGAAAGAAGAAAGAAAAGTAAGTCAGGTACTAGATAGCTATCAGTGCTCTGAAGAAAATTAGAAAGGGTCAGAGGAATGCCAGGGTTAGAGTCAGGGCTAAGTTTTACATAAGGGTGTCATGGAAGGCCTTAATGAGAAGGGGTCCTTGAGCAGAGGAGAGGGCTAGTGGCAAGTACAGATGCCCCAAGGCGGGAACTTGCCCATGGCCTTGTCAGGGCAGAGAGATGGCAGGGCAGAGCCTGCTGGCCATCACTCTGAGTGGGTGGAGAGAGGCCATTCAGGGCTTTGAGCATGTCCTGGTTCTTTAGCCAGTCTGTTGAGGGAGCTAGGAGAAGGCTTTGCAGGGTAGGGGTACAGGCCCATCTTCAGCTGCAGCTCTCACCTCTGGGTGACTTACCTGTTTGTGGGCTCAGCACAATGGGAGTTAATGATGTTTTACTTAGTGGTGTGTTTAAATTTTTTCTGTTTTTCTGGAGTCTGCACTATCCCTCCTTTCTCAGCTTTGGTGGGAAAAGGGACAGGAAAGGTGGGACCAGGACAGGAGAGGGGTAGCTTGCTCAGTTTTCAGTCCCTGCTGTCTGGGCTTTGAAGCCACACAGCTGCTGAGAAGCAGGCAGACTTTTGCCTATCCAACAAGGGTGCATGGTGCCCCCTGCCCCTGGGTCTGCTCCTGAGACACCTCTCAGGAGGCTCCTGCAGGGCCAGGTGGGCAACGGGTTGGGGCCCTGGTTGTCAGACCCCACCCTATTGGAGAAGTTACTTCCCTTTCTGAGTCTGGATTTTTGCGTCTGCAAGCGAGAGGGCTGGGTAGCAGTCAGGTCTGGATTCTCATCCTGACACTCCCTGCCAGAGGGGCCTGAGAGAGCAGCTTTGTGGGTATGCAAAGCTTTCCCTGAGTGCCCAGCTCCACAGCCCACTGAGAACCAAGGCCCTCTGCACAATCCCCTCAGTGGTTTCTGTCACCACATGAGGGATTGTGGGGGGGGGGAGGGGGAAACTGTTCCAATTCTACAGCTCCTGCCCAGACATTCCAGGGATAAACTCAGGAGTTGCTGGGGGAAACAGCAGGTGAGGGGTTCTAGAACAGGGCAGAGGAGAGGCCTGTTCTAGGTGGTTCCCAGACCCACATCATTATGGAGTCTATGGTGCCCACTCCCCAGCTGGTGTCTGTGCCGTTCCCTGAGAGCCCCACCACCCACCTTCTGTCCTTGTAGAGGCGTCTCTGGAGCTGGGCTGGGGATAGAGCCTGCTCCCCTGCCCAGACACTGTGGGGTAAGTAGGGAGAGGAGGGGTTGAGGGAAGAGAGCAGGAGCTAGGCCTGGGCCTGGACCATGCGTCCTTTTACGCTTGTCATCTTGTCAGACCTTTGGGTTGCTCTATCCAGGGCAATCACCACCAGCTTCGTGTGACTATTTAAGTTTAGTTGTAAATTAAAGTGAAATAACATGGAAAAATTCCATTTCCCGCTCCCGCTCATCACATTTCAAGTGCTCAGTAGCCACCTGGGGCCAGTGGCAGGTCATGGCAGGTCATTGATAGGATAACAATGAATCATGTGGATGTGTCTGGCTGAGGCATTCACTGCAGAGAGACGTCAACCCCCTCCATCTTTAACTTAAAAGGTTAATGCTGAGTAGCTATATTAAAATGTGGATGTGGCTCAGGTTTCAAAATGAAAAAGGGGGTTAATTCTAGGACGATAAGCATAAAACCGTGATTAGATCCACAGATTTCTGAGCACTGTCCATAGTGCTCACTGGACGGCGCAAGTGTGCAACATGTTTGTCACTAGGGAAAGTTCTACTGGGCAGCACCAGTCTCGTCCCTAGAGCAACCCCATGGGGTAGAGATTGTTGCCCCATTTCACAGCTGGAGAAGTTGAAGCTTAGAGAGGGGCGATGACTGGCTAGTCATGGAGTCGGTGGGTGCCAGTGGTCCTGGCACCGGGGTTCATTTGGTCTCAAAGCATGAATGTGGGATTGGCGTATGCATATGTCTCCCTGCCCAGCTGGCTGCTTACCTGGGAGGAAGCTGGAGGCCCACTTGTGGGCTACACACAGGCTTTTAGGATCTCTGTCTTGGGCCCCAGGGCCAGCCAGAACCTCCCTTACTTGGTCACCCATGGGAAGCATTGCTTTAGTGGAAAGGCAGAAAGAGATGAGCATTCAGTTTGGGGCCTCTGGGCTTTGCAACTTTGAGAACAAATCCCTTAGAGGGGACTCTAGGACATTTCACTGGCATCTGAAAACTTCATTTTAAAAGTGAGAAGCTAAGCACAGTGGCATGAACCTGGCCTGTAGTCCCAGATACTTAGGAGTCTGAGGCAGGAGGATCATTTGAATCCAGGAGGTCGAGTCCGCAGCAAGGTATAATCACACCATTGTACTCCAGCCTGGGCAAATGAGTGAGACCCTGTCTCATTAAAAAAAAAAAAAAAAAAAAAAAAAAAAAAAAAAAAAAAAAGGCCCGGCGCGGTGGCTCAAGCCTGTAATCCCAGCACTTTGGGAGACCGAGGCGGGTGGATCATGAGGGCGAGAGATCGAGACCATACTGGTCAACATGGTGAAACCCCGTCTCTTCTAAAAATACAAAAAATTAGCTGGGCATGGTGGCACGTGCCTGTAATCCCAGCTACTCAGGAGGCTGAGGCAGGAGAATTCCCTGAACCCAGGAGGCGGAGGTTGCGGTGAGCAGAGATCGTGCCATTGCACTCCAGCCTGGGTAACAAGAGCGAAACTCCGTCTCAAAAAAAAAAAAAAAAAAAGTGACAATAGCCAAAAGATAGAAACAGCTCACATGCCCATTGGCTGATGGATAATACATAAGCAGAATGTGGTCCATCCATGCAATGGGGTCCATCCATGCAATTCAGTCATTAAACAGAACAAAGCACTGACACATGGCACAACATGGATGGACCTCGAAAATGGGATACTGAGTAAAAGAAGCCAGACACAGAAGGCCACATAGTATATGAATCCATTTATATGGAATGTCCAAATGTCCAGAATAGGCAAATCCATAGAGACAGAGAGAAGATTGGTTGTTGCCAGAGGCTGGGGGAGAGGGGACTGGAGAGAAACTGCTAATGGGTCTCCTTTTGGGATGCTGAAATTCTGGAACTAGATGGAGGTGGTGGTTGTACAACATTGTGAATATACTCAGTGCCACTGAAGTGAACACTTTTAAAATGATTAAAATGGTAAATTTTGTGTTATATGTATTTTACTGCAATAAAAAAAGTGAGAAGAAGCAGTAGAATCTAGATGGTGAATATATGGATGTTCATTATAAAATGTTTTCAACTTTGCCATATGCTTGAACACTTTCATCATAAAACACTGAGGGAAAGGCCGGGCACAGTGGCTCACGCCTGTAATCCCAGCACTTTGAGAGGCTGAGATGGGCGGATCACCTCAGATCAGAAGTTCAAGACCAGCCTGGACAATATGACAAAACCTCATCTCTACTAAAAATACAAAAATTAGCTGGACGTGGTGGTGGGCGCCTGTAATCCCAGCTACTTGGGAAGCTGAGGCAGGAGGGTTGCTTGAGCTCTGGAGGCAGAGCTTGCAGTAAGCCGATACTGCATCACTGCACTCCAGCCTGGGTGACAGAGCAAGACTCTGTGTAAATAAATAAATAAATAAATAAATAAATAAATAAATAAAGCACAACATCGAGGGAGAAAGCAACAGGATTGGGCTGCCCCCCCCACCCCCACAACTTAAATGTCTCTGTGTCAGGGCAACCAGGTCTGGTAGGCTGTGGTGACGGCTGCAGGCCTACTGAAGCCTTAGTCCTGAGGGGCCTGCCAAGTGAGCAGGAAGAGATAGGAGGCTGGGGATGCTGTTACTGTGCTCCCAGGCCTAAGGAGACCACAGTTCCTGAGGTGGCTTCAGTACTGTACTAGTTCCTGCCCTGAGCCTTCCCAAAGTCCTGCCACGTCTCAGTGCCTGGGAGTGCAGGCTTGTAGAATGTGGTATCATCTCTGTCTGTAATAAGGAGATAGAAGCTGGAAGTGACCAGACTTGCCTCTAGTCATGTGATCTCCAAGGAGAGAGACTGAGACCCCATCAAGGTCTCATGGCTCTCTCTCCAGCCTCACTTTGCTGCTCCCAGTATGAGTGGGACCAAGTGGCCAAAGCCAGTTTTGAAGCTGGGACATGGGCAGCTGCAGCAGTGAGGCTGGCACCGGTGTGATGGGAGATGCCACCCAGCATGGGGAGCCTAGGAGTCCCCGTCCACCTGCCGGTGCGTCCAGGAGAGCCCCCTCCCCCTGCAGTGCCCAGCAGCCTCCCTTCTTCTCTGCTTCCTACATGGGTGGCACTGGGCCATCGGAGCCATTCCGTAGGTGGGCATCCCCTCATCCCTGAGGGTGGGAAGATGTGACTCAGGATTTGGCAACAGAGTTTTAGAAACAGGGAGGCTGGGCAGTGGAAATCCGCAATGCCTCCCCAAACACCAGGTAACACCTAAGCCTGGGGAGAGGGTCACTTTAGTCTCTGGGGTCCCAATTTCAGACTCTGGCTGAGCAGCATGGCATGAGACCAAGGGCCCAGGCTCTTGGCAGAGGGGCAGTGGAGCACCATGAGGCAGGAGAGAAAGCCCCCATCTCCTCCCTTCTCCTTGGTGTGGTGGTGGCCATCAGCTGCTGCTTTTGCCCATCGGTCTGGCCAGTGCCCCTCCCCGCCTTGCTGCCTGGACCCTGAGGCCTGGTATGGGGGAGGCTGCAGCAGCAGAACTGTGGGATTGGCTCTCTGCTGATGCCTTCCCTCCGGCATATGGCTCCTCCGCCCGCCTTGGGCTCTGCCAGCGGCTCCCCTTTCTCCATGGCAACTCAGCTCAGTGGTCCCAGTGGAGGAGAGAAAATCAATTCTCCCTCCTTCCCGCCCTCCCTCTCTGCTCCCCACCCCTTCGTCTCCAGCCTGCCTTCCTCCCTTCCTCCGGCATCCCTGCCCGGGCTCACAGCTCCTCCATCCACCCGTCTTGGGGACACGCGCGCTCCTCAGTGTCCTCCATCTCCAGGCATGGGCTGCTGGGAGAGCCGTGTGCTGGGGGTGGCCCCCTGAGGCTGGCAGCATGGGGAGCTCAGCGGACCTCTGCAGGGATGGGGGGCTGCTGCATGACCCCAGCCTGGCTCCTGCGGTGCACACCTCCTGACTCTGATATTTTGTCCCCCCACCCCTTCCCTCACATTGGCCTCCTAAAAGGTAATTTTCTGCTCCTTCTGAAACATGTCACTGCCTCAGGAGGGGTTTATTAGCAAGGAAGGCTCCGTCTGGACACGCGGGCTGCTTGCTTTCTCTCCGAAGAGCTGAGATGGAGGGAGAGAGAGAGGGAGAGGCCTGGCTTGGCATGCTCGGAGCTCAGAGGGGGCACAGCTGAGTTTGGGTGCGTGGGGTTCTCCTCTAGGGAGTCTGTGAGTAGCTCAGCTCCTGCCTTCCAGTGCTTGGGTAGATACAGTGCTCCATTGTACTTCCATTTTTCACTGTGATTGCCACAGAGCATGGAAAATCTGCTTTCCTGGACTATGGTTGGACCAAGGAGAGGGGAGGAAATTTAGAGGCATGCACGTGGGTCCCAAATGGAATAAGGTTCAGGAATGGTGATTGTTGGCCACAGGTTGGCTTTCTGACAAACCCTTCATTGTCTGAAAATGAGAGTTCAGTGAGGAAATGTTTTGTCCTTCCCCACCCCGATACCCCCATAACCAAGATTTCTAAGAAGGTGGTATAGGGAGGATTGTCTGCTGGCCGGCCTCAGGCAGAGCGGCTCTGCCAGTGTGTCTGTCTGGACAGCACCATCTGTTTGGGACAGCCCATGGGCACAGTTTGGTTCAGGCAGGATTTCAAGCCTGCTGCCCAGTGGGTCAACATTCTGCATCATTTCTTCCCCATCCCCAGTAGAGGCATTCAGAATGACTCTTAAACGGCTTTCCCAGAGGGAATCTGTGATGCTAACCCCTCAGCAGCGCAGCCCAGGGAGACACACTACCACCCATGCCTGGCATAGGCAGCTCCCCCCGGTGACCTCTGCTTCCTGTGCAACAGGCAACGGAAAAAAAGAACCCTTGGTTGTCAACGAGAACAGCTCCTGTGTTGATGGAAAATGAGGGCCAAAGAAACCAGATTTAGCACCCAGTTCTTAGAAGCTATGGGTTTGAACGGTGTCTTGAGAGTAAGCCCTGTCTGATCTTTAAATAGAAAGTGTACACAAAGTATCCCCATTGACTCACCAGGGAGCTTCAAAGTTCAGGTACCAGGGAACCCATACTCAACTCTGAAAGAGGCACTCAACTTGGAGGGCTGACTGCAGAGAAGTCTAGATGTTCAGGTATGTGTCTGTGTCTCAGGGTGCAGCGGGGATTGAGGGTGGGACCAGACTTGGTTCGCAGAGTGAATAGTTCAACATAGGACTCCAGCCTCACAAGCACCTAAGTTGATTCTGTTTTTTGTTTCAGCATTCTCTCTGACATTGCTTTAATAACGGCATCGGAGCCTTGAAGGCAGCCTGAGACAGGACTCCCTCTGTGGTTCTGTGGTTGCGTCTTTAAACTATTTTTATCTCCCCCAAAGCCCCCCAGAGATCCTGAATTCTTGGTGCTTCTCTTTGAGCAATCACATGGGTTACGACTGGGCAGGATGAGAGGAATGCTTTTGTGTCTACATAGGTCTGTGCTGTTTATTCCTCTGCTTTGGGCTGGAGACTCACCCAGACCCTCCTGGCATCTGGGTGGTGTGCAGGCTTCTTAACAACATTATGGGTGTCTGGATTCTGGTTGGTTGCTGGGAATTCTGATGGGTTTACAAGTTATGTGATGGGTGGGAAGGCCATGTGCTGGTTTTGTTTGGGTTGGTTTTAGTTTGCTAGCGAGCGGAAAAACTGATGTGACACCTGAAAGGCCAGCCCATGGGTGGCAGCACCCCATTCTCACCTCTGCTTTCAGCCTCAATGGGAGGCACCCGGCCCTGCCATTGCAGCTGGGGCTCCTCTGCCCTGGGGTCTTTCGTGTGAGCTCAGGGTGATGCAAGTGTGTATTCAGTCAGCAAGCCCAAAAGTCAAAAGAACAGCCAGAGCCAAGCTGACGTTTGAAGAGGGAGGCAGGCTTCTCTAGCCTGGCTGCATTGGCCCGAGGTAGATCCTGAGTGCTCTGCCCTGGTTTCCCTGCTCTCCTGTGTCCTTTCTCAGTGGCTGCTCCAAAGGGTAATTTCATGTAGTGGTGACTTAACTTGAAAGCATCATAGGAGCCACAGAGAGCATGAGAGCAGCTTGGAGAGGTGGGAGCCCGGGCTGCCAATGGCTTTAGCCCATGAAAGTGTGGAAAGCTCGTTCCAGGAAAATTGGAATAATCACTGCATTGGCTGGCTTTCAGGCAGTGAGTGGTTTTTTCTTTAATTTGACAGGAGTGCTGGGATTCAGAGAAGGGTGTGGTGGGAAGCCCTGTGGTTCAGATAGACCTCACGAAGCCATTGAAGCTCCCAGGAGAAAGTCTGATTTCTTTTCCGCTGGCCTGGCTCACAGCATGATGGGATCCACCACCCAGGATGTGCTGGGCAGGACAGGCAGCTCTGATGCAGGTCAAAGATTCTGGGACTCAGAACATCTGCCTTGGCCCCTGCCCAGCCTGTGCCCAGCTTTGAAAAAGTCTGTGGGTGGTGATGTATGAATGACTTAAACTGCAGAAAAAGAAGCTCATGAACATTAAACTCTCTCAGTCTGTCTTGTGAGTTTCCTGAATAGTATGTGTGTGTTCACGCACCTACATGCCCTTGCCCACATGTGCACATACGCAAGCACACACATGCTTGCAGATACACACACAGCCTCCCCACATGCACAAAGACATGTGCACATACCATGCAGCACATACATGCAACTCACAAGCTTACACCCATATGCATGCACACACAGATATGTTTTCCCTGCCTACTAGCAGGGGTGTGCCTACCATTTGGCATTCTTCTTGTGCTAACATGATCCCATGTAAACAGTTCCCAGAATTGGTAAGATCAGACAGATGTCATTTATGCATTGCTTTACAGCTCAATGTTTCACCTGAGTGAGACAGACTGTCCCTGTCCACTTCTGGAAAGAGCCGCCTCTGTTCCCTCTTTTTCTACCCTGTGCTCTGCTACATGGTCTGGTGTATTACTGAGACTGGCATGTTTGTGTCTGCAGGGAAGACTCTGAGTACTGGCTTTCTGTCCAGGGCTTCTGAGGGCTGCCAGTCCAAAGGAAGGGAGTCATCAGAGACTGATAAGTTTAATGTGTGCTGAGCTGTAAGGCTGTGTGTGTGTGTGTGTGGGGGGTGGTTGTATGTGTAGGCGTGTGTGTCCATGTGAAGTGTGTGGTGTGTGCATGTGGCATGTGTGTAGCTGTGTATGTGGTATGTGCATATGGACATGTGTGTATATGTGCATGTGTGGTATGTTGTGTGTGTGGTGTGTTGTGTGTGTGGTATGTTGTGTGTGTGCATATGTGTGGCATGTATATGTGCCTGTATGTGATTTGTGTTCCTATGGTGTATGTGAGAATATGTGCAGTGAGTGTGAGTATACGTGTTGTTTGTATTTGGGTATCTTTTAACTTTGCATTCCGTTTCTCCCCATTTTCTGCTTCAATTTCCAGAGCAGGGCTTAGCACATTCCTTAACCCACGTCTGTACTGGGATCTTAAATCCACTTCACAGACACTTTCCCAAGTCTTATTTGATTTAACAGTTTGCAGCCACCCTAGAAGTACTTGGTGTTGCTCCCATTTTACAGATGAGCAGACTGAGTCTCAGAGGGTTGAGTAGCTCGCCTGTGAAGGCAGAACCAGAACTTGGATTTCTGGCTCTTTCACTCCTTCACTCCCTTCTTCCCTTCCTCATTAGTTATAAATGCAACCTGCTTTGCATGGGCCATGGCTGCTGGGCTCTACGCCTGAAGACTAGACTCAGCCCTTGTCTTTCAGCAGGGGCCCAGTATGGGAGGAGGCAGAGGAGGTTGGGTGAGGGGAGCTGGGGGCGCTCACTCTCCCTGCACTCCACAGCCACCCACCTTAGTTGTCTGTGAAGGCAAACAGAAGGAAGTAGAGAGAGGATGGAGCAGGCGGTCTGGGGATGAGGCGGAGGAGAACCCCCTGCATCTGCCCTGCCACTCAGTCGCCCCAGGGCTTCCACCCAGAGTGCCTGAGGCCACTCAGCACTGTGGAAAATCTGGATAACTCTGGCCCTGATCTGCTGTTCTGCTACAGGAGCAGAGTGGCTCCCTTTCTTTTAAAAATTGCTGTATCATTTTTCGTCACAAGACAGTCTGCATTGTGGGGTCTGTGTGTTTTAGGCTGAGGATTTCGGCGTTGGTGGCTCAGCGTAATAGGAGCAGCACTGTGCATGAGAAGATGTGTGCCTTAGTTTCCTCATCTGTAACATGGAGATAAAACTGTCTGCTTCACATAGCTCAACACAGAGAACAGGTGTGACGTGCTTGGAGATGAACCACCTTTGTGGCAGTGGCGAATGGTAGGCTGTTGTTAGAGACCAGGCATTCGCATAACTTACTCTTCAATAGGTCAGGAGAGTTTAAGCCCAGAGATGCACACAGAGAGCCGGAGGGGCACAGACGCAAGGCAGATGGAACAAAAGGGAAGCAATTGCTGCTTTTGGGTAGAGCATAGAGGGGAGTTCTTATATTAGTTATGCAACTTTTCTGTAATTTAGAGACTATATGAAAATGAAATATAGAAAAAAAAGACTCATGATTTAAGAGCTCTTCCTAAGAGGTTGACAGAATACTGTCGTAACAACCAGCAGCGGGTTTGTACCTTAAGGACCCACGAGAGGCCAAGTGAGTAAAATGGAAACTCCATCCTCAGGGAGGCTAGAGACAGCTGGTCAGCCCTGGAGGGGACAGGGAGCTCTGGGGAGGGGGGCAGGTGATGGAATCACACCAGCCAGACTTTCAAAAGGCAGGGCTCTCCCTAGACACCAGGCCTTGGAAGTCAGGCTTCTTCCCTGATCCCTGTCGGAGCTCGGGATTCTGGCTTGGATGACTTCCCCAGGGCCCTTGCCTGGCGGCCCGAGTCTCTTCTTCCAGAGCTCCAGGTGAAAGAAACTGTATCTTATGATGGTTTCCTGACTGGGTGCTGGTTTTGTTTGGTCCAATGTGCAGTTGCAGGTTTAGCCAGTAGGTCAGCTTTGTGGCCCTCTCTGCTGCTGCCAGCATCCTGAAAGCCCGTTTCAGATGACTGTTTGACTTCAAAACCTTGAACAGCTGTTGACAGGGAGCACTAGACCTGGAGTCTTGAGAGTCTGGGGTTCTGGCTCTACCCTAGTGGACCTCTCTGAACCCCCACTGTCTCTCTGACAAAGCCAAGTTTGGTGGAAATGAATGAATGAATGAGGGACTTGAAGATGCTTTGTCACTCTGCAAAGGGTTGGTGTGTCTTGGGAGAAGACAGGAGGGGGACAATTGCCAGCCTTAACTTGCTGTCTACTTTGTGCCTCAGTTTCCCCAGCTTGTTGCATAGTGAGAGGAATTTTCCTTATTAAGTCCCCATCACCTTTCTCTCTTTTATTTATTTATTTTTTTTGAAACAGAGTCTCGCTCTGTCGCCCAGGCTGGAATGCAGTGATGTGGTCTAGGCTTACTGCAACCTCCACCTCCTGGGTTCAAGCAAGTCTCCTACCTCAGCCTCCCAAGTAGCCGGGACTACAGGTGCCCATCACCATGCCTGGCTAATTTTTTGTATTTTTAGTAGAAATGGGGTTTTACCATATTGGCCAGGCTGGTCTCGAACTCCTGACCTTGTGATCCACCCGCCTCGGCCTCCCAAACTGCTGGGATTACAGGCGTGAACGCTGCACCCGCCCCCCCATCACCTTTCTCTAAGCAAGACTGTGCTCAGGCGGCAGAGGTGAGGGGAGAATCCAATTTAGAAGACCTTGTCCCTCTCCCCTGTCTGCCATCAGCCTGGTTATAAGATCCTGGAGAATTCCTTTGACCTCTCGGAGCCTCAGTTTCCTGGTGTGCACAGCAGGGTTAGCGATGGGTGCCCTCAGGAGACTGGGAAGGACAAAGGGATTGTGTGTGCCCAGCACTTTGTTTCATGCCAGCGTCCTCACTTTTCCCGTTGCCCTGTGCCCTTGTAAAGCACTTCACAGCTTTCTAGGCGTGGGCACACCATTATCACAGCCTGTGGCTGTGAACGGGCTTTGACAAGCCTGTGCAGACAGGGAATGGGGAATGGGTAAATTTAAAACACTCTTTCCGCCTGACTTCATTTGCCTGCTGGGCGTGTGCTAATTGCATGGCTAAAGTCCCCTTTCCAGGACTCTGGGTTCCTAGGATGGAGAGGATTGGAACTGCGCTGCTCTAGGACCTTCCTGAGGTGGTAGGAAGAGCAAAATGTGGTAGTCATACAGGCTTGGGTTTGAGTCCTGGTTGTGTGACCCGCAGAAGCTGCTTAATACCACTGCATCTCAGTTTCCGATTGTGTGGAATGGGGGTGATGGTCCCCCCATGGGCATTGTGTGAGAATTCAAGAGTGTGCTTCTTGCCTGTCTCGTTGCAGGGGTGTATGAAACAGGTGATCAACTTGTAGGGCTCTCCTCCAGTGTCGGATTGCTCCGTACCAGAGGCTGTCCTAGGATCAGGGTCAGGCCAACCGCTGCTTTTCATGCTTCCAAATGTTTGGAGAGCCAGTGCAGTGTCTCAGCCAGTGGAGCTTTCTGTCAGGGGGCATGATCATCAAGCCATTTGTGCCCTGTCAGCCACCTGAACCCAGAGCCACTCCCTGGACTGAGTGTCTTCAGGGAAAGGTGGGCAGCAGAGTTCTGCAGCCCACAGGTCTCTCCCTCTGGCTGTCCTCCACCCCAGCAGGCACAACACACAGTCAGCAGCGTGGCTCATGGGGAGCACATGGAGAAGATGAGCAGCTCCACGGCCAAGGTGAGGCCTCTCTTGGACCCAGAAAGAGAGCAGGGACTGGAATTTATGCTTGAGTCACCAGCTGGCAGCTTCAACTTAGATGAGAAGAGCCAGCATGCCTGTTCCCCTCTGCTGCCCGCAGCCCTCTGCCCACTCTACTCAAGAGTTCAGCCTGTTGCTCCCTCCCAAACAACAGTGGACACCTAAGGATCCCAGGTTAGATCTGATAGATGGGGACACTGACCCAGACAGACCCAGGGCAGCTTTCCTGAGTCACTGGGAATCACACAGTGCTGGGCCAGCTGGACAGGATCCTGGGGGCAGAATGGAGTTCAACTCCGTCTCTCTGCTGGCTTCCCTGCATCCCCCTATTTGCAGCCAGGAAGGGCTGAGCTGGTGACTCTCGGTGTCACCCCTTCCATGTGGCCCCTGCTGTCACGGCATTCTCTGGGTTGGGCAGTTGCATGAAGGAGCGTGTTGATGTGGGGCCCTTAGGGCTGCCCCCATAACTGGACTGGGCTGAAGAACCGGTTGGTCCCGTGGGGTTATTTAGAAGGCATGGGGTGTAGGCCTAAGCTCCCCAGCTCTTCCTTGGAAGAGGCTTGGCCTGTGTAAGCTGTTACTGCCTGGCGTGAGGAAGTAGCACACCAAGGAGCGTCCTGTCCCATGGGCAGCACATCCCATGGGCAGCTCTGCTCCTCAGGGCAGACAGTGGAGCTGGGAGGGGGGACAATGCCTGCTTCCCAGACTCAGTGCATGTCACATTCCTCTGGGCTGCCTGGCCTGGGCATTCTAGGAGACCTCTGTCCAGAGGGGCAGACTTTTCCTGATGCCTGCACCAACATGAGTGCCTGCCAAAGGCCCTGAGGGCACTGATGACAGCAGCTGTGACAGCAGTACCATTGCCCATATGGCCGTGGGACCCTTGGGTATGGTCCAGCTCAAACCCCTTCGCTATAGCTGGGACCCTGAGGCCCACACAGGTCAGGGACCTGCTCCAGCCTCAGGGCCTTGTAATCACTACTTGATGTGATCTTCTGTCTGTAGCCTGATAACTTTCAGGGCCCAGTCCCTGCTCCCCACAGTGGACATGGGCTTAGGGCATGATTTAAGCCCCAAGAGCAGTGAACTGAGCTGAGCTAGGGGCCAGGGCATGGCGACGTTTTCACCAGGCCCAAGGTGAGTGGAACCTCTGGACTTGCCTGTCCCTGGGCTGTGTCTATCACCAGGTTCTCCTGGCTGGGTCTTCCCACCCTGGGGACTCTTAGCTCCTTGCCAGTCACTCATTAAGCCCCTGCTTGTCGTGTGAGCACTGGATTTAGAGCTGGTATATGGCTGCCACTGGGCAGCTTCCAGAGTGCATTGCATCTGGCTGTGGCCTTGGGAAACGGTCAGGGCAGATGACCAGAATCTGTTCCATGAAGGGGCCTGGAAGTTGAGTCACCTGCCCAAGGTCAGACAACTATTCTGGAACAGAGTTTGGAATTAAGATCATTTATCTAACAAATATTTGTTGGGTATTTACCTTTATTAAGCAACTGCTGTGGCTGAGCCCTGGGGACACAACTTTGAACAAGGCTGGAGCCCTGAGCTTCAAGGCAAACATGCAGCTACAGTGCAGTCTGATAAAGGCTGAAAGGAAAGGGTGCAAGGTGCCCAGGGGGCTGACTTGGCCCATGGGACTTGGGAAGGCTTCCAGGGCCCTGGAAGGTAAGGAAAGCTTCATCTGGGGGAAGGGCTCTTTGAGCACAGACAACTCTGGCCATTTGATTCCAGGCCTGTAGGGATCCCAGCAAGCCCAGGAGAGGTATGGACTCTGGCCTTGGCTTTGCTACATGGCCTGCAGCAATCCCTGTCTTGTCTCCAGTCTTTCCATCTGTCTGCAAGGGAGATTATACTAGGGCCCTTGTTCTCATTCTCTGTTGAGCTTCCAGATAACCTCAGGAGATATGTTTAAAATACAGCTTCTGGGACCCCTCACACAGAGGTTCTGATTTAGCAGGTCTGGGAGCAGGGCACAGGAATCTGCATTTTTTTCCTTTTTTTTTTTTTTTTTTTTTTTTAGAGAGAAAGGGTCTTACTCTGTTGTCCAGGCTGGAGTTTGGTGGTATAGTCATAGCTCACTGCAATCTCCTGGGCTCAAGCCATCTTGCTGCCTCAATCCCCTGAGTAGCTGGTTCTACAGGCACAATCCACCACTCCTGGCTAATTTTTAAATTTTTTGTATAGACGAGGTCTCACCATGTTACCCAGGCTTGTTTCAAACTCCTGGTCTCAAGTGATTCTCATGATCCCAAAGTGCTGGATTAAGTGTGAGCCACTGTACCCGGCCCTGGAATCTGCATTTCAGATAAGCTCACTAGGTGTTTCTAAGGCAGCTCATCCCTGTTCTTCAGTTTGAGAAAAGCCAGACTTAACCATCTTGGCTCTGACATTATCAGTCCTATAAATTCGTGTCCCTTGATGTGGACAGAGCCTGTGGTGTTGGGATGGTGGAGGTGCCTGGGGTTTGCAAATGCTGGAGCTCTCTGAGATCTCAAATTCTACAGAATCTCAGAGAAACCCTTGGTCTTCATCCTGAAGCTTCCAAAAGTCTTGGTCAACTCCCTCAGCTCTCCATTATGGGAGGGTCTCCAAAAGTAGAGACAGGTAGGGGATGCTAAGCCCCTCAGGGTGTTAAGTTTATTTCTCAGATCTCACTTCAGCCATTTCTGATCTGAAAGACCTGCAGTTCCTGGGTTAGTTCTTGAGGCTGTCTGCAGCCTGGTGCACCTGAAATTTTTTTTTTTTTTTTTTTTTTAAGTCAGAGTCTTGCTCTGTCGCCCAGGCTGGAGTGCAGTGACGCAATCTTGACTCACTACAACCTCGCCTCTTAGGTTCAAGTGATTCTCCTGCCTCAGCCTCCTGAATAGCTGGGATTACAGGTGTGTGCCACTCTGCCCAGCTAATTTTTGTAATTTTGGTAGAGATGGGATTTTACCATGTTGGCTAGGCTGGTCTCGAACTCCTGACCTCAAGTGAATCAGCCACCTCAGCCTCCCAAAGTGCTGGGATTACAGGCATGAGCCACCTTGCCTGGCTGTGCCGAGGATTTTTAGCAAAGCCAAGCTGGCCTGACCTGACGTGGGGGCCTAGAAAAAGCTGTTCAGGTATCATGTGGGGAGGTGGGGAAAGCAGGGACGTTGGGCAGGGGGAGGCCAGTGCACTCTTAGCCACATGACCACTTCCCCTCAAGTGTCTTAACAGCCTGGATGCAGACGGGCTTCTCACCATTGGCTCCTTTAGCTAATTGGCTTGCAGCCCTACTAACAACCTGGTGACAGCCTGACTCAGTCCTGCCCAGATGCTAGTGTCACCCTCCCAGCCAGGAGGCCCATTGGCTTTTCTCTTGCAGAGTGCCCAGAGCAGGGGACACTAGCTGACCTACATGTGGTCAGTTCAGAGTATGTCCTATTTCCCAATGCCACAAACCCGATGTGCTAGTTTCCTGGGGCTGCTGTCACAAATGACCACAAACTGCATGACCTAAGCAGCAGAAGTTTATTCTCTTTCAGTTCTGGCAGCCAGAAATCTCAAATCAAGGTATCAAGAGGGCCATACTCCCTCTGATGGCTCCAAGGAGAATCTTTCCTTGTTTCTTGCAGCTTCTGGTGGCCCCAAGTGTTCCTTGGCTTGTGGCTGCATCACTGAAGTCTCTGCCTCTGCCTTCACATGGCCTTCTCCTCTGTGTCTCCTGTGTCCTCTCCTCTTTTTTGAGATGGAGTTTCGCTCTTGTCACCCAGGTTGGAGTGCAGTGGCGTGATCTTGGCTCACTGCAACCTCTGTCTCCTGGGTTCAAGTGATTCTCCTACCTCAGCCTCCCAAGTAGCTGGGATTAAAGGTGCACACCACCACGTCTAGCTAATTTTTGTATTTTTGGTAGAGACGGGATTTCACCATGTTGTCCAGGCTGGTCTTGAACTCCTAACTGCAGATGATCCGCCCACCTCTGCCTTTCAAAGTGCTAGGATTACAGGCGTGAGCCAGCACACCCGGTCGTGGCCGTAGACTGTCTTCTCTTCTTTTTTTTTTTTTTTTTTTTTTGAGACGGAGTTTCGCTCTTGTTACCCAGGCTGGAGTGCAATGGCGTGATCTCAGCTCACCGCAACCTCTGCCTCCTGGGTTCAAGCAATTCTCCTGCCTCAGCCTCCCGAGCTGGGATTGCAGGCAGGCGCCACCATGCCCAGCTAATTTTTGTATTTTTAGTAGAGACGGGGTTTCACCATGTTGACCAGGATGGTCTCGATCTCTTGACCTCGTGATCCACCTGCCTCGGCCTCCCAAAGTGCTGGGATTACAGGCTTGAGCCACCGCGCCCAGCCGACTGTCTTCTCTTCTTATAGGTACACCAGTCATTGGATTTTGAACCCATCCTCAATCCAATTTGATTTCATCTCAAAATCCTTCACTAATCACATCCACAAAGACCCTATTTCCAAATAAGGTCACGTTCTGAGGCTCTAGGTAGATGTAAATTTGGGGAGGGGGCTGCACTATTCAACCCATTGTACCCAGCAGGCAGAATGTCACCAGATAAAGGGCAAGCCTGCTGCACTGGTTGGGGAGTATGGTCTGACAGCAGGTCCCAGGAAACACACCCAGGGCTTTTAGCAGCCTCAGGCTCTGTCATGCAAGAGCAACTTTGCCTCCATGAGTAGAATCAGAGAGCCCAGAGCAGGGGAGGGGGCCCAGTGGGCAGCCACTATGGAGAGGGTGTACTAGTCAGACACGTATTTTAAGGTGTCCTGGAGGGGAAAGGCTGCATGTGGCTCCAAAAAGTCAATCAAGACCCCAGGTTCAGTCCCAGGGGGGCAAACTCTGCTCAGTATAGGAACTTTCTATAATAGCAATACCTTGTAGCCCATCCCAGGAGGTGAGTAAGCTCCTGTCACGGGTGGGCATTGCAGAGTGGGGTCCGTCCATCTCCCAGCTCTCAGTCTGTGCTTGTCTCAGAGGTTCATGCCCCCACCCTTAACAGCTGTGGGGCAAGGTCAGGGCCTCACTCTCCAAAGGCGGTGGAGGTGATGGTGGCGTACATAGCCAGACCCCTGCTCATGCTCCTGGCTGGCTCATGGGTTTGTGGGTTGTGGGGAGTACCCACAATGCCCAGTCTTTAGGGCATCTGCAGTGATGGCCCCTCATCCTCTGTCCCTGCCTGCACCAGCCCACTCCATCTGTTTCCCAGCTGAGTAAGTCTCTACCCGTCATCGGGCCCTCTCCATGCTCAGTCTTGACACTTGGCCTCCTTCCTGGCCGGGCTCCCTGCCTGTGTCCAGCCCTGGCTGTCTGAGCTCCTGTCAGACATGTCACTGGGCACATGGTGGAGCAGCCATCTCGACAGTTGGCACCTGTAAGAGCTTTCATCTCTTTACCCTGGCCCATCGCAGATTAGAGACACTGACACCTCAACTGTGAAGGTGACATCTGTCTCCACACACAAATATGCACACAGGGCTAGATACAGCAAGGGACAAGGGTTAGGCCTGCTGCAGACCTTGGGTGAGTCTCTGCCCTATGTCTCCAGTGGTTAATGAAAGACAATCTTGCTCTGGGAAGCACTTTCTGCATCTGTCCTCTAGAAGTTTCTGCTGTCCAGGATGACAGAGGGTGCCTCTGAAGGTAGAAAGTGCTGAGTGTCACTGGTACCACTGCCCCTGTGGCTGCCTGACTACCATCTATTCCTTCCCATCCTCCTGCCCTGAGAGAACCAACAGACATTGCCTTGGAATGATGTCCTCTCCTCTCGGGCTCCCAGGCTGTCCCAGGGTGCCTTTTGGGGAGCTGCCTCCTCACCCTCACCCTCACACCCACAGGCTTTACATACAATTCATCATTTAAAATGAACAGCCCTTCTGAGCCTGCTGGTCTCTTGTAAGTCTCACATCAATTTGCCAAAATCCTTTCCCTTCCCTGAGGCCCTTGCTTTCACTCGACAGTCAAAAAGACGTAATCGGCTGGGCATGTGGCTCATACCTATAATACCAGCACTTTGGGAGGCCAAGGCAGGCAGATCACGAGGTCAGGAGATCGAGACCATTCTGGCCCACATGGTGAAACCCTGTCTCTACTAAAATACAAAATAATAATAATAATAAAATTAGCCAGGCATGATGGCGTATGCCTGTAGTCCCAGCTACTCAGGAGGCTGAGGCAGGGGAATTGCTTGAACCTGGGTGGCAGAGGATGCCGTGAGCCTGAGATCGTGCCACTGCATTACAGCCTGGGCGACAGGACAGAGCAAGACTCCATCTCAAAAAAAAAAAAAAAAAAAAAGACGTAATCTTCTGGGGCAAGGTATGTCAGCTGTTCCCACAGAGCCTGGTGCCTTGGAAGTGCCTATAAATGGGTGTTCCTGTCCTGCATCCTCCTGCCTCTCCTGCCAGCCTTGTTGGTTTCCCATTGATTCTGTCTCCAGTGTCTGCTGTGCACCTGCTCTGGATAGAGCCCTATTCTCTGTCCCTGGCACCAGGTGGTTCTCCCTCTGCCCCTGTAAAGCAGCAGCTAGGAATTAGGAATGAGCTGAGTCCTGCTGCTTGCCCCATGACAGTGACCAGAGGGCTATGGGGAGCCCTGGATGCCATGGGGGACATCTTCTCCCTTTCCTCTGGTTTGTTGGATGCTCTCGGAGAACCTTCTGGGTGGCCCCTTGGGCTTGACCTCCCAGATCGATGAGGCAGCCGCTCCAGGTTCAGCACTGCAGTTGCACAAGGATGGACAGGGCCTCATGCAGTGGTCCAGGCACCTCCAGAGGCTGTGGGTGATCAATGCCTGCAGAATGGGGGCTGTAGCTTGGCTGTCCCACTAGGAGGCTCCGAGCAAGGCTTTGAAGGATGAGGAGGGTATGGCAGGTCCAGGCAGAGGACTTCTCAGGTGCCTAGCGCCTCACTGTCACCTCGTTTAACCCCACTCAACCCTCAAAGGTGAGTGGTATTCTATAAACAGGTACACTGGGGCCTGAAGCAGGTAAAGGACTTGCTCAAAGACAGGGCTTGAAGGTAAATGTGGTCTGGTCCCATGTTCACCTTCATGCAGCTAGTCTCTCCCTGTGTCCTTCTGCCTCTGATTCATTGTGTTGTTTGTTTCCAACTAGCTTTTTTTTTGCAGGGTGAGGGTGATGTGCTTACCCCCACAATCTTCCCCAACTTTCTCCCATTCCTGCTGCTGGATTTGAGGAGGCTGTTCAGCGCCTCCTCACTTCCCACCCTGTTGACATAGGGCTGTTGCTGGGCTCATTTTGTTTTTGACCCAGTCAGCCTGGCAGGGAAGTGGCAGGCTGTGTGCAGAGCTTCCCAAAATAGCCCCAGGCTCCCCGCCAAAGATAGAAGAGCCAGACTGTGCACGATGGGCTTGGGCCAGTTGAAAGATGACTCAGTTCCCTACTCCCCCCAGCTCCCCTGTCCCATGCCACCCCTCAGCCCAGTTTTTGACACTTCTGCACATAACTGTGTCCCATGGTGGCTGAGAGGCTCCTGTGGGCCACAGGCCTCAGGGTGCTGGTTGGGATTGGTTTGATGTCACCCTGGGCCCAGAATCAGGAGTTCTCATCCCTTCCCTGTTACTGACTTCCATGATGACCTTGATCGAGTCCCTGTCGCTCTCTTGGCTTCTGTTTTCCAACTTGAAGTGGGGAGAGTGCATCTGTCCGCCTGCTGGCGGTGTTACTGGGAGGGCCAAAGGACAGTGAGTAACAGTCCTAACCCTGGGAAGGATGGCGATAATGCATAGTGACAAAATGACATCAATGAGTTATTTCTCCTACTCCTGTTTTGAGTATGGGGACACAGTTCTTTAGCAGGGCTGATCCCCAGCATCACCGTCACCATCATCATATAGTAATAATAACAGCTGCTGCTGTTGCGTAGGTGTTGTGTACTGGGTGCTTTAAATTCATTGTCTCTTAATTTATTCCCTCTTCTACCCTATGAGTGTATGTGTTATTGGACCTAGTCTTATAAAATGAAGAACTGTGGCTCAGAGAGTTTAAGTAACTTCCTCAAGATCAAGTGAGGGGTGGAGCTGAAATCGGAGCCCCCCGTTCTAATGTCAAAGCCTGAGTTCTGCCTGTGATGTTGTGACCCCCTCCTCCAGGGGCTTGCTCTAGGCTTTTCTCTCCAGACCTGGAGCCTGGTCTCTTGGGGGCTGCTCTTAGCAGCCAGAGCATCCGGAAGGTCCCATCTGCATTCTGACAAGAGAGCCCTGGGGGAGAGGGAGACATTTCTTGGACTAAAGGGGCCACTCATTTTAGCCCCCTGCCTTTTAAATATTATACATTTAAGCAATGTTGCAGAACACAGTTACCAAGCACTTCCTAAGCACCAGCTGTGTGCCAAGTCCTGAGGGCTTCCTTGTGTCCCTCACCAAGCTGGAGAGGCTTGTATTCCTCAGATTTTGCGGGTGAAGAAATGCAGCCCAGCCAGGGGCTCAGGCTACCCACCCAAGGCCACCTATCTAAGGCCACCAGCCCGGCAGTGGCAGTGCTGGTACCAGAGCCAGGTCTGCCTAGCACACCTGCCCCTTCACACTGCAGAGACGAGGAAGCTGTCAGCCACCAAGCCCTGCCCTATTCCTCATTTCTTCCTACCCTTGCTTACCCAGACACTGGCTTGGAAACACAGGCCTTGCCTGAGCAGGGGTCAGTGGGCCCTGGGGTAACACAGGTTCCATCCGTAGAGCTGGGCTCTGTGTCCTTGTGGACCTGTGTGCCTACGGACCTGTGTCGTAAATATGTTTATAGGCACTGCCGTTTGTGTGTGTGTACACATTTGCTTTCGTATGTGAGTCATTTCTTTGGACTGTATTCCCCAAGGTCACAGGGCCTGGTGAGTTTTAGGGGCAGAGCACATGTACCCCTCATCTGCCCTGAATTGGTAATGGGATGAAGCAGGGCAGATGTGCAGCTGGTTCACACCAATATGTACTGAAAATATTGACATGCAGATCCACAATTCCTTGTCCTCAATTCCAAAATCCAGCACACTCTGAAAACCAGACACATTTTTGTAACTCATTTGGCAGCAAAATTTTGCCTGAACTGAGGTGAGGCTATTTATAGTGCAAGTGAGGCTATTTATAGCCTTTATGTATTCTATATTCATGTCTTTCACTGCAGAGAGTTCAACGTATTTGTTTATTGGATGCTGCTGAGATATGCAGCTTTACCTGTCTGAATTTCAGCATATTCTGAAATTCTTGACACATCTGGCCCCAAGAACAAGAGCACTGTACTTTTTTTTACTGGTTGTAAATAGCCTCTGCCCTGTCACATCCCCCTTAGTGTCCCTTCCCTCGGATTTCTGGAGCTAAGTGGGCAATGCTGTCCACAGGCGCCTCCAGGATTCCCCGAGCCCTGTAGCCAGCAGCATTGCCCAACAGTTATTTTTAGTATTCCTGTGGGCGATAGAATACATCTTGGTTGCCAGGCATAGCGTGGGGTGCTCTCCACACTGTCTAATCCCCTTACTGGATGTATTACCACCTCCCTTTACAGATGAGTAAACCAAGGCTTAGTTGCAGGTATCAGATCTAAGGACGGAGAGATTAAGGACAGAGAGATGAGAAGTGCAGGCGCTGGACCACAAACTTTCCCTTCCACCTAGCTGCCTGTCTGGGAGGGAGTCTGGGGACTCGGCAACCTGTCTTCCTGAATTTGTTGGAATGGGAGGCAGTTACCTTCCCCCACAACCTTCAGAAGCTCCCTTGGATGCAGTAGCTTCGTCAGGGCCTGAAGGACCCAGGCTTCCCCTTTCTTCTGAATCCCTAATGTACAAGTTCTTTCCCATTTGATGAGATGCATCATCTTCTGATGACCAATGACTCCCACCATCCACCACATTGGCCCTGCCTTGGATGGAGCCTTTGGTCTAACAAGCCTCTTTCCCACTGGGGATGCCTCGTGTCCACCCTGTCCGATCTATGCCTGACATGTCTTAGTGCAGTGAGAGGGCCTGCTCTTGGACAGTAGAGAGGGCTGGGCCAGGGTTATGGTTGTAGTGGTTAACCATCCTTAGATGGTAGGCAAGCACGCAGACCTCTCCAGAGCTTGTTTCCTGTTTCCTCATCTGCAGAGGGGGCTGAGGGTTAGCTGCCCTCAGAGCTGTTGAGGATGGGCCTTAGGGCAAGCACCTGGCATAGACCATGCCTTCTCATGAGCCCTGATATCCTTCCCTATTCAACTAGCAAGGCCTATATTCCTGTCTACCCCTTAAGGGGTCAGAAAGTTTCTCAGAGCTACCATGAGTGTAAAGAGGTCAACTGTGACCTATTGTGGAGAACTTTGGGTTTAGAGGCAGAGGCTCTGGGCTCAAGTCTCAGCTCTGCCCTATGTAAATGATGGATGGATGTGTGAGTGGATGGATAGGTGGATACATGCATGGATGGATGCATGGGTGGATGATCAGTGGATGCATGCATGGGTGGCTGAGTTGGTAGCTACATGGGTGGAGGGATGCATAGGTGGATGGATGAGTAGATGAACTCTCTGTGCTTTGCTGGGCCTTAATTTTTCCATCTAATGGAAAAGGATATCACAGGCTGAAGAGCCCATGTGTTTCCAGTCAGAGAAGAGGAGCTCACAAGCTTGGGACCTTTTCTGGGGGCTCTTCCAAGGGCCATCTGAAAAGCAGTGAGTCAACCAGCCACCTCCCATGTGGCTCAGCCCCTGCCCCTTTCCATAGCAGCACTGAGCCACTTAGCCTGAATTTGGTAAAAGGTCTCAGATGTGGGGCAGAGGGCCCAGAGAAGGTCAGGGAGGAACCTACCTGGGAAGCCAGATGCCCACAAGGCTCTGTGGCTTCCAGGGCTGGGTCTGTACTGTCTGCAGCCAAGGACACTGTCCCAGCTTTACCGCCCCGGCCCTTGGGCACCCAGCCACACATACCCATTAATGCCCTCAGAAGGGTGAAGGCCCTCTTCTCCCCCAGAACAAGCTTAAATGATAGTTTTCATACCTTCTATCTGAGTTTCTCTCTTGGACAGTGGGAGGCTGGGAGCTCCACTCAGGCTGCACACAGGACTGGCCTGAGGGCCACAGGGCAGGAAATATGTGGTGAGCTTGGAGCACGGAAGGGACAATGCAGCACCTAAGAAAGGGCCCAGCATCTGATGAATGTCTGATTCCGTAGCTATGAAACATCCAGAATAGATAAGTCCATACAGCCAGGATGCAGACAGTCGGTGGCCAACGGTAAAGCTGGGACAGTGCCCTTGACTATAGACAGTGCAGACCCAGCCCTGGAAGCCACAGAGCCTTGTGGGCATCTGGCTTCCCAGGCAGGTTCCTCCCTGACCTTCTCTGGGCCCTCTGCCCCGCATCTGAGACCTTTTACCAAATTCAGGCTAAGTGGCTCAGTGCTGCTATGGAAAGGGGCAGGGGCTGAGCCACATTGGAGGTGGCTGGTTGACTCACGGCTTTTCAGATGGCCCTTGGAAGAGCCCCCAGAAAAGGTCCCAAGCTTGTGAGCTCCTCTTCTTTGACTGGAAACACATGGGCTCTTCAGCCTGTGATACCCTTGGTTGACCTTCTCCCTGCCCAGATGCTGACCTCTGCCCTCACAGCTGTGCCTTCCCTAAGTATTTATGGAGACATGTAGAGCAACTGGCTTTGGGCTTGGCCCTGAAGATGCAGAAATGAAGTAGACGCGGGCACTGCCCTGAGCTTCATGGTTTGGGGACAGACACTGGGAATGGAGTGTGGTGGGAGCTGGGGCTGAGGTGCTCTCAGTGCACCTGTGCACTCAGCTTTGCCCGGAGGGTCTCAGAGGGCTTCTCAGGATGCCTTCTGTGTAAGCTGAGTTTTAATAGACAGTTTGGGAATTTCCCAGGTGGACCTGGTTGGAAAGGGCTTTTTCACAGAACCAGCAGGGGTGAACTTGAGTACTAGAGCAAATGCCTTAGGCAACAGTTACCAACTTCTGCAGTGCTTGGGGCGGAGGTGTAGGAGGCACATACTGCTCTTGAGAGCTTTGGAGCTGAGGGCAGCAAACAGGGAACAGCAAGAATGACAGCAGGGAATAGCAGGGAGTTGGGAACAGCAAGAATGATGGAGTGAGGGAGGACCTGGAGAGGCTGTAGGCAGGGCACTGTGGCCTCCAGTGACATTCTGGGGAGCTGGCAAACATAGTCTGATCTGCATTGGGAAGATGTCCTCTAATGGTTTCTAGAAAGAGGATTTCTGGAGAACCAAAGTGGAAGAATGGAGAACAATTAGAAGGCTGTCTCTGATGCCCAGGGAGTGCTAGTGAGGGCCAGGATTAAGAGGGATGGAGGCAGAGGGCAAATTAGAGAGAAACATAGCAGGTGTTCTTCCCAGGCTTAGGCTCAGCCATGGGTGACTTGAAATTCTCAGAGAGGGGACTCCATGGTGGCATTAGAGATGGAGACCTGGTATACATCCTGACCTCCTACCTGGTAGTCCTATAACCTTGGCTGAATTGTCTGATCTCGCCTGACCTTGGTTTATCCTTCCAACAAAATGCCCAAAAGGAAGAAGTGCAGAACTTGGGTTCTTAAGTACTTTTAAGAGTAAAAGGTCAGGGGATGAAGGCATAGTTTGTTTTTTGCTGCCTAGTGGCCCAGAGAAGAGGAGCACCTGACAGGTTTACAGGAGGGGTCCCCGGGACTTGGGGCCCAGCTGGCACAGAAGGTCATATCCAATCTCTGGATCACTTGGGTCTGCAAAAGGTTCCCCTCTCCAACTCTGAGAGTAGCTGCACTTGATTTCCCCAGGGCCTTGGCTATACTCCTCCTCTGTGGTTAATAATTCAGGACCAGCCAGATGGCTCTGTTTTCCACCTCCTTCTCTCTCATAGCCTCCTGGGGCTTGTTCCTCAGCTAGGGGTGGACGTGGGGGTGGGAAGCCCAGGAGGCTCAGCCACTTGTAGCTCAGATAAGCCATCACCGCTAAAGCCTACATTCTCTATGGGCCCCAGGGCTCCAGATTCTGGCTGGGCACCCCAGCTTTAGAGTCCATAGGCCCATTGCCTGGGGAAGTGGAGAGAGCGCTTAGAAACCACAGATCCTGTCTCCCGCCCAGCTCTGATTTCAGATGGGGTCTTGTCTGGGGCACTTAGTAAATACTTGTAGGATAGGGAGACCAGTGGTACCATTTGCACTCCCATGAACATTCTTTCCTTAGCTCTTTCCAATGTTCCTGTTAGGAAGGAGTTGTTTTTGTTTTTGAATTTAAATTGTTGTTGTTGTTTTTTTTGAGATGGAATCTCACTCTTGTTGCCTAGGCTAGAGTGCAATGGCATGATCTCAGCTCACCACAACCTCCACTTCCCAAGTTCAAATGATTCTCCTGCCTCAGTCTCCTGAGTAGCTGGGATTACAGGCACGTGCCACTATGCCCAGCTAATTTTGTGTTTTTAGAAGATGCAGAGTTTCTCCATGTTGGTTAGGCTAGTCTTGAACTCCTGACCTTGGGTGATTCCCCCTGCCTCGGCCTCCCAAAGTGCTGGGATTACAGGTGTGAGCCACCATGCCTGGCCTGAATTTAAATTTTTAACCTGAAGTTTCCCTGAAGATATGCTCCTGGGTTAAGAAGGAATTCTCTCACACAATCAAACATGCTTTCTGTCTTTTACAGTTGGGATCTGAGGCTTTTCTGACTTGCCCAAGGCCGAGCAACAGGTTAGTGGCCTCTATTCTCAGTTCACACCTACTTGGTCTCTATTCAAGGCCAGGGGCTAGACCTCAGTGAACTGCCACCTCCTACAAAGTCAGGGTGCACAAAGTCCTGCAGGAACCTGCAGGGTATCCCCATTCTCTGTGATCCTTAGCACCTATCTTGATAGGATCTTGGGCACAGGACCCCTGATTGGGCTGCATATGGAAAGAGCCAGGCCCCAATGCTATCCCAGCCCCTGGCCCGGAGTCTCCTTGGAGAGGACAGGGACAGTGTCCAGTGTTACCCAGTGCAGGGAGAGCCTTTCTTTGTCAACCCAGGAGGACTTGTTGGAAGAGGAGGGCAGGGCAGCTCAGCTCTTTCCTGCTTCGGGTCCAGCAGCAGAAGGCCACTCTTGGCCCTGGGCCTCCTAGAGTTGGCAAGAGCTGCTGACCAAGAACCTGACCCAGGCCCGTGAAGGCAGCCTCCAGGGTGAGCCAGCACAATGGCCCTGTCCACATACCTGTCTGCTCAGGTGAAGCCGCTGCAGTGAGAAGCTGGTGCAGAACATTTTGGGGCAGCTCTAAATAGAAAAGGAGTTTGTCTCCCAGGCAACATGGACATGAGACATCAGCCTACACACTGCCATGTAGGCTCCCAGACTGCCTGAAAGCTCCAGCTAAGTTACCTAGAGTGTTCAAGTGATAGCTGTCCTTCTCAGACAAGTACACTGAGGCCAGTGTCATGCCAGACATTTAAGTGGCCAAGCTTGGCCTGATGCTGCAGCCACTTTCCACTAATATGCAGCTGTGACTTACCACCACCACCTTGACCTCAGGACCAGAGCCTGGGATGCAAGCTTCAGGGCCCCTCAGAGCGAACTCCAGGGAGCCCAGCTGGGCTTTGGACTGGGCAGTGTTCTAGGAGCCAGGTGGAGCAGAGGTGAGATTAAAGAGGAAAGAACCCCAACGAGAGGTGGAGGCAGGACATGGGCTGGTGGGGTGTGAACACATTATGAAAAGGTGCCACTTTATTTTTTATCGTGCTTTCACTAACATCTTGCAAGTGTGTGTGTGTGTCTTGAAACTATCACATTCATATATTGGGGATGCTTTCATGGAGGGGGTTTGTGGGGAGCCACTGTTCCCTCTGCTCTGTGTGCTTCTGCTGGGAAAGGGAGCAAAATGAGGGTGGCTTAGGAGAGTCTGGCAAGAAGGAGAATCCTCACCCAGGATCTGATGAAAGGATCTAGTTTTGGAGCTGAATGGAAGATCCCATAGCCTGAGTTACCCTCACAGTGGTCCAGAAACGTGAATCTTAGCCGAGTTTACTGATGTGTGATTAATTTACAAATAGGCGTGCAGAGCAGAACGGTGTGTACACAGGAGCCTGCTGTTCCTACAAAGCTGCATCAAGATGTCACCGAGTTGGGTATTATTTTAGTTCTAAGTGTTGTATCTGTTTAGCACCCAGCCAGCATGGTGCTGTGTGCATGCTGGGCAGCCCGAACTGGTGGCGTTTACTGCTTCCTAGACAGGGGAAGCCTTTGACGTAGTTCCAGGCCCCATGTGCTTGGCCCAGAGCAACTCCCCAGGTTCACAGAAAGAGCTCATATCTCACGGATGGTCATTTTGCAAAAGAGTCTGCACATGATGAAAGGGTGGCATGTCGGGAACACTGGACTTTATGTTGAGCTATAACTGCCCTTTACCCCAACCAGCTGCAGTGTCTTTTTCCAGACCAGATTCATACCACATCCTCTGTGGACTCAGAGGACAGAATTTGAGACTCAAGAACAATCATACAAAGAAAAAAACACCTTAACTTATTTGGAGTTTTCAACCATTTTTTGACCTCGGGGTAAAGTGAAATGTACTTGTACTTTTTTTTTTTTTTTTTTTTTTTTAAGGTGGAGTCTTGCTCTTGACCAGGCAGGAGTGCAGTGGTATGATCTCAGCTCACTGCAACCTCTGCCTCCTGGGTTCAAGTGATTCTTCTGCCTCAGCCTCCTGAGTTACTGGGACTACACGTGTGCCCCACCATGCCAAGCTGATTTTTGTATTTTTAGTAGGGATGGGGTTTTACACCTGGTGAAACCTCCTGGTCTCAAATTCCTGACCTTAGGTGATCTCACCTCGGCCCCCAAAAGTGCTGAGATTACAGGTGTGAGCCACCATACCTGGCCATAAATGTATCTTTATTCCCTTCAGGAGAAAAGGGTTTGCTCAGCAAGTGAATAACATGCAGAAGGTCAAAGGAAGATATATCATCCTACTCTTAGTCAGGACCCTTCTGGCTGCAGCAGAAATCCAATTTGAACTCAGGCAAAAAGGAAACCTAGCTGGAATGCTTACGTCCACCATCCTTGGAAGGACAGCAATGCTGGAGCCCAGGATTCTTTCAAACTGCATGGAAGAGGACACCGCTGCCAGCAGCTTCCCTGCCTTTGCCACCAGTTAAGAATTGACCCACATTCTTTCTTTGACCCCAAGTTTAAAAAAGAAAATCCCTGGGAAGTGTAAGCAGGGGTGAGATCATGGCTACAGATTGAGGATGTCCTCCAAATCCCTAAATGTGATAGAACAAATATTTAAAACCCATATCCATGCAGGCAAAGAGCTGCCTTTAGGGGCTAAGAAACCATGAAGAATCCTGAAAAGATGTAGTGAAAATAGGATTCAACTGAAAAGGGAAATAATAGCCAAGATTTTACCGAGAGGTAGAGAGGTTTCTAGGTGTGCTCTGAGTCTGGATGTGACATAGGAGGAGCAGGAAGAGGTCTGGGGGTGACCTCCACAGTTTGTGGGATAACTGTGGGAATAGAATGAATACAAACCTATTAAGGTTTCTTTCTTCTTCCTTTTTAAGACCATCATTAAATGTAGGCAATGTTGAGAAATATGCCTAAGTATGTATGTTTCAATATTTAAATATTAATAACTAGAAAAAGGGTCAGCAAACTATGACCTACAGGTCAAGAGTGGCCCACCTTCTGTTTTTTTTTTGTTTTGTTTTGTTTTTTTAGACAGAGTTTCACTCTTGTTACCCAGGCTGGAGTACAATGGCGCGATCTCGGCGCACCTCTGCCTCCTGGGTTCAGGCAATTCTCCTCTCTCAGCCTCCTGAGTAGCTGGGATTACAGGCACATGCCACCATGCCCAGCTAATTTTTTTTTTGTATTTTTTTTAGTAGAGACAGGGTTTCACCATGTTGACCAGGATGGTCACGATCTCTCGACCTCGTGATCCACCTGCCACAGCCTCCCAAAGTACTGGGATTACAGGCTTGAGCCACTGCGCCCGGCCCCCACCTTCTGTTTTTATAAATGAAGTTTTATTGGTATACAGCCATATCTGTTAATGAATTTTCATTTCATTTTAATTTTATCTTTTATTTATTTAATACATTTATTTGTTTTTGAGACGGAGTTTTGCTCTTGTTGCCCAGGCTGGGATGCGATGGTGTGAACTCAGCTCACTGCAACCTCTACCTCCCAGGCTCAAGCAATTCTCCTGCCTCAGCTTCCCGAGTAGCTGGAATTACAGGCTCATGCCACCACACCCAGCTAATTTTTTTTATTTTTAGTAGAGATGGAGTTTTACCATGTTGGCCAGGCTGGTCTTGAACTCCTGACCTCAGGTGATCTGCCCGCCTCCCAAAGTGCTGGGATTACAGGCATGAACCACCACACCCAGCCTGTTAATGAATTTTCTATGGCTGCTTTTATGCAGAGCTAAGTAGTTGAAACAGAGACTTTATGGCCCACAAAGCCTAAACTATTTACTATCTGGATATTTACAGAAAACGTTGCTGATCTATGCTGCAGAAAAATGGAAATAAAACATGACTTCCAACTCATTACAGAAAATAAGTTCTCTATATCTATATCTGTTATATATATAAATAAGAAAAAAATAGCAAATGTGGTAAATAGAAGATGGCAGGAATTGGTCTAACATAAACACAATAAATGTGAATGAGTTAAATTCACTAATTAGAAGATAATCTCTGTAAGTTTGAAAATTTTTAAATGAGACTAAAAAGAAAAATAAAACAGCTTTAAAAATTTGAAAATAAAAGGAGGAGGAAATGCCTAGCAAACACAGCAAAGAAAGCAAATATAGCAATATTAACATCAGATAAGAGATAATTAAAAGTGAAAAATGGGCCAGGCGCGGTGGCTCAAGCCTGTAATCCCAGCACTTTGGGAGGCCGAGGCGGGTGGATCACGAGGTCGAGAGATCGAGACCATCCTGGTCAATGTGGTGAAACCCCGTCTCTACTAAAAATACAAAAAAATTAGCTGGGCATGGTGGCGTGTGCCTGTAATCCCAGCTACTCAGGAGGCTGAGGCAGGAGAATTGCCTGAACCCAGGAGGCGGAGGTTGCAGTGAGCCGAGATCGCACCATTGCACTCCAGCCTGGGTAACAAGAGCAAAACTCTGTCTCAAAAAAAAAAAGTGAAAAATGTTTTAGATACAAAGGAAATGTTCAAATTAATAAAAGGAACATTCTACCTAAAAAGTTAAAAGTTAAAAGCCAAGAACCTTCTGTACTGTATGATGTAGCTTCAAAATACATTAAATAAAAAGTGATGATATTATGCCAGGTGTTGTGGTGTGCACCTGTAGTCCCAGCTACTCAGGAGGCTAAGGCAGGTGGATCGTTTTGAGTCCAGAAGTATGAGGCTGCAGTGAGCTATGATTGTGCCACTAAAATCTGGTCTGGGTAACAGAGTGTAAGATCCTGTCTCGAGGATAAAAAATTTTAAAAATTACAAATAAATAAATTGATGATATAGCAAGTGAAAAAATTACAGATATAGAGTGAATAATGTGGAGCTTTTAAAATCTAGGGTAGGTGTTTTATTATATACACAAACCTACATAAGTGATAAAATTATATGGAACTTAATACATACACAAGCTGTACACACAAATAAATACAAGTAAAACTGGCAAATCTGACTGAAGTCTATAGAATGTATCAATGTCAATATCCTGATTGTAATATTGTAATTTTGTAAGATGTCACCACCTGTAATCCCAACACTTTGGGAGGCCGAGGCAGGCTGATCACCTGAGGTCAGGAGTTTGAGACCAGCCTGACCAACCTGGAGAAACCCCATCTCTACTAAAAATACAAAATTAGCCAAATGTAGTGGTGCATGCCTGTAATCCCAGCTACTTGGGAGGCTGAGGCAGGAGAATCGCGTGAACCTGGGAGGCAGGAGTTGTTGTGAACTGAGATCATGCCATTGCACTCCAGCCTGGGCAACAAGATCAAAACTCTGTATCAAAAAAAAGAGAAAAAAAAAGATGTCACCATTGCACCACTGAGGGTCACTGGACAAAGTATAGAAGAGATCTAGAGATCTATATAAGTGCCTCTGGCCAGGCACTTGACAACATTGCCACTGTCAACAACCCTGCTGTACATTCCAGTGTGTTGCTATGGGGACAAATGCCATCTTTTTTTTTTTTTTTGAGATGGAGTTTCGCTCTTCTTACCCAGGCTGGAGTGCAATGGCGCGGTCTCGGCTCACCACAACCTCTGCCTCCTGGGTTCAGGCAATTCTCCTGCCTCAGCCTCCTGAGTAGCTGAGATCACAGGCACGCGCCACCATGCCCAGCGAATTTTTTGTATTTTTAGTAGAGACGGGGTTTCACCATGTTGACCAGGATGGTCTCTCGATCTCTTGACCTCGTGATCCACCCGCCTCGGCCTCCCAAAGTGCTGGGATTACAGGCTTGAGCCACCGCGCCCGGCACAAATGCCATCTTAATGCCAGGCTCCTTGAGCCAAGTGGGTAGTAGTTGTGGAGTTTGCATTAGGGCACATTCATCAAAGGGATCTCTCTGTGTTATTACTTACAGCTGCATGTGAATTTACAATTATCAATAAAAATTTCAATAGAAAAATCTCTTGAGAGTAACAGATTAGTTACAAAAATCTAAATAACAGTTTAAATGAGGATGTTAAAATGAAAATTTTAAATGACTGTGTTTTAGCTAAATGGCAATAAGAACACTGGGTGTAGAGCTAGGCATGGTGGCTCACGCCTGTAATCCCAGCACTTTGGGAGGCAGAGGCGGGCAGATCATGAGGTCAAGAGATCGAGACCATCCTGGCAAACATCATGAAACTCCATCTCTACAAAAATACAAAAATTAGACAGGCATATTGGCGGACACCTATAGTCCCAGCTGCTTGGGAGGCTGAGGCAGGACAATCACTTGAACCCGGGAGACGGAGGTTGCAGTAAGCGGAGGTCATACCATTGCACTCCAGCCTGGAAACAGAGCAAGACTCTATCTCAAAAAAAAAAAAAAGACAACAACAGTGGGTGTAAAAACCTATGGGATGAAGCCAAATCAGTACTCAAAGGAAAATATATTACCCTAAATTCATTTATTCAGAACCAAGTTAAAAATTATTGAATTCAGCTCTTAATTCAAGAAGCTAGAAAAATTAATAAATTCAAAGGAGGAAAAAAGACCCTATAAGGTGGCTTGTGCCTGTCATTTCAGCACTTTGGGAGGCCGCTATAGGAGGATTGCTTGAGGCCAGGAGAATTGCTTGAATCCAGGAGGAGGAGGTTGCAGTGAGCCAAGATGGTGCCACTGCACCACTCCAGTCTGGGCAACAGAGTGAGACTCTGTCTCAAAAAAAAAGACAGACAGACAGAAAAGAAAGAAAGAAAGAAGAAAGAGAGAGAAAGAAAGAAAGAAGAATAGAACGGAAAAACAAGAAAGGTGAACTTACAGGACCTGCTGGTTCACACTAACCTCTACCTGAGAGTTTAGAGCTATTGCAGATGGGTATTAACCCAGGCATTTGCTAAAGCACATATAAGTCCTCTCTGGAAAAACAGACCCTCATCCCAAGTCTCAAAAGAATTTCTACAAATGTCTTCCACGGAAAATGAGCAGTCCTTAGTCAAAAATAACTGAGTATAAGAGGAGATAAAGCACTAAGAGTCAGAGCCAGCACGAACAATTTACAGCAGAAACAGACTCTGGAGACCTCAGATGCTGCAATATTTAAGCATAGCCAATAAAATAACTGTTCAGTGCATTTAAATAAATAAAAGGCAAAGTTGAGAATATGTGCAGGGAATTAAAAGCTCTAAGGAATGATGAAGCAGATTTGAACAACAAAACAGAACTTTAAGTCAAATGTGGAGAAATCCGGAATACAACACTGGAAGAAAAGGAAGCTGCGGAATACGTGGAGAAAGTCTAACATTTATCTAATTAGAGAACCAGAAAGAGAAGAGAGAAATAGAACAAAGTTTACATAAGTGAGATTCCGCCCATGCTGAGTGTTTGAAAGGGTTTAGGGTTGCATTTGAAGAGCAGCTGTATCCCACCGTGCCTATGCTCAGGCACACAGAATATAGGCAAGGCGGTGCATTGGAAATTGCCCTGAGGCTAATACCTCTCTGGTGCTGGGCTTAGTGGTTGATTTCTGCCCAGCCAGTCAAGTGACTCATGAAATAGATGCCAAACCCTTTGCCTTGACGCCTCCCCAACCTTGGTCATTTCTTGGTGTAACAGGGGTATCAGTGAGCAGTTCCTGAGAACTGAGAGGCCTAGGACAAGGTGTCAGTGATGGGTGGGCCTTGAGGATATTGAAGACATTGCTCAAAATCATGCAAGGTCCTTTCCCTGCACTTCTTAACTCAAGGGAGTGTCACTTGTCTTGTAATCCATGAGAATGGTATTGCTTGGAGTTGGACAGTGTACAGCCTATGCAACTGAACCCAGCAACCCAGCTATCTCTGATGCCTTTTCTGCCCAAGTTATGTGCCCATGGGGCTTTCCAAGTTTGACTGTTGTTTTTTTCCTTTGTATTTCCCCTCCCTGTTTTCCTCTCTGGAGAAGGATGGGATCTATCATCGGCTGGAGGATTTTATGGCGTGATGAAGGGAAGCTAATAGGTCTGTAAAGAAGAGCCAGTTACCTGGGAATCTTTCCAGGCATATTGTGTTCCTGGAAGCCCTGGGAGGCTAGGCCGTATAGGCCACACTGCTCACAGTGCTATGGAGCAAGACCTGGGTGAAGTTGTACAGCCACATGAATGTGCCAGTCCCCACCTCCCCTAGGGATACTGGCTGGGTCTTTCAGTGTCCTCTACGTCTGGCTCTGCCTGCTTGCTCCCTTCTGAGTCAAGCATTTGGACCTGATTATTGGTGACCTAAGACACCCAGGATTCCTGCTTACCTCAGAGCGCAGTAGATCAGGCCTGGGTCATAGGCCAGGGGATGCAGAGTCTGGTACTGTTCTGCCCTGACTCACTGTGTGGCCTTGTCAAATGACTCAGTCTCTCTGGGCTTTTGTCCTCCCATCTTGCCCATACTGCTTCTGAGCATTGAGTTTCCAGCAAGATTGTCTCAGCAGAGTCTTTATAAACTGAGCTGCACTGAGTGTGTCTGAGAGGGGGTGGTAGTTATTCTAAGGGCATTTGGGCCACCTGGCAATGCCATGTCTCATTCAGGGCCCAGCTTGTCTCTCCCAAACCTGCCCATCAGAAAGGGCTGAGATGACTTCAGATACCCCCACCCCCAGCCCATGCCATGGATATCAATATCCAATTGTCCTGTTTGACATTTATGTCCTGCACATGCTCTTGAGGAGGGCAAGTCTGGCTCCATGAAAAGTCTGAGTCACAGATGCTGTCAAGAAACAGGGACATGGCAGGGAGTGTGCACTATTCTTGGAGAATCTTAGCTGCACTAAGGAACAGCTAACAGAGCAGTTTGTAATTAGCACTTTGGCTGCTTGGCGGCGGCATTATCTGCCTGTAGAGGGTTTTTTTTGTGAGCATTTGCCAATCACCCTTCTTGAGTACCTACTAAGTGCCAGGCCCTGGCTGCCTAGCGCCTGCTGTGAATGAAGGAACAAATCAAAGGTGTAATCCTTTTCTTTTGTTTGGGCACCATTCTAGCTACTGGGATTATGGCAACAAATAAGACAGACAGGTTCCCTGCCCTCCTGTCACCTGTGCTGGGGTGGAGGGAGGCAGTTTACAAGTTCACAAATCAGATCATTGCAGAGCATGGCAATGGGACTGAACTGGGCAAGAGAGGAAAGCTACACTACTGAAGGGGCAGGGAGGGCATGCATTTGTGCCCAGACCTGGATGATGCCAGGGAGTGAGGAGCTGTTCCCTGGCCTGGGGAATGGGTGCTTCCCAGGCATGGCAGTAGCTGGAATGGAGAGCTGACGTGGCAGGTTCCTAACAAAGCAAGCAGCCAGGTGGCTGGAAAGTGGTGATGGAGGAGCTATGGCTCACGAGCAGGCAGACAGGGCACACGGGATCTTACACGTATGGAAGCTGGAAGTAGATGGACTGAGGAATGCACAAAGCCCTGTGGGCGAGAGACAGGATGGGGAGGAGACAAGGGCAGGGCAAAGGGTGGCCCAGGCACAAAGCCCTCCTGGACAAGCACACTTGGGAGCTGCTGTCAGGTCCCTCTGGTTATGGAACCCTCAGGCAGCACCTGGTTTCTCCACTGTGGCTCCCATCAGAGCTTTTGTAGGAGGGTGTATGTATGTGTGTATGTGTAGGTGTATGTGTGTGTGTTTTAGAGACAAGGTCTTGTGCTGTCACGCAAGCTGGAGTACCTTGGCACAATCATAGCTCAGTGTAGCCTCAAACTCCTAGACTCAAGTGATACTTCAGCCTCAGCCTCCTGAGTAGCTGGAACAACAGGTGCATGCCACCGTGCTGGGCTAATTTTATTATTTTTTGTAGAAATGGATCTCACTATTTTGCCCAGGCTGGTCTCAAACTCCTGGTCTCCAGTGATCCTTCTATCTCAGCCTCCCAAAATGCTGGGATTATATGCCTGAGCCACTGTGCCTGGCCCCACATTAACCATTTTTAAGCATACAGTTCTGTGACATTAAAAGGACATTCAGTGTTATGCAACCATAACCACCATCCATCTCCAGGACTTTTTCATCTTCCCAAACTAAAACTCTGTCCTCATTAAACACTAACTACCCATTCTCCTTTCCCCAAGTCCCTGGAACCCACCATTCTATTTTCTGTCTCTATGAATTTGACTACTCTAGGGACTTCCTGTAAGTGGAATCATGTAATATTTGTCCTTTTGTGTCTGGCTTATTTCTCTTTGCTTAATGTCTTCAAAGTTCATCCATGGTGTAGCATGTGTCGGAATGTCCTTCCTTTTTAAGACTGAATAATATTTCCCATCAGGTTCCGCCCACCCTGTTTTTTCTCATTAGATTCTGATGAGTCATATGATGTCTGTCTCTTTTTAAGACTGAATAATATTTCCCATCGGGTTCCTCCACCATTTTTTTTCTTATTAGGTTTTGATGACTCATGTAATGTCTGTCTCCCCTGGAGCCTGGAGGCTCCCTGAGGACTCTGTCTTGGTCCCCTGTATCCTTAGAAACCATCATAGAACCTGGCCCCTAGGAGGTGCTTAATGAACATTTGTTAGGTGCATAGAGTTCAGAAAGATTAGAATTCTTACTGAAAGAGGGGGTTGGTGTTGAGATGAGAATATTAAAGACTTTATTTGCCAGACTGTGGAGCTTTGGCTTCTAGGCAAATGTTTCTGTTGATCCAAGCTACCTGCAGGACTTGTTAAAAATTCTTATTCCCAGGTCTCTCCCTTGGCAACTCAACTGTTTTGGGCTGGAATCGAGGAGCCTGTATTTTGAAAGAGATACCAACCTTTATTTCCTAGCTCATTTAAGAACATTAGAATAAAAACAAGCAACCACTGTCTGATAAAGTTGAAGTGGGACTTTCCCTCAGCCAGAAGGTTTGTACTTACTACAAAATATTCTGAAAGAAAAACACAAAAATTATTTATCTAAATCATGCATCTTTATTAAAAAGCATTAAAGCAGCTTTGTTAGCTTGTATTGTATCGAGTCAGGTGCAGCCACCATCCATGCATCAATACATAGCTCTAGCCTGGAATACACCACTTGAATTTTTGGGGCTTTCATTTCTTCCTAAAATGGGGACATCATTGCCTTTTTCACCTTGGCAGTTCATTCTGAAAAAGCAAGAGTGAAAAAGCTAAAAGCATTTTTAAGCCATAAAATGCTATTATCAATGCTGGGGATGCATATGTGTATAAATTAAGGATAGAAGATGATGGTTCAATTCTTAAGCTATTTACTATCCTTGCTGTACAGTAGATACACCTGACTCCACCCCTTACTAAGTAATGGGGGAGGTACCTTAATGACACAAAGCCCTAGGTCTCCTCTGTTATAAAAATTGGGCTAATAGCCTTGCAGTACAATATTATTCAGTCATAAAAAGCAATGAAGTTCTCGCAGTGCTACAACATGAACCTCAAAGACATGATGCTGAGTGAAAAAGCCCAGACACAGAAGGCATATATTATGTGACTTCATCGATAGGATATGTCCAGAATAGGCAAATCCATCAAAACAAAAAGCAGCTTAGTGGGTGCCAGGGGCTGGGGTAATGGGAAGTGACCGCTTAATGAGTACAGGGTTTCTCTTTGGGTGAGGAAAATGTTCTGGAATTAGATAAGGGTGATGGTTGCACAACTCTGTGAGTATATTAAAAACCACTTAAAGGAGTGAATTACATGACATGTGAATTATATATCAATAAAATACTTAAATAAGTAGGGGCAATACATTTAACTCAAGAGAGTTGTGAGGATTAAGTCACAAACAATGTATTAATAGGACCCAAGTGTGTAAAATCATGGGCAGGATTTATAAACCAAGGACCAAGCAGAAGAGTCTAGTTTTCCATATGTGCCCACCAGAAGGCAGGGGCTTTTGGGGTGTGGGGTCTGATGAGACCCTGGCACCATTTATAGGAGGGGACCGTTCACACCGGGAATGCCTTCAGGAAAGGCAGGACTGGGCAGACTGTGTATTTTCTCCTACACCCTCCTCATAGGATGCATGAAGGATGGGCTGGAGTCGAGGTGGGGACTAAGTCTCTGACTGTTCAGCTGCCCCAGCATCTGTGTCTTTAAGGAGCACTCAGTTGACTGTTTAATGTGATGAGTTTGGGAAACCCCGTTTTAGGCAGCACAGGGAACTGCTGTGGGAAATTTCTCTGAACTAAAGGGCTGTGAATCTCTCGCTCCGACACTCAGGAATGGCTGGGTCTGCAGCCTGCTCAGCCATAGCTATTGCAGAAGGAGCTGTGGGGGCTCGGAGTGGTGAGCTGGTATGCCTTTGGTACCATGAATAGGGTGGGCTTAAGGAGGCAGGAGTAGGTACCCTGGCTCCTGAGACTCCAGCATGGCATTTATGCCTCTCTGGACTTGAGGTCCACCCTACAGTGCTCCTTGCAGGCTGCACAATACCAGCTGTTGTTTTGGATCAACAAAAATTCATAATTTGCAGCTGATAACTAACAGGCACCTGAATAAGTTGGCTGAGAGCCTCCGTGCTGGAGTCTTGCACACGGTGGGCTCCCCAGAGGACTGAGGTCGGAGGTATGTTGGCTGAGTAAAAAGGAGAACCTTGTCCAGGGAAAAACTATTCCAGGGCTGTGCCTACCTGCCCACAAGCCATGGGGAGGCATCTGCAGCCAACATTCGATCCATTTGTGTTAAACACAGGAATTAAGGAAAGACTGAATTTGATGAGAATTGTCTGCCAACTTAGCAACATGGAGGTCATTTGTGAACTTGACCAATATGGTTTCAGTGAAGTGGGGGCATTCAAAGTGGGTTGGAAAGAGATGGGAGGTGAGACAGTGGAAACACCAAGTATAGCTAAGCTTTAGAAGGATTTGCTATAAGGGGAATCAGAGAAGTGGGACGGTGCCAAGGAGGTAGAGTTGAGGGGGACTGTGGGGTCTTGTTTTGTTTCGTTTTGGCAGATCTGGGAGCTATAACTTGCATGTTTGAATGCTGATGGTGAGTGGAGAGGTCCAGTAGGGAGACAAGAGAGGAGAGCATTTTGGGAGAAGGTCCCTGAATGACAAGACGGCATGGGTCCCAGTGACAGAGAATTGGCCTTCATGGGAGCAGTGATGTCCATGCATTGCAACAGCAGCTAGTGAACTGGTGCAGTGGATCGGTCCATTTGATGATGGGAATTTGAGGAAACGAAGACTGGAGCCGGCACTGTACACATGCCTGTGGTCCAAGATACTTAGGATGCTGAGGCAGGAGGATCGCTTGAACCCAGGAGTTGGAGGCTGCAGTGAGCTAGGATTGTGCCACTGTGCTCTATCTAGCCTGGGCAAAAAGCTAGACTCCATCGCTAAAAAAGTTAAAAATAAAGTAATAAAGAAGACTCAAGATAGAAAGAAGGTATAAAATCAGGAGTGGGAAATAGGGACGGAACTGGATCAGTGAAGTAGGATTGCAGGAGCTGGGCCCTCTTGGGGTGTCCTGTCAGAGATTTGAAGGCTGGCCCAGAGGAGTAAGCACTCAGGGGCCTTTGTATTCTCATTATGTATCTTCTGTTATCACATCACCAGTTCGGGAGTAACCTGGGTGAAAATCTCAGCAGTGCCTCTTATTAACTCTGGTATCTTGAATAGTTCCAGAAAGCTCTGATTTCCCTGGAGAATTGATCGAGCTGAGTTTTGCTTTGGGACAGGGCCTGCAGCACAGCCAGCTCTCTGCCAGCAGGCTCCCAGCCTCTAAGCATCTCAGGGGGCCCTCCCTCTGCATGCCCCAGAAGCTGGGAGCTTTCACCTCTAAAGGACTGGTAATTTCTTTCTTTCCTTCTTTTGAGGCAGAGTCTCACTCTGTCACTCAGGCTGGAGTGCAGTGGCGCGATCTCAGCTCACTACAACCTCTGCCTCCTGGGTTTAAGCGATTCTCCTGCCTCAGCCTCCCAAGTAGCTCGGACTACAGGCGCCTGCCACCACCCCCAACTAATTTTTTTTTTTTTTTTTTTTTTTGTATATTTAGTAGAGACAGGACTTCACCATGTTGGCCAGGCTGGTCTCGAACTCCTGACTTTGTGATCTGCCTGCCTTGGCCTCCCAAAGTGCTGGGACTATAGGCATGAGCCACCATGCCTGGCCAGGACTGGTCATTTCTAAGGCCAATGAGCTCCTGAAAGGCCTTGGCACTTCTTATGTAGGAGGATGATCTGGGTGCTACCGCTGAAATGGTGGTGGCCACGGGGAGATGACCAGAAGTGAGAAAGAAAGGCCCCTGAGCAAACCCCAGCCTACAATTTTGTAGCCACAGCTTAGACCCTAACTGCTGGGGCCAAGGTCCCCTCTGGGCGTATTTCTGTTGTCACATCTGAGCCTCCCATAGCATTTTGGTTAAGGGCCCAGCCTTATTTCAGCCATACTCAGTGTTAATTAGCAGAGCACCAGCACCAGAGGCCAGTAGGGTGGTGGTAGTAGCTCCGTGACCAGCGGGGTCCCCAGAGGACTGAGGTAGGAGATGAGTTTCAGATAATTCTCCTTCCTGCCATGCTTATCATCTTGGAGGCTCTGAGTTTCAGGTTTATTTCCTCACATGTACATCTTTGCCTTTTTCCACCCAACCAAGGTTGCTGTGCTGACAGCCACAGCCAGGGAGTAGGAGTCATAAAAACAAGGCTGTCTTGCCTTGCCGCAGTCCTTGAGCAGGATGCACCATTGCTTCCCTGGGGCTGTTGTTTGAGTTGAGGCATTACATAGAGATGCCTTACAATTTTAGCATCTTGCTCCTGCTCTTGGAGCTGCAGAGCATTGCACGCACCACCGTGCCCCCAGGTGGCCGCTGTGCTGTGGGGTCTGGTGACTTGGCAATCGCCCCAGCTTGGCACTCCAAGTGTACAATGGTGAGATTTATGACTTTCTGTGGGATTCGGGGTAACTGCAGCAGTGCCCAGGGCTTCGAGGATCTCTGGGACCGCCTCTTCACTGCTCAGGCCAGCATTAGAGGAAGGAGTTGTGGCCTGCTTAAAGGGGTCAAAGACACTTCAGTGGATGGGGGTAGGGGTTGTGTCCTCCTGCTGAAAGTATCCTTGGTCCTTGCCCCTCCTCCCCTTGTACAGCTGGGTGGAGGAAGAAGCTGGGAGTCAGGGTCTTGGTTCCCAACTCAGCTCTCTGCCCACTTCCTGAGCCTCAGTCTCCTCATTTGTAAAGGGAGGGTTGGCCTACAGCAGGGTCCTCTGCTTGTTTCTTAGCCCAGAAATCCTTTCTTCAAAAGAAATCTGCTGGAAGCCCAGTGTTTAACACATAAAGGTGGAACTACTTTGGGGGAGGGATTGGACTATTCTGTGGGTACATGACCTCTCCTGGTTTCAGCTCCAGGACACAGAGAGGCAGCTGATCAGTGCTCAACTCATAACACGCACCTTCAGAGCAGCACACTCCTGCAACCCCAGCCCAGGCCTAGAGGCTGGTCACTGGACACAAAGAATAGCCCCTTATCCCTCTGTGCCGCCTCCCATTCATCCAAAGCTTTGGTTGCATCTGGAGAGGAAGTGCTTTTACTATTGCCTGCTTCGGCTCCTGATTGGGGACTAAGTAGGTTTGGGAAGCAGAGAGCAGAAGAAGGAAGCTCTCTTAAAACAAGAGGCAGAGGAACCCAAGGGAGGCAGAAGGAGGTTATGGACACCCACAGTCCTGAGTCTCAGGCCCCCAGACCTGCTGGCGGCTCCCTTGCTTCTCACTGCTGCAAAAGCCAGGGTTCCCGCTGGCCTGGTTTGGAGTAATTTCCAGACTTAATAGCAAGAAGGCAGCTGAACTGCATTTGGACGGATTCCATCCCCCCTTGACTTCGCACAGCCTCACTCCTAAATTCCATCTGTGACGTCAGACCCCTGCTAATCATGGAAAAACAGATTAAGTTCTGTAAACTCAATTCTCGTGCTTCCCCACCCAGTCACGGTGTCTCGTGGCCTCCACTTAAAGGAGCTGTCCACCTCCCTGCTTGGTCCGCCCCCACCTCCCCGTCCTGGGCCAAACCCCAGTAATCCACTTTAAGTCTTCATCACGTGCCTCCAGCCTGGCCACCCCTGCCCCATGAACCTGAAGCTCTTTCTGTGTCACTTTTCTCCTCTAACGCCTGGGAGGTTCGGGGAGATCTTTGGGCTCCAGCCCAGGAGGCCTAACTGGTGCTCTGTGTCTTGGTGGTAAGCCATACCCTTGATTCCTTGGGTGACATCCCTCACAGCTCTTCTTGATCATCTGCCTGTGCCTGGAGCCCTGGCCTAGATGCAGCCTGTACCTCGCACCTTTCCCACGGCCGGACTCTTGCTCCATAGCATCTCTGAGTGGCCCCATTCTGACGTGGTCTGCTCAGGTGTTTCCTCAAAGACATCAGTGAACATGGAGCTGGGGGTTCTTCCTAGGGTTGTGAATTCCAGTCCTAAAGACTTTTCTAAGGGCCAGGGCCCAGGTGCCACATTTGAGGCCAAGAGAATGGTCCCCGCCATCCCTGGAGCAGAGCCATGTGGGCTGTGTGTGGGGGCTGCCACCCAGACCCCTTGCCTGGCCTCCCTCCCTGAAGGGCCTCTGGAGACCTGTTTTTTCCTCTGGCTGTGCCAGGCCCCAAAAGATGCCCTGTAGGCAGCGGTAAAACATAATTCTGTCTAACCCATCTACTCCACTAGAGACGAGATTAAATGTGTGTTTGTCTTGCATGTGCCCAGGCAGTCGGACTGGGTAGACTGTCTGAGTGAGGGTTCAGCTTCTGGCCGAGGGGGCTTCAGGGGTAGGCAGACACACAAGTCACACTGCTGTGATGGGGGAGGGTCTGCTGTGCTCCCTGGCCTCAGGCACAACCAGGGAGAAAGCCAGGAGGACCCTCAGGTCCACGTCTGGCTGTAAGGCCAGTCAACACCACAGCAGAGCTGCTCCTCCTTGAGGCTTGAGTTTACCGTCTGTACCTGGGGGTAGGCAGCCCCACCAGGAAGCCCACAGGCCGTGTGTCTCAGGGACCTGCCTTCCAGACCCTGCTGGGCACAGCAGTGCCGCCTTGTTGCTCACTCCCACTAGTTGAACACTGGAAGAGGGCTGAGCACTTCATGTGCATCATCTCATTTAATCCACAGTTACCCCAGCCAGGCAGGGGCGGTTCTCACCCCTAGAAGACAAAACAAAAGATCAAAGAGATTAAGCAATTTGCCCACAGTCACAGCTGGGAGATGGCAGAAGGTCTAGCTGATTATTTTATTTTATTTATTTTAATCACAATACTACCAGGCCTTCTCTGTCTATTTACACACCCACCACTCAAATGCTGCAGCTGCTGCCTTCTGTAAGATCGGGTAATAAAGTGCAGGTAAAAGTTGCCCACAAATTCCATCCATCAGGTGGAACCCTCTCCAGCATTCAGTGAACATTTATTCCACACTCTTCATCCAAACAGACATATGCAGAGTAGTAATAACTTTTTTTTTAAAAAAAGTATCATGTTCTACATGCATTTTAAAAATAAAAATTAAATGTTATCTGAATTTAACCAGACAAATGTATCGATTTTCATGTATCTTAAGTGAAATGTGAGTTCCTAAACTGAGGAAAAAGATTTCTTTATTGTAAGTGATAATAGTCCTGAAAGGTTAAAGAATGTAAGAGAAAAACTTTTGAAAATAGCTCAATTGAGATATAATGACATACCATACATATACTCATCTGAAGTATACAATTCAATGGTTTTGGTATATAATATTATTGATTTTTTAAAACTGTGGTAAATATATGTATATATAACATAAACTTTGCCATTTTAATAGTTTTTAAGTGTATAATTTCATCACAGTAAGTATATTCATAATGTTGAGCAACCATCACCATTGCCACTTCCAAAGCTTTTTTATCATCCAAATAGAAACTCTGTAACTATTGAACAACTACTCCCATTTCCTCCAACCCCAGCCCCTGGTGACCTCTAATCTATTTTCTGAGAGAAAAACTTTTAAAAGGTGAAGTCATTAATTTTTAAAGTAAACTTTATTTTTTGAGACAATGTTTCCCTCTGTCACCCAGGCTGGAGTGCAGTGGCACGATCTTGGCTCACTGTAACCTCCACCTCCCAGGCTCAGGTGATCCTCCCATCTCAGCCTCGTAAGTAGCTGGGACTACAGGCACTCCACCATGCCTGGCTAACTTGTATTTTCTGTAGAGACAGGGTTTTGCCATGTTGCCCAGGCTGGTTGCAAATTCCTGGCCTCAAGTGATCTGTCTACCTTGGCCTCCCAAACTGCTAGGATTAAGGCTTGAGCCACCTAAACTTAATTTTTTTAAGAGCCATTTTAGAGTCACAGCAAAATTGAGTGGAAAGTACGGAGTTCCCATATACGCCTTCCCCCACTCTCAGCATCTCACACCAGTGTGCCCTATTTGTTACAGTGAATGAGCCTGCAGTGATATGGCATCACCTGGAGTCCATAGATTACACAAGGGCTCACCCTTGATGTTGTACCTTCTATGGCTTTGGACAAATGTATGATGACAGGCATCTGCCATTGTAGTGTCCCACAGAATAGTTTTACTGCCCTAAAAACCCTCCATTCTCTGCCTGTTCATCCCTCATTAATTTTTCTACCTACTTAATGAACTAACTGCTATGCTGTGGAAGTTAAGGAAACTATATTTCTACCTTTGTTCTTCCACTCCAAATGTGTCTTAGTTGTATTTTTATTTGTGTACGGTGTTGAGGTTTTGATATTCAATTCAATCACATAATTGCCATTATTTCAAAAATATCAATGCTGTGTTCATCAGGTTTTCTCCATTTATGACCTCATTTTTACTTATCTTTTTGGTTGGTTGGATTTCAACATCAGATATTTTTTTCTTTTTGGTATTTTATTTACTTATTTTTGAGACTGGGTCTCTGCCATTTGGTCTGGAGTGCAGTGGTACAAACATGGCTCACTGCAGCCTTGACCTCCTGTACCGAAGCCATCCTCCCACCTCAGCCTCCCCAAGTGTCTGGATTACAGGTGTATGCCACCATGCCTGACTAATTTTTTTTAAGTGTATGATTTTTTAATAAAGACAGGATCTTACTGTATTGCCCAGGCTGGTCTTGAACTCCTGGGCTCAGGCAGTCCTTCTGCCTTGGTTTACCAAAGTGCTGGGATTAGAGGTGTGAGGGATTAGGGATTATGGAGATGTTTGAGGAACATGATGAATCATACCTGGCCAGGTAATTATTTTTTTTATTATTTTTTATTTGAGACGGAGCTTCACTCTTGTTACCCAGGCTGGAGTGCAATGGCGCGATCTCGGCTCACCGCAACCTCCGCCTCCTGGGTTCAAGCAATTCTCCTGCCTCAGCCTCCTGAGTAGCTGGGATTATAGGCACGCGCCACCATGCCCAGCTAATTTTTTGTATTTTTAGTAGAGACGGGGTTTCACCATGTTGACCAGGATGTTCTCGATCTCTTGACCTCGTGATCCACCCGCCTCGGCCTCCCAAAGTGCTGGGATTACAGGCTTGAGCCACCGCGCCTGGTCTGTTATTATTTTTAAGAGGACTTTAAGGATGTCTAAGCCCCTAAACTCATGCTTCAGAGAGCCCCACCTCATCTTCTCAGGATGCAGCCCAACCATGCCATGGGTGCCTGATGGGAGGCCGCTTGATGGAGCCCCACGTTCCTACCCTGGGGTCTTTGCTCATGCTGCTCCTTCTTACTGGATTGAGTCCTTCTGACACCTGACCCCAGCTCTGCCAAGCAGAATCCCAAGATCTCAGAGAGCCCGGCTCCACCTTCCATGAAGCCTTTCCTGAGACCCCTCTGGACTGAGAGTTTTATCTCGTTTTCATGATACTCATGGTAACTCCAGATAGTTTATCTCCACTTTATATCTGGAGAGACCAAGGCTCAGCAGGTACAGAGGCTTTTCTGGGAGGTCATACAGCTGGTAAAGGCATTGTAAGGCTTTGCAGTCAGATCCCCAGAGTGAGCTTCAAATTGTGATATCTCATCATGTTCTGTGTCACTCTTAGAGTTCTGAGTCCTCTCTCCTATCAGTCACTCATGCATTTAACTGTAAGATACAGAATCATTTATTTATTCCTTTCTTCTTCCTATCCATGTATTTACCTACCTCCTTACCTCTACAGCTTTTTCATTCCTGCGGGCAGAAATATGGTTGCTTTTCCCTAAGCCAGCCTTGATGGAACTGCATCCTGAGCACTTGCGCTGTCTGATGCTCTTCCACCATGTGGCTGCTGCCCCTGCACGGTCCTAAGCTTTGCCCAGCTCCACCCAGGTGCCAGGAGCTTCTAAGGGGTCTCCAGGCCCTCCAGGTGGGTGGTGTGTGTTCCCTCTCTGTCTCTGTCCCTCTGCCTGCATGTGGAGCTGTGAATACCACCTATGCAATTACAGCTCACCTGGCAGGTTGTCTCTGGGGAACATCATTAGATATCTGTTCCGGACACATGCTCACAAAGTCTCTGAAATCAGAGACCCAAGCCAGTGTCTGGGTGCTGGCTCAGGCTGTGAGATTTCACCCCTGGTTGTTATTTGAGGAAATAGAGATGTTTAAGGAACATGATGAATCCGGCCCAGGGGCTCCTGCCTCCCTAGTCCATGGTGGGCCTGGAATCCGAGAGAATTGAGAAAAGACTGATTTGCATGGGGTGAGCAGGGCAGGTAATGTACCCTGGAGGGGTTGAGACTCTGAAAGGGCAGAGTGCTTAGACTCTGAAGGTTTCTGAAGAACATTTAGAGTCTGTGTCTGACCATGTTGTTATTTAGATGACTAAATGAGACTTGCCCACTCTGGGTCGCTGCATTTGCCCCACAGTAAAGGAGCCCATATGAGGCCCCACAGAGGCTGGGTGGATGCCTCATGTCACACAGGTGTGTTGCTTGGACACCAAGCACCTGCTGTGCCTTACTAGTTGGGCGATTCTGGGTCTTCAGTGAAGAACCATGTGAAGAAGCTTCAGAAACAACTGATTGAACTTCAGTTTTCCCTTCCTGTCTCCAAACCTAATTTCCTCCAACTTCTCTCAAGCATAAGGCTCTCTATTTTTTCTTGTATGTAAGCTTCACAAATCAGGTGCCTGTGCTACCTTCCCAGCCAGCTGGAAGTCCATCCAGGTGTCAGACTTGGGTCTCTCGCTGCTTTGGCCGAACCAGCTCTTGTTTCATACCTCACAGAATAAGGTGCAGCCTGGGGACTGCAGGGCCATCGCTTCTCTCTCCTGTGGCCTCAGCTTCCAGCCAGGTTTGAGCTTAGACCTGTGGGCCTAGGCAGGTGGAACTGAGTCTGGAAGCATGGGGAAGAACTCCACAAAGCCTCAGGCCCCAAACCTGCAGGTCCCATGGGCTGTTAGCTAGACCCATTGATCTTGAAGAAGGTCAGCAATGGTCTCTTTTCACTTGAGCACAGCCTCTGGGGGGTTTTGGGGTTGAACAGGGATCAGACAGGCTAGTGGACAGGTTGCAGGAGAGGGGAAGCCTCTCCTAGCATAAGTCCTTCTGGATATAGTAGGGCCTTGGGGCTACCCTCAGAAGGGGAACAGGGCAAGGAAATGTCCCAGGGAGATAGAGGGGGTTTCTGTGTCTAGGTGATGTTGCTCAGCAGCACCATGGGGAGTCTGGGTCAGAGGGGTAGTCGGGGTCTGGGATCCAGGGTTATCTTATCTATGGCCAGCAGATGTTGGATGCAGTTTCTGGGGTGTATAAAGTATCTAGGCTCCAACTGGCTAAAAGGAGCTTCATTGGGACTATATTTAAAGCAACTGGATGTGAGAATTGGGTTCTTTTTTAATAAAGTGGCGGGGGGTGGGGGCATCTTGCTGTGTTTCCCAGGCTGGTCTTGAACCCTTGGCCTCAAGCAGTCCTCCTGCCTTGGCCTCCTATAATGCCAGGATGGATGTAAGAATTTGAATGGGCTTTGGACTGACGTTCCTACCTGCCGTGAATTAAACAATCAGGGGCCGCCATTTTAGGCTAACACAAGGGACAGAGCACCTTTATCAGACCTTTCCTCTCTCCCTAAGTGGCTTAAGAACTTCTTTTAGCCCTATCTACTGGTATTCCTGAGAGTGCTAGTAAAAATGTTTTTCTCAATCTTGTTAGCTACCCAGTAATGCTTTAGCACCAGGGTGACGCTCCAATGCCAGGTAGAGAACCAGGCCCCAGGGAAGTTGCTGACTGGCCAGGCCCTTGCTTTTATCACTTAGCAGGTGTCCTGCCCGTGGTCACTGTGAATCCTCCCTGGCCACTGTCCTTGGAGTGGTCTTAAGAACTTCTTTCAACCCCATCTACTGGTATTCTTGAGAGTTCTGGTAAATATGTTTTTCTCAATCTTGTTGGCTACCCAGTAATGCTTTAGAGCCTGGGCGATGCACCAATGCCCAGTAGAGAACTGTGCCCCAGGGAGGTCACCTGACTGGCTAGGCCCTTGCTTTTATTTATCACTTAGGAGGAATCCTGTCCATGGTCTCTGTGAATCCTCCCTGGGGCTGTCCTTGGAGTAGTTTTGCTAAAATACTATCTTTTAGCTAGGTGTGGGTGGCATGCACCTGTAGTCCCAGCTACTCAGGAGGCTGAAATGGAAGGATCGCTTGAGCCCAGGAAATCAAGGCTACAGTGAGCTGGGATTGCACCACTGCACTCTAGCCTGGATGCAGAGTGAGACCTTGTCTCTAAAACATAAATAAATATAAAATTTCTCTATCATCTGTCCTGGAAACCTTCACTTGGCTTCATGTTAACAGCATGTGATCTTTGAAGGTGACCAAACGATATTTATGGCAAAGCCTCAGGCATCTGGGGCTTTGGTTGTAAGAGGCAATTTCATTTCATACTTAGTGCTTGGAAGAGGTGCATACTTAGTTATCTGAGTATGCACCTCTTCCAAGCACTAAGTATGTTTTTTTTAAAAAAAAATTTTTTTGGAGACAGTTTCACTCTTTTCCCCCAGGCTAGAGTGCAATGGCGCGATCTCGGCTCACTGCAACCTCCACCTCCCAGGTTCAAGTGGATTTTCCTGCCTCAGTCTCCCAAGTGGTTGAGACAACCTCCCTCCACGACCTGCAGCTAACTCTTGTATTTTCAGTAGGGATGGATTTCTCCATGTTGGTCAGGCTGGTCTTGAACTCCAAACCTCAAGTGTGCTGCCTGCCTTGGCCTTCCAAAGTGTTGGGATTACAGGTGTGAGCTATTGCTCCCGGCCCAGTTTTTTTGTTTTTGTTTTTGTTTTAAATTTGATTGCTTAGTTGCAAATCTTCATCAAATATATTCTTTGTCACTTAACTAGAGGTTGCTACGAGTTCACTGTCTGCTTATCTTGTCTCATCTGCTTCCCAGACATAGCCCAATGGAAGGAATAGAATAGATGCCAATAAATGTTTCTTATTGGATTGAACTGAAACCAAACTTTAAATCACTCAGAGTCTTCCCCAGGGACACAGTGATGTCATATGCCCCTAATGACATGGCTCAGACCGCTGACTTATGAATGTCTTATGTCTGTGCTTCTTAGTTTTATTTAATCTGCCTGCTTTTCCGTGACCAGCTATCATTACTCACTGTGTCAGTACCGGGGAAATGGATGCTGTAGCTTGTTAGGATTGTGAGTAAAACAAGAGCACAGTGTTCTTACCCCAGCCCTTGCTAATGGAGTGATAATTCTTTATTTTCCCGTAGCTGTTTGTTAATCAGAGAGTTTGCACATAGCCTCTCACTTGTCCTTTTGGTAGCTCTTAGCAAAAACGAAAAATAAAGTTTGGAAAGGAGAGAACCTGCTCAATCAAAGTTGCACCGTTGGATCATGCCTGATTGGAGGCCAGAATTCCAGCCTCAGGTCTAGACTGTGCTGTGGTATCCACCATCCTTTGTAGAAAGTGACTGTTCTGTTCTGTCCTCTCTCTCTTCTAGGGGTCCTTGGTGAATTTTGTCATGGTTATTTAAGGAACCTTGCCTAGAAGTCCCAACTTGCAGTTCCCCATCAACGGGAAGGCTTGGACTCCAAGATGATTATAAAGGAATATCGGATTCCTCTACCGATGACCGTGGAGGAGTACCGCATCGCCCAGCTGTACATGATACAGGTGGGTTGTGGAGCAAGGGTGGGTCGCACCAGTGCACAGACACCACATGTGGGTTGGGTGGAGTTGTGGCCCTCACAGTGCAGTGCCTGCCCCAGAACTTCCTGGTAAGTGTGAATTGTGCTGGATCCCTGGCCTCCAGGCACAATGCCAGGTGCACAGGGCATACCGTGGGTGTGTGGCACTGTGTCCCGGCACCTACAATGCGAACACGCACCCTTGTGTTCAGCACCATTATCTCCCTGGCCCAGATGTTATCCCTGTGTTTCAGTTTGTTTGGGGCTGCCATCACTAAATAACACAAACTGGGAGCATAGAGCAACAAGAACATACTTCCTCACAGTTCTGGGGGCCGGAAGTTCCAGATCAAGGCCTGGCAGGTGCATGCCCTTTAGTGAGGGCCCTCTTCCTGGCTTGCACATGGGTACCTTCTCCCTGTGTCCTCAAATGGCAGGAGCGAGTGGGCTCTGGTGTCTTCTCCTTTTTCTTTTTCTCTTCTGTTTTTTATTTATGTAAATGTATGGGATACTGTACATTTTATTGTAATTTTGTTGCATGTACAGATTGCAAAATAATACTTGTAGGATATCTATCACTCAAATACACTGTACCCATTAAGCAATCCCTCATCTTCCACCCTTTGTCTTCTTCTAAGGACACCAGTCTCATCATGAGGGCCCCACCCATATGATCTCATCTAGTCCTGATTACCACCCAAAGGCCTCATCTCCAAATACCGTCACACTTGGGGTCAGGCTTTCTAGGGGGACACAGACATTCAGTGCATAACACCCCATTCCACAGACAGGAAGGCATATAAGGCCCAGAGATGTTAAATGACTTGCCCGAGAGCACAGGGCCTGTCTCCTAGCTCCCAGCTCAACACTTTCCTCAGCACCCTGACTGCCTGCAGAGCAGCAGTGTCAGACACGTGGCTCATTTACAGACGCACACAGGAGTTTGAGGATGACAGGCTCCTTTGATGAGCTAGAGGCTCTCGCCTAGGAGACATCTCCAGTCTCCTTACTTAATGCCTGATTAACCTGAAACACAATACCCTGCTGCCTCTGGCTGACTCCAGATGGGATCACTGCTCCCACTTGCTGAGGTCCCGGCTGCAGTTCTTTCTACATAGAAGTTCCATCCCAGCTCTCCTTCTGGCCTCTTGCCCACCCTTAGTGCCTGGCATGGCCTAGCACTCCAGTCCTCCAGATTGAGAGTCTCTGGGCCTCCCATACTGACTATGAACCTGCTGTTGGCCTGGCTCTGGCTCCTTTGGGCATATCAGTGCCTCCAGTCCCTGCAACCCAGTAGGGCTCCTCCAGCTTCTTGCTGTGCAGCCCCTTAATCACAGCATCAGACTGAGTTATTGATGTTGGGGAGAGTCTTTGGCAGGCAGGGCCTCCACCTCCCATCTCTGGGTTCGCCTGTTGGGCTCCCACCTTCCACCCAGGTCAGGGAAGGAGCTCCCAGCAGAGCCTGCAGCCCCAGCTGCCCTCTGGGAGGAACTTCAGGAAGCTGCAAGGGTTTGTCCAGGTTCCCCTACATGGGAGCCTTGACTGGGAAGAGAACAGAACGTGAACCCAGCCTCTCTGGGGGGCTCTTTGCTCTGAGCTGCTTTAGAAGGGCCACTCAATTCCCTCTTGAACCACTTACCCCGTAATTATTTCTAGAGAGTGGAGAGAGAGGAAGAGGCTTAAATCAGCCCCCCACATCTCTGAGCACTCTGGAAATAGCTCAGCCTGTTCGAGGACCAGGCTGATCTGCCAATAGTGCTGTTGTTTTACTGCTTCTCAGTTCCCACCCAAGTCAGGGTGGACCCAGACCACAGCAGCCCCTCAGCCTTCAGCTCCACCTGGCCCTCTGATGGGCTGTCAAGATCGGGAGGACTGACTTCCAGCCCCTAGAAGATCCCAAAGCTGTTCTGGAGCATAGAATTACCTCTGGGCTCCTCAAAACACCTGTCACTCTAGGTTTGTTCTGTTTTGTTTTTTTGAGACAGAGTCTTGCTCTGATGCCAGGTTAGAGTTCAGTGGCGCAATCTTGGCTACTGCAACCTCCACCTCCTGGGTTCAAGGGATTCTCATGCCTCAGCCTCCCAAGTAGCTGTGATTACAGACACATGCCACCACACCCAGCTAATTTTTGTATTTTTAGTAGAGATTGGCTTTTACCTTGTTGGCCAGGATGGTCTCAATCTTCTGACCTTGTGATCCTCCCATCTCAGCCTCCCAAAGTGCTGGGATTACAGGTGTGAGCCACTGTGCCCGACTACAACAGGGTTTTTTTTGAACACCTATCCTTATGCCTCCAGTGAATGTAATTGTTAAGCATCGTATAGTCCCGTTAGATGCTCAGACCTTCCTGCACCTGTGCAGCCAGGCCCCATTCATCTAGCCGACATATGCAGTGTCTTTTAAGAAGCTCCGTTGACTAGGATTGTGGCAAGATGACAGTGTCTCCCACCTTGTAGATCATGAGCATTAGCACTCTCAGGGCCCTTTGTGAGAGCCTGTTGGATGGATGGGCATCCCTCCCAGCCAGGCAGAGCCACTCTGGCCTCTAAGGGCTGGCTGGAGTCATTGCTCTTTCTCCGAGCTTCCAGAGCCTTTCCTTGTGCACCTCTGGGTGAGCAAGCATGTGTGCATGTATCTGCTTTCCTAGTAAAAAAGAAAGGGGAAAGAAGCCAGGCATTGCTGGGAGAGGTGGTTCTGTGACAGGCATTAGCATGCTTGGAGGGGAGGTTGGGGTGAGGTTGTTGGCATTCCTGCTCAGGCTAGCTGGCTGGGCAGTCCTCGAGGCTGAGGGTGTGGGATAGACAGCTTGGTGATGGGCAGGGGGTCTGCTGCACATCCCAGGTGCTAGTGCCCTGCACCTGTGTCCTCTGCGTTTGCCGTGTGTGCTGTCTCTGGTCTGAGGACTAATTGCTGTGTCTCAGGTACTGCTGCCCTCATGTCATTACCAGGAATCCCATAGGTTCCTGCTAGAGCTACCGACTGGGAGTTTCCCATGTACTTAAGGCTACTGGCCAGTCCCGCTCCAGCTGGGTCTTGGACAGATGGATGCATGGCTGGGTTCTGGCTGCCATAGCCCTCAGTCCCAGCTCCAACAAAATGAGCTCCAACATATTGACAGGCGCATGGGTTATGTGCCCTCTGAGGGGCAAGGCGCTGGCCTGCCCCACGTCTGCATGGACAGGACTCAGGCTGTCAGCTTTGTATAGCATTTAGAAGAAATTCTCTTGGGAGTAGGGGCTTTGGGCTTACTTGATTGGGTGTTGTCTTGTTTTGCTTTTATTGAGGTGAAATTCATGTAACATAAACAGCCATTTTTAAGTGAACAGTTCAATGGCATTTAGTATACTCACAATGTTGTGCAACCACCAACTTTAGTTCCAAAACATTTTCATCATCCAAGAAAGAAATCCCATATGCATTAAACAGTCACTCCCTATTCTCCCTCCCCACCCTCTGGCAATCACTAATGTACTACCTGTCTCCCTGGGTTTGCCTGTTCTGGACATTTCATATGCATGGAATCATTCACTGTGTTGCTCTTTGTGTCTGGTTTCTTTCACTCAGCATCATGTTTTTGGGGTTCATTCATGTCATAGTACGTGTCAGTGCCTCATTACATTTTATGGCTGAATCATATCCATTGTATGAGCAGACTGCATTTTGCTTATCCATTCATCTGTTTTGGGCATTTTGATTTGACATTAGTATACAAATATCTGTTTTCAGTTCTTCTGGGTCTACACCTAGGAAAGTAATTGCTGGGTCCCATGGTGATGCTATGCTTGATGTCTAGAGGAACCACCAGACTGTTTTCCACAGTGGCTGCACCATTTTTCATTCCTACCAGCAATGTATGAAGGTTCCAGTTCTCCACATCCTCACCAGCACTTACTGCCCTCTTTTTAAATAAATGCTACCCTAGTGGGTGTGTTTTGAAGCAAGAAGAGTCCCCAGGTGATTTCAAGGGTCCTTTTGCCCGTCTTTCAAACCAGCCCACATACTGCATCCTTCTCCAAGGATTTTCTCATCTCCACAGGAAGCATGAGTGATTTCTTACACTGAATCCTCACAGCTTCCTGTTGGTCTCACACCTGGGCACCTAGTGCCTTCTACCTCTCTGTGGTTGTCTGTCTGTCTCACTGCAGGACAGTGAGTATCTCAGGGCAGGGTTTAGGTGTGTGGGTCTGTTTTCCCAGTTCCTAGATGATGTCCTCTTTAGTGCACGTGGGCTGCTCCTCTCTCCCTCACCTAAGGCTCTAGTCCGCACACACACAAGACACATATGTGTGTCCACACGCAACATATATATACAATCATGGCCGCATATGCATACATGTATGTATACAAATACATACAGACACATGCAAACACCTACACAGACATGTGCATGTGCACATAGCATGCACACATGTGCACATGGGTACATGCACCTACTCAGACACACACACAGGCCACAAGACCCAAGGGGGTGGTGCTCCTTTTGGTTGCTTTTTTATTTTTTGGAGATGAAGTCTTGCTCTGTCGCCCAGGCTGGAGTGCAGTGGTGTGATCTCAGCTCACTGCAACCTCTACCTCCCAGGTCTAAGTGATTTTCCTGCCTCAGCTTCCCAAGTAGCTGGGATTACAGGTGCCTGCCTCCGTGCCTGGCTAATTTTGTATTTTTAGTAGCAACAAGGTTTCACCGTGTTAGCCAGGCTGGTCTCAAACTCCTGACCTCAGGTAATCCACCTACTGTGACCTCCCAAACTGCTGGGATTACAGGCATGAGCCACTACACCTGCTCTTTCTCTCGGTTGCTCTTGATGCCAGCATAGCCCCTTTCTCTGAGATTGAGTTTCCTCTCGGGGAAACCCCAGGCTCTGCCCCGGCACCCAAGAGCCATCTCTCAACCTTTCCGTATGGCCCACAATGGCAGGAAGGCTGGGGAGGGCTGAGTCTCTGTGAGGTAAAGGCATCTCAGCCAGTTGTAAGTGGAGGGGTCATGACTTACGGGTTTATAGCCAGGGACCCAAAGTGGAAGCCTGCAAGCCTTGGTTAGGGAGTGATCTTCTGCCAAGCAACCGTGGAATTGAGAGATGTGGTCTGTTGGAGATAGTGTTGACTTTTAGGGCCAGAATAACCCAGTTTGAGTCCCAGCTCTGTCCTTGTTGCGCTGGCAATTGGGCCTCTCCACATGGCAGTTTCTTTGTTTTAAGATGGAGGCTGGAGTCGCCCAGGCTGGAGTGCAGTGGCATGATCTTGGCTCACTGCAGCCTTTACTTCCCAGGTTCAGGTGATTCTCCTGCCTTAGCCTCTCAAGTAGTTTGGATGACCGGCATGTGTCACCATGCCTGGCTAATTTTTATATTTTTAGTAGAGATGGGGTTTCGCCACATTGGACAGGCTGGTCTTGAACTTCTGACTTCAGGTGATCCACTCACCTTGGCCTCCCAAAGTGCTGGGAATACAGGCATGAGCCACCGTGCCGGGCCAGTTTCTTTATCTGTAACCTAAGTTAGGCTCTCAGAGAGCACAGTTTCCCATTTAATATATGAGAAATTAAGGCCCACAGAGCCAGAGTTAGAGCTCAGATCTCCAGGTTCCTAGGTGGCCTCTTTGGGACCCCTAGTAGGCCAAAGGAGGCTGCTGCCAATCTCAGAGGTGAGGGCACCCTGGCAGGTGGAGAGGACCAGAAGGTGCCAGTGTCTAGATTGGGGAGGAGTCAGCATTGGTAGGGATCCTCCTTCTCACCTGCAGCCTGTGCTGTGGCTCCCAGGCCTGGAGGCAGAGTAGGTGAGCAGGAGGGGCAAAGTTCAGGCCTCCCTGACCTGGGGACCCCAGGCACTACCTGTGCCCTTTCTGTCACCAAGACCCTTACTCTTAGCCTGATTTCCATCTCCAGAGCTCCTGGCCCTCACGCAGGGCTGGTGAGAATGCCCCTCCTCTAGGCAGCTTCCTCTGCCCCTCTAGGTCCTGTGGGCACTTGCTTTTCCCAACCCCACCTGCCCATCTGCCCCTGCTCTGGTTTTTTTCTAACCCACAGTTCCTGGGGCTCTTGTCACCATGGGGTGATGGACTCAAAAGTGTGAACATATGTCAGAATCACCAGCTGCTCCTTTACATGTGTACAGCTTGTTGTATGTCAGTCATACCTCAGTAACGCTGCTAAAAAGTAAGTTAAAGTCACCAGACTTTCCTGTGCCTTGCCTATGCCGAGGGTCAAGTAGCAGAGGTGGATGAAAGTGCTTCCCTTTCTCTGTGGAGATAGATTTCATGTACGTTTTGACACAGGCTCAAGGACACAGTCTGCACTGGCCTCCCGAGATGGATAGGCCTTCAAGAAGGCTGCTGTGTTTTTGTGGAAAGAATAATAAGAAGACCTTAGTTCATTGTTTCCTGCTTGTGCTGTTTGCCGGCTAGTGGCAGCTAGGAACAGGTCTTCCTCTGCGAGAGCTGCCCCACTGTGAAAGTTGTGAAAAAGATGGGCTAGACTTGTGCATCAGAGTGCCTGGTGCCCTGTTTGAGTAGCACTCAGTAGACACCGTGTTAAAGGTTAGAAAACAAAATTGTCTGCCTGGCTGGGAGAGGGCCGTCATCTGAGGTGTTCAGCGAACGTGTGCCACCAAAGGAGTGGCTAGAGGTGGCCTGGCCAGGACCCTGGACAGTTCTGGGAGCAGCTACTTTCAGGGGTTTTTTGGTATTGGTCTTTCTTTGCATCCTCCCCCAACTCCTTCATCAGTTCCTGGGGAGCCAGGCCTGTCTCTGCTGTCCAACTGCCGCCATCTCTGGAAATGGCACTGCAGCACTGTTGAGGGGAATGGTAGGTGGGGACAAGGGGATGGCTCCTCGTGTGGGCAGCGATCAGAGTGATTTGAGAAGAGCTTGCTCCTAAGTGGCATGACTGAGCTGCAGCTGTGCCAGGAGATGCCTGCCCCCCTCCGATGCCATCACTGGTGGGGAGCCAGAGGTCAGGTTGGGGAGAACTGGCTGCCCTTGGTGATGCCAGCTCCGAAGTTCCTGGTGACAGTTGGAACTAGAATCCATTTCTTCATTCAACCAATATTTGGTAGTTCACAGAAACACCAAAGTGCTGTACAAGGGGTCCCAGTCTGGGTCCCAGTAGCTCTGCCACTAACTGCAGCCCTTACACCTCTTCACAGCCCACTGGATCAGTGTCCAGCAAGTGATCAGAACCTGCATTAATTCTTGCAACACCTGGAAGTTGGTGATACTTATCCCTATCATGAGTGGTCCTCATCCCTACTTATCCCCATCCCCAGATGACAGCTTGAGGCTCAGAGATGTTAAGGAACTTGCCCAAGGGTGCACAGCTGGCCTGATGATACCAGTCTGCTCAGAGATGTGGTGTGCTGCCTTTTCCACATTGCTTGGAGTGGAGCACCTAGTCCACCCCTTCTCTGAAGTACCAACTATTGTAGGTTACATGCTCTCCACCCTGTCGGACTCTGAAGCCAGTGCTCTGCCTTTCACAGCTCTGCCTTCCAGTGCTCAGATACTCAGAACCATACATAGCACAGTGTCACCTGTGGGCAGCAAGGTCAGGGGTGCTGGGGTCAGCATGAAGAGTCGCCATACACTGGGGAAAGTACTGGTGACTGAAGGCGTATGTGGCCAAGAGCTGGGTGGAAGGTGGTGAGGACCTCACCTGCCCCACCAAGAGGTGAGGGACAGGTTGGGGGGCCATCATGGTAGTGCACTTGTTTCTCCAGCTGGCAGGCTGAAGCTCACTCACAGTAGGCTATTGTGGGCACTCACCTGGCTGGTGACCTGTGTTCCCGCCCGCAGGATCTGCATCCGCCTGCAATCTCAGAATGTGAACTTATTTTGAAATGAGGTTTCTGAAGATGTAATTTGTTAAAGATCTTGAAATGAGATCATTCTGGATTTAGAGTGGGCCCTGAATGAATGACTATTGTCCCTATAAGAAAAGGAAAGGACAGAGACACAGGAAAGATGAAGCAGAGATTGGAGAGATGCAGTATGGGCCAAGGAGCAGAAGGAGCCAGCAGCAGCTGAAGGAAACAGGAGGCATCCTCCCTAGAGCTGGGTGGGTGAGCACGCTGTCCTGGAAAAGGTGTGAGGTCTGCCTGAGTGGGCAGGGCCTTCTGCGCAGCCACCCAGCAAGGCCAGGGTGGAAGGGATCCTGCTGGCCCCTGTCCTGGCTCCACCCTTGGCTGCTGGCAGATGGGGCATCAGGCCTCCACCCTCAGAGACTCCTGCAGGCAGCTCTGGACCCCTGCCCTGCACACCTTCTCATTGAGCCTACCGGCATCCCAGGTGCTGCCATGACAAAGAACTTCCTGGTGCTGCCATAACAAAGAACCACAAACTGTGTAGCCTGAAACACCAGAAATTTATTCTTTCATAGTTCTGGAGGCCAGAAACCAGAGAGGCAGGTGTCCACAGGACTGCATTTCCTCCAAAGTTTCTACAGGTAGACCTTCCCTTGTCTCTTCCAGCTTCTGGTGGTTCCAGGCATTTATTAGCTTGTGGCCATGTCACTCCAATTACATCAGCAAAGGCCCTATTTCCAAATAAGGTCACATTCAGAGCACCTGGTGGGGGCATTCCACCCATTATACCAGGGTTTGGGCAGATAGGTAGCCCTGTCTCCATTTATAGTTTGGAAATTGAGACCAGAGAAAGTGACTTGTCCAGGAGGAGAGAGAGTTGGTCGCAGAGTTGGGACTAGAATGCATTGGTTCAGTAAGAATTTACAGAGCACTTACTTTATGCTGAGGTCTTTTCTTTGATGCACCTCAGTGCTATGGGCTCAGCAGGCTCTGGAATGACACAGATCTGAATTCAAGGCCTGGCTCTGCCATTTAGTAACTGTGTGACCTTGGTCAAGTTTGCACCTCTCAGAGCCTTGATCATCTCATCTGTGACTTGTGGGTTATAATACTAATACACCTTTCCCAAGGGGATGTTGCAGTAACTAAAGAACGTACATGCAAAGCACTTAGCATAGCCACAAATAAATGAAGCTTCTGGAAGAGGTGGGAGCTTAGAGCATCCAGGAAGTGCTTGCTGTTTTCCCTATAAATCTGGTCCACAGTCCAGGAGCTCTTTTAAAGAGAGAGAGATGACATATGGCTGCCCTGACCTCACCTATGGCCTCACCCAGAGTCTTGCCTTTTTTCTTGGAAGGGGACTCAGTCACTCTGGGTCATGGAGATATAGCACATTTTCTTGCCTTAGAGAGGCTTGTTCCCAGGGCTGAGGCAATGCCTGTGTATGCACATGCATCTGTGGGCATAGATGTGCACGCGCGCACAGGCACACACACACCTGCTGTTCAAGAAGCTGACTGAGGATGCCCTTGGCTAACCTGTCATGTCACCATGGAAACAGACATGCGGCTTAAAGTCATCAGTGCCTCAAATGTGAGATTTCCTGCATAAGCAGACAGCTGAGCTTTTGGACACTGGGAGGGACATTCGTGGCAGAGAGATGCTTAGAGGTGACCCATCTCTCTCTCATAGTGCCACCAAGGCTGTTTCCTGCTTGCCACATTTGATTTCTTTTAAATCTTAGTGAGTACAAGAGGCAACATTGCTTTCTGTTTGTTTTGTTTTCTAACAGCTTTATTGAGATATAAGTCACACACCACATGACTCATCCATTTAAAGTGCACAGTTCGGTGGTTTTTAGCCTATTCAGGGTTGTACAACCGTCACCACAATCAATTTTAGAACATTTCTATTACCCCAAAAAAGAAATCACTCTCTATTTTCACCTCAGCCCCCAGCAACCAATAATCTGCTTTCTGTCTCTATAGATTCCACTATTCTGGGCATTTTATATAAATGGAATCATATAATATGTGTCCTTTTATGTCTGGCTGCTTTCACTTAGTATAGTTTTTCCAGGGTTTATCTCTGTTGTATCATGTGCCAGTGCTCCATTACTTTTTATGGCCAAATAATATTCCATTCCATGGTAGACCATAGTTTGTTAACCCATTCATCTGTTGGTGAATAATGCTGCCATAAATATTCACGTATGAGTTTTTTTGTGGACATATGTTTTCCTTTTCTTGGATATCCACCTAGAGTGGAATTGCTGGGTCATATGCTAACTCTATGTTTAACTTTTTGAGGAACCGCCAAACTGTTTGCCATGGCAGCTGCACTGTTTTACATTCCCACCATCAATGTATGAGGGTTCCAATTTCTCCACACCCTTAACACTTTCTGCTGTGTGTCTTTTTAACCGTCCCAGTGAGAATGAAGTTTCCCCATGTATACTGCAAGTAAGTCATCTTGAGAGTCTTTGTAAATGTCCTCCTGATTTCATTCTTTGCCTTCTCTAGAGATGGCTCTGGTTACCAGCACCTTCTGCTCCACCCAAAGAGCCCTGAATCCATGGGCTTTGGTTACTGCACACACACACATGCCACGTGTGTGTACACATGCACACCTGAGCACATACAGTGACATCCTGAGGGTCAGCTTCAGTAAGCCCAGCACAGGGGACACAGCCCTCAGTCCCCTGAGCCATACACCAAGCCCAGGATATACATTTCTACCCTGGGGTCAGGCTCTTTGGCAGTAAGGGCCACTCCTAGCTGTCCTGTCCCTCCGGTGAGCTGGCCCCAGCCCCGCCTGTGCTTCAAGCTGCCTACCTCACTCAGCTGTGCAGTAAACTCCATGTCTGGGCTAATGGCTAGGAGAAGGTGCTGGCCCAGCCAGGAGACAGAGTCATACCACTGTGGCAGGGAGCTGGGAAAGCAAGCAGAGCAGAGCCTGACTTGCTTGGTTCTGATGGGGCTCTGGGGAGAGAGGCTTGGGCAGAGCCCTGGGGGAAGAGGCAGGGCACATCAGATCCCTGAGTGTAGATGTGGCATCTGGCCAGCACTCCTCCTTCAGGAACAGACCTCCCCCTCCCCTCAGTTCCTGCCAGACCAGCCACCCACCATGCCTGGCCCCTACTAGGTGGGTAGGGGGAGGGTCTGATGCACATGCTGATTTCTGCAGTTTAGTGCAATCTGTGGCTTCTTCTCTGTCTCTGTACTACCACAGTCACTAATGACCTGGGACACTGGACTGTCATCTTGGGTGAGTTGCCTCCAGTACTCTGTGCCTCAGTTTCCTCACCTGTGGAATGGGAGCATGATCCTTCAACATCTCAGGGCTCTGAGGTGCAGAGGAGATCAGGCAGGTGCAAAGGCAAGCCGTAAACTGGGACAGGGTCAGGAAATCTCCTGCTTGGGGCGTCATTCATGCTCTTCGCCTCCCCTCGTAGCCTTCTCTTCCAGGAAGCCCTCTCTCCCTGCCTGCATTGGTTCCCAATAATGACAGTTGAGCAGTTGTGGCTGCTGTCTAAATCTCAGCCCCAGTGTGCACTAGGAGTGCCAGTGTCTGATGCTCTGCGGGTCTTCCGAATGGGCCTGGTGCCTATAGCTACAGAAAGGGCCTTCCTCCCCAGCTGCATCCTGCTCAGAGGCATAGTTGGGACCCGGCTGCAAATTCCTCTGCCCTGTCCTTGTAGCCCAAGTGCTGACATCAATGGCCGATCCAGGACCAGAAAATGAGGCCCAGCAGAGAGCCATGCTGCTTGGCTCCTCCTCATCGCCCTTCCTAGCACCTCTTGGCCATACCAGGAGCCTCTGAGCACTGGGAATGAAAGTTTTTCCAGGCCTCGTTCTTCACTCCATCCTTCAGAGGATTTTGAAGCCATGGAGACAACTGGCTTTGGAGCCAGGGCAGTTCCTCTGTCACTCTTCCTTCTGGGATAAAGCCAGGGCATGGAGTCATGGAATGCTGTTCCTTGTTGCTGAGTATACATGCATCCTGAGCTTATCCTGTGTATGTCAGCTACACGTGCTCGCATCTAATTTTCTCAATAACCCAGCCAGTACTATTGCTTCTCCTCCTCTTACAGATGGGGAGATGATGACATATAAAGATTAATTTGTCAGAGACCACATAGAAAGAAACAGAGGAGGGTTTGCACCAAGACATTTGAACCCCAGAAGCTGTGTTCTGAGCCTTCATGTTCTGTCACCTCCCTGAGAGGGAGCCCCTCTTGGACCCTGATAGCTGAAGGGAAACCCCATGCCCCACACCCTCAGGGAAGGGCAGCTTGCTGTTCAGGGGAACAGTCATGGTCCTCACCTGATACTGCAATGGGGCTTGATTTAGAAACTGTAATTCCCAGGCTATGCACAGTAGCTTACTCCTGTAATCCCAGCATTTTGAGAGACCAAGGCACTCTACAAAAAAATAAAAATAAAAAAAATTGGCCAGATGTGGTGGTACACCCTGTAGTCCCAGCTGCTCTAGAGTCTCTGGCAGGATTGCTTGAGCCTGGGGGTCAAGGCTGCAATGAGCCTGATCATGCTATTGCACTTCAGCCTGGGTGACAGAGTGAGACCCTGTCTTAAAAAAAAAGAAAGAAAGAAAGAAACAGATTTTTCAGCAGGTGAGCCTTTAGTAAACAGGGCTGAGGCCCCTGAGGCCAGATGTTAAAGGTGTGGTTCCCTTTTGTCTGGACCCTGTGGCCTTTACCCAGTTTGAGCACAGGACAGGTCTGGGCACAGGGTATCCAGGGCACAGGGTATTTTTTTTTTGAATTGTAAAGTACATATGCTTTTACTTTACCCATCTGAGAACAAGAACAATCCATCCGTTGTATAGCATAACAAAGTGCTTGATACTTAAATACTTTCAATGAATGATTTTTCAGTGAGAGAACATATCCGAATAACCCTTACATATCTCTCCTTTGTAGAATATAAAGGTAAGAGTGATACTAAAAATACTTTACAGTTTTTACAGTATGAGATCTCAGCCCATGGGCAGGGTGGGTGGCTGCTCAGGTAGGACGGGGCTGAGTCATTGGTGTGTGGAGTATGCCTGGGCTCACTAACCACTTTTTTTCTTTTCTTTTTTTTTTTTATGAGATAGAGTTTCACTCTTGTCGCCCATACTGGAGTAAAATGGTGCAATCTTGGCTCACTGCAACCTCTGCCTCCTGGGTTCAAGTGATTCTCCTGCCTCAGCCTCCCAAGTAGCTGTGATTACAGGCATGCACCACCATACCTGGCGAGATATATATATATATATATATATATATATATATATATATATATATATATATATGTATGTATGTATTTTTAAGTAGAGACAGGCTTTCACCATGTTGGCCAAGCTGATCTCGAATTCCTGACCTCAGGTGATACACCCAACTCAGCCTCCCGAAGTGCTAGGATTACAGGTGTGAGCCACCACACTCGGTCTACTGACCACTTTCAACTGCATCCTGGCCTCTCCCTTCTCCCCATCACCCTCAGCTACCAAGATTTTATGTTCAGAAAGCCACTAAGTACCTGGCCTACCTGCTGAGCATAGAGGCATCTCCTGCTTCTTAGAGAGCTGGAGGCCTCACCTCCTATCTAAACCCAGGAAAGAACAGCCCTGGGGGCAGCTGCCCATGCCAGGAGATCACCCATTCTCCATACACATACCAGGACCTTCTTCCTGGAACCCAGATTAGACTGTACCCCTCTCCTGCTTAAACCCTTTCCTTCCCTTAGCATCAAAGCTGTGATCCTTTTATGGCTGGGCATGGTGGCTCACGCCAGTAATCCCAGCACTTTGAGAGGCTTGGGCAGGAGGATCACTTAAGGTCAGGAGTTTGAGACCAGCCTGGCCAACATGGTGAAACCCCATCTCTACCAAAAATACAAAAATTAGCTGGGCGTGGTGGCGCATGTCTAATCCCGCTGTTCAGAAGGCTGAGGTGGGAGAATCTCCTGAACCTGGGAGGCGGAGGTTTCAGTGAACTGAGATCGTACCACTGCACTCCAGCCTGGGCAACAGCCTGGGCAACAGGGCCAGACTCTGTCTCATCTGTCTCAAAACAAACAAACAAACAAACAAAAGAAAACCTTCTGTGATCTGGCTTCTGCCTGGCTCCCAGGCCCTTCCACTTCTTGCCTCACAGCCTACACCCCAGCAACTGAGTCCACGTGCTCCCAGGCCCACTTCCAGACACACCTTTAGCTCTGTCATCTGCCTCCCTACCCAGCATATCTGTCCTGTCCACACCTGCCTGGTGAGTGCCTCCCCACCTCCCAGCTCCCTTGGAGGTCACTTTACCTGACCCCTGCCGAGGCTGAGTGGAGGCCTCTCCTCATGTCTTCTAATGCCTTATCACATGATGGTCGTTCTCTTTGGGGTAGGTCTTCTGTATGCCCTAAGCCTAGAGCAGGGATGATATTCTGAAAGCAGACCAGCCTGGACAATGACATCTCTTACTTCTACTTTCTGTGAACTCCCCTGGGTGAGGCCTGCACAGGCTCTCCACTGGGTGGAGGATTTTGTTCTCTGGGGTGATTTCAGCTTTAAATATTTGGCTAATGGAGTTTGCAGCTGTCCTGGAAGGAGAGAGGAGCCCTTGCTCATTCTCAGAGACCCTGCTGCCTGGCAACAGTCAGCTCATAATGGTGTGCCAGAGCTTTGTCATGGAGATGGCTCCGAGTGGCAGGGCCCTCACTGGCCTGGCATTCTGAAGGTGGGGTGCTCTAAGCAGCCTGCAGACTTTCATTTACCAGTTTCATTCCTAATTCAGGCTCACACCTGTAATGCCAAAGCTTTGGGAGCCTGAGGCAGGACGATTACTTGAGGCCAAGAGTTTGAGACAAGCCTGGGCAACATAGTGAGACTCCAGTCTCTATTAAAAAAAAGTTTTTTAATTAGTCAGGTATGGCTGGGCATGGTGGTTTGCACCTGTAATCCCAGCACTTTGGGAGGCTGAGGCAGGCAGATCACTTGGGGTCAGGAGTTTCAGACCAGCCTGGCCAAAACAGGACAAAACCCTATCTTTACTAACAATACAAAAATTAGCCAGGCATGGTGATGCATGCCTGTAATCCCAGCTACTTGGAAGACTGTGGCAAGAGAATCAATTGAGCCTGAGAGGCAGAGGTTGCAGTGAGCCTAGATTGTGCCACTGCACTCCAGCCTGGGTAGCAGAGTGAGACTCCACCCCCCCTCCCCCCAAAAAAAAGAAAAAAAAAATTAACCAGGGTGGTGGCATGCTCCTGTGCGCTCCTGAGCTACTCAGGTGGTTGAGCGGGAGGATCACTGGAGCCCAAGAGTTCAAGGTTACAACAAGCTGTGATCATGCCAGTACAAGAAAGAAAAGAGGAGGAAAGGAAAAGGGGAAAAGGAGGAAAGAGGAAAGGAAGAAAAAAAGAAAGGAAGAAAGGGGCAAAGGGAGAGAGAAAAAGAAAGAGAAAGAGAAAAAGAGGAAGGAAAAGGAAAAGGAAAAGAAAGAGGGAGGGAGGGAGGGAAGGAAGGAGGAAAGGAGGGAGGGAGGGAGGGAGGGAGGGAGGGAGGGAGAAGACAGGTGGGGAGGGGAGAGGAGGGAGGGACGGATGGCCCATGCCCATTAACAGTCACTCCTCATTTTCCTCATGTCCCCCGGCAGCAAATGTCTTCTCCCATTTGGTAGGTTGCCTTTTTCTCCATAGTATACCCTGAAGTTTTTAATTTTGATTAAGTCCAGTTCATCTATTTTTTCTTTGGTTACTTGTGCTTTTAGTGTCATATTTAAGTAAGCATTGCCAAATCCAAGGTCACGAAGATGACCTTGTTTGCCCCAGCTTTCTTCTGTTTTATCATTTTGTGATTTTATTTCTTTTTTTAAACTACCATTTCTCAAGCACCTTATAGTTTTAGTTCTTACATGTAAATCTTGGATTCATTTTTAGTTTTTGTATGTGCTGTGAGCTAGAGTCCAGCTTCATTCTTTTCCATGTTGTTATTCAGCTGTCCCAGCATCATTTGTTAAAGACTATTATTTCCACACTGGATGGTCTTGTCACCCTTCTTAAAAATTAATTTACCATAGATATATGGTTTATTTCTAGATTCTCAATTATATTCTGTCTGTCTGTTCATCTGTCTATCTTATGCCAGTGCTATACTTTTTGATTCCTGTAGTTTTGTAGTAAGTTTTGATACAGGAAAATATAAGTCCTCCAACGTGGCTTTGCTGGAGATTGTTTTGGCTCTTCGGGGTCCCGTGCAATTCCATATGAATTTTAGGATTAGCTGTTCCATTTCTACCAAAAACGCTACTGGGATTTTGATAAAGATCACATTATATCTGCAGGTTATTTGGGGCCATGTTGCCATCTTAACAATATTAAATCTTCCAAATCTATCGACGTGGGATGTCTTTCCATTTATTTAGGGCTTTAATTTCTTTCAGTAACATTTTGTAGTTTTAAGTGCACTGGTCTTTCACCTCTTTGGTTAAATATATTCCTAGGTATTTTATTCTTTCAGATGCTCTTATAAATGGCGTTTCTTAATTTTCTTTGACATTGCTCATTTCTATGTGTCATTTTATATTATACAATTTTGTTGAATTTCTTTATTAGGTCTAACAGACTTTGGGGGAGTTTTTTTTTTTTTTTTTTTTTTTTTTTGGAGACAGATTCTCCCTCTGCCTCCCAGGCTGGAGTACGGTGGTGAGATCTTGGCTTACTGCAACATCCACCTCCTGGGTTCAAGTAATTCTCCGGCCTCAGCCTCCTGAGTGGCTGGGATTACAGGCATGCACCACCATGCCCAGCTAATTTTTGTATTTTTGGTAGAGACAGTGTTTCACCATGTTGGTCAGGCTAGTCTCAAACTCCTGATCTCATGATCCTCCCACCTCGACCTCCCAAAGTGCTGGAATTACAGGCGTGAGCCACTGCGCTCAGACAGACTTTGAGAGAGATTCTTTAGTATTTCCCATACATAAGATTATGGCATCAGGAAATCGAGATAGTTTTACCTATCTTTCCAATTTGGATGCCTCTTATTCTTTGTTTTTTGTTTTGTTTTTGAGACAGAGTCTCACTCTGTCACCAAGGCTGGAATGCAGTGACATAGCTCACTGCAACCTCCACCTCCCAGGTTCAAGCGATTTGCCTGTCTCAGTCTCCGAGTAGCTGGGGCTACAGGCGCCTGCCGCCATGCCAAGGCTGGTCTCAAACTCCTGACGTCAAGTGATCTGCCTGCCTCAGTCTCCCAAAGTGCTAGGATTACAGGTGTGAGTTACTGTGCCCAGCTGCCTCTTATTATTTCTTTTTCTTGTCTAATTGCTCTAGCTAGAACTTAAAGCACAGTGTTCAGGAGAAGCAAGTAAGTGGGCATTCTTACCTTGTTCCTGATCTTGGGAATGCTTTTAATCCTGGGACAGGTGGGAGTCAGAATATAGGACTTGTGTATGCAGCACTAAGCCTGGGAGAGGGAGTCTATGGCCCCTCTAGCCTCCTGCATAAGCTGTGGCATATAGACTTTTGTATCTGGAAGTAACACAGGAGGAGTCAGCCTCATTGACCAAAGACTCTCCTCCCTTTCAACACCCCTGGGCCCAGTCTCCTGAGCCTCTTCCCTCCTGAAGAGTGCTCTGGCCCCACACACATCGCGGATGCTTTTGTCCCCACAGAAGAAGAGCCGCAACGAGACATATGGCGAAGGCAGCGGCGTGGAGATCCTAGAGAACCGGCCGTACACAGATGGCCCAGGCGGCTCCGGGCAATACACGCACAAGGTGTACCATGTGGGCATGCACATCCCCAGCTGGTTCCGCTCCATCCTACCCAAGGCAGCCTTGCGGGTGGTGGAGGAGTCCTGGAATGCCTACCCCTACACCAGAACCAGGTGCGCCTGCTTTGGCCTCCATATGCCTCCTACCTCCACATGCCACCTCGTGGGAAGCAACCTTGCAGCATAGATCCAGGGACTGAGATCAGCCTTCAAGCAGGCTCAACACTCTGTAACCCCAGGGAGCACAAGCTTTGTCTCAGACAGGTGCCCCAAAGGTCACCCAGGGAAGGCACAGGAAGGAGAGAGAAGGGTACACCCCTACATGCCACCAGACTGCCCACGCGTGGAGGCCCTGAAGGCATCAGTCAAGTGAGGGCCATTGGAGTCTCCTTTGCCATCCCAGAAGATGCAGGGAATATAAACCCACTTTAGGCTCCCTGAGAAGGCTGAGACAGCCTGCTGGAAAGAAACTGAGGGTAGACCAGATGGCCCAGAGGGCCTTTCCAACTCTGAGACCTTTAGCTGCTGTGACAGTGTTGTCCAACATCCCATGCTGAGCAGGGCTGTCCTTGGAATCCTCTGGCAGAGGGTTCTTCACTCTGTGCTCCCCAGTGTGTGCTTCAGCACTGCTGATTTGGATAGATGGGGGCTGCTCCCACCAGCTACCTACTGCTTAGCAGGTGGGATCCCCACAAATTTCCTGGGCCTCCCTTCCCCACACTGGTGGGCACCTGGAGCTTGCTGAGGGATCCATGGAGCTTGTTCCTCTTCTCTGTAGTACTTTCCCCTCTAAACTCATCTACAGCCTAGAGAGAGATTATTCCCCCATTGCCAGAGCTGGTTTCTTGGGGACCAGGGGTGGCATGCTCTGTGTAGCACCCCAGCTTCCTACTGCTTGGCAGTACACTGCCGTAGCTATGCCTGTGTTCCTGCCATGCTATGGACATTGGACATGGGGCTTCTAGAAGCCACTGAGGATATACTGTCTCCCTGTCCCCCTAAATCCTTCCCTGCCCCCATCCTGGCTGTTCTTGGGACAAAGTGGCAGTCCAAGAGGTGGATAGAGCAGCCAAGGCAAGTCTCGGCTATCCTCCACCCTCCTTCTCTTATCCGTTCAATGTCTCTACTCTGACCCAGTGGGTCAGTAGGCCCTGGTGAGCCACACCGGGCCTCTCCAAGGACAGGTCCTGATGGGTATTTTCCTTCTCCCACAGGTTCACCTGTCCTTTTGTGGAGAAATTCTCCATCGACATTGAAACCTTTTATAAAACTGATGCTGGAGAAAACCCCGACGTGTTCAGCCTCTCTCCTGTGGAAAAGAACCAGCTGACAATTGGTAACCAGGAAGGGCAGAGCTCCACAGGGCTGTACTCTGGGTTTCCCACCCACAGGCCCCTCTCATCCTGCCCCTTTTCCCTATACCTGGCAGACTCCAGACCTGGCCTTGTCCTGGGCGGGCAGGTCAGAGGGCAGGATAGGCCTCCTCAGCCCCATTCTTCTGATGTATACACCAAGTCTAAGTGCCTTTTCCACCCAGAGCCTCTTCCCTCCATCCCTTTGAGGGATCTCACTCCCCAGAAGTACACAAGTGCTCAGGGAGCCATCTCTGGCTGATAGCCATATATAAGTGCCCCAAGCTGACGGGGGTCTATGTCCTCTTGATGGTGGGTGCCCCTACCCACTGCCTTCAGATGACAGTGACATGTAGGGAACAGGCCCCATTTGTTAAATCTTAGTTTTTTTTTTTTTTTTTTTTTTTTTTTGAGACGGAGTTTCACTCTTGTTACCCAGGCTGGAGTGCAATGGCACGATCTCGGCTCACTGCAACCTCCGCCTCCTGGGTTCAGGTAATTCTCCTGCCTCAAACTCCTAAGTAGCTGGGATTACAGGCACACGCCACCATGCCCAGCTAATGTTTTGTATTTTTAGTAGAGACGGGGTTTCACCATGTTGACCAGGATGGTCTCGATCTCTTGACCTCGTGATCCACCTGCCTCGGCCTTCCAAAGTGCTGGGATTACAGGCTTGAGCCACCGTGCCCGGCCAAATCTTAGTTTTTAAGAGAAGCCAGCGATAAGGATTTTCATGAGAAATCTCCCAATTACTAAATGTTAGCCACCAATTAAAAATCTTTGTAAATAAATGTATGCCAGTCAAATAAAACACATATGTGGGCCAGTGCAGCTCAGCAGCCACACACACCTGCAGCCTCTGGGTGCAAGGTCCAAGTCACCATGGAGGCATCTCAGGCAAGGTATGCTGAGTTGAGGGTGGGACCTGCGCCCGAGCAGCTGCTCCAGGCTCAACCCCTCACCTCTGCTGGCATTTCCTGTGTCTGCGTAACGAAGCACCATAGCGAGGGGCTTGCACAACATGCAGTTATTCCCTCAGGGCTCTGGGGGCCAAAAGTCTGAAGTCACAGTGTGGTGGGTTGGATTCCCCAGGGGAGACTCTGTTCAGGCCCCTTCAGTATCTGTGCTTGCTGGCAGTCCTGGTGCTCCTTGACTTGTGGGTGCATCCTTCCAATCTCTGCCTCAGCCGTCACATGGTCACTCCCTTCTGTGTCTGTCTGCCTCTGTTTCTCCTCTTCTTATAAGAACACCAGTCATACTGGATTAGGACCCACCTTAATGGCCTTACTTTTAACTTGATTATCTCTTTGAAAACCTTAACTCCAGATAAGATCACATTCTGAGGCACTGGGTTTAGGATTTCAGCGTAGGTATTGGGGTTGGGGGGTGGAATATAGCGTTTCCCGTAGCAGGCAGTCCTGACAATGCCAGAGCCCAGCAGGCTCCCTTTAAGGTCAGCTGTCGTGGGTCCTAAGTCTCTAAGACATTTCCCTGCACAGCCTTTGCTGGCCTGCATGGGCAGGGCATGTGGTCTGCTCCGGGAAGAATGCTCATCCCTCCTGGCATTCCATGGCGCTCAGACTCACTCCTGACCCTGCTGATTTCGGTGGAGCTGATATCTGTGTCTGCAATGTGCAGCCTGGATACAGAGGGGCCCATGTTTTGGAGAAAATGAGGCAACCAAGGGCCTGGCTAGAGCAGACTCAACCATAAAAAAGGGCTCTGTGAGCCACAGACCCTTTCCTGGGGCTCTTTCTCACCAAGTGAGTCCTCCAGTCCTGTCCAACACACACATGCCTCAGGAGTGAGCACATAGGAGGGCTCTGCCTCCATTGTGGGAGGAGGCCACGGGAGGGCTCTGAGATGCCCCTGTGGAGGGGAAGCCTGTGATCATAAGTGGTGTCTCCTGCATCCTGCCCAGAGCTATCACCCCTCTTCTTGTCACCCTCACCAGGTCCTGTCAGCCCCTAACCCTGTTTTCTGCACTCTTACCTCTGTGGCATCTGCCCCTGCTCTCAGGACCAGCCCGGAGCAAGCTTGTCCAGACACCCACTTTAGGAGTCTTCAGACATCTCTTACAGTCTGTCCAGAAAGGCTTTCCCAACAGACCAGCTTCCCTGTGTCCCTCTCAGTCTCAGACCTATACTTGGGCACTCTCTGCCCTCAGGACACTGTCTGGGCTCCTAGCTTGGTGAGAAATGGCCATCATGTCCAGGGCATCCCCACTGCCTCTGTGACTGCTGCCACCCTTCTCCCCATGCAGAGACCCTGGTGGTTCCTTCTCCAGAGCCCTCCACCTCTCGTTCAAGGGCGGGTGCTGCTGCCACATTCTTGACCTCTCTATTCCACCCCTCTAGCTGAAACATCATCTTTCTGGGAAGCTTTTCCCAGCCTTCTCTTCTGTTCCCCACACCCCATATTCTTCATGGAAATTCGTCTCCCCAGTGTTTCCTCATTGCCTTATTTATCTGATTTACTGAGAGGTAGGGTACACTCAGAACATGGGTTTTGCTGAAATGACATGAAAAGGTAAGAAGGGCCCAGGCACATTGACTCACACCTGTAATCTTAGCACTTTGGGAGGCTGAGGTGGGAGGAGTGTTTGAGCCTGGACAACACAGCAAGATCCTTGTCTGTATGAATGAATGAATGAATGAATGAATGCACCGAGGAAATTGCAGTCCCCACTGTCAGTGATTTTGAGGTCAAAGCTGCCCAGAACATGATCCTCACTCCCCAGAGTCTCTCTGGCAGGGCAAAGCCCAGAGTCCTGGGAGGATTTGAGGATAGAGGAACATGGAGAGAAGATGGGGGTGGGGGTTGAGGTCAGGGCAGTAGTGGCCACTCTAAGGGTTTCCCCACAGACTTCATCGACATTGTCAAAGACCCTGTGCCCCACAATGAGTATAAGACAGAAGAGGACCCCAAGCTGTTCCAGTCAACCAAGACCCAGCGGGGGCCCCTGTCCGACAACTGGATCGAGGAATACAAGAAGCAGGTCTTCCCCATCATGTGCGCATACAAGCTCTGCAAGGTGGAGTTCCGCTACTGGGGCATGCAGTCCAAGATCGAGAGGTTCATCCACGACACCGGTGAGCACACCCCGCGCCAGTGGGCAGCGGCCAGGCTACCCAGCCCCTCTGTCTCCTGTTACCTGCCTGCCTGGCTCCTCTCTCTGCATGTCTGCCTGGGAGTCTGAGTTTCTGTTTTGCTCTGGAAAGGTGACACCAAAGCCCATGTCCAGCTTCCCTACTCCCCACAACCGTGGGTTATCTTGTGCATCCATTAATACTTATTGAGCACCTGCAGAGACAAGCAGTGTGTGTTGTTGGATGAAGAAGCCCTAGGCACTGTCCCCGGACATTTCTGACCGGATTTGCATTTGATAAAATGTAGCCCATACCTCACAGGGCTGAGTAGCCTCTGGGGACAGCTTCCCTGTTGCTCATCTGGGCCTCTGGGCTCCCAGGCCTTTGTTTCTTACACTCAAGGAAGCCCAGAGCCCAGGGTCACAGCGCAGCCTCCCTCACTGGGCTAGTAGCTCCCAGGAGCACGGTGTCTCAGACATCATAGTGGCCTTCACACCCATACCAGCCTAGCCAGAGTAGATGCCCATGGAACAGGTAGACAGCAGGTGACCTGGGGGTCCTGGCCCGGTGACTGTCATTTTCTCACCTAGAGCCCTCAACCCCATTCTGCCAAGGTCATAGTATGATGTCAATGCCAAAGGCTGATTCCAGTCCCTGAGGCCCATGACGCCTAAGCTCTGTGGGAGCTTAGATTGGCCCAAACTTGACTCTCCCCACTACCCAGGGCTCACAGACTGGGACCTGCAACCCCAGTGCTGAAGTCTTCAAATGGGAATGGTGGTTCTCACTTCCCAGGAAATGTGAGGAGGCGAGGAACATGTGGGAGGGGCTACCCAATCCTGAGCAGGGCATCCCCTACTGCCCTTCTGGACTTCCAGAAACCTGAACGCATCAGTGCTGGGGACTTGTCCCACCCTCTCCTCAAGGCTTCTCTAGGTTCAGCCCTGCACAGGACACCCAGCAGACCTACTTAGGCTGCAGCTCCTGCCACTCTAGCTTTGTGGGTTCCTCAGTCCTCCCCAGCCCTATGTAGCAGCTGAGATCCTGGCCAAGCTGCAGACTCCCCAGCTCCCTGAAAGTCAGCTCTCCCCTTAAGAAGCAGGAGTTTGAGGGGAAGAAAGAAGTCAACGTCAGAGTCCAGGCCTGACTCTGCCACGTAGTGGCTCTGTGGTCTCTTAGCCTCTTTAAGCTTTGCTTTTCTTTTCTGTAAAATGAGTGTAATCACACCAGTCCTATAGGACTGTTGTGGGCTCAGACTATGGGTTCAGATCCGAGGATGGGGTGTGGCACATAGGTGGGGCTTGATGACACCTGTGGGTCCTAGTCCTTTAATATCACAGAGATGATCTCGTGAACTCATGTGAGCTGCGCTGGGCTTCTTGGGGGCCTTGAGAAGGTGACTTCTTGGGGTTGGGACAGCTCTCAGCTGTCTTCATTACTGCCTGGCCCCAGAGTAGTGCATGTCCCAGCCCTTCTAGTCACCCCAGAAGGAGGAATTTCCCTATATAGAGTAGAGCAAAGGATGTGGCCTTTCCTGGCAGCCCTGTGAAGCCAGCAGACAGTCCCAGAAAAGGAAACCAAGGCTCTTCAGTGTGCCATGCCTGAGTTCACCCCTGGGGCTTGGGCAGGGGATGCAGGGCTCCATCCCACAGAGGCATCTTTGATAATGGATGGGATTTAGAAAGGCAAGCTCAGCAAAACCGAGGTGGGAAGTGAGGAGGTAGGAAAAAAGGGTACACAGGAGACTAGCTTGGGAGCCTCGTGCAGCCCAACTGCTCACAAAGCCGCTCCGCATGCTCTATGGGAGGCGGGGGTGCATGCCCTGAGATTGCTCCTCCTGGTTTGTCCCTGGACAAATCCCGACACCTGTTCAGAGCAGCAGGTTTGTGAATGCAAAATGGAGAAACAATGCAAATTAGCTAAAGGCCCATTGGCAGGAAAAGGAATCAATGAAATGTGACATTTTACACACACACGGATGCCACACAGTCCCAGTATGATGAGCCAAAGCCCCATGCACGCGTCTATGGACAAAACTCACCCAGAGAAGCAAGTGGCAGAAAAATACAGCATGACACATAGATGTGAATTTCAGCAACAGCCACACCAGCACGATACAGTGTGCAGGAAAACACATCTGTGTGCTGAGACCAGAAGGCAAAGCACATGACAAGCAAAATGCAGGGCTCACTCTCACAGGCCAGGCAGGTGGAGGGCCCCCTGTCGCTGGTGATGGTGTGTTCCTTCACGGGGGGTGTGGACGTGGATGTCTTATTGCTTTTTAATGTTTTTCAAACAGCTTTATTGAGGCATAATTTTAGATACCATATGATTCACCCAGTTTAAGATAACAGTTTGATAAGTTTTAGTGTATTCACAGCTAGGCATAACTTCAGAGCATTAATCACCCCAGAAGGCCCTTTGTTCCCTTTTCATTGTCATCTCCATCCTACCCTGGCCCAAGGCAGTCCCCAGTCTGCTTTTTATCTTTGTAATTCTATTATTATTATTATTATTTTAAGACAGGGTCTTACTGTGTCACCCAGGCTGGAGTGCAGTGGCACAATCACGGCTCACTGCAGCCTTAAACTCCTGGGCTCAAGTGATCCTCCCACCTCAGCCTCCCAAGTAGCTGGGACCACAGACATAAACCACCATGCCTGGCTATTTTTTTTTTTTGTCTTTTTTGGTAGAGATGGGGGTCTCCTTGTGTTGTCCAGGCTGGTCTCAAACTCCTGGCCTCAAGCCACTCCTGGCCTCCTCTCACTTCATCCTCCCAAAGTGCTGGGATTACAGGTGTGAGCTACCATGCCTGGCCCTTTATTTTTTATACTTTAAAAGGTATATTATTTTACCTTATTCTACATCTTAATTTATATGTATAATATATTATCATATATCTCATGTGCATAATATAGTCTACTAAAAGCATTTTTTTAAAAACAAAAGGACAACCAACCCAATATGAACTTGAACTTGGTTTTCCATGGGAAATTCAACAGGAAATATACACCAGACACTGAGACAGGAGACTCTCAGGAAGTCCTATTCTACCTCCCGTGTAGCAGGAATCCCCCAGAAAATTAACTGTGGCTTCTTATTTATTTATTTAGAGACAGGGTCTCACTCTGTCACCCAGGCTGGAGTGCAATGGCACAATCATAGCTCACTGCAAGCTTAAACTCCTGGGCTCAAGTGATCCTCCCACCTAGGCCTCCAGAGTAGCTGGTACTACAAGCACGCACCACCGTGCCTGGGTTATTTGGGTTATTTATTTATTTATTTATTGTAGACACAGGGTCTTGTTTCCTTGCCCAGGCCGATCACAAATTCTTGGGCTCAAGCTGTCCTCCCACCTCATCCTTCCAAAGTGTTGGAATTACATGCATAAGCCACTGCATCTTTGCAACTGTGGCTTCTGACCAGACACATTGCTTTGGGAGGCCTCTGCACTCTAATTACAAAATCACTGTGAGCTTGTGTGACCATCTGTGAGCCAGTCCCTTAATTTTACAAATGGGGAAACTGAGGCACAGACAGGCAGTGACTTGAGCCTGACCTGTAGCCTAAGTGCAGCTTCCCAAAGCCCCCACCTGGGCCCCACACCCCTGTGCAGGCTCCTTTGCTGACCTCCCTCCCCTCACCTCTCTCCCTCTCTGATCCCCGTGGGGCACAGGCCTTCGGAGAGTGATGGTGCGGGCCCACCGGCAGGCCTGGTGCTGGCAGGACGAGTGGTATGGGCTGAGCATGGAGAACATCCGAGAGCTGGAGAAGGAGGCGCAGCTCATGCTCTCCCGAAAGATGGCCCAGTTCAGTGAGGATGGTGAGGAGGCCACGGAGCTCGCCAAGGATGAAGCTGCCCCAGACCAGGCCCCTGGGGAGCCCCCAGAGCCCAGCAGCAGCAACGGGGAGCCCCTGGTAGGGCGGGGCCTCAAGAAACAGTGGTCCACATCCTCCAAGTCATCTCGGTCATCCAAGCGAGGAGGTGAGACCCTGCACCACCTGCCACCCACACTCAAGGTCCCTTCTCACAAGGCAGCCCCCACACTGCTGGATCACTGTACCTCCCCAGAGTCCTTTCCCATGAACATTGAGGCACCAAGCCCAAAGGGTGTCAGAGCCCTGGGCTAGTCCTCCCACCATGGAGAAGCCTGGGTCCTGCCCCGGCAGGCTTCCCTACACTCCCGTCCATGCCCAGGGAAGACAGTGCTACCTGTAGGAGCCAGTGGAGGTGGCTGGGCTCCCACGGCACTGTGGAGGGGCTGTACCTCTTGATAAAGGAGGACCCTGATATAAAGGATCAAGCCAGGCATTCTGGGTGGGGCTAGCTTTTCCAGCAGGCAGGCCTGGCTCACTCATCTCCCACCTCGGCCCTGCCATGACCAAGTTCTGGAGTTTGCTTTTGGTCAGACTCAGGTCAGAGGCCCAGGAGTGGACCTAGGCCCGTCTGACCCCATGTCCTGTGCTTATGTCTGTCATGCTCTTACCCACCCATGCTCCCTGGGACATGGCTGCCTTGTGCCAGGCAGACAGGAGATGAGCCTAGGCCACTTCCCACTCATTTACCCACTTCATTCTCTTTGGAATCTTCCTGGCTCCTGTGGCAGCCTCTTCAATGCCTGTCAGGCCTGTGGGTTGCCCTCCCTGCTTCCTGCCAGCTCTGGGCAACCCCTGGGCCCTTCCTCTCCAGCTGGTGGTCAGTCTGGGGTTTTGCCTTGCAGTGAGTCCTTCCCGCCACAGCATCTCGGAGTGGAGGATGCAGAGTATTGCCAGGGACTCAGATGAGAGCTCAGACGATGAGTTCTTCGATGCGCACGGTAGGCAGGCAGCGGCTTGCTGGGGCCTTCCTGGACAAGGTGGGGAGGAGTCTGAAAGGGCTTGGGATATGGGTGTGGAAAGATGCCGGTGTTGCCTGTTACTATCCTGTATCGAGTCCGTATACCTGCGCTGTCCCAGGCAGACAGCCTGGTGTTTGGGGCAGCAGCACAGAGGATGTGATGAAGTCATCTCGCTCCCTTGAGTCTGGGGTCCCAGGCTCACCCTAACCTGATGTCAGGAAGTACTCTGGGCCTGGGAGATGGGGACTGTGCTTTTGAAACCCCCAAATAAGGATACGCTGTCAGACAAGGGCTTTATTCCGTATGTGAATTTATTTCCATGGAAACATAACTTCTTTTAATTTTCTAACTTTTTGTACCTACCTTATTTTTTTCTTGATTAAATTAATACCACTTCTAATGCAGGCACTTTAGAAAATGTAGTAAGCAGAAAACATGTGAAGTGCCCATTTTCCCACTAGTCCCAAAATAAGCGCATGACCACACAGCAGATGCACCACCTGTGCCAGGAAGAGGCACACACGCAGCACTAGCCTGCTTGGTGCCCCAGCCGTTCCTTTCCAGGAAGCTGGAGGGGACAGCAGGTGCAAAGGTTGGGGGCTCAGGTCCCTCTGAAGGCTGGTGGTTGAGCTAGCCTCAAGTTCACACAGCAGGGGAGAGTCTCCGAAAGGGACTGGGCGAGCCCATAGGCACTTGGCAAGCACAGGCAGCACCAGATCTCATGCCACCACTGTGGCTTGGAGGGGCACAGGAGCTACATAAGGTGGCATCTTGGTTAACTGGCCAGCTGCTCTCAAGAGAAGGAACCTGGGGAGTCGATGTCCAGGCAAAGAGGAGGTTTGGCCCTGGGACTGGAGAACCTGGAACTGTGGCTGGGGATTCCTGAGCTGGCCTCTGCACCAGGGGCCTCGCCCAGGGCAGAGAAGGGGCCTCTTGGCGTCCCACCCCTCCCAACTGGCTCTCTGACCCTGATGAGAGGAAAATACTTATCTAACGTAGAAAAACCTGTAAAAGAGAAGAGACAGCAAAGCAGAAAATGCCAGGGCAGCGGTGTCCTGTGTGGGCCCAGGAGCCCATCCAGGGCTGGAGGTGGGCCAGCAAGTGCCAGAGCCAGACAGTAGCCACAAGGCTGGGGGTCCTGGGAAGTTCTCAGAGGAGCAGGAGTCTTGGAGGCAGCATTCATAGCAGTACTTCTTATGAAGCTGTGCTTTTGTGGAGGGACAGGGAGAGACTTCTCAGAGGATATGAAATTAGAGCTAGATGGGAGGAATGAGTTCTAGTTCTATGGCACTGCAGGATGACTGGAGTTAACAGTAATATATTAGGCCAAGCACAGTGGCTCACGCCTGTAATCCCAACATTTTAGGAGGCTGAGGTGGGTGGATCGCTTGAGCCCAGGAGTTTGAGACCAGCCTGGGCAACATGGTGAAATCCCGTTGATATTAAAAAAAAATAATAATAATAATTTAAAAGCCACAGAAAGGTATAGTTTCAAATCACTGGAAGGTGGAGACTGAATATTCTCAACACAAAGAAATGATAAATATTTGAGATGATGGATATGCTAATTACCCTAATCTGATCACCATACACTGTTGTATTGAAACATCACTGTGTACCCCATGAATATGTACAATTATGATTATTTGTCAATTTAACAAAATAGGAACTGGGTGTGGTGCCTCACACTGTAATCCCAACACTCTGGGATCGCTTGGGCCCCAGAGTTCAAGACCAGCCAAGTTAACATAGCAAGACCTTGTCTCTGTAAAAATAAAAATAAAAAAAGTTAGCCAAGTGTTGTGGCGCCTGCCTGTAGTTCCAGCTAATCGGGAGGCTGGGATGGGACGATCACTTGAGCCCAGAAGGTCGAGGCTTCAGTAAGCTATGCCTGTGCCACTACACTCCAGCCTGGGCAACAAAGCAAGACCCTAACTCAAAAAAAATTAAATATATAAGAAATTTTGCTGGGTGCGGTGGCTCATGCCTGTAATCCCAGTACTTTGGGAGGCTGCGGTGGGTGGATCACTTGAGGTCAGGAGTTCGAGACCAGCCTGACTAACATGAAGAAACCCTGTCTCTACTAAAAATACAAAATTAGCTGGGCGTGGTGGCACATGCCTGTAATCCTAGCTACTTGGGAGGCTGAGGCAGGAGAGAATCACTTGAACCTGGGAGGTGGAGCTTGCGGTGAGCGAAGATCACACCATTGCACTCCAGCTTGGGCAATAAGAGACAGACTCCATCTCAAAAAAAAAGAAAAGAAATTTTAAAAATGGTGAAGATGGAATAAAAAGTAAATGAAGCGTATTTATTTATTTTTGAGATGGAGTCTCGTTCTGTTGCCCAGGCTGAAGTGCAGTGATGTGATCTTGGCTCACTGCAGTCTCTGTCTTCCAGATTTAAGCAATTCTCATGCCTCAGCCTCCTGAGTAGCTGGGACTACAGGTGCATGCCATTATGCCTGGATAATTTTTGTATTTTTAGAAGAGACAGGGTTTCACCATGTTGGCCTGACTGGTCTCTTAACCCTTGACCTCAGGTGATCCACCCACCTTAGCCTTCCGAAGTATTGGGATTACAGGTGTGAGCCACCACCCCTGGCATTTCTAAATGTAGCTTTTTTTTTTTTTTTTTTTTTTTTTTTTTTTTTTTTTTTTGAGATAAGAGTTTCGCTCCGTTGCCCAGGCTGGAGTTGCAATGGCGCAATCTCAGCTAACTGCAACCTCTGCCTCCCCAGGTTCAAACGATTCTTCTGTCACAGCCTCCTGAGTAGCTGGGACTACAGGGGCGCACTACCATGCCTGGCTAATTTTTGTATTTTTAGTAGAGACGGGGTTTCATCATATTGGTCAGGCTGGTCTTGAACTCCTGACCTGAAGCAATCCACCCACCTTGGCATCCTAAAGTGCTGGGATTACACGCATGAGCCACCATGCCCGGCCAGTGTAGCATTTTGGAAAAAAAAAAAACCCAACAACAACAAAAAAACAGGAACATCTGTTGGTGAGTGGATAAACAAAAGACTATGGTTAGCAATAGACTATGATTTAGCCATAAAAAGGAATGAAGCATTGACACACACTACAACGTCGATGAACCTCAGAAACCTATGCTGAGTGCAAGAAGCCAGACACAAGACTTCATAGTGTATGATTCCATTTATAGGAAATGTCCATAATAGACAAATCTGTAGAGAAAGAAAATTGATTGGTGGTGGCCAGAGGCCAAGGGAGGTAAGACCAAGGATTCACTGCTCCCAGGTATGGGGTTTCCATTTAGGGAGGTGAGATGTCTGGAATTAGATAGTGGTGATGGTTGCACGACATTGTGAATATACTAAATGCCAATTTTAAAATGGTGAATTTTGTTATGTGAATGTTACCACTATTTTTTTTTAATGGTCATGAAGAACCCTAATGGGGCCGTGCAGCCATCCTGTGGAGGGTCACAGCAGAGCCAAACACAGGGGTACACATGGGCGTCCCTACCTCGGGAAGCCAGGCCTCCTCGCTGTTCCCAGTCCCACCTGAGTTCCCCTGTTTCTTCTCCAGAGGACCTGTCTGACACAGAGGAAATGTTTCCCAAGGACATCACCAAGTGGAGCTCCAATGACCTCATGGACAAGATTGAGAGCCCAGAGCCAGAGGACACACAAGGTCAGCAGGTCTAGGGATACTGCAGAGCCTAGGGAGGGTGGCTACAGGTCTTTAGCCCCCTCCTTTCTGACCCAGCTCCTGCATAGTGCTAGGCACGCAGGGCAGGTGTGGGTTCCCAAGCGCCCCTCGTCACAGTTTTGGCCTCTGTCCTGTTGGCTGGGCTGGGCTGCCCCTCAGCTCACAGCATGGCTTCTGTGTTGCAGATGGCCTATACCGCCAGAGCGCCCCCGAGTTCAGGGTGGCCTCCAGTGTGGAGCAGCTGAACATCATAGAGGTGGGTGCCCGGGTGTCGGAGGGACAGGGGCACGGCCCCCAAGGGAGGGGCAGGGCACAGAGAAACAGTCTAAGGAGCTACAGAGTTGGAACTCTGGGCCTGGCAGCCTCACCTCCATGCCAGCCTGGGTACTGTCCGGGGAGAGGCCTGGGCCTCCTTTTTTGCTGCCCTGCTAGGAAGGTGCCTGCTGCCCTGTGTCTCTGAGGTCCCCAAGAACCAGGGACTACAGATAGCCCCTCAGAAAACCTTATCCAGGCTCCACCCATGGGAAAGTAAAATGAGAAACTTGTAAATTCCAGATCAAAAATAAGATCTTCACCTTGTGCCCAGCCTGTCTGCTGTCCCTGAAGATAAAAAGACGAAAAGGGAGGAAGCGACAGTCGTCTAGGCAGAAGTGATGTGGCCGTGGCCGACGAGATGGCCCCGCGGCGGGCAGGCGGAGCTCAGTGTGTCCAATAAAGCTGTCTTGGTAGAGCGCCTCTGTCCGCTTCGGGGGTTCTCTGTGAGAGTTCACGCCCCATCCTCCTCCACCTGCGGGCCGTCAGAGCTGTTTGCACTGGGACAGGAGCCAGGGCTGAGCTGGGCTGTCCCTACCATCCTGCGGTCACCGCACTGCTCTGGCCTCAAGCTGCCTAAGGTGGAGGTGGCACCACTTCTGTGGGGAACTCGGGCCCCCGGGGAATCTGGGGGAAGAGGAGGGACATCCACACAGCCTCCCCCTCCTGGGGTTTTCTGCTTTGAGGTCTGACGCCAAGGTAGGCTTTCTAGAAGGGGTCACAGAATGAGAGGAGTTGATTTCCAATTGATGCTTAATGCCTAGATAAGCAAACGAAGCCCCCTCCCCATCTGCAGCATACACAGCTCTGACGCCCCCCCAGGGGAGGGGCAGAAGGGGCCTGGGGCTCTGGATCTGCCTTGGGGTGTTTGTTCAGAACCCAGCACTGATTCTGGGGGACCGCCATCCAAAGCCAGATCCATTTGCTTGCAAGAACCCCCAAACCGGAGCCCCCTCTCCTGGCCTTATGGAGACACTAGTAGGGGGATGCCTCTACAGCTACAGGGGGCTCAGCCCCCACTAGAGCCCAGGGCAGGGTGAGTCCCTGTCTCAGGTAAGGCAGGATGTGCCCTTGGAGAAAGTAGGCTGAGTGTAGGGAGGTTGTGTTCCAGGGGCCTCTGGGGGTCCCTGGATTGTCTCCGGGGCTGGGCCCAGTCAGACAGGCCTATGCAGGATTCTCTCAGCCCCCAGTGCCAAGCCCTGCCTGTCCCCTGGTGACTAAGTACCACTGGACATCACCTTCCTGTACTGGAGGCTGCATAAGACATTTCTTTCATAAGTCCTTCGCCTCACTGGACTGGCAAAAAAGCCGTTGTCAAAGCCTGATGAGGCTCATGTTGTTTCCTCCTGGCCTGTTTTCTGGGCAGCTGGTGGCCTCCTCTGCCCTGGACTGAAGGTATTCGTGTCCAGGCCAGCCAGTGGTGGGTAGTCCCCATGTGAGGACAAGTGTTGGTCCTGCCCTGACCCCTGGGGAGAAGAGAGAAGCCCCATGGCCTCTCCTGGGGTGAGGGCAGCCCAGCCTTTCTCCTCCAGCCCAGCAGTTCCCACCCGGCTTCCTGCTACTCAATGGCACCTGACCCAGCCCATTCCCTTACCTTTCCTGGTGGCCTCTTTTTTTTTTTTTTTTTTTTTTTGAGACAAGGTCTCACTCAGTCACCCAGTTTGGGGTACAGTGATGTGATCTCGGCTCACTGCAACCTCGGCTTCCCAGGTACAAACTATTTTCCTGCCTCAGCCTCCCAAGTAGCTGGGATTACAGACATGCACAACCATGCCTAGCTAAGTTTTGTATTTTTGGTAGAGACAGGGTTTCACTATGTTGGCCAGGCTGGTCTCAAACTCCTGGCGTCAAGTGATCTGCTCGCCTTGGCCTCCCAAAGTGCTGGGCTTACAGGCGAAAGGCATTGCGCCCAGCCACCTGATGGCCTCTTAAGTCCTGGGTCCAGCCCCCACCTTCCCCACCCACCCAGCCTCTGCGTTGGCACCTGGGTCCTGCTGCTACCCCCTACCCCCTGGCCAGTTCAGGGCCAGCTGTCCCCACCATAGGCCCTCTAGATGGCTTTGGCTCCTTGGTCTGTTTCCTCGGGTCCTCGGGTCCTTGGAGACAGGACTCTCCCTTCAGCTCCCTTCCCTGCCCCCATGCCCCAGACATCATATGGACACAGCAAGTACTCATCAGCAGCCCTTCTCGGGCCCTGGCCCTGCTACTATCCTCCGGTCACACACCAGAAGCTTGGGGCTGAGGAGGGTGACCTCTGAGGACAGGACCACAGCCTAGGCTGGCAGGAAAGTGCTGAATTATGGCAGAGGCTTCAGGTTCCAGTCCAGTCTGGCACTGACACGCCATGTGACATTAGTCCAGTCCCTTGGCATGGAGTAGTTCGCAGCCTTTACACAGGTGTGCAGGTCTAGGGTCTAACCTTGACCTCACAGGTGGGCCTGGCCTGCAGGAAGGTGGGATAATTATCCCTTGAAATCTGATTGGCCTCCCCTCTAAGGTGCTGGGGCACTGTTCCTACCAGGACACCTCTCCTTTTGGAGACCCAGGTCTTAGAGAGAGGCCAGGAATGGCAGGGCCTTGGGTGGGAGCCAGGGGAGGAGGCCCTGTGTAGCTGGAGGGAGAGCTCAGAGCTGCAGGCAGAGTGGCTGGGGTCACCACCCAGGCTGTGGATGCCCTGACCCCAGCCATTCTCAGGTGACCTCTGTAACTTTGAGCTGGTGGCGGCCAGACGGAAACAAAAACACAGAGGGCAGGCAGCCTCTAAGGCCAAGACCAGGCTGAGCCTCTCTGCCTCCCCCTAAAGCTGGAAACCCCAGAAGCCGGGGCTCCCTGAAGGAAACGGAGCTCATGCTCTCAAAGGAATAGATTCCCTCTCTCCATGTCGTCTGAGCCCCTGGTCAGGGTGGCAGACAGGAGCAGGGCTGCAGGAGGAGGAGTGAACAGGCCCACCTCCCCGGCTCTTTCTCCAGGATCCCGACCCTGCAAGGGTCCCAGGGGAGGGGTTGAGACAGCCAAACCCCAGGCCCCAGGGCTGAATAACCAAAATTGAGGTTCTCAGAGGGAGTAGTTGGACTGTGTGCAACAGGCACACCCCCACTAAGAGTGACAGAGAGGCCTCAGCAAGGAGCTGGGTTACCCAGGGAGCTGACACTGCCCCCCACCCATGCAGGACGAGGTTAGCCAGCCGCTGGCTGCACCGCCCTCCAAGATCCACGTGCTGCTACTGGTGCTGCACGGAGGCACCATTCTGGACACAGGCACCGGGGACCCCAGCTCCAAGAAGGGCGATGCCAACACCATCGCCAATGTGTTTGACACTGTCATGCGTGTGCACTACCCCAGCGCCCTGGGCCACCTTGCCATCCGCCTGGTGCCCTGCCCGCCTGTCTGCTCCGATGCCTTCGCCCTGGTCTCCAAGTGAGTGGCGTCTGCCCTCGCCTGCAACCTCCAGCTGTGCACTGTCCTCCTCTCACCCCTGGGCCTCAGGTGGCTCCCCAGTTTCAGGACTCCTGCCCCGATGTCCAGACCCACCAGCCAGCCCCTTCTACCAGGTGATGGCCAAACATACACATGCAGGCTAAGCCTCGAGCCCCAGGAAGGCTGGAGCCTGAGGCTGAGCCTTTGTTTCCAAACCCGTAGTGGAATTTTGGCCTGCCTCTGAGACATGGGATCTTACTCACCTACCCTGGTCCCTGAGGCCTACCCAGGGCTTGGCCGGGAAGTGTCGTCACTAGTGTTTGCTGAGTTTAGGGTCAGGGGAGAGGGGCCTTTTGGGCTGAGCTGGAGCCTCCTGCCCTCTCCTGACTGGCCCCTCTCCCCAGCCTCAGCCCCTACAGCCATGATGAAGGCTGTCTGTCCAGCAGTCAGGACCACATCCCCCTGGCTGCCCTGCCCCTGCTGGCCACCTCCTCCCCTCAGTACCAGGAAGTGGTTGCCACAGTGATTCAGCGGGCCAACCTTGCCTACGGGGACTTCATCAAGTCCCAGGAGGGCATGACCTTCAATGGGCAGGTGAGTCCTGGGGAGGTTGGGGAAGGGAGGAGGATGGAAGACCTTGCAGGGTGGGCTGGCCTGAGGGGAAGGTGACGGCCTCCGCAGCTTGTAGCCCAGCAATGGGTGAACGGTCAGGCCTCTGGCCCCTCTCCCCCCAGGTCTGCCTGATTGGGGACTGCGTTGGGGGTATCCTGGCATTTGATGCCCTGTGCTACAGCAACCAGCCGGTGTCTGAGAGTCAGAGCAGCAGCCGCCGGGGCAGCGTGGTCAGCATGCAGGTACTCAAGCGGGGGCCCAGATGTCCCCAAAGGCCTGCAGCCTCCTGCATGCCCCTAGGGTCACTGCCTTGCCTGCTCCTGCACCTGGCCCCAGGTTGTGCCCACCAAGCAGAATGCTGGCAGCACTTCATGAGTCCAACTGGCTTGGACACTCCCCAGTTAAGCTCTGTCTATTCATTCAACAAACATTTCCCAAGCCCCTGAACCCCAGCCCTCCTGCCAGAGCTTACCTCCAGGGCAGGGGGTGTGGAGGGGTTTCGGGTACAGGTGAGCTGAGGAAGCCCAGCCCATTCTGGCTGAAGAGTCGGAAAATTGCCTGGGCCCTGAAAGCTGTAGCAGTCTCTTTTTCCTACAGTCTCTCTCCCCTCACCCCTCCAAAAAAGGATGGGAAGGGGAGAGGTTGATAGCGCAGGTGCCCAGAGGCGGCAAGGCAGGTGCATGGGGGCAGGAGAACAGCTACCACATGGCCAAACCTAGGAATACAAGTGGTTTTATGGACCGGGGTCTGCACTGTGGGCAGTGGGGTCTGGTTCCTGGGAGGCGGAATGAGCAACCCTTCTCTGCTTCCCTGCCTCTGCTGCACAGTGGCAAACAGCTTGCAGATCATTGAGGTCCAGGGTGGCTGGTGGGTGGGGGGACAGCAGGGGACAGGAGCCCTCCCCTCTGGTTCGGCGAGAGGCCGGCTGGAAAGTGGCTGCTGGGCCTGGGGTTAGGAAGGAGGAGGCAGCTTCCAGGACACTGGAGAGGGGGCCAGGCCAGCGGCCACCCGGCAGTGAGCCTCCATGGGCCGTTCCAGGACAACGACCTGCTGTCCCCGGGCATCCTGGTGAATGCAGCACACTGCTCCAGTGGTGGCAGTGCAGGTGGTGGCAGCAGTGGTGGTGTTGGCAGTGGTGGTGGCTCCAGCCTGGAGAGCAGTCGGCACCTGAGCCGAAGCAACGTCGACATCCCCCGCAGCAATGGCACCGAGGACCCCAAAAGGCAGCTGCCCCGCAAGAGGAGCGACTCGTCCACCTATGAGCTGGACACCATCCAGCAGCACCAGGCCTTCCTGTCCAGGTGAATGGAGCTGGGGGCCTGGGTCCACCGCTGGATGCAGGAAGAGGCTCCAAGCGGGAGGGATGCCCCTCGCGATGGCCAGCATGAGGCCCGGGTCTCTGCCTGAGGTTCCCCCAGTCTGGGTCCCGGGATCCCAGTCTGGGCCCGGGAGAAAGTGGCTTATTGGGTTCTGTCTCCTATACACCCAGTGCCATCTCAGGACTGAGGGAGCAGTCTGTCGTGAGGGTGGGGAATAGGAGAGTTGGGGTTCAGAATGGACCAGGGCAGGGGGTCCAGGTCAGCGCTGTCCCAAAGCCAGTGGGCTCCCGAGAGAGGTTGGGACCTGCTGCTACCAGCAGTGTCCTGGCAGATGATAGCAGCTGCACCCACATGAACACTGTCTGATTTGGGTTTGATGACCCCTGGGGTCCATGGGACTCAGCCTGTCCCTCATGAGGCTGGGGGAAGGGCAGCCCCGAGAGGGGCCGTGGTGTGACCTCGCGCGTCCCCCACTGCAGCCTCCATGCCAGTGTGCTGAGGACTGAGCCCTGCTCACGCCGTTCCAGCAGCTCCACCATGCTAGACGGCACAGGGGCCCTGGGCAGGTTTGATTTTGAGATCACCGACCTCTTCCTCTTCGGGTGCCCGCTGGGGCTGGTCCTGGCCTTGAGGAAGACTGTCATCCCAGCCCTGGATGGTGAGAGCCCAGCAGGGGCCGGATGGGGTGTATGTGCACTGGGTGGGGGAGTCTCAGTGGACCCCTGTGACGAGATCATGGCCACGTCCCAGGCCTGTTTCTGCCCTCCTTCCTGTCTTCCCCACCAAGGGCCCTTTGCTCTCCTCTGCTCTCGCTTCAGCAGCTCAGTCACTGGCCATCTGTGATATACCTGCTGTTTCATTTCATCTCCAGGATACCTTTGGGAGCTGAGGGCCTCCCCTAGATGGGAAAGCAGAGGTCCAGGGAGAGAAGGCACTGCCCCAGAATCAGATGGAGACAGATACAGCCTCCCAGGTCCAAGGTCCTCCCATAGGGAGAGATGCAGAGGCCGGGAATCCCCAAAGCCTCCTGGTACAGTGGGCTGTACAGTGGGCTCCCAGCCCTGGAGGGGCCACATCAGTGTGTCTCTGTCTACCCAGGGCAGGCAGGCCAGCGGCTGGGCATCATTGGAGCAGCAGTCCCTGCCCTGCGCCCCAGGACCAGCCTGCAAAGCTCCAGGAGCCACAGAATCCTGAGAGTAGCCATGCAGGACTCATGCTATGCCCCTAGATGACAGAGGGGGAAACTGAGGCTCAGAGAGGTTTAGATGCTTGCCAAATCTAGGTTAAAAATGCAGACCTGGCCAGGCCCAGTGGCTCACACCTGTAATGCCAGCACTTTGGGAGGTCAAGGTGGGTGGATCACCTGAGGTCGGGAATTCGAGACCGGCCTGACCAACGTGGGAAAACCCTGTCTCTACTAAAAATATGAAATTAGCTCCAAGGCGGGTGGATCACAAGGTCAAGAGATCGAGACCATCCTGGTCAACATGGTGAAACCCCGTCTCTACTAAAAATACAAAAAATTAGCTGGGCATGGTGGCGCGTGCCTGTAATCCCAGCTACTCGGGAGGCTGAGGCAGGAGAATTGCCTGAACCCAGGAGGCGGAGGTTGTGGTGAGCTGAGATCGCGCCATTGCACTCCAGCCTGGGTAACAAGAGCGAAACTCCGTCTCAAAAAAAAAAAAAAGAAAAGAAAAGAAATTAGCTGAGAGTGGTGGCGACTTCAGCACTGCCAGGAAGAGAAATCTGTAGCTTTAAAGGGACCTCAGCAACCAAGGCAGCTCACACTTGGTGCAAACAGGTGCAGCCCTGTGGAGGGCATCCCTGTGCCCCATCCACTGCAGGCTCTGAACAGCCCCACAGAGTCCCACACAGGTGCATGGAGACTTAGGGACAGTGCCGTTGTGGTCACATTATGTGTCATTGTGAAAAACTAGAACCAATTTAAACGTCCATCTATGCAGAGGGGGCTAGTTAAGTAAAGTCTGGCGCAACCACAGTGGAGTACTCACCTCCACTGCAAAGAAAGAGGAGGGCCTACACGTACTGACAGGAAAGACGCCAACAGTTTTTGTGTTAAGTTGGGGGAAAAGGTAAAGATCAGAAGGTATCGCATATGTTAAGGTTTATGTGCCTCTAAAAGTGAGCTACAGCGCTAGTAATACTTACATCCTTGCATTCACGTGATCTCCCTAACTGCATGACATGTTTGAAACTGCAGCCCCAGTCGACAGATGAGTCGACATTTTCCAATACAGGCAGGGCAGGACTGCCTTAGCCAGCACTCACTAGTGCTCCTGCAAGATGAGCTGGAGTGGCAGGGGCATCTGGGGTGGAAGGGGCTTCTTCCACCAGGTGCTCTTCATCATCTACTCTTCCGTACTGCAATCCGCTTTTTACCACAATCGTTATAACTTTTGCAATGAAAAAGAATTAGAGGTCGGGCCTGGTGGCTCACACCTATAACCCCAGCACTTTGGAAGGCCTAGGTGGGAGGATCACTTGAGTCCAGGAGTTTGAGACCAGCCTGGGTAACATCGCGAGACCCCATGTCTACAAAAAATAAAACAGCCAGGTGTGGTGGTGCACACCTGTGGTCCTACCTACTCAGGAGGCTGAGGTGGGAGGATCACTTGAGCCCAGGAGGTTGAGGCTGCAGTAAGCCAAGATCGCACCACTGCCCTCCAGCCTGGGCGATAGAGCAAGATCCTGTCTCAAACAAACAAAAAAGTGACAATGACTCAAACGGGTCCTAAACTGATAGAACACAGTCCATTCTTCTCCCTGACTTGCAGCAGACAACCCAGTGCCCAGTCCCCAAGCTTCCCACCCCCACCCCTGCTTCTCAGGGCCAACTCCAGCTCTGCAGCTGACACCCCCACTCCCAGTTTTCCAGCTGCGGCCGGCCTGCCAGCAAGTCTACAACCTCTTCCACCCTGCGGACCCGTCAGCTTCGCGCCTGGAGCCGCTGCTGGAACGGCGCTTCCATGCCCTGCCGCCTTTCAGTGTCCCCCGCTACCAACGCTACCCACTGGGGGACGGCTGCTCCACACTGCTGGGTGAGAGGTGCACTCCACCCCACTCCTCTGGGGGAAGGTGGGGTAGGCATGGCTCTCTGGCTCCTCCATGCCACATGGTTCTTGCCCAGGCAAAAGGGACATCCTGTGCTGAACGCCTCTCAGAGGTAGACAGCTGTTGGGGGTGAGGGGGAGGGTGCATCCATTCTTCCTGATCCCTGCGAGGCACAAATGAGGATTCCCACCTTTCAGAGGGAACAGGTCAGGGCCTTGTTCCAGGGTCCCCGGAGCAGTTAAAGGGCAGAATGAGACCAGACTCCCCTCCCCGTGGCTGAGCCTCCATCCCAGCAGAGACACAGTTAAGGACCCAGCAGGGGTCCTCACTGAGTAGGGGTCCTGCTCGGCTGGGTCCTATCATGGCAGGTGGCTGGCTCCAAGACAGGGTGCAGGAGACGGGTAGGGGTAGGGGAGATCAGGTGGGCTCAGCCTGAACCCCGTCCCAGCGTGTGTCCCAGCGTCTTGTCACGTCCTGGTTCTTGAGGAGCCCCCGAGTCTCTGTGTTGGAGCATGTCTGGATGGCCCATGTGAGTGTCTGTTCTTGTCCTCTGTTCTCTCCCCGTCTGCCTCCAGTTGAGACCGTGCAGAGAAACCCCGAGCTGGTCCTGGAGGGCAGCCCCCTGGCCCCTCTCCCCCGTGGGGACGGCTTCCTGGAAACCAGTATGCCCGTTCCCGAGCCCACCTGGCAAGACGGGCCCCGCCTGAGCCCGGGCTGTGCCAAGTGTGTGTACCCTCCCCTGCTCTTGGTGACATGTGCTTCGCTGGCTGACCCCAGTCCTTAGGGACCCGCACACACACTCATGCCCTCCTTGGCCACTCAGAGTTCGTGGGACCTGGGTGTCAAGGAATAGAGACTTGGGCGGGACGGCCTTGGGGAGCTGGTGTGGGTGCCTCCTCTCCCCAAGCTGTAGGCCAGAGGCAGGGCAAACCCAAAGCAAAGGGGCACAGCAGCTCAGAGACAGCAGAGGCAGCCTTAGGGCCACATAGCACATCAGTGACAGTCCCAGGGCGCTGCCAGGAGCAGACTGGAGATGTGGTGAGGCCTTGAGCCAGCCGGGCCCATCCCTCACCTGGGGAAGCTTCCGGTCCCAGCCAGGGGTTGGATTCCCCAGGGCCCACTCCTTCCCTCCCTGAGGTCACCCAGGCACCTCCTGTACCCTGTCCAGATGTGGCTTGTCTGGCTGAACCCTGTCCTCCCCATTTTGTCCTGTCTTCAGCCTGGGCCCGGGTAAGCCTGGCTTGAGCCCCCAGCACCTGCCTTTGTCCCCAAACACCCATCAGGGGCTGCTGGCTGCAGCCTGTGTGAGGGACGCCCAGGGCTTTCCTCTTTCTCTGTGCTCTGCATGTGCAGGGCATCCCCAGGAAGCCACCCACGGCCCCTGTTATCATCACCCTGCAAACCTGGGTGGAGCCGCTGCTTCTGCTGTGGGTGTGGGTCAGGCCTGGCTGGGCAGAGCTCTGGAGGCCCTGGAGCCGCTGGGGCTGCTGGAGACGAGCTGAGTGGCATGTGTGGGGCAGGAGGGTGGCTGAGGTTGAGCCCAGCCGCCATGCCTCCCTGCCCTGTGTCTGTGTCCATTTGTCAGTCCACCCTGCCCCAGCCCTCCTCCTCCCCTGCTGCAGCTCTGGGCCCCTCCCTCTCACGGTCCTGAACAGGTGGCTCTCGCATAGCTGCTGCCCAGCCTCCAGCCTAGATATGCACTGGACTCTGGCACGCTGGCACCCCCCCAATGCTCCGGGGCTGGGCAGGGCTGGGCAGTGCCTCTTACCTGGTCTCTGGTCCCTGTCCACCTGCAGCAGATGTGCTCCAGACCCACAACTCAGCCTTCCAAGAGCATGCCACCCCCTCCTCGCCTGGCACTGCCCCTGCCAGTCGTGGCTTCCGCCGAGCCAGTGAGATCAGCATTGCCAGCCAGGTGTCGGGCATGGCCGAGAGCTACACGGCATCCAGCATTGCCCAGAGTGAGTGGACAAGGCCCCTTGCTCTCCTCACTCAACTGGGGCCGTCGCGCCCACAGGGGACAGCTGCTGGCCAGGTCTAGGGGCATTTCTAGCTGCCGCAGCTGGGGAGGGACACTGCTGACACCTGGTGGGTAGAGGGAGGGAGGCTGCTGGTCACCTGCAGTACCCAGGCCAGCCCCACAGCAAAGACCGGTCAAGCCCAAAGACTCTGCAGCATCCAGGCCGAGAAGCTTCTCCTCAGGAGGATTCTGGAAGAAGGCGCGTTAGGAAGGGCCCCGCCTTCCTCATGCTTGGCTCTTGCATGAAGCCTCCCAGTGCTTGAAGCAGAGCCCAGATCCCCTTCTCAGTGCCCACCAGGTGGCTGCCCCCAGTGCTGGGCCAGGGATTCTCGAAGCTGCGGTCAGCATGGCCATTCAGGGGATGAGGCTGGGGTGGGTGTCTCTAGCAGATGTGTTCATCTGTAAGGAGGGCCAAGGGGCCTGCCCTTGACAGCCTCAGGCCTGGCACTGTCTTAGTGTGCTGCCTGGCCCTCGGTAAACATGGTAGTGCGGAGGTCAGGTGGCCCTCTATGTGGCTGAGCCATCCATTACTCTTGCTTCTCAGAGGCCCCCGATGCGCTCAGCCACACCCCCAGCATCAGGCGTCTGTCCTTGCTCGCCCTGCCCCCCCTCAGCTCCACCACCCCCGGCCCCCACCCTCCAGCCAGGCAGGCAAGCCCTGGCCTGGAGAGGGCCCCTGACCTCCCTGAGCTGGACATCGGAGAAGGTACCACCCCACATGCTTTGCCTCCCTGGGGGTCACTCACTGCTGCTGAGCACCCCTCACTGCCAGGCTCTCCCTGCCTGGACCCCCGCTTCAGCCTAACAGGGAGCTGGGGGCTAGGCTGGGAGCACTTGGCCATCCAGGTAGGAGGTGGGAGCTGGTGGCATTGTCTGGTGGGGCGGGGTTGCTGGGGACTCCACAGAGCTGGAATGAGGCCAGGTGAGGACTGAGGAAGCTCCGATGAAGGCTTTGGGCAGAACCTAGAGAAGCCTGGACCGGTAAACCAGGCCCTGCTGCTGGGCTCCTTCTGCGTGTAGCCAAGGGGCACTTTACAAGCCTTGTCTCAGGAAGGTCAACCCTCACCCAGCCCCTACTGGCAGAGCTGGATGCGTCCCAGGACCATCCACCTGGAAGCCCAGGCTTCCCCACCCACTCTGCTTTGTCTCACCCCTGAGACAAAGGGCTCAGGGGTGGCCCAGGTGCAAGAAGGGTGACACCCTTGCCCTGGGGATCAGGAATTGTAACCCCACTTCTGTGCCACCTTTCCCAGCCTTGAGGCCTAGGGGGAAGACAGGAAAACAGAAGTGGCCCAGAGAGGGCAGTAATGGGGTCCGTGGCCGAGGGTCACCAGAGTCAGCAGAGGACCAGGGACAGCGGGTACCATCCGCAGATCCCGGACGGTCCTCGGGAGCCGCTCAGCAGGGCTGACACTCACCTCTGTCCTGAGTCTTCACACTTCTGCCTGTGCTCCCGCTCCCCTCACTCGCCCAGCCTGGGAGAAGCTTTAGCTATAGCTGGTGGGGGGTCTGGACTGGGCTGAGCAGGCCAGAGAAGTCAGGTGACCATTCAGGGTCCCTGCCTGGGACCGTACAGCCCCAGCCCAGTCACGGCCCCTCCTGGCAGTTGCTGCAAAGTGGTGGGGCCAGAAGCGGATCGACTATGCTCTGTACTGCCCTGACGCCCTCACGGCATTCCCCACGGTGGCCCTGCCTCACCTCTTCCATGCCAGCTACTGGGAGTCAACGGATGTGGTCTCCTTCCTGCTGAGACAGGTACCTGGGGCCCTGGGCCTCCCAGGAGGACCCTGAGTGACAACACCCATGAAAGCCCCCCCACCCCACCCCACCCCCGTTTCACAGACAAGGGGACAGTGGGGACTCCCCTCCGACCCCATCAGACCACAGAGCGAGCAAGATGAAGGCACCTTTATGCTAGGGTGTGTTCGGCCTTTTTGGGATGTTGGGATAGAGGGAACGTATCTGCCCATTCATCAGGTGAACAGGCATCTGAGGGCCACTGGGCAGATGGTAGTGGGTTAAAGAGCGCCCCCTACAACACACAGGCTCCTCTTGCCAGCACCCAGGCATTGGACGGCCTCCTCCCAGGACAGGAAGCCCTAGGCTGGCATCTGCCCCATGGCCTGCCCTGTCCCCTCTTTTCAGGTCATGAGGCATGACAACTCCAGCATCTTGGAGCTGGATGGCAAGGAAGTGTCGGTGTTCACCCCCTCAAAGCCAAGGGAGAAGTGGCAGCGCAAGCGGACCCATGTGAAGCTGCGGGTGAGGGCCCCCTGGGTGCCCAGGCTCCATGCTGTCACCCTGTAGAATCCTAACAAGCCTCTGTGTCCAGAAAGGGAACCAAGTTGCACGGAAGCCTGCAGTCTTATTTACCTTCCCAGGCCGTGAGGCTGGAGCCGTCAGCCCACTTCATAGACAGGGAGGCAGCAAGGCTCTCTAGTTTGTCCGAGGCCATGTGGACGTGTCTGATCCACTTGGATGTGGGCCGCGCAGCTCGCAGCCCCAGCCTGCCCCTTGGGCCCACGGAGCTTGAGCGGGTCACAGAGGCCTGGGCTGCCCTCCGACCCCGCCCTAACCCAGGCTTGCTGCTCCCTCCATAGAACGTGACGGCCAACCACCGGATCAATGACGCCCTTGCCAATGAGGATGGCCCCCAGGTTCTGACGGGCAGGTTTATGTACGGGCCCCTGGACATGGTCACCCTGACTGGGGAGAAGGTAAGGACATGGGTAGGGGGAACACAGGGGGACTTTGGGGAGCTCCCTGCTGCCCTCTGGCCAGGGTGCGAGGGGTGGGGAGGCCAGCACATGGCCAACTCGTGACCAGCCTGCCGGGCCCAGGTGGATGTGCACATCATGACGCAGCCACCTGCGGGTGAGTGGCTCTACCTGGACACGCTGGTGACCAACAGCAGCGGGCGTGTCTCCTACACCATCCCTGAGTCGCACCGCCTGGGCGTGGGTGTCTATCCCATCAAGATGGTAGTCAGGTACGCGCCTGCGCTGGGTGGGCGAGGTGGGCAGGACAGGGCTCTGGCTGGTTCTGATGAGTGTCCCCACCGTCTGCCAGGGGAGACCACACGTTTGCTGACAGCTACATCACCGTGCTGCCCAAGGGCACGGAGTTTGTGGTCTTCAGCATCGACGGCTCCTTTGCCGCCAGCGTGTCCATCATGGGCAGCGATCCCAAGGTGCGGGCCGGGGCCGTGGATGTCGTGCGGTGAGTGGCCTGGAGGGGCACAAAGGAGCTGTAGCAAGGTGGGTGAGCTCAGGGGCTCCCGCCAGCCAGGTGGAGGAGGACGGGGGAGCCTCTCTGGGAGACGCTTGGCTAGAGCACTGGGCCTTGAGGACCTCAGTTCAGAGCCCGGCACCCCCAATTATTAGCCGTGTCACCTTGGGCAAGTGATGTCACCTCTCAGTGTCGGCTTTCAATTCCCACTTCTGGAAAGTGAGGCTGGTAAGCCAGAGACACCGTGGCAGGGGCATGTGCCACCCGGTGCGAGCACCCAAGGGCCTGCTACGGCACCATCATTGTCACCATTGTCATTGTGACTGTCTGAGCTTAATCAGAGATGTGCTTTCCAATGGCCCAAGTGGGCCCTGGCTGGGCAGGAGACAGGGACACCCAGGAGGGAGGAAGGGGCAGCCGTGAAACACCCAGGCCTGCCTCTCACCTTCAGGCACTGGCAGGACCTGGGCTACCTCATCATCTACGTGACGGGACGGCCGGACATGCAGAAGCAGCGGGTGGTGGCGTGGTTGGCCCAGCACAACTTCCCCCATGGCGTGGTGTCCTTCTGTGATGGCCTGGTCCACGACCCGCTGCGGCATAAGGCCAACTTCTTGAAGCTGCTCATCTCTGAGGTGGGGCCCAGAAGGATGGGACCAGGGCAGGGGTGGGGGCAGAGGGGCCATGGTGCCTGTGCCCATGCCGGTCTCCCCACAGCTGCACCTGCGCGTGCACGCGGCCTACGGCTCCACCAAGGACGTGGCGGTCTACAGCGCCATCAGCCTGTCCCCCATGCAGATCTACATCGTGGGCCGGCCCACCAAGAAGCTGCAGCAGCAGTGCCAGGTGAGTGGGCGCATCATGGGGACGGGTGCAGGCGGGAAGCTCAGGGAGCCCCAGCCCGTGACAGCCATCCTCACTGCCCCTGCAGTTCATCACAGATGGCTACGCCGCCCACCTGGCGCAGCTGAAGTACAGCCACCGGGCTCGGCCCGCCCGCAACACGGCCACCCGCATGGCGCTACGCAAGGGCAGCTTTGGCCTGCCCGGCCAGGGTGACTTTCTGCGCTCCCGGAACCACCTGCTCCGCACCATCTCAGCCCAGCCCAGTGGGCCCAGCCACCGGCACGAGCGGACGCAGAGCCAGGCGGATGGCGAGCAGCGGGGCCAGCGCAGCATGAGCGTGGCAGCTGGCTGCTGGGGCCGCGCCATCACTGGCCGCCTGGAGCCGGGATCGGCCACGGGCCCCAAGTAGGGCACCATGAGTGCAGCACGGGGTCTCCATGGTGCTAGGCCAGGGCGGCCAGCCCCGCCAGGAGGCCTGGCCTGGGCGCACGCACATGCAGACGTGGGCCTGGGAGCTTGTCCCAGGGCCTCGCAGAGGACATGGGCCATGCCACACAGTGCTCCCAGCCTTGCCTCACGTCCTCGGGTCTGACGGGTCCGGCTTGTTATGGAAGCTGGCAGGGACCACCAGCCAGCCCCAGGATGGCAGAGGGACCAGGAGTCCCCACTCAGACTGGCCTGGGAGGCTCTCCCAGACACTTTGTCCTGCGTGGATCTCCAAGTGTCCTGGTGCCAGGTGTGGGCCCAGGCCCAGCCTGCCACCTCCCCATCCACTGGCCACCCTTACTCCCAGGTCCCCTCACATTTGGTAGCAGCTCCAACAGGGGTCCAGCCTGCGTCTTGTTAACTCAAGTTTCTCAACTGTTCAACCTCACTGGTTTTGCACTGATTTTGAGAGCAGAGACCCATTACCACCTCCTGTGGCTACAGACCCGTTGACATGCATGAAACTCAGTACCTGCTGACCCAGGACCTACAACCACACGGAAGGCTCCAGTGCAGCAGAGCCTCGTGCAAGCAGGAGAGAAAGGCCGTATCTTAATTTCTGCTCCCCGGACCCTGCCCACCTGCCCCAACTGGAGCCTAGGCCAGTGTTGTTGCCAGCCTCAGGCCACGGGCTGGGCAGGCCTGGCCACCTCTTCTGCTCCATGCCATCAGTCAAGGCCATCCACCCATGTTTCTACGCCTTTCTACTTCTCAATCTGATTTCTATGAGGTTTTTTTAAATGAGCAATCCTTGGCTGCTTCCTTTTCTTAACTCTTTCAGTACCGAGCACAGCCCCTCCACATTGAAAACACCCAGCACTGTGACGGAGTCCAGCCTGGTTCTGGGTCCCATGGGCCCTGCCCCTGCCCACTCAGCGAGGCATGGGCTCCTTGCCTCAACTGGCCCCTGGCGATCCCACTGAATTTCTACTCTGGAGTGGGTGGGGCACACACTTCGGTTTTTTTAATGCCAATTCCGTTTTGATGCCGAATCTAAGAAGCCACAGCTTGCTTTGTCAGCTTCAGGGCAGGCAGCCACGACTTCATTTCTTGCCTGAGCAAGGCCCACGCTGTCCTGCACGCTGGGTCTGACCGCCTGCCCTCTCCCTGCAGCGCTGAGCGTGACCTCGGCTGTGGCGCTCAACAGCCAGCTCCAGTGGCCCCTCTGCTGCTCCTCCACTTTCCCTGAGGTGGGAGAGCCTGCCTGGCCTCAGCCTTTGTCCAGTGACCAGGGCCCGTCCCCAAGAAGCTGTGGCTGACCTGGGTCCAGCATCGGGCCACGTGGACGGGGCTGGGGAGGTGCACAGTGCTGTAAACTCTTTCCCACGTGTAGATATGTACAGCCAAAGGGTCGTGTAAATGTTCTGCAAAAGTGGGTCTATACAGAGTGAAAGCTATTTATTTTGTGCAGAGAAAAATGTCTGGAGGGACGGAACCTTCAGGGTTTATTCATATTTAAGACGTAGTTTTTGTTGTCGTTTCAAGCATTATGTATAAAGCAACAATTATTTTATGGACCAAGTTTTCATGTAACTGTTGCAGTGAAAGTGCAATATCTGACCCCGCCCAGAAGTTGCTTGGCCCGACAATCACAGCCCCAGTCAGGGGCCCTGTGGCCAGTGCCTCCTCCTCCTCTCTCAGCCCCACCTCACCCTGTCTTGCCTGCTGCCTCGGTGACCAGCCATCCAGAGAAGCACCTGGAAGAGTCTCGGGCCCTCCTGCAATAAAGGCCGGGAGGCCCCGTGGGCAGTGAGCTCAGCCTCTCCCCAGGGGGCAGCTCCCCCGTGACTCCTTGCTCCCTGCCTGCCTGCCTGCCCAGCCGCCAGCCATGCCAAGGACAACAGCAATAGTCCCCTGGGGCTCTCCCAGCGGCCCTCAGCCATAGATGGCAAGGTGGGCAGCCCGCCCCCCACAGGAAGTCTCTTCTGTATCCAGGTCTGCTTTCCGCCTCCCTTCAGATTCCTTTCGGCACATTCTCTTCTGGAGGAAGCACCAGTCTTTCCGAAACTAACAGAGGGAGGGCAGCGTCCTTCAAAAATACCAAAAATGTTTACAGTGTTGGGTGCTGAGCTGCAGGGCTCAAGCCTGACCAGTCATAACCAAAGGGTGAGGCAGGCCTTGCTGACTGCCACCCCCAGGCCTGTTAGAATAGAAGCCTTAGTCCCACTCCCACCACAACCCCCAGGCCTAAGCCTCGCTGCCACCCCAGGCCCCACCACCTGCCTTCTCTGATTTCTAAAGAGGGATTCAGCAGAGACCCCTACCCCTCCCTGGCTCGGTTTGAGTCCTGCTGCCTGCCCCATCACAGCCTTCACGTCTCAGCCCCTCCCGTTGTCCATGTGCTGTATGTCTCTCTGGGCCATGTGTGAGCGGCGTCCTGACTCTCCCCACCCGCCCCTGCTGTCCCCGCATCATTGGGCCCGAGTGTGCTCTGTATACAGCGTCATGTCTGTTACACCAATTAAAGAAGCGGGAAGGCTTCCTTCTGGGTCTGTTTACTGAACTAGCGACCACGGGGCATGGTGGGGTGGGAGCATGCAACAGTAATGCCAGTGACCCCAACATATTCGTGTGGGGCTGACTCTGGGCCTAGCCTGCTTCTAACTCCTTCCTGGGCTTCAACTCAGTTTGCCCTCACAGACCCCCAGTGAAGTGGGTGCTGTGAACCTCCCTGCCTCAGTGGAGGACAGAGCTGGGCAGAGGGAGCCAGGCCTCCCACACAGGCCACCTGGCCCCAACACTTGTCTCTGCACTGTTGTGATCTGTGAACATGGCAGGGGGAGCCGTCTCTCTCCAACCCTGAGTGCATCACATTTCAGAGCCAGCTCTCTGGGTTTGGGGTTCAGCTGGCATAGGGTCTGGTCCAGGCGCGCTGACCTGAAGATGAGGAGAGCACAGGCCCTTGTGTGACCTGTGCTTACTACAACCAGAGAACACCTCAGCCTTCCCCAAAAGCTCACGGAGCCCTTGTTTTTCCTTGGAAGTCACATACCACCCTTCCCTCCCCCTCAGTACAAAAAGCCATAGAACAGAGAGAGTTTCAAACCAGGGAGACTTTAATAGCTGGGAAGCACTGCTCTTTCAGATGGCGGTGCTGAGCAGGCCAGTAACCCCATCCTCCACCTCCTGCCCCTGAGAAGAGGCTGGGCTGGGCCAGAGGCCAATCCATGGGGGAAAGGCCACCAGCACCCATCAGGCTTCCCATTGCCACCCTGAGGCCTGCCCAGGCCGGGCTGCCAGCACTGTCCACAGGCCTTGGCCAGCCAGGGCCCTCAGGGCAGCAACCCAGCTCGCATCTGGAAGGCCAGGCCGTCCCCTCGGGTGGCTTGCTGGGGGAAAAAAAGCACACAGGGGGAGGGGAACATCACAAACAGAGCTGGGGGTAGAGGGCAGGCAGAGGGGCCACACCCACCTTGTTGATCTCTTTGTGTCGTTCTTTGGTTACGATTTCCTCTAGGACCTCGCCATCTCCCTTAATAAGCCTGAGGGTGGGAGGGTCTCCATTCAGCAAGGAATAGGCAGGTCCCCTAATGCCAGAGCAGCAGAACCAGCAGCAGCTGGCATAGGGGTCCCAGGGTTCCTGCCTGCTCTATCATCCTTGGGCATGGATGAAAACAGCTGAGGTGGGCTCTGCCTTGCCAGCCTCAACCCGGCCAACAACAGCCCTTTGAAGAGCGTTCTCCAGGCCCTTCCAGCCTCTGCAACTGTTTATTCCGGGCAACAGGGAAGAAGGGCTGAGACACACATCACAAGTGTCTTTTTGCCAACACTTGGCTTTTTTCAAGCAGCAGCAACCCCGTCCCAGCCCCGCTCCTCCTGAGCGCACACATCTTAGGCCAACACTGCCAGACCCCAAGGTGTTAAGTCAGAACAAGGGCTGCCCACCTGGTGCGTCCTGTCTCGGGGTCCACCACCTTGCGGATGACGCTCTGCCGAGCATCCCACTCCTCCTTGGTCATGGGCTTCATGGCCTGGATTCGGGACTTCTGCTCATCTGTCAGGACTGGAAGGAAAGATGGAGGTGGTGGCCAGGCCTCCAAGAGGGACCTTCTCCCTCTCAGGCTCTGGGCTGCACAGTACCTGGGCCATCCTCTTCCTCCCCAGCTGATCGGTGCCACTGGTCCAGCGAGGGACCCGGCAGAGCCTCCGCCTGCTGTGCTTCCGCCTTTTCCTTGCCCTTCTTCTTCAGCTTCTTCCTCTTCTTCTTCTTCTTCTTCTTCTTCTTCCTCTTCTTGTCCTTGTGCTTCCCCCGCTTCTTCCGGCCACCACTGGAGGAAGAGGAGGAGGACAAGGAGGAAGAAGAGCTAGAAGTACTGGAAGAAGAGGAGGAGGAGCTGGATCGTGGTCTCCTCCGGGCCTTGTGCTTGCTTCTCTCTGTGATGCAGGGAGAAGGTGAGGCTGGAAGGCTGGGAGGGGAAGAAGCAAACCTTCGTCCCCTGCTCTGGCCTGGGGCAGGCCGTCTACAGTGTGAGCACCTCCTGCGGGGCTTTCCAGAGCAGAGATGGAACTTCCCAGAGGAGTCCCTTCCCGGCTCCCGGGGCGCCCGGCCCTCGTATCTCAGGCCTGGCTGCACAGAGGCAAGCCTGAGAGGCCCAGACCCCGGCTCGCCCCGACTTCCCCGGGAAGTGGCCACGCCTCCTCTCCCCGATGCCGGTGGTCCTCACCCTCCGCCCCGAGGGCCGCGCTGCCCTTGCGACCTTGGGATTCGGAGGCCGAGCAGTTCCTTGAGGCGTCCTTCCTGCTCTTCTTCTTTCTCTTTTCCGACCCCCGCCCCCGGGACCGGCTGCGACTCCTCGAGCGCTTGCGGGAGCCCATGTGAGCCATGGCGCTACGGGCTGGCGACGGGAAGGACGTGCTTGAGCCAGGGCCCAGCAGGCCAGCCGCGGGCGGGCTCTAGCGGTGGCTCAAGCGGGGCCGGGGTTCCGGCGCCGGGTACCCGTCACCACCCTGGGAAAATGCGCAACCCTCACCCACCCCCACCGCTGGGGACCCCGGCTTCTCCGCCGACTCCAGTCCCCGCAGCGGCGCCTATTAAGAGCCCGCCCCCGCCCGGGCGCCCCATGCCTCCGCACCCGGCTCGGGGCCCGTGGGAACTGGCCGCCATCCGCCGTGAGTGGCGTCTGGGGCGCCCTCCTGCGCGCTCCTACCCTCCAGCCCCGCGCTCCTCGCGGCCTCGCTGCCTCGAGTAGGCCCCCGGGGCTGTTCCACTCCCACCTCTGCCACCCTGCAGGCCGCACCGCCCGCCCCGCGACTTCTGCAGAGGAAGCGGCGGCGAGGAGGCTTCCGGCCGGGGCGCTGCGCGGGAGGCTGTCCGGCCGGGAAGCGCGGCGCCACTGCCTTTCGTTCTGACGCCCCAGGTTCCTTTTCGGGTGTGCCCACCTCCTACAGAGGCCAGCGTGGTCGCCGGCCCTCGAGCTCCGCAGCCCCTCATGTCTGTCTCTGCCGAAGCTTAGCCCGCTTCCAAGGCTGTCCTCTCGGCGCGCACCCGCAGCACTCGCGTCCCCGGTGCCCTGGGAAGAAGTCGACCCTCGCGCGCGCCGCCCTCCTACCCGGCTGGTCCTGTCCTCTCCATCAAACTGCGGGCTCTGAGCTGAGGCACCCTAGTCTTTCCGACGTACCCACCCAGCGATTCAGGGATCACAAACTCGTGTCCCTAGGGGCCAAGAGAGATCTTGGCAGTGAGCCGCGGGCATGGACCCCAGGCCCGTCCGGAGGGAAGCCGGGATTCCGCTCCATCTGATCCGTGCAACAAGGTATGGGGCTAGTGCCCCACCTTCCCAGGGAGACCGAACTCAAGACTGCAGTATGGAAGCCCCCTGGTTTTCTAATGCGCAACCCAAAGCGTCGCTGTGGCTTCATCCGATCTCGGGCCCCCAAGGTGTAACTCTTTCACAGTGACAGCTGCAAACACACAGGGCTCTTTGCGAAGCACTTTATAAACTTCTGCACATTTGACTCTCAGAACAGCTCTAGGAGGGAGGTGCTCTCCCCATGAGGAAACCAAGGCACCAAAAGGTGAAGGCTCACCCAAAGCCACACAAAGTGTGGAAGTGGCATAAGCAGAATACGAACCTGGGCAGCCTGGTTCCCGGCCCTGCCATTCACTCCTCTGCCATCTAGAAGATGCTACTGGTGGTCCACCCGAGTCCACTGGGGGTGATGCCTCTGCTGCCAATAATTCACAACTGTGCTGTCTCTGGAGGCTTCCCTTGGCCACTGGAAGTTACTCATCCCTCCCTCATCCAGGAGCCACTAACCAATGCTGTGGGCACACTGCAGTACTGCGGGCTCTGCCTGAAGCTCTCCGAGGGCCCAGCTGAGGCTGGACGTCCTCGGAAGCCACTTCCTTGCCCAGGTGCTCCCTGCCCTCCCCTGCTTTCCTCACTCCCTCGCTGAAGCCTCATTCCAAAGACTCCGCTTTCAACAAACCCGATCTAAAGCAGCCTGTTTGCCCAGAGGATAACCCAGAATCTGGCACAGCCTTGAGCCAAGAAGTACAGCAGGCTGCAGGGAGCTAATTTCTGCCACCAGCCCAGGGTGATGGAGCCCTCACCTGCCCTGCCACCCCCACACTGGGTCCAAGTAGGCTCAGGTGAGTGCACACACATCCACTGTGGCAGGCTCCTCTCGGGTGAAGCCATCGCCGAAGCCCTCGTCGTCCACCAGATCAGGCTCACGGCAGCACATGGGACAGAGGCGGTTGCGCACAGCAGAGGCGCGGAGCCAGATGACGAGGTTCCAGCGCTCACCAGTGGCCAAGGGCCGGGCCCCGTGAAGCTGGCCGCCCCGGTGCAGGATGCCCTGGCCTACCACGTGCTCCACCTCCAGGGGTTCCGTCAGGGCTGTGGGTACCTACAGATGGCATGGCTAAGGCCTGGGCCATCACAGCTGCCCCAGGCCCTGCCCCATGGGACACACACTCACCTGGAAGAGGCCCCCGAAATACAGGGCGCCCCCCGTGAAGACCTTGCCCAGGGCCACATTGAGGGTGAGCTCGGCATTATCATAGTGGCAGCCCAGCTCGAGATCCTGGCCCAGTGCGTATTTGACCACAAAAGCCCGGTGGCTGTCGAGCTGGCCCCCGCCACAGTCAGGGTACAGCAGGGCCATCAGCGGCTGCAGGAAGCGCTCCCGCAGTGGGGTCACCAGTGGCTCGTCCAGCCCGAGCTCGTGCAGCAGCACCTGGGAGGGAATTCCTAGGGTCAGGAAAACTGGGAGGCTGCAATCCCGGGGTTCCGCTCTGCCTCAATCCAACTGTAACCTTATTTCGCAGCCTGGGCAGGCAGCCCATCTGCAGCACCTCCCACACTGCCTCCTGACTGCAGCTGCCCCTCCCCTGGCCCGCTGGCCAGGCCTCACCCACCCCGTAGGTATTCATGGTGTTGGGCCTCCCCTTGGGCATGTCAGACTGCTCGAAGTGCTCCAGCTCCTCCAGCAGAGCCTGGCAGAAGGGCGCCGTGAACACTGGCACCCGGTAGATGCGCTTCTCCTCTGTGGAAGGAGGGACGGTCTGTTGGCCTGAATGCTGCCATGGGCTGGCCCAGCCTGGGCCTCAGTCTTCCTGTGAGCTGTGTGAGTCTGGGCGTTTGTTCACTGCCCACAGCCTCAGTTTCATCACCTGTGTCATGGGGATGAGGCTCTCACTTCTCAGGGCTGTTGCGATTACTAAAGGAAGTAAGGTGAGGAACAGGGGAGGCTGACTCCTGTGCTCTGCCTGGAAGGAATGAAGATACCAGGTTCATGGCAGGTATTGAATCAATGAATGAATGAATGAATGTGGATGTCCTTCTCCTGGCAGGTTGGTCCCACTGACCCTTCCAGCTCCTGCTGGTTCGGTTTTTGGAGGCAGAGATGGTGGCTGGAGGCACCCCAGTCTCCCACACCTGGGTTTTCCAGGCTACCATCCCCCGGTCCTGCCAGGTCTCAGGGTTAGGACCTCACCAGATACTGTCTCCAGCCGCTGGAGAAGGCCCTTGAGGTCTGCGCCTGCGGATGCGCTATACTCAGCCACAGCCAGAAACTCAGGAGCCAGAGCTGCATCCTAGGGGCAGAACATACCAGCTGTGGGGCAGGCAGCCCCGCAGCCCTGGACGCTACCTCCTCCTTCCAGTACCCAGCCCTCAAGCACCCTGCTTGGCTGGTACCTGCAGTGAGTCGTACACCTCAGGCCGTGCCAGGCGGTAGGAACTTGCAATGAGGGCTTTCCTAGCGGCTGACTCCAGCCCCAGCCGCCGCCGCCGATCCACCTCCTGCTCAAGCTGGGGTGGCACAGGGTTGTTATCAGGTGGGGCCTCCCATCCTCCTGAGGCCACTGTACAGATGAAGACACTGAAGCCCAGGAATGCCAGACAGGGCCCAGCCTGGAAGCCAGGTCTAGCCTAAACTCCTGAATCTATCTGGGTCGATTGCAAGTTGCAGACTGTTAGCTGAAGGGGACTTCTAGGAGACCCGTCCTGTTTCAGGCTGCCCCAACCTGAGCCTGGCTGGGATAAGAACTCCTGGGTGTACCTCAACCAGCTGGGCCCACACAGGGGAGGGAAAAGGTCATGGCCAAGTTCTGTTTTCCCACGGCTGCTGAGGACTCTGCTGGGAAGCTTCCCACCCCTGACTCCAGGGGAAGGAGGAGGGAGCAGAGCAGCAGCCCTGGCACCAGTCTTCAGGGTATGTGGGAATGCGGGGAGCCAAGGGGCCTGGAAGCCGTGGCTGCTCCTGCTGTAAAAGCTTGGGCAAGTGATCCCTCTTTAAGCCTCAGCTTCTCAATCCAAAATGAGGGTGGTGCTTGTGCTTATCTCAAAGAGCTGTTCAGAGGGGCATGACTAGGCAACTTAACATTTCCCCTTCTCTCTCCTGCTGCCAAGACCCAGGTGTGGAGGAGCAAATGGGGACAGGAAGGAGGAAAGGGAGGGCCTAAGTGATCCTTCAGGGATCATGGACTGAGGCTAGAAGACCCCTCAAGCTGCTAACACAAATCTAACGAGGAGGCGCTGTGCACGGGCAGGGGACGGCACCTCTGCTAACAGCTGCTGGAAGTCCTCGGTGCTGACACAGCCTCGGCTGCGCAGGATCTGGAAGCAGAAAGAACACTGAGCCTGACTGTGTGACCCCAGGAAGCCCCTTCACTCTTTAAGCCTCAGTTTCCCCTGCTTAAAATGGGGAGAGGAGCCCTGATGTCAAAGGATCATGGAGAGGATAAACTGCGGAACCTCGTTAAGCTCAGGGCAGGGCTCCTGGCTGGCACTGCTGTGAGGCGGCGTGCTGAGCCCGGCCCTGTCCCAAGCACCCTTTCCTGCCTCACAACCTCGCAGAGAAGTGAGGAAACTGAGGCACAGAGAGGCCGTCACTCTTGTATTTGAGGATGCGGTGCGCGCCGTGAGCAAAGCAAACGACCCTGGGGACGGACCTCCCTCCTCCACTGCCTCTCTCTGCCCACTGCTCCGGAGGGGCGACAGCGGCCACTCACCGGGCCGTAGTCCCGGCGCAGCTGCTGCTCGCCCCGAAAGCGCACGTGCAACCCATAGCGCGCCACGTACAAGTTCTCGGTGCAGAAACAGGCGCAGCGGCAGAAGCGCCGCGGAGCCCCCGCCGTCGCCATAGTGAAACGCCCGCGGCCCTCCCGGCTGCCTTAGGGGCACTTCCGGGCACGCCTCCAACCGCGGGAGACGCGGAACCGGAGGCCCAGGGGCCGCTCTATGTTCCACAGGGCGGAGAAGAACGAAGGCGCACCTCGCCAGGAAACAGTCTGCGGAGAGACATGCTCCCGAGCCGGGGTGGGAGCGGCGGCCTCCTGGTGCAGCTTCCCGGTTTTCCCACCACGAGGCAGGGACTAACGGCCCCACTTGACAGACAGCTGAAATGGGTCACGCCTCCACAGGACGGGAAGCAGGAGGGACTCGGAACCCCAAGGCCTTTGACGTAAACGCCGGCCCCTCTTCTGCTCGGAGGTCGTGGAGAAGCAGCCGAGCCCACGAGGAAGGCTGAGACAGTTTAAAAGAGCTCAGAGGTCCCGCCGCTGCTTCAACCATCCAGCCCTGTGCGTTTGAGTTTGGATGTAGCATTTACCCCGGGTCCCTGCCTGGCGCTTCCGGTCCTTCCGCCACAGTCTCTTCGTTTACCTCAGATTGCCCCGGTAGTGTCTCCGCTAAAACGCCCCAACTCGCGCTACTTCCGGTGGTGGTCCCCTGGGACGCGGGTGGGCGGGGCCTCACTGCGGCCAACAAATGGCAGCTCCCGCAGACCGAGCCTCCTCTCTCCCCGGACCTTTGCTCGAGGACAGACCACCCACCTCATCTCCTTGCATCCCAGCAGCAGTAAACCTTTGAGCTAGGTACTATTCCAGTTCCCCACCGTGTTACAGATGGGGAAACTGAGACCCAGAGAGGCACCGGGACCCGCCGCAGGTCACACCTCCACCAAGGGACAAAGACAGGGTTCGAACCGAACAACCTGCCCGCTTGAGTTCCCCAGTTGGTCACCGCAGGGCTTCTGGGAGCGGTGGGATGATGTAGGATTTGGGGTTTCGTTGTGCTCGTTGGCATTTTCTCACTGACTCTGCTGGAATCCAGCTGGGCCTCCTGAAGCTCCGAGGCTTCCCCAGGAAGGAGATTCACCCGTCAGCGACCCTCGTCGACCTCGGGGGCCAGCTCCCCAGCCCGGAACTGCCCGCCTGAGCAGGTGTTTTACAGTCGTCTTGATTGCCCAGTGATGGCGAGAGGCCCTGCTATCTAAGAAAGGATCCATTTCCCAGCTCAGTGTTCATGACCCCCGCAATTGCCCTTTTTCCCCAGGAGGCCCAGGGCAGGTTAGCTCCCCATCCAGCCACCAGACAAGCCTGGCACGTACAGCACCCCACCCCACCCTACCCTCACCCGCTCTCCCTTTGCAGCAGTTTGCAAGATGAGTGTGTTCTGCTTATCAGTTCGTTTATTTATTTATTTATTTATTTATTGAGATGGCTTTTCACCCAGCCTGGACTACAGTGGCGAAATCTCAGCTCATGGCAACCTCCGCCTCCCGGGTTCAAGCCATTCTCCTGCCTCAGCCTCCTGAGTAGCTGGGATCACAGGCATGCGCCACCACACCCAGCTAATTTTTGTATTTTTAGTAGAGACGGGGTTTCTCCATGTTGGCCAGTCTAGAACTGAGACCACCGAGCCCAGCCTGCTTATCAGTTTAGATTGGCCCTCTCCATGGACCCCCTACTCCTTGCAGACACTCTAGGATCAGTCACCAAAGGGAGCAGCAGCAAGAAGAATATTTACCAGCAACCACTGAATCAACGTGTGCTGCCAGCCAGCACTGACATATATCTTTGTTGACTAAGATACTATTATCCCCATTTTACAGACAAGGAAGCTGAGGCTCGGTGAGTACAGGAACCTATTTAGAGTCATAAACCTAGTGAGTAGCAGAACCAGAATTAGAACGCTCCAGAATTAAGTGTATCCTCATTCCGGAGTGGTATGTATATGCATATGTGAATGTGTGTACAGGAATGTGCAATCATGTATATGTATGTATATGTATATATAAACACCTATTTTAAAAATTGACATAGAGGCCAGGCATGGTGGCTCATGCTTGTAATCCCAGCACTTTGGGAGGCTGAGGCCAGCAGATCACCTGAGGTCAGGAGTTCAAGACCAGCCTGGGCAACATGCTGAAATCCCATGTCTACTAAAAATACAACAAAATTATCTGCCCAGGTTGGAGTGCTGTGGCAAGATCTTGGCTCACCGCAACCTCTGCCTCCCAAGTTCAAGCGTTCTCCTGCCTCAGCCTCCCGAGTAGCTGGGACTACAGGCATGCGCCACCACCCCAGCTAATTTTTGTATTTTTAGTAGAGATGAGCCACCCTCCTCAGCCTCCCAAAGTGCTGGGATTTACGGTGTGAAGCACTGTACCTGGCCTGAACATTCTTTTTTATTATCATAACATGGACATAACAAAATTTAACCATTTTAACCACTTTTAATAGATTTTCTTCTTCTTTTTTTTTTTTTTAGATCAGTTTAGGTTCACAGCAAAATCGAGTGGCAAGTGCAGAGAGTTCTCATAACCCCCTGTCCCCAATAGCACACACAGCTTCCCCCACCATCATCATCCTACACCAGCCAGTACATTTGTTATGGTCAGTGAAAGCACACTGAGACCTCAATGTCATTCAAAGTCGGTAGGTTACATTAGGATTCCTAAACTCTATAGTTTTTTGGCCAGGTGGGGTGGCTCACACTTGTAATCCCAGCACTTTGGGAGGTCAAGGTGGGCAGATTACTTGAGCTCAGGAGTTTGAGACCAGCCTGGCCAACATGACAAAATCCTGTATCTACAAAAAATACGAAAATTAGCTGGGTATGGTAGCGTACCTGTGATCCCAGCTACTCAGGAGGCTGAAGTAGGAGGATTGCTTGAACCGGGGAAGCAGAGGTTGCATGAGCTGAGATTGCGTCACTGCATCCCAGCCTGGGTGACAGAGCAAGACCCTGTCTCAAAAAAAATCATATAAATTAAATAAATAAACATATTCTATAGGGTTGTTTTGTTGTTGTTGTTGTTTGAGATGGAGTTCCACTCTGTCACCTAGGCTGGGCTACAGTGGCATGATCTCAGCTCACTGCATCCTCCACCTCCGAAGTTCAAGCGATTCTCCTGCCTCAGCCTTCTGAGTAGCTGGGATTACCGGCATGTGCCACCACACCTGGCTAATTTTAAAAATGTTTTTGGTAGAGTCAGGGTTTCATTATGTTGGCCAGGCTGGTCTCGAACTCCTGACCTCAGGTGATCCACCTACCTTGACCTCCCAAAATGCTGGGATTATGGGTGTGAGCCACTGTGCCCAGCCTATTCTATAGCTTTTGACAAATGTATATGGCATGCATCTATCATTATCATATAGAATAGTTTCACTGCCCTAAAAACCCTCTGTGCTCTGCCTACTCACCACTTCCTCCTCACTAACCCTTGGCAAACACTGATCTTTGTACTGTCTTCACAGTTTTGCCTTTTCCACATTGTCACATCGTAGGAATCATATAGTAGAGAGCTTTTTCAGATTGCCTTCCTTCACTTAGGAATGTGTATTTAAGGTTCTTCCTGCCTTTTCCTGGTGTAATAGCTCATTTCATTTTAGCACTGAATAATATTCTGTTGTCTGGATGTACCACAGTGTATCCATCCACCTGTTGAAAGACATCATAGTTGCTTCCAAGTTTAGGCAATTACAAATAAAAGTTTTATTTTATTTTAGTTTATTTATTTAATTGACATTTTACATGCTCATGGGGTACATAGTGACGTTTCAATACATATAATGCATAGTGATCAGATCAGGATCATGAGCATACATATCATCTCAAACATCTATCATTTCTTTGTGTTGTGAACATTCAATAGAATAAAGCTTCTAGGCTGGGCGTGGTGGCTCATGCCTGTAATCCCATTGCTTTGGAAGGCCAAGCCAGGTGGATCACCTCAGGTCAGGAGTTCGAGACCAGCCTGGCCAACATGGTGAAACTCTGTCTCTACTAAAAATACAAAAATTAGCCAGGCATGGTGGCACGCCCCTGTAATCCCAGCTACTCAGGAGGCTGAGGCGGGAGAATCACTTAACTGGGGGGGTGGAGGTTGCAGTGAGCCGAGTTTGTGCCACTGCACTTCAGCCTGGGAGACAGAGTGAGACTCCCATCTCAAAAGTAATAATAATAATAAAGCTTCTATAAACATTTGTGAACAGGTGTTTCTATAGACAAATTTTCACTTCCTCTGGATAAATATCAAGGAGCATGATTGCTTGATCATGTAATAAGAGCAAACTGCCTTCCTACTTAGCTGCACGGTTTTGCATTCCCAGCAGCAATGAATGAGAGTTCCCGTTCCACATCGTGGACAGCACTCGGTGTTGTCAGTGTTCCAGATTTTGGCTATTCTAGTACGTGTGTATTGACATCACATTACTGTTTTAATTTGCATTTCCTTGATGGCATATGGCATGGAGTGTTTTTTTCTTTCTTTTCTTTTCTTTTTTTTTTTTTTTTTTTTTGAGAGTGTCTCTATCACCCAGGAGTTCAGTGGTATGATCACAGCTCACTGCAGCCTCAACATCCCAGGTTCAAGCAATCCTCCCACCTCAGCCTCAGCCTCCTGAATAGCTAGGACTACAGGCATGTGCCATCACACCCAGCTAATTTTTTAAACTTTTTGTGGCAACGGGGTCCCACTGTGTTACCCTGGCTGGGCTCAAGTGATCCTCCCACCTTGGCCTCCCAAAGTGCTGGGATTACAGACATAAGCTACATTGCCTGGCCTTCTTTGTGTAATAATAGCTTTATTGAGATATACTTTACATACCGTACAATTCACCCAATTAAAGTGTACAATTCAATAGATTTTAGTATATTCACAGAATTGTGCAACCATCACCACAATCAACTTTTAGAACATTCCTCACCCAAAAGAACATGGTACCCATTAGCAGTCACTCATACAATATTTCTTAGTCCCAACTCACCAGAGCCAGTTTCTGTGACTAGGCTAGAGACGGAATGGGACTGCTCAGGCCAATTGGCTGCCACACAACACAGGCGGAGGTGGAAAGGATGCTGGGAAGGCAGCGACCAGGGCCCCCTCACCTGTGCCCCACCTGTTTCACCCTCCCCTCGTCACAAGGCCGATAGCTTCCTGCGGTGCACCTGACATTGCAGCTTACCTTCCCTGCCTCACCAAGCTCTCATTCTAAGGTTGTTTCAAATGCAAAGAGAGTGGGCCAGATATGTGAAAGGGATGCAGTGGCCAGGACTTGAGAAGCCCATCCTTGGCAGAGACGACAAGCTATGCAAAGGTGCAGCTCATGCTTGTAATCCCGGCACTGTGGGAGGCCAAGGCAGATGGATAACCAGAGGTCAGGAGTTCGAGACCAGCCTGGCCAACATTTTGAAACCCCGTCTCTATTAAAGTACAAAAATCAGCCGGGCGTGTTGGTGACACTTGTAATCCCAGCTACTTGGGAGACTGAGATGGGAGGATTGCTTGAACCCGGGAGGTGGAAGCTGCAGTGAGTCAAGATTGCACCACTGCACTCCAGCCTGGGTGTCAGAGTGAGACTCCATCTCAAAAAAAAAAAAAAAAAAAAAAGTACAGAGAAATGAGGAACTGGAGAGCTTGCAAACTTGATCACTGGAAAGCAACATCCATGTGAAAAAATGGCATGTGATAAGGCCAACTTGTTTCTGTCTGTTTCACATTTCTGACAACTCCTGTTGATTTTTGCTATACTATGCTAATAGGTACATAAAGATTCAGTCATACCATCTCTCCTAAAAATAATCCTTGTTCTCCTTTACTGAAAGTTTATCATGTGCCAGGGGCTGCCTTCACTGGCTTTGTTACATTTTACCTTTACAATACCTGATACAGTTGGTATCTTTATTACCCCATTTTTCTGATGAGAAAATGGGCTCAGATAGGCAAAGTCACTTCTCTAAGGTCACACAGTGTAAATGACAGAGCCCAGCTCTGAGTGACTCCTGCTTTTTGGACAGTTCATCCAAGATATCCTCTTCAAGTACAATTAGAGATTTGCCTTTGTTTTTGCACAAACAGTAACATGGTTCTACTTCATTCTCTCCTTGGTTTTTACTCAATACATTTAGGAGGTCATTCCGTGCCTTTATATAACTCTGTGTCTTCTTTTTTTTTTTTTTTTTCCCCTGCTAGAGAGTATTCTGTTGAACAGGTGTTCTCTAATTATTTGGCCAGTTCCCTATGGAAGGATATTTAGGTTATTTCCAGACTTTTGCTACTGTAGTAACTACCTTTAAGCTCGTACCTTAGCTTCCCTGCAGAAGTCTATCTGTAGAGGAAATTCCTTCCAGGTTAAAAAAAAACAGAGTGTTGTAAGTTCTGAACAAATTCCTCTCCAAAAGAGCTGTCCCACCAAGTAGCAGAGGACCCGCTTCCAATTCAGAGAGTGCTCTAAAAAGCCTCTGTTTTGGTCTGGGCACATGTGACTCACACCTGTAATCCCAGCACTTTGAGACAGAGGAGGGCAGATCACTTGGGGTCAGGAGTTTGAGACCAGCCTGGCCAACATGGCAAAACCCTGTCTCTACTAAAAATACAAAAATTAGCTAGGCATGGTGGTGGCCACCTGTAATCCCAGCTACTCGGGAGGTTGAGGCAGGAGAATCACTTGAAGCTGGGAGATGGAGACTGCAGTGAGCTGAGAACTCGCCACTGCACTCCATCCTGGGCTACAGAGTGAGACCCTATCTCAGAAAAAAAAAAAAAAAAAAGCCCCTGATCAATCCAGGGATGTGAGCAGTTCTCACCCCACCTGCTGCCCCTCTGGGTCATAAGTCCACACTCCCACCCACGTCCCATGATTCAGGCCACATGGACCCTTTTCTGGTCCACAGGTGGCCAAGTTGGTTCCCACCTCAGAGCCTTTGAACTTGCAGGCCTGAGTGTCTTCGGATGTTCTTCCGCCAGATCTCCCCATGGCTCACGCCTTCTCACCTTTCACTTACACAGTTTTATTTAAATTTTATAGCACTCAGTCCTTGAATGGTCTTATGCACTTGCTTGCTGATGTTCTTCTGTCCCCTTCATGCCATGAAGGCTGGGAGTTTTCTGTCTTTTCACACACAGTCACTGAGGCAGCGATATGTCCTCAGTGACTGCCAGGTGTTCCCAGCGCCTGGCAGTCACTGAGGACATATCACCGCCTCCCGTCTCTAAGGCCCTGGTTCCCCAATCCTGTTCTAATTTTCTCCATAAAATATATTCCCTTCCAATGTATCTGATTTGCTTATATGTGTTGTCTGACCACTCTCACTGGAATGTCAGCTCCAGAAGGGCAGGGATCTTGTTTTATTAATTGTTTAATCTTGAATGCTTAAAAGGGCGTATGGCATACGGTAGGCACTGGATACATATTTGTTGGGTGAATGAATGAATGAATGAGTGAATGAGGCCCGGCGCGGTGGCTCACACCTGTAATCCCAGCACTTTGGGAGGCCGAGGCGGGCGAATCACCTGAGGTCAGGAGTTTGAGACCAGCCTGGCCAACATAGCAAAACCCCATCTCTATTAAGAATACAAAAACTAGCCAAGGTGGTGCTGCGCACCTGTAATCCCAGCTGCTTGGGAGGCTGAGGCAGCATAATCGCTTGAACCCAGGAGGCAGAGGCTTCCGTGAGCCGAGATCGTGCCACTGCACTCCAGCCTGAGCGACAGAAAAAGACTCCGTCTGAAAAAGAAAAGAATGAATGTGAATGAATGAGGATTATAACTCACCCTCCTGGACTTGCTGTCCCTCCAGGGAAAATGATGGGTTAAAAAGCGGGCCTCCTTCAGGTGAGGCCATTTCCGTCCTCTCAGGATGTGCTGTGGCCCCCAGGTGAGAAGCTCGCTGTGTGGAGGGCCAGGCCGACCAGATATGGGCGGAGTTTGCCCCAGGTGTGCCGGCGGCCAGCTCTGGCCCCGCCCCGAGGAGGCCCCACCCGACTGTCCCACCCAGTTCCCATGGTTCGCCAACCGGAGGCTTCGCCAGCCCCTTTCCCCGGGAGCCCCGTCCCTTCCAGAAGAGCCCGCCCACTCCTCCTGGGGCTCCGCCCCTCCCGGGAGGACCCGCCGGTCCCTGCCCCAGGATTCACGCCCCCTCCAGGAGGTCCCGCCCCCTCTGTCCCTGAGGCCCCGCCCCGTCAGCCGGTCTCGGCGCACGCCAGGCTCAGCCCCGACCTTGCAGAGGCGCAGCGCGGGCGGGAGGCAGGGAGGAGCGGCGGGAGGAGCCGAGCGAGCACCGCGTCCGGCGCAGTCTCCAATGAGCAGCGCAGAACGTGTACCCTAGACCCGAGCCCGCTGCGCGCCCCCTCCCACAGCTCACCTGGTGCCAGGTAACAGGTAAGGACAAGGAATCCCAGACCCTTGGTTTCGGGACCTTTCTAGACCAGGGTGCCCGGCCAGGCACGGGTTGGGGGCGTCTGGGCGCCCCTGCCTCGGTGGGAATAGGCATCTCGGTTGAAGGTGGGAGCCTCCCTTGAGCCCTCCCGGCGCCCGCAGCCGCAGCTCCCAGCCCCCATCCCTACAGCATCTTTTCCGTGCTCTCAGGGCAAATGTTGCTTTTTTTTTTTTTTTTTTTTTTTTTTTTTTTTTTTTTTTAACCGCCCGAGTGCCACTGCCTCTTGGTAAATGTGGGAGATGTAGGGGGATCCTGGGATGGCTGTCGTCCCCCCAGGCCAGGGCTGGCGCGCCTTCTGAGGGCTTCCACTGTCCATGACGGGGCTTCCCAGGGATCGTTAGCACCAGGGCTTTGGCAGAGGCCTGGGGAGCTGGCCTGAGCCTGCTGACCTGGGCAAAGCCCTTTCCTCAGTCTCCCTAGCTGGCTAATGGACTGCCGCTACTCCCCGATATCCACCCTGGCAGTGAGGCCTGTGGGTTCCCACGGGAGCCTCCTTTATTTCTGGGCCTCTGTTAAAAAAAGGCCTCCTCCCCCGGCCTGACATTAACTGAGACAGCTTTAAGCTGAGCTGACAGGATCCCCGCCTCTGCCCTACCCCCTGAGATGGGGTGGCTTCCATTCCCCTTTTCCAGATGGGGCAGGGCCAGGTGAGGAGAGGAGGCCTGGAGGGAGGGCACCTCGCATCTCACTTTGCCTCCCCTAGAGCCGAAAGCATTTGAGACAGCTTCTCAAGTCCCACCGTGAGGCTGGGCCCCACGTGGGGTACAGGAGGCTCAGCAGGGCGGAATCAGGATGGACCCATGCAGACACAGCCCAGTCCTGCCCCCGAGCCAGAGACCCCCACAGCCATGCCTTCCCACCCAGTGGGCCTCAGTCAGCCAGTGCTTGCTGAGCAGCGAATGGAGTGGGCCTATCCAGGGCTGGGCCCACGCCTGGTTAAAAAGCTCACCGTATCAGGGTTGAACCAAGGCCACTGGGCCACTCAAGTTCTTTGGACCCTTTTCTTGCAGTCCCTGAATAGCCTGGGCGGGGCCCCCCCTCACCACCCTGAGAGGGACATGTGGGTCTCCATCCTGCCTTCGTCATTTTTTTCATGTCACTTAACCTCTTCTGTCTCCCAAGCTGTAAAATGAAGCTGATGACCACAAGGTCCTCACAGGGCAGTGGGGAGGCCTGGCTGTGTTGGGAGGTGCCAGGCACTTAGTAGGGCCCAGTGAAGGGTCTCTGTTGCAGCATCATAATAAGTGCTATCTATCGTCTTCTGGCCTTCTCTGCAGCTGATGCCTAGAGATACCCCAACCAGCATCTTCTCTCCTGGGAAGAAAAGCCTTTGACAAGACCGCTGGTGGGGACAGGGCCACCTGCTCATCCTGTGCCATTCCTTAGTGCGCGGAGTCAGGGTGAGCCACCCCTTTCTTCCTAGGCCTTGTTGGGTTCTGGTTGGGGCCTGCTCTGGCCACCACCTTGTCCTTGTCCCTCGGGCCAAGCAAGTCACCCATGTGCCCACAATTTGTCCTCCAGCTCCACCTGGCCAAGCCCAGCGCATCCTCTGAGTCAGGTGGATGGAGAGCGGGGATGGGCCTCTAAGCAGCCTTGGCTGGTGGTCACGCTTCTGCTCAGTGGCTTTAAAAACATTGGAGTAGACTGTCCCCACTGGGGACTGTAACCCGACCCAGGGCTGGTTCCACTCTGCTAGGAACCTGGGGTAGAAGGACTCAGCACTTGGGGGCAGGGACCCAGGAGCTAGCACTGCTCTGCCTCAGCCTGCTGGATGACCTGAGACAAGCCTCAGACCCACCGTCTCTGAGCCTCAGTTTCCCCATCTGCAAAATATGGCTTTGGTAGTCTGTGATATGGGTGTTTAAAATTTTGTTTATTTGGGTGAAGATAAATAGGCTCCTGGGGGTGGGGGGCATAACTGGTATCCTGGGCTATCGGGGGCTGGGGCAGGAATTCCCCCAGAGGCTGGGAGTCAAGTTGGGAGCGCCGGCCAAGGCTCTGGGCTGCTGTCCAGCCTTCGAGTCTCTTGCTGATCTGCCTCCTATTCCATTTCTGAGCCCCAGCCCCTTTCTGGGGACTAAGGGGCCCCATGTGCCCACCACGAGGAGAGCAGCAGCTGAGACGGCTGGCAGCACCTGGTGCAGCCGGCAGTGGCTTGGCTGGAAGGCCTGGAATGGCACCGGGCCAGGAGCTTCCCTCCCTGGGCTCTGACTGGAGCTCACCCACTCGCTCGCTCCCCAAGGCCTCTGCATTGCAGCAGACAGGAGCCTGTGTGGGCAGCTCAGGCAGGGCTGGGGATGGAGCGGGGACCTGGGCTGAGGGTGTCCGATCGTCCTACCCACTTCCCCCTGCCCTTGACCCTCCTCAGCCCTGACCATCTTTGGAGGGGCAGCTGCTGACTAAGCAACTCTCGTCTCTTCGATGGGCTTCAATGTGTCCAGAGGCACAGGGTGAAAGCAGGGCCTGGGCTTGGGGGTCATTATATCCCCCCACTCCGTTCCCCCTCTGCATCTCAGACCCCTCCTCAGCATCAGCAGCGGTTGTGCCTACTGCCTGGAGAGGCTGTTTTAAAGGATTGGAGCTTTGGAGTTGAGAGTACAGATTTTGGAACTCAATGGACAGGGTTCACATCCCAGCTCCATCATTTCCTAACTGTGTGACCTGGGGCAGGTCACTTAACTTCTCTGTGCCTCAGTTTTCCTAACTGTAAAATGGGGATAATGATAGGACCTATTTACAGGGTTCTGGTGAGTGCTGACGCCTGTAAGTGCCTGGAGCAGTGCCGGACCAGTGTCAGCTCACGCCAGCTGCTGTCATTGCCAGCAATTAGCCTCAGCAGCCCCATCACCTCTGCCACCCATCCCCCTCTGCTGTGGACTGTTTTTCCTTAGATGAACACTTCCCGGTAGCATTTTATTTTCTTTCTTTTTTTTTTTTTCCTTTTTAACCTCTTCTGTCTCCCTAGCTGTAAAATGACACTGATGACCACAAGGTCCTCCCAGGGCAGTAGGGAGGCCTCTGCCCTACCCCCTCTGTCACCCAGGCTAGAGTGCAGTGGCACAATCTCAGCTCACTACAACTTCCATCTCCCCATTTCAAGTGATTCGCATTCCTCAGCCTCCCGAGTTGCTGGGATTACAGGTGTGTACCACCATGCTCAGCTAATTTTTGTATTTTTAGTAGAGATGGGATTTTGCCATGTTGGCCAGGCTGGTCTCGAACTCGTGAGCTCAATTGATCGGCCCATCTTGCCCTCCCAAAGTGTTGGGATTACAGACGTGGGCCAGATTACACCATGCCCAGCCCCTGGTAGCATTTTCTGTATTGAAAGTTTTCTTAGTTTAGGGGTGAAGAACACAGATTCTGGGCCCAGACACCTCTTGAGTTCACATCCCAACTCTTTTATTCAGAAGCTGTGTAATCTTGGGCAAATTCTTCACTTCTCTGGGTCTGTTTCTCCATCTGCTAAGTGGGAGAGATGACAGTGCCCTCACAAAGTTGCTATGAGGATGAAATAGGTGAAGCCACCTGGATTTGAAGCACATGGCGCAGGGCAGGGCTCAGAGGAAGTGCAGTGGTATACTCTGTCTGCTTGTGATTGTTAGACACCTGCTGTGTGCAGGCACGCAGTGCACAGGTGGAGAGGCAGGCGCTGGGGTCCTGCACCCACTGCCTCAAGTCCTGGCTTGGGCCCTTGTTGACCGAATGTCTGGATCAGGTGATTTTGTCTCTCTGTGCCTTGGTTTCCCCAATTGTAAATGGGAATATAGAAAACTTGGCCTCATGAGATTGTTTGAGGTTCCAATCATGCCACAGCATGAGCGGTTTGGGCACCTGGGCACCAGAGCCTAGGGAAGAGGATCTCTTTCAGGATGGCCCCTTCCCAGTCACAACAGTCATCCCTCCTGACACCCAGCGCCTCTCCCTCCCTCTTGGGGGATCTAGAACTCAGCCCATTTTGCAGATGAGACAACAAAAGGCCCAGGGGAGGAAGGACTGGACCTGAGACAGGAGGTAGCACCCAGCGACACACCCCAGATAGTCCTAATCCCACCCTGCACTAGACCCACCGACAAACTCAGGCCCACTTCCCGGGTGTCCCTGCAGCTCTGGGGAAGTCTTGAGGGACCCAGTGCTGGGAAGTGCCTTGGATAAAGCAGACATCAAGATTCAGAAAACCATAGGGACCTAGGGCTGGGCACAAGGGCCAACCTGGGTGGGAGGAAAAGATTCTGGAAACTTCCAAGCAGATGTCAAGGTTTCTGGATTGCCTTGTGGCTTGCAAGCCACCCCCATAGCCGTCAAATTCCCTCTTAGACTAAAATAGTTTATTTGGGATTACACAGATGGAAGGCCTGATGTGGAGAGGGGAAAAGTGGACCAACATTTATTAAGCACAACTGCATATGGTTGATTACAATCAGCAGTGATTATGCACCAGGCACTCTGCTGGGAAGTGCCTTGGATAAAGCAGACATCAAGATTCAGAAAACCATAGGGACCTAGGGCTGGGCACAAGGGCCAACCTGGGTGGGAGGAAAAGATTCTGGAAACTTCCAAGCAGATGTCAAGGTTTCTGGATTGCCTTGTGGCTTGCAAGCCACCCCCATAGCCGTCAAATTCCCTCTTAGACTAAAATAGTTTATTTGGGATTACACAGATGGAAGGCCTGATGTGGAGAGGGGAAAAGTGGACCAACATTTATTAAGCACAACTGCATATGGTTGATTACAATCAGCAGTGATTATGCACCAGGCACTCTGCCCAGAACTGACACATTGAACCTCATGCTCACATTTTGCGAATGAGGAAACAGGTTCAGAGAAATTAGTAATAGTAGTGATAGTAAAGACAGTGACTGTTTATGGAACTCTGCTTATTTAAACTTCATCCTCACTATGGCTGCAAAATCCGCCAGAAATTCCCCACCCTCTCTGACCTCATGGGGGCCTTCCCAAGAGACACTCCCGCCTCAGGTCTCCGGCAGGTTTCTTTCACCTGTGCAAAGTGCTTTTCCCCAGATAGCCACTCAGTGGACTTCCTAACTGTTCAAATGTTGCTCAAGAGTTACCTTTTCAGTGAGGTCTTCTCTGGCCTCCTGCTTAAAATTGATCTCTGGCTGGGCATGGTGGCTCACGCCTGTAATCCTAGCACTTTGGGATGCCAAGGTGGGTGGATCACTTGAAGTCAGGAGTTTGAGACTAGGCTGGCCAATATGGTGAAACCCCATCTCTATTAAAAATACAAAAATTAGCTGGGCATGGTGGCATGCACCTCTTGTCCCAGCTACCTGGGGGTACTGAGGCTGGAGAATTGCTTGACCCTGGGAGACAGAGGTTGCAGTCACCCAAGACTGCACCACTGTACTCCAGCCTGGGTGACAGAGTGAGACTGTATCTCAAAAATTAAATAAAAATAAATAAAATAAAATTGATCTCTCTCTTCCCTTACCCCTATTCTTTTCAACCCACCTCTGTTTTCCTCAATAACCCTTATCTCTTTTTTTTTAGTTAAACTTTTTTTTCTTTCTTAGAGATAGGATCTTGCTCTGTCACCAAGGCTGGAGTGCAATGGCATGATCATAGCTCACTGCAGCCTCGAACTCCCAGGCTGAAGTGATCCTCCCATGCCACTGGGACTACAGTAGCATGCTACCACACTCAGCTGATTTTCTGCTTTTAAAGACAGGATCTGACCTTGTTGTCCAGACTGGTCTCAAACTCCTGGCCTCAAGGGATCCTCCAACCTTGGCCTCCCAAGGTGCTGGGATTATAGGCATGAGTCACCATACCCGGCCAGCCCTCCTTGTCTCTCGACACATATCATTTCCTTATTATCTTTTTTATTTTTATTTTTGTGATGGAGTCTCACCCTGTCACCCAGGCTGGAGGGCAGTGGCGTGATCTCAGCTCACTGCACCCTCTGCCTCCCGGGTTCAAGCAATTCTCCTGCCTCAGCCTCCTGAGTAGCTGAGACTACAGGTGTGCACAACCACATCTGGCTAATTTTTGTATTTTTAGTAGAGATGCGGTTTTGCCATCTTGGCCAGACTGGTCTTGAACTCATGACCTCAGGTGATCCACTCACTTCCACCTCCAAAGTGCTGGAATTACAGGCATGAGCCACCCCACCAGGCCCATTTCCTTATTATCTGTCTCCTGCATGAGTATGTCATCTCCAGGACAGCAGTTATCTTTGTTATTTTTGTTCATGACACAAAGAACAGAGCCTGGCCACAGTGGGCACCCAGTAAGTATCCCTTGAATGAGTGGAATCTTCATAGCACCCCGGGAAGTTGATATTGCCATTTTACAGATGAGAAAACTAAGGCTCAGAGATGTCAAGTGACTTTCTCGAGGTCACACAGCCAGTGAGTGGCAAACCTGAACCCTTGCCCTGATGCTCGCTGTTGTCCCTACAGGTCTGGCCTCGCCCCGTGGACGATGATGGCCTTGCCCCCGTGAGCTACAACCTGGCCCTCGGCACCCGCCGGCAGCCAGCAGGATGCGGCTGTGGAAGGCAGTGGTGGTGACCTTGGCCTTCATGAGCGTGGATGTCTGCATGACCACGGCCATCTATGTCTTCAGCCACCTGGACCGCAGCCTGCTGGAGGACATCCGCCACTTCAACATCTTTGACTCGGTGCTGGACCTCTGGGCGGCCTGCCTGTACCGCAGCTGCCTGCTGCTGGGGGCCACCATTGGCGTGGCCAAGAACAGTGCACTGGGGCCGCGGCGGCTGCGGGCCTCGTGGCTGGTCATCACCCTCGTGTGCCTCTTCGTGGGCATCTACGCCATGGTGAAGCTGCTGCTCTTCTCGGAAGTGCGCAGGCCCATCCGAGACCCCTGGTTCTGGGCCCTGTTTGTGTGGACGTACCTCTCACTGGCTGCATCCTTTTTGCTGTGGTGGCTGCTGTCCACCGTGCGGCCGGGCACCCAGGCCCTGGAGCCAGGGGGGGCCACCGAGGCCGAGGGCTTCCCCGGGGGCGGCCAGCCGCCGCCCGAGCAGGCGTCTGGGGCCACGCTGCAGAAGCTGCTGTCCTACACCAAGCCCGACGTGGCCTTCCTCGTGGCTGCCTCCTTCTTCCTGATCGTGGCAGCTCTGGGTAAGTCAGGACGCCGGGGCCGGGCGGCCACTAGGAAATCAAGTTAGGTGGGCATGACTGCCTTGGATTTTAAACATTTTACTTATGTGGTTCAGACATCAAACTGATAAGAAAATGAAAACAGGACAGGCATAGTGGCTCACACCTATAATCCCAGCACTTTGGGAGGTGGAGGTGGGAAGATCACTTGAGCCCAGGAGTTCAAAACCAGCCTGGGCAACACAGCAAGAACCCATTTCTATTTAATTTAATTTATTATTTGTTTGTTTGTTTGTTTATTTTCAAGACGGAGTCTCGCTCGGTTGCCCAGGCCGCACTGCAGTGGCACAATCTCAGCTCGCTGCAACCCCAGCCTCCCAGCTTCAAGTGATTCTCCTGCCTCAGCCTCTCAAGTAGCTGGAACTACAGCACATGCACCACACCCAGCTAATTAAACAAAATTTTTTTTTTTTTTTTGAGGCGGAGTTTCGCTCTTGTTACCCAGGCTGGAGTGCAATGGCACGATCTCGGCTCACCGCAACCTCCGCCTCCTGGGTTCAGGCAATTCTCCTGCCTCAGCCTCCTGAGTAGCTGGGATTACAGGCACGTACCACCATGCCCAGCGAATTTTTTGTATTTTTGGTAGAGATGGGGTTTCACCATGTTGACCAGGATGGTCTCGATCTCTTGACCTCGTGATCCACCTGCCTCGGCCTCCCAAAGTGCTGGGATTACAGGCTTGAGCCACCGCGCCCGGCCAACAAAATTTTTTTTTTAGAGCTGGGATCTCACAGTGTTGTCCAGGCTGATCTCAAACTCCTGGGCTCAAGTGATCCTCCCACCTTGGCCTCTCAAAACACTGGAATTACAGGTGCAAGCCACAGTGCCTGGCTGCGTTTCACTTCTAATTCTACCCTGACTACCCTGATCATCCTGTGCAGGGCTAACTGCAGGAAAAGAATCTGGAAACCACCAGGTGGTGAGGAAAGCACTCTTCCTTACTCATTTTTTTAAAATTCCCTTACTCATTTCTTGTGTGTGTTCCCAGCTATTCCTTATGCAGCTACAAGCACATCAGAAGAACAGGCGTCACTCCCCCACCTCTCACCCACATTGTTTTATGTTTTGCTCTTTTCACTTAATATGTTCTGGAGTTTTCCCACTAGTACCTCATTGTTTTATTTGGATGCATAATATTCCATTGTGTGTCTATACCACAAATTATTTAGCTGGTCTCCCATTGTTTGACTCTTGGGTTATTTTGAGCCTTTTCCTCTGAACATGAATAATAATAATTATTATTATTATTTTAGACAAAGTCTTGCTCTGTCATCTAGGCTGGAGTGCAGTGGCACAAACTTGGCTCACAGCAACCTCTGTCTCCCGGGTTCAAGTGATTCTCCTGCCTCAGCCTCCCACATAACTGGGAGTACAGGCACACACCACTATGTCTTGCTGAGTTTTGTATTTTTAGTAGAGACGGGATTTCACCATGTTGGCCAGGCTGGTCTCGAACTCTGAGTTCAAGCGATCCACCTGCCTTGGCCTCTCAAAGTGCTGGCATGAGTCACCGTGCTCGGCCTGAATATGAATAATTCTGTCCATACACATTTCATGTGAATGTGAGTGGATCTGTAGGGTAAATTTCCTAGAGCTGGGATCATTAGAGGATAGACTAGAAAACGTCAGGGTGGGCTGGGCATGGTGGTTCACACTTGTAATTTCCAGCACTTTGGGAGGCCAAGGCAGGCAGATCACCTGAGGTCAAGGGTTTGAGACTAGCTGGTCAACATAGTGAAACTCTATCTCTACTAAAAATACAAAAATTAGCCAGGTGTGGTGGCGGGCACCTGTAGTCCTAGCTGCTTAGAAGGCTGAAGCAGGAGAATCACTTGTACCTGGGAGGCGGAGGTTGCAGTGAGCCGAGATCGTGCCACTGTACTCCAGCCTGGGCAGCAAGAGTGAAACTCTGTCTGAAAAAAAAAAAAAAAAAAGAGAAAACATCAGAATGTGTTGCTCATGGTAAGATGCAACATTGATTTGTGAAACTGTTATTAATATTTTAGTTGTGTGTGCTTACATGCAAGGGTGGCCTGGTTGGTGATGTGAAATGTATTTGTGACTGTGAGTCTTGTCCAAACAGTTTGAAAGCATTACTCAGCAACAGGGTGGGAAGGTGGCCCTGCAGAGTTGGAGTGCCACAGGTTCTAGGGGCAACAAGGCCTGGGCACAAATCCCTGTCCTGCTTCCAACCCTGCACGAGTTCTCCAGCCTTTCTGAGCTTTGCTTCCCTCCTCTGTGGAATGAGGATTATTAGTCCTTATTTCCTGACATTTTAGATGCTGAAAAAAAAAAAAAAAAAAAAAAAAAAAAAAAAACAGACAAGAGAGCTGGGTGCAGTGGCTTATGTCTAATCCCAGCACTTCGGGAGGCCAAGGCTAGAGGATCGCTTGAGCCTAGAAGTTTGAGACCACCCTGGGCAACACAGCAAGACCCCATTTCTAAAAAAAAAAATTTTTTTAATTAGCTGGGCATGGTGATACATACCTATAGCCCAGCTACTTGGGAGGCTAAGGCGGGAGGATCCCTTGAGCTCAGGAGTTTGAGGTTGTAGTGAGCCGTGATGGTGCCACTGCATTCCAGCCCAGGCAACAGAGCAAGACCCTGTCTCTACAAAAAACAGGAGAAGGAATAAGCCCAGAGCTTGGCTTGTCATTGTAAGTGCTCACGGATGTTAGCTACTGTGAGTTTTAAAATTTTTAGGCCAGACACAGTGGCTCATGCCCATAATCCCAACACTTTGGGAGGCCAAGGTGGGCAGATCACTTGAGGTCAGGAGTTTGAGACCAGCCTAGGCAACATGGTGAAACCCCATCTCTCATAAACATACAAAAATTAGCCAATGTGTTGGCACACACTTGTAGTCCCAGCTACTCAGGAGGCTGAGGCAGGAGAATCACTTGAACCTGGGAGGCAGAGGTTGCCGTGAGCCGAGATTGCACCCAGCCTGGGTAAGAAAGCAAGACTCCCATCTCAAAAAATAAATAAATAAATAAATAAATAAATAACAAAATAAAAATGTTAACTGACTGAGCACGGTGGCTCATGCCTGTAATCCCAGCACTTTGGGAGGCCGAGACAGACGGATCACGAGGTCAAGGGATAGAGACCATCCTGGCCAACATGGTGAAAACCCGTCTCTACTAAAAATATAAAAATTAGCTGGGCATCATGTCGCATGCCTGTAGTCCCAGCTACTCAGGGGCTAAGGCAGGAGAATCGCTTGAACCTGGGAGGCAGAGGTGTAGTGAGACAAGATCCCGCCGCTGCACTCCAACCTGGGCGACACAGCAAGACTCTGTCTGAAAAAAAAAAAAAAATTAACTGACAGAGACAGAGCCTGGGAAGGTGACAGTGCAATGACAATGCCAAAATGTTCTTAGAGAGGACAGGTGAACCCAGAGCTGGCCCTGACTCTGCAGCCCAGTCCTCCTGTGATCCACCTCCGCCCTCTCAGTCCCATCCCCTTGACGGCTGTGTGAGGCTAGGCAAGTTTTTGAACCCCTCTAAGTCTCAACCTCCTCTTCTGTGACATGGGCATAGTAGTACTCTCCTACCGGGCTTGGGAGGGTCAGTGAATCCACATGGGTGAGACACCTTGGACAGCTCCTGGCACATAGGCAGCTCCCAGTAAGCACTAGTAGCTGTGAGGACTGGGGTGACCCCTTCCCATTTAACCAGGCAGATTATCCTGCTCATGCTGGGAGGCCCAAAAGTACCCTACTTAAGAAGCCACCTTAGATTCTGCCAACTGTGACAACTTTGTGCCTCAGTTATAGCTTTGATGATGTAAAAATGATACATTCAGGCTGGGTGCGGTGGCTCACACCTGTAATCCCAGCACTTTGGGAGGCTGAGGCAGGCAGATCGCCTGAGATTAGAAGTTTGAGACCAGCCTGACCAACAGGGTGTAACCCTGTCTCTACTAAAAGTACAAAAATCAGCCGGGCGTGGTGGTAGGCGCCTGTAATCCAAGCTACTCAGAAGGCTGATGCAGGAAGAGCTCTTGAACCCAGGAGGTGGAGGCTGCAGTGAGCTGAGATCGTGCCACTGTACTCCAGCCAAGGCAACAGAGTGAGACTCTGTCTCAAAAAAACAATAGCAAAAACAAAAAAATTATACATTCATGCTGGGCACAGTGGCTTATGCCTATAATTCCAGTACTTTGGGAGTCTGAGGCAGGAAGATCACTTGAGGCCAGGAGTTCAAGACCAAGCTGGCCAACATAGCAAGACCCCGTCACACATTCACCCTCCTGCCTCCTCTCCCAGGTCCTGAGCCCCTCAGGGGCAGGGGCCAGGTCTGATTCATCCTGGATCCCAGTAGCTGGCACAGACGGGCTCACTGAATGAATAAATGAACAAAAGTATGAATGACTGTCATGCCTGTGCAGGTAGATGGCACCCCATGCCATGACCTTGCTTACCCCACCTGCTGGGGCCCTGCCGTCAGCTGCTGTGTGCTTGGGGAAAGCAGATGTCCTCAAACACTGCTGAGCAGATTTTCCCAGCTTGCAGGATTGTATCAAGAGTCAGGCTCAGACTTGAGGCTCAGGCCCCCGACTTCACTGATAACTTTAGGCAAGTTATAAACCTGGCCAGCGCTCGCTTGCCCATCCTGAAGTGAGGGCTTTGTTGGGGTATTGTGAGAATGAAGTGAGAGGAAGCTTGGTGCCTAGCAAAAGTTAAGTACTTAATCAATGTTAGGGCCAGGCACAATGGCACATACCTGTGATCCCAGCTACTTGGGTGGCCAAGGAGGGAGGGTTGCTTTGGCTCAGGAGTTTGAGACCAGCCCGGGCAACATAGCAAGACCCCATCTCAAAAAGAAAAATTAGGTACTACAATAATTAATGATTATTTTTCAGTCAACAAGCATTCAGCAGTGCCCAGCTTTTCTGTGCGCTCAGAATCTTAAAAAAACAAAAAAGAGCCAGGCATGGTGGCTCCCGCTTGTAAACCCAGCACTTTGGGAAGCTGAGGTGGGTGGATTACAAGGTCAGGAGATCAAGACCACCCTGGCTATCACGGTGAAACCCTGTCTCTACTAAAAATACAAAAAATTAGCCTAGCATGTTGGTGGGCATTTGTAATCCCAGCCACTCGGGAGGCTGAGGTAGGAGAATTGTTTGAACCCGGGAGGCAGAGGTTGCAGTGAGCTGAGGTTATGCCACTGCACTCCAGCCTGGGTGACAGAGTGAGACTCCATCTCAAAAAAAAAAAAAAAAAAAAAAAGTATGGGTAAGAGCACTCCAGGCAGAAGGACCAGCGTGTACAAAGGTCCTGAGGCAGAAAGGTGTTCTCTGTTCAAGAGCAGAGACCAGCTAGCTGGAGCAGAGGGAATGAGGTGGGGCAGGGAGAAGACAAAGTCGCTGCTGGGGGCTCAGTCACGCAGGCCTCTGTGCGCTACTGTGAAGACTTTGGCTCTTAGAGTCTCACTGGATGAGATGGGGGCTTTGGACTGTTTTGAGCCGAGGGGCAACAAGGTTTGAGTTAGTTCCAATAGGATCCCGCTGTCTGCTGTGTGAACAGGCTGATACCAGCAAAGTTGAGAGCAGGCTACTGAGCTAGTCCCAGTGAAGTTAATGACTTGGACCAGGGTCGGGGCAGTAGAGGCAGTGAAAGTGGTCCGTTTCTGGAGATGGTCTGAAAGCAGGACTGAGTATTTGCTGGTACATTGGAGAGTTTCATGTAATTCTCGTGCAGATTTGGCAAGAGAGTTTCAGGCATGCTTTGCACAGCACCAGGTACCCAGTAAGGCGATTGGTGCTTGCTGGAATCGAAACGCGGTCACAGCTCACCATTACCTTCTTCTTTTCTATGGGTAAACTGAGGCCGAAATTCAGGCTAGGTGGAACTCCACAGCCTCAGCTGGAGACCCCATCTGGTTGAGGACTGTGAGGACAGAGGCCCTCTAGACTGCCACCTCATGGTCCCAGCAGAGGGCACCAGAACTGCACAGAAAGTCTTGCTGTCCAAGCGTCTGAGCCAGGTCAGACGGCCCTAGCCAGACCCGCCTGGGGTTCATTCACTAGCCTTTATTGAGCACCTATTGTAGCCCCAGTCCCAAACCTGGCTCTGCTCATGGAAGGAATTTCAGTGGAAACAGGTCCTGGGATGAACAAGGGCCTGATCTGGTGACACCACTACGTCCATAAAAGGAGAGTGGGTAATCTAGATTATTGGCGGGGGAGTCTCGTTTCTGCTGCTATAACAAAATTCCATAGACTGGGTCATTTAGAAACAGCAGAAACTGATTTCTCGCTGTTCTGGAGGCTGGAAAGTCCCAGATCAAGGTCTTGGCAGGTTTGGTGTCATGAGGGCCACTTTCTGCTTTCAAGATGGTCTCTTGTTGCTGTGTCCTCACACTGCAGAAGGTGGAAGGGTGAGAGACGGCAGACCTAGGCTCACAAGCCCTTTGAAAAGGGCCCTCATCCCATCCTGGAGAGCCCTGCCCTCATGACTTAATCACCATCACATTGGCGATTATGTTTCAGTATATGAATTTTGATGGATTCATTCATACCACAGCAGGAAGGGGAAAAGAAAGAGCCCCCAGATTGGAAGCCAGTTTAGGTTTGAGTCTCAGCCTTTCCCTTACTTGCTGTGTGACCTGGAGTTAATTTCTCAGCCTCTCTGAGTCTCCCATTCCACCCCAGGATTGTTGTGACAACACAGGCAAATGGGTAGGAAAGCATGTGGCAAGGCATCAGGTGCCACACCAGGAGGGGTGGGGTGACAATTCCAGCATTGCTTGAACCAGAATTGCAACATCTGAGGTTCTAGAATTTGGACTCTGAACCCAGTGAGAAGAATGAAATCAACTTTGGCATCAGTCAGCCGCTGATTGCCATGTGGCCTGGGCGAGTCTTCTCATTCAGCTTCACTGTCAGCCGGGCACTGTGGCCAGGCCTGTAATGCCAGCACTTTGGGAGGCTGAGGTGGGTGGATCACTTGAGCCCAGGAGTTAGAGACCAGCCTGGGCAACATGGCAAAACCTCGTCTCTACAAAAAAAAAAAAAAAAAAAAAAAAAAAAAAAAAAAAAAAAAAAAAAAAAATTAGCTAGGTGTGGTGGCATGTGCCTGTAGTCCCAGCTACTCAGGAGTCTGAGATGGGAGGATGAACTGAGCCCAGGAGGTTGAGGCTGCACTCCAGCCTGGGTGACAGGAATAAGACCCTGTCTCAAAAAGAAAAAAGAAAGAAAAACAAATTAACTTTTCTCATCTGTAAAATGGGGGTGATCCCAGGCCCTGCGCCAAAGGGAATGAAACCAAGGTCGGGAGCGGTGGCTCGTGCCTATCATCCTAGTGCTTTGGGAGGCCAAGGTGGGAGGATGGCTTCAACCGAGGAGGTTGAGACCAGCTTGAGCAACATAGTAAGACCCCTGTCTCTACAAAAAAAAAAAAAAAAAAAAAATTAGCCTGGCACGTTGGCATATGCTGGTATTCCCTTCTCAGGAGGCTGAGAAGGGAGGATCACCTGAGCCCAGGAGTTTGATGCTGTAGTAAGCTATGATTGTGCCACTGCACTCGAGCCTGGGTGACAGAGCGAGATCCTGTTTCAAAAAAGAAGAGAAAGAAGCATCCTGTGGGAGCCGCGGCTCGATGCCTGGTAGCCTATAAATAAGAACAGCCAGGCTTCGTGGATGCAAGGCCCAGTGCTTCCCTGTTCTCTGAGGAGGGGGCATTAGGCACCCTGGGGCCCCACGATGGGCAGCAGGAGTGTTCTGAGGGAGGAAAGCCCACTGGTGGAGCGGGCAGAGGGGCGGGTGTGTGGGCTTCCGGAGCCTCTGGAAGAGGGCTGCAGGTTCTCCTGGCTGCACATGCCCCTGAGGCTGCCCTGCCTCCCCCAGGAGAGACCTTCCTGCCCTACTACACAGGCCGCGCCATCGACGGCATCGTCATCCAGAAAAGCATGGATCAGTTCAGCACGGCTGTCATCGTCGTGTGCCTGCTGGCCATTGGCAGGTAGCCGGCTCAACCCCACGCCCTGCCCCGCGGACCCCCGCCTGCACCGGGGAGGGAAGGGAGGGCCGTTCTAAGGAAGACAGGGGCCAGGGAGGCCCTGGAAATGCCCCTGGTGGGCCTGTCCCTCAGCCGTTCGCCCTGGGGACCAGCTTCCGCACTGATTTAGAGCACCCTAGAACCACACCCTCTGGTCCCTGAAAAGGGCTTCATTGCTCGGAGTTCCCCACTCACCCTCCCTAGCTGTTTTCCAAGCAGGAATCTGGTCCCAAAATAGTACCAGCTTTGTCTGAGCCGTTCTGGAAAGGAGAAGGGTCTGGCTGGCACATTTGGGTCTCACCCCACCACTGTCCCCTTTGCCCTCACCTTGTGGGGGGCTCCTGCTGGGAATGAGGGGGACCCCACAGGGGTGCCAGCACTGGAGTGGGGCTGCAGTGGGGCTCCCACACCTGCCAGCAGCGGGAGGGGGCAGCCGGGTGTGGTCACTGGTCTGGAAAGACGTCGTGCTATAACATCTCTTATCTGCAATTAGCTCATTTGCCGCAGGTATTCGGGGCGGCATTTTTACCCTCATATTTGCCAGACTGAACATTCGCCTCCGAAACTGTCTGTTCCGCTCACTGGTGTCCCAGGAGACAAGCTTCTTTGATGAGAATCGAACAGGTTGGTCCTCCCAGTGCCCTAGGTATCCTGGGGGCTGGCCCCGCCCCGGCGGGCTTGCCTGGCTCTGAGGAATGAAATGGGTGTGTGGGTGGTCTCGGCCCTCTGCCTTTTCCTTCTGCTGTTAGTTTAGGCTGGAACACCCCGGGCTTGGCCTGTGTCCTGGGAGCTTGCTTGTTCACTGAGGTTTTGGTGTGGGCTGCGGCCTCTGTGAGGCCCTGGCCAGGCCACCCGAGCTCCCTACGGGGGCCAAGGCCTTGCTTTCCATTGCCCTATGGAAACCACCAGGGGCAGCACTACCAGTGCCTGTGGCTGGCAGAGACTCTGCTCCCATGGGGGTCAGCGGGTGGGGGCCAGGGACCAGAACAGGAAAGACGAAAGAGTATCCACCGAGATCCAAGCTCTGAGACACACCGGCCTGGACCCAAGCCCTGGCTCCTCCACTCGCAAACTTCACCTCTCTGAGCTTCTGTTTTCTTGTCTGTAAAATGGGAACATTGATAATAGCCACCCCGTGGGGTCCTTACAAAGCTCTTAGTCCAGTCTTCAACTTAGGTAGGAAGTATCTATGCTTTTCTGCCCGCCACCAGCCAGATCGTTACTTCTTTAGAAGGGAGAAGGAGTTACCCCCCAGCCAGTGATAGGGAGGAAACATGGGTTTGAAGTCTGGCTCAGTCACGGACAGGCCGTGTGACTCTAAGCGAGCCCTTCCTGTTCTGAGAAGCCCAGCCTCCTCCTCTGGGACTCTCAGAACAATGGGATGTCATGAAGCTTAAGCAAGATGCTGGTGACTGGGATTGGCTCAGAGTAGCCCTCGAGGGGTATCTGCTCTTCTCTCCTACCCCCAACCCCGCCCACAGGTAGGGAGGCCTGGCTTCCCAGTGTCTGTCTCAGAGGCCCCTTAGCGTCCCCCGCTGCCACCCCTGAGGCCCGGGTTGCTGCAGCGGAGGCTGAGCCACGTGTGTTCCAGGGGACCTCATCTCCCGCCTGACCTCCGACACCACCATGGTCAGCGACCTGGTCTCCCAGAACATCAACATCTTCCTACGGAACACGGTCAAGGTCACGGGCGTGGTGGTCTTCATGTTCAGCCTCTCATGGCAGCTCTCCTTGGTCACCTTCATGGGCTTCCCCATCATCATGATGGTCTCCAACATCTATGGCAAGTACTACAAGGTAGGCCCGCCTCGTCCCTGCTAGGGGCTGTGTGCCCTGGCAGCCCCCAAACGTCCCCTTAGGAGGGGTCCGGGGTCACTAAGGGTTAGTGGAGGACTGTTTTTTGTTGGTTGTTTTGAGATGGAGCCTTGTTCTGTCACTAGGCTGGAATGCAGTGGCACGATCTCAGCTCACTGCAACTTCTGGTTCCCTGATTCAAGCGACTCTCCTGCCTCAGCCCCCGAATAGTTGAGATTACAGGCGCATGCCACCACACCGGGCTAATTTTTGTATTTTTAGTAGAGATGGGTTTTCACCATGTTGGCCAGGATGGTCTCTATCTCCTGACCTCATGATCTGCCTGTCTTGGTCTCCCAAAGTGCTGGGGTTACAAATGTGAGCCATTGCACGCAGCCTGAGGACGGGTCTTGAGGCTGTGTTTGCATTCATTCATTCATTGGTTCGCTCATCCAATAAGTAATTATTGAGCACTCGCTATGTCCCAGGCACTGGGATACATCAGTGAAACAGACAAGGCTCCTGCCTTCCTGGAACTTGTATTCTAGTGGCAGAGACAGATACTAGGTACCAACAGCACGAAGAATGAGAATCCACAATACATAAAAGATGGTCAGTGCTAAGGAGATACATGAAGTGAGGAGGAGAGGGATCGGGAGCATCGGGGGTGGTTGCAATTTTAACTTGGACTTGCTGGCTGGGCCTGGTGGCTCATGCCTGTAACCCCAGAACCTCGTGAGCCCAGGAGTTCAAGACAAGCTTGTGCATTGTGGCAAGACCCCCCATCTCTACAAAAAAATTTAAAAATTATATGGGCTTGATGGTGCATGCCTGTGGTCCCAGCTACCTGGGAGGCTGAGGTGGGAGGATCGCCTGAGCCCAGGAGGTCAAGGTGTAGTGGGCTGTGATCACACCACTGTACTCCAGCCTGGGTGACAGAGTGAGACCCTGTCTCTCAAATGAATGAATAAATACAAGTTAAATAGGTCTTGCTGAGAAGGGGACATCTAAGCAAGGGTCTGAAGGAGGCAGGTGTCTCGGGTGGTCCGTGCTGGGCAAAAGGCACAGCCAGTGTGGAGGCCCCAGGTTGGAACGTGACTGTGTGTTTGTGGGGGCCGCTCGGGCCCACGTGATGCTGTCACGGGCAGGCTCCCGTCCCCTCTGGCCACCCCCCAGCACTGCCTCTGCTTCAGAGCTAGGCCCGTGAGTCAGGTTTGACCTTAACCACGTCCTGTGTCCCGAATGGGCGGGTGCCCCCGAGCCCTAAGGGATAGACAGGCTGGGTTCAAACAGGCAGGGCCGTGACCCTGTGACAGGTGCAGGCAGCCCCCCTGCAGTCATCCAGGCCCACAGGGGGTACTTCTGAGCAGCGGCTGGATGCATGACGGCCTCCACGTGATGCCGGGTAAGTCACTGTCACAGCTCCATTGGAGCCTTTGGTGTTGGTGACCTGAGACCAGGGTAACAAAGGAAGCTGTCTCGGTAAGGCCGTTCCCCACAGCCTTCAGCCACACAGGAGAGACCTGTTCCCGAAGTTCCAGGTCACAGGCCTCCCCGCTGTCCCCACAGAGATGAGAAAGTAAATCTGTTCATTGGAGTCTGAGCCATTTCCGGCACTCTGCTCCCCACCCCTTGCTTCCAGCCTGCCCACCGGCCCCTGGGACAGAGCAGGAAACCCCGGGGCTCCCCTCAGCCCCCACCTCTGTGTTCACTGCAGGCCCCGCCTTTGAGTTCAGCTAAGGGAGGCCTCAGGAAGGCTCCGTTTGGGTTTTCCACCCCGTACCTGAATGTGTTGTGAGTAGCCAGTGCGTCAGTTCCACAAGCCACACACACTGCACGTGGCCAGACATGACTCAGGCAAGGTGTGGCTCCTCCCGGGGCACCCTGCATGCTTCCTGCGGCTGGGGCGTGACACATGGTCATGGGACACACCAGTGCACGCTCCTGACCTGGCCTCTCGGGCAGCCTTCCTGGCTGGCTTGAGAATCAGAGCATGGAGACGCCTGCAAAGTATGAACAGCTCCACACAGGGGCCTCTTCCAGGACTCTGGTGAACAGCAGCTTAGTGGCTGCACACTTGGGGCCACTTCTGAGCTCTACCTGTGGTTAAATGCACATGATGTGGGCAGATTTCACAACCTATGGCCCCTGCCACCATCTAGAACTTGGCTGGGAGCTCTGGAATCTCTGTGCCAACCCTCAGGCTCTCATATAATTTATGTTGATTATGTTAACGGTGACCCTTTAATAAGTTGGTGTTTCTTGTATAGTGTACAACCTGAACAACCATCCAGGGCATCCCTGCCCTTAGGTCAGCACTGGGTCAGGTGTTGTGGCCCCTTTTCTGAAAGGATTACCAAAAACTGGCCACGAATAACCTCTTTTGAATACTGGGGATGACTTCATGATCAGCACCCCCCCATCCTTTAGGACCTGAAACCCCAAGAGCCTCTCTGGAGTTGACTATCTGAGTGTGTCAGATTGAGCCAGAAGGAGATAAGGGAGAGAGAGCTAGGTCTTGTCTCTTTGTCCCAGGAACCTCTTGCATAGACCCGTTGCCAGCAAAGCGTGGAAAAACCCAGAGAAGCCTGGGGGCTCCAGCAGACAGTGAGGCTGTTTTGGGGTCTTCTCTTTCTCGTCCCCCTCCTGTTCATAGAGGCTCTCCAAAGAGGTCCAGAATGCCCTAGCCAGAGCGAGCAACACGGCCGAGGAGACCATCAGCGCCATGAAGACCGTCCGGAGTTTCGCTAACGAGGAGGAGGAGGCAGAGGTGTACCTGCGGAAGCTGCAGCAGGTGTACAAGCTGAACCGGAAGGAGGCGGCCGCCTATATGTACTACGTCTGGGGCAGTGGGGTACGTGCCCCCGGGCAGGAAGCTCTGGCTGTGGAGGGATGGGATGTAAACATGGGGGAAGCCCTTGAGCTAGGACGTCAGCCCTGCGTGTTGGCAGCAAGCTGCTGGAGAATCTTTCTTTTTTTTTTTTTTTTTTTTTTTTTTTTTTTAAATGAGACACAGTCTTGCTCTGTCGCCCAGGCTGGAGTGCAATGGCGCGGTCTCAGCTCACTACAACCTCTGCCTCCTGGGTTCAAGCGATTCTCCTGCCTCAGCCTCCCATGTAGTGGGACCACAGGCACCTGCCACCATGCCTGGCTAGTTTTTGTATTTTTGGTAGAGATAAGGTTTCACTATGTTGGCCAGGCTGGTCTCGAACTCCTGAGCTCACGTGATCTGCCCGCCTTGGCCTCCCAAAGTGCTACGATTACAGGTGTGAGCCAGCTCTCCCAGCTGAGAATCTTTCCAGGCTTTCCAGGACACAATGCAGCCTCCTGTCTCCCTCTCACCTGGGTGTGGGATGGCAGGGTGGGAGCTTTCTTTTCCCCGCTGAGGAAACATCCTTGCCAAGGCAGGAAGTCAGCAGGTCCCTAGGCCACTTTCGGGCAGGTCTCATGTCATAGCCACACACACCCCCGACGGTGTCTGGTGCGCTCCCAGGGTGAGTCACAACCCCTCCTCGGAGGATGGGGAGCACTTGGATCATGTCATTGCCCCACTGGCCACACGTGGGAGGTGGGCAGGTCAGGGCACAGCGGGGGGGGAATGAGGAGAGTTTGGAGTGAGAGGGAGGAGGGAGCTGGTGGCCTACAGGGGAGCCAGGGGACAGAGGATATCTGGGTCCTCCTGGGGCCACCACCTCCCAAAAGCACCAGCCAAGGAGGAGAGGAGGGACTAAGGGCCAGCCCAGCTGGTGGAGCCTCTTAGCAATCTGTCCGCCTGCAGGGGATGCCTTTGCAGCTTCCGCCAAAGCACGGTGGTCCAGACAGCAGCCTAGTTCTGAGTGGGCATGAGGAGGACAAATGGAGTCCCTGGCGGGGTTGTGGGCTGCCATGGGTACTCAGACTCCACTCCCCTCCCAGACACCCCCCAGACACCAGAAGAAGGCACAGGTGTCCCCAACACAGCCCCTTCTTCACAGAACCCCACTGAGGGAGGAAACAGAGCTCATCATCCCTCTCTGCCCCACTTGCTGTGTGACCTTAGCCAGGGCACTCGCCCTCTCTGAGTCATGCTCTTCCCCATGAGGAGGACAAATAGTCCTGCATGGCCGAGTTGAGGAGCCTGGGGGTAGCATGTGTGTGCCAGGGCCTCACAAAGAAAGCCTTGTTCTGCAGCCAAGCCCACAGCCTGCTCCAGCTGGAGGCCTCTGCAGGGAAATCCTTGGGGCAGGGGCAGGCATGAATGACAGGCCTTGGAAGACACCCCTAGCAATGGCTGGCATTTCAGTTTGTGGCTGGGTCTGCCCTCACCTCCCGCTGCAGCCTGGGATGGGGTGGGGAATGGGGGATGGTGGGGGATCTAAGGCCCCCCTGACCCACATCCGCTGTCCCTCTGCCCCAGCTCACGCTGCTGGTGGTGCAGGTCAGCATCCTCTACTACGGAGGCCACCTTGTCATCTCGGGCCAGATGACCAGCGGCAACCTCATCGCCTTCATCATCTACGAGTTTGTCCTGGGAGACTGTATGGAGGTGAGGGGCGTGTGTTGGGGGAATCCGGAAAGAAGGGAGGGGTGTGGGGAAGAGGGATCTTAACGGGGTAGGGGTGCTCTGGGGGCTCCAAGCAATATGGTATTTCTCTCTAAGGTAAGTAAGGGAGACAGCATGATCATATCAAGAACGATAATACTGGGCTGGGCGCAGTGGCTCAGGCTGTAATCCCAGCACTTTGGGAGGCCGAGGTGGGTGGATCACTTGAGGTCAGGAGTTTGAGACCAGCCTGGCCAACATGGTGAAACCTGTCTCTACTAAAAACACAAAAATCGGCCGGGCGCGGTGGCTCAAGCCTATAATCCCAGCACTTTGGGAGGCCGAGGCGGGTGGATCACACGGTCAAGAGATCGAGACCATCCTGGTCAAAATGGTGAAACCCCGCCTCTACTAAAAATACAAAACATTAGCTGGGCGTGGTGGCGTGTGCCTGTAATCCCAGCTACTCAGGAGGCTGAGGCAGGAGAATTGCCTGAACCCAGGAGGCGGAGGTTGCGGTGAGCCGAGATCGTGTCATTGCACTCCAGCCTGGGTAACCAAAGTGAAACTCCGTCTCAAAACAAAAAAACAAAAAAAAAAACACAAAAATCTGCTAAGCATGTTGGTGGGTACCTGTAATCCCAGCTACTTGGGAGGGGAATTGCTTGAACCCTGGAGGCAGAGGTTGCAGTGAGCTGAGATCACACTACTGCACTCCAGCCTGGGTGACTGAGCAAGACTATGTCTCAAAAATAAATAAATAAATAAATAAAAATTTAAAAATTAGCCAAGTATGGTGGTGTATGCCTGTAATCTCAGGCACTTAGGAGGCTGAGGCTGGAGGATCAGTTGAGCCTGGGAGGTCAAGGCTACAGTGAGCCGTGATCATGCCACTGCACTCCAGCTTGGGTGACAGAGAGAGACCCTATCCCAAAAAGAAAGAAAGGGCTGGGCACAGTGGCTCACACTTGTAATCTCAGCACTTTGGGAGGCCAAGGCCAGTGGATCACCTGAGCTCAGGAGTTCGAGACCAGCCTGGCCAACAGGAAATGCCATCTCTACTGAAAATACAAAATAAGCTGGGCATGGTGGCATACGTCTGTAATCCCAGCTACTTGGGAGACTGAGGCAGGAGAATCGCTTGAACCAGGGAGGTGGAGATTACAGTGAGCCAAGATCACGCCACTGCACTCCAGCCTGGGCAACCAGAGTGAAACTTCGTCTCAGAAAAACAGAAGAAAGAATGTTACTACTACCAGCAAGTGACAGCAGTGCCCTTTAGGAACAGAGGTGATTTCAGGAAATGGTCTTAACAGCTCCATGAGAAGTTGAAGTGATGTGGAAATTTCCATTTCTCAGAAAAGAAAACTGAAGCTCAGTGGTGAAGTAACTCGCCCACCACGCTTGCTGGGGGACGGGGCTCAGAGCCAGCCACATCTGACTTCCTGAGAGGAAGCCTACTTCCAGAGTAGCGCTTCGGAAATGCAAGGGTGTTTTCGATTGTCTCAGTTTTGACTTGTACACAAACAGATCCCGCGACGGGATTGGAGTGCAACTGATGTGTTTGGGAGGTGATCCCAGGAAACGGGGGTGGGAGTGGAAAGTGAGACATGGAAGGAAGTCAGTAGAGTGGGTGATGGAGCCAGTCACTGGGGTAGGCAACTGAGGTGGGATCCTTTTGGCGGACAGGGTAGGGCACCAGTGCCAGAGTCGGCCCATCTGAGGACCAGGGAGCTGGGGTGTTTACACCCAAGCTGCCACTAACCATTGCTCTAGGTCAGCCCGGGATGAGGTTATTAATTCTCTTGTGTGCCCCACTCCCACAAAAAAGCCCGTAGCCCGCAGGCAGTAAGAGGGTGGGCCTTTGCGTGCTGCGATTCTCCTGCCTCAGCCTCCCGAGTAGCTGGGACTGCAGGCGTGTACCACCACGCAACAAGGATGTTGGTGGGGTGTTCCCAGCATCTGCTACCCAGGCCATTGCATCTATCTGTTGGAGAATCATACCTGCCGTATGATTTGACTCAGCAGTGACTCTGCCCCTGGGAATCCATGCTTCACGAGTACTCAGCAGCAGTGGGCAAAGATGTATGTCCAGAGACGGTCAGTGCAGTATTTTTTATTTATTTATTTTTTTTTAGAATTTTTTATTTTTATTTATTTTTTTAAGATGGGGTTTCACCATGTTGGTCAGGCTGGTCTTGAACTCCTGACCTCAGGTGATCCGCCTGCCTTGGCCTCCAAAGTGCTTGGATTACAGGTGTGAGCCACCGCGCCCAGCCTATTTTTTATTGTTATTACCGTTTGAGACAGTCTTGCATTGTCACCCAGGCTGGAGTGCAGTGGTGTGATCGTGAGCCACTGTGGCCTTGACCTCCTGGCCTCAAGTGATCTTCCCGCCTTAGCCACCTGAGTAGCTGGGATACAAGCACACGCCATCATGCCCAGCTAATTATTATTATTATTATTTTATTTTATTTTTTTTTTTTTGAGACGGAGTTTCACTCTTGTTACCCAGGCTGGAGTGCAATGGCACGATCTCGGCTCACCGCAACCTCCGCCTCCTGGGTTCAGGCAATTCTCCTGCCTCAGCCTCCTGAGTAGCTGGGATTACAGGCACGCGCCACCATGTCCAGCTAATTTTTTGTATTTTTAGTAGAGACGGGGTTTCACCATGTTGACCAAGATGGTCTCGATCTCTTGACCTCGTGATCCACCCGCCTCAGCCTCCCAAAGTGCTGGGATTACAGGCTTGAGCCACCGCGCCCGGCATTATTATTATTTTTGAGACATAGTCTCACTCTGTTGCCCAGAGTGGAGTGCAGTGGTGCAGTCTCGGCTCACTGCAGCCTCCACCTCCTGGGTTCAAGCTATTCTCCTGCCTCAGCCTCCCCAGTAGCTGGGATTACAGGAGCATGCCACCGCACCCAGCTAATTGTTGTATTTTTAATAGAGATGGGGTTTCACCATGTTGGTCAGGCTGGTCTTGAACTGTTGACCTCAAGCGATCTGCCTGTCTCGGGCTCCCAAAGAGCTGGGATTACAGGCATGAGCCACCGCTCCTGGCCAGCTCTGGAATTTTGAGTGTTTACTACCTGCTGTTGTCTTCACAGTAACAGGACACAGGTGCTGATATCACCCCCATTTCACCAATGACGACATTCAGCGCCTAAGAGCCTGAACTCAGGAGACAGAGAGGCCTGGATTCAAATGCTGGCCCTGCCATTTCTAGGCTATGTGACCTGGGCCAAGTTACTTGAGCCCTCTGTGTCTGAGTTTCCTCATCAGTGAAAAAGAGATCGGTTAGAACCTATCTCTTAATATATAGTATATGCTCAGCTGGGCACACTTTGGGAGGATGAGGCAGGCGGATCCCTTGAGCTCAGAAGTCGAGACCAGCCTGGGCAACATGGTGCAACCCCGTTTCTACTGAAAATACAAAAAATTAACTGAGCGTGGTGGTGGCTTATGCCTATGGTCCCAGCTACCTGGGAGGCTGAGGTTGGAGAATTGTTTGAACCTCGGAAGGAGGCAGAAGTTGCAGTGAGCAAGATCGAGCCACTGCACTCCACCCTGGGTGACGGAGTGAGACCCTCCTCTCAAAAAAAATAAATGAGGCCGGGCGCGGTGGCTCAAGCCTGTAATCCCAGCACTTTGGGAGGCCGAGGCGGGTGGATCACGAGGTCGAGAGATCGAGACCATCCTGGTCAACATAGTGAAACCCCGTCTCTACTAAAAATACAAAAAACTAGCTGGGCGTGGTGGCGCGTGCCTGTAATCCCAGCTACTCAGGAGGCTGAGGCAGGAGAATTGCCTGAACCCAGGAGGCGGAGGTTGCGGTGAGCCGAGATCGCGCCATTGCACTCCAGCCTGGGTAACAAGAGCGAAACTCCGTCTCAAAAAAAAAAAAATAAAAATAAAAAAAATAGAAATAAATGAAAAGAGAATGCTCAAGAAAATGGGCCATTATTATAACTTATATTCATATCTATATATTTTTATCCAAGGAAAACACATTTATGTATAGTACACATTAAGACATATTTTAGGCCGGGCGCGGTGGCTCAAGCCTGTAATCCCAGCACTTTGGGAGGCCGAGGCAGGTGGATCACGAGGTCAAGAGATCGAGACCATCCTGGTCAACGTGGTGAAACCCCGTCTCTACTAAAAATACAAAAAACTAGCTGGGCATGGTGGTGGGTGCCTGTAATCCCAGCTACTCAGGAGGCTGAGGCAGGAGAATTGCCTGAACCCAGGAGGCGGAGGTTGTGGTGAGCCGAGATCGCGCCATTGCACTCCCGCCTGGGTAACAAGAGTGAAACTCTGCCTCAAAAAAAAAAAAAAAAAGACATATTTTAAAAATTGAAATCAAGCCAGGTACGGTGGCTCACGCCTGTAATCCCAGCACTCTGGGAGGCTGACGTGGGCAGATCACTTAAGGTCAGGAGTTTGAGACCAGCCTGGCCAACATGGTGAAACCCCGTCTCTACTAAAAATACAAAATTAGCTGGGTATGGTGGTAAGTACCTATAATCCCAGCTACTCGGGAGGCTGAGGTGGGAGAATCACTTGACGTGGGAGGCAGAGGCTGCAGTGAGCTGAGATTGTGCCACCGCACTCCAGCCTGGGCAACAGAGTGAGACTCCATCTCTAAAAAAAAAGAGCTGTGCTATGGCAATGGAAAGACCAAGGCTGGATTCCCACTGTGCTGCGCCCCTGCCAGTTCCTGCGCTTCCATCTGCTCCTACTCGGCTGGATGCCTGGAGAGCTGGTGGTGATACTGCTATCCCAGCTTCCCCTACTGTCTTATCTAATGCACCAGCAGGTGGCCAGGTGGCCTTCTGCCCCTCCCCCCGGACCTGCTGCAGTGCCCTTGCTCTCTGTACCCGCCTCATCTCTCTAGTACCAGGGGTGGGTCCCAGGAGTTGGGTGTCGGTGGGACAGGAACGTGTGTCTCCTCTCCCCAGTCCGTGGGCTCCGTCTACAGCGGCCTGATGCAGGGAGTCGGGGCTGCTGAGAAGGTGTTTGAGTTCATCGACCGGCAGCCGACTATGGTACACGATGGCAGCTTGGCCCCCGAGCACCTGGAGGGCCGGGTGGACTTTGAGAACGTGACCTTCACCTACCGCACTCGGCCCCACACCCAGGTCCTGCAGGTGAGGGCACGGCTCGAGGCCTGACGGAGTTGGCCTTTCCCTCACCCCGTTTCTCATGCGCCTTCTACACCCCAGGCTGTGCCACTGCAGCCGGGAATATGTCAGGCAAGGTCCCTGCCCTGAAGCAGTTTTGGGCTCCAGTTGGGGAAGACGGATCCTTAACAGAATGATTCCAGATAATAAGTGCTAGAAAGAAAATAGGTCAGGGTGCTGTGGTAGGAATGGTCCATGGGATTGGTGATAACCATCTAGGAGGGCTTCTTGGAGGACGTGACATTTGAGGTGAGACTTCACCAGGGGGCTCCCTGCAGAGAGAACATTCCAGACAGAGGAAACAGCACATCTTAGGCTGCTTCAAAGTCCTAGTGTCCTAGAAAGGAGAACATTTAGGGGCCAGTGGTGCCAAAGCAAGGCAGAGCACATGGGTTGGGCTGGGAAGGGCACCCACCTGTGTCCAAGGCCAGGGCATCCAGTCCCGGGACCTGAGCCAATGACCCCACACTGTGCCTGTGTGTTCTTTGTAGAATGTCTCCTTCAGCCTGTCCCCCGGCAAGGTGACAGCCCTGGTGGGGCCCTCGGGCAGTGGGAAGAGCTCCTGTGTCAACATCCTGGAGAACTTCTACCCCCTGGAGGGGGGCCGGGTCCTGCTGGATGGCAAACCCATCGGTGCCTACGACCACAAGTACTTCCACCGTGTGGTATGTGGACGGGCCTGGGCCACGCTCCTCCGCCCTTTCTGCGCCTAACCATCTTTCTTATGAGCTGTAATAGGTGCAGAAGGGGGCACTAGAGATCCATGCGCAGTTCAAAGAATTACCACCAATTAACAATGCCCTCCTGGAGAAACAGAATGTTCTTGGCCATGGGTGGTGGCTCACAGCTGTAATCCCAGCACTTTGGGAAGCTAAGGCTGGAGGATCACTGCAGGCCAGCCTGGGCAACATAGTGAGACCATGTCTCTATTAAAAAAGAAAAAAAAAAAAAAAGGCAGGTGTGATGGCCCACACCTGTAATCCCAGCACTTTGAGAGGGCGAGGTAGGTAGATTGCTTGAGGTCAGGAGTTCAAGACCAGCCTGCCCAGCATGGTAAAAACCCGTCTCTACTAAAAATATAAAAATTAGCCAGGTCTGGTGGCACATGCCTGTAATCTCAGCTACTCAGGAGGCTGAGACACGAGAATCACTTGAACCCGGGAGGTGGAGGTTGCAGTGAGCTGAGATTGGGTCATTGCACTGCAGCCTAGGCAACAGAGTCAGACTGTCTTAAGAAAAAAAGAAAAAGAAACAGAACATTCCAGCACTCCAGAAACCTTCTGCTCCTCCTGCCATGTGTCCCTTCTCTTCCCCTAAGAAGTAATGTCTTGACTTTGAGCGTCTTCATGTTCTTGCTTTTCGCTGGTTCTGCCGTCTCTGTGCGCACCCCCGAGCAGCATGGCTCTGTGCTGCCTGCTCTGAACTTCATCTGGTGAACGTGTGATTGGTGTGAGGATGAGTTTGTCTAGTGCCTCCCACTTGACATTGTGAGTCACCCAGGTTGAGGCTGGGAATAGAATTCATTCATTTTCATTGCCGGGTGAGAACCCACTGTAAAAGGTTTATCACAACTATTTCTGCATTCTGGATATTTGGGTTGTTTCCCTTTATTTTTTTTTTAGACAGAGTCTTGCTCTGTCGCCCAAGCTGGAGTGCAATGGTGTGATCTCGGCTCACTGCAGCCTCTCCCTCCCAGGTTCAAGTGATTCTCCTGTCTCAGCCTTCCTAGTAGCTGGGATTACAGGGGTGAACCACCATGCCCAGCTAATTTTTGTGTTTTTAGTAAAGACAGGGTTTCACATTTTGCCCAGGCTGTTTTCAAACCACTGGCCTCAGGTGATAACGCCCACCTCAGCCTCCTGAAGTGCTGGGATTATAGGCGTGAGCCGCCGTGCCCGGTTGGGTTGTTTCCATATATATGTATATTTGAGACAGGGTCTCCTTCTGTTGCCCAGGCTGGAGCGCAGTGGCACAATCACAGCTTACTGCAGCCTCAAGCCATCCTCCCGCCTCAGCCTCCCAGGTAGCTGGGATTATAGGAGCATGCCACCATGCCCAGCTAATTTTGTTTTTTTGTAGACATGTGGTCTCACCATGTTACCCAGGCTGATCTCAAACTCCTGGCCTCAAGTGATCCTCCTGCCTCAGCCTCCCAAAGTGCTGAGATGACAGGTGTGAGCCTTTGCACCCAGCCTGTTTTTCACGTTTTTTGTTTGTTTGTTTGTTTGTTTTGCTTTGTTTTACCATTACCAAAAATACTAACGTGGGTTGTGGACAATTTTGTCCATGTTTTCTGGCGTACATGGGTATGTTCTCCCGACACGATCCAAAGAATAGAAAGCTTGGTGATGGTGGATGTATATCCCCAGCTGCAGTAGTTTCTGCTACAACAGCTATCCCAGGTGGTTGTACCAATTTACATTGTACCAGCAGTGAAGGACGGCTCCAGCTGTTCCACATTTAGGTCATCTCTAGTACTGAAAATAGGCTATTCATGACTGGACAGTTTTTGGTAATCCTTTCAGGAAAGGAACCATAACACCTGTTTTGTTTTGTAGATACGGGGTTGCTGTGTTGCCCAAACTGGTCTTGAACTCCTAGACTAAAGCAATTCTCCTGCCTCTGCCCCGCTAAGTGCTGCGATTATAGGCATGAGTCATCAGGCCTGGCCATACTATTATTTTTTAAGCACAGATTCCTGAAACTGGAATCTAGAAACAACAGCTCCTTTAAATTGTTTTCTTAGTAGGGAGGGGCCTAAGAGCAGGGATTCCCTGGATGGTTGCTCAGGTTGTGCACTGTCCAAGAAATATAAACTATAAGGGGGCACCATTTACATCATCAACATAAATTATGTGAAAGCCTGAGGGTTGGCACAGAGATTCTAGAACTCCCAGCCAAGTTCTAGATGGTGGTGGGGGCCATGGGTTGTGAAATCTGCCCACACACCATGTGCATATGGCCAGAGGTAGATTTTTGTGAAGTGGTGCCAAGTGTGGGGCCACCGGGCTGCTGCTCACCAGAGTTTTAGAAGAAGCCCCTGGCAGAGCTGTTCACACTTTGCAGTTGGTACCATGCTTCAGTTCTCAGACACCTACCACTGTCAGTCCTGAATTTCTGCTGACTGGTGAGAGTGTAGTGGCAGCTTATTGTAGTCTTCTGCATTTTCCTGACGACTGAAGATATTAAACACCTTTTCATATATTTATTGGCCATTTGATTTTCCTTCTTTGTGAATTAGCTCTCTCAAATTATTTATTTATTTATTTTTAATTTTTTTTTTTTTTTTGAGACGGAGTTTAGCTCTTGTTACCCAGGCTGGAGTGCAATGGCGCGATCTCGGCTCACCGCAACCTCCGCCTCCTGGGTTCAGTCAATTCTCCTGCCTCAGCCTCCTGAGTAGCTGGGATTACAGGCACGCGCCACCATGCCCAGCTAATTTTTTTGTATGTTTAGTAGAGACGGAGTTTCACCATGTTGACCAGGATGGTCTCAATCTCTTGACCTCGTGATCCACCCGCCTCGGCCTCCCAAAGTGCTGGGATTACAGGCGTGAGCCACCGCGCCCGGCCCCTATTTATTTATGTACTTTTTCTTTTCCTTTCCTTTTCTTTCTTTTTTTTTTTCTTTAAGGTGGACTTTCGCTCTGTCACCCAGGCTGGAATGCTGTGGCATGATCTTGGTTCACTGCAACCTCTTCCTCCTGGGTTCAAGCGATTCTCCTGCCTCAGCCTCCTGAGTAGCGGGGACTATAGGCACACACCACCACACCCAGCTAATTTTTTTGTATTTTTAGTAGAGACAGGATTCTACCATGTTGGCCAGGCTGGTCTCCAACTCCTGACCTCAAGTGATCCACCCGCCTCAGCCTCCCAAAGTGCTGGGATGCAGGCGTGAGCCACAGTACCCCGCCTATTTATATATTTTTTTGTTTGAGATAGGATCTCGCTCTGTCACTCAGGCTGGAATGTGGTGGTATGATCGTGGTTCACTGCAGCCGTGACCTCCCAGGCTCAAGCAATCCCTCCAAATCAGCCTCCTAAGAGACTATAGGTGTACATCACTGTGCCTGGCCAATGTTTAAATTATTTTGTAGAGACGGGTCTCACTATGTTGCCCAGGCTGATCTCAAACTCCTGGGCTCAAGCCATCCTCCCGCCTTAGCCTCCCAAAGTGCTGGAGTTACAGGTGTGAACCACCCACCATGCCCGGCCTCTCTCTTTAAATTTAAAATGTTAATTTCTATCATAAAATAGTAAAATGCTACAAACTAATCATATTCTCATAGTTATAAAGAATCTTATAATCTTATAACTAAGACATGTTATAGGATTTTTGAAGTCTACCACATGGAGGTAGCCAGTGTTAACAGTTTAGTAAATATCCTTTTCAATCAGTTTCCTATCTTTATATAAATACATTAATATATGAAGACACATGTATATAATTTTTTAAACAAAAATAGAATCATGCTGTGTATATGTATCTATTGTAATTCAGTTTTAAGGATGCACTGTCGCTATTTAACCAATCCCCATTTATGGACATCTAGATTATTTCCATTTTAATTTAATTAATTAATAAATTAACTTTTGCTACTTATGGTATTGCAATAATATCTTCCATACTATATATATATTTTTTTTTGTTGTTGTTGTTTGTTTTGTTTTGTAGATACAGGGTTGCTGTGTTGCCCAAGCTGGTCTTGAACTCCTAAACTAAAGCAATTCTCCTGCTTCTGCCTCCCTAAGTGCTGGGATTACAGGCATGAGTCATCAGACCTGGCCATACTATTATTTTTGTAGGCACAGATTCCTGAAACTGGAATCTAGAGATAACAGCTCCTTTAAATTGTTTTCTTAGATGGGAGGGGCCAACCACCAGGGTGGTCTGTGTCGCCCGAGCCCTGCTGTGGCCTCTTGCTTCCTGAGGTGGGCAGACTTACTCAGAGCAACATTCTATATTCTATCCCTCTTTCTTTTTTTCCAGGACAGGGACGGCCAGTGAGCTTTGTCTTGGAGGTCAGGGAACTTGGCTTATCCCAGAGCAGCAAGTATAGCAGGCCCCAGTGGGCTGATCAGGGGAGGCTGAGAGCTTATGGGTACAGGTGAGAGTCTGCCGTAGGGGTAGAAGAGAGGCAGTTCAGTGCAGCTGCTGGGCCCTGATTAGGTTTCAGGCCTGAGACTGATGGCATCTCAGGCCCCGGACAGCAAGGCTGCTACTGGAGACAGCTGGATGAACGCATTCCTGGCCTCTCATGCCCCATGCTCCCTCCTCCTCAGATCTCCCTGGTGAGCCAGGAGCCCGTGCTGTTCGCCCGCTCTATCACAGACAACATCTCCTACGGTCTGCCCACCGTGCCCTTTGAGATGGTGGTGGAGGCCGCACAGAAGGCCAACGCCCACGGCTTCATCATGGAACTCCAGGACGGCTACAGCACAGGTGTGGAGCTGGGGGTGGCCACTCTCCCGGGCCCACAGGGTCACCCTCAGGGACATGACCCTCTGAGTTCAGCACTGCCCTCTGCCACCTGCTCTTTTTTGTAGAGATGGGATCCCGCTATGTTACCCAGGCTAGACTCAACCTCCTGGGCTCAAGCAATCCTCCTGCAATCCCCAAAGTGCTGGGACTACAGGAATGAGCCACTGTGCTCCAACTCAGCAAAGTATTTATTAAGTAAATTATTATAGAAGCCCATACACTGGAATATTATGCTGCTGGGAAAAAAGAGGAAGTAGAAGGAGGAGGAGGTGAAGGCAGAGGAGGAAGCAGCTCTCCATGTATCAGTATGGAAAAGTCACTGAGATATGGTACTAAGTGAAAAGAGCTGGTGCAGAATTTAAGGAGCTGTTTTTTTCCTATTCAAGTATCAGGGAGATAAAAATAACATGCTCATATTTGCATAAAGAAAGTCAACAAGGACATGTAAGCAACTAATGAAAGAAGTTTTGGTGGGAGCAGGACAGAACTAAAGATGGAGAAAGGACTTAAACTTTTTGTTATTTATAGTTTTATATATTTTTAGATTTTATTTTTCTGAGGCAGGGTCTTGCCTGTCACCCAGATGGGAGTGCAGTGGTGTGATCATGGCTCATTGCAGCCACAACCTCCTGGGCTCAAGCTATCCTCTGCCCCATTTTTGTATTTTTGTTGTAGAGATGGGGTCTTGCTATGTTGCCTAGGCTGGTCTCAAATTCCTGGGCTCAGATGCAATCCTCCTGCCTCAGCCTCCCAAAGTGCTGGGATTACAGGCATGAGCCATCATGCCCAACCTATATTTTTAGATATTTGAACCACATGAATAGCCCCTTTTCAATAATTAAATGTATACAGTGTATAGGGGATTGAGGAGATGTTGATCAAAGGATAAAAATTGGGGTTTTTTTGTTTTTGTTTTTGTTTTTTTGAGACAGTGTCTTGCTCTGTCGCCCAGGCTACGATTGCAGTGGCATGATCTTAGCTCACTGCAACCTCCGCCTCCTGGGTTCAAGCGATTCTCCTGCCTCAGCCTCCTGAGTAGCTGGGATTACAGGCAGGCGCCACCACACCTGGCTCATTTTTGTATTTTTAGCACAGACAGGGTTTCACCATGTTGGCCAGGCTAGTCTCGAACTCCTGACCTCAGGTGATCCGCCTGCCTCAGCCTCTTAAAGTGCTGGGATTACAGGCGTAAGCCACTGTGCTTGGCTTTTTGTTGTTGTTGTTGTTGTTGTTTAAATTGAGACAGACTCTGTCACCCAGGCTGGAGTGCAGTGGCACAATCTCAGCTCACTGCAACCTCTGCCTCCCAGGTTCAAGTTATTTTCCTGCCTCAGCCTCCTGAGTAGCTGGGATTACAAGTGCCCACCACCACGCCCAGCTAATTTTTTGGTGTTATTAGTAGAGATGGGTTTTCACCATGTTGGCCAGGCTGGTCTCGAACTCCTGACCTCAGGTGATCCATCCACCTTGGCCTCCCAAATTGATAGGATTTCAGGCGTGAGCCACCGTGCCTGGTCAGCTATAGTTAATAACAGTGTACTGTGTACTTGAAAATAGCTAAGAGAGTAGATTTTAAGTGTTCTCACTAAAGAAAAAGTGATAAATATGTGAGATAATGTTAACTGCCTTGATTTTGCTATTCCACAATGTGTACATATTTCAAAGCATCATGTTGTACACCATTAATTATGAACTATTTTCACTTGTCAATTTAAAAGAATTTTTAAATAGCATACCAAATATATTAATTTTCTTAAAAATTAACTCATTAATCTGAATTTAAGTGGTTCTAATAATTCATATATATATGTGTGTGTATATATATATATTTTTTTTTTTTAATTTTTTTTTTTGAGATAGAGTCTTGCTCTGTCACCCAGGCTTGAGTGCAGTGGCATGAACTCAGCTCACTGCAACCTCCATCTCCTGGGTTCAAGCAATTCTCCTGTGTCAGCCTCCCGAGTAGCTGAGATTACAGGTGTGCACCACCATGCCCAGCTAATTTTTTGTATTTTTAGTAGAGACAGGGTTTGACCATGTTGGGCAGGCTGGTCTCGAACTCCTGACCTTGTAATCTGCCCGCTTCAGCCTCCCAAAGTGCTGGGATTATAGGTGTGAGCCACTGCACCCAGCCCAATACATATATATTATTTTTAAATAATGTTTTAGAATTAAATAGAGGTGGTGGTTGTACAACATTGTGAATACACTAAATGCCACTGGATTATTCACTTTACAATGGTTATCTTTGTTATGTCAATTTTATCTCAATGAAAGAAAAATGAAATAATAAAGAGCTGGTGGCATGGCCAGGTTCAGTGGCTCTAACCTATAACTCCAGCACTTTGGAGGCCAAGGCAAGAGGATCGCTTGAGGCCAGGGGTTTGAGAACAGCTTGGGCAACATAGCGAGACCCTACCTCTACAGAAAAGTATTTGCAGTTAGCTAGGTGTGGTGGCATGCACCTGTAGTCTCAGTTACTCAGAAGGCTGAGGCTGGAGGATCACTTGAACCCAGAAGTTTGAGGCTGCAGTAAACAATGATTGTACTACTGCACTCTAGTATGGGTAAGAGAGTGAGACCCTGTCTCTAAAATAATAATTGACTCAATTTCCTATTGATGGTATTAATGGACATTTGAGTCAATTTGTTTTTATTTTTTGCAATAATAGCACTGTGAGTCATGCATGACCTGTGTCTGTGTTGTTGTGCATGGGAGAAAGTTGATCCGTGGGGAAAACTGGTCCAGGTGGGCTTGCTGGGCCTCAGGCTGCACATCTGTGGCGATGACACACAGCTTTGCACTGCTCAGACTCATAGACCGGGGTTGTCACTGCAGCTCTCACTGCGGACCTGAGGCTGGCTCCGCCTCCACTTCTCCAGGAAGCCTGGTGAGGGCCTGTCCCCTCACAGCCTCACCTGCACTGCGTGCTATCAGATGTTTGGGTTTCTGCCAAATGAATGGGTGAAGATTGGTAACTTGGTATCAATTTGCATGTAGGCTTAATCTGCATGCCCCTTATGAGTCGGGTGGAGGAACATCATTTCATGAGCTTTCAAGCTGCGGGTTCCAGCTGGCCCTTTCTGTGGCTGCAGGGCAGAAACTGTCACTCTTCCCCTGGGCTGCTCGGCCCCACCCCCTGCTAAATTGTCTCTGTGCCTCCACCATACAGAGACGGGGGAGAAGGGTGCCCAGCTGTCCGGTGGCCAGAAGCAGCGGGTGGCCATGGCCCGGGCTCTGGTGCGGAACCCCCCGGTCCTCATCCTGGATGAAGCCACCAGTGCTTTGGATGCCGAGAGCGAGTACCTGGTGAGTCACAGGGTGGCGGGCAGTGCCGGGACAGGAGCAGCTCCAGGGAGCCAGAACCCCCATCACCCAGCAGATGGGTGCTGAGAAGAGATGGGCCCCAGGGGCTCTCTCAGGCTATCAGCCTCCCAGCCTGGTGAATTGCTGGTGTTAAGAGTGTGGAGCCAGGGAGGAGGAGCCCCAGGGCCTGGCCACTCTGGGCCCAGCCTCCAGGATCTAGGCAGAGCTGTATGGTGTGGGGCAAGAGAAGGCGTCAGAATGAGGAGACCCGGGTCATGCACGGTGGGTCACGCCTGTAATCCCAGCACTTTGGGAGGCCGAGGCAGGCAGATCAGCTGGCCAACATAGTGAAACCCCATCTCTACTAAAAATACAAAAATTAGCCTGGTGCGGTGGCAGGTGCCTGTAATCCCAGCTACTCAGGCAGCTAAGGCAGGAGATTAGCTTGAACCTGGGAGGCAGAGGTTTCAGTGAGCCGAGCTGTGATTGCACCACTGCATTCCAGCCTTGGCGACAGAACGAGATTCCATCTCAGAAAAAAAAAAAAAAAGCCTGGGTGCAGTGGCTCACGCCTGTAATCCCTGTAATCCCAGCACTTTGGGAGGCCAAGGCGGGCAGATCATCTGAGGTTGGGAGTTCGAGACCAGCCTGACCAACATGGAGAAACCCTGTCTCTACTAAAAATACAAAATTAGCCAGGTGTGGTGGAACATGACTGTAAATGACTGTAATCTCGGCTACTTGGGAGGCTGAGGCAAGAGAATCGCTTGAACTCAGAAGGTGGAGGTTGCAGTGAGCTGAGATTACACCACTGCACTCCAGTCTGGGCAACAAGAGGGAGACTCTGTCTCAGAAACAAAACAAAACAAAAAACAAAAAAAAAAACCAGAATGGGGATACCTGGACTTGCAGCTCCGTCCTACAGTTTGTAACTGTGTGACCTTGAGCTGGTGCTTCCCCTGTGAGTCTCATTCTCACTGGTCAGGAGGGTCCAATCATGTATTTTGTAGATGGCTGGTGACCTCAGTCTATCCACGGATTGATTCATTTATTACAGACAGTTACTGAGCTCTTCCCAGGCACCAGGCACCATCCTGGGCACTAGGATTATCATGGTGGGCTGACCAGACAAAGACCCTTGTCCCCATGGAGGTTCCATTCCAGTGGGGAAGGCAGATAAGAAACCAGGAAATAAGCATGCGTTCACCCCGTGGCCTGTGCTGCAAAGCAAATGAAGCAGTCTTGGGACACCAGGAGATTGGGAGGGGTCACCGTTGTCAAACATAAACACAGCTGGGCACTAGCAAAAGCCGTGGAAACAGATTTTATGCAGTAACTCCCGACATTGGGGAAGGAGCCATGCTCCAATCCCAGTTTGGTGGTGACAGGCATTTTAAAGGGAGACTGAGGGGGTAGGGAGGGGAGCGGGCAGGGGCTCCCATGAAAACTAACAGTGAGTCCAGTGGACAGCCAGGAGGCTACCTGTGTCTAGCTGGCCATTTCAATGGAATGGCTTTCAGGTCCTTAAGAAAGACACTTCGGAGATGCAGGAGATCACATGCACATGTCAGAGGGACAGAGGAAGGGGTCACAGTTGTAAGCCCTTTTAAGTAAACACTCCAATAAAAAGAGGTTGGGGCCAGTCGGCAGGTGTTGACTAAAACAAACAGCAAATTCTCCCGGCCAAGCTGAGCTTTCTCAGGCAGGCACTTGAATGGGGGCTGTGGTCATCCCAGGGATACGGCTTTCTACTGCTAGAAGCCATGCTACAGATGGGTCACTTAGCACAGAGGTTTGCACGGTGCCATCATGTGCCAAGAGTTCTGTGGTTCTCACCATTAGAACCAAGGCCATCAGGTTCCATCTAAGCTGAGACATGAAAGGAAAGAAGCCAGTGGTGGGGAGTTCTAGGGGTAAGAGCATGCCCGGAGGAAGGGTCAGCAGGTACAAAGGCCTAGAGTGGGGAATGAGCTTGACAAGTTCAAAGCCAAAACATCACTGTGCTGGCAGGTGGGGGTTGAACGGAGAGAGGTGAGGATGAAGTCACAGGGAGGCAAACTTCTCAGCCTCTAGTAAGGAGTTTGGATTGCTTGTACAAATGAATAGGCTTTATTTTTGTTGTTGGTTTTCATTTGTTTTGAGACAGGGCCTGGCTCCGTCGCCCAGGCTGGAGTGCAGTGGCTCAGTCACAGCTTTCCTGGGCTTAAGCAATCCCCCAACCTCCCAGCCTCCTGAGTAGCTGGGACTACAGGTGCATGCCACCACACATGGCTAATTTTTGGTAGAGATGTGGTTTCACCCTGTTGGCCAGGCTGGTCTCAAACTCCTGAGCTCAAGGGATTCCCCTGCCTCGGCCTCCCAAAGTCCTGGGATTACAAGTGTAAGCCACTGCTTCCAGTGGCTTTATTTTTTAGACCAATTTTTGGTTTAAAGAAAATTAAACAGAGGCTAGGCGCGGTGGCTCACACCTGTAATTCTGGCACTTTAGGAGGCCACTGAGGGAGAATGGCTTGAGGCCAGGAGTTTAAGACCAGCCTGGGTAACATAGTGGGACACCCATCTCTGCAAAAAAATACAAAAATTAGCTGGGCATGGTGGTGTTTGCCTGTGGTCCCAGCTACTTGGAAGGCTGAGGCAGGAGGATCCCTTGAGGCCAGGAGGTTGAGGCTGCAGTGAGCTGTGATTGCGCCAATTGCACTCCACCTGGGCCAAAGAGCAAGACCCTGTCTCAAAAATTAAAAAAATTAAAAAGAGGGAGGCTGAGCACTTGAGAACAGGAGTTCGAGACCAGGTTGGCCAGCATAGCGAAACCCTGCCTCTACTAAAAATACAAAACAAAGTTAGCCAGGCATGATAGTCTGCACCTGTAATCCCAGCTACCCAGGAGGCTGAGGGATGAGAATCGATTGAACCTTCGAGGTGGAGGTTGTAGTGAGTCGAGATCACACTACTGCACTCCAGCCTGGGTGACAGATCAAGACTTAGTCTAAAAAAAAAATAAAAAAGGAGGGAGAAGGGAAGGGTCAGAAGACTGGAGAGTGAGGGTAGGCCTGATCCCTCATTCACCAAGTTCCTCCATGTGTCTGGTCCTGAGCTCTGTCTCCCTTCAAGAAAAACCCAGGAAACTGGCCATCCTTTGTGAACTGAGCCTCAGAGAGGTTAAGCATCAGCCCATAGGCGGGGGTGTGGAGAGCGGTTGCGGGTGGGGCATCCGTGCCATGCAAGCCAGGCCCCCACTGTCCCCGCAGATCCAGCAGGCCATCCATGGCAACCTGCAGAAGCACACGGTTCTCATCATCGCGCACCGGCTGAGCACCGTGGAGCATGCGCACCTCATTGTGGTGCTGGACAAGGGCCGCGTGGTGCAGCAGGGCACCCACCAGCAGCTGCTGGCCCAGGGAGGCCTCTATGCCAAGCTGGTGCAGCGGCAGATGCTGGGGCTTGAGCCCACTGCGGACCTCACAGCCAGCCACAAGGAGCCTGTGGCCAACGGCAGTCACAAGGCCTGATGGGCAGCCCCTGCTTCTCCTGGCGGGGCAGAGGCCCTGGTGCCTGCCCAGCAGATGTGCCCACAGAGGCAGCCCCCAGCTGCCCTCTGAGCCCAGGCCTGCAGCACTGGAGGGCGACCTGCCATGTCCTATGGATCACCGCTTCCTGCATCCTGCCCCTGGTCCCCATCCCATTCCCAGGGCACTCCCTTACCCCTGCTGCCCTGAGCCAACCCCTCACGGACCTCCCCCGCCTCCTAAGCAAAGGTAGAGCTGCCTTTTTAAACCTAGATCTCACCAGGGTTTTTACTGCTTGGTTTGAGGCACCCCAGTCAACTCCTAGATTTCAGAAACCTTTTTCTAATTTGGAGTAATGGCAGGCACATTCACCAAGATGTTCTAGAAACTTCTGAGCCAGGAGTGAATGGCCTTTCCTTAGTAGCCTGGGGGATGTCAGACTAGGCCTCTCCCCTTTGCCCCTCCAGAGAAGGGGCTTCCCTGTCCCAGAGGGAGACACGGGGAACGGGATTTTCTGTCTCTCCCTCTTGCCAGCTATGTGAGTCCGGCCAGGGCAGGTGGGGAGTGTGGAGGCTGTCTGTCTGCCATCACCCGCTGCCAATCTAAGCCAGTCTCACTGTGAACCACACAAAACCTCAACTGGGGGAGTGAGGGGCTGGCCAGGTCTAGCGGCGCCTCCGGGGTGCTCCCAGCCCGGCACCCGGCGCTTTTGCCCCTCGTCCGCCCACCCCCAGCTGGCAGCCTCCCTCCCCATGCCCACCCCTGCACTCTGCTGTCTGGAGGCCCTGTGGATGTTCATGAGATGCGTTCTGTTCTCTCGTTGGTGGATGGGATGGTGGCAAAGCCCAGGGTCTGGCTTTGCCGGATGTTGCAACATGTTGGGAGAACCGGGTCAATAAAGTGTACTACCTCTGACCCCTGACCTCTGACTTCTGCTTGGGCCAGCAGCAGCATCACCCAGGTACATTTTCCACTAGACCAAAGCTCTCCTTTCAGCCGTCCCTGGTGGAGGTGCAGAGAGACTTTGGGTGGCCCAGGGCCTCCCCCCATGTCCAGGAGCCCCATCTGCGCTCCTCCCATCACAGGGTCTCTGGTGCAGACATTCCTGTCTGTCTCCACGGGGATTGCGCAGAGGGATACAGACGTCTCCTCAAAATCCCAGGGGCTTCTGTGCTTCCTGGCCAGCAAATGCCACCTGTTCTTTTCCTTCAAGGTCCAGGCACCCAACACCCACCCCAGTCCATGCAGCAGAGAAACGTCACCCAGCGGGACCACTCAGTCAGCGAGGAGGGGTAGGCCCGGACACAGGAAGACCCCTGCGGTTGTTCTTACTTGCTGAATTGTGAAGAAGTCTGGGGCCCCAGAAGGAGGGCTTTGTGCCAACTGGTAGAGTAGTATTTCAATATTTTTGTTTGTTTGTTTTTTGAGACAGACTCTTGCTCTGTTGCCCAGGCTGGAGTGCAGTGGCACAGTCCTGGCTTACTACAACCTCCACGTCCTGGGTTCAAGTTGTTCTCCTGCCTCAGCCTCCCAAGTAACTGGGACTACAGGCACCCACCACCACACCTGGCTAATTTTTGTGGGGTTTTTTTTGTTGTTTTTGAGACAGAGTCTCAGTCTATCTCCCAGGCTGGAGTGCAATGGCATACTCTTGGCTCACTGCAACCTTCCGCTCCCAGGTTCAAGCAATTCTCCTGCCTTAGCCTCCCAAGTAGCTGGGATTACAGGTGTACATCACCACGCCCAGCTGATTTTTGTATTTTTAAGTAGAGACCAGGTTTCACCGTGTTAGTCAGGCTGGTCTCGAAACCCTAACCTTGTGATATGCCTGCCTCAGGCTCCCAAAGTGCTGGGATTACAGGCGTGAGCCACTGCGCCTGGCTAATTTATATATGTTTTAATAAAGATGGGCTTCACCATGTTGGCCTGCCTGGTCTGGAACTCCTGACCTCAGATGATCTGTCTGTTTGGCTTCCCAAAGTGCTGGGATTATAGGCATGAGCCACTGAACCTGGCCAGCCTTGCCTTTCTCTTACAAAAACACTTGTCACTGGATTTAGGGGCCACCTAGGTAATCCGGGCTGCTCTTGTCTGGAGATCCTTGACTTCACTGCATCTGCAAAACTTTTTTCTAAATATGGTCACTTCACAGGTTCGGGGGTTTGACAAGGGAATCTTTCGGGGGCCACCACTCAGCCTGGTATAAAGGGGAACTTGCAACCCTGGTTAGAATTAACCTCAGGACTTCTGTTTGATTTTAGGAAGCAGGAGGTTAAGTGTTTGGAGACTTAACATAACTTCAGATGTTTCCAGAGAAGTTGGAAATTCCCATTTTCATGCGCGATCAGCTGTTTTTTTACCTATTGAGCCAATGTTGCTGCTCTGACAAAACCAAAGATGAACAAAGCACACGTGTGGGGTGGTCTTCAGCCTGTGGGCTCTAGTTTGCAGCTTCGGTGTTGGACCTTCCTGCTCTGCAAAGTCCCTGCCAAGGGGCTTCCTGGCCCCAGCCCAGCCCTGTTCCGGTCTAAGCTCCTCTCCCGTTTCCCATCTTTTCTCATCCCTCCACGCGCAGGCTGAGAATGGAGTCAGCTCCAGCCCCTTGATTTGTAAACCCACACCCAAAAGTGGGCCTTGGGAGGCAAAAGAGCCTTCCAGAGACCGAGCTAGCTGCTTTTTAGAAGGTACCTAGGATTTTTTTTAAGTTAATGTTTAATTTTGGAATAATTTTAGATTTACAGAAAAGTCTCAAGACAATACAGAAAGTTCCCGCATGTGCCTCACAGCTTATCCATCTCTTAAAATCCCGCAGTACTGGGGTGCATTTGTCACAACTGGAAAACCAACACGGCGCGTCACTATCCGTGAAACTGCCAGCTGTACTTGTGTATCACTAGTGTCCTCACTAATGTGCTCTTTTTTTCCCAGGGTCCCACGTGACGTTTAAGACAGGAGTGTTGTTTGTTTGGCTGGTTGTTTTGAGACAGGATCTTGCTCTGTCACCCGGACTGCAGTGCAGAGGTGCGATCACAGCTCACTGCAGCCTCAACCTTCTGGGCGCAAGTGATCCTCCCACCTTAGCCTTCAGAGTCACTATCAGTGAAACTGCAAGCTGTATTTGTGTGTCACTAGTTTTCTCACTAATGTCCTCTTTCTATTCTGTGTCTCAGAGTAGCTGGGACTACAGGTGCAGGCACACACCACCAAGCTCAGCTAGTTTTTTTTTTTTTTTTTTGGTAGAGACACGGCCTTGCTTTGTTGAATAGGCTGGTCTGGAACTCCTGGCCTCAAGCAATCCTCCCGCTTCAGGCTCCCAAAGTGTTGAGATTATAGGTGTGAGCTTCCATACCGGGCCAAAGATATAATGTTTTCTTTTGTTTTTTGTTTGTTTGTTTTTGAGACAGGATCTCTCTCTGTCGTCCAAGCTGGAGTGCAGTGATGCGATCTTGGCTCACTGCAACCTCTGCCTCCCTGGTTCAAGCGATTCTCCTGCCTTAGCCTCCTGAGTAGCTGGGACTACAGGCAACCACCACCATGCTCAGCTAATCTTTTTGTATTTTTCATAGAGACAGGGTTTCACCAGGTAGGCCAGGCTGGTCTCGAACTCCTGGCTTCAAAGAATTTACCTGCTTCAGCCTCCCAAAGTGCTAGGATTAGAGGTGTGAGCCACCGCGCCTGGCCTAATGTTTTTAAAATTGTTTTTATTGCAGCAACTTGCAGATAACATATAAGTTATCATTAGGGAAATCTAGTACATTAATGATGTTGTGTAACCATCATGATTACCTAGTTCCAGGACATTTTCATCACTCTAACAGAAAGCCCTATACACATTAACAGTCACTCCCAGTTCTGCCTCCGCACAGCCCCTAGCCACCAGCAATCTAAAATCTGGCTCTATAGATTGGCCCTTCTGGCTTCTTCACGTACATGGAACCCTATACTACGTGCCCTTTCATGTCTGGCTTCTCTCGTCACCTGTGCAAGGTCCAACCGTCTTGTGTCATGAATCAGCACTTCATTCCTTTTTATGGCTGAGTAATATCCTATCGTATGGCTTGCCACATTTTGTTTATCCATTCATCCATTGATAGATATTTGGGCTATTTCCACCTTTGGGCTATTGTGAATAGTGCTGCTGGGCACATTCATGTTTTTTGTGGAAGTCTGCATTCACCTCTCTTGGGTAGATTCCCGGGAATGGAATTGCTGGGTCCCATGGGAACTCTGTGCTCAACCTTTTGAGGAACTGCCAGCCTGTCTTCTACAGCAGCTGCACCATTTTGCATTCCCACAAGCAATGCACGAGGATTGCAGTTTCCCCACATCCTCACCAACACTTGTTATTTTTTGGTTTTGTTTTTGTTTTGAATTATCAGCACCCAGGGCCAGGCTCACCCCTGTAATCCTAGCCCAAGTTTAAGACCAGCCCTGGGCAACACGGTGAAACCCCATCTCTACTAAAAATACAAAAAATTAGCTGGATGTGGTGGTGCACACCTGTGGTCTCAGCTGTTCATGAGGCTGAAGTGGGAGAATTGCTTGAACCTGGGAGGCGGAGGTTGTGGTGAGCCGAGATCGTGCCACTGCACTTCAGCTTGGGTGACAGAGTGAGACCCTGTCTCAAAAAGAAAATGCGGGATTCCCTTGTTCAAAAATTAAGAATTTCAAGAGGGCAACCAGAGCATAAAGTCAAGCATGGGGCCTTCCAAGCATGGGGCCTTGTACAGTGGCATAGGCTGTGTGCCCAGAGAGCTAGCACTGCCTTCATCTTCTCCCTACTCCTGAGTCTGGGTGGTCAGGACCTCCAGGCTGATCTTGAACTCCAGACCTCAAGTGATCAGCCCACCTTGACCTCCCAAAGTGCTGGGATTATAGGCTTGAGCCACAACGCCTGGCCACATTTTCATTTTGTACTGGGCTCTGCAAATTTTATCCTGGTCCTGGGTAGCTGTCCCAACTGGAGGCAGGGTCTGGGGAGGCCTTCTCATCCTTGGCATCTTGGGGGAGGGGCTGTTTTTGTTTTTATTTTATTTTATTTTATTTTATTATTATTATTTTTTTGAGACGGAGTTTTGCTCTTGTTACCCAGGCTGGAGTGCAATGGCGCGATCTCGGCTCACCGCAACCTCCGCCTCCTGGGTTCAGGCAATTCTCCTGCCTCAGCCTCCTGAATAGCTGGGATTACAGGCACGCGCCACCATGCCCAGCTAATTTTTGGTATTTTTAGTAGAGACGGGGTTTCACCCTGTTGACCAGGTTGGTCTCGATCTCTCGACCTCGTGATCCACCCGCCTCGGCCTCCCAAAGTGCTGGGATTACAGGCTTGAGCCACCGCGCCCGGCCTTGTTTTTATTTTATTTTTAAAAATTTGGCCGGGCATGGTGTGTCACGCCTGTAATCCCAGCACTTTGGGAGGCTGAGGTGGGCGGATCACCTGAGACTGAGAGTTGGAGACCAGCCTGACCAACGTGGAGAAACACCGTCTCTACTAAAAATACAAAATTAGCCGGGTGTGGTGCATGCCTGTAATCTCAGCTACTCGGGAGGCTGAGGCAAGAGAATCGCTTGAACCCGGGAGGCAGAGTTTGCAGTGAGCTGAGATTGTGCCACTGCACTCCAGCCTGGGCAACAAGAGCACAACTCGGTCTCAAAAATAAATAAATAAATAAATAAAGAAGAAGAAGAAAATAATTTTGTAGTATCAGGCTCTTGCTATGTTGCCTAGGCTGGACTTGACCTCCTGGACTCAAGGATCGTCCCATCTTGGCCCCCAAAAGTGCTGGGATTTCAGGCATGAGCCACTGCACCTGGGCCTGTTTTGTTTTTTAAATTGGAAACATTTGAAAAGCACAGAGAATTCTACAACCAGCACCCTGCTGCCTTCTCCCAGCTCATCAGCATGAGCCTTTCCCACCAGGCAAAGCCCTGGCTACGGCCCGTCCCCTATCTCCGACTGCCCCTCCCTGTCCTGAGCTGGTCTTAGAAGCTGAATGAGGGCGTCAGGTAGCTGAAGAGTCTTCTAAATGGTTGGTCTCAGCGGACTCTGCCCCACCATGTGTGTGGGGAGCAGGCCGTTCACCTCACTGGGATCAAAGTCAGAGTCCATTCTCCTCATCAGGGCTGACAGGCACAGTTTCGCAGGTTGTGGCCTGCATAAGCATGCCTGGCTATGAGGGTGAGCTCACATTCACACCACTATGTTCAAAACCTTCTATCAGGCTGGGCGTGGTGGCTCACGCCTGTAATCCCAGCACTTGGGGAGGCCAAGGTGGATGGATCACTTGAGGTCAGGAGTTTGAGATCAGCCTGGCCAATATGGTGAAACCTCATATCTACTAAAAATACAAAAATTAACCGGGCATTGTGGCATGCACCTGTAGTTTCAGCTACCTGGGAGGCTGAGGCAGGAGAATCACTTGAACCCGGGAGGCAGAGGTTGCAGTGAGCCAAGATCGTACCATTGCACTCCAGCCTGGGTGACAGAGGGAGCCTCTGTCTCAGGAAAAAAACAAACAAACAAAAAACAGGCCGGGCGCAGTGGCTCACGCCTGTAATCCCAGCACTTTGGGAGGCCGAGGTGGGCAGATCACCTGAGGTCAAGAGTTCGAGACCAGGCTGGGCAACGTGGCAAAACCCTATCTATACTAAAAACACAAAAATTAGCTGGGCGTGGTGGTGGGTGCCTATAGTCCCAGCTACTTGGGAGGCTGAGGCAGGAGAATCACTTGAAGCCAGGAGGCAGGGGTTGCAGTGAGCCGAGATCTTGCCATTGCACCCTAGCCTGGGTGACAGAGTGAAATTTTTTCTCAAAAACAAACTAACTCTCGGGGGCTGGTGCACTCCGTGCTGTACATGGTCCACACGGAGAACACAGGAGAGAGATGGAACCAGCTGGGTGACATTAGGGAGCAGTGGGAACGGTGGTGAACTGGGGACCTGATTCCTCCTTTAACTGAGTCACTGGCTGCTCTGACCAGCCAGCTCCCACCATGAGGAAATGGAGACCGAACAGGTCTTCCCATTTTTCAAGGGAAGTCAGCAAACCACTTCTTTTTGTGCAGTCTCCCATGTGTGCTACAAGCATCAAATTCAAACTTTCATAACCACAAATAGGCCAATGAAACAAGTCCTTTGCCTCTGGTTTGTCACCTCAGGTTTATGTCTATTTTATTTTTTTGAGATAAGGTGTCACTCCATTGCTCAGGCTGGAGTGCAGTGGTACAATCTTGGCTCATTGCAACCTCTGCCTCTCCTAGCTCAGGTGATCCTTCCACCTGTCAGCCTCCTGAGAAGCTGGGACTAAAGGTACATGCCACCATGCCTGGCTAATTTTTGTTTTTTTTGTTTTTGTTTTTGTTTTTTTTTCAGAGATGGGCTTTTGCCCTGTTGCCCAGGTCTCAAACTTCTGGGCTCAAGTGATCCACCTGCCTCAGCCTCCTGGAGTGCTGGCATTACAGGCGTGAGCCACTGTCTGGCCTACCCACTTTAGCTCTCCACAAAACAATTAAAAATTAGCCAAACATGGTGGCATGCACCTGCAGTCCCGGCTAGTCAGGAGGCTGAGGTGGGAGGATCACTTGAGCCTGGGAATTCAAGACTGCAACGGGCTGTGACTGTGCCCCTGTGCTCCAGCCTGGGTGACAGAGCAAGACTCTGACTCAAAAAAAAAAAAAAAAGTTACTGAGGCAGTTTAAACTTAGAAGTACGTTCATCTGCAGTTGTTACTTGGTGAATAAACTTGTGCATATACATCTGTGTGTTTATATATATTTTTTGGTCTTGAACGCATAGCCTCGCCTCCTCAAGCACCAGGACAACTGGCCCGAGCCACCATGGCTCCCATATATATATATATGTATATATATATATATATATTTTTTTTTTTGAGAGACAGTAAACATTTCACCAGCATACCACTCTCATATTACTGTTTTCATAGCGCTGCCTATCTGCAATTATTATTATTATTATTTTGAGCAAAGTCTCACTCTGTCACCCAGGCTGGAGTGCAGTGGCATAATATCAGCTCACTGCAACCTCCACCTCCTGGGTTCAAGGATTCTCTTGCCTCAGCCTCCCAAGTAGCTGGGATTACAGGCATCTGCCACCATGCCCAGCTAATTTTTGTATTTGTATTTTTAAAGTAGAGAGCGGTTTTCACCATGTTGGTCAGGCTGGTCTCGAACTCCTGACCTCATGATCTGCTTGCCTCGGCCTCCCAAAGTGCTGGGATTACAGGCGTGAGCCACCGTGCCCGGCTGCTGCAATTATTTTTTTTTTTTACTTCATTTTGTTTATTTGTTTACTCTGTCATTGTTTCTCTCCCACATTAGATTTTGTCTTGGTCACTGCTGTCTCCCCCATTGCCTAGAACAGTGGCTGACACATAGTATGTGCTCAGTAAACAGCCATTAAAGAAATAATTGAGCTATGCATAGAGGCCCGTGCCTGTCATTCCAGCTACTCGGGAGGCTTAGGTGGGAGGATCGCTTGAGACCACGAGTTTGAGGCTGCCATCGGCTATGATTGTGCCACTGCACTGCAGCCTGGGCAACAGAGCATGACTCTGTCTCTACAAAACTTGAAAAAGAAAGGAATGATTGAAATCTTGGACACATTGTAACATAGTGTGAAAACTATGAACACAGTCCAATCACCTCATTTAACGGACAGGGAAACTGAGGCCCAGAGAAAAGAAATGACTTCAGGGTTATAAATGTATTTAGCAAAATGGCCAAGGCTGGAACCTAGGACCCCATGCTCCCTGCTGCTGCCTTCATCTGGAGAATGTATTTCAGTTTCCAGCTCGCCAGGTTGGACCCAGCCCAAGTACAATGGCTGGTGCAGCTGCCGAGCCATGAGAGGTCCCTGAGGTGTCTTGGGGTCCTAGGGGCCCACAGGGACCCTGGCGGTGACTTTGGGTGAAGATGTGCACGAGGAACCTTGCGGGGCAGAGCCCCTTCCCCATGCCCCCTGCTGTCTGCTGCAGCTCCCCTGTCGACAGGACTGGTCTGAGTCAACCCCGCCCTGTGTCCGGAGGTTCAAAAGCCACACCTGAGAAAATGGAAACAGCATGCAGGAGGGTTACGCCCGATGGCCCTGGCTCTTCAGGCTTTTGTTCCAGAACTTTTGGGGTCAGAAGCCCCTTGGAAATTTGATGAAAATTCTAGAAACTCTCCCCAGAAAAGTCCCCATGCACATAAAGCATTGTATGCGATTTGTGGGAAATGTGTGGTATTTTATGATTCCTCTGTCAGGGGCCCTGAGTTGAGGACTGTGGATCCACCGGGATTAACAATGAAGAATTTAAGAATTAGCCAATAAGAAGTATTGGCGTGAGGTAGGACACAGTGGTGCCTGCCTGTAGTTTCAGCTACTCAGGAGGTTGAAGCGGGAGGATTGCTTGAGGCTGGGAGGTCGAGGCAGAAGTGAGCCATGATTGCACCACTGCACTCCAGCCTGGGCAACAGAGTGACACCTTGTCTCAAGAAAAAAAAGTGCTGAGCACTGTGGCTCACAACTGTAGTCCCAACACTTTGGGAGGCTGAGCCAGGTGGATCACTTGAGTCTAGGAGTTCAGGACCAGCCTGGGCAACATAGTGAGACCCCCTCCCCCACCGCCATTTCTACTAAAAACTAAAAAAAAAAAGAAAAATTAGCCAGATGTGGTGGCATGTGCCTATAGTCTCAGCTACTTCGAAAGCTGAAGTGGCAAAATCACTTAAGGCCAGGAGTTTGAGGCTGCAGGGAGCCCATAATTGCAACACTGCACTCCAGCATGGTGGTGATAGAGAGAGACCTTCTCTCTAAATAAAACAATAAAAATAATAGATTGAAAGTCTACACAACCAAGTCATGTGGGGGTTTGTCTGGGGATTCGAAACAACAGCATAAAGATATGCAATGCTTTACTTTTTATTTGTATTTTTTTTGAGACCAAGTCTTGCTCTGTCACCCAGGCTGGAGTGCAGTGGTGTGATCTCAGCTCACCGCAACCTCTCCTCCCAGGTTCAAGTGATTCTCCTGCCTCAGCCTCCCGAGTAGCTGGGACTACAGGTGTGCACCACCACTCCTGGCTAATTTTTGTATTTTTAGTAGAGACGGTGTTTCACCATGTTGGGCAGGGTGGTCTCCATCTCCTGACCTTGAGATCTGCCCACCTTGGCCTCCCAAAGTGCTGGGATTATAGGCATGAGCCACCGTGCCTGGCCCAGTGCTTTACTTGTTTAAGAATAAAAATACAAGGCCGGGCGCGGTGGCTCAAGCCTGTAATCCCATCACTTTGGGAGGCCGAGGCGGGTGGATCATGAGGTCAAGAGATCGAGACCATCCTGGTCAACATGGTGAAACCCCGTCTCTACTAAAAATACAAAAAATTAGCTGGGCATGGTGGTGCGTGCCTGTAATCCCAGCTACTCAGGAGGCTGAGGCAGGAGAACTGCCTGAACCCAGGAGGCGGAGGTTGCGGTGAGCCAAGATCGCGCCATTGCACTCCAGCCTGGGTAACAAGAGCAAAACTCCGTCTCAAAAAAAAAAAAAAAAAAAAAAGAATGAAAATACAGATTTGGCTGGGCATGGTGGCTCATGCCTGTAATCCCAGCACTTTGGGAGGCCGAGGCAAGTGGATTACTTGAGGCCAAGAGTTCAAGACCAGTCTGGCCAACATGGTGAAACCCGTCTCTACTAAAAATACAAAAATTAGCCGGGCGTGGTGGTGCGCACCTGTAGTCCCAGCTACTCGGCAGACAGAGGTTGCAGTGAGCTGAGATTGCACCACTACACTCCAGCCTGGGCGACAGAGTGAGACTCCTTCTCAAAAAAATAAATAAATAAAGCCCATATTTCTTAAAAAAAAAAAAAAAAAAAAAAAGACTCAAAGCAAAGAGAGGAAATTGTTAGCAAAGGCTTGTGCTGAGCGGTGTTTCCATGTGTTTGTTACATTGTTCTGTGTGCATTTCTGAATACCAGAATTTTCTTCAGGGGTGGGGGAGGGGATACTGTAAACAAACTAAACAAACCCTGGTGTGATAAGTGCGGCTGTGTCCCGGGAAGACTTCCTGGGAGAAACGGAAAGCAGCTGTTCTGACTTCTGTTGACTGAAAATAGAAGTCATTAAGCCACCCAACAGCAAGCCAGCGCATCCGCCCAGAACCTGGCCCAGACCTGAGCGGCCACTGGGCCGCCTCCACCTCCTCCCTCCCAAGCCCGATTTATTCACTGAGCCCAGCCGCAAGCAGGGGCCTGGCATTCTAGACAATTCCACAGAGAATAAACTGGAATCCAGCACTGACACAGCCATTGCTGCTGACGGTTTGTTTCCGGCCCCAGGTAAGGAAGCTGTTATCATTTCAAATAATAATACGGAAAGTTTTAAAATTTTTTGTTGTGGCTGAGGGAGCTCAGAAGGAGGTTTTTTTGTTTTTTGAAACCGAGTCTCGCTTTGTCGTCCAGGCTGGAGTGCAATGGCGTGATCTTGGCTCGCTGTAACCTCCATCTCCTGGGTTCAAGCTCGCTGTAACCTTCATCTCCTGCCTCGGCCTCCCGAGTAGCTGGGACTACAGGCCACCACATCTGGCTAATTTTTCTGTATTTTAATAGAGATGAGGTTTCACCATGTTAGCCAAAATGATCTCTATCTTCTGATCTTGTGATCCGCCTACCTCGGCCTCCTAAAGTGCTGGGATTACAGGTGTGAGCCACTGCGCCCGGCCAAGGTTAATTTTTTAATGTTTGCCTTTTTTTTTTTAGATGGAGTCTCACTCTGTGGCCCAGGCTGGAGTGCAGTGGCACTATCTCAGCTCATCATAACCTCCACTCCATAGGTTCAAGTGATTCTCCTGCCTCAGCCTTCCGAGTAGCTGGGATTACAGGCATGTGCCACCACACCCAGCTGATTTTTATATTTTTAGTAGAGATGGGGTTTCACCATGTAGGCCAGGCTGGTCTCACCTCAGGTGATCGACCTGCCTCAGCCTCCCAAAGTGCTGGGATTACAGGCATGAGCCACTGTGTCCAGCCAACATTTGCTTTTTAAATTGTGGTAAAATATACATAACATAAACTATTGCATTTATTATTGTTGTTATTTTTTAGAGACAGGGTCTTGCTCTGTTGCCCAGCCTGTAAGGCAGTGGTACCATCATAGCCCACTGAAGCCTTGAAATTCTGGGCTCAAGCAATCCTCCTGCCTCAGCCTCCTATGGGACTACAGGCTGTGCCATCATGCCTGGCTAATTTTTAGATTTTCTGTAGAGACAGGGTTGTCGTTATATTGCCCAGGCTGGTCTTACACTCCTAGTCTGAAGTGATCCATCTGCCTCAGCCTCTCCAAGTGCTGGCATTACAGGTGTGAACCACGATGCCCGGCCCACTTTATGTGACTTTAATGCATTTAACCCTCACAACACATCCATCAGGCAGCTACTATGGTTAATACCATTTTTTCAAGAAAGAAAAATGAGGCTGGGCACGGTGGCTCACGCCTGTAATCCCAACACTTTGGGAGGCTGAGGCGGGCAGATCACGAGGTCAGGAGATCAAGACCATCCTGGCTAACATGGTGAAACCCCGTCTCTACTAAAAGTACAAAAGCTGGGCGTGGTGGTGGTGGGCGCCTGTAGTCCCAGCTACTTGGGAGGCTGAGGCAGGAGAATCACTTGAACCAAGGAGGCGGAGGTTGCAGTGAGCCAAGATGGTACCACTGCACTCCAGCCTGGGTGACAGACTCCATCTCAAAAAAAGAAGAAAAAAATACGAAAAAGAAAAGTAAGATTAAGTAACCTGCAAGAATTAAGTAACCACAGCACTGGGAGCTTCACACAGGCAGCTTGAATGCCTGAACTCTGAACTGGAGTCCTTAACCTTTTCTGTAGACTGTAGACAGGTTTATATGTTTATCTAATCTCCACCCAAATTCTTTTCCACCTTTGCCTTTTTTGTTTGTTTGTTTTGTTTTTTCTTGGCAATTGTCAGGAAGGGCTGCCTGCCTGAGTCACTAACAGGAAAGGGCTGAGAGAGAAGCATTGCCAATGGTTTCACTTCACTGCTTTTTATTCTTTCCTCAAAGAGGAGGAAGTGGACCATTTAAACGGGTGAGTTGGCCAGGCGTGATGGCACACACCTGTAATCTTAGTACTCTGGGAAGCCAAGATGGGCGGATCACCTGAGGTCAGAGTTTGAGACAAACCTGGCCAACATGGTGAAACCCTGTCTCTACGAAAAATACAAAAATTAGCTGGGCGTGGTGGGGAAGCTGAGGCAGGAGAATCACTTGAACCCAGGAGGCGGAGGTTGCCGTGAGCCAAGACCGTGCCTGTGAACTCCAGCCTGGGTGACAAAGTGAGACTCCATCTAAAATAAATAAATGAATACAAGTGAGTAGCCACCTGGGGGGAGGTCCTAACAGCAACCTGAGGTGACAATGACAGTGTCTCACATTGTTACAGCTCTTTACCTTTGACTACCTGAGATCAGTCATTCAGCAAGCATTTATCGAGAAATTCTGTCTACCAGGCACTGTGCTAGGCTGTAGGTCACGGTTTAGAAGAAGAGGTGTGAGATCACGTATGTCCTAATGGATACTAAACCCCAGACGGTGCAAAGATGGCGGCAGACAAGAAAGTGATTTGGGAGAGGAACCCAGACACTGTCTGAGCTGGGGTGGTCTGAGGAGGTGACATGGGAGCTGAGCCCTGAATGACCAGGAGGCAGAGGAAAGAATGACGCTAACTAACCACAGTCTGGCACTTCCTCAAAAAGCTGAACATGGACCTGGGAACAGTTACTCATGGTTGTAATCCCAGCACTTTGGGAGGCTGAGGTGGGAGGATTGCTTGAGGCCAGGAGTTTGAGAACAGCCTGGGCAACATAGTGGGACCCCATCGCTACAAAAATTAAAAAATTAGCCAGGTGTGGTAGTACACACCGGTGGTCCCTGCTACCTTGGTGGCTGAGGCAGGAGGATCCTTTGAGCCCAAGGATCCTTTGAGGATGCAGTGAACCATGATGGTGCCATTGCACTTCAGCCTGGATGGCAGAGTGAGACCTTGTCTCTAGAAACAATAAAATAGGCTGGGTGCCGTGGCTCATGCCTCTTATCCCAGCACTTTGGGAGGCCAAGGCAGGCAGATCACCTGAGGTCAGCAGTTCGAGACCAGCCTGGCCAACATGGTGAAACCCTGTCTCTACTGAAAATACAAAACTTAGTCGGGCTTGTGGCGTGCACCTGTAATCCCAGCTACCCAGAAAGCTGAGGCAGGAGAATGACTGGAACCCGGGAGGCGGAGGCTGCAATGAGCCGAGATCACACCACTGCACTCCAGCCTGGGTGACAGAACAAGACTCCATCTCGAAAAGTAAATAAATAATAATAATGAAATAAAGACAAAAAATACAAACAATGCAATGTATGAATGGATAAACAAACTACGAACTGTGGTATCTGCCTAGTCGGGGGTAGTATCAGCTGCAGAAAGGACTCAAGTCTTGGTTCGTGCTCCAACATAGAGGGACCTTGATAGCATCATGCAAATGAAAGCTGCCAGGCAGGGAAGGCCACATGCCGCAGGATTCTTTTTACATGATATATTCAGAATCAGCAAATCTGTAAGGACAGAAATCAGATTAGAGGTTACCAGGGCGTGGGAAGGGAGGAACGGGGAACGACTGCTTACTGGATACAGGTGTTTTTAGGAGGTGACAAGAAGGTTTTGAAGCTAGAGAGACCTGATGGTTGCACACTATTGTGAATACATTTAATACTAATGAATTTGTACACTTTAAAATAGGTAAGTGGCCGGGCGCGGTGGCTCAAGCCTGTAATCCCAGCACTTTGGGAGGCCGAGGCAGGTGGATCACGAGGTCGAGAGATCAAGACCATCCTGGTCAACATGGTGAAACCCCGTCTCTACTAAAAGTGCAAAAAATTAGCTGGGCATGGTGGCACGTGCCTGTAATCCCAGCTACTCAGGGGGCTGAGGCAGGAGAATTGCCTGAGCCCAGGAGGTGGAGGTTGCGGTGAGCCGAGATCGCGCCATTGCACTCCAGCCTGGGTAACAAGGGCGAAACTCAGTCTCAAAAAAAAAAAAAAAAAAAAAGATAGGTAAGTGGCCCAGTGCAATGGTTCATGACTAATGGCTCGTGCCTGTAATCCCAGCGCTTTGGGAGGCCGAGGTGGGAGGATCACTTGGGCCCAGAAGTTCAAGACCAGCCTGGGCAATAGAGGGAGATCCCATCTCTACAAAAATTAAATATTAGTCATGCGTGGTGGCTCATGCCTATTGTCCCAGCTACTTCACCGACTAAGCGGGGCTGATCGCTGAGGCCAGGAGCTGGAGCCTGCAGTGAGCCGTGATCGCACCACTGCACTCCAGCCTGGGCGACAGAGTGAGACTGTCTCAAAAAGGAAAAAGAAAAAAAGGTTAAGTGCATGTTATGTGAATTTCACCTCATTAAGAAGAAAAAAAATAAAGGGAGGAGATGGGCCTCACAAATGATTGTGAAGAACAAAGACCTTGAGGCAGGAAGAGGCAGGACAACCGCCTCCTAGGTTCCAGGGGACAGAGCAGGGGGAACCCAAGGGGGCAAGGAGGAGGGGACAGGAAGGTGAGGGCTCCTGGGGGCCATAGTGAGGTGACTGACTTTTATTTCATGAAGACTGGGGGCATTGAAGGGTTCTGATCAGGGCGTGACCTGATTGATCCTCCAGGCTCAGTGCGGAGAAGGTACTGGATGAGGACCCAGAGAGGTGGCTCCCCCAACACCCTGGGCAGCCAGGCCTGGGCTCACCCCACTCTGTAGATGACAAAATGCTGCCTGCAGAGGCTGCAGCCACGGTCTCATCACCGAGCCTTCTGCAACGCGTATTCAGCATGTTTTGCTGTTATTTATAGCCGAAGGACCTTGTGAGTGGAGGATGCATTGAGAAACGCTTCAGGGAATTTTCTGCTCTGCACAGAGCAAAAAGCACCAGTCAGCAAGGACCCTGGGGGAGCAGCACGGGCCCACAGGATGCCAGATAGAGGCCTTCACCTCCCCTGGAGCTAGATCCATGCTGGGCACGCCCTGCCTGGGAAGAACTAATTCAGGGCAGTGACACCAGCCCTGCCGGCGGCCCTGTGTTGACAAGGCCTGGTCAGCTGCCAGATACAATTCCCTGACCTCTGGCCCTTAATGATTTGGCTTTTCTGGACAATCAATGACCTAAAGAAAGGGAAGATTATGTTCAAATGAGCCTGGCTGGAGGCCATGAGACCTTAGCGGTGACTGATGTATTGTGGCTCTGGTTGAGGACTGGCTTCTCCACAACAGGAAGATGGCTGCTTTGGGGACATCCGGGTTGGACATCTTCTTGCACCACCACCTCCAGGCAGTCTCCCCTGATTTCTCACTACCATAGCTGATCTCCTCCATCTTCATTTATTTGACCTGTATGGGCTTTTCTAGCATGTTGTTTGCTCTTCAAACATTCTAGGAATTTCTTTTCTTTTCTTTTTTTTTGAAACAGGGTCTTGCTCTGTCACCCAGGCTGGAGTGCAGTGGTACAATCTCAGCTCACTGCAACTTCTGTCTCCTGGGTTCAAGCAATTATGCCTTAGCCACAGGAGTAGCTGGGATTACTGGCACACACCACCCTGCCCAGCTAATGTTTTACTTTTAGTAGAGATGCGGGTTTCACCATGGGGGTTTCACCCACCTCAGCCTCCCAAAGTGCTGGGATTACAGGTATGAGCCACCAAGCCTGGCCCGATGGCTCCTTTCTGACTCATCTCAGACTCATCATGGTGGAAATGAAGCTTTGAGATTTTCTCCCAAACATGTTTTCCTCTTACTCAAGTGCATCTGAGTTAATGGCACCGTAAGCTGGTTGCTTATATTGAAAAATCTCTGTGTTGTATCTGACTCCTCCCTTTCCCCATGACCTGTCAACCTGTCAACTCGACTTCCTGTGTTGGAGCCTATTTCCTGATCCCTTCATGCCACCTAAATCCAAGCTACTTTAGCACCTGCGGGGCTGCCTTCTAATTCATTCTGCACACGGCAGCCCCTTTCTTTTTCGAGACGGAGTCTCGCTCTATCACCAGGCTGGAGTGCAGCGATGCGATCTCGGCTCACTGCAACCTCCGCCTCCCAGGTTCAGGCAATTCTCCTGCCTTAGCCTCCCCAGTAGCTGGGATTACAGGAGTGCACCACAATGCCAGGCTAATTTTTGTATTTTTAGTAGAGACAGAGTTTCACCATGTTGGCTAGGCTGATCTCGATCTCCTGACCTTATGATCTGCCCGCCTCAGCCTCCCAAAGTGCTGGGATTACAGGTGTGAGCCACCAAACCTGGCCTTCTTTTTTTTTTTTTTTTTTTTTACATTGACTTTATTCTACTTTATTTTTTAGAAGTTTTACAGAAAAATTGTGAAAATAGTACAGAGAGTTCTCATATAGCCCTCCCCTATTTCCCCTCACTATTAGCATCTTACATTAGTGTGGTATACATTTGTCACAATTAATGAACCAATATTAATGCATTGTTATTAACTAAAGTCTGTATTTTACTCAATTTCCTTAGTTTTCCCCCAACGTCCTGTTCTGTTTCAGGATCCTGAAACTGCCTTTGCCAAATTATGACAATTAAAAAAAAAAAAAAATCTGGGCTGGGCTCAGTGGCTCATTCCTGTAGTCCCGGCACTTTAGGAGGCCGAGGTGGGTGGATCACCTGAGGTCAGGAGTTCGAGACCAGCCTAGCCATATGGTGAAACCCCATCTCTACTAAAAATACAAAAATTAGCCAGGCCTGGAGGCAGGCGACTGTAATCCCAGCTACTCAAGAGACTGAGGCAGAATTGCTTAAACCCAGGAGGCAGAGGTTGCAGTGAGCTGAGTTCACGCCATTGCACTCCAGCCTGGGTGACAAGATTGAAACCCCATTTCAAATAATAATAATAATAATAATAATAACCTGACATAGCTGATTACGTCTTCCTTCTAACCTCCAAGCTGTCCTTGTTCATTCCTGAGCATAGGCCAAGCCAACCTTGGGAGTAATTTAGTTTATAGTTTAATCTTAAAACAAGGATGAAAATAGCCCTTCCCCGAACAATCCCCTCTTTGCCTGGGGATCAAAACTGCCCTTGTAAAACTAACAAATTAGCCACAAGGGTAGAAATTATGGCTCAGAGCCAGTCACAGTGGCTCATGCCTGTAATCCCAGCACTTTGGGAGGCCGAGGCAGGCGGATCACTTGAGGTCAGGAGTTTGAGACCAGCCTGGCTAATATGGTGAAACTCCATCTCTACTAAAAATACAAAGATTAACCAGGTGTGGTGATGTGCACCTGTAATCCCAGCTACTCAGGAGGCTGAGACACAAGAATTGCTTGAATGTAGGAGGTGGCGTTTGCAGTGAGCGGAGATCACACCAGTGTACTCCAGCCTGGGCAACAGAGCAAGACCCTGTCAAAGAAAGAAAGAAGGAAAGAAAGAAAAGAAAGAAAGGGAGAGAGAAAGAGAGAGAAGGAGAAAGAAAGAAAAAGAAAGAAGGAAAGGAAGGAACGAAATTATGGCTCAGGAATTGTGGAGCCAGAGGTCACAAGATTCACAACCTCCCCAACTGGTCCTAGAGATAGCATGACTATCATCAAGCCTAAGATTGGTGTTCACAGTGTTTCTCAGACCTTGCATTCTGATGGACCAGTTGGCACCACCCAGACTGGTAAACTGTCTCAACTGATCTTGTGATCCCGCCTAGGAGCTGAGGATCACAAGAAGACAGCTTTGACCTCCTATGATTTCATTCCTGACCCAACCAATCAGCATTCCCAGTTCCTTAGCCCTCTACCCACCATATTATGCTTAAAAAACACCAGTCTCCAAATTTCCAGGGAGACTGATTTGAATAGTAAACACCCATCTTCCACTTGATTGGCAGTGCATTTACTAAACATTTTCTCTATGGCAATACCAGTCTTGGTAAATCAACTCTGTCTGAGCAGAGGGCAAGAAAAACCCGTAGCGTAATTACAATCCCACGTTATATTTATTTATTTGTTTTTGAGACAGGGTCCCGTTCTGTCACCCAGGCTGCAGTGTAGTGGCATGATCTCGGCTCACTGCAACTTCCACCTCCCAGGTTAAAGCAATTCTCCTCTCTCAGCCTCCTGAGTAGCTGGGATTATAGGCGTGCACCACCACGGCTGGCTAATTTTTGTATTTTTGGTAGAGACAGGGTTTCACCATGCTGGCCAGGCTGGTCTTGAACTCCTGACCTCAGGTGATCTGCCCACCTCTGCCTCCCAGAGTGCTGGGATTTCAGGTGTGAGCCACCATGCCCAGCCCCATATCACATTTAGTGCTCATTTCTCCTTAGGCTCCTCCTGGCTGTGACAGTTTCTCTGACGCGTTTTGTTTTGATGACCTTGACTGTTTTGAACAGCACTGGTTGGAAATTTTGTAGGTTGTCCTCTACCGGGATTCGTTGGATATTTTTCTCACGATTAGACATGGGTGATGGGTTTTGGGGAGGATGCCATTTTCATTAAATCCTATCAAAGGCGCACACAATCATTATAACCTGTCACTGTTGATGTTGACCTTGATCACCTGCGGAGGTCATGTTGGTCAGTTTCTCCACTATGAAGTCACTCTTTCTTCCCCCTGTCCATATTATGTCCTTTGCTGTGTGTGTGTGTGTGTGTGTGTGTGTGTGTGTGTGTGTGTGATGGAGTCCCGCGCTGTCATGCAGGCTGGAGTACAGTGGCACAATCTGGGCTTCCTGCCACCTCCACTTCCCCGTGTTCAAGTGATTCTCCTGCCTCAACCTCTGGGGTAGCTGGGATTACAGGTGTGTGCCACCACACCCACCTACTTTTTTTTTTTGTATTTTTGGTAGAGATGGGGTTTTACCATGTTCGCCTGGCTGGTCTCAAACTCCTGACCTCAAAGGATCTGTCCACCTCGGCCACCCAAAGTGCTGGGATTACAGGCATGAGCCACCACACCCAGCCCAGATTCTTTTTCTTCCCCCAGGGGTAAAAAAAATATTCTTCTGATTCCTTTATTTTCTGAATCCCCCTGAGTCAGTCATTCTCATTCAAGCTGTTGGTGAACTTCCTATGAGCCCTCTTAAGTTGGTTGATAGACTCGCTGCTTTTTTAGCCTTGGTTCTGCCTCTGTTTTACACAGAGCATACACGAGTCACTTAACCTTGTTATGGACAAACTATCTACATCATGAATATACTGAGAGAATAAAGGCAGAAGCATTCATGAAAATAAATACCTGGGAAGTACCTTTTCCCAAGTATTTCCAGGTAGCTCGTTGCTAAACATTTACTTGGATAACCACTGAGGGATATCACTGACCCCAAACTCAGGGGGCAGTAAAGAAGTTTTCCATGATGCTACGCAAACCAGCAAAAGAAAAAGGAAGAAGGAGAATGCATAATTCCTGAAAGATTGTTGCCACCGACCTACCTGCTCAAGGATACACTTCAGCTGGAGGGACAGGGAACTTGATCTGCGGACGGTCTCCCTGACTGGCGGTGTCGTAAGCGTGCAGCAGAAGCAGGTGTACATCTGCTCTTTGAGGAGGTGAGCTCCTTCCTTCTAGGCCTCAGAGAATTCCCCACACATAATTTTTCAAGGGAAGTTACCAACATGCATGGCCCATAAGGAAACAAGACCATGTGAACAGAAACCAGAAGAAACAGGCAGCAGAAACAGACTCACACAGACCTCAGACGCTGAAATCATCCAACACAGATTCTACAACAGTTATTCTCAATGGTTTAAAAAAGTAATCATCAGGGCTGTGTGCCAGGTTCATGCCTGTAATCCCAGCACTTTAGAAGGCCAAGGCAGAAGGATTGCTTGAGGTCAGGAGTTCCAGAACAGCCAGGGCAACATGGCAATAGCCCCATACTACAAAAGATTTTTTAAAAAACTAACTGGGCTGGGCATGGTGGCTTCTCATACCTTTAATCACAGCACTTTGGGAGGCCTAGGCGGTTGGATCACTTGAGGTAAAGAGTTCAAGACCAGTCTGGCCAACATGGTGAAACCCTGTTTCTACTAAAAATCCAAAAATATTAGCCGCGCATGGTGGCGTGTGACTGTAATCCCAGCTGCTCGGGAGGCTGAGGCAGGAGAATAGCTTGAACCTGGGAGGTGGAGATTGCAGTGAGCCAAGATCACGACATTGCCCTTCACCTTGGACAACAAGAGCGAAACTCCATCTAAAAAAAAAAAAAAAAATTAACTGGGCATGGTGGTGTGCACCTGAAGTCCCAGATACTCAGGAGGCTGTGGCAGGAGGCTCCCTTGAGTCCAGGATTTCCAGGCTACAGTGGCTATGAATGCACCACCGCACTCCAGCCTGGTGACAGAGAGACACCCAGTCTCTAAAAAACAACAACAAAATCATCCATCTTGAAAACATTTACAGGGAATAGAAGGCTATAAAAAATAACATAACAGGTTTCCTTTTTTTTTTTTTTTGAGAGGGAGTCTCGCTCTGTCCCCCAGGCTGGAGTACAGTTGCTCGATCTCAGCTCACTGCAACCTCCACCTCCTGTGTTAGAAATAAGTCTTGGAGTCGTAAGGAAAAATGAGCATTTAGACAAAGGATTTTTCAGTACAGTAAATTTATGTTTGTGTAGAAAGGTGCTTCTTGTATGGCTGGTTGTTACGAGAGCACTTTGAACAAAGGAGAGTGGGTTTTTGGCATTGCTTCATTTCATGCTTAATAGGCTGGGAGGGGGTAGGCTCAAGGGATGATCGTTCTGAAGAATCAGGGTTGTAAGGAGGAAGGATAACATGAGCAGGGGAAGGATCTGGAACGGGATCTGAGGCGGCAGCAGCTGTGTGAGTGGGGCGGTCGGGGGCACGGAACGGAGGAAGATGATTTAGAGGCTCTCACATGTTGGTGGGTGCAGGTTGTTTAGAAAGAGGGACTTTTTCTCTTTCAGAGGAGTCGGTTTCTGGCTTGTTCCCTCCGATTTTTAAGGGGTAAAGGACAGGTCCTTGTCTCCAACAAAGAGCATAGTCCGTCTCCTCCCGGGAGGCAGGGCTCTTATCACCGATGTGTTCCAGGGAGAGCTGACGAATCTCTCTTCTTTGGAATTACATTTTGGACAGAAGCCTGCGGGTTTGAGCATGGGCCCCCGAGTCCAAATAAAACAATATTTTATCATTTGCTGCTTTCTTTGATGTTTTGTTCTTTCACTATCTTTCTAATATTTTAACATGAGCCTTAAGGGACTCTTAGAAGGAATTTCATCACTCTTTTGACTATTTTTCTTGTCTTACTTGAAACGTTTCCCATCTCGGAGGTAGTGGGTTGGGGGTTCAGCGTCTTCTATTAGAGCTTTCTCCCCTCCCTCCTTCTAGAGGTTCACTGGGGCTTTAAGGGTCGATCTTTCCTATGAGGGATTTCCTGCGCATCCTTCTCCAGAGGCTGTGTTGAGGCCCAGCCCCCCCATTAGGGATTCTTGTCTATCCTTCTTTTCCTTTGTCCACTCTGGCCGCTCCCACCCCAAACCATATGAGGTGACCACGAAACCACAGAGAGGACTTACTCCCTCCTCAGTAGTGCTTAGCACGATTCACACACTCTTTCTCTCTCCTTCCATCCCTCCCTCCCTCCTTCCTTCCTTCCTTCTCTCTCTCTCTTTTTTTGACGGGGTTTTTGCTCTTGTTGCCCAGGCTGGAGTGCAGTGGTATGATCTCAGCAACCTCCGCCTCCCAGGTTAAAGGGATTCTTCTGCCTCAGCCCCTCGCCGAGTAGCTGGGATTACAGGCATGCGCCACCACGCCTGGCTAATTTTGTATTTTTAGTAGAGATGGGGTTTCTCCATGTTGGTCAGGCTGGTCTCAAACTCCCAAACTCAGGTGATCTGCCTGCCATGGCTTCCCAAAGTGCTGGGATTACAGGCGTGAGCCACCACACCCGGCTTCACACTCACTTTCAACCTCTAGGATATCATGACTACTAAGGAAATACTTTGCCACCCCTGCAACGTTCCTTCCTTTGGTCTGCACAGAGTTACTTGGTCTCCGTGGTGTTGCAAGACTCTCCTCCCTGCGTTGCTCAGAGCCCGGATTTATTTATCACAACGGGTGGGTCTCCATCTCCTTCCTGTCCCTGCAGCCACCGTAACGGGACAGTGGGACACGTCTCCTCCTGGGTGGGATGACTGAAAACCCCCTCTTGAAGGAGGATGGGAATCCCCACACGGGCCGCCAGAACTGTTAGCAGTAAGTCTCAGAGTCATAAGGAAAAATGACAAAGGGCTCCTCTGTCCTCCTGGGTCTCCCAAGTGCTGGGACTGCAGGTGTGAGCCACTGTGTCCGGCCATAACAGATTTCAAAATAACAAAATAGAACTTTTTAGAAACTTAAAAAATAAATAAGGAATAAACTCAATTATTGTATCTGACAGAAGATTGTTCATGGTGGAAGAATTAGTGAGATATTGGCTCACGCCTATAATCCCAGCACTTTGAAAGGCCGAGGAGGACAGATTGCTTAAGCCCAAGAGTTCGAGACCAGCCTGGCCAACATGGTGAAACCCCATCTCTACTAAAAAAAAACAAAAAAAGTTAGCTGGCCATGGTGGCACACACCTGTGGCCCCAGCTACTTGGAGGCTGAGGCAGGAGAATCGCTTGAACCTGGGAGGTGAAGGTTGCAGTGAACCGAGATGGTGCCACTGCACTCCAGCCTGGGTGACAGAACAAGACCATGTCCCAAAAACACAGAGGCTATCCAGAATGTAACACAGAGAGACAAAAAGATAGAAAATACCAAAAGGAGAAGAGGAGAATTGGAAGGTTCTTTGAGAAATGCCATCAGATATTTGTTTGGAGTTGCAGACAGAGGGGCAAGAGAGCATGGCATGGGAACCCTCTGAATCTCTAACGGCTGAGAATGGTCCAGAACCCACGAAAGACAACCTGCAGATTTGAAGAGGCCAATATTTGCTGAATGAATGAATGAATGAATGAATGAATGAATAAGTAGGGGGAGATGCCTTGATCAGCATGCCTGCTTCCTCCCTTCCCCTCACATGGGGGCTGCCATGGGCTGAAGCCCCTTCCTCACCCTCCCAGGCTCTAGAGGGTGGGCCCATCCGTGCCACTGAAAGCCTGTCCTCCTGCTGTCAGCCCTTCCTGCCAGGTGTCCTTCACCCACTGGTCAGCCTTTGCTGTCTTGCCCCCGCCTCCTGAGTTATCTGCGTGGTTTAAAATAGACAGGTCAGGGGAGGAATGCCGCCCAGCTACTCAGTGGCAACAAGCTGCAACCTCAGACAGCTTCCAAAACTTGCCTCTCAGGGAAGAGGAATAACGTAACCTGTTTAGCAGCCTTTCTCTCCTGGAACAAAAGGAAATATTTCAAATTCAGAAGAACAACCCAAACACTCTTCCAACTGAGACGGTAGGAGAAGAGGGTTAGAAAGGGCACCTGGGCCGGGCGCGGTGGCTCAAGCCTGTAATCCCAGCACTTTGAGTGGCCGAGGCGGGTGGATCACGAGGTCAAGAGATCGAGACCATCCTGGTCAACATGGTGAAACCCCGTCTCTACTAAAAATACAAAACATTAGCTGGGCATGGTGGCGCGTGCCTGTAATCCCAGCTACTCAGGAGGCTGAGGCAGGAGAATTGCCTGAACCCAGGAGGCGGAGGTTGCGGTGAGCCGAGATCGCGCCATTGCACTCCAGCCTGGGTAACAAGAGTGAAACTCTGTCTCAAAAAAAAAAAAAAAAAGAAAGAAAGAAAGAAAGGGCGCCTGGTGTTTTTGTTTTGTCTGTTGAGCCCGATCAGGCATCAGGGGAACCACATACCACAAACCAGACGCCAAGGCCTGGCTTATCAAGGTGGCATGATCGCTACATGCGTGTTTTTCCGTCAATATAAAGCCTTGGTTTTGTAGTGGAGACAGAAATTAATCCCATTTTTCAGATGGGAAAATTGAGGTCCCAGAAGCAAAGTAATGTCGTTTGCTCCTCCTCTCGATGACCACAACCCAAGTTATTTGGGCTAGGTCCGTCCTTTCTCCTCTTTCTCCTCTTCCTCCTCCTCCTCCTCCTCCTCCTTCCCCTCCTCCCCTTCCTCCTCCTCCTCCTCTTTTTTTTTTTTTTTTGAGAGAGGGTCTCGCTCTGTCACCCAGGCTGGAGTGCAGTGGTGTGATCCTGGCTCACCACAAACTCCACTTCCCAGGTTCAAGTGATCCTCCCACCTCAGCCTCCTGAGTAGCTGGGAGTACAGGTGCACACCACCGTGCCTGGGTAATTTTTTTGTATTTTTAGTAGAGATGGAGTCTCACCATGTTGCCCAGGCTGAAATGATTGAATTTTATTCTTGTAATAAAATCCAGTTGTGGCACTATAATAAAAACAGCTGTATATGATCTGGTTTTATTATTACCTGAAATTATCCTGGTTATATAACTCATTTACTGGATTGGCATCTATTTGCTCTTTAGTGGAATATAAACTTCATGGGTGCAAAGGTGTTGCCTGTTTGGTTCACTGCTATATTATCAATGTTTAGGGCTCAAAGCGATCCGCACCTTTTGGCCTACCAAAGTGCTGAGATTACGGGTGTGAACCATTGCACCCGGCACTAGGGAGTTTCTTGTTAAAACTGCACATCAGGCCAGGCGCAGTGGCTCACGCCTGTAACCTCAGCGCTTTAGGAGGCCAAGGTGAGGCAGGAAGATCACTTGAGGGTACAGTGAGCTTTGATGGTGCTATTGCTCTCCAACCTGGGCAACACAGCCAGACCCTGTCTCTAAAAACAGGAAAAAAACTGCACATCATCACTTACCACCATGAATCAAGTTCCTTTGTAAGTCTGGGCTTACAGGTGTAGTGGCACGTTCCTGTGGTTTCAGCTAATTGGGAGGCTAAGGTGGGAGAGTCGCTTGAGCCCAGGAAGTTGAGGCTATAGTGAGCCGTGATCACACCACTGCACTCCAGCCTGGGCGACAGTGTGAGACCCTGTCTCAGAAAAAAAAAAAAAAAACAGTTCCTGTTGACACAAATTGTGCTTTCAGATCCTGTAGAGAAGGCTGTCTGGGTCAGGCGCAGTGGCTCACGCCTGTAATCCCAGCACTTTGGAAGGCTGAGGCGGACAAATCATGAGGTCAGGAGTTTGAGACCAGCCTGGCCAACATAGTGAAACCCCCGTCCCTACTAAAAGTGCAAAGATTAGCCGGACGTGGTGGCACACGCCTGTAGTCCTAGCTACTCTGGAGGCTGAGGTGGGAAAATCGCTTGAACCCGGGAGGTGGAGGTTGCAGTGAGCCAAGAGTTCGCCATTGCACTCCAGACTGGGTGGCAAAGTGAGACTCTGTCTCAAAAAAAAAAAAATAAATAAAAGAAGACTGGTTTTCCTGACCCTCAAGTTTACAGCTAATTGGCAGAGACAGGTCAAACGCAGGTGGCAAAGATTTCAGGCAGCTTACAAAAAAGAATACAAACAAGCAGATAGCAAATGATGGCCCAGTGGTGGGGAAAATGGCACCATTGTCACAAGCAATGCCGGCCTTGCATGACTCCTTCCCCACGAATAGCCAAAGGGACCTTTTAAAAAGTGGCTTTATTGAGGTATAGAGGGACCTGAAAATGTGAATTGTTATTTCCCTGCTTAAAACTCTCCATTGGCAAGGCGTGGTGGCTCACACTTGTAATCCCAGCACTTGAGGCAGGTGGATCACTTGAGGTCAGGAGTTCGAGACTAGCCTGGCCAACATGGCGAAACCCTGTCTCTACTAAAAATATAAAAACTAGCCGGATGTGGTGACGTGTGTCTGTAATCCCAGAGACTTGAGAGACTGAGGCAGGAGAATCGCTTGAACCTGGGAAGTGGAGGTTGCAGCGAGCCGAGGTCACACCATTGCACTCCAGCCTGGTCAGCAAGAATGAAACTCCATCTCAAAAAACAAAACAAACAAACAAACAACAAAAAAAACCCCTCTCCATTGTTTCCTACTGTTTTCAAAATAAAATCCAACTGTGTCCCTATAATAAAAAGCGCTGCATATGATCTGGTTGTATTGTTACCTGAAACTATTCTGGTTATATAACTAGTTTAGGTGATTGGCATCTCTTTTCTCTTTATTGGAATGTAAACTTCATGGGGGCAAAGGTGTTGCTTGTTTGGTTCACTGCTGTATTCCTGGTGTTTACAACAGTGCCTCAGTTATAGTAGATGCTCAATAAATTTATCAAAAGATGAATAAATGAAAGCATGCAGGTGAGATTTTTCGAAAAAGGGAGCCTTAAACGATGATGTGGAGCCGATATCATAGATTTCTTAGAGCACGTATTCTTTAACAGTGAAAAATACTGTATCACTTTATGTGATCCTCAAACCATTATAGGCATACTTATTATTAATCCCCATTTCATAGATAAGGAAATTAACACAGACAGGTTAGAGGATTTGCACAAGTTATTTTTTGAGATGGAGTCTAGCTCTGTTGCCCAGGCTGGAGTGCAGTGACACGATCTCAGCTCACTGCAACCTCTGCCTCCCAGGTTCAAGTGATTCTCCTGCCTCAGCCTCCCAAATAGCTGGGATTACAGGCATGTGCCACCATGCCTGGCTAATTTTGTATTTTTAGTATAGATGGAATTTCACCATGTTGGCTAGGGTGGTCTTGAACTCATGACCTAGTGATCCGCCTGCCTCAACCTCCCAATGTACTGGGATTACAAGCGTGAGCCACTGTGCTCAGCCCCTCATGGGCACTTAAAAAATACAGCAGGGGCTAGGCGTGGTGGCTCATGCCTATAATCTCAGTACTTTGAGAGGTCAAGGTGGGTGGATCACCTGAGGTCAGGAGTTTGAGACCAGCCTGGCCAATACTTGAAACTCCATCTCTACTAAAATATAAATTAGTCAGAAGTGGTGGCACATGCCTGTAATTCCAGCTACTTGGGAGGCTGAGGCAGGAAAATCACTTGAACCTGGGAGGTGGAGGTTGCAGTTAGCTGAAATTGAGCCACTGCACTCCAGCCTGGGCAAGAAGAGCTAAACTCTGTCTCCAAAGAAAACCACCAGAAAATAATAAAACAGCAAGCACGGTGGTTCACACCTGTAATCCCAGCAGTTTGGGAGGCCAAGGCGGGTGGATCATTTGAGGTCAGGAGTTCAAGATCAGCCAGGCCAAAATGGCAAAATCTGTCTCTACTAAAAATACAAAAAAATTAGCCAGGCGTAGTGGCACGTGCCTAGTCCCAGCTACTCAGGAGAGTGAGTTAGGAGAATTGTTTGAATCTAGGAGGCAGAGGTTGCAGTGAGCCAAGATCATGCCATTGCACTCCAGCCTGGGCAACAAGAGCAAAACTCCCGTCTTAAAAAAAAAAAAAAAAAGCTGGGTGCTGTAATCCCAGCTACTTGGGAGGCTGAGGCAAGAGAATCACTTGAACCCAGGAGGCGGAGGTTGCAGTGAGCCAAGATCGTGCCACTGCACTCCAGCCTGGATGACAGAGAGAGAGAGTCCATTTCAAAAAAATATATAATAATAATAATGGTTAAAATGATAAAGTTGCTGGGTACAGTGGCTCCCGCCTATAAGCCTAGCACTTTGGGAGGCCAAGGAGGGCGGATCACAAGGTCAGGAATTTGAGCCAGGCTGGCCAACATGCAGAAACCCTGTCTCTACTAAAAATACAAAATTAGCCAGGTGTGGTGATGCACTCCTGTAATGCCAACTACTTGAGACACTGAGGCAGAAGAATCGCTTTAACCTGGGAGGCGGAGTTTACAGTGAGCCAAGACTGAGCCACTGCACTCCATCCTGGGCAACAGGGCGAGACTCTGTCTCAAAAAAAAAAAAAAAAAAAAGAAAAAAAAAGATAAACTTAAAAAAAAATGATAAACTTTATGTATATTATACCACTTAAAAAGAAAAGATAAACTTTATGTATATTGTACCACTTAAAAAGATAAACTTTATGTATATTGTACCACAGTAAGAAGTCGTTTTTAAAAAGTGGAGGCTGAGGCCGGGTGCGGTGGCTCAAGCCTGTAATCCCAGCACTTTGGGAGGCCGAGGTGAGTGGATCACGAGGTCAAGAGATCGAGACCATCCTGGTCAACATGGTGAAACCCCGTCTCTACTAAAAATACAAAACATTAGCTGGGCATGGTGGCGCGTGCCTGTAATCCCAGCTACTTAGGAGGCTGAGGCAGGAGAATTGCCTGAACCCAGGAGGCGGAGGTTGCGGTGAGCCGAGATCGCGCCATTGCGCTCCAGCCTGGGCAACAAGAGCAAAACTCTGTCTCAAAAAAAAAAAAAAAAAAAAAAAAGTGGAGGCTGAACTAGTTTTATGTGTATTAATAGCGATGGATTTCAAAACAGAGAAAGAAGCATGTTGCAGAATAGGATGCCGTATTTTTAACAAAACCCAAACAGTACTAAATAAATCTGTTGTGCATTCACATGTATATATGTTAGATATAAAAATAGTCTAGAAAAATTCACACCAAGGAGTGTTAACAGTGGCCGCCCCTGGGGAGAAAGGATGAATAGTTAGGTGGCCAAGGAGAACTTAGTTTCTTTGATCTAATTTATTGATTTGTAAAAGAGGATGGTGTGTAAGACTCAACAATAATTCCCCAATTACATACACCTCCTCACTCCCTGTCAGCATTGTTTAGTGTGGCACCAGGGTCTTTGCAGGTGTGATTAAGTGAAGGGCCTTTTGGTGGGAGCGGCTCCTGGTGACGCTCTCCAGGTGAGGCCAATGTCATCACAAAAGGCTTCCTAAGAGGGAGGGAGGAGTGTCACTGTCAGAGGAGACGATGTGAAGACAGGCAGAGATGGACAGAGACCTCTAGAAGCTGGGAGAAGAGCAAGGAAGCTGATTCTCCCTCAGTTTCCAGAAAGAACTTGGCTTCAGGACTTCCTGATTTTGGACGTCTGACCTGCAGAACTGGAAGAGAATACATGTGTGTTGCTTAAGCCACTAAGTGAGTGGTCAAGTGTCACAGCATAGGAAATGAATACAGAAGGATTCATAGCTTCCTTGAACAATTCAACATTATGCAGTTATATAAATAGAAAGGCTTGGGAGGAGGGAGTAGATTTTGAGTGCATCAGATAAGGTGCCCCGTCTTGAAAGAAGAGCGTAAGCTAGGTGGGTTTCTGTAGCACTGATGTTAGGGGCAACCGGTCCCGGAGGTGAAGAGGTGGAGGTGACTGAGGTGTGAGCTGACGTAAGATCATTAGCATATGCAGAATCACCTCGAGAAGGACCGAAAGGTATGAGTAGAATCAACTGGCATCTTCATACATTTTCTGCCTAAGATGAGACACACAAAATATCACAGTGATTAGAATGTTCTAGATTTAGTGCCTGGATTAACACCTTCTGCTGAATCTTCACTTGCGAAAAAAAAAAAAAAAAAGAAAGAAAGAAAGAAAAAAAAAACCCCTGCATGGAATTAAAAGGGGAAAAAAAAAACCCACCAAAATTATTTTTTTTCAGCACTACTAGAGGAAAGGTAAATTCAGGCAACACCTGTTGAAAGGGTTTCAGGAGTTTTTGGAACCAGCTGTGTGTCAGCTAATGTTGATAAGGAGTCATATTGATTTGTCCTTAGCTATACGATTTCAAAGTGACATGTTTCATATAAGTAGAGTGTGATCTCTCTTGCTTTAAAAAAAAGGAGTGGGTGGGAGGGTGGATGTGAATATAGTTGCTTGAATAAGCATTGAAAAAAATTCTGGAAGGAAATACAAGAAGTTGTTTTAGGTTTTTGTTTAACCCCCTTACCTACTGTTTGAATTTTATTTTATGGCAGTTTATTATTTTTGAGACAGGGTCTCGTTCTGTCACTGAGTCTGGAGAGCATTGGCACGATCATAACTCACTGCAGCCTCTAACTCCTGGTCTCAAGCAATCCTCCTGACTCAGCCTCCTAAGTAGCTGGGACTACAGACATGTGCTACCATGCCCAGCTACTTTTTTTTTCTTTTTGAGATAAGAGTTTCATTCCTGTTGCCCAGGTGAGGGTGCAATGGTACAATCTTGGCTCACCACAACTTTCACCTCCCAGGTTCAAGCGATTCTCCTGTCTCAGCCTCCTGTAATTTTAGTAGAGACGGGGTTTCGTCATGTCAGCCAAGCTGATCTCAAACTCCAGACCTCAAGTGATCCACCTGTCTTTGCCTTTCAAAGTTCTGGGATTATAGGCATGAGCCACTGCACCCAGCCTGTACATGTTTATTTTTAAAAAAAATTCTAGCAAACTGATCATTGTGGCTACCTCTGGGATATGGGTTCAATAGGGTTTGTTGTTAACTTTTCAGTTTACACACTTCTCACTGTTTAGACAGTTTTTTAGTAAACAAATATTTTTAAGTATTTGGATGTTAACTTACATATTTTGTAAATATTTCAAATTTATCAAAAGGAATAGAGAACAATAAGCCATGACCCAGTTAAGAAATTCAAGATGCAAATTACTCTTGTAACTAAAGAAGCAAGCAAACAAAAACCTATAAGGTTTCTTAAAAAAAAAAAAAAAAAAAAAAACAACCTTGAGAGGGTTTCAGTTTCTAGTTTCTCTCTAGAGAATTTGCAAACCCAATGCCTGGAAATCCTGTCTCCGTAGTTTTACCTATGTGGAAACCAACTCAAGTGTTATAACCACTGCTTAGATGTAAGGTTTCTCAGCATTGTTAGGGTTGGAAGTGAATGTTAGAGCTGAGTCTTGGTGGATGAACCTAATCTTGAAACTGTCAGGCTTATTACAACGCATATATGCAGAGAACAGACTGTTGCTTCAGTGGTTTATCTGCAGTGTCAAGGCAAATCAAGCAAAAATATTGCAAGGCCACTTTCTGAAGGCTATTTTGGTAAGGAAAGCAAGGTTCTGGGACTTGAAAGGGTCCTCTCTAGGGATGATCGGAGGAATCACTCATAAGTGAATTAAAAATTAAGCGGTTTTGCAATTGTTCTTTCTGGCTGGGTTGATCAACACAAGAGGTAAAAATAGTTTTGCCACCTCTTTTTAAATATAAAATAATGATGCAAAACAGAAGCACTTTTGTTGAGAGAATAAAAAGGCAAGATGAAGACCTCCTTCTTCTTTTAAGTAAATAGTTTTAAGAAAAGTGAATTTTCAGTAACACTGTAGCAGGGAGTTTAGTGAAAATCAGGCTGTGAAAATCTGCAATGCTCTGTTTCATGGCATATTACCAAATACATTTTTATTTATTGAGGGTTGCTGCATCACATAAATTCGGGTTTGCAGGATTTTATTATTTTTGTTGGTGATCATTCGGGTTTTTCCAATGATATTAATACATTTTTTTTGAGGTTGTGAGCAGCTACATTTACATTAATTACAATAGTTTTCTTCCTTTTAAACAAACAAACAAATAAAAACCTTGGCTGGGTATGGTGGCTCACGCCTGTAATGTCAGCACTTTGGGGGCTGAGGCAGGTGATCACCTGAGGTCAGGAGTTCAAGACCAGCCTGGGCAACATGTTGAAACCCTGTCTCTACTAAAAATACAAAAATTAGCCAGGCGTGGTGGCATGTGCCTGTAATCCCAGCTACTTGGGAGGCTGAGGCATGAGAATTGCTTGAACCTGGGAGGCAGAGGCTGCGTGAGCTGAGATTGCACCACTGCATTCCAGCCTGAGTGACACAGCGAGACTCCATCTCAAAAAAGAAAAACAAAACAAAACAAGACAAAAAACCAACTTCAATCCACAAGCATTGTTGTAAGTTTAACATAATACAAATAAAAGAAAAAAAATTACTAACTTGTCCACTAACAACTTAAAAAAACATTTTGTTACCCTCAAGTTTTTGTCCTATAGAAACATAGCTTGTTCATTATAATTATAATCACGGTCTGTATACACATTATATATGTGATATATATGTATACATATATACAGAGAGAGAGAGAAAGAGAGAGAGAGAAAGAGCCAGAGACAGGGTCTTAATCTGTTGCCCAGGCTGGAGTGCAGTGGCGTGATAACAGCTTGCTGCTGCCTCAACCTCCTGGGCCTAAGCAATCCTCCCACCCCAGCCTCCCAGGACCACAGGCATGTATCACTGTGCCAGTCTATTTTTTTTTTTTTTTCGGTAGTGACAGAGTCTTCCTATGTTGCTCAGGCTGGCCTTGAACTCCTGGACTCAAGGGATCCTCCCATCTCGGCCTCCCAAAGTACTGGAATTACAGGTGTGAACCACCATGCCCAGCCCACATTTATATTTTTTCTTTTGAACCTTAACTCATGTTGGTTTTTCCACGTAGCTTCATAGTCTTTGTGCATCTTATTTTAATGGTTGAAAATATACCACTGATGAGATCTACGACAATTCTACTTAAGCATTCCCATGATGTTGGACATTTAAGTTCTCATAATAATGGTCATTTATTCGCCCTCCACTCCTGTGACCGTTCTATGTACACCTCCATCTTCCAGGTTGAAGTGATTCACCTGCTTCAACCTCCCAAGTAGCTGGGACTACAGGTATGTGCTACCACCCAACTAATTATTGTATTTTTGGTAGAGACGGGGTTTCATTACATTGGCCAGGCTGGTCTTGAACTCCTGACCTCAAGCGATTTGCCCGCCTTGGCCTACCAAAGCTCTGGGATTACAAGTGTGAGACACCAAGCTCAGCCCCCCTACCTTTTTAACACACCAAAATAACATCAACCCTAAATATAATTTTAAAAATACTATTCTATATTTGTATTTCTTCTCTTGCTCTCCAAAGCAGAGACTGTATCTAAAACTATTTCTATTTCCTGGTGACTAGCATGTAGGTCATTTTGGACATGTAGGTATTAGTACATGACACTGACATAGTGGTGACATCAGACTATGAATCCCCAGAAGGGCACGGCCGTTCCACCTGACACCTAGGGAAATAATTCCTCTAGTGCGCATACACAGTTTTGTAGCTATGTGTGCTATGCTATGGACACCTTCTTATCAACATATTTTTTTCCCAGCATCTCAAACTGCAAAATATTTCTGAATAAATCTACCCATGCTCATGGGAAAGAAAGAATTCTTTTTTTTTTTTTTTTTGAGATGGAGTTTCGCTCTTGTTACCCAGGCTGGAGTGCAATGGCGTGATCTCGGCTCACCACAACCTCCACCCCCTGGGTTCAGGCAATTCTCCTGCCTCAGCCTCCCGAGTAGCTGGGATTACAGGCACACGCCACCATGCCCAGCTGATTTTTTGTATTTTTGGTAGAGACGGGGTTTCACCATGTCGACCAGGATGGTCTCGAACTCTCGACCTCGTGATCCATCCGCCTCGGCCTCCCAAAGTGCTGGGGTTACAGGCTTGAGCCACCGCGCCCGGCGGGAAAGAAAGAATTCTAATCCCAAGGCTAGAAGATTTTCAGGTTCAACTATGCAAAGGTTATGTGTGTGTGTTTGTGTGTGTTTTAAGTATGCTTGTCAAACAATTCCCAATATTGTGTAATGGGAGATTCATTGCTCAGATGGGAACAATGCTCCCATTGAGAGTGAAGTCCTGGCACATACATACATTGCCCTTGATTCACCAGAGCAAAATCTTAGTTAACCCACAAGCATTACAGGCAGATGTAGGTGCGTAAAGAAACCCAAATATCAGCCAAGCAAAAAATGGAAGACGACGTGCAAATCCATCCATGCATTAAATTGACGCTGATGCAAGGAAGCTCTGACATTTTTTCTTCTCCCAACTCCCTTTAAGAGTGACGAGAAGGTTTTAGAGTAGCAGAAAAGATGATTCTGTGGTTTGCTCTGTTTAACAGAGGAAGTGGTGTCTGACTCCAATAGGTTGGTGGCAGAGAGCAGGTCTGAGAAGAGTTATAAAAGGACTGGGTGCTCTCTCCTCAGGCAGCAGCAACGTGGGGGAAACGGGACTGAACCGAGAGCTTAGTCATCAACATGAGCCTCCTCAACAAGCCCAAGAATGAGATGACCCTGGAGGAGTTGCAGAATCGAAAGGAGGAGGAATTGAATGAACACTGGTCCACCCTCTGTGCTCACTCAGTCCAACAAGAACACCCAAGTGCTCATCACCGGCCGCAACAATAAGAAACTCCTGGGCCGCATGAAGGCCTTCGACAGGCACCGCAACATGATGCTCGAGAACGTGAAGAAGATGTGGACTGAGAAGTCCAAGCCAGTCAACAAAGACCGCTACATCTCCAAGATGTTCCTGCGCGGGGACTCAGTCATCGTGGTCCTGTGGATCCTGCTCACCGCCGGCAAGTAGGAGCCACCTATCCCTATCAGTCAACAGAACTCACTCTCCTATGGAGACCGCTGCCGCTGTTGAGAATAATAAAGCTCTGTTTTTTTCTAAAAAAAAAAAAAAAAAAAAAAAAGGACTGAGCAAGGGTGGCAAGTGAGCCTTGTTTATACTTAGTACTTTTAGAGGTCACTATATATGGGTAGGCCAGGCTGAAGCGAGTTTTGTTCTTGGGGTATGTTCTTGGCTAAATCACCTCATTCCTCTATATTCTAGAGTGCACTGACTCCTAACCTTATTCTCACCTTCTATGGGGACTATGAGAAATTTCTGAACATCTTAGGCCTCATTAGAGATTTCCTGGGAATAGAGCTACTATTCTCAATTTTGGCAGGTCTATTCTCCTGGAGGGAAAAGGAAAAAAGAAGCACCAGCTTCCTCCGTCTCCTTCCTGCTTGTGTCCTTCCCTCCTCAGAGCCATCTTTCTTCCCCAGGTATAACAAGTTAAAAGGAAGAAAACTATTGAATGTTGTTTTGAGCTCAATAAAACCTTTAGCTCATGGATCACATGAAACAGTTCTTTGGCCAGCTGCAGTGGTGCACATCTGTAATCCCAGCAGTTTGGGAGGCTGAGGTGGGCAGATCACTTGAGGTCAGGAGTTTAAGACCTGCCTGGCCAACATGGTGAAACCACATTTCTACTAAAAACACAAAAATTAGCTGGGCATGGTGGCACACGCCCGTAGTCTCAGTTACTTGGGAGGGTGAGGCAAGAGAATCACTTGAACCCGAGAGGCAGAGATTGCAGTGAGCCGAGATCCCACCACTGCCCTCCAGCCTGGAAGACAGAATAAGATGCAATCTCAAAACAAACAAACAAACAAACAAACAAAAAAAACAACTCTCTAACTTTCTTCATTTTTCTACAGACATGAGTTCTTAGTACAAGGGACTGGAAGGAGAGATGTCAGCAGATCCCAGCCTAACGTATGGATGGACAACTCAGACCTTATGTTCTACCCATGGAGTTGCAGAAGCATCAGCTTCATACACAAAGCCCCTAAGTCTGCCGATAAGCATTTACTGAATGCCCTGACTGTGTTCAGGGCTGAGTTATGCGTCGAGGTCAGTGTGTTATGATGCCAGCGTGGTGGATGCCAGACTGGGAGCCAGGAGACCTGCCAATTACTTGATTTTCAGAAACAAAGCAAAAAAATCCCCCCAAACTTCCCCCTCCCAGGGCCTCAGTTTCCTTATGTGTAAAATTAGGAGACTGTCATGGTTAACCTCAGCCTTAGGTTTCTTCCAAATAGAACTGTGGCAGATTCCAAAGTAGGATAATGCCTTCATAGGCTTCCCAATAGCTGGGAGATTGAGCAATTGCACCCTAAATTGTGTTGTTTCTAAAGAGCACAGGTTGGTTCACCGGGATGTCTGGGCACCTTCTTCTGAGGTGATGCAAAGGGGCCACTCAATGGGTCCTTGCTCATAATGCTCCAGCTATACTGGCTTTCTGCCCATTCCTGAACGCACCAAGCTAGCCCTGTCTCAGGGCCTTTGCACATGACGGTTTTGCTGCCTTGAGCTTCCTACACGAATGGTGGCTGGTTCCTCCCTTCTCATCCTTCAGATTTCCTTAGATGCCACCTTCTCTGAAAGTGCCATCTCTTACTACCCTAAATAAGATCTTCTTCTCTTATTTGAGTGTGCATTCTCTTGTGATCTCCCAATTTGTAATTATTTTACTTGTTTGTTTTGTTTGTGTCCTCTTTCATTCTGTTAGCTCCATGTAAGCAGGGGTCCGTTTTGCTTTTTTCAGAACGGTATACTCAATGCCCAGTACAGAGTAGGTCTCAAAACATATTTGTTAAATGAATGACGTCGCAGCTCCACAATTCCGAGGAACCAATGACACCTAACGTTGTTTCCCCATGAAGTCTCCGTCTTTTGGGTTCCCTGCATCGGGCTGGGCTCACACAGGCTGCAGTAACTTCCTTCCCACTGTCTGCTTTCCTTGGATCGCGGTTACCTCTTTTCTCGGAGGAAAAAGGATCTTATGACCTCATGGCACGCTCTCCTGTGCCTCAGTGATGTCATTAATGCGCTCACGCGTCACAGCCCAACCCCAGGGCTCTTTCCCTCCCTTTAAGAGTCCCGAGTGTCCCCTATCCCGTACGCTCCACGGGAGCCACAACTCTTACGTCACGTCCGCCCGCCCGCGCGGCGATGACGTCACGACCAAGGGCTGGCGTCAGGTGCCCCCCCCCGCGGGGGGCGGGCCTTGAGGGCGGCGCTTCCGGTCCGCGGAGCCCGGCGGCCAGAGCGGCGGCGGCGGCGGCGGCGACGGCCGAGACGCGGGAATGGCTGGCGCCGGGAGCGAAGCCCGGTTCGCTGGGCTGTCGCTGGTGCAGCTCAACGAGCTGCTGGAGGACGAGGGCCAGCTGACGGAGATGGTGCAGAAGATGGAGGAGGTGAGCCGAGCGGGACTCGAGGCAACAGCTGTGGGGCCTCAGCGGGGTTCGCTCCTCCAACGGTGGCCGGAGGCAGAGGCGACCGCGGCGCTTCTGGTCGTGTTGAGAGACTGGGGCTAGAAATGGGGGCGCTTGGAGCGGGGTTCAGGAGCCAGGGAACCGTGAATGGTGCTTAGGCAGGAATGGGGGGCCTGGGAGGGGATTTGAGGGACTGGGGGGAGGTGGGAAAAGGGTCCTGAGGCGGGGCTTGGGGAGCCGACTGGGGGTCCTGAGATAAGGTTTTGAGGGGCTGAGGACTCAAGGCTGGGTCTGAAGTGGAGGTTAAGGGAGCCTGGAATGGGAATTTGGGGACTAGAGTGCTACGGGGGGGTCCAGGGGAAAGAGGGAGTTGGGGGGATCTGGGATTGGTTTGGCAGGGGGAGAGTAATAGGGTCTGAGTCGGAGGCAAGGATTAAGGGTGACTGGTAGGGGTTGGGGGATTTCCTTTGAGAGGAAAGGTTGGGGGGCCTCCAGGGGGCTGAGGCAGTTATAGGGGATCAGAGTAGGTTTTGGGGGACTGAATGGACTAGCCAAATAGGACTCTTAGGAGAGGACTGAGGGTTCCAAGATGGGTTCGAGAGGCTGAGGGTCTGTAGCGGAGTCTGGGAGGTGGTTCTAAGGAGCTTTAAGGGTTGGACTAGGGCCCCAGGGTTTGGAGGCAGGAGGCCATATTCATATCATAGCCAGGGAAAGGTTTGAAGGTTCCATATGTCTAAGGGGTTCCGAGCGCCCCTAAAGTCTGAATTCTTTTGAAGTGGCCCTAGCAGAGTTATCCCAGGGTTCGCGGATGGGCCTAAGGGTGGCGACAGGATCCCTTTTTCTGCAAGGGTTGCCCCCTCCACGGAGAAAACGAAGGTGGGAAATTTTGTGTGGCTGGCTTTGTATCACTGTGTCCCACGTATCTGGGACTAAGAAAGGTTCCTGGAGCTGTTTTGGGAGAAAGATAAAATGGGGGTTTGGGGCTGGCTGCCAACCCTCAAGTCTGAGAGTTAAGCCCTGCCCAGCCCCTGGAAGGCATGTGCCAGCCAGCCCTTGTTTCTGGTTATCTGCCTCCGTACCTTGAGATGTGGTTTGTTCTTGGGTAACTGACTTCATCCTTGCAGATTTGCAGTGTGGGCTCCTCTTCTCTCAACGCATTTGGACTCATTCTCGGAAAGTCTGATCTTACGGGTCTGGGTCTGCTCCAGGCAGGTGGACCCAGGCTAATCCCAGCTCTTCCTGGCCCATCTACCACTCCTCCTTTTTGTCTCTGAAGTCTGAGTCTTCCCACGCCTACAGTGCTGAGCCTCTCACCCAGGAGCCTGTGTGGGGGCTTTTGGCTTTCTTTCCGAAGCAGGATTGTTCAGCACCAAGCCAGCCCCCTTGAAAGAGAGCTTGTATGGAGGTTGCACATTCAAAATCCCTGGAAAACCCTCAACAGATCATTGTCCAGAGCTACAGAGAGGCCACTGTAGTAAGATGGTATCAGTCTTTCCATTAATACACCCCTTGTATTCATGGGCTTTGTAACTTGGCACATATGACGTGGCTCTGAGATGCAGTTTACCTCCTTTATGGTCTCCATGTGGGACCTTCCATTTTAGGGAATAATAAGTGACAAAATCCATCTTTCTTAGCTGAATGAGTTCCGTGTCTCCAAAGAAAGAAAATCTTTTGCTTAGTTTCTCTGCTTTTCAGTTGCTGGGAGACCTTTTGTTGATTGTCAGCAGGGTTTTTCTGGTTTAATAATAAAATGCTGGTATATTTTTCTAATGTGTAACACTGCCTACAAGTTATTTTGGTTATGTGACTATTCGATTGCAGTAAGAACGGAGTACTGTAGCTGTATTGGTGGAACGTTAATAGAAATAAACTGTCTTTATAGTGGAGGGAAGATTGTAGAAAGAGTCAAGTTCATTCGGTTCACTTGGAGGCTGTTAGGGACAGCCTCACCTGTTTCCTCTACCTTAGGACCTGAAGATTGTTTTTTAAAGAGAAAGGTAAATTCATCTGGCAGGATTTGTTGTTGTTGTTGTTGTTGTTGTTGTAGCATAAAAGTGACCTTCATATCGAAATACCCAACAGAAGTGTTGAGGACTGAGCGAATCCACTTATTAGCCTGCATAGTTCATGTGAAATTACTCAGCAGTAGTTTGCTTTTCTGGGTGTAGTGCTTTTAAAACAAGGAAACAACTTGAAAACCAAAATACCTTAGCTCATCTAGTGAGGATCACTGTAGATCCTGTTGTCCTGGTATTATGTGTTGCCTTTCTCAGGGAATGGCTGTAAAGTGAACAACTGAAATTTTTAGTCATGGTAGTTTTGCTCACGTGGTAAAGCTGTGCATTGGTTTATGTTGGGGGTGATTGTGAGACATGGTAGAAGAAAATATTTTATGAACTGTTCACTTTTGACCAAATGGAACATTAGTGATGGCATGTTAAAGAACATTCTGGCTTTGGAATCACACACTCCAGACTGGACTTGGCCACATCCCAGCTGTGTGATTGCAGGCAGTCACTTCACCTGTCTTAGTAGCTGTTGGAAAAGGATAATATGACAGTAATACCTATTTCATAGAGCTAATGTGAGGATCAGGTGAGAGAGTTAGTGCCTGTTAGTACTTAACACAGCTTATCAGTAGGGCTCAATAAAAAATAATTGCAATAGTTAATAATCACTTGTATTAATAGTTCTCTCATGAAAGATGACTGACAGTCAATAGCACATCATCCTGAAAGTTACTAGGATCCCATTTCAAGAATGTTGAGTAAATTATGATTTGCAGTTAGCCTAAGAAACATTTACCTTTTCCTTTTTTTTGAGAAAGGATCTTTCTCTGTGCCCCACACTGGAGTGCAGTAGTGCAATCTCCATTCACTGCAACCTTTGCCTCCTCAAGTGATTCTCGTTCCTCAGCCTCCTGCGTAGCTGGGCTTACAGGTGTGCGTCACCACGCCTGGCTAATTTTTATATTTTTAGTAGAGACAGGGTTTCACCATGTTGACCAGGCTGGTCTTGAACTGGTGGCCTCAAGTGATCTGCCTACCTCGGCCTCCCACAGTGCTGACATTACAGGTGTGAGCCACCATGCCCGTCCCACCCCCCATTTTATTTTTTGAAATCTTTTCTTTAAGAGACAAGAGTTTCTCTTTTCCCCAGCCTAGAGTGCAGTGGCAAGATCATAACTTACTGCAGCCTGGAACTCTTAGGCTTAAGAGAGATCCCCCTGTCTCAGCCTTCCAGGTAGCTAGAACTACTGATGCCAGGTGGTTTTTTTTTTTTTTTTGGAGACAGAGTCTGGCTCTGTCACCCTAGCTGGAGTGCAGTGGCTGATCTCGGCTCACTGCAACCTCTGCCTCCCAGGATCAAGGGATCAAGCAATTCTCCTGCCTCAGTCTCCTGAGTAGCTGGGATTACAGGCGCCCGCCACCATGTCCCACTGATTTTTTGCAGTTGTAGTAGAGATGGGGTTTCAGCATGTTGGCTGGGCTGGTTTTGAACTCCGGACGACCTCAGGTGACCTGCCTGCCTTGGGGTCCCATAGTGCTAGGATTATAGATGTGAGCCACCACACCCAGCCGCCAGCAGCTAATTTTTTAATTTTTGTTTTTTGTTTTTTGCTATGTTGCTTCTTAAACACCTGGCCTTAAACCATCTTCTCACTTTGGTTCCCCAAAGTGCTGGGATTATGAGCCACCATGCCCAGCCATTTACCTTTCTATGGTCAAAATGATTATGTATTTGAGTAAGTATAGGATGAAATGATAAATAAAATAGACCTTTCACAGCATAGAATCTCTTAACCTGAACCGAAGGGTTTCTTTCCTTTTTTTTTTTTTTTTTTTAATTGGCAGAAGGAGTGTTTTAAATTGTAGAGTAAGACTTCTTTAAGCCTGAAGGGATATTTTGTGGAGGCTGGAAAATGTGGCTAGGTTTTGAAGGCATTCACTGTCAGCTTTAAGTGCAGCTGTTTATTATGCTTCACTTACATTGTTTTAATTGTGATGTGTCAGTTTCAGTGCAGTTTAAGTAGTGAACATGATTTCAGAGCTCCAGTCCTCATTTTCTGGGCCTGTGTGTCAGTTTCTCTCTGCCCATTCCTCCTGTTCTTTATGCAGGTCCCTAAATGTAGTATATCCTTTGTGATCATATGCTCTTTCTTGTGCTGTAGGCTGACGTTTCATATGCATGTATTTTATTTTTATTTAAAGTTATTTTTACATGGCAGTGGAATGTGCCTTCATCTGTCCACATTAACCCCATTGGACTTGCAGGGCACTCCCTTAAAAGGAACTGTCGCTTACGGGATTAGGCAACTAAACCAGACCTCTTGAGTCACTTCTCCACTGTGCTTTCTGAGGAATAGCTGATTGGTTGCTGCTAAAGATTTCACTAATGATTCAAGTTGGGGATCTTTGTTCCCATGGCATGAAAATGCCCATGCCCCCATGCAAAAATGCTGAGGGTCTGAAAGACAGATTGTTCTGTGGAAAGTAAAGAGCTCTGGTCTGGACTGAAGCTGTTTCCCTAAGGCGTGTTCGGGTGTGATTTGTGTGTGGGGCCGAAAGCTACCGCATGAATCATAATGGCTCATTGAAATGTAGTGACCTTGCTTTAAATCCAGGGACTGCTTCCTGCACACACACTCAGAATGCTGGTGAGACTGTGTTTTAGAAGCTAAGGTTTACACTCTTGGAGTATACTACTACTGGTGTTTGTTTTCATCCATGTTGGATAATCATTATGTACGTGGAAAGGTTTCAACTTTTATGTTTAAATCTTCTTTTTCATGGACCTTTTACTTGAGTAAAAAATTACTGTGCCTAGGAATATGTTCTGAAATTCAATTGTATATCTTTTTTTTTTTTTTTTTTTTCTAAGTGAGGCGTCAGGATTTCATGGAAAGCATGAAGCTGCGTTGTATGACCTTCTTGACTTAAACCCTGTGCTTCATTTTCCTCAACTGTAAAGGAAGGATTATAATACAGCAATCTTTTAGAATACTTGTCACAACAGAATTGGTACAGAGGAAACATTCAGTTGAGGCCACCTCCCCTTCCTTCAGAAGCAATTTTGAGAATATGTAGACTGGCTTAGATGAAATTTGATCCATTTCATTGCTCTTTTGCATTTGCTGAAAGTGCAGTCGGGGTGGCACTGCACAGTGGTTGGAGTCAGAACTGGCTTTTGATACCGTCAGTGTGACCTTTGACAAGTATTTAGTCTTTTTAATTGTTGTTTCCTCACTGGAAATTAAGGAGAAAATAACAATCACCTTTTTAATAGCACTGTTGGGTAGATAAAATGAGATAAGTATGTAAGATGCCTAATATGGTACTTAGCACAGAGTGAACACTTGGTAAATAGTTCTTGTTAGCTAAAAGGCGTAGTCTCCTTGATGCCCAAATGGAAGATTCCATTTCAGTTCCGCAGCTATTGAACACTGCCGTGTGCAGGGCATTATAAAGGACAGCTATACAAATAGGGCATAACCCCTAGATTATAATTTGGGAATAAACTAAATACAGAAATATCTGCAATACAAGAGAGAATAGAGTTTCTGTTAGGGAAGATGAAGGGTTCTAGAGATGGATGGTGGTGATGGTGGCACAGTAATGTGAATGTACTGAATGCCACTCAGCTGTCAGCTGCTCTCTTCAAAATGGTTACGATAGAAAATTTTATGTATACTATACCACAATTTTTTAAAAAACAGAGTAAGAAAAAGGCCAGGCTGGGTGCAGTGGCTCACACCTGTAATCTTAGTACTTTGGGAGGCCAAAGTGGGAGGATTGTTTAAGCCCAGTAGTTTGAGACCAGTCTGGGCTATATGGCAAAACTCCATCTCTACAAAATAATAATAATAATAATAATAATAATAATAATGCTATCTGGGCATAGTGCCTCACACCTGCAGTCCCAACTATTCAAGAGGCTGAGGTGGGAGGATCGTCTGAGCCTGGGAGGTTGAGACTGTGGTGAACCATGATCATGCCACTGCACTTCAGCCTGGATGACAGAGTGAGACTGTCTCAAAAAAAAAAAAAAGAAAAGAAAAGAAAAAGGCCAGATGTGACTTATAAATGACATTGAAGTTCGGATGAAGAAAGTTGTCTGGCTAGATTAGGTTTCTGATGCAAGAGACAGACTTTTTTTTTTTTAAACTTAGGTCCCCACAAAACAGAAGAGACAGACTTTTGATAGGTAAGCATTAAGAAAATAAATTATTGGCCGGGCACGGTGGCTCCAGCCTGTAATCCCAGCACTTTGGGAGGCCGAGGTGGGTGGATCACAAGGTCAAGAGATCGAGACCATCCTGGTCAACATGGTGAAACCCCGTCTCTACTAAAAATACAAAAAATTAGCTGGGCATGGTGGCGCGTGCCTGTAATCCCAGCTACTCAGGAGGCTGAGACAGGAGAATTGCCTGAACCCAGAAGGCGGAGGTTGCGGTGAGCCGAGATCGCGCCATTGCACTCCAGCCTGGGTAACAAGAGCGAAACTCCGTCTCAAAAATAAATAAATAAATAAATAAATAAATAATTAAATAGAATAATATCTACCAGAGGGCACAGAGAATATAGAACATTGTGTACCTGCCACCCAGCCAAGGAAGTGAACGCTGCCAACCTGGCAGAAGCCCCTCACCCCGTGTGCTCTGCCCTCAGTGTGCTCTTCCTCATGCCCACTGATTGAATTAGAGATTTATTTCTCTAAGTAGGCTTTTGATGGACAAAAATGGGGGCTCAGGAGGAAGTGACACAGGCACAGAGGCAGGAAAGCAGGGACGGGTTGTCTGACGAGTTCTTGTCTAGTTTGGCCAGATGGCATTTGCTTGTATGTAGAGAAATGACAAGAAATAGGGCTGGTGAGGGAGAGTGTCAGGGTGTGCTCCCTGTGGTGGTTAATTTAGGGAGCAGGGAGCCTCCTGACCATTTTGGAGCAGAGAAGCAGTTGGATGAGACTGCTGTTTGGGAAGGTTAATCTGGCGGCAGAGCATGAGCTGGATTAGCATGAGAGACTCCTCGAAGGGCAGGACCAGGTTGGCGGTGGAAGTAGGGGTTAGGAAGAAATTAGGATTTGAGCTAGGGCTCTGGGAGAGGGATTCAGACCAGCTGGCCGGACTCCCTTTCTCATGTCCCCTCTCCTGCTGACCTTCTGAAGTGCTTTCCCCACTTCAGTCACAGACACATGGCCCCTGAACTGCTTTGTATACCTCTCCTTTGGCACTTGACACACAGTTGGTAAGTCTGGCTTACCAGACTTACTGGCTTGGGGGCTGCATTTTGTCATGTTTGTCTTTTTGTCCTTGGCACCCAGCACAGTGCCTGGCACCCAGGATGTGCCTGGTTAGTGCTACTGAGTGAGTGGTGTTAACTGGGCTTCAAGTAGAAATGAGTAGGAGACGAGGCCATGGTGAGTGGGGAGGGGAGGGTCAGTGGGGTGCAGGAGGGAGGGCGTCATTGAGGCTGGGTTAGGCCGCGTGTGAGGGACAGGCAGGGTTCTGTCCTGCAGGCAGCTGGAGTACGGTACTGGAGCTAAGGGGGAATGCTCTGCTTGGAGATAGAAATTCGAACCACTCCATGCCTGTAATCCCAGCACTTTGGGAGACTGAGGTGGGTGGGTCATGAGGTCAAGAGATGGAGACCATCCTGGCCAACATGGTGAAACCCCGACTCTACTAAGAATGCAAAAATTAACTGGGCATGGTGGTGCAAGCCTGTAGTCCCAGCTGCTTAGGAGGCTGAGGCAGGAGAATTGCTTGAACCTGGGAGGTGGAGGTTGCAGTGAGCTGAGATTGTGCCACTGCACTCCAGCCTGGCAACAGAGCGAGACTGTGTCTCAAAAAAGAAAAGAAATTCAAGCCACTCTTCTCCAAGTGCTTGTGGAAATCAAAGACAATATAAAAGTTTGAAAGACCGCTAGGAGCTATTAGTGGGTTAGGAGAAGGAAAGAAGTGCAATTGAAGGAAGGGGAGAAACAAGAGAAACAAGTCAGATGACCTAACGTCCTGTTAGAGACTGGCCGGAAGAGGAACCCAGTAGACTGCACTGTTTGACGCTCACTGGTCTGTTGTATGCAGAATGGTTGTGCTCTTGAGCTGAGGAATGCCAGCCTTGTTGCCTGTTTGGCTTTGATTATAGTATTTGTAGCAGAACGTCGCTATGGGGATTCATGCCAGGTGTGCAGTGGGAGGTGATCTAGAAGACCGTATGTCAGCCACTCGTAGGTCATCCCTGGCGCTCAGAACATGCTGAGACAAGAGTTCTCATTGCTTTATTTCCTTCTCTAGCTATGTGAGTTTTCATCGTTATCCAGGAGGACTGTCTTAATGATACAAAAGCAGAAGAAAGGTCTTTGTAGAATTTCTTCTAAGGGAAGAATGAAAGTAAAAAGGTCACTTAACTTTGCTGTCTTTAGGTTCCATTACATTGTGTCAAGGTAAAGCTTTTCAAAGTATTTGTCATGGAATTGTGAGGAACGTTGTCCGTTACTTTGTCAAAGAGTTTATGTGAAAGTGGGTATTTGAATAATTTGTTGTATTTCAAGCAGCGTTATAGCTAATGTTTCTTTCAAATCATTTATCTCCAAGGTTAACTCATGGCACCTCGAGATTATATTTATATCCGCAGCCCAGTGCCTAGGATAGTAGAGGGATATAGTGCTAATTCATGTTTGTCCTCAGAGCTGGATGTGGTGGTTCACACCTGTAAGTCCAGCTACTCCAAAGGCTGAGGTGGGAGGATCTCTTGAGCCCTGTGAGTTTGAGACCAGCCTGGACAACATAGTGAGACCCTGTCTCTAAAAAAATTTTTTTTTAAGTGGGCTAACATGTTTGCCATCAGGTAGCAGTTTTCATTGATGTGAACATGACTGAGGTCAAGGAAGTTTATTCATATACCCAACCTTTGTGGAGCACCTGTGGTATGCCACTTAGGGGATGTGAAACCGGTAAGCCACATAGTTTTCATCATTTAGGATCGTGCAGGTGTACAGGGTACGTGTGAAACAGTAGTGAGGCCTATACGCTGGTAGGGGGAGATCCAATAAGCCTTTGGAAGGTGGGGAGTCAGCAGGGCGTGTTTTCTGGAGATGAATGACTCATAAGCTGTGATTCAGAGAATGAGTTAAGAGTTAAACAGGTAATGAGCGAGAAGGGCTCCCAGGCATATGGGAGGAACAAAGGCACCTAGGGAAGCAGCCAGGACAGAGTGTGTGCCTGCCCGTAGGAATATTACAAGCATGGCTGGAGGAACCGGGGCAGGGCGTAGTAGGGGCTGAGTACCAAGAGACATTCAGGGACCAGATGGTCTCATCTGCCCTGTTAAGGAGCTTGGGCTTGATCCTCTAGGCAGGGAGCCGTTGGAGGATTTAAGGCAGGGAGTGCTGTGGTTGGTCACACTCGCCGTTTACGTAGATGATTCTGGCAGCCAGGGGAAGGATGGATTTGAGGGGGATGAGATTAGAAAGCTGAGAGATGAGTTAGGAGGCTGAAAGATGGTTGATAAAAATGATCTTTGAGCAGCTGAGATAACCAACTTCAAGGACATATGCTGGACTCACAGCGAGCCTGCTGAGTCTTGCTTTGTGAACAGTTCAAATGATAATTCACTTAGTCATATGGTTTATCTGCCAGTGGCAAATGTTAAAAGACTGTAGGGAAAAATTAGAAGAACCGATAGTATCATCAAGAAATAAGTGACAGAGAAAGAGGAGGCAAAAGTTATAAAGCGGCACAAAAATTGGAAAGTCAGCTGTTGAAGCATCGCAGTTAAGACAGGTTTCGGGTTGTTAGGAAGCTTCAGCGCAAGTATTTAACCTTCCTAAATGCCAGTTTCCTCCTCTTTAAAATGGGAGTTAGTAATACCATCCTTACTGAGTTATTCTGGGGATTAAATAAGATAATATTTATAAACTGTTTTATACCATGCCTGGCAGGAAAAAGAACCCAGTAAATGGAAGCTATTACTGTGAATACGTTTTGTGGCCGTTTGATTAGGGTAGTGTTTCCCATAGATCTCTAATTCTGTGCATGTTAATTGTATTATAATTACATTAAAAAGAGTTCCACGGTAAATAAATTTGGGAAACCTGTGAATTAAAGAGGGGTTTGTTTTTTGAGACAGGGTCTCGCTCTGTCTCCCAGACAGTTAGAATGTGGTGGCGTGATCACAGCTTACTGCAGCCTCCATCAAGTGAGCCTCCCGAGTACCTGGGATTACAGGCACTTGCCGCTATGCCTGGCTAATTTTTTTGATGTCTAGTGTAGATGAGATCTTGCTGTGTTGCCTGGGCTGGTCTCAAACTCCTGAGCTCTAGCAATCCTTCTGCCTTGGCCTCTCAGGTGTTGGGATTATAGCTTGAGCCACCACACTGGCCAAGAGGGCTTTTGTTTTGTTTGTTTCTTCTGCGAGGGTGTGTGGTGAAGCGCCAGAGGGGAAGCCTACACAGTATTTCTCATCACACTTGATTGCAGAGCTCTTAGGAAGCCTTACGGGACTGAGTCCCTGGGGCATGCTTTGGCAAATGCTTATTTAGGGAAGAAACATATCCGTCTGCTTTCATAGCCCAAGGGTATTGCTCTATCAGAGACAGCACCATAGTTACTTGATATTCATAATGACAATTCTACATCATCAAGGAAAGCTATCTTAGTTTCATGTACTCTGTTTAAGAAGGCAGGGAAGTTTGATAGTATGTTTTATTTGTGATCCCAACTAATCAAACCTTTAAAATAATATTTTTTCATGTTTATTATAGAAAACTTGGAAAATACAGAAAACCATAAAGAAGAAAAGTAAAATCACATTATACCACTACCCAGAGATAAACGCTGTTAACAAAGCATTTAGGGTTTTTTTCTTTGTTTTCTTCTTTTGGGATGATTCTGTATGTAGAGTTTTTGTTTTATTTTAACCTAAAGTTATACTCTGGGCATTTTCTTTTTAAATCAGAGTATTGTTACGTGACGTGATTTTTAACAGTTACACGATATTTCATTATGTGAATATGTCATTTGTGTAACCATTCCTTTATTGGATATTTAGGCACTTTTTTGCTGTTATAAATTATAATGCAGTTAACATGTTTGAAATCTGTTTAAAACAAATCTGTTAAAGTGATCAACATTTAACTTTTTTTTAGTAAGTCTTAAGTAGGCAATTTTAGGAAGAGTATCTGATCCCCTACATGAGATATGATTATATAGTTTTTTTGTTATGAAATTTCAGTGGCATAATCTCAAGTAACAGATTCTCTTTTGACTAATCCCTTTCTCTACCCACAGACTGAAAAAAAGTTCCGTTATTAGAATAGCCTTTTCTCGTTTTAACAGAATAGAAGATGAGTAATTGGAGTCATTTGAGTGTTAAATTTTATCTGTTGAACCAAATTCTGAGTCAGGTGTTGGAAAGTTCTGTCATGATAAATTTTAAATGTAAAAACAAAACTGTCAAAAGATACAGTCTTAATAAATATAAATCGAAGGGTTCACCTGGATAGGCACTTTCTTATTTGCACCTGTGTAAAGACTAGTCCAAAAAATTCTCAGACGTGAATTTCCAGAAATTGTGGTAAAAAGGAAATAGAGATGGGGTGGGGAGAAACAAACCTAAGCTCTTTCTGAACAAATGAACGCTTTGGTTGTTGGTCCTGGCCAGAAACTATTAATAAGAAAATTAGACTTTAGGAATTCTGTCTTCCATAAGCTGCTTTTTTTTGGGATAGGAGGGAAGTAGAAGCTATTAACTGACACCCCTCATGGTCCTGTGGTCATGACTAGGTGTCTGGACATTTCTGCTTCCACACCGGAATCTCATAAAGGGTCAAATGTGTTTGCTTCCAGATCCGTTCATTCTGTTTTTGGGAAATAGTAATGCTGTGATCTCATTAAATCCTGGGGCAGCTGATGAACTGGGAGTGAAAAGAGAAAGTCATTTCTACAGAAACTGTCAACTGAGTGCTTTGGAAAGCATCCGTTAATATAAATTGATTTTCTTGAAAGAAAACTTGCTGGTGAATTAGGTGTGGACTAGATAGGGGGATATTTTATAGCCTGTGCCAGTTACCAGAACCATTCACACCTGTTATTGTATTTCTTTATTACTGACAGTGTTATCAACATAATAAGTCCAAGAAGAAGGGAGAGCTTGTTTTTCCTCTGAGTATTAGAAAGTATGTCTTCTGGCTGGGTGCAGTGGCTCACGCCTGTAATCCTAGCACTTTGGGAGGCTGATGTGGGGGGATCATGAGGTCAAGAAATCGAGATCATCCTGGCCAACATGGTGAAATCCGGTCTCTACTAAAAATACAAAAATTAGCTGGGCCTGGTGGCACGTGCCTGTAGTCCCAGCTACTCGGGAGGCTGAGGCAGGAGAATTGCTTGAACCCGAGAGGTAGAGGTTGCAGTGAGCTGAGATGGTGCCACTACACTCTAGCCTGGTGACAGAGCGAGACTCCGTCTCAAAAAAAGAAAAAAAAATAATGTCTTCTAGGAAAAACCAAAACCCAACCCTGGTAAGTTGTGCCTGCCAGCCCTAGAAACTGTCAAGTGTGTCACTTTCTGTCTTCCCTAGGAATAGTCCGTTTATTTTCAAGCCTAGCTTTTTGTATTTCTGTGGTTAGCTGCAGTTAGACTTATCAATTTTTAGATTCACATCAGCTACATATGGAGGGGATCGTTTAAGTCTAAATCCCACTGTCTGCTCCTTTTGGAGGGAAGCAGGTTTTCTCTCAATAATGATTTTGATGTCTCCAATCAAAAATAGCTATCTTTATTAATCTAATAGTTGGAAGTTAGAGGTTCTGTGTGCTGAGTAAGTTGTTTGGTGGAACATTCGATAAGCAGCTGGTAAGTTTCCTTCCTGAGTGGGCTGTAGCCTTGGAGATGGTTTCACACAGCCCCCAGGATTGTCATATTTTAGGACTGTTTCATAATGTTCTCCGATTCTTTAACTATATTTCTGTATTTTCAGATTTTTTAATTTCGTCAACATGTTAAATAGCCTAAGTCTGCACTGTTCCCCCCCAATAAAACCTAAGATTTGAATTGAATTAAGCCAGATTAATGTGTTTACAGCACATTTGTGGGATATTGTAGGCTTGGATTACAGGCTTCACCTGAAGGCCTGAATTCAGGTGGAGACTGGTGAAATTAGTTTATCACTGAGAATATCTTTTTACTGAATGAAGGTGAATTTGGGCTTTTAAATAACCTAGCCTTTAATGTAAAGCCCAAATTCAAATTGCATGTTACTTTGGTGAAATTTACCTTGAAATTCGTTGGTGGGATAAATCAAGTATAGTAAAATACAAAGAGATGCAATTAACCTAGCTGAATGCTTGCCAGCCTTTCTTTATCAAACCTAATCCATAAGCTTGCTGTATTTAAGGTCTTAATGTCATTTGAGAACATTTCTACTAGTAGAATAGTACAAAAGCTAAGATTTGTTTCATTCTTTTTCTTTGTGTTATATAGATAACTTTGTATTTAATTTTATCTGGAGAGGAAAAGATCAAAATCAGATTTCCCACCAAGAATAACTAGTATTGCTTTGAAAAGGGCCAGCTGAGCTTGGGGGCAACAAATGTACAGGATGGATCTTAGACATATTTTACTGGAGAGCAGGGCAGCAGTGGCATCCCAGAACGACGAGCCTTCTATCAGAGATAAAATTTTCATTACTTGATAATGATACTCCCAAAAAGCTTATTGGTCATTTTTGGAGATTGTTGCTCAGGCATGAACTCAGTCTTCAAAAAGTTGGTTTAAAAAGAAAAAATAGAGGAAAGAACCAAGCATTTATCCTGCTTTTTGTGTATAAACTATATTTCACATAGTCAAATAGATGAGGCAGAAAGCTCCTTACAGAAAAAAAAATCGAGTCAACACATGCAGAGGATATTAAAGGATTATTGTTAATTTTGCTAAATGCGATTATGGCATTGTCGCTAGGGTTAAAAGTTCTTACCTGTTAGAAGTATTATAACATTTTTAAGGGTAAATGATGATGATGCTTGAAGTTTGCTTTAAACTACATTAAAAAAAAAAGTGAGAGTATAGATGAAGCCAGATGGGCAAATGTTGCTAATTGTCGAACCTAGGAGATGGTTATACATAGTTTCATCGTACTCATCTCTAGACTTTTGCTTTTGAAAGTATCTTCAATAAAAGGTTCTTTAAAAAGATTGTAGCCCGTGAGCAGTTGCTCACACCTGTAATCCCAGCACTTTGGGAGGACGAGACTGGTGGATCACAAGGTCACCAGGCTGAGACCAGCCTGACCAACATGGTGAAACCCCGGCTCTACTAAAAATACAACAGTTAGCTGGGCGTGGTGGTGCGCGCCTGTAATCCCAGCTACTCAGGAGGCTGAGGCAGGAGAATCCCTTGAACCTGGGAGGTGGAGGTTGCAGTGAGTCGAGATCGTGTCACTGCACTCCAGCCTGGGTGACAGTGAGACTGCATTTCAAAAAAAAAAAAAAAAAAAGGAGTATAAATAGGAATGAACCTTAAATGATTGTTGTTATAACTTGAAAATAGAGAAATAGTAAACTAATAAATTTCCATTTGATCCTGTGCTGGAGTGCAGTGATGCAATTATAGCTCACTGTGGCCTTGCCCTTCCTGGCTCAAGCAATCCTCCTTCCCCAGCCTCCCCAGTAGTTGGGACCACAGATGTGTGCTGCCACACCTGGCTCATTTTTAATTGTTTGTAGAGATGGGGTCTCACTCTATTGCCGAGGCTGTTCTCCAAACAAAACTCCTGGTCTCAAACAGTCCTCCTGCCTGGGCCTCCCAGAGGATTAAGGGCATGAGCCACTGTACCCCGTGTAATTTATTTTTAGAGATAGGGTCTCACTAGGTTGCCCAGACTGGCCTCAAACTCCTAGGCTCAAGTGATCCTTTTGCTTTAGCCTCCCTGTAGCTGAGGCTACAGTTGTGAGCCACTGCACAGCAGTAAGATTGCAGTCCGGAGGGAGTTACTGGCAGTTCTAACTTTGACAGCTCACTTAACCTTCCTAAGATTGTATTTCCCGTCTCTTGAGTAAAATGAGGATCAGTTTGTCTCACTGTCACAGAGAGGACAGAGTGGAGACGGTAGAACTAAGAGAAGGTGGCACATGCTAGGCATGCTCAACAAATGTCAGCAAACTGTATGGAAATGTGGAAGATGCTGACAAGAGCAAAGTTTTCAGATCAGCACCAGTAACTTGGTTTATTTAAGTTGTTAAAGTCACATCTGTTTTGATTTTTCCCCTTTTACTCTCTTGAGCCTTTTACTGGAAAAGCAGATGCAGTCTGGGGCTGCATTGCTGCAGTACAAAGTGAATGGCACCCCCCCGGAGTTGGGTGGTGCACAATACTCTGTGCCTTATATGGGAGGGTGGGCTCCACTGAGACTCTGAGCCAGACTCCCTGTGATAATGGTGTCTCCCCCAAGCCTGGCACACTGAGGTGCTTCCCAAGTATTTCTTATATGAATGAACGAATGGACATGGGCCAGCCACTGTGTTGGAGCATGTTGTTGTGGCCCTGATGAGCTATAGGTATGGAAGCTTGGGAATTAGGGTTTTTCTGTTTGTTTTGTTTTTTTGTCATTTTTTTTTTCCTTTTTGTGGAGAATGGTGTCCAACTCTGTTGCCTAGGCTGGTCTTGATCATCTGGGCTCAAGCAGTCCTCCTGCCTCTACCTTCCTAAGTGCTGGGATGACAGGTGTGAGCTACGGCGCTCGTGTGTCAATTACACATGTGTCAATATAGTGTATTCCAGGCTCTCATGACAATAACATTACTGTAACATTCTGACCTGCTTTCTAAGTGGGAGAGGGCTGAATTTCAGCTGAAGAGAAGAGCCGCACAAAGCCAGCTTGTGTGTGTCTCCGTGTGTGTTGCGTGCCTCACGTTTCACCCCAGTAATGGGTAGCTTTGCTTTCCAGCTGTCAGTGTCATCATCTTAATTTTTTCCCTTTACATTTCACTGCCAGACCATTATCACTGCTATAGTAAGCTAGGAATTCAAGTAGTTTCCCAGTTGACGTCTGGTTGTTGATAATAATAAGCATCAACCCATGACGTTACTGTTTACAAATTTAATATAAACATTCAGAAAGGCTAATCTTCAAAAAAGCTTAGCAGGATTTTCACGATGACTGACAGTGGCCTGAGACCCCAGCCATGAAGATTCTTAAGGATGAAATAGAACAAGTTTTTTTTTTTTTTGTTTTTTGTTTTTGAGTGCATTGTCATGATCTCAGCTCACTGCAGCCTCTGCCTCCTGCATGGGACTACAGGTGTGCACCACCATGCCTGGCTAACGTTTGTATTTTTAGTAGAAACAAGGTTTCACCATGTTGGCCAGGCTGGTCTCAAACGCCTGACCTCAGGTGATCTGCCCACCTTGGTCTCTCAAAGTGCTAGGATTAGAGGTGTGAGCCACTGCACCTAGCCAAGCAAGTATTTAGCTACGTGCCTGTGTTGGCCTGGCTACTATGCTAGGTTCTGGGCACAGGGGAATGATTAAGACATGGTTCTGCTCTTAAGGGCCTGTATGGTCACCATCAGAAAGAGCGATGTGGGCTCAAATGTCATTTCACTTCATGGGGTAAACTGTTCCAGCTATCTCAGTCAGGTTTCTGGCAAGACATGGCACAGTCAGCATGAGGGATTGGCTAGGAGTTGAATAAAGGGATTCTCTACAAGGAGAGGGCAGCGTGGAGACCCCCAAAGCCTGGTGCAGGATTAGCAACAGCCATGCCCTGCTCACTTCCAAGCCTGAGGAGGGGCAAGGGAGTGGGCTGCGTTGGAGGAAGGGAGGGCGAGAGGAGCTGGCCCCTTCTCAGCCAGGCCTGGGGAGCACTCCTGATCCCCGCTGTCCCTTTTCATCTTCCTCCTGCCCTTGATCCTCATTGCTGAATCCAACCAGAACCTGAGAATGAGTGTCCCAGTGAAGGGTTGGTATAGTTCATCTAGGTGGTTGCTGGGGCACAGAGCAGGATAGACAGTGGTTCTCAAGAACGGGTGGAAGATTCTAGCACTGTACTAGTTTCCTGTGGCTGCTGTAACATGACCACAAGCTGGGCTTCCCCGTTCCGTCTGCTGGCGTCCCAGGCTTGTAACCACATGGTGCTGCCCCCGTCTTCACATGGCTCTCTTGTGAGTGAATAAATAGATGAACAAAAAAACACAGAGGGATACAGTGTGAATACAGTGAGGCCAGAGGTGTACTCTGTGAATATATGAGACACCCTTGAGTGGAATGCTTCCATAGATGGATTGTAGGAGGTGTGAATTGTATCTCAATCAAGCAGGGCTTCAGGGGATGCCCACCACTGAGGGTCTAGCTCCATGTGGCGTTGGTGGGGCTGGGGGAAGTTTAGAAAAGGCTCTGCCATTGCTAAAGCTTCCGTTAAGGTGGAGTTTGCAGCAGATATTTGGGTAGGAGGGCATTCCAGGCTAATTATCCAATGTGAGCAGAGTCTTGGCGGGAAGAGCATTTTATCTTTCCGGACCTAACGCTTGTTGTTCAACAAATACTTGCTTGTGGCTGGGCGCAGTGGTTTACGGCTGTAATCCAAGCACTTTGGGAGGCTGAGGTGAGAGGATTGCTTGAACTCAGGAGGTCAAAGCTGCAGTGAGCCATGACTGCACCACTGCATTCCAGCCTGAGCAATGGAACAAGACCCTGTCTCAAAAAATTAAAAATTACAATAAAGTTTGCTTGTTAAATAAAATGTGATTTCTTTACTTTGCATAAATACTGTGCCTTCTGAGAATGCTATAGATGCGGGCATATTTTGTTTTTATCCTAACACAGCCCAGATTCCAAGTACACACTGGATTTTGAGCATTTAAAGGACTTCCAGTGCTATTAAGGATTCCCATTTATTCATTTAAGTTTGCTAACCTAATTCAGTCATGTCACTTACTTAGTTTTTATGAGGATTATATTATAGTCTGAAGGGGTGAAAAAGAACTGCTATGAGTATCTTTTCATGAAGAAGATTTAGCTTGGAAATGTGGGCAGATTTGTCTGCCTTTGTGTTTAGGAAGGCACAATTATAATTACAGATGAAGAAGCTAGACTCTGGCCAGCTGGAATCAGAATTTCACATTGTAGAAGTGTCTGGTCTGGAAGGCATCCACCGGAAACCTACACCCTTGACCCAGCACTGGCCGCAGAGCTGCAGGCGGTCTCCCGTCCCTGCTTCTGCCCTGGGTGCCTCTCCTTTGCAGCTATGGCATGTGCAGAGGGGAGTGTAGATCTCTTTTCTTTCTTGTTGCTCACTCCCCCAACCCAAATAAATAATGACGTGTGCATTTGAGATAGTGTATGGTATAATGACATGTGCATTTGAGATAGTGTGTGGTATTCTTTTTTTTTTTTTTTTTTTTTTTTGAGATGGAGTCTTACTCTATTGCCCAGGCTGAAGTGCAATGGTGCAATCTTGGCTCACTGCAACCTCCGCCTCCCAGATTCAAGCGATTCTCGTGCGAGCCTCCCCAGTGGCTGGGATTATAGGCACCTGCCACCACATCTGGCTAATTTTTTTGGTATTTTTAGTAGAGGCGGGGTTTCATTGTTTTGGCTAGGCTGATCTCAAACTCCTGACCTCAAGTGATCTGCCCGCCTCGGTCTCCCAAAGTGCTGGGATTACAGGCATTAGCCACCGTGCCCAGCCAGACTGCGTGTTCAGAGACAGCTACATGTATTAATGTAAGCATCCCAAGAGAGAGACCTCCACATTTCTGCCTGGATAAGTATATATGATAATTTTTTAACTAAAAAAAAAAAAAAAAAAACAAACCCTTTTACTACAAAGTTATGTGTGCTCGCTGTAATGAATCAAGCATTGTGATAGTTAAAAGTAGAAAGTGGAAAATAGAAAAAAAATCACACCACTCGGGCTGCTGCTGTTACCCTGGGGTGAGCATGCTTCTAGGGAGCCCTCTGCACTCACGCACAGATAGGTGACAGAAATAAGTTGTTACAAGCTGGATCCTACTACAAATGCTGCTATTGGGATTTTTTTTCACTTATGAGAAGTGGAAGCTGAAGTGAAACTGAGTAAATTTATAAGAATGTTTCTTTACCACAGAGAGATTATTTCCTGAAAAGACTTTTCTATGGTTAAGAAAAAGGATCATGAGAACGATCAAGAGGTTGGCAGCACTGTTTTTGATCTCAGGTATCTGTTGGTGCCTACCATGAAGACAAAGATAGTGGCAACTTAAATTTTGTTTGTTGGTTTAGTCTGTTGCTTCCTAAAATACCTCTCTAAGCATTCTCAGATTTACTGTACAGATTTGGTCACAGACATTGAGACTGGAGTCAGTCTCAGAGGGGTGGAGAGTTGGGCGTATGTGGCCAGAGTGGCTGCCACCTGGGCCTTGCTGAGTAGTGTGTGCTGTGCCCGTGGAGGCCTCCCAGGCCTGTCCAGGCCAGCTTGCCTTTGCTTTGCAAATGAACAAGGTTGGTGTTTCTCCTCCCCTTTTATTGCCAACTGGAACAACAGAAAGATTGAAGAAAGAGTTTCTACATTGAATGCAGCATCGAGGGTGTGTTCTGGGCAGGTTATGAGTGCTGAAGAGTTTTAGCCAGTGCTTAAGAAAGGACATCCACCTTCAGCATCTGCATCCGGGCCATTGTCCCTACTGCCATTGTTCTGCAGGGTGCTGTGGGTATGCTCTGGGTGGCCACTTAGAATTTACTGTATTTGTCTGGGCGTGGTGGCTCATGCTTATAGTCCCAGCACTTTAAGGAGGCTGAGGCGGGTGGATCCCTCGAGGTCAGGAGATCAAGACCAGCCTGGCCAATGTGGGCAAAACCTCGTCTCTACTCAAAAAAACCAAAAAATTTAGCCAGGCAGTGTGCACGCCTGTAATCCCTGCTACTGGGGAGGCTGAGGCTGCGGTGAGCTAAGATCGTGCCACTGCACTCCAGCCTGGGTGACAGAGTGAGACTTATCTCAAAAAAAAAAAAAAAAAAAAAAGAATTTATTGTATTTATATATAAAAACATCTGAATATCCAAAGGATATTAAAAAATCACTGCCAGTTTAACATTTCTCAGTGGGAGTTGTTTTTTTTTTTTTTTTTTTGAGATGGAGTTTTGTTCTTGTTGCCCAGGGTGGATGGAGTGCGATAGCGCGATCTCGGCTCACTGTGGTCTCAGCTCACGGCAACCTCTGCCTCCCCAGGTTCAAGCAATTCTCCTGCCTCAGCCTCCTGAGTAGCTGGGATTTTACAGGCATGTGCCACCATGCCCGGTTAATTTTGTTTTTTTTTAATAGAAACTTGGTTTCTTCATGTTGATCTGGCTGGACTCGAACTCCTGACCTCAAATGATCCACATGCCTCAGCCTCCCAAAGTGCTGGGATTACAGGTGTGAGCCACTGCACCCAGCCTCAGTGTTTTATTTGGCCTCTTTTGATGCCTGGTGGCTTTCTGCATCCCACACAAAACAAATTGCCTCTTTTCCCCCAGAACCCAGAAATGTGGACAGATGAGTTGTCTTTTTATTATAGTTCATGCTTCCTTGTGTTCCTGTCTTCTAGGACTTTCTAATATGTAGGACAAATGATTTTGACTTGACTTAAACCCTACGGAAATAAGATTTTCTTTGTAGATGCATTTTTATGGTGAAACTAAAGCAATTAAGTTTTCAGCTTAGCGGTATGTATCACCAGGGAGCTTTGAAGACAATATCCATACCTCGGCCCCCTCCTGAAGAGCTTAATGGGTAGGGGTTGGTCTGGACATGGAGATTTTTTTTTTTTTTTTTTTTTTTTTTTGAGACGGAGTCTTGCTCTGTCACCCAGGCAGGAGTGCAGTAATGTGATCTTGGCTTACTGCAACCTCCGTCTCCCGGGTTCAAGCAATTCTTCTGCCTCAGCCTCCCAAGTAGCTGGGACTACAGGTGCACACCGTCACGACTGGCTAATATTTGTATTTTTGGTAAAGATGCGGTTTCATCATGTTGGTCAGGCTGGTCTCGATCTCCTGTGATCTGCCCACCTTGCCTCTCAAAGTGCTGGGATTACAGGTGTAAGTCACTGCGCCCAGCCTGGGCATTGAGATTTTTAACAGCAGCCCCTATACTCCCCAATAAATGGGGATGGTAAGGCACAGCCAAGGCTGAGGCTACTGCGTAGTATTCCAGGCTGCCTGCTGGAATGTTGGTGCTGCCTTGAGTGCGCCTTTCCAGTGGTTGTGGGGAGACAGGCACTTGCTGTGTGCTACCTTCTGAGGACTTTTCAGAAAATTCTGTTTCAAAATTACCGTGAGGTCCAGTATAAGACCCTCACTCAGACTCAGTCTCTAGTGACTTTCTGAAGTGAGTGCCTCTGCTTCATAAAGGATCTGAGGTACGCAGTGCTCGACAAATGTAGCTCGTTTTTAATTCCTCCAGTTTGTTACCTCCCTTATTTGCCAGGCTTGGCTTTGAGTGAGTTTTGGCTTTTTAGGGTTGGTGGGTGGGGTGGGGGGGCTCTCTGATTCATTCAGCAGATCTTCACTGAGAGGTAGATGTGTGCAAAGTGCTTGGGATGCTAAAGACGACAAGTGGGTCCTGTGTATTCAGTGTTGGGAGACAGACAGTGATTGAGACAACAGAGTTGACAGTTACGATGCCATGGAAGTGGGTGCTGAGAGGATGGCTGCTGGTGTAGGCAGGATGGTCAGGGACCTGCTTTCTCAGAACTTACTGGGAAGGGACGGCGGGGACCAGGCCATTTGGGGCCTCACAGATCAGGGCTGATGAGTTTGGCTCCATTTATGCTGACTCAGTTTATTTGAGGGTGGGAGTACTCCTGTTTCTCAGAATTCCCTGTGCCTAAACCTGGGCATGGCAGATGATACTTGCTCAGTAAACGTTTATTGAACAAAGAATTGATTGAAGTAAGAATGCTGGAGCGCACAGAGCTGTGGGGCCTGAGTGCAGCCTGGAACACGTGCCCCTCCTCATCCGTCAAGTGAGACCAGCAGGAGAAAGCCAGCTCAGCAGTGGCTGGTGGTTGTATTTATGGTTAACTTATTTTGAGATGCTGATAGTTTCACATGCAGTTGTAAGAGATAATAGAGAGAGATCCTGTGTCCCTTCCTCCCAGCCGCCCCCAGCAGTGACATCTGGTGAAATTCAGTGCACTCTCAGCACCAGGCTCGGGGCACTGATACTGCCAGGACACAGAACATCAGGACCACTCAGTCCCTAACCCTTCGTTGCCCTTTTATAGTCACACACACGCCGCTAATCTGTTCTCCATTTTTGTGATTTTGTATTTCAAGGGTGTTGTGTGCACGGGGTCGTGGGTGGATGGCCCTTTGGGGTTGGCTGTTTTCACTTAGTGTGAATCCCTGGAGCGTTATCAGTTCTACCAGTCAAGTTTGTTCCTTTTATTGCTGAGTGGTATTTTGTGGCTTGGCTGGCCCACTGCTTGTTTAACCATTCACCTGTTGAGAGACACCTGTGCTGCGCCTAGATTTTAGTTGTTAGGAATAAATGTTGCTCTCAACAGTCATGTGTAGGTTTTTGTTGAACATAAATTTTCATTTGTGTGGGATAAATGCCCAGGAGCACAATTTCTGGGTCATAGGGTAGTTACGATTCAGCCTCATTAAAAAGTGCCTGTTTTCAGAGTGGCCATACAGTGGTTTTTGTTTGTTCTTTTAAATGGCTTAATAATGGAAGGAAAGACGCTTCTGCAGGGCCTGACATAGAAAGCCCACGGAGAGCCACCCTGTGGGTGGGGAGGCGGGTGACGGGAGCCCCACTCCTTACCAGGAACCCGGTGAAACTGGGTCTTTCCAGGCCCAAGAGTCTCCTTTTTTGCTAAAAGCATCAGAAGAGGTGAAAGCATTTCTACCGCCCACGTTTCGGGAACACTTTTGGCTTTTACTTTATAGTCTGGAGAGAGGTTTGCTTTTCCACTGTCATGTAAATCCTGTCGGTTTTCAACAGAGCCTGATCTTTAGGGTCTTGTGCGAAGCTGTCGGTCTGGAGATGCAGATCACTGTCTGCTGAGATGAAAGGAGCCTTCTGCTGGGGTTAGGGATCTCCTCACTGAGGCAGGGATCCAAGGGCTTCCTTCTTTGTTCTCCGATTCCCTGAGCCTCTTCCCTGTGTGTATGGTGCGTGTGCACGTCTGTGAGCGCACTGGGAACTACGACAGCAATAAGTGGGTATGACTGGGGGTGGGGAGCGGAGGCAGCATAGCCAGGAATCTATACTTGAGCTACCAAGAGGAAGGAAGTAGCAGCAAAAATAGATCGGGTGGGGTGGTAGAAAATATTAAGGGGAAAATGAGATGCCTGGGGTGGGGTTGAAGAAGAGCTGCTTAAAGAGAAACGGGGACACACACTGGGTAAGGAATCGAGTGCTGTTGAAACAGTGCGGAAGGCGGTGGTGGCTGGGCTGTGGTAGAGGAAGCCGATCACGAGTGAGTGGAAAGGGAACTAGGGTACCGATGCGTTTGTGGTTTTTATTTTCTTTAAACATACTCTGGCTAAGTTTTGCTAGGAGTTTTTTTGCCTTTTTTCTCAGACCTTCCACTTCTTTCTTTCTCCCCTAAGTTTTGGGCAGACGGATTCTTTTCTGCCTACCAGTATAGCCTGTCATTGCTTGAAAGGACAGAATGAAACCCCCGCTGGGCAAAATACGTCTCCCCTTCCCCCAGCTTTTGGTCGGCTTTGCTCATCCACCAACAGCTAAATGATAGAAGGCTCCGAAGAGCTAGGATGGGCATGGGAGAGAACCAGGGTGGCTGGAAACAGTTAATTCCCAGGGTCTCTTCGGCTTGCTGGTTGGACCTCTAAGCCAGTTTATGAAGCCTGAATTGACATCATGCCAACTGGTCTCCTGCTGATAAAAGTGATTCTTTAACTTCCTCTGGAGCAGCAGAAACTTGTTTTGGAAAAAAAAAAAAAATAGAATTCTTAATTATGACAGCTGTTTATTTCTGCAAGCACAATGGCCGTAGTAAGGAACTCGAGTCACAGCAAAGCCCTGGCAGGGAGGGCTCTGCATGGAGTCACAGGACAAAGCCTGTCCTGGACACATGCTGGAAGGAAGTCAGCCTCACTCTTTACAATGGGTAGCAGCATCCAAATGAGAAACCAGGGGTCTTGGCTCTGGGTCTGTAGCATCTGCCAGGCATGCGGTGCCAGCCGTGGAGACCAGTGAGGTGGCAGCAGATGCAATGGGCTCCTGGGGTGTGCGTGGGGACCTCCGGGGTCTGCCTGGGAACTGATAGACTTTCATTTCTCATCATCTTGTGTGTTCCTTGCAGACGCAGAATGTTCAGCTTAACAAAGAAATGACACTTGCCAGCAACCGGAGCCTGGCAGAAGGAAACCTTCTGTACCAGCCCAAGCTGGACACGCTGAAAGCACACTTGACCCAGAAATACCAGGAACTCCAGGTTCTCTTTGAAGCCTATCAGATAAAGAAGACCAAATTAGGTAACTTTTCATGGGTGATCATTCAAGAATAAAGAGTTGAGAGAAGGACACATTTTCAAGCTATTGCCCTGTCAGGAGAGAAATATTATGGAAAAATTTCAGATTAAGACAGTGACTCCACTGCAATGAAGTAGAGTCATTGAAATATGTATATATTTTTTAATTTTAGAGACAGGGTCTTGCTCTGTCACTGAGGCTGGAGTGCAGTGGCACAACCATGGCTCACCGCAGCCACTCGACCTCCTGGGCTTAGGTGATCCTCCCGCCTCAGCCTCCTGAGTAGCTGGGACCACAGGTATGCACTACCCCAAGCCAGCTACTTTATTTCATTTTTTTGTGGAGAGGTCATCTTGCTTTGTTGCTGAGGCTGGTCTTGAACTCAAGAAGCCATCTTCCTGCCTTGGCCTCACAAAGTGCTGCTCTTGTAGATGTGAGCCACTGTATTGACCAGTCTATGTATAGAATATGGAAGCCCCAGACCTGCGGCCTCTCTGCACTTGCAGTTCTGGAGGACGGGATGCATAGCAGGACTGCCCCCTTCTCCCAGGGGCCCTGCAGTGGCGGTGACTGCCGAGGTCAACCCAGGTCCATGCACACCTCCAGGGTCTGCAGCGTGGAGCAGGTGGCAGCAACGTGGGCACCTTGGGGCAGTTACTGGAAAAGGGGTTGGGGATTAGGAGGAAGCCAGCCAGTTCAGCAGTCACCAGTTTAGAAGAGTAGACTTAACCACTCTTAAAATTCAAGTCTCCACCTTCTCTAAACAGCACAGAAAGAAAGCAGTTTTCTGAATTATGATATTCAATGAATCTCTTATGCTGTTTGCCCATTTGTCTTATGCTGTTTGTTAATGGTGAAAAATACCCCCATCACTGGAACACTTTATTTTAATGGCACACTTTAATTTACAGCCACTAGGAGGAGACATCAGAATTGAGTATCGTTGAGCGTCCTGAGTGCTTTTGATAGCTATCAAAGGGACATTTAGATAAAGGGAAGTTGGACCTGGGTGTGGTGGTGCACGCCTGTGGTTCTAGCTCCTTGGGAGGCTGAGGAGGAAGGATTGCTTGAGCTTTGGAGGTTGAAGCTGCAGTGAGCCATGATTGCACCCCTGTACTCCAGCCTGGGTGACAGAGCGAGACTATGTCTCTACAAAGAAATGAAATAAATTAGCCAGGAGTAGTGCTACTTGTCTATAGTCCCACCTACCCTGAAGGTCGAGGCCACCATGAGCTGTGATTGCATCACTGTACCGTACTTCAGTCTGGGTGACAGAGTGAGACCCCATCCCTTAAAAAAAAAAAAAAAAAAAAAGAATTTGGGTAAAAAAATCACCTTCTGCAGCAGTGATGTCTGTCACTATTGCTATCGTCTTGTCATTTTCTCCATTAACTTTATTAAAAATGTACTGCCACACACCCAAAATAGGATGACCTAAAGTAAAAAGACCGGTAGTCACAAGTGCTGGTGAGGTGCCATGTGTCTGCTGCTGGTAGGAGTGTCTGTGGGTCATTTGGGACTTACAGCGCACGCCACTACAGCCGGTTCCTTTTTCATTTCACCTGGAGAAAGTTGTTGGGTAGTACCTTCTAAAATTAGGAGTGTGCATACGCTGCAGTTCAGAGGCTCTGCCCCTGAATGTTCACCCAAAAGCAATGGACATTCATGTCTCTCAGAAGATAGGTACAAGAATGTTGTATCTTCGGCCGGGCACGGTGGCTCAAGCCTGTAATCCCAGCACTTTGGGAGGCCGAGGCGGGTGGATCACGAGGTCAAGAGATCGAGACCGTCCTGGTCAACATGGTGAAACCCCGTCTCTACTAAAAATACAAAAAATTAGCTGGGCATGGTGGCACATGCCTGTAATCCCAGCTACTCAGGAGGCTGAGGCAGGAGAATTGCCTGAACCCGGGAGGCGGAGGTTGCGGTGAGCCGAGATCGCGCCATTGCACTCCATCCTGGGTAACAAGAGTGAAACTCCGTCTCAAAAAAAAAAAAAAAGAATGTTGTATCTTTATTACCTTACTTAAAAGAAAATTTGGAAGCAATCAAAATGTCCATCTACAGAGTGATGGGCAAATAAAGTATATTTATACAATGGAACACTACACAGCATTGAACAGACATGAACTGATACATAGACCAGAGCAGGGTCTCAGAGACGCAGTGCTGAGTGGAAGGATCCAGCAGAGTATGTCCTGTACTGCCTGATTGCAGGATGTCAGTTCAAGACCAGGCGGGGCTCCTCTGTGGTGGCGGAGGCCAGCGTAGGGGTTACCTGGAGAGTGCAGTGGGCATGAGGGTGCTCGGTGGAAACGTTCTGTGTCTGGATCAGGGGTGGTGGTGGTTGGGGGTTAAACACATGGAAATTTGAGTTACACACTTAAGATGTGTACACTCGATGTAAGTTATCACTCAAAACGTAAAGGAAATACAAAGTGGTATGATGGCCCTGTCACTGCTCCATATTCGGAAGCAGCTGGCTCTGGGCAGCCACTGACCCGGGGGTGCTCCGACATGGGATGTTGGCCCCAGGCACTGGCTCAGTGCAGTTGTTCCCTTGTAGGTTTTCAGGCATCAGCTTCCTGGAAAGGAAGATGCGATCCTACTGTGGTCTGCGTGGGCGGCGTTGTCAAGGGCTTTAGCTGGACACCCCTCACTCTTTCATGCCTCTTGCTTCTCTTCCAGACAGACAGTCTAGCAGTGCTTCCCTGGAGACCCTGTTAGCACTTCTTCAAGCAGAAGGGGCCAAGATTGAGGAAGACACCGAGGTAAATCCAGCCAGTCTTGGTGGAATCCTTGAGTCACTTTGGGCAGTCAGCGGGCCCACTGTCTCCAGAGACCAGGAGTGCTGCACCGCCAGTCAGGAGGTGGTGCCTCCTAGGTGTCCGGGCTGCATGCCAGCGGGAAGCCTGGCCTGTGGGCTGGGGAAAGTGCCAGGCAGGGGTCCAGGGAGCAGCAGGGGGAGTGAGGGCAGGGCTGAGGGGGGGGCCAAGAGAGGGCATGCGTGCCACCCTGTGAACCCCAGCCCCCAGGGCCAGTGGCAAAGTACCACGTGCCGCGGTTCATGCATGAGCTGGGGGCTACAGACCCTCTGGGACAGGTCCAGCTGTGCACGAGAGCCTTGAGCCTCGCCACGTGATAAGGAAACAAGTCAAGGTCGAATGTTGCACAGTTGTTGCAGGCTGGGCCGGCAGGATCTTGCCAACGTAGGTCTGGGTTTGATCAACTGTGAGGCCTTGGGGGGGCCTGGCGGGCACAGGCGTTTCTGCCCTGCTGACCCACCCAGGGCGAGTCTGTCAGTCAGGGTGTGGCTGGGTGAAGGCAAGGGGATGTTGGACTCCACTGGGCTCAAGAGAGGCCTGGGACCCTCACCCAAAGGCCAGCTCCTCCTGGGCCTCTGCCTATCGCGCTGGTGGTGGTGTGCGCAGCAGGACTGCCCTTCAACCACCCTGGTGGCAGCTTGTGCTGAGGTCAGCCTGAGCCCATGACCTCTGGGATCTGGAGTCGGAGTGGGGCCCTGGGGAGGTTAGAGGCAGGCGTGGTGTTGGAAGCAGCCGGGCGTTGCCTGTCCTTGTGCCTAGACATGAAGGGAGCATCCTCCCCATTTGGCTGTTGCTGTAACCGGGTTTCTGCCTTTTTCAGAACATGGCAGAGAAGTTTCTGGATGGAGAACTTCCTCTGGATTCCTTCATTGATGTCTATCAGAGCAAACGGAAACTGGCTCACATGCGACGGGTGAAAATTGAGAAGCTCCAGGAGATGGTGCTGAAGGGGCAGAGACTCCCGCAGGCTTTGGCCCCGCTGCCGCCCAGGCTGCCCGAGCAGGCACCTACTGCCCCCCTATCCTACTCTGCCTCAGAGGCCAGTGGGCCCCCCGCTGTTGCGCCTCGGCGCATACCCCCACCACCACCCCCGGTGCCTGCAGTTCGCCTAGCCACCCCGTTCACTTCGGCCATGGCCTCGGGACAGGCTGTGCCGTACCCAGGATTACAGTGTCCGCCCCTCCCACCCCGCGTGGGGCTCCCCACTCAGCAAGGATTCTCTGCACAGTTCGTGTCCCCGTATCCACCAGCTCTCCCCCAGAGACCCCCGCCCCGGCTGCCTCCGCACCAGCCGGGCTTCATCCTCCAGTGAGCACCAGCGCCGTCCTTCCTGGGAGACCCTCCGCCTGCTGTGTTGCGCTCTGCAGACGGGAGGGAGGCTGGAGGTCTGCTCTGTGCCAAGGGCTCCAGGGCCCTGGGCCAGCATGTCCATCTGGTTTTAGAACTGTAGGTCAGCGGTGAGTAGTAGAAGCCCAGGTTTTGGGCACCGAGGCAGTTGTGTGTGCCGGGTCGCCGCCTGACACCTGCGCGTCGCGTTGGTTTGCATTCTCTGTGTGATGTCTAAGTATCTTAGTGCTGACGAACTCATGTTTGGGAAGAAACAAAGCCTCTTCCCCCATTCCCTTTTAGAATCGTGGTCCTCCCATTGCAGCTTTATTTAATGAGCATGGTTCATGATACTTATTTTATTTTCAAAAAACAGTCGTGTGTGTCTCACCCAGTGGCCGCTGCAGCCCTGGTGAGGGTGGGTGGGCACCAGCCAGCCTGGAAGAGTGCCGTGGCCAGGCTGCCACCTGCAGCTGCGTTGTTGCTCACTGAATCTGTTGGGGAGAGGTCATCACAGTCACCGCCTGACCTGGCTGCTGCTCTTGCTTCAGAGCCACAAGCAAAGTTTGCACTGGGCCCACTGCCGAGTCCAGAGGCCGGAGAATGGCCACCGGTGTGGGAGGGGACCGCACGAGCGGGACTTTGCACAGCAAATCGTGTCCCCAGCTGCTTCTCTCCCTCCTGCCTCGAGTCGGCCCCGGAGGTTTCTATGAAGAAATAATCCCCCAATATTTTTACTACATGTGTGATTTTCCTGTTTTATATTGAGAAAGAAAATTTTTTGACACTCCCAAGACCATTCAGGGAAATTTTATAAAAAATGCAAATATTGTCTTGAGCAGATTGAAATGCAGATGAAGCGGATGCGATTTCCTACCCTCGGGTGTCCGTGCTGTGCCTTAGTTCCCCAGGTGCCAGGACTCACACCTGCTAGGGGCTGGGCGGGGCCCCCGGTGGCTCTGCTTTCTCTGAAGGGCTTATCCAAGTTCATTGCCCTGTTACATGTGGTCAAGACGTCCGACTGCCTTGACCCAGGCTATCCTTAGCCAGTATCTTCTGCCCCTGGCTGGCTAGTAGCTGGGCCCCAGGGCAGTGGTGGTAGGGATTTGGAAAAAGCCCACCCCACGGGACTGAGGGGCGGGGCTGTGCTCCAACCACCTGGACCTGCTCTTCTCCCCACCCCCGTGGAACCTCATCTTCACGTGCCACGTGTGCTGAAGGCCTAGGGCCCAGCAGGGGGCAGTGGCATCTGTTGACAGAAAAGGCCCAGGTGCTTACCCGTGGACCTGCTGGGTCGCCCCTCCCCTGTCACTGGTCAGGCATCTAGAGCCCTGACCTGTGCCTAGCCACCAGGGTGACAAGGCAGAACTGAAGCGGGGTCTGTCCCAGTGGGCCATAGGCCAGGCCACTGCCTTTTGTCCTCAATGACTGTACATTCCTGCTCTCGGACTTGAACTCTACTGTAACCGTTTTCTTAAAGGAAATGAAGTTGTGCAGGATGATTCACTGCCATGCCACTCAGGCAGGCTTGCCATGTTTTGTGAATCTCCAGTGAGCGGTGCCACCCGCCCCCATACCTCCACCACCAGCCGCTGTCAGGGATGCCACAGCCCAGCCACGGTTGCAGCCAAATGCGTTGCGAAAGGGCCTCTGGCTGGGCTCGCCATCGCTGTTCAGGGCCGTGTCCGGTGCTGTGGCTGTAAAGCTGTAGGACCCTTTTTAATAAATAGAGAATTATTAATAACAGGCCTGTTATTTATTTACTTGGGGATGTGGATGTTCATGATGGTGTGGTTCTAAAGCATCAGTGGTCAAACTTCCAGCAGGGAAGCTGGCTGGGATGTCTGAAGCTGAAAACAAAATGTCTGCCTGTCCAGGATCCCTGGCTCAAAGGCGGGGCCTCTTATTCTCTTGGTTTGTCACCAGAGTCATAAACAGCAGTGACGGACAGAAAGTCCTGTGTGTAAGAGAGCATGTCTTCAGGATCACAGCCACTGTCCAAGCAGGGGACCAAAGGTGACCTCAGGGCTCGGGCTGTGCCTGCACTTTGTCCTTGAGGTTGCCACCATGTGCTGTGTGAATGCGTAAGCTCATTAGGATGTTCTGTGGTGGGCTTTAGTGAGGAAACCAGCAGCTCTGACATTCTGCTTTGGGGGCTTGCCAGCAGGGGTTTTAAAAAGGCAGTTGTCTCTGCCCACTCCAAAGCCCAGTGGGTGCTGCTTCCTTCTCTAGGCTGAGAGGTGGGGATCCTGCCAGCCCTGCCTCCTTGGAGAGCTGCAGAACTGTACCCTGTGCTCTGTCCCAGCTGAGCTGTGTGCCTGCGTCTATGTGTCCACCATGTACTCCCTGCCCTGGCTGAGCTATGTGCCTGCGTCGAGGTGTGCCTGCCGCCCCGGGCGAGGTGCATGCCTGCATCCCTGAGTGCCCCCTGCCCCTGCTGAGCTGCATGTCTGTGTCCCTGTATGCCCGCCACCCCGGCTGAGCTATGTGCCTGCGTCGCTGTGTGCTCATGCCCGTGTGCCTGCCACTCTGGCCAAGCTGCATGTCTGCGTCTGTGTGTGCCTGCGTCTTCACCACCGCAGCTGAGCTGTGTCTCAGGGTCAGAGTGCCCCTGTGAGGGACTTCAAGAACTGAGATGAGTGCAAGCTCCCGTTGCTGTCTCTAAAAGCTGCCATTCCTGGCACATCATCATCTATGGGGATGTGCAGCAGAAATTTCTGTGGTTTTTCTGTGAGGAAGAGGGAAGCATTTCCTGAGAAACCTGTTTGCCTTAAAGTAAAAGTGATAGTTTCTCTTTTCCTGGTGGCTGCCAGGAAGCTTACAGCCAAATCTTGTCTACTCAAGTGAGGATGCTGGACTTCACACAGTTTTGTGGCTCATGAACCTTGCTTGTGGGAGCCTTTCCTCCTGTTGTGTGGCCTGTTCACAAGGATGATCAGGGAGGGGCAGTGACAGGTCTAAGAGGGCCAGGGAGCAAGACCAGAGAGGGTCTCTGTCTTGCTCCCCGTGTGTGAGGGGGCCTCTCCAGTTAAAGGTTTCAGCTGGGCGCAGTGACCTGTAATCCCAACACTTGGCGGATCACTTGAGGTCAGGAGTTCGAGACCAGCCTGGCCAACATGGCAAAACCGTATTTCTACTAAAAAAATAAAATAAAAAAAAAAAAAAAAAAAAAAAAATTAGCCAGGCATAGTGGCACATGCCCGTAATCCCAGCTGTTTGGGAGGCTGAGGGAGAATTGCTTGAACCTTGGAAGAGATTGCAGTGAGTCAATGCCACCGCACTCCCACCTGGGCAACAGAGCAAGACTGTCTCCCCCCCCCAAAAAAAGGTTTGGTCATTGAGGACTTGAGAATGATCAGTCAAGTGTCGTCAGTGCCTGCAGACTTTCACTGGTCTGTATCTGGGGTAGAATCGGTTCTTTTTGTTTTCTGAAGCCACCTCACTATATAAACGACCCAGGAACAGGGTCTGTCTCAGCCTGCATGGTCAGTTTGCAAAGCCCTTTCACACATATGGTCCTAGTCACTTGGCACACCACCCCTGGCTACACAGCCCCAGCCAAAAGGCCCCACTTCATCCTCCAGGAGATCTGGGCACAGGTGGGAGGCTCGTCTGAGGCCATACAGGAGCCAGCCAAGGAGCCTGTTCTACCCCCGACCTTCCCTGTCCTGTTTCTCCATAAATGCCAGTCATCTTGGCAGGAGGTAGGACAGGGTGAGCCCACCCGCCTCAGCCTTCCCTCTGGCATGTGCTCCTGCAGAAAGTGGGTGATTGAGTGATGCTGCACACACCCAGGGACTAAACGCCCTTACAGCTTTTCTGGTAAGTGGAAAGGCTGTGTGCGGCCATGGCTCAAGTCCAGGCCAGCTGGGAGTCAGGGTCCGCACCTTAACTTAGGGACTGTCAACTAAGGCATGGTCTCAGACAGGCGGAAGGGGTCAGCAACTGCTGGGAGCCCCAGGGAGGCTGTGGGCGTCGAGGCTGGAGTGGAGGTGGCCTCTGTGGAGGCAGCTAGCTCTTGACCTCCTGTGTAAAAAGGAGGGCCTTGAGGCCATAAATCTCCCTGAGATGGAAGGCGGACATGCACAGCCAGTGACGGCTGTGCTGAGTCTTTCTGCAGTCCCGAGTGCTCTAGGATTAAATGCAGACACGATGGGGTCCCCAGCCCAGCACCTGGCCAGGGCCTGACAAGGGAACACATGTCCCTGGAGGACTGAAGAGCCAGGCACAGCCCCTCCCTGTGGGGCATCAGTGACACAGTCAAAGTGCATTTTATTGCCAACAGAACACTTCAACAGGAGGAAAGGCTAACACAAAGCCAAGAGACTGGTCCTTCTGGCTCATTTTTGTTCCTCCTGACCTTAGCCAGTATTTGGTAGTCTTTCCAGAGCACAGGGTGAATGGCTAAAGGGCTGGGGGGGGGGGGGCAGGAGGGCATGGCAGCTGCTGGTCTGTCCTCCCAGCCTCGTCCCACCCCTCCTGCCACTCCCCTTGGGCTCAAGGGACACCCATTTGTTCAAATCCAGTGGGCAGGCAAAGCTCTCTCTAGCTGCTGGGTCCCCTCCCTGAGGGTTTCTGGCTGAGCTGGAGGGCCGAGGGCCAGGGTCCCTCTCTCCGAAGGGCTGGAAACCATCCCCCCCCGCAGGTGGGCAGTGGGGCTCAGCCAGAACAGGGGAATGGAAAACAGGAAATGGGGGTGGCTGCAGATTCCAGCAGGAAACGGAACTCCAGGAGCTAAGGCAGGGCTGGGCCACTGTCTCACCTCGCTCCCCAGAAAGCGGCCACTTCCAGTATCTGACCACCTCCTGGGGGCTCCCATCACAGAGGCCTGAGGGCCAGGCCTGAGGAGTAATGGGTGACATTCCTCCAGCCCACCCAGAGCCTGGTCTGCGGAGGCCTCGCGACTGGAGGGCCTGGTGGAATCAGTGCCCAAGAAGGCCACAGGCAGGATGGTGGGCCCCAGTCCTGTCAGCTGGCACGGGCTGTGCACCTTCCGTCCATCCACGACCTCAGGCTCTTAGTCCAGAAGGCAGGGAGCCCCGCGCTGGCCCCATTTCCCAGTGTGCTGACTAGAAACGTAGGAAGAAGAGCTCTACCTCAGAATATTAAAAATGCTCTCTATATTTCCTGAAGAGCTGAGGCTCGGGCCTACTGGGTCCTGGTTGTACCCCAAAGTTCCTTCTGCAGATGATAAATAAGAGATGTCCAGAAGCACCAACCACATGGCCCATGAGCCCCTGCAGGCTCAGTAAGGGCCAGGGGCCTTGAGGACGCTGATCTGGGCAGTGGGGTGGGAGGCTTGGGCCCCGGGTGGAGGGCAAGGCCCCCCGGCCCTGTCAGGGCAGCTGCAGAGGCCCAGGCCTGTCTACCAGCTGCCCTGCTGAACCCCTGGGGGGCCTAGTAGTTCACGAGTTGAGCTGAGTAGATACCATCCTTTTTGTCAAGCTGCAGGAGTCAAAGGTGAGGGGCTCAGTGGTGATCGCCAGGCTCCCGGGGCCCCACCTCTCCCTTGAGCAAGCCCCTCCTTGCCTGCTGTGTCACTAAGGCTTATCAGTGGTTCCTGACTTCTCCAGGAATGTGCACCATGTGCCCCTTTGGGACCAGGGATGACACTCCCCTCCAGGAACCGCCCCCCAACCCCAGTGCTCACAGCACCTGGTGGTCCTGTCTGGGGGCCACGCTGGGCTTCTGGGCCAGGGGCGGTTTCTTGGTGGCTACACTTCGGGGGGCAGTGCTAGGCCGGCTGGCCGCCTCCTCTCCAGGGCTGCCCGCTGCCCCAGCCAGCACGTAGTGTTGCTTCCGTAGCTCCCCCAGCCGCATGCGTTCAGCATCCAGCGTCTTCTCCAGCTCCAGGACACGCACCTGCAGCCGCATGGCCTGCTCAGCCCAGCCCAACGCAGCCCCCCCCCACGGAGCCCTCTCCCGGTCCAGGCTTCACCCACGGGATGAGCTCAGAGGTCATGGGGCAGCCGTGGGGACCTACCTGGGTCTCCATCTCCTGCTTCTTCAGCTTGATGAGGGACAGGCCAGAGAAGTCCATGGTGTCTGTGGCCGGAGGGCAAGTAGGTGAACATCTGGGTATTCAGCCTCAGGAACCGGCAGCTCCCCTCGGCACCTGGCACTCACCTCTGTCCTCAATCTGTTCCTGGCCTGACTTGGTGGAGGCCACTACATTGGCGGCCCTCTCGTTGACCATGCGGGAGCATTCCTGCAGGCGGCTCAGGTGGGGACTGTTCTTGTCGGCCTTCACCTGAGGGGTGAGGGGTCAGAGTGGGCCCAGGTCTCGCAGCTCAGGGCAGCAGCAGCCCTGAGCTTGGCAGCCACAGCCAGCAGTTAAGGAGCCCCAGGCCAAGCCGAGCCCAGAGCCTAGTATGTCACTGTGGGTGCACAGGCTCACCTTGGAAGCTGCCACCAGTTGGGCCGTGCTGGCCGCGATCTCATGGGAGCAGACGATGAGCTCTTCATACTTGCCCGTGTGAAGCACCACCTTATCAGCCGCCTCCCTGAGGGGCGAGGGCCAGTCACGGCCAGGGCCTCTAACCCCATGGACAGCTGGAGCCACCCCACACCCCCTCTACTCCCAGCACCCTGCTGACCCGAAAACTGCTCTCATTGGCAGAAAGCAGTCCCCTGCCCACCACCCCCCCCCCGGGTAACCTACACCAGCTGTGTGGCTCCCCAGCCCACAGCCTTGGAGGCCGAGATGAGGCCTTCAGTCCAGCGCGAATTCTTGGCGTAAAATTCCTGCTGTGTGGCTGCCCCCTAGTGGCGACGAGAGAACAGGGCAGGATGTGCCAGTCATGGACACCGAAGGTGGAAAGGGGTCCCCAGGGGCCCTTCTCCCCTCACTCTGGCCGTAAGATGCGTCCTTGAGGCTTCCCTGTGGTAGGGGGTGGGGGTCTCATGCCCAGGTGGGCCTGGGCTGGGGGTCAGGACCCTCGTGGACTGTGCCCAGCTGCCGGCGGGCCCCTTACCCTGCCGCTCTCCACTATCTCCTTCTGCAGGCTGGTGGATGTCGTTACCAGAAGCCGGATGGCCTGCCGAGACCAAGACAGTAGTGACTGGTGGCCCTCCAAGTGCAGAGCCCACCCCAGGGTTGCAGCCCCCTCACCTTCATCAGGTCTGTGCAGGAGTTGAGGATCCTAGGGGAGGCAGAGGAGAGAAGCGGAGACTTGGCTGCTGCTCGGCAGGACGGTCCACACGACCCCAGGGCGGGCCTGGCCCCAGGGGGGCTCAGCAGGTGGGGAGGGCATGTCTACTCTGAGCCAGGCCTTCCCTTCCCGTGAGTGGAACAGCTGGGGGCAGAACCTCAGGGGCCATGGGGAGCCCGCCTCAGGCCGGGCCTGGGGGACCACACGGGGCTCACCTCTCGTTCACCTCCAGCTTCACCCCTGAGCTGGCATGGCGCGCCTGGTTCATCATGTCCTGCACCCAATGACAGAGCCGTGAGCTGGTGGGGAGGAGGGGACTGTGGCCCCGGGAAAGCCGGGGCTGCCTCCAGCCCTCTCGGCTCTCCTGCCTAGAGGCTGAGAGCCGGAGTGGGTGCAGCCTGTACCCAGCCCAGTTGGGGCCGGAAGCCCCCAAATCTCCACAGGAGCCAGGGGAGTCCCCAGATCCTGTGCTCACCTCAATCCTCCGCACGGCCTCTTCTATGGCTGCGGACGTGGCTGCCATCTCCTTGTCCACCATGGCCCCCAGCTCCTCCTGCCGCACATCTAGGCTCTTAGGTTTCAGTTCCTGCGGAGGATGGGAGTCAGACAGGGCCTGGGATGGAGGCTGGGGGCCAGAGGGATTGAGGAGGGTGCATGGTTCCCACCCTGTGTCCTGAGGCTGCAGGCTCCACGCACAAACACCTGTGCAGCCCAACCCAGAGGTGGGTGCAGAGGTCAGAGGCAGGCCCAAGCCCCCTAAACCCACACTCAGCTGCGCCTCACCTGGCCCAGCTGCAGGATGCCCTGCAGGGGAGTCCGCACCAGGCCGGCCTGGATGTGCTGCAGAGCCTGCCGGTCCTGCAGCTGCCCCATGAGCTCCAGAGCCCGGGCCCCACACTCCCTGCAGGTGTCTATCAGGCCTGGGGTGGGAAAGGGCTGTGAGTAGATCCCCTCACAAAGGCCCCACAAAGACCCCATGGGAGACAAGCCAGTGAGGCGGCCAGAACCTGCCATCCCGGGACCCACTTACGGTCAGCAGGATCAGTGGGGGCCAGGTGGGAGGTGGCACCGCCATTGACGATGGTGTCCGCAGCCAGGTGGGAGAAGCGGGTCAGGGCTGCTACCAGGGTGGAAGCATCTGTGCAGATGGGTGGGGCCGAGGTTGGGAGAGGATGATACTGAGACGCTAGCACTGGGACCATCGCGGCCGGCCAGCTGCCCCGAGAGGAGGAAAGGAGGGCTCGGGCAAGACAGCATCCAGAAGGCAGTGGGAACCACACGGCAGTGTGTGTGGCCCTGGGCCCTTCGGTGCCCTGCCAGCTGCAGACACATGGTGGCCCCAGCCCCGAAGACAAAAGCCTGTTTGCCCACAGGGCAGGGCTGGGTTCCTAGGTGGGAGCAGGCACAGGGCATCTGCTTGGCTTCCTGGAGAGCTGCCTGCTGTCTGTAAACCTCCCGAAAGGCAAGAGGTGGACATGGGTGCTGGAGCTGGGACACAGACCCCGCCCTGCCCTGGCTGCACTCACCTGCCAAGGAGGTCAGGTACTGGGCATGTCCCTCCTCCAGGGCGCTCACGGCATCCAAGGCCTCCTGGGCCCTGCTCACCAGGTAGTCTGCCAAGTACAGGGAGGGGTGAGGCCCCTGCAGCCCGATGCTCGGGGCTGGGGGACGGGAAGGAGGCAGGGCCCCTCCCATCTACCTGGGGAGCTGGTGCAGCGCAGGTACAGGGGGTCGTCCAGCTTGCTCACAGCATCCTGCAGGATGCCCGCAGCCTCGGCAGCAGTGCCCCGCAGCACCGCAAACTGGTCGTCCAGTAGCCTCTGCCGCAGCCCCTGCTCCTGAGACTCCTGGCAGTGCGGGCAAAGAGGGCAGCTTAGAGACACTCCCAAGACCAGGAATGTGCCCCAGCCCTGGACCGGCCCACGGGCAGCCAGTTGGGGCCCAGCTGAGACCCTCACTGGGCACTGGGGATGGGGTGGTGGTGGAGATTTCTAGAGAGAGGCCTCCCAGGGTGGACAGCTCAATAAGAAAAAGATAACCCAATGAAATCATGGGCTCAAGGATCTAAAACACGTTTCTCCAACGATACACAAATGGCCAGTGAGCTCGTGAAAAGATATGTAGCACTGTAGCACCCTTTGCCATCAGGGAAACACGTATCAAAACCACGAGAAACCACTCCACACCCGCCAGGATGGCTAAAATAAAAAGACAGTAATAAAAGCATTAGCAAGGATGTGGAGAAACTGGAAGGTACATGTATTGCTGGTGGAAGGTAAAATGGTGCAGCCACGGTGGAAAACAGCCTGGCAGTTCCTCAACAAGTTAACAGAGTCACCGTGAGACCCAGCGGGTCCACTGGCTTCCACGCACATTAGCTATCTACCCAAAAGTGACAGCAAGTGTTCACGCAGAAACCTGCGCTCAAACGCCCACAACAGCCAGAAAACGGAAGCAACCCAAATGTCCACCAAGTGATGAACAGATAAACATCATGTGGTCTGTCCACACAGCGGAGTATAGTTCAACCACAAAAGGAATGAGGGGCTACGATGTGGGGACCCTTGAAAACATGATGCTGAGTTGAAGACGCCGGACACAAAAGGACGCATGGTATATGATCCCCTTTACGTGAAATCTCCAGAACAGGCCCAACAGAGACAGATTGCTAGCTGCCGGCAGTGAACTCAGTGGTGCTGCTGCGCCTGGGGAGGCCATACCTTCTCCGCCAGACGGCCCTGCAGCTCGCCCTGCTCCCGGGAGCTGCGCTGCTGCTCCTGGCTGAGCGCCGCCTCTGTCTCACGCACCAGGCTCTGGGCCACCAGCAGATCGGCCTCCCGCTGCCGCACAGCCCCACTCAGCGCATCCTTCTCTGCACTCAAGGTGTCCAGCCGTGAGCTCAGCTCTGACTGGCTCTGTGGACGGACATGGATACGGGGCATGTGAACAGGGCTCCCAGGCCACATCCGCCCTGCCCCCAAGCTTACAGACTGGGCGTGGGGGTTAGTGACCACCCCCATCAGACTCAGGGCTCCCTGAGGACTACGTCGGTCCTATCTCCCATGTAGCCCCTGGGTCTGGGTGAGGGCTGCATCCCAGGACCAGTGAGTGGCACCCAGGTATGGCCCGTTCATGGGAAAGGGGACCTGATTTCTGCCCAAGACTGGCCCTAGAACCCCACCCCCCACATCGAAGCCAGAAGTACCTGCTCTGTGTGGCTCAGGGCCTCCTGCACGTGGGCCAGCTCCCTGGCCTTGGCCTCCAAATCCCTCTTGAGCTTTTCCAGCTGGTCGCTCTGCTCCTCCAGCTGGGACAGGACAGCATGTCACTGGGGCAGTGGGCTGGGGATGCCAGGGCGGGGCCCTGTACCACAGGGTACATACCTTCAACTCTGACTCCCGCTTCACCTGCTCCACCTGGAAGGCCAGCTGCTCCTTCACCCGCGCCACCTCCTCCTGGCTCTGCTGCGTCACCGTCAGCTGCTTGGCTGTGTCTGCGTTCTGCACGGGCAGGGGAAGGACTCATGCTCTGCCGCCGTCCCCGAGAGGCCCTGCCACTGGCCACAGTGGAGGACAGGCTGAGCCTACCTTCCTGAGCAGCTCTGCATGCACGTGGACGAGCTCATTGTGCTTCTCCTTCAGCTTGTTGTAGCGCACCTCCGTGGCACTGGCCTTCCCTGTGGGCAAAAGGAGGCAGTGACGTCCAGTGTAGGGTGGCAAGGGCTAGGGATGCACCCCTGGACCCCTGTGGCCGAGGCCCCACACACTCTCAGCCTCCTCGCGCAGGCCCTGGCTCCGCTCGCCCTCCAGCTGGGCCGCCCTCAGCTGGGCCAGCTCGTGGCGGAGCTGCTCATTGTCCACCAGGGCCTTCTGCTTCTGCTTCCGCTGCTCCTCCAGCTCGCCGTCCAGTGCGTTCACCTGGCCTTTCAGCTGAGAGATGTACCGCTGGGCCTGTGGGAGGAGGGGTGATGTGGGGTCCTGCCTGGGCTGGGAGGGGTCCAGCTCCCACCCGACCCCACCCCCGGCACCTCCAGCTTGATCTTCTCCAGCTCAGAGCGGAGCGTTTCCACCTCTCTCTTCAAGCTCTCAATCTGGAGGTCCCTGGGGACAGAGGTCCTGGGGTTCAAGTTAAGTCAACCAGAAAACTCAACAGACCCGGGCAGGGGAACTTGTCTTCTCCTCAGTGGCCACTCAGGATTTGGGCACCTCATGGGTTCACGTTCCCCACTCATGGCCTTTCCAAACCAAAAGTTTGGAGTACAGCTCAGCCAAGGCCACTTCCAGCCACCCCAGCCCAGTCGGCTTCTCGGCCCTCACCTGTCATCCTTCACAGAGCCATTGGGAGGTCCAAATGTCTGATCGAAGAGGTCAGCCACCACCTGCCACAGCAAAACACAGTGACCCCTGCCCCACTCACCTGTGCCCTCCAGGCTGGGCAGTGGGCAAGGGGAGGCCTGGCCTCATGCTGCAGCTGGAAGGCTGGGGGAGACAGGTGGCTTACCACTGGCTCCCCTGCAGGGGGCCCCGTGCTGATCTCAATGAGATTCTCGGGCTCCTCGTCCTCCGGGGCCTCTTCGGGGATCACCACCACCGGCTTGATGTGCTCGGCCAGGGCTGAGGCCCGCAGGAAGTTAGGGGGTCCCTGCAGGCGGCAGGTGGGACCTGTTCAGCTGTCCCCCAATCAGGAAGCTCTCCTTCTGCCATCTCCAGAGCCTGTGTAGGGCCCGGAGACCAGCGGTGGCAGCCTAGGGGCCCTCTGGAGGGAGGTACCTCAGGCAGCCGGGGGATTTGGATGAGCCGCTTGAAGTACAGCATGTCGGAGGCTCTGCGGAAGAAGTTCCTGAGGCTGCAGGGGAAAGATGGTGGGAACTTCAGGGAGGGGCTGCTGAGCCTCTCCCCCGCCAGCCTCAATCGTGGCCCTACTCCAGGCAGTACCTGTGAAACTGCTCGTGGAACCGGTCCCTGTGGCCTTGCAGGGTGTCCGCAGGGAGACCTGGAGAGTGGCACAAGTGTGACAAGACTTCTCTGCACACTGCTCAGGGGCTCGCCTGCCCTACCTGTTCCTCTGCATGCTACAAACTGTCCTAGATCAGCAGTCACCCAAGACTGGGCCAGGCCCGCTCTCCCGTTGGGAGGGAGAGACCCTGTGGGAGGGCTCCGTTCAGACAGAGCTGGAGAAGCAGACAGTGAGTGAAAGGACAGCGGTGCGGCGGCTTCTCACTGACCCACACCCGGCTTCACCAAACACATTCGTCCCGGGCCGACACTAATACAGTGGTTCTCAAACTGTGGTCGAGGAACGAGACCCTTTCAGGGGTTGGTGAGATCAAAACTCTCCTGAACACCCGAGACACCTTTTGCCTTTTTGTGCTCACACCTCCGGTGCGCCTGGTGGGAGACACCCGGGAGCAGGCGGGGCCTCCGTCTTGCCCAAGCCAGGCACTCGGGGTCGTAAAAATGAAAACTACACCCCTCACTAAATTTTCTGTTCGGTAAAATAGTGATTTTTTTCATAAAATGTATGTTATTTCTATTAATGGGTAGTGGGTTTACTACCACGATTTTTAAATGAATAAATCTCTAATGTCTCAATTTTCCTTTTGGACAGTGAATGTCTAGGCCATGTAAACACAGCCACCCCGGGCCACTCACAAGAGTGTAGCTTGAACAGGAGCTTGACCGTGTAGTGGTAGAGGTGGCTGCAGTCCTGGATAACCTGGATGAGCGGGGCCAGGCGGCACTGGCCTGAGGACATCTGGGATACAGCAATAGCCGTGTTGAGCTGCCGGAAAACTGCAGGAGAGGGGTGGGAGGAAGAGCATGAGCCCTTGGGAGCCGGGCAACCTGCCCGAGGTCGTCCAGCCTCAAAGCAGGGCCCTCGGCCAGCTCCCACACACCAGAGTGCCCCCTGCCTCCAAGACAGGAGCCTCATGTGCCGGTGGCTGCCCCAGGTCCAGACAAGATGCTCCCGCGAAGGAGGTCAAGGGCAACAGCAAGGTCAGGGCAAAGGAGCGCCAGCCCAGTTCAGCAGGGGCTTCCAGACAGGGTACCTGACTGACAAGGGTGACAGACGGCTCCATGCCCCCGGGCCTCACACCTGTGCCGAATGTCAGAGCAGGAAGGAGGCTCACGATGGAGTACCCCAAATGCCTCACTTTGCAGATGTGGAACAGGCAGGGCTTCCTCCAGGTCACAGGGCAGAGGGGTCAGGACTTGGCTCTGCAAACCTCAAGTGACCCTGAAACCTCGCTTTCCCTTGGGACCCCCTTCCCCTGCTCCTGACAATGGGGCCTTGTATCAGAACTACCAAGTGGAAGGGACAAACGACAAACATGAGGCTGCCTCCTCCTTGGCTGGCAGCTTCTCTGGGGCAGGGAGAAGAATGAGAAAGAGCAGACAGCCGGCCAGCACGGGAGAACGGCCAGGCAGCCCCCGCTGCACAGACCTGTGCCCTGGCCCCTCAGGTCCTGCTCTTGCCTTGCCTGTGGTGGGACCACCTGCGAACCTCTGCAGTGACAGGAGAGAGCCTGAGTGGGAGGGGCAAGAAGGAAGACGCCAAGTGCTTCCCCTTGCCTTTTAACAAAATTAATTTTTAATTACATGTCACGCTAAGTGTGTTTGCCTTGTAAAAAATTACAGTACACATCAAGTACTGCTTTGGATCTTAAACACGTATGTACATGCTGTTCTGCAATCTGCTTATTTCACAGGGCAGAATGTTTTCTAGATCTTCCTGGTCATCACAGATTCGGACACCTCTCTCTCTTCACCACCGCCCTCCGTTCTCTGCTATACACAGACAGCGAGATGCGGGCAGGCCTCCACTGAGGCGTGTTTAGGATGTTTCTGCTTCTTCACTGTTACAGACCCCGTCACCTCTGCAGTTCTGGGAGTTTCTCCAGGAGATGTTGGTACACCTTCCTTTGTGCTTCATCAAGACACCGGAGTCACCAGGTGGGAAGCGTGCCTATGGGTGTTCTCCACTCCCCCTGTAGAGGCCACTGCCTGCCCACACTGACCTTCTCCCATGCCGAGGGCATCTGGCTCCTGCCTGGTGGCCTCCGTGCTGAAAGGCTCAGGCTCAGCACGTCTCTACCAGGACACAGCCTGGTAGCTCTGTCCTGAAGCATAGCTGGGGCCACACCTTTGGACACCTGCTCCCTGCTCTCCATGTTGGATCCTGAGCAGGCTTTGCCCAGGCACAAGGGTCCAACTCTGAGCCTATCTCTCACCCACCGAACTGAATGCCCATCAGGCTCGCCCAGCTGTAGAGGCCAGACCTGGGGATTCGGGGAGGGGGCTGCCCAAACTGCCTCTGATTCCCAGTTTCCCTCTGCTTCTTGCCCTCTGATGGAGAGCGCTGAGTCACCCGTGAGCTGTTTTGAAGCTGCCACCCAGAACAATCACTTCTCCAGCCTGGAAGCTGAGCTCTCTGAGATTTCCTGTCCAGCAGCTGCCGGGTTCCTCTGCTAGGAAGTCTGACATGACTGAAAGGCTTTCTAGAGCAGAAAACGGGCAGGATGACCCAAACCACCTCCCTTCCAAGTAGGTTCTGCAGGTGGTCCAAGGCTGGGGCAGGAACCTGGCGAGGTGGCTCCTGTGCACACACCACCTCACCCTCTCCATCTTGGGGCTGATGGACTGACGGTCACTGGGTGAAAGAGATGGCTGAACCTGTGTCCTGGACGTACCTGCTAGAGCCTGCCATGCTTTGGAGGTGCCAGGAGGCCCCATTACCTGTTCCTGGAGGTGCATGGACCCCGGGAGGAGCAGGGGCATTTCTTTTGTTTTCTTTTGAGACTGAGTCTCACACTGTTGCCCAGGTTGGAGTGCAGTGGCATCATCTCGGCTCACTGCAACCTCTGTCTCCCAGGTTCAAGCGATTCTCCTACCTCAGCCTCCAGAGTAGCTGGGAATACAGGTGTCGTGCCACTATGCCAGGCTAAATTTTTTTTTTTTTTTTTTTTTTTTTAAGTAGAGACAAGGTTTCACCATGTTGGCAAGGCTGGTCTTGAACCTCTGACCTCAAGCGATCTGCCTGCCTCGGCCTCCCGAAGTGCTGGGATTACAGGTGTGAGCCACCGCTCCTGGCCAGGGGTATTTCATAGGAAGTTGGTCTGATCGCTAACGTCCTCTTTCATCTTCTTGTCCCATCTCTGGGGACTTAGCAACACACTCAGACCCCCATATCCCCCCTCTGGATGGCTCACCTGATTCAGAAAGCTTCAGCTCACAATCCATGTAATCAAACATCTCCACAGTGAGCTGGAAGCTACAGAAGAGGAGTGGGGGAGGGATGAAAAGGGTGGGTGGGCCTGCCAACGTGTCCTGATACCACCCAGTGGAGAGTGGGGATGGGGGCACTGCAGACGCTATGGCTCTGGTGTCAGCGTGCCTCTGCCAGGACAACAGTCCTTCAAGTACACCCCACCCCTTTAACTTCAACCTCTGTTCCCTGGGGGGCATGAGCATCAACCAATAAGGCCACCGCCTCACTCTTCAACCCCACCGTCCCCTGCAGACACCTGGGTGTGAAACCCGGTAGGAAGGAGTGGAGACACCAAGGGCAAGTGCCGGGTAGCCGTGCAGAGTGACTCACATGTTGTTGACGTCGGTCCCAGCTGCCTTCTCCAACACCTCATCTGTCACCTCCAGGCCCGCAGGAAACTGGGGGTGCTGTGGAGAGAACCCCCACCCAGCTGCCACTGAACCAGGGGCCCCATGCTGGGTCCCTGGGCCCTGCTCCTGGCAGACCCAGGCTGTGGTCCACATAGGTGGCAGAGGGGTTGGGAGGATGGGAGCACCCAGCCAGGACAGCAGAGACTGAGGAAGCCCAGGACTGGGGAGGCCCATGCCCACTTCCACAGAAATGCCTCAAGTGTTCTGGGAGCTTTGGGATGCCCTGGCCTCCCTGTCTCCCCTTTAGTCACAGTCAGAACAAGAGGGTTAGTGGAAAGACTCACGGATAGGACAGATCCCCCCCTCGATGTCCCAACATGTGCCATGATGTCACAGTGGGAGAAGCCCACAGGTCCCTCAGCCCCATGACTCCCCCGAGGAAACCACCTTGAGGTGGAAGGAGATCTTGGTCAGCAGCAACTTGGTGTAAACATTCACCAGCTGTCCGTACCGGTCATGCAAATGTCCCTGTGGGAAGACAGGGTAAGGGACCACTGTTCCGGAACATGTCCAGGAGTCCTAAAGGACCTGGGCCTGAGAGTGACCCGCCACCAGGCACTTCTTCATTCAACAAACGTCTCCTCCCGGCCTCCACCAACCTCCCTGTCTCTAGCTTTTTCCCTTAATCTTCCTCCTTGTCATTCTTGCCAAAGAAACTCTTGTGAGAAGAGAGCTCTTTGTCCAGGGCAGCAGGCCAATTCTGAGCGGGGACGCTTTATTAAAGTGCTGGCAGAGGCACATCCCGACGGGTGCCTGGACACATCCTCCCTGCTCTCTCCTCCAGCCCCGTGGCCCCTGAGACCAGGCCAGCTGGGCCTGCATCTGCAGATGACACCACGGGCAATGTTTTCCTCGCTTCAAGGGACGTGAGTCAGTGCAGTGGTTCTGGGTTGGGTAACACCTCGGTCAGGCCTCCCTGTGGGTCCCCGTTCCAGGGCCTGGCCTGCTCCTGTGTCCCTGCTGCCCAGGGCAGACGAGCGCCCTGCAGTGCTCCAGAGAGAATCAGGCCAAGGCCCTCTGCCCACCAGGACACCTCTAACTCCTGAGCTCTTGCAGCTCATCCAGAACACAGGTCCCCCGGGCTCTCAGGCCTTACTGCATCTAAGAGTCATCTGTCAAGTGTGCTCAAAATGCAGACTTCCAGTCCTGAATTTTTTTTTTTTTAATAACTTTTTTTTTTTTTTTTCTTTGAGACAGAATCTCACTCTATTGCCAGGCTGGAGTGCAGTGGCTCGATCCCAGCTCACTGCAACTTCCGTTTTCTGGTTTCAAGCAATTCTCCTGCCTCAGCCTCCTGAGTAGCTGGGACTATAGGCACGCACTACCATGCCCGGCTCATTTTTTGTACTTTTTAGTAGAGACGGGGTTTCACCATGTTGGCCAGGATGGTCTCGATCTCTTGACCTCGTGATCCGCCCACCTCGGCCTCCCAAAGTGCTGGGATTACAGGTGTGTGAGCCAGCGCGCGAGGCTGGTCCTGATTCTTTAGCAGCAGGTCTGGGGGAGTCCAGGAGCCTATGCCCCACTATGGGCTCTCTAACCACCACTGAGGTGCCCAGGCTGTGGTGTTGCCACATTTCCCAACTCATGAGGACTAAAGGGCCCGGGTGACTTCAGAGCTGGAGGGCCCACGGGTTGTGTGTGTGGAGCACCTTGGGCCAGGCCTTCAAAGGCAGGCGGCATCTCCCCGAGCAGGCCCCACTGCTGCCTCTCCCACTGTCGCCCCTGGGAAAACCCAGGCACCCAGAGGGAGCTGCCCATAGGGAACTGCCCTTTGCTCAGCCCCGAATGCTCAGGAAACCCCTGAATGCCAGGCAGGGCCTGGACGGGGCTGGACCTACCCACAGGTCACCAATCTCCCGGATGTTGCTGCGGTACCGCTGGCAGTCATGCAGCACCTGCAGCACAGGGAACAGGGGAGAGAGTGAGGGTCCAGAACCCCAGGGTAGGGCCCTGAGACACGTACTCCCCACCCGAGCGGGAGGAACAGCCCAGAGCTAGGGAACAGGAGCGGGGCCGGAGCCCACACGTCAGCGGGACAGTGCCCCACCTCGGGGAGCAGAGGGGACAGCTGCCACTCACATTGGGATGCCCATCTCGAAGGACCTTGTGGAGGACATGGCAGAACTTCCAACTGAGGATGGAGCTGCTGGGCAGCGGCAGCCCGATGGCGTAGGACCAGAAAGTGAAGGCACCCTTCTCGTGGTGTGTGCCCAGGATGATGCCTGCAATGTCAAGGCCAAGTGCGGAAGCAGAGACTAGAGCGTGGGGAGCTCAGGGGCTCAGCAAACACAGCTGAGAGAGGCCAGAGCCACCCAAAGAGGGCCAGCCCCCGATCATGTGCCCATCAGCCCAGAGCTCCAGTGTCCAGCCAAGGGGACATGAGTTAGCGCAAGACAAAGAGACCTTAACTAGGCCCAATGGGGGCGTTTTCTGTGATGATACAAGCTACACAGGACCCTACTTCCCAGGCTCAGCGAGGGAACTTGTGACCCCGGCACAGCTGACCACAGGCCACCTGCAGCGCCATGCTACTTCTGCATCCACACTCGACTCCTGGGCCCAGGAGCTGGCCAAGGATACGCCGGGCATGCTTCTCCTTCACAGGGGCCTCCTGGGTGTTGATGGCTTTGCTGATGCTGATGGCCTGTGAGGGACAAAGGAGCAGTGTTCAGAGCCCCCAGGCAGCCACCCCAGGAGACACCACCCCAAGGGAGAAAAGTGTAACACCCAACAGGATTCTGTCTGAGTTCCAGGCCAGCAGAGCAATGGGGGAGGCAGGAACCCCTCAACCTAAGCCTCCGAAGGACTCCTGTGCCTGACTGGTACAGCTGGACTACAGTGAACACCAAGAGCTCCAGGAGTCAGGGGACAAGGACCAAAGCTGGGCTATGGCTCCAGGAGGCCACCCTGCCCAAAACATGCACGACTTGGCTCTCCTGGTAGATGCGGTGCCCTGAGCCCCAGGCTGTGACCCAATGTGGCGTCTTCTGGCCCACTTTCACCTCAGGGAAAAGTGCCTGAGACTGGAGCCCCGGGCTGGGGCCCACCTGGCCTTTGCAGCACCCCACAAGCAGTCCACGTCACATTGTCCCCCTCTCTCGGGAGGCATTCCCACGAAACCTATGCTGAGCTCAGGGCCTGTGGCCCACTGCCCCCTATGCTGCCTCTCTCCTGGGTGGGGACTCGCCCTGTCAAACTGTGTCAAGCTCCTGTTGCCACCTGCCGCCCAGCCAGGGGCAGAGGAAGGCAGGAGTGGGGTCTGCAGCTGTCACCTGGAGCTGCACAAGTGAGACCCTCACATTCAACCAAGGCCAGGACCTCCGCATCCCTCCCGGCTCTACCTACAGCAGTCTCATCCCCTCCCCCACCCCCAGCTGCTGCCTCCTTTTCGAGAAGACTTCCTGGACGTCACTGCTCTGGAGGAAGGCTCATGGTGGTACTGTCACTACCACCCGGGCCTGGCTCCGTGGGGTTTCTCATGTGGGAACAGGTCTGCTAAGCCTCTGTCCCCCACCACCCATGTTTGTGGACTGAGAAGAGCGACGCAGGCCCTGGGCAGGAGGAACAGGACCTGGATAGGTCGAACGGGCAGCTCCAGGCCGGCCATTCTCCCCAGCCCCCGGCCTCAGCAAGAGCAGCTGGGCCCAAGCCACAGGCTGGTCTGAGGCTGGCAGGCCTCGCAGGGCAGGGAGCTGGCTCCCGGGGCAGTGCAGCGCTCCTGCGCCTTCTCCCTGGACGCCCCTGTGTTCTCGCACCCGGCACCTGAGCAGTGGACATCCAATTAGGGTCTACTGTGGAATTTCCTCCGTGAGAAAAGCCAGCCCAGGGAGCTGAGGGGCCCTTCCTGGTGGGACCCTCAGATGGGGCCTGAGGGGCTGGGCCAGGCAGCCTTTGGGCCACCCCTGGCCCCTAGCACGGTGCTGGCCCCCTTTCATACACAGGGCCCATTGTATTGGACCCGCCCAGGCAGGCGTCCTGAGCCCTGCTCCCTGCAGTCAGGGAGGAGCTGCAGTCCCATCTCAAGGAACCAGGACCTGAGGAAAAGCGCACAGGCTCTGGTGGGCCTGACCCTGAGGGCTGCCCGGCCACTCACCCCCAGCCCTCAGCTCCTTCCTTGAACAAACAAATCCACCAACTGTGAGAAGCCATGGCTGTGTCACGCCCCCACCGAGGTGGAACACTTGCCATGACAGAAACGATGACAGGAAGGATCCTGAGTGCCCAGCCCCTGCCAGGCACGGGGCACTCGCCTCCTAGCAACAGCCCAGGGAAGTGGTAATGATCCCATTTTCCTGGTGAGGAAACTGAGGCACAGAACGCTTATATACTTGTCTGTACAGCTAATTAGGACAAAGGCAGGGTTCAAAGCCAGGTCTGTGTGACTCCCCAACCTGTGTCCCTAGTGAATCTGAACAGCCCCCAGGCAGCTCCTTCCGTGGGGAGGGGCTTCTGGGGCAGGAGGCAGGGGCTGTGACTTTGCCCAGCTCAGCCCCAAGCAGCCAGGCAAGCAGCTGTCACAAGCCAGACGGGTCTGTCTCCAGGCTCTGTAACCCCATCCCCAGCTGCCGACACCAGAGCTGCCACCTGGTTCAGAAGATTCCTGGCAGGAAGGGTGGAGCTAAAGTGACTCATGAAGACCTGGCGGGAGAGGCTATGGACACACAGATTCGGGGTTTCTTCTGATATGAGGAAACCCCAGGACGGGGCTGAGATATGGACCCTAGAAGCAGAGAACACATTCTGGGGGAATGGGCCACCCTCTCCTCTTTGCGAGGAAAGACATAGTGAGGCCAAGGTGCAGCCACCCTGTGGCCCTAGGCCCCAGATGCCCACGCAGCAGAGCTCCAGCCCCCCACACCTGGCACCCTCACACCCTCCTGTGGCCACCCTGCTGAAATCTGCACCTCCTGGACTGACGGTCTTTGAGGGCCAGGTGCCCTCAGACAGGGGCGTGTTTCCTTATTTATCACCCTCTCCCCTCACCCAGCAGTCAGCAACGTGAGGGGAAGATCAGCCTATGGGTGCTGCTGAACCCCAGCTCCTCAGTGGTGCCTGGCACAAAAATGGCTTTCATGGCAGGAGAGAGACCCAGGAATGCGGCATGACGGGGCGTGTCTTGGGCACACGGCATGGGGCATGGTCTGCTGTGCGCCTGGGCCTCGGTGCTGCCTGCTCCCCGCACTGGCGGCAGGGGACAGGATCCGTGGCAGCAGGGCCCTCCCGGGCAGGGTGCCGGCTGGCTCTGGGAACACAGCCCCGTTGTGTCTAAGGCGGGCAGATGTGTGCACCGGGCTTGGGGCCCCACACAAGGAGGCACAGTGCTTGCACAGTGGGAGTCTGTGGCCACTCTGTGGGCCTCGGCTCTGACCAGGCGGCAGCAGCTAAGCCCTGGCCCAGGAGAAGCCTGGACAGGTCCCAGTGATGTCCCACTTACTCACCTGCCTGCCTCCTGCTGGGCCTCCCTTGACAAAGTGGCTCTAGGGGTCTGAGGGGGCCGCAGTGGTGTGGGCACTCGGGCTCACTCCGGTGAAATCTACACCGGGCATCCTTGGCACAGCTCTGCCCTGAGGCTTACAGTCCCGAGGCAGGTCCAACTACCAACAATACTTGGTTCTGGGTCCTGAGGTTCTAGCATGCCACCCTCATACCTGCCAAGTTGGATGAATGTGTTCTCCCCATTTTGAAGGTGGGGAAACTGCAGAGTGCCATGGGAGGGAGAGGGCTGCCCAGGCCCATCCCTGGGTTCTCTCCAGCCTGCATTTGTGCCCGGTGCACCAGAACAACCCCAGTAGCTCTGACACAGGCCAGAGGCAAGAGGTCAGCTGCCACAGAGATACCCCTTTAGGGGAGCACAGCCTTTGAGGAGTGGAAGGGATTGATCATGGACCTCAGGTCAGGGTGGAAAAGCCCAGTGCTAGAGAAAGGAAGATCATAAGGACACATGGGACTGCCCCAGGGTCTGTCTGCTACTTAGCACCCACAGCTCCCATCCAGCTCCCATCCAGCTCCCAAGAAGGGGCCTCACGCAGAGCCTGGCAGAGCAGTTTCTGCATAGCTGTGAGTGGCTGTGGGGCCAGGGCTATGCAGGGGATGCCAAATGTGTAGCACGAGAGCATGAGGAGGGGGATGCAGTTCTTCCCACTGCTGGGCACATCAGGGAGGGGTATCTCGCTGGGTCAGGGGAAGTCTCTGGAGTAAGCAGGACAGAAGCAATAATGGAGGCAGTGGCACACACCTGTAATCCCAGCATTTTGGGAGGCTGAGGTGGGAGGATCACTTGAGCCCAGGAGTTCAAGGCCAGTCTAGCAAGACCCCATCTTTACCAAAAATAATTTAAAATTTAGCTGGGTGTAGTGGTGCATGGTTGTAGTCCCCTGATACTTGGAAGGCTGAGAATTGCTTGGGTCCAGGAGTTCCAGGCTGCAGTGAGCCATGACAGCACCACTGTACTCCAGCCTGGGTGGCAGAGACCCTGTCTCTAAAAGCTAAAATAAAAATAATAGGCCAAGTGTGGTGGCTCTTGCCTGTAATCCCGGCACTTTGGAGACCAAGGCAGGTGGGTCACTTGAGGCCCGGAGTTCGAGACCAGGCTGGCCAACGTGGTGAAACCCTGTCTCTACTAAAAATACAAAAATTAGCCAGGCGTGATGGTGCATGCCTGTAATCCCAGCTACTGAGGAAGCTGAGGCAAAGAATCGCTTGAACCCGAGATGCAGAGGCTGCAGTGAGCCGAGATCGTGCCATTGCACTCCAGCCTGGGCGACAGAGCAAAACTCCATCTCAAACAAAACAAAATACAAAACAATAATAGAGAGTTCCACGGCAGCCATGAGACACCCTGGGGAAGGGAGCTGGAGGGTCCACGGAGACAGTAGAGCGGGCAGAGTGAGGTCAGCTCCTGCCTACCTCCACAGACCCAGCAGCTTTTCCGGTCTGGAAAAATCCTCGGAGTCCACACCCACGCCCCAGGAGCCACCTGCTCACAACTGAGTCTGCTATTATCCTGCCCAGTGCCAGCAGCAGGAAGGGCCTGACCTTTAAGGGCAGAGAGTGGGAAAAGCTCAGGAGGACCCAGGGGCCCAGGGGGCAGGTGAGGCTCTGCAGATACACTCAGGATCGCCGGCATGGCCAAGCGGCTAAGAACACACTCTGTATCATAAGGCCAGCAGACAGTTCTCAATAACCTATTAATAAAGTCATTTTTATTGAGCTCAGCCTTGTGCTGAGCCCTGAGCAGAGAGCACTGTTCTGGTGTTGGCTCATTCATGCTCAGAAGGAAACTTGGAGCAGGTGGACAGAGGAGGACCCTGAGGCTGGAGGAGGTTATCCACCCGCCCAAGGTCACACATAATAAAAATGTGGCAGGGCCGGGCACGGTGGCTCAAGCCTGTAATCCCAGCACTTTGGGAGGCCGAGGCGGGTGGATCACAAGGTCAAGAGATCGAGACCATCCTGGCCAACATGGTGAAACCCCGTCTCTACTAAAAATACAAAAAATCAGCTGGGCATGGTGGCGCGTGCCTGTAATCCCAGCTACTCAGGAGGCTGAGGCAGGAGAATTGCCTGAACCCAGGAGGCGGAGGTTGCGGTGAGCCGAGATCGCGCCATTGCACTCCAGCCTGGGTAACAAGAGCAGAACTCCGTCTCAAAAAAAAAAAAAAAAAAAAAAAAAAAATGTGGCTGAGCGCTTGCTGCATGCTGGGCGCTGTTCTGAGCACCCTCCATGTTGACTCAGTCCTCGCATAACCCTCCAGGGTTAAACCTGCAGCAGGAGGGAGGCCCGAACAGCTGCCCGAGGGCCCCCAGCTATTAAGAGTGGGCAGGACCCATGGCAGTCTGCGGGTCAGAGATGGACCCCAAGGCCCCTCCCTGGGCTGCACGGCCTTCACAGTTCTGGGGGCAGGAGGAGGGCCGGGTGCGGGAGAAGTGTGTCAACGTAGACATCCTTATTGTCCCACCACAGGAATCGCGCTTCCCAAGGGCTTCTAACATGCCTCCCAATTGGCAGTGGGCTCTGGATCAGGAGTAGTTCAAATCCCGGGTAACAAAGGCCTTGGGGCTGGCAGAGCCAAGGGGCCTTCCCCTGCCCCCATCCCTTGGGACGAGGGCATCTGCCTCTGGGCTGTGGCCTGCAGCTCAGTCCAGTGGCCAGGGGAGCCCAAGCCCTCAGGACATACCTGCCCTGCTTCCAGGAACAATCAGGCCAGACAGGGCCTGCTGGCTCATGAGCGGCCCAGAGCTGAAACTCACAGGGCACACCCCAGCGAGCATCTCAGTGAATGCTGTTTCAGGAAAGGGGAGATCAGGGTGAGGCAGGTGACACTCCTGAGAGGCTCCTGGCCCAGGCCTGATGTGGACTCCAGACGGAAATAAGATCTCAGGGATGGACACTGTCAGCAAAATCAGGCAAGTGAGCTGGGAGGCTTCAGGTAGAGGCCCAGGAGGCTCCAGAGTTGTCTGTCCACCAATTATACTGTCCCCACCTCCAACCCCTGAATACAGGGACTTCCTTCCTGTTCTCTCTCCAGGCCTAAACCAACATCTGGCTGTCAGCAAATCCCCACTGGGCAAATGGAAGGGTGAACACTCGAAGAACAAGAGCTCTTTCAAACACAAGTACTGGACGACTTCAGGGCAGTGAGTCTCCTTCTCCAGCTAATAATTTGTCCACGAGAGCTGCATAGTAAAAGTAACTATAAAACAATTTCTATTTTTAAAATCAACCCTGAAATGAATCAGACGTAAGCCTCCTTGTGCTGTTATCATGATGCCTAACAGCGGCACTTGGCAGGGACGAGAACGTTCTTCAGAGAGCTAGGGCACTGGATGCTGGCAGAGTGGTGGGTTATTTTGCTTTAGCATTTCTAAAGAGTTGGGTGAAGGACAGAGAGAGCTCATTCAAATGCATTTGCCCCCTCAAAGGCCATTGATGAGAGCAAACACAGGGTTTCTATAGCTGAGGCCAGGATACGGCCACATGCAAAGCAGCGAGGTGTACAGCTGGGTCAGCTCCGGCAGACAGGAAGTCAGGGGCAACTGCTCTGCTCTATTTCACCTGTACCTCCCCTCATTCGCACTCAGGCCTGCTTGGTCCTGGCCTCTCCGTCACTTCACCATTTAGGAAAGCTCCGAAGCGGGGACATGAGAGCCCAGGCTCCCCAGAATGCGGGTTACAATGTTGTAGCTTGACCCCCTGCCACCTCTGCCCCAGGCTGCGTGGGTAACACCCAGGTGCAGGAGGACTGTTCCTGCATCACTCCTCTGCCAGGCTGGCTCTGGAAGTGACAGGCAGCCAGCTCGTGCAGTTTTGTTGTTCTGCGCCTTGGTGACATCACCTCACAAACCCATCTGTCCCAAAGCCAGGGGGCTGAGTCACCCCCAGGGAGACGAACCTACTGCAGTTTGAGGATCACGTTTATTTCAGCAAGAGAAAAAATAATCCCGCCCCAACTAAACTTTTCTCCAGGGCTCAGTCATTCCCTAGAGTGGATAGCCATGAGCCGTTCAGGCCTCATCAAGAGAACAGCATCAAAGAAGGGAGACCACCTGCCCTTGGGCACCCACTCATCCAGCCACTTACGAAGCCCAGCCTGAGGACCCCAGGGTAGGTGGCTGATGTAGGTCTGAGCAGTTGCTCAGGGAGCTCGGCGAGGTGGTGACACATTCCTGCTTCTCAGGTGAGCGTGGTCTTCACATGCGCCCACCCCACATCTGTCTGCTTCCTCCCGCTCTGCTGGGCCAGCCACGGCGTGTCAGGGCAGATGGGAAGCAGTGCAAATAATGTCATAAGGACTGGGCAGCACAGTGAGGCTCGGGCAGGACGGCAGCTGGTGGAGGAGGTGATATTCAGGCATCGCAGATTACCAAGTGGGGCGGGGGGCGGGTAAGGGTGTCGCCGACAGAGCAGCCAAGGCATCTCAGGTTAGCCGGCTGGGCGTCCCTGTCCCTCGGCCAAGCAGGCCTGGACTCCACTCAGAGGCTTTCCACTTCAAGCTGCTGGGATCCAGTGGCCAGCTAGCTTTCACTCAGCGCTGGCTGGGAGGCTGGAGTCCGGGCCAGGTCAGAGAAGGGGCCTCGTTTGCGCCTGTCCCTATTCAGAAGGGCGCGTAGTTCTGCCAGGCAAGGCTTCTGCTGGCTTGGCATACACCTTCTGGGGCTGTCACCCCCCAGAATATCCTCCCACCCTGGAGAGCCTTTGTGATGTTGCACCTCTGGGCTCATTCTTCCAGGGGAGGGCTGTTCCCCACCTGGCCGAGTCCCCCAAGCCCTGTGCAGAGCACTTCTCTCCCCAACCGTCCCAGCACACAAGGCTTACAGATAATCTAAGGGCACTGGGCAGAGTCCAACAGGGAGCTTGTTTCTCTTTCAGCCCAGCCTGCTCTTCTGAACACAACATACCAGTGAACATTCACTACAAACGGCATTCACTACAGGCCAGGCACTGTGAATGCCTGAAAATCTTTACAACCCCTCCAGGAGTTACGTACTATTATTGCCCCCATTTTGTAGATATGGAAACTGAGGCACAGCTGTAAAGGGACAGAGCCAGGAGCTGAACCTGAAGCCTTGCTCTTGACTGCCCTGCCATTGCACACATGGCTGCAGTTCGCATCTCTCCACCTCTTGGAGGGGACAAAGATGACTGGGACCTTCCTGGAGCATACCCCAAAGCTACAGGTACAGGCCAAATGATAAGACAGCAAGTGGCCTTCATGAATGTGTCATGGGTGTCAAAGCACATCAGAGACAAGGAGGGGAGGTTAGGGATGGGCAGCCCCTTTGAACCCCAACCTAGACCAAGAAGCAGCCTCTGGAACAGCTCCGCCAGGGAGATGTACAGCCCAGGGGTCAGAAAGTCAGCAGCCTGCTGGGCATCAGCATGAGGGCATCACCATGTGGGCTGATGGGGTGGAACCAAGCAGAGGATGTCATGGCATGAGACAGAAGTGTGCATGCCCAGAAAGAACCAGCTCAATGCCCATGCCACACTGCGGGCAAATCACTCCTAGACACCTAGACATTGTCCTTTTCTACAAACCACCGGGTGATTCTAACACTTGTACTGTCTGGAACAGCAGCCACTGGCTAGTGTGGCTGTGAGTATTGGAAAGGTGAGTCCAGACTGAGATGAGCTGTTGAGTGTCCTATACACACCTATTTCCAAGATTTAGTAGGAGAAAAAGAACGTAAATTATCCCATTCACTTTTTTTTTTTTTTTTTGAGATGGAGTCTTACTCACTGCAACTTCTGCCTCCCGGGTTCAAGTGATTTTTATGCCTCAGCCTCCCAAGTAGCTGGGACCACAGGTGCATGCCACCATGCCCAGCTAACTTTTTCTGTGTATTTTTAGTAGAGACAGAGTTTCACAATGTTAGTCAAGATGGTCTCGATCTCCTGACCTCATGATCTGCCTGCCTCAGCCTCTCAAAGTGCTGGGATTACAGGCATGAGCCACCGCATCCGGCCCCCATTCCTAATTTTTATTGTGATTACATGTTGAAAGGGTTATATTTTGGATATACTGGGTTAAATAAAATATGCAATTATAGTTAATTTCACCTGTTTCTGTTGACTTTTCTAGTAGTTACTACATAATCTAAACGTACACACGTGGCTTGCCTCTGGTTCCTACTGGGGAGCCGTGTTCTACTATGCGCTGGGGCTGAGAAGACCCAGATGTCAATAAATGTTAATGTTTACAGGATTTTGGTTTCATGGGGGATGCCGAGCACGTATCTCACCGACCTGGAAAACTGGATCTATGAACTGTTTCCACATATTGCTCCCCAGACAATCCCTGCCCCACGGGAACCCCTCATACTTGGGTAGTTTTATGTCTACAATTAATGCTCACCCGCCAGGCTTGGCTCACTGAGCAGTGGCCGGAGACCTTGCAATGTAGTAAAGAGTTTCTCTCATCTTAACCTGAGAGGAATCTTCTGGGCTTGATCTCCATCCTCTGGCCTGCAGGGGAAACTGAGGCCCAGTGAAGCAGAAGGGTTCATAGATCAGGAAAAGGCAGGACTCCCCGTGAGCATTTCAAGAACTCCTGTGTTCTTCTCCATAATAGCTTCGAAGATGCTTTCTTCTCTAGATTTTAAACTTTTCAGCAGGGGAGGGAAGGGAGAAAGCCGGGTGGCCGAGTATCTGCTGAACCCCTGCTATGCCCTAGGTGCTGTTTCATGTTTACATACTTGATGTATCAGTTCCTTATGGCTGCCCTAACAAATCACCACAAACTCAGTGGCTTACAACAGCACAAATCTATCATCTCCCAGTTCTAGAGGTCAGAAGTCTAAAACAGGTCTCACAGGACTAAAAGCAAAGTGTCAGAAAGCCTGTGTTTTATCCCGGAGGCTCTAGGGAAGAATTAATTTCCTTGCCTTTTCCAAGTTATAGAGGATGTCCATACTCTCTGGCTAGTGGCTGCTTCCCAGCAACAGGCAGCAGAGTCTTTCTCACACTGCCTTACTCAGACCTCCTCTCCTGCCTCCCTCGTCCACATTTAAAGTCCTTTGTGATTACGCTGAGCCCACCTGGTAACCGAGGAGAATCACCCCATCTCAAGGACCATCTCAGCTGATAAGAAACCCTAATTCTATCTGCAATGGCTTACTCAGTCATTAACATGTTCACAGGTTCCAGCTACCACACAGTCTCTCCCTTATACCTTATACCAGCCCTATAAGATAGATGGAACGATCTGTATTTTTTTTCAGACAAGGACACAGATTTATGAGTTAATCTGCAGCTTGCCCAGGGACATAGGCTAGAACCTAGGTCTACCTGCCTACTAGTGCCTTTATGATACCACACCCTCTTTTCTTTTTTTTTTTTAACCACACCCTCTTTTTAAATGATACTGGCAGTTTTTCAGGTTCCACATACAGGCATGCTGTATTTTGTAGTATTCTAATTCAGAATACAACAGCAACAAGACAATAAAGTTTGTCACCTCTGTTTTGAAAAGGTTTTTTTTTTTTTTTTTTTTTTTTTTTTACCAAAGGGTCTAAAGTCATGGGGAAGAAAAGCATACACTGGTTTTCTGGACACTCCCCTGGGATTATATACACATACCATGCAACAACCACAGGCACCAGCTCCCAGCAGGCACATCATCGCCTCCCTTCAAACTCCTGAGTGCTAACCTCAGAGACATTTGCAAACAGGGTGTGTCCTGTCAAAAAAGCTCACACGAAGGCAATTCTCTTCCTCCTGACCCGGGAGCCCAGGGGAGGAAAGGAGGCTGGCAGGCTAGTGAAGATTTAAATTCTAAGCCAGCCTAGTGCTCCTGCACAGCAACAGTGCTGTGGTCACTGCAAGACAGGCAGCGTATTACAAAGGAAGCCAGGTCCCTGGACTGGATGTGCTATTTTCTGTCCTGAAGGAGACACGGAAGTAGCAACCTCAGCTCTCCAGGTCCTTTTCCAGCATGGGGCCTGGCTGCTGGCTCACTTGATTATTTCTGGGAATGATCTAATTAAATATTAACCACGTACAAAACCTCGTTCTTACAAAACCTCAGTAAGTCACTGCGAAGATGAGCAAACCCAGACAATGGACACAAACTCCATTTTTCCAGAAAAGGGACCCTGGAATGGGTGAGTCCTGTGAGATTCACCCATGACAAAGTTATTCATTGTATATGACCCTCTGAGATTCACCCATGACAAAGTTATTCATTGCATGTGACCCTCTAAGCCTTTGAGAAAAATCCAGAGCAAAATAACAGGCACTGTGGCTCATGCCAGTAATCCCAACACTTTGGCAGAGGTGAGGCAGGTGGATAGCCTGAGGTCAGGAGTTCAAGACCAGCCTGGCCAGCATGGTGAAATAACATCTCTACTAAAAATACAAAAATTAGCTGGCCGTGGTGGCGCATGCCTGTAGTCCCAGCTACTTGAGAGGTTGAGGCAAGAGAATCGCTTGAACCCAGCAAACAGAGGTTTCAGTGAGCCAAGATCACGCCACTGCCCTCCAGCCTGTCGACAGAGCGAGACTCTGTCTCCAAAAATAAAAAAACCACACACAAAAATTAGCCAGGTGTGGGGGCACACGCTTTGTAGTTCCAGCCATTCAAGAGGCTGAGGCAGAAGAATTACTTGAACCCGGGAGATGGAGGTTGCAGTGAGCCGAGATCATGCCACTGCACTCTAGCCTGGGCAACAGTCTGTAAGACTCTGTCTAAAACAAAAACAAAAACAAAACAAAACAAAACAAAACAAAAATCCTCCACCTTCCTGTGTATCAAACAAACCACCAAAATGTGTGGTCCTGTATCAGATTCTCTCTTTGACACTCAAGAAGTTTGCCCTTGGCTTCTTATTTAAGCGTAAGATCAATGAATTTGGTCCTTCACATTCCATCTCCTCCATGTAGCAATCAGACCTCTTTATACCTCAAGAGCACGAGAAAAATCTAAAACTCAGCGAATAAACAGTTTCTTACAACATCCAGATCTGTCTGTCAACTAAAGTTTTCTATGATCTACAAGTTACTGGCACAATTAATTATGTATTGATGACTTTAAATTAAATGCCGTACTTTACAATGAAGGGCTATCGGGGCTGAACCAGATGATGGTGATGATGATCACAAGGATAAATTGATAATTTGCGGCCAGGTGGGTTCCAGCACTTGGCATTTCTAAAGCCTTGATATCCTCAGGATTTATTATCGCTTTCAGGGTCAATCCCAAGCACAAAGGCTATAAGGTCTTGCTGCGTTCTCTCTCATTTCAAAACGAAAGTTGTTGTAAAGTGCATTTGCTAATTAGATGTGAAGGCAACCGCAGAAGTCAGGGCTCTCCGCAAGGACAAGTGGGACGGAACTTGCAAATAGCCACAAATGCAAATGTCACCAACCTGCTTTAGCTAGGGGTGGGAGGGGTCCTCTGGCTTCCTTTATCTCTGGAGTAAAATTTTTCAGCCATTTCAGTCTTGGTTGACTTATTTTGGCAAATAAACAAGAATGCCCCCCTCCGCCGCCCATCCCCCAAGCCTGAGACTATTTCAAGAGTTTGTCAAACACAAAGCAACAGGAAACCAGAAACGCAGCAACGTCTCCGTCGCGGGTCCCCGGCACAAACACAAGCACAAAAGGCACACCCGCGCCTTATTTAATTTCTAAAGTCTTCCCAGGATAGGCATCATCTGGGAGAGACGCAGGCGTGGGAGGCGCAGGAAGGGAGCCCCAGGAAGTTTCTGTCTGTCGGGCGCCGGTGTTTAATGAGGGGGTGTGCACCTATTTATACGTGGGCTGCGCTCCGGCAAACAAGTCTGGCGACATACGAGAAGCTTTTCACCCAGCAAATAATAGGAGACTGTGCAGCCCTGGGAAACCACTCACGAGAGAAGGAAGCTGGGAGTTTAAGGAATTTCCTTTAAGGAAACTGCCCGTGGGGGCATCAGTTTCAGGGGGTGGGAGACCGCGGCAGGAGCCGGCAATCAGCGGTACCGAAGGGCGGAGACCCAGAGTCGGAACGCGCCGGCCCCGGGAGCACCTGGACCCCCGGCCCCCTCGGCCCCCCGCGCGCTGGGCCCGCGCACACCTAACCCCGGCCCCATCTCGGTCCCCGGTCCCACCTCCGTCCCGGGCCCATCTCGGTCCCCGGCCCCACCTCCGTCCCCGGCCCCATCTCGGTCCCCGGTCCCACCTCCGTCCCGGGCCCCCTCAGCCCCGGCGCCTCTGGGCCCGAGCGCCCGGCGGGAGCGGGGAGCGCGGCTTCCGGTTCACCTGCGCGCCGGGCGGCTCGGGCCGCGGAGGCCGGAGGGGGGCGGCCGCGGAGCTCCCGGAGCGCCCAGGCGGACCCAGGCCCTGCTCCCGCGCGCTCCCCTGCCCCTGCCCGGCGCCTCCCGGGCCCCAGCGGTTCGCGCGCGAGTGAACAGGGACGCCGCCCGCCGCCCGCCGCCCGCTCGCCTGGGTCTTGTCGAACTGCTCGCGCTCGGCCTCCAGGCTGTGGCCCGGCCTGCGGCTCAGCACCCGCGCCGGCACGTTCTTGATGCTGTTCATCCTGCCGCCACCGACCGCTCCCGCTCGGCTCCGTCCGCGCGACTCGGCGCCTCACTGCCGGGCAGCCCCTGCCTAGGCACCTCGAGGCCGCCGCGCCGCACCCGGGCCCGCCCGCCGGGGAGGAGCCCGCCTCGCCCCGCCCGCTGCGCGCCCCGCCCACTGCGCCCGCAAACGCCGTGCCCGCCCCCAACTCCAGGGCGCGCCCCTCCCCCGCACACCTCCAACCCACCCCCCGCGACCCCGGGACACGCCCTTCCCCCCCACGCCCCCAGACCCCGACCCGCGGCGACCCCGGCACACGCTCCGCCCCACACACACCTCCAACCCCACCCCCCTCACCAGATTGGGGCACAGGCCAAACGCCCCCAGCTCCTCCCCACCTCTAATCCCCTCCCTAAACCCGGAGAAGAGGGGAGGGGGAGGCGGAATCCCTCCCTCCGGTAGGGACCCCGGCCAATTCCCTCCCCTCTCCTTCCCCGAACTCACTAAGTCTTGTCTACACCAGGGCAAGATTTGGTTAATTGGAGAAAATCTGGCCTCCATGAGTCTGGTCCGTGGCAGCACAGACAAGCTTCTTTTTTGTCCTTGTTGGTCTTAATGTATGTGTCAAAACGCACACAATGACACTCTCCCCTCTTTGTGCATCTCCGACGTAGCTGCAGCTGTTATCCTCGCGGGGATGCAGGATGCATTTCCAGAGACGCAGCCGGCTCCGCAACCCGACACCTCGCCAGCGCCAGGGACAATGGGAGCTGAGGCCAGGCGGAATTAGGCTGGGACAGAAGGCGAGCGGATCTGAACGACAAAGTACACCAAGGAGGTGCCGCCGGGGGTGGCACGAGGTTTTTTAAAAAACATTATTATTATTGGCTTCCCCTTAAAATTACTGGTTACAAGACTGAAGTAAAAAAATAAAAGCCCAGAGTCCTCCCTAACCATAGCTCTCAGATGAGTATTTTGTTTCTACTATTTCCCTTTCCTATCAGAATGCAGGTGTGGAATCGTGCGTAAAGATCCCTTGCTTTTGAAGGGGGACAGATCACCTACCGTAAGAAGGAAAATGATGCCCACATAAGCTTGACCCTGTCTCCCTGGTGAGACTGTAACCTGTCTGAGACCAGGGACCCTTTTCTTTAACCTGAGTCTTCACCCTCCAGCCCAATAGCTAGAGCTGACCCCAAAATGTACATTTGCCAAGGCTCTCTCACTCCATCAAAAGGAGAAATTAATCCTGTTTTCTCTAATTCCAATCACTAAAATCTTCTTTACCAGAACAACAATAAAATCACAATAGCTAATACGTATTGAATGCTTATTATTTGACAGACACTGGGCTAAACCCTTTACATGTAAAGGGTTTTTAATCCTCTGCAACTTGGTCAATAGCTGTGGTGAAATAAAGACCATAGTAAAGGGGTTTCTTTGCTGTACTCCAGCTGTTTATCACACTCCTATTTCCACATGGAACAAAAGTGGTTTTCCTGTGACCCTTCACGCATACACAGCGTCCCTTTTCAACCAGGCAACAGCCCTGTTGGGTCTAGCACATCTGCCACAGTGACTTCCCATTAGCAACAGGCTCTTTAAATAATCATAGCGTCTATTACTGTGCCAGGCACCAGGCTCAACATTTGTTAAAGAGTGTCTCACTTAGTCTTCTTTCAAGTTGTTTGTGTATGAGGCTGGGCACAGCGGCTCACGCCTGTAATCTGAGCACTTTGGGAGGCCGAGGCAGGAGGATCACTTGAGCTCAGGAGTTCAAGACCAGCCTGGGCAACACGATGAAACCCCATCTCTACCAAAAAATACCAAAAAACTTAGCTGGCATGGTGGTGCACCTGTAGTCCCAGCTACTCAGGAGACTGAGGTGGGAGGATCACTTACACCTGTGAGGTGGAGGTTGCAGTAAGCTGAGATCACGCTGCACTCCAGCCTGGGGCAACAGAGTGAAATCCTGTCCCAAAATAAATAAATAATAATAAAGCATCAACAGCTTTATTTATTTATTTATTTATTTATTTATTTATTTATTTAGACAGGGTCTGGCTCCGTTACCCAGGCCGGAATGCCATGGCATAATCGTAACTCATGGCAATCTCTGCCTCCTGGGCTCAAGTGATCCTCTCACCTCGACCTCCTAAGGAGCTGGGACTACAGGCACACACCACTATGCCCAGCTAATTTTAAAATTTTCTTTGTAGAGACAGAGTCTTGCTATGTTGCCCAGACTGAGCTCAAGTGAATTTGCCCACCTTGAAAGTGCTGGGATTACAGGCTGAAGCCACTGCATCTGGCCTCTTGATATTTTTACAGACCAACAGACAAGCTCGGGCTCAGAGAGTTTAGCCCAGGTTCACACAACTGGTAAACTGTGCGTTCGGGATCCAGACCCAGATGTGCCGGATTTCAAAGCCAGTGCTCGCAACACCCATGCCATTTGTATTACATTTTGTGGCCAGTGACTCATCACTGTACTACCTCGGGCTTGCTGTTTGGGACCCGAGAGCATTCTCCTAATAAATCTCTAAGGAATTGTATTTTATGTGCTTGTAGGTAAGATTTGGAGCTATTAGAGGGCCACTGTGTCTTACTCAGTTTCATACACTCAGTGCCTAGCGGGGCACCTGGCACAGAGCAATGTTCAATAAATGTGTGTGAAATGAAGAGCTGAAAAAGTGAGTAAACAAATAGAAAAAAAAAAAAAAAAGAACAAAAGAGAAAGAAAAAAGAAAAAAAAAAAAACCCCCCCAAAAAAATACCCCATCTTTTGGTATACTTCAACATACAGCTTATTTCACCAAAGAGCATTACTGGGGACAAAAAGATGCAGACTTCCCCACTCTTTTGTTTGTTTTTGTTTTTGAGACAGGGTCCCCCTCTGTCGTCCAGGCTGAAGTGCAGTGGCACGATCTCAGCTCACTGCAACCTTCACCTCCCGGGTTCATGTGATTCTCCTGCCTCAGTCTCCTGAATAGCTGGGATTACAAGCATGTGCCACCACAGCCTGGCTAATTTTTGTATTTTTAATAGAGACAGGGTTTTACCTTATTGGTCAAGCTGGTCTCAAACTCCCAACCTTAGATGATCTACCCATCTAGGCTTCCCAAAGTGCTGGGATTACAGGCATGAGTCACAGCACCTGGCCCAAACTTCCCCACTCTTAATTGTTCTGGTTCATGTCTCTCTCTGATATCTTCAGGCAGGTCTATTGGCCCTGTCACTGATCGGCTTTTTTTTTTTTTTTTTTTTTTTTTTTTTGATATAGGGTCTTGCTCTGTCACGCAGGCTGGAGTGCAGTGGCTGGATTATGGTTTACTGCAGCCTCAACCTTCTGGGCTCAAGTCAGCCTCCCACCTCAGCCTTCCAAAGTGCTGGCATTACAGGCAGGAGGCACTGCTCTGGATCTGAGATTCTTCATGCCATCAGAATCAGGGTCCCGTTTTGGTGTATCTCAAGGGCTGTTGAATTCCTGCTCACCCCTATTATGAAAGCAAAGCATTTGGAATAGAAATGAGACCTCGTTTTAAGGAAAAATCCAAGACACACAGGAGTGTTTACATCATCTGGCCGGCATGGTATGCTGCCACACCTGCACTGCCTCATTGACTCGTCTGCATGATCTGGCCCAGCCTCTGTCCCTGGCTTCATCTTGCACCATCCTGGCCCATCAGGTCCCAGATTCGTCATGCTCCCTCCCACCTCAGAGCCTTTGGACATGCTGTTCCTACTGCCTGGAATTCTCTTCTGCTTCCTGTTCGCCCTACTTAGCATCACTTGTCTTTAACTCTTGGCTCCGGTGTCACTTCTTCAGGGAAGTGTTCCCTGAACACTCTGCCCTTCACCTGAGTCCCTATGATAAGCTGTCATCATATCTCAAAGCTTTCTTTCATAGCGCTAACCAGTCTTTCGTGACCTATTTATGGGATTCTTGGTCTGTCTCTACCACTAGATTGTCTGCTTTGCTCACTGTTGTGTCTCCAGTAGCCAGCAAAGCACCTACTGTGTGCTCGAAATTCTTTGGTTCTTTTTTCGTTGGGTTTCTTAAGCATGCATCTGGCTGAGAACCCAGACGTCAGTCATCCTTTAGAGGACTGATTCATGTACACTCTTCATTCAATCAACATCTCTCAGAGACATTCTGGGTGTTTTTTGTTTGTTTGTTTGTTTGTTTGTTTGTTTGAGACAGAGTCTTGCTCTATCGCCCAGAACTGGAGTGCAGTGGCTCTATCTCAGCTCACTGCATCCTCTGCTTCCCAGGTTCAAGTGATTCTTGTGCCTCAGCCTCCTGAATAGCCGGAATTACAGGTGCCTGCCACCACACCCGGCTAATTTTTGTATTTTTAATAGAGAGGTAGTTTCACCATGTTGGCCAGGCTGGTCTCGAACTCCTGACCTCAAATGATCTGCGCCTAGGCCTCTCAAAGTGCTGGGATTACAGGCATGAGCCACTGTGCCTGGCTCCATTCTGGTTTTTAAACTTCCTTGTTGACTGCAGTCTTGATGAATGTGTCTGGTTTCTTATTTTGATCTTATTCACTCCGTTCTTTACCACACAGGAAGTTGCTAAGATTATTCTGTTGAAGGCTTTGGATAATGCACTTTCCTGCAATGTGTCCTAACAAAATCGTCATCAAACAGTTCAAGAGAAACAAAGGTACACCACTGGAAACCCACCACCCAACTACAGGTGTCAAACCACACAAAGCCACAAAAGAAAACTCCAGAATCAGTTTGCCAGAACATAGCAAGGTTGAGTCTTCAGCCGCCTTCCTGAAATGTATGGAGCTAACCCTATCCCACACAGCCAAGAAATTCTATGCATTCTATTGGTACTTTTGGGGTAAAACTGTTTTTAGTGTTTATGTATTATCTTAATTCAAAATTTTTTGTCTTTGGGTTTTCTTTTTTCTTTTTTAGACAGAGTCTCACTCTGTCACCCAGGCTGGAGTGCAGAGGTGTGATCTCGGCTCACTGAAACCTCTACCTCCCAGGTTCAAGCGATTCTCCTGACTCAGCCTCCTGAGTAGCCGGGATTTACAGGTGTGTACCACCATGCCTGGCTATTTTTTGTATTTTCAGTAGAGATAGGGTTTCACCATGTTGGTCAGGCTGGTCTCGAATTCCTGAGTTCACGATCTGCCCGCCTCAGCCTCCCAAAGTGCTATGCCCAGCTGGGTATTTCTATTTCTGTTTTAAAAAATCTGTTCACTGGCCAGGAGCAGTGACTCACACCTATAATCCCAGCACTTTGGGAGGCTAAAGTGGGCAGATCACTTGAGCTCAGGAGTTTGAGACCATCCTGGGCAACATGGTGAAACCCCATCTCTTCAAAATAAATACATAAATCATCTGTTCACAGGCCAAGTGCGTGCTGTGGCTCATGCCTATAATCCCAAGAGCTTTGGGAGGCCAAGGTGAGAGGACTGCTTGAGGCCAGGAGTTCGAGACCAGCTTGGCCAGCATGGTGAAACACTGTCTTTATGAAAAATAAAATATTTGACCAGGCACAGTGGCTCACGCCTGTAATCTCGGCACTTTGGGAGGCCGAGGTCGGCAGATTACCTGAGGTCAGGAATTCAAGACCAGCCTGGCCAACATGGCAAAACCGTGTCTCTACTAAAAATACGAAAATTAGCCAGGTGTGGTAGGTTGCGCCTGTGGTCCCAGCTACTCAAGAGCCTACTTGGGAGAAGAATCTCTTGAACTGGGAGGCAGAGGTTGCAGTGAGCTGAGATCATGCCACCGTAGTTCAGTCTGGGTGACAGAGCAAGACTCCATCTCAAAAAAAAAAAAAAAAAAAAAAAAAAATTAGCCAGGCATGGTAGTACATGCCTGTGGTCCTAGCTACTTGAGAGGCTGAAGCAGGAGAATCACTTGAGCCCAAGAGTTTGAGGCTACAGTGAGCTATGATGGTGCCACTGCCCTCCAGCCTGGGTGACAGCATGAGACCCCGTCACTAAAAGTAAAATAATTTTTTAAAAAGTCTGTTCATGGATTCTAAAAATAACCCTAAAAGAGCTCAGTCTTTTCAATGCTGAGATCATTCCTGGCAGGCTGATTGTAGTATAATTCATCTGCCTCCTCTTCGGATGTGTTGATCTTAAGAATGTCGGTGATAAAACATAAATGCTAAATCTAGTTTTATCTTGTAACTATTTCAAATATGCTATGGGACTGCCTCTCTGCATCCATTAAAGTACAGAAAAAAAAAAAAAAGGAGACTGCCTCTCTAACAGAAATTGCTCAAACCTTAGGTGAGGAGCTACCTGCACTCGGTGTTCACTGCAGCCAAGAGGTGGAAGCAATCTAAACACCCATCAGCACTTGAGTGGATGAAGAAGTGCGGGGTTTCGTCATGTTGGCCAGGCTGGTCTCAAACTCCTGACTTCAAGTGGTCCACTTGCCTTGCCCTGCAAAAGTGCTAGGATTACAGGCATAAGCCACCGCGCCTGGCCGAGATTTCTCATTGTTGAATTTCATATAGAACAATAAGGTGGTGGGATACAAGAGGTGTTACAGGTACTATAATTCTATGAGCTAAAATACATTTAGCCATAAAATCCTGTTTAATTATTTTCTTTTTTTCTTTCTTTTTTGAGACACAGTCTCGCTCTGTCGCCAGGCACCAGGCTGGAGTGCAGTGGTGCGATCTCGGCTCACTGCAACCTCCGCCTCCCAGGTTCAAGCAATTCTCTTGCCTCAGCCTCCCGAGTAGCTGGGACGACAGGCGCGTGACACCACATTTAGCTAATTTTTTTTTTTTTTTTTTTTAGACGGAGTTTCGCTCTTGTTGCCCAGGCTGGAGTGCAATGGCGCCATCTCGGCTCACCGCAACCTCTGCCTCCTGGGTTCAGGCAATTCTCCTATCTCAGCCTCCTGAGTAGCTGGGATTACAGGCACGTGCCACCATGCCCAGCTAATTTTTTGTATTTTTAGTAGAGACGGGGTTTCACCACGTTGACCAGATGGTCTCGATCTCTCGACCTCGTGATCCACCCGCCTCAGCCTCCCAAAGTGCTGGGATTACAGGCTTGAGCCACCGCGCCCGGCTAATTTTTTGTATTTTTTAGTAGAGATGGGGTTTCACTAAGTTGGCCAGGATGGTCTCCATCTCTTGATCTCGTGGTCCGCCCACCTCAGCCTCCCCAAAGTGCTGGGATTACAGGTGTGAGCCACGTGCCCAGCCTGTTTAATTATTTTCACATCCTTTAGTTCCCTGAAATTCTCCTATTTAGCATCTATTCAGTGTTGCCTTCACCAGGCAAGTTAATGTGCAGCCATGAACCTATCATAAGAAGGAGGAGAAAATTTAATATTTTGATTCTTAGATTGGAAGTCAGCCTCCCAAAGGACATTTTAGGTTTCTACTTGGCAGGCGGCGGTTCCGAATCAACTATACCTTTCTCAGTTTTGCTGTGGACGGCCCAGCCTGAGGGAGAAAGCGCGCATTGATAAAGAGCATAACCAAACCTCACCCAACTTCTCTTTTCAGCACCCTCATTGAGAAGGCTAAACGGGGTGGCTCTTCCCCGCTCATGAAAATCATCTCTGAAGTAACACTGAAACCTGTTAACAAAGGGGCATTTATTCAGTACAATAGAACTTTGATATCTGCAATGCTTAAAAAAATACATTCCCATTCCTGAGGAAATTAACTTGCCAGGTTCAGTTTAAAGCGATGGACCTTCCTTATTTTACTCCTGTGAAATGAAAAGAAACCAAGGAAACATATTTTTTCTTTAGTATTAAAAATATCTTTTATTGACTGAAGCTGATCAATTCTTTCAGAAAAGACAGAGGCACAGAGTATATTCTTTAAAAAATTAAATTACTTTACAAGTTAAAACGGAAGTGCTTTTAGTCTTTAGGATTCTTAAAAATGCATATAAAACTTGATCTGCCAGCAAGCTTTTGTTTGTGTAAGTAGGTGAGACTGCTATAGACCCAGGAAGACGGGGCTCTGCTCAGCTTGGGACGGAAAGACCTTGAGTAACCAAGGAGCTATTTTCCAGTCACATTTTATTTCAAAGCACTTTACGTCTATTTACACAGCAAAGTCAAGAGCTAAAACCATGAGAGAATACTATTTCTCAAATATTTTGACCTGACTCTGATAAGCTATTGTTTATAATTTAAATTTGTATGCACAGTTTTTTTAAAAATCAGAGAGTTAAAACAGCACTTTATATGCAGGGGTTCTTTCTCTATTTGATGTTTACACTTTTAAAGAACTTCTCTAGTAATTAACTGTCATCTGTATCTTTAGAGAGAAGTCTTTGTCATTCTTAGCATAATTCCAAGTTTGTATATGTACAATAAGGTCTAATTTCTTACACAGGAAAATATTTCTGCACAAAAATGGTTAACTTGAAAATAAACAAAGTGTAGATGTTTAAAAATTAACCTTTCTGCTTCTGCTCTGCGTTTGAATTAAGTGTTGTTTGTGAAGAACTGCAATCCTCTGTTAGTTTTACAGTTAAGTATGCATTCGGTATTAGCGTCTGCTTTCTGCCTTCCGCAAAGATGAGAAACCTGCTTTTGGATGAAGAAACATGACATTAACAAAATACAATCAATTAACATTGGAGAGTGTGCTATAAGTTCTGGCATCTAAAATGTTAACTATACATCCTGATTTTCATCAACATCAGGACATGCAACATATTATAAATATGAAAACTCAGCAGAGAGAGGGAGAGGGAGAAAAGGGGAGGGATGGGGGTGGGGATGGTGCTGCTCAGGCTTCCTGCTTCCCCAGAGTCTTTGATACGATGTTATGCTTACCTTGAAAAGACCTGAAATGCCTGTACCCTTTAGTTTATGAAACTGGGTTCTGAAGAAACTGCATATGAAATGCAGGTTTGATAGAAGTAAACACAAATCCAGAAAGTGCTTCCTGGGTCAATAAGCGTTTTTATGAAGCTTTTACCCCATGTGAAACTTTTATAAAGCTTTACCCCATGTAAAGACTTCTTGGCCAGGCCCGGTGGGTCACACCTTTAATCCCAGCACTTTGGGAGGCCAAGGTGGGTCTATCACTTGCACTCAGGAGTTCGAGACCAGCCTGGCCAACATGGCAAAATCCTGTCTCTACTAAAAATACCAAAAAAATTAGTCAGGCATGGTGGTGCACACCTGTAATACCAGCTGCCTGGGAGGCTGAGGCAGGAGAATTACTTGAATCTAGCAGGTAGAGGTTGCAGGGAGCTGAGATTGTACCACTGTACTCCAGCCTGGGCAACAGAGCAAGACTCCATCTCGAAAAACAAAAAGAAAAAAAAAGACTTCTTTCCGGACAGACACTCAGATGAAATGCTGAAACGTTGATTCTGATTTTTTTTTTAAGCTAAAATTTTTTTCTAATAAGTTATTTGATTAATAGTTTTTGGAGAACAGGTGGTGTTTGGTTACATGGGTAAGTACTTCAGTGGTGATTTCTGAGATGCTGGTGTGTTCATCAGCTGAGCGGTGTGCTCTGCACCCAATGTGTGGTCTTTTATCCCTCACCCATCTTCCCATCCTTCCCTGAGGTGCCAGAGCCCATTGTATCATGGTTATGCCTTTGCATCCTCATAGCTTAGTTCCCACTTACACGTGAGAACATACGATGTTTGGTTTTCCATTCCTGAGTTACTTATTTTAGAATGACGGTCTCCAATCCCATCCCGGTTGCTGCAGATGACATTATTTCATTCCTTTTTATGGCTGAGTAGTATTCCATGGTACACATGTATCACATTTTCTTTTCTTTTTTTTTTCTTTTGTAGATAGAGTCTCACTCTGTTGCCCAAGCTGGAGTGCAGTGGCACAATTCTGGGATTACAGGCGTGTGCCACCACACCCAGCTAATGTCTGTATTTTTAGTACAGACAGGGTTTCACTATGTTGGCCAGGCTGGTCTCGAACTCCCAACCGTGGGTAACAACTCCCCCATGGGCACCAAGGAAGGAGAACTGTGCAGACCCCAGGCACAATTAGTGCCTGAAGTATAATTCACTGCTTATTTATATCTAGCTTATATATATAATCATACTTAGTCCCATATAATCTTTCTATATAATCATATAATGGATGTAGTCAGAGCTGTACTGACACATTTAGTGCTGATTTATATAATCCTTCTATATAACCATATAGTAGTTTGTAGTAGGAGGAATGCCTAGAGCAGTCACAGAACAGGAGCAGTACATGAGAAAACAGCCAGACCAGGACAAGAACCAAAGACCCACACGGTGGCATCCCTGCCTGAAAGGGCATATGCTGTATGGCAGGCTTGGAGCAAGAACCTCTTCTCCTGATAAAGGAGTTGTAATACCTTGCACCCAGTTCTGGTGGAAAGTAGGCCTCAGGCCTGAAATCCTGCAAATAACCAAGGGAGAAGAACTCCTCTGGTGTGACCAGTCACAGCAGTTGCACACCCAGTCAGTCCTTTCTCGCTTCTGTGCTAGCTCAAATCATCCTCCCATAAATATCTTAAGAGAAGAGCACAGGTCTGTCAGCTCCCACTGCACTGGATAACAGTTATCCTTCTATTAAAAACCCTTTGAAGTCTCCAGCCCCCAGATAAGAAGTGTTGCGCACAACACCTGTTGCACACAGCCCACCTCCTTGCCTCAGTGACCTAATGGGGGTGGACCCCTTTTCTGTACATGACCCTCTACTACTGCACATGGCACGGCCCCCTACTGTGCACGGCCCACCTCTCTCCCAGATGACATAATGGGGTGGCCCCTTCGATTGTGACTCATATGATTACGTATGCCCTATCACTAAGCCTATAGATGATGACCTCACCTACAACCCTTTCCCCTGCTTGTACCCAATAAATACAGATGCTTCTGGGCCAGTCTCTGCTCATAAGTGGCGTGGCCCCCAGAGGCCAGCTGCTCCTCACCAGTTCTTCAGTGTCCTGTCTCTTTACTTCTCAGACCCTGCACCTCAGCACAGCATAAAGGACACCCCACGACCCTGTGGGACCAACAGCCCTACACCTGACCTCAGGTGATCCACCTGCCTTGGCCTCCGAAAGTGCTAGGATTACAGGAATGAGCCACCATGCCCTGCCCATATACCACATTTTCTTTATCCATTAGTTGATTGATGGGCATCTGCACCGGTTCCGTATTTTTGCAATTTTGAATTGTAGTGCTATAAACGTGTGTGTACAAATATCTTTTTCATATAATGACTACTTTTCCTCCAGGTAGATACCTGAAAGTAGGATTGCTGGATCAAATGGTAGTTCTAATTTTAGTTCTTTAAGGATAATCTCCACACTGTTTTCCACAGTGGTTGTACTAGTTTACATTCCCACCAGCAGTGTAGACATGTTCCCTATTCTCCACATCCATGCCAACATCTATTATTTCTTGATTTTTAAATTACGGCCATTCTTGCTTGAGTAAGGTGGTATCGCATGGAGGTTTTGATTTGCAATTCCTGATCACTGGTGATGTTGAGCATCTTTTCATATCAGATTCTGATTTTTAAAGCTGTGTCTATGTATTCATTCCCTAGATTTAAAATTCTAGGTATTGAGAATGATAGCTTGTTTTACAAGCGACAAGGTCTCACTCTGTTCCCAGGCTGACGTGCAGGAGAACAGGAACTTTTTGATCTGCATTTCACTTGCAAGTAATTGACATTTTACTCTGATTAAATTTAGAAGGTATGTATACATTGGTCGAGCAAAAGAGAAAGTATTGCACGTCAAATGCCTGGCCTTGACTCCACATTATCAATGTTCCCAAGTTACTTATTAAATATCAATTGAGATATAGGGTGAGATAAGCAAAGGTGACTTACCCACGATCACGATGAATACTGAAGTTGCCTTTTGTTTCCTTCAGTAACTGACAAAGGTATTTTTTTGAGCTGACTCTTCTGGGACCTCCGAGTTCTAGAAAACAACCCCCAGATTAGTATCCAGGATAGAGACACTAGAAAATTCTTTTTTTTTTTTTTTTTTTGAGACGGAGTTTTGCTCTTGTTATCCAGGCTGGAGTACAATGGCGCGATCTCGGCTCACCGCAACCTCCGCCTCCTGGGTTCAGGAAATTCTCCTGCCTCAGCCTCCTGAGTAGCTGGGATTACAGGCATGCGTCACCATGCCCAGCTAATTTTTTGTATTTTTAGTAGAGACGGGGTTTCACCATGTTGACTGGGATGGTCTCGATCTCTTGACCTCGTGATCCACCCACCTCAGCCTCCCAAAGTGCTGGGATTACAGGCTCGAGCCACTGCGCCCGGCTCAGAAAATTCTTAAGAAGACTAAACACATATATAGTACAAATGCCTTAAAAAGATGTTAGATGAGATGAGGCTGGATACAGTGGCTCACACCTATAATCCCAGCACTTTCGGAGGCCAGGGCAGGCACATCAGTTGAGGTCAGGAGTTTGAGATCAGCCTGGCCAACATGGTGAAACCCCATTTCTACCAAAAATTAGCTGGGCATGGTGGTGCCCTCCTGTAATCCCAGATATTTGCGAAGCTGAGGCGGGAGAACTGCTTGAACCCAGGAGGCAGAGGTTGCAGTAAATCAAGATCGTGCCACTGTACTCCAGTCTGAGCGATACAGTGAGACACCTCCTCAAAAAAAAAAAAGACGTTAGATGAAGAGATTCTGCACTCCATGTTCACTGCAGCACTATGCACAACAGCCAAGACATGGAAGCAACCTACGTGCGCATCAGCAGATGAGTGGATGGGGAAAATGTCGTATACACACACTATGGAATACTATGTAATCATAAAAACAAAATTTGGCTGGGCTCAGTGGCTCATGCCTATAATCCCAGCACTTTAGGAGGCCAAGGCAGGCAGATCACCTGAGTGTGAGAGTTTGAAACCAACATGGCGAAACCCTGTCTCTACTAAAAATACAAAAATTAGCCAGGCGTGGCAACGTGCCTATAATCCCAGCTACTTGGGAGGCTGAGGCAGGAGAATTGCCTGAACCCAGAAGGCAGAGATTGTGGTGAGCTGAGATTGCACCATTCCACTCCAGCCTGGGCAACAAGAGCGAAACTCCATGTCAAAAAAAACCCAAAAAACAAAATTCTTTCATTTACAAAAATGTGGATGAAACTAGAGGACATGAGGCTAAGTAAAAGAAGCCAGGCACAGAAAGACAAACGCGGTCTGATCTCACTTACATGTGAAATCTAAAAAATGTGGAACTCATAGAAGCATAGAGTAGAATCGTGGTTACCAGGGACTGCTGGAGGGAGTGGATGGGGAAAGGGGAACTGTTGGCAAAAGGCACAAAGTTTCAATTAGACAGGAGGAAAAAGTTTTAGTGATCTATTGCATAGCACCATGACTATGGATAATAATAATGTATTGTGGTTTAAAAAAATTTTTACAGAGACAGGTCTTCCATTGTTGCCCATTCCCGGCTTTAAGTGATCCTCCCTCCTCAGCCTCCCAAAGGGCTAGGATTACAGGTATGACTCACTGTGCCCAGCCAACAATAATGTATTATATATGTAAAAATTTTTAAATGAATAGATTCTGAATTTTTCCACTACAAAGACATGATAAGTATGTGAGGTGATAGATACAGCTGGTTTAGTAATTCCATGTCGTTACATATATAACATTGCACTATACACTATAAATATATACAATTATTTTTTGTCAGTTTTAAAAAGACCATGGTGTTGCATGCAGCGGCCTGCAATCCCAGCACTTTGGAAGGCTGAGGGAGGAGGATTGCTTGAGCCCAGGAGTTTGAGACCAGCCTGGGCAAAACAGGTAGACAAAAAATATACTAAAAAAATTAGGCCAGGCACAGTGGCTCACACCTGTAATCCCAGCTCTTTGGGAGGCCGAAGCCAGCAGATCACGAGGTCAAGAGTTCAAGACCAGCCTGGCCAATGTGGTGAAACCCCATCTCTACTAAAAATGCAAAGATTAGCTAGGTGTGGTGGCTCGAGCCTGCAATCCCAGCTACTCAGAAGGCTGAGGCAGGAGAATCGCTTTAACCGGGGAGACAAAGGTTGCAGTGAGCTGCCATCAAGCCACTGCACTCTAGTGTGAGACAGAGCTAGATGCAATTAAAAAAAAAAAAAAAAAAAAAATCAGCCAGCATGGTGACACACACTCTTAGTCCCAGATATTTAGGAGGCTGAAGTGGAAGGACCGCTGGAGCCTGGGAGTTTGAGGCAGAAGTAAGCCATGATCATGCCACTGTACTCTAGCCCGAGTGACAGAGTGAGACCCTGTCTCAGAAAATAATAAAATAAATAAAACCTTAGGAAATGAATAAAATATAATGAAGTGACTGAATACAACTGCCATCCACCCATCCAACAAAGGCTTCTTGACTTCCCATTCATCTGTAGGGTCTCCTTTGTCTCTGATCTGGAAGGACTTCTCTGTCTGCTTTACCATATGTATTACAGCTTAACACTAGGCATCAGCTAACACCCAGATATAACTGGCTCGTTGTCAACCCTAACACAGGTGACCGATGCAGTGAGCCCTATTGAAAACAGTGGTCAATAGTTAAGCATCAGCAACTCTAAGTGCTGAGTTGCCTGGTTAGCCTCGTTCGTTGGGTGTCCTGGTGGGGAACAGAGCAAGGAGGGGAGAGTGGAGGGGTGACGGGGACAAATGAAAGGGAGATAATACCTGGAAAGACCCAGGTGCATTCCGTGGTGACTCCGGCTTGTAAGTAAGCCCACCTCCTCCTGCCTGCGTGGCCTGCATTCCAGCCATGCCAGGATCCTTCACAGTTCCTCAGGGTCACCCAAGGGTGCTTCCAGGCCTCTGTGCTTTTACTCATGCTGCTTCCTCTCTATGCAAATTGCCCGTGTATTTTATGATCTGATTTTTTTTTTTTTTGAGTCTCGCTCTGTCACCCAGGCTGGAATACGGTGACACGATCTTGGCTCACTGTAACCTCTGCCTCCCACGTTCAAATGATTCTCCTGCTTCAGCCTCCCAAGTAGCTGGGATTACAGGCACACCACCATGCCTGGCTAATTTTTGTATTTTTAGTAGAGACGGGGTTTCGCCATGTTGGCGAGGCTGGTCTGGAACTCCTGACTTTGGGTGATCCGTCTGCCTTGGCCTCCCAAAGGGCTGGGATTATAGGTGTGAGCCACCGCACCTGGCCACGATGCACCATGCTATATATTTTATCTTATTCATTTAAAAACTTCATTTTTTTTTTTTTTTTGGCACATGAGGCACCAAACACTTTCATGTGCCAGGACTCTGAGCCCCGCAGGTGCTATTTTCTATGAAACAGGATCTCTTCACTACCCTCACTACAGTAGCAAGAAAATCTCAACATGCTACTTTGTCTTTATTTTCTTTCTTTCTTTTTAAATTTTACTTTAAGTTCTGGGGTACACATGCAGATCTTGCAGGATTGTCACACAGGTACACATGCCGCGGTGGTTTGCTGCCTCCATGGCGGTTCCCCTCCCCATCACCTACATTAGGTATTTCTCTTAATGTTATCCCTCCCCAATCTCCCCACCCCCTGCTATCTCTCCCCTAGACCCCCACACCCCCAACAGACCCAGTGTCTAAAAGGGATCTGCAGCCTTTATCAGCCTGTCACAAGAAAGGTGAAGAGCTAAGACAGGTAACACCAACTGTCTCAGGCCAGCAATCAGAACGGCCAGCCCCAGGCAGCAGACACAACACCAAGCACGGTTTACGGCAGGGTCCCCTCCCCATGCCCACCCTCGAGGCGAGGAGGAAGCCGGCCCGCCTCGAGGCAATGTGTTCAGCTGTGCTTCCTCCTACTCTCGCTTTTTTCTCCTTTGTCTATTTTTAAATTATTGGCGTTTTTCCTGAATAGTTTAAAAATAAAAATAATAAAAACAGGTGTAAACTGAGAAGTCCCACTTCCATGTCATGCCTCATGCCTCCTACTGGTAAATTTATATCATCTTTCCACTGTGTCCTTGCACAAATATAAATTCTTATTGCCATCCTCTTTTTTTCTTTCTTTTTTTTTTGAGACAGGATTTTGCTCTATCACCCAAGCTGGAATGCAGTGGCTTAAGCACAGCTCATTGCAGCCTCAAATTCCTGGGCTCAAGCGACCCTCCTGCCCCAGCCTCTTGAGTGCCTTGGACCACAAGTGTGTACCACCATGCCCCACTAATGTTTTTAAAAACCTTTTTTGCAGAGACAGGGTCTAGCTATATTGCCCAGGCTGGTCTTGAACTCCTGGGCTTAAGCGATTCTCCCCCTTGGCCTCCCAAAGTTGTGGGATGACAGGCGTGAGCCACTGCTTCTGACCATCCCTTCTTAGGTATGTGGAATGCCATATGAACCTTCAGGGTCTTCCATGTTTCTCACTTAGTAATAAATCTGGAAATATTTCCACATCCCAGAGCACCTCATTCTGTTCTGCGGCTGCTCAGAACTCCACCATGTGGGTAGACCACAACTGATTCCCTCAGTTCCCTTTTGCTGGACACTGGGTGGCCTCCTATCACTTGCTATTGTAAAGCAATGCTGCAAAGAAAAACATGCCCATGCCATTTCATACACATGCAGAAGTATCCGTGGGAGAGATTCCCAAAGCGACACCGCATAGTCAAAGCGTCAGTTCTTCAGTGATTTTTAGAAAACATTGCCAATTTCCTCGCCAGGGGGACTGAATCACTTCATGCTCCCTGGCAACCTGGGAGAGTGCCTGTCTCACAGCAAGGCTCTGAATCACAACCCTTGTCTGTAGCAACAGATGGCAAAGCCCTGGCGAAGCAGACAGGCTGCTCGGAACTTTACCCTGCTTCCTTATTGCAGAAATTAAGAATATTTATTTTATTTTATTTTTATTTACTTATTATTATTATTATTATTATTTTGAGATGGAGTCTTGCTCGTCTCCCAGATTGGAGTGCAATTGCACAATCTGGGCTCACTGCAACCTCTGCCTCCCAGGTTCAAGTGATTCTCCTGCTTCAGCCTCCCGAGTAGCTGGGATTACAAGCATGTGCCACCACGCCCAGCTAATTTTTTTGTATTTTAGTAGAGACAGGGTTTCACCATGTTGGTCAGAATGGTCTCGAACCGCTCACCTTGGCCTCCCAAAGTACTGGGATTACAGTTGTAAGCCACTGTGTCCAGCAGAAATTAAAAATTTTTAAACAAAATTATTTGCTTTCTCTGTACCTAGCTGTACTCAGTACAAAGGCATGAGGGGAGGAGGAGTTTGTAAAGTGTGTTGCCGAGTAAATCCCTGTTTTTTTAAATTCTGTCTTCCCAACATCTCTAGAATCAGTTAATGCACCAGAAAATGTATGATATCTGGAGTCAACAGTTTTTCCAATTAAATGGTTTTCTGATTCTAGCTGTAGGATGTTGATTAAGAAATTCAGTCATTTTTCCCTTCCTGTAATATGTAAGGTTAGAATTAGTTACTCTTCTGGTTCTGTCTAGCTCAAAAATTCTTAAAAAATTATTTTTTTGAGACAGGGTCTTGCTCTGTTGCCCAGGCTGGAGTGCTGTGGTATGATCATGTCCCACTGCAGCCTCAAACTGCTGAGCTCAAAGTCAGATCTCCCTCCCTCAGCCTCCTGAGTAGCTGGGACTACAGGTACATGCCAGTGTGTCCAGCTAATTAAAAAAAATTGTTTTGTAAAGGTAGGGTTTCCCACTGTTGCCCAGGCTGGTTTCACACTCCTTGGCTCAAGTGAGCTGTCTGCCTTGGCCTCCCAAAGTGCTGAGATTACACGCATTGGCCTCCATGGCTGGCCTATATCTCAATTAAAAATACATATTTTAAAGAAATAGCTGTCAAAGAATGACCAGAAAAGTCACTAAAGTCCTCCCTAGACACAGGGGAAGAAACAGCCTCGATGCATACATTTAAAGGGAGAGCTAAGCACCAAAATAGTTTTGTCACTAAAAACCTTCCTCTGCCCCGATATAAATGCAAGGGTTCACAAATGCCTCACAGACAGCTTGTGAGAAGAAATCTTCCTAAGAAACACCAGTCCAGCACAGTTTCCACTTTGAAAAGCTTATATAGCACACATTGTATACTTGGAAAAATTTCTATTTTGGGAGCCTGTTCTTCTTTAAGCTAATTTCTGCAATTACCTGTTTAGGCTCATGGCAATGAGTATGTTGATTCTAAAATGATTAATGTTCTAGTTTTAGATCTATTTGCGTCACATAGAACTGCTCCAGGGAACTCTGAATGTAACAAAATACTAATCTGAAGATGGACTAAGCAAGAAATGCCATCAGAGAGTATTTCCCGAAACAAGGCAAAGATGTCTTCTCCCCTGCTTCTACTCAACACTGATCTGGAGGTCCTAGCCAGAGCAATAAGGGAAGAAAATAAAATAAGGCATAAATACTGAAAAAAGGAATGAACTGTTTCTATTCGTGAATGACATGATTGTGTAGAAAATCCTAAGAAATCTACAAAAACTCTACTAGAATAGATGAATTCAGAAAAGTTGCAATTTACAAAAATCAACTGCAGTTATTTGTATCATTAATAAACAATCTGCGAATGAAGTTTAAAATATAATGTATAACTGTATCAATAAACAAAATACAGGTTGATTATCCCTAGCCTATAAATCCAAAATCTGGGTGAGTGTAGTGGCTTATGCCTGTAATCCCAGCACTTTGGGAGGCCCAGGTGGGCAGATCACCTGAGGTCAAGAGTTCGAGACCAGCCTTGCCAACATGGTAAAACCTGGGTCTCTACAAAAATTAGCCAGATGCGGTAGTGCATGCCTGTAGTCCCCACTACTTGGGAGGCTGAGGCAGCAGAATTACTTGAACCCGGCAGGCAGAAGTTACAGTGAGCTGAGATTGCACCACTGCCCTCCAGCCTGAGTGACAGAGCGAGACTGTTTCAAAAACAAAAACCCACATTTTGGATTTTTGGATCAGGGATGCTCAATTATAAGTATATAATGCAAATATGCCTAAATCAAACAATATCTGAAATCTGAAACACTTCTGGTCCCAAGCATTTTGGATAAAAGATACTCAACCCAGGCCGGGCACAGTGGCTCATGCCTGTAATCATGGCACTTTGGGAGTCCAAGGCAAGTGGATGACAAGGGCAGGAGTTCGAGACCAGCCTGGCCAATATGGTGAAACCCTGTCTATTAAAAAGACAAAAATTAGCTGGGGGTGGTGGCACATGCTTGTAATCCTAGCTACCTGAGAGGCTGAGGCAGGAGAATCGCTTGAACCTGGGAGGCAGAGGTTACAGTGAGCTGAGGTTATGCCATTGCACTCTAGCCTGGGTAACAAGAGCGAAACTCTGTCTCAAAAAAAAAAAAAAAGAAAAAGAAAAAAAAGATACTCAATCTGTGTTAGAGATAAATTTAACAAAAGATGTACCAGACCTTTACAATGAAAATGCAAAATATGGCCAGGTGGGATGGCTCAAGCCTGTAATCCCAGCACTTTGGGAGGCCAAGGTGGGTGGATCACGAGGTCAAGAGATCGAGACCATCCTGGTCAACAAGGTGAAACCCCGTCTCTACTAAAAATACAAAAAGTTAGCTGGGCATGGTGGCACGTGCCTGTAATCCCAGCTACTCAGGAGGCTGAGACAGGAGAATTGCCTGAACCCAGGAGGCGGAGGTTGCGGTGAGCCGAGATCGCACCGTTGCACTCCAGCCTGGGTAACAAGAGCAAAACTCCGTCTCAAAAAAAAAAAAAGAAAGAAAAGAAAAAAAAGAAAATGCAAAATATGGTCGAGAGAAATGAAGACAGACCAAAATAAATTGAGATATACTCTGTTTACAGATGTCAGTTTTCCTCAATTGTCCTTGAATCTATGGATTCAAGAAAACCACAACACTAGCCAGGCATGTTGGCTCACGTCTGTAACCCCAGCACTTGGGGAGGCCGAGGCGGGTGGATCATCTGAGGTCAGGATTTTCAGACCAGCCTGGCCAGCACAGTGAAACCCCATCTCTAATAAATACAAAAGTTACCCAGGTGTGGCAGCACACACCTGTAGTCCCAGCTAGTCAGGAGGCTGAGGCAGGAGAATCACTTGAACCTGGGAGGCAGAGGTTGCAGTGAGCACAGATCATTCCACTGCACTCCAGCCTAAGTGACAGAGCAAAATTGAGTTGCAAAAAAAAGAAAAAAAAAAAAAAAGAAAAAAAAAGAAATAAAGAGAACCACAATACCTGGCTGGGCGCGGTAGCTCACGCCAGTAATCCAAGCACTTTGGAGGCCAAGGCGGGTGGATTACCTGAGGTCAGGAGTTCAAGACCAGCCTGACCAACATGGTAAAACCCCGTCTTAAAGAAAGAAAACCACAAAACCAAGAGGGCATTTAAAAAAACAAAAAAGACAAGTTGATTCTAAAATTGATATGGATCTGCAAAAGACCTAGAATAGTCAAAGCAATTCTGAAAAAGAAAAACAAAGTGAATAATATATACTACACAATTTCAAGACTTTCCATAGTTATAATGATCAATATGATGTGGTATGAATATAAGGAAAGACAAATCAATTGAAATGACCAGAGTCCGCCGGGCGCGGTGGATCAAGCCTGTAATCCCAGCATCAGCTGGGTATGGGTCCGTGTACCTGTAATCCCTGCTACTCAAGAGGCTGAGGTTGGAGGGTCACTTGAGCCTGGGAGTTGGAGGTTCGAGTTGGCCCTGCATTCCAGCCTGGGTGGCAGAGCAAGATGGCTTCTAAAAATAAATAAATAAGCTGAGCACAGTGGCTCAAACCGATAGTCCCAAAACTTTGGGAGGCTGAGGCAGGAGGATTACTTGAGGCTGGGAGTTCAATGCCAGCCTGGGAAATGTAGTGGGCGGGGCAGTGTGTGCCTGTGGTCCCAGCTACTTGGGAGACTGAGGTGGAAGGATTGCTTGATCCCAGGAGTTTGAGGCTGCGGTGAGCTGTGATCATGGCTGTGGATAGCTACTGCACTCCAGCCTGGGCAACAGAGGAAGACTCTGTCTCAAAAATAAACAAATGAAATTAAAATTAGGCAGAGTGAGGTGGCTCACGCCTGTAATCCCAGCACTTTGAGAGGCCAAGGTGGGTGGATCACCTGAGGTGAGGAGTTCAAGACCAGCCTGACCAACATGGTGAAACCCCATCTCTACTAAAAATACAAAAGTTAGCAAGGTGTAGTAGCAGGTGCCTGTAATCCTAGCTACTTGGGAAGCTGAGACAGGAGAATCGCTTGAACCCAGAACATGGAGGTGGGAGTGAGCTGAGATTGCAGCACTGCACTCCAGTCTGGGCAACAAGTGTGAAACTCAAAAAAATTAAAAGTCCATATCTGTTACAGAGACAACATGAAATATTTATGAGTGACATAATATGAGGCTGATATTCGTTCTAACATTCTTCTGAAGAAAATGTGTGCGGATGGGGTAAGATAAAATTGACAGTGGTTGAAGGCAAGTGACTGTGCTATTCTTTATACTTTGGTGCTCATTTGAAATTTTCTATAATAAAATTTGTTTTTTAAAAATTTCCCAGCTGGGCACAGTGGCTCACGCCTATAATCCCAGCACTTTGCGAGGCCAAGACAGGTGGATCACTGGAGGACAAGAATTCAAGATCAGCATGGTGAAAACCCGTCACTACTAAAAATACAAAATTTAAAAAAAGAAAAATGAAATTAGCGTCAGGTGGTGGGGGTGCCTGTAATCCCAGTTACTTGGGAGGCTGAAGCAGGAGAATCACTTGAACCCAGGAGGTGGAAGTTGCCATGAGCTGAGATCGCACCACTGCACTTCAGCCTGGGCAACAAGAGCAAAACTCCATTCCCCCCACAAAAAATCCCCAAGAATTTCTCTTCATATGCCCCAGATCATTAGAAAGAGGAAGTTTGGGTCCAGTGACATTTGAGTATAACTTTACCCTCCTTAAAACCAGTGTTCCCTTTCCTCCCCAGAGACACAGAAACTCTCCCTCTAACAGAACAGCCGCCCTGTCGGTGATATTTACACACTAGTGCTCAGTGGTATGTTTGGATGTGACAAATGTAGTCAAGAGAAAACTAAACGCATACATTCATGGCACTGCCACTGAGATTCTCACGGCTGATGGGCAGCAGCGTGCTCAGCTCCAGGTCCGTCACCATCTGACGAGATTCCGCCAGCAAACGCTGGAGCTTGCTCGTGGGTGAGAATTCATCCTGGGAGGGCAACACAATGGAAGCCTACAGGAAATTAAGAGGCACTTTTAAATGCTTAGGTTTATGAACACATTATAAACACAAACGCTAACTCCCTAGGAATATTTCTTTCTTTCTTTTTTTTTTTTTTCTCTTGCTCTGTTGCCCAGGCTAAAGGGCAGTGGCATGATCACAAGTGACTGCCTCAACCTCCTGGGCTCAGGTGATCCTCCTGCCTCAGCCTCCTGGAAAGCTGGGACCATAGGTGTGTGTAACCACACCCAGCTATTTTTTCTTTCTTTTTTTTTTTTTTTGGATAGAGGTGGGGTCTTGCTATGTTGCCCAGCTAGTCTTGAACTCCTGGCCTCAAGTAATCCTCCTGCCTTGGCCTCCCAAAGTTCAGGGGTTATAGGCCTGAGCCACCATACCCTATCACCTGTGAGTATTTCTTTGTCTTTGGGTATTACAAAGCAAAGCAGGACATCAAATAGTAGAATAAGAATAACTAAATTAATTCCTTTTCTTTCTTTTTCTTTTTGAGACAGAGTTTTGTTCTTCTTGCCCAGGCTGAAGTGCAACGGTAGGACCTCAGCTCACTGCAACCTCCATGTCGTGGGTTCAAGTGATTCTGCTGCCTTAGCCTCCCAAGTAGTTGGGACTACAGTTGTGTACCACCAAGCCTAGTAATTTTGTATTTTTAGTAGAGATGGGGTTTCACCATGTTGGCTAGGCTGGTCTTGAACTCCTGACCTCGGGTGATCCACCCACCTCGGCCTCCCAAAGTGCTAGAATTACAGATGTGAGCCACTGCATCCCTTTTATTTCTTAGAAGTTACCCAGTTAAATAATTTGACTTAAACTGAACTTACTACAGCTAATGAAGTAACATCCATATGATAAAAGAATCCTAGGCATTGGTTAGCTCTCCTCAACCAACTTGTCAAGGCTGTATTTAACATGTCAAGATACTTGCAAAATAAGACAACATTAAAGGCTTATAAACCTTGAAAAGTATGTGGGTATGTGGCGGGGTGCGGTGGCTCGCGCCTATAATCCTAGCACTTTGGGAGGCCAAGGTGGGCGGATCACAAGGTCAGTTCAAGACCAGCCTGGCTGATGTGATAAAAACTCTGTCTCTACTAAAAATACAAAATTAGCCGGGCATGGTTGTGGGTGCCTACAGTCCCAGCTACTCGGGAGGCTGAAGCAGGAGAATCCCTTGAACCTAGGAGGCAGAGGTTGCAGTCAGCCTAGATCGCACCACTGCACTTCAGCCTGGGTGACAGTGAGATCCCGTCTAAAAAAAAAACCCAGCAAAATATATATATGTAGTATATATATATATATATATATATATATATATATATATATAATATGTTATATATATTCTTATATTTAATAAGAATAAACAAAGGTACATACCCACATATATATATTCATGGCGCTGCCAGTGAGACTCTCATGGTTGATGGGCAGCAGCGTGCTCAGCTCCAGGTCCATCGCCATCTATCTATCTATCGATCTATATATGTGGGTATATGCCTTTGTTTATTCTTATTAAATATAAAGTTCATGCTAAACTTCAGATCTCAAAGTTGAAATTCTTATTAAATTTTAACTTTGGGATCTGAAGTTTAGCATGAAAGTGAGTCACTGCCAACTGCTATCAAAGGGGGCTAGACTGGTTTATTTTTTTATTTTTTTATTTTTTTATTTTATTTTATTTTTATTTTTTATTTTTATTTATTTTTTTTTTTTGAGACGGAGTTTCGCTCTTGTTACCCAGGCTGGAGTGCAATGGCGCGATCTCGGCTCACCGCAACCTCCGCCTCCTGGGCTCAGGCAATTCTCCTGCCTCAGCCTCCTGAGTAGCTGGGATTACAGGCATGCGCCACCACGCCCAGCTAGTTTTTTGTATTTTTAGTAGAGACGGGGTTTCACCATGTTGACCAGGATGGTCTCGATCTCTTGACCTCGTGATCCACCCGCCTCGGCCTCCCAAAGTGCTGGGATTACAGGCTTGAGCCACCGCGCCCGGCCTAGTTTTTTATTTTTTATAATTTGAAACAGAGTTTGCTCTTGTTGCCCAGATTGGAGTGCAATGGCTCAAACTTGGCTCACTGCAACCTCTGCCTCCCAGGTTCAAGCGATTCTTCTGCCTCAGTCTCCTGAGTAGTTGTGATTACAGGCGCCTGCCACCATGCCCGGCTAATTTTTTGTATTTTTAGTAGAGACGGGTTTTCACTGAGTTAGCCAGGATGGTCTCAATCTCCTGACCTTGCGATCTGCCCACCTTAGCCTCCCAAAGTGCTGGGATTATAGGCGTGAGCCACTGCGCTCGGCCTTAGTTTGCATTTTCTAGAATTTTCTATAAATGCATTCAAACTTCTGTGGCCCTCTTGCTTCTTTCACTCAGTGTAATTATCTTGAGATTAAACTATGTTACTGTGTGTATAAATAATTCCTTTTTGTTGCTGTGAAGTATCCTACTGTGTGGATATATTAGGTTGGTGCAAAAGTAAGTGTAGTCTTTGTCATTAAAAGTAATGGCAGGCCATTAAAAGGAGTTCGAGACCAGCCTGGCCAACATGGTGAAACACCATCTCTACTAAAAATACAATTCGCCTGGTGTATGGTGGCATGCTTCTGTAATCCCAGCTACTCGGGAGGCTGAGGCAGGAGAATTGCTTGAACATGGGAGGTGGGGGTTGCAGCAAGCCAAGATCATGCCACCACACTCCAGCCTGGGCAATAGAGCAAGACTCAATCTCAAAAAAAAAAAAAAAGGAATGGCAAAGATAACAACTACTTTTGGACCAACCTGTCACCATAATGGTTTAGTCACTCACTTGTGAATGGACATTTGGGTTGTTTCTGGTATTTTGGCCAGTACAAATAAAGCTGCTTCCATATTCATGTATAGTAAGTCTTTGTATAGACATATTTTATCCATTTCTCTAGGAATGGAATGGCTAGGTCATATGGTAGGTGTATATTTAATTTTTTTTTTTCTATAGAGACAGGGTCTTGCTCTGTCACCCAAGCTGGAATGCAGTGGTGCAATCATGGCTTACTGCAGTCTCAAACTCCTGGGCTCAAGTAATCCTCCCACCGCAGCCTCTCAACTAGCTGAGAGGGACTATAGGCATGAACCACACTATGCCCAGCTCATTTTAAATTTTTTTGTGGAGACAGGATCTTGCTATGTTGCCCATGGTGGTCCCAAACTCCTGGCCTCAAGCAATTCTCCTGCCTCAGCCTCCCAAAGTGCTGGGGTATATTTAGCATTTTAAGAAACTGCCAGATGTTTTCCAAAGTGGTTAGACCAGTTACATTCCCACCATCAGCGTATGACGGTCCCAGCTGCTCCAGATTCTAGTCAGTACTTGCTATGGTCAATTTTTAAATTCCAGACACTCTAATAGGTATGAAGTGGTATCTCAATGTGGTTTTCACTTGCATTCCCCTAATGACTAACAATGTTGTGCATCTTTTCACACGCTAAACCACCATATATTCATAACTCTGTTTTCAACTGATAAGAGAAGTTCTAGACAGTTATTCAGTCCCAGAGAGACACTATTCTTTATGTCTGTGTAGAATAGCCTCCTTTAATTACTTCTCCAGATTTACCTCCTGTCTGTACTATGCTAATAAAACACTCATCGGACCGGGTACAGTGGCTCACACCTGTAATCCCAGCACCTTGGGAAGCTGAGTGGGGTGGATCGCCTGAGGTCAGGAGTTCAACACCAGCCTGGCCAACATGGTGAAACCCCATCTCTACTAAAAATATAAAAATTAGCCAGTTGTGGTAGCTCATGCCTGTGGTCCCAGCTACTAAAGACGCTGATGTGGGAGAATCACTTGAGCCCAGGTGGCGGAGGCTGCAGTGAGCTGAGATTATGCCATTGTACTTCGGCCTGGGCGACAGAGCCATCCCATCTTACAAAATAATAATAATAATAGGCCAGGCACAGTGGCTCATGCCTGTAATCCCAGTACTTTGGGAGGCTGAGGCGGGCAGATCATGAGGTCAAGAGATTGAGACCATCCTGGCCAAGATGGTGAAACCCCATCTCTACCAAAAGTACAAAAATTAAGTGGGCATGGTGGCACACACCTGTAGTCTCAGCTACTCAGGAGGCTGAGGCAGGAGAATCGCCTGAACCCAGGAGGCAGAGGTTGCAGTGAGCTGAGATTGCACCACTGCACTCCAGCCTGGCAACAGAGCGAGATGTCTCAAAAAATAATAATAATACTAAATTTGTTGAGTTAATGCTTATTTCTCCTGTTCATTATTTGGAATTACATGGTAAACAAATTTTAATTTCTCTTTTTAGAAAGGAAAGAAGGTGGGGCATGGTAGCTCACACCTGTAATCCCAGCACTTTGGGAGCCTGAGGCAGGCAGATCACGAAGTCAGGAGTTTAAGACCAGCCTGGCCAACATGGTGAAACACCATCTCTACTAAAGATACAAAAAATTAGCCAGGCATGGTGGTGCATGCCTGTAATCCCAGCTACTCAGGAGGCTGAGGCAGGTGAATCGCTTGAACCCGGGAAGTGGAGGTTGCAGTGAGCTGAGATCACACCACTGCACTCCAGCCTGGGCAACAGGGCGAGACTCCATCTCAAAAAAAAAAAAGAGAGAGAGAGAAAAAAAAAAAAAAAAATATATATATATATATATATATATATATATATATATATATATATATATTTTTTTTTTTTTTTAAATATAGAACAGGGTCTCACTATATTACCAGGCTGGTCTTGAACTCCTGGGGTCAAGCGATCCTCCCACTTCGGCTTCCCAAAGTGCTGGGATTCCAGGCATGAGCCGCCATGTCTGCCCAAAAGACTTTTACTCTAAGCCTTCCATTAAAGAAAAAGCATTTGCTGGGAGCAGTGGCTCACACTATAATCCCAGCACTTTGGCAGGCCAAGGCAGGCAGATCACCCAAGGTCAGGAGTTGGAGACCAGTCTGACCAAAATGAAGAAACCCCGTCTCTACTAAAAAAACAAAATTAGCCAGGTATAGTGGCACATGCCTGTCATTCAGCTACTTGGGAGGCTGAGGTAGGAGAATCGCTTGAATCCGGGAGGCAGAAGTTGTGTGAGCCAAGATGGTGCCATTGCACTCCAGCCTAGACAACAGGAGCAAAATTTCAAAGACTACTTTCAGGGATCATTTCTATAGTTTGTTACTAGAGAACTTTCTCTGAACGTGTTAAAAAAAAAAAAAAAAAAAAAAAAAAAAAGCAAAACTTCATCTCAAAAAAAAAAAAAAAAAGAAGAAAAAGAAAAAGCATCCATCCCTGGAGTAGTTCCTGAATCCTCAGAGTAACGATGCTGAAGGATAACCACATACCACAGGCCAGTGCTGGAAAAGCCTCCTGCCTGGGCTCTAACGTAGTCCACAGCCTAGAACTTTCTTGCTTTCTTTCCTTTTCTTTTTTTTTTGAGACAGAGTCTCACTCTATTACCCAGGCTGGAATGCAATGGTGTGATCTTGGCTCATTGCAACCTCTACTTCCTGGGTTCAAGCAATTCTTGGGCTTCACCCTCCTGAGTAGCTGGGATTAAGGTGTGAGCCACCACACCTGGCTAATTTTTCTGCATTTTTAGTAGAGAAGGGGTTTCACCATGTTGGTCAAACTGGTCTAGAACTCCTGACCTCAACTGATCCACCCGCCTCAGCCTCCTAAAGTGCTAGGATTACAGGTGTGAGCCACCGCGCCTGGCCATAGCCTAGAACTTTCTCATTAGCGGGATGAACATTTCAGGTTGCCACTCTGGTATCTTGGCAAATCATAGATATTAGATATTTTCTTTTTTTATGTTTTTAAAATTTTATTGAAATAAAAAAATAGACGCAGGGACTCGCTATGTTGCCCACACTAGTCCTTGGCCCCCCAGAGTGTTGGGATTATAAGCACGAAGCACTGTACTTCATGTCACTGAACACAGACATTTTCTTATATAATGAAATCCCATTTACCATACATTAATCTGTATGCATGTCTCTGCAGATAGAGAAATCTGTAAGCAAGCCCACCAACGCTTCACTGGGGTCTCTCTAGACACTGCTAGGAGTTGTGTAGAGGAAGCGGCAGCTGAGACCAGGCAGTTGGGTGATATCTTCGGGGTGTACATTTCTGTATTGTTCTTTTGTTTTTATTTTTTGAGACGGAGTCTCACTCTGTTGCCCAGGCTGGAGTGTAGTGGTGCGATCTCGTCTCAATGCAGCCTCCGCCTCCTGGGTTCAAGTGATTCTTCTGCCTCAGCCTCCTGAATAGATGGGACTACAGGCACACACCACCACGCTCAGCTAATTTTTGTATTTTTAGTAGAGACAGGGTTTCACCATATTGGCCAGGTTGGTCTCGAACTCCTGACCTCATGATCCGCCTGTCTCAGCCTCCCAAAATGCTGGGATCAAAGGCGTGAGCCACCGCGCCTGGCCTCTGTATTGTTCTTTTGATCTGTTTTTCTTTTTCTTCTTCTTCTTTTTTTTTTTTTTTTAACAATAAACATGTATCAAATTGACACACACATACACACACACACACACACACACACAATTTTTTTTGAAAGAAAAAAAGGTAGTCCCGGCACAGGGGCTCACACTTACAATCCCAGCATTTTGGGAGGCCAAGGCAAAAAGATCACTGGAGCCCAGGTGTTCAAGACCAGACTGGGCAACAAATTGAGACCCTGTCTCTACCAAAAAATAAGAAAATTAGTTGGGCAGTGTGGTGGCATGTGCCTGCAGTTTCAGCTTCTTGGGAGGCTGAGGCAGGAGGATCGCTTGAGCCCAGCCATGATTATACCACTGCAGTACAGCCTGGGTGACACAGTACCTTGTCTCAAAGAAACAAAACAAAACAAACAAAAAATAAATAAAAGGATTTCCTTTAAAAAGGCATCTTAAAATCCTAGAATTTTAAAAACTGGAGGAAAAGCCAAAATAAGCAAGCTAACAATGTTACTAGAGAATCATGAAAGGCCTGTTGGTGAGAGGTCTGGCTTGGGGAAGCTGGGGATTTTTCAGCAAAATACAAACCTTTTCATTGAGTATTGGTGCCTCTTTGTAAGTTAACAAACTCTTAGGTGAGTTCTTTTTTTCAGAAGGGGACTCTGTCTCATCTTCTCTCAAGACAGCTTTTGAAGAGCCCAAAGAATGGGGATCTTGGATGGCAATTAGCTCACTATGAGTAAGGAAACCAAACAAAAGCAGATTCTTAAAACTGTATCATACATAGATCACTAATACATTTGTATTATACATAGATCATATATATCTATATATATCCCTGTATCATATATAGATCACTAATACCCTTAAAAGTATCTAAGGCCAGGCTCAGTGGCTCACGCCTATAATGCCAGCACTTTGGGAGGCCAAGGCGGGTGGATTACTTGAGGTCAGGAGTTTGAGACCAGCCTGGCTAACATGGTGAAACTCCATCTCTACTAAAAATACAAAAATTAGCCAGGCGTGATGGCAAATGCATGTAATCTCAGCTACTTGGGAGTCTGAGGCAGCAGAATCACTTGAACGCAGGAGGCAGAGGTTGCAGTGAGCCAAGATCGTGCCACTGTACTCCAGACTGGGTGACTCGTGCCTGTAGTCCCAGCTACTTGGGAGGCTGAGCAGGGATCACTTGAGCCCAGGAGTTAGAGGCTGCCGTGAGCTATGATTACACCACTGCACTCCAGCCTAGGTGACAGCGAGACTCTATCTCTAAAAAGAAAAAAAAATAGAATAAGGTTATGCTTGTGAAAATTTTAGGTTTTCAGTTTGTGAGACTGATTTTTGTTAATGGCTTCGTATTTTTATTTATTTATTTACTATTATTATTTTTAGAGATGGGGTTTCACTATGTTGCCCAGGCCTTGAACTCCTGAGCTCAAGAGATCCTCCTGCTCTGGTCTCCCAAAGTGTTGGGATTACAGGCATGAGCCACCTCACCTGGCCAATGACTTTTTTTTTCTTTTGAGACCAAGTCTCACTCTGCTGCCGAGGCTGGAGTGCAGTGGCACAATCTTGGCTCATTGCAACCTCCGCCTCCTGGGTTCAAGCGATTCTTGTGTCTCCGCTTTCCGAGTAGCTGGGACTACAGGTGTGCACCACCACGTCCAGCTCATTTTTGTATTTTTAGTAGAGATGGGTTTTCACCATGTTGGCCAGGTTGGTCTCGAACTCCTGACCTCAGGTGATCCACCTGAGTTTGACAGCAAAAGCTGTTCTGGAACAGACCAGAGACACTAGAACTGCTTCCTCCCATGTAACCTATAACGAAGTGAGAACAGGCTGCCCACAGTTTCTCCTTGTACGGGTAAACCTCTGTTTGTCAAATGGAATGCTGGCACAAATGTGAACATTTTAGTTAGATAATAAAGTAGGTACACAAGTTCTCATAATCTGCAGAAAATAGGAAAATATAATTATCTTTTCTACTTAATCACATATTTGTCATGTGATATCTTGGCATCCGTCTCTGCTGGCAAAACAGGCAATCACTTCAATTGTTTTAAGTCGGTGAAGTCAAAAGGGCCTTGAAAGAAACTGAATGTAAATTTGAATTTATTTCATACATTAATTTTAATCTTCTATGCTCTTAAAACTATCTGACATAAGCTTTTCCCTTAATATATGAGTGTCCTTGTTCAGTAGTGACAAATAAGCAGTTGGGCCTTGATACTTGCAATTATCCAAAGAAGATCTTTAAAACCCAAATATGAATAGATGACATTTAGTGTGACGATCAACTTTTAAAAATAATTTGCACCTAGAAGAATGGCTATATGTCTGACCTTTAAATGATTCAAGTTTCTAAAAGGGCCAAAGGAAATAAACAAAATAAAATGAAAGAGCCAAAGGATACTCCAAATAATTAAGTACTAGAAATAAATTTTAATCATAAACTCCTATAAAAGCCAATGCAATGATTAAAATATGGCTCTCAATATAGAAACTTCATCCTTTCTGTAATTTAAGATTAAAGAGCTATGCTTTATTTAAAAATAGCAGACATTATTATGGCACCACTCAAACACAAGATTCAGCAATTCTAACAATAAGACAAGCCTGAATAAGGCAGCATATGCTAATTACTAATCCATTTTCTTTTCTTAAAAAAACTAGGCTGGGCGCAAGTGGCTCGTGCCTGTAATCCCAGCACTTTGGGAGGCCGAGGCGGGTGGATCACAAGGTCAGGAGTTCGAGACCAGCTTGACCAACATGGTGAACCCTGTCTCTACTAAAAATACAAAAATTAGCTGGGCATGGTGGCGCATGCCTGTAATCCCAGCTACTCAGTAGGCTGAGGCAGGAGAATCGCTTGAACCCAGGAGTTGGAGGTTGCAGTGAGCTGAGATCGAGCCATTGTACTCCAGCCTGGGTGATAGAGTGAGACTCTGTCTCAAAATAAAACAAAACAAAAACCAATAACTTACCAGCTTGTTAAATACAAGTATCTTCTTTCTTAAATGATTTTCAAAAATTAAGGAAGTTTGGGCAACGTAAAGTCCTAAACAGATATGAACTGAATGAACACCAAGGCAGACACAATTGGATACGTAAATATACTAAGTGACCCTGGATAAGAGCTGAGAAATACTGGGCGTTAGTGACTCACACCTGTAATCCCCACAGTTCAGAAGGCTGAGGTGAGAAGAGACTAGCTTGGACAATATTGCAACACCTCATCTCAATTAAAAAAAAAGAGAGGCCTGGCACGGTGGCTCACGCCTGTAATCCCAACACTTTAGGAGGCCAAGGCAGGTGGATCACAAGGTCAGGAGTTCGAGACCAGCCTGGATAACATGGTGAAATCCCACCTCTACTAAAAATACAAAAATTAGCAAGGCACAGTGGCAGGCACCTGTAATCTCAGCTACTTAGGAGGCTGAGGCAGGAGAATAGCTTGACTGGGGAAGCAGAGGTTGCAGTGAGCCGAGATGGTACCACTGCACTCCAGCCTGGGCAAAAAAGAGAGACGCTATCTCAAAAAAAAAAAAAAAAAAAAAAGTGTGAAAATAAAAAAGAAAACATACACATACAAAGAAAAAAAAAACAAAAAAAAAGAAAAAAGAAAAAAAAGTATAGAGATGGGGGTCTTACTATATCGTCCATGCTGGTCTCAAACTCCTGGCCTCATGTGAACCTCCTGCCTTGGCCTCCCAAAGTGCTAGAAGTACAGGCATGAACCACCACAATGCACCAAGAGAAATTTTTGGATGGGGTCCAGGTAATGCCATCTAGACCAGAACTGGTCGGCGTGTCAATTCAGAACAGCTTCTGGGGTGAGGAACGCTCCAGGGTGGCATTCCACTCTGTGCAGCAACCCACCCGTTTGCTTTTTAATAAAACATATTTGCTCAAGTCACAACAACTGGTTTTGTTTTCAAACAAAACCTTTGCCTCAGAAGCCATCCTCAGTATAAACTCGTCCCTGGAATCTAATACAGTCTCTACAATTAAAGACTCCACAGTCCGTGCTGTGATGAAAAAGGTGAACCGCTGGTCCTAAGGAAGATTTCTATTAGCAAACGCTGCTTCTGGATTAACAGTTGGTATGACGAGGCTTCTGTAACCCTTTCTATTTCTAAATATTGGCATGTATACTCCCTGGATGTTTACAGAGGTGAACATTACTCACCTTGCCAGGGAATCATGTCTTGTCCCACGGATGCTTTCTGAACATGTGCACCCAGATTTGTGGCGGACAATTCTCTGCATGATGGAAGGTTTAAAAATACTCATCCACTCCACATCAGACATGTGGCCTGGGGCTTCAATTATGAAGTTACTTGGGTGGTAGCACTTGGAGTCACACATGCCACTTTCACCCAGACAGGCTTCATTTTTCTGGCAGCATAAGATTTCGGACCTTTCCATCTGATCTTGACATTCTACATCCAGCTTTTCTGGTTGTTTTGAACTTGGACAGCTGGTCAGGCCCAGGTAAACACTGACATCATGCCACTGCTTCTCATCTGATAAAGTGGGCGTTTCTGAGGGTTGTTTTTCTTCATTCTGAACCCCAGTTCCATGACATTTTGGTGATTTTGCATGGATCTTGCACAGTGTAATTTTGTTTTCGGGTTCAATCTGGGCTTTTCCTCCCAGAGGCCAAGACTTGCGTTTCTCTACTAAGTCTTTTATAAACATGGATGGCAGCGTAATTACACTTTTCTCCCCAAAGGCCGTATTGATCAGCCGTTTCTTTTTGCATTCATCGCAAGAGCTCTTGTCTGACCTATTTTGCTGAATCAACATGGCTTCAAATTTCTGGTCCTTAAACAGTGACTTCTGATTTTTTTCCCTCTTAACATCAACTTTTGGGTAGTTATTTTCAAGGTCTGATAAACACATGTCTCTGCTATGGTGGCATTATTCAAAAAAATGGAAGTTATAAGATACACTTGATGCTATCATTCTAAATATTTCACCCAAAACTCTGTAGACCTAAATCCCAATGAGACTTATTTATCTGAGCCTCAGAGCCCAATTCCAGCCCGATCTTCTCCTGGAAGCCTTTCTGACCACCAAGCCCACATTCCCTTTTCCATCCTTACCTCTTATTGCACTTACTGTCTACATGACAAAAAAAAAAAACACTACAGAAATGTGACAAAACCTTTTCATAAATCTTCCTTTAAAATGTTTCATATCACTTGAATTCAGGTGTTCTAATCTGCATCATTCTGATACCTTAGAAAATACAACTCTCTCCTTGTTATGTTGCCCAGGCTGCTCTTGCACTCCCGGCCTCAAGCGACCCTCCGGCCTCAAGCGACCCTCCGGCCTGAGCTCCCAAAGCACTGGGATTACACGTGTGAGCCATGGCACCCAGCTCATTTTAAGCTTTGAAGAAATAACCTCAAATCATCTAGTACCTCCCAGAGGCAATGACAGTCAAAAAGGAGAAAGACAGTCTGGGCAACAGAATGAAATGCCGTGTCTACAAAAAAAAAAAAAAAAAAAAAAAAAAGTAGCCGGGCATGGTGCTGTGCACCTGTGGACCCAGCTACTTACTTGGAAGGCTGAGGCCAGAGGATCGCTTGACCCCAGGAGGTGGAGGTTGTAGTGAGCTGAGTCCGTGCCGCTGCACTCCAGCCTGGGCAACAGAGCAAGACCCCATCTCAAAAAAAGAAAAAAGGAGAAAGAGCCAGTATGTTTGGGGCTTCTGCCTGCAAGATAACTCTGAGTTAGTCTGGTGTCTGTTGGCAGTGGCAGCAGCTGGGACCCCGAGCCACAGGCCCCAACCCCCACAGAGAGCCCCAAAGGACACTGTAACAAGTGTAGCGGAAAGCATGGGGGCCCCAGCCACAGGCCACATGCCTGGGGCAATCATTGCAATGCTGCAGCTACTAAGCCCCGCTGCTCTGGACTCATTCTCATTCTCACAGGGAAAGTTGCTGCTGCAAACCAGTCCAGCCTCCGAGCTTCCAAGCAGTCACGGGGAGCTGCCCTAAACCCTCTCCCTTTCAAAGACTTCTTGTAACATTTTGGCTTAGAAAAGTAGACTAAGTTTAGCTGTGGTACAGTGATATGGTTGTTAAACCACACTTTATATATTTATATTTTAATTTTACAGAAACTAATTTAATTCCCACACTGCTTGTAGGGAAGGGAAGATGTTTCCCATGAATGAGGCTAGCAGGAAAATCCAGTTAAGGGCGCAGATCACCCTCAGTGGAGTGGGGCTCCTACTCAGTGATCAATGCATTCCTTGGCATTACTTCTTTCAGCAAAGTGCCATGTCCTGTATACCTACATGTGCCCAAGTCCTCGCCCAGTGTCTAAACAGGGATGCTGGATGGATGGATGAATGAATGAATGATTCAACTCTGTAGTGTCTACTCTAGCTCAAAGCCTTCTACCCAAAAGAAGGGCAAATCAGGTTAAAAAAATTTACTTCTATCCAATGGCTAAATCAGGATTACGCCTAAAATTCTTAGATCAGGTCTTTCTACAACTGAGGATTTTGACAAGCATTATTAGCTCACACACATTTCTTTATTTTACTTTATTTTTGAGACAGAGTTTTGGTCTTGTCACTCAGGCTGGAGTGCAGTGGCATGATCTCGGCTCACTGCAACCTCCACCTCCTGGGTTCAAGGGATTCTCCTGCCTTAGTCTCCCTAGTAGCTGGGATTACAGGTGCCCACGACAATGCCCAGCTAATTTTTGTATTTTTATTTATTTATTTACTTATTTTGAGACCGAGTCTCACTCTGTTGCCCAAGCTGGAGTACAGTGGCGCGATCTTAGCTCACTGCAACCTCTGCCTCCTGGGTTCAAGCCATTCTTGTACCTCAGCCTCCCAAGTAGCTGGGATTACAGGCGTGAGCCACTATGCCCAGCTAATTTTTGTATTTTTAGTAGAGATGGAGTTTCACCATGTTGGCCAGGCTGGTCTCAAACTCCTGACCTCAGGTGACCCACCCGCCTAGGCCTCCCAAAGTGCTGGGATTACAGGCGTGAGCCACTGCGCCTGGCCATATTTATTTCCTACCATATGGGGAATAGTAGTCGATACTGGCCAATATTAAGTGCACAGTAATTACTGATTGATGGAATACAATACAAGATCATATTAATTGCATCTTGCTAAGATTACCTGGAGTCTAGAGCCTTTGATTCCTCCATCTTTGAATCATATATCTGTATTAATTCCTGAGAATTTTCCACATTGAAATTAAGAAACTGCAGATCACTCTGTTGTTTTACATAAATCTGTCATAGATATTGATAAATCAGTATGAAATGTAATAACAAAACTAAACTGAACCAACAATTTGGCACTTTCCCTGAAACAGTTCACAAATCCTAAAACAGATCGGATAGTTACTAGAGAAATATGCTAAATGTGTCTCCTTTTAATTTTCCTTTGTTAGGTCTAAGATTTGGTAGGATAGCTGGCCTCCCAACCTTTAATCACCATATGCGAGACCCCATCAGCTGTACTAAACATGATATACGACTAAGTAGTTAGGATTCCAAACCACCAATTAAACAAAATTGACAGGCATACATTTTTCCTAATTTCTTATTTGTTTACAAGCATTTCTTATATGATAGAGAAGGATGTTTGGGGACGTACCTGTCTCAGATTGTGCAGTTCTGAATCTGTGCGTTCTTGCTTTGACTTCGCAATATTAAGCAATTCATCTTTCCTCTTTTCTCTCTCTACTATTTAAGAACAAGTATTATTAAACATTTTTCAACAGCTGTATCAACACAAACCTCTCCATTTCCAACAATTTAATGCTCAGCTAACATTTGCTTTTTTAATTTTAATACCTAGAAAGTTAATTTTGATATTAGGTTTTTAACTTTTTAAAGAGCTAACAGTTTTGTTGTTGTTGTTCCTGAACTTAAAAATAGCAGAATGGGCTGGGCATGGTGGCTCATGCCTGTAATCCCAGCACTTTGGGAGGCCCAGGCGGGTAGATCACCTGAGGCCACAAGTTCAAGGCTAGCTTGGCCAACATGGCAAAACCCCATCTCTACTAAAAATACAAATTTAGCTGGGTATGGTGGTGCATGCCTGTGGTTCCAGCAACTTGGGAGGCTAAGGCAGGAGAATCACTTGAACCTGGGAGGCAGAGGTTGTAGTGAGCTGAGATTGCGCCACTGCACTCCAGCCTGCATGACAGAGTGAGTACTCTGTCTCAAAAAAAAAAGAAGGGATTTGTAGATTCAGGGATTAAGAACAATTATTTGTCTTTCCTTTTGTGGTGGATAGAATGAAGGTGATTTCTAAATCTCTATACTTGATACATATTACTTTATTTAATTACGTATTTTTACATTTTAAGTGATAAAATATTTTTAAAAATAGAGATGGAGTCTCGCTATGTTGCCCAGGCTGGTCTTGAATTCCTGAGTTTCACCATGTTAGCCAGGCTGGTCTTGAACTTCTGGCCTCATGTGATCTGCCTGCCTTGGCCTCCCAAAGTGCTGGGATTACAGGCATGAGCCACTGTGCCCAGCCAAAACCGAGACATTTTAACAGTGGAAGTAATATCCATCGTGCATCTGACTCAGTGGGTCTCAATTCTAGGGCTCTCATGTTAACAGCATCTTTTTATTTTTTTGAGACTGAGTCTCTCTCTGTTGCCAGGCTGGAGGGGCAGTGGCATGATCTTGGCTTACTGCAACCTCCGACTCCCTGGTTCAAGCAATTCTCCTGCCTCAGCCTCCTGAGTAGCTGGGACTACAGGTGCATGCCACCACGCCCAGCTAATTTTTGTATTTTTAATAGACACAGGGTTTCACCGTGTTGGTCAGAATGGTCTCGATCTCTTGACCCCGTGATCTGCCCACCTCAACCTCCCAAAGTGCTGGGATTACAGGCGTGAGCCACCACAGCTGGCCATTAACAGCATCTTGACAAGCTAGGTGTACTCCTAATGTTTTAAAGAAACCTGTTTTATGGTAATCCCAGCTATGGGAGGCTGAGGTGGGAAGATGGCTTGAGCCCAGGTGTTTGAGACCAGCCTGAAAAAAAAAAAAAAAAAAAGATACTTGTTTTGGATACAACATGGTTCTTAAACAAAAGCCAACTAGTTTATCAGGCCTCAGAGTAATTTTAATATATTTGAATGTTGGCCAGTAGTGTTGTTGGGGGGGGCGGGGGGGCGGTGTTCAGAGAAAGAGAAAAATATAACTATACATATTTGAATGTTGCCTTGATTTTAGAATAATCTCCTTTTGCATAAGAGGCAATGTCACTGTAAATATAAATGTTTCCCTAGTTCAGACAGTTTTCTCTATGGCTGTGTTTAGCTGAGAGATCAAAGTGGAGTGGATCTGCCTATTTTCACAAGTTGGCCACAGAAAACAAAGAAGGGGTAAGGAACTCTCTGCTGCTATTTGCCTGAACAAGCAGCCTAAGATAAAACAATGGGAAGGGACTTAGATGTCTGGAACCTGCTGAATTCTGATCAAGACTCTGCCTTTTACTGCCTGGAAGACCTGAGGCAGACACTCAGTCCACAAGAGCTCACCTTCAGGACTGTCGGAACCCACAGAAATGTAAACTGGTGATCAGGTGTGGTGGCTGATGCTTATAATCCCAGCAGTTAGGGAGGCTGAGGCTGGCAGATCACCTAAGGTTGGGAGTTCAAGACTAGCCTGACCAACATGGTGAAACCCTGTCTCTACTAAAAACACAAAAATTAGCCAGGTGTGGTGGTGCATGCCTGTAATCCGAGCCACTTGGGAGGCTGAGGCAGGAGAATCACTTGAACCCGAGAGGCAGAGGTTGCAGTGAGCTGAGATCACACCACCGCACTCCAGCCTGGGCAATAGAGTAAGACTCTGTCTCAAAAAAAGAAATGTAAACTAGCATCATTGTTCTCTTTGCGGACTCCTTACTCCAAGTTAGGTACAAAGAAAACATGTCTCTGAGCCTATGTAAAGAACTGCATTTTCAACGAAAAAAAGTTTTGAACTTAAAAGCAAAACTTTAAGACATTGTCCAACTTTAAATAAAACGTGTTAACATCGGACTGAGTGTAGTGGCTCACACCTGTAATCCTAGCACTTTGAGAGGCTGAGCCAGGTGGATAGTCTGAACTCAGGAGTTCAAGACCAGCCCAGGCAACACAGTGAAACCGCATGTCTACTAAAGTACAAAAAAGTAGCCAGGTGTGGTGGCGTGTGCCAGCTACTTGGGAGGCTGAGGCACAACAATTGCTTGAAACCGGGAGGTGGAAGTTGCAGCGAGCCAAGATTGTACTACTACACTCTAGCCTGAGTAATTGAGCAAGACTCTATCTCCAAAAAAAATATGGTAACCACTTGATGGCATATTATCATGTTATACCTTTAAAAATTCTTATTTGGGCTTCGGCCAAGCATGGTGGCTCATGCCTATAATCTTAGTACTTTGGGAGGCCAAGGCAGGAGGATTATCTGAGGCTAGGAGTTCAGGACGACCAGACTGAGCAAGGCAGCGAGACCTTGTCTCTACTAAAAATAAAAATAAATAAATAAATAATTAGCTAGGAGTGATGACACATGCCTATAATCCCAGTTACTCAGGAGGCTGAAGTGGCAGGATCACTTGAACCCAGTCAAGGCTGCAGTGAGCTATGATCACACCACTGCACTCCAGCCTGGGCAACAGAGCAAGACCCTATCTCTACAAAATAAATAAATAAATAAATTATTTTTTAGGCTTTATTCACTTTTATAATTAAAACACGCAAATCCACCAATGGTCTATATTTTGAAAATGAAGAATAAAACATACAAAAATTGTTTTCAGACAACGGTGTGAGTTTTTTTTTTTTTTGAGACGGAGTTTCGCTCTTGTTACCAGGCTGGAGTGCAATGGCGCGATCTCGGCTCACCGCAACCTCCGCCTCCTGGGTTCAGGCAATTCTCCTGCCTCAGCCTCCTGAGTAGCTGGGATTACAGGCACGCGCCACCATGCCCAGCTAATTTTTTGTATTTTTAGTAAAGACGGGGTTTCACCATGTTGACCAGGATGGTCTCAATCTCTTGACCTTGTGATCCACCCGCCTCGGCCTCCCAAAGTGCTGGGATTACAGGCTTGAGCCACCGCGCCCGGCGAGATTGTCTTTAACTTAGAAGATGTTAGTGGCTCGTGCCTGTAATCCCAACACTTGCGAGGCCGAGGTAGGAGGATCGCTTGATCCCAGCAGTTCCAGACCAGACTGGACAACATAGTGGAACTTTATCTGTATAAAAAATTTAAAAATTCGTCATGTGTGGTGTCATGTGCCTGTAGTCCCAACTACTTGGGAGACTAAGGTGGGAAGACCACTTGAGCCTCAGAGTTTGAGGTTGCAGCCAGCCGTGATTGTACTGAGGGAACGTGTTCTCTTTCTGGGTCCACAAGGGGGCGTAGTTTTAAGGGCAAGAACCTCCTAGCGCCATGCCCCACTCCCATCTCTCTCCATACAGGAGATGTAACAGTTTAGGTTTGAGTTTCGTGGGCACGGGAAGAAACTAAGAGTCAATCACTCCAGCAGAGGTTCTGAGGAACTCCTTTCATTGCCCTGGGGACTTAGAGAAGGTGGGGGTTCCTCCCGGGTTAAAAGTCCCCTTCTTCCACACCCCTTTGGACTCCATGCTTGGCTCCCCTTCCATGAACACGCCCTTCGTGGAAGCCGTCTTTCTCTCTCCTGGATTTTCCCTCTGGAGTCCCCTTCCACACTCATGGAAGCCTGTCTTCCCCTCCTAAACTCCATCTCTCTCTATTCCCTTCCACTCAGTGAGGAAGCTGCTTTCCTCTCCTGGATTCCATCTTTCTGGATTCTCTCACTCGGAGCGAGGCTTACTCTTTCTTTCTCTCTCCTTTTGGCATTTACTGCGCACTGCACAGCGGTCCCCGCTCTCATTCTTGAGAGGGCAGGAGACCAAGAACCTGGAGAAACGTCCTCTCAGGGGCGCTGCGGGCACCCTGAACCCCAATATTACAGTACCAGTCCACTGCAGTCTGGGTAAAGAATATCATATTCAGCTTAGCATATAATAAAAATATTTCACAAAATCGATGTATTATATTAGCTAACAAATTCCACGTATTTTACTTAGTAATACATAGCAGAGTGGATGGGTAAAAAGTGATTAATCAAAGAGACTAACATCCTTTAAGCTTTGTTCTTTCCTTTGACCTCCCATAGCATTTATGCAGAGCATTTGTATAGTAGTAAATTCTCTGGGCCTATGAGCTTCCCAGCATATAGCAGGGTGCCTGGGATACAAATGCTGATCCAAGGACTGTTTGAATGCAGCTGTAAAAATATGCGATGTCTTTAGTAGCATAAGGGGTTATCATTACTTGCAGACGGCAGCAATCCTAGAAATGGTGAAGATAGTGACCTCTAGTGGCAGAATACTGCACTTTCCCCCCATCTTTAATCACAAGCGATTAAAATTAAGTATTCCATTTTACTTAAAACTTCTTAGGGCGGGCATGGTGGCTCACACCTGTAATCCCAGCCCTTTGGGAGGCTGAGGCAGGAGGAGCACTTGATCCCAGGAGTTAGAGACCAGCCTGGATGGCATAGTGAGACCCCCTTCTCTGAAAAAAATAATAATAGTAATAAAAATGTAACTAGGCTACTTGGGAGGCCAAGGCGGGAGGATTCCTTGAGTCTAGGAGTTTGAGGCTACAGTGAGCTGTGATCACACCACTGCACTCCAACCTAGGTGACAGAGTAAGACCTTGTCTCTGGGGAAAAAGTTATTCTTTGAGATGGAGTCTCTTGCTCTGTCACCCAGGCTGGAATGCAGTGGTGCAATCTCAGCTCACTGAAACCTCTGCCTCTCCCAGGTTCAAGCGATTCTCCTGCCTCAGCCTCCCGAGTAGCTGGGACTACAGGCATGTGCCACCATGCCAGGCTAATTTTTTGTATTCTTAGTAGAGATGGGGTTTCAGTGTGTTAGCCAGGACGGTCTCAATCTCCTGACATTGTGATCCGCCCTCCTTGGCCTTCCAAAGTGCTGGGATTACAGGCATGGGCCACTGCACCCAGTGGAAAAAAATTCTTAAATGTAATAATGTGTTTTTCCCATTAATTTACAGAAAAACTGCATTCCATTCCCTGCCATATTCCTTACCTACCCCTAGTATCTCAGACCTTCCAATGGTGAAGGCCTCCTTCTCCACTCCTGAGAATGACCGACATAGACAGCTTGTTACATCCCTGCCAGCCAAGATGATTGTACTGGGCTTTCCCTTCAGTGGCTTGTGTTAGGAAAGTCATTGACTTAGAGGTAAAGTTCCAAAGAGAAAATCATATGAACACTTTTTGGTCTACTGATACCTACCCTCAAACCCCCTTTTTCTAGAGGTATGCATTCATTTAAAAAACCCATACTTTCAGCACCCATATAACCATTCTGTTTTTCACTTTCAGTATTCAACAAATTACATGAGCTATTAAATAATTTATTATTACAAAACAGCCTTTGTGTGAGATGATTTTGTCCAACAGCAGGCTAACGAGAGTGTTGTGTGCATGTTTGAGGCAGGCTAGGCTGAGCAATGCTGGTCAGTAGGTTGGCTTCATGAAATGCATTTTTTACTTGTGAGGGGTTTATCGGAATGTAATCCTGTAAGTCAAGGAGCATCTGTGCATCTATGTTATGTTTTTAGTGAGAAGCGGAGTCACACACTCAAGCTGGAAGGGAGAGTAGATAGTTTTACAGAAGAGGAAGTAGTGACTGGGAACAGGATGCCAGAATTAACAGTCGCTGCTTGGTCTCCCATCGATCCTGCAAAGGGTGTTAAAAACAAACAAAAAGTCTGGGCGAGGTGGCTCACGTCTGTAATGCAAGCACTTTGGGAGGCTAAGGCAGACATTATCTAATGCCAGGAGTTCGAGACCAGCCTGGCCAACATGGTGAAACCCCGTCTCTACTAAAAACACAAAAATTAGCCAGGCATGGTGGCTCAGGCCAGTAACCCCAGCTACTAGGGAGGCTGAGGCAGGAGAATCACTTGAGCCCAGGAGGCAGAAGTTGCAGTGAGCCGAGATCGCACCATTGCACTCCAGCCTGGGCAACAGAATGAGACCCTGTCTCAAAAAAAAATTAATTTTTTGTGGGGGAGAGGTATAATTCCTTTAGCCTGTCATCAAACCAAGTCTAGGTTATAAACACATTCAATCATCTGTTTTACCTGTAAAAACCAATTCATCGTGCAGGCAACTTTTCTCTTGCTTGAGGCGAATGATCTCTTCTCGTTGCTCATTATTTTCTGTCGTCTTTTCATTGAGGTCCTCTTCACCACAGAAGAAAAAGAAAATCCTCAACTAAATACTAGTTTCCAGTCCTCAAATACACACTATGCCTAACCCTCATGTCTTCAGCGGCCCCTTCCTATTAATCTGACAGTCCTGTCGGATCTATAGACAAAATCTGTTTCACAGCCAACATCTCCACCCCTGGCAAGGACCCTGGTTGGAGGCTTCACTTGCTCTCATCTGGCTGACCTCCCTACGCCAGCCTTGTCTCTCCTGTGACAGCCCCGTGTACACAGAGCAATCTTTTAAAAATCAGAATCTCCCGGGAGCAGTGGTTCCTGCCTATAATCCCAGCACTTTGGAAGGCCAAGGCAGACAAACCACTTGTGGTCAGGAGTTCAAGACCAGCCTGGCCAACATGGTGAAACCCCGTGTCTACTAAAAATACAAAATCAACTGGGTGTGGTAGCGCACATCTGCAATCCCAGTTACTCAGGAGGCTGAGGCAGGAAAATTACTTGAACCCAGGTGGCGGAAGTCGCAGTGAGCTGAGATCACGTCACTGCACTCAATCTGGACAAAAGAGCGAGATTCCGTCTTAAAAAAAAAAAAAAAAAAAAAAGCCGGGCGCGGTGGCTCACGCCTGTAATCCCAGCACTTTGGGAGGCCGAGGCGGGTGGATCACGAGGTCAAGAGATCAAGACCATCCTGGTCAACATGGTGAAACCCCGTCTCTACTAAAAATACAAAAAATTAGCTGGGCATGGCGGCGCGTGCCTGTAATCCCAGCTATTCAGGAGGCTGAGGCAGGAGAATTGCCTGAACCCAGGAGGCGGAGGTTGTGGTGAGCCAAGATCGCGCCATTGCACTCCAGCCTGGGTAACAAGAGCAAAACGCCGTCTCAAAATAAAAAAAAAAAAAATGAATGAATGAAAAAAGAAGGCTGGGCATGGTGGCTCACACCTGTAATCCCAGCACTTTGGGAGGCTGAGGTGGGTGGATCACGAGGTCAGGAGTTCAAGATCAGCTTCGCCAAGATGGTGAAACCCCATCTCTACTAAACATAAAAAAATTAGATGGACATGGTGGTGGGTGCCTGTAATCCCAGCTACTTGGGAAGCTGAGACAAAAGAATAGCTTAAATCCGGGAGGCAGAGATTGTGGTGAGCCAAGATTGCGCCACCACACTCCAGCCTGGGTGACAGAGTGAGTTTCTGTCAAAAATAAACAAATAGGTAAAAATAAAAATTTATAATTTCAGAATCAGAAGTTTCTGCCCTCGCTGTGGGAAGAAATGCCCAGGCTAGCCTGCCGGCAAGGAGAACATGAAACATGTGAGGCAGAACTGCCCAGATGAGCAGCTCAGTGCCAACTGCAGTCAGCCAACTCCCATTCGCCTCTAGATGCGTGGGTTTAATAAATGCTAGGACTGCCTGCCACTGAGATACTGATGTTGTCTGCCACAAAGCACGTATTAGCAATCAATAATGGTAAAAGTACCTCAGCTAAGGCAGGATTACTTTACAGCAGGCGTCCCCAAACTTTTTACACAGGGGGCCAGTTCACTGTCCCTCAGACCATTGGAGGGCCGCCACATACTGTGCTCCTCTCACTGACCACCAATGAAAGAGATGCCCCTTCCTGAAGTGCGGCAGGGGGGCCGGATAAATAGCCTCAGGGGGCTGCATGCGGCCTGCGGGCCATAGTTTGGGGACACCTGCTTTACAGTATGATACATTATGCAGTTTTCCCTAACTCTGTTATTTATAAGATAAAAATTAGAGCATAATTCTATATAAATGAAATGAATAAGGCCTATATAAATAAAATTCCTAAGGCTAGAAATCGATCTATTCTCAAGCATAAGATTAAGCGAACCCAAATGAAGAAATATATTTCCAGCTGGCTGTCGTGGTTCACGCCTGTAATCCCAGCACTTTGGGAGGCTGAGGTGGGCAGATCATGAGGTCAGGAGATTGAGACCATCCTGTCCATAGTGAAACTTCATGTCTATGAAAATACAAAAAATTAGCCAGGTGTGGTGGTGCATGCCTGTGGTCCCAGCTACTCAGGAGGCTGAGGCAGGGGAATCGCTTACACCTGGGAGACGGAGGTTGCAGTGAGCCAAGATTGTGCCACTGCACTCCAGCCTGGGCTACAGAGCAAGACTCCGTCTCAAAAAAAAAAAAAAAAAAAAAAAAGAAAGAAATATATTTCCAAGATAATACATTAGTATCTGAAATGTAGGTCTCTTCCTTACCTTTTAGTTTATTAACTTCAATCTTAAGTGCCTTCAATTTCTGCTTATAATCTTGCTTTTCTTTCACAATGCAAGTCTCCACCATTTTGGCATCGCGCAGAGCATGCTCCAGCAGTTTAAACTTACCCGAACAGTCTGAAATGTGATTGACTGCCTCAATAATATCTTTGTCCTAAAAACAAAATTTGAAAACAATTATCCTAGATTCTTAAATTCCAATTAACCAAGAAGAAAAGATAACCCTTACTAAGCTTTTATTGTGAGCCAGGTTCCATTCTAAGTACTTTTCACATATAAACTCACTTAGTCTTTTTTTTTTTTTCAATTGAGAGCAGGTGCTGTTTATTAACTGACCAACTTAGAAAAATAATCATGGTAGACACCCTAGTTCATTCTTCAATAAGCCTGTTGATCTGATCCTCCCTGTGGCCAGCATCCCCACCTTCTACAAAATGGGTGGTCTTTTTCTTTATTCTGCCTCGTGAAGAAGATAATTTGAAGAGCCACTTTGCTGCTTTGTAGCATTTTCCAACAGTATAGATCTCATGAATCAGATCCTCCATGCAGATGATGCCATGTTTACCAGGAGATCGAGTAATCAGAGCGTCATCTGTCAATGCAATTCACTTGTTTTTTGATTTTGCTATAACCTCGTTTGTAGATTAGTTCATTTACTGACTTCAGATTTGGGTTCCCCCATGCAATATATGGTTCTACGATCCTCAGCATGTTAACTGAAGCCTTGTTGAGCTTCACAAAGGTTCCATTGAAGCTCTGACGAAGGCGAAGAAGCTGCAACACCTTTCGGACCTTTGGGCTCACACCATCGATAACTCTGATCCTGATGACAAATGCCAATTTGGGTTCTGCAGGTACATAGAAGTTGCCAGCTTTCCTTGCCACCCTCACCATTCGAATTTCAGTTCTGTACGTCTGCCTATATTCCTTGTGATAGTGCTTCGCTTTTTCATAGATAAGCTTCCTCCTTGCCTTTCGAAGCATCTTCTGGGCAAAACTTTTCTCAGGCACTTGATCATCAGCTCTGCGAAATTCCTTTGCTTTTTCTTAAGGGTTTCTGGTACAGCAGGAACCTTCTTTTTCTTCTTCTCTTCTATACCCTCCATGGTTCCAGCCAGAAAAAGAGGCTAACTCACTTAATCTTTACAGTAAGTCTGTGAGGGAGGTACCATTGTTCTTGCCAAGTGACAGACGAGTCAACAGACAGGCTAGTTCCTTGCCCATGGTCACACAACTAGTCAGTGGTGGAGCCACCATTTGGACCTGGCTGTCTGCCTCACACGCTACGTACTGAGCCACTATCCCTTACTGTCTCAGAAAGTTAGAGCCAGACCGTTCTATTACCTAAGAAACTATAATAGCAGCAAGAGGGTTGGTGGGCCCTGGATGGGAAAGTCATCCTCTGGATTACAGGGAAGTCTAGTGGCCCACAATTCCCCCCCCCCCATTTTCCAGCTTGTTAAAACGACAGACTCCATGACAGCATCCAAACCTACCACATTAGAATCTCTTCATTGTTGAAGCGGTTTTAGTTACAAAAAAAGGTATCTGCTTCTTGAAAAGCAACTCAAGGCCGGGCACAGTGGCTCAAGCCTGTAATCCCAGCACTTTGGGAGGCTGAGGTGGGTGGATCACAAGGTCAAGAGATCGAGACCATCCTGGTCAACATGGTGAAACCCCGTCTCTACTAAAAATACAAAAAAAAAAAAAAAAAAAAAAAAAAAAAAAATCAGCTGGGCATGGTGGTGCGTGTCTGTAATCCCAGCTACTCAAGAGGCTGAGGCAGGAGAATTGTCTGAACCCAGGAGGCGGAGGTTGCGGTGAGCTGAGATCGCGCCATTGCACTCCAGCCTGGGTAACAAGAGCGAAAATCCATCTCAAAAAAAAAAAAAAAAGCAACTCAAACAACACCTAAAGTATAAAAATAAGTAAAAGTGGCCGGGCGCGGTGGCTCAAGCCTGTAATCCCAGCACTTTGGGAGGCCGAGGCGGGTGGATCACGAGGTCGAGAGATCGAGACCATCCTGGTCAACATGGTGAAACCCCGTCTCTACTAAAAATACAAAAAAATTAGCTGGGCATGGTGGCGCGTGCCTGTAATCCCAGCTACTCAGGAGGCTGAGGCAGGAGAATTGCCTGAACCCGGGTGGCGGAGGTTGCTGTGAGCCGAGATCGCGCCACTGCACTCCAGCCTGGGTAACAAGAGCGAAACTCCGTCCCCCAAAAAAAAATAAATAAATAAGTAAAAGTTCTATCCCTTCCGCGCTCCCCTGGAATAACTCTTATTAAGAGGTTCTCCCCCTGCTAAGGTGTAAGTGTTTCCGGTACAGCATCATAAACACACTCCTGAAAAACCACATTGTCTGCACATCTCACACTAGGAGGACTTCTAGAATAATCGGGTTGGGGCAGGCCATGAAAAAAACCATGGAACTTTGTGACCAGGCCAGTATCGAAAAACAAAAGTCCTGATAAGTACTGGAACACAGTGCAGTTAACGCCAGGAGAGACTTAGGACAGTCCGTCTCTCTCAGCCTTGAACCTGGGGCTCCTACTTCCTCCTTTGATAGGGACGTCCTGGAGGGCAACTGCTTCTAAGGGAAACCGTTTTCATCAAAGAAAATCTCTAGGTTGGAACGCAGCTTTTTTTTTTTTTTTTTTTTTTTTTTTTTTTTTTTTTTGAGACAGAATCTTGCTCTGTCTCCAGGCTGGAGTGCAGTGGTGTGATCTCGGCTCACTGCAACTTCCACCTCCAGGGTTCAAGTGATTCTCCTGTCTCAGCCTTCCGAGTAGCTGGGACTACAGGTCCGCGCCACCACGCCCAGCTAATTTTTGTATTTTTAGTTTCACCATGTTAGCCAGGATGTTCTCAATTTTTTGACCACATGATCTGCCCCCCTTGGACTCCCAAAGTGCTGGGATTACAGACATGAGCCTGGTCTTCTTCTTAGTCTTCGTTTTTTTTTTTTTTTTTTTTTTTTTTTTTTTTTGAGACAGAGTTTTGCTCTGTTGTCCAAGCTGGAGTGCAGTGGCACAATATCAGCTCACTGCCACCTCCACCTCCCAGCTTCCAGCAATCCTCCCACCTCAGCCTCCAGAGTAGCTGAGATTACAGGTGAGTGCCACCACACTTGGCTAACTTTTTTGTATTTTTAGTAGAGACAGGCATTTCACCATGTTGGCCAGGCTGGTCTTCAACTCCTGACCTCAAGTGATCCACCTGCCTCAGCCTCCCAAAGTGCTGGGATCACAGGCATGAGCTACCGCGCCCGGCCTCCAGGAGCACAGCATTCCTAACACACCTACTGTTTCAATGTGGGGGAATTGCCTTGGCAGCACCTTCAATCATACTCACAGCTTTGCCAGAGTTTGCTGTGATGGAAACCAAAGAGGTTGCTGAAGCCACGAAACTGACTACTACTTGACTAAAGACATGACTGTAGGTTTTAATATTTTCTCTTTAATTTTTTTTTTTTTTTTTTTTTTGAGATAGAGTTTCGCTCTTGTTACCCAGGCTGGAGTGCAATGGCGCGATCTTGGTTCACCGCAACCTCCACCTCCTGGGTTCAGGCAATTCTCCTGCCTCAGCCTCCTGAGTAGCTGGGATTACAGGCATGCACCACCATACCCAGCTAATTTTTTGTATTTTTAGTAGAGACGGGGTTTCACCATGTTGACCAGGATGGTCTCGATCTCTTGACCTCGTGATCCACCCGCCTCAGCCTCCCAAAGTGCTGGGATTACAGGCTTGAGCCACCAGGCCCGGCTTTTTTTTTTTTTTTTTTAATGAGATGGAGTTTCGCTCTTGTTACCCAGGCTGGAGTGCAATGACGCGATCTCGGCTCACCGCAACCTCTGCCTCCTGGGTTCAGGCAATTCTCCTGCCTCAGCCTCCTGAGTAGCTGGGATTACAGGCACGTGCCACCACGCCCAGCTAGTTTTTTGTATTTTTAGTAGAGACGGGGTTTCACCATGTTGACCAGGATGGTCTCGATCTCTCGACCTCGTGATCCACCCGCCTCAGCCTCCCAAAGTGCTGGGATTACAGGCTTGAGCCACCGCGCCCGGCTTTTCTCTTTAATTTTATGAGCACTTGCCCCAATTACTTCAAAACAATGTGCTAAGAAAAATCACATATTTATTAGTGTGAGCATTTCTTTATACCAACATTGTTCCCCTAAATACCAATTGTCAAAGACACATGACAGCAGGAGACTGTATCGTTGTATATTGCATGTTGGCGACTATATCAACTGCTTGATTGCGAATGGTTTTTCTCGCCACTAAAAAAAAAAAAAAAAAAAATGGCCTTGCGCAGTGGCTCACGCCTATAATCCCAGCACTTTGGGAGGCTGAGGCAGGTGGATCACCTGAGGTCAGGAGTTTGAGACCAGCCGGGGCAACATGGTGAAACCCCGTCTCTATTAAATATACAAAATTAGCCAGGTGTGGTGGCATATGCCTGTGATCCCAGCTACTTGGGAGGCTGAGGCAGGAGAATCGCTTGAACCCAGGAGGCGGAGGTTATGGTGAGCCAAGATCGTGCCATTGCACTCCAGCCTGGACAATGAGAGCAAAACTCTTTCTCTCTCTCTGTCACACACACACACACACACACACACACACACACACACACACAAATTATCACACAATCTAATTGCCAATAACTCTATGAGACCTAATAATGGGTACCCAAGGAGAAAACAAGTTAATTCAGATATGCCAGCCCATGAAAAGGGCCTTGGAGATAGAAGACCAGAAGCAGCCTCCTTTTTCATGCCTTGGAAACATCATTTTAAACTTGTTTCCTTCATTTCTAAATGAGTGTTTTTAAAAAACAAGAGCAGCCAGGTGTGGTGGCTCACGCCTGTAATCCCAACACTTTGGGAGGCTGAGGTGGCCAGATCACAAGGTCAGGAGATCGAGACCATCCTGGCCAACATGCTGAAACACTGTCTCTATTAAAAATCCAAAATTTAGCTGGCCGTGGTGGCGCACACCTGTAGTCCCATCTATTCGGGAGGCCAAGGCAGGAGAATTGCTTGAACCCAGGAGGCAGAAGTTGCAGTGAGCCAAGATTGCACCACTGTCCTCTAGCCTGGGCAATGGTGTGAGACTCCATCTCAAAACAAAACAAAACAAAGAAAATCAACAAGAGCAACACTGGTAGCTTCCCATTTCTGGGATGCTAGGGACTTAGGTAAGAGAATGAATATGGCCGGGCGCGGTGGCTCAAGCCTGTAATCCCAGCACTTTGGGAGGCCGAGGCGGGTGGATCACAAGGTCAAGAGATTGAGACCATCCTGGTCAACATGGTGAAACCCCATCTCTACTAAAAATACAAAAAACTAGCTGGGCGTGGTGGCGCATGCCTGTAATCCCAGCTACTCAGGAGGCTGAGGCAGGAGAATTGCCTGAACCCAGGAGGCGGAGGTTGCGGTGAGCCGAGATCGTGCCATTGCACTCCAGCCTGGGTAACAAGAGCAAAACTCTGTCTCAAAAAAAAAAAAAAAAAAAAAAAAACAAGAGAATGAATATGAATATAAACTACCAAGTACTCTGGCAAATGGAGGAATTTTTATTTTTGATTACCTTTAGCTTTATCATTGTCGTGAGAGCTTGTTCTCGAGCTTGTAACTGTCCTACCTGAGCAGAAAGTTCCACTAATGTGTTGCTGAGACTTTCGTTTCTAGCCTACAAGAAAACAACACAGATGACACTGCTTGAATCCTTTTAAAGCTTTCGCTACTCTTGCTAGTCACAATCTGTGCTTAGTTCTCTATTTTGTTTTTTCCTTGTTTAATTCTTTTTAGTAACACAAAAGAGTTCGTAAAAAAGCGGGCTAAGCAATAAAGCCCACTGTTTTACTAATAAAGTGAGCTAAGAAAGCAATCATCAAAAAGGAATACAAATATATATTTTTCTATTAATTCTACCATCCTCTCAGTACTTGTATTTGCCCTACTGAATTATGTTGGTGACGCTTGTAAACATGTCTGTTTCCTAAGATCTTTTATGTGTAATTTCAGGTTGGGAAGAGGGAAGAAAATGAATGAATGGCCAGGCGCAGTGGCTCACGCCTGTAATCCCAGCACTTTGGGAGGCTGAGGTGGGTGGATTGCCTGAGGTCAGGAGTTCTAGACCAGTCTGGCCAATATGGTGAAACCCTGTCTCTACTAAAATTTTTTTTTTAAATTAGAAGAGAGTGGTGGCAGGTGCCTGTAATCCCAGCTACTTGGGAGGCTGAGGCTGAAGAATTGCTTGAACTAGGGTGGTGGAGGTTGCAGCAAGCCAAGAGAGCACCACTGCACTCCAGCCTGGGTGACAAAGCGAGATTATCTCAAAAAAAAAAAAAAAAAAGAAGAAGAAGAAAGAAAGAAAAAGAAAAATGAATGAATGAGAACTGTATTAAGAAATTTCCTTTGCTGAGATAAAGTAGCATAGCATTAGTGAATTCTACAGATTTTAAAAATATTGTTTGTTGAAAGAACTTCATACTGGGGTATTCCTACTCATTAGTTATTTAACATGGTGCTATAGCTGATGTAATTATTGTATATACAATGTCTGTACTAGTTGAGAAAAATAACAATCAGCCTTTTTTTTTTTTTGCGATGGAGTCTTTGTTGTCCAAGGCTTGAGTAAAGTGGCACAATGATCTCTGCTCACTGCAACCTCCATCTCCTGGGTTCAAGTGATTCTTCTGCCTCAGCCTCCTGAGTAGTTGGGATTACAGGCACATGCCACCATGCCAGGCTAATATTTGTATTGTTAGTAGAGAAAGGTTTTCGTCATGTTGGCCAGGCTGGTCTTGAACTCTTGACCTCAGGTGATCTGCCTGCTTCGACTTCCCAAAGTGCTGGGATTACAGGTGTGAGCCACCATGCTCGGTCTTTTCTTTTCTTCTTCTTTTTTTTTTTTTTTTTTTTGCGTTTTTTTATGAGATGGAGTTTTGCAGCCGGGCGCGGTGGCTCACACCTGTAATCCCAGCACTTTGGGAAGCTGAGGTGGGTGGATCACCTGAGGTCAGGAGTTTGAGACCAGCCTGACCAATATGGTGAAACCCCATCTTTAAAATAAATAAATAAATAAAAAGAGATGGAGTTTTGCTTTTATTGCTCAGGCTGAAGTGCAATAGTGTGATCTCAGCTCACTGCAACCTCCTGCTCTGGGTTCAAGTAATTCTCCTGCCTCAGCCTCCCAAGTGGGTGGGATTACAGGCATGTGCCATCACGCCCAGCTAATTTTGTATTTTTAGTAGAGACGGCATTTCTCTATGTTGGTCAGGCTGGTCTCCAACTCCCAACCTCAAGTCACCCACCTGCCTTGGCCTCCTGAAGTGCTGGGATTATAGGTGTGAGCCACTGTGCCCAGGCCTTTTTTTTTTTTTTTTTTTTTTTTTTAAGAGACAGGATCTCACTCTGTCACCCAGACTGGAGTTCTGTGGTGCAGTCACAGCTCATTGTAACCTTGAACTCCTGGGCTTAAGTGATCTTCCCACCTCAGCATCTCATGTAACTAGGACTACAGGTGCTCACCACTATGTCCAGTCAATTTTTATGTTTGTATTTTTGTAGAGACAGGGTCTCACTATGTTGCCCAGGCTGGTCTTAAACTCTTGGTCTTAAGTGATCCTCCCACTTTGGCCTCCCAAAGTGCTGGGATTACAGGCATCAGCCACTGCACCAGCCTAATCAGACTTTTAAAAAGATACCTTCAGGAGGAAATTTAAATGCATATTACTAAGTGAAAAAAGGCAATCTGAAAAGGCTAATACTACAGGATTCCAAGTACATGACACTTGGAAAAGGCAAAACTATGGAGGCAGTAAAAAGAATCGTGTGACCAGGGGTGAAGGGGAGGAAGGGCTGAAGGGTTTTTAAGACAGTGAAACTATTCTGTAGAGGATAATATGTCATTACACATTTGTCAAAACCCCATAGAATATAAACACAGGGAGTGATCCCTAATGTTAACTGTAACATTTAGGTAACAATAATGTATCTGTGAAGATTCACCAGTTATAAGAAATGTACCACCCTGGTGTGGAGGTCGATGATGGGAAAGGTTGTGTGCATGTGGATACAGGACGTGTATCAGAACTCTCTCTACTTTCTGCTCAATTTTGCTGTGAACCTAAAAATGCTCTAAGTAGGCCAGGCAAGGTGGCTCACGCCTGTAATTCCAGCACTTTGGGAGGCTGAGGCGGGTGGATCACAAGGTCGGGAGTTCAAGACCAGCCTGGCCAAGATGATGAAACTCCATCTCTCCTAAAAATACAAAAAATTAGGCTGGGTGTGGTGGCTCACATCTGTGATCCCAGTACTTTAGGAGGCCAAGGCGGGTGGATCATGAGGTCAGGAGATCGAGACCATCCTAGCTAATATGGTGAAACCCCATCTCTACTAAAAATTCAAAAAATTAGCTGGGCATGGTGATGCATGCCTGTAGTCCTAGCTACTCCGGAGGCTGAGGCAGGAGAATTGCTTGAACCTGGGAAGCGGAGGTTGTGGTGAGCCGAAATCACACCATTGCACTCCAGCCCGGGCAACAGAGCAAAACTCCATCTAAAAAAAAAAAAAAAAATGGCCTGGTAAGGTGGCTCACACCTGGCCTGTAATCCCAGCACTTTGGAAGGCCAAGGCAGGTGGACCATGAAGTCAGGAGTTCGAGACCAGCCTGACTAACATGGTGAAACCCTGTCTCTACTAAGAAGAAAAAAAAAAAGACACAATAATTTAGAAAACATCAGTGAGGCACCAAAACTTGATGATACCACCCATCTCATCTTTGAAGAAAGCTTTCTAAAATAGCACATTGTTGATTAAATCGTAGATGCTACTAAACCAAATGGTCTAACAATTTAAAAGCGTTGTACTGAAGCTCAGCCTCTAAGACAGGATAGTGCTGTGCACCTAACCCAACCGTAGGATAAACACAAAACTCCGAGGGGTGGATGAGTACAGACACCTGCATACCCACACGCATGCGTTTTTGCATTGGTTGTTTCTCATTGTTGTTTTTTATTGAGATGAGGTCTCACTGTGTTGCCCAGGCTGGACTTGAACTCCTGGGCCCAAGCGATCTTTCTGCCTCAGCCTACTCAGTGTCTGAGACTACAGGTGCACACCACTGTGCCTGGCTTACATATGCTTGCTTTCTTACTTTTTTTTTTTTCTTTTGGTCACCCAGGCTGGGATGTAGTGACACAATCAGAGTTCACTGCAGCCTTGACCCCCGGGGCTCAAGTGATCCTCCCACCTCAGCCTCCCAAATAGCTGGGACCACAGCAGTGCACCACCACACCTGGCTCATTTTTTCTTTCTTTTTTTTTTTTTTTTAAAAAGATGGAATCTCACTCTGTCACCCGGACTGGAGTGCAGTGGCACAATCTCAGCTCACTGCAACCTCTGCCTCCTGGGTTCAAGTGATTCTCCTGCCCCACATCCCAAGTAGCTGGGATTACAGACACCTGCCACCACAGTGGCTATTTTTTTTTTTTTTTTTTTTTTTTTGAGACAGAGTGTCGCTCTTGTTACCCAGGCTGGAGTGCAATGGCGCGATCTCGGCTCACCGCAACCTCCGCCTCCTGGGTTCAGGCAATTCTCCTGCCTCAGCCTCCCGAGTAGCTGGAATTACAGGCACATGCCACCATGCCCAGCTAATTTTTTGTATATTTTTTTTAGTAGAGACGGGGTTTCACCATGTTGACCAGGATGGTCTCGATCTCTTGACCTCATGATCCACCCGCCTCGGCCTCCCAAAGTGCTGGGATTACAGGCTTGAGCCACCGTGCCCGGCCTTTTTTTTTTTTTTTAGTAGAGACGAGGTTTCACCATATTGGCCAGGCTGGTCTTCAACTCCTGGCCTGGTAATTTGCCCCTCTCGGTCTCTCAAAGTATTGGGATTTCAGGGGTGAGCCACCATGGCTGGCCTTGTATTTCTTCTTTTTACAGAGATGGGCATTTGCCATGTTGCCCTGCCTGCTCTTGAATTCTTGGGCTCAAGCAATCCTCCCACCTCAGCCTCCCAAACAAAGAGCTGGCATTACAGGTGTGAGCTACCAAGCCACCGTGCCTGGCCACACGTGCATTTTTTTTTAATTCAATTTTCTTTAATTCCTTTATTCTTCACATTAAATGAAAAGTGACTCACATGCATTTTTAATGAAACATTTAAATCTAATTTTTCAATAACTGAAACACAAAGGGAATTTGCACTAGTGAAGCTTATCAAAATATAAACCTAACCTCAAGGTCTTCAGAGAGAAGAGAAGAGTGTGTTGCCTTTTGAGCCATTTCCTGAAGCTGTAGTTGGGTCTTTTGGAGAGCCGTTTGGCATTCCATTTGGTTGGATTCAAGGGTTTTTACCTTCTTCGTAAGTGACCTGATTATTTCAGTTCTTTTATGTAGTTCACCTGACGGAAATTTCATCAATAATCTGTAGTCAGACCTTCAGCTTAAAATGTATTCTTATTATTTATTTATTTTTTGGTTTTAAGGAGCAGAGTGTTTAATAAGCAAGAAAGAAGAGAAGGCAGAAGGAAGAGCCTCCTCCCTACAGAGACAGGTGCGGTGGCGGGGGCGGAGGGGCCAGGCTCCAAAGCCAAAAGAGGAGTTCCCCCAAAATGCATTATTTTCAAAATCTGTGGTTAAAAAGCAAAAGTATGGGCTGGGCATGGTGGCTCACGCCTGTAATCCCAGCACTTTGGCAGGCTGAGGCGTGTGGATCACCAAGTCAAGAGATCAAGACCATCCTGACCAACATGGTGAAACTCCGTCTCTACTAAAAATTCATAAATTAGCTGGGTGTGATGGTACACGCCTGTAGTCCCAGCTACCTGGAAGGCTGAGGCAGGAGAATTGCTTGAACCCGGGAGGCGGACGTTGGAATGAGCCAAGATCGAGCCTCTGCACTCCAGCCTGGGCAACAGAGAGAGACTCTGGCTAAAAAAGGAAAAAAAAAAAAAAAAAGAGGAAACGTGCACTGGAGAATTTTTAAAAAGGCAATCTTCTTTTAAAACCTTTCATTATGAAATGCACAGTACCATACCTAATCAAGAAACAGAGCTGAGAGCAACTAGAAGCCCCTGGAGGTCACTTTCTGAACACAATCTCCAATTTCCACTTTCCCAGCTATGACCCTGATCTTAGAGTAATCACTTCCTAGCTTTTCATTATAATATTATCAATGACCACATCCCTAAAAATTATAGTTTAATTTGAACCATATTAAAATGGAATAATGGCCAGGTGTAGTGGCAAACACCTGTAATCCCAGCACTTTGGGAGGTAGAGGCAAGCAGATCACAAGGTCAGGAGTTCGAGACCAGCCTGGGGTTATGGTGAAACCCTGTCTCTATTAAAAATACAAAAATTAGCTGGGCATGGTGGCTCATGCCTATAATCCCAGCTACTTGGGGGGCTGAGGCAGGAGAATCACTTGAACCCAGGAGGCGAAGGTTGCAGTGAGCCGAGATCGTGCCATTGCACTCCAGCCTGGGCAACAAGAGCAAAACTCTGTCTCAAAAAAAAAAAAAAAAAAAAAAAAAAGGAATAATATTCTGTGAATCCTTCTGTTCACTTATTTTGCTTATGATTCTGAGATTCACTCAGTTGTTGTGTATAACTTGTGTTTGTGCACTAACATTGCCACCTAATATTCCACAGAATGATTACACCAAAGCTTAACCCAAAGGTGATTTGGGTTATTTCCACTTTGCAGCTATGATAAACAAAGCTGCTCTGAATATTCTTTTACGTGCATCTTTTTTTTTTTTTTTTTTTTTTTTTTTTTAAGAAAGAGTTCTCATTCTGTTGCCCAGGCTGGAGTACAGTGGCACGATCTTGGCTCACTGCAACCCCTGCCTCCTGGGTTGAAGCGATTCTCCTACCTTAGACTTCTGAGTAGCTGGGATTATAGGCATGAGCCACCATGACTGGCTAATTTTTGTATTTTTAGTAGAAACAGGATTTCTCCATTTTGACCAGGCTGGTCTCAAACTCCTGACCTCAGGTGATCCACCCGCCTTGGCTTCCCAAAGTGCTAGGATTACAGGCTAAGCCACTGCACCCGGCCTTTTTTACACATATCCCTTGGTGCATATTTGCAAGAGTTTCCTGAGAGCCTTGCTTCTCAAAATGTGGTCCCTGGACCAAGGCGGCAGCATCGCCTGGGATGTCTGTTAGAAATTCATCACCTGGGGCCCCAGACCTATTGTATCAGAATCTACATTTTAACAAGACCCTTAGGGGACTCAGGTGTCTATTAAAGGGTGAGAATATTCCTAAAAGTGGATTTGCTGGGCTGCAGGATATGCACATCTTCAGCTTCGCTAAATACGGTCAAATGATTTTGCACACTAGCAGTGACAACTGACTCCCACCAGCAGCGTCTCAGCGTTCCCTTGGCGCCACACTTTACCAGCACCCAATAATTTCTGCCAGGCTGGTAAAGGTAAAATAGTATCTCAGTTTGGTTTTCATTTGCATTTCCCTAATTACTAATGAGAATGGGAACATTTTATATATTTATTGGCCATTCAATTTTCCTCTTTCCATGAGGTGCCTATTCAAATCTTGCTCATTTTAAAACCAGATACTGATGGCTACATATAATGTGGGTTATATATGTTATATGTTTTATCTTTGTTCTTTAACATGTTTATTTAAGAGCTATGTTATGCTGCATTTAATAAGCAACCATTTTAAACACTGTGTGTATATATGTGTGTGGGTGTGGTCAGAGTAAAATAAGATGGTCATCAAAGAAATGAAAAAAATCATACATTTGGGTTTTTTTTTTTTTTTTCCCAGGCGGGGTTGTTTTTTTTTTGACACAGAGTCTTGCTGTTACCCAGGCTGGAGAGCAGCAGCACGATTGCAACCTCCACCTCCCGGGTTCAAGCAATTCTCCTGCCTCAGCTTCCTGAGTAGCGGGGACTACAGGTGTGCACCCCCATGCCCAGCTAATGTTTGTGTTTTTAGTAGAGACTAGGTACACTATGTTGACCAGGCTGGTATCGAACTCCTGACCTCAAATGATCTGCCCGCCTCGGCCTCCCAAAGTGCTGGGATTACAGGTGTGAGCCACTGAGCCCCACCGAAAATGATGGATTTGGATTGTCACATTTACAGAGTCCTTTGAATAATGTTAAGTAAAAAGAAATGTGCTACAAGGTTACCTTTCTTTCTTTTTTTCTTTTAAAAGACATGGTGGGCCGGGTGCGGTGGCTCAAGCCTGTAATCCCAGCACTTTGGGAGGCCGAGGCGGGCGGATCACGAGGTCGAGAGATCAAGACCATCCTGGTCAACATGGTGAAACCCCGTCTCTACTAAAAATACAAAAAACTAGCTGGGCGTGGTGGCGCGTGCCTGTAATCCCAGCTACTTAGGAGGCTGAGGCAGGAGAATTGCCTGAGCCCAGGAGGCAGAGGTTGCGGTGAGCCGAGATCGCGCCATTGCACTCCAGCCTGGGTAACGAGAGCGAAACTCCGTCTCAAAAAAAAAAAAAAAAAAAAAAAAGACATGGTGATTGTAGTTAGCAGTGTATACAAGGTAATCTTTCTATTACACAGATCTAGTGTTTTCTCCTCTAATGCATTCTATTAACAATCTAGAGTCAATGGAACATTCAGATTTAGGGCGACACTAAAGGAATGACAGAATTAAATTATGGTATCAAATAAACTTTTGCAACCAGTTTTGAGACAGCTATAATTTTTTTTTTTTTTTTTTTTTGAGGAAAGGTTTGCTCTGTCCCTCATGCTAGAGTGCAATGGCACAATCATGGCTCACTGCAACCTCCACCTCCTGGGTTCAAGTGATTCTCGTGCCTCAGCCTCCTGAGTAGCTGAGATTGCAGGCCTGCACCACCACGTCCAGCTAATTTTTTATATTTGTAGTAGAAATGGGGTTTCACCATGTTGGCTAGGCTGGTCTAGAACTCCTGAGCTCAAGCAATCTGCCTGCCTCGGCCTTCCAAAGTGCTGGAATTACAGGTGTGAGCCACCGTGCCTGGCCAGACAGCTGTAATTTTAAAAGATAACCATTTTTGGTGGCTCATGTCTGTAATCACAGCACTTTGGGAGCCCGAGGTGGGGGGGATCAACCAAGATCAGGTGTTCAAGACCAGTCTGACCAACATGGAGAAACCCCGTTTCTACTAAAAATACAATATTAGCTGGGCGTGGTGGCATATGCCTGTAATTCCAGCTACTCAGGAGGCTGAGGCAGGAGAATTGCTTGAACCTGGGGAGGCTGAGGTTGCAGTGAGCCGAGATCAAGCCAATGTCACTCCAGCCTGGGTAACAGAGCAAAACTCTGTCTAAAAAAAAAAAAAGATCATTTTAGGAACTTAAGATCAAATTCAATATGAAAAACTCAAAATCTTTCAGTTTAGTTCTAGAGAAATGGCTAGTCATATGGCATCTTCCCGCATATTCTTGCTCAAAACTTCAGATTCATCCTTGGTGCTCACTCCATATTAACTGGAGCTCTGTCCAGCCCCCTTTTTATACTGGAATACTTTGCTCGCCCTGCTTTACTTGTGTGTGTCTGTCCCATTGCGGCTGTCCATAAAGTCTTCCTGTCTCCCCTGAGACCAAACTTGGGGACAGCAGGAATTGCAGTCTTTACTTCCTCTCTGTCTTCCCCATAAGCCCATCAACATGTTAGCACCCAGAAGTGCGTAACTGCTGTCACTGAGTGTATTTCTTTTTTTTTTTGAGACGGAGTTTCGCTCTTGTTACCCAGGCTGGAGTGCAATGGCGCGATTTCGGCTCACCGCAACCTCCGCCTCCTGGGTTCAAGCAATTCTCCTGCCTCAGCCTCCCAAGCATCTGGGACTACAGGCGTGCGCCACCATGCCCAGCTAATTTTTTGTATTTTTTAGTAGAAACGGGGTTTCACCATGTTGACCAGGATGGTCTCGATTTCTTGACCTCGTGATCCACCCGCCTCAGCCTCCCAAAGTGCTGGGATTACAGGCTTCAGCCACTGCGCCCGGCATACTGAGTGTATTTCTGACCTTCCAGTTTGCTGCAACGTTCTTCCAATGTCAACACTTTCTGCCGATCCTCTTCCCATGAAAGCAGCTGTTGCTGGTGCACTGCAACCATATCATTGAGCTCTTTATCTCGATCTTTCAGCTCTCCAATAAGCAACTGCAGCTCCTTCCGTTGTTTCTCAATAGTGGAAATCTCAACTTCTGACCCGATGTTCTAAACATAGAAAGCGGTTTCACATCAAAATAGAATGAAATCAATTACAAATCAGCCAAAATCCATTTTCCAAATAAGTATATCTTCTTTTGCTGCCAATTCTAAGTAGTTCAATTTTTTTTTTTTTGAGACAGAGTCTAGCTCTGTCGCCAGGTGCCAGGCTGGAGTGCAGTGGCACGATCTCAGCTCACTGCAACCTCGCCTCCTGGGTTCAAGCAATTCTCCTGCCTCAGCCTCCTGAGTAGCTGGGACTACAGGCATGCACCACCACGCCCAGCTAAATTTTGTATTTTTTAGGAGAGACGGGGGTTTCACCATGTTGGCCAGGATGGTCTTGATCTCTTGACCTCATGATCCGCCGGCTTTGGCCTCCCAAAGTGCTGGGATTACAGGTAGTAGCCACCGCGCCCAGCCTCAATTAAGTTTTTTTTTTTTTCTTTTTTTTTTTTTTTTTTTTTTTTGAGACGGAGTTTTCGCTCTTGTTACCCAGGCTGGAGTGCAATGGCGCGATCTCGGCTCATCGCAACCTCCGCCTCCTGGGTTCAGGCAATTCTCCTGCCTCAGCCTCCTGAGTAGCTCGGATTACAGGCACGTGCCACCATGCCCAGCTAATTTTTTTTTATTTTTAGTAGAGACGGGGTTTCACCATGTTGACCAGGATGGTCTCGATCTCTCGACCTCGTGATCCACCCACCTCGGCCTCCCAAAGTGCTGGGATTACAGGCTTGAGCCACCGCGCCCGGCCTTTTTTTTTTTTTCAATTAAGTTTTAAGTTAATAACACAGCATTAAAAGATTATGTATACTTAAAACATACTCAAGTTAAGACCTATGCACTCTACCTCTCTACAATTTTCTGTCATGCCACACATACCATGCCTAAAAAGTGGGACTGCAGCCGGGCGCGGTGGCTCACGCCTGTAATCCCAGCACTTTGGGAGGCTGAGGCAGGTGGATCACGAGGTCAAGAGATCGAGACCATCCTGGTCAACATGGTGAAACCCCGTCTCTACTAAAAATACAAAAAATTAGCTGGGCATGGTGGCGCATGCCTGTAATCCCAGCTACTCAGGAGGCTGAGGCAGGAGAATTGCCTGAACCCAGGAGGCAGAGGTTGCGGTGAGCTGAGATCGCGCCATTGCACTCCAGCCTGGGTAATAAGAGTGAGACTCCGCCTCAAAAAAAAAAAAAAAAAAAAAAAAAGTGGGGCTGCTTCTAAAACTCACTGGGTAAGCAAATAAACCTATTTCTGCACTTTTTCACCTTTTGCCAAAAATGCTTTTCTCTACCAATCAGTAACATTATCCCCAACCTTGCCCCAGCAATTAGAGTAACCAAGTACACATAAACATGAAATAGTGGCCAGGTGCAGTGGCTCACGCCTGTAATCCCAGCACTTTAGGAGGTCAAGGTGGGCGGATCACCTGAGGTCGGGAGTTTGAGACCAGCCTGGCCAACATGGTAGAACCCTGTCTCTATGAAAAATACAAAAATTAGTTCAGTGTGATGGCACATGCCTGTAATCCCAGCTACTTGGGAGGCTGAGGAAGGAGAACTGCTTGAACTCAGGAGATGGAGGTTGCAGTGAGCCGAGATAGTGCCACTGTACTCCGACCTACGTAACAAGAGCAAAACTCCATTTCAAACAAACAAACAAAAAAACATGAAATAGTTACTGTGCAAATGTAAATGATTCTCACTAAAGAACAGGAATTTTAAGCTGGGCACGGTGGCTCACGCCTGTAATCCTAGCACTTTGGGAGTCCGAGGCGGGCAGATCACGAGGTCACAAGATCGAGACCATCGTGGACCACATGGTGAAAGCCCATCTCTACTAAAAATACAAAAATTAGCTGGGCGTGTTGGCATATGCCTGTAGTCCCAGCTACTCAGGTGGCTGAGGCAGGACAATTGTTTGAACCCAGCAGGCAGAGGCTGCAGTAAGCTAAGATCATGCCACTGGCACTCCAGCCTGGGCAACAGAGCGAGACTGTGTCTCAAAAACAAAACAAAACAACAAAAAAAGGAATTTTAGTCTATAAAAAGAAAATTATAGTGTTCAATATTTATGACAACTACAACATCTAAGGCATCTATATATACTCAATCAATCAAGGACAATTTAATATTGTAAATTGTCCAAATATAATATACCTAATTAAAAGCCAAATTCCGTAAGTAAATTTTTCATGTGTACCCAAAGACAATAGTATAATAAACTCCCATATACTCAGCACCTAGGTTCTACCATTATCAAGATTTTGCTATAGCTGCTTCAATTTCCTTTTCTTTTCATTGATGAAAAAGTACCATTTCACCCTTACATACTTCAGTATGATCTCTAAAAATGAATATTTCTTATATAACCATGACACCATTTTTATACCTAACACTATTATCTATTAAAACAATAATTCCTTTTAAGTATACAGCATTTTAAAGTCTAGTGCACTAAAGCTGGTCTGACCAAATTGTGATCCCAGAATTAGCCACTTAGTGGCTACATAACCTTGGACAAGTTACTTAACTTCTCTAAGCATTAGTTTCCTCACCTGTAAAATGACAGCAACAGCAATTTTTTTTTAAAGACGGAGTCTTGCTCTGTCACCCAGGCTGGAGTGCAGTGGCATGATCTCGGCTCACTGCAACCTCTGTCTCCCAGGTTGAAGCGATTCTCCTGCCTCAGCCTTCCAAGTAGCTGGACTTACAGGCACCTGCCACCAGGCCTGGCTAATTTTTTGTATTTTTAGTAGAGACGGGGTTTCCCCATGTTGGCCAGGCTGGTCTCGAACTCCCAATCTTGTGATTCACCCACCTCCTCCCAAAGTGCTGGGATGACAGGCATGAGCCACCGCGCCCTGGCCTGCAACAGCTTTTTAACATCTTGGAGTGGAGAAGATTAAACAAGACAAAATCTGTAAAATACTGAGCACAGTAATTGCTCAACAAACATCAACTCTCAATAACACAGTAAACCACATTTCAAATCATGGTGCTGTCCCTGCCCATGAAATAAAGGTGGTACTTTAATAGAGTTCCACCTTAAAGACAGTAATTAAAGGTTCACCAGAGGCCCTTTGTACCTCCTTACTGCTTTTTGAAAAATAAGATTTGTAAATAAACAAGAATAATGAGGTTGGGCACAGTGGCTCATTCCTGTAATCTCAGTGCTTTGAGAGGCAGTGGTGGGCAGATCACTTGAGTTTGGGAGTTCGACACCAGCCTGGCTAACATGGTGAAACCCCATCTCTACTAAAAATACAAAAATCAGCTCGGCATGGTGGTGGGCACCTGCAGTCCCAGCTATTAGGAAGGCTGAGGCGGGAGGATCACTTGAACCTAGGAGGTGGAGGTTGCAGTGAGCCGACATTGCGCCACTGCACTCCAGCCCTGGGGACAGAGCCAAACCCTGTCTCAAAAATACATAAAGAAACAAGAATGATGATAAATTACAGTTACTAGTTTTTGTTTTTGTTTTTGAGACGGAGTCTCACTCTGTTGCCCAGGCTGGAATACAGTGGTGCGATCTCGGCTCACTGCAATCTCAGCCCCCGGGGTTCAAGTGATTCTCCTGCCCCAGCCTCCAGAGTAGATGGGATTACAGGCGCCAGCTACCGCGCCTGACTAATTTCTGTATTTTTAGTAGAGACGGGGTTTTGCCATCTTGGCCAGGCTGGTCTTGAACTCCTGACCTTGTGATCTGCCCACCTCAGCCTCCCAAAGTGCTGGGATTACAGGCATGAGCCACCGTGCCCGACCTAGTACTAGTCTTAACACGGCAAATGGAATTTGGAGTCAAGGGATTTCAAGTCTCGAAGCTTGAATTCCAGTGTTGGGTTAGCCCCTCATTTGTGCATTCAACAAATAATTTATTGAGCACCAGTGGCTGGGCCCCAGCACATTGCTGAAAAAACGCGCGCCTTGAATGAGGAGACCTTCCAAACAGGCTTTGTGTGAGCAACATGGCTGTTTATTCACCTGGGTGCAGGTGGGCTAAGGCGGAAAAGGGCATTAGCAAAGGGCAGTGGGATAGGAGTTGGTTTTATAGGTTTGGGTAGTTTTTTGGGGGGCGGGGGTGTTGCAGAGTAAGTTACAGTGGTGGGGGGTAGGGGCAAGGAGTATCCAAGTTCAGTTACAACGGCAGAGTTGGGTGAGAGGTATTTACATGATCATAAGAACAGTTACATGGCAGGGTTGGGTGAGGGGCTTGCGGCGAAGCTCCGCTGGGCGATCAGGGACAATGGCGAACGCAGGCAGCGCGGGTGGGAGCCTTCAGCCGAGGCAAGCAGGACTTCAGACTTTCAGACTCCAGGCTTGCATACGGAGACCCGACACACGCCAGGCAAGGAGCACATGTTCCACGCCAGGAAAGCAGGCAGTAAGCCGAGTATACAAAGGCAGGTCGTCTTACACTGACGGACGCGACCCTGGGGCAAGCGCACTTCCAGACTTTTCTGTACAGTGGAGTTGTGAGAGAGCTCCTTCCTCCACTGGCCAGGGTGTGTGAATTAAGGGCACCCAGCGAGGTGTATGGGAAAGCAGCTCCCCAGAGGCGAATCGTCCTCCTTAAACAGTAAGCACCGGGCACGCGCTACTCTTCGGCCTGTACTAAATAACAAGGTGTTACTGGGTTAAGGAAACGGTCGACGCTGTTTTCCTCTATGTACAGTGCATCGTTTCACATTTTAAGCAGACACCGTTCTTGAGAAGCAACCTAGATTTCAGCCAATCTGCACCGTTCCCGCGGCGCCCAGCCGCGCCCGGGAGGAACCGCCGCTCACCTGGCGCCCGACGAGGAAGGCGGCCGAAGGGTTCATAGGGGTTTCCTCCGCCAGCGGAGAAGGCCGGTGTGGACGGCGTCACCTTAGAAACGCCATCGGTGCGCCGGCCCCGAGCGGCTGGGGCGAGCCGGGAGGCCTGGAGCCCCGTGCCCCCGGCCGGGCCCCGCCCGGCACCCCAACCGTCTGCCCGGCGTCCACGCGGCGTGAGTCCGCCAGGGCTCAGGGCTCCCCCCAGGGTTTCCGGGCCGCAGCCCCACCACGCTGGTGGGCACTGTTCTTCCACCTCGGAGACTGGGGGCTCCCAACTGGCCCAGGCTGAGTACGGACGCTTTTTGCCCACGCTCGAGGCTCCGGCACTGGAAGGCCTGGAAGAACTGGCTACTCACCATTACCCAGGGAGTGAAGCAGCGAATAAAGGCTGTTGCGCCGCCCGCAGCATCCTGGTTTATGACATTTGAGTTGCTCACTTCCGTATATAACATCTTCCCCCTAATAACCGTGAGCTCGGCGGTGCTCGCTCCTGTGTACCTGACTCTAAGAACAGGACCTGACACTCGCATGCGTGGAGGCAGAGCCCCAGGCCACCCTAGGGCCTCTGATACTTTAAACCAAGAATCGCAGATAAAGAGGGAAAAATTTATTTTGGGGGGGCTCCTGAAAAGCAATGAGAAGAACCATGGTACTTTGTCATGACAAAATCTACCATATTCTGGGTTGAATCTCAGCTTTTTCACCTGTCCTTCCATAGTCACCTCTTCAACCACCTTTCACTCTTCCTAAGATGTGGGAACTGGACTAGGGAAAAATAAGGCTTATCACACTTCAGCCCTGGCTGCCCATCCCTGACTGCTTAACCCATTAGACAGCAAGATGAGTTACTAAATACAGTCTTACAGGGTTTCAACTTTACTTTTTGGTTGAATATGAAATAGCAAAACATGCCCTTGTGTTCAAAAAAGACAATCTGAAAATGGAAAAACAAAATTAAGGTTTCTTACTTTGAAGCTTTACTGATAGGTTTATGTTCAGGAGACAAAGGCAATGTCTTAGAATTTAAAATCAAGAAAGCCGGGCATGGTGGCCTGTAATCCCAGCACTTTGGGAGGCCAATGTGAGAGGATCTCTTTAGCTCAGGAGTTTAACACCAGCCTGGGCAACATGGTGAAACCCCGTCTCTAAAAAACGCCGTTTTCTTCGTTTCTTTTCAGACAGAGTCCCGCTCTTGTTGCCAAAGCTGGAGTGCAATGGCACGATCTCAGCTCACTGCAACCTCTGATTCCTGCGGAGCTCAAGCGATTCTCCTGCCTCAGCCTCCTGAGTAGCTGGGATTACAAGTGCCTGCCACCATGCTGGGCTACCTTTCTGCATTTTTAGTAGAGATGGGTTACACCATGTTGGCCAGGCTGCTCTCAAACTCCTGACCTCAGGTGATAGGGCCATCTTGGCCTCCCAAACTCCTGGGATTACAGGCTGGAGCCACTCCACCTGGCCAAAAAAAAAATTTTTTTTTTAAGTTAACTGGGTGTGGTGGTGCACTCATGTGGTCTCAGCTACTCAGGAAGCTGAGATAGGAGGATCACTTGAGCTGGGAGATGCACAATGCAATGAGCTGTGATCATGCCACTGCATTCCAGCCTGACCAAAAGAGACTCTGACTCAAAAAACAAAAACCAAAACCAAATAGCCAATAAACACAAAAAGGTGGTCTACTTACCTGATCATCAGAGAAATGCAAAAAATAAAGCAAATTCTGAATGTTGCTAGCAGGTGACTGTGCAGCAAATCTTGGTGGTGATAAGATGTAAAGGAATGTGGGTTGAAGGTCAATTTTTGAAGTAAGGATCGTTTTAATTCACATGCTTCTTAGGTTTCACCATTGTAGGACTTAGTATTTTTCTAGGAAGTCCTCAAGTGCCACTGTTCACCAAGCAACCATGTGCAACACTCAGGTAAAAATACATGTACAGGCTGAGTGCAGTTGCTCATGCCTGTAATCCCAGCACTTTGGGAGGCCGAGGTGGGAGAACAGCTTGAGCTCAGGAGTTTGAGACCAGCCTGGACAACATAGGGAGATCCCCATCTCTATGAAAAATGTAAAAATTAGCTGGGTATGGGAGCATGTGCCTGTGGTCTCAGCTATTCTGGAAGCGGGAAGATCGCTTGAGCCTGGCGGTCAAGGCTGCAGTGAGCTGTGATCATGCCACTCCACTCCAACCTGGGAAACAGTGAGACCCCGTCTCAAAAATAAATAAAATTGTGTGCATCGAGGCTAGTAAGAAATTAGGCTTGATTATGGTTCATAAATAACTGAATATGGTACGAGCATTATGACTAGGTGCAAATTAAAAATCTAATTTTACCTTCGCTCTCCACAGGTTTTCTTTAAAACAAACAAACAATTTAAAGACAATATATAATTTTTGTAAAATGACAGAAGTGGGCTGGTGGCCCATGGTGGCTCACACCTGTAATCCCAGCACTTTGGGAGGCTGAGGCGGGTGGATCACCTGAAGTCGGGAGTTTGAGATCAGCCTGCTCAACATGGAGAAACCCCCTCTACTAAAAATATAAAATTAGCTGGCCGTAGTAGCACAAGCCTGTAATCCCAGCTACTGGGGGCGCTGAGGCGGGAGAATCGCTTGAACCCGTAGGTAGAGGTTCCGGTGAGCCGAAATCGCGCCATTGCACTCGTCTGGGCAGCAACAAGAACGAAACTGTCTCAAAAAAAAAAACAAAAACAAAAATGACAGAAGTGAAAGCTACAAGAATTACACTGCATCTGATTTTATACTCACAGTCTAAGCCAAACTGAAGTTCTGAATGAACTCTTCCCAATCTATTTGATTTCTTAAAGGAATTTCATAAAAAATAATGACAGGAACTAAAAGGAAAAATTCATCTTTAAAACAGTAATTTATTTCACACCTGTAATTCCAATACTTTGGGAGGGCAAGGCAAGCAAATCACGAGGTCAGGAGTTGGAGACCAACTTGACCAACATGGTGAAACCCCGTCTCTATTAAAAAATACAAAAAGTAGCAAGGCGTGGTAGTGTGCACCTGTAACCCCAGCTTATTTAGGAGGCTGAGACAGGAGAATCATTTGAACCTGCGAGGCAGAGGTTGTAGTGAGCCAAGTTCACTTCATGGCACTCAAGCCTGGGTGACAGAGTGAGACTCTGTCTTAAGAAAAAAAAGTGATTTATCAACTTTTAAACTAAGAGAAAGCTACCAGACTGGCTTTTATGTAATAATAAAAACAAGTATCACTTGTCAGCATCTATTTTTAAAAATGAATGAAATACTCAGCAAAACTACATGCAAAAAGTATTTGTATTAAAAGTTGCCAGTTTAATCATGGAAAATCTTTTATAAGGTTGCTTAAAGGTTCACTTTTTTACTAAAATTAGATTATAAGAATGTGTAAATTCCATTTTTAAACTATTAATACTTTTTTTTTTTTGAGACCAGGTTTCACTCTGTTGCCCAGGTTGGACTGCAGTGACGTGATCTCGGTTCACTGCAGCCTCAACTTTCCAGGCTCAAATGATCCTCCCACCTCAGCCTCCCAAGAAGCTGAGAATTCAGGCACATGCCACCATGCCTGGCTAATTTTTGTATTTTTTGTAGGTACAGGGTCTTGGCAGGTTGCCCAGACTGGTTTGTGAGTTCAAGTGATACTCCCACCTCAGTCTCTTAAAGTGCTGGGATTACAGAGGTATGTCAACGCAGCTTGGCCCTAATTAATTAGTACATTTTAATCAGTGATTAGACCATGTTGCATTTTAAATACGGTTTTAAAAAAATGATTCAGACACATTATACATAAGGACAATTTTAATCCTGCATTTTCCTGTAGTAACATCCACTGCTGGCTATCTACGGATTGAAACTGCATTTGCTAAGAACTGTGAACATGAAGAAACTTTACACGAAGTCACATGTTGATACAGGCACACAGACATCTTCCAGCACCAACAGAACACATACCAGATAGTCTCAATGGATAAATTTGCTTCACCAGTAGTTCTATTTAGTAAAATTCACAGTTAATGCAGAATTTCATTTTTCAATTTTACATCTTTATTACACGTTTTCTAATACTTTATTTAAAAAAAACTCATTCAAGACTGTAATTTGCATGGCAATAAACAATGGTTTCATGGGTTCTAAGTTTCTTAAAAGTGTCCACAGAAATTTAAAACACCACAAGTCTTCTTTCCAATTTGCAGCACCTGACTTAAAGTTTAAATTCATCTAATCCATCATTAAAACGGTCATTTTTCTCTTGTGAGAAGACACGTTTCAATTGCCGTTTCCAGGATGATATATTGGACATGGGTGCACATTTTTAATTGGTTAGCAGAATTTTACTCACACACTTTATAGCCAGAATAAGAACCTCTAGCCTCTCTGAATGGCCTTCCACTCACAACAATGATGATGATAAAAGTCTAAAATTATGATGATAAATTTCTAAAATAAATGTCTGGGATGCCCCCACTTGACATTACCAAACATGTTTCCAAGTAATCTTAGAAAATAGGATTATTTAAACATATGCATAATATTCTACCACACAATGCACCATCACTTCTTTAACCATTTTCCAATTGTTCATTTATAACATTTGCAATTTTTTATTATAAATAATATTGTGATGAATACTTTCATCCGTAAGTTTTATGCAAGGCTGATTATTTCTTCTAATGTCTTCTAGTATCAAAGAAGTGGCTTACTGGTTCAAACAGTGCACATACATGGTTTTAAGGCTTTTAGTATACTTTACCAAATAATATCCAGAATAGCTCGAACAATTCCTACCAACAGTTATTGTGCCCATAGGGTGGACTTCGTAACAACAAAGCAAATTCAACCACCAATCTATTAGATTCTCACACATCTCAAAACTATCACATCAAAGAAGCAAGGAAACATATTACTGGTGAGGAAGCCAAATTGAAACTCTTAAAAAAATCACTCAGCTTTAGATCAGTAAAATAATCAACAAAAATGCTCCCCACAAAAAGTATACTGGGTTTTTCAAAAAATTTAAAAAAAGATAAAGAGAAAGTCAGGCTGGGCACTGTGGCTCACACCCAGCACTTTGGGAGGCGAAGGCGGGCAAATCACAAGGTCAGGAGTTTGAGATCAGCCTGGCCAACATGGTGAAACCCTGTCTCTACTAAAAATACAAAAAATTAGCCAGGCGTGGTGGTGGGTGCCTGTAATCCCAGCTACTTGGGAGGCAGAGGCAGGAGGATCGCTTGAACCCGGGAGGCGGAGGTTGCAGTGAGCCGAGATCCCACCACTGCACTCCAGCTGGGTGACAGTACAAGACTCCATCTCAAAAAAAAAAAAAAAAAAAAAAAAGAGAGAGAAAGAAAGAGAAAGTCAGTACCAAATGACCAGAATTTTTTATTTGACTAAATCTATTCATGTATGAGCAATGACAGTCTCCCCTGTTTATTTCACTTTGGCAATAAAAAAACAAGCAGCCTTGTACAGAACAGTGAAAATGCCAAGGACGAGGGCAGTCTACAGTTTCACTGTAGAATAAATATATATATATATATATTTTTTAAAGGCCTCTCTCCCTTTGGCCATATCAACTCTCAGTTCAGGCCATTAAATACAAATTTTCAAATTCACTTCTTCACTTCTCCAAGATCTTCGATGCTGTCATCATCTACCTATAAAACACAATAATTTTATCTCATGAGTTGTGGTTGCAAATAAGAAAAAATGGAAGCAATTTCCTCTAAATCTTATTTCTAGAGATGTATGTATTCCATGTACTCACCTCTGGCCATTTTTCCTGAATGACATCAATTATGTCATCTGTAAAGTCTCCCTGAATGATAATTTCATCCTCTCCTGTTACTGAGGCACCACAGGAGAATTTCTGAGCAAAAAATCTTTGTGCTTCTTTAAGATCAATTTCTATTTTTTTAAAAAAAGAAAGAGCAAGAACTGTAACTGAAACTGTACAAAGATGTTTTTCCATTTTGAGATTTAATCTGCATTTTGAATTCATAAAACAGATTGTTAATGGGTTTTATATTCCTTTCAGAACAATACAAACTACCATAGGCAGAGATCTTAACAATGGAATTTACACTTTCAAGGTCAAGCAAAGGTTCAATACATAAAAACAGAATCATCAGAATCATCTATACTATCCCTAACTCATATAAGACCAAAATAAATCCAGGGACATTTTTTTTTTAGAGTCTCGCATTGTCGCCCAGACTGGAGTGCAGTAGCTCCATCTTGGCTCACTGCAACCTCCATCTCCCGAGTTCAAGCAATTCTCCTGACTAAGCCTCCCGAGCAGCTGGAATTATGGTCATGCAACCACCATGCCTGGCTAATTTTTGCATTTTTAGTACAGACGGGGTTTCACCATGTTGGTCAAGCTGGTCTCAAACTCCTGTTTCTCAGGTGATGGGTCCACCTGAGCCTCCTCAAGTGCCAGGATTACAGGTGTGAGCCACCGTGCCCAGCACAGGGACACATTAATTGCAAACATTACATATGTATTTCCAAGTAGGAATCAAGTTCTTCCAAACTCCTTTTAAAAAAAGAAAAATTTACAGAAGAGAAACAACCTTAATATTTATAAAGAGGTCCACTGAATGTTTTTTTCTCTCTCTCTTTTTTTTTTTTTTTGAGACAGATTCCCACTCTGTCACCCAGGCTGGAGAAGTGCAGTGGCACAATCTTGGCTCATTGCAGTCTCCGCCTCTTGGGTTCAAGCAATTCTCCCACCCCAGCCTCCTGAGTAGCTGGAATTATAGATGCCCACCACCATGCCCGGCATTTTTTTTTTTTTTTTTTGAGACGGGGTCTTGCTCTGTTGCCAGGCTAGAGTGCAGTGGTGCAATCTTGGCTCACTGCACCTCTACCTCCAAGATTCAAGTAATTCTTCTACCTCAGCCTCCTGAGTAGCTGGGACTTCAGGCACATGGCACCACACCCAGTTAATTTTTTCTATTTTTAGTAGCAAAGGGGTTTGTTTCAGCATGTTAGCCAGGATGGTCTTGATCTCCTGACCTCGTGATCCAGCCACCCCGGCCTTCCAAAGTGCTGGGTTTACAGGTATGAACCACCACACTAGACCTTTCTTTTTCTTTTATTTTCTTTCTTTCTTTTTTAAGGTTAGTCAAGTGAAGCAGTGGGAATGGAGAAGGAACAAAGAAATCTGTCACTGGTTGTGATCAATTAGTTGTAAACACCACTGTACTAGGACCAACCTATTGAATGTTAAATCTGTGTTGTCTTACAAAGGGATCACAGTTTAGATTTCCACCCAGTTTCACTACTCATTCAAGGCTTCCAGGAACTGAGGGGCTCTAAAGCAGGTACATTCAGCCACCTTCCTCACCTTCTGCTGTCATTCCCAGAGGGGATGAGCCATTTTGCAACCTTCTGCCACCACACCTGCAGACGGTAGAGGAGCAGCACTGCCTGCCTTCAAAGGGAATCCTACCCAGCCCTCCTCATCCTACATCAAATATGCCCAAGCAGGAATTCCAGAAAGTAAAAAGTCCCGTCTATAAAAGATTTAGACATTTCTCCAAAATTTGATTTTGAAGCTACAGTTAGAAATGTAAAATGTATCTTCCTAGCAAAAACAGACCTGTGAAGTTCTCATATGTGAGAGAGAGAGAGAGAAAGAGAAAGAGAAAAAAATAGTTCACACATTTTAAACATACTTAAGCCTGAACTCACCAAAAGTTGCAAGGCCACACACTCTTGTCACATATTTCTTTTTTGCTCTGGGAATTTTGGCTATAGTAACCTTTTGTGGTACAGTCTTCTTTTTTTGTTTTATTTGACCCCTTCCACCTTTATTTATTAGGAAAGAGCTTGGCATTAGTTGTTTTGTTTTTAACATAATAACAGCATACTGTCTTTAAATTTATTAATTTTCAAAAGGTTTAAGTTTCTTTTTCTCTAATACAAAATTAATAAATACATGCAGGTATTCATTCAATAAACATTTATTAAGTACCTACACTATGTGCCCAGTACTGGGCTAAGCGCTGAGGACACAAAGATGAACAAAATAGAGCCCCTGCCCTCCAGAGACTCACAGTCTATTGAAGGGAGTTAAAAAAAAAAAAATTACAGCAACCTGATATATACAATAATAGGATCCAAGAATAAGGCTTTATGACAGCTTTGTAGAGGAACAACTTACTCTACCTCCAGAAGACATAGAAAGTTTCCTAGAGGAAGTAACACCTAGGTGGAGTTTTGAAGAATAAGGAAAGGTTCAGTTAAAGGGAAAGAAGCTGGAGAGGCATAAGAAAGAACATTCCAGGGAAAGGAAACAAGTACAGAGATAAGAAAAGGCGTTATATTTGGGAACTTCACTTGTCTTGATTGAAGGATGCTTATGAATATGTAGCAGATGAAGCCAAAACATTATATAGCAGTCACTGGATATCTGTGAAGAGTAGGACTGATAGAAAGGCCACTACAGAGGCCCTGCATGAGCTCTACAGAGGCAGAAATTAAAATCTAAACCAAAGCAGTGCCAACAGTAATGGTCACTAGGCATAGACAGGAGAGGAGAGAGGAGAAAGAACAGAATCTATAACTGGCTAAAGGGAAATAGAGAATGTAAGATGGTTCTCAGGGTTCTAGCTTAGATGACTGAATAAATTGTGTTGTCACTAACCAAAATGGAGAAAAAGAAAACAAGTCAACTTGGGACTTGAGACTCAGTAAGCTTAATTTCCAAAGTACAGTGTTTGAGGTGCTTCTGGGACCAAGCACACTTCTGGGCTAGAGACACAGGCCAAATCCAGAGGTACATATTTGGGAACTTTAAGTGTATAGTGGGCAGCAGAAGTTAAGGATGTGAGAGAATCATCCAACAAGAACATGCAGAATGAGAAGGTAAGAGGGCCTAGGACAGAATCCTGAAAAACACCTAACTTTTAAAGGACAGAGGAATAAAAGTCTGCACAGAAGACTAAGGAGGAGCGATAGGAGAGCTAGGAAGGAACAGAAACCAAGGAGGGACAATGTTTCAGGAAAGAGGGAGTGCATATGCATTTATTATTTAGCAATAACCAAGCCACTGCTGACCCTCATCAGAACTGCAGTAGCCAGGAAGTCAGGTTAAGATGAATTCAGGAGGAGTGAACAGTGAGCCACAGAACAGAAGGGAGGATAGTGAGTCTGGCCTTAGTAAAGAAATCTGGCTAAGGGAAGGAGAGGGATAAGGTAAAGAAAGACATGAGCTTTGGAGAAAGTTTTTTTTTTTTTTTTTTTTTTAATTTAAGATGCAAAGTCCTGGAAATATTTTTAAGTGAATTTTAGTCACAGGGGAGAATAATAAATGAAGAAACAGGTGGGTACAGGATCCACAGCACCAGGAGTTGGTTTGAGAAGAAGGAGTGAGTTAAGTGTATGCAACAATTGTAAAACAAAGTTTTCAACTGAGCTATCAGAAGATAAAATCTTTCATATAAATGTCCTCACTCTACTTAAATAGAAGACACAGGAATTTTAGCTGGCTGGCTGTTTCTTATATACAAACAGGGCAAATAAGCATGTTTTCCTAGGTCCAATTTACTAACAAAGCCCAAATCATACCACATCCAACCATGATCCTGAGACTATGAGTATGTGCCCCTCTGTATGATATACATGGGGAATTACAATAACAGGTACATGGTATTCACTTTGGGAACCTTCCCCTTTTTGTAAGAGATGAAGTCTTACTATGTTGCCCAGAATAGAGTGCAGTGGCTATCTGCAAGAACAATCATTGCACACTACAGCCTTGAACTCCTGGGCTTCAGCGATCCTCCTGCTTCAGCCCCCCAAGAAGCTGGGACTACAGGCACCCACCATTGTGCCTAGCTTTGGGAACCCTTTTAATTACTTACATCTTCTATCACAGGGAAGGCATGATTGTACAAATCAAGATATGAATTTAGGGCTTACCTCTCTTCTGTTTTTTCTTCTCTTCTTCTTCCCCTGCTGTTCCTTGACCCTCGCTAATTCCAGTTTCTTGTTTGGGTGAATTTTCTAGATATAAAAATGAAATACAAAAGCATGAACATTATTTCATGTTGTTAAAAAAAAAGAAATCACCTTTGAGCAACCTCATATACAAATAAGGCATCTTACCAACAGCTGAGCATGACATTTGTAAAGCAACTGATTAAACTGCTGGATTCCTATTCAAGTCTAGTTTTAAAGTCATTATGGTAAATGTACAGTAACACAAGAGAAAACAGTCTTTGATATGTGAGGGCTGAGATTTTGAGCCAGAGGAAAGGAACATAAAACGCTTCGGCTCTGCAGGAGTGTTCTAGCACCTAAACATACTAATTTTGTTAACATCTGGATGAGAAGAGCTCTCCACACCCTCAGTCAGAGGCTATCCAAGGAAGGTCCCGTTCAGGGCCAACCATGTAGACTGAATATAACAACAGACTTGAGGGTTCTTATCTAACCACTGACAGTGACGAAGTAGCTACCAGCCCAAAGGGAATTAATCAAGTTGGGGTTCTGTGTGTCACAGAAATCACCTGAAAGTCAAGGAGCAATGAGTAGGGGTAGCACTAGGTGTCTCTGAGCAGGCTTGTTCCCAGACCAGGCTTTCTCTTCTTCCGGCTACCGCCTTCATTTTTACCAATCTTGCAAGAGAAGCCATCAATATGAGCAAATTGAGGAATTCTGTTTCTCCATAGTCTTCCCATTTCTGGCAATGGCAATTCCATTCTTCTAGTTGCTTAAACCAAAACCCAGATGCCGCTTTTATTCCCACCCTACACCCAAAACTAAAAAAATCCTGTCAGCTCTACCTTCAAAATATACTCCTATCTGACCACTTTTCACCACCTCCCCACTACCATTCTGATCTAAGTCATCACAAGAGTCTCTTATCTGGTCTCCCGTGGCTTTTCTGCCTGTGCCCTCTTTTGACTTTTTTTTTTTTTTTTTTTTTTTTTTTTTAAGACAGGGTCTCGCTCTGTTGCGCAGGCTGGAGTGCCTCAATCTGCCAGGATCAAGCAATCCTCCTGCCTCAGCCTCCCAAGTAGCTTAGGCTACAGGCATGTGCCACCATGCCCAGATAATTTTTGCATTTTTTTGTAGAGACAGGGTTTTATCACGTTGCCCAGACTGGTCTCAAACTCCTGGACTCTAGCGATTCACCTGCCTTGGCCTCTGAAAAGTGCTGGGATTAAAGGTGTGAGCCACCACTCCCGACCTCTTTGGTCTGTTCCTACCAGAGCAGCCTAAGTAATGCTGCTGAAACAAGTCAGACCTTATCACTCTTCTGCTTAAACTCCTCCACGAGCTCCTCATCTAAGAGCAAAAGCCAAGACTTGGTTCACAATGCCCTGCCCAATGTGGTCCACTCTGACATCATATTAAACTCTTCGCCAGTCCTTCAATTAGCTCCAGTTACAAAGACTGCCTCGCGGTTTCCTGAATATACTAGGAGAGCTTCTGCTCAGGGCCTCCTCAGGCTGTGTCCACTGCCTAGAATCGTTCTTCTGCCAGATACCCAAATGACTCATTCCTTCAGTTCCAAAGGTCTTTAATCAACTGCTACCTTTTCGGCAAAATCTCTGGGTACTACCTAAAATTTCAAATTCCTTCCCACCAATTCTTACCTCCGCCTTTCCTGCTTATTACTGCTCCATACTACATGTTTTACTTATTGCATTTGTCTCCCTTTCTAGAATGTAATTGCCACAAGGGTAGGAAATCTTTTATTTACTGGCTTATCCTCAGAACCCGAAACTGTGTGTAGCATATAGTATGCTTACAATAAAAGTCAATATATATTTGCCCCTAAATCATTTTCTTTAAGAAAGTTGATATTCTGACCTATCCTATCTCAGAGAGAACTTAAACAGCTAACAGAACTAAATGTTAATTCTGTAATATCCTACTAAAGGGGGGCTTTTGTATCTTCAGAATAATGCCATACATGCATTTGTCTCAGGTACAGAAGTTTAACACAAGAAAAAAAATGTTCATACCTACAGTAAGTTTTGCAAATTCATTTGGAAAATTCTTCTCTAACCATTGTCTACATTTAGCAACATCAGGCATATATTCACAGTACTAGGAGAAAAATAAGAACTGAGTCACAACAAGCATTTTCAGTCAACCAATATGTTATAATTAAAAATCACTCCCTATACTTGTTAATACAAAGAAGGATAAAACAAATTACTCCCACCTGACTTCTTATCCATAGGAAATATGTATTCAACGAGGATATGTCCCATAAAAAATTAAAAAGGATCCGGTACCTCTTCACAGTAGCAATTTATTTCTTCTTCCTCCATTTCTTGCTTTGAGCACTTAAGTGTCTCATTTTCATGACTTGCTCATGGAGCCTGACTTAGAAAGTCTTACATATAATTTTTATTGCTCTTTCTTTCCTCTGCTCATTCATGTAGACTTTGGCATTAAGGTTACTCTTATTTTATTAGCTGACTACTCATAAGTTCCATGCAAAAGTCCAAACTGCACAGCCATGTGCAAAAGATGCACATGTATGATTCAAGGTCTAAATTTAGGAAAGAGTTTATAAGACCATAAAATTATCCTAAACCAAAGTTCTCTATAAAAGGTTAAAGCTTTACTATCAGATGACCAAAAATGAAAAATAAAAAAATAAAGTTCTCAAGGTAGCTTTAAAATCAAGAATAACTTCAAATACGTAAGGTGGAAAAAAAGTTAAAAGACTTACCTCTGTTGGTAATGAACAGACTGAGGAAATAAGAAGAAAACAGATTTGAAATGTTAAACCTATACGTATACACATACCCAAGGCTTATTGTTACTTTTGTATTTCAGAAAATGCTTCATTTTTACATTTTTCCTGTAAGTTTTCTGTGCCACTTTTCAAATGCTACTCTTCAGTGTTTTTGAGGTAAGAGGCACATGGTTATTTGAGATGATACTATCTTGATTTTCGTCATATAAAGAGTGTCTCCATCAGTTGATGGAACATCAAATTATGCTATTTTGTATATAACGAGGTCTTACCATAACCATTTCAGTGGGTCAAACAATTAAGCTAAGACAGGAACAATTCCCCATACAACAGAGTTTGAAGAAAACTGGTTCTTTCTTTCCTTTTCTTTGAGATATGGTCTTGCTCTGTTGCCCAGGCTGGAGTGCATGGTGAAATCATGGCTCACTGAAGCCTCCACCCCTTGGGGCTCAAGTAATCCTCCCACCTCAGCCGCCCGAGAAACCACGACTATAGGTGCACACCACCATGCCCAGCTAATTTTTGTATTTTTTGTAGAGACAAAGTATCACCATGCTGCCCAGGCTGGTCTCAAACTCCTGGGCTTAAGTGATCCAGCTACCTTAGCTTCCCAGAGTGCTGGGATCACAGGCATGAGCCTCTGTGGTGGACTGGTTATTTCTTTTGATAGTTTCATCAAAACAGCCATCACTTTTTATTCATACGAACACATTTATAAACTTCAGTAGCACTTTTACTATCATCTTTTTACAATATATTTTTCGTTTTTGTTGTTTTTTAAAAGTCAGGGTCTTACTCTATCACCCAGGCTGGAGTGTGTCTATGACTTACTGCAGCCTTGAACTCCTCAGCTCAAGTAATCCTACTGCTTCAGCCTCCCAAGTAGCTGGGACTACAAGTGTGAGCCACTATGTCCAGCTAAGTTTTTTTTATTTTTGTAGAGACAGAATCTCACTATGTTGCCAAGGCTTTTTCATGTCATGCTACTTAAGGTCATGAAAGTACAAAGCTAGAAGGAACCTTGGTTCAATCTTGTCATTTGGTGTCAGAGCCTGTACAGGCTATAATGAACTAGAAGAAATGAAACAGCTTCCAAATTTTAACTGTAATTCTAATACTGGGTCAACTGCTTATTTTGTTTTTATTTTTAAGGTTTAGAATGGAGTAGTTCAATGTGTCCAATATCCTGAGATTTCTGAGGGAGAGCAAGGTGGTATACAGGTAATCACAGCAGTTACCACACACTGGGCACCTAGTATGTGCCAAATGCTTTGCTATGCCTTCTATCCATTACTATGTTTAACTGTCACAACCTTGTAAGATAAGAAGTACCATATCTATTTTCAGATGCTGAAAATGGTACGTAACCACTTACATCTGGATAACAGAATTTTAACCTGTTTCTGACGCTCACACTGTTAACCACTAACTGAGATTACACAAAGTAAACAAGCAACTTAGTGTCACCAGACAGCTGAAAATGATCTACCTTCGCCTTATCCTACTAACGTTCTACCATGCGACCACACAATCACTATTTTATAGATGGGGCACTAAAAGAGTTAAATAGTTCATCCAGTGAAGAAGGTGGTATGTGGCAGAAGAAAACTGGAATCTGGTGGTTCTGTCCAGTGTAGTCTATTATAGGTCAGGGTTCTTCCACCAAAGATCTCCCTGGTTAGCTAGATCCCTATATTCCTCACTGTTCAAGTTTAAATACTAGGCACAGCTGTTTAGCCATACTTTCAGAATATAACTATATAATTATAAATTAAGGCTGGGCACGGTGGCTCATGCCTGTAATCCCAGCACTTTGGCAGGCTGAAGTGGGCAGATCACCCAAGGTCAGGAGTTCAAGACCAGCCTGACCAACATGGAGAAACCCCCATTTCTACTAAAAATACAAAATTAGCCAGGTGTGACTGATGGTACATGCCTGTAATCCCAGCTATTCAGAAGGCTGAGGCAGGAGGATAATCATTTGAACCTGGGAGGCAGAAGCTGCAGTGAGCCAAGATCCCACCATTGCTCTCTAGCCTGGGCAACAAAAGTGAAACACTATCTCAAAAAAAAAAAAAAAATTGGCCTCACAGTAGTTCACGTTTGTAATCCCAGCACTTTGGGAGGCCGAAGCAGGTGGATCACCAGGGCAAGAGATCGAGACTATCCTGGCCAACATGGTGAAACCCTGTCTCTACTAAAAATACAAAAATTAGGTAGAAAGATCCAAGAAGGCCGATTACTAGCAGCTCAGGATTGTAGCTCCCACAGAAAGCGCACAGAAAGAGAGGACGCCACACTTTCAGACAAATTTTTGTTGCCCACGGACTAGGAGATTCCCAGTGGAGAAGCCCCACGGGTCACTAGTGCAACTCTTGTGGCGGTTTTGCCAGCGCTTCGGTTCTCGGTGCAGAGTAAACAGGACTGGGTCCCCTTTTGATCAACATTTGGAGCTCCGGGAAGGCAGAGTCGCCCATTACCTGATTGAAAAAGGGATTCAGGAGGGAAGCCAGACCGGAGATTGCCGAGCAGAAAAGCACCAGCAATCTTAATGCCACTATTTTAGCTGGTGCAGTGGGTTGCTCAGATTTCGGCGCTGGGAATCAACAAGTTGGACGTCTACTCAGAGACCTAATTTGAAAGTTGGCAATCACAAAGACAACAGGTGGATAAACTCACAATGATGGGAAGAAACCAGCGTAAAAAGGTTGAGAATACCCGTAATCGGAATGCCTCTCCCTCTACAGGGGATCACAGTTCCTCATCAACAAGGGAACAAGGCCTGATGGAGAACGAGTGCGTTCCATTAACAGAATTAGGCTTCAGAAGGTGGATAGTAAGGAACTTTTGTGAGCTAAAAGAACATGTTCTAACCCAATGTAAAGAAATTAAGAACTTTGAAAAAAGGTTTGACGAAATGCTAATGAGAATAGACAATTTAGAAACGAAAATAAGTGAATTAATGGAACTGAAGAATACAAGAACTTCGCAAAGTATGCACAGGTTTTAGCAGTCAAATTGATCAAGCAGAAGAAAGGGTATCAGAAGTCGAAGACCTAATTAATGAAACAAGAAGACAAGATTCGAGAAGAAAGAGTAAAAAGGAATGAGCAGGCCGGGCTTGGTGGCTCAAGCCTGTAATCCCAGCACTTTGGGAGGCTGAGGCGGGTGGATCACGAGGTCAAGAGATCGAGACCATCCTGGTCAACATGGTGAAACCCCGTCTCTACTAAAAATACAAAAAAATCAGCTGGGCATGGTGGCGTGTGCCTGTAATCCCAGCTACTCAGGAGGCTGAGGCAGGAGAATTGCCTGAACCCAGGAGGCGGAGGTTGCGGTGAGCTGAGATCGCGCCATTGCACTCCAGCCTGGGTAACAAGAGCGAAACTCCGTCTCAAAAAAAAAAAAAAAAAAAAAGGGAATGAGCAAAGTCTCCAAGAAATATGGGACTATGTGAAAAGACCTAATTTACGACTGATAGGTGTACCTGAATGTCATGAAGAGAATGAATCCAAGTTGGGAAATATTCTTCAGGATATTATTCAGGAAAACTTTCCTAACCTAGTAAGGCAGGACAATACTCAACTCCAGGTAATTCAGAGAACACCACAAAGATATTCCTCAAGTACAGCAACTCTAAGACACATAATCGCTAGATTCACTAGGGTTGAAATAAAGGAGAAAATTCTGAGGGCAGCTAGAGAGAAAGGTCAGGTTACCCATAAAGGGAAGCCTATCAGACTTACAGCAGACCTCTCAGAAGAAACCCTACAATCTGGAAGAGAGTGGGGGGTCAATATTCAATATCCTCAAAGAAAAGAATTTTCAACCCAGAATCTCATATCCAGCCAAACTAAGCTTCATAAATGAAGAAAAAATAAAATTTTTCACGAACAAACAAGCACTCAGAGATTTGATCACCACCAGGCCTGCTTTACAAGACCTTCTGAAGGAAGCACTACACACAGAAAGGAACAGCCAGTATGTCATCCCAAAAATTTACCAAAACGTAAAGAGTATCTCCATAATGAAGAATTTACATAAACTAATGGGCAAAATAGCCAGCTAGCATTAAATTACAATATTGAACTCACAAATATTAATATTAATCCTAAATTTAAATGGATTCAATGTCCCAATAAAAGACACAGACAGGCAAATGGAATAAAAAGTTAAAATCTATTGGTACCTTGTATCCAGATCTAACTCACAACGACACACAAAGACTCAAAGGGATGAAGATTTACCAATTAAATGGAGAGCAAAAAAGAAAAAACAGGAGTTGTAACTTTTGTCTCCGAGAAAATAGACTTTAATAGTAATAAAGACCAAAAGAAACAAAGAAGGACATATAATGGTAAAAGGATCATGCAACAACAGGAGTTTATGATCGTAAATATATACGTACCCAGTATAGGAGTACCCAGATACATAAGACAAGTTATTATTGACTTATAAAGAGATTTGGACTCCCGCACAATAATAGCGGGAGATTTTGACATCCCATTGTTAATATTCAATGGATCAATCAGATAGAAAATTAATAGGGACATCTATGATTTGAATTTAGACCTGGAATAAGTAAACTCAGGGAATATTGATAGAATTCTCCACCCCAGGTCTACAGAACACACATTTTTCTCAGTATCGTATTACACCTATTCTGAAAGTGACTACATAATTGGAAGTAAATTACTCTTCAGTATTTGCATAGCATCTCACAGACTTAAATGAAATATTGGTGGGCTGTTTGTTATTTTCTTCCCTTATTCCTTCCTGTCTCTATTGTTAAGTACAATTATTGGCATAAAAGAGGTTTTTAATACCTTTTTAAGACTGCATTCCAGCTTGGGCAATAGAGCAAGAATCCTATTCTCTCTCCCCCTTTTTCTTTCTCCTTCTTTCTTTCTTTCAACAACAACAACAACAAAAATACAAAAATTAGCTGAGCGTGGTGGTGCACACCTGTAGTCCCAGCTACTTGGGAGGCTGAGGCAGGAGAATCCCTTGAACCCGGGAGACAGAGGTTGCAGTGAGCCGAGAGCATGCCACTGTACTCGATCCTGGGCGACAGAGCGAGACTCCATCTCAAAAACATAAAATAAAATAAAAATTAAGCCTCTAAACTTCAACCTTTTTTGTTGTTGTTGTTGTTAAAGAGACAGTCTCGCTTTGTCATCCAGGCTGTAACGCAGTGATGTGATCATAACTCATGCAGCCTCAAACTCCTGGGCTTAAGTGATCCTCCACTACAGCCGCCAAGTAGCTAGAACTACAGGCACTTGCCACTACACCTGGCTAATTTACAAAGATACATCTTATAATTATGTCATGTCTATTTAAGTGGCATCATTTTTTCTTAGTGGAAACTAAAATAATAGTGCACCTTATAAAACATGAACTCTTAAATTTGATGAAATAGGGTACAATAGCTCTCTACCGCATCTGCCATACAAAGATGAAGAAACCAAAGTAGTATATTTTTCTAATAATAATAATAATAGTATTTCATGAACTAAATTCTCACATTAGTTGCTGTACCAGTAGCTTTATACAACTCAACTGACTTAAGATGTAATCATTATCTTCATTTTACAGACCTTAGAAGAGGACCCTGGGAAAGTTACTTGAATAGAGAAATCAAGTAACCCACCCAGGGTCACATACCTGGTAAGTGCTGGAGTCAGAACGAAAGCCCTGTTCTGTAACTCCAAAGACAAAGAATATAACCAAGTAAGACCAATATCATTAACAAAACTCAATGAGCCCTACAAAAGTGCCACTGCCTACTCTCTGGCTGAGGTACTGTGTGCTAAGTTAATTCCACCATCAAAGATACTCAATACATAATGAGTTGTTACAATTTTTGAACTCAATGACACCATTTCTCTTTCCATGGTACTTAAATATCAGATGAGGTCTCTACTCCATTCACAGAACATAAGGTCCACATGAACAAGGATCTTTCCAACTTACTCACTATTCAGGCCCCAGCATCTATAACATCACTAGGCACACAATAAGTTCTGAGAAATATTTACTGAAAAAATATTTACTTGTGCCCTTTTACTGTCCTGTATCTTCAATTTTTTCTGAAATTTTCCAAAATGCAAATAAATACAGCATTCACAATTCACAAATTTTTCTATATTGAAAATGAAGAAAAACACAAAAAAGTGAAAAAGATCTTGATTAAACCTAATACATATATCCTGATTCAAACTAAGAAGACTTTCCTGACTGTCCTACCACCCAACACTCCAACCTCACCTTCTCCCACTCCTTAACCAGCACCCTCTCTATACCGTACACCAAACTGAAAGCTACTCGCTTCTCCACAGACAACCATCAAGCTTTTTCTTACATGGTCATTCACTTTGTCTGGGACGCCCTTCCCCACTTTCTCATCCAGCCCTTGCCATCCTTAACTCAGGATCTGCCAAGAAGCCCTCCTTCGACAGCCAGACTCGCACAAACCTTCAGGGCCTTTGAACTAACCTAGCTACACATCTCCATTCCAAATGGACTATAAGCTTCTTCAGACAGAGTAGCCAGACACAAATCACTCAGGTGATTTGGGAAACTGTTAATTCATGCCTCCTCCTCCTCCCCAGGACTCGTCTCCCCCAGTATAAATTCACCAAATGAAAAAGACAGATGGAGAAAAAAGCTGAATACGACCAAATGTCAAACTAGTATCATGATGCCTAAAAATACAGTAAGTCATTCTGTGGCTACCAACACTTGCCTCCACAATAAAGGACTCGAAGTGGGTAATCGGCATCTAACTTGGCACTGTTCCTTGGGTCTCCTTTGCAATCAGCCCCGCTGGATTCAGAAATGTCAGCAGCCATTTCACAAATCTGTAAGCAAGGAAAACAACACACGTTCACTATTTTAGAATCAAGACCCCAGAGGAGCAGTATTCCTCTCAACAGAAATCCCCCCATCCCAAAGCTGTTTCAATTCTGTTGCGGAGTTGGGGGTACAAGCTGCATTCAATTCATAAAATCTGAGCAATCCTAGGCACAACATCTCCTCGGTCCACAGGTCTACAGGGAAGCAAGCAGCAAATGGACCACGAAGGACGGGGCAGAGGGGCTCACTAGTGAAAAAGAGGAAGCAATGGGGAGCGAAAGAAGGGGTGGCTACCCGCGGCAGGCACGGAGCAAAAAGGTCTGAGGGTGATCTGGGAGGGATGGAAACTGCAGTAAGAGAGAAGGTTACAAAGGTGCCGAATGGAGGCAGGCTGGAAGCGCCTAGGAACCAGGGCTGGCTCACCGAAGGAGCCCGGGAGTGCAGGGTGTGGGGGCAGCTGAACGCCACGGGAGGGGCCCGGGGAGTCAGAAAAGGGCATGGGAGGGGGCGGGGTGACAGACCCTAAAGAGGATGAGGAGAGAAAACGGGGACAGAATGTAAGAGCACTGAGGGGACAAGAGCGACCAGGTCCGAGGCGAAGAGGCGACCCCGGGAACGCCAGAAGGGGCCCCTGTGGGCGGAGGTGTGGAGACGCCCGGCCCGGCCCCCTTCCGCCAGGCAGCCTCTCAGCTTCCCCCATACTCTCTACGAGCTTCTCAGAAGCTGGAGAAGCACTTGGGGTCGTTACCCAGGCGGTCGCACAGGCCCCGCCGGCTCCGCTCCCGCCGCTATCGCCAGCTGAAGCGACACATGCAACTCGCCTCCCCTAGCCACGGCCGCCCGAGAGCCCGTCCGCCAGCCGCGCTCCCGCGAGACAATGAGCCTTTATCGCGAGACTCCGGCCGCCGCCGGGCGGATGTCGCGAGAAGCCGGAAGACGGGGCGTGGCCAAGCGGTTGAGAGGTGCGCCGCCGGCAGGCGGTGCTCCTCACCTGTTGGAGTGGATGAATCCTCGAGATGGGCGCGCGGAGGGGAAGGCGGCTTGAAAACGCAAGAGAGTGCATCTGAGTCAGAAACGACTCCCTGTTAATAAGCCGCCCAGGTGTCTGCAGTGCATCCTGGAGGCCTGACTAACCTCCAGCTACTACATAAGTCACTCCTCTGCGGGGAGATTGCAGCCAGATAGAACGTTTGGTTGCTTTTTTTTTTTTTTTCCAGGCGGAGTTTCGCTCTTGTTGCCCAGGCTGGAGTGCAATGGCGCGGTCTCGGCTCACCGCCACCTCAGCCTCCTGGATTCAAGCGATTCTCCTGCCTCAGCCTCCCGACTAGCTGAGATTACAAACATGTGCCACCATGCCTGGCTAATTTTGCATTTTTAGTAGAGACGGAGTTTCTCCATGTTGGTCAGGCTGATCTCGAACTCCCGACCTCAGGTGAGCCGCCCGCCTTGGCCTCCCAAAGTGCTGGGATTACAGGCACGAGCCACCATGCCTGGCCGAGAAACTCGCTCTCCTTTCCACTTTGCTTTTCCTTTTCCTTTCCGCTTTCCTCTGTCTTTTCTTGTTTCTTTCTTTTTTGACAGGGTGTCAGTCTGTCACTCAGGCAGGATGGAGTGCAGTTGCACAATCACGGCTTACTGCAGCCTCGACCTCCCAAGTAGTTGGGACCACAGCTAATTTTTAAATTTTTCGTAGAGATGGGGTAGGTCTCCCTCTGCTGCCCAAGCTGGTCTTGAACTCCTGGACTCAAGTGCTCCTCCCGCCTCGACGTCACAAAGTGCTGGGATTACAGACGTGCCCTGCCCAGGGAAACTTGAAAAGATAGAATGAATCCTGTCTATGTATTTTTAATTGCCCACAGTCTCACCCCCTAACGGTAACTGTTACCACCTTCCGTGTTTACCTGTCCTTAAATGTGTTCTAAATTGGAGCCCATCTTGGGCTTTCTCAGGAGACTGAAGCCTGGTAGACTTAACCACATACCATGTGTCTTGTTTCATCTTGAGAAAATCTCTTCATATTCAGCCTGAGTCCCACTTGAGAAACGAGAATAACTCTACGACACTTGCAGGGATGTGAGGGTTAGGGGAATGATGACCCAAAAAATGCTCTATAGATGGCAAATAATTGTTCTTTTCTATTTGCTTAATTCTTCACTCATCCATTTTATTTATTTCCTTCCTTCCTTGCCAACTTCATTCACCACTGTTACTGCTACCACTTCCATTTTCTGCTTACAGCTTCTCTGTGTGTGCACTAAACCATGTGGTACAATCTTTTCCACCAGAGATTCACAAATGTGGCCTCCTCCTGACATCTTTCTTAAAAATAAAAGAGGAAATCCGCCCTCGCAGGAGAGTCAACACTACACTAGTGAAAGAAGAAAATATCTTGTCTCCACCAAAGAATGTTTGATTATCATAATAGTAGCTTGCATGTATTGACACCCACTCCCCACTATATGCCAGAAACCATGCTCGTTTGGAGAAAAAAAGTCCAGCTGAATTCATCTCCCAGAATTTTCTTAGGTTCCTACTATGTACCAGGCACTGTGCTAGGCACCAGGAATACTACAGTGGATCAAAGAGAGAAAAGTTCCTATTCTCACTAAGGTTAACAGTCTTAGACATACTAGCTGACCTGTGAAGGGCCAGGTGTGGTGGCTCATGTCTGTATTCCCAGCACTCTGGGAGGCAAGGTGGGATTGTTTAAGTCCAGAAGTCTGAGACCAGCCTGGGCAACATAGGAAGAACCTAACTCTACAAAAACAGAAAAGGAAGGAAGGGAGGGACAGAGGGAAAAGAAAGAGAGAAAGAAAGCAAAGAAAGGGAAGAAAGAAAGAAAGAAAGAAAAATACCCGAGTGTGGTGGTGCACACCTGTGGACCCGGCTACTCAGGATGCTGAGGTGGGAGGATCACTTGAGCCCAGGAGGCCGAGGCTACAATGAGCTATGACGGTGCCACTGCACTCCAGCCTGGACAACAGAATGAGACCTTGTCTGAGAAAGAAACAAAAACAAAATAAAAACCCTCTGAGGTAGGCATAACTGTCCCTGATTTCCAGATGTTGAAATCAAGGCTCAAAGGAGGACATGAATTAGGTTCACATGCGCTTAAGATCACACAGCAAATAGTTTTATTGACCTTAAGGTGCATATTTTTCACATTTCAACATCTTTTTTTTTTTTTTTTTTTTTGAGACAGAGTCTCACTCTGTCGCCAGGTGCCAAGCTGGAGTGCAGTGGCACAATCTCGGCTCACTGCAACCTCTGCCTCCCAGGTTCAAGCAATTCTCCTGAGTAGCTGGGACAACAGGCACACGCCACCATGCCCAGCTAATTTTTGTATTTTTAGTCAAGACGGGGTTTCACCCTGTTGGCCAGGATGGTCTTGATCTCTTGACCTTGTGATCTGCCCACCTCGGCCTCCCAAAGTGCTGGGATTACAGGCTTGAGCCACTGCGCCCGGCCCCCTCTCTCTCTTTTTTGTAAATTGGGATGGAGTTTCGCTCTTGTTGCCCAGGATGGAGTACAATGGCACACTTTCGGCTCACCCCAAACACCACCTCCGGGATTCATGTGATTCTCCTGCCTCAGCCTCCTGAGTAGCTGGGATTAAAGGTATGCACCACCACACCTGGCTAATTTTGAATGTTTAGAAGAGACTGGGTTTCTCCATGTTGATCAGGCTGGTCTCAAACTCCTGACCTCAGGTGAGCCACCCGCCTGGGTCTCCCAAAGTGCTGGGATTACAGGCGTGAGCCACCGTGCCCAGCCATCAACATCTCTTTGTTGTTGCATTGCAATGGATGGAATCTTAGCGTGTTTCCTATTCTAGTTGGCAGCAATTCTCTTTCTTAATAACGCACAAATTATGGTGCCTCTAACGATGGCATCTTGGATGTGATGAAATATGAGTGGGTGACCAGTCCTGCGTAATAGACCAATGTCTTCAGTTTCACTCTTCAAGCTTTTCCTGCCCTACTTTGTATGGCAAGGTTGCTGACCTTTGTAGACTGCTGCTTCAAGCTTCCTTGTTCCTAGGTTCTAGCTATGATCAGCCAATGGGAGGCAGCCATGGCAGCTGGCCTGCTTGCCATCCACCTCTCCTCACCCCTTGATCAGCATTTCTGGCAGTAACTAGGTCTCCCTCTGAATTGTTAGAGGATCACAGTCCCTGGACTCCTAAAACGTAGCACATTCCCGGGATCTAGTCTCTAGCCTAGGGGTGGTCATGGCTTCCTGCTGTTGCTAATCTCTGCATTGCCTCACCACCTGTTTAGCTTTTCAACAGTTCCATTCTGGTGTAAACCGATTCATCTGCCTTAAATTCTTTGTTTTACATACTGGGATGGGGTTCTGTTTCCTGGGTGGACTCTACCTGACACAAGTGGCATTTAAACCCAGATTTGCATTTCCTATCACACTCCACAGTCTTTCAGCTCTCAGGTACTAAAAGCAGGAATGATGTATGAAAAAAAGAAACATCCCAGTGGTCACGGACTCTTGGGAGAGGCAGTGGAATTATTGCAAAGGATACAGGGATCCACTTGTGCACCAAGTAGATTGATTAAATATCTTTCAGATGTATTATTATTTTCTAGTGTAAGTTACAGTTTCGGCGCAATGAAAATCCAAGTTGAATCTGATTAGCCTGGCTCGAGTTATATCCATTCCTAAATTAACCATCCTGACTAATCAAGCCCTGAGTCAAGTGTCCGTCCTTGGACCTAAGTTTGGAAACTGGTGAGAGGATACGTGCCAGAAGAAAATTGAGATACTATTACCAGAAAAGAGAGTGATGCTAAGATATCAAAAACAACAGATGTGCACTAGAGGAAGACTCATAATCACATATGCTAAAAATTATTTATTAATCTAGCACCCTTAACACATCAAGTGGGTGTGTAGGTGAGGCCAGTTTTCTTACTAACAGAATTCTATTTTACTTGACGCAGTGCGCCCAGCTGAAGATGTTCAATTTCCCAGCTTCCCTTGCAACAAAAGGACACAGTCTTGTCAAGGAGCCATAGGTAGAAGTTCCTGAGAAGGGCATCGCTTTAATCAGGAAGCACTGCAAAAGATTTTGAAATAGGCAAAAAAGGGTACTGGCTGTCCTTCTAGCACATCCGTTAGTGCCATTTCCATCTTTCACTGTCTTTTAGCTATTTTACGAATTTTTTTTTTTTCTGAGATGAAGTCTCAGTCTGTTGCCCAGGCTGGAGTGCAGTGGCACCATCTCAGTTCACCGCAACCTCCACCTCTTGGATTCAAGCAATTCTTCTGCCTCAGCCTACTGAGTAGCTGGGATTACAGTCATGCACCACCACACCTGGCTAATTTTTGTATTTTTAGTTAGTAGAAATGGAGTTTTATTGTGTTGGCCAGACTAGTACCAAACTCCTGACTCAGGTGATCAGCCTCCCAAAATGTTGGGATTATAGGTGAGAGCAACCACACCTGGCCCTATTTTACAACTTTAAAAGTTGTAGAAAACTGATAGTAATGCAAACAGTTCTTGTCCATAGAAATGCTAATGATTGCATCTAGAGGAGCTGCAATTAATTCTCTGTTGATATTGACTAGTTTCCCAGCTATTTGGAAATTCATTGCCGAATTCCTGATTGCTTATGTATGCTTGTATATCAATATGATTCTCTGTGTGTATAGACTTTTTTTTTTTTTTTTGAGGTTGGAGTTTTCCTCTTGTTGCTCAGGCTGGAGTGCAATGGCATGATCTCGGCTCACTGCAAACTCCGCCTCCCGGGTTCAAGCAATTCTCCTGCCTCAGCCTTCCGAGTAGCTGGGATTATAGGCATGCGCCACCACACCTGGCTAATTTTTTTTTTTTTAGTAGAGATGCGGTTTCTCCATGTTGGTCAGGCTGGTCTTGAACTCCCAACCTCAGGTGATCCTTCAGCTTCGGCCTCCCAAAGTGCTGGGATTACAGGCGTGAGCCACCAGGCCCAGCCTTTTATTTTTGAGACAGAGTTTCACTCTTGTTGCCCAGGCTGGAGTGCAATGGTGCAATCTCAGCTCACTGCAACCTCTGACTCCTGGGTTTAAGTGATTTTCCTGCCTCAGCCTCCCGAGTAGCTGAGATTACAGGTGCCTGCCACCACACTCAGCTAATTTTTTTGTATATTTAGTAGAGATGAGATATCACCATGTTGGCCAGACTGGTCTTGAACTCCTGACTTCAGGTGATCCACCCACCTCAGCCTCCCAATGGGATTACAGGCGTGAGCTACCATGCCCAGCCCATGTATAGACTTTGTAAAGTTTTTGAACTGGTTTTAACGGCTTACTGATTCCCTTACAAATTAATAAGTGAAATAAAATATTTGACACTTTTACTTATTTATCTTTATCACAACACTTCACAGGCCAGGTGCAGTGGTTTATGCTTGTAATCCCAGCACTTTGGGAGGCTGAAGGAGGCATATCACTTGAGCCCAGGAGTTCTAGACCAGCCTAGTCAACATCGTGAAAACCCATCTTTACAAAAAATACAAAAATTAGCCAAGTGTGGTGGCACACAACTATAGCTCCAGCTACTCAGGAGGCTTAAGGTGGGAGGCTTTCTTGAGTCTGGGAGGTTGAGGACGCAGTGGTTGTGATCTTGCCACTGCACTGCAGCCTGGACAACAGCATGAGAACCTGTCTCAAAAAAGCAAAAACGAAAACAAAACAAAACTTCCTGGCCAGGCGTGGTGGCTCACGCCTGTAATCCTAGCACTTTGGGAGGCCAAGGTAGGTGGATCACTTGAAGCCAGGAGTTCAAGACCAGCCTGGCCAACATGGTGAAACACCATCTTTTTTTTAAAAAGCAAAAAAAACAAAAAAAAAACTTCCCAAATAAAAAGTCAAGTCAGCACATTTTAAAAAAAAACAAACCTTCATTTTCTCCTAAATGGACCACGAAAATAAGGCTAGCAGTACCACAGTCATCTTGCAACCACGAGGCACACCCCTGAGAATGAAGATCTGAATGCTAAGAACTATGGGCTGGATACATGTGCCTGGGTTTCCGATAGCATCGTTGAGTCATCATATCAGCTCTTGGCTTTCTCTGTTTGGAGGTTCCTATTGTGAAAGACAAATGCTTCCCTATCTGTTTAAACCAGGGCAGCAAGGCTTTCTATTGTACCATAGAAGGCATTTCTAATTGATACTAGCAGAAAGCCAGGTATTTCCTTTAACACAACGGAGAAACCTGTGGTCAAGCAAAGCATGCCTGATGGTAAGGAGACAAAGGTGAGACCGGGCTGAAGGCTGATGGGGAAGTGATGTTGCAAGACTGGCCATTCAGGCGAAGCATGGAGGAAAGGCAATTTGAAGACTCACTTCCTGAGAAGGCTTCTGTTAAAGAGAATGAATGAATGGGTTTGCTCTGGGCTGCTTGAGTTAGAAGTGACTTCTGAAACATGTGATGCCTTATTGCAATGTAGTCCAGATTTTCAAGAAATCATGGGTTTCATTTCTCTACTCTTGGGGCTGGATAGGTCCTGAGCCAGACATTTTCTTTGACCTGGTTCTTTCCAGACATTTTCAAGATGATCACTTGGGGTGAAATGACTATTTATTGATTGCCTTTCTAGCATCCACTTCAATAACAGATACATTTTGATTGGAAGGGTTCATCTCTCCCCACCCCGCCCCCATGTGGTCCTGTTGGGCCTTCACAACTCCCCAGTCAGAGGCGGAATGTGTGTGACCCAGGCGTCAGCCAATTATCCCCATCCAGAGGTGGAATGTGTGTGACCCTGTCTAAGCCAATCAGCACATTGTGTTCTGATAACAGTGACAAACTGATTCAAGGGTAGATCAATCAGAGTGAATCTCAGCAGATTTTGCAGGAGCTCTAGAAAAGAAGCTCTCAAGCCTGGGCAACATGGTGAAACCTTGTCTCTACTAAAAATACAAAAAATTAGCCAGGCGTGGTGGCACACAGCTGTAGTCCCAGCTACTCGGGAGGCTGAGGCAGGAGAATCACTTGAACCAGGGAGGTGGAGGTTGCAGTGAGTCAAGATTGCACTACCGCACTCCAGCTTGGGCGACAGAGCAAGACTCTGTCTCAAAAAAAAAAAAAAAAAAAAAAAAAAAAATTTGCCCATTGTGGCCGCGTGCATGCCTGTAGTCCCAGCTACTCAGGAGGCTGAGGCAGGAGAATTACTTGAACAAAGAAGGCAGAGGCTGCAGTGAGCTTAGACTGCACCACTGCACTCCAGCCTGGGAAAAAAAAAAAAGCTCTCTCTTTACCACTGGACTTGAGTCTCAGAGGACGCACATTAGAGTTGTTGACAACCATCTTGTCACCATATGGTCTGAAAATAAAATCAATATGGAAGACAGCACGGCTGAGAGATGGTGAATATTTGACCCCCGAATTGCAGCCACATCTGAAGTCAGCTCTAACCCTGGACCTTTCAATTATGAAAGTTAACAAGTTTCTACTTATGCGTAAGCCAATTTGAAAAGGGGTTTATTTCTTAAATTTGTCCTGAAGGACACATAGAGTTAGGGCTAGGACAGTCCTTACTAGGACTGATTGAGACCTGTTTTAACCCGGTGTTTCCGAACAGTTTTTTTTCCTCTGCTATGACACCCAATAGAGGCTATGCCCTTGCATCACAAATTCTCATAAACAAATCTGCATTCTGATGAAACCCCAAAATAATTATGGGGATGTAAAGCACTAAAACAATTTGTAGTTGTCAAATTTTACAATTCTGTGTTTTTCACAATTACTTACAATACATCTGTATGTTGCTCACTATGGACTATGGCTGTCGCTTGATTCCTTTCTCTCCCACACAATAAAGCATTTTGGGGTATTTAGAACAAGGTCTAACCCAAAGAGAATCAGCATGAGGCTAATGTCCAATCTGTCTAATTTGTTTAAGTAATTAAAATGTCAAAGTCTTGTAATTTTATATTAATAAATAGCCAGGTGCAGTGCTATGAGCCTGTAGTCCCAGTAGCTCGGGAAGCTGAGCTAGAAGGCTGGCTTGAGCCCAGGAGTTCAAGGCTGCAGTGAGCTAGCTATGATTGTGCCACTGCACTCCAACCTAGGTGATAGAAGAAGACCCCGTCTCTAAATATAAAAACAATAATTATAATATTAGCGATAAATTCCCAGACATATACCACATATATGACCGAATCTAATATGCCAATGGATTGGGGCCCCCACAGATAAGAACTGAAAAGTGAAGTGGGCTCCATGTATTCCCAAGGCTGTATGAAATACCATCAGAACTAATAAACTTTTCACCCGTTAGCTCTAGTCTAAGTTGAAAACATGCATTCTTTTTCTGAAAAGAGAATTTTTATTTGTCACCTTTCTGTCTTGTGGATATCCTTGGAGAATCGCTCTGTTAGCAAGATGGCGCCTTCTTCTTGGGTCTCTGATGTTCCAAGTGTTTTAAATAATTTTTTTTTAATGAAAAAAAAGGTGGGGCCAGGCATGGTGGCTCAGGCCTGTAATTCTAGCACTTTGGGAGGCCAAGGCAAGTGGATCACCTGAGGTCAAGAGTTTGACACCAGTCTGACCAACATGGAGAAACCCTGTCTCTACTAAAAATACAAAAATTAGCTGGGCGTGGGGGTGCATGCCTGTAATCCCAGCTACTCTGGAGGCTGAGGCAGGAGAATCACTTGAACCCTGGAGGTGGAGGTTGCAGTGACAGATTGCACCATTGTACTCCAATCTGGGCAACAAGAGTGAGACCCCATCTCAAAAAAAGAAAAAAACTCTAAAAAAAAAAAAAAAGGAGTATGGGAGTAGATCTCAGTTTCAAGAATAGTTGGATGCTGGAGGAGATAAAACAACATATTCTGGAGCCTCTCTCTCACTCTTGCTCTCAGAGAATTATAAAGCAAATGTGAAAAGTGTGTATGATTGGTGATTCTGGGTAAATACATGGAAATTTCTTCATACTATTCTAGTAGCTATTCTGTAAATTTGAAATTATGTCAAATTTACAAGTTGTTTTTTTTTTTTTTTTTTTTTTTTTTATGGTAACTATCTCTTTTCATCTTTTGGCTCCATCCCTATGCTTTCTTCATACTCCTCAGAAACTTAGGTTATTTTCTATTAGTTTAGCAATCGCAGAAAAAAGAGAGATTATCTTTTCCAATAGTTCTAGCAAATAATCAGGTGAATGTCCCATTAGCATTTTGAGTCACGTGCCCATCCCTGGGCCAATTACAGTGGCCACAGGCGTAGAATGATCTGATTGGCTAGACCTGATCACATGCCTATTTTTAGAGCCAAGGGATGGAACCGAGTCTCAAATCCTCCAAACCTCAGAGATGGATGGTGAGGGAGAAATGTGATGCCCAAGGAAAATCGGGACGCTAATACCAAAGGAGAGTGCCTGGAGGCCGGGACGACAAAAGCAACATATAAATAGGCCATCATGTGCACTCTTGATCCCAGAAGCCCTGCTCAAAGGGAGAAGGATTAGGAGACTGAGATGAAGAGGGAGGAGCAGGCACCGCAGAAGTTAATGAAAACCAACCTGTTCTGCGTCTCCAAAAATTACACGTTTAATAAGGTCATTTGCTCTTGCAACACAGGACTGACAAGAGACACAACCAGTTCTGTCACAAGGGGCCCATAAATATTCAATATAGAGGAGGACTAATTTTAAAGATGATACAGGCCGGGCTCTGTGGCTCACGCCTGTAATCCCAGCACTTTGGGAGTCCTAGGCAGGCGGATCACGAGGTCAGGAGACCGAGACCATCCTGGTCAACATGGTGTGAAATCCTCTCTCTACTAAAAATACAAAAATTAGCTGGGCTTCGTGGTGCACACCTGTAATCCCAGCCACTGAGGAGGCTGAGGCAGGAGAATCACTTGAACCCGGGAGGCGGAGGCTGCAATGAGATGAGAATGCACCACTGCACTCCAGCCTGGGTGACAGAGCAAGACTCTGTCTTAAAAAAAAAAAAAAAAAAAAAAAAAAGACCGGGCGCAGTGGCTCTTGCCTGTAATCCCAGCACTTTGGGAGGCCGAGGTGGGCAGATCACCTGAGGTCAGGAGTTCAAGACCAGCCTGGCCAACAAGGAGAAACCTCATCTCTAAATAAATATATAAATAAATAAATAAATAAAAATGATACAATTTTATCAGGGTGAGATGAGCACTTTGTTATGTCAGGCAGTAATATCTGTCTTTGCTTAGTCAAACCAAGGACCTCCTCATATAAGGGACCCAGAGTATCAGAAGTATCAGAATAAAAGCATCTCGTTGGTTGAAGCTGGGGGTGACCCACCACATGTCAATTTTCAGTGGACTAAAAGCACTGGCAGAAGATCAGCTTGACTCTAATTTTGTGCCCCAGACACTCTGAGAGTCTTATTACAACGCATTTTATTGCATCTTTTGTTATAAGACTATTACATGCTTCTTAAAAAATATTCAAACAATACAGAAGCATATACAGGAAAAAAATGAAGGCTTCTTCCTCTCCAGAGTGCTGTGACAGTTTGGTCATATAATGATAATAATAATAGTAATAGTGGCTACATCTTACATAGCACCTCCTCTGTGTTGGACACTGTTACAAGCAATTTACATAGATCAACTCACTTTTCCTTCGTATTAGAATGGTGTAATGTTGTTCCTGTTTTATACATGAGGAAACAAAGAGGTGCAATAGCTTGTCTAAGATCTCACAGCTACCCAGTGAGAGAGAGAATTAGCTTTAAACCAGGCAGCTTAACTCGAGTACAAATTCTTATATTCCAGATTTTAAAATGTAATATATATATATATATTATATATATAATTTGTAAAATTGAGTTGCAATTCACGTAACTAACACAATAGCACAATAACATAATATTAACCATTTAAAGTGAACAATTCAGTAGCATTTGGTATGTCCATATGGTGTGCAAACACCACCTCTGTCTACTTCTAAAACATTTCCATCACCCCAAAAGCAAACCTTGGACTCATTAAGCAGTCATTCCTCATTCTCCCCTGGTAAACACTAACCTGAGTCTTGTCTTTATGATCTATCTATTCTGGGTATTTTATATAAATGAAATGTGATCTTTTGTGTCTGACTTATTTCACTTAGAATAATGTGGGGTTTTTTGAGACAGAGTTTTGCTCTTGTTGCCCAGGCTGGAGTTCAATGGCGTGAACCCGGCTCACCACAACCTCCACCTCCCGGGTTCAAGCAATTCTTTTGCCTTAGCCTCCCGAGTAGCTGGGATTTACAGGTATGCTTGGCTAATTTTGTATTTTTAGGAGAGGCGGGATTTCTCCGTATTGGTCAGGCTGGCCTCGAACTCCCAACCTCATGTGATCTGCCCGCCTTGGCCTCCCTAAGTGCTGGGATTACAGTTGCCCATCACCATGCCCGGCTAATTTTTGGTACTTTTAGTAGAAATGGGGTTTTGGCGGCCAGGCATGGTGGCTCACGCCTGTAACCCAAGCACTTTGGAGGCCAAGGCGGGCGGATCACCTGAGGTCGGGAGTTCAAAACCAGCCTGACCAACATGGTGAAACCCCGTCTTTAAAAAAAAAAAAAAGAAATGGGGTTTTGCCATGTTGGCTAGGCTGGTCTGCAACTCCTGGTCTCAGGTGATCTGCCCTCCTCAGCCTCCCAAAGTGCTAGGATTATAGGGGTGACCACCATGCCCAGCCAGAATAATGATTATGAAGCTGATACACTTGAAGCATCCTTTTTATAAAAGAATTCATTAAGCCATTAAAAGTGCTTCATCCCTTCAGCATTTTAATGGCTGAATAATATTTTTCATTGTATTTATATACCACAAATGTGTTCATCCATTCATTCACAGGTGACCATTTGTATTATTTCTACCTGTCCTAGTCAAGGTTATCCCAGAGAAACAGGACCATAGAATTTTCTGTTTCTATAGAGAAAGACATTTATTTTGAGGAACTGATTCACACAATCAGGGAGGCTGGCAAGTTCCCAATCTGAAGGGTAGGCCAGCAGGCTGGATGCCCTGGGAAGAACTGACGTTGCTGGCAGAATTCTTTCTTGCTCAGGGGAGCTCAGTCTTTGTTCTCCTAAGGCCTTCGACTGATCAGGTTAGGCACAGCCACGCTGTCGAGTACTTTACTTGAAGTCCACACATTTAAATGTTAATCTCATCTAAAACATCCCCTCACAGAAAACATCCAGAATAGTATTCAGTAAAATCTGGGCACCATGACCCAGCCAAGTTAACACATAAAATAAGCCAGCACCTCATCTTTTGGCTATAGGAAGGGTGCTGTTATGAATATCCATCTATGAGCGGTCTTGAGCATATATCTAGGAGTAGTAGAACTGCTGAGTCATGTGGCATTTCTATGTTGAACTTTTTGAGGAACTGCCAGACTTTCCCACAGCAAATGAACGTTTTACTCTCCTACCAGCAATGTATGAGGAAACAAACATCATATTTTTGAGGGAAGAGATCCCTCTTTCCTGTCTCTTGTCTCAGAGGCGGAAGAAGTAAAAGTTGAGACACAGCAGGCATGAGGTCAGTGGCAAGGCTGGCTGGCGCTGCTGATCAGGCCTGGAGGTTAAAGATGAAAACCCCCACCCTTAATTGCACTCCTCTCTATAGATCTCAGGCATAATATGGGGAAACACCCTCCATTGTTCTCACTCAATCTTGCTCAAACCCCCACCTGGTCACATACTCCATCCTTCACCACCCACTCACGTACTTCTAGAATTGTAAGCCTTTAAAAGGGCTAGGATTTTCCTTGTCAGGGAGCTAGGTTCTTGAGACACAAGTTTGCTGATGCTCCCCACTGAATAGCCACTTTCTTCTTTAAATCTGGTATCTGGGAGGTTTCAACTGGGGCTTGTCCTTCTACATTTTAATTTATAAAAATCGGATTATACTACATAAATTGCAATGTGGTAGTTGTTTTTTTCTGCTGAACGGCATATCTTGGACATCTTTCTGGGTTAGTACTTTTAATTCTGCATCTCATAGCAGAAGTGCTTAGAACAGGACCTGTCCAAAGGCAAATGTTATACAAGGGAATGCTGTTATTATTATTTTTTTTCCCGCACTCAATCCTACCATCCCCACTCGTGAATGCTATTATTCTTTTTAACAAGTATGTATTTTATTTAACAAGTGTAAATATTTTATTAAATAAAGTCACCATAATTTATTTTTCTCGTTCCCCACTGGTAAACATTTCAGTTACTTACAATTTTATTTCATGTAAAAAATACTATTAGGCTGGGCACAGTGGCTCAAGGCTGTAATCCCAGCACTTTGGGAGGCTGAGGCGGGCGGATCACAAGGTCAAGAGATCGAGACCATCGTGGTCAGCCCATCTCTACTAAAAATACAAAAAATTAGCTGGGCATGGTGGCACGGGCCTGTAATCCTAGCTACTCAGGAGGCTGACGCAGGAGAATTGCCTGAACCCAGGAGGTGGAGGTTGCGGTGAGCTGAGATCGTGCCATTGCACTCCAGCCTGGGTAACAAGAGTGAAACTCCGTCTCAAAAAAAAAAAAAAATTACTATTACAGGCTGGGTGTGGTGGCTCGTGCCTGTAATCCCAGCACTTTGGGAGGCCAAGATGGGTGGATCACCTGAGGTCAGGAGTTCGAGACCAGCCTGACCAACATGGTGAAACCCCCATCTTTTAAAAAACATTTTTTAAATTAAAAAAAAATTTTTTTTTTTTTTGAGACTGAGTTTTGCTCTTGTTGTCCAGGCTGGAGTGCAATGGCCCAATCTTGGCTCACTGCAACCTCCGCCTCCCAGGTTCAAGCAATTCTCCTGCCTCAGCCTCCAGAGTAGCTGAGATTACAGGTGTCTGCCACCATGCCTGGGTAATTTTTTGTATTTTTAGTAGAGACAAGGTTTCTCCATGTTGGTCAGACTGGTCTCCAACTCCCAACCTCAGGTGATCCGCCTGCCTCGGCCTCCCAAAGTCCTGGGATTACAAGCATGAGCCACTGCACTCAGCCAAAAAATTTTTTTAAATTAAAAACAAAATACTATTACAGTGGCTGGGCGCAGAGGCTCACACCTGTAATCCCAGCACTTTGGAAGGTTGAAGTGGGTGGATCACCTGAGGTTAGGAGTTTAAGACCAGCCTGACCAACATGATGAAACCCCATGCCTACTAAAAATACAAAAAAAATTAGCCCAGTGTAGTGGTAGGCACCTGTAATTCCAGATATTTGGGAGGCTGAGATATGAGAATCCCCTGAACCAAGGAGGTGGAGGATGCAGTGAGCTGAGGTTGCACCACTGCACTTCAGCCTGGGCAACCAGAGTGAAACTCCATCTCAAAACAAACAAACAAACAAAAAAAAACTATTACAGGCATTCTTTTTAAATTTTTATTTTATTTTTATTATTATTTTTTTCTTTTTTCTTTTTTTCTTTTTTTTTTAAGCCTACAGTACCCGGTTGTCCCAGGAGGTCTCCCATCCAAGTACTAACCAGGCCTGACCCTGCTTAGCTTCCGAGATCAGACGCGATCAGGCACGTTCAGGGTGGTATGACTGTAGACTTTTATTTTTATATATATATATAATTTTTTTAGAGAAAAGGTCTCACTCTAATGCCCAGGCTGGTCTTGAATTTTTGGGCTCTAGTAATCCTCCCACCTTAGCCTTCCCAAGTGCTGGTATTACAGGTGTGAGCCACTAGACCCCACCTAAAACAAAAAGGTATTTTTAGAGATAGAGTCCTAATATGTTGCCCAGAATGGACCTGAATTCCTGGGATCAAGAGATCCTCCTACTTTAGCCTCCGGAGTAGCTAGGACTACAGGCATGTGCCACCACACCAGAATTTTAACTTTTTTTTTTTGAGATCGAGTCTCACTCTGTCTCCCAGACTAGAATGCAGTGATGCGATCTCTGCTCACTGCAACCTCCACCTCCCGGGTTCAAGTGATTCTCCTGCCTCAGGCTCCCACGTAGCTGGGACTATAGGCATGCACCACTGTGCCCAGTTAATTTTTGTATTTTTAGTGGAGACGGGGTTTCACCATGTTGGCAAGGATGAAATTTCTTGACCTCGTGATCTGCCTGCCTCGGCCTCCCAAAGTGCTGGGATTACAGGCATGAGCCACTGTACCCGGCCCCCTTTTTAAATTTCCTTGCACTTTATATATAGAAGAAACCATTGTTTGCAATTTTCTTTTCTTTTCTTTTCGAGATAAGGTCTCACTCTGTCACCCAGGCTGGAGTGCAATGGCATGATCTTGGCTCACTGCAATCTCTGCCTCCCCAGTTCAAGCGATTCTCCCATCTCAGCCTCCCAAGTAGCTGGGACTACAGGCATGCACCACCATCTCCAGCTAATTTTTGTGTTTTTAGGAGAGAAAGGGTTTCACCATGTTGGTCAGGCTGGTCTTGAATTCCTGACTTCAAGTGATCTGCCCACCTTTACCTCCCAGAGTGCTGGGGTTACAGGCATGAGCCACTGTGCCCAGACTGCAACTTTTTTTTTTTTTAAGTTTTTTTTTTGAGACGGAGGTTCGCTCTTGTTACCCAGGCTGGAGTGCAATGACGCGATCTCGGCTCACCGCAACCTCCGCCTCCTGGGTTCAAGCAATTCTCCTGCCTCAGCCTCCTGAGTAGCTGGGATTACAGGCACGTGCCACCATGCCCAGCTAATTTTTTGTATTTTTAGTAGAGACGGGGTTTCACCATGTTGACCAGGATGATCTCGATCTCTTGACCTCGTGATCCACCCGCCTCGGCCTCCCAAAGTGCTGGGATTACAGGCTTGAGCCACCGCGCCCGGCCCTTTTTTGAGTTTTTAAAGAAAACTTTGTTTCCTTGTTTTGCAAATAAAGCTAGCTAAGTTGGTTGCTTTCTGATGATAAGTCAGAGACCAAATCCCATAACCTTGTCCAACGCCTCCAACTCTTCCTTGGCTTCAACCTTACCTGGAGCTGCAGCAGCAGCCTGCAATTTTTTTTTTTTTTTTTTTTTTTTTTTTTTTGAGATGGAGTTTCGCTCTTGTTACCCAGGCTGGAGTGCAATGGCACGATCTCGGCTCACCGCAACCTCCGCCTCCTGGGTTCAGGCAATTCTCCTGCCTCAGCCTCCTGAGTAGCTAGGATTACAGCCACGTGCCACCATGCCCAGCTAATTTTTTGTATTTTTAGTAAAGACGGGGTTTCACCATGTTGACCAGGATGGTCTCGATCTCTTGACCTCGTGATCCACCCGCCTCAGCCTCCCAAAGTGCTGGGATTACAGGCTTGAGCCACCGCGCCCGGCTAGCCTGCAATTTTTAAAAGTCATTTTGAAATGGTGGGAACTTCCTCATTAGAGCCCGTGTCTGGTCCACGTGACACCTGGGTCACTGTGTGAGGCAATCCTCATTTTTCCCCTTAACCTTTCCTTCCCACCCTTCTCCTGGGCTATAGCCCCTTCAGGCAAAAACAAACAAACCAACAAATACAATTAATCACGGCAACATTAAATTTGGTCGGTAATTCCTCCTCACTTCCAGAGAAGGCATGTTGAAATCGTGGAGTAGAGAGGAATTCTAGAACTCAACGTTGAAAAGTCACTGTAGGCCAGGCACAGTGAACTACACCTGTAATCCCAGTGCTTTGGGAGGCTGAGGCACATGAATCACCTGAGGTCAGGAGGTCAAGATCAGCCTGGCTAACACAGTGAAGCCCTATCTCTATTAAAAAAAAAAAAAAAAGCCAGGTGTGCTGGCATATGCCTGTAATCCTAGCTACTCAAGAGCTGAGGCAGGAGAATCACTTGAACCCAGGAGGTAGAGGGTGCAGTGAGCGGAGCTCGCACCACTGCACTCCAGCCTGGGCAGCAGAATGAGACTCTGCCTCAAAAATAAATAAATAAATAGGAATTGTAGGCCAGGCACAGTGGCTCATGCCTGTAATCTCAGCATTTTGGGAGGCTGAGGTGGGAGGATCACTTGAGCCCTGGAGTTCGAGTCCAGGAATTCAAGACCAGCCCTGGCAACATAGCCAGCTCCCACATCTACAAAAATTGCCCAGGTGTGGTGTCACGCTCCTATAGTCCCAGCTATTCAGGAGGCTGAGGCGGGAGGATTGCTTGAGCCCAGGAGTTAGAGGCTGCAGTGAGCCATGCTATACTCCAGCCTTGGCAACAGACTAAGATCCTGTCTCAAAAATAAAAAAAGTCACTGTAGTGGGTTGAAGTGTGGCCTCCCTCGAAAATCTATGTTCACGCCCTGTCCCCCAGAATCTATGAAAATAACTGTATTTGGAGAAAGAATCTTTGCAGATGTAATTCAATTAAGGATCCCTAGATGACACCATTCATGATTACTGTGCCCTAAATCCGACAAATGTCCTTAGGAGAGACACATGGGAGGGAAGGCCACGTGACCACAGAGGCAGAGACTGGAGGAGGGGGTCACAAGCCCAGAAATGCTGACGGCCAACTGGAGGCTGGAAGGGAAAGGAACAGTCTTCGCTGCCCCCTTAGAGAACACGCAGTCCTGACACACCGCGATTGCAGACACTGTCATTCAGACAACGCTGAAATCAGGATCCTGGCTGGGAAAGGAGTTTGGGGGAAAAGAGCCCTTGAATTTATATCACATAGACAGTTTCTCCCCGACTACCTGCTGAGTGAATCCAGGCAGGAATATTCACTTCCCACCCTGGTCACATATAAAGCAAACTGCTTTCTTCATAAAGCAGCAAAGTAGGGAGCACAGCCGCGCACAAGGGCCTCAAGCTCAGGCCAGATCAGCCCAGCAGTGTGTCTCCAAGTTCTTTTCTTTTTTCTTAAGACGGAGTTTCGCTCTTGTTACCCAGGCTGGAGTGCAATGGCGCGATCTCGGCTCACCGCAACCTCCGCCTCCTGGGTTCAGGCAATGCTCCTGCCTCAGCCTCCTGCGTAGCTGGGATGACAGGCACGCGCCACCATGCCCAGCTCATTTTTTGTATTTTTAGTAGAGACGGGGTTTCACCATGTTGACCGGGATGGTCTCGATCTCTTGACCTCGTGATCCACCCGCCTCGGCCTCCCAAAGTGCTGGGATTACAGGCGTGAGCCACCGCGCCCGGCCTCCCCAAATTCTTTCAATCCACCCTTTCTGTGTAGTAGTGTCACCTCGCAGCCAGGAGAAGAAGGAAGCTACAGAAGTCCGGAATCATGTGTTGGCAGGTTCGTTTATTTATCCGAGACATACTTATCGAGTATGCCTTGGGTGCCACACATCGGGCTACGTACTGGAGAGATACATGTAAATCATTACGATGCTTCGTGGTAAGTGTGAGGATGGCCGAAAGAGCCCAGAGGAGCAGGCCTAACCCAGACTAGAGGAAGAGAGTCACAGCAGGCTTCAGAGCCGTGGGGAAGTGAGGTCTACTGAGCTGCTGATATGGTGGCCACAAACCGCATGTGGCTTTTATGTTTTATTTATTTTATTTTATTTAAAAAATTTTTTTGAGACAGGGCCTTTCCGTGTCACCTGGCTTGGAATTTAGTGGTTCAATCACAGCCCACTGCAGCTTCGACCTCTTGGGCTCAAGTGATCCTCCCAGCTCAGCCTCCCAAGTAGCTGGGACTAGAGGTGTGTGCCAACACACCCAGCTAAACTTTCCTAGTTTTTGTAGAGATGGGGGTCTCATTTTGTTGCCCAGGCTGGTAAATTTTCAGTTAACTAAACTTAAATTATATATATACACAAACAAACAGACAAAAATACACACACACACACACACACACACACACACACACACACAGTGTATTTTTGTCTGTTTGTTTTTTTGAGGCAGAGTCTCGCTCTGTCACCCAGGCTGGAGTACAGTGGTGCGATCTCAGCTCACAGCAACTTCTGCCTCCTGGGTTCAAGTGATTCTCCACCTCAGCCTCCTGAGTAGCTGGGATTACAGGTGCACACCACCATGCCTGGCTAATTTTTGTATTTTCAGTAGAGACAGGGTTTTACCATGTTGGCTGCGCTGGTCTCAAACTTCTGACCTCAGGTGATCCACCCGCCTTGGCCTCTCAAAGTGTTGGGATTCTCCCACCTCAGCCTCCCAAGTAGCTTGGACTACAGGCGTGCACCACCATCACGTGAGCCACCGTGCCCAGCCCGTTTATTTGTTTTTGAGATGGAGTTTCACTCTTGTTACCCAGGCTGGAGTACAATGTTGTGGTCTCAGCTAACTGCAACCTCCACCTCCTGGGTTCAAGTGATTCTCCTGTCTCAGCTTCTTGAGTAGCTGAGACTAGAGATACCTGCCACTGTACCCGGCTAATTTTTGTATTTTTAGTACAAATGGGGTTTCACCATGTTGACCAAGCTGGTCTTAAACTTCTGACCTCAGGTGATCTGTCCACCTCAGCCTTCCCAAGTGCTGGGATTACAGGGGTGAGCCACCGCATCTGGCCTGAAATTGAATAATATTAAAAACTCAGTTCCTATCACTCCATTTCTAGAGCTCAGTGGCTGCATGCATATCACAGCATATTTCCATCATGGTAGAAAGTTCTATTGGAAGATGCTGGTCTAGGCTGAGGCCTACAAAAGAGTAGTTAGCCAGCCCTAGGAGCAAAGGCAGAGTGTCTCCAGGGCTCCCTGGAAGATGGCCTTTGCATACCATCGCAGTTATGACTCACGCTGGAGGTGCTGAGGCCAGTTCCTGCACTGCTTTGTCTGCCATGCTGAATTCCCTGCTAAGGACAACGAGAAGGCACCGGAGTGTTAAACTAGGTGAGTGACATCATCAGATGTGGGTTTTGGAGAATGAGTCGGAGGAGGAGCCAGACGGGAGGCAGGGGGCCCATCAGGAGGCAGTTGCTTTCCTCCAAGACCTTAGGCCAGCCAAAATGGCAGAAATGTGCACAGAGACATAAATGATGTATAGTCTGTAGACTGCAGATTCTGCGTGGGCCTGGAATCAGTGGGAATAATGGTAGTGCTTGAACCATATGGTGGATGGTGCTAACAGTTCCCTTTGATGTGGAATCTGAGGATGAGAATGGGAAACTGTTTTTTAACCTATTGCTGCTTAAGAGAGTGGGCTTCAGTTATCTGAAGGGCCTCATTCCCTGATAACATCACCATGGCAGTTCGCCACGGAAAACTCCAGAAAGAGAAAACAGCATACGAAGGCCCTGAGCCTGAAGAATTCCTACGTGACTGCAATGGGCTTTCCTTTTCTCTCTTTCAGCCTTTCCCCCAGTCCTCTACAATGCCACTTGCTTCCGTCTCCTTCTGCCCCTGAATTCAAGGTCCCCTGGAAAACGGCCCGCTCTTTGTGTTTCCTTGGTATGGACTCCAAATTCCAAATGCCTCAAATGTTCCGTAGATGTGCTACAGTCTTACTTGTCCCATGCTCTTCACTTTGTCTGGAAATGTCTGTTCCTTCTTCTGTTCTCCTAGAAATTTTTCTTTTTTTTTGAGATGGGGTCTCGCTCTGTCACCTGGGCTGGAATGCAGTGGTACAATCTTGCCTCACTGCAACCTCCGCCTCCTGGGTTCAAGCAATTCTCATGCCTCAGCCTCCCGGGTAGCTGGAATTACAGGTGCCCACTACCATGCCAGGGCTGATGTTTGTACTTTTAGCAGAGACAGGGTTTCACCATGTTGCCCAGGTGATCTGTAACTCCTGAGCTCAGTCAGTTACCTTGAACTTCCAAAGTGCTAGGATTACAGGCGTGAGCCACCTCACCTGGCCTAAAGTAAAGTTATACCTATGAAATTAAAATATGTGGCTGGGTGTGGTAGCTCACACCTGTAACCCCAGCACTTTTGGAGGCCAAGGTGGGAGTATCACTTGAGCCTGGGAGTTTGAGACCAGCCTGGGCAAATGGCAAGACCTGTCTCTACAAAAAATAATTTAAAAAACCCAGATAGCTGGGTACAGTGGCACATGCCTATAGTCCCAGCTGCTTGGGAGGCTGAAGCAGGAGAATCACTTGAACCCAGGAGGTTGAGGCTGCAGTGAGCAAAGATTATGCCACTGACACCAGCCTGGGCAACAGAATGGGACCCTGTCTCATACAACAAAATAAAATAAAATATGTGTATACATTACTCTGTATCACCTAATAGCATTTCACTTATGTGTGGTGTGTATGATTCATTTTGGAAAATAATTGCTTTAAACCATGTCATCTATTTGTTTTCCTTTATTGGTATGTATCCTAGGCCCTCCTTATCTGTGGTTTTGCTTTCCGGGGTTTTCAGTTACCTGTGGTCAGCCACGGCCCAAAAATATTCAGTGAAAAACTCCAGAAACAAACATAAGTTTTGTTTGGTTTTTTTTTTTGAGACGGAGTTTCACTCTTGTTACCCAGGCTGGAGTGCAATGGCACGATCTTGGCTCACCGCAACCTCTGCCTCCTGGGTTCAGGCAATTCTCCTGCCTCAGCCTCCGGAGTAACTGGGATTACAGGCACGCACCACTGTGCCCAGCTAAATTTCTGTATTTTTTGTAGAGACGGGGTTTCACCATGTTGACCAGGATGGTCTCGATCTTTTGACCTCGTGATCCACCCGCCTCGGCCTCCCAAAGTGCTGGGATTACAGGCTTGAGCCACTGCGCCCGGCCACAAACGTAAGTTTTAAATGGCACAGCATTCTGAGGAGCATAGTGAAGTCTCCCACCATCCCTACTCGGGATGTGAATCCTCTCTTTCCCAGCATATCTACCCTGTAGACGCTACTCCCCTGGTGGTCACTTAGTAGCTGCCTTGGTTCCCAGATCTGAAACCCACAGGGCACGTAAGCTGGGTGCCGTCAGCAGTTTCAGGCATCCACTGGGGTCTTGGACCGTTTCCCCGGCAAAGAAGGGATGACTACTGTTGCTTGTCTTATTTCTCCGGCTCAACACTCTCCTCCGGGCGACAGATAACTTCTTCCTCATTTTAGATGTCCTGAATTATCTAGAAAAGCACTTTAGAGGTTGCTTCAATAAATATATATGTATTTTGCGACAGGATCTGCTTCTGTTGCCCAGGTTGGTGTTCGGGGGCACAATCTTGGCTCACTGCAACCTCCACTTCTTAGGTTCAAGCGATTCTCCTGCCTCGGCCTCCAAAGTAGCTGGGATTGCAGGTGCCCACAACCATGCCTGGCTAAATGTTGTATTTTTTGTAGAGACAGGGTTTCACCATGTTATCCAGGCTGGTCTCTTAACTCCTGGGCTCAAGAGATCCATTCGCCTCAGCCTCCCAAAGTGCTGGGACTACAGGCATAAGCCACTGCACCCGGATCTTTCCTTTTTTTTTTTTTTTTGAGACGGAGTTTCGCTCTTGTTACCCAGGCTGGAGTGCAATGGCGCGATCTCGGCTCACCGCAACCTCCGCCTCCTGGGTTCAGGCAATTCTCCTGCCTCAGCCTCCTGAGTAGCTGGGATTACAGGCATGTGCCACCATGCCCAGCTAATTTTTTGTATTTTTAGTGGAGACGGGGTTTCACCATGTTGACCAGGTTGGTCTTGATCTCTTGACCTCGTGATCCACCCGCCTCAGCCTCCCAAAGTGCTGGGATTACAGGCTTGAGCCACCGCGCCCGGCTTAATTTTTGTATTTTTAGTAGAGACGAGGTTTTGCCATGTTGGTCAGGTTGGCCGAAAACTCCTGACCTCAAGTGATCCACCTGCCTTGGCCTCCCAAAGTGCTGGGATTACAGGTGTGAGCCACTTCACCTGACCTCACCTCGTCTGTCGATAGTGAGTGTCCTTTGAGACACAAAGGTTTTAAATTTTGATGAAGTCCGATTTATCTATTTGTTCTTCTGTTGCTTGTGTGTTTGGTGTCATATCCAAAAATGATTGCCAGAGTCAGTGTCATTAAGCTTTTACCTATGTTTTCTTCTAAGAGTTTTGTTGTTTTGGCTTTTATATCTAGATCTTGGATCTATTTTGAAATACTTTTTCAATTTATTTATTTATTTATTTATTTTTGAGACAGAGTCTTACTCTTGTTGCCCAGGCTGGAATGCAATGGCATGACCTCGGCTCACTGCAATCTCTGCCTCCCAGCTTCAAGCGATTCTCCTGCCTCAGCCTCCCGAGTAGCTGGGACTACAGGCCCCTGCCACCATGCCTGGCTAATTGTTGTATTTTTAGTAGAGCTGCCGTTTCACCATGTTGACCAGGCTGGTCTCAAACTCCTGACCCCAGGTGATTTGCCCTCCTCAGCCTCTCAAAGTGCTGGAATTACAGGCACCTGGACAATTTTTTTTTTTTTTTTTTTTTTTTGAGACAGAGTTTTACTCTGTGGCTCAGATTGGAGTGCAGTGGTGCAATCTTGGCTCACTGCAACCTCTACCTCCTGAGTTCAAGCAATTATTGTGACTCAGCCTCCAGAGTAGCTGGGACTACAGGCATGCCCCACAATGACTGGCTAATTCCTGTCATTTTAGTAGAGATGGGATTTCACCATGCTGGCCAGGCTGGTCTCAAACTCTTGACCTCAAGTGATCCGCCTGCCTCAGCCTCCCAAAGTCCTGAGATTATAGGGGTGAGTCACTGTGCCAGCCTACATAGATCTAAATTTGATGCACAAAAGAATAGGGCACTGGAGCATGATCTTGAGCAGGAAGTCCAAGAAGAGAGAGGCAGCATATTCCTGAAGCCCTGGGATAGAATAAGATCAGATTGTATGTGAAAAAGCAGTAGATTTTTGGGACAGGCACAGTGGCTCACACCTGTAATCCCAGCACTTTGAGAGGCCGAGGCAGGCATATCACTTGAACCCAGCAGTTCGGGATCAGCCTGGCAAGCATGGCGAAACCCTGTCTCTACAAAAAATACAAAAATTAGCCAGGTGTGGTGGTGCATGCCTGTGGTCTCAGCTACTTGTGAGGCTGAGTTGGAAGGATCCCTTGAGCCCGGGAGGCACAGGTTGCAGTAAGCTGCATTTGGGCCACTGCACTCCAGCCCTAGCGACAGAGCCAGACTCTGTCTCAAAACACACAAACCAAAAAACCAATAGACTTTCAGAGGAATAGATACCAGTTTTTTCTTCCTTAATCCTCTGACTTCCAGCTAATTCTACAGTCTCAAAAAAAAAAAAAAAAAAAAAACAGAGAGAGGAAGGTGATTTAATAAGACAAAGGAGTTAGAAAAGAAAGGCAGGTGTTAGTCATGTGGGGAAAAGGGAAGTATTTGTGTTTACAAGAATCCCAACAGTATCTGGGAATGGAGAATGAAGAATATTTTCCATTTGTTGAAAAATTCGTGCTAAGCAGATGAAGTACTCAGGGTTACCCCTCTAGCCTCATATTGGGGTATGTAGCCTACCATAGTTACCCCTGTTAGATTACGCCTTCTCCCAGAATCACAAAGGCCCACAGAATGAAAGTGTTTACTATGAGCTGTCATGAAAAGTAAGAGTTAGGCTTGGCACGGTGGCTTACACCTGTAATCCCAGCACTTTGAGAGGTCAAGGTGGGTAGATCACTTGAGCCCAGGGGTTTGACACCTGCACAACATGGCAAAACCCCATCTCTACAAAAAAATACAAAAAATTCGCTGGGCATGGTGGCATGCGCCCATAGTCCCAGCCACTCAGGAGGCTAAGGTGAGAGTCTGAGATGTTGGGGCTACAGTGAGCCAAGATCGTGCCACTGCACTCCAGCCTGGGCAATCAGAGCCAAACCCTGTCTCAAAAAAAGAAAAAAAAAAAAAAAAAAGAGAGAGAGAGAAAAGTAGGAGTTAGTCATCCTGGCCAAGAGTATGAACTTTTTCTTCAAAGAACTCCTGGACTGTGGGGAAACTAGAGGTACATGTTTGACAGACATGCTTATTTATTAGAAGTTATGAGACTAGCGAGTAGAGTAGATGGAGGAAAGTGGCAGGAAAATGATACTGGAAAGGTAGGTCTGGAACCTCCTGTGAAGGACCTTGTACATCAATCCAAGGAATCTTTAACCTAGAGCAGAGATAACAAACTGAAAATCCCACGGAGACTAGACATGCTAATGAGGAAAGACAACCAGATGTAAGGCAATAGGGAGTGGTGGGGACTGTGGCAAACAGTAGTGCTCATTCTCTGTCTATGCCAGACAGCCACTCTCAGCTCCAGTTGATTGTTGCCATGTGGGAGTGTTGGTCCAGTGTGGCCAGATCTTCCAGTGTTCAAAGAGACAACAGACATCCAGGTTTTTACAGAATGGCACCAGGTTTTAAAAATATATGGGCCAAGCCAGGCTGGGCTTTGAACCAGATATGGTCCACAGGCCATCATTCTGGCGCCTTGGCAGATTGAAGAGAGCTAGTGAAGATTTTTAAGTGAAAAAAGGTATATGATCATATCTGTGCTTTAGAAAAATCAGATTGCTGCCAGGCACAGTGACTCATCCCTGTAATCCAAGCACTTTGGGAGGCCAAGGTGGATGGACCACCTGAGGTTGGGAGTTTGAGACCAGCTTGATCAACATGGACAAACCCCGTCTCTACTAAAAATGTAAAATTAGCCGGGCATGGTGGCGCATGCCTGTAATCCCAGCTACTCAGGAGGCTGAGGCAGGGGAATCGCTTAACCTGGGAGGTGGAGGTTGTGGTGAGCCAAGATCCTGCCATTGCACTCCAGCCTGGGTAACAAGAGGGCAACCCCATCTCAAAAAAAAAAAAAGAAAAGAAAAGAAAGAAAAATCAGATTGTTATGTGGAAGACGGCTTACAGGAAATAGATGAGAGGAAGGGAAACCAGTTAGGAAATTGTTTCAACAGTTCAGGTGGGAGGTGACCGCAGTCTGTGCTAGGGCGAGGCAGGGGAGAATGTTGGTGGACACATTTGGAGTCCAGCATCCACTGGGAAGAATTTAGCTTCAATGTGCACCTAGAAGACAGATACATTCTTTCAATGCACCCCGTCTTTTCCACCCCATTTTCTTTTTCTTTCTTTTTTTAAATTGAGATGGAGTCTCATTCTGTCGCCAGGCTGGAGGGCAGTGGCGCAGTCTTGGTTCACTGCAACCTCCACCTCCCGGGTTCAAGCGACTCTCCTGCCTCAGCCTCCCGAGTAGCTGGGATTACAGATGCGTGCCACCACACCCGGCTGATTTTGTATATTTTTAGTAGAGATGAGGATTCACCATGTTGGCCAGGCTGGTCTCAAACGCCTGACCTCAAGTGATCCACCCACCTCAGCCTCCCAAAATGCTGGGATCACAGGTGCGAGCCACGGCGCCACACTTTTACCCCATTTTCTAAACTGGAAGCTGAAAGGCACAGGGCAGATTGATAATCCTGAAAGCCAAAGGACAGGACATTTCAGCAAAGACTCCAGTTTTCGGTGCAGTCTAATTTTACTCACGATTGCTTTAGAGATAGATTCCTTAACCAACTCCTCCAGTCCTCATCCGCTCCCAGGGGGCAATTTTAATGGATGGGCTCAGCACATAATTGAAATTTAAAAAGTAAATCTCATGGTGTTTGGCTCTCTCCAGCAGCCAGTGGAAACTCAGAGCTAAATCTTGTGAAAGTTCTAGGCTCTGCTTCCCAGCAGAGGGGGAAACCGGCTCCCAAAGAGGCCGTTTCATGGAGACAGACGTATGAGAAGTGGGCTTTGGATCTATTTCATGGTCTTGCTGCTTGTGCAACTGGCCGCTTGGGTTCACGGAAGGATGCAAAGGGAGGGGAGGTGGGAATGGAGGGGAGGAAAGGTGACTCCCGTCGAGGAATGTGTCTCACACCCATCAAGTATCATGATTAGAACTGTTTTCTCCGCAGACTCTTCCAATTTTTGAACGGGGTATTTTTGGGCACAGGAAATGGCCCGGAGGAGCTGCAGAGCAAAGCCTCCCCTCTCTGGCACCGCTTGGGAGTGCCCCGTGGGATGAGGGAGAGGACGAGGCAGTCAGGCAAAGGTTAGGGGAGGGAAGCAAAGGCAGGGACCCAGAACGACTCCAGCAAATGTTTGGATTTCTCCACCAGGAGGGAGGACAAACAAGCTTTTTTCTTGCCTTCTGGGCAGCTCTGTGTGCTCTCCAGCTCGGACTCCGAGGAGGAAGGGCGAAGCTGAAAATAAAAATTATCTGGAGCTGGACCCAACGGCTCCTCCACTGCACGAAGCTCATCGGAGCCCCGCAGCCCGCCGCCTCCCAGAAATGACCACTTTGGCTAAATTGCATGCATTTCCAAGCTTCGTCCGGCTGCAGGCTTCGCCTCTGGGAGAGGCAGGCGGCTTGTGAGCCGGGCTCCAGAGGCAGGACCTCCCTGGGTCTCTCATTTCCTGGCTGAAGTTTCTCTTCTCGGTGCTGTGGCAGCATCCAACCCACACTCGCAGAACCCGCGTCCTGGGTGATGAGGTCAGACACGCAGCAGCTAGGTGAGTGGTGACGCTCAGATAAGCATCTGTGCCTTTGTGGGGACTCCCTGGGCTGCTCCGCACCCGGACACTCGCTCTGTCCCCGCCATGTACAACGGATCGTGCTGCCACATCGAGGGGGACGCCATCTCCCAGGTGATGCCGCCGCTGCTCATCGTGGCGTTTGTGCTGGGCTTGTTGGGCAATGGGGTCGCCCTGTGTGGTTTCTGCTTCCACATGAAGACCTGGAAGCCAAGCACTGTTTACCTTTTCAACTTGGCCGTGGCTGATTTCCTCCTCATGATCTGCCTGCCTTTTCGGACAGACTATTACCTTAGACGTAGACACTGGGCTTTGGGGGACATTCCCTGCCGGGTGGGGCTCTTCACTTTGGCCATGAACCGGGCCGGGAGCATCGTGTTCCTTACGGTGGTGGCGGTGGACAGGTATTTCAAAGTGGTCCATCCCCACCACGCGGTGAACGCCATCTCCAACCGGAAGGCAGCTGGCATCGTCTGCGCCCTGTGGACCCTGGTCATTCTGGGAACGCTGTATCTTCTGCTGGAGAACCATCTCTGTGTGCAAGACACAGCCGTCTCCTGTGAGAGCTTCATCATGGAGTCCGCCAATGGCTGGCACGACATTATGTTCCAGCTGGAGTTCTTTCTGCCCCTTGGCATCATCTTATTTTGCTCCTTCAAGATCGTTTGGAGCCTGAGGCAGAGGCAGCAGCTGGCCAGACAGGCTCGGATGAAGAGGGCGACCCGATTCATCATGGTGGTGGCGGTTGTGTTCATCACATGCTACCTGCCCAGCGTGTCTGCCAGGCTCTATTTCCTCTGGACAGTGCCCTCGAGTGCCTGCGATCCATCTGTCCATGTGGCCCTGCACGTTACCCTCAGCTTCACCTACATGAACAGCATGCTGGATCCCCTGGTGTATTATTTTTCAAGCCCCTGGTTTCCCAGATTCTACAAGAAGCTCAAAATCTGCAGTCTGAAACCCAAGCAGCCAGGACACTCGAAAACACAAAGGCTGGAAGAGATGCCAGTTTCGAGCTTCGGTTGCAAGAGTTCCATCAGTGTGGCAAATAGTTTCCAAACCCTGTCTGACGGGCAGTGGGATCCCCAAATGCGCTGAGTGGCGCTGAACAAACAGACCCACAGGGTTGAGGAAGACAGAGTGGTGACCTAGAGTTAACTCATGCTAAGGGGTTGGGGGCTTTGAAATTGCCACTCCCCTTTCTTATTGCAAGATGGCTTCACACACATGAGCTGCATCCTTCTCATTCTGTCGGAAATGAAATTCACATAACTGTACCTTTTGGGGAGGTTCCAGTTGATTGAAGTGAGTTGACTGCATTTTATCTGATTACAATGGCAGGGGACTGAATGTGCCTGGAGTGGAGTCCGTGTGTACTGGGAGGGCATTAGGAACCGCACACCCCCTGTGTAATGTTTTTTGTTTGTTTTTGTTTTTGTTTTGAGATGGAGTCTTGCTCTGTCACCCAGGCTGGAGTACAGTGGCATGATCTTGGCCCACTGCAACTTCCGCCTCCTGGGTTCAAGCAATTTTCCTGTCTCAGCCTCCTGAGTAACTGGGATTACAGGCTCCAGCCACCAGGCCCTGTACTGTATTTTTAGTGGAGGCAGGGTTTCACCATGTTGGCCAGGCTAGTCTCAAACTCCTGACCTCAGGTGATCCGTCTGCCTCGGCCTTCCAAAGTGGTGGGATTACTGAAGTGAGCCACTACGCTCCGTCTCCCCCGTGTAATTTTAAACCGCTAAGTAAATGGGTGTATGTGTTTAAATGGGTGATATTCTCCCTCTTAGAGGGTGGAGGGGGACAGTTAGCAGTATTTCCTATGAGGGAGTGGGGGGCAGTTAGCAATACTTCCTATCCTCTGAGCTTAAATCATTTCTCATCTCGGGAAACAGGAACCAGACTAAGTCAATACTTTTTATTTCAGGCCAAATGAGGCTCTTTAGATTGGGATGTATTGATCCTATTAATTTTCATCTTTACTGGGTCCCCTCTTTACATTTCTGTGTGATTGTTGTGACTTCCCAGTAGCCCAAGAAGAACAACAGCAAAACCGTCTGCCCTGACCTTCTTCACGTTTGTGTTTCATAGCCAGGTGCTGAGGGATCTGTTCCCCAGCCCTGGCTTCTCCAGTGCCATATGCTGAGTCCAACACAATTGCTTTTGATGACTTGTTATGTGACTGCGAATTGAAATTATTCATTTATTTCTTCTCCAGGTATTTCCTGAATTTGTATTTGGTGGCAGGCACTATACTGTGTAATTTTTGCCAGAGAGTCATTAGTCAACTCTTGTGTGACAGTGAAGTGTTTTGGGGGCTGGGGACAGAGAATTTAAGAACTGTCATCCTTTTATGGAATATAGTTTCTAGACCTTTTCTGTGTGAATATCAATGTTGTCCTTATTGCAAGTTTCCCTCAGGCACAGGAGTTTCCCAAATTGTACCTGGACCACTCAAAACAGAGGACTCTGTGAAATGACAAGCTGCCCCTACCCTGAATTAGGGGGAAACAGTCCAGGTCAACTCTAGCTCCTTTCTCAAGCTGCAAAGTGGTGAACATGGTTCTCAACTCCTTAGTTTATACTCTCTCAAATGCCCAGGGTACTCTCCCCACTTAAGAACTTTGCCAACTTCTAGTTCTTTGGCCTCAAAACACCCCTGTAAGGCTGGGCGTGGTGGCTCACACCTGTAACCCCAGAACTTTGGGAGACCAAGGCAGGCATATTACTTGAGGTCAGAAGTTTGAAACCAGCCTGGTCAACATGGTGAAATCCCATTTCTACTAAAAATACAAAAATTAGCCAGGTGCGGTGGTGGGCACCTGTAATCCCAGCTATTTGGGAGGCTGAGGCAGGAGAATCGCTTAAACCCGGAAGGTGGAGGTTGCCATGAGCCGAGATTGCACCATTGCACTCCAGCCTGAATGACAGAGTGAGACTCCATCTCAAAAACAAAAAACAAAAAACAAAAAACAACTCTTTAGGCTGTCCCTATTGTTCCTTTTTTCAGAGGCACTGCACAGCCTAGTGATGAAAAATACGGGCCACAGAGTGTTAGATGCATCTAAGTTTGAATCTCAGCTCAAGCATGTACTAGACCTGTGATCTTAAGGCAGATTGTTTTTTCAGACACAGAGTCTCGCTGTATTGCCCAGGCTGGAGTGTGTGCCATACTCATTGCTCACTGCAGCCTCAAACTCCTGGGCTCAAGCAATCCTCCTACCTCAGTCTTCCGAATAGTTGGGAGTATAGCCATGACGAGGTCTCACACACTGTGTTGCCCAGGCTGGTCTCAAACTCATGGCATCAAAAAGTCCTCCCATCTTGGCCTCCCAAAGTATTGGGATTACCTGCATGAGCCACTGCACCCAGCCTGGCAGATTCTACTTAACCACTTGTAGCTTCATTTTTCTCGTCTGTCAAACAGGGATAATTATAATACAACTTCAATGTGTCACTGGGCAGATTAAATGAATGTACATTCCTGAAGCATCGGAACTTTGTTCACTGTTATATACCCAATGCCTAAAAGAGGACCTGCACATAGTAGGTGCTCAGTAAATGTTTGGTAAATGAATGAATGAATGCTAAAGTGCATGTAAAGCCTTAAGTACAGAGCCTGGCAGTAAGTGCTCAATATTATGACTTATGATATTAACACGTTTTACACATAAAGAAACGGAGGCAAAGAAGCAATTTCCTTTGGGGTTTAGAGCCCTTAAGTTGCTGCTCTGTTTTCACGCCTGAATTCCCCTGCCTCTCAGTTACCTGGTGAAGAGGGAAGGCAAGAATTCATATCAGCATTAAAGAGTCATACATCCTCCTGATAGGGATCTGTGAAAACCCACACTTCTGCTTTTAGTTCTATTCTTAGAATTATTCCCCAGACTGCTGCTCTTTTGTTGCTTCATCATAATAAAAATGGATTCTGAAAGCAAACCTGTGTCCTGTATGTGGCTCTAGGTCAAAGGAACCGTGTAACTTTGCCCTCCAAGGGGAAAAAAAAGCTAAAATATCCAGACCTGCATGGCAAGCAGGCAGAGGTTCTCACTAAAAAAAAAACACACACACACACACAAAAACAGCATATACAAACAGAGAGAAAAATCAAACCCAAACTGAAATACAGCCTTGATTCTAAATTTGCTTCCCTTTTTAAGTTCTCAGAATGTGACGAAAAATACATCTTAGCAAGAAGTTTCTTTGGAAGACTTAAAGAAGAAGCGTATAGCTTTGTTGACAATACTTCGTTTAAACTATCTGAAACAGGAACATGAATGATTTACATGTCTTGTTCTCTCTCTCTCTCTCTCTCTCTCTCTCTCTCTCTCTCTTTCTTTCTCTCTCTTTTGGTGAGATGGGGTCTCACTGTGTTGCCCAGGCTGGAGTGCAGTGGTGCAATCATGGCTCACTGCAGCCTTGACTTCTGGGTTCAAGCGATCCTCCCACTTCAAACTCCTTAGTAGCTGGGGCCACAGGTACGCCTCACCATGTCTAGCTAATTTTTCTGTATTATTTGTAGAGATGGGGTCTCACTATGCTGCCCAGGCTCATCTCAAATTCCTGGGTCCAAGCGATTCTTTCTCCTTGTTACTCCTTCTAGAGTCTTTCAGGAAAAGTCACATGAAAGCTGGAAGAGCTATTGGGGGCCAGGTAGTCTATAGGGATGATGTGGAAAAAAGAGGTATCTTTTATTCGTGCTGATCGTGGTAAAACTTTCAGTTTTGGTCTATTCGCAGAATGGGTTTCCTTACCCTTTATTAAAACCAAAATGTTGGACAGGCACAGTGACACTTGTCTGTAATCCCAGCACTTTGGGAGGCCGAGGTGGGCAGATCAGAGGTCAGGAGTTTGAGACCAGCCTGGCCAATACAGTGAAACCTCGTCTCTAGTAAAAATACAAAAAATTAGCCAGGTGTGGTGGCAGGTGCCTGTAATCCCAGCGACTCGGGAGGCTGAGGCAGGAGAATCACTTGAACCTGGGAGGCGGAGGTTGCAGTGAGCCGAGATCGCGCCATTGCACTCCAGACTGGGGGAACAAGGCTCTGTCTCAAAAATAAAATAAAGGCATGGCGCAGTGGCTCACGCCTGTAATCCCAGCACTTTGGGAGGCCGAGGCGGGTGGATCACGAAGTCAAGAGATCGAGACCATCCTGGTCAACATGGTGAAACCCCGTCTCTACTAAAAATACAAAAAATTAGCTGGGCATGGTGGCGTGTGCCTGTAATCCCAGCTACTCAGGAGGCTGAGGCAGGAGAATTGCCTGAACCCGGGAGGCGGAGGTTGCGGTGAGCCGAGATCGCGCCATTGCACTCCAGCCTGGGTAACAAGAGCGAAACTCCATCTCAAAAATAAAATAAAATAAAATAAAATAAAAAATAAAATAAAATATGATAAAATTATAAAATTATAAAATAATCCTGTGGGACCCTGCATTGGTCACTTTCACACAGGGTCCCACAGGAGAATCCAGGGCCCTCACTCCTGTCTTAGAGGATGGGGGAAGGCTTCTCAGAGGAAGTCGCTTGCAAACTTGGCTCTGAAGGATGGACAGGAAGCCACCAGGGACACAGTGGGGAAGGGTATTCCGGGCGGATGTAGAGAGGTGAGAAAGAGCAAACTGGGAAGTGCAGGAAGACCAAGAGAGCAGGAATGAAAAGTCCAGGCTGGGGCTGTGACCACCTGGTAAGAGGTGAAGCCATGAGGTCAGCAGAGGAGTGAAAGGTCTATTGTCTATTCTAACCCTTAATGTGGCAAAAGAGTCACGAATAGACTTTCAGATTTCTTTCTCTCTCTCTCTTTCTCTCTCTCTGTTTTTGTTTTGAGACTGAGTCTTGCACTGTCACCCAGGCTGCAGTGCAGTGGCACGATCTCAGCTCACCGCAACCTCCGCCTCCTAGGTTCAAGTGATTCTCCTGCCTCAGCTTCCCAAGTAGCTGGGATTACAGGCACTCACCACCATGTCTGGCTAATTCTTTGTATTTTTTGTAGAGATGGGGGTTTCACTATGTTGGTCAGGCTAGTCTTGAACAACTGACCTTGTGATCCACCTGCCTCGATCTCCCAAAGTGCTGGGATTACAGATGTGAGCCACCGGGCCGGCCACTTTTGTCATTGTTTTTTTGTTTGTTTGTTTTTTGAGATGGAGTTTCACTCTTGTTGCCCAGGCTGGAGTGCAATGGCACGATCTTGGCTCACTGCAACCTCCACCTCCGGGGTTCAAGCGATTCTGCTGCCTTAGCCTCCCAAGTAGCTGGGACTACAGGCACGTGCCACCACACCTGGCTAATTTTTTGTACTTTTAGTAGAGACGGGGTTTTACCATGTTAGCCAGGATGATCTTGATCTCCTGACCTCATAAACCGCCCGCCTCAGCCTCCCAAAGTGCTGTGATCTGCCCACCTCAGCCTAACAAAGTGCTAGGATTCCAGGCGCGAACCACAGAGCCTGGCCTTTTTTTGTTTTGTTTTGAGACAGGGTCTTGGTCTGTCACCCAGGCTGGAGTACACTGGCATCATCTCGGCTCACTGTAACCTTGAAACCCTGGCCTCCAGCAATCATCCCGCCTCAGCCTCCCAAGTATCTGGGATCACAGGCATGTGCCACCATGCCCAGCTAATTTTGCTATTTTTTTTGGAAGGTTCCCAACTCAATGTTATCCCAACTCGGTGTTATCTACACTCTGCAGTGGTGAGTCTCCCAGAATAGCCCCAATGCACTGTGCCACCTGGTGCTCCCCTGCTTAGGCGGCACTTCCTGGTGGAATGTGGACTGGCTCTGTGATTGGCTTTGCCTGATCGAATCCGGTGGAGGTGATGATCGAGGGTTTGCAAGTTCAGGCATTAAGAAGGTCTGCCTGTGTGCTTCCAGAAGCCCTGAGCATGCCCATTTGCGAAGTCCAGACTACTCCATGAAGAGGTTGTATGTAGATGTCATATAGAGGGGCCACACAGAGAGGCCACAGGGACACCATGTAGAGAGGTGTCAAGGCTCTGTGGAGACAGAGAGAAGCCTGGGTGTCCCAGTGTCCTGCTTAAGCATCTGTATGACTCTACCCCAGCTGCCATCTGAGAATCTCCAAATGAGAAGCGTCTAGCTGAGGCCAGCCAAACCAGAGAACCATGAGAGATGACACAGTGGAGGTTGTGTTAAGCCACTACATTTTTTGGCAATTTGTTATGCAGCAATAGATAATTAAAACAGAAATCCTATGGCTGGGTGTGGTGGCTCACACCTGTAATGCCAGCAGTTTGGGAGGCCGAGGCAGGAGGATCACCTGGGCCTAGGAGTTCGAGACCAGACTGGGCAGCACAGTGAGACCCTATCTCTAGTTAAAGAAAAAATAAATAAATAAAACCAAAAATCCCAGCTTAGTTCAAAGACATGATATAGTTAATTACTTAACCTCTTGAAGCCTCAGTTGCTCAGTCTGTAAAATGGAGATGATGATGATAATAATAACACATCTATCACAGGGTTTTTGTGAGGATTAAAGGAGATCACATATGCAAATCTCTCAGTACAATGCAATACTGTTACTATTAATTTTTACAATGGTGCAATCCAGTTTAGTGGCACATATTCAAGTTGTCATAAGATAACCAGGCATGGAGATTCGACTGGGTGAGTCATAAATTTTAAGTGGAGTTTCTACAAAATGCGGTGGGATTACTGCCTTCGCTCTTGCAATGATTCATTAAACAAGTTTCTGTATAACTCATGCACTCGAAAGAAAAAAAATAGTAAACACATAAAAGAAGGACACAAGCAAGACAACACATGCCCACGGTGCAGTGGGAAGACCGGAAATTCCATCGCAGGCACCAGAATCCAACGAGGCTGCAGTTTAGATTCCGCCCGAGGAGTCACGAACTTTGGTTTAGAATCATGCAGTGTGAGAGCTGGGAGGAAGCTCGAAGATCAGCTAATTCCTCATGAGCACACGAGGAGGTGAGGGGTTGAGGTTTCACAGCTAGATAATGAGAGAGCCAGAACATACCCAGAGCTCCAGGTCATTGTACAAACTTATTTGTGGTTGTTCTTTCCCTTTTTTATTTCATTTTGATACGGAGTCTCGCTCTGTCGCCCAGGCTGGAGTGCAGTAGCGCAGTCTTGGTCACTGCAAGCTCCACCTCCCACGTTCAAGCGATTCTCCTGCCTCAGCCTCCTGAGTAGCTGGAACTCCAGGCACCCAAAACCACACCTGGCTAATTTTTGTATTTTTAGTAGAGATGGGGTTTCACCATATTGGGTAGGCTGGTCTTGAACTGCTGACCTTGTGATCTGCCTACTGCAGCTTCCCAGAGTATGGGGATTACAGGCGTGAGCCACTGTGCCTGGACTATGGTTGTTCTTTTTTTTTTTTTTTTTTTTTTTTTTTTTTTTTGAGACAGAATCTTGCCCTGTTGGCCAGGCTGGAGTGCAGTGGCATGATCTTAGCTCATGCAACCTCCACCTCCCAGGTTAGAGCGATTCTCCTGCCTCAGCCTCCTGAGTAGCTGGGATTATAGGCACGCATCACCATGCCCAGCTAATTTTTTGGATTTTCTTTTTCTTTTTTTTTTTTTTCTGAGGCGGGGTTTCGCTCTTGTTACCCAGGCTTGAGTGCAATGGCACGATCTCGGCTCACAGCAACCTCCGCCTCCTGGGTTCAAGCAATTTTCCTGCCTCAGCCTCCCTAGTAGCTGGGATTACAGGCACGCGCCACCATGCCCAGCTAATTTTTGTATTTTTAGTAGAGACGGGGTTTCACCATGTTGACCAGGATGGTCTCGATCTCTTGACCTCGTGATCCACCCGCCTCGGCCTCCCAAAGTGCTGGGATTTCAGGGTTGAGCCACCGCGCCCGGCCTTTTTGTATTTTCAGTAGAGACGGAGTTTCATTGAGGCTGATCTCAAACTCCTGACCTCGTGATCCACCCGCCTCAGCCTCCCAAAGTGCTGGGATTACAAGCGTGAGCCACTGCACTCAGCCTTGGTTGTTCTTTTCTAATTTTATTCATGACTGTTGTTTAAAGAAAAAAAACCCAAAATATTATGAAATGGGAAACTTGGAAAGGGAGAGTCCCTTGCAAATTTCAGTTTCTAGAAATAACTGCTACTGATTTTTCTGACTCTTAGTTAACAATGGCCCTTAGGATTACTTTATGAATGGTATTGAATGGTGTCCACATTCATTCCAGGAAGGAAGCATAGTATTCACAGGCAGCAAGGACAAGAAACAAATGCCAATCATTTCACTAAAGCCTGAATAGTACAACCTCCATCCCAACCACACTCTGAGCAAGATCTTCAACCCTACAGACAAGGCAATAACATAGTAAGAGGCAGTATAGCAAATGGTTAGGGACACAGGCTTTGAAGTCACTGCCAGATCCAAATCCAAGCTCTGCTCTTTTTTTTTTCTTTTATTTTTGAGACACTGTCTCACTCTATCACCCAGGTGGAGTGCAGTGACGTGATCTTGGCTCACAGTAGGCTCGACTTCCCAAGCTCAGGTGATCCTCCCACCTCAGCCTCCCAAGGGACTACAGATGCCTGCTAGGATGCTTGGCTAATTTTTTTGTATGTTTTGTAGAGACGGGGTTTGGCTATATTGCCAAGGCTGGTCTTGAACTCCTGACTTCAAGTTATCTGCCCGCCTCAGCCTCCCAAAGTGCTAGGATTACAGGCGTGAGCCATCACGCCCGGCCTCAAGCTATGCTCTTATGAGCTAGGTGGCTCTGAATATTTTATCACCCTCTCTGAGCTTCACTTTCCTCATTTTGAAATCAGAATCAGTAATAATAATACCTTCCTATGGGCTACAGTCAGGGTGAAACAGGCTACTGACTGTAAAAGCACTGAGCATGGGGTCCGACACATGACATCTCCATAATGCAGGTGTCATCGCCATCATCTTCTTCATCATCATCATCATCATCTCACTTGGATCATCGTCAGGTACTTGTAGTTCTATAGGAATCTAATATTAGGTCATCCTGACTCTAGTTTACTGTGAAGAGTCTATAAGCTCCTATTATTGAACCTGGGTTTGCAGCTAAAGAAGTACATTTACATTTTATGGCCAACCGTGATGGCTCACACCTGTAATCCCAGGACTTTGGGAGGCCAAGGCAGGCAGATTACTTGAAGTCAGGAGTTAGAGACCAGACTGGCCAACTTGGTGAAACTCTATCTCTACTAAAAATATAAAAATTAGCCAGGCATGGTGGCACATGCCTTTAGTCTCAGCTTCTTGGGAAGTTGAGGCAGGAGAATCACTGGAACCCGGGAGGCGGAGGCTACAGTGAGCTTAAATTGTGCTGTTGAACTCCAGCCAGGGCGACAGAGTGAGACTTCGTCTCAAAAAAAAAAAAAAGAAAAAAAAAATTACGTACTTAGTTGGAGAGGTTTTGTGTTATGGAGACAGAGTATAAGGACTGTCCATACTTTCTGCTCAATTTTGCTGTGAACTTAAAACTACCCTAAAAAATAAAATTCATTAAAAGAAAATCACATACTAAGCTCCCAAGGACATAAAACAAGTTAGAGACTTCATCCAGTTTTTTTGTTTGTTTCAGGGACCTGTGGCCAAGTTTGCTACTGACCAGTTTCCTGGGCCATCTAGAACAGCGAGCTTACGGGGTACTAATCCCATGCTCTATCCTAAGGTACCCCTCTTCATGAAGAACAACACAGAAAAACAAATTTGTAGCACAAACTTGGCACACAAAAAAAATCACATACTTAAAAATAAATCACTTGAGCACAGAAGCATATCAAAATCTAATATAAACAAACAAAAAACCCAACTTATTTTAACATGCCACTGAAACTGGGCTCAAGTTTTTAAACATCTTGTGAAATATTATACTTCAAGCAGGCTTTTTTTTTTTCCTAACTGGAGAAAAATGGCAGCGTTCTGGTGTGGAAAGGCAATCCATGTTTGTACAGAGAGGGGACATAGAAAAAGTGGTCAAATTCAACCTGTCTGTCATCAAACAGGTGACTACTGTCTTCTCAACACTTCCAAAGAAATCGTATGTCTGCTCCTGTTTATGTCGTATGCCTGTTCATTTTTCATGCTAATTCTTAGTGTTTCTGGAAAACCTCACTGTTCGACACAGAAAATTATTCTTGCTATTGCTGTTGTATTATTATATAAGCCAAGCAAATGACAGTGAATTAATTCTGCAATGTTGAGTACTCAATTAGCATACAGGCAACCAGCCTTCCAAAGGGATGTCCTTCATGTTTCGGTAATTTTCAAATGACAGTCGGCTTGCCTAAACTTATCCTTTACATTTAACAAATTTCGTGGGTTCCTGTCTGCCCAGGGGATTTTTATTACTTGTTTATGCAAACAGCAGGTTGCATAAGAGCCTTGCTGGCCTTTTTTTTTTTTTTTTTTAAGGGATTTCGTAGTTTCCTGGTAACCATTCAGTCATCTATTTCAACACCCTGACATGACATAAAGGCAGGCGGTGGAACCACACGTTCACCACTCAGACACACACCTCCTTGCTGGAGCATTCGCCCGGGGAGGCGCCCCGTCAGACCAACTAGCTGCACTCATGAATCGGCAGGACCACTTTCTGGAAATAAACCAGAAGAACTGCTGTGTGTTCCGAGATAAGTTTATTTCCAATGTGTTGCCGCCGGTGTTGGGGCTGGAGTTTATCTTTGGGCTTCTGGGCAATGGCCTTGCCCTGTGGATTTTCTGTTTCCACCTCAAGTCCTGGAAATCCAGCCGGATTTTCCTGTTCAACCTGGCGGTGGCTGACTTTCTCCTGATCATCTGCCTGCCGTTCCTGATGGACAATTATGTGAGGCGTTGGGACTGGAAGTTTGGGGATATCCCTTGCCGGCTGATGCTCTTCATGTTGGCCATGAACCGCCAGGGCAGCATCATCTTCCTCACGGTGGTGGCGGTGGACAGGTATTTCCGGGTGGTCCATCCCCACCATGCCCTCAACAAGATCTCCAATCGGACAGCAGCCATCATCTCTTGCTTTCTGTGGGGGATCACGATTGGCCTGACAGTCCACCTCCTGTACAAGAAGATGCTGATCCCGAACGGCAATGCATATCTGTGCAGCAGCTTCAGCATCTGCCAGAATTTCCGGTGGCACGAAGCCATGTTCCTCCTGGAGTTCTTTCTGCCCCTGGGCATCATCCTGTTCTGCTCAGCCAGAATTATCTGGAGCCTGCGGCAGAGACAAATGGATCGGCACGCCAAGATCAAGAGAGCCATCACCTTCATCACGGTGGTGGCCATCGTCTTTGTCATCTGCTTCCTTCCCAGCGTGGCTGTGCGGATCCGCATCTACTGGCTCCTGCACACTTTGGGCACACAGAATTGTGAAGCGTACCGCTCAGTGGACCTGGCGTTCTTCATCACGCTCAGCTTCACCTACATGAACAGCATGCTGGACCCCCTGGTGTACTACTTCTCCAGCCCATCCTTTCCCAACTTCTTCTCCACTTTGATCAACCGCTGCCTCCGGAGGACGACGACAGGTGAACCGGATAATAACCGCAGCACCAGCGTGGAGCTCACGGGGGATCCAACCACAACCAGAGGCGCCCCAGAGGCCTTAATGGCTGACTCCGGAGAGCCGTGGAGCCCCTCTTATCTGGGCCCAGCGTCTCGTTAAATAACCATGCTAAGAAGGGACATTGTCACCAAGAACCAGGATCTCTGGAGAAACAGGTGGGCTGCTGCATCGAGTGGCGTCACTGGACTCGGCCTAAGGTTTCCTGGAACTTCCAGATTCAGAGAATCCGATTTAGGGAAACTGCGGCAGACGAGTGGGAGGCTGGTTGCAAGGTGTGACCGCAGGAATCTTGGGGGAACAGAGAGTAAAGCTTCTAGGCATCTGAAATTTTTGCTTAATCTCTCATGCTTGCAGGACCAAAGATGGGCACATAGTCAGCATCTCCGCTGAGCAGAGTTGGAGCCAGAGATCCACTTGTGCCTTGTTGGCCTTCTTCCCTCACCTGCCTGAGACTGGGAGGGTTCTCAGCTCCTGGGGTGATATCTAGCCTGCCTGTGGGCTCCAGCAGGGATGAGGGGAGCTGAGATTGGAGGGAGTTATGTTGCTCCTGCAGGGAGCCCAGGCATCATTAAACAAGCCAATAGCAGGTCACCTGGCTTCCGTGGACCAATTCATCTTTCAGCCAAGCATTAGCAGAAATGGACTCAGCGAAGAGACTCACGTGCTTTGGTTAATATCTGTGTTTCCAGTGGGTGTAACAGGGGATTAGCCCCAGAAGGTACTGAGCTAAACAGTATTATGAAAGGAAAGGAAATGGCATTGCTGCTTGTCAACCATCGACTAATCCATTCCTCTCTTGTTTATACTAATTGGAGGGCTGAGCAGTTAAAAGGGCTTCAGGATAGAAAGCTGTTTCCCACCTCTGTTTACTTTTACCATTAACAGGGCAATGTGCTGCTGCCCAATGGTTGGAGGGGGGGTCATTCCTCCCGGTTCATTTGCTTGTGTTCTTTACTTCCCATAAATCTATCATTTCAATAAATTTTGATAGGAGACACAGTCTGGTGTTGCTATGTCTGGGTTATGGTTCACAGAAATGGACTTCTTACTTAAGCAGAGACCTTTATGGGTTGTTAACTATGTCCTGGTAGAAAACTACGCTGCAAAGTAAGAAAGACACACAGACACTGAGCGACATCATGAAACAACTAAGCAGAAATTACACCTGTCTGGACAAAGAAAGAGCTGGCATTAAAAATAATTTGGAAGGATACTACAGATATGACTGCAAGAGCACTTACGTCTTGTTAGAGTTTGGTGAACACTGCTGTTAGTATTTGTGCATTAAAATGGAAATCAAGGCAGGGTGCAGTGGCTCACACCTGTAATCCCAGCACTTTGTGGGGGCTGAGACAGGTGGGTCACCTGAAGTCAGGAGTTTGAGATCAGCCTGGCCAACATGGCAAAACCCTGTTTCTAGTAAAAATACAAGAAAAACTCGCTGGTTGTGGTGGTGGGTACCTGTAGTCCCAGCTACTGGGGAGGCTGGGGGAGGGAAAATTGCTTGAACCGGGGAGGCGGAGGTTGCAGTAAGCCAAGATGGTGCCCCTGCACTCCAGCCTGGGTGACAGAGCAAGATGTCATCTCAAATAATAATAATAATAATAACATGAAAAGGGAATCAAGCCAGACGAATATTTTTCCGTAGAAGGGGGAAGAGTGAGCTTCCTATGGAATGGTTTCAGTTCCCAATTAGAAGAAGAAAAGGAGATGTACTGGTTTGAGCCTGTGATCGGTCCAAGTTTCTGTTACGATTTCATTTCCAACTCTGTCACTCCTTGCTTCTTTGGCAAGACGAGGCTTGCTTCAACTTCCTGACATGAACACAGATAAGAGACAGGCTCCCAGCTCTGGGTAAATGGCAGTCAATGAAGAAAGGTGGACGCTCTGGAATTACTTCCGTGCTTTCAGAGCAGTTTGCTTGTCTGTATCACCAAGCAACATGCAGAAGTAAAAACCCAAAAGCAAGAATCACCTTAAAGAGGAACAGCTGTCAGGGATGAGCTCAGTGGAAAAGAGGGATTCCCCCGGCCTCAGAGGCATGAGTCAGTGGGAAGCCTGGTTGTGAATCTTCGATTCTTTCAGGGGATGAGGTGGTTGGGAGTATTCCACAACTCATGGTCATTCACTGATTCAGGCATTCCATCAGTTTTTTGTTTTTTGAGACAGAGGAGTCTCGCTCTGTCACCCTGGCTGGAGTACAGTGATGTGATCTTGACTCACTGCAGCCTCCACCTCCTGGGTTCAAGCGATTCTCCCACCTGAGCCTCCTGAGTAGCTGGGATTACAGGCACGCACCACCACGCCTGGCTAATTTTTTGGATTTTCAGTAGAGACAGGTTTTCGTCATCTTGCCCAGGCTGGTCCCTAACTCCTGACCCTCAAGTGATCTGCCCACCTCAGCCTCCCAAAGTGCTGGGTTTACAGGTGTGAGCCACTGCACTCGGCCCCATTCCATCAGGTTTATGTATTAAGCACCAGCTGTGTGCCAGGTACTGTTCTGGGTGGTGGAAACAGAACAAGCAACAAGGCAACCACCGTCCTCATCAAGCTGCCTTTTGAGGTGAGGAGGCAGGCAGGAGTCAAAAGGGGCCTTGGGATGGGGATGGGTGTCACGACTCTGGTGATATGAGACAACGGGGATAAAAAGCAACTGGGGCTGGGCTGACTGGGATGGCTTCTATGAGGCATTGACCTTGAGCTGAGCCATGAATGACTAAACAGAGGAAGCAATGCAAAAGTCTGGGGGGGGGCAGACACGCCACGCAGAGGGAATGGTAGGTGCAAAGGCCCCGAGGTGAGAATGAGGTTGGTGAGAGTGTGTTCATTTCCTGTCGCTGGGTGGCTTGGAACAATGGAAATGTGTTCTCTCACAGATCCGGAAGCTAGAAGGGCAGAATCAAGGTGCTGGCAGGGCTGCTTCCATCTGGAGGCTAAGGGAAAACCTGTTTCATGCCTCACTCCGAGCTTCAGGAGACTGTGGGCACTCCTGGATGCTCCTCAGCTTGCAGACACTTCACTCGAATCTCTGCCCCTATCTCCACATGGCGGCCCCCTGTGCGTCCTCGCCTCTTCTTATAGACACCTATCTTTTTATTGGGGGGAGGGTCTGTTTTTGAGGCAGAGTATTGCTCTGTCACCCAGGTTGGAGTGCAACGGAATAATCTTGGCTCACCGCAATCTCGGCCTCTCAGGCTCAAGCAATCCTCCTGCCTCAGCCTCTTGCGGTAGCTAGGATTACAGGCACCTGCCACCGCACCTGGCTAATTTTTGTATTTTTAGCAGAGGGAGGGTTTTGCCATGTTGGCCAGGCTGGTCTTGAACTCCCGACTTCAAGTGATCTGCCCGCCTCAGCCTCCCAAAGTGCTGGGATTACAGTTGTGATCCAGCATGCTTGGCCATAAAGATGCCTGTCTTTACGACCCACCCTAATCCAGGACGCTCTCATCTTGAGATCTTTACCTTAGTTATACCTACAAAGACCCTTATTCCAAATAAGGTCACATTCTAAGGTTTCAGGTGAACATAGCTTTTGGGAATCAGAACTTAACCTACTATAGTTAGGAGCAACACGGCCAGCACTATGAGCGCGGGACCTGCCATACCGTGAAAGACTTGAGATGAAGATCACGCTCTTAAATGAAAAAGTTTCTAAACAGAATATGATCTCCGTTTTCTTTTAAAATGTGTACAACTGTGTACTTGTGCATGGAACCACAGACTGTAAGGACACACACCAGGCCACAGTGGCTTACCCCTGTAATCCCAGCACATTGGGAGACCAAAGCGGGTGGATCACGTGAGCCCAGGAGTTCAACACCAGCCTGGGCAACATAGCCAGATTCCTCTGTACAAAAAATTTAAAATATTTGGCCAGGCATGGTGGCACACACACATGCAGTCCTAGCTACTTGAGAGGCTGTGGTGGGGGGATCACTTAAGCCCAGGAGTTTGAGTCTACAGCGAGCTATGATCAGGCCACTGCACTCCAGCCAGGGCAACAGAGGAGGGGCGGGGCAGTGAGGGTAGGGAAGCCAGGGGGAGGGAAAGGGAGGGAAGGGGAGGTGAGGGGAAAGGAGGGAAAGTGAAGGGAAGGGAAGGGAAGAAAGGAAAGAAAGAGAAGAAAGAAAGAAGGAAAGAAAGAAAGAAAGAGAAAAAGGAAATAAGGAAGGGAGGGAGGGAGGGAGGGAGGGAGAGTCTGATACGTAGGCTGAGCCATCGGAAAGTATCTTCTAGCTAGGTGCAGTGATTTATGCCTGTAATCCCAGCACTTTGGGAGGCCAAGGCAGGTGGATCATGAGGTCAGGAGTTCGAGACCAGCCTGACCAACATGGTGAAACCCCCTGTCTACTAAAAATTAAAAAAAAATTAGCCAGGTGTGGTGGCGCTCGCCTGTAATCCCAGCTACTCTGGAGGCTGAAGCAGGAGAATCACGTGAACCAGGGAGGCGGAGGTTGCAGTGAGCCGAGATCTCACCACTGCACTCCAGGCTGGGCAACAGAGTGAGACTCTGTCACAAAAGAAAAAAAAAAGGAAAGTATCTTCTACATTTGCTGTGTATGTGTTTGTGTGTGTGTGAAAGGAGAGGAAGAGGAAGAGAGAATTTGTGTATGTACATCTGTCTATGTGTCTATGTGTTGAAAAAGGTGGTCATAATCATATATGCATCTATTTTGCATTACCGCCTTTAAACCTATCTTGCAGCTGTTTCTTTTGGGGGGCTGCCACTTCTTGGGGTCATGAAGTTCATGAGTTCACTCTCTGCTTTGTAGAGCAGGACTTCCTCACAGCTGTTCTCAACAATCTCTTTCCAGCATCAAGAGATTATCCCTAAGACTAGAGCCATAAAATCGGGGGTGCAAGATCATGTTCATTTCTGATTCTCTGAGCCGCCTTCCCTTTCCAGGTTCATTCGCTTACTTGCCCCACGATGCCTTACCTGGAGTGAGGGTGAAACCGCCTTTGCAAAAAATATAACTGAGAAAATTGTGATGTGAAATAGATCCGAACCGACTCCATCTTGCTTCTAACCTCCAAGGTGTCCTCGTTCCTTCCTGGGTACAGACCAAACTAACTTTGGGAGGAACTTATTTGTAGTTTAACTTTGAGTCAAAGACTGTAACAGCCCTTTCCCAAAACAAACCCCTTTCCTGCCTGAAGACTAGAGTGCCTTTGCAGGACTAACACATTAGCTACAAGTTTAGAAATTATGGTTTAGAAGCCATGCAGCCTCTGGCTGCAAGATTCTGCCCATTCCCAAATTGCTCCTGGGAATAACATCACTGTTGCAAAACCTAAAATCAGTGCCTTAGATATTTTGCAGACCCTGCGTTCTGATGCACAGCTGGCACCACCCAGACCAGCAATCTGGCTCAACCAGTTCCTTCCTCTCACCCAGGAACAGAAGACAGCAAGAAAACTCACTTTGACCCCTATGATTTCATCTCCAACTCGACCAATCAGTACTCCCCACTTCGCAAGCCCCTACCCGCCAAATTAGCCTTAACAACCCTGATCCCCAAATTCTCTGATTTTAGCAATAATAAAACCCCCGTCTCCTATCCAGACAGCCCTGTATGAATTAAACTTTCTCTATTGCAGTTTCCCCCCTTGTTTTTCTTTTGAAACCGAGTTTCACAGGCTGGAGTTCAATGCCATGATCTCGGCTCACTGCAGCTTCTGCCTCCCGGGTTCAAGCTATTCTCCTGCCTCAGCCTCCTGAGTAGCTGGGATTACAGCCATGCGCCACCATACCCAGCTAATTTTATAATTTTAGTAGAGACGGGGTTTCATCGTGTTGGCCAGGCTGGTCTCAAACTCTTGACCTCTGTTTTTGGCTAGATGCTTTCAGGTCATAAACATGGATTCTGTGACTTTTGTAATTGTTCTTCCATGATACAGTTTGGATCTGTGCTCCTGCCCAGATCTCGCATTGCAGTGTAATCCCCAGCGCTGGAGGATGGTCCTGGCGGGAGGTGATTGGATCATGTGGGTGGTTTCTCATGGTTTAAATCCATCCTGCTTCATGCTGTCATTGTGATAGTGAGTTTTGAGTTTTTTTTGTAGGGAGTTCTCATGAGATCTGGTAGTTTAAAAGTGTGTGGCACCTCCCTCTCCCTCTTCCTCCTGCTCTACGCATGTAAGACATGCCTGCTTCTCCTTTGCCTGCTATCACGATTGTAAGTTTCCTGAAGCCTCCTCAGAAGCAGAAGCTGCTGTACAGCCTGTACGCTTCCTGTACAGCCTGCAGAACCATGAGCCAATTAAACCTCTTTTCTTTATAAGTTATCCAGTCTCAGGTATTTCTTTATAACAGTGCAAGAATGCACTAATACATTCGACTTACCTGCTTTAGAGCCCTGAGACTCTGGATAAGGCCTGGGGACGTGTGGAGTTAGCCACGCCTCCTAGCTATGCTGGAAAGAGTCAGACTTTATCTACAGTCTGTGCTGTGGCCTAGGCTTTGCACCTGGTACGTTATTAACGTTGTTTACACTAAAAATAAAAATTATGTGCTCGTGGTAAAAACGCATGGGAATATGGATTTTAAAAAAACTAATTTAGGCCGGGCGCGGTGGCTCAAGCTTGTAATCCCAGCACTTTGGGAGGCCGAGGCGGGTGGATCACGAGGTCAAGAGATCGAGACCATCCTGGTCAACATGGTGAAACCCCGTCTCTACTAAAAATACAAAAAATTAGCTGGTCATGGTGGCTCGTGCCTGTAATCCCAGCTACTTAGGAGGCTGAGGCAGGAGAATTGCCTGAACCCAGGAGGCGGAGGTTGCGGTGAGCCGAGGTCGCGCCATTGCACTCCAGCCTGGGTAACAAAAGCGAAACTCCGCCTCAAAAAAAAACCAAAAAAACAAAAAAACTAATTTAATCTAATTTAGAGAGTTTAAGGATTATTTTCGGTTAAAAGAAAGACAAAATAAAATGGAAAGTTGACCAGGCACAAGTGGCTCACACCTGTAATCCCAGTACTTTGGGAGGCAGAGGTGGGTGGATCACCTGAGGTCAGGAGTTCGAGACCAGGCTGGCCAACATGGTCAAACTCTGTCTCTACCAAAAATACAAAAAAATTAACTGGGCTTGGTGGCAGGTGTCTGTAATCCCAGCTACTTGGGAGGCTGAGACAGGAGAATTGCTTGAACCCAGGAGGCAGAGATTGCAGTGACCTGAGATCATGCCATTGGATTCCAGCCTGGGTGACAAGAGCAAAACTCTGTCTCTAAAACAAACAAACAAAATGGAAAATTTATGTTGTAGAAGGTTTATGAGACATTAGCTAGGCTAGGTGAAATGTGGTGAAACCCCGTCTCTACAAAAAATACAAAAGAATTAGCCAGGTATGGTGGTGTGTGCTTGCAGTCCCAGCTACTTGGGGGCTGAAGAGGGAGGATCACTTGAGCCCAGGAGACAGAGGGGGCAGTGAGCTGGGATTGTGCCACTGCACTCCAGCCTAGGTGACAAAGTGAGACACTGTCTCAAAAAAAAAAGTTATGAAAATCCTACATTATGGTCAAACTAAAATTGGATAAATTCACAAAATTTTATTAAAACTAGCTTTAGCACTAAAGATGCACTAGTGCAAAGATAAAATTCAGTTTTCTCTTATGAAAAAGATTTTTATATAATATTGAGTGACAATAAAAGATTTTTATTTGCCTTTTGAGTAAACTACAAAAAAAAGGAGGGCAAAGAAAAGAGACAGATTCAGCTGGTCTCATGCTACCTTCGTTGGGTCTTGTTTGGAAAGCTGAGTCTCCTATCAGAGTAAAAGTTTTTCCCCTTTTAAAATGTTTTAGTCGGCCGGGCGCGGTGGCTCAAGCCTGTAATCCCAGCACTTTGGGAGGCCGAGGCGGGTGGATCACGAGGTCAAGAGATCGAGACCATCCTGGTCAACATGGTGAAACCCCGTCTCTACTAAAAATACTAAAAAAATTAGCTGGGCATGGTGGCGCGTGCCTGTAATCCCAGCCACTCAGGAGGCTGAGGCAGGAGAAGTAATAGAATAGATCACAACGCTTAAATCCAGACATTATTCCTCATGGCTGCAGGTATTTCTGGTTTGATCCTGTTTTAGGACTCACATGCGAAAAGGTTTTCTGGTTTTGCTCATCAGAATATCTTTTAACCAGATTCTCCTTTGTCTGCTCCTGACTCAACTTATCTCAACTCCCCCATTCAGGAGTCTCTGGGTCTGGGATCAAAGCCATCCCGTATAGTGGCATTTGCTTTGCAAATGTCCCCACAGTTAAACCATTATCTAGGGTACAAGGCAGTCATGCAAGTAAAGAAAAGGTTAAAGCTATTCTTAAAGAATCATAAAAGTTAAGAGCAGAAACTGGTTGCTGGTAGGGAGTCACTCGGTCTAGCAGCACCACATAGTTTAGGCCCAAACGATACCGTGGTTGATATTAGAAACTGATCATCCATCTTTCAGTTCCTTCTTCTCGATAGCTCGACTGCCTCCAGCAGGAAACTGTGTTTGGGATCAAACTCACTGTATAGTGAGACCCGCGCCTTTTGGGGGTCTCACACGGGAATGTCTCCCACACCCGACCCTTTGCCTAGCTCCTAACCATGAATGTGACTCAAGCTCTGAACGCCTGTGCCTCCCAGATTCTCACCAGGGAGAACCCGTTGGTTCACATCACTCTTAATTAAAGGGGTCATGAAGGCAATAGTTGCACTGCAGCTGCATAAAGGGTTTTTGTTTGTTTGTTTGCTTGCTTGCTTGTTTGTTTTTGTTTGAGATGGAGTCTCAATCTGTCACCAGGCTGGAGGGCAGTGGCACGATCTTGGCTCACTGCAACCTCTGCCTCCTGGGTTCAAGCAATTCTCCTGCCTCAGCCTCCTGAGTAACTGGAATTACAGGCGCCCAGCACCACATCTGGCTAATTTTTGTATTTTTAATAGAGACCGGGTTTCACCATGTTGGCCAGGCTGGTCTCGAACTACTGACCTCAGGTGATCCGACCACCTCAGCCTCCCAAAGTGCTGGATTACAGGCATCAGCCACCACGCCTGGCTATAAAGGGTATTTTATTTATCATTTGTTTTCATGCTATTACTGGGGGCCACAGGGGAAGGGGCCTCCTCCCTAACAACAGAGGGTCTCACAGCTTGGGCCCGGGGGGTCCTGGGGTGGCTGGGCAGGTGGGAATGTCCCCATCCTCTTGCAAGGGCACTGGGTGGCTGTGGGGTGGGGCCTGGTGAACCGCGGTGGCACAGGGGTGCAGGCGTGGGCCCACAGAACTATAGGAGGCCCCAGAAGGTGCAGGGCACAGCTAGCTCGGCTCCTTGGCCCAGGACATTCCTAGGAAGGCAGAGTCTCTAGGCCAGGCGTCCCCAAACTACGGCCCACAGGCCGCATGTGACCCCCTGAGGACATTTATCCGGCCCCCCGCCACACTTCAGGAAGGGGCACCTCTTTCATTGGTGGTCAGTGAGAGGAGCACAGTATGTGGCAGCCCTCCAACGGTCTGAGGGACAGTGAACTGGCCCCCTGTATAAAAAGTTTGGGGACGCCTGCTCTAGGCCATCTTGGTCTCGGTGGTCACACAAGAGTATTTTTTCAGCTACTGTTTGTGCGAAGACATGCTATCTGTCAAGCGTTCCTTGGATAACGTATTAGATCACCCTCTATTTCACGAGCATGTTTGGGCTTTCAGTGGAGTCTATCTCAATTCTCTTGCTTCCAAAATTATAGGTGGCTCACATCTGTAATCCCAGCACTTTGGGAGGCTGAGGCAGGAGGATCACCTGAGGCCAGGAGTTCAGCACTTTTTTTTTCTTCTTGAGATGCAGTTTTACTCTGACACCCACGCTGGAGTGCAGTGGCGTGATCTCAGTTTACTGCAACCTCCGCCTTCCAGGCTCAGATGTTCCTCACCCCAGTCTCCTGAGCAGCTGGGACTACAGGCACACGCCACTGAGCCCAGCTAATTTTTGTATTTTTTGTAGAAACAGGATTCAGCTTTGCTGCCTGGGCTGGTCTTGAACTCCTGGGCTCAAGCAATTTGACTGCTTCAGCCTCCCAAAGTGCTGAAATTACAGGTGTGAGCCACTGAGCCTGGCCTGGAGTTTGAGATTAGCCTGGGCAACAGAGCAAGACCCCTCCTCTACCAAAAAAAAATTTAAAAAATTAGCCAAGCATGGTGGCAGGCACTGGTGATTCCAGCCACTTGGGAGGCTGAAGTGGGAGGATTGCTTGAGCCTGGGAGGTTGAGGCTGCAGTGAGCTGTGATCAAGCTACTGAACTTTAGCCGGGGTCACAGAGCCAGACTCTCTCTCAAAAATCATTAAATAAATAAGCAAATGATCTGCCATGCCCTGAAACTATAGTCTCCAAAGAACAGAGGCAATTAATCGACTTTCAGGAAGCAATGGGGTCCATTCTGCCCCAGCTCCATTCATCTGTGGACCTCTGGATACGTGTTCTGGAGCTCCTTGGAAGGTCTTCCTGGAGAATTAAAGTCTCTGCTACTTGTATGTTGCTTAATAAGCTCAGGGCAAAGAAATGCTCCTTGGCAGGTTTGGTTGAAGCTGGTACCTGGCTGTGAAGTTCTGTTCGCTGCTTCTTATCTGCTATGACAGAAGAGACAGGTATTTGGCAATCAGTGCTGGATGATCTTTGGGCTCAAATTTAACATTTGGCCACCCTCCGTCTCTTCAGGGAGAAGGAGTTTGTGTGTGGCATTTCAAACATCAGGGCCTGACCTATAGTCTACAATCTCACGGCCCTGTCCCATGAAAGGCAAGCACTTGTGGGCTCTTAACAAATACTGATAACCTGGAGCTCTTGCCACACCCAGGCGAGGATTTACACCCATCAACAGGTGCGAGGAACAGGATGTTCACACTGCAACTCTGAAAAGAAGAGAAAGTGACTGACCAACTGGTCCTCAGGTTGAAAAACAGTTGGTTTCTTAACAAAATACGTCATAAGCCATGCACAGTGGCTCACACCTGTAATCCGAGCACTTTGGGAGACCAAGGTGGGTGGATCACTTCAAGTCAGGAGTTTGAGACCAGCCTGACCAACGTGGTAAAACACCATCTCTAATTTAAAAAATAAAAAATTAGCCAGGCACAGTGGCGCATGCCTGTAATCCCAGCTACTTAGGAGGCTGAAGCAGGAGAATCGCTTGAACCCAGGAGGTGGAGGTTGCAGTGAGCCAAGATCGCACCATTGCACTGCAGGCTGGGGAACAAGAGAGAAACTCCGTCTCATAAAAAAAAAAAAAAATTAAATTAAATTAAAAAAAGGAAAATGATGTTGCCTGGTTTGGATTTTGGTAAAGCAACATGAATGCAAACATATACACACAGTTAGAGAGATGCTGTATTCATCATTTGACAGCCATCAATTATGATTTTTTAAAAATTTTTAATTAATTTATTTTTATTTTTTTGGAGATGGGATCTCACTGTGTTGCCCAAGCTGGTCTCGAATTCCTGGGCTTAAGCAGTCCTCCTGCCTTGGCCTCTCAAAGTGCTGGGATTACAAGTGTGAGCCACCACACCCAGCCATCATCAATTATGATATCTAAGATTGACTCCGTGGTGTCTGTGAGACACAGCTCTAAGTGTTTTTCATAGATGATCTCATTTAATCATCTCAATAACATTATAGGCTAGGTGCTATTTCTGACTTCATAGATAAGGGAATTGAAGCCCAGAAAGTTTGAAGAACTTGTCCAAGTTAATACAACTGGCGAATGATGAGCCAGGTGAACAAATGCAGGCAATCCGACTCCAGAGTCTTTGCTTTTCAAGTTCTGGGAACATGCAAAGTGAGAGACAGGCAACTTGAACTAAAAAAAAGTAGGGTAAATACTTTGACCTGCTTGGAGTCAGTATTTCCAGCACTTCCCAGGCTGCCCTAGGCTGTACAGGCTGTTCATTAGGCCCCTCCCAAGCCGAGACTGTGATCATATACTTAAGCTGCCTGGCTCGATGCCTAGAACTTAGTGGATACTGTGTTCCTTCTCCAAATCTCACTGAAGGTTGACCCTTTTCTTCCTTGTTAAAGTTCTTATCTTTCTAAAGAAGGTACCACTTCATAAGGAGGCAGATCAAAGATGGTCATTGTGGCTGGGCACAGTGACTCACGCCTGTAATCCCAGCACTTTGGGAGGCCAAGGTAGGTGAATCACCTGAGGTCAGGAGTTCAAGACCAGCCATCATGGCAAAATCCCATCTCTACTAAAAATACAAAAATTAGCAGGGCATGGTGGTACGCACCTGTAATCCCAGCTACTCAGGAGGCTGAGGCAGGAGACTCGCTCGAACCCAGGAAGCAGAGATTGCAGTGAGCCAAAATGTGTCACTGTACTCCAGCCTGGGCAACGAAAGCAAAACTCCATCTCAAAAAAAAAAAAAAAAAAAAAAAGGATGACCATAGCAACATTGTTACAGTTAAAAAAACAAGAAACAAGGGAAATGCCCATTAGTAGGGGAACAGATACAGGTGCCAGGTGCTCACTGGAATACTCTACAGCAGTGAAGAAAAAGGAACCAGAGTTATTTGCATCAACAGGACTGAAACTAGAGCATAATATCTAGAAAAAAGGCGAGTTACCAGAGGATACATGAAATCTGGTAACATCTCTATAAATACTTGAAACATGAAACAAAGCCATACATTGTTTTTGGAAACATCAACACGTAATAACACATACAAATGGATGGATGAGAAGAACGTACACTAAACTTCAAGACAGAAATTACTTTTGCAGAGGAATCCCAGGGAGCAGCATGGAATGGAGGGAGGCTGCAGCTGTATCTGTAACACTTTCACTTTTTTCTTTTTTTTTGGTTTCTTGTTTGTTTGCTTGTTTTGAGACAGAGTCTCGCTGTCACCGAGGCTGGAGTGCAGTGGCAAGATCACAGCTCACTGCAGCTTCAACCTCCCAGGGTTAGGTGATCCTCCCACCTCAGCCTCCCAAGTAGCTGGGACTACAGGGGTTTTGCCATGCTGGCTATGCTGGTCTGGAACTCCTGGGTTCAAGCGAGCCACAGAGGCAGGCAGATCACTTGTAAGTGAGCCACTGAGCACAGTGCTGCTTAGTTTTTTGTTGTTGTTGTTGTTGTTTTTTGAGATGGAGTCCCACTTTGCTGCCCAGGTTGGAGTACAGTGGCATGATCTTGGCTAACTTCAACCTCTGCCTCCCAGGTTCAAGTGAGTCTCCTGCCTCAGCCTCCTGAGTAGCTGGGACTACAGGTGCTCGGCTAATTTTTGTTTTTAATAGAGACGGGGTTTCACCATATTGGCCAGGCTGGTCTTGAATTCCTGACCTCAGGTGATCCACCCACTTCCAGCTCCCAAAATGCTGGAATTACAGGCGTGAGCCACCATGGCTGGCTGCTTAGTTTTAAGAGAATGTTCTGCAAATGTCCTTCAATGGATGAATAGTTAAACAAACTGGTACGTCCATAGCATGGGATCCTACTTAGCAATATAAAAGAAACAAATTATTGACTTATTGATACAGGCAACAACGTGAATGGAACTTTTTTTTTTTGAAACAGAGTTTCACTCTTGTTGCTCAGGCTGGAGTGCAGTGGTGTGATCTCGGCTCACGGCAAACTTTGCCTCCTGGGCTCAAGCAGATCTCTTGCCTCAGCCTCCCGAGTAGCTGGGATTACATGTGCCCACCACCATACCTGGCTATTTTTTTGTATTTTTAGAGATGGGGTTTCACCACGTTGGCCAGGGTGATTACAAACTCCTCAGGTGACCCACTCGCCTCGGCCTCCCAAAGTCCTGAGATTACAGCACCTCGCCCAGCCATACTTGGATGGATCTTAAAACATTGAATTATGCTGAGTGGAGACAGGTGTGGTGGCTCATGCCTGTAATCCCAGCACTTTGAGAGGCCAAGGCAGGTGGGTTACCAGAGGTCAGGAGTTTGAGACCAGCCTGGCCAACATAGTGAAACGCCGTCCCTACTAAACACACTAAAAAAATTAGCTGGGCATGGTGGTGCGTGCCTGTAATCCCAGCTACTCCGGAGGCTGAGACAAGAGAGTCGCTCGAACAGGGAAGGCAGAAGTTACAGTGAGCCAAGACTGTGCCACTGCACACTAGTCTAGGTGACAGAGTAAGACATTGTCTCAAAAAAAAAAAAAAAATTGAGTGGGGAAAAAACAAGCTTTTTTTTTGGTCTCACTCTGTCACCCAGGCTGGAGTGCAGTGGCACCATGATGGCATTTTTGTAGAGATGGGGTTTTGCCATATTGCCCAGGCTGGAAAAAAAGGTTAATTTCAAGAAGTTACTTACTATCTAATTTTACTTACATAATATTCTTAAAAAGGTAAAATTACAGAGATGAAGAAGAACCCCAGTATCTCAGAATGTGACTGTATTTGGAGGCAGGGACTTTAAAGGGTAACTGAGTTAAACTGAGGTCATTAGGGTGGGTCCTAATCCAGAATGACTGATGTCCTTATGAGAAGAGAGCCAGGACACAGACACACCCAGAGGGATGACCAAATGAGGACACAGAGAGAAGATGGCCATCTACAAACCGAGGAGAGAGGCCTCAGAAGAAACCACGCTACCAACAACTGACTGCAGACCTGGAGCCTTCAGAGCTGTGGGAAAGCCCATTTCTATGGATTAAGCCCCTCGGTCTGCAGAACCGTGCTACGGCCTGAGCTGACTCTTACAGCATCTGACCATCTTCCTTAAATGTCTCTGTCAGCCAGAGACATTTAAGACATCAGTTTCAGAGCTCAGCTGGAATACCATATGTGTTTATTTAAAAACCACTTATTACCTATAAATCTGAATCGAATTTTACATAAAGCCTTCTGTGCTACACAGCAGAGAAATTCAACTTTAGAATAAGTAGAATAACATTAAGGACAGATTGACTTTTCATAGGCAAACATTGCCCAACTGCCGCTTCGCTCTCCATTGACCTTCCGTTTAATGATGGAAACAAATCACAGAATCCATTAAAAAACGACATCTTGGCCAGGCGCGGTGGCTCAAGCCTGTAATCCCAGCACTTTGGGAGGCCGAGGCGGGTGGATCACGAGGTCAAGAGATCAAGACCATCCTGGTCAACATGGTGAAACCCCGTCTCTACTAAAAAAAATACAAAACATTAGCTGGGCATGGTGGCACGTGCCTGTAATCCCAGCTACTCAGGAGGCTGAGGCAGAAGAATTGCCTGAACCCAGGAGGCAGAGGTTGCGGTGAGCCGAGATCGCGCCATTGCACTCCAGCCTGGGTAACAAGAGCGAAACTCCGTCTCCGACATCTTTTTGGCCAGGCGAGGTGGCTCACACTCGTAATCCCAGCACTTTGGGAGGCCAAGGCAGGAGCATCCCTTGAGTTCAGGAATTTGAGACCTGTTCAGCCTAGGTGACAGAGTGACAGCCTGTCTCAATGAAATGAAATGAAATAATTTAAAAATTTTAAAAGAGAATTAGAGAGAAAAAAATCCCACTGGTCTCTAGTGTTCTCACAGAGGCCGAACACTGATGTTTTAGTCAAAATTTCAGGCCAGGCTCATCATGCCTGTTATCACAACACTTTGAGAGACTGAGGTGAGAGGATTGCCTGAGCCCAGGAGGTCGAGGCTACAGTGAGCTATGATTGTACCACTGCACTCTGGCCTGGTAGACAGAGTGAAACCTGACTCCTGGCCAAAAAAATTTTTTTTAATGTTTTAAATTATTTTTTCTTTTCCCCTGTTGTTCATGAGCTGTCTCAATTTTTTTTTTTTTTTTTTTTTTTTTTTTTTTTTTTTTTTTTTGAGACGGAGTTTCGCTCTAGTCACCCAAGCTGGACTGCAGTGGCATGATCTTGGCTCACTGCAACCTCCACCTCCCGGGTTCAAGTGATTCTCCTGCCTCAGCCTCCTGAGTAGCTGGGACTCTAGGTGTGTGCCACCATGCCCAGCTAATTTTCGTATTTTTAGTAGAGATGAGGTTTCACCCTGTTGGCCAGGATGATCTTGATCTCTTGACCTCGTGATCTACCTGCCTCGGCTTCCCAAAGTGCTGGGATTACAGGTGTGAGCCGCCACACCCGGTCTTGAATTATGTTTCTTTTCTGCCTCAAAACCCTTCAATTAACAAAAATAACAAAAAGTTCAAATCCCTCAGCATGGCTTTCACTCTCAGGCTACATGGACTATTCACTTGCTGGCTGGCAGAAGTGAAGAAAAATGGCCTTTGGAATTAGATGTCCCTGGGTTGAAATTCTTTCTTGACCACTCATTGGGTGGGTTCGGAGAACCCAAAGGGAATGAGAGAGGGTTATGACTATTTCAGCTCTTAGAGCTTCTGATTTTTTTTCATTGAGATCTTAATTTACCTACTATAAAATTCACTCTTAAGCAAAACTGGGGCTGGTGGCTCATGCCTGTAATCCTGGAACTTTGGGAGGCTGAGGCAGGTGGATCACTTGAGGTCAGAATTTCAAGACTGGTCTGGCCAATATGGTGAAACCCTGTCTCTACTAAAAATACAAAAATTAGCTGGGCATGGTGGTGTGTGCCTGTAGTCTCAGCTACCAGCTACGCAGGAAGCTAAGGCACAAGAATTGCTGAACCCAGGAGGCAGAGGTTGCAGTGAGCTGAGATTGCACCACTGCACTCCAGCCTGGGTGACAGGGTGCGACTGTCTCAAAATGAAAACTAAAACAAAACAAAAGGTCATGTTTGCCTATAGAACACTTTCTTCCATGCAGGAGACTTTCTCTTAGACACATGCCTGGAGGGTCTGGAAGGGACAGGACTGGGCTCACGAATTCAATCGTCTGCCAATCCTCTGCAGGTCTCTCTCGCCAAGGGCTAAGCCAAAATTTCCCCTGTCATCCTATCATCACCACTGCCTGTGGTCAGTCCTCTGTTACCAACAAAGTGAAACAGAATGCAATCGAGGGGAACCAGCTCATTGTGAAAGGAAAGCCTGAGAAACCCCAAGAGTGATGGATCCACAAATTCTGGTGGCCACAGGGACGTCCCCAGTGTCTGGCTACACGCTGGCCGTGATGACCAGGTGTCCTTGGGTAGGTGACGGCTCCAAATGCAGAACGGAGTCCTAGTGACCCAAGTGGTTCTTTGAAAAACCAAGACACGACACAGTTCCCCCAGGACCACGCCACTGAGCTCCCAATCACAATTCAGCTGAGGACACTGTCTTGGACCACCCGGGCCGCCATGACACACAGTGCTTTGGACTGCGTGGCTTACAAACAACAGAAGTGCATTTCCCACGCTTTTGGAGGCTGGAAGTCCAAGATCAAGGCAGCCGCAGATTCAGCGTTTGGGGAGGATGGTGAGGACCTGTCGCTTGGTGCACAGATTTCCTCTCTGTGTCCTCACATAGCAGAAGGGAGAAGGGAACTCTCTGGGGACCTCTTTTATTAGGGCATTTATCCCATTCATAAGAGCTGCACCCTTATGACCCCATCACCTCCCAAAGGCCCAGCCTCCCAATCCTATCATTTAAGGGATTAGGATTTCAAAAGGCAAATTTGGGAGGAGCAAGGAACAGCTTCAGACCACAGCAGAAAACTACTAAAAGCAAATGCTGCTCTTGATCTTAACCAAGAGGCAATAAACTCATTTTTTTTTTTTTTTTTTTTTTTTTTTTTGCAACAGCGTCTTGCTCTGGTGCAATCACAGCTCAGTGCCGCCTCTGCCGCCCAGGCTCAAGTGATTCTCCTGCCTCAGCCTACAGAGTAGCTGGGATTACAGGCACACGCCACCACACCCGACTATTTTTTTTTTCTTTTATACATATAGAAGAATGGGGAAAAGTGGGTACTAATTTTTGTATTTTTTATAGAGACAAGGTCTTGCTATGCTGCTTAGGCTAGTCTGAAATTCCTAGGCTAAAGCAATCTCCCACCTCAGCCTCCCAAAGTGCTAGTGTTACCGGTGTGAGTCACCGCGCCCAGCCAAACCCATTCTCTTTTTCTGAGACAGAGTTTCACTCTTGCTGCCCTGGCTGGAGTATGATGGCATGATCTCGGCTCACCATAACTTTCGCCTCCTCGGTTCAAGTGATTCTCCTGCCTCAGCTTCCTGAGCAGCTGGGATTACAGGCATGTGCCACGGTACCTAGCTAATTTTGTATTTTTAGTAGAGATGGGGTTTCTCCATGTTGGTCAGGCTGGTCTTCAACTCCCAACCTCAGGTGATCCAACCACCTCGGCCTCCCAAAGTGCTGGGATTACAGACATGAGCCAGTGCACCCGTAAAGTATGCAATTCACTCATTTTTTGTATATCCACAAGTTTGTAGAATCACCACCACTATCTAATTTCAGAACTTTTTCATCATCCCAAAAAGAAACTCTGAACCCACTGGCAATCATTGATTCCCCATTCATCCTCTTCCCCAGCCCCCAGCAAACACCGATATATCTATCTCTAGAAGTCATGATTTTATTTTTTAAAATGAAGAAATGCCACAACAGGGTTAGAAAAATTACAGAAAGGGAATTTAGAGTGGGGAAAAAAAGCCCCAAACAAGACTTCCTTCCCTATCTGATTTTAGGCTGCCTGTTCTTCCAGAGTTATACCTCAGAGTGTAAATGCAGCCTTAGTTTCTGTTGGGACCTGGCCAGAAAATTCACATGGAGCTTTCTCTCCTATGTGCCGGGCAGGAGACCACGAAGCAGCAGTTAGCCGAGATATGAAGATCCGTGTGGTCGTTTCAGATATATCGACAACTTCTTTGAAACTTCTCTCTTCAAAAGACAGAGTCTAATTTCCTTCCCCCTTGAATGCAGGCCAGACTTACCGACTTTTTTTTTTTTTTTTTTTTTTTTGAGAAGGAGTCTTACTCTGTCACCAGGCTGGAGTGCCGTGGTACGATCTCAGCCACTGCAATCTCAGCCTCCTGAGTTCAAGCGATTCTCCTGCCTCAGCCTCCCAAGTAGCTGGGATTACAGATGTGTGCGACCACACTCGCTAATATATATATATATATATATGTATATATAATTAATGGGGTTTCACCATGATGGCCAGGCTGGTCTTGAACTCCTAACCTCAGGTGATCCACCCACCTCGGCCTCCCAAAGTGCTAGGATTGCAGGTGTGAGTCACCGCGCCCGGCCTAATTTTTGTATTTTTAAGTAGAGACAGGGTTTTACCATGTTGGCCAGATGGTCTCGATTTCCTGACCTCGTGATCTACCTGCCTCAGCCTCCCAAAGTGCTGGGATTACAGGCATGAGCCACCGCACCTGGCCTGACTTTCTTTTAATGAGAAGAATGTGGTAGATGTGATATTATGTCTCTTTAAAAGCTGAGCATAAAAGGGGTAGGGGGCTGGGCACCGGGGCTCACGCCTGGAATCCCAGCACTTTGGGAGGCCAAGGTGGGAAAATCACTTGAGCCCAGAAGTTTAAGACCAGCCTGGCTCACATAGGGAGACCCTGCCTCTATGAAAAGTAAAAATTAAAAAATTAGCTGGGCACAGTGTTGTGTGCCTGTGCTCCCAGCTGCTCAGGAGGCTGAGGTGGGAGGGTTGCTTGAGTCCAGGAGTTCAAGGCTACAGTGAGCCATGATCATACACCACTGCACCAGCCTGAAAAGAAAAAGACACTGGCTTCTCTCTCTCTCTCTTTTTCTTTCTCTCTCCCCCTCTGTCTCTCTGTCTCTCTCTGTTTTGGCCCGCCATGCTGGGAGGAAGCCCAGGTCTCATGGGGAGACCCTGTGGGGCTGCTCTGGTTGATACTTTGAGCTAGGCCCTCAGCTGACAGCCCGTAGACAAGCTTCACAGACGTGTGGCCTAGCATCAGACACAGGGCTGGGTGCTGAGTAGGGCCCCTGGCCCATTTCAATACTCTGCTATCACCATCTTGAAATTCTTCATAATTTTTTTTTTTTGAGACAGAGTTTCACTCTTGTTACCCAGGCTGGAGTGCAATGGTTCGATCTCGGCTCACCACAACCACCGCCTCCTGGGTTCAGGCAATTCTCCTGCCTCAGCCTCCTGAGTAGCTGGGATTACAGGCACGTGCCACCATGCCCAGCTAATTTTTGGTATTTTTAGTAGAGACGGGGTTTCACTATGTTGACCAGGATGGTCTCGATCTCTTGACCTCATGATCCACCTGCCTCAACCTCCCAAAGTGCTGGGATTACAGGCTTGAGCCACCACGCCCAGCGCAATTCTTCATAATTTTTAAACAGCTTGATTGAGATACAATGCATATACTATAAACTTCACCCATTGAAAGGGTACCATTCAGTGGTCTGGAGCATATTCACCAAATTGTGCAAACATCACTACATTCCATTTCCAGTACTAATCGCTCTCCATCTCTACTCCCAGTACATTCTTCATCATTTCTTAACCAGGGCCCTGCATTTCACTGTTCGCTGAAAACTGTAAATTATGAAGCCTTCCTGACAGCTGGACTTAAACATGACTGTGCCTTCAGATGGGGCCAGCCCCAGCCTTTGGGTCTTCCAGCTGAGGTCCCAGACATGTATAGGAGAGACCTGAATTCCTGACTCCTAGATGCCACCAGAGACAGTGTAGGCTATTACATCTTGAGCTAATTTATTATGTACCAATAGATAAGTAGAATAAGGAGAAAACCGTAGGGCCGTGTGCAGTGGCTCATACCTGTAACCCCAGCTCTTCAGGAGGCCAAGCCAGGAGGACACCTTGAGCCCAGGAGTTCTAGACTAGCCCAGGCAACACAGTGAGATCTTATCTCTACAAAAAAAAACAAAAGTAAAATTAGCCGGGCATGGTGGCACATACTTGTAGTCCCAGCTACTCAGGAGGCTGAGGCAGGAGGATTGTTTGAGCTCAGGATTTTGAGGCTGCAGTGAGCTGTGATCACAACAATTCAGCCTGGCAACAGAGTGAGACCTCAGCTCTGAAAAATAAAAAGAAAAGAGACACCAGACTGGGCACAGTGGCTCATACTTGTAATCCCAACACTTTGGAAGGCCAAGGCAGGCAGCTCACTGGAGGCCAGGAGTTTGAGACCAGCCTGGCCAACGTAGTAAAACCCTGTCTCTACTAGAAATAAAATAAAATAAAAAATTAGCTGCATGTGGTGACATGAGCCTGTAATCCCAGCTACTCTGGAGGCTAAGGCACGAGAATTGCTTGAGCCTGAGAGGCAGAGGTTGCAGTGAGCTGAGGTTGCACCACTGCACTCCAGCCTGGGCAACACAGCAAGACGAAAGAAGAGAGAAAGAGAAAGAAGGAAGGAAGGAAGGAAGGAGGGAGGGAAAGAAAAGACATGCCAGATATCAAGACTAGCCACACACAAATATTTCACTCCTATTAATCAAAACCTTGCAGAAGTGATCAACAGTGATTTTTACCATTCACCCAATGACACTGCACAGAGAGAGAGGCTGGGACCCTACCTGGTAAGAAATTCTCACCTTTTTGGCAGCTGACCTGGTTCCTGGGTTCCCTTCTCTGCAGCTTCCAGAAGAGCAGAGCAGCCTTAGTGACCCCGCTCGCTACACGGAAGTGGACGTCCTCTGAAAAGTCAACTCACAGAAGGCAAATGAATAGGAGAAAAGGCATATACATTTATTTAACATGTAGATACAGAAGCCTTTGGAATGAAGACCAAAAGTTACGGGGGAAATTGTCTACTTTTATGCTTAGGTTTAACAAACTATGAACAGCTGTGTAGAAATATGACCGGACAAAGGGAGTACGACCCAGGTCGGGCGCGGCGGTCCACGCCTGTAAGCCCAGCTCTTTGGGAGGCTGAGGTAGGCAGCTCACGAGGTCAGGAGTTCAAGACCAGCCTAGCCTACATGCTGAAACCCCGTCTCTAATAAAAATACAAAAAGTAGCCAGTTGTGGTGGTACACACCTGTAATCCCAGCTACTCAGGAGGCTGAGGCAGGAGAATCTCTTTTTTTTTTTTTTCTTTTTTCTTTTCTTTTTTTTTTTTTTGAGACCGAGTTTCGCTCTTGTTGCCCAGGCTGGAGTGCAATGGCGCGATCTCAGCTCACCGCAACCTCCGCCTCCCGGGTTCAGGCAATTCTTCTGCCTCAGCCTCCTGAGTAGCTGGGATTACAGGCACGCGCCACCACGCCCAGCTAATTTTTTGTATTTTTAGTAGAGATGGGGTTTCACCATGTTGACCAGGATGGTCTCCATCTCTTGACCTCGTGATCCACCCGCCTCGGCCTCCCAAAGTGCTGGGATTACAGGCTTGAGCCACCGCGCCCGGCCAGGAGAATCTCTTGAACCCGAGAGGCAGAGGTTGCAGTGAGCCGAGATTGCACCAATGCACTCCACACTGAGCAACAGAGCAAGACTCCATCTAAAAAAAAAAATGTGGCCGGGCGCGGTGGCTCAAGCCTGTAATCCCAGCACTTTGGGAGACCGAGGCGGGTGGATCACGAGGTCAAGAGATCGAGACCATCCTGGTCAACAAGGTGAAACCCTGTCTCTACTAAAAATACAAAAAATTAGCTGGGCATGGTGGCGCGTGCCTGTAATCCCAGCTACTCAGGAGGCTGAGGCAGGAGAATTGCCTGAACCCAGGAGGCGGAGGTTGCGGTGAGCCGAGATCGAGCCATTGCACTCCAGCCTGGGTAACAAGAGCGAAACTCCGTCTCAAAAAAAAAAAAAAAAAAAAAAAAAAAATGACCTAACGCGTTTGGACTAAGTGGGCCTCAGTGTGAAGGGACAGCAAGGCCTGTCGGAATGGATTCTTCTTGGCCTCTCTTGAGCAGCGTTCCTTCCTCCAGGGTGTGGGGCAGGACGTGCTCTGGAATGGGGTCTTAGGACCTCCAGTGAAACAAGGTGGGTCAGATTATGTTTCAATGGCCAGTTTTGATACAGAAAGATGGAGGGAAACTTAGAGTCGTATTTTTAGGTTTTATGTCTGGCTTTGGAAAGGGGGTTTTGGCTTCAGTGACCTGCCTTAGAGAAGACGAATGCTAGTTTCTCTGGCCAGCCTTCGGAGAAGAACAGGACTTCGAGGCAGGAGGACAGGGGAGGGTCAGGGAGAAGCTTTTGCTTCTGAGGCTGCGGATGAGGGCTTCATTTCGGGGTACTGTTTTCTGAGCCCCAACAGAATTCTACCAGCTCCTATATCCCAAGCCCGTGGCAGTAGAGGCTGTTCCGCCTATTTCTACCTGGGGACTTACCACAGGTACGAAAGCATCAACAACTGAGCTTGACTGACCCAGTGACTGACCAAGAGGATTCACCACCCACTGAAGGGCCCCGCCCCCAGACACAGGAGCTGATACAGCAATCAGAACCCACAGCACTGAAGCAGATAGGGGCATCTGTGAACTAAAAACAGTAATAAACAAGAACACTTGAGGAAATCCAAATACAGCATAGAAATGACCTTTCAGGCTGGGCACAGTGGCTCACGCCTGTAATCCCAGCACTTTGGGAGGCAGAGATAGGTGGATCACTTGAGGTCAGGAGTTTGAGACCATCCTGGCCAACGTGGTGAAACTCATCTCTACTAAAAATACAAAACTTAGCCGGGTGTGGTGGCGGGCAAACCTGTAATCCCAGCTACTTGGGAGGCTGAGGCAGGAGAATCGCTTGAACCTGGGAGGCGGAGGTTGCAGTGAGCCGAGATTGCACCATTGCACTCCAGCCTGGGCTACAAGAGTGACACTCTGTCTCAAAAAAAAAAAAAAAAAAAAAAAAAGAAGAAAGAATAAAAGAAAGAAATGACCTTTCTGAGCTAAAATACATGATTATTTTAGCTCTAAGAAACTCCATTAATAATTAAAAGCCAGTAGGGCCTCCACTGAGACCCAAATTAGTCTGGGAGATAAAGTACAAGAAATATCTCAAAACAAAGCAACATTACAAAGAGACGGAAATTTCATGAGAAAATACGAGCTGGAGTGTAGCTCCTCCCGAAGAACTAATGCACGTAGTAGGAGTTCTAAAATGAGACGATGCCACAGATAAATCATGGAGGCAAAGTTCTTCAAAATTAATAAAGATCTGAGACTGCAGATTAAAAGAGCTTACTGAGTTTCTGGCTGCACCAAGAAGATTATTCTGGAGGCACATTCTGGTAAATATTCAGAAAAATTTAAAAAAAAAAAAAAACTGTTTACAAGGGTCAAGTAGAGAAAGAAGCTACTCACGAAAGAAAAAAATCTTAGGCTAGTATCAGCGAGAGCAATCTATACGTCTTATCCACAGCGAAGACAGAGAACGGACAGCAATCTAAGAATCCCCTATTCTGTTCTCACAATATTTTTTTTGGTGGGACATGGTGGCTCACACCTGTAATCCCAGCACTTTGGGAGGCCAAGGTGGGTGGATCACTTGAGGTCAGGAGTTTGAGACCAGCCTGACCAACATGGTAAAACCCCGTCTCTAATAAAAATACAAAAATTAGGGCCTAGTGTGGTGGCTCACACCTGTAGTTCTAGCACTTTGGGAGGCTGAGGTGGGTGGATAACCTGAGGTCAGGAGTTTGAGACCAGCGTGACCAACATGGAGAAACCCATCTCTACTAAAAATACAAAAAATTAGCTGGGCATGGTGGCGCATGCCTATAATCCCAGCTACTCAGGAGGCTGAGGCAGGAGAATCACTTGAACCCAGGAGGCAGAGGTTGCAATGAGCCAAGATCTCACCACTGCACTCCAGCCTGGGCAACAAGAGTGAAAACTCCATCTCAAAAAAAAAAAAAAAAAAAAAAATTAGCTGGGTGTGGTGGTGGGCACCTGTAACCCCTGATACTCTGGGGGCTGAGGTAGGAGAATCACTTGAACCCAGTAGGCAGAGGTTGCAGTGAGTCGAGATTGCACCACTGTACTCTAGCCTGGTCAATAGAGCCATACTCCAGCTCAAAAAAAAAATTTTGTTTTTCGATTGAAGCAAAAGGTAGATTTTCAAGGATACTCAATAAATCAGGCCAGCTGTGGTGGCTCTTACCTATAATCCCAAGACTCTGGGAGGCTGAGGTGGGAGGATCACTTGAGCTCAGGAGTTTGAGTCCAGCCTAGACAACATGGTGAGACCCTGTCTCTACAAAATATACAAAAAAATTTGCCAAGGGTGGTAGTGTGTGCCTGTAATCCCAGCTACTTGGAGGGCTGAGTTGAGAGGATCCCTTGAGCCCAGGAGACTGAGGCTGCAGTGAGCCGTGATTGCGCCACTACACTCCTGCCTGGGCAACAGAGCAAGACCCTGGTCTCAAAAAAGAAAAAAAAATATTCAGAGAGAATAACCACGGGGCGCCCTCCATCTGATAGGCACTACTTGGAAAAGACCTCATTAAACTGCAAATAGCCCTGAAAAGACGACTCGGGAAGGGGAAAGAAGAAAAAAAAAGAGAAAAACATGTTCCGAACATAGGCAGGGCTGGGTTTGGTGGCTCACACCTATAATCCCAGCACTTTGAGAGGCCAAGGTGGGCAGATCACTTGAGGTCAGGTGTTCAAGACCAGCCTGGCCAACATGACCAAACCCCATCTCTACTAAAAATACAAAAATTACCCAGATGTGGTGGTGCACACCTGTAATCCCAGCTACTCGGGAGGCTGAGGCAGGAGAATCGCTTGAACCCGGTGGCGGAGGTTGCAGTGAGCTGAGACGACGCCAGCCTGGGTGGCGGATTGAGACTCCATCACACACACACACACACACACACACACACACACACACACAAAGGAAAAGAAAAAGAACATAGGCAGATGATATTTAAAATCAAAATGGAACAGGATAGACTGGGATTTGTGTAATAGAGAAGGACCCTTAGAAAAGAGGATGATTGAAACCAAATGGATATCCTGTAAGATAAAGTACAAGAAATACTAGATTATCTCAGCCAAACCTCAGAGAGTTGGGTGCGGAATAGATGTATTTCATGAGTCTCATCAGGGAACATGGGCAGGGGAAGTGGAAGAGAGCGGAAGCAGAAGTGCTCAAAAGTTCTCATCTCACTGGGGTGAGGGAGAAGGGGAATGTGACTGGAGAAATATACATTTGATCTCTGCCCTTCGTTTCTAACACAGAGCCTCTAAAGCCCTTGCAACTTCCTGAGTGACAGCGGAATGTGTTTTGCGAATTTTGAGTCTTAATCTCCAGAGCTATCAGCTCCACCCCTTGACCTCTGGGAGGGGAGAGGGGCTGGAAATTGACTATTGATCATCAATGGCCAATGGTTTGGTTTGGTTTTGTTTTGAGGCAAGGCATTGCTCTATCACCCAGGCTGGAGTGCAGTGGCACAATCATAGCTCACTGCAGCCTTGACTTCTCCAGGCTCAAGCAATCCTCCTACCTTAGCCTCCCGTGTAGCTAGAACTGTACCTGCACACCACCAGCTAATTTTTGTATTTTTTGTAGAGACGGGGTTTCACCATGTTGCCCAGTCTGGTCTCGAACTCCTGGGGTCAAGTGATCCATCTCTCTTGGCCTCCCAAAGTGCTTCGATTACAGGGATGAACCACAAGGCTCCTTAATGATCAATGATCATTTAATCAGTCATGACTCCATATGAAGTTTCCGCAAAATCCCTAGAAGATAGAGTTCTGAGAGCTTCTGAGTTGGTGAACACATTGAAGTGGTAGAGGTACACACGAGAGGGGGCATGGAAGCTCTGCACACTCCCCGCCCCATACTATCCTCCATGCATCTCTTTCCACCTGGCAGTTTCTTAGTTGCATTCTATTTTATTTATTTATTTATTTTTTTTTTTTGAGACAGAATCTTCCTCTGTCACCCAGGAGGCTGCAATACAATGGAGCAATCTCAGCTCACTGGAACCTCTGCCTCCCAGGTTCAAGTGATTCTCCTGCCTCAGCCTCCCAAGTAGCTGGGATTACAGGTGCCTGCCACCACACCCAGCTAATTTTTGTATTTTTTAGTAGAGACAGGGTTTCGCCATTTGGTCAGGCTGGTCTCAAATTCCTGACCTCAGGTGATCTGCCCGCCTCGGCCTCCCAAAGTGTTGGGATTACAGGCATGAGCCACCATTCCTGGCCTCTTAGTGGCGTTCTTTATGACAAACCAATAAACATAAGTAAAGTGTTTTCCCAAGTTTTGTGAGCCATTCTAGCAAATTACTGAACCTGAGGATTGGGCTGTAGGAACTCTTAATTTTTATTGGATCAGTTGGAAGTACAGGTGTATCAGATTTAAAAAATCTAGTATATATACACCATGGAATACTATGCAGCCATAAGAAAGACTGAAATCAGCCAGGCATGGTGACCCATGCCTGTAATCCTAGCACTTTGGGAAGCTGAGGTGGAAGGATCAGTTGAGCCCAGGAGTTCTAGACCAGCCTGGGCAAAATAGTGAGACCCCTGTCTCTACAAAAAACTAAAAAGCAAAAAACAAAAAATTAGGCATGGTGGTTCATGCAGTAGTCCCAGCTACTCAGGAGGCTGAGGCAGGAGAATTGCCTGAGCCCAGGAGGTGGAGGTTGCAGTGAGCCGAGATCGCGCCATTGCACTCCAGCCTGGGTAACAAGAGCAAAACTCCGTCTCAAAAAAAAAAAAAAAAAACACAAAACAAAAATAAAAAAACAACGAATGAATGAAACATGTCCTTTGTAGCAGCAGCAACATAGATGGAGCTGGAGGCCATTACCCTAAGTGAACTAACACAGGAACAGGAAACCAAATACCACCTGTTCTCACTTATAAGTGGGAGCTAAACATTGAGTACATGTGGACACAAATAAAAAAAACAAGACATCAGGGCCTAGTGGAGGGTGAAGTGGGGAGGAAGGTGAGGATCTAAAAACTACCTATCAGGTACTATGCTCATGACCCTCGTGACCAAACCATCTGTACACCAAACATCAGCAACGTTTACCCATGGAAAGAACCTGCACACATATCCTCTGAACCTCAAATAAAAGTTGGAAAGGGAAAAAGCAGAAGTACAGGTGGGAGCCTGGGACTTGTGATTGGGGTCTGGAGTGGATGGAAGTCACCTTGAGAGACCAGGCCCTTTCACTTGTAGGATCTGATGCTAACTCCAGGCTGACAGTGCCAGATTTTTTTTTTTTTTTTTTTTTTTTTTTTTTTTTTTTTGACGGAGTCTTGCTCTGTCACCAGACTGGAGTTCAGTGGCGCCATCTCAGCTCACTGCAACCTCCGCCCCCCCGGGTTCAAGCAACTTTCCTGCCTCAGCCTCCTGAGTAGCTGGGACTACAGGTGTGCGCCACCATGTCCAGCAAATTTTTCGTATTTTAGTAGAGACAGGGTTTCACCACGTTGGCTGTTGTGATCTGCCCGCCTCAGCCTCCCAAAGTGCTGGGATTACAGGTGTGAGCCACCGAGCCCAGCTGACAATGTCAGATTTGACTTGAATCGTAGGACACCCAATCAGTGTCCAAGGAGAATTGGAGAGTTGCTTGGTGTGGAAATCTCATACATTTGGCGTCAGAAGTTTTGTGAGTGTATAGAAAAATAGTTTATTTTTTTCTTTTAGGGATGAAATAGATCAAGGAGGGCTGGGCGTGGTAGCTCATGGCTGTATTTGAACCCAGGAGTTTGAGACCAGCCTGGACAACATGGCAAAACCCCATCTCTTAAAAAAAAAAAAAATACAAAAATTAGCCAGGCATGGTGGTGCACACCTGTAGTTCCAGCTGCTTGGGAGGGTGAGCTCCCATGCTTGAGCATGGGAGGTTGAGGCTGCAGTGAGCTGAGATCGTGCCACTGCACTTCAGCCTAGACAAATGAGAAACCCTGCTAAGAAAAGAAAAAAAAAGAAAAGAGGGGAGGGAACGGGAGGGGAGAGGAGGGGAGATAGATCAAGGAGTCCAGAGGACGGTGTACTTCAGTGAGGAAAACAATAGATCCTACATCTCTGATTTTAAGAGCGAGATAAATTAGTCATGAAGGAAACAGGGAGACGTTCTTCACCAAGCCTGGGAACTCAGAAGCTAGAGGGAAAAAAAGACGGATATATTTGATCATATAAACACTGAAACATTTTGTGTGACAAGGGATACCAGAAATAAAATACCAGGGATTCAAATGATGGAGCTGAAAAAATATTTGTAATACAAATAATAGTCACCGACTTCTATTGACGAACTTATTGTATGCCAGGCTGAATTCTATGCACTTGGCACGCATTAACTCATTTATCTCTAACAGCACTATGAAGGAGGAATTACCATGATGATGGTGATGATGATCACTGTTTTATTGTTGAGTACACTGAGGTTAAATAACGAAGGTAAATAATTTGCTGAGGTCACGTGGCCAGTCAGGGCGCAGTCAAGATGTGACCTTGGCAGGCTGCCCCGGCACCAACCCTCTTAATCACTTTGTAGAGGAAAGCCAAAAGCCAAATGGACACTATATAAAGAGCTTTTACAAATTGTCCAGAAAAAGAGAAACAACCAATACAGAAATGGACATAGACTATAAATAGACCATTTGTGGAGGAGCAAGACCAAATGGGTGACAAATACTGTGAAGAGACCCTCAAATTTACAGGAGTCAGACACTTGCAAGTGAAAGCAGCAATGAAATATCACTTTACATTCCTCAGATTAAACTGATTGATTTATCAAGCTAAAACAGAAAAAAAAATCTCAAATGCTGGCAGAAATCTGGAGAAAAGGGCACGCTCAGACATGTGAAGTTTTACAGCCATTTGGGAAAGCAATTTGGCAACATCTGTTGAAATGGAAACTCAACATACCCTTTGACCTGCTAATCCCACTCTTGAGAATCTGTGCAAAGAAATAAAAACACCAATACTTAAGGACAAGAATGTGCATTGGAGCACTATATGCGCATGTGGCAGAAAACTGGCCACAAAGTGAGCGCCTAGCAAAAAGAAAAGGCACAATGAATTATGCTACTTCCAGTCTATGGAATCTCATGTAGCCATTAAAAGGAATCAATGCCTCTGACTGGCAAAGTTTCCGCAAATTATTGTGAAGTGTGGAAAGCATGATACAAAAAATGTGTACATTGTCTCCCATTTTTATGAAACAAAAAATATCTATACATAGAGGACTTTATGCAGACTCAGGAAAGCACAGAGAACGCATACTGGTTGTTGATATCTGTTACTTGTAGGGAGGGGCTGGAAGACTGATGTGGGTGGAGCTGGAAAAAGAAGAGTCAGATGAAGAAAAGCTTTACCAGGGATGGCAAACTACAGCCCACAGCCAAACCAGCCTGACACCTTTTATAAATAAAGTTTTTTTAAAAAATAAATAAAATCTTTATAAATAAAGTTTTATTGGAACATAACTATTCACAGGGCCAGGACTAGGGAGAGGCTGAACCATTCACTCATTCTCAGCACCACCCCTGCATTTTCAGGACCTGAGATGAGTGTCTCCTTAGAGTGTGGATCCCAGAGGCCTCCATCTTCTCACCCTAGAGTATTTGCATTCATTTACATATGATCTGTGGCTTCTTTGTCACTACAAGGCAGAGTTGAGTAGTTGGGACAGAGGCTGTATGACTTGCAAGCCTGAAATATTTACAGCACAGGTAAAGTTTGCAGGACTAAGTTTGCCTGGAGTAGTCTAAAATAAAATTAGGTATATGGGCCAGATGTAGTGGTTCCAGCCTATAATCCTAGCACTTTAGGAGTCTGAGGTGGGTAAATCACCTGAATCCAGGAATTCAAGATCAGCCTAGACAACATGGCAAAACCCATCTCTACAAAAAAAAAAAAAAAAAAAGAAAAAAGAAAATTACCCCAGGTGTGGTGGTATGTGCCTGTGGTACCAGCTACTCAGGAGGCTGAGGTGGGAGGATCGCTTGAGCCTGAAAGGTGGAAGTTGCAGTGATCTGAGATCAAGCCACTGTATTCTAGCCTGGGTAACAAAGTGAGACCCTATCTTAAAAAACAAAAAGAAAAAATCCCTGGGGAAGATGGGAGGCGTGTTGACTAACCAGTAGCAGATACTAACCTCACATCTCTTGCTCTCCCCAAGTTAAAAAAAAAAAAAAAAAAAATGGCCAGTCATGGTGGCTCATGCCTGTAATTTGAACAATTTGTGGGAGGCCAAGGTGGGTGGATCACCAGAGGTCAGGAGTTCGAGATGAGCCTGGCCAACATGGTGAAACACTATCTTTTCTAAAATACAAAAATTAGCCAGGCATGGTGGCGCATGCCTGTAATCCCAGCTACTCAGGAGGCTGAGGCAGGAGAATCGCTTGACCCCAGGAGGTGGAGGTTGCAGTGAGCCGAGATCACGCCACTGCACTCCAGCCTGGGCGACAGAGTGATATTTCATTTCAAAAAAGAAAAAAATATTAATATATGAACACATTAACATACCCAATAAAAGGTTCTGTGTCTGTCTCTATATAAATTTTAATAAAATAAGATCAATCTGAGTCTTTAATCTGGTAGCCTACTGGCCCAAAGGGCTGGCTGTTGTGTTTTTGGTGAGCCAGCAGTAATTTCATAAATTCTGAATCTGTGTTCCCTGCAAATGTTTCCATTAGACACAGGTCTGCCCTCCAAAGGGCCATAGTACGTAAACAAACACACAGTCTATCTGTGGAACTTTTTTTTGTAAGCTGAATTCTCACTCTATTGCCCAGGCTGGAGTGCAGTGGCATGATCGCAGCTCACTGCAACCTCCACCTCTCGGGTTCAAGCAATTCTCCCGCCTCCCCCTTGCTAGTAGCTGGGATTATAGGTGCATACCACTATCTCCAGCTAAGTTTTGTATTTTTAGTAGAGATGGGGTTTCATGTTGGCCAGGGTGGTATCAAACTCCTGGCCTCAGGTGATCCACCCACCTCAGCCTCCCGAAGTGCTGGGATTACAGGTGTGAGCCAACGAGACTGGGTTGTGGAATTAAAATCCATGGGGCAGCTGGGTGTGGTGGCTCATGCTTATAATCCCAGCACTTGGGAGGCCAAGGTGGGCATATTACTTGAGGCCAGGCATTCCAGACCAGCTGCCCAACAGGGTGAAACCCCGTCTCTACCACAAATACAAAAATTAGCCTGGCATGGTGGCACATGCTTGTAATCCCAGCTACTCAGGAGGCTGAGGCAGGAGAATCCCTTGAACCTGGGAGCTTGCAGTGAGCCAAGATCATGCCACCGCACTCCAGCCTGAGCAACGGAGCAAGACTCTCTCTCAAAAAAAAAAAAAAAAAAAATTCCATAGGGCAAAGGGCAGTGGCTCACATCTGTAATCCCAGCACTTTGGGAGGCCAAGATGGGAGGACTGCTTGAACCCAGGAGTTTGAAACCAGCCTGGGTGGCATAGCAAGACCCCATCTCTACAAAAGTTAAAATAAAAAATAACTTGGGGGGCTGAGGTAGGAGCCGGGGAATTTGAAGCTGCAGTGAGCTTTGATCATATCACTGCACTCCGGCCTGAGCAACAGAGTGAGACCCTGTCTCAAATAAATAAATAAAAATTTAAAATTAGCTGAGTATAACATGGTGAAACCCCGTCTCTACTAAAAATACAAAAAAAAAAAAAAAATAGCTGGGCATGGTGGCGCATGCCTGTAATCCCAGCTACTCAGGAGGCTGAGGCAGGAGAATTGCCTGAACCCAGGAGGTGGAGGTTGCGGTGAGCCGAGATCGAGCCATTGCACTCCAGCCTGGGTAACAAGAGCGAAACTCCGTCTCAAAAAAAAAAAAAAAAAAAAAAAAATTAGCTGAGTATGGTAGTACTTCCCTGTTGTCCCAGCTACCCAGGAGGCTGACACGGGAGGATGGCTTGAGTCCAGGAGTTGGAGGCTACAGTGAGCCATGATTGCACCAGTGCACTCCAGACTGGGCAACAGGGAGAGTTCCTTTCTCAAAATAAAACCAAATAAATAAATAAAATGAAATAAAACCGCATGGGAGGAGGGGTGTTGGCGAGGGGATGTGGAGAAACTGGAACCTCGTGCGTTGCTGGTGGGACTGTGGTGTGACGCAGCCGCTGCGGAGAACAGTTTGGCAGGTTCGCAGTCAGCTAAACAGAGAATTGCCATGTTACCCAGCAACTCAACTCCTAGGAAAAGATCCAAAAGATCGAAAACAGGTGTTCAAACAAACTTTTGAATACATATATTGACTATTCTCAATAGCCAGAAAGTGAAAACAACCCGATCCAAATGTCCATCAACCGATGAATGGATAAACAAAAGGCAGTCTCTCACACAAAGGAATACTACTCAGCCATGAAAAGGAATGAAGTACTGAAGACAAGGAATGCTGCATCATGGATGAATCTTGAAACATTATGCTGACTGAGAGACACAAGCCAGGTGCAGTGGCTCAAGCCTGTTACCCCAGCACTTTGGGAGGCTGAGGTGGGTGGATCACTTGAGCCCAGGAGTTCAAGACCAGCCTGGACTACATAGCGAGACCCCATCTCTAAAAAAAAAAATTACAAAAATTAGCTGGGCATGGTAATGCATGCCTGTAGTCCCAGCTACTTGGGGGCTAAGGTGGGAGGCTCACCTGAGCCTGGGGAGGTCAAGGCTTCACTGAGCTATGCTGACACCACTGCACTGAAAGAGCGAGAAGAAATCCTGTCATTTCCCACAACTTGAATGAACCTGGATGACTTTTTGTTAAGTGACGTAAGACAGGCACAGAAAGACTACATGATCTCCCTTACATATGAATCTTAAAAAGTGGAACTCATGGCTGGGTGCAGTGGTTCACCCAGCACTTGTGGAAACAGAGGCAGGCGGATCATGAGGTCAGGAGTTCAAGACCAGCCTGACCAACATGGTGAAACCCCGTCTGTCTCTACTAAAAATTTAAAAAATTAGCCAGGAGTGGTGGCACATGCCTGTAATCCCAGCTACTCAGGGGGCTGAGACAGGAGAATCACTTGAAGCTGGGAAGCAGAAGTTGCAGTGAGCTGAGATCACACCATTGCACTCTAACCTGAGCAACAGAGCAAGTCTCCATCTCAAAAAAAAAAAAAAAAAATTGAACTCATAGAAGCAGAGGGTAAAATGGTGAAATGGTGGTTACCAGGAGTTGGAGGTGGGTGGGTGGGTTGGGGAGATGTTGATCAAAGGGTACAAATGTTCTGTTAGACAGGAAGAATAAGTTCAAGAGATTCATTGTACACCATGGTGACTATAGTCAATGATGGCTGGACACAGAGGCTTTGGAAAGCCGAGGCAGGAGAATCTCTTGAGGCCAGGAGTTCAAGATCAGCCTGGGCAACATAGAAAGACCCCATTTCTATAATAAATAAGAGTCAATAACAATAGATTGTGTCCTTGAAAATTGCCAAGAGTAGATTTTAAATATTCTTGTCACAAAAAAATAATGAGTGATAATGCATATGTTAATTAGCTCATTTTAGCCATTCCACAATGTATACCTATTCCAAAACACCATGCTGTACACCATAAACATATACAATTTTTTTTTGAGACAGAGTTTCACTCTTGTTGTCCAGGCTAGAGTGCAATGATGCGATCTCCGCTCACTGCAACTTCCATCTCCCGGGTTCAAGTAATTCTCCTGCCTCAGCCTCCCAAGTAGCTGGGATTACAGGCATGTGGCACCTCACCCAGCTAATTTTGTATTTTTAGTAGAGATTGGGTTTCTCCACGTTGGTAAGGCTGGTCTTGAACTCCTGACCTCAGGTGATCTGCCTGGCTCAGCCTTCCAAAGTGCTAGGATTACAGGCGTAATATATACAGCCTAAATATATACAATTTTTAAAAAAAAAAATTTCTACTTTTATTTAACTAGAACATTAAGATTTAATATAAGCCGGGTGCGGTGGCTCAAGCCTGTAATCCCAGCACTTTGGGAGGCTGAGGCGGGTGGATCACGAGGTCAAGAGATCGAGACCATCCCGGTCAACATAGTGAAACCCCGTCTCTACTAAAAATACAAAAAAATTAGCTGGGCATGGTGGCGCGTGCCTGTAATCCCAGCCACTCAGGAGGCTGAGGCAGGAGAATTGCCTGAACCCAGGAGGCGGAGGTTGTGGTGAGCCGAGATCGAGCCATTGCACTCCAGCCTGGGTAACAAGAGCAAAACTCCGTCTCAAAAAAAAAAAACAAAAAACAAAAAAAAACACACACACACACACACAAAAAGATTTAATATATACAATTTCTATGCCTCAATTAATAATTTTTTTTGTAAGTAAAAAGGCACCTGTGATCCCAGCTACTCAGGAGGCCGAGGCTGGAGGATCGCTGAATCCAGGAGTTTGAGACCAAATAAATACATAAATAAAGTAAAAATGACGATGTCAGAGAAACTGGTTGATGAGGACACTCTTACAACACCTCCACATTTTGAATCTGGCTCTCTGACCTCTCTCCAGTGCACACACTTTAAGGTCTGTGTTTTTTGCCTGCTGCTTTCCTCCACTGCTGTCCTCGAGGCAGAGAGTTCAGAGTCTCTAAAAAACCTACTGGCTCTTGGCACAGTTCCTAGGCTGGCTCAGCCTCCTCTGACTCTGCCTGTGAGAACGCGGCCAAATGCATCTGACCCCTGGATTCTTAGGAGTGAAGAGGGCTCCGCAGTGTTCCCAAGCCACTGACGCCTACTCTGCACGTGGGGATCGTGACGCTCTTGGAATTCACCTACCTTTGGGCAACACCAGCAACCTCAGGGCTGCTGCGCGATCAAAAGCAGCAAGGCAGACACTGTCTATTGCTAGACACACTCCACAATGTCAAAATGTGTGTGGGGGGCCGGGAAGGGGGCCTCTTCAAATTGATGAAATGTGGTTGCCGGGACAAACTCAGGCCTTGCCACCGACTTCATGGCACTGCTCCCTTGATTGTGGCTCTGACTTCTGACTTGGTTTCCTCCTCACCGCCTGGCTTTTCCTTATCCATAGTCTCTACCAATTGTCCTCTTTCCGGCCTCTGCACAACTCCAGTGGTGGTGTCAATTTCTTACATGTTTTGAGTTCAGACCTCCATGAAGAGAAGACCCCACTGGATTGCTGCCAGGTCCAGCAAAGACCGTCCCCCGTGGGCAGGGGATGGGAGTCCAGTAGTCACTAGCCAACTGTAGTGAGTTGAAGGATGGCTCCCCAAAAGACATGTCCACATCCTAACCCCAGGAGGTTTCTTTGTGAATGTGACCTCATTTGGAAAAAGGGGTCTTGGCACATGATTACATTTCAGATCTCAAGATGAGGTCATCCTGGATTGCCTGGATGGGCCCGAAATCCAATGACAAGTGTCTCTATAAAATACACAGAGGTGCCCAGGCATGGTGGCTCATGCCTGTAATCCCAGGACTTTGAGAGGCGAAGGCAGGAGGAATCACCTGAGGTCAGGAGTTCAAGACCAGCTTGGCCAGCATGATGAAACCCCATCTTTTCTAAAAATACGAAAATCAGCTGCACGTGGTGGTGGGCGCCTGTAGTTCCAGCTACTCAGGAGGCTGAGGCAGGAGAATTGCTTGAACCTGGGAGGAGCAGGTTGCCACTGCACTCCAGCCTAGGCGGTAGAGCGAGATTCTGTCTCAAAAAAGAAAACACACACACACACATAGAGGAGACACACAGAGAAGGTGATATGAAGGTAAAGGCAGAGATGCGAGTGACGCAGCTGCTAACCAGAGAAAACCTGGAGCCACCAGGGGCTGGAAGAGGCAAAAAATACACTCTTCCAGAGCCTTTGGAGGTAGTGTGGCCCAACCCACCCTTTGTGTGTGTACTTCCGGCCTCCAGAACTGTGAGAGAATGAAGTTCTGCAGTTGTTTGTCTGTTTCGAAACAGAGTTTTGCTCTGTCGCCCAGGCTGGAGGGCAATGGCACCATCTCATCTCACTGCAACCTCCGCCTCTAGGGTTCAAGTGATTCTCCTGCCTCAGCCTCCCGAATAGCTGGGATTATAGGCACCCACCACCATGCCGGCTAATTTTTTTGTATTTGTAGTAGAGACGGGGTTTCACCATGTTGGCCAGGCTGGCCTCGAACTCCTGACCTCAGGTGATCCACCCATCTCGGCCTCCTAAAGTGCTGGGATTACCTGCGTGAGCCACTGTGCCCGACAGCTATGTAGTTTTAAGTCACTAAGTGTGTGGTGATCTGTTTCAGTAGCTATAGGAAGCTATGTTCAAGTATACAGTGCCCTTTTGAGCAAAGCTTTTATACCAGGCCACTTCATGGGCTTCTGGCCAGCCTGTGGATGACTTCCTGGGTACAGGTGACAATAGCTGTTCCAGTCAACTGAAGCCAAATGGTCACGTGACACCGTATTTGAGCCACAGACTTCTCTTTCAGCACTGCTCAGAAAGACTGACACGAGGAACTGCAGTGAGATTTGTACGAACTAACCCTGCTTTGGCCTTTGTGGGCTGATAACAATCATTTGTCCCCACATATTGTTTTTCCTATAAACATTAAGTTAAAAACAAATGAGTTGTCACTGTGCTTTAAGAAGTGTCCCTGGAATCTGCACCTGGCCTCACTTGCTCCTTGAAGGACCTCAGTGACAGAGCCCAGTCAGACCGCTTTCCCCTAAACACGTCCTTATCATGAACAGCTGTTAATTTCCCTTTTTTTTTTTTTTTTTTTGGAACTCAGTATATATTTATCAAAAGAAAGAATGGGCCGGGCGCGGTGGCTCAAGCCTGTAATCCCAGCACTTTGGGAGGCCAAGGCGGGTGGATCACAAAGTCAAGAGATCGAGACCATCCTGGTCAACATGGTGAAACCCCGTCTCCATTGAAAATACAAAAAATTAGCTGGGCATGGTGGCGCGTGCCTGTAATCCCAGCTACTCAGGAGGCTGAGGCAGGGGAATTGCCTGAACCCAGGAGGCGGAGGTTGCGGTGAGCCAAGATCGCGCCATTGCACTCCAGCCTGGGTAACAAGAGCGAAACTCCGTCTCGGAAAAAAAAAAAAAAGAAAAAATGAAATGTCTCGTCACAAAAGAAAATAGACACTGTAGACCCTGTTTACAGGCTTGAGCTTTTTGGAGAACATAAATGCATGAACTCTACAGTTGACGGACTCCGCAGCGTGAGGCTGCTCCATGTCCTCATGTACTTATTCCCATAAGCTATGTCCTAAAGATAGGTGGCTGCCATGTCATTAAACTGTTGTAGTTTTTTTTTTTTTCTTTGAGATAGAATCTCACTCTGTCACCCAAGCTAGTGTACAGTGGCATGATCTCGGCTCACTGCAACCTCTGCCTCCTGGGTTTTCAGCGATTCTCCTGCTTCCGTCTCCCAAGTAGCTGGGATTGCAGGGGCACACCACCATGCCCGGCTAATTTTTGTATTTTTAGGAGAGATGGGGTTTTGCCATGCTGGCCAGACTGGTCTCAAACTCCTAGTCTTAAGTAATCTGCCCGTCTCTGACTCCCAAAATGCTGGGATTATAGGCATAAGGCACCACATCTGGCCAATTTTTAAAAAATAGGTGAGAATTTACTATAAAATTTTCATATGAATAGTAGTTTATGGATTGCAAAGGATATAAATTGTTCTCATGAGTTTATTACATATTAGAGCAGGTAATACTACTTCCATCTTACAGATAGAAGCTGACGCTTCAAGTCGTTAAGTGCAAGTTGACAGAACTGACCAATAGCAAGGAGAGAAGAAAACTCTTCTTTGACTTTCTTTTTTTTTTTTTCCGAGACAGAGTTTCGCTCTTGTCGCCCAGTCTGGAGTGCAATGGCAAGATCTCAGCTCACTGCAACCTCCGCCACCTGGGTTCAAGCAATTCTTCTGCCTCAGCCTCCCCAGTAGCTGAGATTACAGGTATCTGCCACCATGCTCAGCTCATTTTTTTGTGTGTGTATCTACATATGTGTCTGTGTGTGTGTGTATGTGTGTGTATATATATATATTTTTTTTTTTAGACAGAGTCTCACTCTGTCTCACTCTGGAGTGCAGCGGCACAATCTCAGCTCACTTCAACCTCCATCCCCCAGAGCCATTGTGCCCAGCCTGTAATTATTTTAATATAGCACCTAAAGCCAGTCTCTCCTGTTTTTTGAAACACTAAGGCTGGTTAGAGATAACTGGGAATATGAGACCTGGGTTAATCTTGGGAATCACATACACACACACACACACACACACACACACACTCACAATCCTTGTCTAACCCTGAGAAGTAAATACTTTTGAGAATTCACCATTAGTTATTTACCTACAAGATGAAAAAGCTCAGCTGGGCATGGCGGCTCATGCCTGTAATCTAGCACTTTGGGAGGCCTAGGTGGGTGGATCCCTTGAGCCCAGAAGTTCGAGACCAGCCTGGGCAACATAGCGAGACCCCCTTCTCTAAAAAAAAAAAAAAAAAAAAAAAAGTACAAAAATTAAGCAGGTGTGATGGCACATGCTACTCAGGAGGCTGAAGCAGGGAGTTAGAGGCTGCATGAGCTGTGATTGTGCCACTGCATTTTAGCCTGCACCGCTAAGACCTTGTCTGCTCCCAGTCAAGATGAAAAACCTCATTTCTTTCACTTTTGCTGTAGCAACGCATTGTGTCATCATTTCTGTCCAGTGAGGGCCATGTAGGGATGGGAAGGGGACCACTGTCAGTCTTGGGATTCTTGTTCTCATTGGATAAAACTAACACCTTGGCTTGCTTTTTCAGAACCTCGAAATCTGTGTCAATTAGGGTGCTTTTGGCTACAAGTAATAGAAAGCGGTCCAGAGTTTCCTGAACGGGCCAATGTCACGGCTGAGATCCCTCTACCTTCTCACCCTCCAGCCTCTGCATGCCGGTTTGTTCTTTGCTTGTCTCCTCACAATGCAAAAAGGCTGGGCCACTCCAAACCTTCTAGTCTTGCAAGAATTTTCTAACATCCTTTAAAAAAAAATGAGGTGAAATTCACATAACATAAAAGTCATCATTTTATTTTTTAAAAAATTCATCTCCAGAGGGGGTGGGGAAAGAAGAAAAAAAAATTCATCTCCAGCCACGTCCCTTTGAAAGACTAATCATTTTTAAACTGGTTATTCTAGTTAGCAAAAAGGAAAAAGAAAAAAAAAAAAGAAAAACCAATCATTTTCAAGTGAAAAACGCAAACCAGACGCAGTGGCTCACATCTGTAATCCCAGCACTTCGGGAGGCCAAAGCAGGAGAATCACTTGAACCCGGGAGGTGGAGTTACAGTGAGCAGAGATCATGCCACTTCACTCCAGCCTGGGCGACAGAGCAATACTCTGTCTCAAAATAAATAAGTAAAAATAAGATAAAATGAAAATTCTGTGGCAATTAGTACATTCACAGTGTTGTGCAGCCACCGCCTAGTTCCAAAACATTTTCATCACACCCAAAGGAAACCCCATACCCCTCAAAAACACTCCTCCCCATTTCCTGACTCTCAGCTAATCTGATTCCTAAGTATTTGCTTATTCCGACATGTCGTAGAAATGGAGTCACACCCTGCAGGGCCTTTGGTGCCTGGCTTTTTTCACTTAACGTCACGTTTTCAAGGTTCCTCCATGGGACAGCTTGTGTCAGTGCTTTATTCCATTTTAAGACCTAAATAACAATAGATTCTGATGTACAGAGAGACCACATTTTGTTCATCAGTTGACGGGCTGTTGGCTGGCTTCCACTTTTTCGCTGTGGTGCATAGTATTGCTATGTACATGCCGGTACATGTATCTGAGTAACCTGCTTTCAACTCTTTTGGGCATGTGACTAAAAACGGGACTGCTGGGTCATGTGATCATTCTATGTTTAATTTTTTTAGGAACTGCCAAACCAAAAGGTCCTCTTGAAAAGTGAAGAAAGCCGAGGCGGGTGGATCACGAGGTCGAGAGATCGAGACCATCCTGGTCAACACGGTGAAACCCCGTCTCTACTAAAAATACAAAAAACTAGCTGGGCATGGTGGCGCGTGCCTGTAATCCCAGCTACTCAGGAGGCTGAGGCAGGAGAATTGCCTGAACCCAGGAGGCGGAGGTTGCGGTGAGCCGAGATCGCGCCATTGCACTCCAGCCTGGGTAACGAGAGCGAAACTCCGTCTCAAAAAAAAAAAAAAAAAAAAAAAAAAGTGAAGAAAATGTTCTGAAAAGCGTCCCTGGAAGACTTCCCCAATACCTTACTGGCCAGAATGACATCACTTTTCCATGCCTATAACATGGTGTTGGCAAGGCGAGTGATACCACCACAATTGGCTTAAACTGATCAAGACTCAGTTTCTGTGCTGTTTGGCACCCAGTCACCTCTGAAGGACACGGTTGCTTGGAGGAGGGTCACTTCTAGAAGGTGGTGACACAGCTATGTGAGTTCTCTGTCGACCACCGCCCCCACCCCCTCCCCCAGCATTATTAGAGCAATTTGTATTTCATCCAAGGGCATGATCTGGTCTGTTCTAGCAGCCAGGCAGCCTCCCTTTAGGGATTGTGTAGCTGTCTTTGTTCATTGGTGTGTTTATTCTGCAAACATCTGTCTTAATGAAGAAGTCTGGGAACAAGAGTCATGACCAACAGCAAGAGGATCAAGGCTGTGTGAAACAGAAGCTCGGCCGGGCGCGGTGGCTCAAGCTTGTAATCCCAGCACTTTGGGAGGCCGAGGCGGGCGGATCACGAGGTTGAGAGATCGCGACCATCCTGGTCAACATGGTGAAACCCCGTCTCTACTAAAAATACAGAAAATTAGCTGGGCATGGTGGCGCATGCCTGTAATCCCAGCTACTCAGGAGGCTGAGGCAGGAGAATTGCCTGAGCCCAGGAGGCGGAGGTTGCGGTGAGCCGAGATCGTGCCATTGCACTCCAGCCTGGGTAACAAGAGTGAAACTCCGTCTCAAAAAAAAAAAAAAAAAGAAAAAAAAAAAAGAAACAGAAGCTCAAGAAATATCAGAGGAGGAGTCTGGTGCAGTGGTGCATGCCTGTAATGCCAGCACTTTGGGAGGCTGAGGCAGGAGGATCACTTGAGGTCACGAGTTGGAGACCAGCCTGGGCAACATGGTGAGACCTCATCTCTAAACAAATAAAAAATTAGATGAATGTGGTGGTACACACCTGTAGTCCCAGCTACTTGGAAGGCTGAGTTGGGAGGACTGCCTGAGCCTGGGAAGTCAAGGCTGCACTGAGCCATGATCACACCACTCACTGCACTCCAGCCTGGGGGAAAGTGTGAGGCCTTGTCTCTAAAAAATAAATAAATATAAGAAGAGAGAAATACCAGAAGAAGGATCCTGAATGGTATGAGGTGTGTGTTCCCTCATAATGCCCTTGCAGAGATGCTGGGAATGTATTTCAAGACCCCCATTTATGGCCAGGTGTGGTGGCTTATGCCTATAATCCCAGTACTTTCGGAGGAAGATGAAGGCCTATCACCTGAGTTCAGGAGTTTGAGACCAGCCTGGCTAACATGGCAAAACACCATCTCTACTAAAAATAAAAATAAAAAATTAGCCGGGCCTGGTGGCTCACTGTTGTAATCCCAGCTATTTGGGTGGGTGAGGCACAAGAATCGCTTGAACTTGAGAGGTGGAGGTTGCAGTGAGCCAAGACTGCACCACTGCAGTCCAGTCTGGGTGACAGAGTGGGACTCCGTCTCAAAAAAAAAAAAAAAAAAGACCATCATTTATATAACTGTCTCCTAGATTCCAGTCTGTGTGCCTGGATTTGTGTTTGCCTCCGCCATCAAGTCATATGGAAATTACTTATTCATCTACTCAACCAATCATGTACCTACTCTGGGTCAGATATTGGGGAAATGATAACCAGAGACCGTTAGTTCCTGTCCTCATGGAGCTTATAGTACGGTGGGAGAGATTGATGTTCAATAAATAATTGTGCAAATAGTTTTTTAACTAACATCATGATAAATGCTGTGAAGAAGAAAATATAAGATGTACTATGAAAGTATAGAAGGCTGGGCACGGTGACTCACACCTGTAATCCCAGCACTTTAGGAGGCCAAGGTAGGCAGATCACCTGAGGTCAGGAGTTCCAGACCAGCCTGGCCAACATGGTGAAATCCCCTCTCTACTAAAAATACAAAAATTATCTGGGTGTGGTGGCATGCATCTGTAATCTCAGCTACTTGGGGGGCTGAGGCTGGAGAATCTCTTGAATTGGGAGGTGGAGGTTGCAGTGAGCCAAGATCATGCGACTGCACTTCAGCCTGGGTGGCAGAGCAAGACTCTGTCCCCCTCCAAAAAAAATAAATAAGTAAAAAGCTGGGCATGGTGTCTCATGCCTGTAATCCCAGCACTTTGGGAGGCCGAGGTGGGTGGATCACCTGAGGTCAAGAGTTCAAGACCAGCCTGACCAGCATGGTGAAACGCCATCTCTACTAAAAATGCAAACCAGGCTTGGTGGCAGGCCCCTGTAATCCCAGTAACTCAGGAGGCTGAGGCAGGAGAATTGCTTCAACCCAGGAGGCGGAGGTTGCAGTGAGCTCAGACCAAGATATTGCATTCCTGGGCAGCAAGAGTGTAATTCCACCTCAAACAAAAACAAAAACAAACAAACAAACAAAAAAAGAAAGAAAAAGAAATGTGGAAGAGGAAGAATTCTGATTGGATCCTTTGTGGCAATAAACACAGGTAAGAAAGTCAAAGACGGCCAGATGCAGCGGCTCACGCTTGTAATCCCAGCACTTTGGGAGGCCAAGGCGGGTGGATCAGCTGAGGTGAGGAGTTCGAGACCAGCCTGGCCAACATGGTGAAACCCCATCTCTACTAAAAATAAAAAAAATTCCTGGGCATGGTGGCAGGCGTCTGTAATCCCAGATACTCTGGAGGCTTAGGGAGGAGAATCGCTTGAATTGAGGAGATGGAGGTTGCAGTGAGCTGAGATCACATTATTGCACCCCAGCCCAGGCAATGAGAGCAAAACTCCACCTCAAAAAAACCGAAAAACAAAAATTAGCCAGGTGTGGTGGTGTGTGCCAGTAATCCCAGCTACTCAAGAGGCTGAGGCAGGAGAATCTTTTGAACCCGGGAGGCAGAGGTTGCAGTCAGCCGAGATAGCACCACAGCATTCCAGCCTGGGCGACAGAGTGAGACTCGGTTTCTTAAGATTAATACTTTGCAAGTGTTGTTGGAATTGATCTTGCTCTCACTCTATTTCTTGGCTCTTAGATAGAAGTCATTGTGTAATGTGTAAACTATGAAAATAAATTACTGAATTCACCTACAGTAAAAGCCTGTTTGGCAGCTGACGGATTAAGGGAAATAGGTCCTGTGCCCATGCTGATTAAGGTGCTATACTTGTTTATAAAGGTTGAAGGAAATTAGCCAGGATGAGAATGAATTCAGATTTCTCTCTCTGAGAATTTCTAATAGGGCTATGAAACTACATTCCTCTTTATCTTCACATCTTGGGTTTTTTTTTCCTACTCAGCTGGAAATTCACATATTCAGTGGGTCTTATCTAGAAAGAGGTGAGTTGTTTAGTCTTAAATCAGCCAGGTGTGGTGGATCACGCCTGAAATCCTAGCACTTCGGGAGGCCAGGCAGGTAAACTGCTTGAGCCCAGCAGTTCGAGACCAGCCTGGGCAACATGATGAAACCCTGCCTCTACAAAAAACACAAAAATAGCCAGGCATGATTGTGGGCACCTGTAGTCTCAGCAACTTGGGAGGCTGAGGTGGGAGGGCCGCTTGAGCCTAGAAAATGAAGGTTACAGTGAGCCAACATCACACCATTATATGACAGAGTGAGACCTTGTCTGAGAGAAAAAAAAAAAAAAAAAGGCCAGGCATGGTGGCTCACACCTGTAATCTCAGCACTTTGGGAGGCCGTGGTGGGCTAATCACTTGAGGTCGGGAGTTTGAGACCAGCCTGGCCAACATGGCGAAACCTCATCTCTACTAAAAATACAAAAATTAGCTGGGTGTTGGCTGGGCAGTGGCTCATGCCTGTAATTCCAGCACTTTGGTTGGCTGAGGTGGGTAGATCACCTGAGGTCAGGAGTTCAAGAGCAGCCTGGCTAACATGGAGAAACCCTGTCTCTACTAAAAATACAAAAATTAGCTGGGCGTGGTGGCACATGCCTGTAGTTCCAGCTTCACGGGAGGCTGAGGCAAGAAAATCACTTGAACCCAGGAGGCGGAGGTTGCAGTGAGCTGAGATCATGCCACTGCACTCCAGCCTGGGTAACAGAGCAAGACTCCATTTCCCTCCTGCCCCCTGCAAAAAAAAAACAACAAAAAAATTAGCCAGTTGTGTTGGTGCATGCCTGTAGTCCCAGCTACTTGGGAGGCTGAGATGGGAGGATCACTTGAACCCAGGAAGTAGAGGCTGCAGTGAACTGAGATTGCACCACTGTATTCTAGCCTGGGTAACACAGTGAGATCCTGTCTCGAAAAAAAAAAAAAAAGTCTTAAATCGCCTGGAATGTGAGATATTTCCAAAACAATGAGTAAGTGTGCTAAAATAAAAGGAAACAAAACACAAAATCCTGCTGACTTTCCGAGGGACTGCCAGGACGAGCACATCGAATTAAAACTAAACAATTGCCAGGGGCCTGTGGGGTCCGACTGTGACCCAGCTGCAAAGAAAGGAAAGAGGAAGAAACGACCATTAAGAATCTCTCCTCCAGCTGCTCGAAGCCACTTTGGAAACCTGCTGATTCTGTAGCTTTTCTACAGAATCAGTTGGATAATTAAAATGTACGAGACCAGCTACGCACAGTGGGTCACACCTATAATCCCAGCACTTTGGGAGGCTGAGGTGGATCACATGAGGTCAGGAGTTCGAGACCAGCCTGGCTAACATGGTGAAACCTTATATCTACTAAAAATACAAAACTTAGCCAGGGCCAGGCGCAGTGGCTCATGTGTATAGTCTTACCACTTTGCTAGGCCAAGGTGGGCAGATCACTTGAGGTCATGAGTTCAAAATCAGCCTGGTCCACATGGTGAAACTTTGTTTCTACTAAAAATACAAAAAAAATTAGCTGGGTGTGGTGATGCGCACCTGTATTTCCAGCTACCCAGGAGGCCGAGGCAGGAGAATCACTTAAACCCAGGAGGCAGAGGTTGTAGTGAGCCAAGTTCATGCCCAAGATTGCACCACTGCACTCCAGCCTGGGCAACAGAGAGACTTCATCTCAGAAAAAAAAAAAAATGTACATGAGATTGATTAACATTGCTAAAATCTCAGGACTCCAGGCAGAGGGCTAGGTTCTGGTTTGAAAACCTAAAAAACTAATATCGGCTGGGCATGGCGGCTCAAGCCTGTAATCCCAGTCCTTTGGGAGGCCAAGACAGGTGGAACACGAGCCTAGCACCTTGATTGCTGAATTCTGGCCTTCAGAGCTGTGAGAGAATACATTTCTGTTGTTTTGGCCAGGCATGGTGGCTCACACATGTAATCCCAGGACTTTGGGAGGCCAAGGCAGGTGGATCACTTGAGGTCAGGAGTTCAAGAACAGCCTGAACAACATGGTGAAACCCTGCCTCTGCTAAAAAGTAGGCAGGTGTGGTGGCAGGCACCTGCAATTCCAGCTACTCGGGAGGCTGAGGCAGGAGAATTACTTGAACTCGGGAGGCAGAGGTTGCGGTGAGCCGAGGTCGTACCACGGCACGCCAGTTGGGGTGACAAGAGTGAAACTCCGTCTCAAAACAACAACAACAAAGCCAACAAAAACCACCTTTTCTATTCTTACAACCTTTATTACTTGCATTTTCATTTCGCCCTTGCTGTCAGCTATTTTTTCCTTCCGAAAGCACAGAAGTAAAAATGAAATCATAGAAAAACTTCACCAGTAATCTAGACTGAACCAAAAGAATGTACCTTCCTTAGAAAAGACCACCCATCAATAGATCAGCATGCAGGAATCTGGTGTTTACCTGGCAAACTCGTGAATGGTAGAGCTGTCACCCTAAATGTGATGGGTGGTCGTTTCTAAGGAAGGTACATTCTTTTGGTTCAGTCTAGATTACTGGTGAAGTTTTTCTATGATTTCATTTTTACTTCTGTGCTTTCGGAAGGAAAAAATAGCTGACAGCAAGGGCGAAATGAAAATGCAAGTAATAAAGGTTGTAAGAATAGAAAAGGTGGTTTTTGTTGGCTTTGTTGTTGTTGTTTTGAGACGGAGTTTCACTCTTGTCGCCCCAACTGGCGTGCCGTGGTACGACCTCGGCTCACCGCAACCTCAGCCAACCCTGTGGCTGATTATGAGTCACTAAAAAAGAGGGAGATTCACCAGCACATGTGTTCATATTGTTCGATGATGAAAGTTTCCTTAGATCTGACCAAAACACCAAGTGCAAGGCACATGATATCATGGAGGAGGGGGAGGGAAGAAGTTTTGTAAATTACCACTTCTTCTTTTGAGGTGTGAAATATAGTATGGGTTATGAGTAATGTACTCTTTTAAGACATGACAAAATTACCAAGTCTGTATAAATAACATCAGAAAACATGAGTTGACAATAATTTCGTTTTGAGGTAATAACATTTCCTCCTGATTCATGACATTAGCTCTTTGAATATAAGGAATATCCTAATGCTTCCTACATATATGTATATTCGTATTAAATGAGATGGCCTCAAGCAATTCAAGGAACTTGGATATTAAGTAACTATCACGTCATAAAGAGAGAATGGGAGCAAAGACTTGAAACTGCAGGAAACCTGCAAACAATTGTATCCCAGATACAAGGCAGGCAGTGAAAAAATCTGACCAGAGAGTCGTTTTTTGTTGTTAATTTTTATTTCTATTTATTTACTTATTTTTGAACTGGAGTCTTGCTCTGTCACCCAGGCGGAGTGCAGTGGCGTGATCTCAGCTCACTGCAACTTCCACCTCATGGGTTTAAGCAATTCTCCTGCCTCAGCCTCCCCAGTAGCTGGGATTACAGGCATGCACCACCACACCCAGCTAATTTTTTTATTGAAAGGGAGTTTTGCTCGTTGCCCAGGCTGACGTGCAGTGGCTTGATCTCGGCTCACTGCAACCTCCGCCTTCTGGTTTCAAGCGATTCTCCTGCCTCAGTCTCCCGAGCAGCTGGGATTACAGGCACCTGCCACCACGCCTGGCTAATTTTTGTATTTTTAGTAGAGTTGGGGATTCACCATGTTGGCCAGGCTGGTCTCAAACTCCTGACCTCAAGTGATCCACCTGCCTCAGCCTCCCAAAGTGCTGAGATTACAGGCATGAGCCACCTCGCCCAGCCATCAATACATCCTTTGTAATAATCTAGTAAGTCACCTGTTTTCCTGGGTTCTGTGAGCTGCCCTAGCAAATTATAGAACCAAATACAGGGACATGAGAATCTCTGATTTGTAGCCAAGTTGAGCAAAAGTTGCAAAAAACCTAGGAACTCACCACTTGTGATTGGCGTCTCAAATGGGGGGCAGTCTTGTGGGACTGAGTTGGTAACCAGTGGGATCTCATGCCATCTCTAACTCCGGGTAAAGAGTGCAAGTTAAGGTCTGCAGAGAAGTGGAGAATTGTTTGGTGTGGTTAAAAAAAACCCTAATATCTGGTGACAGAAGCGTTCTGTGTTGAGTGTGTATTAGTAGAAAACTGTTTTTCCCCCATCCAAACCCAAATGTTATTTGATGGATGAATGGATAAACAAAATGCAGTCTAGCCACACGATGGAGCATTATTCTGCCATAAAAAGGAATGATGCTGTCATCCCTGCTACAGCATGAATGAACCTTGAAAAGCTTAAGAGAAACAAGCCTGACCCAAAGGCCACATATAGTACAATTCCATTTATAGAAAATGTCTGGAATAGGCAAATCCACCGAGACAGGAAGCAGAATAGGGGTTGCTTAAGAATTGGGGTGGGGGTTAGGGGACAGTAGTTGAAGGTTTTCTTTTAGAGGTGATGAAAATGTCCTAAAATTGTGATAATGGTTACATGTATCTGTGAATATACTAAACACTATTGAATTGCAAACTTTATTTATTCATATAGTTTATACAATCTAACAACCAGGCAGGAGTACAGTGGCAAGATCATGGCTCACTTCAGCCTTGACCTCCCGGGCTTAAGCAATCCTCTGGCTTCAGCCTTACAAGTAGCTGAGACTATACGAGTAACTGAGACTATAAGTGCATGCCAAAGGCTGGGTGCAGTGGCTCACACCTGTAATCCTAACACTTTGGGAGGCCGAGGCAGGAGGATCACTTGAGGTCAGGAATTCAAGATCACCCTGGCCAACATGATGAAACCTCATCTCTACTAAAAATACAAAAATTAGCTGGGTGTGGTGGTGTGCACCTGTAATCCCAGGTACTTTGGTGGCTGAGGCAGGAGAATTGTTTGAACCCAAGAAGTGGAGGTTGCAGTGAACTGAGTCTCACCATTACACTCCAGCCTGGGCAACAGAGTAAGACTCCATCTCAAAAAAAAAAAAAAAAAAAAAGCGTGTGCCACCACACCAGCTATTTTTTTTTTCTTTGAGACAGAGTCTCACTCTGTTGCCCAAGCTGGAGTGCAGTGGCACGATCTCAGCTCACTGCAACCTCCGCCTCCCGAGTTCAAGCAATTCTCCTGCCTCAGCCTCCTGAGTACCTGGGACTACAGATGTGTGCCACCACAGCCAGCTAATTTTTGTATTTTTAGTAGAGACAGGATTTCATCATGTTGGCTAGACTGGTTTCAAACTCTTGATTTCAGGTAATCCACCCACCTCAGCCTCCCAAAGTGCTGGGATTACAGGTGTGAGCCACATTGCCTGGCCTGAACTGCAGACTTTAAATGAGTGAATTGTATGGTATATGATCTATATCTCAAGAAAGCTGTTTTTCTTTTTCTTTCTTTTTTTTTTTTTTAAGACTTATCAAGAAAAGTCAGTTCAGGCCGGGCACCTAGGCTCATGCCTGTAATCCCAGCACTTTGGGAGGCCAAGGCAGGTGGATTACCTGAGGTCAGGAGTTCAAGAACAACCTGGAAAACATGGCAAAACCCCATCTTTACTCAAAATACAAAAATTAGCCAAGTGTGGTGTCACATGTCTGTAGTCCCAGCTACTAGGGAGGCTGAGGCTGGAGAATCGCTTGAACCTAGGAGGTGGAGGTTGCAGTGAGCCAAGATTACGCCACTGCACTCCAGCCTGGGTGACGAAGTAAGACTCTTTAAAAAAAAAAAAGTAACCCAGCTTCACACTTAAAGATTTGTGTGGCTGAGTACAGTGGCTCACGCCTATAATCCCAGCACATAACGGGGCATCAGCAGAAGAACTGTTTGAGGCCAGGAGTTTGAGACTAGCCTGGGCAACGTAGTGAGACCTCATTTCTAAAAAAAAAAAAAAAAAAAAAAAAAAAAAAAAAAAAAAATTAAAATTAACCAGGCGTGGTGGTGCACACCTGGAGTCCTAGCTGCTGCAGGAGGATTGCTTGAGTCTAGAAGTTTGCATCAACCATTTGAGGCTGCAGTGAGCTATGATGGTACCACTGCACTCCAGCCTGTGTGACAGAGCAAGACTCTTAAAAAAAAAAGATACATGTATATGTGTGCATTATTGCATGTAAATTACACCTCAGTATTAAGAGTATTGTAAGATAAAGTCGTCTCTCCCAGTAGCTTCCAAGTGGTGTGCACAGATCAATCCACTGGGTTCAGGAAGAAAACACCAGAAATTCTACCTTGTTCTTTTTAATATTTCTGGGCTGAGCATGGTGGCTTGCACCTGTAATTCCAGCAGTTTGGGAGGTTGAGGTGGGTGGATCATCTGAGGTCAGGAGTTCAAGACCAGCCTGGCCAACACGGCAAAAGCCCATCTCTATTAAATGTACAAAAAATTAGCTAAGTGTGACGGCAGCTGCCTATAATTCCAGCTACTATGGAGGATGAGGCAGGAGAATCGATTGAACCCAGAGGGGCCAGGACAGAGGTTTTAATGAGCCTAGATCACGCCACTTCACTCCAGTGTGGGTGAAAGAGCAAAACTCTGTCTCAAAAAAGAAAAAAAATTTCTACCAAAGTAATATATATGGAAAGATATTGGGAGTTTGTGCTCAAAAGTTTCCACTGAGGAGCATGCAAAAAAAAAAAAAAAGTTGGGGTCACTGGTCTGTTCTTCCTGGGACACCAGTAGTGCATAAAAAAGCTATTAGTTACTCCAAGCACATCTTTATACTTACGTGGCTACCCCCATCTGGATAGAAACAATCAACAAAATTATTCAGTCTCATTCTTTTACTTAAAAATAACTTAAAAACTACCCAAGGGAGGGATCCAATGTGTTTATGTAAGCATAGATAATGTATTCCAAATCTCTGGGCCCTAGGAGAAATAGCAGAAAGAATCTTGAATATCTTTTGTCTCATTGAGCCAGGTTTTCCATCACTACAAAGTGAAATGAGAACAACCCACTAATTAATTCTCTACTCTAAATAGAGAAAAAGAATTTGGCTGCTTCATTCCAGGCAAGAGATGGTGGAAGGAGGTCCTTGAGTCTTGAAAATTAGAGTGTCTTCATGTATTTAGTGGTTGCTAACTTTCCCCATTTTTCTAATATGTAATGAGGTGCTGCTATTTGTTCATGTGATCATGAAACATCCAAGGAAGGGATTTTACCCTGAAAACGCATAGCTGAAATTGATTAATTTCATGATTACTTAAGAGTCTGCCACATGTCAGGAACTGTTCTGGGGTTGGGGGATATGAATACCATGGTAAGGTCCCTTTTCTTGAGTCAGAGTATTGCTCTGTCAGGCTGGAGTGCAATGGCATGATCTTGGCTTATTGCAACCTCCACCTCCTGGGTTCAAGTGTTTCTATTGCCTCCGGAGTAGCTGGGACTACAGGCATCTGCTACCATGCCCAGCTAATTTTTTGGACTTTAGTAGAGACAGGGTGTCACCACATTGACCAGGCTGGTCTTGATCTCCTGACCTCAGGTGATCCACCCACCTCGGCCTCCCAAAGTGCTGGGATTACAGGCATGAGCCACCATGCCCGGCCAATTTTTGTATTTTTAAAAGAAATGGGGTTTCACCGTGTTGGACAGACTGGTCTTGAACTCCTGACCTCAGGTGATCTGCCTGCCTCCCAAAGTGCTGGGATTACAGGTATAAGCCATTGTGCCCAGCCAACATTCTAGTGAGCTAGTCAAGAAACAAATTAACAAAGATAACCCCGGACGACAGCGGGAAGTTGGTGAATAGAGTGATGTCACAGCAAGAGACTGGGGACATCGGGTGGCAACTAGCTGGGCTGGTTGGGGTAGGTTAGACAGAAGGCTAGTCTGGGAGATGGCAGGAGTGGCAGGTGTTGAGGCTGGAAAAACCGGCAGGGACTAAATCTTACCGACCTTATAAGCCACGGTGTGGACAGGCAGGCAGCACTGAGCCATAAACAAAATCCAGCTTTTAAATCCAGTGCTTTTAAAAAACTTTGACCTTCCCCAAGGGGGTGTCTTTTTATATTAGATCTGCCCCAAAGGAGGGCCCTTTTATCATCCATTTTCTGGAGAGGACCCTGGTTTCTAATTTGAACAGAAGGGCAAGTGTTTTCTGCAAGTTGGGTTTTATGCTAAGTGAAATGAGAAGCCAGTGAGAAGTTTGAGGCCAGCCAATGACAAGATAGGGCTTATATTTTAAGAATATACTGTTTCCCATGTGCATGTTCAAAAAAAAAAAAAAAAAGAAAAAGAAAAAAAAAGAATACACTGCTGGGGAAGGTGGCTCACGCCTGTAATCCCAGCACTTTGGGAGGCTGAAATGGGAGGAACACCTGAGGTTGGGAGTTCAAGCCCAGCCTGACCAACATGGAGAAACCCCATCTCTACTTTAAAAAAATACAAAATTAGCAGGTATGGTGGCACACGCCTGTAATTCCAGCTACTCAGGAGGATGAGGCAGGGGAATCGCTTGAACCTGGGAGGTGGAGTTTGTGGTGAGCTGAGATCACACCATTGCACTCCAGCCTGGGCAACAAGAGCTAAACTCCATCTCAAAAAACAAAAAAAGAATAATACACTTAGGCAACAGTATGGAAAATGGAAAATTGTATGGAAACAAAGGTAGAATAAAAATAATGATCATTACAATCACAGCTAATAGAAATATAATAAATATCACAATGACAAGAAGGATCTTGGCTGGTTTTTTGTTCTTTTTTCTTTTTTTTTTTTTTTGAGAAGGAGTTTCGCCCTTGTTACCCAGGCTGGAGTGCAATGGCGCGATCTCGGCTCACCGCAACCTCCGCCTCCTGGGTTCAGGCAATTCTCCTGCCTCAGCCTCCTGAGGAGCTGGGATTACAGGCACGTGCCACCATGCCCAGCTAATTTTTTGTATTTTTAGTAGAGACGGGGTTTCACCATGTTGACCAGGTTGGTCTCGATCTCTCGACCTTGTGATCCACCCGCCTCAGCCTCCCAAAGTGCTGGGATTACAGGCTTGAGCCACCGCGCCCGGCTCTTTTTTCTTTTAGAGACAGGGTCTCGCTCTGCTGCCCAGGCTGGAGTGCAGTGGTGTGATCATTGCTCACTAGTCTCCACCTCCTAGGCTCCAGCAACCCTCCCACCTCAGCCTCCTCAAGCTCTGGGATTGTAGACATGAGCCACCACTCCTGGCCCCAATTCCGGCTTCAATCCTGGCTAATTGTATAATTAATCTTACTTTAAAACAAATTTAGGCCAGGCATGGTGACTCACGCCTATAATCCCAGCACTTTGGGAGGCCGAGGCAGGTGGATCACCTGAGGTCAGGAGTTCGAGACCAGTCTGGCCAACATGGTGAAACCCTGTCTCTACTAATAATACACAAAATTTAGCCAAGTGTGGTGGCACATGCCTATAGTCCCAGCTACTTGGGAGGCTGAGGCAGGAGAATCACTTGAAACCCGGAGGTGGAGCTTGCAGTGAACTGAGATTAAGCCACTGCACTTCAGCCTGGGCAAAAGAGTAAGACTCTGTCTCAGAAAAAAACAAAAACAAAAACAGCTGGTTGTGGTGGCAGGTGCCTGTAATCCCAGCTACTTGGGAGGCTGAGGCAGGAGAATTGTTTGAACCTGGGAGGCAGAGGTTGCAGTGACCTATCGCGCCGCTGTACTCCAGCCTGGGCAACAGATTGAGACTCTGTCTCTAAATAAATAATAAAACAAGTTCAAATACAGTTATGGTCCAAAAAAGTGACTTCTCCAACATGTTGAAAGCTAATCATTTATGTATCAGAACTTTATTCTGACAAGAAACCAGCGTGGGCATTGCGAAACATTCCTTCTTAGCTTAGCTCCAGAGTCAATGAAGTGTGACGGTCCATCACATCTGTTACATTCTAGTGCCACCACCTGATCCCTTCCAGGCCTTGCACACTTAATGCCCAGGACAATTCCAGCCTCCATTTGTGACTGCAGACTTCTAACTGGTTCTCTTAAAGTTCACTCACACAAATAATTAAAGAAACACCAATGTGAATAGTGAGATGCCATTTTAACCTCTCAGATGAGCAACATGGTTTCAGCAGTAAGTCTTCTTCGTGTTGGTATGTGACTCCACTGCTGATGGGAATGGAGATTTTTGAGGAAGACCTTTTGAAATGCATGCAGTTTGGCAATTTGCAACTGGAGGCTTTAAAATGTTCCCTTCATTTCCTTGGATCTGGCAAATCTGTTCCTGGGAATGTATCTTAAGGGAATTATGCCAAATATGGAAAAATCTTAGTGAAAAATATTAGCACAGTCTAAGTGTGCAGAACAGCTCCAAGGGATGACCTAAGAGTTTTGAGGATTTGCAAAGGGCTAGGGATTGTCCTACATCTATCATCTTATCTGATTCCCACAGAAACCACAGAAGCCGGTATATTATCCCCATTTTGTGGATAAGAAAAGGGACGCAGGGAGATTACAAAATTCAGTCTCTCATACACTCACAAAAAGAGGCAGAATTAGAACCTGAGCTTGCACGGCTCACAAGCCTGTGGTCTTTTTACTGCTGTCAGTGAAATAAAACACGATCATTAAAAATAATATTTTTAAAAGTTTATAGTGGAGTGAACGATGACGTAAGAGACGTGCCCTCTATATGAGGTTGGGGAGCGGCTGAGTCGGCCTTTTCTGCCCGCTCCCCGCTCCCCCCTAGCGCCGCTCCGGCTGCACAGCGCTCGCTCCGAGCTTCGGGCTCCTGCTAAGCTAGCGCCGCCGTCCTCTCCCGTCAGCCGCCATCATGATTATCTACCGGGATCTCATCAGCCACGATGAGATGTTCTCTGACATCTACAAGATCCGGGAGATCGCGGACGGGCTGTGCCTAGAGGTGGAGGGGAAGATGGTCAGTAGGACAGAAGGTAACATTGATGACTCGCTTATTGGTGGAAATGCCTCCGCTGAAGGCCCCGAGGGCGAAGGTACCGAAAGCACAGTAATCACTGGTGTCGATATTGTCAGAACCATCACCTGCAGGAAACAAGTTTCACAAAAGAAGCCTACAAGAAGTATATCAAAGATTACATGAAATCAATCAAAGGCAAACTTGAAGAGCAGAGACCAGAAAGAGTAAAACCTTTTATGACAGGGGCTGCAGAACAAATCAAGCACATCCTTGCTAATTTCAAAAACTACCAGTTCTTTATTGGTGAAAACATGAATCTAGATGGCATGGTTGCTCTATTGGACTACCGTGAAGATGGTGTGACCCCATATATCATTTTCTTTAAGGATGGTTTAGAAATGGAAAAATATTAACAAATTTGGCAATTACTTTGGATCTATCACCTATCATCATAACTGGCTTCTGCTTGTCATCCACACACCAGGACTTAAGACAAATGGGACTGATGTCACCTTGAGATCTTCATTTGTTTTGACCGTGATTTATTTGGAGTGGAGGCATTGTTTCTAAGAAAAACATGTCATGTAGGTTCTCTAAAAATAAAATGCATTTAAACTCATTTGAGAGAATGCCTTTTAGTTTAATACATATTTAAACTAAATTAATCCTATAGTGTTCGTGGAGAAGCTAGAGCCTGGTTGTAAGCTACTGCTAGAAAGAATAAGACTCATCAATTAACTTCTACAGTGGAAACTACTTCTGGGACTGGAATATAAAAAAAGAATCAAAGGTTTTGATTGTGAGTTGCAATAAAGGGAAAGACCATGCTCATAGCAGTGCCAACATCTGAAAGTGGAGCCTTACCCATTTCATCATCTATAACGGAAGTAGTAACTGGAGATTACCAAGAGAATAAAAAGAGACTAATTCAGCTGGAAAAAAAAAAGTTTACAGTGGCAGATAAAAGAATATGTTACAAAATTTTATATGCAGTAGGATCATGACTCTATAAAATCATGAAAAAATGTGATGCATAGAAATAAGAAACAAAATGCAATCTGCCACAGGAACTGATCAAACCCTGAGTGTTTATATTTTCCATATATATCTTTTTAAATTTGGGACAGGGTCTCTGTTGTCCCAGATGGAGTAGAGTGGCATGATCACAGCTCACCGAAGCCTTGCCCTCTTAGGCTCAAGCAATCCTCCCATCTCAGCCTCCCAAGTAGCTGGGACTACAGGTGCGCACCACTACAACATCCAGCTGAATTTGTAAAGACAGGCTCTCACCATGTTGCCCAGACCGGTCTTGAACTCCTGGGCTCAAGCAATTCTCCATTTTCACTCTCAAAGAGCTGGGATTACAGCTGTGGGCTACTGCACCTGGCTCATACTTTTTTGTGTGTGACAGGGTCTCTGTTATCCAGGCTGGAGTGCAGTGGCTCAATCATAGCTCACTATAACTTTGAACTCCTCGGCTTAAGTGCTCCTCCCATCTCAGCCTCCCAAGTAGCTGGGACTACAGGTGCGCACCACCATGCCTGGCTAATTTTTTTTTCTCCCCAGATTCTTGCTCTTTATTTTCTTTTTCTAATTTTTAATTTTTGTAGAGACAGCATCTCGCTATATTTCCCAGGCTGGTGTCCAATTCCTGGGCTCAAGCAGTCCTCCTGCCTCAGCCTCCCGAGTAACTGGGATTACAGGCGCCTGCCACCACGCCCAGCTCATTTTAAAACTTGTTTAAACATACGTCATGAACCTAAGTGTTTTTCTTACCACATGAAGTATTTTTACAAATAGTTTTCAAAATTCCTGACAAAAAACTATCAACTGTGGGAACCACATACTGGACAAAAATTTCTCTCGAATCAAATCTCTGACCCCTTCCCGGCGACAATGACAGAAGGTTCTTGTGTAACCTTCCAGGTAACGTCACCTATGTATTAGTTTTTTTTCAACAGCTTGTTGCCATATAATACACACACTGACATTCACTCATTTTAAGTTACGGTTTAAGGAGTTTTATGCTGGGTGGAGGTGGAAGCTCTGGCTGCCTGCTGTGCCTCTGCTGATTCGACTGCAGCTGGGAAGGGAGGCTGAGGCACCTGGTGCAGTCGAACAAGTGTGGAAGTCCAGGCTTCCCCTCTGCCTTTACTGACATAGGGGTGCTGTGATGGTTAATACTGAGTGTCAACTTGATTAGACTGAAGGATGCAAAGTATTGTTCCTGGGTGTGTCTGTAAGGGTGTTGCCAAAGGAGATTAACTTTTTTTTTTTTTTTTTTGAGATGGAATCTCACTCTGTCACCAGGTTGGAGTGCAATGGCGCGATCTCGACTCACTGCAACCTCTGACTCCTTGTTTAAGCGATTCTCCTGCCTCAGCCTCTGGAGTAGCTGGGATTACAGGTGCCCACCACCATGCCCAGCTAGTTTTTGTACTTTTAGTAGAGATGGGGTTTCACCATGTTGGCCACGCTGGACTCAATTTCCTGACCTTGTGATCCACCCACCTCGGCCTCCCAAAGTGCTGGGATTACAGGCTTGAGCCACCATGCCCAGCCAGGAGATTGAGTTAGTGGGCTGGGAAAGGCAGACTCACCCTCAGTCTGGGTGGGCACCACACCATCTAATCAGCTGCAAGGAAAAAAGCAGACAACGTGGAAAGACTAGACTAGTTGAGTCTTCTAGCCTCCATCTTTGTCCCGTGCTGGATGCTTCCTGCCCTCGAATATCGGCCTCCAAGTTCCTCAGCTTTGGGACTCTTGGACTTTCAACCAGACTGCAGTCTGCACTGTGGGCTTCCCTACTTTGAGGTTTTGGGACTCCAACTGGCTTCCTTGCTCCTTGGCTTGCAGACGGCTGCCTATTGTGGGACCTCACCTTGTGATTGTGAGTTAATACTCCTTAGTAAACCCCACTTGATATATACATCTTTCCCATTAGTTCTGTCCCTCTAGAGAACCATGACTAATACAGGTGCCCACTGTGTTTTCTGTGGTGCTTGGCTGGAGCAGAGCAGTTACTATCTCCTATGCTGACTGTCTCCTGGTCCTTTGGCTAGAGGGAGAAGTTTTTGTTGGGGGAATTTTTGTGTGCATTGCTGTTTCTGGGTTGCTGGCTTCTTGAGCTCCATGTCTGGGATGTGTGAGGCCAAAAGAAAATCCAGGGAACACACCAGTGCCGTCTCCCAGGTCCTGAGGTCCCTGGCTGGTCTCCCTTGTTTCTCTCCCTTTCAGTCTTCTTATGTCCAGGATTTACAATTGTACTTAGCAAAAGGAATGGAAAAAAAAAAAATGTCTATCCCATCCCCAAAGCAGAAGTCCTGCATTACTTTTGTTTTCAATCGAGGTGAAATTCACATAAATTAATCATTTTAAAATGAACAATTCATTGGCAGTTTAATGGACTCTTTAGTCCATCTGCAATGTTGTGTAGCCAACCACTACTTCCACGTAGTTCCAGAACATTTTCATCATCCCAAATACTGGGTTTTTTTTTTTTTTTTGAGACGGAGTTTCGCTCTTGTTACCCAGGCTGGAGTGCAATGACGCGATCTCGGCTCACCGCAACCTCCGCCTCCTGGGTTCAGGCAGTTCTCCTGCCTCAGCCTCCTGAGTAGCTGGGATTACAGGCACGCGCCACCATGTCCAGCTAATGTTTTGTATTTTTAGTAGAGACGGGGTTTCACCATGTTGACCAGGATGGTCTTGATCTCTTGACCTTGTGATCCACCCGCCTCGGCCTCCCAAAGTGCTGGGATTACAGGCTTGAGCCACCGCGCCCGGCCTGGGTTTTGTTTTTTAGACAGGGTCTTGCATTGTCAGCCAGGCTGGAGTGCAGTTGCACAGTCCTTGAACTCCTGGGCTCAAGTGATCCTCTCACCTCAGTCTCTTCAGTAGCGAGGATTACTGGCACATGCCACCATGCTTGGCTAATTTCTAAAATTTTTTGTAGAGATGGGGGTCTCTCGATGTTGCCTAGGTTGGTCTTGAACTCTTGGGATCAAGTGATCATCCTGACTCGGTCCCACAAAGTGTTGGGATTACAGGCATGAGCCACTGCACTTGGGAGGCTGAGGTGGGAGGATCATTTGAGCCTGGGAGGTGGAGCCTGCAGTGAGCTATGATGGTTCCACTGCACTCCAGCCTGAGTGAAAAAGCAAGGCCCTATCTCTTAAAAACAAAACAGGCCAGGTGTGGTGGCTTGCAGTAGCTCACACCTATAATCCCAGCTAATCACACCTGGGATTAGCTCTTAGCACTTTGGGAGGCTCAGGTGGGTGGATCACCTGAGGTCAGGAGTTAAAGAGCAGCCTGGCCAATATGGTGAAACCCTGTCTCTACTAAAAATGCAAAAATTAGCCAGGTGTGGTGGTGGGCACCTGTAATCCCAGCTACTTGGGAGGCTGAGGCAGGAGAATCGCTTGAACTGGGAAGGTAGAAGTTGTAGTGAGCTGAGATTGCACCATTGCAATCCAGCCTGGGTGACATGAGTGAGTTGAGGCTCCATTTCAAAACAAAATAAACAACAACAAAAACCTTAATTGTTATATAACTCACATATACCTTACACTGCATTACTTTTTATTTTTATTTATTTTTTGGGGTGCAGCTGTTTTTTATTTCAGGGAGACATCAGGGGAGGGGGTTCAGTCTTTCTTGGCAGCAGCTTTCCGCATGGCGGCCAGGACATTGCTCAGCTCCTCCCGCTTCCTCTTGGCCTGGATGTATGTCCCCACCCTTTTCTTGATGAACTTGAGGGCCCGTTTGTCCTTGGAGACCTTCAGCAACTCCATGGTGCGCCGCTTGTACGAGGCAAAGCCACACAACTCCTGGATCATGTCCTGCATGAAATTGGTGTGTTTGGTCAGACGCCCGCGGCGGCGGCTGTGCCTGGGCTTGCTCACGTTCTTGGTTACCTTGTGGCCCTTGTTGAGGCCCACGGCCATAGGATACCGAAGAACCATGACTGCGGAAGGGGTCTGCATTACTTTTTAAAAGGGAAAAATATTTCACCAATATTTATATTTAAACAAATTGTTATTTTCTTTTCATGTATTTATGGTTTTTTTTTTTTTTTTTTTAGATGAAGTCTCATTCTGTCACCTAGGCTGAAGTGCAGTGGCACCATCCTGGCTTAATGCAACCTCTGCCTCCTGGGTTCAAGTAATTCTTCTGCCTCAGCCTCCTGAGTAGCTGAGATTACAGGTGCGCACCACCACGCCCAGCTAATTTTTGTATTTTTAGTAGAGGTGGATTTTGCCATGTTGGCCAGGCTGATCTCAAATTCCTAACCTCAGGTGATCTGCCTGCTCCAGCCTCCCAAAGTGTTGGGATTATAGGCATGAGCCATCATGCCCAGTCAGTTATTTTCTTTTAGTTGGTCTCAAAGTTGTTATCACAAAGCTGCTTTCTCATTTTCTCTTAATTTGATAAAGGTGCCATTCACAACACAAAGTTATCATCCCCTAAAGCAGGCGTCCCCAAACTACGGCCCACAGGCCGCATGTGGCCCCCCGAAGCCATTTATCCAGCCCCTCACCGCACTTCAGGAAGGGGCACCTCTTTCATTGGTGATCAGTGAGAGGAGCACAGTATGCAGCGGCCCTCCAACGGTCTGAGGGACAGTGAACTGGCCCCCTGTGTAAAAGGTTTGGGGACGCCTGCTTAAAGGAAATGGAACAACTAGAATCATGGACGAATCTCTGGTGATTAATGAGCAGATTGAGTAATCAACAAACCAGGACTCAAAACAGCCCTTTACACTTCAATCTCAAAAAGGAGGAATGATGGGCGATAAGCACCCAAAAAAAAGTAGAAATAAATCCATGTAACTTTTCCTGGGGAATTTAAATAGTTCATCTGGGAGTGTCTCCAATGCTTCTAGCCAATTCATCCTACCCGCAGCTGTCAAGTTCATCTTCCTAAAACATCAAGTTCACTCTGTTATTTCCCTGCCTAAAAATATCACCTGTTTATGGTGTCAAGGTGCCAATGTGCTTTTCTCCCTCCCCTCACCCGACCCCACAGTTCCAGTTTTGCGCCTTTTCTTGTTCTCCCTTTTAGAATGTTCCAGCCACATCCTCCAGAGAAAATCCATTGACCAACAGACTCAAATCTGATTTTGCACTTCCCTGACTTATTGTGAAGCTGTCTACACCAGGAAGGTATACCAGTTTCGTCTGACACACAATTCCAATTGATTGATAGAGATCTGTGGTTGACTGAGGCACTGCATGTTAAAGAACACTGGGATTAGCAATGCCCCAGGAAGGGAAGCGATGGGCTCAAGAAGAGAAAGTGGATGTACAACCACGGGTCATCTTGGTCTCCACTGCACTGGCCAATAATACAGTGGCCAGTAGCCACATATAGCCATTAGGTACTTGAAATGTCACTAGCCCAAACTGTTTGTTTATTTACTTATTTTCTCTTTTCATCTCACTCTCATCTTGATAAACCATTTATTTATTGAGACTGGGTCTCACTCTGTCACCCAGGCTGGAAGCAGTGGCATGATCACAGCTTGCTGCAGCCTTGACCTCCTAGGCTTAAGCAATCCTCCTGTCTCAGGCTCCCAAGTTGCTGGGATCACAGACATGCACGACCACACCCAGCTAATTTTTGTCTTTTTTATTAAGGCGGGGGTCTCATGATATTGCCCAGGCTGGTTTTGAACTCCTGGGCTCAAGCGATCTTTCTACCTTGGCCTCCCAAAGTGCTGGGATTACAGGCATGAGCCACCATACCTGGCCTGATATGTTGTAAATTTAAATCACTCACTGAAATTTGAAGAATAAGTGTGAAAAAAAGTGTAACATATCTATTAATTTCTTATATTGATTACATGTCAATATATTTTGGATATGCTACTGGGGTAAGTAAAATATATCATTAAAATATCCTGGATCAAGGACCAGAGGAAAACAATTATACACACACACACACACACACACACACACACAAACATAATTAAAATTAATTTCATTTTTTTTCATAATATGTGCATTAACAGTGGCAGTTTCAACAGGGTTCAATGGCTAAAAGACAGTCACAGTACCCAAGATGACAATTCTAACCAACCTCGTTTATTACAAGAAAAGGATTCAGTATAGCAATAGCATTAAATTAAGAACATGTGTCCCAGCCAATGGGTATTTCACAGCAAAGGCTCTGGAGAACCAGGTGCAGGCTTCCACAATCCTCCCTTTTCTAGGGGCTGCGGCTGGACACACTATTCCCCCCACCAGAGCACCAGGGATATGTGTATAGAGCATCTTGGAATCAGGGTCCAACATGGCATCTCAGGTTTTTTCATACTTTGCTTTTCACGTGGGTGTATTCCTGCCACAGACAGCCTCAACAGCAGGACCCTCTTGGTGCGTTGTTCTCACCAAGACCAGGAGCAAATGATCAATTTAATTGTTATAAATAACATTGACAGGCTGGTACGAACCACCCTCAAACACTTCAAACCCCTGGCTACAAGCAGCACTATAATCTCTGTTTCCTTAATCACCGTGTTTCATGCCTTGACCAGAAGTGGTGCCTTGCAAAAACTTCAGCATAACAGCTCAAGTCAATTCCATAATTCCATTAGGCTTTAAGAATTAACACTTAAAGCATGTGTCTACTAGAAAATGTAAAGCGTCATATGTGCTTGCATGAGATTTCTATTGGACAGTGCTTCTCTAGACCAAGAGAAGGCAACTTTTCCTGTAAAGATCCAGACAAGGAAATACTTCAGCTTTGCCAGCTGCATGGTCTCTGTATTAGTCCATTCTCACACTGCTATAAAGACCTACCTGAGACTGGGAAGTTTACGAAGAAAAGAGGTTTAATGGACTCACAGTTCAGCAGGCTAAACAGGAAGCATGACTGGGAGACCTCAGGAAACTTACAGTCATGGCAGAAGGCAAAGGGAAGCAAATCCCCTCTTCACATGGTTGAGAAGGAGAGAGCAGGGAAATATACATACTTTTAAGCAACAAGACCTCATGAAAACTCACTATCATGAGAACAGCAAAGGGAAAACTGCCCACATGATCCAATCACCTCCCACCAGGTCCCTGCCCCAACACTGGGGATTACAATTCAACATGAGATTTGGGTGGGGACACATAGCCAAACCATATCAGTCCCTATTGAAATTACTTGGCTGGGTGCAGTGGCTCACACCTATAATCCCAGCACTCTGGGAGGACAAAGTGGATGGATTAACTGAGCTCAAGAGTTCAAGGTCAAGAGTTCAAGAGTTCTACCTTTAAGAAGGTAAAAATTATTATTTGGTCACCATGAGCCATAATTTGCCAACCCCTCGTCTAGATCCCTGTTACTTTAAAAGTGTGATTAGTGAATGAGCAGGGTTGGTATCACCCGTGCTTGTTAGAAATGCAGAATCTGCCTGGGGATGGGCCTCTAGGCCCAGATACATGGGAGGCCTGTACTGCACTCCAGCCTGAGCAACGCAGCCAAATCCTGTTTAAAAAAAATAAAAGAGGCCGGGCATAGTGGCTCACGCCTGTAATCCAAGCACTTTGGAGGCCAAGGTGGGAGGGATCACCTGAGGTCCGGAGTTCAAGACCAGCGTGACCAACATGGTGAAACCCTGTCTTTAAAAAAAAAAAAATTAAATTAAAAAAAAAAAGAATTAAAATTAATTTAAAAAGAAAAGAAAGGAATTAAAAACAACAACAACAAAAATAAATAAATAAAAGAATTGCAGAATTGGAACCCCCCCAACCCGGATCTGTGAATCCAAATCTGAAATTTAAGAAAACTCCCCAGGTGATTTGTATAAATTACCTGGTAAGTCTGAAAAAATTAACTAAAGCCCAACTCTAAGACCCCAGAGTCTTACATAGCTGGTATGGGCATGATCTGGGCATTGGGATCTTAAAAATATCCCCAGGTAGGCCAGGTGTGGTTACTCACACCTATAATCCCAAAACTTTGGGAGACTGAGGTGAGTGGATCACCTGAGATCAAGAGTTTGCGACCAGCCTGACCAACATTATGAAACCCTATCTCTACTAAAAATGCAAAAATTAGCTGAATGTAGCGGCAAGTGCCTATAATCCCAGATACCTGGGAAGAGACAAGAGAATCGCTTTAACCCGGGAGGCAGAGGTTGCAGTGAGCCAAGATAGCACCATTGCACTCCAGCCTGGAAAACAAGAGTGAGACTCTGTCTCAAAAAAAAAAAACAAATCCCAGGTCATCTGAATGTGTAGTGAAGATTCTAACAGGCAGCAAAGTTTGAGAATCACTGGCCTACCACACCAGGGACTTGGCACTTACTCCTATATGCATTTTAATTCCTCTTATTGCAATTGCATAGACTCTTTGTTCTACTAGCATTCTCCAAAGAACCTAGAATAGTGCTATGCACCTAGTGGGTACTCAGGTTCTTCCTGATTGACTTGACAATCAACTGTTTTTTTGTTTTGTTTATAAAGATGGGGATTCACCATGTTGGCCAGGATGATCTCGATCTTCTGACCCCGTGATCTGCCCGCCTAGGCCTCCCAAAGTGCTGGCATTACAAGCGTGAGCCACTGCGCCCGGCTTTTTTTTTTTTTTTTTTTTTTTTGAGAAAGTCTTCCTGTTGCCCAGGCTGAAGTGCAGTTGTGCAATCTTGGCTTACTGCAACCTCCACCTCCTGGGTTCCAGCAATTCTCCTGCCTCAGCATCCTTAGTAGTTGGGATTACAGGCATATGCCAACACACCCAGCCAGTTTTTGTATTTTTAGGAGAGATAGGGTTTTACCATGTTGGCCAGGCTGGTCGTCTTGAACGCCTGACCTCAAGTGATCCACCCACCTCAGCCTCCCAAAGTGCTGGGATTATAGGTGTGAGCCACCTCGTCCAGCCGTCAACTGATTTCTAATAGATTCACTACTTAACAAAACTAGGCACTTAAACTGTATTCTTGTAGACTGGTAATTTTGCTGGAGACTTGGAGCCATTGTTTCAAAACAAACTCCAAAATATGCAGATTATACATAGCAAACCTTTTTATACCTCTTCTGGGACTAATACTTCAATGTGTGATCAGTGAGAAAAACACTTTATGTTTTGATAAGACATAACTGGGGAACTTGGGAGTAGGTGGCTGTTATAAGTGTTTCACATTTGAAGATTGAAAGATCTACAAATAGATTGTGTATATTTATACACACTACTTCACACATCTTGCTTTTTAAAAACTTCATGTGATTTTTAAAAATGGCCACATACCACTGAACTGTTCACCTTAAAACAGTGAAGATGGTAAATATTATACATATTTTCCCACAATAAAACCAATTTTTAATGGCCACAAATTCTTATGCTTCTTCCACAAGAGGTGGGGGCTATGCCCCCTCCCTTGATTCTGTGTGGGCTCTGACTATTTCAACTGAGTATGGCAGAAGTTCTCCTGTGAGATTTAAAGTTTCGCTTCATTGTAGCTAGGCGCAGTGGCTCACGCCTGAAATCCCAGCACTTTGGGAGGCTGAGGCAGGTGGATCACCTGAGGTCAAGAGTGCAAAACCATCCTGGCCAACATGGTGAAACCCTGTCTCTACTAAAAACACAAAACTTAGCTGGGCGTGGTGGTGCATGCCTGTAATCCCAGCTACTCAGGAGGCTGAGGCAGAGAATCTCCTGAACCCGGGAGGCGGAGGCTGCAGTGAGCTGAGATCATGCCACTGCACTCCAGCCTGGGCATCAGAGCAAGACTCCGTTTAAAAATAAATAAATGAATAAAGTTGTGCCTCATTTTATATTGTTAAGTGTTATTTGCAACCATCATGCAGCTTTTTGTTTTCTTTTTTACTTTTCCTCTGAGGCTGGGCATCACACCTCTTGACATCTTTTTTCTTGTTTGTTGTAAGATGGAGTCTCACTTTGTTGCCCAGGCTGGAGTGCAGTGGTGCAATCTCGGCTCACTGCAACCTCTGCTTCCCAGGTTCAAGTGATTCTCCTGCTTCATCCTCTGAGTAGCTAGGATTATAGACATGCCACCACATCCAGCTGATTTTGTATTTTTAGTAGAGATGGAGCTTCACCATGTTGGGCAGGCTGGTCTTGAGCTCCTGACCTCAGGTTATCCATCCACCTCGGTCTCCCAAAGTGCTGGGATTACAGGCTTGAGCAACCACACCCAGCCAATGTTATTTCACTGTTTGATTACAATATACATTTGTTGGGGCCAAAGAAAACTGAATCAACATACGTAGTCTAATTTTATTATTTTTTTATAACACACGAACTTATCCACTATTTAATTTATAGGCGTTTTAAAAAATCAGGTTTTATTCTACAAACTGTTCGTGTCATGTTAAATGTTTTGTTTTAGTGGTATTTGGAAGACTGGTAGGAGTTCTGGATGGGCTAAGAACATGTTTTCCTCATTTAAAATCATAGACAGGTGGCCGAGCATGGTGGCTCATCTGTAATCCCAGCATTTTGGGAGGCTGAGGCAGGTGGATCACAAGGTCAAGATACTGAAATCATCCGGGCCAACATGTGAAACCCTGTCTCTACCAAAAATGCAAAAATTAGCTGGGCATAGTGGGACATGCCTGTGATCCCAGCTGCTTGAGATGTTGAGGCAAGAGAATTGCTTGAACCCAGGAAGTGGAGGTTGTGGTGAGCTGAGCTCAAACCACTGCACTCCGGCCTGGCGACAAAGCGATACTCAGTCTCAAAAAAAAAAAAAAAAAAAAAAAAAAACCATAGATAGGCTAGGCTAGGCATGGTGGCTCACATCTATAATCCCAGCAGTTTGGGAGGCCAAGGCAGTTGGATCTCTTGAACTCAGGAGTTCAAGACCAGCCTGGGCAATGTGGTAAAACTCCAACTCTACTAAAGTACAAAAATTAGCCAGGCATGGTGGTGTGCATTTTTCTTTTTGTTTTTTGACAGAGTCTCGCTCTGTCACCCAGGCTGGAGTGCAGTGGCGAGATATCGTTTCATAGCAGCCTCCGCCTGCCAGGTTCAAGCAATTCTCCTGCCTCAGCCTCCTGAGTAGCTGTGATTACAGATGCATGCCACCACGCCTGCCTAATTTTTGTATTTTCCACTGCACTCCAGCCCGGGTGACAGAGCAAGACTCCATCTCTAGTGGGGAGGAAAAAAAAAACCTTTGTATTGTTTCTATGATGTATTTATTTGTTTGTTTCTTTTCTTTTGAGACAGGGCTTTACTGTCACCCGGTCTGGAGTGCAGTGGGACAATCTTGGCTCACTGCAACCTCTGCCTCCTGGCCTCAGGTGATCCTCCCACTTCAGCCTCCTAAGTAGCTGTGGCTACAGGCACACACCACCGTGGCTGGTTATTTTATTTTTATTTTTTTTAGTATTTAGTAGAGACAAGGTTTCACTGACCAGGCTGGTCTCGAGCTCCTAGGCTTAAGCAATCCACTAGCTTCGTCCTCCCTAAGTGCTGGGATTACAGGTGTGAGCCACGACACTCAGCCCAGCTATTCCTTTTTTTTTGAGATGGAGTCTCATCCTGTTACCCAGGCTGGAGTGCAATGGCTTCATTTCGGCTCACTGCAGCCTCCACCTCCTGGGTTCAAGAGATTCTCCTGCCTCAGTCTCCCAAGTAGCTGGGATTACAGGTGCCCACTATCATGCCTGACTAATTTTTTATATTTTTAGTAGAGACAGGATTTCACCATATTGGCCAGGCTGGTCTTGAACTCTTGACCTCAGGTGATCCACCACCCTCAGCCTCCCAAAGTGCTGGGATGACAGGTATGAACCACCACATCCAGCCAGCCTAGCTTTTCTTATTTGTTATGATCCTTATGATAAGTCTAAGTATGTAAATAGTTGTTGGACTATATTTAAATATAGGTCAAATGTCATTAAAAATATTGCAAATTAAGTAATTTGCATTTTAAACTAATTATTGTTCAGAAACATTTAGTTTAACACCTTCAAAGTACAAAATAATTTTATTATTGCACCTACAATTTAGAAACTTGCAATTAGTTTCTAGAAGCCAACATAATCATAACAACTAGTATTTTTGGCACTTAGGGGTATTGTGCTAGATGCATTTTTGTTTTTGAGATGGAATCTTGCCCTGTCACCCAGGCTTGAGTGCAGTGGCATAATCTTGGCTCACTGCAACCTACGCCTCCTGGGTTCACATGATTCTCGTGCCTCAGCCTCCCAAGTAGCTGGGATTACAGGCGCGTGCCACCATGCCTGGGTAATTTTTTTGTATGTTTAGTAGAGATGGGGTTTCACTGTGTTAGCCAAAATGATCTCGATCTCCTGACCTTGTGATCTGTCACCTCGGTCTCCAAAAGTGCTGGGATTACAGGCGTGAACCACCGCGCCCAGCCTAGATGCTTTATATGAACTGATTCAAACCTCTTGCCACTAGAAGGTAGATACTTTTACTGTCCTCATTTTAAGGGAATTAAGATGGTAATAAATTGGGCCAGGAGAGGTGGCTCATGCCTGTAATACTAGCAGTTAGGGAGGCCAAGGTGGGAGGACTACTTGAGGCCTGGAGTTCAAGACCAGCCTGAGCAAGAATGCAAGACCCTGGGCAAGAAAGCAAGATCTTGTCTCTACAAAAAAATTTAAAAATCAGGAAGTCGTGCTGTGTACCTGCAATCCCTACTGGGGAGGCTAAAGAGGGAGGATCCCTTAAGCCCAGAACTTTGGTGTTACAGTGAGCTACGGTCATACCACTACACTCCAGCCTAGATGACAGGGCAAGACCACCTTGCTTCTCTCTTTTTATTTTTTTACTTTTTTTAAAAAAAAGACGGTGGGAAATTAAATAACTTGCTCAGGCCCACACAGCTAGTAAGTGATAGAATCAGAATACAAATCCAGACTTATTTTACTCCAAAACCTGTGTTTAATCATGATGTTATACAGAGTTTTTTAGAAATATTTTCTTCAACTGACAAAACAAAGACAAACAATTCCAGTAATATCAAATCTACTTAAGTTATTTGCAAGTACGGCAAAAGACTACAAAGGCAGAATAACAGGTGTAACGAACACTTCTGTGTGCTGGCTTGTCACTCCACACGCCCTTCTGGGCCACTCACTGCAGTGCTGAGGATTTACAGCTATGGACCACTGCTCTCAGACTTTTAGCCAGGTGGCTTCCAGTTTGCTTCTGCTATTTCTTGGCACCAGTGCACAAATTAGAAGCTTGGAGAAAGTGCAGAGATGTTTCTTCTTCTTTTTTGGGGGGCGGAGATGGAGTCTTGCTCTGTCACCAAGGCTGGAGTGCAGTGGTGCGATCTAGGCTCATGACAACCTCGGACTCCTGGGTTCAAGACATTCTTCCCCCTCAGCCTCCTGAGTAGCTAGGACTACAGGCGCGTGCCACCATGCCAGCTAATATTTGTATTTTTAGTGGAGACAGGGTTTCACCATATTGACCAGGTTAATCTTGAACTACTGACCTTGTGATCCACCCACCTCGGCTTCCAAAGTGCTGGGATTACAGGTGTGAGTCACCATGCCTGGCAATGTTTCTTCTTTTGGTGGTGGCTTGGCAGCTTGGGTTGCCGCAGTGTAACTTGTCAGCAGCAATGGCGAATAGACTGCTGGGCTTCTGGGCACTGCAGTGGCTGCAGCAGCTCCAGCAACTCAATGGTAAACATGGGCTCAGGGCTCTAAGCCAGGGGCAGGAGCAGCTTCTGATCTATGGCTGCAAAGCCCTTCTTTCCTTTTGGCTGGCTCCCCTTTCTACCTCCCTTCTTCTCTTTCAGTCTTTTGAAGAACTTTGTAACTAATCCCTGGCATGAAATTCTTCTCTGCTTGGCATATCTAGAGTGGCTTTTATTTTTCTGACTGGCCAATGACTGATACAGTGTTTTCTTCGAATTATAGCAATGTTTTCTTAGAATAACATTAAAAAGACTTATTCTTACTTTTTTATATGAAAGAAAAAGGCTATAAGCACTCACTTTTCTTTTTTCTTTTTTTTTTTTGAGATGAAGTCTTGCTCTGTCGCCCAGGCTAGAGTGCAGTGGCACGATCTTGGCTCACTGCAACCTCCGCTTCCTGGGTTCAAGTGATTCTCCTGCCTCTGCCTCTTTAGTAGCTGGGATTACAGGCACCCGCCACTGTGCCCAGCTAATTTTTGTATTTTTAGTAAAGATGGGGTTTCACCATCTTGGCCAGGCTGGTCTCAAACTCCTGACCTTGTGATCCACCTGCCTTGGCCTTCCAAAGTGCTGGGATTACAGGTGTGAGCCGCTGCGCCCGGCCAAGCACTCACTTTTCTTGAAGGAGAGAGCAAACTATTTTTGTACTTTGTTTCCTTCACATGTGGTGCAAAAAGTTGATAGTCTCTATAAACTGTCTAAGTAACTGGCAACGAAAAGACTTATTAATTCAGGACATGAGTTCTTTATGGGGCAATTATGCTCATATTAGGCGTTTTATTTATTACATGTGGGGTAAAGTTGGACAAATAGCTATAATACACAATTTAAAAACTGTAATACATATGGTCCATTAATAGCAGACTCCAAAGTTCTTGTCCTTCTTGCAAAAAGGTTCAATGATTTACTATAATCCACTAAGAAACATCTAAATGGGAAGAAACACAGAAGTGATTTTTATGTCAGTTTTTCAAATTGAAAATGGTCAAATAAAGTACAGAACTGAAAGACTTAAGTGAAGAGATAAAAATCTACATATAAAACTGTTTGGCATTTTAGGCAGATGAGAGAGAAACAATTTTTTTTTTTTTTCTGAGACGGAGTTTCGCTCTTGTTACGCAGGCTGGAGTGCAATGGCGCGATCTCGGCTCACCGCAACCTCCACCTCCTGGGTTCAGGCAACTCTCCTGCCTCAGCCTCCTGAGTAGCTGGGATTACAGGCACGCGCCACCATGCCCAGCTACTTTTTTGTATTTTTAGTAGAGACGGGGTTTCACCATGTTGACCAGGATGGTCTCGATCTCTTGACCTCATGATCCACCCACCTCGGCCTCCCAAAGTGCTGGGATTACAGGTGTGAGCCACCGTGCCCGGCCGAGAGAAACAATTTTTAAAGGCCATGAATTTGTCTCCCGAATTAATATTCTCCCTTTCTGGAAAAAAAGTAATCTTATGCCATTGAGCAGAAGCAACTGGAAGTGAGCCCTGTAAGTTATTAATGAGAGGTAACAAATGCAGACTTATTCTAATATGCCTGATCTGGACCAAAGGAAGAAATAAGCCACTATACTTAGGTTTACTAAAGCTATCAAGATATTCCAAAATATTCTGATTTGAAAAATGGCAAGTAAAAAATAAAACTACCAAAACATGATCAAAGCAAAAATTTTACTTGGTACTTAAGTTCAAAATAGGAGTAAAATAAATTATGTGCACACTTTGTATACAAAAAACTTGGAAGAATGTACAACAAAACATTAACAGTGATCCTATGTCTGGATAGTGAGATTTTGGAGATCAGTTTAGTATTATTATTATCATTATCTTTGCCTCCTCTATACTTCTCTTTTTTCGAGATGAAGTTTTGCTCTTGTTGCCCAGGCTGGAGCGCAGTGGTGCAATCTTGGCTCACTGCAATATCCGCCTCCTGGGTTCAAGTGATTCTCCAGCCTCTTGCCTGCCACCACACCCAGCTCGTTTATTTGTATTTTTAGTAGAGATGAGGTTTTACCATGTTAGCCAGACTGATCTTGAACTCTCAACCTTAACGTGATTCACCCGCCTCAGCCTCCCAAAGTGCTGGGATTACAGGCATGAGCCATCATGCCCAGTCAAACTTCTCTTTTTTCTATAGTGAATATATGTTTTAGGTAATTAAAGATGAATAATTAATCTAAAAAGCAATTAATACCCAAGCATGACAGTAACACCTTTTAGAAATCAGGTTTTCACCCACTTCAATATTAAAAACACCACCTTATGAGTAATGGTAATGCTAGAAAGCACCTGAGAGACCATGGGGTCCAGATCTGAAGACTAAGCTCACACTAGGCCTTGTTGCCTATAGGGACAAGCCGAGATTAGGACTGTGGCCTCTTGATTTCTAGTTTAAAACTCTCTAACACAAAGAGTAAAATATAAAAACAACAATTTACACATAAAAATACATTTACCTCCCAAACACTAGAAAAGGCTGGTTGATTTCAATAGCCTACACATATAAACAGTGTCAAGTTAGAACCTAAGAACTCTCCGTTAGCCTTACCTTCAGAATTTCACAGGGAGCAGCATCTGGAGGCACAGGTTTCCCACAATGCTTTGAATATTCAGTTATCAAGACCGAAGCTTCATCTAAACTACAGAATCAAAAAGAAAAAGAAGTGTTAGGCCAGGCACAGCAGTTCGTGCCAATAATTCCAGCACTCAGGGAGGCCAAGGTGTGTAGATGGCTTAGGTCCAGGAGTTTGAGACCAGCCTGGGCAACATGGCAAAACCCTGTCTCTACAAAAAAAAAAAAAAAAACACATAAAATTAGCCAGGTATGGTATTGGGTGCTTGTAATCTCAGCAACTCTGGAGGCTGAGGTAGAAGGATCACTTGAACCCAGGAGATTGAGGCAGAAGTCAGCCATGTTTGTGCCACTGCACTCCAGCCTGGGTGACAAAGCAAGACCCTGTCTCAAAAAGAAAGAAAGAAAAAGAGGCATTGATGTCAAAATTAAAATGTAGAGACCAATCTCTATGAAAGAGAGACATGTTACATATTGTGTGTGTGTGTGTGTGTGTGTGTGTGTGTGTGTGTGTGTGAGAGAGAGAGAGAGAGAGAGAGAGAGAGAGAGAGAGAGAGCGCGATTCTCTCTTGTTGCCCAGGCTGGAGTGCAATGGCATGATCTCGGTTCGGCTCACTGCAAACTCCCACCTCCCAGGTTCAAGCAATTCTTCCACCTCAGCCTCCGGAGTAGCTGGGATTACAAATGCCCACCACCATACTTGGCTAGTTTTTTGTATTTTTAGTAGAGACGGGGTTTCACCATGTTGGCCAGGCTGGTCTCAAACTCCTAACCTCAAGTGATCCACCCGTCTCGGCCTCCCAAAGTGCTGGGATTACAGGCGTGAGCCACCACACCCGGCCACATATTGTTCTTTAAGAAAGTTTACAGGGATGAGGTAAGGGTTTGGGGAGCTGGCAAGCTGACTGGTGGGTGACAGTGGTGAGCAAAATTAGTCCTAGAGATGCAGCAAATTATCTCAGCAGCTACAGACAAAACCAGTCTCAGGTTACAACAGACAGTTTCAGCATTCAGGCTTGCAGTGAATTATATCTCAGCTCACTGCAATCTCCAACTTCCAGGTTCAAGCGAATCTCCCACCGCATCTCTTGAGTAGCTGGGATTACAGGCATGCGCCACCACGCCTGGCTAATTTTTGTATTTTTAGTAGAGATGGGGTTTCACCATGTTGGCTAGGCTGGTCTCAAACTCCTGACTTCAGGTGATCTGCCTGTCTCAGCCTCCCGAAGTGCTGGGATTACAGGCGTGAGCCACCCCTTGGCCAGAATTACATTTTTTGAGAAATCTTTTGTACTATGAGTGCTTTTTCCATGAGCCCCTCTACGCTGATGTATTTGGATATTATAAGAATGACCTAATTCATGTAATCAACTTCACACAGGATATGAGGAACCTTTCAGAAGTGATATGTTCACTCTCTTGATTGTGGTGATGGCTTCATAGGTATACATATGTCAAAATTTACTAAACTGCAGACTTCAAGTATGTCCAGTTTATTATATGTATCGATTATAACTCAAAAAATACTTGCTCAAAAATAAGAATATCTAATTATGGCTGAATCACAAGAGATAAACGAGCAGATGGAAATCCATGGAGTGGTAACGAGAAAGAAAGACCTCTCAAGCACCAGCATGGCTAGAGCACATGCAGGGATGGATCCGGTGCGTCCCGCAGTCCTGAACTTCCCTTTCTTTAGTGTCAGCCCACTTCTTCCTTCTCCCGTTCAGTTTCCATATCCGCCCCCAGCTCTATCCCAAGAAGCTTATTATTACTAAACTTGTGGGTGCTGGAAAATTAGATAACCAGGCTTAGCAAAAATGATGTGTTACTTAAAGTCATTAATGTTCTGGGCAAGTGTCTAAGACATAAAATTGTAATGTAGGATTTAGAGCAGGACTGTGAGACACTCGATTTGGAGATTCAGATGACCTGTTTAATTGTCAGATTCTAAGGTCATGTTCCAAGAAATAGAGTTATTAAATGATTCACTTTTTGATATATGCAGTAACGACAGATTTAATATTTTGAACTTTTAATTACAACCAAATAGCTCTACAACTGTTTGACATTTTCCTCCAACATAAAGATAGATTTTAAGGAAATTCCACAGTAAGTTGTTTTGAAAATTAACTTACCTTAAGTCATCTGCCAAATAGTGTACTAGTTCAGTGATATTATTGGTCTTCATCATGTGCATCTTCAACATTTGAAAGTATTTGGTCTTTGCCAAAATCCCAAACTCCTTCTTATTGATGATATTATTCAGAATCAGACTTCTAATCTATAAAAGAACAGGTATCATTAAATGTGATAAATTCCAAGCCTTTATTCAATATTGAAACATTTCTGACAATTGGAAGCCCAATTAGCACTGCATTGTGACTGTGCCTCCTTTTTGAGGGGGTGAAGAGGGAAAGGAGGCCTGTCAGTATCAGTCAATAAATAATTGTGCACTTTGAGACTTTTTATGAGGAAGAAGATCTGTTTTCAATCAAAAGCACTTAAGGCTACAAATTTTCCATGGAGCACAGCAGTCAACAAAAGTCAGGGTCCCTGCCCTTTAAAAACATTACTGAGGCTGGCCAGGTGCGGTGGATCATGAGGTCAGGAGTTCAAGACCAGCCCGGCCAATATGGCGAAACCCCATCTCTACTAAAAATACAAAAATTAGCCAGGCACGGTGGCATGTGCCTGTAATCCCAGCTACTCGGGAGGCTGGGGCAGGAGAATCACTTGAACCCGAGGGGCAGAGGTTGCAGTGAGCTGAGATCGCATCACTGCAATCCAGCCTGGGTGACAGAATGAGACTCTGTCTCAAAAAAAAAAAAAAAAATTACTGAGGCTTTAATAAAAGCAAAATAATTCTATACATAACAAACAGACATAGCAGTTTGCAGCTTAATCTTGGTTTGAAAAAATAATGACCTTCTAGTATCAAAATTTTCATAGCAAAAAGGAGATGAAACTGCCTCTTACTTGATGTGAAAATCCTGCTAGCTGGCCCGTGTTCATATGCTCTTCCAATTGCTTTAAAATAAACTGCGGGTCACATGAATCTAGAAAATGCTAGAGAAAAATCAAAGCAGAAACAATAGGAAAGTATTATTACTTATTCCAACAGCGAGAGCCATTGATCAGGTATTTTGTCATTCTAAAGTGCCAAATGGAATCTATTTAAATACTGAAACGCTGAATGGCATCAAGGGACGAGTGTATGAATGATGAAAAGAGGGGAAAAAGTTAAAGACAGGCACAGATGGCTTTAAAAAATGTAATTAATAGACCAAATGACAAATTAAAAATAAGCACGTTCAGCCAAGCATGGTGGCTCATGCCTATAATCCCAACACTTTGGGAGGCCAAGACCAGTGGATTGCCGCAGGTCAGGAGTTTTAGAGCAGCCTGGCCAACATGGCAAACCCCAGCTCTACTAAATACAAAAATTAGCCCGGTGTGGTAGTAGGAGCCTGTAATGTGAGCTACTCGGGAGTCACTTGAACCCAGGAGGTGAGGTTGCAGTGAGCTGAAATTGCGCCACTGCACTCCAGCCTGCGTAACAGAAAGGGACTCTCTCTCTTAAAAAATAAAAGGGGGAGGTGCACAAAGGCATGTAGATCTCTATCTACTGGCATGCCTACCTGCTAGGAAGATAACTATAAAACATTCCAAAATGCTTTGTTCTATTTGTTCCATATTATAAAGGAAATGAGAGTTGTTATTTTTAAATTCCATCCCCAACATTCTTGTGGCTCCTTCTGATGGGTACCCACACATAAAATCTGACTCTCCCTCTCTTTTATCTCCCACATTCAATTGCTAAGTCAGCTGCCTTCCCTGTAGCCTTCTTGTCTTGTTCAAGTTCATTACCAGACCCTATCATGGGTATTTAACCCTCAAACCCTCCCTGCCTATGCACAAGGTTGTTATGAAGAGATCAAGTGAGATAAAATTCTACTCAAATGCAACAGCTTCCCAAGTTTCCCTTCTTGCCCTCTCTTCTGACCAAGCCTACATGGGTTAATGGGTTATTCCTTCTAAAATACTTCCTTCATCATTTGCTTGCTGTTCTAAAATAATCACTTGTGTCCCTACTGATAGAGAATAAGGCCCAAACCCCATATAAGACATCCCTCAGCTGAGCCTTAATCTATCTTCCAGTCTTACCTCCCACTAAACCCCCATACAAGCCTCACTCATAACTCATGTATTCATGCTTTACAGGTTTGCTGAAATGAAAATGCAACCTTTTGCAAGGGACATGCAAGATGAGACCTTTTATTTCCTTGGCAGCCCAGAGGAATCATGTGCATGATACCTTAATTTGCTGGTGTCTTTTCTCTGAGTGGGGCATGAGCATCAGACAAGCTAATGCAAAAGCCGGAAGTTCTAATTGGATATATTGCTTGGCAATTCCGATCAGGTCAAGATCATCTGAGACTGGACATCTTCGAGAGAGCACATTAATTAGTTAATAATCTGTCAGATTCACTAGATTATACTGGCCTTTGTAGCTTTCCATAGTCATCTACCTGTCCAAGCTTTCAATAATTTTAAACACTAAAGTGCTGGTACATGACATATGCTTAGGAAATGAGTAATAGGAGTCTTTGATGGCATTCTACACGGAAAAAAATCTACCCACAGGAACAAAGACTAAAAGAATCTACCCACGGGAACAAGGACTAGTTGGCTACCATGATTATGTCTGAAAGCCTACAGATGCCAAAAGATAGGCTTCTAAATTCTCAGAAGACTCTCTCTATATAAATATATGTGTGTGTGTGTGTGTGTGTGTGTGTGTGTGTGTTTATTTGTTTATTTATTTTAGGCAGAGTCTTGCTCTGTAGCCCAGACTGGAGTGCAATGGCATGATCTTAACTCACTGCAACCACAAGTGATTGTGATCCACCCACCTCAGCCTCCCAAAGTGCTGGGATTACAGGCGTGAGACACCATACCCAGCCAGAAGACTCAAAATCTGTGTGGCAACACTGTATGACTTAGGGTAGTCACCAAAGGTACTCTATGCTCATATAAACAGCAGGTACTCATTTTAGAGAATGCTCAGTTTACTAGTTGCACCATATATGGGAAGTACACATTGTAAAAACAATCAAGAGATTTTATTATAAAAACAAGTGTTACGCTTAACTTCCTCACAAAAGGAATTCCTTATAAGAGATATCTATCAGAAAGGAATCATATAAGCAATAAACTTTTTTATTTTTTGGTAGAACAAATATACTACTTACTCGAGGACAGCAATGAGACTCTCACAACAATCTGACAGCTGATCCGGACTTAAAGGACAAGCAGCTGAAGATAAAACAAATAACCATGATATACACATACTCAAGTATAAAATGCTATAGTGAATGTTTCAGAGGATAGTGAAATACCTGAAAGCAGGGGTATCTGTATCACACGCTGCCACGCTTTGCTGAAGTAGGGAACCTGTGAAAACATGTCAATGTTTGGGATATTCATGTTAAGGATATTACAAACTCTCTTTAATTTGTAGTCTAGGCAGGGCGTGGTGGCTCACATCTGTAATCACAGCACTTTGAGAGGCCGAGGCAGGTGGATCACTTGAGGTTAGGAGTTTGAGACCAGCCTGGCTAACATGGAGAAACCCCGTCTCTACTAAAATTACAATTAGCCAGGTATGGCGGTATGCACCTGTAATCCCAGCAAGAAGCACTGTTTGAACCTGGGAGGTGGAGGTTGCAGTGAGCTGAGATCGCGCCACCGCACTCCAGCCTAGGCAACAGAGCGAGACTCTGTCTCAAAAAGGATATTATGAACTCTCTTTAAATTGCAGTCTAAATGTTCTGAAATTAAATAACGATGATGGTTGTACAATTTTATGAATATACCAAAAACTACTTGATTGTATACTTTCAAAAGGATGAATTTTACAAGTGAATTTGTATCTCAACAAAAAAATTAAATAGATCGCTATGTGCTGATATGAAAACTCTCCACAGGGCATTGTTACATGATCACAAAACTGTACATTTATAATTTATATTCCAGATGACTAAAATCATAAGCTGATATCCTCCTGCTTGAGATGATTAAGGTTCTAGCATAATGTTCTTCATAACAGTACGTTTCAGGATCTCATTATACAACCCTGGCTGATTCATTGTTTCTTTTGGCAAAAAGTCAGAACCCAACTCAGAAAATAAAATTAATCCTTAGCCAGTTATGTGCCAGGGTCACAGGAAAGGAGGAAGGGGACAAGAGAAAGAATTTCAAGAAGGTGAATAAGGAAAGAGCATTGGCCAGGAACGGTGGCTCACACCTGTAATCCCAGTACTTTGGGAGGTCAAGGCAGGATTGTTTGAGCCCAGGAGTTCAAGAACAACTTAGACAACATAACAAGACACCCATCTCTATATATTTAAAGAAAAAAAAAAAGTAAACTTCCATCAATAGAGGAGTGGTTAAATAACTTTGGGTACATTTTACTACATATTATGGAGAATAATCAAGCATTAAACATAATGAAATACCTCAAAAGGCTAAACAGAGTGTTACCAGAAGACAAAACAAGCCTACTCCTAGGTATACACTCAAGAGGAATGAAAACATGTTGATGTGAAAACTTGTACACAAATGTTCATAGCAGCATTATTTATAATGACCAAAACCAGAAACCCAAATGTTTATCAACTGACAAATGGATAAATAAAAGTGGTCTATCCATAAAATGGAACATTATTTGGCAATAAAGAGGAATGGAGTTCTGGTCCATGCTGCAATGTGGATGAACCTTAAAACATGATGCTGAGTGAAAGAAGCCAGACATGGAATGCCACATAGCAGGAAATTCCATTGATATGAAATGTCCAGAATAGGCACATCCATGGACAGAAGGATTAGTGGTCACTGGGGGCTAAAGGGAGTGAGGAATGGGAATGATTGCTAATGGATATGAGTTTTCTATTTGGGGAAAGGAAAATGTTCTGGAATTAGATAATGGTGATGTCTGTATAACTGTGCATACACGAAAAACTATTTCATTGTATAATTTAAAAGGATAAATTTTACATATGAACTGTATCTCAATAAATCAATTAGATGTATATGTGCTGATATGGAATAATCTCCAGAGACCATTGTTATATGAAAAAAACACTTTGTTTAGAATGTGATTGCATTTATGTGTGCATAAATGTATACACTGTAGATATGCACACACATGCATACATGCCTGTATAATAGGAAAGCTCTAAAATACACTGACTGCTTGCAGAAATTGCAAGCAGTCATTCCCTCAGGGAGATAATTATGAAGGGAAATTACTATTTGTAAGAGAGAATTTTCATGTTTTACTCAGTATATTTCTATATTAGCCTAACCTATTAAACTAATAATAAATTATATATTTCTACATACTATATATCATCATGATTATATGGACACACAGCTTATGTGAAATTTAGAAAAAACAAACAAGCCATGGTATCCGACTTTAAAGATCTTCAAAATCTGTGAGGGAGCAGTCCACATGTAATTAAAATAAAGTATATGGGAGACGGAGAGAGATCCAAGATGGCTGATCACTAGCAGCTCGGGATTGTAGCTGCCAATGAAAGCGCAAAGAATGAGAGGACGCCACACCTTCACATGAATTCTTGTTGCTCACGCACCAGGAGATTCTCAGCGGAGGAGCCCCATGGGTTGCCAGCGCGACTCTTGTGACCGGCGAGGCGGTTTTGCCGGCGCCTTGGAGCGTCAGTTCTTGGTGCAGAGTCAGAAAAGCACCATCAATCTTAACGCTGCTGATTTAGTTGCTGCAGTGGGTTGCTCAGATTTCGGCGCTTAGAATCAATAAGTTGGATGTCCACTCAGAAACCCAATTACAAAGACGGTAATTATAAAGACCACAGATGGATAAGTCTACAACGAAGGGAAGAAAACAGCCAAAAAAGGCTGAGAATACTCAAGATTAGAATGCCTCTCCCTCAGCGGGGGATCACAGTTCCTCATCAGCAACTGAACAAGGCTTGATGGAGAACGAGTGTGTTCCAATTACAGAAGCAGGCTTCAAAATGTGGATAATGAGAAACTTCTGTGAATTAAAAGAACTTGTTTTAACCCAATCCAAAGAAACTAAGAACTTTGAAAAAAGATTTGACGAAATGTTAACAAGAATACACAATTTAGAGAGGAATGTAAGTGAATTGATGGAGCTGAAAAACACAATACGAGAACTTCGTGAAGTATGCACAAGTTTTAACAGCCGAACTGATCAAGCAGAAGAAAGGATATCAGAGGTCGAAGACCAACTCAATGAAATAAAACAAGAAGACAAGATTAGAGAAAAAAGGATAAAAAGGAACGAGCAAAATCTCCAAGAAATATGGGATTATGTGAAAAGACCTAATCTACGCTTGATAGGTGTACCTGAATGTGACGAAGAGAATGAATCCAAGCTGGAAAATACACTTCAGGACATTATTCAGGAAAATTTTCCCAACCTAGTAAGGCAGGATAATATTCAACTCCAGGTAATACAGAGAACACCACAGAGATATTCCTCAAGAAGAGCAACTCCAAGGCACATAATCGTCAGATTCACCAGGGTTGAAATGAAGGAGAAAATACTAAGGGCAGCTAGAGAGAAAGGTCAGGTTACCCACAAAGGGAAGCCTATCAGATCTCTCAGCAGAAACCCTACAAGCCAGAAGAGAGTGGGGACCAATATTCAACATCCTTAAAGAAAAGAACTTTCAACCAAGAATTTCACATCCAGCCAAACTAAGCTTCACAAGTGAAGGAAAAATAGTTTTTTGTGAATAAGCAAGCACTCAGAGATTTCATCACCACCAGGCCTGCTTTACAAGAGCTTCTGAAAGAACCACTACACATAGAAAGGAACAAACAGTATCAGCCTTTCTAAAAAAATACCAAAAAGAGCATCAATATAATGAAGAATTTACATCAACTAATGGGCAAAATAGCCAGCTAATATTAAATGGCAGTATTAAAGTCACATATATTATTACTAATTCTAAATTTAAATTGACTAAATCCCCCAATCCAAAGACAGACAGGCAATTTGAATAAAAAACTAAAACCCATCAGTATGCTGCATCCAGACCCATCTCACATTCAAGGATACACAAAGACTCAAAACAAGGGATGGAGAAGGATTTACCAACCAACCAGAGAGCTAAAATAAATAAATAAAAAGCAGAAGTTACAATTAAGCAACAAAGATCAAAAGAAGCAAAGAAGGACATTATATAATAATAAAAGGATCAATGCAACAACAAGAAGAGCTAAAGATCCTAAATATATACACACCCAATACAGGAATATGCAGACATACAAGACTTATAAAGAGACTTAGACTCCCACACAATAATAGTGGGAGACTTCAACATTAATATTAGATAGATCAATGAGACAGAAGATTAACAACGATATCCAGGACTTGAACTCAGATCTGGAACAAGTAAATGTAATTAACATTTATAGAACTCTCCACTTTAAATATACAAAATATATACTCTTATCAGTACCACATCATATCAACTTAGAAGTTTAAACGAAATGTTGGTTGGCTCCTTGTTTGTTATTCTCTTCCCTCATTTTCTTTTATATCTCCATTATTAAGGACAATTATAGGCATACCCATATTTGGACTGCATTCTAGCCCGGGCAATAAAGCAATACCCCCATCCTCTCTCCCTCTTTCTCCCTCTTCTTTATTCTTTTTTTTTTTTTTTTGAGATAGAGTTTCACTCTTGTTACCCAGGCTGGAGTGCAATGGTGTGATCTCGGCTCACTGCAACCTCCGCCTCCTGGGTTCAGGCAATTCTCCTGCCTCAACCTCCTGAGTAGCTGGGATTACAGGCATGCGCCACCATGCCCAGCTAATGTTTTGTATTTTTAGTAGAGATGGGGTTTCACCATGTTGACCAGGATGGTCTCAATCTCTTGACCTTGTGATCCACCCGCCTCGGCCTCCCAAAGTGCTGGGATTACAGGCTTGAGCCACCGCACCCGGCTCTTTATTCTTTAAAAAAAAGAAAGAAAAAAGAAGAAAAGAAAATACTACAGGAGAATAAGGTGAAAATGCCCATGACAAGTACCAACAAGACCCGAAGCCTCTGAAAATAGAAATGGTAGCAGTAAACAAACAGCACTTCTTAGAGAAAAAATAAAAATAAAATAAATAAATAAATAAATAAACTATATGGTGACAAAAGTCAGAGTGGAGTCAAAATGTCTTGCAAGCATAAATGAAGATGTGACTCATGAGGCCTGGAGAACTCAGGCAAGTGGTTATCTTCAGGAGGTAATGTGAGCTGAGTATTACAGGTCCAGGTACAACTTTAATGAAACATCATCCTGCAGCCAATCAGTTTTGTTTCTTCTTTCTTTATTTTAAGGAAAGGATCTAGCTCTGTTGCCCAGGCCAGAGCTGGAGTGCAATGGTACAATCATGGCTCACTGCAGCCTCAAACTCCTGTGCTCAAGTGATTCTTCTACCTTGGCCTCCCAAAGTGTTGGATTTACAGGAGTGATCCACTGTACTTGGCTCAGTTCTGTTCTTTATGAAGGAGTTGACTATTTAATTTTAGTCACAAGGCCAGAAAGTATAAAGATTAAATTCAATAAAATTTATTTTTAAAAACTACATACCTGCCATAGAGAATGGATACTGGAAATCGCTTTTAAAACTTTCCTTAGATAAGGAATCTGTAAAAAATAAAAAATAAAAAAGTTCTAAAGACCACCAAAATGGAAAATTTCAATGTGAAATACCAGATTCTTAAAGTTCCAAAAGAAGTACTGGTAAAACTTTATCTTCCAGGATAACTGCCAGAGAAGTTCACTTACAAGTTCATAAATATCAAAAAAGGCTAGGAACCTTCCATTTGTTTCCCGTGAAATTTATGTCATTTTTGATTTTGCACTCTTTGGTCTAACACCAAGTTCTTTAAATTTGGCATCAACTCAGTAAGAGTGACTGTGTTTTCACCATAAATCTGTTCCATAACAAGTATCAATCCAGAATGTTTAGAGGATGCTGTGCAAAAGCTTTCAGTTATACTCAGTTGAGGGCACTGAGTCTTAACTTACCATATTGAAGCCCAGAAGCTTTTGCAAGAATCCATTCCAAAGCTGCAGGTCATAGATTTTGTATTCTAAACAAAGCTCAGTCACCAATCTTACTGCCTAAAGCCAAAAAGAGAGTGGGGGGGAAAAAAGAAAAAAGTCATGCTGCTCCAAGACACCAGTCAATCAAGCCATCTTTGGAAAAGTGGGGCAGCTTAATACAAAATATGCTTCTAATCTGTGAATGTCTATTGAAGGGCCTCATCTTTCTAATGAAAGAAACAACAAAAAAGAGACTCTTCTTTTTCTTGCTGTTATGGACGCACAGACACCATCTCAGACATCTCCTCCCCCTTTCTTTCTTCTATTGAAAAAGTTTGCCTGTTGGAACAAAAAAACCTTCCTACCCTCGCCTCCAACTGCCTCAGAGACTAAATTCCCAAAGGCAACTAAGAGGAAGAGAAACGATATCCTCTCTCTACCAGACAGTCTCCTTTCCCTGTCCAGATAAGGACAGATAAACCGTGGGAGGGATTATAAAAGTGCTCTCTCGCCGGGCGCGGTGGCTCAAGCCTGTAATCCCAGCACTTTGGGAGGCCGAGGTGGGTGGATCACGAGGTCGAGAGATCGAGACCATCCTGGTCAACATGGTGAAACCCCGTCTCTACTAAAAATACAAAAAATTAGCTGGGCATGGTGGTGCATGCCTGTAATCCCAGCTACTCAGGAGGCTGAGGCAGGAGAATTGCCTGAACCCGGGAGGCGGAGGTTGCGGTGAGCCGAGATCGCGCCATTGCACTCCAGCCTGGGTAACAAGAGCGAAACTCCGTCTCAAAAAAAAAAAAAAAAAAATGTGCTCTCTCGTTGCCAGGGATGACGTTAGCCAGTAGACTTGAAGACAAAAGAGGTAAAGGGAGCTTCCACATTGCCTTATCTATCACATGCTGGTACAGGAGAGTAGAAAGGTCTCAGAGCAGTAGAGCAGTTCAGGGATAAAGACTTTCTGGGGTCAGGCAAGGTGGTTCACACTGTAATCCCAGCACTTTGGGAGGCCCAGGTGGGTGGATTGTCTGAGGTCAGGAGTTTGAGACCAGCCTGGCCAACATGATGCAACCTTGTCTCTACTAAAAATACAAAAATTAGCCAGGCATGGTGGGTGAGCGCCTATAATCCCAGCTACATGGGAAGCTGAGGCAGGAGAATTGCTTGAACCTGGGAGGCGGAGGTTGCAGCGAGTCGAGATCACACCACTGCACTCCAGCCTGGGGAACAGTGCAAAACTCTGTCTTTAAAAAAAAAAAAAGACTTTCTGGTTTTATCTTTCAGGAATCTGAAAAGGGGCAGGAAATCGGGAATGCGGCAGTGAGGTGTACCAACCATGGACTCGTGGCTGTGGTTTTTCCATAGGCCCTTAATCATTCCTTCTTTAGGACTGTTGCAAAATAACTCATATGTGATGGGGATATTCAAAGACTCAAATGATGCCAGGAAAGTTATACATTTCAAATAAGATCTGGAAAACAGAAACGTTTCTAAGAATCATTCTCATAGGCCACATTTACATTTAAAATAAAAACCACCATATGGAAATATTAGGTCAGTTTGTTTTAAATGTCCATTTTGGACTTCTAAATATATTCACCAAATATATAAAACATTAGATAGAAATCAACTGGAACAAGATAAGGAAACCATTCAGTTTCTAAATGGCTCCAAGAAACGATGGAAACAAGATGTTCTCAAAGGCCTATTTTCCCTTTACCAAAATGTCAAGGATATTCAAGGCAACAGAACTGTATTCACATAGTTACTCTACAACGCTCTTCTGAATTCAGGGCTTAAAAGGTACAGCTCCAAAAAATGACCTGTTTCCTATTTCTTAATACAATTTAAACATTTCTACTTACTTCACTTCTTCAATGGGTTTTTTAAAGAGGGATTCTATAGTTTCCTTGTCAGCCAAATAGAAGAGACACTGAAGAGCTCGAGTTCTGTGGGCAAAAGTTAACTGATGCATACCTAATGTCTGCAAAACCAAAAAAGGTTTGGAGAGTTTAACACCTGCACATTGTAGTTGGGTAAATGAGTTTCAACATAGGCAACATAAACAATGCAATTATTTTAAAATGTAAAGTCAATCTCTGCAGTTGCAGAAGGCATTGTGCGTAACTGGTTCTTAACAAGTAGCCCATGGACACCTGGAGGGGTATTCCTGAGATTCCTTCAGGAGGGAAAGGGTCACAGCTGTTTTCATGATACTAAGATGTTATTTGCCTTTACACTGTGTTGATATTTGCACTGATCGTGCAAAAGCAATGGTGGGTGAAACTGCAAGCAGAATCGAGGCAGAGCCCCCAACTGTTGTTGCAGCCTTTGTATCCACAGGCGTGCCTTGGCAGTATTGAAAACCAAAGACAACTTTCACTTAAGAATGTCCCTGATGGGCCAGGTGCAGTGGCTGATGCCTATAATCCCTGCAATTTGGGAGGCCCAGGCGGGCAGATCACCTGAGGTCAGGAGTTTGAGACCAGTCTGGCCAATATGGTGAAACCCTGTCTCTACTAAAAATACAAAAATTAGCCAGGTGTGGTGGCATGTGCCTGTAATCCCAGCTATTCGGGAGGCTGAGGCAGGAAAATCACTTGAACCTGGGAGGTGGAGATTGCAGTGAGCCAAGATCGTGCCATTACATTCCAGCCTGAGCAATAGATTTGAGATTCTGTCTCCAAAAAAAAAAAAATTTCCTTCCAAGACGGGATTTTGCTATGTTGCCCAGGCTGGTCTTGAACTCCTGGGTCCAAGCAATTCTTCCTCCTTGGCCTCCCAAAGTGCTGGGATCACAGGCATGAGCCACCAAGCCCAGTCAGAATGTTCTTGATGAAGCAGTAAAAATTAATTTTACTAAACCTCAACTTTTGAATCTACAGTCAGCCTTTTGTATTCATAGGTTCTGCATTCATGGAATCAACCAACAGTGGATCAAAAATATTCAAGAAAAAAAAAATTCCATGAAGTTCTAAAAAGCAAAACATGAATTTGCTGCATGCCAAGTACTGCACTGAATCCATGTGGATGAAGTGATTTGCAGGCATTGTATTATAAGTAACCCAGAGATGACTTAAGGTATACAGAAGGATGTGTATAGATGACATGCATAAAATATGACATCATTTTATATAAGAGACTTGAGCGTCCTCAGATTTTGGTATCCTCGGGGGGTCCTGGAACCAGTCCTCCCACAGATACGGAGGGATTACTATATATCATATTAATGTGAATTCACATTTGAATACATGCTAATACTAATTAAGGGGAAGTACACATAAGGCACATTGCAAGGAAAAGCACGTACACAGCTGAGCTGTGAGCTGCACTAGCCACCTTTCATGAAATACCATTTTTAGGTCATAAGTTTTTATATGCAGAGAAAATAAGGAGAGGCTTTTTCCTTCCTGTTATGGGACTTTACAATCAGCACCTCAGACTTCCTCCTTTTAATCTGAGAATCATTTGCCTACTGGCTCCACCCACTTCTCTCTCTGCTCCAACTACCTCAGAGGACATTTCTATATGCAAGAGCCTGAAGCCAAAGGTCATGCTGCCACAGGGAAAACTGCAAGTTCAGTCTAGCTAAACTTTAGTGGGCAGAGGGGATGGTCTGACCAGAGTACGCAGCCAGATAAGGCCATGGTGGAGACTTGTTCATGGCCAGTGTGTTTGGCTCCTGGCTTCAGGAATGTGGACTGACCAGGGAGTTAACCACTGTGAATGCAGACAGCCAGTGGAAACTGTCAACAGGTGCACCATACGGCAAGCTAAGCAGATGTTACAGAGGCCAGCACTAAATGGAGCATGGTGCAAAAAACAATGCTTGCTTAGGAGATGAGACAGACTTTGAGTACATATGTACGTAAGCATTATCTGAATCATCTGTTAATGCAATCAAGCATAGTAAATAAACAGGAAAAAAATGTTAAGCTGAGATGCACAGAAGAGACTGGATTAAGTTTCCAGAGCTTACAGTTGTAGTTGACGTTGCAAATACAAACAGCATTCTTGAACTATAATCAATTGGACGAGACAGAAGGAGATATTGCACTCTGGAAAAAAAATTGAATTACATTTAACTTTTAATTTCATGATGGATTTACCAAAACAACAGACTTATCTTTCCATCCATGGAAAGGTCATTAGACAACTGAAAGGCAGACCAGAAAGACGTTTTTGCTTTAAAGATTGCTTAATCTTTTCTTGATTTCTTTTGTTGCTAAAGGTGATAATACATGCAACAAATGCCAGGCTTCAGCCTCCTTATCTATAGAATAGCTAATCAATCTCTGATCCCTTAAATTCTATTTAAGAAACTAATATAATTAATTCAAGAAAGATATTCAGGAAAAAAAAAAAAAAAAGAAACTAATATAAACCATAGCTTTAAAGTCCCTTGAATGCTAAACATGGGAAGTTCTGTGTTTGGTATGCAGGACCTTGTTAGCAGCCCATTTCAACCTCTAGACCAGGCGTCCCCAAACTTTTTACACAGGGGGCCAGTTCACTGTCCCTCAGACCGTTGGAGGGTCGCCACATACTGCGCTCCTCTCACTGACCACCAATGAAAGAGGTGCCCCTTCCTGAAGTGCGGCAGGGGGCCAGATAAATGGCCTCAGGGGGCCACATGCGGCCCGCGGGGCCGTAATTTGGGGACGCCTGCTCTAGACCCAGGGCAAGCTGGCCCCTCTCCAGGAAGGAAGGATGAATTAGGCCGGCTGGAGGAGGGCTGGGGCAGAGCTTTTAGTGGAAAAAGCAGCACATTATAAATTTTGTATTAAGTAGCCTTTTGGGATTTCCTTTTTCTCTTCTCTCTTCAAATCACTTCCCTCCAAGACTTTCCATGTGGTTAGTTCAGTTAGACATACCAGGAGCTACCTCTTGTTTGAACAAAGATGCCCCTTCCCTTAAAAGACTAAACGAGGCCGTGTGTGGTGGTTCACACCTGTAATCCCAGCACTTTGGAAACCAAGGCAGGCGGATCACAAAGTTAGGACTTCGAGACCAGCCTTACCAACATGGTGAAACCCTGTCTCTACTAAAAATACAAAAATTGGCCGGGCATGGTGGCAAGTGCCTATAATCCCAGCTACTTGGGAGGCTAAAGCAAGAGAATTGCTTGAACCCGGAAGCAGAGGTTGCAGTGAGCCAAGATTATACCACTGCATTCCAGCCTGGGCAACATAGTGAGACCCTGTCTCAAAAAAAAAAACAACAAAAAACTAAATGAGGCCAAGGTGGGAGTCCAGAGGGAAAGAGGGCATGGGTAGTTAGGACAGCTCTCTGCTCCAAACCAGAAGAAATTCATTTCTTGGGGTTGTCTTTCCGTCTTTTGTATCAGCTCTCCAAGGCTGAGGTTGGACATACAGCCTCCAAAGCCACTTGGCCTACTTTTGGTTTAGGCTAGGAAGACCTTGTTTCTTTCTTTTTGCTTTTTTTTTTTTTTTAATCATCCAGCCCAAAATGTCATAGGCTAGGAAGATCAAACAAGCTTTTTGATTTAGGAAAAGCTGGCTGGCATGTGAGCCACTATGCTCCCTATCCATGCCTATGCCAGGCATCATTAATGGGCTGCCACATTTGTTCTGACTAGGGCCCAGATAAGAGTCTTCTCCAGAATGCAAGCCATGACAAATCAGATCTAGCACATTAGATAAAATCAATGGGCCTTTCTAGGTAAAAGGGCAAAAGGAATCTGGTGGCCTGTATCTGAACCAACTCAGCTTAGCAAGGTAAGAGAATATAAAGGTGTCTATATTTATATTTCATATGGGTGCCAAAGTCTGGGTCTGGGGCCAAAGTCCTAATTAAGAAAGAGTTTTCTTCTGCTTGAGAGGCACCTTCCACCTAAAGGTATGCTAGGAACCCTCAGCCCTCATGGGTGTTGAGAAATTTTAGATCTTGGCTGGCTCTGATATTTTCCACTGGAGAGACTCCTAGCCATGTATCAATGGACTGATTCATTTCATAAACTCTGACCCGAGTTTATTAAGAAAGCCCTTTAAAAAATCAACTGCTGAAAAATGTACGGTAAGATTCCTATTTTGCACCACAACATAGGTGAACACAAGTAAAGGAAAAGAGTACCTTCGTAGGGCTTCATCTTCTTGAAGTTCAAATAATTCTGATGGTTTCTTGGAAAAAATAGGAAAAACAGGTCAAAAACTAAAAAAGTTTATGATTAAACATTCATTCATCTCTCTGAAAATCTATTAGATAAAAAAACCTAATATACAAGATTATGTTTACATAGAAAAATTATAATGTAAATGATTACTTTATGAAAAGATTTTTTTGCCTAAATGATGGGTTTACTCACATTCATTCACTCAACAAATACTCACTGAGCACGTACTATATGATAGGCACAATTCTAACTATAGAGATTGCCTGAGCAAATAAAGCAAATGTTCCTGTCCTCCTGGAGCTTACCTGCATTGGATAATTTTTATTTTGATTTATTTTTGTTTTTGGAGACAGGGTCTTGCTCTGTCACTCAGGCTGGAATACAGTGGCACAACCACGGCTCACTGCAGCCTCAACCTCCTGTGCTCAAGCAGTCCTCTTGCCTCAGTCTCCCGAGTAGCTGAGACCACAGGTGCACATCATGGCACCTGGCTAATATTTAAAATTTTTATACAGATGGGGTCTCACTATGTTGCTCAGGCTGGTCTAAACATCCTCCTTCCTGGACTCAAACATCCTCCTTCCTCAGCCTCCCAAAGTGCTCAGATTACTTGCATGAGCTACCTTGCCCAGCCCAGTATTAGAAAAAAAATTTTTTTTGGTTGAGATGGAGTCTTGCTCTGTCACCAGGCTGAAGTGCAGTAGCACTCGGCTCACTGCAACCTCCAACTCCCTGGTTTAAGCGATTCTCCTGCCTGAGCCTACTGAGTAGCTGGGATTACAGGCACTCGCCACCATGCCCAGCTATTTTTTTTTTTTTTTTTTTTTTGTATTTTTAGTAGAGACGGGGATTTCTCCATGTTGGCCAGGATGGTCTCAAACTCTTGACCTCAGGTGATCTACCCACCTCAGCGTCCTAAAGTACTGGGATTACAGGGCCACTGCGCCCATCGGCCTAGATAATTTTTAAAAGGAAAACACTCCATGAATTTTAAATGAGCCATTTGTGAATTCAGTATATATTTATTGGGACTTACAAAGTACTGTGCTAGGTGCTATGTATACATGCAGTTTCTAGCCTCAAGGAACTTTTAGTGCGTACCTTGAACTTACATATAAGTTAAAACATCTGTAAAGGCTGGTTTCTAAGAGTCAGCCACATATTCTATGTGGCCAAGAAATGCTTCTAACTCCTGTTTCCACTGAAGAACAATCCATTCTCTTGGTAAGTACTTTAAAAATCCTTGTTGAATCAAATGCCAAATGATATAAAAATTGCTAATTAAAAACTTAATGGTGGCCGGGTAAAGTGGCTCAGACCTGTAATCCCAGCACTTTGGGAGGCTGAGGCAGGTGGACCACCTGAGGTTGGCAGATTGAGACCAGCCTGGCCAACATGGTGAAATCCCATCTCTACTAAAATTAAAAAATTAGCTGGGCATCGTGGCATGATGCTAAAAATACATAATTCGAATCTGATCATGAGGCATTATTAGACAAACCCACATTGGAAGGCAGCTTATGAAACAGCTGGATTACATTCTTCAAAAATGTCAATATCATAAAAGACAAGAAAAAGTCACAGAACTGCCCTAGATTTAAAAGAGACTAGAGGCCGAGTGCAGTGGCTCATGTTTGTAATCCTAGTATTCTGGGAGGCCGAAGTGGGAGGGTCATATGAGGCCAGAAGTTTGAGACCAGCCTGGCCAACATGGTGAAATTCCATCTTTACTAAAAATACAAAAATTAGCCGAGTGTGGTGGCACATGCCTGTAATCCCAGCTACTCAGGAAGCTGAGACATGATAATTGCTTGAACCCACGAGGTGGGGGTTGCAGTGAGCCCAAGATCACGCCATTGCATTCCAGTCTGGGCAATGAAATGAGACTGTGTCATAAAAAAAAAAAAAAAAAAAACAAACTAGAGACATGACCAATAAATGCAAAACATAGTCCTAGACAAGATCCTGGACCTGGGGAAGAAAACGGCTACAAAACATATTATTAGGCCGGGCATGGGGGCACGTGCCTGTAATCCCATCTACTCGGGAGGCTCGCTTAAACCAGGGAGGTGGAGGTTGCAGTGAGCTGAGATCCCATCACTGCACTCCAGCTTGGGCAACAGAGCAAAACTCCATCTCAAAACAAAAACAAAAAACATTATTAGGGCCAGGCGTGGTGGCTCATGCCTATAATTCCAACACTTTGGGAGGCTGAGGCAGGTCAATCACCAGGTCAGGAGATCGGGACCATCCTAGCTAACATGGTGAAACCCCATCTCTACTAAAAATACAAAAAAATTAGTCGGGCGTGGTGGAATGTGCCTGTAGTCCCAGCTACTCAGGAGGCTAAGGCAGGAGAATCACTTGAACCTGGGAGGCAGAGGCTGCAGTGAGCCGAGATCGAGCCACTGCATTCCAGCCTGGGCGACAGAGCAAGACTCTGTCTCAAAAAACAAATAAATAAAACAAAAATAATTAGGACACTGGTGTAACCATAAAATGGACCATAAATTCAATTATAATATCACCATTAAATTTCTGATTCTGATAATTATATTATGGTTGGATAAGATAATATCCTGTTTTTAGGGAATGTACCCTTAAAATAGTCAGGAGGCAAAGGGGCAGGCCACATGCTATTTATTCTCCAGTGGTTCAGAAAAATATTATGCAAGTATTATAGAGGAGAGACGAAGAAAATATGGCAAAATGTTAAAAATTTATGGATCTGGGTGAAAAGCATACGTATGAATTCCATTTTTTTTTGTTTTTTTTTTACTATTTTTGTACTTTCCTATACATTTTATATTATTTCTAAAGAAAAAGTTAATCACATAAATCTGAGTAAAAGAATAGGCCAGTTCTTTCATACAGATGGCATCTGAAATCATCAACTGAAAAATAAAAGAGCTACAAAACAGTATTTAAACAAAAAGTAAACAATCTCCAGCCAGGTGTGGTGGGTGACACCTGTAATCCCAGCACTTTGGGAGGCTGAGGGTGGTGGATCACTTCAGGTCGGGAGTTTGAGACCAGCTTGGCCAACATGGTGAAATCCCATCTCTACTAAAATTAAAAAATTAGCTGGGCATGGTGGCATACACCTGTCATCCCAGCTACTTGGGAAGCTGAGGAGGGAGAATTAATTGCTTGAACCTCGGTGGAGGTTGCAGTGAGCTGAGATCACGCCACTGCACTTTAGCCTGGGTGACAGAGTGTCAAAAATAAATAAATAAATAAATAAACAGCCTCATTAAAACTTCAGATAATAGAGGGTAATAAAATAAACAAAAGTTCCAGACAGGCACAGTGGCTTATGCCTGTAATCTCAGCACTTTGGGAAAATGAGGCAGGGGGATCACTTGAGGCCAGGAGTTTGAGACCAGCTTGGCCAACATAATGACACCCTATCACTACCACACACACACAAAAAAATTAGCCACACATGGTGATGCACCCATTAGTCCCAACTACTTGGGAAGCTGAGGTGGGAGGGCTGTTTGAGCCCAGGAGTTTGAGTCTGCAGTGAGCTGTGATTGCACCACTGCACTTGCCTGGGTGACAGAGCAAGGTTCTACCTTTAAAAAACAAACCATAAAAGTTCCTTTCTTGAAGAATCTGTGCTCCTAATTAGAAGGTCATATTGTGTGGGATATTTAGCCTCTGAGAAGCCATCGGTGCATGCTCAACAACAGATACCCTTGGCCAGCAAGTACTTACTTCACCAGGTTTTGCTGAAGGGCAAAGCCATTTTTCCAATAACATGTCCCAGACTTTTTCCAAATTAATTTCATTGACTTCAGCTATTTCTTTAGCTGCTGTATGAATATCTAAGATATTCAAAATAAAGAATTAAAAGAAAAACTCATTTGAATACTTGTATGTGTATGTGTATATACATACACATAAAAGTAACTAACATACAAGCACACATACGTAATATACATAAGACTGGGAATCAAAATCGTAGCTTTTCTTGGACAACGAAAAAAATAGTTTTTGTCCTCACCAGGATAATCTGCGCGAGATGAATTCTGAATTCTTTGATTGATGGTAGGATGTTCGTAGAGACTGACAATGAGATGTGCTGGCTTTCCAATCACTCTTAAATATTCCTCCGTGTTCAGCTTGTGGGCTATGAGCACAGCTTCTGTGCCTGATCGCCGGTACTGGATATGAAGCTTCTTCAACAGAGCCTCGGCTTTTTCACGTTTTTCATCCTTTTAAACAATTCCAAGCAAAAAGAAAACCTTACTTTATAAGTCTCAGTTGAAGCCAAGAATCCATCTTTACTGATCACAATCACCCCCTTCCTCAGTTATGTTCCTAAGCATCTATATAAAACCTTGGTCTTCTTTCTCCATTTTAGGCACTATGGCAGCATGAGAAGGTAAGGTAAGCTAGTACAATTTAATTAGGAAGGAAGGCCGGGCGCGGTGGCTCAAGCCTGTAATCCCAGCACTTTGGGAGGCCGAGGCGGGTGGATCACGAGGTCGAGAGATCGAGACCATCCTGGTCAACATGGTGAAACCCCGTCTCTACTAAAAATACAAAAAATTAGCTGGGCATGGTGGCGCGTGCCTGTAATCCCAGCTACTCAGGAGGCTGAGGCAGGAGAATTGCCTGAACCCAGGAGGCGGAGGTTGCGGTGAGGCGAGATCGCGCCATTGCACTCCAGCCTGGGTAACGAGAGCGAAACTCCGTCTCGAGAAAAAAAAAAAAAAAAAAAAAAAAAAAATTAGGAAGGAAGAGAAGCCATCAATCTGATAGTTCAGACACACCTGTGATGGGATATTCTGTAGCCATCTCTCAGCTAAATAAAGGCAGAATTTCAAAGCAGACATCTTGAAGGAACCTAAAAAAAAAATTACCGGCAAATCTTAATCTTTTCGAGAAAATGTATTATGGTCTAATTAGCAAGTTTTTAAAAATTACAAAATGCATACTCATGGCTGGGCACAGTGGCTCACATTTGTAATCCTAGCACATTGGAAGGCCAAGGCAGGTGGATCACTTGAGGTCAGGAGTTTGGGACCAGCTGGGTCAACATGGAGAAACCCCATCTCTACTAAAAATACAAAATTAGCTGGATATGGGGCGTAATCCCAGCTACTCAGGAAGCTGAGGCAGGAAAATTGCTTGAAGCAGAAGGTAGATGTTGTGGTAAGCTAAGAGTCACCATTGCACTCCAGCCTGGGCAAGAAAAGCAAAACTCCAACTCAAAAATAAATAAATAAATAGCAGGGCATGGTGACGGGTGCCTGTAGTCTCAGCTACTTGGGAGGCTAAGGCAGGAGAATCATTTGAACCAGGGAGGCAGAGGTTGCACTGGCCTCAGATCACGCCACTGCACTCCAGCCTGGGCGACAGAGTAAGACTCCGTGTCAAAAACAAAAAAGTCCATAGAGGCCCTTTCATCAGTTTCCATTCCTGATCTCTAGATTCTTACATGCCTTCAAGGAGTCTTCTGCACGTGACTGTGTTCATGCATGCATGCATGTGCATCTGAACCCTAAGAGGTAATACCATATATACTCTAGTATAATTTGCTGTTCTCACTTTATATCTTGGATATCTTTCCAAATCAGCCCCATAATATTTCATTCTATGAATACACCTTATTTTCTAACCAGTTCCTGATCTTGAGCATTTTTTTTTTTTTAAGGCAGAGTCTCACTGTTTCCCAGGCTGGAGTGCAGTGGTGCAATCTCAGCTCCTGCAACCTCTGCCTCCTGGGTTCAAGAAATTCTCTGCCTCTGCCACCTGAGTAGTTGGGATCATAGGCACCTGCCACCACACCTAGCTAATTTTTTGTATTATTTTTTTTTAGCAGAGATGAGTTTTACCATGTTGGCCAGGCTGGTCTCGATCTCCTGACCTTAAATGATCTGCCCACCTTGGCCTCCCAAAGTGCTGGGATTACAGGCGTGAGCCACTGCACCTGGCCAGAACTGAGCATTTTTAAAAGTCATTTTCAACTTTTGTTAAGACCAAAAATGTAGCAGCTGGGTGCAGTGGCTCACACCTGTAATCCCAGCACTTTGGGAGGCTGAGGAGGGCGGATCACAAGGTCAGTAGATTGAGACCATCCTGGCTAAGATGGCAAAACCCCATCTCTACTAAAAATACAAAAAATTAGCTGGGCATGGTGGCACATGCCTGTAGCCCCACCTACTCGGCAGGCTGAGGTAGGAGAATTGCTTGAAGCCAGGAGGCGGAAGTTGCAGTGAGCCGAGATTGCACCACTACACTCTAGCCTGGGCGACAGAGTGAGACTACGTCTCAAAAAAAGAAAAAAAAAATGTAGCAGGAAGTGCCTGTGCTTGTGTTATCTATTTGGTTATGTGAGACTATGTAGGGATTCATCACTGAAAGTGTCACTGGGTATTAAGAAGTACCAATCACTGCCTAGTCCTAGCAAAGGTCACACCTTAAAGAAGGCACAAGAGTCAAGTTGGAAGGTGACTGCCTCCCTGCCCCATGACCACTGAATTTGAGTTGTTTCAGCATTCTACACCACCATAGCACAGAGAGCAGGCACATACATTTGAAAAGTACCATCTGCTTCTCCTTAAAGATGCAGAAGGAGTATTTTTTTTTAAACTGCAATTTTAAAAGAAGAGCTCTTACCTTCAGGAATATCCTGGACAAGGCTGATGGCAATAGCTACAGCCCACTCCGGGTTGACTATAGAGAGTAAGTAGGATTCGATGGTCTGCGTGATCTTAGTTATTTCCTTGTTAATCAGTGTTGAGGATTTAGCTTGTGTTAACTTCAGGAGCTTTGGCTTCAATTTTTTTTCAAAAACATGTTTTGCTGTAGACACGTACAGAGTATCCAGAGAGAACTTAAAAGAAAAGGAAGGTTATGGCTGAAGCACATATTCACATATAAGGTTTTACATGAAAGTAGCATAAAAATCTTTTACATGGGGTCAGATTTAATTATAGGATACAGAAATGTCTTACAAAGTTTTAATCAATTACCTTCATTAATTTAGAAATTAAAAGCAATGTTGGGAAAGATTCTTCACTGAGTTCTGTAGCTAGAAAGGAAACAAGGAGAGTATGATTTGTAAAAAATTTTAGCTATTGAGTAAAATTTATTAAAAAGAAAAAAAAACATACAGAGAATTTTCCAGAAGTTCTGTGCTGTGCCAAAGAATATCAGGTGAAAAGGCAGTCTAGTTTGGGCAGCTGATGGCAAAGTTATGACATGTTCCAACATATACTGATATTCTAGATCCACGGGAGGAGAAATTCTTCTGTATGACTTCAAATGTTTTAGAATACTCAATGCCTATATTAAAATAAAATATAAACTTTTGTCCAGTTAGAGTAACCCAGTCCTAAACTGTTATAAAATCATCTAACACTATATCATCGAAAGGTTCCATTCCCGAGACCATCTTGTTTTCAGAAAGATGATCAAAACCTTTTCTAGTATTCCCTTTAATGTTATTCTTCTAAACCATAATTTATATATGATCATCAAAGAAATCATACGAGGAGAAACCATTGGTAAATGGTAAATGACAGCTTGACAGTTCACTATCTGCTCTTCACACAGTTTGAGATGTACTTCAAAATACTTAATTTCATTTTAAATACAGAGGCTACAGATATAAATTATTTCTCTATACACTTAACTTTCTTACATTTATATTTTATATTAGACAAACCTGTATAACTTTTTGAATTGATATATTTTCTTACATAGTAAATCTTAACACAATATCAAAATATTTCTAAAATATTAATTTCTAAAATCAAATTAAAAAGTATAAAGGCAACTACAACCAAAATCCAGAAATAATGAAGAAGTTAATGAAAGTACTGAGACACAATTGAGTATGTCTTGGACCAATCCGTTAATACACAAAGCTGATCTAACTCTCAGCCCCATGGCCCTTTTTACTTCCTACATGGCAAATGTTTCCTTAATTCTTCACAATTAGTTCTGTAGTGACTTCATACTCTTTTTTTTTTTGAGATGGAGTTTTGCTCTCTTTACCCAGGCTGGAGTGCAATGGCGCGATCTCGGCTCACTGCAACCTCCGCCTCCTGGGTTCAGGCAATTCTCCTGCCTCAGCCTCCTGAGTAGCTGGGATTACAGGCACGCGCCACCATGCCCAGCTAATTTTTTGTATTTTTAGTAGAGACGGGGTTTCACCATGTTGACCAGGATGGTCTCGATCTCTTGACCTCGTGATCCACCCGCCTCAGCCTCCCAAAGTGCTGGGATTACAGGCTTGAGCCACCGCACCCAGGCTGTGACATCATACTCTTAAACAGGAGAGGTTAAATCACCTCAAAACAGTAAAAACAGGAGGAAGATAAGTGATAAAATATGAATGCCATAAAAACTTTTTCCCTTTGTAAAGATTTTTTTTTTTTTTTTTTTTTTTTTATTTGAGACGGAGTTTCACTCTTGATGCCCAGGCTGGAGTGCAATGGCGCGATCTCGGCTCACCGCAACCTCCGCCTCCTGGGTTCAGGCAATTCTCCTGCCTCAGCCTCCTGAGTAGCTGGGATTACAGGCACGCACCACCATGCCCAGCTAATTTTTTGTATTTTTAGTAGAGACGGGGTTTCACCATGTTGACCAGGATGGTCTCGATCTCTTGACCTCGTGATCCACCCGCCTCGGCCTCCCAAAGTGCTGGGATTACAGGCTTGAGCCACCGCGCCCAGCCTGTAAAGATTTTTAAAAACCTAAACTAAACCACAGAGTTTAAAAGGAGTTCAACAGTTAATCTGGAAAGGCCCTGGATAATGATATGATTTATGATCCAAAAAAAGCAGAAAGTTGATTTTTACATCTTTGATATATGTTATACCTGATTAATATTAATATTGGTTATCTTTTCATCGGCTCGTTCTATAACTTTCAGGACAACTTCAATCATTTCATAGTCATAGGGATCCAACTGTATAAAAACAAAAATATATCAAAACTTGTTAAGATTTTGCCATGTTGAAGTTTTATTCAATTACATTCATCAGCACAGATTACAAATATAAAAAGCTCATTGCACTTGTTTAGATTAATTACTCCCTTAAAAATGAGCTACAGTTTTCTCACCTCTAAAATTACCTGTTAGGATAAACATATATGCTAAAAAAGGTCTCAAAGGCTGTTTTTACAAGCTACACAAGGTAGTATTGTTTTAAAAAAGAAAGATGCTCTTGCCTGAAATCCCAGCATTTTGGGAGGCCAAGGTGGGTAGATCACCTGAAGTCAGGAGTTCGAGATCAGCCTGGCCAACACAGTGAAACCCCATCTCTACCAAAAATACAAAAATTAGCTGGGTGTGGTGGCAGGCGCCTGTAGTCCCAGTTACTTGGGAGGCTGAGGCAGGAGAATGGCTTGAACCTGGAGGGTAGAGATTGCAGTGAGCTGAGATCACACCACTGCACTCCAGCCTGGGCAACAGAACCAGACTCTGTCTCAAAAAAAAAAAAAAAAAAATATATAGAGTAGGCATATGGACAAAATTTTATATAATATTTTGAAATTAAAGTTCCGTATCTTCAATTAATGATGGGAAAATTAGAACAGAAAGAAACTGATCCTTTTCTTAAAAATGACATGACTAGCCGGGCGCGGTGGCTCAAGCCTGTAATCCCAGCACTTTGGGAGGCAAAGGCGGGTGGATCACGAGGTCAAGAGATCGAGACCATCCTGGTCAACATGGTGAAACCCTGTCTCTACTAAAAATACAAAAAATGAGCTGGGCATGGTGGCACGTGCCTGTAATTCCAGCTACTCAGGAGGCTGAGGCAAGAGAATTGCTTGAACTCAGGAGGTGGAGGTCGTGGTGAGCCGAGACCGCGCCATTGCACTCCAGCCTGGGTAACAAGAGCAAAACTCTGTCTCAAAAAAAAAAAAAAAAAAAAAAAAAAAAAAAAAATGACATGACTAAAACTGTGGGCCCCCAAGCAAGTTTCTCAAAGGATTTTGTTTTAGCTCCAACTATATACTATACTGCAATAATAAATTGTGTGACATCTATATACATATAAACATAAAAAGAAAGGAAGTCAGGCCGGGCGTGGTGGCTCATGCCTGTAATCACAACACTTTGGGAAGCCAAGGCGGGTGGATCACCTGAGGTCAGGCATTTGAGACCAGGTTGGCCAACATGGCAAAATCCCATCTCTACTAAAAATACAAAAATTAGCCGATGTGGTAGTGTGTGCCTGTAGTCCCAACTACTCAGGAGGCTGAGGCAAGAGAATCGCTTGAACTTGGGAGGTGGAGGTTGTAGTGAGCTAAGATCATGCCACTGCACTCCAGCCCAGGCAACAGAGTAAGACTTCATCTCAAAATTAAAAAAAATTAAAAAAAGGAAAGCAAGGAAGTCTTCCTTTGTTCTTTGTTTCTTTCTACCCATACAGCATTACATTTTTCTTTTTTATTTTATTTTTGAGATGGAGTCTCACTCTGTCACCCAGGCTGGAGTGCAGTGGTGCAATCAAAATTCACTGCAGACTTGACCTCCTAGGCTCAAGCAATCCTCCCCACCTCAGCTTTCCAAATACCTGGGACTACAGGCATGTAACATTTTGCCCAGGTAATTTTTAAAAAACTTTTTGTAGTGACGAGTTCTTACTATGTTTACCAGGCTGGCCCATTTTGTAAATGCCAACAAAAGTCACGTGAAAAACAACATTGAACAAAATGGAAAGGTAAAATATTGTACCTAGAAAATTTGAGCAGCCTATATAATTTTTGGTGAATTACAGGCAAAATATAAAACTGAAAAATGTATTGCAGGCTTAAAATTTTATTTCTAGGCCAAGCATGCTGGCTCACACCTGTAATCACAGCCCTTTGGAAGCCAAGGCAGGTGGATCACCTGAGGTCAGGAGTTCAAGATCAGCCCAGCCAACATGGTGAAACCCCGTCTCTACTAAAAATAAAAAAATTAGTCAGGTGTGGTGGCACGTGCCTGTAATCGGAGCTATTTGGGAGACAGGCAGGAGAATCATTTGAGATTACACCATTACATTCCAGCCTGGACAACAAGGGCAAAACTCAGTCTCAAAACAAAAAAAGAAATTTTATTTCCCTGCCATTTATCTTCATTTCTCCATCAGACTACCCCTTGACCAAATATTGTAATTTTCAGAAGATCTCCTAAACAAATACTCAGTAGAAGCCAGGTATAGTCCCTGTAGTCCCAGCTACTCAAGAGGCTGAAGCAGGAGGATCACTTGAGCCCAGGAGTTAGAGGTCAACCTGGGCAATATAGTGAGACCACCCCTTGTCTTTAAAAAAATAACGCCCCCCCGCCCCCCAAAAAAATGCTGTGGGAGCTGATGGTCAAAAAAAGTAAAAAATAAAAACCAAATCAGACAAGGGTATAAAAATATGTATAAAGATATTCATTGTAACAATTTATAATAACCAGCAAGGATAACATAGTGAGATTCATATTTACAAAAAACTTTTTTAAAAAATTAGTGGGCTAGGGGCCGGGCGCGGTGGCTCAAGCCTGTAATCCCAGCACTTTGGGAGGCCGAGGTGGGTGGATCACGAGGTCGAGAGATCGAGACCATTCTGGTCAACATGGTGAAACCCCGTCTCTACTAAAAATACAAAAAATTAGCTGGGCATGGTGGCACGTGCCTATAATCCCAGCTACTCAGGAGGCTGAGGCACGAAAATTGCCTGAACCCAGGAGGCGGAGGTTGCGGTGAGCCAAGATCGCACCATTGCACTCCAGCCTGGGTAACAAGAGCGAAACTCCGTCTCAAAAAAAAAAAAAAAAAAAATTAGTCGGGTATGGTGGCATGCACCTATAGCCCCAGGTACCTGGGAGGCTGAGGTGGAAGGATTATTTGAACTCATGAGGTCAAAGCTGCCATGAGCCATGTTCATACCACTGTACTCCAGCCTGAATAACAGTGAGACCCTGTCTCAAAAAAAAAAAAAAAAAAGGCCAGGCGAGGTGACTCACGTCTGTAATTCCAGAACTATGGGAGGCTGAGGCGGGCAGATCACCTGATGTAAAGAGTTCAAGATCAGCCTGGCCAACATGGTGAAACCCTGTCTCTACTAAAAATAAAAAATTAGCCAGGTGTGGTGGCATGCACCTGTAGTCCCAGCTACTTGGGAGGCTGAGGCAAGAGAATGGGTTGAACATGGGAGGTGGAGGTTGCAATGAGCCAACATCATATACAGCACTCTAGCCTGGGCGAAAGTGAGATTCATCTCAAAAAAAAAAAAAGAAAAAGAAAAAGAAAAGAAACAATTTAAATGTTTATCCAAAAAAGGCTGTTTAAATACAGCATGCTATCCATATAGTGGAATAGTAATTATGCATCTGTCAAAAATAACGTTTCATTGGGCATGGTGGCTCACCTCTGTATTTCCAGCATTTTGGGAGGCCAAGGTAGGAGGATCCCTTGATGCCAGGAGTTTGAAACCAGCCTGAACAACATAGTGAAACCCCGTCTCTACTAAAAATACAAAAATGACCAGGCATGATGGTGCATGCCTGTAAACCCAGCTATGTGGGAGGCTGAGATTGAAATAGCACTTGAGCCCAGGACATAGAAGCTGAGTGAGTCACATTCACAGCACTGCACTCGAGCATGGGCAACAGAGCAAGACCTTGTCTCAAAAAAGATAAAAAGAAAAGAGGCTGTGCATGGTGGCTCAAGCCTGTAATCCCAGCACTTTGGGAGGCTGAGGCAGGTGGATCATGAGGTCAAGAGATAGAGACCATCATGGCAAACATGGTGAAACCCCGTCTCTACTAAAAACACAAAAAATTTAGCTGGGTGTGGTGGCATGCGCCTGTAGTCCCAGCTACTTGGGAGGCTGAAGCAGGAGAATTGCTTGAACCCGGGAGGCGGAGGTTGCAGTGAGCCGAGATTGTGCCACTGCACTCCAGCCTGGCACCTGGTGACAGGGTGAGACTCTGTCCCCCCTCCCCACCCCCCCCCCCAAAAAAAAAGGAAAAAGAAAAGACAAAAAAAAAAAAAGACATTTCTTGCAGGACTGTGAAGAAGAAATTGTTTCTTTTGAGATAGATGTATATGTACTGACATATAATGACAACATGTTAGGTGAAGAGAGTCACAGAATAGTATTATTTAGTATAGGATAGTTACTACACCACACTACTAACATTTTTATCTCTAGGGAGTGGAGTTACAGGGAAATTGCCTGTTTTGTTTTATTTATTTCTCTCTAGTTCCAATCTCTTCAAAGAATGTGTAAGGTTTTCTTTTGTTTTTTTTTTGAGACGGAGTCTTGATCTGTCGCCCAGTTGCAGTGAGCGGTGTGATCTCGGCTCACTGCAACCTCTGCCTCCTAGGTTTAAGCAATTCTCTTGCCTCAGCCTCTCGAGTAGCTGGGACTAGATGATCAAGCTGTCACGCCTGGCTAATTTTTTATATATTTTTTAGTAGAGACAGGATTTCACCATGTTGCTCAGGCTAGTCACAAACTCCTGAGCTCAGGCAATCTGCCTGCCTTGGCCTCCCAAAGTGCTGGGATTACAGGCGTGAGCCACCAGGACTGGTCAAGAATGTGTAAGGTTTTCAAAAATACGGAAAAGAAAAGCTATTTCTATTTTGAAAAATAGAAAAATTGTATTTAACTGTATTACAAATATACAAATCTAGAGAATATTTCAAATGAAAAGTTGATAAAATATAGACTTATACATCCAATTTATTACTAAATGTCTATAATTAGCTAAGGGTGGGAGAAATGACTGAGATGACCCGATTCATTTCACCATGTGTCTACCTTATGTAGTATTCCACTAAGACTGATGACCAAATCTTTAGTGCTCGTCAGTAAAGGAACCATCTCGAGGGCTTTGGCCAGGAGTTTGGGATGCTGTTGCTTTGCAGACTCCATGCTTGCATCTCCCTGGCCTTGGCTGGCATTCGTGTTGTGGAGCAGCGTTTCGATGAAGAGCTGAAGAGCCGCATCACAGTTCAACTGAAACGTTCTAAAAGAAGCATTTAATACACACCAATCAGGAATTTGAGACCAGCCTGGCCAAAACGGTGAAACTCCATCTCTACTAAAAGAACAAAAATTAGGCCAGGCACAGTGGCTCACGACTGTAATCCTAGCACTTTGAGAGGCCGAGATGGGTGAATTGCCTGAGCTGAGTTCGAGACCAGTCTGGGCAACACAGTGAAACCCCATCTAAACCAACAGACAAAAAATTGGCCAGGTGTGGCAGTATGCACCTGTAATCCTAGCTACTCAGGTGGCTGAGACAGGAGAATCACTTGAATCCAGGAGGCAGAGGTTGCAGTGAGTTGAGATTGTACTATTACACTCCAGCCTGAGTGACAGAGTGAGACTCTGTCTTTAAATAAATAAATACGTAAGCCAGGAGTGGTGGCATGCACCTATACTCCCAGCTACTTGGGAGCTAAGACACAAGAATCACTTGAACCTGGGAGGCAGATGTTGCAGTGAGCCAAGATCAAGATATTGCACACCAGCCTAGGTGACAGAACGCGACTCTGTCTCAAAAACAAAAATAAAATAAGTAACAAAACTTTGGCCAGGCATGGTGGCTCACACCTGTTAATCCCAGCACTTTGGGAAGCCAAGGCAGGTGGATCACAAAGTCAGGAGTTCAAGACCAGCCTGGCTAACATGGTGAAACCCCGTCTCTACTAAAATTATAAAAATTAGCCAGGTGTGGTGGCTCATGCCTATAATCCCAGCTACTTCGGAGGCTGAGGGTGAAGAATCACTTGAACCGGGGAGGGAGAGGTTGCGATGAGCCAAGATCGCACCATTGTACTCCAGCCTAGGCAATAAGAGCAAAACTCGTCTCAAAAACATACATACATACATACATACATACATATTTTAAGAATCAACAAACCAGGCCAGGCACGGTGGCTCACACCTGTAATCCCAGCACTTTGGGAGGCCGAGGCGGGTGGATCACAAGGTCAAGAGATCGAGACCATCCTGGCCAACATGGTGAAACCCAGTCTCTACTAAAAAACACAAAAAAATTAGCAAGGCGTGGTGACATGCGCCTGTAGTCCCAGCCTGTACTCGGGAGGCTGAGGCAGGAGAATTGCTTGAACCCAGGAGGCGGAGATTGCAGTGAGATGAGATGGTGCCATTGCACTCCGGCCTGGGCGACAAGAGCGAAATTCCATCTCAAAAAAAAAAAAAGGCTTTTATCGAAGACAAGCAATAACAAATTCTGGTGAGAATGCAGAGAAGAAGAGAACCATCGTACACTGTTGGTAGAAATGTAAATTAGTACAACTACTATGGAGAACAGTTTAGAGGTTCCTCAAACTAAAAACAGAACTACCATATGATCCAGCAATCCCACTGCTAGGTATATACCCAAAATAAAGAAAATCAATGTATCAAAGAGATGTATACTCTCATGTTTATTGTAGCAACTATTCACAATAGCTAAGATTTGGAATCAACTTACGTGTCCATCAACAGACAAATGAATAAAGAAAGCGTAGTACATAAACACAGTGGAGTACTATTCATTCAGAAAAAAGAATGAGATTATGTTATTTGCAACAGCATGGATGGAACCAGAGGGTCATTCTGTTAAGTGACATAAAGCAGGCACACAAAGACAAATTTCAAAAGCTCTCACTTTTTTTCTTCTTTTTCCCAAGATATGAGTAGGACTTTAGCTTTTACTTATGTTTGGGAGATAAAAATTAAAACAACTGAATTCATGGAGACAGAAAGTAGAATGATGGTTACCAGAGACTGGAACGGAAATTGAGGGAAGAGGGGAAATGGGATGGTTAATGGGTACAAAAATACAGTTAGATAGAATCAAGAAGACCTAGTATTTGATAGTACAACAGGGTGACTACAGTCAACAATAATTTATTGTACATTTTAACGTAACCAAAAGAGTATAACTGGATTCTTTGTAACAGAAATAATAAATTATTGAGGTGATGGATACCCTATTTACCCTGATGTAATGATTATGCGTTGCATGCCTATATCAAAGTATCTCAGGAACTCTGTAATATATAAACCTAATGTGTATCCACAAAAATTAAAACAAATAAATAAAATAAACTGAAAACAACTCAACAATCCACCAATAAGGGGCTGGTTAAATAGCTTATCTAGGCCGGGCACAGTGGCTCACACCTATAACCCCAGTACTTTGGGAGGTCAGGAGTTCGAGACAGGCCTGTCCAACATGGGGAAACCCTGTCTCTACTAAAAATACAAAAATTAGCCAGGTAGGGTGGTGCGTGCCTGTAATCCCAGCTACTCAAGAGGCTGAGGCAGCAGAATCGCTTGAACCCAGGAGGTAGAGGTTGCAGTGAGCAGAGTTGCGTGACTGCACTCCAGCCTGGGCAACAGAGTAAGATTCTATCTCACAAAAAAAAAAAAGAATCTGGTTACTATAGACAAAGTAACAACTGAAATGCTTTTTAGACCCTACTAATAAGACAGTGATAGTTTAATTTGCTATACAGAGTAACTAAAATATCAATAAGAGGCTTAAGTACCATCATTTTGAAGTCACTTTCTGATATTCTAAAGGTTATCTAAATTTATTCAGGTAGACTGCCTGAGGCAAAAGTGTCACTATCATATGAATACAAATCATTAATGCCATGTACATAGAATAATTATGAAATGAACTTGACTTTATAGCTATTTAAATTTCAAAAAAGTGTTCTGTACCAGAGGATATCACATAAGAATCTACCAGAAGTTCAAGTTAAATAAAAAATATAAAAGCGTATGTATTCTGTCCTGGATTTATAACAGGCCAAACTGAAGAATGACATAGTTTTGTTATTTCAAACTACTCTTTAAATCAGTGCTCCTTAAAGCTATGGGCAGCCTATAGTCCTTGACTTGCAGGTACAGAATAGTGACAGCCAGTCTTTATGCTACTCCTCACTATCCACAGAGACAAAGAAATAGATGCCTGCCTGGTTCAGGAAATGTACCAAGCAGTTTCATTCTCAGTAACTCAGATTCCATTAATCTGTTACAAATCAGATGGCGGTTATAGCACCCATAATATTTTAGAAGCAGTCATTTATAATTTGACCTTGAGCAGGTCATGTAATATGGATTTGTTTTCTCATGTATCAACTGGCAACATATGCAATAAGAACTGTAAAAATTAAATGAGGTGACATGTCCGAAAGCATTCTGAAACCGGAAAACGAGTCCTTGTATTTACTAGCTAGAAACATCAGGCCGGGCGTGGTGGCTCACGCCTATAATCCAAGCACTTTGGAGGCCAAGGTGGACGGATCACCTGAGGTCGGGAGTTCAAGACCAGCCTGACCAACATGGTGAAACTCCGTCTTAAAAAAAAAAAAAAAAGAAAGAAAGAAAAAGAAGCATCTGAGTTATAAATTATAAATCACTTATCCTTACTTATCAAAGTAAGCTGAATCTATAAATAACACATTTAATCTTAGTTCTAAAAATTCTTGGCTGGGCGCAGTGGCTCACGCCTACAATCCCAGCACTTTGGGAGGCCCAGATGGGCAGATCACTTGAGGTCAGGAGTTTGACACCAGCCTGGCCAACATGGTGAAACCCTGTCTCTACTAAAAATACAAAAATTAGCCAGGCGTGATGGCGCATGCCTGTAATCCTAGCTACTTGGGAGGCTGAGGCCAGAGAATCACTTGAAGGTGGAAGTTGCAGTGAGCCAATATTGCGCCACTGTACTCCAGCCTGGGTGACAAAGCAAGACTCTGTCTCAAAATAAACAAATAAAATAGGGGGTCGGTGTGCAGGGGCCAGGGAGGTGGGCATCTCTCCATCTCGGTGGGGTGTGCCAGGTCCCCAAGCCCATTCCTGTCCCACCCACTTTAAAAAAAAAAAAAGAAAGAAAAAATAAATAAAAATAATTTTATAAATATTTTTAATAAGACATTAGAAATTCTCCCTAAATCATACTTTTCACTAATTTTTAGTTTAAGATTCCTTTGCTCCCTAGTTAATCTGATTTAGAAGTTTAATTACTCAGAAGAATATTCTCCAACTTTTCTGATCATAGGAATCACCTGAGCTCCTATTAAAGACCAATGATTTCTAGGCTCAGTCCAGACCCACTGAGTCAGAACTGCCAGAGAGCCCCAGAAATCTGCATGAAATCAAGTGCCCTAGGTGATGCTTATCATGAGGCAAGTTTGGGAAACACTAAATGGTGGATTTAAATGGTGATATCATAAGAGACTCCAATCTGACTTCATCTTTACTCAGTTTGGGAATGAGCAAAAGAAAATATCAGAGGTCCATGGACCTCATAAAATAATCATCGTTATTACTGTGTTCTTGAAATAAGATTACCAGTTTAACAGCAAAAATACCGTTAATGTTTAAAGAATTACCTGCAATATTCCAGAATGAGGCTTGTGTCCATATCTATATTTTCCACAAGAGCTTTAACAAGGTCTTTCTTGGTGAGAAAATGTTGCCTGAAAACTGGTTGAAAAGAAATCTAGAAATAAAAAACAAAACAAATAAAAATAAAATAAAATAAAATAAACCTCTACACTGAAATGTATCAGAATAAGGGCAACATAATGACTTGCCTTCTTAGTATCTTTTTTTTTTTTTAATAAAGAAACATTTGTCTATAGCTCCTCCAACTTCACACTACCCAACCCAGCCATCACTCTGAGATTTGAGGTGTACATGGGTCCAAAACTCCTCTTAGCCATCCTAACCATTGCCTCATCTGAAAAGTTTAATTCTTTTTTCTTTTTTTTTTTTTTTGAGACGGAAGAGTCTTGCTCTGTCGCCAGGCTGGAGTGCAGTGGCGTGACCTTGGCTCACTGCAACCTCCACCTCCTAGGTTCAAGCAATTCTCTTGCCTCAGCCTCCCAAGTAGCTGGGATTACAGGTGTGCACCACCACGCCCAGCTCATTTTTGTATTTGTAGTAGAGACGGGGTTTCACCATGTTGGCCAGGATGGTCTCGATCTCTTGACCTTGTGATCTGCCCGCCTCGGCCTCCCAAAGTGCTGGGATTATAGGTGTGAGCCACCGCACCCCACAAAATGTTTGATTCTTAATGCAAACAGAACAACAGTTCCATTACTGCAGAAGAATTAAGCTTCAAAACATATAGCATTTCTATACTAGTAATCTTCCTGATAAGTCAACTGTTTGCAAATAAAATGTTTTATATTTTTGGTAAAGAAAACAGGGTTTTGGCTCATGCCTGTAATCCCAACAATTTGGTAGGCCGAGATGGGTGGATCACTTAAGGTCAGGAGTTCAAAACCAACCTCGCCAACATGGTGAAACCCTGTCTCTACAAACAATACAAAACAATTAGCTGGGTGTGGTGGTGCATGCCTGTAGTCCCAGCTAATCAGGAGGCTGAGGTGGGAGGATAGCTTAGGCCCTAGAGATTGAAGCTGCAGTGAGCCGTGATCATGCCACTGCACTCCAGCCTGGGTGACAGAATGAGATCCTGTTTCAAAAAAAAGAAAACTTGGTTTTGCTTGTCTGTTCTTTTGCACTGTCAAAAATAAAGGCGATTTATTTTCCCCTACTAGGTGTTCTTGAAGCATGGTATACCTGTATATACATTTTAATATTATCTTTAACAACAGTGGTAAACAAAAGTATGAGGCTAAAGGCTATGCCTGAAATAGCATAAATGTCAATTGATACTAGATATATACCTATAAATGAGAAAGTTAAGCAGCTGAAAATGTCAGGCCACTTTTAATTTCCTTGAAAATACAGACAAAAGGAAATGAGGCAAAAATTTCTTATTTGTCTGGAAGCACCAAAGTGTGTACTTAATAAAATGTACAAGGCGGTACACAGACACTCTCTTCCCAAAAGTAAAGGAAAAGGAGATCTTTGTTTTGTTTTAAATTTTCCAACCAGGTAATTATCAGAATCAATGATAGCAGTACAAAGAATACTCACACGAAGTTTAGCAAGACGAATGCCCCACCGGGCATCAGTACTGAGTTCACGGAACTTAAGCCCCATTTCTATTTCCTGATGGAGACTTGCCAGCTCAGAGCCCACCAGAGATATTGCCTAAAAAATTAAAATAGAATTAAAGTTAAATCATAAATATATTCTAATACCTTTTAGATGAAACCCAACAATGAAAGTCATAACTTCCTTTGTGATAACTGTATAGAATGTTACATATTATTATTATTATTATTATTTTTTTTTTTTTGAGATGGAGTTTCGCTCGTTACCCAGGCTGGAGTGCAATGGCGCAATCTTGGCTCATCGCAACCTCCGCCTCCTGGGTTCAGGCAATTCTCCTGCCTCAGCCTCCTGAGTAGCTGGGATTACAGGCACGCGCCACCATGCCCAGCTAATTTTTGTATTTTTAGTAGAGACGGGGTTTCACTATGTTGACCAGGATGGTCTCGATCTCTTGACTTCGTGATCCACCTGCCTCGACCTCCCAAAGTGCTGGGATTACAGGCTTGAGCCACCGCGCTCGGCCCGAATGTTACATTTATTATGTACACAGTCATTACTTCTTATGTAATATTTAGGTAATCCAGCTTATTGCATAATGTCATACATTTAGCCTGGCTTTCTTTTATAATGAAAGGCCAAATTTTAGTTATCTTGCAAGCAAACTCCCCAAAAAAGGCAAATTTTAACACAACATCCAAAAGAAGTTCTCTATCTGTTAAACTTAGCCTACAAAAATAAACTGATGGGCCGGGAGTGGTGGCTTACACCTGTAATCCCAGCACTTTGGGAGGCCAAGGTGGGCGGACCACAAGGTCAGGAGATTGAGACCATCCTGGCCAACATAATGAAACCCCGTCTCTACTAAAATACAAAAAAATTTGCTAAGCATAGTGGCGCATGCCTGTAGTCCCAGCTACTAGGGAGGCTAAGGCAGGAGAATTGCTTGAACCTAGGAGGAGGAGATTGCACTGAGCAGAGACTATGTCACTGCACTACAGCCTGAGCGACAGTGTGAGATTTCGTCTCAAAAAAAAAAAAAAAAAGAACGGATTCATACGTGGGTCTGGGGTTTCAAATATACCAGAATAAGATTTGACATTCTAAGGCTGTAAAGAGATTTTAAGAAATTAAAAAACTGCTGAATCCTGTAATCCTGGCACTTTGGGAGGCTGAGAAGGGCAAATCACAAGGTCAGGAGTTTGAGACCAGTCTGGCCAACACAGTGAAACCCCATCTCTACTAAAAATACAAAAAAATAGCTGGGCATGGCGGCAGGAGCCTGTAATCCCAGCTACTCGGGAGGCTGAGGCAGGAGAATCCCTCGAACCCGGGAGGCAGAGGTTGCAGTGGGCTGAGATCATGTCACTGCACTCCACCCCGGGTGACAGTGCAAGATTCCGTCTCGAAAATAAATAAATAAATAAGTAAACTGTAATTCTTTGGGTTGAACAATGCTCATAACTTGCATATACAGGCAACAGTATGTCACCAATCAAGGAGAAGTTGGTAGAAATCACGAGTTAGCTCAACATTTCTTCTACTAAATCTTTAAGACCAAGTGGCAAAGCCAACTTCATTTCTCCCCCCCCAAATCTTGAATACTTCAAGAATTGAAGGTGTGCTTCCTTAGGCATACCAAGATTTTGTCGTAATTCTGCCATGCTTTATCTATGAGCTTCCAGAGATTTTCAAACACATCTTTTTGAGGTAAGAGAGTGCAGTAACCCAACGCCAGGTCAAGATCTACCAAGCGACAATTAAATACCTACAGGAAGAAAGCAGCAAAAGAAGCAAACTCTTCATAATCTAAACAGAATTAACTTTGTTCACAAAGGGCAGAAACACAAAGAGGAAGAATTTTAATTTATAATTTTAAAAACTTTTAAAATTAAGTGTCTCAAGGTTTATCATTAAATTGAATTACAAACACTACAGAAGAACAAGTGTTTCATGAAAAGTTACAGTAACATAGTTCTAATGTGTTCGCTTAAGTTTAATGTCCTTTATCACTATCCGAAGAGTAAGAAAAGAAACTACAAATTCTATAGGGCACTAAAATGTTGTCTAGGGGTAAAGAGCCATAATGTATGTAACTTATTTACAAATAGAAAAAGTATATACAAAATGTAAAATGATTTTATAAATAAATAGAAAAATAGAGCATGCCAGTGAATGATAAAGCAATAAAGGGTATACCAGAGATCTTTGTACTACTGCTAAAATTTTCCTGAAACTTTAAAATTATCTCCAAATTAAAAATTTTGGGGGCTGGGCATACTATCATGCCTGTACTTTCAACATTTTAGGAGGCCAAGGTGGAAGGATTGCTTGAGGCCAAGAGTCCAAGACCAGCCTGGGCAACGTAGTAAGACCTGTCTCTCCCAAAATATTTAAAAGTTACCCAGGCATGGTGGCGCACCAGCAGTGCCAGACACTCAGAGGCTGAGGCGGGAGGGTTGCTTGAGCCCATAAGTTTGAAGCTGCAGTAAGCTATGATGGCAACTCTGCACTACAGCCTGGGTGAAAAAGTCAGACCTTGTCTCCAAGAAAACCAACATTTTTTTAAAAAAGTAATCTGACAAATGAAAATTAAATGCCTAATGCAACCAGTTTTTCACCGAAAGTCTATTCGAATCTTTTAAAAAATAAAGGGTAATGGAAAATTAGGATTTCTGAAATAGAAATAATAGGATCATTGGAATGCTTTAATCTATAAAATAAATAACCACGTGGCCGGGCGCGGTGGCTCACGCCTGTAATCCCAGCACTTTGGGAGATTGAGGCAGACGGATCACGAGGTCAGGAGATCAAGACCATCCTGGCTAACATGTGAAACCCTGTCTCTGCTAAAAATTTAAAAAATTAGCTGGGCGTGGTGGTGGGCACCTGTAATCCCAGTTACCTGGGAGACTGAGGTGGGAGGATCATTTCCCAGGAGGCGGAGGTTCCAATAAGCTGAGATTGTACCACTGTACTCCAGCCTGGTGGCAGAGCAAGACTCAGTCTCAAAAAAAAAAAAAAAATAACTACAGAGTGTGGCACAGTTATTCATGCCTGTAATCCCAGTGACTTGGGAGGCTAAGACAGGAGGATAGCTTGAGCCGAGAAGTTCAAGGCTGTGGCAAGCTATGATTGTACTACTGCACTCCAGCCTGGCTGACAGAAAAAATACTCATCTCTGAAAAATAAACAAATACAAATAGAAGTAACTAAAATCAAGAGACAACAGCAGAAAAGACTGACTACTATTTCATAAAATCTCTACAGAATGTCAATTACCACAATAAAAAAAAACAACACTATTAGCTATAACACAGTTTAAGTTTTGAATAATAAAATACTACTGTACTGAATCATAAACTATTGGATCATATGTCAGCTAACTGAGGTAAAAGGTAAAAAAAAATTTTTTTTTTTTACTAAGAACAAATACTTACTTTGTGCAGTAGTGTTGTAGCATTTTTCCTGATAAATATAACAGCTTTTTCTTTCAATTCTGTAACAATATGCCTTGATTTAACAAATGTAGTCTCTCCAAATAACTTTTAAAAAAGAACAAAAAAATATTTAGATCTAGTTCTATGTATTATTCTGAAAACTTTTTCAAATATTAAGGAACTTTGAAAATTCATCATTATATCCAAAAAGTATGAGCATTTAACCTATAGTGATAGAAAGCTGTGTCTGGGGGTGGGGGACTGACTGGAGAGAGGAAAAAGGAAGTATTTAAAAATACCCCTAAGTCTTCATTGTGGTGTTGGTGACAAGGTGAATATTGGTTGATACACTTAAAACATGTGTATTTTAATTTTGAAAGCTATACTTCAATACAGTTCATTTAAAAAGAACCAGCATTTAATACATATCAACGGAGTAGTAGAAATGAAGACAACTCCCTCTGAGGCCCAGCTAAAACAGTTATCCACAGTTAGTCTGTCTTCTAGAAGCTTGTCAATGACGCTCTCAGATGTAATTATGATAACTTGGCCATTTAGGTGATAACTAAACGAACAACACACAGATATTCTGACCAAATGTGGTACAGTAGAAACTGCACTGAGCTTGGAGTGTGAAGACTTACCACTACAATATAAAACTCTGGGTAACTTATTTCACCTCCCTGAATCTGAGTTTCCACATTTGTAGAATGGAAACTCTCAGGGCTGTGGTAAAGAATGAGTATGAGACGGGCACAGTGGCACACTCCTGTGGAAGGCTGAGGCAGGTGGATCACCTGAGATCAGGAGTTCGAAACCAGCCTGACCAACATCGATAAACCCCATCTCTACTAAAAATACAAAAACAGCTGGGCATGGTGGTGCATGCCTAATCCCAGCTACTCGGGAGGCTGAGACAAGAGAATCGCTTGAACCCAAGAAGCGGGGGTTGTGGTGGGCCAAGATCCTGCCATCGAACTCCAGCCTGGGCAAAAAGAGAGAAGCTTAGTCTCAAAAAAGAAAAAAAAGAAAAGAAAAAAGAGAATGAGTATGAAAATGTGTACAGGCACTTTCTTTACACACTGGAATCTTAGTAGATGCTCAACAAACGTTCTTAAATCTGATGAATTATCAATTTCTTTGCTACAAAGACAAAAGGAAAACGTGGACTCCAAATTCCTTTGTTAGGGCTTTTACATCTATATTCACCCAAAGTCAAAGTATTTGTTCTTGAAGCTATACCTTTTCACTCAAACTGGCATTCATGAAGTTTGACACAGAGTGCTGAAGACAGGTACCAAATGAAACAACCACAAATTTTAGGGCCAGCTCCCACTGGCTAGATTCCTGAAGATTTTGAAGCAGGGCAGTGATCGAATTTAAAACAGGTAAAACAAGCCCATCTCCTGCAGTGATAAAGGATTTTAATATTTAGATTTTTTAAACAAAGAAAGATCATATTACTGAAAACTGTTTTCAGAGACAGCCTATTTCTTCAATACAGATAAGTCATGGAGTTTGTTCTCAAAATTGGTTAATGAGAAGCTAATATAAGGCTTGAGTTAAACCAGAAACTAAGTCCACTAGCTAGCTAATGAGATACTTTGATTGTAACTTGACTATTTTAATTGAGATGTTCATATCTTTAGCTGAAGAAAAACCATTTCTCCTTTTGAAAGATAAAAATTTGTAAACAAATTCATAGACGTTAACACTATTAAGCCAAATCACATAATCTACTGAACTTTTACATGAATAATATAAAAATAACTAAACAATTACATTAATGATATTAAATCACGTTCATATTTAGAATTCAAAGAAATTTCTACTACTATGGGATTTTGTTTTTTTAGAGACAGGGTCTTCTTCTGTTGCCCAGGCTGGAATATAGTAGTGCCATCATAACTCACAGCAGCCTTGAACTCCTGGGCTCAAGAGTTTCTCCCACCTCAGCCTCCCAAGTAACCAGGACTACAGGTGTACACCACCATTTCTTTCTATTAAGAAATCTTGAGTCCAGCTGTGGTGGCTCATGCCTGTAATCACAGCACTTTGGGAGGCCAAGGTGGGTGGATCACTCGAGGACAGGAGTTTGAGAACAGGCTGGCCAACATGGTGAAACCCTGTCTCTAGTAAAAACACAAAAAAACTAGCCACGCGTGGTGGCACAAGCCTGTAATCCCAGCTACTTAGGAGGCTGAGGCAGGAGAATTGCTTGAACCTGAGAGGTGGAGGTTGTAGTGAGCAGAGATCGTGCCACTGCACTACAGCCTAGGCAACAGAGAGAGACTCTGTCTCAAAAAAAAAAAAAAAGAAAAAGAAAGAAAGAAACCTTAATAGAATGTGATACATTTCTGATGTCAAATACCTTCATTAATGGAGCAGTATGGCAAACTGGTAGACTCCAAGGGGTATCTCTTGCTTTCTACAAAAGATACAAATAAGTTAAATAACAGTAAATCGATGGCCACACTAAAAGCCCAGACTTCATCATTATATAATATATCCACATAACAAAATAGCACTTGGATCCCTTAAATGTATACAACTAACACTAAATAAAATAACTCTCATACAGCACATACACTCATAGATGTGTAAATATTTCACTATAAAAACATTCTTTTTTTTTTTTTTTTTTTTTTTTGGAGACAGAGTCTTGCTCTGTCACCCAGGTTGGAATGCAGTGGTTCAATCTAGGCTCACTGCAACCTCTGCCTCCCAGGTTCAAGCAATTCTGCTGCCTCAGCCGCCAGAGTAGCTTGAACTACAGGTGCATGCCACGACGCCTGGCTAATTTTTATAAGTAGAGATGGGGTTTCACCATAATGGCCAGGCTGGTCTCAAACTCCTGACCTCATGATTCACCTGCCTCGGCCTCCCAAAGTGCTGGGATTACAGGCATGAGCCACTATGCCAGGCCCACTATTATAAAAAAGTTCTAAAGGAAACTGCTGCTTTAAAAATAAATAAATACATACAGTAAAATGCACAGCTAAGTGTATAACCGGATAAATGTCCATAAACTGAAGGAGCAGCATCCACATCAAGAAACAGAACATCAGCCGGGTATAGTGGCTCATGCCTGTAATCTCAGCACTTTGGAAGGCCAAGGCGGGCAGATCACTTGAGGTCAGGAGTTTGAGACCGGTCTAGCCAACATGGTGAAACCCCATCTCTACTAAAAATATAAAATTAGCCATGCATGGTGGCATAAGACTATAATCCCAGCTACTTGGGAGGCCGAGGCATGAGAATCGCTTGAACCCAGGAGGTGGAGGTTGCAGTGAGCTGAGATCACTCTACTGCACTCCAGCCTGAGTGACAGAGCAGGACTCTGTTCCCAAAAAAACAACAAAAAAAGAACAAGAAACAACACGGTCAACTTCCCAGCTACCCGCTCCTTCCCCTTTCCCACCCTTAAGGGTAATCACTGCCCTGACTTCAGACAGCACCAGCTTAGTCCTAGCCTCTGTTTGTACTTGGTACAAATGACATCATATAGTACTTATTCTTTTGCATCTGGGTCTTTTGCTCCACATTATGCCTCTAAGATTCACCCACATTACTACGTGTAGTTCTAGTTCCAAACCTCTACAGTTTAAATTTACATAAGGCAGAAATACATAGAAAATAATGACACAAATAAGATTTACCAGCTAGAGGCACAAGAGATGAAATCAGTTCATAAATAACCGGCAGCACCATCTGTGACTCAAGAACAATTCCATCTTCACTGAAGAAGTCACTGTAAGACCACTCTTTATATGGATCTTTGTGTGTCCCCAAAGAAGCCTAGGTGCCAAATCATACAAAAAAGAGAGAAGTCAGTTTGCTGCACAACACAAGTAACCATCTTCAGCAAGCCGAATCCAGAATCAGATCTATGAGAGCCAAACATTTTACTTTAGTTTAATTTATTTATTTTTGAGTCAGAGTCTCACTCCATGGCCCAGGCTGGAGTGCAATGGGACAATCTCGGCCTTATTGAAGGCCTAATGTTTTGAGAGTGCAAATTAAAGCCAATAAAGTGACTGGAACGGAGAAGTGGCCTCATGCCCTTATGTTGTGTTTTTTGACACGGAGTCTCGCTCTGTCACCCAGGCTGAGTGCAGTGGTACAATCTTGGCTCACTGCAACATCTGCCCCCAGGGTTCAAGCAATTCTCCTGCCTCAGCCTCCCAAGAAGCTTAGATTACAGGCGCACGACACCACACCTGGCTAGTGTTTGTATTTTTAGAAGAGACTGAGTTGTACCATGTTGGCCAGGCTGGTCTTAAACTCCCAACCTTAAGTAATCCACCCACCACCTCAGCCTCCCAAAGTGCTAAGATTATAGGCATGAACCACCACACCTGGACTTTATTTTAATTTTTAAACTTACAATAGAGATGAGGTCTCACTGTGTTCTCCAGGTTGGTCTTGAACTCCTGGGCTCAAATAATCCTTCCACCTCGGCCTCCCAAAGTGCTGGGATTATAAGGCATGAGACTATCACATCTGGCCTAGAGCCAAACAGCTTGGACGGCCAAACACAACCACGTTCTGTGTTTCTTCTGGTCTATGGCTTATAGAAATTTCATTTTAAAGCCTGGGCACAGTGTCTCACGCCTGTAATCCCAGCACTTTGGGAGGCCGAGGTGGTGGATCATGAGGTCAGGAGTTCAAGACCAGCCTGGTCAAGAAGGTGAAACCCCATCTCTACTAAAAATAACAAAAATCAGCCGACATGGTGGTGGATGCCTGTAATCCCAGCTACTTGAAAGGCTGAGGCAGGAGAATTGCCTGAACCCAGGTGGTGGAGGTTGCAGTGAGCCAAGATTGCACAACTCTACTCTAGCCTGGGCAACAAAGTGAGACTCCATCTCCAAAAAAATATTTAATTTTAAGTTAAACTCTAAGAGGAGGACAATGTCAAGGGAGGCCTTGTTGGAGGCCCTGTGTTTTGAAAGATAGTGCAAATTAAAGCCAATAACGTGACTGGAACAGAGAAGTGACCTCACACCTTTATGCTATTTTCTAGTCTAGGCTAAGAAAATGTAAGAGGTGGATTCAGTATCTTCATAAACTTTGCAAATGAATAAAAAACGGGTCAGGTGCATTGGCTCATGCCTGTTATCCCAGCATTTTGGGAGGCTGAGGTGGGGTTATCACTTGAGCTCAGGAATTGAAAACCACCATGGGCAAGATGGTGAGACCCTGTCTGCACAAAAAATATTTTTTTACACTAGTTGGATGTGGTGGCACACATCCAACTAGTCCCAGCTACTCGGGAGGCTGATGTGGGAGGATTGCTTAAGCCCAGTTCAAGGGGGCAGTTAAGTCTTGATTATGCCATTGCACTCCAGCCTGGGTGACAGAGCAAAACCCTGTCTCAAAAAAAAAAAAAAAAAAAAAAAAAAAAAAGGTGCATAATGGGTTGCCAGGGATTTGCTTAAGGGAAAAAACTCAAAAGTAACTTACCTTCATGAGGATTCCACAGTCATCCATTTGGCACTGTCTGGAAAGCTCTACAGCCATTAAAGTATGTTTACATAATTCTAAAGCATCGAGTAAAAAATCTGAAATAGAGAAAAGTCACAAAACTCATATTCTATGTCTTCAGGATAATGAAAACAACCTTTTAATAATTACCATGTAAAATTCTAAGGAAGGCCACAATGTAGATACAAAGGTCTCCATATAGCTTTGACCACCCTAAAAAGTCAGTTAAACCTTTTTCTCGAGCTTGGCTTTAAAATAAAATCAGATATGAGAGGCAAAGAACTTCATAATCCTATGAAAGTGATTAATGTCAATAGTCACAAACGACATTGTTAATATTTTGAAATACTTTCAAACAATAATCCTCAAAGAGAATCAATTATAAGCATCCCTTCATAAAATGGAGATGGTATCTCTAAACTGATTACCGTGATGTCCAGTGGTAAAGAGACAGCATTTGGGAGACAAGTACGACATGAACCAGGGAGCATGCAACTATGTATATTATAAATCTTGTCACCTGGACTGCAAATGGTGGCAGCTTGGCATGCTAGATCGTGTATCATGGAAGGAAGGTTCTGTCCCACAGGCACCGTCACTGGGACATTATCAGCCAACATCTGACAAAGCTTCTGACACGTCAGAAGCAGCAATTTCCCAGTGTCAGCATTGCAGTGATACTTAAACAAGTCTCTTTGGAAGAAAGAAAGTATTCGTAGTTAGAATGCTCACATTGAAAGTAAACACGTGCCTTTCTTGGTTTAATACATCACCACCACCATCAACACATAAATTGTCTTTTTTTTTTTTTTTGAAACGGAGTTTCGCCCTTGTTACCCAGGCTAGAGTGCAATGGCGCGATCTCGGCTCACCGCAACCTCTGCCTCCTGGGGTCAGGCAATTCTCCTGCCTCAGCCTCCTGAGTAGCTGGGATTACAGGCACGCACCACCATGCCCAGCTAATTTTTTGTATTTTTGGTAGAGACGGGGTTTCACCATGTTGACCAGGATGGTCTTGATCTCTCGACCTCGTGATCCACCCGCCTCGGCCTCCCAAAGTGCATAAATTGTCTTTTAAATGTTTTTGAGGTTTACAGTGTAGTTTTTCTTGTCTTTTCTTTTTTTTCTGAGACAGGGTCCAGCCCTACCGCCTATGCAGGAGTTTAGTGGCGCAATCATGGCTCACTAGAGCCTCCAGGGTCAAGCAATCTTCTCACTTCAGACTCCAAAATAGCTGAAACTACAGGTGTGTGCCACCATACTCGGCTAATTTTTAAATTTTTTTGGTAGAGATGAGTTCTCACTATGTTGCTCAGGCTGGTCTCAAACTCCTGGGCTTAAGTAATCCTCCTGTCTTAGACTCCCAAAGTGCTGGGGTTACAGGTGTGAGCCACTGCGCCCAATCTGTTTTTTTTGAAACTGAGTCTCACTCGCTCTTGCCCAGGCTGGAGTGCAGTGGTACGATCTCAGCTCACTGCAACCTCTGCCTCCCAGATCCAAGCGATTCTCATGCCTGAGCCTCCCAAGTAGCTGGGATTACAGGTGCCTGCCAGCACACCCAGCTAATTTTTGTATTTTTAGTAGATGGGGTTTCACCATGTTGTTCTAGTCCATGCTGGTCTAGAACTCCTGATCTCAAGAGATCCACCCACCTGGGCCTATCAAAGTGCTGGGATTACAGGCATGAGTCACCGCGCCTAGCCACAATTTTTACTTTCAGAGAAGCTATGCAGTTCAGGGATCTGGATTGTCACCTGCATTTTTTCAGTGCTGTTTTGATGTTCCCGTCTTTTAAAGCTCTCAGGGTCAGCTCTGCCTCCAGCTCTTGTTCGGACATCTGCAGGGCCAGCGCCTGTCTGTGTAGCTTTGATTCCATGCTTGGGTTCCTCATCTCAGCAGCTATGGGCTCTGGGGTGTTCCTGGGTTTATGTTTCGCCTGTGCAACTTCATGAACTTTAATGTATTGCTCACGGAGATCTGCTACCAGGGAACTATTGCTATAATCTTCAAATGAAAGAAAGACCTCAAAGTTCTCCTGTAATAAAGGTAAGCAAGACAAAGTCCTAAGTCTGTTTAATCTATTGTTTAAAATAATCATTTTTATTAGTTTTTTCTTTTTTATAATTTCAACTTTTTTTTTTTTTTTTTTTTTGAGACGTAGTTTCGCTCTTGTTGCCTAAACTGGAGTGCAATGGTGCAATCTCGTTTCACTGCAACCCCTGCCTCCCAGGTTCAAGCGATTCTCCTGCCTCGGCCTCCCGAATAGCTGGGATTAGTCTCGTGCCACCATGACGGCTTATTTTATTTTTCGTAGAAACAGGATTTCGCCATGTTGGCCAGGTTGGTCTCAAACTCCTGACCTCAGGTGATCCACCCGCCTCGGCCTCCCAAAGTGCTGGGATTACAGGCATGAGCCACTGCACCCAGCTCTATAATTTCAACTTTTATTTTAGATTGAGGGGTACATGTCTAGGTTTGTGACCTGGGTATATTGTGTGACACTGAGGCTTGGGGTACCACTGATCTCATCACCCAGCATAGCGCCTGATGGGTAGTTTTTCAACCTCTGCCCTCCTCCCCATCCCACCTCTGCCCAGTAGAGTTCCCAGTTGTTTTCATCTATTCATTCATTCTTTCATTTTTAAGGCAGGATTTCACTTTGTTGCCCAGGCTGGAATGCAGTGATACAAACACAGCTCCTACACCCTCTACCTCCCAGTCTCACATGATCCTTTCACTTCGGCCCCACAAGTAGCTGGGACTACAGGCACGCATCACCACACCCAGCTAATTTTTGTTATTTTTAGTAGAGACGAGGTCTCACTATGTTGCCTAGGCTCATCTCAAACGCCTGAGCTCAAGTGGTCCTCCAGTCTCATCCTCCCCAAAGTGCTGTGATTACAGGTGTGAGCTACCGCACCTGGCCTATCTTAGTTTCTATTTTTGCTCTTTATGTCCATGAGTTGCCAGTGCTTAGCTCCCACTTACAAATGAGAACGTGTGCTATTTGATTTTCTGTTCCTTTGTTAATTCACTTAGGATAATGGCCTCTAGCAGCATCTATGTTGCTGCAAAGGACAGGATTTCATTCTTGTTTGTTTTTTAGATGGAGTCTCATTCTGTCACCCAGGCTGGAGTGCAAAGGCATGATCCTGGCTCACCGAAACTTACTCCTCCCAGATTAAAGTGACTGTCCTGCCTCAGTAGCTGGGATTACAGGCACATGCCACTAAGCCCAGCTAATTTTTGTATTTTTAGCATAGATGGAGTTTCACCATATTGGCCAGGATGGTCTCGATCTCTTGACCTCGTGATTTGCCCATTTCAACCTCCCAAAGGGCTGGGATTACACGCGTGAGCCACTGTGCCTAGCCAGGACATGACTTCATTCTTTTTATGACTGGGTCATTATTTTTTAAAACTCTTTTTTTTTTTCGAGATGGAGTCTCACTCTTCACCCACGCTGGAGTGCAATCGTGCAGTCTCAGCTCACTGCAACCTCTGCCTCCTTAAGCAATTCTCTTGCTTCAGCCTCCCGAGTAGCTGGGATTATAGGCGCATGCCCCCACACCCAGCTAATTTTTTGTATTTTCAGTAGAGATGGGTTTCACCATGTTGGCTAAACTAATCTCGAACTCCTGACCTCAAGCGATCTGCCTGCCTCAGCCTCCCAAAGTGCTGGGATTATGGCATGAGCCAGCACGCCCAGCCTAAAACTCTCTTTATACCTCTCCCTCAAAGACTGCTCCCTCATAGATTAAAAATGAAGACTTTATTTGTCTAGTTACAAAATATTATTAAAAGTTTGGAAAATAAGGAAATATCACTTTAACCCAGGGTTTCTCAGTTTCAGGACTACTCTTTTTTGGTCAGATAGTTATTCGTTGTGGGAAAGTCCTCAATAGAAAGAGGAAGAGATTAAATATTAGGTTTGGGTGATTCTACTCTAGAGGCTTGAAGAACTCAGCTTTGCTCTTATCTATAGCTAACTCTAGACCTATAATTTATTTCTCTGTGCCACTACAAAAAATCCCACTGAAGCCAGAGGAAGAACAGCAAGAGGTAGTGGGCATGTGTCAGACTCTTTGCTTTGATGCTGTACTTTCGAGCAGGGTTTCTCTATCTTGGCAAGGCTTTGGCTGGATTAACTCCCTGTTGGAGGAGACTATCCTATACCTTGCAGAAGGTTTAGCAACATCCCTGCCTCAACCCACTAGATGACAGCAGCACCCTCCGCACACCAGTTAAGACTATCAAAAATGTCCCCAGACATGGCAACTGTCTCCTGGGGTATGAAACTATGCCTTGTCACCTCACTGGACCAGTTTAACCTAATAAGCATTGACCATTTTGGGGACAATCCTTTCATTAGCCATTTTATGGCTATACTGTATAATTGCATATATTAACTTTTCCAGTTAACAACATGTAATCTCCTCTTTTCCCTGTCATTTTATAGACATCATAAGTATTATTTTTGGTGGCTGCATAACAAAACCTATGGTAGAATCAATATTAATAAGACACATGAGGACAGGTATGGTGGCTCATGCCTGGAATCCCAGCACTTTGGGAGGCTAAGATGAGCAGATCAGCCGAGATAAGGAGTTTGAAGTGAGCCTGGCCAACATGGCGAAACCCCATCTCTACTAAATACAGAAAAAATTAGCTGGGCGTGGTGGTACGTGCCTGCAATCCCAGCTACGCAGGAGCTGAAGCAGAATTGCTTGAACCTGGGAGGCGGAAGTTGCAGTGAGCTGAGATCCCACCACGGCACTCCAGTGTGGGCAACAGAGCAAGACTGTGTCTCAAAACAAAACAACAACAACAAAAATTAGCCAGGCATGGTTGTGGGCTCTTGTAATCACAGCTACTCAGGAGGCTAAGACAGGAGAATCGCTTGAACCTGGGAGGCGGAGGTTGCAGTGAGCCAAGATTGTGCCATTGCACTCCAGCCTGGGCAACAAGAGCAAAACTCCATCTCAAAAAACAAACAAACAAAAAAAGATGTGATAACAATTTCAAACCAACGTTTTCCTCCCCAAAAATAGTACTGACCTTTCTCTAAAGAGGCTGCATCATACAGAAATACTGTCTATAGAAGCAAAAATGAGAACCCACTACTATTTATTAAACAAGTTTCTGAAGACTTTTCATGCTATGTCACAGCAACCTCCTTAAAAAAAAAATAGCTGGGCAAGGCGGCTCACTCCTGTAATCTCAACACTTTGGGAGGCTGAGGAGGGCGGATCACCTGAGGTTGAGAGTTCAAGATCAGCCTGACCAAAATGGAGAAACCCCGTCTCCACTAAAAATACAAAATTAGCCAGGCGTGGTGTCGCATGCCTGTAATCCCAGCTACTCAGGAGGCTGAGGCAGAAGAATTGCTTGAACCCAGGAGGCGGAGGTTGCGGTGAGCCAAGACCATGCCAATGCACACCAGACTGGGTAAAAGAGTAAAACTCTGTCTCAAAAAATAATAATATTTTTCTTAAACTTCTGTTTTAAGTTCAAGGTTACATGTGCAGGATGTGCAGCTTTGTTACATAGGTAAACGTATGCCATGGTAGTTGCACAGCAACCTCTATTAGAAAACATACACATGTCTGTGTTTGGATAGCCAGAGAATATCCCTGGAACGACATATAAGAAACGGTACAGTGGCTTCATCCATTGTGGGAAACTGGACACCTGGAGTGTCAGAGTAGGAGACTGGTCTCGAATCCCTGGGTTCAAGTGACCCTCCTGCCTCAGCGTCCAAGTAGCTAGAATCACAGGCATGAGACACCATACCTCACTTATTTGTTATTGTGATAAAACATAAATAACAAAATTTATCATATTAACCATTTTTCTTTTAAACTTTTTGAATTACATATCATTTATTTACTTATTTATTTATTTAAAGACAGGGTTTCACCATGTTGGTCAGGCTGGTCTTGAACTCCCGACCTCAGGTGATCTGCCCGCCTTGGCCTCCAAAGTGCTTGGATCACAGGTGTGAGCCACCACGCCTGGCCTTGAATTACATATCATATGCATGTTTAATCTATTCAAAAATAAACAGAACTGACAGCACAGGGGCTCACACTTAAAATCTCAGCTACTCAGGAGGCTAAGGTGGGGAGATTGCTTGAGCTCAGAAGTTCGAGACCTGGGCAATGTAGCAAGATCCCGTCTCAAAAATTAAAGAAAAAAAAAGGAAAAACTAACAAACAAAAATAAACAAAATATGAGTGATTCCACATCTTCTTTTTAAGGGATTTCTCAATGTGCATCTTGCAAAGTAATGCAGAATCTGTGTAGAGTCAACAGATTTTGAATTTTACAGGGTATGTTTTTTTTTTTTTTAATTTTAAAAAATCTTATTTTAACTGTTTAATGCTAGTGAGATGGTAATAAAACAGAATAAGCAAGACATGAGGTGCAGTGGCTCACGCCTGTAATCCCAGCACTTTAGGAGGCTGAGATAAGAGGATTGCTTGAGCCCAGGAGTTGGAGACCAATCTGGGCAACAGAGCCAAATCTTGTCTCTGCAAAAAATCAAAAACATTAGCTGGGTGTGGTAGCATGGGCATGTAATCCCACTTTCTTGGGAGGCTGAGGTGGGAGGATCCCTTGAGCCCAGGAGGTTGAGGCTGCAGTGAACCATGATTATGCCACCGCATTCCAGCCTGGGTGACACAGTGATGCCCTGTTTCATTAAAAAAAAAAAAAAGAAGAAGAAGAAGAAGAAGAAGAAAGAAAAAAAGAAAGGAAGAAGGAAGGAAGGAAGGAAAAGAAAAAAAAGGAAAGGAAAGGAAAAGAAAAGAGAAAAGAAAAGAAAAAAGAATTATCCAGGAGTGGTAGTCAGTGCCTGTAATCCCAGCTACTCTGCAGGCTAAGGTAGGAGGATCGCTTGCACCCAGGAGCTCAAGGTTACAGTGAGTTAGGATCATGTCACTGCACTCCAGCTTGGGCAACAGAGTGAGACCCTGTCTCAAATTTTTAAAAAAATTAATTAGAATAAGCAATGGTATTAAAGCCAAATTGCCTGAATATGCCTCCAGGGATCAACAGTAAGACCTTGGACAAGTTACGCAGCTTGCTGAGCTTTAGGTTCTGCACATTTTTCAAAATGAAGACAATGGCCATCTCCAAGCTTCGCGTAAAGACTACAGATATGCACGAAACCCAGCATGATACACAAGAGCATGATATATGCGCATGACTTTGCCTTGATCAAAAGTACTGCCTTAAAATACCTCTAACCTTCAAACTTAATAAAAACACAAAGAAGTTAACCGATGATCACTCTCCGGATGCTTTTCTATTTTTTTCTTTTGAGGCGGACACTTGCTCTGTCGCAAGGCTGGAGTGCAGTGGCGTAATATCGGGTCACTGCAACCTCTGCTTCCCGGGGTTCAAGAGATTCTCCTGCCTCAGCCTTCCGAGTAGCTGGGACTAAAGACACGCGCAACACCAGTGAATTTTTGTATTTTTAGTAGAGACAGGGTTTCGCCATGTTGGCCAGGATAGTCTTGATCTCCTGACCTTGTGATCCACCCACCTCGGCCTCCCAAAGTGCTGGGATTACAGGGGTGAGCCACCACAGCTGGCCTCCAGATGCTTTTCACAGAGAAAGCTATTATCTAATATAGCAGGTCTCAAATTTTTAGATCATAAGACTCCTTTACACTCTTAATTGCATGATTCCACTTGCATGAAATAGCTAGAATAAGCAAATTCACAGTAACAGAAAGTAGAGATAACCAGGGGCTGGGGGAAGAGAGGAAAGGGGAGTTACTGTTTCATGGCTACAGAGTTTCTGCTTAGGGTGATGAAAAAGTAGACAGAGAGGCCTCGGAGGCAATGCCACACATCCACAACCATCTCATCTTTGACAAACCTGACAAAAACAAGCAATGGGGAAAGGATTCCCTGTTTAATAAATGGTTTTGGGAAAACTGGCTAGCCATGTGCAGAAAGCAGAAACAGGACCCCTTCCCGACACCTTACACTAAAATTAACACCAGATGGATTAAAGACTTAAACATAAGATCTAACACCATAAAAACACTAGAAGAAAACCTAGGCAAAACCATTCAGGACATAGGCATAGGCAAGGACTTCCTGACTAAAACACCAAAAGCGTTGGCAACAAAAGCCAAAATAGACAAATGGTAATTAAACTCCAGAGCTTCTGCACAGCAAAAGAAACAATCATTAGAGTGAACTGGCAACCAACAGAAAGGGGAAAAAACTTTACAATCTACCCTTCTGACAAACGGCTAATAACCAGAATCTACAAAGAAAACAGACATACAAGAAAAAAACAAACCATTCAAAAGTGGATGAAGGATATGAACAGACACTTTTCAAAAGAAGACACACATGAAGCCAATAAACATATGAAAAAATGCTCATCACTGGTCATTAGAGAAATGCAAATCAAAACCACATTGAGATACCATCTCACGCCAGTTAGAATAGCGATCATTAAAAAATCTGGAGACAACATGCTGGAGAGGATGTGGAGAAATAGGAACACTTTTACACTGTTGGTAGGAGTGTAAATTAATTCAATTTGCATTGTGGAAGACAGTGTGGCAATTCCTCAAGGACCTAGAAATAGAATTTCCATTTGACCCAGCAATCTCAGTACTGGGTATATATCCAAAGAATTATAAATCATTCTATTATAACGATACATGCACATGTATGTTCACTGTGGCGCTGTTTACAATAGCAAAGACTTGGAACCAACCCAAAGGCCCATCGATGATAGACTGGACAATGAAAATGTGACACATATACACCATGGGATAGTATGCAGCCATAAAAAATGATGAGTTTGTGTCCTTTGTAGGGACATGGATGAATCTGGAAACCATCATTCTCAGCAAACTGACACAAGAACAGAAAATCAAAGATTACATGTTCTCACTCATAGGCAGGTGTTGAACAATGAGAACACATGGACACAGGGAGGGGAGCATCACACACACACACACTGGGGTCTGTTGAAGGGGACTAGAGGAGGGACAGTGGTGGGTAGGGAGTTGGGGAGGGATAACATGGGGAGAAATGCCAGATATAGGTGACGGGATGGAGGCAGCAAACCACATTGCCATGTATGTACCTATGCCACAATCCTGCATATTCACCCCAGAATCTAAAGTACAATAAAATATATATTTAAAAAAAAAAAAGAAAGAAAGAAAAAATAGAGGTGATGGCTGCATAACACTGAAAATGTAAATAACACCACTGAATTTCAAACAAAATAATTCTTAACATGAAAAATTTTGTTATATGTATTTTACCACAATTAAAAATTAATAATGCATCTGGGCATGGTGGCTCATGCCTATAATCCCAGCATTTTGGGAGGCTGAGGTGGGAGGACTGCTTGAGGCCAGAAGTCTGAGACCAGCCTGGCCAACATGGCAAAACCCCATCTCTACTAAAAATATAAAAATTAGCTAGGTATGGTAGCATGGACCTCGAGTCTCAGCTACTTGGAAGGCTGAGGCATGAGAATCTCTTGAACCCAGGAGCCAGAAGCTACAGTGAGCCAAGATGGTGCCACTGCATTCCAACATGGGCAACAGAGCAAGACTCTGTCTCAAAAAATATAATAATTAATAATAATAATAAAGCAACATACAAAAAAAATCATTGAATTGTATACTTTAAATGGATTAATTGTATGGTAAGTAAATTATATCTCAACACAACTGCTGTGAGAGAGATAAAGAGAGAGAGCAAAGAAAAGCCAGTATCTCCAGTCCCTAAGGCTAGTGGAGAAAACTTTTTTTTTGAGACCGACTCTCGCTCTGTCACCCAGGCTGGAGTGCGGTGGTGTGATCTTGGCTCACTGCAACCTCCGCCCCCCCAGGTTCAAGTGATTCTCATGCCTCAGCCTCCCAAATAGCTGAGACTACAGGCATGTGCCACCACACCCAGTTAATTTTTTGTAATATCAGTAGAGACGGGGTTTCATCATGTTAGTCAGGATAGTCTCGATCCTGACCTCATGATCCACCTGCCTCAGCATCCCAAAGTGCTGGGATTACAGGCGTGAGCCGCTGTGCAGAAAACTTTAAGGAGGGACAAATGCACTGATTGGTCAAGTAATAATGTTTAACGTGGCTCAACATGTTTACCTGTAAGCTGGCAACCTCTTTAAATAGTTTCAACGTCTCTTCACATTCGTCCTTCTTCTGCAGATTATCTGTAATTAAATTTTTAAAAATTATAGCAAACATACAAATTCTCTTATTATCAGAACTTCAAAAAGAAATTTTAAGGCCGGGTATGGTGGCTCACAGCTGTAATCCCAGCACTTTGGGAGGCCGAGGCGGATGGATCACAAGGTCAGGAAGTTGAAACCATCCTGACCAACATGGTGAAACCCCATCTCTTAAAAAAAAAAAAAGAAAGAAAAAAAAAAGAAAAGAAATTTTAGTTAGCTTCGGTTCTCTCATCTCAAGTCTTCAGTAGTTCTTTTCAGATGCTGAGGTACACTAACTAAGCACAAAAAGAAATCTAATTTGAAAAAAATCTAATTATTATTATTATTTTTAGACGGAGTTTTGCTCTTGTTGCCCAGGCTGGAGTGTAATGGCAAGATCTCGGCTCACTGCAACCTCTGCCTCCCAGGTTGAAACAATTCTACTGCCTCAGCCTCCCAAGTAGCTGGAATTACAGGCACATGCCAGCATGCCCGGCTAATTTTTATATTTTTAGTAGAGACGGGGTTTCAGTATGTTGGTCAAGCTAGTCTGGAACTCCTGACCTCATGATCCGCCCACCTTGGCCTCCCAAAGTGCTAGGATTACAGGTATGAGCCATGTGCCCGGCTAATTATTCTTTCAGGAGGTAGAAAACAGAAGTTTATGGGTCACAAGAAAAAGTCATTTTTCTGAAATAAATTGCAGCTTCCTTTTTTCCCCCCTGGAAAGTTATTTTCCTAACTGTTGCATTTAACTTTTAGTTCAAATGGCTTTCCCTCTGAACATAACCAAGTGATAAATGAGAAAAATGAGCAATGAGTGCCAGACACCAAGGAAATCTAGTCTGGCACTAAATTGTAACTGAAGCATATAAACAAACGATAGGCTGATTTTGCATGTGTCTGTTCTTACATTGCTCATAAAGAAATAAAGGAAGAAAGACTTTTCATGAAGCAAAATAGATAAGATCAATAAAGACAATCAGAGCCAGACAAACTGTGGGTGTGGTGACAGTTGTCATTGATGCCTCTTTCTGAAGGGGATGAGTTCTGGAACAAAACTGAGATGAGAAAACACAGGTAAAAGCTACCTTTCTGAATGTCACTCAGTATCTTAAGAATGTCCACGGATGTCTTGGCTACAGACATTCTCCAGGCCTTGCCCTAAAAATAAGCAAATAAAATAAAAGAAAATCTACTTTATTTTCTGGTCACTTCAGTAGATCACATACAAATACATAAAAACCGCAGCAGCACAAAAGACAATCAGGGAGGAGTTGGGCGGCTGAGCAATGAATCGTTAATGAGCATCATATGGGGCAGACATGAAAAACTCCGGTATGAACTCCTGGATATATGATCTATAAATACCAAAGAATATGCAACTCTCCCTAATAAACTTTCAGCTACACTATGATTAACAGATCCTTAGTCTCTTTTCGAGTTACTTACTATTTGAAAAAACATTTGGAAAACGTTAAACAGAACAAAAGTCTGAAAAATGGCCTAGAGAACAGAAGTCTAATAAAGAATCACTACCTTTCAGTGATTATTTAAAAAAAAAAAAAGTTTTTTTAAAGACAAGGAAAAAAAGGAGATGCTTTAATTAAAAGACATGATGTATGTAAAATGCTTAGTAAGAGCCTTGGCAATAAAAAATATTCAAATATTTTCATAACGGGAGCAGTTCAAGCTGGTAGTTAAGAATACAGACTACAGCATTAGAGAGTTTGAGCTGAGGTTCTGCTCGTTTCTAACAACCTCGGGAAGAAGGCATTTACCTTAATATTTTAGTTTTTGAACTTAGTATGTAAGGAGACAACAGTAGGAACTACTTTACAGCTTTGTTATCAACAGGAAGTAGATAAAGTATTTAACCTAACACCTATTGCATAGTAAATATTAGGTGTTTAAAAACAACATTTTCCAAAAGGAAAAAACATTATTGAAATAGACTGAGTGAAGTTGGGAGGGATCTAACCTTAGGGGTTTTAAAAATCCAACTATTGGCCAGGTATGGTGGCTCACGCCTGTAAGCCCAGCATTTTGGAAGGCCGAGGAGGAGGGATCACTCGAGGTCAGGAGTTTGAGACCAGCCTGCCCAACATGGTAAAACCCCCATCTCTACTAAAAATACATAAATTTGCCAGGTGTGGTGGTGCACGCCTGTGAGGCAGAAGAACTGCTTCAACACAGAAGGCATTGGTTGCAATGAGCCAAGATCGAGCCACTGTACTCCAGCCTGAGCGACAGAGCAAGACTCCATCTCAAAAAAGAAAAAAAAAGAAAACCTAACTACTGGGCACGGTGGGTGCATGCCTGTAATCCCAGCTACTTGGGAGGCTAAGACTAGGAGAGAACTTAAACTCAGGAGTTCAAGACCAGTCTGGGCAACATATCAACACCTGATCTCCTATACATAATACTGAAAAAGGAGAAAAATCAAAAATCAGTAAAAATCCAACTATCCTGGAAAAATCAAGTATTTGGTTCCCTATCTGCAAAGAAGTAAACTCTCTTAAAACCATTTCTAAGTTTCAATGTTCTAAGATTATACAGGTTTATATTGGTTCTTTAGTTGATATTACGATTTGACAACAATTATGTCCTATATAACAAAAAATACTGTTTATATTGCAAGGCATTATAGAAACCTTTCATGTACAACAACTACTTTAAGACACCCTCCAACCTGCAGCTCCCGGGTCATTCTGTGTGGGCTCAAGGAGCCACTCCAAGGCAGCCACAATTGTTTTTTATTTCCTAGTAGTAAATTTACCCAGGAATTCTAATACGAAGCCACCCTTGCAGTGAGAAAGATAGATCTTCCTATGTGTAAGTCCATCTTTTCTATCCTATTGATTAATAGCCATAAAAATGAGATTTACTTATATTTTACTTAATGAAAATCCCACCTCTTTAGAATGATCTGGCTCTTCTTGTAACGCCAATCGTGCCCATATGATGACTCTTTCTGCAGTTTTCTCAGCTTCAGCAGGAGGCAAAGACTTCAACAGAAGGAGACAGTCTTCACCCTATAAAAAGGGTTTGAAAGAAAGAAAAAACAGCTGGTATTCGCAAAGGACAGTGTGGACTTCCTTCTTTCCTTTCTACTTAAAGATGAAAATACATCATTTGGAAAAATAGACTATGGTTCAATGTTTTAATAATCTGAAAATCCATTTTTATTTAATTTTAAGTTCTGGGATACATGTGCAGAATGTGCAGGCTTGTTACATGTACCATGGTGGTTTGCTGAACCCATCAACCTATCATCCACGTTTTAAGCCCTGCATGCATCAGCTAACCATCCTGCTGCTGAAAATCCATTTTTAATGACAGCAAACAATCAAATAAATTTAAAATATAAAATATGATCCTAGGTACTGAAGATTTAATTCCTAGGCATTACTATGATTATAGAATTATATAAAAATAATGACACTTAAAAACACAAAAGGCTGGCACAGTAGCTTACACCAGTAATCCCAGCACTTTGGGAGGCTGAGGGAGGCAAATTACTTGAGGTCGGGAGTTTGAGACTAGCCTGGCCAACATGGTGAAACCCGGCTACTGCACTCTAGCCTGGGAAATGAAGTGAGACCCTGGCTCAAAAAAACAAACAAACAAAGAAGCCATATGAAATGAAAACATAAAACTTACAAACCTGTTCTCTATCAATCAGGTCAATAATTCTTAGACTGTAGATCTCATCATCAGACAACATAAATGCTTGGGCCACCTTTAAAGCGTCTTCTAAAGAAGATGGGACATCTTGTTTGAGAATGTATCTAACCACCCCCTGAAACAGACAATATGCACATTTCTTTGTTATGAAAACTCACAGAGAACCAAGAAATCATTTGCCCATAAGAGCAAAGTGGCCAAAAAATTAAAATAATGCAGCAGGTCAAGCACAGTGGGTCCTGCCTATAATCCTAACACTCTGGGAGTCCGATGCAGGTGAATCACAAGGTCAAGAGATCGAGACTATCCTGGCCAACATGGCGAAACCCTGTCTCTATTAAAAATACAAAAATTAGCTGGGTATGGTGGTGTGTGCCTGTAGTTCCAGCTACTCAGGAGGCTGAGGCAAGTTGAGTGAGCTGAGATCGCACCACTGTACTCCAGCCTGGCGACAGAGTGAGAGTCCGTGTCAAAAAAAAAAGGGGGTCAGCAAAAAACTAAATTGTATTGAAGATTAAAACACGATTTATATTCTGATCATTCCACAGTCCTGTCTTCTTTCTTCTTTAGCTTCTTCATTTTACTATTTGGTGTCTTTAATACTCTCATAAATAACTGAACACCTTATTAATACTATATCTAACAAAAGTAATGTAGTGAAAAAACCTGGCTCTACTAGCCTCCTAGAATATAAAATCCTCATTAAATTTCCCATGTTGCCCTAGAAATGAAAGGAAAGAGAAAAAAGACTCTTCAAAGAGTATACTTACCATTATTTCCTTGTTTAAGAGATTCACCTCTCTTATTCCATAGCCTCGTAAAAGTTTTTTCATCTCCATTAGCGTGTAACTTTCCTGTAATAACTTGACTCTGAAAGCAAATTTATCGATATTAACATGGATCATAAGGGACACAGTAAACAATATAAAAACATAAATGAATGTCAACTCAAAACACGTTTCTCCAAAGCACAAAATCATTGTTTGGTAGACTGTAATCTTACTTGGGATGGTCCATTTCCAGGTGCTGCTTCACCAGCTGCTCCACAGCTGCACTCCAAGGAACCACTGCTGCATACATGATCTTGAGCACTGCATCAAATATGAGCTATAAAGAGATGCACACATGGACAAGAAACAGCTCTCAGGTTTATGATGCATGTAAGTGAATAGCACAGTTTAACGAGCAGAGCTCTTACATCAACCATATGGTAGTTTGAAAATATTTCATCCACTCACTGGAAAACCATATAGTTCTTCAGTTTTCATATACAGAGAACAATTTGACTATTTAGAAAAATTCAGAAGAGTATTTTGTCTATTGTAAGCTAAAAATACAACTTTATTGCTTTCTAGGGTCTCGACGATGTCTGGGATTTTTTTTTTTTTTTTCCCAGGCAGGGTTGGATTCCCACTGCCCAGGCTGGAGTGCAGTGGTGCAATTATGGCTCAGTAGAGCCTCAACTTAAGGGACTCAGGTGATCCTCCCACCTCAGCCTCCCAAGTAGCTAGGACTACTGTTGTGCACCAACACACCCAGCTAATTTTTGTATTTTTTTGTAAAGATAGGGTTTTGCCATGGTGCCCAGGCAGGTCCCAAACTCCTGAGCTCAGGCGATCTGTCAGCCTTGGCTTCCAAAAGTGCTCGGATTACAGGTATAAGCCATTGTGTCCAGCCTCGGTCTCTGGTTTAAAAGCAGTTTTCGTGGCCGGGTACGGTGGCTCAAGCCTGTAATCCCAGCACTTTGGGAGGCCGAGGCGGGTGGATCACGAGGTCAAGAGATCAAGACCAACATGGTGAAACCCCGTCTCTACTAAAAATACTAAAAATTAGCTGAGCATGGTGGAGTGTGCCTGTAATCCCAGCTACTCAGGAGGCTGAGGCAGGAGAATTGCCTGAACCCAGGAGGCAGAGGTTGCGGTGAGCCAAGATCGCGCCGTTGCACTCCAGCCTGGGCAACAAGAGCGAAACTCCGTCTCAAAAAAAAAAAAAAAGCAGTTTTCATTATTTTATTTATGTTTTATTGTGGTAACTAATAACAGTGCCAAGTTAAAATAAAGGCACATTACGACATATTTAAAAATGTCTCACATTGCAGGGAGTAACTGAAAAAGAAAAGTCAAGTCTCCATGTTTGCATAACCACAGAAAAGCCTGGAAAGATATGCATGCAACTGTGCATGGAGGTTCTCCTAGGGGTAGAAATGAGAAAACATTCACTTTTTATTTTCTGAAATTAAATAAAACAGATACTTTAGGAGGAGAAAGAGGGCAAGATCACTTGAGCCCAGGAGTTCGAGACCAGCCTGGGAAGCACTGGGAAACCCTGTCTCTACAAAAAATACAAAAATTAGCCAGTTGTAGTGGCACATGCCTATGGTCCCAACTACTCAGAAGGCTGAGGTGGGAGGATCCCTTCAGCCAGGGAGGTTGAGGCTGCAGTGAGCCATGACCATGTCACTATACTCCAGCCTGGGCAACAGAGCCAGACCCCATCTCAAACAAAAACAAGTATGTGTCACTTTTATGAAGAGAAAAAAGCTTTCAGAAAAGATCTAATGCTCAAAAGCAAAACGCAAATGATCACTATTTACTTACATCAGTGTCAGATAAACACCCTATTACTGCCATGGCCTTTGCTTCCCATGCTGTTTCAAAGAGTGATGTGGACTTTGATATGGACTTTGAGCTGCATCTCTTCAGTAAATCCTAAAAAGGGATAAAGATGTATGTTTTTAAAAAATTAATGCCACATACAGCTAGATACAGATAGATGGTTTTGATAGATGAGTTTAAAAAAAAAAACCCTAAAATTCTAATTAGTCATGAATGTTGAACAATGGTCTAAAAATATAAAAGTGCCAAAACATTAGCCTTTAGTTTTATATGGTACAGAAAATTTAAGAATGAAAACATTCTTGAAGAATCTACAAATAAGATTATCGTAGCACATTAATAATGTCCACAGAAAATAACTGCTAATAGTTACTGAGCTCATGCTGCTATGATCTCACAATAGCCCTTTGAAGAAAGTATTGTGAAAGGAAAATCTTTTGGGCCCCCAAAATCACTAAGGAAAACCTTGGGCTGGAAACCGCTTAGGGCAAACCTGCCTCTCATTCTATCAATGTTACTCCTCTTTTCACTGAGATAGCTGTGTATCTGACTGCCTTCTCTGGAAAGGCTAATCAGAAACTCACAAGAATGTGACCGTTTACGTATTACCTATCTGTGAACTGGAAGCTGCCCTAACTTGTTGTCTTCCTGCCTTTGCTTCAAGTTGTCCCACCTTTCCAGACCAAACCAATGTACTTCTTACATTTGCTGATTGATGTCTCATGTACCCCTAAAATGTATAAAACCAAGCTGTGCTCAGAACATCTTGGGCACATGTCATCAGGACTTCCTGAGGCTGTGTCATGGGTGTGTCCTCAACCTCAGCAAAATAAACTTTCTAAATTAACTGAGACCTGTCTCAATTTTCTGAGTTTATAGTCCTAATAAGTCACCTTTTGCTGAAGAGGGTTAGTCGCACAATTAACCCACATCCTTAACCAATTCAATATGCTGCATGAGTCCGACTGATAAAGCATATTACACTCCTTAAAGAGTTAGATATTTACTACAGTGCTACACCACATAGATCCAAGAAATAAGACTAGATCTAAAGGAAAAGTTACCTCTATGTACAGCAAGAGAAGCTCCTCCTCCTGCAAGTCATGTTCCCTCATGTAAACTCTTATAAACTTCTCAAGGACAGAGGGAATAAGCTCCGGGGCCAGCACTTTATCAAACATTCGGAATACTATGCTGGTTGTATTTTCCTGGATGCCAAAACAAAGAGGGCATAAATATAGACTCTACCCATAATTTGATATACAAAATAATTATTTTGACCTTGGACTTTACCTTCTCAAAATCAGATAGGGCTAATTTGCAGTTGTATTTCCTATGCAACATGATCAACTCTCGCAAGTTATTTACCAAAGTCCTTAGCTGACATACTTCCTCTGTGTTCTGATAATCCTTCTAAAACAAAAGTGTTAAAGTTGTTACGGATATAAAAGAAAAGCGTGAGAGGGAAATGGAATCAGAATTCTTTCAGATAAAATAAGAAATGACCCTGGATATGTACATAAGAGAAAATCTGCAATTTTAAACCAACTTATGCTCTAAATTTAGTAGAATTTAAACTAAATTAGTACAGATCAGAATCTGAAATTTTCTGTCTTTTAAAAAAAATTAGAAAAATTAAGAATATTGGCATAATATTTTTTCAGAATCCAAGTATACACAGTACACAGCATCATTTAGCTAGTGCCCAGTATCCCATCTATATACAGAGATTACATATTACAACCAGATATAAAGGCATAACATTTCCTAAAATTATATATGAGGAACACAACCTTCAGTATTGATAAAAGTTAACCAACAGGGAGCAGATAAAAACAATGTTTTACAGCAAGAGGAAAAAGCTCTTATATAGAAAAGTTGACTTGATAGATACAACCTTTGAAAACTAATACTAGGCCAGGTTAGGTGGCTCAAGCCTGTAATCCTAGCACTTTGGGAGGCCGAAGAGGGCGGATCACCTGAGGTCAGGAATGCAAGACCAGTCTGGCGAACATGGTGAAATCCTGTCTCTACTAAAAATAGAAAAATTATCCAGATGTAGTGGCACACACCTGTAATCCCAGCTACTTGGGAGGCTGAGGCAGAACTGCTTGAACCCAGGAGTGGGAGGTTGCAGTGAGCCAAGATCGTGCCACTGTACTCCAGCCTGGGCAACAGAGCAAGACTGTCTCAAAAAAGAAAAGATTAATTTTTTTCTTTTTTTTTGGAGATGGGAGTCATTCTCGGCTCACTGAAACCTCTGCCTACCAGGTTCAAGCAATTCTTTTGCTGCAAGCTCTCAAATAGCTGGGACTACAGGCACCTACCACCATGCATATTTTTTTTTTTTGTATTTTTACCAGAGACAAGGTTTTACCATGTTGATCAGGCTGGTCTCGAACTCTTGACCTCAAATGATCCCGCCTTGGCTTCCCACAGTGCTGGGATTACAGGCATGAGCCACAGTGCCAAGCCAAGAGTTATTTTTCAAAGGACTGTCAAATGCTGCTAAGGCAGAAAATCCCAATTATACTACTTAGCAGAATATTTACATAGTTCACCTTCTGGTTGGTTCAAGAGAGAAAAAGTGCTCATTAAAATAGGTTGAGGGGGGCCAGACGCAATGGCTCACACCTATAATCCCAGCACTTTTCAAGACCCATGAGGGTGAATAATTTGAGGTCAGGAGTTTGAAGAACAGTCTGACCAACTTGTTAAAACCCTGACTCTACTAAAACTCCAAAAAAATTAGCCAGAAGTGGTGGCGGGTACCTGTAGTCCCAGCTATGTGGGAGGCTGAGACAGAATTGTTTGAACCCAGGAAGTGGTGGTTGCAGTGAGCTGAGATTGCACCACTGTACTCCAGCCTGGGCGACAGGGTGAGACTCCATCTCAAACAACCAAACAAAAAATGGGTTGCGGGGGCTGCGCACCATAGTTCACACCTATAATCCCAGCACTTTGGGAGGCCCAGGTGGGTGGATCGCTTAGCCCGGGAGTTCAAGACCAGCCTTGGCAACATGGCAAAACCTTGTCTTTACGAAAAACACAAAAATCAGTCAGGCATGGTGATGCACACAGGTTAGTCCCAGCTACTTAGGAGGCTGAGGTGGGAAGATTACTTGAGCCCAGGAAGTTGAGGGTGCAGTGAGCTGGAATGTCGCACCACTATATTCCAGCCTGGACAACAGAGTGAGACCTTGTTTCAGAAATAAATAAATAAATAAAATAGGTTGAAGTTGTAACACAAATATCAGAAAGAAAAAAAAAAAAACAATTTTCTTTCATGTGGATTTGAAAGGCACAAAACAAAGGAACAAAAAAACAGAAAGTTTAAGAAGATGATGTATTTCCAGATACTTCATATATATGCAGACAAACCCTTTCAGGTAAATTGACTGTTTGATTACTAAAAATCTGCTTTCCACATCATACCAAGGAAATCCAACGCCAAGAAGATGCCAATCCCAACTCATCTGGTTTTTCTACTGTGAAAAATAGCTCTGCCAACTGAAGTCCATTTTCTGGCCAATTTGCCTTTAAAAAATATTACAGACAGTTCAGAACAATGTTTTATGCTGTTGGAAATGTGAAAAATGCCTTTTTACTGTTAATTAAATCAGCATTACCTTATCAGTTAATTCAAGGTTCCTGGCTGCTTGTTCCAACCATTTTGCTAGAATTATCTGAAACAGATTATTTAAAAACAAAATTCTTAATGGATAATCACTGATGTAACTAAAAACCTCCATGATTTTCTTTTATTCCTTTAGAAATTTATTTTGTCCATAAATGTCTTATCTACAATTGTCTTTTGTGTGTGTGTGTGTGGGTACACAGCAGATGTACATACTTGTGGAGTATATGAGATGTGTTAATACAGGCATGATATGTGAAATAATCACATCATGGAAAATAGGGTATCCATCCCCTTTGTGTTACAAACAATCCAATTACACTCTTTTAGTTTTTTTTTTTTTTGAAACAGAGTCTTCCTCTGTTTCTCAGGCTGGAGTGCAGTGGTTCAATTTTGGCTCACTGCATCTTCCCCCTCCCAGGTTCAAGTGATTCTTCTGCCTCAGCCTCCCAAGTAGCTGGGACTACAGGTGCTCGCCACCATTCTCGGATAATTTTTGTATTTTATCAGAGACGAGGTTTCACCACATTGGCCAGGCTGGTCTCAAACTCCTGACCTTGTGATCCGCCTGCCTTGGCCTCCCAAAGTGCTAGGATTACAGGCATGAGCCACTGCACCTAGCCTCTTTTAGTTATTTTTAAATGTAGAATTTTTTTTCCCCTTTTCCAGTAATGGCTATAAGCAATAAATGTAGAATTAAGTTATTGGCTATAGTCACTCTATTGTGCAATCAAAGAGCATGTCTTATTCATTCCTTTTTTTTTTTTTTAAAGATACAGAGTTTCACTTGTGCTCCTTCACAATGGCTCAATCTCGGCTCACTGCAACCTCCTGGGTTCAAGCAATTCTCCTGCCTCAGACTCCCAAGTAGCTGGGATAATAGGTGCATGCCACCACACCCGGCTAATTCTCATATTTTTAGTAGAGACAGGGTTTCACTATGTAGGTCAGGTTGGTTACAAACACCTGGCCTCAGGTGATCCACCCAGCTCAGCCTCCCAAAGTGATGGGATTACAGGTATGAGCCACCACACCCAGCTTCATTCTTTCTAAATATTTATTTTATAGCCATTAACCATACCCACTTCTGCCTGATCACCCCACAACCCTTGCAAGCCTCTGGTAACCATCCTTCTACTCTCTGTCCATGAGTTCAACTGTTTTGATTTTTAGATCCCACAAATAGGTGAGAACATACAATGTTTTTCTATGTCTGGCTTATTTCACTTAACATAATAATCTCCAGTTCCATCCACGTTGTTGCAAATGACAGAATCTCATTCTGAACCACCATGATTGTCTTTTAAGAGACAATTTAATTAATACTGGTGTAAGTTAACTAACTGTTCAAATAGCTGGTGTTAACGTGACTTAATCTTCAATGACCTAATGTAAAATATGAAATAAAGTCCTCAAGAGTGGAAATACTTAAGACAACTCACCTGTCCTTCAGGCACAGTCCTTCTTACAAATGGAATAACATCATTTTTAAACCATGGGCACAGCTTTTGCAAACAGACTGGTGCAGAAATTGAGTTAAGCAAGCTCTCCAGCATTTTGACATCAAATCTGCTTTCAAAGTTTGCCTAAATTGTAAGGAGCGAGAAATTAATATCTGACAAATTTAAACCAAAAGCCTCCCAAATGTTTGACAAAGACGATTTAGGAAGTGATTTTAAGGAATAGCTTACTGATTTAATAATGAGCGCTAAAGGAGATTTACACTATGCAAATGATTCTAGTTGGGAGCTGTGCAGTGCATGAAACGTCATGGCACTGAGTGCCAAATAATTTATCATGTTGCAGAGGAACCAGCAAAGAGAGTATTCTAAGGAAAACTTAACTGGAAGTGACAGTAGGAATTCTAACAAGCAATGCGGCCATTAATGGCATCATGACAAGTCATGACTTTTTGGATCTAATGTTCTAGGCCAACCTTAAAGGGATAAGAGACAAGCAATTTTAAGGGGAAATCTTTTCCTACAATCTGAGCTGCAGTAGCAACATCTTCTCCACCAGTGCTACATTAGAAAGCCCACTAATAGGCCGGGCGCAGTGGCTCACACCTGTAATCCTAGCACTCTGGGAGGCCGAGGTGGGTGGATCACCTGAGGTCAGGAGTTCAAGACCAGCCTGGCCATCATGGTGAAACCCCAAATTTAAAAAAAAAAAAAAGTCCACTAATAAATCACATAATAGTATGTTGCCTTTTGAGCTAAGATTAGGAGTTAGATGACTCTTTTTTGGTTAACTTTTATTTGAAGTTCAGCGGTATAAGTGTAGGTTTGTTATGTAAGTGAACTTGTGTCAAGAAAGATAGTTGTACAAATTATTTCATCACCCAGCAATTAAGCCTATTAACCAATTAGGTATTTTTCCTGATCCTTTCTCTGCTCCCACCCTCCACTCTCAGAAAGACACCAGTGTGTGCTGTTTCCCTCTATGTGTCCATGTGTTCTTATCATTTAGCTCCCAAAAATCTAGACTCTTAATGATTGGATAAAATAAGGTTATACTGTATCCTCACAGTACATAGTACTTCTTCTGATTTAATATCACTAGAGGACAATTTTCCCTGGGAAAAGTCTCTTTTCTTTTCTTTTTTCTGAGACAGAGTGCCATTCTGTCATCCAGGCTGGAGTGCCATGGCATGACCTTTGCTCACTGCAACCTCCACTTCCCAGGTTTAAGAAATTCTCGCCGGGCGCGGTGGCTCAAGCCTATAATCCTAGCACTTTGGCAGGCCGAGGTGGGTGGATCACGAGGTCGAGAGTTCGAGACCATCCTGGTCGACATGGTGAAACCCCATCTCTACTAAAAATACAAAAAATCAGCTGGGCATGGTGGCGTGTGCCTGTAATCCCAGCTCCTCAGGAGGCTGAGGCAGGAGAATTGCCTGAACCCAGGAGGAGGAGGTTGCGGTGAGCCGAGATCGCGCCATTGCACTCCAGCCTGGGTAACAAGAGCGAAACTCCGTCTCAAAAAAAAAAAAAAAAAAAAAAGAAATTCTCCTGCCTCAGCCTCCCAAGTAGCTGGGACTACAGGAACATGCCACCATGCCCAGCTAATTTTTGTATTTTTGGAAGAGACAGTGTTCACCATGTTGGCCAGGCTGGTCTCAAACTCCCGACCTTAAGTGATCCACCTACCTTGGTCTCCCAAAGTGCTGAGATTACAGGAGTGAGCCAATGTGTCTGGCCAATGGGCAAAGTCTTTTTTATCCCCTTGCCCTTTGCAAACAAAAGCAAGTCATATTTTAGGAACCAATCAAAAAACACCTCATCACCCAGTCGCACTTGTGCTCTGTTAGCTTCCAACATTGATTCAATCACCTAACTCAGGAGCTACAAAGCTGTCAAGGAAAAACTGTGAAACATGTTACCCGATGTCGAAGCCAAAGGTACTGTGCACAAACAAGGTTTCCTTCTCTTAGCTGTAAAAAAATATCTTTAAGTTCATCTTCATTATTTAAAAATTCAATCCAAGAACTGCCACTGCATAGACAAAGAAGGGGAAAAAGTTAGTTTAAAAAAAATTAAGGTTATACCTTTTAAGTGCTTATCTTTATATGCATTTTAATTAGTTTTGTTCTTCATAAAGTTAAAAAGAGTGCAGAGTACATTTCCTTCTTATCTTAGACCCTACAACTCCTGACATCTTCCCCAGAGCAATGCAGCTTTTTGTAGGGCCTTCCTCAGATACTCACTACATGTAGAAATTTTTTTTTTTTTTTTTGAGACGGAGTTTCGCTCTTGTTACCCAGGCTGGAGTGCAATGGCGCGATCTCGGTTCACCGCAAACTCCGCCTCCTGGGCTCAGGCAATTCTCCTGCCTCAGCCTCCTGAGTAGCTGGGATTACAGGCATGCACCACCATGCCCAGCTAGTTTTTTGTATTTTTGGTAGAGACGGGGTTTCACCATCTTGACCAGGATGGTCTCGATCTCTCGACCTCGTGATCCACCCGCCTCGGCCTCCCAAAGTGCTGGGATTACAGGCTTGAGCCACCGCGCCCGGCGAAATAATTATTTTTTATTCTTGTTTTTGCTTTTTGAAGATGTTATCTCACTTTGTTGCTCAGGCTGGAATTGAATTTCTGGGCTCAAGCAATCCTCCCATCTCAGCCTCCTGAATAGATGGGATTACAGGCATTTTTATTGTATTTTATTTTTTTGAGATGAAGTCTCACTTTGTGGCCCAGGCTACAGTGAAGTGGAGTGAATCTCAGCTTACTGCAACCTTTATCTCATTGGTTCGAGAAATTCTCATGCCTCAGCCTCCCAAGTAGCTGGAATTACAAGCATGAGCCACGATTGGCATTATAAAAAGAGTCAGATCATTCTAAAGAGGTGAGATTTTCACTAAGTAAAATATAAGTAAATCCAATTTTTATGGCTATTAATCAATAGGATGGAAAAGATGAACTTACATATATGAAGATCTACCTCTCTCACTGCTAGGGTGGTCTAGTGAAAAAAGTTCTTGGTAAATTTACTTCTAGAAAGACAAACGATTAGGGCTGCCTTGGAGCAGCTTCTTGAGCTCACACAGAATGACCTGGGAGCTGCGGGTTACAGGGTGTCTTGGAACAGCTGTTGTAGACGAAATTGTTCTATAATGCCTTGCAATATAAACTATGTTTTGTATTATATAGGACAGAATTATTACTGTTAAATAGTAATGTCAGCTACAGAATCCATATAAATCTATATAATCTTAGATATCTTCAAACTTAGAAATGGTTTTCCTTTTTTTTTTGGTCTCTAAGATAGAGTCTCACCCTGTCCCCCAGGTTGGAGTGCAATAGCATGATCTTGGCTCACTGCAACCTCAGCCTCCCAGGTTCAAGTGATTCTCCTGCCTCAGCCTTCCCTGAATAGCTGAGATTACAGGTGCATGGAAATTTCTGTATCTTTAGCAGAGTCAGGGTTTTACCATGTTGGCCACACTGGTCTCGAATTCCTGACCTTGTGATCCACCCACCTAGGCCTCCAAAAGTGCTGGATTACAGGTGTGAGCTACACGCCCAGCCACAACTTAGAATTATTATTATTATTTTTTTTTTGACACAGAGTCTTGTTCTGTTGCCCAGGCCGGAGTGCAATGGCATGATCTCAGCTCACAGCAACTTCCACTTTCCAGGTTCAGGCATTCTCCAGCCTCAGCCTCTTGAGTAGCTGGGACTGCAGGTGCACACCACCATGCCCTGATAATTTTTGTATTTTTAGTAGAGATGGGGGTTTCACTATGTTGGCCACACTGGTCTCAAACTCCTGACATCGTAATCTGCCCACCTCAGCCTCCCAAAGTGCTGGGATTACAGGCGTGAGCCACTGCACCCAGCCAGAAATGGTTTTAAGAGAGTTTACTTCTTTGAAGATAAGGAACCAAATACTTGATTTATCCAGAATGGCTAGATTTTTACTGAGCCTAAGAAGTTGGGGCTGCCGTGGGCTATGATTGTGCCACCGTACTCTAACCTGGGTAACAGAGCAAGACCCTGTCTCAAAAAAAAGGAATGACAACAAGGATGTTCTGCCAGTTTTGTTGCTGGAAAGACAGTATTTTCCATCACTCAACACCCCCCCAACAGAAACACAAATCACGAAGAGGAATGCTATAGCTTTTATGACATTCGAAATTTCTATGCAACTTATAATCTTAAAAAAAAATTGTTTTGTTTTGAGATCAGGTCTTGTGCTACCGCCCAGGCTGGTGTGCATTGGTGTGATCTCGCTCATTGGAACCTCCACCTCCCGAGTGAAAGCAACTCTACTGTCTCAGCGTCCCTAGTAACTGAGATTACAGGTGTTTACCACCACGCCTGGCTCATTTTTGCATTTTAGTAGAGACGAAATTTCGCCATGTTGCCAGGCTGGTCTCGAACTCCTGATCTCAGCTGATACACCCGCCTCTGCCTCTCAAAGTCCTGGGATCACAGGTGTGAGACACTATGCCTGGCCTAAAAAATTTTAACAGTGAATATACACACCTGAATTTTTCTGGTCCAAATGCTCCATAAAAGGTAGTCAATTTTGCATGAGCTCTTAGCACCTGAAGAAAAAATAATTTAATAATCTGAATTTATATGCAATAATATTGAAATTTAAAAAACACTAAAAATTAATCATTACATTTCACATGTGAATACACATTGACATTTTATCTCACATCACAACTCAATTCCCACAGGACTTCCTTTATTTAACACACACACACACACACACACACACACATACACATATACATACACACAAAACACGAGACTAAAAATTTCCAGTTACATCCAATTATAAAAGCACACACACATTAATTATAGGTACTCTTGGCCAGGCGTGGTGGCTCATGCCTATAATCCCAGCACTTTGGGAGGATGAGGAGGGTGGATCACTAGGTCACGAGATCGAGACCATCCTGGTCAACATGGTGAAACCCCGTCTCTACCAAAAATACAAAAATTAGCTGGGCATGGTGGCTCGCGCCTGTAGTCCCAGCTACTCAGGAGGCTGAGGCAGGAGAATTGCTTGGACCCAGGAGGCGGAGGTTGCGGTGAGCCGAGATCGTGCCACTGCACTCCAGTGTGGGTAACAAGAGCGAAACTCTGTCTCAAAAAAAAAAAAAAATTATAGGTATTCTTTTTTTTTTTTTTAGACAGAGTTTCACTTTTGTAGCCAGGCTGGAGTGCAGTGGCGCAATCTCAACTCACTGTAACCTCTGCCTCCCAAGTTCAAGTTATTCTCCTGCCTCAGCCACCAAGCAGCTGGAATGACAGGCACCTGCCACCACTCCCATTTAATTTTTGTATTTTTGGTAGAGACGGGGTTTCACCATGTTGGCCAGGCTGGTCTCGAACTCCTGACCTCAGGTGATCCGCCCACCTCAGCCTCCCAAAGTGCTGGGATTACAAGTGTGAGCCACCAAGCCCAGACTATAGGTACTCTTTAAAATCAGTTTTCCCACTGACTTCTAAGTTCTTATGGCCAAATCCAGCTGGATTACAATATTACTTTAAGAATTTAAATATCTATATGCACACATGCACGCACACATGTATTCTGGCATCATCATAATCATCATCACAGTTTATCTTCATTTCAATGTTTAGCAGGTACCAGGTACTATGCACAACAGTATATAGGAATTATTTCCTTTGATCCCAAAATGACCTTATAAAGTATGTACCTATTACGATTTTGTAGATAAGAAAACTAAGGTATTAAAATAACTTGCTCTTGATAAAATATGGGCCTATCTTGAATAGAAAATATATTATAAAGGTATATTCACCCACATATTAACCTATACATCTAATGAAATTACCTCTTTCAAGCCATCAGAATAAATAAGAAGAGTTTTATCTTCTTTCTTCAAAAGCTAAGAATAATAAGAAATACAGTTAGAAGAAAATCTCATATGTTAGCTATTTCCTAAAAGATGGATTTTCTGTGAATAAAAAAAAATTTTTTTTTTTTGAGATGGAGTTTTGCTCTAGTTGTCCACGCTGGGGTGCAATGGTGCAATCTCAGCTCACTTCAGCCTCTACCACCTGGGTTCAAGCGATTTCCCTGCCTCAGCCTCCCAAGTAGCTGAGATTACAGGCGCCCACCACCACATCCAGCAAAAACAAAAAAAAAATTTAACAAATTGCATTTAAGTGTGAAATGAATATTAAAGTATAAAGAAGTGACTTTTTTAAAAAAGTAATGCTTTTGGCTGGGGGCGGTGGCTCATGCCTGTAATCCAAGCACTTTGCGAGCCTGAGGCAAGTGGATTGCCTGACCTCAGGAGTTCTAGATTACTCTGGGCAACACGGTGAAACCCTGTCTCTACTAAAATACAAAAAAATTAGCCAGGCATGGTGGCACACGCCTGTAGTGTCAGCTACTAAGGAGGCTGAGGCATGAGAATCCCTTGAACCCAGGAGGCTGAGCTTGCCGTGAGCTGAAATGGTGCCACTGCACTCCAGCTTGGGGTACAACATGTGACTCCATCTCAAATAAAAAAGAATAAACAAAAATAAATAAATAGCAACAATACTCATAGGTCATTGCAAAATGGCATTATTTGCACAAAAACTGCATGTAAAAAAAGGTCCATGACAGGAAAAGAAACGATTTTTTATTTTATCTTTATTATTATTATTATTATTATTTTGAGACAGGGTCTTGCTCTGTCATCCTGGCTGAAGTGCAGTGATAGAATCTCCACTCACTGCAACCTCTGTCTCATGGGTTCAAGCAATTCTCCTGCCTCAGCCTTCCAAGTAGCTGGGATTACAAGCACACGCCACCATGTCCAGCTAATTTTTTTTTCATATTTTTAGTAGAGGTGGGGTTTCACCATATTGGCCAGGCTGCTCTCGAACTCCTGACCTCAAGTGATCTGCTTGCCTGGGCCTCCCAAAGTGCTGGGATTACAGGCATGAGCCCAGCAAAGAATCAATTTTTTAAAAATTATTTCTTACATATAAGACAAACTAATATACGCAAACAGTATCAAAACTTATCCTCTGGCCAGGTGAGATGGCTCATGCCTGTAATCCCAGCACTTTTGAGAGGCCGAAGCAGGCAGATCACAAGGTCAGGAGTTTGAGACCAGCCTGGTCAACATAGTGAAACCCTATCTCTACTAAAAATACAAACAATTAGCTGGGCATGGTGGCGCATACCTGTAGTCCCAGCTACTTGAGAGGCTGAGGCAGGAGAATCACTTGAACCCAGGATGGGGAGGTTGTGGTGAGCTGAAATCACGTCACTGCACTCCAACCTAGGTGACAGAGCAAGACTCCATCTCAAAAAAGAACTTACCCTCCCACCTCACATCCATTAGTGCTGGGATTACAGCCACCGCACTTGGCCCAATATCTCAACACTTGAGAGTCTGAGGCAGGAGGATTGCTTGAGCCCAAGAGTTTGAGGCTGCAATGCATTACCATTACACTCTATCCTGGGTGAGAGCAAAACTTTGTCTCAAAAACAAAAAGTATTAGCAAAGATGTGGAGAAAATGGAACATTCATGCAGTGTGGCTGAATATGTGAAATGGCACAGTCACTGTGGAAACTAATACGGTTCCTTAAAAAATTAAAGAGAGAATTAGGGCTCGATGTGGTGGCTCATGCCTGATATTCCAGCACTTTGGGAGGCCAAGGTGGGTGGCAGATCACCTGAGGTAAGGAGTTCCAGACCAGCCTGGCCAACATGGTGAAACCCTGTCTCCACTAAAACTGCAAAAATTAGCTGGACGTGGTGGCACACCTCTATAATCCCAGCTACTCGGGAGGCTAAGGGGAGAGAATCACTTGAGCTGGGCAGTGGTGAGTGGGAGGGGCAGAGGTTGTAGTGAACCAAGATCACGCCACTGCACTCTAGCCTGGGCAACAGTGAGAGTCTGTCTCAAAAAAAGAGAATCAGGATTTGACCTAACATTTCCACTTCTGGGTATTTACTCCAAAGAACTGAAAGAGGGACTCGAATAGACATCTGTATACTCATGTTCATAGCAGCATTATGCATAGCAGCAAAAATGTGAAAATAAGAAGTCAGGGTTAGGGTCAGAGTCAGGGACCATGGATAAACAAAAAGGAAAGAAATTCTGTCATTTGCAACATAAATGAACCTAGAAGATATTATGCTAAGTGAAGTAAGTGTTACAAAAGTACTGTATGAGTCCATATAATATAAAGTACTTATAGTAGTCAAAATTATATACATAGACAGCAAATGGTTTGCCACGGCCTGAGGAGACCGGGAAATGGGAAGTCAGTGTTTAGAGTTTCAGTTTCATAAAGATGAAAAGAGTTGGGGAGTTGGATGATGATTGCATGTGATTATAAATGTATTTAACACAACTAAATTTTAAAATGGTTAAGATACGCAGGATGCAGTGGCTCATGCCTATTATCATGGCACGTTGGGAGGCCGAGACAGGAAGCTCATTTGCAGTCAGGAATTTGAGACCAGCCTGACTGACGTGGTGAAACCTTGTCTCTACTAAAATACAAAAATTAACCAGGTGTGGTGGTGGGCACCTATAAACTCAGCTACTTGGGAGGCTGAGGCAGGAGAATCACTTGAACCCAGGAGGTGGAGGCTGCAGTGAGCAGAGATCACGCCACTGCACTCCAGCCTGGGCAACAGTGTGAGACTCTCTCTCAAAAATAAAATAAAATAATTTTTTTATTTTTTAAAAAAAAGGTTAAGATGGTAAATTTCATGTTATTTTTTTTTTTAACAAAACAAAAACAAAATTGGGAGAAAAAGTAGAAATAACCCAAATGTCCATCAATTGATAAATGGAGAAACAAAATGTGGTATATCCATAAAATAGGATATTTGGCAATAAAAAGAAATATAGCACTGACACATGCCACAGCATGAATGAACCCTGAAAATATTATGCTAAGTGAAAGAAATCAGACATGAAGGACACATACATGACTCCACTTATTTGAACTGTCCAGAACAGGCAAATCTAGAGAGACAGGAAGTAAATTAGTGGTTTCCTGAAGCTGGGGGACTGTGGGAATGGGAAATGACTATTAATGGCATAGAAGTTCTCTTTTTTTTCTTTTTCTTTTTTCATAGAGTCTCTCTCTGTCACCCAAGCTGGAGTGCAGTGGCAAAGCTTCAGCTCACGGCAATCCCTGCCTCCCAGGTTCAAGAGATTCTCTTGCCACAGCCTACTGAGTAGCTAGAAGTACAGAAGGACACCACCACACCCGGCTAATTTTTATATTTTTAGTAGACAAGTGGTTTCACCGTATTGTACAGACTGGTCTCGAACTCCTGACCTAAGGTGACCTGCCCACCTCTGCCTCCCTAACTACTGGAATTATAGGCATGACCCACAGCGCCCAACCATTTAAACTTTTTAATTTGATTTTTTTCTTTTTTTGTGAGACGGAATCTCACTCTGTCGTCAGGCTGGAATACAATGGCACGATCTCAGCTCATTGCAACCTCCACCTTCCGGGTTCAAGCGATTCTCCTGCCTCAACTCTCGAGTAGCTAAGACTACATGCACATGCCACCATGCCCAGCTAATTTTTGTATTTTTAGTAGAGGCGGGGTTTTACCATTTTGGTCAGGATGGTCTCGATCTCTTGACCTTGCAATCCACCCGCCTTGGCCTCCCAAAATGTTGGGATTACAAGCATGAGCCACCGCACCCAGTCATTTTAATTTAACTTTTTATTTTGTTTTGTTTTGGAGACAAAGTCTCAGGCTGTCACCCAGGCTGGAGTGCAGTGGAGTGATCTTGGCTCACTGCAACCTCGGCCTCCTGGGTTCAAGCAATTCTCCTGCCTCACCCTCCCAAGTAGCTGGGATTACAGGTGTGCACTACCACGTCTGGCTGATTATTGTATTTTTAGTAGAGACAGAGTCTCACCATGTTGGCCAGGCTGGTCTTGAACTCCTCCTTAACTCAGGTGATCCACCCGCGATGGCCTCCCAAATTGCTGCGATTACAGGTCTGAGCCACTGAACTCAGCCCTAAGTTCATTATTTCAGAAAAAGTCTCGCTCTGTCACCCAGACTGGAGTGCAGTGGTGCAATTTCAGCTCACCACAACCTCTGTCTCCCAGCTTCAAGCGATTCTCATTGCCTAAGCCTCCCAAATAAAGCAGGAACTACAGGTGCATGCCACCAAACCCAGTTAATTTTTATATTTTTAGTAGAGATGGGATTTTACCATGTCAGCCAGGCTGGTCTCAAACTCCTGACCTCAGGTAATTCACCCACCTTGGCCTCCCAAAGTGCTGGGATTAAGGTGGGGGCCACCGCATCTGGCCTGAGATAGAGGTTCTTTTTTAGAGAGGTTTAAAAGTTCTATAACTGATGATGATGCTTGCACAACTCAATGGATATATTAAAAACCACTGAACTGTATACTTTAAATAGGTAAATTGTACAGGATATGAATTATCTCCATAAAGCTGTTACAAAAACGTTTTTATTAATGACACACACAGAGGATAGGAGGAAAAAATATTTTTGAGGTGGTAGAATTCTGAGAGATTAAAGCAAATTATCCCCACCAAAAAAAACCACCCACTCCAAAATACAAAAAAATGAACCTACCCTGGTTTTGGCATAATTCAGCATCTCTTGAGTGGTTTCATAGGTTATCCACTGAGCCTTCAGGCAGTAATTCACCACAAATTCATCATCCTGTTTCACAAATGCCAGACACAGTAAGGCAACCTAACGTTGATCAACACATCAATCTCAGTATTCCAGTATATGACAAGGAAAACATACCTGGATTTTATGTAGATTTTCCTTAGCATCGTCTATAAGTTGTTGCCATTCAGTCTCTTCATTGGCATCCACGGAACGCAAAGCCAGTTTCTCTAATATATGATTTGACTTGACCTTGTAAACAGGCTGTAATATAAACATGCCACATGAAGCAATTTGAAGTACAATAATACCAGAGGATGGCTTATTCTCACAGTAAGCTGAGTAAGACAAACTACTATGAAAAAGGTGAATCCTCATACACTCCAGGAATAAGATTTAGAGAAAGTAACATTTAGATATCTGAGAGATAATCCAGATTATTAGCAGGTATGGAACCATTTATGTGGAGCCCTTATTAAACATGTCAAGCAGTACACTTACTAACAGCTTCATATGAGCTAAGATATGAAATCTATATATCCATCAACAGATAATTGAATAAAGATGCACAATAAAATACTGTTCAGGCTAGAAGCTGCTATCCATCAACAGATAAGCAAATGAAGAAAATGTGGCATATTTGCACAATAAAATATTGTTTAGTCTAGAAGCTGCATGTAGTGCCAGCCTGCTCAGGAGGCCAAGGCGGGATAATAATTTGAGACCAGGAGTTCGAGGCCAGCCTGGGCAACATCGTAAGATCCTGTATATTTTTATTTTATTTTATTTTATTTTTTGAGACGGAGTTTCGCTCTTGTTACCCAGGCTGGAGTGCAATGGCGCGATCTCGGCTCACCGCAACCTCCGCCTCCTGGGTTCAGGCAATTCTCCTGCCTCAGCCTCCTAAGTAGCTGGGATTACAGGCACGCGCCACCACGCCCAGCTAATTTTTTGTATTTTTAGTAGAGACGGGGTTTCACCATGTTGACCAGGATGGTCTCGATCTGTCGACCTCGTGATCCACCCACCTCGGCCTCCCAAAGTGCTGGGATTACAGGCTTGAGCCACCGCGCCCGGCCTCTGTATATTTTTAAAAAAGGGAAAATTTGTCATTTGCAACAACATGGATAAACCTGAAGAACATTATGCTAAGTGATATAAGTCAGACACACGTAAAATCTTGAAACAGACAAACTTATAAAAGTAGAGAATAGAATGGCGATAACTAGAGCCCAGGGGAAGGGACTGAGGGATACAGAAGTGTCAGAGATGTTCCAAGGCTGTAAAGCTTCAGTTAGAAGGAGGAATAACTGAAGTCTATAATGACTATAGAGGTCTATAGTGGTCTATAGAGATCAGAGGTCTATAATGACTATAATTAGTAATAATGTATATTTCAAAATTGCTAAAAGAGCCAGGTGTGGTGGCACACCTGTAATCCTAGCACTTTGGGAGGCCGAGGCAGGCAGATTGCCTGAGCTCAGGAGTTCGAGACCAGCCTGGGCAACATGGCGAAACCGCGTCTCCACTAAAGTACAAAAAATTAGCCAGGCATGGTGGTGTGCATCTGTAATCCCCGCTACTCAGGAGGCTGAAGCACAAGATTCACCTGAACACTGGAGATAGAGGTTGCAGTGAGCCGAAATTGCACCACTGAACTCCAGTCTGGGAGACAAAGCAAGACTGTCTCAAAAAAGAAAAAAATTGCTTAAAAAAAAGCAGGTTTTGCCGGGCGCAGTGGCTCAAGCCTGTAATCCCAGCACTTTGGGAGGCCGAGGTGGGTGGATCACGAGGTCAAGAGATCGAGACCATCCCGGTCAACATGGTGAAACCCCATCTCTACTAAAAATACAAAAAACTAGCTGGGCGTGGGGGCGCGTGCCTGTAATCCCAGCTACTCAGGAGGCTGAGACAGGAGAATTGCCTGAACTCAGGAGGCGGAGGTTGCAGTGAGCCGAGATCACGCCATTGCACTCCAGCCTGGGTAACAAGAGCGAAACTCTGTCTCCCCAAAAAAAAAAAAAAAAAAAAAAAAAAAAAGCAGGTTTTAAATGTTCTCACCACGAAAAAAAAAAGTGAGGTGCCAGATACGTTAGTTAGCTTGATTTAGTCACTGCACAATGTAAATGTATAAAAGCACATTGCACCTCGAAAATATGTACAATTATTCTTGTTTTCTCTTTTTTTTTTTTTTTGAGGCAGAGTCTCGCTCTGTTGTCCAGGCTAGAGTGCAGTGGTGCAATCTTGGCTCACTGCAACCTCTTCTCATTCAAGCAATTCACCTGCCTCTGCCTCCCGAGTAACTGGAACAACACGCACCCAACACCATACCCAGCTACTATTTATATTTTCAGTAGAGACAGGGTTTCACCATGTTGGCCAGGCTGGTCTTGAACTCCTGGTCTCAAGTGATACACCCGCCTTGGCCTCTCAAAGAGCTGAGATTACATTAGTTTTAAAATCTTTCAGATGTTCAAAAAGGTAATAGTGTAAATTATAAATACTATAATAGTAATATACTCATCACCCTTAGTTTAAAAAACTAAAGCAGATGTTACCAATAGTTTCAGATCCCACTGTTTTCTTCCCAAATATATCATCCTCCTTCCCCAACCAGAAGTATACATTATTCTTGTATTTAGTACTTATTTTATTTTACTTCCTTTGTCTCTTAACTCATATACATTTCTAAATATACAGAATTATTCTTGCTGGACATGGTGGCTCAGGCCTATAATCCCAGCACTTTGGGTGCCCAAGGAGGGAGGATCACTTGAAGTCAGGACAGTTCAAGACCAGCCTGGGCAATATAGCAAGACCCTGTCTCTACAAAACATATATAAAAATATATTTTTTTTTTCAGCCAGGCGCAGTGGCTCATGCCTGTAATCCCAGCACCTTGGGACGCTGAGGCGGATCGATCACTTGAGGTCAGGAGTTCAAGACCAGCCTGGCCAACATGATGAAACCCCATCTTTACAAAAAATACACACATATATATATGTATGTATTTACGTATACATATGTATACATGTATATATTTTTAAAGAATTATTCTGTATGTTTTAAAACACTGTATTTTTAAAACAAACACATGAATAGCAAGCACCGACTTAGTAAATATTAACTCTTTTTTTTTTTTGGAGATGAAGTCTTGCTCTGTTGCCCAGGTTGGAGAGCAGCGGTGCAATCTTGGCTCACTGCAACCTCTGCCTCCCGGATTCAAGCAATTCTCCTTCCTCAGCCTCCCAAGTAGCTGGGACTACAGGCACATACCACCACGCCCAGCTAATTTTTTTTTTTTTTGTATGTCAGTAGAGACAGGGTTTCACTATGTTGCCCAAGCTGGTCTCAAACCCTGAGCTCAGGCAATTCACCCACCTTGGCCTCCCAAAGTGCTGGGATTACAGGCGTAAGGCACCATGCCCAGCCAGTAAATATTAATTATTTAACCAACTACAATCAGACTTTCTCTTTCATTACTTCCCCAAAAACTAACTTTCAAGGATTATCAATGACCTAATTGCTGCATCCTCCAGACATCTTTCAGCTTTTATACTTGATCTTCTCTGTAGTATTTGAAACTACTGATCACTCCCCAGTACATTTAAAACTTACTGCTTCCTTGGCTTCTATGATCATACATTCTTACAGTTTTCCTCTCTCATTTCTTCTCAAATATGTGTATAACCCTTCCTCCTCCATCCCTCTTATGCTACTGCCCCCATATCACGTACTCAAATCTTTTTACTCTCTCCATTTGGTGGATTGGTCTGAGCCATTACACTGGTGTCTCCCACCTTTGGAGGCAGCTTACACCACTTCCCACCAGACATCTCTATTTCACCAGACCGCTCACATCCAATTTTTTTTTTTAATTTAGAGATGAGAGAGAGGCGCACTATGATGCCCAGGCTAGGGTGCAGTGGCTGTTAACAGGCCAGTCATGTTGCATTATAGCCTCAAACACCTGGACTCAAGGAATCTTCCTGCCCGTGCCTCCTGAGCAGCAAGAACTACCAGCATGCACCACAATGCTCAGTTCACATCCAGTTTTCATAAAGAACTTTTCAACTTTTGTTCCTAAACTGCTCTTCCACACCTATTCCTCATTTTATATCATGCCATCATCACCCAATGTGTATGATGAGCCATAGTTCAGCAAGTCAACCTCAAGTCTCCTGCCCTTCCTTCCCTTTGATCACTAAGTCCTGCTGATTCTACCCTCTATATTCCTCTCTCTTTTATTTTTTTCTGAGACAGAGTCTCGCTCTGTTGCCCAGGCTGGAGTGCAGTTACATGATCTTTGCTCAGTGTAACTTCCACCTCCCAGGTTCAAGCAATTCTCCTGCCTCAGCCTCCTGAGTAGCTGGGACTACAGGCATCCACCACACCACCTGACTAATTTTTGTATTGTTAGTAGAGGATTTAGGTTTTGCCATATTGCTCAGCCTGGTTTTGAACTCCTGATGTCAGATTATCTGCCCACCTTAGCCACCCAAAGTGCTGAGATACAGGTGTGAGCCACCGCACCTGGCCTGTATTCCTCTCTTATCAGTCTTCTCTCTCACCTGTATCTATACTTCATTGCCCAGGTTCAGGTCTCCTAGAGAAAGATGCTTAGTCCCAATGCACTTACCCCTCCCCAAACAATTCTGTCTTTCCAAAATGACAACCTAATCAAGATACTCTCCTGCTTAAAACGGTCAGTAGGTTCCTATCACCTGCAAAATCAACTCTCACTCCTGGCCAGAATTGGTGGCTTGGGACTGTAATCTCAGAACTTTGGGAGGCCAAGGTAGACAGATCTCTTGAGCCCAGGAATTCAAGCCCAGCCTGGGCAACACAGTAAAACCTTGTCTCTATAAAAAATTTAAAAATTAGCTGGGCATGGTGGTATACACCTGCAGTCCCAGTCGCTTGGGAGGCTGAGGCAGGAGGATTACTTGAGCCTGGGAGGTCAAAGTGGCAGTAAGCTGATTGCCCCACTGTACTCCAGCCTGGGTGACAAAGGCCCCTACTTCTGCAGCATCATCTTTTTTTGCTCTGCTGCCCATATAACCTACACTCTAGTCCTACCTAATAAGTAGGACTTCATGAAGCATCACAAGTCCTGTTCATTCTATCCATGCTGACCTAGTACCCAGAATTCCTTCCCCTCCATGATCTGTCTGGAACACCTTCAAGACCTGACCTGAGGCCAGGTGCAGTGGCTCATGCCTGTAATCCCAGCACTTTGGGAGGCTACAGCGGGCATATCACGAGGTTAGGAGTTTGAGACCAGCCCATCTCTACCTAAAATATAAAAATTAGACCAGGTGCAGTGGCTCACACATGTAATCCCAAAGCTTTGGGAGGCCGAGGCAGGTGGATCACCTGAGGTCAGGAGTTTGAGACCAGCCTGACCAACATGGAGAAACCCTGCCTCTACTAAAAAAAAAATATACAAAATTAGCCAGGCGTGGTGGCACATGCCCGTAACCCCAGCTACTCAGGAGGCTGAGGCAGAAGAATTACTTGAACCCAGGAGGTGGAGGCTGCAGTAAGCCAAGATCGCACTAATGCATTCCAGCCTGGGCAGCAAGAGAGAAATTCCGTCTCAAAAAAATAAAACAAAATAAAATAATTAGCTGGGCATGGTTGTGCATGCCTGTAATCCTAGCTACTCAAGGGACTAAGGCAGAAAAATCACTTGAACCCAGGAGGCAGAATTTGCAGTGAGCCAAAATTGCACCACTGCACTGCAGCCTAGGCAACAGAGCAAGACTCTACCTCAAGAAAAAAAAAAAAAAGACCTGACCTGAAAACAACCTCCTCAATGACATCTTTCTGCCCCACTGTGGGTCACTCTTTCCTAGGAATCTCTACTTGACTTCAGTCGTATCTTAATTACAGGCCTATTCACAGTAAATTCCAATTACGTTTTACATGTCTGTCCCCTAAGCCTCTAGCACATGAGCAAATGCTTGTTTGGTGAACAAATTAATACATGAATGATTACCTCAACATCTAGTCCAAACTGAATTGCAAAGCTCTCAGCTTCAGCAAATCTGTGTTTGTGAAGTAACCGACTCAATCTGATAGGTTGGAAAAGAAATTTTGTTAAATGCTTATTAATCAGGGAATTTAAGTTATTAACTAAAGGGTAAAGCTTAAAAGAAAATAAGAATTTACCTGTTTTCTGGTAAAGCTTCTGTAAGACATCTGAGTACTAACACAGAGACCGAGTCTTCAGACAATCTGGAAAAAGTTTTCACTATAAATGCACTTGGCTTTTAATATGAATATGTAAAATTTAATGTAGCTATTACTTAAAATGATAAAACATGACCTACTTTGGATCATTTTTGCAAATTCCTTCTAAAAGGTATATGGTATCCTACAATAACAACAAAAACATGATTAAAATTCCAATATAAGAGCAATGTATTTTATAATTACTAGAGTGACTACTGGTTCAGGCATAAATTATCCATCAGTGGATTTTAAAACTGGGTATCCCATAAATATACATGCCTGCTATGTATCCACAAAAATTTAAGAAAAAAAAAAAAAAAAAAACACCAGGAAAAAATGGCTAGGAAAAAAAATTTCCACAGACTAAAAATAACATCACACAGGTTACTTATTAACTATTTAGGTAAAAAGACTTTACAAATGGAGAAATCTAACAGAACTGCCTTAACCAAATGATCAAATTTAAAATCACCCATAACAGGACAAATGGATGATACCATGAGCCCCTTAAAGTGATGTGTTTAGAAAACAGTATTATTACCTGTGCAGTATTTGTGCCAAAAAAGCTTAACATGAATCTAATCATGGTGAAACATCAAATAAATCCAATAGAGAGACATTCTACAAAACCTCAGGGTGGGACTCTTCAAAAATGTCAATGTCTTAAAAGAAAAAAATAGGCAGGATATGCTCACACAAGTAATCTCAGCACTTTGGAGAGCCAGGCCAGGAAGCTCACTTGAGCACAGGAGCTGGAGTCTAACCCAGGAAACATAGTGAGAACTCTCTACAAAAAATTTAAAAATTAGCCAGGGGCGGGCACAATGACTCACGCCTGTAATTCCAGCACTTTTGGAGGCCGAGGTGGGCGAATCACCTAAGGTCAGGAGTTCGAGACCAGCCTGACTAACATGGAGAAATCCCGTCTCTACTAAAAATACAACATTAGCCGTACTCCTTATAATCCCAGCTACTCAGGAAGATGAGGCAGGAGAATCTCTTGAACCCGGGAGGCAAAGGGTGTGGTGAGCAGAGATGGTGCCACTGCACTCCAGTCTGGGCAACAAGAGCAAAACTCCTGTCTCAAAAAATAAAAAATTAGCCAGGCCTGGTGGTGCACACCTATAGTCCCAGCTATTCAGGAGGCTCACTCAAGCCCAGGAGTTGGAGGCTGTAGTGAGCTATAATTGTGCCACTGTAGTACAGCTTGGGCAAAAAAGCAAGACTCTGTCTTAAAAAAAAAAAAATTAGGGAACTATTATACATCAGACTATCACATGACCATGACAAATAAATTTGATGAGTGATTCTTGACTAGATCATTGTTGGGAAAAGCAGCAAAGGAGAAAGGACTTACAGAGTGCCTAAACTGGTTATGAGTAACATATAAACAAGGAATAATAAACTGTGTAAGGCCACTGGAGGCCTCTGAGGAGGAAAGCCTCTCTGTGCCTCATGTTCTGGTGCAGGGTGACCTAGGCTGTTACCATAAATATTGTGCTCAAGGATGTAAAACCCCTTCATAGCACTATGACATAGCCAGACTTGTAGGCTCCTTGTAAGGCCTGTGTTTCATCAGCTGCACATAAACAATAAGCTAAAGATAACGACATGTTCTTGTTTTGTGAAACTCCCAAACCACCGTTATCAGTCCTTAGAATGACACACCAGTTCCGGCTCACTGATTCACTTCCGGCTCACTGATTCACTCCACCCCTACCCTATAGATCAAAGTAACTGTAATCAATAAATAGTGTGGATCATCGGAGCTCTGGGCCTTCACTGCGTTCTCCAAAGTAATAAGCTGATGGCCTCCTGGTCCCACTGTCACTCTTAATCTTTTTCCGATTCCTATATTGCCACCGAACTTGGGGTACCTAGAGGTGATATAGGGCTGGCTCCCTACAGATCATGAATAAGGAAAAAAAAAAGCATTAAAGTAATTGGCCGAATTAGCTAAAATTTGAATTTAGAAGAGTTTATAATAAATAGTACTGTATTTATGTTACATGTTTTGAGTGTGATAATTGCATTGTAGAAGACTGTCATTATTTTTAGGAGATACCTTCTGAAGATTTAGGCATGACAGGTCATGATGTCTACAAATAATTTCTAAATGGTTTGGAAAAATACAGTGTGTGTATAAAAAATGAAACAAATGTGTTACAGTATTTTTTTAAATACACAAATTAGTTACATAAATATGAAAATTAGTTACATAAATATGTAAGAGCAATAGCCTCCACCTCCCATCATGATTTATACTTCCTGTAGAGAAACAAAAAAGAATAAGCAAATGACTGGTGTTTTATTTGATTTTCTTTTTTTTAAAATATGATGACTAACCTTGAACAAATAATTATATTGACTGGTGTTTGATTTTCTTTTTTTTAAAATATGATGACTAACCTTGAACAAATAATTATATTTGAGGATCTCTATTAATAAATATAGTTTGGCCGGGCACGGTGGCTCAAGCCTGTAATCCCAGCACTCTGGGAGGCCGAGGCGGGTGGATCACGAGGTCGAGAGGTCGAGACCATCCTGGTCAATATGGTAAAACCCCGTCTCTACTAAAAACACAAAAAATTAGCTGGGCATGGTGGCACGTGCCTGTAATCTCAGCTACTCAGGAGGCTAGGCAGGAGAATTGCCTGAACCCAGGAGGCGGAGGTTGCGGTGAACTGAGATCGCGCCATTGCACTCCAGCCTGGGTAACAAGCGGAACTCCGTCTCAAAAAAAATAAAAATAAAAATAAATATAAATATATACTTAAAAACCTGAGACTTATCCAGGTTTCCACTAGGTTCCACTAATGCTTAGCTTAGTTATGAAGGCTTTCAGTGATCCCTTGTTAGATACTGGATAAAGAAAAAAGTAGTTAAAAAAATACTTTAAAATGCAAATAAACTTACTGCGCTAATTCCTGTTTGGACCAGAGAAGAAACGCTAGATACTTCCAAAGAATATAGTATTTCCATTGTAGGTAATGAATAAACCATGAGGTTTTTCATCTAAGAAAAATAGCAGAGCAATTAATTTAGCAGATCAATTTAAACCTGCAAACACAAAACAGCACTTCACAATTAAGAGCAGATTAAAACACATGGGAGTCGTGGAGCACAGTGGCTCATGCCTATAATCCTAGCACTTTGGGAGGCTGAGGCAGGCAGGTTGCCTGAGTTCAGGAGTTTGAGACCAGCCTGGGCAACATGGCAAAACCCTATCTCTACTAAAGTACAAAAAATTAGCCAGGTGTGGTGGTGCACGTCTATAATTCTAGCTACTCAGGAGGCTGAGGCAGGTTAATTGCTGGAACCTGGAGGCAGAGGTTGTGGTAAGCCGAGATTGCGCCACTGCACTCCAGTCTGGGTGAGAGTAAGACTCTGTCTCAAATAAATAAATAAATAATAAAACACATGGTATAAAGCTACATGCAAAAAGTAAGCATTTATAAGTTTGTTACTGTATGATTTATTTTACTTATTTTGAGACAGTTTCTCCTCTCAAAAGAAAAAAACCAGTCAAGATTTATAACTTTTTATTTTAAATGGGAAAAAAAGAGTTCTAGGCCTGGCGTGGTGGCTCACGCCTATAATCCAAGCACTTTGGAAGCCAAGGTGGGCAGATCACCTGAGGTAGGGAGTTCAAGACCAGCCTGACCAACATGGTAAAACCCCGTCTTTAAAAAAAAAAAAAAAAAAAAAAGTTCTGCAGGACTATTTCTGATTGTCAAGTTTCTGTGTGAACTAAGAGCTAATATGCTGAACTATTTAACATTTACTTTTGTATTAGCTAATGCTTTTTCTAACACATAATATGGACAAGCATGATATAAAATTTTCCAATACCTTCTTATTAGCTGTAGCTGTCAGAGCTATTAATTTGAGATTTGTAATTCCTTGCCTAAAAGATAAAAGAAGCTTTAAATAATTCAAATAAGCTTTTACACAATAAAAACATACAATGTTATCTGTCAATTTAAAAAAGTATGCCTTGCCAATTGCAAGACATAGTAAACTAAGTTAAAGTGACACTCTTGCATAAAAAATAAAATACACATTGTAGTAGACACTGTATTCCATTTCTGCATGTTTATTCACCAGAGTGACACTTTCTAACACAATCACTTGGAGGTTCATATTGACAACTTATTCCCAATGAATTTTCCAAACAATAAATCAGTCTTAACTCTGTCAGACTGAGTGTTGTTTAAAATACAGAACATAATAAATAATCTGAACGAAACACGACAAGAAACCTGGTGCTAACAGAAGGGAAATGACTACTAGCCATAGTCATAACGTACCACGTGACTGATGAAGGAGAATCTGCTTCTGTAGTAAGAAGAAACTCTTCTATGTGAAGACAGGGCCAGTTCCATACAGGAGTTAGAGTGTAAATATCCCATAAACTCAGCACGTTCTGCAATAAAGATATTTCATTTACATGTCTTTTTTTTTTTTTTTTAAGATGAAGTTTCACTCTTGTCACCAGGCCAGAGTACAGTGGTGGAATCTTGGCTCACTGCAACCTTGCCTCCTGGGTTCAAGTGATTTTCCTGCCTCAGCCTCCTGAACAACTGGGATTGCAGGTGCCCACCACCAAGCCCAGCTAATTTTTTATATTTTTAGTAGAGACTGGGTTCCACCATGTTGGCAAGGTTGGTCTTGAACGCCTGACCTCAGATGATCTACCCACCTAAGCCTCCCAAGGTGCTGGGATTACAGGCATGAGCCACTACGCATGGCCTAAAATGCACATTTTTAATCATTAGGAAGATATGTAGGCCAGGTGCAGTGGTTCACAACTGTAATCCCAGCACTTTGGGATGGTTAGGTGGATGGATCACCTGAAGTCAAAAGTTCAAAACCAGCCTCACCTGAAGTCAGGAGTTTGAAACCAACCTGGCCAACATGATGAAACCCCATCTCTACTAAAAATACAAAAAAATTAGCCTGGCATGGTGGTGGGCACCTATGGTGGGCACTAAACCCAAATACTTGGAAGGCTAAGGCAGGAGAATCACTTAAAGCCAGGAGATGGAGGTTGCAGTGAGCTCAGACAGTCCCATTGCATTCCAGCCTGGGCAACAAAAGCAAAACCCTGTTTCAAAAAAAAAAATTTACATTTCAGGATCAACTTTTTGATGCATATACTGAAATAAAGCATAGTACAGAAGATAGCAATACACCCTAACTAAAACCCTTGCCTTTCTAAGTCTGACAACATTTTTGTTGTAAAACATGGTATCAAGTAAAAACATCAAACGAGAAACAAAAAACGTACATCAGTATCAAGAACAAAAAGTAGATTGTCTATCAGCTGGAACTTCTTTGCACCTACAAAAGAGAAAATAAGATGTCTAAGAATTTTATTTCAATGTTTCATATATCTAAACAGTAAACTGACATATTTACAGAAAGGTAAAACCATATAATTACTAGTTCCCATTTTCATTTATTCCTGTCTCTATTTCTGTTAGGTGATCACTAAAATGTTAAAACCAGCCGGACACAGTGGCTTACGCCTGTTATCCCAACACTCTGGGAGGCCGAGGCAGGTGGATCATGAGGTCAGGAGATGAAGACCATTCTGGCTAAAACAGTGAAACCCCCATCTCTACTAAAAATACAAAACAGTAGTCAAGCATCGTGGCACATGCCTGTAATCCCAGCTACTTGGGAGGCTGAGGCAGGAGAATCACTTGAACCCAGGAGGCAGAGGTTACAGTGAGCTGAGATCACGTCACTGCATTCCAGCCTGGCCAACAAAGCGAGACGCCTTCTTGAAAAAAAATAAAAAAGTAAAACCTCCCTAAATGAAGAGTAACAATTGTAACATGTCATGTCAAGAATGGTTCTGTATGTGAACAACCATCAGACTATTCTGGCTTGTTTCAAAGAGTGGTAGGATAAAATGTTCCATATGTCAGCCTAAGTACACTGACATAAAAATTAAAACTCACTAATAGGCCGGGCGTGGTGGCTCAAGCCTGTAATCCCAGCACTTTGGGAGGCCGAGGCGGGTGGATCACCAGGTCAAGAGATCGAGACCATCCTGGTCAACATGGTGAAACCCCGTCTCTACTAAAGGTGCAAAAAATTAGCTGGGCATGGTGGCGCGTGCCTGTAATCCCAGCTACTCCGGAGGCTGAGGCAGGAGAATTGCCTGAACCCAGGAGGCGGAGGTTGCGGGAGCCGAGATCGCGCCATTGCACTCCAGCCTGGGTAACAAGAGCGAAACTCCGTCTCAAAAAAAAAAAAAAAAAAAAAAAAAAAAAAAACCTCACTAATAATTGCCTAAAGCAATTTCATTAACTTACCTTTAATAATCTCTGCATCAATAAGGTTCTTAACTGTCATTCCTTTCTTGGAAGAATCTGGTTCCCATTTTGAGAATGCATAATTACCAGTTCCCTAAAAAAATGAACATAGCACATCAAATGCAAATTTCATTCTTAGACCTGAGCCTTCCTCAAAGCAGAAACATGTAAGTTTTATAGGTTATTAATTTCAAAATATATTTACATATTCTAACTTAACTAGATTTTACCTTCCAGTTCCTCTCTTGGTTTCAGAAGAGAATGAATAAAACAGTGTACTATTAGAATTCATGGTTATTGGGAGGCTTGGTGGCTCAGGCCAGTTGTCCTGGCATGTGAGGAGGCAAGGTCAGGCGTTTGAGGCCAGCCTGGGCAACATTTAAACCCCTTATGCATTAAAAAAAAGAATTCATGGTTATTGCAATTTTTTTTTAAATTTGAGACAGAGTCTCACTCCATTGTCCAGGCTGGAGGGAAGCTCACTGCAGTCTCAAACTCCTGGGCTCAAGCAAATCTCCCACCTCAGCCTCCCCAGTACCTGAAACTACAGGTGAGCACCACCACACCCAGCTAATTTATTATCTGTTGTAGAGACAGGGTCTGCCTATGTTGCTGAGGCTGGTCTCAATCTCCTGGACTCAAACAATCCTCCCACCTCATTGTCTCACAATGCTGAAACTACAGGTGTGAGCCACCATGCCAGCCCTTACAAAAATATTTACTGAGGAATTGGCATATTTAGGCAACTAGCACTAAAGACATGCAGTGAACTTTAAGATCTCTTCCAGTATTACGAAAATATAGTCTTTGATGAATATTTTGATTAAAATACCACAAATATTTAGAAAAAAATTATAAATATGAATTTTAAATTATTTGAAACCCTGGTGAAATGTTAAATTAGATATGTACAATGTGGAAATGTGACTACTTCTTTTCTCTCTTTCTGATTTTTTTTTTAGAGACAGTAATCTCACTATGCTGCCCAGGCTGCAGTGAAGTGGCATGATCATAGGTGTCACCAGAGCTAGTGCAGCCTCATTCATACTCCTGGGCTCAAGAAATTCTTCTGCCTCAGCTTCCCAAGCAGCTGGGACCACAGGTGCATACCATGGCACACAGCTGACTACTTGTTAATATATATATTTGGCAAGTAAAAATGTTGCAAATGTTGTAATTATATGAGTTTTGCCTATTCTTTGAATATAAATAACATTAGTTATTTTTCCCCAAAATTCATAGAAATTATGATCAGGGTTACTGGAAGTGACATACCAATAATCAAATGTTACTTAAACTTCGCCAGGCATGGTGGCACATGCCTGTAATCCCAGCTACTTGGAAGGCTGAGGCAGTAGAATCCCTTGAACCTGGGAGGTGGAGGTTGTGATGGATGAGCCAAGATCGTACCACTACACTCCAGCTTAGAGGAAACTCCGTCTCAAAAAATAAACAAATAAATAAACAAAAAGATTCAAGGGATCTGTGAAGGTGGATGGGCAAAAAATTTACAACTTTTTCGCTAATCTCCATCTGAAAAAGAATTTCTTTCATTTATGAACATAGGCCACAAAAACCTCAAAAAACAAAAAGCGGTAGAATTGGCAGTCCCTATATGTCACCGGTAGTAACTACACTTAGATAAACTTTGACAACCATAATTTTGAAGTAGTGGAGTGTAAACATTATTTCAAGACAGCTGCCATAATGTGCTGTGTTTCTACTAGTGACAAAGTCATAGGTACTATGACAATGGAATTTTTTGGTTTTATTTTCTATCGTTTTTGTCTGCTCTCAGAATTAAAAGAAATGCTTTACTTCAGGTAAAAACTAGGGAAAGTAAAAATGCAGTATTTTTTTCATGACAGAAAACTATTGAGTTATTTTTGATTACCTTAATTTTATAATTTCCTTGTTTCTGTTATACGTTACAAATTACTTCGTAATTTAACCAAAACAGCAACATTTTGGTGAGAAACACTTTAGGCAACAAAAAACAAAACTTCATAAAAACAATTACCCCAATTATCACAGAGAGTTCACTTGCTAAATCTCCAGCTGCAAGACTGAGACAACCAAGAGTATGATAATTTTCCGTAGAAATAAAACTGGACTTGATTTGACCTTGTAACTGCAAAATTAAAAACAGTAAGAATGTTTCTTCTTTAGAAAGAAAGAAAGGAGGACAAAAAAAAGTCATATGTAATATATATTTATGTTCCACAAAATCACTAACATCAATTTATATCAGTTATAAATGTATTTTTAAATAAAATGTTATTAAAATGTCATCATTCCTAAAATATCAAGAAGTAGACCAATTATGTACAGAAATACACTCTTACATTTATATTAAATGTAGTTTCTTTAAGAGGACAATATGGCTTTATTTTCTTACCTTTTTTACTGTCTTGAAGTCTACATTCTCAATAGCTGCATTAAAAAAGAAAGCAGGCTAAATTTATAGTATTAATCTGTAAAATAATACAAGACACATCTTTTGTGTCAAGGTGAAATTAAATACAATCTAGTTCAAAGAATACTGTTGAGAATCAAGTTTTGCCCCTGACCAAAATACACAAACTGTGACATGAAATATTCAGGGCACCAGCTAGTGCCTCTCCATACCTCCCCTTACCACCTCACTTCCTACTAAGAGAATCTTCTCCCTACTCCAACTCTCCTGCACTTCTCACTGTTTGGAAGAGCTCTTACTTTCCCAGCTCAATCATTAAGCTATGGAAAACAACATATCTTCAATCTTGTCATATACCAGAGACCTGGCACAGGCCTGGCATATCAGTATTTTTTAAAAGTCATTTAGGCTGGGCACAGTGGCTCACGCCTGTAATCCCAGCACTTTGGACGGCAAGGTGGGCAGATCACTTGACATGAGGAGTTCAAGATCAGTCTGGCCAACATGGTGAAATCCTGCCTCTACTAAAAACACAAAAATTAGCCAGGTGTAATGGTGTACACCTGTCATCCCAGTTACTCAGGAGGCTGAGGCACAATAAGCACTTGAACGTGAGAGGCCGAGGTTGCAGTGAGCAGAGATCGCACCACCGCACTCCACCCTGGGCAAGAGAAAGACACTCGTCTCAAAATTGAATAAATAAAATAAAATGTTAGTTAAACATCTGTTCCAAATCGATTCTTCAAATAATTTCACTTGGCTCAGAGGGACAAATGGTCCAGACTACTAGCTTAAAACATATTATAAGCCGGGCGCAGTGGCTCAAGCCTGTAATCCCAGCACTTTGGGAGGCTGAGGCGGGTGGATCACGAGGTCGAGAGATCGAGACCATCCTGGTCAACATGGTGAAACCCCGTCTCTACCAAAGATACAAAAAAAAATTAGCTGGGCATGGTGGTGTGTGCCTGTAATCCCAGCCACTCAGGAGGCTGAGGCAGGAGAATTGCCTGAACCCAGGAGGCGGAGGTTGCGGTGAGCCGAGATCGCGCCATTGCACTCCAGCCTGGGTAACAAGAGTGAAACTCCGCCTCAAAAAAAATAAAAAATAAAAAAATAAAAAAAAATAAAAAAATAAAAAATAAATAAAAAAAACATATTATACATTATTGTTCTGCACTATTAACACTACGTAGGCATTTCCATTTCCAGGTTCATTCACCACATTAAAAAGCATTTATTATTGTGCTAGCATATGTCTTGTCTCCCCAACTAAGCTGTAAACTTTTTGAAGGCCATACCCAAATTACATTTATTCAGATACTTTTACAGCTCTAATAGAGGAGAGTAAGTGTATTCTACTTAAAAGTATATACTACTCAATTATCACTGAACACAATTAAAATAAGCTTAAGGAGAGGACTTAAAAATTTACTAATTACTCAATAAAACTAATAAATATTGCTACAAAAAAAAATAAGCATATAATGCATTACTTACCTTGCTGAATTTTTAAAAGCTGAAGGTTTGTAATACAAAATAATCCACTGTATGTAAGAAGTAGCATATAATAGATACCTATTGAAATAAAGTCAAAAGCAGTTTCTTTAAAAGGCACATGGATATAAAATTTAAACCAGTGTCTGTTTGAACGTGGGAAAGAAAGAAAAGGAAGGAGGCCAGGCGCGGTGGCTCAAGCCTGTAATCCCAGCACTTTGGGAGGCCGAGGCGGGTGGATCACCAGGTCAAGAGATCGAGACCATCCTGGTCAACATGGTGAAACCCCGTCTCTACTAAAAATACAAAAAATTAGCTGGGCATGGTGGCACGTGCCTGTAATCCCAGCTACTCAGGAGGCTGAGGCAGGAGAATTGCCTGAACCCAGGAGGCGGAGGTTGCGGTGAGCCGAGATCGCGCCATTGCACTCCAGCCTGGGTAACAAGAGCGAAACTCCGTCTCAAAAAAAAAAAAAAAAGAAAGAAAAAGAAGGAAGGAAGGAAGGAGGGAAGGAGGGAGGGAGGGAGGGAGTCAGAATAGGAAGGAAGGGAGAGAGGGAGGGAGGGAGGAATGGAGGGAAGAAGGAAGGAAGGAAGGAAGGAAGGAAGGAAGGAAGGAAGACAGGCGGGCAGGCAGAAAGGCAGGTGGGCAGATACAAACAGTTTTTGAAACTACCTTAAAAATATGTCAATTTGAATTTTTTTTTTTTTTGAGACGGAGTCTCATTCTATTGCCCAGCCTGGAGTGCAATGGTGCAATTTCAGCTCAATGCAACCTCCACCTCCTGGGTTCAGGCAATTCTCTTGCCTCAGCCTCCTGAATAGCTGGGATTACAGGCACGTACCACCACAACCAGCTAATTTTTGTATTTTAGTAGAGATGGGGTTTCACCAAGTTGGCCAGGCTCATCTTAAATTCCTGACCTTGTGATCCACGCACCTCGACCTCTCAAAGTGCTGGGATTACAGGCATGAGCCACTGAGCCTGGCTCTTTTTTTGTTTGTTTTGAGACAGGGTCTCACTCTATCTCCCAGGTTAGAGTGCAATAGTACAATAACAGCTCACTGCAGCCTCAACCTCCAGGCCCAAGAGATACTCCCAATGCAGCCTACTGAGCAGATGGGACTACAGGCACACACCAACACATCTGGCTAATTTTTATTTTTTATAGCGGTGGAGAGCTCTCTCTGTTGTCCAGGCTGGTTTCAAGCTCCTAGACTCAAGCGATCCTTCCAGCTCAGGTTCCTAAAGTGCTAAGATTACAGATGTGAGCCACCACACCAACTCGATCATTTAAATGCTAATCATCAAATATTAATGTCACAGATAAAACTTATTTACAAAGAACTAGTAAGTTATTTGCAAAACCACTGATAACTTCTTTTGAAATTTTATTGAAATAACAAACTTCATGTGCCAGAAACAAAAATCTCAGATATATTAAAAGAAACTAAGGCCCAGTTAACATTTGTCAAAATAAAAATATGATAAACATACTGAAACCCAGAAACACATTTTAAAAGAATATAATGTCTCCTTGGTAACCTATACAAATCTCAAAACTTTAAAAATAAATTTAGAATATTATATTTAGGAAAAGCATATATTTAAATCTCTAAAAAGAAAAAATTTAAAAATTGGTTCCTATAATACTAATTGGATTAATAGGAAAAAAAATGTATAAAAAATACAGAAATGGCTGGGCACAGTGGCTCACGCCTGTAATCCCAGCACTTTGGGAGGCTGAGGCAGGTGGATCACCTGAGGTCTGGAGTTCAAGACCAGCCTGGCCAACATTGTGAAACTCTATTTCTACTAAAAATATAAAAAACTTGCTGGGTGTGGTGGCGGGCACCTACAATCCCAGCTACTCAGGAGGCTGAAGCAGTAGAATCGCTTGAACCCAGGGGACAGAGGTTGCAGTGAGTTGAGATAGTGCCATTGCACTCCAGCCTGAGCAACAAGAGCGAAACTCATTCTAAAAAACAAAAAACAAAAAAAATGTAGGTAGCATAACAATGAATTCATATAATTCATTAAATACAAAGTTGAATTTTGATTGAGTATTAGTCAGAAGTCATTCAGGCTGAGTGTGATGGCTCACGCCTATAATCCCAGCACTTTGGGAGCCCCAGGTGGGCAGATCACTTGAGGTCAGGAGCTCAAGACTAGTCTGGCCAACATGGTGAAACTCCATCTCTACTAAAAATGTAAAAATTAGCTGGGTGTGGTGGCACACGACTGTAATCCCAGCTACTTAGGAAGCTGAGGCAGCAGACGCTTGAACCCAGGAGAGGGAGATTGTAGTGAGCCAAGATCACTCCACTGACCATTGCACTTCAGACTGGGTGACAAAGCAAGACTCCATGTGAAAAAACAAAAATGAAGTCATTCAAAAAAATTCAAGAAAACTTACCTTCATTTGCACCATCTTTCTCAATGACAAGATTCTGGTAAGTCCGCTGATTTTCATCATTAGCTTTCTGAACAAATTCCTAAATGCAAATTAATTTCAAATAATAAAATTAAACACTGAAAAATGCAATCGAGGATTTTATTCTTTAAACTCTAGAGTTATCAATTATCATTAGCAATAATTCTGCCTATATTCCAAACACCTTGCTTTTTGTTTTATTTTTAATTAATTTATTTTTTTCTTGGGAACCAACACTGAGAAAGTCACAAACATCTTGCTTTTAAAATGGAAAGCTATTTTAGACAAGTGTACTAAATACCTTTGAGGCTGCTCCCTTGTGATTCCTTGAGCCACAAGCCTACCAAACCTGGCCTGAGAAAATTTCTGTTTGACCTGGTGTAAACTTCTATTTACGCGAGAGCGTAGAATCCCAAGAATTCGGGATCCGAGCTGTGGTAACACATTTAAAGCTTAATTTTTCAAAAAAAATTCTTTTAATTTAAAATACCTTTCAGTACAAGGAAGAAACTGGATCCTGGCAGGCAAAAGACACAGTAACCAACACCCCAAAGGCTTCATATGCCTGGGCATTCCTTCCTTTACCTTCCTGCCTCCCTTAACAAGCTGACCCAAGTCACACAGCAGAAAGCTGCTCCCTCCTGACTTAGCTGAACAAGCTGAATTCCCAACCATACAAGAACCTAACCATTTGTCTCCTGGAGTTACTTCTCCCAAAGTGTTAAGGTGGGACTCTAGCATTCCTAATAAAAACCTGACCATCTTCCAAGGTTACTAAAGCAGGACTCCAGCAGTCCTGCTAAGAATCTGACCAGATCCAGCCAGCTGAAGACAAGACGGAATCCAGCAGTGGCCTTTCACTGAAGAGTTCCTCATTTTAACCTAATTATGATGCTAAAAATCACACCCAGGAATGGAGATTTAACATGCTAATGAGACATACAACACATGAAAAAGCATGCTATCAAAATTCACAGGTGCTAAAAGTTCCCTGCCTCTGTATGCCTACAAGTCACTCCTTTTTTCACCTCGGTTTTCTCAAAATGACAAGAGCTAAGACCTTTGGGGAGCAAGCACTGGGATCCCTTTCCCATATGCTGCTCCCTTGTGATTCCCTGAGCCACAAGACTACTAAACCTTACCTGGGAAAATTTCTGTTTGACCTGTTATTAATGTCTATTTACACGAGAGCCAAGAACTCAGGATCCAAGCTGTGGCAACACCTTCAGAGTTTGTTAAAAAAAAAATTCTTTTAATTTAAAACACATGTTAAGTTATAGTTTGCTAGCGTTTTAGTTGTCCAAGAGATTATTTAGAATTTAAATAATGAAAATTAAAGTATAACAAGATCTTACATTAGTGAGTAACGTTTGTTTTGATGTTACATGAATAAGATGTAGGTTGCCACTTCTCTCACCAACCAAAAGAAACTTTCCTTCTTGACAAAGGCCAACTACATCCACTTCTGTATCTGAAAATTTCAAATCAAAGTTATGCTCTTCCTTTGAAAATGCTTATTTTCAATACAAAAAAATACAAATTTTGTCATTAAAAAACCAATGATTACTTAAGATACTTCTAAATACTGCAAAACAGTTGTGATGAAAGTAAAAAAGAATGTCGTCGACTTTTATTCAGTCAACAAATATTTTGCTTTGTTTTCTTTTTGAGACAGTGTCTCGCTCTGCTTACTCAGGCTGAAGCGTAGTGGCACCACCTCAGCTCACTGCAGCCTTGACTTCCTGGGCCCAGTCAGGCAATTCCCCTGCCTCAGCCTCCCAGATAGCTAGGACCACAGGTACACACCACCATAGCCAGCTAATTTTTGTAGCTTTTTTGTAGAGACGGTGTTTTGCGACATTACCCAGACTGGTCTCGAACTCCTGGGCTCAAGCAATTGCCCATCTCTGACTCCCAAAGTGCTGAGATTACAGATGTGAGCCACTGCATGCAGCCAGTCAGCAAATAATTACCGAGCACTTACTATATGCTAACCATTGTTCTAGACCTATATGCAAAATATTCCCACCATCAGGAAGCTCATATTTTCGGATAGAAATAGCTGATAAAAGACCAGGTGTGGTAGCTCACACCTATAATCTCAGCACTCTGGGAGGCCGAGGTTGGCGGATCACCTGGGGCAGAACTGCTATAACCTGGGAGGCAGAGGTTGCCATGAGAGGAGATTGTGCCATTGCACTCTAGCCTGGGCAACAAGAGCAAAACTCCATCTCAAAAAAAAAAAAAGGCTGGGCATGGTGGCTCACACCTATAATCCCAGCACTTTGGGAGGCCGAGGCAGGAGGGTCACCTGAGGGCAGGAGGGTCACCTGAGGGCAGGAGGATCACCTGAGGTCAGGAGTTAAAGACCAGCCTGGCCAACATGGTGAAACCCCATCACTACTAAAAATACAAAAATTAGCTGGGTGTGGTGGCAGATGCCTGTAATTCCAGCTACTCAGGAGGCTGAGGCAGGATAATCACTTGAATCCAGGAGGTGGAGATTGCAATGAGCCAAGATCCTGCTATTGCATTCCAGCCTGGGGGACAAGAGCAAGACTCCATCTCAAAATTAAAAAAAAATTCAACTCAATGGCCGGGTACAGTGGCTCACATCTGTAATCCCAGCACTTTGAGAGGCTAAGGTGGGCAGCTCATTTGAGGTCAGGAGTTCGAGACCATCCTGGCCAACAGGGTGAAACTCCATCTCAACTAAAAATACAAAAATTACCAGGCATCGTGGTGGGCACCTGTAATCCCAACTACTTGGAAGGCTGAGGCAGAAGAATCTCTTGAACCTAGGAGGTGGAGGTTGCAGTGAGCCAAGACAGTACCACTGCATTACAGCCTGAACCACAGAGTAAGACTCTGTCTCACAAAAAGAAAAAAAAATTCACTCAAGAAAGAAAAAACTTCCATAATATTTTTGTCTAAGCTCAGCAGAATTACTAAGTTAGCCCTTAATTCACTCTTTTTTTTTTTTTTTTTTTTTTTTTTTCAGACAAGAGTCTTACTCTATCAGTCTGGAATACAGTGGCACAATCTTAGTTCACTATAACCTCTCCCTCCTGGGTTCAAGCAATTCTCCTGCCTCAGCCTCCCAAGTAACTGGGATCACAAGTGTATGCCACGATGCCCAGGTAATTTGTTGTTGTTTGGAAAAGGAGTCTCAATCTATCACCCAGTCTAAAGAGTACAGTGGCATAATCTTGGCTCACTGCAACCTCCACCTTCCTAGTTCAAGCAATTATCCTACCTCAGTCTCCTGAGTAGCTGGAGCCACAGGGGCATGTCGCCATGCCTGGCTAATTTTTTGTATATTAGTAGAGAAAACAGGATTTCACCATGTTGCCCAGGCTAGTCTCAAACTCCCGAGCTCAGGCAACCCACCTACCTGGGCTTTCCAAAGTGTCAGGATTACAGGCGTGATTTTTGTATTTTTAGTAGAGACAGAGTTTCACCATGTTGGCCAGGCTGGTCTCAAACTCCTGACCTCAAGTGATCTGCACTCCTCAGCCTCCCAAAGTGCTAGGATTACAGGCATAAACCACCACACCCAGCCTTAATTCACTCTCAAGTCTACATTTGCATGTACTTGAAGTCTTGTAGCTTGATGAAGAATTAATTTATAAGTATGTCAAAGGATTTTCAGAGCTAGTCATTCTAAAAGTATACAAATATCCAAAACTCTGTACAAGATTCAGGAATTTGAACACAAATGAGCTCGTGTTTTCCACAGTATTGTAACATAAGCAAGTAAACTAAGTTGTTGCTTTACTCGTGTATTTCCCCATAGATTTATTGAGAGATGGGATCATCTTAGTGTCCTTTGACTCTAATGCCCCGCGTAAATAAGGCACTAAGCATTCAAGTTTAATTACTTGAAATCGGTCAAATTTGAAATCTTAGAAAAAATGGAATAAAGAGGACACGATCCAGTAGAAATTGGCAGCAGATATATTTGACTTCCAATTTATCTTATTTCATTACATTATACTTACCAAAGAAGAGTTGCAATTGAAGTGATCTACAAGTACTGTCAAGCAATATCACTGATTGCTCTGCTACAATAATAAACCCATCACTTAAGTTGCATGCCTGTATCTTTGGATTTAATGAGGCCTGTGAGAGGGAAAAGCATGACTAAAGTTAAAACATTTTTATGAGTTTAACAATACTTGTCAATAGTATCATCAAATTCCCAAATACTCCACTTTAAAACTTGACAGGCTTTTTTTCTTTAGCCCCGCTAACTAATTAACCATTGAGTTTTTCTTTGTATGGTATATCTTGAATCCCTCCAGGATCCTATGTAGAAAAACAGTACAGCATGGGCGGGAAGGGCAAAGGAGTCTCGTGTTCAAGTCCTTGTCTCCTCAGGATTGACTTTATGCTGCAGGAGCCAGGCATTAACATAATGAATTAATCAAGATTGGCATACAGTCTGGGTGTCATGGATACACCAGGCTGGGGAATGGTGGTGAACTGTGAACTGGAGGGTCCACAACCCTGTAAATATGAAAGAACAGAATCTACTTCACACCAGCCAGTGGGAAGCCCAGTGGGGATGCAACACTGGCATGGCCATACCTCCCAATTCATCAATAGAAGCTGGATCTTTATGTGAAATGCTCTAACTTTTAAATGTTGGCAGCCAAGTCAACCTTTTTAAAAACACTAGATAAGCCAAATCAGAGTCTCTAGTATTCGGTTTCTGTTGCGGAGAACTCCCCACACATAGCCGTCTCAAAGCACTTGGAAAGATTAGTGGTTGAGTAAGCTCAGTCCCCTTACTAACTGAGTGATCTTAGGCAAATGTATCAATTCACTCCCTGTAAAAGAGTGATAATAGGCTGGGCGTGGTGACTCACACCTGTAATCCCATCATTTTGGGAGGCCAAGGGTCTCCCAGCTGAGTTGGTTCTCCGCAACATGTCACTTCCTCATTATAGAAACTGTGCTTTCAGATGGCTTAGAGTACTCAAAATATTTTTAAAAAAGAAATTGTGCTATACTTTAAATTTTTATTTAAAATTTTACTTTAAAATTCTAATAAACAATTTTATGCCAAAAAATACAATGAGATTTATTTGTACTACTCATAACACAGTTAATGTTTATCTTATATTAATTATTTTATTGTTGGACTATACTGCCTTTAACACAATTCATGGTACACTAAAAGCAGTACAAACCAGGCACAGTGGCTCATGCTGGTAATCCCAGCCTCCCAGCTCATGCTTTGTGAGGCTGAGGCAGGCAGATCACTTGAGGCCAGGAGTTTAAGACCAGCCTGGACAACAGGGTGTAACCACATCTCTACTAAAAAGCATAACCCCATCTCTACTAAAAATACAAAAACTAGCCAAGCACAGTGTCACACACTTGTAATCCCAGCTACTTGGGAAATGGAGACAGAATTGTTTGAACCTAGGAGGCAGAGACTGCAGTGAGCCCAGATTGTGCCACTGCACTCCAGCCTAAGCAATAGTGTGACACTGTCTCAAAAAAAAAAGCAGTACAGTCCAACAGACACAAGCTTAAAGCTGCATAAAGAACGATTTCTTTTTAAAATCCCATCACTCAGTTAAAAAAATGTCAAAAGCACAAATTTAATACCCGTTAAGAATGTCCAGCGGATGCTCTGCCTTTTGCTCTAGGTTTTTTTAAGAGAATTGTCTATCAGAATCCGTTTGGGGGAGAGGGTGGAAGATAATTAAATACCAGCCTCCCAAGTAGCTGAGACTACATGTGTGTGCCACCACACCCAGCTAATAGTACCTTCTATAGAAGGCAAAGAATAAGGTTTTAGGCATGAAGCAAGAACGGTGCAATTACTGACAGAAGAAAGTTAAGATGTAAAAATAAATGCATGAATAGGCCAGGCGTGGTGGCTCATGCCTATAATCTCAGCACTTTGGGAGGCCGAGGCAGGCGGATCACCTGAGGTTAGGAGTTCAAGACCAGCCTGGCCAACATGGTGAAACCCTGTCTTTAAAAAAAAAAAAAAAAAAAAAAGCCGGGCGCGGTGGCTCAAGCCTGTAATCCCAGCACTTTGGGAGGCTGAGGCGGGTGGATCATGAGGTCAAGAGATCGAGACCATCCTGGTCAACATGGTGAAACCCTGTCTCTACTAAAGATACAAAAAAATTAGCTGGGCATGGTGGCACGTGCCTGTAATCCCAGCTACTCAGGAGGCTGAGGCAGGAGAATTGCTTGAATCCAGGAGGCGGAGGTTGCGGTGAGCCGAGATTGCGCCATTGCACTCCAGCCTGGGTAACAAGAGCAAAACTCCGTCTCAAAAAAAAAAAAAAAAAAAAAAAAAAAAATCATGCTGAGCAGTCTAGAAAAAAAGAAAAAAAATGCATGCATAAACCTCATACTCAGCAGGATGCTTGACTCTGGCAGGCAACAGGAGGAACACAGATTCAGGGATGAATCTCAGAGCCATTGGTAGCATTTTATTTCCTAGGTAAGTGGTAGATATTCTTTGTATCAACTTACATTTTGTATGAAATATCAAGAGGAGCTATGAATCCTTCAGTTTTGAAAATACTGATCTTGACATGATGCAGGGGGTATTCCGATGTGAATTTCTAGCAATCTGAGACTGAATCTTGATTCCCTGAGGAAGTGTTACATTCATTCACAAAACATTTACTGTGGGCTACTATGCCTACCAAGCACTCAGTAAAACTTCTGTGAATAAAACAGTGTAATAATCAATACCTTTTCAGAAGAGATCTTCACTAGCAAATTTACTTGATATAAAGCAGTTCCGTGTTCTTTTCTTGAACCAACACTTAGGTAGCCACTTCCGGTATCATCATTTGTTAGCAGCTCAATATCATTCCACATGTTTCTGAGACTGTCTTCCTGAGTCAGGAACCACTGTCTTTCCTCTAACAACCTAAAATTAGACACCAAATTATCTTGTTGCATGGAACTTGGTTCCTTGGGAAATGAGAAAGCTTACTCACAAAACAAAAACAAAAGCCTAACATTAACATACACAGACATCTTTGTCTTCTTGTTACAGCTGTGGCCACTAAACACTTTGGGCCAATAACATAAATGGAACTAGAGCTACGATGATTACCAGAGAACAACATATTGGTTTACACACACAAACCAACAATTCCGATATCACCAATGCACCCTGGAGCTTACATTACTTTGGTATCTAGTTTGGAATTATACTAAGTTTTCATTTGAAATAAAAGTTTAATACATATAGCACCAAACAGTGTAGGTTTAGATTGCCAGATGGTCTGAGATATCACAGGGTAAGATTTCAGATGAAGAGATGAAGTTCAGAAAAAGTCCATTAATACTATCATAGTATTCTTATACAATAAATAAAAATGATAAGGGGAAAGGAAAAAATTAATTAGATTTCTGGACCAAAGACTAAGCTTGAAACCTTAGGAGAGTCATTTACCCATCTCAACACGCAAAGATTTACATAAATCATTTTGTCTGGAGTTTGAGTGGGAAAAGAACAGTAAGGAGAAAAACAATCCTTGACTGGTGGGGAACAATAATGAAATAATTACAATTAGTTTGATAAGTGCTACTATAAGTATGTGTTAATAGCTATAAGGGGGATAGCACAGGGAAGAAACAATTTCTGACTTGGTGCTCTTTCACAATGACTAGGTAGTTGCCCTTGGGTAAGCACTTAATCTTTTGGTTCCTCAATTCTCTAATCGGTAAAATAGGAATACACAGGCAGGGCATGGTGGCTCACGCATGTAATCACAGCACTTTGGGAGACTTAGGTGGGTGATCACCTGAGGTCAGGAGTTCAAGACCAGCGTGGCCAACATGATGAAACCCCCAACTCTACTAAAAATACAAAAAAATTAGCCGGGCTTGATGGTACACACCTATAATCTCAGCTACTCGGGAGGCTGAAGCTGAATTGCTTGAACCCAGGAGGCGGATGTTGCAGTAAATCGAGATTGCCCCACTGCACTCCGTCTTGGAAAAAAAAAAAAAAATATATATATATATATATATATATATATATATATATATATATATACAGTTGGCTCTCCATATACATAAGTTCCACATCCCTAGATTCCACCTACAGGCATATGACATTTACATTGTGTTAGGCAAGATAAGTACTCTAGACATGATTTGAAGTATACAGGCAGATGTTGCTAGGTTACATGCAAATAATATGCCATTTTTTGACAGGGACTTAAGCATCCTAGGGTTTTGGTATCTGTGGGAGGTCCTGGAACCAATCTCCCATGGATACCAATACCAAGGGACTAAGGTAGTTGTACCCAACTGAAAGAGTTTTCTATTTTTTACTTTTGGTTTTTTGAGTCTTACTATTTTGCCCTGGCTGGCCTTGATCTCTTGGGCTCAAACATTCCTCCTGCTTCAGCCTCCCAATGTTTTGAGTTTTCAAAGTCCACAGAATACTGTTTGGTTCACAGCAAACATTCGGTTTTAGGTGTTAGCTAATTTGTTATTGGTGGAAGCAGGTAACACTTAGGCTGAGAAATGAAGGTCATAGTTTTTTAAATGTTTGAAGAGTTCTTCCTAAGGACATAAACAAGGAAACAAACAAAACATGTTTGGAGAATAGAAAACAGTTTTAGGGGCTGGTGTTTGGGTGAGAGAGAGGAAATGAAGGAGGGACAGGTTGAAGTGAATACTTTTATGGGTCTCAATTTCCCACATCTGTGAAATAGAGAAACCTCCCAGAACTGCCAAATTTACTTATTCAACAAACATTTATTGAATACCTACTTATTACGTGCCAGGCACCTTTCCAGGAACTGGGAATACAGCTGTGAACAAAGCACAAAATGTCTTTGCCATTATGAAGTCTACGTTCTTGCGGGAAAAACAGACAAAAATAAAATAGTAGGTATCTTATGTTACGCTACCTCTCTACAAAAAAAAAAAGTAAATACACAATCACAAAAAGTAAAAATGATTTTAAGGAAACAGCACTTAGATGGATGAGGTGAGGGGTCGCAGAAGAAGGATTTGTTTGGAAAGGGAAGGTGACATCTGAGCTGAGCCCTGAATAACAAGAAGTCAAGTATGCAAAGCTTAGGCAGAAAGCGATGCAGGCAGAGGAAACAGAGTGCAAAGGCTCAGAGGCTCGGAAGCGTTTGACGCTGCTGCCGGGTCAAAGCAAAGGCAGAAAACAGTGAGGGAGAGATCAGTGAAGCCCAATAAAACCTCGACTTCAAGACTGAATTTTATTCTCAGTGCAAGGGGTTGGGGGCGGGGCAGAGAACCCAGCAAACGAATGGCCTGATTTCATACATATTTTGAGATCACTCTGGCGGCCAAATGCAGAATAGATGCGCGAATAGGAGAGAACCAGCAAGATGAAACACTGTCAGTTAGGCCTCCACACTTAAACGCTCTCCGCTGGTCATCGCCGCCAGCAAAAACCGACTCCAACCTCTCTAATGCCGGCGTCAAGGGGAGAACAAAAGGAACTGAGCAGACGCTGCAGGTACTTCGTCCTGAACGCACCCCCAGTTCCGTACACAGCGCAGCTCCCCGTCCTCACCTGCAATTGAAGAAACTAAAGAGGAACAATAATCAAGTATCTCGTCCCTCTTGCAGACTCACGCAACCGCCTCTAATCTTTGGGTTCCATCCCACAAGTTAAAATTGGCGGCAGAACACTAGACCCAACCCCTTTACGGCGGCCGGACAAGACCAAAATTACTTTAGACTCGAAATAAGAAGTTGCCCCACCCTGAGTTCCGCCCAGTTCGTTCTCCCGACAGCGCATTCCTAGGGTGTATCCTTCGCCCCGCCCTCTTTACTGTCCTTACAGGCCCCTTTGAAAAACACCCAATCACCGCTTCGAAATGCGTTGTTATAGAAACTCTTGTTACCGCCCTCTTTCCTCCCAGCAAGCTGTGCGACGCACCGGGCTTCCTCGCCTTTGTGCCATCCGGGTCTCTCGCGCTTGCGATTTAGTCTGAGGCGAAGCTTCGGAGCGGCCGGTACTGTTGAAAGCGGCAAGTGTAGGCGCCGCTCTAGCGGCCGGGACTCTGGACTATGGCGGTAGGTACCGAATCTGAATTTAAAGCCAGGGATGCTTTTCTGCTACTTTCCAAAGAGTGAATGAACAGTTCCCAGAGCCTTATTCTTGTGTGTGTATGTGGACAAAATGGCGCCGCGGCCTTCTTCTGCGCCCGCCATCATGGCTGCCTGCTGTAGGGAGGGGGAAGTAAGGCGCCGTCGATGGGGGTGGGGAGCCGCAGGGAGTGCCTTTTTTTTTTTTTTTTTTTCCAGAACTTTCCTCGTCTCTTTCCCAACGCTACGTCCCTTTTCGTCCCACTGAACTTCCTCCATTTTCGCTTATTCACCCTGGCTAGTGATTTTTACTGAGTATTTTAGGGCCTGAGAATTTGCGGTGGAGAAAGGGGCTGGGAAGGAGACGATCAAGAGTGGTCTCTGAAAAGTACTGAGTCAAAAAGGGGGTTTCCGTAAGGGATAGTGTGGAAGAAGAGAGAGACTTGTAGTTTTTTTTTTTTTTTTTTTTGTACGCTCCAATGAGATGCTTCTAGTTGCATAATTTCAATTAGTATTTGCCAGTGTAAACCTTAACTTATTGTGTAGTAATGAGCTAGAGGAAGGTATTGCTAAAAGGGAGTGAAAATTCAACTTAAAAGGTTGTGGAACTACTACCAATTCTGACTGATGAGCGGTTTCTGAAGTGGCCCGTGATGTAATCAATTTGAAGTCTGGGAAGCATTATAGTTAAGTCCTGTCACTGACCTTGTTCCTTTAAATTTAAACCCTTCGTTGACCCCAAACGAGCTACAGTTTGTACATTACCTGCTCTGAACGTAAGTCTGCCGTGTGTATACGATGCCCGATTCTGACGAATCCACGTTACAGTGTAATTGCTCCGTTTTTATTCTGTTGAAAGGAAAATGTAAAGATTTTGCATTTCTTCTTGCTGACTAAATTATATCTTGTTTTTTTATGATAATTATAACTATTAAACGTAGTGAAAAATTTAAAGTTTGCTCTTCCCAACGATTAGAATGTGTGGGATTAGGCAGATGATTTTCTTCCTCCCCGCCCCCCCAACTCACCTCCGGATATTTAGTTGATTTGAGTTTAGACCAGTTTTTTTACTTAGTGTTTTCATTTGTTTAGAGTTTGAGGCCTCAGTATATTCTAAAGAGTAATACTATTTTTCTTGGGTTCCAGGTTTTTTTGTTTTTTTGATGGAGAGTTTTGCTCTTGTCGCCCAGGCTGGAGTGCTGTGGCACGATATCGGCTCACCACAGCCTCCGTCTTCCGGGTTCAAGCGATTATCCTGCCTCAGCCTCCCGATTAGCTGGGATTACGGGCGCCCACCCCCACGCCCGGCGAAATTTTTTGTATTTTTAGTAAAAACGGGGTTCACCACAGGCGTCCCCAGTCTGCGGCCCCCTGAGGCCATTTATCCGCCCCCCGCCCCCGCCGCACTTCAGGAAGGGGCACCTCTTTCATTGGTCGTCAGTGAGAGGAGCACAGTATGTGGCGGCCCTCCAACGGTCTGAGGGACAGTGAACTGGCCCCCTGTGTAAAAAGTTTGGGGACGCCTGGATTGGCCGGTCTGGTGTCGAACTCCTGATCTCAGGTGATTCACCTCCTCGACTTCCCAAAGTGCTAGAATTACAGGTGTGAACCACTGCGCCTGCCCGGGTTCCAGTATTTTTAAAAGTGAATTCAAGCATTTGCTTCTGCCGTGCCTTGTTAAATAAAAAGACAATCCCCTGGAGAAGTGGCCTAGAATTCAATCCAGTGCTTACCTCCTTCGTAGTGGAAAAAGATTTGTCTACTTTGTTTCAAGCAGTTATTAGGTGTTTGCAACAAAATGTAAATTTGTAAGAAACTAAAGTGGCTGCCTCTTAGAGCCAATTCTGGAATAGAAAAGGCTGTTTTGCAGTTAACATTTATGTATACACATAAGATTTGTACTAAATTAAAGCTTAGAAATTTTCAGAGCAATTTTAATATTCAGTCATTTTTTTTTTCCTGGATACCCGTGTTATGCTACTATAAGATATCGTCGGGGAAATAAAAGTTTTCCATGGCCTCAGTGGCCACCCATCATTCATGTTTAGTTTAAGGTGGTTTTTGTTGTTCCATAGCATATTTTACAGATGAAAATGATTGAGGTAAGTTTAAGTTAGCCTGTGTCACAGAGTGGTTTCTCTGTTGCTCAGCTTTGTGATGTTAAGCATAACGTTAGATAAACCATTGCCTGACAGCTACTGCCTAGGCTAAGCACTAGCTTTTACATGCGAAGGCTGTTTTCACTTCTAGTCTTGTTCTCTGCAAAAGTAAATGGGATTTGCCAGTACTTGGGGGAATTCTGTCAGTAAATTCTGACAGTAAATTGTCATGCACTGAAAGTGATAGCGGTGCTAAAAATTTTTGAAATCACTTCTGTTTACCAAGTGTGAGCTGTACTTAGCAAGTAATGGATGAATCTGAAATAGTCCTCAAGGATAATGATGAGGAAAAATATATATTAAAATGTCCGCTATTCATTGTGGAAAAAATCAGAATCATCCTTAATAATACAGTATCATTAGTAATAAAAACAACAAAGAGATAGAGATGGAGAATCATTTTAAGCGAGTCAGCTAATGTTGCTGGATCTCATCTGTGAATGAGAAAGTTGAACTCTATTCTATGGCATGAAAACATTTAGCATAAAAATTTGGTGGTTCCAGAAGTCACCCAGACTGGAGAAATAAGTCCATATACAGTATGCTGGCATGAGAGCCTCCGTGGTAGTTACTTTCTTTTATTTCTTACTGTTCTTTTTATACCGTTGTTAGAGGAATAACACATAATTTGTCTTTCAGCACAATTGAACTGTAAATCCTTTCTGTTTTATTTATCGTTTTATTCCGTGAGTCTTAGCATTGGTTTTGGCACATTTTTGACCCTCAGTAAATACTTGAAGTAATGCAACCTCTCACAACCTACTTTGTTAAAATACAATACCCCCATTTATTGTACTTGATATTTCTGGACTAATCCTCCTAAGGGAAGAAGTTCTCCATTATATGATTCCTCCTGCTGAAGAGTGTATCTTGATTCCCTATTTATTCAATCCAGATTCCTTCTGATGTTCTAAGTGAAAAGTCCGTAACTGTTTCTGTAAAGGGCCAGATGGTAAATACTATTGGCTTTGTGGGTCTTGTGCAGTTTCTGACACATTCTTTTGTTTGCTAGCTTGTTTTTTGTTTGGTTGGTTGGTTTTTTTGGTTTTGTTTTGGGTTTTTTGGTGGTTTTTTTGTTTGTTTTTGTTTTTGTTTTTTTCTGAGACGGTCCCTGTCACCCAGGCTGGAGGGGGCAGTGGCACAATCTTAACTCACTTTAACCTCCGCCTCCTGGGTTCAAACCATTCTCCCATCTCAGCCACCTAAGTAGCTGGGCTTACAGACGTGCCCCACCACACTTGGCTAAATTTTGTATTTTTGGTAGAGGCAGGGTTTCCCTTTGTTGGCTAGGCTGGTCTTGAACTCCTCATCTCAGGTTATCTACCTGGCTCCACTTTCAGAGTGTTCGGATTATAGGTGTGAGCCACAGCGCTGGCCCTGCTTGTTTTTAACAGCCCTTTTTAAAATGTGAAAACCATTCTTAGCTGAAAGCCATACAGAAACTGGAGGGGAGGACCTTAGCTTGCCAACCTTTTTTTTTTTTTTTTTTTTTTTTTTTTTTGAGACAGAGTTTTGCTCTTGTTACCCAGGCTGGAGTGCAATGGCGCTATCTCGGCTCACCGCAACCTCCGCCTCCTGGGTTCAGGCAGTTCTCCTGCCTCAGCCTCCTGAGTAGCTGGGATTGCAGGCACGCCCCACCTTGCCCAGCTAATTTTTTTGTATTTTTTTAGTAGAGACGGGGTTTCACCATGTTGATCAGGATGGTCTCGATCTCTTGACCTTGTGAGCCACCGCGCCCAGCCAGCCAACCTTTCTTAAGTAATCAAACTCTCTGGTCAGATAACCAGCCATTGTCTACCTTCCACATTAGTTGAAATTTGTAAAATTTATATTGTAATAATTACTTATAAAATGCTTTGAAGCAGAAACAGTGTTTTCATAGCCCAGAGCACATGTGAGGAGAGGCAGACCATATTTGGCAGCAGCACTGTGCCAGGGGGCTGTTTTCGTTAAAGAGGGTTAATGAAATTAAGATGGGGTTCTCACATAGGTAAGTTAATTTTCTGTTTATTATTTTATAATCTTGAGGCATTGTCTCTTTTAAGATTTTATGGTCTTGAGTATCTGAGCTTTAACAACCCATTTTTAATGTTTTACGTGTATGCTAATCTAAGAGAAAAGTATTGGTAAAGACAGCTGAATGTATTCACACATCTAAAAGGACTGTATTTTCTCTGCTTGAATGTTTATTTGAAATACTTGGAGCCCTTATTCCTAACCCCCTTTTAAAAGTTCTAAAAATAAGGCCGGGTGCAGTGGCTCACGCCTGTAATCCCAGCAGTTTGGGAGGCCGAGGTGGGTGGATCACGAGGTCAAGAGATCGAGACCATTCTGGTCAACATGGTGAAACCCCGTCTCCACTAAAAATACAAAAATTAGCTGGGCATGGTGGCGCACACCTGTAGTCCCAGCTACTCAGGAGGCTGAGGCAGGAGAATTGCTTGAACCCAGGAGGCGGAGGTTGTGGTGAGCCGAGATCACGCCATTGCAGGGTAACAAGAGCGAAACTCCGTCTCAAAAAAAAAAAAAAAAGTTCTAAAAATAATCATTAGAAAGTTAATGTACCTCTCGCTTTGGTATCAGGTTCATCATTTCAAGTCATTCAGGCTTATCAGTGTACAAAGCATATTTAGCTACTTGGAAAGCAGCCATTCAGGTTTATTGGTTGGATGGGGGCTGTCTTCCATCCCTTTGTCCCTCTTCTTTTAAGGAATTGAAAACATTTTAAATGTAATTAAGAACTTTAATCATTGTCTTTAAACTTTTAGGCTAGTGATACAGAACGAGATGGACTAGCCCCAGAAAAGACATCACCAGATAGAGATAAGAAAAAAGAGCAGTCAGATGTATCTGTTTCTCCTAGAGCTTCAAAACATCATTATTCAAGATCACGATCAAGGTCAAGAGAAAGAAAACGAAAGTCAGGTATGATTCTTAGAGGTGGCAACAACTATCAGCATTTGTATAAGACATGTAGATGTGTTGTATAAGAAGATACTGATTTAGTTTGTTGGCCAGGCATGCTGGCTCAAGACTGTAATCCCAGCACTTTGGGAAGCCAAGGCAGGTGGATCACCTGAGGCCAGGAGCTCAAAACCAACCTGGCCAACATGGTGAAACCTCATCTGTAATAAAAATACAAAAATTAGCCGGGCGTGGTGGTGCATGCCTGTAATCCCAGCTGCTCAAGAGGCTGAGGCAGGAGAATCTCTTGAACTGTGGAGGTGGAGTTTGCAGTGAACCCAGATAGCACTACTGCACTCCAGCCGATTTGACGACTTGACGACTCCGGTCTTAAAAAAAAAAAAAAAAAAAAAGACGGGCCGGGCACGGTGGCTCAAGCCTGTAATCCCAGCACTTTGGGAGGCCGAGGCGGGTGGATCACGAGGTCGAGAGATCGAGACCATCCTGGTCAACATGGTGAAACCCCGTCTCTACTAAAAATACAAAAAATTAGCTGGGCATGGTGGCATGTGCCTGTAATCCCAGCTACTCAGGAGGCTGAGGCAGGAGAATTGCCTGAACCCAGGAGGTGGAGGTTGCGGTGAGCCGAGATCGCGAAACTCCGTCTCAAAAAAAAAAAAAAAGACATACATTTAGTTTGTTGAAGAATAAATGTTCTCCCCAGCTGAGGAATGTATAATGAAAATATATTGATAATTCTCTAGATAATTTTTCAGTTAGAAGAAATACAAATGTCCTAATGCAGAAATTTTGTTAACTGTTGAAAGATAAGAATACATATTTGTATTTGGGTTATTGTATTTAATAACCCCAAGATGTTTAAATTTTATTCTTTCAACATTGGCAAAATAGAGTTTTCAAGATGTAACCTGGACACTGGTATATTCTGCACTTGTTACAAAAACATTTTTATCCTTGTTTTTCTTTTTAACTTAACGATATAATTTTTCTGAAGCAAGGGGTTTGACATTTGGGAAGTCTCCATATTTCCTTTTTTTTTTTTAAGATGGGGTTTCACCATATTGGTCAGGCTGGTCTCGAACTCCTGACCTCAGGTGATCCGCCCACCTCAGCCTCCCAAAGCGCTGGGATTACAGGCATGAACCACTGCACCTGGCTATATTTCCTTTTTTTGAAAAAGGTGAAACTGATAGGGAAGACAGTATTTCGCTGTTTTTAAAAGTCAGCATTGCTGTTGAATGAAGCGATTGAGAAGTTAAAATAGTTCTGAGTTTACAAGTTGAAATGCCTGGCCTCTGGTTATTCTTTGTGCCTACAGATAACCTACAGAATGCAGTTTTCATCTGTGTATTTGAAACCATTTAGTATTGTAATATTTTGAATGGAATTTTTTTTTTGAGAAGGTGTGTGTCGCCCATGCTGGAATGCTGTGACATGATCTTGTTTCACTGCAACCTCCACCTCCTGGGTTCAGGAGATTCTCCTGCCTCAACCTCCCAAGTAGCTGGGATTATAGGCATGTGCCACTATGCACAGCTAATTTTTTTATTTTTAGTAAGGAAAGAGTTTAGCTATGTTGGAACCTACCAAATATAATTCAACCTGTTTATTTTCTTTTTTCTTTTTTCTCTTTTTTTGGACACGGTGTCTTGCTCTGTCACCAGGTTGGAGTACAGTGGTGCGATCTCAGCTCACAGCAACTTGCACCTCCCTGGTTCAAGCAGTTCTCCTGCCTCAACCTCCTGAGTAGCTGGGACTACAGATGTGCGCCACCATGCCCAGCTAATTTTTTGTATTTTTAGTAGAGACAGCGTTTCACCATGTTGGCCAGGATGGTCTCCATCTCTTGACCTTGTGATCCACCCACCTTGGCCACCCAAAGTGCTGGGATTACAGGCACGCGCCACCGTGCCCAACCTCAGCCTCTTTATTTTCTTTAGGGTTTTTTTTGTTCTTAATAGCTTACCTCTCTCTACCAAACCCCCTTATAAATTTACTATAGATTAGGAAACTAGATAGGCTTGTCAGAATGTATGTAAAATACTAAAGGTCTCTGACTGTTTAAAAAATGTGTATGGGCTGGTTTACATCCTGGTTTGCTCTGATTTCTTGATTTGTTGTACGTATGTGTAGTATTAATGTAGAATGATCCCATGAACCATTAAAAAATTTAGTTACTAGAACAAGACTAGTGGGAGTAATTTTTCTCCAGCGTTAGAGTTATTTCAGGATGTGATGTTTCTCCAGCTTTGTTTATGGTGAATATTTTTGTGTGTATTCACAGATAATGAAGGAAGAAAACACAGGAGCCGGAGCAGAAGCAAAGAGGTAATTAACACTTTGTAGTGAATAGGTACTTTAAAATACTTAAAAAGTGTCTGGTAGAAAAATTTGTATGAATATATGACATTGTCAAGGTAAGTACCAAACTTGAAATTTAAAAGGTTAATTGGGTTATAAAATGAGCATGATTTAGATTCATCAGTTTTGAAGAAGATGTTTATGTGAAAAGTACCTTCAAAACCTTAAGTTTATTATATTGTGAAAATATTCACAATAAAAATTTCATATGAAGAATATAATTGGTTTTTTTAGGCCTGTCACACAGAGCTTCCATTAATGTGAGGTCCTGAGTCTCTTGGTGCCTGACAATTGCTCAGGATTTTTAAACAGCAATCATCTTTACATAGCAATACCCTAGATATCTGTGGGCTGCTTTTTCTTTATGAAAGGTAACAAGAGTTCTTTTCTTTTGTAAACTAGTTCAGTTTCCCTAATAGTAGTAGTAGTAAATTTTGAAGTAAAGGTTTGAGTGAGGGACAGCTGAAAAGGTGATGGTGACAGCAAAACTTGAGGAAAAAAGAAAAGCAACAGCTGTATTGCAGAGGAGTTACTTGTTCACCCACCTAAGAAGACAAGGAATGAGCCAACAAGGAAGAGTAGAAGTAGTAGCTGGAAAGGGAGAAGAGTCTTGTGGGGGCTGGGCAAGGGACTCCTAAAAAAAAAATGTGGGCAGGGACTTCACCTCTTCCCCTAATGGAAGCTCTGTTAAATTTTTAATTTAGGAGAGTTTTTGTGAAAATGACTATTTTGTTTAGCTCACATGATAACATTTCTATAATAAATCATACTCAGCGTGCTAATGCGCGAAGAGACTGAACTGAAGACGCTGCAGACTCAGATAGCAAAATAATAAGCCTACTTCATGATAAGGTAACTATTAGTCATTCAAACTCCTATTTCCCTTAAATATATCTTAAATCAGTTAAGGGTTTTAATGTTTTTTTTTAAATTAATAGTAATGTTATGTTTGAGAAACTGGTTTGAAATAAACTCTAAAACCTTTAGAAGTTTAACCACTTAAGACTTTTCCAGTCTGTCTCTTTATAGCAAAACCAAGGACAATTTATTTTGTAAGCTCGTATAGAGAACTGGCAATGAAACTAAATACTTGGGTCTCCAGGTCTCTTACTTTTCTGCAAATAATAAATTACATACTATGATCATTTTCAGCTATATCATCATGCATGTTCCAAAATGATTGGCCAAGTTTTATTTTTAAGAAACATTAATCTTGAGTGGAAAGAAATATGCTGTGACCTATTTTGGGAAACATTAAGTGTCCTATTATGGTAGAAAAGTGGTAGCCTGGGCATTAGAAAAACATGGGGTATACATTCAGCTCACGCATGTAGCTTCGTAACTTTGGATCTTAGTTTAGTTACACATAAAGGGATTCAATTAGAGGATCTGAGTTGCCTTCCACATTTAAAATTTAGTGATTCAGAAATGTTTAGTATTTTAAGCTTTTGCTACAAGGTGGATTTGACAAGTCTTCGTGTAGGGAACTATAGTATGTACCACTTCCTACTTTGGTATTTGGTAGGATGAGACTTGATCATGCAGTTAATTTTAGCTGAGTCTCTGAATGCACATGTGAAAGCCTTGGTCTTTTTAAAGTATGGGGGCAGTATGTATTGTGTGAGAGCATATGGGTTCATTGTTATACCTAATTTGGTTTCTTTAAAACTGAAACATACAGTTGCCATTTCTACCCTAGGTACATGAAGTGTAACACTTCTCCAAGCCTATTGGGATACTGCAAGATGAAAAGAGATTGCTTCACAGTTTAGACATTGGGAGGAAAATCAAGAGCTGTCTTTTAGAGGATGTAGCCGGCAGTATAGCTATAAAAGGGACACTGCATCTCTGTGTAAAATAATTTGAAATTATTGAAAATACTAGTGCTTCATAATAGTTATACTTAGCTACCTAATTGAAATGCATTTCTGGTGTACTTTTTGTGTCATTATCTCTATTATTGTTTACTTAAACTTAATGTAAGGTACTCTGGATTTAGAAGTTGATGTATATACATGGTCTGTATTATTTTAGATAAATATAAGGGATTCCTCTTTTGTCTGGCATAATGGCTTTCAATATTTCAACTTTGAAAATCATTGTTTCTATTGTAATTGAAAATATTTTGGGAGGAACTGCATTTGGGTTTTTATAGTAAAGAAAAAATAGTAATTATATCAGCAACATTTGGGTGATGTGAAACTAGATCTTTTTTTTATTTGCCACACACTCCTAAGGTTACTAATGTTGCATCACAACATTTTTGTCTATTGATACCCATACTAACTCTCTTTGTTGCACTATTTTCCTGAAAGAACCAACTTCTTCTTAAAACAGGCAAGAAGACATGAATCCAAAGATAAATCCTCTAAGAAATACAAGTCTGAGGAACATAATGACAAAGAACATCCTTCTGATAAAGGAAGAGAGCGACTGAATTCATCTGAAAATGGTGAGGACAGGCACAAACGTAAAGAAAGAAAGTCATCAAGAGGCAGAAGTCACTCAAGATCTAGGTCTCGTGAAAGGTAAGTCATTTTGTATTATATTAATACCTTATAACAAGATTTAAGTTACATAAAGCTCTTATTGATCCACGAATACCCAAAAAAAATAGGGAGTGTTTCTTGTTTGTTTTGGGGGGGGGTTGTTGTTTATTTTTTTTTTTGGTTTTTTTTGCTTTGGGCTTTGTTTTCTTACCATGAAAAAATGGTTTCCGAGAATGGGGGATAAGGGATGACTAATATTCAATTAATGGCTAGATTTCCTTTTTTTTTTTTTTTGAGACAGAGTCTCAGTCTGTCCCCCAGGCTGGAATGCAGTGGTGAGATCTCGGCTCACTGCAATCTCTGCCTCCTGGGTTCAAGCAGTTCTCCCATCTCAGCCTCCTCTAAGTAGCTGGGATTACAGGCGTGTGCTACCATGTGTGTTTAACTTTCATATTTTTAGTAGAGACAAGGTTTCACTATGTTGGCCAGGCTAGTCTCGAACTCCTGACCTTGGGTGATCCACCATGCCCAGCATAGATTTTCTTTTTTGAGACGGTTTCTCTGTGTTGCCCTAACTAGAATACAATGGTGTGTTCGCAGCACACTGCACACAGCCTCTCAGCCTCCAAGGCTCAAGTACTCCACCTCAGCCTCCTGAGTAGCTGGGACCACAGACATGTGCCACCACACCCAGCTAATTTATTTGTATTTTTTGTAGAGACATTTTGGCCATGTTGTGCAAGCTGTTTTCAAATCCCTGGGCTTAAGTAGTGTGCCCGCCTTGGCCTCCCAAAGTGCTGGAATTTCAGAAGTGAGTCACTCTACCCAGCTGAGATTTTTTTTTTTTTTTTTTTTTTTTTTTTTTTTGAGACGGAGTTCCGCTCTTGTTACCCAGGCTGGAGTGCAATGGCGCGATCTCGGCTCACCGCAACCTCCGCCTCCTGGGCTCAGGCAATTCTCCTGCCTCAGCCTCCTAAGTAGCTGGGATTACAGGCACGCGCCACCACGCCCAGCTAGTTTTTTTGTATTTTTAGTAGAGACGGGGTTTCACATGTTGACCAGGATGGTCTCGATCTCTCGACCTCGTGATCCACCCGCCTCGGCCTCCCAAAGTGCTGGGATTACAGGCTTGAGCCACCGCGCCCGGCCCCAGCTGAGATTTTTAACCACTTAATCTCTTTTGCACTGAAAAAAATGATATCGTTAAACTGTATAGTTTAAGCCAGTAAACAGTCTTTTTGCATTGTCAATGTGCTATTGAAGGTGTTTGCTGCTAAACTGCAATCTAGATTTTTTTTTTTTTTTTTTTTTTTTTTTGAGACAGAGTTTTGCTCTTGTTACCCAGGCTGGAGTGCAATGGCACGATCTCAGCTCACCACAACCTCCACCTCCTGGGTTCCGGCAATTCTCCTGCCTCAGCCTCCTGAGTAGCTGGGATTACAGGCACGTGCCACCATGCCCAGCTGATTTTTTGTGTTTTTAGTAGAGACGGGGTTTCACCATGTTGACCAGGATGCTCTCGATCTCTTGACCTCGTGATCCACCAGCCTCGGCCTCCCAAAGTGCTGGGATTACAGCACTGCGCCCAGCTAGATTTTTTTGATGTTGGAGTATAGATAAAAAGATTTTTGAGAAACTGGATCACAGCTCAAATTTATGAATGGTGTTTGGTGGATTTTTCTTGAAGAAGTCTGTGGGGAATTCATGCATGGTACGAGGCTCAAAAGTTTTCAGTAGATACACTAAAGTATTTTACTTAAGCTTTGTAAATACTGTGGAAAGAGTATTAAATAGAATCATAAATTTGGATAGGATGCATTGAACCCGTTTGACATGTTAATAGCTTTACTATATTTTCTGGGACAGATGAACAAACATGAAGGTCCATTTTTAGTTTATATTTCCTTTGAAAACCTCACTTATTCTTTCTGTAAACAATGTAATGTACCTAATTGCTTGTCTTAATTGCAGTACTACAGATAACTAATTTATGATGCATATAAGTGAAACAACTCTAAATAATTAAAATTTGTGCACTTTAATTTCAGACGCCATCGTAGTAGAAGCCGGGAGCGGAAGAAATCTCGATCCAGGAGTAGGGATCGGAAGAAATCTCGATCCAGAAGCAGAGAAAGGAAGAAATCAAGATCCAGAAGCAGGGAAAGAAAACGGCGGATCAGGTCTCGTTCTCGCTCAAGATCAAGACACAGGCATAGGACTAGAAGCAGGAGTAGGACAAGGAGTAGGAGTCGGTAGGTGACCATCATCTTGAATAAAATTTAATAGGCCCCTCAGAGAGTTCATTTATCTTCTCTCAGTAAGAGAATATTAAATTTGTTAGGTAATGATTAAAATAATTTTACTGTAATCTATAAATAGGATTTATTCATAAATCTATAATAATTTATGTAGGATTCATAGATTATGGTAAATCTATGGCATGATAAATAGAATTTATAGATTGTGGTAAAATTATTTTAATCATTATCTAACAATTGAACAGACCTAACTACTTGAATAAAAATACAAGTATTCTTATGTGATTGATAAATCTCTTGTGGAGTGCAGGTGTGAATAGGCCTATGTTGGCTACATGTAGTGGTTTATGCCTGTAACCCTGCTGAGGCAGGCAGGTCCCTTGAGCCCAGGAGTTCAAACCCAGTCTGGGCAATATGATGAAACCACACCTCTACAAAAGATTTTAAAAAATTAGATTGGCATGGTAGCACACACCTGTGATCCCAGCTACTTGGGAAGCTGAGGTGAGAGAATTGCTTGAGCCCAGAAGGCAGAGGTTGCAATGAGCCAAGATCATATTAAGTGCTAGAGCCAGGACCCAGTTTCAGATATATCTGGATACAAATTCCATGCATATGCTTAACCTACTATTCTGTACAGACTACTTCAGATTTTGTTTGTAAATGAACAAAATTCAGATTTATCTTGATTGCTGTGAGGAGGCTTTGTTGAGATAGGAAATATACAATAAAGAGCACAGGAAGAAAACTTTAATTATAAATATTGTTCAGTGATTTTCTCTGCTCATTTACCTAAGATAGTAGTATACTATTTTGTTGATTTATTGCAACTTAGGTCAGTGTATAAAAGATTGAAATACACATTAATACAGTAACTAGGTTTTTATGGTTTATCACTTGTTTGATCTTTATATCAGTATCAGTTTTTAGTCAGTGGTTCTAGTTTGTAGTAGTTTACTGATTTAAACCTTACCAATTAGGAGATTTTTTATTTGCTTTTTTGGCAGTTTTGGTCACTGACATTTTGTTTGTTTGTTTGTTTGTGACGGAGTCTCTGATACCCAAGCTGGAATGCAGTGGCACAATCTTGGCTCACCCTCCCAGGTTCAAGCAATTCTCTTGCATCGGCCTTCGGAGTAACTGGGATTACAGGCACTTACCATCATGCCTAGCTAATTTTTGTGTTTTTGTTGAGACGAGGTTTCACGGTGTTGGCCAGGCTGGTCTCAAACTCCTAACTTCAGATGATCCGCCCACCTTACCCTCGAAAAGTGCTGGGATTACGGGTGTGAGCCACTGCACCCAGCCAGATATCTAGTTTTTTAGTGGTTAATAACTTTCTATTTTTGAAAACCATCTACAAATTCACTATAGATTAAAATATATAGGAGGAATTCCTGTGATGTACATATTGACTACATGAGTACAAAATGACTAATGTATAAGGCTAGCTTTTGCAACATTGGATGTACTGTGCAAAAGATTGGAGACAACCAGATACAGTGGGGCATCCCTGTAGAGCCAGGTACTCGGGAGGCTAAGGCAGGAGGATCACTCAAGGCCAGCCTGGGCAACAGAGCGAGACCCTGTCTCTTAAAAGGGGATGAGGGAGTTGGAAACAAACAACTATTGTGTCCAGTTAGTTCAGCTGTAACACAGATGTTTAAATGTTTGTATCTCAAAATATAAATGTTTTTGTATCACTGGGATTTTTGTTGAACTTTGTAAATGTAATTGATTTCTTGTGAACAAAATAGTATGACTTGGCCATAATGTGACATGTGAAATACGGTTTACTACAGAGATAGAAAGAAGAGAATTGAAAAGCCGAGAAGATTTAGCAGAAGTTTAAGCCGGACTCCAAGTCCACCTCCCTTCAGAGGCAGAAACACAGCAATGGATGCCCAAGAAGCTTTAGCTAGGAGGTGTGTATTTCTTCATTTCTTCCTATTTACCTTTAAGTAGATGCTCAATTGTGTGGATAAGATGAATTCTTTCAGTAAGAGAATGATTCAGAAACTTTGATAGTAAATATGCTGGCATATTTGTGATTTAGAGCTATGTAAATAGTTTAATTTTCATCTTAAATATTTGCACAATTAAAAGATTCAGATGTCTACAACAATTTCTGTTTTTCCCTTTGCGATTAACTAATTCATTTTTCTCAAATGTAGACTCCCAAATATTTTAAGTTTGCATTTGAAACTTTTTTTTTTACTATCAAATCTGGTTCAAGAACTATTATTTTCTTTTTTTTTTTTTCTTTTTGTTTTGTCACCAAAAGAACTACTATTTTCACATCTAAGATGACTTTTCCTTTACTTTTGGTTTTTCTCCCTCAAATAGACAAATATCTGAAACAATAGTATTCTGTCAGTATTATTTTGAAGATGGCAAATGACAGACATTATAAACCAGTTTATTTGATCTTGTAAGTTTGATTCCTGATAACTATAACTTTTTTTTTTTTCTGCTGTTTCAGCTGGGTGTGGTGGCTCATGCCTGTAATCCCAGCATTTTGGGAGGCCAACGTGGGCAGATCACTTGGGGTCAGGAGTTTGGAGACCAGCCTGGCTAACATGGTGAAACCCTGTCTCTACTAAAAATAAAAAAATTAGCTCGGTGTGGTGACGGGCAAGCTACTCAGGAGTCTGAGGCACAAGAATTGCTTGAACCCAGGAGGCAGAGGTTGCAGTGAGCTGAGATCTCGCCTGGACAATACAGCGAGACTCTATCTCAAAAAAAAATAAATAAATTTGGCCGGGCGCTGTGGCTCACGCCTGTAATCCCAGGACTTTGGGAGGCCGAGGCGGGTGGATCACGAGGTCAAGAGATCGAGACCCATTCTGGTCAACAAGGTGAAACCCCATCTCTACTAAAAATATAAAAAATTAGCCGGGTATGGTGGCACATGCCTGTAATCCCAGCTACTCAGGAGGCTGAGGCAGGAGAATTGCCTGAACCCAGGAGGCGGAGGTTGCGGTTAGCCGAGATTGTACCATTGCACTCCAGCCTGGGTAACGAGAGCGAAACTTCGTCTCAAAAAAATAAATAAATAAGTAAATAAATAAATAAATATTCTGTTGTTTCAAAGATGATAGTGGTGGAACCACACACAGGAGGGCTGTATAATTGAAATCGCAAAACTTTTCAAAGAACTGCCTCATAGAAAGGCAAAAAGCAAAATAAAATACAAGCACTTGTTTGCGGCATTTCCAGTATTTTGAAAAACAGTCTTTTTAGGTTTGAATTTTCTCTTTTTTTTTTTCCTCCTCTCTTTATGTAAATTAAGTTGTTTTGTATTTTGAGACAGGGTCCTGCCCAAACTGGAGTGCAGTGCCACCTGATGACAGCCACTGCATCCATGCCTGGCTAATTTTTGTATTTGTTGTAGAGAAGATGGGGTCTCCCTGTGTTGCCCAGGCTGGTATCACAGTGTAACCTGGTGGTGGTGCCCTGGGAACCCAGCCTGACAGAAACTGCAGCTGAACAGCAGCAAAAGCGTGAGCTCACCTCTTCTTTCCATTCACCTTAGTGAATGGTGTTAATTCCAGATCTTCAATGGCCATTTTAATGCAGCCAGTTGTAGTCACACATACCTTCTTTCTGAAACTATTACCAGTAGATTAGGAAATAATTTGCTAGGCCGGGCACGGTGGCTCAAGCCTGTAATCCCAGCACTTTGGGAGGCCATGGCGGGTGGATCACGAGGTCAAGAGATTGAGACCATCCTGGTCAACATGGTGAAACCCCGCCTCTACTAAAAATACTAAAAATTAGCTGGGCATGGTGGCACATGCCTGTAATCCCAGCTACTCAGGAGGCTGAGGCAGGAAAATTGCCTGAACCCAGGAGGCAGAGGTTTCGGTGAGCCGAGATCACATCATTGCACTCCAGCCTGGGTAACAAAAGTGAAACTCTGTCTCAAAAAAAAACACAAATAAATAAATAATTTAATATAAAATAGGATTTAATTTATACTAAATTATAATTTTATTAACTCTGACATATTTTTTAAGCCCTTAAGTTATTTATTTGAATGTCATAAGTCTATTCTGCTTTCTTTTTTGGATTTTTTTTAAAGTGAAGCTGTTATACTAGCATCTAAAAATTCATTGACTTAGACTACTTGGTGATCTTTTAGATAAAGTTTTAAATACAGTCCTTTAATTTCAGAATGTCAGATTATTCCTTGACTACCTTGAAATCTGGAGGGTTTTTTTGTTAATAAGAAATTAGCATGTATAGACCTTTTATGTTTGTTACTTTTTTGGTCTTAAATGTCAGTATTTAAAGCTGTTTAGGAAATAGTTTTTAGATCAGTGACCTCATTTTTAAAATTTGTTAGGCAGAGTCTAACACTCTGTCACCTAGACTGGAGTACAGTGGTGTAAGCTTACTACAACCTCTGCCTTGTGGGTTCAAGAAGTTCTCATGCCTTAACCTCCCAAGAAACTGGGATTACTGATGCTCATCACCATGCCTGGGTTTGTTTTCATAGAGACGAATTTCGCCATGTTGGCCAAGCTGATCTCGAACTCCTGGCCTCAAGCAATCCTCTTGCCTTGGCCTCTCAGAGTGCTGGGATTACAGACATGAGCCCCTTAACCAGCCTGTTACCTAAATTTTATTGTTACTACTAATTCACAAACTTGTGTTATCAAAGATATAATCAAGTCTATGCTGTGCCTTCCATGCATGTTTCATAAAAGAGAATAAAAATTATACCTTGTTAAATTTCTTTTGTGTAAATTTCAACAATTTTTATTATTTTATTTATTTATTTATTTATTTATTTTGAGACGGAGTTTCGCTCTTGCTGCCCAGGCTGGAGTGCAATGGTGCGATCTCAGCTCACTGCAACCTCCGCCTCCCGGGTTCAGGCAATTCTCCTGCCTCAGCCTCCTGAGTAGCTGGGGTTACAGGCACACGCCACCATGCCCAGCTAATTTTTAGTATTTTTAGTAGAGACGGGGTTTCACCATGTTGACCAGGATGGTCTCAATCTCTTGATCTCATGATCCACCCGCCTCAGACTCCCAAAGTGCTGGGATTACCGGCTTGAGCCACCGCGCCCAGCCTTTTTTTTTTTTTTTTTTGAGTTGGAATTTCACTCTTGTTCCCCAGGCTGGAGTGCAATGGTACGATCTCAGCTTAGTGCAACCTCTGCCTCTTAGGTTCAAGTGATTCTCCTGTCTCAGCCTCACAAGTAGCTGGGATTACAGGTGCCCACTACCACACCCTGCTAATTTTTTGTATTTTTAGTAGAGGTGGGATTTCACCATGTTGGGCAGGCCGGATTCGAACTCCTGACCTCAGGTGATCACCCACTTCTGCCTCCCACAGTTCTGGGATTACAGGCGAGAGCCACGGCGCCTGGCTAATTTCAGCAATTCTTAAATCCAATTTACTACCACTGTATTATATTAGCCATAGTGCCCCAAAGCAAAAACAATGCTTTTCTCATTCCTTGCCACTTTACACCATATTAAAGAAGGGGTAGTGGCATTTGACTTGATTGGTAAATCAGAGAGCCCTTATGAAGAAAAGAGTTTAAGGAATTCATTGTGAAGATACTGTTACCTGTTACTTATTATATAGGAAGAGTAAACTTGACAGTGTCTGGTGTGCATACTCATTAGTGAATTTAAGGAATATGCACACTAATTAGAGTGAACAAGAATTTTCATTTTGTTTTGGAATGAATTTGTGTTTTGTGTTACCAGTTCCTTTGTAAATGATAAATTTCTTCAGCTGCTAAAAATAATTTCCTAATACAGACAAGTTTTTCTCCCAGTGTAATAGATTACACAGAGAATGGCAAGGTTTGCTCGACCTTCTGGTTTTGGCTTTTTGATTTTTATTAAATTGAAGACTACGCTAAGGTCTGTTAAATATAAAAAGTTATCCGAATATCTTGATTGGCTGCCTTATCTTGGCTTGCTCTCCCTCAAGAAACATTTTGATAATTCTATGAATTTATTTACTAGTTCCCATGCCTTAAAATTTACTCAGCTCTCAGTGTGTTACTTGTAAGATCGAGTTTTTTCTTCACTTTTTGATTGGAACTGCCTATAAAAACTATGCCTGTTTCTATTTAGTCAATTCAAAAATGTTTAAAACCACTGTTGCAATATCCTTCAGCTGTAACTTACACCATTATGAATGATTGCTTTTTCTTCACCTGCAAATATCAGGTGTTGGGGGGATGTTAAATATTTAAAATTTTATGGAAATTGGCTTGTCTCTGTACATACACATGTAGAGAGAAGAGATACAGATTTTATATTGTGTTATTTTAAATGTATTGAAATTACTTTTGCAGGTTGGAAAGGGCGAAGAAATTACAAGAACAGCGAGAAAAGGAAATGGTTGAAAAACAAAAACAACAAGAAATAGCTGCGGGTAATTTTTTATTTTTTTAATTTTAATTCTTTTTTGCTTATCCCGATTAGCATTCTTGCATGTTTGTTTTTGTTTCGTTTTTCAGACAGGAATTCACTCTGTCATTTCGACTTGAGTTCAGTGACTCCAGCATAGCTCACTTTGCCTCAAACTCTCAGGCTCAAGTGATCTTCCCACCTCAGCTTCCCGAGTAGCTGAGACTACAGGCCACACTACCTCACGTGGCTAATTTTTTCTTATTTTTTTGTAGTGAGGACCTTTCGCCCTGTTGCCCAGGCTGTTCTTGATCTCAGGCTTAAGCAGTCCTCCTGCCTCACCTCCCTAGAGTGTTGGGATTATAGTTGGCCAGACTTTTTTTTTTTTTTTTTCTATTATTAAGGAAGTTTGGCATGCTTTTTGTAGAAAAATTGACAAAAATAGGAAGAAAATTACCTGTGATTTCTGTTTCCCATTAGTACACTGTAAAAGTTAATTTTAGTGTTTTCTCACCTCAGTGTTTTATAGCTTGTTTCTGGTGTGCGTTTGGATAATTTTTGCTGATAAATTAGTAATGATTTTTTTTGTTAATGTAACACTGTAGTTATCACTACAGATGTCTTTTGTTTTGGGGCTTTTTTTTTTTTTTTTTTTTTTTTTTTCAGATGGAGTTTCACTCTGTTGCCCAGGCTGTAGTGGAATGGCATGATCTCAACTCACTGCCTCCAAGTAGCCTTAGCCTCCCAAGTAGCTGGACTACACACAGGCATGTGCCACCACATCCAGCTAATTTTTGTATTTTTAGTAGAGACAGGATTTCATCACGTCAGCCAGGATGGTCTCAATCTCTTGACCTCATGATTTGCCCACTTCGGCCTCCCAAAGTGCTGGGATTACAGGCGTGAGCCACTGTGCTTGGCCAATTTAATTTTTATTTTTATTCATGTATTTTAAACAGTCTCAGGCTGTGGCCCAGGCTGGAGTGTGGTTGCAAATATATATCAAGGATTTTATGCAGAAATTTGTCCATTGATGAACACACTCAACAAATGTTTGCTAAAAACTTGTGAGCTAATAGTCATTTCCTTATATTTGGTGAAAATCCTGCCTTTTTACACATTGGTAGCTTTTTTTTTTTTTTTTTTTTTTTTTTTTGAGAAGGAGTTTCGCTCTTGTTGCCCAGGCTGGAGTGCAATGGCGTGATCTCGGCTCACCGCAACCTCCGCCTCCTGGGTTCAGGCAATTCTCCTGCCTCAGCCTCCTGAGTAGCTGGGATTACAGGCACGTGCCACCATGCCCAGCTAATTTTTAGTATTTTTAGTAGAGACGGGGTTTCACCATGTTGACCAGGTTGGTCTCGATCTCTCGACCTTGTGATCCACCCGCCTCGGCCTCCCAAAGTGCTGGGATTACAGGCTTGAGCCACCGCGCCCGGCTGGTAGCTTTTTTTTTAATAAACCACTTGTTAATGTAAATCAGAGGGTTTGCTTATGTTTTAAAATCCATTTTTATATTCTCTTCAAGCAGCTGCAGCTACTGGAGGTTCTGTTCTCAATGTTGCTGCCCTCTTGGCATCAGGAACGCAAGTAACACCTCAGATAGCCATGGCAGCTCAGATGGCAGCCCTGCAAGCTAAAGCTTTGGCAGAGACGGGAATCGCTGTACCTAGCTACTATAACCCAGCCGCTGTAAATCCAATGAAATTTGCTGAACAAGAGAAAAAAAGGAAAATGCTTTGGCAGGGCAAGAAAGAAGGGGTAAGTTCTCTTATTCTGCTCTTCTATCATTTATTCCTAATTAGTAATTGCTAAGGAAAACAAATTTGGATTGAAAAAGATTACTTGGCCGTTGACTCAAGCCTGTAATCCCACTTTGGGAGGCCAAGGCTGGCGGATCACAAGGTCAGGAGTTCCAAGAACAGCCTGGCCAACATAGTGAAACCCTGTCTCTTACTCAAAATACAAAAATAAGCTAGGTATGGTGGTGGGCACCTGTAATCCCAGTTACTTGGGAGGCTGAATCAGGAGAATCGCTTGAACCTGGGAGGCAGAGGTTGCAGTGAGCCAATATCGCACCATTGCATTCCAGCCTGGGAGACAGTGCGGGACTCTGTCTCAAAAAAAGAAAAAAGAAAACGATTACTTTGGGCTTACCTTTCTTTTTAAGAACCTGGGTGCCCAGGCACGGGTGATATATGCATGTAATCCCAGCACTTCGGGAGGCCAGTGTAAAGCGGAACATTGAGATAAGGAATTGAGACCAGCCTGGCCAACTTGGCAAAACTCTGTCTCTACTAAAAAGAAAATTTAAAAATAAGCTGGGTGTGGTGATATGCACCTGTAATTCCAGCTGCTTGGGAGGCTGAGACAGGAGAATTGTTTAAGTGAGTCTGGGAGACAGAGGCTGCAGTGAGCCAAGATTATGCCACTGAGCAAGGCATGGTGGCGGGCGCCTGTAATCCCAGCTACTTGGAAGACTGAAACGAGAATACCTTGAACCTGGGAGGTGGAGGTTGCAGTGAGTTTCAAGCGAAACTCCATCTCAAAAAAAAAAAAAAAAAAAATTCATGCCACTGCACCCTCCAACCTGGGTGACGAAGTGAGGCCCTGTCTAAAAAAAAAAACCTTAGGATGGTCTAATTTGCCAGTTTATTAAATATTAAAATAAACATACATGATCAAAGTCAAGCTTTCAAGGACAACTGATATTATCATAGAAGTATTAAGGAAAAGGCCGGGCGTGGTGGCTCACACCTATAATCCCAGCACTTTGGGAGGCCGAGTTGGGTGGATCACAAGGTCAAGAGATCGAGACCATCCTGGTCAACAAGGTGAAACCTCGTCTCTACTAAAAATACAAAAAATTAGCTGGGCATGGTGGCGCATGCCTATAGTCCCAGCTACTCGGGAGGCTGAGACAGGAGAATTGCTTGAACCCAGGAGGCGGAGGCTGCGGTGAGCCGAGATCATGCCATTGCACTCCAGTCTGGTTAACAACAGCGAAACTCCGTCTCAAAAAAAAAAACAAAACAAAAAAGAAGTAGTTTAAGGAAAAGAGGCTACTTGGTTTTAGGATTTTTCATAGATTATGAGGAACTTATTTGTTTTACATTAATTTGCAATGACAAATGACATTAATTGTAAATGACACTTTGCCATCACAAAAATGGCATGTTAAAAAAGGTCTATGACAGGAAAAAAATCCATTTTTGATTTTATTTATCATTTTTAAGACATTGTCTCGCTGTCACCCAAGCTGGAGTGCAGTGGCATGATCTTGGCTTACTGCAGCTTCAGCATCCCAAGTAGCTGGGTCTACAGGCATGGGCTACCACACCAGGCTAATTTTTTGGTGTTTTTAGTAGAGACAGAAAGTTTCACCATGTTACCTAGGCTGGTCTGGAATTTGTGACCTCGGGTGATCCGCTCACCTCTACCTTCCAAAGTGCTGGGATTATAGGCATGAGCCACTATGCCCCAGCCTCTTGCTTGTATTTCTTTGCTTTGTTATCTCTTTCTTAAGTCTTTAAATAATTAAACTTGATTGAATGCCTTAAATGCTGTTTGTTTGTTTTTTAATTTAGGCTACGTTGTTGACAGATTTAATGTCCTGAAAAATATATTTAAATTTGACATATTTTAAAGTTTAATATTTCTTAACAGGACAAATCCCAGTCTGCTGAAATATGGGAAAAATTGAATTTTGGAAACAAGGACCAAAATGTGAAATTTAGGAAATTGATGGGTATTAAGGTGAGTTTCAAATGTGCCAGGGGATGTTTGCATTAGCTATTAGCCCTCCTGCTACTATTCTTCCCTCATTTTCTTATTTCTGGTCTTTGCTCAGGTGACACCTTTTTGGGCTCTTTCCCACCACCTTTTGTAAAATAACAAGCAATCCCATTTTGAAAACCCTCCCATCTCCCCTACCCACTCTCCTCCCACACACACACTTTTTTTTTTTTTTTTTCTTGAGAGACATAGGGTCCTGCTCTGTCACTCAGGCTGGAGTACAGTGGTCCAATTATAGCTCACTGCAGCCTCAAACTTTGAGGCTCAAGTAGTAGTCCTTCCACCTCAGCCTCTCATAGCCCTGGATCACAGTACTGAGCCACTGCACCCAGCCTCCATCCCCATTTTCTACTTTACTTTCCTCTGTGGCATTTATACCCTGACATGTTCTTTATGTTATATGGTATTTTTCCATCCCACTAAAGTTAATTTTCATTACACCCTGCTGTATTCCAGACCTAGAAAGAACATTACCTTGCACTTTGGAGGTGCTTAATAATGAAATTAATTGAGAGCAAATATGTACCCCAGAGTATGTTTTTTGTTTTGTTTTGAGATGGAGTTTCGCTTTTCTCACCCAGGCTAGAGTGCAGTCGTGCAATCTCGGTTCACTGCAACCTCCACCCCCTGGGTTAAAGCAATTCTCCTGCCTCAGCCTCCCAAGTAGCTGGGAATTACAGGTGCCCACCACCACACCCAGATAATTTTTGGTTTTTGGGTTTTTTTTAGTAATGACAGACTTTGACCATGTTGGTCTCACACTCCTGATCTCAGGGAATTCACCTTGTTACAGGCGTGAGCCACTATGACTGGCCAGTAGTATAATAGTGTCAGCCAGGCATGGTGGCTAAAAATACAAAAATTAGGGCCAGTCACAGTGGCTCATTGCTGTATTCCCAGCACTTTGGGAGGCTGAGGCGGGTAGATCACGATATCAGGAGTCCAAGACCAGTCTGACCAAGAAACCCTGTCTCTACTAAAAATACAAAAATTAGCTGGTCGTAGTGGTGGGCCCCTGTAATCCCGTAATCCCAGCTGCTCAGGAGGCTGAGGCAGGAGAATTACTTCAGCCTGGGAGGTGGAGGTTGCAGTAAGCTGAGACGGCCCCACTGCACTCCAGCCTGGGCAACAGAGTGAGACTCCGTCTCAAACAAAAAAAAAATAGTGTCAAGTGAGAGATACTTATTTCCATCTGAATTCATTGTATGCTTTCTGTCTAATCTTTAGAGTGAAGATGAAGCTGGTTGTAGCTCAGTTGATGAAGAAAGTTACAAGACTCTCAAGCAACAGGAAGAAGTATTTAGAAATCTAGATGCTCAGTATGAAATGGCAAGATCACAAACCCACACACAAAGAGGAATGGGTTTGGGTTTCACATCTTCAATGCGAGGAATGGATGCAGTTTGAAAAAGATCACACCTGTAAAGTTTGGGACTTTATAGACTTCTTGTTCTGATGTCAGGTCCTTGTTCACCAAACAGCTAGCATTCTAGCTTGCATGGGTGTTGCATTGACTTTAATTTATTGAAAAATCCGAATTTTTGTAAATATCAGATCAGTGATACTGGTGTTAGTGTTGTAATCAGGTTAAACCCACTTCCATTAAACTTGACAGGACTATAGAAGGACAATATTTTTTAGTTCATGAATTCTACTTTTCAAATATAAAAGCTGCAGGTGGGGATAAAATCTCATACATGGATTTTTTTCGTGTCTGCTGTCTTGTGTACTTTTGTACTTAACCTTGTACAGTTATTTTCATCTCTTGAAACATGAAAGAAATGTTATGTAGACGTTCTTTAGAAGATCTGGCCATTTGGCTCATAATCCAGCACAGATAAGCTGGGTGGTGATGATAATAAAAATGGTTTTCTCAAAACTGGTGTTAATTTAAGTTACCTGGGATGTTTCTTTGAATTTCTTTTATGGTTTCTGTAGCATTTGGCAATTGCTGTTAGAAAACACTAGCTAGAAATTTCCTCTTCCCCCTTTTTTAAGGTCAGTTAACTATACTACAGGCAATACCATGGTGAGCAAAAGTAAAAATTGGGAGGAGCAAACATTAAAATAATGTTTTCCTATTATAAGGGACGGATGGTATACAGTATTTGTCAAATATTACATGTGTTATTCAGGAAATAGATTAATGCATTAAAGGGATGTAAGCACTTTTATTTTAATAAAGTGCCTTATAACAAGTTATTTGTATGCCTTTTGCTCATTATCCCTTTGAAGTCTTCTCTGACATAAATTACAGAATAACAAAACATTTTTTGTTTTGTTTTGTTTTTGTTTTTTTGAGATGGAGTCTTGCTCTGTTGCCTAGACTAGAGTGCAGTGGCCTATCTTGGCTCACTGCAGCCTCTGACTCCCAGGTTCAAACAGTTCTCCCACCTCAGCCTCCCAAATAGCTAGGATTACAGGTGCACCACCACGCCTGGCTGATTTTTGTATTTTTAGAGGAGATGAGGTTTTACCTTATTGGCAAGGCTGGTCCCAAACTCCTGACCTCGGGTGATCCACCTTCCTCAGCCTCCGAAAGTGCTGGGATTATAGGCGTGAGCCACTGCACCCGCCCTAGAAAATGCTTTGTCACTAGTTCGAGCATAAATCTGGAGCTAAGGGACAATTGCAAAACTTGAAGTTAATCTGCTTTCACTACAACAAATTAGTAAGGTTTAGCCTTCCTTTGAAAATCATTTGGAAAACAGCATAAGAATGAGTTACAATAAGGGAAGATTTTATAGGAATAAGATTGACAGCCTTATTTTAAAAGCTGGAATTAAGTGCTACAAACCTCGTTGTTAAGGTATATTTTTGTTACACATGAAAATAAGTGGGTTTTTTCCTCTTGCTCTCCTAGGCTGGAGTATAGTGGCTCGATCATAGCTTACTATAAGTTAGAACTCACCCAGGCTCAAGCAGTCCTCCCACCTCAGCCTCAAGTAGCTGGGACCACAGGTGCTCAACATCACACCTAGCTTGTTAAATTTTTGTAGAAACAAGGTCTTGTTACATTGCCCAGGCTGGTTTTGAATTCCTGGCCTCAAACAATCCTCCGATCGTCTCAGGACTCCCAAAGTGATGGGAGGCGTGTGATCCACTTCACCCAGCCAGAGATTGTAAGATTCTTTTTTTTTTTTTTTTTTTTTGAGACGGAGTTTCGCTCTTGTAACCCAGGCTAGAGTGCAATGGTGCGATCTCAGCTCACCGCAACCTCCGCCTCCTGGGTTCAGGCAATTCTCCTACCTCAGCCTCCTGAGTAGCTGGGATTACAGGTGTGTACCACCATGCCCAGCTAATTTTTTTTTTTTTTTTATTGGAGACGGAGTTTCGCTCTTACCCAGGCTGGAGTGCAATGGTGCCATCTCGGTTCACCACAACCTCCGCCTCCTGGGTTCAGGCAATTCTCCTGCCTCAGCCTCCTGAGTAGCTGGGATCACAGGCACGCGCCACCATGCCCAGCTAATTTTTTGTATTTTTAGTAGAGATGGGTTTTCACCTTGACCAGGATGGTCTCGGTCTCTTGACCTCGTGATCCACTCGGCTCAGCCTTCCAAAGTGCTGGGGTTACAGGCATGAGCCACAGCGCCCAGCCTTATAAGATTTTAATGTTTTTTAGTAAGCCCTTCATTTTTCCGGAGCACAGTAATTCTATAGGAAAATGGCTTTTCACCATGTTTCAGTGACAAATCTAAGCCAAGGAAATGACGTTACGGATCATTTCGTGATCATCACATTTTTCAGTTAAGCTCAGCCTTCTCAAATCAATCTTCCTAAAAATGTTCATGACCTTGTAAGGCAATGTGGATGCAAAAGCTTCCTGTGTGTCTACAGCATTTTAGAAGCTGACCATAGATAATGAGTGGTACGTTCTATTCTTTGCTAATCTAGAGCAGCACTGTATATATTACTGTTTTTGAGACAGAATCTGGCTCTGTTGCCCAGACTAGAATGCAGTGGCACGATCTCTGCTCACTGCAACCTCCACCTCCCGGGTTCAAGCGATTCTCCTGCCTCAGCCTCCCAAGTAGCTGAGATTTCAGGTGCCTGCCACCACGCCCAGCTAATTTTTGTATTTTTAGTAGAGATGGGGTTTCACTGTGTTGGCCAGGCTGTTTTTGAACTCCTGACTTCATGATCCACCCACCTTGGCCTCCCAAAGTACTGAGATTACAAGCATAAGCCACTGCATCCAGCCTGCTGTATGTATTGTATAAAATACATGTATGTTGGTCCAAGTGATCCATCTCACTCCCCTGAATAGCTGGCACCAAAGGTCCATGACAGCATACGGGGATGATTTTCGTAGAAATGATCATCGTCTCAGCCTCCCAAAGTGCCACCTGGGATTCAGACATGAGCCACAGTGCCTGGCCTAACAGTATCTTTTATTTAATAGTGTTTTTTTTGTTTGTTTGTTTGTTTGTTTTTTAATTTGAGTAGCCAAATGCAAATAGTTGAAGGATGAAATTATAGTCGTCCCTTGAACAACATGGGTTTGAACTTCAAGAGTCCACTTACATGGAGTGCAGTTGCGTGATCCTGGCTCACTGCAATCTCCGCCTCATCTCAAAAAAACCAAGGCCAAGCCGGGCACAGTGGCTCAAGCCTGTAATCCCAGCACTTTGGGAGGCTGAGGCGGGTGAATCACGAGGTCGAGAGATCGAGACCATCCTGGTCAACATGGTGAAACCCTGTCTCTACTAAAAATACAAAAAAAATTAGCTGGGCATGGTGGCTCGTGCCTGTAATCCTAGCTACTCAGGAGGCTGAGGCAGGAGAATTGCCTGAACTCAGGAGGCGGAGGTTTCGGTGAGCCGAGATCGTGCCATTGCACTCCAGCCTGGGTAACAAGAGCGAAACTCCGCCTCAAAAAAAAAAAAAAAAAAAACCAAGGCCGGTGTGGTGCTCACACCTGTAATCCCAACACTTTGGGAGGCCAAGGTGGGCAGATGACGAGGTCAGGAGTTTGAGACCAGCCTGACCAACATAGTGAAACCCTGTCTCTCCTAAAAATGCAAAAATTAAGCCGGGCGCGGTGGCTCAAGCCTGTAATCCCAGCACTTTGGGAGGCCGAGGTGGGTGGATCACAAGGTCAAGAGATCGAGACCATCTTGGTCAACAAGGTGAAACCCCGTCTCTACTAAAAATACAAAAAATTAGCTGGGCATGGTGGCGCGTGCCTGTGATCCCACCTACTCAGGAGGCTGAGACAGGAGAATTGCCTGAACCTAGGAGGCGGAGGTTGCGGTGAGCAGAGATCGTGCCATTGCACTCCAGCCTGGGTAACAAGAGCGAAACTCCATCTCAAAAAAAAAAAAAAAAAAAAAAAGGAAAAATGCAAAAATTAGCCAGGCAGGGCGGCATGCGCCTGTAATCCCAGCTACTCAGAAGGATGAGGCAGGCGAGTCACTTGAACCTGGGAGGCAGAGTTTGCAGTCAGCTGAGATCATGACCCTGCACTCCATCCTGGGTGACAGAGTGAGACTCTGTCTCAAAAAACAGAATTAAAAAAAATTTTAAATGGCCAGGCACAGTGGCTCCTGCCTGAAATTCCAGTATTTAGGGAGGCAGAGGCAGAACTATAGCTTAAGCTCAGGAGTTCAAGCCCTGCCTGGGTAATACAGCAAGATCCCATTGTCCACCAAAAGGAAAAAAAAAGTGTAAAATGTGTAAATGACTTCCCAATGTTGGGATTGGAGAGAGGCTTCCTTAAGGGCCTTTGAGTACTGATCTAGTAGTGTTCCAGCCTCATCTAGGTCCACTCTGCCTTTTCATTCAACATGGTGGTTCTCACACCTAAGACACTCTTCCTTCCATCCTCCCATGTGCCCACCCCCAACTTTGCCCACCCTGAAAATCTCACTTCCTGACTGCACTGACTCGCAACAGACTATGGTGTTTGTTAAATATTCATAACTTCCTGTGTTTTTCACATTTGTTTGATGCATATCCATCAACACCATCTCCACCCAAGAGCAGGAACATTTAAAATTAGTAAGTTTTTGTTGCTTTTTGTGGACTATAGTCTTCGTGAGAGGAGGAATTACTCTATTTTGGTTATTCTTTGCATCCTAGGGTACTCGACAAGTGCCTGGCTCATTGAAGTGGTAAATAAATAATACGATTGAATGAACAAGTCATTGAACACAGAAAGCTTTAATAGACTAACATCGTCGAATATAGCTAATTTGACATTAAAAACGAAACAAGCTCAATAAACTAACATACAAAAGTCGTTTCTGTAGCAAAGCTGAAGTCTCTTACTCTCTTTTATTTTATTTATTTATTTATTTATTTTGAGACGGAGTTTCGCTCTTGTTACCCAGGCTGGAGTGCAATGGTGCGATCTCGGCTCACCGCAACCTCCGCTTCCCGGGTTCAGGCAATTCTCCTGCCTCGGCCTCCTGAGTAGCTGGGATTACAGGCACGTGCCACCATGCCCAGCTAATTTTTTGTATTTTCAGTAGAGATGGGGTTTCACCATGCTGACCAGGATGGTCTCGATCTCTTGACGTCGTGATCCACCCGCCTCGGCCTCCCAAAGTGCTGGGATTACAGGCTTGAGCCACCGCGCCCGGCTCTCTTTTTATATTTAGTTTCATTCCGTTCCCTTTCAGGCTGTGGAGTTACTTATTCTAATGCTGCTATTAAGCACACGCACCAGAATCCGTGAGAAGCTATGCGTCGTGCTCTGATTTTTCAGCCTTAGTTGCCTAACAGGAACATCCCATATTGGTTTTGCTTTTGCTTTTGGGACAGGTTGTTGCTTTGTTGCCGAGGCTGGAGTGCCGTGGCGCCATCTGGGTTTACTGCAGCCTCGACCTCCTGGGCTCAAACGATCCTCCCGCCTCAGCCGGCTGAGGAGCTGGAACTACAATCGGCCGGCTAATTTTTTTTTTTTTTTTTTTTTTTTTTTTTTTGAGACGGAGTTTCACTCTTGTCACCCAGTCTGGAGTGCAATGGCGCGATCTCGGCTCACCGCAACCTCCGCCTCCTGGTTTCAGGCAATTCTCCTGTCTCAGCCTCCTGAGTAGCCGGGATTACAGGCACACGCCACCATGCCCAGCTAATTTTTTGTATTTTTAGTAGAGATGGGGTTTCACCATGTTGACCAGGATGGTCTCGATCTCTTGACCTCGTGATCCACCCGCCTCGGCCTCCCAAAGTGCTGGGATTACAGGCTTGAGCCACCGCGCCCGGCGGCCGGCTAATTTTTATATTTTTTGTAGAGTCTGGGTCTCGCTCTGTTGCCCAGGGTGGCTTCCAACTCCTGGGCTCCTGTGATTCTCTCGCCTCGGCCTCCCGAAGGGTTGGGATTACAGGCATGAGCCACCGCGCCCTAGCCCCATATTCCTTTACCGCATTCTAACCTACTCAGGCTTTCTTCACGTTTAAAAAGGACCAATCCCAGGATGCAATGCAGACAATGAGTACCAGTCGCTTAAAACCACACGTCCCAGCATGCCGTCCCTCAGGCAATCGCGGAGCGCGATTGGCCCCGCTGCATTCTGGGAGTTGTAGTCTGTCGCGACTGGCCCCACCCCGTGTGCCGTTTTCGGGGCCTACGTCTGGAGAAAACCCTAGCTGGTGCCGCTCGCCGCGGCCCAAACCCTGGAGAGCGGTGCTGCCCTCAAACCTTGGTCCCCGAGCCCTGGTGGTCGACTCCGCCTCTTGTCGAATCTTTTCCACAGCCCAAAATGGCGGCGGAGGTGTATTTTGGCGATCTAGAGCTGTTCGAGCCGTTCGACCACCCAGAGGAGTCGATTCCGAAGCCCGTTCACACTCGCTTCAAGGACGACGACGGCGACGAGGAGCCCGGGAATGCGGTCAGCGACGCGGAGCTGCGGGAGCGGCTTCGGCAGTGCGAGGAGACCATCGAGCAGCTCCGCTCCGAGAATATCCTTCCCGCTCGCTGGGCCCTGTCACCTGGGCGTGGGCTCCGGCGAGCGCCCGGCGAGGGCGCGGGCGCGGGCGGAAATTCCAGGAGGGCCGGCGTTCCAAGTGATTGTCACTCGCCCGCGGGCCGCGAGTCTGGGGTGCGGGGTGCGCAGGCTGCCCCGGCGCCTCGCCGCAGACCTCTTCCCCTCCGGCAGGCGGTCTCCGGGCCGGCCCCGCGCCTGCCTCCCACTCTGGGGCCGCGTTTTAGGGTTATTGCAGGCTGCCCACCTGACAGATTGTACACAGGCCCCCGCTTGCCCCCTCGCCTGGAGGTCGCGAGAAGATTTCATATTTTGCAGCCACGCTCAAGTTGTCCGGCATATTATAGTTGTAGGTGATGAAATATACCGGGTACTTAGAGCGGGGCCAACGCCAGTGGTCCCGGGGTGCAGAGTTGGGGGCCTCGGTGAATCCGGGTGTGCCGAGGGAATTGGGTAATCGCTTGATTAAAATTGGGGACTAATTTTAGAATTCTTCCACCCGGAGCTTGCTTCTGTGCTGAACGTGGATTGCAGCGCCTTGGATAAAACTCGCCAAAGAAGTTTCTTTTAGTCTTGAGTTAACATGATTGCAGATTTTTCGTGATTTGCTACTATGTTTATTTACGTTTGTGGAGTTTCATAGTTAGATAACTTCGGTTCGGGTAGATTTCTTTTTAAAATTTGTAGAGACCTGAAAGTGGCTGGTATGTCAGCTTTTTTGAGGGATGGCCAGGCTGGAGTGTGGTGGCTGGATCTCGGCTCACTGCAACCTCCGCCACCCGGGTTCAAGCGATTCTCCTGACAGCCTCCCGAGTAGCTGGGATTACCAGGTGCGCGCCACTATGCCCGGCTCATTTTTGTATTTTTAGTAGAGGCGGGGATTTCACTATGTTGGACAGGCGGTCCAAAACTCCTGACTTTTTCTGCCCGCCCCAGCTGCCCAAAGTGCTGGGATTACAGGCCTGAGGCCCTGTGCCCAGCGGGTATATCAGCTTTTTAGGTTTTTGAAGCCCGATTTATTTTTCCCAGAATGTCATCTTTCTCCACGTTGTGAGAATAATTTTCAAAATAGAAAATGTTGCGGCAGGGCCTGGTGACTCATACCTGTAATCCCAGCACTTTGGGAGCCCGAGGCGGGCGGATTACGAGGTCAGGAGTTCCAGACCAGCCTGGTCAACATGGTGAAATACCGTATCTACTAAAGATAAAAATTAGTTGGGTGTGGTGGTGCATGCCTGTAATCCCAGCTACTCCTGAGGCTGAGGCAGGAGAATCGCTTGAACCCGGGAGGTGGAGGTTACAGTGCGCTGACATCTTACCATTGCACTCCAGCCTGGGTGACATGTCAAGACTCCATGTCAAAAAAAAAAAAAAGTTAAAAGGATTCTGCAGTGGACATCCATAGATTTCATTCCAAATCTAAAGTTAACAGCTTATTACACTGCATTCACTTTATCACATAGAGGCTGTTGAAAGGTTTGACAACAACACTGGTATTTTAATAGTGTTTTTGGTTGTTTTTTAGTCTCTTTAACTTCAGGATTATGTCTTAGAATATATGTTCGAAAGGACAGAAACTATATTTTAATTTGGAGTTTCAAAAGCCTAGCCCTGCAACAAAATAGAAGCTCAGTAAGTGTGTCATCCTCAAAATATCTGTGGGTCTTTTATGTTTATAATATTCTGACACCCAAAATGAGAGTAGTAGTTGAATTTCATAATCTGGATTGTTTAATGACAGCTTATCTTCCTTAACAAGTAATAACATCAGGAACTTAAACGAAAATTGAACATTCTGACTCGACCGAGGTATGAGATTTTTGAAATTACCCCATAGTTGTCTCTTAATTTATCCTGATATTCATATTTAATCACAATTTCTTTGTAAAAAGTGTATAGAGTTTTTGTATCATTTTTATTTGTTCAGCATACTCTGGGATAAGGTCTGAATTCTCATAAGTGTATTAAAATTTTAAGCTGATTTATTGGGTGAAAGTATTTATGAAACACAATCCAGAAAATGTTGACTTAATGTTCAGAACAGGCAAGTTGTTAACCTATTCAACAAACATTTCTAGAAAGCTAGAATTAAGATTATAGTTTTGACTGGGTCTGGTGGCTCATGCCTGAAAGTCCAGCACCTGAAAAAAAAGTTACAGTATTATGGGTTGGGCGCAGTGGCTGACGCATGTAATCCCAGCACTTTGGGAGTCTGAGACAGGCAGATCATGTGAGGTCAGGAGTTCGAGACCAGCCTGGGCAACATGGTAAAACTTGTCTCTACTAAAAACACACAGATTAGCTGTGCGTGGTGGTGGATACCTATAATCGCAGTTGCTTGGGAGGCTTAGGCAGGAGAATCACTTGAACCCGGGAGATAGGGATTGCAGTGAGCTGAGATAATGCCATTGCACTCCAGCCTGGGTGAGAGAATGAGACTAAAAAAATAAAAAAAAGAAAGCCGGGCGCGATGGCTCAAGCCTGTAATCCCAGCGCTTTGGGAGGCCGAGGTGGGTGGATCACGAGGTCTAGAGATCGAGACCATCCTGGTCAACATGGTGAAACCCCGTCTCTACGTCTCTACTAAAAATACAAAAAAAAAAAAAAAAAAAAAAAAATTAGCTGGGCATGGTGGCGCGTGCCTGTAATCCCAGCTACTCAGGAGGCTGAGGCAGGAGAATTGCCTGAACCCGGGAGGCGGAGGTTGCAGTGAGCCGAGATCGCGCCATTGCACTCCAGCCTGGGTAACAAGAGCGAAACTCCGTCTCAAAAAAAAAAAAAAAAGGCCGGGCGCGGTGGCTCAAGCCTGTAATCCCAGCACTTTGGGAGGCCGAAGCGGGTGGATCACGAGGTCGAGAGATCGAGACCATCCTGGTCAACATGGTGAAACCCCGTCTCTACTAAAAATACAAAAAATTAGCTGGGCATGGTGGCGCGTGCCTGTAATCCCAGCTACTCAGGAGGCTGAGGCAGGAGAATTGCCTGAACCCAGGAGGCGGAGGTTGCGGTGAGCCGAGATCGCGCCATTGCACTCCAGCCTGGGTAACAAGAGCGGAACTCCGTCTCAAAAAAAAAAAAAAAAAGAAAAAAAAAAAAAAAGAAAAAAAGAAAAGAAAAAGAGATCGAGACCATCCTGGTCAACATGGTGAAACCCCGTCTCTACTAAAAATACAAAAAATTAGCTGGGCATGGTGGCGCGTGCCTGTAATCCCAGCTACTCAGGAAGCTGAGACAGGAGAATTGCCTGAACCCGGGAGGCAGAGGTTGCGTTGAGCCGAGATCGTGCCATTGCACTCCAGCCTGGGTAACAAGAGTGAAACTCCTTCTCAAAAAAAAAAAAGAAAAAAAAGAAAATGTGTTCATAAATAGAAACAATGCAAGATACATACAGCATTTTAGAAAAAAAAGTAATATGCTTTTGAAAAAGTTACAGTGTAGATTTGCATTTAGGCATCTGACTTTATGTTTTTGTTTTCGTTTGAGACAAGATCTCGCTCTGTCCCTCAGGCTGGTGTACAGGGTTGTAATTATTGCTCACTGAAGCCTTGATCCTCCCTCCTCAGCTTCCCAAGTAGCTGACACTTCAGGCAGACACCACCACACGCAGCTAATTTTTTTTTTCTTTTTGGACGGAATTTCACTGCTGTTGCCCAGGTTGGAGTGCAGTGGCATGATATTGGCTCACTGCAACCTCTGCCTCTCAGGTTCAAGTGATTCTCCTGCCTCAGTCTCCTGCGTAACTAGGATTACTTGCGCCACTGCGCCCAGCTGATTTTTGTATTTTTTTTTTTTTTTTTTTTTTTTTTTTTTTTTTTTAGTAGAGACGGGGTTTCACCATGTTGGCCAGGCTGGTCTTGAACTCTTGACCTCAGATGATATGCCAGCCTCCCAAAGTGCTGGGATTACAAGCACGAGCCACCATACCTGGTGTTTTTTTTCCTAATAGAGTTAGGATCTTGCTATGTTGCCCAAGCTGGTCTCAAACTCCTGGCCTCAACTGATCCTTCTGCCTAGGCCTCCCAAAGTGCTGAAATTACAGGCATGAGCCACCATGCCCAGCTTAGGCACCTAACTTTAACAAAGATATTAAATCCTGGTATCTCAAAATATAAACTTATTTAGCAGGTCACTAAATCTAAAGTATTTGTTAAAGTATAGATTATGAAGAATGATATTTTCAAGCTTTCAGAATTTGGGGGTACCATGGTGTAATTTCACATGCACTTTTTTTTTTTTTTTTTTTGAGACGGAGTTTTACTCTTGTTACCTAGGCTGGAGTGCAATGGCGCGATCTCGGCTCACCGCAACCTCCGCCTCCTGGGTTCAGGCAATTCTCCTGCCTCAGCCTCCTGAGTAGCTGGGATTACAGGCACGCGCCACCATGCCCAGCTAATTTTTTGTATTTTTAGTAGAGACGGGGTTTCACCATGTTGACCAGGATGGTCTCGATCTCTTGACCTCGTGATCCACCCGCCTCGGCCTCCCAAAGTGCTGGGATTACAGGCTTGAGCCACTGCGCCCGGCTTTTTTTTTTTTTTTTTTTTTTGAGATGGAGTTTCACTCTTGTTACCCAGGCTGGAGTGCAATGGCACGATCTCGGCTCACCGCAACCTCCGCCTCCTGAGTTCAAGCAATTCTCCTACCTCAGCCTCCCGAGTAGCTAGTACTACAGGTGCGTGCTACCATGCCCAGCTAATTTTTGTATTTTTAGTAGAGACGGGGTTTCACCTTGTTGACCAGGATGGTCTCGATCTCTTGACCTCGTGATCCATCTGCCTCGGCCTCCCAAAGTGCTGGGATTATAGGCGTGAGCCACCGCGCCCGGCCACATGCACTTTTTAATTCATTTTTTTAATTTTCTTTCTTTTTTTTTTTGACGGAGTTTCGCTCTTGTTACCCAGGCTGGAGTGCAATGGTGCGATCTCGGCTCACCGCAACCTCCGCCTCCCGGGTTCAGGCAATTCTCCTGCCTCAGCCTCCTGAGTAGCTCGGATTACAGGCATGTGCCAGCATGCCCAGCTACTTTTTTGTATTTTTAGTAGAGACGGGGTTTCACCATGTTGACCAGGATGGTCTCTATCTCTTGACCTCATGATCCACCTGCCTCGGCCTCCCAAAGTGCTGGGATTACAGGCCTTGAGCAACCGCGCCCGGCCTAATTTTCTTTATTTTGAGACAGTCTTGCTCTGTCACCCAGGCTGGAGTGCAGCGATGCAATCTCAGCTCACTACAACCTCTGCTTCCTGGGTTCAAGCAATTCTTCTGCCTTAGCCTCCTGAGTAGCGGGGATTACAGGCATCTGCCACCACGCTTGGCTAATTTTCGTGCTTTTTAGTAGAGACGGGGTTTGACTCTGTCTTGGGTGGCTTAATAAAATTAACTCATTTTTGTACCCGGGCATAGTGGCACGTGCCTATAATCCCAGCTGCTTGGAAGTCTGAGGCAGGAGAATTGCTTGAACCTGCGAGCTGGAGGTTGCGGTGAACCAGGATCACACCACTGCATTCCAGCCTGGGCGACAGAGAGGAGACTCTGTCTCAAAAAAAAAAATTATTAAAAAATTCATTTTTTCTTAGGTATTCAATGTATTAAATATAGTTAGGATTCCTAATAAAAGTCATAATTTTTTTTTTTAAATTTTTGAGCTGGAGTTTTGTCACCCAGGCTGGAATGCAGTGGTATGATTTTGGCTCACTGCAACATCCGCCTCCTGGGTTCAAGCAACTCTCCTGCTTCAACCTCCCAAGTAGCTGGGATTATAGACATGTGCCACCATGCTTCGCTAATTTTTGTATTTTTAGTAGAGATGGGGTTTCACCATGTTGGTCAGGCTGGTCTCCAACTCCTGACCTCATGGTCCACCCATCTTGGGCTCCCAAAGTACTGGAATTACAAGGCATGAGCCACCGTGCCCACCTTCAACGTGTATTTTTAAAAGTTAAGACTTCTTCATGCATGACAACCACTCCATTATCACACCTAAAAATTGGCATGACTTCCTTAATCATGTCCCCTACCAACTCCATGTTCAAATTTCTCCAACTAAGTATATCTATAGCTGGTTTCTCAAACTGGACTCCAATTACGAATCATGCAGTTGCATGTGACATTTAAAAACAACCCTGGTAGGCCTGGTGGGCTCACACTTGTAATCCCAGGGAATTGGGTGGCTGAGGCAGGAACATCACTGGAGGTCAGGAGTTTGAGACCAGCCTGGCCAACATGGTGAAACCCCGTCTCTACTAAAAATAGAAATAAGTAGCTGGCATGTGGCAGGCACCTATAATCCCAGCTACTCAGGAAGCTGAGGCAGGAGAATTGCTTGAACCCAGGAGGTGGAGGTCGCAGCGAGCTGAGATCACAACACTGCACTCTAGCCTTGGCAACAGAGTGAAACTCTGTCTCAAAAAAAAAAAAAAAGTCTGGGCACAGTACAGTAGCTCATGCATATAATCCCAGCACTTTGGGAGGCTGAGGCGGGCGGATCACCTGAGGTCAGGAGTTCGAGAGCAGGCTGGCCAATATAGTGAAACCCCGTCTCTACTAAAAATACAAAACATTAGCTGGGTATGTGGTTGGTGCCTGTAATCCCAGCTAATCAGGAGGTTTAGGCAGGAGAATTGCTTGAACCCGGGAGGCATGGGTTATAGTGAGCTGAGATTGCGCCATTGCACTGCAGCCTGGGCAACAAGAACAAAACTCAACCTCAGAAAAAAAGAAATTCTCTGGCTGGGCACTGTGGCTCACGCATATAATTCCAACACTTTGGGAAACTATGGTGGATGGATCATATGAACTTAGGAGTTTGAGACCAGCCTTGGCAAAATGGCAAAAACCCGTTTCTACCAAAAATTAAAAAATTAGTATGGTGGCTTACTCCTGGAGTCCTAGCTACTATGGAGGCTCAAGTGGGAGGATCACTTGAGCCCAGGAGGTTGAGGCTGCAGTGACCCATGATTATGCCCCTGCCCTGCAGCCTAGGTGACAGAGTGGCACCTTGTCTCAAAAAATAAAAAAAGCCAGACATGGTGGCTCACCCCTGTAATCCCAGCACTTTGGAAGGCCAAGATGGGCAGATCACCTGAGGTCGGGAGTTCAAGAGCAGCCTGGCCAACATGGTGAAACCCCTGTCTCTACTAATAATATAAGAACAAGCCTGTAATCCCAGCACTTTGGGAGGCCGAGGCGGGTGGATCATGAGGTCAAGAGATCGAGACCATCCTGGTCAACATGGTGAAACCCCGTCTCTACTAAAATACAAAAAAATTAGCTGGGCGTGGTGGCGCGTGCCTGTAATCCCAGCTACTCAGGAGGCTGAGGCAGGAGAATTGGCTGAACCCAGGAGGCGGAGGTTGCGGTGAGCCGAGATCGCGCCATTGCACTCCAGCCTGGGTAACAAGAGAGAAACTCCGTCTCAAAAAAAAAAAAAAAAAAAAAAAAAAAAAAAAAGAATTAGCCAGGCATAGTGGTGGGCACCTATAATCCCAGCTACTCGGCTGAGGTGGAGGTTGAGCTGGCTGAGGTAGAAGTTGCATTGAGCAGAGATTGTGCCATTGCACTCCAGCCTGGGCAACAAGAACAAAGCTCCATCTCAAAAATAATAATAATAAATAAAAACATGTGTTTTTAAAACCTGAAGTTTGCCCCAATTGAAACCTGTCTCTGAAATTTCTTATTTTATTTATTAAGTTTTTATTTTTTTCGAGTCAAAATCTTGCTCTGTTGCCCAAAACTGGAGAGCAGTCGCGTGATCTTGGCTCACTGCAACCCCCGCCTCCTGGGTTCAAGCAGTTCTCCTGCCTCAGCCTCCTAAGTAGCTGGAATTACAGGTGTGTGCCACCATGCCCAGCTACTTTTTGTATTTTTAATAGGGACAAGGTTTCACCATGTTGGCCAGGCTGGTCTTGAACTCCTGACCTCGTGATCTGCCTGCCTTGGCCTCCCAAAGTGCTGGGATTACAGGCGTGAGCCACCGCACCCAGCCTCTTGTTTTATTTCTTTACTTCATATGGACAATTTTAAATAGAGACATTTATTTCACATCCTGTACAGGTAAAGGAATATGAGGCAGGTGAGAAGAGGAAGAATCAGACATTCAGCTGGCCCCAGGTTACCAAAGGGATATATAACAAGTTTCCAGGCTGCATTCTAGTTCTGTTTTTTTCAGTATTTGAAAGTCAAATCCAGGAATAGTATACTCTTTTATATCTCTGCTTCAGAATCTTGGATTTGAGATGTTTAGTACAAGATGCTTTGCCCTCCAAGAATCTATTTAAAAGTGTTCTTTCCTATATGCTTCCAAGCCATATTTACTTAGATTCCTTTAGAAATATATCAGGCATGGTAGCTCACTCCGGTAACCCCAGCACTTTGGAAGGCCAAGGTGGGCGCATCACTTGAGGTCAGGAGTTTGAGATCAGCGTGGCCAACATGATGAAACCCCTCTCTACTAAGAATGCAAACATTAGCCACGTGTGGTGCATGTGCCTGTAATCCCAGCTACTCAGGAGGCTGAGCCAGGAGAATCGCTTGAACCTAGGATGTGGAGGTTGCAGTGAGCTGAGATCTTGCCAGTACACTCCAGCCTGGGCAACAAAGCAAGATTCTGTCTCAAAAAAAAAAAAGAAAATGAAGTATATTCTTGTAACTTGTTTATCTAGTCCTTCCCTCCCCCTAATTTGTAAAGAAACTAGCCATTAGCCGGGCGCAGTGGCTCAAGCCTGTAATCCCAGCACTTTGGGAGGCCGAGGCGGGTGGATCACGAGGTCAAGAGATCGAGACCATCCTGGTCAACGTGGTGAAACCCCGTCTCTACTAAAAATACAAAAAAATGAGTTGGGCATGGTGGCGCGTGCCTGTAATCCCAGCTACTCAGGAGGCTGAGGCAGGAGAATTGCCTGAACCCAGGAGGCAGAGGTTGCGGTGAGCCGAGATCGCGCCATTGCACTCCAGCCTGGGTGACAAGAGCGAAACTCCGTCTCAAAAAAAAAAAAAAAAGGAAACTAGCCATTAGACAAACTTTGCGGTCGAAACTGCAAAGATTAACTGCAGTTCTTAATTTTTTGTTAAACGTTTTTTTAAAAATGTTAAGTGATGACCCTGTATAAAATTATTAATAAAGTAGGTAGAATTGGTGAAAATGTATAATTTTTTTGAGAAAACTGCAATATGTATAAAATACGAAATGATCTTTGGTACTTAAGAATTATGAGTCTAGGGGAGATGGTTCACAGCTGTAATCCCAGCACTTGGGGAGGCTGAGGAAGGTGGACCCCTTGAGCTTAGGAATTCGAGACCAGCCTGGCCAGCATGGCAAAACCCTTTTCTCTACAAAACATAAAAATTTGCTGGGCATGGTGGTATGTGCCTGTGGTCCCAGCTACTTGAGAAGCTGAGGTGGGATTGCTTCATTCTAGGAGGCTGAAGTTGCAGTGATCCAAGATATCTCCAGCACAAGGGACAGGGTGAGAACCTGTCTCAGAAAAGAAAAGAAAATTTATAAAAGTTATGTGTTTATATATACGTATGCAAGTTTACTTAAATACCTTCTAAGAATATGTTCTAACTTCTGTTTTAGTGGAATATTGGTGAACAATACTAAGTTAGATGGACCTATATTACAGATTCTATTTATGAACAATGCTATTTCAAAGTAAGTAATTTTTTTCTTTCTTAAATACAATAAGTTAATGTGTTTATGGAACAATGTTCTCTATAAGTATGCTGTTTTCATTTGTACTTAGATCATCTTTATTCTTTTACTTAAAAGAATAAAGCTTTTAAGCTTTATAAGTATTATGTAATACCTGTGAGGTAGCAACATGATCACCTCTAAGAGCTCATTAAATAGCTTCTAATACAAATAATCACGACCACCGTAACAATAACAGTGATGTTAACCGTTTTTCTTTCCAAATCAGGTAACTGAGTTTTCCGTGTTGGCCATCTTCAGAGCCTACTCACTTGGTTATTTTTTTAACAGCAAAACTTGACTTTTGCAAACCATCCAGCATGCTTGGGTTTAGGATGACCCAATGCGTTCCTGCAGGGCTTGCTTAGAGTGTTCTGAAATGCTTTCAGGTCATGCTCTGTCCCTTCTTCAGAGCATGATCATAGACATCTTACATGGTTGCTTGCTCTCTCGAAAGTCACTTGGTCATATTGTTGTCTTCTTTACTGACCAAGGTCAAGAGGATAGGAACAGTGCCAGGTTCGTAACCTACTTTATCTCAGCAGAAGTGGAACCCAAGTCTCTGAGGGTGGGGAAGCTGGATGCTAAATACAGCAGCAGCAAGGTGCTGGGCACAACTGACCTGTAGTACTTTTGTCCCTCCCATGCCCAGATAAGAATCAGTAACTACTCTAGCTCATGACAGTCTCATTTCTGCACCATTCACCTAGTGTTTCACCTGCAGAAATTTTAAAATGTCAGAGCTACAAGACACCTGAAAGATCATCAAATCTGTGAAAAGGAAACTGAGTCTGAGACATTATGGCTCCCCAGTTACATCCTAGTAAGTCGTGGACTCCTTTGACACCTCCTGAACTGAGCACTACGGAATATATGATGAGCTTGGTTCTTGACCTGGAGACCTAGAGAAAGTAGACCTCAGTATTTTTTCTTTCTTTGCATTTTGATTTTATGTTTCCCGGTTTCATATTTATATTGGTGTTTCCTTATATGTGTATAAAGAATCTCTGGGAGGAAGACCTGAATGTATTGACCGTCTTAGTGTTGCAGAAATAGTTGGCTAGGGCTAGGCACGGTGGCTCACAGATCTTTGCTGCATCATCCATTTCTTCACTAGAAAACAGAACAGTCATATTAACTACCTTTGAGGTAGCTACATGAGGTAACTACATGATAACTACCGATGAGGTAGCTCCCAACACCTTGGGAGGCCGAGGTGGGTGGAGCATGAGGTCAGGAGATCAAGACCAACCTGGCCAACATGGTGAAACCCTGTCTCTACTAAAAATGAAAAAATTAGCTGGGCGTGGTGGTGTGCACCTATAGTTTCAGCTACTCGGGAGGCTGAGGCAGGAGAATCACTTGAACTCAGGATGCGGAGGTTGCAGTGAGCCAAGAGTTCACCACTGCACTCCAGCCTGGGTGACAGAGCGAGACTCCGTCTCAAAAAAAAAAAAAAAGAGGTGACTAGGAGACAGGGTAGGAAGGGAGCTTTCCATTATGTAACCCTTTTACTTCTTTTGGATTTTGAACTATTTACATGTAGTATCTATTTAAAAATTAAGTACATAGAATTTATAAATAAAATCCATGTATTCTTTGGGCAACTGACTGACAGTCATGCCAATCACTGTGTTACTTTATCATCATCATTTCACTAACTTGGAAACAATGTATAATTTTACCTTAAGGAATATGTTCCTGAGTATTACGAAGAGTCAGTGATTTGATAAACTTCTGAAAAACAAAATAACAGCATTCGAACTTGATATCTTATAGTAATGCATAAGACTTCAGTCTATTGAATGTTTTACTCTGTCTGGGTTCTGACCATTTTGTCCTCTTACACAGGCAATATCATCAAGAAATAGAGGAATTTGTATCAAATTTAGTAAAAAGATTTGAGGAACAGCAGAAAAATGATGTGGAAAAGACTTCCTTTAATCTTTTGCCCCAGGTATTTCAAATTTAAGAGACTTTAAGATTAGTAGGTTATGGGTTTCACTGCCAATTATTGGGCCACAAGGATCTTCTTGAATCAAAACCAAAATGATTAAGACTATTCACCTCCCTCCCTCCACTAGCTTTCTTTTTCGAAGTCTGACTGGTTTAGCCACACGGTGTTCTTTTAGACTGTAGCTCAGACTTTTTACATTGCCTAACGTGGACATGTGGTTTTGGGCAGAAAATTAATTTTAGGCCAGAAGATAATCTGAGTTTCTGGGGTCTGTGAAAGATGGATTCCTTTGATCTAAAACCAACAGGTTTGTGTGCTCTCCTCTACTTGTTTTTAGAACAATTGTGTGCCCAAAGAAATCTGAGAAGTTTTACTATGTGAGTATTAGACTATGCATTTATGTTTTAAAAAAAGAAGAGTCAGAGTTACGATTTCTAGGTCTTTTTTTAAAATTAAAAATTAAGGTAAGTAGAAGCTCCTAAATAAGGAGCTTTAGCTGTTTATCCTCAGGCTTTGGAGAACAGAATGTTCTGATTGATTCCTATTTTTATCACCTTTGGTTTTTATGTATTCTATACAGCTTTTAACAATTCAGCAAACAAAATACATTTAACAATAAAAACCATACTGAACATTATTTTTGATTCAGGGAAACTTCTATAGTAGCTTGAGGGTTATATTTATCAGTATTGACCAGTAATGTAAAACTATATATTTTTTTATCTTTCTGGTTTTCTGCCTTGCCCGTTTAAGTGTTGAAAGTGGCATAAGTAACATTAGTTAAAAAACAGTCATGATGCATGCTAATGCTTCAGAAGCAGCTCTCCTTTTACATCTTCTTCCATTCTCCCACAAGAAATGTCGTTCATAAACATTCTTATGTTAATTTATAAACTCACCAGATTTGAAATTCTACATGTCTTATTGGTGTTTGTTGGAAAATAAGTGTATTCGACTTCCTCAGATTTGAAATGTAAACTTGTTAAAAATTGGTTAGCCTTTGTAATATGTGTTTTTCTTTGTATTAGCCATCCAGTATTGTGCTAGAAGAGGACGGGAAAGTGGAAGAGTCCTGCGCCATGAAAAACAACAAGGAAGCTTTCAGTGTAAGTTTGGACATTTCAGTTTTGAATTTTGCCGATAGGTGTTTCCTATCCTGTGTCAACTGGGTGGTGTTTAAAAAATAAAGTAGTATAGTCATATGTCTTCACTTGATTATAGCATCTTTCTGTGTGGCAAATAGCAGTTTGGACTTTATCCTCGAAATATTACAGTGTGCTTTTTGGTTTTCTTCCCAAGGCAGAGTCTTGCTCTGTCACCCAGGCTGGAGTGCAGTGGCGCAATCTTGGCTCACTGCAACCTCTGCCTCCCAGGTTCAAGCAATTCTCCTGTTTCAGCCTCCCGAGTAGGTGGGACTACAGGTGCGTGCCACCATGCAGGCTAATTTTTTTATTTTTAGTAGAGACTGAGTTTCACCATGTTGGCCAGGCTGGTCTGACTCCTGACCTGGTGATCCACCTGACTAGGCCTCCCAAAGTGCTGGGATTACAGGCGTGAGCCACTACACCCGGCCAGTTTGCTTTTTAATAATGACTGTGAACCTGGGGCACAGTAAAACATACTTTGGAGAACTTTTGTTTGCATTTTTGTTTAGAGATAGGGTTTCACCAGGCTGGTCTTTGAACTCCTGACCTCGTGATCCACCCACCCCCGCCTCCCAAAGTGCCAGGATTACAGGCGTGAGCCACCACTCCCGGCCTGGAGAACTTTATTTTTGTATTGATCAACTGCTTTGTTTATTCAAGAACTTGGGTGAAGAGATATAGAAGGCTTGCTTGTTGAACTTATACATGGCTAAAGCTGAGAGGGATAGGTAGCTAATACAACCGATGGCAAATTTGGAATTTAAAGTGTTGACAGGCTTAAATGGTGGGTGAAAAAATAGCAGAAGTTAACAAGGATGACCTCCATGTAGGCTACAGCCTTTCAATATCTATGCAAAATTCAGTAGTGTTAATACAATGTAGTAGTATGATACTGTAGCTTGTAATATTTTAAAAGGGAATAGTGGATTCTATAATATTGAAGGAAAACTAGTTTTCACATTTATGTAGTATTATGCCTTATTAATATACCACAATTTTAGGCTCGGTGCAGTGGCTCACACCTGTAATCCTGGTGCTCTTGGAGGCCAAGGTGGGAGGATTACTTGAGTCCAGGAGTTCTATACTAGCCTAAGCAACATAGCCAGAGCTAACTTCTACAAAAAATTCCTAAGAAATTAGCCAACTGTGGCTGAGTGCAGTGGCTCACACCTGTAATCTCAGGACTTTGGGAGGCTAAGACAGATGGATCACTTGAGGTCAGGAGTTTGAGACCAACCTGGCCATCATGGCAAAACCTTGTCTCTACTAAAAATATAAAAATTACTCAGGCGTGGTGGTGCACACCTATAGTCCCAGCCACTGGGGAGGCTGAGTCATGAGAATCACTTTGCACCTGGGAGGTAGGCTACAGTGAGCCAAGACCATGCTGCTGCACTACAGTCTGGGTGACAGAGTAAGACTCCATCTCAAAAAAAAAAAATTAGCCAAATGGGAGAAAAAAAAGATAAAGATGTGCGTGTGTGTGTGTGTGTGTGTGTCTGTGTGTGTGTGTGTGTGTGTGTGTATGTGTGTATGAATGTATATTTGGAAACGATATGGGCCTACTGGGATGATGAAGAGCCCACAAGCTTTATTGAAAGGAAGATTTGCAAGGGATGTCACGTCTCTACAAATAGGATAAAGGCTGTTTGTAAAAGAATAAAAGTTATTTTAAATTACCCTTTGAAATGCCAAGTGACAGAATTAAGACGAGTGATTGAATTTAGTACAAGAAGTTACATTTCAACTCAACCTTTAGAAAACTTGAATTTTTATCAGAGATGTAAAAAATGATATGACTGTCATTCAAAAGAAAGAAGGGGAAAAAAAAGAAGTGAAGTGGCACTTCTCATTTATAAAAGTGAATTCAGTGTTACTGGAGTCAAATAGGAACTGAGATGTTATCAGGGCACTTTAAAAAGAAATTTCTGAATTTGAATGAGGTAATTTTTCATTTTCCTTCTGACCTTAAGGTTCTGGAATTTAAAGTGGCACCTGCCTAGAAACTGGGAATTTTATTTATTTATTAATTTAGACCTTTAACAAATATGAAAATATTTAGTGAATGTTACTTTGTCGCAGGGACCCTTCTAGGTTCCAGGGAGACAGGAATGAAAAAAAGGGCAAAGTCCCAGCTCTTGTTTAATTACTTTCTAGTCAGGGAAGGCAGTGCCCTGAAGAAAAATAAAGCAGGGAAAGCAGTTAAAGAGTAGCTGTGGGGTAGGTGGTTTGTAGTGACTGACAGCTTCTCTGAGCTGAGCCTTAGATGAATTAAGGGAGTGAGCGGAGGCTGTGGTTTGAATAAGGCACTGTAGGCAGTAGGAAAGGTAAGTAGAAAGCCCCAAGACAGGAGCACTACCTGGCGTGTAAGTTCTAAGCTCATAACAGGTATTACTCATGAAGGTACTGTTAGGCTTCAGTTGTACAGGTGAGGAAACAGATGGAAAGCTAAGTAACTCGCCAGTGGATTAGTAAGTGGCAAAGCCAGGGCAGAGTTTAAAACCAGGCTCTTGGCCTGGTGCAAGCAGCTCATGCCTATAATCCCAGCACTTTGGGAGGCCAAGGCAGGCAGATAACCTGAGGTCAGGAGTTCGAGAGCAGCCTGGCCAAGATGGTAAAACCTCATCTCTTCTAAAAATACAAAAATTAGCAGGGTGTGCTGACTGACGCCTGTAATCCCAGCTACTCGGGAGGCTGAGGCAGGAGAATCATTTGAACCCAGGAGGCGGAGGTTGCAGTGAGCTGAGATTCCACCACTGCACTCCAGCCTGGACAACAGAGCAAGACTCTGTCTCAAAAAAAAGAAAAGCCAGGCCCTTGGAGTCTGGAGCACATGATCTGAATCTTCATGTTGTCCAATAGGCTGTAATGAGAACTTCAGATTTTACTGTAAAATGAGAAGCTGTGGAGGGTTTTAAGTAGAAATGTGACACGATATGAATTGACTGTTTTTTTTTTGTTTTTGTTTTTATTTTTTTGTTTTTTTGTTTTTTTTTTTTGAGACGGAGTTTCGCTCTCGTTACCCAGGCTGGAGTGCAATGGCGCGATCTCAGCTCACCGCAACCTCTGCCTCCTGGGCTCAGGCAATTCTCCTGTCTCAGCCTCCTAAGTAGCTGGGATTACAGGCATGCGCCACCACGCCCAGCTAGTTTTTTGTATTTTTAGTAGAGACGGGGTTTCACTATGTTGACCAAGATGGTCTCGATCTCTCAACCTTGTGATCCACCCACCTCGGCCTCCCAAAGTGCTGTGATTACAGGCTTGAGCCACCGAGCCCGGCTGAATTGACTTTTTAAAAGAGCTGGATTCTCTGTGGAAAATAGTCTGTAGCTGGTTATGCATGGAAGCTGAAAACCAATTAGGAAGTTATTGTATTCAACTCAGGTGAGACAAAATAGTACTGAGACTGGGGTGAGAGTAGTGCTGCTGAGAGGTGGTTAGAATGTGGGTATGCTGAGGCCCGGTGTGGTGGCTCACGCGTGTAATCCAAGCACTTTGGAGGCCAAGGCGGGTGGGTCACCTGAGGTCGGGAGTTCAAGACCAGCCTGACCAACATGGTAAAAACCCCGTCTTTAAAAAAAAAAAATGTGGGCATACTGGGGAAGTGGAGCTGATCAAATGTGTTGGTGAACTGGATGTAGAATATGAGAGCAAGAGAGTAATCAGAGTGACTCAGGTTGTTGGCCTAAACATTTGGAAGAATGTTTTTTTTTTGAGACGGAGTTTCACTCTTGTTACCCAGGCTGGAGTGCAATGGCGCGATCTCGGCTCACCGCAACCTCCGCCTCCTGGGTTCAGGCAATTCTCCTGCCTCAGCCTCCTGAGTAGCTGGGATTACAGGCACACGCCACCATGCCCAGCTAATTTTTTGTATTTTTAGTAGAGACGGGGTTTCACCATGTTGACCGGGATGGTCTCAATCTCTTGACCTCGTGATCCACCCGCCTTGGCCTCCCAAAGTGCTGGGATTACAGGCTTGAGCCACCACACCCGGCCAAAAAAATAATAATTAAAAAATAATAACTTGACCTTTAGAAGTAGTAAGCATATACATTACGCTTCATACCATGGGTCAGGATGGACCACCTGGGTAGTGAAAGTGGAGAGGAGGATTAAGAACTGAGCCCTAGGGCACTCTAATACATGGAAGATAGAGGGATAAGAAGAATCTAGCATAGAAGACCAAGGCTCGGCCAGGAAGGAAAAAAGAGAACTGAGAAGTGTGTCCTAGAAGCCAAGGAAGGAAGATGTTTTTAGGAGGAAGGAAGAATCGTGTCAATTGTTGCAGATACGTTAAGAAAGATGAAGAGTGAGAACTGTCTGTTGAAGTTGGCTACATGAAAGTCATTGCAGCCGGGCGCGGTGGCTCCAGCCTGTAATCCCAGCACTTTGGGAGGCCGAGGCGGGTGGATCATGAGGTCAAGAGATCAAAACCATCCTGGTCAACATGGTGAAACCCCGTCTCTACTAAAAACACAAAAAACTAGCTGGGCATGGTGGCACGTGCCTGTAATCCCAGCTACTCAGGAGGCTGAGGCAGGAGAATTGCCTGAACCCAGGAGGCGGAGGTTGCGGTGAGCCGAGATCGCGCCATTGCACTCCAGCCTGGGTAACAAGAGCGAAACTCCGTCTCAAAAAAAAAAAAAAAAAGAAAGAAAGAAAGAAAGTCATTGCAGAGCTCCATTTTTCAGGAGTTCAGCCCTGTGATAGGTATAGAAGCATTACTGGAAATGTTCAAGAGAGAGTGCGGTGTCATTTAAAAAATGGGGGAAGCCAGGCACAGTGGCTCAACACCTGTAATCCCAGCACTTTGGGAAGCTGAGGAGGGAGGATTGCTTCAGTCCAGCAGTTTGAAACCAGCTTGGGCAACACAGCAAGACACCATCTCTTTAAAAAAAAAAATTTAGCTGTTTGTAGTGGCACAGCTACTTGGGAGACTGAGGCAGGAGGATCACCTTAGCTCAGAGCAAGACCCTGCCTCAAAAAAAAAAAAAAGAAGAAAATTTGACCGGGTAAGGTGGCTCACGCCTGTAAAACCAGCACTTTGGGAGGCCAGGGTGGGCAGATCACCTGAGGTTGGGAGTTCAAGACCAGCTGGACCAACATGGAGAAACCCTGCCTCTACTAAAAATATAAAATTAGCCAGTTGTGGTGGCGCATGCCTGTAATCCCAGCTACTCGGGAGGCCAAGGCAGGAGAATTGCTTGAACCCAGGAGGCAGAGGTTGCGGTGAGCCGAGATCACGCCATTGCACTTCAGCCTGGGCAACAAGAGTGAAACTCAGTCTGAGGTGGGAGGATCGTTTGAGCATCAGGCGAAGGTTGCAGTAAGCTAAGATTGCACCACTGCACTTCATTCAGTCTGGGTGACAGAGACCCTGTCTCAAAACAAAAAAGTGTATATGTGTGTGTTAGGTGTATTTGTAAAGACAGAGAAGTGCAGACAGAAATGGTAAACTATTAACAATTGTTTAATCTCAGCGAAGGATACATTGGGTGTTCATTGTACCACTTATCCTACTTGCCTATATGGAATTTTTTTTTTTTTTTTTTTTTTTTTTTTTGGAGATGGAGTTTCGCTCTTGTTACCCAGGCTGGAGTGCAATGGCGTGATCTCGGCTCACCGCAACCTCCGCCTCTTGGGTTCAGGCAATTCTCCTGCCTCAGCCTCCTGTGTAGCTGGGATTACAGGCATGCGCCACCACGCCCAGCTAATTTTTTGTATTTTTTTTAGTAGAGACGGGGTTTCACCATGTTGACCAGGATGGTCTCAATCTCTTGACCTCGTGATCCACCTACCTCGGCCTCCCAAAGTGCTGGGATTACAGGCGTGAACCACCGCACCTGGCCCTGTATGGAATTTTTTGAAAAAGCACTGGAGGGACAAGAAAAGAGTGAATGAGAAGAAAGGAAATGGAAACAATAACTATAGGGTCTGCATGTCTTGCAAAAAGAAGCAATGAAATGGGGCATTGAAGAGAAATGTGAAAGTCAAGGTTTTCATTTTTTGTTTGAATTCTGGAGAGAATTTAGCTGACAGTCATGATCCAATACAGAGGAAAAACAGTGATCTAGGAGAGAGAGGGAACTGGTGATGTAGTTTCTACTTACACATCAGTCTGTCTTCTTAATAACTAGGAAGTTATTATTTCTAGTAATTCCATCCAAAATTAAATTGTTAAAACAGTTAGTCTTAGATTATTTAATGTCTTTTTTTCTGCTTAAATAGCAATATTTTTTGACTTGTTTTCTGCAGGTTGTAGGAAGTGTCCTGTATTTTACTAATTTTTGCCTTGATAAATTGGGGCAACCGCTTCTAAATGAAAACCCTCAGCTTTCCGAAGGATGGGAAATACCCAAGTATCCTACATAGTGAATGAAGATCTTTTATGCATCTTGCCACTAAGTTCACCTTTAAAACAATTTCCAAATTTTGCAGACCATGATAACTATTCCTTAATAAAATTCACTAAAGGTACCAGCAAGTCTTCAGCCACATTGTTTCTCTAGAAGGGCAAGAAATACAAGTAAAGGCAAAAAGGTTTGTGTGGGGAGTTGTTTTGTTTTACCTATTTATTTTTTTAACCGAAATCATAAACTTTGGGCTTGAAAAGTTAATGTTCTTTACTGCTGGTTTACTCTAAGGTTAATTACAGATTGAGCTAGAATTTCAATCCATACACATATATTAAATGTTTAAATGTTTCTTGAAATTCACTGGTTCTCACCTAATGTGCCGGGGTGGGTGGAAAGGTATAATTGTTGCTGTCAATTTGATTGTAGTCTTATAACCATCTGCCTTCTTTCCATGTTACTTTATGGAAATATGATCATCTGTTTGGCTCGATTCTTCTGTTGTTAGCCAGTGAAAAAACTCAAAAGAGGTAACAGATCAGTCAGGAACAGAATGGTTCTTGGTTAAAAGACTCTGCATAGTACTGTTTAGATCACTAAATGCAGGAGATGTAAGTGTACTTCTTGTTGCAGATATTAGTGATCTGTGATTGATTTGCTTTCTTGTCTCTCTGATACACTTTGCTGTCATATAGAATTTTATTGATTTGCTTTTATATTTTTATTTACGGCATAAAAATCTTTGTCTTTTGACCAAATAGGCCAAAGCCTCACTGTTTCAATTGTGGTTCTGAAGAACACCAAATGAAAGATTGCCCAATGGTAAATTTTTCTCATGTTAAGAAGTCTTTGAACAAGAGCTTTCTAATGTTTTCAACAGATTTATAGCATTGTGTGACATGAAGGAACTTTCTTTGTTACTTTCCTGTAGTCCTTTAATTTGAAATGTTTTCAAATTTGTGTTTATATTTTAAGACATTAAAATTTTTTAGTAAATAAAATACTACTGTCTATTTGAGATGAATAAACAGGAGAGTTAATCTGTAGAGTTTATCCTAAAAACTTGATTTAATTTATGATAATATTGAGATAATAGACTGCTCCTCTTCCTTACATATTTTTTAAAAATATTCACCCTCTTTTACACTTGTTCATCATACATTAAAACTAAAATGATTTGTTTACTTAATCTTAAAAAAAAAGTAAGTATTTTTATTTAATTTCTGAAATATTTCTGAGTTGCATGACACCATTCTTTTCAAATGTGTCATGATGTAGCCTCGGAATGCTGCTCGAATAAGTGAAAAGAGAAAAGAGTATATGGATGCCTGTGGGGAAGCAAACAATCAGAATTTCCAGCAGCGATACCACGCAGAAGAAGTAGAAGAAAGATTTGGAAGATTCAAGCCAGGAGTTATTAGGTAGTAATGGCATTTTACCACAGAATGTGGTTTTTATTTCCCTAGCACTTGGAATGTTCTGTGTATCTTCAGGGTAATTATCAGGATATAAGTGTACTCTGGCAAAGCCCTAGGTAATATACATTACAGAAACACTTGAAATTTTAATTATATTTGTTAGACATCATGCTACATGGTATGTAATATAAGAAATGTTTTAAAAGAATATTATGTGTTTCATGCAAACAAGAATTCAGTATTTTTCTTCCTCCTTTATTTTTACTTAGTGAAGAACTTCAAGATGCACTAGGTGTGACGGACAAGAGTCTTCCACCTTTTATCTATCGGATGCGCCAGCTAGGGTACCCACCAGGGTGGCTCAAAGAGGCTGAATTGGAGAATTCAGGGCTTGCACTCTATGATGGAAAAGGTATAGTATCTTAAGTTAGAGAAGTCACCTGAAGTGTTTTTTTGTTTTTTTAATGAAAGAATCACAACAGAATGTAATAGGAATGGCTGGCTTGGCCGGGCGCGGTGGCTCAAGCCTGTAATCCCAGCACTTTGGGAGGCCGAGGCGGGTGGATCACGAGGTCAAGAGATCCAGACCATCCTGGTCAACATGGTGAAACCCCGTCTCTACTAAAAATGCAAAACATTAGCTGGGCATGGTGGCACATGCCTGTAATCCCAGCTACTCAGGAGGCTGAGGCAGGAGAATTGCCTGAACCCGGGAGGTGGAGGTTGCGGTGAGCTGAGATCGCACTCTTGCACTCCAGCCTGGGTAACGAGTGAAACCCCGTCTCAAAAAAAAAAAATTTAAAACATTAGCTGGGCATGGTGGCATGTCCCTGTAGTCCCAGGTACTCAAGACCTTGAGGTGGGAGGATTTTCTGAGCCTGGGAGGTTAAGGCTGTAGAGAGTCATGATTGTGTTCTTTTTTTTTTTTTTTTTTTTTGAGACGGAGTTTCGCCCTTGTTACCCAGGCTGGAGTGCAATGGCGCGATCTCGGCTCACCGCAACCTCCGCCTCCTGGGCTCAGGCAGTTCTCCTGCCTCAGCCTCCTGAGTAGCTGGGATTACAGGCACGTGCCACCATGCCCAGCTAATTTTTTGCACTTTTAGTAGAGACGGGGTTTCACCATGTTGACCAGGATGGTCTCGATCTCTCGACCTCGTGATCCACCCGCCTCGGCCTCCCAAAGTGCTGGGATTACAGGCTTGAGCCACCGTGCCCGGCTATGATTGTGTTCTTATACTCCAGCTAGGGTGACGGAGCAAGACCCTGTTTGAAAAAAATAATAATAATAACTATTTGGACACATAGTAAACACTATATAAATATTTATTAAATGAAATAAAAGCATTAGAATTAGAGCATTCGTGACATCTTAAAGTCAGTATCAAATAGACTTTTTTTTTTTTCTTTTCTTTTCTTTTGAGATGGAGTTTTATTCTTGTCGCCCAGGCTTGAGTGCAGTGGCACAATGTCAGCTCACTGCAACTGGGTCCAGGTGATTCTTCCACCTCAGCCTCCCAAGTAGCTGGAATTACAGGCTCCCGCCACCACCCCAGCTAATTTTTTTTTTTTTTTTGAGACGGAGTCTTGCTCTGTTTTCGCAGGCTAGAGTACAGGGGCACAATCTCGGCTCACCAAAACCTCCACCTCCCAGGTTCAACCAATTCTCCTGCCTCAGCCTTCTGAGTAGCTGGGACTATAGGAACGTGCCATCATGCCTGGCTAATTTTTCTATTTTTAGTAGAGGCAGGGTTTCACTGTGTTGGCCAGGCTGGTCTTGAACTCATGAACCCACCTCGGCCTTCCAAAATGCTGGGATTACAGGCGTGAGCCACCTCACCCAAACTGCCTAGCTAATTTTTGTATTTTTAGTAGAGATGGGGTTTCACTATGTTGTCCAGGCTGATCTCGAACTCATGACCTCAGGTGGTTCACCCACCTCGGCTTCCCAAAGTGCTGAGATTACGGTCATAAGCCACTGCACCTGACCTCAAGTAGCCTTTTTTTCCTTTGAAATAGAGCCCCCCATGCTGGAGTGCAGTGGGCACGATCATGGCTCACTGCCGCTTTGACCTCCCCAGGCTCAGGTGATCCTCCCACTTCAGCATCCCAAGTGGCTGGAACCACAGGCACATGCCACTACACCCAGCTAATTTTTATATTTTTGTAGAGACACAAGTTTGTCCTGTTGCCCAGGCTGGTCTCAATCTCCTGGGCTCAAGCAGTCCGCATACCTCAGCCTCCCAAAGTGCTGGGATTAATGACATAAGCCACCATTCTCAACCAAAATAGACATTTAAGAAACCCATAGAACAACCAGAGTTTCCAAGATTTAAGTTTCCATGTTACTTTTGTTTTTGTTGTTGTTGCTGCTGCTGTTTTTTTCCTTTTGAGACACAATCTCGATTTGTCACCAGGCGCCAGGCTGGAGTGCAGTGGCGCAATTTCGGCTCACTGCCACCTCCGCTTCCCGGGTTCAAGCAGTTCTCCTGCCTCAGCCTCCCGAGTAGCTGGGACCACTATGCCACTATGCCCAGCTAATTTTTGTAGTTTAGTAGAGACAGAGTTTCACCATGTTGGCTAGGATGGTCTCGATCTCTTGACCTCGTGATCCGCCCACCTTAGCCTCCACAGTGCTGGGATTACAGGCGTGAGCCACTGCGCCTGGCCCTTTCGTGTTACTTTTTACAAAGGTAACGTGCCTACATTGTTTAAAAATTTTGTTCTGGGCTGGGTGCAGTGCTCAACGCCTGTAATCTCAGCACTTTGGGAGGCTGAGGTGGGCAAATTGTCTGAGCTCAGGCGTTCGAGACCAGCCTGGGTCACATTGTGAAACTCCGTCTTCACCAAAAGGAAAAACATTAGCCAAGTGTGGTGGCACATGCCTATAGTCCCAGCTACTCAGGAGGCTGAGGTGGGAGAATCACTTGAACCAGGAGGCAGAGGGTGCAGTGAGCCGAGATCTCACCACTGCACTCCAGCCTGGGTAACAGAGTGAGACTCCATCTCAAAAAATATATATATTTGTTCTGGCCAGGCGTGTTGGCTTGCCTGTAATCTCAGCCAAGGCGGGTGGATTGCCTAAGCTTAGGAGTTTGAGACCAACCTGGGCAACATTGTGAAACTCTGTCTCTACTAAAAATACTTAACTTAGCCAGGAGCGGCTGTACATACCTGTAGTACCAGCTCTTCAGGAGGCTGAGGTGGGAGGATCACCTGAGCCTGAGAGGTAAAAGCTGTAGTGAGCCAAGATGGTGCCACTGTACTCCAGCAGCCTGGGTGACAAAGCGAGAACCTTTCTTACACACACAAAAAAAGGCCGGGCGCGGTGGCTCACACCTGTAATCCCAGCACTTTGGGAGGCCGAGGCGGGTGGATCACGAGGTCAAGAGATCGAGACCATCCTGGTCAACATGGTGAAACCCCGTCTCTACTAAAAATACAAAAAATTAGCTGGGCGTGGTGGTGCGTGCCTGTAGTCCCAGCTACTCAGGAGGCTGAGGCAGGAGAATTGCCTGAACCCGGGAGACGGAGGTTGCGGTGAGCCGAGATCGTGCCATTGCACTCCAGCCTGGGTAGCAAGAGCGAAACTCCGTCTCAAAAAAACAAACAAACAAACAAAAAAACTTAATGTCCTAATGGTTTAGAAAAATTATAGCTATTTCAAAACTAATTCTGTTGTCATGAGTATAAGCATTTTCCAGGTGTGCTTTTGGTCTGAGGAGAGATGTATATTGACATTTAAAAATACTAACACTTTTTATGGTCTGTAATAGATAGCACTGATGGGGAACCAGAAGTTGGAGAAATACAGCAGAATAAAATTGTCACTTACGATCTCTCAAAATTGGTCAACTATCCTGGTTTTAATATATCCACTCCCAGAGGAATTCCAGATGTAAGTATATTGATTTTTTTAAATTATTGTGTGATACGATAGTACTATGTTAAAGATTGGTCAAAATATTAACTTGTTGGCTAAGCACAGTGCCTCACACCTGTTAATCCCAGCACTTTGGGAGGTAGAGGCAAGAGGATTGCTTGAGCCCCACAGTTCGGGACCAGCCTGAGCAACATAGCAAGACCTTGTCTCTACTAAAAATTTAAAAACTAGTCAAGGGTGGTGGCACATGCTTGTAATCCTGGCTACTAGGGAGGCTGGGGTGGAAGGATTGCAGAGGTTACAGTGACGTGAGATCACATGAGACCCTGTCTCAAAAAATAATTAGTTAATTCATATACACATACAAACTTATATAGCAGTTACTATTTAAAGGAATAAATTTGTTACTTGTTTACATTTTTAATTTCCTTTATAGAATCTTGCTAGAATCTTAATTAAAGTGTTGTATTCATCAACAGCAGTTTTCTCTAATTTTGTGCCCTCAGAAAGGGAGCCAAATAGATTGGTTACAGTCTATTCTATTCTGTAGAATAGTCAAAACTATTCTAAAATTTTAAAGTTTTAAAAAAGATGCATGGTTCTGAGACAGTATTATATATTTTACAGACTTAGCTTGGGAAGTAAGTTTCTATCTATAATAAATCTAAATATACTATAACTCTTTTTCCTGTTCATTCTTGCCTTTTTTCCCCTCAAAGTAAAATTTCTTTTTTTTTTTGAGACGGAGTTTCGCTCTTGTTACCCAGGCTGGAGTGCAATGGCGCAATCTCAGCTCACCGCAACCTCCGCCTCCTGGTTTCAGGCAATTCTCCTGCCTCAGCCTCCTGAGTAGCTGGTATTACAGGCACGCACCACCATGGCCAGCTAATTTTTTGTATTTTTAGTAGATATGGGGTTTCACCGTGTTAACCAGGATGGTCTCGATCTCGTGACTTCATGATCCACCCGCCTCGGCCTCCCAAAGTGCTGGGATTACAGGCTTGAGCCATCGCGCCCGGCTGTAAAATTTCTCATTTTGTATATGAATGGTTTTTCCACACTTAACTCTTTTTCAGCTTCCATCTTAGGTCTCAAGATTCAACAATGAACTATTGTACTGTTTTATTTAAAAAGCATATTCTTTGCTGGACGCAGTGGTCCATGCCTGTAATCCCAGCACTTTGGGAGCCTGAGGCAGGTGGATAACCTGAGCTCAGGAGTTCAAGACCAGCCTGGCCAACATGACAAAATCCCATCTCTACTAAAAAATACAAAAATTAGCCAGGTATGGTGGCAGGTGCCTGCAATCCCAGTTACTCAGGAGGCTGAGGCAGGAGAATCGCTTGAACCCAGGAGGTGGAGGTTGCAGTGAGCCGAGATCGTGCCATTGCACTTTATCCTGGGTGATAAAAGCAAAACTCTATCTCAAAAAAAAGTAAGTAAGTGTATCCTTGGTGTTTTTAGAAACTGGACAGTAGGGAAGTAGCCAAAGACTTGAAGTTAGTGTCTAGTGAACAGATACAAAGTTATCAATCACACAAGATAGTGTGTCATTCATTTCAGGCAGAATTGCATGATACAAGCGATCAGTGCTTCTGGAAGCCAGTCCAGCTTCCAGTCTGCTTCAGAGTCCCCTGGGAATACTCATTAGAAATATACATTTTTGAGTCCCACAGATACAAAGTTATCAATCACACAAGACAGTATGTCATTCATTACAGGCGGAAATGCTTCTGGAAGCCAGTACAGCTTCCAGTCTGCTTCAGAGTCCCCTGGGAATACTCATTAGAACTGTACATTCTTGAGTCCCACCCTTAGACTTAACTAATTTAAACCCTGAGATCTGTATGTTTCACAAGAGTTCTGGTTGACTCCTACTGAGAACCACTGCTGAATGTGCGATTGGTGATGAGAGAGAAACAAACTTTGTGGAATCTTTAAAGATGAGTGTTATATTTGGAAAGAGAAAGAACAGAAGATAGAAAACTCATGAGTAATTGTGTTAGGGGAAGTGGGCCCTGTTAGCAGTGCCAGTGCTTGATGGGAGAGAGACTGGAGCCTGGGAGGCCCCAGAGCAGTTGTTCCGGCCTACATCTTCTGCTTGCAGTACGTAGAACCTTTTTGGACAAGTGATTGTGTCAAGTAGTCTTTTAGTATTCAGTCTTAATTATTTTGCAGACAGGTTTATTTTTCCTTTAACACATCATTATTTTCCTTAATTTTCAATAAAGGAAAAGTCAGATAAGAAGGAAAAATGTAATTTTGAGATCTCCACTGTGCCTCCTTTGAGCAAAATGTGAAAACATGACATTTTTCAAACACATGCGTTTTGTTTTCCTTCTCTTTTCATCATTAGGAATGGAGGATGTTTGGTTCCATACCAATGCAGGCATGTCAACAGAAGGATGTGTTTGCCAATTACCTTACTTCTAACTTCCAAGCGGTAAATAGATTTTAAGGGTGTGGTCTATAAAATGTTGTTGTATCTGAGAGATTTGGCAATTTATTAGTGTCTTATAGCCTTTCCTTGCTTTGTTACCTGACTAACCAAAAGGAAAACAGTGGCGAAATTTACCAGTTACCTAGACTTAGCTCCGGGTTGTTTTTCTACATAATTTTAAGTGAAGGGATGGAGTGTAATTCGTTTTCTACCCCACCTAACTTGTGTTTCTTTTGGTTGCTTCTTTAGCCAGCTGTGAAGTCTGGCAGCAAAAGGTCTTCATCTCACTCTAGCCCGGGTAGTCCGAAGAAGCAGAAGAAGGAGAGCACGTCAGCAGGCTCCCCTGCCGACATGGAGCTCGACTCAGGTAGGTTTCATCATGTGGCTTTGATTTCATCCAGAAGCTAAGACACATTTGTATGCTCCTGAGTTCCATAAGAAAGGGGAAGCTCCTTTGTGAGCACTGACTAAAGAGTAAATCTTTGTTTTATTCTTGGAGATCAGAGCATCACCATTTTCACTGATAAAAGCTTAATTGAAAGCCAGAGCTTGGTGTGCGAGCCAGTTGGCCCAGCTGGCTGCATTCCTGAATTAGGGGAGTTCCATTATTTTTTTTTCCTTTTTTTGGTGTAGAATGGGGTTTCACTGTATTGCCCAGGCAGATCTCAAAGTCCCAGGCTCAAACAGTCTTCTTGCCTCTGCTTCCCTAAGTGCTGAGATTACAGGTTCGAGCCACAGTGCCTGGCCCATTCCTGAATTAGCAGCCCGACCCTGTCCCAACAGTGCTGCATCCAGACAGGCCCCTTTGATCAGTTCCGCGCTCTGAGACAAGCAGTGGAAAGTGTGTGCCCTTCTAGCAGCTTGGTCCCAAGAGGAAGAAGAGCAGAGCTGGGCCAAGCTTCCCCAGTTACTCTTTTCAGTAATACTAATCCAGTACATCGCTCCTCCACCCAAGAAAGAGAGGCCTTGAGGAAAATCTGCTTTCCCAAAGCATAAAATAGGAGAACGGGCTTGCTCTCTGAGACTTCCCTAGCTTTTTTTCTTTTTTTTTTTTTTTCTTTTGAGGCAGAGTCTTTGTCACCCAAGCTGGAGTGCGGTGGCATGAATCTTGGCCCACTGCAACTTCTACCTCCTGGGTTCAAGCGATTCTCCTGCCTCAGCATCCCAAGTAGCTGGACTACAGACATGCACCACCACACCTGGCTAATTTTTATATTTTTAGTCAGATGAAACCGCCTCGAAAGAAGTGAATTTGGGTCTCACGCAATTCCAATCCTGTGGAAGAAAGCAGATTATCCTTGTTGATCATTTGAGGCATGATTGTTTTTTGAAGTTGGGATTTGTGGTGGTGGCACCCCCGTCACCAGGGCCACACACTTCTGTGTAGGCATGTTCAGCTTTGTGCTAGGGGCTCTTTCTTCTTCTTCTCTTTTTTTTTTTTTTGACACTGGGTCTGGCTTGGTTGCCCAGGCTGGAATACAGTGGTGCGATCGTGGCTCACTGCAGCCTCAGACTCTTGGGATCAAGCAATCCTCCCACCTCAGCCTCCCATGTAGCTGGGACTATAGACATGCGTCACCACACCCAGCTAATTTTTGTATATTTTGTAGAGACCAGGGTCTTACTTTGTTGCCCAGGCTGATCTTGAACTCCTGAGTTTAAGCAATCTGCCTGCCTCAGCCTCCTAGCATACTGGCATGAACCACCATGCTGGGCTGTGAATTAACTTTTTTTTTTGGAGACAGGGTCTTAACTCTGTTGGTAGGCTGGAGTGCAGTGGCACCATCTCGGCTCACTGCAACCTCTGCCTCCCAGATTCAAGTGATTCTCCTTTCTTTTTTTTTTTTTTTTTTTTGAGACGGAGTTTCGCTCTTGTTACCCAGGCTGCAGTGCAATGGTGTAATCTCGGCTCACCGCAACCTCCGCCTTCTGGGTTCAGGCAATTCTCCTGCCTCAGCCTCCTGAGTAGCTGGGATTACAGGCACGCGCCACCATGCCCAGCTAATTTTTTGTATTTTTTTTTTAGTAGAGACGGGGTTTCACCATGTTGACCAGGATGGTCTCGATCTCTTGACCTTGTGATCCACCACCCTCGGCCTCCCAAAGTGCTGGGATTACAGGCTTGAGCCACCGCGCCCGGCCGATTCTCCTTTCTTAAAAGCCTCCCTAGTAGCTGGGACTACCAGTACATGCCACTACGCTCAGCTAATTTTTGTATTTTTAGTAGAGATGAGGTTTTACCATGTTAGCAAGGATGGTTTCGATCTCTTGACCTCATGATCCACCCGCTTCGGCCTCCCAAAGTGCTGGGATTACAGGCATGAGCTACCACACCTGGCCTGTGAGTTGACTTCTAAGTGAGAGTGTGTTATTCTTTCCACAAATCTTATTACCTGTAAATTTCAGACTCTCTACTAGATAAATTTCTACTAGTAAATTTCTGTCCCTGAGGACAGAAAGCTTAATAAGATAACATTATGCTGGGCGCGGTGGCTCACACACGTAATCCCTGCACTTTGGGAGGCTGAGGCAGACACATCACCTGAGGTTGGGTGTTCGAGACCAGCCTGACCAACATGAAGAAACCCTGTCGCTACTAAAGTTAAAAAACTAGCTGGGCGTGGTGGAACAGTCCTGTAATCCCAGCTACTCAGGAGGCTGAGGCAGGAGAACTGCTTGAACCTGGGATGCGGAAGTTGCAGTGAGCTGAGATCGTTCCATTGCACTCCAGCCTGGGCAACAAGAACGAAACTGCATCTCACAAAAAAAAAAAAAAAGAAGAAGAAAAAAGGGAACCTACTCAAACTGATCAGCTGCCGTGGAGCTCTCTCAAGCCCCGATGGAGATTTCAGTCGAGAATATGCCACAGCATCTCAATGGAAATGCGTTACAGAAATCAAAGAAAACACAAAATCATTTGTGGATCCAAACTTTCGTCAGCTCTTCCATCCAGTCATGCCGAGTCTCATGTTTCCGTGCCCTTTGAAGAGATGCATGAAGGATTCAAAGCAGTTGGAGTGGAAGAAAAACGTGGAATCACAATGGAGGGAAAGCAAATGTATACCCTCACGTTCCACAAGAAATCCGTGAAAGAGGGGCTTATCCTAACCAGAGTGGAGATAGCTCTGTTCTCCATCATTGCGGTCATCTGTTGATTGGTATAGTGGTTGGGTCAAGTGACAAAATAAGGTCAAACAGTATCCTGGTCCAGAAGAGATTCTACGCAATGACGGCCGCACTTGTCTGAGCACCTGATAGTGAAAGTGCAAATCTTCTGGTTGGTTACAGTGCCGGCCCTGCCATTGACTGGATCAATAGTCATGAATGGGTTGGAGAATTTGCGTTTACATTCTTGTTCACAAAATTCAAATCCCCTGGAAAGGAGCTCCTGCATCAGGTGAAATTAGTGGCAACAAAGGCTCAGATGACTATTGTATATATTATTCAAGCCTGTCTCGAGCAGTGCATGGATGAAACAATGAAGTTACCATCTATTATATCTGATATCATAGAGTTCAAGAGAAGACTGCAAGAGACAGAATGGATGAATTCTTTGGGTGGGCGGGAGCTCTTCACCATTCAGCAATGCTGGAGATTGCGCCAAGAATGTTCCCCAGTTTGGCAACAGCGGCTAACTTTTGGATGAAAAGAAACAACCCAACCTTTACTGGATTTAAAGCTCTGGAGATTATTCCAGGTTCAAATCTCTCACTCCCATTGCTTCAAATGGCTGTACAGAGATAAATAAAAAGGGGCTATATCAATGGTCCCATGGATGCCCAGACGCTATCGGTTCTCAGCGAATATGGAGTCGCTGTTTAAGAATGAACAAACCAGCCAGGCGCGGTGGCTCAAGCCTGTAATCCCAGCACTTTGGGAGGCCGAGGCGGGTGGATCACGAGGTCAAGAGATCGAGACCATCCTGGTCAACATGGTGAAACCCCGTCTCTACTAAAAATATAAAAAATTAGCTGAGCATGGTGGCACGTGCCTGTAATCCCAGCTACTCAGGAGGCTGAGGCAGGAGAATTGCCTGAACCCAAGAGGCGGAGGTTGCGGTGAGCCGAGATCGCGTCATTGCACTCTAGCCTGGGTAACAAGAGCGAAACTCCGTCTAAAAAAAAAAAAAAAAAAAAAAAAAATGAACAAACCATCAAAAAAAAAAAGATAGCATTGCTGCCCCAGCTATCACTGTCATCTCACCTTGGGATTGCAGATGAGTCAACATCATTTTCTTTTCTTTTCCTTTTTTTCTTTTAAAACCGGGTTTCACCCTGTTGATCAGGCTGGTCTTGAACTCCCGACCTCAGGTAATCCACCTGCCTTGGCCTCCAAAGTGCTTGGATTACAGGTGTGAGCCACCGTGCCTGGCCCCAACATCAGTTTCATATAAATTTGGTGGCCCACAGTGATATGTACGGAACAAAAGTATTACATGTTGCTGCTACAGAGCAGGTTCCAGATTGTAATGGTGGCACAGAGGAAAAACTGAGCAGCTGTGCTGAATGAAGTTCTAGGGTAACTTTGAACTGCATCTTGAGGGATGAATGCAGGGATTTACCAAGGAGACAAGGTGGATGAGGGCATTTGAGACAGTGGGAAGTGCAAATGCAGGATCGTGAAACTTCACGGCACATCAGGTCAGCAGCAGGGTGACAGTTGGAGTTTGAGCCAGGCAGTAGGAGGTGACGTGATGGAAGTAGGGAAATTGTATCCTAGAGGGCCTTGGAGGAAGATTGGACTTCCTCCTGTGGGGTCTGGACAGGCACTGAAGGGATTCCAGTGGAGATGGGAAGGGTATAGGGCCAGACTTTTGTTGTAGAAAGATGAATCTGGGCCGGATGTGGTGGCTCATGCCTGTAATCCCAACACTTTGAGACGCTGAGGTGAGTGGATCACATCAAGACCAGCCCAGCCAAGATGGTGAAACCCCATCTCTACTAAAAATAAAAAATAAAAAATAAAATTAGCCGGGTATGGTGGTAGTTGTCTGTAATCCCAGTTACTTAGGAGGCTGAGGCAGGAGAATCACTTGAATCCAAGGGTTGGAGGTTGCAGTGAACTGAGATTGTGCCACTGCATTCAAGCCTCGGCAACAGAGCAAGACTTCGTCTTAAACAAAAAAGAAAAGAAAAGGGCCGGGCGCGGTGGCTCAAGCTTGTAATCCCAGCACTTTGGGAGGCCGAGGCGGGTGGATCACGAGGTCAAGAGATCGAGACCATCCTGGTGAAACCCCGTCTCTACTAAAAATACAAAAAATTAGCTGGGCATGGTGGTGCATGCCTGTAATCCCAGCTACTCAGGAGGCTGAGGCAGGAGAATTGCCTGAACCCAAGAGGCAGAGTTTGCGGTGAGCGGAGATCGCGCCATTGCACTCCAGCCTGGGTAACAAGAGCGAAACTCTGCCTCAAAAAAAAAAAAAAAAGAAAAGAAAAGAAAAAAAAGATGGATGTAGCAGTGGTTTGGAGGACAGACACAAGGGAGATGAATCCAGAGGTGAGGGTGACTCTCATGTTCCTGGCAAGTGGTAATGGACCTGAAGCCAGGTTGCGGCTGTGGCAGCCAGCAGGAGAGCATGCTCCCCAGAGAGCCAAAGACCTAGGGATGGGTGGAAGGAAAGAGTACTCCCAAGTGACAAGCAGATACCCCTGGTGGTGCCATTAGTGACAACAGCAGATGGGAGAACAGTCCACATTTTAGTAAGAGATCATTTGTTTTGGACCGATTGTGTCTGTGGAACCTATAGGTGATGGTGGTCAGTGGGCAATTAGATACCTGAACCTGCAGTTAAAGTGAGCAGTCTAGATTAGAGATAAGAATTGGTGGCTCAAGCCTGTAATCCCAGCACTTTGGGAGGCCGAGGCGGGTGGATCATGAGGTCGAGAGATCGAGACCATCCTGGTCAACATGGTGAAACCCCGTCTCTACTAAAAATACAAAAAAACTAGCTGGGCATGGTGGCACGTGCCTGTAATCCCAGCTACTCAGGAGGCTGAGGCAGGAGAATTGCCTGAGCCCAGGAGGCAGAGGTTGCGGTGAGCCGAGATTGCGCCATTGCACTCCAGCCTGGGTAACAAGAGCGAAACTCCGTCTCAAAAAAAAAAAAAAAAAAAAAAAAAAAAGAATTGGGAAATAAGGCTGGGCACAGTGGCTCCTACCTATAATCCCAGCACTTTGGGAGGCCAAGGCAGGTGGATCGCCTGAGGTCAGGAGTTCAAGACCAGCCTGGCCAACATGATGAAACCCCTTCTCTACTAAAAATACAAAAATTAGCCAGGCGTGGTGGTGCATGACTGTGATCCCAGCTACTCAGCAGGCTGAGGCGGAAGAATTACTTGAACCTGGGAGGCAGAGGATGCAGTGAGCCAATATTGTGCCGCTGTACTCCATCCTAGGCAGCAGAGCAAGACTCTGTCTCAAAAAAAAAAAAAAAAAAAAAAAAAGATCTGGGCACAGTGGTTCATACCTGTAATCCCAGCACTTTAGAAGGCCAAGGAGGGCAAAGTCTCACGAGTTCAGGAGATCCAGACCATCCTGGCTAACACGGTGAAACCCCATCTCTACTAAAAATACATAAAATGAGCCAGGCGTGGTAGCACGGGCCTATAGTCCCAGCTACTTCTGAGGCTGAGGCAGGAGAATCGCTTGAACCCAGGAGGCAGAGCTTGCAGTGAGTGCCACTGCACTCCAGCCTGGGGAACAGGAGACTCCATCTCAAAAAAAAAAAAAAAAAAAAAGGTTGGGAAATAACCCAAGGCGTACTCCCGCCTGGCGCCTTACTTCCTCCCCATCAGCCTTCTACCCACTCAGTAGCCAGCCTGCTCCTCCAGTCAAATTTCCTACTGCATTCTGCCATGAATTTCTAGGTAGAGCGCACTGCCTTGAAATTCTGTAGTCTCCATACAATTGCTCATACTTCCTCAATCTAAAATAATGCACGCAGCACAGAAACAGATCTCCCGAGGGGTATGGCTAAAGTTCTAGCACCAGAAGATCCTGACAGCTATGCCTGTAGATCTTTTCAGGTGAACTAAGGGCACCAGGTGATGGTCATGGCACCTGAGAATCCAGAATTTTCCTTCTCTTAAGCCAGTTACTTTTGGCCATTGAATTTCTGGATACACCTGAGTTCAAATGACACATTTTAGTAAATCAAAGGCTATTACAAGTTCTAAGGTGTCTCTTAATTTTCTTACTTCAGATGTGGAGGTACCACATGGTTCTCAGAGCGGCGAAACTTTTCAGTTTCAACCACCATTACCTCCTGACACTCCTCCTCCACTCCCTCGGGGGACTCCTCCACCCGTCTTCACCCCTCCTCTCCCCAAGGGCACCCCACCACTGACTCCCAGTGACTCACCCCAGACCAGAACAGCATCTGCAGCTGTGGATGAGGACGCCCTGACTCTAGAAGAACTTGAAGAACAGCAGAGGCGGATCTGGGCGGCTCTCGAGCAGGCTGAGAGCATAAACAGCGACTCTGACATTCCTGTGGACACACCTTTAACTGGGAATTCGGTTGCCTCTTCACCTTGTCCAAATGAGCTAGACCTCCCTGTCCCCGAAGGAAAAACATCTGAAAAGCAGGCCCTGGATGAGCCTGAGGTACCAGACATTTTTACAAAGAAATCAGAAGCTGGACATGCCTCCAGCCCAGATTCTGAGGTAACATCACTTTGTCAGAAGGAAAAGGCAGAGCTGGCTCCAGTAGATGCTGAAGGTGCCTGTACTGACGATGGTAGTGTCATACCAAACTGTGATGTCAGCAATGGGGGCAGCCGGAAGCTCTTTCCTGCAGACGCCAGTCCTTCAACGGCCACTAAAATGCATAGCCCTATACCTGACATGAGCAAATTTGCAACTGGAATCACACCATTTGAATTTGAGAATATGGCAGAATCTACTGGAATGTACCTCAGGATAAGAAGCTTGTTAAAGAACTCACCCAGAAACCAGCAGAAAAACAAAAAGGCCTCTGAATAATGGCTTGACTTGGCACTGAGAGCTATTTAATAACTTTGTTCCATTAATTAGTACTAATTAAATGGATAGATAAAATTGTTTTCCTGTTTGTTCCTCCCATGTTTAAAAATCTATCCAAGGTTTGTGCTCCAAAGTCAGGCCTGTTTTAAAGAATGGAAAGACTGAGCTCGCTAGTTTACTATATTTTATTCTCACTGACAAAACCCGGGGGGAGATGTGACTATGACCTGGATTAGACATAGTTTGTTAAGGTTTATACTATTTTTGGATTGTGACTGTCTGTTGAGATCGATGGTTTTTATCTGTCTTTTGTACATTGTTTTCCCTTTCTACATTTTGCTAATTATCCTGTATATAAGTTTAATATATCACTTTTTAAAAGAAAATTCTACCATTTTAAATTCATATTTCAACTCCAACAACCAAATGAGACAAATCAGGGATGAGCAGCTTTATCCCATTTGGGGTATTTTTATAAGTGAATTACATGTATCAATTTTAGTAATACTTTTACTTTTTTGTAACTTCATGCTTCACATATGCTTGCTATACAGGTATGTTCATCTTTGTGTACAGAGGTTTAATAAATTAGTTTTCATAGACATAATCTAAGACTTTGAATACAAAACAAGTGATTAACAGGTAAATTAGTATATATAATAACTTTTAAGTTTAAAAGTAAATCGTTGGCCAGGCGCAGTGGCTCATGCCTGTAACCCTAGCACTTTGGGAGAATAAAGCAGCAGGATCACCTGAGGTCAGGAGATCAAGACCAGTCTGGCCAAGATGGTGAAACCCCATCTCTACTAAAAATACAAAAATTAGCTGGGTGTGGTGGTGCGTTCCTGTAATCCCAGCTACTCGGGAGGGCTGAGACAGGAGAATCGCTTGAACTTGGGAAGCAGAGGTTGCAGTGAGCCGAGATCATGCCATTACACTCCAGCCTGGGCAACGAGGGAAACTCCATCTCAAAAAAAAAAAAGTAAGTTGTTGCAAAAATCGCAAGTTTGGGTGCTTTCAGTGGATTTCAGCCTGAAATACAGAAACAGCAGAATCTTTGAAAAGTAATTTTTTGGAAGAATGAATGGCGTGCAGCTAGCCTTTGTATAAAAATAATTTTCTAGATTTGAACCCTAATAGTTAAAAATCAGATAAACATATTGCTTTCAGTTGTCGGGTATCTATATAAGATAGAGCTGAAACTGTGGTTTAGGTCTTTCTATGGAATGACATTACATCTTTATATTAGTCAAGTCCGTGAAAGTAAATGTTTAGATCATCTTGAATTGTTAGTCTCAGGCAGTGTTATCCTGCTCTCAGGCCAGCAGGGGGACCAAAATAGAAACATTCCAGTATAGTTTTCATTTTTGAGAACTTGAGTAATCAGATTTACTGTTCTGTAAAGAATAAAGGAAAGGAAAATTATAAAGAGAAATTTATTTTTAAAGCCCTCACAGAATGTGCTAGAAAAAGAATAAAATTTAAAATACTTCCGGCTTTTTTTCCTCTTGAGTTTAAGTTCATAATAAAAGCCATCCTTTGCAGTTGTTGACATAGTATTTTTGACCTGATCTCGCTCAGCATTTCTGTCAGGCAAATAATTATCACCCCTTGGAAGTAAGGAAAGGGAGGAAGAGAGGTTAATGGAACTTGTCGACATTCCAGAAGTGGTTCTTGAGAGGCCAGTGTTCAACTAAAGCTTTTGACTATTCCCTAAATCAGAGCAGTGGTTGTTTAAATTCCCTTTAAGAAGCAGTGCATTAGTAGAGTCACCTGTGAATACCAGCGGTCTCTTAATACTCATCTCTGCCATATACCATACGTCACGTTAAGATATTTTTGCTCATGACCCCATTTTCATAATCACCATATTGGTAGGTATTGTTGACCTCGTTGTTTAGAAGAAGTACAGCTAAATACACACATACCTAAAACACACAGCTGATACGCAGCCTAGTTAATTTCAATCCGTGTCTCTCTGCCTCCCATATCCATGTTCTTAACTGCTGTACCGCCTTCTTGTCGAAAGCTCTATAAAAGCACGGATTCTCAAAAAATGGGCTATTTCTTCATTTGTTCTTTTTTTTTGGGGGGGTGGGCGGACGGACAGGGTCTCGATCTATCACCTAGGATCAAAGATTCTTGTGCCTCAGCCTCCAGAGTAGCTGGGATTACAGGTGTGAGCCACTACACTCAGCCTGTTCAGTTCCTCATTGAGGACATACTTGTGTTAAGTGTTCTTTAATGTGTTTTGCAGCATTTAAAAAAAATACTGTGGCGCAACACGGTGGCTCATGCCTTATCATCTCAGCACTTTGGGAAGCCAAGGCAGGCATATCACTTGAGGTCAGGGGTTTGAAACCAGCCTGGCCAACATGGTGAAACCCCATCTCTACCAAAAATTAACCAGATATGGTTGTGCATGCCTGTAGTCCCAGCTACTTGGGAGGCTGAGGCAGGAGAATCACTTTAACCCAGGAGGTGGAGGCTGCAGTGAGCTGACATCATACCAGTGCATTGCAGCCTGGGTGACAGAGTGAGACTCTGTCTCAGAAAAAAAAAAAAAAAAAAAAAAAAAAAAAAAAAAAAGTGCTGGAATCTGCCTTTAAGGAGCTTATACGGTACTGGGAGGAAATGGAGGGTTCCCTCCCAATTACAACACAATTCAGCTGGCGGCCATGGGAGGAAGGCAAGGTACCTGGGCCATTTCGTGGTGAGAGAATCACTTACGGAGAACTGACTTCGAATTCTCAGGACCACTGGATTTAGTATTCATTTGGAGGAAATTTGAAGACTTCTGGAAACAGATAACCGTTGAACTAATCCTTAAAGCATAGGTAGGGGGAATCATAGACAAAAATGCACGTTGAACTCTAGAGAAAACAATGAGTAAAGCAGAAGCAGGAACACGCAAGAAATGTAGAATGGTGAAAAAGACTTCAATTACGAGTGGCGTATTCATTGATGCTGAGAACTCTGGATTGCTTTCTCTGTGGTCTGTGAAAGACCTTTCAGTGAAGAGTGTCCTCCTAAAAGTGGTGTTTTTTTGTTTCTTTGAGCTCTGTCACCCAGGCTGGAGTGTAGTGGGACGATGTCAGCTCACTGCAGCCTCCGCCTCCTGGGTTCAAGCGATTCTCCTGCCTCAGCCTCCTGAGTAGCTGGGACTACAGGCGCCTGCCACCATGCCCAGCTACTTTTCATATTTTTAGTAGAGATGGGTTTTCGCCATATTGGCCAGGCTGCTCTCAAACTCCTGACCTCATGATCCGCCCGCCTCTGCCTCCCAAAGTGCTGGGATTACAGGTATGAACCACCGTGCCTGGCTCTCTAAGTGGTGTTTTAAGAAGATAATTCCTGGCCGGGCGCAGTGGCTCACATCTGTAATCCCAGCACTTTGGGAGACTGAGGTGGGTGGATCACAAGGTCAAGACATCGAGACCATCCTGGTCAACATGGTGAAACCCCGTCTCTACTAAAAATACAAAAAATTAGCTGGGCATGGTGGTGCGTGCCTGTAATCCCAGCTACTCAGGAGGCTGAGGCAGGAGAATTGCCTGAATCCAGGAGGCGGAGGTTGCGGTGAGCCGAGATCGCACCATTGCACTCCAGCCTGGGTAACGAGAGCGAAACTCCGTCTCAAAAAAAAAAAAAAAGAAGATAATTCCTAAAGCAGAAGTCCGAATGAATTGAAGAGAGACCATTTATGGGAGGGAGGGCATAAAGCAGGAAGTAGTTGCCTCGAGCAGGTGCCCCATTTCAAAAAGATATTTTTTAGGCTGAGCAAGGTGGCTCACACCTGTAATCCCATCACTTTGCGAGGCCAAGGTGGGCGGATCACGAGGTCAGGAGTTTGAGACCAGAGATGGTGAAACCCCATCTCTACTAAAAATACAAAAATTAGCTGGGTGTGGTGGCGTGTGCCTGTAATCTTAGCTACTCGGGAGGTTGAGGCAGGAGAATTGCTTGAACCCAGGAGGCTGCAATGAGCTGAGATAGCACCACTGCACTCCAGTCTGGACAACAGAGCAAGACTCTGTCTCAAAAAAAAAAAAAAAAAAAAAAGTTTGCTGTTTGGAGTATTGCAAGACTGTTGGGTGGAGGAAGAAGTTACTGTTTCAACTTGCCGGTGCTGTGACAGGTCTCCAGGTGTGGGTAGATGAGGTCAGAACCACACACTTGTCCTTCAAGACTGACTTGCAGCAGGGCTGGGGATCTCTCTCTAATCTTTGCCTTGGTTTAAAGGGAATGTGAATTGCAATGCTGGTTGCTAAAACAAACCCAGCTGTTTGTTGTCTCATGGAAGCAGGTTAGTGGCAAGAAGGAACTGCCCTTACTAAAGTACAAAACGACCTTGTTCTTTTTCCGAAAGGTCACATTTCCTTATGTGGTGAAAATACCGTTTAGTTTCTACTAAAATGAAGCTTCCTCCTGGTTGATTTTATCCTTCAAGTTCTCGGCTGGAATCATTTTGCTCTTCTGTCTTGAATTGTGGTTTTTTACTTTTTTTCTCTCTAGGTAAATCTTTAGAATTTTGTAGATTATCATTAGCAGGCAAAACCAGCAAGGGTGTTGTCACAACTTTTAGTACCCAAGTTGCTTGTGTCAGAGGCGTTTAAATCAGAGTGACTCCATCTTGTATAGAGGCTGAGTAAAATGAGGTTGAGACCTACTGAGCTACATTTCTAGATGACTAGGCATTCTAAGTCACAGGGTGAGATAGGAGGTCAGCATGAGATACACGTCCTAAAGACCTTGCTGATAAAACAGGTTGCAGTAAAGTAGCCGGCTAAAACCCGCCCAAACCAAGATGGTCCGGAGAGTGACCTCTGGTTGTCCTCACTGCTACACTCCTGCCAGCACCGTGACAGTTTACAAAAGCCATGGCGACATCAGGAAGTTACCCTATATAGTCTAAAAAGGAGACGCAAGGAAGATCCTCCCTTAAAAATGGGCAACCATCAGCCCTGGGGCTGCTCTGCCTATGGAGTGACCATTCTTTTATTCCTTTACTTTCCTGATAAACTGGCTTTCACTTTATGGACTCGCCTGAATTCTTTTTTTTTTTTGAGACAGAGGCTCACTCTGTCACCCAGGCTGGAGTGGGGTGGCACGATGTCGGCTCGTTGCAACCTCCGCCTCCCATGTTCAAGAGATTCTCATGCCTCAGCCTCCTGAGTAGCCAGGATTGCAGGTGCCTGCCATGACGCCAGGCTAATTTTTGTATTTTTAGAAGAGACAGGGTTTTGCCACGTTGACCAGGCTGATCTCGAATTCCTGACCTCACGTGATCCGCCCATCTCGGCCTCCCAAAGTGTGGGGATTACAGGTGTGAGCCACCGTGCCCAGCCAGAAATATTCTTTCTAAACAAAATTTCCGCTGGGCGCGGTGGCTCAAGCCTGTAATCCCAGCACTTTGGGAGGCTGAGGCGGGTGGATCACGAGGTCAACAGATCGAGACCATCCTGGTCAACAGGGTGAAACCCCGTCTCTACTAAAAATACAAAAAATTAGCTGGGCATGGTGGCGCGTGCCTGTAATCCCAGCTACTCAGGAGGCTGAGGCAGGAGAATTGCCTGAACCCAGGAGGCGGAGGTTGCGGTGAGCCGAGATCGCACCATTGCACTCCAGCCTGGGTAACGAGCGAAACTCCGTCTCAAAAAAAAAAAAAAAAAAAAAAAAAAAATTTCCTATCAACAATGTGCTGCATTTGGAATTTCGTAATAGGAGGAATTACTGAAAAGGCAAGGGGTGTGGTCCCTGCTGAACGCTAACATTCTGGGAAGCTAAGAGTGCGCCTTTGTAGGGTGACCTCATGCCAGAGTGAGTTCTTAACGTTTTCCGTGATGGAAGCAAGTTCATCAGTCATAAGTGAGAATGACAAATGAAACTGGATTGGAACAGGTTGTGGGATTAGACCTAGAGCAAATTTCTCACAGGCTTGGAACAAGTTTCCTTCTGTTCTACCACAGTCCTGATCTTGGATTCTTCAAACCAATTACAACTCTGTTCATTGTACTAGCCCAGTCTACTAAGTATTTATTTAGAACATTTGGAGGAATCCTGAACTCCTGGGGTAGTTGAAACCAAATAGGGTTCACGACTTTAGAGAGTCAAAGATTAGGACAGGCATAGCAGGCATGTGGGAGGAACAGAATATTTGCCTACAGTCAATGTCAAATTTCCCCAATTTCTATCCAGAAGATCCATGGACCCCAGTTAAGAACCTTGCAGTAGTAGGGCTGGACTTGGTGGCTCGGGACTGTAATCTCAATGCTTTGGATACCAAGGCAAGCGGATAGGTTGAGGTCAGGAGTTTGAAACCAGTCTTGGCAACATTGCAAGGTTCCAGACCTGCCTCTACAAAAAATAAAATTAGTTTGATGTGGTGGCAGGCACCAGTGGTCCCAGCTGCTTGGAAAGCTAAGATAGGAAGATGGTCAAGGCTGCAGTGAGCTGTGATCAGGTCATTGCACTTCAGCCTGGGTCAGAGTGAGACCCTGTCTCTGAAAAAAAAAAAAAAAAAGGTTTTGTTGAATAAGTGAGTAGATTCAGAGGTTGAAATAGCCTACTTGTTTATTACCTTTTAGAAACTGGCTGACATCTAAATAGATTTGTGCTCAAGGTAGGAGTTTGGACTCAATGATTGCAAAGGTTCCTTCCAACTCGTTTTTGTTGTTGTTGTTGAGAAAGGGTCTTGCTCTGTTGCCCAGGCTTCAGTGCAGTGATGAGATCATAGCTCACTGTAGCCTCGAAGTCCTAGGCTCCAGCAATCCTCCTGCCCTGCCTCCCAAGGAGCTGGGGCTAAAGGCACATGCCAGCATGCCCAGCTAATTTTTTTTTTTTTTTTTGAGATGGAGTCTCTGTCGCCCAGGCTTGTGTGCAGTGGCATGATCTTGGCTCACTTCAATCTCTGCCACCCGGGTTCAAGTGATTCTCCTGCCTCAGCCTCCTGAGTAGCTGATACTATAGTCACTTGCCATCACACCTGGCTAATTTTTTTGTAGTTTTTAGTAGAGAGGCGCTTTCACCATTTGACCAGGCTGGTCTTGAACTCGTGACATCGTGATCCACCCGCCTCAGCCTCCCAAAGTGCTGGGGATATAGGTATGAGCCACCGTACCTGGTCTTGAGATGTGTCTTGCTATATTTCTCAGGCTGGCCTCAAGTTCCAGGGCTCAAGGGACCCCTGCCCCCAACATCAGTATCCTGGTGTGACTACTGGCATGTGCCACTATGCCTGGCTCAATTTCTATTTATTTACTTATTTATGAGACAGGGTCATGCTCTGTTGCCCAGGCTGGAGCACGGTGGCGCGGTCACAGCTCACTACACCCTCAAACTCCTGGGCTCAAGCTATTTTCCCTCCTGAGTACCTGGGACTATAGGTGCATGGCAACATGCCTGGCTAATTAAAAAAAAAAAAATTTTTTGTAGAAACAAGATCTTGCTATGTGGCCCAGGCTGGCCTCAAATTTCTGAGCTCAAGCAATTTGCCTGACCCGGCCTCACAAAGTACTAGGATTACAGAGTAAGCCACTGCACCTGGCCCTTAAAGGAATTTCTTTTCTTTTCTTTTTATTTATTTATTTATTTTTGAGACAGAATCTTGCTCTGTTGCCCAGGCTGGAGTGTAGTGGCGCAACTGGCTCACTGCAGGCTCTGCCTTCCAGGCTCAAGCTATTCTCCTGCCTCAGCCTCTGGAGTAGCTGGGATTACAGGTGCCCCCCAACCATGTCTGGCTTGCTTATTTATTTATTTATTTTTATTTATTTTATTTTGAGACAGAGTCTCGCTCTGTCACCCAAGCTGGAGTGCAGTGGTGCCATCTTGGCTCACTGCAACCTCTACCTCCTGGGTTTAAGCTATTCCTCTGCCTCAGCCTCCCAAGTGGCTGGGACTACAGGTGCGTGCCACCACGCCTAACTAATTTTTTGTATTTTAGCAGAGATGGGGTTTCACCATTTTGGCCAGGATGGTTTCAATCTCCTGACCTCGTGGTCTGCCTACCTCAGCCTCCCAAAGTGCTGGGATGACAGGTGTGAGCCACTGCACCCACCGTAATTTCTTTATTTTTAGTAGAGTTGGGGTTTCACCCTGTTGGCCAGAATGGTCTCAAACTCCTGACCTCAGTTGATCTACCTGTCTGGGCCTCCCAAAGTGCTGGGATTACAGGCGTGAGCCACTGCTCTAGGTCTAAAGAAACTTTTTTTTGTTTGTTTGTTTTGAGACTGAGTCTCACTCAGCTGTCCAGGCTGGAGTGCAGTGGCACAATCTCAGCTCACTGCAACCATCATCTCCTGGTTCTAGTGATTCTCCCATCTCAGCCTCCTGAGTAGCTGGGATTACAGGCACCCATTATGCCTGGCTAAGTTTTATATTTTAGTAGAGATAAGGTTTCACCATGTTGGCCAAGTTGGTCTTGAACTCCTGACCTCAAGTGATCCTCCCGCCTCAGGCCTAAAGGAACTTCTAAATGAAGTGCTTCTCAAGCAGAAACCAAGAACAAATTCTCAGCAGCAGTGAGTTCCCATGTGTGAGAAACACTAGTGTGATGAATCAAAACAATCTATATGAAAGAGCTTTGGACCAGGCACGTTGGGTCATGCCTGTGTTCCTAGCACTTTGGGAGGCCCTGGCAGGAGGACAGCTTGAGCCCAGGAGTTCAAGACCAGCCTGGGCAACATAGCAAAACCCTACGAAAAATCAAAGATTAGCCAGCCATGGTGGCACGCACATGAGCCCAGGAGGTCAAGGCTCCAGTAAGCCAAGATCACACTACTGTACTCCAGTCTGGGCAACAGAGTGAGACCCTGTCCTCCCACCCCCCAAAAATTAAATAAATAGCATTAACCACGTGTGGTGGTGCATGCTACTGAGTCCCAGCTACTGAGGAGGTAGGAGGCTAAAGTTGGAGGATTACTTGACCCCAGGAGGTTGAGGGTACAGTAAGCCCTCATTTTGCTATCTCATTCCAGCCTAGGTGACAGAGCAAGACCTTGTCTCACATTCACATACACACACACACACACACACACACACACACACATACACACACACACGGCCGGGCACAGTGGCACACGCCTGTAATCCCAGCACACTGGGAGGCTGAGGCAGGTGGATCACTTGAGGTCAGGAGTTTGAGACCAGGCCGGTCAACATGGTGAAACCCTGTCTCTACTGAAAACAATTAGCTGGGCATGGTGGTGTATATACCTGTAGTCCCAGCTACTCAGGAGGCTGAGGCAGAAGGATCACTTGAGCCCAGGAGGTGGAGGTTGTAGTGAGCTGAGATTTTGCCACTGCACTCCAGCCTCGGCAATGACAGTGACACTCTGTCTCAAAAAACAAACAGGCTGGGCATGGTGGCTCACACCTGTAATCCCAGCACTTTGGGAGGCTGAGGCAGGTGTATCACAAGGTCAAGAGATCGAGAGCATCCTGGCTAACAGGATGAAACCCCATCTCTACTAAAAATATAACAGGCTGGGCGGGGTGGCTCATGCCTGTAATCCCAGCACTTTGGGAGGCCGAGGCGGGTGGATCACAAGGTCAAGAGATCGAGACTATCCTGGTCAACATGGTGAAACCCCGTCTCTACTAAAATTACAAAAAATTAGCTGGGCATGGTGGCATGTGTCTGTAATCCCAGCTACTCAGGAGGCTGAGGCAGGAGAATTGCCTGAACCCAGGAGGCGGAGGTTGCGGTGAGCCAAGATCGCGCCGTTGCACTCCAGCCTGGGTAACAAGAGCGAAACTCCATCTCAAGAAAAAAAGAAAAAAAAAAAAAAAAAGATACAAAAATTCGCTAGGCATGATGGTGGTTGCTGTAATCCCAGCTACACGGGAGGCTGAGGCGGGAGAATTGCTTGAACTCCCTCGTCAGATGTTGCAGTGAGCTGAGATTGCGCCGTTGCACTCCAGGCTAGGTTTTAGAGCAAGACTGTGTCGCAATTATTTCAAGCCTTTTAGATGGACAAATATTTAATTTAAAAAATCGAGATGAGGATCTTGCTGTGTTTTCAGACTGGTCTTGAAATCCTGGCCTCAAGCGATCCTCTCGCCTTGGCCTCCCCAAGTGCTGGGATTACAGATGTGAGCCTCACACCCGACCTGGACAGATATTTAAATGACTAATAGTATTACCACATGTTAATGAGCAAGGGAATTTTTTTTTATTTTTCTTAAAGATAGGGGTTCTCACTGTGTTGCCCAGGTTTGACTCAAACTCCTGGATTCAAAGGATCGTCTCACTTCAGCCTCTCAAGTAGCTGGAACTATGGGTGTGTGCCATCATGCCAGGCTTTGCAATGGGAATTCTTACATTCTACTGCAGGAAATGTAGTAGAACTAGAACTGCCATTTAGAGAATAATTGGGCAATATGCAGTGAAGTTAAACAAGTGCAGCCAGGCACGGTGGCTCACGCCTGGAACCCCAGCACTCTGGGAGGCCGAGGCAGGTGGATCACCTGAGGCCAGGAGTTCGAGACCAGCCTGGCTGACATGGTGAAACGTGTCTCTACTAAAAATATAAAAATTAGCCAGACTTCTAAGGCCCTGACCAAAAAAAAAAAAAAAAAAAAAAAAAAAAAAAAAAAAAAAAAAAATTAGCCAGACATGGTGGCGTGCGTCTGTAGTCTTAGCTACTCAGGAGGCTAAGGTTGAGAACTGCTTGAATCCAGGAGGTGGAGGTTGCAGTGAGCAGAGATTACACTACTTAACTCTAGCATAGGCGACGGAGTGAGACTTCACCTAAAAGAAAACCTTCAAGCAACGATTTCTATTTTCTTCAGAAAGTCCCTTCCCTATCAGTCTGCTAGCTATTAATTTCTTTTCTTTTCTTTTCTTTCTTTCTTTTTTTTTTTTATTGAGATGGGTTGCGCGCCTCAGCCTCCCAAAGTGCTTAGGATACAGGCATGAGCCGCCGCGCCTGGCCTAATTTGGTTCTTTTTTTTTTTTTTTTTTTTTTTGAGATGGAGTTTTGCTCTTGTTACCCAGGCTGGAGTGCGATGGCGCGATCTCGGCTCACCGCAACCTCCGCCTCCTGGGTTCAGGCAATTCCCCTGCCTCAGCCTCCTGAGTAGCTGGGATTACAGGCACGCGCCCCCATGCCCAGCTATGGTTCTTATTAAAGTATTTGCTCCAGATAAATAGGGCCCTTCCCAAGGGAGTTGTTCTGTTCTTTTAGTCTTTCTGCTCTGCCACGTTGGCCTGATGGCTTTTGTCGTCATCTTCATTACCTCAGGGTGACAACGTGGCTGCTCCAGCCCCAGACAGCACACCTATGTCTGTGCCCATTTATCGGGAAAGGAAAAGTTTTTTCCCAGAGCACCTCTAGCCGCCTTTCCTAGGAGAAGCCTGAGGAAGTGGGCATAAATTGTTGGGCACATTGCCATGCCACATAAAATAGAGGTTTGTCTAGTACAAAAGGGAGTGAATCTCAGGGAGGCAATTAGCAATGTTAGCCACAGCTGGGTCCTGTAACGCCGTGTCCCAGTTCCGGGTCTGAGTGGTTGGAGTCCGCTCCTAACATATGCTCTTTCTTGGCTCCGTCAGGACTCAGTCCTCCTCCCTGCTGAGTCAACCTCCCCTCCAATCGCCGGCACAGCTGACGCCTCTGAATCTCTGCTGTGATGCTGCCAGAGTGGCTCCCAGAGTAGGCGCCCAAAGCTCTCAACAGCCATTCACGCTGCTGAGTGTCTAAGGAAGGTCCCGGAGCGCAAACCGAGTCTTCCTTATTTCTGACCTTGCCACGCACCTTAAAAATGTTGGCATGGGGGCCGGGCGTGGTGGCTCAAGCCTGTAATCCCAGCACTTTGGGAGGCCGAGGCGGGTGGATCACGAGGTCGAGAGATCGAGACTATCCTGGTCAACATGGTGAAACCCCGTCTCTACTAAAAATACAAAAAATTAGCTGGGCATGGTGGCACGTGCCTGTAATCCCAGCTACTCTGGAGGCTGAGGCAGGAGAATTGCCTGAACCTGGGAGGCCGAGGTTGCGGTGAGCCGAGATCGTGCCATTGCACTCCAGCCTGGGTAACAAGAGCGAAACTCCGTCTCAAAAAAAAAGAAAAAAAAAATGTTGGCATGGGGCCACCACCCTGCCCAGGAGTTTTCTCAAATATGGAATGGGGACAAAGGCTCCCTTCCCTGTCGGAGATCTCAGTCGGTGAAGCTGCCTTCCTCACCTGTCCGTCTTCCCTTCTCCCCATTGACTCCTGCGCCTGGAAGGACACTGCTCTCTTTCATTTCTTCTATGTCGTATCTTCCTTCTTACCATTTTCAGCCTCCTGGGTAAGTGTAAGAGAGAGAAAGAGAGAGGGGGAGAGAGAGAGAGAGAGAGAGAGAGAGTGAGTGTGTGTTTGTGTAAACAGGGTCTCGCTCTGTCACCCAGGCTGGAGTGGCTAAGTCTTAATGTCAGAGAGGAGTTTCTTCTGTATACTGTAGTAGAAACTCTGGCCTTCGGGGTCCTTGATATGACAAATGAAAGATAAAGGAATTAAAAAAAATTCTTTGGCCTGACTCACGCCTGTAATCCCAGCACTTTGGGAGGCCAAGGTGGGCAGATCACCAGGTCAGGAGATCAAGACCATCCTGGCTAACATGGTGAAACCCCATCTCTAAAAAAAAAGAGAGAGAGAGAAAATTCTTTGTTGCTTAACCATGTTGGGATTTCAAGCCATTTTTTTCTCTGCAAAATCCTGTTCGGGGTGGCACCAATAGTGTAAATGCAATTCATGCCACTGAATTGTACACTTAATGGTTAAAACGGGCCAGATGCACTTTGGAAGACCAAAGGAGGAGGATTCCTTGAGGCGGGAGTTCCAGAACAGCCTGGGCAACAGAGCAAGACCCTCGTTTCTACCTGGGGGAGTTGGGGGAAAGGTTAAAACAGAAAAGTTTATGTTATATATAATTTACCACAGTCTAAAAAATTCTTTTTTTTTTTTTTTTTGAGACAGAGTGTTGCTCTTGTTACCCAGGCTGGAGTGCAATGGCGCGATCTCGGCTCACCGAAACCTCCGCCTCCTGGGTTCAAGCAATTCTCCTGCCTCAGCCTCCTGAGTAGCTGGGACTACAGGCACGCGCCACCATGCCCAGCTAATTTTTTGTATTTTTAGTAGAGACGGGGTTTCACCATGTTGACCAGGATGGTCTCGATCTTTTGACCTTGTGATCCACCCACCTCAGTTTCCCAAAGTGCTGGGATTACAGGCTTGAGCCACCGCGCCCGGCCAAAAATTTCTTAATGTAATATATTAAAAACCATTGAATTACACTTTCTTTCTTTCTTTTTTTTAAAGACAGGGTTTCACCACGTTGGCCAGGCTGGTCTCGAACTCCTGGCCTCAAGTGATTCGCCCGCCTTGGCCTCCCGAAATGCTGGGATTACAGGCGTGAGCCACCACGCCCCGCCTACACTTTCGTTTTCTTTTTTTTTGAGACAGAATCTCGCTGTCACCCAGGCTGGAGTGCAGTGTTGTAGTCTGGGCTCACTGAAACCTCTGCCTCCCCAGTTCAAGCAGTTCTCTGCTTCAGCCTCCCAAGTAGCTGGGATTACAAGCGCCCACCACCAGGCCCAGCTAATTTTTTTGTCTTTCTAGTAGAGACCAGGTTTCACCATCTTGGCCAGGCTGGTCTTGAACTCCTGACCTTGTGATCCACCCACCTCGGCCTCCCAAAGTGCTAGGATTACAGGTGTGAGCCACCACGCCTAGCTGATTTAACACTTTCAATGGGTGAATTGTAGGGTATGTAAATTACATCTCAAACTGTTTTTTTGTTTTTTTTTTTAGACGGAGTTTCGCTCTTGTTACCCCGGCTGGAGTGCAATGGCGCCATCTCGGCTCACCGCAACCTCCGCCTCCTGGGTTCAGGCAATTCTCCTGCCTCAGCCTCCTGAGTAGCTGGGATTACAGGCACGTGCCACCATGCCCAGCTAATTTTTTGTATTTTTAGTAGAGACGGGGTTTCACCATGTTGACCAGGATGGTCTCGATCTCTTGACCCCGTGATCCACCCGCCTCGGCTTCCCAAAGTGCTGGGATTACAGGCGTGAGCCACCGCACCCGGCCTCAAACTGTTTTTAAAATCCCATTTTGAATGTCAAAACCTGAATATCAATTCCTTATTTTTTTTTTTCTTTGCTCTTCTTAGGAAGCAACCCTACCTTCCCTCTCTTCTGCCTTCCAGTCATGGCAAATCCCTTGGGCTGTCTGAGATCAAAGTCAGGCCTAATGAAAAAAAAGAAAAAAAAAGGTACCCAGGTGGATGGTTCACACCTGTAATCTCAGCACTTTGGGAGGCCCAGGCAACCGGATCACTTGAGCCTAGGAGTTCAGGACCATCCTGGGCAACATAACAAAACCCTGTCTCCGAAAAAAAATACAAAAACTAGCTGAGTGCGGTGGTATGCACCTGGGTCCCATCTACTCAGGAGGCTGGGGTAAGAGTATCACCTAGGCCTGGGAGGTTCAGGCTGCAGTGAGCTGTGATTGCACACTGCACTCTAGCCTGGGCAACAGAGTGACACCCTGTCTCAAAATAAATAAACAAATAAAAATTTAGGACCAGGCTGGGCGTGGTGGCTCACACCTGTAATCCCAACACTTTGGGAGGCTGAGACGGGCAGATCACAAGGTCAAGATATCGAGACCGTCCTGGCCAACATGGTGAAACCCCATCTCTACTTAAAAATACAAAAATTATCTGGGCATGGTGGTGTGTGCCTGTAGTCCCTCCCTACTCGGGAGGCTGAGGCAGAATTGCTTGAACCCGGGAGGCGGAGGTTGCAGTGAGCCAAGATCGCACCACTGCACTCCAACCTGGCGACAGAGCGAGAGTCCATCTCACACACACACACACACACACACACACACACAATTAGGGCTGGGCGCAGTGTCTCACACCTGTAATCCCAGCACTTTTGGAGGCCGGGGTGAGTTGATCACTTGAGGTCAGGAGTTCAAGACCAGCATGGCCAACATGGTGAAACTCCATCTCTACTAAAAATAAAAAAACTAGCTGGGCGTAGTGGCACACATCCATAATCCCACTACTTGGGAAGCTGAGGCAGGAGAATCACTCAAACCCCGGGAGGTGGAGGCTGCAGTGAGCCGAGATTGTGCCACTGCACTCCAGCCTGGCCAACAGAGTAAGACTCTGTCTCAAAAAAAGAAAAAAAAAAAAAAAAAAAAAAAAAACCTGGCAGAGGCTGAATATTTCTTGTACATGTTTTTTTTAGATTTCTAGCCAAAATTTAATTCTGGTCTCTTTTATAGAGTTAGATGATAGATCTAAGAAAGCTGTGATTCATCCGGTTTTCAGAACACTAAGAGCTGAACCTGCACAATAACAAAATATTCGAGTTGGGAAGAACTTTAGTCCAAACTGACTCCCTATTTATTTATTTATTTTTAGAGACAGGGTCTTGCTCTGTTACCCAGACTGGAGTGCAGTAGCACAATCATAGTTCACTGTAGCCTCAAACTCCTGGGCTAAAGTGATTCTCGTGCCTCAGCCTCCTGAGCAGCTGGGAATACAGGTGTGAGGCACCACACTCATCTAATTTTGTAAGAAGTTTTTCTGTAGAAATGAAGTCTTGCTATGTTGACGAGGTTGGTTTCAAACTCCTGGACTCAAGCAATCCTCTTGCCTCACCCTCCCAAAGTGCAAGGATTACAGGTGTGAGCCACTTCACCTGGTTGCCACTGCCTCTGAATTTAAAAATCTCTTCTCTAAAATCTCGCGTCTACCTGGTTGTCATGCATTCTCTACTTGACTTTATTTTTAAAATAATTTATTCCTTTGATTTATTTTTTATTAATATGAGATTCACACAACATAAAGTTAACCATCTAAAAATGAACAATTTGGCTGGGCAAGGTGGCTCATGTCTGTAATACCAGCACTTTGGGAAACCAAGGTGAGTGGATCACCTGAGGTCAGGAGTTTGAGACCAGCCTGACCGACATGGTGAAACCCCCATCTCTGCTAAAAATACAAAAATTAGCTGAGTGTAGTAGTGTGTAGTGTGCATCTGTAGTTTCAGCTACTAGGGGGAGGTTGAGACAGGAGAATTACTTGAACTCAGGAGGCAGAGGTTGCAGTGAGCCGAGATGGCGCACTGCAGTCCAGCCTAAGCGACACAGAGAGACTGTCTCAGATTTAAAAATAATAATGATAATAAAGAACAATTCAGGCTGGGCATGGTGGCTCACGCCTATAATCCCAACACTTTGGGAAGCTAAGACAGAGGACCCTTCGAGCCCAGAAGTTTGAGATCAGCCTGGGCAATGGAAGAAGACCCTGTCTCTACAAAACTAAAAATAAAAACAAATAAAATGAACAAGTGCGTGGCATTTAGTATGTTCACAATGTTGTGTGACTACCACCTTTCCTCTAGTTCCAAATTATTTCCATCATCCTAAAAGGAGACCTTTTTGTTTGTTTGTTTTGAGATAGCATCTTCCTCTGTTGCACCCAGATTGGAGTGCAGTGGCACCGTCTCGGTTCATTGCAAGCTTCCCATCCCAGGTTCAAGTGATTCTCCCACCTCAGCATCCCAAGTAGCTGAGATTAAAGGCGACCACCACCATGCCCTGCTAATTTTTGTATTTTTAGTACAGATGGGGTTCACCATGTTGGCCAGGCTGGTCTTGATCTTCTGACTACAGGTGATCTGCCTGATTTGGCCTCCCAAAGTGCTGAGATTACGAGTGTGTGCCAACGCACCCAGCCCCAAAAGGAGACCCTGTACCTTTTTTTTTTTTTTTTTTTTGGAGGACACCGTATCTCTCCTTTTTTGTTTGTTTGTTTGAGACAGAGTCTTGCTCTATAGCCCAGGCTGGAGTGCAGTGGTGTGATCTCAACTCACTGCAGCCTCTACCTCCTGGGTTCAAGTGATTCTCCTCCCTCAGCCTCCTGAGTAGCTGGGATTATAGGTGTGTGCCACCACATCCGGCTAATTTTTTGTATTTTTAGTAGAGACGGGGTTTCACGATGTTGGTCAGGCTGGTCTTGAACCCCTAACCTTGTGATCTGCCCACCTCAGCCTCCCAAAGTGCTGGGATTACAGGCATGAGCCACCCCGCCCAGCTGACTCTGTACCTCTTAAGCAGTTTCTCCTAACTCTCCCCTTCTGCACTCCCTGACAACCATTAATCTGCCCTCCACTCTATGGGCATTTCATGTAAAGAACCACAGAATATGTGGCTGGGTGCAGTGGCTCACACCTATAATCCCAATTCTTTGGGCAGCCAAGGTGGGTGGATCACTTGATGTCAGGAGTTCGAGACCACCCTGGCTAACATGGTGACGCCCCTTATCTACTAAAAATACAAAAATTAGCGGGGCATGGTGGCACATGCTTGCAGTCTCAGCTATTTGGGAGGCTGAAGCAGAATTGCTTGAACCCAGAAGGTGGAGGTTGCAGTGAGCCAAGATTGCACCACTGCACTCCAGCCTGGGCAACAGGGTGAGACTCCATCTCAGACAACAACAACAACAATATTATATGATTCTTTTTTTTTTTTTGGATACCAAGTCTCGATCTGTTGTCCAGGCTGGAGTGCAGTGGTATGATCTCAGCTCACTGCAACCTCTGCTTCCTGGGTTCAAGTATGTCTCACAGCCTCCCTAGTAGCTGGAATTACAGGTGCCCACCACCATGCCCGGCTAATTTTTTTTTTTTTTTATTTTTTTTAAGTGGAGACAGGGTTTTGCCATTTTGGCTAGGCTAGTCTTGAATTCCTGACCTCAAGTGATCCACCTACCTTGGCCTCCCAATGTGTTGGGATTACAGGTGTCAGCCATCACGCCTGGCTGAGAATCATACAGCATGCGATCTGTTGTATCAGGCTTTTTTCACTCAGCGTAATAATGTTTTCAAGGGTCATCCAGGCATGTAGCATGCATCTGTACTCTTTTTGTTTTTTAACAGCTGAGTAATATTCTACTGCATGGAAAGACCACAATTTGTTTATTCATTCATTAGTCGATGGACATTTGGGTTGTTTCCACCTTTTCCTACCGTGAATACTGCTGCTGCGAATGTGGGTGTACATGTGTTTGAGTCAGCTTGATTTTTTTTTTTTTTTTTTTTTTGTGAGACGGAGTTTCACTGTTGTTGCCCAGGCTAAAGTGCAATGATGCAATCTTGGCTCACTGCAACCTCTGCCTCCCAGGTTCAAGCAATTCTCCTGCCCCTGTCTCCCAAGTAGCTGGAATTACAGGCATGTGCCACAAAGCCCAACTAATTTTGTATTTTTAGTAGAGATGGGGTTTCTCCATATTGGTCAGGCTGGTGTCGAACTCCTGACATCAGGAGATCCACCTGCCTCGGCCTCCCAAAGTGTGTGAGCCAATTACAGGCGTAAGCCACCATGCCCAGCGATTTTTCTTTTTGGGGGGGACAGAGTCTTGCTCAGCTGCCCAGGCTGGAGTGCAGTGGCACGATCTCGGCTCACTGCAACCACTGTCTCCCGAGTTCATGTGATTCTCCTGTCTCAGCTTCCTGAGTAGCTAGGATTACAGGCCCCTGCCATCATGCCTGGCTAATTTTTCTATTTTAGTAGAGACAGGGTTTCACCATGTTGGCCAGGCTGGTCTTGAACTGCTGTCCTCAGGTGATCCACCTGCTTCAGCCTCCCAAAGTGCGTGAGCCACTGTGCCCAGCCGAGTCTGTTAGATTTTTGCTGAAGAGAGAATCAATTTTTCATGTACTCAACAAATATTTGTTGAATTAGATAACAACTGCTGCCTCAAACACAAATTTCACAATGTTTTGCTTTAGTGGGTAAAAGTCACAGAATCTTAAAGATGTTTTCGGTTGGAAGTTTATAAGTGATCTTGTTCAACCCCTTGTCTTGAAACTGCAGGCACTCAAAGTACTAGTCTATTTAGAAGGCCCCAAATACAGTTTCCATCATGGTGTGTGGTGCGCTATTGATATTGTTCTTTGTTAACTGAATGTGTACAATGCAGTCTTTGTTGTCACAAGATGATTCACTTTGAGAAGTGGTTTTATGAATTTAAATTGAATAGCCACTTGGTGAGATGCGCGCCTGTAATTCCAAACATTTAGGAAGCTGAGGAGGGTGGATCTCTTGAATCCAGGAGTTGAAGACTGGCCTGGGCAACACAGTGAGACTCCACTTCTAAAAAAACTAACTAAATAAATTAGCTGGGTGTGGTGTCACATGCCTGTGGCCCTATCTACTTGAGAGGCTGAGGCAAGAGGATCGCTTGAGCTAGGAGTTTGAGCCTAAAGTGAGCTATAATTGCACCACCAGCCTAGGCAACAGAGCAGGACTCTGTGTCCAAAAAATATATATATATATATATATATATATATATATATATATATTTGGCAGCTACTAGTCATTCTTCCAGTTTTGCTTTTTTTTTTTTTTTTTGAGACGGAGTTTCGCTCTTGTTACCCAGGCTGGAGTGCAATGGCGCGATCTCGGCTCACCGCAACCTCCGCCTCCTGGGTTCAGGCAATTCTCCTGCCTCAGCCTCCTGAGTAGCTGGGATTACAGGCATGCGCCACCATGCCCAGCTAATTTTTTGTATTTTTAGTAGAGACGGGGTTTCACCATGTTGATCAGGATGGTCTCGATCTTTTGACCTCGTGATCCACCCGCCTCGGCCTCCCAAAGTGCTGGGATTACAGGCTTGAGCCACCGCGCCTGGCCCAGTTTTGCTTTTTAAAGCATTCTATAAAACCACTGCCATCAGCATTTTTTCTGTATAAAGTGGATACAGCAGTCTTTTTAATTTTTTTTTTTTTTTTTTTTTAGAAACTCGATGTTTATTTTCCATGAATCTTGTATGTTAAGAGCCCACACAAGAACAGCTTAAGACCATTCAGTGGTTGCTCCTACCCATTCAGTGGCCTAAGCAGTAGGAGCTGCAGACCAGTCTTCCGTGGCAGGCTGGGTGCTCCAGTCTTCAGTGGGGAACTGCTGGATGGGCACAGAGGGCAGCTGCACGCCTTCAGACCAGTCGGCAACCTCAGGCTGAGTGGCAGTGACCTCAGGAGCTGGGCGGTCCACTCGCCCTGAAATTCCTCCTTGGTCACAGCCTTTTCAGCAGCAGCCTGCTCTTCTTTTTCAATCTCTTCAGGATCTCTGTAGAAGTAGAGATCAGGCATGACCTCCCACGGGTGTTCACGGGAAATGGTGCCACGCATGCACAAAACCTCCCGAGCCAGCATCCACCACATCGAACCCACCGAGTGAGCTCCCTTGTTGTTGCATGGGATGGCAATGTCCACATGGCGCAGAGGAGAATCTGTGTGACACAGAGCAATGGTAGGTAGGTTAACATGAGACGCCTCCGTGAGAGGCTGGTGGTCAGCCCTGGGGTCAGTAACCACGAGCAGCCGTGGCTCCCGGAAGGCTGCCTGGATCTGGTTGGTGAAGGTTCCAGGAGTAAAGCGGCCAGCAATTGGAGTGGCTCCAGTGGCAGCAGCCAACTTCAGCACGGCCCTCTGGCCAGTATTCCTGGAGGATATGACACTGACATCAGCAGGGTTTTCAATGGCAACAATGGCACGAGCTGCCAAAAGAAGCTTCTCCCAGGTCCTCTTCCGATTTATGATGTAGACGCCATCACTTTTCCTTTTATAGATATACTGTTCCATCTGGAAGTCAAGGTTGGTGCCACCTAAATGGGTTCCTGCTGCCAGGAACTTAAGGACAGCCTCCTCCTTCATTTGCAGGACATCAAGGGCTCCAGACATTGTGAAAGTTTCCCTTTAAGTTATGACGGGAATTGTGAACAACGCCGTTTGGAGCCCTCAGTGGGTAGCGCTGAAAAAAGCTTTAATTAATTAATATATATATATATATATATATATATATATATATTATTTATAGAGACAGGATTTCACCATGTTGGTCAGGCTGGTCTTGAATTCCTAACCTTGTGATCCGCCTGCCTCGGCCTCCCAAAGTGCTGGGATTACAGGCATGAGCCACCTTGCCTGGCCTGGATACGGCAGTCTTAATTGGATTCAGGGATAAAATTAATTTTTGGTCCAAAATAGTCAATGAATACATCATCATGAATTGTGGTTTTTGTTTGTTTGTTTGTTTGTTTCTTTTCTTTGCAGTTTAAGACTCTGTCTCCCTCTGGCTCAGTCACTTTTTTATGAAATGAACCAGCACTAGCTCCCTACCTTTAGAAATATTTTGGAAATGTTAACATTTCCAAATGTTGATAAGGGTTGTGATCTGGTGCCTTCAACATAAAACCAGGGGAGATCAGGGAACTGTGATTACTCCACCTTGATTTCGTAAACCAGTGAGCAGTAATAGTCAACAGTCTGAAGACAGGGACTTGAGCTTCACTGCTATAGCCCCAGTACCTGCTTGGGACTAAGCAGGATTTCAGTAAATTTTTGTTGAATGGGCTAATCAATTGGATTCTGATTTCTGAAGCAATATTAATAAAAGTAGATGTAATTTTAAAAATAAGCCAGGCACAGTGGCTTATGACTATAATCTCAGCCCTTTGAGAGGCCAAGGTGGGCAGATTGCTTGAAGCCAGGAGTTTGAGACCAGCCTGAGTAACATGGCAAAACCCCATCGCTACTAAAAGTAGAAAAATTAGCTGGGCGTGTTGATGGCCACCTGGAATCCCAGCTTCTCGGGATGCTGAGGCAGAAGAATGGCGTGAACCTGAGAGGCAGAGGTTGCAGTGAGCTGAGATCGCCCCATTGCACTCCAGCCTGGGCGACACAGAAAGAAATTGTCTTAAAAAAAAAAAAAATTAAGTATGTAAGGTAGGCCGGGCACGGTGGCTCAAGCCTGTAATCCCAGCACTTTGGGAGGCCAAGGTGGGTGGATCACGAGGTCAAGAGATCGAGACCATCCTGGTCAACATGGTGGAACCCCGTCTCTACTAAAAATACAAAAAAAATACAAAAAAAATTAGCTGGGCATGGTGGCGCGTGCCTATAATCCCAGCTACTCAGGAGGCTGAGGCAGGAGAATTGCCTGAACCTAGGAGGCAGAGGTTTCGGTGAGCCGAGATCGCGCCATTGCACTCCAGCCTGGATAATGAAGGCGAAACTCCATCTCAAAAAAAAAAAAAAAGTATGTAAGGTAATACATATAGTTTTTTTTTTGTTTTTTTTTGTTTGTTTGTTTGTTTGTTTTGCTAGAGAGTCTCTTGCTGTGTCCCCCAGGCTAGAGTGCAGTGGTGCAGGCTCACTGCAACCTCTGCCTCCCAGGTTCAAGTGATCCTCCTGCCTCAGCCTCCCAAGTGGCTGGAATTACAGGTGCCCACACCATGCCCAGCTAATTTTTTTTTTTTCTTTTTTGAGATGGAGTTTCACTCTTGTTACCCAGGCTGGAGTGCAATGGCGCGATCTCGGCTCACCGCAACCTCCTCCTCCTGGGTTCAGGCAATTCTCCTGCCTCAGCCTCCTGCGTAGCTGGGATTACAGGCACGCGCCACCATGCCCAGCTAACTTTTTGTATTTTTTTTTTTTTTTTTTTTTTGAGACGGAGTTTCGCTCTTGTTACCCAGGCTGGAGTGCAATGGCGCGATCTCGGCTCACCGCAACCTCCGCCTCCTGGGCTCAGGCAATTCTCCTGTCTCAGCCTCCTGAGTAGCTGGGATTACAGGCACGCGCCACCACGCCCAGCCAACTTTTTGTATTTTTAGTAGAGACAGGGTTTCACCTTGTTGACCAGGATGGTCTCGATCTCTTGACCTCATGATCCACTCGCCTCGGCCTCCCAAAGTGCTGGGATTACAGGCTTGAGTCACCACGCCCGGCCACCAATTTTCAATTATATATTGTTACTAACTGTGGTCACCATCATGTATAGTAAAGATTTAAATTTGTAATTGTGGCCAGGCTCGGAGGCTCACACCTGTAATTTAGCACTTTTGGAGGCTGAGGCAGGTGGATCCCCTGAGGTCAGGAGTTGGAGACCAGCCTGACCAACATGGTGAAACCCTGTCTCTATTTAAAAAAAAAAAAAAAAAAAAGGAAAAAAAAATTGTAATTGTTTCCTATTTACTATGGTTCAGGAAATTAAAGAAACAAAAAGGAGGCCCAGTCCCCTCACCGAGTCCCTCTGTTGCCGCCAAGATGATGTGCGGGGCGCCCTCCGCTGCTCAGCCAGCTACTGCTGAGACCCAGAACATCACCGACCTGGTGAGGTCCCAGCTTGAGGAAGTTCCTCGTGTTTAAGGCTGTGTCCTTCAGGAGCCAGGTGGTTGCGGGGACAAATTACTTCATCAAGGTGCATGTCAGTGATGAGGAATTTGTCTATTCGAGAGTATTCCAAAGTCTCCCTCATGAAAACAAGCCCTTGACCTTGTCTAACTACTAGACCAACAAAGCCAAGCACGATGAAATGTCCTATTTCTGACCCTGACTTTGGACAGGGTCCTTCCACCACAAGGCTGGTAATTAAGTGATTCTGCGTTGACCAGAGCGTGCACTTGGGATCATAAAATGAGCTTCATCTCCCGGCTGTGCCCCTCGGGTGGAAAGGGCCAGATGCAGCAGCTGCTTTTGGATTTCTGTTTCTAAATTTCATTGTGTTGATTTTTTTCCCCTTTCCAATCAGGGATCTTAATTACTTTCAAAATATTTTCAAAAAATATGTATTTTTAAAATCCTTTTTTTTTTTTTTTATAAAATGATGGGGTTTCTCCATGATGGCCAGGCTGGTCTTGAACTCCTGACCTCAGGTGATCCACCCACCTCGGCCTCCCAAAGTGCTAGGATTACAGGCGTGAGCCACCTTGCCCAGCCTCTTTTTTCTTTTTTTAGAGACAGGGTTTCTCCATGTTGGTCAGGCTGGTCTCAAACTCTTGACCTCAGGTGATCCACCCACCTCGGCCTCCCAAAGTGCTGGGATTACAGGTGTGAGCCACCACGCCCAGCTCATTTTTTTTCTTTTTTATAAAAATGTATAGTAACAGAGATGGGTCTCAATATGTTGCCCAGGTTTTGAACTCCTGGGTTCAAGTGATCTTGGCCCCCCAAGGTGCTGGGATGACAGGTGTGAGCCACCACACCTGGCCAAAACATCTTTAATTTTAAAAGTGTGCTTAGCCAGGCGCGGTGGCTCAAGCCTGTAATCCCAGCACTTTGGGAGGCTGAGGCGGGTGGATCACGAGGTCAAGAGATCGAGACCATCCTGGTCAACATGGTGAAACCCCGTCTCTACTAAAAATACAAAAAACTAGCTGGACATGGTGGCGTGTGCCTGTAATCCCAGCTACTTAGGAGGCTGAGGCAGGAGAATTGCCTGAACCCAGGAGGTGGAGGTTGCGGTGAGCCGAGATCGCGCCATTGCACTCCAGCCTGGGTGACAAGAGCGAAACTCCGTCTCAAAAATAAAATAAAATAAAATAAAAAAATAAAAGTGTGCTTACTGGCCAGGTGTGGTGGCTCACATCTGTCATTCCAGCACTTTGGGAGGCCGAGGTGGGCGAAGCACAAAGTCAGGAGTTTGAGATCACCCTGACCAACATGGTGAAACTCCGTCTCTACTAAAAATACAAAAATTAGCCTGGCATGGTGGTGCATGCCTGTAATCCCAGCTACTCCGGAGGCTGAGGCAGGAGAATCGCTTGAACCCAGGAGGTGAAGGTTGCAGTGAGCCAAGATAATGCCACTGCATTCCAGCTTGGACAACAGAGAGAGACTCCATCTCAAAAAAAAAAAAAAAAAAGTGTGCTTATTTTGACAGCTTTTGTCTCCTTTTTCATCTTTACAGCAATTTATGAAACCTATCTATCTATCTGGGTTTTTTTGTTTGCTTGTTTTTTTTTTTTTTTTTTTTTAGACAAGGTCTTGCTCTGCAACCCAGGCTGGAGTGCAGTGGCCCATCTCAGCTCACTCCACCCTCCACCTCGTGGGTTCAAGTGATTCTCTGCCTCAGCCTCCCAAGTAGCTAGGATTACAGGCATGTACTACCACCATGTCCAGCTAATTTTTGTGTTTTTAGTAGAGATGGGGTTTCAGCATATTGGCCAGGCTGATCTTGAACACTTGACCTCAGGTAATCTGCCCATTTTGGCCTCCTGAAGTCCTGGGATCACAGGCACAGTTTATGAAATATTTTCTAACCACTATTTTTTAATGTATTGTCCTCGAATGGTGATTAAGAACTACTAGTCTCTTGGTAAAGAGATTTAAAATCTTTCTAAACCGTAATGAATTAATTTAGACATATTTATGTAATTTTTTCAGGGTCTGTGGGATTGTACCTATTTTGTTGCCTTCATTTTGCTTGCCTTAATTTTATATAACGAACATCTATCATTCTTTTTTAAAAAAGAAGACAAAATACAGGGAAAAATTCTTTTTCTTTTTATTTTTTTAGAGACAGTTTCACCATATTGGTCAGGCTGGTCTTGAACTCCAAACCTCAGGTGATCCGCCTGCCTTGGCCTTCCAAAGTGCTGGGATTACAGTCGTGAGCAACTGTACCCAGCCTGGGAAAAATTCTTTAGTTATTTAGAATATAGGAGTATTACACCACATCCTTTAAAAAACTAATCTACTATGGACCTTATATTATTCAAGGGATGCAAATACAGCAAGAAGAGTCAACAACCCCTGCTCTCTCAGAATTCACATTCCTGTAGGGATGGAAGCAGACAGATTACAAAACAAAACAAGCCTGTTGTACTTCCCAAACCTGTCACAGAATCAGTGCTAAAGAGCTGTGGAGAAAGAAACCACCAACACCCATCATTTTGCAGAGAATAATCCCTACTCACTTTGGTTGAGGACCTTAAGACCTTCTTCTTTTTCTTTTTCTTTCTTTCTTTCTTTCTTTCTTTTTTTTTAACAGAACCTGGGGAAGTGGCTCACTTCTGTAATCCCACCACTTTGGGAGGCTAAGGCAGGTGGATCACTTGAGGTCAGGAGTTCAAGATCAGCTTGGCCAACATGGCAAAACACTGTCTAGAGACAGTGTCTCTACTGAAAATACAAAACTTAGCTGGGCGTGGTGGCTCATGACTGTAGTCCCAGCTACTCAGGAGGCTGAGGCAGGAGAATCACTTGAACCCAGGAGGCGGAGGTTGCGGTGAGCTGAGATTGTACCATTGCACTCCAGCCTGAGTGACAGAACGATACCCTCTCAAAAAACAAAACAAAACAAAAAAACAGCTGGGTGCAGTGGCTCCCGTCTGTGATCCCAACACTTTGGGAGGCTGAGGCGGATACATCCTTTGAGCCTAGGAGTTTGAGACCAGCCTGAGCAACATAGTGAGACCTCATCTCCGTATTTAACAACAACAACAAATAAATCAAAGTAATGTTTTTTGGTGTTTGAGACAGGGCTTTGCTCTGTCACCCAGGCTGGATGGAGTGCAGTGGTGAGATCATGGCTCACTGCAACCTCAGTAGCTGGGACTATAGGCACACACCATCATACCCAGCTTGCTTATTTATTTATTTGTTTATTTGTTTATTTGAGATGGAGTCTTGCTCTGTCACCCAGGCTGGAGTGCAGTGGCACCATCTTGGCTCACTGCAACCTCCGTCTCCTGGGTTCAAGTGATTCTCCTGCTTCAGTCTCCTGAGTAGCTGGGATTACAGGTGCCTACCACCAAGCCTGGCTAATTTTTATATTTTTAGTAGAGATGGGGTTTTGCCATGTTGGCAAGGCTGGTCTCAAACACCTGACCTTAGGTGATCCGCCTACCTTAGCCTCCCAAAGTGCTGGGATTACAGTCGTGAGCCACCAAGCCTGGCCAATTTTTTATATGTTTTTTTTGGTAGAGATGGGGTCTTGCTATGTTGCCCAGGTGGGTCTCCAACTCCAGGGCTCAAGCGATTCTCCCACCTTGGCTTCTCAAATTGCTGGGATTACAGATGTGAGCCACTACTCCTGACCTTGCACATTTTTTTTTTTTTTTTGAGATGGAGTTTCACTCTTTTTACCCAGGCTGGAGTGCAATGGCGCTATCTCGGCTCACCGCAACCTCTGCCTCCTGGGTTCAAGCAATTCTCCTGCCTCAGCCTCCTGAGTAGCTGGGATTACAGGCACGCACCACCATGCCCAGCTAATTTTTTGTATTTTTAGTAGAGACGGGGTTTCACCATGTTGACCAGGATGGTCTTGATCTCTTGACCTCGTGATCCACCCGCCTTGGCCTCCCAAAGTGCTGGGATTACAGGCTTGAGCCACTGGGCCCGGCCTCTGCACACAGTTTTTTAAAAATAAAATACATTCAGGTTTATCATTAAAAGCAGTCTTGAGCCGGGCGCGGTGGCTCAAGCCTGTAATCCCAGCACTTTGGGAGGCCAAGGCGGGTGGATCACGAGGTCAAGAGATCAAGACCATCCTGGTCAACATGGTGAAACCCCGTCTCTACTAAAATTACAAAAAATTAGCTGGGCATGGTGGTGCGTGCCTGTAATCCCAGCCACTCAGGAGGCTGAGGCAGGAGAATTGCCTGAGCCCAGGAGGCGGAGGTTGCGGTGAGCCGAGATCGCGCCATTGCACTCCAGCCTGGGTAACAAGAGCGAAACTCCGTCTCAAAAAAAAAAAAAAAAAAGCAGTCTGGTCATGGTGGCTCATGCTGGTAATCCTAGCATTTTGGGAGGCTGAGATGGGAGGACTGCTTGAGCCCAGGATTTTGAGACCATCTTGGGCAACATAGAGAGACTCTGGCTCTACTAAAAATTTTTAAAAAGTAGCTGGGCATGGTGGCATGTGCCTGTAGTCCCAGCCAGTCTAGAGGCTGAGGTGGGAGGATCACTCAAGCCCAGGAGTTCTGGGTTGTAGTGAAACATGATTGCATTGCTGTACTCTAGCCTGGGCAACAGAGCAAGACCTTGCTATTATTTTCTATAAAAGAAAAGAACTATTTCTTTTCTTTTCTTTCTTTCTTTATTTTTGAAAAAGCAACAGTTCTCAGTTCTTCTACCCCACTCCTCCTTAGTCTTAGCCTTGTTCTTAATCTTAGTTAGTAGAGACTACTAATTTTTTGCTTTTAGTTCTTCTGGTGTTAACTTCCATTTCTCTAAAAATATACTTGTGGGCTAGGCACGGTGGCTCATGCCTGTAATCCCAGAACTTTGGGAGGCTGAGGGGGACAGGTTGCCTGAGCCCAGGAGTTTGAGACCAGCCTGGGCAACATGGCAAAATCCATCTCTACTGAAAATACAAAATATTAGCTGGGCGTGGCTCTGCATGGCTGTGCATGCCTGCAGTCCCAGCTGCTTAGAAGGCTGAGGTGGGAGGATCACCTGATCCCGGGAAGTTGAGGCTGCGGTGAGTCATGATTGCACCACTGTGCTCCAGCCTGGGCAACAGGAGTGAGACCCTGTCTTTTTTTTTTTTTTTTTTTGAGACGGAGTTTCGTTTTTGTTACCCAGGCTGGAGTGCAATGGCGCAATCTCGGCTCACCACAACCTCCGCCTCCTGGGTTCAGGCAATTCTCCTGCCTCAGCCTCCTGAGTAGCTGGGATTACAGGCACGTGCCACCATGCCCAACTAATGTTTTGTATTTTTTTAGTAGAGACGGGGTTTCACCATGTTGACCAGGATGGTCTCGATCTCTTGACCTCGTGATCCACCCATCTCGGCCTCCCAAAGTGCTGGGATTACAGGCGTGAACCACTGTGCCCAGCCATTTAATATATATTTTTAAAATCAAAATTAATGCTGAGACTCCATGATGAACAAAATTATATATATATATATATATATATATATATATATATATATTTTTTTTTTTTTTTTTTTTTTTTTTTTGAGACAGGATCTCCCTCCAGCACCCAGACTGGAGTGCAGTGGCTTGAACTCGGGACTACAACCTCAACCTCCTAAGTTCAAGCAATTCTCGTGCCTCAGCCTCCTGAGTAGCTGGGACTACAGACATGCACCACAACACTCACTTAATTTTTGTATTTTTTGTTAGAGACAGGGTTTCACCATGTTGGCCAGGCTGGTCTTGAACTACTGACTGCAGGTAATCCACCCACCTGGGCCTATCAACATGCTGGGATTACAGCGAGAGCCACGCGCCCGGCCCCAAAACAATTTTTTTTTTTTTTTTTAAAGACAGGGTTTCACCATGTTGGTCAGGCTGGTTTTGAACTCCTGACCTCAGGTGATCCTCCAGCCTTGGCCTCCAAAGTGCTTGGATTACAGGCGTGAGCCACCACGCCCGGCCCAAAACAATATTTTTAATAAAGACAGCCTCCGCAGAATGAGTAGAGGAGAAAAGATAAGCCCGTAAGTGTTCCTGTCTGTGCCTCATTCTATGGCATCTATGAGACCACAGTTCGCTACTCAGAGCCGAAAACTGTTTAGATAGGGAGTGAGGTATGCCTTTCAGATTAGGAATATGGATATGGGATTTCAGGACTACCACCACCTGACCTTGCAGCCTGTAAATTAGGGCGATGTTGAATTAGGTAACAGCATTTTGGGGGATTTCAGACATGAATGGGGAGGAGGGGCCAGGAGATAAATTTACTTTGTTCAGAACTTCGTGCATTTCCAGTGCAGTTCCCTCCCCCTGCTGGTCCAGGCAGCACAGTGCTTTGAATAAAGGTCAGCTAGAGGGTCACCCGCCAATTATTCTCTTCTACTGGCAAGGAGGAGGAAGCCCCTGCCCCCTTATCCCCCGAAAAATCCTGGGCTTCTCAGACAGCTGCAAATTCCTCCCTGGGGCTGCAAAGCTTCTGGGGTTGCCATGGTCCATGGGAGTGAAATGCTGGCCGCCCTCTGCTGCCCCAGCCCCGAGCAGGCTGTTGCAGCCTTCTCTCCTGCCCCTTTCAAAAGCTTTTAAAGGCGATCCCAGGGGGGAGGGAGGATGGGACACTAACCAGGGCTTCCGTCCAGGCAGCCAGGGCGAATAAAAGAGGCTTTTCTCAAACGAACGGGGCAAACCCTGGGCTTGTTTCAAAGGATTTTTAACCCGCGGTCTTTCCCGAAGGGAAGTGGGGAGCAGAGATAGTTCTTCCCGAGCTTGACCTGCTGTAGGGAGCTCCTTTCAGCATTTTTTTCCAGGGATGCCTCATTCAGGGTCTTTCCCTGGAGGGAGGCGAGGGCAGAGATGATCCTTCCCGATCCCAACCTTAACCTGCTGTCGGAAGCTCCTTGCAGCCAGTTCAAAGGATTTCTCACCCTGGTCTGGCGGGAAGGGGAAGGGCAAACAAAATGAATCGGCCCCAAAGAGCAGGCTGAGGTCGAGGCTGAACGGGGCTCTTGGGTGTGACTTGCAAATTATGGGAGCACTTAGCAGAAGAAATGACGAGAAGCCCCTCCAAGCAGGCCTCTGGGTTTTCCCTCGCACCTTGCTTCCAGTGCCGGGGCTTGGGAGGGTCCGAGGGCGGAGCGGCTGGCGCGCCGGGGCCCGGGTCGCCTCCCCGGGTCGCCTCCCCGGGCCGCGGTGGGCGCAGACAAAGAGGCGGGGGGGCGGCGCGGTGCCGGGCGCGGGCGGCAGGGCCGGTGCGGGCTCGGGGGGCCGGGCCCGCCAGGCGGGCGCGGCGGCGGATCGCAGGGAGGAGTCGCGCGGCGTCTTCTCCTGGCGGCGCGCGCCCGCCCGGCCCCGCGGCGGCGGCGGCGCGTCACGCTCTCCCCCGCCCCGAGCCGACAAGCCGGCAGGCGGGAGGCGGCGGCCGCGGCGGCTGCTGCTGCTGCTGCAGTGGGGCAGGTGGCGGCGACCGGTGGCGTCAGAAGCGGTGAGAGGAGCGCGGCGCGGGCCCTCTGCCCTTCCCGGCCCCCTCCTCCCCTGCCCGCCTCCTGGCCCGCGCGCGGGGCCCGCCCGGGGTCGGGTCGGGGGTCGAGGCCCGGCGTCCCGGAGCGGGGCTGAGCCTCGGGCGCCGGGGCCATCCGGGAGGGGAGCGCGGGAGTCTCGGGTGGCCGGCGCCGGAGGCCGGGGGTCCCTCTGGCGCTGGAAGAGTGGCGGCCCTGTCAGCGCCGAGCCGGGCCTTCCCTTCCTCCGCCCGCCTCAAGATGGAGCTTGGACTCCTTGCCCCTGCGCCGCCCCAGGCGCCGCTCCCTCCCTCGTGTCCTGCTCCCTCCCCCTGGGCCGCGGGGCGGGTGTGGGGTCGGCAGGACCCCCGGGAGGGCGAGGCCGGGCGGGACCTGTTGCCCTGGGCGCCGCGCCTGTCACCTGAGCGCATTCCTCGGGCCCTGGGCGCCCGGCGCCCTCGAGCCGGCATGGAGGGCACCCTGGCCCGGCTTCCCCTGCTGCCCCGGCTTTTGTTTCCCTCCCGAGTCGGGCTGTGATTCTCGGGGACCGGGGGAGGCTGGAGGTGACCAGATCGCTCTCGGGTTTCCGAAATCACACCGCTGCCCGGTAACCCGAACCTTCTACCGCGGCAGGGGATTGGCGTTGAAGGCGGGTGACACTTGTTCCGAGGCGATTGTACAAGCAGAGCCCAGCGATTGCCCGGATCGGAAGGTCCTGGCTTTCAAACACCGGATTTTGATTCGGGGGTGAGTCCTGAATCCGGCTGTTTCTCCACTTCATGTGGCTTTTCCATCTGGCAGGAGCCGAGCGCCACCCCCTCCTCCCTGCACAGCCCCACCTCTTTGGTATGGAGAAATTACACGTTGTCCGTCATCGGTTTAGATACCTGTTTTTAGCAAAACTTGGGCGCCAGTGAACTGTTTTTTTAAAAAGAGGGCGGAGAAGATTCTGTAATTGTGTGTGTGTGATTCAGCAGCCTGGCCTTCTTCCTCTCTGAGGACAGTGGCCCCTAGCAGCTCTGTAAGTATTAAGTGTTGTCGCCGCCGCCGTCGTTAGGGTTATGATTCTGGCTGTTCTTATTATTTGATTTTTATCACTACTGTTACCTATGGTATCCACGAATCAGGAGAGTGTCTCAGAGTCAGGAATGTGTGTGTTTGACTTTCAGATTTAATGGTAACCTTTGGCAGGAATCCCCAGGCATGTCACTTCTCAGCCTTGGGGTCTTTTTTTCCTCTGTAAATTATAACAATGAACATGTATTGAAGGCATCTTGTGGCCAGGCTCTGGGCAAGTCTTTTATTTGCTTTATTTCATTTAATCAACCCAACCCAGTGAGGGTGCTGTAATTATGTACATTTGACAGGAGGTCATGGAAAGGTCAAGTAACTTGACAGGGGCCATACAGCTGATAACCCTATACTAATCGAATAACTAAGTACCTGAAGTCAGAATACCTTTCACCAGCGTGTGAGCTCAGGTATTCTGACTTAAGGTGCTTAGTTATTCGATTAGGGAATCTGTGGCAAAAAGCAAGTCTGGCTTGTTTATTTATGAGAGGGTGCCTCACTCTGTCGCTAAGGCGGGAGTGCAGTGAGATCTCAGCTCACTGCAACCTCTGCTTCCTGAGTTCAAGCTATTCTCATGCCTCAGCCTCCTAAGTAACTAGGATTACAGGTGCCTGCCACCATGCCTGGCTAATTTTTTTTTTTTTTTTTTTTTTTTTTTTTTTTGTTGTTGTTGTTGTTGAGATGCAGTTTCTCTCTTATTACCCAGGCTGGAGTGCAATGGCGCGATCTCGGCTCACCGCAACCTCCGCCTCCTGGGTTCAGGCAATTCTCCTGCCTCAGCCTCCTGAGTAGCTGGGATTACAGGCACGCGCCACCATGCCCAGCTAATTTTTTGTATTTTTAGTAGAGACGGGGTTTCACCATGTTGACCAGGATGGTCTCGATCTCTTGACCTCGTGATCCACCCGCCTTGGCCTCCCAAAGTGCTGGGATTACAGGCTTGAGCCACCACACCCGGCCTAATTTTTGTATTTGTAGTAGAGTTGGGGTTTCACCATGTTGCCCAGGCAGGTCTCGAACTCCTGGGCTCAAGTGATCCACCCGCCTTGGCTTCCCAAAGTGCTGGGATTACAGGTGTGAACCACCGCACCTGTCCACAAGGCTGGTCTTTATGAAAGCGAAGTTGAAATTGGTGATTGCTTGTGCCCAATTTTTAAGGTTCAGAGAAAGCAGTTAAGTATGTCTTCCCAGTAGATCTAGTTCAGAGAGTTAACACCAAAACTGCATGGGACCCTGGGTAGGTATTTTGCCTGAAGATCAAGATTTTCCCCTTCCCTACCTTTTTTTTTTGAGATGGAGTTTCGCTCTTGTTACCCAGGCTGGAGTGCAATGGCGCGATCTCGGCTCACCGCAACCTCCGCCTCCTGGGTTCAGGCAATTCTCCTGCCTCAGCCTCCTGAGTAGCTGGGATTACAGGCATGTGCCACCATGCCCAGCAAATTTTTTTTTTTTTTTTTCCTTTTTTTTTGAGACGGTGTTTCGCTCTTGTTACCCAGGCTGGAGTGCAATGGCGCAATCTCGGCTCACCGCAACCTCCGCCTCCTGGGCTCAGGCAATTCTCCTGCCTCGGCCTCCTGAGTAGCTGGGATTACAGGCATGCACCACCACGCCCAGCTAACTTTTTGTATTTTTAGTAGAGACGGGGTTTCACCATGTTGACCAGGATGGTCTCGATCTCTTGACCTCGTGATCCACCCGCCTCGGCCTCCCAAAGTGCTGGGATTACAGGCTTGAGCCACCGAGCCCGGCCTTCCTTCCCTACTTTTTAAATCATTGCTTAACTCCAGCTTGCACTTGAGTATGACATAAACTAATCTGATTTCTGTCCTATTGACGAGTTTAGAATCTGACATCCTTATCTTTTTTTTTTTTTTTTTTTTGACACAGTTTCACTCTTGTTGCCTAGACTGGAGTACAGTAGTGCAATCTTGGGTCACTGCAGCCTCCGCCTCCTGGGTTCAAGCTATCATCCTGCCTCAGCCTCCCGAGTAGCTGGGATTACAGGTGGCTGCCACCACGTACGGCTAATTGTTTTGCAGTTTTATATTAGAAACAGGGTTTCATTATGTTGGCCAGGCTAGTCTCTAACTCCTGACCTCAGGTGATCCACATGCCTCAGCCACCCAAACTGCTGGGATTATAGGTGTGAGCCACTGTGCCGGCCTGGTGTCCTTATCTTTAAAAAAAATTTTTTTTAACCTAGTGGCTAACATTCGCCCTGTCACATCCCATGTGACTCATAACGGGTGTGAACTAACTCAGTCATGTTTGACTCTTGCTTTTTAAGTACTGTCTGCTGGGTGTAAGAGATGAATTGATTATCTTATGTCACATACTGGTCACCTGGTGTTCTTCATTATTACTTACAGGTAGATTTGTGGTCTTCCTTGAATAGATATATCAAGGCCAGGGTCTTCACTTTATGGATTCTTGCAGAATTCTGCGGCGTTTCATGTACTTTGTAAATGTTTATTTCTTATATATTTTTTAATTAAGATTTTTCTTTTTCTTCTTTCATTTAAAAAAATTTTCTTATTTTTATTTATTTATTTTTTGAGACAGAGTCTCACTCTGTTGCCCAGGCTGGGGTGCAGTGGTGCAATTTTGGCTAACAGCAACCTCTGCCTCCTGGGTTCAAGTGATTTTCCCACCTCAGCATCCTAAGTAGCTGGAACAACAGGCACCTGCCACCACGCCTGGCTAATGTTTGTATTTTTAGTAGAACTGGAGTTTTGCTATGTTGGCCAGGCTGGTCTCGAACTCTTGACCTCAAGTGATCCACCTGCCTTGGCCTCCCAAAGTGTTGGGATTATAGGTATGAGCCACTGCATCTGGCCATTTCTTAGTTAATTGAAAATATAAGGTTCATAAATTTTAGGATTGACTTTATAGAAGTCAAAGCCAAAGGAAAAAACAGAAGGTAGTTTAGTAAAGTCACAGGAAGAGGGTTTAATATTTGTTAACATTACAAGAGAATTTTGTTTGTATAGTGTTAACTAAATTGAGACTTTGACTTTGTATGACTTTTCACTATCCAAATAATCACCTTCTTTCTCCTCTGAGAGGTCAAATGTGTTTTTCTCTGATAGGAAGAGTAGACATAGACAGTGTTTATTAGTCATGGCAAGCCTGTAGTTCTCCTTTACAGAACTATTTTTTTTTTTTTTTTTTTTTTTGAGACAGAGTCTCGCTGTGTTGCCAGGCGCCAGGCTGGAGTGCAGTGGCGCGATCTCGGCTCACTGCAACCTCCTCCTCCTGGGTTCAAGCGATTCTCCTGCCTCAGCCTCCCGAGTAGCTGGGACTACAGGCGCGCACCACCACGCCCAGCTAATTTTTGTATTTTTTAGTAGGGACGGGGTTTCAACATGGTCTCAATCTCTTGACCTCATGATCCCCTTGCCTCAGCCTCCCAAAGTGCTGGGATTACAGGCGTGATACAGTACTTTTTTTTTTTTTTTTTTTTTTTTTTTAAGACGGAGTTTCGCTCTTGTTACCCAGGCTGGAGTGCAATTGCGCGATCTCGGCTCACCGCAACCTCCGCCTCCTGGGTTCAGGCAATTCTCCTGCCTCAGCCTCCTGAGTAGCTGGGATTACAGGCACGCGCCACCATGCCCAGCTAATTTTTTGCATTTTTAGTAGAGACGGGGTTTCACCATGTTGACCAGGATGGTCTCGATCTCTTGACCTCGTGATCCACCCGCCTCGGCCTCCCAAAGTGCTGGGATTACAGGCTTGAGCCACCGCGCCCGGCCCTGATACAGTACTTTTTAAGAGACAGGGTCTCACTTTGTCACCCAGGTTGGATTGCAGTGGCACAATCATAGTTCACTTCCGCCTCGAACTCCTGGGCTCAAGCAGTCCTCCCACTTCACCCTCTTGAGTAGCTAGGACTACAGGTGCATGCTATCATGACTGGCTAATTTAAAATATATATAAACATGTATATATATTTACATAAATATATGTATATATGTGTGTATATATTATATATATATACATGTATATATCTACGTGTATATATACATATATACCCGTATATATACATATATGTACATATATGTGTGTATATATACATATACATGTGTATATATATATTTTTTGAGAAAGAGTCTCTGTTGCCCAGGCTGGAGTGCAATGGCGCGATCTTAGCTCATCGCAACCTCTGCCTCCCAGGATCGAGTGATTTTCCTGCCTCAGCCTCCCGAGTAGTTGGAATTACAGGTGCCTGCCACTACGCGCAGCTAATTTTTGTATTTTTAGTAGAGACGAGGTTTTACCATGTTAGTTAGGCTGATCTTGAACTCCCGACCTCAGGTGATCCATCTGTCTTGGCCTCACCAAGTGCTGGGATTATAGGCGTGAACCACTATGCCTGGCTAAACAATTTTTTTTTTTCCTGTAGAGATGAGGTCTTGCTATGTTTCTCTGGCTTGTCTCAAACTCCTAGGCTCAAACAATCCTAACTTGGCCTCCCAAAGTGCTGGGATTACTGGCATGAGCCACCTTGTCCAGCCCCACTATCCAAATAATTAACTTCTTTCCTCTTCCTTGTACAAATGAGGTGGAAGGTCAAGTGTGTTTTTCTTTTATTTGAAGAGTAGACAGTGTTGTTTATTATGACAAGTCTGTAGTTCTCTGTCGCAGTATTTTTGAAGTGTGACAGCTTCTCTAAAGGCAGCTTGTAGGGCTATGATGTACCTATCTGTGGGCTGTAACTATGTCTCATTTGGTATTCACGCAACAAATATTTATTGAGCATGTACTGTGTGCCAGGTACCATTCTAGATGCTGGTAATACAACAATGAATAAAAGACAAATCCCTATTCTCTTGGAACTTCCCTTCAAGTAGGGAGGGCAGACAAGAAACAGAAATTAAATTTATTTTAGGTTAGGTGATACATAGCAACGAAAAAAAAAAATCAGCGAAGGCTACTCAGGAGGCTGAGGCAGGAGAATGGCTTGAACCCTGGAGGCAGAGGTTGCAGTGGGCCGAGATCGTGCCACTGTACTCCAGCCTGTGCGACAGAGTGAGACTCTTGTTTCAAAAAAAAAAAAAAAAAATCAGAGAAGGGAAAGTATGAAGTACTGTGGCTATGAGTTAGAATAATGGAAATTTTACCTAGGGCAGCAAGAGGAGACCTAGCTTAGGAGGTGACTTTGAGTAAAGACTTGAAGTGAGAGAATGTAAAATCCAGAGAGAAAAACATCCTAGGAAGAAGGAAGGAGGAGGCAGGACGTTTAAGACTTTCTAGACTGGAGTCCTTAAAATATGTATTTGTTGAAATATGAAAAAATATGGAATTATTATTATTATTATTATTTTTTGAGATGGAGTCTCGCTTTGTCCCCAGGTTGGAGTACAGTGGCGTGATCTCAGCTCACTGTAACTTCCGACTCCCTGGTTCAAGTGATTCTCGTTGTACCTAAAAAGTGCAATTTTATTTTCAATTAAAAAAAAAACAACAAAGTGATTCTCCTGCTTCTGCCTTCTGAGTAGCTGGGTTTACAGGCATGCACCACCACGACCAGCTAATTTTTGTATCTTTAGTAGAGATGAAGTTTCATCATGTTGGCCAGGATGGTCTTGATCTCCTGACCTCATGATCCGCTTACCTCAGCCTCCCAAAGTGCTAGGATTACAGGCGTAAGCCACTGCCCCAGCATTTTTAACTTTTGTTTATTTATGTTTTCTATTTAATTGAGACAGAGTATCACTCCGTCACCCAGGCTGGAATGCAGTGGCTCCATCCTGGCTCACTGCAACCTCTGCCTCCCAGCTTCAAGCGAGTCTCCTGACTCAGCCTCCTGAGTAGCTGAGATTACAGGCGTATGCCACCATGCCTAGCTAATTTTTGTATTTTTAGTGGAGACAGGGTTTCACCATGTTGGCCAGGATGGTCTCAAACTTCTGACCTCTGGTGATCTGCCCACCTCACCTCCCAAAGTGCTGGGATTACAGGCATGATCCACTGTGCCCAGCCTTTTATGGCTTTTATTTTTTAGAGGCAGTGTCTTACTCTGTCACCAGGCTGGTATGCAGTGGTACAATTATAACTCACTGTAGCCTTGGACTCCTGGGCTCAAATCAGCCTTCTGCCTCAGCCACCTGAGTATCTAGGACCACAGGTGGGCACCACCATGCTCAGCAAAACTTTTTTGGAACTGTTGGTCTCAAGCGATCCTCCCACCTTGCCCTCCCAGAGTGTTGGGATTACAAGTGTGATCCACCACACCCGGGCACCATGTTATTGTTATAATTATTTTTTGAGATGGAGCTTCCCTCTTGATGCCCAGGCTGGAGTGCAATGGTGCCATCTCAGCTCACCACAGCCTCCATCTCCTGGGTTAAAGCGATTCTCCTGCCTCAGCCTCCTGAGTAGCTGGGATTACAGGCACGTGCCACCATGCCCAGCTAATGTTTTGTATTTTTAGTAGAGACGGGGTTTCACCATGTTGACCAGGATGGTCTTGATCTCTTGACCTCATGATCCACCCGCCTCGGCATCCCAAAGTGCTGGGATTACAGGCTTGAGCCACCGCACCTGGCCTAGATATGAATTTTTAGATAGCTGTTTAGGGAAGCTTTAAACTATTAACAGACTCATATATATATATATATATATATATATATATATAATTTATTATTATTTTTTGGAGACAGAATCTTTGTCTGTCACCTAGGCTGGCGTGCAGTGGTGTGATCTTCACTCACTATAGTCTCTGCCCCCTGGGTTCAAACCGCCTCCTGAGTTCAAACAGCCTCCTGAGTAGCTGGCATTATAGGCATGTGTCACAATGCCCAGACAATTTTTGAGTACTTTTAATATACATGGTGTGTTTCCCATAAAGGCGGAATTCAAATCTGTATACTTTAAGTTGGCATTTGGGTTACAATGCACTCTTAAGGGAAACCATAATGACCGATGGTACTATACAGGAATTTTGGACAGGCTCAGTGGCTCATGTCGATATCCCAGCACTTTGGGAGGCTAAGGCAGGAGGATCACTGGAGTCCAGAGACCAGCTTTGGCAACACAGTGAGACCCCCTTCTCTACAAAAACTTAACAAAATTAGCTGGGTGTGATGGTACATGATTGTAGTCCCGCCTACTTGGGAGGCTGAGGCAGGAGGATCTCTTGAACCCAGGAGGCTGTGGTGAACTGTGTTCATACCATTGCACTTCAAGCTGGGCGACAAAGAGATCCTGCCTCAAAAAAGAACAAAAAACAAAGTACATATATTAAAGTGTACAATTCAATCAAAATTAAAAAATAAAAATAGCCGGGTGTGATGGCTCACGCCTGTAATCCTAACACTTTAGGAGGCCGAGGTGGGTGGATCACCTGAGGTCAGGAGTTCAAGACCAGCCTGTCCATCATGGTGAAACCTCATCTTTAAAAAAAAAATAAAAAATAAAAATAATTTCAAGGAAGAATGACCTCTTCAGGTTTCAATGAAGGGAACAGAGGGAGGCCTTTTGTTGTTGTTGTTTGTAGGTTGGCAGACTATAATTAATTAGCCAACCTTGAGTTTGGCTAGGACATCTGGAGTAAAATTCTGGCCCTGGCACCAAGTACCAAGGAATCTTGGCCACAGTTAGTAAAGAGCTTTTTTTTTTTTTCAATCTCCATCTGGTACTTTCAGAAGGACAGATTCCACTAGCGCTAACTGAATGGGTGGGTCTGCTTTATAATTGTCTATTTATTGTGGTTCAGTAACAAAATCTTAAAAGTATGCTTTTCAAAATCTTTGAAAAGAGGAAGTAGGCATATTACAGAGAGTCCCTACTGGGAACCCTCCTTGGTATCTCTTACCCTGGGGAAATATATTCTGATCTACCTCTTTGCAGGAATGCTAATGAGACTACAGGCAGACATTTTGCTGCCCTAATGTTTTCTATAAGCACAAGCTCTAAAATACTTCCGACTTGAATTAAGTAGATTGGTGTTTGTTTGCTCCTTTGCTTACTTATATCTAAGTATGGCTTGGATAGATTCCAGTTTAACTCTGACCGTTTTTAACACTTAAAATTGCGGAGTCCTTGATTTATAATATCTTCTCTGAAGTCAAGGGCCAGAAGATCCAGATGTTCAGGATGTGCCAATCATCCAAAATTTGGGTTTGATGTATAAAGGGAAGGCACTATAATGAGTCTTTTTTTCCCCCTGATTTTAAAAATCTCTTTTTTTACTCAAGTATTGCAGTGAAATATTTGGCTTATTTCCCCTCTTCTTCGGAAAGATAAGAGCCACTAGGGATGTTTTCCTGAAAATCTTTTAATCAAGGCTTTGCCCTCTTGCTTCCTCTTCTGGCTGATTTACGCCATATAATGACTTTTTTTTTTTCTTTTGAGTCTTGCTCTGTTGCCCAGGCTGGAGTACAGTGGCATGATCCCGGCTCACTGAAACTTCTGCCACCCGGGTTCAAGCAATTCTCCTGCCTCAGCCTCCCGAACAGCTGGGATTACAGACATGCACCACCCTGTCCAGCTAATTTTTTTTTTTTTTTTTTTTTTTTTTGTATTTTTAGTAGAGACGGGGTTTCACCATGTTGATGAGGCTGGTCTTGAATTCCTGACCTTGTGATCTGCTTGCCTTGGCCTCCCAAAGTGCTGGGATTACAGGCATGAGTCACTGCCCCGGGCCATGACTTCTTATTAGAGACATTATGTTCTAATCTTTAAAGTAGGAAGGAAGCTATTTAGACTTTTCCTTTCAAGACTGTAGAATAAACAAACTTTATAAGCAGGATGATTTTTCTTTTTTTTTTTTTTTTTTTGAGATGGAGTTTTGCTCTTGTTACCCAGGCTGGAGTGCAATGGCGCGATCTCGGCTCACCGCAACCTCCGCCTCCTGGGTTCAGGCAGTTCTCCTGCCTCAGCCTCCTGAGTAGCTGGGATTACAGGCACGCGCCGCCATGCCCAGCTAATTTTTTGTATTTTTAGTAGAGACAGGGTTTCACCATGTTGACCAGGATGGTCTCGATCTCTTGACCTCGTGATCCACCCGCCTCGGCCTCCCAAAGTGCTGGGATTACAGGCTTGAGCCACCGCGCCCGGCATTAGGATGATTTTTCTATAGCATAAGTGAAAGAAAACTTAATGCCTGGGCTTCTGAAAAGTGTGTATTTTTATTACATGAAACCATATTACTAGTTTGTGTTGAAAGGTATATGTAGCATGCTTAGGTTGTCATCTGGAGAATCTAGTATTAGAATCAGGTTTAGATTTTAGAAAAAAATGTTTTCCAGTGAAGTTTTTTTGAGGGTGTTAGGTTTATTTTTTTTCCTTATTTATTAGTTTTAAGATGGTCATTACATTTTAGTAACATAATGTATTCCTCTTAAAATATGTGGGTTCATTGCATAAATTATAACATTTGCATATATACAAAAACACGGAAAAAAGAATATTATTAATGATGTTACTGCCCAGAGGAATCCCTTCAATATTTTAGACTATGTCCTTTCAGTTTTTTTTTTTTTTTTTTTTTTTTTTGAGATGGAGTTTCACTCTTGTTACCCAGGCTGGAGTGCAATGGCGCGATCTCGGCTCACCGCAACCTCCGCCTCCTGGGTTCAGGCAATTCTCCTGCCTCAGCCTCCTGAGTAGCTGGGATTACAGGCACGCGCCACCATGCCCAGCTAATTTTTTGCATTTTTAGTAGAGACGGGGTTTCACCATGTTGACCAGGTTGGTCTCGATCTCTCGACCTTGTGATCCACCCGCCTCGGCCTCCCAAAGTGCTGGGATTACAGGCTTGAGCCACCGCGCCCGGCTTTTTTTTTTTTTTTTGAGATGGAGTTTGACTCTGTCTCCCAGGCTGGAATGCAGTGGTTTGATCACGGCTCACTGCAACCTCTGCCTCCTGGGTTCAAATGATTCTCCAGCCTCAGCCTCTCGAGTAGCTGGGATTACCGGCACATGCCACCATGACCGACTAATTTTTGTATTTTTAGTAGAGATAGGGTTTTGCAATGTTGGCCAGGCTGGTTTCGAACTCCTGAGCTTATGAGATCTGCCTACCTCAGCCTCCCAAAGTGCTGGGATTAAAGGGGTGAGGCACAATGCCTGGCCTCAGTCGTCTTATTAAAAAATTTTTTTTGAACAGGTGCGTTTGCTCATCCTTGTAATCCCAGCACTTTGGCAGGCTGAAGTGGGTGGGTTCTCTGAGCTCAGGAGTTAGAACTCAGGGCAACATGGCAAAACCCCATCTCTACAAAAACGGAAGTTATCCAGGCATGATGATGTGTGTCTCAGCCACTCAGGAGGCTGTGGTGGGAGGATTACTTGAGCCCAGGAGCTTGAGGCTGCAGAAAACCATGATTGTGCCATTGCACTCCAGCTTGGGTGACAGAGTGAGACCCTGTCTCTTAAAAAAAAAAAAAAAAAAAGAGACCGGGCACAGTGGCTCATGCTTATAAATCCAGCACTTTGGGAGGCTGAGATGGGCAGATCACATGAGGTCACGAGTTTGAGACCAGCCTGGTCAGCATGGTGAAACCCCGTCTCTACTAAAAATACAAAAAATAGCTGGGTGTGGTGGTGTATGCCTGTAATCCCAGCTACTCAGGAGGCTGAAGCAGGAGAACTGCTTGAGCCTGAGAGGCAGAGGTTGCAGTGAGCCGAGATTGTGCCTTGCACTCCAGCCTAAGCAACAAGAGTGAAACGCCGTCTCAAAAAAAAAAAAAAAAAGAAAAAATAACTGGTTGTAGATAGTAGGAAAACTGCTAAGTATATTAGTTATTTTTTAAGAACAACAGCTTTATTGAGATATAATTTATATGCCATACAGTTTACCAACTTAAAGTATACAATTCAGTGGTTTTTAATATACTCACAGTTGTGCAACCATCGCCGTTATCAGTTTTACTATATTTTCATTTTTTTTCTTTTCTCCCAGTTGGAAAAGTAAGTTTTAGTATATTTTCATCATCCCCAAGAGAAATCATGTATCCATTAGCAGTCACTCCTTGTTCATCCCAACTTTCCCAGCCCTAGGCAGGAGGCCAAGAGTTTGATGCCAGCCTAAGCAACATGGCAAATCTGCTGTCATCTCTACAGATTTGGTTATTCTGGACATTTTATTTAAAGGGTCTCATACACTATGACTAGCTTCCTTCACTTAATACAGCATTTTCAAGGTTCCTCCATGTTGTGGCATGCATCTGCCCTTGATTCCTTTTTATAACTGAATAATATTCTGTTAGGTAGATATACCCCGATACCACATTTAGTCTCTTCATCACTGGATGAACCTTTGGATTTTTTTCACTTTTTGTCTCATGAACACTGCCGCTGTGAGCATTCATGTATACGTTTTTTTTTTTTTTTTTTTGAGATGGAGTTTCATTCTTGTTGCCCAGGCTGGAGTACAATGGTGTGATCTTGGCTAACTGAAACCTCCGCTTCCTGGGTTCAAGTGATTCTCCTGCCTCAGCCTCTCCAGTATGTGGGATTACAGGTGCCTGCCACCACACCCGGCTAATTTTTATATTTTTATTAGAGACAGATTTCACCATGTTGGCCAGACTGATCTCAAACTCCTGACCTCAGCTGATCTGCCCATCTCAGCCTCCCAAAGCGTTGGGATTACAGGTGTGAGCCACCTCGGCTGGCACTTGTGTATAATTTTTTTGTTTTTTTATTTTTATTTTTGTGTATAAATTTTTTTGTGGACATATACTTGCTTTTATCTTGGGTCTATGCCTTAGAATGCTGTAGAATTGCTGGGTCATATGGGAACTGCACCTTTTGAGGCACTGCAATACTGTTTTCCAAAGTGGTTGTACCACCAGCAATGAATGAGATTCAGCTCGTCCAAATCCTCCCCAGTACTTTTATGTGTTTTTGATTATAGTCAAACTAGAGAGGGTGCAGTGTGGTATTTCGTCATGATTTTGATTTGTATTTACCTGGTGGCTAGTAATATTGAACATCTTTTCATGTGCTTATTGGCCATTTGTATAGCTTCTTTGGAGAAACAAGCATGTTATCTTTTTCTTTTTGCCTTCAAATTATTACTTATAAGTCTAGGCATGGTGGCTCATGCTTGTAATCCCAGCATTTTTGGAGGCTGAGGTGGGTGGATGACTTGAGGTCAGGAGTTCAAGACCAGCCTGGCCAACAGGGCAGAACCCCATCTTTAATAAAAATATGAGAATTAGCCAGGCATGGTGGCAGACACTTGCTACGAGGGAGGGTGAGGCAGGAGAATCGCTTGAACCTGGGAGGCAGAGGTTGCGGTGAGCTGAGATCACGCCACTGTACTCCAGTCTGGGTGACAGAGCGAGACTCTCTCAAAAACCAAACTATATATAGCCAAATTTCAGTTTTGTTACTTTTGGAAGATAGTACAAATTTCTTAACCTTTTGGAGTTCAGTTTTCTCACCTATAAATTGAAGATAATAGCTGCTTCATGTAGTGATTGCAAAGATTAAGTGAATTAATGTGTGTAAAACTCAGTAAATGTTACAATTCTTCGCTGTAATCCTGGTGTCTTATCTCTTACTGCTAAAGGAAGATACGCTTCAACCCCTCAATTTTATTCTTATTTAAATCAGAATGGGAGAAAACACTTTTATTGGGATGGGAAATTAAAACCTTTCTTTATACCATGTTTTAGAAAGTGAATTTGAGTAAGAGTGTCTTGCCATTATTTATTTTTATTTATTTATTTTTGTTTTCTTTTTTCTGTCTTGCTGTTATTGAAGGGCACTTTTTTTTTTTTTTTTTTTTTTTTTTGAGACAGAGTTTCTTATTGCCCAGGCTGGAGTGCAAGTGATTCACCACCTCCCAGGTTCAAGCGATTCTCCTGCCTCAGCCTCCTGTGTAGCTGGGATTACAGGCACCTGCCACCACGCCTGGCTAATTTTTGTATTTTTAGTAGAGACAGAGTTTTATCATATTGGTTAAGCTGGTCTCGAACTTCTGACTTTAGGTGTTCCACCCACCTCAGCCTCCTAAAGTGCTGGAACTACCAGCAAGAAAGCTTTTATAAAGAGAAAAACCAACCAAATTAGAAAGTCCTTGGTTCTTCTGAGTTGTCTTTGTGCACTTTTCTTGTTCAGAACAAACCGTTTTAGTATGCTTTTGCTTTTAGTGTGGGCTGTGTCTGACTGTTTAAGGGGTGGGCAACAATATGCCTACTTTTTTCCTTTGTAAAGAATGGAAAGGGAAATCAATTTTTTTTTTTTTTTTTTTTTTTTTTTTAAGACACGGTCTCATCAAAAACCCTCCTTGTAGCACGTGGTCTCACTCTGTCTCACAAAAAAAAAAAAAAAAAAAAACAAAAAACACCTCATCCAGGCTGGAATGCAGTGGCACAATCACAGCTCACTGCAGCCTCAATCTCCCAGGCTCAGGTGATCCTTCTGTGTCAGCCTCCCAAATAGCTGGGACTGCAGGCACACGACACCACACCTGGCTAATTTTTTGTAGAGATGGGGTTTCGCTGTGTTGCCCAGGCTGGTCTTGAACTCTTGGACTCAAGTGATCTTCCTGCCTCAGCCTCCCGAAGTGCTGAGATTATAAGTATGAGCCACCTTGGCTGGGAGGTCAATTTTAACTTGCCTTGAGATTGACTCTTTCATCCCACTGCTGTATATAACAGTTCAGAAACATTTATTCATCAGTTTACATTAGGGTCAGCAGCCTGGAGATTGGGGTTTTAGTCCTGGACTGTTAAGTAAGTATTACCTTGACAAATGATTTCACTTTTTAGAATCGGTTTTCTTGTTGGTAAAATGAGGAAGTTGAACTAGATTGCTAAAGTCTCTTCTGATTCTAAAATTTTATGATGCTATATTAAGCACATTGCTTCTTTTTCACATTAGTATAATTGACTGCTGCCGACCCATTAAGTTCTTCTGGGAGATACTAGAGAGGCTTGATAATTTCAGCCTCTTTTAAGATCTGTGTCTAAGCTAGTGGTGTGTGTTAAGAGTTACAAAGTCACAGGAATTTTGTAGAATTTTTGTGTAAATGAGCAAAATAAATTATTGAGCTTTCCATGTTCCCTTAAAAATTTTTTTTTGCAGATGGAAGAGGATCGGGAGGCTGTTTATTTTCTGTTTGCTAAGTAGTAGGAACATAAATCGTCACTCAGACTGAGCTGTGCAGAGGCATTCATTATTGCAGGCAGTTGCATCAGAGCACAGTTTCATCCCTAAACAAAACATTATCTATGCCCCAGCCTTCTCCCTGGGTTGGTTTTTAATCTTGTCTTTCCTTTTTAAAACTGCTCTAGGTACAGCTTGTATTCTGTACTGTGCCATACACAGCTTAAGTTTTAAAAACATATAATTTTCAAGCACAGAGTGATTTTTCAAAGGGGTATGTCTACTCTTGACATTGGAAAGCTACTATAAACTTTGTGCTTACTGTCAGTGTCTTATTGTATGATATTTTCAAATCAACACTTAAGGTTAGCAGGCTGATTTTATCAGTTGCTCTGTAAGGGCTAGCTCTGTTAGAAATTGGAAAGAAAACTCCCTTATAGCACCTTTGAATTAAGGACCCAATTAATTTTTTTACCCTTACTGACTTATGTCAGTCCTTTAGTGTCTGAAAGGGCTTTTCCCATTGATCCATTTATTTATTTACTTATTTTTTTGTTTGTTTGTTTGAGACAGGATCTCACTCTGTGGGACCACAGGCATGTACCACCATGCACAGGCTGGAGTGCAGTGGCATGATCTTGGCTCACTGCAACCTCTGCCTCCTGGGTTCAATAGATTCTTCTGCCTCAGCCTCCTGAGTAGCTGGGATTACAGGTGCCCACCACCATGCCCAGCTAATTTTGTATTTTTAGTAGAGACAGGGTTTTGCCACATTGGCCGGGCTGATCATGAACCCCTAACCTCAGGTGATCCCCCCGCCTTGACCTCCCAATGTGCTAGGATTACAGGCATGAGCCACCACACCCGGCTGCTGTTTGCTTTCTTTTTTTTCTTTTTTTTCGAGATAGAGTCCTGCTCTGTTGCCCAGGCTGGAGTGTGGTATCATGATCTCTGCTCACTGCAACCTCCACCTCCCTGGCTCAAGCGATTCTCCTGCCTCAGCTTCCTGAGTAGCTGGCAGGCGTGTACCACTGCACCTGGCTAATTTTTGTATTTTTAGTAGAGATGGGGTTTCACCATGTTGGCCAGACTGGTCTCCAACTCCTGACCTCAGGTGATCCACTCGCCTCGGCCTTCCAAAGTGCTGGAATTGCAGGCGTGAGCCGCTGCGCCCAGCTGCTGTTTGCTTTTTAAATCTTTGTGTTAATTTTAAAGCTGAGTCTGGCCTGTTTAAAAAGTTATATATAATATATCATGTATGAAGTGTACATAAATACCCATATACGTAGAGAAATATCAGTGAAAATAGATCTTAGTGGTCCTAGCACAGTAAAGTGACAGAAGACTAAAAAAACCTAGAGTTACGGCTCCTGAAATCTTTCTTTCTTGACTGTAGTTCTTGAGTGAGTGTATCCAGGTGTTGACAGCAGCGGGAGCCATACAGCAGTGGTAGAACATCTCATGGGATTACACAGGGGATGGAGTCATGTGAAGAAATACTGGTGCTTATAAATAGTCATGACAGGAATGGAAAAAAAGACAGGCTAAATGACTTAATATTCAATAAAACATTTAATCTCATGTGAAAGGCACATATTTTTGAAGATGACTGAATGCTCTTCTTTTTTTTTTTTTTTTTTTTTTAAACTGGTTATCTAGTTTCTGTGGAAGTGTGGAAGACTGAATGCTCTTATTCTGACACCTGACTCTGGAGTTGGTATAAGTCAGTCCTATAGACAAAGCAGTGAACTTAATGTGGATATGTAGAACTGAATGGAAGTGTGAACACATGGCACCATGTTGGTGTTTTTTTGTTTTTTTGAAATGGAGTCTTGCTCTGTCGCCCAGGCTGGAGTGCTGTGGTGCAATCTTTTTTTTTTTTTTTTTTGAGATGGAGTTTCGCTCTTGTTACCCAGGCTGGAGTGCAATGGCGCGATCTTGGCTCACCGCAACCTCCGCCTCCTGGGTTCAAGCAGTTCTCCTGCCTCAGCCTCCTGAGTAGCTGGGATTACAGGCACGCACCACCATGCCCAGCTAATTTTTTTGTATTTTTAGTAGAGACGGGGTTTCACCATGTTGACCAGGACGGTCTCGATCTCTCGACCTCGTGATCCACCCACCTCAGCCTCCCAAAGTGCTGGGATTACAGGCTTGAGCCACCGCGCCCAGCCCTGTGGTGCAATCTTGGCTCACTGCAACCTCCACCTCCCAGGTTCAAGCGACTCGCCTGGCTCAGCCTCCAGAATACCTGGGATTACAGGAATGCACCACAACTTCTGGCTAATTTTTATATTTTTAGTAGAGACAGGATTCCACCATGTTGGCCAGGCTGGAAGTTCTGGAACTCCTGGCCTCAAGTGATCCACCCGCCTCACCTCCCAAAATACTGGGATTACAGGCATAAGCCATAATGCCTGGCCTTTTGTCTTACCTTTTAAATCAGCCTATTAGGATACTGAAACCAAGTGTCTCCAGGTCCCTGCTTTATATTCTGTCCAGTTTATCTTGCTTGTTAGTACACTGATCTGAAACATTGGCCCTTCTGTGGCTTGGGCCCCAAATTGTATTTGGTGCCATCACACACATTTTCCCTGTGTTGAGAGCCAAGCTTTGGGAGGCCAGAGCTAACGATGCTCTTAGGTGTCTCTGTCACTGATCCTCCACTCGCATGGACCACTCACATGCTTACCAGATATTCCACCTTGGAGTGGATGCTCTCTGTCTTCATCCCCTGTGGTTTTAGTTTCTGAGTCACAGAACTATTGTTAGCACACATTCTGATCAGTCACATAGTGTCATCATGTCACTGGACACTGTGTCAGTGTGTACAAGGAATGTTCTGTATCTTATTCAGAAGACTAACAAGTTTCCCATGTTAGAATATGGGCCAATTAAACAGTTATATGCAGCTGGGTGCAGTGGTTCATGCCTGTAATCCCAACACTTTGAGAGGCTGAGGTGGGTGGATCACCTGAGGTCAGGAGTTTGAGACCAGCCTGGCCAACGTGGTGAAACTCTGTCTCTACTAAAAATACAAAAATTAGGTGGCTGTGGTGGTACATGCCTGTAATCGGCTTAGGCAGGAGAACTGCTTGAACCCAGAAAGTGGAGGTTGCAGTGAGCCAAGACCGTGACACTGCATTCCAGCATGGGAGACAGCGAGACTCTTGTCTCAAAAAAAAAAAAAAAGAAAGAAATGATGCCTCCTGCTGTATTGGCCTTAATCCTGCCAGCCACAGATTCGTTTCTTGTGTTTTGAGACATGATTATTAAATTTTTCATCTGTAGCTCAATCTCTGTACTGTATTTTGCTTTGAGTTTCATGTGGGCGTGTTTTCAAACTCTTTGTGCTGAGCTCTCAGTTTTGCTGGGCAGTGCCTTGTGCTGCCAGCAGGGCTTTCTTATACATTATGTATGTATCACCTGTCAGATAGATATTTTAAAGTTCCTCTTACTGTAAGTGCTTTTTTTTTTTTTTAAGAGATGAAGTCTGACTTTTGTTCCCCAGGCTGGAGTGCAGCGGTGTGATCTTGGCTCACTGCAACCTCTGCCTCCCAGGTTCAAGCAATTCTCCTCCCTCAGCCTCCTGAATAGCTGGGATTTACAGGCGCCTGCTACCATGCCCGGCTAATTTTTATATTTTTAGTGGAGATGGGGTTTCACCATGTTGGCCAGGCTGGTCTCAAACACCTGACCTCGGGAGTTCCACTCGCCTTGGCCTCTCAAAGTGCTGGGATTACAGGTGTGAGCCACTGCACCCAGCCCATTGACTTACTTTTTATTAATTTGTTAATTAATAATTAGAGATGAGGTCTCACCAAATTGCCCAGGCTGGTCTTGAACTCTTGGGCTCAAAGCATCCTCCCGCCTCAGCCTCCCAAAGTGTTGGGATTACAGGTGTGAACCACAATACCCAAACCTCATTGGCCCACTTAAAAAAAAAAAAAAAAGCATCCAGGATTGGGAAAGCCTCTAATGCTGCTGTGTTCATCAAGTGTTTAGAGGGGAAGATACTGTTACCTGATGCTTTAGTTTGAAAATCACATCGTTTTGCATCATTTTATGGATTCTCATTTTACTATTGACTCACTTGAGAAGTTTTTTGAACTATTCCTGTGTATCAAACTTTTTTAGGTTCTTTGCATGAGAAGACAAATCAAATCTCATGGAACTTAGTCATATGCAAACAAGACAGGAATGCCTGTGAGTCATCATTCTGTAATCGAAGGCTGCCTAATAGCTGGAGTAGTCCAGAGAGGCAAGAGAAGAGCAGTCGGAAGAGACTGCTGATATGTCTCCTGTGTTCTTGGAGAGCCTTTTGCCCTGTGCCCCAAAGCCCTTCTGTATGGCAGTAGAGTATGGTGCTTGGCTCTAGAAACACCCTGTACGGGGAAAATGAAGCCCATCCCACAACCTTAAGCTCAATTCAGCCAGGAGATACGATGTTTTTTTTGTTTGTTTTTTTTTGAGACGGAGTTTCGCTCTTGTTACCCAGGCTGGAGTGCAATGGCACGTATCTTGGCTCACCGCAACCTCCGCCTCCTGGGTTCAGGCAATTCTCCTGCCTTAGCCTCCTGAGTAGCTGGGATTACAGGCACGCGCCACCATGCCCAGCTAATTTTTTGTATTTTTAGTAGAGACAGGGTTTCATCATGTTGACCAGGATGGTCTCGATCTCTTGACCTCGTGATCCACCTGCCTCAGCCTCCCAAAGTGCTGGGATTACAGGCTTGAGCCACCGCGCCCGGCACGATGTTTTTAAATTGGGGCCAAGTAGGCCCATGAACTTTTTTTTTTTTTTTTTTTTTTTGGTACTTTTCTGTGATGTCGAAATAGTTGACCTACCTGTTTTTCTTAGGAACTGAAGAAAATGTGTAGTTACTCTTCAATCTTATTTATCTTTTTCAGTCTCTTCTGTATATACAGAAATATGAATGGGAATGAAATGGAAAGAAGAAAAACAATCATATAGCTTGCCCTTTCTTTAGGGGAAACAAGTCAATTTGGAAAGCTCTCAGTGTTGTGCAAGTGTTTTCAGTGGCTGAAGCCGAGGAGCTCAGGTTACGCTGCATCTCCTGTGTTGGGGGTGGGGACAGCAAGTGACACAGCATACTTACGTAACCATGACTTCATAGGACAGGATTAAGCTGTGAATGAACCTCCCAAACCCAGGAATATGATATGAGAACATAGCCTTTGAATTTCTCTCTTAAGTTTGACTTGAAAATCAGCTTCAGAAACATCTTTATCTTAAGATAGACTTCCATTGCTCTTAAAACGTCTTTCCCCTGTCCTTCCATTATTAACTTCGTGGACATACAGCCTTTTAGAATTAGGTAGGGGCTCTGAAGTCTGCGAGTGCAACTGTGCACAGGTAAGTCACTTCACCCGCCTGGTGCTGAATTTTCTTTGGGTCGTGCAGCAGGGCCAGGTTGCAACCTGGGTTTCTGGACGTTGGAGCTAGCACGCAGTCTGTTTCTGGAAGCTTGGTGTTAAACTCCCTCTCCTGGCAGTTTAAATTCATTGCAAATTCTTCAACTCCCCTTTGCTTTCCAGACTTAGTAAATAAAGTGGCATTTTCATTTTGTAGATGGGGCAAAATGGACTGGAAAGAAGAAGGGTCTGACGCATTAGAGAAGTGATTTTCCTGGGGCAACTCGATGCCGCTCTCTCTGTGCCAGGAGGTGCTGAGCCTATTTCAAGCTCTTATCAGATTTGGGTTCTTTCTTCACTGATGGCAGAGGCCTGTACTTTTTACTCTGGCAAAGTTAGAGCCACAATCTTTCCTTTCACTTCTGAATCCTTGACCTTTCACTTACAGGATTTGGATTTGATACCCGAAACAGGACTAGAACCGTAAAGGGATGGAGTTAGAAACAGATCTCATTTAATTAGTGTCCTCAGGTTGCCGTTGGGAATACTGAGCCAGGGAAGGGTGGCATGAGAGGTTCAGGGTCATCCAGCTGGGGTGGAATCTAGGTGTCTCACTTCCTAGTCCAGCTCTCTGTCCATACTTTTTAAAACTTTATTTGAACCATGACATTTAAAAAAGAAATCAGGTGAGAATTATGAAGAATATTATTCCTTTTTGTGTGAGTGTGATGTTAACCATTCTTGTTTTCAGGAACTGCTTGTTTTGTGGAACTTCTTGTTTCTGTAAATTGCTTAAGCTTTTTGAATTGCCCAGCTAATTAAAAAATTTTTTTTCTAGAGATGAGTTTTACTGTGTTGCTCAGGCAGGTCTCAGACTCCTGGCCTCAAGTGTTCCCTCTGCCTCAGCCTCCCAAAATGCTGGGATTATAGGTGTAAGCCACTATGCCCGGCCAAACTTGTGTGTTTTAAAAACATATTTTGTTCTTACCAGTAAAATGTCTGTTTGCTTTTATGAAGAGGTAGTATTTTTGTTAGCCACATTATTATGCTTTTTGTGGTATAAAGCATTTCCATCTTGGAGGTTCATCCTTAAAATTAATTTTTTTGTTTTGAGGTAGAGTCTCTCTCTCTTGCCCAGAGTGGAGTGCAGTGGCGTGATCTTGGCTCATTGTAACCTCCGCCTCCTGGGTTCAATATATTCACCTCAGCTTCCCAAGTAGCTAGGATTACAGGCACTCGCCACCAAGCCCGGCTAATTTTTTTTTATTTTTTATTTTTTATTTTTAATAGGGACAGGGTTTCACCATGTTGGCCAAGCTGATCTCAAACTCCTGACCTCAGGTGATCTGCCTGCTTTGGCCTCCCAAAGTGCTAGGATTACAGGCACGAGCGACCAAGCCTGGCCCCTTAAAATGAATTTATTTGAGGAGTTTACTTGGCCAAGATGATTCAAAGCTCTAAGCAAAGTTTTTATCTCTTTGCCTCTGTATTACATAAAATAAGCTTGCCACTATACCAAATAAGCACACTGATTTCAGTGGCTGAAACTGATAAGTTGAAGTCTTTTTTTTTTTTTTTTTTTGAAACAGCATCTTGCTGTGTTGCCCAGGCTGGAGTGCAGTGGCACAATCTCGGCTTACTGCAACCTCCACCTCCTGGGTTCAGTGATTCTGCCGCCTCAGCCTCCCGAGTAGCTGGGATTATAGGTGCGTGCTACCACGATGGACTAATTTTTGTATTTGTTTTAGTAGAGATGCAGTTTCACCATGTTGGTCGGGCTGGTCTTGAACTTCTAACCTTGTGATCCATCTACCTCGGCCTCCCAAAGTTCTGGGATTACAGGCATGAGCCACTGAGCCTAACCAATAAGTTGATTTTCAGTTTTGGAAAAGTTTAGGGTAGGTATTTACTGATGGGAAAATGGGGAGAGGTGATTCAGGTGTCTAGGCTTCTTCCTTTTTTTCTTTTTTTTGAGACAGATCTGGCTGCCTCCCAGACTAGAGGGCAATGGTGGGATCTTGGCTCACTGCAACCTCTGGGATTAAAGGTGTGTGCCACCACGCCTGGCTGATTTTTTTATTTTCTGTGGAGACGGAGCTTTGCCATGTTGCCCAGGTCTCAAACTCTTGACCGCAAATGATCGACTCACTTTGGTCTCCCAAGGTGCTGGGATTACAGGCGTGAGCCACTGTGCCCGACGTTTTCCATCTTTTGATTCTGTTGTGTTCATTACATGCTTTCAAGGTTGCTGGGCTTGTCTCCATCAAGCCATTAGAAGGGGAAAGAGCATGGGGGGATTGCATATAGCAGGTTCCTCTGGGCTAGGCCTGGAGTGGCACGTGTCTGACATACTCCTCTCATTCCACTGGCTAGAACTCAGTCAATGATCATACTGAGCTGTAGCGGGAGCTGGGGAATATGGTGTGAATCCAGGAAGAAAAAGAAGGCAGACATAGTGGCCCATGCCTGTAATCCTAGCACTTTAGGAGGCCAAGGTTGGTGGTTCGCTGGAGCCCAGGAGTTCAAGACTAGGCTAGGAAACATGATAAAACCCCTTCTCTGGGAAAAAAAAAAAAAAAAAAAAAAAAATTAGCTAGGTGTGGTGGTGTCTGCCTGTAGTCCCAGCTACTTGGGAGGCTGAGGTGGGACGATGGCTGGAGTGGGGGAGGTCAAGGCTGCAATGAGCCATGTGTGCATCACTGCAGTTCAACCTGGGCAACAGAGCGAGACTTGGTCTCAAAAAAAAAAAAAAAAAAAAGTCTTGGTGAACAGCCAGCCACCCTCTCTATATGTCTTCGCCTCTATCCTGGCTTTGCTTACTGCATTCTTGTTTCTGTGTAGAAAGCACAGTAGAGTCTGTTTCTTCACTCTTTCAGTTGAAGCTGTCTTTTTTTTTTTTTTTTTAGACGGAGTTTTGCTCTTGTTACCCAGGCTGGAGTGCAATGGTGAGATCTCGGCTCACTGCAACCTCCGCCTCCTGGGTTCAGGCAATTCTCCTGCCTCAGCCTCCTGAGTAGCTGGGATTACAGGCACGTGCCACCATGCCCAGCTAATTTTTGTAATTTTAGTAGAGATGGGGTTTCACCATGTTGACCAGGATGGTCTCAATCTCTTGACCTTGTGATCCATCCGCCTCGGCCTCCCAAAGTGCTGGGATTACAGGAGTGAGCCACCGCACCCGGCTGAAGCTGTCTTATTGTAGCTCAAAAATCATGATTTTTTTTCCTCTGATGAAATTAATTATACCTGTTCATTAAATAAACTTTGTAGAGGCCCGAGAAAACACAAAAGATAAAAATTATCAATTGAGATAATTGTTCTGAGCCCCTGTTATAGGTCCCTTCAATTTAAGAATTTGTAAGCACTTAGAAATGATAAAATGTCCCTAATTCTTACTCTGTCCTGGCTTGCAAACTCCAAACCTCTTAAGAGGGAGGAAACCACAGCCTGGCCATTTTGCTTTTTCCTCACAAAGATACACAGGGCTATCTTGAGGCGCTGTCTTGAGGCTTTATTCTTTAGGTATTTTCTTTTCTTTCTTTTTTTTTTTTTTTTTTTTTTTTTTGAGACGGAGTTTCACTCTTGTTACCCAGGCTGGAGTGCAATGGCGCGATCTCGGCTCACCGCAACCTCCGTCTCCTGGGTTCAGGCAATTCTCCTGCCTCAGCCTCCTGAGTAGCTGGGATTACAGGCACGCGCCACCATGCCCAGCTAATTTTTTGTAATTTTAGTAGAGACGGGGTTTCACCATGTTGACCAGGATGGTTTCGATCTCTTGACCTCGTCATCCACCCACCTTGGCCTCCCAAAGTGCTGGGATTACAGGCTTGAGCCACCGCGCCTGGCTCTTTAGGTATTTTCAAAGTGAACTTACACATGTGAGTCTCCACTTCTCCTTAGTAAACAGAGTCCATATGGGGCTGGCAAACTTAATAGTTTATTAGAATGGCTAGAGTAACATTTTAAGCTTATGATTTATTTCCTACTCAGTTATTAGGATTCTTAAACGTAGCCCAATTTTCTGGTAAAGAATACTAAGAAAAAGTGTTTGGAACTGACCCATGATAAAAACTTGCTTACTTGAAGTTTGCAGGTGATATAGACATGAGTACATGACTGGTGTTCAGCTGTTTGGGTGGACGCGTTTTCCCCTGCTTACCTGTGTTGCTGATGCTGGTCAGCAGTGGAGAAAACTGAGATTAGATGCTGCTAATCTCAGATGGGAGGAGAATTTCTTAGGAGGAAGGACATTTCTTCAGTTATCAGCTCCAGATTCAAGGATACAGAACCTTCTGGTTTTTCTTTAAATTGGTAAGGTTTCAGCCTGACTAACATCAGAATTCCTGTTTGTGAGGTCATCATAACCTCACAGCCAGGTTGTTCAAAATGTCTGGGCAGCTTCTGGCAGGATATGAATTGATGCCTGCCCCAATTCTACAGACACCATGAGGTACTATTTTCATATTCTAGATTGGTGTTGACTGTCTTCAACTTCCTATAGATAAAAAGTAAAGACATTGACCCCAGGCCTTCTTTATTTTGCTGAAAGAGATTGTGTAATGATGAAAAAATCATTGAGAATATCCTCTGGCAGGACTTTTAAAGGCAGAAAACTCCATAGTTGAGTTGAAAGTGTTTTCACTGTGTGTATGAGGTGAGTAAGTGGCTCTGTTTACTATAGAATTTACTATCAGTTTTCCCTGAAAATAAACATACTGTTTTTTCTTCTGTGAAAATACATCTACAATGCCAGGCAAGTAACATTTTGTAATGATCAGACTGGTTGTTAGTGGTATAAATTCTTTATGAGCCAGAGGTCTGAATTCAGATGCATCATAATCCAGAAGTTGTCACCATCTGTTGTTGATTATTTTTCCTTGTGCTCTTTGTACCTGTTTCAGTTGGAGTTGGAAGAAAAGGTGTTGGTTTATACAAATATTCAGAAACCTAGTCTCTGAGAGTTAATATTAACTTTCTTTTTTTTTTTTTGAGATGGAGTTTTGCTCTTGTTACCCAGGCTGGAGTGCAATGGCGCGATCTCGGCTCACCGCAACCTCTGCCTCCTGGGTTCAGGCAATTCTCCTGCCTCAGCCTCCTGAGTAGCTGGGATTACAGGCACTTGCCACCATGCCCAGCCAACTTTTTGTATTTTTAGTAGAGATGGGGTTTCACCATGTTGACCAGGATGGTCTCGATCTCTTGACGTCATGATCCACCCGCCTCGGCCTCCCAAAGTGCTGGGATTACAGGCGTGAGCCACTGGGCCCGGCCTAATATTAACTTTTTAAAGAATTGTTCTTTTTCTTTCTTTCTTTCTTTTTGAGATGAAGTCTTGCTCTCTTGTCTAGGCTGGAGTACAGTGGTGCTATCTCGGCTCACTGCAACCTCTACCTCCTGGGTTCAAGTGATTCTCGTGTGTCAGCCTCCTGAGTAGCTGGGATTACAGGCATGGGCTACCATACCCAGCTAATTTTTGTATTTTTAGTAGAGATGGGGTTTCACTGTGTTGGCCAGGATGGTCTTGATCTCCTGACCTTTTGATCCATGCACCTTGGCCTCCCAAAGTGCTGGGATTACAGGCATGAGCCACTGCTCTCGGCCTAAAGGACTGTCTTTCAAGTATATAAAAACTTGGAAAACCCTGTGTTTCTGTGTGCTGGGTGCAAGCACTTGGTAAATTGTCTCTTTCCATCTTTTTTTTTTTTTTTTTTTTTTTTGAGACAGAGTTTCGCTCTTGTTACCCAGGCTGGAGTGCAATGGCGCAATCTCGGCTCACCGCAACCTCCGCCTCCTGGGTTCAAGCAATTCTCCTGCCTCAGCCTCCCAAGTAGCTGGGATTACAGGCACGCACCACCATGCCCAGCTAATTTTTTGTATTTTTAGTAGAGACGGGGTTTCACCATGTTGACCAGGATGGTCTTGATCTCCCAACCTCGTGATTCACCCGCCTCGGCCTCCCAAAGTGCTGGGATTACAGGCTTGAGCCACCGCGCCCGGCCTTTTTTTTTAAGAGCGTCTCACTCTGTTGCTCAGGCTAGAGTGCTGTGGCACAGTATCGGCTCACTGCAACCTCCACTTCCTGGATTCAGCGATTCTCTTGCCTCAGCCTTTGTAGTAACTGGGATTACAGGCACATAACACCACATCTAGCTAATTTTTTTGCATTTTTGGTAGGGACAGGATTTTACCATGTTGGCCAGGGTGGTCTTGAACTCCTGACCTCAGGTAATCCTCTCACTTTGGCCTCCCAAAGTGTTGGGATTACAGGTGTAAGCCACTGTGCGTGGCCCGTTTTCATTTTTTTTTCTTTTGCTACCACTACTGTTCCAGCAAAATCTTTTTTCTTTTCTTTTCTTTCTTTCTTTTTTTTTTTTTTTTTTTTTTTGAGACGGAGTCTCACTCAGTTGCTCAGGCTGGAGTGCAGTGGCACGATCTCAGCTCACTGCAACCTCCACCTCCCAGGTTCAAGTGATTCTTCTGCCTCAGCCTCCCAAGTAGCTGGGATTACAGGCACCTGCCACCATGCCCAGCTAATTTGTTTTGTAATTTTTAGTAGAGGCGAGGTTTCACCATGTTGGCTAGGCTGGTCTCGAACTCCTGACATCAGGTGATCTGCCCGCCTCGGCCTCCCAAAGTGCTGGGATTACAGGTGTGAGCCATCATGCCCAGCCTCCCTTTTCATTTTTTACTTAAGTAATGCTGTATGTAAACAATAGAAGTTTTTTCCAGGTTTGACTGTGAATTTAAGTGGAGACATTATGTGCCCTTTCAAATGTCTCTCTTTAACTGGGATGTCTTTAAGACATTTGTAGAAATGAGCCATACTGTACACATAGGTTGTAAGAACTTGAAATTGCCAGTCTGGCTGGGCATGGTGGCATATGCCTGTAATCCCAGCTACTTGGGAGACTGAGACAGGAGAATCGCTTGAACCCAGGAGATGGAGGTTGCTGTGAGCCAAGATCATGCCGCTGTACTCCAGCCCAGGCAACAGAGCAAGACTCCATCTCAAAAAAAAAAGATTGCCAATCTGCCGTGAATTTTAGCCACAGAGGCAATATTTAACTGCTTTAGATCAATTTTCATTATTAAAAACATTTCTGGCCGGGTGTGGTGGCTCACACCTATAATCCCAGCACTTGGGGAGGCCGAGGCGGGTGGATCACTTGAGGTCAGGAGTTCAAGACCAGCCTGGCCAACATGATAAAACTTCATCTCTACTAAAAATAGGAAAATTAGCCGGGGGCGGCGTGTACCTGTAGTCCCAGTTACTCGAGAGGCTTAGCCAGGAGGATTGCTTGAGCCTGGGAGGTGAAGGTTGTAGTGAACTGAGAGTAGGCCACTGTGCCCTAGCCTAACACTTTATAAACAATGCTCACTAAATGAAATGAATGAGAAAAATAATCTCAAGTATTTAAATGACTCTACAAATCAGCTGAGGTATATCCAGTACCAAAACAAAATTACACTTGTTGCTTGCTACAGATAACAGGAAAGTATACAACAGACATGTAAGCCCAAAGAATTTATAATGGGCCAGGCACAGTGGCTCACACTTGTAATCTCAGTACTTTGGGAGGCCAGAGTGGGCCAATCAATTGAGGTCAGGAGTTTGAGAACAACCTGGCCAACATGGTGAAACCCTGTCTACTGAAAATACAAAAATTAGCCGGGCATGGTGGTGTGTGCCTGTAGTCCCTTGCATTGAGCTGAGATAGAGCCACGCACTCCAGCCAGGGCAGCAGAATGAGATCCTGTTTCAAAAAAAAAAAAAATTCATAATGTAGTAGAGGAGTGATACAGTTTGGATATTTGTCTCCTGCTAAATCTCATGTTGAACTGTAAACCCCAGAGCTGGAAATGGGGCCTAGAGGAAGGTGTTTGGATCATGGGGACAGATCCCTCATGGCTTGGTGCTATCTTTGTGACAGTCAGTTCTTGCAGGTGCTGTCTTTGTGATAGTAAGTTCTTGCAGGATGGGTCATTTAAGAGTGTGTGGCACTTCCTCTCCCCAACTCTCTTTCCTGCTCCTGTTCTCGCCATGTGAAGCACCCGTTCCCCCCTTTGCCTTCCACCACGATTAGAAGCTTCCTGAGGCCTCCCCAGAAACACATGCTGTTCTTCCTCTATAGCCTGCACAACTGTGAGCCAATTCAATCTCTTTTCTAATAAATTACCCAGTCTCATACATATATCGCTTGGACCTGGGAGTCGGAGGTTGCAGTGAGCTGAGATCGTACCACTGCACTCCAGCCTGGGCTACAGAGCAAGACTCTGTATCAAAAAGAGAGAAAAATTACCATCAACTCCCTTGTTACCCTTCCATTTTTAACTTAGCTGGCAAATTTTGATTATGGTTGAATTGAGGTATCTTTTTTGTGCCTGTGCCTGAACAGAAAAGCAATACGAGAGAGAGAGAGAGAGAGAGAGAGAAGCTGAGAAGAATGGTTTAACTTTATTATTTGTTTATTTATTTATTTATTTTATTTAATTTATTTATTTATTTATTTATTTATTTTTTTTTTTTGAGACGGAGTTTCGCTCTTGTTACCCAGGCTGGAGTGCAATGGCGCGATCTCGGCTCACTGCAACCTCCGCCTCCTGGGCTCAGGCAATTCTCCTGCCTCAGCCTCCTAAGTAGCTGGGATTACAGGCACACGCCACCATGCCCAGCTAATTTTTTGCACCTTTAGTAGAGACGGGGTTTCACCATGTTGACCAGGATGGTCTCGATCTCTCGACCTCGTGATCCACCCGCCTCGGCCTCCCAAAGTGCTGGGATTACAGGCTTGAGCCACCGCGCCCGGCTATTTATTTATTTTTGAGACAGAGTTTCGCTCTTGTTACCCAGGCTGGAGTGCAATGGCGCGATCTCGGCTCACCGCAACCTCCGCCTCCTGGGTTCAGGCAATTCTCCTGCCTCAGCCTCCTGAGTAGCTGGGATTACAGGCACATGCAACCATGCCCAGCTAATTTTTTGTATTTTTAGTAGAGACAGGGTTTTACCATATTGACCAGGATGGTCTCGATCTCTTGACCTTGTGATACACCCGCCTCGGCCTCCCAAAGTGCTGGGATTACAGGCTTGAGCCACCACGCCCGGCTTATTTTTTAATTTTATTCTTTTAGATGGCATTTCACTCTGTCGCACAGGCTGGAGTGCAGTGGCGCAATCCTGTCTCACTGTAACCTCCGCATCCTGGGTTCAAGTGATTTTCCTGCCTCAGCCTCCCAGGTAGATGGGATTACAGGCGCCTGCTAGCACGCTCAGCTGATTTTTTATGTTTTTAGTAGAGATGGAATTTCACCATGTTGGCCAGGCTGGTCTTGAACTCCTGACCTCAGGTGATCCACCTGCCTTGGCCTACCAAAGTGCTGGGATTACAGGGATGAGCCACTGTGCCTGGCCCTTGAGTGCCACCACTTCTTTAATTGAATGACCTTTGGAAGGTCTCTTAGCCTTTTAAATCCTCATTCTATTTATTCCTGATTGGGCATAATGGTCATTGCACACCTACCTTCACAGCTAAAAGCAGAGACACAGGTAGTTTTGAATTTGTGCTGTGTGAACTCTTTATGCCATACATATGTAGGTCATTCTCGTAGTGCCAGTACTGATGTTTTTCATCTTGATGTGTGATAGCTCCTAAGTTTGAATATTAAATTTAGTGAAAAGAGATGAACTTTGGAATCACAATACCTATGTTCACGTCTCTGCCACTGAGCCAAGTGACCTTAGGAGACAGGTGATTAACAAATGAGGAAACACATCTGTTAATTTCTTAATTTCTGCGACATTTCTTCATTTGTAAACAAGAGTTAATAATAGTGGCTAATTCATAGCATTGTAATGCTCAAATGGGATAGTAATTCAGATAAAAATTATTTCTGAGTTTTTTTTTTTTTTTTTTTGAGACAGAGTTTTGCTTTTGTTACCCAGGTTGGAGTGCAATGGCACGATCTCGGCTCACCGCAACCTCCACCTCCTGGGTTCAGGCAATTCTCCTGCCTCAGCCTCCTGAGTAGCTGGGATTACAGGCACGCGCCACCACGCCCAGCTAACTTTTTGTATTTTTAGTAGAGACAGGGTTTCACCATGTTGACCAGGATGGTGTCGATCTCCTGACCTCGTGATCCACCCGCCTTGGCCTCCCAAAGTGCTGGGATTACAGGCGTGAGCCACCGAACCCGGCCTATTTCTGAGTTATAATGTTCTATATGTTATGGTCCTTACGTGTTGGGAGGGTGGGAGAGAAGGGTAGTTCGTCTTATTTTAGGTCCAGATCTCCTGATTCATTGAGCACAGGTGTCAAAAATTCAAATTTGCCCAGCTTATCAGTGAGGCAAGGATGTCTTTTTTTTTTTTTTGCTTGTTTTTTGGAATTGATTAGTTTCAATGTGACATTCACTGACCTTGAAATATTATACAGAGATATTGCTTCTTGGTCATTACATGTTGTGGGCACCATGACAAAGACTTTGATCTTTTGTTTTTCATTGAATTGATTTTTTGAAGCAAGCCTGACATGCCAGTTATTAATGATACATGAAAAACAACTATAAATTGGAAGATTAAAAAAACCAACATTGGTGGTGTTGCTGCTGATTCTTTTGTTGACACAGACTAGATTTTTCTCCTTCTTTAAATCTTGATCATAAGGCCGGTACGGTGGCTCATGCCTGTAATCCCAGCACTTTGGGAGGCTGAGGTGGGTGGATCACAAGGTCAAGAGATCAAGACCATCTTGGTCAACATGGTGAAACCCCGTCTCTACTAAAAATACAAAAATTAGCTGGGCTTGGTGGTGCGTGCCTGTAATCCCAGCTGCTCAGGAGGCTGAGGCAGGAGAATTGCCTGAACCCAGGAGGTGGAGGTTGCGGTAAGCCGAGATCGCGCCATTGCACTCCAGCCTGGTTAACAAGAGCAAAACTCCGTCTCAAAAAAACAAAAACAAAAACAAAAAAATCTTGATCATAGTTCTCTACATTAGATTCAAGGAACACAGATGGACCGACAACCAGAGGCATGAGGACTGGTGGATAGCAGAGTCCTAGACAGAGTTTAGGATTAGGCTTCGGTTTGTAATAACCACATGCTTCTGTGTTTTAGGCTGAGGCTTGCAGATGGTCAGATTTTTGTGAGTTTATGATACTGAGCTGCAGGATTTGAAAGCTCCCTAGTTATGTATTGTTGTTTTCGAAATTCCTCTTTCAGGAGTGCTTGACCTAAGCCCAGCAGTTCCCTGTTTTGCCCAAGTGAAATAGTTTAAGGAGCATTTTGTTTTTCATTTTGTCACCATAAAAGGTTTTCCAGGACACTGTGCCTGTTCCATCTGTTCTCTGTCTGTTCTACCTGGCCCTTGTCACTCTATGATGTTGGCCCAGGGTGAAGAGTCGGGAAGGCCCCAGGGAATTTCTACACTTAGACTGTCCCCATCGTTCTCAAATTCTGTGGGCATAGGCATGGCCTTTGTTGGTCAAGTCCAAAGGAGACTTGGCCAATCCCTTCTGTCTCTTTAAGGCAGCAGCAGGAACAAATAACTCTGCTTGAAATTCGCAAGCTGTGGGATGAGAGTCTGACAGCAAAGCAGATAGTTTCAAACCTGACTCTGAATCAGAACTACGGCCTTAGAATAGGAACTCCTACCCAGACCCCTCTTTGCCTCATCACTGATGGCAGTGGTGATAGCAGTGAGGAACATGGGAATTTTATATTCATAATCAGGATAGTGACTTCTGTCTTCAAGTAAATACCAGTTCTTACTCTGTCTGTCAGAATCTTTATTTTTTGAGACATAGTCTTGCTCTGTCACCCAGGCTGGAGTGCAGTGGGTGATCTTGGCTCACTGCAGCCATTGCCTCCTGGGTTCAACCAATTCTGACTCAGCCACCAAAGTAGCTGGGATTAAAGGTGCATGCCACCATGCCCAGCCTCTGCCTCTGTTTTCACATGGCCTTCTCTTCTGTGTGTTCTTGTCTTCTCTTTTTTCTTTTTTGAGACAGTGTCTTGCTCAGTTGCCCAGGCTGGAGTGTAGTGGTATGATCTTGGCTTGCTACAACCTTCACCTTCTGGGATCAAGCAATTCTTGTGCCTTAGCCTCCTGAATAGCTGGGACTACAGGAGGCAGGTTCCACCACGCCTGGCTAATTTTTGTGTTTTTAGTAGAGACGAGGTTTTACCACGTTTGCCAGGCTGTTCTTGAACTCCTAACCTCAAGTGATCTGCCCACCTCAGCCTCCCAAAGTACTGCGATTATAGGCAAGAGCCACCACTCCTGGGCCTGTTTTCTTTTTATAGGGACACTTTTCATTGGGTTTTGGGCCTACCAAGGTAATCTAGGATGCCCTTTTCTCAAGATTCTTAATTAAATCTGCAAAGATGCTTTTTCCAACTAAGGTCACATTCACAGGTGCCAGGTGGCCATGTCTTTGGGGGAGGGCACTGTTCCATATGCTGCAACGGCCTTCGGGTACCTTTGTCATCCCTGGCCAGATTCTTTGCTAGTGCCTGGTGTTGGCTGTGAGGGACACAAGATGAGAATGTGAGGTTTGTGTTTCATCGTCCAAGCTCTGCTCGCAGAGAAAAATGCATAACAGCCATTTGACAGAGAGTCATTAAATGGCAGCATTTTTCTCTTTGAATTGTTCTGTTTTTAGGTATTTTATCTGAAAATATTCTTCTATATTCTAAAACCCGAAGGTTTTCTTCAACTCGCTTTACATGGAGGTGAAGGGAATATGACAGGATACTATTTTACCTTAGTCCAAAAGTCATAGATTCATATCTGGTCTTGAGTAAACCAGCAATATATTGTGTTTTTCTAGATAGAAGCAAGATAATTTTCCCTCATCACTTCCCAGATAGGGCTTTTTGTTATAGGGTTTTAATCTTCCTGTAGTGTTTAACATACTGTATATATAGTTTTATACTGTAAGTTGAATAATTCTGTGGATTTAAAAATATAACTAATACAGCATTGTTATAGTAAAACTTAAGCAATATAGAAATGAAAGTAAAGGCCGGGTGTGGTGACTCACGCCTGTAAATCCAAGCACTTTGGAGGCCAAGGTGGGCAGATCACCTGAGGTCGGGGGTTCAAGACCAGCCAGACCAACATGGTGAAACCCCGTTTTTTAAAAAAAATGAAAGTTAAAAACTAAAAGCTTTCGTTTCCCCCCGACATTGTTTGGTGCAGATTTTTCTGAATTCTGTTTTATGGATTGTGTGGGTTTTTGCACTGAGCTAAGAATATTAGATATATAAAACAAAGCTAATATTTTGTGTGTCTTAACTGCTTGTTTTTGTGTTTTTTGTTTGTTTCTTTTGAGTCAGGGTCTTGCTCTGTCACCCAGGCTGGAGTATAGTGGCGTGATCATGGCTCACTGCAGCCTCAAACTCCTGGGCTCATGAAATCCTTCTGCCTCAGCCTCCTGGTTAATTAAAAAAAATTTTTTTTTTTGTAGAGACAGGGTCTTGCTGTGTTGATCAGGCTGGTCTCCAACTCCTGGCCTCAGGCAATCCTCCTGCCTTAGCCTCTCAAAGTGCTGAGATTACAGGTGTGAGGAGTGGGTCATGGCACCTAGCTAACTGCTTCTCTTGAAGATAGTGTATTGTCTTGAAATCTATTTCAGCAGCATTTTCATGTTTGTAATAACCAGAGTCTTCTATGTTTCTAGGTTTAGTGTGGAGATGGATATTGTCAAAAGGAAAGCTTTAGTCTGTGAAAGTTACCTGTTGTTCCTGCTTTCTCCTATAGATTATAAAATCTTTTTATTTCTCTTTGCAGATTTAATCCGGAGACTGACTTTACTGTAGCACCCACAGTTGTATCAATGATTGGGGAAAGATAGTGGCAACAGGGAAAGGAGAAGCAGCTCTGACATTTAAAGAAAATGAGTATGCTAAAGCCAAGTGGGCTTAAGGCTCCCACCAAGATCCTGAAGCCTGGAAGCACAGCTCTGAAGACACCTACGGCTGGTAATACTTTCTGCATTTCCTTTGTGGCAAACAAATTATCCTATGTGGAAACTTCGATTTGATTTTTAATTTTTTTTTTTTTTTTTTTTTTTTTTGAGACGGAGTTTCACTCTTGTTACCCAGGCTGGAGTGCAATGGCGCGATCTCGGCTCACTGCAACCTCCGCCTCCTGGGCTCAGGCAATTCTCCTGCCTCAGCCTCCTGAGTAGCTGGGATTACAGGCACGCGCCACCACGCCCAGCTAGTTTTTTTGTATTTTTAGTAGAGACAGGGTTTCACATGTTGACCAGGATGGTCTCGATCTCTTGACCTCGTGATCCACCCACCTCGGCCTCCCAAAGTACTGGGATTACAGGCTTGAGCCACCGCGCCCAGCCTGATTTTTAATTTTAAAACATTACTTTATATACATTCATACTCTTGAAAATATTTGAAAGATTTTTTTTTTTTTTTTTTTTTTTTTTTTTTTTGAGATAGAGTCTCGCTCTGTTGCCCAGGCTAGAATACAATGGTGCGATCTTGGCTCACTGCAACCTCTGCCTCCTGGGTTCAACTGATTCTTCTGCCTCAGCCTCCCAAGTAGCTGAGATTACAGACACCCGCCAGCATACCCAGCTAATTTTTGTATTTTTAGTAGTGATGGGGTTTTACCATGTTAGCCAGGTTGGTCTCGAACTCCTGACCTCAAGTGATCTGCCTATCCCAGCCTCCCAAAGTTCTGGGATTATAGGTGTGAGCCACCACACCCAGCCTGAACGAATTTGTAATTAAAAGACATAAAATTTTATATGTGGAGAGCATAATGATTTTTTTCTAGGTTTTTTTGAGATGGAGTTTCACTTTTGTTGCCCAGGCTGCAGAGTAGCGGTGTGATCTCAGCTCACGGCAACCTCTGCCTCCTGGGTTTAAGTGATTCTTCTGCCTCAGCCTCCCAAGTAGCTGGGATTACAGGCATGTGCCATTATGCCCAGCTAATTTTGTATTCTTTTTTTTTTTTTTTGAGATGGAGTTTTGCTTTTGTTACCCAGGCTGGAGTGCAATGGTGCGATCTCAGCTCACCGCAACCTCCACCTCCTGGGTTCAGGCAATTCTCCTGCATCAGCCTCCTGAGTAGCTGGGATTACAGGCACACGCCACCATGCCCAGCTAATTTTTTGTATTTTTAGTAGAGACGGGGTTTCACCGTGTTGACCAGGATGGTCTTGATCTCTTGACCTCGTGATCCACCCGCCTCGGCCTCCCAAAGTGCTGGGATTACAGGCATGAGCCACCGTGCCTGGCTAATTTTGTATTCTTAGTAGAGACGGAGATTCTTCATGTTGGTCAGGCTGGTCTTGAACTTCTGACCTCAGGTGATCCGCCGGCCTCGGCCTCCCAAAGTGCTGGGATTATAGGCATGAGGCCCCACACCTGGCCTTTTTTTTTTTAAGACAGTGTCTTGCTCTGTCATTCAGGCTGTAGTGTAGTGGCGTGATCTTGGCTCACTGCAACCTCCACTTCCCAGGTTCAAGTGATTCTCCTGCCTCACCTCCCTAGCAGCTGGGATTAAAGGCACCTGCCACCATGCCTGGCTAATTTTGTGCTTTTTAGTAGGAATGGGGTTTCATCATGTTGGCTGGCCTGGTCTTAAACTCCAGACCTCAAATGATCTGCTCATCTCAGCCTCCCAAAGTACTGGGATTACAAGTGTGAGCCACTGTCCCTGGCCAAATGATCCTTGTTTTTGTCAGCTTCAACTGACTCCTTAATTGTGGAGTAGTGGTGCTTAGTGAATCTGAATGAGTATTATGCTCATGATGTGCAGGGTGGTGGCTAGGAAAAAGACTGGAATTTCTTGAAGGTCGATGGTCCGCACAGTTGAAGATTCTACATGGTTCTCTTGGTTCCCTTTGTGTGTGTGTGGAGGTGGCTGTGGCCCTTAGATGACCTTCTTCAGCTCATTATACAGGATCAACACGAAGGTGCCCCGCATGCCCCAGAATGAAATAATAAAATCAGGCCAATTATGAATATAGGCCTGGAAAAATGACTGATTTTATTTTTTTCTTGTTTTAACTTTTTCTAATCTTAATTGCAAGTAAAGAAATAAACCTCAACCACCAGCTCACTGAGTTTAGCAGCATTGAAGATGGTGGTGAAGGATCAAGTATTCTTGGCCTCCTAGTTTAAAATAAAACAACACAAAACAAAAACACTTGGGTTAGGCATGGTGGTTCATGCCTGTAATCCCAGCACTTTGGGAGGCCACGGCAGGCGGATCACCTGAGGTCAAGAGTTTGAGACCAGCCTGGCCAATGTAGTGAGACACCCCATCTCTACTAAAAATACAAAAACTAGCCAGGTATGGTGGTACACATCTGTAATCCCACCTATTCAGGAGGCTGAGACGTAAGAATCACTTGTATCCGGGAGGTGGAGGTTACAGTGAGCCGAGATCACACCACTGCACTCCAGCCTGGCTGACAGAGCGAGACTCTGTCTCAAAAAACAAAAAACAACACTTAAGACTAGAACACCTCTCTAAGAGTTGTAAGCTACTCCTGTGGGCTGTTGGCTTTCTCTAGGTTTTCTTTAAGTTAGAGGTTGTCTGTTTGAATATTAAATTGAATCTCTTCTGATCTTCTGTTTTTAGCTGTAGCTCCAGTAGAAAAAACAATATCCAGTGAAAAAGCATCAAGCACACCATCATCTGAGACTCAAGAAGAATTTATGGATGACTTTCGAGTTGGGGAGCGAGTTTGGGTGAATGGCAATAAGCCTGGATTTATCCAGTTTCTTGGAGAAACCCAGTTTGCACCAGGCCAGTGGGCTGGAATTGTTTTAGATGAACCCATAGGCAAGAATGATGGTTCGGTGGCCGGAGTTCGGTATTTCCAGTGTGAACCTTTAAAGGGCATATTTACCCGACCTTCAAAGTTAACAAGGAAGGTGCAAGCAGAAGATGAAGCTAATGGCTTGCAGACAACTTCCACTTCCCGAGCTACTTCACCTCTATCCACTTCTGCAGCCAGCATGGTGTCTTCCTTCCCGGCCACCCCCTCAAACGTCCCTCAAAAACCATCACAGCCAGCAGCAAAGGAACCTTCAGCTATGCCTCCAATTAGCAACCTTACAAAAACTGCCAGCGAATCTATCTCCAACCTTTCAGAGGCTGGCTCAATTAAGAAAGGAGAAAGAGAGCTCAAAATTGGAGACAGAGTATTGGTGAGTAGAGAAATGTTCTTGTCTGGCACAGTGGCTCACGCCTGTAATCCCAGCACTCTGGGAGGCTAAGTGGGGTGGATCACGAGGTCAGGAGTTCAAGACCAGCCTGGCCAACATGGTGAAACCCTGTCTCTACTAAAAATACAAAAATTAGCTGGGCGTGGTGGCTTATGCCTATAATCTCAGTTACTCGGGAGGCTGAGGCAGAGAATTGCTTGAACCCGGGAGGTAGAGGTTGCAGTGAGCTGAGATCATGCCACCACACTCCAACCTGCGAGACAGAGCAAGATTCTGTCTTAAAAAAAAAAAAAAACTTCTGGCCTTCTAAGGAAATAAAGGAAAAAAAAGAAAAATACAGAAATACACACATATGATACTCCTTGGCTCACGGTCTGTTCTGGAGGGATGACCACTCTTAAAAATTAATCAGTTCAGTTTGTGGGTAACTATGCAACAAATTAGAAACTGGCTGTGAAGTTTGTGTCTAGAAAGAGCATAGGTTTGCAGTGTTCTACTCTGGTTGTATCTACCAGTTTAGCTAAAAGAATATTGAGTTTGTAATTTGTAAATATTTACTTTTATTATTAAAATTTTTCTTAATATTACATAACTCCTGTTGGGGACTCGATCTCCAGTCTCCATATGACAGGCAGAAACACTCATCACTATACTAACAAGGAACTTGTAAATATTAAGGTAATTGTGGCCAGGTGCGGTGGTTCATGCTGGTTATCCCAGTATTTTGGGAGGCTAAGATGGGAGGATCACTTGAACCTGGGCGACAAAATGAAACCTGTCTCTATAAAAAATAAAATAATAGACCAGGTGTGGTGGCTCACACCTGTGATTGTAGCACTTTGGGAGGCCCAGCGGGCAGATCACTTGAGGTCAGGAGTTCAAGACCAGCCTGGTCAACATGGCAACAACCCACTTCTACTAAAAATACAAAAATTAGCCAGGCATGTGGCAGGTGCCTGTAATCCAAGCTACTGGGGAGGCTGAGGCAGGAGAACAGCTTGAACCCAGGAGGTGGAGGTTGCAGTGAGCTGAGATCATGCCACTACACTCCAACCTGGGAGACAGAGCAAGACTATATCTCAAAAAAATAAAATAGTCTGGGCGAAGTAGCTCATGCCTGTAATCCCAGCACTTTGGAAGGCTGAGGTGAGTGGATCACCTGACGTTGAGAGTTCAAGACCAATCCGACCAACATGGTGAAACACCGTCTCTACTAAAAATACAAAAATTGCCAGGTGTAGTGGCACATGCCTGTAATCCCAGCTACTCAGGAGGCTGAGACAGGAATCACTTGAACCCGGGAGGCAGAGATTGCTGTGAGCCAAGATCGTGCCATTGCACTCCAGCCTGGGGAATAAAAGCAAGACTCCAACTCAAAAAAGTAAAATAAAATAAAATAAAATAAAATAAAATAAAATAATTAGCTGGATATGGTGTCACATGCCTGTGCCTATAGTCCCAGCTACTCAAGAGGCTGAGCCTGGGAGATGGAAGCTGCAGGGAACTATGATTATGCCACAGCTATCCAGCAAGACCCTGTCTCCAAAAAAAAAAAAAAAAAAAAAAAAGGACCTGTATTGATAAAATAAGCTCAGAAGTGAACTTAAATGTGTTTATAAAAATTTGATTTTTTTTTTACCTTCTAGTTTTTAATTTTTGGTTTAATGAAATTATGTGAGTGTGTGTAAGATCCTACTACTTTAAATGTCTTGGAAAACTCAAGGTGTCAGAGGATGTTACTTAAGAATTTCCCGGCCGGGCGCGGTGGCTCAAGCCTGTAATCCCAGCACTTTGGGAGGCCGAGGCGGGTGGATCACGAGGTCGGGAGATCGAGACCATCCTGGTCAACGTGGTGAAACCCCGTCTCTACTAAAAATACAAAAAATTAGCTGGGCATGGTGGCATGTGCCTGTAGTCCCAGCTACTCAGGAGGCTGAGGCAGGAGAATTGCTTGAACCCAGGAGGTGGAGGTTGCGGTGAGCCGAGATCGTGCCATTGCACTCCAGCCTGGGTAACAAGAGTGACACTCAAAAAAAAAAAAAAGAATTTCCCAGCTAAGGATGGGAACAGTGGCTCACGTCTGTAATCCTAACAGTTTGGGAAGCTGAGGCAGGCAGATCACCTAAGGTCAGGAGTTCAAGACCCGCCTGGCCAACATGATGAAACCCTGTCTCTACTAAAAATACAAAAATTAGCTGAATGTGGTGGTGGCCACCTGTAATCTTACCTACTTGGGAGGCTGAGGCAGGAGAATTGCTTGAACATAGGAGGCAGAAGTTGCAGTAAGCCGAGGCCTCTCTACTACACTCTATCTAGCCTGGGCAACAGAGCAACAGAGCGAGACTTTGTCTCAAAAAAAAATTTCTGGGCCTTTCAGATGGTCAGGTTTCAATTTTGGAAGGAAACGTACAGTAGTTACTGTTTGACTAATAAGTGGAAATGCAAGGTATAAGGTCTACGCGCTCTACATTCTAGAACCTCTGAATTTAGTAATTGTTTTTTTTTTAAAGGGAACCGTGTAGCATAGTGCTAAGAACACAAGCTGAGTTCCTGTTTTGGCTTTGTGAACACAGTAAGATGTTTAACAACTTAGTCTCCTGACCTCTATAAGTGAGGCTAAAATTCTGCATTTTGACTATATTTGATATTTCCAGGATGTGATGTCAGGTTCTTGAACAAATTTGACTGACACTCAGCTGTTCTGTTTCAACATGGTTGTCTCCATGCCTTGGATTGCATGTTCTGTGCTGAATTTTTAGCTCATGACCATGTATGAGGAAGTGACTTGTCAGCTTTTTTTTTTTTTTTTTTGAGACGGAGTTTCGCTCTTGTTACCCAGGCTGGAGTGCAATGGCGCCATCTCGGCTCACCGCAACCTCCGCCTCTTGGGTTCAGGCAATTCTCCTGCCTCAGCCTCCTGAGTAGCTGGGATTACAGGCATGCGCCACCATGCCCAGCTAATTTTTGTATTTTTAGTAGAGACAGGGTTTCACCATGTTGACCAGGATGGTCTCGATCTCTTGACCTTGTGATCCACCCGCCTCGGCCTCCCAAAGTGCTGGGATTACAGGCTTGAGCCACCACGCCCGGCCTTTGTCAGCTTTTTATATTTGAACTGACAAGCTTCATCTTTCTGTGAGCTACTCCCAGGGCCCTTATACTAAGAATCTTAAAGCAAATTTTTCTTGTTCTCAACACTTTTTATACAGGTCTTTTTGATACTGTGAAAGGGGAAATATATCTTCCTGAGAATTAAAAAATATATATTTATTTATAAGGTTTATTTTGCTTGTGTTTGAACCTTAAATAACTATAATTTATCCACTATGTGCTTTTTTTATGTCTGCATTTGTTGAACACTGTTTTTGTGAGGTTTGTCTATAACGTGTAGATTTGAAACACACACATAGTGGGTTCTTATTTTATATAGACCATTTTTCTTTTTTTTTTGAAATGGAGTTTCGCTCTTGTTACCCAGGCTGGAGTGCAATGGCGCGATCTCGGCTCATCGCAACCTCCGCTTCCCGGGCTCAGGCAATTCTCCTGCCTCAGCCTCCTGAGTAGCTGGGATTACAGGCACACACCACCATGCCCAGCTAATTTTTTTGTATTTTTAGTAGAGACGGGGTTTCACCATGTTGACCAGGATGGTCTCGATCTCTTGACCTTGTGATCCACCCGCCTCGGCCTCCCAAAGTGCTGGGATTACAGGCTTGAGCCACCACGCCCGGCCTTTGTCAGCTTTTTATATTTGAACTGACAAGCTTCATCTTTCTGTGAGCTACTCCCAGGGCCCTTATACTAAGAATCTTAAAGCAAATTTTTCTTGTTCTCAACACTTTTTATACAGGTCTTTTTGATACTGTGAAAGGGGAAATATATCTTCCTGAGAATTAAAAAATATATATTTATTTATAAGGTTTATTTTGCTTGTGTTTGAACCTTAAATAACTATAATTTATCCACTATGTGCTTTTTTTATGTCTGCATTTGTTGAACACTGTTTTTGTGAGGTTTGTCTATAACGTGTAGATTTGAAACACACACATAGTGGGTTCTTATTTTATATAGACCATTTTTCTTTTTTTTTTGAAATGGAGTTTCGCTCTTGTTACCCAGGCTGGAGTGCAATGGCGCGATCTCGGCTCATCGCAACCTCCGCTTCCCGGGCTCAGGCAATTCTCCTGCCTCAGCCTCCTGAGTAGCTGGGATTACAGGCACACACCACCATGCCCAGCTAATTTTTTTGTATTTTTAGTAGAGACGGGGTTTCACCATGTTGACCAGGATGGTCTCGATCTCTTGACCTTGTGATCCACCCGCCTCGGCCTCCCAAAGTGCTGGGATTACAGGCTTGAGCCACCACGCCCGGCCTTTGTCAGCTTTTTATATTTGAACTGACAAGCTTCATCTTTCTGTGAGCTACTCCCAGGGCCCTTATACTAAGAATCTTAAAGCAAATTTTTCTTGTTCTCAACACTTTTTATACAGGTCTTTTTGATACTGTGAAAGGGGAAATATATCTTCCTGAGAATTAAAAAATATATATTTATTTATAAGGTTTATTTTGCTTGTGTTTGAACCTTAAATAACTATAATTTATCCACTATGTGCTTTTTTTATGTCTGCATTTGTTGAACACTGTTTTTGTGAGGTTTGTCTATAACGTGTAGATTTGAAACACACACATAGTGGGTTCTTATTTTATATAGACCATTTTTCTTTTTTTTTTGAAATGGAGTTTCGCTCTTGTTACCCAGGCTGGAGTGCAATGGCGCGATCTCGGCTCATCGCAACCTCCGCTTCCCGGGCTCAGGCAATTCTCCTGCCTCAGCCTCCTGAGTAGCTGGGATTACAGGCACACACCACCATGCCCAGCTAATTTTTTTGTATTTTTAGTAGAGACGGGGTTTCACCATGTTGACCAGGATGGTCTCGATCTCTTGATCTTGTGATCCACCCGCCTCGGCCACCCAAAGTGCTGGGATTACAGGCGTGAGCCACTGCGCCCGGCAATATAGACCATTTTTCTAATACACTTTTGTAGATTGTAGCTGTAGATTTGGGGCATTTGTATGGAAGGAAATACAGGTCTTAATTTAAAACACTAAGCTGCTGTTTGGATGTACTATACCTAATTTAATCATATGCATGTAGATTGCACCCATTTTTCTCCTAGAAATTTGAGTCCAGGGATACAAATAATTTTTTTTTTTTTGAGACGGAGTTTCACTCTTGTTACCCAGGCTGGAGTGCAATGGCACGATCTCGGCTCACCGCAGCCTCCGCCTCCTGGGTTCAGGCAATTCTCCTGCCTCAGCCTCCTGAGTAGCTGGGATTACAGGCACGCACCACCACGCCCAGCTAATTTTTTGTATTTTTAGTAGAGACGGGGTTTCACCATGTTGACCAGGATGGTCTCGATCTCTTGACCTCGTGATCCGCCTGCCTCGGCCTCCCAAAGTGCTGGGATTACAGGCTTGAGCCACCGCGCCTGGCCTGGATATAAATAATTTAAAATCATTAGCAGGTATTGCCAAATTGCAATCTAAAAAGTCTTTATTTTTGTTTCTACAAACAGTATACAAGTATGTCCTTCCTGATTTTTTTTTTTTTTTTTTTTTGAGATGGAGTCTCGCTCTGTCACCAGGCTGGAGTACAGTGGTGAGATCTCGGCTCACTGCAACCTTTGCCTCCCAGGTTCAAGCAATTGGCCTGCCTCAGCTTCCCAAGTAGCTGGGACTACAGGTGCATGCGACCATGCCCAGCTAATCTTTGTATTTTTAGTAGAAATGGGGTTTTACCATGTTGGCCAGGATGGTCTTAATCTCTTGACCTCATGCCTGCCTCGGCCTCACAAAGTGCTGGGATTACAGTCATGAGCCATCGAGCCCAGCCATTTTACTGGTGCTTTTTTCCCCCACCTTGTTAAGTTAGTTAAAATTCTTTTTTTAGATTCATTTAACATATTAACTTTTTTTTTTTTTTGAGATGGAGTCTTGCTCTGTCCCCCAGGCTGGAGTCTGGTGGCACAATCTTGGCTCACTGCAACCTCTGCCTCCCTGCAACCTCTGCCTCCCAGGTTCAAGTGATTCTTGTTCCTCAACCTCTGGAGTGGCTGGGACTACAGGCACGTGCCACTGCACTCGGTTAATTCTTTGTATTTTTAGTAGAGATGGAATTTTGCAATGTTGCCAAGGCTGCTCTTGAACTCCTGAGCTCAGGCAATCCACCCACCTCTGCCTCCCAAAGTGCTAGGATTACAGGTGTGAGCCACACTGCCTGGCCCTTATTTACTTTTTTTTTGAGATGGAGTTTCGCTCCTTACCTAGGCTGGAGTGCAATGGCGCGATCTCGGCTCACCGCAACCTCCGCCTCCTGGGTTCAGGCAATTCTCCTGCCTCAGCCTCCTGAGTAACTGGGATTACAGGCACGTGCCACCATGCTCAGCTAATTTTTTGTATTTTTAGTAGAGACAGGGTTTCACCATGTTGACCAGGATGGTTTTGATCTCTTGACCTTGTGATCCACCCGCCTCGGCCTCCCAAAGTGCTGGGATTACAGACGTGAGCCACCGCACCCCGCCTATTTACTTTTTTAATTAAAATTTTTTTATTGCCATAGGTGTTATTGGGGAACAGGTGCTATTTGCTTACCTGAGTAAGTTCTTTTTTTTTTTTTTTTGAGACGGAGTTTCGCTCTTGTTACCCAGGCTGGAGTGCAATGGCGCGACCTCGGCTCACCGCAACCTCCACCTCCTCGGTTCAGGCACTTCTCCTGCCTCAGCCACCTGAGTAGCTGGGATTACAGGCATGTGCCACCATGCCCAGCTAATTTTTTGTATTTTTAGTAGAGACAGGGTTTCACCATGTTGACCAGGATGGTCTCGATCTCTTGACCTCGTGATCCACCCGCCTCGGCCTCCCAATGTGCTGGGATTACAGGCTTGACCTGAGTAAGTTCTTTATTGGTGATTTGTGAGATTTTGGTGCACCCATCACCCGAGCAGTATACACTGCACCTAATAATTTGATTTCTTCTATTTTTCCTCAGTCCTCTTACCAGTGACTTAGAACCTCAGACCTATGAGCCTGGTGACCTTGCATTTACATTGAGTGTTTGTTCATTGTTTACTTGGGGAATTCTTAGGCTCTTTTAGGTAGGGATTTGTGCTCTGGGGAAGCTGTTGTTTATCTGAAATCCCTTTGCCTTGATTGAGGATGGAGTAGTTAGGGGCACGATTGAGAAGACTCTACATAGTCACATTATGTTAAAAGCCCCTTTTGCCTGAATCTTGAGATCTTTTCTAGCACAATGGATTTTACTTAGCTTAATTCCTTTGCAATGAAGTTTGCTGCAGATTTGAATATATTTTTTTCTGATTTTAGTTTTAGTTTTTTTAAAAATCAAGATGGAGTCTTGCTCTGTCACCCAGGCTAGAGTACAGTGGCATGATCGCAGCTCACTGCAGCCTCTGCCCTGTGAGTTCAAGTGATTCTCCTGCTCAGTCTCCGAAGTAGCATAGCTGGCGCCCACCATCACACTTGGCTAATTTTTGTGGGTTTTTTTTTTTTTGAGACAGAGTTTTGCTCTTACTGCCCAGGCTGGAGTGCAATGGCACAATCTCGGCTCATGGCAGCTTCCACCTCCCAGGTTCAAGCGATTCTCCTGCCTTAGCCTCCCTAGTAGCTGGGATTAGGGGCGCAGGCTACCACGCCTGGCTAATTTTTGCATTTTTTTAGTAGAGATGGGGTTTCACCATATTGGCCAGGCTGGTTTTGAACTCCTAACCTCGTGATCTGCCCGCCTCGGCCTCCTAAAGGGCTGGGATTACCGGCAGGAGCCACCTCGCCTGGCTTGTATTATTGTTGTTCTTTTTAGTAGAGACAGGTTTTCACCATGTTGGCCAGTCTGTTCTTGAACTTCTGACTTCAAGTGTTCCACCCACCTCGGCCTCCCAAAGTACTGGGATTACAGGCGTGAGCCACTGTGCCTGGCCAAGTTTTTTTTTAATTTTCAATTTCCCAGCAGTTCTAAACTTCACCCAGTATGACCTTTCAGGATTGTCCACGAGGGAAATACTGGGCACCTCATACTGCTGCAGAGAAACTGTGTTTGGCAGCTTTTTCCTGTTTGTGCACAGCAGACTCAGTGGGGTCACATTTTAGCAGGTCATCGTTGTCAGTGCTCTTTCTGCTCCTTGCTTTCAGTTGTGAGAGGGTTCCCGGATTTCCTTTTGAGTCTTCGAAACACGGTAAACCATCCATCTGCCTGTCAGATCCCATGCCTCTGGTCTTGCTGTCCATCCTCCTCACCCACATCCTGCAGCCCTGACTGCTTTGGGTCAGGCCATCGTCATCTTTACCTGGATTTGCAGGATGCTATCCATGCCGCTTGCCTTGTCTCTCCTTACTTCTATTCTTAGCACAATTCAGAGAGAGTCAATTAAAATACCAATTTGGTGTTACTATTCCTTTGCCTAAAATCCTTTTAGTAGTGGCCAGTCTGCCTGCAATGTTGGCTTTGATTTTCACGATGTTAGGAGTGTTCTCTGTGGTGCACAGTAATTGGGCAGTGGTTTGTTTTTGCAAACCTGAGCTAGTATCTTAACCCCAAAGTTACCAGATTTGGTATCTGTCTAGCCTGGAGAACTTTGTATAGGCTCTTGGGGCTTGGGAGTTTGGAGCTTTTCTGTGTTGAGGAGCCCATGCCACTGTGTTGGAACTTGGGGAGAGGGACGTTTGACCACGCCAGGCCTGAGGACTGAGTGCCAGTGTTGTCTTATTACTGGATCACATCACCTAACTTTTGACAACTTTATTGTCCCTGTGAGTTCTCTAAGCATAATAACAAAAATATCTTGAGTCTGACGTACTTGGTAGCTTATGATCTTTTGTAGATTTAAAAAGCAAACTTTGCTAGTATTTTGGTCAAGTGGGTGCCGTATACAAGACTGCCTCTGGTGAGTAAATATTCCCTATTTTATCAACTCCAGGGATAGAAGAGGTGAACTTTTTTTTTTTGAGACAGAGTCTTGCTCTGTTGCCCAGGCTGGAGTGCAGTGGCGCAATCTCGGCTCACTGCAACCTCTGCCTTCCAGGTTTAAGTGATTCTTCTGTTTCAGCCTCCTGTGTAGCCAGGATTAAAGGCATGTGCCATCACACCCAGCTAATTTTTGTATTTTTAGTAGAGATGGGATTTCGCCATGTTGACCAGGCTGGTCTTAAACTCCTGACGTCAAGTAATCTGCCTCAGCCTCCCAAAGTCCTGGGATTACAGGTGTGAGCCTCCGTGCCTGGCAGAGGTGAATTTTTTTGTTTGTTTTCTTTAGGTTTTTAAACAGTTGAAAATATTTTTAAATGGAATATTTTTGGGACCCAGAGAATATATTTGCCTAAACTGCCTACTTCAAAAATGATTATTTTAGTTTTTTTTGCTTTTTTGTTTGATTGATATGTTCAGGAGTTTGGGCAAAGAATGTCTTGAACACTGCTTAGAGAGGTGTGTATGGAGTTGTTCAGCCACCACTGTGATGTAGCTTTTTTTTTTTTTTTTTTTTTTTTTTGAGACAGAGTTTCGCTCTTCTTACCCAGGTTGGAGTGCAATGGTGCGATCTCAGCTCACCGCAACCTCCGCCTCCTGGGTTCAGGCAATTCTCCTGCCTCAGCCTCCTGAGTAGCTGGGATTACAGGCACGGACCACCATGCCCAGCTAATTTTTTGTATTTTTAGTAGAGACAGGGTTTCACCATGTTGACCTGGATGGTCTCGATCTCTTGACCTCGTGATCCACCCGCCTCGGCCTCCCAAAGTGCTGGGATTACAGACTTGAGCCACCGCGCCCGGCCTGTGATGTAGCTTTAAAACATTTCCTTCACCCTAAAAGTTCCCTTATGCCCTTTGGCAGTAACTTTTCCACTCCCACCATCACCCCTGGCAATCCATGGTCCACTTGCTGCTCACTCTGTCCTTTCTGTACACTTCTGTCCATCGAATCATGGAACATGCATTTCCTTGTGTCTGACGACGTCATAGTGTGGTATGTGTCAGTACTTCATCATTGTTTCATGTATTTCATTTTGTGGACTTACCATATGTTATTTATCAATTCGTCTATTTAGGTCTTAACATTTTTTAATTTTTTTGAGACACTATCGCACTCTGTCACCCAGGCTGGAATGTAGTGGCATGATCTTGGCTCACTGCAACCTCTGCCTCCTGGGTTTAAATAATTCTTTTGCCTCAGCCTCCTGAGTAGCTGGGACTATAGGCATGCACCAACATGCTAGGTTAATTTTTGTATTTTTTGTAGAGATGGGGTTTCGCCATGTTGCCCAGGCTGGTCTCAAAACTCCTGATCTCAAGTGATCTGCCAGCTTCAGCCTCCACAATTTCACCAGAAAGTGCCAAGATTACAGGCATGAGCCACTGTGTTCGACCTATTAATTTAGTTTTTTTTTTTTTTTTTTGAAACGGAGTTTCACTGTTGTTGCCCAGGCTGGACTGCAATGGCATGATCTTGGCTCACTTGCAACCTCTGCCTCCTGTGTTCAAGAGGTTCTCCTGCCTCAGGCTCCCAAGTAGCTGGGATTACAGGTATGCGCCACTTGACTTGGCTAATTTTTTGTGTTTTTAGTAGAGATGGGGTTTCACCATGTTGGTCAGGCTGGTCTCAAACTCCCGACCTCAGGTGATCCACCCACCTCAGCCTCCCAAAGTGTGGGGGTTGCAGGCATGAGCCACCAAGCTAGGGACCTATCTATTTAGATTTTTTTTTTTTTTTGAGACAGTCTTGCTCTTTTTGCCCAGGCTGGAGTGCAATGCCATAGCACAATCTTGGCTCACTGCAACCTCTGCCTCCTGGGCTCAAGTGATTCTCCTGCCTCAGCCTCCCGAGTAGCTGGAATTACAGGCATGCACCACCTTGACCAGCTAATTTTGTATTTTTAATAAAGATGATGTTTCTCCATGTTGGTCAGGCTGTTCTCAAATTCCCACCCTCCTGTGATCTGCCCACCTCGGCCTCTCAAAGTGCTGGGATTATAGGCGTGAGCCACCAAGCCTGGCCCTTTCTTAGTTTTAATTTACATTTTTCTTAAGGGAATCTGTGCTTATAGTTTAAAATGAATTTTTTGGTGTGTATAAGCTTACATTAAATCAGCAGTCTCATGCTCACTCTTCAAGGTAACCAAGTTAACTATCCCCGTTTCCTGTGTCTTGGTATTCTTGGGGGCCTGGATCCTGTGGAATCTCAGATACCTTCAGAAGGGGAGATTAAATAGTTTTGAAATAGGAAGTGCAAGTCAAGCATAACTTCGTCATCTTTTAGCCAAAACGTCTATTCATAATTAGGCATCTTTTGTTTACCGGTTTGTTCTAGGGAGAGTTAGACTTATGAGAGGATATCTGTTATATGTCATCTGCTCTTGTCATATTTATTTTTAAGGGCATTTATTTATTGTCACCTTTTAGAGGTTGGGAGACTCAAAATGATATCATAAAAGGAGTAAAGTAACTGGGACCGTTTATTTAGCTTAGAGAAAATATGATGGCTTTATAAAGGCTGTGTTTAACACCCTGCAATTCAATCAGTAAATATCCTGAGCATCTTCTATGCACCAGATGTTGTTCTAGGTGCTGTAGATGTGGCACAATCAAGAACAACACATCTAATGGGGCTCCTCATTGCATTAAAATAAAAATTGAAACTCCTTCCTTGGACCTGCAGTGCCCCTTGTACTCTGGATCCTGGACCCTGCTTAGCCTCCCAACCTCTTGTCCTTCCTTCTTACCCCACTTTCTCACTCTGCTCCAGCTATGCTGGCCCCATTGCTGTTTCTTTTCTTTTCTTGTTTTTGAGATGGGTTTTGCTCTTTCACCTAGGCTGGAGTGCAGTGGCATCATTTTGGCTCATTGCAGCCTCCGCTTCCTGGGCTCAGGTGATTCTTGCGCCCTAGCCTCCCGAGTAACTGGGATTATAGGCGTGAGGCACTATGACCAGCTAATTTTTGCATTTTTAGTAGAGACAGGGTTTTACCACGTTGCCCAGGCTGGTCTCAAACTCCTGTCCTCAAATGATCCATCTGCCTTGGCCCTCTAAAGTGATGGAATTACAGATTGAGCCACTGTACTCAGCCCCCTTTGCTGTTTCTAAACACCCTGACTCAGTCCCACTTCAGAATTTGTTGTTTCTTCTGCTTGGGATGTTTTGTCCCAGGTGCCTTGTGGTCACTCAAGTCACGCCTCAAATTTTAACTCCTCAGGCATCCCTTCCTTGGCCACCCCAACTAAAGACACCTTCTATAGCAGTGTTACATTACTCAAAGACACCTTCTATAGCAGCGTTACATTACTCTGTTTTATTTTTTTCATAGCACTCTTCACCAGTTGAAATTATCTTTCATTTATTTACTTGCTTATTTTCTTTTTCTCCCTGACCAGAATTTAACTTCTGTGAAAGCATGGAAACTTTTTGTCTCATTCAGTTTCACACCCCCAACATTTAGGACAGTGCCTGGCACATAGTAGGAGCTCATTAAATAGTGTTGAGAGAATCAGAGGGTTTTCAATAAAGTCGTCACTCTATACCCAAGAAGGAGATAGTAAAGTAGGACAATCAGAGGTTGACTTAGGACCAATGAAGATTTTACCCTTCTCTGTAGGAGCGTGGCTGGAAGGTGAACTGAACCTCCACTGGAGGTAATTATATTACTTGAGGTAATAAAAAGTTGCCAGATATGGTGGGTCACGTCTGTAATCCTAGTATTTTAGGAGGTCAAGTCGGTGGATCACTTGAGGTCAGGGGTTTGAGACCAGCCTGGCCGACATTGTGAAACCCTGTCTCTACCAAAAATACAAAAAAATTAGCTGGATGTGGTGGTGCAGGCCTGTAGTCCCAGCTGCTTGGGAGGCTGAGGCAGGAGAATCTCTTGAACCCAGGAGGCGGAGGTTGCAGTGAGTTGAGATCAAGCCACTGCACTCCAGCCTGGGCGACAGAGCGAGACTCCATCTCAAAAAAAAAAAAAAGCCAGTACTGGCTCTTTCATGTCACAGGCAATTAAGTTTTACGTGAGGCCTGTGTTTGTATTTGGCAAATATCAGCTAGCCGTATTTATTGTTCTTTGAGACAGTCTTTCCCAGGCTGGAGTGCAGAGGTGTGATTCTGGCTCACTGCAACCTCCACCTCCGGAGTTCAAGTAATTTCTGCCTCAGCCTCCTGAGTAGCTGGGATTACAGATGTTCCCCACCATGCCTGGCTAATTTTTGTATTTTTAGTAGAGACAGTTTTACCATGTTGTCCAGGCTGGTCTCAAACTCCTGACCTCAAGTGATCCATCCGCCTCAGCCTCCCAAAGTGGTAAGACTGCAGAAATGAGTCACCATGAGCAGCCCCCATGTTTTTTTTTTTTTTTTTTTTTTGAGACGGAGTTTCGCTCTTGTTACCCAGGCTGGAGTGCAATGGCGCGATCTCGGCTCACCGCAACCTCCGCCTCCTGGGTTCAAGCAATTCTCCTGCCTCAGCCTCCTGAGTAGCTGGGATTACAGGCATGTGCCACCATGCCCAGCTAATTTTTTGTGTTTTTAGTAGAGACGGGGTTTCACCATGTTGACCAGGATGGTCTCGATCTCTCGACCTCGTGATCCACCCGCCTCGGCCTCCCAAAGTGCTGGGATTACAGGCTTGAGCCACCGCGCCCGGCCAGCCCCCATGTTTACCTTTTAAAATAAACTGTTTATCTTGGAATATGGTAGATAAGAAGCCACCTTACAAGACTGCTCACAGCCTGGCACAGTGGCGTGTGCCTGTAGTCCTAGCTTCTCAGGAGGCTGAGGCTGGAGGATCGCTTGAGTTCAGAAGTTCTGGGCTGTAGTGTGCTATGCCAATTGGGTGTCCACACTAAGTTTGGCATCAATATGGTGACCTACTGGGAGTAGGAGACCACCAGGTTGCCTGAGGAGGGGTGAACCGGCCCAGGTTGGAAACGGAGCAGGTCAAAACTTCTGTACTGATCAGTAGTGGGATTGGAGTGCCTGTGAATAGCCACTGCACTCTAGCCTGGGCAATGTAGCGAGACCCAGTCCCTCCCCAAAAAAAGACTGCTCACAAAATTCCTGTGAAACAACCCCTTATTACTGCTCTTTGGACATTTTATAGCTTTATGCACCAAGGCACTGAGAGATTAAATGGCTGGCTGAGAACTGGATAATGAATAGATAGGCGAGTCCATAGAGAACTGTTTCTGTTTCCTGTTTGTAGACCCACTCTTTTTTTTTTTTTTTAATTTTTTTGTGACAGAGTGTCACTCTGTTGCCCAGGCTGGAGTGCAATGACGTGATCTTGGCTCACTGCAACCTCCACCTCCTCGGTTCACACGATTCTCCTGCCTCAGCCTCCTGAGTAGCTGGGATTATAGGCGTGCGTCACCATGCCTGACTAATTTTTGTAGTTTTAGTAGAGATGAGGTTTCACCTTGTTGGTCAGACTAGTCTCAAACTCCTGACCTTGTGATCTGCCTGCCTTGGCCTCCCAAAGTGCTGGGATTACAGGCATGAGCCACTATGCCTGGCCGACGCACTCATTAACCCAGAAGAATTTATCAGTGTTTTTATTTTTTTACAGGAGCTTACAGGAAGGGTATTTGTTTCTGTTTCCACAGCATTTTGTAGAAACCTCTAGATGCATTTAACATTTTTTTTACAGGAGTTTCTTGTCTGAATCTTCTTGTCTCTCTTCCTAAATGGCCAATGCTGTATTCTATTTATCTTTGTTTTTCAGGGATCTAAACAATCAAATATATATTGAATAAATGAATGAGAACTTAAAAATCTGAGATTTGCTAAAGCATAAAAATAGTAGCTAGGAGCCGGGCGCGGTGGCTCAAGCCTGTAATCCCAGCACTTTGGGAGGCCGAGGCGGGTGGATCACGAGGTCGAGAGATCGAGACCATCCTGGTCAACAAGGTGAAACCCTGTCTCTACTAAAAATACAAAAAATTAGCTGGGCATGGTGGCGCGTGCCTGTAATCCCAGCTACTCAGGAGGCTGAGGCAGGAGAGTTGCCTGAACCCAGGAGGCGGAGGTTGCGGTGAGCCGAGATCGCGCCATTGCACTCCAGCCTGGGTAACAAGAGCGAAACTCCCTCTCCAAAAAAAAAAAAAAAAATAGTAGCTAGGTTTTTTGTTTTTTTTTTTGAGACAGAGTTTCGCTCTTGTTACCCAGGCTGGAGTGCAATGGCGCGATCTCGGCTCACCGCAACCTCCGCCTCCTGGGCTCAGGCAACTCTCCTGTCTCAGCCTCCTGAGTAGCTGGGATTACAGGCATGCGCCACCACGCCCAGCTAGTTTTTTTGTATTTTTAGTAGAGACGGGGTTTCACCATGTTGACCAGGATGGTCTCGATCTCTCGACCTCGTGATCCACCCGCCTCGGCCTCCCAAAGTGCTGGGATTACAGGCTTGAGCCACCGCGCCCGGCTTTTTTTTTTTTTTTTTTTTTTAAGTTTCTTGTTTAAATTAATTCTGTTTTCAATAGTGACTTTTACCACAGTGTTAGGAGTTATATGCCAACATTCTGAGAGTAAAGAGAGTGAATTATGCTTCTTTGTGTTTGCCATGGGAGTCTTTTAGTTTTTTGTGACGTTTTTTGTTTGTTTGTTTTTGAGACAGGGTCTCACTCTATTGTCCAGGCTGGAGTGCAGTGTCAGGATCACAGCTCACCTGCAGCACCAGTAGCTGGGGTCACGTACCACCATGCCTGGCTAATTTTTAAATTTATGTAGAGACAGTATCTCATTGTGTTGCCCAGGCCAGTCTCAAACTCCTGGCCTCAAATAATCCTCCTGCCTTGGCCTCCCAAAATGTTGGGATTATGAGTATGAGCCACTGCACCTGACCTTGTCTTTTTGTTTCAATATTGAAAATATTTTTCTTTAATAACGTAGATATTTGTCCCTAGAACATAGATTTCTTAGATATTAGTTGATAATAGTGGCTTCTCTTTATTGTAAATGCATTATTTAATGCTTCTATTTACTGTAAATGCATGTACTAAACTTTTCTGTATTGTCTGGAACACATAAGAAATAAAACCTAAGTTTATTAGGTTATGTTTAAATGCTTAAACACTTTTTAAAAAAATTGTGGAATGATTAAATAGAAAAACATTTGACGATTTTAGGACTTCATGTGATTTTCTATTTCTGTAGAATAATTACTGATTTTTTACAGGGAAAGGGAAAATACGTTCTCTGTTATATGAGTCAAGAGTTCCATGTTTGATGCAAAAAAAGTATAACAAAACTTTCTGTTCTAGGAACTAGTAGTCATCCATTTCAGACAAACTTCGTGACGTGACTTTTTTTCCAGGATACATGTATATTACCTGCATTTAGAGAAATCGTTGCTAATTTGTTGTTTGTGGTTACCTTTTACAAAGCTGATCTAAATGAAGCTTGTGGTTTGCTTGGAGAATTACTGCCTATAGCCTGTTAGATGCCTCTTGGAAAAACAATTATCATGACAGTAACTTAGACTCACCCCCAAAGAATTTTAACAGATTATCTGAAGAGGTTGCATCATCTTTAAGTAATGTGCTGTGTCCTGCTCACGTGATTCTGGTTGGACTGCTGCTCGGAATGGTGTGGTGTGGGAGGAAAGAGAAAACTGAGGCCAACTTCATTTTCTTTTGACTCAACTGCAGTAAGGCCAATTATATATAGGTGACTATTTGTGTATTAGTACTGACAGGAGTACTAAAAGGTCAAATGTGTCATGTCTAGAACTAATACGCTTTTTTTTTTTTTTGAGACAGGTTTGACTCTGTCACCCAGGCTGGAGTACGGTGGCACAATCTTGGCTTACTACAACCTCCACCTCCTGAGTTCAAGTAATTCTCATGCCTCAGCCACCTAAGTAGCTGGGATTACAGGTGTGTGCCACCACATCCAGCTAATTTTTGTATTTTTTGTGGAGATGGAGTTTCACCATGTTGGCCAGGCTGGTCTCTTTAACTCCAGGCCTCAAGTGATCTGCCTGCCTTGGCCTCCTAAAATTGGGATTACAGACGTGAGCCACTGTGCCCAGTGTAGAAATGATTAATTTTAATAGTTGTGAAAAAACAGAGAACCTCACTGTGGAAAATAGCAAGAGTCAATTATTATTAATTTTTGAAACATTGTTTTGTTCTGTTGCCCAGGCTGTAGCACAGATTATGGCTTACTGCAGCCTTGGGGACTTGAACGATCCTCCCACCTCAGCCTCCCAAAGTGCTGGGATTATAGGTATGAACTACCATACTCGGCCAATTATTTTTTATTTTTATTTTCATTTTTTATTTTTTTTTGAGACAGAGTTTCGCTCTTGTTACCCAGGCTGGAGTGCAATGGCGCAATCTCAGCTCACTGCAACCTCCACCTCCTGGGTTCAGGCAATTCTCCTGCTTCAGCCTCCTGAGTAGCTGGGATTACAGGCACGCGCCACCATGCCCAGCTAATTTTTTGTGTTTTTAGTGGAGAGGGGGTTTCACCACGTTGACCAGGATGATCTCGATCTCTTGACCTCGTGATCCACCTGCCTCGGCCTCCCAAAGTGCTGGGATTACAGGCTTGAGCCACCGCGCCCGGCCTCAATTATTTTTTAAAGTACTTAAAGGTTTTTTTTTTTTGTTTTTTTTTTTTGAGTCAGAGTCTCGCTCTGTCACCCAGGCTGGAGTGCAGTGACGTGATCTTGGCTCATTGCAACCTCTGCCTCCTAGGTTCAAGCAATTCTCGTGCCTCAGCCTCCCTAGTAGCTGGGACTACAGGCGTGAGCCACCACACTGGCTGATTTTTGTATTTTTAGTAGAGATGGGGTTTTACCATGTTGGCCAGGCTGCTCTCAAATTCCTGACCTCAGGTGATTTACCCTCCTCAGCCTCCCAAAGTGCTGGGAGGTGTAAGCCACTGTGCCCCGCCTATTTACTTTTTTAGTTTTTTGAGGTGGCGTCGCACTCTGTCACCCAGGCTGCAGTGCAGGGTACAATTGCGGCTTACTGCAGCCTCAAACCCCTGGGCTCAAGCAATCCTTCCACCTCAGCTTCCTGAGTAGCTGGGACCACAGGTGCACACCACTATGCGTGGCTAATTTTATTTTTTTAAGTTATTTGTACAGACGAAGTCTTCCTTATGTTGTCAAGGCTGGTCTTGAACTCCTGGGCTCAAGCAATCCTCCTGCCTGGGACTCCCAACATGCTGAGATTACAGGCATGAACCACTGTGCCCAGCCGCAAGTTTGTTTTGAAGCAGGAAAATTTCTGTTAGAAAAATAAAGGTCCAAGAGTGGTGGCTCACACCTGTAATCCCAACACTTTGGGAAGCTGAGGTGGGTGATCACTTGAGCCCAGGAGTTCAAGACCAGCCTGGGCAACATGGTGAAACCCCATCTCCACAAAAAATACAAAAAAATTAGCTTTTTTGGTGGTGTGTACCTATAATTTCAGCTACCCAGGAGGCCAATGTGGGAAGATCCCCTGAGCCCAGGAGGTCAAGGTTGAAGTGAGTCATGATTGTGCCACTGCATTCTAGCCTGGACAACAGGGTGAGACCCTGTCTCAAAAAAAAAAAGATGATAAAGTATTTTCTAAGAAAAGGAATAATGGGCCAGGTGTGGTGGCTCATGCCTGTAATCCCAGCACTTTGGGAGGCTGAGGTGGGTGGATTACAAGGTCAACAGATCGAGACCAGCCTGGCCAACATGGTGAAACCTCATCTCTACTAAAAATACAAAAAATTAGTTGGGCGTGGTGGCAGGTGCCTGTAGTCCCAGCTACTTGAGAGGCTGAGGCAGGAGAATCGTTTGAACCCAGGAGGCTGAGGTTGCTGTGAGCCAAGATCTCGCCACTGTACTCCAGCCTGGTGATAGTGAGACTCTGTCTCAAAAAAAAAAAGACAAAAAGAAAAGGAATAATGAGCTTGGTAGACAGCCTTAATGACTACATATTAGATCATCTATCTCATTGCAATGTGTTAGGCATCAAATCACTCTGGTAATGTAAGTCAGCCAGGTAAGTTTCTTTGCCAGACTTCCTTCAAGAGAACTCTGAGAGTCAAAGAGAAGGTAGAGCAAAGAAGTTGCTGGTGGAATTGAAGGAATATAGTAGCTAGTTAATAGTGGGCACCACAAATGATTAAGGTATAGAACTATGTTCATCTCTTTATTTTAACCTTCTCTTCTTCCAGGTTGGTGGCACTAAGGCTGGTGTAGTCCGGTTTCTTGGGGAGACCGACTTTGCCAAGGGGGAATGGTGTGGTGTGGAGTTAGACGAGCCTCTTGGGAAGAACGATGGTGCTGTTGCTGGAACAAGGTTTGTTTGGCATTGTGCAACATCTTGTCTCACTCTTGTATGTGGTGATGATGCTCAAGCCAGTCTCACCAAGCATGTGTGTCATAACGTGGAAAGACATGTTCGGAAGAGTGGCACTCTTATTTCCTGAGACCCATCTGCTGGTTTTTTTCCCTCCACACTAGAATTGGGACTGTTCTTTTGACTGTCTCCTTAGTAATACAGGTAGTTTGTCTGAGTAGATTCTGAACAAGAATTCTGTTTATTTCTCAAAATAGAAAGGAAATGCTATGTTATCTGTCTGGCTTCTCTCACCGCCCACCTTTTTTTTTTTTTTTTTTTTTCTTTTTTTAGTAGAGATGGGGTTTCACCATTTTGGCCAGGCTGGCCTCGAACTCCTGACCTCAAGTGATTCACCCGCCTCAGCCTCCCAGAGTGCTGGGATTACAGGAGTGAGCCACAGTGCTTGGCCTTCTCTCCTGTTTGATAGGAGTTGCTCTCTGAAAGAGTACCTGTGCATCTGGGGTGGGAGTGGTGGTAGAAGTTAGTCACCTTTGTTAGTAAAAGAACTGCAGAACGTGTCTTTATACCTGATGAGAATTCCATCCTGCGGCAGGAGAACAGACTGGCAGGCGGATCTCTTCCATTGTAAGGATAATCCCATTCTTTTTTTTTGAGACAGGGTGTCCCTCTATCGCCCGGGCTAGAGTGCAGTGGCACCATCCGCACTCACTGCAACCTCTGCCTCCTGGGTTCACGCAATCCTTCTACCTCAGCCTCACCAGTAGCTGGGACTACAGGCATGCGCCACCACGCCTGGCTAATTTTTGTATTTTTAGTAGAGATGGGGTGTTGCCCAGGTTGGTCCCAAGCTCCTGGATACAAGTGATCTGCCTGCCTTGGTCTCCCAAAGTGCTGGTATTACAGGCGTGAGCCACCATGCCCTGGCCTGGATAACCCCATCTTGCCTCCCAGACACAGGATGGGAGTACAGTAATGCACACGGATGCAGGAGGAATTTCCCCCTCTTCTTTTCAAAATGTTTTGAAGGCACAGGCGTTGTCTATGATTCAGTATTATTAGTAGTATACAGTATATTAATGCATTGCTTGTGTGGTAATTAACATTTTACTTATAAAACATAGACAAATTGGTTATAAGCAAATTGATTATAAAGAAAAGGGCTTAATCTACCACATACAGTAATTATGACTCATGGAGATAAAGATCTCTTGGAGGCCGGGCACAATGACTCACGCCTATAATCCCAGCACTTTGGGAGGCCGAGGCGAGTGGATCACAAGGTCAAGAGATCGAGACCATCCTGGTCAACATGGTGAAACCCCATCTCTGCTAAAAATACAAAAATTAACTGGGCGTGGTGGTGCTTGCCTGTAATCTCATCTACTTGGGAGGCTGAGGCAGGAGAATCACTTGAACCAGGGAGTCAGAGGTTGCAGTGAGCCGAGATTGTGCCACTACACTCTAACCTGGCGACAGACTGAGACTTCGTCTCAAAAAATTAAAAAAAAAAAAATTTTCTTTTTCTTTTTTTTTTTTTTGAGACGGAGTTTCGCTCTTGTTACCCAGGCTGGAGTGCAATGGCGCGATCTCGGCTCACCGCAACCTCCGCCTCCTGGGTTCAGGCAATTCTCCTGCCTCAGCCTCTTGAGTAGCTGGGATTACAGGCACGTGCCACCATGCCCAGCTAATTTTTTGTATTTTTAGTAGAGACGGGGTTTCACCATGTTGACCAGGATGGTCTCGATCTCTCGACCTCGTGATCCACCCGCCTCGGCCTCCCAAAGTGCTGGGATTACAGGCTTGAGCCACTGCGCCCGGCCAAATAAAAAATTTTCAATGAGCATTTGTATTTATTTTTTGACTGGATTTTTCGTGTATGTTTAATGAGTCATTTTGTATTTATATTTCTCTACAGTTGATTAGGGGTAGATTTTTTTTTTTATTTTTAAAAATACGTATTTTTAATTAATTTTTGTTTCAGTAGGTTTTTTGGGGAACAGGTAGTGTTTGGTTACGTGAATAAGTTCTTTAGTGGTGATATCTGAGATGTTGATGCACCCATCACTGGAGTTTTTTTGTTTGTTTTGAGACAGGCTCTTGCCCTGTCACCCAGGCTGGACTACAGTGATGTGATCTTGAGTTACTGCAATCTCAACTTCCCAGGCTCAAGCGATCCTTCTGCACCACCACACCTGGCTAATTTTTTGTATTTTTTGTAGAGATGGGGTCTCTCTGTATTGCTCTGGCTGGTCTTGAACTCCTGGGCTCAAGTGATCCCTTGCCTTGGTCTCCCAAAATGCTGGGATTACAGGAGTGAGCCACCACATCTGACTCTTCATGTTTACTTTAATGGATCTGCCAAAGTTAGGTGCCTGTTTGATTTCTTTTCCCTTTGTTTGGCACAATTTTATTAAATGGGCTTGCTCTGTTGCTAAACTCGTCTGCTGTACATTTATCAGGTGGTGGAAATATTTATTTCCTTTATGTAGAACCTCAGCAACAGGTGAGCAATCCTGACTCTGTGTATCACCAGTGTGTGTTCTAAAACCATCATTGAGGTTATTAGTTAGCCTACATTGTCACCAGTGTGTGTTCTAAAACCATCATTGCGGTTGTTAGTCAGCCTACATACATGTGACTGCTACATGCTGGTATATAACCCCAGCTTAGTGGTAGAATTTTCAGGAATCCAGCCACAGGTTAGGAGCTGGGAGAGCCTTTTGGTTATAGTTATTATTTCTTGTCATTAAGTTTTTTTTCTTACTGTTCTTATTGTTGTTCTCTAAAGGTATTTTCAGTGTCAACCCAAATATGGCTTGTTTGCTCCTGTCCACAAAGTTACCAAGATTGGCTTCCCTTCCACTACACCAGCCAAAGCCAAGGCCAGTGCAGTGAGGCGAGTGATGGCGACCACACCCGCCAGCCTGAAGCGCAGCCCTTCTGCCTCCTCCCTCAGCTCCATGAGCTCAGTGGCCTCCTCTGTGAGCAGCAGGCCCAGTCGGACAGGACTAGTAAGCTCCCTTTCTCATTACCTGCCTCCATTTCCCAGGCATGACTAAGGCCCGTGGGCAGTGCCCCTGCTTTGCTGCTTTGCTGCTTTGCTTGTCCTTGTGCTGAATGTTGCTTGCAACTTGCTGTGAAAGTCCTTGCTAAGTAAGTTTTGAAAAATGTAACTCCAGCAAGAATACATCTTTTGAAATCAGAAAGCATTTTTAATAGCCCTTTTCAGATTCTTAAAAGCTTAAAAATGCATCTGTTTTTGGTGAATCTGTGTAACTACTGCTTACTCTAACATAGGGGTCAAGTTATTATTATTTTTGCTTTTTTTTTTTTTTTTTGACCATTTTACTGTATTAATCTGTTTTCATAAGGGGTCAAATTATTTTCTATGAGATTATTTTAGGACAAAATGATGTGACATTGGAGAGATCCTTCAAGTCCATAGATCAATCGATCTCTCTCTCTCTCTCTCTCTCTCTCTCTCTCTCTTTTCTTTTCTTTTGAGTCAGGGTCTTACTGTTTCCCAGCCTCAACATCCCAGGCTCAAGCAATCCTCCTGCCTCAGCCTCCTGGTAGTTGGGACTGCTGGTACATATCACCACGTCTGGCTAATTGTTCTTTTTTTTTTTTTTTTTTTTTTTGAGACAGAGTTTCACTCTTGTTGCCCAGGCTGGAGTGCAATAGTGCAATCTAGGCTCTCCACAACCTCCGCCTCCCAGGTTCAAGTGATTGTCCTGCCTCAGCCTCCCAAGTCGCTGGGACTATAGGCATGTGCCACCATGCCTGGCTAATTTTTTGTATTTTTAGTAGAGGTGGGGTTTTTTCATGTTGGTCAGACTGGTCTCGAATTCCCAACCTCAGATGATCTGCCTGCCCTGGCTTCCCAAAGTGCTGGGATTACAGGCATGAGCCACTGCACCCAGCCTAATTTTTTTTTTTTTCTTTATTGAGAGAGGGTTCCACTATGTTGCCCAGGTTGGTCTCAAATTTTTAGGCTTAAGTGATTCTCCTGCCTTGGACTTCCAAAGTGTTGGAATTACAAGCGTGAGCCCCCACTCTCAGCCTATTTTTCTCTTTGACTTCAAATAATTTTAGGAACTGAAGTGTTTTGAGAAAAGGTGTGTTTGTAGAATTTTAATACTATGTTAATACAACCTAACCTACTGGAACCAGTTAGTGTGTGGAGTGTCCCTGACTTGAACCAGAGGACACTAAAGGGAACTTCTGGAGCTGGAAGAGGATACTGGGAAAGCCCTGTTTTGATTACTCTCTTCTTTTCATCATCTTCTCCTTTCATCTTCTTCTCCTGGTCCTTTTCCCTCTCTCCCTCTTTTTCCTGTTTAAAACAGTAAAAATAGAATCACCAGTAATAAAATAGGCAACACCTCATTCTGTTTGTTAATGTAGTATTTTATTAGGGTCAAAAGCCCTGCCCGTAAGTTTATTTCCTAGCAGTGGGACAAATACTGATTAAGTTAGAAATGGCAGCCTCAGACTCTCCTCTAGACTGAGTTCAGGTCTCCGCTATGTGTCGGGGAAGCACAGGCCACAAGCCAGGATGGTGCGTGGTGCCGTGGGGAGGAGGGTGGTTAGCCCAGGGTCTCTCGGGGCCTGCTCTTCCATTGTCGTCAGGCAGAGAAGAGATAGGCCCTGAAATCTTTACGTGGGGCTGTGCTCCTCTGCCAGCCAGCTAGGGTTTCTTCCTCTGTGTTCAGGTAGAATAAGCACTGCTTGGAGCATTTTCATTTGCATATGAAAAGAAAGCCTGTGTCTTCAACAAAAAAATTACTTTTATGAGAAAAGCAATGCAAGAACAGTGAATTGAAGAAGAACCCCAAACCCCAGAGTTGAGACAAAGCTTTTTTAAATGTAGGTCAGAAACTCTGATACATACATCTTTCCTCCTTTGCTATTCTTTGAACAGTTCCATGGAAGGGTCTATTCTGGATTAGGAAATTTCTTGAGAATGTTTATTACCTTGTAATTGTGTCCATTTCTTTGGGAAATACCAAGTTCTTCCGATTCCCACCAATTTCTCCTCTTATTTTTCTGACCAATTCTCATACCTCTTAGCTCACCTAATTCGGTGAAAATTGACAAGAGACATGAGTTTCTGTACCTTGTGAGACAGCTTATTTTTGTGTCTTTATGGTTTCTAAGCCAAAAGTCACCATTTGACAAAGATATAATGTCATTTCAATTATTTTGCTCAGAAATGTATTTCTGTTTTAGAAAAACAAAAATTGAAAAAAAAATTTTTTTTTTTTTTTGAGACAGATTCTCCCCCTGCTGCCCAGGCTGTAGTGCAGTGGCATGATCTTGGTTCACTGCAATCTCTGCCTCCTGGGTTCAAGCAATTCTCCTGCCTCAGCCTCCCAAGTAGCTGGGACTACAGGCATGCCCCACCACACCCAGCTAATTTTGTTTTATTTTTATAAGAGATGGGGTTTCACCATGTTGGCCAGGATGGTCTCCATCTCCTGACCTTGTGATCCACCTGCATTGGCCTCCCAAAGTTCTGGGATTACAGGTGTGAGCCACTGCACCTGGCTGAAAAAGTAAAATTTTTATTTTCCCTTTTTTTCTTTTGAGACTGAGTTTCACTCTGTCACCCAGGCTGAAGTGCAGTGGCGTGACCTCAGCTCATGGCAACCTCTGCCTCCCAGGTTCAAGTGATTCTCCTACCTCAGCCTCCCAAGTAGCTGGGATTATAGGCACCTGCCACCACACCCAGCTATTTTTTTTTTTTTTTTTGTATTTTTAGTAGAGACAGGGTTTCACCATGTTGGCCAGGCTGGTCTTGAACTCCTGGCCTCAAGCCATCCGCCTACCTTGGCCTCCCAAAGTGCTGGGAGTACAGGCATGAGCCACTGTGCCCAGCCCATTCTTTGTTTTTATTTTTATTTTTTATTTTGTTGAGATGAGTCTCACTGTTGGCCAGGCTGGAGTGCAGTGATGCGATCTGAGCTCACTGCAAACTCTGCCTCCTGGGTTCAAGTGATTCTCCCTCCTCAGCCTCCTTAATAGCTGTGATTACAGGCGTGTTCCACCATGCCTAGCTAATTTTTGTATTTTTAGTATAAACTGAGTTTCACCATGTTGTCCAGTCCAGTCTCGAACACCTGATTTCAGGTGATCCACCCACCTTGGCCTCCCAAAGTCCTGGGATTACAGGTGTGAGCCACCATGCCTCGCCAATTCATTCTTTAACCACAGCGACTTAGTGTTTCCATGTCCACCGCTGTTGGGCTCTGTACATCTAGTCAAGACTTGGAGTCTTTCTCATCACCAACCTCATTTCTTGTGCATGTTGATTTTTGCATAGTACTTTCTTTCTTGTCATGGCAATAGCTAAAACCCAATTTTGAAAGACATGATGTTATTGAAAGGACAGTAGGACAATCTAATGATGAGACTCAATTGTCTTGAACTAGTAGTTTGCATGGTGTCCTGCAGATGTCGCTGTGTTTCTCTTGAAAATTTAAAACCTCTTGTAGTGCACTGGTGAGTTTGCTCCTCATGCTGGGGCATCTCTGCACATGGTTTGGGAACCACACATTTAATGAGTTCAGGAAGAAATATTAGCAATAGAAGGTATAATTTAGCTGTATAATGAAATTGGAAGGTCAGGGTCAAATGATTAAAAAAAGACAACAGGAGTTTCCTCCCAGTATGTTTAAGTAATTTCAAGAACTTTGACTAAATGAAACAGCAAAGGGCAAATTTGGGTTTGATTGGATTCTTTTGTAGCTCTCAAGTTGCTGAGTTGTTAATTGAAGAAAGATCCTAGCTGTACATTTGTATCCTGTGCGTCTTGCAGCAAGGTCCTAGGGAAACTGATGAAGAGAAGAGCTTTCAGGTGACAGCTGCAGCTCTGACTACAGCAGATAAAGTTAAAGCTGACTTGGTCTGGAGCCAGCAGTGGCTCAGCAGATGGCCTTTGGCTGGGCGTGGTGGTTCACACCTGTAATCCCAGCACTTTAGAGTTTGAGAACAGCCTGGTGAACATGGCGAAACCCCATCTCCACTAAAAATACAAAAATTAGCTGGGCGGTAGTGGTGCACGCCTGTGATCCCAGCTACTTGGGAGGCTGAGGCAGGAGAATCACTTGAACCCAGGAGGTGGAGGTTGCAGTGAGCTGACATCACACCACTGCACTCCAGCTACTTTTTGTATTTTTAGTAGAGTTGGGGTCTTAACCATGTTGGCCAGGTCTCAAACTCTTGGCCTAAAGTGAGCCACCTGCCCCGGCCTCCTGAAGTGCTGGGATTACAATCGTGAGCCACGACAGCCAGCTGGTGTGTTCTCTTTACACTGATGTATTCTTTGCGAGGTTTATAGACAGAAGGCCCATGCTGTCTTGTGTTTTTGAGGAAGCCTTTCCTAATCCTGGCCAGCCTGCTAGCTGGAGCAGTGCCCTTGCTTTGCCAAGCAGATGCCCGCCATGCATGCATCACACCTCCCTCGCATTCCTGACAGCATCATCGCCCTTCACTTCTCTAACTTTCCTTTGCAGTTGACTGAAACCTCCTCCCGTTACGCCAGGAAGATCTCTGGTACCACTGCCCTCCAGGAGGCCCTGAAGGAGAAGCAGCAGCACATTGAGCAGCTGCTGGCGGAACGGGATCTGGAGAGGGCGGAGGTGGCCAAGGCCACAAGCCACGTTGGGGAGATAGAGCAGGAGCTAGCTCTGGCCCGGGATGGACATGACCAGGTGAAGTCTGACCTTGTTGTGGAGATGATGATAATTTCCAAATCCACTGAGGAGGGCCAGAAGTATGCCTGGTGCTTGGCACCGAGGATCTATCCTTGAGAGCACTGGAAAAATGGGTGTACATTTCTTTGCTGTGCTTGTTTGAAAGCTACAACCTGGGGTGCCAGTTTCTATGATCACAGAGATGAAGTTTTCTTCTTGATTCTACTTTAGTGTCTGGTCTTTGTGTCCGGGTCTTTTGGCCTGTGTTAGGCCAGCTTGGTTACCAATGATTACAGCTGCTGTTTGTGGATTACTCTTAATATGTGTTTCAGTTTCAAAAAAGATGAGAGTTCTTTTAACATTGTCCTTTATCACTTTAATGGTGTGGTTTTTCATCATCTATCTTCCAGGAAAGCTGTCAAGAATAACCTATTAAAATAGAGAAAGTATATTAACATAAGGTTTTAGAGTAATACCCACCCATCGTGGTAACCCAGAGCTCTTTGGGGAAGTATCTTTGGGTCTGTATCTGGGTCAAAAATAGCCCACTAACTGACATCCTTGCCTTCCCCAGCATGTCCTGGAATTGGAAGCCAAAATGGACCAGCTGAGAACAATGGTGGAAGCTGCTGACAGGGAGAAGGTGGAGCTTCTCAACCAGCTGGAAGAGGAGAAAAGGTAACCTCAGACTGTTTCCTGGTGGAAGTGTGGCCTTTTCTTTTTTTTTTTTTTTTTTTTTTTTTGAGATGGAGTCTAGCTCTGTTGCCAAGGCTACAGTATAGTGGTGCGATCTCAGCTCACTGAAATCTCTGCCTCCCAGGTTCAAGTGATTCTCCTGCCTTAGCCTCCGAAGTAGCTGGGATTACAGGCACACACCAGCATGCCTGGCTAATTATTTTGTACTTTAGTAGAGATGGAGTTTCAGCGTGTTGCCCAGGCTGGTCTCGAACTCCTGAGCTCAGGCAATCTACAATCTGCCCGCCTCAGCCTCCCAAAGTGCTGGGATTACAGGCGTGAGCCACTGCACCCAGTGGAATTTTCCTTTTAAATGATCTTAGAAGACAATTTCTTATTAATAACCATGTAACTATCAACCCTTAGAACCAAAGGAATGACTATGTATCCAGCAGAAATTGAACTCTGCCATACTGTGTGAAGAGGGTCTGCTTTGATTCAACTTTTTAAAATAAGTTTGGAATTATTTAGACATGGCTTGATTGTCTGGGCATGGTGACTCCAAGCCTGTAATCCCAGCACTTTGGGAGGCTAAGGCAGGTGGATCATGAGGTCAGTAGTTCGGGACCAGCCTGGCCAAGATGGTGAAACCCAATCTCTACTAAAAGAGAAAAGAAAATAAAAAATTAGCCAGATGTGGTGGCAGGCACCTGTAATCCCATCTGCTCAGGAGGCTGAGGCAGGAGAATCACTTGAACCCAGGAGGCAGAGGTTGCAGTGAGCCAAGATCACGCCACTGCACTCCAGACTGTGTGACAGCGAGACTCTGTCTTAAAAAAAAAAAAAAAAAGACAAGACCTGATTAACGTAACATATTTCATGAGCCGTGATGCATTCCAAACATCCTCTTGAGGGTAGCTGTTACCAGAATTGTGGTCGTTATTCCCCACCAGTTTTCACCTGGAACTGATTTACTGGTTTTCTGGGTTCAAGGTACCTTGTGTTTATGAAATGTATTATGTCTGGTGAGTGACATAAGGTTCCTGTACTTGAGAAATTCAGTACCTTATTAGGAAAACAGAATTCTCACTTGTGAAACAATTAGAGAATTACAGGGGTCCATATGAAATAAAATGTTAAATGGTGTGAGACAGAGACTTTGGTTCTTATAAAGGGAACTTTCAGTCTGAGTGTGGCGATTCACACCTGTAGTCCCAGTCCTTTGGGAGGCTGAGGCAGGCGGATTGCTTTGAGTCCAGGAGTTTAAGAACAGCCTGGGCAACATGGCAAAACCCTGTCTCTACTAAAAAGAAAAAGAAAAATTAGCCAGACCTGGTGGCACATGCCTATAGTCCCAGCTACTCAGGAGGCTGAGGTGGGAGAATCACCTGAGCCCAGGAGATCAAGGCTATAGTGAGCCAAGATTGCACCACTGTACTTCAGCTGGGCAATCATAGTAAGACCCTGTCTCAGAAACAAAGGAACTTTCTTAAGCCCATGAACAGACATAGTCTCTGTAAAAAATGTCTGCATGGAAATCATTTGAACATCCCTGGGTTGTGGGACATTTGTCTCTGTTGGATTTAATGCCATCTTCTGTCATTTCTGAAAACAGTGACTTAATTCAGTAATGATTTAATATTGCTGTGTGCTTATGCCAGTTATAAGCAATGTTGTAGTCAGGGGTCACAGTGAGGGTACACTGCCATCACTTACTTTCTCACTGGAGAGAGAAACACTATGCTTAGGAAATTCTCTTCATATTTGAAAAATGGCTACAAGTAAACAGGAGACGGTGATAGACCTTCTAGGCCCTTCTGAATTCCATGGTACCAGTTCCATTTGCTTCTATTCTTTTGTCAAAAAATTTATGGCTGGCTGCGGTGGCTCATGCCTGTAATCCCAGCACTTTGGGAGGCCGAAGCGGGTGAATCACTTGAGGTCAGAAGTTCGAGACCAACCTGGCCAACATGGTAAAACCTCGTCTCTACTAAAAATATGAAAAGTGGCTAGGCCTGGTGGTACATGCCTGTAATCCCAGCTACTTGGGAGGCTGAGGCAGAAGAATCACTTGAACTCAGGAGGCAGAGGTTGCAGTGAGCTGAAATTATGCCACTGCACTCCAGCCTGGGTGACAGAGCGAGATTCCATCCAAAAAAAAAAAAAAATTATCTTTTGAGACAGGGTCTCACTCTGTCAGTCAGGCTGAAGTGGAGTGGTGTGATCATGGCTCACTGCAGCCTTGACGTCCCTGACTCAAGTGATTTTCCTACCCCAACCTCTCAAATAGCTAGGACTACAGGCACATGCCATCATGCCTGGCTAATCTATATTTTTGTAGAGATGGGGTTTTGCCATATTGCCGAGGCTGGTCTCAAACTGAGCTCAGGCAGTCTGCCCATCTTAGCTTCTCAAAGTGCTGGAATTACAGTTTTTTTTTTCTTTTTTTGAGACAAGGTCTCACTCAGTTTCCCAGCCTGAACTGCAGTGATACAATCATATCTCACTGCAGCCTTGACTGCTGGGGCTCAAGAGATCTTCCCACCTCAGTTTCCCAAGTAGTCGAGATCACAGGTACACGCTACCACACCTGGCTAATTTTGTTATATTTTGGTAGAGATGGGGTTTTGTCATGTTGCTTAGGCTGCTCTCAAACTCCTGGTCTTAAGCAGTTCTCCCACCTTGGCCTCCCAAGGTACATAGCATTTTTTTTTTTTTTTTTTTTTGAGACGGAGTTTCACTCTTGTTACCCAGGCTGGAGTGCAATGGCGCGATCTCGGCTCACCGCAAACTCCGCCTCCTGGGTTCAGGCAAGTCTCCTGCCTCAGCCTCCTGAGTAGCTGGGATTACAGGCACGCATCACCATGCCCAGCTAATTTTTTGTATTTTTAGTAGGGACGGGGTTTCACTATGTTGACCAGGATGGTCTCGATCTCTTGACCTTGTGATCCACCCGCCTCGGCCTCCCAAAGTGCTGGGATTACAGGCTTGAGCCACCGCGCCCGGCCGGTACATAGCATTTTTAAACTTGCTATGTCTCTAAGGCATTTCTTGCTGCTGTCTGCTTGAATTCACCAGAGTAGTGATTATAGATTTTATTTTTTTAATACAAGGATTGGGTCTCACTATGTTGCCCAGGCAGGTCTTGAACTCCTGGCCTCAAACGATCCTTCTACCTCTGCCTCCCAAATTGCTGGGATTAGAGGAGTGAGCTACCATACCCAACGTGATTTTTATTTTATTTTTATTTTTATTTTTTTTTTAAGGAAGAGTGTTACTTTCTTAAGTGTTTTGTTTGGGTTTTATTCCACAGGAAGGTTGAGGACCTTCAGTTTCGGGTTGAAGAAGAATCAATTACCAAAGGTGATCTTGAGGTAAAATCCCTCCAGCTCTCTTAAAACTTTTATGGGTATCAATATTCAGAAACATGGGTGAAATAATGTGCCAACTGAAATGAGTGGCCAGAACAGTCAGCTGAGGAAGTGGCAGGGGAAACCCTGGCCTCTCTGGCCATGTTGGATTCTGGAGGGTGGCTTTGTGGTAACAGTGCTGGTCCTTGAGCCTGTGATTGTGTGTCCCACTTCCTATGGCAGAGTGAAACTTGCACTACTCTTTTCTCATGCTTCAAAATTCAAAACCATGAACTGAATTTCATCGTCATAAATCTGGCAGTGTGTCCTTAACTTAAAGCAGTCCTGAAGTGAAACTTACTTATGTTCCTCTGATGATTAGAAAAGGCATTTTAAATTTGTCATAGTAGTCCATAACAGGCCAGGTACAGTGGCTCACTCACGCTTGTAATCTCAGCACTTTGGGAGGCCAAGGTGGGTGGATCACCTGAGGTCGGGAGTTCAAAACCAGCCTAACATGGTGAGAACCTGACTCTACTAAAAATATAAAATTAGCCGGGCATGATGGCGGGTGCCTGTAATCCCAGCTACTCGGGAGGTGGAGGCAGAAGAATTGCTTGAACCCGGGAGGTGGAGGTTGCAGTGAGCTGAGATCACGCCACTGAACTCCAGCCTAGGGGACAGAGCAGACTTCGTCTCAAAAAGAAAAACAATAGTTCGTAACAAAGCTGTTTGCTTTATCTCAGCTTTGCTTTTTCAGTTGCAAGCTAAATCCTTTTATAAACCTATAAAAGGAATGAATTATATATTCTAATTGGTGATTTTAAAAAAGTAATTAGCAGAGCAAAAACTAAGAACACTTTATATTTCAGCTTCTTTTACTTCCATGACATTTGTAGAATTCATGGATTTTCCTTTAGTGTCAGGTTTTTCATCCCTTCTTAACAATTTATTCATATTAGTTTTTAAATTAGACACTAGAATTAAATGATTTTGATGGTTTTAAGCCATTGCTAGATATATGACAAATGTAAATCATTCAGTTTTTCAAATTTTCCAGATTTGTGGTTCTTTAGTCTACAATATTTTAATAAAAATTGCACTTAACTGTGCATTTCCCAAATACTCAGTTTTACTACAATTTTAGAGTCTATTGGCTGCTCACACCATGCTTAAATTTGAGAGGCACTTCCAAACAGCAACTCTGATTTCTGTGGAAATAAATGTATCTTTACAGTTAACCAAGAGCAAGGGGAACATTTTCTGGGTTCTAGTTGTATGGGGCCCAGAATTTAACGGTTCATTAACAGTTTAATAGATATCTTCTTCACTCATTTCATATACAGCCACATTTCTTTAGTCGACTTTTGTGTTGTTCTCATCCATTTAAAAACACCCCAAAGTCTCATTAGAAGTTTCATATCATCATCTAATTCATATAAAATATAGCCTATGGTATCTTGGAGAGGGTCCAGTTAAAATAATTTACATTAGCTCTAGGCTTGTATAGTCTGTCTGATAAACTTACTTGAAATTAATCAAATTATCTCGAAACCCTAACACATATTGAAACTTTAGTGGAATCTCTTTTTTGTTGTTGTTTAATTTATTTTATTTTTTTGCTGATAGCAAAAGAGCCAGATTTCTGAAGATCCTGAGAATGTAAGAGGGCACTTAACTGTGTGGATATTTCCCTTGTTAACAAAGATTGATCACAGATTAAAATGCTTATTGATAATACTTAAACACTAACTCCGTAATCTGACCTTGGGACATTGACCTTAATATTTCTGTGCATGTGGCTTTCAAAGCAGTTATGTTTATATCCTGAAGAAATTGTATGTAATGACTAAGCTCCACAAATTCATGTGTTTAATGAATAGGCCAATGTTTGTTTTATAAGTAATTTTGCCAGAAAAGGGGGATAAGAACTTTTTGTCTGGAGACCTGGCCTCCTTCACCTAATTCGTAATGTGTTCTAATTTTAGTGGCACTATTCCAAAAAAGATGATACCTGACTGGAGCATAAAACATTCTAGATGTTGCCGGGCGCGGCGGCTCAAGCCTGTAATCCCAGCACTTTGGGAGGCCGAGGCGGGTGGATCACAAGGTCAAGGGATCGAGACCATCCTGGTCAACATGGTGAAACCCCGTCTCTACTAAAAATACAAAAAATTAGCTGGGCATGGTGGCGTGTGCCTGTAATCCCAGCTACTCAGGAGGCTGAGGCAGGAGAATTGCCTGAACCCAGGAGGCAGAGGTTGCAGTGAGCCGAGATCGCGCCATTGCACTCCAGCCTGGGTAACAAGAGCGAAAACTCCATCTCAAAAAAAAAAAAAAAAAACTTTCCTTTAGCCGGGCGCGGTGGCTCAAGCCTGTAATCCCAGCACTTTGGGAGGCTGAGGCGGGTGGATCACGAGGTCAAGAGATCGAGACCATCCTGGTCAACATGGTGAAACGCCGTCTCTACTAAAGATACAAAAAATTAGCTGGGCATGGTGGCACGTGCCTGTAATTCCAGCTACTCAGGAGGCTGAGGCAGGAGAATTGCCTGAGCCCAGGAGGCGGAGGTTGCGGTGAGCCGAGATCGCGCCATTGCACTCCAGCCTGGGTAACAAGAGCGAAACTCCGTCTCAAAAAAAAAAAAAAAAAAAAAAAAAAAAAAAAAAACATTCTAGATGTAAAGTCGTGGGAATTCTGGGGAAGTTTCCAAGGTGTCTAATTTTGCTTCCCATGAGAAGAAAGGGGATTGTGAGGCTGGTGGCTGTCCCGGAGCTGACTGGCTGCCTTTTCAGTGTGCCCCCCGCCACTGACCAGTGCCTGCCAGTGCAGCTGATGAGACATTCAAACTTCCTTTTGTTTCTACAGTATTTTCCTTAGTTGTGAACCTAGAGGCAAGCATTTGTCAGTGAAGACACAGTATGTTTTAAATTGTTATTACTGAAGTGAGAGTTTTCTAGCTGTAGCATTACTAGGTATGCAGATATTTTTCTTTTCTTCCTCTAAGTCCATACACCCAGTGCAAGTCCTTGCCATGTTGTCTCCAGAGCATTGCTTCCTGGTGTACCCTGCCAGCTGTGCTGCTGGTTGTAAAGAACCTGGAAATGTTTTGCTTTGATTTACTGCCACATAAGAAGGAATTTAAAGAATGACATTACTTCCTACCACCTCCTGGCAGCTGAAATAAACAACTCAAGACTAAACTTTTGGCCGGGCGCTGTGTCTTATACCTATAATCCCAGCACTTTGAGAGGCTGAGGCTGGCAGATCACCTAAGGTCAGGAGTTTGAGACCAGCCTGGCCAACATGGTAAAACCCCATCTCTACTAAAAATATAAAAATTAGCCAGGCGTGGTGGTGCACACCTGGAATCCCAGCTACTAGGGAGGCTGAAGCCGGAAAATCTCTTGAATCCAAGAGGCGGAGGTTGCAGTGAGCAGAGATCACGTCACTGCATACCAGCCTGGGCAACAAGAGCAAACCTTCATCTCAAAAAAAAAACACAAAAATCAAACAAACAAAAAAACCTGAGCTTTCTGAAAGGTCTTTGTTCTAAAGGGTTCCTTTTTGTGAAGCTACTTCAGTGATCTGGGTCTCTTCTTTCCTTCCAAAACAGGCTCCTGCTGCCCTCGGTGTCAGTCTGCATGGGATTTCCCCCTGCCTCTCTTGTGCGCTTCTCACAAAGCCTTTGCTTTCCTTCTCAATCCCCTGTCCCAGGACTTTCCTCCTGGGATACTCTGTGTCTTATTCAAAGAAAGGAATGATTTTTACAAGGAGGGTTGTCCTGTTCAGTGTCACATTTTTACTGTGTGCTGCGACATGGAAGTGGATCACTAGTTCCCTCGTTGCTGACTGACCACCTAAGGTCAGGAGTTCAGTACCATCCTGGCCAACATGGTGAAACCCTGCCTCTTAAAATATAAAAATTAGCTGGGTGTGGTAGTGCTGACCTGTAATCCCAGCTACTAGGGAGGTTGAAGCACTGTAGAACCCTAGATAATGTGTATATAGACCCATCAATCAGTAAGGAGGTGTTGGCCACGCTCATCTGGAAGATCTCTGAATGGGGAGGAGATCACATTAAATGTATATTTGCTTTTTATCTGGAAATAGTGACCTTTTACCCAGAGGACACTTAACAGTGTCAAGAGAAGAAAGGTTCTAGTGCCTTTTCTTTTTCCAACTACTGTAGTTTTGGATTTCAGTTCTTGAGGCTGTGACCTCAATTATGAAGATCAAGATTAGGTTCTTATAAAAGCAGGGAAACGAAACAGTGTCCATCCAAGGCACATACGGACCAAGGGGACTATCCAGACAGTTAGGGCTTGAATTATATTCCATTATTTTGTGGAGTATACAGAGTTGAAGCAGGTGATGAATTGAAAAAACAAATTTTTGTTCACCTTTTAAATATCCCATGATGGTCCATCGATACCTGATTTACAAGCAAAGTGACCTCTTGAATGCATTGAGGTCCCTGAGTCCCACTGGAATGAGTGAAGATGTTTGTAACCTTCACTTTAACATTCCTCCCTCTACTGAAGCTCTGCACCACTTTGTGTCACTTTGTTTAGAGTCTGTTGTCATTTTTTCATTGCCTGTTAATTGTCCAGATTGATACGTCAGTTAGAACCACAAATTATTTAAATTACTGCAAGTAAATGACAGCTGCTGAGAGCAGCCCTGTGGGTGGGGACCTCGTCAGTGGCTTATTCTGATAATGGGGAACCTCTTGTGTAGGAGAGATGGGGGTGGGAAGAGAGATATTTGGACCCAGATTATTTCAAATTGATTAAGATTTCTGCTGCACTTAAACCTGTTGGAGATTATCCTCTGTGTTCCCCATCAGGCTACATCCAAGTGCCTGATAGTGGGGAGAGCAGAATATCTGAGTTAACAGAGGTTGTAAATCACATTACTAACTCACCAGCTGTTTTTGCATGAGTTCAAACTCATGCCTTTGGGTTGAGTTGCCATTTTACGTGTGAGTAATAAAAACTTCATCTTAAGGTAAAAATAATAAACCCCTTACCAATTTGAGCTAAACTTTCCTTCTGCCCTGAGCCTCTTAACTGGCCTGCTTCAGAGATGGATATGATAGAGGATAATTATTACCAAATTTTCTCTTTGTAATTATGGTTCCTTTTTTTCCCTCCCTGGAGCCAAGTAGCCTTTGGGAAATCCACTGCTGGAAGGAAACTAGAGCTTCCATGGCGCTTTCCCCGTCATAACAGGAATGTTGCTGAGGATCTAACTCAGACCCTTTTCACCCATTTCTGCAGAGGCTGCTAGCGTGATTTCCTTAGCTCTAGTTTCCAGATTCCTTCTTTTGGGGTTACTATCTGACCTTTATTTACATCAGATTATATGCTAGGGTGCACGGATCTGCTCTAAGGACCTGTTGAACACTTTTAAAATTTATGACATTATCTTTGCCATATTTAGATGATAGTGATGGTGATGATCATTCTGAGGGTCAATATACCTTTTAAAGTTATTGAGTCAGTTACATACACATTAATGTCAAGTAGCCTTTGTGGGGTAGAGGGAAAATGATAGTTTAGAGGGAGGGATATTAACTATTCTAATTGGTGCTGATAAACTTCACTTATCAATATTACTTATATTTGGCTGCATGCCTCTGACACTTCATCTGGCCTCATGTGTTTCCATTTTTTCTTTCTGAACAGACTAGCCCATGCCCCCTGCCCACCAGCATCCTTTGTCCATGGTATTCATCCTCACTGCCCACCTCATCTCACCTCCACCTCTTCCCTTCTCCATTCCCCTTTTGTTCATCCTTTGGCAGAAGGTACTGGTGGCTCAGCCTGCATGCCGCTCTCTCTCCTCTCGTGCTGGCATGTCATGGTGGCACTGTTGTGTTCTCTTCCTCTTCCTTTTTACTAACAGACGCAGACCAAACTGGAGCATGCCCGCATTAAGGAGCTTGAACAGAGCCTGCTCTTTGAAAAGACCAAAGCTGACAAACTCCAGAGGGAGTTAGAAGACACTAGGGTAATGCTTTTCACTATTTAATGAAGCAGACCCATGCATGTGAATGGTGGACGCCTCAGGTGACATGCTTTATACTGGCCTGAGCCTTGACCCAGTGGTTCAACCTGAGTTTGGTCTTGTTACTGTTCAGGTGTTCGTGAGATGAGACTGATGAGTAGGAACAGGTGTTTTATATTTAGTCTTTTGTCAAAAGTAAAGACTGGTTCCTTTGGTAACCCAACCAAATCAAGATCAGAAACTTTACAACTGAATAAACAAACGGGTGTAACTGTATTTAAAGTTGTTTATATTAATACCATGAAACACATTTCTCCAGCTGGCCACAAGCAGTCAATTGTCCTCTTGTTCTCATATGTCTAGTTATTAGGCTTTCTAAATAATTTTTTGTTACTGTTGTTTTACTTTAGCTCTTTTCCTGCCTTCTGCCCTGGTCTCATGGGAGAAGGAAATGGAAACATGGGCTCTGTTTAATGAGAGTTAAGGACTTTCACCCCAGTTACCTTTTTATTTTGGAAGGCTGATCTCTGCATCTTCCTGCTTTCTGTCACTCAGGGGATTGAAACCTCAGTGAATGCCAGATGCAGTGGCTCATGCCTCTAATCCCAGCACTTTGGGAGGCTGAGGCAGGTGGATCACTTGAGGTCAGGAGTTTGAGACCAGCCTGGCCAATGTGGTAAAACCCTGTCTCTACTGAAAATACAAAAATTAGCTGGGCCTGGTGGTATGTGCTTGTAATCTCAGCTACATGGGAGGCTGAGGCAGGAGGATCGCTTGAACCTGGGAAGCGGAGGTTGCAGTGAGCTGAGATTACTCCACTGTGCTCCAGCCTGGGCGACAGAGTGAGACTCCATCTCAAAAAAAAAATAGCAAAAAACAAAAAAAAAATCTCAGTTGTCAGGAGGGAAATGTATGTTGGGAACAGAATGGCTTCTTCCTGCCCCCAGCTCATTGTGCTTGGCCCTTGGAGCCAGGACATTAGTCATATTTTAGTTTATTGATATATTAAAGCACCTATATAGTGCGAACTTCATGCCAGACATTGTTGTGTCTTTACAAGTATTCAGTTTCAACACAACCCTAGGAGATAGGGAGTATTAGTGTCCCCATTTTACAGACAAGAAAACTGAGGCACAGCAAAGTTAAGTAACTTGCCTAAGATAAAACAGCAAATAGTAATAGTGGAGGCAGGATTTGCATCTAGGCCCTTTGGCCTCAGAGCGGTGCTCTTAAAGACCACAAGATGGAGGCTGTCTATTATGGAAGTTGTTTTGTGTTTAAAGATTAAGAAATAGTCAGTTACATATAAAATATATATTCACATTCCCTTTTAAATAATGAATTTGTCTGTCAGTGACTAAATTGCCCAGATCCTTAACTTCAGAATTTAAAAAATTACTCTGTCTCTAATCAAATTTGCTATCCTCATTTTAAAAAAAATTGTTAGTGTTTGTAGAAATTTCTCATGTTGGGAATTCACTGACTAATCTAAAAATCTAGATAATTTTTCTTTTCTAAATCATACGTTTTTATTTCTTAAGAAGAAGGAACATGTTCTGTTGGCCCCTGAACTAAAGATTTCTCCTGTGTATTTGGCAAGAAAACAACAACAACAAAAAAAAGTGGGCCAGGCATGGTGTCTCATGCCTGTAATCCCAGCACTTTGGGAGGCTGAGACAGGAGGATCGCCTGAGTCCAATAGTTCAAAACCAGTCTGGGTAAGATGATGTGACACCCTGCCTCTACAAAAAATTAAAAAAAATTAGCTGGGTGTGGTGGCTACACAGGAGGCTGAGGTGGGAGGATCTCTTGAGCTCAGGAGGTCGGGGCTGCAGGGAGCCATGTTTTGTCTCTGAACTGCAGCCTGGGTGACAGAGCAAGACCCTGTTTTAAAAAAAAAAAAATGAGGCCGGGCGCAGTGCGGCTCACACCTGTAATCCCAGCACTTTGGGAGGCCGAGACAGGCCAATCATGAGGTCAGGAGTTGGAGATCAACCTGACTAAGATGGTGAAACACCGTCTCTACGAAAAATACGAAAATTAGCCAGGTGTGGTGGCACACACCTGTAATCCCAGCTACTCGGGAGGCTTGAACCCAGGAGGCAGAGGTTACAGTGAGCCGAGATTGCGCCATTGTACTCCAGTCTGGGCAACAAGAATGAAACTAAAAAAAAAAAAAAATTTAATGTGGTAATTTGGTGCTGTTTCTTACTAACTTAGAGCCAAATAATTGATCTGGGAAATACAATGGACTAATGAGATTGAGTTCCTTTAGTGTGATGGCTGTTGAAGTAATAAAATTTTTTTAAACAGGTAAACTCCTCTCCCTTGTCTTAGTTTCATCGGCAAACAATTTTGATGTTTTTTTTCCCCCGCTCTAGATAAGAAGGCATTCATTTACACCATGATTTATTTAAGCATTTCAGTGTAAAGCTTATATCGGCTGGGCACAGTGGCACAAGCCTGTAATCCGGGCACTTTGGCTTTGGGAGGCTCAGGCAGGCGGATCCTGAGGTCAGGAGTTTGTGACCAACTTGGCCACCATGGAGAAACCGCGTCTCTACTAAAAATACAAAAATTAGCCAGGCATGGTGGCACATGTCTGTAATCACAGCTACTCAGGAGGCAGAGACAAGAGAATCGCTTCAACCAGCAGGACAGAGGTTGCAATGAGCTGAGATCCTGCCACTGCACTCCAGCCTGGGTGACAAAGCGAGACTCTTCTCAAAAAAAAAAAAAAAAAGCTTATATCTTTTTATATCTTTCCGTAACGAAAGTATATCTTCTGTGGATCCTCACTCTTGGTTTTCCAAGTGTTAAAATAACCAAGTACCCGTGTAAGTTTTATATCACCTATGTTACTTTTTAGGAAGCACTTTAGAATTCTGTTTAGCCGATAAATCCAGTTTCCAAAGAGTGTGCTTGGTGCTGTAGAGATGTGAGCAAGAATAAAAATGATTTCTGACTTAATTTATGGTCTTGAACTAGTGGGAGAAGCAGACATACACAGAGTTTTGAATGAGGGCAGATTTTGGGAAATGAAAAATAAATTGCTATACTTTATAGGAAAATGCCATGGAACGTAAAATCACATTATTATTTATTATTTTTACTTGGCATTTTTCTGTACCTGTTTTGTTGTAACTAAGAATCATTGCCCTATTGGGTTTAATGTATTTATGCTATAGACCTTGTAGCAATGAGGTTTGTTAATGTTTTGTATTTTTTAGCAAATTCTATCAGATCCTGATAGGTTTATTAATGTTTTGTATGTCATTTTGAGGTAACAAACTCTTGGACTCTTCCCTCCCCAGAAAATCAGCTGTAAATGAATTAACATCTTTTAACCTGAGGAGTCTATAACTATGAAGCACAACAGTTATAATCAGCTCTGTAATATTTAATTTTATTTGCTTTGATTGTGCAGTTTTGGAGACCCCCAGTGCTTGCTTTTCCTCTTCTCTTGTGAACATTGTAATCTTTATTGGTGTCACAGCCTGTAGGTGGGCAGAGGAAATGAAAGAAGCATATCTGTTATTTTCTGTCTCAAAGAAAGGCAGTATGGGAGAGGAGTCTTAAATTCAGAGGAATTTTTAAACATTATTTTGTATAAATAAAATAAAAACAAAAATAAAAATAAATTTAAAGAAAAAAAAGAGAAAAAAACATTTTTTTGTAGACATGAGGTTCTTTCTATGTTGCCCAGGCTGATCTTGAACTACTGGCCTCAAGTGATCCTCCTGCCTTGACCTCCCAAAGCACTAGGATTATAGCCATGTACCACCTCTCCTGGCCAGTCAGAGGAGTTTTGATCCTTGAAAGTTTGGACTCACTGCTGTTTTAAAATTATTTTGTTTCCTTTCATTTCCTAGATTAGTCTGAGTTTTTATGCTGGAAGCTATTTTCCACATATCCTATGTGCTAAATGGATTGCATAGCAGGTAGCAGAGGGAAATAAATTTCTAGCAATGAAGGGACAAGGTTAAGAAAGTGTTTTTCTAGCCCTGGGGTATTTATTTAAAAGAAGAAAATTCTTGGGTACTACCCCAGAGCTCAGATAGAATCAAAGTATGTGGGAATAGGTAGAAACTTGTACTTTAGTCGTCCATTCCGGGTGATTCATGTACGTACTAATGTCTGAGAACCACTGGGTTAGGGGGTTAGAGGAAGATGTTTCCATCAAAATGCCGATAGAATTATAAAATCTAAAAAGGGGAATTTGTGTAACATTCTTATGTATTATTGCAGGTAAGTAATCATTCTTACTTTGTGTTTTAATAAAATGATTAGTAGGCTGGGCATGGTGGCTCACGCCTATAATCCCAGCACTTTGGGAGGCCGAGGCAGGCAGGTCACTGGCTGTGATCACTGGCTGGTTCGACACCAGCCTGACCAACATGGTGAAACCCCATCTCTACTAAAAATACAAAAATTAGCCAGGCATGGTGGTATGCACCTGTAATCCTAGCTACTTGGAAGGCTGAGGTAGGAGGCAGGAGAATCGCTTAAACCTGGGAGGCAAAGCTTTCAGTGAGCTGAGGTCACACCATTACACTGCAACCTGGGCGAAAAAAGCAAAACTCTGTCTCAAAAAAAAAAAAAAAAAAGATTAGTACATAGTACATTAATTATTCATTTTTCAACTGAAGCTTTCATTCTACATTGAAACATTTGACAGGTAATTTTAGACCTTTAATGCAAGTGCTATCCAATGGAAGTATAATGCAAGCCACATATATACAATTTATAATTTTCTGGTACTCACATTACTTTTTTGTAAGTCACAAGTGAAATTAGTTTTAATGATATATTTTATGTAAACTGATATATCCAAAATATCATTTAATGTAATCAATATAAACATTATAAACAAGATATTTTAAACATTTTAAAATATAATTTTTTTTCCCCCCCAAGAGGCAGGGTTTGCTCTGTCTCCCAGGCTGGAGTGCAGTGGTGCAATCACAGCTCACTATAGCCTCAATCTCCTGGACTCAAGCGATCCTCCTGCCTTAGCTTCCCAAGTTGCTGTTACCACAGGCAGGTACTACCATGCCTGACTAATTTTTTATTTTTTGCAGAGATGGGGTCTTGCTATGTTGTTCAGACTGATCTTGAACCCCTGGCCTCAAGTGATCCTTCTGCCTCAGCCTCCTGGAGTGCTGAGATTACAGGCGTGAGCCACTCTGCTTGGCCCACAAGACATGTTGTGTTCCTTTTTTCTAAGTCTTCAAAATCTGATGTATATTTTACCCTTAAACCACACCTCACTTCAGGTTAACCACATCTCAAGTGCCCTGTGGCCATGAGTGAGTAACAGTTAATGTTCCGATGGCACAGTTCTGTAAGATCACTTCCATGAAATGGATAAGCATTTATGCAGCCTGGATGAAGTGGGGTAGAACAAACTGGCAAAATAAGGAAATGGTGTCTTTCAGGAGGCAGATATATCTGAGAACTTTGAAACTTAACTGTTTCTTTTAACTTACCAGTTAATGGGTATTTCTCTGATTTAAGCTTCTTCAGAATTGGAGCTACCAAATTGGACTTAAGCCATTACCACAAATAGAAATATGTATTAACCTGTAAACATTCATAATTGTTTGCTGCCTGAAATGGGATAGTTATTAAATATCTTCAGTGTTACAGAAAATCGTCAGACCAGGCTCAGTGGCTCATGTCTGTAATCCCAGCATTTTGGGAGTCCAGGGCGGGTGAATCACCTGAGGTCAGGAATTCAAGACCAGCTTGACCAACATGGTAAAACCCTATCTCTATTAAAAATGCAAAATTTAGCCAGGTGTTGTGGCATGTGCTTGTAATCCCAGCTACTTGGGAGGCTGAGATAGGAGAATTGCCTGAACCAGGGAGGCGGAGGTTGCAGTGAACCAAGATTACACCATTGTACTCTAGCCTGGGCAACAAGAGCGAAACTCCATCTTGGGGAAAAAAAGAAAAAAGAAATTGTCAGTGACTTGTTATTTAAATGATCTTTTCTTCTTTGGACTGCTGTTAATAGGTGGCTACAGTTTCAGAAAAGTCGCGTATAATGGAACTGGAGAAAGACCTAGCATTGAGAGTACAAGAAGTAGCTGAGCTCCGAAGAAGGCTAGAGTCCAATAAGCCTGCTGGGGATGTGGATATGTCACTTTCCCTTTTACAAGAGATAAGCTCTTTGCAAGAAAAGTTAGAAGTCTCTCGTACTGACCACCAGCGAGAAATAACTTCACTGAAGGAGCATTTTGGAGCACGGGAAGAAACTCATCAGAAGGAGATAAAGGCTCTGTATACTGCCACGGAAAAGCTCTCCAAAGAGAACGAGTCATTGAAAAGCAAGCTCGAGCATGCCAACAAAGAGAACTCAGATGTGATAGCCCTGTGGAAGTCCAAACTGGAGACTGCCATCGCATCCCACCAGCAGGCGATGGAAGAACTGAAGATATCTTTCAGCAAAGGTCTTGGAACAGAGACGGCAGAATTTGCTGAGCTAAAAACACAAATAGAGAAAATAAGACTAGATTACCAACACGAAATAGAAAATTTGCAGAATCAACAAGAATCTGAACGGTCTGCTCATGCTAAAGAGATGGAAGCCCTGAGGGCTAAACTGATGAAAGTCATTAAAGAAAAGGAGAACAGCCTGGAAGCCATCAAGTCGAAACTGGACAAAGCAGAAGACCAGCATCTCGTAGAAATGGAAGAGACGTTAAACAAATTACAGGAAGCTGAAATAAAGGTAAAGGAGCTAGAGGTACTGCAAGCCAAATGCAATGAACAAACCAAGGTTATTGATAATTTTACATCACAGCTCAAGGCTACCGAAGAAAAGCTCTTGGATCTTGATGCACTTCGGAAAGCCGGTTCCGAAGGTAAATCGGAAATTGAGAAACTTAGACAGCAGCTTGAGGCAGCTGAGAAACAGATTAAACATTTAGAGATTGAAAAGAATGCTGAAAGTAGCAAGGTTTGTATTGACATCCTCCATTTTTTTCTTTTCCATTTGTTACTCTTCTTTTGCATTGTTACTTTTGAGTTGAGGTCATTCATCTTCCAAATTGCCGATTTAATTAAATTGCTTGATGTCCCCAGTTGAGTATAGTGTAGTATATTCTGAGTATGGTTTCATCTGAGGAGATTAGAGAAAATAATGGCTTAACCACGTGAATTTATTTTGGTTGCCTATTATCTGGGTACCTTATCTGTTAATCTCTGGGCTATGCTATGACCTCTTCTTTAAGCTTAGCTCCAGACTATATTCTAGTTAAAATAGAGAATGCCCTAACACTGTGGTGTTAAGATGAATGAATGAATGAACAGAAACTTAAAAGATCGTCATCTAGATGACTATTCTTTGGGTTAAGTTAAAAAAAAAAAAGATTGACTGGGCGCAGTGGTTAATACCAGTAATCCCAGCACTTTGGGAGGCTAGAGTGGGTGGATCACCTGAGATCAGGAGTTTGAGACCTGCCTGGCCAACATGATGAAACCACATCTCTACTAAAAATACAAAATTAGCTGGGCATGGTGGTGGATGTCTGTAATCCCAGCTACCTGGGAGGCTGAGGCAGGAGAATCTCTAGAACCTGGGAGGTGGAGGTTGCAGTGAGCTGAGATTATGTCACTGCACTCCAGCCTCGATGACAGATCGAGACTCTGTATTAAAAAAGAAAAGAAAAGAAAAGAAACTTAAAAGATCATCTCCTCCTTTCCTAACCATATACGCTCAGGTGCCACATAATGATGTTTCAATCAACAGTGGACCACATAAACGAAGGTGGTTCCATAAGACTATAATATGGTATCTTTACCTTTTGCATGTTTAAATATGCTTCGATACACAAATACTCAGCATTGTGTTATAGTTGCCTGCAGTGTTCAGTACAGTAACATGTTCTACAGGTTTATAGTCTTGGAACAGGTAGCTGTACCAGGTAGCTCAGGTGTGTAGTAGGCTATACCTTCTAGGTGTGTGTAAGTACACCCTATGATGTCCACACGACAGTGGAATTGCCTAGTAATGCATTTCTCAGAAGGTATCTTGGTTCTTTTAAGCAATGCATGACTGTAATTGCCTTATCTATAGGGTTATGTATAAAAACAGAATGTGAGCTCAATGCTTCTTGACTATTAAAATTAACATGTTGGCCAGGCGAGGTGGTCATACCTGTAATCTCAGCACTTTGGGAGGCCGAGGCAAGTGGATCACTTGAGGTCAGGAGTTAGAGTCCAGCCTGGCCCCTCTCTACTAAAAATACAAAAATTAGGCGTGGTGGTATGCGCCTGTAGTCCCAGCTACTCGGGAGGCTGAGGCATGAGAATCTCTTGAACCCAGGAGGCAGAGGTTGCAGTGAGCTGAGATTGTGCCACTGAGTGACAGAGCAAAACTCGATCTCCAACAAAAACAAAAACAAAAAAGCATGCTGTGCTAAATAACATTCACAGCAAAATTAAGGATAAGAGCCTGGAGCACTTTGCATGGCAGAAAAACTCTTTGGAGTTTTTTCTATGGCACAATGAGAATACAATCTGTCCCCTCCTCTACTGGGGGAAATACTGAACAAGTATGCATTTGGTCAAGGCTTAGGAAATTACATGAAACATTTGCCAGCTGCATTCCTTACTAACTAGCCTTGTTAAATGTCATTTTTATTTTTAAGGGTGGTTCAAGGAATTCTTTCGCAGTCCTGCTGCTAGTTGTGGTACTGGTATTGATGCTGAATGTTCTGAGCTTTTTGTGGGAGAAGCTGCTCTCTTGGCAAAGAAGGAAGGGTTGTAATAGTTAAATGGGGTGAGGTGAGGACTGACAAACAGCAGAAAATTGCTAACTAACCATAGTTGAGATGACAAACTGGTTACAGGAAATTTTTCTCAAATCTCCTCATGTGGTACCAAAATACTAATCAAAACACAAAAATTAATTAGATAATATTTAGCTAATGTTTAGTTTTTCACATCAAGATTTCATGAAAGCCAAGTTCTAATGACTGTTGTCCAGTGGACTTTTTTTTTTTTGAGACAGATTATCACTGTGTCACCCAGGCTGGACTGCAGTGGTGCAATCTCGGCTCACTTTAAGCTCCGCCTTCCAGGTTCAAGCGACTCTCCTGCCTCAGCCTTTTGAGTAGCCAGGATTACAGGCATCCGCCACCATACCGGGCTAATTTTTGTATTTTTAGTAGAGACAGGGTTTCACCATGTTGGCCAGGCTGGTCTCGAACTCCTGACCTCACGTGATCCACCTGTCTCGGCCTCCCAAAGTGCTGGGATTACAGCCTTGAGCTGTCCAGCCCGGCCTGTCCAGTGGATTTTTAAATTTCATTTTTATTTAAGTGTTGAAATACTTTAAGCATATACAAAAATAGAGAAAATAATGTAGCCCACATATATTCCATTCCCATCTTAAGGTTTTTGTTTTATTTATTTATTTTTTAAGACAGAGTCTCGCTCGGTTGCCCTTACTGCAACCTCTGCCTCCCAGGCTCAAGGGATTCTCCTGCCTCAGCCTCCTGAGTAGCTGGGATCATAAGCACGTGCCACCACACCTGGTTAATTTAAATATTTTTAGTAGAGTCAGGCCATGTTGGCCAGGCTGTTCTTGAACTGCTGACCTCAGGTGAGGTCTGCCTGCCTTGGCTTCCCAGAGTGCTGGGATTACAGGTATAAGCCACCGCGTCCGGCCTTAAGGTTTTTAAAGTCTAGGAAATGAAATTACTCAAGTAGCTCATTTAGAAAGTAAGCATCCATACCTTCTGCTTCAGATCATGCTGATATAAGTAGTCTATTTTGACTATAAAAATAGCCGCTGGGCACAGTGGCTCACACCTCTAATCCTAGCACTTTGAGAGGCCAAGACAAGAGGATTGCTTGAGTCCAGGAGTTTGAGACCAGCCTGGGCAACATGGTGAGACCCCCTCTCTCTCTCTCTCTTTTTTTTTTTTTTTTTTTTCTTTTGAGACAGGGTCTCACTCTGTCACTCACACTGGAGTGCACTGGCGCAGTCTCAGCTCACCACAACAGCCACCTCACAGGCTCAAGCGATTCGTCTGCCTCAGCCTCCCGAGTAGCTGTAATTACAAGCGCACACCACCACGCCCAGCTAATTTTTGTATTTTTAGTAGAGATGGGGTTTTGCCGTGTTGGCCAGGCTGGTCTCGAACTCCTGACCTCAAATGATCCACCCGCCTCGGCCTCCTAAAGTGCTGGGATTACAGGCATGAACCACCAATCCTGGCCAGAGACCCCATCTGAAAAAAATTTTTTTAAACATTAGCTGTGGCGGCATGTGCCTATAATCCCTGCTGCTTATGAGGCTGGTGCTAGAGGATCAGTTGAACCCAGGAGTTCAAAGTTGCAGTGATCCATGATCACGCCACTGCACTCCAGCCAGGGTAACAGGGGAGACTCTGTCTCAAAAAAAAAAAAAAAAATAGCCACTAGAAAATCATATATAGAACTGATTGTTCAAGAAGTTGTTGACCTCTTAGAATTAAACACCAATAAGATAAGATTAAAACAAAAAACAGCAACAAAAAGAATTAAAAACCAACACCAAATTTGTTGTATTCCTTTCAGTTTTGTTTTGTTATGTTGCTCATAAATTTTTTACGTTTTTTTTTTCTTCTCATTCTTTTTTGTTTTCCTTTTGTTCATTTACTTCTATGCCATGTAACTCCGTGTGTTAGGCTAGTAGCATTACCAAAGAGCTCCAGGGGAGAGAGCTAAAGCTTACTAACCTTCAGGAAAATTTGAGTGAAGTCAGTCAAGTGAAAGAGACTTTGGAAAAAGAACTTCAGATTTTGGTAAGTACCTCTTGGGAATCTGAATCTCAGGGTTTCTGGCCACTTCCTGTTTTAAAAAAAATCCTCCAGTAAGAAATATTGTAGTTGTTTGCCTTCTCTTTCTAAGTGTTGATTCAGCTTGAGTGTATTACTTACTGGCTGGTAGATAATTGTCCCTCCAGGGGAGTCAGATCAAACCCAAACTAACAGCCAAGGTAGGTATTATTATTATTTTTTTTTAATCTATCCCTTTGCCTCTATTAATGCACTGCTTGGAATGTTATTGACTACTTAGTTTTGCTAAACGCAGAGCCCTTCCAAGTTATGCATCAAACACAGTTAGGTTTCATATTGAATGAGGCACCTAAACTGTGCTTTCTCCTACTTGATCTGTGAGTCTCAGGGCAGCAGTCGTCCTGGGCCATCGGCGCCCTCCTTCGGTGAGACAGAATGCTTGCCGTCTAATCAAACAAATTCAAAGAAATCTAACTCAGTTTATTCCACCTCAGAAAATTACCTTCCCTTTCATTTTTTCTAGTTCCTTAATCTCAAGTTGTATGACATATATATGTATATATTTTACCTTTTCTCAACTTAGTTCCTTCCTACTTGCCTCCTGCACTTTAAAACCAAGTTTAAACAAGGCTGATATTCACAAAGGGTGCCAAGAGTGCCCACCCACGCACCATGGAAAGAAAAGCCAGAGGCTTATGGAGAAACTAGATAAGAGGCACATGATCCGCGAAGGGTCGGCTGTCTCAGGTCCTCCACGTCCCTTCCCATTACCCATTCATTACACTTCTATGCTATTAACAGTGTGAATAAAAATGTATGGCTCTTTCTTTCCTTTCTTTTCTTTTCTTTTCTTCCTGTCTTTCTTTCCTTCCTTCCCTCCCTCCCTCCCTTCGTTTCTGTTCTTTGTTTTCCTTTTCCTTTTCCTTTTCCTTCTTTTCTTTTCTTTCTTCCTTCCTTTCTTTCTCTTTTGTCCAGGCTGGAGTTACAGTGGTGCTATCTTGGCTCACTGCAACCTCCGCCTCTCAGGTTCAAGAGATTCTCCTGCCTCTGCCTCCTGAGTAGCTGGGCTTACAGGTGCACACCACCACACCTGGCTAATTTTCATATTTTTAATATAGATGGGGTTCCACCACGTTGGCCAGGCTGGTCTCATACTCCTGACCTCAAGTGATCCACCCATCTCAGCCTCCCAAAGTGCTGGGATTACAAGCGTGAGCCATCGCACCCAGCTTGATGTCCTTTAAGAAAATGTTTTAAGTTCATCATTTCTCTGCCCTCCTTCCAAAGCTTTTAGGAAACCTTGCCTTTTTTACCCCCCTAAGTTAGAATATCCTTCCGTATATCTTAGGACAAGACATGCTACCTTGAGTGTGACTGTGGGAATGCACAGGGGGCAGCCTGTGGGCTGGGATACACTGTGGCTCCTGCGCCATCTTTTCATAATCCCAGCTAGTTAGAAATACCCATGTAACAATCCTCTTGATGTAGCTAGCTCAAAGTTCATCTCAGGACAACTAGGAGAATGATTTTTAACTTGGCCTATTGTCATGTTTAGAAAAGAAGTCCTTGAACAGTAAGTGACTGATGGGCCTTTTCAGTTTAAAAAGTAGCGATACCGACCTAGATTCAAGATATTAGACTCAGATTACTCTCAGAAATAACAAATTTCAGAGCTTTCTTCACCATCTCAGGCAGATTTCTGAAGAGAAGCACTGCTGTTTGAGGGGTAGCAACTTGAAGCATACACGTGCACCATGTGTATACACACACGTGCATGTACTTCCCTAGGTATGAACATGCCTACGGGTGCATGCAGGTGATGCCTTCCCATGCGTGCACACACACACATGCAAACTGCACTGATTTGTGTGTATCCATGCACATGTGTATGACCCACATGTGGTAGTGATTGGCATCACGTGTTTCATATATATTAGTTTTAATAAAACAAGACCAGCAACGAAAAGTCGATAGTATTGTAGTTATAATTGATAGAAACTCTTTATCTTTACAATGTGAAATCTTTCTGTTCAGAATCTCTGGTTCTTTTTCTTTAGAAAGAAAAGTTTGCTGAAGCTTCGGAGGAGGCAGTCTCCGTTCAGAGAAGTATGCAAGGTACGTCTTACTAGAGCTTGCGTAGATCGCTTTAAAGAATATCGTACTCTTAAACTGGAGCTGGCCTGTGGAGTGCACAGAGTAGACGCTGCCTGTAGCCTAATTTCACTCTCCTGGGAGTTCCTGCCATGCTCAGAAATACTGGCTTCCATTGGTTTCCTGAAGCCTCAAACTCCCAATTAATTTTTTCTTCTTCTGGCTTAAGGCTTGTTCTGCATTACAATGTAAATATTCGGCCGGGCGCGGTGGCTCAAGCCTTTAATCCCAGCACTTTGGGAGGCCGAGGCGGGTGGATCATGAGGTCGAGAGATCGAGACCATCCTGGTCAACATGGTGAAACCCCGTCTCTACTAAAAATACAAAAAAAAAAAAAAAACAAACAAAAAAACTAGCTGGGCGTGGTGGCGCGTGCCTGTAATCCCAGCTACTCAGGAGGCTGAGGCAGGAGAATTGCCTGAGCCCAGGAGGCGGAGGTTGCGGTGAGCCGAGATCGCGCCATTGCACTCCAGCCTGGGTAACAAGAGCGAAACTCTGTCTCAAAAAAAAAAAAAAAAAAAAAAAAAAAAAAAAGTAAATATTCTTGGGAAGAGTGTTATTTATGCTTTCATCATTAATAGCTTTATTGAGTTTTAACTGGAAGTGGAAAAGAGATGAGTGGAAAGGGCCTGATGCCTCTCAAGTACAGATTTGGGGAGGCCAGAGAGAGCGGCAGACCTGCTTTTTTCAGGATGCACCTAGCAGTGTGATTTGGAAGGAGATTTTTTAGTATTCCTGTGTTCTCAGATCTCTTGAGCATATGATTGGATCCAGATAGCTTATAAAATATGAAGCTTATTAAACTTCTAACTTTATCCTAAATAGAAACTGTAAATAAGTTACACCAAAAGGAGGAACAGTTTACCAAGCTGTCTTCTGACTTGGAGAAGCTGAGAGAAAACTTAGCAGGTAAGAAGACATCTCTGGTGACTAAACATTAAATACAGGCTTCCTCATATTTGAGACAGTTGTAGGATGTTACATAACAAATGTGCTATTCAAGCGTAGCCTCTTTACTCATTATGGTGACATAAAAACATGACGAAATACTTGTTTGAGATCTGTAACCTACACCCAGTCCTCTTTGCTCTGTTTTCACGAGAGCCAGAATCTGCCGCATTTCACCACTCCCACTGTTATCCTTGCTCCAAGCCAATGGCTGTCTTTCACCTGAACTACCATAACAGCTGACCACCTGGGCTCACTGCCGCTGCCCGTGCCTGCTTCAGTCTGTTCTCCACACCACAGCCAGAGCAATCCTTTTAATATGAAGTCAGATCATGTTGCTTCTCTGCTCGAGATCATCCAGCAGCTCCCATCCCACACAGGGAAAGAGCTGTGGTCCTTACCATGATCAGGCCCTATTACCTCTCGGATTTCATCTGGGACCCCCGTTCCCTGCTCATTCCACTCCAGCCACCTCAGCCTCTTTGCTCGTGCTTGGACGTGTCAGGCGTGTTCCTGCCACAGAGCCTGTGTGCTTACTTTTCCCTGTGCCCTCACTTCCTTCAGGTTTTCCCGTCCATGTCACCACCTCAGGGAAGTGCCGTCTAAGATGCTAACCTTCTTCCCAGCTCCTTTCCCTGCATTGATTTTTCTTCCTGTTAGCACTTAATTAATTCTACGATTTCTTTCCTTTATCTTTCTGATTGTCTGCCTTCTTCACTAGAATGTGCTTTTTATGAGGACAGGAATTGCTTTGTGAAAATATTACCAGAGCAAGGATGCACTCGGTCAGTGTTTGTTGATTATGACACAGCCGTGCTATTCTCTTTTTCTCTATATATTTAGATATGGAGGCAAAATTTAGAGAGAAAGATGAGCGAGAAGAGCAGCTGATAAAGGCAAAGGAAAAACTGGAAAATGACATTGCAGAAATAATGAAGATGTCAGGAGATAACTCTTCTCAGCTGATGAAAATGAATGATGAATTACGTCTGAAAGAAAGGTATAGGTGACTGTTGATTAGAGTGCCCACCTTAGGCTCTGTGGGAAGGTCTAGGTGGGAGGGAAGACAAATGTTTAGGATTATTACGTTTTAAAATCTCCCATCTCTGTTCCTTTCTATTATTACCTCATTGTGTCCTTGAATAAACTATTTAACCTTCTAAAATGGGTTTTACTTATCTTATCAAGAACAACGGAATTAAGGAATACAATATTATTTATAGACCATTTGGTGACTTGTAAAGAAAAGATAATAAGGCTGGGCGCAGTGGCTCATGCCTATAATCCCAGCACTTTGGGAGGCCAAGGTGGGTGAATCATTTGAGGTAAAGAGTTCGAGGCTAGCCTGGCCAACATGGTGAAACCTTGTCTCTGTTAAAAATACAAAAATTGTGGCCGGGCGCGGTGGCTCAAGCCTGTAATCCCAGCACTTTGGGAGGCCAAGGCGGGTGGATCACGAGGTCAAGAGATCGAGACCGTCCTGGTCAACATGGTGAAACCCCGTCTCTACCAAAAATACAAAAAATTAGCTGGGCATGGTGGCGTGTGCCTGTAATCCCAGCTACTCAGGAGGCTGACGCAGGAGAATTGCCTGAACCCAGCAGGTGGAGGTTGCGGTGAGCCGAGATCGCGCCATTGCACTCCAGCCTGGATAACGAGCAAAACTCCGTCTAAAAAAAAACAAAAACAAAAACAAAAATTAGCTGGATATAGTGGTGTCTGCCTGTAATCCCAGCTACTCAGGAGGCTGAGATGAGAAAATCACTTGAACCCAGGAGGTGGAGGTTGCAGTGAACTGTGATTGTGCCACTGCACTACACCCTGGGCAACAGAGCAACATTCTATCTAAAAAGAAAGAAGAAAAAAGAAAAGGCAGTAGTTCACTAATGGCAATAATATCTTTTACAGGCAGTTAAAAATATTTTTAACTTTTTTTTTTTGAGATAGAGTCTCATTCTGTTGCCCAGGCTAGAGTGCAATGGCTTAATCTCTGCTTGCTGCAGCCTCCACCTCCCAGGTTCAAGTGATCTTTCTGCCTCAGCCTCCCAAGTAGCTGGGATTACAGGTGTGTGCCACCATACCCAGCTGATTTTTATATTTATAGTTGAGACAGGGTTTCACTATGTTGGCCAGGCTGGTCTTGAACTCCTGACCTCAAATGATCTGCCCGCCTCGGCCTCCCAAAGTGCTGGAATTACAGACGTGAGACACCATGCCTGACCTTAACTTATTTTAATGGGAAGCACATATTACCTATCACTGTGGGCTGTGCATTATGCTAACAGCTTTCTAATTCTTATCATTATCCTATGAGGTGAGAGGAGGTGAATTTAGCATTTTTCCCATTCTAATGAAAAACAGGCCAGGCACGGTGGCTCACCCCTGTAATCCCAGCAATTTGGAAGGCTAACGTGGGCAGATCACCTGAGGTCAGGAGTACAAGACCTGCCTGACCAACATGGAGAAACCTCATCTCTACTAAAAATACAAAATTAGTTGGGTGTGGTGGTGCATGCCTAAAATCCCAGCTACTCAGGAGGCTGAGGCAGGAGAATGACTTGAACCCGGGGAGAGGTGGAGGTTGTAGTAAGCCAAGATCGCGCCATTGCACTCCAGCCTAGGCAACAAGAGCAAAACTCCATCTCATAGAAAAAGAAAAAGAGGCTGGGCATGGTGGCTCACGCCTGTAATCCCAGCACTTTGGGAGGCCGAGGCAGGCGGATTGCCTGAGGTCAGCAGTTTGAGACCAGCCTGGCCAACACAGTGAAACCCTATTGCTACTAAAAATACAAAAATTAACCAGTTGTGGTGGCGCACACCCGGGATCTCAGCTACTTGGGAGGCTGATACAGGAGAATCACTTGAACCCAGGAGGTGGAGGTTGCCAGGAGTGAGCCAGGATCATGCCAGTGCACTCCAGCCTTGGCAACAGAGTTAGACTCCATCTCAAAGAAATAAATAAGGTCAAGGGTGGTGGCTCACACCTGTAATCTCAGCACTTTGGGAGGCTGAGGCAGGTGGATCATCTGAGGTCAGGAGTTTGAGACCAGACTGACTGACACAGAGAAACCCTTTCTCTACTAAAAATACAAAATTAGCTGGACGTGGTGGCGCATGCCTGTTATCCCAGCTACTTGGGAGGCTGAGGTAGGAGAATCACTTGAACCTGGGAGGCAGAGTTGCAGTAAGTTGAGATCACGCCATTGCACTCTAGCCTGGACAACAAGAGTGAAACTCTGTCTCAAAAAAAAATAATAATAATAAAATTAAAATTAAAAAATAAGGAATGGGCTGGGCGTGGTGGCTCAAGCCTGTAATCCCAGCACTTTGGGAGGCCGAGGTGGGTGAATCACAAGGTCGAGAGATCGAGACCAACCTGGTCAACATGGTGAAACCCCATCTCTACTAAAAATACAAAAAATTAGCTGGGCATGGTGGCATGTGCCTGCAATCCCAGCTACTCAGGAGGCTGAGGCAGGAGAATTGCCTGAACCCAGGAGACGGAGGTTGCGGTGAGCCGAGATCGCCCCATTGCACTCCAGCCTGGGTAACAAGAGCGAAGCTCCGTCTCAAAAAAAAAAAAAAAAAAAAAAAAAAATAAGGAAGGGAGGGAGAGAAGCAGGGAGGAAGGGAAACTGAGGCTAACTGGGGTTAAGCCTGATGTTTCAGATCTGGGCAGTCTGGTCCCAGAGCCCTTCCTGCTCTTAATAACTGCATTGTACTTCCTCAGTGCTCAAGTTTCTTCTGTCTTAATATCTGTTCTTGTCTTTATTCTGGAATTTTGTTGCTTTGATCTTTTTCTTTTAATAGCTGTCATATAAAAATCAAATAATTTATAAGGCAAAGATTTATAAATGAAGTCTGTACGCATTAGACTTCTACTTAAAAGTGTTAATATCTGCAAAGTTCTTTTTTGTTGTGTGTGTGTGTTTTTTTTTTTTTTTTTTTTTTTTTTTGAGAGAGAGTGAGTCTCGCTCTGTCACCCAGGTTGGAGTGCAATGGCACACGATCTCTGCTCACTGCAACCTTTGCCTCCTGGGTTCAAGTGATTCTCCTGCCTCAGCCTCCCGAGTAGCTGAGAATACAGGCACCCATCACCACACCCAGCTAATTTTTTGTATTTTTAGTAGAGATAGAGTTTCACCATGTTTGCCAGGCTGATCTCGAACTCTTGACCTCGTGATTCTCTCATGTTGGCCTCCCAAAGTGCTGGGATTACAGGCATGAGCCTCTGCACCTGGCTGCAAAGTTCTATTTATTAATATATCCAACCTTTCACCCCACACAATTCAGTCAGTGCTGAGTGGTGGCCAGGCCTTAGTTGGACAACTGTGGTCAAACTTGCCTTGAGGTGGTGCCCCGGCACAGGTGGTGGTGGCTCGGTGCCTTCAAGAAGCTCCATTTTATAGGTGTTTTGTGAATGTAAAATCTCGAATTACCCCCAAGTTTCCCTCGTGTATCTGTGATTCATCTGAGAGTCTGTTTTCTAGGTCAGTGTCCCATATTTTATAAGTATATTTTTGTTCAACCACATGATCTCTTTAAGGTAAAACTTTGAGTTATTTATTGTGATTTTTGTATCTTCTGTTCTTCAGAAGTACTAGAATGATTTTTTGGTAATCTAGTATGCTAAAATTTTTAAAAGCCCCATTTCCTTTATTTGTTTTTAATTGAGACGGAGTCTCGCTTTGTTGCCCAGGCTGGACTGCAGTGGCTCAATCTCGGCTCATTGCAACCTCACTCTATCAGAGTCAACCAGTTCTCCTGCCTCAGCCTCCTGAGTAACTGGGATTACAAGCATGTAATCCTGTAATCCAGGTGCCACCACACCTGGCTAATTTTTGTATTTTTAGTAGAGATGGGGTTTCGCCATGTTGACCAGGCTGGTCTCGAACTCCTGAACTTAAGTGATCCACTTGTCTCAGCCTCCCAGGGTACTGGGATTATAGGCATGAGCCACCATGCCTGCCTTCAGTTCCTTTAATATGTTTATTATTTACCCTTTTTTTTTGTTTTTTTGATCTATTGACATAAAATAGTAAACCTTCACAATTATAGTAGTTGTTACTCTAAATAATTACTTATCATAATTGGTAAAATGATTCTTTTTGTTTTGTTTTGTTTTTAAAGATGGGGTTTCACCATGATGGCCATGCTAGTCTTGAACTCCTGACCTCAGGTGATCCACCCACCTCGGCCTCCCAAAGTGCTAGGATTATAGGCGTTAACCACTGCGCCCAGCTGGTAAAATGATTCTTTAGGCAAAGCTTTAAAAATTTTTTTGCCTATTTTAGATGTTATTAATTACACATAACTTTTAAAAATCATTAATATAGGCTGGGTGCCATGCCTCACAACCTATAATCTCAGGTCTTTGGAAGGTTAAGGTGGGTGGATCACCTGAGGTCAGGAGTTTGAGACCAGCCTGGCCACCATGGTGAAACCTACTAAAAGTACAAAAATTAGCTGGGCATGGTGGCAGGTACCCCCTAGCTATTCAGGAAGTTGAGGCAGGAGAATTGCTTGAGCCAGGGAGGCGGAGGTTGCAGTGAGCCGAGATTGCACCACTGCACTCCAGCCTGGGTGACAAGAGTGAGACTCTGTTTCAAAATAAAAAATTAAAATTGAAAATTATTAATACAATGGTTATTAATAGGATATATTAATATAAATCTTAAATTTAAAACATTCTTATGAAAAATTTGACATCTTGTATCTAAACTTTTTCTAGATATGTAGAAGAATTACAGCTCAAACTTACAAAGGCTAATGAAAATGCAAGTTTTCTGCAAAAAAGTATTGAGGATGTGACTCTCAAAGCTGAACAGAACCAGCAAGAAGCAGCTAAAAAGCACGAGGAAGAAAAGAAAGAATTGGAGAAGAAATTGTTGGACCTGGTAAGGAGAGCCTCAGTGGGCCTGTTTGCTGGCAAGGAAGGCAAGGGGCAGTACACATATGGCTGGATGACTCATTCCCTCACTTGGGGTCTCTGCAGGAAAAGAAGATGGAAACGAGCCACAACCAGTGTCAGGATCTGAAAGCCAGGTATGAGAAAGCCACTTCCGAGACAAAAACCAAGCATGAAGAAATCCTACAGAACCTCCAGAAGACGCTGCTGGACACAGAGGGCAAGCTGAAGGCTGCACAAGAGGAGAGCGGTGGCTTGCTGCAGGAGCTGCAGGAGCTGAGAAAGCAAGCTGATAAAGCCAAAGTACGCGACGGGAGAGAATTGCCTTATGCTGTAGCTTGCCTGAGCTCTTTGTCAAAGCAGGAAGGGTGCTTAGAAAGCAGCAGTCAGTGGGACAAGTTAAGGTGGCCTCTATAAATGTTACTCTTCTCAGTGCATGGCAGGGTGGCGCATTATGTTTCCTGTGGCTTCAAGTGTTTTGTGCCAGCTGCTGTTCCTTCTGAGGGTCAGTGATGGCTGCAGGTCTTTACTGGAATGGACGGTGCAGCTGTCACCCCGTGCCACCTGTTTCCCAGCTGTCACAAAGGTTCTGACGCTGCCTGAGCTCTGCTTGCCTGCTTCTTGCTCTAATCTTGGCCATGCTTGTTGCTGCCTTGCACTAGGTTAGGAGAGAAATTGCAATAAAGCAAGAGGCAGAGCTCACATGAAGCAAGCGAGCAAGGAATCAGGACGAGAGAGAGCCTGGTTGGAGGAACAGAGCTCTTCTAGGAAGAGTTAAAATTGAGAAATTACAGAGGGGCTTTTATGTGTCCCCAGGAAGGTACCGTGAGCTTATTGACAAGGAAGCTGGATTCAAGGGCAGGGAGGAAACATCCTGTTAGTAGATAGAGCAGAACTCCATACGTTGGATTTTATTTTATGATTTCAGGATTGTATCTGTCCCCAATACATATATTTTTCTTTTTTTCTTTTTAAGAGAATGGAGTCTTGCTATGTTGCCCAGGCTGGTCTCGAACTCCTGGGCTCAAGCAGGCCTCCCACTTCAGCCTCTTAAAGTGTTGGGATTACAGGTGCGAGCCACCACGCCTGGCCTGCCCAGTGTATTTTGTGACTCTGGTAACTTCATGAAGTTCAACCTTCCCACAATTTAACCTTTTATTGCTCAAAGGAAAGTAAAGATTCATTTTTATTTATTTTTAATGTGTTATAGGAGTTTAGTAGAAATGAAAAAAGAGCATGCATAGGACTTGAAACCAATCCCATGAAAAACCTTCTGCTAACTAAGTGGACATGACATGGTATGTATGTGCCATGCGTGTCATCTGCGAAACCCATATTCTCCCTCTTCTACACGCTGATAGTTGAGGATTTCTCTTCTTTCTCTGAAATACCTCCAGTTCTATGTGCCATTTAACACTAGATATAATTCCCAGATATTTTGTCTTTGTGCTTTCTTTTATCTGGGAAGACTTCAGATTTTTTTTTTTTTTGTATTGCCTTTTAAAATGTTGCAGACTGAGCAAATCACAGCATTCTATAACTGTTTTAAGGTTTCCTCAGTTTTTTTGTTTGTTTTTGGAGACAGTCTTACTCTGTCACTTGAACCTGGGAGGCAGAGGTTGCAGTCAGCCAAGATCATGCCACTTCCCTCCAGCCTGGGCCACAGAGTGAGACTCTTGTCTCCAATAAATAAATAAATAAATAAGTAAATTTTAAATTTGTTATATTTTAATTACAAATTTAGCTCTTCATGCACTCACCACATTTCAGGTGCTCAGTAGTCATATGATCACCACTATGCAAGTGCAGATAAGAACATTTATATCAGCCGGCACGGTGGCTCACGGCTGTAATCCCAGCACTTTGGGAGGCCGAGGCAGGTGGATCACTTGAGGTCAGGAGGGAGACCAGCCTGGCCAATGTGGTGAAACCCTGTCTCTCTACTAAAAACAAACAAATTAGTTGGACATGGTGGCAGGCATCTGTAATCCCAGCTACTCGTGAGGTTGAGGCAGGAGAGTAGCTTGAACCTGGGAGGTGGATGTTGCAGTGAGCTGAGATCACACCATTGCACTCCAGCCTAGACAGTAGAGCGAGACACAGTCTCAAAAAAAAATAAATAAATAAATAAAATAAAATGTGTATCATTGCAGAAAGTTCCGGATAGCACTAGCACTAGTATAGACACTGTGGTCAAATTATCTTATAACTCTGTAAATTAAAAAAAAAACAAAAACAAAAACACTATTTATTATAGTTATCAAAGCCTAGAATTTAGGCTAGTTTTTATGTTTTTATGTGACATTTGGACTAAATCACTCTCAGCCCCGTGGCTGCCCTTACGTAAGGTCCTGTGGTACGTTTGGAAGGCAATAGTTTTTTGTTGTTGTTGTTAGGCCCCTTCCATTTTTCATTAAAATATACTGACTTTATGTACTTCTTTTAATTGTATTTTTAAAAATTCTTCTATGAATCCTTTCTGCATTCAAAATAATTAGATAATTGGAATGGCAGGAAAGAATCTTATGCCCTGATACCAAAATCAAGCTACTATTTTTATCTTCTAGGTAGCTACTGGGAATAATTTCACAAGTTGTTTCAAAGATAAAATAAACTAGCAGATATGGAAGCACTTTGCAAAGCTACACTTTTGAATTATCTTTTGTGGGCTCTGTTTTGTTTCTTTCCCTTGTTATTCAGATAGTTTCTATAAAGTTATTGTAGAAATTTTAAAGCTTTTATCATTTAAGTTACATTAAGTTATTTGGGCTTGCATTTGTCTGCTTGATTTCATTTTTGTTTCCATTCTTTTCATCTTCTGTTTCTGTAGTCGCTAACTTATTTGTTAACATCAGCCAAAAAAGAAATTGAACTAATGACAGAAGAGCTGAGGGGTCTGAAATCAGAGAAGCAGCTTCTTTCGCAGGAGGGAAATGATTTAAAGTTAGAAAACGGTTCACTTTTATCCAAGTTTGTAGAATTGGAGGCCAAAATAGCTTTACTTCAGGGAGACCAGCAGAAACTGTGGTCAGTGAATGAAACTCTTAATTTAGAAAAGGAGAAATTCTTAGAAGAAAAGCAAGATGCTGAAAAGCTTTATGAGCAAGAACATCTCAGTAAAGAAGCTTTGGCTGTTGAGAGGGAGAAACTGCTTAAAGAAATCAACATAGCACAGGAAGAACTCTTGAAGATAAATGTGGAAAATGACTCTCTGAAAGCTTCTAAGGTGAGCATGCAGGCCCTCATCGAAGAACTCCAGCTGAGCAAAGATAATTTGATTGCTAAGAGTAAGAAGGACCAGGAAGAAAAAGATCACCTGGAGGACCAGGTCAAGAAACTTATTACCGAAAACTTCATCTTGGCCAAGGATAAGGATGACATCATTCAGAAGCTTCAAAGCTCTTATGAGGAGCTAGTCAAAGATCAGAAAACTTTGGTACAGGAGATTGAAGATATCACAGCTGAGAAAAAGTCAGCTTTAGAGAAACTGTCCAATCTCGATAACACATGCATGTCCTTAAAGGTAGAACGAGATAATATTCTTCAGAACAACAGAGATCTGCAGTTAGAGAAGGACATGCTGCTTCAAGATCAGGAAAAGCTGAATGCCAGCCTCCAGGCTGCCCTCCAGGTCAAACAGCTGCTCCGCTCAGAAGCCAGTGGGCTCTGCTTACAGCTGGATGATGCCAGCAAGGCCTTGAGGAAGGCAGAGCTGGAGAACATGCAACTCCAGGCCACAAACACAAGCCTCACGAAGCTCTTGGAGGAAATTAAGGCCAGCCGGGCAGTCACAGACTCCGAGTGCATCCAGCTTCTGCATGAGAAAGAAACTTTGGCTGCCTCCGAGAGAAGGCTCTTGGCAGAGAAAGAGGAACTTTTAAGTGAAAACAGAATCATCACTGAAAAACTCCACAAATGCGCAGAAGAGGCTGCCCATACTGAGATGAGCCTGAATGAGAAGATCACTTACCTGACTTCTGAGAAGGAGATGGCTTCTCAGAAAATGACTAAACTTAAAAAGCAGCAGGATAGTCTCTTGAAAGAAAAATCCGCACTGGAAACACAAAATGGAGTTTTACTTGCAGAGAGAGAGGATTCCATCAAAGCCATAGGAGACCTCAAAAGGCAATATGATCAAGAGTCTGCAAACAGAAGGATAATTGTGCATGAGAAAATGAAACTCCTTGGTAATATTGATGCTCTGAAGAAGGAGCTTCAAGAGAGAAAAAAGGAAAACCAAGAACTAGTGGCCAGCAAGTGCGACCTGTCTTTGATGCTGAAAGAGGCTCAAAATGCCAAAAAGAATCTAGAAAAAGAACACACTCACATATTGCAAGCAAAGGAAAGTTTGGATGCTGAACTTAACACGTGTTGTTCTGAGAAGAAGATTTTGCTGAGAGATGGCTTGACCCTGCAAGAAGAGTGTCAGAAATTAAGCGAGGAGATCCAGGAAATGCAGCAGTCCTTAATCCTGGAAAAGGAAGCCAGAGCAAAGGAGAATGAGTCATCCTTGTATGAAAACAATAAACTTCATGGGAGGATGGTGCTCCTGGAGCAGGAGGTGGGGGAGTTAAGAGTGTGTATTGAGGAGCTGGAGTCCCAGAAGTTTGCGCTACTCCAAGAGAAGACCAAATTGGAGCAAGAAGTGGCAGTGATCATTGAGGAGAAGGAACTGTTGACTGCAGAAGCAGTTCAACTCGCTGCCCATATAAAGACTCTGAAAAGCGATTTTGCTGCCATGTCCAAATCCAAGGCAGAACTGCAGGAACTGCACAGTTGCCTCACCAAGATTCTGGATGACCTTCAGCTTAACCACGAGGTGACCCTGGCCGAAAAAGCCCAGGTGATGCAAGACAACCAGAACCTCTTGGCTGAGAAAAATGAAATGATGCTGGAAAAGGATGAGCTCCTGAAGGAGAAGGAAACCCTGGCAGAAAGCTATTTCATCCTTCAGAAAGAGATCAGTCAGTTGGCCAAAACCAACAGCCATATTTCAGCCAATCTCCTAGAATCTCAAAATGAAAACCGTACTTTGAGGAAAGACAAGAGCAAGCTTACCCTTAAAATTAGAGAGCTCGAGACTCTTCATTCACTTACGGTAAAGTGAGAAGTCAAGTGTTGAGCACCCAGACTGCTTACTAACACTGTGCACTAACTCAAGTGGCGTAGGTCATCTTTCTTCGTTTCTGCTCAGGGAAATCCACCTCATTAAGTCAGTTGCTTATATGTTTCAAGCTGTTTGTTACAGTCTGAAAGGGAGATTTTTTTTTTTTTTTTTTGAGATGGAGTTTTGCTCTTTTTCTCAGGCTGGAGTGCAATGGCATGATTTCAGCTCACCATAACCTCTGCCTCTGAAAGGGAGATTTTTTTTTTTTTTTTTTTTTTTAAACCTAATATCTCATTGCAGTAGTCTCTCCCCATTTGAAAAAATTGCAAACTGTGAATAAAAAGGATTTATTTTTAAATTTAACGAGAAACTTTGTGAAAAAGTTAACTGTGGTTTCTTTTCTTTTTTTTTTTTTTTTTTGAGACAGAGTTTCGCTGTTGTTACCCAGGCTGGAGTGCAATGGGGCGATCTCGGCTTACCGCAACCTCCGCCTCCTGGGTTCAGGCAGTTCTCCTGCCTCAGCCTCCTGAGTAGCTGGGATTACAGGCTCGCGCCACCATGCCCAGCTAATTTTTTGTATTTTTAGTAGAGACGGGGTTTCACCATGTTGACCACGATGGTCTCGATCTCTCGACCTTACGATCCACCTGCCTCAGCCTCCCAAAGTGCTGGGATTACAGGCTTGAGCCACTGCGCCCGGCCCAACTGTGGTTTCTTAAAGGCTTAGGAGCAATAGTGAAAGTCGTCCAGGTACAGTGACTCATGCCTGTATTTCAGCACTTTGGGAGGCTGAGGTGGACAGATGGCTTCAATCCAGGAGTTTGAGACCAGCCTGGACAACATAGCAAAACCTGGTCTCTACAAAAAATACAGAAATTAGCCTGGCATGGTGACACATGCCTGTAGTCCCAGCTACTCAGGAAGGCTGAGATGGGAGGATTGCTTGAGCCAGGAGGCAAAAGTTGCAGGGAACCAAGATCACGCCATTGCACTCCAGCCTGGGCAACAAGAGTGAAACTTCGTCTCAAGGGAAAAAAAAAAGAAAAGCAGTGGTGAAATTGGCACATATTGAAATACAGAGTCTTCTGTTTGGCTTTTAACTATTTCATTGTGTCTATCCATTTGGAGTTGGAAGATTCCATTGAAATCTTCATGGCTGATAATTGGATAGGTATAATGGAGAATCATTGTGTCTATCCATTTGGAGTTGGAAGATTCCATTGAAATCTTCATGGCTGATAATTGGATAGGTATAATGGAGAATTTTCATAAACTTTATTAGACCAATAAATTATAAACAAGTGCCTAAAAGGATTTTCTAAATTAATTTATTTTTAAGACAGAGTCTTTCTCTGTCATCCAGGCTGGAGTATAGTAGTGTGATCTTGGCTCACTGCAACTTCTACATCCCGGGTTCAGGCGATTCTCCTGCCTCAGCCTCCTGAATGGCTGGAATTACAGGCCCCCGATACCATTCACGGCTAATTTTTGTCATTTTTTTTTTTTTTTTTTTTAAGTAGAGAGGGGGTTTCATCATGTTGTCCAGGCTGATCTTGAACTCCTGACCCCATGATCTGCCCACCTCAGCTTCCCGTAGTGCTAGGATTACAGGCATGAGCCACTGCAGCTTGCCTGTTCGTTTATTTTTTTAAAGGTGGAAATCTTGCTTGGTTGCCTAGGCTGCTCTTGACCTCCTGGGCTCAAGCAATCCTTCTGTCTCAGCCCCCTGAATAGCTGGGACTATAGGTACATGCCACCGCACCTGGCTATATTTTGGTTTATTTTTATGGTTATTTTTATATCTAACTTTTTTTTTTGAGATGCAGTCTCACTCTGTCACCCAGCCAGGAGCCTCCGCCTCCCAGATTCAAGCGATTCTCCTGTTTTAGCCTCCTGAGTAGCTGCTACTACAGGCGCATGCCGCCACACCTGACTAATTTTTGTATTTTTCATAGAGACAGGGTTTCACTATGTTGACCAGGCTGGTCTCGAACTCCTGACCTCATGATTTCCCTGCCTCAGCCTCCCAAAGTGCTGGGATTACAGGTGTGAGCCACCACGCCTGGCCATATCTAACTTTTTTAAACTTTTTATAGCAGCTAAGAGTTGGTCTCCACATGCCTCTTTTTATTCATAGCCGTGTTTTTTTCATTGCCCACAGCTTGCATTAAATACTTCTCATTAAACACTTCAGCCTTATGTTAGAAGTGCCCAAATAATTTCGATATATATTTGAAAATTTCTCAACCTAAATTTGAGTGACTTCAAAAGCCCCAGATTTGAAATAGCAAGGATAGTATTTTAAACTTTTAATAGTAAATATGATTCCAAGAAATTCGGCTAAATAAGGGTGTTGTTCATTGTTACCACTGAATAGTCTTTTAAGCATAAGTCAGAATGAAGGGAGCATGCTTGTCAGTATAACTTGGAACTTTCCTTGGAAGATGTATGTTTAGAGGTTCTGAAAACATGCAAATTGCATAACAATTGACATTGAAAAATGGCAGGAAAGGGGTCTGCATATTCTACTTCAGAGTAAAGACCTTTCCTGTCTTGGTCTGTGACTGATTTCCTGTCTGGATTGGTGACTGATTCACCCTCTCAGTGTGCCTCCCTTACCTGATGGTGTCGGTGAGGGGTGTCCTCATTTCTCACAGTGTTTCCTTGTATTTAGGCTGCTCAAACAGCAGAAGATGCAATGCAGATAATGGAACAGATGACCAAAGAGAAGACCGAGACACTGGCCTCCTTGGAGGACACCAAGCAAACAAATGCAAAACTACAGAATGAAGTAATCAGATTTAAATGGCTTTTTGTTCAAAGAACAGCTTACCGACTTGATGGAATGTTTGATCACTAACTCAGGATTGCTTATGTTTTCGAAGTGTGGCCTTACACAGGTTTGAAATGTATGCCAGAGCCATGATAATATTTAATAAAGTGTATCACTTCATTACTTATTGGGATCAAACTTTAAAAATTGAGGAAAAAACCTTAATAGCGTGGGTTTCTAAGATAACTATTTAGTAATAGCAGTAGCAAAAGGAGGTACTGATGGCCTGCTCTAGCTTTTGTATCCTTTGTCTTACATCACACCCTTTGTTTTTTCTCTCTTTCCCAACTTTGAGCCACTAAATTTCATTCCTCAGCCCTGAGTTTGATGTAGGCCTTTTCTTGGCCCAGCTCAGTACTGATTTCCTTTTGTACCATCTTGAATGAGTCACTTTTGGAGCTGGGACAAATCTGTGGCGTCAAGATATTTTGATTCTGTCCACAAGTAGCATTTCTCCTTCTGTAGCATTTCTCCTCCTCGATTTTCCTGCTCCCACCCTCCCAGCTCGTACCAACCCTGTCTTTGTTTGGAAAGCTGTTATCTAAATCCTAAGACTGATGCACCGAAATGGTTATGTGGAGTCCTATGGAACTTCAGATGCTTTTTTTCATTTGTTTTTTTGAGATGGAGTCCTGCTCTTGTCACCCAGGCTAGATGGCACAATCTTGGCTCACTGCAACCTCCGCCTCCCAGGTTCAAGCAATTCTCCTGCCTCAGCCTCCCAAGTAGCTGGGATTACAGGTGTGCACCACCACACCTGGCTAATTTTTATATTCTTAGTAGAGACAGGGTTTCGCCATGTTGGCCAGGCTGGTCTCAAATTCACGATCCGTCTGCCTCGGTCTCCCAAAGTGCTGGGATTATAGGTATGAGCCACTGCGCCTGGCCCAGATGGTTTTAAAAGTAACAGGCAGGTAAGACATTAAGGAAGGAAAACAAGGGGAAGGCGGTGACCAAACTGAGGAGCCACTGTAAAAACTAGGACTCCTTGTTGTGGAGGTCAAGGATCAACTTCTCAAAGGAGATGAACATTTGGAGGTAATGATAGGGTCAATAACAGCACTTCACATTGAAGGAAGTACATTTATAGAAGGGGCAATCCTAAGAGAAGATGACTTAAGCTAAAAATATGAAAGCATTTAAAAACATAGCTGTTAATCAAAATTAGAACCTGAAGTAAATGAGAAGATTTTAGGGAATGTGTCTAACCTGCAGCAGTGGAATCGGGGAAACTGTGTCCTACCACAAATTCCTTTGTGTCTTTGTTATAGCCAGTATACAGGGTTGGATGAACCATGTTTTCGGACCCATTGTTATATTTTATTTTTCTTGTTTTGTTAATCTGGAATGTTAGAAGGTGTTAAAAGGAAGGTGTTGGTTTTAAAATGAGCAAGACACTTTCTGGGACTCCTGACTGGTGGCATGTAGCATGGCAAAAGGAGATAGCTCCCTTTTCTGGCTGTAGGAGACAACTTCCCAAGGCCGAGGAGCCACTTTGAGGAATGGAGGCCCACATGAGCTACCATCCTTGGTGAGGTCTCTACACCTAGAGTTCCAGCCGCCTGCCAGAGCCTGTAATCAGTCACATTCCCACTTATCCCAGTGACAACTCTGGCTTTCCACCAAGGGCCAGGCCCACACCTGGCTGCATCCCCATGGGCTACTGATGTGGCTAAGTGGGTGTGAGTGCTCTTCAGTCCCATGTTATGGCTTTTTCCTCTTCAGTTTCAAGTTCAGATGGGTAACTAAATTTTTTTCCAATCTACAAATACTTTTGATTCAAATAAATAATTTTTGTAGTGAGGACTATGTAAATCTGGCACTGACATTGAAAACTTTCATATCCTGGCCGGGTGTGGTGGCTCACGCCTGTAAGCCCAGCACTTTGGGAGGCTAAGGCAGGCGGATCACCTGAGATTGGGAGTTTGAGACCAGCCTGACCAACATGGAGAAACCCCGTCTCTACTAAAAATGCAAAAAAAAATTAGCCCGGTGTGGTGGTTCATGCCTGTAATCCCAGCTACTTGGGAGGCTGAGGCAGGAGAATCGCTTGAACCTGGGAGGTGGCGCTTGTGGTGAGCCAAGATTGCACCATTGCACTTCAGCCTGGACACAAGAGCAAAACTCCATCTCAAAAAAGAAAAAAAAAATCATATCCTAAATCACTAATCTTTGGGGAAAGAAAAGGGCTTCTTTTCATTACAAAGAATAATCCTTGCTTATGTCATTACTTTGCATTTTATTTCTTGTTTTTTTTTTTTTTTTAATCATTTGGTTAGGAAGTTCAGTGATAAGTGCTGAGAATTGTACACAAGATGAAAGAAAATTTTACTTTTGTGTAGCAATTTAGTTTGACATTTTGGCCAGGTGTACAGGATATGTCAGACTAAATGTAAGGAAGAGGTTTACAGTTTGTAATAGACTTGTCATCTGAGACTCAGGAGACTTTTTTTGCAAGTGACTAATTTCATCTATCTTTTCAATACACATTTTCATCAATAATTTGTTCATTTATGTCATTGGAAAAGGAAATAATTTCATCAAGTTTTTTTCTCTTGGTCTTTAAGTTGGACACACTTAAAGAAAACAACTTGAAAAATGTGGAAGAGCTGAACAAATCAAAAGAACTCCTGACTGTAGAGAATCAAAAAATGGAAGAATTCAGGAAAGAAATGTAAGTTTATCTCCTTTGAGAAAAATTATGAAATTTATTTTAAATTGAAAAAGTGAACACATTGCTAATCAGTTAAAAAATATTTGAGGCCGGGCGCGGTGGCTCACGCCTGTAATCCCAGCACTTTGGGAGGCCGAGGCGGGTGGATCACGAGGTCGAGAGATCGAGACCATCCTGGTCAACAAGGTGAAACCCCGTCTCTACTAAAAATGCAAAAATTAGCTGAGCATGGTGGCGCGTGCCTGTAATCCCAGCTACTCAGGAGGCTGAGGCAGGAGAATTGCTTGAACCCAGGAGGCGGAGGTTGCGGTGAGCGGAGATCGCGCCATTGCACTCCAGCCTGGGTAACAAAAGCGAAACTCCATCCCAAAAAAAAAATTTGAGAGGTACATAAAGTATGCAAACTCTGTCGCATACCCTGGAGGTAACATCAGTAACCACTGTTAAGTCAGAACCACATCTAAGTTAAAGGATCAGAATGAAATGTGTACTGGCTGATGAGTTATCTTGGGGATTCAAATGTGACTTGGGGCTGGGTGCGGTGGCACATGCCTGTAATCCCAGCACTGGGAGGTCAAGGTGGGTAGATCACTGGAGCCCAGGAGTTTGAGACCAGCCTGGGCAACATGATGAAACTCTGTTTCTACAAAATATACAAAAATTAGTTGTGTATGGTGGTGCATCCCTACAGTGCCAGTTACTTGGGAGGCTGAGGTGGGAAGATCACATGAGCCCGGCAGGTCAAAGCTGCAGTGTGCCATTATCATGCCACTGTACTCCAGCCTGGGTGACAGAGTGAGATCCTGTCTCAAAAAAAAAGAAAAGAAAAAAGTGACTTGAAAGCCTTATGAAAGTACAAGTAGAGTCAGAATGGCCAGTCTTAACATTTGGTCTCGGACTCCTGACCTCAACTGATCCTCCCGCCTCGGCCTCCCAAAGTGCTGGGATTACAGGCTTTAGCCACCACACCTACCCAGCCAATTTTTTTTTCTTTTTTTTTTTTTGAGACGGAGTTTCGCTCTTGTTACCCAGGCTGGAGTGCAATGGCACGATCTCGGCTCATCGCAACCTCCGCCTCCTGGGTTCAGGCAATTCTCCTGCCTCAGCCTCCTGAGTAGCTTGGATTACAGGCATATGCCACCATGCCCAGCTACTTTTTTGTATTTTTAGTAGAGATGGGGTTTCACCATGTTGACCAGGATGGTCTCGATCTCTTGACCTTGTGATCCACCCGCCTCGGCCTCCCAAAGTGCTGGGATTACAGGCTTGAGCCACCGCGCCCGGCCCCCAGCCAATTTTAACATTTGGAAATGTCAGACCCTTTATTAGCAAGTCCCTCAAAATTCTTTTTTTAGGAAAAACAAACAGCATGTCACTTTCTACATTTTCAGTATTTCAATTTTAAGAGTAATCAAATCATCTGGCATGGAAATGAAATGACTAGCATTTTTGGAAGACTTTAAAATTAAGGTTTACACATCAATTTGTTTCACGGTTTCAGGCAGACAGACTGTTAATACTTCCTTTGTTGATGCTAACTCAGTCCTACTAGGTGATGGAGGGGCAGGGCCAAGTGGACCTGTGCAATAGAGCTCTTAAGGTTTAGATAAAATTCTTGTTTTATGTAGTACTACTTAGGAGTCTTTTGTTGTTGTTGTTGTTGTTTTCTGAGACAGAGTCTTACTCTGTTGCCCAGACTGGAGCATAGTGGCGTGATCTCTGCTCACCACAACCTCCGCCTCCCCGGTTCAAGTGATTCTTATGCCTCAGCCTCTCAAGTAGCTGGGATTACAAGTGCTTACTGCCATGCTCTGCTATTTTTTTTTTTTTTTTTTTGAGATGGAGTCTCACTTTGTTGCCCAGGCTAGAGTGCAGTGGTGCAATCTCAGCTCACTGCAACTTCCGCCTTCCAGGTTCAAGCAATTCTCCTGCCTCAGCCTCCCAAGTAGCTAGGATGACAGTTATGCGCCATGACGCCGAACTAATCTTTGTATTTTTAGTAGAGACTGGGTTTCACCATATTGGCCAGGCTGGTCTCAAACTCCTGACCTTGTTATCCACCCACCTCAGCCTCCCAAAGTTCTGGGATTACAGGCGTGAGCCACCGTGCCTGGCCATATTTTTGCATTTTTAGTAGAGATGGGGTTTCACTCTGTTGGCCAGGCTGGTCTTGAACTCCTGGCCTCAAATGATCTGCCTGCCTTGGCCTCCTAAAGTGATTGGATTACAGGCGTGAGCCACTGCGCCAGCTCTTAGTAGTCTTTTGTTGCGGTCATTAGTAGTCTTTTGTTGCGGTCATTATTAGTATTCCAGTGAGATCACCCTTTAATGTTCAGAGTCCTCACTGAATCCTGTCATGTCATCTACCTGCCGTTAGCGTGGGGTTGTTTTCACCCCATGAAGACATAAATTGTTTTTGTGCCCCGCCTCCTTCGAATTATTTCGTTGACTAATAAAAGCTTAGCTGAGATAGTAGCTACAGCTGCTGTCGCGCTAACCCCAGCCTGTGCTGAGCTGTTCCTGCTGCTGCGCTTCCCAGACCTCTGATCCCTGAGCTCAGTCATTCAGGTGAGGAGCAACCAGATCCCAGGTAGAAAAAGCCTCAGCTGCTTTGGATTCTCTACCTTTTTTTTGCCCCAACAGACGTGAGGAAATCACACTCTCTTGTCAGTGACATGACACTTCATGGCCAGGACTGTTTACGAGAGGGAGGAGCAGTGGGAGACACGTTGGTAGCGTTCCATGGAAGCTGGCACAGGAGGTATGGGGAGCAGGTTGAAAAAGCCCCTACCCCTGATGACTGGTGGCTCCCTGGTCAGATTTCAAGGGCCTTCTGCTGTAAGAGGACTGTGTAATGGGAACATGCTTCTCAAGACACAGCAGTCACTTTGCCTTTCCTTAGTCTTATTCCTCAGGGCTCAAAGCTGGAGAATGAACAGCTGTTTGCCTCTTCGGTGGTGGTTTAGCGTGTGTGGGATTTTGTGTGTCCTCTGGAGCTTTTTTGGTGTTTCTCCTCACCTAATAGGACTGTGGTTCCTGGAGAAAAGGAGGCACCAACATAGACCAGGATTTCTTTCTTTTTTTTTTTTTTTTTTTTGTGAGACGGAGTTTCGCTCTTGTTGCCCAGGCTGTAGTGCAATGGCATGATCTCGGCTCACCACAACCTCCACCCCCTGGGTTCAGGCAATTCTCCTGTCTCAGCCTCCTGAGTAGCTGAGATTACAGGCATGCACCACCATGCCCAGCTAATTTTTTGTATTTTTAGTAGAGACGGGGTTTCACCATGTTGACCAGGATGGTCTCGATCTCTTGACCTTGTGATCTGCCCGCCTCGGTCTCCCAAAGTGCTGGGATTACAGGCTTGAGCCACCGCGCCCGGCCTACCAGGGTTTCTTTTTTTCTTTTTCTTTTTCTTTTTTCTTTTTTTTTTTTTTTTGAGACAGGGTCTCACTCTGTTGCCCAAGCTAGAATGCAGTGGCAGCAGTCTCAGCTCACTACAGCCTCCACCTCCTGGGTTCAATTCAGCATCCCACCTCAGCCTCCCAGGTAACTGGGATTACAGGCGCGCACCACCACGACCAGCTAATCTTTGTATTTTTAATAGAGACGGGGTTTTGCCATGTTTGTCAGGCTGGTCTCAAACTCATGGCCTCAAGTGATGCACCTGCCGGGGCCTCCCAAAGTGCTGGGATTACAGGCTTGAGCCACTGTACTCGGCCACCACAGGGGTTCTAATAGGAGCCACTCCCTCTAGAATATTGCCCTTGCCCCTGGAAACCAGCACTTGTAACTGAATGTTCTTTTCCTGTGTACCACTTACAAGGCTGGTTTTAGGAAAGCTCTTGCTTGATTTCAGTTAGCCAGCTCCTATTTTCAGTTGGAGATCAACAATAAAACAGTTTCTCATGGTGTATAATTTTGGATCTTAGGGAAAAAAGGATATAAGCAAGTTAATGTTTTTTTCAATTTTTTAAATTAATTAATTAATTTTAAAGACAGGGTTTCATCATGTTGGTCAGGCTGGTCTTGAAATCGCTATCTCAGGTTATCCGCCCGCCTTGGCCTCCAAAGTGCTTGGATTACAGGCGTGAACCACCATGCCCAGCCAAGCAATTTAATTTTTGTCTTTACTCACCTGACACAGTAGTAAATCTACAATATATTTAGCATGATAATAGATTTATGATGGATTTATAAGTGAAATGTTTGCATGTCAGGATTAATTATGTTTATTTTGTCTTCCATTTTAAACCCACAGTCTTTTCTGTGTCAAGGTATCTTGTCATGTAGAAAGAAAAGTAGCTTCTTTAAAAACCATTGGAAATATTTTTGTGGCTATTTTGAGAATCATTCTTTGAGTATTTCCAGAATTTGGGTTATTAGAGCCTCTGTCCTCTATGAAATGAATTCACCCGCTACCCACTAAAGAAAAAATGAAGTGCTCTATATCTGAATCACGACTGAAGTCATCTGCCAATTGTAGCTCCTATTCTTGTGGTTTTGCTGCTTACTGGCTTTATGATTTGAGGCAAATCTGTTTACTTTCCAGAGCTTCAATCTTCCTGTTAAAACATAAATAACATTAGCCTCTTTGGGCTTCCAGGATTAAGTGAGAAAATGGACATGGAGGCATTTTGTACATTTTAAAACACTAAATTTTGTTTTTATAGGTCAGTGCTTTAGGCCACTTTGGCCACTTTTAGATTACTTCCTTGATGCATTGTTTTAATTTTCTTTTCTGTGGGCTTGAGAGAGAAGGAACACGAGTGTAAGTGTAGTACTTTGACAGGCCACACACATGCAGACACCATGTAGCCACTCATGAAGGTAGTGACCACCTGGAAAATATAACATTTGGCTTATGATAATTTTATCATAAGGAAATCTGATTTGTCAAGGATTGATGGACTTGGACAGATGAACTTTAGCTGTGATGTGTGTATGCATGTGTACATACATACATATATGAATAGAAATTCGTATATATGAATCTCTCTTGTGAGTAACTAGCTGAGGCTAAAATTCCTTCTCAGTTTTTCTTTAATTGCTAAATAAACATCTCTGTAGAAAGCCTACCTAATTAGTGTGCTAAGAGAATTTTTGTGTAGATTTATTTCCCTAAGTCTTCCTGAGGTCATCCCAGTGTGCATATTATAGGTGGATGGAGAATTAAAAATTGAGAAAATTGAATGTGCGGAGAACCGCCACCCATTAGACAATTGAAGTTAAAAATAGATGCGTTCATGCATCAGCGGATGGATTCATACCCAGATGACTTGATTCAGAATTCAGCCATGTATGACAGCTTGCTAAATGGAGTTTAACCAACACAGACGTACTTAAAATTCACAATTGCATCAAAACCCTCTACAGCATAAAACTAAGATTTAGTGATCAAATATTGTGCATATTCATATATAAAGGATAATGTTTAGGATGTATGTTTTTGATTATTTTAAGAACAAGAAGATGTTTAATAAATATACCTATCCTGTTCATATTTTCTATGGTTATTCATGGTATAGGTTAGCAGGCTGTATTATATTTTTATTTGCTTTTTTCAGTTATAAATTAGCATTGTGGAAAGACTATCAAAATAAAACACTTGTTATGTAATTAGAAAACTATTTCCTTTGGGCATTCCGCCTCTAGTTGTCCTAAAAATATACTCAGATTTACATCAGCACTTGACTCTGACAGATACTGGTAAATGGGACCATTGGATTTTTATTTCTTCCAGAGAAAAACAAATTATAGATCTATGCAGTTAGAACAGAGTGCCTTGGCAGCAAATTAAATCACTTTATCAATGAAGTGTGTTTTAGTAAAATCATCTAAGGGAAATATTCCTAAAGGAGGGCTGACCATCTCTTCTGCCATTTATTTTATAGCAAAATTCCTTTTTTATGGTGTAAGTTCGAGTGATGGGAGGGTGGGGACAGGGTTTATTAGGTTCTGAAAAATGTAATTGTGGGTGGCAGTCCTCCTTTTGGGAGGTTATGGCCATTTAGCCCTTCTGCATGTAGATAATACTGTCTGCTGTTATTATAGATCCTATCAGTCACGTGACCCAGATATATTTTCCTCAGTGCTGTGAAGCTGGTTGTCTCCCACAGTTTCCTTGCCTGTCTTGTTTCTATGGTAACCCGGCACTCACTGTCCTTGCAGAGAAACCCTAAAGCAGGCAGCAGCTCAGAAGTCCCAGCAGCTTTCAGCATTGCAAGAAGAGAACGTTAAACTTGCTGAGGAGCTGGGGAGAAGCAGGGACGAAGTCACAAGTCATCAAAAGGTCAGTGTCCTTTGGCAGGGTTTCCAGCTCTGCCATGGCTGCTGCTGCTGCTGCTGTTGGCAGCGTGCTCAGAGGCTACTCAGAGGTCTGCTCAGTGTGGTGGGGTCATTCCAAATGGAATTCCAAGTTACTTGTGCTATGTGTCTCCTTGTTTTCAAACGTACTGCTGTAGGATTTAGGGTAGCAGCGATTTGACAAGTCCTTCAAAAAACACACAAAATATTGGAACTTCCAAGCAAGTAGAAAATATGGTCTTTATTAGACAATCTTACAGCTAAACATTTAAATAGAAGAGGACAGTATCTTCTACCTACTACGACTTGGATTTCAAAATTATTTTTGTCTTAAGATTTTTTTCACTTTGATCAAAATTGATTTCGAAGAACAGATTCCAAGAATATAGATTTGGTGTGATCAAATATTGTGCATATTCATGTGTAAAGGATAATGAGTGTTGGCAACTGATTTTTAATAGAACTCTGCTTTTCTTTAAATTAGAAAACATGCTTATGCCTTTCCTAATGGAACTGTGCATATATGTGCCCTTGTGTGCTTTGGTAAATAGAAAATGTATGTTACAACTGGAATGAACTACAAGCAGACCACAACTTGTTCGCTTCTATATTTAAATTACAGAGGTTTCTTACAGAAGTTAAACGTGGCAACAAAATTGATTTTAAAGGAAGCTGTATTCTACCTTTTATTCTTCTCTAACAGTTGAATCAAAGTGCTGAATTGTGAGTCACATCTGACTTCAGCGCAGCAGCTTAAAATTACATTTTTAAGAGACTTTTGCTGTGTAGTCATTCATTCTTGCTTTGTACTCCAAGAGGAATTTTTTTTTCATTATATGTTGCAAACATTAATTCTTACTTGGAATGGAGTAGTTTGGCGTAATTGTAAGGAGTAGCCATTGACGTGGTGCAGTTTGTGGCAAAAGCACTTTTTGGAGAGTTAATTTTAGATTTTAAAATCTTCACTATCACTCTCCACAATTTTCTTATTTTGTGAAAGAAATGCCACGTCTCTCCAGACTCCAAGTTGATGACGATGCTATTGGTGATAGTAACTAACACTTACGGGCTCTTGCTATGTGACAGGCACAAATAAATGGTAGCTATCATCTCAGTCCCTGCCATAATTCTAAGCAATAGCACTATTATTCTCCCCATTTGTGAAAGGGGAAACGGGAGCACAAAGATGATAGTAATTTGTTCAGCATTATTCGGTGAGTAGTGTCAAGAGATGTCATCTTCTGATGGAGGCCAAGGAAAGAATCAGTGTGTTGACTTAACTAGGGTCACTGCACTCTCCTTTGATGAGTTTGTGGGAAACTGGAGTTCATGAAGGATCAAAGACCATTGACCAGCAGGGGTTCTTTTTTTTTCTGGCATAAGCTGAAACACGCATATCATTTGGCATCTCCAATATCAGTTTGTCCACAGGGACTTGGAAGAGAAGGATTTTGGCTAAGTGCTGGGTCTGTTCCCATCTTGTATCATTTCTCTGGTAGAGAGAGTGGTTTCCATAAATAGGAGGAACATACAGAGATTATCCTCTTATCTTATGCTGTGACCTTAACTGGACTGATGTTTATAGTTCTTGTCTTTGTCACTCGGAACCAGAAGGGATTCAGGAGACATCATGCTTCCTTGTTTAGAATTTCCCACAGTTTCTTTGCCTGTGTTGGACTCCTCTCTATCCTAGCAACTCTGTTCTTTTTTGCAGTAGAGATTTCAGTTAGCTTCCTACTGAAAAGGTTTTGCGATTTAAAAATGTAAAAATCAGGCACTTTGCAGAGTGATAGAAAATATTGCCTACAGGAACAGGGGGATGGTGGGGTGCGAGTGAAGAAGTGACTTCCTTTTAAAGAATGGGGTGGATTCTTTTTTTAAATTTTATTTTATTGCATTTTAGGTTTTGGGGTACATGTGAAGAACATGCAAGATTGTTGCATAGGTACACACGTGGCAGTGTGATTTGCTGCCTTCCTCCCCATCACCTGTATCTGGCATTTCCCCCCCTGCTATCTCTCCCCAACTTCCCACCCCCCACTGTCCCTCCCCTATTTCCCCCCAACAGACCCCAGTGTGTAGTGCTCCCCTCCCTGTGCCCATGTGTTCTCATCGTTCAACACTCACCTGTGAGTGAGAACATGCGATGTTTGATTTTCTGTTCTTGTGTCAGTTTGCTGAGAATGATGGTTTCCAGGTTCATCCATGTCCCTACGAAGGACACGAACTCATTGTTTTTTATGGCTGCATAATATTCCATGGTGTATATGTGCCACATTTTCCCTGTCCAGTCTATCATCGATGGGCATTTGGGTTGGTTCCAGGTCTTTGCTATCGTAAACAGTGCTGCAATGAAAATTCGTGTGCACATGTCCTTATAGTAGAACGATTTTTAATCCTTTGGATATATACCCAGTAATGGGATTGCTGGGTCAAATGGAATTTCTATTTCTAGGTCCTTGAGGAATTTGCTACTGGTAGTTTTCTGTATTTAACTCAGAAGGAGAAATAATGTGGGCGTGAACTAAAATGTGATAGGCTTTCATGATGGAGATTGTGGAAAATATTGATTACCCAAAAAGATTACAGATCATTCTTTCCATGGAATATATATTTCAAAAGAGTGGAGTGAGCCACCCATTTAAAATAACTTAGAAGCAACCTTAGTTTAATAAAGACTGACTAATCATCGGGCTCTGTTACTCTCTTACTATATCATCTCCAAGATTTCTATAAAATTTCACTTAGTTGCTTTCTATAGTTAAGTCAAACTATTATTGATCAGCTGTGTTAGAAATACATTATAAAGCTATAGTATTTGGCAGAAATGCTATTTAAAAAAAGATTTTCAATTGTAGTACTACAGAAAAATTTACTTTTTCATTCTAAAATCGAGACAGTGGAGACTAGATTGACTTGGGAAAGGTAAATACTGACCCACAACCTAGGAATTTCTCCTGATTCCTTATTTAGAAGCACCATAATTTGTTGAACTGAGCTGATTTCTTTACCATAATTTCATGAAATCATCACAACCTACCTCAGAGATAGTAGGATTCTTTTTAGACAGGAAACAGGCTCAAAAGTGAACTAACTTACCAAGGATACACAGATAGGCAGTGGAGGAACTGAGGTTTGAAATCATGTCTGTCTAACTTGAAAGCCTGTTTGTCCAGCTGCTGTCCTATACTGAGAATAAAACTTATTTCTACTTACTTCATTATTATTGTTCAAGATTTTTAAAAAGCTGTGAGCTAGAAATAGGGTAGGTGGGGTCAAACAGTGCTCTAAAAATGCACTTGGAACACTACTGGTACTTGTTTTTTCCTGCCTCAAATGTTTATTTTGCTTAGAAAACCCAGTGTATCTCAGAATCTTGCCATTCACAGATCTGCTTTTGTGTCTTTCTTGTCTCCTTTCCCGGTTGGTAAGTGTGTCTCATTGTTAGAGGCCCATCTTAATGGTCATTGCCTCTGATCTCAAGCATAGCAAGCTCCTGCCACTCTGTGATCAGGTGTGGGCTCTGCAGTGCCATGACCCTTAGAACCCAGCACTGTGGTCAGTATCATGTGCTTCTGCTTCTCCCAGACTGTGAGAAAATAGGAATCATAGAGCACCACGTGTAGGTTTGAATGAATGCATGGGTGTTTGGTGAGTATCTTGTTTTTAGCCAGAGCCCCAGTTTCTGTTTTACAGAAAAGAGACTTTGTGATTGCTCTTTCCACTTTTTTAGATGATTCCATTTACCTCCAGTTTCATAGCTGTATTAGGGTTCACTAGAGGGACAGAATCTAATAAAGAGGAGTTTATTAAGGAGTATTAACGCACACAATCACAAGGTCCCACAGGAGGCCGTCTGCAAGCTGAGGAGCAAGGAAGCCAGTCCGAGTCCCAAAGCCGAAGAACTAGAAGTCCAATGTTCAAGGGCAGGAAGTGTCCAGCCTGGGAGAAAAATGTAGGCTGGGAGGCTAAGCCAGTCTAGCCTTTAAACATTCTTTTGCCTGCTTTTTTTTTCTTTAGCTGGAGTCTCACTCTGTATTCCAAGCTGTAGTGCAGAAGCTCTATCTCGGCTTACTGCAACCTCTGCCTCCAGGGCTCAGGTGATTCTTGTGCCTCAGCCTCCCTAGTAGCTGGGACTACAGACAAGTGCCACCACACCCAACTAATTTTTTGTATTTTAGTAGAGACTGGGTTTCATCCTGTTGCCCAGGGTGATCTCGAACTCCTGAGCTCAGACAGTCAGTCCACTTCAGCCTCCCAAAGTGCTGGGATTACAGGTGTGAGCCACCACACCCGGCCATCTGCCTGCTTTTTGTTCTGGCTGCGTAACAGTTAACTAGATTGTGCCCACCCAGATTAAGGGTGGGCCTGCCTTTCTCAGCCCATTGGCTCAAATGTTAATCTCCCTTGGCAACACCCTCACAGACATACCTAGGATCAAGACTTTGCTTCCAAAGTCCAGTCAAGTTGACACTCAGTATGAACCATCACAACAGATTTTGTTGGAGAACTGTACTTGCCAAAAACCTCATCGCCAACTTAGTAGGGCATTTGCTTTCTGCGTGGCTGGTAGAAGCATATAGTGTAAATTCAGGCAGGGTCATGTAGTTTAAGATTATTGGAAACCATGCAGAGTATCATGTCTTTTTTTAAGAGGTAGGGTCTCACTGTATCACCTGGGCTGGAGTGCAGTGATGCTATCATAGCTCACTACAGCTTCAACCTCCGGGGCTCAAGGGATCCTTCAGTCTCAGGCTCCCCAGGAGCTGGACTACAGGTATAGTCTAGCCGCTATTTTATTTTCAAAGGGAATTCTAAAAATAGTGTTAGTTCTTCTATAGAAATAGTCACCTTAGGTAGTCACTTTTGATATGTCTGATTTATTGTTTCCAAACCTCACATGTGTTCCCCCTTGTAAAGATAGCAAATACAGTGAGCTGTCACTATGGGAACAGAGCTGATTCTCCCCCTGGCTATTTGTGGAATGAGGTTACAGTTTGCTTATGGAAACTGGACAGGGATTAAATGACTCAATAAGTGTATTTCATGAACAATTTTTCCTGACAGAGGTTACAGTAGATGTGTTACACAAAAAAACTGGGGTTAGCAACTAAATTGATCATGAGTAGTCACCTGCCATTTAAATGAGCCTGAATTCCCAGACATGAATGCTTAGAAAGGGAAAGCTATTTTTAGCTTATTGTGTATTAGTTTGGAAAAATGGTGGTTATCAGCCATCATATTTTTAATCTGGGCTCAGAGGACTTCTGGGCAACTAGGGCCAATTGAAGCGGGATCACCGCCTTCTGCTGTCTCCCTTCAGTACCCAATGCTACGAACACAGTTTTTCTGCATTAAAAAATGTGTCCAGCAAAAGCCAACAAAGACAGTCAACTTCATGCTGTAAACTTTTTTTTTTTTTTGAGGCGGAGTCTCATTCTGTCACCCAGCCTGGAGTACAGTGGTGCAATCTCGGTTCACTGCAATCTCCGCCTCCCAGGTTCAAGCAATTCTCCTGTCTCAGCTTCCTAAGCAGCTGGGACTACAGTTGTGCGTCATCATACCCAGCTAATTTTTTTGTATTTTTAATAGATATGGGGTTTCACCAATTTTGCCAGGTTAGTCTTGAACTCCTGACCTTGTGATCCACCCGCCTTGGCCTCCCAAAGTGCTGCTGTAAACTTTTAAATTGGCAACCAAGGCTGGGTGCAGGGGCTCACACCTTTAATCCCAGCACTTACTTTAGGAGGCTGAGGCAGACAGATCACCTGAGGTCAGGAGTTCGAGACCAGCTGAGAAACATGGTGAAATCCCATCTCCAATAAAAAATACAAAAATGAGCCAGGCATGGTGGTGCATGCCTGTAATTCCGGCTATTCAGGAGACTGAGGCAGGAGACAGGAGAATCTCTTGAACCTAGGAGGCGGAGGTTGCATGAGCTGAGATTGCACCACTGCACTCCAGCCTGGGCGACAGAGCAAGACTCTGTCTCAAAAAATAAAAAGTAAATTGGCAACCAAAAAAGGAAACAAAATTGTGGGTTGACTCTGACACTGTGTCCCCAGTGGTAAGTGGAAAGAATGATGAACAGCAAAATCCTGAGAATTTTTACTCAAATTCTGTCTGTCCCTTTGCCCAGTCCAGTTTGGAAAAAATTAGACTGAAGAGGTGAGTAGACAGCCTGGGAAAAGTCAAGGAAAAATTTGAGGCTTGATACCGTCTTGTACCACCTCAGGATTTTTTACTAGCAGTGGGAACATCTGCCAGTGTTCATTTTCTGTAGCTAGGCCAGCCAACAAACTGTGGCTGACAGGCACAGGGCACCACGGGTATTTTTTCCAAGTGATAAGAAGTCTGCAGGTGGGCAGCCCAGGGCTGGTGTCTCCTCCGGAACGTCCTCACGGAGCTGGCTCTTCCTTCTGCTTGCTCCCCTCCTAGGCGTGTAGTTCTTGTCCACCTGATCCCCGGTTGGCTATTGTACCTCAAGCATCGCAGAGCTGTCCGGAAGGAAGCAGGGGAGGACAAGGCAGGGAAACGAAAAGCGCTTCTCACATGCCCTGTCTTCTAATTTGGGGAAGAAAGTTCACATTTCTGTGATCGTATCACATAACCATCTCTGACTACAGGAGAGGCTGGGGTCCAGTCTCTAGGAAGGGAAGGTAGGCAGAAGTGGTAGGAGCAGTTGTGGAAAGAGCTTGCTGGGGATACGTGCCCCAAGGCAGAGGATATTCTCCTGTGGGAATGGGATTACCTGTATTCAGGTAGAGTGAGTGATATGTGCAGAACACTGAAGAAAAATCTCAGGAAAGAGATCGCCAACAGAGTCTATGTTTAGCACAGGGTTGAAGATAAAGGCCTCAGATAAGGTAGGAAGGGTGTTGGGAGAAACTCATGGCATATGGAGCAAAGGGAAGGTCTAGGTAGAGCCATCCAGAATAAGATGAAATGTATGCATACCATAACCTAAGACGGAAAAGGGAAAGAACAGAACACTGCGAGCCAGAGAGAGACAGGAATTCAGGCCAAGAGAAGTTGATACCCAGGGAAAATAGTGCTTTGTGTTACGTAAAACTAAAGTTATTTGAATAAAACAACTGTTCTAAGAGGAGATGATAAAATGACACAAATTTAACAGGGAGATTGAAGAATTAAGGAAACAAATTCAAGACCAAACCATACCATATCAAGACTACTAAATAAATCAGAAACAGAAAGCAGCCTTATAAACATTTCCTAAAAATACAAAGGAAAGGACCGGGTGCAGTGGTTCACTCCTGTAATCCCAGCACTTTGGGAGGCCAAGGCAGGAGATTGTTTGAGCCCAGGAGTTCAAGACCAGCCTGGGCAACATAGAAAGATCCTGTCTCAAAAAATATATATATGTATGTATGTATGTGTGTGTGTGTGTGTGTGTATGTGCTGGGTGTGGTGGCTCAAGCCTGTAATCCAAGCACTTTGGGAGGTGAGGCAGGTGGATCACTTGAGGTCAGAAGTTTGAAACCAGCCTGGCCAACATGGCAAAACCCTGTCTCTACTAAAAATACAAAAATTAGCTGAGCATGGTGGCAAGCACCTGTAATCCCAGCTACCTGGATACTGACACAGGAGAACAACTTGAACCTGGGAGACAGAGGTTGCAGTGAGCCGAGATGGCACTACTGCGCTCCAGCCTGGGGGGCACAGCAAGACTCCATCTCAAAAAATATATATGTGTGGGTATGTGCGTATAATATATAAACATATATATAAACATATACATATATGTATACATAATATGTACAATATACATGTATAGCATGTTATAGATGTTACACCTATGTTATATGTATGTTACATATAATATATACTTATACATATATAATGTATTATGAATGTGTATATTACATATAACATGTGTTATATGTTATAATATACATATATGTTATATGCATATATACATATATATATTGTGTGTGTATATATATATGTATATAATTTTTTTTAAGTATTAGGAGATAAGAAGTTTTCCCAAGTAAAGGAAGAACTGAATCCGCAAATGGAAAAGAGAGTGGGTTGTATGGAAACCCAGTAGGGGAACCCACTGGGAAAAATTGGTCCAAAATAATAAACACACACACAAATACCCTGGTGATTATTGAAATTCAACAATATAGAAATAATTCTAAGTGCCCAGGCAGAAAAATCAAATTTCTTATAAAAACTTTAAAAACCAGCCCACTGTAGATATGTTCAGTGCCAGAAAATTCTGCTGCACTGCGTCCAGAGTTCTGAGGGACAGGAAATATGGCCAAGGTTGTCATATCCAGATAATGCCTATTCAGGTTCATGTTTTCAGATATGAAAGGACTTGGAAGCTGTGGTGTCTGTGGGTCCTTCTGGAAAGTAGACACTTGATGGTAAATTTGAGCCAAGCAAGACATGAATCAAAATAAAGGCATTAGCAAAAGAGAAATGGACACAAGGATTGGCTGTGAGCATTAAATCCAAGTAAACAGATAGCTAAGCACAGAGCTGTGGGGTTTATGGGCACATACTAATGTGGGGTTCTTTGTTTTTTTGAGACGGAGTCTCATTCTGTTGCCCAGGCTGGAGTACAGTGGCGCAATCTCGGCTCACTGCAACCTCCACCTCCCAGGTTCAAGGGACTCTCTTACCTTAGCCTCCCAAGTAGCTGGAAATACAGGCACATGCCACTACGCCCAGCTAATTTTTGTATTTTTAGTAGAGATGGGGTTTCATCATGTTGGCCAGGCTGGTCTCAAACTCCTGACCTCATGATCCTCTCACCTTGGCTTCCCAATTGGGATTACAGATATGAGCCACTGTGCCCAGCCCATACTAATGTTTTTAATATTTTATTTGGAAATTATTTCAAACCTTGTGAAAAGTTGTAAGAATAGAACAAATAATGCTCATATTTTATTATTTTTACATAAACACCATGCAGTCATCAAATTCAGGGAGTGTAACCTCAATGCAACACAATCACCGATGTACAGACCCTATTCCTGTTCAGGCAGTTGTCCCAGTAATGTCCTTTACAGCTTTATTTTTTAAATTCAGGATCCAGTCCAATTTCATGCATTCTTCTCACTGAATTGTCATGTCTCTTTAGTCATCTTTAATTTGGAAAGATTCCTCTGTTTTTGTCTTTCATGACATTGGCATTTTTTATAAGAACAGGCCAGTTAAAGCTGCATAAAGTCTCTCATTTTCAGTTTGTGTGATGTTTCTTCCTGATGATATTCAGGTTACGCATTTTTAGCAGGAAGACTATGTAAGTGATACTGTGTCCTGCCAGGAGGCATGTTGTTTAAGCCAGCTACCCCAAGTGAATCTTAACAGCATATGCTGTTTCTTTGTCCCATTATTGGTGATGTTAATTTTGATCATTTGGTGAATACAAGTTTAAAACATTTGCAAGGTAAAAAGAAAAAGAAAAAATGTAGAAAAAATACATAGAGAACTTGACTAACAAAATTTGATCGCCACTGCACTCCAGCCTGGGTTACGGAGCAAGACCCTGCTTCAAAAAAAAAAAAAAGAATTAATTTGAAATGATGTCAACGTCTTACATTTTAAAAACATATTTTACTTAAAAAATTTTTACAAAACAATAGTGTGAACCTATTGGGATGTCTTAGAATCATATGTATCTTGTGGTAAATATTTTTTTGCTCTCAACAAATTTATTTTGTTTACTTCAATTTTTTTCTCCCTCCTATTAAAGTAAAATTAAATTTGCTTTTCCCTCCCTCTCTTTGTCCTTTTCATTCTGTATATACATGGAGATGTCTGGCATGTCATTCAGCTAGTGTTAATTATGGTCTTTTTTTTTCTTTTGATTGTTTCTTGCTCTGCCTCCTAGGCTTGAGTACAGTGGCATAATCACAGCTCACTGCAGTCTCAACTACCCTGGCTCAAGCCATCCTTCCACCTCAGCCTCCCGGGTAGTTGGGACTGCAGGCGCATACCACCATGTCTGGCTAACTTTTTTTTTTTTTTTTTTTGAGGCAGAGTCTCGCTCTGTTGCCTAGGCTGGAGTGCAATGGCATGATCTCAGCTTACTGAAACCTCCGCCTGATGGGTTCAAGCGATTCTCCTGCCTCAGCTTCCCAAGTAGCCGGGCTTACAGGTGCCTGCCACCATGACTGGCTAATTTTTGTATTTTTAGTAGAGACGGGGTTTCACCATGCTGTCTAGGCTGGCCTTGAACTCCTGACCTCAGGCGATCCACCCTCCTTGGCCTCCCAAAGGGTTGGGATTACAGGTGTGAGCCACTGTGACTGGCCTGCCTGGCTGATTTTTAAGGTTTGTTTTTTTGTTTGTTTGTTTCGTTTTGTTTTTTCTGGTAATGACAGGGTCTCGCTATGTTGCCCAGGCTGATCTTGAACTCCCGGACTCAAGAGTGATCCTCTGGCCTTAGCCTCCTAAAGTGCTTGGGATTACAGGCATGAGCTATCACACCCAGCCTATTTGTGGTTATTTCTAAGTGGAAGAATTGGGGAAATATTTTTCCTTTTTTTTGGTCTTTTTTTTTTTTTAAATATTGCTGAATTCTTTTTTTTTTAAAAAAAAGCATGTATCATATAAACAATAATGTCATTATTTTTAAAAAATAATAATTATATCTACAACTTTGGGAATCACTAAAGCCAAACCTCTGATTTGTTTAGATTCTGGGGGAATCATCCTTTTATCCAGTCAAGCGTGTTCAATCATTATTACATTTAGGAAGTGGTCCAAGGGATATGTTCAGTTCCTGAAAGTCTTTTTACAGCCTGTATATTCTCTTTGGCATCTTTTAAGTTTCTTGCTTGAGACGTTTCTCTAGACTTATCTAGAGTCCTCTTTTTTTCTTTCTTTTTTTTTTGAGACGGAGTCTTGCTCTGTCACCAGGCTGGAGTGCAGTGGCGCAATCTCGGCTCACTGCAACCTCCACCTCCTGGGTTCAAGCGATTCTTCTGCCTCAGCCTCCTGAGTAGCTGGGACCACAGGTGCGTGCCACCACGCCTGGCTAATTTTTTTGTATTTTTAGTAGAGACGGGGTTTCACTGCATTGGCCAGGGTGGTCTTGATCTCTTGACCTCGTGACCTGCCCGCCTTGGCTCCCAAAGTGCTGGGATTTACAGGCATGAGCCACCGCAACCAGCCAGTCCTCTTAGTCTTTCCGACTTTTGAGGGGTTTTGTAGAAAGTCATTTCCAGTCATTCACTCTGGAAATGACTGCCAGAGTCTAGGCCAAAGGTTGGAGGTCTTTTCCACTCTGCCTCTGCATAGTTATTGATGTTTGCATCTGAACAGAAGATGCACTTTAGCTGCACTAAAGATACTAGCAGTATTAAGGGAAGAGTAGCTGTTGTCTTTTCAGCACCCAGGAGTAAAAAGTGAAGATTAGGGTGACGCATGCTCTGTGAAGAACTACTCGTATGTATTGGCTTCAGGCAGTCACGATACCCCCACCCTGTGGCCTCACCATCGATATCATTTTATTTTTTATTTTTTATTTTTTTTATTGAGATGGAGTCTTGCTCTGTCGCCCAGGCTAGAGTGCAGTGGCACAATCTTGGCTCACTGCAACCTCCGCCTCCCAGGTTCAAGCGATTATCATGCCTCAACCTCCCGAGTAGCTGGGACTACAGGCATGCACCACCATGCCCAGTTAATTTTTGTGTTTTTAGTAGAGGCAGGTGGTTTTGCCATGTTGACCAGGGTGATCTTGAACTCCTGACCTCAAGTGATCCATTGGCCTCAGCCTCCCAAAGTGCTGGGATTACAGCCGTGAGCCACTGCCCGGCCCTGATACCATTCTTTGGTAAAGGATGGTGATTTCTGTGTGAATGTATTTGAAGATGTAAATACTTTTTTTTTTTTGGAGACAGAGTCTTGCTCTGTCACTCAGACTGGAGTCCAATGGTGAGATCTCAGCTTACTGCAACTTCTGCCTCCTGGGTTCAAGCAATTCTCTTGCCTCAGCCACCCTAGTAGCTGGGACTACAGGTGCCTGCCACCACACCCAACTAATTTTTTTTATTTTTAGTGGAGACAGAGTTTGGCCATATTGGCCAGGTGGTCTTGAACTCCTCACCTCAGGAGATCCACCCACCTTGCCTGGCCTGAAGATGTAAATATTCTTACATAATTCATGTACATGTTCATATAAACTTAAACCAGTCCTAAGGCACGCAGTCTTTCCTGCATTATATAGAACTTAGATTGGTAGCATAATGCATACTGCATCAGGCTGAGTTCCCTAGGAAGAAGGCTGAGAGAGAGTTTAGTGTCATGACTTTTATTAAAGGATACTCTCGGGGCAGCTCCTGTGGAAAGGAGGAGAAAGAAACAGGATTGGACAGTGGGGAAAATTGAGGCATGATGCAGCCCCAGCCACAGCTCCACAGCTCCAGAGCTCTGGAGCTGGAGTGGCTATGCAGATTTGTCCGAGTCATCCATGTTATCCAACGTGACCCTGCCAGAAGTGGCTCTGTAGTTGTGATGATCCCTGAGGGGATCACCAGCTAAGTTGTCCCAGAAGCTGGGCAACACAGCTTGCCTAGAAAAGGGGCATCTGCACAGCTGATCACTGTGTCTGCCCTACTCCTTTCTTTTCTGAAAGGGCTTTGCCATGCAAAAATGACTGAGTCTTCCTCTTTCATTTTTTCCCATTACCTTCTCCACTTCCAGCAGTAGAAGTCTGTCTGTATGTGGGAGGCGAGACTAGAATTTCTCAGATGCAGGGAGTGTGTTTTGTGCTGTCAAGGTAGGGCTGCTATTTTGGACCTCAGAACACTTGCTTGGTTCAAGAAGAGACTAAAATAGCCCAAATGTGAACCACCTCAGTTGAGCAGAGAGTTCTTCATTCTGTGAGAACCCTGGCTTCTGAGTGCCACTACTAACTCACACCCATTGAGAGCACCAGTTTACTGACGATGACACATTCGTTCACTCAGTGCAGTTATTGAGTGCCTACTGTGTGCCCATCAGTGTTCCAAAAGTAGAGGAGATCACAATAAACAAAACAGAAAAGCACTTCTCTCTGGAGGTTTTTATTCAAGTGGTTTTACTGAGCCTCAAAGTGGAAGTTGTGTATATAATGACTAAGAACTTTTACACGCCCTTCATTTCACCCGAGCTAGTATTTTTCTTAGCTTAACCAACAGACATGGAACAAAGTACCCACCATGTTTGTTTTCAAAGTAGGGTTATGCATAGATGAGCTCTCGGAGATTTTCCGGTCCAGTGTTCCCCAAACTATGATTATCACCACCTGGGCTGGAGTGCCATGGCATGGTCTCGGCTCACTGCAGCCTCTGCCTCCTGGGTTCATGCGATTCTTCTGCCTCAGCCTCCCAAGTAGCTGATACTACAGGTGCCCGCCACCATGCCCGGCTACATTTTGTGTTTTTAGTAGAGATGGAATTTCACCATGTTGGCCAGGATAGTCTCAGACTCCTGACTGCATGAGCCACCATGCCTGGCCTCTTTTGCCTCTTTTTTAACGTTTTATTATAGAAAGTTCCAAGCATACACAGAAGCAGAATGCACAGTACAATGAATCTCCATGTATAAAATTTCATTAGCAATTAACTCTTGGCCACTCGTCTCAGCTTTATTCCCATTCATCCTTTCTACTTCTGCATTTTCTTTTTTTTTTTTTAGTTAGTCTCACTTGGTCACCCAGGCTGGTGTGCAGTGGCACGATCACAGCTTACTGAAGCCTTCAGCTCTTGGACTCAAGCAATCCTCCTTGCCTTGGCCTCCTGAGTAGCTGGGACTATAGGCATGAGCCACTGTACCCAGCTCTACCCTGAGTATTTTGAAGCAAATCCTAAATCCTAGGTATCCTGTCACTTCATCTATAAATTCTTTATTTCCAAAGAAGTTAGAATTATTTATTTTAAATTATAATGTTATTTTTAAATTAGAAATACATTTGTAACATGAAAGAGTACAAATATGTATAATCTAAAAATTATTACTCCTCTCATTGCCATTTCATTGAAGCTGCATTCATTATAAATGGTTTGGTATATTTTTCCTTGGTGTTCCTTATTTGTATGCTAGCATATACAAATGCATATATGCATACAGTGTTTTTGTTTTTTACAAAAGCTATATTGTACAAATTACTCCAAATTGGTTTCTTTTTCTTAAAGTCATCTTTACTGAGGTCTAATTTACATAAAATACAATTCATCCTTCATAGGTGTATAGTTTGGTGAGTTTTGACAAATATATACAGTCATAAAACTGACCCCACAATCAAGTTTCCTTCACCCCAAAAGGTTCTCTTATCCTCCTTTACAGTCAGTTCATTCTCACTCCCTGAAAACGCTTATTATCTCTTTTCTGGCCCAATAGTTTTGCCTTTTTTTTTTTTTTTGGTAGGTCACATAAATGAGTCAAAACAGTATGTAACCTTATTCACAAACACAGTAAACATAAATGGATTGAACATTCTGAATAAATGGCAGAGACTAGCAGAATGAATTTTTTTAAAAAACATAATCTAACTGTATGCTGTCTAGAAAAGATACCATTTAGATTCAAAGCCATAAATAGGTTGAAAGTAAAAGGTTGGAACAAGATATACCATCCAAACAGGAACCAAAAGCAAGCTGGAGAAACTACTAGTATCAGACAAAATAGATTTTAAGGCAAAAATTGTTACTAGAGACAGAGAATGACAAAAAAATATCAATCCATCAGGAAGATATAACAATTTTAAACATAGATATATCTAATAACAGAGTCCTGAAATACATAAAGCAAAAACTGACAGAATAAAAAGGAGAAATAGACAATTCAACAATTATAGCTGAAGACTTCAATACCCCATTTCAGTGATGGATAGAACAACTATACAGAAGATGAAGGAGGAAACAGAAGACTTGAAAAACACTACAAATCAACAAAACCTAATAGTCATCTGTAGATTGCTCCATCCATCAGCCACAGAAAACACACACTTCTCAAGTGTACATGGAGCATTCTCCAGGACAGGTTATGTGTTAGACCATAAAATGATTTTCAATAAATTTAAAAGGATGAAATATTTAGTATGTTCCCTTACCACAGTAGAAAAGGTTAGACATTATACATAAGGCAATTTGGGTAATTCAAAACATTATATAGCCTTATGTATCTAGTTTCTTTTATCATTTTTGAAATGGAGTCTCACTCTGTTGCCCAGGCTGGAATGCAGTGGCATGATCTTGGCTTACTGCAACCTCTACCTCCTTGGTTCAAGCGATTCTCCTGCCTCAGCCTCTCGAGTAGTAGGGACTAAAAGTGCACACCACCACACATGGCTCATTTTTGTATTTTTAGTAGAGATGGGGTTTTATCATGTTGGCCAGGCTGGTCTTGGACTCCTGACCCCAAATGATCTGCCGCCCATCTCAGCCTCCCAAAGATAAAATCTTTTTCTATTTTTTATTTTTATTTATTATTATTTGAGACAAGGTCTCACTCTGTCACCCAGGCTGGAGTGCAGTAGCAAAATCTTGGTTCATTGTAGCCTCCCAGCTCAGCCTCCCGAGTAGCTAGGACTACAGGCATGCACACCACACTACACTAATTTTTTGATTTTTTTTGTAGAGACAAGGTCTCACTGTGTTACCCAGGCTGGTCTCAATCTCCTGGGTTCAAGTGATACTCCTGCCTTGGCCTCCCATAGTGCTGAGATTACAGGCATAAACCACTGCACCGGGTTGCTAGCTTATTTCACTTAATATAATGCCTTGGAGATCTCTCCATGTTATGTATATCAGTAGTTTGGGATTATATCATAGATGCTTTATCCATTTGGATGCTAGGTTGTTCCAGTTTGGGGCCATTATGAGTAAAGTTGCTTTGAACATTTGTGAAGAGGCCAGGGTATATGTTTTCATTGATCGTGGGTAAATACCTAAGAGTGGAATTGCTAGTATGGTCAGTCTATGTTTAACTCTTTAAGAAATTATCAAACGATTTTCCAAAATGAGTACTATTTTACATTCCCACCAGCAATTTATGAGGTTTCCAGTTATTCCACATACTTTTCAGCACTAAGAAAAACTTCAGTTTTTATCTTTTTAATATTAAGCATTTATCCATTTGTCAACTAGGGAACTGCTGGGACAGAGGGCTTGGGTGCCCAGGTGGCACGTGGAGTGTATCAGTGTGGTTTCAGTTTGCATTCTCCTGATGACTGATGATGCTGAGTGTCATTTCCTGTGCTTACTAGCCATTTGTCTCTCTTCTTTGGTAAAACGTCTATTCAAATCTTTTGGTCAGTTTCATTTATTTTTTTTTTTAATCTGCACATTTTTGTGTTATGAGAGTTCTTCATATTTTCTAGATACAAGTTCTTTATTGGGTTGTGTTTTGCAAATGGTTTCTCCTCATCTGTGGCTTTATACTTTCTTTTTTTCTTTTTTTTTTTTTTTTTTTTTGAGACGGAGTTTCGCTCTTGTTACCCAGGCTGGAGTGCAATGGCGCGATCTCGGCTCACCGCAACCTCCGCCTCCTGGGTTCAGGCAATTCTCCTGCCTCAGCCTCCTGAGTAGCTGGGATTACAGGCACGAGCCACCATGCCCAGCTAATTTTTTGTATTTTTAGTAGAGACGGGGTTTCACCATGTTGACCAGGATGGTCTCGATCTCTCGACCTCGTGATCCACCCGCCTCGGCCTCCCAAAGTGCTGGGATTACAGGCTTGAGCCACCGCACCCGGCTTTATACTTTCTTAACAGTGTCTTTTGAAGAGTAGAAGTTTTAAGTTTTGGTTAACTCCATTGACAGGGCTTAGAAGCAACAAAACCCAGTACCAATGAGCACAGCTAGTCCCTAGAGCTTGTTTTATAAATACTCTTCACTAAAGAAACCAGAAATCCATAGACAGAAAGACTATAAGGTGAGCCTGGAATATTTTGTGTCCCAAAAAGCAAAGAAGTGCTCAAAGAATAATGGAGATTAGAAAAAAAAAAAAAAAAGAAAGAAAAAGATTAAAAAAAAAAAAAGAATAATGGAGATTAATGAAGAGGACATTAGAACCATCTTGAAGAAACTCCCACTGACCAAATATTTGAACATCAAAATACATAAAGATATGAGAAAAAATACATAAAGATATAATGGATTATAACAGATTGAGTAACAGGAAACCATGAATCTAAACTGGCATTAGTAAATAAATGGAAGCCAGGAGTAGTGGCTCACACCTGTAACCCTGGCACTTTTGGAGGCCGAGGCAGGCAGATCACTTGAGTCCAGGAGTTTGAGACCAGCCTGGCCAATATAGTGAAGCCCCATCTCTACTTAAAAAAAACGAAACAAAACCTCAGCTAAAACTAGGTTCTTGTTACATGACCAAAAAAAGTAAAAAAGAAAAATACATAAAATTAGCCAGGCATGGTGGTGCATGCCTGTAATCCCAGCTACTTGGGAGGCCGAGGCACGAGAATTGCTTGAACCTGGGAGGCGGAGGTTGTGGTGAGCTGAGATTGCATCCCTGCACTCCAGCCTGTGTGACAGAGCAAGCCTCTTCAGTGAGTGAGTGAATGAATGAATGAATGAATGAATGGAAAATGACAGCCCTTCCTCAGGGTAGAAGACCAACTAATAAATATTTAATGGATGGAATAATGGAATCATACAATCACCATATGGTAACCAGCATGTTAATAATTTGTTCAGGCAAGAATCATCAATCTGTGCTTAAACAAGTAGGCAATAGTTTGTTGAATAACAGGATATTTACATAGTTTTAAAATGTATTCCCCAAAAGTACAGATTAATTACAAAGGAAAACATGGTACCTTTCCAGTGGGGAAACATGGAAGGTATTTCCTCCTTAACCAAGTGACCAAAGTTAACCTCACCAAAAATCAACAGTGTGTACCTCATGATACCATGTGCTGAGAAGGGCACAGGATTTCTTCTGTGGTATTCCTGACAAAAAGTGCATGATTTGACTCTAATCAAATGGAAACATCAGACGAATCCAAACTGACATTCTATAAAAATGTTAGGTGATAGGCGGATCACCGGATGTTAGGAGTTCAAGACCAGCCTGGCCAACATGGTGAAACCCCGTCTTTACTAAAAATACAAAAGTTAGTGGGGCGTGGTGGCACATCCCTGTAATCCCGGCTCCTCTGGAACCTGAGACAGGAGAATCGATTAAACCCGGGTGGCAGAGGTTGCAGTGAGCCAAGATCATGTCACTGCACTCCATCTTGAAACAGAGTGAAACTCCATCTCAAAAAAAAAAGAAATAAAACTTTAGATGCAATTTGTTATCTCCTGGATTGGGTAACAATACTGGATCAGAAGAACAACAAACATCATTTTGTATAAAGATCAGTATTATAAATACCAAACATTTCTTTCTTGGAAGTTCAGGCACATGGACCCTCTAAGAAAGAGGGAGAATCTTTGCATACTTTTTTGTAGGGTTGAATGATTTTTCAAATGTTCATTAATAATTTTTATTTTCTGTATTATGAGTTATCTGCCATGCTCTTTGTCCATTCATTGTAAAAATTTTCAAGTTGTAAGTATTGATTTTCCTTAACTTTTTTTTTTTTTTTTTTGAGACAGTCTTGCTGTGTCGCCAGGCGCCAGGCTGGAGTGCAGTGGTGCAATCTCCGCCTCCTGGGTTCAAGCAATTCTCCTGCCTCAGTCTCTCAAGTACCTGGGACTACAAGCGCATGCCATCATGCCCAGCTAATTTTTGTATTTTTTTTTTTTTTTGACATATGCCTTACGCTTGCGGCCATCCTTAATTTCTTCATTCATAAACTTTGCTTAAAAGACTAAAATTCCCAATTCCTTATAAAAAATATATCCTTGCCCTCCGCCCCAATGGGCATTGGCAAAGACTTTTATTTTCCCATGGATAAGAGAGCCTCCTTCATCTTCTTGGTCATAGTTGGGATAAGGTGCATGTGGTCATCCACACACTTGGTCACACAACCGTCCAGCTGCTGCTTCACCTGAAGCTCCTTACTCCCAGCATCTATTGAATCTTTGGCTTTGTCATTGCAATGCATGGTGCACCGAGCCAGGCGGTCCTGGAACTTCTCCAACTCACTGGTGACTAAAGCCTGGGCTTGAGCCAGAGGCGCATGGCAGCGCTCGATGCACTGGTGCACCTGCTGCATGGAGGCCTGGCTGTCCTCACAACAGCTGGCGCTGCACCGGAACATGAGACCCTGCATCTTCCGGATGTTCTCTTTCTCCAGACTCTTCACCATGGAGTCCACCGCCTCCTGCACCCGCAGCTGCTGCAGCTCCGCCATGGCGACCCCGCACTCTTTGTATTTTTTTTTAGTAGAGATGGGGTTTCACCATGTTGGCCAGGATGGTCTCAATCTCTTGACCTCATGATCCGCCCGCCTCGGCCTCCCAAAGTGCTGGGATTACAGGAATGAGCCACCGCGCCTGGCCAACTTTTTTTAACTTTTAAATTATAAAAGTAAAACAGATTCCTTCTTTAAAGAATAAATATAAATTGTACAAAGGGCATAAAGACCAAAATGAAAGCCCTTCTCATCTCCATATCCCACTCTCCAGATGTTCTCTTTCTCATTTCATTTTTTAAAGTTTGCCTCCCACTCTTTTCTTCCTTTCATTCTAAATATTTCAGTGAATTAGTCATACAGCAAAAACATATATCTTAATGGGTTAGGACATCAAAGATTCTATAAAAGTATGTTATGTTAACCTCTATAGATTTCATGGTAAAGGGATATTTATGTTCAGAACATGTGTTTATGTACATTAAAGAATTTTTTTAATAGCTACATTCAAGTCCCAGTATATTAAAGAATTTAAAAAATAAGACCTCACCGGGTGCAGTGGCTCACGCCTGTAATCCCAGCTCTTAGGGAGGCAGAGGTGGGAAGATAGCTTGGGCCCAGGAGTTCGAGACCTGCCTGGGCAATATAGCGAGTCCCTGTTCTCCACACAGACAAAAAAGATAAATAAATAAATAAATAAGACCTTGTAGCAAAGCATGAACATACCTAATACATAATTAATAATGACTGTAACTACATAGAGTGAGCTAGTAAATTCTAGGCTTTTGGAAGCCATTATATATCTTTGGTGTTATCTTTTTATTTAAAAAAAAAAAAAAAACAACAATAACACACACACACACTCGAGAGCTTTTTTACCCTTTTAAAAAAATTAACAGTGTGCAGCCTGGCCAACATGGCAAAACCCTGCCTCTACTGAAAGTACAAACTTTAGCTGGGCATGGTGCTAAGCACCTGTAAACCCAACTACTCAGGAGACTGAAGCAGGGGAATCACTTGAACCTAGGAGGTGGAGGTTGCAGTGAGCCAAGATTGCACCACTGCATTCCACTCTGGGCAACAGAGCAAGATTCCATCTCAAAAAAAAAAAAAAAAGCGAGTTGAAATTGGTATTTGGCCAAACTGCAGGTTGGACGTAGAGGTGATTCTTCCTTCACAAGATCAACTACCTGAATCTTTTGGGTTTGTTAATCCTTAATGGGATAATAAAGAACCACTGGAAATTCTTTTGTAACCTCTTTGTTTTTGTAGGTGAGAAACACATGCTTTACTAATGCATGAATGTAGAAACAATTCAGTGAATGTGTGTTGAATTGATGGATGAGTAAATTGAGGTCTACAGAGAATACATGGCCTGTTCCTATTCCTCTGCAGTTTAGTGACACTTGATCTCTGTGGTTTAAGTAAAGGAACCAGAATGTTGTTAGCATTGGAGCTTTACTCACTCATTTAACAATTTGTGTGTGTGTGTGTGTGTGTGTGTGTGTGTGTGTGGGTGTGACAGAGCCTCACTGTGTTACCCAGGCTGGAGTGCAGTGACAGGATCTCAGCTCTCTGCCTCCCAGGTTCAAGCAGTTCTCCTGCCTCAGCCTTCTCAGTAGCTGGGATTACAGGCATACACCACCATACCCGGCTAATTTTTATATTTTTAGTAGAGATGGGCTTTAACCATCTTGGCCAGGCTGGTCTCAAACTCCTAAACTCAGGTGATCTACCCACTTTGGCTTCCCCAAGTGCTGGGATTACAGGTGTGAGCCACCATGCCTGGCCAACGAACATTTTTGAATGCTTAAGTGTGCTTTGTTGTGTTCAAGGTTAATATTTTTAACTGTCAGGTCCCTGAGGAGGGGGAGTTACTGAGGTTGTGATTTATATATTAATAACTGTACATCCTGTGATAGAGTAACCACTTTTTCGTCTTCATTGGTGCTGAGGAAAGCCAGTGGCTTTAGCTGTCCTGGAGCCTAGGGGATGACATGTGAATGAGAAATATACCTCTCTGTGGCCTGGTTATGAACTGAACTTTTTTTGTGTTTTTTTCCTAGCTGGAGGAAGAAAGATCTGTGCTCAATAATCAGTTGTTAGAAATGAAAAAAAGGTAAGCTTTCTGTTTATTGTTGTGTGTGTGTGTGTGTTTAATAAGATGTCAGAACATGATATACTGTATATGGTAACTTGCAGTAGAAAACAAGTGACCTCCTTATATTCAGAAAATGGCATTGTGATAGTTAGGTATTTGTAATTGACAAATTATGAAAATCCATTTGCTGGGCCAGGCACAGTGGCTCATGCCTGTAATCCCAGCACTTTGGGAGGCTGAGGCGGGTGGATCACAAGGTCAGTAGTTCGAGACCACCCTAACCAACATAGTGAAACCTCGTCTCTACTAAGAATACAAAAAATTAGCCAGGCATGGTGGCAGGCACCTGTAATCTCAGCTACTCAGAAGGCTGAGGCAGGAGAACTGCTTGAACCTGGAAGGCAGATCTTGCACTGAGCCAAGATAGCGCCACTGCACATCAGCCTGGATAACGTGCAAGACTCCCTCTCAAAAAAAGAAAAAGAAAATCCATTTGCAAAAGTTTCACTATTACTAAAACAAAAATAATTCTTATTTTAAGCCATGCTGAGTTGCTTTTATTTAGAGATGATCTAAAATCAGATTGTCTCATGTATACGACTGTTACCTCCTAGTTTCAGTAACTAAAAATACTATAATCTTACATGTAGTTATTGATCTGGATATAAATACTGATTTCAATTACATAAAAATGTTAGGCTGGGCGCAGTGGCTCACGCCTGTAATCCCAGCACTTTGGGAGGCCAGAGCAGGCAGATCATGAGGTCAGGAGATCGAGACCATCCTGGCTAACACTGTGAAACCCCATCTCTACAAAAAATACAAAAAATTAGCTGGGCGTGGTGGCACGTGCCTGTAGTCCCAGCTACTTGGGAGGCTGAGGCAGGAGAATTGCTTGAGACCGGGAGGCGGAGGTTGCAGTGAGCCGGAGGTTGCAGTGAGCTGAGATTGTGCCATTGCACTCCAGCCTGGGTGACAGAGTGAGACTTTGTCTCAAAAATAAATAATTTTAATGTTCATGAATAATGGGTAACATCATTTTAAGTGTTTCTATTTTCTTTAAAAAGGCTTTGTTACTTATTATTCTCCCATGGTAGTCAAATGGTATTCAAATTAAAAATTAGTATAATTTTTTCAGTACTTTTCAGTAAGGAAGAACATGGCCCACAGAAATAATTGTGTAGAACAGGCGTCCCCAAACTACGGCCCGCGGGCCGAATGCGGCCCCCTGAGGCCATTTATCCGGCCCTCGCCGCACTTCAGGAAGGGGCACCTCTTTCATTGGTGGTCAGTGAGAGGAGCATAGTATGTGGTGGCCCTCCAACAGTCTGAGGGACAGTCAACTGGCCCCCTGTGTAAAAAGTTTGGGGACACCTGGAAGCTTGATGCTTCTATAAGCTGATAAGTCTTTGCTGTTTTAAAACGTGCAGTCTTGTTTAGAGAATGTCTGTGCTTTACATGGTGACAAGCAGGTTTAGGGGTTGCTACTGCTGAGAACCATGGCCTGTGCAGTGGCTGCTGCAGAATGGGTGCATACCACAACAGTGATGTGCTTTTTTGCTTCTTAGAAACAAAACTAAAAAACAAACCTTAAAGAATAGCATAAACAATAATTTCTCCATGGTCCTGTGAAGCATTTTATTCCCATTTGTCAGGGCAGAGGATGGATCCCCACCCGCCTACTGAGGTGTGTGTTTTATGCAGCAGTCTCTCTTCTGCCAGCATGGCAGTTGCTTAGGAGTGGAGGGCTTTATTTATTTATTTAGAGTTAGCTATTTGGATTCCATAAGCCACACTCTAAAGGACATTAGGCCTTGGTCCAGGGATGCATTTACTTTTCTTTTAATATTTTTTTTTTGAGAAATGGCCTCTCTCTGTCACCCCAGTTGGAGTGCAGCAGCTCAGTCATGGCCCACTGCAGCCTCCATCTCCTGGGCTCCATTGATCTTCCCACCTCTCAGCCTCCCAAGTAGCTGGTACTACACCCATGCACGGCCACACCTGGCTAATTCTTTTTCTTAATGTTTTATAGAGACAAGGTCTTGCTATGTTGCCTAGGCTGCCTTTTCTTTATTTAAATTAAGAAATACGTAGTGAAATTAACTAAGGTGGTGTTTATACTCAGAATGCATGTGTGTTGGCCGGGCGCGGTGGCTCAAGCCTGTAATCCCAGCACTCTGGGAGGCCGAGGCGGGTGGATCACGAGGTCGAGAGATCGAGACCATCCTGGTCAACATGGTGAAACCCCGTCTCTACTAAAAATACAAAAAAAAAAAATTAGCTGGGCATGGTGGCGCGTGCCTGTAATCCCAGCTACTCAGGAGGCTGAGGCAGGAGAATTGCCTGAACCCAGGAGGCGGAGGTTGCGGTGAGCCGAGATCGCGCCATTGCACTCCAGCCTGGGTAACAAGAGCGAAACTCCGTCTCAAAAAAAAAATAAAAATAAATTAAAAAAAAAAAAAGAATGCATGTGTGTTTCACCACTGCCATGACCCTGATAAGTCTTTGCTCTTTTATTTTTTAATTTTTTTTTTTTCAGATGGAGTTTCATTCTTGTTGCCCAGGCTGGAGTGCAATGGTGCAATCGTAGCTCACTGCAACCTCCACCTCCCGGGTTCAGGCGATTCTCCTGCCTTAGCCTCTCGAGTAGCTAGGACCACAGGGCTTGTTCCTGTGGCATTCTGGCAAGGGAGCTGTGGTTGGGCACCGTGGTTCATGATGGTAATCCCAGCACTTTGGGAGGCCAAGGAGGGAGGATCACGTGAGCGCAAGAGTTCAAGACCAGCCTGGGCAACATAGTGAGACTCTGTCTCCATTTTAAAAAAACCAAAAAACTGGTATACCCCTACATTTAAATAGCACTTCATAATTCACAAATTAATCTCAAAACAACGCAGTGAACTATATGGTGGAGCTTGCATTTTTAAAGGATGAAATTAGCCAGGCATGGTGGCACGTGCCTGTAGTCCCATCTACTCAGGAGGCTAAGGCGAGAGGATCGCTTGAGCCCAGGTATTCAGTGCTGTAGTGCACTAGGATCATGCCTGAGAATAGCCGTTGCCCTCTAGCCTGGGTGACATAGCAAGAGTCTGTCTCTAAATAAAATAAGGAAATAAAACAATGAAACTAAAGCTCAAGAAGTTAGGCATGTTATCCCAGGACTCAGGACTAATAAAGGACAAGTGCAGGCTGAAGACTCAGGTCATCAGATTTTTATGCTGGTTCGGCTTTTTAAAAAAGAGAAGACATGCTTAATGATGAAGTCTTTATCATGTAACTTTAACTAAATTACATGCCTTTCAAAATATGGTTAGGCATGGGACTTTTTTCGTGGCTTAAAAAGATGAAATGTGAACTGGGCGCGGTGGCTGATGCCTGTAATCTCAACACTTTGGGAGGCTGAGGCAGGTGGATCACAAGGTCAGGAAATCGATACCATCCTGACCAACATGGTAAAACACCGTCTGTACTAAAAATACAAAAAATTAGCTGGATGTGGTGGCACTTACCTGTAGTCTCAGCTACTCAGGAGGCGGAGGCAGGAGAATTGCTTGAACCAGTGAGGCGAAGGTTGCAGTGAGCCAAGATCGCACCACTGCACTCCAGCTTGGGTGACAGAGCGAGACTCCATCTCAAAAAAAAAAAAAGAAAAATGGAACGTGGCCGGGCACAGTGGCTTATGCCTGTAATCCCAGCACTTTGGGAGGCCGAGGCAGATAGATCACTTAAGGCAGGAGTTTGAGACCAGCCTGGCCAACTTGGTGAAACCCCGTCTCTACTAAAAACACAAAATTAGCCAGGCGTGGTGGCAGATGCCTGTAATCCCAGTTACACCGGAGGCTGAGGGCAGGAGAATCCCTTGAACCCAGGAGGCAGGTTGCAGTGAGCTGAGATTGCGCCATTGTACTCCAACCTGGGCAACAAGAGCAAAACTCGGTCTCAAAAAAAAAAAAAAAAAGATGGAACAAATTTGGGGGCTGTGAAGTTCTCTCTGTTCCTTCTCTCTGTTTCTGTTTTATGTCCTCATTGTTTAGGAGAATGTGTCTTGAAAAATCACTCTTAATTTTCATCAGAAAATATAAAGATGACTTTTTCTGGGAGTGAAAATTTCACTCCTAGTTTATCATATGTAGACGTGTTCTTTGTTAATTAACCCTTATGGAAAGTTATTTCGATTTTAGAAATGAATGTAAATTTATTTTAGCTTATAGTTGGGACCCTTAAATGCCTTCTAAAAGTCAGTTTGATAAAGGATTCATATGTAGCTCTATGTGTGTAATGGTTAAATAAATGTACCAAGCATTGAGTACTAAAAAGAACTTGATACACTGTTAATTTCGAAAGCCTTCCAAATACTTACACAGAAAAGTATTTTAAATGTAGTTGGTCATGCAAGAACTGAGAGCTTAGTCAACACTTGAATTCAGAAGTGATCATTAAACATACATAGTTAAGATAGTTATATAATCACTTCAGCCAGATGGTCATGATTTTCAAGTGCAGAATTTACTCCCAACTGTAGCATTAAACTGAAGCCAGATGCAGATTTGGGAGCTGGTTTGGTTTTGCTCCCTTCTCCGGGCTTTTTAGTGTCAAAGAAGGGACTCCAAAGCCAAACTATGAGGCATGGATTTTTGGAGTCAGAATTCATCCTATCAGTGCCAATGCAGGATTTCTGTCAGGAGTAAAAACTGGTTTGACCATAAAGCCCCCAAATTCTGAAGAGGTCCCGTGCAACTTCAGTTCATCCGGCTCACTGTGGGTTGCTAACTGTCTGACTGTCTCCGAGCTTGCGCTACTTACCAATGCTCATTTCACCCCTCTCTTTTCCCTTTCCTACTCTTGCTTCCTTTGCTATATCTGTGTGTCTTTAATGGTAAGACTAAAGAAAGTCTATCCACGTTATAATAAATAAATTTCATATATTTTTAGCAAACCAAATTGTTGTATATATTTTTTGGCTGCCTTTGTCCCTCTGTGTCTTGCTTTTGTTTTGTAAAATATTCTCAGCAGTATATATACATATATATATACATACACACACACACACACACACACACACACACACACACATATATTTCCTTTTTATATCTATATACAGCAAAGAACTTCAGTGCAAATTTAGTCTCCTTACTGTATTTGCATTTCTCTTCATGATTCTAATATTTGGTTCTTGTTATTTTGCATTTTTAAAGCTTGCCCAGTAACACTTTAAGGTATTTGCTTCATTACTGGAATTTATTTCTTATGTAAGTAGTAAGGAAAGAATCTGGATAAAATATTCCCCTGGGGGATGGGGAGAGAAAAATTTCTGGTCCCTCTATCCCTTCTTTCATGTTATGTTTATTTTCCCTTCTTGATTTTTTTGTAATACCAAGTCATTCCAGCTAATAGCTTAATACGATTTGTGACTCAGACATCAGTAATGTTGGCATAAACAGTGGTTTAATTTAGCCCCTGCTGGTGGTTTGCACAGTGGATTTGAGCCTTAGAGATGGCCTAAGAAGCTAGCAGTGATGATGGGTCACAAAGATGAGCTGCCAGAGGCTACTCATCCTGTCATTTGGTGTATAAATCACAAGTCAGATTTCTTTCTTAATCATGCACGTGTCGGTAACTTGTATAGGGAGCATTCTGGCAGCCATCTCCTTAGAAAGCAGGGGGCTGAGAGGTTGTGTGTCTATGTGATGATGAGCAGAGTCTGTTTGGTGGCCCCAGAAAAGGACACCTGTCCCTTTTTCCTTCTACCAGCTGTACATTTGTTTATCCCTCCCCAGCACTAAGCATCTGTGGGATCTTGGCCAACTGGAGTCCCGATTATAGGAAAATCGAAATCTCTTCTTGACAACCCCCAAATCCTGGTGTTTTTTTTTAGTAAAAGCATTTAAAATTACATTTTTCAAATTTGAGTTGGATTTATAGCAAGTGAAGCTCTGAAAATCATTTTTATAACAGAATCAACTACCAAGTACATTTACTAGAAACATAAGAGACCCGGGTTTTTTTTTTTTTTTTTTTTTTTTGATATTTTGTTTTAGATGGGATCTTGCTTTGTCACCCAGGCTGGAGTACAGTGGCACAATCACAGCTCACTTCAGCCTCAAGCTCCTGGGCTCAAGCGATCCTCTCGCTTCAGCTTCCCTAGCAGCTGGGACAACAGGCATGCGCTGCCATGCCTAGCTAATTTTTTTAAAAAGTATTTGTAGAGACAGGGGTCTCACTGTGTCAACCAGGCTGGTCTCGAACTCCTGGGCTCAAGTGATCCTCCTGCCTTGGCCTCCCAGAGTACTGGGATGACAGGCATGAGACACCGTACCTGGCTGAAACCCAGGCTTTATTGCATCTTTGGATTACATCAGATGTTTTTACTTCCCAGGTGGCAAAAAGTGCCTGTACATTCCTTTCATGTAAGTTGCTGTTTTAACCTAAGCAAGAGCCTATGGCCTAACAAGGTGTTACTAGCTTAGTAATTTACCCGCACTGATGCCTACCCATTTCCAGTGCGTGAGTAATGCTGGGGTTTTTAATTCAAGAAGTTTCTGTCTCAGATTCTTTTCTTACTACTTCTCATTCTGGAGTGTAAGTGTAAGCCACACAATGAGATAAATACAACACTTATATTTTCATCTTTGTGTAGAATTTCAATTTGCCATAAATCATGAGATTTCTGTAACTTGTGTGCCGGATATCTTGGGTCTCACTAACCAGACATACATTCTGCCGTTTCTAACCTGGGCCTCAGTTTCCTGTTCTTCCAGTTGGTTCCAAAACAGACAAGCAGTACATCCTCTGGATTTCCCAGTTACTTGGAATAGAGCCAGGTGTGATTTGGCTTCTTGTTAAGGTCACGATGGCTCACTGATGATCGCCTGTGCTAAGGCAGTGTCTTAGGTTGTATGGCCTTTGGCCTAACCTAGGAAATTTTTCTCCAGTTTTGTTTTTCCTGAAGTATTTTTGTCATTTTCCTCTCGTGTTTCACACTGCATGTCATTTTAAAAACTTTTTATTTAAAAATAATTTAGATTTCCAGAAGCGTTGCAAAAGTAGTGCATCCAGTTTGCATAGACCTTCCCCCAGCTGCCCCTAATTGAACAGCCTACACAGCCCTGGCACACTTATCAAAACTAAGAAATTACCATGAGCACCATACTCTCAGCTGAAACAAGAGACTTCATTCAGATCTCACCAAGTTTTCTCACTAACGTCCTTTTGTGTTCCACCATCCAAACTAGGATCTGGCAGTTAGTTGTCATATCTCCTTCGTCTCTTCTATATGTGACAGTTTCTCAGCCTTTTCTTGAATGCATGTAGTTTTTTTTATAAGAAAACTTTAAGTATGGCCGGGTGCAGTAGCTCATGCCTGGGAGGCCAAGGTGGGCAGATCCCCTGAGGTCAGGAGCTCGAGACCATCCTGGCTAACGTGGTAAAACCGTCTCTACTAAAAATATAAAAATTAGCTGGGCATGGTGGTGTGCACCTGTAATCCCAGTACTTTGGGAGGCTGAGGTGGGCGGATCACTTGAGGTCAGGAGTTTGAGACTAGCCAGGCCAACATGGTGAAACCCCATCTTTACTAAAAATACAAAAATTAGCCAGGCATGGTGGTGCATGCCTGTAATCCCAGCTACTCGGGAGGCTGAGACAGGAGAATCTCTTGAACCCAGGAGGTGGGGGTTGCAGTGAGCCGAGATTGCACCACTGCACTCCAGCCTGAGCGACAAAGTTAGACTCTCAAAAATAAAAACAAAAACCCCCAACAACTTTAAATAGGTACACATATGTAACACATGCTAGCCTGCCCTTTGGGCTCTTTTCACTGTGTCCCGGTGTCCCTCCCTGTTCTTCCTTCATCTTTCCCTTTCTCTTCCCACTCCCCTGACCCTCTCATTAAAGGTCTCACCCCCTCCCTCTGCTGATAATCAAGTGCTGAGTCAGGCCAAGAACATAAATCAGGCGCTCTGAATTTCTCCTTCCAGGCTCCCATGCTTTCATTCTGCACCTGAGAAAACCATTTTAACATTTTCTGTTCTAGCCTTTATGTAATTACCATTAATTTCTATGAGCTAATTTAATGTCCTCTTCAGAGTCTATGGCTGGAAAGTAATGAGTAATAATAATAATCTTTGCTACTGTTTTGGCCCATAACATCATAAATACTCATTCTTGGAACTTGCTAAAAGTTACTGAAATTAGTGAGAACCAATCGATATGTCCAGCATAAAGCTGCTCTGCATGACATCTGTATAACTGCTTTGCATGTGTGTATTTTAATTGTTGGTATTGCTTGGTAATCATTTATTCGAGAATTAACAAAATTCAACTCGGGTTTAGATTTTGGTAGAATTTTGGGGAGGGTGCAACCGTTCTTTCTTTTTAACTCTACCTCTTCCAAATTTATTAACTTGTTTCTTTAAGTTCAAATGGATACAATCATATGCAGATTCTGGCATGTCTATGCATAGGTACACTTTTTCTCCCCTCACAGTAAGTAAAATTTCAAGTAAAATTTTGTGAGCATAATGGCCTTAACTCCCTATAAAACTTCCCTGTTACACTTTTTTTTTTTTTTTTTTTTACATTAACGTTAATTATGTGTTTGTTCTAGAACAGTTGTATATCAACCGCTCTTTCGGTTGATTTGTGGAACTTTTAACTCTTTGATCTTTTAGAGAATCCAAGTTCATAAAAGACGCAGATGAAGAAAAAGCTTCCTTGCAGAAATCCATCAGTATAACTAGTGCCTTACTCACAGAAAAGGATGCCGAACTGGAGAAACTGAGAAATGAGGTAGAGTACCACCCAGGGCTCATGAGCTTTCACTCCGCCTCCTTTTGTTCAAACTCCGAGCCTAAGCCAAACAACTGTGTTTCAGGTCACAGTGCTCAGGGGAGAAAACGCCTCTGCCAAGTCCTTGCATTCAGTCGTTCAGACTCTAGAGTCTGATAAGGTGAAGCTTGAGCTCAAAGTAAAGAACTTGGAGCTTCAACTCAAAGAAAACAAGAGGCAGCTCAGCAGCTCCTCAGGTAAAAGACGCCTGCCCAGGGCTTCTCTGTACGCCACACTTCCTCCCAAGGAGCCCTTTCTAGTACAGACGCTCTTCAAAGACAGCTCGCATGCTGCCTTGACTCCTACTCTCCTTAGCTCTTCCACCACTTAATGGGCTTTCTTGTGGTCTATGAATGTTGTCACAAACCTACAATGATGGCTGCCTGCTGCTATGCAGACTGGGGGGTATTAAAGGACACAACAGTGCAGGAGAAGGAGGTGTTTCCTGTGGTGAAGAAGGGTGGATCGCCACTGTACATTCAGATGGATGTGACCGGCATTCTTACTCGGGAGTTGGCCGGCCTGAGCGAGGGCACGTGAAGGGCAGGGCTGGTGTCTGTGAGAGCCCATAGGGTCCCACACGAGGACAGGACCTCATCCACATGTGCTCAAAGTGGTATATTGGGAAGTACACGGGAAAATGAGTTTTTAACACTGGCCCTTTCACTGCAGTTTAGATTGTGATTAAAAATATACATATATCCTCCCTCCACTTGTTTTATTTTTTTTTCTCCTCAAATATAAGGTAATACCGATACTCAGGCAGACGAGGATGAAAGAGCCCAGGAGAGTCAGGTAATGCTCCTGTCTTCTTGCTTTGCTTGGTTGCTATTTTTCAAAATCATTTAATCTTTTGGTTTATTTTCCTTCTCATTTGATGCCTTTGGTATCAGTTAGTCATTTGAATGGATAATACATTCCTCTGGTTCAAACATTAAACAGAATTAAAAATTATATACATTAAATGTTCTCCTCCAAACCTTCTATCTCTTCTGCTCAGTTCCCAATTCCCCAAACAAGAAATTAATGTTATTAGTGTCTTTCCTTTTCAGAGATTTTTACAAATGTATGTATAAGCCAGCACTAATACAGTCCTCCCTTTTTTTTTTTAACATAAGTGATGGCATACTATATAAACAGTTCTGCACCTAACCTTTTTTACAGCTATCTAATGTTCTATTATGTGGATTTACCATAATTGAGTCAGTTTGCTGTTGGTTGACAGTGACCCTTGTGATGTTTCTGGTCCTTTGGGTGTTTTATAAACAATGCTGTAAGTAATTATCTTGGGCAGCTATCATTTACATATTAGTATTTCTGCAAGATGAATTCCTAGAAGTAGAATTGCTCTGTCAAAGGGTTTGTTATTAATCTTTAAAAGACTGGTGTCTTGAAAACTCAGTCTCTTAGAGTAAACATTAACAAAACAACTAAAGTTTTAAACTAAAAATGGGATTAGGCCTGGAACGGTGGCTCATACCTGTAATTCTAGCATTTTGGGTTGCCAAAGTGGGATGATTGCTTGAGCCCAGGAGTCTGAGACCAACCTGGACATAGTAAGACCTCATCTCTCAAAAAACAAAAACAAAAACAAAAGTAGACTGCAGCCTGGGTGACAGGGCATTTTTTTAAGAGCCTGGGCCAGGTGTAGTGGCTCACACCTATATTCCCAGCACCCAACACTTTGGGAGGCTGAGGCAAGAGGACTGTCTGAGGCCAGGAGATTGAGATCAGCCAGAGCAACAATAAATAGCAAGACCCTGTGTCTACAAAAAATAAAATTAGTCGGGCATGGTGGCATGCTCCTATAGTCCCAGTTACCCCAGAAGCTGAGGCAGGAGGATTGCTTGAGTCCAGAAGGTTGAGGCTGCAGTAAAAAAAAAGGTAGGGTTGGGGGCCTGGGCACAGTAGCTCACACTTGAAATCCCAGCACTTTGGTAGGCCAAGGTAGGCAGATTGCTTGAGCCCAGGAGTTCAAGACCAGCCTGGGCAACATGGGTGCTCCAGCCTGGGTGACAGAGCAAGACCCTGTCTCAAAACAAACAAAAATTTGTAAAAAGGGATTATATAAAGGCAAAGTATTCTGTATTTGTAAATATAATTGTATAACGCAACAAACATCCATCTTTTAATTTTTTTTTTTAAGACGGGGTTTCACCATGGTGGTCAGGCTGGTCTTGAACTCCCGACTTCAGGTGATCCGCCCGCCTTGGCCTCCAAAGTACTTGGATTACAGGCGTGAGCCACCACGCCCGGCCCATCTTTTTTCTTTTTCTTTTTCTTTTTTTTTTTTTTTGAGACGGAGTTTTGCTCTTGTTACCCAGACTGGAGTGCAATGGCGCGATCTCGGCCCACCGCAACCTCCGCCTCCTGGGCTCAGGCAATTCTCCTGCCTCAGCCTCCTGAGTAGCTGGGATTACAGGTACGCGCCACCACGCCCGGCTAGTTTTTTGTATTTTTCGTAGAGACGGGGTTTCACCACGTTGACCAGGATGGTCTCGATCTCTCGACCTCGTGATCCACCCGCCTCGGCCTCCCAAAGTGCTGGGATTACAGGCTTGAGCCACCGTGCCTGGCCGATCTTTTAATTTTGATATATTTTGGATGTATTAAGTTCAAAATTCAAAAGTACAAAAGCCACTTTTAAATTTTAAATAAAAGAAAACTCACCTTGAGATTTGTTTTAGCTGCCAGACATCTCCTTTGAGGGGCATGCAATGATTCAACGTTGTATAAACTTACATGGAGTAGCACGGTCCTCTTTTATGTCTACTGGGCTTAATAACTAACAGTGTCTTCTCTCCCCTTTCCTTTCTGCTTCGGTTGTTTCATCTGCTGCTGACAACACTTTTCTTCCAATCAGCAAATGGTTCGTTTCATGTTTCCTAATTTTTGTACAAGCATGTGTGTGTGTGTGTGTGTGTGTGTGTGTGTATGGTTTCCCACTAATGTCCATTGTTTGGCTTTTTCTTCCTCCTGCAATGGAGCTCTTAACACGAAAATGACTTAGAAAATGTACTTTGGGAAGTGAGGATGGACTCAGCAGGTCTGCCTTTAGAGGGCCTCCATGATGCTGGGGATATTCTGCGGAGAAAGACTGGAGTGATTGCTAACTTTGCTTCGTAACTTGCCCCAGCAGGAGAAAAAAAAACAAATATTTCTTTAAGAAGTAAAATATGTATGTGTGTGTGTGTGTGTGTGTGTGTGTATTTTAAATATTATAAAGTGGAATTTTTCAATTTACAGAAATGAGACCTTTTTATTATTTGTAGAAGAAGAAAGAAATTTTTTGTTTTTAAGTTAAAGTGCCCTTAGTTTGAAAGGAAATGTTTAGGACAAGAGCAGTCCCTCCTGTTGTGTCCCCCCTACCCCAGGGCTTGGCATAGGTGCTCTTCCTCTGGGTGCCCTGAACGCTGCCCTGTTGGTGTGCCAGGCTGTTTGTCCTCGGTTTGGAGAGAGCGTTAGCCCTCTCCATTTTCCCTGAGGACATGTGTACTTATCTCTCCACCATTACCAGTCAGCTGATAAAGGACAGTCTGAAGGAAATTTCCATATGACTTTTTCAAATCTACAGAATGGAAAAGTCTTAGATGAATTCTGGAGTTTAATGGAAGAACTAACCTTTTTATGCATTTTGTAAAGTGTGTGTGTGTGTGTGTGTGTGTGCGCGCACGCACGCGCATGTGTGAGACTTGTAGAATGCAAGATTTTATATATATGTTAGACACACACACACACACACACACACACACACACATATATATATATATATATATATATATTTTTTTTTTTTTTTCTATTTTTTGAGATGGAGTCTTGCTCTGTTGCCCAGGCTGGAGCGCAATGGCCTGATCTTGGCTCACTGCAACCTCTGCCTTCTGAGTTCAAGCAATTCTCCAGCCTCAGCCTCCTTAGTAGCTGGGCTACAGGCATGCATCAGTACACCCAGCTAATTTTTTTTTTTTTTTTTTTTTTTGTATTTGTACTAGAGACAGCATTTCACTATATTGGCCAGGTTGGTCTCGAACTCCTGACCTCAGGTGATCCACACACCTCTGCCTCCCAAAGTGCTGGGATTACAGGTGTGAGCTACTGTCCCCAGCCAATATTTTTTATGTGGTAGAATGATAACAAACTTGTGCCCATATATTCAGAAATGTAAGATTATGACTTTTGGAGAATGCAAGATTTTTTTTCCAATAAAAAAATTTTCTTATACTTTTTCAAGAATCAATAGCACTCCACCAACCCACAGATTTATATGTTTAAGAATAATTTCGGTGGGGTGCGGTGGCTCATGCTTGTAATCCCAATACTTTGGGAGGTGGGCAGATCACGAGGTCAGGAGTTCGAGACCAGCCTGGCCAATATGGTGAAACCCCATCTCTACTAAAAATACAAAAATTAGCTGGGCATGGTGGCATGCCCCTGTAATCCCAGCTACTAAGGAAGCTGAGACAGGAGAATCACTTCAACTCAGGAGGCGGAGGTTTCAGTGAGCCAAGATCCTGCCACTGCATTCCACCCTGGGCGACACAGTGAGAAGAAAAAAAAAAGTAATTTCATTTGCCTCAAAAACAAATGAAGTTTATCCATTTATACCTAGAAATATTCAATGAAGTATACTTTAAATGTTTTTTTAAAGATAAAATAGCATCTACTCAGTAAGGAACATTTGAAGAATACTGAAAGGTGTGAGGGGTTAAAAGAAACTGCCATAACTTCACCACCTAGACATGACCTCATTTAAGTTCAGCTCTTTACTCACACAATCTCAGCATTCCTGTCCTTGGAGAGTGAAAAGTATGGGTTCCTAACAGCCACTGTTGGCCTCTTTGGCACACTTTGCTGCCATAGCTTAAAGGCCTATACTTCATGACTTGTTGATGCTCCAGCTTATATATATATTCTTGCCATTTTACACATCTTACTTTCTTTTTTTTTTTTTTAACAGATTGATTTCCTAAATTCGGTAATAGTGGACCTTCAAAGAAAGAATCAAGACCTCAAGATGAAGGTGGAGATGATGTCAGAAGCAGCCCTGAATGGGAACGGGGATGATTTGAACAATTATGACAGGTATTTCATAGGGAAGACATACGGATTGTTGTAATCCCAGCACTTTGGAAGGCGGAGGCAGGTGGATCACTTGAGGTCAGGAGTTCAAGACCAGTCTGGCCAATATGGTGAAACCCCATCTCTACTAAAAATACAAAAGTTAGACAGGTGTGGTGACACATGCCTCTTTTTTTTTTTTTTTTTTTAAAGATGGGGTTTCACTATGTTGGTCAGGCTGGTCTTGAACTCCTGACCTCAGGTGATCCGCCCATCTTGGCCTCCAAAGTGCTTGGATTACAGGCGTGAGCCACCACACCCAGTCTAGAAACATGCCTCTTAATCCCAGCTCCTTAGGAGGCCGAGGCAGAAGTGCTTGAATCTGGGAGGCGGAGGTTGCAATGAGCTGAGATTGCACCATTACACTCAAGCCTGGGTAACACAGCAAAACCCTGTCTCAAAAAAAAGCCATACAGATTGGAACCTTAGTGTCATCAAAATAAATGTATGTTTTTAAAGTGAGCTTCTCTAGTGGATTGTAAAAAGACACAACAAAAAAAACCACAATTGTTTTTGCAGTTCCTTTGCCATAAATAGATTTTTGTAAATCTGGCAAGCAAGAGGAGACTACAAATGGTTTAACATGAAAATTTTAAATGTGAGGCTGTCACGGTGGCTCACGCCTGTAATCCCAGCACTTTGGGAGGCCAAGGTGGACAGATCACCTGAGGTCAGGAGTTTGAGACCAACTTGGCCAACTTGGCAAAACACCATCTCTACTAAAAATACAACAAAATTAGCTGGGCATGGTGGTGCGTGTCTGTAATCCCAGCTACCTGGAAGGCTGAACCCAGGAGGTGGAGGTTGCAGTGAGCTGAGATCATGCTACTGCACTCCAGCCTGGGCAACAGAGCAACTCCGTCTCAAAAAAAAAAAAAAAAAAAAAAAAAAAACAACCTTTAAATGTGGAATAATGTACTACTACCACTGATGCTCACAGACTTGGCCATAATTAGTTCTTGCTTAATTTTTAAATTCTTTGCAAGCATTCTTGTCTCTTCAGTTTCTTCTGATAAATTTTCTGATTTCACACATTAACATTTATAGTGATGATCAGGAGAAACAGTCCAAGAAGAAACCTCGCCTCTTCTGTGACATTTGTGACTGCTTTGATCTCCACGACACAGAGGACTGCCCTACCCAGGCACAGATGTCAGAGGACCCTCCCCATTCCACACACCATGGCAGTCGGAGTGAGGAACGGCCATACTGTGAAATCTGTGAGATGTTTGGACACTGGGCCACCAACTGCAATGACGACGAGACCTTCTGATGAAGCCTCAAGTGGAGAACTGGGCTTTCTCAGATGCACTTGCATTGACACAACATAACACCAGCATTGTGTGTGCAGATTTCGGGAGAACTCATATTATTTTTTACCCCATCAACAAATCTAGGAAAATATTTTGATCTTCAACAAATTACCCTTTAGTCTCCCCTTATGAGTTAGAATAATAAATATTTAGTAGGTGAAATTTCACCTCAGATTTTGTTTTCTTGGTATTTAAGTTTGAAGACATTGCACCAGATGCCATTACATTTATTGTCCCTAGACCTCATAGAAAAATCCCTACCCTTGCAATACCTTATTTAAGTAACTTTAAATTATGCCGTTACTTTTCATATTTGCACTAAAATATTTCCAGGCTGCATTTGTATATTTAGATTTTTTGGTTAAGCTTTGACACTGGAATGAGTTGAAAAAATGTGCCATTTTGCATTTTCATCTACTCATTTAAAGTATTTTATTCTTATTCAAAGAAATATCTGAGCTCTTTGCACTACCTGTTATCAGTAGTGCCTTTATTTCAGGCTTGATAATACTTAGGTGTGATTATAAAATCATGAAGCAGGTAAAGGGAGGGGAAACCCCCAAACTGCTGTGGGGACATTTTATAATCTCTATGCTGCACCCACTTACTCTACTGTGGTGTTTGGTTCATTAGTTTTGCATAATTTCGGCTTCTATATATTATATGTATATATTTTTTAAAAATCTCTATTTTGGGAAAAAACAAACACAATGTGTCTTTCTTTTTGGATACTTACCTTTATGAAAAGGGAAACACTTAAAATGATCATTAGGACATAACAATCTGAGCCAGAAATAACATCACGTGGCTTTGCAACTATTTTCATTTGTTTTCCTTTTATTTCTTTATTATATTTAAATAAATGGAGGAATTTTCTCCAATTTTTTTTCCTTCTGTAGCAGGTATCCCCAGCAGTCAGTTAACAATAGCCACTATAAAATGCCTAAATTAACCAATCTACAATCTTCCTTTACAAGTTTTTTTTTACTGTTTTTAGATGAATGTACGATGAGAAATTCAACATTAATAATTTTGGATTTTCTTATCACAAAAAAGAAAATGAAGGACCTCAAAGCACCAGAACAGTTTATCAACCATTTTGAATCTATTTATCTTCATTTGAATGTCTTCTAGAATATGTAAAAAGTAATAAAATGTATCTTCCATGTTACATGTACAATAAGAACTTCTATAATTGTATATATGCCTTTGATGTATTTTCCCCTGAAGATTATCAACCGTGTGTTTGACAGTGAATATTAAATCTGTTATGAGTTGAAATTTTTGATTATAAATGTAATACAAATTGTTTCACAAACAGAAAATATGTAAAGCAGTATTAAAATCTGGCCAAACAAGTGTTCTGTATCTACTTTAATAAATGCTTATTCTTTTTGTTTTGTTGGTTTTATTTTGTTTTAGACAGGGTCTCACTCTGTCGTCTAGGCTGGAATACAGTGGCACAATCATAGGTTGCTGCAGCCTCCAACTCCTGGGCCCAAGCAGTCCTCTCACCTCAGCCTCCAAAGTAGCTACGACTGCAGGCAAGTGCCACCACACCTGGCTAATTTTTTAATTTTTTGTATAGAGTGAGTCTCCTTATGTTGCCCGAGCTGGTTTTGAACTCCTGAGCTCAAGGCTGGGCATGGTGGCTCATGCTTGTAATCCAAGCACTTTGGAGGCCAAGGCGGGCAGATCCCCTGAGGTCGGGAGTTCAAGACCAGCCTGACCAACATGGTGAAACTCTGTCTTAAAAAGAATTTTTTAAAAAAAGAAAAAAAAAAGAACTCCTGAGCTCAAGTGATCCTTCCACCTCAGCCTCCCAAAGTGTTCAGAATACAGGTGTGAGCTGCCACACCCAGCCAATAAATGGTTATTCTTTTTTGCTAGTGGTAGTAAACTGATATTATTCTCAGGTTTGTCCAATGAGCAAGCCCTATACATCCATACAGCAATTTCTACTGCAGTCTTGTTACTAAACGACTTTTAAGAAATTGGTGGCTGGGCATCGGTGGCTCATTCCTGTAATCCCAACACTTTGTAAGGCTGAGGTGGGAGGATCACATGGGCCCAGGAGTTAGTTTAAGACTAATCTAGGCAATATGAGATCTCATCTCTCAAAAAAAAAAAAAAAAAAAAAAAATAGCTAAGCATGGTGACACAAATCTGTAGTCCCAGCTACTTAGGAAATTGAGGCAGGAGGATTGCTTGAGCCCAGGAGATAAGAGGCTGCAGTGAGCAATGATTGTGCCACTGCACTCCTAGGCAATAGAGTAAGACAGTCTCTTAAAAATTTTTTGTGGTATGTCTTTCTGTCCTTCTTAAAGTGTTTCGTGAGATATTTAGCATAATGTATCTATGGTTATCCATTACTATATCATGCCACATTACCTGACCAAAAAAAAAAATGTGTCACCATATGGTGCCAACTGTCTATTCATTCATGAAGTCTTAGAAACTAAAATGTCAATATGACATTTACAAAAATTATTACTGAACCAACTGAGTGCTAGTCCTTTGAACATGCTTTTCTTGTTTTGAGGCAAGGTCTCACTGTCACTCAGGTTGGAGTACAGTTGTGCAATCTCAGCTCACTGCAACCTCCGCCTCCAGTGCTCAAGTGATCCTCCTGAATGGCTGGGACCACAGGCGCATGCCACCATGCCTGACTAATTTTATTATTTTTTTTTGAAACAGAGTTTCACTCTGTCACCAGGGTGGAGCACAGTGGTGCCATCTTGGTTCACTCCAACCTCTGCCTCTCAGGTTTGAGCAATTCTTCTGCCTTAGCCTCCCAAGTAGCTGAAACTACAGGCATGTACCACCACAACCAGCTAATTTTTGTATTTTTAGTAGAGACGGGGTTTCACCATGTTGGCCGGACTAGTCTCGAACTCTGACCTTAGGTGATCTGTCCACCTCAGCTTCCCAAAGTGCTGGGTTTACAGGCAGATGCCACCGTACTGTCTAATTTTTGTATATTTGGTAGAGACGGGGTTTTGCTTCATTGACCAGGCTCAAACTCCTGAGTTCAAGCGATCTGCCCACGATGGCCTCCCAAAGTGCTGGGATTACAGGCGTTAGCCACCATGCCTCACCTAACATCCGTTTCATGAATACAGATTCACCCACAGGTAGATATTTCCAAAGTAGTTACTCCTTGAATAAGAATATTACTTCTAGGCCGGGTGTGGTGGCTCATGCCTCTAATCCCAGAACTTTGGGAGGCCAAGATGGGTGGATCATGAGGTCAAGGGGTTGAGACCATCCTGGCCAACATGGTGAAACTCTTGTCTCTACTAAAAATACAGAAAAATTAGCTGGGTGTGGTGGCACATGCCTGTGGTCCCAGCTACTTGGGAGGCTGAGGTGGAAGAATCGCTCAAACCCAGGAGGTGGAGGTTGCAGTCAGCCGAGATTGCACCACTGCACTCCAGCCTGGTGACAGAGCAAGACTGTCTTAAAAAAAAAAAAAAAAAAAAAAAAAAAAAAAAAAAAAAAGGAATACTACTTCTACCTAAATAATATGCTAAGACACAGTAGTTCTCAACTTTAGTACTGACCTTAGGTGACTAAAAGACTAAACAAGTCTGCAGTATTTGTAGAGGAACTATAGTAATTCAGCAATGTCTCTCCTGGTCTATAAAAGCACCTGTTGTTACTTAACCATTTTCTAGCATCCTGATCCTGCTTAGGGATAGTTTATCGTCCTTGTCTTAGGTACACTCATGCATGCTTGAGATTTCACTTCTTACAGTAAGTTATACCCTCATTTAACAGCTCATAACATGTCCTGCTGAACACAACATTTATTCTCACAGGTGTTAAAATGATGCATTCTCTTGGCTATGAGTCTGTAAATAGAAAAAAAAATTGTGTATTATCAGCCAGGAGCAGTAGAGGTATCTGTAGTCCCAGTTACTCCGGAGGCTGAGGCCATATGTTAGCTGGAACCCAAGAGTTAGAGCCCGGCCTGGACAACATAGGGAAATCCCATCTCTAATTATTATTTTTTAAATTCTCAGTTGAGGCTGGAGAACCACCTTGAAAACCAGGTTGAGAACTAACGCGTGGAAGCATTTCCATGTGTGTTAAATTGTTAAAATATCAATGTCCTTGTTGAAATAAGATTGAGAATAGAAGTTCTGGTTGAGTGGCTGCTTTTCCGCACCAACCACAAATACCACTTTTTGCTCGTTCAGACTCTGTGGTGAGTGCTTCTATACACTTCATGTAAAGTGTATAGAAGATACTGAAGGAAGCTATGCACTCGAAGAAGAAAATTTTCATCTTTGACCAGATTCCAAAAGCCCATGTCCACCCCAAAGTATCTAAAAGCTTATGTCCTACTAATACTAAGCTTATTGAGCAATTAAATTCCAGGCACCCAGCTAAGCTTCTCACGTGGACTACGTGATGTAATTCATACCTTCTTTGATCCTCACTACAACTCACAGTTAACATGGAATTTTACTGAGGCAAGTGATAGGACCTGGATTTCAGAAGCAATACTATTCGTGTGAAATGCCATGTCGCTGTAAAAGTCTGTTAGGAAGGGATTACCAAAAAAGTCCACTCAAAATTCCCTCGATCCCTATATTCATACATTTTAGCTCACAAATCAAAACAGTCTTCATTAGTGCAAAGCTAAGAATCTTGTGACTGCTATAATTTAAAAGATTTGCGCAGTGGGTGGCGGCGCGCAACTGTGGTCCCAGCCTCTCCGGCGCCTGAGGTGGGAGGATCACTTGAGCCCGGGAGGTGGAGGCTGCAGTGAGCTATGATTAAGTCACTGCACTCCAGCCTGGGCGACCTGTCGAGGAGTCCCTGTCTCAAAAATATGTCTTTTTCTATCCAAGTTTAGCCTTAAGATATGATTTTACAGCAAGCACCTTTGCTGAAAATAAAAATTCGCGATTTTTAAAAGAGACTAGAGAGTTGTTTTTGTTTTTTTTTTTTGATACGAAGTCTGCCCAGGCTGGTCCCGAACTCTCGGCCTCAAGAGATTACTCCTACTTCGCCTTCTTAAAGTGTTAGGGATTACAGTCGTGAACCACCGAGCCTAGGCTTAGTCCACATCTTTAAAATCGCCTTTCAGCGCCAGACGACTCCTGGAGTGACGCAGGGTCTGAAACGCGAACTGAGTCTTAGCAGGAGTCTGAACCACCACCGGGGTAGAAGAAAGAGGTGGACACTAGGGCCAGACGAGATAGAAGCCGAACCCGGCGATTCCAGTTTCCGGGTTGGCGTGCGCAGCCGCACAGGTCACGTGGACGCGTGGTCACGTGACTGCGTCCATGGCCCTCCCGTTGGAACCAGTGGACGTGGTGGACATTGTGGGGCAGGGGGTGGTGGGGCAAGATGGCGGCGCACCTATCTTACGGGCGAGTCAACCTGAACGTGCTGCGCGAGGCGGTGCGTCGCGAGCTGCGCGAGTTCCTGGACAAGTGCGCGGGAAGCAAGGTGAGGGGCGGGAGGCAGCAACACCGCCCTCGCCTCCCCTAGTCCGGCCTGCCTTAATCCGTTCTCTGACCGCCTGAACTCGCGGTGTACGAGGTCCCCAGGGCTTCCCAGGAGGCGAGCCTCAAGGCCTTTCTACCTGCACCCCTGTGCAGGCGTTAACGATGAAGTGGGGGGGGGGGGGGCCTGGGCGAACAGCCTGGAGCCAGAGTGGCTTCCAGATTGTTTTGTGAGAGCGGAGTAAGCCACTGTGCTATCCTGGCTCCTGATAAGCCGGTTTACGTCAGGTGCCTCTTCTGCTGCCTGCCGAGGCGCGGGACGGGTGGGCGGCCCAAGAATGTGGATGGTCAAGTGTCCATTCATTACAGGGATCATACGTGTCAGTACATATCGTAACGTTAGAAAGTCTCTTGAAACACCAACACCTCACAACCTGCTGTTCACGCATGTTAGTAGAGACGTTGTAATCATTTGGGCTTTTAAACCGGCCTCCTAAAATCGTATTTCTTCTCTAGTAGCACCCTTTTCACAAGGGAATCAGGAACTAGATCAGAGATTTTATAGAATTTTTTTTTTTTTTTTTTTTTTTTTGAGATAGAGTCTTGCTCTGTCGCCAGGCGCTAGGCTGGAGTGCAGTGGCGCAATCTTGGCTCACTGCAACCTCCGCCTCCCAGGTTCAAGCAATTCTCCTGCCTCAGCCTCCCGAGTAGCTGGGACTACAGGTGCACGCCACCACGCCCAGCTAATTTTTGTATTTTTTAGTAGAGACGGGTTTCACCATGTTGGCCAGGATGGTCTCGATCTCTTGACCTCATGATCCGCCCGCCTCGGCCTCCCGGAATGCTGGGATTACAGGCGTGAGCCACCGCACCTGGCCAGGATTCCTTTTAAATGGTATCACCCCTTCCTCATCCCCTTAGGGTTAATCAGTCACCCTAAGTAACTGACAGTACAACTGTGAAAGGTCCAACTGGGGAGCCTCAGTCTTGGAGAGAGCAGAACCCCAAGAAGTAGAGAGGGTGCTAGCAGCCTTTGAGAGAAGAAAGCAGGCTAAATCATAGGGGTCCAGTTTCAGTTCAGCGAAGGATGCTGAAATCTGAGTAACATCGTGGATTGTATCAATGTCAATATCCTGTTTGTAATATGTTACCCCTGGAGGAAACTGAGCAAAGTATATAGGGGCTCCCTCTGTATTATTTCTTTTAACTAAATGTTAATATACAATTATTTAAATAAATATTTCAATTTAAGAAAAAGAAATGATACTGGAGTTTAGTAGTAGAAATACTCATAGGGGCCCAGAGCAATGACTCGGGGTGTCAAAAAGTCATAGGTTGGAGTCCTTTCTCCCTTACACACTGTGTGATTCCAGATCTCTATATGGCCTTGGAAAGTACTTAAACTTAATGAGCTTTTAAGAATTTTCTCTTTTCGCCTGGCGTGGTGGAAGAGGAGGTGCAGTGGAATCACAGCACTTTGGGAGGCCACGGCAGGCAGATAGATCGATTGAGCCTAGAGTTGGAGACCAGCCTGGGCAACATGGCGAAATCTCATCTCTACTACTAAAAAAAATAAAAAATAAATAAATGAATAAAATTAACCTGGTGTGATGGCACACACCTGTAGTCCCAGTTACTCTCACCGAAGCCTGGGAAATCGAGGCCGCAGTGAGCGGTGATTCCACCACTACCCCTGTCTCAAAAAAAAAAAAATCCTCTTTTGTCAAAATAAGATTTGTAATACCTATATCATAGGTTTTAATTTTGTATAATTGACAATTTCCATATGGCTCGATCTAATAATACCATAACACAGATAATACAGTCAACTAAAGTTCCTTCTTTCTGTTCAGGACACTGATTACTTCTGATTTTCTCAGGACCAACAGTAGCATTGCTTTCCCTGGATGCGATTTTTCTTTAGATTAAGTATGTAAATGTGTTCAGAGCTAATTTGTTTTTATTTGGCTGCACTCAGTGGCTCATACCTGTAATCCCAGCACTTTGGAAGGCCGAGGTGTGTGGATCACCTTAGGTCAGGAGTTAGAGACCAGCCTGGCCAACATAGTGAAACCCCATCTCTACTTAATTGGCCAGCCATGGTGCTGCATGCCTGTAATCCCAGCTACTCAGAAGGCTGAGATAGGAGAATCACTTGAACCCTGGAGGCAGAGGTTGCAATGTGCTGATATCACACCATGGCACTCTAGTCTGGGTGACAGAGCAAGATTCCATCTCAAAAACAAAACAACAACAAAAAACCCCAAAATGTTTTAATTTCTTTTTTCTGCTTTATTATTACTATTTATTATTATTTATTTATTTATTTAAAGAATAATAAGAAAAAGAATAAAGAAGAGGAAGAAAGAGAAAGAGGAAGAGGGAGAGAGAATGGGGGTATTGCTTTATTGCCCGGGCTAGAATGCAGTCTAAATATGGGTATGCCTATAATTGTCCTTAATAATGGAGACATAAAAGAAAATGAGGGAAGAGAATAACAAACAAGGAGCCAACCGACATTTCGTTTAAACTTCTAAGTTGATGTGATGTGGTACTGATAAGAGTGTATATTTTGTATATTTAAAGTGGAGAGTTCTATAAATGTTAATTACGTTTACTTGTTCCAGATCTGAGTTCAAGTCCTGGATATCGTTGTTAATTTTCTATCTCATTGATCTGTCTAATATTAATGTTGAAGTCTCCCACTATTATTATGTGGGAGTCTAAGTCTCTTTATAAGTCTTGTATGTCTGCATATTCCTGTATTGGGTGCGTATATATTTAGGATCTTAAGCTCTTCTTGTTGCATTGATCCTTTTATCATTATATAATGTCCTTCTTTGCTTCTTTTGATCTTTGTTGCTTTAACGACTATTTTATCAGAGGCAAAAATTATAACTTCTGCTTTTTATTTATTTATTTTAGCTCTCTGTTTGGTTGGTAAATCTTTCTCCATCCCTTGTTTTGAGTCTTTGTGTATCCTTGAATGTGAGATGGATCTGGATGCAGCATACTGATGGGTTTTAGTTTTTTATCCAAATTGCCTGTCTGTCTTTCGATTGGGGGATTTAGTCAATTTAAATTTAGAATTAATAATGATATATGTGAGTTTAATACTGCCATTTAATATTAGCTGGCTATTTTGCCCATTAGTTGATGTAAATTCTTCATCATATTGATGCTCTTTTTGGTATTTTTTTAGAAAGGCTGATACTGTTCGTTCCTTTCTATGTGTAGTGGTTCTTTCAGAAGCTCTTGTAAAGCAGGCCTGGTGGTGATGAAATCTGAGTGCTTGCTTATTCACAAAAAACTTTATTTTTCCTTCACGTATGAAGCTTAGTTTGGCTGGATGTGAAATTCTGGGTTGAAAGTTCTTTTCTTTAAGGATGTTGAATATTGGTCCCCACTCTCTTCTGGCTTGTAGGGTTTCTGCTGAGAGATCTGCTGTAAGTCTGATAGGCTTCCCTTTGTGGGTAACCTGACCTTTCTCTCTGGCTGCCCTTAGTATTTTCTCCTTCATTTCAACCCTGGTGAATCTGACGATTATGTGCCTTGGAGTTGCTCTTGTTGAGGAATATCTCTGTGGTGTTCTCTGTGTTACCTGGAGTTGAATATTATCCTGCCTTAGTAGGTTGGGAAAATGTTTCTGAATAATATCCTGAGGCGTGTTTTCCAGCTTGGATTCATTCTCTTCGTCACATTCAGTACACCTATCAAGCGTAGATTAGGTCTTTTCACATAGTCCCATATTTCTTGGAGACTTTGCTCGTTCCTTTTTATCCTTTTTTCTCTAATCTTGTCTTCTTGTTTTATTTCATTGAGTTGGTCTTCGACCTCTGATATCCTTTCTTCTGCTTGATCAATTCGGCTGTTAAAACTTGTGCATACTTCACATAGTTCTTGTATTGTGTTTTTCAGCTCCATCAATTCCCTTATTTTCCTCTCTAAATTGTATATTCATGTTAACATTTCGTCAAACCTTTTTTCAAAGTTCTTAGTTTCCTTGGATTGGGTTGGAACAAGTTCTTTTAATTCACAGGAGTTTCTCATTATCCACATTTTGAAGCCTGCTTCTGCAATTGGAACACACTCGTTCTCCATCAAGCCTTGTTCCGTTGCTTGATGAGGAACTGGGATCCCCCGCTGAGGGAGAGGCGTTCTGATCTCGGGTATTCTCAGCCTTTTTTGGCTGTTTTCTTCCCTTGGTTGTAGACTTATCCATCTGTGGTCTTTATAATTACCATCTTTGTAATTGGGTTTCTGAGTGGACGTCCCACTTACTGATTCTCAGCGCCGAAGTCTGAGCAACCCACTGCGCCGACTAAATCAGCGGCGTTAAGATTGACGGTGCTTTTCTGACTCTGCACCAAGAACCGACGCTCCGAGGCGCCGGCAAAACCGCCTCACTGGTCACAAGAGTCGCGCTGGCGACCCGTGGGGCTCCTCCGCTGGGAATCTCCTGGTGCGTGAGCAACAAGAATTCATGTGAAGGTGTGGCGTCCTCTCGTTCTTTGCACTTTCATTGGGAGCTACAATCCCGAGCTGCTAGTGATCAGCCATCTTGGATCTCTCTCTTATTTTTTAAATCTTGTAACACAAGGAGTAACTTTTTTAATCACCAGAGTTCAAAGCAAATAATCCTTCTGTTTGTTATAGGCTATTTTCTATTGATACTGTTTAAATTCCTGATATTAACTATAATAAGAGAATGTTTCTCCCTTCTCACAGGCAATAGTTTGGGATGAATACCTAACTGGACCCTTTGGCCTGATTGCGCAATATTCACTATTGAAGGTAAATGAGCTATTTGGGTTTTGTTAGGGGAATAATAATTCTGTACTTCAGCTGTTATGATAGGATTTTATATTTCTTCCTTAATCATTGCTTTGCAAAGCTGTTTGGTCTTTATAAACACTGATACTAGTGCCCAATTAACATGTTGTATCCATTGGCCAGTGGTTCTGTACTGATCCCAACATTATATTATGTAACCATTACCTGATGTTTTTGAGAGTTCATTATGTAAGAGTCATTTGAATGCTGCTGCAATAACAGTGGCTTTAGGGCCGGGCGTGGTGGCGCACACCTGTAATCCCAGCACTTCGGGAGGCTGAGGCAGGTGGATTGCATAAGGTCAGGATTTCAAGACCAGCCTGGCCAACATGATGAAACCCCGTGTCCACTCAAAATACAAAAATTAGCTGGGCGTTGTGGTGGGTGCCTGTAATCCCAGCTACTCTGGAGGCTGAGGCAGGAGAATCACTTGAACCCAGGAGGTGGAGGCTGCAGTGAGCCTGCACTCCAGCCAGGGCAACAGAGTGAGACTCCCTCTCAAAAAAACCAAAAACAGTGGCTGTATACTGAAACTTTGTTCTGTATATATTTGGCTTCGAGGGAATCTAAATTTTGATATTAAAATATTGATATGCACTTGACTGGAAGTGTTTATGATTTCTGAGTCTGAAAATGATAGGTAAATTTCAGTCTTTTTGTTAACCTTTTGTGTATGTGTTTGCCTAGGAACATGAAGTGGAAAAAATGTTCACACTTAAAGGAAGTCGTTTGCCGGCAGCTGATGTCAAGAATATTATTTTTTTTGTCAGACCGAGGCTAGAGTTGATGGATATAATTGCTGAAAACGTGCTCAGGTATCTCAGAGCTTGTGTTTGATCTAAAAGAGTTTGGTCCCTATCATGTTTTTAATGTATGAGCTCCCTCTCATGGAAGACCCTCACTCTTGCCAGTGCTAGGTGGTCTTTTGGAAAACTGAGATAGGCGTGGAAGAATATAAAAGAGAAGATGAGGGCTGGGGGAAGGTGAGATGGTTAATAGGTACAAAAAAAAATAGAATGAATCAGACCTACTATTTGATAGCACAACAGGAGGACTATAGTTAATAGTAACTTAATTGCTTTTTTTTTTTCTTTTTTTTTCTTTTTTTTGTATTTTTAGTAGAGGCAGGGTTTCACCATGTTGGTCAGGCTGGTCTTGAATTCCTGACCTCATGATCCATCACCCTCCTTGGCCTCCCAAAGTGTTGGGATTACAGGTGTGAGCCTTTTTTTTTTTTTTTTTGAGATGGAGTTCACTGCAACCTCCATCCCCCCACCCCCGGATTCAAGCCATTCTCCTGCCTCAGCTTCCTGAGTAGCTGGGATTACAGGTGTGCACTACCACGCCTGGCTGATTTTTTGTATTTTTAGTAGAAATGGGGTTTCACCGTGTTAGCCAGGCTGGTCTCGAACACCTGACCTCAGGTGATCTGCCCACCTCGGCCTCCCAAAATGCTGGGATTATAAGTGTGAGCCATCAGCCACAGCCTTAATTGCATAGTTTTAAACATAAAGAGTGAGGCTGGGCAAGGTGGCTCACACCTGTAATCCCAGCATTTTGGGAGGCCAAGGTGGGTGGATCACTTGAGGTCAGGAGTTCGAGACTAGCCTGGCCAACGTAGTGAAACCCCATCTGTACTAAAAATACAAAAATTCACTGGGTGTGGTGTCACGTGCCTGTAATCCCAGCCACCTGTGAGGCCGAGGCAAGAGTCTTCTAAACCTGGGAGGCCGAGGCAAGAGTCTTCTAAACCTGGGAGGCCGAGGTTGCAGTGAGCCGAGATCCTGCCACTGCACTCCAGCCTGGGCGACAGAGGGAGACTCAGTCTCAAAAAAAAAAAGAGTGTAATTGGATTGTTTGTAACTCATTAAGTGCTTGAGAGGATGTGTCCCCCGCATTCTCCACGATGTGCTTATTTCACATGGCATGCCTATATCATAACATCTCATGGACCCCATAAATGTATACACCTGCTGTGTACCTCCAAAAAATTAAATATGTAAAAGAGAGAGGATGGGAAACTGAGGAAGTCGTTCTCAGCAGTTTGAGAGAAGGATCATCTTCTAACCCCATTCTTTAAGGATAGCCAAAAGTTTAAACGTGTCAGTAAAACGACCCTGATTTTAAAAAATAAGCCTCCAGCAGTTATTTTTAAATATACTGCATGTACTTGAATTTCATAAGCAAAAAAAAAAAGAGCTGATTAAAATTTAATACAGCATCCAGTCTATAGAGGAAGTGCTCCCAGCCCAGTCTGCACTCTGTGGTACAATTGATTGATGTAGCCCCTAAAATCTTAAAAGCATAAGGGCTATTTTTGGAAGTCTGCTGTCATTGAGAGTAGGGGTGGGAGTCAAGAGTGATCTTTCATTTTAATTTAAGACTCTTTGTGGCTGCCATTTGTATTTAGTGAGACACAAATATGTATTTCAGTAAACTTCAGAGCTTTAATGCCCCATAGACAGTTTAAGAGAATACTAAAAAAGTACTAGCCAGGACTCAATGCTGCTTTTCTGTCGGGGAAGAAAGAGAGAGTGGGTGCGGCTGTAACAGTTTGGGTCTGAGAGTCAGTTTTTGGTTATTTTTTTGAGACACAGGCTCACTCTGTTGCCCAGGGTGGAGTTCAGTGGTGGGATCTCTGCTCACTGCAACCTCTGCCTCGTGTGTTCAAGCGATTCCCGTGCCTTAGCCTCCTGAGTAGCTGGGATTACAGGCATACACACCACCACACCCGGCTAATTTTTGTATATTTTATTAATTTATTTATCTTTGAGACGGAGTCTTGATCTGTTGCCCAGGCTGGAGTGCAGTGGCATGGTCTCAGCTCACTGCAACCTCCACCTCCCAGATTCAAGCAATTCTCCTGCCTCAGCCTCCCAAGTAGCTAAGATTACAGGTGACTGCCACCATGCCCGCCTAATTTTTTGCATTTTTTAGTAGAGATGGGATTTCACCACATTGGCCAGACTGGTCTTGAACTCCTAACCTCAGGTGATCTGCCCACTGTGTTCTCCTAAAGTGCTGGGATTACAGGTGTGAGCCACTGCACCCGACCTGAGAGTCATTATTTATATGATTTGTCTAGCCAGCTTTATAGTGCCTAGGATGTGCCAGGTAATAAGGATATACAAAGCAAAATGGTCCATGACTCTTAGGAGCTCATAAGCTAACAAATGTTACTTCCTTTGCAGTGAAGATAGACGAGGCCCAGCGAGAGATTTCCACATTCTGTTTGTGCCACGCCGTAGCCTGTTGTGTGAACAGCGGTTGAAGGATCTGGGTGTCTTGGGATCCTTTATTCATAGGGAAGAGTACAGCTTAGATCTCATTCCGTTCGATGGGGATCTCTTATCCATGGAATCGGAGTGTGCATTCAAAGTAAGTTTGGTGTTTCCTTAACATCAGGCATTAATTTTTGCCCACTTTATGAGTGTGAAAGTGTCGCAGTATTGTTGTAATTTGTGATTACTGTGAAGCTGAGTTCCATTTTTTGTGTTTATTGATGTTTAAGATTTTCTCTTCAGCAAATTGTTCATTTTCTTTCCCCTTTTCTTCTTTTTGGGTAATTCTTTGTATATTCTGGGTGTCGATCATTATGGATTATAAAAGCTGCAAGTGTCTTCCCAGTCTGACTTGTCTTTTAACTTTGTTTATAATGTCTTTTGTCATGTAGACATTTCCCATTAAAAGTAGTTAAATTTTTTTTTTTTTTTTTTTTTTGAGACGGAGTTTCGCTCTCGTTACCCAGGCTGGAGTGCAATGGCGCGATCTCGGCTCACCGCAACCTCCGCCTCCTGGGCTCAGGCAATTCTCCTGCCTCAGCCTCCTAAGTAGCTGGGATTACAGGCACGTGCCACCATGCCCAGCTAACTTTTTGTATTTTTAGTAGAGACGGGGTTTCACCTTGTTGACCAGGATGGTCTCGATCTCTCGACCTTGTGATCCACCCGCCCCGGCCTCCCAAAGTGCTGGGATTACAGGCTTGAGCCACCGCGCCCGGCCATTAAATTTTTAAATAATAGCTTTATTATAACTCACAATACTGGCTGGGCGCTTTGGCTCACGCCTATAATCCCAGCACTTTAGGAGGCTGAGGCGGGTGGATCACCTGAGGTCAGGAGTTCCAGACCAGCCTGGGCCGCATGGCGAAACCCCATCTCAACTAAAAATACAAAGGTTAGCCGGGTATAATCCCAGCTACTCAGGAGGCTGAGGCAGGAGAATCACTTGAACCCAGGAGGCAGAGGCTGCAGTGAGCCAAGATTGTGGCACTGCACTCCAGCCTGGGTGACAGTGGGAGACTATCTCAAAAAGGAAAAAAAAAAAAACGACTCACAATACCATGAAATTCTCTCCTTGACGGTTAGAATACATGGTTTCTAGTGTATTCACAAAGTTGTGCAGCTATCACCACTGTCGAAGTGTGGCACATTTTAACCACCCCAAAAAGAGCCCGTGCCCGGTGGCAGTCCATCCCTCTCCTTCCTTTCCCCAGCCTCTGGCAGGCACTAATCTAGTTCAGTCTGTTTGAATTTTCCTATTCTGGAGTTTTCTTTTCTTTTTTTTTTTTTTTTTGAGACGGAGTTTCACTCTCATTACCCAGGCTGGAGTGCAATGGCGCGATCTCGGCTCACCGCAACCTCTGCCTCCTGGGTTCAGGCAATTCTCCTGCCTCAGCCTCCTGAGTAGCTGGGATTACAGGCACGTGCCACCATGCCCAGCTAATTTTTTTGTATTTTTAGTAGAGACGGGGTTTCACCATGTTGACCAGGATGGTCTCGATCTCTCGACCTTGTGATCCACCCGCCTCGGCCTCCCAAAGTGCTGGGATTACAGGCTTGAGCCACCGCGCCCGGCTATTCTGGAATTTTCTTTCTTTTTTTTGAGACAGAGTCTCACTCTTTTGCCCAGGCTGGAGTGCAGTGATGTGATCATACCTCACGGCAGCCTTGACCTCTAGGCTTGAGTGATCCACTAGCCTCAGCCTTTTGATTAGCTGAAACTACAGGCATGTGCCACCACACCCGGCTAGTATTTTTAAAATTTCCTTTATTTCTATTTTTATTTTGTGGAGAGACAGATCTCACTATGTTACCCAGGCTGGTTTTGAACTTATTCTGGAGATTTCTTAGAAATGAAATCATATAATACGTATGTGGTCTTTGTGTGTGGCATCTTCACTTAGTGTCATGTTTTCAGGGTTCGTCCAGGGTGTAGCCTGTGTCAGGGCTTCATTTCTTTTTGTTGCTGAATAGCATGGCATTGTAATGATACGATTCATCAGTTGATGGACACCTGATGGGCTGTTTCCACTGTTTGGCTGTCATGATATTTTTGAGAAAAGTTTTTTTGTAGATGTATATTTTCATTTATCGTGGATATACCTAGGAGTAGAATTGCTGACTCATAGGGCAACTCTACATTGAACATTTTGAGGAGATGCCAGACTCCTGCGCTGAAGCTGTACCGTTTGTACTTCCAGCAGCAGTGTGTGAGGGGTCCAGTTGCACATCCACATGGACACCCTTGTTGTTCTGTCTTTTTTTGGATTATCACTTTGTCACCCAGCCCGGAGTGCAGTGGCGCGATCTCAGTCTCAGCACACTGCAAACTCTGTCCCCCGGGCTCCAGTGATTCTCCCACCTCAGCCTCCTGCGTAGCCGGGATTACAGGCACACTCCACCAACCTGGCTAGTGTTTGTATTTTCAGTAGAGATCGGGTTTTACCATGTTGGTCCAGCTGGTCTCGAACTCCTGACCTCAGGTGATCCACCTGCCTCAGCCTCCAAAGTGCTGGGATTACAGCCATGAGCCACTGCACCCAGTCTTCCCAGGTGGTTTTGTGTGTATTTTGGAGGTCCTTTTTTCAATGCAAAAATATATATATTTTATGAACTGAGATTATACTCAAGGTTGTTCAACTTGTTCTTTTCATTTCTCAAGAGATTGTGGCTTTCAGTTGTCACTTGTCGTGAAAATCTGCTTCATCCTTTGTAAGAAGGATGCAGTATCTGTCCTGTGGTCTTTTGCATTTCTGGGCATTAGCATGTGGTTCTCCCAGCATGTCCTGCCAGAGTTTACACTCACCAGTGAATAGGACCCCATGTCTCAGTGTAAGTCTGTGTTCTACAGTCTTTTATTCAAGAGCTGATTCAGAAGAGCTGGCATGCTGGGTGAACAGTTTTCTTCCAGAAGCCCCAGCTCTGCCCAGGAAAGGTGCTTCCATGGCTGCACCCGCCCTTGGGGCTGCCAGCCTTAGGGCCTAGACTGGCAGGCAGCAATTTGGAAAATGAACTTGAGTCCCCAGTATTCCTGGCACAGGGTGAAATAACCGGAAATGATTATATTATCTGTTGCTGTGCCCCAGCCCCAGGAACAGAGAGGGGCCCCTAGGAGGACCCCGTGGCCTGGCAGTAATTGGCCTTTCCCCTCACAGGAGTGCTACCTGGAGGGCGACCAGACGAGCCTGTACCACGCAGCCAAGGGGCTGATGACCCTGCAAGCCCTGTACGGAACGATCCCCCAGATCTTCGGGAAAGGAGAATGCGCTCGGGTGAGAACCGGCTGCTTTCTGGTGGCAAAGGAGGGGCCCTTCACACCCCAAAAGGGAGCAGGAACGGGAAGCTCCTTACACACAAATTCAGTTGATCCTAACTATTTATGAATACTGTACTTGTGAATTTGCCTGCTCATTAAAATGCACTTAGAACCGTCCACGTTAGTATTCCGGGTGCTTTTATGGGTGGGCACAGTGGTGAGTTTGAGTAACCAACTGTGCATGTTCCCATCTTAGGCAGGGTGACCCTCCACTTTCGCATTTCAGCTCTCAGACTGCCAGCAAGTGTCCTTTTCACAGTCTCACTGTCATGCTTTTCACACATTTGTACATTTTTTGGTGATTTCACTACTTAAAATGGCCCCCAGTCGTAGGGCTGAGGTGCAGTCTGGTGTCCTGAGCACAAGAAGGCTGTGATATGCCTGGCAGAGACATTGCATGTGTCAGAGACACTTCATTCAGGCACAGAGAGCTGGGACTGTGAGTTCAAGGTGAATGATAACAATGATGTTAAGTCAGGCATCTTTTTTTTTTTTTTTTTTTTTTTTTTTTTTTTTGAGACGGAGTTTCGCCCTTGTTACCCAGGCTGGAGTGCAATGGCGCCATCTCGGCTCACCGCAGCCTCCGCCTCCTGGGTTCAGGCAATTCTCCTGCCTCAGTCTCCTGAGTAGCTGGGATTACAGGCACGCGCCACCATGCCCAGCTAATTTTTTGCACTTTTAGTAGAGACGGGGTTTCACCATGTTGACCAGGATGGTCTCGATCTCTCGACCTTGTGATCCACCCGCCTCGGCCTCCCAAAGTGCTGGGATTACAGGCTTGAGCCACTGCGCCCGGCTAGTCAGGCATCTTTAAGCAGAAACACATATAAAACTGGGTTCTGTGTTGATCATTTGACAAAAACGTTGAGATCAGAGGCTCACAGGAAGCTAACTCTGCATTTCCCCCAGGAACAGTGGTCCCATCTTCGCTAATTTAGTGTTTACAGTGACTTCATAGAACATAACTACTGCAAATCCCAAGAACAGACTGACCTGATTTTATGCCTCATTGGCCAATGGCAGCTCCCTTGGCGCCAGTGTCGGGACGGGTGCCGGCAGCAAGGCGCTTTCTAGAGCTGCGCATTTCTTAGCAATGCACTCTTCCACAGTTTTCTCCATTTTTACTTTTTTGATTTTCTTTCTGGTTTTGGACAAAATTTAAAATCTGCTGGTTCCCAGGAGGGCCCCACCTCATCCAATGTTTTGTTTCCAGCAAGTGGCCAATATGATGATCAGGATGAAGAGAGAGTTTACAGGAAGCCAGAATTCAATATTTCCTGTTTTTGATAATCTCTTGTTGCTTGATCGGAATGTGGATTTATTAACGCCCCTTGCCACTCAGCTGACATATGAAGGACTCATTGATGAAATTTATGGCATTCAGAACAGTAAGTACATGATGTCTGTTTCTACTAATAGGTAATATGAGAAGAATATCTTTTGTGGAGGCTGCTGTTTGTATATTGGACACTTAAGCGGATTTGAAGTCAGAGATCCAATTTTAATGATGATTTCAAAGTGTAGATTAATACAGACCCTTTTGTAAACCATTTGGCAACATATAAAACTTTTCTTTTTTTTTTTTTTTTTTTTTGAGACGGAGTTTCACCCTTGTTACCCAGGCTGGAGTGCAATGGCGCAATCTCGGCTCACCACAACCTCCGCCTCCTGGGCTCAGGCAATTCTCCTGCCTCAGCCTCCTGAGTAGCTGGGATTACAGGCACGTGCCACCATGCCCAGCTAATTTTTTGCACTTTTAGTAGAGACGGGGTTTCACCATGTTGACCAGGATGGTCTCGATCTCTCGACCTCGTGATCCACCTGCCTCGGCCTCCCAAAGTGCTGGGATTACAGGCTTGAGCCACCGCGCCCGGCCCATATAAAACTTTTCTAATCCTTGGCTCAAGAAAACCCAAAGCCTAAGAACGTCCTTTGAGGAATCATTCCAAAAAAGGGGATACATGAGATTTGCATAAAAATTTCAATTTCCAAGCTGGGCATGGTGGCACACGCCTGTAATCCCAGCACTTTGGGAGGCCAAGGTAGGCAGATCATGAGGTTGGGAGTTTGAGACCAGCTGGTCAACATAGCAAAACCCTGTCTTTATGAAAAACAATAAAAATTAGCCAGGCGTGGTGGTGTGTACCTGTAGTCCCAGCTACTTGGGAGGCTGAGGCAGGAGAATCACTTTAACCTGGAAGGTGGAGGTTGTGGTGAGCTGAGATGGCACCACTGTACTCCAGCCTGGGCAACAGAGTGAGACTCCACCTAAAAAAAAAAAAATTCAATTTCCATTTTCTTTTTTTTTGAGACGGAGTTTCACTCTTGTTACCCAGGCTGGAGTGCAATGGCGCGATCTCGGCTCACCGCAACCTCCGCCTCCTGGGTTCAGGCAATTCTCCTGCCTCAGCCTCCTGAGTAGCTGGGATTACAGGCACGTGCCACCATGCCCAGCTAATTTTTTGTATTTTTAGTAGAGACGGGGTTTCACCATGTTGACCAGGATGGTCTCGATCTCTTGACCTCGTGATCCACCCGCCTCGGCCTCCCAAAGTGCTGGGTTTACAGGCTTGAGCCACCGCGCCCGGCCTCAATTTCCATTTTCTTACCGGAATTTCCCAAACAATCTCAGTGGTGGAGTATGTTATAAAATATTATGGAACCAGCATGATGGCTCACACCTGTAATCCCAGCACTTTGGGTGGCCAAGGCAGGTGGATCACTTGAGGTCCGTAATTTGAGACCAGCCTGGCCAACATGGTGAGACCTGTCTCTACTAAAAATACAAAAAATTATCTGGGCATCGTGGTGTGTGCCTGTAATCCCAGCTACTTGGGAGGCTGAGGTGGGAGAATTGCTTGAACCTGGAGGCAGAGGTTGCAATAAGCCGAGATAGCACCACTGTCCTACAGCCTGGGTGGCAGAGCGACACTTTGTCTCAAAAAACAAAGAAATTATGTAAACATCAAAATAGTAATTGTGGAACATAAAAAGCTGCATAGGCATGCTTATTTCAATTGGAAATTATTATATATTTGTATGCGTATGTATTTGTGTTCCAAACTATATTTATAATATATAAAAAATAACTCAGAATATCATAAGAAAGGGAAATAACTGGAGGCGTATTAATCAGATCATGCCTCCAAAGGGTCGGTTTTCAGAAAGCTGCTTGCTTTACATATAAATCAGAGAATCCTTGAAACAATAAAAGTACTGACTTTGACTTTCAGACACTGGGATTCAGTGACCTCTGAGCAAACTGCGGTTGTTGGTGACACAAGAATTGGCAGCAGTTTGGTGCCCAGGCCTGTCTTTGTCCCCTGTGAGCCGAGGCAGCGGGGCTCCTACGGAGGGCACTGGCGTATGGGCTGCGCACATCCTGGCGGCCAGCAGTAGTTGAGGAAGGCTGTGGGAGCCGTGGCGTTTGTGCTGGGTTTGGAAAGAAGCACAGTTTAGACGGGAGTCCTGGGGCAGGGGCAGGCGGCCTCACACAAAAAGTCATGATGAGAGCCAAGCGGCGTGCTTGAGCGGAGCGCACGACTGGGGAAATATTTTAGAGAAACGGCTGGTATAGAAGGTTGAGGCCACTTGATGGAAGACTTGGGTGGCTGGCCAGAGCTTGGGCTTGGTGGGTGATTTGGTGAGAGTCACAAGCATTTTGGTTTGGTTGGTCTTGGCCCACATGATATTTTTGTCGGCTTTAATGTGATACATTTTAAGTAATAATCCTGAATTTTGCCATAACTTGAAAAATTCTGGAAGCACTGGCAAGAGGCCATGTTCCCACTGGGTGGCTGAGACCCAGTATCCAGAGCTTCGTGCCTCACCACAGACCCAACGCCTGTCTCAGCCTGCCTTCTTCCCTCATCTGCGTAGTCCCCGGCCTCTATTGCCATCCTGAATGAAGTCACAGGGGTCCAAGGAAGGGCCCGAGGGGAGGGATGTGTAAGGAAGATGGGGCTGGGCACAGTGGCTTACGCCTGTAACCCTAGCACTTTGGAAGGCCAAGGCAGGCAGATCACTTGAGGTCAAGAGTTTGAGGCAGACATACACACACACGTAGCCAGATTTGGTGGCACATACCTGTAGTACCAGCTACTCAGGAGGGTGAAGCATGAGAATCGCTTGAACTCAAGAGGCGGAAGTTGCAGTGAGCCAAGATCATGCCACTACACTCCAGCCTGGGCGACAGAGTGAGACTCTGTCTCAAAAAAAAAAAAAACAAGGTGAAAAATTGAAAAAATATTTTTAAAAAGATAGGCCTAAAATTCAGAGGGAAAACAGACTCTTGGTTGCCAGGACTGCAGGAAGGAGATGGGGAGTGACTACTTATTGGCTATGGGGCCTCCCTTTGGGTTAAAAAACGCTGGAACTAGAGACTGGCTGTGGTCCTACCACGTTGTATATGTACTAAATGCTACTGGATCATTCATCGTAAAACAAAGTGGTAATTTTTGTATGATGTGCAATTTACCGCAAGAATGAATGAATGCATGACCTGGGTGAGGGAATGAAGAGAGAGACATGAACAGGTGTTTCTACACACGCCTCCTTAAGGTCTTTTATAAGATTGTAAAAAGTCTTTTTCTTCTTCTTATTGTTATTTGTCAAAAAAATGGCTACTACTTTGTAAAACTCTATTTATTGACGGAGGAATTCATTTCAGGAGAGCCCTCTGCTGGGTCGTGGGTGGAAATGAGCGAAATGGGGTGGTCCCAGAGTGTGTGCCACCCAGGAAGGCATGAAAGGAGTGCTTTGCAGTTGAGGATGGGGAGTGGCACACGGGAAAGGGGGCTGGGAATTGGCCCAGGAGACAGCTATGCAGGACAAGTGAGAGGGGTGGGTGGGAGGGAGCTTTCTAAGAAGACAGTATATTTAAATTCCCAGCCTCCTTGTAGCAAGTTTTTTTGTGATATAAGTCAAACATTGATTAGGGAAAAAGTTGGAAAAGTAGAAGAAAACATAGATCCCTTATTATCTTCCAACCCTACCCTATGGACCTGTGGCCTCAAACCTTGGGAAAACCACTGTTAATTTTGTGGTGTATTTCCTTATCGTCTTTTTTTCCCCTTGAGTAGTTTATTTTAATGAATGAAAAATAGAATCAGGTTGCACAAATAGTTTCAAACCTGAGTTTTGATTTGGTAAGCTAACGAGCATTTTCCTAGCATATGCATTCATTAAAATCCACAATATAGATTGGGCACAATGGCTCACGCTTGTAATCCCAGCACTTTGGGAGGCCAAGGCAGGTAGTTCACTGGAGGTCAGGAGTTCGAGACCAGCCTGACCACCATGGTGAAACCCTGTCTCTACTAAATACCAACAAACATTAGCTGGGCATGGTGGTACGTACCTGTAATCTCAGCTACTCAGGAGGCTGAGGCAGGAGAATTGCCTGAACCCAGGAGGCAGAGGTTGCAGTAACCTGAGATCATGCCATTGCACTCCAGCCTGGGCAATAAGAGTGAAACTCCTCCGTCTCACCAAAAAAAAAAAAAAAATCCACAGTACATTTAAACCCCAGTTGACAGAATCATTCCTTTAATATTGGGCATTTTAGGTTTTTTCCTGTGTGTGTCATTATAAAAACATCTATATACATAAGTGGAGTTTTTGTTTTTTGTTTATTTGTTTTTAATAGAGACGGATTTCACCATGTTGCCCAGGCTGGTCTTGAACTCTTGAGCTCAAGCAGTTTACCCTCCTCAGCCTCCCAAATTGCTGGGATTACAGGTGTGAGCCACCGTGCCCAGCCAATGTTGTTGTTTTTGAGACAGGGTCTCACTCTGCCGCCCAGGCTAGCGAACAGTGGCGTGATCATACCCCACTATTGCCTTGACCTTTTTGGCTCAAGCGGTCCTTCCACCTCGGCCTCCCAAGCAGCCAGGACTAGAGGAATGCTCCACCAGGCCCAGCTAACTTTTCAAGTTTTTATAGAGACAGGGTCTCCCTGTGTTTCCCCAGCTGGTCTTGAACTAGGTTCAAGAGATCCTCCCAGGCCAGGTATGATGGCCCACACCTCTAATCGCAGCACTTTGGGAGGCTGAAGCAGATAGATCACTTGAGGTCAGGAGTTTGAGACCACCCTGGCCAACATGGCGAAACCCCGTCTCTACTAAAAATACAAAAATTAGCCAGACATGGTGGTGTGCACCTGCAGTCCCAGCTACTCAGGAGGCCGAGGCAGGAGAACCGCTTGAACCTGGGAGGCCAAGGTTGCAGTGAGCCCAGATCACGCCGCTGTACTCCGGCCTGGGTGACAGAGCGAGACTCTGTCTCAGTTAAAAAAAAAAAAAAAAAAAAAAAGTGGCCGGGTGTGGTGGCTCATGCCTGTAATCCCAGCACTTTGGTAGCCTGAGGTGGGCGGATCACATGAGGTTAGGAGTTCAAGACTAGCCTGGCCAACATGGTGAAACCCCGTCACTACTAAAAATATAAAAATTAGCCAGGCAAGGTGACAGCGCAAGACTCTGTCTCAAATAAATAAAATATAAAGAGATCCTCCCACTTTAGCCTCTCAAAGTGCTGGGGTTAGAGGCGTGAGCCACCATGCCCAGCCTACATAAGACTTTTTTAAATACATCAGATGATTTTCTTTCCCTGGATTCCCTGATGCAGGATTTTGGGGTAAAAGGCACTTGGTACATGTTGCCAAATTGCTTTACTGCAGAGTGACACCAGCTCCATGCCATCAGCTGTGCATGAGCACATGTGGGGTGTTCCAGGGAAATAGAGACTCACTTGGCTTGGCGGGAGCAGAGTGGAGAGAAGGAGATTAAGGTTACTTCGCAGAGGAAGTGAATACCATGCTATTTTGGAGAAATATATGAGAAATGTATTTTATGTCATGAGATAGAGTGAGAATCAGTGAGTAATATATTTTACATCATGACCCAGTATATACATACATGTATATGCATGTGCATGTGAAACTGAAACAAAAGTTTTATTTAAAAAAAAAAACTGAAGCCACCACTAGCTTCTCTAATGTCATGTGATCAGCTTTTGTATTTTCTGCTCTGTGCTGTTTTGGGTACTGTTGTTTTCTTTTTGTTTTTAAGATACTACTTGCACCCCACCAGCTTGATTTCATGATCCATTAATGGAACATGATCTACAGTTTGAAAAAACACAGAGACACTAGGGAGATCCTTGTAAGCTTTCTGAGTGGAAAAGTGACCTACTCTCTGAATAAGTTCAGGAAGTGGACATTGCTGCATGTGGTTTACATAAATGCGCCAAAGATAATTAGAACTGTGGTATCAATATTAGAGTCACTACTTCCTGTACTTTGATATGGAAAATCGAAAGCTCAGAGCTGTGTGTCGTTTGCCATCTTACATTGTCTCCTGAGCTGGAAACCGTTTTGTGCTTGGGCGCTTGATTGGTTCTTCCAGTCATTGCACACAGGTGCTTATTCCCTTCCACTGCCGTTCAGGTTATGTGAAATTACCTCCAGAGAAATTTGCACCTAAGAAACAGGGCGATGGTGGTAAGGACCTCCCCACAGAAGCAAAGAAGCTGCAGCTGAATTCTGCAGAGGAGCTCTATGCTGAGATCCGAGATAAGAACTTCAATGCGGTGGGCTCTGTGCTCAGCAAGAAAGCAAAGATCATCTCTGCAGCATTCGAGGTGAGGCAAGTTTGGGGTGTCATTCTGAAACTCTAGGTCTCAGGTAGATGCCCATCCCAGAGGGGAGTGAATAAAAGCTCCAAAAATATGGAGCCATTAAGCTGGGCTTCGGTGCAACTTGACGAATCTTCAGTAACTACAAATTCCGTATTGGAGGATCCAAGGTTTTCTTTCATTTTAAACTTTCTCACACCCATGTGGTTGGTGTAAAGCTCTTTTTGCATGGGGGGTAGGTGGAGGCACAAGTGTTTACAGTTTACAGACTTCCATCATAAACATTTGCTTTATCATCTTTTAAATTATTTCCTACCTCGTTTAAGAGGAAGCCATCTGTACTATAAATAACAGTTCCTCTCTAATGGAACGTGTGGTTCATGCCGCAAACTCAAGTTTAGCCAGTGTGACTGTGGCAGGAGACCCTAGCACGTCTGGTGAGTGTTAATGAGACTGAAATCCCCAGCAACCCAGGGCTTTTAAATTAGTGGCTTAGTTATCACCTTTCTGCCTCCTCTTGCCCATTCACTAGCTTATTTTGGCTCAGGCTCCTTTTTGAAACATGGGGATTCAACAAGATGGTAAACTCTGAATACTTAAGACTTTAGAAGGCCGGGCGCCGTGGATCAAGCCTGTAATCCCAGCACTTTGGGAGGCCGAGGCGGGTGGATCACGAGGTCGAGAGATCGAGACCAACCTGGTCAACATGGTGAAACCCCGTCTCTACTAAAAATACAAAAAATTAGCTGGGCATGGTGGCGCGTGCCTATAATCCCAGCTGCTCAGGAGGCTGAGGCAGGAGAATTGCTTGAACCCAGGAGGTGGAGGTTGCGGTGAGCCGAGATTGTGCCATTGCACTCCAGCCTGGGTAACAAGAGCGAAACTCAGTCTCAAAAAAAAAAAGACTTTAGAAACATAAATCGGAAGTTTCTGAGGATGGATTTTTCATTGAGTATGTAGTTCCAGATTTATTTTTTTTGAGACAGGGTCTCACTGTCACCCAGGATGGAGACAGTGGTACAATCACGGCCTACTACAGCTGCTACCTCCCAGGATCAAGCAGTCCTCCCACCTCAGCCTCCCGAGTAACTGGGACCATAGGAACATGCCATCATGCCCGGCTAAGTTTTTTGGTTTTTGGTTTTTTTTTTTTGTAGAGACAGGGTCTCCCTGTGTTTTCCAGGCTGGCTTGGAACTTGGCCATGTAATTCCAGATTTTATCTTTCTTAGGAATTATATTCATTAATTGATTTTCATATTTCTGTAGTTACTTTTCGTTTACATTATTACATTTTGCCAAAAAATACCATCACCAAGCTAGCTTTGCTTTGTTCATAGACCATACTCAAGACTAAGGTTCAGGCCGGGTGCGGTGGCTCCTGCCTGTCATCCCAGCACTTTCAGAGGCTGAGGCAGGAGGATCGCTTGAGCCCAGAAGTTCGCGCCCAGCCTGGGCAACACAGCAAGACACCATCTCTACAAAACAACTTCTTCTTCTTTTTTTTTTAACTAGCTGGACACCGTGGCATGTGCCTGTAATCCCAGTGACTCGGGAGGCTGAGAGGCTGCAGTGAGCTGTGATGGTGCCACTGCACTCCAGCCTCACCGACAGAGAGAGACCCTGTCTCAAAGACAAGACTAAGGTTCAACAGAAAAAAACGGTGTTTGTTTTTTTTTTTTCTATTACATAGGAAACTTTTCCTCTTTATGGTACCCTCTAAACATTTTTTGTCTTAGTTTTTTACTCAGAAATTTGTATGATTTATGTAATACCGTCTTTTACCAATACCCAGATGCCCACAAAATACTGACACAGTGTGTGAGCTGGTACACTGGAAGAGAGATGCTGAGACATCTGCTTCTCTTAAGAAGTGCTAATTTGGGAGACAGGCACCATGAGCTCTACGTTTCAGTGACATGTATAATGTCTGTTTTTCTGTATAATGTTGGAGCTGTGTTTGGCCCGATTTATTTGTTGTTCATTCTGCCTTTCATATTAATATAAATGAAACCTCCTCTGAACAATACAAAAAACAGAGCACTTAAAATATCAGCCAGGCGTGGTGGCTCACAGCTGTAATCCTAACACTTTGGGAGGCCAAGGTGGGTGGATCACTTGAGGTCAGGAGTTTGAGACCACCCTGATCAATACGGTAAAACCCCATCTCTACCAAAAGTACAACAATTAGCTGTTCGTGGTGGCAGGCACCTGTAATCCCAGCTACTCAGGAGGCTGAGGCAGGAGAATCACTTGAATCCTGGAGGGAGAGGTTCCAGTGAGCCAAGATAGCACCACTGCACTCCAGCCTGGGTGACAGAGCAAGACTCTGTCTCAAAAACATAAATAAAATAAATAAATGCATAAACAAACTGTCTTCCCTGCCTGAGGCACTGCTGTCTTGTTTCTTTCAGGAAAGACACAACGCAAAGACTGTGGGGGAGATCAAGCAGTTTGTTTCCCAGTTGCCACACATGCAGGCAGCAAGGGGCTCGCTGGCAAACCATACCTCAATTGCAGAATTGATCAAAGATGTCACTAGTGAGTATCCTTTGTAATGGTGGTTTCCATCTGAGGCCACTAGCACACACAACATTTTACACGTAGGTCATCAACACCACGATGCCTCCGTGGGAGAGTCAGCTCTGTCTTAATACCATGTGTTATTCCCTGTGTTAACTAAGCATACGTATGTTAACAGTTAAGAATGTTCCAAGGTGGCCGGGTGCGGTGGCTCAAGCCTGTAATCCCAGCACTTTGGGAGGCTGAGGCGGGTGGATCACGAGGTCAGGAGATCGAGACCATCCTGGTCAACACAGTGAAACCCCGTCTCTACTAAAAAAACTTAGCTGGGCATCGTGGCGCGTGCCTGTAATCCCAGCTACTCAGGAGGCTGAGGCAAGACAATTGCCTGAACCCAGGAGACGGAGGTTGCGGTGAGCCGAGATTGCGCCATTGCACTCCAGCCTGGGTAACAAGAGTGAAACTCCATCTCAAAAAAAAAAAAAAAAAAAAAAAAAGAATGTTCCAGGCTGGGCATGGTGGCTTACACCTGTAATCCCAGCACTTTGGGATGCTGAGGTAGGCAGATCACCTGAGGTCAGGAGTTTGAGACTAGCCTGGCCAACATGGGGAAACCCTGTCTCTACTAAAAATACAAAAATTAGCCAGACATGGTGATGCATGTCTATAGTCCCAGCTACCAGGGAGGCTGAGGCAGGAGAATCGCTTGAACCCTGAAGGCAGAGGTTGCAGTGAGCCGAGATCATGCCACTGCACTCCAGCCTGGTCAACAGAGTGAGACTCCATCTCAAAACAACAACAACAACAAAAATATGTTCCATTTGTTGGCTGGGCATGAAGGCTAACGCCTGTAATCCCAGCATTTTGGAAGGCTAAGGCGGGCAGATCACTTGAGTCCAGGACTTCAAGACCAGCCTTGGCAACATGGTGAAACCGCGTCTCTACCAAAAATACAAAAATTAGCTGGGCATGGTAGCACATGCCTGTAGTCTCAGCTACTCAGGAATGTGAGACTTGAGAATCACTTGAACCCTGGAGGTGGAGGTTGCAGTGAGCTGAGATTACATCACTGCACTCCAGCCTGGGTGAGCAAGATTCCATTTCAAAAAAAAAAAAAAAAAAAAAAGAATGTTCCATTTGTTAACTCAATTTTTTTCATTATCATTTATATGAAAAATATTTGGAATGTAGATAAGAGAAAAAAATTTTAAGTTTGACATCATTATTTGAGTTGGTTAATTTTTTTTTTTTTTTTTTTTTTTTTTTTTTTGAGACGGAGTTTCGCCCTTATTACCCAGGCTGGAGTGCAATGGCGCGATCTCGGCTCACCGCAACCTCCACCTCCTGGGCTCAGGCAATTCTCCTGCCTCAGCCTCCTGAGTAGCTGGGATTACAGGCACGTGCCACCGTGCCCAGCTAATTTTTTGCACTTTTTTTTTAGTAGAGACGGGGTTTCACCATGTTGACCGGGATGGTCTCGATCTCTCGACCTCGTGATCCACCCGCCTCGACCTCCCAAAGTGCTGGGATTACAGGCTTGAGCCACCGCGCCCGGCCGAGTTGGTTAATTTTTTTAATATAGCTTTTTTCCTTTTCCTTTTTTATTTTGAGACAGTTTCACTCTTGTTGCCCAGGCTGGAGTGCAGTGGTACTATCTTGGCTCACCGCAACCTCCGCCTCCTGGGTTCAAGCGATTCTCCTGCCTCAGCCTCCCAAGTAGCTGGGATTACAGGCATGTGCCACCATGCCCAGCTAATTTTGTATTTTTGTCAAGATGGGGTTTCACCATGTTGGTCAGGTTGGTCTTGAATTCCTGACCTCAGGTGATCCGCCTGCCTCAGCCTCCCAAAGTGCTGTGATTACAGGCGTGAAACACTGCGCCTGGCTGCTTTTTTCCTTTTTGAAGGATTACTTAATTGGCGCAGGGTGATTTTGTTGTTGTTGTTGTTCTTACCTTGAATACTCTATGCAGAATTGGTACAGAGAGTATATGCTGAGTATTTTGAAAGAGCTCAGATGTCTATTAAAGCAGACATGAGTTTGTTCATTACAACACAGGGCTGTAAAAGCTGACTAGGAGATTGTTTCATGAAGTATACTTCGAATCTTAACTAGAGCATGGTGTTGGAAAATCAGTCCTTTGTTTTCCTGTTAGTAGAAGTGGAAACCAGTTGAAATTGGGTTGAACCTAATGATGAAAATGAAATGCTCTTGAGGAATTAGCCTTTATTGATACTGATGCTCATTCTGGGGTCTGTACTGAAATCCTAAGGATACAAAGGAGGGCCGTTGTCAACTCTATCTCAGTGTAACTTAGGAGTACAGTGGCCTAGGGTTTTTCATGTTTCCTAGAAGATTTTCTTGAGATGATGACTTGAACTTATTGCTTATTGCTTGCTTGCTTTTTTTACATGATGTCTGGTTTGTTTCTTTCTTTCTTTCTTTTTTTTTTTTTTTTTTTTGAGACAGTGTCTTGCTCTGTTGCCCAGGCTAGAATGCAGCGGCATGATCTTAGCTCACTGTAACCTCTGCCTCCCAGGTTCAAGTGATTCTCGCCTCAGCCTCCTGAGTAGCTGGAACTACAGGTGTGCACCACCACAGCTGGCTAATTTTTATATTTTTGGTAGAGATGGGGTTTGGCTGGCCGGGCACAGTGGCTCATGCCTGTAATCCCAGCACTTTGGGAGGCCGAGATGGGTGGATCACCTGAGGTCAGGAGTTCGAGACCAGCCTGGCCAACATGGTGACACCCCACCTCTATTAAAAAAAAAAAAAAAAGAGAGATGGGGTTTGGCCATGTTGATCAGACTGGTCTTGAACTTCTGGCCTGAAGTGATCCACCCACCTCAGCCTCCCAAAGTTGTGAGATTACAGGTTTGAGCTACCATGCCCAGCCTCCTGTCTAGTTTCTGAACCATGCTCTGTGTATAAAAGCATGCCACTCTAGTAAATTAACATTTAATTTCTAAGTTGCAAATTTGCTAATTAATTCATTTTAGCTTCTGAAGACTTCTTTGATAAATTAACCGTGGAACAGGAGTTTATGTCTGGAATAGACACCGATAAGGTATGTGGACGAAAAAAACCTCTTTAACAAGTAATTAAAAGCTTATTAAACATCAGATTATAGCCAGAAAAGCAACTGCTTTGATTCCCATGCCTTGCCTAAATTTTTTTTTTTTTTTTTTGAGACAGAGTCTCACTCTGTTGCCCAGGCTGGAATGCAGTGGCACGATCTTGGCTCACTGCAACCTCCACCTCCCGGGTTCAAGTGATTCTCTTGCCTCAGCCTACTGAGTAGCTGGGATTACAGGCATGTACCACCAAGCCTGGCTAATTTTTTTGTTTTGTTTTTGTTTTTGTTTTTTTGTTTGTTTGTTTTACTGTCTCCAGTAATGGTGTAAGCAAATTTTTGTGTTTTTAGTAGAGACAGGGTTTTACCATTTTGGCCAGGCTGGTCTCAAACTCCTGACTTCAGGTGATCTGCCCGTCTTGGCCTCCCAAAGTGCTGGGAATACAGGCGTGAACCTCTGCGCCCAGCCGCCTAAATATTTTTTAAAACAAATAAATGTGCAAGTGTGGATTTTATCATGTAACAGATATTTACCGTTATTCTGTGCAAGATTCTTTCTGCCATACATGGCAAGATGAGACCTAACCCCTGAAATCAAATATTTTTAAATTAAGGTATTTGTTCTTTTGAGAGAGTTTCTTATATAATTCCTTTAAATATCTAGCTCTGTTAACAGTTTTTTTTTTTTTTAAGATGGAGTTTCACCATGATGACCAGGCTGGTCTTGAACTCCTGACCTCAGGTGATCCACCCATCTCGGCTTCCCAAACTGCTAGGATTACAGGCGTGAGCCACCACGCCTGGCCGTTAACAAATTTTAAATTAACTTTATGAAAATTCCTAACATTAAACAATTACTGATACTTTTTGCTAGATAAATTGTTGATATTATTGAAATGGACTAGGCATCTGGTAGCCTCTCAGAAGCATGTCCTTAGAGACAGATGGGTCCAAACAGACATTTCTAGTGACCAATTGTATTCTCAGTGGCCTTGGGCTCCAGTGACTTGGCCTAATCACTTGGGGGGGGTGTGTGTGTGTGTGTGTGTGTTAGCCAAGGTGTATATGTGGCTGGGGCTAGGAGAGCTATTTCAGGGAGGGGTTAGGAATTGTGAAAAAATAACTCATTTTCCCACGTCTCCTTTATTGGACTTTGAAAAATAATAGTAAACATCAAGTTCTTTTAAGTTCCCAAACGGGATATTGTGTGTGTGTGTGTGTGTACACATTCGTGTGTGTGTGTGTGTGTGTGTGTGTGTGTGTGTGTGTGTGTGTGTGTGTATGTATATATGTATATGTATGCTACTTTATTTCTAGGTCAACAATTACATTGAGGATTGTATTGCCCAAAAGCACTCATTGATCAAGGTGTTAAGACTAGTTTGCCTCCAATCCGTGTGTAATAGTGGGCTCAAACAAAAAGTTTTGGATTATTACAAAAGAGAGATTCTCCAGGTAAGTATATTTTTAAATTATTAATTTGCCAAGGGGGACAGCATCTTTTTAAAAAATACATCATGGGCCAGGCACAGTGGCTTACATTTGTAATCCCAGCACTTTTGGAAGGTGAAGCAGGTAGATCACTTGAGGTCACAGGTTCGAGACCAGCCTGGCCAACATGGTGAAACCCTGTCTCTAGTAAAAATAGAAAAAATTAGCTAGACGTGATGGCGTGCACCTGTAGTCCCAGCTATTTGGGAGAATTCTTCTGAGCCAAAAGAATCACTTGAACTCGGGAGGCGGAGGTTACAGTGTGCCAAGATCACACCACTGCACTCCAGGCTGGGTGACACAGTGAGACTTTGTCTCAAAAAATAATAAAAAATAAAATAAAATTTTTTTTAAAAATAAAAAATTCAAGGCTGGGCGCGGTGGCCCAAGCCTGTAATCCCAGCACTTTGGGAGGCCGAGGCGGGTGGATCACGAGGTCAAGAGATCGAGACCATCCTGGTCAACATGGTGAAACCCCGTCTCTACTAAAGGTGCAAAAAATTAGCTGGGCATGGTGGCGCGTGCCTGTAATCCCAGCTACTCCGGAGGCTGAGGCAGGAGAATCGCCTGAACCCAGGAGGCGGAGGTTGCGGTGAGCCGAGATGGCGCCATTGCACTCCAGCCTGGGTAACAAGAGCGAAACTCCGTCTCAAAAAAAAAATAAATAAATAAATAAAAATTAAAAAAATAAAATAAAAAATTCAAAGCTGCCATTTTGGTGTATTGTTACCACTGTTTTTTAAATTTTTTAACACCTAGAGGAATTGGTCTTGGAAGCCATCATTGCTTATTGCATTTGTGTGATAACAGCTAACAGGCTAGGCACAGTGGCTCACCCCTGTAATCCCACTATTTTGTGGGACTGAGGCAGGAAGATCCTGAAGACCAAGACCAGCCTGGGCAACATAGCTTTTTTTTACAGAAAGTAAAAAATAATGATAGATAACATTTATTGAGCATCTAGTCTATGCTAGGGTCTATTGGAAAAGTTTTATGTGCATTCGTTTAATCTTCACAACACTGTACCTTGTTAACTGTAGTTAACAACAATAGCAACAACAAATCTTCACAACCACCCTGTGAGTTAGACACTGTTATCATCCCAGATTTATGGATGAAAAACTGAGGCACAGACTAGTTTAGGTAACTCACCCAAGGTTACCTGGCTGGTAAGTGGTACAGCCAGTGGTAAAACCCAGGCAATTTGGGTGTAGTGCCCATGTTCTTAACTTGGCAATTATACAATGGAGGAAAAGAACTTTCTGCCAGTTTCTGATAACAGTTGCTTAGCAGATTTACTTAAAGTAAGCCTATGTTACTTTGTAATAAGGAAGAGCCCACTCTTATTTTAAAAAATTCTCCCCTTCGTTTGAAGATGACTCAGGTAGTATTTCTTTGCTATTACCAGGCACAGTTAAGTACATTTTTATTAAAATCAAGAGCTCATTAATTTTTTGTTTTTGTCTTTTTTTTAAGTTATACATTCTTGTATAAGAGTCAAATAATGCAGAAGTACACGGAACAAAATGTGAACGTCCCCTATACCCTGCTCACACCCCCATTTCCCTCCCCAGAGGTGACTAGTGTCAGCAGTCTGGTTTGCTTCCTTCCAAACTCCATTCTTTGCATTTATAGACAGAGAATCTTTCCATACACAGACTTCACAGCGAGATTGGCTGGATCCTTCAGCTCTGCTCTTCACTAACTGTGTGACTTTAGGCAGGTTATTGAAACATCTCTGTAAAATGAAGATAATAATGATACCTATATCATGGGTTTAGAGCCAGGATGACTGAGTTAATGTATAAAAGTGCTTAGACCAGAACGGGGCCCAGCTCGTCGAAAGTATTACATAAATGTTGGCTACTTTTTAAAATTTATTTATTTTTTGAGACAGTGTCTTTACCCTGTTGCCCAAGCTGGAGTGCAGTGACACAATCTTGGCTCACTGTAATCTCTGCCTCTTGGGTTCAAGCCCTTCTCCTGCCTCAGTCTCCCGAGTAGCTGGCATTACAGGTACCTGCCACCAGGCCCAGCTAATTTTTGTATCTTTAGGAGAGATAGGGTTTCACCATGTTGGCCAGGCTGGTCTCAAACTCCTGACCCCAAGTGATCTGCCCACCTCAGTGCTGGGATTATAGGCGTGAGCTACTACGTCCAGACCTTAGCAACTTTTTTTTTTTTTTGAGTTGGAGACTCACTCTGTTGCCCAGGCTGGAGTGCAGTGGCATAATCTTTTCTCATTGCAACTTCTACTTCCAGGGTTCAAGCTTTTCTTCTGCCTCAGCCTTCTGAGTGGCTAGGACTATAGGCACACGCCACCATGCCTGACTTATTTTTGTATTTTCAGTAGAGATACAGTTTCACCATATTAGTCAGGCTGGTCTTGAACTTCTGACCTCATGATCCACCCGCCTCGGCCTCCCAAAGTGCTTGGATTACAGGTGTGAGCCACCATGCTCGGCCCTTGGCTACTTTTAAAAAATAGAAATAATATCCTAATCTACACAATGTTTTTTATTGTTTTTAATATATTCTTGAGAGCTTTCTTATTAGGATGTATAGATATGCCTTATTCTTTTTTAGAGCTAATTATATTCAGTATATAAATATACTGTCATTTATTTGATGCTCACTTACGTTGAGTCCATAAATTCTGACTTTAAAGTAAAAATTTTAAATTTCTTTTTGGAACTGCTAATTAACAGTAGCAGGTGAAGGAGTTTTAGGGCAGGTTTCATCCCTCCACCCTGTCCTCTGTGCCCGTCCACTGGCATTGCTGGACTTCGGTAGCATGTCCTGCAGTACAAACCAAATTGATTTGTTGGAAGTGCCCTTCTTTGAAAATTGCAGAAATCCTTTTCCTGATCCGACATCAAGGCCAAATGACTTCCCTTGCAGACGTACGGCTATGAGCACATATTGACCTTACATAACCTGGAGAAGGCTGGCCTGCTGAAACCACAGACGGGGGGCAGAAACAATTACCCGACTATTCGGAAAACATTACGCCTCTGGATGGATGATGTCAATGAGCAGGTATGCCACACTTACCTCAGCCTAGTGACTGGTTAGATCATCCACATGACAACATATGCTTCTGAACCTGCACGTCTGCCTTGCTTTCTGAAAGCAGTTTTCTAATGTTTTTGAAAAAGTAATGTATTCATGTACGGTATCTATCAGAATCCCAGTAGGAAACAGAGAATACATTTAAACTGGGGAGTTTCTAGAGAGTTTAATAAAGATGTGGGCTGGGCATAGTGGCTCACGCCTATAATCCCAGCACTTTGGGAGGCCAAGGTGGGCGGACCACTTGAGCTGAGGAGTTCGAGACCAGCCTGGCCAACGTGGTGAAACGCCATCTCTACTATACATACAAAAATTAGCCGGGCGTCGTGGTGCATACCTGTAACCCCAGCTACTTGAGGGGGTGAGGCAGGAGAATCGCTTGAACCCAGGAGGTGGAGGCTGCAGTGAGCTCAGATTGCTCTACTGCAATCCAGCTTGGGCAGCAGAGTGAGACTCTCTGTCTCTCTCAAAAAAAAAAAAAAGGTATGGGGTCAGGTGCAGTGGCTCATGCCAGTAACCCCAATATATTGGGAGGCTGAAGCATTCAGATTGTTTGAGTCCAGTAGTTTGAGACCAGCCTGGGCAACATGGCAAAACCCTGGCTCTACAAAAAAAAAAAAAAAAAAAAAAAACGCCAATGGTGGCATGACTCTTTAGACCGGGAGCTTGTGGTTAGAGGACCACTGAGCCTGGGAGGCAGCTGAAGTGAATCATGTTTGCACCACTGCACTCCAGCCTGGGCGACAGAGCGAAACCCTGTCTCAAATAAAGGTGTGGCAAGAGTGACACCAGTAAGAGGCAGTGCAGGAGGGAGTCATTGCCAGCCAAGGCCTGAAGGGCAAGGAGAGGGGCTATTCTAGAAACTCATCTTGGAACCTGGAGCGAAGAGCTGTGGTGGGGCCATTTGATGAGGTAAGGGGTGAGGGGGCCCCTGGCTGAAGGTATGGTCGATCTCCAGCAGACAGAGCCGGCCAGTGACAACCTTGTCCTCACATTGCCGCCCACTCTCCAGTCCACTCTGAGGCTTTGCATTGGTCAGACCCAAAGAGAAGGCATTGGAGAGTGTTGGTGTGAGACCTACAGGCCCATCTCTGGGCATAGAGCATTGCGGACAGGGTGGAAAGGAGTCAGGAGATGTCCAGCACTCGTAAACAAACCAGCCATGGCCGGGCACGGTGGCTCATGCCTGTAATCCCAGCACTTTGGGAGGCCAAGGTAGGAGGATCACTTGAAGTCAAGAGTTTGAGACCAGCCTGGCCAACATGGTGAAACCCTGTCTCTACCAAAAAATACAAAAGTGATCCTCCAAAAAATGCAAAAAAATACAGATGGTGAAGCATGTACCTATAGTCCCAGCTACTGTACTCAGGAGGTTACAGTGGGAGGGTCACTTGAGCCTGGGAGGTAGATGCTGCAGTGAGCTGAGACGGCACCACTGCACTCCAGCATGGGCAACAGAATGAGACCCTGTCTCAAATTTTAAAAAAGCTATGCAAAAGCAGGGCCGTCAGGGTCAAGTGAGTATCCTTCCACAGTTTCCCCTCAAAGGCAGCCACTGTGGCCAGTTTTTTATCTATCCTTCCAGAAAGATTCTATGCATATACAAATATTTTTACACAAAGTGCATATTCTCTACTGTTGGTCTCCAGAGCGGGGTGCACTTTGCTTTATATTTATTATTTTTTCTTATGTTTCTAAATTTCAGTCTCTTTTGGTTTTTCATAAGGGAATTTATTAGGCTGCCTCTTGCAACAAAAGCTGATAACTAGACAGTCTCCTCTGTCAGGAGCAAAATTGGATGATTTGTTTTCCCATTGGAAAAATAGAGATCTCTAATGTGTATTATGTATATCATGTACATATTAGTTCAGCTGTCTTCACTGTTCTGACCTTTCTGTCTTTGGACTCACCCACCACTTAACAAAAGGATCTTGAAGAGTCTTCTGTGGTCTTCCCCTTCTTTTTAATTTTTCTAAATTGCTACATAGTGGTCTTGAGGCTATACCTTATTTAATGATTTAACAGATTCCAGTTGATAGAAATTCTGATTGTTTCCAGTCTTTGCTATTACATGCAGTGTTGCAGTAAATATGTTTATACTTTGGTCTATTATCTTTTGTTCTGCAAGCAACTCTGTAGTATTAATGCCTAAAAGTAGAATTGCTAAGTTCAAAGGTAATCGTACATCGTTGCTCAGCTAGGGAGTGCCAAGTTCCACCCACACAAGAAGTCTCCTGCTGGCTGGACGCAGTGGATCACACCTGTAATCCCAACACATTGGGAGGCCAAGGCGGGTGGATCACCTGAGGTCATCAAGACCAGCCTGGCCAACATGGTGAAACCCCATCTCTACCAAAAATACAAAAAATTAGCCAGTAGTGGTGGTGCACATCTGTGATCCCAGCTACTTGGAAGGCTGAGGCAGGAGAATTGCTTAAACTTGGGAGGCCAACGTTGCAGTGAGCTTAGATTGCACCACTGCACTCCAGCCTGGGTGACAGAGCAAGATTCTGTCTCAAAAAAAAAAAAAAAAAAGAAGTTTCATGTCAGACCAAGTAACAGTTTTTCATCTGTACCTAGAGCTGCTTTGAGTAGCTTTTCAAGATTTGAGTCAAAAGTGAAGCTCTGGCTGCTAAAATTGAGCCCCGCTGGGGTGGATGAGAACAGGGGTGGCAGTTGTATATCTGTCTTTAAGTCCAAATCAAATAATTTCGGATTACCCAAAAGGCCACAGTCAGGTAGCTCTAAGACTCTGTATCGACAGGCTTTTGTTCTTTAAATCTCACAGAACCCCACGGACATATCCTATGTGTACAGCGGCTATGCCCCGCTCAGCGTGCGGCTGGCTCAGCTGCTTTCCCGGCCTGGCTGGCGGAGCATCGAGGAGGTCCTCCGCATCCTCCCAGGGCCCCACTTTGAGGAGAGGCAGCCACTGCCCACAGGACTGCAGAAGAAACGTAAGTCCCAGTCCAGCATCTACAGATAATTAGGTACTGTCAGTGTGGTTTTCAGGTATCGGACAGTTGGCTTTGTAAAATACTTGGGAAAGCACAGAGGAGTCAATTAAATATACCTCTTTTGTTCGTTGCTATTGTATATAGTAGGCACGAGAATCAGATTATTCCGAGGGGTAACAGCTTTCAACCTCTGTGTTGAGACTCTAAGGAGTTAGAAAAAACATTGAGATTAAAATCAGTGTTCCTGGGTTTCAGATGAACTGTCTGGATGAAGACTCTCATTTATGATGAATGATAAAATGTTTGAAGGGGTGGGAAGAGAAGCACCACTAATAAATAGTTTTTAATTCTGAAATGTTTACATTTTAGGTCAACCAGGAGAAAACCGAGTCACTCTGGTGTTTTTCCTCGGAGGCGTAACCTTTGCTGAAATTGCTGCCCTGCGATTTCTATCCCAGTTGGAAGACGGAGGTACAGAATATGTCATTGCCACCACTAAACTAATGAATGGAACCAGTTGGATAGAGGCTCTGATGGAAAAACCTTTCTAGGGTGTTCAGAAGAGACCTAACAAGTGTACTGCAGAGTAAACTGCCTCATTGAAGAAGTTGCTGAAAGGAATTAAAACCCCATGGAAGAAACATGGGATTACAGAATATAACCTGGGGTCAGCTTCTTAAATTATACTACTGTTTACTCCTTTCTCCTTCTCTTTTGTATTCCTTTTTTTTGTGGTGAGGGGATGGAGTTTTGCTCTGTCACCCAGGCTGGAGCGCAGTGGCATGATCTCACCTCACTGCAACCTCCACCTCCTGGGTTCAAGTGATTCTCCTGCGTCAGCCTCTTGAGTAGGTGGTACTACAGGCATGCGACACCACGCCTGACTAATTTTTGTATTTTTAGTAGAGATGGTGTTTCACCACGTTGGCTAGGCTGGTCTCGAACTCCTGACCTCAGGTGATCCACCTGCCTCAGCCTCCCACAGTACTGGGATTACAGGCATGAGCCACCATCCCTGGCCTCCAATCTTCTGAAGAAAGAAGAATAGAAGAGAATCAGCCTGAGTGAAAGAAGCACTGGTTTTGAGGTTTCTAAGCTTAGGGTCTTCATTAGAGACCTCTGGAAATACATTAAGGATGGTGGGGGTAGATAATCCATTCAGCCACACAAACGGGGCCAGCTCTTAAAGCTGAGACTGAGGAGGTAAAACTGAAAATAAAAAGAGGAAGTCCATCCCCTGATCTCCAGTGCTGTACTTCTTCAAGGTGCATCAGGCCTAGGACAGTGGTTAAGTGTTAGGAGCTGGAGATCATTTTACCACTGAATTGAGATTTATTTTTCCTGCGAGTATGGGAGATTATATTTAGGGTCACCAGTCGCTGTCTTAACTGATCACTAAGGCAGCTTTGCTTGCTTCTTACAAAGCAAGAGGTTTGGGGGAGCTTCTTGGCCAGCAACAAAGTTTATGCTCTATGGGATCAGCTGCATCTCTGTAGGTTCCATACCTATCAGCGGCTTTTGACATGAAAGAATGTGGTAACTGGGGAGCAGCCTTCTGAGAATTCAGCTTTGAAAGAATTCAGAGACACTTCCTGGTGTTTTGTTTTTTGTCTTGAGACAGAGTCTCGCTCTGTCACCCAGGCTGGAGTGCAGCGGCGTGATCTCGGCTCACTGCAACCTCCACCTCCCAGGTTCAAGCGATTCTCCTGCCTCAGCCTCCCGAGTAGCTGGGATTACAGGTGTACACCACCATGCCTGGCTAATTTTTGTATTTTTAGTAGAGATGGGGTTTCACCATGTTGGTCAGGCTGATCTTGAACTCCTGACCTCAAGTGATCCACACACCTCAGCCTCCCAAAGTGCTCAGACTACAGGCAGAAGCCTCTGTGCCCAGCTTCAAAGACGCTTTCTTAGCCCACACATTATTAACTCCAGACACAGCAGTGGTGGATACCTCCATTGTGGTTTTCATTTTCTCTTATGTCCATCATGGGCCCACCATCCAGCTGATCCCACAGTGAGCAGGGGCAGCTCTTGCCTCTTCAGCCTCTGGCCACTTCATCTCCATGGTAACTGCCACATGTACTTTTCTAGAAAACACTCTGTTTCAGGCCCCTCTCCGGTGAACTCAGCCTTCTCCAGTTGTACCTCTTGATGATCTTGGAGACCAGCAGTCAAGCTGCTGCTACTCATGCAGGAGACTGTCAGGCTGTGGTGGAGAGCAGGGGTGCTGGAGGAGAAGTTAGAAATCTGTGTGTTCCCTGCCTCTAAGCTGCTCCATCTCAGCTTCTGGAGGAGTTGAGGCACCAAGAAGGGCACTAAGGTTGGTGACTTCGCTGCCCTTGCCCAAGCCTCCAGCAAAATTAACTGGTCCCCTGCTCTGCTGGATCCCAGCCAGCTGTGGTTTTGGTTGTTACTTAACCACACATTGTTTTTCCCCACCTTTTTCATTAGCGGAGTGTTTGTTTGTTTGTTTGTTTGTTTTTTTGAGACAGAGTCACGCCCTTGCCCAGGCTAGAGTGCAGTGGTGCGATCTTGGCTCACTACAACCTTCCAGGTTCAGACAATTCTTGTGCCTCAGCCTCCCACGTAGCTTGGATTACAGACATGCGCCACCACACCCAGCTAATTTTTTGTACTTTTAGTAGAGATGGGTTTTCACCATGTTGGCCAGGCTGGTCTCAAACTCCTGACCTCAAGTGATCCACCCACCTCAGTTCCCAAAGTGCTGGGAGTACAGGCATGAGCCACGGTACCCGGACCTTTAGTGGAGTTCTGATGGGCACGGTAAATGTTATTAATGAAAGAGAAATTCTGTATACTTTAAAAAATCTCTTTAGTAAAAGAATGAAGGGTGGCAGAGATAATATTTGAAAGATTTGTTTCTCATGGAATTAATTTGGCCTTGACATTCAGTATTTGGGAAATGTCTTTAAGAAAACCATTCTCGTTGTAGAAAATCCTTTTTCAAATGCTTGTTATCCCAGGGAGATTAGTTTATACCTTCCGCCTCAGGCAGTCATCTGCTGCTTTAGAGAATGAAATCTACCCTGCCTCTCTATGTTTTGCCTCCTGGGGCTCAATTCAAGTCTGTTCAAGTCTCCCTGGCTGGGGATTCTGTCCTGTGAACAGATACTCAGTTGTAGTGTCATGTGTCTGCATTCACTCATATGCTTGCTTGCTCAGAACATAGCTAGGTCAGCTCTTAAAAATGCATTCAGCAGAAGACTTTAAAATATCAGTTGCTTCATTTGTATCCAAATAGAAAGTGGCAGAGAATTATATATTGTATGCCTTTGTGTAAGTTCATTTAATACTTGAAGCAGTCTTTGTCGCAAAAGAGTGTGCCCTTACCGAGAAAGGGTATGTGAACGGTACATTTATTGTCGGAGAGAGTGGATCGTTTACATCGTGTCTGCACTTTTGTCTAGTTGGGTAGACAGTTCCACACCCGCAGCCCCCTAACTAAAGAAGTCTACATAGACACTGTTTTGTGTCTTGCTACACACTGTTGAATTGTGGCCAACAGAGAATTAAGTATTTGTTAATTGTGGAGCAAAAGATTAATGGTGAAAGAGGAATGATTTAAAACAGCACATGTAATTCTCAGAGAAAGCTGGGACAGTCTCATTGTGAGTTCTATTCCATTCAGATCTTTCCTCACTGGAAATGGATTATGATTAAGCATGACATGCTGGTCTGTCTTGTTCTCAGTTGTTCGGTAAAGACCAGCCTGTCACCAGGAGGAAGTGTTTGTATTGAGCAGAGTTTAATTCAAGAAGAAATTTTTTTTGAGACGAGGTCTTACTCTGTTGGCCAGGCTGCAGTGCAGTGGCACAATCATAGCTCACCTCAGCCTCGAACTCCTGGGCTCAAGCAGTCCTCCTGGCTCAGTCTCATGAGCAGCTGGGACTATAGGAATGCACCCAGCTATTTTTTTTTTTTTTTTTCCTCCTGTGACAGGGTCTATGTTGCTCAAATTCCTGGCCTCAAGAGAAGTCTTTTTTTTTTTTCCTTTTTATTAAATGTATTATCTTTTTAATTTTCTATAGAGACAGTCTCACTATGTTGGCCAGGGTGGTCTCAAACTCCTAGCTTCAAGCAGTCCTCCTGCCTCAGCCCCCGCAAAGTGTTGGGATTACAGGTGTGAGCCACCACACCAGCTGAAAGACTCTTTTTACAATATCAAAATGAACTGGATGTCTAAAGCAGACAGTAAGAAGGACTCTGATAAAGAGGGACTATGATAAAGATCGTGAGAAATGCAGGCATCATGTAGACCATCTTCTTTGGACTGTGAATTTACTGTAAAGTCTGACATATTCAATCATATGCTTTAATATGACATCCCATAGAAAATAGAGGATACTTTTTTTGGTCAGACAACAGAAGCAAAAGGCAGTTATTTAAAATTTCTCAGATTCATTTTATTTCTAAATGGATTAGTGTGAATTTCCAGCCACATAGTGTTTCTTAGCTTCAGTTACCCTGTTGCTGTGAAACACCCAAAATCAGGTGGTAACAAGAGGCTACAAAGGCTAGAACGTGTAACTGCCTGGAGACATCATTTGGAGGATGTGAGAGTTAAAAGGGAACAGAATCAGGCCTATTTTTAATAGCCTGTCTGGTTCATCCATTATTTTGATGGGGATGGTATAAATCTCAGCTGTACTCCGTTTCCAGTAGGTAGGACACGGAAGATGACCAGTTCTCTGGGGTAGTAATTACTACTCAGTGGCTTCCTGAGCAGCTTGATAATGTTCTGCTCCTGTTTTCAGCCTCACTGTGGCCAAAGCTATAATTTGATAATAAGAGATCCTGATTAAATTAAGGAGCCATTTGCTTCTGGATGATGATGTTGATAAAAGGGTTGATGTCCACACTGCCTGCTCGTTCTAAGGTCAAAAAAACAAGTCTTGAGGTAAAAACTGCAACAAGCAAAATAATGGGAAGTAGCTTAGTTTGTGTTTTCGTTTCCTTTGTTGTTGCATCTGGGAAAGTGTTCATTGCAGAAATCGTCACTGGCTCCTTTTGCCTCACATTTGGAGGAGGTGAAATTGGAAGTGTCACATTGGAAAGGTGCCTGCCTGTATAATGAGTCTGTAAGCTGTGAAACTCTTTGTAAATTGGAATCAAGCACTTGGGAGATTTCGGTCACCTAAGCTTGGTTCTCACACACGTGCATGCTTGCATTTGCATGTTTTTTTTTTTAAGACAACAGTTTTTGTTTTATTTGGGTGGTCCTAAGTGACCACTGGTGCAGTGGTTCTTCTGGTGCCCAGACTCGGAGGAGATGGGACTGCCCTCCATGTGTCAGAAACGAAACTACTGTCACTCTAACCCCTTACAGTATTGAGAAAAACACAAGACAAGAAGAGGCTTGAAATACCCCCTAGTGTACCACCTGCTCAGCCCATCTAGGTCTGTGAAACCACAGCTGAGCCGTGTGGGCTGTGGTGGCGAGGGCGGAGGGCGGAGGGCGGGCAGGGTTGCCAGCGCCCCGCCTGGGCTGGGAACGCCTGTGCGCAGCTCCCTGAGAGCTCAGGGACCACGCGGAGGTTGTAATTGGTCTCTAGACCACACCTAGTTGTTGAGTGCCGCTGCTTGAAAATCTCAGTTCTGCCGAGATCGCGGAGTACACACAAGCTACCTTTGGGCACCAGGGCAGAAAGGGAACAGCGGAGCTTCTGGGTGGAAGAGTCTGGAAACTTTGCCAAGTAAGTGAGATGGGAGAGAGGGAAGCCAGTGCCTGGCACTGCGGGGAGTAGCTGGGCAGGGCAGCAGTGGCGGTGCGGTAGGGTTCCTACTGTCTGATGAGCTGGTGTGGGGTTCTTACTGTCTGATGCCGTCTCTGGTGGAAGTTAGCAGCGAGGGGGCAGATGCATAGAGCACGGTAGGGGAGGCGAGCCCAGGATCGGATTGATGCCCACCCACCACCTGGCACCCTGCAGTCCTGGCTGGCCAGGAGACAAGCATGCTGGACCACAAAGCAAAGATCCTCCGACTCTGCTGCTGGCAAGCCTTGGGGCCAGGGAACTCACAGAAGGGCAGGTTTGGGCCCGTGCCTTCCTCCTGCCCAGATGGGTCTCTCTCCCCTTCCCCTTCCAGCCAGGGCCGCAGCTGGGGCTGCAGCTTGAGTGACGGGAAAAGAAAGCTTTACTTTACCAGCCCATTAGCGGCACAAACAGCATTAAAAATGCAGGAGGTGGCGGGAAGAGAGGGCCGGGAGGAAGACTCGTGCAGCAGCGAGGCGCGGGGAAGAGCCGGGTTCTGCCTCCTCAGCCTAGATCAGAGCCGAAGAACGAGGGCAGTCTGGGTTGAGAAGGAGTCTCCAGTGTAACCAAGAAGCGAGCGTCCAGGAGGCTGCTGGGGAGGCTGGTACTGTGGGCTTCCCTAGCCTTCGTTTGCTGTTTCGAGGGCCAGGACCTCGTGTGTTCCCGTCCGCCCCTCTGGACGGCGCCAGCCTCAAAGCTGCCGACCGTCCCGGGGCTCCTGCGCAGCGCGATGCCGGCCTCGTCCACCGTCCACGTGCTGCAGCTGCTGCGGGAGCTGCTCGCCTTCGTGCTCCTCAGCTACACGGTGCTCATCGGGGCGCTGCTGCTGGCCGGCTGGACCACCTACTTCCTGGTGCTGAAGTGACAGCGCCGCCGCCGCGCCCCGCCCCTCCGCTCGCCGGACCCAACTCACCGCGGATCTCCCCTCAAGTCCGGGAGCCGAGGCCCCGCCCACCCCCCAGCGCCGCGGCGCCCGACTCAGCTCTGCGCCCTCAGGCCCTGCGTATGCCCCGCCCCGCGCGGAAGCTCCGGCAGTTGGTTGCCTGGCGCGGCCGTTACGACCGTTGCCCTAAGCCCCGCCCTCTCCCCATCTGCCCTATCCCGACTACTTCCTTGGGTGGGGGCGTGGCCATGGGGCGATGCTCTCTCAGGTGGAGGCCGCGCCCCGCCCCGCATTCACGAAGCTACGTCGCTTCCGGCGTGTGCGTCCGGCGTCCGCCCGCCGCGGGATGGCGGCTCTGAGGAGTTGGCTGTCGCGCAGCGTAACCTCGCTGTTCAGGTACCGCTGCAGCCACGTAGTGGGGCAGAACCAGAGGGAGGGACCGACGTGGATAGCGCTGAGGCACGGCCCACGGCGCTCGCTTTGCTTACATGCTTATCCCTCGTCGGCCGAGCCGCGCCGGGAGATGCCCGAGCGTCTCTCCCGGCTCGGGATGACTGAGGACCGTCCTGCCTCCGCCCCCTGGGTCAAGCCGGGCTTCCTTTCTTTTGAGTTCGTCCATTTTCTAGAAGCGAGCCTCCCAGACCCTAAGCTGCCTTCATGGGGCGTTTCCGCCTCCCGGCCAGCTCGCGTCGGCCCCTCTTAGTCCCTGAGGAGACTTGGAGAGGAGGCGGGACACGGCGTGGGGGAGCCAGGGGAGAGAAGGGAGCGTCTGAGGACGTCCTCCCAGAGGGCGGAAGGGGCCTGGGGAGCTGGCGCGGGCGTCCTCGGCGCGGGGCTTACTCCTCGCGCTGCAGGCTCCTGGGCGTTGGTAACGGGATCGTCAGACACACCTGGTACCCAGGCCAGGGGTGCAGAGCTAAATCCTGCCTGCAGGAGCGTTTATTGTAAAAAGCTTTTTTAAAATTTTTAAATTATTTATTTATATATATTTTTTTGAGACAGAGTTTCGCTCTTGTTACCCAGGCTGGAGTGCAATGGCGCGATCTCGGCTCACCGCAACCTCCGCCTCCTGGGTTCAGGCAATTCTCCTGCCTCAGCCTCCTGAGTAGCTGGGATTACAGGCACGCGCCACCATGCCCAGCTAATTTTTTTGTATTTTTAGTAGAGACGGGGTTTTACCATGTTGACCAGGATGGTCTCGATCTCTTGACCTCGTGATCCACCCGCCTCGGCCTCCCAAAGTGCTGGGATTACAGGCTTGAGCCACCGCGCCCGGCTGTAAAAAGCTTTAAGGCGACATTTTATTTTATTTTTTGAGTCAGGATCTGGCTCTCTCGCCCACGCTGGAGTGCTTGGCCAGATCGCAGCTCACTACAACCTCCGCCTCCCCGGTTCAAGCTTATTCTCCTCTCCTGTCTCAGCCTCCCGAGCAGTTGGGATTACAGGAGCTCCTCGCCATGCCCGGCTGGTTTTTGTAATTTTTAGTAGAGACGAGGTTTGACCATGTTGATCAGGCTGGTCTGGAACTCCTGACTTGAGATGATCCACCCGCCTCGGCCTCCCAAAGTTCTGGGATTACAGGCGTGAGCCATCGTGCCCAGCCTTTATTTTTATTTATTTATTTATTTTTTGCCAGCCATATTGCCCAGTCTGGTCTTGAACTCCAGAGCTCAAGTAATCCTCTTGTCTTGGTCTTTCAAGTGCTAGGATTACAGGCATGAGCCACCACGCCCTACCTGAGGCAACATTTTAAACTGAAGTGTTGTCTGTTGAAAATTTCAAAACCCCTCGCTGGTTTCCTGCTTGTGATGGTTGGCCTGGCTCCCCAGGCCGTCACGCCCCGCTGCCCGCCCCCCCTGCCCACTTGCACTGTGCCCTGTCATCGGGAAGGCTGTCCCACATCCTCATTTAGGTTCCTGCTTGGCCCGAGTTTGAGTTTTATAGCCCCTGCAAATAAATCCAAGAGCCTGTTACAGATTGGCAGCTGTGCCTTATGAAATATGACTTCTATTTCCAGGTACAGACAGTGTGTTCCTGTCGTGGCTAACTTTAAGAAGCGTTGTTTCTCAGAATTGATAAGGCCATGGCACAAAACGGTGGCAGTTGGCTTTGGAGTAACCCTGTGTGCGGTTCCTATGGCACAGGTAAAGTACTGCCCTGTGCAGTGTTTCTTATCTTAGTGTACCGTGTTCTCTTGAAGTCTCAAGTGGGCAGTGAAGCATCAGACAAGCTACCATTGTTTTTACCCAGTGCGCCTATCCCTTCCCCCACATGATGATATACTTTGTACGACACCAGGATCTTTTCACAGTTGAGCAGATGTATTAATATTCTCATTTTGATTGTCTCATTTGGTAGTGTTACATTTTTCTTTTTGGTACCACAAAGAAAAATTAGTACTGGGACAAAGGATCTCTCAGCAAAGCAGTTCTTTTTACTTCGTCCAGAAAGGGTACTCCTGTTTGCTAATGACAATAGATTGCTACTTCTTGCATGATGACTAGTAAGGGTACCCTTCCTCTAGTCCAGGAAGTAAAAATTGCGTTGCTAAACGATCCTTTGTCTTGGTGCTGATTTTTATTTGTGGCACCAAGCATCTATTTCCAACAGGTAGGAACAGCACATCAAATTGTATAAAGGGGATAGAGAGAAGTAAGAGGTAGGCTAGGCATGGTGGTCATGTCTGTAATCCCAGCACTTTGGGAGGCGGAGGAGGGTGGATAACGACGTCAGGAGATTAAGACCATCCTGGATAACATGGTGAAATCCCATCTCTACTAAAAGTACAAAAAATTAGCCGGGTATGGTGGCACACGCCTGTAGTCCCAGCTACTCGGGAGGCTGAGGCAGGAGAATCGCTTGAACCCGGGAGGCAGAGATTGCAATGAGCCGAGATCTTGCCACTGCACTCCAGCCTGGGTAACAGTAAGACTCTGTCTCAAAAAAAAAAAAAAAGAGAGAGAGAGAGAGAGAAATAAGAGGATATTACAGTCTGTCAACAAAATAGTCTTTAACAAAAATTTATTGAGCAACTTTTATGTGCCAGGTACTGAGAATGTAAGAATGAATAACAAAAAATTCTTGCTCTCACAAAATGCTTTGTGGAGATGAAAGAGGAGCAAATAAGTAAATATAAAATTATCAGCTGGTAATACATGGTAGGAAGAAAACAGGGCCAGGCACAGTGGCTGATGCCCAGTGCTTTAGGAGGCCGAGGTGGGAGGATGGCTTGAACCCAGGAGTTTGAGACCCAGCCTGGTCAACATAGGGAGACTTTGTCTCTTCAAAAAAAAAATTAGCCAGGTGTGGTGGCCCATACCTGTAATCCCAACTACTCAGGAGGCTAAGGCAGGAGGATGATTGCTTGAGCCCAGAAGTTTGAGGCTGCAGTGAGCTGTGATCTCACCACTGCTGTCTAGCCTGGGCACCAGGGCAAGATCCTTTCTCAAAAAAAAAAAAAAAAAAAAAGAGAAAACAAAACAAATAGGGTAAGTGAATAGGCAATACTGGGAGGGGGTTGTTTTGTTTTAGATAAAGGTAGTCAAGAAGAGCTGCTCTGAATGTAGAGTAGAGAAGTAGAGATCTGAATTCTGAAAAAGTAAGCCATTATACTGTCTGGTGGGGAGAAGAGCTTTCCAGGCAGAAGGAACTCAGAAGAGCAGAGACCTAAAAGCAGAAGTATGCCTCTTACGTTTGAGGAGCAAGGAGACTAATGTGGATGGAGTGGAATGGGAGAAACAGTAATGAAGCCAGAGAGTTAACTGATAATCAGATTGTGTGCTTTATAGTTTGTGGGCCATTGTAAGGCTTTTAGTTTTATTCTGAAAAAGAAGCCACAGGAATTTTTTTTTCTTTTTTTTTTTTGAGACAGAGTCTCTCACTCTGTTGTCAGGCTGCAGTGCAATGGCACAATCTTGGCTCACTCAACCTCTGCCTCCCGGGTTCAAACGATTCTCCTGCCTCAGCCTCCTGAGTAGCTGGGATTACAGGAATGTGCCACTATGTCTGGCTAAATTTGTATTTTTAGTAGAGATGGGGTTTCTCCATGTTCGTCAGGCTGGTCTTGAACTCCTGACCTCAGGTGATCCGCCCACCTCGGCCTTACAAAGTACTGGGATTACGGGCATGAGCCACCACACCTGGCCTAAATTTTTTAAAAGTTTTAAAAAGTTGCTGTGTGGAACTAGGAAGACTAATAGAAGGATCTTGCCATATATAGGCGTGAAATGATAGTGGCTTGGACCAGGCAAGCAGGAGAGGTGAGGGGAATTTAGCTGAACGTAGCCAGCAGGAGTTGCTGATGGATTGGATGTGGGATGTATTCTCTAGATTAGGGGTCCCCAACCCCTGGGCTAGTACTGGTCTGTGGCCTGTGAGGAAGCAGGCTGCACAGCAGGTGGTGAGTGGCAGGCAGGCGAGCATTACCGCCTGGGCTCCGCCTCTGGTCAGATCAGCAGTGGCATTAGATTCTCATAAGAGCATGAACCCTTTTGTGAACTATACATGCGAGGGACCTAGGTCGTGTGCTCCTTATGAGAATCTAATGCCTGATGATCTGAGGTGGAACAGTTTCACCTCATCCTCCCCCACCCAGTCCATGGAAAAATTGTCTTCTGCAAAACTGGTCCCTGGTGCCACAAAGGTTGAGGGCCACTGCTTTAGATTCCAAGATTTATTTATTTTTATTTATGTATTTTGAGGCGAAGTTGTGCTCTTATGGCCCAGGTTGGAGTGCAATAGCACAATCTCAGCTCACTGCAGCCTCTGCCACCTGGGTTCAAATGATTCTCCCGCCTCAGCCTCTGGAGTAGCGGGGATTATGGGTATGTGCCACCACATCTGACTAATTTTGTATTTTTAGTAGAGACGGGGTTTCTCCATGTTGGTCAGGCTGGTCTCAAACTCTCGACCTCAGGTGATTCACCTGCCTCAGCCCCCCAAAGTGCTGGGATTATAGGCGTGAGCCACTGTGCCTGGCCGATTCCAAGATTTTTTTAAAGACCTTAGCAACTGAATGCATGGAGTAGACATTTAGTAGGATGGAGGGGAGTGAGTTTTGAAAGGGGAAAAAAAAAATCAATTCAGTTTTGGAAATGTCATTTCCAAGATGTCTAAGAAACATCTAGGTAGAGCTGTCAATTAAGTAGTTGATTAAAAAAATGGCACTTTGGTTGGGTGCGGTGGATCATGCCTGAAATCCCAGCACTTTGGGAGGCCGAGGCAAGCGGATCATGAGGTTAGGAGATCAAGACCATGCTGGCTAACATGGTGAAACCCCATCTCTACTACTACTAATAATAATAAATAGCTGGGCATGGTGTACACCTGTAGTCCCAGCTACTTGGTAGGCTGAGGCAGGAGAATTACTTGAACCCAGGAGGCAGAGATTGCAGTGAGCCGAAATCACACCACTGTACTACAGCCTGGGTGCAGTGCGAGACACCATCTCAAAAAAAAAAAAAGGCCGGGCGCGGTGGCTCAAGCCTGTAATCCCAGCACTTTGGGAGGCCGAGGCGGGTGGATCACGAGGTCGAGAGATCGAGACCATCCTGGTCAACATGGTGGAACCCCATCTCTACTAAAAATGCAAAAAATTAGCTGGGCATAGTGGCTCGTGCTTTTATTCCCAGCTACTCAGGAGGCTGAGGCAGGAGAATTGCCTGAACCCAGGAGGCGGAGGTTGCGGTGAACCGAGATCGCGCCATTGCACTCCAGCCTGGGTAACAAGAGCGAAACTCCGCCTCAAAGAAAAAAAAAAAAAATGGCACTTCATTCGGGTGCAGTGGCTCACGCCTGTAATCCCAGCACTTTGGGAGGCCAAGGTGGGTGGATTGCCTGAGCTCAGGAGTTCAAGACCAGCCTGGGCAACACAGTGAAACCCTGTCTCTGTTTAGGAAAAAAAAAAAAAAAATACAAAAAATTAGCCAGGTGTGGCGGCATGCACCTGTAGTCCCACCTCCTTGGGAGGCTGAGGCAAGAGAATTGCTCGAACCTGGGAGGCAGAGGTTGCAGTGAGCCAAGATTGCACCACTGCACTCCAGCCTGGGCGACAGACAGAGCGAGACTCTGTCTCAAAAAAAAAAAGGGGGTGGGGTGGGGGGCGGCATTTCATTTTAAAAATTGTAGCTTAAATGGTTTATGGTAAGAACTAGGTAGGAAACCAGCAAGCTCCACTTCAGCAAAATATTCCTGCTACTGATGTGTGTGTTCATCACAAAAGCAAGATTAATTCCATGTATCACAGGTATTTTCAGCATCTTCTGAGGCTCACTCATGAGCCCTTGTCTTACTGTACTTCACTTCAGTTGTCATCCTTGCATGCTGATGAATCTATAGCCCTAAAACAACGCTCACTGGAATACCAGGCCATTTTCGGCCACAAATGGGACAACATTTTTTCATTCAAAAGATTTTTTTTTTAAGATTTGTCCATTCTCAGTTATTATATTACTTCCTAAGTCCCACTTACCTCAGTTCTGGGCCACATGACTGGGTCCTCTAGTCATTTAGTATAGCAATCCCACTTCCATTCTTTAAAACCCCTCAGTGGTCAGCTAGGCATGATGGCTCAGTCTTGTGATCCCAGTACTTTTGGAGGCTGAGCGGGAGGATCACCGTAGGCCAAGAGTTTGACACCAGCCTGGGCAACATAGCGAAACCTTCCCTCTACAAAAAACAGCCAGGTGTAGTGGCATGTGTCTGTAGTCCTAGCTACCTGGGAGGTGGGAGGATCATTTGAGCCCAGGAGTTCAAGGCTGCAGTCAGCTGGGATCACAACACTGCACTCCATCCTGAGTGACAGAATGAGAAATGAAAAACTTAGAATGGCTCTCCATGAGGTGTTCAGAACTAAAATCCAGCCAAGTCGCCCTGCACTCCAAAGCCCTGACGAGTCTCATCTGTCTTGTGCCATTGCTCCAACCAGTCTAGGTCCCTGGACATCCCCTGCAACAAATGAATTCTTTTCCTCATTGTTTCCTATTATCCAGGATGCCTGGCCATTCTGATTCTAGGAGTCTTTAAGTCTCACCTCTGTTTAAAACCCTTCCTTATTCCTGTCCAACAACTGTCTCCTTTCCTGCCACTTAATATTTTGTATTTTAATATTTTATGATAATCCTATGGCACTCTCCTGAGTCAGCAAAGCATAATGGGAAGGGTACAGACTTTGGGGTGAGATTTGGTTTGAGGTCTAGATGTGACTTTTTAGAAAAGTTACATAACTGTTCTGAGCTTCCATGTTGTTGCTTGTAGAAAAGAAGTGATAATAACTGGACTGTTGTGAGAAACAAGTGAAAACACATTATAAAATATAGTACATTATAAAGACTTATCAGAACATTAAGACAAAATTAGCTTCTTGTGAGCAGAGATGTCATTCTTCCCTTTGTACTTGATTGAATGAAATATAAAGTTCTTGATTTGTTCATATCAAAAATATTTATTGACTGATGCTTTCAACATGCAGTGATTCTGAGTGTTTGTACTCTGAATATCAAAAACAAGACAGAACATGGTGTATTTTTTTTTTTTTTTTTTTTTTTTTTTTGAGATGGAATTTCACTCGTCACCCAGGCTGGAGTGCAATAATGCGATCTTGGCTCACTGCAACCTCCACCTCCTGGGTTCAAGCAATTCTCCTGCCTCAGCCTCCCAAGTGGCTGGGATCACAGGCGCCTACCACCACGCCAGCTAATTTTTATATTTTTAGTAGAGATGAAGTTTCACCATGTTGGCCAGGCTGGTCTCAAACTCCTGACCTCAGGTTATCCTCTTGCCTCTGCCTCCCAAACTGCAGAGATTACAGGCATGAGCCACCACACCCAGCTGAGTGACTGATTTCTTTTTTGGTTCTGATACAAGAAGTGCTTCGCTGAGGAGGAAAAAGGCAGAGTCATGGATGATGTGTCATTACAGTTGCCAGTATTTAGTCAAGGTAGCCACAGGTGATGATTATATTGGTCTTTTCTTTTTTAAAAGAGCTGAGGTCAGGTCGGGCTCAGTGGCTTACGCCTGTAATCCCAGCACTTACGGACGCTGAGGTGGGTATATCACTTGAGATCAGGAGTTCAAGACCAGCCTGGGCAACATGGCAAAACCTCATCTCTACTAAATATACAAAAAAATTAGCGAAGTGTGGTGGCAGGTGCCTGTAATTCCAACCACTTGGGAGGCTGAAGCAAGAGAACTGCTTGAGCCTGGGAGGCAGAGGTTGCAATGAGTCAAGATTTAGCCACTGCATTCCAGCCTGGGCGACAGAGTGAGACTCTGTCTCAAAAAAAAATCAAATAAAATAGCTGAGGTCCCCCCATCAACACCCTACTGCTTCATTCTGCTCAGAATTGCCTTCCCTGTCCACTTAGACTCAGCTTAATCCTCATCAAATTTGTGAAGCCTTTTCTAAGCCATTATCACTCTAAGTAGAACCGATTGCTCCCTTCTGCATGCCCCCACTGTAGCTCATACGTACTCCTGCCACTGCTTCCATGATACATGATTGTGTTCATTTTTCTAGTTCTGTTAGCCCGTCATCTTCCTCTCTCTGCCTCTGCACCTGTGTTGGGGGGCAGAGAATGTCTTATTGAGACTTTGTGTCTCAAGTATCTAACACTGTTAATGAATTGTAATCTTATGAATCTGTTGGTTATAATCAATAGCGTGTGTGTGTGTGTGTGTGTGTGTGTGTGTGTGTGTGTGTGTTTTGAGAGTCTTGCTCCGTCGCCCATGCCGGAGTGCAGTGGTGTGATCTTGTCTCACTGCAACCTCCGCCTCCCGGGTTCAAGCAGTTCTCCTGCCTCAGCCTCCCAAGTAACTGGGATTACAGGCACACACCACTACCACTCGACTAATTTTTGTATTTTTTAGTATGGATGGGGTTTTGCCATGTTGGCTAGGCTGGTCTCAAACTCCTGACCTCAAGTGATCTGGCCCCCACCCTCGGCCTCCCAAATGCTGAGATTACAGGCGTGAGCCACCATGTCTAGCCCCATTTTATTTTATATAGAAAGAAATAATTTGCTTTTTGGAGCAGAGAATGAAAGTCAGTAGAAAATATACTCTGGAATTACTTCCCTATATTGCTTAAATTGCCTAAATAAGGCCTTAAAAAATGTAACTCCCACAGGGCGCGGTGGCTCACGCCTGTAATGCCAGCACTTCGGGAGGCCGAGGCGGGTGGATCACGAGGTCAAGAGATCGAGACAATCCTGGTCAGCATGGTGAAACCCCATCTCTACTAAAAATACAAAAAATTAGCTGGGTATGGTGGTGCATGCCTGCAATCCCAGCTACTCAGGAGGCTGAGGCAGGAGAATTGCCTGAACCCAGGAGGCGGAGGTTGCGATGAGCCGAGATCACGCCATTGCATTCCAGCCTGGGTAACAAGAGCAAAACTCCGTCTCAAAAAAAAAAAAAAAATGTAACTCCCACAAATATAGTGCAGTTTCAGCTTAAAGCACTAAGCAGCATGACGTTTTTTTTTTTTTTTAACTTGCCTGTTGGTGAAAAAGTTCTCAGTTTGAGCTCTAGAGGTCTAGTGACAATGTTTGTATCTTTCAGAAATCGGAGCCTCATTCCCTTAGTAATGAAGCATTGATGAGGAGGGCGGTGTCTTTGGTAACAGATAGCACCTCTACCTTTCTCTCTCAGACCACATATGCGTTGATTGAAGCTATTACTGACTATACTAAGGTATGTCTCCTCTTGTTAACTCTTGCTCTTCTAAACAATGGTTTAGCAAATAATGACTCAAAACCAAATTGTCTGATGCCCATGTTGGTATTTTATTGGAACACAGCCTGGCCTATTTATTTATGTATTGTCAATAACTGTTTTTGAGAGTTTGAGTAGTTTCAACAGAGGCTATAACAACCACAAAGCCTAAAATATTTACTGTCTGGCCCTTCACAAAGAAAGTTTGCTGACCCCTGATTTAAATCACTGGTTTTTAGACTTTTTCCAGGAACCTTTTTTTTTTTTTTTTTTTTTACAGAAAAGTCTTAAATATGGCAGCTTAGAATATAAAACAGGAGTCAAGCTGATGTGGTTCAGTTACAGATAAAGGGGTCCATGGTCTATCAACAGAGGCGTCTCTGTAAGGATTATTTAAAAACCACTGATCTAAACTAGTATGGGCCAGGCATGGTGGCTCACGTCTGTAATCCCAGCACTTTGCGGTGCCAAGGTGGGAGGATCACATGGGGCCAGGACTTCAAGACCAGCCCAGTCAACATAGTGAGCCCCGTCTCTACCAAAAAAAAATTTTTAACTTAGCCAGGCATGGTGTATTGTGTGCCTTTATTCCCACTTACTCCAGAGGCTGAGGTAGGAGATCACTTGGGTCCAGGAGTTTGAGGTACAGTGAACTCCGATCATGCCACTACACTTCAGTCTGGGTGATGTTGCACCCTGTTTGTAAAAAATAATTTTTTTTTTTTTTTTTTAGGCGGAGTTTCGCTCTTGTTACCCAGGCTGGAGTGCAATGGCGTGATCTCGGCTCACTGCAACCTCCGCCTCCTGGGTTCAGGCAATTCTCCTGCCTCGGCCTCCTGAGTAGCTGGGATTACAGGCACACACCACCATGCCCAGCTAATTTTTTGTATTTTTAGTAGAGATGGGATTTCACCATGTTGACCAGGATGATCTCGATCTCTCGACCTTGTGATCCACCTGCCTTGGCCTCCCAAAGTGCTGGGATTACAGGCTTGAGCCACCACGCCCGGCCAAAAAAATAACATTTTTAAAGAGTATATGGATGCTGGGCATAGTGGCTCACACCTGTATTCCCAGCACTTTGGGAGGCCAGGACGGGTGGATCACCTGAGGTCTGGAGTTTGAGACCAACCTAGCCAAACTGGTGAAACCCTGTCTCTACTAAAAATACAAAATTGGCCAGGTGTTGTGGCACGTGCATGTAATCCCAGCTACTTGTGAGGCTGACACAGGAGAATCACTTGAACCCAAGAGGTGGAGGCTACAGTGAGCCGAGATCGTGCCACTGCACTCCAGCCTGGGTGAGACAGAGACTCTGTCTTAAAAAAAAAAAAAAAAAAGAAAGTAGCGAATCAAAATTATTGAAGTCTCATTTTTTGCATTTATTTTACATATATTTTCTAGTAGCTGTTTTTCTGAGGCTTTAGAGTTTTCCCTTGCATTGTATTCTCTGTGTCTGAATTGTTGACAAGCTTTTAAAAACACAGAAGTTTACAGATAGAAATATTGATGTCCTGGCCGGGCGCGGTGGCTCAAGCCTATAATCCCAGCACTTTGGGAGGCCGAGGCGGGTGGATCACAAGGTCAAGAGATCGAGACCATCCTGGTCAACATGGTGAAACCCCGTCTCTACTAAAAATACAAAAAAAATAGCTGGGCATGGTGGTGCGTGCCTGTAATCCCAGCTACTCAGGAGGCTGAGGCAGGAGAATTGCCTGAACCCAGGAGGCGGAGGTTGCGGTGAGCCGAGATTGCGCCATTGCACTCCAGCCTGGGTAACAAGAGCGAAACTCCGTCTCAAAAAAAAAAAAAAAAAATATTGATGTCCTGGAGTGATAACTTTACTTCATAATAGTGCAGTTTTTTAGTGAGGCCGTAGTATGAAAGAGCCAGTTTGCTATAATGGGACTTAATTTCCTTCAGGTGGAAATCTCTCTATTCCTTCTAATATGTCTCACTTATTTTACTCAGACTTATTCTATATTTGCAGGCTGTTTATACCTTAGTTTCTCTTTACCGACAATATACAAGTTTACTTGGGAAAATGAATTCACAGGAGGAAGATGAAGTGTGGCAGGTGATCATAGGAGCCAGAGTTGAGGTAAGCAAAAAGTTATAGGCATTTCTGTGTTAGTGCACCTACCTCAGGTGGTATCTAAATTATTAAGTCGAATATAATCAGTGACTGTTCTTTAAATCTACTACTTTAAGTCCATTTAAATGGGCTATACATACTCATGCTGTATGAAGCACTTTGCTTGTTTTATATAGATGACTTCAAAACAACAAGAATACTTGAAGCTGGAAACCACTTGGATGACTGCAGTTGGTCTTTCAGAGATGGCAGCAGAAGCTGCATATCAAACTGGTAGGTTAAAGCTTTGTGTTGGTTTTATTTAACTAGGGAGGTGCCATTTGAGTTTTCATCTGGTTTTCTAAAATGAGGGCTTTATATTAGATGGTCTCTGTGGCTCTAACTTTGAGAAATTTTCTCCATTTTCTGTATATTAACCAACATTTTATTTCCACAATAGAAAAAATGAGCATATCCCTGCAGACCAGACCAGTAGAAGCTCGGTTGTCAGTATCTTCAAAATGAAAAATGATCAAACTATTACCATTGGAAAATTGGATTGCTTCTAAATAGTTTGAGCTTTTTTTTAGCAATACAATTTTTTAACAGTTAATCATAGAATTACACAGTTGGATGAGACCTGAGGTCATTAGTCTGTATGAATTAATCATAGAATTACACAGTTGGGGCCGGGCGCGGTGGCTCAAGCCTGTAATCCCAGCACTTTGGGAGGCCGAGGCGGGTGGATCACGAGGTTAAGAGGTCGAGACCATCCTGGTCAACATGGTGAAACCCCGTCTCTACTAAAAATACAAAAAATTAGCTGGGCATGGTGGCACGTGCCTGTAATCCCAGCTACTCGGAAGGCTGAGACAGGAGAATTGCCTGAACCCAGGAGGCGGAGGTCGCGGTGAGCCAAGATCGCGCCATTGCACTCCAGCCTGGGTAACAAGAGCAAAACTCCGTCGCCAAAAAAAAAAAAAAAAAAAAAAAAAAGAATTACACAGTTGGGTGAGACCTGAGATCATTAGTCTGTGTGAACCTTTTTGTACAGGTAGAGAAAATGAGACCTGGAATCATAGTGGCAAAACCAGGACAAATTATTATGTGTCTGTTTCAGGCTTTGTGGTAAGCATTTCATAGGCACTTTTTATATATGAAGAAACTAGAGGGCAGATAGTCCAAATAATGCACCTAAGATGACATGGTATGGTGAGTAAGCAGCCAAACTGAGATTAAGCTGAGTAGGTTTTTTGTTTTGTTTTGTTTTTTTTAATAGTGATGATGGGGTTTTACCATGTTGCCCAGGCTAATCTCAAACTCCTAGGCTCAAGCACTCTACCTGCCTTGGCCTCCCAAAATGCTGGGATTATAGGCGTGAGCCACCTAGCCAAGTGGGTCGAATTCTGAAGCCTTTCCTTCTCCTAGCAGCCAGTGCCCCAAGGTGCCCATCATAGAACATCTTATCTGATTGGTTCCAAACTAGGTATGCTCACAGAATTTTTTTTTTTTTTTTTTTTTTTTGAGACGGAATTTCACTCTTGGCACTCAGGGTGCATGCAGTGGCACGTTCTCAGCTCACTGCAACTTCTGTCTCTCTGGTTCAAGCAGTTCTCCTGCCTCAGCTTCCCAGTCGCAAGCATGCACCACCATGCCTGGCTAATTTTTGTATTTTTAGTAGATACATGGTTTTGCCATGTTGGCCAGGCTGGTCTCACTAAACTCCTCACCTTAGGTAATACACCGATCTCAGGTAATGCACCCACCTTGGCCTCCCAAAGTGCTGGGATTATAGGCATGAGCCACCACACTGTTTGAGCCAGCTCACAGAACTTATATCCTAGTACTAGCTCTTATTAAGAAACTGGTGGCCAAGGTAGTGGCTTATGCCTGTGATCCCAGCACTTTGGGAAGCCGAGGTGGGCTGATCACTTGAGGTCAGGAGTTCAAGACTAGCCTGGCCAATATGGCAAAGCCCAGTCCCTACTAAAAATACAAAAATTGGCCGGGCGCAGTGGCTCAAGCCTGTAATCCCAGCACTTTGGGAGGCCGAGGCGGGTGGATCACGAGGTCGAGAGATCGAGACCATTCTGGTCAACATGGTGAAACCCCGTCTCTACTAAAAATACAAAAAATTAGCTGGGCATGGTGGCACGTGCCTGTAATCCCAGCTACTCAGGAGGCTGAGGCAGGAGAATTGCCTGAACCCAGGAGGCAGAGGTTGCGGTGAGCCGAGATCGCGCCATTGCACTCCAGCCTGGGTAACAAGCGCGAAACTCCGTCTCAAAAAAAAAAAAAAAAATTAGTGGGGTGTAGTGGCACACACCTGTGCAGGAGAATCGCTTGAATCCAGGAGGTGGAGGCTGCAGTGAGCAGAGATGGCGCCACTGCACTCAAGCCTTGGTGACAGAATGAGACTCTGTCTCAAGAAAAAAAAAAAAGAAAAAAGCTGATAGGGGTCGGCCACAGGGGCTTACGCCTGTCTTTGGGAGGCTGAGGTGGGCAGATTGATGGAGCCTGACACGTGCCTCTAGTCCCAGCTACTCTGGAGGCTGAGGGGTGGGAGGATTGCTTGAGCCCAGGAGTTCAAGGCTGCAGTGAGCTATGATCATGCCTCTGCACTCCATCCTGGGCAAAAGAGTGAGACCCTTTCTCTTAAAAAAAAAAAAAAAATACAATTTGGCCGGGCGCGGTGGCTCAAGCCTATAATTCCAGCACTTTGGGAGGCCGAGGCGGGTGGATCACGAGGTCAAGAGATCGAGACCATCCTGGTCAACATGGTGAAACCCCGTCTCTACTAAAAATACAAAAACTAGCTGGGCATGGTGGTGCGTGCCTATAATCCCAGCTACTCAGGAGGCTGAGGCAGGAGAATTGCCTGAACCCAGGAGGCAGAGGTTGCGGTGAGCCGAGATCGCGCCATTGCACTCCAGCCTGGGCAATAAGAGTGAGACTCCACCTCAAAAAAAAAAAAAACGAAGTTATATTAAAACATACTCTTGTTTTCTGTTGTCAGGATTAGCAGACTGTGGTCTCAAGCATCAAATCTTAATGATATAAAGGGCTGGGTATGGTGGCTTGTGCCTGTAATCCCAGTTACTTACTTGGGAGGCTGAGGCAGGAGGATCACTTGAGCCTGGAAGGCAGAGGTTGCAGTGAGGTGAGATCACATCACACCATTGTACTCCAGCCTGGGCAACAGAGTGAGACCCTATCTCAAAAAAACAAAGGATTAGGCTGGGCGCGGTGGCTCAAGCCTGTAATCCCAGCACTTTGGGAGGCCGAGGCGGGTGGATCACGAGGTCAAGAGATCGAGACTATCTTGGTCAACATGATGAAACCCTGTCTCTACTAAAAATACAAAAAATTAGCTGGGCATGGTGGCGCGTGCCTGTAATCCCGGCTACTCAGGAGGCTGAGGCAGGAGAATTGCCTGAACCTAGGAGGCGGAGGTTGCGGTAAGCCGAGATCGTGCCATTGCACTCCAGCCTGGGTAACAAGAGTGAAACTCCATCTCAAAAAATAAAAAAGGGTAAATGTCCCATCATCATACTGAAAAAACAAAAAATATATATATATATTTTTTACTTTAAGAGACACGGTCTCAGCTGGGCACGGTGGCTCAAGCCTGTAATCCCAGCATTTTGGGAGGCCGAGGCAGGTGGATCACGAGGTCAAGAGATCGAGACCATCCTGGTCAACAGGGTGAAACCCCGTCTCTACTAAAAATACAAAAAATTAGCTGGGCATGGTAGCACGTGCCTGTAATCCCAGCTACTCAGGAGGCTGAGGCAGGAGAATTGCTTGAACCCAGGAGGCGGAGGTTGCGGTGAGCCGAGATGGCGCCATTGCACTCCAGCCTGGGTAACAAGAGTGAAACTCCGTCTCAAAGAAAAAGAAAAAAAGAGAGAGACAGGGTCTATCTTGCCGAGGCTGGAGTGAAGTGGGTATTCACAGGTGCGATCCCACTACTGATCAGTACAGGAGTTTTGACCTGCTCCATTTCCGACCTGGGCTGGTGGGCTGGTTCACCCCTCCTTAGGCAACCTGGTGGTCCCCTGCTCCTGGGAGATTAACGTATTGATGCCGAACTTAGTGCAGACACCCAACTGGCATAGCACACTACAGGCCAGAACTCCTGGGCTCAAGTGATCCTCCAGCTTCAGACTCCCAAGTAGCTGGGACTACAGGCACATGCCACCACACCTGGCTTTTTTTTTGGAAACAGAGTGTCACTCTGTCCCCCTCACTGCAACTTCCACCTCCCTGGTTCAAGCAATTCTCTTTCTTGCCTCAGCCTCCTAAGCAGCTGACATTACAGGCGCCTGCCACCATACCTGGATAATTTTTGTATTTTTAGTAGAGATGGGGTTTCACCATGTTGGCCAGGCTAGTCTGGAACTCCTAATCTCAAGTGATCTGCCTGCCTCGGCCTCCCAAAGTGCTGGGACTACAGACGTGAGCCACCACGCTTGGCCCAGAAAAAGAATTATTAGTGATCCCGAGGGATCGGAGATTCAGAACAAAGAATGAAACAACGGAAGTGTGGAAACAACAGAAGCATTATAGTCGTGCCACACAAAAATGGCAGTGGATTCTCAGGTGCAGTGAACAGGAGGATGTGCTTACATCTAGAAGGAGAAAAGAGGGAGAGGATATGTAAGCATCATCTGAAAAAAAGTAGACATTTTCCTAGAACTCATCGAAAGGGGTAACAAAGTTGTAACAGGATTTTTGTTTTTTTGAGACAAGGTCTTAACTGTGTCACCAGGCTGGAATAAAATGGCACAGTCACGGCTCACTGCTTACTACAGCCTCAACCTGTGGGCTCAAGCAGTCCTACCACCTCAGCCTCCCAAGTACCTGGGATTACAGGTGTACTTTGTGTTTTTGGTAGAGAGTATGTTTTGCCGTGTTGCCCAGGGCTGGTCTTGAACTCCTGAGCTCAAGTGATCCATCTGCCTTGGCCTCTAAAACTGCTGGGATTACAGACATGAGACACTGTGCATGGCCTTATTTATTTTATTTTATTTTTTTGAGATGGAGTCTCACTCTGTCATCCAGGCTGGAGTGCCATTGGCACAGTCTCAGATCACTGCAACCTCTGCCTTTCCCAGATTCAAGCGATTCTCCTGCATCAGCCTCCTGAGTAGCTGGAACTACAGTCGTGTGCCACCACGCCTGGCTAATTTTTTGCATTTTTAGTAGAAACAGGGTTTCACCTTGTCTTGATCTCCTGACCTTGGTCTTGATCTCCTGACCTTGTGACTCACCTGGCTCGTCCTCTCAAAGTGCTGAGATTACAGGCTTGGCCACCATGCCCAGCTAATTTCACTTTTTTAACAAAAATTCTGGTCCAGGTGTAGTGACTCATACCTGTAATCCCAGCACTTTGGGCGTGGGATTAGTTGAACTCAGGAGTTTGAGACCAGCCTTAACATGGTGAAACCCGGTCTCTATAAAAAAAATTAGCCAGGCATGATGGTGGGCATCTGTAGTCCCAGCTACTCCGGAGGCTGAGGTGAGAGGATCACTTGGGCCCTGGAGGTCAAGGCTTCGGTGAGCCATGATTGGGCTACTGCACTATAGCCTGGTTGACAAAGCAAGACCCTGTCTTATAAACAAAATAAACAATAAACATTAACAGCATAACAAAAAGATTCAGAACAAAATCCCAAAAACTAGGAAAAAAAGAGATTACTTACAAAGGAAGTAGAATCAAACATCAGGCATCTTCTCAGCAACACTAGAGGTGACAATAAATCAATAACCCAGCATTTTTATATACAGCCAACTACCATCAAAATGTGAGAATAAAAGATACCTTCTGACATAGACTCAAAGTACCACCTGCATACACTTTTTGGAAGAACTATGAAGAAGGAAAAATGAGTTTTGAAAGAAGTTACTGAGATTTTTTTCCAGAAGTTCTGAGTGTAAAACAGGTTTTTAAATTAAATTTGGGAAAGTGAAACATGCTAAGCACATTGACAACATTAGACGTTGTTAAACACTGCAAAGAGAATTAGTGGGAGGAAACTTGATAGATCCAATTGAGGCAGGAAAGGTTTAAAGAAATAAAACCTGTTAATTAGAAAATACAAAATTGGGCCGGGCGCGGTGGCTCAAGCCTGTAATCCCAGCACTTTGGGAGGCCGAGGCAGGTGGATCATGAGGTCAAGAGATCGAGACCATCCTGGTCAACATGGTGAAACCCCGTCTCTACTAAAAATACAAAAAGTTAGCTGGGCATGGTGGTGCGTGCCTGTAATCCCAGCTACTCAGGAGGCTGAGACAGGAGAATTGCCTGAACCCAGGAGGCAGAGGTTGCGGTGAACCGAGATCGCACCATTGCACTCCAGCCTGGGTAACAAGAGCGAAACTCCGTCTCAAAAAAAAAAAAAAGAAAATACAAAATTGGGCTGGGCTCGGTGGCTCACCTCTGTAATCCCAGCATTTTGGGAGATCACGGCAGGCAGATCACCTTAGGTCAGGAGTTCGAGACCAGCCTGGCTAACATGTCGAAACCCCATCTCTAATTTAAAAAAAAAAAAGAAAATACAAAATTATAGGAATAATTTCAAACATCAGTGATTGCAATAATACACTTATTAAATGATACTTTTATATTGTATTCCAAAAAAATCTAGCTAAAATTAGCTAAATCAGAGGAAAGATTCAAGATAAAAAGCAATAAATAGGACAGAGAGCCCAGGCACGGTGGCTCACACCTGTAATCCAAGCACTTTGGGAGGTCAAGGAGAGTGGATCACGAGGTCAAGAGATCAAGACCATCCTGGTCAACATGGTGAAACCGTGTCTCTACTAAAAATATAAAAATTAGCTGGGCATGGTGGCACATGAGGTCAAGAGATTGAGACCATCCTGGTCAATATGGTGAAACCCCGTCTCTACTAAAAATATAAAAATTAGCCGGGCATGGTGGCACACGACTCAGGAGGCTGAGGCAGGAGAATTGCTTGAACCCAGGAGGCAGAGGTTGCAGTGAGTGAAGATCACGCCATTGCACTCCAGCCTGGGTAACAAAAGCAAAACTCCATCTCAAAAAAAAAAAAAAAAAAATACAGAATTACCTGGGCATGGTGGTGCATTCCTGTAATCCCAGCTACTTGGGAGGCTGAGGCTGAACCCGGGAGGCAGAGGTTGCCATGTGCCGAGATTGCACCATTGCACTCCAGCCTGAGCAACTCTGTCTCAAAAAAAAAAAGGACAGAACAATTCATTAAGACATTATCAATCATGAAACATGTACATAAGGCAAAAATTGACAGAATTACAAGGAGATCTCAGAGATATGTGTAAAACTCAATTTTCTGAGCACCCTTGTAGGTCAGGAAGACCAAAAAAAATTAAAGCTGTTAAGGAATAGAACAGAATTTGTTTTGGACACAGGGTCTTGCTCCGTTGACCAGGCTGGAGTGTTAATGGCATGATCACAGCTCATTGTAGCTTCAACCTGGGCTCAAGCCATCTTCCCATTTCAGCCACCCATGTAGCTGGGAGGCCAGGCACATGCACCAGGCTCAACTAATTTTTTTTCTTTTAAGAGGTGGGGTCTTGTTATGTTGCCTAGGCTCATTTTGAACTCCTGGGCTCAACTGATCCTCTCGCCTTGGCCTCCCAAAGTGCTAGGATTACAGGCTTGAGCTGAGCCACTGTGTCCAGCTCAGACTGATTGTTATTTTGGAGACGGGGTCCCACTCCGTCGCCCAGGTTGGAGTACAGTGGCTTGATCTTGGCTCACTGTAACTTCTACCTCCCAGGCTCAATCCGTCCTCCTGTCTCAGCCTCCTGAGTAGCTGGGACCACAGGCACTTGCCACCACACCCGACTAATTTTTTGTATTTTTTAGTAGAGATGGGCTTTCACCGTGTTGCCCAGGCTAGTCTTGAACTCTTGCGGTCAGGTGATGCAACTGTCTCAGCTCCCAAAGTGCTGGGATTATAGGCATGAGCCACCATGCCTGTCTGTGATTATTGTTGTTATTAAACAAAGGAAAATCAGATGTGTGTGTGTGAGAGAGACAGGGTCCATGCTGGAGTGCAGCGGTGCAATCAGAGATCATAGCTTACTGTGGCCTCGGCCTCCTGGGCTCGAGTAGAGGACCTCCTCCCTACCTCAGCCTCCCAGTCACTGGGATAATAGGGTCACACCACCATGCCCCGGCTAATTTTTGTATTTTTAGTAGAGACAGAGTTTAGCTAAGTTTCTCAGGCTGATTTTGCAGTGATTTTTAAACAATATAAAACTTTTCCCCCTCCCCTCTAAAACTACATATTCTTCTAAGACACAGTTAATTTTGTACCAGGTGACAAAAAGACAACAAAATCACTTAAAAAGTTGATATATCACATTCACCAACCTTCACCTCACCACTAAAAACAAAATTCCTTATGTCTGCAAAGTTTAAACACATGCTTTTTTTTTTTTAAGATGGGGTTTCACCATGATGGCCAGGCTGGTCTTGAACTCCTGACCTCAGGTGATTCACCCACCTCAGTCTCCCAAAGTGCTAGGATTACAGTCGTGAGCCACCGCGCCTGGCTAAAGACATGCTTCTTAAAAAACTACAGGCTAGCCGGGCGCGGTGGCTCAAGCCTGTAATCCCAGCACTTTGGGAGGCCGAGGCGGGTGGATCACGAGGTTGAAAGATCGAGACCATCCTGGTCAACATGGTGAAACCCCGTCTCTACTAAAAATACAATAAAACTAGCTGGGCGTGGTGGCACATGCCTGTAATCCCAGCTACTTAGGAGGCTGAGGCAGGAGAATTGCCTGAGCCCAGGAGGCGGAGGTTGCGGTGAGCCGAGATCGCGCCATTGCACTCCAGCCTGGGTAACAAGAGCGAAACTCCGTCTCAAAAAAAAAAAAACTACAGGCTAAAGAAATGTAAATGGAAATCTAAAAATATTTAGAACTGTGATGACAAGCACAGTATATAGCAGAACTGGGAGGCTGCAGCCAAAATTAGTGCTTAAAGGGAGTTTTACGCCACATGTCGTTAATATGAACACCATGAATGACAGGTAATGTTTACTGTAACAAAGTACTGAAAATAAGCAAATTAAACTTTTTCAACTTCGTAAGTTACCAGAAAGGCAAAATGAGAATAGTGGAACAGAAAAAAAGTATTGGAAGTTATATAGGAATAATCACAAAGGCAAAATCTTCCTTGAAAAGACTAAAAAATGAGGCAAGGATTTAAGTATGATTTTTTAGAGAGTGCAAAAGTAACATCAGAAAGAATCATTACAGATATAGTTTTTTTAATTATATGAGAATATTATCATCTTTATGCCAGTCTCAAGGAGTAGAGAATGTGTATGAGAGCTGGGCGCGGTGGCTCACGACTGTAATCCTAGCACTTTGGGAGGCCGAGGCGGGTGGATCACGAGGTCAAGAGATCGAGACCGTCCTGGCCAACATGGTGAAACCCCATCTCTAAAAAAAAAAAAATGAATGTGTATAAGACTAGGTTGGGCACAGTGGCTCACACCTGTAATCCCAGCACTTGGGAGGCTGAGGCAGGAGGATCACTTGGGCTCAGGAGTTCGAGACCAGCCTAGGCACCTATTTCTATATAAAAAAAAGAAAAAGCCAAGTATGGTAGTATGCACCTGTGTTCCCATCTACTTGAGAAGCCAAGATGGGAGGATCACTTAAGAGCCAGGAGTTCAGGGCTGCAATGGGCATGATTGTGCCACTGTACTCCAGCCTGGACAAGAGAGAGAACCTATCTCAAAACAAACAAAAAGCCTGTAATCCCAGCACTTTTGGAGGCTGAGGCGGGGAATCGCTTGAGGTCAGAAGTTTAAGACCAGCCAGGTCAACATAGTGAAACCCTGTCTCTACTGAAAGTACAAAAATTAGCTGGGCATGGTGGTGGGTACCTGTAATCCCAGCTGCTCGGGAGGCTGAGGCCGGAGAATCACTTGAACCTGGGAGGCCAAGGGTAAAGTGAGCCAAGATCACACCACTGCACTCCAGCCTAGGCAACAGAGAGAAACTGCATCCCCAGAAACAAAACAAAAGATCAGTAACTATAAAAGTAGAAATGTTATTCAAAGATTTTGATGTCCCCAAAATGGACACCAGGCCTAGGATGTTTTGTGGAAGAGTTTTATCAAATATTCGAAAACCGCTGGGCGCGGTGGCTCAAGCCTGTAATCCCAGCACTTTGGGAGGCCAGGGCGGGTGGATCACGAGGTTAAGAGATGGAGACCATCCTGGTCAACATGGTGAAACCCCGTCTCAACTAAAAATACAAAAAATTAGCTGGGCAGGGTGGCGCGTGCCTGTAGTCCCAGCTACTCAGGAGGCTGAGGCAGGAGAATTGCTTGAACCCAGGAGGCGGAGGTTGCGGTGAGCCAAGATGGCGCCATTGCACTCCAGCCTGGGTAACAAGAGTGAAACTCTGACTCAAAAAAAAGAAAAAAAAAATCTAAAACCATAATACCTATGTTACTGTAAGTGTACCAGTGCATAGAAAGTAATGCCAAGCTACCACTATATGATGCCTGCATAGCCCTGATCTCAGACTGGCCTGGGGCAGCACCAAAACAGGCTATAGTTCAGTATCACTTCAAAATGTAGCTGTAAATCAAATGTAGCCCTTTACCCTCAAAACAGAATGATAGTTCAACATTGTAAAAAAACAAAACAAAACAAAAAAAACTATGTAATTCACTACTGAGATCATCTATCCATAGATTAAAGGAGAAAAACCACTTATTTATGTCAATTACCAGGCCTGGTGGCTCATGCTTATAGTCTCAGCACTTTGGGAGGCTGAGGCGGGTGCATCATCTGAGGTCAGGAGATTGAGACAATCCTGGCCAACATGGTGAAACCCCATCTCTACTAAAATACAAAAAATTATCCAGGCATGGTGGCGCAAGTGTGTAGTCCCAGCTACTTGGGAGGCGGAGGCAGGAGACTTGTTTAAACCATGGAGGTGGAGGTTGCAGTGAGCCAAGATCATGCCACTGCACTCCAGCCTGGTGACAGAGTGAGACTCGTCTCAAAAAAAAAAAAAAAAAAAAAAAAACCTTCAATAAAATGTAGTAGCCATTTAAGATTTGAATGTAAATACAATTATGAATAGAATTTTCTTAATGAAATAAAGGTTAAGTAATCCCACTTAATTGTGAACTATCAAGTGTGTTCATCAAGGTCAGAAGACGAGGACGGCTGCATTCTCTACCCGTCAGCATTGTGCTGAAGGTTCTTGTTAGTGCAGTGAGAACAGATTAAAATGTTCTATAGGTGAATTGATAAAATATACATACCTAGGTGATGAAATATAGTAGCAGCAAGTAAAATGATAGAGCTCAAAACAAATTTTCAAGTGAAAAGAAAAAATTATAAAACATGTTTAATCTCTTTTATGCCGTTATGTAAATTTATAGTAACAATTTTTTTTTTTTTTTTTTTTTTTTTTTTTAAATAAAAAGACGAGGTTTCACCACGTTGGTCAGGCTGGTCTTGAATTCCCAGCCTCAGGTGATCCGCCTGCAAAGTGCTTGGATTACAGGCGGGAGCCACCACACCCAGCAACAAAATATTTTTCTATGCATTCCGTATGTGTGTGGTCACATTTTGAAAGATGAGAATACCCCAAAATCCCAAGGGGTTACCTCCAAAGATTAGGTAGGGTGATAAAAGGGATCTTTGACAATTTTATTCGGGATCTGTCAAAAAGAAATGGATGATGTGTAGTTTAAAAATTAGCTATGGCCGGGCGCGGTGGCTCAAACCTGTAATCCCAGCACTTTGGGAGGCCGAGGTGGGTGGATCACAAGGTCGAGAGATCGAGACCAACCTGGTCAACATGGTGAAACCCCGTCTCTACTAAAAAAAAAAATACAAAAAAACTAGCTGGGCATGGTGGCGTATGCCTATAATCCCAGCTACTCAGGAGGCTGAGGCAGGAGAATTGCCTGAACCCGGGAGGCAGAGGTTGCGGTGAGCCGAGATCGCGCCATTGCACTTCAGCCTGGGTAACAAGAGCGAAACTCCGCCGGGCACGGTGGCTCAAGCCTGTAATCCCAGCACTTTGGGAGGCTGAGGCGGGTGGATCACAAGGTTGAGAGATCGAGACCGTCCTGATCAACATGGTGAAACCCCGTCTCTACTAAAAATACAAAAAAATTAGCTGGGCATGGTGGCACGTGCCTGTAATCCCAGCTACTCAGGAGGCTGAGGCAGGAGAATTGCCTGAACCCAGGAGGCAGAGGTTGCGGTGAGCCGAGATTGCGCCATTGCACTCCAGCCTGGGTAACAAGAGTGAAACTCCATCTAAAAAAAAAAAAAAAAAAAAAATTAGCTATATAGGCCGGGCACAGTGGCTCAAGCCTGTAATCCCAGCACTTTGGGAGGCCGAGGCAGGCAGATCACCAGATCAAGAGATCGAGACCATTCTGGTCAACATGGTGAAACCCCGTCTCTACTAAAAATACAAAAAATTAGCTGGGCATGGTGGTGCGTGCCTGTAATCCCAGCTACTCAGGAGGCTGAGGCAGGAGAATTGCCTGAACCCAGGAGGCGGAGGTTGCGGTGAGCCGAGATCGCGCCATTGCACTCCAGCCTGGGTAACAAGAGTGAAACTCCGTCTAAAAAAAAAAAAAAAAAAAAAAAAAAAAAAAAAAAAAAAAAAAAAATTAGCTATACAGTTCTGTCATACACTGATCATAACCAAAAAAAAAAAAAATTAGCTATAAAGATTGTGAGAGTTGCATTTAATAATTGTGATGTTAGCCACTGGTAGCTGAAGAAAAATGCTGTTTTTGACTGTTGGTTAAATGCAGACCTGAACACAGAGGTAGAAAATTCTCTGCAGAGAGAAGGCTGGTAGGTCAAGGAAAGTGACCCCAGGAAGGCTTCACATGACAGCCATAGCACCCCCAGGCCAACATCCACATGTGCCTTCTGCCCTGCTCAGCTACTCAACCCGATTGTCCCATCTTTTGCAGGCGCAGATCAGGCCTCTATAACCGCCAGGAATCACATTCAGTTGGTGAAACTGCAGGTGCAGGAGGTGCGCCAGCTCTCCCAGAAAGCAGAAACCAAGTTGGCAGAAGCACAAATAAAAGAGCTCCGTCAGAAAATGCAGGAGGAAGGGGACGAGCAGGCGGAGACAGAGCAGGAAGCCTACCTGCGTGAGGATTGAGGCCTGAGCCTACTGCCCTGTCTCCCCACTCAGTGGAGAAAGCAGGGGCAGACGCCATCCTGCCCAGAGTTGGCATGACTGTCTGCACTGAGAAGAGGCAGCAGGTCCGGCTCTGGCCAATCAGGCAGAATGCCTTTGTGAGCCGTCAGTGCTCCTCCTGTGGTCTCAGGCTTGCACTGGACCTCTTGGGCACCGCACCCTCTTTAACATTTCATCCCACTCTTCAGCTGCTCTCTTACCCACCCATCTTTTTACCTCACACCCAAAGCATTTTGCCAACCTGGGTTAGATAGAGGAATCCTTTTTGTCATGCCCTTTAAGTTCAGTAGCTATTTAACCTGTTTTTATTGTGAAAATGATTTAGTGTTTGTTCCTCTGTTGGGATGCGCGTTGTGGCAGGGGGCGGGAAGCCTGTCCAGTTTGTACGACTGAAGTGTTTCTAATGTGTTTTCTGATTTGCCCCCACTGCCCTGTGAGGACAGCTCAGGCCAAGCAGTGAAAAATCTGTTACTACTAAGGAAAGGGATGCAGAGTGTTTACCTGGTACTCTCAACAGGACTCTTCCTAACACATGCTTCTTGTTCCTTTCTTTTCTTTGCATTTCTGCATTGTATCCAAAGGAGAAGAGTAACATTTTTTCTGCATCTAAATGAGAAAATGTGACTCCTGGGGCCCTACGCAGCCTCCTTCCTTCAGGCTTCAGGAATCCCCGACAGGTTCCTGGCACCACTTTGGCTCCCATTCAACACAAGTTAGCCAGGTTGCAGTATTTTTAATTAGAGCTAACAAGGTGAGGGGGTTACAAAAACTCAAGTCGGCATTTCCTGTAGACCAGCAGGGAACAATTTCTCATCATGATAGAAAATCAAGAGTCCACTCGGGCTGTTGCCCAACCCACCCCTCAGTGCTGGGGTATGGGGGCAGCTGCACATTTGAGCCCCTCATCTGTCACCAGTGCCCACATGGTCCACATCTCGAGGGGGCTCAAGCGGTGCACCAGCAGGAGTCCCCTATACAGGCAGGGGTCTAAGGGGTCCAGGGGCCGCCGGATTCCAAATGTCTTGAAGCCAGCATGATGCGTGGGGCTCAGCCCTAGCCTCTTCAGGCACATACCTACAAAGACATCATCGATGGGGAAGAGTTCAGCCTCTTCCATGGCGGCCTGGAGGCGCTGCACAGTGGCTCTGGACATGACATATCCTCCCCCACCGGCATAGGGTGGGTAGTGGCTGGCTCTGTACATTGAGGGTGGGATGAAGTATTTGACTTTAGTGTTCCTGTTGGGCAGGGCTTGGCGGATGACATCTCCCACCAGGAGGTCCTGGGCCGGGTCCCAGCCATCCAGGAACTCTAGCACATTGGGGACGTGGACAAAGACATCATCATCTCCCTTTAGCATGAAGCGGGCCTGGGGGCAGGCAGCCGCCACCCAGCGCTGCAGGTGCAGCTCCTTGAGTGTCAGGTTGAAGAAGTCCTCAGTGAAGTCCCACTGGAGGATATCGTCAAACTCTCTACTCTCATAGGCCAGTAGCTGTGCTGGGGGAGTGGGTCCTGCCACCCCGAGGAGGAATATCAGCTTCAGCTGCTGGCCCCTAGCCCTGCCCCATGTGCTGCGGATAGCCGCCCGCCGCTCCACATGGCCAGGCTGTGACTTGATGGCCAGGAGCAAGAAGGTGTCCTTGGAACAGCCTGAAGGCTCCAGCAAGATAGAGAAATTTCGGCAGTGGCGATAGGTCAAAAAGAGGCGATGACGGCTAGGCAAGGACAGAGAGGCACTAGCCGCTGTGTGGTTGGGTGGACATCGGCTGTGGCAGGGTGCTGAAGGAGCCCAGAAAGGCTGGCGGGCTGTGGGGTCTCCCATGGGCTTGGCTTCCTTCCTCAGGAAGAGCAGGCAGCCCAGCAACAGCACAACCAGGCTGTAGGAAACCAGCCAGCCCAGCTTGCGGAGCATTGCCAGTCCCTGCAAGGAGAGAGCCGCCTGAGCAGGTCCCAGCCCCAGGAGCTGGGCAGGAGTTAACTGCACCCCAGCAGCTAAGTCCCTGCTGGCCCCTAGGCTTCTTTTTATTCTCAGCATGTCCTCACGCTCTTTCCAGAGTCCTCCCTCCCCTAAGGATGGGCCAAGCACATCCAGCCCTTGCCCTCTGCCATCATCTGAGGACTCCGGGGTCTGTTTTTCCCAAAATGACTTGCAGCCACTTTACAGCTGACACCATAAACGTTCCCCGCCTTTCTCCCAGGAAACTCGAGCACCTGATGAGTTTTAGTGAAAATGGGCCGGACGCAGTGACTCAACGCCTGTAATCCCAGCACTTTGGGAGGCCGAGGCAGGTGGATCGCGAGGTCAAGAGATCGAGACCATCCTGGCCAACATGGTGGAACCCAGTCTCTACTAAAAATACAAAAAAAAATAGCCGGACGTGGTGGCACATGTCTGTCCAGCTACTTGGGAGGCTGAGACAGGATAATCGCTTGAACCCAGGAGGTGGAGGTTGCCGTGAGCCAAGAATGTGCCATGGCACTCCAGCCTGGGCAACAAGAGCGAAACTCCGTCTCAAAAAAAGAAAATGGCACAGACTCAGTATAGCTTTGGATCAAATTCACTAAGCATGAAACTGGCATTCAGGGCTCTTCAAGTGTGAAGTCAAACTCTCCAAAAAAAAAAAAAAAAAAAATGCCTGGTGCCTGTGGGGTTCTGTGTTGGGCCTCTCCAAGATGACCGGGAGTGCACTGCCTCCCTGGAAGAGGAACCAGCAAGGTGGCTGTGGTCAACAAAGCACACACCCCTTCACACCTGCCTCAGAGACCAGGGCTTCCGGGGGAGTCAGTGAGATAAAACACACAGCAAGAGGGAAGCAGGAAAGCTGGGGACTTGTATCAGGGTTGGCTTCCGAGACACCCCGCCATGCCTTCCCACCCCATTCTAAGTGCTGATTTCTCCCAGGGACGAAAAGAGGAGGAGATGGAATCGACCAGAATGGCCTGCCTGAGGTCCACAGTAGCAAAGACAGGCTTCAGTTTCTCATCATTTTTGTCCCTCCACTGCCCCAGTCCCCTCCACTGCCAAGTCTTTGGCCCTTCACCTCTGACCAGTCTGCCGCACTGGCCACTGCCGTAGCTGCTACTACCAGAAAAGCAACTGCTTGGTGTTAGGGATTCAGTGGCAAGCAAGATAGGGCCGCTACCGACAGGAGAGCACAAAACACATAGAAACAGGTACGCTTAGAAGTTACAGCCGAACGAAGTGAGATGGCTGGAGGACGGACCTCATAGCCAAGGGTAGCTAACAAAGCCCTCCCTGATGGAGGGACATTTGAGCAAGAACTGACTGAGGAAGGGTACCCTGTGTGAAGACCGGGGGCCTCTGCAGGCCCAGGGCAGCCAGGCGGCTCCAGAGCAGGAGTGAGGGGGGAGAGAAGGGCGGGGCGGGGAGGTGGGGGGTGCGGGATTTGGGGCGGCCGAGCGGGTTTACAGTAGGAAACGTCGACCAGGCTAGGGAAAGAGCTAGGGTTTTTGTTGTTTTGAGACAGGGTCTCTGTCACCCAGACTCTAGTGCAGTGGCACAATCATAGCTCAGTGCAGCCTGGGACTCCTGGCTTCAAGCGATCCTCTGGCCTCGGCCTCCCCGGTAGCTGGGACTGCAGCCTTGCAGGGCCCGGCTCTGCTTAGTAGAGATGTGGTTTCCCTTTGTTGCCTGGGCTGGTCTGGAACTCCCGGCCTCAAGCGTTCCTCCCACCTTGGCCTCCCAAAGTGTTGGGACTACAGGCGTAAGCCACCTACCGGGATTTTCTGAGCGCCCTGGAGATCTATGCGGAGGGGGGGCCGGGGGACAGGAAGGTCTGGCAGAGGCCGTAAAAGGATCTACGTTTGGTAAAAGCTCACTCCTACCGCTTATTCCCTGGTGGGCTGCGGAAAGCTGGGGAGGAAGGAGGAAGGGCAGCTGGAGGCTGTCTCCATGCTCAGAATGCCGGCCGGTGGCGGGGTCGGAGCGAGATGGGTCTCAGGTGTGCGAGCACCGCGGGCTGTGGGCGAGGGGCCCGGGTGTGCGGCGGTGCCATTCAACGAGAAGCGCGCACAGTAGGTGGCTTGGTTCTGTCCCGGGAGGTTTCAGCCCAGGCTGCGCCGCGGCCCGGGTGGCGCCGTCCCTCCGCGGGCGTCCCCACGCGCTGGCCGCACGGCCTCGCCCCGCCGCCCTCCGAGCAGGGTCCCCGTCGCAGTGACCCCAAAGCCCCGTTCTCCACCCGCCGCGGGGCGCACGACCCCTCCTGGTGGTTACGGGTCCTGAGGCTCGGCCTGGGGCGAGAGCCGCCTGGGGTCCCCACAGGACGCAGCGACCCAAGTGCCCCGGCGCGGGCAGGGGCCGAGCTCTGGTTCATTCTTTCAACGCGACGGTCTCCGGAGGGCTGGCGGAGACAGGGACCCACCCCGCGGGGGACCCCGGGCCGGGGCTGGAGGCAGCGCGGCGCGTTGGGGGCGGGCAGCCCAGGCTGGCGGGGTCCACGACGCCCGGCTCCGGTCTCTAGCCCCAGCCCGGAGAACCGAAGCCGAACGGCCCGTGGGCCCCGAGCCCGGCCTGCCAAGGCCAGACCCGCGCAGCACCCGGGCGGGGCCGGCGTCCTCGCCGGGACCCGGGAGAGGACCGGAGAGCAGGCTGCGGGGTGCAAAGGTACGGCCGCCCTAGCGACGCCCCTCCCCACATGGTGACCCAGCCTCCCTCACAGCAGCGGGGTCCCGGTTCCCGACCTACCTGAGCGTGACGCCGGGGCAGAGGCGAGGAGCTAGCGCAGCGGAGCCAGGGCTGATAGTGCCCAGGTGTGCGGAGCTCGAGTGGGGGCTCTTTGGGGCGAGGCTTACGGGGAGGCGGGGCTTTTGGCGAGGGCGGACTCCGGGCCGCCAGTCTCTGCCACGCCCGCGGCTGGACGCACGTGTCCCGACCCCCACCCAGTCCTGGGGTCCGCAAGAGCCCAGTGGGGCAGAGGCTCCTCCTCCCTAGGACGCCGGCGCCTCACCCGCCCTCCGACGCGCGCGGCGAGACAGACACCGACGCGGGAGTGCTGGGAACAGCCTTTACTGCCCGCGCCCTACACGGCGAACGTGCGCAGCGCCTCCTCCGCCGAGCGGCACTGGTTCAGCTGGATCTGCACCTCCACCGTCAGGGGCTCGGGGTGGTAATCGCCTTCGTCGATGGGAATCACGGCTTTTGGCTTTTCTGAGAAAATAAAAATGCGAGCATGAGTCCCGGGAAACAAATGGGCTGGCGTTCTCGGCAGCCCTGACTCATTCCAAATGCAAGCCCTGGACTCCGTCCTGGCAGGAGTTTTTGGTCTTCGGGTCTTAACTAATGAGAAATAAAATCAAATTGCATTTAATTAGATCATTTAATAAGTCGCAGCTGTGAGGTGCAAGACGTACTAGCTGCTTTTTATTTTGAGAGTGTCTTGCTCCGTCGCCCAGGCTGGAGTGCAGTGGCGTGATCTCGGCTCCCTGCAACCTCCACCTCCTGTGTTTAAGCGATTCTCCTGCCTCAGCCTCCCGAGTAGTTGGGATCAATTCTCCTGCCTCAGCCTCCCGAGTAGCTGGGATTACAGGCGCCCGTCACTACGACCAGCTAATTTTTAGTAGAGACAGGTTTCACCATGTTGGCCAGGCTGGTCTCGAACTCCTGACCTCAAGTGATCCGCCTGCCTCGGCCTCCCAAAGTGCTGGTATTACAGGCATGAGCCACCGCGCCTGGCTGCAGATATTTTCTCAAAAATGAGGTAATTCGGCCAGGCGTGGTGGCTCACACCTGTAATCCCAGCACTTTGGGAAGCGGAGGCAGGTGGATCACGAGGTCAGGAAATCGGGATTATTCTGGCCAATATGTTGAAACCCCGTCTCTACTAAAAATACAAAAATTAGCCGGGTTTGGTGGTGTGCACCTGTAGTCCCAGCTACAATGGAGGCAGAGGCAAGAGAATTGCTTGAACCCGGGAGGTGGAGGTTGCAGTGAGCCAAGATCACGCTGCTGCAGTCCAGCCTGGACAATAGTTAAAAAGAAAAAGAGCCGGGAGCGGTGGCTCAAGCCTGTAATCCCAGCACTTTGGGAGGCCGAGGCGGGCGGATCACAAGGTCAAGATATCGAGACCATCCTGGTCAACATGGTGAAACCCCGTCTCTACTAAACATACAAAAAATTAGCTGGGCATGGTGGCACGTGCCTGTAATCCCAGCTATTCAGGAGGCTGAGGTAGGAGAATTGCCTGAACCCAGGAGGCGGAGGTTGTGGTGAGCCGAGATCGCGCCATTGCACTCCAGCCTGGGTAACAAGAGCGAAACTCCGTCTCAAAAAAAAAAAAAAGAAAAAGAAAAAAGAAAAGTAATTCTGTAATTCTGGCACTTGAGGCAAAACAACTGAAAGTATTTCAATAGATTTAGAACATTCGCCCTAACAATGAGATAACGTTGTATCTGCCACCATGAATTTTATCAATTTTGCAATACTCAAAGACCTTTCTAATGACGTGGGTGGTGATAGTAAAGAACATCATTTTTGGAAAATGGATAGTGACAGGGGTCAACAGCTGGAACATCTGATTAAGTTGGTTAACCTGTATTTTATAAGTAACTCATGCATGTTACAAATTGTGCATGGTAAAATATCCATTCAAAATGTAAACTGGGCCAATGAATTTTAATCTGATTATGAAAAATTGAATATACATTCAGTTTTCACATTGTAACAACCTTTAAGAAACTACTACTTGTCTGCCGGGCGCGATGGCTCAAGCCTGTAATCCCAGCACTTTGGGAGGCCGAGGCAGGTGGATCACGAGGTCAAGAGATCGAGACCATCCTGGCCAACATGGTGAAACCCCATCTCTATTAAAAATAAAAAAAATTAGCTGGGCGTGTTGGCGTGTGCCTGTAGTCCCAGCTACTTGGGAGGCTGAGGCGGAAGAATTGCTTGAACCCAGGAGGCAGAGGTTGCAGTGAGCCGAGATTGTTCCACTGCACTCCAGCCTGGCGCCTGGCGACAGAATGACACTCTGTCTCAAAAAAGAAACTACCACTTGTCAAATTTGGTGTAATTTTAAAGAAAAAATCCCCAATTATTTGAGGGTCTATTTATTTTTTATTATTTATTTATTTATTTTTTGAGACGGAGTTTCGCTCTTGTTACCCAGGCTGGAGTGCAATGGCGCGATCTCGGCTCACCGCAACCTCCGCCTCCTGGGTTCAGGCAATTCTCCTGCCTCAGCCTCCTGAGTAGCTGGGATTACAGGCACGCGCCACCATGCCCAGCTAATTTTTTGTATTTTTAGTAGAGACGGGGTTTCACCATGTTGACCAGGATGGTCTCCATCTCTTGACCCGCCTCGGCCTCCCAAAGTGCTGGGATTACAGGCGTAAGCCACTGCGCCCGGCCCTTTGAGGGTCTATTAAAATACTCCCCTCTTTTCCAATTATGGGGCTGAGGTTGGATTTTCTTTACGCACTTCAATTACAGCAACATATTGCAAGCAGTTGACTGCAGAAGTAGCTATAAGAATCCAGGTGTCTTCAATTCAGCTAGACATTAAAGAGATTTACAAAAAAACAAAAAAACACCTTTTTAAGTCCATCTTAACCCACATGTAAGTGTCACAAATCACGTGTTCGTATAGGCATGGGTTTTGAAGTCCAGTAGCGTATGCTCTCCAACATTTACTTCTTCAGTGATTTTATTTTATTATTTACTTTTTTGAAACAGAGTCTCACTCTGTTGCTCAGGCTGGAGTGCAATGGCCCGATCTTGGCTCACTGCAAACTCTGCCTCCCGGGTGCAAGCAATTCTCCTGCCTCAGTCTCCCAAGTAGCTGGAATTACAGGCATCTGCCACCGTGCCTGGCTCATTTTTGTATTTTTAGTAGAGACAGGGTTTCACCATGTTGGCCAGGCTGGTCTCGAACTCCTGACCTCAGGTGATCCGCCCACCTCGGCCTCCCAAAGTGCTGAGATTACAGGCGGGAGCCACCACCCCTTGCCTGTTTCCACTTCTCAGCTTCAGCATGATGGCTGCTCGGCTGTGACTGGGCCTCAGGCTTTGCAGCTGCCTCCCACAGCGCTCCCCGTCTCCTTCCTCTCCCTCCCAGCCGGACATTCTTTCTGAACCTCAAACCCGAGATGCACCCATTTCAGATGCTTCTGCAGCTCCCCACTGGACAAGTCCAGGCTCCTCTTACAGCAAATGAGGCCCAATAGCCTAGAGCTGGATGCAGACACCTCGGAAGCGGAGGGACCCCAAACCACCCCAGCTGTGAGCCCTCACCCCGCTGTGGCTCTACCACAGGCGCCTTCCCCACCTGCGTCACAACCCGCAGGTCGGGTGGTCTGAGGGCCGCAGGGAGGGAGTATTAACATTGGATCCTAAGGCGGGACGTGGCCTCTCCCCAGGCCGGAAGCACCCATCCCTGCCCTTCTGTTCCTTTGGCCTCTACCAGAGCCGGCCCTCGGCAGGTCCTCCTGCCACTGCCTGCCTTCGGCCACCACCACCAGCACTCACCTTTTTTGGCAGTTTTCTTAATCTTCTTTGAATCCTGAGAGACAGAACCACAAAACGAGAGAGGAGGTGCTGGAGAAGGGGTTTCTCTGGGGCCCCACCTCCTCCACTCCTTCTAACAGGTCCAGGAAGGTGGGGGTCTCTCAGAGAGGGGTGCCCACCCCAAGGGGAAGGCTGACTGGCCTGAAACCCATGGAGGGGCCCTGTGTGCAGGTGGCAGCACCAGCACCCGGCTGTGTGACCCAGGGAAAAGCCCTCCCCAGCCCCTCTCCCCATCCAGTGACCTGGGCCCACAGCCCTTGCTTGCCCTCGGGGTTCCCATGGGGAGGGCAAAGGCAGAGGCAGAGGATATGGTACCCTGGCAAATGCCAGCCTGTTAGATGCCAAGGTGCGGACCACGCCAAAGTTGCACACGGTGGACACCAGGGGCTCCCCCACCAGCAGGGGCTCCAGAACCACCAGGCCTCGGCCCAGCACCTGCAGGGTGGGGGGGTCCTGCCGGAGCTCCTTGGGTGGCTCTTTCTTCTTCTTTGGTGCCTGCTGGGGGAGGCCAGAAGGGTGCGACGAGGTGGGACGAGGACCGCTGAGGCTGTGGCCGGACCGCCCTCCCCAGCACCAGGGCCCGGTACCTTGGCCGGCTCTTTCTCTCCTTTCCCCTTCCCGTCTTTCTCCTTCTCTTTCTTGTCTTTCTCTCCTTTTCCTTTCTTGGCAGACAGGGGACTGTCGACAGCAGGCAGCGCCACCGGCCAGGAGAGAATCTAGGGGCAGGGATGTGGCCTCAAGTGAGCAGAGGCCCATGGGGGCCGTCTGGGGTTGCCTCTCCCTCACCCTTTCTGGAGCGGTGCTGAGACCTCAGCTAAGCAGGGAGTGAGGTTTCTACAGGGGACGGCCCAGTGGGAACAGCAACAGGGGCAGAGATGCAGCCTGTGGGTGGCCAGGCACTGCCTCTACCTGCCCACCTTCTCCTCCACAATAGTCACGGTGGTCCCTGCCAGCAGGAAGGCCTTCAGCGGTACCAGGTCCCTGAGCACGTGCTGCATCTCATAGTTGCATGGGATGACCTCAGCCCAGGGCTTGTGGGTGGTGTTGAAGAGGACAGTCCTTGGGGAAGGAGAGATGAAGACGTGGTGCCGTCACCCAGAGGCTGTGGCCGGGAACCCGGGACAGGACGGTGAGGGGACATCCGAGGAGACCATAAGCATCAAAGCCCACAGAGTGGGCCGGGCGCGGTGGCTCACGCCTGTAATCCCAGCACTTTGGGAGGCCGAGGCGGGTGGATCACAAGGTCGAGAGATCGAGACCATCCTGGTCAACATGGTGAAACTCCATCTCTACCAAAAATACAAAAAATTAGCTGGGCATGGTGGCACGTGCCTGTAATCCCAGCTACTCAGGAGGCTGAGGCAGGAGAATTGCCTGAACCCAGGAGGCGGAGGTTGCGGTGAGCCGAGATCACGCCATTGCACTCCAGCCTGGTTAACAAGAGCAAAACTCTGTCTCAAAAAAAAAGAAAAAAAAAAAAAAAAAAGCCCACAGAGTGAGGCAGGGGACCTGGCTGCCACCAGGCAAGGTGAGGGGACCAGAAGGCCAGAAAGGAATGTGGACGCAGAGGAGACAGCAAAAGAAAAAAAAGGCACATGGGGCCCTCCTTCAGGGGCAAGACCACCCTGAACAACTGATAGAAACCATTTGAAACTCACCAAGAGGTATTTGTTAAAAGTTCAGCAAAGGGCTGAGCGTGGTGGCTCTCGCTTCTAATCCTAGCACTTTGGGAGGCCAAGATGGGAGGATCGCTTGAACCCAGGAGTTCAAGAACAGCCTGGGCAACAAGTTGAGCCCTCATTTCTACCAAAAATATAAACATTAGCTGGGCAAGGTGGCACATGCCTATAGTCCCAGCTACTCTGGGGGCTGAGGTGGGAGGATTGCTTGAGCCTGGGAAGTCAAGGCTTTAGTGAGCCATGTTCATGCCACTGCACTCAAGCCTCGGTGACAAAGTGAGACCCTGCTGCTGGAGAAAAAAAAAGCAGAAACAAATCTAGCCTAGCCCCAGGCTAGAACACAGATCCCTGACTGGCATTGCCTTAGTCTCAGAACACCATGTCAACCATGAAGTAGCATCCCACTCTGGAAGGGATTTAACATAAATTGTTCTACCAATTGGATCGCAGCCTGAAGGAGAATTAATAATATACTCTATCAAATTTAAAGTATGTCCAAGTTAAATGTTAATACAAACCTCCTCACTAATTCCATCACTGAGGATGGAGAACATTTTCCCTCAAAGATAAGTAGAGACCAAGTTGCAGACTGAAATATCACAGCAGATAAGCCCAGTAGATTAATGAAGTCAGCCCAGCTACTCTGGAGGCTGAGGCAGGAGAATCACTTGAACCCAGAAAGCAGAGGTTATAGTGAGCCAAGATCCCACCACTGCACTCCAGTCTGGGTGACAGAGCAAGACTCCATCTCAACAAAACAAAACAAAACAAATGTTCTGAGGTAGTGGGGGGAAAAACCCCACCAAAACTGTCAACCAACAATTCTTTTTTTTTTTTTTTTTGAGACGGAGTTTCGCTCTTGTTACCCAGGCTGGAGTGCAATGGCGCGATCTCGGCTCACCGCAACCTCCGCCTCCTGGGTTCAGGCAATTCTCCTGCCTCAGCCTCCTGAGTAGCTGGGATTACAGGCACGCACCACCATGCCCAGCTAATTTTTTGTATTTTTAGTAGAGACAGGGTTTCACCATGTTGACCAGGATGGTCTCGATCTCTTGACCTTGTGATCCACCCGCCTCGGCCTCCCAAAGTGCTGGGATTACAGGCTTGAGCTACCGCGCCCGGCCTGTCAACCAACAATTCTATACCCAGCAAAACTATCTTTCAAAATTGCTTTTGAAATAAGGACATATCAAGAGAAACAAAAAACTGACTTTGTTGCCAATAGATTTGCCTTACACAAAACATGAAAAGAAGTTGAATACATGAATACATTAACTTCCTGAAGGAAGTTCTTCAGGCTGAAAGGAAGTAACACCAGAGGGTAATTCAAATTCATGTGAAAAAAGAAAGAGCACCAATATAGGTAATCATGTAGGCAAATACAGAAGACAGTATAGTTATATATTTCTTGTCCTTGATTCTAATTAGAATAAAATGCAGCCGGGCGCGGTGGCTCACGCCTGTAATCCCAGCACTTTGGGAGGCCGAGGCGGGTGGATCACGAGGTCAAGAGATCGAGACCATTCTGGTCAACATAGTGAAACCCCGTCTCTACCAAAAATATAAAAATTAGCTGGGCATGGTGGCGTGTGCCTGTAATCCCAGCTACTCAGGAGGCTGAGGCAGGAGAATTGCCTGAACCCAGGAGGCGGAGGTTGCGGTGAGCCGAGATCGCGCCATTGCACTCCAGCCTGGGTAACAAGAGCGAAACTCCGTCTCAAAAAAAAAAAAAAGAATAAAATGCAATAGCATAAGACAACATCTATAAAATTGCAGTTTGGGCTATGGCATGTAGAAATGTAATATATGCCAGGCGCGGTGGCTCACGCCTAGCCACTGCGCCTAGCCCACCTCAGGACTTTTAAGCGGAGGCCACGGTGTGGTCTAGGCTATGACCCTACTGCTCTGACCACTTGCCCTGGTTTAGGTTTCCAACCTTACCCTGGGGATGGGCAGAGCCGGGGATCTATACGTGGCCGCAATTTGGCCAGCTCTTCTGCAGAGGCCCTGGGCGTCGGCAAGACAGTTGAAGGGACTGAGATGATGGACACCTCCGACTCTCCCCACTCCTCCACCTCAGACTCCAGGGATCCTTCCATCTCCTCAGTGACCTCTTCAACAACATCTTCGATGACGCTTTCAATGACCTCTTCAGGAGATTCCTCAACTAATAATTCTAAGCTGGGAGAGGGCTTGACGATCTGCAGAAAAACAGAAACTCATCCAAGGCTGCCGTCTCCAAGACGTGCTCAGCTGGTGCCCAGGCCGTGTCTGTAACACAGCTCCCAACATCTAGTTGAGGTTCACGTGTGAGCAGAGGAACATGCTAGGAGGCAGGAAGGCTCTGAGAAACCCAGTCTTGTCTCTTCTGAAAGACCTACATTAAGTGTGAAAGCAATAACCACTTCCACGTGGGAGCAGGAGACCAGTGTCATCACGCTTCCCCTAGTCAGATGGTGTCCTTGGGTTTACTTGTGATATGGAGGGAGATAGAAGTAGTTGTAGAAATTGCAGAATGGGGCTGGGAGCAAGGGGCCGAGTTATGAAACACTGGGTGGCTCTCTTTTTAGGCTCAGATTTTTTTTTTTTTTTAGGCTCAGATTTTAAGAGGGCAAGAGGAATGTGTGCATGGCTGAAAACTGCTCTAGCTGCAAAAAAGAAGCCGAGCTGAAGCCAGGTGCCTGCATGAATCACCAGATTCCACATTAAGAATTTTCCAAGGCCGGGCTCGGTGGCTCAAGCCTGTAATCCCAGCACTCTGGGAGGCCAAGGCAGGTGGATCACGAGGTCAAGAGATCAAGACCATCCTGGTCAACATGGTGAAACCCCGTCTCTACTAAAAATACAAAAAAGTAGCTGGGCATGGTGGCACGTGCCTGTAATCCCAGCTACTCAGGAGGCTGAGGCAGGAGAATTGCCTGAACCCAGGAGGCGGAGGTTGCGGTGAGCCGAGATCGCGTCATTGCACTCCAGCCTGGGTAACAAGAGCGAAACTTCGTCTCAATTAAAAAAAAAAAAAAAAAAAAAAGGATATTCCTGGTTCCACGAAGCAGTTCAGCCTGCACAAGGGCCCCCATACTCCCGGACAGCCTGGGGCGCACCTCGGCCAGCACGTCCGGGTACTCATTCGCTTCACCTTCTTCGTCTTTCACAAAATCGTAGGTCACGTAATAGCTGTAAGTGATGAAAGGGCCTTCGGGCCCTGGTTCCGGGTCCAAGAGAGAAGCGTCCAGAACTCCCCTGATGTTTCCAATGGTCACCACAAACTGCGCCTCCTGTGCCAAGAGATCTGCAGAGAGAAATGGGCAGGACAGAGGGGCCCCATGGAATATAAGTGGGCAGAGAAAAAACGAGAGGACGGGAAGGTACGGGTCCCCGGATTCACTCCACCACTCAGGGCTGAGCCTTAGTGGGGCAGGCAGGTTCACGTGCCACTATGGCAAGCTGACTTGGAGTGATTTGGGTGTCATCACACCCCTCTTTGGCCTTGTTTTCCTGATCTGTGTATGGCAGCGATGACGGCTGCTCTGCAGGTCACCTTAGCATTATCCAGCATGTCACTATGACCTGGAGAAGCCTCCGGTGCACCTTGTGGTATAGGCCACAAGGGGGCGATCTCAAGCCAGCAGGGAGATAAAGAAGCTAATTAAAATAACCGTCCCAACTCCCTATACGTTATTTTATTTTATTTTATTATTTTATTTTAAGATGGAGTTTCACTCTTGCTGCCCAGGCTGGAGGGCAGTGGCGTGATCGCCGCTCACTACAACCTCCACCCCCCAGGTTCAAGTGATTCTCCTGCCTCAGCCTCCCGAGTAGCTCAGATTACAGGCACATGCCACCGTGCCTGGCTAATTCTGTATTTTTTTTTTTTTTTTTTGAGACGGAGTTTCGCTCTTGTTACCCAGCCTGGAGTGCAGTGGCGCGATCTCGGCTCACCGCAACCTCCGCCTCCTGGGTTCAAACAATTCTCCTGCCTCAGCCTCCTGAGTAGCTGGGATCACAGGCACGCGCCACAACGCCCAGCTAATTTTTTGTATTTTCAGTAGAGACGGGGTTTCACCATGTTGACCAGGATGGTCTTGATCTCTTGACCTCGTGATCCACCTGCCTCGGCATCCCAAAGTGCTGGGATTACAGGCGTGAGCCACCGCGCCCAGCCTAATTCTGTATTTTTAATAGAGATGGGGTTTTTCCATGTTGGTCAGGCTGGTTTTGAACTTCCGACCTCAGGTGATCTGCACGCCTCGGCCTCCCAAAGTGCTGAGATTATAGGTGTGAGCCACCGTACCCTGCTATTTCTTTTTTTTTTTTTTTTTTTTTTTTTTTTTTTTTTTTTTTTAAGAGACAGGGCCTTGCTCTGTGGCCAGGCTGGAGTGCAGTGGTGAGATGAGAGCTCACTGCAGCCTCTGCCTCTTAGCTCAAGTGATCCGCTCCCACCACTTTCTTTTCTTTTTTTTTTTTTTTTTTTGAGACAGTGTCTCATTCTGTCGCCCAGGCTGGAGTGCAGTGGCATTATCTCAGCTCATTGCAACCTTCACCTCCTGAGTTCAAGAGATTCTCCTGCCTCAGGCTCCCGAGTAGCTGGGATTACAGGTACCCGCCACCATACCTGGGTAATTTTTATATTTTTAGTAGAGACGAGATACTTATTGGCCAGGCTGGTGCTGAACTCCTGACTTCAAGAGATCCCAAAGAGTGATCGCTTCAGCCTCCCAAAGTGCTACGACTCCAGGTGTGAGCCACTGCGCCTGGCCTCCCACTACCACTTTTGTCCCCAAATCCCAATCACAGGAATCAAAGCCTGGGAAATGTCTGACCCGGAAGTGAGGCTACACCTGACTAGGGTCTGGGTCAGATGGGGAGCTGCAGGAAAGATGGGTGCACAGACCCAGGAGGGCAGGGCACAGCCAGGCGGAGGCTGGGGTGTCACGTGCCACCCCCTCCCTGCACGCTGGCACCCTCACCGCCATTGAGGCTGAGCCCCCGGAACAGATGCTTCTCGTTGGGAGACACGGTGATGTCGTCCAGCACGCAGAGCTGGGCCAGGCTGTCGACAGTGAGGCCTCGGTAGTAGGGCACCAGGGCCAGCGGGTTTCCCTGCAGCACCAGAAGCCGCAGGTGCCGGAGGGTCCTCAGGCTGGCAAGCATGCTCTGCAGGTCCGTCAGGTCGTTGAAGCCCAGGTCCAGGGAGACAAGGTTGGGCCTGGAAGGTGAGCAAGGACTCTCTGAGGGTCAAGAAGCCAGGTGACCAGGGGCCAGCAGCCCTACAGCCAAAGCAGACAGGGGCCTGGGGCTGAGGACTCTGCCATCCGTGGGCTGCACACCCTGTCAACTTGACCCAAGTTAACCCACATTAGGAACGAGTGCCTGGCTCCCGTCTCCTCTCTCCATAGCACTGCTATCCTCACAGTCAGAGCCACAGGGATGTCCCTCACAACTGGCCCCCACAGGCCGCCCTTCACAGGGCTCCTCTCTTCTTGGCCAAACCTCTCAGTAGCTCCCGTGGAGCCTTGTGCACTGCGTGCGTCAAGAAGGTTCTGCACAAATACTGCCGGCAGACTGGGTGGCACAGCCGGGGACAGCCTCCTTGGGGGAGCCTTGGACAGGGCAGGTATGGGGTTGACGCTGGGGGCTGGGAGGAGGGAGCCAGAGGCCGGAGGGCTGGGCGGTCCAGAAGCTGGAGATGGCATCTCAAAGCCAGACTGGGGCGGGACCCCAGGAGGCAAGGGGGCTGGGAGGGGCCTTCGGCCAGACCAAGACACAGGGCAGGGGCAGGGTGACTTTCCTGCTGCCACAAACTGGAAAGCAAATTGATCTCAGCTGAGAACAGACACAAGAAAAACACAAGGGGCCGCTGTCAGCACAGCCTCTCCCAATCCCAGTGAGGCGCCCCGCCTTGCCCTTCCCCTAAGAGCAGAAGAGAAGGGGAGGAAGAAGAATCTAGAGTCGGAGAGGGAGCTTCCCTTCCCTGCAGGCGTGTGGAGGGTTGGACCCCCCCCAAGGGCATGCCCTCCAGGTTCCTGGGGGAAGGAGAGAGGGGAGGTGGTTCTACCCAGTCCACCCTTGCCTAGCTTCGAATGGGCACCACGGAGATGCTGCCAAGCCACTCAAGTCCTGCACGTCTCAGAGCATGCTTTGCAAAGCCTTCCCCTCCTGGCTTCCTTTCATGGCCTTTTCTGGGTGATCTCTGGTCCCCTCCTGCCCCTCAGATCCAGGATGTTAAGGTTTCTACCATCTGCCCACCAAGGAGACCAAGGTGAATATCCACTGGGACCAGAACCTTCTGCTGGCTTCCTAATGAGCCTGAACCTTCGATAGCGATGGGGCGCCTGGCACTAGGAGGGCCTGGTACCGGGGCAGTGGTTCTCAGCATGAGGGTATTTTGCTGCTCAAGGGACATTAGGTTCTGTCTGGAGACACTTTTGCTTGTCACAACTAGCAGGGAGGTACTCCTGGCTCTGCAGGTGGAGACCAGGGACGCCGCTCAATATCCTGCTGTGCCCAGGGCAGCACCACAGCAAGGAATGACAGGACTCCAATGCCAACGGAGTCCAAGGTGAGGAACTCTGCTCTAGCACATGGCACCAGGCCGGGCGCGGTGGCTCACACCTGTAATCCCAGGACTTTGGGAGGCCAAGGTGGGCAGATCACTTGAGGTCAGGAGTTCGAGACCATCCTGGCCAACATGGTGAAACCCCGTCTCTACTAAAAATACAAACATTAGCCAGGCGTGGTGGTGGGCACCTGTAGTCCCAGCTACTTGGGAAGCTGAGGCAGGAGAACTGCTTGAACCCGGGAGGTGGAGGCTGCATAGCAGAGATCACACCACAGCACTCCAGCCTGGGCAACAGAGTGAGTCTCCATCTCAAAAATCAATAAATAAAAAATAAAATATGGCACCAAAGCAAAGGCTCTGCCTCACACCCCCCACCTCTTGTTCTCTTTCCCAGGGCCTCAGTGGAATTTTGCTATTGGGTCAGAGAAATAAACCAAAGGTCTGGAGTTGGCAGCCAACTGGGAGTTACAGAAAACAGCAAAGCTAAGTTCTCAGGCCGCCGGGAAGGAGTCCCCCTAGCCTAAGACTTCCTCCCTCTCTTTCCATCTGGGCTCCTGAGTTACCAGTGGTCAGTGGTGATGTGGAGACTTTCCGAGGGGCCTAGAAGTTTGTTGTGGCCTAACCCCAAGTGCTGCAGGCCGGGGGGTGGGTGGGCGCACAGACACTCCATGCTGCTGATCTCATTGCCGTAGAGCTCCAGCACCTGGGAGACCACAGACGGCCGGGCCGCAGGAGTCAGCGGTGAGGAGCAGGCCCGCCCTTCTGCGCTGAGAAACTCGGAAGAATCACAAATTACTGACGCCTGGCCCCCCCTGGCGCCACCCGGCCTCCCTGTGAAAGACCCAGGAAGAAAAGGTTCCTGCAGCAGGTCTTGGGAAGTTTCTTTTCCTTTTGTGAAAGACACGTCAATATTTGGAACGGGGGGTGGGGGGTATGATGTCGGACTGGCGGTGCAGAAGCTGCATAGATCTGGCACCTTCTCAACCCATGGGGATGCTTCCCTGGGAAGCCAAAAGGGACCCTGGATGGATCCAGAATAAACCCAACACTAACCTTCTGGGTTCATGGTTCTTATCCACAGCCTCACCCATTTTTTTTGTTGTTGCTGTTTTTTTGTTTTTTTGTTTTTTAATTTATTTATAGTTTATTATTTGAGGTGGAGTCTTGCTCTGTCACCCAGGCTGGAGTGCAATGGCACAATCTTGGCTCACTGCAGCCTTCGCCTCCCAGGTTCAAGAGATTCTCCAGCCTCAGCCTCCTGAGTAGCTGGGCTTACAGGAGCATGCCACTACACCTGGCTAATTTTTCTGTTTTTGTAGAGACAGGTTTCCCCATGTTGCCCAGCCTGGTCTGGAACTCCTGAGAACAGGCAATCTGCCCACCTCGGCCTCCGAAGCACTGGGATTATAGGCCGACTTGATTCCTTTCTATGAGTGAATAGCATTCTATTGTACGGAGAGATGACTTTTATTTTCTTGAGACAGAGTCTCACTCTCACCAGGCTGGAGTGCAGTGGCACAATCTCGGCTCACTGCAACTCTTGCCTCCCAGGTTCAAGCGATTCTCTTGTCTCAGCCTCCCAAGTAGGTGGGATTACAGGCATGCGACACCACACCCAGCTAATTTTTGTATAGTAGAGATGGGATTTTGCCATGTTGGCCAGGCTGGTCTCAAACTCCTGACCTCAGGTGATCAGCCCGCCTCAGCCTCCCAAAGTGCTGGGATTACTGGCGCGAGCCACTGCGCCCAGCCTGACCACATTTTTTTGTTTATCCATTCATCTGTTTTTAGACACTTGAGCCCACCCTTCCCCTATGGTGAGTAGCACAGCTCTGAACTCTGAAGATGAGACTCTGGCTGCATCCCTGTCTTCAGTTCCTTCACGGATACGCCTAGGAAATGAAGCGCTGGGTCTTGCAGTAATTTTGATTAACTTTTTGAGGAAAGTGACCTACATTTTAAAAAGCCTGGAGCTGGGTCCTAGCCTCCACCCACGCTGGCCACATCTATGCCGGGCAGGGTAGGGCAAGGCCTCTGGGCAGTGCTGGCCCAAAGACTCGGCACGGACCGGGGTTCCTTCACCTTAAGTGTGGGGGGCAGATTGGCAGCTTCCACCTCCTTGATTCGATTGGCACTCAGTACCAATTCCTCCAGCTTTAGAAATTTCAGGAGGTCTTTATCCACCAGGGTCACCTGGAAGAGGGGAGAAGCCGAGGGCTGCGGTGGGTGAGGGAGCACAGGCACAGAGCCCCCGCCCACAGTAGAAAGACAGTGGCTCCTTCATCAGCATTGCCTGCCCTGCTTTCCCACCCGCTGCTTCCAGGCAATTTTTGGGCTGGCTTGCTGGATTTATTTATTTATTGAGACAGAGTCTCACGCTTGCTTGATTGATGGAAACACGATCTCATTCTGTCACCCAGGCTGGAGTGCAATGGTGCAATCACGATCCCTGCAGCCTCTGCCTCCCCAGCTCAAGTGATCCTTCTGCCTCAGCGTCTGAGTAGTTGGGACTACAGGCATGCACCACCATACTTAGCTACATTAAAAAAATTTTTTTTTTTCTTTTTTTGAGACAGAGTCTCACTCTGTCACCAGGTGCCAGGCTGGAGTGCAGTGGTGCAATCTCGGCTCACTGCAATCTCCACCTCCTGGGTTCAAGCAATTCTCCTGCCTCAGCCTCCTGAGTAGCTGGGACTACAGGTGCGTGCCACCACACCCAGCTAATTTTTGCATTTTTTAGTAGAGACGGGATTTCACCATGTTGGCCAGGATGGTCTCGATCTCTTGATCTCATGATCCGCCCGCCTTGGCCTCCCAAAGTGCTGGGATTACAGGCATGAGCTGCCGTGCCTGGCCTACATTTTAAAATTTTATAGAGTCAGGGTCCCACTATGTTGCCCAGGCTGGTCTCTAACACCTAGACTCAAAGGAACCTCCTGCCTCAGCCTCCCAAAGTGCTGGGATTATTAGCACCAGGGAGCCACCTCGCCCAGCCTGGGCTCTGCTACCAATGTAGACAAAGGTGGCTTTTTGGTGACAGAAATTAAAAGAGAACTACACCAACCCTCCACTCCCCTGACCCCCATGGTTTAGACGAAGTAAAACTAAAACAGACTCTTCGAAAAACCTTTGCTAGACCCAGCTGGGTCCACTGCAGAACTCAGCAGATGGTGGTCAAGGGTGAAGGAAGAAGAGACACAGGCTGACAAGCCAGGGAGATGAAGCAGATGGAGGGCAGGCTGGCCTTGGCTCCAGCCCCCAAAAGAGGACCCCAGAGGCACTGTGGGAAGGGTGCCCTCCCCCCAACCTCCCTTAGGGGAGCGGCCACCCCAACATCACCCCCCGACCCATGCCCGGCACTCACCTCCTTGTCCACCACCCGCAGGGACCGGAAGTAGGAGTAGAAGAAGGTGTCTCTGATCATCAGCGGGTTCCGGATGGCCAGTTCTCTAAGGAAACTGTCTTCCGAATTGGAGTCATTCAGCAGAGCCCAGGGGGAGTGGGGGCTGCGGACCAGGCCCAGCAGGGCCTCCACCGTCTCCTCCCCTGGGCTCACCACGTTCTCTTCTCTGGGGACCAGTTCCCTCCACGTTCGCCAAGTTTGAGGAAGAAATCGCGACTTATTCTGCAGTGGCAGAGAGGGGATTTCTCCAGGTGTGACACAGCCCCCTATGGATGCCAGACTCTCAAAACGGAACAGATCGTAAAACTGGAAGATTGGGGATAAAGAGTTTAGCAATCTGGCCGGGCGCGGTGGCTCAAGCCTGTAATCCCAGCACTTTGGGAGGCCGAGGAGGGTGGATCACAAGGTCGAGAGATCGAGACCAACCTGGTCAACATGGTGAAACCACGTCTCTACTAAAAATATATAAAAAATTAGCTGGGCATGGTGGCGCCTGCCTGTAATCCCAGCTACTCAGGAGGCTGAGGCAGGAGAATTGCCTGAACCCAGGAGGCGGAGGTTGCGGTGAGCCGAGATCGCGCCATTGCACTCCAGCCTGGGTAACAAGAGCAAAACTCCGTCTCAAAAAAAAAAAAAAAAAAAAAAAGAGTTTAGCAATCTAAACAGTAATCAATAATTCTGATGGATTGTTAGCCACAGATATAACTATAGACGAGAGAAGATACAAAATAAGTAAAACGTCCCATTCCTTTGAGAGGCTGAGGCGGGAGGATCACTTGAGGTCAGGACTTTGAGACCAGCCTGGGCAACATGGTGAAACCTTGTGTCTACTAAAAATACAAAAATTAGCCAGGCATGGTGACGCAGGCCTGTAATGCCAGCTACTGGGGAGGCTAAGGCAGGAGAATTGCCTGAACCCGGGAGGCGAAGGTTGCAGTGAGCTGAGATGGTGCTATTGCACTCCAGCCTGAGGTCGTCCTGGGCCACACTTGGGCTCCCCTCGTGGTTGAAGCCACGGTAGGGAAGGGTCTAGGACTCTGGAGACGGGATGGGTGGGGGGTGACCCCTTCTCCTGGACCCCAGGTCGCAGGCTGCAGGCTCAGAGCTACCTCTCACGCTGCCTTGGGCTTTCATTACATGCTCCGAGGCTGGGAAAAGTTGCGAAACTCTTTGACCAAAACAAAAGGTTTTCACCCCAAAAGGAGCCTGCCCACTGGAAATCTGGGGTGTTGGCGTCTTCAAGTCAGGGAGAAGCCCCGGCCCAGGTCAGCCGATGTGCTCAGGACCGGCCCTGCGCTTCCCCAGGCAGTACCCACGGCCCGGGCCCCACCGTCACCTCCGAGCCCCACCCGCCCCCACATCGGCGGCCCCCAAAATGCGCAGATCCCAGGCCCCAGGGACTAGCCCGCCCCTGCGCCAGCCCCTCGGCCCACCCCGCTCGCCCGGGCACGTCCCTCCCTGCAGCCGCTCCAGGCCCCCAGAGCCCCGGCCCCTGCGCCCGCACCCAGCTGCCCGAGCCGCACGGGAACTCGCGCAGACACAGCTTCCGCAGGTGCTCGCGCACCGCCGCGCTCACGGTCCCCGTCCCGGGCCGCTGGGTCCCAGGCCCGTCCTCAGACTCGGACTCCGAGGACGCCTCCATGGCCGCGGGGCCGCGTTGCCCGGCAACCGCCGGGACGCGTGCGCGAGGCCCGGGGCCTCTCCAGGTGCGCTCACCTGCCGCGAGGAAGAGACCCCCCCCACCCGGATCACAGACAGCTCGGGCCCAACCACCTGGGTTTTCTCTTCCGCCCTCATCTGTAAAATGGGATCACAGCTGGTGGTTCCAGGTGTGGCAGCTCCCGCAGGCAGTGAGCGCTGTAGCTGACCTGTTTCTTAACCTCCTCTCAAGCACTCCCCACCAAAAGTCATCCTATACTCATCTGACAGATCGAGAAAGAAGAGACCCCAACGTCAAACATCTCCAGCCAGCCAGTGGGTGCCAGGGTGGGTCTCTCTAAGCCTGCAGTCAGGGGTTTTATCACTGTCCACCTGTATAACTGTTTAAGCACTCAGACCTTATTTTATTTATTTTTTATTTTATTTTATTCAGATGGAGTCTTGCTCTGTCGCCCAGGCTGGAGTGCAGGGGTCCAATCTCGTCTCACTGCAACCTGTCTCCCAGGTTCAAGCGATTCTCCTGCCTCAGCATCCCGAGTAGCTGGGATCACAGGCGCACGACCACTTCCGGCTATTTTTTTGTATTTTAGTAGAGATGGAGTTTCACCATGTTGCCCAGGTTGGTCTCGAACTCCTGAGGCCAGGCAATCCACCCTGCGCGCAGCCATGAAACCGCTTCTGTAAGGACATGAATCCCATTCATGAGGAGCCCCCATACTGAATCACTTCCCAAAGGACCCCACCTCTTAATACCATCACACTGGGCATCAGGTTCCAACAAATGAATTTTGGAGGTTCTGGGTCTGTCCCACAGACTCTGGCGGCGGATGAAATGAGTACTCAGCGCAGTGTAAGAGCAGCAAGGGGACTGCCTGGCTTTAGTGGCCAGAGAGGCAGCCCCAGAAGCTGGAGCTGCTTGCTTTTACCCAGTGCAGGCACAATGCCGAATGCCTGGAGCAAACACAATCTGTAAGTAATTAACACTTATTGTTCCCCTTTCAGGGAACTTCACCAGTGATGTTCAAAGGTCAGTTCCTGGACAACTTCAAACAAACAAGCCTGATCAAGATAACTTCCCCCTTCACTCCTCGCCCTCTGCGTCAGGGCTAGATAACAGCTGCCTTCAGCTATTCTCCCCCAGGGCTCGACAAAACCTTTGACTTTTCAGTAGGTTTGCGTCCTTTTCCTATACAGTAGTTTTTCTCACCACTCTGGCCGCTCTGACCCATCCCCCACATGGAGGAACACATCAACATCTCTCATTCTTTTTAACTAAACGGTATCAGGACAACTTTACTGTTATTGGAAAAATTATCCAAAACTGGGATCTAAGGCAAAAAGATGACCATATCTTCTTTCAAAGAAGAAAATATCATTTTTTTGGGGGGTGGGGACAGGTCTCACTTTGTCATCCAGAAAACAGTGCAGTGGCGTGATCATAGCAGCTCACGGAAGCCTGGACCCCCTAAGCTAAAGTGGTCCTCCCACCTCAGCCTCCTGAGTAGCTGGGACTTTAGGCACGCATCACCATGCCTGGCTAAGGTTTTCGTATTTTTTAGTAGAGATGGCGTTTCACCATGTTGACCAGGCTGGTTCCGAACTCCTGACTTCAAGTGATCCACCCATCTCAGCCTCCCAAAGTGCTGGGATCATAGGCATGAGCCACCCTGCCTGGCCCTCAAAGAATAAAATCAGTATCTATGAGTCCATACTGATGTAAATAAGTCAAGGAGATGAACCACAGATGGGGCTCGTGGGATTTTGATGGAGCAACAGGTGGACGATGTGCAGCGAAGGAAGACAAGACTCAGAGGGGAAATCAAACATCCTGTTTGAAACAAGTTAAGGTCCAGATGCCAATGGGCGTCTGTCAGACTAGCCATTGGTTAGGAGGCTCAGGGATGCGGTCAGGTCTGGGTGGTACACAGAACCCAAGATGCACAGAAGGGCCCCGCCAGGAAGCCCTTCCACCCTTCATCCCAAGTCCCCCTGCAGCCACCGCTGTCTCTTTTTCTCTTCCTTGTCATCCATGCTTCTTGACACAGTGGTCTAGGCTCCCTTCTTTTCCCTTATTTATTTTTTGAGACGGAGTCTTGCTGTGTTGATGGACTGGAGTGCAGTGGCACAATCTCGGCCCACTGCGGCCTCCGCCTCCTGGGTTCAAGCCTCCCGAGTAGCTGAAGTTACAGGTGCCCACCACCATGCCTGGCTAATGTTTGTATTTGTAGTAGAGATGGGGCTTTATCATGTTGGCCAAGATGGTCTCAAACTCCTGTCCTCAAGAGATCTGCCTGCCTTGGCCTCCCAAAGTGCCGGTATTACGAGCGTAAGCCACCACAGCCGGCCTATGCTCACTTTTTCCTCACTTCCCAAACCACCACAATATACCAAACCAAAAATGTATTCAAACTCTCCTAGCACAGTTCCTGTGACCTCATGTTGCCCAATCTCTGCAATCTTTACCTTATTTCACCTCTTCAGGGCTTTTTTTTTTTTTTTTTTTTTTTTGAGACGGAGTTTCACTCTTGTTACCCAGGCTGGAGTGCAATGGCGAGATCTCGGCTCACTGCAACCTCCACCTCCTGGGTTCAGGCAATTCTCCTGCCTCAGCCTCCTGAGTAGCTGGGATTACAGGCATGCGCCGCCATGCCCAGCTAATTTTCGTATTTTTAGTAGAGACGGGGTTTCACCATGTTGACCAGGATGGTCTCAATCTCTTGACCGTGTGATCCACCCGCCTCGGCCTCCCAAAGTGCTGGGATTACAGGCGTGAGCCACCGCGCCCGGCCCTCTTCATGGCTTTTGATGATGTCAACCATTTCCTCCTTCTTGAAAGTTACTTTTTTTTTTTTTTTTTGAGACAGAGTTTCGCTCTTGTTACCCAGGCTGGAGTGCAATGGCGCGATCTCGGCTCACTGCAACCTCCGCCTCCTGGGTTCAGGCAATTCTCCTGTCTCAGCCTCCTGAGTAGCTGGGATTACAGGCACGTGCCACCATGCCCAGCTAACTTTTTGTATTTTTAGTAGAGACGGGGTTTCACCATGTTGAGCGGGATGGTCTTGATCTCTTGACCTCGTGATCCACCCACCTCAGCCTCCCAAAGTGCTGGGATTACAGGTTTGAGCCACTGCGCCCGGTCCGAAAGTTACTTTTCATCTTGTTCCATAACAACATGTATTTCTAGTACTTTTCTTTTTCTCACTCTCATTTTTTTTTTTTGAGACAGGGTCTTGCTCTGTCACCAGGCTGGAGTGCAGTGGCGCAATCTTGACTCACTGAAGCCTCCACCTCCTGAGTTCAAGTGATTCTCCTGCCTCAGCCTCCTGAGTACCTGGAATTACAGGCACCACCACCATACACAACTAATTTTTGTATTTTTAGTAGAGACGGGGTTTCACCATGTTGGCCAGGCTGTTCTCAATCTCTTGACCTTGTGATCTGCTCACCTTGGCCTCCCAAAGGGCGGGGATTACAGGCTTGAGCCACCACGCCTGGCCTTCTTTTTCTCTTGAGAGCACCTTCTCCATGTTCTAGACTAAATCATCATCTTCTCCTTGTCCTGTTAATGAAGGCATGTCCCAGGGCTCCACACTTGACTCCCATACCTCACACTGCTCATCTCTTACTGGCTTACGGTTTTATCTGCCACAATACCTTGATGGCACCCACCTTTATGTTGACAGTTCCTTCCTTCACGCTCAGGTCCACAAGTCCAATGGCCTGCTGTGTGTCTTCAGCTGAGCGTTCTGTAACGTTCGCATTCACTGTGTCACAAGCCGAATCAGGCTGGCCGTGTGGCTCGCACCTGGGAGGCTGAGTCCCAGCACTTTGGGAGGCCGAGGCAGGCTAATCTCTTGAGCTCTGGAGTTCAAGACCAGCTTGGCCAACATGGCGAAACCCCGTCTCTACCAAAAATACAAAAATTAGCCAGTCGTGGTGGTGGGCACCTGTAATCCCAGATACTCTGGAGGCCGAGGCAGGAGAATCCCTTGAACCCGGGAGGTGGAGGCTGCAGTGAGCCGAGATTTGGTCACTTTACTCCAGCCTGAGTGAGAGTGAGACTCAGTCTCAAAAACAAACAAACAAACTGAATTAGGCTGGGCATGTGGTTCACACCTGTAGCCCCAGCACTTTGGAAAGCCAAGGTGGGTAGATTGCTCGAGCCCAGTTCAAGACCAGTCTCGGCAACATAGCAGGATCTTATTTCTACAAAAATTAAAGTTAAAAAATTAGCCAGGCATGGTGGTGTGCTGTGTGCCTGTAGCCCAGCTATACAGGAGGCTAAGGCAGGAGGATCACTGAAGCCTAGGAGTTTGAGGCTGCATGCAGTGAGCTGTGATGGCACCACTGCACTCTAGCCTGGGTGACAGAGTGAGACTTTGCCTCTTAAAGAAAACAAGCCGGGCGCGGTGGCTCAAGCCTGTAATCCCAGCACTTTGGGAGGCCAAGGCGGGTGGATCACGAGGTCAAGAGATCGAGACCATCCTGGTCAACATGGTGAAACCCCGTCTCAACTAAAAAATACAAAAAATTAGCCGGGCATGGTGGCTCACGCCTGTAATCCCAGCTACTCAGGAGGCTAGAGCAGGAGAATCACTTGAACCCAGGGGGCAGAGGTTGCAGTGAGCCAAGACTGTGCCACTGTACTCCAGCCTGGGCAACAGAGCCAGACCCTATCACAAAATAATAATAAATAAATAAAAATTTAAAACACACACACACACACACAAATGTGACCAAATGCAGTGGCTCGCGCTTGTGATCCAGCACTTTGGGAAGCTGAGGCGGGATTGCTTGAGTCCAGGAGTTCAACCTCAGCCTGGCCAACATAGTGAGACCCCATCATTACAAAATACAAAAATTAGCCAGGCATGGTGGTGTGGGCCTATAGTCCCAGCTACTTGGGAGGCTGAGGTGGGAGGGCTACTTGAGTCTGGGAGGTCAAGGCTGCAGTGAGACATGATCACACCACTGCATTCCAGCCTGAGTGGCAGAGCAAGATGCTGTCCATTACACACACACACACACACACGCGCACTCACACACGCGTGCACACACACACACTTTGTTTCTCATAGTGTCTGTAGGTCAGTCCTAGCATGCTGTGGATAGCTTCTTTGCTTAGGAACTTACTGAGCTAAAATAAAAGTGCTGGCTGGCTAAGGTTCTTTCTCATCTAGGGTTCAGCATCCTCTTCCAAGCTCAGTGGTTATTGACCAAACTATCTCCCTCTCGAACTTTCCACGCCGCCCCCTCCATCTTCAAGCCAGCAACAGCAGGTGAGCCCTTCTCTCACTCGGAATCTCTCCGACTTCCTCTTCTGCTTTATGGGCTCATGGGCTTGCACTGGGGCCTGCCAGGGAACCCAGGATAATGTCTCTATCTTAGGTAAACTGATTGGTAACTATGACTACATCTACAAAATCCATTTGCCAGGCAATGCAACAGAATTATCGTAGTAAACACCTGTGGATGAAAGTCATGCCTACCATGGACTTTGCTAGAGGATTTTGATTACATTATTGGGGTGGTGAAAGCCATATTGTGGCAGTTTGGGAAGTAAAGAAAAAGTCAGTGGTGGCTGCAGAGAGCCTCGGGGTCAAGGGTGGTGGCGCTTCCTGGCTGGGTCCCTCTGCATATCTTGGGTTCTATGAGCCGCCCAGACCGACCTCCTCCCAACATGGTGAAACCCCATCTCTACTAAAAACATAAAAATTGAGGCCAGGCACGGTGGCTCACGCTTGTAATCCCAGCACCTTGGGAGGCCAAGGCAGATCTCGAGATCAGGTGTTCAAAGCCATATGAACAAGGATTTCAACCAATAACTCTGGAGCACAGTCTCTGGTTCCGGACCCTGAGGTTGCTGAGCCATGGCAGAGAGTCCAGTGACGTCCAAGGCCACCCAGAGCTGAGATGGAGCCTTCCAGCCGCAGCTACAGGGCAGTCCCTCACACCAGTGTGGGCACAGGCTGCAGAAATTTCCAGAGATACCACATTCTGCGCATCTTATGCCAGCTTCGCGTTTCCTCCCCAGAAATTCCCTATGGGCCCTGGCCGTGAACCCCTGTAGGTCACCCGCTCCTTGGTGGTAGATTGTGTCTGTCAACGCTGGGCTTCAAAATTTTGTCTAGTCAAATCAACAGGCTCCTTCCAAGAAGAAAAGGCAAAGATGCCTGTGCCTTCCTGTGAAGTCTGCGCGTATCTGCGCTGAGTCAGACATCTGCCCACCTTGAGGGTAACCCCAGCATTTCCTTCCAGCCCTTTCACCCACCATGACCAGCAGAACTTTGAGTGTTTTCTGGGGAAAAGCTGAGTAGTAGTTTTGCCACGGGCAGGACGCTGACGGCTCTTCCTCCTCAGCCCGGCCCTTTATATATCTCCAGGCAGCCATGGCTGGCACATCTGGCTCCAGCGCCCCCACCGAAGCCAGCCTCACGCCCTCTCGCCATGGCCTCTCACTCAGGTATCACTGGTTCTGGTGCTTCCGAAGTCTTGGGCAGCATCTATGTCGCCAGGAAGATTCTGGAAGCATTCACCCCAGGGATGGCTCAGCAGCGGCTGGAGGGATGGAGCTGGGGTGGGCAGGGGTGTGTGAGGCATGTGCTCACCTCATTCTTCTCTCCTCAGGCCCCACCACGTCTGTGCTGTTCCTGCTCTGCTGCCTGGGAAGCTGGCTGGCTTGCCACATGCTGCCCGTCCGTTTGCTACAACCAAGTGAAGTACAGAAGGTAGTTGAGGAACTGCAGTTCCTGTCGAAGATACTTTTGAAAGACGTGAGTGCTGTAGAGATTTCTTTTCCAAACCATGTTTTAAAAATGCCTTCCATTGCTCTCCAAAGAGGCTCCTCTCTTCAGACCTGAAGCTGGGTCTGTGGCTATGCCAGGAAGGGATGGGGGCAACTAGACAGGCGAAGATGGCCATTTTTTTTTTTTTTTTTTTTTTTTTTTGAGATGGCGTCTCCCTCTGTCGCCAGGCTGGAGTGCTATGGTGCAATCTTGGCTCACTGAGACCTCTGACTCCCCGGTTCAAGGGAATCTCCTGCCTCAGCCTCCCAAGTAGCTGGGATTAGAGATGTGTGCCACGACGTCCAGCTAATTTCTGTATTTTAGTAGAGATAGGGTTTCACCATATTGGCCAGGATGGTCTCGATCTCCTGACCTCTGATACACCTTAGGCTCCCAAAGTGCTGGGATTACAGGCATGAGGCATCGGCGCCCCGACAAGATAGCTTTGTCCAATGAACAAATACCCAAACTTGGAAACAATTCATAAAATTGGCATTACCCTTCTCATCTACCTTGGCTTTTTGTTTTTGTTTTCGTTTTGAGACAGTCTCACTCTGCTGCCCAGGCTGGAGTGTGGTGGAGCAATCTCGGCTCACTGCAACCTCTGCCTCCCAGGTTCAAGTGATTCTCCTGCCTCAGCCTACTGAGTAGCTGGGACTACAGGCACGTGCCACCACGCCCAGCTAATGTTTGTATTTTTACTAATAGAGATATGGTTTCACCATGTTTGTCAGGATGGTCTCCATCCTTGACCCTGTGATCGGCCCACCTTGGCCTCCCAAAGTGCTGGGATTACAGGCATAAGCCGTCGAGCCCGGCCCTACCTTGGCATTTAGACTTCAGCCTTGGCTTTTTTTTTTTTTTTTTTTTTTTGAGATGGAGTTTAGCTCTTGTTACCCAGGCTGGAGTGCAATGGCGCGATCTCGGCTCACCGCAACCTCCGCCTCCTGGGTTCAGGCAATTCTCCTGCCTCAGCCTCCTGAGTAGCTGGGATTACAGGCACGTGCCACCATGCCCAGCTAATTTTTTGTATTTTTAGTAGAGATGGGGTTTCACCATGTTGACCAGGATGGTCTCGATCTCTCGACCTCGTGATCCACCCACCTCGGCCTCCCAAAGTGCTGGGATTACAGGCTTGAGCCACCGCGCCCGGCCTAGCCTTGGCTTTTATAAAAGGCTGAGGTTGTTACCAAGCAAAGGTGACTGGACAGTTCAGGTTGGTGAGTGAGGTGTTGCTAGCAATTCGGTCTGACCCAAAAATGATTAGTCCTTAGGAAGAGAGAAGGGACGGAGTGGTTCGCACTCCTTGGTTTGTTTGGAAAACTCTTCCTTGCATCTCGGAGGCCTTTCTGGACAAGCCTAACACTCTCCTCTGTAAGTGGGATGTGTGTGGCTTCAACACGGAGTCCCACAGGGCAGGGAGCTGCCGTGGAAGGCCAGATGTGCTCCAATTCCCACCTCGCTGGGCATGTTAGTGTGGCTTCTGGAAGGCTGGACACACCTCAGCTGGATGGAGCAGCGGTTCTGAGCACGGGCTTCAGGACTGCGGCCACCTAAGCTCTAGTTTTGTCTGGAAATGGGGTTGGGGGTGGCACAGCCTCATAGGGTTGTGACACTGGTCAGATAAATATATCAACCAGGCGGGTCACGGAGGAAGCATGTGAACATTCGCTGCTGAGACTTTCAGCTGTTATTGCAAACCCAGCACTCACCATTTCTCCTCATTCCACAGGCGGAGGAAGAGAAGGGGGTGCCCGTGTCCCAGAACTACACGCTGCCGTGTTTCGGCCCCAACGCCCAGCCGCCAAACAACATCCACAGCTTAGCCATCCGGGCCTATCTCAAGGTGATCAGTCAGGTAGACAGCAAACCTGTTATTGACGAAATCATAGAGCAACTTGACAAACTCATATTTCAAGATGCATCAGAAACAAACATTTCTATGCCAACAGGCACCTTTGAACGTAAACGCTTCATCCTGACTATTTTTCAGCAGTTTTCAGAATGCATGGACCTCGCATTAAAATCATTGACCTCTGGAGCCCAGCAGGCCACCACCTAAGGCCATCTAAATGGCAGGAGCTTAAGCAGCCTTAAAAAAATGACTGACAGCTATATGTGGAAACTCTGCCATGATTCCTAAAGTATATTTTTCCAATAATCTCAGCGACCCCTCAGATGGGCTAGTCCTGGGAGGGCTGAGATGTAAATTTGTGGATTACCTTGAAAAACATTATGCTATTGTTATTAGTCTTGGTATTTATGGAATGTTTTTCTTCTGCAGGCTTAAATCTTACTTATTACACCCTTGTGAGAGTTGGAGGTGGCAGCTGTGTTAATTTGTTGGTATTCATTATATGAAGAGTTGTTAATGCTTCTTGGGAGGGCCCTTGCAATCTGTTTAATAAACTGTATTGATTTTTTCTCATAATCTGTGATGAAGGGCTTGAAATTAGCAAATGGGACTCCAAGCTGGGTAGACTTGTGGCAGAGGGCAGACGGACATGCTCTAGACAGAGGCGTCAGTTCTACCACTGTCATTACTCCCCACTGGACAGGCTCAGTAAAAAAATAATGACCCTGAGCCAGGCACCATGGCTCACACCTATAATTCCAGCACTTTGGGAGATCAAGGCAGGAGGATCACTTGAGCCCAGGAGTTCAAGGCCAGCATGAGCAACATAGTGAGACCCCATCTCTATTTAAAAAAAAGAAAGAAAAAATAATAATGATCCTGGCCGGGCACAGTGGCTAGTTTTGTCTGGACATGGTGTTGGTGATGGCCACAGCCTCACAGGGTTGCAACATGGATCAGGTATCCTAGCATTTTGGGAAGTTGAGGCTGGAGGACTGCTTGAGGCCAGGAGTTTCAGACCAGCCTGGGCAACATAGCAAGATCCCATCTCTAAAAAAAAAAAAAAAAAAAAATACCAGACATGGTGGTGTGCTACTTGGGAGGCTGAGGTGGGAGGATTGCTTGAGCCCAAGGAATCTGAGGGTGCAGTGAGCTAGGACAGCACCACTGCACCCCAGAGGCAAAGTGTGATCCTAGCAGCAATAAACACTCATTGAGCATTTTCTTTATGCCAAGACATGTTAAGTATCATCCTTTTCTCATAGGTAGGGAAACCAAGGCAGGAAGTCTGTTAGTCACTTGCTCAAGGCCACACTGCTCTTAAGGGGTAGAGCCCAGATTCCAGCTTGGGCTTCTCTGCTTTACCCAGGCTTTGTTCCTCCCTGGGCAGTGGCTGGGTCTCACAGGCCCTCGATGCCAGGTGTGGCATGCAGCAATCTTACAGTATCCTGGGCACAACTCCTCACTTGGTTTTCAGTGCCTAGGGGACTTCTTGATAGCCAGGTTCAAAGAATTTGTCATTTGAATTAGTGTTAAGTCCCAAACTGTTAAAGTTTCTTAGCGATCACTCGGACTCAAAGTAGGGTCTCTGCCCCAGCAGCAGCAGAAGCAGCCTGTGGCAGCATTTTAGAAATGTAAATCTTCAGGTCTCATCCCAGACCTACTGAATCAGAAGGTCTGTGGGTACAGCCAGCAATCTGGGCTTTATGGAGCCCTCCATGGGATTCTAAGACACCCTTGAGTTTGAGAATCACTAATCTTGAGTCTACCAGCACCAATATCTTCATGTTATCTCTGGGGAAACTGAGGACCAAAGAGGTGCGGTTTGCACATGTAAGGGAGGATGTGGTCAGGACTCTGAGACATGCAGTTCAGTCTTGGACTTTTCAGTTTTACTCTTGTAGGGATTTCTTTTTCTCTTTTTTTTTTTTTTTTTTTTTTGAGACAAGAGTCTCATTCTGTCACTCAGGTTGGAGTGCAGTGGCGTGATCCTGGCTCACTGCAATCTCTGTCGCGCAGGTTCGAGCGATTCTTCTGCCTGAATAACTGGGATTTCAGGTGCCTGCCACCCCGCCCGGCTAATTTTTATATTTTTAGTAGAGATGGTGTTTCACCATCTTGGTCAGGCTGGTCTTAAACCCCTGACCTTGTGATCCACCCGTCTCGCCTCCCAAAGTTCTGGGATTAGAGGCATGAGCCACTGCGCTTGGCCTCTTGTAGGTATTTCTACTGCAGTCCCCTAGCAGGCTTTTTCTTTTTTGGACAGAGTTTTACTCTGTCACCCAGGCTAGAGTGAAGTGGTACAATCTTGGCTTACTGCAATCTCCACCTTAGCAATTCTCCTGCTTCAGCATTCCAAGTAGCTGGGACAGCAGGCTCAAGCCACCATGCTAATTTTTGTATTTTTAGTAGAGATGGGTTTTTGCCATATTGGTCAGGGTGGTCTCAAACTCCTGACCTTAAGTGATCCACCTGCCTCGGCCTCCCAAAGTGCAGGGATTATAGGCGTGAGCCACCACACCCGCCCCTGTAGCAGGCTTTAAAGTCTCCAGATAGCCTAGCCTCCAGTGACAAGGTTTTGGTGATCTTTCCAGAAAACGTCCACTGTGGCAGACTTCTGTCTCTCTTGACTGCCCTACATCAGAACACCTTCACTCATATTAGAAACATTATCTAAAACTGGGAAATCAGGCAAAAAGATGGCCATATGTCCTTTCAAAGAATAAAGTAAACATCTACAAGTTCATTGTGATATTAACAAATAGTTCGGCCAGGCATGGTGGCTCATACCTGTAATCCCAGCACTTTGGGAGACCAAGGTAGGAGCATCGCTGGAGGTCAGGAGTTCGTGACCAGCCTGGGCAACATGGTGAAACCCCATCTCCACAAAAATACAAAAGTTAGCTGGGTGTGGTGGTTCACGCCTGTAATTTCAGCTACTCGGGAGGCGGAGGCATCACTTGCTTGAAGCCGAGAGGCGGAGGTTGCAATGAGCTGCGATGGTGCCGCTGTACTCCAGCCTGGGCGACAGTGAGAGCCTGCCGCAAGAACAAAAACCAAACCAAACAAAAAACACAATAAATAAATGGCTGACAAAATGAATAAATGAGGAAAATGATACAAATGTCCCTTACAGCATTCTAACTGATAAATCATAAATACAGAAGGAATGAGGGAAATAGAAAATCATCATTAGAGCACCACAGTAATAGCTGCCTCTGGCAGAATCCACGGAAGAATGCTAAAGTTAGCAGGTGGAACTTCAAGGAGAAACAGGAAATTTGCACCGCCTCAAAGAATCTGCCTTCAAACTGTGATGGTGGCTTTAACATGTGTCCACAAATATTTCCCCTCCAGGAGGTGGGGCTTAACTCCTTCCCCTTGAAGGTGGGTAGGACCTAGTGACTCTCTTCTAAAGAACAGAGCACAGGTTGAATGCAGTGGCTCACGCCTATAATCCCAGAACTTTGGGAGGCTGAGGCGGGAGGATCATGAGGTCAAGAGATGGAGACCATCTTGGCCAACATAGTGAAATACCGTCTTTACTAAAAATACAAGAATTAGCTGGGCGCGGTGGCACACGCCTGTAGTCCCAGCTACTGGGGAGGCTGAGGCAGGAGAATCACTTGAACTCAGGGAGTCAGAGGTTGTGGTGAGCCAAGATTGCACCATGACACTCCAGCCTGGAGACAGAGTGAGACTCCATCTCAAAAAAAAAAAAAAAAAAGACAGAGCACAAGCGGGAATACTGCAAGGAGAAGGGGGAGATGGGTGGCAGACACCACCTCCAGCCAGCGATCCAGGTGAATGTCGCCCAGCACTTGGGTATCACACAGCCCTCAGGTGACACAATGAGAAGGTACCTCCCTAACCTCTCTGTGATCTTCCAAACCCACCATCCCAGTCCAATCAGGAGAAAACACCTGCCAAGCCCAACCAAGCGTCATTTCACAAAACCCCTGACTGGCACTCTTCCAAAGTGTCAGGGTCATGAAAAACAAGGAGAGGTTAAGAAAGGGTCACAGCCGGGCCCAGTGGCTCAAGCCTGTAATCCCAGCAATTTTGGGAGGCTGAGGCGGGTGGATCACGAGGTCAAGAGATCGAGACCATCCTGGTCAACATGGTGAAACCCCGTCTCTACTGAAAAATACGAAAAATTAGCTGGGCATGGTGGCGCATGCCTGTAATCCCAGCTACTCGGGAGGCTGAGGCAGGAGAATTGCCTGAACCCAGGAGGCAGAGGTTGTGGTGAGCCGAGATCGCGCCATTGCACTCCAGCCTGGGTAACAGAGTGAAACTCCATCTCAAAAAAAAAAAGAAAGGGTCACAGACTGAAGACTAACAAGATTTGAGGACTAAGCAGAATGTGGGAACCTGGACTGACTCTTGGACCAGAAAACAGACATTAGTGAAAAAACAGAAGAAAATTCAAAGCCAGCTGCTAGTCTAGTTATTAATATCATACGAGCGTTAATTGCTTAGTTTTGATAAATGTGCACAGTTTTGTAAAAGGAAGTTGGGTGAAGGATGTAGGGGAACTCTGTACTGTCTATAACTTTTCTATAAATCTAAAATTACTTAAAATAGGCCAGGTGCTATGGCTCACCCCTGTAATCCCAGAGCTTCAGGAGCCTGAGGCGAGTGGATCACTTTAGCTCAGAAGTTTGAGAGCAGCCTGGGCAACATGACAAGATCCTACCTCTATTTTCCTTCTTTTTTTTTTTTTTTGGAAATGGGAGTTTTGCCTTTGTTGCCCAGGCTGGAGTGCAATGGCGCAATCTCCGCTCACTGCAATCTGTGCCTTCTGGGTTCAAGCAATTCTCCTGCCTCAGCCTCCCAAGTAGCTGGGATTACAGGTGCCCGCCACTATGCCTGGCTAATTTTTGTATTTTTAGTAGAGACAGTGTTTCACCATGTTAGTCAGGCTGGTCTCAAACTCCTGACCTCAGGTGATCTGCCATCGTCAGCCTCCCAAAGTGCTGGGATTATAGGTGTGAGCCGCCCTGCCCGGCCTCCCACCTCTATTTTTTTTAAAAATAATTTAAAACATTGTTTTCTTTCTTTCTTTTTCTTTCTTTTTTTTTTTTTTTTTAGTGACAGGGTTTCACTATCTTGGCCAGGCTGGTCTTGAACTCCTGACCTCGTGATCCACCTGCCTCGGCCTCCCAAAGTGCTGGGATAACAGGTGTGAGCCACGGCGCCCAGCCCAAAACTTTTTTTTTTTTTTTTTTTCTGACTGAGTGCAGTGGCTTATACTGCACTGGGAGGTCGAAGCGGGTGGATCACCTGAGGTCAGAAGTTGAGACCTGCCTGGCCAACATGGTAGATACGGCTGGGGGCTTTATGTTAATAATTGTAGTATTAAAGTTAATGCCCCTAAAATAGAAGAAACACCTGCCAAGTGGAACAAGAAGACAGTCAGATCCACACGGGCTCCTGCATGTGCTGGGTTTCCTGCTAAAGGGATAATCCTAGTCCCCACACCAGCTTCTACTATTGAAGATGCAAGCAGAAGTAGGAAAGAGTCGGGGAGAGGTCAGAGCTCATATTATTTATCTGGGGAAATGCCATACTGGGGGTACCAATTATCAGAGGGACCAGTCAGTTGCCAAAACCCTCAATTATAATTGGTATGACTATAAGGAAGATGATGACGAATGCATGGGCAGTGACAATAATATTATAGATGATCATCTCCTAGCAGAGTTCCTGGCTGGCCTAATTCTGCTCAAATTAGAAGGCTGAAGGCGGTGCCCCCTCTCACCGCTCATGCTCAGAATAGCGGGTATAGTGAGTGTTCCGATTATCTTTGTGGTTAGTTAAAAACAATCAACGTTTGATGAACATAAGTGGAAAAAAAGGTAAAATGGCTGAGTAAGCATTAGACTGTCAATCTAAAGACAGGAGTCAAGGCCTCTCTTTTGACCAGCCCTGAGGTGACCTGTCATGTTGAATTGCAAATTCAAAGGAGCAGCTTCAATCCTGCCAGGGCTTCTCCTGCCTTTCTCCCGGGAAGGGCTGGAGAAGTAGATTGAAGCCAGGTGATTGGGGTGTTTAGCTGTTAACTAAGTTTTTCTGGGTTTGAATTCCACCAATCTAGCAAGGGCTTAGCTTAATGAAAGTGGTTGATTTGCGTTCAACTGATGCAGAATAGAGTCTTGCAGTCCTTAGGTCTGTTATAGAAATTAAGTGTAATTTACTAACTAAGGGTGTTGAAGGCCCTTGGTCTTTTTTTTTTTTTTTTTTTTTTTTTTTTCAGAGTCGGGGGTTTCACCTTGTTGGTCAAGCTGGTCTCGAACTCCTCACCTCAGGCGATCCACCCACCTCAGCCTCCCAAAGTGGTGGGATTACAGGCATGAGCCACCCCACCCAGCCTGGTCATTTTTTTTTTTTTTTTGAGACAGAGTCTCACTCTGTATCCCAGGCTGGAGTGCAGTGGTATGCTCTCAGCTCAATGCAACCTCCGCCTCCCAGGTTCAAGCGATTCTCCTGCCTCAGCCTCCTGAGTAGCTGGGATTCCAGGTGCGCGTCACCATGCCGGGCTAATTTTTGTAAGTTTAGTAGAGACGGGGTGTCACCATGTTGGTCAGGCTGGTCTCGAACTCCTGACCTCCTGATCCACCCGCCATGGCTTCCCAAAGTGCTGGGATTGCAGGTGTGAGCCACTGCCCCCAGCCCTTTTGGTCTTATTTAACCTAAATCTCTAAGTTATAGTTAATATTAATGGCAAGATGGGTAAGAGGAGGGTAGAAGAAATGGTTAGTAGGGGGAGGAGTCGTACGGGTTTTGTGTTTTCAAACTGTCATTTTATTTTCATATTATTAGATGTGGGGAATATTGTCATTGAGATGGAGTAAATTCGGTGTATATAAAAGTACAGGTTAAGTAGGTTATGATATCGATCATGGTCTAACACTGCATTCCAGCCTGGCAACAGAGTGAGACTCCATTTCAAAAAATTTAAAAAATAAAAAAAAAACATTAAAAAATTCAGTTTCTCAGTGTCGCTCACATCTTGAGTACTCGACAGCTACAGAGGCTAGAGGTGACATTACTGGACAGCACAGACAAACATCTCCCTTACCGCAGCAAGTTCTGTTAGATGGCGTTGCAACTTTGACGTATTATTTATTCCTCATTAGGCCCCAGGGTCTTTCAATTTAGAGAAAACAGATAAGATGCAAATGAGCTCTACCAAGTAGAGAAGATGACTCCAAAGGTTGTGTTGACGTTTGTACTGTGTTAATGTAGGCCATTAACCACTTTCCATCTAACAGAGCTGTTTGCTTCTGGCATTCTTTGTCCTCGAGGACAACAGACAGACAGACAGGCAGATGAGAGGCCGATAGTAGTCTCTCACCTCCTCCTTTGAATCAGCTGTGTCATGCAGATTCCCTGAGCACTGAGTTGAATAGAAGCTTGACTCGTGCCCACTCTGGGTAAGGGCTGTTTGGTGCGGCAGGGCCTGCTGTCGGCTGCAAAAGCTGAAATGTGACACCTGCCTTCCCAGCCTATCTTGTCGCTAAGCTGTGGGCACGAGACTGTGGCAATGCAATCGGACTTCAGATCAGACGCTGGTGACACGAGCAGCAGAGATGGTGGCAGGTGCTTCGTTGCAGGGAGAGGTGGCAACTGCAACAAGATTCCCTCTCTGGAGGAAAAGGGGCTGCACTCTCAGTGGCCGCCTGGTGCTCCCACCCCAGAGGGGTTCCCCGTGAGCAACAGGCTCGCAGCGATTCCGCGAGCCACCTGGTCTCCTTTAATGAACTCCCATTCTGCTTACCCACCAGAAGAGTCATTCAATGCCGACAGACGGATGCACTGACCTAGGAGCGCTCGCAGATCTCGCGCAGACTCAGCCTTTCTCCATCTGTCACTGATAGCCCACAGTTCTGGAGATGACTCAGCTGGGGGACTCCGCTGCACTCTTCTCATTAAACCACCGCACTGCTCTTGCAGGGAGAGGAAACCTTTTGAAGTTGCTAATTTCTCCTCTCCTACTTCCAGGTCCTCGGAGGAAGAGGCAAACCCGCTAAACAAACGCTCCATCCGTCCTTTCCAGGCGTCATTCCGGGCTGCAGAGACGGCAGCTTCTCGAGCCTGTGACCTACTGAGTCATGGGGCCTGAAGCTCAGAGGGCCCCGAGCTTGTTTTCACCCTCTGTTCTCATCTGTCTTGAAATGCTTAGTGATTTTTAAACAAATTGCACAGCCAGTACTGCTGATGGGGAGTTGAAATGCACATTCCTGGGTTTACAGCCAGAGGTTCTGATTTAGTAATTTCGGCTGGGCCCTGGAATCAGTTTTTTTTTTGGATGGAATCTTGCTTTGTCACCCATGCTGGAGTGCAGTGGCACAATCTCAGCTCACTGCAGCCTCTGCCTCCCAAGTTCCAGCGATGCACTTCCTTCAGCCTCCTGAGTAGCTGGGATTGCAGATGGACGCCACCACGCCTGGCTGATTTTTGTTATTTTGAGTAGGGACGGGGTTTCACCATGTTGGCCAGGCTGGTCATGCACTCTAGCCTCATGTGATCCACCCATCTTAGCCTCCCAAAGTACTGGGATTACAGGCGTGTGCCACTGTGCCTGGCCCGGAATCAGCATTTTACATTTTTTTTTGTTTGTTTGTTTTTGTTTTTTTGAGACGGAGTTTCGCTCTTGTTACCCAGGCTGAAGTGCAATGGCGCGATCTCGGCTCACCGCAACCTCCGCCTCCTGGGCTCAGGCAATTCTCCTGTCTCAGCCACCTGAGTAGCTGGGCCACCATGCCCAGCTAATTTTTTGTATTTTTAGTAGAGACGGGGTTTCACCATGTTGACCAGGATGGTCTCGATCTCTTGACCTCGTGATCCACCCGCCTCGGCCTCCCAAAGTGCTGGGATTACAGGCTTGAGCCACCGTGCCCCCCAGCCTACATTGTTTTTTTAAACATATAATTTATATACTGTAAAGTTAGCCCATTTAAAGTGTACATTTGGGCCAGGCACAGTGGCTCATGCCTGTAATCTCAGCACTTTGGAAGGCTGAGACGGGTGGATCACTTGAGATCAGGAGTTCATGACGACCCTGGCCAACATGGTGAAACCTTATATCTACTAAAAATACAAAAATCAACCAGGCATGGTGGTGTGCACCTATAATCGCAGCAACTCGAGAGTCTGAGGCAGGTGAATCATTTGAACCTGGGAGACAGAGGTTGCAGTGAGCTGAGATGGTGCCGCTGCACTCCAGCTTGGATGACAGAGCGAGATTCCATCTCAGTAAATACATACATACATGAAGTGTACAGCTGGGTATCTTTTGTGTGTGTGTGTGCTTTAATACAGACGAGGTCTCACTATGTTGTGCAGGTTGGTCTCGAACTCCTGGGCTCGTGCCTTCCTCTCACCTTACTCTCCTAAAGTGCTGGGATTACAGGCATGAGCCACCACAGTTTGATGTTTTTAAAGATAGTCACAGTTGTGCCACATCACCGCTATCTAATTCCAGAACATTTGATCATCCCCAAAAGGAACTCTACCATGCTGGGCGAGGCAGCTCACCTGTAATCCCGGCACTTCGGGAAGCTGAAGTGGAAGGATCGCTTGAGCCCAGGAATTGGAGACCAGCCTGGGAAACACAGCAAGACCCCATCTCTAGGAAAAAAAAAAAAAAAAAAAGAAAGAAAGAAAAAGAAAGAAACCTCGTGCTCATGAGCAGACACTTCCCATCCCTCCCTAGCCTCAGCCCCAGTAACCACTAAGCTACTCCCTGCCTCCCTGGGTTTGCCTGTCTGGCCATTTCATATGCATGGACTCGACAACATGCGGCCTTCTGTGGCTGTTTCTTTCTCTTAGCCTGGTGTCCTCAAGGTTCATCCAGGTTGCAGCCTGTATCAGCATGCCTACTCATCAGGATCGATGTTTTTTGCGCAAGCCCCCGAGGACTGACGCAGGGGGTCTACCTGTGTGGCAACATTTGACTTGATGCCTGTTTTCCCCACAGATTCTCAGAAAGAAGAAAAACTTCAAAAGGAGATAGAGAAGGAGATTAGGGGCAGACATTTGCATGTAAATCAAGGTCACCTACCACAGTCTACGCAAGAGGAAAAAACCTAATTCATATTTGCCTTTCCCGAAAGACGCAACATGGGACAGAACCGACCACAGGGGTGAGTGCGATGAATCCTATGTTACCTGGAACACAGCTAGCACAAACTCTCAAGTCACTAGGATTTTTTTTTTTTTTTTTTTTTTTTTTTTTTTTTGAGACGGAGTTTTGCTCTTGTTACCCAGGCTGGAGTGCAATGGCACGATCTCGGCTCACCGCAACCTCCGCCTCCCGGGTTCAGGCAATTCTCCTGCCTCAGCCTCCTGAGTAGCTGGGATTACAGGCACGTGCCACCATGCCCAGCTAATTTTTTGTATTTTTAGTAGAGACGGGGTTTCACCATGTTGACCAGGATGGTCTCGATCTCTTGACCTCGTGATCTACCCGCCTCGGCCTCCCAAAGTGCTGGGATTACAGGCTTGAGCCACCGCGCCCGGCCAAATTTATTTTTATGATAATCTGCCAAAACCTAGAAAGAGGCAAAAAGGGCCTGGTGTGGTGTCTCACGCGTGTAATCCCAGCACTTTGGGAGGCCGAGGCAGGTGGGTCACCTGAGGTCAGGAGTTCAAGACCAGCCTGACCAACATGGTGAAACCCTGTCTCTACTAAAAATACAAAAATTAGCAGGGCATGATGGCAGGGGCCTGTAATCCCAGCTACTTGAGAAACTGATCAAAACTCCATCTCAAAAAAAAGGCTGGGCGCGGTGGCTCACACACACTTATAATCCCAGCACTTTGGGGAGGCTGAGGCAGGCAGCTCATGAGGTCAGGAGATCAAGACCATCCTGGCCAACATGATGAAACCCCGTCTCTACTAAAATACAAAAAAATTAGCTGACTGTGGTGGTGCATGTGGATAATCCCCACAACTTCGGAGGCTGAGGCAGAAGAGTCACTTGAACCCAAGAGGTGGAGGTTCTAGTGAGTCGAGACCAAGCCACTGCATGCACTCCAGCCTAGCAACAGAGTGAGACTCTGTCTCAGAAATAAATACATAAATAGAAAGAGGAGAAAAGACATCAATTTGAGGACGTATAGTGTGATGGGAACAGTCCAAAATACTGACTTTTAAAAAATCAGTGACACAGAATCAGAAAGGAAAGGAAAATAAACAATCAAACAAAAAACCAAGAGTCACAGAGACCAAAACAGTAAAGATAATATGATTTATTTATTTCAAGGGAACCTTTCCAAGACAAGGTGAAAGCTTAAACATGCCCAGTTTATCAAGGAAGAACAGGGAATACATAGTGGTAAGAAAACAATTTTAAAGAAATTCATTTCCCTATTCTGGAGAATTAAGAGGTGAGAGGAAAAAGAAGTGGGTGCGGTGGCTCACGCGTGTAATCCCAGCACTTTGGCAGGTGGAGATGGGCAGATCACCTGAGGTCAGGAGTTCGAGACCAGCCTGGCCAACATGGTAAAACCCCATCTCTACTAAAAATACAAAAATTAGCTGGGCGTGGTGGCGAGTGCCTGTAATCCCAGCTACTTGGGAGGCCGAGGCAGGAAAATCGCTTGAACCCTGGAAGCAGAGGTTGCAGTGAGCCAAGATCATGCACTTCAGCCTGGCTGACAGAGCGAGACTCTGTTTCAAAAAAAGAGAGAAGAAAAGAAAAGAAAACGCAAATAGAAGAGGTAATCAGATAAAGAGAGACAGATGAGAAAAGAAGGCGGCGAGAGGGGAGAGAGAAAAAAAGAACAGCTTGGCGGGGCATGGTGGTGCATGCCTGTAATCCCAGCTGCTTGGGAGGCATGAGAATCACTTGAACCCAGGAGGTGGATGTTGCAGTGATCTGAGATCGTGCCACTGCACTCCAGCCTGGGCAACGGAGCAAGACTCCATTTCAAAAAAACAACACAAAAAAGAAAAGCTTAAATATAAAACCAGAAATCAAATAGGCAGTAAATGTGAAACTCTGTTCAACCACAGAGGTAACTAAGAAAGGCAAATAAACAGGAGGTTTTTTGTTTTTTGTTTTTTTTTTTTTTGAGACAGAGTCTCACTCCAGGTTGGAGTGCAATGGTGCGACCTCGGCTCACTGCAACCTCCACCTCCCGGGTTCAAGCAATTCTCAAAACAGGAGTTTTTCGTTTTGTTTTGTTTTTATATAAAGACAGGGTTTCACCATGTTGGTCAGGCTGGTCTTGAACTCCCGACCTCAGGTGATCCACCTGCCTTGGCCTCCAAAGTGCTTGGATTACAGGGGGTGAGCCACCGTGCCCAGCCAACAGGAGGTTTTTAATACCTTCACATCAGCAGAGCTTTACAAGGGTGCAGGCCAGAGGATGAGAGAGGTCCACCCAGCCACTTCTGAAACATGCATCAGAGCCTTACAAAAGGATTCTGTCTCCACGCAATAACCCCCTCCTGGTATTCCTTCCTCACAGAACTTCCTAAGGGGATAATCCTAGATTTGGACAGGATATGTGCATGTATATGTTCATACCAGCATTAAGGATAACACCAAAACCCAAACAAGCCAACAAAAGTGGAGATGCCCTGTGCTAGTCCAGGCCCTCTAGAAGCAGAGGCCAAATGGGATTCTTTGCCATACAAGAGATTCATTAAGGCCAGGTGCAATCATGCCTGTAATCCCAGCACTTTGGGAGGCGGAAGTGAGAGAATCACCTGAGCTCAGGAGTTCCAGACCAGCCTGGCCATCATGGTGAAACCCGTCTCTACTAAAAATACAGAAATTAGCAGAGCGTGATGGTGTGTGCCTGTAAACCCAGCTACTTGGGAGGCTGAGGCAGGAGAATCGTCCGAACCCAGGAGGCGGAGGTTAGCCGGGGTGACAGAGCAAGACTGTTTCAAATGAAAGAAGGAAAAGAAAGGAATGAGAAAGAAAGAAAGAAAGAAAGAAGAAAGAGATTCATCAGAGCCAAGCCTGGGAGGGAAAAGAGGAGGGAGCCAGGGTCTGGGGGAGCTGTCCCGCCACAAGGCAGGTCTGACTCCTGCTGGACGACAGGAGGAAAGAAGGAAGGGAAGTTGGGGGTGCCATCCTGTGAGAGTTCAGCACGAATGTGGGAAAATCCTCGGACAGAGGAGCCCCGGTCTCCCAGGAACCAGCCGCCCCCAGCATCCCTGCTGTGCTGTCCCTAGCTGGGAGAAGCCTGCAGGAAGCTGGGTCCCATGAGCCGGGTGATTTCGGGGCACAGCAGCTGGGCCCTCAGGCAATTATACTCCCCAGAGTGGGAAATCTGAGGGGCACATTTTCACGGCTGCCATACAACCCCGACGACTGATAATAAGGCAATGACTCAACGGCAGCATTACGTGGCCGTTCAAAGTCATTTTCTCAAAGAATGTTTAATGGCAGGGTAAAATGCTTCAAGTATGATGTTAATTTATAAAAGCAAGTCACAAAATATGTTTATGACGGGCCCCCATTAAGTTAAAAAATAACGTGTTGGAGGAATGTGGATGGAGCTGGAGGACATTATCCTTAGCAAACTAACCCAAGAACAGAAAACCAAATATCATGCATTCTCATTTATAAGTGGGAGCTAAACGATGAGAACTCACGACCATAAAAAAGGAAACAGACCCTGGGGTCTACTTGAGGGGGGAGGGGGGAGGGGAGAGGGGGAAAGGGAAGGGTAGGAGAAGGGAGGGGAACAGAGAAGATAACTATTGGATACTGGGCTTAATACGCGGGCGATGAAATAATCTGTATAATAAACCCCCATGACACAAGTTTACTTAGTTCATTTTCATACTGCTATAAAGATGTAGCGGAGACTTGGTATTTTATAAAGAAAAGAGGTTTAACCGACTCACAGTTTTTCTCAGGTCTGGGGAGGCCTCAGGAAATTCACAATTATGGCAGACATGGAAGAGGCACTTCTTACATGGCGGCAGGTGAGAGAAAGCGGCGAGCAAAGGAGGAAGTGCCCCTTATAAAACCTTCAGTGAGAACTCACTCACTATGGCGAGAACAGCATGAGGGAAACCGCCCGCATGACGCTATCACCTCCACCTGGTTTCTCCCTAGACATGGGATTACAATTCAAGATGAGATTTGGGTGGCGACACAAAGCTAGCCATGTCACTATGTAACAAACCTTCACATGTGCCCCTGAACCTAAAATAAACATTTTTTTAAAAGTGTGTGTGTTTCTGTGTGTGTGTGTCTGTGTGTGTGTGTCTGTGTGTGTGTATGTCCCCATCTGTCTTACATATAGACAGAAAGCGAGACTGGCAAAAAACATCTTTGGGCAGGGTGAGAGTTTTTCCTTTTTGATTGCAATGCTGCAATCTCTGCTCACTGCAACCTCTGCCTCCTAGGCTAAAGTGATTCTTCTGCCTCAACCTCCTGAGTAGCTGGGATTACAGGCGCCTACAACCACACCAGGCACATTTTTGTATTTTTAGTAGAGATGGGGTTTCACCATGTTGGTAAGGCTGGTCTCGAATTCCTGATCTCAAGTGATCTGCCCACCTCAGCCTCCTAAAGTGCTGGGATTACAGGCATGAGTGACCATGCTCAGTCAAGAATTTTCTTTATATTTTCATGTGTTTTCCAAAGTTTCTAAAGTTAGTGTGTATTATTTTAGAAATCAGTCAAATAAACATGATTTCAAATTTTAAGTGAAGGGTTTTCAAGTCTTGGTATTAAGGGTAAAAGACCATGGGACCCCCCAGGTTTCTTACTGTAGCAGCGAGTTTGTGACGTCGGTGCTTCTCCTCAATGACGTCTGACATCAAGCCTGGCTCCACTGTTCACAGCTCTTCACCTGCTCTTCGGATCTCCCAGCTGAATGGGCAAAGTGGCCCCTCGGCATGCCTCCTTGTATAACCAATTTTACAGTAAAACCAATGCAATTTATTTCTTTCAGCCCTTTTATGCACTACCCAAAACGACAGTACTTTACATGAGAGGTAATATTTAAAATGACAATTCTGAGGCTCTCCAAGATACCATTATTCATTTCCTATTCAATGGCCCTGGAAACATTTCCCCCAACAGCATTAGTGCTGAGAGCAGCTAATCTTGGATTCCAGTTTCTGGTTCTCTACTTACCATAAGTGACGTAACCTTAGACAAACTACTTCATCTCTAAAAGTTTCAATTAAACAATTATATAATTTAGTTGTGTGTGTATGTGTGTGTGTGTGTGTGTGTGTGTGTGTGTGTATTCACAGTTGCGCACCTATCATCACTATATAATTCCAGAACATTCTTCTCTCCCCATTTGCTTTCAATCTCACCAGTGTCTGGCAACCACTAATCTGCTTTCTGTCTCAATGGATTTGCCTATTCCACAATTTTTTTTTTTTTGAGACAGTCTCGTGCTGTTGCCCAGGCTGGAGTATGGAGTACAGTGGTAGGATCTTTTTTTTTTTTTTTTTGAGACGGAGTTTCGCTCTTGTTACCCAGGCTGGAGTGCAATGGCACGATCTCGGCTTACCGCAACCTCCGCCTCCTGGGTTCAGGCAATTCTCCTGCCTCAGCTTCCTGAGTAGCTGGGATTACAGACACGCGCCACCATGCCCAGCTAATTTTTTGTATTTTTAGTAGAGACGGGGTTTCACCATGTTGACCAGGATGGTCTCGATCTCTTGACCTCGTGATCCACCCGCCTCGGCCTCCCAAAGTGCTGGGATTACAGGCTTGAGCCACTGCGCCCGGCCCCTTGTGGTAGGATCTTTGCTCACTGCAACCTCCGTCCCCTGGGTTCAAGCAACTCTTCTCCCTCAGCCTTCTGAGTAGCTGGGATTACAGATGCCTGCCTCCACGCCCAGCTAATTTTTCTATTTTTAGTAGAGATGGGGTCTCAGCATGTTGGCCAGGCTGGTCTCAAATGCCTGACCTCAGGTGATGTGCCTGCCTCAGCCTCCCAAAGTGCTAGGATTACAAGTGTGAACCACCACGCCCGGACCACAATTTCCTACAAAGAGAATCATATGGCATTCGTCCTCTTAAGTCTGACTTCCTCAAGGTTCATCGATGTTGCCGCGTGTGTCAGTGCACCCCACCTTCCGATGGCAGGTAACATCCCACTGTACGGGTGGATCGCATTTTGTTTATTCAGTCATCACCTCAGGTGCACTTGGGCTGTCTCCACATTTGGCCATGGTGAATAATGCTGCTTCCAACATTTACCTACAAGTATCTCTGTTTTCATTTCTTTAGGGTCTATACCTAGGAATGGAATTGCTGGGCTACATGGTAGTGCTACTTTTAACTTCCGGAAGAAATGCCTGGCTGTTTTCCACGGCGGCTGCACCATTTCATATTCCCATTAGCCATGTATGATGGTTTCAATATCTCTCCACCTTAACCAACATTTCGACACTACTTCTGCCTTTTTTTTTTTTTCTTTTGAGACAGAGTCTGGCTCTGTCGCCTAAGCTGGAGTGCAGTGACATGATCTCAGCTCGCCGCAACCCCTGCCTCCCGGCTTCAAGTGATTCTTCTGCCTTAGCCTCCTGAGTAGCTGAGATTACAGGTGCCCACCACCACACCTAGCTAATTTTTGTATTTTTAGTAGAGATGGAGTCTCACTACGTTGGCCAGGCTGATCTCAAACTCCTGACCTCAGGTGATTCACCCTCCCAAAGTGCTGAGATTACAGGCATGAACCATTGCGACCGGCCCATTTCTCTTTTTTTGATTGATCGATTGATTGATTGAGACAGGGTCTCACTCTGTCACCCAGGATGGAGTGCAGTGGTGTAATCATGGTTCACTGAATTTCAGCCTTGACCTCCCCGGCTCAAGTGATCCTTCCACTGCAGCCTCCCGAGTAGCTGGGACTACAGGCATGCACCACCACACCCAGCTAATTTTTGTATTTTTTTTGTAGAGATGGGGTTTTGCTAAGTTGCCCAGGCTGGTCTCAAACTCCTGGGCTCAAGCAATCTACCTGCCTTGACCTTCCAAAGTGCTGGGATTATAGGCGTGAGCCACTATGCTCAGCCTCTTTTTTTTTTTTTTTTTGAGATGGAGTTTCGCCCTTGTTGCCCAGGCTAGAGTACAATGGCGCGATCTTGGCTCATTGCAACCTCCGCCTCCCAGGTTCAATAGATTTTCCTGCCTCAGCCTCCTAAGTAGCTGGAACTACAGGCGTGCACCACCATACCCAGCTAATTTTGCTTATTTTTTGTGTGGAGACAAGGTCTCACTGTTGCTCAGGCTGATCTGGAACTCCTGGGCTCAAGTGATCCCTCTGCCCACCTTGGCCTCCTAAAGTGCTGGGATTACAGGTGTCAGCCACCTTGCTGGGTCGTCTTTTATTTTTATGTTTTGCCTAATTGCCCTAACCAGAACCTCCACAACAATACTGATATTGACAACACTGAAGGGGAAGGAGCAGTCATCCGCTTCTTGTTCCTGACTGCAGGGCAAGCACCAGTCTCTCACCATGCAACGTGATGTTAGCTTGGACTTTTTGTAGCTGCTCTTCATCAGGCTGGGGAAGTTCTACTCCAACTACTCCTGGTTTGCGGAATGTTCTTATGTTGAAAGGTAGACCTCGGTTTTCTCATGTGTAAAATGAAGACAACAATCTCTATGTAGAGAGTTTTTTGAGGTTGAAAATGGGATAACATAAGGCCGGGTGCAGTGGCTCACGCCTGGGGTACATCTGATTTAACCCTGTAGGCCTCTATTTCTTATCTCTAGCATGGGTATTATAAAGCACCTACCTCATGGGCAGGCAGTGGTAGATGTGATTTAAATAGCGAGACTGCTACGTGCCTGGGACGTAGAAAGCGTATGCTGTGATAGATGACAGATAAAATGAGTCCTCGTCCTGAGAAAAGAGAGATAAAATGTGGTACTGACAGCAACATCACATGTGATGTTGGCAACAGAAATGGAGCACTGGCGGTGGGTCCGGTACACAGGAGGGCAGCAGGCCAGGCCACAGTGGGGAGAGAGCTCTCGCCCTTCCAGGGAGGGAAACGTTGGCAGCGGCACAGAGGGAAGAAGTGTGGAGGGTGGTTGAGTAGCCACAGGGAGCTCCTCTTGGTGGGAGCTGGGCTGTGGAATCAGAAGCAATGGGATTGAAGTTACCGTTGCATTGAATGCTGAGCAATGGATGGAGATGGGGGGATTTATTCTAGCAGACATGTAAATTCAAGTGCTCTGGCTGGGGGCAGGGGTGAAGGGAGGCAGAGTTTTGACAAAAGAATGGGGGCTGGGTGCAATGCTCATACCTGTAATCCCAGCACTTTGGGAGGCCGAGGCAGGTTGGTGACCTGAGGTCAGGAGTTTGAGACCAATCTGGCCAACACGGTAAATCCTTGTCTCTACTAAAAAAAAAAAAAAAAAAATTAGCTTGGGCGTGTTGGCTCATGCCTGTAATCTCAGCTACCCGGGAGGCTGAGGTAGGAGAATCGCTGGAACCAGGGAGGTGGAGGTTGCAGTGAGTCAAGATGGTGCCACTGCATTCCGGCCTGGGCTACAGAGTAAGACTCCATCTCAAAAAAGAGAGAGAGAGTGCAAGAAAGAAGGAAGGAAGGAAGGAAGGAAGAGAAAAGAAAAGGAAAAGAAAAAGGAAGGAGGAAAGGCTGGGTGTGGCGGCTCACACCTGTAATCCCAGCGCTTTCAGAGGCTGAGGTGGGTGGACTGATTGAGCTCAAGTGTTTGAGACCAGCCTGAACAACATAGCAAGACTCTGTCTCTACAAAAAAAAAGGAAAAAGAAAAAGGAATAGGTGTTAGAAAGCAGGATGATGTTGGCCAGGCACAGCGGCTCACGCCTGTAATCCCAGCACTTTGGGAGGCCCAGGTGGGAAGATCACAAAGTTGGAAGTTCTAGACCAGCCTGGCCAACATGGTGAAACTCTATCTCTACTAAAAATACAAAAATTAGCCAGGCATGGTGGTAGAAGCCTGTAATCCCAGCTACTCGGGAGGCTGAGGCAGGAGAATCACTTGAACCTGGGAGGCAGAGGTTGCAGTGAGCCGAGATTGCACCACTGCACTCCAGCCTGGGCAACAGAGCAAGACTCCATCTCGGGGGGGGAAAAAAAAAAAAAAAGGGCCAGGCGAGGTGGCTCATGCCTGTAATCCAAGCACTTTGGAGGCCAAGGCAGGTGGATCACCTGAGGTCAGGAGTTCAAGACCAGCCTGACGAATATGGTGAAACCCCGTCTTTAAAAAAAATAAAAATTAAAAAAAGGAAAGAAAAGAAAGCAGGATGATGTTTCCTGATATTTTTTGATCAGCGCTGGGAGAGTTCTGTTAGGAGATAACAGAATTCTGACTTATGCCAGCTGTGTGCATGGCAGGGGATGGGACCGCAGTTAGCAACATTTTGGAGAAAGAATTCACAGTCCAAGATTCGATGAATGAGAAGGGGAGGGCAGGCTGTCGTGAAGAAAGAAAACTCAGAAATGCTGCCCAGGGTGTTACTGACTGAGCCAACCAGTCTTAATGGTGGCCTTGATATAAACCAAGACATTTTGTTGGGAATTGGAACAGATATGAAGAATAAGAAAAGTTGCTGCCTTTATAGGTGCTGACTACAAACTCAGCATATGTAATTCTAGGAATCCACAGGAGAGGTGTGATTATTATCCACATTTCATAGAAGACTTCCAGGCACAGGATACTGTCATTCACCCAGGCAGTCACTCAGGACCCAGATCTTGAGGGACTAGCACTTCATGATGAGGACTTTTCTTTTTTCTTTTTCTTTTTTTTTTTTTTTTTGAGATGGAGTTTCGCTCGTTACCCAGGCTGGAGTGCAATGGCGCGATCTCGGCTCACCGCAACCTCCGCCTCCTGGGTTCAAGCAATTCTCCTGCCTCAGCCTCCTGAGTAGCTGGGACTACAGGCGTGCGCCACCATGCCTAGCTGATTTTTGTATTTTTAGTAGAGACGGGGTTTCACCATGTTGACCAGGATGGTCTCGATCTCTTGACCTCGTGATCCACCCGCCTCGGCCTCCCAAAGTGCTGGGATTACAGGCGTGAGCCACCGCGCCCGGCCAATGAGGACTTTTGATTCATCTTTTTTTTAAGATGAAGTTTCGCTCTGTCATCTGGGCTGGAGTGCAGTGGCACGATCTCGGCTTGCTGCAACCTCCGCCTCCCCGGTTCAAGCGATTTTCCTGCCTCAGCCTCCTGAATAGCTGGGATGACAGGTGCCTGCAACCACGCCAGGCTAATTTTTTGTATTTTTAGTGGAGACGGGATTTCACTGTGTTGGCCAGGCTGGTCTCAAACTCCAGACCTCAGGTGATCTGCCTGCCTCGGCCTCCCAAAGTGCTGGGATTACAGGTGTGAGCCATCACGCCCAGCCTTAGATTTAATTCTCAATGCAATGGGAAGCTGCTGGAAGTTGAAGCAGCATCTTTCTAAAAGACCATTCCAGGCTGGATGCGGTGGCTCATGCCTGTAATCCCAGCACTTTGGGAGGCTGAAGTAGGCGGACCACTTGAGGTCAGGAATTCAAGACCATCCTGGCCAAGATGGTAAAATCCCATCTCTACTAAAAATACAAAATTTAGCCAGGCATGGAGGCAGGTACCTGTACACCTGTAATCCCAGCTTCTCAGGAGGCTGAGGCAGGAGAATCGCTTGAACTCAGGAGGTGGAGGTTGCAGTGAGCTGAGGCTGCACCCCTCACTTCAGCCTGGGCGACAGAGTAAGACTCCATCTTGGCAGGGGAGGAAGGGGGAAGCCAGGGCCGTCTGTATTCTGGAGGTGTTATTGGGGAGACTTGATAATAGGCTGAATGTGGGAAGACAGGGAAAGGGAGAGGCCAGGGTTCTGTCTGAGTGTCCCGCTGGAGCAGTTGGGGAGATGCCAGTGCCGTTTATCGGGATGCAGAGTGTTTGCGGAAGAACAAGTTTTGGGCACAGAGATGGAAAGTAGGGTTAGTTAGAGGGAGAGAGACTTGAGAAAGAGAAACTTGTGAATAGAGAGGAATGAGTCAATGAAAAAGGAGAAAAATGCAAGGGACAGAAGAGATCACTGACAAGAGAAAGCCTCAGCGGGGAACAAAGGCAATGGTCCAGGAAAAGACACCACCTCTGCGATGTGGCCGCTGTTCCTGTGAAGTTTGCTCTTCCCTAAGGGGCTCTGCATGGGAGCTCCCTTCTGCCTCCTCGCCCCCACAACCCTTCGCTGGTTGATATCTGCTTGTTCTGCTGGTTCCTGGCTCAGAAGTCACCTACCACAACCTACCACAAGTATCAACACAGATTTTATTGCATTTACAGTAAAGTCACTGTTGTATTCTCTGAGCCTCATTCAAATGCAACCTTCAGTACACACATCTTTTTTTTCTTTTTTTTTTTTTTTTTTCTTTTTTTTTTGAGACGGAGTTTCACTCTTGTTACCCAGGCTGGAGTGCAATGGCGCGATCTCGGCTCACCGCAACCTCCGCCTCCTGGGTTCAGGCAATTCTCCTGCCTCGGCCTCCTGAGTAGCTGGGATTACAGGCACGCGCCACCATGCCCAGCTAGTTTTTTTGTATTTTTAGTAGAGACGGGGTTTCACCATGTTGACCAGGATGGTCTCGATTTCTCGACCTCGTGATCCACCTGCCTCGGCCTCCCAAAGTGCTGGGATTACAGGCTTGAGCCACCGCGCCCGGCCACATCTTTTTTTTTTTTTTTTTTTTTGAAACAGAGGCTCACTCTGACACCCAGGCTGGAATGCAGTGTTGAGATCTCAGCTCACCGCAACCTCTGCCTCTGGGTTCAAGCAATTCTGCTGTCTCAGCCCCCTAAGTAGCTGGGATTACAGGCACCTGCCACCGTGCCCAGCTAATTGTTTTTTGTATTTTTAGTAGAGACAGGGTTTCACCATGTTGGCCAGCCTGATCTTGAACTCCTAACTTCAGGTGATCCACCCACCTCAGCCTCCCAAAGTGCTGGGATTACACATGTAAGCCACTGCTCCTGGTCTTTTTGTTTTTTTGTTTTTTTTTTCTAAATAGAGTCTCGCTCTGCTGTCCAGGTTGGAGTGCAGTGGCATGATCTTGGCTCACTGCAACCTCTGCCTCCTGAGTTCCAAGTGATCCTCCAGCCCCAACCTCCCAAGTGCCTGGAATTATAAACATGCACCACCACGCCTGGCTAATTTCTGTATTTTTAGTAGAGACAGGGTTTCGCCATGTTGGCCATGTTGGTCTCAAACTCCTGACCTCAAGTGGTCCCCCCTCCTCGGCCTCCCAAAGTGCTAGGATTATAGGTGTGAGCCACCGCGCCCCGCCAGTACACACATCATAATCAAAGGAGAATAAAAAGGAAGAGTCGGGTAAACACACAGCAAGTATTAGGGAAAGGAGGGAGAGAAGCTAGAGAAACTTACACAGATCTCAGTACATAGAGGAGAGTTGACACAAGGTCATTATAGTCCACCGATGGGTGGTGCTGGGAACTTGGGAGACACCAACAGGTTGGAATCAGGGCTGTGGGACAGGTGAGGGGGGCCGGTGGGGAGGACCACTAACCCCTGCTCACTCAGGCCCCACCCCCACTGCATAACTGTAATAGAACTAACCAGCTCGGTTCAGTACTTTCCCCGGGAGTGAAAATCAGTCAGACTTAGATGAAGAGATTAGACTGCTCACTGGGCCATACCCATTAAGGCAGGAAAGGAGACTTTTATCTTAAAAAGCTTTTCCTCTCTCTACACAATAAGGGTTTTCTAGCTAATGATTTTCAGTAAAACAGAATATCTGATCAATCAGAATGCCTCATTCCCCAGGTTTCTCACTAACTGTGATTTTGTAGCTTTTCACAAAGACTTTGGAAACTTTTTTTTTTTTTTTTTTTTTTTTGAGACAGAGTTTCTGGACTAGTGTGATTATCTTCCAGGAAGAAAGAAAAAAGAAAAAAAGAAAGAGGCCGGGTGTGGTGGCTCACGCCTGTAATCCAAGCACTTTGGAGGCCAAGGCAGGCGGATCACCTGAGGTCGGGAGTTCAAGACCAGCATGACCACCTGACCAACATGGTGAAACCCCGTCTTAAAAAAAAAAAAAAGAAAAGAAAAAAGAAAGAGACAGAGTTTCCCTCATGTTGCTGAGGATGGGGTGCAATGGCGAGATCTCGGCTCACCACAACCTCCACCTCCTGGGTCAAGTGATACTACTGCCTCAGCCTCCCTAGTAACTGGGATTACGGGAATGTGCCACCACACCCAGCTAATTTTGTATTTTTAGTAGAGATGGTGTTTCTCTCTGTTGGTTAGGCTCGTCTCAAACTCCTGATGTCAGGTGATCTGCCTGCCTAGGCCTCCCAAAGTGCTGGGATTACAAGCATGAGCCACCATGCCCAGCTGCCCCTTTGGGAACTTTTTTTTTTTTTTTTTTTTTGAGACAGAGTTTCACTCTTGTTACCCAGGCTGGAGTGCAATGGCACGATCTCGGCTCACCGCAACCTCTGCCTCCTGGTTCAGGCAATTCTCCTGCCTCAGCCTCTTAAGTAGCTGGGATTACAGGCACGCGTCACCATGCCCAGCTAATTTTTTGTATTTTTTTAGTAGAGACAGGGTTTCACCATGTTGACCAGGATGGTCTCGATCTCTTGACCTCGTGATCTACCCGCCTCAGCCTCCCAAAGTGTTGGGATTACAGGCGTGAGCCACCGCGCCCGGCGATTGGGAACTTCTAAATGACCAATATTGCAGGTATATATGCAATTCTGGAACTGGTATTAAAAAGCATACTTACAGCTGTGTGTGGTGGCTCATGTCGGTAATCCCAGCACTTTGGGAGGCCAAGGCATGTGGATCACTTGAGGCCAGGAGTTTGAGACCAGCCTGACTCACATGGTGAAACTCTGTCTCTCCTAAAAATATAAAAATTAGCCCTGCCTGGTGTCAGGCACCTGTAGTCCCACGTACTTGGGAGGAGGAGGTATGAGAATCACTTGAATCCAGGAGGCAGAGGTTACAGTGAGCTGAGATTACACCATCGCCCTCCAGCCTGGGCAACAGAGTGAGAGTCTGTCTCAAAAAAAAATAAAAAAGCAAGCAACCAAGCAAAGAAAGGCATACTTAACAGAAGAAATCCATATGGTGTCTGCAATGTGCTTCAAAATAATGGAGGTGGGCATGAGGTCTTAGAAGAAAACAAAATTGGCTCTGAGTTGCCAGTTGTTAAAGTGGATGATGGGCATTCTTGATGAGACGAGGGTTCATTATACCGTTCTCCACTTCTGTGTGTACTGGAGATTTTCTGAACTCAAAAGGTAAAAAGTGTATTCATCAAACTTCAGGATAAGTTCAATCATACCACCCTATACAAATCTAATTTCAGATCTTGACTAAAACTAAGGGAAACCATGTTCTGCAGAAGCCAAGTGCATATCAAGATGAAATGCTTTTCATGCCATCTAGAGATGAATCTTATATCTACAATTACTCAAGTTGAAGTTTTGAAATTACCTATGCAGTCTTCAGAGTCAACGCCCTCTGATCCCCCTTCCTCTTCTGCCCCGCCGGTGCCCAGGGCGGTGGGCAGAGGCAGCTGGAGTGGGGTGGCGTGGCAAGGCTTCATCCACAGGCTGTCTGGATGTCTGCTCCTGCCAGGTCTGTGTGAGGTGCAGCACCAGGCCCTCGTCCCGGTGGGCTTGGAATCCGATGGGGAAGAGAAACTGCGTAATCACAACACAATCGGTGTCCTGAGAGCCGCTCTGAGGCCAGACTCTGTGTGTGCGCATGCCTGTGTGTGGGGAGGGAATATGAAGGCTGGTTTCTGGGGATCTGATGTTTAAGGAAGACCCTGAAGGGAAAGAGTGAAGATGGGGAAGGGCTTGGGCAGAGGAGACAGGCCCTGGGAAAACTGTCAAGGGCAAAACCAAACCAAACCTGGTGTGTTCAGAAAATGAAAAAACAGCCAAGAAAGCAGGGGAGGGGCCTCCATGAGGGCCTGGGCCTTTATCCGGAAAGCGCTGGAAAAATTGAAGAGCAACCTGGCTAGACTTGGGCTTTTGAAAGCTCATGCTATGGACGTGGAGGACGGGTGAGGCCACCGGCTGAGCCGCTTGGGCAGTGACATGACTTGGATGGAGGTGACGGTAGCGGGGATGGAGAAAAGCGGGTGACGTATTTAGAAGACACAGAGAAGGGAAACTCGGCAGGACTTGGTATTGGGAAGGAGAGGAAGGGCACTGGGGATAATTCTCTGGATTTGGGCTTGGCAAACGGTGGATGAAGAGGCCACTTACACGATGGAAAAGCCCTGTTAACAGGCTTTACCCATGTGGCCTTACTACCTTGGACATGACTCTGGTTTGTCTGTAAATGGAATAAGCCACGCCACCACCTTGAGAACCGTTCAGGGCCATATACACCCCTGCAGCAGCCCAAAGTGTGAGCTTGAGCACCGCCCAGCGCACAGAGGAACGGCACTCCGTCCTGCTCGTGTCCCTGTTCCTCCCTCCCCCACCCACCCAACCTCTGCTTTCTCCTCCACTCATGCCTCTACCATCTTTTAGAAATCCCAGGTAAATATGGAGCTGCATTCAAAACATGAACACAGACCCCTGTTGCTGAGCTCAGCGGAAACCAAGTTCCTTCCAGCCCAAAGGAACCTGTGAGGCACTCACCTTTCCCTCTAGGACCCCCGGTTCTCAGGGCCCAGGCTTGCTTTGAGTCATGGACTTCTCCTCAGGGGAGGCATGGGGGTTTGATCCAACAAGAGCTTGTGTATCAACCCACTGCATTCTACATCGAGATCCAGATCCTGGCAGTCATCCCGTGAAGCAACCCCGCGGCTCTGTGCAGGCTGGCTCTTCTCACTGGGTCACCCTGGCAAAGCACAAGGAGCCAGTGGGTGGGTGTGGGGCCCAGGAAAATGGCAGAGAAAAGCTTCTACATTAAACAGAGATGAGCCAAACCTTCTTGGTACCTGAACAAAGGGGCATTTCTACTGGTCAGCTTTCTAGTCTTTCCCACCTCTGGTGTGGGGTCAATAACAAGCACGGGGACCACGGTGCCCAGAGGCCACCACTATTTCTGAAGCCTTTGCAGAGCTGGGCTAGTGCTCGCTGCTGATGACTGTACTATCTAAGCACAGAGCTCCACAGTCTCCTGAACATTCAGACACACGTGATTTCACGTGAAACTGCCGATCGTGCAGGGCTGGTGCTGTCTGCCCAAGTCCTGGATGAGGAGAAGTTTATAGGGGCACCAGTGAGCTCTGTCCACCTGGGTATGGCCTGGAGCAGTGGCCTGACTCACCAGCCCCTGCTGAGGCCACAGGCAGAATCCACCCCACTGGGCCTTTCTTATCAGCCTTTGTGGGAAGGCCTGTCTTAAGGACCGTCGACTTTCTGGACACACCTCCAGAACTGCCCTCCCACCCTGGACCTCTTCCTCACCCGGTTGCCTCCATTCCGGGCTGATTACCCTCCTGAGGTTAGAAGCGAGCTGGCCAAGGGCATCGCTGTGCTCAGATCTCTTCATTTTCCCATCTCTTCCATAGCTCAACAGCATAGCATTTAAGGCCACACATCACAGGCTTTTCAAAAAATAAGGTTTCTTTATTGTCTTGGATGCAAATATAGTTTTAAAAATGCATTGTAGTGTTAAATACAGCTGGTGGAAACGTGCTTCTCGACAGCAGAGCATCAGAGGGGCGTGCTCAGGATGGCGTGGGCCGGGGGGCCTCTGGCCAAACCAGACTCTTTTCTGGGTTTCTTCTTCAGACCATGAGGTGTAACCATCACCTCAAAGGAGCCCAGCCATGATCACCAAAGCTCACACCAGAAAAAAAACGCCATTTACACAATAAACTGAACCTGAAAAAAGACCAGAACATGGTGCTTCTGCTGTGAACAGAACAGCAAGTGAACCCACTCTCCTTTCCCAGGCTGTGGGAAAAGATTCAGCTAGAGAAGCAGGGGCACTCTGGGAGGCCTGTGGGGGACGGCCTGGAGCTGTGGGGCCCTGGCTGAGCCCTTCCTGCCTTTTTAACTGCAGGATGTAAACTCTATAGAAATGTACAGAACTTCGGTTTCTCCCAACCCACCACAATCTCAGCTCTTGAGACCAACAAATACCTGTTAGGAAATGCAGAAGAGAGTCCTTCAAATGAGCTACACCCAGGTTCAGAGCACAGAACCAACAGTGTGACTAGGAAATGGAGGTGAATTCTGCTATACGCTTGAAGAGAATTTCACACAAAATTCCATGAAGTAAACACACACACGCAAGCTTGTGCAAGGGCACGCCTGTGCACACACACATGCACACTCAGACAGTCAACATTCAATGTTAAGAGTTCCCTCTTCTTCTTCTTTTTTTTTTTCTTTTCTTTTTTTTTTTTGAGACGGAGTTTCACTCTTGTTGCCCAGGCTGGAGTGCAATGGCGCGATCTCGGCTCACCGCAACCTCCGCCTCCTGGGTTCAGGCAATTCTCCTGCCTCAGCCTCCTGAGTAGCTGGGATTACAGGCACGCGCCACCATGCCCGGCTAATTTTTTGTATATTTAGTAGAGACGGGGTTTCACCATGTTGACCAGGATGGTCTCGATCTCTTGACCTCGTGATCCACCCGCCTTGGCCTCCCAAAGTGCTGGGATTACAGGCTTGAGCCACCGCGCCCGGCCTGAGTTCCCTTTTCTTAAAGGTTGATTTTTGTAAGCCCTGACAAGCAGAGTCCCATGTGGTGGTGGGGGGCGGAGAGGGGGCCGGCCCTGGTAAAGGCATGGAGCTGGGGGTCCTAAAAAGCTTCCTCAGTATTCCTGGAGCCTCTGCCAAGCTTCACACCTGCCCCATGTGTGTCCCTCACATCACAAAAACCTGTCCAGCCGCCCAAGGCCACAGCGCCCACCGAATGCCACAAACATGCTGCTGAGCCTCAAAGCTCTTCAGTCTCCCTCCTTGCTGTCCCCTCTCCCCCGACAGGTGTGCAGACGTGGTAAAATCCTCTATAAGCAGAGATGACAAGGGCCCGGAGACACACGCCACATCCCCGGGCAGCTCTGGCATCCTGGCTGGCCACCACTGCACGTGCTGCCTGCCTGGATCACTGCTGCTCAGCTCTCTCCCTCCTCCCCAAGGAAACACTGGGGAGCAGGTATAGAGGTAAAAGGCCACTTTCCCACCAGAGGGAAAACAGAGAGGCTCAAATCACACCCAGGCTGCCTGCTAGGAGGCCTCAAATGGACCAGGCAGGGGCCAGACAAGGGAAAGGGACAGCTGAGGGTGAATAGGGGTGAGAGGGTGCTTCAAGCCTGCCGTCAGAGCCAGGGTAAAAAAGAGCTGTGCCAAAGCAAGGTCTATCTGCCAGTGCAGGACCAGGCCCACAGCACCCAAATCCCCTGACATACAGGGGTCCACTGGCCCGGGGCAGGCCCAGCTCCACTCCACAAGTTCTGAGAGCACAAGGTCTTGTCCAGATGACAGCAAGACCTCACCAGCTCCCAGCTGCAGCTCCCATCTCTGAGTTACCTGCACCCCAGCTGCCACCGGGGCCAGTCACAATTGTGCATGGAGATGGGGTGGGTGTTTGAGACGTCCCCACCCCCAGCAACAGACAGTAGTGCTGCATGCCACTGTGCCACTTTATCTGGGCAGGGACGGGGGGTCTGGCACCACCCTGGGATTTTGGGTGCTGTCCCCTCTAAGAATCCAAATTTACATCCTCCTAGCCAGAGCAGACAAACCTTAGGACTGACTTCTAGAAAAGGGAGTGTGGTCAGGGTCCATGGGCGGGAAATGGGAGGGCTGGCTGACCGCTGACCCTGCTCTCCTGGCTGACAACTCCAGGGCCCTGCGCAGCACCGGGAGGGTCTGCAGCTTTCTAGCCCCTTCCCCTCAACCCAGTGCTGTCATCAGCACCAACAGCCAGAGCTGCCACTGCTTCCTGCTGAAGGAGGCCAGCCCGCTTGGGGTGTCAGCTGCTGCATGGCCTGCTGGCTGGCTCCCAGAAAGGCCCTCAGTGGCACCTGCCCTGCCCTGGGGTCTCCCACCCACCACAGAAAGCAGTAGGTGCAGTGTACAGGGATTTCCCAGAAACTAGCACAGGGATTTGTATGCCATCAGTTCTTCTGGCTTTTCTTTTCGGACTTTGTATTTTCTTTTTTTTTGAGACAGGGTTTCGCTCTATTGCCCAGGCTGGAGTGCAGTGGTACAATCTCGGCTTACTGCAACATCTGCCTCCCGGGTTCAAGTGATTCTCTTGTCTCCTGAGTACCTGGGATTATAGGGGTGCACCACCAAGCCCAACTAATTTTTTTGTATTTTTAATAGAGACAAAGTTTCACCATGTTGGTCAGGCTGGTTGTGAACTGACTTCAGGTGATCCACCTGCCTCAGCCTCCCAAAGTACCGGAATTACACGTGTCAGCCACCCACCTGGCATCTATTTTTAAAGGCAGGGTTTCACTCTTTCGCCCAGGCTAGAATGCAGTGTGGCATGTTCATAGCTCACCGCAACTTCTAGGCCCAAGCAATCCTCCAGCCTCAGCCCCCCAAGTAGCTGGGACCACAGGTGCTCACTGCCACATCCAGCTAAGTGTGTGTGTGTGTGTGTGTGTGTGTGTGTGTGTGTGTGTGTTTATAGAGTACAGGGTCTCATTATGTTGCCAGGGCTAGTCTCCAACTCCTGAGCTCAAGTGATCCTCCAGCCTCAGTCTCCCAAAGTGCTGGGATCACAGGCAGGAGCCACCGCGCATGGCCCAGGTTGATTTTCTTTCTCTCTAAAGCAACGGCAAGTTTCTTTTATGGAAGTGGGGACAAGAATCAGGGTGAAGTGAGTGTAAACAAAGCCCACCCTGTGGTCAGCATCCACTGGAGGCGGCCAGCAGAGTGGCCTCAGACGTCCCTGCGCCTGGCCCAGGAGCCCAGGACAGAGATCAAATCTAGGGCCCTTGGTCTGGCTGGATTCATCAGGCAAGATTCCAAAACAAGAAAACCTCTAGAGAAAGAAACGATCATGTTTGCAGCAGAGATATGGCACTGTGGCCCTATGGCCATGGCAATCGTGAGCACCAAGAGAATGAGTTACAGAAATGTCTCCAAAGATATGCATCTACTAGGCAGTCGCTAGGACGAACGGACAGACACACAGACACACAGACACACAGACACACACACACACACACACACACACACACACACACATCCTTCAAGGCTCATACAACCTAACAGCCTTAAATATCTGAAGAAACAGAATCACAACATTAAGTCAGCAGAGGGAGAGGTAGGCCGAAGCGGCAGGAGGCCAATTTTATATCCCACGGAGTTTTAAAAAATGACTCCCCGGCAAGGGGTGGGGAGAAAGCCATTGATTTAGGAGTTCTTGGCTCAGCCAACCACTGCGGTGATCTACACGTTTTACAAAGGCACGGAAGTGGAGAGGGGCTGCACTCGCAACCCTCCCCAGCGCCTGCACAGCTGGCCACGCTGGTGCTTCCTTTTTCCCTTCTGGCCTTGGTGGAATTCCTACCACGGTGGTCTCTACCTTTGGGATGATGCCTTCATGCTTATCCCCACGTAAAGGATGGAGTCTATTAGCATTTCCCAGGGGAATTTCCAAGGACCAGCCTGGCCTCATCTTACGTTCACCCCACGGGAAGGTGATCTGGAAAGCCTTTAAACACGCGCTCTGGGTAGCTGAGTGGTGTCACCAAGCTGCTCTTGTGTGGGGCTGAAGCACAAAGGGGCAGGCAGCTGGCCCATGGCCTACAGTAGGGGAACCCCTGCAGGCCTGCAGGAGCCAGGGAGAGCCTCCAACTGGATCTAAACTTTGGGGGCATCCCAGGGGTGCCCCTCTTCACATGGCTCCCAGGCTCCCTCAAAGCCCTCCCCAGGCCCTGCAGGCAGAGAGGGCAGAGGTCGCCTGGAAAGCCTGCTGGCAGCTCCGAACTCCTCAGCAGGGCTTTAAAGCACGTTCTTTCCACGTGGAGGTACTCTTGGCTGGGCTTCCTGAGTGCTGGAGAGAGTGCCTGCCCCTGCAGCTCTCTGCAGAGGTAACCAGAGAAAGGCAAGGACTGAGGCTGAGCCAGCCTCTGGCTGTGGGCTCAGAATGGCCCTCAGCCCAGCCATGCCTCCACCCAGCCCAGATCTGGGTAGATTCTTTGCTGTCTGATCTGAGAGATGCCTAGAGACAGCTGAGGACTGATGACCGCAGACTGCTGCCTGCCAACATTGTTTCCTTCTCCAAACACATGACGCGACAGACTTTTGATTGTGGGGGCATCTTTGGTCCAAGAACTGTCCTGGTTTGGGGCTCCTAGCTGAACGTCAGACAAGATGACAAGGCTGACAGCAGGACGTGTAGTCTGATCTTCTGCATGCTAGAACTTCAGGGTTCTAAGCTCCTACGGACACACCTGACCTGTCCACAGCTGCCGCTGGAGGTGTGTGGAGAAGAATGGCAGAAGGGCCATGGTGGTGAGGTGACATCCAAGAAGGCCCCGTGGAACTATAAGAGGACAGATGAAACATGCCCAGCAGGGCCTCCCAGCCAGAGCAGCCACTGGGCATCGTACACTTCCATTCTGGTCCTGTGTGTCACATCCATTGTTTTTGCAAACATGTGTCCTCAGCGGTCTCTGAAGAAGGCACTTCCCCCTCGCAGCCTGCCATGCATAAGCCTGAAAAGAAGCCCAAGTCCATCCACAAGGGCTGGGTGCTGTCAGAGTTGAGGGGAGAAAGAAAGACACCTTCTAACAGCCCCATGGGCAGGCCAGAGAGTGGAGCAGGACATCAGAGGCATGCATGTGGACAGGCATGGCAAGAGGGACAAGGCTGGGTCTCAGGGCAGGAGCAGGCCCTGTCACCCTCAACTCAAGGGTTCCACTCACCGGCGCTCGGCCTGGCAGGCCACCAGGAGGGCAGACTAGCACGGCCAGCACTTCCCTTTTGTCTGCCCCAAGGGCAGTGGAGGTTGGTGACTGAGGTCACTGAGTGAGAGAGTTCACAGCAAGGGGTTCCCAAAGGTGGGCTATTGCTGTCAGCAGGCCCCAAACCTGCTTCAGACCTGAGCAAGGCCTCCCGACGGTGCGGTGGGCCAGCAGAGTTGGAGGGAGGCACCGAGGCTGAGTGTCAGGAAGGGCTGGGGGGGCGGCGCAGCCTCCTCTCAATGGGCAGGGAAGGGTCTCCTGGCATCTCATGCGGCCACATGCCAGCTAAGCAGCTAAGACTCCCCCAGTCTCTTGCCAATCCTGGTGATGGCCTCAGACGCCTGCTCCGGCAGCTGCGCCGGGTCTGTGAGGATGGAGGTGGAGGTGCTCAGCTGCCGCAGCGTGTTCAACACCACTGAAAGACAGAGAGGGTCAGACACAGGCGGGACACAGACCCATCACACACCACACGCCTAGCTTGGGACCTACAAGCCACGTGAAAATGCTCAGGCACTGGCGAGCGGCAGCCGCACTGGACTGCAAGGAGGAGTGCCGGGGGCCTTCTCCAAGACCTGAGCACTCACCCCTCTGCCTCCAGAAGCCTCCCCAAATCCAAGCAGGAGCTGCCATGGGCGGAGCATCCTACGCTGCTTCTGCTGCACAGGGCTGCCAGCTGTTCTGATGTTAAGCATCTATAACCTTAACATATGGGATCATCTTTGCTTGTTATTATCAGAATTAAACAAGAAAACACACCTGAAGGCACCTGATACAGGGCCTGACAAATAGTGGGCACTTGATCCATGCAAGCTGGGATCTGAGCAGGCTGGCAGAACGTGAGGACAGGAGCCTAGTGCCCACTCCTGCCCCCACTGGGGGCTCTTGAGGGCCTCCTGGACGGCATTGTACCCTGACCCACCTGGCTGCCCAAACTGGAGTCTGGATTTCCCCCAACACTGTCCTCATCCCAGGGCTATCCTCCTTCCAGGACTAGCATGAAGCCCCCCGCCCTGGCACTGCCCCACTCACTTGGCCTGAGGATGGGCAGGGAGCAGTGCTGGTCCAGCCAGGACAGCGCCGTGCGGTGCAGCTCCTCCAGGCTGCTGGTGGACACCATGCCCTTGAACGACTCGAACAGCGGCTTGATGATGATGCTGAACTGCAGCTGTGGTTAAAGAAAAGGCAGGCACGGAGGAGGGCTGGGGATTGCGGACCCAAAGGTGGTTGGGCTGGCCTACTCATTTTCCCTGGGACTACTAAGTATCTATACACAGAGAATGGATCACTGGGGAAAAGGGGGAGAGACCTCTAGGCAAGGAGTGTCTTCTACTTCATGAAAATACTCTGCTTTAACTGTACCTGGACAACAGGGCCGAGCCCCACGCAGGCAGGAGGCAGGGACACAGAGGTCTCTAGTATGGAACAGGTCCCAGCACAAACACGTGACCAAAATGGTTCTTACATACACTGGCAGGAACATCAGAGGCGCAGAGCAGGGGGAAGGGCAGAAGCTGGCTGAGCAAGATGGTTCACACCTATAATCCCAGTACTTTGAGAGGCCAAGGCAGGTGGATCATTTGAGGTCAGGAGTTTGAGACCAGCCTTGCCAACATGGTGAAACCCCATTTCTACTAAAAATACAAAATTTAGCCAGATGTGACGCTGGGCACTTGTAATCCCAGCTACTCAGGAAGCCGAGGCTGGAGAATCGGTTGAACCCAGGAGGCTGAGGTTGCAGCGAGCTGAGATGGCACCACTGTACTCTAGCCTGGGCGACAGAGACAGACTCTGTCTCAAAAAAAAAAAAAAAAAAAAAAAAAGGCAGCAGCCATCTGCCTGAAGGTGGTGTTTGCCTTCTGTGTTAAATGTAAAGGTGCGTGTGGGTGTCCTAGACCAGCTTAGTGAAGGCCCAAGGCCTGTTTCCTCTGGGACTTTGATCAGGAAGGTGCCCAGTTCCCCCACCTCAGCCTGATGTGGGGAGTGTGCCATTTTATCAAAGAGGCTCTGATTCCTTCCAGACATCGTCCAGTTCTATGAATGACAGGGACAAGGCGGGTGGTAAAATAGCAACACAGGGGAACCAGAGCTGATGCCTGTCATCTCTTCATTTAAAAACTGCCTCTTATAGCCAGGCACGGTGGCTCACACCTGTAATCCCAGCACTTTGGGAAACCAAGGTGGGTGGATCACCTGAGGTCGGGAGTTTGAAGCCAGCCTAGCCAACATGGTGAAACCCCGCCTCCACTAAAAACACAAAAATTAGCCAGGCGTGGTGGCAGATACCTGTAGTCCCAGCTACTTGGAAGGCTGAGGCAGGAGAATCACTTCAACCTGGGAGGTGGAGATTGCAGCGAGTGGAAATCATGCCACTACACTCCAGCCTGGGTGACAGAGTGATACTCCGGAATCAAAAAAAAAAAAAAAAAAAAAAGGAGAAAGAAAATAAAACTGCCCCTTAGAGCCTAGGCAACATGCTGAAACCCTGTCTCAACCAAAAAATACAAAAATTAGCTGGGCATGGTGGCATGAACTTGGAGTTCCAGCTACTCAGGAGGCTGAGGCAGAAGGATGACCTGAGTCTGGGAAGGTGGAGGCTGCAGTGAGCCATGACTGCATCACTGCACTCCAGCCTGGGTGACAGAGTGAGACCCTTTCTCAGGGGGAAAAAAGAAACAAATAAAAGCCTGCCCCTTCCAGCATACACAGTTGCTGTGCCTGCCCTGCCCGGCAGCGGCAACTGGGATTCTCTCCTCCTGCACAACTGTCTCCTCTGACTGTCAGACCCATGCCCCAGTGTCACGGCTAAATCAACTCATGTGCTGACTGTTAACTCAGTGGTAGAGCGGTGGCAGGGTGGGGAGTGACCAGGCCGGAACCACTCCCCGTGAGAGCCCCGGCCCGAGACAGCTCCTAGCGCTCAAGTGGATGTGCTTCACTAGGCTTCAAATTGGGCTCTGCTACTCGCCCTCCCGGTGGCTTCAAGGACCAAGCTGGCTGCCGGGCTGTGTGGGACCACGCCTCCTTCCCCTGCACCTTCTGCAACTGGCTCTAGCACTGTCCTGATTTCTTTTTTTTTTTTTTTTTTTTTGAGATGGAGTAGTTTCGCTCTTGTTATCCAGGCTGGAGCGCAATGGCGCGATCTCGGCTCACCGCAACCTCCGCCTCCTGGGTTCAAGCAATTCTCCTGCCTCAGCCTCCTGAGTAGCTGGGATTACAGGCACGCGCTACCATGCCCAGCGAATTTTTTGTATTTTTAGTAGAGACGGGGTTTCACCATGTTGACCAGGATGGTCTCGATCTCTTGACCTCGTGATCCACCCACCTCGGCCTCCCAAAGTGCTGGGATTACAGGCGTGAGCCACCGTGCCCGGCCTGTCCTGATTTCTTAAGGACCTAGAGAGCAAAGCCCACTGTTCCACCTTCCTAGCCTTTCCTGCAAAGCACCCTGAAGCTCCATCAACAGCCATAGCCCACACAGCAGGCCAGGCCAGACTCTCTTCTGAGACGAACATTAGCACTGCCTGTTGTGAGGAGCTTGGTAACAGCCATTTAAAGAGTCTTTCTAGAGTAACTAGTGTCACGGTCTGTGGCTTCAGTGCATTGGCTGAGGGCTAGGAAGAGCAAAAAGAAAACCGAAAGATACAATCCAGAACTTCCAATTCTGTAGGGTTCGGCTTTTCACGTATTCATCAAACATGTCTCTCATGTGATCGAACTGGCGCCGGGTGACGGGGACTCCTGTGGCAGGGAGCAGCTGCTGGCAGGAGCTGAAATGACAGGAGCCAGGGGAGCTGTGGAGCAGCCAGTGGCCCATAAGGACCCTGGGACACAAGATGGGCAGGGCTGGCCTAGTGCTGGGCCACAGCCAGGTGCAGAGAAGAGAGGTCTGTGGAAGGAGGGTGACCAAAAGTGGAGTAAAGAGGCATCGATCAGTGATGAGGCCTCAGGGTCCCACCTCTGAGACAGGCCCTGCATGGGGATGGGGTGCCTGGTTGGAGCCCCAAGGCTCAGAAGCTCACATGATAGTGGCATTGAGCTCCTCGATCTCCTCCCGCAGCCGCCGGGCCTCCTCCTGCATCTGGCCCCTTTCCTGCTGCAGCTTAGTGATGTACTCCACGGTCTTCTGCAGCGTGATGGCATGGCTGGTCTGCAGAAGGGGCAGGCGGCTGGAGGCGGCGCCCACAACCAGCAGGCCTGCCACCAGCAACGACCACGCAGGGAGCACATCCTGCCAGCTCCCCTGCCCTGCCACGGCCCCATACTCTTGGCAACTTACCAGCTTGGAATTGTTGGAGATGAGGCTGTTGAGTGTGTTGAAGCCCATCTTAATGTTGAAGCGCCTTTTCTGCTCAGCTGAGATGTGTTTCATCTGCCGGTTCTGCTGGAGAACCCGCTGATCACTGAGACAGGCATGTTGCAGGCACGCTGCCCACCCCTCCTCGCCCGCTATGCTGATGGTGGGTGCCTAAGGGCCAAGGCTAGAGAGCTACGTGGGAGGAGGGCACAACGAGAAGCTGAAGGCTCCAATGAGGAGCCAGGAGGCGACAGGACTAGGAACCCTAGAAAACCAGCACTGCAAAATGGGGTGCAGCCAGGGCAGGAAACCACGGGCTGAACTGGGTCCTGCCCAGCCCGCCGATAAGCCTCTCCTTCCCCACCCAGTCCCGCCTCCTCCCCCTAACCCAGCCCCGGTGGTGGCCATGCCCCTCTGGAGCTGGGCAGCCTGAGAGGTACCTGCCAGACTAGGTGGACTCATTGTTGGCTCCCGGGCTTGGGCCTACCCAGAAGCCTCCGGTGGGCCCACCGTCCCCACAGGGCTGGTTCGTGGGAAGGGACAAGGAGAAACGATTTCTGATCCACCCCTGCCTGGGGCAGCTCTGGCTGGGTCTAGGTCTCCGTTCCAGACAGACACAGCTCCTTAACATCCTTCTGCCCTTCCCTCCCATCCTCCCAAGGGAACCAAGACCTGAGAGAGACATTCGGTACCTTTAATGCAGCCACATTTTTGGGGTCGGATTTCCCTGAGCAGTTGTTCTGGGGAGACTGAGGGCTGGGGCTCTGCTCTGACGCACACGGAGAGGCCTGCCCTGAGTTTGGGCAGTCCCGACCTGGTGAGAACAGTCTCCTCTGAGGGATGGAGCTCTGGCCCCCCAAAGCCACCAGGAGGCAGCCTGGGGTCTCTGCAGGGCTACGAGGTGCTTGCTGCTACCCGCATATGGCACTTAGTTCTTTAAACTGCGCACACATGCTTCCTTGGATTTTTCTTACCCATTCCCTGAAAATTTTAAATTAATAACAACAAAAACACCCTTAACCCACACAGAACACAATGGAGCAACCCTGTGTGACATAGTCCAGTCACTGGTGGCACTTTAGGAGGTATTTCCCAGGTGGGCTCTTTATTATCATATTTTTAAATTTAAAAACTTTTTCTTTTTTTTTTTGAGATGGCATTTCGCCCAGGCTGGAGTGCAATGGTGACATCTCGGCTCACCACAACCTCTGCCCCCTGGGTTCAAGCGATTCTCCTGCCTCTGCCTCCTGAGCAGCTGGGATTACAGGAATGCGCCACCATGCCCAGCTAATTCTGTATTTTTAGTAGAGACGGGGTTTCTCCCTGTTGGTCAGTCTGGTGTTGAACTTCCGATGTCAGGTGATCCGCCTGCCTAGGCCTCCCAAAGTGCTGGGATTACAGGCATGAGCTACCACACCAGGCCACAAAAACATTTTTTATAGAGACAAGTTCTCACTATATTGTCCAGGCTGGTCTCAATCTCCTGGGCTCAAGCGATCCACCTGCCTGAGCCTCCCAAAGTGCTGGGATTACAAGAGTGAGCCACTGTGCCCGCCCGGGTGGACTCAGCCTTCTCGGCCCATCCTGCTTTACTGTACACATGCCTCCGCTTCCTTTCCTTTGTGCTGGATGACCATCCTCCAGCTCCCCGTGAGGCTGTGCAGTAGGCTGTTTAAGTTCTGTGTCCTGTGACTCCAGAGATGAGGTGATGTTGGCCCTAACCTCTCCCTCAATTATTTCAGGGGCTTGACTCATAACTTTCCCTCCTCATTTGTGTCTTCCTGAGGGAGGAGGGAGACAACTGTTGGCTCACAGAGTTCCAGGAGCAGCTATACCATGCTTTTCTTTTTTTTGAGAGAGATTCTTACTCTGTCACCCAGGCTGGAGTGCAGGGGCTTGATCTTGGCTCACTTCAACCTCCACCTCCCAGGTTCAACTGATTCTCCCACCTCTGTCTCCTGAGTAGCTGGGACTATAGGCACATGCCACCACACCCGGGTAATTTTTTTTTATTTGGCAGGGATGAGGTTTCACCATGTTGGCCAGGCTGGTCTCAAACTCCTGACCTCAAGTGATCCACCCATCTCAGCCTCTGAAAGTGTTGGGCGTACAGATGTGAGCCACTGCCCCCGACCCACACCGTGCTTTTAAGAAAAGGGGCCAGGCCGGGCGCGGTGGCTCAAGCCTGTAATCCCAGCACTTTGGGAGGCCGAGGCGGGTGCATCACGAGGTCAAGAGATCGAGACCATCCTGGTCAACATGGTGAAACCCCGTCTCTACTTAAAAAAAAAAAAAAATTAGCTGGGCATGGTGGTGCACGCCTGTAGTCCCAGCTACTCGGGAGGCTGAGGCAGGAGAATTGCTTGAACCCAGGAGATGGAGGTTGCGGTGAGCCGAGATCGCGCCATTGCACTCCAGCCTGGATAACAAGAGTGAAACTCCGTCTCAAAAAAAAAAAAGAAAAGGGGCCATTTCTATTTCCCTTCCTGGCATGGCAGGCATTTGAGGGAAGGGGCCCCCATCTGCCTGCATCCCCTACCAGCAGCACAGCCTTGGGCAAGCCGTTCATCCCTGACATGGCCTGTTGGCTTCTCAGATGTCCCTGGGCAAAATCAGTCCTGCCCTGACTGTCTCATCCCTGGGAGAACCAAGAGTGGACATGGGCCACAGCCCTGTAGGCTAAGACCTGCTGGGGAAGGCCACATTGGTGCCCAAATAAGGCCGGGCAGCTTCTGTGACCACAGCAACCCCAGGCTGACATTCCCAGAAACTGGAACACCAGGGTCCCTCAATCCCTTCTCTGGGTGAGAACGGCAGCTCAGAGCCAGGCCTTTGAGGGTGGCCAGCAGGGACTCCAAAGCACACCGGCCACCTACACTGCCACGTGCCCACTACTTTTCGCCTTGCCAGTGCCACCACAGGTCATCGTGCCATCCACAGAGCGTGTTCCCAGCCTGTGTTATCAGTAGGCTCCCAAGACCTCACTGTGTGTCCTAAGCCCAGGCTCTGTCCTGGAGAGCCTGGCAAGCAGCCTCCTGATCCACGGCAGGCCCAGTTACTTCCCTTGCGATGCCCAACCGTCCCTGAGTGGATACTCACTGGGCCCTGCGACAGTGACCTGGGGGCTGCCCCCATGCAGTGGGACCTGCTCGGCCTTCCCCAGGGTGTCTGGCGCTGTGCTTGGGAAGAGCCGGGAGACGGGGGCGGGTGGGTTGCTCGTGCTGTGGCCGAGATCTGTCACCAGGATGCTGCTGTGGAACTCCGGGACCCCAGGAGCCTGCAGTGACATGGGAGAGAGGTCACCCTCGACCGCTGATGCACAGCAGGGCAGGACACCTGTCATCTCAGGTGAGGGCCGCCCAAGAGCAAGCTGCTCCAGGGTGATAAGGACACCGGGGGTCTGTCCAGGGCCCTCCTCACCCTGGCGATGGCGGCAGGTGCGATGACCACGTTGGACTGGGACACCGTGGAGGCCAACATCCCTTCTCTCTTCAGAGGCCCTGATGTCATGATCACTGCTTGTGGTTGGCCTGAAAAGGGAGCTGCCAGGACAAGGAGGAGGCTCAGCTGTAGCCCTGGGACACAGCGCCTGGCCCGCCCTGCAGAGGCTGCCTCTCTGCCAGTGAGACAGCTTGTTCCCAATCACAGGGGATAGGAAGACAAAGCCATCAAGGCACCTAAAACTTTGTGTAATTTCTTGAAGGAGACATGTTATAGACCCAGGAAAGAGATGGCCAGGGCCACATGTTTTAACATTGTAGGTTGTGACTAACTTTAAAAAAAGGTAGAGTAGAGGGTGGGTGCAGTGGCTCACACCTGTAATCACAGCACTTTAGGAGGCCAAGGTGGGCAGATCGCCTGAGGTCAGGAGTTCGAGCCTGGCCAACATGGTGAAACCCCATTTTTACTAAAAATACAAAAATCAGCCAGGTATGGTGGTGCATGCCTGTAATCCCAGCTACTCAGGAGGCTGAGGCAGGAGAATCGCTTCAACCCAGGAGGGAAGATTGCAGTGAGCCGAGATTGCACTCCAGCCTGAGCAACCGAGTGAGACTCTGTTTCAAAGAAAAAAACAAAAAACAAAACATAGAGAATAGAAAACAGAATAGATCATACACATGTATTATTTCATGACACTTTTGTTTCATTTGTGTGTGTGCGCACATGCACGTGCGCATGTGTGAGAACCAGGGTGGTGGTGATAACAAGTTTGAAAGCCTCTGGGACAGGAAAACATCCCTCTGGGTTGGGGGAGCCCCACACTGAGTCCCCCACCTGGCTCACCTGGGGCGATGCAGGCATTCTTCAACACCAAGGACATGGGCTCTGGTTTGGGAGCAGGCACTATTTTGTGAGGCTGCTTAGGCCTTACCCCCGTCAAGGATACAGGTTTGGGATGCACAAAAGTTAACCGAGGCTGGGGAGGCCGGGTGACAGGAGACAGTGTCAGGCCACAGGGAGTCACTGATGGGGCAGGGTGATGGGTGGTGATGACGAGGCCCTGACTCTGGCTGAAGGTGGTGGCGGAGGCATCATGGGTGAGGGTTGCGGAGGCTGTGTGGGTGATGACAGACGGCGGTTTGCTGACTCCAACAAACTTCTGTGGCTGCTGGAAGGCGGGTGGAGCCGGAGGGTTCAGGGCAGTGGCTGGAGGAGGAACTATCGGTAACATTGGGGACACAGATGGCGGGGCAGGGCTGGGGGACAGCAGGGGCATGGTGAAGACGGGCAGGAAGGGCTGTGGGACACTCAGAGGCGGCTCTGAGGGACCGAAGTCTGTGGGCTGGATAAATGGGTCCTCAGTCCGGGAAGCGGGTTCACAGCCCTGCCCATCCACAGGATCCAGGGATGGGGCAGCATGGGGCGCGATGAGGCTGTCAGGAAGGCTCACGGTGGGGAGGGCGGGGGTCGGCAGGATGCTCTCCTGAAAAAGGAACAGAGGAGCTTGGAAGCAATGCTGGTTCAGACGATTCCTTTCGAGAGCTGCACACTAGCAAGTCCAACGAGACAGGCTAGGCATTGGGACAGAGGGACAAAGGCCAGGTCTCCATGCCTGTGGCTGCTAATCTCGGGACACCGATCTGTGTTTTCCTGTGTGGCTTAGGGGTCTTGTTTCCATTAAAAACTAAATACTCAGTCCTCAGACCAGGCAGCGGCCCTGGCACGGCTGGTTAGCAGCCTGGGAATATTTTGTTTCTAGAATCCAGCTCTCCCCAGTCTCTGCCATCTTCTATTACTGAGCAGAGGCAGCCTGGACTGCAGCTGCTCGGGGCTCCCGAGAACAGTTTCACGTGTCAACTCTTTGTGAGGCCACCTCTTGCTAAATGGGAAAAGCTATGAGGAATCAGTAGTTCAGATCCCAGTCTCTGCAGCAGAAATTCTTTCCGGAGTTGGTTTGAAGATGGTGCCAGGTTATTACCAGTGTCTAACTGGTCATGGGCATAATCATGAGGGATCCATAAGGACAAAGAACGGTTCCTCACTCAGCTCTGTAGCCCAAGCACTTGTAAGCAACTTTTTTGATTGCTTAGTAAAATGTGAAAGAAATATACAGATGTTATTTTTGTTAGTAATCCATGTTTTTCTTCGTTGTCTAGCTAATTCTGCCTTAATTAGCTGGAGCAGACCTAGCTGCATATAGGTTACCTGGCACCTCAGGCAGGAGCACACCTGGACCAACAGGGTCTCTCGAACCTCATGGGTGCTGAAGGATGCCATCAACAGGGCTGGAATTGTGCCTCTGCACATTAGCGCTGGTCTGGCACTGTTTGGTGCTTTGCTGGTGACTGTGTGGCTGTGTCATTAGCCTCGCTCTGGCGGTAAAGCTTTGATGAGCAGCCCTGTGCCTGCTGGTCCCTTCCTCCACCCATTCCCCAGCTTCCACTACCTGTGCAGGTGGGTTGTTGGGATCTGGTACAGGTGCTGAGGCAGGTGCAGGTAGCATGGAGCCAAAAATGGAGCGGCTAGAAGAGAAGAGGTCTGAAAAACAACAACAGGGTCTCTTGAGCTCAGTGTGCCTGGCATTTGCTGGAATCAAGACTCAAACAGGGCCAGGCATGGCGGCTCATGCCTATACTCCCAGCACTTTGGGAGGCTTAAGTGGGATCATCACTTACTTGAGATCAAGAGTTCAAGACCAGGCTGGGAACAAAATGAGACCTCATCAGTATTATAAAAAAAAAAAAAAAAAAAAAAAAAAAAAAGCCGGCCAGGAGTGGTGGCTGACAACTGTAATCCCAGCACTTTGGGAGGCCAAGGTGGGCAAATCGTGAGGTCAACACCATCCTGTAATCCCAGCACTGTGGGAGGCCGAGGCGGGTGGATCATGAGGTCAAGAGATCAAGACCACCCCTGCCAACATGGTGAAACCCCGTCTCTACTAAAACTACAAAAATTAGCTGGATGTGGTGGCACGTGCCTGTAGTCCCAGCTACTCAGGAGACTGAGGCAGGAGAATTGCTTGAACCCAGGGAGTCAGAGGTTGCAGTGAGCCGAGATCGCACCACTGCACTCCAGCCTGGCGACAGAGCAAGACTCCATCTTTGGAGGGGGAAAAAAAAAAAAAAAAAAAAAAAAGCCAGGCATGACGACGGTGCACACCATTGGTCCCAACTACATGGGAGGCTGAGGCAGGAATATCGCTGAAGCCCAGGAGATTGAGGGTGCAGTGAGCTGTGTTCATGCCACTGCATTCCAGTCTGGGCTACAGAGCAAGACTCTGTCTCAAAATAAAAGACGAAAACAGGCTGGGTGTGGTGGCTTACACCTGTAATCCCAGCACTTTGGGAAGCAGAGGCAGGAGGATCACCTGGGCAACATAGGAGACTCCATCTTTTTTAAAAATGAAGAAATAATCTGGGTGTGGTGGTGCATGCCCCTGGTCCGAGATACTCAGGAGGCTGAAGTCTGAGGATCACTTGAGCCTGGGAGTTCAGGGCTACAGTGAACCATGATTAAGCCACTGCTCTCCAGCCTGGGTGACACAGCAAGACCCTGTCTCTAAAAACAAAAAACTCAAACAAACCAAGGACTAAACCCCTAAACCCCACATGGCTGAGGGGGGATGCCATGGCCAGAGGGTATTACCCTCAGAGATGTCTTTTTTTTTTTTCTGTAGAAAGGGGACTCTGGTTGGAACCACACATGCTGTCAACTATCTTGGGCTCTGAAACACGCCCAGGCCTGGGATTTCTGCTGTTCTCACATGGCAGGGGCTCAAAGACCCATCTAACTGCAGGGCCTTCGCAGGGAACTGGCTGTGTCATCACTGCCCTCTGCTGCTTCGAGGGAGAACTGCTTACAGTCATGGCTAAACCCAGGGCCAATTTCCTTGGAGAACAATGTCCCAGAAAAACTTTCCAGACCTTGCAGTTACTACAAAAAACAGTTCAGTTAAAAAAAAATTCTGTGCCTGTCCCCTTGTCCATTCTACCAACTCTTGTTCTTAAAGGAAGGCAGTGATCTGCTCTGTGCTGGGCCGGGAGAGGCAGGCAGCCGCGCGCTCGGCCTCTGGTCCTCACCCTGGAAAGGCTCGAAGGTGTCCATGAAGTCCAGGTTAGGCTGCAGAGGCATCAGCCCCGGCTGGATCATGTCTGCATTTCCCAGATGTGCTGCAGGAACCACAGAGAAGAGGAACCATTTTGTCTTTTCAGACAATGATGTAAGAATGGAAGAAAGGGCTGGAACAGACCTGCCAGGCCCTGCTCACATTCTAGAGTTTTCCAAGGAGCTGGCTGGGATTTCTACCTTCTCATGGGTTTGTGGCCATTCTGCACGCTCAAAAGGCAGGAAAGTAAGTTTTTGCCAGGAAGGTAAAATTGAGTATCAGGGAATGGACACCCCAGGAAGCTGTGAAGAGCTCAGCAGAGAACAGAGACCTCCTCCAACACTGTTCTAATTTTCAATCTCTGTGTTCTTCCCTGAGGGGTTAACTGAAGACTGAATGTCACTGAGGTGAGCGGTCACACCCAGGGGTGCTTCTGACTTTCTTTAGCATGAGTCACGGCCCGGCCACCTCAGCCTAGACAAGGCCCATGTCCCCTGTGAAGACAACAGTACTGAAATGTGCCACTGGCTCAGACCAGACCCTGCTGCTGTCTTCCCACCATGGCACCACGGGAATGGCAGCTGCCCAGTAGGCCCACTCTGCAGACCCCACCCACTCAGTATGTGCAGCCTGGATGTTAAATGAGGCCAACTATCCTTCCCTTCCTTACTGCCCACCCCCAACCGTGACATGCAGCAGCTCAGAGCCGGCCCTGAAGGAAGCCTGGCCCGGAGCGGGCTGGCAGAGAAGGAAGCAGCTGGCTGTTCAAAGCCCAAGGCCCTGGTTTGGGTTACCTATTTCCCGGGGATTGGGCCAGGCCACTGGATGGTGTGAAGACAGCGTGGAGAAGAGGGTGTCACTGAATTCCGACATGAGCATGTCTGTGTCCAGCAGGGGGTCCTCCTCCATGGGGACGGGGGTCTTCCATCCGTCCCTGTGCTTGTGCCAGTACAGCATGTCATAGTCCTAACACAACACCAACACAGGGGAGGAAGTGTCAAAGGGTAACAGTGGGACGCAGAATTCCCACACCTGTCACCTGGGAAATTTGTCACAGGGGCTGTTCCACGGAAGTAAGGCACCAGGGTGGAGGCATTCAGAGAGTGGCTCCCTCCAGCTCACCCAGGAGAGAGAGCTGGACTGCTTCTGAGCCATTCCTAAGACCCCAGTGAGGGCTCATGGCCTGCCACCTTCTGCAGGGCTCCCAGTGGGCCACTGAAGTGCCTGCTGTCTCATGTCACAGTGGGGGTCCTCAGAGATCCCAGGCCCACTCACCTGGGCCAAGCTGGAGAGGTCCTCATCCTTGTGCTGCTGTAGCTGTAGGCAAAGGGACAGAACAGGGTGGTCACCAGGGGCTCTAGGAGAGCCCAAGGGCTCTAGAATATACAGAACTCTCAGGGAGGCATGTAGGGAGAAGAGTCCTGCTCATGCCACCCCAGGCTGATGCCTGCACAAAGGAGACTCCCACCCAGGGCACAGATGGGGAAACAGAGCAAAAACGACACGACCTCGGCAGGCCATCGCCTGGGCTAGTCTGGCACGCTGGGCCCCAGCTTTACTTCTTGACGCACCACACCCAGGTGGGGCAGCTGTGGAGTCTACGGCCTCGGCCAGGGCTCTGAACCCGGGCTCTGCCCCTCCCTCCCTCGGCTGGCTGCCTGAAAACTCTAGCCGGATACCCTTTTCTTGAAGTAGGTTCTCCACTTGTGATACTCCCGGATCACAATCTCGATGCGGCTCTTCCAGTACTTCCCTTCCGTGGTGATGGCCTGAGAGACAGAGGGCAGAGTGAAAAGAGGGGGCTCTGCTTGATCAGCAAAGCTTAACTGAGGTACCTGTCTGGCACTATGATCAGGACTCAGGCAATCCAGCTGGAAATCCCACAATGGCTACCATGTCACTCAGAAAACAAATCCCACTTTTGTGCTCGAGCAGGTCCTCTAGCTAATAATGCACTTTCATTTCAAGACCTAAGGTAGCCAAAGGCCTTGGGGGCACGGTCCTGAGGCTCTGCCCAGGAGTATGGGCTGAGAGCAGAATGCTCCAGCAGGGGAAGAAGCAGGGAAATGCTGCGGAAACTCCCAACCCCCCGCCACAAATGCCCCTTCCCCAAAGCCTCTGCCACATTCAAAGAGCAAAAATGAACAGCCAATTCCAGGAAGTTTCAGGTGGAATGCGCCCTCCAGGGGCCTCACATCCAACCATCGAGTGCTGCCAGTGTGGATGCCGTGCACGACAGCCTTCCAGCTCTAGAGCTAAGGAGCCCCCTCCGTGCCTGGGCCTGCCTCACTTTCAGATCTCAAGGCCCGAATCACCTCACCTACAAACACTTCCGTGTGTGTCCTCTATGGCAAAGACGTTTTGTTATAAAGAACTGATGACAATATTGCCATACCCAACAAAATGATATCCCTTGATACTATCTAATGCCAGATTACCCCTGTCTTTCATTAGCTTACCTTCTAAATTCCATCTTTATCGTAACAGTGAGACATGCCTGGACAACATGAAAGCAACGCGGAAGAATATGCAGTGAAGAATACAACCTCCCCTCACCTGGCAGCCCTAATCCTATCCCCAGAGGCTCCTGCTATTAAGAGACTTCTGTATATTCTTCTAGACGCTTCCTGTGCATGTATAATCACACATAGACAAACACTTTAAAAATTACCAGAAAGACATTAACCCTCTCCATCCTCGAGCTGGCCCTTCTGAGAAGGGGGAGGCTCTGGCAGCCTGGGGTTGCCAGAGGCCACCAGGTTCCAGGCCTGGCCCCCACGCCATGGATGGCACAGGGCAGGCCCAGGGCTCCCCTCCACAGCCTCTCCTGCAGGACTAGCCCGCTGTGAGCCGCTCCTGGTGAGGTGCCAGTGCGTTTCCTCTCTCAGCCACCCTGAGTCACCGCCAAGTACCTCTGGCCGGCGGTGCTCATCTACATCCACAGAGCCGTCCAGGGGCGTCACAAAGTGGCACACAGGATTCTTGCGCTTCTCCAGATCTGAGAAGAGAGAGGGTGAAAGTCATCACCATGATCCAGACCCAAGGGAGCCCTGTCCTGTCTGCTGCACCCCTCCCCAAGGGCGGACAAATTCCCAGGTACCCTTTCCTTCTCCTTCCCTTCGAAAAGGAGATTTCAGGGGAATAAAGGAGTCCAGGTGAAAGGGGAGGATCTGTCAATAACCCCTCAGCCAGAAAAGCAGCGTGGCTTCTCAGAGAAAGACCAGCCCAACACAAGCCTGCCCCAGCACACTCATTTCCTGGAGAAGCTGCCAGGTCCGTGGCACCCAGGCTGGAGAGAGACGGCCCGTGCCCGAGTCTTCCTAGACCTGCTCCCTGACTCTTCAGATGTCACCCCTCAAATGTCCACTTCCCTAGGACTTGGCTTGGGTTTCCTGTCGGCAGAGACTAAACTTCTGTTAGAAACTTGGCTTGGGTTTCCTGTCGGCAGAGCAGACTCTGGCCCCTGGGTGCCCAGGCCTCCAGGCATGGAGCTCTGACCGCCACAGGCGCGCAGGCTGGGCGGCACTTACACTGCATGTACCAGGCCCGCCAGATGGCATTATTCAGCCGGATCTTATCTCTCCACTGGAGCTTCAGGCCCTTGAAATTCTTCCACTTTGGAGACACCAACTTCCCACTGAAAGGCAAAGCAAAGTGGGGAGACTCAGTGGTTCCTCTGAAAATGAAGTGAAATTTAAAAGTGCTACCCAATCATTCCAGGTCCAAACTCCTGACTGATCCACCCCAGCCACAGGTCGGGCTTCATGGAATTCAGGTCACTGGGGGATTTCTTCAGAGCGATACATGGGGCAGGGAGTGGTCGGGATGCTGTCAGGGTTCAGAGGACAGGACTGGCCATGGAGTGTAGCCACTGGCGCAGGCAACGGCATATGGGGTTCACTATAGTCTCTGTCTACTTTGGCCTATGCTACATATTTTCCATAACTAAAAATTAAAAAGAAATCTGTTGACCACAGAGTGAAAACTAGGCTCTTTTGATCTGCTTTGCCACCAGCCCCCGTGAGGCATTCACAACCCAAGCACCTGAGTATCCTGCTGGCCTGAGCTGCTGCAGGGCAGGGCCCTTCCTGCCTCCCAGAGCCTCTGACATGGTCCTCACTCTTGATGTCCCTCCACTTGGCCACCTCCTCATCCCTCAAGATGCTGCCCCCACATCATCTCCTCTGAGCTGGCCTGGCCTCTCCCAGGCTGCGCCGATTCCTTCAGCGTCTGTCTGCTCTCCGCTTCAGGACAGTCTCACAGGAGCACTTCTGTAGCAGTGTCTGCACACACGCACCTTCCCCTGTGGACAGTGCAGCTTCTCTAGGGAGGACCATTAGGTGGCTTGGCACACAGTAGGGGCTCAATTAACAATTCTTCATTAAATAAGTCAAGAGCACTTGTAAACCCAGCCTCCCCATGGCACAGCCGTCTTGGGCAGCTCAGTTTTCCAAGTGCTAGGCCAGGAGCCGTCTCTAGGGAGTGGCATAGGGTTTCTCTTTTTCAGATGGCTTGAGATGGGCAAGGCACTATTTCTGGCCCCTACCACAGGGGGGCTGTGGAGGTTTTATCTGACCACAGGCCACAGCCCTGCCCCTTCTCCAGTCCCACTCAGAAAGGCCACGTGGCAAGCCAACATCTGCCAACAATAGCTGCAGACTTCACAGGAAGCGCCTGAGCAACAAACATTCCGTGAGGCTGGAACCTGCTCTGGAAGGCAGATGCCCCTGACTATGACCCTGGCAGGACCCTCACGCCTGTCCACACCCAACCCAGCAAGGAGCCCAGGTTCTGGGCAATACAGGCCAGAAGGTTATGTCACCCCCAGAAATATGTCACGGTGCATCCTCTTAGCACACGAGAGACATGCAGAGAGCAGCAGCCTCCGCCCAACAGGTCAGGCACTCAGAGCAATCACACGTTTTCTTCCTTCCTTCTCTCCCCAGTTCAAAGGCTTGTCTAACCTACCTCCATGCTGATGGCCTGGCCTCACTGGTGGTACAGCAGGCAGCTGCGGCACCAGAGAGCCATCACTGTGTCATGGCATACCTGCTGCCTACCTGTGGCAGCCACAGCAGTGTCCTGGGTACAAGCAGAATGACACACTCTCCTCCAGAGTATGTTAATAAGGACTAAATGAGAGCATACTTGTGTACAGTAAAATACACACACACACACACGTACATGCTTAGACACACACAACTGGTAAACCCTAAAGCAAAAACAAAGATTTTTTTTTTTTTTTTTTTTTTTTTTTTTTTGAGACGGAGTTTCGCTCTTGTTACCCAGGCTGGAGTGCAATGGCACGATCTCGGCTCACCGCAACCTCCGCCTCCTGGGTTCAGGCAATTCTCCTGCCTCAGCCTCCTGAGTAGCTGGGATTACAGGCACGCACCACCATGCCCAGCTAACTTTTTGTATTTTTAGTAGAGACGGGGTTTCACCATGTTGACCAGGATGGTCTCCATCTCTTGACCTCGTGATCCACCCGCCTCGGCCTCCCAAAGTGCTGGGATTACAGGCTTGAGCCACCGCGCCCGGCAAACACAAAGATATTAATAACCATCTTAATGATCTACAGTTATTACTGAAAAGCATATTTTTTTTTTTTTGAGATGGAGTCTCACTCTGTTGCCCAGCCTGGAGTGCAGAGGCACGATCTTGGCTCACTGCAACCTCTGCCTCCTGGGTTCAAGTGATTCAACGGCCTCAGACACTCGAGTAGCTGGGACTACAGCCACAAGCCACCACATCTGCCAAATTTTTTTTGTTTTTGAGATGGAGTTTCGCTCCTGTTGTCCAGGCTGGAGTGCAGTGGCACGATCTTGGCTCACTGCAACCTCTGCCTCCCAGGTTCAAGTGATTCTCCTGCCTCAGCCTCCAAGTAGCTGTGATTACAGAAATGTGCCACCACACCTGACTAATTTTGTATTTTTAGTAGAGACGGGGTTTCACCATGCTAGTCAGGCTGGTCTCAAACTCCTGACCTCAGGTGATCCGCTCACCTTAGCCTCCCAAAGTGCTGGGGTTACAGGTGTGAGCCACTGCGCCCGGCCTAATTTTTGTATTTTTAGTAGAGATGGGGTTTCATCATGTTAGCCAGGCTGGTCTTGAACTCCTGACCTCAAGTGATCCTTCCACCTCCACCTCCCAAAGTGCTGGGATTACAGGCATGAGCCACCACGCCCAGCCGGGCATGATGTTTTTAACAACCCCTGCCCTGACTTCAAAAGCCCTTTCTCTTACATTTGCCATATTGCCATGTGGTTCCTCTTCCTCCACAAGTGGAAAAGGTGACACCTGTGCCCTCTGCCAACACCAGGAACAGAGACCTGGGCAGAGGTCGGCCTCAAGTGAGAGGCCAGCCCTGAGGGTAGGATCCTTGTAGCTGCAGAAGCCTCACCCGCTCCGCACTGTGAAGAGCTGAAGACTGAGGTCGGAGGACGGGTGAGGCGGTGAGGTCCCCCTCATGCAGCATGCCCTTGGCGGAGGCACATGTCATGCCTGTAAGCTGAGTGTCCTGAAGGGCAGACAGTTGTAGGCACAAGGTGGATAACCAACCTGGCCAGAGCAGCCAGGAGAGGTTTTCTGGAGGAAGTGGCATTTAAGCAAAGGCCTAGTGGATAAGGAACACCAGCTCAGCCGAGAGGAGGCCAGGCCCATGCAGTTCCTTCTGCCTGGCCTGTGGTGGCTCCAGTGAGCAGGAACTCAGCCTGATCCAGGCAGTGAAAAGCCCTCAATGTGTGAGCCAGGTGTGGTAGCACCTGCCTGTAGTCCCAGCTACTGGGGAGACTGAGGCAGGAGGAATGCTTGAGCCCAGGTGTTTGAAGCTGCAGTGAGCCATGATGGTACCGATGCACTCCAGCCTAAGTGAAGGAGCAAGACTCTGTCTCCAAAAAAAAAAAAAAAAAAAAAGAAACCAAAAAGGGTGTCACACACCAACAGCTTCAATCCCATGCAATGAGGGGAGTGGCAAGATGCAGGGAAATTTAGCCTTACCGGCTAGAAACCTCAAGGTTTAGTTTGAGGGTCCTCTCTTCTTCCTCTCCGTGAGCTGAAATGTTTCCCTTTTCTTTGGTGTTTACGTCCAGCAGTCAGACTTCAGCAGCAACACAGAGACCAGAACTCCCAAATGGGATCACCCCTCCACCCCGGGTTTCTGTAATACCTCCATGGCCAACAGGTGGTGCTCAACCAACACAAAGAAGGGTGTCCAAATCAAAACCCAAACTTCGACCAGCCACAGCCAGAAAGGGTCGACCACCAGCACCTCCAGACCACCCCCACGGCAATTTCAAGTCAAGATCTGTGGAGGTAATGCGTGTAGTTCTATGATGCCTCAGAAGGTGGCGAGGGAAAATGAATGCTTCAGGTGTTACAAAGGAAGGGATGCCCTGGACAACTCATGCCTGGCAACGCTGGGCAGGCTTGTGTAGATTTCTCTCCTGATGGGCCTGGCAGAGCTGTTAGGCTGTGCACTGTCAATCTTCAAAGGAGGGGAGAGGACAAGACATCCACGGGGACCCTTCTTCACAAGGTACTCAGGAAAACCTGTTCCAAAAGTCCCACAAGAGGCCAGGTGCAATGGCTCAAGCCTGTAATCCCAGCACTTTGGAAGGCTGAGGTGGGAGGATCACTTGAGCCCAGGAGTTCCAAAGCAGCCTGGACAACACAGCAAGACAAAAGAAAGAAAGGGGAGGGGAGGGGAGGGGAGGGGAGGGGAGGGGAGGGGAGGGACCAGAGAGGAGGCAGACAAAGCCGGCCAAGCTCAGGGGCTCACGCCCGTAATCTCAGCACTTTGGGAGGCCAAGGCGGGCGACACAAGGTCAGGAGTTAAGAGACCAGCCTGAACACCATGGTGAAACGCTGTCTCTGCTAAAAATACACCGGGTACAGTGGTGGGCACCTGTAATCCCAGCTACTCAAGAGGCTGAGGCAGGAGAATCACTTGAACCTGGGAGGCGGAGGTTGCAGTGAGCCAAGATTGTCAGCCTGGGTGACAGAGCGAGGCTCTGTCTCAAAAAGAAAAAAGAAAATAGCGGGGAGTGGTGACCTGTGCCTTTGGATGCAATGTGTGCAGTTACTAAATGAGTTATTAAATTAATGCTAAAGTAGCCAAGTACAGACCAAGCAGCCTGTGGTCCAGGCTATTTGGAAGGCTGAGCTGGGAGGATCCCTGGATCCCAGGAGCTGGAGAGGGCAGTGAGCTATCCTGGCACCACTGCACCTCAGTCTGGGTGACAAGAGACCCTGTCTAAAATTCTCTTTTAAAAAGCCCACAAGGGATGCGGCAGTGGAGGGAGCCTGCCCTGGCAGAGCCCCCAGGGCAGCACCAGCAGAAAGCATCTGTGGTTGGGAGGACTTCTGCTCTCCCAACTCACGCCACCAGCTTAACATATTCCAGACAAAGGTGACTGGGCTGCCCCTGAGTCTAACTCAGAATTATGTCGGAATCTTTCTTAGAAGTAGACCAGAAACATGTTCTGACCATTTCTGTGAGACCACTGGCTTCCCCCCAAGACCCACAATCCTCCTCCGGCCTCTGCCCCTTGAACCCACCCCTGCCATCTCCCCATGAAAACAGCGAAGCCGGACTGCATTCACCCATTCGCTAGCCCTCTCCTCCCCTCTGGGGGAAGACTGTTGCCTAGGGTCGCCAGCACAGGGCCTAGCACATGAGAGGTGTTTTAAATATGGAGTTATTAAACGAATGCTAAATTTTCCATGAAGAACAATCTTTACACAGCTCTGCCATGGCCGCCCTTCCTAGAAGGCAGGTTCTTGACATGAAACAGGAAATTCACAGTACAACAAAGGTCTCTCTCAAAACTTTTCTTGGAAGAAACTAGCAAACCATGAATTCCTCAGAAGTCTGGCAAAAGAGTGCTTTGGAATGGAAGGAAATTAAATTGAAAGCCTTGCACAGACCAAGCTGGAAGTAAGAACAGGGGCAGGCAGAAAGGGCAGGCAGGGCATGGCTAATTTTGTTGGTTCCGGTTGGGATGAACTCCTGACTCATGCTCAGATCATTCTCTCCAAAAGAAAGCACACAGAGGCCAGGTGTGGTGGCTCATGTGTGTAATCCCAGCACTTTGGGAGGCCGAGGTGGGCAGATCACAAGGTCAGGAGTTCGAGACCAGCCTGGCCAACATGGTGAAACCCTGTCTCTACTAAAAATACAAAAATTAGCCAGGTGTGGTGGTGTGTGCCTGTAATTCCAGCTACTCAGGAGGCTGAGGCAGGAGAATGGCTTGAATCCAGGAGGTGGAGGTTGTAGTGAGCTATGACCTTGCCACTGCACTCCAGCCTGGGCAACAGAGCGAGACTCAGTCTCAGTTAAAAAAAAAAAAAAAAGCCGGGCACGGTGGCTCAAGCCTGTAATCCCAGCACTTTGGGAGGCCGAGGCGGGTGGATCACGAGGTCGAGAGATCGAGACCATCCTGGTCAACGTGGTGAAACCCCGTCTCTACTAAAAATACAAAAAATTAGCTGGGCATGGTGGCGCGTGCCTGTAATCCCAGCTACTCAGGAGGCTGAGGCAGGAGAATTGCTTGAACCCAGGAGGCGGAGGTTGCGGTGAGCCGAGATCGTGCCATTGCACTCCAGCCTGGGTAACAAGAGCGACACTCTGTCTCCAAAAAAAAAAAAAAAATTAAAAAAAAAAAAATGGCTGGGTGTGGTAGCTCATGCCTGTAATCTCAGCACTTTTGGAGACCAAGGTGAGTGGATCACCTGAGATCAGGAGTTCAAGACCATCCTGGCCAACATCAAGAAACCCCATCTCTACTAAAACCACAAAACTTATCTGGGCATGGTAGCACATGCCTGTAGACCCAGCTACTCAGGAGGCTAAAAAGCAGGGGAATCACTTGAACCCAGGAGGCAGAGACTGCAGTGAGCTGAGCCAAGTGCACCACTGCACTCCAGCCTGGCAACAGAGCAAGACTCCACCTAAAAAAAACAAAAAAAAACCAAAAAAACCACATCCCTGGCTTCCTCCCGACCCTCCCTACTCCCTGACAGACAGGTAGAGTGGGGCATGTCACAGTGAGCGCTGAAGGGGAACCTGGGCTGGGGTCGTTCCCTCTTTCCTCTGCTCCTGGAGGGAGGGTGGGGGTAGGAGGTCAGTCTGGGGTTTACTTAACAAGCCATATCCTCACTTGGACAACAATAAAGGAAATATTTTGGCCACCATCTGCTGACTCTTTTTCTTGTGGAAAATAAATATAAAATTTACCATTTTACCATTTTAAAGTAGGTGATTCTGTGCCATTAAGAACATTCACCATGTTTTATAACCAGCACCATTAATTACCTAGTTCCATACCTGTAATCCCAGCACTTTGAGGGGCCAAGGCGTTCGAGACCAGTTTGGGTAACATAGTGAGACCCCCATTTCTACAAAAATTAGGAAATTAGCTGGGCTTTGTGGAATGTGCCTGTGTTCCTAGCTATTCAGGAGGTTGAGAGCGGAGGATTGCTCAAGCCTGGGAGGTCGAGGCTGCAGTGAGCCACTATGATACCACTGCACTTCAGCCCGGGTGACAGGGCAAGACCCTGTTTCAAAAGAAGACAAGAGAAAAGAAAGAGAAGGAAAGAAGGAAGGGAAGAGAGAAAGAGAGAGGAAGTTCTTTCCCAAATAATTTGGAAAAAAAGAGAAGCAGGAAGGAGGGAAGGAAGAGGGAGGAAGGGAAAGAGGGGAGGGGGGAGGGAAGGAGGAGGAGGGAAGGGGGGGGAGGAAAGAGAGAAAGAGGGAAAGAAAGAAAAATTATTTTTTGAACTTCACTACTTTCAAGGCAGAATCATACTCCACTCATAGATGGACCACATTCTGTTTATCCATCATCAGCAGGACACGGGTCGTTCCACCTTTGGGCTACTGTGAATACTGCTGTTACAAAGTGACTCCTCTGTTTTATTTCCCAATCAGTTTAGGACTCTTGGTGGGGAAGAGTTCTCATCACTGAGCTGGTGCTGGGGATAGAACGATGGGCAAAAACAATTGTGAGCCTTCCTGAAGGGCAAGCTGACACTGCCCATCGACATCAAAAATGTGCATCCCTGTGACCCACAAATCCACTCTAGGAAGTGATTCCACAGATCCACTTGCACATAGGCACAGAGACGTGAAGAGAGGGACATGAAACTGCAGCACTGTTTGCAGCAGCAAAGGGTTGAAATAACCTAGATAGTCATCACAGGGGACCAGCTAAAACTGTGGCATATCTACATAGTGGAACACTATGGGGCAATTTTTAAAATAACACATTCCTATGTGGTAATACGTAGGCAAGACCTACAAGACGCACTGTTAAGTAAGTGAAAAAACAAAAACAAAACCAAGGCGCAAGATATAAGGTGTGGCTACCATTTATTTTTTATTTTAATGATTGATTGATTGATTGATTGAGACAGAGTGTCACTCTGTCACCAGACTGGAGTGCAGTGGCGCAATCTCGGCTCACCACAACCTCTGCCTAATTCCCCTGCCTCAGCCTCCTGAGTAGCCGGGACTACAGGCACACGCCACCACACTCGGTTAATTTTTTCTCATATTTTAGTAGAGATGGGGTTTCACCATGTTGACCAGGATGGTCTCAAATCTCCTGACCTCGTGATCTGCCCACCTCAGCCTCCCAAAGTGCTGGGATTACATGTGAGAGCCACCATACCCAGCCTATTTTTTTTTGAGACAGTCTCACTCTGTTGCCCAGGCTGGAGTGCAGTGGCACAGTCTTGGCTGACTGCAACGTCTGCCTCCTGTGCTAAAGTGTTTCTCATACCTCAGCCTCCCGAGTAGCTGCGATGTGCCACCACTACAGGCATGTCACCACACTTGGCTAATTTTTGTATTTTTAGTAGAGATAGGGTTTTGCCATGTTGGCCAGGCTTGTCTCCAACTCCTGGCCTCATGTGATCCACCCACCTCAGCCTCCCAAAGTGCTGGGATTATAGGTGTGAGCCACCACGCCTTGCCCAGTATGGCTATCATTTATATACACAGTCACACAGACACATAGGAAAGGAAGGAGAAAAGACAGGCAGCAGATCTCAAGATGGATACATTAGAAAAGGCTAAGAGTGACATAGCAATTTCTCTTTGCAGAGATGTGCTGGAGAAGCAAGGGGTCCAGTGAGCTGCAGTGTTCACTGGTCACTGCTTAGTGTTGTTGAAACAGAACACTGGAATGTACAGCATTCCTCCCTTTTCTGCGGTATTGTGGTTTACCCACGATCAACTGCTGTCTGAATATATTACATGGAAAGTTGCAGAAATAAACAATCTGTAAATCGTAAACCGTGCATGGAATTTCATGCCATACCACTCTGTCCTGCCTGGGACATGACTCATCCCTCTGTCCAGCAGATCCATGCTGTAAATGGCACCTGTCTGCTAAGTCATGTAGTGGCCATCTCAGTGATCAGATCCATGGTTACGGTGTCACAGTGCTTATGTTCAGGTAGCGCTTATTTTACTTTTACTTAATAATGGCCCCAAAGCGAAAGAGTAGTGATGCTGGTAATTCAGATATGACCACTAGAAGACTTAAAGTGTTTTCATGAAGTGAAAAGGCAAGTTCTTAACTTAATAAAGAAAAAAATCACATGCTGAGGTGGCTAAGATCTATGGTAAAAATGTATCTTCTGTCCATGCAATTGTGAATCGCCGATTGCCGTCACTGCTCTATGTGATTATTGTTGTTAATTTCTTTCTTTCTTTCTTTTTTTTTTTTTTTTTTTTTGAGACGGAGTTTCACTCTTGTTACCCAGGCTGGAGTGCAATGGGACGATCTCGGCTCACCGCAACCTCCACCTCCTGGGTTCAGGCAATTCTCTTGCCTCAGCCTCCTGAGTAGCTCGGATTACAGGCACGTGCCACCATGCCCAGCTACTTTTTTGTATTTTTAGTAGAGACGGGGTTTCACCATGTTGACCAGGATGGTCTCAATCTCTTGACCTCGTGATCCACCTGCCTCGGCCTCCCAAAGTGCTGGGATTACAGGCTTGAGCCACCGCGCCTGGCCCCCTGTTGTTAATTTCTTACTGTGCCTAACTTATCAATTAAGCTTTATCACAAATACATACAGTGAAAAAATGTAGTGTATACAGGGTTTGGTACTACCTGTGCTTTCAGGCATCCACTGGGGTCTTAGAACACATGCCCTCAGATATGGGGGGATACTGTAGTACTTTTTCAAAATAAACAAGGAAAAAAGACCAGGCCAGGTACAAGACATTCCAGGGCTTCTAATTAGTTATGAAAGGCAATTAATTACAAAAACAGATATAAACTTATGGATGAGTCAATTTTGTGCACCAGATCCAGATATGAGGATCACGGTTATTAGGTGGTTTCAATGAGGGAATGGAGGAATGACTCTTCCAGGAGTCCAATTCACTTGCTTCAAAAGGGCAGTCTCTATTGGCTGGTCCTGGAATCTGGGCCTGGTAGCACAGGCTGCCAGGAGCCAAAGCTAACAGGCTACAGACAGACAAAGGTACACTGAGGAGCCGGGTTGCGGGAGGGGCCACAACCAGTGTCCTGGCAGGAGGGGCAGTGTGCACCTCTGTGGGCCACCTGCCCACAGAGAGCCTCCTACAGAGGAAGCCCAGGGGTTTCAGGCCCTGCTGCAACCTCATAGTGGATCCCTTGGCATCTTCATTTTTTCTGTTCTAGAACATCTTGCTAAGAGAAGTGGGCTCCAAGGACTGTGACAGGAAGGCAGGAGTACCCTCCAGTGTGCCAGCGTTCAAGTACTTGCAGGTGCTCTGCCCACATGTGTGCCAGCTTGTTTGTGAGGGTATATATTTGTCTTTTGTGTTTGTGAAAAGCAGGGAGTAATCATTCCATGATGACCCAAAAATAGTGCAACTTGAGGACATGGATACCAGGCAAGATGTGCCTGCTGCGATGGTGACTTCACTCTGCCTGGGAGAGCTGTGTCCTGGCCTTTCGCTGAAGCACAGACACCATCATGCCTACACCACTGCTAACCAACAAAGAAAGGAGAGTGGCTCCATTTCTGGCCTCGTCACTCAGGCCGCCCCAGCCTACCCTCAGCAAAACAGCAACCACGATCCACCAGGCAGGACAGCTGGGTCAGCCACAGCAGGTAGGAGGGTCAATGCTGGGATACTGAGGCATGCTCCTGAGTTTTAGGAGATTATTGGGCATGTTCTTAAGTTTCCTGTCAGATTCAAGCCATAACTGGACTTTCAAGCAGGGGCAGCCACCCCTGGGCAGGGTACCATTTAAAGCCAGAGTCCCAGGTTTCCTCGCCAGGTGAGTAAACCCCAGTCAGACTCCAGGGTGTTCCCAACTCCTCTGGCCTGGAGATGGGAGTCCAGATTTGCGATAGACAAACTCCATGTTTCACTTCAATTTGTATCATTAATGAAATTTCATAATTAAAAACCTGTACGTTAGCTATGCGTCTCTTATTTTCTGAGCTGTTTGTCCATGCCCTTCGCTTTTTCTAAAAACTTATTTTGAAATAATTAGAGACTCACAGGAAGTCACACAAATAGAACAAAGGGCCCCATGTACCCTTCACCCAGCTTTCCCCAGTGGTGGCTCTTGTGTTGCTGCAGCACAATGTCAAAAGTGGGAAATCTGCTTTGAGACATTACTAGTAAACAGACTACACATCATTTACAGCCATTAAAACGTCAGTCGCTCTGTGTGTGTGTGTGTGTGTGTGTGTTTTTGAGACACAGTCTGGCTCTGTTGCCCAGGCTGGAGTGACGCAGCATGATCTCAGTTCCCTGCAACCTCTGCCTCCTGAGTTCAGGTGATTCTTCTGCCTCAGCCTTCTGAGTGGCTAGGATTACAGCCACCCACCATCACACCTGGGTAATATTTGTATTTTTGTAGAGACAGGTTTTCACCATGTTGGCCAGGCTGGTCTTAAATTCCTGAACTCAGGTGATCTGCCCATCTCGACCTCCCAAAGTACTGAGATTACAGGCATGAGCCACCACGCCCAGCTGTCAGCTGTTGTTTTCCTTGCTATTTTATATTTGCAATACTATAATATTAGTGGTACTAATGTTTTGTGATGTTTCAGCAAATGTTTCCCCTAAGATTTTCACTGCCTTTACTTGTTTTTATGGCAAGTCTTTGAATATAGGTTACATATTTGCGGAGTCATCTCCATTGGTGTTTTTTTTTTTTTTTTTGAGATGGAGTTTCTCTCTTGTCACAGGCTGGAGTGCAATGGTGCAATCTCAGCTTACTGCAACCTCTGCCTCCCAGGTTCAAGCAATTCTCCTGCCTCAGCCTCCCAAGCAGCTGGGATTACAGGTGCCCGCCACGATGCCCGGCTAATTTTTTGTATTTTTAGTAGAGACAGGGTTTCACCATGTTGGCCAGGCTGGTCTTGAACTCCTGATCTCAGGTGATCCACCTGCCTCAGATTCCCAAAGTGCTGAGATTACAGGCGTGAGCCATCGCACCTGGCCTCTACTGGTCGTTCTTTATAATTTCTTGTATTGCCTCCCTGTCTGCCCTCCCACCCATTCAGAGATTAAGTTTTCACTTTTATCTTTTAAGCTTTTGTAGTTTTATTGATTTAATATATATATATATATATATATATATATATATATATATATATGCACACTCATAATGAACGAAAATTCAAACAATAAAGAAAAGTACAAAGAACAAAAACAAAGTCACCTTCAATTCTACCACCTAAAAATAATTTGTTACATTTTGGCAATAATACTGTGTAGTAAAGAAGTAGCCTTCCTGGCTCGGCACAGTGGCTTATGCCTGTAATCCCAGTACTTTGGGAAGCTGAGGCGGATGGATCATTTGAGGTCAGGAGTTCAAGACCAGCCTGTCTCTACTAAAAATACAAAAATTAGCTGGGCGGTAGTGGCACATGTCTGTAATTTCAGCTACTCAGGAGGCTGAGGAAGAAGAATCATTTTAACCCGGGAGGTGGAGGTTGCGGTGAGCTAAGATTGCGCCATGCACTCCAGTCTGGATGATAAGAGTGAGATCCTGTCCCTGCCCTCGCTCCTCCCAAAAAAAGAAGTGACCTTCCCAAAGAGAGGTCCAGCCTATACTCTGGGAGGTGAATTCTAGGCTCCTGAAATTAGAAATTAGTTCTGCCTGATGGGAGTGTCTTTGTTTAGCCACAGAACAGTTGCCAATTTGATTTTTTATTTTTATTTTTGAACATAAACTCAAGATTTTATTGTCTTCATTAAAGATGACACTTAGAACTGGATTACTTGGACCTTTCTCTTCTTATCTCCTCCCAGTTCAAAATGCTTGCATCTTTTAATAGCCAGCATTCTCTTACATCTGCAGTTGGGCTCAAGGCACTCGAGCCTTAGCACAATCTTCTTTATAGTTTTAGCCTTTTTCCGGAAAATCGGCTTAGTCTGCCCACCATAGCCACTCTGCTTCCTGTCATAATGCCGCTTTCCCTGGGCATACAGAGAATCCTTGCCCTTCTTGTACCGTGTCACTTTGTGGGGTTGGTGCTTGCCACACTTCTTACAGAAAGTCCGGCGGGTTTTAGGAACGTTCACCATTTTTGCGTGAGCGCTACCGGCACAGAAAGGCCAATGTGATTTACAGTGAGGGTCCTGCAGCACAGGGAATCAGTTCCAACCTCCAGAGGAAAGGATAACTAAAGGTCTTTGCCAGACATCTGGGAGGAGCTGGAGACTATAGGTCAGCCACAGGGGTGGAATGAATCATGTCCAGGAAAAACTCGGCTCTTGGCTGATTTTAATTTGAATCCTTTCCTTATAATAAACTGCAACCATGAATATAATCCTTTTCAGTGTGTTCTGTTTTTCCAGTGAGTTACTGAACCTGAGGGTGGTTTTAGGAACTCTCCATCCACGCTTTTTTTCATTTGGTGTTAGAAGTGAAGGCAGTCGGCCGAGCACGGTGGCTCACGCCTATAATCCCAGCACTCTGGGAGGCCGAGGCGGGTGGATCATGAGGTCAAGAGACCGAGACCATCCTGGTCAACATGGTGCAACCCCATCTCTACTAAAAATACAAAAATTGGCTGGGCATGGTGGCGCATGCCTGTAGTCTCAGCTACTCAGGAGGCTGAGGTAGGAGAATTGCTTGAACCCAGGAGGTGGAGGTTGCAGTGAGCCGAGTGCACCACTGCACTCCAGCCTGGGTAACAAGAGTGAAATTCCGTCTAAAAAAAAAAAAGAAGAAATGAAGGCAGTCAGCTGGACGCAGTGGCTTATGCCTGTAATCCCAGCACTTTGGGAGGCCAAGGTGGGTAGATCACCTGAGGTCAGGAGTTCGAGACCAGCCTGACCAACATGATGAAACCCTATCTCTACTAAAAATAGAAAATTATCCAGGTGTGGTAGTACATGTCTGTAATCCCAGGTACTTGGGAGGCTGAGGCAGGAGAATCACTTGAACCTGGGAGATGGAAGTTGCAGTGAGCCAAGATCGTGCCACTGAACTCCAGCCTGGGCAACAAGAGTGAAACTGTCTCAAAAAAAGAAAAAGAAAAGTAAAGAAAAAAGAAAATGAAGGTAGTTGTATGTACTATTCTAACTCTGTAGTTGGCCCTTAAGTCCTGGCAATACGTATTTATCTGATTACATACTTATACAAATAAAGAATATGAATAGGCTAGGTGTGGTGGCTCACATCTATAATCCTAGCACTTTGGGAAGCTAAGGCGTGTAGATCACTTGAACCCAGGATTTCCAGACCAGCATGGACAGCATGGCAAAACCCCACCTCTACAAAAGATACAAAAATTAGGGCCAGGTGTGGTGGCTCACACCTGTAACCCCAGCACTTTGGGAGGCCGAGGCCGGTGGATCCCCTGAGGTCAGGAGTTTGAAATCAACCTGGCCAACCAGGTGAAACCCTATCTCTACTAAAAATACAAAAATTGGCCAGCGCAGTGGCTCATGCCTGGAATCCCAGCGTTTTGGGAGGCAGAGGTGGGTGGATCATGAGGTTAGGAGTTTGAGACCAGCCTGGCTACCCCATCTCTACTAAAGATACAAAAAATTAGCCAGGCCTGGTGGCTCATGCCTGTAATCCCAGCTACTCAGGAGGCTGAGGCAGAAGGATCATTTGAACCCCAGTGGCAGAGGCTGCAGTGAGCCAAGATTGCACCATTGCACTCCAGCCAGGATGACAGGACGAGACTCCATCTCAAAAAAAAATTAGCCAGGTATGGTGGTAGATGCCTGCAGTCCCAGTTACTCAGGAGGATGAGGTGGGAGGAGCACCTGAGCCCGGGAGGGAGAGGCTCCAGGGCTGCAGTGAGCTGTGATCTTGCCACTGTAGTCTAGCCTAGGTGGCAGAGTGAGACCCGGCCTCAGGAAACAAACAAACAAACAAACAAACAAAATACACACACACACACACACACACACACACACACACACACACACACAGATATGAATAACATAATGAAAAACAGGTAGCAACAAGTTTGTTTTATTACCCATTTTTCACTTATATGTCACAGACATCTTATGCCAATAAAGTTTTATATTGTTTTTATTTTTAGATAGAGTATTCACTGTACATATTTACCATAATCCACTTAGCTATTTCCCCATAGATATACATATATATTAAGAGATGTGCTGTTTCAATTCTTCACTATTGCAAACAATGCTGTGATAAACACTAATTTTCATTAACATAGTTGAAATTTAAAAGTCCTTTCTTTTATGTTTCTGTTTTTGGTGTTGTACTTAACAAGGCTTTTCTAGCCTAAGACTGTGAAAACACTTATCTATTTTCTTCTAGAACTTTCACAGCTTCCCTTGTTACATTCAGTTTAATAAAGTCAACTGGGATTTATTTGGTGAATGAACACATAGGGATGATGTAGTGATCCTGCTTTATGTAGGATTCCTAAATAATCCATCTTTCCCCATTAAACTAAGGTCCATCTTCACCATACACCCACCTCCCCATAGATACATATATTTGAGACCACTTCTTGATGTTCTGTTTCTTATGGTGTCTTGTACATACATGTTTAATGATTTTACTTTTCATATACCTGATTCATCTGGGGAAAAAAAACAATTTAGTCTTTATTCAGCTCACCAAAACAAATTCCAACTAGTTATCTCATCGTCTCATCTTCCCACAGTGACTTATGACACTTCCATTAACATACGTTGATTCTCCACATACACCAGGGCCTGTTCTGGCCCTGCATCACCACTGACCTGTGTCCAATCCCATGTTGCTATCGCGCTGATTTAACAATTACGACTCTGTCATATGCTTTACTATCTAGGTAAGGTTAGCACCTATCATCTTTTAAAACAATTTTAGAATTCTTGCCTACTGTTCTTTCAAGTGAACTTTACAACCATGTCGACAAATCTCAAAAGAAAACTAACTATTCTAAAAGAAAAAAATATATTCTAATATTTTGATTGGGATTGTGTTTAATAAATTAATGTGGGCAGCACCCCACTTCAAACTGGGCCATCTCCACACCAGATTAAGGAATGTTACTCTACCTTAACCTACTTAAACGTAAGAGAAATCTAAAGCTGTCCGGTTTTCTATAATTTGCTTCATGTACCTCTTTCACATTTCCGATCATACTTTTGTAACATTTCCAAATAATGTAAAAAGGAAATTAAGAAAGAAAAAACAGCAAAACAAACCAAATCACGCAGTTACGGCACTCAAACACAAGCACTATCCACATTTTATTGTGTTTGACATAGCCCCACCTAACTGATTAGGGCAACTGCCACCCTCTCCCTGACCAAGTGGCTAAGCCACAGACAAAAGCGCAAGGTTTCCACTATATTCAGTACTAGAAATGACTGTCCCCAAAGAATACAGCTTTTCCCTAGCACCTTCATAAAAAGGTAATTAGTGGGTAGTTGGTTCAAATATTCACCAAGGTAAAATGTTTATGTAAAGAATGAAAAACTCCACCCAACTGCAGACATCTGGCTTAAAGAGGAAATAAATCAAGGAACAGTGTTCTCTGGCCAGAGTACACACCTGGAATCAAGACTCTAGAAACTGGCTACCAGAGAGGTAATAGAAACAGATCATACTTGCAAATGAAACGCTCCTATGAAGACTGACAAAAAACAAATTTGCTATTATCACCATTATTAGTCATCTCAAGGCACTGCCGGCTACACAAGCTACTTACAAGTCAGAGAAATCTGAAGCTATCTGATGCATTTAAAAGGATAAGGTAACACTCGCCAGGTAGCCAAGACCTATAAATAGACTTTTTTTTTCTTTTTAAGAGACAGGGTCTAGCTCTGTTACAGGCTGGAGTGCAGTGCACAATCACAGCTCACTGCAGCCTTGAACTCCTGGGCTCATGTGATCCTCCCATCTCAGCCTCCCAAGACGCTGGGACTACATGCATGCACCAACATGCCCAGCTAAAAAAAAAAAATTTTTTTTTTTTTTGGTAGAGATAAGCATCTTCCTATGCTGCCCAGGCTGGCCTCGAACTCCTAAACTCAAGCAATCCTCCTGCCTTGCTCAGCCTCCCAAAGTGCTGAGATTACACATGTGAACCACCATGCCTGCCCCTAAACCTAAATAGGCTTTAAATAGGTTTTGTTTTTCCCTTTTAAAGACAAGAGATAATTAAATAAGATTGTTCCCAATTATTTTCTACTTTTAATGGTCTGGAATTGTATCCCTCCCCAGAAAAAGAGTTCCTGGGCCTAAAGAATACAAATGAGAGGCACCCAGAGCAGGGATGCACTGGGGTCACACCCTCTTCCATTAGGCAAAAGGAAGAATAGCTGGATCCTGTAACACCCACTGCAAACACAGGATTCTGGCTTGAGTAAGAGAATTCAAAAAAGCATACAAACAACTTTGTACTACCCTCCTCACGTAATAGAAATTCTAAAATAAAATTCGTTTTCCCTTTGCCTGCTAAAGATGATTTCCCTCCCATCTGCTGCTGAGAATCGGTCGTCATCCTAAATCTCTCCTTTTCATCCTCTTCCCATGGGTGTCTTTTAGTCAACTTATTAACCTTCCAAGTAGCAGAGGAGTTTGGGATGGGCAAAAGAGTTTAAGCCTAATCCACTAAACTGAAGGCAAACTGTAGAAACAGATTTTGTATTTCAGAAATGCTGCAAATCTCCTTGGCCAAACCAACTGAGGTCAAACAGCCCCTCTGTGTCCCGAGACATATGGATGAATTACATCTTTGTCAGCATTCCACAGACATTTCTTTCCTTCCTGTCAAAAGCAACAGTTTGGGCCAGGCATGGTGGCTCACACCTATAATCCTAGTGCGGATTGCTTCAGGAGAGGAATTTGAGCCCTGCCTGGCCAACATGGCAAAACCCAGTCATTACTAAAAATACAAATTAGCCAGGCATGGTGGCTCACACCTGTAGTCCCAGCCCTTTGGGAGGCCAAGCCGGGCGGATCACTTCAGATCAGGTGTTCAAGACCAGCCTAGCCAACATGGTGAAACCCTATCTCTACTAAAAATACAAAAATTAGCTGGGCGTGGTGGTGGGTGCCTGTAATTCCAGCTACTCGGGGCGCTAAGGCAGAAGAATCACTTAAACCCAGGAGGCAGAGGTTGCAGTGAGCTCAGATTGTGCCACCTAAAATGGAAAGTATATTTTTTATAGTTTTATGTGAGGGTGAGCACCCGTTTAGTCACTAAAAGTCAAGGTCAGAGTAACTAATGTCTCTCTTTTTCATTTATCCCTGTGTTTCAAGGCCTCCCGGAAGAATAGACTAAAATGAAATGAGAATTTGTAAGGCACTGATAATTTAAGAAAAACTACATAGCAGGAAAAAGAAGTCTGCCCAGAGAGTGGTATTTCTCAGAAGTCCCTGATGTACTATGGGTTCCCGCCACACTCACAAATGAAATCAAAACACAGGCTCTGCAGTGATCACAGACTAATGAAAGGGTATGACCCAAATTCGAAGGAGATTTTGTGTCTTCTTCTTCCTGCAGATTTTGGGGACCAGTATGCATTTAGAGGTGGGGAGGAGTCAAGAAGGGAGAGAGGAATTATGAACAAAACTTAAAGCCAACCACTTATGCTGATTTTTTACTGTAATGTGACTCATGTTACGTGCAAACGCCTGCTACCCTTTCCTAAGGAGGAATGATAATATCTGAAGAAATCAGATATTATCCCAGATTTTACTGAGGAAATCTGATTCTTTCTTAACGTCATAAAAATTCATTTTCTCTACAAAAAAAAAATAATAATAATTCATTTTCTCCATCAGCAGCATCACAGACCAGGCTGCCCTTCACAGGAGACACATGGCACACTTTCCAATCAGGGCCAACTCAGAAAGATGCTTTTATCACCACCTGGTCACCGCTGGCCAGGGGAGAGCCGAGAGAGGGCAGTGTCCCCCCAAACCCCACACCTTCCAATCAGGGCCAACTCAGAAAGATACTTCTCTAACCATCCCATCACCACTGGCTACGGGAGAGCCAGGAGAAGGCAGCCAGTGTCACCCCCTGCCAGCTCTGCAGCCTTTCAGAACTTCACTTTCTTTGGGAAAAAAAAGAAACCTGCTTCACAGAGCTGTGGCAAGAAGGAAATGAAGCCAGGTATTTAGAGCAGACTGAGTATTCTATCTAGAACACAGGAGGTTCTCAGTAAAAAGAATTCATGCATTCAGCTGATGCTTCCCAAGACGTTCAGGGCTCTCTGACTCGCTGTGCTATGGGAAGGCATGATTAAAGTCTCTGTAATTCTGGAGGGGAAGAGGAGGAACTACTGTGGGGGATGGGGGAGACGGTGATGGGCAAAGGTGCTAGGAAGCTGGAGAGTACCAGAGCTGTGAGATTAGGTACATCCAGGAAAATGCAAACGCATCCTACCAGCAGCTACGGCACAAGCAGAAGAAGTAAGTGTCTTTCTTTATTAGCCTTTCCACAGGAATCGCAGCTGGGGTTTCACAGCTGTCCCATCACCTGCACCCCCAGCTCCCGCAGCAAGGAAAGGCTGCTGAGGGCCCGATGACTGCCTGCAGCATCAGCTCTCAGGCACACTTCACAGCAGTGACCCTTATCAAGTGCCTCTTAGTCAGGCTAGAGAGTGGACAACCTGGGAGAGGGTGAGAGATAGAGAACACAAAGAGGAGTGCTGGTGATGGGTGAACACCTGTCAGTGCTCTCCGACGAGGAACACAGGCCCAGCTGGAGTCCTGCACCCAGTAGCTAGTGCCGCTGATGCTGCTGCATCTCTTTCAGTTCTACGAATCTATGGGAATAAACAGTAGTGAAGGTTGGGCGTGGTGGCTCACGTCTGTAATCCCAGCACTTTGGGAGGTCAAGGTGGGTAGATCACCTGAGGTGAGAAGTTCAAGACTAGCCTGGTCAACACGGTGAAACCCTGTCTCTACTAAAAATACAAAAATTAGCCAGGCATGGTGGTGCACTGAGTAGTGGGACTACTGGGACTGAGTAGCCTGTCATCCCAGCTACTCAGTAGGCTAAGGTAGGAGGATCACTTGAATACGGAAGGCAGAGGTTGCAGTTAGCTGAGATTGCACGACTGCACTCCAGCCTGGGCAACAGAGACTCTGTCTTTTAAAAAAAAAAAAAAGTAGTGAAATAAGAAATGATTCCCCTAGAATGCTGAGAAGCCAGCTTCAGGGGAGCTGCAATGGTTACAAAGGGAAAGGACAAAAGGTCCTTTCTATTTATAAGGTAAAGATAAATGTCTGTTTGGATTAAAAAAAAAAAAGGAGCCAGCGGTTCCATCTGGCTTTCACTACCAGGAATCAATGCATCCATACCATATAGAAACCCTCTGCAGGCCAGGGAATGAAACACCCCAGCAACACTTCCCAAAGCCTGATGTGTCAGGTTCTGCACGGAGGGCCAGAGATGACGCCATCCCTGGCCCTGCCCTCAGGATCTCATGAGCTAATGTAGAAGATAAAAGGTCTGCCGGGTGCGGTGGCTCAAGCCTGTAATCCCAGCACTTTGGGAGGCCAAGGCGGGTGGATCACGAGGTCAAGAGATCGAGACCATCCTGGTCAACATGGTGAAACCCCGTCTCTACTAAAGGTGCAAAAAATTAGCTGGGCATGATGGCGCGTACCTGTAATCCCAGCTACTCAGGAGGCTGAGGCAGGAGAATTGCTTGAACCCAGGAGGCGGAGGTTGCGGTGAGCCGAGATCGCGCCATTGCACTCCAGCCTGCGTAACAAGAGTGAAACTCCATCTCCAAAAAAAAAAAAAAAATGATAAAAGGTCTTCCTTTGAGTGAACAAAGGCATGTAGAGTGTACAGAAACACAATGGAGGGGCACTCAATGGTGTTTTCCTTAATCAGGATGCCTGAGCAGTATCTCCAAGGGAAAGAGAAGGTAGAGAAAAGGGTTTCAGGCAGAGGGAATCAGGAGGCCTTCTCCAGATATGAATGGCTTTGGCATCTGGCCCATGCTCTTCCCTCCCTTCTCCATCGCCACCATAAATGGGCCTGCAGCTTTGAAGACAGAGGAGTTAAGATAACACCACTAGTGGTGCGGAGCCTAGGATCAAAGTCCCAACTTTGCTGCTACTTTTCCCAGCCAGGGGCTGGCCTGGGCGACAGCCAAGTCCTTGAAAAAGAAGAGCAAGTGAAGCGATGGAAAAGCTAGTTGGCCAAGATTTCACACTTGAGTCAAATGTAATTTTCTGAATCTATAGTCCAAAAAGACAACAGAATAGGAATCAAAGCTAACTTATCATACCAGGTTCTGAAGTAAAGCAGGCCAAGAAAGAGGGGAGGAAAAGAAGGGGAAGGAAGAGCTTATAAAAGGGAAGGTTTTGAGAGACACGACTTTTGTACTATGGGTGTTTTGACTACATAAAAGTGAAAAATCAGCTGGGCGCGGTGGCTCACCCCTGTAATCTCAGCACTTTGGGAGACCAAGATGGGGAGATCACCTGAGGTCAGGAGTTTGAGACCAACATGGAGAAACCCTGTCTCTACTGAAAATACAAAATTAGCCTGGCGTGGTGGCACATGCCTGTAATCCCAGCTACTCAGGAGGCTGAGGCAGGAAAATCACTTGAACGTGGGAGGCGGAGGCTGTGGTGAGCCGAGAGGGCACCACTGCACTCCAGCCTGGGCAACAAGAGCAAGACTCAATTTCAAAAAAAAAAAAAAAAAAAAAGTGGGCTGGGCGCAGTGGCTCACGCCTGTAATCCCAGCACTTTGGGGGGCTGAGGCAGGCGGATCACGAGGTCAGGAGTTTGAGACCAGCCTGGCCAATATGGTGAAACCCTGTATCTATAAAAAAAATTTTTTTAAGTGAAAAATCTCTTCTAAATTAAAAAAAAAAAAAAATCAATAATCAAAGTTAGAAGATAAGTGTCAGACTGGCCGGGCGCGGTGGCTTAAGCCTGTAATCCCAGCACTTTGGGAGGCCGAGGCGGGTGGATCATGAGGTCAAGAGATCATCCTGGTCAACATAGTGAAACCCTGTCTCTACTAAAAATACAAAAATTAGCTGGGCATGGTGGCGTGTGCCTGTAGTCCCAGCTACTCAGGAGGTTGAGGCAGGAGAATTGCCTGAACCCAGGAGGCGGAGGTTGCGGTGAGCCAAGATCGCGCCATTGCACTCCAGCCTGGGTAACAAGAGCGAAACTCCCTCTCAAAAAAAAAAAAAAAAAAAAAAAAAAAAGAAGAAGAAGATAAGTGTCAAACTGAAACCGAGGGAGGCATTGTGAAAAAAGCTTAGTCGTAAAGGTGTAAGGAGTTCCACAATCAGTAAAGCTTCACCACATAGAGATCAAAAAGATGTGGCTGTCAAGATCTGAATCAAATGGCCAAACTTAGCCCCACCAACAGTGCGCCAACCTGGCAGTATGTACCTTTGATGTGATCACCCATGAAGTACCCACCAAAAATGTTCCACCTAAATCTAACAAAGCCTTTCAGGACTCACACGTGGTCTAGAGGAAACACATCCCACACGAGGACAAATGCGGACTGTGGGACAAACTTCAGGACAACTGGGCCAGTCCCCTCAAAAGTTCAGAGCCACAGCGGGTGGAAAGGCAGAAGGATTTTCCATAAGAAAAAAAAGCTACAGAGATGAAGGCCGGGCACGGTGGCTCAAGCCTGTAATCCCAGCACTTTGGGAGGCCGAGGCGGGTGGATCACAAGGTCAAGAGATCGAGACCATCCTGGTCAACATGGTGAAACCCCGTCTCTACTAAAAATACAAAAAATTAGCTGGGCATGGTGGCACGTGCCTGTAATCCCAGCTACTCAGGAGGCTGAGGCAGGAGAATTGCTTGAACCCAGGATGCGGAGGTTGCGGTGAGCCGAGATCGCGCCATTGCACTCCACTCCAGCCTGGGTAACAAGAGCGAAACTCCGTCTAAAAAAAAAAAAAAAAAAAAAAAAAAAAAAAAGGCTACAGAGATGAAAACCAAGTGCCAGGTTGGGTCCTGAGTCATAAAACTAGTCACAAAAGACATTTTGAGGAAAACTGGGAAATCTTTTCATATAGACCATACATTACATATTATAGAATCAACATTTTCTTTGGCATAAAAATGACATAATAGTTATGAAAGGGAATATCCTTATTTTCAGGAATAAAATGTCATAAATATCTGCAATTTTTCCCCTAAACTGTCTCAAAGTGGGAGAGAGAGATCCATAAAGCAAGTGAGGCGAATGTTAAGTGGGACAGTGGCTGTAAAGATGACGCCACCATTATTCCAACTTTTCTCTGTTACGATTTTTCTAATAATAAAAAGTTGGAAAAAAAAAACTGGCAAAAAGGTCAATATCCCAATTAAAAAAAAGAAAAAAAAAAACAGAAGAGGTAAAAGGACGTTCTCAAATATAAAGAAACTTAGAAGACTGGAGACTAAAGAAATGCAAATTAAAGCACCAGAGATACCTTGTTTTTTCTTTTGCCTTTCAGATTAACAAAGATTTTTAAAAGCAGGGTAGTTAGGCCAGGTGCTCATGTCTGTAATCCCAGTGCTTTGCGAGGCCGAGGCGGGCGGATCACCTGAGGTCAGGAGTTCAAGACCAGCCTAACCAACATGGTGAAACCCTGTCTCTACTAAAAAAAAAAAAAAAAAAAAAAAAGCTGGGTATGGTAGTGCACACCTGTAGTACTAGCTACTCAGGAGGCTGAGGCAGGAGAATTGCTTGAACATGGGAGGCGGAGGTTGCAGTGAACCAAGATCACACCACTGCACTCCAGCCTGGGCAATAGAGACACTGTCTCAAAAAAAAATAAAAAGGGTAACTACAGTAAAGCTGAAGACAAGAAAACTGAAGCTAAACCAAATACATCTATCGACAGATGAATGGAGAAAACACACTGCTACATCCATATGATAGAATATTAACTACAGGTGCAGACAGCAACATGCTGAGCAGAGGAAGAGAGACACAAGGATACAAACTGTCTGATTCCATTTATATAAAACACACAGAAAGACTAATCTAATTCACAGTGATAGCACACAGATGGTGAAGGGGAGGATGCCTGGCAAGGGGGTAAGGGAACCTTCTAGGGTCACGGAAATGTTCTACATCTTGATTGCAGTGGTCACACATGTGCATAAACTTGCCAAAACTATAGATAAGTACACTTGTAAGGATGAATTTTATTGTTTACATATTATACCTTAATAGAGCTGATTGAAGTTTCTAAATTATAGTAATGACATCCAGGGTCAGGAATAACGTAAGGAGTTGGACCTTCTTAAATAACGCTAGTGGGACTATTAACAGCTACGACTTGCTTTTTGTAACAGCTTTATTGGAATATAGTTCACATACCATACAGTTCACTCATTTGAAGTATACAATTCGGCCAGGCATGGTAGCTTACACTTGTAATCTCGGCACTTTGGGAGACCAAGGTGGGAGGACTGCTTGAGCCCAGAAGTTAGAGACCTGCCTGGGCAACAGGGCAAAAACCCATCTCTACAAAAACATACAAAATTAGCCAGGTATGGCGGCGTCCACCTGTAGTCCCCACTACTTGGGAGGCCAAGGCAGGAGGATGGCCTGAGCCTGGGAGGTCAAGGCTACAGAGAGCCGTGATCACGCCACTGCACTCCAGCCGGGGCGACAGAGTGAGACCCTGCCTCAAAAAATAAAGTGTACAATTCAATCATGTTTCATATATTCAGAGAGCTATGCAACTGCCATCACAATTTTAGCACATTTAAAAGAAATGGCCACACTCTTTAGTTATTCCACTTCAACCCTAAACAACTGTCAATCCACTCTGTCTCTGTATGAACACATATTCTGGACATTTGGTATTTCATATAATTGGAATCATATAATATGTAACTGTTTGGGACTGACTTCTTTCACTCTGCATCATGTTTTCAAGGGTCGTCCATGTGGCATTTGTCAGCATTCCATTCTTGCTTGCTGCTGAATAATATTCTATTGTATGCATATATCACATTGTTTAATCCATTCATCAGCTGGTGGACATTTAGATTATTTCCAACTTTTGGCTGTTATGAGTGACACTTCTGTGAACATCTGTGTACAAGTTTTTGTAGGGACTATATTTTCTTGGGGAGATTCTTAGGAAAGGAATTGCTGGGTCACATGGTAACGCCATGTTTAGTGTGTTGGGGAGCTGCCAGACTGTTTTCCACAGCAGCTGCACCATTGTACATTCACACCAGCATGCAGAGGGATCCAATCTCCATGCTCACCAACACATTCCACATACTAATGCTATGAAGTAGCCTCTTACTGTGGTTTTTGCCTGCATTTCCCTAACAATTATTGGTATTAAACATCTTTTCACATGTTTATTGGCCACTTGTATATCTTCTTTGGGAAAATGTCTACTCAAGTCCTTTGTCCATTTTTTTAAATTGAGTTATTTTTAATTTGTAGAATTCTTTATATATTCAAAATATATATCATTTATTAAATATATACTTTGCCAATATGTTCTCCCATTCTAGAGGCTGTCTTTTCTAATTAATAGAACTTTTGAAAACTACCCTCGCAATATACATCAGACTTCAGTGTAGATACCTACTTTGACACTGTAGTTTCACTTTTAAGAATGTATCTTAAGGAAATAATTTAAGAAGTGTAATTAGAAGAGCTATTAACAAGAATATTCATCAAAGGACTATTTAACTGAATCACAACCCTTACCTCACACCATACACAAAAATTAACTTAAAATTATTCACATCCTAAATGTAAGAGCTAAAACTATAAAACTTCTTGAAGAGACTATAGGAGAAAAACCTTAGAGAACTTGGACTGGCAAAGATTTCTTAAATCTAACACAAAAAGCACGACAAGGAAAAAAAGACAGATATATTAGACTTTTTCAAAATAAACTTTTGCTCTTCAAAAGACTACTGAAAATGATGCTGCAGGTCTATTTTTAACTACATGGGCACAGAAAAAAGAAAAAAGAAAGCAAAGTGACAAAACAACAGGGTGTAACTCCAAGAGCACCTTTCCAAGGCTCTTTTCTTCCTATCTTCTGAAATGTCTGAATCCCGTATTTGACCAAAAGTATGCACCTCTATACAATGAGGGAGGGGGAAGAAAAAGAACCTCCACGAAACGATTTCCTCTTGGCAAAGGGGAAGAAGGGAATGTCCATCGCATAATTGACAAAAAGCAAAATTCAGTTAGCTTGGGACAGTCTACCCTGTTGATTGAGTTTACTTATCTGCCACATTACAAAAATGAGAATATACTGTAATTTTTTAAATAGTTTAGGATCAGCTGGGCGCGGTGGCTCAAGCCTGTAATCCCAGCACTTTGGGAGGTCGAGGCGGGTGGATCACGAGGTCAAGAGATCGAGACCATCCTGGTCAACATGGTGAAACCCCGTTTCTACTAAAAATACAAAAAAAAACTAGCTGGGCGTGGTGGCGTGTGCCTGTAATCCCAGCTACTCAGGAGGCTGAGGCAGGAGAATTGCCTGAACCCAGGAGGCGGAGGTTGCGGTGAGCCGAGATTGCGCCATTGCACTCCAGCCTGGGTAACAAGAGCAAAACTCCGTCTCAAAAAAAAAAAGAAAAGAGTTTAGGATCTTTGCCCTTTCACATGATTTGCAGATAATTTCTATAACATATACAAGCTAATCTGGTGAACAACATTCACTGATGTTACTGGTTAATAATGGCTTTGGAATATTCTGTAAAAGGAGTCTGTACATATACCATTATCTCACAATGATCTGGAGCTTAATTTAGTTATCCAGAAGTAAGTTAAAGTAATTCAAGATAGATAACAGGCCGGGCGCGGTGGCTCAAGCCTGTAATCCCAGCACTTTGGGAGGCCGAGGCGGGTGGATCACGAGGTCAAGAGATCGAGACCATCCTGGTCAACAGGGTGAAACCCCGTCTCTACTAAAAATACAAAAAATTAGCTGGGCATGGTGGCGCGTGCCTGTAATCCCAGCTACTCAGGAGGCTGAGGCAGGAGAATTGCCTGAACCCAGGAGGCGGAGGTTGCGGTGAGCCGAGATCGCGCCATTGCACTCCAGCCTGGGCAACAAGAGCGAAACTCCGTCTCAAAAAAAAAAAAAAAAAGATAGGCCGGGTGCGGTGGCTCAAGCCTGTAATCCCAGCACTTTGGGAGGCCGAGGCGGGTGGATCACGAGGTCGAGAGATCGAGACCATCCTGGTCAACATGGTGAAACCCCGTCTCTACTAAAAATACAAAAAAGTAGCTGGGCATGGTGGCGTGTGCCTGTAATCCCAGCTACTCAGGAGGCTGAGGCAGGAGAATTGCCTGAACCCAGGAGGCGGAGGTTGCGGTGAGCCGAGATCGCGCCATTGCACTCCAGCCTGGGTAACAAGAGCGAAACTCTGTCTCAAAAAAAAAAAAAAAAAAAAAAAAAAAAAAAGATAGATAACAAAGGTCTCTGCACTTGACTCAGAGGAGAGTCTCTAAACCCTCACTAAGTTAATTACCCTGATTTTACACTCAATTTAACAACATATGCAAACCAACAGAAAATGGGAGACACCAGACAAAAAGGGAAACTCACTGCTGAGCAACTGGCAGCCAACAGCCTAGAGGAGACGATCATTCAATTTGAAAACCTAACTCATGAGAGAATATAGGACTGCTGAGCAGAGAATTCAATATACCTTAACAACGGAGATTGTTACACAATAATGTAATAAATAATATTAAATAAATAATAGATTACATAATAATGTAATAAATAATATTCAAAATGTTTCTAAATAATCAAAAGTTATATTGTGTTTAATATTTTCAAGAAAGCAGCCAAAATGAGTATGCATTTGAGAGAGATTTCCACTTCCCATTAAAAATGGTTAATTTTTGTTGTTGTTGAGACAGGATCTGGTTCTGTTGCCCAGGCTGAAGTATAGTGGTGCAATCTCGGCTCACTGTAACCTCCACCTCCCAGGTTCAAGCGAGTCTTTTGCCTCAGCCTCCCAAGTAGAAGGGACTACAGGCATATGCCATCATGCCCAGCTAAATTTTTTTGCATTTTTACTAAAGATGGGGTTTCACCATATTGGCCAGGATGATCTCAAACTCCTGACCTCTTAATCTGCCCACCTGGGCCTCCCAAAGTGCTGGGATTACAGGCGTGAGCCACTATGCCCGATCAAAAATGATTAATTTTTATAAAAGAGATGATTAACACAATAAACAACAGTGATGTAGAAAACTGGTTAACATCAATGGAAGCTCTCTGTTCCTTAAGAGAGGGGAAGACAGCCTGGGCGCTGTGGCTCACGCCTGTAATCCCAGCACTTTGGGAGGCTGAGGCGGGTGGATCACAATGTCAGGAGTTTGAGATCAGTCTGGCCAATATGGTGAAACTCTGTCTCCACTACAAGTACAAAAATTAGCTGGGCATGGTGGCGGGTGCCTGTAGTCCCAGCTACTCAGGAGGCTGAGGCAGGAGAATCGCTTGAACCTGGGAGGTGGAGGTTGCAATGAGCCAAGATTGCACGACCACCCTCCAGCCTGGGCAACAACAACAAAAAAAAAAAAATAAGAGAGGGGAAGACAAACTAGTTATTTTTGCAAAAACATTTTAATAGCAAGCCAACTCTAATCCCATAAAACTCAAAAGACTGACCTAAAGAAGTCATTTTAGATCAATTCACAGATTCTTCTGTGTTCCTCAAATGGTACCACGGAGGTGCTTCCCAAGTCTGTCTCTGAATAAGACAAACCCTATGGATAAGATCACTCCATCTCACCACCCAGCCATCCAGCTCCTCTGTCTACCAGGTCAACACTCCTCCTGCACTGCAGCTCTAGCTTTGAGAAAAAAACACTTGAACTTGGCTGTCTGGGGCAAGGGACCTGACATGTTTTTTGCACTCTGCATTTCCTTCTTTTAGGCTCTTCAAATGTAGGGGTATAACCACACCACACTTGGAGAGCTACTAATTCAAATGCAGAGAAACGAAGTTCCTGACCTGGGGAGGAAATGAGTCTCCATCTTCTCACTACAAACACTTCTCCATGTGAGCAACCTCCATCCTCCCACCCGCCATGGAGTTCTCCTAATGCACTAAACTCCTTCGGGGCTGGGATTTCCACAAAGATATTTGGGTATGAGGAATATTCCTCATATAGCCACACAAATAGGAAACCAAGGAGGGGTAGAGGTAGGACAATGCAACCTAAGCTGGCATCAGAAAGCCAAAACCCCGAGGCTCTGCTCCTCAGCCTGAGGGAGTTCAGCAGAGGAACTATTCTCTCTTGCTGGTTATTTGTAGCCTGAAGCATCATACACACATAGGAAAGACACCGGACCAAAAAGGTGTTGGGAAGATCAGCCGGGGCTGCAGGGACAGCAGGTGGGGAACCTGGCCAGAGCAGGTGGTCTCAAGTCTGGAACAAGCAAGGGCCAAGTGAGGCTGAGGCCACCAGCATACAGCGTAATGCCTTGAAGCACAATGCCCCTGGGGCATTACCAAGAGGCAAGGCTGGCTGCAACGGCTGGGGTCCAGGATGCCCAACAGACCGAGAGACAGCAGTCTGCTCTGCAATAGCTTGGCTTTTGTGCTTGTTTGTTTGTTTTGGGGTTTGTTTTTGTTTTTTTGAGACAGGGCCTTGCTCTGTTGCCCAGGCGGGCTGAAGTGCAGTGGCACAATCATGGTTCACTGCAGCCTCAAACTCCCCAGCTAAAGCCATCCTCCCAAGTAGCTGGGGCCACCGGCACAGGCCACCATGCCTGGATAATTTTTAAGATAATTTTTGTAGAGGGTCTTGCTATGTTGCCCAGGCTGGTCTTACACTCCTGGGCTCAAGTGATCTTACCGCCTTGGCCTCCCAAAGTGCTGGGATTACAGGCGTGAGCTGCCACGCCCAGGTGCTCTGCAGTAGTTAACTCACTGTCCTAAGAGGTGTTCCCACTGCTCCTGCTAAGCAGAGACACAAAGGGAAGTGGTTTCTCCTCTGGAAACAGTGGTCCTCCTCCCAACCCAGCCCCAGGATCAGCGGCAGAGCTGGAAGAAGAGAAGCCAGTTTCAGAGCACCAAAGTGACGCAAACTACACCAACTGGCACTTTATTCAAAACAATAATGCCTTTGTCAAGCATAGCCCAGGAGCCAGTTGAAAAACCTGCCCTTCCCTCCTAATTTCTATCCTCAAGTCCCCATGACTTTCAGGCACCATGTTAATTAAAAAGGAGGAAAAAAAAAATTACACATAAACCAGTATCAGCCAACCCATGAGACCCGACAGAAGGCAGGCCAGCTGCCCTTCCAAGACAACACATCACTGGAGCTGGTTGTTCTGCAGCCATGGGTCGCCTACTGGGCAGCTCAAGCTCCCAGGACACATTTACATCTCACTGATATATTTCCAGTGATCCCAGCCAACAAAGAACAAAGCACTGAAACACGGCGGTGCTGTGTCAATCTTCCAGTTGTCTGGGAGGGCAGCACACCCCAACCTCAATCTGAGCTGCTTAGCCGGGGTGGCTGCTCCCCATCTTTCTAAGAACCTAAAAGTGGCTGTTCCAGGGCCCTCTAGGACAGAGAACAGAAGGAAAATCTCTCTGTGGAGAACTGGGGGCACGGGCAGAACAGATGACAGAATTTCTTACACCACACCCTGCCCTGCTTGCTTTATCCCTACTTTACCAATCAGGGTCAGCCATCTCCAACAGCACACATACACACCCGTAGCTCCAAGGAGCCAGCAACAAGCACACAAACAAAGATAAGCAAACAAACTTATCAGGTGCAGTGCAGCTGGCTCCGCATAGGCCCTGCCAGCTCCTCTGCAAATAGTCTCTGGTAGGCTGCTCTGAGAAGGATCTGGAGAAGGCTGTGCATAGCACAGGTGAGCTTACCTACCTGCTGGCTCACAGTACTGTGCAAAGCCAAAGCCGAGGCCAAGGCCAAGGACAGGCCAGAGCTGAGCTGCTAACTGGGTTCTTTGATTTCCCATGGACAAGGCCTTCTGCCAAGGTTTCTCATGGAGGGAAAAAAACTGCGGATTCCAAAACTAAAGGGAAAGAGAGACTAGGCCAACAGATAAGGGACCAGCCTGGGAGATTAGGGAGCTGGGAGTAGGCCTTCCACTGGGCCAGGAAATGGAGCCCTCAGTAAGGAGTTCTCAGCAAGAACACAGTAGGGGGATGGTGGGCAGGGCAGGGGACACTGGCCTTCACACAGCTGGGCCTAAACAATTTTAATTTATTTTATTGTTGCGGTTTTTTTTAGAGACAGTGTCTCACTCAGTCACCCAGGCAGGAGTGCAGTGATCATAGTTCGGCAGCCTCCAACTTCTGGGCTCAAGAGATCCTCCCGCCTTAGCCTTCTGAGTAGCTGGGACCACCATGCCTGGCTAATCTTTTGGTTTTTGTAGAAACAGGGTCTTGCTATGTTGCCCAGGATGATCTTAACTCCTGAGCTCAAGTGTTGAGATTACAGGTATAAGCCACTGAACCTGGCCCTGGTTATGTTTTAAAATTGAGGCTAGGTGCAGTGGCTCACACCTGCAGTGAGGCCAGGGTAAGAGGACCGCTTAAGCCCAGGGGTCCAAGGCTGCAGTGAGCTGTGATCGCACCACTGCACTCCAGCCTGGGCAACCAAGTGAGAGACCTTGTCTCAAAAAAAAGAAAAAAAGGCCAGGCACAGTGGCTCGCATCTGTGGCTCACACCTGTAATCCTAGCACTTTGGGAGGCTGAGGTGGGCAGATCATTTGAGGTCTGGAGTTTGAGACCAGCCTGGTCAACATGGTGAAACCCCGTCTCTACTAAAAATACAAAAATTAGCGGGCATGGTGGCGGGTGCCTATAATCCCAGCTACTCATGAGATTGAGGCAGGAGAATTGCTTGAACTCAGGAGGCAGAGATTGCAGCAGGCTGAGAATGCGCCATTGCACTCCAGCCTGGGCAACAAGAGCAGAACTCCATCAAAAACAAAAAACAAAAACAAAACATAACCAAAGTCCTCATGCCTTCAACCCACAGCCCCTCTGCCAAGCACTCCGCTGACAGCGCAAGTATTAGGACAGATAGAACCATGGAAGCACCATAAGCGAGCTGCTGAGAAGCAAGGCTGCCAAGCCAGCGAGCAGCACCTCCAGACTCGATCTGAGAAGAAGTACTTAAATCATTTTTCAGAGTGTTGAGTCAGCTCTTCCTTCCACGTACTGAGTCATTCCCTAGTTTTGTAACTCACAGGGACACGTATCCGCAGCGTTCCAGTACCACGTGAGAGCTCACGCCAGCTGGGAGGACTCACAACTTTCATGCAGTCTTGCTCTTCCTACCTCAGGCAGAATAAACAGCCAAAGGCAGGAATCACTGCAGGGACACTACCGTCACAGCCTCAGGGGTCTGTCGGCGGAGTGTGCCACAAGGCACGCAAGCTGAGACATCAGTCCTGTGGGCACGTTGCTGACCGTGCGTTCTACCCTTGCCCCGCTGCAGGCTGCTGGACACATGTGAAAGTGCAGGAGCTTTCAGCCCTGGACCCAGAGTAAACAGATCAGCTGCGTACTTGCTGACCACCATTCCACCAGACATGCCTGTCCCAGGAGGGTAGGACAGTGGGACAGGGAGGGGTGCCTAATGTGATGACAGGAATTGCTGCCGTTTTAGAGTCCTGAAAGCTTCCCAGGATAAAGGCTACTGTCAGGAAGAAAGAGGACGCAAAGATACTTTCAGAGAAAGTAGCCAACTGGGGGTATGAAAACAGAGATGAATGGAACAGGGGCCCAGAAACACAGGAGGGGTTACCAAAAACACCACGGAAATATTCTCAGTGATCAACAGAGAGTAAATAAACAATAGTACATCCACACAAAGAAATACTATCCAGCCACTAAGAAACACTGCAGAAGCCAGGTGTGGTAGTATGAACCTGTGGTCCCAGCTCCTTGGGAGGCTGAGGCTGGAGGATTGCTGGAGCCCAGGAGTTCAAGGCTGCAGTGAGCTACAATCACACATCTGCAGCTCAGCCTAGGCAACAGAGTGAAACTTGTCTTTAAAAAATAAAAAATTGCAGGCCAGGCATGATTGCTCACGCCTGTAATCCAAGCACTTTGGAGGCCAAGGCAGGCAGATCACCTGAGGTCGAGAGTTCAAGACCAGCCTGACCAACACGGTGAAACCCTGTCTTTAAAATAAAATAAAATAAAATAATAAAATAAAAAATTGCAAATGAATATTTTGTGACTTGGAAGGATGCTCACACTCTATTAAATGGAAAAATCTGCAGTGGCATGTGCCTGTAGTTCCAGTTACTTGGGAGGGTGAGGCAGGAGAATCACTTGAACCCAGGAGGCAGAAATTGCAGTCTGCCAAGATCGTGCCACTGCATTCCAGCCTGGTGACAGAGCAAGATTCCATCCCAAAACTAAAATAAAAATAAGGAAAAAATATATACACTCACCATGCAAAAAATAAAAATAAAAAATAAAGTCTATAAGGATAAACACTAGAGAATTGACAGGTTATCTCTGGATGCTGTAGTTTTTATTTTTTCTTTTAGCTTTACCTATATTTCTGATTTTTCTGTGATAATTAAAATGCAACTTGAAAAGAAAAGGTTAATTTTAATTTTAAAATGTTAAAAAAAAAAAAATCTATACTATGAACATAGAGAAATAACAATGAGTAAAATCTGGAAGGAGGCCTGAAAGATGTGGACAAATTCCAAAAAGTAAGGTCCTAAGCTTCAAAGAATTCCCCACTTTTCAGCAAACACATCTCCACAGAGGAAGCACTGCATTGGGATAAATACAAATGCTCCTTGAATCTGGTTTAGAGGCCTCTGCTAAGGCACTTAAGAACCATAAAGCTACTTGCCAACACCTTTCTAAATCAGATCCAAAAGCCACAGCTGGGAATCCTAAGGAACCTGTGCCAAAGCGGCTGCACAAGCATTACGTGTGCATGTGAGTGTGCACCGCAAACATACATACACCCAACACACTCCACACACACACACACACACACACCCCAACAAAACACACACACGACACACACCACCACACCAGACCCCACAAACATACACACCCATACACATACCAACACACCACAAACACCAACACACCACACCCACAGACACCATAAACATACACACACACATTCCACACACATACCAACACATCACATATGACACACCAACACACCACACAGATACAGCAAACACACACTCACAGCCCATACAAATACCAACATACTACACACACAGACACTGCAAACACATACCCACACACATACCAACACACCACACACGACACATCAACACCATACCACACAGATACTGCAAACACACACCCACAAACATACCAACACACTACACACACCACACACAGACACTGCATACACACACACACACACATACTCCACACACATACACACCACACACAACACATGCCACACAGACACCGCAAACATACACACACCCACAAACACTCCATACACATACCAACACACCACAGACACCACAAACACACACCCACGCACCCCACACACGTACCAACGAACTACACACCACACACACTGCAAACACACATCCACACATACCCCACACACACCAACACTACACCAACACACACCAGACACTGCACACACCCACATCCCCCACACACATACCAACACACCACATACACCAACATATACACCAACGCACACACCACACCCACCACACATCATGCACACCACTAATACACCACAGACACCAACACACCCCACGTATCCCACATACATACCAACACACACACCATAAATACCACAAACACACCACACAAACCAACAAACACTGCACACACCATACACTGCAAACACACACACCAACACACCACACATACACCACCACACCAGACACTGCAAACACACCACACACACTAACACACCAACACAAACACCACACACCAAACACCACAACACACCAACACACACCCCCCAAAAACATGCCAACCATATCACACACACCAATATACACACCACACACAGATACCACAAACACACACCACACACCAACACACACCACACACAACCCATGTACTCTACACACATACCAACACACACACCACAAATACCACAAATACACCAGACACACTGAAAACACACCAACACTGCACACATACCACACACCAACACACAACACACACCCCACAAATACTGCACACACACCACACACATACACGACACACACACAAACATACCACACACACACCAACACACACCATACACATAGACACCACAAACACACCCACCCCACACCAACACACACACTACACACCAACAGATAGTGCAAACACACACATACACACTGCAAACATAAATACCACACACACCGACATGCATGCCACAAACATGCACTCCACATACCAACACATGTATTAACACACTACACACACAAATACACATGCCACACACACCAATACACATACCAATACACACCACACACCCCACACACCACATACACCAACACACACCACACCACATACACCAACACCCACCACACCCCACATGCCAACACACACACCCCAACACACATCCCACACACCAACATACCACACCACACCAACACACATCACACACAACACATACACTAGGGAAGCAAAGCCAGAGATATGTAACATAATATAAAACCTGCAGGTCAGAAACTAAGGAAGAGCCAAGACAGAGGCCTCCTCAGTCTAAGTTCATGCTGTAATTTTGTTTCAACTCCAGCCAAATCAACTGCTTATAGCTCAAAATATTGTCCCTTCCCCCATCCCAAAATTACCCTATGCAAACAGCAACATCCTAGTCAAATATGGTGGTGATGCTGAGGGGTAATCGTTTATTTTTATTTATTTATTTTTTTGAAATGGAGTTTTGCTCTTGTCACCCAGGCTGGAGTACAATCTCACAATCTCGGCTCACTGTAACCCCCGTCTCCCAGGTTCAAGCGATTCTCCTGCCTCAGCCTCCCAAAGCAGCTGGGATTACAGATATGCACCACCATGCCCGACTAATTTTGTATTTTTAGTAGAGATGAAGTTTCTCCATGTTGGTCAGGCTGGTCTCAAATTCCTGACCTCAGGAGATCTGCCCACCTTGGCCTCCCAAAGTGCTGGGATTACAGGTGTGAGCCACCGTGCCCGGCCGGGGTGAGAGTTTAAAATGGAATGTAAGCTATAGTCCAAGAATTCTACAAAGTGGAGAATATGCCCTCCATTCCTAGGACAAGAATATTTATTTATTTTTTTTTTGAGGCGGAGTTTTGCTCTTGTTACCCAGGCTGGAGTGCAATGGCGCGATCTCGGCTCACCGCAACCTCCGCCTCCTGGGTTCAGGCAATTCTCCTGCCTCAGCCTCCTGAGTAGCTGGGATTACAGGCACGTGCCACCATGCCCAGCTAATTTTTTTTGTATTTTTAGTAGAGACGGGGTTTCACCATGTTGACCAGGATGGTCTCGATCTCTCAACCTCGTGATCCACCCGCCTCGGCCTCCCAAAGTGCTGGGATTACAGGCTTGAGCCACTGCGCCTGGCTAGGACAAGAATATTTAAAATCATCACCCTAGCTCCTACTAACTCAGAGTAACTGTCTCCTAGGCACATGCATACCTCTGGGGTTTAACAGGCAGACACCCTTAGATTTGGTATTCAGAAGATTACTGTCCTTCGACTTTCAACAGAGCGGAGGCAAGAAAGTAGACAAAGCATAAGAACACCTAAAAAAAAATCTACCTTGGCTGGGCTCAGTGGCTCACACCTGTAATCCCAGCACTTTGGGGGGCTGTGGCGAGTGAGCTGCTAGAGCCCGGGAGTTCAAGACCAACCTGAGCAACATGGCGAAACCCTCTCTCTACAAAAAAGACAAAAATTAGCCAAGCATGGCAGTGCATGCCTGTAGTCCCAGCTACTTGGGAGACTGAGGCAGGAGGGTAGTTTGGGCCTGGGATGTGGAGGCTGCAGTGAGCTGAGATTGTACCACTGTACTCCAGTCTGGGTAACAGAAAGAGATCCTGTCTCAAAGAAAAAAAGAAAAGAAAAAAAAAACAATATTTCTTGTGCCAGAGCCAATCTGTGACAAACGGCACACCACCCTTAGGCCAAGACTCACTTCTAAACCAGATTCAATCTAGATTAAACTCACATCCCCAGAAGACCTAATAGCTGAATTCCAACTTTAAATCCAGATTTCCTCCAGTTTTTCAAATACATCAGATCTCATCACACTAGCCTCACATTCCCAAATGGTAAGAATCACCCGAAGTTTAGTGATGGCTGCCCTTTCAGCAAACACTCTGTGGTTGGCCACAGTCTCCACTACTCCCTACTGCCTGCCATTGAGACCAAGTCAACTGCAGTTTATGCTTACAGTGTTCCCAAAAAAGAAAGATTTCTCCATGATCATGACTTTACTAAAAGGAGAAAAAAAAATGATAGAAAAGGTCTTTTTAGCCTTATAGATATCCTGTTTCCTGACCCTTGTGAGCGTTTAAGTTTGTGACCCTTGTCCCAGATAAACAATGTTAAGAGAAGCAATTTTTTTTTTTTTTTTTTTTTAAATAGAGACAAGGTTTTGCCATGTTTCCAAGGCTCTCAAACTCCTGAGCTCAAGCAATGCATTAGCCTCAGCCTCCCAAAGTGCTGGGACTACAGGCCTGAGCAAATGCACCTGGCTGTAAAAGGTCTTAACAAACTAACTTTATAGAGGGTGATTTGGCAAGCTCTGTGCAAGGTGGAGAAACCAATTCCCAAGTCATTTTCAGTCTAGAAGGAATGCTCCAAGGAGGTCACTTTCCTAAACATTACTCCACTTACTGTACACAGTAAGGATACAGAATCATGGAATTTCTAGATGCTGACATTTTAGGATCTCTAAGATCATCTGATCTTGCACTTCCCAAGTCAGACTGCTAAAGATAATGTTGAAAATCAAAACTGTTTTCAATATTTTTGAAACAATAACGGCTTACTGAGACATAACTTACATACCATCAAAGTGACCTTTTAAAAGCGTTCAGTGGTTTTCAGTATATTCAGAGTTGTGTAACTATCACCGCCCTAATTTTAGAACATTTTCATCACAGCCTCAAAGGAGAAAAAAAAACTCGTTAGCAGTGACTATCCATTTTCCCTTCCCCCAGCCGTTGACAGCCACTACCCTGCTTTCTGTTTCTATGAGTTTGCTACTCTGAACCTTTCACATAAACAGGATCACGGCCGGGCGCGGTGGCTCAAGCCTGTAATCCCAGCACTTTGGGAGGCCGAGGCGGGTGGATCACGAGGTCGAGAGATCGAGACCATCCTGGTCAACATGGTGAAACCCCGTCTCTACTAAAAATACAAAAAATTAGCTGGGCATGGTGGCGCGTGCCTGTAATCCCAGCTACTCAGGAGGCTGAGGCAGGAGAATTGCCTGAACCCAGGAGGCGGAGGTTGCGGTGAGCCGAGATCGCGCCATTGCACTCCAGCCTGGGTAACAAGAACGACACTCTGTCTCAAAAAAACAAAAAAACAAAAACCCAGGATCACATATGTGGCCTTTTGCGACTGGCTTCTTTCACCTAGCGTAGTTTCCGAGGTTCCTCCATGTTGGAACACGCATCAGTACTTCATTTCAAAAGCTGGTTTCAATATTTTTTCTTTTATTTCTGGGAAGATAGCTTCAGGTAGATCAATCCTTTTTAAAGTATTTATTTGCCCATGATAAAGCCATGATGGTCATTCTTTAAATAAATGTAATTTTCCTGACATTTTATGAATTACAGTAACTAAGAAAATGATCAAATATACAAGAAAGTTGAAAGAACTGTACAATGAATACTCAAGTACCCACCACCTGGATTCTACAATTATCACCACTAAGCCATCTCTCCATCCATTAATGTATCTTATTTTATTTTATGGGTGTTTTGTTTTATTGTTTGTTTTTTTTTTTTTTTTGAGACGGAGTCTCGCTCTGTTGCCCAGGATGGAGGGCAGTGGCAAGATCTTGGCTCACTGTAACCTCTGCCTCCTGTGTTCAAGCAATTCTCCTGCCTCAGCCGCTCAATTAGCTAGGATTACAGGCGCATGCCAGCATGCCAGCTAATTTTTCATATTTTTGGTAGAGACGGGGCTTCTCTGTGTTGGCCAGGCTGGTCTCGAACTCCTGACCTCAAGTGATCTGCCTGCCTCACTCTCCCAAAGTGCTGGGGTTATAGGCGTGAGTCACCACCCAGCTGGGTAAGGCTTATTTCGTTCAACATAATGTTTCTGAGATTCATCCATGTTGTGGCATATACCGATAATTTGTTTCTTTTTAAATTACTGAATGCACTGTTCCTAAGGTAATATCTTTCCAAAAAAATCAAGCCATGAAGAAGAGTCAGGTTGGTAACCATGACTCCAGTCTAACCCTCTCTCTCTTGCATCCCCCACCCTCATTGGCACCAAGACATAGCGGAGCTAAGTGGTAGACGCTAACCTGTGGCACCGCTGTCCTGTGGCTTCCATCACACTAGGCTCCCATTCCCAAACGGCAAGAATCATCTTTCCACATACCTCACAGCCATTTCGTTCTCACCCTGTAAGGAGGTTCCTAGCTGATTCTATAAGAGAGACTTATTAGAGAGAATGGGAAGTCAATATCCGAATCACAAAGGCATTAGGTGGTTCCTCAAAAACATGTCAATGAAACAAAATGTAGTACATCCAAAAAACTGAACACTATTCAAGCTAAATACCTGATGTGTGCTACAACATGATGAACTTTGGAGATCTTACTGAGGTGATGGAATGTGCCAGCACTGGGCTGTGACAATGACTGCACAATTAAAAAAGAAATGACGGAACCTTCCACTTACAATGAGCACATTTTATGCTATGTAAATTACACTTACAGAAAGTTGCTTTAAAAAGAAAAAAGTCCGACTACAAATGGATGCAAGAGGCTTCTGCTCCAAGGCAGAGAAAGATCTGTTTGAAAATTTAAAGAACAAAGGAGGCAATTTAAAAGACCCCGTTACTCAACTAGAAAACAGTTGTTTAAAATAGCCAGCTAAGATAATTATGTACTGTTTTAAGAATGCATTGAAAGTGTTTCCTTTTAATAAATAAAAGGGATTTATTGATTTACTTTCTCTCAAAAGTTTAGTATCAGGCCAGGCACGGTGGCTAACGCCTGTAATCCCAGCACTTTGGAAGGCCAAGGTGGGTGGATCACTTGAGGTCAAGAGTTCAAGACCAGCCTGGCCAACATGATGAAACCCCGTCTCTACTAAAAATACAAAAATTAGCTAGGCATGGTGGTGGGTGCCTGTAATCCCAGCTACTAGGGAGGCTGAGGCAGGAGAATTGCTTGAGCCCAGAAGGCAGAGGTCACAGTGAGCCCAGATCACACCACTGCACTCCAGCTTGAGCGACAGACTGAGACTCCATCTCAAAAAGAAAAAAAAAAAAAAAATCAACAAAAAAGCTTAGTATCAAGCTATCTGGGCAGGTCCCAAGCGCCAGTCTTAAAATGAGGCAGCCCATTTGTGAATGGGCTGATTACCATGTGGCCACGTAAGCATATAAAGAGGTTCTTCAAGCTGTTCTGTTTTACTTGCTTGCTTGTTTGAGACAGTGTCTTGCTCTGCCATCCAGGCTAGAGTACAGTGGTAGGATTATAGCTCTCCAGCCTCCACTTCCTGGGCTCAAGGGATCCTTCTACCCCAACCTCCCCAGTTGCTGGGATTACAGACACATGCCACCATGCTTGGCTAATTTTTTTTTTATTTTTGTAGAGATGGCGGTGGGGTGGGGAGGGGGGCAGGTCTCGCTACAGTGACCAAGCTGGTCTCGAACTCCTGACCAAGCTGGTCTCGAACTCCTGGGCTCAGGCAGTTCTCCTGCCTCAACCTCCCGTAGTGCTGAGATTACAGACTTGAGCCACTGCACCCAGCCTCTTCAGGCTGTTCTTTTTTTTTTTTTTTTTTTTTTTGAGACGGAGTCTGGCTCTGTTACCCAGGCTGGAATGCAGTGGCATGATCCTGGCTCACTGCAACCTCTGCCTCCTGGGTTCAGGCGATTCTCCTGCCTCAGCCTCCTAAGTAGCTCGGTCTACAGGCATGTGCCACCACACCCAGCTAGTTTTTGGTTTTTAGTAGAGATGGGCTTTCACCATCTTAGCCAGGATGGTCTTAATCTCCTGACCTCGTGATCCACCTCGGCCCCCCAAAGTGCTGGGATTCCAGGCGTGAGCCACTCCGCCTGGCCCAGACTGTTCTGGAATACTGAGTGAATATTTGAAAACCAGGTTAATTCCCCTACTTTCCATATATGAAGCTGTTTTTTTGTTTTGGTCACCGAATCTGCCTCATGGGAGCACAGCAAAAACGACTGCCCTCCTTCCCTGCCCACAGGCCTAGAAGGAAGGAATAGTAACCAGCTTTCAAACTGGATCGCCCACTCGCAGAATATTCCTCAACAGAGAAGCTGCTTCCCCTCTCCAATGCCTGAAAACTCCCCCAGGCCGCTGCTTCTACCCACAGCCACCTCTTTGTGGGAACTGCTCAGTCTTTTTTTAGGAGCTTTTTCTCACTCCTCAGCCTTTCCTCTCCTTCACCCAATGGGGATTCTTCATGCTCACTTCTGAGACTTAAAGGTGAATGACATGGAAACTTGTTTCTAGAATTCTTTCTCCAGATCCTGGACCCCCTTCTGGAGCTAACCAAATCACCCCATCTCCACTGCCTCTTTCTAGATTTTTCTGATGGTACAGTCAACTCCCAAATACATCAAGAATGCTAGGCTTGGAGAGGTCTCTGGGGAATACAAAGTGGACAGTATTTCCCCAGCACCACCAGACGCAGTTGAGCAGAAACAGCCCGCAGGAGGTACATTTTCCACAGCACTCAGAATGCAAGCTCCAAACTCCAAAGCCTCCCCTTGAGAGGGACAGCAGAGCTTAGGGGGCAAGAAGAAACCCAGGGCACCTAGGCAGGGCAGAGCAAAGTGGACAGCTGTGGTGCCCACCACACTGACACCTCCTCAGGCCTTCTCAGGGAAGCTACCCGCCCTCTGGCTGTCAGGGCAGCCCTGGGGCAGCTGGGCTTGGTGCACTGTGGTGTCCTCAGCGTGACACACCCTAGCTTCACAGCGGACCGCTCCTTCCCCAACCTTTCTCATTTCAGTAATGGCCTCGGCTCTCAGGCCAAATCTCAGAGTCACCCAGCCTCTTTAGGCTGTTCGTGTTTTGTTTTTTTTTTTTTTGGATTCCTTTCTTCCTTTCATCTGCCAGGTCCAATTCACCAGCAAGTCCAGAAACCACCCTGAATCCGGCTCCTCACCATGTTGGCGGCTACCATCTTAGTCTGAGGCTGGAGTTCCACAGCTGCCCAACTGGTAGCCTTGCCCCTGCTCTCGCCCTCCTTACACCCGTCTCCTGCAGACTGGCCCGAGCTGCCCTGTAGAGGTACACCAGTATTCCCCAGTGCAACCCAAACCGTCTCCTAACTTCTTATCCTGGCCCACAGGCCCCTTGCCTCTTCTATCTTACCTCTTACTGCTCACCCCTGCCCTCAATATTCTAGCCAAGCCAGCCTTCTTTCTAACCCTACGATGCACCAAGCTCACTCGACCAAGGGCCTCTGCCTGGGCTTCTTCCCGCGCCTGGAAGAACAACCATGGTGCCTGGCTCCTACTAGGCACTTAGGTTTCAGAGTTCACCCAGAAAGGTCACCTGCCTCAGAGGACTTCTCTGCCCAGCCTAAAGTATCTGCCCAGCCTCCCCAACCCCAGTACTCTCTAACTTTCAACTTCTTTCCATTCTTGCCCGCACTCACGATATAAGATCTGATGTGCTGATGATCCCCCCACTAGAATAGAAGTCCCATACGGGGAGAAGACCAACACATCTTGCTTTACCCCCAAGGGCTAGAACCGTGCTTGCACACGACATTATGTGCCTGATTAATACTTCTGGAGGGAAAAAGCACTCATGCTGGGGCGGCCAAACCCATGCTGTGGGGCCCAGCCAGCCAGGATCCCTCTCAAACATCAGACATGGAGACCACGGGGCTAATTCAATTAGACAACTGGCAAAGAGCACTGATAGTCCCAGGAAGCTCATAGTGAAGTCCATATGTGAAACACAGGCCCTAGCAGGCTCAAGCTTGGCAGACACAGAAGCTTTCAGGAGCAGAGCTGTCCACCAGAGAAGAAACAGGGTGGTGGGTGAGAGCCACTGGCAGCCAGAAGCAGGGATGCAAAGCAGTTGGGGGCCAGCCTGTGAAAGCCAGTCTCTTCACGGCGTCTGGCCTAACAGTGAAGAAGAGCATCTCCCCCTGCTGGGGACCTAGCGCTACCTGGAACCCAGGACCAGTTTCCACTGAAATCTGCGAGTCCTGGAGTTAGCATGAGGTAATCAGCATCCCCATTCCACAGGCTAGCATGAGGGCCCCTGATCCATGCAGACAGAGAGGTATGCCTAAAACACATTGGAATTCAGCCCTGTAGCCTGAATTCTAATAATAGACAAGAGAACTCCAACAAAATACAGAAAGCAATCATCTAAGACACTGGCTATCTGGACTCTACAGTTTATACCCAAGAAGTAATTCAATTCTAGGGAATGAGAGCTCAGGCTCCCACTGGCCATTAAATAAATCCTTTTAAAAAAGGAAAATTAACTTTCTGCAACACTCTATTATAGAAACTATGCCAGGGAACAAGGATCCACTTCACAAACCCTTTCTTTTATAACCAGGGCCCTCCTATCACTAGATGCCCCGGCTGGTGCCGAGGACACACGGCATAGCTCAATCTTACACCAGGGTAGGCTGCTGTGCTCTCCTGTAGTGGAAGAAGAGTGAAGGGGAGTTGATGTCGCCATAACAAATTACCACAAACTTAGTGGCTTAGAACAACAGACTTTATGATTTTACAGTTCCAGAGGTCAGAGGTCTGGTTTGGGACTCACGGGGCTAAAACCAAGGTTCAGCAGGGCTGCGTTCTTCCCAGAAGCTCTGGGGGAGACCTCGTCCCCTTGCCTTTTCAGGCTCTGAGGGGCCCATATTCTAATCCTATGGTCTTTCCTCCATCTTCAAAGCCAGCAACAGCAGCCAACGTCCTTCCTCCACTGCTCGCTCTCTGGTTCTCTCTTTGATTCCCTTTTAATTTTAAGGACCCTTGTGATAACACCAGGCTCACTCAGATGATCCAGATAATCTCCCTATTTTAAGGTCAGTAGACCAGCAACCTTAATTCCACCTGTAACCCGAATTCACCTTTGCCATATAACCTCACGCAGTCACAGGTTCTGTAGATGAGAATGTGCACATCTTTGGGGGGCCATTAATCTGCCCACCATACCAGCCCAAGCCGGCCATGATACAAACACCATCCAGCAAAAGCACTTCTCCTGTTGTCCCACTCCACGACAATGTCCCCTAAAGCACATTCCACAAAGCTTGTGTTTGTCTCTACAGAGCTGAAGATAAACAGGATCCGCTTAACTTGTTAGCCTGCAAGCAGGAAAAGAAAAACAAAAAACAGCTTGACCAACATGGTGAAACCCCATCTCTACTAAAAATACAAAAATGAGCCAGGTGTGGTGGTGTACCTGTAATCCCAGCTACTCAAGAGACTGAGGCAGGAGAATCATTTGAACCCAGGAGGTGGAGGTTGCAGTGAGCTGAGATTGCACCATTGCACTCCAGCCTGGGCAACAGAGTGAGACTGTCTCAAAAAAAAAAAAAAAAGGTTTTGCTAAGGTTATAAAGTTGGCTTCCAGGTCCCTGAGTGTCCCTTTCAATCCATCATATAATTCCGAATCGTCTAGGCTGCACCGACACTGTTAGGCTCAGTGGGGAAGTCAAAGGTGAAGATAGCAGGGATTCTGGTAAGCCGGGATCACACCATGACGCAGGCCGAATGACATCAGGGCAGCTTCCAGGGGCATGTGATGCTCATGCACTCTGGGAAGCACAGGGTTTTGACGGCAGGGAGGGCAGCACAGAGGGATGTGGAGTAGCCCGAGCCATCTGCCTTCCCCATCTAGGTTCCCCCTTCTGGAGAGGAACAGGCACTTGCACTCCCCTCTAACAGCAGCTGGGCTTTGTGGGCAGATAAGGGAGGTCACTTTTTTGCTAGAGACACTTTTCCACGGACAAGGTGCCTAATCTCTCGCAACACAGCTAATTAACTTCTGAGCTTGATTAATTTATTTGTTTATTTAAATGAGGACTCCACCACCACCTATCTGAGAGGGTTGTTGGGTGAGTTGCTTAAGATCATGCAAAAAGGCCGGGCACAGTTGCTGACAGCCTGTAACCCCAGCATTTTGGGAGGCCGAGTCCAGTGGATCACTTGAGGCAAAACCCCGTCTCTACTAAAAAGAAAAAAACTTAGCTGGGCATGGTGGTGTATGCCTGTAATCCCAGCTACTCTGGAGGCTGAGGCAAGAGAATCCCTTGAACCCGAGAGGCAGAGGTTGCAGTGAGCCAAGATCGTGCCACTGTACTCAAGCCTGGGCAACAAGAGCAAAATTCCATCTCAAAATGGAAAGAGAATGTGGAACAAAATAAATGCTCAATCTGTGTGAATTCTCTTTTCTTCTCCCACCCAGAAAATAGCCTCTCTCCATCCTCTCCTCCAACCTCATTGCCCAGACTCTGTTTCCCCAAGTCTAACAACCCTTCCTCCCCTTCCAGCACGTGGGCAATGAACCAACCAGCCTCTACATACAATGGAAGTTTGGTCCCGCACCACTAAAGCGGTGAGCACTGGGGCTTCCTGTTGGGTAATATGGTCCATAGTCTTTGAGAGTTAACAGCAAAAGGGGAGATATGCGTTAAACCCTGATGTCAGGAAAACCATCCGCACTGCTCCTGGTCATGTCAACACGTGCACATGCGCACGCGCATGCACACACACGCACATACACGCACGCACTCTGTCAGTCTGGCTGAGACATTCTTCCCCAGTACGGCCACAAAACCTGGTCACAGTTCTCACAGCCCTTACTAACTGTTCTACAACCGTAAGTCACTACGCCTAGCCTGTGAGGGGAGACACTGCTTTTCATCTCTGCACCCCAGCTCCTGCCTCAGTGCACACCCCGCAATGGCACGCTATCCAATGGTTAAAGACTGAAGAATGGGCCGGGCGCGGTGGCTCACGCCTATAATCCCAGCACTTTGGGAGGCTGAGGCAGGTGGATCACGAAGTCAACAGATCGAGACCATCCTGCTCAACATGGTAAAACCCCGTCTCTCCTAAAAATACAAAATTAGCTGGACATGGTGGCACGTGCCTGCAATCCCAGCTACTCAGGAGGCTGAGGGAGAAGAATTGCCTGAACCCAGGAGGCAGAGGTTGCGGTGAGCCGAGATTGCACCACTGCACTCCAGCCTGGGTAACAAGAACGAAACTCCGTCTCCAAAAAAAAAGAAAAAAAAAAAAAAGACTGAAGAATGCAAGAGAAGAAATACTGCTTATCTTCGTGATGACCGCAAAAGAGAAAAACCAATTTAGTTATTTGCGTGAAAGGTTTCCATTTACAACTGGTTAACTGTGTTCCTCTACTGGAAATTCAAGATTTGCAAGACACAGTGCTCTAACCTTTGGTCCTTGCTATTCCTTAAGTCTGGCACAGATTCCCACCTTGATCAAGAACGAAGAGTTACTAGACAAAGCATTCATGTAGGGGGCTACATCTTTTTTTTTTTTTTAAGATGGAGTTTCACCATGTTGGTCAGGCTAGTCTTGAACCCCTGACCTCAGGTGATCCGCCCACCTTGGCCTCCAAAGTGCTTGGATTACAGGCGTGAGCCACCACACCTGGCTGGGGCTACATCTTGGAAACTTACAACCCAAGGTTATTTTACAAGCCCTAATGTAAGTCTACTCAAACATCCACTTTTTAAACAGAAACCCATTTTGCAGAAAATGATTATCTCTAAATATAGAAAAAGACCATCTCTTCCCCCCACCCTGAAATATTCATACCAAGGCTCCCTGAGATAAGGAGTTTCTAAAAAGGCAAATAAAAGAACCAAAACCAACCACAAAAAGCTACACACTAGATGTGTTCAGAATCTGTGGGCAGGGCTGGGCACCATGGCTCACTCCTATAATCCCATCACTTTGGAAGGCCGAGGTGGAAGGACTGCTTGAGTCCAGGAGTTCGAGACCAGCCTGGTAGGCATAGCAACACCCTATCTCTACAAAAAATAAAAAATTAGCCAGGCATGATAGTGTGCACCTGCAGTTCCAGCTACTCAATAGGATGAGACAAGAGGATTGCTTGAGCCTAGGAGGTCAAGGCTGCAGTGAGCTATGATCTGCTCACTATCTTCTAGCCTGGGCAACAGAGTGAGACCCTATCTCAAAAAAAAAAAAAAAAAAAAAAAAAATTCTGGGCCAGGCGTGGTGGCTCACGCCTGTAATCCCAGCACTTTGGGAGGTGGAGGTGGGCAGATCACTAGAGGTCAGGAGTTCAAGACCAGCCTAGCCAACATGGTGAAACCTCATCTTAGTAAAATAATTAATTAATTAATTAATTAATTTTTTAAAAAAATCTGTGTGGGTGATGTACATGTGTGACATTCCTTACAGTGCTAAGAGGGCAAGAACCATGAACTATGTTCCGCAGTACATAGCTCCATTGTAGAGCCTCAGAAAGCACCCGGTCAAATCAAGAATGCTTCTATTTAGTATTTGTCAAGCTGGCATGCGAAAGCCCAGCTGAGACCCCAGTCAGATACACTATTTCCTTCAGTTCATAGATAAGACACAGGCTCCTCATAAATGTCAGATGAACGCGGATGCAGAACTAAAATTCCGCCATCACCCCACTGCTGTGCGGAGCCAGTTAACCCTCCTCTAGTCTGTTATTTGCCAGCACCAGCTGCATTCCCAGGTTATCTTTGCTGATCCTCACTTCCACTTCGCAGGGAAGTTTTATCTTCCCCAAGGAATAGAGTTCTTAGAGTTTAGACAAGGTATGCTAACTACCCCGCCCCCACCACCATCCTTTACACCTGGTTTGCCTCGGGCAAAGGCAACCCCTTCTCTCCAAAAGGTCTCAGTAATTGAGCACGTTTTCCTGACCAAATCAAGACCCTTTGCCACAGGGCTTCTCAGCAAAACAGAGCGAGAAGAACATGAAATCCCATCTGCACTGTTCCCTACCCAGCATGCCCTGGGCACACTCACACCCAAGTCCTCAAACACCCTGTTCCCCACCCAAAGTCAGCTTTGGGCAAAGACCCTTCAGGAGGTGAAGCTGCTGCCATTTGAGGAACGGATCACAGTCGAATCCCTAGGCCACTTCTCAGGACTCGGTAAAAAATAACCACAACTTCCCCTGCACTTAGTTCCTCCCCAAAGAGCTGCTGAACCTCATCTGGAAACTGCTGGGAGGCAGCAGCTAACCGGAAATCAAATACCAACAACAAAAAAGCAGAGTGTACCACGGCGAGTTAGGCAGCTAGAAGAACGAAGAGGCCAGGGGACAGACAGGAAGTTGAAGTTAGAAAGAACCTAGGCCAGAAACAGTCACAGAAGAGGAGACCCAGCTGGCCTTCCTCAGCCCAGGCAGGAGGGGAGGGCCCAGACGGCCGGCAGAGAAGGCATCAGCCCCACCGGGATGGGAGCCAGACCAGCTCTGAGGTTGTCTTCTTTCTGCCCTGCCCAATCCTTTTTTTCTTTTTCTTTTTTAGAGATGGGGTCTTGCTGCAGTGCCCAGGCTGATCTTGAATTCCTGGGCTCAAGCAATCCTCTACCTCGGCCTCCCAAAGTGATTAAAGCGTGAGCCACCGCCCCCGGCGTTGCCCCAATCTTGACCTTCCTTCCCTGAAAGCCAGGTAGTGGTCCTCACTAGGAGAGCTGGGGTCAGAAATTCACCTTCTCGGAGCTTATTTCTGTGCCAGAGGCTACAGCCCAGACAACTGGTTTTGAGTCATTTGTCTGTCATCCATACCAAAGTTCCACACTGCCAACTAAACTCAGGACTGAACAAACTAGCCTCACACAGACAGACAAAGGGCATCTTCACGAGAAAGTACTGGACAGATCCCACCCAAGCGCCTGCGGAGTAGACCTCAGCAGGGACGACCTTAGGCACAGGGAAAAGCAGCAAAAGGGGAGAGCAAAGAGTGCAAGGTAAGCTTGAACCAAACTGATGGTGCATTCTGCAGTCACCAAAGTTAACTGAGCAATTGCTGGCTGCCAAAGTATTTTTTAAATAAATGGGGGGAAAAAATGCCATTACTAAAATTCTTTGGTGGTGTTGAATAAGCCTTTAGGTTACCCAAACAGTGCAAAGGAGAGACTGATTTGGTTTTCATTTAGCAGAGCTTACTTAGGTGAGACCTTCCCAGCCCATGCCTCCGGTGACTCAATCATCCATTCTCTCCCTGTATATGTAGACTTTTATATTAAAATGAACAAGAGGATTAAGTTTTCTTAATAAGACACATTCCAGTCTTTCACCTCGAGCTTTGTTTGAAACGGCTCTCTAAAGGCATAGCATATCCTGTGATCCAGTTGGGTTTGATTACAATGGAAGTGCTCAAAATCTGAGACTGGAGGGCGCACAGAGCTGCAGGCTCAACGCCATTTGTTTTTTAAAAAGGAGAACATCTTTACAGGCTTAGTGCCAGCTCAAACTGGCAAGACCAGAGAATCAGCAGAGACTGACCAATGTGCTGGGTATGGGGGGATGGGAGGAAGAGCTACGGGAACATATCATCAGGGAAACCTTCAAGAGAGGAAATAGGGGTGTTTCAGGAACATAACAAAGAACAAGTTGACTAATCGTTTATTCCTGGGATGGCGGCAGTGGGGGGTGGGGGTGGGGGCATCCAGAGCTGAGTATCTAGTATTTTAACTTCAGTTAAATGCGTAATGTCTAAACCTGGATATGCTTGGAGCTCACAAGCATATCCAGGTTTAAACCTGGGGTGGGGGGCAGGATACTCCTGCTCTTTCATTACACTGTTTCTGGAGTCTCCTAGGAAACTTCTCCCGAGATGCCTGCAGAGCAAATCTAAGACAGTCCCAGCCAGTCCAGTTACTAATGCAACACGCTCAACTCAGCAGCGATCCTATCATGAGTTTTACGCAGGGCCGAGCTGATCAAGGCCGCTGATGCCCGTCCAAAGAAGTTCGGTTGCACAAGGCGGAAAAGTTACCTGCAGCAAATACCTAATATTCATACTGGGGAAGGGAGAGAGAGTGGAAAAGTGCTTTAACCTTTGAGCACCAGGCATTTTCCCTGACTTGGAAAAGACGGATCTCTGCCCAGAGCTGAATCCACATGTCAGGATGGTGTCTGGGATGTCTGCCCTCAACACTGACATCTCCCTCATATAATGTTTCAGGACCGGCCAGAAAACCCTCCGACTTGCCAGGACAGACTGCACCTCCAACAGCTGTGGCACCAAAAGTCTTCTTAGGAGGCACCCAAAACCCTCCCGAGATGGGGGAGGGCCTCCCGATGAGCCGGTTGTAAGGGGGCCAGCCTCCTGGTGCAGGGACACCTAACTCTGGCCAAGCACTGGAATAAGCAATTTACCCACCTCACTCCATTTCCCACGACAGCCCCTGGGAGGCAGACACTACAGTCATTCCCCTTTGATAAAGGAGGAAACAGGCTCCGAGGTGTTACACAACCATTAAACAGCAGAGCCAGCCTCCAGACACCCCGAACAGGTGGTCCTGACCACCGCTGGATATGCGGGAAACACACAAAGCGTTTGGGGGAAGGAGTCGATAGAGTCGGGTAACACAAAATCCAGCCAGTGTTTATACCTCTTTCTTGTCCAAGATCGGTGGCCCCAGGATACTGGAGGGGAGAGCCTGGATGGGGAACGTGAAGCCGAAAGCACCCCGGAACTGCTGGCAGGGGAAGCGGCCAGGACCCCGGCCCCTCTGGCAGTGCGGGGAACCCCAGATTCATACACCCTCCCGAAGGGGTAAGACCCAAAGGAAATGCATGAAGCCACGGAGTTGCCAGGTGGCCCTTCCCTCCACGCTTGTTTTGTCAAAGAGGGGCCTCCGGAGGTCGCTGGGGTCCCTACCTGTAGGCCAAAGTCATGCACTCGAACAGCTTGGTGAGCGAGGCGTCGATGGACAGGTGGCAGGAGCTGGTCTTGCCGAAGCTGTAGGTCTGGCAAGTCTGCTTGTTGACCGTGTCGAAATCGTAGCCCTTCTTGGGCGGGTGTTCTCGGTGCGGCGACGACACCATGAAGTGGCCGCTGTGGATGATCTGCTGGCGGCGCGGAGGCTCGTCGCGGCCCGGCCCGGCCCGGGGCGGCGGCGGCGCGGTGCTCGCGTGGGCCCGAGCCGGGGTGGCCGCACCGGAGACGGGCGGCGGGGACGGCTCATCTGTGTCCGAGTCGTCGTCGTCCTCGGGCACCTGGGGCTTGAGCAGCACCGGGCGGCCCCGACTGCGGGGCCGGCGCGGGGAGCACATGAAGACGTCGGCGGCCATGAGAAGGGCCCGGCATCCCCCGGAGCCCAGGGAGACGCTACAGGAGCTTGTGGCTGAGGGGCGCCGGCCCGGCCCGGCCCGCGCGCCGACTGTTCGCGAGCGCGCGGCTCGGCGCGGCGCGGCGCGGCGGGAGGGGGGAAGGCGCCGGCCCCGGCGTGACGTCACCGGGGCATCTGGGCCAATCGGCTGCCCGCATCGGCCTCTTAAAGGCGCAGGGGAACCTTTCCTTAGCTAAGTGGACCAAAAAAAAAAGGGAAGCGGAGGCCACGCCTCCCGGCCCTGCCCCTGGCCGCCTCCTCCCCTCCCGCCTCCCGGCCCTGCCCCTGGCCTCCTCCTCCCCTCCCGGCGGCCGCGGGTGCCGAGGGACACGGTGGCCGGGCGGAGCAGCTCGCCGGTGTCGCGGCCTGGAAGAGGCGTCGGCGGAGTGGGGCCGTGCTGGTCCCACCCCCTCCCCGCCCCGCGCCCCTGGAGTAGCCCTGCGGCCTAGCCGCGGACCGGGCCGGCTCCACGTGGTGGGTGCGGGAGGGGCTCCTCTCCCTCCAGACCCTGCTTTCCCGGCCGGGCGGTAACCGAGTCCTGCAACTCAAGTCTGACTTTGCCGGGCGTGGTAGCTATTGTCCCCATTATTCTCATCGTATTGATGGGAAGACTGGGTGGCTGAATACCGACAGGATTTTTCTTTTTTCTTTTATAATTTTTTTTATTGCATTTTAGGTTTTGGGGTACATTGAAGAACATGCAAGATTGTTGCATAGGTACACACATGGCAGTGTGATTTGCTGCCTTCCTCCCCATCACCTATATCTGGCATTTCTCCGCATGCTATCTCTCCCCAACTCCCCACCCCTCCGACAGGATTTTTCTAAGACCTGGCGTCCAGAGAGCTGGGAACTTGCTGCCCGTGCACAACCGCAGCGCGGCGCAGCTGTTGAGTGGCAGCGCCCCTGAGCCGAGCGGCCTGCAGACCCCAGCTCTTTTAAGTTCAACTCAGGATGCTTTTTTTTTTTTTTTAAGTTCAACAGACAAGCCAGCGCCCGAAACAATTCCAAAAGGGGAATATCTAAGCCAGGGTTTTCTTCTCTGTCAAATGGGGAAAAATTTCTGTGCCTCAGGAACTTGTCACAATTTTTAAATGGCTATAGCGGGGCGCCGTGGTTTACGCCTGTAATCCCAGCACTTTGGGAGGCTGAGGCGGGTGGATCACGAGGTCAGGTGATCAAGACCATCTTGGCTAACACGGTGAAACCACGTCTCTACTAAAAATAAGAAAAATTAGCTGGGCGTGGTAGCCGGCGCCGGTAGTCCCAGCTACTCAGGAGGCTAAGGCAGAAAGATCGCTTGAACCCGGGAGGCAGAGGTTGCAGTGAACCGAGATCACGCCACTGCACTATAGCCTGGGCGACAGAGCGAGACTCCGTCTCAAAAATAAATAAATAAATAAACAAACAAAAGTGGCTATAAGGTGCTTAGCAGGGACGCTGGTACAAAATGAGCACTAAATAAACGTGCCACAGGTTGGAGGATTTGGATCATCCAGACCAGAGGTGCCTAGAAATTGCCAATAGTCTACCACTTTTGACCTGCAGAAACAAATTCACATGGAACAACCAAGCTTACAGACACCTCTAGAAAGCTATCAAAGTTTCCGGGGCTCAAAACCAGTCTGGGGTGGAGGTGGCAGTGCAGCAGGAGAGCCAGGGAGGCCCATGAGCCAGAAGCACCCATCCTAATCCTAGCAGGGCGTCTAGAGTCCTCCACCGCCATTCCCGCACTCTGTTTGATTTATTGTTGTTTGTTTTGTTTTTTGAGACAAAGTCTTGCTCTGTCACTCAAGGCTGGAACGCAGTGGCGCGACCTTGGCTCACTGCAACCTCTACCTCCCAGGTTCAAGGGATTCTCTTGCCTCAGCCTCCTGAGTAGCTAGGACTACAGGTGCCTGCCACCATGCCCGGCTAATTTTTGTATTTTTAAAGTAGAGACGGGGTTTCACCATGTTGGCCAGGCTGGTCTGGAACTCCTGACCTCAAGTGATTCCCCTACCTCAGCCTCCCAAAGTGCTGGGATTACAGGAGAGAGCCACCAATCTGGCTCTGCACTGGGCTTTGAAGCCAGTTTCAGTTCCAGATTTGGGTGGGGGATAAGTACCCTTCTCCACCCTCCTGACAAGCGCCCCCTGAAGGGAACAGAGGGCTCTCACCAAAATGGCCACACTAACTTCTTTCCAAATGTCTGTAAGGAAAAATGGGCTGGATGTCTGGCAGCTTTCAGGCGTGAGTTCTAGATTTCCCTCCTCCTCCTGTTCCCAGTGCTGGCTGCAAATGTTTGAAAGTTCATCCTTTGAGTTGCCTTCCTTTATCTGAAGACTTGTCTCCTTGGTAAGTTTACATGGCCAGCCACTTTTTTTTTTTTTTTTTGAGACAGGGTCTGGCTCTGTCACCTGGACTGGAGTGGAGTGGTGACATCATGGCTCATAGCAACCTCAACCTCCAGTGTTCAAGTGATCCCACCTCAACCTCCCAAATAGCAGGACCACTGGCGCACACCACTGTGCCTTGCTAATTTTTGTATTTTTTTTTTTTTTTTTTTTTTTTTTTTTGAGACGGAGTTTTGCTCTTGTTACCCAGGCTGGAGTGCAATGGCGCGATCTCGGCTCACCACAACCTCCGCCTCCTGGGTTCAGGCAGTTCTCCTGCCTCAGCCTCTTGAGTAGCTGGGATTACAGGCACGTGCCACCATGCCCAGCTAATTTTTTGTATTTTTAGTAGAGACGGGGTTTCACCATGTTGACCAGGATGGTCTCGATCTCTCGACCTCGTGATCCATCCGCCTCGGCCTCCCAAAGTGCTGGGATTACAAGCTTGAGCCACCGCGCCCGGCCTAATTTTTGTATTTTTTATAGAGATGGGGGTCTCACCATGCTGCCCAGCCTGGTCTCGAATTCCTGACCTCAAGTGATCCTCCTACCTGAGCCTCCCAAAGTGCTGGGATTACAGGTGTGAGCCACCATGCCCTGTTTTTATTTTTGTTTTTATGTTTACCTATATTTTATCTCTTCTTTTGAGACAGGGTCTCACTGTGTCACATTGGTGTGATCACGGCTCACTGTAGCCTCAACCTCCCCTGCCCAAGCTATCCTCCCACCTCAAAACCAATCTGGGGCGGGGGTTGCAGCCTCCCAGTTAGCTATGACCACAGGTGGGTACCACCAAGCCCAGCTAATTTTTAATTTTTTATAGAGATGGGGCTTCCCTATGTTGCCCAGGCTGGTCTTGAACTCCTGGGCTCAAGCAATCCTCCCACCTTGACTTCCCCAAATGCTGGGATTACAGGTATGAGCCACCACACTCAGCCTGTATTTTCTAATTTCCAAAATAAACGTGTATTATGTAGATAAACATTTTTAAATTAAGTTAAAATTGGCTGAGTTTGGTCGGTGGCTCTCACCTATAATCCCAGCACTTTGGGAGGCCAAGGTGGGCGGATTGACTGAGCTCAGTAGTTCGAGACCAGCCCGGGCAACACAGTGAAATCCCATCTCTACTAAAAGTTAAAAAATAAAAATAAAAATAAATAACTAGAAATACAGATATAGGATAAAATTTTAAATTTTTATTTATTTTTTTGAGATGGAGTTTCACTCTTGTTACCCAGGCTGGAGTGCAATGGCGCGATCTCGGCTCACCGCAACCTCCGCCTCCTGGGTTCAAACAATTCTCCTGCCTCAGTCTCCCGAGTAGCTGGGATTACAGGCACATGCCACCATGCCCAGCTAATTTTGTATTTTTAGTAGAGACGGGGTTTCACCATGTTGACCAGGATGGTATCGATCTCTTGACCATGTGATCCACCTGCCTCGGCCTCCCAAAGTGCTGGGATTATAGGCATGAGCCACCGCTCCCAGCCTAAAATTTTAAATTTTAAAAAATTAGACAAGTGTGGTGGCATGCACCTGTAGTTCCTGCTACTCAGGAGGCTGAGGCAGAATTGCTTGAACCTGGGAGGCAGAGGCTGCAGTGAGCCGAGATTGTACCACGCACTCCAGCCCTGGGTGACTGAGTGAGACCCTGTTATTTGTATTTATTATTTTTTTTTTTTAAAAAGGTTAAAATCAGTTCTCTGACTCTGGTTTCGCTTCAAATCATATAAATCTTTCACCTTTTACTAAGATTTCCGTGTAGAGGAACAATTCTGAGTTTTTTTTGTTTTTTGTTTTGAGACGGAGTTTCGCTCTTGTTACCCAGGCTGGAGTGCAATGGCGCGATCTCGGCTCACCGCAACCTCCGCCTCCTGGGTTCAGGCAATTCTCCTGCCTCAGCCTCCTGAGTAGCTGAGATTACAGGCACGCGCCACCACGCCCAGCTAATTTTTGTATTTTTAGTAGAGACGGGGTTTCACCATGTTGACCAGGATGGTCTCGATCTCTTGATCTTGTGATCCACCCGCCTCGGCCTCCCAAAGTGCTGGGATTACAGGCTTGAGCCACCGCGCCCGGCCTAATTCTGAGTTTTAATCCAATTTTTTGAGGCCCTGTTTCTGCAGGGCTGATTTAAAAAAAAAAAAAAAAAAAAAAAATCAGTTCCCTGGGAGGAGATAAGCCTCAAGGCTGAGGTTGCAAAGTGGCAACCCAGGGACCATATTCAATGCAGAAACATGCCTTGTTTAATGGTACCATCAATTCCTAAGAGACTATATCAGGGAAGACTCTTGGGGGAAATTGCAGTTAAAAATGCAAAAAGCAAATAAGTGTATTAGGTGAATGGAAAAAATAAAATAAAAAACAAAAAATTGCAAAAAGCAAAGGACCACTGCATGGGAGGTCCAGTCATGAAAGGTGCTCCAAGCTCACAATCAGTGTCCGTAAGAACAAGGAGGAAGTCTCGACTCCCCTCCCTGGGATTTTGTGTAAAATCTACTCTTTTCTAGATCCTTTGTCTTTGTCTTCCTCGGTTACTTCCTCGTTTTGCAGAAGCATATCCTCCAGAAGCCTTTTCAGAAAGGACATGGAAAGAACTTTTGAAATCTTGCATCTCTAAAAGTGCTTTCATTCTACTTGCACATGTATTTGACAGTTCGGCTAGGAAAAGGAATGTAAATTAAAATTCATTTGTCGCCGGGCGCGGCGGCTCACACCTGTAATCCCAGCACTTTGGGAGGCCAAGGCGGGTGAATCACGAGGACAAGAGATCGAGACCATCCTGACCAACATGGTGAAACCCCGTCTCTACAAAAAAAAAATACCAAAATTAGCTGGTTGTGGTGGCACGCGCCTGTAGTCCCAGCTACTCCAGAGGCTGAGGAGAATTGCTTGAACCCGAGAAGTGAGGGTTGCAGTGAACCAAGATTGTGCCACTGCACTCCAGCCTGGCGCCTGGTGACAGAGGAAGATTCTGTTTCAAAAAAAAAAAAAAAAAATCATTTGTCCTTGGAATTTGAAAGGTATCATTCCATTGTCTTGTTGCTTTTGAGATGTCCAATGTCATTTTTATGTCAGATCCTTTTTGTGTGAGCTGTCTTTTTCCTCTGGGAGCTTTGAAATCTCTTTATCACTAGTGTTCTGAATTTTGTGAATTCATAATTATGTGGCTTGGTGTAGGTCCCTTTTTTTTTTTTTTTAGAGGAAATCTTGCTCTGTCACCAGGCTGAAGTGCAGTGGTGTGATACTGGCTCACTGGAACCTCTGCCTGCCAGATTCAAGCAATTCTTCTGCCTCAGCCTCCCGAGTAGTTGGGACTACAGGTGCATGCCACCACACCCACTTTTTGTATTTTAGTAAAGACAGCGTTTCGCTATGTTGGCCAGAAAGGTTTCGATCCCTTGACCTCGTGATCCAACTGCCTTAGCCTCCCAAAATGCTGGGATTACAGGCATGAGCCACCGTGCCTGGCCAGTGTAGGTCCTTTTAAGATTAAAAATGGTGACCCTCTGTAGGCTCTTTTAACCTGAAAGTTCATGTCTTCAGTTGAGAGTTATTTTGTTATATTACCTAATTGATTATCTTCTCCCTTTTATTTTTTCATTTGCTTTCTGGAACTTCTTTTAGATATTGAACTTGTTGAATCAACCCTCCATTTATATTACATTTTCTCATTTTTGCCTTTTTGACCCACTAAAAATAAAATTTTACCAAAATTTTAAAAATTGAGCGGGCACGGTGGCTCACACCTGTAATCCCAGCCTTTGGGAGGCCGAGGCAGGTGGATCATGAGGTCAAGAGATCAAGACCATCCCGGTCAACATGGTGAAACCCCATCTCTACTAAAAATACAAAAAATTAGCTGGGCATGGTGGCGCATGCCTGTAATCCCAGCTACTCAGGAGGCTGAGGCAGGAGAATTGCCTGAACCCAGGAGGCGGAGGTTGTGGTGAGCCGAGATCGTGCCATTGCACTCCAGCCTGGGTAACAAGAGCGAAACTCCGTCTCAAAAAATAAAAATAAATAAAAAATTATACCTCATTTGGGCCGGGCATGGTGGCTCATGCCTGTTATCCAAGCACTTTGGAGGCCAAGGCAGGCGGATCACCTGAGGTCGGGAGTTCAAGACCAGCCTGACCAACATGGTGAAACCCCATCTTAAAAATAAATAAATGGCCGGGCGCGGTGGCTCAAGCCTGTAATCCCAGCACTTTGGGAGGCCGAGGCGGGTGGATCATGAGGTCGAAAGATCGAGACCATCCTGGTCAACATGGTGAAACCCCGTCTCTACTAAAAATACAAAAAACTAGCTGGGCGTGGTGGTGCATGCCTGTAATCCCAGCTACTTAGGAGGCTGAGGCAGGAGAATTGCCTGAGCCCAGGAAGCGGAGGTTGCGGTGAGCCGAGATCGCGCCATTGCACTCCAGCCTGGGTAACAAGAGCGAAACTCCGTCTCAAAAAAAAAAATAAATAAATAAATAAATAAATAAGCCGGGCGTGGTGGCTCACGCCTGTAATCCCAGCACTTTGGGAGGCCGAAGCAGGTGGATCACGAGGTCAAGAGATCGAGACCATCCTGGTCAACATGGTGAAACCCCATCTCTACTAAAAATACAAAAAATTAGGCCGGGCGCGGTGGCTCAAGCTTGTAATCCCAGCACTTTGGGAGGCCGAGGCGGGTGGATCACGAGGTCAAGAGATCGAGACCATCCTGGTCAACATGGTGAAACCCCGTCTCTACTAAAAATACAAAAAATTAGCTGGGTATGGTGGTGCATGCCTGTAATCCCAGCTACTCAGGAGGCTGAGGCAGGAGAATTGCCTGAACCCAGGAGGCGGAGGTTGCGGTGAGCCAAGATCGTGCCATTGCACTCCAGCCTGGGTAACAAGAGCGAAACTCCGTCTCAAAAATAAATAAATAAATAAATAAATTTAAAAAATGTACCGCATTTCAGGCTGGGTGCGGTGGCTCATGCCTAGGTAACAAGAGCGAAACTCCGTCTCAAAAATAAATAAATAAATAAATAAAATGTACCGCATTTCAGGCTGGGTGCGGTGGCTCATGCCTAGGTAACAAGAGCGAAACTCTGTCTCAAAAATAAATAAATAAATAAATAAATAAATAAATAAATAAATAAAATGTACCGCATTTCAGGCTGGGTGCGGTGGCTCATGCCTATAATCCCAGCGCTTTGGGAGACTGAAGTGGGTGGATCACTTGAGGTCAGGAGTGCAAGACCAGCTTGACCAACATGGTAAAACCCTGTCTCTACTAAAAATAAAAAAAATAAAAAATTAGCCAGGCACAGTGGCATGTGCCTGTAACCCAGCTACTCAGGAGGCTACAACAGGAGAATTACTTGAACCCAGGAGGCAGAGGTTGCAATGAGCTGAGATTGTACCATTGTACTCCAACCTTGGCAACAAGAGCAAAACTCTGTCTCAAAAAAAAAAAGTCCACGCATGGTAGGTAACGCCTTTGATACCAGCACTTTGGGAGGCGGAGGCACGAGAACTACTTGAAGCTGGGAGGCGGAGGTTGCAGTAAGCTGAGAGTGCGCCACTGCACTCCAGCCTGGACGACAGAGTTGAGATTCCCCCTCAAAAAAAAAAAATTATACCTAATTTCAGAAAAGTTTCTTAGAGGTCTTTCTTACTTTCTGTTACTTTCTTTTTTTTTTTTTTTTTTTTTGAGACGGAGTTTCGCTCTTGTTACCCAGGCTGGAGTGGAGTGCAATGGCGCGATCTCGGCTCACCACGACCTCCGCCTCCTGGGTTCAGGCAATTCTCCTGCCTCAGCCTCCTGAGTAGCTGGGATTACAGGCACGCGCCACCATGCCCAGCGAATTTTTTGTATTTTTAGTAGAGACGGGGTTTCACCATGTTGACCAGGATGGTCTCGATCTCTCGACCTCGTGATCCACCCGCCTCGGCCTCCCAAAGTGCTGGGATTACAGGCTTGAGCTACCGCGCCCGGCCTTACTTTCTTTTTTTTTTAAATAGCAACAGCATCCTCCTCTTGGTTCATGTATGCAATAATGTCTCTTATCTCTCCCAGAAGAATATTTTGAGTTTATTTGAAGTTATCTTTTGCTCCCTGAATTGTTTACATTTCTCTCTCTCTCTTTCTCTCTCTCTCTCTCTCTCTCTCTCTCTTTTAGTTTGTTTTGAACTCCCTCTTCATGTTGGAAGCTTTCCTCAGAAGTCTGGAAAGGAGCCCATGAGGATGACTGATAGGATCGGTGTGTACGGCAGGAGCCTGGCCTGTCAGCGAGTGAGCCAGTGGGTGGCCAGGCGGCTCTCTGGTCCGAGGCTTCTCAATGTCAGTATCTGGAGGTCTTCTCTGTGGGTGGTTCTGATTGCCCAGGCGAGGACCTCCAATTGCCTTCTGGGAAAGTGTGTCTGGCTGCTCAGTTTCTGGAGCAAGGTCAGGGAAGAGGGCAGTCATTTTGCTGTTTGCTCTGCCCACTGCCACTAAATCTCTCTGCTATCAGCCTCTGGCAACTCACTCGCTCCCTGCACTCATTCTATGCCATCCCCAGTTCTGGAGCCTCTTTGATTTAATTTCTCCAGAAGCTAAACCTGAAGAGGGAGAGAGCTAGTCACCCAAGACCGCACAAGATGGGGATGAGAACCTGGATGTCCCCTCCCTATGGCAGCAAGGAAGCCTCCAATTCCTGAGACTTTCTGGGATTCCAGGAGAGGACTGGCCTGCTTTCACTGGGATCTGCTTCTGTAGGTTTGGGGCTACAGGTGTTGTCTTATTTCACTCAATATGGATTTTCTCCTTCGGTTTCTTGTTCTCTTGTACTTTGAGGATGATTTGGGAACAAAAGGGGTGACCATGTTTTTACCATAGTAAAAACTAACATCTAGACAGTTTAGTAAAATTTTGAATGATTTGCTAAGGTTGTAAAAATCGTGACATTTCATATTATAGAGACATAAGAATATTAGGATTGGCCGGGTGAGGTGGCTCATGTTTATAATCCCAGCACATTGGGAGGCCGAGGTAGGTGGATCATTTGAGGTCAGAAGTTCGAGACAAGCCTGGTCAACATGGTGAAACCCCGTCTCTACTAAAAATACAAAAATTAGCTGGGCATGGTGGTGCGTACCTGTAATCCCAGCTACTCAGGAGGCTGAGGCAGGAGAATTGCTTGAACCCAGGAGGCGGAGGTTGTGGTGAGCCGAGATCGTGCCATTGCACTCCAGCCTGGGTAACAAGAGCAAAACTCTGTCTCAAAAAAAAAAAAACACACAAAAATTAGCCAGGCGTGGTGGCACGCACCTGTAGTCCCAGCTACTTGGGAGGCTGAGGCAGGAGAATCGCTTGAACCTGGGAGGCGGAGGTTGCAGTGAGCCAAGATCATGTCATTACACTTCAGCCTGGGTGACAGAGTGGGTCTCTTTTTCAAAAAAAAAAAAAAAAAAAAGAAAGAAAGAAAAGTTAGAATTTTTCTGAACTATCAGAACACCTGACAACACTGAGCCTTTATTTCCACATAACAGCAAGCAACGAGCTCAGGAGCAACTATCCTCTTCATTTGTTTACTTTTTTTGAGATGGAGTTTTACCCTTATTGCCCAGGCTGGAGTACAAGGGAGTGATCTCGGCTCACCTTCCAAGTTCTAGGGATTCTCCTGCCTCAGCCCTGGGATTACAGGTATGCGCCACCATGCCTGGCTAATTTTGTTTTCAGTAGAGATGGGGTTTCCCCATGTTGGTCAGGCTGGTCTCAAACTCCCGACCTCAGGTGATCCACCTGCCTCAGCCTCCTGAAGAGCTGGGATTACAGGCGTGAGCCACCATGCCTAGCCAGTGTCCTCTTTATTTTTATATCATTTAATTATTTTTTTTGAGATGGGGGTCTCACTCTGTTGCCCAAGCTAGAGTGCAGAGGCTCAATCTCAGCTCACTGCAGCCTCCGCCTCCCAGGTTCAAGCAATTCTCCCATCTCAGCCTCCCAAATAGCTAGGATGACAGGTGCACCACCACGCCCGGCTAATTTTTGTATTTTTAGTAGAAACAAGTTTTACAATGTTGACCAGGCTGGTCCTGAACTCCTGACCTCAGGTGATCCACCCTCCTTGGCCTCCCAAAGTGCTGCAATTACAGGCGTGAGTCACCACACCCAGCTATTTAATTTTTTTTATAGAGAACAGGGTCTCTCTATGTTGCCCAAGCTGGTCTTGAATTCCTGGGCTCAAGAGATCCTCCTGCGTTGGCCTCCTAAAGTGCTGGGATTACAGGCATGAGTCACTGTGCACAGCTTGACTGTCCTCTTTATTCATTTATGTATTTATTTTGAGATGGGGTCCCACCCTGTCACCTAGGCTAGAGCGCAGTGGCGTGATCTTGGCTTACTGCACCTTCCGCTTCCTAGGTTCAAGGGATTCTTGTGCCTCCTCCTCCCCAGTAGCTGGACTATAGGCATGTGCCACCAAATCCAGCTAATTTTTGTATTTCTAGTAGAGACGGGGTTTTGCCCTGTTGGTCAGGCTGGTCTTGAACTCCTGACCTCAAATGATTCACCTGCCTCGGCCTCCCAAAGTGGTGGTATGGGTCACTGCGCCTGGAAAAGTTCTCTGTTTTCAATGTACAGTTCCAGGAGTTTTGACAAACATACACAGTCAAGTGACCACTACCATAATCAAGATACAGAACAGGGCTGGGCGCGGTGGCTCACGTTAATAATCCCAGCACTTTGGGAGGGCGAGGCAGGCGGATCACTTGAAGTCAGGAGTTTGAGACCAGCCTGGCCAACATGGTGAAATACAAAAATTAGCTGGGTGTGGTGGCATGCGCCTGTAATCCCAACTACTTGGGAGGCTGAGGCAGAACTGCTTGAACCTGGGATGTGTAGTTTGCAGTGAGCCAAGATTGCACCACTGCAATCCAGCCTGGGCGACAGAGTGAACTCTGTCAAAAGAAAAAAAAAAAGTGCTGGGCGCGTTGGCTCAAACCTGTAATCCCAGCACTTTGGGAGGCTGAGGTGGGTGGATCACAAGGTCAAGAGATCGAGACCATCCTGGTCAACATGGTGAAACCCCATCGCTACTAAAAATACAAAACATTAGCTGGGCATGGTGGCGCGTGCCTGTAATCCCAGCTACTCAGGAGGCTGAGGCAGGAGAATTGCCTGAACCCAGGAGGCGGAGGTTGCGGTGAGCCGAGATCGCGCCATTGCACTCCAGCCTGGGCAACAAGAGCGAAACTCCGTCTCAAAAAAAAAAAAAAAAAAAAATGGGCCAGGTGTGGTGGATCACGCCTGTAATCCCAGCACTTTGGGAGGTGGAGGCGAGCGGATCACAAGGTCAGGAGTTCAAGACCAGCCTGGCCAACGTGGTGAAACTCCGTCTCTACTAAAAATACAAAAATTAGTTAGGCATGGTGGCATACACCTGAAGCCCCAGCTATGCTGGAGGCTGAGGCAGAATTGCTTGATCCCAGGAGGCAGACGTTGCAATAAGCTGAGATCGCACCACTGCACTCCAGCCTGGTTGACAGAACAAAGCCCTGTCGCAACAAAAAATAAAGAAAAAAAAGAGAAAAGAGGCTGGGTGTGGTGAGTCACGCCTGTAATCCCGGCACTTTAGGAAGCCAAGATGGGCAGATTGCTTGAGGTCAGAGACCAGCCTGGATAACATGGCAAAACCCCATCTCTGGTAAAAATATAAAAATTGGGCCAGGTGTGGTGGATCATGCCTGTAATCCCAGCACTTTGGGAGGTGGAGGTGGGTGGATCACGAGGTTAGGAGTTCAAGACTAGCCTGGCCAACATGATGAAACTCCATCTCTACTAAAAATACAAAAATTAGCTAGGCAAAGGTGGTATGCACCTGTAGTCCCAGCTACATGGGAGGCTGTGGCAGGAGAATCACTGGAACCTGGGAGGCAGATGTTGCAGCGAGCTGAGATATCGTACCACTGCATTCCAGCCTGGGTTACAAAGTGAGACTCTGTCTGTTTTTTGTTTTTGTTTTTTTTTTTTTGAGGCGGAGTTTCGTTGTTACCCAGGCTGGAGTGCAATGGCACGATCAGCTCACCGCAACCTCCGCCTCCTAGGCTCAGGCAATTCTCCTGCCTCAGCCTCCTGAGTAGCTGGGATTACAGGCACACGCCACCATGCCCAGCTCATTTTTTGTGTTTTTAGTAGAGACGGGGTTTCACCATGTTGACCAGGATGGTCTCGATCTCTTGACCTCGTGATCCACCCGCCTCGGCCTCCCAAAGTGCTGGGATTACAGGCTTGAGCCACCGCGCCCGGTGACTCTGTCTGTTTAAAAAAAAAAAATTGTGCTCGCTTCAGCAGCACATATACTAAAATTGAAATGATACAGAGAAGATTAGCATGGCCCCTGTGCAAGGATGACATGCAAATTCGTGAAGCGTTCCATATTTTTGGAGTGCCAAATCAAGAACGAACTGCCATTCACAATTGCTACAAAGAGAATAAAACACCTAGGAATACAACTAACAAAGAACGTAAAGGACCTCTTCAAGGAGAGCTACAAACCATTGCTCAACGAAGTACGAGAGGACACAAACAGATGGAGAAACATTCCATGCTCATGGCTAGGAAGAATCAATATCATGAAAATGGACATACTGCCCAAAGTAATTTGCAGATTCAATGCTGTCCCCATCAAGCTACCAATGACCTTCTTCACAGAACTGGAAAAAAACCTTAAACTTTATATGGAACCAAAAGAGAGCCCATATAGCCAAGTCAATTCTGAGCAAAAAGAACAAAGCTGGAGGCATCACACTACTGGATTTCAAACTATATTACAAGGCTACAGTAATCAAAACAGCATGGTACTGGTACCAAAACAGAGATAGAGACCAATGGAACAGAACAGAGGCCTCAGAGGGAACACCACACATCTACAACCATCTGATCTTTGACAAACCTGACAAAGACCAGCAATGGGGAAAGGATTCCCTGTTTAATAAATGGTGTTGGGAAAACTGGCTAGCCATGTGCCGAAAGCAGAAACTGAACCCCTTCCTGACACCTTACACTAAAATTAACTCCAGATGGATTAAAGACTTAAACATAAGACCTAACACCATAAAAACCCTAGAAGAAAATCTAGGCAAAACCATTCAGGACATAGGCATAGGCAAGGACTTTATGACCAAAACACCAAAAGCATTGGCAACAAAAGCCAAAACAGATAAATGGGACCTAATCAAACTCCACAGCTACTGTACAGCAAAAGAAACAGTCATTGGAGTGAATCGGCAACCAACAGAATGGGAAAAATTTTTTGCAGTCTATGGATCTGACAAAGGGCTAATATCCAGAATCTACAAAGAACTAAAACAGATTTACAAGAAAAAAACAAGCCCATTCAAAAGTGGGCGAAGGATATGAACAGACACTTTACAAAAGAAGAGATATACGAGGCCAACAAACATATGAAAAAAATGCTCATCATCACTGGTCATTACAGAAATGCAAATCAAAACTACACGGAGATACCATCTCACGCCAGTTAGAATGGCGATCATTAAAACATCTGGAGACAGCAGATGCTGGAGAGGATGTGGAGAAATAGGAACACTTTGACACTGTTGGTGGGAGTGTAAATTAGTTCAACCATTGTGGAAGACAGTGTGGCGATTCCTCAAGGACCTAGAAATAGAAATTCCATTTGACCCAGCAATCCCATTACTGGGTATATATCTAAAGGATATGGTGGCTCATGCCTATAATCCCAGCTACTCAGGAGGGTAAGGCAGGTGAACTGCTTGAACCAGGGAGGCAGAGGTTGCAGTGAGCCCAGATCGCCCCACTGCACTCTTGCTTGGGCAACAAAATGAGACTCCGTCTCAAACACAACACAACACAACACAACAAATCAAGAAAAAAGAGAGAGTTCTTTATATATTCTGGATAGAAGTCTTTTATCAGATATATGCTTTGCAAAGATTATCTACCAATCTGTCTGCTTGGTTTTCAATCTCTTATCAGTGTATTTAGCAAAAAGCTTTGCTTAACTCCAAAGTCACAAAGATTTTCTCCCATTTTCCCCTGCTATTCTCAGTTTGATGTTTTACATTTTGGTCTCTGATCCGTTTTGAGTGAATTTTGTGGGATTATTCTAGCATCCTATGTGGGATATTTGCAGTTATTGTTAACACGGTCAGTATTCTCAAGGCTCCTGGGGCTCAGGGGGTCAGCAAGGGGACCTCTGGCCCAACTCTGCAGTCAGTTCCCTGCCTCATATGCCCCTGAAACCTAACAGCTGGGGCCTGTTGCCGTTGTTTGCTCGCAGAAGACTTTGTTTCTGGTCCCTTTACCTCTTCTCTCTCTTCCTGAAATCTGCATAAAACAAACCATGAAAGGGCAGGGTGGCCTCGCGGTCTGGCAACGTCCCTTTGAAAATAAACAAGCGCAGAAACTGAAAGGCAGCAGCTACCTCTGGGGACTACTCGGGAAAGAGTTCAGGGCTGGTGCATCCGCCGCGCGTGGCTCTCTTGCCCTGGCCCGGCGGCAGGTCGGATGTGGAAAAACCGAACAGGATCCTGATTGCTTCAGATGTCGCCTCTGGCCAAAGACCCCGATGCCTCTGCAGCAAGCACCTAATTGTATGTAGGGGGTGTGGGTAGAAGTCTCCTGACTGAACAGCCCTCAAGGGTTTGGACAGTTTTCCTCACAGGTCCAATCTAATTGGCTCCCACAAAACCCTGGGAGGTGGGCAGGTCAGGGACAGTTACCTTCATCTTACACATAGGAAACATGAGGCTCAGAAGGGTGAAGAAATAGATGAGTGTGGGCTTCGAATTTTTATTTTTATTTTTTTATTTTTTTTGAGACGGAGTTTCGCTCTTGTTACCCAGGCTGGAGTGCAATGGCGCGATCTCGGCTCACGGCGACCTCCGCCTCCTGGGCTCAGGCAATTCTCCTGCCTCAGCCTCCTGAGTAGCTGGGATTACAGGCATGCGCCACCACGCCCAGCTAGTTTTTTTGTATTTTTAGTAGAGATGGGGTTTCACATGTTGACCAGGATGGTCTCGATCTCTCGACCTCGTGATCCACCCGCCTCGGCCTCCCAAAGTGAATTTTTATTTTTGAGTCAGAGTCTCACTCCGTCACCCAGGCTGGAGTGCAGTGGCGCAATCTGGGCTCACTGCAACCTCTGCCTCCTGGGTTTAAGTGATTCTCCTGCCGCAGTCTCCCGAATAGCTGGGATTACAGGCCCCTGCCAACATACCCAGCTAATTTTTATATTTTTAGGAGAGACGGGTTTCCACCATGTTGGCCAGGCTGGTCTTGAACTCCTGATCTCAGGTGATCCACCCACCTTGGCCAGTCTCCCAAAGTGCTGGGCTTACATGCCTACCATACCTGGCCACTCGGCTAACTTTTTAATTTTTAGTAGAGACAGTTTCACCATGTTGCCCGGGCTGGTCTTGAATTCCTGACCTCAAGTGATCTGCCTGCCTCGGCCTCCCAAAGTGATGGACTTACAAGCATGAGCCACTGTGCCAGGCCTTTTTTCCATTTTTTTTTTTTTTTTTTTAAGATAAGGTCTTGCTCTTTTGCTCAGGCTGGAGGGCAGTGGTACAATTTTGGCTCACTGCACTCTTCAACTCCTGTGCTCAAGCGATCCTCCCACCTCAACCTCCTGGGTAGTTGGGACTAGAGGTGGGTATCACATGTTCGGTTAATTTTTAAATTGTTTTGTAGAGATGGGGTTTGGCTATGTTGCCCAGGCTGGCCTTGAACTCCTGGCCTTAAGCAATCCTCCAGAATTTATAATTCTCCCCACCCCATTGGCTGGAAATATCTCAAATGTCCAATGAATGGATAGCACATTGTAGTACACTCACCCTATGGAGTATTTTCCAGCCATGAGAATGTATGGCATACACTCTCAAATACCAGTGTTGAATCTCACAAATATTGTGTTGAGTGAAAGAAGCTAGACACACAAGAGCACATGCTACATCATTCTGTGAATGCAAAGCTCGAAAATAAGTCAAAGAAATCAGTGCAGGTAGAAGTCAGGGTATCAGCCACACTTAGCGGGGTAAGGACTAGACGGGGATAGGAAGGTACTCTCGTGGCAAGATGGCTAGAGAGGGTACCCTTCCTGCAGTCCAGGAAGTAAAAATTGTGTTGCTGAAAAGATACTTTGTCTCAGTGCTCATTTTTCTTTGCAACACCGAGCGTCTATTTCCAACAGAAGGAGACTTGGGATTAGTACTGTTTTGTTTATTGATCCAGGTGCAAGTCACGCAGGTGTGTGCAGTGGGTGAAAAATCATTGAGCTACACCCTTATATGTTGATTAAAAATTCAGGGCTGGGTACAGTGGCTCATGCCTGTAATCCCAACACTTAGTGAGGCCAAGGTAGGAGGATCACTTGAAGCCAGGAGTTCAAGACTAGCCTGGGCAACATGGCAAAACCCAATCTCTACAAAAAATCCAAAAAATAAAAATAAAAAAATTAGCTGCCCATTGTGGCACACACCTGTGTGGTTCCGGCCGCTTGGGACCCTCATTCAGGGTCTCACTCTGTCACCCAGGCTGGAGTGCAGTGGCACCATCAGAGTTCACTGCAGCCTCAACCTCCCCACTCAGCCTCTCAAGTTAGCTGGGACCACAGGCCAGTTTATGGGCTTAGTGAGAAGTAACCCCATTGTAAATTGAAGAGCATCTGTTGTACGGTGAAAGCAGCCAGGAACAATATGTAAATGAGTGAGCATGGCTTGTTCCAATAAAACTTCGTTTAAAAAAAAATCAGGTGGGTGGTGGCATGCACCTGTAATCCCAGCTATTCTGATGGTTGAGGCACAAGAATCACTTGAACCCGAGAGGCAGAGGTTGCAGTGAGCTGAGATTGCACCACTGCAGTCCAGCCTGGGCAACAGGAGCGAGACTCTGTTTCTAAATAAATACATACATACATAAAAAACAGGTGGTCAGCCAGATTTGCTGATTCCGGGTCTGCTGGAAGACAGGCTGGGTTCCGAAGCCTCCTTCACTGAGTCCCTACAGGACTCTGTTCAAGTCACTTCCCCGGCCTGAGTTATCCTTTCTGTAAATCGGGAGGCTGAATCCCTGCTCTAAACTACCCTTTGGGGTTGCCAGGAGGTCAGATGAGCTCATCACAGAGGGAGCCCAGAGGGAGAAAACAGCAGGATTAAGAGCCTCTTGAGGTTCTCCAAAGCAAAGCAGATTGCTTTTTTCTGCCTAAATCTGGAGAGAGAAAGCCATTGACCTCAAGTCACCCAGTGCATCCATGGACACAGAGTCCCAGGGGCATCCCAGAGGGAGACAGGACCCACAGGCTCGGCAGCAGATCCTGGTCCTTGCCACCCTGAGTCTTTCCCCAACCCCACCTGTGGAGACACAACAACAGTGGAAGAGAGACTGGAAAAATGAGTCTCTAATAGGCTGTTCCTTTGAGCCCCGGGCCAGAAGCTATTTGGGTCTGCTTTAAAATACTGAGCAGCCAGTGCCTAGGGTAGGGACGTGTTGTCTGACCTCTAGCTCTGCTCAGTCAGGCACGTCTTTCCTTCCTGTTCCCGGGTGGATTTATCCCACAAGGCCTGACTCAGGCTGTGCGGCATCTGGGATTTGCTGTGTCGATGACTCCAGTGTCAATCACTTGGGGAAGAGGCGGGTCTTCAGAGAGTAAAGTGTACTGAGGGCAAACCCAAGGCCACCAGAGGTGGTGCCGTTCTTCTCTTCCCTGTGCCTCTTGCCCTCGGAACTGGTCTTCCGGAGCTAGAGGTGCGTGAGGATAATAATCATAAAGTAGCAGCTAACATTTGAGATTCACCATGTGCCAGGGCCTGCCTTGAGTGCTTTACACGTATTCATTTAATCCTCACAACAACCTTAGTAGGCACTATTATTCTCTCCACCATACAGATGAAGAAACAGGGACCCAGAGAGGCTAAGATACTTGCCTGAGGTCACACTGCTCAGGAGTGATGACGCTCCGAATGTTGAAGACTACAGATGGGGATGCCTCACTGCTCCAAAACAGGTCCATATGGACGAGTGGGGGCTCACGTAGGGTAAGACCCAGTGAAAACTCGCCTAAACCATTAAGGGGATATATTGGCTCACAAAATTGAGACGTTCAGGGGGAGTGCTGGCTTCGGGGCCAGCTGGGGCCAAGTCTCAAATGCTGCCCTCAAAAAGCACACACTCGGCCGGGCGCGGTGGCTCAAGCCTGTAATCCCAGCACTTTGGGAGGCCGGGGCGGGTAGATCACGAGGTCAAGAGATCGAGAGCATCCTGGTCAACAAGGTGAAACCCCGTCTCTACTAAAAATACAAAAAGTTAGCTGGGCATGGTGGCGCGTGCCTGTAATCCCAGCTACTCAGGAGGCTGAGACAGGAGAATTGCCTGAACCCAGGAGGTGGAGGTTGCGGTGAGCCGAGATGGCGCCATTGCACTCCAGCCTGGGTAACAAGAGTGAAACTCCGTCTCAAAAAAAAAAAAAAAAAAAGCACATACTCACTGTCTTTCAGCCCTTTACTGTGCTGCTTTCATTCTCAGGCCGACTCCTCCCCACGTGGAGGGAAAGATAGCTGCAGGCCTCCATTTGAGCAACTCCAGATGCTCAGGCAGAATTTTTTTCCCACCAGTTCGCACAGAAACCTCAGGGCTGACTCTCATTGGGCCACGTGCTCATCCCTGAACCAATTGGGGTAGCTAGGAGGCGGGACTATGGTGATTGGATAGGACTGGGTCACATGGCCACCCTGGGATAAGTGCCCGCCCCACTTGAGGTCTGGGGAGGGAGGGCGACCCCTATGGGAAGAAGAGGGAAACAGAACTGGAGAGACAAAGGTCAAGGGATGTTTAACCCGAGGCTTTGGAGAAAACATGCATTCTTCACTCAGAGGAGCGACAGAGGGAAATTGGACTTGGCCTTTAGGGTCTGCAATCCATCCTCGGCCCCACCGCGGACCTCTGTGACACTTGTTCCCTTGGCATAGACTGGAACTTTGACCCTAAGCCTTCTCTGCCTACCTTCCCAAACCTATCCCTTCCCCACCCCACCTTCCTGCCTACTGACCGCCTTCACGTCGCCTGGGGGCACGTGGGCCCTGTTGCCAACTGCTGGCCCCCTGCTTGGCCCACTGTTCCAGTTGCCTAGTTGCCCTGATCCCAGCTCCAGCCTGGTCTTTTCCAATCTATGCTATTCATTGGTAACACGATCCCTAGTCCGGCAGAACCTTGGCTCAGAAGGCTCCAGCTACTCCTTTGTGTCAAAAAAGAAAACAAGCTGCTCAGTCCCACGCCTGGTATTCCTCTGGTGGCCTAGGAGATCCCCTGACCCCTGCCCATCTGAATGTCTGTATCCCCTAATTCCAAATTGTGGTGGGCACCGTAATGCAGTGGGGCTCACTTACCTGCCTGGGGGTTAAGGGTCAAGTTAGAGTCATTGCTGTCCAGGGCCCAGCACGCTCAACCAATGCCTGCAAAGCCCACGTTTCTAGCTCCTGGGCATGACTGCTCCTCGAGGAAGGGAGGTGGGAGAGGAAATTAGGCCGCTTCAGTGAGAGACACAGAGGACGTTACATGGAAAAAAAAACTGAGAACAGTGATCTAGGCGGGTGGAGACATGGGAGGTGGAGGAAAGGGCAGGAGAGACAAGGGAGGGACGCCGATCCAGAGAGCGAGAGCTGGGAACAGACACGCAGAGGGGACAGAAAGGAAGTTCGGGAGCGTGTGCCAGCTCAGGCGTTTTTTTTTCCCTTAAGCAAACAAGGCCTGTATGATTTGTGTTTTGTCAAGCTGAACTTTCCATATCAGGAGTTTATTTAGCGGAGCAACCAGTTCTGTTAAAAACACTGGAACATGTTAGAAAGGAACGGGGTAGGGAGGACAGCCAGACAGAACAAACACGAGAGCATCTGCCTACAGGCCAGGCCAGGCGCAATGCAGCTTGGCCCAGACCGCTGACTTGACACTCCCACCCCTGCCAGCTCCCTTTAGGGGCTGAGCCAGGGCTGGGTGAGGCTGGACAGAGGTGGGGAAATCAACCTGGGGGAAGAGTCTGGGCCGAGAGGGACAGGGCCCTGGGAAAGGTCTGGTTCTAGCCCACCATATAAGTCACTAGAGGCCATTAGGACAAGCCAAGCCAAGGTTACAGGCCACTCATGCACTGACGCCCAAGTCCCTACCACAAGCCAGAGCCTTCTCAGACGGGGAAACCGAAAAGTCCCTGCTGGAACCCAGGCCTCAGGATAGAGGGATCAGGTGTGGCTTTTTTTTTTTTTTTTTTTTTTTTTTTTTGAGATCAAGTCTTATTTCTGTTGTCCAGGCTAGAGTGCAGTGGTGCGATCTCAGCTCAATTGCCACCTCCACCTCCCAGGTTCAAGTGATTCTTCTGCCTCTGCCTCCCAAATAGCTAGGATTACAGGTGCGTGCCACCATGCCTGGCTAATTTTTGTATTTTTAGTAGAGACAGGGTTTCATCATGTTGGCCAGGCTGGTCTCGAAACTCCTGACCTCAGGTGATCCACTCTTCTTGTAATCAAAGTGCTGGTATTACAGGCGTGAGCCACTGCGCCTGGCCTCAGGTGTGGCTTTTATTTTTTTTTTTTTTGAGACGGAGTTTCGCTCTTGTTACCCAGGCTGGAGTGCAATGGCGCGATCTCGGCTCACCGCAACCTCCGCCTCCTGGGCTCAGGCAATTCTCCTGCCTCAGCCTCCTGAGTAGCTGGGATTACAGGCACGCGCCACCACGCCCAGCTAATTTTTTGTATTTTTAGTAGAGACGGGGTTTCACCATGTTGACCAGGATGGTCTCGATCTCTCGACCTTGTGATCCACCCGCCTCGGCCTCCCAAAGTGCTGGGATTACAGGCTTGAGCCACCGCGCCCGGCAGGTGTGGCTTTTAACCTGGGGTCCTGACCGGGCATGAGAGCCCTGCAAGGGACTGTCCTGCTGCTTCCTCGCCTGCACAAGGTGGCTGACAATACCTGACCACAGAAAGGAGCGACTAGTGGCTTGCCTGGCATCCAGCTGGTGCTTAATAATGGCAGCTCTCATGACTGTGGAAGGCAACAATTCCTGTGTGCAAGGAACTCATGTGTCTTGTAGAATCAGGGCCACGTGGCTGTGCAGGAGAGCCTGGAGCAGCCAGCGAGGGACACCATCACCATCAATCTGACTTGACTCCTATTTACAACGCAACAAAACCACAAGGTATTCAGGATTTGAAATTTTTATTTTCTGAAATGAAACCATTGTACATTGTACAAACCATATCTACTGATGGAATAAATAAGTGAAAAATTATACTGCTGTACAACACACCAAAAAAAAAAAAAAAAAATCTTGAGGGGGGGAAAATTAGGTAACGGTGAAAAAAGGTCTTTACCCCTCTAACCAGGTCCTCAGCGATAATGAACATTCCAAACCATGACACCATTTGCTAATGGGAGGTCACCGCCCTAGAGGAATCGGCCCACAGCCTTCCGGGTTGTGGGTGTAAGTGCCAGCACTTGTGGAATGTGTAGCCGCAGCTTCCCCGACTTCAAGTTTTGAGGGGAATTAGGTTTGCCCTGGGAGCCCTTGAGGCCACGGGGCCTGATGTCCACGGAAGGCTTTTGCTGGGGATCCCCCGCCCCTGGCTCGAAGCTGAAGGGTCTTAGATTCTATGGTGGGGGCAGGGTGAGGAGTGCAGAGTGGGTGGGGGGCAGCGGCTCGGAGGAGCGGCTGCGCCAGGGAAGGAAGCACATGGGATTTTTGCAGTCTCATCATTCTGCGTGGAAGGCCTTCTTGGCCAGCGTGGAGTGCAGGGCTGCTGGCGCTTTGCCTGGCGTGGCCGTGGCCGGGCCCAGCTGGTCCCGATCGCCGGCCCATTCCTACCTTCAGGCACTTCAGAGAAAAACTAGTGACAGCCTCGGGATGGTGGACGTCGTCTGAGTCCTCACCTGCGCCAACGCCCCTTGCCTGTCCAGAGAGGCCGCGGCGAGCGGCAGGGCCACCTACGCCTGTTTCTGTGGATGTGTCTGTTTCATTCTCCTTCAGCTGTCTTGGTTGTGGCCTCTCGTTTCCCAAAAAAGAAAAGGAAATAAATATCCAAATTCATCTCTCACCAAGATGGAGTTTTGCTGCAAAGAAAAACGTGACTCTACGGGATCTGGGGGTCACGTCGCCTTGAGATGCGTGGAGAAGAACCGCATCAGGTACGCAGTTAACAAAACCGACCGCCTGCGGGGCAAAAGGGAGAAGTACAGGAATTTTTTTTTTTTTTTTTAAGACAGAAATCTTTCGGCATTGCTAACTTCAACATTAAGATTTTCAAAGTTGGTTTTGTTTTGTTTTTTTTTTTCCCTTATTTCAGGAGACATTTTGCATGAGGTATTTGAAATTCAGGAACATTTTGATTCTTCTTGAAGTGCAGGAAATAGACAGGATCCCTTAAAAAAAATAAGAGCCTCACCCTCAGAAACTCTTAGAAAATGGAATCCGGCAGACACTTCCCGTGATGGTCAGGAGAAAGATCCACACATCAAAGGTGGTACCTGAATATGCACCAATTAGCCCCAGAAAACAAAACCCGCGACCCCCACCCGCCCAGTAACACACAACTCAAAGGGAGTCAGAACTCCAGTGCAGTAAAGAAAGCTTAGGAAAAGGTTTAAGGTCTGAGGAGTCCATATATTCATTAAGAGCAAACCAGGCCTCAGAACCAAACGATCAGGCAGTTCGTCCTCGGGGCGTCCCATTCAGTGACAGGAAGCCGTGCCAGCTCAGGTGCGAGAGGGGAGGGAGCGGAGACTGCACCTCTCCTTTCTGGAGGGTGTGCAAATCTTTCCAATTCCTCGACACCTTGTTTGTGGCCTTCGAGGCCCAGCCATCAAGGCCCGCTCCCCGGGGGGGACCGACGGCATGTTCTGGGGATGAGACATGGTCCAGCTGTTGGCTCTGAGAGTCAGAACAGCCTACGAATGGGCAAGCACGTGGATTCTGATCGCTGCGATCCTGCCTCTGGGGCGTGGGCTGGGGCATCAGGGGAGGCGGAGCGCAGCAGGTGACTGTGGATTTGAAATCCAAGCGACATCCTATGAGAGAAAGTTCAGCACCAGCTAATCCTGCCGCCAGCTCCCAGCCCCCACCCCGGCGCACTCAGTGCCTTCAGGAGACAGCCTGCAGTCAGCCAGAGAAGCCATTTTGTATCCAGAGGTCTGGGAGAAAGCAGTGATGGGGTGGTGGGGGGGGGGTGAGGGCAAGAGAGAGGAAGTGCCAGAAAATTCCAAGGGCTTTGCATGTCCATCTAGGCCATGGTGGGCTCGGAGCTGCCCAGCCCTGAAGGCCCCAAGGAAGGGAGGGTACAGCGGGCACCCAGCCTGGACCAAGGAGCAGAGCCCTTGGGGACTATGCCTGCCACCTGCGCGTCCTTGGGCCCTGGTGCCTGATGCTTGGGGCGTGTGTAAGGTCCCGTGCACCTGAAAACCAGGTGGGGTAAGGAGCTCCCCTCCTCCACCCTGCGTGCTCCGATCAAGTCCTGGGGCAGGGAGGAGAGCGGTGAGATGGATGGCAGCTGCCGCCCGAACCAAACCACGAGGGCACTTTGCAGAGGGGAGACGCAAAAGCCACCAGGATACATGCCAGAGGTCACCTCAAGGGCACAAGGCACAAAAAAAGAAAGCGGAAGGAATCGGTTGAACAGTGAAAAGCCCCGCCGGAAAGCGTTCCTGATCGGTACCACCCTCCAATAGCTTATATCATTACATAGAGAAGTGGGAAAAAATACAGCAGCAACACAAATGGAATCCTGGCTTCCGAGACAGTGTGCAGACACTCCTGAGCTGCCGCCCCGCCTGCCTCCCCAAGGACAGTCCCTTAAAGGTTTGAGTGTTTTGCTTCACAGCAGAGAGTTCTTCAGTGTCTGAGAAGTTCCACCGTTCTGGGTCTTCTTGGATTTGCACTTGGTAAACTTGAAACGTTAGTAGTTCTGTTCGCACCCAAGAGGAATCGCTCGGGCAAAGTTGCTCTAGAATTAATTGCTGATGTACCTTCCATGAAACATGGATCGGAGGCTTTCAAGCATCGTCTACATCTCTTCGGAGTTTTGTTGAGAGGCCTCTAGTTTCATCTTTTTAGAGGGTGGCACTCCTTCCAGATCCTTGGGGAGGGAAGACAAAGGGAAGACAGGTTAATATGCCAGGAGAGCCAGTGAGGCCGGGTGTGAGGCCGAAGGTCAGCCCAGGAAGGAACCGAGGGCGGGCAGCTTTGTGATTCAGACCAGCAGTTCTGGACCCGAGGCCCAAGCATGGACTCCAGAGGGTTCGAGGACCTATGGAGACCCTCACGCCTGAACTCCTCCTGGAGCTAGGGAGCCCAGTGTCCCCTGGCCCCTGCCTGGCCCTGCCACATGCCAATGGCTGGTAACCCAGGAGCGTTTCCTACACTGCTGCCTGGGACTCCAGGCCCTTCCACTCACTCAGACTGGATCCGGAGTCCGTGTCATCAATCTTCCCATCTGTGATTAACTGCTAGGGTGATTATAGTGTCAAGTTCACCTTTCCAAGTTATTTTGTTGTCGTTGAGATGGAGTGTCGCTCAGTCACCCAAGCTGCAGTGCTGTGGCATGATACTGGCTCACTGTAACCTCCACCTATGGGTTCAAGTGACTTTCCTTCCTCAGCCTCCCAAGAAGTTGGGATTAGAAGTATGCACCACCACATCTGGCTAATGTTTTATATTTTTAATAGAGATGGGGTTTCACCATGTTGGCCAGACTGGTCTCAAGCGCCTGGCCTCAGCTGAGCTGCCCGCCTCGGCCTCCCAAAGTGCTGGGATTACAGGCGTGAGCCACCGTGCCGGCTTTTTCAACTTGTTTTTACGCTTTTTTAAAGAGACAGAGTCTTGCTTTGCTGCTCAGGCTGGGGTACAGTAGCCATCATAGCTGACTGCAGCTTCAACTTCCTGGGCTCAACAGATCCTCCCGCCTCTGCCTCCTGAGCTGCTGGGACTACACGCATGTGCCACCCTGCCCAGCTAATTTTTTCAAAAAGTTTTTTGTAAAGATGAAGTCTTGTTATGTTGCTCAGGCTGGTCTCAAACGCCTGGGCTCAAGCAATCTTCCTACCTCAGCCTCCCAAACTGCTGGGATTATAGGTGTGAGGCATGGTGCCTGGCAATCTCTCCAGTTTCTAAGGCTGTATCTCAAAGGCGCAGACCCACTCTGCCACACAGACCCCTGCTCCTCCAGGGCTGGGCACAATGCCTGGCCTGGACTCTCAGCATCTGCTGGGTATACACATGTGTGTGTGCGTGTTATTCTGGGGGAAAGGGTCTGTAGATGAATTCCCAAGAAACCCAGGACCCCAAGAAAGGTTTAACACTCACTCATCCATCACACATCGTCTTGGCATCTCAAACCTAACCGGTCACCTGAGACCAAACTCCTGGCTGCAGCCATACGAACTGGTGCTCCCCATAAGCCTGGGAGAAAGCCCCAGACCTGGACAGGCCCCTGAAGCCCCTCCCCACAGGCACTCCCCTGGCATCTGGCCTGGCTGATGTCGCAGCCTCCTTGTGGCCAATGGCATGGCCCCAGCAACCTTCCTCCGACAGAAACCACATGCAAAATACAGAGCACTCCACCACTTTGCTACCGACTTCTGAACAAACCCAGCTCCTTGCCAGGACGGAGAAGGCCCCAGTGATCAGCCTGGCCCACTTCTTCCCGCATCTGGCCGTGTCTTCCTTCCCCACCAGGGTCTCCCCTCCCTGGCCACCCCGGCCTCTCTTCTGTTCTTCAAGCTAGCTTCTGTCTTGAGGTCTGTGCACCTTGGTCTGCCCCTGCCTGGAGAGCCCACCGTCCCAGCCCTGTGCACTCCTTCATGTCGGCACTGCTGACGCCAGCTACAGTGCCCTCTACCCACGGCCTGTTCTGCTTTTTCTTTTTTTTTTTGAGGCGGAGTCTTGCTCTTGTCACCCAGGCTGAAGGGCAGTGGAGCAATCTTGGCTCACCACAACCTCCGCCTCCCGGGTTCAAACGATTCTGATTCAGCCTCTTGAGTAGCTGGGATTACAGGCGCCTGCCACCACGCCTGGGGAGTTTTTGTATTTTTAGTAGAGATGGGGTTTTTCCACGTTGGCCAGGCTGGTCTTGAACTCCTGACCTTATGATCTGACATCAGTACAGGCTTCAGCCACCGTGCCTGGACCCCGTTCTGCTTTTTCATGTCGCCCTGTTCCACTCTCTTACGGCACTTAGTGGGACTCTGTGACGTGCTTGTGTCTGCTTCTCCTGGCCCTACTGTCGGCCCCATCATGGCAGCAAGGGACTAGGTACAGCCCCTGCACAGTGGCTGCTCAGAGATAAATGTTGCAGGGGAGTAGGCCGTGCGATGGACTTGCAGATATAGTTATGTGAGCCCCTTCTGGGGACGCTGGGAGCAGGGACCACAGGGAGTCAGGAGGGCTGCCTGTCTGTACTCTCTCTCCTTTTCTATGTATGTATGTATGTATGTATGTATGTATGTATGTATGTAGAGACAGAGTCTTGCTCTGTTGCCAGGCTTGAATGCTGTGGCACAATCTCAGCTCACTGCAACCATCACCTCCTGGGTTCAAGTGATTTTCCTGCCTCAGCCTCCCGAGCAGCTGTAATTACAGGTGCACACCACCACATCCAGCTAACTTTTGTATTTTTAGTAGAGACAGGGTTTCACTATGTTGGCCAGGATGGTCTCGATCTCCTGACCTTGTGACCTAACCATCTGGGCCTCCCAAAGTATTGGGATTACAGGCGTGAGCCACCACACCCGGACCTGTATTTATTTTTGAAACAGGGTCTTACTCTGTCACCCAGGCTGGAGTGCAGTGGTATGATCATAGCTCACTGCAGCCTTAACTTTCAGGCTCAAGCGATCCTCCCACCTCAGCTTCCAGAGTAGCTGGGACTATCGGCGTGTACCACCACACCTGGCTAATTTTCTTTCTTTTTTTGGAGAGACGGGGGACTTGCTATGTTGCCCAGGCTGGCCTCAAACTCTTGGCCTCAACTGATCCACCTGCCTCAGCCTCCCAAAGTGCCAGGCTTACAAATGCGAGCCACTGCCCCTGGCCAAAAATGTATTGCCTGAAATGTCAGGCTGTCTGCTTTACTGGAATACATCTTCCATCTCACTCACACACCTAGCTCCACAGGACAGTATGTGTGTCTGTGAAAATGATGGAAGAGGCCCAATTTCAGGTCTGGGTCTCCGGGAAGCAAGAGTAGGGGTGGTGGGGGTAATGTGAGATTGGGGGACTCCTGGCATTTCCAGGCACTGTGGGGGAACACTGGGTCAAAGTTTCAAGCTGAGCTTTTCTCCACTGAGCTCAAGAGGCCCGGAGTCCCAGCTGACAACATTGGTCTTCCTATAAATCACCAGGCTTTCGCTTCTACTGTTTTTAACCAGATGGACTCACGCTAGGCCTGCAGGTCTGCAGCTTGCTTTTCTCACCGCACACGGCAAGAACGTTTACCATAACCTGGAAGGCCCGACCATGCTCTTCTAAACAGCTGCACCCTAGCTTGTCTCATACGAGACCCCAGATTTCTTTTTTTTCCTTTTGAGACGAAGTTGCGCTCTTCTTGCTCAGGCTGGAGTGCCGTGATGCGATCTTGGCTCACTGCAACCTCCGCTGCCTGGGTTCAAGCCATTCTTCTGCCTCAGCCTCCCGAGTGGCTGGGATGACAGGTGTGCTACACCCAGCTAATTCTGTATTTTTAGTACAGGTGGGGATTCTCCACGTGGGTGAGGTTGGTCTCGAACTCCCAACCTCAGGTGATCCACCTGCCTCAGCCTCCCAAAGTGCTGGCATAATAGGCGGGAGCCACCGTGCCCGGCGACCCCAGATTCCTCTAAGCAACTCCTTTGTACTAAGGCATGTGGAGAGGGTTCCACAGGGTGAATTCTTCGAAAGGGAGCTGCCGATCAAAGGGTTTAAAGATTCTGAAGTGGCCGGGCATGGTGGCTACGCCTGTAATCCCAACACTTTGGGAGGCTGAGGTGGGTGGATTATTTGAGGTCAGAATTTGACAGCAGCCTGGCCACCATGGTGAAACCCATCTCTACTAAGAATGCAAAAATCAGCCAGGCATAGGGGTAGGCACCTGTAATCCCAGCTACTTGGGAGGCTGAGGCAGGAGAATCACTTGAACCCAGGAGTTGGAGGTGGAGGTGAACTAAGATCATGCTACTGCACTCCAGCCTGGGTGACAGAGTGAGACTCTGTCTCAAAAAAAACAGTCTAGAGGATTTTTTTGTTTTGTTTTTTTTGAGACAGAGTGTCGCTCTGTTATCCCAGCTGGGGCGCAGTGGCACAATCTCGGCTCACTGTAACCTCCGCCTCCCAGGTTCAAGTGATTCTCCTGCCTCAGCCTCCTGAGTAGCTGGGACTACAGGCACATACCACCACGCCTGGCTAATTTTGTATTTTTAATAGAGACAGGGTTTCACCATGTTGGCCAGCCTGGTCTCAAACTCCTGACTTCAGGTGATCCGCCCGCCTTGGCCTCCCAAAGTGCTAGAATTACAGTCGTGAGCCCCCATGCCTGGCTGAGTCTAGAGGATTTACAGTGAAAAATCCTAATGGTGGTTGTGGCCAACCACGCTCTGGTATCTTCCACGTCCGCTGCACGCTAAGTGTGTACCCATGTTCTCCCATCGAATCCTCACAGTGCCCCCAGGACAGTTCTGTGATCCCATTTTGGGAGCTGGGATTCAAACTGGGGCCTGACTCTGGGAGGCTGGCTCTTTACCACCAGGCCCACTGCACCTACGCCGACTCATTCAGACCAGATGCCAGCACAGTTCTGACCTGGGGAGGGGCCCGTGCCGTGCCAGTGGGGTCAGCGGCACCATTCCACAGGATGCCCCCCACTTAGGTTTCCCAAATCTTGTCTTCTCAGCTCTAAAGCTCGCCGATTTGGGGGTCAGTGAGATGAGGCAATGCTTGTGAGCCCGAACAGACAAAACGCAGAAGCTGAGGCTGGGTACGAGGTCCTTCCTCCTCCTCCGACCCAGAGGCTCCTTGAGGGCAGAGGCCACAAGCCTCATTATTCCTTGGCCCCAGAGCCCAGGGCAGGGCACAGGACCGTGTTCATGGACATCGCCCAGTGGACAAATGACAGTTTCAACAGTCCAGCGAAAAAAACAACAAAACAACAAAACACAACAACGGAATGCCTTTCAACGTACCCCCAACAACCCAATGGGCTCACGGCCGATCTGGCTGCCCCTCTGAGACCTCGAGCGAGGTACCTGAGAGATTGCAGACGTCTCTGCGGCCAGACCCGTGTCTCCAGACTGCTGCCGGTCTACTTTCTCTGAGCTGTTCATCGAATGTTCCATCGAGGACTGTGAGTGCTGCTCATCAGAAGCATCTGCGGGAAGAGCAAGACGACAGGAGCGGTTTTCAAACACGTCAGAGGCGGGGCCAGACAGGCCCCATACTAAAAATACCTTGAACTTGGTAGTTTCGGGGCCCGTGTTCTTTGAAGGCTACAATGAGCGGGGGGGCCTGGGGAGTCTCTTGCTGATTTTTCAGTGGCGCTGTTTCCAGCAGCCAGGCCACACACAGGCCCTGGGACCTGCAACCCTCTCTTGCACACTTAGCTGCCAGGGGCCCTGGGAGGCGAACGGAGGAGGCCGCAGTCTCCGTGCTGCGTGCACCCAGCACCCCCTGGCGGCCACAGTGCGCAACAACCATCATGGCTGTCAATTCCTGTCTCCCGAAGCCAAGGTGACTTCGTCCTCCTCCTTTAAAGAGCCGGCCTTCTCCTCCTGGGGAGTATCAGAGGTAACTGACCTTTTGTAAACATAGCTCTTAATAATATAGGTATTTTGTCGATTGCCAGAGTAATGACTGATCATTGCAGGAAACAGAAAAGTACAGGAAAAAAAAAGTGAAAAATCACCTGTCACCACCCAGGGACCACCCCACTAGCTTTAGAGGATTTATTCCCATCTTTGCATTTTTTTTCTCCCTACATGCATACAATTTTTCTCCTCTTCCCAAATGAGGATCACATGGTATTTCAGAGGAGTTTTTCGTGTCTTTAAAGATTCTTGAAATATCAGAGCTTACAAGATGGCTGCATACCATTCCATCAGGCAATTGCCTGTTGAATGAACCGTTATTCGGGTGATTCCTGATGCCTCAATCTTCCTGCTGCTCCACCCCACGTTTCTTCAGCAGAAGGAAGGGGCAGGCTGGGGGTGGGCAGGGGGTAGGTGCAGCTTGGGAGGAGGCAGTGGTTTTTCCTAAAGCTTACTGGGCACGGGGCCAGACACTTGTGAAGCGGGCAGCAAAAATCCTACCCAAGGCACTGACACCACGTTACCCTGATGTTAAAAAGCACACTAAACTGGTCGGGTACAGTGGCTCGCTCACTCCTGTAATCTAGCACTTTGGGAGGCTGAGGTGGGCGGATTGTGAGGTCAAGAGATTGAGACCACCCTGGCCAACATGGTGAAACGCTGTCTCTACTAAAAATACAAAAATTAGCCGGGCGTGGTGGTGCGCACCTGTAGTCCCAGCTACTCGGGAGGCTGAGGCAGGAGAAATGCCTGAACCCAGGAGGCGGAGGTTGCCGTGAGCCAGGATTGCGCCACTGTACTCCAGCCTGGTAATTGGGCAAGACTCCATCTCAGGAAAAAAAAAAAAAAAGCCCACTAAGCTAATCCTAAAGATCTGAAAAATGCCTGTGTAACCAAGACTTCCTTGCTGGGGTTTCTGAGGCAGAGGAATAACAAAGAGGAAACTAACCCACACTGAAGTTTAAAAGCAAGCAGGCAAGATGAGAACAAGGGGAAAATGTGCAGGGCCTGGGACGGGCCAGGGCACAGAGGGCAGGGAGCAGAATCGCAAGGCCCTCCTTTCCAGCAAGGCTGAGCAGGGTGACACTACCACTTCTCAGACTAGGAGCTCTGGCCGGGCATGGTGGCTCACACCCGAAAACTCAGCACTTAGGAAGGCCAAGGCAGGCAGATCACTTGAGGTCAGGAGTTCATGACCAGCCTGGCAAACATGGTGAAAACCCGTCTCTACTAAAAATACAATAATTAGACAGGCGTGGTGGTGCTTGCCTGTAATCCCAGTTATTCAGAGGCTGAGGCAGGAGAATCATTTGAACCCGAGAGGTGGAGGTTGCAGTGAGCTGAGATTGTGCCAGTGCACTACAGCCTGGGCAACAGAGTAAGACTCTGTCTCAAAACCAAAACCAAAACCAAAAACAGTCCGGGCATGGTAGCTCACACTTGTAATCCCAGCACTTTGGGAAGGCAAGGTGAGTGGATCACCTGAGGTCAGGAGTTTGAGAAAATCCTGGCCAACATGGCCAAACCTCGTCTCTACTAAAAAATTACAAAAATGAGCCAGGCATGGTGGTGTGCACCTATAGTCCCAGCTACTCAGGAAGCTGAGGAAGGAGAATCGCATGAACCCAGGAGGCGGAGGTTGCAGTGAGATGAGATCGTGCCACTGAACTCCAGCCTGGGCGACACAGCGAGACTCTCTCAAAAAAGCCAAAACCGAAACAACAACAAAAATGAAAACATCATGCTGAGTGAGAGGTCAGACACAAAAGGCCACAGAGTATATGATTCCATTTATATGAAAAGTCCACACGCCTCTAATCCCAGCACTTTGGGAGGCTGAGGGGGGCAGATCACAAAGTCAACAGATCGAGACCATTCTGGCCAACATGGTGAAACCCTGTTTCTACTAAAAATACAAAAATTAGCTGGGCGTGGTGGTGCGCGCCTGTAGTCCCAGCAACTTGGGAGGCTCAGGCAGGTGAATTGCTTGAACCTGGGAGTCAGAGACTGCAGTGAGCCGAGATTGTACCACTGCACTCCAGCCTGGCAACAGAGTGAGATTCGGTCTAAAAAAAAAAAAAGTCCAGAATAGGCAAATCCATGAAGACAGAAAGTTTACTGGTTGCCCAGAGTGGGGACCCAGTGTTGCTGGGGAAGGAAGAAGTGAAGAATGAATGCTGGTGGCTGCAAGGTTTCTTTTTGGGGTGATTAAAATGTTCTGGAACCAGACCGAAGTGGTGGTCGCACAGCCTTGTGAGTGTACTCTCAGCGAATTATTCATTTACCATGGTTAATTTCATGTAAATTTCATCTTAATTAAAAAAAAAACCCAAAAAACAAAAAAACTGGCCAGGTGTAATAGCTCACACCTGTAATACCAACACTTTGAAGGCCAAGGTGGAAAGATCACTTGAACTCAACAGTTTGTGACCAGCCTGGGAAAGAGAGTGAAATCCCATTTCTAGTTTGTTTATTTATTTTTTTTAAAGAGAGGAGTCAGGTCAGGAACAGTGGCTGATGCCTGTAATCCCAGCACTTTGGGAGACCAAGGTGGGTGAATCGCAAAGTCAGAAGTTCGAGGCTAGTCTGACAAACATGGTGAAACCCATCTCTACTAAAAATACAAAAATTATTTGGGTGTGGTGACACACGCCTGTTGTAATCCCAGCTACTCAGGAGGTTGAGGCAGGAGAATGGCTTGAACCTGAGAGGCGGAGGTTGCAGTGAGCTGAGATCGTGCCATTGCACTCCAGCCTGTGCTACAGAGCGAGACTCTGTCTTGGGAAAAAGAGAGAGAGAGAGAGAGAGAGAGAGAGAGAGGGGCCAGGTGTGGTGGCTTATGCCTGTAATCCCAGCACTTTGACAGAACAAGGCAGGCAGATCACTTGAGGTCAGGAGTTCGAGACCAGCCTGGCCAATAAAACCCCATCTCTACTAAAAACACAAAAATTCGCCAGGCATGGTGGCGGGTGCCTGTAATCTCAGCTACTCAGGTGGCTGAAGCAGGAGAATCATGTGAACCCAGGAGGCAGAGGCTGCACTGAGCTAAAAATCGCCACTGCACTCTAGCCTGGGTATCAGAGTGAGACTTCATCTCAAAAAAAAAAAAAAAAAAAAAAGAAAAGAAAAAAAAGAAATCATATTAATGTTATATTCTCTTTCATAATACATGTTTGCTTTAACATAAACATTTCAAGTTCTTACTGACCTAGAAAAGTTGCCCATCTGTGGCTTTGCGTCTCTCACCACAGCCCCTTTTCTGTCTGGCACAGCAGGCTCTGCAGAGTGGCGGGGCAGGTGGCGGCCCCAGATGAGGCTTAGAAATCACAAAGGTGCCCAGTCACCCGGAGACTCACACTGACTCATGCTGGGAGAGAGGTGCCCGGCAGAGCCTCCCCTGAGAGCCAGGCCCCGGAGCTTGGTGGAAACTGGCCCTGGAACCCACAGAGCATTCAAGGGCTCAGGGCAGCAGCCACTCTCTGAGCACCGCAGTACTGGAGCTCACCCAGGGGAAATTCTTTTCCGGGGGCCTAAATTTAGTCCAGGGAGCTTGGACAGGAATTATGTCATTCCCTGAACTCATACAGCAGTAAACAAGTTCAAAGCAAGGTCAACAGCTGGTGACCGACCTGGCCCGTCCCAGCAGGCAGTGCGCACCCACCTGGGAAGGCCACGTGGGTCTGTCCCTGTGCCCTTCCCACGGGCGGCTCAGGCAGCGGGCAGGTGGGTCCTGGCTGAGCAGTGCAGGGCAGCCTTACAGGCCCAGGGGCCTGGGGTGGCCAGAGAGGACCCTGGTATGGCCCCCACCTGGGTCCCGCCAATTTAGCGTCTGGTGGTGGCGGCGAGAAAGCAGCAACTAACTGGACGTGCGAACTCAAAACTGAATTCCTGCTGCGGAGCTCCAATCGGTCTTCCAGAGCAAAGGAGCCGCAGCTGCCAAACAGGAGAAACAAGGCCACGGCCCAAAAGAAACCAGGACGGGAAAGCGGCAGAAACGCGGCTGCAGACGAAGCCCACGTCTGTCCTCGGCACCCCTGCAATCGCTCCCCTGACGGAAGGGCAGACGAGGCAACCTGGAGGCTCCCAGATCCTCCTCCTAAGCTCTAGCTCCGGGCTGAGCACTTTGCTGGCATTCTCACCCCCTTCACTCCCGGCAAGGGAGGCAGCTTCTATTCATCCCATTTTATTTTCTTTTGAGACAGTGTCTCACTCTGTCGCCCAGGCTGGAGTACGGTGGCACAATCATGGCTCACTGAAGCCTCCACCCTCCAGGCTCAAGCGAACCTCCCACCTTAGCCTCCTGACCCTGGTCGTCCCATTTTACAAACAAGGAAGTAGGAGGGTGTGCGGAGGTGATGTTGCCTGCCCAAGGCCTCACAGCTGGTGAGTGCCCACCAGGATGTGACCACAGCCCCCATCCCACCCCCTCTGCCTTCTACCTGCAGAACCATCTGCCAGGGAAGCCTGGTGGGCAATGCTGAGATCGAGGGGGCCAGGAGAGGGGATGAGGGGGGATGGCACATACTGTACCTGGCGAAGCTTATGGCAAAGGCACTAGGGCACTAGCCCCCACCCTGGGGACATTGGTTAACAAATGGAAACATTTTGGTGGAAACTGCTCAATGTTCCACGGTGTACCGGGTGGCCCTCTCAATAAAGAATGATCCGAGACTGGACGCAATGGCTCACGCCTGTAATGCCAGCACTTTGGGAGGCTGAGGTGGGTGGATCACCGGAGGTCAGGAGTTCGAGACCAGCCTGGGCAACATGGAGCCAGGTATGGTGGTACGTGTCTGTAGTGCCAACTACTCAGGAGGCTGAGGCAGGAGAATCATTTGAACCTGGGAGGTGGAAGTTGCAATGAGCCCAGATCGCACCACTATACCACTCCTGGCGAGGCGACAGAGTGAGACTCTGTCTCAAAAACACAATAATAAAAAAAAAAAAATGATCCGGCCCCAAATGCCAGGGATGCCGAGCCTGGGAACCCCTGCGCCAGTGGTGTCTTTCTACCCACGACTTCTCGGGAGGAAAGTTAGGCAGAACCTATGCCATTCTGAGTGTGTGCAGCCTCTGATCAAACAGTTTCACTTCCAGAGACGCAGCCTGCAGAGCCACCTGCACCTGGGCAAAGATGCAGAGAGACGAGGGTACCAGACGCCCTGCATGTACAAAACGGAAGACAGGAACACCTAAGCGACCATCACTATGGGGCTGTTCAAATAAATGACGGCACAGTCACAGACCTGAACAGGAACTATTACAGCTGATAGGAGAATGGCATGAACCTGCAATCTCCGCCTACCAGGTTCAGGCAATTCTCCTGTCTCAGCCTCCCAAGTAGCTGGGATTATAGGCACGTACCACCATGCCGAGATATGTTTTTGTATTTTTACAAAATGGCCAGGCTGGTCTCAAACTCCTATCCCCAGGTGATCTGTCTGCCTCGGCCTCCCAAAGTGCTGGGATTACAGGTGTGAGCCACCTCACCTGATCTCTCCAGCATACTTGAAGAGCCACATGCTCATCCCATTGAGCTACGGAGGCTTTCCAAATTCCTGTGTTTCCAGCTTTCTTTCCCACACTCTGTTTTGAGCGCTGTGCTCCTGCCACACCACACTTTCTTCCTTTCTTGATGGGGTCTTGCTCTGTCATCTAGGCTGGAGTGCGGAGGCACAATCATGCTCACTGCAACCTCCACCTCCCAGGCTCAAGCGATCCTCCCACCTTAGCTGAGCAGCTGGGACTACAGGAGCATGCCCTCAAGCCCCACTAACTTTTGTGCTTCTTGTAGAGATGGGATTTTGCCATGTTGCCCAGACTGATCTTGAACTCCTGAGCTCAAGTGATCCTCTTGCCTCTGCCTCCCAAGTAGCTGGGACCATAGGCATGCAGCATCACACCCAGATAATTTTCAAATTTTTTGTAGAGAAAAGGTTTCACCTTGCTGCTCAGGCTGGTCTTGAAATCCTGAGCTCAAGCGATTCACCCACCTCGGCCTCCCAAAGTGTTGGAATTACAGGATGAGCCACTATGCCCAGCCAGCCTGCCTCCTTTCTAATACCAGGTCAAGACATCAGCTCCTCCAGAAAGCCCAAATCCCTTTTTCACTGCGTCCATCACAGTAGTGACTATGAACTCAAAAGCCGCATCAGGAACCAGGCAGTACCACAAATGAGGCAAGTGGGCTGTTTGATTCAGACATAGATAAGCTTCACAGATAAAAGGTTAATAAATAATCTCTTCAAATATGCACTTTCCCACTTTTCTTAAAAAAAAAAAAATAGCCTTCTCCAGATTTTTTCTTTTCTACTTTCCACCTCCATTTTTGATAGAGAAATAGCTTCAAGAAACACCTTGGTTGGGTTAGTGGCTCACATCTGTAAGTGCTCACAGCGCTTGGGAGGTCAAAGCGGGAGGAACACTGAAGCCCAGAAGTTCCAGATCGGCCTGAGCAACATAGCAAGACCCCATCTGTATAAAAAACTACAAAAATTACCAGGGCATGGTGGTACACGTCTACGGTACCAGCTACTTGGGAGGCTGAGGCAGAAGGATCACCTGAGCCCAGCAGTTCAAGGCTACAGTGAGCTGAGATTGTATCACTGCACTCCAGTCTGGGTGACAGAGCGAGATCCCATTTCAAACAAACAAAAAACAAGAAATAGGTCAGGTGTGGTGGCTCGTGCCTGTAACCTCAACACTTTGGGAGGCTGAGGCCAGCAGATCTTAAGGTCAGGACTAACATGGTGAAACCCCATCTCTACTAAAATACAAAAAATTAGCCAGGCGTGGTGGCATGCGCTTGTAGTCCCAGCTACTCAGGAGGCTGAGGTAGGAGAACTGCTTGAACCTGGGAGGGGGAGGTTGCCGTGAGCCGAGATCACGCCACTGTACTCCATCTAGCCTGGGCAACAGAGCAAGACTCCATCTCAAAAAAACAAACAAACGAAAAAACCACACACACACACACACACACACACACACACACACACACACCAAGAAATATCTTAATTTCCCTTTTAAAATCTACAATAAGAAAAACAACAGCGGCCACACGTTAATACAGGTCTAGTGCCCTTAGGTCTTGGTTTGGAGTGACAGGAAGGAAGGGTCTCTTCGGCTTTAGCTGGTAACTGCCCCAGGGAAAAGCAGCCCTGGTCTCATCAAAGCTGATTTTTCAAAAGAAGCTAGAAATCAATCCCATTTTAAGCTCAATTTTTAAATTTTGACATCACATTCAAATATAAAAAATGATACTGCCGGGTTCTGTATGGCCAGACCCTCACGACACGTGCCGGATGGAGTCTGCAGCTCTGCAGTGAATCCTGGGTTCCAGTGTCTGTCCTCCCTGCTGACTTCCGAGTTCTTTGGGGGCAGAAGCAGAGTGCAGCTGTGACTGGGGCCCCAGCACCAGCCCAGAGCCTCCGTGCACAGGGGCGCGTAGCTCTGCAGCGGGGGATGGCCTTTCTCCTAGAACCACACTGGCTGCTCCCAAGACACACATGCCTCGAGCCCTGGGGTCGTCTCACCTGCAGGTTGGCCACATTCGCCACTCCATGCTCCATGCTCGACAGCTCCTCATGGGTGTCCAAGGCACTCCAGACCTGGCCTGCCCTCCCCAGATCCGCTCAGCCACTGCTTCTCTCTCCAGGTGCCCAGGGTCATCCTCACCCCCATGTATTGCCTGACACAGGCTCTCACCTCACCTTCAAAATGTATCTCCATGTGAAACCATCCGCAATGTCGCTCATTTTCTTAGATGCAATAACGGTGTTTGTAATTCCGTAAGAATGTCTTTTTTTTTTTTTTTTAGGAAGGTCTCACCCTGTGACCCAGGCTGGAGTGGTGTGATCACGGCTCCCTGCAGCCTTGACCTCCCAGGCTCAGTCAATCCTACTTCAGCCTGGGACTACAGCTGCGAGCCACCATACCTGGCTCATTTTTGTATTTTTTTGTATAGATGAGTTTTCATCTTCTTGCCTGGGGTAGTCTCAAACTCCTAGGCTCAAAAGATCCTCCTGCCTTCGCCTCCCAAAGTGCTAAGATTATAAGCATAAGCTACGGTGCCCAGCCCAGAATGTCTTTATTTTTAAAAGATATGTGCTGCCATGTTTAGGGATGAAATGCCCTGTGATCTGTAACTTACTTTCAGATGGTCCCAGAAAAAAATACAGACCAAGCAAAGAAACCCCAACAGCCAACAACTGCCAAGTTCAGCAGGTGGACATCGAGGACGGTATTATGCTGTGCTTTCAACTTCTCTGCAGAGACTCAAAATAAACGCACACATATATATTTTTGTACACAGTCACACACACACTCTCACAATCACTCCACCATCTGTTCTTTTTTTTTGAAAGAAAGTCCCACTCTGTCGCCCAGGCTGGAGTGCAGTGGTGCAATCACGGCTCATCGCAGCCTCCACCTCCTGGGCTTAAGGGTTACTCTGCCTCAGCCTCCTAAGCAGCTGAGACCACACGTACATGCCACCATGCCCAGCTCATTTCTGAAATTTTTTTGTAGAGACAGGGCCTCGCTATGCTGCCCAGGCTGGCCTCAAACTCTTGGCCTCCAGTGATACTCCTGCTTCAGCCTCCCAAAGCATTAGGATTACAGGTGTAAGCCACCATTACTGGCCAATGGTTTAATTTTTATTTATTTACTTGTTTTTGAGACAGGGTCTTATTGTCACCCAGGCTGGAGTGCAGAAGCGTGATCACGGCTCACTGTAGCCTTGACCTCCTGTGCTCGTGATCCTCCTACCTCGGCCTCCTCAGTAGCTGGGGTCACAGGTGTGTGCCACCACACTTGGCTAACTTTTTTTTTTTTTTTTAAGACCTACCATGTTGCCCAGGCTGGTCTTGAACTCCTGGGCTCAAGCAATCCTAAAGTGCAGGGATTACAGGCATGAGCCACTGCACCTGGCCTAGTGTGTGTGTGTGCACGCACGCGCGCGCAATATGGCTGTTTATTCACCTGGGTGCCGGTGGGCTAAGGCTGAAAAGGGCGTTAGCCTGGACTAATTTTTTTTTTGAGATGGAGTCCTGCTCTGCTGCCCAGGCTGGAGTGCAATGGCATGATCCTGGCTCACTGCAACTTCTGCCTCCCAGGGTCAAGCAATGCTCCTGTCTCAGCTTCCCGAGTAGCTGGGATTACAGGCACATGCCACCACGCCCGGCTAATTTTTTGTATTTTTAGTAGAGACGGGGTTTCACTGTATTCTCCAGGCTAGTCTCGAACTCCTGAGCTCAGGCAATCCACCTGCCTCGGCCTCCCAAAGTACAAGGATTACAGGTGTGAGCCACTGTGCCTGACCCTTTCTGATTTTTTTAATTGCCCCACAAGACATGGTCTTTACATGGTACAGGACATGTATTCCAGGTGTCACTTGTCTTCATTGTATCTTTGCTGGGGCTGGCACATGGCAGGGCCTCCTTGAACACCTAGCCACAGAATGCCTGAAGGCGGTTACAGGGAGGCTGTCAGAGCCCCGCCCCCCGGAGGCCACGTACCTTCAGCTCCGGGGTGCTCCTTCCCATCAGCCTGAGCCTCGTCCGCCTTGGCCTCGGTGCTATCACTGGGCACAGCTGAGTTGGGCTCTGGAGCGGGGCTGGAGTTGCTGCTGTTCTCCTGTTTGATGGGGGAGGCATCTGCGATGGAGCTCTGGTTGCTGTTATCATCTGTCGGGGGTGGGAACAGAACCACAGGATGAAATCCCACAGCTGCCAAGGACAGGCGGGTTGAGGGGCTCTGCTTCCCTGTGCCTCAATGCCCAGAGCCCCACGGCGGCTCTCCCGGGAGGAATCTGGTTATCCTTTTTTTTTTTTGAGATGGATCTTGCTCTGTCACCCAGGCTGGAGTGCAGTGGCTCAATCTTGGCTCACTACAACCTCTGACTCCTGGGTTCAAGTGATTCTCTGGCCCCAGCCTCCCAAGTAGCTGGGAGTACAGGCACTCACCAACACATCTGGCTAATTTTGTATTTTTAATAGAGATGGGGTTTTACCATTTTGGCCAGGCTGGCCTCGAACTTCTGACCTCAGGTAATCTGCCCACCTTGGTCTGCAAAAGTGCTGGAACTATAGCCGTGAGCCACCTCATCTGGCCATCCAGTAAGGGTCTGGATACTCCTCCTCCTGGGACCCCTGAGAGGATCCCTTCGGCCTCCTACCCCCTCCAAGCACCACAGCTGTCCCATGTGTCCAGGGGGGCAAAGAATTCTGGCGCTGGCCTGACCTTCCCCACACTGAGCCAACTGTACCCTGTGTCTGGAGGTAGCCAGCTGGGGATGGTGGCCTAACATATTTAAAACCTTGGGGGGACATTTGAGGCCTCATTCTGGGTGTAGAAACCGGATGCCTTGTGTATCTGGCAGGGAAGCAATACAGAAGACACGGCATGGTCCGTGAGGCGTCATTGCCAAGACGTTCTGAATGAACCCATCCAGGCTGGAGCCGAGTTCCACTTGATAGGAAATAAAAGGGAGAGAGAGGCAGCCGGGGTGGCACATTCCACGGGACATGTGGCCCCCTCCCTTAAAGTCGGTATCATTTTTATTAAAAAATAAGAAGAGGAGGGGAGATGGCTGTAGAAGAAAGAAAGCTAAGAGACTCAACTAAATATGATATATGGAAATTATATGGATCCTGTTTCAAACGTGCCAGCTTTAACACTTTGGAACTGGAGAATCTGAATATGGTCTGGATTTTAAAAGCTATTAAGGAACTGTTGTTAATTTTGTTAGAAGTGATCGTGGGGCAGTGCGTGTACAGAAATGTCATGTTTTAAGCAATGTATGCTGTGATTTAGGTGCAGACTTGAATGTCATGAGGCAGGGAAATTTACCAGAAAATGCTTCCGTGCAAGCTACATGCTACTGCCAGGATGCCTTGAACTTTTACTTTTTTTTTTGAGACAGAGTCTTGCTCTGTCACCCAGACTGGAGTGCACTGGCACAATCTGGGCTCACTGCAACCTCTGCCTCCCGGGTTCAAGTAATTTTCATGCCTCAGCCTTCCAGGTAGCTGGGATTACAGGCACACATCACCATGCCCGGCTAATTTTTGTTATTTTATTATTTTTTGGTAGAGACAAGATTTTGCTATGTTGACCAGGCTGCTCTTGAACTCCTGACCTCAGGTGATCTGCCTGCCCTGACCTCCCAAAGTGCTGAGACTATAGGCATGAGCCAGCATGCCCAGCCATTTATGTACTTTTTATTTTAGAGACAGGGTCTGGCTCTGTTGCCCACGCTGGAGTACAGCAGCTCAGCGCAGCCTCGAACTCTCAGGTTCAAGACATCCTCCTGCCTCTGCCTCCTGAGTAGCTGGGGCCAAAGGCATGTGCCGCTGTCTCTGGCTAATTTTTAAATTTTTTGTAGAGATGGGGTCTCACTATGTTGCCAGGCTGGTCTTGGACCCCTGGGCTCAAGTGATCCTCCTGTCTTGGCCTCCCAGAGCACTGAGATCACAGGCCTGAGCCGCTATGCCAGACCTAGGAGAGTCATTTCAAACAGCAGAGACCCAAGGGGAGGTTTCAAAGCCAACGCAATAGGAAGCAGCCTTTCTGGGCCATGCTGCACCTGGGGCGACGACCACTTTTGTAAGAATGAGACAGAGACAGAGACACCCCAACAGACTCGGGTGCCTGCCACGTGCGAGGCACTGGGCAAAAGCATTTGTGGTCACCTTGTTTAATCCTCCCAACAACCCACTAGAGAGGCGCTGTTACCGCCTTCACTTTCCAGAGGGGGAAACTGAGGCTGGGAGCAGGAGAGCCACTAGCCAGACCCATCTGCTCATCTCCCAGTCCCATGCCCCTCCTCTACCTCAACCTGCCAAGGAGGGCCAGGCAGTCCGGCAGCCCCATCCAGGTAACCTGGACCTGAGTTTAACTGGACTCTGGGGTGGGCGTTATACAAAAGCATCCTCTTGTGAATTCTAGAACTCAAAAAAGATGTGTGCTCCCCTATTTCTCCTCCGAGAAAATCTGAACTACCTTCCTATGGCCAGCGCTCGAGCAAGATGCTGGCCCCATAGCCTCCTGAGGTTGTGTTAATTAATGACAATAAGCACTAATGTTTAACGTCTGGGCCTAGGCTGGTAACGGCGTGACCCCGATACTTGGGTTAACTCCAGCTGAGTCTTGTGGACTAAAGGGCCCAGGGCACCACCCTCTCCCTTCATCTCCTGCTGTACACCTCCTCCCACTTGAAGCCTTCCAGAAAACTCAGCCGGCCCACACCTTTCCTTGACCTTCCCAGTCACACGCTCTGCTGTCTGACCTGTTTTTGGCTGCACATGCACTAAAATGGAAATTAGAAAGTGGACAGGGCTCCCGTGTTGGGGACCTGGTTTGTTCAGCATTCTAGATTTTTCTGGAGAGTTTGTCCAGGCCACAAATCTGGATTTTTTTTTTTGAGACACATCCTTGCTCTCTCGCCCAGGCTGGAGTGCAGTGGCGCGATCTCGGCTCACTGCAACCTCCTCCTCTCAGGTTCAAGCAATTCTCCTGCCTCAGCCTCCTGAGTAGCTAGGATTACAGGCGCCCGCCACCATGCCCGGCTAATTTTTGTATTTTTAGTAGAAACAGGGTTTCACCACGTTGGCCAGGCTGGTCTTGAACTCTTGACCTCGTGATTCACCTGCCTTGATCTCCCAAAATGCTGGGATTACAGGTGTGAGCCACCTCGCCCGGCCAATATATCTCTGTTTTAAGAGATAGGGTCTTGCTCTGTTGCCCAGACTGCAAGGCAGTGGTGCAATTACTGTTCACTGCAGCCTCCAACTCCCGGGTTCAAGCAATCCTCCCACCTCAGCCTTCAGAATAGCTGTGACTATAGGTGCGCATCACCGCACCCAGCTAACTTAAACGTATTTTTTTTTTTTTTTTTTTGTAGAAACGAGATCTCCCTATGTTGCCCAGGTTGGTCTCAAACTCCAGGGCTCAAAAGATCCTCCTAACTCAGCCTCCCAAAGTGCTGGGATTACAGGCATGAGCCACCACCACTGTGCTTTTCTAAAGCCTGTTCAGACACCTGTCAGCCCTCCTGCCATTGGAACTGGTGACTGTTTTCCAGACAGGTGGATTTGGCACGTGGGGACGTTTGCTGCTCTTCCTTCCCCAGAACAAGACAGCACTGGGTCTGAGGAGATCAGAAACGCCAGCAAACCAGTATTCCTGCCCAGTTCCTTCTTTAGTTATTTATCTACTACCCCCTGGCTGCACCAAAGGTTTCAATGGTCAAAAGTACAAAGACATTGAAGCTTTGGGGACGGGTGCGGTGGCTCCCACCTATAATCCTAGCACTTTGGGAGGCTGAGGTGGGCGGATTGCCTGAGCTCAGGAGTTGGGAGACCAGCCTGGCGCAACACGGTGAAACTTCGTTTCTACTAAAGTACAAAAAAAACCAGCCGGGCGTGGTAGCACAGGCCTGTTTACCCGGCTACTTAGGAGGCTGAGGCAGAAGAATCGCTTGAACTCAGAAGGCAGAGGTTGCAGTCAGCTGAGATCACACCACTGCGCTCCAGCCTGGGAGACAGGAGTCAGACCCTGCCTCAGAAAAAAAAAAAAAAATGACGTTTAGGTTTGAATCTCGGAGGGCATTTTCTTTTGACGGATGGAGACAACCAGGAGGGACCCTCGGGGGACACTGGGGACTGGCTCGGAACATTCTGTGTTCTGACTGGGTGGTTACATGGGTGTGTGCAGTTTGGGAACATTTCATGGAGCCTTACACGTATCATTCACACCTTTCCTCTCAGATAAAAAGGTCAAAACAGAAACACACCAGCAACAGGAAACACTGGCAGAAGCGCCAGCCTGGATCTGGTGGGCGAACCTACGTTACAACTTGTGTGGCTTTTTTGCCTTTTGAAGAGATGGGGTCTCACGGTACCGCCCAGGCTGTAGTGCAGCAGCTATTCTTAGGTACGATCACAGCACACTGCAGCCCTGAACTCCCGGGTTCAAGCGATCCTCCAGCCTCAGCCTCCTGAGTAGCCAGGACTACAGGTACGTGTTTCCTGTACGTGGCTAAGTTACAACGTTGGAAATCAAACAGCAAAGGAAGTTAAGGCTGTGGCTGTGGAAGGGCAGTTCCCAGAGTCTTGGTGGGATTAACATGAAGTCAGAAATCTAGTCTGGAGGCTGGCCATGGTGGTTCATGCCTGTAATCCCAGCCCTTTGGGAGGCCACGACGGGTGGATCACTTGCGGCCAGGAGTACGAGACCAGCCTTGCCAACATAGTGGAACCCCGTCTCAACTAAAACATACAAAAATTAGCCAGGGATGGTGGCGCATGCCTGGAGTTCCAGCTACTCGGGAGGCTGAGGCAGGAGAATTGCTTGAACCCGGGAGGCGGAGCTTGCGGTGAGCCACTATCACGCCACTGTACTTCAGCCTGGGCAACAAAGAGAGACTCTGTCTCAAAAAGAACAAAAACCGAAACAAACAAAAAGAAAGAAATCCAGTTTGGAGATTCTCAGCAGCCAAAGCAAAACGCGAAACAGGCATTTATCTTCATTTATATGAGGGGGCAAGAAACATACGCCCAAACAACCTTCCTGGGTACACGAGGCCGAGAGAAACATCTCCCGTGAGCTTCCCGTCCCCGGGTGAGGGGAGGGTCTAATTTCTATGTCTCTGGCTTGGCGTACGTCTCTTGGCCCGGTACGCTGGGAAAAGAAGCTCCCTCTCCTCCGCTGAGTCTTCTCTTTGGCACAGAGGCCCCCAGGCCCTGCCCAGCCCTCCTACCCCTTGCCTGGAATGTGAACAAACCTGCTGGAGGAACAAAAACGCGACCCAGTGCCTGGCCGGGGCCCCGGGCTGGGCAGGAGAGGCTGGCAGGCCCCGGGCACTCACCGTGCATATCCATCATCCCGGGCGAGGAACTGTTCTCCGGAGTGGTCACCTCTGAGCCACACTTCTCGTCCTTGCCTTTTTTCTTATTCTTGTTTTTCTGCAGAGAAAAATGGAGCAGAAACCAAGTCACCAGATTGCGTGTGTGCGCACACACGTGCTCAGGGCCCCTGGGGAGTGCTGTGAATATTTTATTCTGTCGAAGCCTCCTGGAACCCCAGGCCTCTGAAGGGTTTTCCTGAGCCTGGATTTGAACACATCCCATTAGGGACTGGGCTCTGGGTCCCACCCACGTTGGAATCAAAGGGTCCCGCAGCAGGGAGGGTTTGAGGTTGGCCCAGCTCTTGCACCCTGGGCCATCAGCCTGCCTGTTTCTGGGGCTATCAGCAGTAGTGTGGAAATGCCCGGGCTGGCAGGACCTGCCTCCTCTTTAGGGAGAGTTATCTGGGGAAGAGGCCACCATCAGCCCAGACCAGGCACAAAGTGATGCCAGGTGAGCCAGGGGTCACTCATTTCTGCCAGCTGCAGGCCTCCTGGGGCAGCCTTTCTCAAAGTGTACTGCCCGACCTCCAGTACAAAAGCCCAGGAGTAGTTCAGAGGGAAGACCCTGGGAGGAAGGAGGGAGGATGGGTATGCTTTTTGTGCCATTCCTGTTTTTTTTTTGAGATGGAGTCTTGCTCTGTCTCCTGGCTAGAGTGTAGTGGTGTGACCTTGGCTCACTGCAACCCCCGCCTCCTGGGTTCCAGCAGTTCTCTTGCCTCAGCTCCCGAGTAGCTGGAATTACAGCTGCACGCCACCATGCCTGGCTAATTTTTATATTTTTAGTAGAGATGGGGTCACCATGTTGGTCAGGCTGGTCTTGGACTCCCGACCTCATGATCCGCCCATCTGGGCCTCCCAAAGTGCTGGGATTACAGGTGTGAGTCACCGCATCCAGCCATTCATTTTTTTTTTTTTTTGAGATGGAGTTTCGCTCTTGTTACCCAGGCTGGAGTGCAATGGCGCCATCTCGACTCACCGCAACCTCCGCCTCCTGGGTTCAGGCAATTCTCCTGCCTCAGCCTCCTGAGTAGCTGGGATTACAGGCACGTGCCACCATGCCTAGCTAATTTTTTGCAGTTTTAGTAGACGGGGTTTCACCATGTTGACCAGGATGGTCTCGATCTCTCGACCTTGTGATCCACCCGCCTCGGCCTCCCAAAGTGCTGGGATTACAGGCTTGAGCCACCGCGCCCGGCGTTTTTTTTTTTTTTAACGAAAGGAATAGAATTGCGTTAGAAACAACCTGGGCTCAATGGGAAGACTCATTAACTCAATCATGGTACATTCATTTAATGAAACCTGATGCAGCAATGACACGGAATAAGGTGGTTCTTCACAGACTAACATGGGATGATCTGAAAATACTCACAGATTAAAATATGTCAATATCGCCAAGATGTATGTAAGAAAAATGCAGGGTGCGTGAGCGTCACCACCAGTGGTGAACAAAGGCTTCGTGTGTGTGCTCGCTCCTGTGTGTGCGCGCGTGTGCATGCACATGTGTGTGCGTGTATTTACATGCATGTTTGCGGGCGAAGGCTCCCTCTAGAAGGATCAACAAAACCTGGCAACACTGGTTGCCTTCACGGACAAGAACTGGGGTGGGGAGGGGGGTGCATGCAGGGATGAGGCAGATTTATAAAAGACAGGCAGTGAAAGAGTAACACCTGAAGAGAAACCGATCCAGACAGACAGAAGAAGGTGGACTGGTGGTTACCAGGGGCAGGTGAGGTGGCTGGGGAGTAACTGCTAATGGGTACGAGCTCCTTCTGTGAGGTGAGGAAAATGTTCTGGAATTATAGTGATTACAGTGGCACGACTCTGTGAATATACTCATTCAACTGAATACTTTAAATGAGTGACTTCTGGCCAGGCGCAGTGGCTCATGCCTGTAATTCTAGCACTTTAGGAGGCTGAGGCAGGAGGATAGCTTGAGGCCAGGAGTTTGAGACCAGCCTAGGCAACATAGCCAGACCCTGTCTCTATTTAAATAAATAAATAAATAAATAAATAGGCAAGCAAGCCAGCCAGGTGTGCATGCCTGCAGTCCCAGCTACTCAGAGGGCACAGATGGGAGCATTGCTTGAGCCCAGGAGATCCAGGCTGCAGTGAGCTGTGGTCCTGCCACTGCACTCCAAACCAGGCAACAGACAACCTGTCTCCTAAAAAAAAAAAAAAAAAAAAAAAGTGACTTCTTGGCTGGGTATGGTGGCTCATGGTGAAACCCTGTCTCTATTAAAATACAAAAAACTAGCTGGGCATGGTAGCGCATGCCTGTAGTCCCAGCTACTAGAGAGGCTGAGGCAGGAGAAACACTCGAACCCCAGAGGTGGAGGTTGCAGTGAGCCGAGATCACGCCACTGCACTCCAGCCTGGATGACAGAGTGAGACTCCATCTCAAAAAAAAAAAAAAAGTGACTTCTATGATATGCAAATTGTCTTAATTAAAAAACTGTTTAGAATTTGAATTTTATAACATGTTTTACCTATTTAAAAGGATAAAATTTTCAAGAGTTCCAAAGTAAAAAATGGATATAACCATGTAGATACTAGCTGTTAAAAACGATAAAAAGCTATCCCTCTACAAGGCAGAATCCCAGCCCCAACCTTCAGAGACTCAGCTGCTTGGTGTGGGGCCTGGGAATCTGCATCTTCTCAAGGTGCTCAGCCAGGCTCAGACCCATCGCCCTAGAGGGAAAGAGTAGGGGAGTGGCACATGGCACATCATGGCTCACAGATGAAGAGGGAATTTGCATTTCTCGGCACTGACTGCACAGCCGGCTCGGTGCTAAGTATTCTCTGTGGTGATATACTGCTTTTGCTCTGTTGCAGAAACTGCGAGTTGGATGTCACTGTTCCATTCCTCAAAAGAGGGGACTGAGGCCCAGCAAGGTGGGGTCAACTGCCCAACACCACAGGTTAATTAGGGCTGAGCTGTCCAACTCCAAATCCAACAGTCCTTTGAAGCCTAGAGCTGCCCCGTCTTTCCGATGGCCCACAGCTTACGTTTTCTCCTTGATCATATTCCATTTGGCACTTCCCTGATATCTGTTTCATGCTATTCTATAATTATCTTCCCCCAACGAGATTAGAAATTCCTTGAGAGCAGGGACCACATCTTCTCAAACGCAACCGGCATTTCTACACCTAATGGCGGGCAAGGCACAGACATGGGCCGGAGCCAGGAGCTGCCTTCGAGGAGCCTGCAGTGCTCTTCCCAGGGAGATGTGGAGAGAGACCGAGTCTCAGTCCCTTTGGGGGAAGCAGCCCTGGTGGTTCCAGGAGCCCAGGCCAGAACCAGAAGGGACAACAAAGGCCAAGTTCAGGAGTGAGCTTGTGATCAGGGTGAAGAATGAATGGAGCCACAGCCCTGCCCCGAGACCCAGGACTGAAGATGGGGGAGGGAAACTCAGCCCCTGTCTTTTTAGAGGAAGCTGGACCCCCACTTGCTTCCCCCACCCAAAACTTACCAATCATGACCTCACATCAGTGCCAGGAGTGACGGCAGCCATGTGGGTTAGTCTGCGCCATCTTCCCGGGTAGAAGGACTGAGTTTGAGGAAATAGGAAAGGCAGTCCAGGCAGGGGGAACGGCCCAGGCAGAAGCCTCTGGGGGAGACTCTTCTTGATTTGGGAAGGAAATGAGGGGTCTCTGGAGGTCACTGGCCTGGGAGCCAAGAAGTTGGAGAGCCTTGTCTGCAAAGTTGGGGCAGCTGCCAGCCATCAAGCCCTCCCCAAGAACTAGGACAGCGCCTCGAGCTCCCTCTAGTGGTGGAAGTCGGGATGGCGCCACCCCTCCAGGAGCCCTCCTAGAGACCCCCCGTATCCACGCACCAGGATTTCCTAACCCAGGGGCCCCCCGTCATCAGCAGCTGCAGTCACCAGCAGCTCCTCCAAGTGCAGAGAGAACATGCACTTTGGAGTCAGGCAGGCCCGAGCTCTACTCACGGCTCTGACGCTAGCTGTGTGACTCTAGAGAAGTGGCTTCACCTCTCTGAGCCTGTGTTCTCACTTGTACAGAGAAGAGTTAAAAAGAGCAACTCCACAGGCTGAGTAGGAAAAATAACTGAGATGCTGCATGTGAGGCATCAACCCAGGCTCTGTTCCTGAGCCTGGCAGATGGTCACAGGCTCAGGAACAGAACCGCAAAGGTGGGGAGAACCTGCCTATCCGTGGGCGCCGCCAAACTCGCCCTGAACCACAGTGCAATACCTGGGGAGGGCGCTCAGCCCGGAAGACACAACTTGAAGGCCTGGCGCGGTGGCTCGCTCCTGTAACCCCAGTGCTCTGGGAGGCCCAGGCAGGTGGATCACCTGAGGTCAGGAGTTCGAGACCAGCCTGGCCAACATGGTGAAATCCCATCTCTACTAAAAATACAAAAATTTAGCTGGGTGTGGTGGCAGGTGCCTGTAATCCCAGCTACTTGGGAGGCTGAGGCTGGAGAATCACTTCAACTTAGGAGACAGAGATTGCAGTGAGCCGAGATCACGCCACTGCACTCCAGCTTGGGCAGCAGAGTGAGGCTCTGTCTCAAAACAGAAAAAAAAAGAAGACACAACTTGTGGATGCCCCCCTACTCTGAGGGTCAGACTCTGGGGCTGGAGTTGGAAGGGCGGGGGCGGGTCCAGCAGCCTACCCAGGTCTAAGCTGGGTCCTTATACTCCCGGGGGCTCTTGGTCCCAGAGCCCTGGCACAGGTGGCAGCAGACAACCCCCCTCCCTGTGGTAGAGAGAGCACAGATGGACGGCCTACCCCAGGGGACCAGCCCCCCATACTCACGTCATCAACCTTGGGCTCCGTCACAGGGACCCATTTGTAGATTCGTAGAGACGTGTCACCAACAGTCACCCATTTCTTCTCCCTGAGGAGGATGAGGAAGAGCCTGTTCATCACTGGGGGACACAGGCTACACTCCCTTGGGGCTGAGAGCAGGCTCTAGCTCACACAGATGAGGGCTTGACTCCCAGCTCCGCCCTCACTAGCTGGAGCCCCTGAGCACCCCACATAGGGTGGTTGCCCTCTTCAGGGTGGTTGCCAAAAAGGGTGAGGGTGGCACTGCCATTACAAGGACTCCTATGGGTGACGGGAGTCAGGCCCAGGTTCCTCCTGCGTCACTGCCGATGCTACCCAGCCAGTGGACAGGGCCACCCTTGCCCTTCTGAGCAGCAGAGAGGGCTTCAGGCCAGTGGGCCAATTCCTCTCGTGGGGGGTGAAGTCATCGCCAAGGACACCCCAGGGCTCCTCCTGCCCTCCTGGCAATGTGTCTGAGGTCAGTGGAGGCAGGAGCAGGCAGGCCGGGGCTGCCCACACTCTGCCGGAGGAATGCCCTTCGCTGTGGCCAAGGAGAGCCAGGGAGTGGTGACCTCGGCCCAAAAGGAGGGTGCGTGGCCTGAATCTGTGGGTGGCAGCCGGGTGGGAAGGGACCCGCACTCCTGGATCAGGGCTCCTAGTGACCCTGTCTGCAAGGTCACCCAGCTGCATTACAAACACCCGAAGGACTGAGCCCAGACCCCACTGTGAGAGGCAGGTTTATGGATGAGACTGAGAAATTTACAAGCCACACAAGGAAATGGGACTGGTTTTCATTCAAGGTAACAATGAGCACCCTCTCCCCCACCACCGCCACTCCGCTCTGAGCCACGTCATCTTCCAATTATTGCTACAGCCAGCCACCTCCTGTCCTTGACCCCCTGCACTTGTCCCTTACAGCCCCAAAGGCCCAGCGGCCACACCCCTGAGGGGGCTGAGGCTCCGAAGAGCCGCTCAGAACCCGGGCTGGGGTTGGAACCCAGGCTCCGAACTCGCGGCTCTGTCATCTCAGGAGACGTGTGAGGCCACCAAGGAGCCACTGATGGCTCAGCAAGGAGGCTGCCAGATTTGATGGCCCCACAGGGGCTGTCAGGCCAGGCATACTCCTGGCACAGGCAACGTAGCTGCCTGAGTCCTCAGCAACTTTGGTGACAAAAGTTCCCCAGAACCAATAATTCTGTGCAGCAGGAGTGTCTCTGTCCATGAGCTGACTGGCACCGTTTTTTGGCCTCTCTGCTCAAACTCAGCCTTGGGTCACCCCTTTGTTGTGCACGTGGCCCTCACATGCTGGTGTGAGAGGTTACAGGACTCCCACCCCATCACCACAGGGGTTACAAGATGCTAGGGCACACTCAAAGTTAAACAGCCAAAACCAGACACCTCACCCCTAAAAACCCTGCCTGCTCAGGTCCCACATGTTCCCTGCCAGAGGACACCATGGCCGGCTTTTCTTATTATACCAATGGCTGTCCCTAGTTCCTTCTATGTGCCAAGTACTGTGCCAGCTATCCTGGCAGGAAATGGCAACTTCCAGCCGGGTGCAGTGGCTCACACCTGTAATCCCAGCACTTTGCGAGGCCGAGGCGGGTGTATCACCTGAGGTCGGGAGATCAAAACCATCCTGGCTAACATGATGAAACCTCTCTCTACTAAAAAAATACAAAAAATTAGCTGGGCGTGGTGGCACGTGCCTGTAATCCCAGATACTCAGGAGGCTGAGGCAGGAGAATCATTTCAACCAGGGAAGTGGAGGTTGCGGTGAGCTGAGATCACGCCATTGCACTCCAGCCTAGGCAACAAGTGTGGAACTCTGTCTCAAAAAAAAAAAAAAAAAAAGGAAATGGCAACTGCCCCATTTGACAGATAAAGAAACTGAGGCACAGGGCAGTGAAAGTGAACTCATCTCCCAGAGCCAGCACACAGACCCTTCCCCCAGCACAGCTGTTGAGAGCAGCCTCTCAGCCCCTGATCCCTGCACCTTTTCACCCAGAAAGGATGTAGGAAAGATGGGTATCTAAGTCCACCAGCCAGTCTCCTGCCTCCTGTGGGCAGAGCAGACAAACCACAATGCCCACCTTTCCTCTCCTCCATTCTTAGCAATCAGAAGGGGTCCAGAAGGGACAGGGTATTCCCGGGAAGAAGCTGGGTTGTTAGAGCAACGAACACAGTAGCCATTGTGTGCCCTGGCTATTACATGCCAGGCTCCACGCCAAGCACTTTACTTATACACCCTCTCCCCCTGGGATTCCCAACAGGCTATGAGCGGGTGATGACTGTCACCCTTTTTACAGATACAGAAACAGATGCCCAGAGAGGTTACACCACTAACTTGCGGTCTCACAGACAGGAAGTGGCAGAAGAGAATTAGACTCAGGCTCGGACCCGACACCACCTCCTGCTATTCTGTTGCCCATGAAAACCAAGAATGCATCCTAAGGAGTGCTGGGGTAGCAGAAGCTGGAGGAAGAATGACAGATTGCCAGGACCCCATGCAGACTGGCCAAAGCCATTCATTACTCGTGAGCCCCGGACCAGCTTCCCAGTAAATCAACCCATTCAAGGTTTGATTGTATTTGGGGGGAAAAAAAAGTAATTGACTTGTAACACACAGGACACCTTTCAGGGCAGAAAGTGTGCCGGAGATCTGGGCTTTGGAGCCTCAAATGTGCCAAGATGCAAGTTTGCAGCTGCTTCCCAGAGAGGCTTGAGGCCACTGCAGGCTATGAGCTGAATGCAGCCAGGCTTTCGTGCCTCTCTTTACCCCAACTGGCGACCTCTTCACCAAGTTTCCGTTACCATATTTCTAGGCGTGGACACTGAGGGGGCTTTGGGACAGAGGCAAGAACATTAAGAACTCTATCTCTGGACTGGACCCACGCTCAGCCAAGCAGCCACCCAGGAGGGACCGTGGAGCTCGGGTTTAAGGCACCGAGTGAGTGCCCGGGAGGACATGGGATTTCACAGCCATAGACACATCGGCTAGGCACACGGGTTCAACGGAGCAGCTGAGGTTTCCCACAACTGCCTCCCAAGACCATCACGACAGAACATAGCCCCCCCAAAAAAGGGCATTGCTCCCCTCCCCCAATGAGGGTATTAAGCTATACTCATCACTTATTTTTTTAAATTTTTTCAATTTTTTTGAGACAGAATCTTGCTCTGTGGCCCAGGATGGAATGCACTGGCACAATCTCAGCTCACTGCAACCTCCACCTCCCAGGTTCAAGAGATTATTCTCCTGCCTCGGCCTCCCGAGTAGCTGGGATTACAGACACCCGCCACCACGCCCTGCTAATTTTTTATATTTTTAATAGAGATGGGGGTTCACCATGTTGGCCAGACTGACGTCAAGCTCCTGACCTCAGGTGATCTGCCCACCTTGGCCTCCCAAAGTGCTGGGATTACAGGCTTGAGCCACTGTGCCCCGCCTATTTTTATTTTTTTGAGACAGGGTATCACTCCGCTGCCCACGCTGGAGTGCAGTGGTGCGATCACTCATTGCAGCCTCCACCTCCTGGGCTCAAGTGATCTTCCCGCCTCGGCCTCCCAAAATGCTGGGATTGCAGGTGTGAGCCACCCCACCTGGGCCCCGCTTTATATTTAGGGTGGCAAACAACTGGCCAACAGGAGTGTTTTGTTTGGCCTGCACAGCACTTTAACTTTGAATTTGCTGCCAAACTTAAACAAGCAAAACAGAACAAACCAGCTTCCCACAAACATCCAGATTTCTGGTTACTCTTGAAAACACGACCTGGGCCCACACGCCCCGGGGAGCAGCAGCTTGCCCAGATGGGCTCTGGCCCCCTCGGATGCCCTCACTCCTGACGCCTATAGGCACCAGGTCCAGAAATCACCACAACCCCCAGGCCACAGCCCAACTTGCTGCAAAGCTGGCCCTGGGGTGTCCCGCGCCTCCTGTCCTGGCAGCCCCGTAACCTCACCCTGACTTCAGCACCTCTCTCTCCCCGTCACACCTGGGCTCCTGGAAAGAAAAGTCAAACTGAGGTCCCAGCAATAGGAACACAGCCTTAAATGCTCCTCCCCAGCACGAACTCCTATATAAACTACAAGTATCCATCTCAGATTCTCCAGGCTAAGGCCAATTTCCAGTGTTCTCCTGGGTCCAGGTCCAAGGGCTAGCCAACAAGACCGTCTTAGGGTTACCCGCTGTCCAAGGAGACCTTGCTGACTCCCTCCAGGAAAGCTCTAATCCCTTCTCCCTGCACTCCTCAGGGCTAGTCCCTGCCTCCTCAGGAGCCTCGCCCCCGGCTGGCCTCACCCCAGCTAGGCCCAGGTCTGCTTGACCTGCCATGTGCCCGGTACGAAGGTCTTCATGATGACACCTCCGGAGGAGCTGAGGTGAGGAAGGCGTCAGGCCCAAACCTCCGCCTCTCCTGGGACAGACGGGAGCTCTTCTGGGTACAGACCCTTCTCAGTGCTTGCAGCAAGTCGCTGAGGGAACCCTCGGACCAGGCACTGAGGGGTCCCGGGCCTAAGCCTACTTTGTTTTTGTTTTGAGACGGAGTCTCGCTCTTGTCACCCAGGCTGGAGTGCAATGGTGCGATCTCGGCTTACAGCCACCTCCGCCTCCCGGATTCAGGCAATTCTCCTGCCTCAGCCTCCTGAACAGCTGTTATTACAGGCACCCGCCACCACACCTGGCTAAGTTTTATATTTTTAGTAGACACGGGGTTTCATCATGTTGGCCAGGCTGGTCTTGAACTCCTGACCGCAGGTGATCTGCCCACCTTGGCCTCCCAAAGTGCCGGGATTACAGGTAGGAGCCACCGCGCCCGGCCTTGTTTTGTTTTTTGAGACAGGGACTTACTCTGTCATCCAGGCTGGAGTGCAGTGGCATGATCGTAGCTCACTGCAGCCTCGACCTCTTGGGCTCAAGTGACCCTCTGGACTTAATCTCCCAAGTAGTTGGGATTACAGGTAAGGGCCACCATGCCTGTCTAATTTTTTTTTTTTTTTTTAAATTGAGATGGAGTCTCTCTATGCTGCCCAGGGTGGAGTGCAGTGGTGCGATCTTGGCTCACTGTAACCTCTGCCTCCCAGGATCAAGTGATTCTCCTGTCTCAGCCCCCCCGAGTAGCTGAGATTACAGGTGTGCACCACCACACCTGGCTAATTTTTTGTATTTTTAGTAGGGACAGGGTTTCACCACGTTGGCCAGGCTGGTCACGAACTCCTGACCTCAGGTGATCCGCTCACCTCGGCCTTGAAAGTGCTTGGATTACAGGTGTGAACCACCCACCGCGCCTGGCCTAATTTTTTTCTTTTTCTTTTTTTAAAATTAAGACTGTGGTGGTTTACGCCTGTAATCCCAGCACTTTCGGAGGCTGAGGCATAAATCACCTGAGTTCAAGACCAGCCTGACCAACATGGAGCAACCCCATCTCTGCTAAAAGTGGAGCCTGTCATCCCAGGTACTCCGGAGGCTGAGGTAAGAAAATCGCTTGAACCCACGAGGCAGAGGTTGTGGGGAACCCAGATCACACCATTGCCCTCCAGCCTGGGCGACGAGAGGGAAACTCCGTCTCAAAAAAAAAAAAGAAACAGAAAAAGAAAAAAGAGATGGAATCTCACTATGTTGCCCAGCCCTCCTCGAACTCCTGGGCTCAAACCATCCTCCCATCTCAGCCTCCCAGAGTGCTGGGATTACAGGCGTGAGCCACCGCCCTGGGCCTCCAAGCCTTCATCTCCTGCCACCCTTCTCTCCTCCTCCAGCACAGGGCCCACGAACCCCGGCCCAGTTTCCCAAAGGAGGCCCACCATTTTGTTTTTCCCTCTGCCCCCTTGTGCTCACTTCACACCGCACCGGCCTGTCTTGCTGAAACAACAGACAGAAAGAAGCGGAATGAGCAGAAGGCCACAGCTTTTCCTGGGGGTGGGGGAAGCGTCAGGGGATGGTATGTGGGGGGGGGGTGTAATTTTAGGGGTCACTAGGGCTGAGGAGAAACCCACTCGCGGCTCACGGGGCCAAATGGTCTGCAGACACCTCAGCTCCTCTCTGGGTAAAACAATACAGGATTCCTTGTTAAATTTCCATTTCAGATAAACAGATAATTTTTTAGTATGAGTATGTCCCAAATATGGCATGAGACATACTTATACGCAAAAACATTTATTTTTAAAACAATATTTCATTGTTTATCTGAAATTTGAATTTAACTGGGTATGCTGTATTTTTTTCTGCTTAAACCTGGCAACCCCACCTCCCCAAAGTTTCGTGGGCTGAGTTGAAGACCCAATCCAAAGGCGTGCAGAAGGTGGGCTATGGCTTCTCAGGGGCCGGAGAAACCTGGGCAGTAAATCCAAGGCTTTCACTCAGAAGGGGCCAAAAAAAAAAAAAAAAAAAAAAAAAAGCCAAGTTTCTACAAAGTCCACCTTACAATGGGGACAACCCTGAATAACTGCTCCTCCTCCTGCGCCCGTGGCTCGCTGCTTTTGGAGGCCTGACCTCGCTGGTCCTCAACAACCCGAGGCGACCCGGAGGCCACGCACAGAGCCCCGGTCACCATGGTTAGCGAAGTGACAATGATACGCCCAAGGTCACGGCAAGGAAGTGAACTGGAAGCCCGACCTCGAGATCCCAAAGCCTGAGGTCTTCAGAGGACAAGATGTGTGGTTTCACCAAACTCAGGGCGGCGCAGAGACACAGCTCCCCTCCCTCAGCCCCAACTACAGGCCTGGTCCCCTTGGGCTCATTGGGCTGGAAGGCCTCCAGGCTGGCCGCCCTGGGGCCCGCGGGGTGGAAAGCCCCATCTCTCCATCTGCCCTCCCTGCAGAGCAGCTGGCCGCCCTGCGGGAGCAGCTGTCAGGGTGCAGGAGCCTCTGCCCTGCCGGGAACCTGGGGCAGGAGGCCCCACCACGCCTCCCCGAACAGAGAAAGGCGGCTTGCCGGCTGCTTCCCAACCTCCAGGCCAGCGACAGAAGGGACCCCGGCACAGACACACCAGTTCTTTCTTCGCACAGGGGCTGAGGCGAGGAGGGGAGCCGCTCCAGGGTTCCCACGGGGAATCCCACAGTGGAGGGGGCTGCGGGTTGTTTTCCAGCATGTGTGTGTTGGCCTGCAGCTGTTTCTGCCATTTTTAAATGGCTCCAGTCGGGCACCGGGCGCCCTGCGCACCAGGGGAGCTCCCGAGACACCGACGACTTGGATCTCAACTTTGGAAAGCCTCCCCTTCTCTCGGTTCTGAAAATTCTTTGTCCCACTGGAGCCAAACCCAGCCCACGGCCGGGCATCCGGCCATCGCAGCCAGCCCTTTCCATAGGAGGCCCGGGAGCACGTGGACTTTATTGATTTTCCTCTTGCCTTTTTTGTTGGGTTTGACTCAGAAAGGACAGCTAACTTGTGACACCGCCACACCGGAGGCTCGCCCCCAGTGGCTTTTAGAGACCGAGGCACTCACTACTTGAGAAACGACACCCCTAAACGTAAACATCCCTTGCCACGGGGCCTGCCCGGCTTCCAGGCTTGAAATAAAGGGTAGGACGAGCCCGCGGGCGCTGACACTCGGGGCCAGCATCGCAGCGGTTCCTCTCCCTCCGGGACCCCGGTGAAGGCGTGGGAAAAAAATAATAAAGTTGAAATCAGGGAGCGGGGAGTTTTCAACAAGTCTGACCCAACCTGGCGATCTGCTCGAGCCTCGGGCCTGGCCCAGGGGCCGATTCCGAGCAGACCCCGACGAAGACGAGGAGAGGTTCGATCCCCTAAATGACGACCCGGCAACGCCGGGCGGACGCTAACTGGAGACCGAAAACCACGCGCGGCCGCCGCCGAGTCCACCTCTCCCCCGTGCAGAGAACAAAAACAACGGCTCCCTCCGCAAAACAAACACGAGCTCCCGGTGTGGAAAGGCAGCCACAGCCCAGGACCAAAGGCTTCTGGCCAAAAACATCTGCCGGCCCGAGCCCCCCGCCCAGGGCGCCGCGCAGAGCGGGGTGGGACGTGGGCACCCCGCGCCCCTGGCCGCTGGCTCCCGGCGCTCGCCCCCATCTTTCCTGGTCGCCAAGAGCCCTCGCTCCAGGCAGCTCAAAGCGCTAAATTTAAACGGCTCGCGCTCTGCAAACTCCGCAGACTCGAGGGCGCCGGGCCCGGGAGGCGGGAGCGGGCGGCCGGGCGGGCCAGGGCCGGCGGAGGGCTGCGGGGCGCGGGCCAGGGCGCGCTGGGAGGAGACGGCGGCGGCGGCCCGCTCGGAGCCTGCACAATGGAGCTCGCGCTCTCCCCGCCGCCGCCGGCATCGCGGCCCCGGCGCGCGGGAAGCCGCTTTCATGTGACTTGCACAAAACGAAATGGCTTCTGGGGCCGGCCCCGAGCCCCCCTCCCGGGAGCCAAGCGGCGCGGCGGGGGCCGCCCGCGGCTCCAACCGCCCGGCCCCAGCGCCCGCCGCCTCCGGGCCGCCGCCGCCGCCGCCGCGCCAGGTGGGCGACAGGAGCGAGCGCACCTGGGCAGCGGCCGCGGCCCCCGCCTGGCGCAGGTGACCCAGCTCGCGCACCGCCCGCCAGCCCGCGCGCCCTCGCCAAGTCCCGGGGCCCGCGGCGGGGCCGGGCCGGGGCAGGCGGCCGGGGCGCTGCGCCCCGCGGCTTTCTAGAGCAGCGCTCGGGCTCGGGGCGGCCAGGGAGGCGGCGGGCGGCAGGCGCCTCCGCTTACCATTTGCGCACTTTCTCGATCGCCGCCATGACCCTCTTGATATCATCTTTGGCCCGGCTCCTGGTCTCGGCTCGAACCGACCTGCCCGACATGGTTCCGGCGGGGAGACGGAGGCTGGGGAGCGCGCCCGCCGGGTCCTGCTCGCGCTCCGCGGCGGCCACACTCGCGCCCGCCCGCCGCTCACTCACTGGCGCACAGACACTCGCACTCTCACACGCACACACATACACACACACACACAGACACACACACACACACACACTCACACACACACACACACACACACATACACACAAAGCCCGGGGCCGCCGCGCGCCCGGCCCAGTGCGCAAGCGCCGGGCGGCAGCTGCACCGAGCTGGGGGAGCCGCGCCGCCGCCGCCGGCAGTGCGGCCTCCGGGCGCCGCGGCCACCGGGCAGCGCCCCCGGGACTCCCGCGTCCCCAGGGGGGACGCCCCGGACGCTCTCCTAGGGAGGCGGCGAGGGGCGCGCGGCGACCCCCAGCTCCGGGCGCGCGGCGGGGGCGGGCTTGCGGACGTGCGCGCGGACCCTTCCTCGGAGGCCGCAGGTGCCGAGGGGTCCCCGGGAGGCGGCCGGTTTGTGGGGCGCGGGGGCGCGTTTCCCAGGGAGCCGGCTCAGCCGCCCCTGCCCGGCCCCCGGAGCGCGGCGGCGGGTGCGGTCAAGTTTCTTGCGGGGCTCTTGACTTCTCCGAGTTGAAGGCTCCGGTTCGGGACGCGAGGTGCTCTTGGAAAGAGTTGGGCATCCTGCGTCTCTGCTGGCCCGCGGCCCTGTTCGAATGGGAGCTAGGACGTCGCCTGCCCCAGGCCTTGTCCTTTTGGAACACCGGGTTCTTAGGAAGGTGCCTGGGGCCAGGCCGACCACAAGAGACTCTCGATCATGCGTCCTAAAGAATTTTCTGCTCAGGAAAAGCTCGGTGATGATCAGCATTGTAACAGGGACTCTTCCTCCTGCCCCCACCACCTCAGAAATAAAGCGAGAGGGTCTTCGCTGGGGTTCACCAGAGGACCACGATTTCCCCTTAAGCCACTCCTGACTTCAGTACCAGACTGAGACCAGGCGCTGCTGCTGCCCAAACGACCCTAGCGAGTACAAGGGACTGGTCCCATCTACAAGGAGGACTTTTGAGGCCTCAGAACAGAGCCCCGGAGAGGAATCTGCGATGCTCAGGGTCACCTGGGTGCCGCATCTTGGTCTTCAGCTGCAGCGGAACCGGCTGGACCAGAGCTAAAGCGCGCCTGAAATGAAGTGGGAGAGTGAGAGTGGCCCGAATGTCATGCTCTGGGCCTGCCATTTCACAGCTGGGGAAACTGAGTCCCGGGAATGTTCAAGGTTGCAGCCTTAAGCTGTCGCTAATCTAGACCAGTTTCCCTTGAGGATTTGGTCTTTGGGGAAAACGCTACTGAGAAAATGGAGAGACTGCAGTGACTGCAGGCCTTTTCCTAGGCGTTTATTCTTACTATTACGAAACTCGAGCTCCTGATGTGAGTAATGAAGAAAAGAACAAGTACCGGCCGGGCGCAGTGGCTCATGCCTGTAATCCCAGCACTTTGGGAGGCCGAGATAGGCAGATCACCTGCGGTCAGGAGTTCGAGACCAGCCTGGACAACATGGCGAAACCCCGTCTCGACTAAAAATACAAAATTAGGCTGGGTGCAGTGGCTCATGCCTGTAATCCCAGCACTTTGAAAGGCTGAGATGGGCGAATCACCTGAGGTCAGGAGTTCAAGACCAGCTTGGCCAACATGCTGAAACCCCCATCTCTACTAAAGATACAAAATTAGCCGGACACGGTGGCAGGCACCTATAATCCCAGCTACTCCGGAGGCTGAGACAGGAGACTCGCTTGAACCTGGGGGGCGGAAGTTGCAGCAGTGAGTGGAGATCACACAACTGCACTCCAGCCTGGGTGACAGAGTGAGACCCTGTCTCAAAAAAAAGGAAGAAAGAAAGAAAGAAAAACACCAGCTGCGGTGTTCACATCTGTAATCCCAGCACTTTAGGAGGCTGAGGTGGGCAGATCACAAGGTCAGAAGTTCGAGACTAGCCTGGCCAACATGGTGAAACCCTGTCTCTACTGAAAAGACAAAAATTTTCGGGGTGTGGTGGTCACACCTGTAATCTCAGCTACTCCGGAGGCTGAAGCAGGAGATTTGCTTGAATCTGAGATTGCAGTGAGCCAAGATCATGCCATTGCTCTCCAGCCTAGGCAACAGAGCAAGACTGCGTCTCAAAAAAACAAAAACAAAAACAAAAACAAAAAAGAAACAGATACAAATACCTCAGAGAATCATTCTGAGGATTTTCTGGGAAAATATGCAACAGCAGGTCACAAAACAGATCTCACAGAGATATGAGATCAACAGATATGTGCTTTGGGCCACACGGAACTTTTTTTTTTTTTTTTTTTTGAGACGGAGTTTCGCTCTTGTTACCCAGGCTGGAGTGTAATGGCGTGATCTCGGCTCACCGCAACCTCCGCCTCCTGGGTTCAGGCAATTCTCCTGCCTCAGCCTCCCTAGTAGCTGAGACTACAGGCACGTGCCACCATGCCCAGCTAATTTTTGTATTTTTAGGAGAGACGGGGTTTCACCATGTTGACCAGGATGGTCTCGATCTCTCGACCTTGTGATCCACCCGCCTCGGCCTCCCAAAGTGCTGGGATTACAGGCGTGAGCCACCGCGCCCGGCCACACGGAACTTTTAAAAAATATATCTTAAAATTTAAAATAGGAAAATATGTCAGAACTCAAATAATGACTGATGAACGGACAAATATGTCTGTCCACACAACGGAATATTATTCAGCCACAAAAGGGAATGAATACATGCTACAACATGGGTGAAACTTGAAACATGCTAAGTGAAAGAAGCTTGTCACAAAAGGACAAGTACTGTATAAATCCACTTACGTGAGATACCTAATATGCTACTGCTCGACTTACGACCACGGTTGGGTCCGACAGACCGGTTGTAACACGATTTGGTCGTAAGTTGAGTAGGCTATCTGTACAGTACTGTGAAATGATGTTATAAAAATCTTTAAGTCATATTTTATAATTTTCTTTCATTATTATGTATCATAATTTTCTTTGTTCATTTTATGCCATTTGTATCATCTCTACACCATTCTGTTTCTTGTTTTTACATTCATCAGGTTTAAGTAAAACACTGCATCACCAGTACAACTGGTTTAATATTTGCAAAACATACAAAATTACAAAATACAGGTGCATACAAAAATACAAAATACAGGTGTAAAAAACACCATAGGAAACATTTTCCCAATTGCAAAACATATCAAAATATATAAACATGTACAAAACACAAATTGCTGTACCGAGTCTGGGATAACAGTTGAAATGGTGCATGCGGAGATGGTAGTGCTGCCGGAAGCTGGTCCGCACTGTTGTACGCTCAGCCGGGCAACATTTGCACTGCCAGACGCGGAGCAGTCGTGGCTAGCGATTGTGGTCGTTAAGTCGAATGGTCGTAAGCTGCATAGGTCGTAAGTTGATCAATACCTGTACTAGGTGAATCCATAAAGACGGAAATCAGATTGGTGGTTGTCAGGCACAAGGGGGAGGGGTGAGTAGGAGTGACTGCTAATGGGCGTGGGGTTTCCTTTTGGAGTGTTAGGAAAGTTCTGGAATGAGATGGTGATGGTTGCAGAACACTGTGAATGTACTTAATGATCCTGAATTGTACACTTTTAATGGTTACAATGGTCAATTTTATGTGTATCTGATCACAATAAAGAGAAATCTAGGCTGAGTGTGATGGCTCACACCTGTAATCCCAGCACTTTGGGAGGCCGAAGTGGGTGGATCACCTGAGCTCAGGAGTTTGAGATCAGCCTGGGCAACATGGTGAAACCCCGTCTCTACAAAAAATTCAAAAAGTAGCCAGGAATGGTTGTGTGTATCTGCAACCCCAGCTACTCAGGAGGCTTGGGCCCAGAATGTGGAGGCTGCAGTCAGCCGAGCGCTCACCACTGCACTGCAGCCTGGGGAACAAGGTGCCACCCTTGTTCTCAAAAAATAAAGAAGAAAGAAAAGGAGAAAGAAAGAGAGAGAGAGAGAGGGATGGAGGGATCCAGAACCAACAGATCTGCAAACTGGACCCCCAGTGCCATGTGGCACCCATCAGCTAGAGCTGAGGGACCCTGTACCTTTCCGATAGTGTTCTCTAGGTCACCAGTGCACTCAGAGCCACTTTACTTATTTGTGTTACCTGTCTGGCCCCTAAAGGTATTTGTGATTTTGATCCCTGATAAAACTGTAAGGCTTTCTTCAAATGTCCTTTATCAATCTAGTATGTCACTTTTAGACGTTTCCTATTTTCTGCAGGTATTTTTACACTTCTTTCTTTCAACAAAGCACGATCGTTTTACTGCCTGTGTCTGATGGTTCTAATATTTGAAGTCTCTGGGTGTCTTCTTCTGCTAGGTCTTCCTCAAGGTGTCATGTTTCCTTGTTATATGCCTGGTTCTCTGACCATGCTGGACACTATTTTAAAATTTATTCAGAGGGATAATTTGAGGCCTTCCCCTTGAGATAATTTATATTTGCTTGTGCCAGGTTCCTCAGGTCACTGCTGGTGCAGGACAACAAAACCCATGAGTCCCTGACCACACAGGTGATGCAAATACTGGCCACACGGTTGTGCAAGACTGGTTGACTTCTTGTAGTCTGAGGGTAGAGTCGGGGATGTGCCGCAGGTGGTTTACAGGTTTCTGCTTTCCAGCTCTGTGTTCAGTGACCTCATGCTGAGAGTTTGGAATCAGCTGTGGTGGGAGTATTTACACCATGGAAATAAGCAAGCAATCTATACATCGGGACCCTCCTTCCCAGCCCCAGCCAGAGCTGGTGGTTAAATATTTACCAGCATACCACCAGTGGGCGGAGTCCGACGGGGCCCAAATTATCGTGGGAAAGATCTCCCACTTAGTGTGAGTCGTGAACTTTCATTTGCTGGCCTTTTGCCACATAAAACCATTCAAGGTCAAGTTCATATACTAGGGCTGGTGAAGGTAAAAGTGGCTTCCTTGCCAGATTACTTTTCAGTGTTCTTTTCCTTCAATTTTGGACTAATTTTTCACTGTCTTACTTCTTTCTTTTTTTCCTTTAATTTTGGACTAATTTTTCACTATCTTACTTCTTTCTTTCTTTCTTTCTTTTTTTTTTTGAGACGGAGTTTTGCTCTTGTTACCCAGGCTGGAGTGCAATGGCGCTATCTCGGCTCACCGCAACCTCCGCCTCCTGGGTTCAGGCAATTCTCCTGCCTCAGCCTCCTGAGTAGCTGGGATTACAGGCACGTGCCACCATGCCCAGCTAATTTTTTGTATTTTTAGTAGAGACGGGGTTTCACCATGTTGACCAGGATGGTCTCGATCTCTTGACCTCGTGATCCACCTGCCTCGGCCTCCCAAAGTGCTGGGATTATAGGCGTGAGCGACCGCCCCCGGCCCACTATCTTACTTCTTTCTTATAAGTCAGGACATGGTGGCTTCTAGGATATTTCCAAATACTTTTCCTACCATTTTTAGTTACTTTGAGAGTTAGTCTGAATAATTGTTTACCAGAAACTGGAAGTCAAGCTCTCAACAAATTTTGTTGTTGTTGTTGTTGTTGTCTGGTGACGGAGTCTTCCCCTGTCTCCCAGGCTGGAGTGCAGTGGCGCGATCTCGGCTCACTGCAACCTCCGCCTCCTGGGTTCAAGCGATTCTCTGCCTCAGCCTCCCGAGTAGCTGGGATTACAGGCACCCACCACCATGCCCAGTTAATTTTTATATTTTTAGTAGAGGTGGTGTTTCACTGTATTGGCCAGGCTGGTTTCAAACTCCTGACCTCAGGTGATCCATCCCCCTCAGCCTCCCAAAGTGCTGGGATTACAGGCATGAGCCACCGCGCCTGTCCTCTACAAATGTTTACTATTATTCTAGATACGCTAAAAGAGTAAAAGAGAGGCTGGGTGCGGCGGCTCATGCTTGTAATCCCAGCACTTTGGGAAGCCGAGGCAGGCGGGCAGATCACCTGAGGTGACCAACCTGGCCAACATGGCAAAACCCCATCTCTACTAAAAATACAAAAATGAGCTGGGCATGGTGGTGGGCATCTGTAATTCCAACTACTCAGGAGGCTGAGGCAGGAGAATCACTTGAACCTGGGAGACGGAGGTTTCAGTGAGCTGAGATCGCATCTCTACACTTCAGCTTAAAAAAGAGTAAAAGAATGATCCCAGGGTCACAGAAGTGAGTGAGTTAGGTATGGCTGTGTCAAATGTCTTAACCTCTCTGTGCCTCATCTGTAAAATGGGGATGAAAATAACGATACCCATTTCATAGGGTTCTTATGAAAATTATGCACACTATCTGTCAAGCACGTAGAACAGCATCGGCACACAGTAAGTGGGTCATGCGCCACATAACGTTCCAGTCAACAACTGCATATACAACAGTGGTCCCAGAAAACTGCAACGTTGCTGGTGACATTGGGTCCATCCTCACATCATAGCGCAATTACTTTATTCATTAATTTACAGACAGGGTCTTGCTCCCGTAATTGTTTATTTAGAGACAGTCTCACTCTGTCCAGGCTGGAGTGCAGTGGCACCAACCTGGCTCACTGCAGCCTCGACCCAGGCTCAAGTGATCCTCCTACCTCAGCCTCGGGGTAGCTGGGACCAAAGGTGTGTGCCACCATGCCCAGCTATTTTTTATTTTTATTTTTTGAGACAGGGTCTCACTCTGTTGCCCAGGCTGGAGTGGCAGGATTATGGCTCACTGCAGCGTTTACTTTCTGGGGTAAGGCATCCTCCCACCTCAGCCTCTTGAGGAGGCTGGGACTACAGGTGTATGCCACCACACTTTTTTTCTTTCTTTTCTTTTTCTTTCTTTCTTTCTTTTTTTTTTTTTTTTTTTTTTTTTTTTTTGTAGAGACAGGGGTCTCACTTTGTTGCCCAGGCTGGTGTCAAACTCCTGGGCTCAAATGATCTTCTTGCCTCAGCCTCTCAAAGTGCTGGGATTACATGTGTGAGCCACCATGCCCAACCAAACTAATTTTATTTTTATTTTTTTCGAGATGGAGTTTCGCTCTTGTTGCCCAGGCTGGAGTGCAATGGCATGATCTTGGCTCACTGCAACCTGAGTCTCCCAGGTTGAAGCGATTCTCCTGCTTCGGCCTCCCAAGTAGCTAGGGATACAGGCGCCCATCACCACACCAGCCAATTTTTGTATTTTTAGTAGAGATGGGGTTTCACCATGTTGGCCAGGCTGGTCTCGAACTCTTGACCTCAGGTGATGCACCCACCTTAGCTTCACAAAGTGCTGGGATTACAGGTGTGAGCCGCCGCACCCAGCTCTAACTTTATTTTTAAAACAAATCTAACGCAGCCTAAGTGTAGAATGTTTGTAAAGTCTCTAGCAGTGGCTAGTGATGTCCTGGGCCTTCACATTCACTCACCTCTCACCGACTCACCCAGACAACTTGTAGCCTACAAGATCCGTTCACAGTAAGTACCAGTGCAAATGGACATTTTGTTTGTTTTACACACTGTGTTTTTACTGTACCTTTTCTATGCTTAGAAGTGTTTCAGCCAGGCACACTGGCTCACACTGTAATCCCAGCACTTTGGAAGGCCAAGGGGGGTGGATCACGAGGTCAGGAATTCAAGACCAGCCTGGCCAACATGGTGAAACCTGTCTCTACCAAAAATACAAAAAAAAAAAAAAAAAAACTGAGCCGGGTGTGGTGGCACATACCTGTAATCCCAGCTACTCAGGACACTGAGGCAGAGAGTTGCTTGAACCCTGGAGGCAGAGGTTGCAGTGAGCCAAGATCATGCTGATGCACTCCAGCCTGGGCGACAGAGCGAGACTCTGTCTCAAAAAAAAAAGGAAATGTTTACATACACAAACACTTACCGTTGTGTTACAAATTGCCTACAGAGTCGGGTACAGTACAGTACAGGATTCCCAGGCTGCACAGGTGTATGGCCTGGGAGCAGGAGGCTCTGCCACGTAGCTGAGGTGTACAGTAATGACACCTGCTGGGTTTGTGTAAGCACACTCAATGTTTGCACACTCATGAAATTGCCAAGGCCAGGCACCACAACTCGCACCCGAAATCCCAGCACTTTGGAGGCCAAAGTGGGAGGAACACTTGAGGCAGGACTTCAAGCCCAATCTGGGCAACATAGCCAGGCTCAGTCTTTACAAATAAAACTAAGAAGAAAAAAAAAAATCAGCCAGGAATGGTGGCGACCCTGTAGTCCCAGCTACTCAGCTGGGTGGAGGGATCACTTAAGCCCAGGAGTTCAAGGCAGCAGTGAGCTGTGATCAGGTTCAGCCTGAGTGACAGAATGAGACTGTCTCTCAAAAAAAAAAAAGGAAAAAAATCGCCTAACTCCATTTGCCAGGACATATCCTTGTCGTTAAGCAACACACGACTGTATTTGTTAAAGGACCCGTGCATTTGCTCACGTCATCATGATAATCATCATAATGACTAAACATCAGGACTATGTAATGACCCATGCTAGGGACTGAAGTCAAACTATTCCCCTTTCCTGGCTTTCTAAATTCAACTCTCCATCCACTCCTGCTGCTGTTCCTTTGGGGTGGAGGCTCGTTCACCACTGCAGGGTGGAGGAGGTTTCCATCTCTGGAACAGAGATGTGTAATTGTGAGGCGCGTGCAGGCCCAGCCTGGGTGAGTCTCTGCAGCCTAGCAACTTGCAGCAGCGGCAGCAGCCTGTGGTTTCATAAACAGAGGTGCTCTGGTGTTTAGGGAGCAGGTCACTGGCCAGGCCTAGCAAAGAGGCAAAGCTTTGAGGAAAAAGCTCCAACCACAGAATGAAATACAGTCCCTTCTTCTGACACAGGAACAGAAAGACTACGAAGCAGAGCACGAAACAGACCATCAAGGCCGGTTCCCTCCTTTTATAGAAAAGAAAACTACAGTTCAGTAGCTGCCCAGCCACCTAGCAGAGTTGTGGCCAGAACTCAGCTCTCCTGACTGGGGATCCTGGGCTTCTCCACTCCACACACATCGTAACGTTGAGAGTTTGAAATCAGCTCTAATGGGAATATTTATACTATGGAAATTGGCAAGTGCTATATACATCAGGCCCCTCCCCTCTTCCCCACCCAGAGCTGGTTGGTAAGCATTTAGCAGCATGCAGCTGGTGGAGCTCAATGACATCCCAAATTATTATTATTATTATTACCATTATTATTATTTCAAGACTGAGTCTCACTTTGTCACTCAGGCTGGAGTGCAGTGGTGTGATCTTGGCTCACTGCAACCTCTGCCTCCTGGATTCAAGCAATACTCCCACCGCAGCCTCCTGAGTAGTTGGGATTACAGGCGTGTGCCACAATGCCTGGCTAATTTTTGTATTTTTAGTAGGGACAGGAGTTCACCCTGTTGGCCAGGCTGATCTCAAACTCCTGGCCTCAAGTGATCCACGCACCTCAGCCTCTTAAAGTGCTTGGATTACAGGCGTGAGCCACCACAACAGGCCAATCTTCTAACACTGAATGATTAAATGCAGAAAGTCTGGATGACCCACGGCTTGGAGTGAAGTTAGGATCCCTCTAGACACAGGCTCGGTACATTCTTTTTTTTTTTTTTTTTTTTTTTTTGAGACGGAGTTTCGCTCTTGTTACCCAGGCTGGAGTGCAATGGCGCGATCTCGGCTCACCGCAACCTCCGCCTCCTGGGTTCAGGCAATTCTCCTGCCTCAGCCTCCTGAGTAGCTGGAATTACAGGCACGCGCCACCATGCCCAGCTAATTTTTTGTATTTTTAGTAGAGACGGGGTTTCACCATGTTGACCAGGATGGTCTCGATCTCTCGACCTCGTGATCCACCCGCCTCGGCCTCCCAAAGTGCTGGGATTACAGGCTTGAGCCACCGCACCCGGCCCTGGCTCGGTACATTCGTAAGCCAGGGATCTAGAATGCTCTCCGGATTTCTTCTCCCGTCCTCTCCTCACGTGGAGTGATTTCGCCTGCTCAGCCTGTGAACACCCTCCTCGTTCCGGGTGAGCCTTTGTGGGTGGAAGCAGCCCCTCCCACCCCGCCACAGGAGCTAAAGGAGGCCTGTCTCTCTCTTAACTAGAGGCCCAGTTAAGTCCTGGGCATGGGTTCCAACCTTAGGCGTGGACGGTGGATGGTCTAGCCAGTTGATTTTTCAAAATAATGGTTCTATTAAGATATCATTCACACAGCATAAAATTCACCCTTTTATAGTATACAATTCAGTGGTTTTTAGTATATTCACAGAGTTGTGCAACTGTTACCACAATCAATTTTAGAACATTTCACCATCCACGAAAGAAAGGGCGGGCCTGTACCCATCAAATAGCCACTCTGTCTCCCCTCCCCACAGCCCCTGGCAACCACGAATCCACGTTCTGTCTCTATGGTTTCACATAAATTGAGTCATACAGTATGTGGCCTTTTAGGTCTGGCTGCTTTTACTTATGGTTTCACATAAATTGAGTCATACAGTATGTGGCCTTTTAGGTCTGGCTGTTTTCAAAGATCACCATGTCGTAGCATGTATTAATACTCATTTCTTCTTACAGTTAAATAATATTCCATTGTATAGATATACCACAATTAGCTTTTCCGTTCTTTCTTTGATGGCTATTGTGTTGTTTCTATCTTTTGTTTTTCTTTCTTTTTTCTTTTTGTGAGATGGAGTCTTGCTCTGTCACTCAGGCTGAGAGTGCAATTGAGCCATCTCGACTCACAGAAACCGGTGCCTCCCGAGTTCAAGCCATTCTCGTGCCTCAGGCTTCCAAGTAGCTGAGATTACAGGCATGAGCCACCATGCCCAGCTAATTTTTTATACTTTTAGTAGATGGAGTTTCACCCTGTTGGCCAGGCAGATCTCGAAGTCCTAATCTCAAGTGACCCACCTGCTTTGGCCTCCCAAAGTGCTGCGATGACAGGCATGCGCCATTGTGTCCCAGACTTTTTTTTTTTTCCCCCAGATGGAGTCTCACTCTTGTCACCCAGGCTGGAGTGCAGTGGCGTGATCTGCAACTTCCGCCCCCCGGGTTCAAGTGATTCTCCTGCCTCAGCTTCCTGAGTAGCTGGGATTACAGGAGCCGGCCACTATGCCCAGCTAATTTTTGTACTTTAGTAGAGATGGAGTTTCACCATGTTGGCCAGGCTGGTCTTGAACACCTGACCTCAGGTGATCCACCCACCATTTTTTTTTTTTTTAAGAGATGAGGTCTCACTTGCCCAGGCTGGTCTTGAAGTCTCAAACTACTGGGTTCAAGCAGTTCTCCCTTGGCCTCCCAAAGTGCTGGGATCTGCGATCTGTGGCATGAGTCACTGTGCCTGGTCTTACCTTTTGGCTACTATGAGTAATGTTGCTATGAACACAGGTGTACACAATGGTCTTTATGTGTGGATGAATATTTTCCCTTCTCTTGGCTACATACCTAGGAAGGGAGCTGCTGGGTCATCTGGTAATTCTATGTCTAACATTTTGAGGAACTGCCAAGCTGCTTCCCAAAGCAGCTGTACCACTTTACACTCCCACCGGCAACGTGGCAACTGCTCCACATCCTCGCCAACACTTGGTATTGTCTTTTTAAATTTTTAGCTATCCTATCGGAGGTGAAGCAGGATCTCACTGTGGGTTTGATTTTGACTTTGAGTTTTGAGGAAGGTAGGGACACTGAGGAAATGACTCACAGCCGAAGTGGCCACTGGAAAGGTTAACAGGATGGAGGATCAAGCGCTCAGGGTGGCAGCACCATTAGGGCGTCCTGGCCTCATCTGGTTCCCACTCCTCTCCAGGGCTTGCTTCGCCAGGGTCTCCACTGATTCTGTGGGTTGCCTGGTAGCTTTGAAATCAAGTCCTTTTCCACTTAAGCTAAGCAGAGTCAGTTTCTATTACAGCAAACCAAAGACCATGATTGACACAAAATTCAAGCTGTCCCTCTCTTCCTATTTTAAGACGGGGTCTCACTCTGCTGCCCAGGCTGCAGTGCAGTGGTATAAAGCAGCTCACTGCACCTCAGCTTCTCCAGACGCAAGTGATCCCCCACCTCAGCCTCCTGAGCAGCTGGGACCAAAGTCTCATGTCACTATGCCCAGCTAAATTTTCTATTTTTTTTTTTTTTTTTTTTTTTGAGACAGCGTCTTGCTCTGTTACTCAGGCTGGAGTACAGTGGCATGATCTCAGCTCACTGCAACCTCTGCCTCCTGAGTTCAAGCAATTCTCCTGCCTCAGCCTCCCAAAGTGCTGGGATTACAGGTGTGAGCCACTGCACTCGGCCACCTACCCACTTCCCATATAAAACATTCCTACTCAGACTCAAGAGAAAGAAGCGCACGATGACAGTGGTAAAGGAACACTAGCAGTCATTCCAGGTGCCTTGTCTTGAGCCTGCAGCGTTCCCCAGGGTTGACTGTACAAACCTTTGGTTCACAGACTGTATCTGGCTCTTGTGCAGCTCCCGGCTTTGGCTCCTTGGCCCCCTCCGGAACCTGCTCCCCTCTGTACCTGGCCCTCCCTGACCACCTCACAGAAACCCAGTCCCCTCTGGGGATGTCCTCTCGCAGGGACCAGGCTTCTCCCTCCTGGCTCTGAGCACAGTTTGCAAGGCTATGGTAATGTGTTTGTTTACCATGCTCCCCGTAAAGCCCACAGCCAACTCTCTGGTTCACCCCAAATAGGCGACCTCACACAGTGCCCAGCATGCAGTCAGCGTTTGTTGAATTCATGAGTGGGTAAATAAATGAGGTCTGTCTCTCTCAGACTTTTTTTTTTTTTAGATGAAGTCTGGCTCTATCACCCAGGCTGGAGAGAACTGGCATGATCTCGGCTCACTGTAACCTCCTCTTCCTAGGTTCAAGCGAGTCTCTTGCCTCAGCCTCCCAAGTAGCTGGAACTACAGGCGCCCGCAACCACACCAGGTTAATTTTTGTATTTTTAGTAGAGATGTGGTTTTGCCATATTGGTCTGGCTGCTCTTGAACTCCTAACCTCAGGTGATCCCCCTGCTTTGGCCTCCCAAAGTGCTGTCAGCTTATAGAGGAAGAAATGAGATGCTTCCAGGGTAAGGGGATGTCGGCCACCCTCGAATTCGGGACGCACGAGCCCCACTTCCCCATCTTCTCACAGGTGCAGGGAGAGTTGTGCTCCAGGCTCAGGGGACCACCCGCTGTCCCTCTCCAGGGCAGCCAGTCTGGCCAGCGGGCTGGTGCAGTCTGCAGCATGTCCAGGTGGTGGGAAGCGCTCAGCAGAGCCTGCACTCGCTGTGCTCGTGAAACTTGCTCCCCGCAGACAACTTCACCAGCTTTAAAAAGTGAGATATGCAAAAATAAATACGATGTTTATACTGATGTGTGTTGTGACTTCCAATCAAAAAACAAGAGTACATGGGGAGGGGGTTCAAGCGATGGTCCAGGCCCTCTTGAGTCCGGGCAGCATCCATATTGGTTGCCTCGGGGCACCACCTGCGACTTCACACTCTCAGGGAGGGCGGTGACGCCAGTGCTGGATAACCACCTTCCTGAGCCTGATGCCTCTCGTCTGGGCACTGACAAATGGGAGTCTGCCTTGGCATCAGCACACCCAGGAGAACACGAGCTTCAGGGCGCCGAGACCCACAGCTAACTGTCCCACCAGTCAGCATCATGCTGCCGCTGCTGGACAGTGCTGCATCAACCACCTTTTCTTTCTTTCTTTTTTTAAAATATTCCTTCCAGCTAAGCTAGCAGAGGGCAGTTCTGTGACATATGAGCAGGGTGGCAACTGCCATCAACTCCCCGCACCCGGCATCTGTTTATTACAGTCAATTTGGAAATAGCTGCCCGCAGGGAAACTGCTGGCCAAATCCCCAAAGAACATGCTCAAGCCAAAAACACCAGTGTCTCGGGCAGCCACAGCTTGAGGACACAGATGTTTAAAAAAAGACCTTTTTGTTTGCATCACCTCGAAGCACAGCAGAGGGCCGGGTCTGCACAGGTCAGGCAGCCAGCAAGGGGACCCAGGTGCCGCGGCGCCAGCAGGAGCATTTGTTCGAGAATTGAAAGGCACAGGGCAGATTGTGGAAATGATTCAGGGGTGACTGAGTCAGAAGGGGCCACAGATTTCATTTTTTAAAACTTTATTTTGAAATAATTTTAGGCTTGCCAAGATAGTGCCATGTTCCCTGGACCCCTCACCCAATTTCCCTAATGTGAACATCTTACACAACCGTGATAAACTGATAAAAACTCAGACATTTTGTGTGTTTCTTTCCTTTTTTTTTTTTTTCTGGAGACAGAGTCTTGCTCTGTTGCCAGGCTGCAGTGTGGTGGTGTGATCTTTGCTCACTGCAACCTCCAACTCCCTGGTTCAAGCTGTTCTCCTGCCTCAGCCTCCCGAGTAGCTGGAATTACAGGTGCCTGCCATCACGACTGGCTAATTTTTTGTTATTTTTAGTAGAGATGAGGTTTCACCATATCGGCAGGCTGGTCTCAAACCCCTGACCTTGTGATCTGCCCACCTCTGCCTCCCAAAATGCTGGGATTACAGGCATGAGCTCCCTCACCCTGCCTGTTTGAGACAGGACCTTGCTCTGTCACGCAGGCTCAAGTGCAGTGGTGCAATCACGGCTCACTGCAGCCTCCATCTCCCAGACTCAAGAGATCCTCCGGCTTCAGCCTCCCAAGTAGCTGAGACCACAGGCATGCTCCACCATGCCCAGCTAATTAAAAAAAAAAAAATGTTTTGTAGAGACAGGGTCTCCCTGTGTTGCCCAGGCAGGTCTTGAACTCCTGGGCTCAAGTGATCCTCCCAGCTCAGCTTCTCAGAGTGCTGGGATGACAGGCATAAGCCACTGCGCCCCGCCCAAAACTCAGAAATTAACGTTGGTGCAACACTACTAACTAAACCACAGGCTTGAGTTGGATTTCACCGGTTTTCCTACCCCTGTCCTTTTTCTGTTTCGGGAATGGGTCCAGGTGTCCACACTGCATTTAGCTGCCATGGTTCCGTCTCTTCTGGTCTATAAGAGTTTCTCTGTCTTTCCTTGCCCGTCAGACCTTGGCATGTTTTTGAAAAGTGCTGGTCAGGTGTTTGGTACAGATTTGTAGTATTTGTACAAGTGGGAACGAGTACCCTTGGCCTACAAGGCAGAGCGGGGGTGGTGGACACCCTGCGGGGCAGATCCAGGCTGCTGCCTCTGTGAATGGGTTTCACATTTTAAAACGATTAGGAAAAAAAAAAAAAAAGAAAGAAACAAAAGACAAATAATATTCCATGATATGTGGAAATTATCACGAAATCCAAACGTCAGGGTCCATAGGTAAAGCTGGGCTGGGAGGCAGCCAGCCGCAGGCATTCTTTTCTGTGTCGTCCCTTGGGGCTTCTGCACTACAATGGCAGGATTGGGGAGTCACTACTGAGGCCCTTTCGCCCGAAGAGCCTCAATATTTACTCCCTGGCCCTTGACAGGGGAAGTTTGCCCACCCTGACAAGGGCCCGGTGAGGACCTGCCATTCGCTTTAATTCCAAAGCTAAGTCAGCTATGAAAAGAGCACAGAGCAGCCAGGCACGGTGGCTCACGCCTGTAATCTCAACACTTTGGGAGGCAGAGGAGGGTGGATCACCTGAGGTCAGGAGTTTGAGACCAGCCTGGCCAACGTGATGAAACCCCGTCTCTACTAAAAATACAAAACTTAGCTGGGTGTGGTGGTGCAGCCTGTAGTCCCAGCTACTCGGGAGGCTGAGGCAGGAGAATCACCTGAACCCAGAAGGCAGAGGTTGCAATGAGCTGAGATTGTGCCACTGCACTGCAGCCTGGGCAACAGAGCGAGACTCTGTCTCAAGAGAAAAAGAAAGAGAGGAAGGAAGGAGGGAAGGAGGGAAGGAGCATGGAGGCTTTACATTCATTCACCCCATCATTCCACAAACACTTGCTGAGAGCTCATCGTCAAAACTAGGAGAGACCCCTATTTGAGCGAATGCTAACTCCTGCTCAAACTCTGGGATTGAGAGAGGTTAATTTGCACCAAATGTCTTCCTGATTCTCAGGCACAGTTTCTGCTGTGATAATAATAGCTGCTGTCATATTTGGAGCTCTACCCTGTGCCAATACCGCTTCACTTGCACCATCTCTTCTTATCCGCCGGAGTTGCTCCGGGAGGAAACAGGTCCAAGAGCTTAGCCACACCCAAGGGCGCACAGGTGGCTAGAAAGTTGCAGACGCTGAACAGGAGGGCGGCAAGTCGGTGGGCTCCCGGTGCAGAACGCTGTGCGGGCGAGGCCCTCACCTGCAGGTGGGACTGGGGGTCCGGAGCAGAGAGCCGGCACTGGGGAGGCTCTTGGTGGTTCTGATGCAGAACGCACAAACCGGGATGTGAGAGTCAGCCGGCCACAGGCCCTGTGTGGAACGCACAGGAATCTTTCTGCAAAGGAGCATCAGTGCGTTTCTGATAGTCTGCGTTTAGTCCCTAAGTGTGATGCACGCAGGAGCTCCACGACGCTGTCTCCTTTGCTGTCCCCTCCTGCTGTCGCTGCCTTGCCGCCCCCACTGCCAGGAGCCTGAGCTCTCTTTGCCGTGCCCTCTATCCTGCTGATGGCACCGGGCTGCTAGGGCCTCCCTTTTCTCAACTGTGTGGCCACCAGGCTGGGCCTGCCCTGATGGGAGGTGAAGAAGCCCTCCTGGGGCCGAAAGGGGCTGCCCTGCCTTTGTCAAGGAAGTTGGGAGACCAACAAAACACAAGCACCTTGGCCGGGCCCGGTGGCTCACGCCTCTACTCCCAGCACTTTGGAGGCTGAGATGGGTGGATCACCTGAGGTCAGGAGTTCCAGACCAGCCTGGCCAACAGGGTGAAATCCCATCTCTACTAAAAATACAAAAATTAGCCAGGGATGGTGGTGCACGCCTGTAATCCCATCTACTTGGGAGACTGAGGCCAGAGAATCACTTCAACTCGGGAGGCTGATGTTGCAGTGAGCCAAGATCACACCACTGCACTCCAGCCTGGGCAACAGAATGAGATTCTGTCTCAAAAAAGAAAAAAAAAAAAAAAATCGGCTGGGTGTGGTGGCTGGTGCCACATTCCTGCAATCCCAGATACGTGGAAGGCTGAGGCATGTGACTTGCTTGAACCCGGGAGGCGGAGGTTACAGTGAGCTGGGATTGTGCCACTGCACTCCAGCCTGGGTGGCAGAGCAAGAGTCAGTCTCAAAAAAACAAAAACCAAAACACTCCACAAACACCTGCAGAAAGAGGCCCCCAGGTAGGAAGGGTCCCCCGGCAGGCTGGGCTAGGTGTGGGGCGGAAATGCCATTCATGCCGATCCTGCTGTCCATGGCGATTTTGGTCTCCTCTGTGAACACAACCATAACCATGATCCGTAACCAGGGCTCCACCTTCCCCTCCTGACTCCAGAGGAGACGCGAAAGCTGGATGGGCAGAGAGAGCATCTGCCTGCCCCGGGCAGTGTCCCAGCTTACTGAGCCCGCCCGCCACAGTGGGTCCAACTGACCATAGGTCGGTGCTGCTCAAGACAATTGCAGCACATACCGTCAATTGGAACCAAATCAGAGGGCACCAGATTCGACAAACAAAGCCCCCAGTTGGTGTCCAGATTGCATCTAATTCTGAGTTGCTTTTTGAAGAGAACCAGTCATTTGAGAGTTTCTTGTTCCCTAAAATGTCCCCAGGAACTTTTTAACTGGCTTGATACTAGATCTCCTAAGCCCTCAGCAGCTGCAAAATGGATTCATAGAGCTTGTTTTTCTTTTCATGTTTTTTAAAAAGAACAAAATGTAAACTGGGTTGCAAAGCCCTGGTGACACGGTCTGACAAGCTGGCGCCAGCAGCACCTTGGCCCGTGCTGTCTGCCCCAAGGTCACAGTGACACAGCCTGGTTTGGGGTAGACAGTTTCGTTACATGTTCTGGGGTGTTCCAAAGACTTACTGCGCCAGATTTCCAACTGGACCCCACGTAGTGGAGGGGGCTTCGTGTATGAGTAACAGCGTGGTTGTCATTCTGTTTCTCTGCTGCAGAATGTGCCTTCTGAGAAAGCCACTTTAAGTGGATCCGAAATGTTATCTTAGATACTGGTTTCTCTGGGGAAGAAGCTGGTCTGGGGGGTGTGCTGGCTGGAGCATGTTGGAGAATGACATCTGGCACCTTTGCCTGAATGAGACCTCAGAATGGGTGACAAAATTCTAAAGTCAGCCTGTAACTCTCATCTGTTCACACTACAATGCTATGCTATTTTCAAGGCCAAAATACTGCTATAAACTTAGTAACGTCCCCTAAATGTCCCAGAGCTGGGGAACCGGCCCGTTTTTGCCTACTACATGTTTTGCAGCCCAGCGGAGTGTGGGGTGGCCAAGCCACCGCACTGGTGAGTGTGGGTGCGAGGGAGGCCCCAGCCTCTGCTGGGCGGGACTGTTCTGTGGTTTCTGGCCCAGGTGCAGTGTGAACGGATTCGGGGGGGCTCAGAGGGGCTTCTGCATTTTCCTGGCAGCTGCCACTGGGGTTACGCATGGCTAGCGATGCTCTTTATAACGGCCACACACCACCGTTTGGGTGTTTTGCTGATAAGAAGCCACAATCCGGGACTCTCAGGAGCCTGGCGCACACGGCACCCCCACCCCACCCTACAACAGGCAGGGGTGATCCACACTGGGCCACATTGGGTGGAGGGTCCAGAAAGCCCTGCAAGGAAAGGGGATGAGGCCATGGCCCATCATTTCCATGGCCCATCATTTCCATGGCCCATCATTTCCCTGGACCATACGTGTCCTGAGGCAGGCCTGATGCCGGTTGAGGACCCCTCTGCCCTGAGACCACGCCCCTCCGTGTTCCGTGCAACCCCATGCAGGCGGCATTGCCAGAGACCCAGGGATCCAGCCACCAAGTATATCCAGCTGCCAGGGTTTTTCTTGCCTCCGCCCACTTTTCTATTTCAGAAACAGTGGAATGTCCAACTTTGTGAATTCCATTGCTCACCAGAAATTTGCTTTAATGTCTAAATGTTCTAAAGATGGGGGGGGGGGATACATAAAAAGCAGTGTCTTGTGGAAAACATAGCATGTGCATCCATACACACCCAAGTCCTTTGTGCTTTAAACATTCCTGATAACTTCACTGACCATCCTGGCCGGAATCTTCTGAAATGGTTAAGCCAAGAATTTCAGTTGCGAATATTTCTGCAGTGATTTCGTCTGGAAGTTCTTCTTCAAGGCAGATTTCTGAACCTAGCCAAAACAAGAAAAGAACACCAAATGCCTTCATGATAATTACGTTTCTTTCTTTTTTGGGCGAGGGAAGGGGTTTGAGACCAGGTCTCGCTCTGTTGCCTAGGCTGGAGTGCAGTGAGCAATTGTAGCTCATTGCAGCCTTAATCTACTGGGATCAAGTTAGACTCTTACCTCAGCCTCCCGAGTAGCTGGGACTACAGGCACACACCACCACGCCCAGCTCATTAAAATTTTTTTTTGTATAGATGGGATCTTGCTATGTTGCCCAGGCTGGTCTCAAACTGCTGGCTTCAAGTTATCCTCCCACCTCAGACTCCCAAAGTGCTGGGATTACAGCTACCACACCCGGCCACAATGATTATGTTTCTAACTCAGAAGCATTTTCCAAAAACACAAGGAAATGCTACTAAACAAAACCAAGAGGTGCTTTGTGCTGTGATGTAGCTTCGATTCCTTGAAAACCTCTGGGTGGAAATTGGTTAAAAATCTCTCCTTTGCAGAATAGAATACTGTTAACCAAATCTCTGCAAACCTCTCTGGAAAGCCTTAACCACATGGTATGACTGATTTTTCTGTTTCAAGGTACCTGGGAACACAGCATAAATATATAACGATTGGGAAAGGCACATTCTGAGATCTGAAGTACATAAAGGAATGGGGTAGGGAGAGCTTGCAGGTTGGGAATGACCCGTTAGATACTAGAGTCTGGAATTATCTGAGTTCAGGGACTTTGTTTACTTTGATGTGGGGAATGGATAATAAAAGGAGAGAGAAAAGGGGAATGGGTGAGGGGCCTTTGTGCCCTCCTCAGTCTTGGTGACGGTGGTGGGATCTGACCACCCCTGGGCTTGTCAGTGGAGCTGCTCCCACACCTGTGAGCCTAGAAGAGCCATTTAGATTGGTTCCTCCCGAGCTAAACGTCACAACCCTAACTTCAGGTCCAGTGCACTAAAAGAAGGTGAAAAACACTTAGGCTATAGCAGGAAGGGAGAGGATGACCTTTAAAAACCTGAAAGTTGGTCTACATGGTGGCTCACGCCTGTAATCCCAGCACTTTGGGAGGCTGAGGTGGGCAGATCACGAGGTTAGGAGATTGAGACCATCCTGGCTAACATGGTGAAACCCCATCTCCGCTAAAAATACAAAAAAATTAGCTGGGCGTGGTGGCATGCACCTGTAGTTCCAGCTACTTGGGAGGCTGAGGCAGGAGAATTGCTTGAACCCAGGAGGCAGAAGTTGCAGTGAGCCGAGATCGCGCCACTGCACTCCAGCCTGGGCGACAGAGCCAGACTCCGTTTCAAAACAAACACAAAAATTTGCAAGTTTTGGCAGCTTGCAGCTGAGCTTGTGCTGCCCACCAAGTTGCTGCTCTCTCCTTCTCCAAATCCTTCTGTCTCTTTTTTTAAAAAACGGAGACAGGTTCTCACTCTGTTGCCCAGGCTGGAGTACAGTGGCACGACCCTAATTCACCACAACCATGAACTCCTGGGCCCAAGTCTCCCCTCACTTAGGCTTCCTGAGTAGCTGGGACTAAAAGCATGTACCACTATGCCCAGATAATTGTTTTTACTTTTTTAATTTATTTTGAGATGGTGTTTTGCTCTTGCTGCCCAGGCTGTAGTGCAATGGTGTGATCTCGGCTCACACCTCCTGTAACCTCCACCTCCTGGGTTCAAGTAATTCTCCTGCCTCAGTCTCCCAGGTAGCTGGGATTATAGGCATGCACCACCATGCTTGGCTAAGTTTTGTGTTTTTAGTAGAGATGGGATTTCACAATGTTGGTCAGGCTGGTCTCGAACCCCTGACCTCAAGTGATCCACCTGCCTCGGCCTCCCAAAGTGTTGGGATTACAGGTGTGAGCCACTGTGCCCAGCCTGTTTCATTTTTTGTAGAGATGGGATCTCCCTATGTTGCCCAGGCCTGTCTCAGATTCTGGGGCTCAAGCGATTCTCCTGCCTCCTCTCCCCAAAGTGCTGGGATTGCAGGCATGAGCCATGGGGCCTGGCCCCCAAGTCTTTCCCGGCATACCTCTTCTCCTGAAACAGCTGCCAAACTGGATCCTCAACTGGTGGCCAACATTCACCCACCGAAGCTGGCAAGATGACAGGTCAGTGGAACAAAGGGAAAAACAAGCCCACGCGCAACGAAAGGACGGACGGAGCGCAGAACAAAAGCTTCATCTCTCCAGCGTGGCCACCACTCACTGGTCTTTCCATAACTTATTCATGTGGGATTCCCAACAGACTTACTTTGTTATATGCACAGTCAGGGAGAGTGGCTTGCACCAATCAAGAGAAATAAACGTACTTAAGTCTACAACAAATTAGTGAGCCACGGCTACATGCCCAGACAAAGTCAGCCAGGGTACCTTTGACAGAGGAGGTTGCAGGCTCGGATTTCCATCCCTCAGGATTCAGGCCAAACAGCGAAGCAAAGCAATCCAACATCTCCTCCTCCGTCATGTGCTCACCTGTGTGTCATAGAGTAAGAAGGTGGTTGCTTAGCTCTTAAGGCTAAGCATACTGTCAGGGCTTAGGGTTATTATTCAGAGGGCTTAAGGAGAATCATCCCACTTTTTTTTTTCTTTTATACAATTAAAAAAAATTTTTTTAGTAGCCTGGATGCGGTGGTGCATGCCTGTACTCCCAGAACTTTTGGAGTCCAAGGCGGGTGTATTGCTTGAGGTCAGGAGTTTGAGACCAGCCTGGCCAACATGGTGAAACCCCGTCTCTACTAAAATTACAAAAATTAACTGGGTGTGGTGGCTACTCGGGAGGCTGAGACAGGAGAATTGCTTGAACCCTGGAGGTGGAGGTTGCAGTGAGCCGAGATCGTGCCACTGCACTCTAGCCTGGGCAACGCAGCGTGACTCTGTCTCAGAAAAAAACAAACAAACAAACAAAAAATTACTTTTTTTGGTGGATATGAAGTCTTACTATGCTAGCCAGGCTGGTCTTGAACTCCTGGGCTCAAGTGATCTTCCTGCCTCAGCCTCCCAAAGTGCTGGGATTACAGGTGTGAGCCACCATGCCAAGCCCTTTTTCTTTAGACACAAAAACAATCAAGAGTCCCATAGTACTGTCACATATACTTCCTTAATGGTGTTAAACAGGGTCCTCCAGGCAGGGAAAATATGTGGGTCTGGCATAGAGAAATAAGGCAGCATGCTGTGGAAACCAGGCTCTACTTCATTTCAAATTCCTTATCAGGACCACCCAGTTGGGCTAGGATGAAAATGTCACCCAGAGAGAATATACTTGACATCCTCATGGACAATAATGAGAAACATAGTAGGTAAAAATTTAAAAGTTTACTTTGGTCTGGTTGCATTCCACAAATCCAATCCAAATCTTTTTTCTTTTTTTTTTCCTTTTTGACAGAGTCTTGCTCTGTCACCCAGGCTGGAGTACAATGGCACAATCTTGGCTCACTGAAACCTCTGCCTCCCAGGTTCAAGTGATTCTTCTGCCTCAGCTTCCCAAGTAGCTGGGATTACAGGTGCCTGCCACCACGCCCATTTAATTTTTGTATTTTTAGTAGAGATGGCGTTTCACCATGTAGGCCAGGCTGGCCTTGAACTCCTGATGTCAAGTGATCCACCCGCCTCGGCGTCCCAAAGTTCCGGGATTAGAGGTGTGAGCCACCATGCCCAGATTAACACAAATCTTACGACACCCCCGTGAGACGGATCAGCTGGTGTTTTTAATTCCCATTTTACAAGTGAGGATGCTGAGTCTTGCTGAGGTTCAGGAAGCTGCAACACAAATTGTATTCTTCTGCTTTTTAGTTCCGGGTCCCTCCCATTACCTTGGACTTGCCAGGGATGCAGGTGAGTCAGCCAGATCCTTCGTGGCTCAAATCCGGTCAAATCACCTCTTTTATGAAAGATGGAGCTCCCACAGGGGCTGGCTCCCCACACTCGGTTCTCTACACTGGGAATGGCCCCAGGATGTTGCCAGACATCCCGGTGTATGTGCTTACCTTTGGTAATGAGCAGTCTCAGGAAGTCCTCTCTTCGAATGGCCTTTTCCCCTTTGGAGTTGGTATAACCGAGCACCTCAAAGCTCTTTTGGATGCTACTCAAGGTGTTACCAAAAGGTGGCCTGTGGTTAAGGTACACTCTGAGGAAATCTGGTAAGTTGATCTTGTCGATTAGCTTTCCAGTGTCCACATACTCCCCAAATTTGATTTCGTTAAATATATCCTCAATCTAGGGGAAATATATTTAAAACAGAGACCACAGTAAATTAAAAAGGCACCCGGATAGATTTCTAAAAATCAGAAAGTAAGGCTGGTGCGGTGGCTCACACCTGTAATCCTAGGACGTTGGGAGGCTGCGACCAACAGATCACTTGAGGCCAGGAGTTCAAGACCAGCCTGGCCAACACAGTGAAACCCCGTATCTACTAAAAATATAAAAATTAAGGCCGGGCGCGGTGGCTCAAGCCTGTAATCCCAGCACTTTGGGAGGCCAAGGCGGGTGGATCATGAGGTCAAGAGATCGAGACCATCCTGGTCAACATGGTGAAACCCCGTCTCTACTAAAAATACAAAAAAATTAGCTGGGCATGGTGGCGCGTGCCTGTAATCCCAACTACTCAGGAGGCTGAGGCAGGAGAATTGCCTGAACCCAGGAGGCGGAGGTTGCGGTGAGTCGAGATCGCGCCATTGCACTCCAGCCTGGGTAACAAGAGCGAAACTCCGTCTCAAAAATAAATAAATAAATAAAAATAAAAATAAAAATAAAAATAAAAATAAAAATTAGCCAGGCACAGTATGAGAATTACTTGAACCCCGGAGGCTGAGGTTGCGGTGAGCCAAGAGCCAAGATCATGCCACTGAACTCCTGCCTAGGTGACAGAACAAGACTCTGCCCAAAAACAAAACAAAACAAAAAATTGGAGAGTAACAGACAGACATGTTCACGGTTAGCTTAGAACACGTCTGTCATGGGTTGAAGTCCTAACTCCCAGGACTTCAGAATATGATCTCGTTAAAAAGAGGGTCAGTGCAGATAGGATTTAAGATGAGGTCATGCCGGATGGAGTAGGTGGGCCTTTACTCCAGTATGGCAGGCATCCTTTCAAGAAAAGGAGAGAGTGCTCAGGCGCAGTGGCTCACACCTGTAATCCCAGCACTTTGGGAAGCTGAGGTGGGTGGATCACCTGAGGTCAGAAGTTGGAGACCTGCCTGGCCAAAATGGTGAAACCCTGTCTCTACTAAAAAAATTTGACAGAAAAAGAAGATAAAAGGCACCCAGAATTGAACGGGAAAAGCAAAGCTATCTCTATTTGCAGGTAACACATTCTTGTATATAAAAAAAGAACACACTAAAAACTATTAGAACTGGTAAACAACTTCAGCAAGGTTGCAGGGTATAAGATCAGTAATATAAAAATCAATTATAGGCCAGGTGCAGTGGCTCACTCCTGTAATCCCAGCACTTTGGGAGGCTGAGGCTGGAGGATTGCTTGAGGCCAGGACTTTGAGACCATTTTGGGAAACATATTAATAGTAAGGCCCTGCCTCTACAAAAAACAAAAAATTAATCAGGTGTGTGGCACACACCTGTGGTCCCAGCTACTCAGGGGGCTGAGGTGGGAGGACTGCTTGAGCCCACAAGTTCGAGGCTGCAGTAAGCCATGATCATGCCACTGCACTCCAGCCTGGGATACAAAGGGAGACCCTGTCTTAAAAAAAAAAAAAAAAAAAATCAATTGAGGCCAGGCATGGTGGCCCATGCCTATAATCCCAGCACTTTGGGAGGCCAAGGTGGGCAGATCACCTGAGGTCAGGAGTTTAAGACCTGCCTGGCCAACATGGTAAAACCCGACCTCCACTAAAAATACAAAATTAGCCAAGCGTGGTAGTGCATGCCTATAGTCCCAGCTACTTGGGGAGCTGAGGCAGTAGGATCGCTTGAACCTGGGAGGCAGAGGCTGTAGTGAGCAGAGATAGCGCCATTACACCCAGCCTGGGTGACAAATGTGAAAATCTAACTAAAAAAAAAAATCTATTTTATTTATTTACACATTAGCAGTGAACACCACAAGAAGTATAATAAATCAATAAAACAATTCCACTTATAATAGGATTAAGAAGAATAAAGTACTTAGAAATATATTTAACAAAAAATGTAAGATTTGTGCTCTAAAACTACAAAATATTGTTTAAAAAAGAGTGAAAGAAAACATAAGTAAATGGAAAGACATTTCATAATCAGGGATTGGGAGACTTAAATTGTTTTTTTTCTTTAAGAGACAGAATCTCGCTCTGTCACTTAGGCTGCAGCACAGCTGCCTCCCAAAATTCAGGGATACAGGAGTGCGCAATCATGCCTGCCCCCCATTTTTTCTTTTCTTTTTTTTTTTTTTTTTTTTTGAGAGATGATGGCCAGAAGCACTGGCTCACACTTTGTCATCTCAGCACTTTGGGAGGCTGAGGCAGGAGTATTGCTTGAACTTGGGAACTCGAAACCAGCCTGGGCAACCTGGTGAAACCCTGTCTCCACAAAAAATACAAAACTTAGCTGGGTGTTGTGGTGCGTGCCTTTGCGTTCACCTGTCTGCTGTTCCCTCAGGCCCTCTCACTACCTCCTTGCCCCATGTACCTGTATCTGAATTTTCAGTTTGCACAAGGGCAATAATAATTTTAAAACACAAAGAGATTGCTTCCTTTTGCTTTAAAGATGCCTTTAAACAGAGATCACCTTAAACCCAGTCACTTGTTGCTCTCAAGTTGTCACCCACACAGGTACACAATGCTGGCACATGGCATTTCATTCACTTTCAGACTTTTTTATTCGAGACGGAGTTTTGCTCTAGTTGCCTAGGCTGGAGTGCAATGGCGCGATCTCGGCTCACTGCAACCTCCGCCTCCCAGGTTCAAGTGATTCTCCTGCCTCAGCCTCCTGAGTAGCTATTACAGGTATGCACCACCATCCCTGCCTAATTTTGTATTTTTTTAGTAGAGATGAGGTTTCTCCATGTTGGTCAGGCTGGTCTTGAATTCCCGACCTCAGGTGATTCACCCACCTCAGCCTCCCAAAGTGCTGAGATTACACGCGTGAGCCACTGCGCCCGGCCCACTTTCAGACTTCAGTTGCTTAGGTTCATGCATCTGTATGAAGCAAAAGAAAATGTGGCAACTTTTCACTGCAAGAACTTTAAAACACTCTCCAGCGCGGCTGCACCAGGCCACTCACCTTAGAGCGTACACAGCTTCTCATCAGAGAGAAAAGCTGTGACTCCAGGCTCCTAAATACCTTCTAGATAAGGCCTTTCCTTTTGGCCACTAGCAGATGATCATGTGATTGTGCTACTACTGCTGCCCCCTAGAGAATCCAGACCCTCAAGATCTTTTAGATGTTCATTCTTTACAGCTTTAAAAAATAGTAATTTTTAAAAATTCCCCTTCTCATTTGGAAAGTCATTCTTTGTGTATTTTCTAATTTTTCTAGGATGAGCAAAGGGTGCTGACGTGTCTAGGTTTAAGTGGAAATGTGGTGCCAGTTAACACAGGACTTCTCACAGGACATCTCATGTCACAGGCAAAACACGAGGAAGAAAGAAATCGAATAATTAAAGAAACAAACAAAACTGCTCCTCAAAACTGCCATCAGCCTCTCTCTCTGCAGTATTTTTGTACCGTGTGTGTAGCAGTCAGCTGAAATGCGGAAACTCCAATTATACCAGGGGAAGGGTTAGGAGTTAGTAACTTATCTTAGGATTTACATTTTAAATTAAGGTATTTCCCAATAAACTGTGGGGTTTGGAATTTTACAAAGAAAGAATAAGAGCAACAGAAAAGTGGGAAATAACTTGCTTCCTCTCCCCGCTACTCCCACCAAAGAATAGGCATTCCACTTTGGTCTCTGGGAATGAGCCAGAAAATTAATCTATAGTTGTACACAATATTTATCAATTGGTAACCAATTTCTCCCTGTCCCACTTAACAAATGTGGAACAAAAATTCAGAGGACACCAGTTTGAAGCAGTGCCAAGCTACCAACCTGTCTCAAGTATCCTTCGCCCTTACATCTTGGTCTGGCCTCAAGTAGCAATAAAAAAATAAAAATCTCTTGTAATCCAGCCAGTCACAATTTTTTTGAAAGATCTGGGGCACTTCCTTCCTATTTTTTCTATGCATATAAAATATATGTGCATATTTTTTACAAAACTGGTATATATAATTTTACAACTGCTTTTTTCCTTAAACACTGTATCTAAGTAATCACCTAGTATTTTCAGAGATGCCACATATTCTCAAAGCAACATTCCAGGCCAGGCATGGTAGCTCATGCCTGTAATCCCAGCACTTTGGGAGGCCAGGGTGGGAGGATGGCTTGAGCTCAGGAGTTTGAGAACAGCCTTGGCAACATAATGAGACCTCATCTCTACTAAAATTAAAAAATTAGGTTGGGCACAGTGGCTCACCCCTGTAATCCCAGCACTTTGGGAGGCTGAGGCAGGCGGATCACAAGGTCAGGAGTTTGAAACCAGCCTGACCAACATGGTGAAACCCCATCTCTACCAAAAATACAAAAATTAGCTGGGTGCGGTAGTGTGTGCCTATAATCCCAGCTATTCAGGAGGCTGAGGCAAGAGAATCACTTGAACCTGGCAGGCAGAGGTTGCAGTGAGCCAAGATCACGCCACTGCACTCCACCCTGGGAAACAGTGAGGTTCCATCTCAAAAACAAACAAACAAACACCAAATAGGTGTGGTGGCAGTCCTAGCTACTGGGGATCTCATGCAGGAGGATTGCTTGAGCCCAGGAAATCGAGGCTGCAGTGAGCCCTGATTGCACCACTGCACTCCAGCCTGGGCCACAGAGTGAGACCCTGTCTCAAAAAAAAAAGTAACATTCCAGGAACGGCCTTTTCAAATAACATTATTGGTTACAGATACAAATTAACTAATTGATACACAATTGATATTATTATAGTAGCTGTAAATGGTAGCACTGTTTCATATATAGCGTTTACTGAGTTTATACTATGTGCAATTGCCTGTTAAATCATATATAATTTTATGTAGGAAGAAAACACTATCCAGTAGCAATTATTTGTATATCACACTAAAAAATTTTGACAATATTAATATATACGAATGCCACTATTTACCATGAGGTAGTAGAGGTGGGGCCTGAAAGAGACAGCAATCTTTAATGATAGATCTAACTCTGGCTCTGCCATTTTCTGTCTATATGACCTTGAGTGACTTAATGACATTCCTTATCCTCAGTTTCTTCATCTTGAAAAAGCAGGGAATATAGTAATACATATGCATTGGGCTTTTTTGAAGCTTATTGAGATGATGTATGTAAAATGGTTAACATAATGCCTAACACATAGCAAGCACTCAACAGACAGTAATTATTCTTATGATTATTATATTTTTCTATGCGCTTGCTAATTAGAATACATGTAATCATAACATAAATTATAATTTGGCCAGGTGGGGTGGCTCACACCTATAATCTCAGCGCTTTGGGAGGCCGGCGTGGGTAGATTGCTTTAGGAGTTTGAGACAGCCTGGGCAACATGGTGAAACACTGTCTTGATGAAAAATACAACAAATTGGCTTGGTGTGGCGATGCCTGTGCCTGTAGTCCCAGCTACCTGGAAGGCTGAAATGGGAGGATCACCTGAGCCCTGGAGGTGGAGGCTGCAGTGAGCCATGACTGTGCCACTGCACTCCAGCCTGGGCCACAGAAGTGAGGAGTAAGACCCTGTCTCAAAAAGAAAACAAAAATAAATAATGTATATATAAATTCTCAATGTAATATATGATTTAATTTAGTTCAGAAGCAGGAGACTAAGATGACAAAAGAAATTCATAAGGGCCTGAGTTACTCATACCCAGAGAGTTCCAAAGAGCTCCACAAACATTCGCAGCACAAACCACTCAGCATGTGATTCACCTCTTACTCTCTCTTCCCGTATGACTGATCAAGAATCACTACTCAACAAGCACAGAGTTGGCAGCTTCGGCATCACTGACATTTCCTTCCTGAGCTGACTTCGAAAGTGTTCATTGAAAAGGCAGATTCTGCTACATGTCTGAACAAAGTTCATGCTTGGGAGAGGAACCTCGGAGCCGGAAATAGAACGTGGAGCTTGTTCTGAATGTCCCTGTGTGAAGATGACTTGAGAGAAGCAGGAGTCCTGGCTGAGTGGCCCAGACACTCTGGTGGTCGTCAGTCAGCCTGGCCTTTGATTGGCATTATCACGCCTGCCAAGGCAGGGCTTCATTCAATTCACCTGGAGAGCTTCAACAATTCCGGGAGTCTCACTGTGCTGCCTAGGCTGGAGTGCAGTGGCGCAATCTCAGCTCACTGCAACCTCCACCTCCTGAATCCAACCAATTTTCCTGCCTCAGCCTCCCAAGTAGCTGGCTAATTTTTGTATTTTTAGTAGAGACAGGGTTTCACCATGTTGGCCAGGCTGGTGTCAGGTCGAACTCCTGACTTCAAGTGAGCTGCCTGCCTCAGCCTCCAAAAGTGCTGGGATTATAGGAACGAGCCACCTCAACCAGCTGAGATCCCCATTTAATTGGTCCAGGGACCAAATTTTTGGAAGCTCCTCCTTATTCGAATGATCTGAATGTGTAGCCAAGCTTGAGAAACACAGCTGGAGGGCAAGGGCTTGCAAACATCATCAACCACCACGAAGATCAGGAGGTCTTATTAAAACAGACGGCTGGTCCCACCTGCAGGGTTTCTGAGTCTGGGATAGGGTCTGACCATTTGCATTTCTCATAAGTCCCTAGGTGACGTCAATCCTGTTGTTCTGGGGGCCACACTTTGAGTACTGCTGCTCTTAGACCACAGGGATTCATGAAGGTGATACTGGTGCCAAAATGAATCAGCCCCAAGCTTGTGACTTTCAGTAGAGAGTAATAATGGGTGGCAGCTGCAGTGCATGCTCTACTTCTCCGGGCTCACATCTGTTTTCCCCATTAAGCTGTAGCCAGAGCTTTCATCTCCATTTCCCCGGCAGCTTAGTTCAGAGCCTGGCACATTATAGAGGCTCAGAGAGATGTTGATGGATGGATGGATGGATGGATAGATGGATGGATGATGAGGTAAATAATGTGGACACAAGTGAGGCCACAAAAATAATTTCTCTTGAAACTCACAAGAGGCTTAGAATAATCATTTACTGCCCTTGTTAATTTCACTCGATTTACTAGTAGTTACTGAGCATTTGGTTTAGCGCAAAGCCAGTGAAGTACAAATCACTCAATTATTACTAGAACAGTTCTGCATTGTGGTTTTCAGTCTCAATTGCTGGTCAGCAAATATTTACTCAGCGTCTACTAAGTGCCAGGCATAGGTCTGGGCCATGTGAAGAGACGCTCAAGAAATGACAGACACAAGGAAAGAGCGAATTTAACAAAACAGGCTCCATCACTGACATCCTCAGCCCTGGCTGCCTGGAAGAAACCCCTGGGGCTTTAAAAACTGTCCACGCCAAACAGGCTCCATCCCTAGGTTCCGTTGCACGAGGCTGGGGCCCAGGTGCAAAAATACTGATGTATTTTTTTAAGTGCCCTTAAGTGATTTTAAAAGGTTGTCTACCGTGGCTCTAAAAGATTCAGTGTCAAGATGCAGGAGAACATCATCAAAGGCTGGAGGAGCTCTCAGCCAGGTGGGCTAGGGAAGGCTTCCTGGAAGAGGTGGGCCTACTGCAGAGCCATGAATGGTCTGGCCAGGAGGAGGTCAGGGAAGGCACTCCATGCTGGGAAACAAGTATGAGGAGGAGGGTGCAGAGGAGGTGCCCATCTCGAGCCCATGCACCCCATTCTAGACCACACTCTGGGTACCTGAACCCAAGGCTTCTCTCCCCCAAATAACCTAAGCCCACTTCTGGGGCCTGTGGGGATCTCACCTTCCTGAGGGCCGCCAGGGGGTGTTGCCCACTCACAGGCCAGAAGGGTGGCTCGGGGCCACAGTTTGGAGGGTATAGAGAGCTGTCCACCTCCTGAATGGCATGCCCACAGTGGCCAGGGATGGAGCCAGGGCTGGGAGGACACGTGGGGCAGTCTCAGCCTGGCCCTGCATTCTGCCTATTCAGGTTTGAACTTTGAATCAGCTCATGCTGAAGGTTGAACTCTCAGGGGGGAAATATTTGTTTAGCAGCTTGTTCTTTGATGGGTAACTTTTCAACATTTAGAAATACAGCATCTGGGCCTCCATTGGCCCAACTGCTCCAGGCCTCAAGACCTGAGGATGGCCTCTCGGTGGTGGGCCAGAGTCCCCTCACCCTAGAGCATCTTACTTCCGCCTCTGCCATTGACGACACAGGCCTCTGGGTCTGTGATCCCTGCTGTCAGCCTCAGGAAGCCACTGATGTCCTTAGAATTATGTTCTAGAATTAAGTTTTATAATCTCCCTATTAAATGGAGAGAAACACCATACATCTGAACTGGTGCCATTCCTTGTTTTTATAGGCAGGCTCCTGGTGGGGACAGGTTTGTTTTTGTAATGGTTTCGTGGACCCGCAGGGCTGGGAACACTCACACTCCTCCTCACCCCCTCCTCCCAACACACAATACACCTAGAACATCCTCAATCGATGGGGCACAGTCTCTTGTCCCCGCTCATCATCCTCACTCACAACTTCTCCTGGTCACCTCCCCTGCATCTCCTCGCTGACCCAGAGCAGGGAGCAGTGGGCTGAGGAGGGGGCGGTCAGGGCTGGGCAGCGTCACTGCATGGCCACATCTGGAGACCCCTGTGAGCCCCCTCTGCTATTCATGCCACACTGTGACCCCAACTGCTGCATACCTCCCTCCAGGAACTAGATCTGCCTCTTTTTCCAGGAGTGGGGCATGCACACACAGTTCTGCCCTCTGGACGAAGTCTCAGGTGATGGCAGCCAAGACCTGGCCTGGAGCTCTTGCCCACTGCCTTCTACTCCATGTGAACAACACCCATTCACAGTGCCTTTTAGGGTGACTGTCACCCTGCCCCTCATCAGAACCCAGGCCTCAAACACCTCCAGGGACTCTTCCCTTCCCAGTGAATTTTGTTGTTGTTTTGTTTTTTTTAATTTTTAATTTTTTATTTTTTGAGATGGAGTCTCACTCTGTCTCCAAGCTTGAGTGCAGTGACATGATCTTGGTTCACTGCAACCTCTGCCTCCCAAGTTCAAGTGATTCTCCTGCCTCAGGCTCCAGAGCAGCTGGGACTACAGGCATGCACCACCACGCCCAGCTAATTTTTGTATTTTTAATAGAGACGGGGTTTCACCATGTTGGCTGGGCTGGCCTTGATCTCTTGACATCGTGATCTGCCTGCCTCAGCCTCCCAAAGCGCTGGGATTACAGGAGTGAGCCACTGCACCCAGCCCCCAGTGAATATTTTTAAAGGTCTGAAACAGACCTTTAAAAAGTTTTTTTAAGAAAAGAAAGTAAGGGCCGGGCACGGTGGCTCATGCCTGTGATCCTCTCAGCACTTTGGGAGGCTGAGGCGGGAGGATCATGAGGTCAGGAGTGCAAATCCTGAGCTCATGATTTGGTGGTGAAACTTGGTCTCTACTAAAAATACAAAAATCAGCTGAGCATGGTGGCAGGTGCCTGTAGTCCCAGCTACTCAGGAGGCTGAGGCAGAAGAATCGCTTGAACCAGGGAGGTGGAGGTTGCAGTGAGCTGAGACAGCGCCAAAGCACTCCAGCCTGGATGACAAGAGTGAAACTCCATCCCAGATAAAAAAAAAAAAAAAAAGGAGAGAAATAATACAGAGAAGCCATGGCAATGGTAAGTAACAACATTTCGATTCTAAGAACATTAATATTTTAAAAATATATTTTCCGGCCAGGCGCGGTGGCTCAAGCCTGTAATCCCAGCACTTTGGGAGGCTGAGGCGGGTGGATCACGAGGTCAAGAGATCAAGACCATCCTCGTCAACCTGGTGAAACCCCGTCTCTACTAAAAATACAAAAAATTAGCTGGGCATGGTGGCACGTGCCTGTAATCCCAGCTACTCAGGAGGCTGAGGTAGGAGAATTGCCTGAACCCAGGAGGTGGAGGATGCAGTGAGCCGAGATCGCACCATTGCACTCCAGCCTGGGTAACAAGAGCGAAACTCCGTCTCAAAAAAAAAAAAAAAAAACAAACAGTTGGCAATAAATTTGAATTTAAAGCTCATATGGGCCAGGTGCAGTGGCTCACACCTGTAATCCCAGCACTTTGGGAGGCCGAGGTGGGCTGATCATTTGAGTCAGGAGTTCAAGACCAGCCTGGCCAACATGGTGAAACCCCATCTCTACTAAAATACAAAAAAAAAAAAAATTAGCTGGGTGGCATGGTGCATGCCTGAAATCCCAGCTACATGGGAGACTGAGGCAGGAGAATCCCTTGAACCCAGGAAGCAGACGTTGGGGTAAGACACAATCATGTCATTGCACGCCAGCCTTAGCAACACAGTAGGGCTCTGTCTCAAAAAAAAAAAAATTAAAATTAAAATAAAGCTCATATGGAAATACCAGAGTACATGAATAAAAAATAATAATAATACAAAATATATATATATTTTCCACCATCATTGTGATCCACCCTTTTATATCATAAAACCCATAAAGATTGATACATGCTTGTTATGAAAAATTCTAATAATGGAGATATAAAGAAGAAAAATAATAAAATGCCCTGAAATTCCCCATCTCTCATCAATAACCAGTGTTGGATGCCTGAACTTTTAGGCTTTTCTTCCTTCTTTGTACCAAATCATACATACGTAGGAACAGAACCTGGGATCGGGAGTCAGCCAGCAGCTTGGTTCAAACCCTGGCTGTGCCCTCGGTCGCTGAGTGACTATGCAATCTTCCTTCTCTCCCTAGGCCTCGCTTTCTCAGAGTGGTGTTATGCATTACCATCACCGGCATTCTTTTCCATTTTTTTTTTTTTTTTTTTTGGAGATGAAGTCTCGCTCTGTTGCCTGGACCAGAGTGCAGTGGTGCCATCTTGGCTTGCTGCAACCTCTGCCTCCTGCCTCAGCATCCCAAGTAGCTGAGATAACAGGTGTGCACCACCATGCCCGGCTAATTTTTGTATTTTTAGTAGAGACTGGGTTTTGCCATATTGGCTAGGCAGTTCTTGAACTCCTGACCTCGGGTGATCCACCCACCTGGGCCTCCCAAAGTGCCGGGATTACAGGTGTGAGCCACTGTGCCCGGCCTCTATCCCCTGCATTGTTTTTAATGGCTGCATAGTAATCCAGGATTAATTTCTTTAAATGCTTCGTGTGTGAAAAGCAGAAAGAGTTTTGTCTTGCTCTGATCTTTCTGCAGGAAGCCCACTGCTTGCTGGGCAGGGGCCTGGCTGCGCACCCTCTGTTGGCCAGGAAGACCTCCCCTAGAACACTGGGCCACTTCTCTTACGTTCAGGATGCAAATACCTGCTGATTCTTACATTTCAGGCAAGACGCAACATACTGAGGGCTTCTCTTCAAAGTGCAAATTTCCAAATTCCCTGGGGGTCTTTAGCAGAGCAGAAATTATCCCCGTGTGCCTCTTGGCTCAAATCCCCGCCCCCTCATTATGGGGGAAGCTGAGCCACTCAGCCACACGCCTCCCTCCCAGCTGGGACCATGCTTTAGCCACGAAGATTAGCGCACAGGGCTTTGGGGGATTTGTTTGCTTATCTTTCTTTCTGGTTTTTGTTCTGAATACAAAAGCAACACAAGCTACATGTTTATAATTAGGAGAACTTAAATGTACAGAAATTATATATGAGGTCTCCCCAGATTTATAGCGACAACTGTCTCCTAAGGAGGGCAGATGCCACTGAATGAAAAGGTCTTTTATTTATAGAACCCCTAGATGGGTTGTTTTCTTTTTTTAGACAGAGTCTCACTGTGTCACCCAGACTGGAGTGCAGTGGCAGGATCATGGCTCACTGCAGCCTTGACCTCTGGACTCAAGTGATCCTCCCACTTCAGCATCCTAAGTAGCTGGAACTTCATGCAGGTGCCACTAAATCCAGCTAATTAAAAAAAAAAAAGTGGCCAGGCACGGTGGCTCACACCTGTAATCCCAGCACTTTGGGAGGCCAAGGCGGGAGGATTACCCGAAGTTGGGAGTTTAAGACCAGCCTGAGGCTGGGCGCGGTGGCTCAAGCCTGTAATCCCAGCACTTTGGGAGGCCGAGGCGGGTGGATCACGAGGTCAAGAGATCGAGACCATCCTGGTCAACATGGTGAAACCCTGTCTTTACTAAAAATACAAAGAAAAATTAGCTGGGCTTGGTTGCCTGTGCCTGTAATCCCAGCTACTCAGGAGGCTGAGGCAGGAGAATTGCCTGAACCCAGGAGGCGGAGGTTGCGGTGAGCTGAGATCGCGCCATTGCACTCCAGCCTGGGTAACAAGAGCAAAACTCCATCTCAAAAAAAAAAAAAAAAAAAAAAAGACCAGCCTGGCCAACATGGCGAAACCGTGTCTCTACTAAAAATACAAAAAATTAGCTGGGCATAGTGGCACTGCCTGTAATACTCAGGAGGCTGAGGCAGAAGAATTGCTTGAACTTGGGAGGTGAAGGTTGCAGAGAGCCAAGATCGCTCCACTGCACTCCAGCCTGGGCCACACAGTGAGGCTCTGTCTCAAAAAAAATTTTTTTGTAGAGACAGGGCTTCACTATGTTGCTCAGGCTGTCTTGAACTCCCAGGGACAAGCGATCCCCCGACTTTGGCTTCCCAAAGTGCTGGGAATGCAGGCGAAGAGCCACAGCACCCTGCCAATCTCATTTCTTAATGGATACTAAGTGTAGGTGTGCCTTATTTTATTAATCTCATCTCCTATCATGGATATCAGGGTTGTTTTGATTATCAACACAATAAATATGTGGCAACAATTGTCCCTTCAGGTCAGGTATGGTGCAGGGACCTGTAGTCCCAGCAACTAGGAGGGCTAAGGCAGGAGGCTTGCCAAAGCCCGGGAGTTTGAGACCAGCCTGGGCAACATAGTGAGATCCCATCTCAATATTTATATATATTATATGTTTAAAATTATTCCTTCCATATATACATCATTATGAACTTGGGTGCATTTTTCCGTACAAAAAAGTACACTCTTCTTTTTTTTTTGAGATGGAGTTTTGCTCTTGTTGCCCAGGCTGGAGTAAGGTGGTGTGATCTTGGCTCACTGCAACCCCTCTCTCCCAGGTTCAAGCAATTCTCTTGCCTCAGCCTCCAGAGTTGCTGGAATTACAGGCGTGCGTCACCACACCCGGCTAATTTTTCTATTTTTAGTAGGGACAGGGTTTCACCATGTTGGCCAGGCTGGTCCTGAACTCCTGACCTCAGGTGATCCTCCCACCTTGGCCTCCCAAAGTGCTGGGATTACAGGCGTGAGCCTTCACGGGTGCGGTGGCTCAAGCCTGTAATCCCAGCACTTTCGGAGGCCGAGGCGGGTGGATCACGACGTCAAGACATCGAGACCATCCTGGTCAGCATGGTGAAACCCCATCTCTACTGAAAATACAAAAAATTAGCTGGACCCGGTGGCGCGTGCCTGTAATCCCAGCTACTCAGGAGGCTGAGGCAGAATTGCCTGAACCCAGGAGGCGGAGGTTGCGGTGAGCCGAGATCGCGCCATTACACTCCAGCCTGGGTAACAAGAGCAAAACTTTGTCTCAAAAAAAAAAAAAAAAGTGTTTGGGACTTGAGTGTAGTTATAGGTCTAGAAAAAAAAAACAATGTACATTTGTTGAGTCAAAAGATACACACCTTTTTACAGTTAAGCAAAAAATAAATAGCAAACAAAATAAAAAGTTAAGCGACTGTTGAATTATTCTCTAAATGCTCCTAAGCTATGCCAAAGCTCCTGAATAGATCAGACACCCTGTCTTTCTCCCTGTCTCTGCTGTCAAATACGACCAATGGGCATCATTGATTCATTCACTCATTCAATCAACATTTGACAAGCATCCACTACCTGGGCACTTGCTGAGCACATAAGTCTCTGCAGGACTAGCCTTAAGTTTATAGAACTAGGTGATTGGGTGATTGCACTGATGTTAATTCCCTGCCTATACCTGTCAAGATAATACAACACTCTGCAAGCTAAAGAGAAGTGAAGCCGTAAGTAAGCGGGAAGTGAATGACATACTGGGCCCCACCCCAACACGACAGTCCAACATCCTGGAGGAAAAGGCACATTTAAAGATAGAGGATGGAACTGCCTTGTATATGAAATCATCTGTAGAAACGGTGACACCTAAGCCAGGGGTCCTCCGATAACATTACACGCCCTGCAGATCTTCCATTTCAAAAGTGATTTCTTTTTTTTTTTGAGACGGAGTTTCGCTCTTGTTACCCAGGCTGGAGTGCAATGGCGCGATCTCGGCTCACCGCAACCTCCGCCTCCTGGGTTCAGGCAATTCTCCTGCCTCAGCCTCCTGAGTAGCTGGGATTACAGGCACGCACCACCATGCCCAGCTAATTTTTTGTATTTTTTTTTTAGTAGAGACGGGGTTTCACCATGTTGACCAGGATGGTCTCGATCTCTCGACCTCGTGATCCACCCGCCTCGGCCTCCCAAAGTGCTGGGATTACAGGCTTGAGCCACCGTGCCCGGCTTTCAAAAGTGATTTCTAGGAGCAGCCCACCCTGACCACTTTGGCTATGTTTTGCTCCTGAGCACAGCTTTCCGTGAAAGGAATTCTTCAGGGAGGGTTATATTCTCCTATAATTTGGCTTCAGCGTACCACACCGACTAGCTTCCAATCCCCAAGACAGTTGTAATGACGTAAGAAAAATATCAATAATGTATAGTCTTTGGGGTGCTGGTTTAAACCCTGCATCTGCGTCTTTCCTGTAACCAAGTGTGAACACACTCCAGCAGCAAGGCATATACTCCAAGCAACTTCCTGAAGGAGGAGAAACGGCTACATCTCAATAGGAAATGTTTCATTAACCTCGGTAAATCCTGGGTTAGTTTCAAAGCCCTGAGAAGATTTTTTTTTAATCACTATAAATCTGACTTGAAAATAAAAGATTAGAATCTTCTCCCTGTGCAGCTTCATATAAACTAACTCATCAGCTAATCGAGTCTGCACATAGATGTGGGGCACATTTGGAGCCTTCAGAAAACATCTCCAAAGAGCAAATGTGTTTTTTTTTTAAGTAGATTAAAAACCCTGGAGTCCAAGGGTGAGTGGGGCACTCGCTGAGTTGGGCTCCGAAACTCCCCTTTTGACAGGTGGTGGCTTCAGGGAAACAACATCCAGGGCTAACCTTACAACCACTGTTTTTATTTCTTTCTGTCTTTATGTTTTTAAGTAATTGTCAATGTTTGTTACTTTATAACATTTGTTGCCAACTAACATTTTTTCGTATACCTTTTCTTCAGCAAGATTTTTTTTTTTTTTCCTTTTTTTGTAGAGACGGGGTTTCACCATGTTGGCCAGGATGGTCTGGATCTCTTGACCTCGTGATCCACCCGCCTCAGCCTCCCAAAGTGCTGGGATTACAGGTGTGAGCCACTGCACCCGGCCTCTTCAGCAAGATTTTGATAGGTTGTTTAAGCTTTATTATTTTTTGCCAATGATAGGATAAATGAGTATATCTCTAATAGTTAGACTTCCTTAATTCTTTTCTTTTTTTTTTTTTTTTTTTAGATGGAGTCTTGTTCTGTCATCCAGGCTGGAGTGCCATGGCATGATCTCGGCTCACTGCAACCTCTGCCTCCCAGGTTCAAGCAATTCTCTGTCTCAGCCTCCTGAGTAGCTGGGATTACAGGTACCCACCAGTATGCCTGGCTAATTTTTGTATTTTTAGTAGAGACAGGGTTTCACCATCTTGGCCAGGCTGGTCTTGAATTCCTGACCTTGTGATCCACCCACCTCGGCTTCCAAAGTGCTAGGATTACAGGCGTGAGCCACCACACTGGCTTTTTTACTTTTTTTTTTTAAGAGCTATGTTGCCCAGCCTGGAGGACAGTAGCTATTTACAGGCATGATCATAGTGTCCTATAGCCTCCAACTCCTGGGATCAAGCGATCCTCCTGCCTCAGCCTCCAGGGTAGCTGGGACTCCAGTTGCACACCACCGTCCCTGACTAAACATTTTTTTTTTTTTTTTTGAGACAGGGCCTCACTCTGCTGTCCAGTCTGGAGTGCAATGGCACAACCACAACTCACTACAGCCTTTACCTTCTGCACTCAAGTGATCCTTCAATCCTTCCCACCTTAGCCCTCCAAATAGCTGGGACTACAGGCGCACGCCAACACACCCAGCTAACATGGGTCTCCTTATGTTGCCCAGGCTGGTCTTGAACTCCTGGGCTCAAGTGATCATTCTGCTTGGCCTCCCAACATACAGGGAATATAGGTGTGAGCCACCGTGCCTAGCCCAAGTTTTCAAATTTTTTAGAGGTGGGGGGTCTCACTATGATGCCTAGGCTGGTCTGGAACTCTTGGCCTCAAGTGGTCCTCCTGTCTCAGCTTCTCAAGTAGCTGGGGCTCCAGGCATATGCAGGACTTCCTTATTTCTATAGGAAGCAGAGATCAACGGGTTCCTCTGTGTTCACCCCTATTCTTAAGCACTGTGTGTGACAGGTAGGCACTAATCGCCAGGGCTAAATACCTCATCAACAGAACAGGACAGCCCAGGAATTAAAATCAAGCATCCTGGCCAGGTGTGGTGGCTCATGCCTGTATCCCAGCATTTTGGGAGGCTGAGGCAGGCGGACCACCTGAGGTTGAAAGTTCAAGACCAAACTGACCAACATGGAGAAACCCTGTCTCTACTAAAAATACAAAATTAGCTAGGCATGGAGGCTGAAGCAGGAGAATTGCTTGAACTCAGGAGGTGAGAGTTTCAGTGAGCTGAGATCAAGCCATTGCACTCCAGCCTGGGCAACAAGAGCGAAAGTCCATCTCAAAAAAAAAAAAAAAAAAAAAAAAAATCAAGAATCCTGAATGATGTGGTATCAGCTACTAGAGAGGCTGAGGCAGAGGGATCACTTGAGCCTGGGGGGTTGAGGCTGCAGTGAGCTGTGATCGAACCACTGGGTGACAGAGTGAGACCCTGCCTCTTAAAAAAAACATCCTGAACAAGTGAGAAGACTGCCATCAATTTGATGACATTTGGAGATTTATGTAAAGTATCTTCATCTGAAAATCAAGAAAATATAACATTTTAGATTTTGGAAAGGGTCTTGTGCACCAAGAAGCACAAGGTCAGTGAAACATTCCCATAAAGGGCTTCTGGAATGATGGATCCAGAGACGGGAATATCATGACAAAGACAAAAATATTGGGTGACATTTTAAAAAATTTGATGTGTGCCATGTACTGTACTAAATGGATACTCATTTAATCTTCACAGTGATTCCAGAGATGGGCACTACTATTACGTTTATTTTGTAGATGAGGAAACTGAAGTATGGAGAGGTTCCAGAACTTGGCCAAGTCTTAACTGGCACGTGGTCACATTCAGGATCCAAACCCAGGGCTGCTTGACCCGGGAGCCTCCCCAGTGTGCCTCCATGGTTAATGTTGACCTGCAGGCATCAGAGAGCTGCCAGAAGACTCCTCACCCACAGGAACTGTGAGAGGCATGGCCTACACAATGGCATTTTGGTGACTTTCATAGAAGTGTGAACCTCAGATGCCCGCAGGCCTTGGGAAGGAAGGGAGCCTGGGTTTGAAAGGCCTCTTTGTGAGGTGAGGGTGCCTGGAACTTGCTTCAGAATAATCCATGGAGCGGGGGCAGGTCAGTAGGTCTGGGCCAAATAGGAGCTGAGAATTACTGAAGCTGAAATTGACAGGAATGGGGTGTGTGTGTCTGTGTGCGTGTACGTGTGTGTATGTGTGTGTGTGTGTGAGAGAGAGAAAGAGAGAGAGAGAGAGAGAGTTTCACTCTGTTGCCCAGGCTGGAAGGCAGTGGCATGATCATGGCTCACTGCATCCGTGACCTCACAGGCCCACAAAATCCTCCCACCTCAGCCTCCTGAGTAGCTCGGATCATAGGCACATACCACCACACATGGCTGACTGTTTTACCTTTCGTCTCTGGGTCTCCCTATATTGCCTAGGTTGGTCTTGAATTCCTGGACTCAAGCGTCCTCCTGCCTCAGCCTCCCAAAGTGCTAGGATTACAGATGTGAGCCACGGTGCCTGGCCAAGAGTTCACTTTAGTCTTTTCTCTGATTTTGTGCTTGCTTGGAATTTTACAAAATAAAGTTAAAAATAAGAAAACGAGGGGCAATCACATTAGCCTCTTAAGAGGAACACGCTGACTCAACAGGAAATAGGGAAGAGCGTCCCACTGAGTGAGCACCTCCGTGTACCGGACACTGCACAGACCCTCACCATGTCATAAGGATGACAAGCCTTGAGAGCGCAGCCCTCTCCAGCTTCATCTTCAGAGAGTACGCCCATCTAGACCACCACTGGCAGGGCTTGCCAAGCGGGCTGGGAACGGCAGCCAGGCCAGCTAGTTTGCACCAAGATGTGCTTCTTCCTTTCTCCATCTTGAAGTACCAGGTGTTAGGCCAACCAATCACCCGGAGAAGTTGGGTATTTGGTTAGATAAATGTTGGGCTAGTAACAGAAGCAGCAGAACCACAGATAGAACCATGCAGATGAATTGCAGTGGGCATGGGAACCAGGAGACACTGGAGGCAGCATTTTGAATGTAAAATGAGAAGGAAATGAGGTCTGGGCATGGTGGCTCACACCTAGAATCCCAGCACTACGGGAGGCTGAGGAGGGTGAATGGCTTGAGCTCAGGAGTTCGAGACCAGCCTGGCCAACATGGAGAAACCCCAACTCTATGAAAAATTTTAAAAATTAGCTGAGCATGGTGGCATGCACCTGTAGTCCCAGCTACTTGGAGGGCTGAGGCTAGAGGATCAGGTGACACGATGAGACCCGGTCTCCAAAAAAAAAATAAATAAAAGAAGGAAGTGTGAATGAAGAGGGACCCACTTTTTGCCCTGCTCACCCTGCTCAGAATTCCTGGAAGCCATGCCAACCTGCTCGGAGTGCTCCTGGGTGCGACTGTTGCACTCGTTTTGTAGATGAGGAAGCTGAGGCATGAAGAGACTCAGACACTTGCCCACAGCTTAGCTGTCACCTGGTCACAGTCCTCATGGTTAAGGGGGGCTGGGACCACCCTACACTGCAGGAAGGAGAGTACCCGGGCCTGGCCAACCTGAGTGGCACATGTCCCAATGGCAGGGATGACAGTGACAGTGTCTGCAGCTCTGGGAAGGAGACAGGCTACTGCCTCTGGGGTTGAACCCCACTGGACATGGGCTGGGGGCTGGACCCAGAGGGAGGCAGCACAGCAGAAAACAAGGCCTAAAGAGAGAGACCCTCCCAGCGACATGGATGAGGGCCTGGCTTAGGTTCTGCTGCCATCACCACTCCCCTGGACCTGGAATTCTGTGAACCAGAAAATGGGTCAACTTAGGTTTCTGTAACTTGTAACCAAAGAACAAGGCTGAGGCTGGGCATGGTGGCTCACTCCTGTAAGCCCAGCACTTTGGGAGGCTGGGGCGGGTGGATGACTTGAGGTCAGGAGTTCGAGACCAGCCTGGCCAACATGGTGAAATCCTGTCTCTCCTAAAAAACACAAAAAATAGCCAAAAATTAGCTGGGCATGATGGTGCATGCCTGTAATCTCAGCTACTTGGGAGGCTGAGGCAGGAGAATCACTTGAACCCAGGAGGTGGAGGTTGCAGTGAGCTGAGATTTCGTCATTGCACTCCAGCGTGGGTGACAAGAGCAAAAGCCTGTCTCAAGAAAGAAAAAAAAAAAAAGAAGAAGAAAGCTGACTAAGGATTAATGATCCCACTCAGTGCGTTGAACCCCTCTCTTCAAATGTGGGTGGCTCTGCAGTGAGCACCCCAGGAGATGTAGAGACTCCCAGGCCTGTTCTTGGAGATTCTGATTGGCTGGACCTGAGCAAGGCCCAGGAGCTGAATATTCAGTAAATACCCCAGGTGGCTCTGATGCAGCTTCCGATTTGGGAAGCCACGCTCTAGGGAGCGCTCTTTGGAAGATCCTCAGGAACACTCTGACGTGGGCTGTACGAACTTTCTCAGAGTTGCTTATGTTTCTAGCAGTGTGCTGCTACAAAAGGCACATCAGCCGAAGATCTTTAGAGGAGCTCACAAGAGTACTGATGATCTTAAGGTCCTCGTTCAAGACTTAGCAGGGGTTAGTGGGCTCTGATAACTAATTTCTCCAGAAATGAGTTTTGTGTACATGGAGCACACAAAACAGGTGATTCTGGGTAGGCCACCGAAGCACGGAGAAGGGACTGCGACCACAGCTTACACCCCTCCAGTGTTCTCACCGAATGTGAACATCACGTCTTAGCTGGGCTTCAGGACTTTCATATTCCTGACGATGGGCGTGTAAAATGCTACATTTATGGAAAGCAGTTTAGCAATAGGGCCTGCAGTTTCATAGTCTCTGACCCAGTAATTCTACTTCTTGTACTACGACCCAGAAAAATAATTAGAGAAGTATGCAAAAACCATGCACGGAGATGCTCATCACAGCTGTGTCTCTGGCACCAACCACTTCAGACAACTTACATGCCTGTCAGCTGGGGGATGGTCCAGTTAAGTTTGTGGCCTTTAAAAGACGTTGCCAAGGACTTTTTACCACCATGCTCACAAGACAAGTTACTGAGAATGTTGATACATATATATACACACACATCCTCTATATAATGTTGATATGTATAGGCATATACATATACATACCATATAATCTCAATTTTTTGTTTAAAAGTATAGATGTATCTATGTCTACATATAAAATGATAGGATATCTACCAAAATAATAAGTGATGATGATCTCTGAGTAATTCCTGTTTTCGTCTTTATAATTCTATTATTTAAATTAGAAAAAGTTTAAAAATTAAAATAGGCCAGGTGCAGTAGCTCAAGCCTGTAATCCCAGCACTTTGGGAAGCCAAGGCGGGTGGATCACGAGGTCAAGAGATCGAGACCATCCTGGTCAACATGGTGAAACCCCGTCTCTACTAAAAATACAAAAAATTAGCTGGGCATGGTGGCGCGTGCCTGTAATCCCAGCTACTCAGGAGGCTGAGGCAGGAGAATTGCCTGAACCCAGGAGGCGGAGGTTGCGGTGAGCCGAGATCGTGCCATTGCACTCCAGCCTGGGTAACAAGAGCGAAATTCCGTCTCAAAAAAAAAAAAAAATTAAAATATATCCTTTAAAAAGCATGTTTTCAGAGAATTTTTGATATAATGGAAAACGCTTATGATACAATATTAAGGGAAAATATAGGATACAAACACACATTCAATGTGGTATCAATTAGTTTTTTGTTTGTTTTTAATTTTTTGAGATGGAGTCTCACTCTGTCGCCCAGGTGGAGTGCTGTGGAGCAGTCTCGACTCACTGCGACCTCCGTCTCCCGGGTTCAAGCGATTCTTCTGCCTCAGCTTCCTGAGTAGCTGGGACTATAGGCATGTGCCACCGTGCCCAGATAATTTTTGTATTCTTTAGTAGAGACAGGGATTCACCATGTTGGCCAGGCTGGTCTCAAACCCCTGATCTCAGGTGATATGCCAGCCTCAGGCTCCCAAAGTGCTGGGACCACAGGTGTGAGCCACTGCGCCTAGCCCAGTTAGTTTTTTGAAACTACATACATTTATACAGTCACACTGCACTTAATAATGTTTCAGTGACAGATCACATGTATGACGGTGGTTCCATAAGGTCATAATACCGTATTTTTACCGTACTTTTTCTTCGTTTAGATATGCTTAGATACACAAATCCTTACCACTGTGTTACAGCTGCCTACGGCATTCAGTGCAGTCGCGTGCTGTTCAGGCTTGGCGCCTAGGAGCGACAGGCTCTACCATACAGCCCAGGAATGTACTGGGCTCTGCCATCTGTGTTTGGGTCGGGACACTCTAGGATATTCACACGATCATGACGTCGCCTAACGACACAGTTCTCAGAATATCTCCCCATCATTAAGTGATGCATGACTATATATATGATTATATAAATACACAAAAAAACAGGAAAACATTAATAACTGTTCCATCTGCGTACTGGATTGTAAGTAATTATTTTCTTCATTCCACGTGCATATCTTTCCCCAACTTTATATAATGGGAATGCTTTACATTTCAATTCAGAAGAAATACAATAAATTGTACTTTAGTTATTTATTTTGAGATGGTGTCTTCCTCTGTCACCCAGGCTGTGGTCTCAGCTCACTACAATCTCCGTCTCCCGGGTTCAAGCGATTCTCCTGCCTCAGCCTCCCAAGTAGCTGGGATTACAGGTGCCCATCACCACACCTAGCTAATTTTTTTTTTTTTTTTTTTGAGATGGAGTTTCGCACTTGTTACCCAGGCTGGAGTGCAATGGCGTGATCTCGGCTCACCGCAACCTCCAACTCCTGGGTTCAGGCGATTCTCCTGCCTCAGCCTCCTGAGTAGCTGGGATTACAGGCACGCGCCACCATGCCCAGCTAATTTTTTTGTATTTTTAGTAGAGACGGGGTTTCACCATGTTGACCAGGATGGTCTCAATCTCTTGACCTCGTGATCCACCCGCCTCGGCCTCCCAAAGTGCTAGGATTACCGGCATGAGCCACCGCGCCCGGCCATTTTGTATTTTTTTAAATCAAAACAGGGTTTAACCATGTTGGCCAGGCTGGTCTTGAACTCCTGACCTCGTGATCTACCTGCTTCAACCTCCCAAAGTACCGGGATTATAGGCATGAGCCACCACGCCCGGCCTATTTATTTATTTTTTGAGACAGGGTCTTGCTCTGTCTCCCAGGCTGGAGTGCAGGGGCACAATCATGGCCACTGCAGCCTCCACCTTCAAGTCTCAAGCAATCCTCCTGCCTCAGCTTCCTGAGTAGCTGGGACCACAGGCAAGGGCCACCACACCTGGCAGATTTTTTAGGGGGATGGTTGGTAGAGACCGGATCTCCCTATGTTGCCCTGGCTGCTCTCAAACTCTTGGGCTCAAGTGATTCTCCCCGCTTGGCCTCCCCTTTGGGATGATTACAGGCACGAGCTGCCACACCTAGTTTAACTGCACTTTATTTTATTTTATTTTATTTTTGAGACAGAGTCTTGTTCTGTCACCAGGCTGGAGTGCAGTGGTGCAATCTTGGCTCACTGCAACCTCCACCTCCTGGGTTCAAGCGATTCTTCTGCCTCAGCCTCCTGAGTAGGTGGGACCACAGGCGTGTGCCACCACACCCGGCTAATTTTTGTATTTTTAGTAGAGATGGGATTTCACCATATTGGCCAGGATGGTCTCGATCTCTTGACCTCGTGATCCACCCACCTCAGCCTCCCAAAGTGCTGGGATTACAGGAGCAAGCAACCATGCCTGGCAACTGCACTTTAAACAAGAGTTTGTATGAGGAACATTTCGCTGAGGTGCTTCCTGACCCTGCTTGGAGCTCCTTGCATCTGGGGGTGCTTTTGCAGTACAGTCATGAGGAATGGCTGCACCCTCCATGCTCCACAGCCCAGACAAGCACCCACCTTCCAGAGGTACCCCATTAACACCTGCTAGATTAATAACAAGTATATCACGAGAATAACAGTAATGATAATAATAACTCCTGGCCTTTGCTGAGCTCTTCCTATGCACCCAGCACCGTGCCCAGGACTTCAAAGGCATCAGTCCCTTCCTCAAATCGTATGAGGCTGGCTGGGCATGATTGCTCATGCCTGTAATCCCAACAATTTAGAAGGCTGAGGTGGGCATATCACTTGAGGTCAGGAGTTCAAGACCAGCCTGACCAACATGGTAAAACCCCGTCTCTACTAAAAATACAAAAATTAGCCAGGTGTGGTGGTGGGTGCCTGTAATCCCAGCTGCGTGGGAACCTGAAGCAGGAGAATCACTTGAACCTGGGAGGTAGAGGTTGCGGTGAGCCGAGATTGCACCACTGCAGTCCAATCTGGGTGACAAAGCAAGAGTCTGTCTCAAGAAAAAAAAAAAAATCCTATGAGCCTGGTCCTTGCCCAGCAAGGGGCAGGGCTGAGACTGCAGCCTCAGTACATCCAATTCAACACCATGGTTGCAAGATCCATTTTCCAACCAACGTGGAACTTCCATGAGGAGTGCGCCTTTTAGGAACAGCATCTCCTACCATAGGCAGTCACTCAGGAGTGAATCTGAAATGCCCAGAACCATCTTTCTGATCCATTTATGCAAGAAAAATGTGAAATTTTTACTCTGACCTATAAGGACCGTTCCCAGAGGTCATTTTTTATAAATAGCATAGCCCGTTGCTGCTCCTGTTTTCGCTCTCCCTACCTTCTCTTCAGACGGGTAAAAGCCAATTGCTCTCATGACAAAAGGCAGCTCTGACAGGCAAATGTGTTCCGACACCCTTCTGGTCTCCATTGTGTCAATGCCTTGACTGCGGAGCTGGGAATAGTAGAAGTAGTCTTCCAGCTCCTACGTAGAAATAGAAGGGAGATACAAAACACATTTAGGCTTAAGTCTGAAACATCCATGAAGACCTCAAGGACATTTTCTAGAAAGTACATTTTAAGCTCAGTGGGAGAACAGAGCATTGGAATTAAGCAAGAAGGTTAACCCCGGGCACATCTGCTTTAAAAACTCAACTAGATGTTACCAGGAAGTGTTTACCCTGGGGATAGTTACCCTGTAGAATTTTCCTTCCCGGCCACCAGACAGCAGACCGTAGAATGGGGTCAAGTCTTCACCCCCAAGAGAAACCGCTGCCTCCAGGACACTGGAACAGTAACAGAGATGTCCCTGTTAGAAAGCGCTCAAGCGTGAGCACAGGTCAGAAGGTGGTCCGCACAGCACTGCAGCCCTCTAAAGGGTATCACGGTGCAGACACAGTTAGGGTCTCTGTACACTTGCTAAGAAAAGGCCCTTCAAAACGAAGCCAAAACCAGAAAGTTGCATTTCAAGCGTGGAACTCGGAGGTAGAGGGCATCCGCCCTCATTATGGTGATATTCTCTCGATGATGACAGGGCAGGTGCTTGGCAATTTGTCTGCAATCTTTGGGGAACACATCTCTCCTGGGGTGGGGGAGGCATCCTGTGTTCTGAAACCACAATCCTCCCAGACAGAACAGCCTTACCCGTAACTTTAGATCCACGAACGATCAGAGTCAAAAGAATGGGTTATTGTACAGGCGGACTGCCAACACTAATTGCTTCCATAAAAACTCAGGAGACCACAGGGACCCATGCCAGTCAGATAAAAATAACCCTCTGCTCTCTAACACAAGGTCAGATTTTCCAAAAATAGGCCCTTTCAATGGTAAGAAAACCTACTTTTGTATGAGACCAACTTTGCCTCCTACAAAAGGCTAATCATCAGAAATTCTAATAATCCACTGACTGGACTTCTGCTAATCGGGCAATCAGCCTCTTTGCTGGGACATCTAACACACCTTATGTAGACCACAGTGGGGAAGTGGGGAAGCGTCCAGAATGTGGAGTCACATGGACATGTGTGCAAGTCCCTAACTCTGCCCCTGGCAAGCTGTGTGAATCTGGGCAGGTAACTTCACCTCCCTGGCCTCAGTGTTTTCCACTATAAAAGGAGAAGATTCTGCCTCACAACATTCTTGTAGGACTTACTAAATGAATGCACGCAAGGTGTATTAGTCTGTTTTCATGCTGCTGATAAAGACATACTTGATACTGGGCAATTTACAAAAGAAAGAGGTTTCCTGGACTTACAGTTTCACGTGGCAGGGGAGGCCTCACAATTATGGCAGAAGGTGAAAGACATGTCTCACATGGCAGTGGCAAGAGAAAGAATGAGAGCCAGGTGAAACGGGTTTTGCCGTATCAAACCACCAGATCTCGTGAGACTTATTCACTACCAGGAGAACAGCATGGGCCCCCACGATCCAACCCTCTCCCACCAGTCCCCTTCCACAACACATGGGATTTATGGGTGTATAATTAAAGATGAGATTTGGGTGGAGACACAGAGCCAAACCATACCATTCTGCCCCTGGTCCCTCCAAATCTCATGTCCTCACATTTCAAAACCAATCATGCCTTTCCAACAGTCCCCCAAAGTCTTAACTTATTTCACATTAACTCAAAAGTCCACAGTCCAAAGTCTCATCTGAGACAAGGCAAGTCCCTTCTGCCTGTAAGCCTATAAAATCAAAAGCAAGTTAGTTACTTCCTAGATACAACTGGAGTACAGGAATTGGGTAAATACAGCCATTCCAAACGGGAGGAATTGGCCTAAACAGAGGGGCTAGAGGCCCCATGCAAGTCCAACTGGGCAGTCAAATCTTTTTTTTTTTGAGATGGAGTTTCACTTTCGTTACCCAGGCTGGAGTGCAATGGCGCGATCTCGGCTCACCGCAACCTCCGCCTCCTGGGTTCAGGCAATTCTCCTGCCTCAGCCTCCTGAGTAGCTGGGATTACAGGCACGCACCACCATGCCCAGCTAATTTTTTGTATTTTTAGTAGAGACAGGGTTTCACCATGTTGACCAGGATGGTCCCAATCTCTTGACCTTGTGATCCACCCGTCTCGGCCTCCCAAAGTGCTGGGATTACAGGCTTGAGCCACCGCGCCCGGCAGGGGGCAGTCAAATCTTAAAGCTCCCAAATTAGCTCTTTGATTCCATGTCTCACATCCAGGTTACTCTGATGCAAGAGGTGGGTTCCCATGGTTTTGGGCAGCTCTGCCTTTGAGCCTTTGCAGGGCATAGCCTCCCTCCCAGCTGTTTTCACAGGCTGACATTGAGTGTCTATGGCTTTTCCAGGCAAACGGTACAAGCTGTCAAAGGACCTACCATTTTGGGGTCTGGAAGAGGGTGGCCCTCTTCTCACAGCTCCACTCAGTGGTACCCCAGTAGAGACCCTGTGTGGGGGCTCTGGTCCCACATTTCCTCTCGACACTGCCCTAGCAGAGGTTCTCTGAGAGCCCCGCCCCTGCAGCAAACTTCTGCCTGGACATCCGGGCGTTTCCATACAGCTTCTGAAATCTAGGCAGAGGTTCCCAAACCCCAATTCTTGACTTCCGTGCACTTGCAGGCTCAACACCACATAGAAGCTGCCAAGGCTTGAGGCTTGCACCCTCTGAAGCCACAGCCCGAGCTCTACATTGGCTCCTTTCAGCCATGGCTGGAGCAGCTGAGATGCAGGGCACCAAGTCCCTAGGCAGCACACAGCATGGGGATTCCCAGCCTAGCCCATGAAACCATTTTCTCCTAGGCCTCCAGGCCTGTGATGGGAGGAGCTGCCATGGGAGGAGCTGCCATAAAGACGGCTGATATACCCTGGAGACATTTTTCCCTGTAGTCTTCAGGATTAACATTTGGCTCCTCATTACATATACAAATTTCTGCAGCTGGCTTCAATTTCTCCTCAGAAAATGGGTTTTTCTTTTCCATCACATGGTCAGGCTATAAATTTTCCAAACTTTTATGCTTTACTTTCCTTATAAAACTGAATGCCTTTAACAGCACCCAAGTCACTTCGTGAATGCTTTGCTGTTTAGAAATTTCTTCTGCCAGATACCTTAAATCATCTCTCTCAACTTCAAAGTTCCACAAATCTCTAGGGCAGGGACAAAATGCTACCATTCTCTTCGTTAAAACATACCAAGAGTCACTTTTGCTCCATTTCCCAACAGGTTCCTCATCTCCATCTGAGACTACGTCAGCCTGGACCTTACTGTGCATATCACTAAAAGGCTTTTGGCTAAAGCCACTCAACAAGTCTCTAGGAAGTTCAAAACTTTCTCACATTTTCCTGTCTTCTCCTGAGCCCTCCAAACTGTTCCAACCTCTGCCTGTTACCCAGTTCCAAAGTCACTTTCACATTTTCAGATATCTTTTCAGCAATGCCCCACTCTACTGGTACCAATTTACTGTATTAGTCCCTTTTCACGCTGCTGATAAAGACATACCTGAGACTGAGGAATTTACAAAAGAAAGAGGCTTATTGGACTTACAGTTTCACATGGCTGGGGAGGCCTCACAATCATGGTAGAAGGTGAAAGGCATGTCTCACATGGCAGTGGCAAGAGAGAGAATGAGAGCCAGATGAAACGGGTTTCTCCTTACCAAATCATCAGATCTCATCAGACTCATTCACTACCAGGAGAACAGCATGGGGGACACTGCCCCCTGCCCCCGATCCAACCACCTCCCACCAGGCCCCTCCCACAACACACAGGAATTACCAGAATACAATTCAAGATGAGATTTGGGTAGGGACACAGAGCAAAACCATATCACGCCGGGCGCGGTGGCTCAAGCCTGTAATCCCAGCACTTTGGGAGGCCGAGGCGGGTGGATCACGAGGTCGAGAGATCAAGACCATCCTGGTCAACATGGTGAAACCCCGTCTCTATTAAAAATACAAAAAACTAGCTGGGCGTGGTGGCGCGTGCCTGTAATCCCAGCTACTCAGGAGGCTGAGGCAGGAGAATTGCCTGAACCCAGGAGGCGGAGGTTGTGGTGAGCCGAGATCGCGCCATTGCACTCCAGCCTGGGTAACAAGAGCGAAACTCCGTCTCAAAAAAAAAAAAAAAACCATATCACAAGGATTGGTGACAAATTTCCCTCCTGTAATGAATGTTTGTCAAGGTGTGGGGTGGACTTGGAAAGCCCTGGCTGTGAATCCCACCCCCCTGCCTCCTCCACTGCTTGGGCAGTCAATGGACCCCTTGGTGTTAGCTTCTTGATGTGTTCTATGGGGACGAGGGTGGTGCCAGCTCCCAGGACGGCTATAAGGATGAAATCAGGTGATACATGGAACTCAGCGCAGGGCCCGGCCCCGAGGAAGGTTCAGCACGAGTGGCTGGGATTATGATGGGCGTGGAAATGGGGGTTGGCGCGCACCTACACCTCTCTCAGGAAGAGTCTGCCACACACTGTCCCCGGTCCTCTCCCTGAGGCATGCACAAGTCCATGGGTTAGCTTAAAGACTGAGGGACCTGGGTATTCTCCAGGGGTGCCTGAGGACCCCTCTGGCAGGGCTGGGTCTTCCCGACTTCTCAGTTCAAGTATTAGGCCACGGAGGCAAGTGTCCAGCTGACAGCGCTCCCTCTCTGGGGCCTCCAGGCCAGGCCCAGGCCCGATCCCGACAAGCTCCATGAGCACTGAGGCCACTTTTAGCCATGTGGCTCTGGAGCAGGGCCAGGTAAAGGCTGTAAGTGACGCAGAGGAGCCTGTCACCCCCAGGAGCCTCTGAAGGGAAAGGCTGGCAAGAGTGCCTGGTCCTCCAGGAGCAGCTGCAGCTCCGGCTCCGGCGTTCAGCGCTCCGCTACCTCCCTGCCTCCTGGCCATCGCCAGCCGACCCCAGAGGGCTCCAGGGCTGCACTGGGCTTTCTCCAACCCACGCTGGGAAGGAGATTCCCTCTCTCTGTGGTGAGAGCTAGAATTTGTGAAGTTTGAGAACTGCCAGCGGCCATCTTCCTGCTGAGTAAGGAAACTCAGTTCTGCAGAGAATGAAGCCAAGAGCAGGGCCAAGCGGACAGTGAGTGCTGCGGACACCGAGTGTGCCGCCGTCCCTGACCATCCTGCTGTGTAGCCACATGCGACCCCAACAACCTTCTCAGACATCCCCTTTTTGCCTAACTTGTGTTTTTAACACTCGCAACAAAAAAGAGGTCATTAGGGCACTAAAGGGAAATGACGCTTACTGAAAGCCTGCTCCGTACCCAGCAAGCCACACAGTACTTTTAGAAAGGAGCTAAAGCTCTGAGGCCCATGATGAACACGCAGTAGGTGCTTGGTAAATGCTCCCTAGAGGAGGAGGAGGAGGAATGGTCTGAACTTGGTAGTAGCAGTCCCACTTAACAGCTAGAGGAACTGAGGCTCCGAGAAGCGAAGGGACTTGCCTGGCGTCATCCAGTCAGCACAGAGTGACTAGCTATGATTCCAGTCGGGGTCCCTGCTGTTGGCTGAGCAGGGCAGCAGGGTGACAGGAGGCAGGGAGGTTGGGCACGAAAAAGTATGGGGGATTTTGAAACAGACACCAGACAAGGAGAGGAAAAAGGGTGACATGCTAGCATTGAGGGGGAGAAGAAGGGGCGTGTGCAGTGAACCCCAAGTGAGGCGATGGAAGGGCTGTCCTGGGGCAGGAGTGCGCAGGCTGTGATGGTGGCACTCTGGGCCCAGGGCTGCACTTACTAAAATAATGGAATGTGAGGGGATTTGTCATCTTCATCGCCCCTGACCACTCATTCACAGTAACTTGGTAGGAAATTTTGTTTACTTGTTTAGGGTTTTTACATTTCTTTCCATTAGTGAAGTGCTGATCATATTAACTCACCAGAAGCAGCAATGAAGTGCTAATTAGTTTATAATGATCCTTTGTCCCCACCACAGATTAAATTGAAATTCTCAGAAGCCTGGACTCTGGCCAGGCACAGGAAAGCTATTGGAAAGCAGAGGCCTTTTTGAGTTCTTCTTAAGTTTCTACCATTCCAGAGCCCACAACAACTGAGAAGAAGACAAACATTTTAGAAGAAAAGCGGCCGGGCGCGGCGGCTCAAGCCTGTAATCCCAGCACTTTGGGAGGCCGAGGTGGGTGGATCACAAGGTCAAGAGATCGAGACCATCTTGGTCAACATGGTGAAACCCCGTCTCTACTAAAAATACAAAAAAAATAGCTGGGCATGGTGGCGCGTGCCTATAATCCCAGCTACTCAGGAGGCTGAGGCAGGAGAATTGCCTGAACCCAGGAGGCGGAGGTTGCGGTGAGCCGAGATTGCGCCATTGCACTCCAGCCTGGGTAACAAGAGCGAAACTCCGTCTCAAAAAAAAAAAAAAAAAAAAAAAAAAAAACAAACAAAAAAAACATTTTAGAAGAAAGGTTCTAGTCGGGTGCAGTGGCTCACATCTGTAATCCCAACACTTTGGGAGGCCAAGGCTTAAGCCCATGACTTCAAGACCAGCCTAGGCTTGGTGAGACTTTGTATCTACAAAAAATAATTTTTTAAAAGTTAGCCAGGCATGATGGCATGTACCTGTGGTTCCAGCTACTCGGGAGGCTGAGGCAGGAAAATCACTTGAGCCCAGGAGTTCAAGGCTCCAGTAAGCCATGATTACACCACTGCACTCCAGCCTGGGTGACCGAGCCAGACCCTGTCTCAACCACCACCACAACAAATAGAAAGGAAGGTTCCGCTTGCCCCTGCAGGGCGTGGCTTGCCCCCATGGTTCCAGGTAACAAGTCAGCAGACAAGGAGCCAGGCAGCCATTCTGAGGCCACGATCCCTTTTCGATGGCAGAGTTCACCTCCAGCTCCTGAACCCCCAAGTTCCCAAGATCTGCTCTCTCGGGTGAAGGCAGGGTGGAAGTCAGAGCTGCAACTGCAATCTCAAAGCACCGTGGTTCCAGAGCAGGTTTAACTGGCTATTTCTGCTCATATTCAGGTTAAGAGTAGAAGCATCAATATCCAACATAAAAAGAAAGATGTGCACTTGGCAGATGGCAGGGGGTGCACTGCGCTGGCAGCCAAGAGTCAGGTTGTTCTCTGAGGCAGGAAGGTGCCTCCGAGCCGTTTCTGCTCCCTACGTCACACTGCCAGGAGAAGCCCAGCCGAGACGGGCGGCGCAGGGGCTCGGAGAAGTGGTCAGAACAGGAACTGGTTGCCCGTGGCTGACTGTGCCCTGTGGCAGCTGGCTGAATGTGGGTAGAGGAGAGGACAGTGTGGGTGCCGGTTCCCTCTTTATTAGGGAAGATCCTAAGCTCATAAACAAATGCTTTAACAGGAAGATGAGAAGAAAGGAAATCATTCACTTCCTGAGCACTTAGCTCTGCACTAGGTGCTTTTCTCATATTAAACTACCCGATCTTTACAGGGATCCCACAGAAGTCCCTATCATCAGTCAGGTGCGGTGGTTCACGTCTGTAATCCCAGCACTTTGGGAGGCCGAGGTGGGCAGATCGTGAGGTCTGGAGTTTGAGACCAGCTGACCAACATGGTGAAACCCTGCCTTTACTAAAAATACAAAAATTAGCTGGGCATGGTGCCACACACCTGATATCTCAGCTATTCAGGAGGCTAAGGCCGGAGAACTGCCTGAACCCAGGAGGCAGAGGTTGTGGTAACTTCAGAGTGTACCACTGCACTTCAGTCTGGGTGACAGAGCAAGACTCCATCTCAAAAAAAAAAAAAAAAAAAAATAGCAGTCCCTATCATCACCCCCATTTTGCAGGCAAGGATCTGAACATCAGAGACGTGAAGAAGCTTGCCCTAGGCCCCACAGCCACTAGAGGGTGGCCCCATATTCAAACTCATACCTATCCCTTTAATCTCAACATACTCTCCAACATTCAACTCAAGAATTCTCCAGCCTGACTGCAGGCTGAGGCTCTCCATTCAGGGCAGGGAGAGTGAGAAGAGGAGCCTGAAATACCCACTTCAAATGACCCTCTTACCATTTCCGTAATGCACACTTTGGAGGGTCGGCCTAGATCTTTCTAGTGGGTGTAGCTATGCGGAGCAGAGGGAGAAGCATTTTAGGAAGCAGGGGTGAGTCCCAGGTGCTGTTGCACCACCTGAACTGCAAACCCCATGGGGCAGGAGAGCAACTTCTGTGTGCGCAGTAATATGAGCAATGCCACCAGGAGCAACCTGAAAGCCAGGCCCTGTGACATCCTAGCATAGTGCCTGTCATGCAGCAGGGTTCAGTGTCTGAATGCTGCTGCCGAGTGAAAAGGAGTTTCCACGTGACAACTTCCTGATCTCCCATCACATACCTTAAATTGATTTTCCACTGGACCACCGAGCGATCATGCCCCCCTGCAGTGAATATGTAGCGGCCGTCATAGGAAAGGGCCATGCCAGCCACCCCATTTGGGTGGCAAACAATAGCAGTTGTCTTATGTGGATTGCCGTCCACTGGTAAGATCTGCAGTCCAACCTAGAAAGGAAAACGTAATTGGATATTCAGACTCAGGTAGCTGGGCCCAAGAGAGGCCTGGCACGTTCACATGTCACCTCCAGATCTGTGTGGCAGAAGGACCTGTTGCTGAGTGAAAAGGGATTTACACTTGACACCTTCCTTCTCTCCCTGTCGCATACGTTAAGTTGATGTTGTCTGGACCCATCTCCAAATGTGAGAGCCACATTTAATGTAGCTGGGCATTCACACACCAGCCCTGAGAGGACACGAGCATCGTGCACAGTTCTAACAGATGCACAGAAGACAGAAGGGAAGCTTTCCTCCCTGTCTTAATGGTCAGTTGCCCAAGGTTTTCCGGAATAAATCTCACAACCTATGACTTTTACACTTTCTTGGGTTTTTTGAGACGGAGTCTCGCTCTGTCGCCCAGGCTGGAGTGCAGTGGCACGATCTCAGCTCACTGCAACCTCTGCCTCCCATGTTCAAGTGATTCTCCTGCCTCAGCCTCCCAAGTAGCTGGGATTACAGGTGCCTGCCACCCAGCCCATTTAATTTTTGCATTTTTAGTAGAGATGGGGTTTCACCATGTTGGCCAGGCTGGTCTCAGACTCCAGCCTGCCTTGGCCTCCCAAAGTGCTGGGATTACAGGTGTGAGCCACCACACCCAGCAGGCTTTCCACTTTTCAGTGTAGATGACTGATTAAATTATACAACAAAGTGTACCAATTTGCATGTTTTTATGAGTTTTCCATGCAAATAAATAAGAAGGAAAAATCCTTCGCTGGCCCATGTAAGTCTTCACTGGGAATACAAAAAAATGCAGCAACTCTGCTCAGAAATGTCTCCCAACAGGCTTCCTAACTCATCAAGGGCAATCTTTTTTTTTTTTTAAGATGGGGTTTCACCATGATGGTCAGGCTGGTCTTGAACTCCTGACCTCAGGTGATCCACCCATCTCAGCCTCCCAAAGTGCTAGGATTACAGGCGTGAGCCACCACGCCCGGCAAGGGCAATCTTCAGTATCACAGTTGACTGGGGCAGCAGCAGTTGGGCTTGGCTGTAAACCCAGGCTCTCTGAGTCTCATGATCTTTGGTAATGACTGCTGCTCATGACACACAGTCAACTCCCAGAGCTGGAGAACACAGCGCTGTTACCTTGTCTCTGTTAATAAACACCAAGTAGCGTTTCGGTAGCTCTGCCATGCTTCTCGCCGGGAGGACCTGTGCCTGCTCAATAGGGGAACCATAAGCTGGGCCCATAAGCGTCTTTCTGAAGGAAAAAAAAAGAGAGTTTTTTGAATTTCACGAATTTCTTCTTTTTTTTTTTTTTTTTTTTTTTTTGAGACAGAGTTTCTCTCTTGTTACCCAGGCTGGAGTGCAATGGCACAATCTTGGCTCACCGCAACCTCCGCCTCCTAGGTTCAAACAATTCTCCTGCCTCAGCCTCCTGAGTAGCTGGGATTACAGGCACGTGCCACCATGCCCAGCTAATTTTTTGTATTTTTAGTAGAGACGGGGTTTCACCATGTTGCCCAGGATGGTCTCGATCTCTTGATCTCGTGATCCACCCGCCTCGGCCTCCCAAAGTGCTGGGATTACAGGCTTGAGCCACCACGCCTGGCGAATTTCACAAATTTCAACATAGGTTTTACGATTGTTTGGTCATGGATGGGGCATGGTGGGTCACGCTTGTAATCCCAGTACTTTGGGAGGCTGAGCCAGGCAGATCAGCTGAGGTCATGAGTTTGAGACCAGCCTGGCCAAAATGGTGAAACCCCTATTCTACTAAAAAAAAAAAAAAAAAAAAATAGCCAGGTGCAGTGGTGTGCACCTGTAGTCCCAGCTACTCAGGATGCTGAGGCATGAGAATCGCTTGAACCCGGGAGGTGGAGGTTGCAGCAAGCTGAGATCACATCACTGCACTCCATCCTAGGCAACAGAATGAGACCCATTCTCAAAAAAAGAAAAGAAGAAAATCTAACTGTATCTCCACATTGCTAGACCCTATCCTAAGATAATTATGAGTAATAGTTTGGTGTATATGACTCAAGAATTTTTTTTATAATTTTATATAAAAATAGAATTATGCTATTCATGCTTCACTGTAGTTTATCTCATCACAGATTGCAGCTATTTCCACGTCACTACACAGAGAGCTGTCTTACTCTTCCTCTTTTTTCTTTTCTAAAAGCAGCATCGTGTTCCAGTATACTGACAAGCCATCCGTTTAATCCCCTATTAATGGGCATTTGGATTGTTTCCATTTAAAAAAATATTTTCAAACAAGACACCCTTTTACTTATGCCTTGGCATACTGTTTGAGTACTTCTGTGGGCTACATTCCTAGAAGTCAGAAGATATGATACAATTTAATAGAGGGTGACAAATTGCTTTCCCAAAAGGTTACAGTGATTCATACCCGCTCCCCAGCAGCGGATGAGAGTGCCCGTTTCCCTATCCTCTTGCCAACGCTAAGCACTATCGATCATTTTTATCATCACTGATCTGATTGGTGAAAAATGATATCTTGTTTTCATTTGCGTCTTTGATATACTCATGAGCATCTGCTCATAGGTTTATTGGCCTTTTTCTGTGAACTGCCTTTTCACGTTCTTTCAAATATTTTTTAAATGCATTTTTAAATTCTTTTCGATTTATCATGAAAAGACAATTCCTTCCCAATTAAGCCATGGTTACGAGGCTTTATTATTCCTACAGCTTAGAAAATGCTTTATGGCAAGGGGTTTTATTCTGGAATGATGGAAATTTCTGAAGCTAGATAGAGGTGGGGGTTGCACAGCACTGTGAGTGTACTAAATGACACGGAAATCTTCACTTTCTTTTCTTTTTCTTTTTTCTTTTGAGACGGAGTCTTGCTCCTTCACCCAGGCTGGAGTATAGTGGCGTGATCTTAGTTCACTGCGACCTCCGCCCCCCGGATTCAAGCAATTCTTCTGCTTTAGCCTCCTGAGTAGCAGAGATTGCAGACACACACCACGTCTGGCTAATTTTTGTATTTTTAGTAGAGACTCAGTTTCATCGTGTTGGTCAGGCTGATCTCGAACTCCTGACCTCAGGTGATCCAGCAGCCTTGGCCTCCCAAAGTGCTGGGATTACAGGTGTGAGCCACCATGCCTGGCTGAACTGGTCATTTTCAACTCATTCGTTTTATGTTATATGAGTATCACCCTGATAAAATTTTTAAGATGCTTTATGCTAATTTCAGATTGATCATCAATAGGCAGAAACTCCCAACTTTGTTTCCAAAAGTCTCTCCCGCCTCTTTCCTCTGGCAAATAACTGTTGGCAGGAACTTCAGGCCCAAGGCCTATCAGCCCTCATTCTCTGGCCCTGCCAATTCAGTGTGTCTTGGCACTGCACATATCTGAGAGATATTCTTTGTCCAAAAAGTATGTGTTCATTAAAAACTGTAAGGTATGATACAATTTAATAGTGCATAATAAAAACTATGCACAATTATTCTGAAGTCTTTCTAAAGCTCTTCTTTGTACATGCTTTCGAGTGTTTTAATCATTTAAGGGAATTGTCCCGTATTTCTCTACCATAAGACATGGCATTTCTCAGTCATTTTTTTCTTGGCCTTCTGGGAAAGAACTATTTAAAAAAAAAAAAAAAAAAAATCCCGGGTGGTCCTGGCCTTTTGAGGACCTCTCTTATCTGAGATGCATTTCCAAACAACGATCATCCTGGAGTCTGGACCAGCTGCTGAGGCCAGTTCCCCGACTCTCTTCTCCTGTTGGCGGCGGTGGCGGCGGCCGCGGCGGATCACTGAAACACCTTCCCTTCCGACTTCCCCTGCCTCCACGCTTTTTTCCAGCCATACCCAAGACACAGCCAAACTAAAGGCAGCAGCTCCCCTCCAGGGCTGACCAGGTAAGATCCCACAGCCAGGGCTGTGCTGAGGCCCCAGAGCACTGAGTAGAGGACAAGGTCGGGGCTAGGTTCCAGGGTCAAGTCCTGCCCTGCTTGACCTTGGGCAGTCACACAGCCTCCTGAAGCTCAGTGGGAGAATGCTCAGCCGGCTGTGGAGGACGGAACACCGATGGACGGTGTGGCCCCGCTGCACTCGAGGGACGATCACGCAGGTTTCTCGTGAGGGCTCACAGGGGTGGAAGCACAGGGGGCCCCGTGTGGGTGCAGGACAGCGTCAGGCAGGAGGAGACATGGCTCTAAGATGCCGGGCTGCGGACGCCCTGCTCTCTCGCTGGTGTCCTCCCTGCTCATGGCTTCAGCCGTCCTGTGCTCCTGACTCCAGCCCAGCCCCTCCCAGGACCCTCACACTCCAGAGCCTGATTCGAGGGTTCCCACCTGAATGCCAAGCAGGCATCTCAAGCTTGCCTTGGCCAGCCTCTGACTCCGGGTTTGTCTGAAAACTATCCTTCCCTCGACCTCCTCATCGTTTTAAAGGGCATTCCATCCTTCTGGCTTCGTGAGGTGTCTTCTTTCACATCTCCTTTTCCCTCCATTAGTAAATGCTGTTCGCTTTGCCAGCAGGATATATCCAGAATCTGACCCCCTCCCTGCAGCCCCTCAGGGCCAAGCCGTACTCGGGAGAGAGACGGAGTCCCCAGGGTGCCGTGTGCCAGGCACCTGCCCTCTGACCCGCTCTCCCGTGCCTCCTCCCCACCCACTCCCCTCCACTCCGGCCTCATCAGCCTTCACGGCTTTTCCCAAATCCAAACGCCTCCCACCTCCAGTCCTTGGGCCTTGCTGGTCCACTCTCTTCCTCCAAGTGCACAGCGGCCCCTCGCTTCCCTCTCGCTTCCTTCTGGTCCCTGTTCAGATGCTCAGATGTGCCCTGCTCCCCAAGGCCTTCCTGGCCTCCCCACCTTTTTATCCTGCCTTTTCCCTTTTTCTTGCACGGACCTGACTGCCACATACCTACTACCTGGCTACTTGTTCGCACCGTTGCATCATCCCCACCCAAAACCAACATGTAAACTCCAGTGATGGAAACGGTTTTCATCCTCGTCTTCAGCACCGAGAACAGTACCTGGCTCACGTAGGGTATAAACAAAGGAGTGCTAGCAGTTAAAGTTAAAACGCCTCTGAGAGCCAAGAGTAAGAAAAAAATCAAACGATTGTTAGCAGCCACGTAAAAATATGTTTTTCTTAATGAGAGGGGATTTTAGAGCATCAGTGAACGTCCCAGGCCCGGGTTTCTGTCCTCCCTGGATCTGCACATCCCGCCTCCACCCCGGGCCACGTGACCTTGGCGAGACTCAGTTCCGTATCTGCGCGTCCCTTTCCTCCCCTGCAGAGTGAAGAGGATGAAGACAGTGGCCAAGCTGCCTGCAGGTCCCTAAGTGGAGGCTTGCCGCAGGCGGGGGTTGGAGAACTCGGTCCGCCCCCTGCCATGGGGCGCTCCAGGTGCTCACCTGCACATTTTGGTGGTAGCATTAAAAAGCTTCACTTTGTAGCCACTGTTGCAGATGAGCAGGAAGAGTTCCCTGGTGAGTGGCGGGTACCAGACCATGCAGGTGGGGTAGCAGCCCTGGTCGGTGCGGTGAATGTCCAGGACTTCCAGGTGGTCTTTGTAGCTCCTGAGAAGATCATACTCTATCTGCAGAGGAGCCCAGATGGACACAGGTGAGGATGGAGCCAAATTAAAGGCTCAGCTAAGGAGTCCCAAGCTCTTGGGTGACAGCCTTTATCATTATCAGCCAAGGCGCTGTTCTGAAGGAGATGGTATCAGGTTTCCTAAGAGAAGACCTGCCTAGACCTGACACCGACTAAGTCATCAGTACTGAGCATTCACTACCTGGAAGACAGTGAGCTGAGTGCTCTAGAAACATCTCCATGCCATCCTCAGAACTTCCCTGCAAAGAAGTGCTGTTATTCCCATTTTACAGATGAGAAAACAGGTATTCAGAGAGGCTCAGAGTGGCTTGTCCAAGGTCACATAGCTAAAAAGTGGCAGAGTAAAAACTCAAAATTTCAAATTTAGGTCCAGCTGACTCCCACACCTGACATCTTGCAGTTCAGTTACACTGTGTCACTTATCATTATCTTAGGAACTAATTCGTATCTAAATCTTAGCCCAGCACTTGGCAGTCACAAATTAGCAGCCTGCTGAACTGAGCCCATACAGGTATGTTTCGGTGGGTGGAGCAGAATAGATGAATGGATGGATGGATAGATGGATGGATGGATGGAAGAATAAATGGAATAAAGGAAGGAAGGCAAGAGAAAGAAGGGAGGGGTGGGAGGGAGGGAAGCAGAAAGCAAAGGAAGGAAGGGAGGAAGAAAGCGAACGAAGGAAAGAAGGAAGGAAGGAGGGAAGGAGGTAATGAGGGGAGGGAGGGAGAGAAAGGAGGAAGGGAGGGAGGGAAGAAGAACGCAAAGGAAGGAAGGAATGAAGGGAGGGAGGGAGGGGGGAAGGAGGGGAGGGAGGAAGTGAGGAAGGAAGGGAGGAGGGAAGGGAGGGAGGAAGAGAGAAAGGGAGAGAGGGAAGAAGTGAGGGAGGGGAGGGAGGGAGGAAACACAGATGCACTGACTGGCTGATTTTGAATCCATTTGGCCTGACTCTGTAATATTGCGTTTGCCACTGTCCCTACCTTTTCCTCTTATCTCACAGCCTCTCCTAGTTTTCACGCTTAGGTAGCAGCCTGGCCCCAACTGCTGGGCATGAAGACAGTGTTAGCGAGTGTCAGCCCTCCCGGTGCACGCTGTGCATACTGCGAGGTGAACTTCGCGCCCCTCCCCTTCTGACCTGTGGCTGCCTGGAAGCCTCTGCATTCAGAACGGTAGTTCCTGGGTGGGTGGTGTCCCAGCCAAGTTAAGGTAAAATGGCAACCTGGAGAGAGGTCTGTGACCCTTCACTGGGCACTCACCTTCTCCAACAAACACACATACTGTGGGCCTGGCTGTATGCAAGACGCCAGGGATGTCACAAGAGTGAGACACGGTCCTGGTGACCAGGAAACTAAACAGCTCACCAACAGCCTGTCTGTCCCAAGGCTCAGCAGTCTAGGCTCATTGCTGTCCAGGTAAACACCAAACAGGAGACTTCGGATGCTTTGTCGATGAGAGCGAAGTCTTGCTAAGTACTCCCAGACCCTTCGTCCGTTTCTCACCACCACCATGTAAACTGCCACAGTAAAACTTACATCCTGAAGAAGAGTAAAAAAGAAGGAGTTATCCCTTTTTACGTTCAGGAAATTTAAAATAATCATGCTTTTACACTAATTTTGTTTTAAGAGTATTTTCTGACTGCGCGCAGTAGCTCATGCCTGTAATCCCAACACATTGGGAAGCTGAGGTGGGTAAATTACCCGAGATCAGGAGTTTGAGACCAGCCTGGCCAATATGCAGACCTCATCTCTACTAAAAACACAAAAATTAGCTGGGCATGGTGGCACATGCCTGTAATTCCAGCTACTTGGGAGGCTGAGACAAGAATTGCTTGAACCTGGGAGGAGGTGGCAGTGAGCCGAGATTGTACTACTGCACTTCAGCCTGGACAACAGAGCAAGACCTACCCGAAAAACAAAACAAAACAAAAAACTGGCCGGGTAGAGTGGCTCACGCCTGTAATCCCAGCACTTTGGGAGGCCGAAGTGGATGGATCACCTGAGGTCAGGAGTTCGAGACCAGCTTGGCCAACATGGTGAAACCCTGTCTCTACTAAAAATACAAAAAATTAGCTGGAGGCAGTGGTGCACACCTGTAGTCCCAGCTGCTCAGGAGGCTGAGGCTGGAGAATCGCTTGAACCTGGGAGGTGGAAGTTGCAGTGAGCTGAGATCTCACCACTATACTCCAGCCTGGGTGACAGAGTGGGACTCCATAAAAAAATAAATAAAAATAAAAACAATATTTTCTTCAAAAAAAAAAAATCTTAATCCATTGGAGCAACTAGTAAAACAATATCCATTTGATCTGTTGCCCAGGCTGGAGTGCAGTGGCCTGATCATGGCTCACTGCAGTCTCGATCTCCTGGGCTCAAAAAGGTCTCCAGCCTCAGCCTCCTAAGTAGCTAGGACTACAGGTACACACCACCATACCTGGCTAGTTTTTTTGTTTTTTTGATTTTCATTATTTTTGTAGAGATGTGGGTCTCACCATGAGACCCGCCCAGCCTAATGCCCATTTTACAGATGAGAAAATTCAAGTTAAAAATAGAAAACTGGAAAGGCAGTGGGGAAGAAAGGCTGAACCTGACACTACGGCCTTCCACTCCTTTCCAGGTCCTTCCTCGCTGTCTGTGGAACGGCAAAAGCCTGCCCCTTTGTGCCTTTGTCCAGCTACATAGAGTAAAAAAGCTATGTTTGTTTGTTTGTTGCCGGGTGTGGTGGCTCGCACCTGTAATCCCAGCACTTGGGGAGGCCAAGGCGGCAGATCACCCAAGGTCGGGAGTTCAAGACCAGCCTGACAAACATGGAGAAACCCCATCTCTACTAAAAATACAAAATTAGCTGGGCATGGTGGCACGTGCCTGTAATCCCAGCTACTCTGGAGGCTGAGGCAGGAGAATGGCTTGAACCCAGGAGGCGGAGGTTATGGTGGGCCGAGATTGTACCATTGCACTCCAGCCTGGGTAACAAGAGCGAAACTGTGTCTCCAAAAAAGAAAAAAAGCTGTTTTTTTTTTTTTTTTTTTTTTGAGACAGAGTTTCACTCTTGTTACCCACGCTGGAGTGCAATGGCGCAATCTCGGCTCACCGCAACCTCTGCCTCCTGGGTTCAAGCAATTCTCCTGCCTCAGCCTCCCGAGTAGCTGGGATTACAGGCGTGCGCCACCATGCCCAGCTAATTTTTTTTTTTTTTTGTATTTTTAGTAGAGACGGGGTTTTACCATGTTGACCAGAATGATCTCCATCTGTTGACCTCGTGATCCACCCGCCTCGGCCTCCCAAAGCGGTGGGATTACAGACATGAGCCACCGCGCCCGGCTGTTTTTTTTTTTTTAAAGGTATGAAGGCTGAGAATGAATCCAGTCAGAGCGGGAGAGCCCGCCTGAGGGGACACAGGGCCTGAGCTGTGCGTGCTGAGATGCTTTGGCTCCAGAAGCGTTAGGCACACAAAGCAGAGGAGTGGCCGCAGCACCATGGAGGTGGGAAAGTGCTGGAAGGGACAGGGTTTTAGCAAAGGCAGGCCAGAACTGCCCTGTTGCTCACTGGGAGCTCAAACTCCTGGCACCCAGGGGTCCTCCCGCCTCAGCCCCTCCTGGATAGCTGGGCTACAGATGTGTGCCACAAGGCCTGGTAATTTTTAAAAAATGTTTTTATGGCAATTGGGTCCTGCTCTGTTTCCTAGGCGTCTTGAACTCCTGTCCTCCAGTGATGATCCTCCCACCTCAGCCTCCCAAAGCATTGGGACTACAGGTATGAGCCACTGTGTCCGGCCTCTTGTGGTTTTAAATGAAAGTGTTAAGCCACTGGTTGGGTTGTTGGTGAAAATGCTTACAGCAGTTGCCATGTACTGGGAGTCATGGGAAAAGCTGATGTGAGTCACACTGGTTCTGGAATATCTGAAAGGCTCTGGGCTTTCATTTTCTAAAGACATTGCATCAAGAATGTAAACTGTTCCCTCTGTGAAGCCAGCTCCAAGAAGGGCTCCTGAAATGACAAGCCAGAGAACAACGATGGCAAAGGATTTCATTCATTCAGGAGATGCTGAGTCTGGGCCAGGCTTTGTCCTGGGTGTGGAGAAGACAGCAACAAACACAACAGAGGAGAAATTAACTGAAATGCATGAGCTCCTGGGGTGAGCATGTGGAGAGCACCAGGCCCAGAACACTGCGGGAGCCTGAGAGAGAAGATGTCTCTGGGGGCTGGAGTCGGGGGCTTCCTGGAGCCATACCAGCCCAGGTGCATCCGTCCCCTCCCAGGCTGTGCTCCGTGTGGAATCGATGGGAGGCTGATAGGATGAAAATACCTTCTGGGTTATAAGTCAGACTCTGGACTCCAAGCCCCTTCTCAAAAACCCTGCTGAAAAGGTATCGTTTCTTTTCATAATTCCACACTTTGATCATCCCACAGATGCTCCCGATGGCAATGAGAGGTTGATATGGGTGGCAGGAGATGGCACAAATGGCATCCTTGGGCTCTACAAATAACTTCTCAAGTTTGGTCCCATCTGTTGTTAAGTGGTACACAGTGGCATCAGATGTTCCAATGATAAAATTCCTGTTTGCCAGGAGAGACCAAACAATATCAGTGTTTGCAGGGAATGGGGCATGCCAGCTATTCTGCTTCTAATTGCACATAAAACGCCTCTGTCGTCTGTAATTTAGTGACATTATTAACCCAACATTTCCAAAAATATACCACCAATACCCAACAGCTTCCATTTGCAAGTGAAAAAGCCCACTTTTCTCCATGTAAATTGAGTCATTAAGTATGCAGATGGACAGTCAGTTGTACAATTAGCTAATCTGCACATGCAAATATTCATTTGTGTATGCAAATATGGAGTTTGGTGCACACATACAGATGTGCCTGTAAATACTGCAAGGGTAATTAAGCAGACTCACAGATAATTTGGTCTTGAAATGTTATGGCAATTAATTATCCAATGCCTTTAACCGCAGTGGCTAGGACCAGCTCAGCTTAAAGAAAACAGACCAACCCGCAGCGAAAGACTCAACAGAGGTGAGAGCTCAGGGATCAGGACTTTCCAGCTTCCAGTTACTAAAGAGTCTTAATATTAAAATCATGTTTCATGAATTTTTTTTTTTTTTTTTTTTTTTTTTTGAGATGGAGTATCGCCCTTGTTACCCAGGCTGGAGTGCAATGGCGCGATCTCGGCTCACCGCAACCTCCGCCTCCTGGGTTCAGGCAATTCTCCTGCCTCAGCCTCCTGAGTAGCTGGGATTACAGGCATGTACCACCATGCCCAGCTAATTTTTTGCACTTTTAGTAGAGACGGGGTTTCACCATGTTGACCAGGATGGTCTCGATCTCTCGACCTCGTGATCCACCCGCCTCGGCCTCCCAAAGTGCTGGGATTACAGGCTTGAGCCACCGCGCCCGGCGTTTCATGAATTTTTTTAATGATCCAATACTTATATCACAATCAGCCAAGGAGAGATTCCAGGAACAACATGAACCCCCCACTACATGCAAACTAAAGAAGACATCCATCATTTTTCAACCATTCTAATGACTAGATTCGTTTACAACTTACCTTACGACAAAAAGTTCACCTTTTAAAGTGCAGTCGGGAGGATAGTTTGATTTTTCAGTAGGAGGAGTTGCCGGGGTCTTTGAAAAAGACAGAGTTCTTATGGCGCTCAGTTGCAAGTGACTGTACCAGTTAACAATGGACAGGGTGTGATCATAGAACTTGATGTTACCCTTAATGTCACCTGTGACAATGTAGCTGAAATGGAGAATAACATCAGTTTGGCAAATAGCAATAATAACAAGTAGCATCTCTATAAGACCTTTTTAAAAATTGGTCTTAACCAAATTCCTCAATATTGAGATAATACCTAATTATATGTCAGGCTCTGGATTCTGGGGCATTGCAAAAGCTTACTTGAATACTGCTCAACGAGAATGATTTTACTGTTATCCCAATTTACACCTAGGAAACTAACGCTCAGAGAGTTATGAAACGTGCTCAGGGCATTGTGTGGCCAGATGTAGCAAATGACAATACAGATACCCAGTTACATCTGAATATTTGTGTAAAAAATGTAGTATAGCTGGGCGTAGTGGCTCATGTCTGTAATCCCAGCACTTTGGGAGGATGAGGCAGGTCAGATCACCTGAGGTCAGGAGTTCAAGACCAGGCTGGCCAACATGGTGAAACTCCCGTCTCTACTAAAAATACAAAAATTAGCCAGGCATGGTAGCATACCCCTGTAATCCCAGGTACTTGGGAGGCTGAGGCAGGAGAATCACTTGAACCCAGGAGGCAGAGGTTGCAGTGAGCTGAGATTGCAACCCAGCACTCCAGCCTGGGTGACGAGTGAAACTCCACCTCAAAAACAAACAAACAAAAATTTAGTGTAAGCAAATCCCAAATATTGCATGGGACATACTTCTACCTGGCAACTTCATTGGGGCCACATGACTTGACTATGCAGGGAACCCAGGTATAGCTAAAGCCAAGTCCATGCTCTCTGCTACGTTCTTCCCCACCCTCCAAGGTCAGCCATATACAATGGCAGTGGACAAGGGATTTGCACCCTCCCCATATGACTATAGATAATGGAGAGAGTCGCTCCACCAGCCCTCTGAAATCGTGCAGGACGACAAGGGGAAACAGGCCACTTTACACAAAGGTGCTGCTGTTAGTTCAATTGTAAAACCCTGGCCAGTCCTCACAACAGAAGGCAGTGCTGCGTGACAAAATGGCTTTCATATCCAGGCTTCGGATCCATCCCAAATGGGCTTTTTTAAAAAAAAGACTTTCACATAATTCTAATCACAGGGTGGGGGGCAGAGGAAGAGGATTTTCTCTTAACATACGCAGAGTGATTAAATGAGGTTTCTGATAATGAGCAAAGCAGGTGGGCAGAGTAATTGGCTAGAACATCTTTCACTGCCCTCTGCTGGACAGAAGCAGCAATACTGACCAAGCATTTTCAGAGACCTTTTCCTTCCCGGACTCCCAGGTCCTGACTGGGTTTTATTAACTTGGAGAACCCAGGCCTGGTCTTCACTGGATCCTAACCCCCAACCGATCAAAGGTTGATTGCATGGCCAATTGCAGTTCTACTATCTTCTCGCGCCACTGAGTGAGGGTGACAATTTGCATTTCTCTTTGTAAAACCGTATCAAGACCTCACTATTCCCCTGCATCAAAAGAAAGGTGAATGGAAGCAAATGGGCTTTTTGAAAGCAGGTGGCCCAGTGACTCTAACCATATGCGCAGGGTCCCCGTCACCAGGCAATTTTCTCCACACTTTTGGGAACTTCTCTCACACACTGATCATGGCCGTCATTTCCCTAGGGTTCCCCTGTGCCAAGCAAGTGAGGAGTTTTATATCCCTGTCTCATGAAATCCTCAAAAAAACCACTCTGAAAGAAATAGTTTTGTTGTTGTTTTTTTGACATGGAGTTTCACTCTTGTTGCCCAGGCTGGAGTGCAATGGTGTGATCTCGGCTCTGCCTCCTGGGTTCAAGCGATTCTCTAGCCTCAGCCTCCCGAGTAACTGGGAGTACAGGCATGTGCCACCACGCCCAGCTAATTTTTCATTTTTATTTTCTCCGTGTTGGTCAGGCTGGTCGCAAACTCCTGACCTCAGGACCCGCCTCGGCTTCCCAAAGTGCTGGGATTACAGGTGTGAGCCACTGTGCCCAGTGGAGAAATAGTACTGTTATGCCCATTTTACAGATGAAGAAATAGAGGCTCAGCAAGGTTAAGTTCCTTGCTCAAGATCACTCAGCAAGGAAGGGACCCAGCTGAAATGACAACCCTGTTCTAATTGAGGCCTTAAATGACCATCTCTGAGTCCCCACAGCCACTCAAAATCAGAGTTAGTGAATTTTATTAAGTTCTGAGGCATTTGATCTTCTCACAACAGGTAAATGTTATTTTTGTTCTGTTTTGTTTTGTTTTTTTGAGACCGAGTCTCACTCTGTTGCCCAGACTGCAGTGCAGTGGTGAGATCTCAGCTCACTGCAACCTCCACCTCCTAGGTTCAAGCGATTCTCATGCCTTAGCCTCCCAAGTAGCTGGGACTACAGCCGCACACTGCCATACCCGGCTAATTATTGTATTTTTAGTAGAGACGGGGTTTCACCATGTTGGTCAGGCTGGTCTTGAACTCCCAACCTCAGGTGATCTGCCCACCTCGGCCTCCCAAAGTGCTACAGGTGTGAGCCACCATGCCCAGCCTGTTTTGTTTTATTTTTTTTTTTGAGACAGTCTCCCTCTGTCAGCCAGGCTGGAGTGCAGTGGGATGATCTCAGCTCACCACACCTCCACTTCCCGGGTTCAAATCATTCTCCTGTCTCGACCTCCCAAATAGCTGGGACTATAGGCGCATGCATCATGCCCAGCTAATTTTTATATTTTTACTAGAGACAGGGTTTCACCATGTTGGCCACAATGGTCTTGATCTCTTGACCTCGTGATCCACCCGCCTTGGCCTCCCAAAGTACTGGGATTACAGACACTAGTCACCACTCTCTGCTGTATATTACTTTGTAATCAGACAGTACAATACAGCTATTCAAATTATTTTATTTTCTTAAATTTAACGCATGTAAAATGTTGGGTGCAAAATCCATCCAATTAGCACAGAAGAAAAAAAAATCTAGTTCCTTTTTGTTTCAGCAACACAAAGAGATTTTTTCTTAACATAATGCATGCCCATGATTTTTTTAAAAATCCAATTAGTATAAATGGAACTATAAAAAGAAGTAAATCCACCCCCATTCCTGATCTTAGTTCTCAGTTCTTATCCTCAGAGGCAACCAATGTTCCCAGTTCATTATGACTATCCCCAGAATACTCTATGCATATACAAAATATGTATATACATCCAAAAGAGGTTTTTTTTTTTTTTTTTTTTTTTTTTTTTTTTTTTTTTAAGACAGGAGGGTCTCACTCTGACACCCCATCTAGAGTGCAGTGGCAATCATAGCTCATTGCAGCCTCAAACTCCTGGGTTCAAGCCACCCTCCCATCTCTCTCTCTTTTGTTTTTTGGTAGAGATGGGGAGTCTCACTACGTTGCCGAGGCTGGTCTCGAAATTCTGGACTCATGTGATCCTCCCACCTCAGCCTCCCAAGGAACTGAAATTAGAGGTATAAACCACTGTGCCCAACCTCCCAAAATAATTTTAAAATATTTTCATAACCATTCACAGCTACCTTTTAATAAAATTACCTATCAATTGTAGTAAGCACAGTGATACTCTCTTTCTGCAAATGAACCAATTTACAAGGCTTGATATAGGGAAAGCTCAAAAAGGTGGAGGTAGATGACGGCGGGCGGTGTATGTCCCAGACAACCAGCTTCCCTTCCATCGTGGCTGACAGTATTTGTGTTAAATTCAAGTGGAAGATGGACTGGCTAAACTTTCCCACAAGCTTGTTGAAGGTCTATGTTTCAAAAGAAAGGTTATAGTTATTGTCGGTAATAAATATAAAACAAAGGATTTATCAACACGATATTTTATAATGTTATGCTGAAATATAGTGAGAAAAAGAGAGAAAAAAAGAAAACAATCACTAAAAATCCTTTCCCATGGATTTCCATGGTCCAGGCATTTCTGGACCTCTGAAGCTTTGCTAAGAGCAAGTGAAGGGTTATGTACTCTGTTCAATTACATTGTTTGTTTAGAGTGAATGAGAGCGTGGTTAATTGCGGTTTGTACCTGTTAAATTTCTCTTAAGGAGGTTTCAGTTGGTAAAGAAACTGATGCCTGTTGTGAGCCAAAGCATGCTCTGGTTATAAAATAGCATAAAATAATTCTCCCAGTCTCCCTTGATCATAAAGTATTTTCCCATCAGTAGAAAATATTTAAGCACTGTACACAGAAACACCCTATTCTTTATGCTGCCCCATTCTCCAATAGCACAGAGAAGATCCTAAGGTTTGCCTCTTCTGACTTGAACACAGAGGAATAGTAAAATAACAATTAGTCAAGCAAGAGCACCAAGTTCTTTCTAAGAGCAGCACTGTTTCAACACAATGCATTTTTATCATTTCAAATGGCTCATGATTTGTAGATTCTATATTTGCAAATTCGCTTACTTGTAAGAATTGATTTGTAATCCCAAAATCAATACTTGCAGCTCTCTCTCCGTCATCTACAGAAGTGCATGTGCAGTGTGACAAATAATTTTACTCACCCAACATGCACATTTCCAGCTGAGGTCAAACAGGGCAATGCTCTGCCTTCCTGACTCAGCTCTGACCATAAACAAGTGTCCTTTTCTTTTGTTGAAACAGTCTTACTCTTTCACCCAGGCTGGAGTCCACTGGTGGGGTCTCAGCTCACTGCAACCTCCACCTTCTGTGTTCAAGTGATTCTTGTGCCTCAGCCTCCTGAGTAGGTGGGACTATAGGCATCTGCCACCATGCCCAGCTAAGTTTTGTATTTTTAGTAGAGACAGGGTTTTTCACTATGTTGACCAGGCTGGTCTCGAACTCCTGACAGGTGATCTGCCCTCCTCGGCCTCCCAAAATGCTGGGATTACAGGCATAAGCCACTGTGCCCGGCCACAAGTATCCTTTTCACGGTCTATTTAATGACATGTTGTTTGCATTTTGGGGTGCTTTTTCTTGGTGATTTCAGTATTTAAATTGACCCCCAAACATAGTGCTGAAGTGCTGTCTAGTGTTCCTAAGCAAAAGAATGCTGTAATGTGCCTTACGGAGAAAATATGTGGGTTGGATGAGTTTTGTTCAAGTCACAAGTTACAGTGGTGTTGGCCATGAGCACAACGTTAATGAATCAGTGTTATATATTAAATAGTGTCTTTCAACAGAAATACACATAAAACAAGGTTATGTATTGATCAGTTGGTGAAAATGTGACCAGAGGCTCATAGAAACTTACTTCTATATTTCCCTTAGGAGCAATAGTTCAGTATCTGCTAATTCGGTGTTTGCAGAGACTTTATAGAACATAACTACCAACAATAATGAGAATTGACTGTATTTTTTAGTACTTTCATTTATGAAAAACAAGTTTGCAGACTGAATCATCTCCTTGTGCCCATCCATCTCAACTTTTTATTTTTTGTTTGTGTCTTTTGCCTGCCGGGCGTGGTGGCTCACACCTGTAATCCAAGCACTTTGGAGGCCAAGGTGGGCGGATCACCTGAGGTCAGGCGTTCAAGACCAGCCTGACCAACATGGTGAAACTCCATCTTTAAAAAAAAAAGAAAGAAAGAAATTTCTACAAGTCATACCGAGAGAGAAGCAACTATGCAGAAAACCCATCATCAGGTGCTCCCTGAGCACGGGTTACATGGGCAGCAAACGCAGCAAGTGCTACACGAGACAACTCAAGTTCCACCTCAGACACAGAGCTTGCGGAAAGCAGGCAAGATGAAATGTTTCCTCAGCATCTGCTTCACCTCCTTCCTACTGGCTCTTAAACATCTAAATACCTAATGTCATTTATTATTCTGAAACTGAGCAACTTTATAAGGGTTCCACTCACGTTCGACCACTCTATTTATACTGTCTCATTCTGCCCCCCAGGGCTCTGTTGCCTGGCTGGAATGCAGTGGCACGAACATAGCTCACTGCAGCCTTGACCACGTGGGCTCAAGTGATCCTCCCATCTCAAACTCCCAAGTTGCTGAGACTATAGCCTCAAACCATCTTGCGTGGCAATTTTTTTTTTTTTTTTTTTTTTTTTGAGATGGAGTTTCGCTCTTGTTACCCAGGCTGGAGTGCAATGGCGTGATCCCGGCTCACTGCAATCTCCGCCTCCTGGGTTCAGGCAATTCTCCTGCCTCAGCCTCCTGAGTAGCTGGGATTACAGGCACGCGCAACCATGCCCAGCTAATTTTTTGTATTTCTAGTAAAGACGGGGTTTCACCATGTTGACCAGGATGGTCTCGATCTCTTGTCCCAAAGTGCTGGGTTTACAGGCGTGAGCCACCGCGCCCGGCCTTTTTTTTTTTTTTTAATAGTAGAAACGAAGTCTAGCCTGTGTTGCCCAGGCTGGTCTCAAACCCCTGAGTTCCAGTTGTCCTCCCACCTCAGTCTCCCAAAGTGCTGGGATTATAGGTGAGAGCCACTGCACCCCAACAACTTTCATTCTTTGTCGATATGCACAAACACATTATAAAAGCCATCACTTTTTTATATTTTCTCATGACAGTAACTCTTTTTATAACATTTTATTTTTAACAACACTTCTGTCATTTTCAGCTGACAATTCAACATGAATACAAGACCTAAGTAAAAATTTTCCAATTATTTCCCAATTGCTTAATATCAAGATGTACAAAGAATAGCCCAAAGCACCTAAGCTCACACATAAACATTTATCCTCCACAAAATCTGATGGATGAAAATCCAATAGGCATACTCACTTTTTCTGTTAAAAGTGGGGCATTGTGAGCCAGTGTATCTCTCTCTTCATACTGATAAGACAAAAAAATAATCACTAGTCAAAAAGACCCACTTTCCAGAGGAAGAACTGTATTAATAACAAAAGCAAAACAAATATACCTCAACAAGGTCAGAAATTTGCAATTTCTATGAGTAAGAGAACTTGTGGCCTTGGAAAATATCTAAAAACATTCTTCCTTTTTTTTTTTTTTTTTTTTGAGACGGAGTTTTGCTCTTGTTACCCAGGCTGGAGTGCAATGGCGTCATCTCGGCTCACCGCAACCTCCGCCTCCTGGGTTCAGGCAATTCTCCTGCCTCAGCCTCCTGAGTAGCTGGGATTACAGGCACGCGCCACCAAGCCCAGCCGATTTTTTTGTATTTTTAGTAGAGACGGGGTTTCACCATGTTGACCAGGATGGTCTCGATCTCTTGACCTCGTGATCCACCTGCCTCGGCCTCCCAAAGTGCTGGGATTACAGGTTTGAGCCACTACACCTGGCCGGAAAATATCTAAAAACATTCTGAAAGAAAAGCAAACATATAAAAAGTATAAAAAACGCCACAAATGATTATTACTTTTTTTTAGATGGAGTTATATATTAAACAAGGTGTCTTGGCTGGGCACAGTGGCTCACGCCTGTAATCCCAGCACTTTGGGAGGCCGAGACACGTGGATCACGAGGTCAAGAGATCGAGACCATCTGGTCAACATGGTGAAACCCCGTCTCTACTAAAAATACAAAAATTAGCTGGGCATGGTGGCGCATGCCTGTAGTCCCAGCTACTCGGGAGGCTGAGGCAGGAGAACTGCCTGAACCCAGGAGACGGAGGTTGCGGTGAGCCGAGATCGTGCCATTGCACTCCAGCCTGGGTAACAAGAGCGAAACTCTTTCTCAAACAAAACAAAACAAAACAAAACAAAAAAACAAGGTGTCTGGTGTCTTTAAACAGAAACATATCTATCGCCCAGCCTAGAGTACAGTGGTGTGATCTCAGCTCACTGCAACCTCTGCCTCCCAGGTTCAAGTGATTCTCCTGTGTCAGCCTCCCAAGTAGCTAGGATTACAGGCATATACCACCATACCTGGCTAATTTTTTTTTTTTTTTTTTTTTTTTTTAGTAGAGATGGGGGGTTTTTCATATTGGCCAGGCTGGTCTTGAACTCCTGATCTCAGGTGATTCATCCCTCTTGGCCTCCCAAATGATTGGGATTACATGCTTGGGAGCCACCAAGCCTGGCCTTAAGGTATTTGTTAAAGTTTTAAAGCCTTATTAATAGAGAATTCAAATTTGCATTAAGTACTATGTAAAGTCACAATTGGCTGGGGGGAATTGGCTCACACCTGTAATCACAGCACTTTGGGAGCGCAAGGCAGGTAGATCACTTGAGGTCAGGAGTTTGAGACCAGCGTGGCCAACATGGAGAAACTTCATCTCTACTAAAAATACAAAAATTAGCCAGGCATGATGGCAGGTGCCTGTAATCCCAGCTACTCGGGAGGCTGAGGCAGGAGAATTGTTTGAACCCTGGAGGCGGAGGTTGCGGTGAACTGAGATCGTGCCACTGCACTGCAGCTTGGGTGACACAGTGAGACTCCATCTCAAAAATAAAATAAAATAAAGCTATAATAAATATCTTAAATAATAACTATCACTGACAATCAGTGATTCAATGTGTTTTAGTTTTGCTTTACAATTTTTTATTTAGGTAAAATTCACTTAACATAAAATAAATTGCAACAATATTAAAGTGTACAATTCAGTGGTGTTTCATACATTCACAATGCTGAGTAACCATCTAGATCCAAGACATTTTCTTTTTCTTTAAAATAGAGTCTCGCTCTGTTGCCTGGCCAGAGTGCAATGGCATGATCTCATGTCACTGCAACCTCCGCCCCCCAGGTTCAAGCAATTCTCCTGCCTCAGCCTCCCAAGTAGCTGGGACTACAGGCGCACACCACCATACCCAGCTAATTTTTGTATTTTCAGTAGTGACGGGGTTTTACCATGTTGGCCAGGATGGTCTCGATCTCTTGACCTTGTGATCCACCCGCCTCAGCCTCCCAAAGTGCTGGGATTACAGGCGTGAGCCACTGCACCTGGCCAATCCAAGACATTTTCATAACCTCAAAAGGAAATCTCATACCCATTAAGCAGCCACTCTGTCTCTCCCCAGGCCTTGAAAACCACCAGTTTACTCTGTACCTGTGGACTTGCCTATGCTGGACATTCCATAGGAATGGCATCACACAACATGTAGCTTTCATGTCTGGCATCTTTCACTGAGCATCATGCTTTCAAGGCTAGTCCATGTCACAGCATGTATCAGTACTTCATACAGTAACATTCTATTGTATGGATAGACCACGTTTTGTTTACATAATCATCAGATGATGAACATTTGGTTTGTTTCTACCTTTTCGTTATTACAAATAGTGCTGCTGCTGTGAACATTTGTGTAGAAGTATTTGTTTGAATGCTTCTTTTCAGTTCTTACACATCTTACCCTGGAATTGCTGAGTCACATAGCTATTCCGTGTTTAACTTGGAACGTTATTTGTTTTGTTGTGGTTTGTTTTGTTGAGACAGAGTCTCACTCTGTTGCCCAGACTGGAGTGTAGTGGTACCATTACAGCTCACTACAGCCTCAAACTCCTGGGCTCAAGCAGTCCTCCAGCCTCAGCCCCCTGAGCAGCTGGGACTACAGGCATGCATCACCATGCCCTGTTAATTTTTTTCTTTTTAATTTTTTGTAGAGATGAGGTCTTATTATATTGTGAAGGCTAGTCTTGAACTCCTGGCCTCAAGTGATCCTCTTGCCTTGGTCTCCCATGGTGCTGGGATTATAGTCATGAGCCATTGTGCCCAGCCTCCATGTTTTTTATTCTCATGATTTTGCCCCTGTGTCAATATATATCACTAATCTGTTTGCTAATACCTTTCTTTTTTTTTTTTCTTTTTTTTTTTTTTGAGACGGAGTTTCGCCCTTGTTACCCAGGCTGGAGTGCAATGGCGCGATCTCGGCTCACCGCAACCTCCGCCTCCTGGGGTCAGGCAATTCTCCTGCCTCAGCCTCCTGAGTAGCTGGGATTACGGGCACGCGCCACCATGCCCAGCTAATTTTTTGTATTTTTAATAGAGACGGGGTTTCACCGTGTTGACCAGGATGGTCTCGATCTCTTGACCTCGTGATCCACCCGCCTCGGCCTCCCAAAGTGCTGGGATTACAGGCTTGAGCCACCGCGCCCGGCGCTGCTAATATCTTTCTAAAAGGAATAAAGTCCTAGGTTTAAAAAACAAAAAACAAAACAAAACAAAAAACCTATATTTTAGAGCCAGGTGTGGCGGCTCACCCCTGTAATCCCGGTTACTTACGAGGATGAAGTGAGAGGATCACTTGAGCCCAGGAATTCAAGACCAGCCTGGGTAACACAGCAAGACCTCGTTTCCAAAAAAACCACAAAACTTATATTTCACTCTTGTTAAATAAATTCAAATAAACATTTGCCTAATTTCTTTAATAAAATGAAATAAATAAAATTAAATTATTTGCTTCTGGTTTAATATGCTAATTTCCAATGGGATTAAATAAATATTATAATTAAATAAAAACATTTTAATATATATTCATTGCTTCCTAAGTAGAGATACTATCTTGTTACATTACTGAAACATTTGTCCTTGAAGAATGAATACATACTTGTACCCACATTTAAAACAAATCAAAATATTTCTACTTACCCATGCATAATATATTGCCTGTGTTTTACTATTGCTCACCAATTCTTTATTGTTTTTTGGGTTAAAAGTAAGGTAGTTCTGAAATATAAAGTATGGAAATATATTAATGATAAATTTTCTGTTTCTGGTTAAGCTGAATATTAAAATTAAATAATTTTAATTAAAACAAATGAGTAGGAATATAAAACAAAAGATATGGCATTTGATAAAAAATAGGAACAGCATTTAAATACTGTTGATTAAAATAAATAGTGTCAAATGTGTTTATTTTCCAGTCTTATCTATTACAATTCATCATCTATAAATTGGAACAAGCTTTTATTTCCCTTTTTTTTTTTTTTGAGACAGAGTCTCCCTCTGTCACCCAGGCTGGAGTGCAGTGGTGCAATCTCAGCTCACTGCAGCCTCTGCCTCCTGGGTTCAAGCAATTTTCTTGCCTCAGCCTCCTGAGTAGCTGGGACTACAGGGGTATGCCACCACGCCTGGTGAATTCTTGTATTTTTAGTAGAGATGGGGTTTCATTATGTGGGCCAGGCTGGTCTCGAACCCGACCTCAACTGATCCACCCGCCTCAGCCTCCCATAGTGCTGGTATTATAGGTGTGGGCCACTGCACCCGGATGTAACAAGCTTTTCTGACAGTGGTCAATTTAAAATAATGGTAACAATAAAATAAACTGGAACAAGCAAAAGTAAACCCATATTCACCAATAACCTTTATTCTGTGTCCTTTTAGATAAACAGTGCTGCATATACATTTCTAAACTTGACAGGGCCACACGATATCTTGGAATGAATGCAAGATATTGAACGGGGATTCTAATTCCTGCCAAGATGGTGAATAGCATGGGCTGCTGGCTCCCTTCCCAAAACTCAACCCTGCAGAAACTATGGACATGAGGGAAACTTTAAATACAGAAACCAAATAATCACAGCAAGAACAACAAAGCAAGCTCTTCCTGGGGAGCCATGGGGCATGTGTTTGAAATGTGCAAGGGAGGTGGGTGGCAACAGTCTGCGGTGAAAGGCTACAGGGGGCAGCATTGAGGGGCCAGCTGGAGAAAAGCTTTTGAAGTTCCATTTCTGCCATTTCCACCCTGTCTCCACACCTATTCCTTATCTATCATTTTCCGAACATTTTATGAATGTTACATACCACAGGAGTGTCAACTACCAATGCCAGTGTTTGAGAATTAATACCAGAACAGCACAAAAGCCTGGGTAGGGCAAGGAACTGGCAAAAGCAAGCGCATGAAGCAGACTTCAGAAAGCCTGAAAACCAGCCTCAAACCACCTCTGATCTGATTAAGCTGACCCCTCTGCCAGGTGCCTTTAAGAAGCACAAGTAAGTCTTCTTTGGAGGAAGTCATCTCGAGCCTCAAATTTATGTCCACACTTTAAATAACACAACATCAGGCATTTAGTAAAAAACAGCCAGGCATATTAAAGAGATTCATCCAGGCCAGGTGCTGCGGTGCACGCCTAGAATCCCAGCACTTTGCAAGGCTGAGGCAGGAAGATCGCTTGAGGCCAGAAGTTCAAGACCAGCGGGGACAACAGAGCGAAACCTCATCTCAAAAAAAAAAAAAGACATCCAAATGACTGAAAACCAAGGGGAAAAAGCAACTGGCAGAAAGAAGCCCGCAGGAAATCCAAGTATTGGGGTTATTAGACACAGACGTACAATCACTAGATGAACATGCAGGAAAGTAGAGGACAAGATGGAGTCTCACAGAAGATAACTCTACTTAAAAAAGGAATCAAATGGGGATTCTAGGCCGGGCGCGGTGGCTCAAGCCTGTAATCCCAGCACTTTGGGAGGCCGAGGCGGGTGGATCACGAGGTCAAGAGATCGAGACCATCCTGGTCAACATGGTGAAACTCCGTCTCTACCAAAAATACAAAAAATTAGCTGGGCATGGTGGCACGTGCCTGTAATCCCAGCGACTCAGGAGGCTGAGGCAGGAGAATTGCCTGAACCCAGGAGGTGGAGGTTGCGGTGAGCCGAGATCGCGCCATTGCACTCCAGCCTGGGTAACAAGAGTAAAACTCCATCTCAAAAAAAAAAAAAAAAAAAAATGGGGATTCTAGACCTGAAAAAATCATTTAAAATATTCAATAGACAGTTTAACAAAAATTTAGACACAGCCAAAGAAAGCACTAGTCAGTAGGAAAGGAAGACATATTATAGTAGACAAATTATATAGTTTCTGCTTCCAGACTGATGCAGAAACAGATGAAAGGATAGAAAATACAGAAAAGAAAAGACCAGTGGGACAAGACCAAAAAAGGTCTAACTTATGTGGAATTGGAGACCCAGAAGGAGAAGAAAGAAAGAATGTGGCAGAAGAAATGTGTAAAGAGACAATGACTGAGAATTTTCCAAAACTGAGAAGAGATATAACATCCCACGTTCAAAAAATCCTAAAGGATACGCTTTTTAAAAATTAACAACATACTCATATACACACAGACACATCACTGAAAAACTGCTGAGGCTGGTGCAGCAGTGGCTCATGCCTATAATCCCAGCACCTTGGGAGACTGAGGTGGGAAGGTCACTTGAGCCCAGGAGTTTGCGACCAGCCTGGGCAACACAGCAAGACTCCATCTCTACAAAAAAAAAAAAAAAAAAAAAACCTGGTGTGGTGGTGCTATCTGGGAAGCTAAGGTAGGAGAATCACTTGAGCCTAAGAGGTTGAGGCTGCAATGAGCTGTGACTGTGCTGCTGCACCTCAGCCTAGGTGATAGAGTGAGGCCCTGTCTCAAAAAAAAAAAAAAAACCCTGCTGAAAACCAAATAAAAAGCTGTAAAAGCAGTTGGGGGCCAAGGAGAGAGATATACAACATTCAAAATAGGGATTGACAACTGACTTTTCTTTTTTTTTTTAAAGGGAGTCTTACCCTGTCACCCAGGCTGGAGTGCAATGGTGTGATCTCAGCTCATTGTAATCCACCTCCCGGGTTCAGGAGATTCTCCTGCCTTAGCCTCCCAAGTAGCTGGGATTACAAGTGCGCGCCACCACACCTAGCTAATTTTTTATATCTTTAGTAGAGACAGGGTTTCACTATGTTGGCCAGGCTGGTCTCGAACTCCTGACCTCAAGTGATCCACCCACCTTGGCCTCCCAAAGTGCTGGGATTCCAGGCATGAGCCACCACACCTGGCAACAGCTGACTTTTCAACATAAATGGTAGAAACCAGAAGACAACAGAATCAAATCCTTGAAGATACGAAGTACTTCAGATCAAGACTCCATCTCAAAAAAAAAAAAAAGGAAGGAAGCACTGACACTTGCTATGACATGGATGAGCCTCGAAAACATGATGCTGAGTGAAAGAAGCCAGGCACAAAAGCTGCATCGTGGATGATTTCACGCTAGAGTGGTAGTAAAATACTACCACTCTAGAATTCTATAACAAAGGAAAATATCCTTCAAAAATAAACACTTGTCCATGAACATTCACAGCAGCTTTATTTTTAATAGCCACAACCAGGAAACAACCCAACGTCCACTGACAGTGAATTAATAAACAAACTATGATGTACCTATTCAATGCAGTACTATTCAGCAATAAAAAGGAATATACTGACACATGCAACAACAAAACTGAGTGAAAAAAAACAAAGCTCTCTGCAAATGGAGTCCATTTATTACGTAGCAAATTCTAGAAAATGCAAACTAATAATCAGGATGGTATGTGTTGGGAGGTGGATGGAGGAATCAGATCACACCTTGGAGGCCATGTTATGGAATTTTAATTTTATTCGGAGGACAATGAGCAGTTATTGAAGGATTCTAAGTATGGGAGTGATATAATATTTTAATTATTTAAAAATAACACTCTTGACTGCTGTGGGAAGATTGTTAGAGAGTGAGGCGAGAGTGAAAGCAGAGAGACCAGCTGGCCAGATGGTGCAGGCAGGGGTGACTGTGGCCTGGACTAGGATCGTGGCAATAGAGGTGGAGAGGAGAGGGAAGATTTCAGGATATAGCTTGGAAGTAAACAGCCTTGGAAATAGATGCCAATACCCAAGAAGAAAGCAGAGCAAGAAGAGGGCTGGGTGTGGTGGCTCATGCCTATAATCCCAACACTTTAGGAGGCTGAGGCAGGGAGACAGCTTGAGCCCAGGAGTTGGAGACCAGCTTGGCCAACATGGAAAAGCCCGGTCTCTGTAAAAAAATTTAAAATTAACTGGGCACAATAGTGTGCACCTGTTGTAGTCCCTGCTACTCAGGAGGCTGAGGTGGGAGGATTGCTTGAGCTCAGGAGGCAGAGGCTGTAGTGAGCTGAGACCGTGACGCTGCACTCTAGCCTGGAAAACAGCGAGACCCTGTCTCTCAAAAAAAATTTTTTTTTGCATTTTAATCATTTTAAATTTAGGTCACCATGTGTACACAGCAAGGTTGCAAGGTACAAAATTGACACACAAAAGTCAGCTGCCTTTTTATACATTAGCAGTGAACAATCTAAAAAGGAAATTAAGAAAACAAATCCGGGCCGGGCGTGGTGGCTCAAGCCTGTAATCCCAGCACTTTGGGAGGCCGAGGCAGGTGGATCATGAGGTCAAGGGATCGAGACCATCCTGGTCAACATTGTGAAACACCGTCTCTACTAAAAATACAACAAAATCAGCTGGGCATGGTGGCACGTGCCTGTAATTCCAGCTACTCAGGAGGCTGAGGCAGGAGAATTGCCTGAACCCAGGAGGCGGAGGTTGCGGTGAGCCGAGATGACGCCATTGCACTCCAGCCTGGGTAACAAGAGTGAAACTCCGTCTCAAAAAAAAAAAAAGAAACAAATCCATTTATAATAGCATTAAAAACCAAAAAATCCTTAGGAATAAATTTAACCAAGGAGGTGAAGACATGAACTGTGGAAATCACAAAACATTCCTGAAAGAAATTAAAGATATAAATGAATGGCAAGGCATCCCATGCTTATGGATTGGAAGACAATTCTGTGAAGATGATGATACCACCCCAAAGTGATCTAAGATTCAATGTAATCTCTATCAGAACCCCAAAGGCATTTTTTTGCAGCAATAAAGAGACCTGTCCTAAATAGCCACATATGGTTGGTGGCTACTGTGTTGGCACAACTTTAAGGAGGAAGAAAATTTTTTCAGGGGTAAGAGTAGTGTTTCAGGGAAAGGAAAGAAGATGGACGTAAGGCTGCGTAACCTTATGTGCCTGGATGAGTCTAGTCACTCAAATCCTCTATTTTGGTTTGATCCTGCAAGCCAGGTATGTACTTATCACAGTGCCTGGCACAGAACACATACTCGATAAATGCATGACAGATGAAGCATGCAAGGATGCATGAGACAAGTCACAACAGCAGAGAGCAGAGACCCAGGAAATCGGGATTATATATGTTTGGCCTCAAACTCCTGACTTCAAGTGATCCACCCACTACAGCAGGCGTCCCCAAACTTTTTACACAGGGGGCCAGTTCACTGTCCCTCAGACCGTTAGAGGGCCGCCACATACTGTGCTCCTCTCACTGACCACCAATGAAAGAGGTACCCCTTCCTGAAGTGCGGCAGGGGGCCGGATAAATGGCCTCAGGGGGCCGCATGCGGCCCGCGGGCCGTAGATTAGGGACGCCTGCACTGGAGCCTCCCAAAGTGCTGGGATTACAGGTGTGAGCCACCACATCCAGCCTGGCCTGGCATCAATATAACTTTAGGTTGATGTTTACAGGCTCAAATTGAACTCACCTGAAAACCATACTCTTTGGGCAGTTCGAGAGTACACGCTGGCGTTTCCACTGCCAAAGTCCACTTCCAGATGGATACCTTCTGAAGGGGACAGCGGAGAGAGGGGCATGAGAAGGTCTGTGAAGTCTGCTGAAGTAACTTATACCTCTTGTGACTCCGAAACTTCAAGCAACTAAGGACAGAGGCCCGGACTCTGTGCTGTGGAGTCTGGTCTTTTGAGAGTGTCACAAACATCACACAGCCTGAACAGAGCTGCCCATGTGGACACGCTGGACGGATCGGCCAGCTCACTGAGGCTGATCCAAAGGGCCTTTACCTGGACTTCAGCGTCTGAGATGGTTGCCAGATACTTGGCGTCGTGGGCCATGGCCATTGCCCTGATACCGTTCCCTTCGGGGCAGCTGTCAAATATCGTGTGCACAGGAATACTGCAAAACAGGACGGGGAGGGATGCCTGCTGAGGTCTCCCTGGCTTCCCAGAGAGGCCCAGGGCAGGTCTGAGCTCAGCTCAAACCTCCCCAAAACATCACGAAATGTGGTCTATCCATATAGTGGAATATTTTTGAGCCATAAAAGAAAATGAATCGGCCAGGAGTGGTGGCTCATGCCTGTAATCCCAGCACTTTGGGAGGCTGAGGTGGGTGGATCACAAGGTCAAGAGATCAAGACCATCCTAACCAACATAGTGAAACCCCCATCTCTACTAAAAATACAAAAATTAGCTGGGCATGGTGGTACGTGCCTGTTGTAGACCCAGCTACTCGGGAGGCTGAGGCCGAAGAATCGTTTGAACCTGGGAGGCAGAGGTTGCAGTGAGCTGAGATCATGCCACTGCACTCCAGCTTGGGCGACAGATCAAGACTCCATCTCAAAAAAAAAAAAAAAAAAAAGGAAGGAAGCACTGACACTTGCTATGACATGGATGAGCCTTGAAAACATGATGCTGAGTGAAAGAAGCCAGGCACAAAAGCTGCATTGTGGATGATTTCACGCAGATGAAATGTCCAAAATAGGCAAACCCATAGAGACAGATAATGGGTGCAGGGTATCCTTCTGGGGTGGTGAACATGTTTTGGAAGTAGACAAAGATGATGGTTGCATAAGAGTGTAAATATACTAAATGTCACTGAACCGTACGCTTTAAAATGCTCAGTTTTATGTTATGCGAATTTAACCCCAACAGCAATAGTCAGGCCTAACTCAGGGCAATGGCCCTGCTGTTTGCTCTCTTCATGAGCTCTAGTTTCGCATTCACTAGTTACCGGGGCACTAATTCTGTGCCAGGCTGTGACTGGCAGGAAGGATGTAAATATGAAAAGATGACTAGAACAACATCCCAGCTCTCAGGGAATCGGGCACTCTCCTACACAGGTGGGAATGCAAAGAAGCACCACCTCTCTAGAAGCAATTTGGCTGCATCTATCAAAATCTTCAGTACGTACACCCGACAGCCCAGTAACTCCACTCCTATGACTTTGTCCTAGAGAAATCATGGAAAAAGGAAAAAAAGGTCAATGAAAATTCGTAGTCATCGTGGTATTGCTCTAATAGCAAAAAATCAAGCAACACAAATGTCCCTTAATATACCAGACATGATTGATTGATTGATTGATTGACTGATTGATTGATTGACTGATTTTGAGGCCGAGTTTTACTCTTGTTGCCCAGGCTGGAGAGCAATGGAGCGATCTCAGCTCACCACAACCTCTGCCTCCTGGGTTCAAGCAATTCTCCTGCCTCAGCCTCCCGAGTAGCTGGGACTACAGGCACGCACCTCCACACCTGGCTAATTTTGTATTTTTAGTAGAGACGGGGTTTCTCCATGTTGGTCAGGCTGGCCTCAAACTTCCAACCTCAGGTGATCCACCCACCTCAGCCTCCCAAAGTGCTGAGATTACAGGCATGAGCCACCGCTCCTGGCCCCATAGATGAATTATTTAAAAAGATATTATAGCATAACTATAACATAAAAAACTAGGCTGGATGTAGTGTTGCACGCCGGTAATCCCAGCACTTTGGGAGGCTGAAGTGGGCAAACTGCTTGAGTTCAGGAGTTTGAGATCAGTCTGGGCAACATGGCAAAACCCTGTTTCTACCAAAAATACAAAAATTAGCTAGGCATGGTATCACGTGCTACTTGGGAGGCTGCAGTGGGAGGACTGCTTGAGCCCAGGAGGTTAAGGCTACAGTGAGCCGAGATCATGCCACTGCACTCCAGCCTGGGTGACAGAGCAAGATCTTGTCTCAAAAAAAATGAAAATAAAAATGAGGCCGGCGTGGTGGCTCATGCCTATAATCCCAGCACTTTGGGAAGCCAAGGCAGGTAGATCACCTATGGTCAGAAGTTCAAGACCAGCCTGGCCAATAGGGTGAAATCCCATCTCTACTAAAAATACAAAAAAGTAGCTGGGTGTGGTGGCAGGCACCTGTAATCCCAGCTACTTGAGAAGCTGCGGTAGGAATATCACTTGAACCTGGGAGGCAGAGGTTGCAGTGAGCCAAGATTGCGCTGTTGCACTCTAGCCTGGGCAACAAGATCAAAACTCCATCTCTAAATAAATACATAAATAAATTAATTAAATATATAAAAATGAAAATTTGGCCGGGCGCGGTGGCTCAAGCTTGTAATCCCAGCACTTTGGGAGGCCGAGGCGGGTGGATCACGAGGTTGAGAGATCGAGACCATCCTGGTCAACATGGTGAAACCCCGTCTCTACTAAAAATACAAAAAGTTAGCTGGGCATGGTGGCGCGTGCCTGTAATCCCAGCTACTCAGGAGGCTGAGGCAGGAGAATTGCCTGAACCCAGGAGGCGGAGGTTGCGGTGAGCCGAGATCGCGCCATTGCACTCCAGCCTGGGTAACAAGAGCGAAACTCCGTCTCAAAAAAAAAAAAAAAAAAAAGAAAATTTTGCTGCCTTCAAAAAGAATGAGGTATATCGGGAAAATGACTCAAATTTGTAAAGAAAGCAAACTGCAAAACAATAGCATCATCCTAATTTTGTGTGTGTGTGTGTGTGTGTGTGTGTGTCTGTCTGTCTGTCTGTGTGTGTGTCAAAAAAATTCTCGAGGAATAGAGTCCAAACTTTAAGCAATGGTTTCTCTGGAGATGGGGTTTAGGTGAGGAGAAGCTGTTATTTTTTGCTCTTATACTTCCGTATTGTGTTACTGACAAGACCTTAGAGCTGTATAATTCTGACAAAGCCTTGAAATACACAGACTTAGATGAAATGTAAGTATCTAAGGGAGCCAAAGCGTGCAGAAGCAGTGGAAGCGAAGATGGAAGTGGTAATGTTTGGGTCGGGGGACGTCCACTGACTCCCACTAAAATGAAAAGTGGATGGTAGCAAGACAAACCAGGAACTTGGGCTGTGTGGTTCTTTTTTTTTTTGGTTATGGAGTCCTCGTCACAGTGAAGATAAACAGGCCTCAGTATCTCTGTATGTCACACCAGGATCCCAACTGGCTGACATCCAGTCTGTGTCCCAGCTGAGGACTTCTGTGGTTTTCTGTCACTTGAGAAACTTCATCCCACTGACAATTGGCCCTGACAATTGACAAGTGGCCCTGACAATTCACCTGGGAAGGCAATCCCTAAATATTGAAAATAACACAGTGAAGTCCTTAGTGAGAAAATGATCTTATCCCTGGAGATACTTGGAATTGAATATAGAGAAGATGTGAAGTCAGTCAGACCTGCATTATTAACATATTTGTGATAAGAGAATTTGTTCATTTTTTAGGAATTTGTAATGTTTAAGTGAATTTGACCTACCAGCACTGCTAACAGATTCGATTTGTGATGTTAATTTAAAATACATAGTTTATTTAGACTTGTGATTTTAAGTTGAAATCGTATTAGGTTTATAAACAATATTAGAACACTTAAGAGAACTTAAGACTTACCGTATTTATGTCTAATTTACTAGATTTGCAGTAATTACTTAAGTACCATGAAGGATTTGTTTGTTAATCAGACTGCTAAAAAAACTTAATGAAACTGAATATCTTAAATTTCAAAATGCAGTTTAAAATGTTTAAAAGGAGTTAATAACAAAATTTGTAAGTGGGGCCAAACGTTCATCAAACCCTCCTTAAAGGTGAATGCAAAAATATGCTGGATTTATAAACAGAATAAGATTTTTAAGTTGAGTGAAAAACTGGAGGAAGAACTACGGTTTTTAATTTATGACTAATAAAATGAATATTAATTCTAAAACCAAAACGGCCTCTGAATAATCTTTTCTGGGTCCCAAAGTAATCACTTGGGATATCACAAAACTCATATTAACATAGCATTTGCATTATTAATCACAGATATGCTTTACTGTGTAATTTGTATTAAAAAAAGAAATCACCGCCCTCACGTTGCTTTGTGTCTAATAGAGAGACAGTTTCACAAGAAGAATACAGTGGATCAACATCATAAAGGGGCAGCTCTGTTTGGTGAAGGTGTCGGTCAGCAAAGGCTTCAGAGACAAGACACACCTGAAGGACTCCCACCCTCGAGCCAGCCGACTGCAGATTTCCTACTGCATGAGCTAACAGCTTTCCCTGTGGTTAAGTCGGATGTGCCACTACTTGCAGCTGAGACCATGTAGCAACTGCAGATGGCTACTCTTGCAGGCAGCAGGCATTTCACTTTCTGGGGGAAGCGTCTGCACAGCCCTAATGCAGTGTGCATGTTCCCTGTAGCATAAGCTGATTTGACAAAGGGCAGTCCCTAAAGGGTTTTAATCAGGGGGGCAACCCAATCAGCTTTATGTTTGGGAAGAGCTCTCACTAACAATGTTGTGGAGAAAAACAACATGAAGCTATCCATATATGCCTGTTTAAAACAATAGCAAATGTTTTAGAAGGAAATATAACAAATTGATTACCTCTAGAAAGAAAAGTAGGATTGGAGATGGCAGCCAGTGCTTTCTATGAAAATGTATTGGTTTTCATTAAAAAAAAAAATTTTTTTTTGAGATGAAGTCTCGCTCTGTCGCCCAGGCTGGAGTGCAATGGCGCGATCTCGGCTCACTGCAACCTCTGCCTCCCGGGCTCAAACAATTCTCCTGTCTCAGTCTCCCGAGTAGCTGGGATTACAGACATGTGCCACCACACCTGACTAATTTTTTTGTATTTTTGTAGAGACTGGGTTTTACCACGTTGGCTGGAACTCCTGACCTAAAGTGATCCACCAACCTCAGCCTCCCAAAGTGCTGGGATTACAGGCATGAGCCACTGCACCTGGCCTGGTTTTCATTAACAGTTTTCTATTAAAATGTACTAAAATCTTTTTTAAATATAAATTAAACAGACGAGCCAGCTGTGGTGCCTCATGCCTGTAACCCCAGCACTTTGGGAGGCCAAGTTGGGTGGATCACTTGGGCCCAGGAATTTGAGACCAGCCTGAGTAACATGGTAAAACCCCATCTCTAAAAAAACTATACAAAAAAATCAGCTGGATGTGGTGGTGTGTACCTGTGGTCTCAGCTACCTGGGAGGCTAAGATGGGAGATCATCTGAGCCCAAGAGGTAGAAGTTGCAGTGAGCCGAGATTGTGCCACTGCATTTCAACCTAGGCAACCGAGTAAGATCCTGTCTCAAAAACAACAACAACAACAACAACAACAACAACGATAACAGATAGGCTGGGCATAATGGCTCACACTTGTAATTCCAGAACTTTGGGAGGTGAAGACAGAAGGATCACTTGTGCCTAGGAGTTCAAGACCAGTTCAGGCAACATAGCAGGACCCTGTCTCTACAAAAAAAAAAAAAAAAAAAAAATTAGCCAGGCTCAGTGGCATGTAGGTCCCACCTACTCAGGAGGCTGAGGTCGGGGGATCACTTGAGCCCCAGAGGTGAAGGCTGTGGTGAGCCGTGATCACATCACTGCACTCCAGCCTGGGTGATAGAGTGAGACCTTGTCTCAAAAAAACCAGATGAAAGACCATACGTTGTCTGGGCTATCCATACAATGTAATGTGATTCTGCCACAGAAACAACATGTGCCACACCACAGATGAACCTTCAAGCACAAGGCTAAGTGAAAGACGCCAGACACAAAGGCCATCTATTGCAGGGATGTGAAATCAGAGAAGCCACAGGAAATGAAGTGTCAGACGCCACAGAGAAGTCAAGTCAGATGAAGATCGGGGTTGAGCAATGTGACCCCTGGAGGTCACTGATCACATGTGGGAAAGCAGTTCCTATGTCCCCCACTCTAGAGCATTCAACACAACTTCCTAACCTCCTCATGAATCTGGACTCACTCGCTGAACTCTCCCAGCTCCCCACCCACGCACCCAACTAACCGGGCCCAAACAATCTTGTCAGTGAATCTGACTGCTCTCTGCCTCTGGACCAGGAGTTAAGAAAGAGAACCCATCTAGGATCCTCTATCGTGGGCCGGGTACTGTGCTCTAGCGAGCCTCATGACATCTTGCACACTGGGTCTACTCGGTAAGTAATGGTCCCTCCAAATGCGGGCCCACCCAGAACCTCAGAATATGACCTTATTTGGACACAGGGCCTCTGTGGATGTAGTTAGTTAAGATGAGGTTATACTGGACTAGGGTGGGTCCCAAATCCAATGTCCAGTGTCCTCAAGAAGACACAGATGGGTGCATGGTGGAAATGCCATGGGAAGATAAGAGGCAGAGACTGGGGGGATGCGTCCACAAGCCAAGGACACCAAGGGTCACCTGTAGCCACCAGAATCTAGGGGAGAGGCCTGGGACAGATTCTCCCTCATAGCCCCCAGAAGGAGCCAACTCTGCCAACACCTTGGTTGCAGACTTCTGGCCTCCAGAACTGCAAGAAAGTAAATTCCTCTTATTTTCAGCCACGTCATTCGAGGTAATTTGTTACAGTAGCCCAAGGAAAGTAAAAAAACAGTAGGTGTCATTATTATTTTTTCACAAATGGAAAAGTCACTTTCTTCTCTGGGCCTCCAAGTCACAGAGCAGACTATGGCCAAGCGGGCATGGAAGCCCAGGAGGATGGCAGAGCCCACACTCACGCCTTCCTCTTGCCACCTGCTCTTTCATGTCACCCTGAAGTCCCCAGGGCCTCTTCCCCTCTCCCCTTCCAATTCTCCTACCCAGGCAAGCCACCACCGGCCACATTCCCTGTTCTTAATCCCACCTGGCCAACACGGCCGGACATGCATCACCACCTTCCTCCCACCCACCCACCTGCTGCAGGCTCGTGCTTTCTGTTCCCACCAGGCCTGCCCTGAACCCCACAGTTCCTTCCCTTCATTTGGTGGACCCTTACTGCATTCCTATCGATTACACCACGCCGCAACCCCACAGTCCAAACTTCCAGCCCCAATCCAAATGTCCTCGATAGATAAACCGGCCTTCTGCTTGAGAGCTGTCACACAAAGTGGCATACTCAGCCCCCCAGTGTCCCTCAACTGCCTAGGCATCTTCTTGCCCAGCACTACACAAACTATCTGTGGCGAAAGACATTTTTGTTCCATTGCGGGCCAATACGTATTTTTTTTTCTTGAGACAGGGTTTTGCTCTGTCACCCTGGCAGGAGTGCGACAGCACGGTAATGGCTCACTGCAGCCTCAAACACCTAAGTTCAAGCCATCCTCCCGCCTTAGCCTCCCAAATCGCTGGGATGACAGGCACGCACCACCACACATGGCTAAATTTTTACTTTTTGTAGAGACAGAATCTCACTATGTTGCCCAGGCTGCTCTCAGACTCGTGGCCTCAAGTGATCCTCCTGCCTCAGCCTCCCAAAGTGCTGGGAGGTTCCCAAAGTGCAGGAGCCACTGCACCTAGCCCAGATCAAATACTTTTACAAAATAAAAATATCATAGCAAGAACAAATTGCTATAAACGTTCCAAAGACCGCCTCGCATTTGCTGTACTTTCTGTTCCACATAGCCCAGGACCGGCTGTCTGATCAGCTCCGCCTGCAGGCCACACTTTGAGCAGCACTGCTCCAGCCCATGGAAATTCCACCATTCCTTGTCTGATGCAGTAACAGAAAAGAGACCAGAAAAGCGGAATTTTATGAGTTAGGAAGAAAGGCAATAAAGGAAGACGACCTTGATACCAGAGAAACCCTCCATCCAGTCTGCCTCCAGCCAGGGAAGGAGGAGAGTGAGTTACAGAAGCAGATACCAGGAGGGTAAGAATCCCGGCCTTCCGGACCTGGCTCCAGTGCCAGAGAGCCTGTGGCTGTCCATCGCCCCTCACCACCTAGCCTGGTTTCTAGATCAAAGCAAGCATGCCTTATTACCCCAGGTTAAGAAGGCCACTGTGGCCGGGCGCGGTGGCTCAAGCCTTTAATCCCAGCACTTTGGGAGGCCGAGGCGGGTGGATCACGAGGTCGAGAGATCGAGACCATCCCGGTCAACATGGTGAAACCCCGTCTCTACTAAAAATACAAAAAACTAGCTGGGCATGGTGGCGCGTGCCTGTAATCCCAGCTACTTAAGAGGCTGAGGCAAGAGAATTGCCTGAGCCCAGGATGCGGAGGTTGCAGTGAGCCGAGATCGCGCCATTGCACTCCAGCCTGGGTAACAAGAGCGAAACTCCGTCTCAAAAAAAAAAAAAAAAAAAAAAAAAAGAAGGCCACTGTAACTCCTTTCTTAGACTCCACAGTGTGTCCAAAGGCTGGTAGGCTAACTTGAGAAAAACATCAGACGCAGTCCAATAGATGGACACCCTACCAAATCCCTGACCTGTACTCCTCAAAACTGTCAAAAGTCGTCAAAAACAAGGAAAGTCTGAGAAACTGCCAGAGTCAGGAAGAGCCTAAGGAGACATCACAGCTAAATCAAATGTGGTCTCCTGGATGTTTGTCAATAATAATGTCAGTATTGGTTCATGAATTATAGCAAATTGATCCTACTAACGTAAGATTAACTAATGTGGGTATGGGGTATATGGGAATCTTGAGTACTATCTTCCCAATTCTTCCATAAATCTAAAACTGTTCTAAAAATAAAAGTCTGTTAATAAAAAAAAGAGAGAGAGAGGCTGGGTGCAGTGGCTCGCACTCGTAATCCCAGCACTTTGGGAGGCTGAGGCAGGAGGATGGCTTGAGCCCAGGAGTTCAAGGCCAACCTGGGAAACAATGCTAGACCCCATCTCAACAAAAATATAATAAAATAAATTATTTAAAAAGAGGCGAGGCGAGGTGGCTCATGATTGCAATCCTAGTGCTTTGAGAGGCCAAGACGGAAGGATCTCTTGAGGCCAGGAGTTCAAGACCCACCAAGGCAACATAGCAAGACCTCATTTCTACAAAAAAAAAAAAAAAAAAAAAACAGTCAGCCAGGTGTGGCTGCATGCGCCTGTGGTCCCAGCTACTCAAGAGGCCAAGACAGGAGACTCGCTTGATCCTGAGAGTTCCTGGCTGCAGTGAGCTATGATTGCACCACTGCACTCCAGCACGGGCAGTAGAGCGAGACCCCGAGTATATGATAAAAGAAAAGAGGCGCCCAGGCGCAGTGGTTCACGCCTGTAGTTCCAGCACTTTGGGAGGCCAAGTCAGGCGGATCACGAGGTCAGGAAATCGAGGCCATCCTGGTAACACTGTGAAACCCCGCCTCTACTAAAAATACAAAAAATTAGCTGGGCGTGGTGGCAGGTGCCTGTAGCTACTCGGGAGGCTGAGGCAGGAGGATCGCTTGGGCCCAGGAGGTGGAGGTCACAGTGAGCCGAGATTGCGCCACTGCATTCCAGCCCGGGTGACAGAGTGAGACTTTGTCCTAAAAAAAAAAAAAAGAAAAAAGAAAAGAAAAGAGGCAATGGTGGGTTGTTAGAATTAGAGAGGGACTGCAGAGAAACAGCAGCTTTGGAAAGCCTCCCAGCATTACCATACCTAAAACCACGGTAGGCAAGCAGATCGAACGTATTCAACAAGAAACATATGGAACGGGGAGCAGGGATCGACAGGAACACTTGGGAGTGACCATTAAGAACTGCCCAGAACAATCATTAAAAAATCCAGAGACAGCAGATGCTGGAGAGGATGTGAAGAAATAGGAACACTTTTACACTGTTGGTGGGAGTGTAAATTAGTTCAACCATTGTGGAAGACAGTGTGGCGATTCCTTAAGGACCTAGAAATAGAAATTCCATTTGACCCAGCAATCCCATTACTGGGTATATATCCAGAGGATTATAAATCGTTCTACTGTAAGGACACATGCACACGAATGTTCATTGCAGCACTGTTTACAATAGCAAAGACCTGGAACCAACCCAAATGCCCATCAATGATAGACTGGACAGGGAAAATGTGGCACATATACACCATGGAATATTATGCAGCCATCAAAAATGATGAGTTTGTGTCCTTTGTAGGGACATGGATGAACCTGGAAACATCATTCTCAGCAAACTGACACAAGAGCAGAAAATCAAACACCGCATGTTCTCACTCATAGGTGGGTGCTGAACCATGAGAACACATGGACACAGGGAGGGGGGCACTACACACGGGGGTATGTTGGGGGGAAATAGGGAAGGGACAGTGCGGGGTGGGGAGTTGGGGAGAGATAGCAGGGGGGGAAATGCCGGATATAGGTGATGGGGAGGAAGGCAGCAAATCATGCTGCCATGTGTGTACCTATGCAACAATCTTGCATGTTCTTCACATGTACCCCAAAACCTAAAATGCAATTAAAAATAAAAGAAAAATAAAAGAACTGCCCAGAAGAGGCAGCGTGACCAGCCACTAGAAAATCTGACCTTGTACAAGTAATGTTTCTCACTGTAAATGACAGATTTGCCATCTGGGTTATGCTTTGAGCTTGTGTGTGCTGGGTTGGTGCAAGTCAGCGTAAGGCCAGTCTACTGCAGAACACCGACAAACCCTATTTCTAGGCATTGGCATTACTCGTTCTTTGCTTAGTCACAGTGGCAGACACTCTACAAAAATTAGGGGAGAAAGGAAGTGACTACACGAAGCCTACCCTGTGAAGGAGTCCCATATAATGACCAGGCAGTCTGGCCCTTTGTCTGCTGTGGCGACCCACCGCCTGTCTTCACTGATGCAGACGCAGGAGATAATATTGGCGTGGCCCTATGGAAATGGAGAGAAAACGCTTTGAAATACCCAAGATGCGGCCCAGCCTCAGCTACCATCAGTGAAGACTGGGGCCCCACAGACAAAGCTGAGCTCCTTTCAACGCTCATCTGCCTGGAAATTCTGTTCCCACTGGCCTTCCCGGGGGTTTCTCCACCTCCTAGTGGGTGATTTTCAAACTTTCTCTCCCTCCATACACCTGAAAGATAAGCTCCCCACGTGAACAGCGGCTCCTCGAGGTCAAGGCAGGCAGCCACTCCCAACCCAAGTGGAGGATAAATATCTGGGCTCGCCTGCCCCCAGCCACTCTGGAGTCACGCTGCCAGCCCCTTCTCTCTAGAGCACTGCTCACTTCAGGGCTCTCAGCAGCTCTGGAGCAAAAAGTTCCTCACTGGTCTCTATACTTCCACTCTTTTTGTTTGAGACAGGGTCTCACTCTGTCACCCAGATTGGAGTTTACTGACACAATCTTGACTCACTGCAGCTTTGACCTCCTGGGCTCACGCAATCCTCCAACCTCAGCCTCCCAAAGAGCTGGGACTACAGGCACATGCCACCATCCTCAGCTAATTTTTAAATTTTTTTAGAGACAAGGATCTTGCTATGTTGCCCAGGCTGGCCTCAAACTCCTGGACTCAAGCAACTCACCCACCTCGGCCTCCTCTGCCCTGGCCTGTGCTGAAATTGCAGGGATGAGCCACCATACTTGGCCTCTGCTTCCACTCTTCTTACAATCCTTTCGTGCACACAAGAGAGGAATCTTCTGGAAACACAAATGGCAGCGCCCCCTCCTGGGAGACGGCCCCTCTTCCCTCCCTCTCTCATTCTCACTGTGCGCCAAACACACGAGCCTTCCTTCCAGGCCCCACACACAAGGCCTGAACACTTGTTGCTCTCTCTGTTTGGAGCGTTCTTCCCCAGACTGTCTTTGGCTGGCTCATTCTCATCCTCCAAGTCTCAGCAGAAACAGCACCTCTTCCACCCCTGCCCACCCAGTCTAATGTTGTCTTCCCTTACCCTCATTTTTCTCTCTTTGAGTGTTTTCACATCTCCTTTCAAGCACTGGTTACAATTTGTAATCATTTATGTGTTCACCTATTCAATGTTTCTCTCCATACTGGACTGGAAGCTCCATGAGAGCAGGGAATACATCTATTTTGTTCATTACTACAGACCTATACTCTGAAACACAGCGGCTATGATAACTATTTGTGGAACAAATAATGGATGGTTAAGGCCACTCCCAGCCCTCTGGCCCTAGGGAGGCTGGGCTCCTGCCTCCCTCCACGCCAGCACATCTGAGCATCCTGCTCACCCTGGCTATCCGAGCCCACCCACAGCAATCTCTCCCTTCTCTGGCTGCCATCACCACTGTGCTCACTGCCACACATTCAATGAAGCTCCAAAGGGAGCTGCCTGCTGATTTCTGCCCTCGTATTTCTGGACTTCCAGAGAGTGAATTCTTGAAGTTTTGCACCCAGACGTCTTGAGTCCCTGGCATAACATTGAGTATGGACTGGGCCCTTGGTAAATACTTCGTGGTGATTTTAATCTAGGCATAACCAAGGATGCTCCTGTAGCAACACATGTCAACTGAAAGGGTGACATGGAACCATTTGCCAGGTCAATGGGTGGAAAGTCAGACACCAAGGAATAGGATGCTTGGAAAGGTAAATGATGAAAATGAAACAGGGCCAGGCGCGGTGGCTCATGCCTGTTACCCCAGCATTTTGGGAGGCCGAGGCAGGCAGATCACCTGAGGTCAGAGTTCGAGATCAGCCTGGCCAACATGGAGAAACCCCGTCTCTACTAAAAATTAAAAAAAATCAGCCGGACACTGTGGCGGTCGCCTGTAGTCCCAGTTACTCGGGAGACTGAGGCAAGAGAATTGCTTAAACCCAGGAGTCAGAGACTGCAGTGAGCCGAGATTGTGCCATTGCACTCCAGCCTGGGCAACAGAGCAGGACTCCATCTCACAAAAAAAAAAAAAAAAAGAAAGAAAGAAAGAAAAAAAAGACAAAGAAAAGAAAAAAGAAAATGAAATAGGTCCCAAATTTCAGGAATGAAGGAAGCTGAGTACTGTAAGGAGGGCAGGCTTGAAAGACAAGCAGGGGAGGCTGAGAGAGGGGTGAAATGAGCAAAGTTGCTGAAAGGAGGGAGTGGTAAAAGGACAACTGACCTACTTAACACTTTCAAGTCAGGAGATGTAGAGTCATCATTTACTAGTAGTCTTGGGCAAGTCACTGAAATCAGTCTGAGCCTCAGTTTCTTCTTCTGTAAAATGGGTATATTAACACCCACTTCTCGGTACGGTTATAAGATGAAAGCCCTTTGAAAACTAGAGAGATGCCTAAGTGCCTGTGAGGTCTGCATCCCTGCTGAATAGCTGCCCTTTGTGTTACGTCTGTGGAGACATGATCTATGCTGTCCACATTTTGCAGAAATGTAAAAAATACATATGTTTTAAATTCTTCTAACTATAAAATTAATATCAACTGCTGTTTTGTAAGTTCACTCTGATTAGAAACAGAGAGGCAATAAATAATGACATGCGTTTCTAAACACAGGATTGGCTTTAGCTGCCAAGGAGAGTGAGAAAATACCACAGTGATAGAATGAAGTCAGCCCTTGAGATACAAAACAAAATACCACACACGTGTTAAAGAAAACTCCTCTACCTACAGTTAAGAAAATCCCTGAGGCTAGATGCAATGGCTCACACCTATAATCCCAGCACTGTGAGAGGCCAAGGCAGGTAGATCACGAGGTCGGGAGATCGAGACCAGCCTGGCCAATATGGTGAAATTCCATCTCTACTAAAAATAATTAGCCAGGCGTGGTGTCGCGCACCTGTAGTCCCGGCTACTCCAGAGGCTGAGGCAGAAGAATCACTTGAACCTGGGAGGCAGAGGTTACAGTGAGCTGAGATAGAGCCACTGTACTCCAACCTGGGCGACAGAGTGAGACTCCATCTCGAAAGAAAAAAGAAAGAAAAGAGAAAGAAAGAGAGAGAGAGAGAAAGAGAAAGAAAGAAAGAAAGAAAAGAAAATCCCAGGCCGGGCGCAGTGGCTCACGCCTGTAATCCCAGCACTTTGGGAGGCCGAGGCAGGTGGATCACGAGGTCAAGAGATCGAGACCATCCTGGTCAACAAGGTGAAATCCCATCTCTACTAAAAATACAAAAATTAGCTGGGCATGGTGGCGCATGCCTGTAGTCCCAGCTACTCAGGAGGCTGAGGCAGGAGAATTGCCTGAACCCAGGAGGCAGAGGTTGCGGTGAGCCGAGATCGCGCCATTGCACTCCAGCCTGGGTAACAAGAGCGAAACTGTCTCAAAAAAAAAAAAAAAAAAAAGAAAGAAAATCCCTGCATACCTGAAGGTGGTACTGATGATTCCTGAAAACGTTGTAGATGATCACAGTGTGAGCGCAAACATACAGAAGAACTTTCTGCTTTTCCTCTCGAATATAGTAAACAGGAAGAGAACTGTTCCATCCAAACGACCAGGTCAAGGTCTGGAAGACAAGGGGAAAACCAGCAAGACATTACAGCGTGTTCAGCCCAGAGCCGGGACTCCAGGAACTTGCTAGAGGGGAAGAATTTCACATCAACAGTCCAGCGAAGAGCAACCACTTTAAGAAAGTCCTCAACATCATGCCAGAACATGGATGAACCTTGAAAATGGGATGCTAACTGAAAGAAGCCAGTCACAAAAGGCTGCGTATTATATAATTTCACATATCTGAAAGTCCAGATTCGGCAAATCTGGGAGGTCGAGGTGGGCAGATCACCTGAGGTCAGGAGTTCAAGAGCAACCTGGCCAACAGGGTGAAACCCCTTATCTACTAAAAATACAAAAATTAATCAGGTGTGGTGGCACAGCTACTTGGGACATTGAGGCAGGAGAATCGCTTGAACCTGGGAGGCAAAGGTTGTGGTGAGCCGAGATCGCGCCATTGCACTCCAGCTTGGGCAACAAGAACGAAACTCCATCTCAAAAAAAAGTTACTTCCCATTACCGCTGCCCATAGCTCTTGGCAACCACTGGTCTACTTTTGTCTCTTCAGCCTTTATCCTTCCAGTAGAAGTAGTACATAGGGACCAAATGCCCAGGCTGAATAAGCAATTGCCTTTCTTTTTTTTTGAGATGGAGTCTCGCTCTATTGCCAGGTGTAGTGTAGCAGCGCCATCTCAGCCCACTGCAACCTCCGCCTCCCAGGTTCGAGCAATTCTCCAGCCTCAGCCTCTTGAGTAGCTGGGAGGATAGGTGTGTGCCACCACACCTGGCTAATTTTTATATTTTTAATAGAGATGTGGTTTCACCATGTTGGCCAGACTGATCTAGAACTTCCGACCTCAGGTGATCTACCCACCTCAGCCTCCCAAAGTGCTGGGACTACAGGCGTGAGACAGGGCTCCCAGCCTATTGGCCTGTCTTATAAAGTTATGTAATGACGTCACTGTAACTTGTCTGTTCTACATGCTTTTAGAAAATAAATGGAATTTCATGACTTAGGTGCTCTCTGTGTGTCTGGTACTGAACAAAGTCTAGGTCCTGGGGAGTGGAAAAATAGGAAGTTATTTGTAAGTATTGTTGAAGATTTTCTTTTCTATTTTCTTTTTATTTATTTATTTATTTATTTTGAGATGGAGTCTCGCTCTTGTTGCCCAGGAGACAAAATCTTCTTAGAAGAATTAAAAATTCTGTATTGCCTGGAATAAATCCAAAATTAAAATTTTATGAAATGAAAAATTGTAAGTACTATAAGTCTGACTATGGCTTTTACTTCAATACTAGTTCATTTATGTACTTGTTTTGTGTTCAAAGTATTTTTTAAAAATAAAGAATAAACCAACTGTGACACATCCAGACAATGCAAAATTATTCAGCAAGAAAAAAAAAAGGGCTATGAAGCCACAAAAAGGTATGGAGGAAACTTACATGCACGTTGCTAAGTGAATGAAGCCAATCTGAAAGGGCTGCATATTACATGATTCCAACTCTATGACGTTCTAGAAAAGGCAAAACTATGGAGACAATAAAAAGATCAGTGGGGCCGGACACAGTGGCTCACACCTGTAATCCCAGCACTTTGGGAGGCTGAGGCAGGTGGATCACCTGAGCTCAAGAGTTCGAGACCAGCCTGGCCAACCTGCTGAAACCCCGCCTGTACTAAAAATAGAAAAAATTAGCCAGGCATGGTGGCATGTGCCTGTAATCCCAGCTACTTGGGAGGCTGAGGCAGGAGAATTGTTTGAACCCAGGAGGTGGAGGTTGTAGTGAGCCAAGATTGTGCCTTTGTACTACAGCCTGGGTGACAGAGTGAGACTCTGTCTCAAAAAAAAAGATCAGTGGTTGCCAGGGCTCAGGGGAGGAAGAGAGCGATGGATAGGTGGAGGATGGGGGCTTCATGGCATGAATCTCTTTGTATGATACTCGAATGGTGGGTACATGTCAGGGTACGTTTGTCCATGTCCATAAGAAGCATGACACAGAGTGACCCCCAATGTACACTATGGACTCAGGTTAATAATAAGGACCAGCATTGGCTCATCGGTGATAACAGATGACTGCACTCATGCAGGATGTGAATAAAAGGGAACACCGGGAGAGGAGGGATGTGCAGAGGAACATATGGACGCCCTGTGTACACTGAGCTCAATTTTTCCATAAACCTAAAACTGTTCGAAAATAAAATCTAGGCTGGGTGCAATGGCTCATGTCTGTAATCCCAGAACTTTGGGAGGCCAAGGTGGGTGGATTGCTTGATCCCAGCAGTTCAAGACCAGCCTGGGCAACATGGTGAAATCCCATCTCTATAAAATATACAAGAACTAGCCAGGCATGGTGGTGTGCACTTGTAATCCCAGCTACTCAGGAAGCTAAAGCAGGAGGATCAACTGAGCCTAGGAGGCAGAGGTTGCAGTGAACCAAGATTCTGCTGCTGTACTCAAGCCTGGGCAACATAGCAAGATCCTATGCAAAAAAAAAAAAAAAAAAAAAAAAGTGTGTTAAAAAAATTAACTAGGGCCAAGTAATCAAATGCAGTAGAGTGCTGAAAGTGATGATTAAGTGATGAGCTGCTAAGAATCAGTGAATTAAATTGGAATATAGAAACAAAATCTGGTAAGTTTCCTTTCTTATCTTTGAACAATACTTATAAAGTTAAATTGCTTCTCCCCAAGACAGACACAGCAGGTAATGTGGCCAATTTCTCTCTCCCACATTCTTCATTCCCCATCCTCTCCTGTTTCCATCTGCTCATTCCCTATAATTTATATTTATATTTAGATCTCTTATTGTGTGGGTATGAGTGGTAGAATTATGGAATCATAATTGTCTCAAGCTGCAACTTCTAGGAACAGAATTATTTAATATTTGGCTGTTTCTTAAAAGCTGATTTATTCAAATGAAATTGTTCTTTTGGAAACTTGTTAATCCTAAAAGGATCATCTTCCTGGAAATTCATTTTGCCATTTAACGAAATGGCAAAGTTATAAAAAGAGAACATTCCTAAAAGGACTCCTGTCTTCAGCCATAACAGCTCTTCACGGGTCACCATGAGGCTGACTTCACTGCGTGGTAACAGAACAACCCCACCAGAGCAGCGTTCACAATTACAGAAATCAAATAGTATTAATCATCGTGTTTTACACCAGTTTTAACATGAATGACACATGATTACATAGACAGCCACCACTTACATCAATTTTTTTCTAAAACATATTAATCTGGAAAACAAAACTTTACTGTCAAAACCATATTTCACTTATTTTATATTCATAAGATTCCTGCTCATAAATACACGATTGCCTTATTTCCTGGCTGGAGGTGGAATCCACAGTCCTGTCTATTGATAGTGAGTCCTGGGAGCTATTACAGGCCTTAGGACTAAGGCAGGGGACCCCAAAGGAAAAGGAGGATGCTGTGGACACAGGAGAGATGGAGGAGCGTGTTTATTATAGGACCTTGTGTGCGAGAAATTAGAAGCAACATAAATGGCCACAGAGAGGGGAAGAGTTACATTTGAAAAGAAGAAGTGGGCTGGGAATGGTGGCTCATGCCTGTAATCCCAGCACTTTGGGAGGCTGAGGTGGATGGATCACCTGAGGTCAGGAGCTCGAGACCAGCCTGGCTTACATGGTGAAACCCTGTCTCTACAAAAATACAAAAGTTAGCTGGGTGTGGTGGCGCATGCCTGTGATCCCAGCTACTCGGAGGCTGAGGCAGGAGAATCGCTTGAACCTGGGAGGCGGAGGTTGCGATGAGCTGAGATCACACCACTGTACTCCAGCCTGGGCAACAAGAGCGAAACTAAAAAAAAAAAAAAAAAAAAAAAAAAAATCAACTGAATGTGAGCCATGTGAGCATGCACACAGCACACAGGCAGGAGCACATGGAAAACATGTAAATGCACAGAAAAAGGGGTCAGGGGAGATGTGGTCACAACAAACTGTGGCAGGAAGGTGAGAATTTACTCAGAGAAACGAGACTGGGGTGGGGGTGTGCAGAAAGAAGAATCTTTGCCTTCAAACATGTATAAGTTGTCCGAATTTTTTACAAGTAACACTGAATAGTTTTTTGTTGTTGTTTTTTTTGAGAGAGAGTCTCACTCTATCGCCCAAGCTGGAGTGCAATGTTGCAATCTTGGCTCACTGCAACCTCCATCTCCCAGGTTCAAGCAATTCTCCTTCCTCAGCCTCCCAAGTGGCTGGGATTATAGTACCTGCCATCATGCCCAGCTAATTTTTGTATTTTTAGTAAAGACAGGGTTTTACCATGTTGGCCAGGCTGGTCTTGAACCCCTGACCTCAGGTGATGCACCCACCCCAGCTTCCCAAAGTGCTGGGATTACAGGTGTGAGCCTCCACACCTGGCCAACATTGAATAATTTTAACAAAAAGAAAAAAATAAAGGCCAAGTAGCTCACACCTATAATCTCAACACTTTGGGAAGCCAAGGCAGGAGGACTGCTTGAGCTTAGGAGTTCAAGACCAGCATGAGAGACATAGTAAGACCCCATCTCTACAAAAGATTTTTAAAATTAGTCCAGGCGCAGTGGCTCACATCTGTAATCTCAGCACTTTGGGAGGCCAAGGTGGGTGCATCACGAGGTCAAGAGATCCAGACCATCCTGGCCAACACGGTGAAACCCCGTCTCTACTAAAAACACAAAAATTAGCCAGGCATGGTGGCGGGCACCTGTAATCTCAGCTACTCAGGAAGCTGAGGCAGGAGAATTGCTTGAACCCGGGGTGGAGGTTGCCGTGAGCCAAGATCGTGCCACTGCACTCCAGCCTGGGCGACAGAGCGAGGCTCCGTATCAAAAAAATAAATAAATAAAATAAAATAAAAATAAATAAATAAATAAAATAAAATTAGCTGGGTGTGGTGATACACGCCTGTAGTCCCAGATATTCAGGAGGCTGAGGTGGGAAGATCCACTGAACCTGGGAGGCAGAGGTTGCAATGAACTGTGATCGCAGTGCTGCACTCTAGTCTGGGTGATAGAGTGAGAGCCTGTCTCAAAGTAAAGAAAAACGAAAAGAAAAAATAATAAAGGAGGAAGAAAAGGAAACTAAAGGAAACAGAAAGAATATATATGCAAAAAGCTAGAGAAATTTCAGGAGGCCAAGGTGTGAAGATTGAGTTCTAGTACAGCCTGGGCAACACAGCAGGGCTCTGTCTCTGAAAAAAAAAAAAAAAAAAAAAAGAAAAAGAAAAAAAAAAGAAAAGAGCTAAAGTAATTTGCAAAGGGAGACAGTCTAGAAAAATTTTGGTTCTGCAATGAGACAGAGGCTAACAGAGACCCAAACCTGGGGATCGGCTCTTGTCGAGATAGCTGGCCCATGACACAAGGAATCCACCTTCTCCTTAGAGATAGTACCCGATTTATGTTTGCTGGTTAAACAAGACAAGAGTCTCTGTGGGCCCTAAAGCTCAAGAATTCTTTTCTCAGACTGAACAGTTGCACATGATGGGAGAGAAGCTGTGACACTAGGCTCCCATGAAGCCCGATCTGCAGAAAGGAGCTTTTCAGTGTCTGCATTTCCCTCCAGACACCTTGCCTCCATCATCGCCATTGCCACACAGTTGCGGACACTTAACTGAGTACCCACTGTGTGTTAGGAACGACATTAAGTGTTGGAAATCCATTCAGTCACTTCCACATCTTCTAAAAGCATGAAGCTACAGGAACGATGAATCCTAGGAAACAATTTTCAGAAAGCAGCAGATGGAGGAAGAAGGAAAAAACCCCTCCTTTTCCTTCTCTTGGTAAATGATAATATTTTTACTCCTCGCAGATGGTGCCTCCCTGGAATATTTTCAGCAGTGGCAAAGGCAGAGTCCTCTGGACTGCCTGGGGCTTTTCACGGCGGCTTTCACTCCTCCATTACCTTCCACTCTGGGACCCTCTTGGAATGGATGGTTTGGGGGGCATGGAAAGACATCAAGGCAGAAGAGGTGGCGCAAGAAGGGAAAGGGGTAGAATTGGGGCATAAGGGAAGAATTTCACAACTGAAAGAGAAAAAGGAGGGGAGACTGGAGGGGAGGAGAGATAAGGGAAAGTGGGGGGAAGAAGAGGGAGAGGAAGCTGGGGAGAGGGCGGGTGGAGTCTGAATCTCCCACACAAAATAGCACCCTATGCAACAGACAAACTATGTCCGGAATTTCCTCCTGCTGAGCAACACGATTGAACCCAGATGCAGCGCTCAAGTTCATGTTCAGTCACACATGTTCCAGTCGGAGCTCTTAACTGTAAAAGACAGAAGTCTAGGCCGGACGCAGTGGCTCATGCCTGTAATGCCAGCACTTTGGGAGGCCAAAGCAGGTGGATTACCTGACGTAAGGAGTTCAAGACTAACTTGGCCAACACGGCAAGACCCCCATCTCTACTAAAAATACAAAAATTAGCCAGGCATGGTGGCTCATGCCTATAATCCCAGTTACTCGGGAGGCTGAGGCACAAGAATGGCTTGAACCCAGGAGGCGGAGACTGCAGTGAGCCAGCCACGATCGTGCCAGTGCACTCCAGCCTGGGCGACAGACCAAGACTCCATCTTAAAAAAAAAAAAAAAAAAAGACACAAGTCTATTAGTAGTTTTAAAAGTCTCCTTCTGGTGGTTTTTTTTCCCCCAGATGCGTAAAATTCCCTATTGCACAATACTCTCAAAGCGCTGGGGGAGGTGTAAAAGCATTCTACTTACCAAAGGATACACCGGGGCACTTTTATCCTTTTGAAACAAAATGTCCTCTGTGGTGGTGGACACCAGTGACTCCCTGGAGATCCCTGCTATGGACTGGATAGAGGACATGCTCCTTTCTTGTCCCTCCTCTCTCTTTTCTGGCTCCAAGTCCCTTCTTTCTCGTTCCAGTTCATCTTGGGGCCTCTGGTCGGTGTTCTCAAGCTCTCCTGAGGGCTGCCTTTCAGGGGAACTCATCTGTTGTTCCTCAGGACTAAGTTGATCCAAATCAAGAAATTCAAGTTCATCTGCTTCTGAATCCTCTGACTGTAAAGAAGGCTTTGACTCGCTACCTCTTTGGGTTGTCTTTAAAAAGAAATAAAAGATCATGATTCCACATACAGTATGTGCTGCTACCTTCATCTTTTATTTCCCTTTTATATTCCTAATCAGCCAGTCTTAGTGTTAGCTTCAGCGTGGAATTATGAAATGTTTTTTAAAAGAGCCTGGAACATTTTTACTTAAAAAACAAAACAAGAGGCCGGGCGCAGTGGCTCACCCCTGTAATCCCAGCACTTTGGGAGGCCGAGGCGGGTGGATCACGAGGTCAAGAGATCGAGACCATCCTGGTCAACATGGTGAAACCCCGTCTCTACTAAAAATACAAAAAATTAGCTGGGCATGGTGGCGCGTGCCTGTAATCCCAGCTACTCGGGAGGCTGAGGCAGGAGAATTGCCTGAACCCAGGAGGCGGAGGTTGCGGTGAGCTGAGATCGCGCCATTGCACTCCAGCCTGGGTAACAAGAGCGAAACTCCATCTCAAAAAAAAAAAAAAAAAAAAAAGATAAGGTGCAGTGGCACACTCCTGTAATCCCAGCACTTTGGGAGGCCAAGGTGGGAGGATCACTTAAGTCCAGGAGTTCAAGACCAGCCTGGCCAACATAGTGACACCTTATCTCCACCGGAAATGAACAAAATTAGCTGGGCGTGGTGGTGCATGCCTGTCGTTCCAGCTACTCAGGAGGTTGAGGTGGGAGGATCACTTGAGCCTGGGAGGTTGAGGCTGCTTGTGAGAGATCAATGCCATTGCACTTCAGCCTAGGTGACAAAGTGAGACCCAGGGAAGGAAGGAGGGATGAGAGGAGGGTTAGAGGAGAGAAGAGGGAAGAGGAGGGGAGGGGAGAGGGAAAATAGAGGAAAGGAGAGGGAAAAGAGAGGGAGAGGGAAAAAGAAGGCAAAGGCAAAGGCAAGGAAAGACAAACATGGGTGTCCTCAAGTTTATTCTCGGCCTACCAGCAGACCCACAATGGCAAAATCATTCTTCTAAGTGGCACTAGTGGTCTCCAGAAGGCTGACTACTCACAGAGAGAGACCTATTCTTAGGCCACAGCTGAGTTCTCCTGCTGGGAGCAGTCTGTGGGAAACCTACACTCCTATTATCATACTGACTCCATTCTGAGATGAGCGCACTTCAGCTGTGGCACACACCTCCTCCAGGAAGCTTTCCCTGGCCATCCTCCAAAGTGGTTCAAGAGGCCCTGCTTCATCTCCTGTACATCTTTCAATCACTGCACTTATGGCTCTGCCTCCCTACACACCTTAGAGCTCCTTAAAAGAATCGATTGTTAGGCCGGGCGCGGTGGCTCAAGCCTGTAATCCCAGCACTTTGGGAGGCTGAGGCGGGCGGATCAAGAGGTCAAGAGATCCAGACCATCCTGGCCAACATGGTGAAACTCCGTCTCTACTAAAAATACAAAAATTAGCCGGGCATGGTGGTGTGCGCCTATAGTCCCAGCTACTTGGGAGGCTGAGGCGGAAGAACTGCTTGAACCCAGGAGGCGGAGGTTGCAGTGAGCCGAGATTGTGCCACTGCACTCCAGCCTGGTGCCTGGCGACAGAGTGAAACTCTGTCTCAAAAAAAAAAAAGGAATGGATTGTGGCCGGGAGCAGTGGCTCCCAGGACTTTGGGAGGCCAAAGCGGGTGGATCACTTGAGGTCAGGAGTTTGAGACCAGCCTGGCCAACATGGGTGAAACCCCATCTCTGCTAAAAATACAAAAAAAATTAGCTGGGCATGGTGGCAGATGCCTGTAATCTCAGGTACTCAGACGGGTAAGGCAGGAGAATCGCTTGAACTCAGGAGGCGGAGGTTGCAGTGAGCCAAGATCGCACCATTGCACTCCAGCCTGGGCAACAAGAGCGAAACTCCAAAAAGAAAAAAAAAAAATGGATTGTGGCCTGGCCATGGTGGCTCATGCCTGCAATCCCAGCACTTTGGAAGGCCAAGGTGGGCAGATCATTTGAGGTCATGCATTTGAGACCAGCCTGGCCATCATGGTAATACCAAAACTCATCTCTACTGAAAATACAAAAAATTAGCCAGGTGTGATGGCTAATGCCTGTAATCTCAGCTACTCAGGAGGCTAAGGCAGGAGAATTGCCTGAACTCAGGAAGCAGAGGTTGCAGTGAGCCGAGATAATGCCATTGCACTCCAGCCTGGGCAACAGAATGAGACCTTGTCTCAAAAAAAAAAAAAAAATGGGTTGTATCTTATTTGATTTTGTGTTCCCATAGTCTGGCCTATACTAAGCATTCAATTAATGATTATGAATGAATGAACATGATTACTTACTGGGAAAATTCCTGATGTGATTGACTGGGAATCCGTAATCCGTGTCTCCAAACTGGTCATGGACTTTTTCATTTCTTGGGGCTCCACTGTGGTTTCTTTCTGTATTCCTGAAGCTTCCTCCTCCTGGGCTTCTCCAGCTTTTTCCTCAGTTTCTTCCATGACAATCTCTTTGTCCTCCCCCTCCTCCTCCTCCTCCTCCTCCTCCTCCTCCTGAGACTCTCTCCATGCTAATGTGTCATCTTGTAATTCCTCTTGTGGATTTTCTACTTCTTTATAATTTGGATTAGGTTCCTCCTCTTCTTTCTTTTCTGTTTCTCCATTTTTTCCTGTCGATTCTCTGGGGGCCTCCTCTGCATCTGACATGCTTCTCTGTAGAGTTTCCTCTGGAGAGATTTTGACCATAATAACCAGCCAGCACCTCGGCTTTCCATTTGCATTTCCTAGTGTGCTAACCTATTAAATGTGCACAACTGGCTCTGGTCTCTTTCCACAGGAATAAAAAGAATGTCATGTTTCTGGCCAGGCGCAATGGCTCATTTCCTATCATCCCAGCACTAGGCCAAGGCAGATGGATCACCTCAGGTCAGGAGTTCAAGACCAGCCTGACCAACATGATGAAACCTTATCTCTACTAAAAATACAGAAATCAGTCAGGTGTGGTGGTGGGTGCCTGTGGAGGCTGAGGCAGGAGGATCACATGAAACAGGGAGGCAGAGGTTGCAGTGAGTCGAGATTGTGCCATTGCACTCCAGCCTGGGTGACAACAGCAAAACTCCATCTCAAAAAATTAAATTAAAAAAGAATGTCATATTTCTGGCCAGATGCGGTGGCTGACATCTGTAATCCTAGCACTTTGGGAGGCTGAGGCAGGAGGATCACTTGAGGTCAGGAGATTGAGACCAGCCTGGCCAACATGGTGAAACCCCATCTCTACTACAAATACAAAAAATTAGCCAGGCATGATGGCAGGCGCCTGTAATCCCAGCTACTCGGAGGCTGAAGCAGAAGAATTGCTTGAACCTGGGAGGCAGAGGTTGCAGTGAGTGGCGATCACACCACAGCACTCCAGCCTGGGTGACAGAGCGAGATTCCACCTCAAAAAAAAAAAATGTTATATTTGTGGGAAATCTTTTTTTTTTTTTTGAGATGGTCTCACTCTGTTGCCCAGGCTGGAGTGCAGTGGTACAATCTTGGCTCACTGCAACCTCCATCTCCCATGTTCAATTGATTCTCCTGCCTCAGCCTCTCGAGTAGCTGGGATTACAGGCATGTGCCATCACATTGGGCTAATTTTTGTATTTTTTCAGTGGAGAAGGGGTTTCACCAAGTTGGCCAGGCTGATCTTGAACTCCTGAAATCATGTGATCCGCCTGCCTTGGCCTCCCAAAATGCTGGGATTACAGGAGTGAGCCATCGTGCCTGGCCGGGAAATCTTTTGGTATATGTATTTGTGGCCCAGATCTTAAAAATATTGATCCAGGGCCTCTCCACTTTCTAGGAATAAAATCCTTGGAGGCTTCTAACTCATTTAAAATATATTTATATTTCCACAGGCAGCAAAATGCATAACCCACATATTAACAACAATTCTAGAAACAGGACTACAAGAAGAAGCAGGGTGGCCTTGTGGTTAAAAGTGTGGGCCTCGCTGTCAGCTGTCCTAGCACTGAATCCCATTACCACCGGGCACTTGCTCTGTGAAGTTGGGCAAGTCACTTCACTCTTCATGGTCCACATTTTCTCATGGGCAAAATAAAAAGAATAATCCTAAATTCTAGGGTTGTTGTAAAGAGCTAACATATATAAAAAGAGCTAACATATATAAAATGTTCAAAACAGTTCTGGCACATACAGCTTGAAAAAAATTGTAGCAATTGTTATCATTTGAGAGAAAACCAACCCGAATGTGCAAAGAAACGGACAGTTTGAAAGCCTTCGAGGCAGGGCATGGTGGCTCAAGCCTGTAAGCCCAGCACTTTGGGAGGCCAAGGCAGGTGGGTCACGAGATCAAGAGATCAAGACCATCCTGGTCAACATGGTGAAACCCCCGTCTCTACTCAAAATACAAAAAATTAGCTGGGCATGGTGGCAAGTGCCTGTAATCCCAGCTACTCGGGAGGCTGAGGCAGGAGAATTGCCTGAACCCAGGAGGCGGAGGTTGCAGTGAGCCAAGATCGCGCCATTGCACTCCAGCCTGGGTAACAAGAGCGAAACTCCATCAAAAAAAAAAAAAAAAAAAAAAAAAGAATTAAAAAAAAAAAAAAGAAAGCCTTCAGACATATCTCTCAGTTATTCCTTATAACAAGAGATCTAACTAGGAAAACAAGGATGGATACTTCATGCCTAAAGAGTTGGACCCAGAACAAAAAAACAATCTCCACATTTTTGTTGACATTAGAATAAGAGAACTCAACTCTCTGAAAATAAAGTCCCAAAGAGCACTGGGTAGAAAACGTTATTTCTATTTCTTAATTTCTTAGCACTAAATGTATCAGCTCCTCAAATTCATCTCTAAGAAAAAAAAAAGTAATTAAATAATGAGGCTGGGCACAGTGCCTCACGCCTGTAATCCAAGCACTTTGGGAGGCCGAGGCGGGTGGATCACGAGGTCAAGAGATCGAGACCATTCTGATCAACATGGTGAAACCCCGTCTCTACTAAAAATACAAAAATTAGCTGGGCGTGATGATGCCACCTGTAGTCGCAGCTACTCGGGAGGCTGAGGCAGGAGGATCATTTGAACCTGGGAGGCAGAGGCTGCAGTGAGCTGAGATCGCATGACTGCACTCTGGCCTGGCGACAGAGCAAGACTGTCTCAAAAATAAATCAGTAAATAAAAATAACAATAATAATGAACGAATGAATTTGAGGCTCTGAGAGGTGAAGTGACTTACTCAAGATGACACTGCTAGTAAGGAAGAGCTCTCTCTGGCACTTAGTTTCTCTAGCTGAAAAATTACTGCTGTGATTCAAGTCGAGGACTCTCACCACCAGCCTTTTCTGACTGAGCCCAACTTCGCCGGCGCATCTGGAAGGCCGGGTTCGAGCCGCGAGGGTCTGGGGCAAGGGTGCCAGGTCCGTGGCTCTGCAGGGGTATTAAAGCCCAGGTGCAGCCTCTGCCTCCAACTCAGGTGTCCCTGGGGCCGCCCCAGGCCCCACAAGGCGCGGGTCGGGTGAGCGCCCCCCAAAAGGCGCCAGACCTCGCCAGGCCGGGGACCCCCACCAAGGCCCCGTGGCCTCCGCCCTAGACTTACAGAGAGAACCCACCCCAGTCCTCAAAAGGCCGGAGTCGTCCCGCTGCCTGGACCCCTCAGGCACCTCCCGGGCCTCCTTCCAGCAGTCGCCACCTTCTCCACCAACTCCCTAGTTCTGGTTGCCACCCAAGCTCCCAACCCATGGCAACCGCCGCCGCCGGAAGCGGCTGGCCCTAAAGCGACAGGGCGGGGCGGTGGTCACGTGCCCAGGAAGCGGTGGCGAGCGTGGCCGGCGCGCCCCCTGCCGGTTGCTGGCGGCATCGGCTTTCCTCGCTTTCCTTCCTCCGCTCTCGCGATCCCCATTTTCCCATGGTCCCGTCCCCGCTGCAGCGGCCAATACTGCCAATTTTTACTTTCTGTAGGCTTGGCAGGATGGGGTGGAGAAGTATGAACTCGGATACAATACTCTTTTTCCAAAAGCAGAATTTCCAGGTCTCGTGGATGCAGCACAAAACTGTCCTGCCTGCCTCCTCACTGGGCACCGCGTGTTGGACACGGTCCCAGCTGGTGGAGGCAGACATGACATAGGGTGCAATCGTTTCCAGTTCTCAGCACAGAGCGTTTCTGCAAAACCAGTCTGGCTAAATCTATTAGGATCATTCCACGTCAGAGTGACTCTCCACTAGAATCTCCTGGAAGATGGCAACAGGTGAACACGGGTTTCCACTGGGAATCCTTCGGGAAACCAGCCGTAGCCAATGAGACAAAAGGCTCTTTGCTGCTTTCCTTTTAGGAGAATGTGAATCATTCTCCCCACCGCCACTTCTATGCCCCAGTGATGGTAATTTAATATGCATACATCTCAAAATAGAAAAGGATAAACTGAGGCAAGCTGCATTTATTATAGTCTGAGGCTTATAAACAGAGACTGGAAAATACTTGGAATTAGAACATGCAGTTTAAACAGCAAACATTGGTAAACACACCATGTCTGTGGCTACCAGAAGGGAATACGTGTGTAGCTGTTGGGTCACATACAGTTTGAGGGAATTTGCCCAATAGGAGGGCTTTGGAATTGAGCATGAGAACCAGCGGCTGGAAGCACACAGCAATACTGATCCCATTAAGGCAAGCTGGTATCCGTGTCCAACCGCAGCAAAATCAGTCCCAAGGAACACAGGGTTACTTACCTGGCAGAACTGCTGAAACAGAAAGTGGTATGCAAAAGCTGGTGAAATAAACACTATGATATCATGAAGAAGAGGAAATTCCAAGCCTCAGCAAGAATCACTGGGACTCATATTACCATCCTAAAAGAGACAAGGCTGGGCGCGATGACTCACGTCTGTAATCCCAGCACTTTGGGAGGCCGGGGCGGGTGGATCGCCTGAGGTCTGGAGTTCAAGACCAGCCTGGCCAACATGGTAAAACCCCATCTCTACTAAAAGTACAAAAAAATTAGCCTGGCTTGGTGGCAGCCAGCTGTAATTCCAGCTACTCAGAAGGCTGAGGCATAAGAATCCCTTGAACCAGGGGCGAAGGTTGCAGTGAGCTGAGATCATGCCATTGTACTCCAGCCTGAGCAACAAGAGCGAAACTCAGTCTCAAAAAAAAAAAAAAAAAAAAGACAAAAAAGGGAGGAAGAAGCAGCATTTTCAAGAGGTCTGATCTGCCAGCACTATCCGTTCCTATCCACACCTCAGCAGTTTACAAATTAGTACCGATCTCAGGGCATAGCCAGGTGGTTCAATTATAAAAAGTCAAACTAGAAGTGGACTGAGCACAGTGGCTCACACCTGTGATCCCAACACTTTAGGAGGCCAAGGCAGGAGGATTGCTTGAGCCTGGGAGTTTGAGACCAACCTGATCAACACAGGGAGACCCTGTCTCTACAAAAAATAAATTAGCTATGCATGGTGGTACACACCTGTGGTCCCAGATATGTGGGTGGCTGAGGCAGTGCCCAGGTGGTCGAGGCTTCAGTGAACATTGATCATGCCACTGCACTCCAGCCTGGGTGACAAAGCAAGACCCTGTCTCCAAAAAACAAAAACACAAAAAAATGTAGAGGCTTTTATAAGAAAAGTGAAAGGAGCTTGCTGCCCTCTGGTGGGATCCAGAGGAGTCTGACAGGACACCACACTGGACTACCTCCAGGCTTTCCCGTTCGCCAAAGGGAGCTCCTGTGGTCTGGGAAGCACAGAACTACTTAGCAATTTCCATATCCACAGCAGCAAGGCCTCAGTGCAAAGAAATGTGTTGGTCAAAGCCTGACTTTGCAATTGCTGGCTTGTTTTGCTCAACTTTCCATGAAGCTGTTCTGACCCCATCCGAGCTTTGGTTTAGGGAGTTCAAAAGAAATTCAGTTGGGGTGACAACAGGGTCATATCAGCACTGTAAAACTCTGTTTATTAAAAATAATGATAATAATCACATCAGCATCTGCCAGAATAACTTCCACCCACTTGCCCACAATCTAGAGAATTCCCATTTAGGGCCATGGCCTAATTTGCAGAAGATGCCAAGCACAAGTGTTTAAGAATGCCTTAACCCGGAGAGGGAACACTGGTGGGCCACAGCACTGCCGGCATCCGGAAGTTCAGGATACAAGCCTCTTCCAGATCCTTACGCTTCAGGGAGAGAAGACAACGAGGAAATCCCTAGACCCAAGTTCAGGGCAAGGGAAGATGCCTTCCGTAGCTGTTCCCAGGGACAATCATCTTTGCAGAGGAATAATGTTGCAGCTGGAAGACAGAAGAAAGAGGAATGGCGTAAGTTTGGAGGCTCCTTTCAGGAAGGTCAGAGGCTGAGCCCTTCTGACCTTTTCACCCATGTTCTTTCATTCTTTTAATTTAAAGTAAGCCAAACATGGTGGCTCACGCCTGTAATCCCAGCACTTTGGGAGGGCTGGGCGGGTGGATCATGAGGTCAGGAGATTGAGACCATCCTGCCCAACATGGGGAAAACCTGTCTCTACTAAAATACAAAGAATTAGCTGGGTATGGTGGCACGTGCCTGTAGTCCCAGCTACTCGGGAGGCTGAGGCAGGGGAATCGCTTGAACCCAGGAGGCAGAGGCTTCAGTGAGCTGAGATCATGCCACTGCACTCCAGCCTGTGGACAGAGTAAGACTCCGTCTGAAAAAAAAAAAAAAATCAAATGCCCAGTTCCTGAATGAACTAGAGAGACTCCCAGGACAGATGGGACAGACACTGGGGCTCCCTCTGCTTCTATAGCTGTAGTCTGGTTCCCAGTATGAGGATTAATTTGCAGTTTCCATGCAAACCGGGGATTCCCATTATCCCCCAGTATCTCCCCAGCCTTCCCCTCCAGTTTCATGTTTAATACTCAAATGATGTCCCAGTGAGAATGAGCTGAAACAGATACTTTACCCCAGCAGTCCTTTTCCTGCCCAGCGTGTCGGAACAAGTCTAAGCTGTTGCTTCGCCCCGCTGCGGATCACCGTCACATTCAGGGGCTTCTGAAAGGAAAATAAGCTCGTTTCATGTTCAGCCTCGTTCATACTCAAGAGATGCAGGCGAAAATGCTGAGACCCCATGTTTTGACTATGAAATTGGTAAAGATTTTTATTTTCAGCATAATCCTGTGGTTGGTGAGAGGGTGGGGAACGTGGCGCTGTACTCTCGAGGCAGCCAGGTGTTGACATCAGTACCATCTTCCTCGAAAAACACATGTCCCTCCACCAACAATCTGTAAAAGGTACATCCAAGGTACATATACACAATTACAAGATGACATGCAAATGAAGTGCTCATTCCAGGGCGATGTGGAGATTCAAAACTGAAAACACCAGAAATGTCCATCAATAGGTATTGTTCAAATACAGTAAGAAGCGTTTTAGTCAAAACAAAACAAAAATCCTAGCAAAGTGTGAACCTATTTGATAATATTTTTTTTCTTTTTCTTTTTTTTTTTTTTTGAGACAGTCTCACTCTGTCACCTAGGGTGGAGTACGGTGGCATGATCTCGGCTCACTACAACCTCTAGCTCCCGGGTTCAAGCGATTCTTGTGCCTCAGCTTCTCAAGTAGCTGGGACTACATGTGTGTGCCACCACACCTGGCTAATTTTTATAATTTTAATAGAAATGGAGTTTCACTATGTTGGCCAGGCTGGTCTCAGAACTCCTGACCTCAGGTGATAGACCCACTTTGGCCTCCCAAAGTGTTGGGATTGTAGGCATGAGCCACCGTGCCCAGCTGATAATATTTTCTATTAGGACACCTATGTTGCTTTGTGCATGCGAAGTTTTCCAGAACAACATGCAAAAACCTGTTAAGAGCGGTTACTTCCAGAGAGGACTAGTTCTTTTGAATAAAAGGATGATGTTCACTTTTATATATTTCCATATTATCAATTTTTTAACCAAGTGTTTGTATTTTTCTGAGACTGAGTCTTGCTCTGTTGCCAGGCTGGAGTGCAGTGGTGCAATCTCAGCTCACTGCAACCTCAGCCTCCCAGGTTCAAGCGATTCTCGTGCCTCAGCCTTCTCAGTAACTACAGACGTGCACCACCATGTCCAGCTAATTTTTTTGTATATTTAGTAGAGACAAGGCTTCACCATATTGGCTGGCCTGGTCTCTAATTCCTGGGCTCAAGTGATCTGCCCACCTCAGCCTCCCAAAGTGCTGGGATTTCAAGCGTGCGGCGGCGTGCGCCACCATACCCCGCATGTATGTATGACTTACTTTTTTTTTGACATGGGGGTCTCTGTTGCCCAGGCTGGAGTACAGTGGCACAATTTTGGCTCACTGAAACCTCCACCTCCCAGTTTCAAGCAATTCTCTTGCTTTAGCCTCCTGAGTAGCTGGGATTACAGGTACGCACCACCATGCCCAGATAATTTTGGTATTTTTAGTAGAGATGGGGTTTCGCCATGTTGGCCAGGCTGGTCTTGAACTTCTGACCTCAGGTGATCCACCCAGCTTGGCCTCCCAGAGCGCAGGGATTACAGGTATGAGCCGCTGAACCCAGCCTATATCTATTACTTTTTTTTTTTTTTTTGAGACGGAGTTTCACTCTTGTTACCCAGGCTGGAGTGCAATGGCGCGATCCCAGCTCACCGCAATCTCCGTCTCCTGGGTTCAGGCAATTCTCCTGCCTCAGCCTCCTGAGAATCTCGGATTACAGGCATGTGCCACCATGTCCAGCTACTTTTTTGTATTTTTAGTAGAGACGGGGTTTCACCATGTTGACCAGGATGGTCTCGATCTCTTGACTTCGTGATCCACCCGCCTCGGCCTCCCAAAGTGCTGGGATTACAGGCGTGAGCCACCGCGTCCGGCCTACTTTAATTTAAAAAATTAAAATTAAAGTTGAGGGAGTACATATCAAAGAAAATTACAAATTAAAATACCATGTCTGGGTCTGGTGGCTCCCACCAGTAATCCCAGCACTTTGGGAGGCAGGAGGATCACTTGAGCCCAGGAGTTCAAGACCAACCTGGGCATGGTGAAACCCTGACTCTACATAAAGTACAAAAATTAGCCAGGCATGGTGGTGTGCACCTGTAGTCCCAGCTATTTAGTGGAGCTGAGGCAGGAGGATCTCTGGGAGATCGAGGCTGCGGTGAGCTATGATCACACCACTGCACTCCACCCTGGGTAACAGAGTGAGACCCTGTCTCAAAAAAAATAAAGATAAATAAATAAAACAAGATGTTATCAAAAATCTAAAACTTTTGGCCAGGCGCGGTGGCTCACACCTGTAATCCCAGCACTTTGGGAGGCTGAGGCAGGTGGATCATCTGAGGTCAAGAGTTTGATACCAGCCTGACCAACATGGTGAAACCCCATCTCTACTAAAAAGACAAATAATAAGCCAGTATAGTGGCAGATGCCTGTAATCCCAGCTACTTGGGAGGCTGAGGCAGGAGAATCGTTTGAACCTGGGAGGCAGAGGTTGCAGTGAGCCAAGATCGCACCATTGCACTCTAGCCTGGGCAACGAGAGCAAAACTCCATCTCAAAAACAAAATAAACAAAAACAAAACTAAAACTTTTATGTATCAAATGACACTATTATCGAGTGGAAAGGCAACCCACATGACAGGAGAAAACACATACATGCTGGACACAGTGGCTGACACATGTAATCCCAGCACTTTCAAAGGCCCAGGCAGGAGGACTGCTTCTGCCCAAAAGTTCAAGACCAGGGGGCAACAGAGGGAGATCTCATCTTTAAAAAAAGTAATTTGTTGGCCGGGTGCAGTGGCTCAAGCCTGTAATCCCAGCACTTTGGGAGGCTGAGGCGGGTGGATCATGAGGTCAAGAGATCGAGACCATCCTGATCAACATGGTGAAACCCTGTCTCTACTAAAAATACAAAAAATTAGCTGGGCATCGTGGCGCATGCCTGTAATCCCAGCTACTCAGGAGGCTGAGGCAGGAGAATTGCCTGAACCCAGGAGGCAGAGGTTGCAGTGAGCCGAGATTGCGCCATTGCACTCCAGCCTGGGTAACAAGAGTGAAACTCCATCTCAAAAAAAAAAAAAAAAGTTTTTAATTAGCCAGGTTTGATGTTGCATGCCTACAGTACCAGCTACTGGGGAGGCTGAGATGGGAAGATCACTTGAGCCCAGGAACTCAAGGCTGCAGTAAGCCATTAATGTGCCACTACACTCCAGCCTGGGTGACAGAGCGAGATTCTGACTCAAAACAAGAAAAAAAAAGAAAGAAAATATATGCAAATCACATATATAATAAGGATTTAATATCCAGAAAATATAAATAACTCCTATATCTCAACATCAACAAAAAATCTGATTAGAAAATGAGCAAAGGGCCGGGCGCGGTGGCTCAAGCCTGTAATCCCAGCACTTTGGGAGGCCGAGACGGGTGGATCACAAGGTCAAGAGATCGAGACCATCCTGGTCAACATGGTGAAACCCCGTCTCTACTAAAAATACAAAAAATTAGCTGGGCATGGTGGCGCGTGCCTGTAATCCCAGCTACTCAGGAGGCTGAGGCAGGAGAATTGCCTGAACCCAGGAGGCGGAGGTTGCGGTGAGCCGAGATCGCGCCATTGCACTCCAGCCTGGGTAACAAGAGCGAAACTCCGTCTCAAAAAAAAAAAAAAAAAAAAAAAAAAAAAAGAAAATGAGCAAAGGACTTGAACAGACATTTCTTTTTCTTTTTTTTTTTTTTGAGACAAGGTTTTACTCCTGTCACCAAGGCTGGAGTGCAGTGACATGCTCTCGGCTCACTGCAACCTCTGTCTCCCTGGCTAAAGTGATTCTCCTGCGTCAGCCTCCTGGGTAGCTGGGACTACAGGCACAAGCCTCCACAACGAGTAATTTTTGTGTTTTTTTTTCCTAGAGACAGGGTTTCATCATAATCCCCAGGCTGGTCTTGAACTCCTGAGCTTGAGTGATCCACCTGCCTTGGCCTCTGAAAGCACTGGGATTACAGGAAAGAGACACACCACCTGACCTGAATAGACATTTCCTCAAAGAAGATATACAAATGATCAAAAAGCACAGGAAAAGACGCTCCATGTCACTAATCATTAGAGAAATGAGAATCAAAACCACAGTGGGATTCCACCACACCCCGATTACAAAAAAAAAAAAAACAAGGCTGAGTGCAGTGGCACACGGCTGTAATCCCAGCATTTTGGGAGGCTGAGGTGGGCGGACCATGAGGTCAAGAGATCGAGACCATCCTAGCCAACATGGTGAAACCCCATCTCTACTAAAATTACAAAAATTAGCTGGTGATAGCATGTGTCTGTGGTCCCAGCTACTTGGGAGGCTGAGGTGAAAGAACTGCTTGAACTCAGGAGGTGAAGGTTGCAGTGAGCTAAGATTGTGCCACTGCACTCCAGCCTGGGTGACAAAGCAAGGCTCCCTCTCAAAAAAAAAAAAGTTCATGGCCGGGCGCGGTGGCTCAAGCCTGTAATCCCAGCACTTTGGGAGGCCGAGCTGGGTGGATCACGAGGTCGAGAGATCGAGACCATCCTGGTCAACGTGGTGAAACCCTGTCTCTACTAAAAATACAAAAAATTAGCTGGGCATGGTGGCGCGTGCCTGTAGTCCCAGCTACTCAGGAGGCTGAGGCCGGAGAATTGCTTGAACCCAGGAGGCGGAGGTTGCGGTGAGCCGAGATCGTGCCATTGCACTCCAGCCTGGACAACAGAGCAAGATACCATCTCTTTAAAAAAAAAACAAAAAACAAAAAACAAAAAAACTCTGCAGTATTTAAGATTTCACCTAGATGGGGGTCCCTGGAGTAGTCAAATTCACAGAAAGAGAAATGATGAGTGTCTGGGGCTGGGAAAGTGGGATGGAGAGTTAGTGTTTAATAGGGACTGGGTTTCAGTTGAGGAGGGTGAAGAAGTTCTGCATATGGGTAGGGTGATTTTTGTAAAACAATGTGAATGTACTTAATGCTACTGAAGTATAGATTGTTTTTAGGGTTAAAATGGTAATTTTTTTTTAAGACGAAGTTTAGCTCTTGTCGCCCAGGCCGGAGTACAGTGGCACAATTTCAGCTCACTGAAACTCTGCCTTCCAGGTTTGTTCAAGGAATTCTCCTGCCTCAGTCTCATAAGTAACCAGGATTACAGGGTGGTGCCACCATGCCTGGCTAATTTTTGTATTTTTGGTAGAGATAGGGTTTCACTATGTTGGCCAGGCTGGTCTCAAACTCCTGAGATTACAGGTGTGAGCCATGGCACCCAGCCTAAAATAATAATTTTTGTATTTTTGTTTGTTTTTTTAAAGACAGGGTTTCACCATGTTGGTGAGGCTGGTCTTGAACTCCTGACCTCAGATGCTCGCCTTGGCCTCCAAGGTACTTGGATTACAGATGTGAGCCACCGTGCCTGGTCAATTTTTGTGTATATATATATATCACAAAATATATATATATATCAGGTCTATCAATGGAATCTCTAAATCTAAGAAAATATAGCATAAAAAAAAAAACCCAGCAAAATGCCACTTCCAGCCGGGTGTAGTGGCTCACACCTGTAATCCCAGCACTTTAGGAGGCTAAGGCAGGCAGATCACCTGAGGTCAGGAGTTCACGACCAGCCTAGACAACATATAAAACCCCATCTCTACTAAAAATACAAAAATTAGCTGGAGGTGGTGGCACATACCTATAGTCCCAGATACTCTGGGGGCTAAGGCTGGAGATTCGCTTGAACCTGGGAGATGGAGGTTATAGTCAGCTAAGATCATGCCACTGCACTCCAGCCTGGGCGACAGAGCTAGACTCCATCCCCGCCCCCCCCAAAAAAGTCATTTCCTACCAAATTGTCAAAGAATAACTATGTTATTGCCAAGCATAGTAGGGAGAGCTAGAAAGAGACACACTCACGGGTACTACTTGAGAGAATGTGCACTGGCACAAGCTTCCAGGAGGGCTCCTTGACAAGATCCATGAAGGGTAAATGTGCACTGTGTTCAACTCAGTAATGACACGTCTAGCGATACGGCAGGCATTCTCCCACAGGCCAGGACACTCACTACACCATTGTTTGTAATAGCCAAACACTGGAAACAACCTAAATGTCCAATATGGGAGGCTGGCTAAGTAAAAGAGGTGAACGGACCAATGGATATGGTTGGATCATTCAAAAGAATGGAGATAAATATGTGCTGACACGGAATTCCCTGTGAAGTGGGCAGAAATCCAGAGCAACATGTACAGTAGGCCTTTTCTGCGTCATCTCTGTCAAGATGCAATCATAGCCAGGTGTGGTGGCTCACATTTAATAATCCCAATGCTTTGAGGGGCTCAGACAGGAGCCCAGAAGTTCTAGGCCATCCTGGGCAACATAGCAAGACCATCTCTTCAAAAAATGAAAAAAAAATTAGCCGGGTGTGCTGGTGCACCTGTCGTCCCAGCTACTTGGGAGGCCAAGGCAGAAGGATTGCTCAAGCCCTGGAGTTTGAGGCTGCAATGAGCTAAGATTGCACCACTGCACTCCAGCCTGGGCAGCAGAGCAAGAGACCCTGTCCTTTAAAAAAAAAAAAAAAAAAAAAAACAGTGGCTGTAGACACATGTACCCAGGCCCAGAAACTGTGTGAGGGACACTGTCATGTGCTTCTAGTTCTGTAAATGACACCCTTGGGCAGGCTGGAAACCTGGAGGCCTCCTTGACACACTCCATCAGGTTAAGGCCCGTGAATTTTACATCCTAAATGTCTCTCTTTTTTTTTTTTTTTTTTTTTTTTTGAGACGGAGTTTCGCTCTTGTTACCCAGGCTGGAGTGCAATGGTGCGATCTCGGCTCACCGCAACCTCCGCCTCCTGGGTTCAGGCAATTCTCCTGCCTCAGCCTCCTGAGTAGCTGGGATTACAGGCACGTGCCGCCATGCCCAGCTAATTTTTTGTACTAAATGTCTCTCTTATAGGCCTCTTCCTCTACCCCATTTGTCACAGCCACCATCCTCTCTTGACTGGCTGCTAAAGATCTGTCACCCTCCAGTCTGTTTGCTACCTAACATCCAGAGAAAGCTTCTTACACATGTCACACCCCGATCTGGAACTGTGTGGTGGCTCCCTTCAGCATCTCAGGAAAAAACGCCACAATCTTTACTAAGGACCACAAGCCTGACCTTACACCTCCCAGCCTCGCCTCCTCCCCATCTCTCCACTCTGCTCTGGGCTCCAACCTCCTCTGAGTTCTTTGATCCTCCCACCCCAGGGCCTATGAACCTGCTTTGAAGGCTTTTCTCCCTGCCAGCTTCTCCTCCCCACCGCCGACCAGATAAACTTCTATACACATCTGAAGGTCACGTCCTGAGGAACATGCCTTCAATCCCGAACTAAATCAGGGCCCCATGATTTATTCTCTGAGCTTTTTAACACTCTTCCTTCGTAACACTTAGCAGTGTGTATCATTATGCAGCTGTGATATTTGACAAACGCCTGTCTCCCCCACCAAAGTTCTCCCAGGGCAAGGCCCCTGTTTGCTTCCTTCCCCGTTGCAGCCCCAGTACCTAGCACAGGACCCAGCATGTGCAGCCGAAGGCACTAGGAAGGGAGAGACACAGGACTTTTTAAAAAATTGTTTGGGGGGAGAGGGCATTTCCAGTGACAACCAGACGACCTGCTAGACAATTTCTTAAAGAGCTGTAACACTAGAACTTTTATTTGTAAATAAAATTGCACGATATGATTTTTTTAAGTATAAATATGCATTTTATTTATTTGAGACAAGGTATCACTCTCTCATCTAGGCTGGAGTGCAGTGGCATGACCTTGGCTCACTGCACCCTTGAACTCCCGGGTTCCAGTGATCCTCCCGTCTCAGCCTCCAGAGCAGCTGGGGCTACAGGAACATGCCACCATGCCTGTAATCCCAGCACTTTGGGAGGCTGAGGCAAGCAGATCACCTGAGGTCAGGAAATAGAGACCAGCCTGGCCAACATGGTGAAAACCCATTTCTACTAAAATTACAAAAATTAGTTGGGCATGGAGGCAGGTGCCTGTAATCCCAGCTACTCAGGAAGCTGAGGCAGGAGAATGGCTTGAACAGGGAAGGTGGAGGTTGCAGTGAGCCGAGATCATGCCCTTGTACTCCAGCCTGGGAGACAAGAGCGAGACTTTGTCTCAAAAAAAAAAGTAAAACATTTTGGAGAGACAGTCTCACAACATTGTCCAGGCTGGTCTCAACCTCAACCTCCTGGCCTCAAGTGATCCTCCTGCCTTGGTGTCCCAAATTGTTGGGACTACAGGTGTGAACCACTGCAACCAGCCTAACCAGCCTATCTTCTCATTGTGACATAATTCACATACAATGAAATTCACCATTTAAAGTATACAACTAAGTGGGTTTTAGTATAGTCAGAGTTCATTATATTCAATATATTTAGTATAAACCATCAACACTATCTAATTCCGGATTATTTTCATCATCCAAAAAGAAATCCCCTTATCCATCAGCAGTCATTTATATTTTTTAAATATTTTTTTCCTCTTGAAAATACAGGTATTTGTTCTAGAAATCCCACATGTAGAAAGTTTGAGCAGTGGCTCACGCATATAATCCCAGCACTTTGGAAGGATGAGGTGGGTAGATCACCTGAGGTCAGGAGTTCAAGACCAGCCTGGCCAATAACACGGTGAAACCCCATCTGTACAAAAGTACAAAAATTAGCCAGGCATGATGACAGGTTCCTGTAACCCCAGCTACTCTGAAGACTGAGGCAAGAGAATCACTGGAACCCAGGAGACGGATGTGGCAGTAAGTCAAGATCGAGCCATTGCACTACAGCCTGGGCAACAAGAGCGAGACCCCATCGCAAACAAAGTCTGCTAAAGAAATAGAGATGTATAGGCAGGGTGCGGTGGCTCACACCTGTAAATCCCAGCACTCTAGGAGGCTGAGGCAGGAAGATCACGAGGTCAAGATATCGAGACCAGCCTGGCCAATATGGTGAAACCCGGTCTCTACTAAAAATACAAAAATTAGCTGGGCATGGTTGCTGGTGCCTGTAGTCCCAGCTACTCAGGAGGCTGAGGCAGGAGAATCACTTGAACCCAGGAGAGAGAGGTTGCAGTGAGCCAAGATAGCGCCATTGCACTCCAGCCTGGGCGACAGAGCAAGACTCCATCTCAAAAAAAAAGAAATAGAGAAGTATCTACAAGAGTGTTATCTCCACAAAATTGCAAACTACCTAAATGTCTCCCATTGAATGCCATGAGGTTTTTTTGACTCACAAAAGAGATAACGAAACTGGATCCGTTATTCTCCAGCTGAGCTCAGGTCCCCTGAGGGGATGAGGCTGAAGCTAAGCAGGCCCTTCTCACAACATACAACCTCCTCCACCCTCCAGGCCACTGGGGCAGCTCAGCCTTCTCCACCCTCCAGGCCACTGAGGCAGCTCAGCCTTCTCCACCCTCCAGGCCACTGAGGCAGCTCAGCCTTCTCCACCCTCCAGGCCACTGAGGCAGCTCAGCCTTCTCCACCCTCCAGCCCACTGAGACAGCTCAGCCTCCTCCACCCTCCAGCCCACCATGGCAGCTCAGCTTTTATCCAGTGACATCTTGGAATTCCCTGTGAAACTTCACATGAAGACAAGGTTCATTTTGCTTAAAACTGAATGACTACCTTTATAAAGAAGGATTTGCAGGCCTAAAAGGAAGGTAGAATACATTTAACTGGAAAAGACAGATTAAAAATCAGCAGCTTTTCTCAGAATGACAAAAAACTGGAAACAACCTGAATGTCCCTCACTGGTAAGTGGATAAATAATCTGTGATACATCTACACCTTGGAGTACTATTTAGGAATCAAAAGCAACTAATTAGGCCAGGCCCCGTAGCTTACACCTCTAATCTCAACACTTTGAAAGGCTGAGGCGGGTGGATCACCTAAGGTCAGGAGGTCAAGACCAGACTAGCCAACATGGTGAACCTTGTCTCTACTAAAAATACAAAATTAGCCTGGCACCTGCAATCCCAGCTACTCAGGAGGCTGAGGCAGGAGAATCACTTGAACCTGTGGTCAGAGGTTGCAGGGAGCTGAGATTGCACCACTGCACTCCAGTCTGGATGACAGAGCAAGACTCCATCTCAAAAAAAAAAAAGGAATGAATTACAGATACACACAACAGACAGAACAGTCTCAGAATCCACTATAAGTGAAGGACACCAGACTCAAAAGGCAACATACTGTGTGGTTTCTCTCTTGATGACATTTTGGAAGTTGGGGGAGAGGGATTAACTACAAAGAGGCCTGAGGCAATTCTACGGGGTAATAGAATGTTCTTGATCTTCAGCATGGTGGTGATGACATACTACATAAATTTGTGAAAACTCAACAGGAATGGCTGGGCGCAGTAGCTCACTCCTGTAATGCCAAAACTTTGGAAGGCCAAGGTGGGTGGATCACCTAAGGTCAGGAGTCTGAGACCAGCCTGGCCAACATGGTAAAACCCCATCTCTACTAAAAATACAAAAAAAATTAGCCAGGCCTGGCCGGGTGCACTGGCTCATGCCTGTAATCCCAGCACTTTGGGAGGCTGCGGCAGGCGGATCATGAGGTCAAGAGTTCAAGAACAGACTGGCCAACTAATTCTTGTATTTTTTAGTAGAGAAACCCCGTCTCTACTAAAAAATGCTAAAATTAGCTGGGTACGGTGGTTCGTGCCTGTAATCCCAGCTACTTGGGAGGCTGAGGTAGGAGAATTACTTGAACTGGGACCTAAGAGGCAAAGGTTGCACTGAGCCGAGATCGTGCCACTGCATTCTAGCCTGGGCTACAGAGCAAGACTCCATCTCGGAAAAAAAAAAAAAAAATTTGCCAGGCTTGGTGGTGGGTGCCTATAATCCCAACTACTTGGGAGGCTGAGACTGGAGAATCGCTTGAACCCGGGAGGCAGGGGATGCAGTGAGCCGAGATGGCGCCGTTGCATTCCGGCCTAGGTGACAAGAGTGAAACTAAAAATTAATTAATTTAAAAAAACCAGAAAACTCATGACACTATACACTGAAAAAGATGGATCTTGGGCCGGGCGCGGTGGCTCAAGCTTGTAATCCCAGCACTTTGGGAGGCCGAGGCGGGTGGATCACGAGGTCGAGAGATCGAGACCATCCTGGTCAACATGGTGAAACCCCGTCTCTACTAAAAATACAAAAAATTAGCTGGGCATAGTGGCACGTGCCTGTAATCCCAGCTACTCAGGAGGCTGAGGCAGGAGAATTGCCTGAACCCGGGAGGCGGAGGTTGCGGTGAGCCGAGATCGTGCCATTGCACTCCAGCCTGGGTAACAAGAGCGAAACTCCGTCTCAAAAAAAAAAAGATGGATCTTGGTGTAGGTAAATTACACCTTAATAAAATCAACCAGCAGCTCTGTATGCTGATACATGAGCAGACTTTCTGGAAGACACATGGCTGGAAAGTGGCTGCCTCAAGAGGAGAGGTGATGAAAATTTTGTAAAATTATGATGGTCGCACAATTCTGTGACTATACTAAAAACTACCTTAAAGGGGTGAACTGTGTAGTATGTGAATTAATTTCAATAAAACTGTTGTAAAAATAATAAAAATAGGCTGGGCACAGTAGCTCACACCTGTAGTCCCAGCACTTTGGGAGGCTGAGGTGGTTGAATCAACAGAGGCAAGGAGTTCGAGACCAGCCTGGCCAACATGGCAAAACCCCATCTCTACTGAAAATACAAACATTAGGCAGGCATGGCGGCGGGGCACCTGTAGTCCCAGCTACTCAGGAGACTGAGACAGGAAAATCACTTGAACCAGGAGGTGGAGGTTGCAGTGAACTAAAATTGCACCATTGCACTCCAGCCTGGGTGACAGAGTGAGACTGTCTCAAATAATAATAATAATAAATTTCACAAGGACTAAAGGAAAAATAAAATAAACCAATAAAAGAATTAAAAAGAATTTCTTGGCCGGGCGCGGTGGCTCAAACCTGTAATCCCAGCACTTTGGGAGGCCGAGGCGGGTGGATCACGAGGCCGAGAGATCGAGACCATCCTGGTCAACATGGTGAAACCCTGTCTCTACTAAAAATACAAAAAATTAGCTGGGCATGGTGGCACGTGCCTGTAATCCCAGCTACTCTGGAGGCTGAGGCAGGAGAATTGCCTGAACCCAGGAGGCGGAGGTTGCGGTGAGCCGAGATCGCGCCATTGCACTCCAGCCTGGGTAACAAGAGCGAAACTCCGTCTCAAAAAAAAAAAAAAAAAAAAAAAAAAATAATTTCTTTAAGCAGACACAAAATACAAGAGCCACAAGCAAAAGAACTGATAAATTTCACAAAATCACCATTTTATTTTTATTATTTGTATTATTTGTATTTTTTTTAAGAGACAGGGTCTTGCTATGTTGCCCAGACCAGAGTGCAGTGGCTATTCACAGGTGCAATCAATCCCACTACTGATCAGCATGGGAGTTTTGACCTGCTCCATTTCAGACCTGGGCCAGTTCACCCCTCCTTAGGCAACCTGGTGGTCCCCCTGCTCCCGGGAGGTCACCATATTGATGCTGAACTTAGTGCAGACACCCGATTGGCATAGCGCACTACAGCCCAGAACTTCTGGACTCAAGCGATCTTCCAGCCTCAGCCTCACAAGTAGTTGAGACTACAGGCACACGACACCACACCCAGCAAAATCACCATTTTAAACATCCATACAAGTTACAGATTTGATGACAGTATCGGTGCAGAAACGACGGCCTGACCACTAGCCAGGGCACAGCCCCCTGCCAGCCGTCTCCTGACTTGACCCAGCCCAGCCTGCACTGATGGGTTACAAGAGGATGAGCCGTGCAGCTGAGCAGGAGTCAAAAAACCCAGAACTGGGCCGGGCGCAGTGGCTCACGCCTGTAATCTCGGCACTTTGGGAGGCCAAGGTGGGTGGATCACGAGGTCAGGAGTTCAAGACCAGCCTGGCCAACATGGTGAAACCCCATCTCTACTAAAAATACAAAAATTAGCTGGGCATGGTTGCATGCACCTGTGGTCTCAGCTACCTGGGAGGCTGAGGCAGAAGAATCGCTTGAACCCAGGAGGTGGAGGTTGCAGTGAGCAGAGATCCCACCACTGCACTCCAGCCTAGCGACAGAGTTGAGACTCTGTCTCAAAAAAACAGAACTGTTGGTGAAACTGGAGACTTCATTTGGGAACAAAAAACTTTAGTTAATAGTTTCCCTGGGCTTTCCCAAAATATCACTCCTGAAAAGTGTGGATCTTTGCTAAAAAACAACACCAAAAAAAATTCCAGCCTGGACGATATAGCAAGACCCCATCTCTACAAAATATTAAAAAATTAGCCAGTGTGGTAGCTATGATGGTGCCACCACACTCCAGGCTGGGTGAAAGAGTATGACTGTCTTTAAAAAGAAAAGGGCCAGGCACGGTGGCTCACATCTATAATTCCAGCACTTCGGGAGGCCAAGGCGGGCAGATCATTAGGTCAGGAGTTCAACACCAAACTGGCGAACATGGTGAAACCCCATCTCTACTAAAAATACAAAAATTAGGCCAGGCGCAGTGGCTCACACCTGTAATCCCAGCACTTTGGGAAGCCAAGGCAGGCAGATCACAAGGTCAAGAGATCGAGAACATCCAGGCCAACATGGTGAACCCCGTCTCTACTAAAAAATACAAAAAATTAGCAGGGCATGGTGGCATGTGCCTGTAGTTCCAGCTATTCAGGAGGCTGAGGCAGGAGAATTGCTTGAACCCGGGAGGCAGGGGTTGCAGTGAGCCAAAATCGCACCACTGCATGCCAGCCTGGCGCCTGGGGACAGAGTAAGACTCTGTCTCAAAAAAAAAAGAAAAAAAATTAGCCAGGCATGATGGCACGCACCTGTAATCCCATCTACTCAGGAAGCTGAGGCAGGAAAACCACTTGAACTGGAAGGTGGAGGTTGCAGTGAGCCGAGATAGCGCCACTGCGCTCCAGCCTGCGTGACAGAGCGAGACTCCATCTCAAAAGCAAGAAAAAGAGAAAGAAAAGATCTCTAAGAAACCTGCTAAATGAAAACAGAGACGGGATAGAGAGGGGAATTTGGGTTAAGGTAGCCAGGAAAGGCCTCCTGCGAGCATGTTACTGGTGTAAAGCAGAGGGAGGATGAAGAGGAAGAGCATTCTAGGCAGAAAGAACAGCAGGTGCCAAGGCCTTGAGGTAGGCTCTGCCGAGCAACACCATCAAGGCAAGTCCAAGGCCTCAGCAACACTTCCTGCCCCAGCAACTCCAGGGCTAGAGTCCGGAGGCTGAGTGCTATGATCTGGATGTCTGTGACCCCCTCAAATTCATATGTTGAAATCCTAACAGCCAATGTGATGGTATTGGCAGTGCGATCTCTGCAAGGTAATTAAGTCATGAGGGGTGGAGCCACCACTGGGATTAGTGCCCTTATACAAGAGGTTCCAGATTTCCTGCTTTCTGCCACATGAGGACACAGCAAGAGGGCACCACCTAGAGCAGGCGTCCCCAAACTAGGGCCCGCGGGCCGCATGCAGCCCCCTGAGGCCATTTATCCGGCCCCCCGCCACACTTCAGGAAGGGGCACCTCTTTCATTGGTGGTCAGTGAGAGGAGCACAGTATGTGGCGGCCCTCCAACGGTCTGAAGGACAGTGAACTGGCCCCCTGTGTAAAAAGTCTGGGGACGCCTGACCTAGAGGCTAGGAAGCAAGCCCACCTCAGACACCAAATCTACTGGTGCTTTGCTTGATCTTGGACTTCCTACCTTCAGAGCTGTAAGAAATGAACTTCTGTTGTTTGAAAGCCACCAGTCTATGGCATGCTGTTAGAGAAGCCCAAACAGCCAGAGACACCAGGCGGCCCCACTCACCCCTTCACTGTGCTGCACCACACTGCCAATGTTATGCAGAGACTGGAAGTTCTGGGTGTTCACAGAGCCAAACTCCACAATCTCATCATCCACTTGCAGACCCTGGAGAGGGAAGGAAAAATGGAAAATCAGGCTAGAGGTTCAATGTGCTCCTGGTGTTCTCTAACCTTCAATACCTAATTTAATGCCAAGGTCATGAACTTGTTTCCTACAGGGTGGGCCCAAAACAGAGGTCAGGGATGTTGAAACCTCATGAGGGAAGAGGCAGTGGGTAATGGGGCCACCTCTCCTGGGATTCCTTTGAGGGCAGCTCTAGTAAAGATGACCAGGTCTGCCCAGTGTCTGAGAGCTGGCAGTTACCAGACACTGTGAAGGCCTTGAGGAGCATGGGAAAGGCCAAATGCTGCTCTCTGGGGTCCTAACCCAGGTTCAAGAGTAAAAGAAGGCAAGCCAGGCTAGGCCCATTTTATTCAGTGGTCAAAATTTAGACAAGATATAGTGTGGGCGCAGTGGCTCACGCCTGTAATCCCAACACTTTGGGAGGCTGAGGCGGGCTAATCACAAGGTCAGGAGTTCAAGACCAGCCTGGCCAACATAATGAAACCCCGTCTCTACTAAAGATACAAAAATTAGCCGAGCATGGTGGCTCGTGCTTGTAGTCCCAGCTGCTCAGGAGGCTGAAGCAGGAGAATGACTTGAACCCAGGAGGTGGAGGCTGCAGTGAGACTAGATCATGCCACTGCACTTCAGCCTGGGCAACAGAGTGAAACCTTGTCTCAAAAAAAAAAAAAAAATGTAGACAGGACATTTGTCCTAGAAGCCCCCACACAAGCAGCCACAGGCACAAGGCAGACCCAGGACTAGAGTGACGCTCTTGCTCTAGGTCCTAAGAACACAGACCACCACTCATTCACCTCTTCAACAAATATTTGTTGTGGGCCAACCAGCACTGTGCTAGATGCTGTAGATGGGGTGGTGAAAGAAATGGAGCGTCTATGTAACTTACAGACTTGTGATCACTAAAGAAGACTGGCAGGACCCGGATTTAGGACCCCATTCTACCGGTCAGGAACTGACACAAGTCAGTTATGTGTCCTGACACAAGTTACTTCAGATCTGAGAGGCTTTTCCTCGAGGATGAAATGGGTAAAGATTAGAACCTATCCCAGAAGTGGCTGTGGAATTAAATTTAACTACATCTCCACAAAAAAAACTGTACAAGAATGATCATGGCAACATTCTTCATTAATAGCTAAAAAGTAGAAACAATCCAAATGTCCATTAATGTGACAAACGGATAAATAAAATATGATATACCCAGGCAGTGGAATATTAGTAGGCCATAAAAAAGAATGAAGGGCCAGGCATGGCGGCTCATGCCTATAATTCCAGCACTTTGGGAGGCTGAGACAGGAGGCTTGCTTGAGGCCAGGAGTTCAAGACCAGCCTGCACAACATAGTAAGACTCCATCTTTACAAAACAAAGAAATAAAAAATTGACCAGGTGTGGTGGCGTGTGCCTACAGTCCTAGATGCTTGGGAGGCTGGGGCAGGAGGATCACTTGACTCTGGGAGTTTGAGGTTGCAGTGAGCTATGATGGCACCATGGCACTCAAGTCTGGGTGACAGAGTGAGACCCTGTTTGTAAAGGAATGAAGCACTGATCCAGGTTACAATATGGATGACTCGAAAATATGCTAAGTAAAAGAAGCCAGTCATAAAAGGTCACATATTATTTGATTCCAATTATAAGAAATGTCCAGCCGGGCACGGTGGCTCAAGCCTGTAATCCCAGCACTTTGGGAGGCCGAGGCGGGTGGATCACGAGGTCAAGAGATCGAGACCATCCTGGTCAACATGGTGAAACCTCGTCTCTACTAAAAATACTAAAAATTAGCTGGGCATGGTGACGCGTGCCTATAATCCCAGCTACTCGGGAGGCTGAGGCAGGAGAATTGCCTGAACCCAGGAGGCAGAGGTTGCGGTGAGCCGAGATCGCGCCATTGCACTCCAGCCTTGGCAACAAGAGCGAAACTCCGTCTCAAAAAAAAAAAAAGAAAGAAAAAAAGAAATGTCCAGAATACACAAATCGATAGAGACAGAAAGTAGATAACTGAGTGTGGGGAAGTTGGGAGATTGGGAGGTGATGGCAAATCACTACAAAGGACAATGACAATATTCTGAAATTGATTAAGACTGGCCATGGTGGCTCATACCTATGATCTCAGCACTTTGGGAGGCCAAGATGGGAGAATCACTTGAACCCAGGAGGTCGAGACCAATGTATGCAACACAGAAAAACCCTCCATCTCTCTCTCTCTTTTTTTTTTTTTTCTTTTTTTTTGAGAGATCTCGGCTCACTGCAACCTCCACCTCCTGGATTCAAGTGATTCTCCTGCCTCAGCCTCCTGAGTAGCTGGGATTACAGGCACATGCCACTATGCCCGACTAATGTTTATATCTTTAGTATAGACAGTGTTTTACCATGTTGACCAGGCTGACATCAGGTTATCTGCCTACCTAGGCCTCCCAAAGGGCTGGGATTACAGGCATAAGCCACTGTGCCTGGCTGAAAGTTTTTTAAATAGAAATAAAATTGATTGTGGTGAGGATGCACAGCTCTGTGAATATACTATAAGACACTAGGCTATATACATACTTTAAATGGGCAAATTTTACGGTATTTTAATTACATCTCAATAAAGCTGTTAATTTTTTTTTTTTGAGACAGAGCCTCACTCTGTGGCCTAGACCAGAGTTCAGTGGCATCTCAGCTCACAGCAACCTCCACCTACCGGATTCAAGTGAGTCTCCTGCCTCAGCCTCCTGAGTAGCTGGGATTACAGGTACCCACCACCATGCCCGGCTAATTTCCATACATTTAGTAGAAACGGGATTTCGCCATGTTGGCCAGGTTGGTCTCAAACTCCTGACCTCAAGTGATCCACCCGCTTCAGCCTCCCAAAGTGTTGGGATTACAGACATGAGCCACCACGCCCAGTCAAAAAAAAGTTTTTTTTAAGACAAGGTCTCGGTCACCCAGGCTGGAGTGCAGTGGTGCAGTCACAGCTCACTGCAACCTCAACTTCCCAAGCCCAAGTGATTCTCCCACCTCAGCTTTCCAAGCAGCTGAGACCACAGGTGTATGCCACCACTCCCAGCTAAATTTTTTTTTAGAGCTAGGTCTTACTATGTTGCCCAGGCCAGTCTCAAACTCCTAAACTCAAGCAATCCACCTGTCTCAGCCTTCTCAAGTGCTGGGATTCCAGGCATGAGCCGCTGTGCCCAGCCTAATTTTTTTTAAACACACCAGGTAAGATGCATAACTCATTTGGCAGGATTCCATTTTAATTTTTATCATTCTGTGCCCAGCTAAAATGAGCCCCAAGAAGAAATCCTCCTTCCCTCTCTTGGGACATTTATCATCTGTCACTGGGAACAGGTCACTCCCCTACCAATGCAGTCAGCAGCTGGGGCTGATCCCTCTCTAAAATTCTGTCACCCAGGCTGGACTAGAGTACTGTGCTCACTGCAACCTCTCCCTCCCAGGTTTAAGCAATTCTCCTGCCTCAGCCTCCCGAGTAGCTGGGATTACAGGCACGTACCACCATGCCTGGCTACTTTTTTTTGTATTTTTAGTAGAGATGGATTTTTGTATTTTTAGACCATATTAGCCAGGCTGGTCTTGACCTCCTGACCTTGTGATACGCCCACCTCTGCCTCCCAAAGTGCTGGGATTACAAGCGTGAGCCACTGCACCCAGCCGGACAGTTTGTTAAATGAGTAACTGAACTCAGCACCACAGCACGGAAGGAACTGGTCTATCATAGTTTCCACACCCCTAAAGGCTACCTGACCCACAGTGTCCCCTGGGCATGGACTTGAGTGGCCAAGCCCTGGATTACCGCGATGCTGGCTGGGGAGCCGGGGCTGATGCTATTCACTTTGGCGAAGGCCTGGGGAGGGCCCTGGCTCTCACTCTGGCCCAGTTTGCGGTTCATGGCCTCTTTGTGGGCCTCAGCCATGTCCCGGGCCTGCTTCTCCTTGTCGCGAGCATGCAGCTGGTGCAGAGCCTCTTCCACCTGCTTCATCACCGCCTTGTGATCATTCTGCAGGCCTGAGGTAAGAATGACACATCAGGGGCCAAGGAAGACAGTGGAGGACACAAGACTCCTACATCCACTCACTGAAGAGTTAACAAGTGTTTATTAGACACCAGATGTAGGGCTACAGGCGAGGATGAATCCCTGACCAAGAAAGAGGACCTTCCCTCATGGAGCATTCAGTCCTGCAAAGAGCAGCTCCAGAATAAGTAACTACAATAATATCTGATGACTGTAGGGAGGGCTGGCCAGCAGGAGAGTCTGACTTTGCTAGTCTAGGAGATGAGGGAGGGCTTCCTGAAGGCAGTGCTGTCTCGGTGAGCCCTGAGAGGTAAGCAGAAGGAAGGTAATGTCTGGCTGAATCCATAGCCGTGAGTTCAAAGGCATATGTGGGTCCAGCTTTGTGATCATGCGAATGAATGACTCGGGCTGGGTGTAATCAAGATTTCACTTTTTGGCCAGGCATAGTGGCTCATGCCTGTAATCCCAGCACTTTGGGAGGCCGAGGCAGGTAGATCATAAGGTCAAGAGATCGAGACCATCCTGGCCAACATGGTGAAACCCCATGTCTACTAAAAATACAAAAATTAGCTGGGCATGGTGGCATGCACCTGTAGTGCCAGCTACTCAGGAAGCTGAGGCAGGACAATCGCTTGAACCCAGGAGGCGGAGGCTGCGGTGAGCCAGGATAGCACCACTGCATTCCAGCCTGGCAAGAGAGTGACTCCGTCTCAAAAAAAAAAAGATTTCACTTTTCTCTGAAATCCTCTAGAAGAAAAAAAATGCTGCATAAGCCTAGTAATACTGTAGACATTCAGTCCAGGAGAGGCCACAGGGAGGCAGCCAAAGGGCACCCCTGCTACAGGGCTCTTGCCAACTGCTGGGGTTTGGGAGGCAGAGCCCATGCCACAAAATCTTTGATTTTTACAGAAAAGCTGAAAATTGGAATCTGTGAAGTGAAATTCTCTGATTTTTCAGTACCGACTGCTAATTCAAAATGTTGTGAAGCACCATGGCAACCTGCAGGCTAGGCCAGCACAGCAGCTGGTATTTTGATACCTTGTGCCTGACAGGGGGCTCGCTGGGCTACTGCACCTGCCTCCTCTGCCACTGTCACATCAGAGCAAAGGCGAGGCCCTCAGGCATTAAGGGATTCAAGTTCTTAACCCACAGGAGCAGATATGGAAAAAGAACCCAGGTCTGAACAAGTGGAGACATGTACCCAGGAGGCAGACTTATATAATACATGGTCACTTTTACTAGAAAAGTCCTTCCATGATCGAGGTCCACAAGTATCCCCAGCATCTGCAATGCCTGGCGCATGGGAAGTGCTTAAAACACAGCTGTTGGGGAATGGACAACTGACTATTTATAACTTATTATAATTCTAATCAAAATGTTAAAAGGTTTTTTTTTTTTTGAGACGGAGTTTCGCTCTTGTTACCCAGGCTGGAGTGCAATGGCGCCATCTCGGCTCACCGCAACCTCCTGGGTTCAGGCAATTCTGTCTCAGCCTCCTGAGTAGCTGGGATTACAGGCACGCACCACCATGCCCAGCTAACTTTTTGTAATTTTAGTAGAGATGGGGTTTCACCTTGTTGACCAGGATGGTCTCGATCTCTTGACCTCGTGATCCACGCAGCTCGGCCTCCCAAAGTGCTGGGATTACAGGCTTGAGCCACCTCACCCGGCCGGTTTTTTTTTTTCCAGGACAAAACGTTTCTGCAGTATATTTCAAAAAACAAATTTGCAATTATAACAAACATACCATATTAATAAAAGCTGTTGGCCAGGTGCGGTGGCTCATGCCTGTAATTTGGGAGGCTGAGGCAGGTGGATCACCTGAGGTCAGGAGTTCAAGACCAGCTGGCCAAGATGATGAAACCCTCTACTAAAATATAAAAGTTAGCCGGGCATGATGGCAGGTGCCTGTAATCACAGCCACTAGGGAGGCTGAGACAGGAGAATCGCTTGAACCCGGTAGATGGTGGTGGTTGCAATGAGCTGATATCGTCGTGCCACTGCACTCTAGCCTGGCTGACTGAGCTAGACTCCATCTCAAAAAAAAAAAAAAATGCCAGGTATGGTAGCTCATGCCTGTAATCCCAGCACTTTGGGAGGCCGAGGTGGGCAGATCACGAGGGCAGGAGTTCAAGACCAGCCTGGCCAACATGGTGAAATCCCATCTCTACTAAAAATACAAAAAATTAGCCGGGCAGAGTAGCGTGTGCCTGTAATCCCAGCTACTCAAGAGGCTGAGGTAGGAGAATCGCTTGAACCTGGGAGATGGAGATTTTGGTGAGCTGAGACTGTGCCACTGCACACCAGCCTGAGCAGCATAGCAAGACTCCATCTCAAAAAAAAAAAAAAAAAAATTAGCTGGGCGTGGTGGCAGGTGAGGCCAGAGAATTGCTTGAACCTGGGAGGCAGAGGTTTCAGTGAGCAGAGATCACACCATTGCACTCCAGCCTAAGTGACAAGAGCGAAACCTGTCTCAAAAATATATATATATACATACAGATACATATCTCTATTTGCTATTAACAATACGAGAAACTAAGTACAAAAGCTAAAGGACTGCTCTGCATTATTTTCCAATTTTTATGTAAATCTATAACTGTTCTTTTAAAAAAGCCTATTTTGTACAACAAAATAAACTTGTGAGAATAGATTTTCTTTCTCTTTTTTTTTTGAGACAGAGTCTTGTTTGCTTTGTCACCCAGGCTGGAGGGCAGTGGCATGATCTCAGTTCACTGCAACCTCCATCTCCTGGGTTCAAGCGATTCTCCTGCCTCAAACTCCCAAGTAGCTGGGATTACAGGCATGTGCCACCACATCCAGCTAATTTTTGTATTTTTAATAGAGACGGGGTTTTGCCATGTTGGTCAGGCTGGTCTCAAACCCCTGAACTCAGGTGATCTGCCTTGGCATCCCTAAGTGCTAGGATTACAACCATGAGCCACCACACCCAGCCGAGAATAGATTTTTCAAAAGAAGACCAGTAAGGAATTGCTCAAATAGATTTATTTATTTATTTATTTATTGAGATGGTCTCTTGCTTTGTCACCTGGGAGGCAGTTTGCCTTGAGCCAAGATGGTGCCACTGCACTCCAACCTGAGTGATGGAGTGAGACTTCATCTCAAAAAATAAATAAATAAGTAAAACATGATGCAGATAAAATCAGATGCAAACAGATTAAAAAGGAGTTAATAAGTGAAAAATGTGGAGGATAAATGCAATAGGACTCTGTGGTAGAGACAGTTGCCTATCTATGGCTGAGGGAATAATGCCCCCCAACATGTCCACATCCTAGCCCCTAGAACCTGTGAAGATGCCACCTTACACAGCAAAAGGGGCTCTGCAGATGTGATTAAGGACCGTAAGATGCAGACATAATCCTGAATTATCCAGGTGGGCCTGGTGTCATCACAGAGGCTAGGTGTGGTGGCTCACGCCCATAATCCCAGTACTTTGGGAGGCCAAAGCAGGCGGATCATCTGAGGTCAGGAGTTTTGAGATCAGTCTGACCAACATGGGGAAACTTCTTCATCTCTGCCAAAAATGCAAAAACTAGCCAGGCATGGTGGCGTGTGCCTATAATCCCAGCTACTCCAGAGGCTGAAGCAAGAGAATCACTTGAATGCAGAATTGCTTGAACCTGGGAGGCAGAGGTTGCAGTGAGCCAAGATCACACCATTGCACTCCAGCTTGGGCAACAAGAGTGACACTCCATCTCAAAAAATAATAATAATACTAGGCCGGGCATGGTGGCTCAGGCCTGTAATCCAAGCACTTTGGAGGCCAAGGCAGGCAGATCACCTGAGGTCGAGAGTTCAAGACCAGCCTGACCAACATGGTGAAACCCCATCTTAAGAAATAATAGGCCGGGCGCGGTGGCTCAAGCCTGTAATCCCAGCACTTTGGGAGGCCGAGGCGGGTGGATCACGAGGTCAAGAGATCGAGACCATCCTGGTCAACATGGTGAAACCCCGTCTCTACTAAAAATACAAAAAAACTAGCTGGGCGTGGTGGCGCGTGCCTGTAATCCCAGCTACTCAGGAGGCTGAGGCAGGAGAATTGCCTGAGCCCAGGAGGCGGAGGTTGCGGTGAGCCGAGATCGCGCCATTGCACTCCAGCCTGGGTAACAAGAGCGAAACTCTGTCTCAAAAAAAAAAAAAAAAAAGAAATAATAAAAAAATAAAAATAATAATAGTAATAATCATAAGTGAAAGAGGGAGGCAGGAGAGTGAGAGAAACAGATGTGATGACAGAATCAGAGTGGGGGAAATGTGATTGCTGGCTTTGAAGATGGACGAGGGCCATGAGTCAAGGACCACGGGCAGCCTCTGGAAACCGGAAAAGGCCAGGAACAAGTTCTCTCATAGAGCCTCCAGAAAGAGCCAGCCCTGCCAACGCTTTGATTTTAGACCAGTGAGACCCATTTGGAATTCTTAGATCTAGAACTGTAAGAGAATAAATTTGTGTTCTTTTAAGCTACTAAGTCTGTGGTCATTTGTTATGGCAGAAACAGAAAACAAATATACTACCCAATATGTACTCTCTGCTAGCTCTTTAATTAAAAACAAAGCACGCCCATAATCCCAGCACTTTAGAAGGCCAAGGCAGGAGGACCACTTGAGACCAAGAGTTCAAGACTCACCTGGGCCACTTAGCAAGACTTGTCTCTACTAAAAAAAATTAGCTGGGCATGGTTGCACACTCCTAAGTCCTAGCTACTTGGGAGGCTAAGGCAGGAGGATTGCTTAGAGCCTGGGAAATTGAGACTGCAGTGAGTCATGTTAGTGCCATTGCACTCCAGCCTGGAAGACAGACCAAGAGCCTGACTCAAAAAAAAAAAAAATGAGAGAGAGAGAGAAAATGAAACCAGAAATACAGAACCTTAGAGTCTAGCCCATTGCCTTGGTTCTCTTGGATGGGGACAAGATAATCCCATCAAGACAGAAGAGAACGCAGCAGATAATATGGATCCTTGGTTTTTATTTGTATGCCTTTAACACCTCCCACCACAGGTGGGGAAAGTCCTCTAAAAGGCTGACTCACAGATGATGTTGTGCCTGGCGGTGCGGACTTGGTACAGGTCCACGTCTGACCGGGGGTAGCCCTCACAGTCCACCAGCGGCTCGTTCATCCCAATGCCTTTTTGCTGGAGGAAAGAAATGTGGTTAAAAGGAGCTCATAGGTGTAACGTCCCCAGGATGCCTTTCCCCAAACCCTTCTCTTCTGAAGTCATAATAAAGGGGACAGTAATGAAAACTGCCAAATACTGGTCACTTAGCACAGACCAGAGGCTCTACCCATGCCCTCACTACTACCCTGGAGTGGGCACTGTTTCTAATTCATTTTTTTTTTAACAACGAAAGTAATACATGAATCCATTCCTTTTAGGAGTTAAAACGGTGCTGATAAAACCAAAGACTCCTTTGAGCATCACCCCCAAGGCCAGCCTCTTCCTCCACTCCTCCAGACCCTCCTTCCCACAGGGGGCCAACACCTGGCTGCTAGCCCTGGAAGCTAGAGGGCAGTGAAAAGTCCAAACAACACCCAGCGGTGGCAGGGCTTTGATTCTTCGGAAAATAAAAAGATCTGAAAGGACTTTCCAAGAAGGATACCGTGATAGCACCAGCTGCCTCTGGGAAGAGGAACTGGATGGCTGCGTGACAGGGCAGGGAGAGAGACATTTCATTTTATATCCCTCTGTAGTTTTTGAATTTTGCCTATGGGAATGTATTCCCTATTCAAAACAACCTTTAAAAAAAATTTAAAGATATGAGTCAGAGGAGAGGACACAAAAGCGGTGAAGCCAGTCGCACGGTTCAGGGCAGGAGTTTCGCAGCTGGTTAGACTTTAATTTGAATCTCAGTTCTGCCTCATACAAGCTGGGCATCCTTAGCTAAGCCCTTCTCCTCTCTAAGCCTCAGCTTCTTTAACTATAAAATGGGAATAGAAGCACTCGCCTCCCTTCCTATCTGCTGCAAGAGCTAATGAGCAGACCTGCACAGAGTACTCAGCACAGTGCCACGTGCACACACAGCAGAGTGCCACACACACACACGGCATAGTGGGTTGAAGAGTAGCCCCCCAAAAAAGATAGCCAAGTGCCAACCCCCAGAACCTGTAAATACGACTTTATTTGAAAAACAGTCTTTGTAGATGTAATTATGTTAAGGCTCTCGAAACAAACTCATCCAGTGGCTGGTGTCCTTACAAAACAAAGGCAGAGGCAGATGTGGGACAGAGACACAGCAAGAAGACCATGTGAAGATGCAGGCAGAGGTTCAAGTTACACAGCTCTAAGCCAAGGACCGCCGGTGGCCACCAGAGGCCGGGAGAAGGGCCTGGGAGCTTGTTCCTCAGAGCCTCCAGAAGGAGCCAACCCTGCTGACACCTGGATTTCAGACTTCTGGCCTCCAGAGCTGGGATGGAATAAATTCCTGTTGTTTTAAGCCACCAACTCTGTGGTGTTATGGTGGCCCCAGAAAACTACTATGCACAGAAGTCATAAACAGTGGCTGTAAGGAGTAGTCAGTCCAGGGACAAGCACCAGTGTATGCAGGCACTGCGAAGAGGCATTCTGTTCACTCTGCTCCCTTTCTCTCTAGAAGCCTCTGGGTTACACCCAAAACTACTGTCCACTGTGGCAGGGAGACAGTTCTCCATACTCCCCTAACACAGGAACCGCTATGACACGGCAGAAATGTTCCAGGAGCTAAAAACCAGTGTCTGCTCCCTCCTTCCCACAGAGGTTAAGAGTTGACTAGCCTTTGAGAATCAATGTCGTATCGAATACCACTTCCCAAAGGATGGGATCCATAACACTGGCAGCTTACACATATGGCATTAAATAACCCTGCATCAAAAGACATATTCCTTTCCCAATTATCCTCAATCCCTCAATTGTCAAAGCAAAAAGTGTCCATTTGGTGCTGGTCTTTGCAACACGCCCAGTTACCGGCTATCTCTAGGACCCTCCTTTTTTCTTTCTCTTTTTTTTTTGAGACGGAGTCTCGCTCTGTCACCCAGGCTGGAGTGCAGTCGCGTGATCTTGGCTCACTGCAACCTCTGCCTCCCAGGTTCAAGCAATTCTCCTGCCTCAGACTCCCAAGTAGCTGGGACCACAACCACGTGCTACCACGCCTGGCTAATTTTTTGTATTTTTGGTGGAGACAGGGTTTCACCATGTTAGCCAGGATGGTCTCGATCTCCTGACCTCATGATCCACCTGCCTCGGCCTCCCAAAGTGCTGGGATTGCAGGTGTGAGCCACCATGCCCAGCCAGAACCTCCATTTTTATAACAGTTTTAAGATATAATTCAGATACCATATAACTGACCCATGTGAAGTGTAAAAGTTAATGGTTTTTGTGTTTGTTTTGGTTTGTTTTGAGACAGAATCTCCCATTGTCACCCAGGCTGGTGTACAGTTGTGTGTCATAACTCACTGCAACCTTGAATTCCTGGGTTCAAGCGATCTGCCTCAGCCTCCTAAGTAGCTGGGACCACAGGCACACGTCACCACACCTGGCTAATTTTTTAATTTTTAATTTTTTGTAAAGATACGGTCCCCCTAGGCCAGGCGTGGTGGCTCAGGTGAGCCGAGATCGCACCATTGCACTCCAGCCTGGGTAACACAGTGAAACTCCATCTCAAAAAAAAAAAAAGATACGGTCTCCCTATGTTGCCCAGGCTGGTCTCAAACCCCTGGCCTCAAGTAATGCTCTTGCCCCAGACTTCCAAAATCCTGGGATTACAGGCATGAGCCACCATGCCTGGCCACTTGACCGTATTTTTTTTGGAGAAATGTTTATTCAGGTCCTCTTCCTATCTTCTAGTCGGGTTGCCTTTTTATTATTAAGTTGTAAAAGCTCTTACTATAGTCTAAATACTATCCTCTTATCAGAAAAATGATATGCGAATATTTTACCCCATTCTGTAGCTTACCTTTTCAACTTCTTCACTATGACTTTAGAAACACAGTTGTAAATGTTTAAGTCCAACTTACCATTTTTTCTTTTGCAGCTGGTGCTTCTGGTGCCGTATCTAAGAAGGCTTTCCTAATCCAAGGTCATGAAGATTTACTCCTAGGCTTTATTATACGAGATTTATAGTTTTAGCTATCCATTCTTTTTTTTTTTTTTTTGAGATGGAGTCTCTGTCACCCAGGCTGGAGTGTAGTGGTGCAATCTTGGCTCACTGCAACCTCCACCTCCCAGGTTCAAGCCATTCTCCTCTATAAGCATCCTGAATAGCTGCGATTACAGGCGCCCAAAAGGGAGTTCAGTGTTGCAATTATAGCTCACTGCGGCCTCAACATCCAGGGCTCAAACATTCCTCCTGCCTCAGTCTCTGAAGTAGCTGGGACTACAGGCGTGCACCACCACGCCCAATTAATTTAAAAAATATATTTTTTTGTAGAGGCAGAGTCTCACTATGTTGCCAAAGCTGTTACTGAACTTCTGGCCTCAAGCGATCCTCCCACCTTGGTCTCCCAAATAGCGAGCCACTGCACCCAAACCCACTTTATTTTTCTTTTTTTGAAATGGAGTCTTGCTCTATCTCCCAGGCTGGAGTGCAATGGCGCAATCTCAGCTCATTGCAACCTCCACTTCCTAGGTTTGAGCGATTCTGCTGCCTGAGCCTCCCAAGTATTTTTAGTAGAGGCAAGGTTTCACCATGTTGGGCAGGCTCAAACTCCTGACCTCAGGTAATTGACCCACCTCAGCCTCCCAAAGTGCTGGGATTATAGGTGTGGGCTGCTGCTGCGCCCAGCCCAAGCCTACTTTTTTTTCTCCTCCTGCCCCCAAGACAGAGTCTTGTTCTATTGCCCAGACCTGGAGTGCAATGGTGCGATCTCGGCTCACTGCAACCTCTGCCTCCTGAGTTCAAGCAATTCTCCTACCTCAGCCTCCCGAGTAGCTGGAATTATAGGTGTGCACCACCATGCTCAGCTAATTTTTGTATTTTTAGTAGAAACAGGGTTTTACCATGTTGGCCAGGCTGGTCTCAAACTCCTGACCTCGTGATCTACCCGCCTCAGCCTCCCAAAGTGCTGGGATTACAGATGTGAGCCACCACACCTGGCCCAAACACACTTTTTAGAAACAAACAGAACAGGGTTTCAGGATGAAAGCCTTCAGCAAGCACAGCAGCTAGCTAGAAGCAACTAACATGCCGTATCAACTTGTAAAGTATCTAATCTTATATTTAAGAGAAGAGATTCTCATTTTTCATATGCAGTGAGTTTTGAAATTTCCTTTTAAAATACATTTATGGACAAGGCACTGTGATGCATCCCTGTAACCCCAATACCTTGGGAGGCAGAGGCAGGAGGACTGCTTGAACCCAGGAGTTTGAGACCAATCTGAGCAACACAGTGAGACCCTGTAGCTACAAAATATACAAAAATTAGCTGGGTGTGGTGGCACGTACCTATAGTCTCAGCTACTTGGGAGGTTTAGGTGGGAGGATTGCTTGAGCCCAGGAGGTAGGGCTGCAGTGAGCCTCACCTCCTGGGCTCAGGCAATCTTCCCTGAACTCCAGCCTGGGCAACAGAGTGAGACCCTGTATCAATAATAATAATCATAATACATTTATATAAGTTTAAAAGTAGATTTAAATTAAAAATATCAAAGGAATAACAGTACAGGTGGTGTATGCATATAGTATCCTGCATATGGTAGAAAATAAAGTTTGAGAAATTGCTGGTAATTTGCTTGAAAGCACAGGTTCTGAGTGTAACAGACCTGAAGTGTGAATCCCACTTTGGGCATATAGTCAGCACACAGTAAAATGGTTCTCTGGCCCTCCATGTGCAACTTCATCTTATGGCTGGACTTGGTGGCTCATACCTGTAATCCCAGCACTTTGGGAGGCTGAGGTGGGCAGATCGCCTGAGGTCAGGAGTTCAAGACCAGCCTGGCCAACATGGTGAAAAACCTAGCTCTACTAAAAATAAAAAAACGAGTCAGGAGTAGTGGCACATGCCTGTTGTCCCTGCTACTCTGTGGCTGAGCCAGAAGAATCACTTGAACCGGGAGGCTGAGGCTGCTAAGACCGCACCACTGCACTACAGCCTGGGCAACAGAGCGAGAATCCATTTCAAAAAAAAAAAAGAAAGAAAAAGAAACTTCATCTTACATCACGTAAAATGCATTCCATCTCACCCTACTTGGGCATAACTAATTGAATCTTCCTCTGCAAACTGATATGTGATTTTACACTAGGTGGCATAATAAAACCTGCATCCGCTTTTAAGCTGGACCCACCACTGCCACTTCCAAACTGCATGACCTTAGATGAATATTTGCCCCTCTCTGGGCCTGTTTCCTCCTTCTGCAATAAGGATAATGAGCCTTGTCACTCACTCAAAGTCCTGTTCTTAGACCACTAGCATCGGTATTGCTGGGAGTTTGCTACAAATGCAGACTCTGCTCCCTGACTCAAACAGAATCTGCATTTTAATAAGATCCCCAGGTAATTCACATACACACTGAGGTTTAAGAAGTCATGATGTAATCAGCAAATGCCGGGTGTGGCATTCCTATAGTCCCAGCACTTTGGGAGGCCGAGACGGGAGGTTCGCTTGAGGCCAAGAGTTCGATACCAACCTGGGCAACATAGCCAGACTCTGTCTCTACAAAAAATACAAAAATAAGAGAAGGCAGTCAGCGAAGCACATGACAGTTGTTCAATCACCAGTCAAATAACACCTGTTTCCCCCTCCCTAAAATGGAGAAAGTAACAGTATCCATCTCAAAGGGCTGTTGTGATGATTAAATGAACTAACAAAGCACAGCACTTAAACCAGCGCCTAGGGCCGGGCGCCCCCAGCACTTTGGGAGGCCGAGGTGGGTGGATCACGAGGTCAAGAGTTCGAGACCATCCTGGTCAACATGGTGAAACCCCGTCTCTACTAAAAATACAAAACATTAGCTGGGCATGGTGGCGCGTGCCTGTAATCCCAGCTACTCAGGAGGCTGAGGCAGGAGAATTGCCTGAACCCAGGAGGCGGAGGTTGCGGTGAGCCGAGATCGCGCCATTGCACTCCAGCCTGGGCAACAAGAGCGAAACTCCGTCTCAAAAAGAAAAACAAAAACAAAAAAACCAGCGCCTAGCACACAGTAGTGTTCATAAACGCTTGCTGGATATCAATCGCTAACTGTTCAGTTGCTAAAGTTCTTTGCCTGCCTTCTTCTGCCGACAGAGGCCGCACTTGCGGCGCCTTGGGCCTCCCAGGGACAAGGAGATCCGTAGCTGAGCGCCCTAGCTGAGCCCGCCCGGGCTTCTCAGTTTTCCAGGCATGGAGCGCCGAGTCGGGAGACCTGGGGCGCCCCCACGCCCGCCCGGGAGCCCCGAGCCCACACTCACGCTCTCCAGCACGTCATAGTTGGCCTTGATCTGCGCCTCGATCTCCTCCTTGCGCCGCATCAGCTCCTGGACGTCGCTGACAGTCACGCCGCCGGCCTGCGAGGAGCAGCCGCCCTGCCTCGCTTCCTCGTCAGACATCGTGAACCGCGGGCAGCGATTCCAGACACCCGGCTGCCGGGCTACGGACGACGCCCCAGGAGACCGTGACTACGGCTCCGCCCGTGGGCCAAACCACCTTAGCTGTCCGTGAGCGCGAAGAGGCAAAGGGCGGGAGTTGTGAGGCGGGGCTTGGGGCGGAGCTGGGTCACCGGAAGCCGCACCCTGCCGGAACACGTGCGCCTATGGTGACCCGGCAGGAGTAGCGTCGGGCGAAATGGATTCTCCACGCAGGTGCGCACCTGCGGTAGGGGATGATCTCGCCCCGGCTGACTCATTTTCTTTCCTCATTCGTGCAACAGACATTTATTGAGCGCCTACTGTATGGATGGATACTGTATGCCAGAGAACCTCTGCGTGGCGCTCTAATTCAGTTCTTCACATCCACAGCCCTGGAGGATTTACAAAATACGTTCGGGCTCCTTATACCTCACTTTACAGATCCGATATGCCTGAGTACACATCCCGGTTCTTGCCACTTAACGGCAATCTGTGTGACCCTAGGTCACTACTTTACCTCTGAGCCTCAGTTTCCTCATCTGTAAAATGGGGCAGTAATTGATAGCAGTCTATCTCATAGAGCTGTCCTTCTGCTAACGAATATTCAAGGACTGTTTCCTATGAGCTATACATTGTTGAAGGTGCTGGATGTTCCTGTTAAGACCTCTATAAATTGTAGTGATAATAATAACGGCAATAGTGTTTATTTATTGATACTTATAATGTATCAGATGCTGTTCTAAGTGCCTTACATCTATTAATTCAACAACCTCATGAAACTAGATTATTAGTCCCCAATTTGACAGCTGAGAAAACATCTCAATAATCAATTTTCCCAGCTAGCAAAATGTGAGGCCAAAATTCCAACCCAGTTTAACTAAACAATCAAGCTTGATATCTGACCACGTGTCTCTAATATTCTGTCGTGAAAAGGGCTTAATGGTCATCTGTGTAGTATCCAAACATGTTTTCCCTGAATGTGATCATTGGAAAACTGACAAATCCAAAAGAAGAGACGTATGTAAAAACAACTGGCCTGGAAACTTCAAAAAAAAGTCAATGTTGTGAAATACACATAGGGAATGAGGGTTGGAGGACAGAGAAAGGAGGCGGATATGCAATTGCCTAAATTTAGGAAGACTAAAGAGATGTATCAACTAAATGCAATGGGCCAGGTGCGGTGGCTCATGCCTGTAATCCCAACATTTTGGGAGGCCAAAGTAGGCAAATCACTTGAAGTCAGGAGTTCAAGACCAGCCTGGCAACATGGTGAAACCCTGTCTCTACCAAAAATATAAAAAATTAGCCGGTGTGGTGGCACATGCCTGTAATCACAGGTACTCAGGAGGCTGAGAAGGTCTCAAAACCCGGCCTCAAATGATCCACCTGGCTCAGCCTCCCAAAGTGCTGGGATTACAGGAGTGAGCCACCACGCCTGTCAAAAATAAACTAACATTTCTAACATTGTCAAAAGAGAGAGAGAGATACAGGTGTATGGCTCATGCCTGTAGTCCCATTACTCTGGGAGATACAAGGCAGGAGGATCCCTTGAATCCAGGAGTTTGAGACCAGCCTGGGCAACATAGCAAAACCTCTGTCTCTACAAACAAGCAAACAAAAAAATTAATTATTGAAGGACCAGGCATGGTGTTTCACCCCTGTAATCCCAGCACTTTGGGAGGGCGAGGTGGGTGGATCACTTGAGGTCAGGAGTGCAAGACCAGCCTAGGCAACATGGTGAAACACTGTCTCTACTAAAAATGCAAAAATTAGCAAGGCACAACGCCACACACCTGTAATCCCAGCTACCTGGGAGGCTGAGGCAGGAGAATCACTTGAACCTGGGAGGCTGTACAGTGAGCTGACATCATGTCCTGCACTCCAGCCTGAGCAATAGAACAAGACTCCGACTCAAAAAAAAAAAAAAAATTCAATTAATTAATTAAAGAAAAAGAAAAAGAAAGGAACAGAAAAACACTGACTAAATGCAATACACAATCCTTACTTGAATTATTTAATGAGAAACAGCAGCTTTAAAAGACTTATTGGGCCAATTGGTGAAACCTAATTATGAACTTTATATTAAATGATAGTATATCTGTGTTAAATTTTCTCAGTCAGATAATGGTGTTGCAATTATATGAGAGAATCTCTTTTCTCTTTATTGAAAGGAGATAAATGCTCAAATATTTAGATGTGTAATGTCATGATTTCTGCTACTAACTTGCAGGTGGTTCAAAGGGAGAAAGAGGCAAATGTAACAATTAGCAAATCCACATGGAAAGTATATGCATGTTCAAGGAAACTGTTCTGCAGGTGGCTCATGCCTAGATTTCTAGCACTTTGGGAGGCCAAGGCAGGCAGATCACCGTCTCGGCAACAGAGCAAGACTCTCTCAGCTACTTGGGAGGCTGAGGTACGAGAATTGCTTGAACCCGGGAGACGGAGGTTACAGCAAGCCAAGATCCGGCTACTACACTCCACCCTGGGCAACAGGGCAAGACTCCATCTCAAAAAAAAAAAATTTTAACTTAGTTGCTGAATCAGTTCAGGGGCCCATCACAAAACAGCTGGTCCTCTCAGAAGGATATTTGTGGGGCATTTACTTGAAGGGGCAATTTACAAAGTCGTGGGAGCAGATAAGGATAATGAAGGCACCTGGGGCTGGTGAGCATGGGGCCTCTTACCCACCCCTTAAGCCTAAAGGAGCAAGAGAAGGGAGGGTTTGGGAACCTAGAGAGAGTGGTAGCCACACAACAGGAGTGTGGCTTTCAGTGCAGGACACAGCTGCTGCTCAAACAACATCTGGCAGGGAGGGAGCCCAGGAAGAGACACCCCTACTAGTCGTTCCTCTCCTCTCCTGCCAGAGTCTCAGGTTGGCTGCAGGTGATAAGGCTTGAGGCACAGAGGAGGGCAGGGAGGGAAGGGATTTGAGGGAGCTAATGGAGTACCCAGCACAGTTGCCAATATTTAAGCATTTGGAAAAGTAAGATGCAGAGAGCCACATAAGAAATCATCCTATTTTTATACAATAACGTCAACTCCCCCATAGAATGGAAAAAGGTAAGCAGTTATACCTGTGAGATTGTTAATATTTAGTACCTGGGCAGTTTGGGGCAGAGCAGAAAGTAATTTTTAAAAATAAGATAATGGATTGGGCGTGGTGGCTCACACCTGTAATCCCAACACTGGGAGGTCAAGGTCGGTACATCACCTGAGGTCAGGAGTTCGAGACCATCCTGGCCAACACGGTGAAACGCTGTCTCCATTAAAAATACAAAATGGGCCGGCCGCGGTGGCTCAAGCCTGTAATCCCAGCACTTTGGGAGGCCGAGGCGGGTGGATCACGAGGTCAAGAGATCGAGACCATCTTGGTCAACATGGTGAAACCCCGTCTCTACTAAAAATACAAAAAATTAGCTGGGCATGGTGGTGCGTGCCTGTAATCCCAGCTACTCAGGAGGCTGAGGCAGGAGAATTGCCTGAACCGAGGAGGCGGAGGTTGCGGTGAGCCGAGATCGCGCCATTGCACTCCAGCCTGGGTAACAAGAGCGAAACTCCGTCTCAAAAAAAAAAAAAAATACAAAATGTGGCTGGGCATGGTGGCTCACACCTGTAATCCCAGTACTTTGGGAGGCCGAGGTGGGCAGATCACAAGGTCAGGAGATCAAGACCATCCTGGCCAACAGAGTGAAACCCCGTCTCTAATATAATACAAAAAAAAAAAATTTGCTGGGTGTGGTAGCATGCACCTGTAGTCCCAGCTACTCAGGAGGCTGAGGCAGGGGAATCACTTGAACACGGAAGGCAGAGGTGGCAGTGAGCCGAGATCGCACCACTGTACTCCAGACTGGTGACCGAGCAAGACTCTGTCTCATAAATAAATAAATAAAATAAAAATACAGCCGGGCGCGGTGGCTCAAGCCTGTAATCCCAGCACTTTGGGAGGCCGAGGCGGGTGGATCACGAGGTCGAGAGATCGAGACCAACCTGGTCAACATGGTGAAACCCCATCTCTACTAAAAATACAAAAAATTAGCTGGGCATGGTGGTGCGTGCCTATAATCCCAGCTACTCAGGAGGCTGAGGCAGGAGAATTGCCTGAACCCAGGAGGCGGAGGTTGCGGTGAGCCGAGATCGCGCCATTGCACTCCAGCCTGGGTAACAAGAGCGAAACTCCACCTCAAAAAAAAAATAAATAAATAAATAAATAAAAATAAAAATACAAAAAATCAGCTAGGCGTGGTGGCACACGCTTGTAGCCCCAGCTACTTGAGAGACTGAGGCAGGGGGACTGCTAGAGCCTGGGAGGCAGTGGTTGTAGTGAACTGAGATCACGCCACTGCACTCTAGCTTGGGTGACAGATTGAGACCCTGTCTTCAAAAGAATAGTAATAATATAAGATACTGCCTGGCATGGTGGCCCTCTTATTTGTAAAAATCTGGAGGGGCTCTGGCAGCAGTAAGGCATACCAGAAAAGATGAAAAACTAGGATTTGGGGTAAGGAGAGGTGAACCACAACTCTACCTACTAGTATGAGCCAGTTAGCGTCTCTGAGTCACAGTTTCTTCAAGTGTACAATGGGTAGAATAATAACTACCTCACAGGGTGGTTGTGTTGCATGAAAACAATGGACACATAGTCACTACTATCCCTGTAGGTAACGAAGACTCATAGCAGCTCTTCCTTTTTTTTCAAGACAGAGTCTTCCTCTGTCACCCAGGTTGGAGTGCAGTGGCACGATCTTGGCTCACTGCAACCTCCATCTCCCAGTTTCAAGCAATTCTCCTGCCTCAGCCTCCTGAGTAGCTGAGTTTACAGGCGTGTGCCACCATGCCCAACTAATTTTTGTATTTTTAGTAGAGACGGGGTTTCACCATGTTGGTCAGGCTGGTCTCGAACTCCTGACCTCATGATCTACCAGCCTCAGCCTCCCAAAGTGGTAGGATTACAGGCGTGAGCCACTGTACCCGGCCTCAGCTCTTCCTGATACTCAGAAATGGGGAAAGGGAGTTCAGAGAGGTTACGCCATGTATCGAAGGCAATTCAGCAAATCAGAGGCCAAAGCAAACTCCCCGTTGTCCTTGCCAAGAATGAAAGTCAGTGCTCCAAACCGAAGGGTGGGAGACGTTCGCAAACATGGGGACTTTGGATGGTGAGGACGCAGGTTCAGCCTGAAAAGGATCAATGGCTGGGCTTGAGTAACTTCACCCTCCGCCTACGCAAGTGATGAGCAACTGACGTAATGGTAGTTTAGCCTGAGAGGAAAGAACAGCCCTTTGATGTGACCTGGGCCTTGATGCTGTATGAGCTGTCCAGCCTCCCTCGCTGCTGTTTTCCTCACCCATTCGCCGATCATCAGGCCTCACACACCTAAACCTCAGGCAACCAAAGCAGGGGAGCAGCTCCTGTTCACTCAGGACAGCCCATGATCAATTCTCCAAGAAGGTTGTGGGCTAGTTTTTACTTATTTATTTATTTTGAGACAGTCTCGCACTATTGCCCAGGCTGCAGTGCGGTGGCCAATCTCCACTCACTGCAGCTTCTGCCTTTTGGGTTCCGGCAATTCTCCTGCCTCAGCCTCCCGAGTAGCTGGGATTACAGGCATGCACCACCACGCTCAGCTAATTTTTGCATTTTTAGTAGATCATCATGTTGGCCAGGCTGGTCTTGAACCCCTGACTTCAGGTGATCTGCCCGTCTCGGCCTCCCAAAGTGCTGGGATTACAGGCATGAGTCACCATGCCCAGCCATGGGGCCAGTTTTTAAATGCCAACATTATATAAGATTGAATTATATTTTAAAATGTATTTAAAGCTGGGCATGGTGGTTCATGCCTGTAATCCCAGCACCTTGGGAGGCAGGCAGATCATAAGATCAGGAGTTTGAAACCAGCCCAACCAACATGGTGAAACCCCATCTTTACTAAAAATTCAAAAATATAAAAATTAGCTGGGCATGGTGGCGCACACCTGTAATCCCAGCTACTCAGGAGGGTGAGGCAGGAGAATTGCTTGAACCTGGGAGGCAGAGGTTGCAGTGAGCCAAGATCATGCCACTGCACTCCAGCCTAGGGAACAGAGCAAGACTCTGTCTAAAAAAAAAAGAAAGAAAGAAAAAAAAAGAAAGAAAACAAAACAAAAAGCAAGAAAGAAATATAAACTTACAATTAAATAAGATGTAATAAAACAAAGATATTAAATGCTCAAATCTCAGCACTTCCTAATCTTTTCAGGGTCTCACTCTGTCACACAGGCTGGAGTGCAATAACATGATCTCAGCTCACTGCAACCTCTGCCTCCCAGGTTCAAGCAGTTCTCCTGCTTCAGCCTCCTGAGTAGCTGGGATTACAGGTGCCACAACCACGACTGGCTAATTTTTTTGTATTTTTAGTAGAGATGGAGTTTTGCCATTTTAACCAGGCTGTTCTCAAACTCCTGACCTCAGGTGATCCGCCCACCTCAGCCTCCCCAAGTACTGAATTACAGGTGTGAGCCACCACACCCGGTCTCAACTTCCTAATCATTTTTACTAAGTTTTAGTATCACCAATGCTTTTTTTTTTTTTTTTTTTTTGAGACGGAGTTTCGCTCTTGTTACCCAGGCTGGAGTGCAATGGCGCGATCTCGGCTCACCGCAACCTCCGCCTCCTGGGTTCAGGCAATTCTCCTGCCTCAGCCTCCTGAGTAGCTGGGATTACAGGCACGCGCCACCATGCCCAGCTAATTTTTTTTGTATTTTTAGTAGAGACGGGGTTTCACCATGTTGACCAAGATGGTCTCGATCTCTTGACCTTGTGATCCACCCGCCTCGGCCTCCCAAAGTGCTGGGATTACAGGCTTGAGCCACCGCGCCCGGCCAATGCTTTTTTTTTCTTTTCTTTTTGAGACAGGGTTTTGCTTTGTTGCCCAGGCTGGTCTTGAACTCCAGGAATCAGCCTCCTAAAATGTTGGGATTATAGGTGTGAGCCAATGCACCCAGCCTCCCCTGTGCTTTTGAGGTTATTTACATCTGTTTGTATCTGTTTTGGTATGTACTGTACCTAGCTCAACCTCAAGTTCAATGACTTCATGTTGATACTCAAAATTGACCATACTGGCCAGGTGCAGTGGCTCACGCCCATAATCCCAACACTTTGGGATGCCAAAATGGGCAGTTCACTTGAGCCCAAGAGTTCACCACCAGCTTGAGCAACATGGTGAAACCCTGTCTCTATTAAAAAAATTCAAAAATTAGCCAGGCTTGATGGCACATACCTATAGTCCCAGCTACTCAGGAGCCTGAGACAGGAGGACTGCTTGAACCTGGCAGGTGGAGGCTGCAGTGACCTGAGACTGAGCCACTGCACTCCAGCCTAGGTGACAGAGTGAGACCATGTCTCAAAAAACAAAAAAGAAGAAAGAAAAAGTCCAGGCACGGTGGCTCACGCCTGTAATCCCAGCACTTTGGGAGGCCAAGGTGGGTGGATCTCCTGAGGTCAGGAGTTCAAGACAAGCCTGGTCATCATGGTGAAACCTCATCTTAAAAAAAAAAAAAAAAAAAAAAAGAAGAGGAAGAAGAAGAAAAGAAATTGACCATACAGAGTATCTGCACCACAGAATTCAGGAAGTGCTATAAACCAAGGTTCAACTTACTGTTTTGTGGATCATTTAGGGAGGGATGGGAAAACCATGGCCCTTCGTCTAAATCTGGACCACTGTCTGTTTTTTCCCTCACTGACCCTTTTTTAAAAAAAAAAAAATCAGGGCCGGGCGCGGTGGCTCAAGCCTGTAATCCCAGCACTTTGGGAGGCCGAGGCGGGTGGATCACGAGGTCAAGAGATCGAGACCATCCTGGTCAACATGGTGAAACCCCGTCTCTACTAAAAATACTAAAAATTAGCTGGGCATGGTGGTGCGTGCCTGTAATCCCAGCTACTCAGGAGGCTGAGGCAGGAGAATTGCCTGAACCCAGGAGGCAGAGGTTGCGGTGAGCCGAGATCGCGCCATTGCACTCCAGCCTGGGCAACAAGAGCGAAAACTCCGTCTAAAAAAAAAAAAAAATCAGTCTCCATAGAGACTGTCAAAAATTGCCAGTTCCGACTGTATTGCAAGTCGTCACAGCGGGGTACTGGGAAAAGTTTTTTCAATTAGCAATAATAGCACCTTGGATAACCTCATTGGCTACAACACTGCCACTGCGCAAAGCTGACTCTTTTTTTTTTCTTTAATTTCTTTTCTTAAGGCATGTGAAGATGAAACACTGACTTTTTGTAAATACATTTTTATTGGCACCTAGCCACACTCATTTGTCCACCTGTTGTCTATGTCTGTTTGCAGGCTACAGGAGTTTCAGCAGAGGCCTCATACCCCACAAAGCCAGAAATATTTACCATATGGCTTTTTATAGAAAATGTTTGCCGCACCTTGTTTTAGACTTAAGAAAGTGACAAAGAGAGTTCAGATGTCTCCCAAATAGGTGTTTCACACACACATGTCTCCCACATGGATGTTAAATGCCTTAAAATCTTGGAAGCAGGAACTGTTTTTGTTTTGAGACGGAGTTTCACTCTTGATGCCTAGGCTGGAGTGCAATGGCACAATCTCAGTTCACTGCCTCCCAGGTTCAAGGGATTCTCCTGCCTCAGCCTCCCGAGTAGCTGGGATTACAGGCACCCACCACCGCCACGCCCTCCTAATTTTTGCATTTTTAGTAGAGATGGGGTTTCACCATGTTGGCCAGGCTGGTCTCAAACTCCTGACCTCAGGTGATCCGCCCGCCTTGGCCTCCCAAAGTGCTGAAATTACAGGTGTGAGCCACCGAGCCTGGCCTAGGAACTGGTTTTATGTTTGGATGATCACAAACATAGCAATACAAATGTGGTCTGGACCTGAGTCCCATTTAAGCATTTTCTAGCCGCAAAGAACAAGTTATCTGGGCAAGTCTTCCTCTTCTTTAATCTCAAGTTTCTCATCTGTAAAACGAGAGGAAAACAATAGAAAGCTGAGGAGATAACGGGCACAGTTCTTAGCCGTGGCATACTAAGGGGTGCGCTGCCACCATCACCTCTTTTCCCTACCTCCATCAGGTACAAGTAATAAGGGAGTTGTCATGGGTTGGTTTCTCTAGGAACAGGCTGAGACAGAGCTTGGGGCGCAAGATTTTGTTGTTGTTGTTTGTTCGAAACAAGGTCTTGCTCTGTCACCCAGGCTGGAGTGCAATGGCACAATCATAGCTCACTGCAGCCTCAAACTCCCGGGCAGAAGTGATCCTCTGCCTCGGCCTCCCAAAGCACTGGGATTACAGGTGCGAGCCACCATGCCTGGCCATTTTAAGGATCCATATCAGTGAAAGGAAGCTGGGGAGGCTGGGCTGGGGAGACGGGGAAGTCAGTGGTGGAGATTCCACAAGGCCTTGGCCAGCCCTACTGAGTCCCTGGAGACAGAGTCACTAGTCAGAGTCACCCCCATTGGGCTGAAATGGACCAGCCTCTCTGCTCCCTCGCTCAAACACAAAATGTGGGCTGCCCTGGGAAGGCTGTGGCCAAGGCTCCAGGTGAGGCAGATCCCACAGGAGGTGACAGCCGACCAGTCTCCCTACAGCTGCGCAGTGAGGCCTTCCTTGAAGGGGTATGGACAGTGGAATCTACCACAGGGATGCATTGTTTGCAGAGACTTTTCAAATAATAATAAAAACTGCTAAAAGTCTGTCAACTTGGCCGGGCGTGGTGGCTCAAGCCTGTAATCCCAGCACTTTGGGAGGCCGAGGCGGGTGGATCACGAGGTCGAGAGATCGAGACCATCCTGGTCAACATGGTGAAACCCCGTCTCTACTAAAAATACAAAAAATTAGCTGGGCATGGTGGTGCGTGCCTGTAATCCCAGCTACTCAGGAGACTGAGGCAGGAGAATTGCCTGAACCCGGGAGGTGGAGGTTGCGGTGAGCCGAGATCGCGCCATTGCACTCCAGCCTGGGCAACAAGAGCGAAACTCCGTCTCAAAAAAAAAAAAAAAAAAAAAAAGTCTGACAACTTTATTTCATGTATGCCAGCAAATTTAAACAAAGGATCAAGTACTCCCTCCTTGTGGAACAGACAGCTGCCATGGCCCCCTACCCTGGTGCCTGATAGTGAATACATGCTCACAGATGGTGGGGTGGTGGTGGTATTGTTTTTCTGTTTGTGTTTGTTGGTACCAGTTGCAAATGCCAGAAGCCCAACTCAAACTAGCTTAAGCAAAAGGAGAAGGTTTGGCTCATCCAGGAGCCTGCCTAGAACAACTTGCTCAGACATCAGCAATCAGCCTGTCTTCTCTCAGCTCTGGTTTCTCTGTTCTGGCTTTATACACAGGCATGTCTTCCTTCAACAGACTCAGGGCTGGACCCCGAAGGACCATTGGATCAGCTCAGCCAACTCAGAGCTCACAGTGAGTCTCTTTCTCAAGCAGAAATCCCAGAGCAAATCCACATGGCCGGTTCTAGCCAGGAGCCCAGCCCTCAGCCAACACAGAGATTCTCACTGGTCAGTCCTGGCTCCCACGCCCCACCCAAACCACATGGACAGAGCGGGGAAAGGATGGAGAAGGGAGATGCTGTCATGAGAACAGGCGTGGATACTAGAGAGGCAAGACATTTTAGGCCTGGCGCAGTGGCTCACGCCTGGAATCCCAACACTTTGGGAGGCCCAGGCAGTTGGATCACTTGATGAGGTCAGTAGTTTGAGACCATACTGGCCAACATGGTGAAACCCCATCTCCACTAAAAGTACAAAAGAAATTAGCTGGGTGTGGTGATGGGCGCCAGTCAGTCCCAGCTACTCGGGAAGCTGAGGCAGGAGAATCACTTGAACCCTGGAGGCAGAGGTTGCAGGGAGCTGAGATTGCACCATTGCACCCCAGCCTGGACAACAGAGTGAGACTCTCAAAAAAAAAAAAAAAAGAGAAAAGAAAAGAAATCAAACCTCCAGGATACTCCTCACTGACCCTGGTGCCAGGCACGAAGGACATTCTATGGTCCACACCAGATCAAGTGCTCCCTGGCTTGCACAGTTAGGACACTGAGACTCAGAGGGTGCCAGCAGTGGCACAGTCTTCAGAGCCCACCGGTCCTATGTCCTGTGCCATCAACTCTCTGGACCCTCCCAGCCGTCACTGGTGCCTGCTGATACAGCTGCCTGTCACCTTAAAGCTCAGACACATGGGCTCTGTACCTCAAGAGATAAAGACCAGCTCCACCTAAGAGGCCCTGCCCAGGAGCACTAGCCCTGATAACAAGACCAGCTGGGCACCCTGGCCAGCCCTCACCTGCTCTGGTCCCAGCTGCACTTGCTTGGGAGAGTGGTGGGCCTGGCAGGGGAGGGGTGAGGCTCTGTCCATGGACTTCTGTCTCTGAATCTTCACTATCTCTGTTTGGGAGTCGCTAGTCGTAAATTCCAGGAAGCAGAGCACAGGGCTATTTGGCTGCTTTTAGATGTGTTTTGTTGTTGTTGTTTTTTTAATTGAGACAAGGTCTTACTCTGCCACCCAGGCTGGAGTGCAGCGGCATCATCACAGCTCACTGTAGCCTCAGCCTCCTGGGCTCAACCAATTCACCCACCTCAGCTTCCTGAGCAGCTGGGACTACAGGTGTGCGCCACCACACCTGGCTGATTTTGGGGTTTTTATATTTTTGTAGAGATGGGATTTTGCCATGTTGCCCAGGCTCGTGTGGAATTCCTAGGCTCAGGTGATCTGCCCGCCTCGCCTCCCAAGTGCTTGGATTACAGGCATGAGCCACTGCACCCAGCCTAGATCCAATTTTTAAATGTAACGAAAACTTATTGGTTTATCTTTCATCTTTTAAATCTTTTATTTAAGCTTCAAACCTAATAGAGAATCACAAGTAGGCTACTGGGCAATGCGGGTCCAAGCATAGCAGCTCTGGGCAGCTGGGTTTCCAGCCCAGCGTTCTTCCCCATACTCACCTGGAGCCGAGCAGGCTTTAATGTCCTCATAATGTTGTATAAAACCTTCAATAGCTCCCTATTGTCTCAAAGATCAAATCTAAACCCCCAACAATAAGACCACCCATCCTTGCCTTCTTTTTTTTTTTTTTTTGAGACTGAGTCTCACTCTGTCACCCAGGCTGGAGTGCAGTGGTGTGATCTTGGCTCACTGCAACCTCCGCCTCCCGGTTCAATCGATTCTCCCGCCTCAGCCTCCCTAGCAGCTGGGATTACAGGTGTGCACCACCACGCCCGGCTAATGAATCTCCATCTTCTAATCTATGAAATGGGGATGATGAGAGCACCTACCTAACAGGGTTGCCGTGGATTTAATGAGTAAAGGACAGAGTGTGAAATGTGCTTAGTACAGTGCCTGGCACATAAAGCGACCAGAAAATGGAAGTTTAGTTTGTGTGAAGATCACTTTTAATTATTTGGAAAAAGTGTGCTGCCTCCAGAGGTAACTGCCTGGTGGATAACGTTCCTTCTGCAGAAGATTCTTCCTTTTAAGTTAAATAATAATAATAATAATAATAATCTTGCGAAGGCCCGCGATGTGATTTCTGCCCAGTGCTCTGAATGTCAAAGTGAAGAAATTCAATGAAGTGCGGGTAAACGGCGGGAGTAACTATGACTCTCTTAAGATAGCCAAATGCCTCGTCATCTAATTAGTGACGCGCATGAATGGATGAACGAGATTCCCACTGTCCCTACCTACTATCCAGCGAAACCACAGCCAAGGGAACGGGCTTGGCGGAATCAGCGGGGAAAGAAGACCCTGTTGAGCTTGATTCTGGTCTGGCACGGTGAAGAGACATCAGAGGTGTAGAATAAGTGGGAGGCCCGTGGCGCCCCACCCCCCCAACCGTCCCTGCGAGGGGGCGGGGCGGGGTCTACCGGCCTTGCACTCCACAGCTTCTGCACGGCAAAAGAAACAGTGGTTAGAGTGAATCGGCAACCAACAGAATGTGAAAAAATTTTTGCAGTCTACCCATCTGACAAGGGGCTGATATCCAGAATTTACAAATAACTAAAATAGATCTACAAGAAAAAAAACAAACAAGCCCATTCAGCAGTGGGCAAAGGATATGAACAGACACTTTACAAAAGAAGACATACAGGAGGCCAACAAACATATGAAAAAATGCTCATCATCACTGGTCATTAGAGAAATGCAAATCAAAACTACATTGAGATACCATCTCACGCCAGTTAGAATGGCGATCATTAAAAAATCTGAAGACAACAGATGCTGGAGAGGATGTGGAGAAATAGGAACACTTTTACACTGTTGGTGGGAGTGTAAATTAGTTCAACCATTGTGGAAGACAGTGTGGCGATTCCTCAATGATCTAAAAATAGAAATCCCATTTGACCCAGCAATCCCATTACTGGGTATATATCCAAAGGATTAAAAATCATTCTACTACAAGGACACATGCACACGAATATTCACTGCAGCACTGTTTACAATAGCAAAGACCTGGAACCAACCCAAATGCCCATTGATGATAGACTGGACAGGGAAACTGTGGTACATATACACCATGGAATATTACGCAGCCATCAAAAACAATGAGTTCGTGTCCTTTGTAGGGACATGGATTAACCTGGAGACCATCATTCTCAGCAAACTGACACAAGAGCAGAAAATCAAACACCGCATGTTCTCACTCATAGGCAGGTGTTGAACCATGAGAACACATGGACACAGGGAGGGGAGCACTACACACTGGGGTCCGTTGGGGGGAAATGGGGGAGAGACGGGGGGTGGGGAGGTGGGGAGAGATAGCATGGGGAGAAATGACAGATATAGGTGAGGGGAAAGAAGGCAGCAAATCACACTGCCATGTGTGTACCTATGCAACAATCTTGCATGTTCTTCACATGTACCCCAAAACCTAAAATGCAATAAAAAAAGAAAAATCAGTTTAGGCTGGGTGTGGTGGCTCATGCCTATAAATCCTAGCACTGTGGGAGGTTGAGGCAGGAGGATTGCCGAGCTCAGGATTGATCAGCCTAGGCAACATAGGAAGACCACCATCTCTCCAAAAAAAAAAAAAAAAAAAAAAAAAAAATCAACTAACTTCTTAGGACACCAAAGCACAGGCGCCTAAGGAACAGATGTATACATTGGACTTCACTAAAATTAAAAGCTGTTGCACTACAAATAATGCAATTAAGAAAATGAAGGCCAAGCGTAGTGGCTCACACCTGTAATTCCAGCACTTTGGGAGGTCAAGATGGATCACTTCAGGTCAAGGGTTCGAGACCAGCCTGGACAACATGGTGAAACCCTGTGTCTACTATAAATACAAAAATTAGCTGTGTGTTGTGGCGTATGCCTGTAATCCCAACTACTTGGGAGGCCGAGGCAGGAGAATAGCTTGAACCCAGGAGGAGGAGATTGCAGTGAGCCAAGATCATGCCACTGCACACACACACAAAAGTAAAACACAATGTACAAAACAGGCAAAAAAAAAAGTACTTGCAAATATATATTTGATAAGGGACTTGTATCCAGAATATATTAAGAACTCTCTCCACAGCAGTGGCTCATGACTGTAATCTCAGCACCTTGGCAGGAGGATACCCTGAGCCCAGGACTTCAAAACAAGCCTGGGCAACATAGTGAGACCCCATAGCTACCAATTTTTTTTTTTTTTTTTTTTTTTTGAGACAGAGTTTCACTCTTGTCACCCAGGCTGGAGTACAATGGCACAATCTCAGCTCACTGCAACCTCCGCCTCCTGGATTCAAGTGATTCTCCTGCCTCAGCCTCCTAAGTAGCTGGGATTATAGGCATATGCCACCACACCCAGCCCAAATTGTTTTTTTTTAATTGGCTGGGCACGTCTGTAGTCCCAACTATTTGGGAGGCTGAACTGGGAGGATCGCTGGAGCCAGGGAGGTTGAGGCTGCAGCGAACTATGATCATCCCACTGCACTTGCACTCCAGTCTGGGTGACAGGGCAAGAGGCTGCCTCAGAAGTAAGAAAACAGGCCAGGCGCAGTGGCTCATGCCTGTAATCCCAGTACTTTTGGAGGCTGAGGCGGGTGGATCATTTGAGGTCAGGAGTTCTAGACCAGCCTGACCAACACGGAGAAACTCCATCTCTACTAAAGATACAAAATTAGCCAGGCGTGGTAGCACATGCCTGTAATCCCAGCTACTTGGGAGGCTGAGGCAGGAGAATTGCTCGAACCTGGGAGTCGGAGGTTGCGGTGACCAGAGATTGTGCCATCGCACTCCAGCCTAGGCAACAAGAGCAAAACTGTCTCAAAAAAAAAGAAAAAAACAAACAGAACTCTTAAACAACTCAATAATAATAAAAAATAGGCAAAGGGGCCGGGCACAGTGGCTCATGCTTGTAATCCCAGCACTTTGAGAGGCCACAGTGGGAAAACTGATTGAGTCCAGAAGTTCAAGACCAGCCTGGGAAACAGGGCGAAATCCTGTCTCTACCAAAAATATAAAAATTAGCTGGGCATAGTGGTTCATACATTTAATACCATCTACTCAGGAGGCTGAGGTGGGAGGATTGCTTGAGCCTAGGAGGTTGAGGCTGTAGTGAGTGGAGATCATGCCACTGTACTCCAGCCTGGGGAACAGAACAAGACCCTGTCTCAAATAAAATTAAAATAAATAAAATAATTTATAGGCCGGGCGCGGTGGCTCAAGCCTGTAATCCCAGCACTTTGGGAGGCCGAGGCGGGTGGATCACGAGGTTGAGAGTTCGAGACCATCCTGGTCGACATGGTGAAACCCCGTCTCTACTAAAATACAAAAAATTAGCTGGGCATGGTGGCTTGTGCCTGTAATCCCAGCTACTCAGGAGGCTGAGGCAGGAGAATTGCCTGAACCCAGGAGGCGGAGGTTGCGGTGAGCCGAGATCGCGCCATTGCACTCCAGCCTGGGTAACAAGAGCGAAACTCCGTCTCAAAAAAAAAAAAAATAAAAATAATAATAATAATAATTTGTTTTAGGGAAATACAACATCTATCCTGCAAGTACACAAATCGTACACATATCCCAGTGATTTTTCATAAAGTGACATGTGTAATGAGCACCAGATTGAGAATGTTTCCAGCCCCCAGAAGCCTTCACGGTGATCCTCTCAGTCACTGTCCACTGGGAGGAATTTAGGAAATAAGAATCGTTTCCTCCCTGCTTCCACCCACCTTCCTCTTAGAGTTCACACCCTTTTGGGATTTTCTAATTGTGTCTTCTAGACTTACCTGTCCACTGATGGTTTTTTTTGTTTTTTGTTTTTTTTTTTTTTGAGACGGAGTTTCGCCCTTGTTACCCAGGCTGGAGTGCAATGGCGCGATCTCGGCTCACCGCAACCTCCGCCTCCTGGGTTCAGGCAATTCTCTTGCCTCAGCCTCCTGAGTAGCTGGATTACAGGCACGCGCCACCATGCCCAGCTAATTTTTTGCACTTTTAGTAGAGACGGGGTTTCACCATGTTGACCAGGATGGTCTCGATCTCTCGACCTTGTGATCCACCCACCTCGGCCTCCCAAAGTGCTGGGATTACAGGCTTGAGCCACCGCGCCCGGCGCCCACTGATGTTTTATTATGAAGGACAATGACTATGTTTCCGAAGGCGTCATCTTTAGAGAGCATGGCATAACTCCCTGCAAGATGAGGAAGTAATTTCCCAGCTTCTGTTCTCTAATCCTTCACATTTGCATTCTGTCTCGTAACCCAGACTCAATCTTCCTTATTTGTCAATAGGCTGATTACAGAAAGCAAATAAGCAGTGTTGTTTGTTTGTTTGGGTTTTCATTTTTTGAGAACCAGGGTCTCTCTGTGTCACCCAGGCTGGAGTGCAGTGAAGTGATCACTGCAGCCTTAACCACCTGGGCTCAACTGATCCTCTTGCCTCAGCCTCTCAAAGCACTGAGATTACAGGCATGAGCCACCGTGCCTGGCCAATGAGCAGTATTAAACTCTGGCACAAGCATACGAGGAGACACTGCTCAGCAATAGAGAGAAACAAAGTTTGGGCGGAGCACTGTGGCTCACACCTATAATCTCAACATATGCAGAGGCCAAAGTGGGAGAATTTCTTGAGGCCAGGAGTTCAAGACCAGCCTGAGCAACATAGTGAAACCCTAACTCTGCAAACAAACATAAATTTAGCCAGTGAGGCTGGGTGTAGTGGCTGGCACCTGCAATCCCAGGCATCCCTCCCTCTGGAGGTGGATCACTGGAAGTCAGGAGTTTGACCAGCCTGGCCAGGCCAACATGGTGAAACCCTGTCTCTACTAAAAATACAAAAATTAGCCAGGCATGGTAGTGCGCATCTGTAATCCAACCTACTTGGGAGGCTGAGGCAGGAGAATCACTTGAACCCAGGAGGTGGAGGTTGCAGTGAGCCGAGATCACACCACTGCATTCCAGCCTGGGTGACAAGGTGAGACTTCGTCTCAAAAAACTAAAATAAAATGTAGCCAGTCATGTTGGTGTGTGCCTAGAGTCCCAGCTACTCAAGAGTGTGAGGCGGGAAGATCATTTGAGCCCAGGAGTTTGAGGCTGCAGTGATCACGCCACTGCATTCCAGCCTAGGTGACAGAATGAGTGAGACCCTGTGGGGAAAAAAAAGAAAGGAAAAGAGAAAAATAGAAAAGAAAAACAAAGTCTGGATGCAAGCACCAACATGGATGAATCTCAATTTTCTTTTCTTTTTTTTTTTTTTTTTTGAGACAGGGTCTCGCTCTGTCCTCCAGGCTGGAGTACAGCAGCACAGTCCCAGCCCCCTGCAGCCTCTGCCTCCTGGGTTCCAGCAATTCTCATGTCTCAGCTTCCTGAGTCGCTGGACTACAGGTGCCTGCCACCATGCCCAGCTAATTTTTTATTTTTAGTAAAGATGGGGTTTTGCCATGTTGGCCAGGCTGCTCTTGAACTCCTAACCTCAGGTGATCTGCCCACCTCAGCCTCCCAAAGTGGCCTCAAATGTATTTTGTTGGATGAATGAAGCAAGACTAACAAGGCTACATACTGCTCGATTCTTTTAGATGACATTCTAGAAAAGGCAAAACTGTAAGGAAAGAAAATAGATGAGTGGCTGCTAGGGGTTGGGCTGGGGGAGGGACTGAGGACAAAGGTGCATAGCAAGGGTGGATTCATGGTGGTTCCCTTTTGGGGTCATGGGATTGTCCTGTATCTTGATTGGGGTGATAGTTATGCAACTCTACATGTTTTCAAAATTCATACAACTGTACACTGAAAAAAAATTCACACAACTGTACACTGAAAAAAAATTCATACAACTGTATATTGAAATACTCTTTTCAGTGTACAGTTGTATGAATTTCACTCTGTGTACGTTATATAACAACAAATAGAAGCCATAATTACAGAACTTTAAATCATGTAAATTATGTTGTAAACCATGTAAACAGACTTTGCTGCAGAACCAGAAAGGCCAACTAGATGTACAGAGAAGTATGAAATAAACCCTGAAGTCACTAAGCTTGGGGTGCTCCCAAAAGCGGATTCCAAATGGCAGGGTTGCACTGGTTCTCTTTAATTAAACTCCGTCAAATGGCTGAGAACCGTTGGCATGTTCTATACTGTGGAAAATTCACATAAACTGTAAGAACAAAATCAAAACCATCTGTAAGCTGTGGGTTTTTTTTTTTTTTTTACACAAATGGTAACTTATATACACTGCTCCATGACTTTTTTCTTTTTTATGTATCTTGGAGCTTTTTCCCCATCACCGTCTAGAAAGTTTATTTATTATTTTTTGAAACAGAATCTCACTCTGTTGCCCAGGATGGAGTGCAATGGTGGGATCTTGGCTCACTGCAATCTCCACCTCCTGGGTTCAAGCGATTCGTGCCTCAGCCTCTCGAGTAAATGGGATTATAGGCACCCACCATCTCCACCATACCCAACTACTTTTTTTTTTAATTTTTAGTAGAGACGGGGTTTCGCCATGTTGCCCAGGCTGATCTTGAACTCCTGACCTCAGGTGATCCTCCTGCCTTGGCCTCCCAAAGTGCTGGGATTACAGGTGTGAGCCACTGAGCCTGGCCCTTTTTTTTTTTTTTTTTTTTTTTTTTGAGACTGAGCTGGGACTACAGGCATGGTGGCACACGCCTATAGTCCCAGCTACTTGGGAGGCTGAGGCAGGAGAACTGCTTGAATCCAGGAGGCAGAGATTGCAGTGAGCCGAGATCATGCCACTGAACTACAGCCTGGGTGACAGTGCTAGACAGTGCTAGAAAGAAAGAAAGAAAGAAGTTTCACTGTGTTGCCCAGGTTAAATTGCAATTGCAGCCTCTGGCTCCCAGGTTCAAGCATTTCTCCTGCCTCAGCCTCCCGAGTAGCTGGGACTACAGGCACCCACCACCATGCCCAGCGAATTTTTGTATTTTTAACAGAGACGGAGTTTCGCCTTGTTGACCAGGCTGGTCTCAAACTCCTAACCTCAGGTGATCTGCCCACCTCCCAAAGTGCTGGAATTACAGGTGTGAGCCACTGTGTGGGGACGTTTACAGTATTTCCTACCTAAGCCATGGTAGATGAGCCAGTGGAAGTGATAATAGCCTCATAATTGAGAATGGGAATTCATGTGGGTATTATCTATATGTGACAGGAGGTCTTTCTTTCTTTCCCTCCCTCCCTCCCTCCCTCCCTCCCTTCCTTTCTTTCTTTTCTTTCTTTCTTTCTTAGTCAGGTCCTCCCTCTGTTGCCCAGGCTGCAATGGTGCAATCACAGCTCCCTGCAGCCTCAAGCTCCTTTATCCTGGGCTGGGCTCAGCTGCCCCCCAATCCCCCCAGGTAGGCCAGGAGGCAGGGGCGGGGCCTGCTTGGGGTTAAATACTCCAGCCCAGCACCCGCCAGGCCTCTTGATCCAATCTTCCCAGCAGCAGGTTTGACCAAGATCAGTCATGGTAAGTGCCAAGGCTGGCCATCTCCCCTTGGGTGGGACATCTTCAGTGACACTTCCAGAAGCACCTGCTTGGAGCCTCCAAGTCTCACTGTCCTTCTCTTTCTCCTTAGACGACTTACAGTGACAAAGGGGCAAAGGTAAGCAGGGGAAATGTGGGAAATGTCGGGGCCTGGGTCTAGAAGGGGGTCAGAGTGCAGGGAGACTGGGGTTTCAGCAAAAGCAGAAGAGGAAGGACTGGGGTGGATATGTGATGTCCATACCTACACACCCCATTTTACCCCCGGGCTCCCCCAGAATGAGCTGGACTCAACCTCACCCTCCTAACGAACTTGTACCCTGGCCGGGTGCAGTGTCTCATGTCTGTAATCCCAGTGCTTTGGGAGGCCAAGGCAGGCGAATACTTGAGGTCAGGAGTTCGAGACCAGCCTGGTCAACATGAGGGAACCCCGTCTCTACTAAAAATACAAAAGTTAGCCGGGTGTGGTAGCACATGCCTAAAATCCCAGCTCCTCAGGAGGCAAAGGCAGAGGCAGGAGGATCACCTGAAGCCGAGGATTGCTTGAACCCAGAAGGCAGAGGTTGCAGTGAACCGAGCTCATGCCACTGCACTCCAGTTTGGGTGACAGAGCAAGACTCCATCTCAAAAAACAAAACGAAAATTTGTACCCCTACTTAAATGTCTGCCAATCTCTTAATGCCATCTGGAAGTTCTTTCTAAGGACTAACTTAAATCCATATTGCTGCAACAAAAGGCTATTTCCCTGTGTGAACCTTTGGCAGGCCTCCTGAGGGGGCTTCCCCATCCAAAACACCCAGGAGCTCAGCCTCCACATGAGAAATCCCTTTTGAGGCTTGGCAAGGCTGCATGGGGTTCCGCTGCTCCTAAATCCTGTGGTTGAGGCTGGGATGAGGCAGGTGGCGTGGCTAGGGGACATCACGCCACCCAGACTTCTCTAGATTCCCTTTCAGGGACTCAACCTCACCTCTTCTCTCCTGCAGCCTGAGAGAGGCCGATTCCTCCACTTCCACTCTGTGACCTTCTGGGTTGGCAACGCCAAGCAGGTAGAAGCTGGGGCAACATGTTGGAGTAAGCAGAGAGCAGGCCAGAGGGCCACCTGAACAGGGGCAGGTCTCCAGCAGGGTCTGTGATTGGCCCTTGGGAGGGGAGGATCAGGGTCAAGGCTGGGACCAGATACTCTGAATCCTAATTACACCATCGGGAAAGTTCTCTGTCAGCAAAATGTGCAGGCAGCAGGCTCTCTTCCCAGGAGGGTCTCTGCACGTGGGGCAATAGGGCAGGCAGGCTGAGGCGGGCCGGAGGCTCTCTTCTGGGGGTCTCCCAGGCTGGCCCCTCAACCCTCATGAACCCTGCTGCAACCCTGTGATTCAGGCCGCGTCATTCTACTGCACCAAGATGGGCTTCGAACCTCTAGCCTACAGGGGCCTAGAGACCGGCTCCCGGGAGGTAGTCAGCCATGTCATCAAACAAGGGAAGGTGAGTCCCTACCTTAGGACACACGCCCCTGCCATCCAGGAGGCCGGGTCGCTCCACTCCCTGAGACTGTAGCCCTTACAGCACCTCAGTGTGATTAGAGCACGAGGCCCCTTCTTCAGGCAGTCACACCCCCACTTCAGGAGGTAGAGCTTGGCTATGTCCACATAGTTCAGCTTGATCAAGTGCAATGGCTCATGCCTGTAATCCTAGCACTTTGGGAGGCAAAGGCAGGCGATCACATGAGCCCAAGAGTTTGAGACCAGCCTAGACAACATGGCAAGACTCTGTCTCTACAAGAAATTCAAAAAAAGTAGTCAGATGTGGTAGTGTGCATCTGTAGTCCCAGCTACTTGGGAGGCTGAGGTGGGGGGATCACCTAAGCCCGGGAGGTTGAGGTTGTGGTGAGCCGTGATTACACCACAGCGATCTACTACACTCCAGCCTGGACAACCGAGTGAGACCCTATCACAAAAAAACCAAAAAACCAAAAAAACAAAAAAAAAAACAAGGCCGGGTGCAGTGGCTCACGCCTGTAATCCCAGCACTTTGGGAGGCTGAGGCGGGTGGATCACCTGAGATTGGGAGTTCGAGACCAGTCTGACCAACATGGAGAAACCCCATCTCTACTAAAAATACAAAAATTAGCCAAGTGTAGTAATGGGCGCCTATAATCCCAGCTACTTGGGACGCTGAGGCAGGATAATCACTTGAACCTGGAAGGCAGAGGTTGCAGCGAGCCAAGATCAGGCCACTGTACTCCAGCCTGGACAACTGAGTGAGACTCCACCTAAAATTAAAAAAAACCCACACACACAATGACAAAAAACACACGGTCCAGCTCCCACGACCCCTCCACTGGTACCTTTGCACAGCCACACACCAGGATCCGTCCTGGTTTCGCCTCCTCCTCAGCCTGGCCCAACACTGAGCCCACAGGTGCTCAGAAAACCTAGGACGTCAAAGGAGGAATTTTAAGCAGTGCCCTGACCGATGGGGTCCCTGAAGCTCTCTCCCCAAGGGAGACCTGATCTAGCAGTTCCTCTTAGGATCTGGGGTCCGGGGCTGGTCTGGCATGGCTGAAAGCCCCATCCCTCAGGACCAGGGTGGGAAACTAAGGCAGAGAAGGAGCTAGAACCCAGGTCCAGGAGTCCTTCTGCTCCACCAGGGGTGTCTCAGGGAGGGGATGGGTGCACCTCCCCACGCTCCTCCCAGCCAGCAGCCACACCAGCTTCTCCTCTGTGTCTTAGATTGTGTTTGTCCTCTCCTCAGCCCTCAACCCCTGGAACAAAGGTGAGGGGCCCGGGGAGGGGTGGACGGCATGGCTCTGGGGGAGGGGTCTGGGTTTGGGGAGGGGCGGAGGCATGGCTCTGGGGGAGGGGTCTGGGTTTGGGGAGGGGCGGACGCATGGCTCTGGGGGAGGGGTCTGGGCTTGGGGAGGGGTCTGGGTTTGGGGAGGGGCGGACGCATGGCTCTGGGGGAGGGGTCTGGGCTTGGGGAGGGGCGGACGCATGGCTCTGGGGGAGGGGTCTGGGTTTGGGGAGGGGCGGACGCATGGCTCTGGGGGAGGGGTCTGGGCTTGGGGAGGGGTCTGGGTTTGGGGAGGGGCGGACGCATGGCTCTGGGGGTGGGCTCTGGTTCAGGGCCTGGATGGAGACTGAAAGCCAGGTAAGGGGACCTAGACCCCTCCCTGCCGACCGCAGAGATGGGCAATCACCTGGTGAAACACGGCGATGGAGTAAAGGACATCGCGTTCGAGGTGGAAGACTGTGACTACATCGTGCAGGTGAGAACACACCTGGGCAGACTGGGGAGAGGAAGGCCTCCGTCTGCCACGGGGACCCCGTCAGTCACGACTGGAAGGACACTGCCACATCACAGTGACAAGCCCAGAGGCTGGTGTGATGCACATCTGGGCTCCAGGGGTGCCCTGTCCTCTTCCGTGCGTCCTCTTTCTCTCTGAGCCTCAGTTTCCACAGCTGCCAGATGAGGCTAACCACAGCTGGGTTGTCAAAAGAGAAATTAGATCAGAATTACCATTTCCTTTTTCTTTCTTCCTTTTTTTTTGAGACAAAGTCTCGCTCTGTTGTCCAGGCTGTGGTGCAATGGCACGATCTCGGCTCACTGCAACCTCCGCCACCTGGGTTCAAACAATTCACCTGCCTCAGCCTCTTGAGTAGCTGGGATTACAGGTGCCTGCCACACCCAGCTAATTTTTGTATTTTTAGTAAAGACGTGGTTTTGCCATGTTAGCCAGGCTGGTCTCGAACTCCTGACCTCAAGTGATCCGCCCGCCTCAGCCTCCCAAAGTGTTGGCATGAGCCACTTCAGCTAGCCTCAGAATTACCGTTTCTTGAGCACAACTCTAAACCAAACACTGTACCCAAGAGGCAGCCTAGAGATTCAGAGTGTGGGTTCCAGAGCCAGACTCTCCAGGACTGAATCTCAGCTGTGTGACTTCAGGCAAGTGACTTAATGTCTCTGTGCTTCAACATCCTCACCTAGAGAACAGAGATGACAATAGTATCTTCTGCATAATGTCGTGAGGATGAATGAGGCTGGAATACAGAACAGAGCCTGGAGCACGATATAAGCACCGCATGCAGTTCAGTTTTGCTAAATGAATGCAGGAATCTCATTATTATTATTATCCAACAATTCTTTCTACAGATGGGGAAATTGAGGACTAGAGAGGGGGAAACGTCACAGGGGGAGTTAGCAGAGGCAGGACAGACACCTATCCCTACCTTGTTTGTCTCCCATAGCCCCAGTTCTGGGCCTCAGCCTCAGTTTCCCTACTTGCCAAATGAGGATGAGTATTGGGGGTAACGGCTGAAGCTGGCTGGGGTTCCTATGTGGGAACCTGGGGCGGGGGTTCCTACCTGGGGCTGGAGAAACTGAAGGGGCCTGCAGGACCACGCAGGGGCCACCCAGCAGGAGCAGCAGACAAGGGTTTTGGAAGATTCCCACCCTCACCTCCCCGATCCCAACTTCTCTGCAGAAAGCACGTGAACGGGGAGCCAAAATCGTGCGGGAGCCCTGGGTAGAGGAAGACAAGTTTGGGAAGGTGAAGTTTGCTGTGCTGCAGACGGTGAGTTCGCTTTGGTGCCCCCCACTCCTCCTCCTGCTGTCAGCACTACTGAGATGCCAGAAGCCCCACAGCTGACCATCAAACCATCCCACCCACGGGCCTTGGAGCACAGACATTAGCCCTCAAGTCTGTACCCTGTCATGCCTGGCCAGTGCATGGGGGCTGCAGGAGCCACCAGCCATTCCTCCCAGGCTTCCCTTCCTCCCAGGGTGGGAGGGCGACAGCAAGGGGGTGAAGGCAGGGGCTCTGAAGAAGGGAGAAGGATGGGGTCCGGGCACATCAGTTCCCACACAGCTGTGTGACTTCGGGCATATTGCTGTACCTCTCTGACTGTTTAAATGAGCAAGGACTGGAACTGGAACAGCTGTGCAGCCTGGGACATGCACTTAACTTTCCCGGGCCTCACCAGTGTCTTTTTTTCTTCAATTTTTTTTTTTTTCCTTTTTTTTTTTTTCTGAGACAGAGTCTCACTCTGTCGCCCAGGCTGGAGTGCAGTGGTGTGATCTTGGCTCACTGCAACCTCTGCCTCCTGGGCTCAAGTGATTCTCCTGTCTCAGCCTCCCAAGTAGCTGGGATTAGAGGCATCTGCCACCACACCCAGCGAATTTGTGTGTTTTTAGTAGAGATGGGGTTTCGCCATCTCTACTAAAAGTTTAGCCAGGCTAGTCTCAAACTCCTGACCTAAAGCGATCCACCTGCCTCAGCCTCCCAAAGTGCTGAGATTACAGGCATGAGCCACCGCACCCAGCTGTTTTCTTCAACATTTATTTATTTTTTATTTATTTATTTATTTATTTATTTTTTGAGACGGAGTTTCGCTCTTGTTACCCAGGCTGGAGTGCAATGGCGCGATCCCGGCTCACCGCAACCTCCGCCTCCTGGGTTCAGGCAATTCTCCTGCCTCAGCCTCCTGAGTAGCTGGGATTACAGGCACGTGCCACCATGCCCAGCTAATTTTTTGTATTTTTAGTAGAGACGGGGTTTCACCATGTTGACCACGTTGGTCTCGATCTCCTGACCTCGTGATCCACCCGCCTCGGCCTCCCAAAGTGCTGGGATTACAGGCTTGAGCCACCGCGCCCGGCCCTCTTCAACATTTATTATAGGTCCTGGGGTGTATGTGCAAGAGATGCAAGTTTGTTACATAGGGAAATGTGTACATGGTGGTTTGCCACACACATCAGCCCATCACCTGGGTATTAAGCCCAGGATCCATTAGCTGCTCTTCCTGGTGCTTTCCCTCCCTCACCTCCCCCTTCTGACAGGCCCTAGTGTCTGTTGTTCCCGACGATGCATCCATGTTTTCTCATCATTTAGCTCCCACTTATTATTATTATTTTTGAGACAGAGTCTTGCTCTGCCACCCAGGCTGGGTGCAATGGCATGAACTCGCTCACTGCAACTTCTGCCTCCCAGGATGAAGTGATTCTCCTGCCTCCTGAGTAACTGGAATTACAGGTGCCCGCCACCACAATCGGCTAAATTTTGTATTTTTAGTAGAGACAGGGTTTCACCATGTTGGGCAGGCTGGTCTTCAACTCCTGACCTCATAATTGGCCTGCTTTGGCCTCCCAAAGTGCTGGGATTACAGGCATGAGCCACCACGCCCAGCCTTAGCTCCCACTTATAGTGAGAACATGGTGTTTGGTTTTCTGTTCCTGTGTTAGTTTCCTGAGGATAACGGCTTCCAGCTCCATCCATGTCCCTGCAAAGGACATGATCTCGTTACTTTTTAAGGCTGCAAGCTCAGTATCTTCAGCTATGATTCCTCATAGGGTCATCATAAGGATCCAATGAGGACCAGGTTCGGTGGCTCACGCCCAAAATCCCAGCACTGTGGGAGGCTGGTGCGGGCGGTGTCGGGGGGTACAAATCATGTGAGGTCAGGAGTTTGAGACCAGCCTGGGCAACATGGTGAAACCCCGCCTCTACTAAAAAAAATTTTCAAAATTAGCCAGGCATGGTGGTGCACACCTGTAGTCACAGCTACTTGGGAGGCTGAGGTGGGAGAATTGCTTGAACCTAGGAGGCAGAAGTTGCAGTGAGCCAAAATTGCACCACTGTACTCCAGCCTGGGCAACAAAATGAGACTCTGTCTCAAAAAAAAAAAAAAAGGTCATTTGTGTATAGCACTTAGAACAGTGCCTGGCACATTAGACACTCAGCAAAGATGACCGATTCTGTTTAGCTCCTGTGTTACTGTAATACAGAGACAATCACAGGTCTTACCTCCTTGAGATTAAACTCAACATAAAGGGCTGAGCACAGTGGTCCACACATATAATCTCAGCAGTTTGGGAGGCTGAGGCGGGAGGATCACTTGAGGTCAAAAGTTTGATTTCTAGTAGCTGAGATGATAGAAACAAAAAAAAAAATGTTTGAGACCAGCCTGGGTAACACAGGTAGATCCCATTTCTACAAAAATTAAAAATACAAATAAATAAAAAAGAAATAGATCAGATGCAGTGTCTCACACCTGTAATCTCAGCACTTTGGGAAGCCAAGGCAAGAGGACTGTTTGAGCCCAGGAATTTGAGACCAGCCTGGGCAACAAAGTGAGACCCCATCTCTACAAAAAAAAATTAAAAATTGGCCAGACATGATGGAGCATGCCTGTGGTCCCAGCTACATGGGAGACTGAGGTGGGAGGATTGCTTGAGTCCAAGAGGTGGAGGCTGGAGTGAGCTGTGACCAGGTAAACAGGTGGCTCACCTGAGGTCAGGAGTTCAAGACCAGCCTGGCCAACATGGTGAAACCCTGTCTCTACTAAAAATACAAAAATTATATAGGCATGGTGGCAGCACCTGTAGTCCCAGCTACTCGGGAGGCTAAGGCAGAAGAATCGCTTGAACCCAAGAGATGGAGGTTGCAGTGAGCCAAGATCATGCCACTGCACTCCAGCCTGAGCAACAGAGTAAGACTCTGTCTCAAAAAAATAAGTAAATAAATAAAATTTTTAAAAAAGGTTAAAAAATTGAATTGAACATAAAAATGGTTGAAGTGTGCCTGTAATCCCAGCACTTTGAGAGGCTGAGGTAGAGGGATCACTTGAGGTTAACAGTTCAAGACCATCTTGGCCAACATGGTAAAACTCTGTCTCTAGTAAAAAAATAACACAAAAGCTAGCCAGGCATGGAGCCACGTGCCTGCAGTCCCAGCTACTCAGGATGCTGAGACAGGAAAATCGCTTGAACCCGAGAGATGGAAGCTGCAGTGAGCCAAGATCATGCCCCTGCACTCCAGCCTGGGCAACAGAGTAAGACTCTGTCTCAAAAAACTAAGTAAATGAATAAAATTTAAAAAAATAAAAGTTAAAAAATTGAATAGAACATAAAAATGGTTAAAGTGTGCCTGTAATCCCAGCACTTTGAGAGGCTGAGGTAGGGGGATCACTTGAGGTTAACAGTTCAAGACCATCTTGGCCAACATGGTAAAACTGTCTCTAGTAAAAAAATAACACAAAAGCTAGCCAGGCATGGAGCCACGTGCCTGCAGTCCCAGCTACTCAGGATGCTGAGACAGGAAAATCGCTTGAACCCGAGAGATGGAAGCTGCAGTGAGCCAAGATCATGCCCCTGCACTCCAGCCTGGGCAACAGAGTAAGACTCTGTCTCAAAAAACTAAGTAAATGAATAAAATTTAAAAAAATAAAAGTTAAAAAATTGAATAGAACATAAAAATGGTTAAAGTGTGCCTGTAATCCCAGCACTTTGAGAGGCTGAGGTAGGGGGATCACTTGAGGTTAACAGTTCAAGACCATCTTGGCCAACATGGTAAAACTGTCTCTAGTAAAAAAATAACACAAAAGCTAGCCAGGCATGGAGCCATGTGCCTGCAGTCCCAGCTACTCAGGATGCTGAGGCAGGAAAATCGCTTGAACCTGGGAGGTGGAGGCTGCAGTGAGCCAAAATCATGCCCCTGCACTCCAGCCTGGGCAACAAAGCAAGACTCTGTCTCAAAAAAAGAAAAAAAAAAATGCTGGACACAGTGGCTCATGCCTGTAATCCCAGCACTTTGGGAGTCCAAGGCGGTTGGATCACCTGAGGTCAGGAGATCAAGACCAGCCTGGCCACATGTTGAAACCCCATCTCTGCTAAAAACACAAAAATTAGCCAAGGGTGGTAGTGCACACTCATAATCCCAGCTACTTCAGGAGAATCGCTTGAACCCAGGAAGCAGAGGTTACAGTGAGCCAAGTTCGCACCACTGCACTCCAGCCTGGGTGACAGAGTGGGACTCCATCTCAAACTACAACAACAAAAAAAAGATGGTTAAAGTGGCTGACGGAGCTCTTCAGTATAATCTAATCCAGTGCCCTCCCACGTTCTTCATCCAGTTGAGCTACTTAAATAAATGAAGCAGGTACTTCATTGAGCACCTCCCTGTGCCAAGCACTGAGCTTGGCGCTGGGGACACCATAATGAGCAACACAGTGTCCCCGCCCTCACAGAAACTCACAAACAAGCGACAGATTGCAATGCACTTCAGAAAGAAGTGACTTGTCCAGGATCACGCATCCAGTTAGGGTCAGTTGCGGGTTGGAAGCCAGGGCTGCGTTAGCACCATGCAGCGCGCTCTGTCCTCTGCGGGGATGGGTGCCCAGGGCCCGAGCTGCGCTGTTTTCCACCTGTAGTATGGCGACACCACACACACCCTGGTGGAGAAGATGAGCTACGCCGGCCGATTCTTGCCTGGATATGAGGCCCCAGCATTCATGGACCCCCTACTTCCTCAACTGTGAGTGTCCCTCCGGGCAGAGGTGGGTGGAAAACCCTGAGGTGCTGTGAGAAGTTAATGCCTGCCTCCTCCATGTCCCCTGGGCATGTGTGACGGGGCAGAGTGAGCCGGCTAGGGAATTCCTGGAAGTCTTCAGGGGTGAGGACATGAGACTATGGCCTCTGCAACCAAACGTCCCCAGGTTCAAATCCCAGCTCTGTTACTTCACAGCTATTTCACTCGGGCAAGTCACTTCCTCTCTCTAGGCCTCAGTTTCTTCATCTGCAAAGTGGAGACCGTAATAGTATGTGAATTGACAAAATGTCTGGCCCATAGTAAATGCTATGTAAGTGTGAGGCCGGACTCATATAGGCTCATACCTATAATCCCAGCGCTTTGGGAGCCTGAGGCAGGAGGCTCACTTGAGCCCCAGAGTTTAAGACCAGGCTGAGCAACAAAAGAGTCTCTCTTTTGCAGAGACTTCATCTCTACAAAAAAATAAAACTCCAAAAACAGAAGTGTGAGCTATTACTATTGAGGGTCGTGGAGAAGGGAGGTAGCCACCTTCTCACCCCTATCTTCTTCCCTCCCCCAGGCCTAAGTGCAGTCTCGAGATTATCGACCACATTGTGGGAAACCAGCCTGATCAGGAGATGGTGTCAGCCTCTGAATGGTGAGACCCTGGCCCTCTCCCTCTGTGTGAAGATGACGGTTCCTCATGGCGAACTAGCCCACTTCCTGGTCCTTGCACTCAGGTGGAAAATAAGACTGGGCGCAGTGGCTCACACCTGTAATCCCAGCACTTTGGGAAGCCGAGGTGGGAGGATCACTTGAGGTCAGGAGTTCAATACCAGCCTAGCCAACATGATGAAACCCCATCTCTATTAAACACAAAACCGGCCGGGCGCGGTGGCTCAAGCCTGTAATCCCAGCACTTTGGGAGGCCGAGGCGGGTGGATCACGAGGTCGAGAAATCGAGACCATCCTGGTCAACATGGTGAAACCCCGTCTCTACTAAAAATACAAAAAATTAGCTGGGCATGGTGGCGCGTGCTTGTAATCCCAGCTACTCAGGAGGCTGAGGCAGGAGAATTGCCTGAACCCAGGAGGCGGAGGTTGCGGTGAGCCGAGATCGCGCCATTGCACTCCAGCCTGGGTAACAAGAGCAAAACTCTGTCTCAAAAAAAAAAAAAAAACCTCGCTGGGCGTGGTGGTAGACACCTGTAATTCCAGGTACTCGAGGCAGGAGAATTGTTTGAAGGGAGGTGGATGTTGGGCAACAGAGCGAGACTCTGTATCAAAAAAATAAATAAAATAAAATAGGCTGGGTGCAGTGGCTAATGCCTATAATCTCAGTCTTGGGAGGCCAAGGCAGGTGAATCTCCTGAGGTTAGGAGTTCAAAACCAGCCCGACCAACATGGTGAAACCCCATCTCTAATAAAAATACAAAAATTAAGGACCAGGCGTGCTGACTCACACCTGTAATCCCAGCACTTCGGGAGGCCGAGGCGGGTGGATCACGAGGTCAAGAGATCGAGACCATCCTGGTCAACATGGTGAAACCCCGTCTCTACTAAAAATACAAAAAATTAGCTGGGCATGGTGGCGTGTGCCTGTAATCCCAGCTACTCAGGAGGCTGAGGCAGGAGAATTGCCTGAACCCAGGAGGCAGAGGTTGCAGTGAGCCGAGATCGCACCATTGCACTCCAGCCTGGGTAACAAGAGCGAAATTCTGTCTCAAAAAAAAAAAAAAAAATTAGCTGGGTATGGTGGTGCACATCTGTAGTCACAGCTACTCGGGAGGCCGAGACAGGAGAATCGCTTGAACCTAGGAGGCAGAGATTGCAGTAAACTGAGATTACACCACTGCACTCCAGCCTGGGTGACAGAGTGAGACTCCGTCTCAAAAAATAATAATAATAAAATAAAATAAAAGTGGAAAATACAGCACAAGATAATGGGAGTTAGCCTGAGGCCACTGATGTGTTTATTCACTGTAAAACTGTCAACATGGAGACCAGTGGACTTAAGGCCCAAAACAACCCACGGGCCCTTCCTCTGAGGAATCCTGGGGGCGTCACAGCCTAGGGAGGCTTGGAGGAAGGCTGCCACCACCCAGACAGCACCCCTGTCCAAATCGCGGGAAAGGGCCGTTTTCTCAAAGCACTTTACTTCCATCTGAGGGAGCCTTGCTCTCCTATATGTATTTCGTTCCAAGACAGCTCCGCCTGAAGGAATAGTGACATCATAAAGACACAGGTCTAGGCTGGGCATGGTGGCTTGTATTTGGAATCTCAACACCTTGGCAGGCTGAGGTAGGTGGGTGGCTTGAACCCAGGGGTTCAAGACCAGCCTGGGCAACATAGCAAAATCTCATCTCTACAAAAATATGGCTGGGCATGGTGGCTCACGCCTGTAATCCCAGCACTTTGGGAGACAGAGGTGGGTGGATCACCTGCGGTCAGAAGTTCAAGACCAGCGTGATCAACATGGTAAAACCCCATCTCTACTAAATACAAAAAAATTAGCTGGGCGTGGTGGTGCATGCCTGTAATCCCAACTACTTGGGAGGCTGAGACAGGAGAATTGCTTGAACCCAGGAGGTGGAGGTTGCAGTGAGCCAAGACTGCGCCACTGCTCTCCAGCCTGGGTAAGAAGAGCAAAACTCAGTCTCAAAAAAAAATTAGGCAGGTGTGATGGCACATGCCTGTAGTCCCAGCTACTTGGGAGGCTGAGGTGGGAGGAGCATTGAACCTGCAGATGGAGGCTGCAGTGAGCCGAGATGGCACCACTGCACTCCAGCCTGGGCAACAGAGTGAGACTCTGTCTCAAGCAACAACAATAATCGAAGTTCTCTGATTGGTATGATGGCAATGGCGTCTCCTTTCTGGAGCCTGCTCAGGGACAGATTCTGGAAGGTGGGGATGGGGTGGTGGAGGCCGTCCCAGGAGGCGCTCAGAGCAGATGTGTTCCGCCGCCAACCCTATAGGTACCTGAAAAACCTGCAGTTTCACCGCTTCTGGTCCGTGGACGACACGCAGGTGCACACGGAATACAGCTCTTTGCGATCCATTGTGGTGGCCAACTATGAGGAGTCCATCAAGATGCCCATCAATGAGCCAGCGCCTGGCAAGAAGAAGTCCCAGATCCAGGTGAAGCCGCCCCAGCTGCGGGGAGAGAGCAGGGAAGAGGTCTGAGAGTGCTTGCAGAGTCAGGAATGTGGGTGACGGGGCAAATGACAGTGGTGTCCTTGTTTCCCTCCCCCAGGAATATGTGGACTATAACGGGGGCGCCGGGGTCCAGCACATCGCTCTCAAGACCCAGGACATCATTACAGCGGTTCGACCCCCTTCCCAGTCCCAATTCTTTTTCATTCACAGCCAGGCATGGTCTCTGCAAAATCAAGAGGGAGGGTGGCGGCCGTCCTGGGCCCACTCCTCTGGGCTGGAAAACAGGACCCCCTCACTGCTTCCTGGAGCCCCACCCACCCCAGAGAGTTCAGTCGCCGCAGAACCCCTGGGCTTTCAAGGTAGCAGGTGCTAGGGTATCAGGAAGCCTGGGTGATGGTCCTGGTTCTGCCAGCGGTTTGCTCTGTGTTTCTAGGGGATTCAGTGCTGTCTCTGGACTTTTTTTAAGGTAAGTTGTCTTACCTTAAAAATGAGGAAATTCTTGGCCGGGCGCAGTGGCTCAAGCCTGTAATCCCAGCACTTTGGGAGGCCGAGGCGGGTGGATCACGAGGTCAAGAGATCGAGACCATCCTGGTCAACATGATGAAACCCCGTCTCTACTAAAAATACAAAAAATTAGCTGGGCATGGTGGCGCGTGCCTGTAATCCCAGCTACTCAGGAGGCTGAGGCAGGAGAATTGCTCGAACCCAGGAGGTGGTGGTTGCGGTGAGCCGAGATCGCGCCATTGCACTCCAGCCTGGTTAACAAGAGCAAAACTCCGTCTCAAAAAAACAAAAAACAAAAAACAAAAAAGAGGAAATTCTTGAAAAAAATCTCTCAGGGTTAGTTGGAATTAAAAAAAAAGGAAAGAAAAGAAAAGAAAAATGAAGAAATTAGGGCCAGGCACAGTGGCTCACTCCTGTAATCCCAGCAATGTGGGAGGCTGAGGCAGGGGGATCACCTGAGATCAGGAGTTCCAGACCAGTCTAGCCAACATGGCGAAACCCCATCTCTACTAAAAATATAAAAATTAACTAGGCATGGTCATGGACACCTGTAGTCCCAGCTATTCGGGAGGCTGAGGCAGGAGAATTGCTTGAACCCAGGAGGTGGAGGTTCCAGCAAGCTAAGGCTTCACACCATTGCACTCCAGCCTGGACGACAAGAGTGAAACTCCGCTTTAGAAAAAAAAAAAAAAGCCGGGCACAGTGGCTCAAGCCTGTAATCCCAGCACTTTGGGAGGCCGAGGCGGGTGGATCACAAGGTCGAGAGATCGAGACCATCCTGGTCAACATGGTGAAACCCCGTCTCTACTAAAAATACAAAAAAATTAGCTGGGCATGGTGGCACGTGCCTGTAATCCCAGCTACTCAGGAGGCTGAGGCAGGAGAATTGCCTGAGCCCAGGAGGCGGAGGTTGCGGTGAGCCGAGATCGCGCCATTGCACTCCAGCCTGGGTAACAAAAGCGAAACTCCGTCTCAAAAAAAAAAAAAAAAAAAAAAAGCCGGGCACAGTGGCTCACACTTGTAATCCCAGCACTTTGGGAGGTCGAGGTGGGTGGATCACGAGGTCAGGAGTTCAAGACCAGCCTGGCCAAGATGGTGAAACCCCTTCTCTACTAAAAATACAAAAATTAGCCAGGCACAGTGACAGGCACCTTTAATCCCAGCTACTCAGGAGGTTGAGGCAGGAGAATCACTTGAACCCGGGCGGCAGAAGTTGCAGTGAGCCGGGATCATACCATTGCACTCCAGCCTGTGGGATAAAGTGAGATTCTGTCTCAAAAAAAAAATAAATAAATAAAAAATAAAAATAAAAAACAGGAAATTAGGACTGGCACAAGGGCTGATGCCTGTAGTTCCAACTACATGGGAGGCCAAGGTGGAAGGATTATTTAAGCCCAGGAGATCACCCTGGCAACACAGTGGGACCTTGTCTCTGAAAAAGGTAAACAAAATGAACCAGGCTTGGTGCCTCATCCCTAGCTACTGGGGAGGCTGAAGCAGGAGGATCCAGTTAGCCAAGGATTTCAAGGCTGCAGTGAGCTATGATTGAGCCACTTTACTCCAGCCTGGGTAACAGAGAGTGAGGCCCTGTGTCTCCCCAACCACAAAAAAAGAAATATTTTTTTAAGTGAGGAAATTAGGGTGGGACATGGTGGTTCATGCCTGTAATGCCAGCACTTTGGGAAGCCAAGGCAGGCAGATCACTTGAGGTCAGGAGTTTGAGATCAGGCTGGCCATATGGTGAAACCCCCATCTCTACTAAAAATTTAAAAATTAGCTGGTTGTGGTGGTATACACCGGTAATGCCAGCTACTCAGGAGGCTGAGGCAAGAGAATCACTTGAACCCAGGAAGTGGAGGTTGCAGTGAGCTGAGATTGCATCACTGCACTCCATCTAGGCTGGGTAACTGAGCAAGATTCCACCTAAAAAAAAAAAAAAAGAGGCGATTAGGCTATAAGATTGATTTTTGTCTCTTTAGACAGAATAAATGTCCTGCATCTGTAGGTCCAGATAGATGGTGCATGGGGAGGCTGGGTCCTACCCCTTCCTTAAGTGACACTATGGCAGAGTGGACTAGCGCCTGGACTATGCCAACCAAGAGTTCACTGCACGACCTTAGCAACTTCATTTGTCCATTCACTCAACAGATGTTTACTGAGTATCTACTACATGCCAGGCACTGTCATAGGTACTTAGGATACATCCACAAATAACCATTTCTGCCCTTGTGGAGCAATAAAAAAAATAAGTAAAATACAAATGCTAGATGGTAGAGAGCAGCAGGAAGAAAGTGAAGCAGGGGATTGGGACGGCAAGGGTGAAGGACATTGCACATTTAAACTGGGGGTCAGGCACTTTGGGAGGCCGAGGTGGGAGGACTGCTTAGGCTCAGAAGTTTGAGACCAGCCTGGGCAAAGGGCAAGACCTCATCTTTACAAAAAATCAAAAAATTAGCCAGGTGTGGTGGTGCACACCTGTGGCTTTAGTTACTCTGGAGGCTGAGGTAGGAAGATTACCTGAAACTGGGGAGGTTGAGGCTGCAGTGAGCTATGATTGTGCCACTGCACTCCAGCCTGGGTGACAGAGCAGGACCCCGTCTCAAAAAATATCTATATTAATAGATCCCATTTTTTTTTTTTTTGAGATGGAGTCTTGCTCTGTCCCCCAGGCTGGAGTGCAGTGGCTCAATTTTGGCTCACTGCAACTTCTACCTCCTGAGTTCAAGCAGTTCTCCTGCCTCAGCCTCCCGAGTAGCTGGGATTACAGGCACACGACCCCATGCCTGGTTAATTTTTTTTGTATTTTTAGTAGAGATGGGGTGTCACCATGTTGGCCAAGATGGTCTCAAACTCCTGACATCAAATGATCTTCCCACCTTGGCCTCCCGCACCCAGCCTAATAATCCTTAATCTCTTGATGCCTCAGTTTCCCCAGCTATGAAATGAGAGAATAGTCTTCCAGCTGCCTTAAAAGATTGCTGCATGGACATATGAGGAAATACGTCATAAGTGCTCGGCCAGGCGCAGTGGTTCACGCCTGTAATCCCAGCACTTTGGGAGGCTGAGGTGGGCGGATCATGAGGTCAAGAGATCAAGACCATGCTGGCCAATGTGGTGAAACCCTGTCTCTACTAAAAATACAAAAATTGGCCGGGCGTGGTGGCTCAAGCCTGTAATCCCAGCACTTTGGGAGGCCGAGGCGGGTGGATCACGAGGCCGAGAGATCGAGACCATCCTGGTCAACATGGTGAAACCCCGTCTCTACTAAAAATACAAAAAATTAGCTGGGCATGGTGGCGGGTGCCTGTAATCCCAGCTACTCAGGAGGCTGAGGCAGGAGAATTGCCTGAACCCAGGAGGCGGACGTTGCGGTGAGCCGAGATCGTGCCATTGCACTCCAGCGTGGGTAACAAGAGCAAAACTCTGTCTCAAAAAAAAAAAAAAAAAAAAAAAAAAAAATTAGCTGGGTGTGGTGGTGCTCGCCTGTAGTCCCAGCTATTCAGGAGGCTGAGGCAGGAGAATCACTTGAACCCGGGAGGTGGAGGTTGCAGTGAGCCAAGATGGCACCACTGCACTCCAGCCTGGCAACAGTGAGACTCCGTCTCAAAAAAAAAAAAAAAAGAAAGAAGTGCTCAAGGCAGGCACATGCGTGTGTTCTATAAATCTAGCAGTGTTGTTCTAACAGGGCTCGTGACAGAGAAAGGGGAAGAGGCCACACAGCATCCTGGAGTTGAGGGGAGCTAGGATAGGGACCCCACCTTCTGATGGCCCAACACCTCCACCTGGCTAGGGGAGCTTAACTTGGAGCCCACAGGCTGACCCCAACTTTGTTCTGAAACAGATTCGCCACTTGCGAGAGAGAGGCATGGAATTCTTATCTGTTCCCTCCACGTACTACAAGCAACTGCGGGAGAAGCTGAAGGTAGCCAAGATCAAGGTGAAGGAGAGCATTGATGTCCTGGAGGTGAGGCTCAGGCAGGATCCGCAGCCTTGTGGGGAGTGCCCTGAGTTCCATCTTTTCAAAAATATTATCTAAGCCAGAGGGGAGCCCAGACCAAGTCCCTGCTGGCAGGGGACATTTATTCTGAGGTGTATGCAGGAGGAACAGACAGATGACAAACAAACAATAAAAGCACTGTCAGAGGCCGGGCGCAGTGGCTCATGCCTATAATCCCAGCACTTTGGAAGGCCGAGGCAAGTGGATCATCACGAGGTCAAGAGATGGAGACCATCCTGGCCAACAAGGTGAAACCCTTCAAGTGATCCACCCGCCTCAGCCTCCCAAAGTGCTGGGATTACAGGCATGAGCCACAGCAAAAATACAAAAATCAGTGGGTGTGGTGGTGGGCGCCTGTAATCCCAGCTACTTGGGAGGCTGAGGCAGGAGAATCGCTTGAACCCGGGAGGCGGAGATTGCAGTGAGCCGAGATTGTGCCACTGCACTCCAGCCTAGGCAATAAAGCAAGACTCCATCTCAAAAAAAAAAAAAAAAAAAAAAAAAAAAAAAGCACCATCAGAGAAATAGAGTCAGTGCAGGAAATTAAAACAGACAGCTTGGGGCTACTTTACAGAGAGTGGTCAGGGAGGGTCTCTCTGAGGAGGTGACATTTGAGTGAACTCTAGATCATGAGCAGCAATTGGCCATGTGACAGCGGGAAAAGGGCATTCCTAGCAGAGGGAACAGCAACGGAAAGGTAGGAGCAAGCCCCGAGTGTCTGGAGAACAGAAAGAATAAACTAGAGCCAGGAATGGTGGTTCACACCTCTAATCCCAGCACCTGGGGAGGCCAAGGTGGGCGGATCATGAGGTCAGGGATTCGAGACCAGCCTGGCCAACATGTTGAAACCCCATCTCTACTAAAAATACAAAAAAATTAGCCAGGAATGGTGGTGGGTGCCTGTAATCCCACCTACTTGGGAAGCTGAGGCAGGAGAACCGCTTGAAGAGGAAGAAGGAGAATGCAGTGAGCTGAGATTGCACCACTGCACTCCAGCCTGGGTGAGAGAGCGCAACTCTGTCTCAGAAAGAAAGAATAGGCTAGAGTGGATGGAAGGTTGTTTTTGAGCGGTGACCCAGGTCAGACAGGTAAGCAAGAGCCAGTTCCTCTTCTGAGCTATTTTCAGGAGTCTGGATTTTGTTCTTTTGTGGCCAGAAACCATTGGAGGTGTTTTTTTTGTTTGTTTTTTTGTTTGTTTGGTTGGTTTTAACAGTGTTATTGATAAATGTCACATAACATGTCATCTCATCTTTTTAAAGTGTACAATTCTGTAGTTTTTAGCTATTTGCTATGTTGTGTAACTATCATCAAAATCCATTTAGGACTGGGTGTGGTAGCTCATGCCTGTAATCCCAGCACTTTGGGAGGCTGAGGCGGGTGGATCACTTGAGGCCAGGAGTTTGAGACCAGCCTGGTCAACATGGTGAAACCTCGTCTCAACAACAACAACAACAAAATAGCTGGGTGTGGTGATCTGTGTCTATGATCCCAGCTACTGGGGAGGCTGAGGTGGGAGAATCACTTGAACTCAGGAGGTAGAGGCTATAGTGAGCCATGATTAGGCCACTGCACTCCAGCCTGGGCAAGGCCCTGTCTAAAGAAAAACAAAAACGTGTTACACACAGTGGCTTACCTCTGTAATTCCAGCATTTTGGGAGGTTGAGGTGAGAGGATTGCTTGAGGCCAGGAGTTTAAGACCAGCCTGAGCAACATAGGGAGACCTTGTCTCTACAAAAAAATAGTTTTAAAAAATTAGTGGGCCGGGCTGGGTGTGGTGGTTTATGCCTATAATCCCAGCACTTTGAGAGGCCGAGGAGGTCAGATCATGAGATCAGGAGACCATCCTGGCTAACACAGTGAAACCCTGTCTCTACTAAAAATACAATAAATCAGCCAGGCATGGTGCCACATGCCTGTAGTCCCAACTACTCCAAAGGCTGAGGCAGAATTGCTTGAACCAGGAGGAGAAGGTTGAAGTGAGCCAAGATCGAGCTATTTCACTCCAGCCCAGGAGTGACAGGATGAGACTCCATCTCAAAAAAAGAAACAATAAGCTAGGCATAGTAATTCGTGCCTGTAATCCCAGCTACTCAGGAGGCTGAGGTGAGAGGATCACTTGAAGCCAGGAGGTCGAAGCAGCATGAGCCATGATCAGGCTACTGCATTCCAGCCTGGGCAAAAAATCAATTTTAGAACATTTTTGTCACCCTGAAAAGAAACCTTGAGCCTCTTAGCCAGCACCTCCCAACCCCTCCATTCCCTTCCTCACTCCCACCCCAGCCCTAGACAATCACTAATCTACTTTCAGTCTTTATAGATTTGCCTATTCTGGACATTTCATCAAAAGGAATCATAAAATAGGCCTGTTGTGACCAGCTTCTTTCCCACAGCATCGTGTGTTCAAGGTTCATCTGCGTTGGAGCGTGTGTCACTGCTTCCTTCCTTTTTATGACCAAAAAATAACCCATTGCATACATAGACCACACTTTATCTATTCCTTGTTGATGGATGTTTGGGTTGTTTCCACTTTTGGGGGTCATCAGTAATGCTACTGTGAACATCTGTGTAAAGGCTCTGTGTGGACATGTTTTCGGTGCACTTTGGTATATATCTGGGAGTAGCTAGGTCACGTATTAATTCCATGTTCCCTTTTGCTTGTTTTGAGACAGAGTCTTGCTTTGTTTCCCAAGCTGGAGTACAGTAGTGTGATCTCGGCTCACTGCAACTTCCGCCTCCAGGGTTCAAGCAATTCTCCTGCCTCAGCCTCCCCAGCAGCTGGACTTATAGACACCTGCCACCATGTCGAGCTAACTTTTTTTTTTTTTTTTCTGACATGGAGTCTTGCTTTGTTGCCCAGGCTGGAGTGCAGTGGCCAATCTTGGCTCACTGCAACTTCTGCCTCCTGGGTTCAAGCGATTCTCCTGCCTCAGTCTCCCAAGTAGCTGGGATCACAGGCATGTGCCACCATTCCAGCTAATTTTTTTTTTTTTTTTTTTTTTTTTTGCATTTTTAGTAGAGACAGCATTTCCCCATGTTGGCCAAGTGGTCTTGAACTCCCGACCTCAGGTCATTTGCTCACCTCAGCCTCCCAGAGTGCTGGGAATACAGGCATGAGCCACATTTTTTGTATTTTTAGTAGAAACCGGGTTTCCCCATGTTGGCCAGGCTAGTCTCCAACTGAGCTCAGGTGATCCGCCCTCCTTGGCCTCCCAAAGTGTGAGCCGCCGTGCCCGGCCACCCTTTTTTTTTTTTTTTTTAATCCGCATTTTAAGGAAAGCAACACTATATGTTTAACTTTTTGAGAAGCTGCCAGACTGTTTTCCAAAGTGGTTGCACCATTTTACAGTCCCATCAGCAATATATGAGGTTTTGATTTCCACTGATTTCAAACAGGTGAGTGACATGAACCAATTTTTTTTTTTTTTTTTTTTTTTTTTTTTTTTTTTTTGAAACGGAGTTTCGCTCTTGTTACCCAGGCTGGAGTGCAATGGCGCGATCTCGGCTCACCGCAACCTCCACCTCCTGGATTCAGGCAATTCTCCTGCCTCAGCCTCCTGAGTAGCTGGGATGACAGGCACGCACCACCATGCCCAGCTAATTTTTTTGTATTTTTAGTAGAGACGGGGTTTCACCATGTTGACCAGGATGGTCTCGATCTCTTGACCTCGTGATCCACCCGCCTCGGCCTCCCAAAGTGCTGGGATTACAGGCTTGAGCCACCGCGCCCGGCGACATGAACCAATTTTTAAAAGATACCGCTAATGTCTGCGGGGAGGATGGATTGTAAGGAGACAAGATGAGAAGCAGAGAGCAGTCTTGAATGGTGGCTTAGGCAGAAACTGCCTAAGAAACTGTAGTACGGGAGTGGTAATAGGATAGTTTGGGGATATATTTGGAGGAGGCTGGAACTACCGGAAAAAGAGGTCATTTCCGGGCTTTTGGGGTGCAGGAACCCCTGTGGGCTTTCCAAGGATCTCACCGTGCCAGGACAGAGGGTGAGCCAGCCTCCCCTAGCAGAGCCCCCTGTCTCCCGCCTAGGAGCTGAAAATTCTGGTGGACTACGACGAGAAAGGCTACCTCCTGCAGATCTTCACCAAACCCGTGCAGGACCGGCCCACGCTCTTCCTGGAAGTCATCCAGCGCCACAACCACCAGGTACCTCCTGTACCCCGCAGGCCCGAGGGGACAGGCAGCTAGCACACTCGGCTTTCTGGGTCCCCGGCTCACCTCCTTTCTCGCCCCAGGGTTTTGGTGCCGGTAACTTCAACTCACTGTTCAAGGCTTTTGAGGAGGAGCAGAACCTGCGGGGTAACCTCACCAACATGGAGACCGACGGGGTGGTGCCCGGCATGTAAGCCCGCCCACCTCCCCGCCCACCTACGGACACAGCCACGCCCCCTGATTCTGGAACTTGCCCAACTTCCCCACTGGCCGTTCCCTTTGGGTCCCGCCCAGCGCGGACTCGGCCCCCAAGGCTCCGCCCACCGTGACCACGCCCCTCAGAGGACCGCCCTCCGCCCCTGCCCTCCCGAGTAAAGCGTGCCCGGTCCAATGCCGTGTCTGTGTTTGTTTTGCTTGTAAGGCAGTAGCGCCTCTTTGCAGCCAGGGCGAGGCTGGGGCTGCCGCAAGCACCGCCGTACCTGAGGAGGCGCGGGTGCCAGCGCTTTGCCAAGCGGGACCGCGCGGAGAGGGGAATTCTGGAACCAGGGAAGGAAGGGGACTTGCACTCTAGAGTGAAAGACGGTGACACCGCTTTTGTAGAGAGGTAAACGCGATTCAGACAATAAAGCAAGCCGTGAGCCGGGCATGGTGGCTTACACATGTAATTTCAGCGCTTTGGGAGGCCAAGGTGGGAGGATCGCTTGAAGGCAGGAGTTCGAGCCCAGCCTGGGTAACATAGCAAGACCCCGCCCCTGTCTCTACAAAAATAAATAAAAATAAAAATTACCCGGGCCTGGTGGCATGCGCTTGTGATCCCAGCCACTCAGGAGGCTGAGGCAGGAGGATCAATTGATAGAGGTTGAGGCTGCAGTGAGCCCTGATCATGACACTGTGCTCCAGCCTGGGCAACAGAGTGAGGCCCTGTCTCAAAAAACAAACAAACAAAAACAAGTTGATGAGTTTATGTGGAGGTAAAGACCACAGGGGAACTAATTTTGATCAAGGGAAGACCTCTCTGAGAAGGTGACATTTGGGAGTCAGTCACAGGACCATGCAAACAGGGAAAGGCCCTGAGGTGGGGTCAGAGTATGGTGGCATCTTGTCTGCTGGTTTTAGGATCGCTAAAGATCTCTAAAGAGGAGCTGTCTTCAGTTTTGCTACCCAGAGCCCAAACTTCTGAACGCAGGAGGGGGAGCATGTTAGACAAGGGACTCTCGGGGCAGCAACCTGCTCAGTAACTGTATGAGACGGTTGCTTGGTTCCTGGTCTCAGATGTAAAGTAGGTAGGAGGGGTCTTTGATCCAGTCCCTGCCCTCAGCAGGACAAAGCCCATGGCCTGCTCGTGCAGCTGCACTGCCCTGGCCTTGCCCGAAGTGAGGACTTCTTTTAGAAAGGGACTTGTTCATACTCGAGTGTGAGTGATCCTTCCAAAGAATGAGGCAGCTGGGTCCTAAAACCATAGGAAGGAAATTCTTCCTAGAAAGGATTTCCTTCTTCCTAGAAAGAATTTCTTTCTTCCTAGAATTTCTAGAATTCTTTCTTTCTAGAATTCCTAGAACCAGCAAAGAGAAGGTCGGGGGCAAATTGGGCCTTTTAAAACTTTTTATTTTATTTTATTATTATTATTATTATTATTATTATTATTATTATTATTATTTTGAGACAATCTTGCTCTGTTGCTCAGGCTGGAGTATAGTGGCTTGATCTCGGCTCACTGCAATTTCCATCTCCTGGGCTCAGGTGATCCTCCTACCTCAGCCTCCCAAGTAGCTGGGACTACAGGCATGCATCACCATGCCCAGCTAATTTTGTTTTTATTTTTCATAGAGATGAGCTCTCACTATGTTGACCAGGCTGGTCTTGAACTCCTAATCTCAGGTGATCCACCCACCTCAGCCTCCCAAAGTGCTGGGATTATAAGTGCGAGCCACCGCACCTGGCCTCTTTCTGCTTCTAAAGCTGAGAACCCTCTGTGAGGGTCAGTCAGCTCAGAACTAGGAGCCAGCAGATCTCAATAGAAGATAAAAATAATCTGAGTTAGCCGGGCGCGGTGGCTCAAGCCTGTAATCCCAGCACTTTGGGAGGCCGAGGCAGGTGGATCACGAGGTCGAGAGATCGAGACCATCCTGGTCAACATGGTGAAACCCCGTCTCTACTAAAAAATACAAAAAAAAAATTGGCTGGGCATGGTGGCGCGTGCCTGTAATCCCAGCTACTCAGCAGGCTGGGGCAGGAGAATTGCCTGAACCCAGGAGGCGGAGGTTGCGGTGAGCCGAGATTGCGCCATTGCACTCCAGCCTGGGTAACAAGAGTGAAACTCCGTCTCAAAAAAAAAAAAAAAAAAAAAAAAAAAATCTGAGTTGGTATAATGGGGGAAATTGGGGGATTTTTTCAATTTATAGAAGAAATCAGGGCTTCTGGGGTTACGAACTTCAGAAATAAAGAGATCAGAGAGAACCCAAAGGAACGAGTCCCAGGTCAGTGCAAACAAAAAACTCTCCCTCTATTCTCCTGTGACTTACGTGACGAAGGGAAATTCTGTGACCCAGTAGGAGGCAAGTAGTGGCTTACGGACCAAATCCGGCTCATAGACCTACTTCATTTTGCCTCCATGGTTTCAAACAAATTTGAGTCAACATTTTAGAAAGTTGGGCACATATGCCCAGGTGCAGTGGCTCACGCCTGTAATGCTAGCACTTTGGGAGGCTGAGGCAGGTGGATCATTTGAGGTCAGGAGTTAGAGACCAGCCTGGCCAACATGGTGAAACCTCGTCTCTACTAAAAATACAAAAATTGGGCCGGGCGCGGTGGCTCACGCCTATAATCCCAGCACTTTGGGAGGCCGAGACGGGTGGATCACGAGGTCAAGAGATCGAGACCATCCTGGTCAACATGGTGAAACCCCGTCTCTACTAAAAATACAAAAAATAAGCTGGGTGTGGTGGTGCGTGCCTGGAATCCCAGCTACTCAGGAGGCTGGGGCAGGAGAATTGCCTGAACCCAGGAGGTGGAGGTTGCGGTGAGCCGAGATCGCGCCATTGCACTCCAGCCTGGGTAACAAGAGCGATACTCTGTCTCAAAAAAAAAAAAAAAAAAAAAAAAAAAAATTAAAAATTGGCTGGATACTGGTGGCTCACAACTGTAATCCCAGCAGTTTGGGAGGCTGAGGCAGGTGGATTACTTGAGGTCAGGAGTTCGAGACCAGCCTGGCCAACATGGTGAAACCCTGTCTCTACTAAAAATACAAACATTAGCCTGGGGTGGTGGTGTGTGCCTGTAATCCCAGCTGCTCAGAAGGCTGAGGCAGGAGAATCACTTGAACCCAGGAGGCGGAGGTTGCAGTGAGCTGAGACTGCGCCATTGCACTCCAGTCTGGGTGACAGAGCAAGACTCTATCTCAAAAAGAAAAGAAAAAAGAAACTGAAAAATTAGCCGGGCATGGTAAAGTGTGCCTATAGTCCCAGCTACTCAAGAGGTTGAAGTGGGGGGATCACTTTAACTCAGGAGACTGAGGCTGCAGCCAGATACGATTATGCCACTGCACTCCAGCCTGGGTGACAGGACGAGATCTTGTTTCTAAAATAAATAATAGGTCGGGTACGGTGGCTCACGCCTGTAATCCTAGCACTTTGGGAAGCCGGGGTGGGTGGATCACCTGAGGTCAGGAGTTCAAGACCAGCCCGGCCATCATGGTGAAACCCCATCTTTAAAAAATAATAATAGGCTGGGCGTGGTGGCTCAAGCCTGTAATCCCAGCACTTTGGGAGGCCGAGGCGGGTGGATCACAAGGTCAAGAGATCGAGACCATCCCGGTCAACATGGTGAAACCCCGTCTCTGCTAAAAGTACAAAAAATTAGCTGGGCATGGTGGCGCGTGCCTGTAATCCCAGCTACTCAGGAGGCTGAGGCAGGAGAATTGCCTGAACCCAGGAGGCGGAGGTGGCGGTGAGCTGAGATCGTGCCATTGCACTCCAGCCTGGGTAACAAGAGCGAAACTCCATCTCAAATAAATAAATAAATAAATAAATAAATAATAATAATAATAATAAAACAAAATAAATAATAAATAAAATTGTATATTCCTGCAGCTGACACGCGTTTTCTTAGCTCTTCTTCTCCTTACTGTAGCATTTGCATTTCACATTTGTCTGGCTTGCCCTCCAGAGCGGTATGTTGCCTTCATTCCTATTCCCAGAGCCTAGAGGAGTATCTGACACATCCAAAGTGCTCAATAAATACTGCTTGATTGAATGGCCAGACACTCCCTTCTCTTTCCTGGCTCAGCCCAGACCTCAGTCCTCTATTTCCATAAATCTACCTACGGGATGTGTTCACCTGTCTGGATGTATAATTCCTAAAAGCAGCGCACTGTGAACAGACGATCTCCCTCCCGTAGCTTCATTGATACCACAAATGACGCTGCAAAGAACACTCCTGTTCATATTGTTGCCCACGGTGTCTGCCAGTTTCAATTCCTCACAGTGGGACACTGAGCAAGACTTTGTGTGCATTTTTTATTATTTTGAGACAGGGTTTCACTCTGTCACCCAGGCCAGAGTGCAGTGGCATGGTCTTGGCTCACTGCAACCTCCGCCTCCCAGTTTCAAGCGATTCTCCCACCTGAGCCTCCCAAGTAGCTGGGATTACAGACGTGCACCACCATGCTCAGCTAATTTTTTGTATTTTTAGTAGAGACGGGGTTTCACATTGTTGGCCAGGCTGGTCTTGAACTACTGACCTCAAGTGATCTGCCCGCCTCGGCCTCCCAAAGTGCTGGAATCACAGGCATGAGCCACTGTGCCCAGCCATGTGCATTTTAAACAGTGATTGCTAATAGGTATTTTTCCCCCCTAAAGGTCTGAGCAATTTTTGGCTTCCACTAATGATGCCTGAGTCCCCTTGCCTCACGCTTCCCCAAATTGGGTTTCTGCCACCTTCTAATATTTGCCAACCTGACAGGGGGAAATGGTATTGGGATAATTCACATTTCTCCAGTAAGAAGTGAGGTACAGTGTCTTTTCAGGCATATTACTGTTTGCTAAGGTTTGATGACTTTCCTTCTTGGAGATATTTACTGTGGACGGACGCCAACTATGAGCCCCTTGTCGCCCCTCTACTGGCCCAGGCAGAGCTGAGACCGACAGGGGCACAGCATCTCTAAAATGCCATTAATACGGGATCAATTTAATTCTCAACTTGTAAATGCAGACCAAGGGGACATCTCCTTAAGTCCTAAACGGTTTTAAGGAACCACCTACATTCTTCTAGTGATAGTAAAAGGATACCTATCTTTTTTTTTTTTTTTTTCCTTTTTCTTATTTGTCCAACCCAAATCCTGCAGATTTTTTTTTAATGTTTTTTAATTTTTTTTATTTTTTGAGATGGAGTCTTGCTCTTTTTCACAAGGCCAGAGTGCAGTGATGCAATCTCAGCTCACTGCAACCTCCACTTTCCGGGTTCAAGTGATTCTCCTACCTCAACCTCCCAAAGTGCTGGGATTACAGGCATGAGCGATCACACCCAGCCAGAACACCTGATTTTGTTTCCTTAATTGCAGACCTAATGAGCCAGAAACCTAAGGTTTAAGAAAAAAAAATCCAGAAATCAAACTTAAAAGCTGTGGAAGGTCTAGTATGACTATAATTTGGCCCAGTTCACAAAACCCACCTATAAGCTCAGGCCAGGCAGTGCCACACCTGTAATCCCAGCACTTTTGGAGGCTGCGTTGCAAGGATTGCTTGAGCCCAGGAGTTTGAGAGCAGCCTAGGCAACATAGGGAGACCCTGTCTCTACAAAAAAATTTCTTACAAATTAGCTGGGGCTGAGCGTGGTGGCTCACGCCTGTAATCCCAGCACTTTGGGAGGCCAAGGCAGGTGGATCACAAGGTCAGGAGTTCAAGACCAGCCTGGCCAATATGGTGAAACCCTGTCTCTACTAAAGTACAAAAATTGCCGGGCATGGTGGCTCACACCTGTAGTCCCAGCTACTCGGGAGGCTGAGGCAGGAGAATCGCTTGAACCTGGGAAAGAGAGGTCGCAGTGAGCCAAGATCGCACCACTGCACTCCAGCCTGGGTGACAGAGACTCTGTCTCAAAAAAGAAAAAGAAAAAATTAGTTGGGTGTGGTGGCATAGGCCTGTAGTCCCAGCTACGCAGGAGGTTGAGGTGGGAGGATCACCCGAGCCCAGGAGGTCAAGGCTGCAGTGAGCCACGATCGCACCACTGCACTCCAGCCTGGGTGACAAAGTGAGACCCTGTCTCAAAAACAAACAAAAAGCTCAGTGGGGCTGGGTGCAGTGGCTCACGCCTGTAATCCCAGCTACTTGGGAGGCTAAGGCAGGAGAATCGCTTGAACCCGGGAGGCAGAGGTTGCAGTGAGCAGAGATCGTGCCACTGCACTCCAGCATGGGCAATACAGCGCGACTCTATCTCAAAAATAAAAAACAAAAAACCTGATGATCTGAGTGTCTGAGTGGACCACTCCACCCTTCATGTGAGCAGGATGTGTTCCCAACAGAAAGAGAGAGAATAAAGAGAAGAGGGAGAGAGAGGAGAGCAAGAGAGACGGCGTATCTGTAAGAAAAGTCAGTATATTTATGGTTTGCTTTATAAAAGTTACTATAATACAATGGTACATAGTATTGAATTCACAAAAATATGAACAAATATTTACAGCAAGACACACTCACAACGGAAACACTTCTCTTCAAAACAAGTTACATGTGGATGATGGAATCTATACGCACAAACATCCCTAAAACTTATTGGTTCGCTTCTTTGCAGGGGGAGGGAGAGAAAAGAAAACCAAAAATAGCAGAAACCCCCAACTCTTCAAAAAGCAGAGATTTGTTCAATGAAAAATGAAGGAGTTGAAAGAAAAATGACTCAACATGTATCTTGATTATTGCAAACCACTCTGGGGCTGGGGCGGGGGCTCCTGGGGAGAGGGAGGCCCTAGTCCCCTTAGCGAATGCCAGCCAAGGTTAACACTGGGCACGATGGCTGGGCAAGGTGAGGCCAGGTGGGGGGCAAGGCAGGGGTCCCTTTCCTGGTCTCCTGGCATCCCCCTACTTCTTTTATGGGGCAGGGGACAGAATGGAGACAGCCCCTTGGGGGCTGTGCAAGTAACTTGAACCAGCCATCTCTACAAGCATTTCCTCATCTGAAAAATAAATTATTTCCTCAGTTGCACAATTAGGCAGAAAACCGCAAACGGAAGAGAAGTTCGCCGCTGTGCCCAGGCACCCCACCTGTGTCTTAATACCACCAATTTCCTTGATCTTGAAACCAGCGGGCACAGTCTCAAATAGAGGGGGCCTGGGGGAAAGCAATTAAAAAAAAACAAACAAACAAACACAACAAAACCACCAACGACAAAAAAGAGAAAAATAACAATTCTTTGTACAGAATTTACATGATAACAAGCTTGACACAAGCTGAGATACCAGAGGCTCCGGCCGCCTGCGTCCGCAGGGTGGGGGCGGCTCCCACATGGAGCGCGCTCGACTCAATGAGGACTCCGGGTCACAACAGTCACTTTCCAGAAATTATTTACACGCCTCCTCTGCTTTCTGGGGTACGGGGGGGCTTGATTTTGGGTCTTTTTTTTTTTTTTTTTTTTGGAAGTACAAAGAAATGAGCAAAAAAGGTCTTCCCGCATGTTTCTACAAGAAACAATGTTCCCAAGAGAAAGTCCTTTATGGCAGCCTATATACAGAAGTTGACTCTGAACTTCAAAAACATTTTCCCCTTCGTTTTGATTTTATACACGTACAAGAAAAAAAAAAAAAATCCATGGGAATAAACTCTGAGGAGGATGGGAAGGGGGTCAAAGAGGAAAATAAACTGGCAAAGACTCAGATCTGATTTTTAAAAATCTTTTCCAAGATTTTCCTTTCTCTGGGAGAATCTGCTCCCTCTGAAAATAAATATGCTCTGGCCTACTTGGGGTAAGGGGCTGCTGGTAGGGGGATGTGGGGTGTGGATGGGGGGTGAGTGGGTGAAGCTTATAAGCCAAAAAATGCCACATGCAGATGGTCTGACAACCCGTAATGGCGGGACTGGGGGACCCGCCTACCCTTGGGAGCCCCCCTCCCACCCAGGGTGAAGGCAAGAGCAGAAGAGAGTGGCTGCCCACCTTCTCAGCGCCCCCCACCTGCACCGGGGCCTCTGAGAGGCTCCCTCATTGCTGGCATCCGAATGAGAAAGTAAACATTGAACCCAAGGTTTCGGGGGTGCTGGGGTGAGGTGGCAGGAGAGCCCAGAGCAGAGACCCCTGCCTGCGATCAGCTTAGCTCCGCCAGGGTCTGCAGGGTCAGTGGTGCCCCGGCCTCTGGCGAGGGAACAGGCTAGGGCTTGGGTTGGGAAAGGTGGGGGGGGTCTCCTCACTGTGCCCACGGGCAGAGAGGGGTGCTTCCCGGGCGTAGTGTTCTGAGGTCCAGGCCGGGGGGCCCTCCATCCTTCCACAGCACCTGGCCCTGCGTCCAGGCCCAGGTGGCTTCCAGGACGTGGGCCACGCATGGCCACTGAGGCCTCTGCAGCCCCCAGGTGGGCGGGGGGGGGGGCCCTCTCTCTGATTCCACCTTCACATTTCAACGGTTAAAATGTCTTTTCTCACGATGAGGAAAAAAAACAGAGAAGACAAAACAACGTAGCAGCATTCACAGGAAGAGGCCGAGGGTGATGGGGAGAGAAGAGACAGAGAGAGGGAGGCAGGGGAGAGACGGAGAGGGAGAAGCTGATGCTGGAGTTACACAGAAATCCTGAACGGGGCGTTTGTAAAAATGAGAGACGTGGGCTGAACGACAGAGAAGCCCTTTCCCGCGGAGGGGCCGGAGCCGGGGGCTCCAGGGGGTAGTGTGGGGCGCCAGGCCCTGAATGGCCGCTGGGTAGAGGACAGCACCTGAAATGGGGGTGGGCAGGGGGCTGGGCCCCGGGCCAGGGACTCCACGCGCGGGATTCCCGGGGCTACGGCTGACATCCTTTGAGTCTGGCACCGGGGCCTAGTTGAGGGTCCCCCGGCAGTTCTCGGAGCCGCAGAGGCAGGGGATCTTGACGTCCTCGATGGGGAACTTATAGTCATAGGTGATCTCCTCGTTGACATTGATGTGCTGCTTCGAGTAAATGACGATCTTCTTCTGCGACTCCACCGTGATCACCTTGGCATAGCAGTTGGGCTGCGGGCAAGGTTGGGGGAGAGTGAGCCCCAGAACCCTCAGGGCCCCCCACCGCTGCAGACCCCTCAAACCCAACCAGACCTGTGCTCAAGGCCTGACACTGCCACGTGACCCCCAGCCCACTTTGGCTCCCCCTGCCCCCAGGGGTGACTCCTTGCCTTTGATACTAAATAATGACAATGATAAAAATTATTTCTCAGGCCTTTCATTTCCATTCACAGTGAAAGGGCCTCCCAAAGGTATGTCTATTTTTAGCTGAGGTTTCACTTCTGAGCTCTAGACAAAGGATCAGCAAACTGTGGCCCCTAGCCGCCTGTTTTTGTAAATAAAGTTTTATTGGCACACAGCCATATCCATTCTCCCATTCATTTGCATATGATTTGTGGCTGCTTTTGTTGTAACAGCCAACAGTAGTTGCCATAGAGAGCATCTGGGGCACAAAACCAGAATATTTATTATCTGGCCCTTTACAGAAAAGGTAAAGGGCTCCAAGCCCATAAATTTTTTTTTTTTTTTTTGAGACGGAGTTTCGCTCTTGTTACCCAGGCTGGAGTGCAATGGCGCGATCTCGGCTCACCGCGACCTCCGCCTCCTGGGTTCAGGCAATTCTCCTGCCTCAGCCTCCTGAGTAGCTGGGATTACAGGCACGCGCCACCATGCCCAGCTAATTTTTTGTATTTTTAGTAGAGACGGGGTTTCACCATGTTGACCTGGATGGTCTCGATCTCTTGACCTCATGATCCACCCGCCTCGGCCTCCCAAAGTGCTGGGATTACAGGCTTGAGCCACCGCGCCCGGCCAAGCCCATAAATGCAACTACCTGCCATCTGCCCGTGGCAGCCCCGGGACCCATCTTTGACTCAGAAAGCTCATATCTAAAGCATGACCTGCCCCTGCTCTGGGCAGCCGCCGTACCACGCACCCAGGCCCCAGGGCATCTGCCTCCCAGCCTCCTCTTCAGTCCACATCTGGCCCTCACCAGGGCCAGTGAGTTCTGTCCCTAAAGGGCCTCTTAGTTGTGTCGACTGCTGTCCACCTCTGGGGCCACCAGCCACAGCCAGGCCCTATCACTGCTCACAGCCTGCTACAGCCCCCACAGCCACTCTCACCCCTGAAAAAATCCATTCCTCCCCCAGCAGCCAGGGCAATGTTTCCAAAGGGACGGCAGAACCTGTCACTCGATGGCTCCAACCTTCCAGCGGCCTTGGCTCTCAGAAAACCTAGTTCCTCAGCTCGGCCACCCGCCGCCCGGCCCACCCCGTCCTCTCACGCTACCCCATCCCCACTGCCGTCCTTGCTGCCTCTCAATCGGGCATTCTGCCCAATGCCCCAGGGCCTTTGGACACGCAGTTCTTGTCCCAGCACCGCTTCCCCTGGGCAATTCCCTCTCACCACTCAGATCCCCCCCGGATATTCACAGGAAAGTCCCTATCACCCAGGCAAGGATCAAGTCACAACCTCGAGAGCCAGCAGGCACTGAGGACCAGCTTGGTCCGCTCTTAAAAGGCCCACGTGCAGTGACCCACCCATGTGGCCCTCCCAACAACCCACAAAGAACGACTGTTATTGTCCCTGTTTTACAGACAAGGAAACCGAGTCACAGAGACATTAAGTAACTCACTAAGCTTCAACACCAAGACTCAAACCCAGAGTCAGGGGCGCCCCGCCCCGGAACAGGCCTGCCTCCTGCTCGGAGCCTGTCCTTTGGCACTCAAATCCCTCTTATCAGTGCCCCTCCCCTCTAGGCCTGCACCACCCAATATGGTCGTCACAAGCTAATTAGGTTTAATAAATTCATCAAAATGAAATAATACTGAAAACGCAGGTCCCCAGATGCACTGAGCACATTTCAAGTGCTCAACACTATACGTGCGGCTAACCCACAGCACAGATGCACGCGGTGCATGGACCCCCCGCAGAAAGTTCTGGTGGACAGCTCGGCCAGAGGAGGGCTAAGCCCAACCGATGAAGGCATGGAGCAAAGGCTAGCAACAGAGAAACAACTCCGTAATTACCGATGAACTGAACCAACCACTTCTTGAGCACCTTGCGTCCTCAACACGCCACAGAAGTCTCACTGTGCCCGTCTGACAGATGAGAAAACTGAAGCTCAGAGGAGCAGAGCTGCTGCTAGGAGATCTCACATGTCCTCCTCTCCCTATAACCCTCGGCTGACCTGAGCTTGGGAAGGAGGCCGAGCCGATTCCCATGCCAGGGCTTTAGGTGCTCCTGGCACAGAAGCAGGGGCAGGGGCCACCCCCTGCCGGTACTCACGTTACAGCTGTGGTTGATGAAGCGCGCGAAGTTGCCGCACTTGGTGGCGTCAATGATGGTGTCGTGGTCCACCCGGAACATGTAGCTGCTCCCGATACCCTCATCCTCATAACGCTTCTCCCTCATGTCTGCGATCACCTGGCCACGAAAGGGTGTCAGTCTGGCTGGGCCAGCCCCATGCCCACCCCGTGCCCATCCCACTGGGCAGTGCCTACCTGGCGGATGTTCTGGCCCACATACTCGATGACCATCTCATCAGCCGCAATGGGCTCCATGGCGAACAAGCCCCAGTCGTGAATGTGGCTCTTGCAGAACTTGAGCTTTTTCTTCCGGAACTACGGGAGGAGGGAGGGGAGCGGTGAGCCCCGGTCTCAGGTCCTGCCACCACCCCGGGACCTGAGTGAAGCCCAGCCTCACCTTGAGCTGGTTGAACTTGAGCAGGTCGCTGTCACAGCTGCCAGTGAAGGAGGACAGCAGGCGGCGCTGCTCTGAACGCCGCTCCGAGCCGGCCCGGGTGGAGGCATGGGGCTGCGCCGGGATGCTCATGCCCTGTGGAGGACCGTATGTCGGGGCTCAGAAGGTCCGTCCGGCCCTAAGCTCTGTCCTTGCTCTGGGCTCCTCCGCACTTGTCTGTCCCTGATTGTCACCGCTTCCCCACCTCCTCCATCCCATCAGTATCTGAACATGCTCAAGTTCCTTCTATCTTCAAAATGACTCACCCTTTCCTGGCGCTATCTTTTCCCCATTTCAGCCCAAGGTTTTGTCTACCCTGACCCCCATTTCAGCTCTCACCCAGACCCCTCCAACCCCCAAGAATTCAAAATTGGGGATCCTTCTGAAACCCTCGTGCCATGTCCTGCTCTTGGCCTCCCCAGGCTTCTGCCCCACCCATTAACCCTTGGAACGTCCCAGGCCTCTGCCTTCAGTAACCACTTGCCTCCTGGCAATGCCTACACTTAGGTCCCCGGGCTAGAGACCGCCATCCTAAGCTCCGCTGTACCCACATGCCCACCAGACCTCGCTGCCTGGGTGTTTCAGAAACCCCAGAATTCAAGCTGTCTTGCGGTGATGGCGTATTGACCTCCCCATCTCGGGCCTGTCGTCCAGCTTCCCAGAGCCCCCCACCCTAGCCAGACCCTGGGCTGTCACCACCTCCATCCCTGTCTCCTGTCCTCAATCGGGCCCTGGTCCTGTCCATCCCACTTCCTCACAGTCTTCCACCGGCATCCACTTCTCACGGCCCACCTAAGTCCAGCCTGCCCGCACATCCAGCCTGGAAATCACAGCAACCCACACACAGTCTGCCCTCGGGACCCCTGTGCCAGTTCCAAAGAGCAGCCAGCAGGCGCTTTAGGAGTCAAGGCTGGAACCACGCCATCCCAGCTCCTCTCAGAGCCTCCCTCAGCTGGCTGTCACCCCAGGAGACAAGCCACTCACTGCCACAGTCCCCAGGACCCCGGTGGCCCGTGCTGTCTCCCCCACCCCGCCCAACACACACACCATGGAGCTCCCCCTGCCTCGGAGCTCCCCCTGCCTCGGGGCCTTGGTGCTGCGGCTGTCCTCGGGACGCCTGCTGCGGTCAGCGAGCCCCTCTCCAGTTTTAACTTTATGGAAGTCGTTTTCTTTTTTTTTTTTTTTTTTTTTTTTTTTTGAGACGGAGTTTCGCTCTTGTTACCCAGGCTGGAGTGCAATGGCGTGATCTCGGCTCACCGCAACCTCCGCCTCCTGGGTTCAAGCAATTCTCCTGCCTCAGCCTCCCGAGTAGCTGGGATTACAGGCACGCGCCACCATGCCCAGCTAATTTTTTGTATTTTTAGTAGAGACAGGGTTTCACCATGTTGACCAGGATGGTCTTGATCTCTCGACCTCGTGATCCACCCGCCTCGGCCTCCCAAAGTGCTGGGATTACAGGCTTGAGCCACCGCGCCCGGCCTGGAAGTCGTTTTCTACTCCTCTGTCGTCTTGTGGCATCCGCATGGCTCCTGCCCTCACTCCACTTGGGTCTGACCTCTCTGACTCCCCTTTGACTTGGTAATCCCTAACCCCCTCTCCCGTTTTCTCCATCGTGTTTTCTCTGCCTGGAATCACATACTTCTTTGTTCACTTGATTATTTCCTACGAGTCCCCACTAAAATATAAATTCCAGGCGTGCACCACGATTCATGCCGGTAATCCCAGCATTTTGGAAGGCCGAGGCAGGCGAATCACAAGATCAAGAGATCAAGACCATCCTGGCCAACGTGATAAAACCCTGTCTCCACTAAAAATACAAAAACTAGCTAGGCATGGTGGCGTGCGCCTGCAGTCCCAGCTACTCTGGAGGCTAAGGCAGGAGAATCGCTTGAACTGGGTGGCAGACGTTGCAGTGAGCTGGAACTGTGACACTGCATTCCAGCCCGGTGACAGGGCAGGACTCTGTCTCAAAAAAAAAAAAAAATTTTTTTTTAAAGAAAAATTAGGCCGGGCGCGGTGGCTCAAGCCTGTAATCCCAGCACTTTGGGAGGCCGAGGCGGGTGGATCACGAGGTCAAGAGATCGAGACCATCCTGGTCAACACGGTGAAACCCCGTCTCTACTAAAAATACAAAACATTAGCTGGGCATGGTGGCGCGTGCCTGTAGTCCCAGCTACTCGGGAGGCTGAGGCAGGAGAATTGCCTGAACCCAGGAGGCGGAGGTTGCGGTGAGCCGAGATCGCGCCATTGCACTCCAGCCTGGGTAACAAGAGCGAAACTCCGTCTCAAAAAAAAAAAAAAAAAAAAAAAAAAGAAAAATTAATAATTAAATAATTATATTCCATGAGAAAAAGATTTGGTTTTGTTCATTGCTATAAACCCAGAACAGTGCCGGGTACACAGGATGTACTCAATAGATACTTCCTGGATTAAAAAAGAATGAATGGGCCGGGCATGGTGGCTCAAGCCTATAATTCTGGCACTTTGGGAGGCTGAGGCAGGTGGATCACAAGGTCAAGAGTTCAAGACCAGCCTGGTGAAGACGGTGAAACCCCGTTTCTACTAAAATTACAAAAACTAGCCGACGTGGTGACAGGCACCTGTAATCCCAGCTGCTCAGGAGGCTGAGGCGGAGAATTGCTTGAACCCGGGAGGTGGAGGCTACAGTGAGCCAGGGCAACAGAGCAAGACTCCATCTCAAAAAAAAAAAAAAAAAAAAAAAGAATGAATGAGGCCAGGCAATGTGATTCATGCTTATAATCCGAGCACTTTGGGAGGCCAAGGCAGGCAAATTACTTGAGGTCAACAGTTTGAGACCAACCTGGCTAACATGGCAAAACCCCATCTCTACTAAAAATTAGCCAGGCGTGGTGGTGGGCACCTGTAATCCCAGCTACTTGGGAGGCTGAGGCAGGAGAATCACTTGAACCCAGGAGGCAGAGGTTGCAGTAAGCTGAGGGCATGCCACTGCACTCCAGCCCAGGTGACAGAGCAAGACTCTAGCTCCAAAAAAGAAAACAAGCAAAAAAACAAAGAAATGAATGAACCTTGTGGATCTGACTTTGCCTCCCTGATTAAGCTCTTGGGAGGTGCTCCAGGGCACACTAGACTAAGGCAGATCCCTTCCTTCTCCTAAGCCCTGCCCACCCGCCTCTCCCCTTCCACTTGCTCGCTCTGTGTGCCAGCCCCTCTGACCTCACAAGTCACTCTGCCTGGTGCCCCTCCAGTAGTGCCCCAGATCCCCAGGCTGTCAGGCAGGCTCTGATGTGTCCAGGAACCCTGGTAGTACCTGGGTGTCTGCAGGGGGCTCATCGGTGCTGGCACGGCTGCTGTTGAGGTATCTGAGCTTGTCTTTCTTGTCGATGGTGTAGAAGCCCTCGCTGCGGGCACAGCCCGTCACGTGCTCACGGATGCCATCGTCCCGTTTCTTTTTCTTAGCTGAAGAGAGGCTGGTGGGTGGGTGTGGGTCAAGGGCCACATGGACATTCTCAGAGAGCCCCTCCTGGTCCCTTCAGAGACTGGTCCCGCCCATCCTCAGACCACCCTCCAGGGGCAGCAATGCCCAGTTCTACTGCCCACTCCCATGCCACCTCCCCGAGGCTGCCTGCTGACCAACCCCACTGCCAGTCAGTACCTAGTTGCATGCCTGTTTTTGTTTTTTTTTTTATGAGACAGGGTTTCTGTTGCCCAGGCTGGAGTGCAGTGGTGCAATCTCAGCTCACTGCAGCCTCTGCCTACTGGGCTCAAGTAATCCTCCAGCCTCAGCCACCTGAGCAGCTGGGAGTACATGCATGCGTCAACACTCCCAACTCATTTCTGGATTTTTTTTTTTTTTTAAGAGATGGGGTTTTGCTACACTTCCCAGGCCGGCCTTGAATCCAGAGCTCAAGTGATCCATCCGCCTCAACCTCCCAAAGTGCTGGATGTGTTAACCACTTCCTGCTCAGTTTCCCATCTGTAAATTGGGGTGACAGTGATGGCTCTGCAAGTGATGAAATATGCTTATGGTCCTTAGCAGAGGCTTTTTTTTTTTTTTTTTTTGAGATGGAGTCTTGCTTCATTGCCCAGGCTGGAATGCAGTGGTACAATCTCGGCTCAGTGCAACCTCCCCCTCCCAGGCTCAAGTGATTCTAGTGCCTCAACCTCCAGAGTAGCTGGAATTGTAGGCACACACCACCACACCCGGCTGATTTTTGTATTTTCAGTAGCGACGGGGTTTCACCATGCTGGCCAGGCTGGTCTCAGACTCCTGGCCTCCAGTGATCCGCCTGCCTCGGCTTCCCGAAGTGCTGGGATTACAGACTTGAGCCACCACGCCCAGCACCGAGCAGCGCTCTTGACACAGACTGAGAGCTCACAAATCAGTCTGATACAACAGGGATAATGACAGCTCCAGCCTCTCAGGCCTACGGGAACAGCCAAGCCTCATGAAAGCCTCGTGGTGAAGAGCCCAGACTCCAGGTTTACCTGGGTTCAAATCTCAACTCTGCTACTTGCAGCTGTGTGACTTTGGACAGGTTACTGAGACTCTCTGAGCCTTAGGTTCTTCATATGTAAAATGGGAATCATAGCCCCTATCTCACCAGGCTACTGAGAAGATGCCTGAGGATATGAAGGGGACAGGACAGAGAAGTCCTCAGCCCTTTGTCTGCTGTTAAGCTGCACAGCACTGCTGTTACACGTGGCCCCGAGACCTGCTAACTCTGGGGATGAGATGGGCCTGGCGCAGAGGGAGTCCTTAAAATGTGCCAGTAATGATTCGCTTGGGAGCCTGGCAGGGTGCCAGCACACAAACACCGATTGGGAAATGACGGTGATGCGTGCTGTCACCTTCATGGGCACCGTGGGCTGCTCCAGACTGGGAGGTGGGGCCCAGAGAGGTGAGTGGGGACTTCCTGCACCCCAGAAGGGGCTGAGCCCCCACGCCGGCAGGATATAGGGGTGGTAGACCCAGAGCGTGTCGTTAAGCCAGTCCATGCCGTTATCCTGCTGCAGCAGTCGCTCGTAGGTGACACACAGGAAGCGGATGTCCTCCTCGTCGATGCCACCATTCCAGATGTCATACAGGATGGTCATCTCCTCAAACTCTGAGCGGGGCCGGAAGAGGGGCTGGGGTGGCGAGAGCTCGGGCGAGCCTGCAGGTGGCACCAGGTCCTCATGGCGCTTCTTAGGCGGCCGGCGCCACGGCCCCCGACTCTTGGCCAACTCCATGTACTCCTCAGTGACCTCGTCACGCCCACGGGAGCCTGGAGGGATGGCCTCGGAGGGCCACTGGTTGTCTAGCTCCTTGAAGGGCAGCTTGGTGGGCTCTACAGGTGGGGGGGGTGGGGGCGGGGGTGGCTGGGGAGGAAGAGGTGGTGGAGGGGCTGGGATTCCTGCGTTCCGGAAGTCCAGGGTCACCGTCCGGGGGTCATGGGTGCTGGGGAAGACAGGGGTCTGTGGCTGGCCCGGCGGAAGCAGGAGGTCCCTTCCAAAGGCGGCCCCCACTGGCGGCCGGACCAAGGGCCCATCCAAGGAGAGCATAGATGGTGGGGATCGCCGGGGCCGGCCCGGCTTCCTCTTGATCGGGGGTGGGCAAGGGGCCAGGGGGGCGGGCAGCAGGGGTGGCAGCTGGGTAGGGGCCCGAGCCTGGGCCCGCAAGACAGCAGGCAATGCCAAGGGTAAGGGCAGGGGCAGGGGCAGAGGGAGGGACAGGCCCGTCTCCAGGAGCACCGGGGAGGCCAGGGGCCCGGAGCGCTCGTCGCGTCGGCCAGCGGGGAGCGGGCAGACGGGCAGGAGCAGGGGCCTGCTGGGCTCGGGGAAGGTGGGTGTGAAGCTGAAGTCCCGGCCAGGTGTCCGAGGGAGGCCCCCACTGCTGAAGCCAGGGGACGGGGCTGGGTAGGAGAAAGGGCTGCCGGGCACTTGAGGAGAGCTCACGGACAGGCCACTGCTGCCCGCTGATAGCGGGGGCTCCCCGCCTGGTGTGGCTGGCACCGTCTCTGTGCTCTGCGACTTGGCCAGGCTGCCACAGAGGCCTGGAGTACGAGGGGGCTGGTCCTCAGTAGGGGGCTCCGGAGGGACAGATGGGTGTGAGGCGTCTGTGGTCTCGGGCTCCGGCGGTGGGCTGGGTGGCCGGGGTGGTCGTGGGGGCGGCAATGGTGGCTGCAGGGGCAAGGGAAGCATCGTAGGCGGCTCCGGCTCTATTTCCAGGTCACGCTCTGCAGAGAGGTAGGCAAACACCAGACAGTTACCATTCAATCCAAACAGCTCTCAGTGCCCTAGTCAGCACCCCACACCTGGCTGGCTCCCAGCCCTAAGTCTGAACACAGGACCTGTCCGTCTCCAGCTAAACCCTTGAGGACTACTCAGTGCCCAACCCAGTGTTAGGCAAACAGTACGTGCTAGGCCATATCACAGATGCAGGAGACACGTTTCCCAGCCTTTCATACTACATCTTCAGAACAAAGTCCCTGTGGCCTAAGAAAATCTGCTCTATGACTGAATAAAATTCAACAAGTCTCTTTTCTGCAGGACTTGTCAGAGCCCTCAAGGATTTTTTCCTAGCACTTACCTCCATTGTCACAGCATACACTTTTTAATTTTTTAATGAATTTGTTTTATATTTTTATTTTTGAGACAGGTGGAATGCAGTGGCATGATCATGATCACTGCAGCCTAGACCGCCAGGCTCAAGGAATCCTCCCACCCACGCCTCCTGAGTAGCTGGGACTACAGGAATATGTCACCGCACCCAGCTACTTTTTAAATGTTTTGTAGAGACAGGGTCTCACTATGTTGCCCAGGCTGGTCTCCAACTTCTGGCCTCAAGTGATCCACCAGCCTTGGCATCCCAAAGTGCTAGAATTACAGATGTGAGCTACCATGAGCAGCCACAGAATACATTTTTTTCATTTTCTATTTTTATATTATTTTAGAGTTTACTCTTCTGAGACAGAGTCTCACTCTGTCACCCAGGCTGGAGTGCAATGGCGCAATATCAGCTCACTGTAACCTCTGCCTCCTGGGTTCAAGCGATTCTCTTTCCTCAGCTTCCTGAGCAGCCAGGACTACAGGCACGTGCTACCATGCCCTGCTAATTTTTTGTATTTTTAGTAGAGACGGGGTTTTGTCATGTTGCCAGGCTGGTCTCAAACTCCTGACCACAGGTGATCTGCCCGCCTCAGCCTCCAACAGCGCCGGGATGACAGGGGTGAGCCCCCGAGCCTGGCCCATGTTTTTCATTTTCTAATTGCCCTGTTGTCATCTCTTCCCCTGCTCCGTGGGAACAGATATTTTTGTCTGTTTGGTCTATTGTTGTATTGCTACTGCCTAAAATAATAGCAGGGACACAATAGACGCTTAATATTGAGTCAATATTCAAAGACGTGGTTAGTGGTGGAACAAACAAAACAAAGTACATTAAACAAAACACAGTCGTCCCTCAATACACGCAGGGAATTGGTTCCAGGACTCCCTGGAATACAAAAATCTGCACATACTCCAAGCCTGTAGCCCGCCTTGCAGGGTCTTATCTAGCAAGCTGCCCTCCATACACGCAGGGTTCACATCCCGCCAGTATTTTCTGTCCACGTTTGGCTGAAAACAATCTGCACGGCAGTAGGCCCTAGCCATGTGTTCAGTGTACAGGGGCAGCTGTAATCCCTATTTTTCCCTGAGGGACTTTAATTAAAGGTATGTGCCAACCACATGCAGCTAGGTAAGCCACAATGAATCGAATAGTATTACAAATTCAGTTCACACTGGCCGTTTCGAGAGCTCGGTAGCAACACCATGTCTGAAGGCTACAGAGCTGGCGGCACAGCCCGAGAACGCTGCCATCACTGTGCAAAGTTCTCCTGGCCGTGCAGTTAGAGCCTCTCACGTGCTCTGCGCAGCTTCATCACAATGCTGGAGGGGGCAGTGCCCACAGCCCTCACCTAGCCCAGCACCCCAGGGCCTCCCCCACCCACCTGTCACTAAAGTAACCATGGATACCCATCCTTCTCCTGGGGAGCATCTCATGGGACTGATGGTCCAAGGACCAAGCCAGCAGGGCAACACTGGCAGTGGGGACTGATAGCAGCAGCGGTTCCCCTTCAGGAATCCATGCAGTGCCAGGCTCATCTCACTTGAGGGAGGCGTGACTGACGCTGTTTGACAGGGGAAACCGAGGCTGGGGACAGTCAGCGATCTACCCAAGGAAGCCCAGGTTGATTCTGATGGCGAGGACTTCCCAGCACCCTCCCAGGGGGATGCAGGTGTTACCTGGAGCTCGCTCAGGGGACGATGGGGGTCGGGTCTCCACCTGTGTCGCAGGGGGCTCTGGAGACAGCAACATGGCCCCTTCCTGGCTCACACCTGGCTCCTCAGGGGGCTCCCTGGAGTTCGCTGGCTCTTCAACGCCCACAGGCAAGGGGGGCTCAGCCAGCATGGGGGGCCGCTCCTCAGGGGCCACAGCCTCAGTCTCGATGTTCACCTCCTCTTCCACGCCCAACGAGTCCATCGCCAGTGTCCCCGAGGCCACAGTCACTTCCTCCCCATCCTGCTCAAAGTCCTCGGGGCCTGCAGAAGCCATGCTCTCATCTGCTACCATGGCCTCCTCCTCCTCTTCCTCTTCTTCCTCTTCCCTGGCCACTACTTCCTCTTCATCCTCCGAGGACGAGGGCGAGGACTCGGAGCTGGACTCAAACTCGGAAGACTCAGAACTCTCACTGGACGACGTGCCTTCAGCCTTGGAGGTTGCAATGCTCACCGTCTCCTCTGGATGGGGGACACAGAGGGGGGGCCGCCTGAGGACCGCTGTGCCCCAGCCCTGCCCAGACCCCTCACCAATGGCCTCAGGCTGAACACGGCCCTCAGATATGTGTGTGTGGCGTGTGTTCACTAACAGGCATTTTTTTTAAGGGGGAGTCTTGCTCTTGTCGCCCGGGCTGGAGTGCAGTGGTGCAATCTCGGCTCACTGCAGCCTCCACTTCCCAGGTTCAAGAGATTCTCCCCGCCTCAGCCTCCCAAGTAGCTGGGTAACAGCACGCACCACCACACCTGGCTAATTTTGTATTTTTAGTAGGGACAGGGCTTCGCTATGTTGGCCAGGCTGGTTTCAAACTCCTGACCTCCGGTGATCCACTTGCCTCAGCCTCCCAAAGTGCTGGGATTACAGGCGCGAGAGCATTGTACTCAGCTGCTAGTAGTAATTTTTTTAAATTGAGGTAAAACTGACTTAACAGGCCGGGCGCGGTGGCTCAAGCCTGTAATCCCAGCACTTTGGGAGGCCGAGGCGGGTGGATCACGAGGTCAAGAGATCGAGACCATCCTGGTCAACATGGTGAAACCCCGTCTCTACTAAAAATACAAAAATTAGCTGGGCATGGTGGCGCGTGCCTGTAATCCCAGCTACTCAGGAGGCTGAGGCAGGAGAATTGCTTGAACCCAGGAGGCGGAGGTTGCGGTGAGCCGAGATCGTGCCATTGCACTCCAGCCTGGGTAACAAGAGCGAAACTCTGTCTCCAAAAAAATAAATAAATAAATAAACTGACTTAACAGAAAACTCCTCACTTTTTAAAAAAAAAATTATTACTATTTTTTTTGAGGTGAAGTGTCACTCTGTCACCCAGCCTGGAGTGCAATGGTGCAATCTCAACTCACTGCAACCTCTGCCTCCTCTGCCTCCCAGGTTTAAGTGATTCTCCTGCCTCAGCCTCCCAAGTAGCTGGGATTACAGGCACCTGCCACCACACTCGGCTAATTGTTGTATTTTTAGTAGAGACGGAGTTTCACTATGTTGGCCAGGCTAGTCTTGAACTCCTGACCTCAGGTGATCCTCCCGTCTTGGCCTCCCAAAGTGCTGGGATTACAGGTGTGAGCCACTGCGCCTGGCCAGCTGCTCGTTTTACAGTGACTATTCCAGCATCATTTCGTACATTTGTAATGTTGTACAACCACCACCTCTATCTGGTCCCTAAATATTTTCAGCAGCCTGAAAAGGAAGCCACATAGGCTGAGCAGGTGCCCCCACAGCAGACTCCCAGCCCTGAGGCCCACGGACCTGCTTTCTGTCTCTATGGATGTGCCATTCTGTTCGGGACACTCCCTGAGGATGGAATCACCTACCACCCCGTGTGTGGGTTTTAATAAGGTAAGGTCTCAAAAGCATAACATTTTGCCTCAAAGCGTTTCTGACAATTGCCGAGGCTCTGCTCCAGGGGAGGAGGGACCCCGGGAGGGCCAGGCGGCCGAAGCCTCCCTGCTCACCTCCATCCGAGTCCCCTTCGTCCTTCTCACTCGCCTCTGACAGGGCTGTGTCTTCGTCATCGTTCTCAGACTCATCTTGGTCATCACTGTCATCATCGTCATCCTGGGGGAGATGGACAGGTAGGGACAGGTGAGCTGAAGGGCCTGGCCCTTGTCGCCCAGCCCAGCCCCGAGGCCTCCTGGCCTGCTAGGTACCTTATCTGATGTGGATGAGGTCGAGGAGGAGGACAGCTGGCTCCTGGGGCCCTCCTCCTCCTCCTCCTCCTCCTCCCCCTCCTCCTCCTCCTCCTCCTCCTCCTCTTCCTCCTCGGTGCTCTCCTGCTCCTCCTCCTTGTCAGAGGCCGAGGACGAGGGTGAGGTGGTTGAGGAGCCCGAGGATGAGGATGCCGATGAGGATGAGGACACCGACAAGGATTCCTTCTCATCCTCCTCCCCACCGCTGTCCAGCTCCAGAGGCCGTGCGGGCCGCCGCCGCACACCCACACTCTTGGGGTCCCGCTTGGCAAGCTCACAGGGGGTGTCCGTCACGTCCCGGTCCCGCTCCCGCTCGGACTCTGCGGAAAGGGAGGGAGTCAGAGCTGGGCCGTGGGGGATTTGGAAGAACAGGACCCCAGCACCCAGGGCACCAACCTTCATCTTCCTCATCCACAGAGGTCGAGGGCCGCAGCCGCTTCTGGTCGCCAGACGAGGTGGTGTCTGGGGGCTCCTTCCTCTTGACCTTGAAGGACGGCAGGCGAATGGCCCCGCGCAAGCCGATGCCCAAGCCCAGGCCCTCGTAGGCTAGGCCCTCGCCCTTGCCCCATGACTCCAGCAGGCAGGAGGCGATACGGTCCTTAGGCTTCGGCCTATCCTCGTCCTTGTGCTCGCCCGACTTCACGGGGGTCAGCGAGGCCTGGGATGGAGACAGGAGGGCACCGTCACCGGTTCTGGCACCACCGGCCCCTGCAGGGAGCCCTCCCCAGGCCAGCTGCCTTCCACTCAGCAGTAATAGCCACCCCAGGTAACTGCATCCTCACTCCCGACACACCTAGCCACACTCTGCCCTAAGTTACCCAGGAGGCTCCCGATTACCGCTCGGCTGCACAGATCCTCAATGTCCTCCTCTGGAAAATGGGACTACTGCCACGGCCTTCCTCACAACAGTGGCCTTGGCACTTTGCAGACTGAGTTCCAAACACTACACCACAGGGACACATCTGTGCCACAGCGGCAATGCCACCCTCACAAGGTAAGACTGACACCATCCCACCTTCTCTTCCGTTTCCAGGCATTACAAACAGTTACCTACTGGCTTGATTTCACTGCCCGCTAAGGGTTGCCCCTGTAGTTTTGAAATGCTCTGCCCTCAAAGGGATGCTGTGAGAATTAACAAAATGAGCCACAGTAAGAGCTTTGCGAGGTGCAGGGAGGCCAGTGGCTCTTTTTATTCAAATTGCGAATGGCTTTGCTATTAGCTGTTCCTGTAGGGTCAGTGTAATTTGGCCATACCATAAAGAGCTGTGTTTCAGTGATTTCAGAGGTTCATTCTAATTTTACTGCCCAGTTATGCGGATAACAAACAGGCTCTGACAGATGCCGCTTACCTGCAGCTGCAGAGAGCAAGCAATTCCCAAAGCATGCTCCAGGGGACACTAAAACTCATAACCAAGGTCACCCCTGCGGGGAGGGAGCAGGAGGGAACAGGTGGAGGGGAGTGATTGAGGGGAGTTTAAAGTATTGAAGAAAAAGTTCTCTCTTATGCATTAAGAAAGTAATTTTAGTTTACTCGTAAGATTACCAACAGGCAAATAATATGTTAAAAAGGGGAAAAAAGGCCAGGCATCATGGCTCACACCTGTAATCCCAGCACTTTGGGAGGCTGATGCAGGGAGATCACTTAAGGTCAGGAGTGCAAGACCAGCCTGGCCAACACAGTGAAACCCTGTACTAAAAATATAAAAATTAGCCAGGCATGGCTGTGGGTGCATATAATCCCAGCTACTCAAGACACCAAGGCAGGAGAATCGCTTGAACCCAGGAGGTGGAGGCTGCAGTGGGCTGAGATCAAACCATAGCACTCCAAACAACAAAAAAAAAGTAAGTAGGCCAGGAGCAGTGGCTCATGCATATAATCCCAGCTCAAAAGGCAGAGGATCACTTGAGTCCAGGAGTTCAAGACTAGCCTGGACAACATGGCGAAACTCTATCTTTACAGAAAAATACAAAAATTAGCTGAGTGTGGTGGTGCATGCCTGTAGCCCCAGCTACTTGGGAGGCTGAGGTGGGAGGATCCCTTGAGCACAGGGAGGTTGAGGTGTAGTGAACTATGATTGTGCCGCTATACTCCAGCCTGTACGATTCAGTGAGGACCCTGCTTCAAAAAAAAAAAAAAAAAAAAGGGTCGGGGGAGTGGTCCAAGCCAAGACAGGGCTGCCTGTAAAAGGTGACATGAGGGTAGGTGAGAGGAGCCAAGTTCAAAGGGCGTCACAGCTGTGAGCCATCTGCAGTGGCGGGAACAGTCTGCACCAGCTGTCTCGTATGAGGCCACTATGCACCTGTGGCTACTGGGCACTTGAAGTGTGGCACGTGCCAAAAAGGAGTTTTAAATTTTACTGTCTGAATTAACAGAGTAAAATTTAAATTAATTTAAATTAATTTACAAATTTATTTTTAGAGATGGGCTCTTACTATGTTGAACTCCTAGGCTCAAGCAATCCTCCCACCTCAGCCTCCCAAAGTGCTGGGATTATAGGTGTGAGCCACCATGCCTGGCTGTTGATTTAAACTGAAAGAGCCTCGTGCAGCTAGTGGCCGCTGAATGGGAGCACAGTTTGCAGAACTTTGAAAGTGGCCACAGGAATGCAGCTCCTACACTGGGGGTTTGCAGCAGCATTTCCAGTTAACAGTCTCAGGGGAAGAGCAGGTGCCTGGCTGGGGTCCTGCCCCCCACCCCCAAGCCATCCTGGGGGGCCCTGCACCCACCCACCTTGGCCATCCGCTCCTTCTTGTCCCACCACTCGTCGAAGGCCCGGAAAGCCACCACTTCCACCATCTTGCGGTTCAGGTCCCGCTTCATGATGGCCTTGAGCTCCTTTAGGACCACCAGCAGGACGCCATCCACTGTGGCCTTGTGCGGGTCCTCCTGGCGGGGCACATAGCCTGGCGGAGGCACTGATGGGTCAAACTTGGGCAGTGGTGGCCAGTGCTGCCCGCGGCCCGGGCCGGAGTTGCTCAGGGAGAAGGGGCCCCGGTAGGGCGGCAGGTTGACAAACTGGAGCCCGGCTGAGGCAGCGGCAGCTGCGGCGGCCATGAAGGGCGGGTAGGGGCAGGCGCCCTGGCCTGTCATCAGCCGGCTGAGCACCTGCGTTTGCATCTGGAAGGACATGGGCATGCCGCCCCACTGGCCACCCAGCACGTGGCTCATGTCCACCTGCATCACAGGGAACAGGCCCGGCGGAAAGGGGGGCAGTGGCGGCAGGATGGGTGGGGGTGGGACCCCAGGTGGTGCTGGCAGGGGTGGTGGGGGCACTGTCACAGCAGGGTGGGCTGGAGGGGGTGGGGGTGGGGGTGGGGGCAGAGGTGGGGGCATGGGGAAGCCAGGCTGCGGTGGGGGTGGTGGTGGTGGGGGGGGCAGCGGGGGGAAGCCAGGTGGTGGGGGCAGCGGCAGGGTTGGGGCCAGCACGGAAGGGGCTGCCACAGCCCCCCCTCCTGGGGTCACCACCATCGGCTTGGGGCAGTCGGCACTGGTGATGGGGGCCGAGGGCATCTCGTCATCCGAGATCTCCATGTCCTCGCCTGAGGACTGCTGGCCCTGCAGAGAGAGCAGGGAGAGACGGTGAGGTGAGTCTGCGGGGCCAAACGCTCCTAGAGCCCCTCCTGGAAGACTAGCGGTCAGCGGCACTCCCAGCGGCATGACCCCGTGCGAGTCCTTCAGCCTCTCCAAGCCTCAGCATCTTCATTTGCAAAATGGGCATCACAGTCCCTACCTCGTGAAGTTACCACTAGGATTCATTCATTCCAATTCAAAAAACATTTACCCAGTACCTGTATGCCAGGCACTGGAGTGGGTACTGGGGAGACAGAGGTGACCAGGCAGACAACAATCTCACTCCTGTGGAGCTGGACCCGCAGGAAGAGGCAAAGGAAGACGCAGATGAAGATGGGAAAGGTGAGGGAGAGAAAGCAGGCAGGGAGAGGAGTGGGGCACAGGGCAGGAGACGATTGCAGTTCGAGAGATTCTGTTGCAATTTGTATGCAGAGAAGATAATACAAATAGTTACCATTTCCAGAGTGTCTCTTAGGTGCCAGGGCCTTTGGAGTCTTGCTCTGTTGGCCCAGGCTGGAGTGCAATGGCGCGATCTCGGCTCACTGCAACCTCCGCGTCTTGGGTCCAAGCGATTCTCCTGCCTCAGACTCCCAAGTAGCTGGGACTACAGGCATGTGCTACCGCACCCAATTAATTTTTATATTTTTAGCAGACACAGTGTTTCACTGTGTTTGCCAGGATGGTCTTGAACTCCTGACTTTGTGATCCGCTCACTTCAGCCTCCCAAAGTGCTGGGATCACAGGCATGAGCCACCGCACCCAGCTGCCAGGGCCCTTCCAAACACTTCACATTTATTAACTCAGCTAATTCTCGGAACAGCCCTATATTTAACTCCATGTTATGCCACAAGGAAATTGGGACACAGAGAATTTAAGTAACCTGCCCAAAGCCACACAGCCCACAATAGACAGAGCCGGGATTTGAACCAGGAAGCAGTTCCTCAGCCTATGCTCTGTCAGCCTGCTATCCTCACTCCACGGCAGATGGCCAGGCAGGGAAGGTGACATTGGATTTGGGGGGTGGGGGGCGTTTAAGCAGGGCTAAGGCCATAAACAGGAAGCGTGCTGTTATTTATTTTTCCTTGATTACTCTTTTCACCTAGTCTCAGGACTGCACGCTCAGTATGGGCCCACGTGGGGCTAAGTGCTGCAGAGGGCCGTCTCATTTCTTATCCGAAAGATAATCTCACAGGGCGGGGGGCTCTGTCCGACCCCCCAACAGTGAGGAAACACACTCAGAGCCTCAGCCGTGGCCCCGCGGCACGGCCAGTCAGTAGCAGCGCTGGGCCCAGGACCGGCATGCCCAGTACAGGGAGGCAGCTGGGACCCAGGGAGGTGGTGAGGGGCGAATGCGGGAGGTGCCAAGGATGGGCGTGGGACTTTAGGGAGCTGAGTAGAAAGGCCTGGAACTGGGGTGGAGGGACCTTTGAAGGCTGAGGAGGAGTCGGGGTGGAGGTGGGGGTCTGTGCAAGTTGCAAGAGCAGGTCTGACTACAAGAGAGGAAGCCTCAGAGGTAAACTGGAGGTAGGGGGAGGAGGAGGAATACCAAAACTCAGGCAGCGGCAGGAAGCTCTGGACTTTACCATGTCCCCTCTGTGAACACACACGCGCGCGCACACACACACACACACTCTCCTTCTCAGGGTCCCCATGCACATGAAGAAGAGAAGAGACAGGCGGGCTAGGCTGGATCCTCAAACGGCAAGCACTCCCCAGATCAGTCCTGGACAGCGCCGAGCACAGCGCGCCGCACCTCGCACCTCGGCACGCAGAGGGTTAACCCAGGCCGTCGTCGCCAGCCAATCACAGGAGGCGGATCCTGCGCTCCAGCCCCGCTGGCCCTGCCCCTCCCTCCGCCCCTCGGTCCTGGGGTGAGAAGCGGCAGGAATGTGCTGAGCACCGGACACCCAGTAGGCCTGGCGATGCCCGGAGCATCCCGTGCAGGACCTCACTTAAGCCAAGGCCCTGTGCTGCAGGGGCCCTCACGGGTCCATTTGGCAGATGACGAAACTGAGACTCAGAGAGGGAAAGTGCCTTTCCCAGGGTCACATAAGCAGAAAGTGACTGGGCAGGGCCTCACGGCTCAAGGAGCCTGAACTTTTAACGACCAGCCACTGTTTAGAAGAGAAGCTCCCCCTGCAGCCCCGGGGGGCCCCGCCTGCGCCGCTCCCCCACCTCAACCTCAGCCTAGGCTGGGACAGGGTCCAAATCCCCGCACTGAGCTCGCCCGCAGGAAGCCCAGGTGTTGCTCCCCGGCGCCGGCAGGGGGCACCCGCGGGCCAGCCTGGAGCTTCCCAGCAGTAGGCGGCTCCCTGCGCTGGCGGCCGGTCCCAGACCACAGCTCCCAGCACCTCTGCCTGAGCCTGCCTTTCGCTCCAGCCACTCTGGCCTCTCAGCTGTGGACCGTGGTCAGCATGGCAAACACTCCCCACCCCAGGAAGCCTGGAGGGAGTGGAGGAGGAGGGTGCCAGGGCCGGCGGCCCCCCTACGGCTGCACACCTGTCAACGCCCCCTGCCTGGACCCCATGATACTAGAAACCACTTCCCCAGAACTGCCTGGAGGCCCCCTGGAGCCCCAGCCACCTGCAGCACCCTCCCAGGCAAGCCAAGTTCCTCTGGTTCCTCCCTGAGGCAGCCAGACGCGCCTAATCAAAGGGCCCAGGAAGGGGGAGTCCTCCCCCTCCGCCCACAGGGACACAGAGCTCTAAGCCCCTGGCTGCCCTTGCCCACAGGGGATATGGCTCCAAGGCAGGTAGGTGCCTGGACCGGGATAGAGGAGAGGAGCCAAGGAAGATGACCCAAGGAAGATGACCCCCCTCCCAAGGGAACCTGGCACGTGGCAACCCTCACCCTAACCCCTGGGTGGGACTTCCTGAGGCTGGAGGTTTAGGCAATGAGACCCCAAGAGGTGAGGAGAGGGTGGAGGATGGTCAACTTTGCCTGTTTCTGGCTACATGGCACCGCTCCCCCACCACCCCAAGTTAGCTTTTTTTTTTTTCTTTTTTAAAGATGGGGTTTCACCATGATGGCCAGGCTGGTCTTGAACTCCTGACCTCAGGTGATCCACCCACCTCGGCCTCCCAAAGTTCTAGGATTACAGGCGTGAGCCACCGCGCCTGGCCTCCCAATTAGCTCTTAACTCCTTCATCCCCAGAGCCAGTGGGAGAAGGGAAACTTCAGCTCCTTTCCTGCCTGCCATGGTTTCCGCCTCTTCAGAGGGCACTAGGCTCTAGGAGACAGTGATCCAGGGCTCCACCCCACCTATTCCAGCACAGAACTCTGGCCAATCCCTCTCCTCCCCTCTGCCTGTGCACCAGGACCCTCACTGACCATTCCCAAGCCATGCAACAGACAAGGGACCAGGAGCCATTCCCACAGCTCATACTCTCTGAAGTCTCAGCAAACTCCTACCCAAGAGGCTCAGGTCAGAATTTATCCCTAGGATAAATAGACCTTTTTTTTTTTTTTTTTTTTTTGAGATGGAGTCCCATTCTGTCACCCAGGCTGGAGTGCAGTGGCGCGATCTTGGCTCACACCACAACCTCCAGGGTTCAAGCGATTCTCCTGCCTCAGCCTCCTGAGTAGCTGGTTTACAGGCGTACATCCCCATGCCCATGTAATTTTTGTATTTTTAGTAGTGACGGGGTCTCACCATGTTGGTCAGGCTGGTCTCGAACTCCTAACCTCATGATCCGCCTGCCTCGGCCTCCCAAAGTGCTGGGATTACAGGCGTGAGCCACCACGCCCGGCCAAAGTTGACTTCTTGCCTAACAAGGAAAGCATCAGAACTAGGCCATGTTTTCCTTCTCTCCGTGGCTGCTAGGGAGCTCATTGCCAAACCAGCTGCTCAATCACAGCCCCTGGGGCTTTTTGCATCACCTTTTTATTCTCTAAGTTCTACCTGTTATATTGGCTTTCCTAGCCCCATTGCTTCTGCATCTTAGCTAGTCACGCTAAATGTTTCAAGTGGGAAAGGGAGATACAGGATGGACGAGACCAGTCCCCGACAGATGGACAGACATGGTGGTACCTCATCCATCTTCTCTGAGGTCGGGGTTCTGTCTCCAACCAGGTCCAAGGCCACCTCAGCTGTCTGGCCCAGAAGCCCAGCAGGGTCCGGGGGGCCGGGCTCGGGTGGAGGCCGAGGCCCAAGGCTCAGGTTGAGCTCCTCCTCCTCGTCAGAGTCTGGCAGAGGCGTTGGGCTGATGTCCTCCAGGCCGGTGCTGGAGGGGCGCGAGGAGGGGGGCGTGGGACCGCGGAAGCCGGGCTGGGAGTTGGTGCCGAAGGGGGCCAGTGGGGAGAGCTGGGAGGAGGAGGAGGAGATGGGGCTGCCCTCCATCTGCAGCTCAGTGTCTGAGTCGGGCACCGGCAGGAAGAGCAGCTTGGTGCGCTGCTCCTTCAGCAGCATCTCGATTCGCGAGTCCAGGCTGTCGTGGGGCTTCTCCGGCCCCGCAGGGGATGACTCCAGCGTGGGCGTCCCGGGGCTGTCACAGGGCTCTGGACTCCAGCCGAAGGTGGGCCGGCCACCTAGCTCCATGCTGTTGGTGTCGGGAGGCGGTGGGCCGGGGGGCGTGCCTGGCCTCTCCTTGGCCAGAGGCTCAGCAGGTGGCAGGGGTGGGGGTGCCGGTGCCCTCCTGAACTCCCCGCCATCGCGGGCCCCGAAGGTGGTGGTGGGGGTCGGCTCTTCTGGGGGTGGAGGGAAGTGGGCCACTGGGGTCTGATACGGAGAGAAAGCAGACTTGAATCCAGGAGCTGGGGTTGCTTGGGCGGGCGGTGGAGTGTGGGCAAATGTGGCCGAATCCTGTGGTTGGGCCTTGAAGGGGGGCCCACTGCTGCCCCCAGTGCTGCTGACTGCTCCAAATGGGAGGTCTGAGGAACCCCGGAAGGCAGCTGTGGCCCCGGCCACTGCAGTGACTGCAGGAGAGGTGTGGACATAATGATGTTCGTGGCGGCGGTTGTAGGCGTCCGTGAACTTGCTCTCGTGGCGCCGGGCCTTGAAGGTCACTGTAGAGTCCTGGCCGAAGAGGTAAGAGGGTGTGGGCTGGCGGCTGGAGTAGCTGGAGTCCTGTGAGAAGGGGGTGCCCAGGCGCGGCGTGAGCGGGGTGCCCTGTCCGTAGGAGTTGGGTGTGTCCAGGCGGCAGCTGGAGTAAGCCGTGTCCTGGGAAAAGGGTGTCCCACCACTATTGGGGGTGACAGAGGAGGAGCCAGAGCCACAGCCTGCAGACAGGCCTCCATCCTTGAGGCGCTTCAGGGCATCTGACAGCTGAGGAGAGAAAGACAGGTGAGATCCCTTTCTCTGGGGGCGTGGGGGGTGGGTGGGGGGTGGGGGCGTGTGTTTCCCTTCTCACTCTGGCTGCTGGGGCGCTGAGAGCCAAACTGCTCTACGACTGCAGCATAAGGAATGGGAGTAGGGGACTGAGGAGGAGTGGCAGGATGGTACTAACTTTTTCTCTTATCTTAGGGGCAACCAATTATGTTCAGGGAAACTTGAAGGTTTTTCCAAATCCCAGAGGAGCTAGAGAAGAGAAAAGACTATGATATCTTGGTTTAGGCTGGGATTTTCTTTGCCTCTGGCTGTCAGAAATCAGACCTTCCATGCAGGATTATGAGCAAGAACTATCTTGTGCCTGAGAGCATGGCCAACGGCTTTGTCCTCCCAGCCGCCCAGTGGTTCAGGATTTAAAGTGACAAACAGAGGCCAGGCCCAGGTGTGGTGGCTCACGCCTGTAAACCCAACACTTTGGGAGTCCAAGGTGGGTGGATCACTTGAGGTCAGGAGTTCAAGACCAGCCTGGCCAACATGGTGAAAACCCATCTCTACCAGAAATACAAAAATCAGCCAGGTGCGGTGGCATGTGCCTATAATCCCAGCTACTCAGGAGGCTGAGGCAGGAGAATCACTTGAGCCCAGGAGGCAAAGGTTGTAGTGAGCCAAGATCACGCCACTGCACTCTAGTCTGGGGGACAGAGTGAGACTCTCTCAAAATAAAAAAAATAAATAAAAATAAAGTGATGAACAGGCCAGCGACAGCTAGTCGGCAAAGGCTCTTCAGTCCCGAGGTGACTGGATTGATGCCCAATGCCAGGGAGGAGCTGGCATGAGACTTGCCCCACACAAGAGTTGTCCCACGTCCTGGGAGGCAGTGGTTTGGAAGGAGGCAGTCTTTCTCTGGAAGGCGGGGCATGAACTCCAGTTTCTGGGTTCAGGGTAGTGGCGTACCCAGGACCTCAGACACTAAGGACCCTGGAAACAGCAATGTTTTGGCATCAACATGGGAACCCGGGCAGGCTCTATGTCTATGGGAGTTGAAGCCTGTGCTGGGGAGGGGGGATGCCACAGGAAACAGGACCAATCCCAGGGAGCCCCACTGCAGAAGGGCTTGGGGGGCATGGCCAGGCTTCACAACCTCCTAGGCCTTGGTCTCCAAAGCTGGAGAGAGATGGGGTGGGCTGGGGGTCTCATCAGAGTTGGTGACGCTTTTCAGAGGTGGGGGGCACATCAGAGCACTGGTGATGGGGCAGACTGACGGCCATAAACCCACCTGCAGGGTCTCATTCACGATTGGAGAGACAGCATCCAGCTCGCCCACTGGGAGGGTCTGCGGGGTGTAACGGCCAGTGACCAGCAGTTCATAGAACCGCATTCGGGTTTCCCCTGTGGATGGGCAGGAAAGGGGTGACTCAGTGAGGTTCCAGGACGGGGCAGCCCCCACAGGGATTCCAACCTACATGGCACCCTGGCGGGTCCCTTGGGCCTGAGACCCCCGGCCTGGGGAGGCTGTGTGACCCTGACCGAGTTCCCACCCCCTCTGGACCTCACTCAGGGTCCCCACCTGTTCAACAAAGCTGCTGAGCTACACCATTTTACTGATCCTGAGATCCAGAAGCTCATGCCTCATGGAGCTGAGACTCCTCCCAACCCAAACCCAAAACTGCTACCCGTGACACCAACCCCCACTCCATTACCTGGGCCATGGTGCCCAAAGAAAGAGCCAGGCCTATCCCCCTTTCTGCTCAACAGCCAGGTGCTTGCAGCAAGAGGAGGGGAAGCCCGTGGCACAGAAGCCAGAGTTTGTAAATATCTGGGGACAGGTGAGCAGTGGACTTTGCAACACACTCTAGGAGCACATTACCGTGAAAGCCACAGCCCCTGACCCGGCTGAGGGCCTCGAGGCGGCTGGGGGACTACCCTGAGCTCCAACCCTCTACCCCTCAGCAGAGGAGGCTTTTCTAGACCGGGGCGCGGGGGTTATCGATATTTATAGAGTCTCAGAGGCAGCTGCTTACATATGCAAAAAAGACACGTTCCTGGAGCTACACTTTACTGGTCTCTTTCTTGAAATACACACTTAGTTAGCAGTCTCTGAGAGCCTTTGTGTTTTCTTTTTTTTCCCCCAGAAATGAAATTTTGAGACCTGGCTGCTGCTTAAAATGTGGGCCTGTGATGGGGGAGGGGGTGCCACATTCAATTCAGTTCTCAGGGAGAAATCAGACTGCAGCCACCCAAGGTCCTCACTACCTCCCAACCCCCCCCAGACTGAGAGGCTAGGGAAAGGGGTGGGAGGGCTGTGCCCTGAGAGGAGACGCAGGACCAGGCACAGGCTCGGCAAGTGTGCGTGGAATAATCACCACCACCCCCGGCACCAGCTTAGAGCTTGGTCAATACATTTTAATCATTAAACGCAAAAAAAAAAAAAAAAGAAAAGTTCTGATTTTCCTGCCTTGGGTTTGGTGTGTCCCAGTTGTCCCTGAACCCCGCGCTCACGAAATTCCTGGAAGCTGCACTTTTGCCCTCCCAGCATGGCTTCCCAAGGGACCCTGGTGGGCTAGGGATTCAGTGTCTCCCCAAAGAGCTGGCCGATCCTCAGAGCACTCAGCACCTTCTTTTAGTGGTGGGAGCTTCCCTAGAGAGGCATCGGGCACACTTTGGGGAATGCTCTGGGTCCTGCAAGCCTATCGGTCCTGCAGGGGCCTCTGCAGACCCACAGGGTGGGAGGTGTGGCCTCCCCAGCCAGCACCAGAGAGCACCCAGCTGATTCCAATGCAGGGGAGGTGCTGCGGTCTCTTTAAGAGAGAGGAGGGAAGACACAGTGTCAACCCTGAAGCACCCTGAGCCTCCCGCCCCTCTCTTCCCAGCTCAATCAGGAACCTTATCAATGAAACAACACTCCTGGCCCCAGATTGGCTCCCACTTCCAGGGGGAAGGGGCAGCAAGGGAGGGGGGGGCACCCTGAATCCTTAGAGGACTCTTTTTCGTTTCCAGACCTTCTCTTGACGTATTAAAGGCATTCTAGTGGCACTCCCTCAGTCCCCCACAAGTAAACAAATTCTGCCTCATCCCCTAACACAGGCAACACTGGGGACTGTCTAAACCCAGGCCACCAGGGCTCAGAGAAGGGGCCCGAGGGGGTGTCAGCGGTGGGGAAGCCTCCGGGTGGTCCCTAGGGCTGTGGTGGCCAACAACGGCACATTTGGTAAATTACAGACGGTCTCCTAGCAACAGACAACACATTTAGCTCCACTACTCTACCCTCAAGAGGGCGGGGGGCAAGAAAATAAATAAGGTTTTCGAGGGGATTCCAAGGAAGGGTTGGGGGGGGGGTCCTCCCCACGCTGCAGAAGCGGCCGGGGAGGGAAAGGGTCCAGCTGACAGGTATCCCATCACTCCTCCCCTGCCAGGCTCACCTTTGGTGTCCAGCTCCACGTGGATAATGTTGCCCATGACGGAAGTGCTGTGCAAGTGCTGAACGGCCTCCTTGGCACCCCGGACGGTGGCAAAGACCACCTTGGCAATGCCGAGGTGCTTCTTGGTCTTGGGGTTGTACAAAATCTCCACCTCCTCCACCTCCCCATACTTTTTGCACATATCCCTTAGGAAGTTTTCTCGGATGTTATCATTCAGCTTGGCAAATGTCACCTGCTTCGGAGGCACCGGGCCCACGTAGAACTCATCGATCTGGCAGGGGCCAAAGGGGAAGGGAGTTTGGAGAACGTTTAAACCGAAGAGAAAACCCAACATTCCTCCAACACCTCGCCCGCCCGTTGAAAACAATGAAGGGTAAAAAAGTAAAAAAAAAAAAAAAAAAAAAAAAAAAAAATTTTGGAAAAAAATATGCACGCGGGCGGGCCCGGGAAGCGGAGGATTAAATCGTTTGGAACGTGGAAGTCCTCTGGGTTCGGAAGGAAAGGGGAAAAAGAAACAGTTTCTCTTTCCCCACCCCCCATTCTGGCCTCCTCTTCCTGCTGCCGGGTCAGGGGCGACCCTTTGGGCTTAGGAAGTTGTCCCCCTAAAGGCAGGGGGCTGGCGAGAGGGGAGGGTTTCGGGGCCAAGCTCCCGAGAGGGCTGAAGCCCCCCGCTGGGCGTGCGGGACACTGTAACCGCGCCGCGATTACAGTTTCACCCAGTGTTATTTTGTTTACAGTAGCTGCGAGGGGACACCCTCTCGCCAGCGCTCTCCCCCTCCCCGCCAAAACTTCCCCGGCCCGGGACGGCGGGAACTGGGAATCCGGCTGGGCTCGGTCTGGACTGGCGTTATTTTCGAACTCCGGGAGGGGAGGGGGGACGGCGGGGCAGTGGGGAGGGGTCCTACTTTGAATTTGGGCACCGACAGCTCCAGCTCCTTGTTCTTGGTCCAGATCCCGACGACCCGGGGATCTTCGACAATTTCCACCGGGCGGTTGCTGGACATCTGCGGGGAGAAATTGGGAGGGACGGGATGGGAGGGCTGCCCCCCTCCCCAGGGGCAGACCCCTTTCTCCAGGCACTTGTCAAACTCCAGGGATGGGCCCTGTCTGACAGTTGGCCGGGTGGTCGGGCGGGGGTCCCTGGCCGCTCCGCGCGTCTCCCCGGACGCGGCGGAGGGGGGCGGGGGGCGCGCCGGCTACTCACCGCCAGGCTGAAATGCTGCCCATCGTAGCGGTACAGTTTATGATGCCCCTTTTTCAGAGCCGGGTCAATCATCAACTTGTAACTTCTCCAATGGTGGTTCCTCCTCTCGCCCGAAGGGCCGGGCTGCGGCGGGGGCTGCTGGTGGTGGTGGTGGGGGGGGTGACTGTTCTCCATGCCGTTAACCCAACCTGAAAACCAGCAAGTTGTTGTCGTCTCCGCCGCGGCAGCGGCGGCCGCTTCTACACACACGCGAAACAATCCAATCGGCCGGCCCCCACCCCCTCCCACCTTACCAGCGCGCCCCGAAAGGAGCTGTCTCGCTGGCTCCCCCCAAAACAAGAATGGAGCGAGAGAATAACCCTTCCGGGAGAATTACGCGCCCGCCCGCTCGGCCACCGTCTCGGGGCGGCAGCGAGGGGCTCCCGGGGGTCCCCGGGGCAGGCTGGCGGGGCCCCGGGCGCCCGGAGGACGCGGGCTCCGGCCCATGGTGCCCGCCCCGCCACCCGGCGTGGCGCTCGCCCGCTCGCTCGGCCTGGCTCGGGCGCGGGGCTGGCGGCAGGGCCTGGCGCCGCCGCCGCCGCCGCCGCCGCCCGCCCGCCCGCCCGCCCGGGCCAGAGCCGGGGCCGGGGGCTCGGGCCGCCCGGCTGCCGGCCGCGGCCTCTCCCTCCCCGAGCCGCGCTTACATCCCCGCCGGGCGCCGGCCTCCCTGCGCCGCCAGCCAGTACATGGTGTCCCCCGCGGGAGCCGAGGCCGGGGCGGCCGGACCGGGGGCCGGGAGAGGGGGGCGCCGCCGCCGCCGCGGCTGCCGGGCCCGGAGCTCCTGCCGCTGCCGCCGCCGCTGCTGCTGCTGCTGCTGCCCGGGAGGCGGCTGGCGGCGGAGGCTCGGCTCCCAGTAGCCGCACATCCCACAATACACCGCTAAGGAGCCCGACCCGAGCGCTCACCCTCCTCCTCTTCCTCCTCCTCCTCCTCTTCCTCCTCCCCTCTCCTTCCTCGCCGCTTCCCCAGGCACTCTCCCGGCGGCGGCAGCTGCGCCGCCAAAGCCCCGGGCCCCAGCGGCCCCCCACCCCTCACTCGCGCGCTCCCACACTGCCTCCCCCTCCCCGGGGGAAGGCCTTTTAATTTATTTATTCTTCTGGGACTGGGGTGGGGGTCTTGGCTGGCGGGGGAGGGGGTCTCCCCGGGCTCTACCTCCCGCGGCCGGGGCTACCCTCCGAGCCGCGGCCGCCGCGGCGTGCGTCCCGAGCCTGCAAAACTGTTTCCAAACTGCCTGGGCCGGAGGCAGGCGCGCGGGGACCCGGGGAGAGGGCTGGGGTCTGGGGGGCCGAGGGTGTGTGTGGACGCGGGGAGCCGCGCGGGGAGGCCGGCGTCGACTCGGAGGAGTTGCAATCGAGGTATCTGCGCTTCGGCTTCCTCCTCCGGCCGCGACCCCCTCCCCGGACCTAAGCTGGGGAGGGGAGACCAGGGTTCACCACGTTAGCATTCGCATTCCTGGGAGGATGCAGCCCTCGCCTGGACCTGGGCGATAGAAGCTTTCTTCTGTTTTTATTTTTGGAGGGGAGCGCCCTGTAATTGTCCTGAACACATGCTTCCCCCCCCCACCCCAGCCACCCGCGGAGGAGAGAGTCCCCCTTTTTTGCATTTATCTTTTCCTTCCCCTTTCTTTATTAAAGGTCCGGGAGTGGCGGCGGCCAATCAGCGCGCAGCTTCCATTTTGTGAGTTCAACTCCGAGGCTCCCGGGCTTCGCGAGGACGCGTTTGCAGCCCCCTCTGCCTTTCCTCCCGGGCAGCCGAGGCGCAGGAGCCGCCTCGCCGGGGCTCGGAGCTGGTGTAGCTCATATTGGGGCTCTTTTCGGGGTTTGTAATTTGGCCGTGGGTAGGTAATTGGCTGGAGCAGGGCGGCAGGGCGCGGCAGCCAATCAGCGTGCGGCTTCTATAGAGCTTGAGTTATTAGACGCTGATCTCAAAACATCCTTCATCAGACACGAAGGAGAGGCCAACAGATGAGGGAAGCCATTTTTCTGCAATGGAATTAAATGGCCAAGTGGGTTTTTCCTTTGTTGCAAATGGGGAATGTTTTTCCTTTGACTCTACCATCCAGTTCAGGACGTCTCAGTGTGTTTAACATTTGTCAACAGGCCCAAGGACTCACAGTTGGAAGACTGGAGAAGACTTTTTAAAAAGATCTGGATTTTTCCTTATGACTTGGAATCCATCTTTGTCTTGTATAACTAGGTCATAGCACACCATTCATGTCAGCAGTTAACAGTTTTGAATTCCAAAAAAACCTAAGTAAATGACATATTTGTTTTTTTTTTTTCCTCTTTTTGTTCTTTGGGTGGGTGGGGGGAGCTTGGAGCTGTCTTAATCTGTATTCTCTTGACTGCACAATAAATTTTTAAATATATCTAGTTTCCTCTATTAAACACTTAAACCTGGCCATCTTATTAACTCCTTCTCTCTTTTTAACAAGGTAATGTTTTAAATGTATATAGCTTTAGGACTAGCGAAATGGCAGCAACCAAAAATTGTGAGCCGTTGTTACTCTTTTTAAGTTTTTTAAAAAACCTTTTACATTGTAAGTACCCAATCCATTGTCCTGACGCAGTGCAGTTTTTATGTTAATGTTGCTGAGATGTCCTTAATTTTCCGAACCTTCATCTGCATGTATTGTCTTTGTCTCTCTTGTCTAATAAGCCAGTTAACATGCTTTGAGACGATTTTGCTGTTATAAAGCTAAGGATCTAGCTTTATGCTTTTGAAAATGTTTACAGCACTAAATGGTAGTCAGCTTTCTTCCCCGTAGCTTGTACACTTTCTTTGAAAATCGATCTGTTTGAAGAAAAACAGCCCTGTTTTTCTCGTCTTTGGTGTTGGGGTGGGGGGAGCTGGTGGGTGAGGGAAAGGAAGACTTCTCTTTGTGTTGAGACTCCAGCCGTCACAGGAAACTAGATTAAAACTGGAAAACAAGTCCTAGCTGGTTCCAGCAAACACCAACGTTGAGTGGGGGGTATTTTCTATGGTGGTTGGGCGGCTGGTGCGTCTTTTGCCTTTTGTTTGACTGTGTATTTTCGCCTTTTGTCTCTTAATGACGGTCACACCATTGCTATATCCAGAGCAGTAAACAGTCCTCTGCGAAGCCGCCTTTTTGCCTACCCAACCCTGGAAAGTTTGCAGAAGTGGAAGGAGCAGAACTTGCCATGAGTGTAACTTACAAAAAGGTAACAAGAACAAAGGCACCACCATAACCCCCCAATTTTCCCAACTAAATCAAATAATATATATGGTTTTACAATCACGTCTCCAAAACCACCGCCCAGCTTGATCTTCTAGACTCCATGGCACCGGGTTGAGCGGGTAAGTAAGAAAAAAAAAAAAAAAAAAAGTGCCTCTTGCCCCTTCGAGGAAACCCTTTTGCAGGCCAAGCAAGGGCTGTATTTGGGAGCTGCGGGGAGGAGGAGGATTCTGGAGCTTTGTTTGGCAGCCGGAGCGGGCAGTGGGGGGGCGAGCGGGGGGGATGGGACCAGGAGGGCTCCTCGGACCCCTGCGCCTCTTCTGCCCCAAGGGCGACAAGAGGGGCTCCGCGGCGACCCTCGGTGGTCCATGGAGCCAGCCGCCTGCCTTCGCCCCCCTTGCTCGTCCCAGGTCTGAGCCTGGGTGAGAAGAAACTGAAGTGCTTTGGAGACGGGGCTCAAAAGACGAGGCAGCCTCCTCGCCCAGCCTTGGACTCTCTTTCCCTTTCGATCGTGAGGGTTCCCCACCCCGAAGCCGGCTTCTTGGGGCTCCGGGGCGCGCCTGCGCTGGCAACGCGAAGGACAAAGGGCCGGCGTCCATGTTGGCACCATGACGCAGCACCTCCGCCGGCAGCCCGGCGCCCCAGTCCTCCCGGCCGCGCTCGCTCCTCCTCCCAAACACCGCTTTTATTTCCAGGCTTCGAGCCCTTCGCGCCTGGGCTGGGCTGGGCTGGACTGGGCCGGGCCGGGCCGGGCCGGGCTGGTCGAGCGGGCGGGCCCGGCCGGGCAGAGCTGCGGCGCTAATGGCGGCGGCTCTCCTTCCTTCCTCCTTCCCCCCGGTCGTGGGGAGCCCGGAGCAGGAGGCGCGCCCACGGCCGGGTCGGGCCGCGAGAGCCCGCGGGGGCAACGCCGGGGATCGGGTCTCGGGGGCCGTTTCGGGGACCGCGGGCCTCCGGGGCGTCGCGTGCGGCGCCTCCCGCGTTCGCCTGAGCCTGGCGCGCGGCGGCCTGACGGGCGCCATTTCGCGCGCTGCCCGTGGCTGGGGCGGTGGCGGCCGCCGCGCGCCAGGCGGGAGGAGCGGCCGGGGAGGGGGCTGGGCGAGCCGCCGTCGCCCGAGTTCCAGGCCGACCGGACCCGAGGCCCACGGGGGCACCAGGAGGCCTCGCCCTGCCGCTTCCCCCTTCCTTTGTCCCGCGCGGGCGCCCGCAGCCCGGGGGCGCGGGGTTGGCGGGGCTTCAAGGCCGCCCCGAGCCCCACCGGCTCCCCCGGAAGCTGCGGCCGCCTCCCCGCTGCCCGGCCTGCCTCTGACCCCGAGCCGCTCCCCGCTGCCCGCCCTGCTCTGGCCGCCTGGGCCCGGCCTCCCAGTCTCCGTTTGAGAGCCGAGCCGGCGGGGGCGGGGGTCGCCCCCTTTGTCCCCACGAAGGGCGTGAGGCCCTCGGGGTGGCCGCAGACGCCCCGTTGGGCCGCCCAGGGCGCAGCCCTCCAGCCCGGCTCTCCAGGCGGGAGGTGGGGGAAGCCTGGGAAAGCGGAGGGGCCCCCAGGATCCCCCCGAGGCGCGGGGCTCCGGGCGAAGCCTCAGATCTCCGGCCCTTCCCGGGAGGGTGCGGGCGGGGCGGGCCTTTGGAAATGCAGATGAGCCGCCGCCCGGCCCGGGCTCAACCTTCTGACTCAGCCGCCCCCTCCCGCGGCTCCTGTGGGGCTGCTGGGGGAGGGGCGGCGTTTGGGGGCTCCCCTTCAGCCCCGGAGCCCCTGTCCGCTGTGCCTTCGGCGGGTCACGTCTCCGCCCCACGCGCTCCGCCAGCCGGGGGCCGCCCTGATCCGCCTTCCTCCCCTCCAGGTTCTGGGCTGGAGAAGGGGCGACGGCCGGGCACCCCCCGCGTGGACAATCTTTCCTTCTGTCGATGGCAGGGGCAGGCCTAGTTTGACTCTTGACAATCCTCCCACTAAGGTAGGTGTGAGTCTTTGCCCAGACCGTGAGGGAGACTTGGGGGGCTCTGGCCTGCAGCCCAGGGAGGGCGGAACCCCAAACCCGCCGGGCTGGTTCTGCGGCCCCGCCCCGCCCCCAGCTGCGAGCGCGTAGGGCCGCCTGCTGGGCCGCCCGGGCCATCCATCCCCGCCTGTCAGCCTCTGTTGTCAGGCATTTGGGGCGTGCAATTCTCTGCCGAATTTAGCAGCATACGAGAGGCTCCACTTGCAAGTATTTTCCCAGTTGTGTGTTTTTCGGCGGGGTAGGGCCTTGGGCGCCTCCTACTTCTGAAAGACACAGGTCGCTGCCAGATAGCCAGCCCAACAGTGCCGTGGCCTCCCCTCCAGCTCCCCTCGGGGGATGTGGGGTGACTGTGAGTCGCCCTCTGATGTCTGGTTGCCAGGGAGGCAAAGGACAGCCAACCGAGGTCCTGGCCAGCTCTCTCTGTGAAAGGGCCTGCCTTGACGCTTCTCCACCTTCCTGGAATTCTTAGGATTACTTCTCCAGTCCCTAGATGGGCAGGCCTGTTTTAAGCCTTGTTTCCAGAACCAGACAAAGCTGGATTTGAAACCGGGCGAGCCATTGAGCAGCTATGACCTTGCAGAAGCGGCATAGTCTCCGAGCCCGTGTCTCCATCTACGAAAACAGGGCTAGATCCTTAGTCTGGAGCTGGCATGGGAATCACGCCGGAAGGGGGCTCTTTAAAACGGACTGGAGCCTGGTTCCCGAGTGTCTGGCTCAGTGGATGGAGCCTGAGGACTTATTTCTAACAAGTTCCTGGGTGATGCTGCCGCTGTGGACTGGCAACACGTTTTGAGACCCCACACCCAGCTCCGGGCTTGGTAACACCTGGGGTTTTGAGGCAGCAGCAGGAACTTGGCACATAGTAACTGGTTTCATTCGGACGCTAGCCGACCTCCCGTATTGAATAGTTGCCCATCTTGGTGTCTGAGAAGCTCCACAGCTGGAGGTGGCGGCTCTTGGTCTCGGACCCTCATGTGATCTCTGGTTTGTGATTGCTTTGATGAACCATTTGGGTCCAGGTGCACCTGCTCACACCATCTCCCGTATCTGGGAGCTGTGCCCCACCCCCACTGTAAGGGCTCCGCTGAGCTTTGGGAGCCTGTGGGGCTTAACAGGGAGATCGCGCTACAAGTCTCTGGCGCTAAGTTAAGGGAGACTGTCAGTCGGTTTGACGTGGGCTAGGATCTCCACAGTGCTGGTGACCTTGGGCGAGTGTCTCCCTGTAAAGTGATCAGGATGCCTGCCGGAAAGGGTGGCGAGAGGATTAAGTGCGTTAAGAGGGCCGTTCCTCCCCTGCCGGCTTCGCTCGAGTTGGCCTCCATTGTGATCCGTGGTTATTGCTAGGAGTGGCTGCAGGGTGTGGGGGCTGGGCTGCCTCAGAGCTCCTCCCCCACCAGCCCACCTGCCGAAGCACGTGGCCCAGCCTCAGGGCAAAGGGGAATCTGGTGCCCTCGGGAAGGTGGCCAGCGCGGTTCTCTGGAGTGGTTGAGTCCAGCCGGAGGTAGAGGCCTGTCCCCGGCTGCTCGGGTTGTTCCATGATAGGGTCAGGATTTGGGTCACCCACCCGAGGTCTGGGGAGAAGTGTCTTGCCCAAGGTCACAAGGCCGCCACCAGTAGAGCCAGGATGGGGTTCCAGGTGGCTTGACTTGCAGCCAGCGCCTGTGCCCATGGCACCCCCTCACCCCAGCTGTCTGGGTTATTTTGGGCTCCGTCCCGTGCCAGCTGTCTGCTGGCATCCCTGCCCGGGACTGTCTGGTTTTAAGTAACCGGCGTGGTGCTGTTGGCTCCTCCTGTGAGGTCCAGGGCTGGGTTTTCAATCCCGGATGAGCTGTGCTGCGTCTGTCTCCTTTGCTGGGAGGGAAGGGTATTCCTGCCCAGACTCCTAGCTGCCCTAGTACAGCAAGAGGGTGAAAGCACCTGGCAAAAACTGAGGTTCACATTGTTAAGATCCCAGAAGCCTTATCTCTCTCTCCCCTTCCATACTCCCTGAAACCTAAGTTTTAAATTTGATTCTGTCATTAATCCCCCTGGATTTCACGTGACCCTCTACCGCCGAGGGTGTGGCTCCTTCCTTTGGATAGATACTCCCCGCCTGCGTTGGTGCGTTGGATAATTGATGTCTGGCTCCCTTCCAGCTGCACCTGGGAGGGCTCCAGCCAGTTCCTCCCCTCCGGCCCTCAATCCAATCAGGGAGCCGGTGGGCGCTCAGCTGTGGTCCGAGTGTGGTTTTCGGCGCGGTGTCGGGACCCACCTGGCTGGACTGTACCCTCCTCCCTCTGCTTCGGTCCCTATTCTTTGTCCCGCCACCGTCGCCACCAGGGGCCTGGAGGGCGGGGCAGTTTGTCCTGCTGCTATCCTTGCTGGTCCCTCGAGGGCGCCCCGCCTACCGGTCACCCAGCGAGCTTGGGGCGGGGCCGCTGCTGGCGCCCGGGTCCTGGGGCCTGCTGAGAGAAGGCCACGCCAGCGGAAGGGCCGGCGGGGAGGTGGCAGGGCTTGCCTTACTACTGAGACGCCGGCGTCCCCGCCTCTTCCGGCCCCTCCACCCAGAGCCCTAGCGTGGAATACGACCTTTTGGACCCTCGGGGTGGAGAGACGCCGAAGCCTCTGCCCGGGCTGTACCGTAAGTCGGCTCAGCCATCTCAGGTTGCCTGGCCCAGTGCGTCTCTGGCTGGCCTGTGACCTCCAGCAAGCTCCTGCTCCTCCCCCCACCCCCCAGCGCTGGGAGGAGCAGGTCGGGCACTGTTTTGAGCTGTTGGCACTCCAGGAGTGGCCCTGTCCCGGGCTGGTCCCTGAGTGCTCATGGGCAGCTGAGGCCTGGAGGCTGCTCAGGGATGGTAGATGTACTTGCCAGCCCACCTCCCATCCCTGCGACCTCAGGGAGTAGTTTCATTCCTGAAGGCTCAGTGTCTTCTGCCTCATGTGGGTGTCACCTCTACAGCGTTCTCAGGCACCCAGGGAAGTGGGTGCCACAGCATTGCCTCACTGGGGCTGGCCAGGCTTTGCTCTGACAGCTCAGCAGTGGCTGGGCCCCTGCTATTCCCTGGGGCTCAGTTTCCCTGTTGGCGTCACTATGGCGTCGGCCTCCGTGCAGACACCGATGAGTTGACCCCACAAATGCCACCTGGCCACTCCCCCAGGCTTCAGTGCCCCAGCAACTCTTGTGTCAAATACCAGCTTAAAGAATCTTTTTTTGCCTTCTCAAACTCTCCAGGAATTCCTGGTGACTGGAAGGGGAGTGACTCGGGTCCTCAGCCTCTTGGAGGTAAGGGAGCTAGCTGCCTCTCTGGTGGGCGTGCCCAGCTCTGCCCAGCTTCTGAGGAAGCTGCGAGCAGCTGGCTTGGCTCCAAGGTATTTTTAGCTACTGATCAGCCCCGCTCCATCACCACGACAGGTGGGTCCAAATCAAACACACTCCAGGCAGGTGGGGCTGGGGTTCTGCCAGCCTCCTGGCCAGCAGGGGTGGGTGGGTAGGCTGGGGCCGGTGTCAGCTGTTCCGCCTGGGCCAGGCCAGGCTGGGAAGGGGACTTGCGCTCACTTCCCGCCTCCGCTCCTCTGCAGGCTTGTGCTCTCATAAGCAGAGATCACAGCCCATTTCCTGGATGGAGAAAGTGGACGTTGAGGTCTGAGGCTTTTGCGGACAGTCAGGAGCCCTCCTGTGGGCTCGGGTGACTCACTCAGCAGCTTCTGGGTCCTCTTCCTCCACCTCCAGGAGTGCCTCATTCACCTCCTGTGGCCCTGGGGAGCCTTGGCCCCAACCCTGCCTCCCCAGCCAGTCAGAGCTCCTCTGGTTACCCTGAAGGAGCTCAGGGTCCAGCTGGTGGTTGGGCTCCCCTCCTGTCCCCCACTCCCGTGGAGCCTGGCAGGCAAGTCCTCCGTGATGTGACCCCGGTTACCTTGACAACCCTGCCTGGCCTCCCGTCTCCTGGCCCAGCCACTGAAGAAGCTGAAGAGGTTTTCTAGCTGTCATGCATTTGTCAGCCCGGGTCCCCACCCTGTTTCCCCCTGCCTGCCCTCCAGTGCTGCCAAGCCGTGTGCCAACCAGCACTCAGCCTTCCCTAAACGGTTCCCCTCTTCCAACCTGCATTGCTTCCCCCGAGACTGACCTCGAAGACTGGGGCACAACTGCCTCTGAATAAACGTGTTGCAAAAAAGGAACAAATGAGTTGCTGTGCATTTGTCTAGTGGGTGTTTGACCCAGGAGACGCCCCTTTGTCCAGTGACAGGAGAGGGCATCCACCCAGAACCTGGGGTGTCCTGGCCTCCCGTTCCCAGCTCCGCTGTGGTCTTGGGATTCTATGGGCGGTCGCTGGCGCCCTCTGGCGGTCAGACCGTGTCTTCCTTGTACCGGCTGAGAACCTTGACCACGAAACTGCCAGCTTGGCGGTTTTCCTCCACGAAGTGAGATTTACCTGACCTTTGCAAAGATCTTGAAAACGGAGTTTTTGGGGTGGGGTTGCCAGCAAAAAGATCCTGCGTCCTGCCAGCCCCTATCTGAAGAAACTACCGAAGGTCACTTGACCCTAATCATGCTGCTGTTGGGGTTTTGTTAGAAATGTGCTCTTCCTACCCGAGTTGGTAGAATCCCACTGTCTCGGCCACGCTCCCGTGCCCACCTGCCGTGGGCTGGCTCCGGGGGTCCCTCTGCCACCCTGACCGCTCACTTGGCTGGTGCCGCAGTCACCCCTGCCCGTGGTGGGGGTTACGGTGACCTCAGCCATCAGACCTGATAGTGTTGCCTACAGTTAGTGCTCAACAAGCTGTTTCCATCAGGAGATGCCAGGGTTGGGGGGATTCGTGGGGTGAAGGAAATGTGGCTGCTGGCAGGGAAACGCATTTTCTTACATTTCTTGGTTGGTGTGGGGTTATCAGTCTCCAAAACGCGAGGAGAGGGAGAGGGACCCAGCTGACTTCAACTAGAGCTACTCCAACCTGCCCCTCCCTGATGGCGTCTGGCGTGATTCACGCTTCTGGCTCCGGCTGGAAGGAGGCGCCCGCCCACGTGGTTTGGGGCCAACCTGCGGCCGCTGTTGAGGCGATTGCCCGGCAGAGGGCGCTGGGCGTCCACTCTACAGCCCGGGGTCGGGTGCGGTTAAGGGGAGCCCAGTCCCTCACCCCGAGCCCGCGCGCGCGCAGGCGTCCCGGGGCGAAGTGAGGTGGGCAGACACGACCCTCACATCAGCATCTTCCCTGGTGCCACCGCCGCTACGTCCTGTGGGGAAACTGAGGCCAGAGGCAGATAGGTGCGGAGCCACGCCGCTGGGGCAGTGCGAAGCTGAGGGGCTCTTTCCGGAGCTCGAGGCCGGGGGCTCCTCGAACCCGGTGCGGAGGCACAGCCCGCCAATCCGGGAGGCCCTGTCCGCGCCGGCCAATCGGAGTGTCCCTGCCGAAGGAGGCGCCTGCCAATCCGGGGCGCCCTGAGTCGCTGGGCAGCCACGATCGGGTCTCGCCGGCGGGGGGCGCGCCGTGACGCGCCGGGGTGGCGGTGGGAGCTGCGCTTGCAGCTGAGCCCCGTTTCTCCGGTGCCGCAGTATCCCTGGTACTGAGAGCTGAATACCCACACCCAGGGCTGGGGCCGTAGCAGAAAGGAAACTGAGGCTAGGAGGTCGGCCGGGAGGCTGCCTGGCGGAGGCGGTGCCGCTCCGAGTGGGCGGGGCTAGTCCAGGCCCCGCCCCGTCCCCGACCCCGACCGCTCCGCTCCGCTCCGCTAGTGCCCGGCACGCCGCCGCCAGTGCTGCCGGCTCCAGGCTATGGATGCCCCGGGGGCCCCGGCCCCGGCCGCCGCCCCCGGCCCGGGCAGGAAGGAGCTGAAGATCGTGATCGTGGGCGACGGCGGCTGCGGCAAGACCTCGCTGCTCATGGTGTACAGCCAGGGCTCCTTCCCCGAGGTGAGGCCCGCAGCGGGGCTGGGGTGGGGGCGAGGGATCCCCCTCAGCCTGAGCCCGGAGCCCCGACCCTCGGCCCCCCGGCGTTCCGAGTCCAGAGAGGCGGCTGCCACCCCGGGGCGCCCCCTCGGGAATTCCAGAGCCCAGCGGGGTGAGGGGGGCTGATCCCGGACGAGTGAAGGGGGCGGACAGTGGGTTCAGCTGGAACCTGGGCCCACTAGGGACCAACCCCCACCACGTCTCCCGCAGCACTACGCCCCGTCGGTGTTCGATAAGTACACGGCCAGCGTGACGGTTGGCAGCAAGGAGGTGACCCTGAGCCTCTACGACACGGCCGGTGAGTGCGCCTGCGCGCCGGGGGTCCCGGGGGTCCGCCCGCCCGAAAGGTTTCCCCGCCGGGGCATCCCCCACCGAGCGTCCCCGCCCTGCACCCTGGCGGGGCCCCGGCGGCTCTTCACTCCTGACGGCCGCTCAGAGCGCTAGCAGCGCGGCCCTAGAGGCCAAGCCCTGTCTGTTAAGCGGAGGGTGTTCGGAGGAGGAGGCGAATTCCTGGGCCACCCACCCAGCTCTGTGCGGAGAGCCCACGGCTCGTTCCTCTCCTGTGCTTCTAGAAAGTAGCATACTTCTCTTGGGCCTCCCGGGATTCCAGGATTGCTGCGCGGCCTGCTGTGGTCTCTGCAGACTCTGAGGGCCGCAGATTTGAGTCTCTGGGTGCTCGGATTGCCTGGGCTGTGGTTCTGGAATGCTGCCGGCCACAGATCAGCCTGTGGCTCCAAGGCTCTGTGGGTGCTCTCTGCAGCCTGAGGCTCCGGGGTCCGGCGGGCATGAGTTCTGCATCTGCAGCTCCGGGGATTCCACGGCTTGCAGTTGGTGGTTCTGGAATTCTGTGGCTACAATTACTTCTGTGCTTTCCTAGTTCCCTGGGAGGAAACCAGACAGTGTAGAAAATGAACTAAGGAAGGAACAGAACACTGAGCACCGGGGCCCCACACCAGGCTCTGCTGCTACTCACATCCCGCCACAGGCGGTTTGTGGATTTCTTCTGTTCAATTGCATGAGAGTTGGTGTTGTGATGGGTGGGGATGTGAGGAACACCGTCAGTGGGAGGACCCTGACTCCCATCTGGGCTTCATCAACATTAGGGACCAAAGGTTGAGATCCCCAGGTGGGGCCTCACCCCACCTCTGTGACTCAGTGTTTAGTGACCTGTGGGGAACCATGTCATCAGGTGGCCCTCCCCTTCCAGCTAAGCCTTTTTTTTTCTGAGACGGAGTTTCGCTCTTGTTACCCAGGCTGGAGTGCAATGGCGCGATCTCGGCTCACCGCAACCTCCGCCTCCTGGGTTCAGGCAATTTTCCTGCCTCAGCCTCCCGAATAGCTGGGATTACAGGCACGCGCCGCCATGCCCAGCTAATTTTTTGCACCTTTAGTAGAGACAGGGTTTCACCATGCTGACCAGGATGGTCTCGATCTCTCAACCTCGTGATCCACCCGCCTCGGCCTCCCAAAGTGCTGGGATTACAGGCTTGAGCCACCGCGCCCGGCCCCAGCTAAGTCTTTATGTGTGAGATGAAGGGTCCCATTGACCTAGGATGGAGCCAAAACTCAGCCCCCTCCCCACCCCCCGCCCCCACCCCCGCCCCCGCCACCAGCTAGAACTTGGAGAGGACTGGAAAAGGGGCTGTCCCAGCTCAGAGCCCCCTCCGTTCCAACTTCAGCAGGTCTTGCCTTAGCAAACTCTTGAGGAACTTGTCTTTGCAGGATGTGGGCCCTGTAGGGCCACCCCCAAAAGGGGACCTGTCTCCAGCCCTGGGTGAGCTGGGAGAGCCCAGTAAAAGTGTGGTCTGTCTGAGACACTTTTACTTTCTCGTTTCTTGTCCAGGAGCCCAGGAGGGGGCAAGGTCATTAACCCCACCTTGTGGGTCAAGTGCTGCTGGATGGAGACATTCCCAGCAACCCACGGCCTTGCAAGAGGCCAGGAGTGTTTTTCTTTCCTCCTCCTCTGCCCTTGGGGCCTCCCCTATCAGGCTAGGGTTCACGGTTCACGGCAACCTCCACATCATGAGAACACAGATGGCCTTTCTGGCCTTGCCCGGGGAGAGATGCTCAAAGAACATGTCAGAGTAGATTGTGGTGTGGAAATTCTGGAAAGCTGCAAGTTGGTGTAGGAAGAATTTGTGCTAAAAGCTGCTACGAGAGGGACAGAGCGCGTCCCCTGCCATAGTCACCACAGGCAGGAGACCACTGTCACTGTGGGGACCCCATCCAGAGTCACATCCTGTCAGACCTGGGCTTTGACACCGGCTCCACTGGTTGTGTATCACCGGGGATGTCTGGGCCTCAGTTTCCTCATCTGTCATGAGAGCTAAGAGGGTCACGAGGATTAAATCAGATTACTATATGATGTCCAGCACTCAGCGCAGGGGCTGGATCTGGGGAAGGGCTCAGCAAATGTCCTTGTGACTTTTAAGACCTTCTTACCAGGCTGGGTGCAGTGGCTCACACCTGTAATCCTAGCACTTTGGGAGGCTGAGGTAGGAGGATTGCTTGAGGCCAGGAGTTCAAGATCAGCCTGGGCAACATGACGAAACCCCATCTCTACTAAAAATATGAAAATTAGCCAGCTATGGCGGCCTGTGCCTATAGTCCCAGCTACTCGGAAGGCTGAGGCAGGAGAATCGCTTGAACCCAGGAGGTGAAGGTTGCAGTCAGCTGAGATCATACCATTGCACTCCAGCCTGGGCAACAGAGCAAGACCCTGTTTCAAAAAATAAAAAATAAAAAAAATTAAAGACCCTCCTACCATCACTGCCACGGTCCAAGCTGGCCCCAGCTCCTGCCGCAGTGGGGGCATCTGTCTTCCCTGGCAAGATTCTTCCAAGCAGCAGAGAAGCGGGGCTCAGGGAAGGAGCTGGCCTCATAGTCTGACAGACCACGTTGGGGTATCCAGGAAGAAGAAATCTGGCTGCTCCCTCCAGAGTGTCGCCAGTGACGGGAAGACCCGCTCATTAGAGGAAATCCCCCGATCAGTGAGCACTGCCAGGGAGGGTCCAGGTCCCGGTGCTTGTCATGAAGCAAGGCTTAGAAGGGGTTGGAATTAATGGTAGTAGGTCTGAATTCGGAGGTGATTCATCTCTGCCTGCGTGGCCGGCTCTCAGGAGAACGTGGCACAAAGCAATGACCAGGCAGCCACATAGGGAGAGGCAAAGGCTAAGAGGGCAAGGGAATGGCCAAGCCAGAAATGAGTCTAATAAATGTAGTTGTAGAAGGTTCTAGAACCCAATGGGCTACACCCAGTGGCGGAAGGGGCATCTTCTCAACTGGTGGCCGCCAGAGCTTGTGTGACAGGGGCAGCTCTTGAGGCTGAATTTCGCACTGGACCAAACGCTGGCCCAGGGTCCAGACCCTGCCCACAGGGGCCCTTGTCGAAGGCCCGTCTGGCTCCGTCTCCGTTCTGAGGAAGTAGTTATAGACCGCGCAGCGGAGGAGGGGAGATGGGGTGACCAGGCTCTCAGGGCTGAGGGGAAGGGGCGGGGGCTGTGGCACCCACTGCTCTGTCGGCCTCACCCCAGCCCCGACATCCTCTGAGACAGGAAGCTGCGGTGAGGTTTGAAGCTTCCTGGGCAGGGGGAGGCAGGGGAAGGTGGGCTGTGAAGACACAGGCGGGGCTGAGCTCCTAGGGCCATGGTGTGGGGACCAGGGTTGGAGGCGCACAGGATCGGGTGTGGGTTGCCTGGGAGCAGCGATCCCCTTCTCAGCCTGAGATGGGAACAGAAAGAAAACTGGTGGGCAAAGGAGGAGCAGTTGCTAAGACAAGGAAGCAGGGACAGGTGGGTGTCGTGAGCCCCAGGAACACTGGAGGCCTGGGCCAGGCCGAGGCTGGGGTCACCCAGAAGGTGGTCTCAACTCCCGGCTGGGCTGCCCAGCCCCTGTCTCCCGGGGAAGCGCAGGTGGGCGGTCCCCAGCAGAGTGAGTCGAAGTGGGTTCCTCTTCTGGCAGCTTCCCTTCTCGTGCTGCCTGCACCCCTCCCTGACCAACGCCCCAGCTGGAGCTGGGGGCCACCTGCCCTGTGTGTCCTTGGGCAGACTTGGGGTCTTTTCTCCTCAACCCTACCCCAGGCCTTAGAGACCCCTGACCCCAGAAGGAGGACTGCCTTGGCAAAGTCCCATCCCCCCAAGAAAATAGCCTTGTAGGCCCGATGGCTCACGCCTGTAATCCCAGCACTTTGGCAGGCCGAGGCGGGCAGATCACGGAGGTCAAGATATGGAGACCATCCTGGCCAACATAGTAAAACCCATCTCTACTAAAATACAAAAATTAGGCCGGGCGTGGTGGCTCACGCCTATAATCCAAGCACTTTGGAGGCTAAGGCGGGCGGATCACCTGAGGTCGGGCTTTCAAGACCAGCCTGACAAATATGGTGAAACCCTGTCTTAAAAAAAAAAAAAAAAAATTAGCCGGGTGTGGTGGCGCATGCCTGTAGTCCCAGCTACTCGGGAGGCTGAGGCAGGAGAATTGCTTGAACTTGGGAGGCAGAGGTTGCAGTGTGCCGAGATCATGCCACTGCACTCCAGCCTGGGTGGCAGAGCAAGACTCCACCAAAAAAAAAAAAAAAAAAAAAAAAGCCCTGTGTGCAGCCTGAGCCTCCCTTCCGCCCAGCCCCGCCGCACGCCCGAGTGCACTTCAGGATATGGGGCGCTCCAGGGGAGCCCAGGCCTAGAGACTTGAACTCACCAGAAGTGCATGCATCCTTGGCATGTAACTCCTGGAGTTTTTTGGGAGGTGTGGTTAGCGACAGGGTCTCACTGTGTCACCCAGGCTGGAGTGCAGTGGCATTATTGTAACTCACTGCAGCCTCAGCTTCCTGGGCTCAAGTGATCCTCCCACCTCAGCCTCCCAAAGTGCTACGATTACAGGAGTGGTCTCCTGGGCTGTCTTAACCTCTAAGCCCATCTGCAGAGGCTGGGTGGGTCCCCTCTGTGACTATGGGCAGGTGATATGGCCCCTTTCAGCCCTGGTATCATTTTGGGTAGAATGTGGGGGGTAGTGATATCACCTGGTGTCTGGGAGGCCCCTAAAGCTTCTTAGTCCAAATATTCAGGGGTTCTGACCACCCCCCACCCCAGGCTATTAACTTCCCCTGGAGGTTTCTGTTTCAAGAGTAACCACAGCAGGGCACAGTGGCTCACACCTGTAATCCTAGCACTTTGAGAGGCCAAGGCAGACAGGTTACCTGAGGTCAGGAGTTCAAGACCAGCCTGGCCAACATGGCAAAACCCCGTCTCTACTAAAAATAAAAAAAAAAATTAGCCAGGTGCAGTGGTGTGCGCCTGTAATCCCAGCCACTCTGGAGGCTGAGGCAGGAGAATGACTTGAACCCGGGAGGTGAAGGTTGCAGTGAGCTGAGAGATACAGAGTGAGATTTCATCTCAAGAAAAAGAGTAACCACAAAAGCAGTCCCTCCTGCCTCCCAGCCCTGCCTCCCCCACCTCCACCCCCCTGTCCGATTGCTTCCCCTCTGCTCGTGTGTCACTTTCCAGATTAGGGGCAGGGTTATCACTGTTATCACCCCCTTTCCCCGATAAGGAAGTTGACACCCAGAGAGGGAAATGTGGACGTCAATTTGAGATGTGGAGACTGCCCTGAGCAGTCCCGCCCAGAATGTGCATGAATGAATGGAACCTGACCCTCCTGATTCATACTGTTGAGGGTATTTATTAATAGTACACTCCCTGCATCCCCAAGTGGGCATAGGATTGTCGCACACAGAAGCATGTCCTCTGCAGGCCTGGTTCCCCCCCACCCCACCTCAACAAAGGCCCACATTGAATTCTAAGGAAAGCTGAGCTTGGCAGAGTCAAGCCAGAAAGCCAACCTGAAGGAGGCGCTGGAGTCCAAGCTGGCTACCTCTCCCTTCCCAGAGCCCCTCTTTTTCTTTTCTTTTTTTTTTTGAGACAGAGTTTCGCTCTTGTTACCCAGGCTGGAGTTCAATGGCGCGATCTCGGCTCACCGCAACCTCCGCCTCCTGGGTTCAGGCAATTCTCCTGCCTCAGCCTCCAGAGTAGCTGGGATTACAGGCACGCGCCACCACGCCCAGCTAATGTTTTGTATTTTTAGTAGAGGCGGGGTTTCACCATGTTGACCAGGATGGTCTCGATCTCTTGACCTCGTGATCCACCCGCCTCGGCCTCCCAAAGTGCTGGGATTACAGGCTTGAGCCACCGCGCCCGGCCTTCTTTTTTTTTTTTTTTTTTTTTTTTGAGATGGAGTTTTGCTCTTGTTGCCCAGGCTGGATTGCAGTGGCGCAATCTTAGTTCACCAAAACCTCAGCCTCCCAAGTAGCTGGGACTACAGGCATGCACCACCACGCCCAGCTAATTTTGTATTTTTAGCAGAGACAGGGTGTCTCCATGTTGGTCAGGCTGGTCTCGAACTCCCGACTTCAGGTGATCCACCTGCCTTGGCCTCCCAAAGTGCTGGGACTACAGGCGTGAGCCACCATGCCTGGCCAACCCCCTCTTTCTTGAGATGGCTGTGTTGATAGCCTTTTCCTCACCTGATCAGTGCTGGGACGAGTAGGGTGAGGATTCCTCTCTGTTTTCTGGGGTAGGCTAAGAAAAAAAATACTCCAGTAGGGTCCTCTATCATTTACAAAGCTTCCCCTTAGCTGTGTGGCCTGGGGCAAGTTACTCCAACTCTCTCTGCTTCCATTCTCAGCCTGTAAAATGGGGCTAACAATAGTGTCTACCTTGTAGGATTTTTTGGGAGAAGATGAGTCAATCCAGGCAAAGGGCTTCGAGCTAGACCCGGCATGTAACACAGGAGCCTTCATGGATAGGTGCTACCAGAATCTAAGTGGTGCACACCTGCTGCCCCAGCTTCTCGGGAGGCTGAGGCAGGAGGGTGGCTTGAGCCCCGGAGGTCGAGGCTAGAGTGAGCTATGATCACACCACTACACTCCAACCTGGGCAACAGAGTGAAACCCTTTTTTTTTTTTTTTTTTTTTTGGCAGAGTCTCACTCTGTTGCCCAGGCTGGAGTGTGTGTAGTGGTGAGATCTTGGCTCACTGCAACCTCCTCCACCTTCCCAGTTCAACTGATTCCCCTGCCTCAGCCTCCCAAGTAGCTGGGATTACAAGTATGTGGCACTATGCCCGGCTAATTTTTGTATTTTTAGTAGAGATGGGGTTTCACCATGTTGAACAGGCTGGTCTCAAACTCCTGACCTCAAGTGATCCATCTGCCTCAACCTCCCAAAATGCTGGGATTACAAATGTGAGCCACAGCACCCGGCCTAGACCCTGACTTTTGTATGTGAGAGAGAGAGTCAATATTAACTACCTTTATTATTACTGGCATCAGGCTCGCTCACTTTTTGTATCTCCATTTCGCAGATGAGGAAACTGAGGCCCAGAGGTTAATTCCTAGTTGGGGAGGCTGGGGACGGCTTCCTAGAACTGGTGCTTTTAGAATGGCCTGGTAGGCAGCTGACCTTGGGGACTGAGGTGGCCTCTGGCACACAGGGTACTTGTCTCTGACCTTGACAAAGGTCCCCCCCCCTCCACCGCCCCCCACAGGAAGAACTGTCCCCGCCCAGCTTACCTCCTGGGTGGCTGCTTGAATGAACACAGGTCAGGAAGTGGAATGCCCATTCAAAGGCTGCAGAGGCACCTAAGCCAGAGAGATGACTCTTTTTTTTTTTTTTTGAGACGGAGTTTCGCTCTTGTTACCCAGGCTGGAGTGCAATGGCGCGATCTCGGCTCACCGCAACCTCCGCCTCCTGGGTTCAGGCAATTCTCCTGCCTCAGCCTCCTGAGTAGCTGGGATTACAGGCACGTGCCACCATGCCCAGCTAATGTTTTGTATTTTTAGTAGAGACGGGGTTTCACCATGTTGACCAGGATGGTCTCGATCTCTTGACCTCGTGATCCACCCGCCTCGGCCTCCCAAAGTGCTGGGATTACAGGCTTGAGCCACCACGCCCGGCCGAGATGACTCTTAACACCATCTTCACGCACCCCTTCTTTCTAGCCTTCCTTCACCAAACACGTGTTGAGCTCACCTGTGTTCCCAGGGACACGTGAACAGCACAGAGGTTGTTCCTGCCCGCAGGAGACGCAAACAAAAAAAAAAAAACCCAGAGAAGTACTGTTTTTTGTTTTTTATTTTTGTTCTTGTTTTGAGACGGGGTCTTGGTCTATGCCCAGGCTGGAGTGCAGTGGCATGTATTTTTAGTAGTAGAGATGGGGTTTCACCATGTTGGCCAGGCTGGTCTCAAACTCCTGACCTCATGATCCATCTGCCTTGGCTTCCTAAAGTGCTAGGATTATAGGCGTGAGCCACCATGCCCAGGCCCAGTTGTGAAGTCAGGTATGGGTGAGACTATGAGTAAAGCCACTGTCACGGGGCAGACTGCCAAGGAGGCTGTTTCGGAGCAGTCAGGAAAGGTCTTTGAGAGGAGGCAACATTCGACAGAGCCCTGAAGGAGAGGAGGGAAAGAGCCTCTGGCTGGGAGCAGCGGTTCATGTCTTCAATTCCAGCGCTTTGGGAGGCCAAGGCAGGTGGATCATGAGGTCAGGAGTTTGAGACCAGCCTGGCCAACATGATGAAACCCCATCTCTACGAAAAAATACAGAAATTAACTGGGTGTAGTGGTGGGCACCTGTAATCCCAGCTACTTGGGGGAGGCTGAGGCAGGAGAATCACTTGAACCTGGGAGGTGGAGGCTGCAGTGAGCCAAGATCATGCCATCTCACTCCAGCCTGGTGACAGAGTGAGACTCCATCTCAAAATAAATAAGTAAATAATAATGGTCCCAAAGCATAAGAGTAGTGATGTTAACAAGTTGTTGTAATTGTTCCGTTTTTATTTTTTTGAGATGGGGTCTCACTCTGTCACCCAGGTTGGAGTGCAGTGGCACGATCCCAGCTCACTGCAACCTCCGCTCTGGGGCTCAACTGATCCTCCCACCTCAGCCTCCTAAGTAGCTGGAACTACAGGTGCGAGCCACCATGGGCTAATTATCTGTGTTTTGGATAGAGATGGGGCTTCACTCTGTTGGTCAGGCTGGTCTCGAACTCCTGAGTTCAAGCGATCGGCCCACCCTGGCCTCCCAAAGTGCTGGGATTACAGGTGGGAGCCACGGTGCCTGGCCCCGTTTTATTATTGTTATTGTTAATCTGTTACTGTGCCTAATTCATAAACTAAGCTGTTTTATAGGTATGTACATATAGACAAAAACAGTGTATCTAGGGTTCTAGACTATCCGTGGTTTCATACTTCCACTGGGGTCTTGGAGGCCACCCTCGTGGGTTAGGGGGGACTACTGTACCTGTTCACTCCTGCCATATTTGGAAAAGGGAATATGTTATGCCAGAACTATGAACCCCATTGTTACATCTTAAAGGCCCAGAACCAATTTTTGCACAATACAAAATAGCACGTTTGTGTGTATTCGCAGAAGGAACATCCCACTTGGAATTTCATGAACTGGGGTTGATTCCTAGGCCAGTCACTGAGTCATTGACCTCAGGCAACTCACTTCATTTCTGTGACTCTGCTTCTTCCTATGAGGTGGGAGTATTCATAATTTCCCTACCGTATCTGGCTGTCATGTAAGGATTTTTTTTTTTTTTTTTTTTTTTTGAGATGGAGTCTCGCTGTGTCAGCCAGGCTGGAGTGCAATGGCTCCGTCTTGGCTCACTGCAACCTCCGCCTCCCGGGTTCAAGTGATTCTCCTGCCTCAGCCTCCTGCATAGCTGGGATTACTGGCATCCGCCACGCACACCCAGCTAATTTTTGTATTTTTAGTAGAGACGGGGTTTCATCATGTTGGTCAGGCTGGTCTCAAACTCCTGATGTTGCGATCTGCCCACCTCAGCCTCCCAAAGTGCTGCAATTACAGGCGTGAGGCACCTCGCGCAGCCAAGGATTTCTTAATCACTTCTAGACTAAAGCACTCTGAAAACTACATAGAGCATAGGATGTATTATTATTAAAGCAGATACGGAGGGCAGGCAGTTATCCTAAAAAGAGAAATAATGCAATGGTTAGTCTGGATGTTTAAGAATAAAATGCTGGGGAGAAAATGGCGAAAAAAGTGAGGGAAGAACGTTTCAGGCATGTGGAACAGCAAGCACAAAGGCTGGGGCGTGAGAGCTTGAGGGGTTTGAGAAACGGTGAGGTGGCGCCTTGGCTGGACTGCAGTGAGCAAGGGGGCGTGGCAGAGATGAAGTCATGTGGACCTGGGGAGGTATTTGGATTTTATACAAAGGGCAATAGGGGCTGGGCATGTGACTCACGCCTGTAATCCCCGCACTTTGGGAGGCCAAGGAAGGCAGATCACCTGAGGTCAGGAGTTCCAAGACCAGCTTGACCAATATGATGAAACCCCATCTGTACTAAAAAAAAAATACAAAAATTAGCCAGGCTTGGTGGCAGGTGCCTGTAATCCCAGCTACTTGGGAGGTTGAGGCAGGAGAATTGCTTGAACCTGGGAAATGGAGGCTGCAGTGAGCCAAGATCTGCCACTGCACTCCAGCCTGGGCGACAGAGCAAGACTCTGTCTCAAAAAAAAGGGGGGGGGGGTGCAATAGGGAGCCATTGAAGGTGCTTCAGCTGTGGGGGGCAGATATGACTTGTGTTTTAAGATCCATCTAGCTGTCAGATGGTGAATGGATTCATCGAAGGGCTGCAGGAGGCCAGGGAAGAGGGACAAAGGAGGACTTAGATGAGGATGGGGGGGGTGGTGGTTGCTGTCCAGTGGAACTTTCTGCAGTGGTGGGAATGCCGTGCACCTGCACGGACCATTGCATTACCCATGAGCCCCAGGTGACGATTACTCACCTGAAATGTAGCTCATGCAACTGAGGAGCTGAATGCTTCATGTTCATTCATCAAGTTAATTAACGGGCTGGGGCCACCCTGTTGGACAGCGATTACCAAGAGGGGATAGTTGGGGACAGAAAAGGGGCTGGAAGAGCATCCCAGCCAGTTTCCCAGTGTCTTACAAGGATGTCTCTCACTTTATGGGGGGTGGTGGTTGGGTCTGAGCCCTTGCTCTGCCCCAATGTCAGGGGACACTGGCTGAGGGATGGCATGGACGGCCCTCCTGACCCAGCTGTCGCTGTCCTGGTGGCTTCTGTTCACTGTTATGGCCCCCATGTGTGGGGTGTCTTGGCTGGTGACAGCCCTGTGAGGTACATTTTATAATTTTCATGTTCCAGGTGGGGAATCTGGGGTTCCCACCACTGTCCTATCTAAGGCACAGCTGGTGGGAGCAGAGCTGGGACTGGAACACACGTCTCATCTGCCTCTAGTGACTACACCCTTAAACACTGTTCCGTGGTGGGGCTGGCTAAGAACTTGAGGAGGTCCCTGGGTTGAGGGGGAGCCAGTGGGGAGAGGGTGTCTGTGTCGTCACCAGCAAGCGGGCAGGAGCAAACATAGCCTGGTGGTGCTCTGTGGAGATGCCACTTGTCCTGAGAGGTATTGGCAAGGAAAGAGCCGAGGGCAGGCTGGTGCCACTCAGCACCTGTAGCAGCTGGGGATGGGGCAGGGGGGATTCCTGGGCCTCCAACCTTCCTTGTTCAGTGGAAGGAAGTCAAGGGGCGGGGGGCTGGTCACCAATGAGCCTGAAAGGCTCTCAGTTCTCACTGCGGGGATTTTTACAAAATACCCGGGCATGATGACTAGGCGCCAAGTACAGAACCCTGGGCTGGCTCCTCAGATGGGAAAAAGAAAATCAAGGACGATATTGGTGAAATGGGCAAAATCTGAATATGGCCTGTGGACTGCATTAGAATGCAGAGTCTGTGTGGTTTCCTGGGCTTGGGGCAGGTGGGAGAATATCCTTGTTCTCAGCAGACAGGTGCTGAGCTAAGGGGTGAAGAGGCAGAACGTCTGCAGCGACCGTGCCCTGGTAGGGAGGGACAGAAGTGCCTCTGGGTAAAGCCAGAGGGGCCGCTGCAAGCAGGTGGTGAATCGGTCTGAGCTCTTCGCACTTTGTTGCAATTCTACTGTAAGTTTGAAACTGTCAATATAAAAAGTTACAAAGAATTGTTTATAAAAAAATGAAAACCCAACCAAGCTCAAGGCTTAAGCCTAGATCCCTGTTCAGATTCAGCCCGCGCTGGGGCGGGGGCAGGCGTCAGGATTAAGGTATCCCCCCAGAATGTGCTATGTGGGTCTGGGTGGGGAGGGTACTTGATGCTGTTCCCAGCAACCCACCACCCTCCTCCTAGTGCTTGCAAGGATGGACAGGGAACTCAGCCGACTGTATCAGAAGCAAAGAAGCTGGAGGCTGAAGCCAGACACCAGCCTCTGGGGACTTGGGGACACCATGAGCCCAGCAGCCCCACAGGTCTGTATCTTTGGCTAGGGGAGGTTTCCAGTCTTCGCTTTGCTTGAGTGTAGGTCAGGGGGATCATACTGGCTGCCAGCATCATCCAGCGTTAGCGGTTTCTCCAGCCCCAGCCCTAGAATCAGGCCCAGCTCTCAGCACTGCGTGGGTTTGATCTCAAGGGTTCTTTGCCACCATCCAAAACCCAGGGGTTGCCACCCACAGGTTTTGTTGATGTTAAGAGACAGAGTCTCGGTCTGTCACTCATGCCGGAGTGCAATAATTCGATCACGGCTCACTACAGCCTCACACTCCTGGGCTCAAAACGATCCTCCAGCCTCAGCCTCCCGAGTAGCTGGGACCACAGGCCTGTGACACCACTCCCGGTTTGTTGCCCATTATGTAGATGAGGAAATTGAGGCCCTAAGGCAGGGTCACTTGCCAGGCCCCTCCCCCTTCTCCCATCAGAGTCCACACAGGGAGGGGACGTCCCCTGACCCCCAGCTGCTCTCTGCTTTCAGGGCAAGAAGACTATGACCGGCTGCGGCCCCTGTCCTACCAGAACACCCACCTCGTGCTCATCTGCTATGACGTCATGAACCCCACCAGCTATGACAACGTCCTCATCAAGGTGAGGCCCGCCTTCGGGGTGGTGGCCCCAGACCTGGGCCCAGCGGCAGCCCTGATCCCCTGCCTTCTCCCCCCACAGTGGTTCCCTGAGGTCACGCATTTCTGCCATGGGACCCCCATGGTGCTCATCGGCTGCAAGACGGACCTAAGGAAGGACAAGGAGCAGCTGCGGAAGCTCCGGGCCGCCCAGCTGGAGCCCATCACCTACATGCAGGTGGGCCAGAGGCCACGATTCCGAGACACGGCCGCACCTCCAAAGCCTCCCGGACCTTCGGCCTCTGCAACTGGAGTGCCTTAGCGGCCTTTTGGGAAGCTGAAGGAAGCAGGATTCTAAGAATAATTTTTTTTTTTTTTTTTTTGAGATGGAGTCTTGCTCTTGTCACCCAGGCTGGAGTGCAGTGGTGTGATCTTGGCTTACTGCAACCTCAGCCTTCTGGGTTCAAGCAATTCTCCTGCCTCAGTCTACCGAGTAACTGGGATTACTGGCACCTGCTACCACACCCAGCTCATTTTTGTATTTTTAGTAGAGAGGGGGGGGTTTCACTATGTTGGTCAAGCTGGTTTCGAACTCCTGACCTCAACTGGTCTGCCCACCTCGGCCTCCCAAAGTGCTGGGATTATAAGCATGAGCCGCCGTACCGGACCAAGAATGATAATTTTTAAATACTAGTATTGGTGGCCTGTGGACCTGAGCACTTCACATGACTACTGTCAATCCTCAGGATTCAGAAGCAGGTGCTGTTCACGTCCCCCATTACAGGGGAGAAACAGGCCCAGAGAGGTTAAGCAGCTTAACCAAGGCCACACAGCTAGCCAGAAGTGGAGCCAGGATCTGGTCCCATCCGCTGGGCTCCACAGTCTGTGCTCTGAGCCACTGTCCTGCCCTGTCCGCCCTTGTGTGAAAGTAGGCGTCCCCTTCACGGGCCAGTCAACCGTGCAGCTCTTTAGATGAGGCATGAGGGAACAAACAGGATAAGAGGAATGCAAAGGCAACGAGCACCTTTCACAAGAAGTAGAAACCATTAACGAGGGCAAATTCATTTGCCTAAATGGTAGAGAGGTGGCTGCCAGTCCTGTCTGGAGGCCTCCACCTCTTCTCACAGGCCTGGGAGACACACATGGGGAACCCCCTGGTCTCAGCGTTCAGCCCCTCCCCACCTAGAGCTGGAGAGAGGGCAGGGTGGGGCCTAAACAGGGCTTTTTCCCCTTCTGGGGGCTGCACTGCACTGGCCCCCCATTCCACCATGCACACTGAGGGCCAGCTGGGATGGAGGAGAGAGACCGGCCCAAACCAAGGCCTCCACCCCTGGAGAGTCCCCAGAGCCAACCCCAAACCCCCGAGGTGGTGTCAGACCTCCAGGGGCCCCTCAGCTAACACCGGCTCCTCCCCTGACCCAGGGCATGAGCGCCTGCAAACAGATCCGAGCTGCTCTCTACCTGGAATGCTCCGCCAAGTTTCGGGAGAATGTGGAGGACGTCTTCCGGGAGGCCGCCAAGGTGGCTCTCAGTGCTCTAAAGAAGACACAGCGGCAGAAGAAGCGCCGGCTCTGCCTGCTGCTGTGACCCAGGGCAGTTGGCCATCGAGACAGCAATGATGGGGCCCGGGACCCCAGGGGCCAACTGCGCTGGGAGGCTGCCCCATCCCCACCCTCCAGCTCCTGGTGTCTGGACTCTTGCAACATTCAGGAATTCTCTCCTTTCCTGGCTGGGGCTCTGACCATAAACTCCCCTCCAGGCTCCCCCTGGGGTGCGGTGGTGATGTGGGTACGGGAGCCAATGTCTGTCCTCAGGACTCAAAGTGCCCTCATCACAGCTGCCCCCGCCATGAGGGTCTCCCCAGTGCAGACCCAAGTTATGCTTGGAATGAACAGTCCATCTGGTGGTGGGTAAATGTGGACCTGGCACTATTCCACACGGGCGCCCAGGCCCACCACTCCTATGTCCCTGCCTCCCTGGGCTCTGGAGATAGGTACCGCTGTACCCTCCAGCTCCTTCCTTCCTCCCCCAGGAACTCGGGGGCCACCGCGGGGGCCAGGCCTATCAGGAGGACACAGGCCGCAGCCCGGTGGTGCGGCTGGCACCAACCCCTCCCATCTCCATTCCACACGGAAGACTTCAACCTTCAGCTTGACCTGTGTCTTCGGAGAGCTGGGAGCAGTGTGCCCAGGGGGCAGACGAAATAGCTTCTCAGATGTTAAAAGTATACCCTGGACCCGCCATTTGACCACCCCCTCAAAGTCTCATCCAAAGCCCCCACTGTCAGGGACTCAGGGTGGGAAGAGCCATCGGCTCCCCCACGTCATGAGCTAGTTTTTGTGGACTCTCCCCCACTGGCAGGACAGGACTGGCCCATTTAACTACTGTCAAGCTCCCAACCTGCTGTTCCTCAAGCCTTGCTTCTACCAGCCTGTGGAGTCCAGGAGGCAAGACATCCCAGCCTCCTTTGAGAACTAACAGAATCAACTCCCAGCCCACGTGGGACAGTTTCAGAACTGGTTCACGGACTGCCCGTGTCACCAACAGCCAGACACCTAATCCCTAAGCCTCCTTTGGGAAGGTCTGGGGTCTAGGGTCCACAAGTTTTCTGGGGGGCAGGAAATGGAGTCTCCTTGTTACCCAGGCTGGGGTGCAGTGGCGTCATCTTGGCTCACTGAAACCTCCGCTTCCCGGGGTTTAAGCAATTCTCCTGCCTCAGCCTCCTGAGTAGCTGGGATTATAGGCACATACCACCATGCCTGGCTAATTTTTGTCTTTTTATTACAGACGGGGTTTCACCATGTTGGTCAGGCTGGTCTTGAACTCCTGACATGATCAACCAACCTTAGGCTCCCAAAGTGCCGAGATTACAGGCGTGAACCACCTCGTGGGACTTAAACAAGCATCCCAGGGGATTCTGGTGCCCAACAGGGGTCGCAGGCTGCTCAGCTCTGGAGTGCACCTAGGAATTGGTGTCGTCTAAGATGAGTTGTGGCTCCTGCTCTTCCTGGTATCTCCTGCCTCAGCCCCCTGGCCCAGTGCTGAGGCATCAGCTAAGCCTGAGCTTCCAAGAAATCGGGTCACCAAGGGAAGAAGCCTTCTGAGACCCACCTTACCCAGGTTCCCAAGGCCCTGCCATCCCCTGGGGAATCAACCAAGGAGCTCTTGTTCTCAAAGAGCCCAAGGCCTTGTGGACAAACAATGGTCTGCAAACTACAGCCTATGGGCCACATCTGGCCACAGCCTGATTTGTAAATAAAGTTTAATTGGAACACAGCCACACCTATTCCTTTGTGCATTGCCTTGTGCTCTGTGACTACAGGCAAGAGTAGCTGCCACCTAGACCCCCTGGCCCATAAAGCTTAAAATAGTTGCCATCTGCCCTTTACAGACAGCTAGCTGACTCCTAATCTAGGGCAAAGGTAGGCACCTAAAAAGGGCCAGAAAGGAGACCAGAACGAAGGGCAAGGCATACAGGAGTGGCAGCGCCTGTGGCGACTGGAGAGCAGGTACCCCCTGCCATGGTAACGTTGCCAGGTCCATTTTTCTAGGGAAAGCAGAAATCTGGATTTATATGTGGAATCTCACTGTGGGGGAGGGGAAATCTCATTTTTAAAATGTAATCAGGCCAGGCACAGTGGCTCACGCCTGTAATCCCAGCAGTTTGGAAGGCCAAGACAGGAAGATCACTTGAGCCCATGAGTTGGAGACCGGCCTGGGCAACACAGCAACACCCCATCTCTACTAAAAATATTAAAAAGTAGCAGGGTGGCCGGGCATGGTGGCTCACACCTGTAATCCCAGCACTTTGGGAGGCTGGGGCGGGTAGATCACAAGGTCTATAGATTGAGACCAGCCTGGCCAACATGGTGAAACCCCATCTCTACTAAAAATACAAAAATTATTGCCGGGCGCGGTGGCTCAAGCCTGTAATCCCAGCACTTTGGGAGGCCGAGGCGGGTGGATCACGAGGTCGAGAGATCGAGACCATCCTGGTCAACATGGTGAAACCCCGTCTCTACTAAAAGCGCGAAAAATTAGCTGGGCATGGTGGCACGTGCCTGTAATCCCAGCTACTCAGGAGGCTGAGGCAGGAGAATTGCCTGAGCCCAGGAGGCGGAGGTTGCGGTGAGCCGAGATCGCGCCATTGCACTCCAGCCTGGGTAACAAGGGCGAAACTCCGTGTCAAAAAAAAATAAATAAAAATAAAAATAAAATAAAATAAAATAAAAATACAAAAATTAGCTGGGTGTGGTGGCAGGCACCTGTGGTCCCAGATACTCAGGAGTCTGAGGCAAGAGAATCGCTTGAAACCAGAAGGTGGAGGTTGCAGTGAGCCAAGATTGCGCCACTGCACTCCAGCCTGGGTGACAGAGTGAGACTGTCTCCAAAAAAAAAATAATAATAATAAGGAGCAATAGTGCATGATGGTGCATGCTCGTGGTCCCAGCTACTCTGGTGGCTGAGGTGGGAGGCTCCCTTGAGCCCTGGAGGCAGAAGCTGCAGTGAGCTATGATTGTGCCACTGCAGTCCAGCCTAGGCAACAGAGGCCCTGTCTCCAAAAAAAAAAAAAAAAAAAAGGAAAAAAATTTCAGACTCCTTGGGGAGGGCTACACGAGGCACGCCTGTGTGCACTGCCTGACATCTGGCCTTGGGGTTCGTAGGGCCCGGCTTAGGGGCAGCTGAGGCCCATATGTGGGAGGCGGGGCAGAGCACTGAGCCAAGCCTGGTGGCCTCTCCGCCTCACATCAAATGCAGAATCTCACCCCAGTGGTGTCCTGTGGCTCTGGCCCTGCCTCAGGGTTCGCCCCCTGGGGGTGAGCCTGCCAGGGCCTCCTCACCTCCCTCCCACAACATCCAGAACCTCCAGGAAAAACGGGGGCAGTTGGGACTCCTTCCCAGGGTCCAAGAGTCTTGGTCCCACTCCCCAAGTACCCACCGCAAGACTGCAGGAAGGTGGGCTGCCAGATGGGAGGTCAGGGAACCCCGAAGCATGGATAGGAACGTCCTTGTTCCCTTGGACGGCCCGGGGTGCCCTCTGGTGGCGACTCTGCTCACAGGCTGACTCAGGACACCCCCCAGAGCTCCCAGGGGCAAGAACAGCATGAGGCAGTCGCAGTGGGTCTCTGAGAACTTAAATGACCCCCACCACGCGGCGGGTGGGCGAGGAGGGGGCTCACAGCAGAAGCAGAGTGGCCCCAGGACAGGGGTGCCACAGGGTGCTGAGGGTTCAGGCCACCCCAGCCTGGGCCTGGTAAGTAGCAGGTCAGCATAAAATCCAACCTCGAGAGGCACATCCAAACCCCACCCACAGGGGTTCAAATGACGAGAGTGGGAACAGAGGGGCTCCCTGAGGCTTCAGACCCATCCCCAGGAAGACTGGCCCGGGTTCCAGGGACGATGGGGGACCCGGCATTAAATATGTTATAAATAGGCGAACACTGTGCAGACAGGCGGGGCTCACATTCCTCTCGTCCTTCGGGGGATCAGGGCCTGGGCTCTCTCCCAGCGATGCCACAGGCCTGAGGTGGCTGCTGGGGAGGAGCCCAGGAGCCCCCCACAGTCTCAAGTCCAGCCCAAGGGTGCAGGGGCCCGAGGGCACAGGAGCCGAGAGCTCACAGCTGCTTTGTCTTGCCTCTGTTCTTCTGGAGCTTGGCATGCACGACTTTGAGCGTGGTCAGGAAGTTGCCGAGGAAGAGGATGAGGAAGGTGAGCGCCAGCACGAACACCTGGGGGGGTCCAGAGAGGAGGGCGAGGCTGGGGCATGTGCCCTGCTGAACCCCTGCCCCCAGCACCCCAGAACCTCCAGCATAGCTACCCCCAAACTCCCAAACTGCAGGGGTTTGCTAGCAAAGGCAGAGAATTCAGGCAACCTAGGGGAAGGGGCGAGGCTCAGGCTTGGGCAGAGCCTAGAAAGGGCTCTACAGGGTGAACCTCCTTGTGATCCAAACATCCGGGGGAGGCTCCAGCCCCAGCCCTTCCAGGAACCTCCCTCCTAAGCATGCCACACACATACACACACACACCCCACACCTGCCATCCCAGCCCTCCCTAGGAACCTGCACCCCAGCAGACCACACACACACACACACACACACACACACACACACACACACCCTCCCTGCCATCCCAACCCTCCCAGGAACCTGCACCCCAGCACACCACACACACGCACACACACACCCATCCCTGCCACCCCAGCCCTCCCAGGAACCTCTCCACAGCTGCCCCCAGCCTCCCACCCCCCATACCTGCCATTCTCTGCATTCCTCGTGGGTGGAGAGCTCAAACAGCGTGACGGCATTGTAGAGCTGCCAGAACTAGAGAGAGGAAGGCAGGTGCTGCTCACCCACCAGGCTCCCAGGTCAGGCCAGCCCGCCCCACAACTGTGGGTATCAATTACCCCCAACACTGACAGACACCCCCCAAAACGAAATGCAGGCACCCAAGCCCGGGGCAGTGCTGGGCCAGTTCTGGCTCCTGCCTCAGCATCGCTGGCCGAGAGGACGCTGTGGGGCCCAGCATGGGGATGGCTGGAGGAGGCTGAGGCCTGAAGACCTTCTTTTCCCAGGGGCCAGCCCAGACAGGAGACACCCACAAACTCCATGGGGACTCACATGGCCACAGAAGAGAAAGGGCAGGAGGAAGGTCAGGCCCCGCCACATCCAGGACTGGAACCCTTCTGTGGAGGGAAGGGAAGAAAAAGGACCCACTGAGGGGCTGCACTGTCCCCACGGCCCCACCAGGCACCCACCCCCAGCCACGCCAGGCACCCTAAGATGGACCAGGCACAGTCACACATGGGGGGGACAGCCCTTGCCTGTCATAGCTAGTTGGGCATTCAGTGTGACAATAGCAGCCCTGTCACCCGGCTTGACTGCTCTCACTCCTCAAGCCACCAAGAGCCAGGCAGCCCTGACAACACTCACAGACTCCAGGCGCTACGCAGTTACTAATTCCTTTCATCTGCAAGGGTTTCGCATTTTATGATGATATTTCACATGCATCATTTCCACTGAGTCTTGACACAGGAGGACCTATTTAGCAAAGTAATTTGATGGCAATGACTATCTCAAAAATTAGTCGGGCCAGGCGCGTTGGCTCCTGCCTGGAATCCCAGCACTTTGGGAGGCTGAGGTGGGGAGATCACTTGATTCCAGGAGTTCGAGACCAGCCTGGCCAACAATGGTGAAACCCCGTCTCTACTAAAAATACAAAAATTAGCCAGGCGTGGTGGCCAGTGCCTGTAATCTCAGCTACTCGGGAGGCTGAGGCAGAAGAATCATTTGAACCCAGGAGGTAGAGGTTGCAGTGAGCTGAGATCACACTACTGCACTGCAGCCTGGGCAACAGACTGTCTCAAAAAAAAAAAAAAAAAAAAAAAAGGCAGAGTTGTATTAAAAACAGTCTGCCCTGAAATTCTTGACGATGGGGTCTCCTCACTTTTCTGACCGCCAACCCTATGGCTTAAGAGTGAAGCATGTATCCCTGTATACGTGTTTCTATACTTACACCTACTGGTATGCAGACACATTAAACACAATATGTACAACCAGCACAAGGCTAATTGTGTATATATTCTAAAACACACACACAAAATAGACACTTCCAGAGGCTGAGACAGAGGCCTGGCCTCAGGGCCTGGCACGCTGCTGGCCTGGCACTCAGCAGCTGAAACAGAATCCAGGACGAATTCTGGAAGGCACCTCGGATAAAGGCAGCAGCCTGGCTCCGCTGCATGGGAGGTGCCTGCAGGGTCCAGTGCCTGCCCCCACTCCAACCCAGGCCCAGCTACTCACCCACGGTGAGGTCCAGGTGGTTCCTCTCCCCCAGGGCCCGCAGCCGGTAGAGGCAGCCCCTCTGGTAATAATATTGCAGGAACTGGACGCAGCCTGCAGGGGGAGCACAGTGCCCAGGCTCAGGGCCTGCTGTCCCTGGAAGACAGGGCGACACCTCTTCTCGCCCCAAGGGTAGGCTGGTGGGTCTTTACTGGGCAGAGGGCAGACAGGGTGCCCTGGTTACAACTTTCTCCCATGCCCCACATACCACACACCCACAGACACATGCACACACCCAGTCACACCCACAGATACATACACACGGATACACACCCACACTCCCACACACGCACCCAGACACACATACACAGACACACGTACCACACACACACCCATACACCCACACTCATATGCACCGACAGATGAACACACCCACACACAGATGCACTCATACACACCCACAGACACACGTACCCACAGACACACACACACACACACACACACACGCACGCACTTTGGTCTGAACCTGCTTTATCCCTTATCCAGAACACAAAGCTCAGGTAGGTGAGGACCCATCTGAGCCCCAACTAGATTAGAAACTTCTGGAATTTTCCATGCAGTAGACACTCTATAATAGATGCTGGCTGGAGTGCAAGCTATTCGAGTGCTGTGTTCGGAGCTGTGTGCAACGCTAAGACACAAGAGATAGTTCCATCCAACGGGATACTTTGTTGTTGCTAAATTTAACAGGAACGAATGGGATGGTGAAAAGTAAAACTCTCTCCCTGTCCCCAGCCATCCAAGCTCCCCTCCCCAGAGGCAACCCTTGGGACCAGTTCATTGGATACAAATCCAGAGCGATTTTCAGATGAGAAAAAGAATGCAGATTTCCATTTGGAGGACTTATCTAGGACTGGAAAAGGCTGGTGCCCGCAATGCTACTCCGTTCTCAAAAATCACAGTTGGCAGGGTTCCAGCCTGGGGAAGTGCTGGGGGCTGGGAGGTGGCTGGCGCTGACCTGGGGCAGGGACAGCTCTCTCTCTGGATTTCTGGGACCCTCTCCCCAAGTCTGGTGTCTCTGCCACACAGGCAAGCACTGATGTGAACTGGGGGCCTCCCTTGGTCAAAGTCTCAGAAAACTGTGTCCCTTCCCCCAAATCCAGGCAAAAGTCACTCACTCTGAAAAATGGAAAATGCTAAAAACTGGTTGCGAAACTTCTGATAAATGAGTCCATTAGGCCTGGAGAGAAGGTAGGAAAAAACAAAGGTGCGGACACTGTGAAATCAGACATTTCTCCCCGCCCACTCCATTCCCACCAGGAGAGGGGAAAGGGGGATACCAAGTCAAACTGAGACCTGACTCCTGCCCTCCTATCCCAGGGGCTGGGCCAGGTCATGCCCATCTTCCTGTCTAGGAGTCACACGGCCGTGCGGAGGCGCTGACTCCCCGTGAGCCCGCTGTCCCCCACGGTCTCCTTCGGTGCCCTGCCTCACTCACTCCCTCAAGCCTTGCAGCCCCTGCCACCTCTGCTCTCAGGGGTACCTGAAAACAGTCCCTGAAAAACCCTCTCACGAGCTGAGTGGGCCACATAGCCCAGCATCTGGCCCCGCTGCAGGCTCATACTTTCTTTCCCAAATTGGTGGTGGAGGCCCCCCACTGCCATCTGGATCAGCCCCCTCCCCATGCCCAGGCCCCAGGCTCTACTCCCAGGAGGCTGGAGGCGCCCAGCGAGGGGCTACTCACCAGGTCAGCATCACTCCGGATAGGAACGTGGAGACGTAGTGGTGAGACACCCACCAGCCTTTAATTCTCGGGAGAGGGAGAGAACGGAAGGTGCTCAGGCGGGGACAGGGACGCGGGCGTGTGTTGCCGAGGCCCGGCCTAGGGAGCAGGGCCTCTCTGCACTCAGAGACGGCTTCTTGGAGTAAGAAACGACCCGAGCCATGACCTTGCCCTTCTCACTGTCCCACAGGGCCGCACCATCCCACACAAACCAGCTTCAGATTAGCCCGGACTCCCACTTGGGCTTCCAGCAGCTTCCGGCGACCCTCAGAACACACCCCTGCGCTCACCCGCCTTCACGCCTCACCCCTGTCCTCCCCACCAGGTCCTCTCCCCAGCACGCAGATGCTCCAGGCACGTGGGCTCTCCTAGAGCCCGCCAAGTCTGCCTGCCACCCCCTGAGGACCTGCCACAGACTGAAGAGTGGCCCCGATTCCTGTGCTGAAGCTGAGCCACTCAGCACCTTAATGTCCGTGACCGTATTTGAAGACAGGGCCTTTAAAGAGGGGACTGAGGTCAAACAAGGCCACGCAGGTGGGCCCGAGTCCAGGGTGACTGTGTCTCTTCAAGAAGGGGGAGAGACGCCAGGGCTGTTCGTGCACAGAGAAAAGGCCACATGAGGACACATGGGAAGGCGCCATCTGCAAGCCACAGAGTGGTCTCCGGAGAAACCAGCCCTGCCAGCACGTCCCTCCTAGGCTTCCAGCCGCCCATCTGCGAGGAGATATACTCTGTGGTTTAGGAAGCCCGGCGGGTGGTATTTCCTACAGCTACACCCAGCGGGCTCGCTCAGTGCCTTCAGACTTGCTGCCCTTTCTGTTCCAAGACCTCAGTCTGCCTGGCTCCCGGTCCAAGTTCAAGCTTCAGACCAGCTGTCACCTCACAAAGGCCTCCTGACTGCCTTATCTGAAACAGCCCAATGGCCCGCTCGGATCACACTGCCCCACGTCATCTCCGTGGCACGGACCACCGTCAGCAATTACGTACCTTTCTACCTGTTATCAGCCCCCTTTCGCACCCATGTGTCACCTCCAGATTGAGCAGGGGTCTTATCACTGCTGTTCACCAATCTATCTATGACCCTGGGTTCCAAGCAGCTGCTCAATAAATGTGCTGAATAAACACACACGTACATACATACACACACACACTCTCTCTCTCTTTTTCTAGACAAGGTCTTGCTCTGTCACCCTGTCTGGAGTGCCGCTACAATCAGGGCTCACTGTAGCCCTGACCTCCCAGGTCAAGCAATCCTCCCACCTCACCCTCTTGAGTAGCTGGGATCACAGGTATGCGCCACCACACCCAGCTATCTTTTTTAGAGACAAGGTCTTGCTATGTTGCCCTGACTGGTCTCAAACTCCTGGGCTGAAACAATCCCCTCACTTGGCCTTCCAAAGTGCTGGGATTACAGTGGTGAGCCACTGCGCCTGGCCGCACTCTCACACAGGCCTGTAGCTGCAATATTGCCCAGCACAACAGCAGAGGCTGGTGGACGCCATGTGCAGCAGCTCACATCATCTCAGAGGCAGCTTCTCCCCAGAAGCCACACACCCAGGCCCATCTCCTGCCAGCTCGGCGATAGGAGGCCCTCGCCCAGCCCTGGACTTCACCTGTCCAGTCCAGAGGCTGTGGGGACCCTGTTTCCAGAACTCAGTGCTCCCCCAGCTGGGGGCTCTTGATCCACAGTCAGTAGAGCCTGGTTATCACCCCCAGCCCCAGTGTCAGGGGCAGCCTAGGAAGAAAGGAGTTGGACCCTCAACCCTGAGCCCTTCGACGTCCCAGAGTGTGTCTCAGGCCTTGGCTGGCCTCCTGGGCTCCTCTTTTCCAAACATGTGGCAGCGACTTGCCAAATGCACCCAGGAGCGGCCAGCTCCCTCCTCCCCAGGACTGGGTGGTGGAGGCTGGGGATGCCCGTGGGAACAGTTGTTAACCTTCATCCCTCCAGAACTCTCTTGGGACTGGGCAGGGAAATGGATCCACTCACTAACGGGGGAACTCTGAGGATCTGCTCAGGGGCGAGTTGGTTCGCAGAGGGAGATACTGGATTAGGCTTTTTTTTTTTTTTTTTTTTTTTTTTGAGACAGAGTCTCACTCTGTCGCCCAGGCTGGAGTGAAGTGGTGTGATCTTGGCTCACTGCAACCTCCGCCTTCTGGGTTCAAGCAATTCTCCTGCCTCAGCCTCCCGAGTAGCTGGGACTACAGGCGCCTGCCATCACCCAGCTAGTTTTTGCATTTTTAGTAGAGACAAGGTTTCACCATGTTGGCCAGGCTGGTCTCGAACTCCTGACCTCAGGTAACCCACCTGCCTCAGCCTCCCAAAGTGCTAGGATTACAGGCATGAGCCACCATGCCTGGCCTTAGGCTTTTTTATTTTTTATTTTTTTTGGCTGAACCAAGAGGGCTTTCTTTTTAACTAAAATCATCCTGGAACCTGCTTGACACCTAGGTCAGTACCTACAGATAATGTCACAGCTTTTTTTTTTGAGACCAGTTTTGCTCTTGTTGCCCAGGCTGGAGTACAGTAGTGCAATCTCAGCTCACTGCAACCTCTGCCACCGGGTTCAAGCAATTCCCCTGCCTCAGCCTCCTGAGTAGCTGGGACTACAGGTGCCCACCATCATGGCCAGCAAATTTTTTGTATTTCAGTAGAGAGGGCATTTCACCATGTTGGCCAGGATGGTCTCGATCTCCTGACCTTGTGATCTGCCCACTTCGGCTTCCTAAAATACTGGGATTACAGGCATGAGCCACTGCGTCCAGCCCCGTCACAGCTTCTCAAATGGCAAATGACATTCCAAGGTGTGGTTCTGCCACGGTCTACTTGGCTGTTTCTCTTGCTTTTTTTCTTTTTGTAGAGACAGGGTCTTGCTAGACCAGACTGGTCTCAAACTCCTGACCTCAAGCGATCCTCTTGCCTCAGCCTCCAAAGTGTTGGGATTACAGGCATAAGCCACCATGCCCAGCCTCTAGCTGTTTCTCCACTGTCACTGTTGCTCTCAATGCTGTCATGATGTCCTTGTGGAAGTCCTCTAAATGCAATGACACTGTTTGTCCACAATGGCTACCGGAGGCAGGATGGCTTGGTCAAAAAGTGTGCCCTGTCCCTTGTCCAATTACCCTCCAAGCAGCCATCCCAATTTACACTTCCATCCACAGCGGAAGACAGGATCTGGGTCCCGGAACCCACACCAGCAGTGGATGCCACATTTTAAAATTGTTACCAAATTGGCCGGGTGCAGTGGCTCACGCCTGTAATTCTAGCATTCTGGGAGGCTGAGGCGGGAAGACTGCTTGAGCCCCGGAGTTTGAGACCAACATGGGCAACATGGCGATACCTTATCTCTAAAAAAAAAAAAAAGTAAAAATTCACTAGGTGTGGGGCTGCGCACCTATAGTCCCAGCTACTCAGGAGGCTGAGGCAGGAGAACTGCTTGAGCCTGGCAGGCCAAGGTTGTGGTAAGCTGAGATCGCGTCACTGCACTCCAGCTTGGGCTACAGAGGGAGACCCCGTCTCTATAAACAAATAAATTAAATAAAATAAAAATTGTTAGGAAACTTATTAGGTGAAAACTGGCAAGTCATTGAGGTTTCAATTTATATTTCCCTTGTAAGTGGGTTGGAACGGTCTTAAAACCTTCCGGGCCGGGTGCAGTGGCTCAAGCCTGTAATCCCAGCACTTTGGGAGGCCGAGGCGGGTGGATCACGAGGTCAAGAGATCGAGACCATCCTGGTCAACATGGTGAAACCCCGTCTCTACTAAAAATACAAAAAATTAGCTGGGCATGGTGGCGCGTGCCTGTAATCCCAGCTACTCCGGAGGCTGAGGCAGGAGAATTGCCTGAACCCAGGAGGCGGAGGTTGCGGTGAGCCGAGATCGCGCCATTGCACTCCAGCCTGGGTAACAAGAGCGAAACTCCGTCTCAAAAAAAAAAAAAACCTTCCAACCAGAACACACACATTGTAAGAACAGAGACTGCATCTTAGCCTCACTTCTTCCCTTGACAGCCCATGCAATAGTTCTGGGCATAAACTGGCTTTTCAAGCAACAGCCTGTGTGTTCCCCAGGAGCTACGGTGAAGGGCAAGGTTTCATGCAGCTCTGTATTCCTACATTCACAGCACCAGGTAAACAGTGGGCACTCAATAAATGTTGACACAAATGACATCTGGGAGGTGTGGCTGTGAAGGCAGCAGTTAATCTGGATGCCACGAGCACAGAGGTGACAGAAGATTGCTGCAGGTGCCACGTGAGGTCATGGGAACAGGATAAGATGTCCATCTACTTCTTTGTCCCCAGAAAACCCCCACCCCCACCCATGTATCCTAGTCTCGCCTGTCAGAGTCTAAGAAGACCTCTGGCTCCAAATTTCTGACAGCGAAGGCAGTTGCCAGCTCCCCCAACTTCCAGCCTCAAGAGCAACCAGGAGGTCTCTCTGCAACCTCCCAGAGCTCTGCCCAGCCACGTGTCTGCCCTCAGCACTTGGCAAGCACCACACTCCTTTGTCCTGCTCCCGAAGATCCCTAGAGAAATGCCCTCTGCCTGTTTAGGAGGAGCCTGAGGCAGACACAGACTCCAGGCAACAAGCCTGACTGAGCAGCAGCTTTTCATTTCACAGCTCGCCATGCCCGGAGCCCAGCTCTGACAGATGCCACCAATAAACACAGCTCGGTGACATCGGGTGAGGCTAGAAATCGCTGCTTCCCTGGCCTGGCATTCACGAGCCCCAGCATCCATCTGCACACCCCAGGGCTCTGGGCTGGTTCTGTGTATGTGTGTTTACATAGCTGTTTGATTGTGATGTAATTTAGATACCATACAATTCACGCATTCAAAGGGTACAACTGTGTGGTTTTCAGTATATTCACAGAATTGTGCAACTGTCACCACAAACTATTTTGAAACCTTTTTATCACCGCAGAAAAACCTACACCCATTTGCAGTCGCTCTCTGAGCCCATTTCACCACAGAAGTTAAAGCTTGCAGGGGCTCACGGACTTTTTTGATGAGCTCCAGGAGGAGTAGGTAATCTGTGTCCAGACATAGGGACAGCACGTCCCCGTATCTGGAAACTGCAAAACGTAGAAAAGTAGACTCTCCCTTCAGGACACGTTAGCATGGCTGTGAATGTGCAGAAGACGTGGACCAGCCACTAGGAACCCCAGGCCGTTCTTGGCTCTGTGCCGTGGGCCGCCCAGACGGCTGGGGAATGGCTTCTACACTGAGGACCCCTCCTGCACCTGTCACCCTTTTATGTTTGTGTCTGTCCAAGGACAGGCCCCTAAAAAGCCAGTTAGAAGCAGGCACCCGAGGCTGGGGTTCCCTAGAAAGGCCAACATGATCACTGAGTCTATTCGTTCAGGCCCAGAACTAACTGTAACAGACGTCGGCTGTTTTGCCCAGTTGCCAATCACAGCCCATCCTGGTTCGGTGGCCTCTGCTTTGCCCCTGTGGACAACCACCTCACCCCCACACTCAGTCTGGGTGGCTAGGATAAAGCTCAGGCTAATAACCAAGCACATGACCCCCAGCTAACCAAACAGGGCTCTCTGCATTCCTCTGGCAACAGTGACTGGCTCTCGGAGATCAGTAGGTCACCCAAGCCTGGCCAACCCAAAGTCTGCGTCGATTCCAGCTGGGGTGGAGAGAGGTTCTGTCAGCCCAGGGGTTGCTATTAACAGGAGGCCTACCGGGGGCCACCAGGACCCATCACAGGGGAAAACGGAATAAGGAGCTGGAACCAGGCTGTGGATGCTGCCTGAGCCCTCCTGACCTCCTTGAACTTCCCGGTTACATGCACCCGTAAGACCCCCTTCAGGTTTAGTCCCTGTCCGACAGGTTTTCAGCATTTTCAAGTTTCCAGGAGAAGCTGACTTGCTTATTATGCTGAGCTGAAGAGTGGCATCTCACTTGGCAGGCACCAGGCGTAAACCAAGGGTGACCTCATCTCCCGATCGGGAAGTCCCTACCCGCACCTGCTTCCCTGACCACACCTCCTGTCCCAATACAAATCTCAGGTGCAATCAGAACTGGACAAAAGCATCTCCATCAGACCAAAACAGGACAGCAGGCCCCCAGGAAGCCCGTAGGGTTCAGCAACACTGTCTCTAGAACAACCGTTATGGCCCCGGGACCCTTCCTCATCGCAGAACTTGGATTTGATTCACTTCAACAAAGACCGTGGGGGTGCAGACTGCGCACCAGCCCTGAGCGGATGCTCCGGGGATGAGAAACTAGAGTCCATCCCAGTCTCACCTCCCACCGCCTCCACAGGGCTCTTCTGCAGGGGCTTCCGAGCGGCCCTCTGGCAAGGGACTAAACAGGAGGAGACGCCTCAAAGGCATCTCCCTCACCTACCTCCAGGGTCGATCAGCTCTGAGAAGCAGCTGGGGGAAGGGCGGAGACTAAATCTCCAACAGATGTGGAGGATGAGTCACAAGTCTGCGTCACTCAGATTCAGCCCACCTGCCTTGCCTCCTCCCCCACAAGCTGGCCCCAGCTCCTGCAGTCATTTCATTAGGTTGGTGCAAAAATGACTGTGAAACACAAAAACTTCTGCACCGAGCTAAAAAGAAGATAACGTATCTATTTGCATCTATTTGGGCCCAGAGGCCCCATTCCAGACGACAGACTCCTCATGCCCATTCAAACCCCTGCCCCAGGCCAGCAAGGGGAGACAGGCCTGGAGGAGTGGTACCACTGCAACCTCAAATTCCTTGAACCCTATCTGCCATGAAAAGGACTTTAGTGAACAAAATTCTGGGCTGGGCATGGTGGCTCATAGCTGTTGTTCTAGCACTTTGGAAGGCTGAGGTGGCAGATCACCTGAGGTTAGGAGTTTGAATCAGCCTGGCCAAGATGGTGAAACCCTGTCTCTACTAAAAACACAAAAATTAGCCATGTGTGGTGGTGGGTACCTGTAATCCCAGCTACTCAGGGGGCTGAGGCAGGAGAATCACTTGAACCCAGGAGGGAGAGGCTGCAGTGAGCCAAGATCTCACCACTGCACTCCAGCCTGGGCGACACAGCAAGACTCTGTCTCAAAAAAACAAAACAAAAAAAAAAAAAAACCTCTGTGAGTGCTCCCAGAAGGCACAGAGTGTTAGTTATCTTGGAGTCCTTCGTTCCGTGTCTGGTACTTAGGAAATGCTCAATAAATGTGTGAGGAATGGCAGGTGAGGGTAGAGCAGACCCACACATGAAGCTCTGCATTGCAAGCTTAGAGACAAACATCCCTGCTCTTCCATCAGAGCGTAAACTCCAGGATTTCTGAACGGCTACTGCAAACTGTCAGGCAGGGGAGGCTGGCTTTGCACTCCGTTCTTGCCTCTTTAGCGGCCCTCTCTGTTTTGCTGGAGGGACCTCTGCTTGCAGGGACCTCTGCTCACTGCTGCTCCCATCTCTGTGGTCACCCCACCATCCACAGCATGCCATACTAGAATAAAAAGCTGCCCAGAGTAATTCTTGCTTAAGTATAATGATTGCTAGAGGTATCACATGCCCTGAGCCTCTTCTTTTTGAGAGAGGGTCTCACTTGCCTAGGCTGGAGTGCAGTGGCCTCAACCTCCTGGGCTCATGGGATCCTCCCACCTCAGCTTCCTGAGCAGCAAGGACCACAGGTGTGCACCACCATGCCTGGCTAATATTTTAATTTTTAAATTAAGACAGGGTCTTGCCATGTTGCCCAGGCTGGTCTCGAACTCCTGGGGTCAAGTGATCCGCCCACCTCAGCTTCCCAAACTGCTGGGATTACCGGTGTGAGTCGCCACGCCCGGCCTACACACCGATGTTTTCTAAATGGCTGTGTGCTACAAAGCTGTGTTCCAGAGACTCCCTGTTGTCCTCAGGAGGTCAGGCAGGAGGGGGCTCTTGTCCTTACCTCCAGGCTCTATGTTCAGGGTAAGAGCTCGCAGGGCAGGGACCTGCCATAAGAAACAAGCAGGCTGGGCTGGGCGCGGTGGCTCACCCCTGTAATCCCAGCACTTTGGGAGGCTGAGGCGGGTGGATCACGAGGTGAGGAGATCGAGACCGTCCTGGTCAACATGGTGAAACCCCGTCTCTACTAAAAATACAAAAAAATTAGCTGGGCATGGTGGCACGTGCCTGTAATCCCAGCTACTCAGGAGGCTGAGGCAGGAGAATTAGAATTGCCTGAACCCAGGAGGCGGAGGTTGCGGTGAGCCGAGATCCCGCCATTGCACTCCAGCCTGGGTAACAAGAGCGAAACTCCGACTCAAGAAAAAAAAAAAGAAAGAAAAGAGCCAGCCGGGCGCGGTGGCTCAAGCCTGTAATTCCAGCACTTTGGGAGGCCGAAGCGGGTGGACCACGAGGTCAAGAGATTGAGACCATCCTGGTCAACATGGTGAAACCCCGTCTCTACTAAAAATACAAAAAAGTAGCTGGGCATGGTGGCGCGTGCCTGTAATCCCAGCTACTCAGGAGGCTGAGGCAGGAGAATTGCCTGAACCCAGGAGGCGGAGGTTGCGGTGAGCCGAGATCGCGCCATTGCACTCCAGCCTGGGTAACAAGAGCGAAACTCCGTCTCAAAAAAAAAAAGAAAAGAAACAAGCAGGCAAACAAGCGGGAAGGTGGCGTGTTAGGTGGTGGGGGCCACAGCTCCTGGGCATTGTCCAGCAGGGAGAAAGCAGGAGATTTTTACTTTTTTTTTCAGGAAATAACAAAAACCAGAATGGCACATTGGCTAGCATGGCAACTCACGCCTGTAATCCCAGCACTTTGGGAGGCCGAGGCAGATGGATCACCTGAGGTCAGGAGTTTGAGACCAGCCTGGCCAACATGGTGAAACCTCGTCTCTACTAAAAATACAAAAATTAGCTGGGTGTGGTGGCAAGAACCTGTAATCTCAGCTACTTGGGAGGCTGAGGCAGGAGAATCGCTTGAACTGGGAGGCAGAGGTTGCAGTGAGCCAAGATGGTGCCACTGCACTCTAGCCTGGGCCACAGAACAAGGCACCACCTCAAAAAAAAAAAAAGGAATGGCACAGAGGTTCCAATGGTCATCCCCAAAAGGAATCAGACTTTTGGAATATAGGTCCTCCAGATGGCAAGTCATGGGTTTTAACTGGTCTCAAGACTCAGCGTAGGCTGGGTGCTGTGGCTCACACCTGTAATCCTAGCACTTTGGGAGGCCAAGGTGGGTGGATCACCTGAGGTCAGGAGTTCAAGACTAGCCTGGCCATCAGGGTGAAACCCCACCTTTAAAAAACAACAAAAAAAAGGCCGGATGCAGTGGCTCAAGCCTGTAATCCCAACACTTTGGGAGGCCGAGGCGGGTGGATCACGAGGTCAAGAGATCGAGACCATCCTGGTCAACATGGTAAAACCCCGTGTCTACTAAAAATATATAAAAAATTAGCTGGGCATGGTGGTGCGTGCCTGTAATCCCAGCTACTCAGGAGGCTGAGGCAGGAGAATTGCCTGAACACAGGAGGCGGAGGTTGCGGTGAGCCGAGATCGTGCCACTGCACTCCAGCCTGGGTAACGAGAGTGAAACTCTGTCTCAAAAAAAAAAAAAAAAAAAAAAAAAAAAAAAAAGACAGCAAAAAAAGACTCAGCATAAAGGCAGGCAGGGCAGGCAGGAGACTGAGAAGACAGGGCTTCTCACACTCAGAGCCCTTCAGAGATGGGGGCCAAGGGAACCCTCCGTTTTGCTTGGACTCACTCAGCACCGCTGACACACCCCTTTCCCCACGGGACTCTGAAACAGTCCAAAGAGGAGACACGACTTGTCCGGGGCACAGGGCTGCTCCTCGAGGGCCCTGGGACTGGAGCGAAGGAGCCCACACTCCCGGCCTGGCCTCCGTCCTCCCTAGCATCCGCTCTTTGGGGGCAGGTCTGGCCTAAGACCCTCTTCACCTGTCTGCTGTCCCCTCCATCTCCCTGTGGAGGACCATCCACTCTTACCACCAAAGCCCATCCATCCTCCTAGCGACGGTCTCCCAATTTTCTTCTAGGGAACCATGCCTCTACCAACACTCAGCTTCTCCACTCCTGGTGACCGCTCTCAGGGTGGATGTGAGGCTCAAGCCTCGCCAATCACAGCACTGCATTCCCTGGCAACAGTGACTGGTTTGGGGATAGGTACCTGATCCATTCTCTGCCTGAACCTAGCCAGTGGGACCCAGCGGGAGTCTTGGAAGAGACAAATGTGCCCTGTTTGGTGGGAATGCTAGAAATAGTGACGTGAGCCTGGAGCTGGTGAGCCTGGAGCTGCTGAGTGCCTCGCATGCAGCCTGAGATAAAGACAACACAGAAGGCAGAAGTGAGAGATGAAGAGCACCTGGATCAAGCCTTACCTGAAGCCAGCCCAATGGGTCACTTCTTTTTATGAGAAAATATGTTTCTTACTGTGTTAAGCCAGTCTGAGTTAGGGCTGCTGTTGCTCATAAGCAAGAGACCGATCATAAACAAGAGACTGATCATAAACAAGAGCTGCTGCATGAGCAGTGGCAGTTTCCCGCCTTCTCAGGTCTGAACAGTCACAAAGCCCCAAGGAGAAGAGGAATGCAGCCTGAGGGTGTCAGTCCCCATCTAATGTCCCTCATGACATTTTCCTTTGACTCCCCTTGTGCTCTCCACAAAGCCAGGCCCCCAAGTACCTTGAGCCATTGCTGATGAGAATGCTCTCCCGAATGGTCAGGGTGCAGTAATACCACACCAGCAGGAAGTTGAAGACTTCATCAGTTACCCTGTGCAAGGAAACAGGCCGGCAGGGAGGGGTGCCGGTGTGAGAACCAGGCACGGCCATCCCACCCTCACCCCACAGAGCAGCAAACCAGGCCCAGGGCTGCCCACGGCAGGCACTGCCTCTGTCTGGAAGCCCCTGTGACACCAAGAAGGCAGGGGGAGCTTGGTCTCTTGCGTGCCTTCCCCCCGCCCCTGCAAATGCCTCTGCACCCCCTCATCTTTCTCTCTGAGTCCCACCTATGCTTCAAGCTCCAGCTGAGTCTCCCCCTCCTTCCCTGACCACTCAGCCTAGGGCAACCTGTCTTTGAAACTCTTCCTGTCTGATGTGAAATTTCTTGTGGGCTGTTAATGGAAGGACTTGAAGAATGGGAGACTTGGCCAGGCATGGTGGCTCCCACCTGCAATCCCAGCACTTTGGGAGGCCGAGGCAGGTGGATCACATGAGGCCAGGAGTTCGAGACCAGCTTAGCCAACATGGTGAAACCCCGTCTCTACTAAAAATACAAAAAGTAGCCAGGTGTGGTGGTGTACACCTGTAGTCTCAACTATTTGGGAGGTTGAGGCAGGAGAGTCACTTGAACCCAGGAGGCAGAGGTTGCAGTGAGCTGAGATTGCGCCACTGCACTCCAGCCGGGGCAACAAGAGCAAGACTGCGTCTAAAAAAAAAAAAAAAAAAAAGAACAAGAGACTTGATGTTCTATTTTAGGTTGTCTGCAGTGTTAAGCTATAACCTCCCCCTGTCCCCTTAAACCGTCTGTAAACTTTGTTACATATACCAAACAAATCCCAATAGGCCACATTGTCGTAACACTAACTGAAAAGCCCCTTTTCCTCCTCCAATGGTGACCACAGCGAGGGGCTGGGCTGATCCGGCCTTGAACGCGGCAGACCCGGGCTGTGGAGCCTGCTGTGCAAGGTCAGCACGGAGGGTGGCAGACACACTGTGTGGTGATTATCAGAGCCCCACCGGCCTCAGCCCCACCGTCTGTGAAGTGGGGAGGCCAATCCACCATGGGAGCACCCCCGGGGAAAGAACTCTGGGGGAGCCAGTGAGTCGCCCCTCGGAGGCCTGCCCCACCATGGCCAGAAAGGTTTTGACTTTGACAATTTTTTTTTTTTTTTTTTTTTTTTGGTTTTTAGAGTCAGGGTCTCACTCTGTCGCCCAGGCTGGAGTGCAGCAACGTGATCGTGGCTCACTGCAGCCCCAGTTTCCTGCGTTCAAGCGATCCTCTCACCTCAGCCTCCTAAGTAGGTGGGAATACAGGTGCACACTGCCACATCAGGCTAATTTAAAAACTTTTTTGGGCCAGGCATGGTGGCTCATGCCTGTAATCCCAGCACTTTGGGAGGCTGAGGCAGGTGGATCACTCGAGGTCAGGAGTTGAAGACCAGCCTGGCCAACGTGGTGAAACCCTGTCTCTACTAAAAATACAAAAAATTATCTGGGTGTGGTGGTGCACACCTGTGACCTCAGCTACTCAGGAGGCTGAGGCAGGAGAATCGCTTGTACCCGGGAGACTTCCCATCCCTTACCAGTGTCTCCTGGGATCACCTCCTGAATAAACTACTGGCACTAAAATGCTTGCCTTAGGGGTCTCTTCTGGGCCAACCCACACTAAGACAGTACTACTTCCCATTTTACATATCACACAGACGGTTAGCCTGGAGTGAGGTCCAGACCCAAGCCCACTCAAGCCAAGCTTTACCCAATTACTTCTTTCCTAACCTGGTTCAAACCCAACAGAAGACGGTCCTAACCAGGCACAGCCTCTTGGCCTGAAGGCAGCAGAGGGAGGCTTCCAACTCTCCTGCCGTCTCACCAAAGCTTCCAAACACCCAAGTGGTATTGGTGGAGTAGATGTCCTGGAGCCCATGAAAAAGGTGAGGAGGCAGGCACAGAGACACTCAGGGCTCCACTCAAGGTCTCATAGCCCATGAGTGGCACAGCTCGACCCAGAACCTCGGAGGACTCTGGCCATGCCCAGCTGCAGGCTTGGTGGCACCAAGAAGGGCCTCTGGGTGGGGTGCCCAGCCAGGAAACCATTCCAAGGGGGAGAAGACGAAGAAAAGAGAATCCTGCTAGGTGGTCGCACTGGCTATGAGCCTTGTCATGTGTGCCCAGTCTTAGCACAAAACAACAGTGATGCCAGCCAGTGCTAATACTTAAACAGATACCAATCTAACCATCCTCCAAGCTGCCCTTCCAAGTAGCTCTCGTTGCCTTCACTGTATCTGTCAAGAAACTGAGGCTGGGAGAGGTTAGTCGTTTGCCCAAGGTTAAACAGCAGGGCAGGCTTCCCGGGAGCACGGGCACAGAAATGAGCAGCCTGTCTGATCCCCGTCTCTGCTCCATTTTTAGCCTATGGAAGATGGACTGGGTTGAATAGCATCCTTCCAAAATCTATGTCCACGGGGGCCTCAAAATGCAACCTTGTTTGGAAGCAGGGTCTTTGTAGATGGAATTAGTTAAAATAAGGTCATACTGTGGTAGGGTGGGTTCTAAACCCAGTGTCTAGTGTCCTTATAGACCAGGTGCGGTGGCTCACGCCTATAATCCCAGCACTTTGGGAGACCGAGGCTGGTGGATTACGAGGTCAGGAGTTTGAGACCAGCCTGTCCAAGATGGTGAAAATACTGTCTCTACTAAAAATACAAAAATTAGCCAGGCATGGTGGTACACGCCTGTAATCCCAGCTACTCAGGAGGCTGAGGCAGGAGAATTCTTGAACCCAGGAGGCAGAGGCTGCAGTGAGCTGAGATCGTGCCACTGCACTCTAGCCTGGACGACAGAGCAAGGCTTCATCTCAAAAAAAGACATCAAGATCATCCTGGCCAACATAATGAAACCCCGTCTCTACTAAAAACACACACACAAAAAAAAGTTAGCTGGGCGCTGTGGTGCACACCTATAGTCCCAGCTAATCGGAGAATCGCTTGAACCCAGGAGGCAGAGGCTGCAGTGAGCTGAGATCGCACCACTGCACTCCAGCCTGGCAACAGAGGGAAACTCTGTCTCAAAAAAACAAAAGGCCATGTGGAGACACACAGGGAAGGAGGCCGTGTGGTGAGAGTGGAACAGCTTTAAGCCGAGAAATACTACGGCTTGCTGGCAATTCCCAGAAACTGGAGGGGCAAGGAAGGCTCCCCCTCCCGCAACCCTGCAGAGCAGCACAGCCCTGCCACAGCCTGAACGCAGGCTTCCAGACTGTGGGAACATGTATGTGTCGTTTTAAGCCTTAGGATTAGGGTGTGTGTCGTTTTGGCCCTAGGAGACGAGCACAGAAGCTGGCGGGAGAAAAGGAGACGCCCAGGACTTGGAGAACCCTGGGCCTCAGGACAGCACGGGTTTGCCCTGGGAGGGCCCTGGAGGTCCCTGCGCAAGCGACTCTGGCTGCACATTGGCATCTTTTACCCCCTTTGAGGGGGGCACGTGAGAAGTGTTACAGATGTGTGCAGCCTTAGCCCTGGTAGAAACAGGCCGGGCACTGGGCAGCAGGCGAGCGTGGGCCCAGGACCTAAAAGGGCCTTTGTTTGGGCATTCAAGTGGCCAGACCAGCAGCCGGACACCCAGCCATGTGCCTGCCAGGCAATAAACGCTTGGCACGTGGGCCAAATCCCTAAGCCGTACTTGGCTGCTTCCCCTGGGGACAGAGCACCCAGGGCCCGAGAAAAGCACAAAACCCTCCAGGCACTGCAGCAGCAGCCGACAGCCTCACGGCATGGCCATGCCCACCTCGGACAGCACCAGCAGCCAGGGCGCCCCCAGCAGCCCTCCGCATGCCTGTCCAGGCAGAGCTTCCACACACGGGGCCAGCTCCCCGAACCGTCACAGCCCTGTGAGGCAGGGACTGCCATCACCCTCATTTTACAGATGGAGAGACTGAGGCTCCCAGGGGGAACCTGCCCACAGTAACAGCCAGTTAGTCTCAAAGCCAGAATTGAACCCCAGGCGGGCAGGACTGTGTCCCCTCCGCTCCCCTCGGCCCCCGAACCCCCTCCCTTCCCCTCTCCTTTCCTTTTCTTTTCCTTCTTCCCTTCTTCTTCCTCTTTCTTTTTCTCTTTCTGTAACAGATACAATTCACATACCATAAAATTTGCTCTTTAAAAACATATAATTTAGTGCTTTTTAGTAAATTCAGAGTTGTGCAATCATAACCATTCCTAATTCCAGAACATTCTTTTTTTTTTTTGAGACAGGGTCTCTCTCTGTCGTCTAGTCGTCTAGGCTGGAGGGCAGTGGCACAATCTCAGCTCACTGCAAACTCCGCCTCCCAGGTTCAAGTGATTCTCCTGCCTCAGCCTCCCGAGTAGCTGGGACTACAGGCATCCACCACCACATAAAACTAATTTTTGTATTTTCAGTAGAAACGGGGTTTGATCATGTTGGCTAGGCTCGGAGAACATTTTTATTACTCCAGAAAGAAACCCGGTACCCAGCAGCAGTGACTCCCTCATTCCTGCCTCCTGCGGCCCCTGGCCACCACTCACCGACTCCCCTTCCCGCCTCTATGGGTTTGCCTATTCTGGGCAGTTCACAGCAATGCAATCCTGGGGTGTGTCCTTTGTGACTAGTTCTTTTATCAGCACTGTGTTTTCAAGGCTCATCCATGCTGCAGCCTGGGTTAGTGACAGTGACAGTGCTTCATTTCTCTCTCTTTGGTTCAGACCTGGTCTCCGTCTGTCCCCAGTGCTAAAGTGCACTGGTGTGATCATGGCTCACTGCAGCCTTGAACTCCTGGGCTCAAGCAATCCTCCCACCTCAGCCTCCTAAAGTGCTGTGATTACAGGCGTGAGCCACTGCACCCACCTAAAGAATTTTATTTTTCATATTTGTAGAGATGGGGGTCTTGCTGTGTTGCCCAGGCTAGGCTCAAATTCCTGACTAAAGTAGTCCTCCTGCCTCCCAAAGCACTGGGATTAAGGTGTGAACTACCACACCCAACTTTTCACTTCTCTTTCTGGCTGAATGATATGCCACCATACTGACAGACAGCAATGAATTCCTTTTTTTGTGTGTGTGTGTGAGACAGAGTCTCACTCTGACATCAGGCTGGAGTGCAGTGGCATGATCTTGGCTCACTGCAACCTCTGACTCCCTGGTTCAAGCAATTCTCCTACCTCAGCCTTCCAAGTAGCTGGGAATACAGGCATGCACCACCACACCCAGCTAATTTCTGTATTTTTAAATAAAGATAGGGTTTCACCATGTTGGCCAGGATGGTCTCGAGCTCCTGACCTCATGATCTGCCTGCCTCAGCCTCCGAAAGTGCTGGGATTACAGGCATGAGCCACTGCACCCGGCCAATGAACTCCTTCCTAACTAGTACAGTACAAGGCCTTTCCAGGAGAAGTTTAACAGACACTTGTTAGATGGAAGTGGGGTGGACAGGACTGGCATTTCCCAGGAGAAAAGGCCCTTCTCTCCCCTACATCTCACCACACCAGACGATACAGCAGCAGAAGCAGCCCTGGGTCTCCTGGATCCCTCTCTCCCGGCCCCCTCCCGACGTCTGCATGCCCGGGCCCAGGCGCACGTCGCCACACCCACTACCTGTAGTGAAGGACGAATCGACATGCCACGGCACCCAGGAGCAGGATGATGGTCAGGTAGAGCTTGAACTTCTCATACTCATCCTTGTAGGCAAACCTGCCATGACAGACACCCCCAGCAGAGGGATCCTTACCATGACGATTCCACCACCCGGGCATAGCTGACCTGTGGCCCCATCAGACCCCTGAACCTTTGACCTGCAGACATAGCCATGGCCCATAAGGGCCTTACCATCCCACTAAAGGAGAGACCTGGCCTTGACGGACTGGTGGTGACCGATGAGCGAACAGGGCTAAGTATGCAGAAGGCTCCATGTCCCTGGACAGGGTCTCTTCCCTCAACCAACTGCTGCTGCTGAAAGGCCAGGGTTTGAGGCTGCCTGGAAATAGGGTAGATTCAAGGTGGACAGGACTGCCCATCTCCCAGAAGTGTGTATGTGACTGGGCGTGGAACAGAACAGGGCCATTTCTTGTGGGAATTGGGAAGTCCTGTCCACCCAACATACTGACTCTGAGAAAGGAAGGAAGGAAGGAACCCTCTCCCAGGTGCTCTACCTACAGAGGAGGAGAGTGTCAAACACTCCAGAAGCCAGAGCCCCACCTGTGAACAGGTTTTTATTTATGCAACAATTCTAGCTTGGATGCATCTTCCCTGAGCTGAAGCAGAATGCTGGAGGCCTCTGAGCCAAGTGAGGGGTGTGGGGTGTGGAATGGAGTCTGGGGTGTGAGGTCTGGGATGTGGGGTGGGGTGTGGGGAGTGAGGGGTAGGGTGTTGGTGTGGTATGTGGATGCGGGGTGCAGGATGGGGTCTGGGTTGCGGGGTAGGGTCTGGGGCAGGGGGTGTAGGTTTGGGGTGTGGGTGTGGATATAGGGTGTGGGGTATGGGGTGAGGTGGGGGGATAGCGCAGGGTGTGGGATGGGGTGTGAGCTGTGGATACGGGTTATGGGTGTGGGTATAGGGTATGGGGTGGGGTGTAGGATGTGGGGTTCAGGGTGTAGGTTTGGGGTGTGGGATGGGGTATGGGGGGAACACTTACTTGGCCTGGTTGCTGAGGAGGGTCACATTCACATTGCCGAGGACCAGGTTCAAGTAGAGCCTGGAAGGAAACACCTGTGAGGGGCATGATCCTTAGCAGGTGGGCGCGAACCAACAACTTCCAAACTCGACACACTTAACCAGCACATCCCCAAATACTGATGTTAGAAGACAGGGACCTAAGCTCGGAGGGCAAATGGGCCCCACATCGAGTGGGAATAATGATTAACCAGAGGACATTACATCTGTGACACACGACAGTGTGAGTTGATTTCCCCCTCCTGGCTGTCTTAGAGACTGTATTTCCCAGCCTGCCTTGCAGCCAGATTTGAGTATGTGACCAAGCAGAGCCAATGACGTAGAGGCCTGGGTACAACCTCTAGATCAGTTTTTAAACAATTTTCTTTATTTTTCCATTATTATCATTATTGGTATTATTTTTAGAGATAGGGTCTCACTCTGTTGCCTGGGCTAGAGTGCAATGGCATGATCATAGCTCACTGCAGTTTTTTGTTTGTTTTTTTTTGAGACAGTCTTGCTGTCGCCCAGGATGGAGTGCAGCTGCATGATCTCAGCTCACGGCAACCTCTGCCTCCTGGGTTCAAGTGATTCTCCTGCCTCAGCCTCCCCTGTCACTTGGATTACAGGTATCTGCCACTGTACCCAGATAATTTTTGTGTTTTTAGTAGAGATGGGGTTTCACCATGTTGGCCAGGCTGGTCTCGAACTCCCGACCTCAAGTGGTCCACCTGCCTTGGTCTCCCAAAGTGCTGGGATTACAGGCATGAGCCACTGTGCCCAGCCTCACTGCAGTTGAATTCCTAGGCTCAAGCAATCCTCCCACCTCAGTCATCAAAGTAGCTAGGTTTATAGGTACACAACACCAGGCCAATTTTGTTAAAGTCTTGCAGAGATGGGGTCTCACTATGTTGCCCAGGCTGATCTTGAATTTCTGGGCTCAAGCAATCCTCCCACCTTGGCCTCCCGAAGTGCTGGGATGACAGGCACAAGCCACGGTACCCAGCCTTGAGTTGGATTTTCTATCATTTGCAATCCAAAGATTCCCTACTGAGGTAGATGCACAGACGACTAGGGGGAGAGGGGCAGGAAGGTGGACTCGAAAGACACTAAGAGGGTCACGAATGCTGGGCTGCTGTTCAATCTGCAGAAAATGATCCTCACTTAACGTGTGGAGTCTTTACTCAAACACAGTAAAACAGGAGAAGCTGGGAGCAATGGGTTAAAATGTAACAGGGCTAGCCAGCTCCCACCTTCCAGCTGTGGGCCTGAAAGAAAGTCCCTCCTCCTGGTGGGTGGCTCTGACTCAGTGCTTGACTGATCCAGAAAACAGGGTCAGCGTGAACTGATGAGATGTGCTTAGCTGCCTATGTCAGGTCACGATGATACGAGGCTGTAAGGAGCTCTCTCCAGAACACGGTGGCAATGACATCACTTGAGGGGAGGAACAGGGACTTCTCAGAAGGGGGAAGATGGAAAGAACGTGGGCTTTGGAGTCAGAACGTCTGGTGTTCACATCCTGGCAGGGCTAAACATTCCCTGATGTCTCTGAATCGTGTAAAAATGGGGATCCCTGCCAATGATGGTGGCTCACGCCTGCAATCCCATCACTTTGGGAGGTTGAGGCGGGCAGATCACAAGGTCAGGAGTTTCAGACCAGCCTGGCCAACATGGTGAAACCCTGTCTCTACAAAAATTAGCTGGGCATCGTGGTGGGCGCCTGTAATCCCAGCTACTTAGGAGGCTGAGGCAGGAGAACTGCATGAACCCGGGAGGTGGAGGTTGTCGTGAGCCGAGATGGCGCCACTGCACTCCAGCCTGGGTGACAGAGCGAGACTCCATCTCAAACAAAAAAAGATGGGGATCCCTTAGTCTGACGCACAGGCTGTTGAGGATAAATCCTGTGGCATCACAGGAGTTAGAAACTGAGCGTGCAGGAGGCTCTCAATGCATGTCTGTTCTCTTGGGAAAGAAAACCTTCCCTCTTGACCCCAGGTGGCACCAGGCATGCAGCAGGTGCTGGCTCCTGACAACGGTCCTCTCAGGAATGCAACTGTCACACACTGTAGCTGGGGTCCCCTCCTGGGCTCATGGAGGAATACACATGGCAGGCTCCTTCTCTCTCCTGCCCTTTCGTCCCTCCTTCCCCTTCAATCTGAGCGTCAGCAGAAAGACGAGAGTGACATGGAGCAGCTGCGCTAGGCCTGGGCACAGACTGTGGCAGGGGTGGAAGGTTGCCAGCTCCTACCCGTTCTTCTTGGGCAGGTAGGCCTCCATGTTGAAGAAGACGTTCTGCCGCTCCTTGATGTTTGCGGCCATCTGCTGAACAAGCTCCGCCTCCTCCTGACTGGCATGGCGTTTGTACCTGTGGTCAGAGATGTAGGCACAGGGGAAGGGGCATCACTCAGGAGGAGGAGGACTATGGGCGCCCCAGGTCCCAGCCTCCCACCTTCTACCCCAGTGCCTCCTGCGAACGCAGTTCTCTATCCCGACTCTCAGGGCTGGGGATGATGCTGCCTCCCAGGTAGTCTTGTGACCTTCGGAAAGTCCTTAAACCTCTCTGCTTTATTTTCCATACCTGAAAAGCCGGGATAACCTCAAGCCTACCTCACAGACAACAGCCTGGTGAGGATTAAATAAGTACAGCATACAGCATCTAGAATAATACTTGATAGTATGAGCTCAAGGGATAATTACTGACAATACTATTTTTCTTCTCACTGCTCTAAAGAAATAACTAAGGCCGGGGGCGGTGGCTCATGCCTGTAATCCCAGCACTTTGGGAGGCCAAGGCGGGCAAATCACAAGGTCAGGAGATCGAGACCATCCTGGCCAACACGGTGAAACCCTGTCTCTACTAAAATACAAAAAACAAGTTTGGCGTCGGGTAGCACGCCTATACTCCCATCTATTCAGGAGGCTGAGGCAGGAGTATCACTTGAACCTGGGAGGTGAAGGTTGCAGTGAACCAAAATTGTGCCACTGTACTCCAGCATGGTGACAAAGCCAAGACTTCATCTCCAAAAAAAAATACTAAAAATAAATAAAAAAGAAACAATTAGCAAGCATGGTTACAGTCCCCGCACACACTGCCTATGATTCCAGCACTTTGGGAGGCCAAGGCAGGAGATCACTTGAGGCCAGAAGTTTGAGACCAGCCTGGCCAACACAGCAAGACCACGTCTCTTCAAAAAATTATTTAAAGAAAACAACCAGGCTGGGTGTGGTGGCTCACACCGGTATTCCCAGCACTTTGGGAGGCCGAGGCGGGCGGATTGCTTGAGGTCAGGAGTTCGAGATCAACCTGACCAACATGGAGAAACCCCATCTCTACTAGAAATACACAATTAGCCAGGTGTGGTGGCACATGCCTGTAATCCCAGCTACTACGGAGGCTGAGGCAGGAGACTCGCTTGAACCCAGGAGGCGGAGGCTGCAGTGAGCCGAGATCGCACCACTATACTCCATACTCCACCTTGGGTGACAACATGAGACTCTGTCTCAAAAATAGGTAAATAAATAAATAGAAATAATTTTTAAAAATAAAAAATAAAGGAATAACCTACAGATTACCAAGAGGACAAACAGAAAGGCCCCTGAAACCATAAGCAGTTGACCAATCAAGGTCTGACTGTTATTCTTTGGTAACACAAAACTCTCAAAACTAGAAAACAAATCAACAGACACATCTTGGAATGGCAGGAGTCCTTGGTCTAAGACCCTAACTCACAAACCTTCTAACCCAGCCCTTCTCAACTGGGGACAGCCAGCAATGCCTGGAGGACATCTGGTGGACACACCTGGGTGGGAGTGCTACTGGCATTGGTGGGCAGAGGCCAAGGATGCTACTCAGTATCCCTCAGTGCAAAGCCCCCCACAAACACTCATCAGACCATCAATAGTGCTTGGGTTAGCCATGTGCCCATCTATGAAGCAAGCACTGAGAATCTGAAAAACCCTAGACTGAAAAAAGACTCAGGACTCTATGAGTCCTGCCATTAGCAAGATGTGTTTTTCCAAGCCACATCTGGCGATGTGTTTGTGTGGGGCCATCTACACTCTCCACCCCTCAGTTGTGGGCCTCCATTTCCAAAATGGCCAGTCACACTGAGAGCTATAATCAGGACCTCCCCCGAAAATTGTCCACAAGGAAAGAGTTAACCAGGAGTCCCAGACTCTAAAATGGAGGCCCAGCTAAGTGACCTGGGACAAGTCACTCGGAGCCTCAGTTTCCCTGCCTGACAAGGGGGGAGTCACAGGATACACTGGGCCCCTTCATATGCCAGGCAGGAGAGGCCTTCCAGACCTGGGACCACGAGTGTTGGGAAATGGACATGATCCAGGCCTTGGAATCGAACTAAGCTATGAGCTCCAGCACATCTCCACCAGGGATGACAACTTAGTGCTGGCTACACCAGAGACCCGGATGGGGAGGGCACCCCACACCCATGAAAGGACACTGCCTGTTTACTTGTCCAGCAGGGCACCTTCCTATAACAGCACCCAACTTTCACCTGGGAAACTACTCATCTTCTCCCGCTGCCCATGTGGCTGTCCCTCCACCTCCCAGGGCCACAGACTGAGCACACAACATGGTGCTGCCCAAGCAGCTTCTCAGTGACTGGTTCACAAATGGGCACTGAACCAACCCCAGCCAATGAGGACTGGACACAGAACGTCTGTTGAAGTACTGGGAAAGAGACACTCTCAGCCAGGCACAATGGTTCACGTCAGTAATCCCAGCTACTCAGGAGACTGAGGCAGAACAGTCACTTGAACCCAGGAGACAGAGGTTGCAGTGAGCCAAAATCATGCCATTGCACTCCAGCCTGGGCAACAAAAGTGAGAGACTCCATTTCAAAAAAAAAAAAAGAGAAACTCTCCTTCAGCTGGGGTGGCACAGCTGGCAGAAAGCAAGGCTTGAAAATAGCCTGGCACTGCTGGTGGAGGGACAGTCACCCTGAGAGTGACACCAATCCAGAGGAAGGCAGAATTTAGAGGGAAAAAAACCAGATTCCTAAAAATACCCTTTGGCCCATGGATCCAGTGATGCCTGAATCAGATTCCAGTCCTGTCTCTTCCCACTGAGATTTCCTTCCTCTCCTTCAGCCTTTTTAGAGTTGGGCTTCTGTCCCTCAGAACCAGGGCGGCCCCGGGCTGCAGCCGCGCCTACCTCTGGAGTGTGTGCTTCAAGTCCTGGAGGTGCTTCTTCTGCTTACTGATAGAACTGCTACACAACGCCTGCAGCGCAGCCAGCTCCTCCAGCTTCTGCTTGTAGATCCTGTGTGTTTCCTGAAGGACAGGGGACCCAGGGAAGGGTGTGTGGGAGACTGTGAGCAGGTCATTTTCTTTTCTCTTTTTCTTTTTTTTTTTCGAGAAAGTCTTGTTCTGTTGCCCAGGCTGGAGTGCAGTAGCACAATCTCACCTCACTGAAACCTCCACCTCCTGTGTTTAAGTGATTCTCCTGCCTCAGCCTCCCCAGTAGCTGGAACTACAGATGTGCACCATCATGCCTGGCTAATATTTGTATTTCTAGTGGAGACAGGGTTTCACCATATTGGCCACCACGGTCTCGAATTCCTGACCTCAAGCAATTCACCGGCCTTGGTCTCCCAAAGTGCTGGGATTACAGACATGAGCCACCATGCCTGCCTAGGTCATTTTCATGCTTTGATTGTGGTCATAGAACCAGCTGCAGAGGTCACAGTCTGGCGGTGAAAATGATACTATGAAGGATGTAGCTTAGAAAACTGGGACTGGAGGCCAGGCGCGGTGGCTCAAGCCTGTAATCCCAGCACTTTGGGAGGCTGAGGCGGGTGGATCACGAGGTCAAGATATCGAGACCATCCTGGTCAACATGGTGAAACCCCATCTCTACTAAAAATACAAAAAATTAGCTGGGCATGGTGGCGCGTGCCTGTAATCCCAGCTACTCAGGAGGCTGAGGCAGGAGAATTGCCTGAACCCAGGAGGCGGAGGTTGCGGTGAGCCGAGATCGCGCCATTACACTCCAGCCTGGGTAACAAGAGCGAAATTCCGTCTGAAAAAAAAAAAAAAGAAAGAAAGAAAACTGGGACTGGAACTGGGGAAGGCAGCATGGCACAGTACTACTCAGGTGCCATTTTTTCTTATGGTAATAGCAACCAAACAAAAACGCCTTCAAGGGTCACCTCTGGTCCTTGAGAAGAGCTGAAGGTTCTCACGCTGAGTGTGGTCATGTGATTCATGCCTAGCCAATCACAATCCTCCAATCCTCTGGCTACTGACTGGTTCAGAGGTGAACACGTGACACACTCTGGGTCAATGAGAGCCAGCACTGGGACTTCGGCTAAAATGATTGATTTAGGGATGCGCTTTTTCTCCTGGGTTTGCTAATCTGGTAGAAGGTATACCTGAGGCTCTGCGTGGGGATGGTCTGCCTAAGAATAAAGCCAAACAGGAAAACAGAATTGGCAGATGAGGGTAAGGCACAGTGGCTCACGCCTGCAATACCAGCACTTTGGGAGGCCAAGGAGGGCGGATCACTTGAGCCTGGCCAACATAGTGAAGCCCTGTCTCTACTAAAAATACAAAAATTAGCCAGGTGTGATGACGCATGCCAGTAGTCCCAGCTACTCAGGAGGCTGAGGCAGAAGAAATGCTTGAACTCAGGAGGTAGAGGCTGCAGTGAGCCCAGATCATGCCATTGCACTCCAGCACTCCAGCCTGAGTGACAGAACAAGACTGTCTTTAAAAAAAAAAAAAAAAAAAAAAAAAAAAAAAAAGCCAGGCGTAGTGGCTCAAGCCTGTAATCCCTGCACTTTGGGAGGCCGAGGTGGGTGGATCACGAGGTCAAGAGATGGAGACCATCCTGGTCAACATGGTGAAACCACGTCTCTACTAAAAATATATAAAAAATTAGCTGGGCATGGTGGCGCCTGCCTGTAATCCCAGCTACTCAGGAGGCTGAGGCAGGAGAATTGCCTCAACCCAGGAGGCGGAGGTTGCGGTGAGCCGAGATCGCGCCATTGCACTCCAGCCTGGGTAACAAGAGCAAAACTCTGTCTCAAAAAAAAAAAAAAAAAAAAAAAAAAATTCAGAGATGATAAAAGAGAATTCTCTCATAGCAACATTTTAGCTGTTGGGTCTAGCCAAGGCTGAATGTTATGCTATCCAACATTCAAGGTTATATAAATTAATAAACCACTTTTCACTTAGTGTTCACTTTGAGTTTCTGATCCTGGCAATGAAGAGAGTTCCCATTAAGTCAACTAAGAAAAACACATACCCTTCCCTTAAAGCCACCCTCCGCCCTCCAGACAGTCATGCCAATGAACTCAAATAGCTCATTCTTGAAATAACCATTCAGGGCCACAGGCCAGGGAAAATGCAAAAGACTTCGCCCCAGTGCTGGGGGAACAGAACACAGTACCTTCTTGACTTTGCCACCATCACACACCTCCCAATAAATAACACCACAGGTAGGGAAACAACCCCTTATCTCTGGAGTTCTAAGACAAACACCAAAAATTTAGGGAAACCAATATGTGAGATGAAGACCACGACATTAAAAACAGTAAGCTGGCCGGGCGCAGTGGCTCACACCCGTAATTCCAGCACTTTGGGAGGCCGAGGTGGGTGGATCACCTGAGGTCCGGAGTTAGAACAGCCTGGCCAACATGGCAAAACTCCATCTCTAATAAAAACGTAAAAATTACGACAGGGTGCAGTGGCTCACGCCTGTAATCCCAACACTTTGGGAGGCCGAGGTGGGTGGATCACGAGGTCAGGAGTTCGAGACCAGCCTGGCCAATGTAGTGAAACCCCGTTTCTACTAAAAATACAAAAATTAGCCCGGTGTGGTGGTGCGTGCCTGTAGTCCCAGCTACCTGGGAGGCTAAGGCAGGAGAATCGCTTGAACCTGGGAGGCAAAGCTTGCAGTGAGCTGAGACCATGCCAAGGCACTCTAGCCTGGGTGAGAGTGAGACTCCTCCAAAAAAACAAAAACAAAAAAACAAAAATGTGAAAATTACCCAGGTGTGGTGGCAGGCATCTGCAATCCCAGATACTCAGAAGGCTGAGGCAGGAGAATAACTTGAGCCTGGGGGCAGAGGTTGCAGTGAGCTGAGACCACACCACTTCACTCCAGCCTGGGCAAAAGAGCAAAACTCTGTCTCAAAAACAAATTTTTTTAATTAAAAAAAATTAAGGCCGGGCACGCTTATTATCTCAGCATTTTGTGAGGCCGAGGTCGGCAGATCATGAGGTCAGGAGATTGAGACCATCCTGGCTAACAAGGTGAAACCCCATCACTACTAAAAATACAAAAAATTAGCCAGGTGTGATAGCACTAGTCTATAGTGCCAACTACGCGGGAGGCTGAGGCAGGAGAACCGCTTGAACCTCAGAGTCGGAGGTTGCAATGAGCCGAGACTGTGCCACTGCACTTCAGCCTGAGACGGGTGGCCCTTGTCTCAAAAAAACATTAAAAACCATAAGCCAGTGCTCACTTTGGCAGCACATGCACTAAAAAACTGGAATGAAGGCTGGGCGCGGTGGCTCAAGCCTGTAATCCCAGCACTTTGGGAGGCCGAGGCGGGCGGATCACGAGGTCAAGAGATCGAGACCATCCTGGTCAACATGGTGAAACCCCGTCTCTACTAAAAATACAAAAAATTAGCTGGGCACGGTGGCGCGTGCCTGTAATCCCAGCTACTCAGGAGGCTGAGGCAGGAGAATTGCCTCAACCCAGGAGGCGGAGGTTGCGGTGAGCCGAGATCACGCCATTGCACTCCAGCCTGGGTAACAAGAGCGAAACTCCGTCTCAAAAAAAAAAAAAAAAAAAAACTGGAATGATACAGACAAGGTGAACATGGCCGAGTAATTAAAAACACTGAAAACAAAGCAACGATAAGTCAACAAACACGTTTAAAGTAACTCTTTTTAACAGGTGGAGAGATGGATTTAGCAGAGGGACAGCAAAAGGAGATGATGCAACAGTGAGCAGAGGCTGAACTCCCCTGCCTGCCACGAAAGGCACCTGGGTATGGAATTTAAGTCAGAAAACAAGGAAGAGGCAAAGGCCAAGAAATGAGTAAGATGACAATAAAAATGACAAGTGACTAGATGACAATTAGAAGCGACACCCAAGAATGCTGTGAGTGAGTCACCTCGGCCCACCCACTAGGAAGATGAAAGGGCACCTCCTTCTCTCCTTCCTGGGCCCCCCAGGAAGGAAAATAATCAATGCTTTTATTTTACTTAATGTTTTTATTTTAAAATAATTTCAAACTGGGTGCAGTGGCTCACGCCTGTAATTTCAGCTACTCGGGAGGCTGAGACAGAAGAATCGCCTGAACCCAGGAGGCGGAGGTGGCAGTGAGCTGAGATTGCACCACTGCACTCCAGCCTGGGTGACAGAGTGAGACTCTGTCTCAAAAGATAAATAAATGAATAATAATTTCAAGCTTGCAAAATTACAAAACAATACAAAGAACTCGCCTCTACTCTTCACTCAGATTCACCAGCTGGTCTGTCATACTGCATTTGCTTTACCTCCATGCATGCCTGCTTGCATGTGCACATGTGTGTGTGCCTGGTTGTGTGTTCTTTTTCTTTATCAGGCAGGCATTTGTAAACCACAGCTGCAGGCCAAGTCTGGCCACCTAACTTTGCATGCTCAGTAAGACAGAAATGGGTTTGCAGGATTGAAAAAAATCACAATAATCTTTCGTGGTGTGTGAAATCCTATGAAATTGGCATTGCAGTATCCATAAATAAAGTTTTATTGGAACACAGCCACGCCCACCCATTTACATATTGCCTGTGGCTGCATTGGAACTCTAACAGCACCACGCGTAGTTCTGACTGAGACCATATGGCCCATAAAGCCCAACAATTTTACTATTTGGCCTTTTACCAGAAAGGTTTGCCCACTCCTGTGCTAAACCATTTGGGAGTTAGTTGTAGACAACACACCTCTTTTCTCCTAAATAGTGCAGTATGTATCTCGTAAGAACAGCAGTATTCTCTCAAATATCCACAGTACAATTATCAAATGCAACTGACCCTCAAACAACATGAGTTTCAACTGCATGTCTGCTTATATACGATTTTCTTCCACCTCTGCCACACAAGCAAGACCAAGTCCACCTCTTCCTCCTCCTCCATGTGAAGACACGAAGGATGAAGACCTTTACAATGGTCCACTTCCACTTAAGAAGAGTAAATATATTTTCTCTTCCTTATGATTTTAACATTTTTTTCCTCTAGCTTTCTTTATTATAAGAATACAATGTGCCGGGCGCGGTGGCTCAAGCCTGTAATCCCAGCACTTTGGGAGGCCGAGGCGGGTGGATCACGAGGTCGAGAGATCGAGACCATGCTGGTCAACATGGTGAAACCCCGTCTCTACTAAAGATACAAAAAATTAGCTGGGCATGGTGGCACGTGCCTGTAATCCCAGCTACTCAGGAGGCTGAGGCAGGAGAATTGCCTGAACCCAGAAGCGGAGGTTGCGGTGAGCCGAGATCGCGCCATTGCACTCCAGCCTGGGTAACAAGAGCGAAACTCCGTCTCAAAAAAAAAAAAAAAAAAAAAAAAAAAAGAATACAATGTATAATGCATATATAAAATGTGTGCTAATCAACCATCTGTTATCAGTGATGCTTCTGATCAACATTAGGCTGATAGACGTTTTGGGGAGTAAAAAGTTTCTAGCCAGGCTGGGCAGTTGACACCTGTAATTCCAGCACTTTGGGAGGCTGTGGTGGGCAGATCACTGAAGGCCAGGAGTTCGAGACCAGCCTGGCCAACATGGTGAAACTCCATCTCTACTAAAAATACAAAAATTAGCTGGCTGTATAGTCCTAGCTACTTGGGAGGATGAGGTGGGAGGATTGCTTGAGCCCAGGAGGTGGAGGCTGTAGTGAGCCGAGATTGCGCCACTGCACTCCAGCCTGGCATTAGAGCAAGACTCTGTCCCATGCCTCAAAAAAAAGTTATATACTTGGCTTTTCGACTGCATTGGTACCCCTAACCCCACCTTGTTCAAGGTTCAACCATTTTGAAAATGTAACCTTTATGCAATACAATGCTATGGCCTGATATACCACCCAAATTCAAAATTTGCTCTCTCTTTTATGGCAGTTTTCCTCCAGATCCTGGATCTAATTCAGTCTCATATCTTCTGTTACTGTACATGTCTCTTTACTCTCCTGGAACAATCTCCCAATCTCTGTCTTTCGTGAATTTAAGGGAGTTTTTTTTGTTTTGAGACGGAGTTTCACTCTTGTCACCTAGGCTGGAGTGCAGTGGCGTGATTTCAGCTCACTACAACCTCTGCCTCCTGGATTCAAGTAATTTTCCTGCCTCAGCCTTCTGAGTAGCTGGGACTACAGGACGCCTACCACCATGCCCAGCTAATTTTTGTATTTTTAGTGGAGACAGGGTTTCCCCATGTTGGTCAGGCTGATCTGGAACTCCTGACCTCAAATGATCCGCCCGCCTTGGCTTCCCAAAGTGCTGGGATTACGGGTGTGAGTCACTGCACTCAAATGGACTTAAGTTTTTAAAGAGTTCAGGCCGGGTGCGGTGGCTCAGCCTGTAATCCCAGCACTTTGGGAGGCCGAGGCGGGTGGATCACGAGGTCAAGAGATCGAAACCATCCTGGTCAACATGGTGAAACCCCGTCTCTACTAAAAATACAAAAAATTAGCTGGGCATGGTGGCGCCTGCCTGTAATCCCAGCTACTCAGGAGGCTGAGGCAGGAGAATTGCCTGAACCCGGGAGGCAGAGGTTGCAGTGAGCCGAGATCACGCCATTGCAACTCCAGCCTGGGTAACAAGAGCGAAACTCCGTCTCAAAAAAAAAAAAAGAAGAGTTCAGTCTGGTTGTCTGGAAGAATGTCCCCCAGTGGGGCGTTTGCTGATGTTTCCTCATGATTTGGGGTAAGTGTGGGGACCAGGATGCCACTAAAAGGATGTTGTACCCTTATTGGTGGTTCCTGCCAGGAGGAACACCATGTCCACAATGCTAACTTTGCTTGGTAAAGGCAGCCAGGATGCCCACCCAGTTTCCGCACTATATAGTGTCCAACTTTCCACTGGTAATTAATAAGTTATCTGTGTGGAGAAAGGCTGCGTTTTAATCACTTTTGAATTTTTCAGTGCCGAACAGACCTTTATGTCCAACAAATACCTGCTGGTAACAAAACCAGACAAGAAGGACAGAGGTGGAGAGATCCTGCCAGATGATGCAGCCTGGGGGAAGGCAGGGCCCCTGGCCTGAGAGGCTGCTGTGAGATAAGGGGCCTGCACCCCTCCTGGTGACCTTTGGTGCTAGGTCCTGCCATGGAGAGATAAGACCAAGGCTGTAAAATCAGCTGCCAGATGCTCACCAGGCCCTTGTCTGTTTGAATTAATATTTAATTTCACAAGCAAAACATGAAGACATCATCCTTGTTAAAAATTAAAACACTACAGCTATGGCTGAGACCTGCTTTTTTTTTTTTTTTTTTTTTGAGACAGAGTTTCGCTCTGTTGCCCAGGCTGGAGTACAATGGTGCGATCTCGGCTCACTGCAACCTCCACCTCCTGAGTTCAAGTGATTCTCCTGCCTCAGCCTCCTGAGTATCTAGATTACAGGAGTGCACCACCATGCTTGGATGATATCTGTATTTTTAATAGAGACAGGGTTTCACCATGTCGGTCAGGGTGGTCTCAAACTCTCAACTTCAGGTGATCCACCTGCCTCGGCCTCCCAAAGTACTTGGATTACAGGCGTGAGCCACTGTGGCCCGATCTGCCTTTTTTTTTTTTTTTGGAGACAGGGTCTCACTCTATCACCCAGGCTGGAGTACAGTGGTGCTATCTCTGCTCACTGCAACCTCCCCATCCCAGTTTAAGCAATTCTCGTGCCTCAGCCTCCAGAGCAGCTTGGGACTACAGGCACGCACCACCACACCCAGGTAATTTTTGTATTTCTAGTAGTGATGGGGTTTCACCATGTTGACCAGGCTGCTCTTGAACTCCTGGCCTCAAGTGATCCACCCACCTTGGCCTCCCAAAGTGCTGGGTTTACAGGTGTGAGCCACCGCACCCAGCCCTCTGTGATGGTTTTAAAACATGGCCAGAGGGCTGGGTGCGGTGGCTCAAGCCTGTAATCCCAGCACTTTGGGAGGCCGAGGCGGGTGGATCACGAGGTCAAGAGATCGAGACCATCCTGGTCAACATGGTGAAACCCGGTCTCTACTAAAAAAAAATACAAAAAATTAGCTGGGCATGGTGGCTCATGCCTGTAGTCCCAGCTACTCAGGAGCCTGAGGCAGGAGAATTGCCCGAACCCGGGAGGCGGAGGTTGCGGTGAGCCAAGATCACGCCATTGCACCCCAGCCTGGGTAACAAGAGCAAAACTCCATCTCAAAAAAAAAAAAAAAAAAAAAAAAAAAAAAAAAAACATGGCCATAGGCCGGGTGCGGTGGCTCAAGCCTTTAATCCCAGCACTTTGGGAGGCCGAGGCGGGTAGATCACAAGGTCAAGAGATCGAGACCATCCTGGTCAACATGGTGAAACCCCGTCTCTATTAAAAATATTTTAAAAATTAGCTGGGCATGGTGGCACACACCTATAGTCCCAGCTACTCAGGAGGTTGAAGCAGGAGAACTGCCTGAACCCAGGAGGCGGAGGTTGCGGTGAGCCGAGATCGCGCCATTGCACTCCAGCCTGGGTAACAAGAATGAAACTCCGTCTCAAAAAAAAAAACAAAAACAAAAACAAAACATGGCCACCTGTTCTCTAGCATGTCTCACATAGACAGGCAGTGCCTCTGTTCCCTCCCCTTAAATCTAGGTAGGCTTGTGGCTAGTCTGACAATAGAATATGGCAGAATTGACCCTACACAACTTCTGAGAAAAAGTCACAGAAGACCATGTGGCTTCCACCTTAGTTCCTGGAGCAACTAAATGGAACTAGCTGCTCTTGGAGCAAAAAGTCCAGCTACCCTGAGGCAACCACTCTATACGGAAGCTTTAACCACACAGAGAAGTCCTGTGTAGTCACTCCAATCAACAGTCCCAACTAAGACAAATCTTGTCAGTCCAGCACAGGTGCCAGACACATACATAAAAAAAACTCCAGGCCAGGAGCGATGACTCACACCTGTAATTCCAGCACTTTGGGGGGCAGAAGTGGGTGATCACTTGAGGTCAGGAGCTTGAGACCATCCTGGCCAACACGGTGAAACCCTGTCTCTACTAAAAATACCAAAATTAGCTGGGCATGGTGGTGGGCACCTGTAATCCCAGCTACTCAGGAAGCTGAGGCAGGAGAATAACTTGAACCCAGGAGGCAGAGGTTGCAGTGAGCTGAGATTATGCCACTGTACTCTAGCCTGGGTGAGAAAGGGAGACCGTCTCAAAAAGAAAAAGAAGGCTGAGCACAGTGGCTCACACCTGTAATCTCAGCACTTTGGGAGGGTGACATGGACAGATCACTTGAGGTTGGCAGTTCAAGACCAACCTGGTCAACATGGTGAAACCCCATCTCTATTAAAAATACAAAAATTAGCCAGGCGTGGTGGCGGGCACCTGTAATCCCAGCTACTCGGAAGGCGGAGGCAGGAGAATCACTTGAACCCAGGAGGCAGAGGTTGCAGTGAGCCAAGGTCATGCCACTGCATTCTAGCCTGGGCAACAAGCGAGACTCTGTCTCAAAAAAAAAAAAAAAAAAAGAGGGAGTTCCCGAGTCTTGCAAGAAACGCACTTAGTGTGCATGTGAAGTTCTGCACTGTGGCCCCTGCTTCCTGTGTGAGCCTCTCCAGAGAGACAAGATGGTGAAGGAGCCAAACCTGATGAAGAGTCAGGAACTGGAGCTCCTGTTCCTGTACCTCCAAAGAGAACAGTTAAAAGAAATATACTCCAGCTGACGCACATTAACTTCAGAGAGGCCTTCCAGCCTGAAGGCATGTATTTGATAAGGCAAAATCCAAAGGTAAAGGTCATGAGGCTGAAGACCTGAATACTCTAATCAGACTCATGGAGCGCTGGGCACACAGGCTATTCCCTAAACCGCAGTTTGAGGATTTTATTGACAGAGCGAATACCCGGGAAATAAGGAAGTTCAGACCTGTTTAAAACGAATTCGACTTGCCCTCGCTATTTTACATGAAGATTTTGTTAGCAATAATGATGAAGTTGCAGGAAATAATGGACAGGGTTTAACTGCTACTGAACAAGATTCCTTTTTGACAAATTCATCTGAAAGTGAGATGTTTGCTTCTGAGTTAGGTAGAAACCTAGCAGAAGAGCAACAACAAAGAACTGAGAGAAATAAACAACTGGCGTTGGAAAGAAGGCAGGCAGGGCTGCTGAGTACGAGTCCCTAGGAATGACACGGAGCACAGACAGCTGAAGAGGTTAATGCTGACAAGGATCAAAAGGAGCAGTCAAATGCATTAAATGAAGACATTCTAGACAACCCATGTAACGATGCTCCTGCTAATGGTTTAAATGAAGAATGGGAATTAAAATTAAATGAATTAAAATTAGAGGAAACACTGTTGGACCAGTCTTTTTAAAATGTGCAATAGTAACTTGATGCTTCATCCAGAAATGTTACTAAGGCTAGACAAGTTTCCATTAGGAGAACAGGTTAACTGCCCACCCTGCAAGTGTGGTGTTACTGTGTATTTTTTCTTCTTTGAGTCAAAGTCCTTAGATAGTAAAACTTTTAGAGATTCTTGTTTAAAATCTGGTAATAGGGCCAGGCGCGGTGGCTCACGCCTGTAATCCCAGTGCGTTGGTAGTCTGAGGCAGGCGGATCACCCGAGGTCAGGAGTTTGAGACCAGCCTGGCCAACACAGAAACTCTGTCTCTACTAAAAACACAAAAATCAGCTGGGCGTAGTGTTGTACACCTGTAATCCCAGCTACTTGGGAGGCTGAGGCATTAGAATTGTTTGAACCAGGCGGTGTGGTGGCTCACAGCAGTAATTCCAGCACTTTAGGAAGGCTGAGGCGGGCGGATCATGAGGTTAGGAAATCGAGACCATCCTGGCCATGGTGAAACCCCGTCTCTGCTAAAATAGAAAAAATTAGCCGGGTGTGGTGGCGTGTGCCTGTAGTCCCAGCTACTCAGGAGGCTGAGGTAGGGGAATCGCTTGAATCCTGGAGACTGAGATCATGCCACTGCACTCCAGCCTGGCGAAAGAGCAAGACTCAGTCTCAATAATAATAATAATAGGCCGGGCACGGTGGCTCAAGCTTGTAATCCCAGCACTTTGGGAGGCCGAGGCGGGTGGATCACGAGGTCAAGAGATCGAGACCATCCTGGTCAACATGGTGAAACCCCGTCTCTACTAAAAATACAAAAAAATTAGCTGGGCATGGTGGCACGTGCCTGTAATCCCAGCTACTCAGGAGGCTGAGGCAGGAGAATTGCTTGAACCCAGGAGGCGGAGGTTGCGGTGAGCCGAGATCGCGCCATTGCACTCCAGCCTGGGTAACAAGAGCGAAACTCCATCTCAAAAAATAATAATAATAATAATAATAATAAAAGAATTGCTTAGGCAGGGTACGGTGGCTCACGCCTGTAATCCCAGCACTTTGGGAGGCCGAGGCGGGTGGATCACGAGGTCAAGGGATCGAGACCATCCTGGTCAACATGGTGAAACCCCTTCTCTACTAAAAATACAAAAAATCAGCTGGGCATGGTGGCACGTGCCTATAATCCCAGCTACTCAGGAGGCTGAGGCAGGAGAATTGTTTCCTGCTCGATGCTAAGGCATCAGACTGGGTAAGGATGGTTAATCTGCGCAACTCCCCACTATTTTGTCCCCTAATATACAGGATCATTCCTGCTCCCTTGCAATTCTCTGGCTCTGCCATTGGCCAGAGTCATTTCGGGGATGGGAGGTGGTGGGGAGGGATCCATCACTGGAGGTCACACACACCTAGTCCACCCTCAGCCTTAGCTCCAGGCTCAAGATTTGTCAGCCTCGAAGAGGACAACAGTGGGTAAGGGAAGCTGCAAACAGGGACTGTAGTGTGGTACATTCTCCACCCCAAAGGCCTTCCGTGCCACGCCCCAGCTTCGTGGATTCTACCCTCATGCCAGCCTCACAAGCAGTGGGAAAGGTCATCAATTCATTTCTTGTATCCTTACCTTTTTTCCAGACTGCTCCTTCTTTCTTTCTGAGACAGAGTCTTGCTCTGTTGCCCAGGCTGGGGTGCAGTGGCCTGATCTTAGCTTACTGCAACCTCTGCCTTTTGGGTTCAAATGATTCTCCTGCCTCAGACTCCTGAGTAGCTGGGACTATAGGCACCTGCCACCATGCCTGGCTTTTTTTTTTTTTAGTAGAGACAGTGTTTCACCATGTTGGCCAGGCTGGTCTCGAACTCCTGACCTCAGATGATCTGCCTGCCTCAGCCTCCCAAAGTGCTGGGAGTACAGGCATGAACCACCATCCTGAGCCTCTCTTTTGCTTTTTAATTGTGGTAAAATATACATAACTTTTAACCATTTGTAAATGTTTTAAATTGTGATAAAATACACACAAAAAAATACCATCTTGCTGGGTGCAGTGGCTCACGCCTGTAATCCCAGCACTTTGGGAGGCCAAGGTGGGTGGATCATGAGGTCAAGAGATCAAGACCATCCTGGCCAACACAGTGAAACCCCGTCTCTACTAAAAATTCAAAAATTAGGGCCGGGCACGGTGGCTCAAGCCTGTAATCCCAGCACTTTGGGAGGCCGAGGCGGGTGGATCACGAGGTCAAGAGATCGAGACCATCCTGGTCAACATGGTGAAACCCCGTCTCTACTAAAAATCTAAAAAAAAAATTAGCTGGGCATGGTGGCGCGTGCCTGTAATCCCAGCTACTCAGGAGGCTGAGGCAGGAGAATTGCCTGAACCCAGGAGGCGGAGGTTGCCCTGAGCTAAGATCGCACCATTGCACTCCAGCCTGGGTAACAAGAGCAAAACTCTGTCTCAAAAAAAAAAAAAAAAAATGCAAAAATTAGCCAGGCATTGGCACATGCCTGCAGTCCCAGCTACTTGGGAGGCTGAGGCGGAAGAATCACTTGAACCCGGGAGGTGGAGGTTGCGGTGAGCCGAGACTGTACCACTGCACTCCAGCCTGGCAACAGAGCAAGACTCCATCTCAAAAAAATAAAACAAAAAAAATTACCATCTTAACCATTTTAAATGTACAGTGTGGTGGCATTACATTCATACTGTGGTACAGTCACGTGTCGCTTAACGAACAGGATCCTTCTAAGAAATGCATCCTTAGGGGATTTCATCACTGTGCAGACATCAGAGTACACTTCCAGAAAGCCTGGGTAACAAGAGTGAAACTCCACCTCAAAAAAAAAAAAAAATGTAGAACAGATTCCATTCAAAAAACAGGAGGGCCGGACACTCACGCCTATAGTCTCAGAGTCTCAGCACTTTTGGAGGCTGAAATGGGAGGAATGTTTGAGGCCAAAAGTTCAAGACCAGCCTGGGCAACACGATGAAACCCCATCTCTACAAAAAAATAAAAAAATTGGCCGGGCATGGTGGCTCAAGCCTGTAACCCCAGCACTTTGGGAGGCCGAGGCGGGTGAATCACGAGGTCAAGAGATCAAGACCATCCTGGTTAACATGGTGAAACCCCGTCTCTACTAAAAATACAAAAACATTAGCTGGGCATGGTGGCATGTGCCTGTAATCCCAGCTACTCAGGAGGCTGAGGCAGGAGAATTGCCTGAACCCAGGAGGCGGAGGTTGCAGTGAGCTGAGATCGCGCCATTGCACTCCAGCCTGGGTAATAAGAGCGAAACTCCATCTCAAAAAAATAAAAAATAAATAAATAAATAAATAAATAAAAATAAAAATAAAAATAAATAGCCAAGTATGGTGGTATGTGCCTATAGTTGCAGCTACACAGGAGACTGAAGAGGAAGGATCGCTTGAGCCCAGGAAGTTGAAGCTGCAGTGAGCCATGACCGGACTACTGCACTCCAGCCTGGGCAACAAAGTGAGACCCTCTTTTATACAACAACAAGAAGTGCTAACATGAGGTCCGTGAGCTGGCATGCCCAGAGCATCTTTGCTACTTGTCTAATTACCATCCTCTGCATGTAGAAGACACAAACAAGCAAGTTTCCTTTGGAAGATTCAGGGATCTCTGCCACCTCTGCTGTCCTCTGAGGCCCACGCTCTGCCCCAGTGGGAGGATGAGGTTAATGACTCTAGTTCCCAACACAGCTGTGAAACATCTGGTGACACCTCCTTAACACACCTTCACTGTCAGAAGATCCAGAACTGGAGAGTCAACATTTGCTGCAGCAATTGCCAGAGGAATCTCATGGCATTTACAGACAGGGTTCTGGCCCAGGAGCATTGGTAGTTGCTGGGCGGTCCTGCAGACTGCAACAGGGCCACGACGGCACTTAGGTGTGGTGCCTGAGAGCTGTGCCTCTTGCTGGTGGGGAATTTTCAGGAGATTACTTTTTTTTTTTTTTTTTGAGACGGAGTTTCGCTCTTGTTACCCAGGCTGGAGTGCAATGGCGCGATCTCGGCTCACCGCAACCTCCGCCTCCTGGGCTCAGGCAATTCTCCTGCCTCAGCCTCCTAAGTAGCTGGGATTACAGGCACGCACCACCATGCCCAGCTAATTTTTTGTATTTTTAGTAGAGACGGGGTTTCACTATGTTGACCAGGATGGTCTCGATCTCTCGACCTCGTGATCCACCCGCCTCTACCTCCCAAAGTGCTGGGATTAAGGCTTGAGCCACCGCGCCAGGCCGAGATTACTTTTAAGACAGAGTCTTACTCTGTCATCCAGTCTGAAGTGCAGTGACACAATCACGGCTGCTCACCACAGCCTTCACCTCCCTGGGCTCAGGTGATCCTCCTCTCTCAGCCTCCTGAGTAGCTGAAACTACAGGCCTGTGCCATGATGCATGGCTAATTTTTGTATTTTTTTGTAGAGACAGGAGTTTTACCATGTTACCCAGGCTGGTCTCAAACTCCTGAGCTCAAACAGCCTGCCTATCTTGCCCTCCCAAGGTGCCAGGATTACAGGCATGAGCCACCGTGCCCAGACAAGAGATTACTTTTATAGAGCTCTAAGAAATCAACTTCAAATAGACTTTCAGATGCTGACTATACTTAACTCATCACCATAGAAACACTACCAAGGATGACTTCACCTAATGTGTACGTGTCCTGTGCCAGGGTAGATTTTGAGTCATGCGTCGGAATCGATGAACGGTATGTTACGGGAGCAGTAAGTGGGGGTCTGCGTGTGGGAGGCAGGCATTTGGGCAGCAGGATAACACGATGCTTAAGTGACTGGATGCTGCACTCAGGTTGCCTGAGTTAAGATCCAGAGCCTGCCACTTATTAGCTGAGTTATGTAATCCCCCTGTGCCATTTTCATCAACTGTGAAAGAGCTGGGAGATGAGGTGCATGCAGCCAGCTAGGTACTGTCACAAAGATATGACACCATCAAGAATGTAGTGTTCACCGGGCACGGTGGCTCACGCCTGTAATCCCAGCACTTTGGGAGGCCGAGGTGGGCAGATCACCTGAGGTCAGGAGTTCAAAACTAGCTTGGCCAACATAGTGAAACCCTGTCGCTACTAAAAATACAAAAATTAGCCAGGCATGGTGGCATGCGCCTCTAGTCCCAGCTACTTGAGAGGCTGAGGCAGGAGAACTGCTTGAACCTGGGAGGTGGAGGCTGCAGTGAGCCCAGATGGAGCCACTGCACGCCAGCCTGGGAAACAAGAGTGAAACTCCATCTCAAAAACAAAAAGAATGCAATGTGGCCTAACACGCAACTGTGAACCACCCCCTTAACCTACACCCATTGGCAGTTTAAGCAGTGTCCAACAGATGCCACTGTTTCCCTTGACAGAAAAAATTTTTTATGGATCTCAAGAGAGATCCATGATGGCTGATCACTAGCAGCTCAGGATTGTAGCTCCCAGTGAAAGCACAGAGAACGAGAGGACGCCACACTTTCAGATGAATTTTTGTTGCTCACGGACCAGGAGATTCCCAGCGGAGGAGCCCCATAGGTCGCCAGCGCGACTCTTGAGGCCGGCCCGGCGGTTCTCGGTGCAGAGTAAATGCAACTGGGTCCCCTTTTGGTCGACGTTTGGAGATCTGGGAAGGCAGAGTCGCCCATTCAGCTGATTGAGAAAGGGACTCAAGAGGGAAGCCAGACCGGAGATTCCCGGGCAGAAAAGCCACTGTTTTAACCGGTGCAGTGGGTTGCTCAGATTTCAGTGCTGGGAATCAACAAGTTGAACGTCCACTCAGAAACCTAATTTGAAAGTCGGTAATTACAAAGATGACAGGTGGATAAATTTACAATGATGGGCAGAAACCAGCATAAAAAGGCTCAGAATAGAGGCCGGGCGCAGTGGCTCAAGCCTGTAATCCCAGCACTTTGGGAGGCCGAGGCGGGTGGATCACGAGGTCAAGAGATCGAGACCATCCTGGTCAATATGGTGAAACCCCGTCTCTACTAAAAATACTAAAAATTAGCTGGGCATGGTGGCGCGTGCCTGTAATCCCAGCTACTCAGGAGGCTAAGGCAGGAGAATTGCCTGAACCCAGGAGGCGGAGGTTGCGGTGAGCCGAGATCGCGCCATTGCACTCCAGACTGCGTAACAAGAGCGAAACTCCGTCTCAAAAAAAAAAAAAAAAAAAACGCTCAGAATACTCAAAATCAGAATGCCTCTCCCTCTACAGGGGATCACAGTTCCTCATCAACAAGGGAACAAGGCCTGATGGAGAACGAGTGCGTTCCAGTAACAGAATTGGGCTTCAGAAAGTGGATAATAAGAAACTTCTGTGAGTAAAAAGAACATGTTCTAGCCCAATGTAAAGAAACTAAGAACCTTGAAAAAAGGTTTGACGAAATGAGAATAGACACTTAGAGAGGAATATAAGTGAATTAATGGAACTGAAGAATACAAGAACTCCGCGAAGTATGCACAGGTTTTAACACGCGAATTGATCAAGCAGAAGAAAGGATATCAGTGGTCAAAGACCAACTTAATGAAATGAAATGAGAAGACAAGAGAAGAAAAAGTAAAAATGAGCAAAGTCTCCAAGAAATATGGGACTATGTGAAAAGATCTAATTTACGTTTGATAGGTGAACCTGAATGTCATGAAGAGAATGAATCCAAGCTGGAAAATATTTTTCAGAATATTATTCAGAAAAACTTTCCTAACCTACTAAGGCAGGACAATACTCAACTTCAGGTAATACAGAGAACACCACAAAGATATTCCTCAAGAAGAGCAACCCCAAGACACATAATTGTTAGATTCACCAGGGTTGAAATAAAGGAGAAAATTCTAAGGGCAGCTAGAGAGAAAGGTCAGGTTACCCATAAAAGGAAGCTTATCAGACTCACAGCAGATCTCTCAGCAGAAACCCTACAAACTAGAAGAGAGTAGGGGTCAATATTCAATATCCTCAAAGAAAAGAATTTTCAACCCAGAATCTCATATCCAGCCAAACCAAGCTTCATAAATGAAGGAAAAATAAAATTTTTCACAAACAAGCAAGCACTCAGAGATTTGATCACCACCAGGCCTGCTTTACAGGAGCTTCTGAAAGAAGCACTACACACAGAAAGGAACCAGTATCAGTCATCCCAAAAACCTACTGAAAGGTAAAGAGTATCTTCATAGGGCGGGGTGCGGTGGTTCACGCCTGTAATCCCAGCACTTTGGGAGGCTGAGGCGGGTAGATCACGAGGTCAAGAGATCCAGACCATCCTGGTCAACATGGTGAAACCACGTCTCTACTAAAAATACAAAAAATTAGCTGGGCTTGGTGGCACATGCCTGTAATCCCAGCTACTCAGGAAGCTGAGGCAGGAGAATTGCCTGAATCCAGGAGGCGGAGGTTGCAGTGAGCCGAGATCGTGCCATTGCACTCCAGCCCGGGTAACAAGAGCGAAACTCCGTCTCAAAAAAAAAAAAAAAAAAAAAAAAAAAGTATCTTCATAATGAAGAATCTGCATCAACTAATGTGCAAAATAGCCACCTATTAAATTCACTAATATCAATATTAAATTCACTAATATCAATATTAAATGACAATATTAAATTCACTAATATCAATATTAATCCTAAATTTAAATGGATTAAACGTCCTAATCAAAGACACAGACACGGCCGGGCGCGGTGGCTCAAGCCTGTAATCCCAGCACTTTGGGAGGCCGAGGCGGGTGGATCACGAGGTCAAGAGATCAAGACCATCCTGGTCAACATGGTGAAACCCCGTCTCTACTAAAAATACAAAAAATTAGCTGGGCATGGTGGCATGTGCCTGTAATCCCAGCTACTCAGGAGGCCGAGGCAGGAGAATTGCCTGAACCCAGGAGGCAGAAGTTGCGGGGAGCCGAGATCGCACCATTGCACTCCAGCCTGGGTAACAAGAGCGAAACTCCGTCTCAAAAAAATAAATAAATATATAAAGACACAGACATGCAAATTGAACAAAAAGTCAAAACCCATCGGCAGGATATATCCAGATCCATCTCATAAGCAAGGACACACAAAGACTCAAAACAAAATGTTGCAGGAAGACTCACCAATCAAATGGAGAGAAAAAAACAAAACAAAACAAATCAAAACAGGAGTTGTAACTTTTGTCTCTGACAAAATAGACTTTAATAGTAACAAAGACTAAAAGAAACAAAGAAGGACATCACATAACGGTAAAAGGATCAATGCAACAACAGGAGTCAATGATCATAAATATATATGCACCCAATATAGGAGCACCCAGATACATAAGACAAGTTCTTAATGACTTATAAAGAGACTTGGAATCCCACACAATAATAGCAGGAGACTTTAACACCACATTGTTAATATTCGATGGATCAACAGGATAGAAAATTAACAGGACATTTATGATTTGAACTCAGACCTGGAACAAGTAAACTCAGTGAATATTTATAGAATTCTTCACCCCAGGTCCACAGAACATACATTTTTTATAGTATCACATTACACCTATTTTGAAAATGACCAGCCGGGCGCGGTGGCTCAGGCCGGGCGCGGTGGCTCAAGCCTGTAATCCCAGCACTTTGGGAGGCCGAGGCGGGTGGATCACAAGGTCGAGAGATCGAGACCAACCTGGTCAACACGGTGAAAACCCGTCTCTACTAAAAATACAAAAAATTAGCTGGGCATGGTGGCGCGTGCCTATAATCCCAGCTACTCAGGAGGCTGAGGCAGGAGAATTGCCTGAACCCAGGAGGCGGAGGTTGCGGTGAGCCGAGATAGCGCCATTGCTCTCCAGCCTGGGTAACAAGAGCAAAACTCCGTCTCAAAAAAAAAAAAAAAAGAAAATGACCACATAAATAGAAGTAAATCACTCTTCAGCATTTGCATAGCATTTCACAGATTTAAATGAAATATTGGTTAGCTGTTTGTTATTTTCTTCCCTTATTCCTTCCTGTTCTCCGCTGCTGACTACAATTATCGGCATAAAAGAGGTTTTTAATACCTATTTTTAGATTGCATTCCAGCCTGGGCAATACAGCAAGACTCCTGTTCTCTCTTCCCTTTTCTCTTTCTCTTTCTTTCTTTTCGGCCCTCCCCCTCCCACTCACCCCCCCCAAAAAAAGACATAGGGTCTCATTCTGTCACTCAGGCTGGAGTGCAGTGCCACAATCTCAGCTCACTGCAACCTCCGCTTCCTGAACCTAGGTAATCCTCCTGCCTCAGCCTCCCAAGCAACGCCACGATACCTGTCTAATTTTTGTGTTTTTTGTAGGGTCAGGGTGTCACCACATTGCCCAAGCTGGTCTCAAACTCCTGGGTTCAAGCGATCTACCTGCCTCAGCCTCCAAAAGTGTTGGGATTGCAGGTACCTGTACCCAGCCAACAATTTCTAATTACCTCCCCAAAAGATGCCTGTCCAGCATCCCTCTCTCTATTTTGTTTTGTTTTAATTTTTATTTTGAGACAGAGTCTTGCACTGTTGTGCGGGCTGGGGTGCAGTGGTGTGATCTCCGCTCACTGCAACCTCTACCTCCCAGGTTCAAACCATTCTCCTGCCTCAGCCTCCCAAGTAGCTGGGATTACAGGCACCCACCACCATGCCCAGCTAATTTTTTGTAGTTTTTCTGGTAGAGATTGGGTTTCACCATGTTGGCCAGGATGGTCTCGAACTCCTGACCTCATGATCTGCCCGCCTTGGCCTTCCAAAGTGTTGGAATTACAGGTTGAGCCACTGCACCCAGCCTGTTTTGTTTTGTTCTTAACTACTGGCATTTTGATTTTCCCTAATGGGACCATCCCTCCCCAACTAATTTCATGTAGTGTGGTGGCACTGATCCCACTTCTAGACTTCAGGAGCAGACATGTGACCAAGGCCTGGCCAATCAGTACCATGCCAACTGGTTAAATAAGGGATAGTCACATGACCCAAGCTGGGCCAATGAGAGTCAGCCCTGGGACTCTTGCTGACACTACAGGGGGAAAGGATGCTCTGTTTCTGCCAGAGCTGTTAAGCTGGTAGATGTTAGCTGAGATGTCATCTTTGCCACATGGCAGGGACTACCTGAGAATAATGCTGACGCAGAGGAGAAAGAGAGAGACATCCACACACAGACATCAGCTGAGCTCCTGGATCCAGCTTTGCCAGAAGCCATTTGCCACTAGATTTGACTCAATAACCCCCTTTTGGCTTAAAACCAGTTAGACTGGGTTTTTTCATTTGTAACTAAGAGTCCTGATAAGGCACTGTATGAAAGCACTATACAAATGAAAAGGGACCAAGCAAGTTCAAAAGTTTTCTTATAGAGCTAAGTGCCTTAGGATACTTTTGGAGCCCACTGTGTTAGAACCCAAAAAGTACCTGGGTTATACAGCAGGCATAGGTTCATATTCTGGCTCCACGACTTTCAAGTTACTTAACATCTCTTAGCTTTACCTCCTCATCTAAAAAACAGGATTGAGGCCAGGCGCGGTGGCTCACGCCTGTAATCCAACCACTTTGGAGGCCGAGGCGGGCGGATCACCTGAGGTCGGGAGTTCAAGACCAGCCTGACCAACATTGTGAAACCTCGTCTTTATAAAAAAAATAAAAATAGCTGGGCGCTGTGGCTCTCGCCTGTAATCCCAGCTCTTAGGGAGGCAGAGGCGGGAGGATAGCTTGATCCCAGGAGTTCGAGACCTGCCTGGGCAATATAGCGAGACCCCATTCTCCACAAAAAGGAAAAAAACAAAAAGACCAAAAAAAAAAAAAAAGCGTAAAAAAAAGCATAAAAAAATAAAAATAAAAAACAGTATTGTCATTCATTCATTCATTTTTGAGACAGGATCTCTTTCCATCTCCCAGGCTGAAGTACAGTGGCAGGATCTTGGCTCATTGCAACATCTGCCTCCTGGGTTTAAGCAATTCTCCAGCCTCAGCCTCCCAAGTAGCTGGGATTACAGGAGCCAGCCACCAATGCCCAGCTAATTTGTATATATTTTTTGTGGTGACCGGATTTCACCATGTTGCCCAGGCTGGTCTTGAACACCTAAGCTCAAAGTGTTCTGCCTGCCTTGGCCTCCCAAAGTGCTGGGATGACAAGGATGAGCCACTGCGCCCAACCATGGGTTGTCATTTAGATTAAATGGGATAATCTATGTTTCACACAGTTAACTATTATTGTTATTGCTATGATTATTATTATTGACAGCCTTTGTTTTGTAGATAAAGAAACTCAAGCCAAAAGAGGTGGCTCACAAAATTCAGATACTAGACAATGGCAGAGCTAGGACTTGAACTCAAGAATACTGACTCCCTGTGCAGTGTTTTTTTCCACACAATCTGCTACTAAAGAAAAACACCCGGCCAGACACGGTGGCTCATGCCTGTAATCACAGCGCTTTGGGAGGCCGAGGAGGGCAGATCACGAGGTCAGGAGTTCGAGACCAGCCTGGCCAACATATTGAAATCCCATCTCTACTAAAAACACAAAAATTAGCCAGGCATGGTGGCACGTGCCTGCAGTGCCAGCTGCTCAGAAGGCTGAGGCAGAATTGCTTGAACCCGGGGGGCAGGGGTTATGATGAGCCAAGATCGCACCACTGCACTCTAGCCTGGGCAACAGAGGAGATTCTGGCTCACCATTTCAAAAAAAAAAAAAAAAAAAAAAAGACGCTTCACAAGCCAAGCCAAGATGGAAGAGAAACCAAAGCTAACAGGAGTACCCAGGGTACAGATCAGCCTTGGGCAGTGGTTAAGAGCACAGACACTGGTGTTCAGCAGCCTGGGATTGAATCCTGACTCCAGCACTGATAGGCCATGTGACCTTGGGTAATTTACTTAACCTCTGTAAAATGAAGATTCCAGGATCTATTTCATAGGGTTATTAATGAAATAATGCTGATCTTCTTGCTTTGAGCCTGTATCCCTGATGTCTTTTCTATACGCAGGAGCCAGATGGATGCCCATGTCATTGACAGTAAAAGCTAAAATCTTTACAATGGCCTTCAAGGCCCTTGCATCGCTGTGAGGTCAGGCCTAGGGAAGAGCTGCTTAGGGCCACCTCCTTCCTTGGCTAGGAGGGACAAGGTCAGGTTTCCAGTGATGCAAGGCAGGAAATGCTCATTAAATTACTTGCCCTAGTGTCTTTAAGTGACCTTCTGCGGTTACACCACAGGCCAGAAGACCAGGCGCACACTGGTCTCAGACAAGCACTCAACTCACCAACATGGCTGAAACCCCAACCCCCAAAAACTAAGTCCTTGTGGAGACTCAACTATGCTCCAGGGTTCAGGAAGGCCCTGACACACGTAAATCACCGTCCAAAGAAAACTGATCCTTTCCTCTAGAGAGTCCCAGAGATTATGTTGGGTTTTCTTGTGTTAGGGCAGGGGGAGATTCCAAAGACCTTTCAAATCCTCTGGGGTCTGAGAATTAGGTTTGCTCTTTCTTTCCTTCACTTAAAAAAGGGAAGCCGGGCGTGATGGCTCATGTCTGTAATCTCAGCATTCTGGAAGCCTGAAGCGGGTGAATCATGAGGTCAGGAGTTCGAGAGCACCATGGCCAAGATAGTGAAACCCTGTCTCCAGCCGGGCGACGTGGGTCACGCCTGTAATCCTAGCACTTTGGGAGGCTGAGGTGGGTGGATCACCTGAGGTCAGGAGTTCAAGACCAGCCTGGCCATCATGGTGAAACCCCACCTTAAAAAAAAAAAAAAGAAAGAAAAGAAACCCCGTCTCTACGAAAAATAGAAAAATAGCCGGGCACAGTGGCAGAAGCCTGTAATTCCAGCTACTCAGGAGGCTGAGGCAGGAGAATCTCTTGAACCCAGGAGGTAGAAGTTGCAGTGAGCTGAGATCAGGCCACCGCACTTCAGCCTGGGCAACAGAGTGAGACTGACACACACACACGCACGCACACACACACACACACACACACACGAAAAAAGAGGTAAGGCATAGACATTACACATCACCCCAGAATCAAGGCGATACAAACATGAAACCCTCCACCTGGATTCTAAGGAAGATGTAGGAAAATTAAAATAGACCAGGATTTTCTGGTAGAAAAACAAAATCCTTCCTATTGTTAAGCTTTCTAGTTGACTGTGCCCACCTACCTACCTGCTGTTACCTGCTTGTGCCTCAACAAACCTTTTTTTTTTTTTTTTTTTTGAGACAGGGTCTGACTCTGTCACCCAGGCTAGAATACAGTGGTGCAATCATGGCTCACTGCAGCCTTGACCCCTGGGGCTCAGGCAGCCCTCTTTTTTTTTTTTTTTTTTTTTTTTTGAGACGCAGTTTCGCTCTTGTTACCCAGGCTGGAGTGCAATGGCACGATCTTGGCTCACCGCAACCTCCGCCTCCTGGGTTCAGGCAATTCTCCTGCCTCAGCCTCCTGAGTAGCTGGGATTATAGGCACGCACCACCATGCCCAGCTAATTTTTTTTGTATTTTTAGTAGAGACGGGGTTTCACCATGTTGACCAGGTTGGTCTCGATCTCTCGACCTTGTGATCCACCCGCCTCGGCCTCCCAAAGTGCTGGGATTACAGGCTTGAGCCACCGCGCCCGGCTCAGGCAGCCCTCTTACTTCAGCCTCCCTAGTAGCTGGGACCACAAGCATGCACCACCACACCCAGCTAATTCTTTTATTATTTGTAGAGTCAGGGGTTTCCCTATATTGCCCAGGCTGGTCTCAAACTTCTGGGCAATCCTGCTGGGCGCAATCCTCCCAATTTGTCATCCCAAAGTGCTGTGATTACAGGTGTGAGCCACTGTGCCTGACCCACACCCAGCTACTTTTTGCATTATTTGTAGTAACAAGGGTTTCCCTATATGCCTAGGGTGGTCTCGAACTGTTGGGCATTTCTGCTGGGAGCGATCCTCCCAACTTGTCATCCCAAAGTGCTGGAATTACAGGTATGAACCACCAAGATGGGCTCCTAACAAATACCTCGTATCCGAAACTGCCAAGTACATAGACAATGAACATCCTACTTACATACAGAATCCCAGAGCCTTTCATCTTGAGTTCAGAGCTCTCATATTTAACATGAAGGAGAGGGTGAGAAGGCAGAGAAGGGTCTCCCAACATTTAGAGAACTAAATTCTAGCCCCAGCTTTACCACTAACTAGCTGTGTGACCCCCATCCAGCCAATTAGCATGTCCAAGCTTCAATTTCCTCATTTGTGAACTGATGATGTAGATAGTAGTTACTACTCCAGTCTATGACCTTGACACTGGGAGCCATTCCTGACTGGCCCCTGCCCCAGCAGCTGACCACCAAAGCCCAGAGCCAGCAGGGTCCCTATTCCCCAAGTAGGATGCAATCCCTTCCAGTTCCCCCATCATGAACTGAGCAGGAGGCCTCAGTTTCCACTCACTCTGACCTTCTTCTACAACGCTTATGGTGCACCAGGAGACAAAATCTAGAACTAATTCCCAATCCCTTTGTCCCTAACACACCTGAGCATCTTGGGGACCAAGTAAAAAAGAATCAGACAACTCCTTTGCAACCTCTGCCTGCCAAGACTTGCTACCTAATTGCTGTTAATTGCATTAATTGCATAGCTCTGTTGTTGGATTTTTTTTTGAGTGGGTAGGGATGAAGTCTCATTCTGTTGTCCAGGCTGGAGTGCAACGGTGTGGTCTTGGCTCACTGCACCCTCTGCCTGTCAGGTTCAAGCAATCCTCCTGCCTCAGCCACCCAAGTAGCTGGGATAACAGATGCATGCCACCACACCCGGCTAATTTTGTATTTTTAGTAAAGATGGGGTTTCACTATGTTGGCCAAACTGGTCTCGAACCCCTGACCTTGTGATCCATCTGCCTCCACCTCCCAAAGTGCTAGGATTACAGGTATGAGCCATCGTGCCCGGCCTTGCTCTGAAGTATTCTATTCCCCCTCCTCCACCTAATCCAAGGCAGGGCAAGGGACGGGAATTAAGAACAACACAAGCTTCACACAGAAAAGCAAACCTCTTCTCTTCTCCCATTCCCAACCCTAATACCCACTCTGTGGCTCCACAGCTGACCATGAGCTCAGAGCCCAGTAGGACAAAGCATTAAGAAGTGGTGTTTGGCCGGGCTCGGTGGCTCAAGCCTGTAATCCCAGCACTTTGGGAGGCCGAGGCGGGTGGATCACGAGGTCGAGAGATCGAGACCATCTTGGTCAACATAGTGAAACCCTGTCTCTACTAAAAATACAAAACACTAGCTGGGCATGGTGGCACGTGCCTGTAATCCCAGCTACTTAGGAGGCTGAGGCAGGAGAATTGCCTGAGCCCAGGAGGCAGAGGTTGCGGTGAGCCAAGATCGCGCCATTGCACTCCAGCCTGGGTAACGAGAGCGAAACTCCGTCTCAAAAAAAAAAAAAAAAAAAAAAAAAAAAAAAAAAGAAGTGGTGTTGTGGCCGGGCACGGTGGCTCAAGCCTGTAATCCCAGCACTTTGGGAGGCCGAGGCGGGTGGATCACAAGGTCGAGAGATCGAGACCATCCTGGTCAACATGGTGAAACCCCGTCTCTACTAAAAATACTAAAAATTAGCTGGGCATGGTGGCACGTGCCTGTAATCCCAGCTACTCAGGAGGCTGAGGCAGGAGAATTGCCTGAACCCAGGAGGCGGAGGTTGCGGTGAGCCGAGATCGCGCCATAGCACTCCAGCCTGAGTAACAAGAGCGAAACTCCATCTCAAAAAAAAAAAAAGAAAGAAAGAAAAGAAGTGGTGTTTACAGAACTGGCTTTAAAATATCTTAAAAAAAAAAAAGAAAGAAAGAAAGAAAAGAAAGAAAGAAAAAAAAAGGAAGAAGTGGCTGAGGGCCAGGCACAGTGGCTCACACCTGTAATCCCAACACTTTGGGAGGCCAAGGTCAGCAGATCACAAAGTCAGGAAATTGAGACCATCCTGGTCAACATGATGAATGAAATCCATCTCGGCCGGGCGCGGTGGCTCAAGCCTGTAATCCCAGCACTTTGGGAGGCCGAGGCGGGTGGATCACGAGGTCGAGAGATCGAGACCATCCTGGTCAACATGGTGAAACCCCGTCTCTACTAAAAAGTGCAAAAAATTAGCTGGGCATGGTGGCACGTGCCTGTAATCCCAGCTACTCAGGAGGCTGAGGCAGGTGAATTGCCTGAACCCAGTAGGCGGAGGTTGCGGTGAGCCGAGATCGCGCCATTGCACTCCAGCCTGGGTAACAACGGCGAAACTCCGTCTCAAAAAAAAAAAAAAAAAAAAAAAAAAAAAAAGAAAAGAAAAAGAAAAAAAAAAAGAAAAAAAAAAAAAAAAAAAAAAAAAAAAAGAAATCCATCTCTACTAAAATACAAAAAATTAGCTGTGTGTGGTGGTGCGTGCCTGTAGTCCCAGCTACTCGGGAGGCTGAGGCAGGGGAAATACTTGAACCCAGAGCAGAGGTTGCAGTGAGCTGAAATCGAGCTACTTGTATTCCAGCCTAGCAATAGAGCAAGACTCTGCCTCTTTAAAAAAAAAAAAAAAAAAAAAGGGCCGGGCGCAGTGGCTCACCCCTGTAATCCCAGCACTTTGGGAGGCCGAGGCTGGTGGATCACGAGGTCAAGATATTGAGACCATTCTGGTCAACATAGTGAAACCTCGTCTCTACTAAAAATACAAAAAATTAGCTGGGCATGGTGGCACGTGCCTGTAATCCCAGCTACTCAGGAGGCTGAGGCAGGAGAATTGCCTGAACCCAAGAAGTGGAGGTTGCAGTGAGCCGAGATTGCGCCATTGCACTCCAGCCTGGGTAACAAGAGCGAAACTCCGCCTCAAAAAAAAAAAAAAAAGTGGGGGAGCAGGGGCCGGGTGTGATGGCTCATGCCTGTAATCCCAGCACTTTGACAGGCCAAGGCAGGTGGATCATGAGGTCAGGAGATCAAGACTACCCTAACACAGTGAAATCCTGTCTCTACTAAAAATACAAAAAATCAGCCAGATGTGGTAGCGTGCACCTGTAGTTCCCAGTTACTTGGGAGGCTGAGGCAGTAGAATCACTTGAGCCCCGGAGGCAGAGGTTGCAGTGAGCCAAGATTGTGCCACAGCACTCCAGCCTGGGTGACATATCGAGGCTCCGTTTAAAAAAAAAAAAAAAAAAAGTAGCTAAGTCTTGGAGCCAAAACAGTCCTCTGGGAATTGGATGGGACCCAGGCCCTAGAGGAGAAGGCATCAACCTACACATGCTGGACAGGCCAAGATGGGTCTGGGTCCCTTCCGCTCTGTTCATGCCTGAAACTGCACCACCACTCCTGCCCGGACTCTCCAGCACCCCTCTGTCCATAGGTCAGAATTTCCAACCTCGTGTCTAGAAAGACCCATCAGAGATTCCCTTGGCAATCTCCTCTCCCCTCCTCTGCACACTGTAGGAGGCCAACTGAGCTGCAGACAAGGGCTACATGGACAGGAACAATGTCACTGCTCCAAATGAAAGGACTGGGGTGAGGGTGTGCAATGCAATTTCAGGCAAAGCCAACCCTCCAAAAACAATCCCGTGGCTGGAGAGGAAACATCTCTGTCTTTCAAAATAGCCCCTGAGTTCCTCTTGGTCAACCCCAAGGATTCCTGAGGCGTCTCTAGTCAACACCGTAGGTAGCTGGGGCCTCTCTGAACCTCTTACCAGGAAAGACTGCTGCCAGGACCGTCCCCCTCCCAGCGGCAATGCCGTTCTCTCAGCGCCCCCCCCCCCACTTTACACCCGCCCTCACCCCATCCTGTGTCAGGCTCTGGACCAGAAGGATAGGGCTGGGAGCTTCCCCTATCACTGGGTGAGGCAACCCGGCTGTCCGAACTGACAGATGCTCTTCACGCCAAACTCAGCCTGCAGCAGCGTCAGAGCCCCCAAAGACAGGAAATAGGGGTCTCTAATCCCCAAGCAAAGCCTAAACGTTCAAGGTGAAACGCTCCTAAGTACACCTCCCGAAACAGAGCTGCAGGATAGGGCTGCCCCGCCAGCGTACGGGTGGGAGCTGAGCTACCAAAAGCAGATGGGACGGGGCGGGGTGGGATTCGGGGAGACCCTGCAGAGGTGGGGGTTGGGCTGTTCTCTTGAACTCCACCCCCGCCAAGATGAACACGTCTGGAACTTGCCTCAAAGGCCACGAACCAACTTTCTGCAGCGAACGGGGTGCGTGGAGCAGAGAGCCAGTGACAGGGCGACGGAAGTGGGAGCTGAGACCCGGCGCCCCATGGGGACGAAGAGCCCAAACGCCTGGAGATGGGAGGGGGCTGGTCCACGCCGCCGGTCCGCCCCAGGGCCTAGCAAGGGCACTCCTTAGGCCCTGACTGCCCCCACCGCCTGGGCCGGGGACTCAGGCAGAGGAAGGCGCTGCACCGCGCGCAGCAGAGTTGCGGGACCAGGTGGTCTGGCCCTACCTGCAGTTCTTGAAATTCTCCCTCCAGCTCGTGCCATTCGCGCTCGCAACGCTCCAGCTGCCCGGACATGGTGCGTTGGTGCAAGGCACCAGCGGCAGCGTCGGCTGCTCCGGCAGCGCGGTTCGGCTGCCACCCCAGCGCCCCACGCCCGCCACCCCAGCGCCCCACGCCCGCGCGCTCGCCGGCCGCCCTCAGAGGAACCAGCTGTTCCTGCGCAGCCGGAGCCACGCGCGCACCTGACGTCACGGCCCCGCCCCGGCGCCGCCCCGCCCCACGCCCGGGAGCGGGGCCGCGCATGCGCATCCTCCCCCGCCCCGCCCGCGTGCGGCGTGCGGGGCCCGGACCTTGCAAGGCTGCAAGGTCTTGCAGGGTCTGTTGCGGCCCCCTTGGGAGTGCCTCCGTGCCTCCAGAATCTCTCTCTTCCAAGAACTGCTGGAGGACTTGTCTGCAGGTTGCATTTGCAGAGCTTGTTTGACTTAGATTGTATGTTTTGGAGTGTCTAGAATTTGGGGAATGAAAGGAGATTTGGGGGACGTGAAGGCTTACCCCCCCCAACCCCGCCTCATTGCCTGACCTGAGCTCAGGCCAGCGTCCCAGAAGGCTGGAGGTGACATCGACCCTCCAGCAAGGTCGGGGGCTGGGCGGCGCAGCGCAGAGGGCGCCGTCATCTCACGTTGTCATTATTATGTGCTGCAGTTAATACATCCTAGTTTCCTGCCCTCTAACGTTCTGAGTGACGTTCTTGACAGCTGTTTCTGTCGTTCAAGGGTCACAACCGCCTCCAAGCTGATTAAATCCAGTTCTGTCCCCTTCTCTGCCAAGTCCTGCAAGAACTGCCCCTGCCTAGCTTTCCAGTCCCTTCTCCTAGGTCACCACCCTGGACGCGTACTCTCCAGCCATTGCTTTTTCTCTTCCTGACCCTGCATGGAAATTTCTTCCCTCTAAATTTTCATATGATATGCCTTCTTTTCATCATTAAGGTCTCAGTTTCTTTCTTTCTTTAATAATTTTTTTTTTTTTTTTTAAAGACGAGGGTTCACCTTATTGGTCAGGCTGGTCTCGAACTTCTGACCTCAGGTGATCCGCCCACCTCAGCCTCCCAAAGTGCTGGGATTACAAGCATTAGCCACCGCGCCCAGCAAGATCTCAATTTCAAATGACACCTGTGTACTTTACTTTTTCTCTTTTTTCTATTTTTATGTTTTTATTTCTCTTCCCTAATATCTAGCTCACTTTTTTTTTTCCTGTCACCAAGGCTGGAAGGCAGTGGTGTCATCTCAGCTCACTGCAACCTTTGCCTCCCGGATTCAAGTGAGTCTCATGCCTCAGCCTCTGGAGTAACCAGATTACACCACACCCAGCTAATTTTTGTATTTTTAGTAGAGGCGGGATTTTGTCATGTTGGCCAGGCTTTTCTGTAACTCCTGACCTTAAGTAATTCACCCGCCTTGGCTTCCCAAAGTGCTGAGATTACAGGCATGAGCCACCATGCCCAGCCCTCTGTGTTAGTTTCTAGGGCTGCCATAACCACAACCTGGGTGGTTTAAACAATAGAAATGTATTCTCACCAACTGGGGCAACATAAGGAGACCCTATTTCTATAAAAAAATTTACAGATTAGCTGGGTGTGGTGGCTCATGCCTATGGTACTAGCTACTACAGAGGCTGAGGTCCAAGAATTGCTTGGGCCTGGGAGGTCGAGGCTGCAGTGAGCTATGACTGCACCACTGCACCCCAGCCTGGGCAATAGAGTGAGACCCAGTCTCTAAAAAGAAAGAAGCAGGTGCAGTGGCTCACGCCTGTAATCCAGCACTTTGGGAGGCTGAGACGGATGGATCGCCTGAGGTCAGGAGTTTGAGACCAGCCTAGCCAATATAGTGAAACCCCATCTCTACTAAAAATGTAAAATATTGGCTGAGCTTGGTGGCGGGCCCCTGTAATCCCAGCTACTAGGGAGGCTGAAGCAGAAGAACCGCTAGAACCCAGGAGGCAGAGGTTGCAGTGAGCCGAGATTGTGCGGTTGCACTCCAGCCTGGGCAACAAGAGCGAAACTCCGTCTCAAAAAAAAAAAAAAAGAAAGAAATGTATTGTCTCATAGTTCTGACATCCAGGAATCTAAGAGGAAGGTGTCAGCAGAGCAGTGCTCCCTCTAAGGCTCTGGACAGAATCATTCCTTCCCTTCTCATAGCTGGGGATGGGGTCAGGGGTGGGGGCTTCGCTCTCTCACTTTCCATAACTCACAGCTGCATCACCCCAATCTCTACCCTGTTGCACCATCTTCTTCCCTGTGTGCGTGTCTCTGTGTGTCCTCTCTTAAAAGACACCCTTTCCAGACAGACATGGTGGCTCATGCCTGTAATCCCAGCGATTTGGGAGGCTGAGGCAAGCAGATCACTAGAGGCCAGGAGTTGGAGACCAACCTGTCCAATATGATAAGACCCTGTTTCTACTAATAATACAAAAATTACCCTGGCATTGTGATGCAAGCCTGTAGTCCCAGCTGCTTGGGAGGCTGAGATGGAGGATCACTTGAGCTCCAGAGGTCGAGGCTGTAGTGAGCTATAATCAAATCACCGCCCTCTAGCCTAGGTGACAGGGGGTCACCTAGGAGCCTGTCTCAAAAATTAAAATTAAAAAAGAAGACACCTTTTCCTAGTATGACTGCATATCAGCTAATTACATCTGAAAGGTCACATTCCAAGGTACTAGCTGTTAGAAAGTAAATATGTCACCGGCCGGGCGCGGTGGCTCAAGCCTGTAATCCCAGCACTTTGGGAGGCCGAGGCGGGTGGATCACGAGGTCAAGAGATCGAGACCATCCTGGTCAACATGGTGAAACCCCGTCTCTACTAAAAATACAAAAAATTAGCTGGGCATGGTGGCGCGTGTCTGTAATCCCAGCTACTCAGGAGGCTGAGACAGGAGAATTGCCTGAACCCAGGAGGCGGAGGTTGCGGTGAGCCGAGATCGCGCCATTGCACTCCAGCCTGGGTAACAAGAGCGAAACTCCGTCTCAAAAAAAAAAAAAAAAGAAAAAGAAAGTAAATATGTCAGCTGGGCTCGGTGGCTCACGCCTGTAATCCCAGCACTTTGGGAGGTTGAGGCAGATGGATCACTTAAGGTCAGAAGTTCAAGACCATCCTGAGCAACATGGTGAAACCCCCATCTATACTAAAAATACAAAAATTAGCCAGGTGTAGCGGTAGGCGCCTGTAATCCCAGCTACTTGGGAGTCTGAGGCAGGAAATCAGTTGAACCTGGGAGGCAAAGGTTGCAGTGAGCCAAGATCACACCACTGCACTCCATCCTGGGCAACATAGCAAGATTCTGTCTCCAAAAAAGTGAACATGCCTTTTTGAGGAACACAGTTCAAACCCATAACCTCTGAAAAAGGACCCTTCCTGAACACCTGGAGAGCTGACCTCCCTCCATCACTTCCCTATCACCTGTTTCATTTCCTTCCTTCGAGTTACTATCATCTGTAATGGTTTGATGGCTGGTTGTTTCCCTCCACGGGTATGTAACCTCCACAAGATCTCAGGGAACTTATCTGTGTCTCAGGCTTTGTTGGAGCCCCAGGGCTTGGCACAGTAGGCCCTCCATAAATATTTGTTAAAGGAGTGAACTTTAGGCCGGGCGCGGTGGCTCAAGCCTGTAATCCCAGCATTTTGGGAGGCCGAGGCGGGTGGATCACAAGGTCGAGAGATCGAGACCATCCTGGTCAACATGGTGAAACCCTGTCTCTACTAAAAATACAAAAAATCAGCTGGGCATGGTGGCGCGTGCCTGTAATCCCAGCTACTCAGGAGGCTGAGGCAGGAGAATTGCTTGAACCCAGGAGGCGGAGGTTGTGGTGAGCCGAGATCGCGCCATTGCACTCCAGCCTGGGTAACAAGAGCGAAACTCCGTCTCAAAAAAAAAAAAAAAAAAAAGGAGTGAACTTTAAAGACCATCTACTGCAGAGGTTCCCAACTTTTGGGGCTCCTAAGCGCCTCTGATGATTTTTAAAGGGAAATATGCACATAAGCACACAGAGAAATATTTCCAGCTCTTAATAGAGGCCTGAAGAGGGGTATGATCTGCCCACGATTCCCAGCTAATTAATGGCTCACTTTGAATTAAAGTTCTCATCTCTGACTCTTAAACCAGTGCCCTATTAATTAATAAATCAGAGGTTCTGAAGCTCACTGGTGGACTGTGGGGCAATCAGGTAAAAAAAAAATTGTGGCATTGCAAGTATCAGCCCCCGGAGGTGGGAACACTCAAGTGCATGAAGGTTGGTTTCTGTCTTCAGATCAGTAGTTCCTAGGGTCTAATACTGGAACTGCAAACTGAAAAAAAGAAATCACTCATCTGTTTTTAAAATATTTACTAAAACATGGCCAGGCACAGTGGCTCATGCTTGTAATCCTAGCACTTCGGGAGGCCGAGGCGGGCAGATCACTTGAGGTCAGGAGTTTGAGACCAGCCTGGCCAACATGGTGAAACCCTGTCTCTACTAAAAATATAAAAATTAGCCGGGCATGGTAGCATATGCCTGTAATTTCAGCTACTTGGGAAGCTGAGGCAAAAGAATTGTTTGAATTCAGGAGGCAGAGGTTGCAGTAAGGCAAGATCGTGCCACTGCACTCCAGCCTGGATGACAGAGACTCCATCTAAAAAGAAAAAAATTTATATGTATATTAGCCAGGGATGGTGGCTCATGCCTGTAATCCCAGCACTTTGGGAGGCCAAGGCGGGTGGATCGCTTGAGGTCAGAAGTGTGATACCAGCCTGACGAACATGGTGAAACCCCATCTCTACTAAAAATACAAAATTAGGCCGGGTGTGGTGGCTCACGCCTGTAATCCAAGCACTTTGGAGGCCAAGGCGGGCAGATCACCTGAGGTCAGGAGTTCAAGACCAGCCTGACCAACATGGTGAAACCCCATCTTAAAAAAATAATAATTTTTTTTAATTTAAAAAAATACAAAATTAGCCGGGTGTAGTGGTACACATCTGTAATCCCCGCTACTCCAGAGGCTGAGACGGGAGAATCACTTGAATCCAGGAGGCAGAGGTTGCAGTGAGCCGAGATAGTGCCATTGCACTCCAGCCTGGGCAACAAGAACAAGACTCCGTCTAAAATATATATATATATATATATATATATATATATATATATATATATATACTGATTAAAACAATGTTGGAGCCAGGCATGGTGGCCTGTGCCTATAATCCCAGCTACTCAGAAGGCTGAGGTGGGAAGATCATTTGAGCCCAGTAGTTCTATGCCAGCCTGGGCAACATAGCAAGACCTTGTCTTTAAATATATATATATATATATATATATATATATATATATATATATGTACCTACTATGCATCAGACATTTTTCTAGGCATTAGAGACATAGCAATGAGGCCAGACGCGGCCTGTAATCCCAGCATTTTGGAAGCCTGAGGCAGGCAGATCACTTGAAGCCAGGATTTTGAGACTAGCCTGGCCAACACAAAGAAACCCCATTTATACTAAAAAATTCAAAAAATTAGCTGGGCATGGTGGCACACACTTGTAACCCCAGTTACTCAGAGGCTGAGGTGGGAGGATTGCTTGAAACTGGGAGGTGGAAGTTGCAATGAGCTGAGATCCTGCCACTGCACTCCAGCCTGGGTGACAGAGCAAGACTCCCTCTCAAAAAAAAAAAAAAAAAAAAAAAAAAAAAAAATGCCAGGCAAGATGGCTTACACCTGTATTCCCAGCACTTTGGGAGGCCGAGATGGGTGGATCACCTGAGGTCAGGAGTTCAAGATCAGCCTGGCCAACATGGTGAAACCCCATCTCTACCGAGAAAAAAAAAAAAAACAAAGGCCAGGCACAATGGCTCACACTTGTAATCCCAGCAATTTTGGGAGCCCAAGGCAGGCAGATCACCTGCGGTCAGAAGCTTGAAACCAGCCTAGCCAACATGGTGAAACCCTGTCTCTTCTAAAAATACAAAAATGGCCTGGTGCGGTGGTTCATGCCTGTAATCCCAGCACTTTGAGAGGCCAAGGAAAGTGGATCACCTGAGGACATGAGCTCAAGATCAGCCTGGCCAATGTGGTGAAATCCTATCTCTACTAAAAATACAAAACATTAGCCAGGCATGGTGGCGGGTGCCTGTAGTCTCAGCTACTTGGGAGGCTAAGGCAGGAGAATCGCTTGAACCCAGGAGGCGGAAGTTTCGGTGAGCCAAGATCATGCCACTGCACTCCAGCCTGGGGAACAGAGTGACGCTCCGTCTCAAAGTTAAAATAAAATAAAGAAAATTTTTAAAAAGAGACAAAGCAATGAACAAAACAAGACAAAATGCCTACCCACATGAAGCATATATTGCTGTGGGCTTAAAAATCCAACTTGAAATATTTATTTATTTATTTATCTTACTTTTACAACGAAAACTTTGGAGAAATTAGTAAGTAGAGAGAATAATATCTAATACTCAGTTTCAACTCATGACCAACATTGTTTCATTTATGTTCCCACCCATTTTCCTGCCCTTTATATTATTTTGAAGTAAATTCCAAGCATCATATTCCAAAGAGTATTTTTTTCTGTCAGCTTTAGTAAGGTATAACTGACAAGAAATAAAACTCGGCCGGGCGCAGTGGCTCAAGCCTGTAATCCCAGCACTTTGGGAGGCCGAGGCGGGTGGATCACGAGGTCAAGAGATCGAGACCATCCTAGTCAACATGGTGAAACCCCGTCTCTACTAAAAATACAAAAAATTAGCTGGGCATGGTGGCGCGTGCCTATAATCCCAGCTACTCAGGAGGCTGAGGCAGGAGAATTGCCTGAACCCAGGAGGCGGAGGTTGCGGTGAGCCGAGATCGCGCCATTGCACTCCAGCCTGGGTAACAAGAGCGAAACTCTGTCTCAAAAAAAAAATAAATAAATAAAAAGAAATAAAACTCATTCTTTTTTTTTTTTTTTTTTTTTTTTTCAATTTTTTGTAAACCAGAAAGAGACATTATTTGCTGGTGTGGACTGAAGGTGTTGTCTCTTCCAAATTTATTCTTTTGGGAATACAATTTTATGGGTTTTAACAGACAAATACAGTCATGTAATAACACACCCAAAATGAACAGTTTCTGGCATCACATCTTCCAGGTCACTAATCTTTCTACTGTAATGTCTAATCTGCTATTAATCCCATCCAGGGTATCTTTTATCTCACATATTGTAGTTTTCATCACTAGAAATTTTATTTTTCTTTGCATCTTCTATAGCTCTACTTAACCTTGTAAATATATGAAATACAGTTTCAATAACTATCTTAATATCCTTATCTACTACTTCTCATATTTGTGTCAGTTTTGGATTGGTTTCAGTTGATGTATTTTGGCTCTCTTTGGTAGTGACTTCTTCCAGCATGTTTGCCTGGTTATTGTTGATTGAATGTTAGACATTGTGGATTTTACCTTGTTGGGTTCTCCTTCTCTTTCTCTGCATTTTTTTTCTCCTCCTCTTTCCTCCTCCTCTTTCTACTCCTATATTTTGGCATCCCTAAAAATTCCTCTTTCCTAGTACTTTCTTTTGAAAAATGGGAAGATCTGGCCAGGCATGGTGGCTCATGCCTATAATCCCAGCACTTTGGGAGGCCAAGGTGGGCAGATAACCTGAGGGCAGGAGTTCAAGACCAGCCTGGCCAACAGGGAGAAACCCCATCTCTACTAAAAATACAAAATTAACTGGGCATGGTGGCGCGTGCCTGTAATCCCAGCTACTCGGGAGGCTGAGTCAGGAGAATTGCCTGAACCTGGGAGGTGGAGGTTGTGGTGAGCCAAGATCACACCATTGCACTCCAGCCTGGGCAACGAGAGCAAAACTCTGTCTCAGAAAAAAAAAAAAAAAAAAAAAAAAGCGGGGGGTGTGGGGGGAGGAAGATCTCATCACACTGCATGGTGATTGGCTGGAACACAGGAACAGCTAGTGCCATTTCATGGACCCTGCCTCTTGCCGCAGTCCCCACCATTCCCAGTAGTCTTGCACAGCCTCCATCATGGGTTTATGTTACCTGCTGGTCTCTGCAGACATTTAAGACTCCCAATACAGTATGTCATGAAGAGAATGAACCGATGTTGTTGTGAAGATTCTAAAACCAGCTAAATCACTTGAATGGTGAAAAAACAGAAAAAGAGCCAGGTGAGGTGGCTCATGCCTGTAATCCCAGCACTTTGGGAGGGTGAGATGGGCAGGTCACCTGAGGTCAGGAGTTTGAGACCAGCCTGACCAACATGGAGAAACCAAGTCTCTGCTAAAAATGCAAAATTATGTCAGTCAATGATAATCCCTCCACAGTAAAAAAAAAAAAAAAAATAGAAAAGAAAAATGCAAAATGCAAAATTAGCTGGGCACGGTGCCGCATACCTGTAATCCCAGCTTGTTGGGAGGCTGAGGCAGGAGAATTGCTTGAACCCCGGAGGTGGAGATTGCGGTGAGCCGAGATAGTGCCATTGCTCTCCAGCCTGGGCAACAAGAGTGAGATTCTGTCTAAAAAAAAAAAAGGAAAGAAAGAAAAAACAGAAAATAGTTCATTTCACTGGGACTGCAAAAACACAGGACCTTGAAGGAAGAATATAACGTTAGCAAGCAGAGGATTTGGGAAGCAGATACCCCTTCACCTCTGCTTACAGCTTGCAATCTAAACAGGTCCTTCAGCTCCAAGCTGCCTCTGGGCAGGGGAGGCTGGCCCTGCCTCCCTGGGAGATCAAGGCAAGTGCCATGGAAAAGCCAGCCACGTGGTCAGGTTGCAAATCTGAGGGACGCTTCTCTCTGTTGGCTCAGGATTCCATGTGCATTATTCACAAGTCCCTCTGTAGATGGCACCGGCCAGCCACCCTGATCTGAGCAGCCACTCAGGTGCCAGGTATCAGGTTTGACTAGGCTGCTGCCCTGTCCCGGTTCTTGCCCAAAGCACTTCATTTATTTATTTTTATTTACTGAGACAGAATCTTGCTCTGTCGCCCAGGCTGGAGTGCAGTGGTGTGATCTCGGCTCACTGTAATCTCCGCCTCCTGGGTTCAAGCAATTTTCCTGCCTTAACTTCCTGAGTAGCTGGGATTACAAACATGTGCCACCTTGCCCAGCTAATTTTTGTTTTTTTTTTGTTTTTTTTTTTTTTTTGAGACGGAGTTTCGCTTTTGTTACCCAGGCTGGAGTGCAGTGGCACGATCTCTGCTCACCGCAACTTCCGGCTCCTGGGTTCAGGCAATTCTCCTGCCTCAGCCTCCTGAGTAGCTGGGATTACAGGCACGCGCCACCATGCCCAGCTAATTTTTGTATTTTAGTAGAGACGGGGTTTCACCATGTTGACCAGGATGGTCTCGATCTCTTGACCTCGTGATCCACCCACCTCGGCCTCCCAAAGTGCTGGGATTACAGGCTTGAGCCACCGCGCCCGGCCCTTTTTTTTTTTTTTTTTGAGACGGAGTTTCGCTCTTGTTACCCAGGCTGGAGTGCAATGGCGCGATCTCGGCTCACCGCAACCTCCGCCTCCTGGGTTCAGGCAATTCTCCTGCCTCAGCCTCCTGAGTAGCTGAGATTACAGGCACGTGCCACCATGCCCAGCTAATTTTTTTGTATTTTTAGTAGAGACAGGGTTTCACCATGTTGACCAGGATGGTCTCAATCTCTCGACCTCGTGATCCACCTGCCTCGGCCTCCCAAAGTGCTGAGATTACAGGCTTGAGCCACCGCGATCAGCCAATTTTTGTATTTTTAGTAGAGACAGGTTTCACCACGTTGGCCAGGCTCTTCTTGAACTCCTGAACTCAGCTGATTCGCCTGCCTTGGATTCCCAAAGTGCTGGGATTATAGGCGTGAGTCACAGCACCTGGCCCCCAAAGCACTTTCAGATGCACTCATCAGCAGCCTGAGGCTGGACCGGGCTCTCTGGGGACTGTGGTTATGATGAATGAGAAAGTGTGATGAGAAACTACCCTCATCACCCTCACCCCCACCGCCACGGAGAACCTCCCCTGTTTGTTCTGAGAGACACTACTTAGGGACGACCAGCCTGCAGATTTGCTCAGCCAGCTAGGGAGAGTCCCAAAAGAAGCAAACACACACTGTGTGCCAGGCACTCTTCTCTACACTGTGTGTGTGTATACATGCATTATCTTCATAACAGTCTTATGACATAGACCTTTATTATAGCTATTTTACAGTTAAGTACTCTAAGGCATGATTTCTCCTACTGTTTTTTTTATTTGTTTGTTTGTTTGGTTGGTTTTTATTTTTTCTATTTTTTTTGAGACAAGGTCTCTCTGTCATCCAAGCTGGAGTGCAGTGGTACGATCACGGCTCACTGCAGCCTCCACTACCCAGACTTGAGCAATCCTCTCCCCTCAGCCTCCTGAGTAGCTGGGACTACAGGTGCGCCACCATGCCTGGCTGACTCTTTTATTTTTTGCAGAGACAGGGTCTCGCTATGTTGCCCAGGCTAGTCTCAAACTCCTGGCTCAAGTGATCCTCCTGTCTCAGCCTCTCAAAGTGCTGGGATTATAGGTGTGAGGCATCGTACCCAGCCTCTCTGACTTTTATTGTGCCCAGGAATCACCATCTGAGGATCTTGCTAAAATCCAGATTCTGATTCAGTAGGATCTAGGAGAGGCCCAGGAGCCTGCAATTCTACAAGTTACCAGCCAGTGCTAGAGTCTAAGGTGCAGAGAGGTGAAGGAATTTATCCCAGAGCATATAGGTACTATTAATAGCAGCTGTGCTACTTATGCATTGCAAAATGCCAAGAGCCAATTCTAAAAACAAGGACACCTGTCCAAAGAGAAGTTAAAATTCCTTGGACTTTTCCTTCTTCTACTTCCAACAAATGCCTTTGCTCAAAATACTCCCAAAAATTATAGCAAGCAGTTTGTCCAAAGATGTTGACAGCAGCACTTTTCAGATCAGCCACACAATGGATCAATCCTCAATACACACAATAGGGAAACACTTTGCTGAACTATAGTCTATATCATATCATGCCATACAACTGTTAAAATTACAATTATGGGAATTAAATGGATACCGGTAAACAGCTACGATAAGTCATGTTTAGTCTAAAAAAAAAAAAGTAGGACCAAAAATAATGTATAAAACTGATTAAAGTTATATGATCAGGTTATCCCAGCACTTTGGGAGGCCAGGCAGGAGGATCGCTTGAGCCCAGGGGTTTGAGAGCAGCCTGGGCAACATGGCAAAACCCTGTCCCTACAAAAAATACAAAAATTACCTGGGCATGGTGGTGCATGCTTGTAGTTCCAGCTACTTGGGAGGCTGAGGCAGGAGAATCACCTGAAACTGGGAGGTAAAGGTTGCAGTGAGCCAAGATAGTGCCACTGCACTCCAGTCTGGGTAACAGAGTGAGACCTTGTCTCAAACAAACAAACAAACAAAAAAGTTATATGATCATTCACGTGCGCTGCAAAAGATTGGGTAAATTTAGTGTAACATAAATGATTATCATGGAAATTAATGGAATTTTTATTGCAACGTTGTTCAGGTGTTTAGTAGAAATTGAAAACCACTGCCTTGTCGATCACAGGTTTATAATGTAAAAAGCAGGTACTTATCTAATAAATTTCATTTGATTTATGTTAACTGTTCAAATATCAAAATGTCCTTTATGTCCTTATGTAGTGATTTGCATCTGGAGGAGTAAGTTCAGATTGGACAGAGATTATGTGATTCGCTTAGCTAAGGAAGGCAGACTTGAGTCCAAATTCCAGCTCCAGGCCAGGCACGGTGGCTCACACCTGTAATACCAACACTTCAAGAGGCCAAGGCAGGTGGATTACCTGAAATCAAGAGTTTGAAACTAGCCTGGTCAACATGGTGAAACCCCATCTCTACTAAAAACACAAAAATTCGCTGGACTTAGTGGCAAGTGCCTGTAGTCCCAGCTACTCGGGAGGCTGAGGCAGAAGAATCGCTTGAACCCAGGAGGTGGAGGTGGCAGTGAGCCAAGATCACGCCACTGCACTCCAGCCTGGGCAAAAAAGAAAAAAAAAAAAAATCCCAGTTTTTGTGCTTGCAGGAGAATACTTGATTTACCTGCCCCTGGAAGAAAGACATTAACTCCTCCTTGTGGGATTGTTCCGAGGATGAAATAGAATAACGTAGGTAGGCAAAGTGCCTGGCATAATGTCAGCACTAGGTGTTTGTGTTTTCTTAAAAACAAATGTTTTGGAGACGTTCTACGCTGAGAATCGCCAAGTTTCTTGCTTCAGCAGTGCTTGGACGGAACCTAGCGCTCATCCCCAACCCTGGCCAGCCGCCCACAGCCAGCCCTCCCATCACCTCCACAACGCGCTGGGGCCTCGGACCGCCCCAAGGACCCCGGCGCCGCTCCAGCGCTGCGCAGCCACTGCCGCCGCCGCCGCCTCTCCTTAGCCGCTGCCATGACGACCGCGTCCCCCTCGCAGGTGCGCCAGAACTACCACCAGGACTCAAGAGGCTGCCATCAACCGCCAGATCAACCTGGAGCTCTACGTCTACCTGTCCATGTCCTACTACCTTGACTGCGATGATGCGGCTTTGAAGAACTTTGCCAAATACTTTCTTCACCAATCTTAAGGGGAGAGGGAACAGGCGGAGAAACGATGAAGCTGCAGAACCAACGAGGTGGCCGACCCTTCCTTCAGGACATCAAGAAACCAGACCATGATGACTGGGAGAGCAGGCTGAACGCATGGAGTGTGCGTTACATTTAGAAAAAAATGTGAATCGGCCGGGCATGGTGGCTCACACCTGTAATCCCAGCACTTTGGGAGGCTGAGGCGGGTGGATCACAAGGTCGAGAGATCGAGACCATCCTGATCAACATGGCGAAACCCCGTCTCGACTAAAAATACAAAAAATTAGCTGGGCGTGGTGGCGCGTGCCTGTAATCCCAGCTACTCAGGAGGCTGAGGCAGGAAAATTGCCTGAACCCAGGAGGCGGAGGTTGCGGTGAGCCGAGATCGCGCCATTGCACTCCAGCCTGGGTAACAAGAGCGAACCTCCGTCTCAAAAAAAAAAAAAAAAAAAAAAAAAAGAAAAGAAAAAAATGTGAATCAGTCACTACTGGAACTGCACAAACTGGCCACTGACAAACATGACCCCCACTTGTGTGACTTCATTAAGACACACTACCTGAATGAGCAGGTGAAATCCATCAAAGAATTGGGTGATTACTGGCCAACTTGCGCTAGATGGGAGCACCCCAATCTGGCTTGGCAGAATATCTCTTTGACAAGCACACTCTGGGAGACAGTGATAATGAAAACTAGGCCTTAGGCTAATTCCCCCATAGCCATAGGGTGACTTCCCTGGTCACCAAGGCAGGGCATGCATGTTGGGGTTTCCTTTACCTTGTCTAGAAGTTGTACCAAAACATCCACTTAAGTTCTTTGTACCATTCCTTCAAATAAAGAAATTTGTTACTCCCCCAAAAATAAAATAAAATAAATGTTTTGGAAAGGTGTGGTGGCTCACGCCTGTAATCCTAGCACTTTGAGAGGCCAAGGCAGGTGGATCACTTCAGGTCAGAAGTTTGAGACCAGCCTGGCCAACATGGTGAAACCCCATCTATACTAAAAATACAACAATTAGCCAGGCATCATAGCACATGCCTATAATTCCGGCTACTTCGGAGGCTGAGGCAGGAGACTTGCTTAAACCCAGCAGGCAGAGGTTGCAGTGAGCCAAGATCGCTCCACTGCACTCCAATCTGGGCGACACAGCAAGATTCTGTCTCAAAAAAACAAAACAAAACACCTTTACTGGCCGGGCGCGGTGGCTCAAGCCTGTAATCCCAGCACTTTGGGAGGCTGAGGTGGGTGGATCATGAGGTCAAGAGATCGAGACCATCCTGGTCAACATGGTGAAACCCCGTCTCTACTAAAAATACAAAAAAAATTAGCTGGGCATGGTGGCGCATGCCTGTAGTCCCAGCTACTCAGGAGGCTGAGGCAGGAGAATTGCCTGAACCCAGGAGGCGGAGGTTGCGGTGAGCCGAGATCGGGCCATTGCACTCCAGCCTGGGTAACAAGAGCGAAACTCTGTCTCACAAAAACAAAAAAACAAAAACAAAAACAAAAACAAAAAAAAAAAAACAAAAACAAACTTTACTAAGATATCATTTACATACCATAAAAATTATCCCTTTAAGTCTGGGCGCAGTGGCTCACGCCTGAAATCCCAGCACCTTGGGAGGCCAAGGTAAGAGGATCACTTGAGGTCTGGAGTTTGAGACCAGCCTATACAATACGGTGAAACATCGTCTCTACAAAAACACAAAAATTAGCCAGGCGTGGTGGTGGGCGCCTGTAATCTCGGCTACTTGGGAGGCTAAGCAGAAGAGTCCTTTGAACCCAAGAGGCAGAGGTTGCGATGAGCCAAGATCATGCCACTGCATGGGCAACAGTGAGCTCTGTCTCAAAAAAATAAAATGAAAGTTCTCCATGAGGCCCTATTTACCAAGTTCTTTTCTATTATGGCAGATATGGCTGGGAAATTTACAAGAAATGTTTTCCAAAGACTAGGTAAAGGGCTGGCTGCTACTTAACGTTTTTGTTTTGATTTGCTTTGTGGGCTACAAGATTAAATCTTGTTTTATTCCGCCACCTGCTGGCAACATCTTGAAATTTGTTTTATCCTACAAAAGGAAAAGGTTTGTTCAACAAAGATATATTAACCGATATTATTTTTACATTTTCCTCACAATCTGAAAACATGCCACTCAAAGAAAAACTCACTGATATGATCAGATGTTGTAAACATTTATCCTTATTCATCTTTGTGTTTTTTTTTTTTTTTTTTGAGACGGAGTTTCACTCTTGTTAACCAGGCTGGAGTGCAATGGCGCGATCTCGGCTCACCGCAACCTCCGCCTCCTGGGTTCAGGCAATTCTCCTGCCTCAGCCTCCTGAGTAGCTGGGATTACAGGCACGTGCCACCATGCCCAGCTAATTTTTTGTATTTTTAGTAGAGACGGGGTTTCACCATGTTGACCAGGATGGTCTCGATCTCTTGACCTCGTGATCCACCCGCCTCGGCCTCCCAAAGTGCTGGGATTACAGGCTTGAGTCACCGCACCCGGCTATTCATCTTTAATCAGGCAAAACATTTGTTTTCCAAATTTTCAACAGTAATAATGTGAAATGGTAATACTCTTTTCATTGTGACATAGAATAGGCATACAAAAAAGTGCACAGTGTATAGATGTAATTTAAGTAATAATTACAAAGTCAACCTGTGTAACTATGACCTAGGTCAAGAATAAGACATTGCCATTGCCATTGTTCTTTTTTTTTTTTTTTTTTGAGATGGAGTTTCAATCTCGTTGCCCAGGCTGGAGTACAGTGACATGATCTCGGCTCATTGCAACCTCTGCCTCTTGGGTTCAAAGGACTCTTCTGCTCAGTCTCCCAAGTAGCTGAGATTACAGGCGCCCACCACCACACCCGGCTAATTTTTGTATATTTGTAGAGACAATGTTTCACCATATTGGCTAGGCTGGTCTCAAACTCCTGACCTCATGTGATCCACCCACCTTGGCCTCCCAAGGTGCTGGGATTACAGGCGTGAGCCACTATGCCCAGTCATGCCATCGCTCTAAATGACCCATGTCTTTCTTCTCCAATCCTGGCTTTCTCTCTCTTCCCCTCAAATGATTATCCTGATTTGAGGAATAATCATTTGAGTATATACTGCTTCTGTAACCAGAAAATAACTAAAGTATTAATTTGTTGAGAAACATGAAGTTTACCCTGCCCCCATGGCTCCCTTGTGGAGAATACCTTTTAGTTTGCAATTAGTGGTAAGTGGGTAATAGCTGCCTACCTGGAATATTTTTGAGTTATGACTAAATACAGAACACCTGTTTATTAATAATAATCACGTGCTAAGAGAGAACAAATAAGTGGACCAGAATCTGCTGGGGGCTTTCAGCCTGGAATGCTGGCAGCCCCTGAGGCTCTCAGCTCGATAGACTGCTGGCCCCCTGGATAGACCCACTTGCTGTTCTATCTGGGGGTCTGCCTCTCATTGCCTTCAGCACTGCCTGGGTGAGGGTCTCCCCAGCCGAGCTGGTACTTGGTATTAATTGTTCAAATTAATAATATAAAAATTTTGATGTGGCTATTTAATCTGGAAATTTACATAGTGATTTCTGCATTTAACAAAGATACACTGAGTTCAACATCATTAATTATTACAGAAATGCAAATCAGATCAGAGTGAGATACCACTTCTCACCCACTAGAACAGCTCAAATTAAAAAGACAATCATAAATGTCAAAGATGTGGAGAAATTAAGACCCTCACTTATCACTGATGGGAATGAGAAATGGTGCAGCCACTTTGGAAGACAGTTTGACAGTTCCTCAAAATAGGAAACACAGAGTTACCGTATGACCCAGCAATGCACTCATGGGTGCAGTGCCAAGAGAAATGAAACATTATGTCCACACAAAAACTTGTACACAAAAAATACTGGCTGGGTATGGTGGCTCAGGCCTGTAATCCCAGCACTTTGGGAGGCTGAGGAGGGTGGTCAATAGTTTGACACCATTCTGGCCAACACAGTGAAACTCCGTCTCTACTAAAAATACAAAAGATTACCTGGGCATGGAGGCAACGCCTGTAGTCCCAGCTACTCAGGAGGCTGAGGCAGGAGAATCAGGAGGCGGAGGTTGCAGTGAGACAAGATCGAGCCACTGCATTCCAGCCTGGGCAACGGATCGAGACTCTGTCTCAAAAAAAAAAAAAAAAAAAAAAAAAAAGTGAAAAAAAAAAAAAGAGTGCCCTAGAAATTTAATTATATCAAAGAAGTTAGATGAACTCTAACTGCAAGTACTTTCCTTGATAGAGCCATGAGGCAGTAGAAAGGGTGTTTCAAACTTGTGAGCATCTTTGAAGCAGATGCCAAATTCATGTATTTCTTTCTGGAGAGCTGCTAAATTGAGAAGTGTATTGTACTTCGGTTTGGTTAACTTAGCATCTGCTGACGCCAGCATGTTGTCTGGTTAGTGAAATGTTAAATATAAGTAATTGCTATGACATGTGGTTGAGACCCTGTGTCTTCCTGTGGTTTAGGCTTCTCATTGGCATCCTAAAACAGTTCCAGTCTCCAACCATGGGACATTGTTTTGATCAAGGCTGTAGCCTCAGCACTTAGCGCGGTTCCCGGCACTCAATAAATATGTATTGAGTGGGTGACTATTTAGCGTACTTGTCATTTGCCTGAATGACACCCGATCCCCTCTTTACCCTTCCGCCTGCTCTGCTCCGTTTCCCAGGGTGACGGACACACAGACTGAGCTTTCCAGGCTTCCTGCTGAGCTCAGTCAATGGAAGGCACTGGCGTGGGCTAGAGGGCAGGAGGAGAAGCTGGGGTCCTTCTCCCCTCTCTTTGTCTTGGGCACCAGCCCCAGTAGCATCTTTGGCTGAAATGGCTACACAGGCTTCCTCCAGGTGACTTTTTTTTGGCAGGGAGGGTTTTGTTTTGTTTTTTTTTTTGAGACAGAGTTTCCCTCTTGATGCCCAGGCTGGAGTGCAATGGCGCGATCTCGGCTCACCGCAACCTCCGCCTCCTGGGTTCAGGCAATTCTCCTGCCTCAGCCTCCTGAGTAGCTGGGATTACAGGCATGCACCACCATGCCCAGTTGATTTTTTTGTATTTTTAGTAGAGACAGGGTTTCACCATGTTGACCAGGATGGTCTCGATCTCTTGACCTCGTGATCCACCCGCCTCGGCCTCCCAAAGTGCTGGGATTACAGGCTTGAGCCACCACGCCCGGCCGGGAGGGGTTTGTTTTTGAGACAGGGTCTCATTCTGTCACCCAGGATGGAGGGCAGTGGCTGCTCACCGCAGCCTCAACCTCCTGGGCTCCAGCAATTCTCCCACCTCAGCCTCCTGAGTAGCTGGTACCACAGGCATGTGCCATCAGGTCCAGGTAATTTTTCATTTTTTGTAGAGACAGGGTCTTGCTATGTTTCCCAAGCTGGTTTCAATCTCCTGGCCTCAAGTAATCTTTCTGCCTCGGCCTCCCAAAGCACTGGGATTACAAGTGTGAGCCACCTGACCAGTGACCCTGGCCCTGAGCTCTGGTCATACCTCCTTGTGTCCCACCACTCTTATTGTGGTGGCTTCCTACTAATTCCTACATTGCCTACCATTCCTGGTTTGGTTTTGTTTTCTTACTTAAAAAAAAAAAAATTTTTTTATAGAGTCTTGCTCGTTGCCCAGGTTGGAGTAGAGGGGCACAATCACAGCTCACTGCAGCCTTCAATTCCTGGCCTCAAGTGACTCTCCCACCTCAGCCTCCTGAATAGCTGGGACTACAGGCACGTGCCACCATGCCCGGCTAATTTTTGTATCTTTTGTAGAGACACGGTTTCACCATGTTGCCCCAGGCTGGTGTCAAACTCCTGGGCTCAAGAGATCCACTCACTTCAGTCTCCCAAAGTGCTGGAATTACAGGCGTGAGCCACCATGCCCGGCCACATGTGGTCTTTAAGAGACTTGTTGGCCGGCGCAGTGGCTCAAGCCTGTAATCCCAGCACTTTGGGAGGCCGAGGCGGGTGGATCACGAGGTCAAGAGATCGAGACCATCCTGGTCAACACGGTGAAACCCCGTCTCTACTAAAAATACTAAAAATTAGCTGGGCATGGTGGCGTGTGCCTGTAATCCCAGCTACTCAGGAGGCTGAGGCAGGAGAATTGCCTGAGCCCAGGAGGCGGAGGTTGCGGTGAGCCGAGATCGCGCCATTGCACTCCAGCCTGGGCAACAAGAGCGAAACTCCGTCTCAAAAAAAAAAAAAAAAAAGAGAGACTTGTTGTTGGAGTTGGGATAGTCCACAGTTTCGAGATCTGATTAGACAGTCTGCATAATGCCAGGTCTCTGTGTCTGATGCTGGAGCCTGACTCTGCAGGGCAGGCAGCTGAGAACAGAAAACAGATGTAAAGTAGGGAAGAGCAAGAACAATTTGGAACCCATGAGCAAGAGCTGCAATCTACAAGGACAGACTGAAACCTAGGTCAGTCCTCATTGTCCCCAACTTTGATGACATGGGTGTCCTGCAGGAAACGCTAGTCCCCTCAGGTAGGGAGCTGGCTCAGGGGTCACAGAAGCCAAAGGAGGATCCAGTAGCAGGCAGACCCATGGCAGGCAGGGAAGGGACAATGTTCAGGAGATGCAGAAGTGGCTAGTGACTCTGCCCTAGCCTTCCAGGCATCAGTAAGAGTATGGCTGCTGCTCCACTTCCATACCCCAAATCTCATGCCACAGAAAATTGCCCTTTGTGGTCCACCCCATCAGAAACACATAGAAAAAGGAATTCTGGGAAATGCAATTCAACTAGCCAAGTTGATGCGTTAGAAAGCCAGTGCGCATTGTTTCTTGGGGTAGCTTGGGGGTGATATATCAGTGTCTTACCATGAGCAAACCTACTCCCAAAGGCTGAGAGAGCTGAAGGAAGCTGACAAATCTGGTTTCTCAGAAAAAAACTTTTTTTTTTTTTTTTTTTTTTTTTAGATGGAGTCTCACCTCATCGCCTGGGCTGGAGTGCAATGGCATGATCTCAGTTCACTGCAACCTTTGCCTCCAGGGTTCAAGTGATTCTCCTGCCTCAGCTTCCCGAGTAGATGGGATTACAGGCACCCACCATCACACCTGGATAATTTTTTGTATTTTTAGTGGAAACGGGGTTTCACTATGTTTGCCAGGCTGGTTTCAAACTCCTGACATCATGATCCACCTGCCTTAGCGTCCCAAAGTGCTGGGATCACAGACATGAGCCACTGTGTCCTGCCAGAAACTTTTTTTTTAGAGACAGAGTCTTGCGTTGTTGCCCAGGTTGGAGTGCTGTGACACAATCATGGCTCACTGCAGCCTCAGATTTCTGGGCTCGAGTAATCCTCCTGCCTCAGCCTCCTAAGTAGCTAGGACCACAGGCACCTCAGCACATTTGCTTAAGGTTTTCAATCTTGTGTAGGAATGAGGTCTCACCATTTTGTCCAGGCTGCTCTCAAACTCCTGGCCTCAAGCATTCCTCCTGTCAAAGCACTGGGATGACAGGTGTGAGCCACCCGCCCTGGCTCAGAATGAAACATTTAATAGGGATTTATGAACAAAAGCCATGTCTTGGGTGGCTGTGAGATGGTGGATCCCTGCACTGTCAGCCCCCAGATCCAGGGCTTATGTACCACAGGGAAAGAGTACATGTGCTTCAGAAGGAATATGTCATCAAGGTTGTTTTAACCCAAGGGCAGGATTTGCAGTCATTGTTTGCTCTTAACAGCAGATAAAGTGGAAATCTTAGAGGCATTCTGGGAACTGAGGTTAATAAGAAGTCAACATGGCGGATAAGCCTGCAAGGTAGAGCTGCATTCACCTCCATCATCAGCCCACCTACAAGTAAATGTAACCCAAAGTGCTTAGCCAATAAGGAAAATGTATTATGTCACAGAACAATGAGTCCAATGGTCTAACAGTGTTGTGAATGGTCAAAAATGTCTTTAAGGACTCAAGTTCTTTTTCTCTGCCATCTGCAAGAGGTTGGCTTTATTTCTCAAGCCTGTCACAGCCCCAATCACATCCTCACATAGCTACGTCCACAGCTGGGAAGGGTACTGTTTCTCTCATGAGGCTCTATTTAAGAGTGGGGGAACCTGGAAGGCAGAGGTTGTGGTGAGCCAAGATGGCACCATTGTGATCTATCTTGGCCTCCCATCTTGGCCTCCCAAAATGCTGGGATTACAGGTGTGAGTCACCACGCTTGACCCAAATCTTTTTCTTTTTCTTTTTCTTTTTTTTTGAGGGGAGTTTTGCTCTTGTTGCCCAGGCTGGAATGCCGTGGCATGACCTCAGCTCAATGCAACCTCTGCCTCCCAGGTTCAAGTGATTCTCCTGCCTCAACCTCCTGAGTAGCTGGGACTACAGGCATGCACTACCACACCCAGCTAATTTCATATTTTTAGCAGAGATGTGAGCCACCGTGCCTGGCCAGCTTAGGACTCTTTTAAGACCCTAGCTCTCAAGGGGAATACAACCTAGTGAGATGGTGGCCACCCAAAGGAGAAGAGCTTTTACCAGCCTCAGCGAATGTCTGAGCAGCTTCCTCAGGATACTCAAGAGTCACTTTTCTTTCCTTTCGGCTTTTTATTTACTTGTTTATTTTTGAGACAGACTCTTGCTCTGTCACCCAGGCTGGAGTGCAGTGGTATGATCTTGGCTCACTGCAACCTGCATCTCCCAGTTCAAGTGATTCTCTTGCCTCAGTCTTCCGAGTAGCTGGGACTACAGGCATGTGCCACCACACCCAGCTCTCCACAAATGTTTATGAAATAAAACTGAGAAATGGATACAAGGGACTTCCAAAGCATTTGTAACTTTCACGACACAGTCATAGGAAACCTGCGCAGTGTTTTTCCTTCTCTGGCCCTTGTTCAATGAGTCTTCCTAACATTTTCCTGACCAGGACATATGTTCATAGGGACTAGACTCTGTCCTCTCTTAACATATATTATATATATATTTGTATGTGTGTGTGTGTGTGTACATATACATACATTATATACACATATATTATATATATATATAATGTTTTTTATGTTTTCTGGCAGGCACGGCGGCTCATGCCTGTAATCCCAGCACTTTGGGAGACCGAGGTGGGTGGATCACCTGCGGTCAGGAGTTCAAGACCAGCCTGACCAACATGGTGAAACCCTGTCTCTACTAAAAAAAATACAAAAGTTAGCAGGGTGTGGTGGTGCGTGCCTGTAATCCCAGCTACTCGGAAGGTTGAGGCAGGAGAATCGCCTGAACTTGGGAGGTGGAGACTGGTGAGATCAGATCGTGCCACTGCACGCCAGCCTGGGCAACAAGAGCAAAACTCCATCTCAAAAAGAAAACCCCACCCGTTTTCAACCTGGGTACACGGAGGCATCTTTGTTGACTCTTGAAGTCTTCTAGAAATTTTAGAATTCATGGGGAAAAAGAACACTTTAGAGAAAAATCTTCCCTCTCCCTAAAACCTTTAACATATATAAACAAGAATAATCTTGTAAAACCTTTTTTTTGAGATGGAGTTTTGCTCATCATCCAGGCTGGAGTGCAATGGCACGATCTCGGCTCGTTGCAACCTCCACCTCCTGGGTTCAAGCAATTCTCCTGCCTCAGCCTCCGGAGTAGCTGTAATTACAGGCGTCTGCCACCACGCCCAGCTAAATTTTGTATTTTAGTAGAGACGGAGTTTCCCCATATTAGCCAGGCTGGTCTCGAACTCCTGACCTACGGTGACCACCCGCTTCGGCCTCCCAAAGTGCTGGGATTACACGTGTGAGCCACCACGCCCGGCCCAAATCTTTTTCCAATTGAACACTAAGTTCTCTGTGTTCATACTCCCGATTGTGACATTTTTAGGTTTGAGAGGTATTCCGGACCGACCCGCCCCGCTCTCGGCCACCCGCGCCTCCGTCGCGCTCTCACCGCCCTTTCCGCACGGGAACGCAATCCCGCCCACTTCCGGCAGGAGCGTCCGGAGCACAGGCGCAACTCCCAAGTAACCTGTCAAGTGCTAACGTATGCGCATGTGCAAGAGGGCGGGTCTGGTTAATTGCGCGGGAGAATGTGGGTCCACTGAACTCACGCGACTGTCTCCGCCCATCTAAATAGGCGGGCGGAGCCGAGGGTCCCGGCTGGCTTCAGGCAGCGCAGGCGTATTGAGTGCACGAACGTGGCGAAGACGCCGAGCGACCTTCACGCATGCTCATTTAAATAAGGCAAGGAGCTTATAACGCCAGGTCCAGGACCCGCCTCCTTTCTCTCTTACCAGCCTCTGGCTTTTAAAGGGCCAGAGCCCTGTTCCTCCGAATTGTGGATTTTTTGGTTTGAGTTTTTTTTTTTTCTTTTTTTCGAAACAGAGTCTCGCTCTGTGGCCCAAGCCAGAGTGCAGTGGCACGATCTCGGCTCACCGCAACCTCCTCCTCCCGGGTTCAAGCAATTCTCTGCCTTAGCCTAGCGAGTAGCTGGGATTACAGGCGTGTGCCACCACGCCCGGCTAATTTTGTATTTTTAGTAGAAACGGGGGTTTCATCATCTTGTCCAGGCTGGTCTTGAACTCCTGACCTCGTGATCCACCCGCCTCGGCCTCCCCAAGTGTTGGGATTACAGGTGCGAGCCACCGCGCCCGGCCCGGTTTGCGGTTTTAAAAATAATTTTATGGCCGGGCGCGGTGGCTCAAGCCTGTAATCCCAGCACTTTGGGAGGCCGAGGCGGGTGGGTCACGAGGTCAAGAGATCGAGACCATCCTGGTCAACATGGTGAAACCCCGTCTCTACTAAAAATACAAAAAATTAGCTGGGCATGGTGGCGCGTGCCTGTAATCCCAGCTACTCAGGAGGCTGAGGCAGGAGAATTGCCTGAACCCGGGAGGCGGAGGTTGCGGTGAGCCGAGATCGCGCCATTGCACTCCAGCCTGGGTAACAAGAGCGAAACTCCATCTCAAAAAAAAAAAATTAATTTTGTTGTGGTAAAAATACTTGACATGAGATCCATCCTCAACAATTTTTAAAGTGTACCATATAGTATATTGTTAGCTGTAGATACAACGGAATTGCTTTTTTATATTGAGCATTTATTGAGTACCCGCTATGTGCAAACCAAACGTACATTGCTGTGTACATTTTCCAATTTTTTCTTCTGTAACATGTAATAATGACGTTCATATGTATATTTTTGCAGAAATTTCTTCCTCCACTCCAGTGTACTATACTCTTTGAGGCAATTCTCTTTTTTTTTTTTTTTTTTTTTTTTTGAGAGTTTCCTTTTTGTTGCCCAACCTGGCATGCAATGCAGGGTCTTGGCTCCCTGCAACCTCCACCTCCCGTGTTCAAGCGATTCTCCTGCCTCAGCCTCCCCAGTAGCTGGGATTACAGACAACTACCACAGCACTCTGCTAATTTTTTTGTTTTTGTTTTTTTGAGACAGAGTCTTGGTATGTTGCCCAGGCTGGAGTGCAATGGTGCGATCTCAGCTCACTGCAACCTCTGCCTCCCGAGTTCAAGCAATTTTACTGCCTCAGCCTCCTAAGTAGCTGGATTACCTGCGTGCACCACCACACCCAGCTAATTTTTGTATTTTTAGCAGAGACGAGGTTCCACTGTGTTGGCCAGACTGGTCTCAAACTCCTGACCTCAAGTGATCCACCCACCTTGGCCTCCCAAAATGCTGGGATTACAGGTGTGAGCTACCTTGCCCAGTGTTTTTTAAAACAAGGATCAGGATACCCACCAATCTCATAAGATTGTGGCGAGAAATAAATTATTATTATTTTTTGAGATGGAGTTTTGCTCTTGTTTCCGACTGGAGTGCAATGGCACCGTCTCGGTTCACTACAACCTCCGCCTCGCGGATTCGAGCAATTCTCCTGCCTCAGACTCCCAAGTAGTTGGGATTATAGGCGTCTGCCACCACGCCCGGCCTAGTAAATTTTTTAAAAAGTATGTGAAGTGCCAAGTTCTGTGCCTCATGCCAGCTAAATATGTTGAACGGTCATTAAGCCCAATTATTCAGTCAGAAAATGGTTTTATAATTCCTGTAACAGTTCCAGGTGGTTCTTCCAGAAGATTTACCTAATTGAGAGGATGGCTAGCCAAGTGTAACGGTGTCTCTTTTTTTCAATACTGCAGGCCATCATTTTTATACATTTTTTCCTAGTCTAGACAGTATGTAATAGTATGGCAGGGTTAATTTAATTTTCATTTATTTAATTCTAGTGAGGTTACGCATTTTTCCTTGGGATCACTTTTTAGCTTTATTTCTTTGCCTAACAACTATTTTCAAACACTGTAATTTTCACTGGCTTATCTCTGCAGACATGATGTTAGGTTCTGACAGATCATGTTGCTGCACATTTTTTTTCTTTTCTTTTCTTTTTGAAACAAAGTCTTGCTGTGTCACCCAGGCTGGAGTGCAGTGGTGAGATCTTGGCTCATTGCAACCTCTGCCTACCGTGTTCAAGCGATTCTCCTGCCTCAGTCTCCAGAGTAGCTGGGATTACAGGTGCCTGCCACTATGCCCGGCTATTTTTTGTATTTTTAGTAGACACAGGGCTTCACCATGTTGGCCAGGCTGGTCCCAAATTCCTGGCCGCAAGTGATCCCCCCTCCTGGTCTCAGCCACCCAAAGTGCTGGGATTACAGGCGTGAGCCACCTCGCTCAGCCTGACCATTTTTTTTTTTTTTTTTTTTCTGAAGAAAGAGGGTTAGGGGGAGAGAGAGAAGCAAAAGGAAACTCTCCAAAGAAGGGATTGAGGCTGCAGTGAAAGCTCTTCCCGAGAGCAGCTCTGTCCAGTAGAACTGGCGAGGGTACGACAGTGTCCACATCTGTCTGTCCCATATGGTCCAGCATGTGCCCACGAAGCATTTGGAACCTGGTTACTGTAACTGAGGAATTTCTTTTTTTTTTTTTTTTTTTTGTTTTGTTTTTTTTGAGACGGAGTTTCGCTCTTGTTACCCAGGCTGGAGTGCAATGGCGCGATCTCGGCTCACCGCAACCTCCGCCTCCTGGGCTCAGGCGATTCTCCTGCCTCAGCCTCCCGAGTAGCTGGGATTACAGATATGCGCCACCATGCCCAGCTAATTTTTTGTATTTTTAGTAGAGATGGGGTTTCACCGTGTTGACCAGGTTGGTCTCGATCTCTCGACCTTGTGATCCACCCGCCTCGGCCTCCGAAAGTGCTGGGATTACAGGCTTGAGCCACCGCGCCCGGCCGTAACTGAGGAATTTCTATGTTATTTTACTTAAATTTAAATTCAAATACAAGGGAGGGGAAGGTCGTGGTGGCTCATACATGTAATCTCAGCAGTTTGGGAGGCTGAGGCAGGAGGATTGCTCTAGCCTAGGAGATTGAGACCAGCCTGGGCAACAAGATAAAACCTGGTCTATACAAAAAGTAGAAAAATTAGCCAGGCATGGTGGCACACACCTGTGGTTCCAGTTCCTTGGGAGGCTGAGGTGGGAGGATCATTTGAGTCCAGGAGGTGAGGCTGCAGTGAGCCATGACTGCACCATGAGGCAGGAGTTCAAAGCTGCAGTGAGGTATGATCAGGCCACTTTATTCCATCCTGGGCAACAGAGTGAGCCCCTGTCTCTAATAATAATAATTATATAAACAAACAAACAAAAATAGCCACCTCACTGATGGCACCTCATTTTCCTCAAGATTAGGGAAAAATGGCTGGGCAACCTGGTTCATGCCTGTAATCTCAGCTCTTTGGGAGGTCGAGGCAGGCAGATCACAAGGTCAAGAGTTCAAGACCAACTTGGCCAAAATGGTGAAATCCCATCTCTACTAAAAATATAAGAATTAGCTGGGGGTGGTGGTAGGTGCCTGTAATCCCAGCTACTCAGGAGGCTGAGGCAGGAGAATCGCTTGAACCCGGGAAGTGGAGGTTGCAGTGAGCTAAGATTGCACCACTGCACTCCAGCCTGGGCAACAAGAACAGGACTCTGTCTCAAAAAAAAAGAAAAAAAAAAGATTACGGAAAAATAGGGGAAAGAATAGAAAAAAAAAAAAAAAGAGGAAGTTGCTGGGCGCAATGACTCATGCTTATAATCCCAGCAGGGGGAGGCTGAGGTGGGCAGGTCACGAGGTCAGGAGTTCGAGACCAGCCTGGCCAACATGGTGAAACCCTGTCTCTACTAAAAATACAAAAATTAACATGGCGTGGTGGCGGGTCCCTGTAAGTCCCAGCTACTTGGGAGGCTGAGGCAGGAGAATTGCTTGAACCCAGGAGGTTGAGGTTGCAGTGAGCCGAGATTGTGCCACTTCACTCCAGCCTAGGTGACAGAAGGAGACTCTGTCTCAAAAAAAAGAGGGCCCTATAAAGTCGACTCAGAAGTGGCCTCACACATATAGAAGGACTCAAATTTAGACTTCTGGTATTGTTCCCAAGAGAGACAGTCCCAGAGACTTGGTTTTGACAAAATGCTGTATTCAGTTTGCAAAAATTTATCACTGATATGTCCACTTTTTTCATGTTTTCTTTTTAAAATTTATATATATATATATATGGCTCATGACGCAGCCCTCAGGGGGTCCTGAGAACGTGTGCCCCTTTTCTTTCTTTCTTTTTTTTCTGAGACATGTTCTCATTTTGCCACCCAGGCTGGTGTGCAAAGGCATGATGTTGGTCACTGAAGCCTTGACCTTCTGGGGCTTGGGTGATCCTCCCAGCTCAGCCTCCCAGGTAGGTGGGACCATAGGGGTCTAGTACATTGTTCAGGTAATTTAAAAGTTTTCTTTTTTTTTTTTTTTTTTAAGTAGAGACAGGATTTAGCTGTGTTGCCCAGGCTGGTGTCAAATGCCTGAGCTCAAGCAGCCCATACGCCTTGGCCTTTCAAATTGTTGGGATTACAGGTGTGAGCCACTGCTCCTGCACCCGCCCCCCACGGTTTTTTTTTGAGACAGGGTCTTGCTTTGTCACCTAGGCTGAAGTGCAGTGACGTGATTGCAGCTCACTGCAGCCTTGATCTCCCAACCTGCAGGGCTCAGGTGATCTTGCCTCAGCATCCTGAGTAGCTGGGACTACAGGAATGCACTACCATCTAGCTATTTTTTTAAATTTTTTAAATTTTTTTTTTTTTTTTGAGACGGAGTTTTCGCTCTTGTTACCCAGGCTGGAGTGCAATGGCGCGATCTCGGCTCACCGCAACCTCCGCCTCCTGGGTTCAGGCAATTCTCCTGCCTCAGCCTCCCTAGTAGCTGGGACTACAGGCGTGCACCACCATGCCCAGCTAATTTTTGTATTTTTAGTAGAGATGGGGTTTCACCATGTTGACCAGGATAGTCTCGATCTCTTGACCTCGTGATCCACCCACCTCGGCCTCCCAAAGTGCTGGGATTACAGGCGTGAGCCACCACGCCCGGCCTATTTTTTTTAATTTTTTAATTTTAATTTTTTTTTTGGAGACAGGGCTCCACTGTGTTGCCCAGGCTAATCTGATCGCCTGACCTCAAGCAATACTACTTGGGCCTTCCAAAGTGCTGAGATTACAGGGGTGAGCCACCAGGTCTGGACCCACTTTTTTTTTTTTTTTTTTTTTTTTTTTTTTTTTTGAGACAGAGTTTCGCTCTTGTTACCCAGGCTGGAGTGCAATGGCGCGATCTCGGCTCACCGCAACCTCCGCCTCCTGGGTTGAAGCAATTCTCCTGCCTCAGCCTCCTGAGTAGCTGGGATTACAGGCACACACCACCATGCCCAGCTAATTTTTTGTATTTTTGGTAGAGATGGGGTGTCACCGTGTTGACCAGGATGGTCTCGATCTCTTGACCTCGTGATCCACCCGCCTCGGCCCCCCAAAGTGCTGGGATTACAGGCGTGAGCCACCGCGCCCGGCCTGGACCCACTTTTCTATATGTATTTTACACTTCCATAAAACGTTAAACAAAATTTAGCTTATTCTATGTTACCTGCTTTTGGCATTTATCTGGTTTGTAATTTAGAAGTCTCTCTCTTTTTTTATTTTTTTATTTTTTTTAAGACGAGATTTCACCATGTTGGTCAGGCTGATCTTGAACTCCCAACCTCAGGTGATCCACCCACCTTGGCCTCCAAAGTGCTTGGATTGCAGGTGTGAGCGACCATGCCCGGCCAGTAATTTAGAAGTCTTTTTTTCGCTCTTGTTACCCAGGCTGGAGTGCAATGGCGCGATCTCGGCTCACCGCAACCTCCGCCTCCTGGGTTCAGGCAATTCTCCTGCCTCAGCCTCCTGAGTAGCTGGGATTACAGGCATGCGCCACCACGCCCAGCTAGTTTTTTGTATTTTTAGTAGAGACGGGGTTTCACCATGTTGACCAGGATGGTCTCGATCTCTCGACCTCGTGATCCACCTGCCTCGGCCTCCCAAAGTGCTGGGATTACAGGCTTGAGCCACCGCGCCGGCCTAGAAGTCTTTTTTTTAAAAAAAAAAAAAAAAAAAAAAAGGTCTGTGACTTGCTCTGGACACCTGAGAGCCCCTAGAGGGCGATCATTCTGCATGGGTGACTTTTTTCTAAGCCAGTTTATTGAGATATTTGACATACCTTAAAATTCACTCATTTAAAGTGTACAGCCCGGCTCAGTGGTTCATGCCTGTAATCCCAGCACTTTAGGAGTCCAAGGTGGGCGGATCACAAGGTTAGGAGTTCAAGATCGGTCTGGCCAAGATGGTGAAATCCTGTCTCTGCTAAAAATATAAAAATCAGCCAGGCGTGGTGGCACGTGCCTGCAGTCCCAGCTACTTGGGAGGCTGAGACAGAATCACTTGGACCTGGGAAGCAAAGGTTGCAGTGAGTTGAGATGGCACCACTGCACTCTAGCCTGGGCAATAGAGTGAGAATCCATCTCAAAAAAATAAAACAGGCTCGGTGCCTTACACCTGTAATCTCAGCACTTTGTGAGGCAGATGCAGGTGGATCACCCTGAGGTCAGGAGTTGGAAACCAGCCTAGCTAACATGGCAAAACCCTGTCTCTTCTAAAAATACAAAAAGTTAGCCAGGCATGGTGGTGCATGCCTATAATCCCAGCTACTTGGGAGCCTGAGGCAGGAGAATTGCTTGAACCTGGGAAGTGGAGGTTGCAGTGAGCTGAGATGGCACCATTACATTCTAGCCTGGGCAACAAGAGTGAAACTCTGTTTCCCAAAAAATAAATAAATAAATAAATAAACAAACAAATAAATAAAATAAAGTACAATTCAGTGGTTTTTAGTTTATCCAGAGTTTTGCAACCATCAGCACAGTGAATTTGAGAACAGTTTCCAAAGAAACTCTGTAGTCTTTAGCTATCACTCCCCTCCCCAGTCCCTGGCAAGCACTGGTCTGCCATCTGTCTCTGTGCCTTTGCCTGTACCAGACATTTCAAATGAATGGAATCACATACTGTGTTGCCTTTTAACATTTATGCACTTGCACTTAGCATTATGGTGTTTTTTGTTGGTGGTGGTGGTGTTGGAGTCTGAGTTTCAGTCTTTTTGCCCGGGCTGGAGTGCAGTGGTACAATCTCAGAGTTCATTGCAACCTCTGCCTCCTGAGTTCAAGAGATTCTCTTGCCTCGGCCTCCTGAGTACCTGGGATTACAGGAGCCTGCCACCATGCCCGGATAACTTTTTCGTATTTTTAGTAGAAATGGGGTTTCATCATGTTGGCCAAGCTGATCTCTCTGTAACTCCTGACCTCAGGTGATCCACCCACCTCAGCCTCCCAAAGTGCTGGAATACAGGCATGAGCCACCACGCCCAGCCAGCATTAGGTTTTTTTTTTTTTTTTTTTTTTTTTTGAGACAGAGTTTTGCTCTTGTTGCCCAGGCTGGAGTGCAATGGCGCATTCTCGGCTCACCGCAACCTCCACCTCCTGGGTTCAGGCAGTTCTCCTGTCTCAGCCTCCTGAGTAGCTGGGATTACAGGCATGTGCCACCACGTCCGGCTAATTTTTTTTGTATTTTTAGTAGAGACGGGGTTTCACCATGTTGACCAGGATGGTCTCAATCTCTTGACCTCGTGATCCACCCTCCTCGGCCTCCCGAAGTGCTGGGATTACAGGCGTGAGCCACCGCGCCCGGCCCAAGCATTAGGTTTTTAAGATTCAGCCATGTTGTAGCACCTATCAGAACTTCTTTTCTAGGCCAGGCACAGTGTCTTACGCCTGTAATCCCAGCACTTTGGGAAGCCAAGGCAGGCAGATCACTTAAGGTCAGGAGTTTGAGACCAGCCTGGCCAACAAAGTGAAACGTCGTCTCTACTAAAAACACAAAATTAGCCGGTTGTCGTGGTACGTGCCTGTAATCCCAGCTACTCTGGAGGCTGAGGTGGGAGACTCTCTTGAACCTGGGAGGAGGTTGTAGTGAGCAGAGATTGAACCACCACACTCCAGCAAGGGCGAGAGAGTGAGACTCTGTCTAAAAAAAAAAAAAAAAAATTCATTCCCATGGCAAGGACAGAGCGCATTCTGTTTATCCACTCAATCTGTTTATGGGTGTCCGGATTGTCTCCACCTTTTGTCTATTATGTGCAGTGGCTCATGCCTGTACTGCCAGCACTTTGGGAGGCTGATGTGAGTGGATCACTTGAGGTCAGGAGTTGGAGACCCGCCTGGCCAACATGGTGAAACCCCATCTCTACTAAAAATACAAAATTAGCCAGGCATGGTAGCAGCACCTGTAGTTCCAGATACTTGGGAGGCTGAGGCATGAGAATCACTTGATCCCAGGAGGTGGAGGTTAAGGTGAGCCAAGACTGTGTCTCTGCACTCCAGCCTGGGTGACAGAGCGAGACTCTGTCAAAAGAAAGAAAGAAAGAAAGAAATCTCAGGATTCCCTCCCAAGGCTGAACATCAGGAATGAAGCTAAAGCTCTGTGCCCAGGAGAGGGTCAACAGGGCCATGCTGGCCAGGCGCAGTGGCTCCTGCCCGTAATCCCAGCACTTTGGGAAGCTGAGGCGAACGGATCACCTGAGGTCAGGAGTTCAAGACCACCCTGACCAACATGGTGAAACGCTGTTTCTACCAAAAATACAAAAATTAGTTGGGCATGGTGGTGCATGCCTCTAATCCCAGCTACTCGGGAGGTTGAGGCAGGAGAATCACTAGAATCCAGGAGGCAGAGGTTGCAGTGAACCAAAATTGCACCACTGCATTCCAGCCTGGATGACAGACAGAGACTCAGTCTCTAAAATTAATAAAATAAAATAAAATAAAATAAAATAAAACAAGGCCATGCCTTGCTGGTTGAGTGGACATTTATCTGTGAATGTTGAAAGGAGTCCCTCTTGCCCCAGACTGCACAAGGCAACTCCTCTCACCCCAAGCTGTCAGCAAGGTCCTTGAATATGGTGTTCAGCCATATTCTCGACATCCAGATCTGGAAGTGATTATCAGAAGGGAATTTGAGACAGGAGTTCCCAGGCCTGATGCTCTTGGCATGTGAGTATCTGGGAGGGGCCAGCCTGAACCACTTACTCAGGAGCTGTGAATAATGTTACCCAACTCTGACCCCATAGGGAGAATAATCTCACGGATTTGTATAACCTGCCCTTCCAGCCCCTGCAGATGCAGGTGAGCCCAATTTGCCCCAGATTCTCAATGGGGCAGTCCAGCTTCCTCTGAGCCAGGGTGTGATTAGGGGCTATGAAGGAGCTCTTTATCATGCTGGGACTGAGGCTTGGGGCTGTGTCTTAGCCTGGTTAAGAGAGAGAGAAGGTTCCAGGCCGTGAGAATCTTGGCTGGACAGGCGACCAGCCAAGAGATAGTTTGTACTGGGTTGAAGACTGGCTGGGGCTGCAGGCCAGGTACCTAAGGAGGAGAGGAAAATTTCATCAGAGGAAACACAGTGGCAGCGGTGTGACTGGCCAAGGGCGGACTACAGACCCAACTGGGCCAATCAGGGTTTGGGAACTGGAATTCAGAACTATCTAGTTAGTTTCTGTGAGTGATTGGAACTGAGGTGATATAAGGGGCAGCTGCTTCCCACCATGAGCATGAGAAAGCTGATTTGCAGAAGAAAGTGGAGATTTACAAAGATACGGGGAGGAAGAGAGAGAGAGAGAAAGAGAGAGAGAGAGAGAGAGAGAGAGAGAAATAGAAAGGCTTTGCCGTGGACAGGTGTCCAATGCTGGAATCCAGTTCCTTGTAAACTCCAGCTGAATTTCCTGTTATTGGACTCCACGAAAGACTCTTATATCCTAGTAGTAAATTTCCCTTTTGGGATAATATGAGATGCTTTCTCTACTAGCAACCAAAGAACCTTATATAAGGCAGGAAGATAACTGAGGAAGTTTCCGATCCATCAATTAGTCTACTGGGAGAGAGAAAGCGCACCTGCAAACGTAGGTGTCACCACCACACCGAGGGCCGGAGAGGTGAAGGAAGAAGCACTCACAGAGGGCACAGGCCAGACCTGGGCAGCAAGAGATGAAACCAGGTGCACTTTCTGCCAGAGACACTCCCTGAGGCAGAGAAAGAGAGGAAGAAAGACCCCAGCAATTCCCATTGGCTGAACGCAGCCAGAAGTCACTGCAGGGAAGTCACTGCCCACAGGCAGGAGGCAGCATCCCTACCAAACAGAACACAGCAGAAGGGCAGAGAATGAATCTGCCTGCTGTGGTGACCAGCACTTACAATCCTTTGAGAGGCTAAGGTCAGAGGAGACTTGAGGCCAGGAGTTTGAGACCAGCTTAGGAAACATAGTGAAACCTCTGTCTCTAAAAAATGAAATTAGCCGGGTATGGTGGTGTGTGCCTGTAGTCTCAGCTGCTGGGGAGGCTGAGGCAAGAGAATCACTGGAGCCCAGGAGTTCAAGGCTGCAGTGAGCTGTCATGGCGCTGTTGCACTCTAGCTCGGGTGCCAGAATAATAAAATAGAATAAAAATAAAAAGGCCAGGTGCAGTGGCTCACGCCTGCAAATCCCAACACTTTGGGAGGCTGAGGCGGGTAGATCACGAGGTCAGGAGTTTGAGACCAGCCTGGCCAACATGGTGAACCAGGGAGTCGGAAGTTGCAGTGAGCTAAGATCATGTCACTGCCCTCCAGCCTGGTGACAGAGGGAGATGACGTCTCAAAGAAAAAAAAGAAAGAAAGAAAAAGTGGTCCTTCCAGGACACAACTTGGAAAGCAGATGAGGCAAGGTGGGCACTCCAGGACAAGGTATCATTTTCGCAACAATGCATGAAGACTCTGCTTCCTTTTTTTTTTTTTTTTTAGACGGAGTTTCACTCTTGTTACCCAGGCTGGAGTGCAATGGCGCCATCTCGGCTCACCGCAACCTCCGCCTCCTGGGTTCAGGCAATTCTCCTGCCTCAGCCTCCTGAGTATCTGGGACTACAGGCATGCGCCACCGTGCCCAGCTAATTTTTTGTATTTTTAGTAGAAACGGGGTTTCACCAGGATGACCAGGATGGTCTCGATCTCTCAACCTTGTGATCCACCCGCCTCGGCCTCCCAAAGTGCTGGGATTACAGGCGTGAGCCACCGCGCCCGGCTTGCTTCCTTTATTTTATTTTTTAAAGATGGGGTTTCACCATGTTGGTCAGGTTGATCTTGAACTCCCGACCTCAGGTGATCCGCCCGCCTTGGCCTCCAAAGTGCTTGGATTACAGGCGTGAGCCACCATGCCTGGCAACTCTTGTTCCTTTCTTTCTCCTTTTTCTTTTCTTTTTTTCAATCTGCAGAAGTCTTTTTTTTTTTTTTTTTTTTTTTTTTTTTTTGAGACAGGGCCTCACACTTTTGGCCAGAGTGATCTTGGCTCACTGCAGCCTCGCCCTCCAGGGTTCAAGCGATTCCCATGCCTCAGCCTCTCAAGTAGCTGGGATTACAGGTGTGTGCCACCATGCACAGCTAACTTTTGTATTTTTAGTAGAGACAGGGTTTCACCATGGTAGCCAGGCTGGTCTCGAACTCCTGACCTCAAGTAATCCACCTATCTTAGCTTCCCAAAGTGCTGGGATTACAGGCATGAGCCACCATGCCTGGCTGAGACTCTGGCTCCTTTCTAGGAGTCCTTAACCTGAGGACCACCAACTCCCTCAGTGGGAGTCTCCCAAAGCACATCATTCATTCATCCAACCAATATTTGTTGAACAACCACTATGTGTCTGGCACACTTCTAGGTCCCACAGAGGTGGCAATGAGAAAGCACAAAAACTTTTCTGCTTTCAAACAGGGCAAGATGCCAGTAATTGTTAAACATGGCCAGAGGAGGTAACAGGTGTTCATTGTCATTATGTCTTTTTTCTGTGTTTGAAAGTTTTATTGAAAATAGAAGAAAAAAATGTTTGTCTTCCAAGAGACAGACAATAAATAAGGGGTGCATTCGTGTTGGTGCTAAGTGCTACAGAGAACATAAAACAGGAATGAGGGTTGGCAAGTATATATGGAAATTCCAACTTTAAATAGGGTCCTTCCAGGAACTCCTCACTGAGAAGGTAACTTTTGAATAAAGCACTGAAGGAGAGAAGGGAATGATCCAGACTGCTTTCCTGACAGATGTCCTGGCAGCAGGGACAAAAGAGGCGAAGGCCCCGAGGCCAGAACATGGCGAGTATTTTCCAGGAACAGCAAGGAAGCAAGTATGTGGCTGGAGCAGACAGGGTGCCAGGAGTTGGGGGCAAGGTCAGAGTGGAAATGGGAGGGGGCAGGCAGATCACACAGGGCCCTGAAGGCCGGAAGGGCTGTGGCTTTTACCCGAGTGACCAGGGGAGGCCCTGGAGGGTGAGTCAAGAGTGAGGGCGCTGACTTGTGTAGGGTAATGAGTAGGCACCCTTTGGGGGCGGGGGTCTCTAGAGCTCCCATTAGACACTCAGGGCAGTCCAGACCCCTACAAGGCTAAAAACCTGTGTGATGGGCAGGCACGGTGGCTCACACCTCTAATCCCAGCACTTTGGGAAGCCCGAGGCCTGCGGATCACTTGAGGTCAAGAGTTCAAGACCAGCCTGGCCGACATGGTGAAACTCCTCCTCTCTACTAAAAATACAAAAAATTAGCTGGGCGTGATAGCTCGCGCTTGTAATTCCAGCTACTCGGGAGGCTGAGGCAGGAGTATCGCTTGAACCCGGGAGGTGGAGGTTGCAATGAGCTGAGATCGCGCCACTGCACTCCAGCCTGGGCGACAGAGCGAGACTCTCATCTCAAAAACGAACAAACAAACAAACACAGTGTGAGGTGGATTTGCCTTCAAATTTTGCCGCTACCGGGTCTCGGCAGGAAGGGGCGGGCACTGCCTAGTCGCTGGGCTGGGGTGGCGCGTTGCCATAGCGACCCTGGCCGGGCCCGTGGCGCGCGCAGCTGAAGGAAGTTAAATCTGGAGGCTGCGACCCCGCCGATGAGCGCAGGTGAGCCGGGCGCAGGTGGGGCAGGGCCAGGACTCCGGACTGACACCAAGTCGTCTGGGCCCCGCCCCCCTTCCATTGTGGTCCTTTTTTTTTTTTCCCTCTTGGAGACAGGGTCTTGCTCTGTCGCCTAGGCTGGAATGCAGTGGCGCTGATGATAGCTCACTGCAGTCCTGACCTCCTAGGCTCAAGGGATCCTCCCACCTCAGCCTCCTGAGTAGCTGGGACTGCAGGCCTGCACCACCATGCCAAGCAATTTTTTTATTTTTTGTGGAGATGAGGTCTCACTATGGTTGCCCAGGTTGGTCTCCATCTCCCGGACTCATACAATCCTCCCGAATCGGCCTCCCAAAATGCTGGGATTGCAGGCATCAGCCCCATGCTGCCAGGCTGGTCTGTAATTCAGCACCAGAACAACCTGGGCAGACTTTCATTTCCTGTCAACAGCTCACGTGTTAAGACCACAGCCTCCTCTGGAGTAGAACCTATGTTACCTAAAGTGTGGGATGGAGGGTGATTTTAGGTTACACCGATGAGGTGTGAAGTAACACCCAATGACATCATAAGAAAGTTATTAGAGTCTGGGTTCTCTTACAATTCTGAGCAAGCCACGGAGTCAGTTTGGTGATCACGTGGCCTTAACACCTCTTTTAATATTTGCTAATCTCTATTTTTTTTTTTTTTAGTAGAGACGGGGTTTCACTATGTTGGCCAGGATGGTCTCCGTCTCATGACCTTGTGATCCACCCGCCTTGGCCTCCCAAAGTGCTGGGATTACAGGCATGAGCCACCTCACCTGGCCGCTAATCTCTATTTTTAACAGAGACCTTGGAGCCCAGCCAACTCTAAACCATAGCATCTAGCTAAGAGTTAATTTGTTTCTTCCAATGTTTTTATTTTTACATTTATCATTGCCTTAGGGTACCTGCTCTTGGTTTTCTGTTTATAATAACGATATGTAGGCTGGGTGTGGTGGCTCACACCTGTAATCCCAGCACTTTGGGAGGCTGAGAAGGGTGGATGATGAGGTCAGGAGATTGAGACCATCCTGGCTAACATGGTGAAACCCTGTCTCTACAAAAAATACAAAAAAATAGCCAGGTGTGGTGGCACGTGCCTGTAATCCCAGCTACTCAGGAGGCTGAGGCAGGAGAATTGCCTGAACCCAGGAGGTAGAGGTTGCGGTGAGCCGAGATCGCACCATTGCACTCCAGCCTGGGTAACAAGAGCGAAACTCCGTCTCAAAAAAAAAAAAAAAAAAAAGAGAGAGAGAGAACAAATGTAAAACCCAGACAGAGTTTTATTCTGTTGCCTACGCTGGAGTGCAATGGCATGATGTTGGTTCACTGCAACCTCCGACTCCTGGGTTGAAGCAATTCTCAAGCAGCTGGGATTACAGACATGTGTCACCACGCCCAGCTAATTTTTGTATTTTTAGTTGAGGCAGGGTTTCAGCATGTTGGCCAGGCTGATCTCCAACTCCTGACCTCAGGTGATCCCATCTCAAGCTCCCAAAGTACTGGGATTACAGGCGTGAGGCATCACGATCGGCCTCTTCTTTTTCTTTTGAGATGCGTTCTTGCTCTGTCGCCCAGGCTGGAGTGCAGGGGTGCGATCTCGACTCACTGCAGCCTCTTCCTCCTGAGGTCAAGCGATTCTCCTGTCTCAGCCTCCCGAGTAGCTGGGACTGCGGGTGTGGGCCACCACACCTGGCTAATTTTTGTATTTTTAGTACATGAGTTTTCACCGTGTTGGCCAGGCTGGTCTTCAACTCCTGACCTCAGGTGATCTACCTGCCTCAGCCTTCCAGATTGCTGGGATTACAGGCATGTGTCTGGCCCTCCTTTTTTCAACATATGAGTTGATTTTTTAAAGTGAGTTAGCTTTTTTTTTTTTTTTTTTTTTTTTTTGAGACGGAGTTTCACTCTTGTTACCCAGACTGGAGTGCAATGGCGCGATCTCGGCTCACCGCAACCTCTGCCTCCTGGGTTCAAGCAATTCTCCTGCCTCAGCCTCCTGAGTAGCTGGGATTACAGGCAAGCGCCACCATGCCCAGCTACTTTTTTGTGTTTTTTTTTTTTTAGTAGAGACGGGCTTTCACCATGTTGACCAGGATGGTCTCGATCTCTTGACCTCGTGATCCACCCGCCTCGGCCTCCCAAAGTGCTGGGATTACAGGCGTGAGCCACCGCGCCCAGCAGCTTATTTGTATATTACTTTTTTCTTGAGAGAAGTTCTTGCTCTGTCATCCGGGCCAGTGCAGTGGCATGATCTCGGCTTACTGCAACCTCTGCCAAGTCAGTTAATTTACACGTAGAGATTAATAATAGTACAGGTGATAGTTAGAAACGGAAGGGGAAAAAATCCCAAAGGTATTGAATTTAGGACATGAGATTGCTTCCCCACTCTCAGCTTTGGCTCTGCCTGTTTTCTTCACCTGGAATGATTTTTTCCCTACTCCTAGGTGTGATTGTCAAAATATGCAATCCATATTTTGGGTTCATTTTTTTTTTTTTTTTTTGAGACGGAGTTTCGCTCTTGTTACCCAGGCTGGAGTGCAATGGCGCGATCTCGGCTCACCGCAACCTCCGCCTCCTGGGTTCAAGCAATTCTCCTGCCTCAGCCTCCTGAGTAGCTGGGATTACAGGCACGTGCCACCATGCCCAGCTATTTTTTTTTTTTTTTTTTGTATCTTTAGTAGAGACGGGGTTTCACCATGTTGACCACGATGGTCTCGATCTCTTGACCTCGTGATCCACCCGCCTCGGCCTCCCAAAGTGCTGGCATTACAGGCTTGAGCCACCGCGCCCGGCTTGGGTTCATATTTTGGACTCATATTTGGCTCACTGGCTCATGCCTGTAATACCAGCACTTGGAGATGCTGAGGTGGGTGGATCATTTGAGGTCAGGAGTTCGAGACCAGCCTGACCAACATGGTGAAACCCCGTCTCTACTAAAAATACAAAAATTAGCTGGGCATGGTGGTGGGCACTTGTAATCCCAGCTACTCAGGAGGCTGAGGCACGAGAATCGCTTCAACACAGGAGGCAGAGGTTGCAGTGAGCCGAGATGGTGCCCTGTACTCTAACCTGGGAGACGAAGTGAGATTCTGTCTCAAAAAATAATTAAGGGCCAGGCGCGGTGGCTCAAGCCTGTAATCCCAGCACTTTGGGAGGCCGAGGCGGGTGGATCACAAGGTCAATAGATCGAGACCGTCCTGGTCAACAAGATGAAACCCCGTCTCTACTAAAAATACAAAAAATTAGCTGGGCATGGTGGTGCGTGCCTGTAGTCCCAGCTACTCAGAAGGCTGAGGCAGGAGAATTGCCTGAACCCAGGAGGTGGAGGTTGCGGTGAGCCGAGATCGCGCCATTGCACTCTAGCCTGGGTAACAAGAGCGAAACTCCGTCTCAAAAAATAAATAAATAAATAAATAAATAAATAATAATAATAATAATTAAGTAAGACCAGGCATGGTTGTTCAGGCCTGCAATCCAGCACTTTGGAAGGCCAAGGCAGGCAGATCACAAGGTTAGCAGTTCAAGACCAGCCTGGCCAACATGGTAAAACCCCATCTCTATTAAAAATACAAAAATTAACCAGGCATGGTGGCAGGCGCCTGTAATCCCAGCTACTTGGGAGGCTGAGGCAGGAGAATCACTTGAACCCAGGAGGCGGAGGTTGCGGTGAGCCAAGATTGTGCCACTGCACTCCAGCCTGGGCAACGAGAGCAAAACTCCATCTCAAAATAAATAAATTAATTAAATAAGAAAAAACATAAATAAATATTTAGAAGACACACAAAATATATATATTATGCGTGTAACCCCCTCCCCATCCCAGCAGGCACATCCCTGATGCCATCACAAACCCTCCTGCTCTACTGGTCTCCCTGGATTCCTAAGCGATTGTGCCATCAGACCCCCTGGGAGGGGGCCCCACGAGAGGCAAGGGAGGGTCTAGCCAAAGGTCAGTCCAGCACTCAAGGACCCCACCAAGGGCTGGTCACCTGCCCGGGGACTCAGAACACACATGAGTCGCCCCACTTGAGCTCAGGATCCTGGCAATACACGGGCACGCTGAGCCCCGGATGTCCCTAATCTCTCTCCAGCACGCTCCAGCCTTCAAGCAGCCACCATGCCAGTCTCTAAGTGCCTGAAAAGGTCGGAGCCCCTGTGGAAGGGGTGGGACCGGAAGGCCCAGAAGAATGGCTTGCGGCACCAGGTGTACGCTGTGAACGGTGACTACTATGCGGGCGAGTGGAAGGACAACTTGAAACACGGTGAGCGGGCACTCTGGGGACGCGCGGCCAGAGTGGCTCGGAGCCATGGTGGGCCACAGGGCCAGGAAGGCAGCGTGCATGGCTCACTGGGAACATGAGATGTGTCCTCAAGGCTCCCCAGGTTGAGCGCTGGCCCGGGACAGCTGGGGTCTCTGACCCAAACTCACCGCTGACTTCAACGGGGTGAGGGTCTCAGGACCAGCAGTGGACAGAGGGTCTTGAGAAATTGGCCTGGCCCGGGTTCCTGCCTTCTGAGACTTGGGTTAAGCACCGGGCTGGCTGGCAACAAGAAAAGCCAGCCCCCTCAAAACCAGCTTGCAGCAGGGTTCTGGGCTTCACATTCAGCTGTGATGTTCCCCGGAGGGCTGAATGCCAGGCGCAGGGAGGACCCCCTACTCCAGCCCCCCAGGAGGCACAGGGAGGACCCGCTACTCCAGCCCCCCCAGGAGGCACAGGGAGGACCCCCTACTCCAGCCCCCCAGGAGGCACAGGGAGGACCCCCTACTCCAACCCCCCAGGAGGCACAGGGAGGACCCCCTACTCCGGCCCCCCAGGAGGAGCTAGGGCTCCAGTTCTGACCAGCAGTGGGCAAAGGGGTCCTGCTGATACAAACTACATCCTGTTTGGGAAAAGAAAGAAAAAGAGCTTTTGTTTTAAAATGCGGTGTTGCTGCTGTCTCCAGTCTTGCAATTCCAGACTCTGTATTCTTTTTTTTTTTTTTTTTGGCGGGGGAGGGTTGGGACAGGGTCTTGCTCTGCCTCAAAAAAAACCCAGGCTGGAGTGCAGCAGTGCTTTCAGAGCTCAGTGCAGCCTCAAGTTCCTGGGCTCAAGCAATCCTCCTGTCTCAGCCTTCTGAATTGCTGGGATTGGAAGTAGGAGTCACTGTGCTTGGCTAGATTCTGTGCTCTTAACCACTCTGCTCTCCTGCCTTGCTGGGTTAAGTGATTTGGAGTCCAATAAATCTGGGTTAGGATCCCAGTTCCAGGCCAAGTACAGTGGCTCACACCTGTAATCCCAGCACTTTGGAAGGCCAAGGTGGGCGGATCACTTGAGGTCAGGAGTTCGAGACCACCTTGGCCAATATGATGAAATCCCATCTCTACTAAAAAAATACAAAAAGCCGGGCGCGGTGGCTCAAGCCTGTAATCCCAACACTTTGGGAGGCTGAGGCAGGTGGATCACGAGGTCGAGATCGAGACCATCCTGGTCAACATGGTGAAACCCCGTCTCTACTAAAAATACAAAAAATTAGCTGGGCATGGTGGCACGTGCCTGTAATCCCAGCTACTCAGGAGGCTGAGACAGGAGAATTGCCTGAGCCCAGGAGGCGGAGGATGCGGTGAGCCGAGATCGCGCCACTGCACTCCAGCCTGCGTAACAAGAGCGAAACTCTGTCTCAAAAAAAAAAAAACAAAAAAAACACAAAAATTAGCCAAGCATGGTGGCACGCACCTATAGTCCCAGCTACTTGGTAGGTTAGGCAGGAGAATCACTTGAACCCAGGAGGTGGAGGTTGCAGTGAGCTGAGATCGCGCCACTGCAGTTCAGCCTGGTGACAGAGCAAGACTCCATCTCAAAAAAAAAAAAAAGATTCCTGAGTGTATTCTTAGTTCTTGTGGGTGCATGTGTTGTGGACACAGCCCTGGGCACTGAAGAATCCAGCTGTACTGCAGAGCAGTTGTGAGGCTTCAGGTAAATCATTTCCTATTCACTGGGTCTCGGCCTCCCCATCTGTGACAGGCCAGTGGGCATCCATCTGTGTAAGTCCTGCTGCCCCTCAGACCTTAGATGTGTAGACCCAAAGCTGATGGGCTAGGGGCTGCAGAAAGCAGATCCATCAGAGAACTGAGGTCCCCTCTCTTCAAGACACACACCTTTGACCAAGCTGAAGTGAGTTGCTGTGGTATGAGCTGATTGGAAGCAGTCAAGACAGTTGTCAAACAAAGTGAGGACAGGGTGGCCTGGTGGGTCCCTGTGCCTCTCATTCATTCACTCCGCAAACACTTACTGAGCTCCCAGTGCATTCCAGGCCCTGAGTAGGGCATCCAGCATAATCCCAGCCCTCAGGGAGCTTTCAGTGCTGCAGAGAACCTGCCCAGGAAAGTGACATGCACATTTTACAGATGAGGCATCGGGCGCTGAGAGAGGAAGTAACTTACTCAACATCCAGGGACTACAGGTAGTGGCATCTGGATGTGAAGGGGACCAGAGAGGAGACATGAAGGGGCCAGGGGAACACAGACAGTAGGAGAGGTGAAGTTCCAGCTGGGCGGGGCAGGCGGAGGATGAGTTCACCAAGCAGGGGGCGTGCCTACTAGGCAGCGAGCCAGAATGGGGGATGTTCTGGAGGACTGAGAGGGTGCCGGGCGTGGTAATGCATACCTGTAGTTCCAGCTACTTGGGAGGCTAAGGTGGGAGGACTGCTGGAGGCTAGGAGTTCAAGACTAGCCTGGGCAACATATCGAGACCCCATCTCTATAAAATAGAATCCTTTATTTTTTTTTTTGACTCAGAGGTTTGCTCTTGTCGCCCAGGCTAGAATGCAATGGCACGATTTTGGCTCACTACATACAACCTTCACCTCCTAGATCAAGCCTGATTCTCCTGCCTTAGCCTCCTGAGTAGCTGGGATGACAGGTATGTGCCACCACACCCAGCTAATTTTTGTATTTTTAGTAGAGACAGGGTTTTACCATGTTCCCAGGCTGATCTCGAACTCCTGACCTCAGGTGATCTGCCTCAGACTCCCAAAGTGCTGGGATTACAGGTGTGAGCAACCATGTCTGGCCTTACAAAATAGAATACTTAAGGAATTAGCTAGGCATGGTGGTATGCTCCTGCAGTCCCAGCTACTCAGGAGGCTGAGGAAGGAGGATCACTTGAACCCAGGAGTTAGAGAGGCTGCAGTGAGCCATGATTGTGCCACTACACTTCTGACCTTGTGATCCACCTGCCTTGGCCTCCCAAAGTGCTGGGATAACAGGCATGAGCCACCATGCCTGGGCAATACCTGTTCTTATAAAGCATGTTTAGCAGGGCTAGACAGACAGCAAATGATAAATATAATAAGTAAATAATATAGTATGTTAGAAGTGGTAGGTATACATGTATGAAAACAGGAAAATAGAATCGGGTGATCTGAGTCTGCAGAATTAAATGGTGGTCTCCACTTAGTGAACAGGCAAATTCTCAGTCAAGATTTGGAGGAGAGGGAGTGGCTGAGTGGATGTTCGCAGGGACTAGCATTCCAGGTGGCAGGACCAGCCAGAGCAGAGAACATACCTAGGGTGTTCAAGGAACAGCCAGGAGGATAGTGTGGCTGGACAGAGTGAGGAAGAGCAGGAGGTCAGAGAGGTTGTGGGCTGGCCGGGCACCGTGGCTCACGCCTATAATCCCAACCACTTTGAGAGGCCGAGGCGGGCAGATCACTTGAGGTCAGCAGTTCAACACCAGCCTGGCCAACATGGTAAAACCCCACCTCTACTAAAAATATAAAAATTGGCCGGGAGTGGTGGCTCATGCCTGTAATCCAAGCACTTTGGAGGCCAAGGCAGCCAGATCACCTGAGGTCGGGAGTTCAAGACCAGCCTGATCAACATGGTGAAACCCCATCTTAACAAACAAAAACAAAAACAAAAACTAGCTGGGTCAAGTGGCGAATGCCTGTAATTCCAGCTACTAGGGAGGCTGAGGCATGAGAATCACTTAAATCTGGGAGGCAGAGGTTACAGTGAGCCAAGATCATGCCACTGCCCTTCAGTTTGGGTGACAGAGCAAAACTACGACTAAAAAAAAAAAAGTCTGGCTGCAGTGGCTCTTGCCCATAATCCTAGCACTTTGGGAGACTGAGATAGATAGATCGCCTGAGGTCAGGAGTTCAAGACCAGTCTGGCCAACATGGTGAAACCCCATCTCTACTAAAAATATAAAAATTAGTCGGGCATGGTGGCAGGCGCCTGTAATCCTAGCTTGGGAGGCTGAGACAGGAGAGCTGTTTGAAGCTGCAAGGCGGAGACTGCAGTGAGCCGGACTGCACCATTGCATTCCAGCCTAGGCAAGAAGAGTGAAACTCTGTCTCAAAAAAAAAAAAAAAAAAAAAAAAAAAAAAAAGAGAGAGAGAGAGGGAGAGGGCATGGGCTAAGGAAGGGAAGTCAGATTATGTAGGACCCTGTCAGCCATAGTAAGAACTTTGGATTTGACTCTGAGACAAGGGAGGGTCTGGAGCAGAGGAATGTAACTCATGCTGGCTATTTTGTTGTGGATGAGACGGGAGCAGGAAGACCCCTCAGAGACCCTTGCAGACAGCCAGGTGAGGGACGACAGAGCTTCAGCAAATCAGGAGAATGAAGCAGCCCACACAAGCAAATTACTAGAAGGGCAGGGCTGGAGCCATCCTCAGGGGAGGCTTACGACAACTTGCCTAACTTATTTCTGCCTCTCCCTGGCTGGCCTTTTTTCTCTCCTGCAAGTACGCCTCTGCATGAGACACATGGCTGCCAGCAACATAGGCACAGGGTGGGGTGGTCCTCTTCACTTCATGATCTAGTTTTGTTTTTCTTCTTTTTCATTTTTTTTTTTTCTATAAACTCATTTACTACTTTAAAGTTTTTAACTGTTTAGCAGTTACGGGAAATTTTTTTTTTTTTTTTTTTTTTTTTTTTTTTTTTTTTGAGACGGAGTTTCGCTCTTGTTACCCAGGCTGGAGTGCAATGGCGCGATCTCGGCTCACCGCAACCTCCGCCTCCTGGGTTCAGGCAATTCTCCTGCCTCAGCCTCCAGAGTAGCTGGGATTACAGGCACGCACCACCATGCCCAGCTATTTTTTTTTTTTTGTATTTTTAGTAGAGACGGGGTTTCACCATGTTGACCAGGATGGTCTCGATCTCTTGACCTTGTGATCCACCCGCCTCGGCCTCCCAAAGTGCTGGGATTACAGGCTTGAGCCACCGCGCCCGGCCTGGGAAATTTTTTAATCAAAAAGAAAAGTATTTACATTTCAAATACAAAAGAAAATTAAAGATTATTCTTGACTGATCTCTAAAATCTAACCACTTAGGTGCTCATGAAAAAATATAGAACACTTCACGAATTTGCGTGTCATCCTTGCGCAGGGGCCATGCTAATCTTCTCTGTATCGTTCCAATTTTAGTATATGTGCTGCCGAAGCGAGCACTTTTTTTTTTTTTTCATTTTTTTGAGACTGAGTCTCGCTCTGTCGCCCAAGCTGGAGTACAGTGGTGCGATCTCAGCTCACTGCAACCTCTGCCTTCCAGATTCAAGTGATTTTCGTGCCTCAGCCTCCCAAGTAGCTGGGATTACAGGCGCTCGCCACCACGCCTGGGTAATTTTTGTAATTTTTGGTAGAGACAGGGTTTCACCATGTTGGCCGGGCTGGTTTCAAACTCCTGACCTCAAGTGATCTGCCCACCTCGGCCTTCCAAAGTTCTGGGATGACAAGCGTGAGCCACCGTCCCCAGCCTTTTCCACTTACTTTCCTACTTCCTAAGCTTTGATTTGCCTCACTGTCTCCTGCGCAGACCGTTAGCAATTCCATCCCTGTATTAAATTTTCTCCAAAATACCTGGGATTTCTTTATTTTTATTTTCTTTTTCTTTATTCTTTCTTTTCTTTTTTTTTTTTTTAATTTGAGACAATGTCTCGCTCTGTCACCCAGACTGGAGTGCAGGGGCGTGATCTCAGTTCACTGCAACCTCCGGGTTCAAGCGATTCTCCTGCCTCAGCCTTCCGAGTAGCTGGGATTACAGGTGGGCACCACCACGCCCAGCTAATTTTTGTTTTTTTGTTTTGTTTTGTTTTGAGACAGAGTTTCACACTGTTGCCTATGCTGCAGTGCAGTGTCCTGATCTCTGCTCACTACAATCTTCGCCTCCTGGATTCAAGCATTTCTCCTGCCTCAGCCTTCCGAGTAGCTGGGACTACAGGCATGCACCACCATGCCCAGCTAATTTTTTTTTTTTGTATTTTTAGTAGAGATGGGGTTTCATTATGTTGGCCAGAATGGTCTTGATCTCCTGACCATGTGATCCACCCACCTCGGCCTCCCAAAGTGTTGGGATTACAGGCATGAGCCACCATACCCAGCCAATTTTTGTATTTTTAGTAGAGACGGCATTTCACCATGTCGGTCAGGCTGGTCTCAAACTCCTGACCTCATGATACGCCCACCTCAGCCTCCCAAAGTGCTGGGATTATAGACGTGAGCCACCGCCTCCGGACCTTTTTTTTTTTTTTTTTGAGACGGAGTTCCACTCTTGTCCCCCAGGCTGGAGTGCAGTGGCGCGACCTCAGCTCACTGCAACCTCCAGCTCCCGGGTTGAAGCAATCCTCCTGCCTCAGCCTCCAGAGTAGCTGGGACTACATGCGCATGCCACCATGCCCAGCTAATTTTTGTATTTTTAGTAGAGATGGGGTTTCACCATGTTGGTCAAGATGTTCTCACTCTCCTGATCTTGTGATCCATCTGCCTCGGCCTCCCAAAGTGCTGGAATTATAGACGTGAGCCACCTCACCTGGCCTGAGATACCTAGGATTTCAAACTGTCCTAGGGTGTCAGTGTCCTGATGACTAGTCACAGCACTGCAGGAGATGGTACAGTATGGTTTCTGTTGAGTCATCTGGACCCTCTTCCCTCAACTGATTCAGTTCCCCAACAGCAAAAGAAGATGCGAGATCTTAATATCAGGTCTCAGGACTCCTGTAGTAGGTACTCCAATACTGTTAGGCTGGGGAGTTTTCCCAGCACAGTCCATATACTGTGTGCATCAACCCCTAACTTGACTGCTGGATGCCAACTGGTCTCACCCTTCACCTTCTTCTAATCACAGGTCCCCCCAACCCCCCGCTACCTTGGTCACAGAGATGAGCACATAACCCAACTGGGCAAATCAAAAAATTGAAATGAGATTTTTCAAAGTGGACTAGCAGAGAAAAAGCACCTTTCCCTTCTGATTCCCAACCTGCTGATTCCCATGTATCTCCTGCATTTGCCTGCAGTAGGAGAGACTGGAAGCCACTCACGGAAGGCATAGTCATGAGCACCCATTAATATCTTTTTTTTTTTTTTTTTTTTTTTTTTGAGATGGAGTCTCACTCTGTTGCTCAGGCTGGAGTGCAGTGGCATGTTGTCGGCTTACTGCAAACTCTGCCTCCCAGGTTCAAACAATTCTCCTGCCTCCCAAGTAGCTGTGATTACAGGCACCTGCCATCACGCCGGCTAATTTTTGTATTTTCAGTAGAGACGGGGTTTTGCCATGTTGGCCAGCCTGGTTTCGAACTCCTGACCTTAAGTGATTCGCCCACCTTGGCCTCCCAAAGTGCAGGGATTACAAGCGTGACCCACCACGCCTGGCAGCAACCGTCATTTTCTATCCGCCTTGTCTTTCCTCATGCAGTTCCCTATACCTGGACTGCCCTTCCTCGCCCCAAGGTCACCCCTCCAGGAAGTCTCTGAGTCCCCAGATTAGACCAAGTGCCCTTCTTCTTATATTGAAATCTCAGTGCCTACTTTCGTATATTGAAATTGAACTATGTGGTTATTCATCAGACCTGTTTCATTTGCAAGAGGCAGAAACAACTCAGGAGGGCTTCAGCCATGCAAGTTCAGCCACGGTGGGATTCCGGGGCTTAATGTCACTAGAACTTGGCGTCTCCCCTATCTCTCCATTTTGCTTTCCTCTGCGTTGAGATCGTTCTTAGGTCAACTTCCTTCCTCTGCAGGCCTAGGTGGGTGTGGCGGCCCAGATGGACTTACACAGAGTCTCATTGGACCAACTTGGGTCAGGTGGCCTGCACTGACCAATCACAACAGCGTGGGGGGGGGTAGAATACACTGATTGGCTAGGCCTGCCAGGGGGCGGAGTCAGGTCACCCAAACCTTAGGGATTGTAGAGTGGAAGAGGGTTGTCCCCAGAGGAAATAACATCAGGAGGAAGTGAGGGGTAGGACAAGTGCAAACAACCCAATAGTCCCTACCTACAATGTGAATGGGCCCCACCAGAGAATGGGGTCCTCGAGGGCAAAAATAATAACAAAGGCTCCCAAGATCTGAGGGACAGAAAATGAATAAATAAATAAATAACAACCAAGGCTCACATTGACGTATTTCCTATTTGTAGTGTCTAAGTGCAGTGCACATATCCTTGACTCTAGCGATCAGAAACAACCCCATGAGATACTGTTTTTCTTTCTTTTTTTGTTTTTCATTTCTTTTCTTTCTTTCTTTCTTTTTTTTTTTTTGAGACAGAGTCTTTCTCTGTCGCCAGGGTGGAGTCCAGTGGTGCAATCTCGGCTCTCTGCAACCTCTGCCTCCCGGGTTCAAGCGATTCTCCTGCCTCAGCCTCCCGAGTAGCTGGGATTACAGGCTCGCACCACCACGCTCAGCTGATTTTTGTATTTTTAGTAGAGACGGGGATTTCACCATGTTGGCCAGGATGGTCTCGATCTCTTGACTTTGTGATCCATCCGCCTAAGCCTCCCAAAGTGCTGGGAAATCAGGCGTGAGCCACCGTGACTAGCCAGGTTTTCTTTTAAGGGAAAATTAGAATGGCCCCATAATTACTCACAAATTGAATCTTTTCTCCCTCAGCTTTATTGCGGTATGATTGACAAAGAAAAATTGTATATATTTAAGATGTGTAGCAAGATGTTTTCTTAAAAGTCTACATTCCAAGGCCGGGCGCAGTGGCTCAAGCCTGTAATCCCAGCACTTTGGGAGGCCGAGGCGGGTGGATCACGAGGTCAAGAGATCGAGACCATCCTGGTCAACATGGTGAAACCCCGTCTCTACTAAAAATACAAAACATTAGCTGGGGATGGTGGTGCGTGCCTGTAGTCCCAGCTACTCAGGAGGCTGAGGCAGGAGAATTGCTTGAACCCAGGAGACGGAGATTGCGGTGAGCCGAGATCGTGCCATTGCACTCCAGCCTGGGTAACAAGAGTGAAAATCCGTCTCAAAAAAGAAAAAAAAGTCTACATTCCAAAATTAGTACAAAGTAATTAACATATCCATCTCCTCACATTATTACAATTTTGTGCGTGTGTGGTGAGAACAGTTAAGATCTACTCTCTTAGCAAATTTTAAGTACAATATCCAATACACCAACACAGTATTAATATAGTCACCGTGTTGTTGTTCACCAGTTCTCCAGATCTTTGTTTGTTAGTTTGTTTGTTTTGAGACATATTCTTGCTCTGTCGCCCAGGCTAGAGTGCAGTACCACAGTCTCACTCACTGCAACCTCTGCCTCCAAAGTCCAAGCAATTCTCCTACCTCAGCCTCCTGAATAGCTGGGATTACAGATGTGTGCCACCACACCAGGCTAATTTTTGTATATTTAGTAGAGACTGGGCTTAGCCGTGTTGGCCCGGCTAGTCTGAAACTTCTGGCCTCAAGTGATTCGCCCACCTCGGCCTCCCAAATTGCTGGGATTACAGGAGTGAGCCACCGTGCCCAGCCTCAGGTCTCCAAACCTTGTACATCTATATAACAAAACATTTGCACCCTTTGACAGAACATCATCACAGTTTCCCCTCCCCACCAGCCCCTGGTAACCACTATTTTACTCTGTTACTATGAGTTTGACTTTTTAAAATTCCACATATAAGTAAGATCATGCAGTATTTCTCTTTCTGTGCTTGGCTTATTTCTCTTGGCATAATGTCCTCCAGATTCATCCATGTTGTCACAAATGGCACGTTTTCTTTCTTTCCTTTTATTATTTTATGTATTTATTTTATTTTTTGAGACTGAGTCTTGTTCTGTTGCCCAGGCTGGCAATCTCGGCTCACTGCAAACTGCACCTCCCGGGTTCCAGTGGTTCTCCTGCCTCAGCCCCCAAAGTAGCTGGGATACAGGTGCGTGCCACCATACCCAGCTAATTTTTGTATTTTTAGTAGAGACGGGGTTTCACCATGTTAGCCAGGCTGATCTCAAACTCCTGACCTCAGGCAATCTGCCTGCCCTGGCCTCCCAAAGTGCTGGGGTTATAGGCGTGAGCCACCACTCCTGGCCCTTTTCAAAATGTTTAATTTAATTTTATTTATTTATTTATTTATTTATTTATTTATTTATTTATTTATTCTGAGACTGAGTCTCACCCTGTTGCCCAGGCTAGAGTGCAATGGCACGATCTCAGCTCACTGCAACCTCCGCCTCCTGGGTTCAAGCGATTCTCTTCCCTCAGCCTCCCAAGTAGCTGGGATTACAGGTACGTTCCACCATGCCCAGCTACTTTTTTGTATTTTTAGTAGAGATGGACTTTCACCATGTTGGCTGGGCTGGTCTCGAATTCCTGACCTTGTGATCTGCCTACCTCACTCAGTCTTCAGAAGTGCTGGGATTACAAGCATGAGCCACCACACCCAGCCTTTAATTTTGTTTTTATTTATTTATTCTTTTTGAGATGGAGTCTCAGTCTGTTGGCCAGGCTGGAGTGCAGTGCTGTGATCTCAGCTGCCAGTTTCTAGTGATTCTCCTGCCTCAGTCTCCTAAGTAGCTGGGATTACAGGCACATGCCACCATGTGTGAATAATTTTTGTATTTTTGTAGAGACATGGTTTTGCCATGTTGGCAAGCCTGGTCTCGAATTCCTGACCTCAGGCGATCCAACTGCCTCAGCCTCCCAAAGTGCTGGGATTACAGGCATAAGCCACCATGCCGGCCTAAATTTTTTATACATCCAGGGTCTCTTTGTGTTCTTAGGCTGGTCTTAAACTTGTGGCCTCAAGTGATCCTCCTGCTTTGATCTCCTAAGTTATGGGATTCTGGCCAGGCGTGGTGGCTCACACTTGTAATCCCAGCACTTTGGGAGGCTGAGGCAGGCAGATCATGAGATCAGGAATTCGAGACTAGCCTGGCCAACACCGTGAAACCTCGTCTCTACTAAAAATACAAAAAATTACCTGGTGTGGTAGCATGCGCCTATAATCCCAGCTACTCAGGAGGCTGAGGCAGGAGAATCATGTGAACCTGGGAGGCAGAAGTTGTAGTGAGCTGAGATCACACCACTGCACTCCAGCCTGGGCCACAGAGCTAGACTCTATGTCAAAAAAAAAAAGTTCTGGGATTTCAGGAGTCAGCCACCTTGCCTGGCCCTCTTTTTTTTTTTTTTTTTTTTTTTTTTGAGACGGAGTTTCACTCTTGTTACCCAGGCTGGAGCGCAATGGCGCGATCTCGGCTCACCGCAACCTCCGCCTCCTGGGTTCAGGCAATTCTCCTGCCTCAGCCTCCTGAGTAGCTGGGATTACAGGCACGTGCCACCATGCCCAGCTAATTTTTTTGTATTTTTAGTAGAGATGGGGTTTCACCATGTTGACCAGGATTGTCTCGATCTCTTGACCTCGTGATCCACCTGCCTCGGCCTCCCAAAGTGCTGGGATTACAGGCTTGAGCCACTGCACCCAGCTGGCCCTCTTCTTTTTTTAAAGACTGAACAATATTTTATTATGTAATATGTATCACATTTTCTTTACCCATTTATTTGTTGACAAGCACTTAGGTTGTCCCATAAAATATTCTTTTTTTTTTTTTTTGAGACTGAGTCTCGCCCTGTGGCCCAGGCTGGAGTGCAGTGGCGAAATATCAGCTCACTGCAACCTCCACCTCCTGGGTTCAAGGGATTCTCCTGCCTCAGCCTCCAGAGCAGCTGGGATTACAGGAGCACGACACCACACCAAGCTAATTTTTGTATTTTTAGTAGAGACAGGGTTTCTCCATGTTGGTCAGGCTGGTCTCTAACTCCTAACTTCAGGTGATCTGCCCACCTTGGCCTACCGAAGTGCTGGGATTACAGGCGTGAGCCACTGCACCCGGCCCCTATAAGATCTTACGTACTCCCATTTTACGGATGGGGAATCTGAGACTCAGAGAGACCCAAATAATTAAGTCACTTGGTCAAGGTCACAAAGCTCAGCGGGATAATGTTGAATTTGTTCCTGGGTTACCAAGGACCAAGATGTTAATTGGACCATACAGGTACTCCACAAATATTTTATTCACCCCTACGTTAAAGATGTATTAAGCCGGGTGCAGTGGTGTGTGCATGTAGTTCCAGCTCCTCGAGAAACTCAGAAGGGAGAATCTTTTGAGCTCAAGAGTTCAAGACCGGCTGGGCAAAGTGGTTCATGCCTGTAATCCCAGCACTTTGGGAGGCAAAGGTGGGCAGATCACTTGAGGTCAGAAATTCGAGACCAGTCTGGCCAACATGGTGAAACCCCATCTCTACTAAAAATACCCAAAAAAAAATAGCCAGGCATAGTGGCATGTGCTGTAATCCCAGCTACTCAGGAGGCTGAGGCAGGGGAAGGGCTTGAACCAGGGGAGTGGAGGTTGCAGTGAGCTGAGATCCCACCACTGGTGGTAGCCTGGGTGACAGAGTGAGACTCTGTCTCAAAAAAAAAAAAAAAAAAGTTTCCAAGACAAGCCTGGGCAACATAGCAAGACCCCATCTCTAAAAAAATAAATAAATAAATAAAAAGAGGCCGGTCGCTGTGGCTCACACCTATAATCCCAACACTTTGGTAGACCGAGGTGGGTGGATCACAAGGTCAAGAGATCAAGACCATCCTGGCTAACATGGTGAAACCCCATCTCTACTAAAAATACAAAAATTAGCTGGGCGTGGTGGCATGTGCCTGTGGTCCCAGCTACTCGGGAGGCTGAGGCGGAATAATTGCTTAAACCCAGGAGGCGGAGATTGCAGTGAGCCAAGATTTCACCACTGCCCTCCAGTCTGGCAACAGAGCAAGACTCCGTCTCAACAAGAAAAATAAAAGAAAGGCCAGGTATGGTGCCTCATGCCTATAATCCCAACACTTTGGGAGGCCTAGGCAGGAGGACTGCTTGAGCCCAGGAGTTTGAGACCAACCTGGGCAGCATAGAAAGACTCCATCTCTACAGAACTTTTTTTTTTTTTTTTTGAGACAGAGTTTCACTCTTGTTACCCAGGCTGGAGTGCAATGGTGCGATCTCTGTTCACCACAACCTCCGCCTCCTGGGTTCAGGCAATTCTCCTGCCTCAGCCTCCTGAGTAGCTGGGATTACAGGCACGTGCCACCATGCCCAGCTAATTTTTTGTATTTTTAGTAGAGACGGGGTTTCACCATGTTGACCAGGATGGTCTCGATCTCTTGACCTCGTGATTCACCCGCCTCGGCCTCCCAAAGTGCTGGGATTACAGGTTTGAGCCACCACGCCCGGCTCTACAGAACTTTTTAAATAAAATTAGCCAGGTGTAGTGGCATGCACCTGTGGTCTCAGCTACTCAGGAGGCTGCGGTGGAAGGATCATTTAATGGTGGAAGGCTGGGTGGTTGAGGCTACAGTGAGCTGTGCACTTCAGCAGAGGCGACACAGCCAGATCCTGCCTTAAAAAAAAAAGAAAAGAAAAAGAAAGCAAAAAGCGAATTACCGGGTATTAATCACCTACAACATGCCAGGCAGGATTTCAGCGCAGTGAATGAAACAGACCAAAGTCTGTGCCTTCCCGCAGCTCACATTCTCCTGGAAGAGACACACGTGAGACACTAAGCAACAAATAAGAATTACTCTGGCTGGGAGAGGTGGCTCCCGCCTGTAATCCCAGCACTGTGGGAGGCCAAGGCAGGCATGTCACTTGAGGTCAGGAGTTTGAGACCAGCCTGGCCAACATGGAACCCCATCTCTACTAAAAATACAGAATTGTTTGTATTGGCACATGTTGGCACATGCCTGTAGTCCTAGCTACTCTGGAGGCTGAAGCAGGAGAATCTCTTGATCCCTGGAGGCAAAGGTTGCAGTGAGCTGAGATTGTGCCACTGCACTCCAGCCTGGGCAACAGAGACGCCGCCTCAAAAAAAAAAAAAAAAAATAAGAAAAAGAAAAAGAAAAAAAAAAAAAAAAGAAACAGAACCTTCCTGGTCTTCTGCTGGGTACTGGGTGTCTAGGATGATGCACAGAGCCTGTCCCAGCTCTCAAGATTTGTCCAGTCGGGGGCCCCTGAGGCCCAGACAGGCACAGCACCCCCACCCCAGGCGGCCATGATGCAGCGTTGCCCATCTGTGTGCCACCAGGAAAAGGAACAAAGGTCTGGAAGAAGAACGGAGCCATCTATGAAGGGGACTGGAAGTTTGGGAAGCGAGACGGCTATGGCACCCTGAGCCTTCCTGATCAACAGACAGGAAAGTACAGGAGAGTCTACTCAGGCTGGTGGAAAGGTGATAAGAAATCGGTAAGCAGGACTGCCAGCCAGGCTGTGTGTGTGTGTGTGTGTGTGTGTGTGTGTGTGCGCAGGGGGAGCTGAGAGGCCTGGGAGAAAAAGGAGGGGAGGTCTACCAGGAGGAGGACAAGGTTGTGGTTCGTGTAGGAGAAGGAAGGGGTGGGGGAATTGAAAAGTTTCTCAGAACAAAACCCAGGAAACAGGAAGCAAGAGAAGGCCAGGGAGGAGCCCAAGAAACGCTGTGGTTGCACGGAGCCAGCCAGGCTTGTGGGGACGAAGTCGACTCCACCCTCTTCCCCCTGGTTTCCTGGCTTTCTTTTCCCCGGGCATCTCTTTCTGAGAATCCCCCTTTTGCTGGGCCCGAATAAAAGAGGAGGCAGGCCGGGCGCGGTGGCTCAAGCCTGTAATCCCAGCACTTTGGGAGCCCGAGGCGGGTGGATCACGAGGTCAAGAGATCGAGACCATCCTGGTCAACACGATGACACCCCGTCTCTACTAAAAATACAAAAAATTAGCTGGGCATGATGGCTCGTGCCTGTAATCCCAGCTACTCAGGGGGCTGAGGCAGGAGAATTGCCTGAACCCAGGAGGCGGAGGTTGCGGTGAGCGGAGACCGCGCCATTGCACTCCAGCCTGGGTAACAAGAGCGAAACTCCGTCTCAAAAAAAAAAAAAAAAAAAAAAAAGAGGAGGTAGGAAAAGTGGAAGCAAGAGGGCAGAGGATAAGAGAGTTGGGTCCCAGGGGGGAGAAGTCAGCCAGAGGCGCGTGCTCAGTCCAGAAACACCCAAGTTGGGAACAGGGTCCCTCTACCTACTTCCACAGGTGTGGGTGAATCCTGGCCATCGGCCCCGGGAACACTAATAATAAACAGTATTGCAACTGAGCAACTACTTTTGTGAGCGTGAAACACACGGGTAATACTTCAGTTAACTCTCACAGCAACAGCTCATCATCATATCATCATCACACTCACACCCATTTTACTGATAAGCAAACAAGCCTGGAGAGATGAGGTATCCTGTAACCACCCAAGGGGTTCACCCTGCCCACTGCCTAGACAGAGCCCTAGACAGAGCCGATTCATCAAGACAGGGGAATTGCAATAAGGAAAGAGTAATTGACACAGAGGTGGCTGTGTGAGAGACCTGAGTTGTACTATTACTCAAATCAGTCTCCCCGAACATTCTGGCAGCAGCGTTTTTAAGGATCACTTGGTGGGTGGGGGGAAGACAGTGAGCCAGGAGTGCTGATTGGTTAAAGATGAAATCATAGGGAGTCAAAGCTGTCTTCTTGCCCTGAGTCAGTTCCTGGGTGGGGGCCACAAGATCACCTAAGTCACTTTATTGATCTGGGTGGAGCCAGCTGATCCATCCAGTGTACAGTCTGCAAACTATCTCCAGCACTGATCTTAGGAGCAGTTTGGGGAAGGTCAGAATCTTGTAGCCTACAGCTGCATGACTCCTAAACCAAAATTTCTAATCTTGTAGCTAATGTTAATCCTACAAAGGCGATCTAGTCCCCAGGCAAGAAGGAAGTCTTTGGGAAAAGGCTGTTACTGTCTTTGTTTAAACTTTAAGTTTCTCCCAAAGTTAGTTTAGCTTAACCTCAAGAATGAACAAGGATAGCTTGGAAATCAGAACCAAGATGGAGTCGGTTAAGTTAGGTCTCTTTCGCTGTCTCAGTCATAATTTTGCAAAGGCGGTTTCAGTCTTTCCTGGAGTCACACAGCTAGCAAGTAGCCAGGGTTTCATGTTCTCTGCTCCCAAATTTATTGGCTAGTAGGAAGAGAAAGTCCCAAGTAACCAGTTTCCATAGAATATGGTGTTAGGAGAGTTGTTTTCACAGGGTGCCCACAGAAGAGTCATTAAGCCCAGCCTAGGAAATTCAGGGCAGAATGCTAGACACAGTGGCTCATGCCTATAATCCCAGTTCTTTGGGAGGCTGAGGCGGTTGGATCACTTGAGGTCAGGAGTTTGAGACTGGCCTGGCCAACATGGTGAAATCCCCATCTCTACTAAATAAAAATACAACAACAAAAAACTTAGCTGGGCACAGTAGTGCACACCTGTATTTCCAGCTTGGGAGACAGAGGCATAAGAATTGCTTGAACGTGGGAGGCAGAGGTTGTAGTGAGTTGAGATCATGCCGCTGCACGCCAGCCTGGGCAACAGAGCAAGACTCCATCTCGAAATAAATAATATTATGTAATAATAATAATTAGCTGGACGTGGTGGTGCACACCTGTAGTCCCAACTTCTCAGAAGGCTGAGGCAGGAGGATTGTTTGATCTCAGGAGGCTGAAGCTGCAGTGAGCTATGGTGGTGCCACCACTCCAGCCTGGACAACAGAGCAAGACTTGTCTCAAAAAGAGGGAATTCAGGCTGGGCACAGTGATTCACACCTGTGATCCCAGCACTTCGGGAGGTCAAGGTAAGAAGATCACCTGAGGTCAGGAGTTTAAGACCAGCCTGGCCCACATGGTGAAACCCCGTCTCTACTAAGAATACAAAAATTAGCCAGGCATGGTGGTGGGCACCTGTAATCCCCCTTACTCAGGAGGCTGAGGCAGGAGAATGCTTGAACCTGGGCAGAGGAGGCTGCAGTGAGCCGAGAGAGCACCACTGCACTCCAACTTGGGTGACAGAGTGAGACTCTGTCTCAAAAAACAAAAGAGGGAATTCAGGGCAGGCTTCCTGTAGGAGGTGACACTAAAAGATGTTAGGAATTAGCTAGGAACAAAAAATGGGGAGGAGGATGGAAGGCAAAAAATAGCAAAGGAGGCCTGGCGCGGTGGCTCAAGCCTGTAATCCCAGCACTTTGGGAGGCCGAGGCGGGTGGATCACAAGGTCGAGAGATTGAGACCATCCTGGTCAACATGGTGAAACCCCGTCTCTACTAAAAATACAAAAAATTAGCTGGGCATGGTGGCGCGTGCCTGTAATCCCAGCTACTCGGGAGGCTGAGGCAGGAGAATTGCCTGAACCCAGGAGGCGGAGGTTGCGGTGAGCCGAGATCGCGCCATTGCACTCCAGCCTGGGTAACAAGAGCGAAACTCCGTCTCAAAAAAAAAAAAAAAAAAAAAAAAAAAAAAGGCGTGACCCTCCTCTGAGACAGGACCCTCTGCTTGGACATAGGGCTGAGGAAGAAGAAGGAAGAAGCTGGGCTGTGGGGCTCTGGGGTGCCTGGGAAGATGATGGGCTTTTCTCGGGTGGGGGACGGCGCCCTGAGCAGGAGCATCTTCGTGCTTTCAGGGTTATGGGATCCAGTTTTTCGGACCCAAGGAGTATTACGAGGGTGAGTGGTGTGGCAGCCAGCGCAGCGGGTGGGGCCGCATGTACTACAGCAACGGCGACATCTACGAGGGACAGTGGGAGAACGACAAGCCACACGGGGAGGGCATGCTGCGCCTAAGTGAGTGCCCCGCCCTCTCAGGGCCCGCCCACCGGCCACGCTCCTGGCAGCGAGCTGGTCACGCCCACCTGGTCCCACAGGGACAGGCCACACCCTGCAAAGCCCTTGCATCAGTTGGGACACGAGAGGAAACGGACCCTATCCCTCCCCTCAGAGAGCTTGCACTTTACTAGGGGAGCCTAACAATAAATACATAACTAAGAATTTCTTGGGATCCTCATAATCATAGCCAACACTTACATGCACTGGGCTCATTTAATCCTCACCACAGTCCCATAAAATAGGTGCTTTTAGGCCGGGCGTGGTGGCTCATGCCTGTAATCCCAGCACTTCGGGAGGCCGAGGCAGGCAGATACCTGAGGTGGGGAGTTCGAGACCAGCCTGACCAACATGGGGAAACCCCATCTCTACTGAAAAAAGTATAAAATTAGATGGCTGTGGTGGCACACGCCTGTAACCCCAGCTACTCAGGGGACTGAGGCAGGAGAATCACTTGAATCCGGGAGGCAGAGGTTGTGGTGAGCCAAGATCGTGCCATTATACTCCAGCCTGGGTTATAAGAGCGAAACTTCATCTCAAAAAAAAAAAATAATAATAATCATAAAGAAATAAAAAAGATAGGTGCTCTTCTGAGAAACGGAGCTGCAGTCACTCGCTCCAGGTCACACCGTCTGGGCTGTGGGTAAATGTCCTAACATTTCTCCTTAGGAAACAGGAAGGCATACAAAAAATTAGCTGGGCATGGTGGCACATGCCTGTAATTCCAGCTACTCAGGAGGCTGAGGCAGGAGAATTGCCTGAACCCAGGAGGCGGAGGTTGCGGTGAGCCGAGATCGCGCCATTGCACTCCAGCCTGGGTAACAAGAGCGAAACTCCGTCTCAAAAAAAAAAAAAAAAAAAAAAAAATGGAAAAAAAAATGGAAACAGGAAGGCCTGTTGGGAAATGATGATGGAATTTGGGCCAGGGCCTGTTCAACTTGACTTACGGTCAGGGGATGCCTCCCTCAAGAGGGTGCGTTGGGTTTTTGTTTTTGTTTTTGAGACCAGGTCTCTCTCTGTCACCCAGGCTGGAGTGCAGTGGCGCGATCTCAGCTCACTGCAACCTCTGACTCCCGGCTTCCAGCAATTCTCCTGTCTCAGCCTCCCGAGTAGATGGGATTAGAGGCGTGCACCACCATGCCCATCTATTTTTTATTTTTATTTTATTTTTTTTTTTAGTAGAGACAAGATTTCATTCACCATGTTGGTCAGGCTGATCTCAAACTCCTGACCTCAAGTGATCCACCTGCCTCGGACTCCCAAAGTGCTGGGATTACAGGCGTGAGCCACCATACCTGGTCCAGAGGGTGTATTTGAATATTTGAAAGGAGACTCAAAGGAGGAGAAGTAGCTGGATTTTTTTTTTTTTTTTTTTTTTTTTGAGATGGAGTTTCGCTCTTGTTACCCAGGCTGGAGTGCAATGGCGCGATCTCGGCTCACCGCTATCTCCGCCTCCTGGGTTCAGCCAATTCTCCTGCCTCAGCCTCCTGAGTAGCTGGGATTACAGGCACGCGCCACCATGCCCAGCTAATTTTTTGTATTTTTAGTAGAGACGGGGTTTCATCATGTTGACCAGGATGGTCTCAATCTCTTGACCTTGTGATCCACTCGCTTCGGCTTCCCAAAGTGCTGGGATTACAGGATTGAGCCACCGCACCTGGCTAGATTTTTTTTCTTTTTTTTTTTTTTTGAGGCAGGTCTCACTCTGTCACCCTGGCTGAAGTATAGTGGGGCAATCTCAGCTCACTGCAGCCTCAATTTCCTGAGCTCAAACCATCCTCCCACCTCAGCCTCCTGAGTAGCTGGGACTATAGGTGCACAGCTAATTTTTTAAAAATTGTTTCTGCAGAGATGGGGTCTCACGATGTTACTCAGGCTGGTATTGATCTGCTGGGTTTATAAGGCTCCCATCTTGGCCTCCCAATGGGTTGGGGTTGCATTGAGCTCTGTCAGAGCGACCCCCTGGGGGTCTAGCCTAGTTTGGTGTACCCTGAATCACACCTCCCTGTCCTTTCCCCAGAGAACGGGAACCGCTACGAGGGCTGCTGGGAGAGGGGCATGAAGAACGGACCGGGGCGCTTCTTCCATCTGGACCATGGACAGCTGTTTGAAGGCTTCTGGGTGGACAATATGGCCAAGTGCGGCACGATGATCGACTTTGGCCGTGACGAGGCCCCTGAGCCCACTCGGTTCCCCATTCCTGAGGTGGGCAGCCCTCCCCAGGGCCCTGTGGCCACACCCAGACAGAGACAGAGGCCAGCACCCTGAGCCATGCCCAGTCCAGACCTGCCAGGCCCAGCCCAGCCCAGACAGGGAACAGACAAGGTTTTGTTTTCAGTCAGGACATCCCTGGCAAGGGAAGTGGCTCCTGATGATGCTGGCAGCACCCCACGAGGCAGGCAGCGCCAGTCAAGGCTGGCAGCCTGGGTCCTCCATGCTCTCCAAAGCAACCCCTCGCTGTTTCCCTCCAGGTCAAAATCTTAGACCCTGATGGTGTGCTGGCAGAAGCCTTGGCCATGTTCAGGAAGACAGAGGAAGAAGGAGATTGATGCCGGGTGAGGGGTGGGCACACCTGCCATGCACTTCCGTGGCTGAGGGTGCTCCAGGGCCCGGATCAATGAACACATCTCCTGGGGTCTCCAGAGGGCTCGGGGTGGGGATGTGGGGGAGGAAGACCAGAGAGGGCAGTCTTTTGGCCTTCTATGTTCCAGGTGTGGTTGTTGGCTCTTCCTCTTCAAAACCGCTTTCGGCCAGGTGTGGCTCACGCCTGTAATCCCAACACTTTGGGAGGCCAAGGCAGGTGGATCACTTGAGGTCAGGAATTCGAGACCATCCTGGCCAACATGGTGAAACCCCGTCTCTACTGGTGGCAGGCGCCTGTAATCCCAGCTGCTTGGGAAGCTGAGGCAGGAGAATTGCTTGAACCGGGGAGGCAGAGATTGCAGTGAGCCGAGATCGTGCCATTGCACTCTAGCCTGGGCGAAAGAGTGAGAGTCCATCTCAAAAAAAAAAAAAAAAAAACCCAAAACTGATTTCACTGAAGACCAATGCATTCCAGCCCCACCCAGAACCTTCTGTTTGTACCCTGGGCCGCTTCCCTGGGCTGGGCACGGGTTGAAAGGAGGTGGTCTGCTGGCTTCTGAATGCCCTTGAGTAAGGCAGTTGGCCTCGGGCTTCCATTTCACATCTGTCCAGTGGGGCCTTGTCCAGTCCAAGCCCCTCCTGAGCACGATGTGAGGGTTTGAGGAGAGGGCATTGGTACAGTGACTTTCAGATGGCAGCTCCACCATCCCCCTCTCTCCCCTGCAGAGAACGCCAATGCTTCAGGAGAAATGCAAGTCCGTGTCACCCAGTCGCTCAGTGCAACTCTGGCTGGAGGAGTCGCAGTGGCTCCGCACGAACCTGGAACCATCAGGGGGCCCCTCGCTCCCTCCGGCACTGGGTGGCTTCTTGCCAATAGGAAGGCCGGTGCTTCTCCCCCAGGCTGGCCTTGGGACCCTCTTGCGGCCTTCGTTTTCTGATCTCATCCTGCAGTGCATAAGAATAAAGAACCAGGTGGTGTAAGCCTGGGCCTGTGGTGTGAGGATGGGGCATGCAAGGGGGCATGGGAGGGGTTTCAGGTGGGAAAAGACCTCCCCTGGCTGGGCTGCCTGGGCTTAGCTTGGGGAGGAGAAAGGGCAGGTCTTAGGCCAGGTGCAGTGGCTCATTCGTGCAATCCCAGCACTTTGGGAGGCCAAGGCAGGAGGATCACTTGAGGCCGAGAATTCAAGACCAGCCTAGGCAACATAGCAAGATCCTGAATCTACAAAAAAAAAAAAAAATTTTTTTTTTGTGATGGAATCTCGCTCCGTCATCAGGCTGGAGCGTAGTGGCATGATCTTGGCTCACAATAACATCTGCCTCCCGGGTTCAAGCGATTCTCCTGCCTCAGTCTCCCGAATAGCTAAGACTACAGGTGAATGCCACCACATCCAGCTAATTTTTGTATTTTTAGTAAAGACAGGGTTTCACCATGTTGGCCAGGATGGTCTTGATCTCTTTTTTTTTTTTTTTTTTTTTTGAGACGGAGTTTCGCTCTTGTTGCCCAGGCTGGAGTGCAATGGCACGATCTCGGCTCACCGCAACCTCCGCCTCCTGGGTTCAGGCAATTCTCCTGCCTCAGCCTCCTGAGTAGCTGGGATTACAGGCACACGCCACCATGCCCAGCTAATTTTTAGTATTTTTAGTAGAGACGGGGTTTCACCATGTTGACCAGGATGGTCTCGATCTCTTGACCTGGTGATCCCCCCGCCTCGGCCTCCCAAAGTGCTGGGATTACAGGCTTGCGGCTTGATCTCTTGACCTTATGATCCGCCTGCCTCCGCCTCCCAAATGGTGGGATTACAGGCATAAGCCACTGCACCTGGCAAACAAAATTTTTAAAAATATAAAAGAAAGGAAAAGAAAGGGCTGGGTGTGGTGGCTCATGCTTGTAATCCCAGCCCTGTGGAAGGCTGAGGCGAGCAGATCACAAGGTCAACAGATCGAGACCATCCTGTCCAACATGGTGAAACCCCATCTCTACTAAAAATACAAAAATTAGCTGGGCGTGGTGGCACATGCCACCAGCTACTTGGGAGGCTGAGGCAGGAGGATCACTTGAACCGGGTAGGCGGAGGTTGCTGTGAGCTGAGATCTTGTCACGGCACTCCAGCCTGGTGATAGAGCGATGAGACTCCGTCTAAAGAAGAAAAAAAGAAAAGAAAAAGCAAAAGAAATTGCAGGTTCCCTGTGAGATAACCCAAAGAGAACACCTGCATCCTGCCACCAAGATTTGAGATTAAAATTTCCTGACCACTTCTCAACCTAACACAGGTCTCCCAACCTTGAAATCCCATGGAAACTTTACAAAGCTATGGAAACCAAGGTCCCATGCCCAGAGATTCACATCTAATTTATCTGCAGTGAGGCCTGAGCTTTCAGAAAGTTCCCTAAGGGATTTTTTTTTTTTTTTTTTTTTTTTTTGAGACCAAGTCTGACTCTGTCGCCCAGGCTGGAGTGCAGTCGCTCAATCGTGGCTCACTGTAACCTTCACCTCCCAGGTTCAAGTGATTCTCCTGCCTCAGTCTCCTGAGTAGCTGGGATTACAGGTGTGCGCCAGCACACCTGGCTAATTTTTGTATCTTTAGTGGAGATGGGGTTTTACCAGGTTGGTCAGGTAAAACTGCCTGCCTCAGCCTTCCAAAAAGTGCTGGGATTACAGACATGAGCCACCATGTTATTTATTTATTTATTTATTTATTTATTTATTTATTTATTTAGAGATGGAGTCTTGCTGTGTCGCCCAGGCTGGAGTGCAGTGCCGTGATCTCGGCTCACTGCAACCTCCGCCTGCTGGGTTCAAGCAATTCTCCTGCCTCAGCCTCCCGAATAGCTGGGACTACAGGCACCTGCCATCACGCCGGCTAATTTTTTGTATTTTTAGTAGAGATAGGGTTTCACCGAGTTAGCCAGGATGGTCTTGATCTCCTGACCTCATGATCCGCCCGCCTTGGCCTCCCACAGTGCTGAGATTACAGGCATGAGCCACCATGCCTGGCTATTATTTATTTTTTTGAGACAGAGTCTCACTGTCACCCAGGCTAGAGTGCAGTGGCATGATCTTGGTTCACTGCAACCTCCGTCTCCTGGGTTCAAGCGATTCTACTGCCTCAGCCTCCTGAGCAGCTGGGATTACAGGCACCTACCACCATGCCTGGCTAATTTTTTGTATTTTTAGTAAAGATGGGGTTTCACCTTGTTGGCCAGGCTGGCCTCAGACTCCTGACCTCAGGTGATCCACCTACTTCCGCCTCCCAAAGTGCTGGGGTTATAGGCATCCACCACCCCCAGCCCCCAGGTGATTTTAACGTGGAGCTGGCTCTGGGAACGCCTGATTTACTGGCTGTGTGGCCTTGAGCAAGTGACCTCCGTTGCCCCATCTATAGAATGGGACTCAGGAGAGCTCACAGGAGTCTTCTGAGGCTTTGATAACAGATGTCATCATGAATATCATGTATTGGGGTTAATTGTGGATCAGATACCAGGGAAGAGCAGGGCAACATTCCTGAGAGATGAGATGTTCTCTTGCATAATGGGCAGGTGAGCTCTGGATTCATACTGCCTGGGTGTGAATCTTGGAGCTGTGTGTTCTTGGGAACGTCACCCAAACTCTGTTCTCTAGGTCTCCTCACTAGCAATATGGGGCATTAACAGTATTTGCCACCTGGGGTTACTGTGGTTAGTTACTGTGAGGGTGAGATAAGGTCGCGGTTTTAAACGGAGGGTCTGATTTTGTCCTCCCTGACCCCCACTCTTCCTTGGGGACATTCGGCAATGTCTGACATTTTTGGCGTCACAACTGGCAGGAAGAAGGCTATTGGCTTTGAGTGAGTAAAGGCCAGGGCTGCTTTTAAATGTAGTGCAATGTCACCATGCTACTGAAAAAAAAAAAAAAATGCCATTCGGCACTTGTAATGCCAGCTACTCAGGAGGCTGAGGCAGGAGAATCGCTTGAACCAGCCTCAGAGGTTGCAGTGAGCCGAGATCGTGCCACTGCACTCCAACCTGGGCAACAGAGCAAGACACCATCTCAAAAAAAAAAGTTGGAAGTTAAGAAACCCTGAAATACCATGATTCCAGCTAAGACCTCAGCAAGAAGCACACAGCACATAGTAAACCCTCAATAAACACCACTGACCTTACTGAAGTTCTCTCTGACCCCTGTGTCAAAAGTGGGGTGGCTTCACTCAGGGTGTGGTTCTCAGTCTGTATTTCTGGCACCAGAAAGCCCGATCTGGACACCCTAGGATGCTGAATCAATTGTAACTTCCAGATACTGAGCGCTCACTCTATTCCAGGCCCTGTACTCCCAGCTTCACAGCAAGCTTTCTTTCCTGGGACTCCCGGACAATAGTGAGGTGTCTTGCTATTATTAGTGCCATTTTAGAAGAGGAAACTGAGGTTCAGGGAGGATCACAAGTCATCAAGCTAGTATTGTGCTTAAACTTAGATCTAGCTGCTCTTTTTTTTTAATTAATTAATTATTTTTTTATTGTCGGGCGGTTGGTTAGCTCACCAACTGAGCTAACCAGCCGCCGAACAGATCTAGCTGCTCTTAAGGTGCAGAAGAGTGTATATAAAGGGTTACCGTTTTTGAAGAAATAGTGGGAAGAGGGTGTGCTTGTTTATGTATAAAATGTCACTAGATTTGAACACAATAAACTGGCAAAGATGGTTGTCTCTGGGGAGAGTTGGGGACTTGCGAACAGGAGCTGAAGAACAACTTCTCTCTGTTGTGTTTGGAACCAAATGAGTGTATTTTTTTTTTTTTTTTTTTTTTTTTTTTTTTTTTTTTGAGACGGAGTTTCACTCTTGGTTACCCAGGCTGGAGTGCAATGGCGCGATCTCGGCTCACCGCAACCTCCGCCTCCCGGGTTCAGGCAATTCTCCTGCCTCAGCCTCCTGAGTAGCTGGGATTACAGGCACGCGCCACGATGCCCAGCTAATTTTTTGTATTTTTAGTAGAGACGGGGTTTCACCATGTTGACCAGGATGGTCTCGATCTCTTGACCTCGTGATCCACCCGCCTCGGCCTCCCAAAATGCTGGGATTACAGGCGTGAGCCACCGCGCCCGGCCTCCAAGTGAGTGTATTATGTGTTCAAAATGTAAGCAGAACTGCAGTTGAAGACTGTGCTCCTTGCCTGAGTTGCCTGGGTGTGAGAGTACCTGGGGTGCTTGTTAGAAACAGATTCCAAAGTCACACCCAGACCTACTTGAATCAGAATCCTCCATGGGCTTCGAAACCTGCATTTGACAAGCCAGGCTGATGAGTCTTGAATCAAGTCCAGGTAAGGAAAGAGAACGCAAGTCAACAGGATCCTAAGCCAGAAATGATTCCAGCTGGATCCTGAGTCTTTGCAGAAGTAGGGAGGTGGCTCTCTTAGAGGAATACATAAAAAATGTCCAGGATGGCCGGCCGCGGTGGCTCACGCCTGTAATCCTAGCACTTTGGGAGGCCAAGGTAGGCGGATCACCTGAGATCAGGAGTTGGAAACCAGCCTGGCCTGCATGGGGAAAGCCCATCTCTACTAAAAGTACAAAAATTGGCCAGGCATGGTGACTCACGCCTGTGGTCCCAGCTACTCGGGAGTCTGAGGCAGGAGAATCACTTGAACCGGGGAGGTGGAGGTTGCAGTGAGCCAAAATCATACCACTGCACTCCAGCCTGGGTGACAGAGCGAGACTTAGTCTCAAAAAAAAGATGTTCAGGACTTCTCTGGGGAGCAGTGGGGGTTCACACAGGGGTCCCTGCCCCGTCTTACTCAGTACCCTTCAGAAGTATGGATTAGGCCTGGCACAGTGGCTCATGCCTGTAGTCCCAGCACTTTGGTAGGCCGAAGCAGGTGGGTCCCATGAGGCCAGGAGTTCAAGACTAGCCTGGCCAACATGGTAAAACCCCCATCTCTACCAAAAAATACAAAAATTAGGCAGAGGCAGGAGAATCACTTGAACCTGGGAGGCGGAGTTTGCAGTGAGCCCAGACAGCAGCATTGCACTCCAGCCTGGGTGATAAGAGTGAACCTCATAAAAAAAAATGTGTTTAAATTTTTCTTTTTTGAGGCAGGGTCTCTCTCACCCAGGCTGGAGTCCCGTAGTACAATCAAAGCTCAGTGTAGCTGCTACCTCTCAGGCTCAAGCGATCCTTCCGCCTCCACCTCCTGAGGAGCTGGGATTACAGATGCATGCCAACACTTCCAGCTAATTTTTGTATTTTTTGTAGAGACAGGGTTTCACCATGTTGCCCAAGCTGGTCTTGAACTCCTGGATTCAAGTCATCCACCTGCCTCAGCCTCCTAAAGTGCCGGGATTACAGGCATAATAAGCATAACCACTTAATATATTAGGTCTCTGAGACAGACAGAGATCTCAAACTCAAAGGCCTAATGAGGCCAAGAAATTCACATGAGTGAAGCTGGCCTGGTGCGAGACAAGAGGGAGTGGTGGGGACTGTGGAAAAAACAGGCCCTGGGAAAGAGGGTGGATGCAGTGAAGCTGCTGCTCATTGTAAGAGCACCTCTGTAAGAAGGTGGCCCCATACAGCTGGGGCTTCCAACACTTTTTTTTTTTTTTTTGAGACAGAGTATGACTCTGTCGCTGGGAGAGCAGAGTGCAATGGCGCGATCTCAGCTCACTGCAACCTCCGCCTCCTGGATTCAAGGCAGGCTTCTCCTGCCTCAGACTCACAAGTAGCTGGGATTACAGGCGCGTGCCACTATGCCTAGCTAATTTTTGTATTTTTAGTGGAGATGGGGTTTCACCATGTTGCCAAACTGGTCTCGAACTGCTGACCTCAGGTGATCCACCTGCCCCAGATTCCCATAATGCTGGGATTACAGGTGTGAGCCACCACTCCTGGCCCCCCAATATTTCAAGCAAAGCCAGAATCAGCCCAGGTAAGATATTTGTGAGGGCCTGGGCTCTGAGCCAGACTATCCAGTTTCAAATCCTGGCAATTTACTTAACTTCCACTGGCATGAATTTTATCTTCTGCAAAATGGAGGTAATAATAGTACCCACTATATAAGGGTACTGAGGGTTAAATGAGTTGATGCACAGTGCTTAGAATAGCAACTGCACTTAATGACTGATTGTGTGTGTGTGTGTGTGTGTGTGTGTGTGCGCGTGAGACAGAGTTTTGCTCTTGTCACCCAGGCTGGAGTGCAATGGTGTAATCTCAGCTCACTGCAAACTCTGCCTCCCAGGTTCAAGTGATTCTCCTGCCTTAGCCTCCCAAGTAGCTGGGATTACAGGCAAGCATCAACACACCTGGCCGATTTTATTTTAATTAATTTATTAATTTATTTTATTTTTTGAGACGCAGTCTTGCTGTGTTGCGCAGGCTGGAGTGCAGTGGCATGAGCTTGGCTCACTCCAACTGCTGCCTCCCAGGTTCAAGCGATTCTCCTGCCTCAGCCTCTCGAGTAGATGGGATTACAGGCATGTGCCATGATGCCTGGCTAATCTTTTTTTATTTTTAGTAGCTGTGGGGTTTCACTGTGTTAGCCAGGATGGTCTCAGTCTCCTGAACTTGTGATCCTCCTGCCTCAGCCTCCCAAAGTGCTGGAATTACAGGCATGAGCCACGGCGTCCAGCTGTTTTTTTTTTTTTTTTTTTTTGAGATGGAGTTTCGCTCTTGTTACCCAGGCTGGAGTGCAATGGCGCGATCTCGGCTCACTGCAACCTCCGCCTCCTGGGTTCAAGCAATTCTCCTGTCTCAGCCTCCTGAGTAGCTGGGATTACAGGCACGCGCCACCATGCCCAGCTAATTTTTTTTTGTATTTTAGTAGAGACGGGGTTTCACCATGTTGACCAGGATGGTCTCGATCTCTTGACCTCGTGATCCACCCGCCTCGGCCTCCCAAAGTGCTGGGATTACAGGCTTGAGCCACCGCACCCAGCCTGTCCAGCTGTTTTTTAAAGATGTCTTCCTCTGTCACTCAGGTTGGAGTACTGTGGCATGATCTCAGCTCACTGCAACCTCCACCTCCTGGGTTCAATGATCCTCCTGCCTCAGCTTCCTGAGTAGCTGGGATTACAGGTGTGCACCACCATGCCTGACTAATTTTTGTATTTTTAGTAGAGACAGGGTTTTGCCATGTTGACCAGGCTGGTCTTGAACTCCTGACCTCAAGTGATCTGCCCACCTCGGCCTCCCAGGTACTGAGTATTCTTATGTTGTTATTTTTGAGACAGAGTCCCATTCTGTTACTCAGGCTGGAGTGCAACGGCATGATTACTGCTGACTACAGGATTGACTTTCCAGGCTCATGCACTCCTCCCACCTCAGCTTCTCAACTAGCTAGGACCACAGGTGCACCACCATCGTGCCCAGGTAATCTTTGTGTTTTTCATAGAGATAGGGTTCCATCAAGGTACCCAGCCTGGTCTTGAACACCTGGGCAAAAGCGATCCTCCCATCTCAGCCTTCCTGTATTGCGATTACAGGTGTGAGTCACCATGCCCTGCTTATTTTATTATTTTAAATGAATTCTGATAAAAATCTCACTAGATAATATTCCTGCCAAAATGCATAATCTAATAATAAGAAAACATCTGGGCCAGGCATGGTGGCTCATGCCTATAACAAAGTGGGAGGCTCCATCTCTTGAGCCTGGAGTTTGAGAGCAGCCTGGGCAGCAATCAGTCCTTGTCTCTACAAAAGGTGAAAAAAACTCAGCCAGGGCAACATGGCAGAAACCCTGTAGAAACCCTGTCTCTACAAAACATATGAAAATTAGCTGTGCACGGTGGTGCACGCCTGTAGTCCTAGGTTTTTGGGAGGGGGTGAGAGGATTGCTTGAGCTCTGGAGGTCAAAGCTGTAGTAAGCTGTGATCATGTCATTGTACTCCAGTCTGGGTTGCAGAGTAAGACCCTGTCTCTATAATAATCATAATACTAATAATTTTTTTTTTTTTTTCGAGACGGAGTTTCGCTCTTGTTACCCAGGCTGGAGTGCAATGGCGCGATCTTGGCTCACCGCAACCTCTGCCTCCTGGGTTCAGGCAATTCTCCTGCCTCAGCCTCCTGAGTAGCTGGGATTACAGGCACGCGCCACCATGCCCAGCTAATTTTTTGTGTTTTTAGTAGAGACGGGGTTTCACCATGTTGACCAGGATGGTCTCGATCTCTTGACCTCGTGATCCGCCCGCCTCGGCCTCCCAAAGTGCTGGGATTACAGGCTTGAGCCACCGCGCCCGGCCCATAATACTAATAATTTTTTTTTTTTTTTTTTGAAACGAAGTTTCACTCTTGTTACCCAGGCTGGAGTGCAATGGCGCGATCTCGGGTCACCGCAACCTCCGCCTCCTGGGTTCAGGCAATTCTCCTGCCTCAGCCTCCTGAGTAGCTGGGATTACAGGCACGTGCCACCATGCCCAGCTGATTTTTTTTTGTATTTTTAGTAGAGACGGGGTTTCACCATGTTGACCAGGTTGGTCTCGATCTCTCGACCTTGTGATCCACCCGCCTCGGCCTCCCAAAGTGCTGGGATTACAGGCTTGAGCCACCGCGCCCGGCGCAATACTAATAATTTTTAAAAAGAGAAAGGCTAGCCTAGGCACTGTGGTTCACAAATGCAATCCCAGCACTTTGGGAGGTCAAGGTGGGAGTATCCCTTGAAGCCAGGAGTTCAAGACCAGCCTGGGCAAGACAGAGACTCCCATTTCTACAAAAAATACAAACATTATCTAGGCCAGGCGTCCCCATACTTTTTACACAGGGGGCCAGTTCACTGTCCCTCAGACTGTTGGAGGGCCGCCACATACTGTGCTCCTCTCACTGACCACCAATGAAAGAGGTGCCCCTTCCTGAAGTGCGGCGGCGGGCTGGATAAATGGCCTCAGGGGGCCGCATGCGGCCGTAGTTTGTGGACGCCTGGTCTAGGTGTAGTGACAGGTGCTTGTATTCCCAGCTACTCGGAAGGCTGAGGTGGAAGGATTGCTTGAGCGTAGGAGGTTCAGGCTGCACTCTAGCCCAGGTGACAGAGCAAGTCCCTGTCTCAAACACCAACAAATAAACAAACAAATAAAAAGGCTGAGGAATTGTGAAATTAAAGGAGACTAAGGCTGGGTGCAGTGGCTCAAGCATGTAATCCCGACACTTTGGGAAGCCGAGGCGAGTGGATCACCTGAGGTCAGGAGCTAGAGACCAGCCTGGCCAACAGGGTGAAACACCATCTCTACTAAAAATACAAAAGTTAGCCAGGTGTGGTGGCGTATGCCTGTAATCCCAGCTACTTGGAAGGATGAGGCAGGAGAATTACTTGAACCTGGGAGGTGGAGGTTGCAGTGAGCTGAGATCAGGCCCCTGCACTCCAGCCTGAGCAACAAAGCGAGACTCTCTCTCAAAAAATAATAGTAGGCCAGGTGCAGTGGCTCAAGCCTGTAATCCCAGCACTTTGGGAGGCTGAGGCGGGTGGATCACGAGGTTAAGAGATCGAAACCATCCTGGTCAACATGGTAAAACCCCATCTCTACTAAAAATACAAAAAATTGGGCCGGGCGCGGTGGCTCAAGCTTGTAATCTCAGCACTTTGGGAGGCCGAGGCGGGCGGATCACGAGTTCGAGAGATCTAGACCATCCTGGTCAACATGGTGAAACCCCATCTCTACTAAAAATACAAAAAATTAGCTGGGCATGGTGGCGCGTGCCTGTAATCCCAGCTACTCAGGAGGCTGAGGCAGGAGAATTGCCTGAGCCCAGGAGGCGGAGGTTGCGGTGAGCCGAGATTGCGCCATTGCACTCCAGCCTGGGTAACAAGAGCGAAACTCCGTCTCAAAAAAAAAAAAAAAAATTCTCAGTGCAAGAAGGGATGGACATCTATATAGAGAAAACAGGTGTGTGGATAAGCTTTATTTATTTATTGTTTTGTTTTGTTTTGTTTTTGAGATAGAGTCTTGCTCTGTTGCCCAGGCTGGAGTGCAGTAGTGCAACCTCAGCTCACTGCAACCTCCGCCTCCTAGGTTCAAGCCATTCTCCTGCCTCAGCCTCCCAAGTAACTGGGATTACAGGGGCACGCCACCACACTTGGCTTTGTATTTTTAGTAGAGACGAGGTTTCACCATGTTGGTCAGGCTGGTCTTGAACTCCTAACCTCAGGTGATCTGCCTGCCTTGGCCTCCCAAAGTGTTGGGATTACAGATGTGAGCCACTGTGCCTGGCCTATTTTATTTATTTATTTTTTTCCTTTTTTTTTTCTCAGACGGAGTTTCGCTCTTGTCACCCAGGCTGGAGTGCACTGGCGCGATCTCGGCTCACCGCAACCTCCCCCTCCTGGGTTCAGGCAATTCTCCTGCCTCAGCCTCCTGAGTAGCTGGGATTACAGGCACAAGCCATCATGCCCAGCTAATGTTTCGTATTTTTAGTAGAGACGGGGTTTCACCATGTTGACCAGGATGGTCTCGATCTCTTGACCTCATGATCCACCTGCCTCAGCCTCCCAAAGTGCTGGGATTACAGGCTTGAGCCACGGCGCCTGGCCTATTTATTTTTTTGAGGTGCAGTTTTACTCTTCTTGCCCAGGCTGGAGTGCAATGGTGTGCATCTCAGCTCACTGCAACCTCCACCTCTTTAAGAGATTCTCCTGCCTCAGCCTCCCCCTCCCAAGAAGTTGGGACTACAGGCACGCACCACCACGCCGGCTAATTTTGTATTTTTAGTAGAGACAGGGTTTCTCCATGTTGGCCAGGCTGGTCTCAAACTCCTGACCTCAGGTGATCCACCCACCTTGGCCTCCCAAAGTGCTGGGGTTACAGGCATGAGCCACCACACCCGGCCCATGGTGACTTTATGGATCACGCCACTGCACTCCAGCCTGGGCAACAAGAGCGAAACTCTGTCTCAGAAAAACAAAAACAAACAAAAAATGTGTTTTAAGTTTGCCCAGAGGCTCACATAACCAGGCTGAGGCATGATATCAGTAGCCCGGCCCAAGAAACGCTAGACACAGGAAGCAGGTGTCCTTATGAGTATATTTATGTCACACACACATGTTCACACTCAACGCTGGACGAGAGAGAGGCTGAGACGGACAGGACAGGAGGCACCCAGGTGGCACCGGCACAGGGGAGAGGGGACACAGCGAGCCTGTGGCCCCACTTTGACCCCCACCGCCTCGTAACAGGAGGTGGACCCGGAGCTGGAAGAACAGGAAGTGCTTATTCTCTTAGAGGACAGTTTCAAAAGTGCAGAAATTTCTCTTAACAAAAAGCCTCTTCCCTCCACGCTCTGCCCCCTGCTGCAGCCCAGCCCCTTGCGCAGGCTGTCCGTGAGGCTGGGGCAGGACAAGGTCATGGGGAAGGGCTAAGAGCAAAGCGCTGGAAGGGCCCTGACCGCAAGGGCCTAGGCATAGTGGCTGCCGGGCGTCAGGGGGTGGTCCCCTCTGTGATCCAGCTGGTCCTGTAAGCGGGCAAACTCCGCCAGCTCGTTGAGCTCCTGGAACTGTCGGTCCGTCTTATGGCTGACCAGTGAGCGGTAGAAGTGGACGGCAAAGACGATGAAGATCAGGCCGAAGGGCACCATGATGGTGGTGGAGGCGATGGCGGCCGCCTGGCCTGGGGTGATGCCGCTGGTGCTGACGTTGGCGGCCGCCCCACCGGCGGGGGGCTTGCTGGTGGGCCTCGGCTGGCCTGGCTGCCTCTTGAGGGGCAAGAACTTGACCCAGCAGAGCAGCACGACCTCGGCCAGGAAGAGCAGCGTGCCGATGACGGTGGAGAAGGCCCAGGCCAGCTCGATGTGGCGGTGCATGCGCTCGTGTGGCGACTCCTTGACTGAGTTGAGGTTGTGCACGTTGCTCACCGCCTCGATATTGGGCAGGATGCAGGTGCTGATCATGAGCGCAAACAGGTGCACGGCCACCAGCACCGTGGTGCAGGCGCTGAAGGCAATGAGCAGCCCTGGCGGGTAGTCGTGGTCAGCGTCCAGCTGCACCTCCACCATCGCCACCTGCGGGGTGACAGGCGGGATGAGTGCCAGTGGTCCCAGCCCACACTGCCACGCTCCAGACCCGGCTCTCCTCCCTCCAGGCTCTGGGACCCCGGCCAGTCACTTGGCCTCTCCGAGCCTGTTTTCACAGGGGATAGTAAGGCCCATGCACTTGGGGCTGAGAGCAGCAGAAAGTCCTAAAGAAAGCAGGACCCAAGGCCACCTGGATCTGATCCCAGCCCTGGCACTCACTAGCTGTGCAACCCTGGGAAACTCACTTAACCAATCTGAGCCTCAACTTTCTTATCTGTAAAATAGGACTATAATAGTAGTTCATAGGATTTTTTTTTTCAGACAGAGTTGCACTCTTTTGCCCAGTCTGGAGTGCAGCGGTGCGATCTCGGCTGATTGCAACCTCCACCTCCTGGATTCGAGTAATCCTCCTGCCTCAGTCTCCCAATACCTGGGACTAGAGGTGTGTGCTAACACACCTGGCTAATTTTTTGCATTTTTTTTTTTTTTTTGAGACGGAGTTTCGCTCTTGTTACCCAGGCTGGAGTGCAATGGCGCGATCTCGGCTCACCGCAACCTCCGCCTCCTGGGTTCAGGCAATTCTCCTGCCTCAGCCTCCTGAGTAGCTGGGATTACAGGCACACGCCACCATGCCCAGCTGATTTTTTGTATTTTTAGTAGAGACGGGGTTTCACCATGTCGACCAGGATGGTCTTGATCTCTTGACCTCGTGATCCACCCGCCTCGGCCTCCCAAAGTGCTGGGATTACAGGCTTGAGCCACCGCGCCCGGCATTTTTTTCATTTTTGGTAGAGACGAGGTTTCACCATGTTGGCCAACCGGGTCTCAAACTCTCGACTTCAGGTGATCCACCCGACTACCTAAGCCTCCCTAAGTGCTGGGATTACAGGAGTGAGCCACTGTACCCAGCCAGTTCATAGAATTATTTTAACAATTAAATGAGAGCTGGCACATGGTAACCATCTCCCAAATCACTCCTATTACCACCTGGCCAGGTACTAGAAGCCAACTGCAGGCCAGGCACAGTGGCTCACACCCATAATCTCAACACTTTGGAGGCCCAGGTGGGAGGGCTGCTTGAGACCAGGAGTTTGAGAACAGCCCGGGCAACACAGAGAAACCTGATCTCTACAAAAAAAGTATTATAATAGCTGGGGGTGGTGGTGTGTACCTGTAGTTCTAGCTACTTGGGAGTCTGGGGCGGGAGGATCCCTGGAGCCCAGGAGTTTGAGGTGGTAGTGAGCCATGACTGTACCACTGCCCTCCAGTCAGGGCACCAGAGCAAGACCCTGCCTCTCAAAATAATAAAATAAGGCGGGGTGCAGTGGCTCATGCCTATGATCCTAGCACTTTGGGAGATCGAGGCAGGTGGATCACCTAAGGTCAGGAGTTCGAGACCAGCCTGGCTAAGATGGTGAAACTCTGTCTCTACTAAAAGCAAAAAAATTAACTGGGCATGGTGGCACACACCAATAATCTCAGCTATTTAGGAGTTTGAGGCAGGAGAATTGCTTGAACTCAGGAGGTGGAGGTTGTAGTAAGCAGAGATTGTGCCATTGCACTCCAGCCTGGGCAACAGAGCAAGACTCCATCTCAAAAAAAAAAAATTAATTAAAAAAAAGTTGCCGGGCGCGGTGGCTCAAGCCTGTAATCCCAGCACTTTGGGAGGCCGAGGCGGGTGGATCACGAGGTCGAGAGTTCGAGACCATCCTGGTCAACATGGTGAAACCCCGTCTCTACTAAAAATACAAAAAATTAGCTGGGCATGGTGGCTCGTGCCTGTAATCCCAGCTACTCAGGAGGCTGAGGCAGGAGAATTGCCTGAACCCAGGAGGCGGAGGTTGCGGTGAGCCGAGATCACGCCATTGCACTCCAGCCTGGGTAACAAGAGCGAAACTCTGTCTCAAAAAAAAAAAAAAAAAAAAAAAAAGTTAAAAATTAAATTAAAAACCAACTACCATCAATGGTCAAAATGGTAAATTTTGGTATGCATATTTTATTATGGTTAAAATAAAAGCATGAAAAAAAGCAATCACCAGCTACCAGTGCTGTTGGTCCCACATCCTCACACCCAAGCAGAGGCTTCTCCTTCATGCCCTGCACTGGGGACAGGGAGAGGGGTAGTGGCTGCCCTCCCAGGGCACACCCAGGCCCTTCTGAGAACACAGTGCACGACTTGACAAGTACCGAGCAGGCTTCCCAGAAGCCATGGGCTTAGCCCTGGTGCGGCCTGGGGCCAGTGTACCCTGGGGCCATCTCCTCCCCAGCCCCAGGGCTGACACACCAGTTGCCTCCAGTTCCTGGAGACCTGTGGGCCCGAGGTCACCAGGACCATGCTTCGGGACAGACACTCGCTGCTCCTCACCTGGGCCTTGCAAATCACCCCTATGCAAAGGAGCCAGCTCATCAGATCTGGGCAGGGAGCAGCAGGCAGTGGGCATGCGACCAGGTTCAACCCATGAGGGCTGGAGGGAGGTGGGTAGGGAGACGGTAGAATTCCATCAAGGACAGTGACTCTTTATAAAGTGTTTGCTATGTATGTGGCAGGCTCGGAGTGGGAAGCCTAATGCTGAGGTTTCTCCATTAGCCACACACCAGCCTGGCCCCCAGCAGGCAGGGAATTCCTGGCCTCACCCCTTTCAACCCTAGATAGGGGTATGGGCTCCTTCCTTCCCCACCATTCTCCTTTTTTTTTATCCTTTTGCAGCCTGCCTGGCTTGAACCCTGACTCCCCTGCCCTGTATTAGGCTGTGTGACTCTGGCAAGCTCTTTCAACTTTCTGTGCTTCTGTATCCACATCTGTAAAACGGGAATAATGGTACAAGCCTCGAAGGCTTCTTGTGAGGATTAAGAGAGTTAATCCACGTAAAATAGGTAGTGTCCAGCATACAACAAACCCTCAATAAAATTGAGCTTTATTACGACTCAGTTTGGGAACGTCACTCCTAACCAAGACTCTATGACATCCTCCTGGGGCTTCTACCCTCCTGCAGAGGGGCACGTTCAGGCAGAAAGAACGGCACCAGGCCAGATCAGCAGACCCTTGTCCCAGCTCTGTAACTGCCTGCCGGGTAACTTTGACCAAGACCCTCCTCTCCAACCCATAAAAGGCGGGGACGCAGTGAGATGAAGGTCACAACCTAGATCTGACTTGGGGTCGGATACCTTTTGAGAATCTGAAGATGGTGAACACTCTCCTTAAAACAGCCAAGTATCATTTATTCATAGGACTTTTCTGACAATTTAAACGGGATCTGCAGGCTTTTGCCTAAGAATGCCCACAATGGATGACGGTATGTACTTTTCAGCCTAGGCGTTTACAAAACATTTCAAGCTCATATAAATTTGGGGCAGCGCCATCAGAATTTCTACCGTGTTTAAGATCTTTGGTGGCCTAAAGCCAGCCCTGAGAATTCTGAGTCCATGCGGGTGAGGGTGTCACAGCACATGTGGGTGCTGGACACAAGACGTGGAGCAGGCCGCCAGGGCATGGCAGCTGGAGGGCCACATCCTGCAGCTCACTGCTCTCTGTCCCCAGGCCTGCCCACACCTCGAAGAGGGGAGCCCCCTCCAGCAGCCAGTGTCTCCTGCCACCTCCCCACCCCTAGCACTTCCTCTTCCTGCTCTGGCCTGCCGCCCCGGAACCTGAAACCCGAGACAGGACAAGCAGCGGTGGCGGTGGCGGTGGTTGAGCTGCCCCAGGTCCACTGCACTGATCCACTCACTGGAAATGTCTGGAGCCTTTGGAGGCACAGACCCTGAGCTGGCCGCTGCGGGTGTGCCTATGGGGCCTGTACACAGGTCTACAGTCCCACTCTGCTCCCTAGTTCGTGCCTCACCTGCGCCCCAGCAACCCCAAGGAAGTGTCTCTCTCCCACTGTGCAGCCGTCAGGACTGCAGAGCACACCACACAGCTGGCTGCAAACTGGCTCCTCCAGTTACAAAGCTGGTGACCTTGGAAAAGGATCTCTACCTCTCTGTGCCACAGTTTCCATGTCTATACAGGCTGGGCACAGTGGCTCACGCCTATAATCCCAGCACTCTGGGAGGCTGAGGCAGGTGGATCACTTGAGGTCAGGAGTTTGAAACCAGCCTGGCCAACAATGGTTAAACCCCGCCTCTACCAAAAATACAAAAAAATTAGCCGAGTGTGGTGGCACGCACCTGTAATCTCAGCTACTCAGAAGGCTGAGGCATGAGAATTGCTTGAGTACGGGAGGCGGAGGTTGCAGTGAGCTGAGATCGTACCACTGCACTCCAGCCTGGATGACAGAGTGAGACCCTGTCTCAAAAAAAAAAAAAATTAGCTGGATGTGGTGGTGGGCGCCTGTAATCCCAGCTACTTGGGAGGCTGAGACAGGAGAATCGCTTGAACCTGGGAGGCAGAGGTTGCAGTGAGCCAAGATAGCACCACTGTACTCCAGTCTGGGAGACAGAGACTCTTTTTTTTTTTTTTTGAGATGGAGTTTCGCTCCTTACCCAGGCTGGAGTGCAATGGCGCAATCTCGGCTCACCGCAACCTCCGCCTCCTGGGTTCAGGCAATTCTCCTGCCTCAGCCTCCTGAGTAGCTGGAATTACAGACACGTGCCACCATGCCCAGCTAATTTTTTGTATTTTTAGTAGAGACGGGGTTTCACTATGTTGACCAGGATGGTCTCGATCTCTTGACCTCATGATCCGCCCGCCTCGGCCTCCCAAAGTGCTGGGATTACAGGCTTGAGCCACCGCGCCCGGCAACTCTTTTTTTTTTTTTTTTTTTTTTTTTAAAAAAAAAAAAAGAGGATCCCAGCTGGGCATGGTGACTCACGCCTGTAATTCTAGCACTTTGGGAGGCTGAGGTGAGTGGATTACCTGAGGTCAGGAGTTCAAGACCAGCCTGGTCATCATGGTGAAACCCCATCTTATTATTTTTTTTTTAAAAAAAAGAGGATCCCATGAGTTACTAATACCATTATTTTTCTTCCACAAATGAGAAAACTGAGGCTCAGAAAGGTGAGGTCAGCTGTGCAAATGGTTACTTGGCTGCTCCATTTGAAACCAAGTCCAACTTGGCTCCACAGCCAGGGTATGACGGGGGCAAGGGAGCACCTCCCTCACATGCTGACTGAGATTACATGTAGATGTTTAGCATAGGGCCAGCTACAGCAGCTCAATAAATCTTAGTTTAAAAAAAAAAAAAAAAAAAAACAAAAAAAAACCATAAACTAGGCACACACCTATAATCCAGCACTTTGGGGAGCTGAGGGAGAAGGATCACTTGAGGCCAGGAATTGGAGATCCCCCAGGGCAACATAGTGAAACCTCATTTCTACAAAACCAAAAAATTAGCTGGGTGTACCAGGATTTGCACCTGCGTTCAGCTTCCAAGGAAAAACATTTAAAAAGAAAAATTAGCTGGGTCTGTGGGACCTGTAGTCCTAGCTACTCGGGAGGCTGAGGTGAGGGAATCCCTTGAGCCCAGGAGATTGAGGCTGCATTGAGGCTGACTGTGCTATCGTACTCCAGCTTGGGCAACAAAGTGAGATTCTCTCACTCTCACTCTCTCTCTCTGTCACTGTCACACACACACACACACACACACACACACAAGTGCACACAGAAAAAAAAAATTAGCTGGGTATAGTGGGCATGCCTGTTGCCCCAGCTACTTTTTTTTTTTTTTTTTTTTTTTTTTTTTGGAGACGGAGTTTCGCTCTTGTTACCCAGCAGGCTGGAGTGCAATGGCGCGATCTCGGCTCACCGCAACCTCCGCCTCCTGGGTTCAGGCAATTCTCCTGCCTCAGCCTCCTGAGTAGCTGGGATTACAGGCACGCGCCACCATGCCCAGCTAATTTTTTGTATTTTGTAGAGATGGGGTTTCACCATGTTGACCAAGATGGTCTCGATCTCTTGACCTTGTGATCCACCCGCCTCGGCTTCCCAAAGTGCTGGGATTACAGGCTTGAGCCACCGCACCCGGCCCTTTTTTTTTTTTTATTTTTGAGACAGAGCTCCACTCTGTCACCCAGGCTGGGTTGCAGTAGAGCTCACTGCAACCTCCGCCTCCTGGGTTCAAGCGATTCTCCTACTGTAGCCTGCTGAGCAGCTGGGACTATAGGCGCCCGCCACCACACCCAGCTAATTTTTTTATTTTTATTTATTTATTTATTTTTTTGAGACGGAGTTTCGCTTGTTACCCAGGCTGGAGTGCAATGGCGCGATCTCGGCTCACCGCAACCTCCGCCTCCTGGGTTCAGGCAATTCTCCTGCCTCAGCCTCCTGAGTAGCTGGGATTATAGGCACGCACCACCATGCCCAGCTAATTTTTTTGTATTTTTAGTAGAGACGGGGTTTCACCATGTTGACCATGGTTGGTCTCGATCTCTCGACCTCGTGATCCACCCGCCTCGGCCTCCCAAAGTGCTGGGATTACAGGCTTGAGCCACCGCGCCCGGCCTAATTTTTGTATTTTTAGTAGAAATGGGGGTTTCACCATATTGGCCAGGCTGGTCTCAAACTCCCAACCTCAGATGATCTCCCTGCCTCAGCCTCCCAAAGTGCTGGGATTACAGGTGTGAGCCACCATGCCCAGCCAATCTCGGCTACTTGAGAGGCTGAGGTAGGAGGATCCCTTGAGCCCAGGAGTTTGAGGCTGTAGTAAGCTCTGACTGCACCACTGCACTTCAGTGTGGGCAACAGAGTAAGACTCTCTATCTCTTTAAAAAAAAAGGGGGGGGGTGGTGAAGAAAAGAAAAGACAAAAAGAAAAACAGAGCTTGAAGTGGAAGAGAAATCGTAGCTGGATACCCTTGGCTCAGGCTAGAGACAAGGACCCCACATGCCCACCTTCCAACCCTGACTCTGGGCCTCGCCTGCTGTACAGAGGCAGCCCCAGCTCCAAACCCCAGCCACAAAGAGGATGTGTACCCCAAGCCACACCTGGCCTGCTGGCCACCTCCACAGGACAGAGACCACCACATTCCACACCACTTGTCACCCCGCAGGCTCCAGGGCCAGAAAGCAGTGCAGCTGTTGGGACACACACGACCAGGAGACACCAACACTTGCCAGCCCGCCCTGAGGTTTTCTGGGCTGGGGAGAGGGGAGAGGCTGGGCGTTCCAAGGAAGAGGAAGGGGCCTGCTGTCCTGCTCCGGAAGAAACCCCATCACCCTCACCGGACCCTCCGATTCCTGGAACTCCGGCCACATAGGCAGGCTGTATGTGCCCACACTTGGGACCAAGTTCAATGTCACTGGGTTCAGGGGGGTGGGTAAAAGAACGATTCAAAGTGAGAAGAAAGGGACGGTTGGCATGTGTCATGAAGCTTGATGACAATTTCACAGGAATAAAAGCCACCACTTTTTCCAGGACACTTCCTGCTCCGGAAATCTCCCCCTGCGTGAGGAGGGTGAAGGCCGGGGGCCCTGCAGACCTGGCAGCTGGCTGCCAGGGCCCCAGCTGGGCCCCGGTGAGATTGAATCAGATCAGATGGCATGCAGCTTCACAAGGTAAATATAGCCCGTCAGCCCAAAATAAACAGCCCCCGGCCAGCCGCTGGCCGTCTGAACCTGGCAAGGCGAACCCTAAAGGGATAGGAAAGGCAAGAGACCCACATCACCACCTCACACTGGTCCAGGGATCCCCCCATTGGGGGTTTGGCTAGAGATGCCAAACCTTAGCAAGGGCCAAGAAAAGGGTTATGAAACTGCGAAGGGCAGGGCCTGGCCGGCCCTGGCAGACTGTACCAGGCATCGGCCCACCTCACCCGAGTGCCAGTCATCTCTCCCGGCTCCTGCTGGGCTCCATGGAGACCCCGGGCACCTGGCGCCTGCAAGTCCAGATCCCTCCGAGGCAGCCCTCCCGTGCCGCGCTGACCTCAGCCCCCGCAGCCTTCCTGCCCGCGCCTACTTCTTTTCTCGTCCCTCCTTTTAGGAGGGTGGATGGCTGCCGCCTGGAACATGAGGCCACTTAGCTGCAATCATGCAGGGTCACCCGGAGCTGTCTGAGCCTGCCCGCCCCACCTCAACTGCAAACCGTATCTTAAGAGGGGATTGAGGCTCAGTGTGCAGTGGTTTACAAAGTCGTGACCATGACAGTCCAGGGCTCCAAATATTTCCGTAAATAGACACGCACGCGTTTATAACAGAAACAAAAGTTTCACCAAGCAACATTTAGCCTTAAAGCATGCCAATAAGGCCTATTCTTGCAAGATGGAATGCATGCTGCTACTTTGTTTCACTTCATCCTTACCGCTTTCTAAAAAGGACCAGTAGCTTGGTACCAAAGTTATCAAAAGAAAGAAATAACAAAGGTCCTTGTTGCAACTTACTAAATTTGTCACAAGCCATGAATAGGTTGAACTTGCACACAAGGTAGGGGAACACAGGCCCAGACTTTCTCTTCAACTGGCTAATTGGTTTTTTTGAGACGGAGTCTTGCTCTGTTGCCCGGGCTGGAATGCAACAGCACAATCTCGGCTCACTGCAACCCCCACCTCCTGGATTCAAGAAATTCTGCCTCAGCCTCCCAAGAAGCTGGGATTACAGGTGTCTGCCACCATGCCTGGTTAATTTTGTTATTTTTAGTAGAGATGGGGTTTCTTCATGTTCAGGCTGGTCTCAAACCCTCGACCTCAGGTGATCCACCACCTCCGCCTCCCAAAGTGCTGAGATTAAAGGTGAGTCACTGTGCCTGGCCTCAACTGAGTAATTCTTTTTTGGGGCAGGGTTTCACTCTGTTGCCCAGGCGAGGGTGCAGTTGGGTGATCACAGCTCACTGCAGCCTCAACCTCTCAGGTTCAGTGATCCTCCCATCTCAGCCTCCCAAATAGCTGGGACTACAGGCATGCACCACCATGCCTGGCAAATTTTTATTTTGTTTAATTCTGAGACGGAGTTTCACTCTGGTTGCCCAGGCTGGAGTGAAATGGTGCTATATCAGCTCACTGCAACCTCCAATCTCCTGGGTTCAAGTGATTCTCCTGCCTCAGCCTCCCAAGTAGCTGGGATTACAGGCGCATGCCTCCACACTTGGCTAATTTTTTCTATTTTTAGTAGAGACGGAGTTCATTCACCATTTTGGCCAGGCTGGTTTTGAACTCCTGACCTCAGGTGATCCACTGGCCTCGGCTTCCTAAAGTGCAGGTATTACAGACACAAGCCATTGCACCTGGCCAATTTTTAAATTTTTTCTTTTTTTTGAGACGGAGTTTCACTCTTGTTACCCAGGCTGGAGTGCAATGGCGCGATCTCGGCTCACCGCAACCTCCTCCTCCTGGGTTCAGGCAATTCTCCTGCCTCAGCCTCCTGAGTAGCTGGGATTACAGGCACGCGCCCCCATGCCCAGCTAACTTTTTGTATTTTTACTAGAGACGGGGTTTCACCATGTTGACCAGGATGGTCTCGATCTCTCGACCTCGTGATCCACCCGCCTCGGCCTCCCAGAGTGCTGGGATTACAGGCTTGAGCCACCGCGCCCAGCCAAATATTTATTTTTTAAATAAAGATTTTATTTTAAAATAAATAAAATCTTATTTTTAAATTTTATCTTCATGTCACTGCTGTTCCCTGGGCTTCCAGGTGAGCTCCGGGGTCATTCGCTCATTCATCTAGAGAATAGTTACTGAGAACTTACTATGTGCCTAGAAGACCTTGTGGCCCTGCTGGAGACAAAGCAGGGAATAAGACAGCAAGATCCCTAGCCCAGAAAGGGGAGATGGAGGGAGCCTGATGGGTGCTAAACGCTTAAGCAAGTAATTTATTTTTATTTTTATTTATTTGAGACAGATTCTCACTGTCATACAGGCTGGAGTGCAATGGTGCAATCTTGGCTCTCTGCAACCTTCATCTCCAGGGTTCAAGCAATTCTCCTGTCTTAGCCTCCCAAGTAGCTGGGATTACAGGTGCATGCCACCACACCTGGTTAATTTTTGTAGTTTTAGTAGAGATGCAGTTTCACCATGTTGGCCAGGCTGGTCTCAAACTCCTGGCCTCAAGTGATCCATCTGCCTTGGCCTCCTAAAGATCTGAGATTACAGCTGTGAGCCACCCTGCCTGGGTGCAAATAAATATTTTTAGTTATAAATGCCTTCAATCAATGCTTTCCCACCACTCCCACTTACCAAATGCATTCTCAAGGCAGAATCATATGTATCTTGCTTCCTCCACTCTACTATTTCTCCGTTCTTCCGGCATCTAGTGCTGGGCCTCCATAAAAGGTGGCTGCAGCAGTTTAGAAAGGTAAGGCCTGGCCTAGGGTGTTTCAGCCCAGGGGGTCCAAAGTGTCCAGCAGATAATCGTAGGTGATTCCTTGGGGCTTGGAAGATCATATTAGAACTTCGTATGATATTCATTGATTTATCTTATCCTTTCAACTGTTCTATGTTTTATTTTTATGTATGTTTATAACATGATTTATTAGAATGCACATATCATTTATAGGCATACAAATACTGAGGCTATTGCTAATTTTTGTTTTTAAGGACTGGGAGTCGTGCTTTGTTGCCCAGGCTGGAGTGCAGTGGTGCAATCATAGCTGACTATAGCCTTGAACTCCTAGGTTCAAGTGATCCTTCTGCCTCGGCCTACTAAGTAGCTGGGACTAGAGCCCTGGACCACTATGCTGGCTATATGGTCCTGGGAGGTGGAGTCTGCAGTCAGCCAAGATTGCACCATTGCACTCCAACCTGGGTGACAGAGTGACTCTGTCTCAATAAAAAAATAATAAATAAAAAAAATCGGCCGGGCACGGTGGCTCAAGCCTGTAATCCCAGCACTTTGGGAGGCCGAGGGGGGTGGATCACGAGGTCGAGAGATCGAGACCATCCTGGTCAACATGGTGAAACCCTGTCTCTACTAAAAATACAAAAAATTAGCTGGGCATGGTGGCACGTGCCTGTAATCCCAGCTACTCAGGAGGCTGAGGCAGGAGAATTGCCTGAACCCAGGAGGCAGAGGTTGCGGTGAGCCGAGATCGCGCCATTGCACTCCAGCCTGGGTAACAAGAGTGAAACTCCGTCTCAAAAATAAATAAATAAATAAATAAAATAAAAAATAAAAAATAAAAAAAAGATGAGCACATTGGCTCACATCTGTAATCCCAACACTTTGGGAGGTCACTATGTTGCCCAGGCTGGTCTTCAACTCCTGGGCTCAAGTTATCCTCCTATCTGGGCCTCCCAAAATTCTGGGATTACTTATAGACATGAGCCACCATGCCCTGCCTGATCCTGACTCATTTTTAAAAAAAGTTTGGGCCGGGCATGGTGGCTCACGCCTGTAAGCAACACACTTTGGGAGGCTGAGGCGGACAGACAACCTGAGGTCAAGAGTTCAAGACCAGCCTGACCAACATGGAGAAACTCTTTTTCTACTAAAAATACAAAATTAGCTGGGCACGGTGGTGCATGCCTGTAATCCCAGCTACTCAGGAGGCTGAGACAGGAGAATTGTTTGAACCCAGGAGGTGGAGGTTATGGTGAACTGAGATGGCGACTCCAGCCTGGGCAACAAGAGCAAAACTCTGTCTCAAAAAAAAGTTTGGCTTAGATCAAGGGTCACCAAATTAAGAGTCTGTAGTTTTTGTAAATAAAGTTTTATTGGCACACAGCCATGCCCCCTCACTCACCTATTATCTGTGCTGCTTTCCAGCTACAAAGGCAGAGTTGAGCAGTTACCACTGAGACCCCATGGCTCCTTTATACAAAAAGCCAGCTGACCCCTGGATGACATCAAAGATCCCCAAGGAAGGCTATCAAATAACAGTTCCACAAGATTCTCCTCTGAAGAAAAATCTGTGGTCTTAGCAGTCTGAGATGTTCCTTCCCGGAAACATATTAAAGAACTCTTAGACACATCATCAGAGAGAAATCTGCTGTCTATGCTGATTTTTATTTATTGATTTATTTGTTTTTGAGATAGGGTCTCACTCTGTCACCTAGACTGGAGTGAAGTGGCACTATTACAGCTCACTGCAGCCTCGACCTTCTGGGCTCAAGTGATCCTCCTGCCTCAGCCTCCCAAGTACTTGGGACCACAGGCATCTGCCACCACGCCTGGCTATTTATTATTATTATTATTATTCTTTGTAGAGATGGGGTCTCACTATGCTGCCCGGGCTGGTCTCCAACTCCTAGGCTCCAGCTGTCCTCCTACCTCAGCCTCTCAAACTGCTGGGATTACAGGCGTGAGTCACTGCACCTGGTCTGCTGTCTATGTTTAAACTTTATATTCTTTATATTCAGTTTTATTTCTCAACAGGAACTTTCCCCTTCACCCTCAGCCCACAGATTACCATAGGGCTGTCTTAGAAGCCTGCTCAGAGTTATCCTTCATCAGGGACCCAGCAACCAGTAGGGTTCAACATTGCTCTTGGTCAGAATTCCCAAAATATGCCACAGGCACTTGTGAAATTTTACAAAGGAAGCACCCTCCCCTTGAGGACACAGCAAAATCCCATTTCTCCATAGCCTGGTGTACAAATCCAGCACGCAGAATCTTGCGTCTGGAAGATTTCAGAAGCCCAGCATACAACCTGCATGGGTGGGGGAAATGAGAGGGTGGTAGAGTGGAAATGGCTCCCAGCCAGCCAGACAAGAGCATGAATTCTACTAGCTGGGAAACCTTAACCTCTAGAATCTAGAAGCCTTAGTTTTCCTGTTTACAGCACATACTTTTTTTTTTTTTTGAGACGGAGTTTCACTCTTGTTACCCAGGCTGGAGTGCAATGGCGCGATCTCGGCTCACTGCAACCTCCGCCTCCTGGGTTCAAGCAATTCTCCTGCCTCAGCCTCCTGAGTAGCTGGGATTACAGGCACGCGCCACCACGCCCAGCTAATTTTTTATATTTTTAGTAGAGACGGGGTTTCACCTTGTTGACCAGGATGGTCTCGATCTCTCGACCTCGTGATCCACCCCCCTCGGCCTCCCAAAGTGCTGGGATTACAGGCTTGAGCCACCGCGCCCGGCTACAGCACATACTTTTAAGAGCTACGGTGAGGGTTAAGAAAGAATGAAAGAAAAGTATTCAAGCTCATGCCTGGCACAACTGGCTTTCCATAAACAGTAACCACCACGACTACCACCATCATAGATTCATCATGTAACTCCTGTCTAGAACCTTCAATGGCTCCCTGTTGCCTATCCATGAGTTCAGAGTTCCCAAACAGCCAGTCAAGACCCTCTATCATCTTGCCTGGCTAGATTCACATTCTCTACTACTTCCTATACACCGTCAACCCCAAACACAGCCCCTGTACCTTTCCCCTAGGCACTGTAATTTCTTATTTTTAACTGTTCCTGCCATTTCCTTTGACTTGATGGCTCTTTCTTAAGTCCTAACTCCACCACCCTCAAGGTTCGGGAAGAGCCGGATTCTTCTGACTCAGTTAACCCTTAGCAGCCCTAACACCATGAGAAAAAGGGTGAGCAAGTTTCTGGGATACTCGGGTCAGGTACTTTGCAAATATTACCTCAATGAATCCTCATACCAACGAGGTTGGTACTGTTACTCCATTTTATTTTTTAAATTTTTTTTTTTTTTTTTTTTTTTTGAGACGGAGTTTCACTTTGTTGCCCAAGCTGGAGTGCAGTGGCATGATCTTGGCTACTGCAACCTTCACCTCCCTGGTTCAAGCAATTCCCCTGCCTCAGCCTCCCGAGCAGCCAAGATCATAGGCACACACCACCATGCCTGGCTACTTCATTTTTAAGATGAGAAAACTGAGGCCCAGAAGGGTTAAATGACTTGTTTTAAGGTCTTGCCTTTATAAGAGACAGAGCTTAGATTTGTTTTTTAATAAAGAGACGGGTCTCGCTATGCTGCCCAGGCTGGAGTGCAGTGGCTATTCACAGGCACGATCCCAATCCTGATCAGCACCAGAGTTTGACCAGCTCCATTTCCGACCTGGGCTGGTTCACCCCTCCTTAGGCAACCTGGTGATCCCCCCCTCTCAGGTGTTCACCATATTGATGCCAAACTTAGTGTGGACACCCGATCGGCATAGCGCACTACAGCCCAGAACTCTTGGGCTCAGGTGATCCTCCCACCTCAGCCTTCCGAGTAGCTAGGACTACAGGCTCATGCCACCGTGCCCGGCTAGAGCTGGGATTTGAACCAAGCTGTCTTGCTCAAGTGTCTGTTCTGATCTTGTTCTGCTTTAGCCTCTCCGCTGTTCCCCTCCACCGTGATGCTTCCTCTCCCACAGCAACGGCACTACACCACAGCCACAGGGCTCTGCAGCTTCCCGGCCAAGTGACCCTGGGCAAATCTTTCCTCTTGATGACCACCTGTACCCACTGTAAGGTTAGCCAAGAAAAAGGAGAATAGACCCAAAGTCAGACAAACAAGTTTTTTTTTTTTCTTTGAGATGGAGTCTCGCTCTTGTTGCCCAGGTTGGAGGGCAAAGATGTGACCCTGGCTCACCGCAACCTCTGCCTCCTGGGTTCAAGCAATTCTCCTGCCTCCTGAGTAGCTGGGAATACAGGTATGTGCTACCAAGCTCGGCTGATTTTTGTATTTTCAGTAGAGACGGGGTTGCTCCATGTTGGTCAGGCTGGTCTTGAACTCCCAACCTCAGGTGATCCACCTGCCTCAGCCTCCCAAAGTGCTGGGATTACGACATGAGCCACTGCACCAGCCGCAAGCAAGTTTTATTAACCGTAACAATCAAGGAGGCAGTCCCGAGCTTACGAAATGAGGGGTTTATATGGGGTGAGAGGGGCATAAAGGAGTTTCAGGACTGAGATAATCTATCAGCTTGTAACAGGCACAGAGATAGTTTGTTAACTTGTGACAGACGTACACTACATCATCCAGTGACTTTTGTGGAGGCAGTTCTAAAAACACCAGGATTTTACAGGTATGTGTAAAACAGGAATTTACAAGTATGGAAACAAACATTTGCTTTCCCTGTCCTTCCCAAGCTGCCCAGATGGTTGTAATCAGGCTTTGCTTAATTGCAGCACCTGAATAGGAGTTCAGGAATGCAGCTGCAGAGCAGAGTCAGGGGGCAGGGTCAGCTTGCGTGGAGGGGGTTTTCTGAGGCAGCTTGTCCCTAACATCCACCTGGTTGTAGGAAGATCACACAAGATGCTACATGGGACACTGTCTAGCCTATTGCAAGAGCCTAATCAACAACAGCAATAATAATTACTATCAGTGATCAGTACTAGGAACAGGGAGAGCAATTTCTTGCTCATTTCCATGGTTCCTGAACTCTGAACATGTCACAGAGGCTGAGTGTCTTATGATTTGAGTCCTTTCTTCCAACTCATTTTCACAGAAACCACAGGCAACTTCTGAACCAGCTGCAGAACCTGGGAACAGAAGGGTGCTGGCGGGCAGAGAACTGAGGAGGCAGATAATCCAAAAATAATTGATCCCAGGTCGTGGAAAGCATTTTGTTTACGGCAGCAGACTGACCTTCCCAATTATCTTCTGCTTAGGCTAATGTTACAGCCTACCTTCCCCAGAAGACGAGATCACCACATGTACTTGCTGCCAGTCCTGCAGGGGATGGGGTCAGGCTGAGGCTGGCTGCCTCTCGATGAAGTATAAACTGAGGCACAGAGGGCCTGAATCAAAGCCCACAAGAGTACACTCGGCTCAAGGAGCTGGACAGGATGCTATATCCAAGGCCCCTTGCTTTGTCTCTCTCATTAGAGTTTGGAGGATGGTGCCTGCTGTTCCTAGAAACTCCGTCTGCAGCAAGAAATTTGTCTGCAGATCAGAGAGGATCCAGGCAAGGGCGCAACATCAGACCCTGAAAATTCCTCAATGTTTTATGGGCCCAGTCTGACCTCATAATGAATCTTCAAGCGAGTCCATGGGACAACGGGAGATCTGCCATCTCCATATGCATAAGAAAACTGGCATCATAAACAAACAAAAGAAAACTGGCATCAAAGGGGGAAAGCCACTTGCCTGAGGTCCCCCACTGCCCCACCCATCCCCAACACTTCATGGCCACCTGGCCAGGCCCTTCTACCCATGAAGTGGGAAATCTCTCAGTTCCCTCCGTACTTTGTGGAGGACCCTATCCCCTTGGCAATCAAAGGTCAAGTCAGCTTCTCTGACTTTCCAGGTCTCTGGGAAGGAAGCCCTCTGGGGGCAGGAAGTTGGTTGTGCTGACTCATAGGCCAAGGGAGAGTAATCCAGGAACTTGTCACTCTGTTACCATGGCATTGGGGCAGCGGGCACCCCCCACCTTTCTGAAGCTCACTTACAGGCTAGGCGTCTAAGGTGGGGTGGGATATGGCAGGACCCTCATCCTGCACCCAATCCCATCTCTCCTACAGATTTCCAGCTTCTGGGTACATCCAGTTACCCTCTTATAACTGCAGAATGGAGAGTCACTGGGTTCCATCCTTCCCTGCCTGCAGAACTTTGGGCATTCCATCAGCAGAGCCGGGAAGCCTTCTCCACCCAGGCAGGGGAAAATAAAAAGTCCCCAAGAGACAGACCGGGTAGGCCAAGGCCCACCCCATGCCATTGGCTGCCCCAGTCTCCTGACTTCCCCACACTGTTTTTAGCAAGAGGAAGGAGGTTGCACTGACCATGAGGCCTGTCTTCAGAGGGAGGGAGGACTTGAGAAGGCAGGAAGGTGTCATTCATCTGGTTCTCACCCCTCAGGAGTGACAGGGGGCCTGGGGCAGTTATAAACTCATGACAAGAAAAGGGGGAACCATTATCTTAAACCTGCAGCACTGCAGGGAAAGGCTGACAACTGGTAGCTCCCTCCCTGTGCAATTATAAAAGTTTCTTTGGCTTAAAAGAAACTCTTTTGTCCTGTTTCTCATTTTCTAGGCCTGTCCTAACATGTCCGTGGCTGGACATCTATCAGAGTTCCTACAGACGGCAATGGGTACAAGTGCCTGAGCAAGTTCTGAATGCCAGCAGACCCGAGTTCAAATCCTGCTCCCCAGTACTGGCTGTGCGGTCTTCGGAAAGCCCTTTGACAAAATCACCACAGAGAGTTGTTGCGGAGTAAGCCCGGGAGTTAAGGCACCTAGCAGAGTGAGTGTTTAGCAAATGCCAGGTCTTTTCAGAGATTCTCCAGGCACGAGGCAGAACCTGGTCTCTTAGGATTTGAAACTAACGGCAGAATTCTGTCGTATCTAAACTAAAAACACGAGTGCTGTCCCTTTATACAAACACACTCCCTGATTTCCTCTCAGGGGCTCCCTCAATTTTATTCTCAAAATCAGAGAAACTTTTGAGTAGCAGCCTTCTTCGACAGATTCAGGAATTGAGGCCCAGAGAGGGAGAGTGAGCTGCCTGAGGTCACAAAGGCAGCTAGCAGGCAAGCAGCCAGGGCTGCTTCCCACTCCCCATCTCCCTGCCCAGCGTGCTCTGGGCCTCTAAAAAATTCAGGCTCTGCTGCAAGGCAAAGCAGGGAGAGTCCCAGACACACTCCCTTCCCAAGAAAACACGAAGGGTGCAGCCACTCCCTGCCTCAAGGCCAAGGGCTTAGCTCACTTGTGGCGGGGGCAGGAGTGCTCTGTCTACCGAAGGGGGCGGGGAGGCAGAGTCCATTCACACAGGCTGATAGCACCGAAAGTGATGATAATGTAGTTATTAGATAGTGACCTGCGCCAGAGAAATACCAAGATGCTAAGCCTGAAGGTATCCCCAGAGCCACTTCTCAGTCCCATCCACGCCCTCACCCACCCCACACCTCAGAGGCTTCACACTCCAGATCCTTGGGATGTGGGGGAAGGAAAGCATGACTAGCTCCTAGATCAAGGAGCCCATTGGGCCGGGCGCGGTGGCTCACGCCTGTAATCCCAGCACTTTGGGAGACCGAGGCCGGCAGATCACGAGGTCAAGAGTTCAAGACCAGCCTGGCCAACATGGGGAAACCCCGTCTCTACGAAGAATACAAAAATTAGCCGGGAGTGGTGGCACCTGCCTGTAATCCCAGCTACTCGGGAGGCTGAGGCAGGAAAACTGCTTGAACCTGGGCGGCAGAGGTTGTAGTGAGCCGAGATCGTGCCACCGAACTCTAGCCTGGGCGACAGTGCAAGACTCCGTCTCGGAAAAAAAGAAAGAGCCCATTCAACGGGAACACGTCCCTCCCTCCTCCCCCACACGCAGTGACTCAGTGGCAAGTTTCTGGAGAAAAAACTGAAGGTGGGGACTGGTTGTCAAACCCCCAGGCTGAGGCTCTCGGAAAATGCGGTGGAAAAGGGGTGTCAGGAAATCCCCTCTACAAGGTGATAAAAGAATACGGCCAATATCTTCCGGCCGCAGGTGTGGGGGCACAGGGCAGTCTTTCTCTTCGTCCCCACCTCCTGACACCCCCAGATGGGTTCGAGCCTTTGAGTCCTGCCTTTCCCCTCTGCATACACGTGGGGCGGGTTCTTACAGAGCTAACTTCGGGATGCATCTACGACTCTGGCTGGGGCAGGTGTAACCATGTGGAGGCACCCGAGCCCCCCAAGCCGGGACTCCGGCATGGCTGGTCAGCACCCCAGAACGGAGTCACTTGACGCCCACCTGCGCTCACAGCCAGCGCCTCTGCCCCCCGTGCAGCGCGCACCGCGGCTTCTCCCGGCTCTTCCCTTCACCCGGCCAGCCCGGCCCGCCCAGCCCGCTCCCCAGCGGGCCCCGTCGGGGCTGCGGGCGGGAGCGGCGGGGACAGCAGAGGGGGGAGGGTAGGGCGGCCAGCTCACCATGGCGAAGCCGGAGAGCAGCGCCGAGGTCCGGCTGGAGGCTTTGAGCTTGGCGCGGCTCAAGTAGAGCTTGCGCCAGGACAGCGCCTGCATGGAGTGCTCGTTGAGGCTCATCACCTCGGAGTAACTCTGGCCGATCCAGTCCGGGTAGGTGAGGGCGGGCGGCGGCGGCGGCGGCGGCGGCGGGGCCCCCGGGGGCTCCCCGTCCCCGCTGCGGCGGCGGCTCCGGCGGCTGCCGCTTGTGGTGCTGCCGCCGCTCGGGGGAAGCTCGGGGCTGCTGCGGCTCGGGGGCGGGGCGGGCTCCGGATGCATGGAGCACGCCGCCGAGGCGCGGGCCGGCCCGGGCGCCGCCTGCCCCCCACGCGGGCCTGGCCTCACCCGGCCGGCCGCACAGGACGAGGAGGACGAGGTCGAGAGAGTGCCCGCTGCCCCAGCTCGCAGGCCCGCGGCGCCGCTGGCAAGAGCCCCCCGGCGGCAGCGACCCGAGCCTGCGCGCGGGCGGCGTCCCGGATCCCCGGGGCAGGGACCCCGGCGCGCGCCACGATTGGCCGCCGCCCCAGACTGTTTTGCATGCTCCCCGCCCATCTGGGCCCCGCCCACGGAGAGGTGGGCGGGATTGTGGGCGTCACGTGACCGGCCCCGCCTACGGCACCGCCCAGGGTCCCGGGCGCGCCGCCGCCCCCGCCGCTTCCTGGAAGCGCCCGGCTGCCCCGGGACTCGCAGTGCTCGCGCTCCGGCTCCTGGCGCCGCCCCTCACCGCAGCTGCTCCCGTGGCCCTGCTCCCGGAGCGCGGACTCCTGGGTCGGGCCACCTGAGGTCACCTCTGGGCGCCTCCTGAGGCCCGTGTCCCCATTGGAACAAGTTGGCTCAAGGTCTGTAGGAAAAAGAGCGGGCCGAGGTCTAGAGTTTGGCGCTCACTGAGTGCCAACGCTGCTGGTCTAGGTGCTGAGGCTGGGTAGGGTGGTGAACGAGATAGACAAAATCCCGTGCCCTCTTGGAGCCTGCGTTCTGGTTGGGAAGACACACAAACACCAATGAGCCCATTTCATGATAGTTTAGAAAGTGAAAGTGTAGAAAAAATAAAGCGGCTGGGCAAGGTGGTTCACGCCTGTAATCCCAGCACTTTGGGAGGCCGAGGAGGGTGGATCACCTGAGATCAGGAGTTCAAGATAAGCCTGGCCAACATCGTGAAACCCCCTCTCTACTAAAAATACAAAAATTAGCTGGGCGTGGTGGCGGCGCCTGTAATCCAGCTGCTCGGGAGGCTGAGGCGGGAGAATCATGGCTTGGACCTGGGAGGCGGAGGTTGCAGTGAGCGGAGGTCGGGCCATTACACTCCAGCCTTGCAGCCTGGGTGAAGCGAGTGAAATTCCGTCTCAAAAATAGATAAATAAATAAGTAAGTAAGTAAAGCAGACTAAAGGAAGTAAATAATGCGGGAGCTGCCATTTTAATTTTAAAATACGCCGGGCGCGGTGGCTCAAGCCTGTAATCCCAGCACTTTGGGAGGCCGAGGCGGGTGGAACACGAGGTCAAGACATCGAGACCATCCTGGTCAACATGGTGAAACCCCGTCTCTACTAAAAGTGCAAAAAATTAGCTGGGCATGGTGGCACGTGCCTGTAATCCCAGCTACTCAGGAGGCTGAGGCAGGAGAATTGCCTGAGCCCAGGAGGCGGAGGTTGCGGTGAGCCGAGATCGCGCCATTGCACCACTCCAGCCTGGGTAACAAGGGCGAAACTCCGTCTCAAAAAAAAAAAAAAAAAAAAAAAAAAAAAAAAAAAAAATTAAAATACACAGATTCAGGGCAGGGAGCTTTTTCTTTCTTTCTTTCTTTCTTTTTTTTTTTTTTAGGGTAGGGATTTTTGGTCTCTTGACCACTTTGTTCACCTGTGTTCACCAGCATCTGATATGTACTGGGGTGACCAGTTGCTGATATTTTTTGAACCAGTGAATCCTCAAACCCATTCAGCAGGTGTCTTCTGAGCAACTATTAAGTGCTGTGTTGAGGGATTCCAGGAAAATGATAACCTTCATGGAATCTTATATATCAGTGGGGGGTGGAGAGGGACAGGAAATAAAGGTCAAACGTTTCTTTTTTTTTTTTTTTGAGACGAAGTTTTGCTCTTGTTACCCAGGCTGGAGTGCAATGGCGCGATCTCGGCTCACCGCAACCTTCGCCTCCTGGGTTCAGGCAATTCTCCTGCCTCAGCCTCCTGAGCAGCTGGGATTACAGGCACACGCCACCATGCCCAGCTAATTTTTTGTATTTTCAGTAGAGACGGGGTTTCACCATGTTGACCAGGATGGTCTCTATCTTGACCTCTTGATCCACCTGCCTCAGCCTCCCAAAGTGCTGGGATTACAGGCGTGAGCCACCGCGCCCGGCTACGGTCAAACCTTTCTGACATAGCTCACATTTTAGCTGAGACCAGAGCCGGCCATGCAAACAGACAGGATTTAGCCTTCCAGGGTGGCGAGAGAACTGCTCATGCCAAGACTCTGAAGCAGGGATATTTGGCTGTTGGAGCATCGGAAGGACAATTTTGGGGAGCAGAGGTGAGGTAGGGGTATGTGCAGGGACTGTGCTAGGGAATATCTCCTAGGAGGGCAGCTCCAGGACAGGGACCTTTACTGTCAGCTTCATAGCTCCATCCTCAGCATCTAGAATATTCCTCGGCACACAATCGGTGCTCTAATTTTTTGTTAAGTGAATAAATATGGGAGAGACAGCAGTGAGTGACAAGCATGTGACATTGCAGGTCAGCGAGGTGAAACAATTCTTCCCACCACTAGGGGGCGCGCCCTCACCCAACCGTTAGAGGATGAAAACTTCCACCCCAAAAAAGCCTCTGGCTCCCCCAGAGGACTTTATTGGCATTTTCGAAATGAAGATGGGGGCGAGGCGCGGTGGTTCACGCCTGTAATCTCAGCCCTTTGGGAGGCTGAGGCGTGCGGATCACAAGGTCAGGAGTTCGAGACCAGCCTGGCCAACATGGTGAAACCCCTGTCTCTACTAGAAAAAATACAAAAATTAGCCAGGCGTGGGGTGGCGCGCGCCTGTAAAGCTACTTGGGAGGCTGAAGCAGGATTATTGCTTGAACCTGGGAGGCAGAGGTTGCAGTTAGCCAAGATCATGCCACTGCACTCCAGCCAAGACTCTATCTCAAAAAAAGAGAGGAAAAAAAGGATGCAACAACAATGAAGATGGGGAACTTGGAATTTGAAATCCCACTCTGCTGGCCTTGTTTCTCGGCTGGCTTTTGTACTTTTTTTTTTTTTTTTTTTTTTTTTTTTTTTTGAGACGGAGTTTCACTCTTGTTACCCAGGCTGGAGTGCAATGGCGCGATCTCGGCTCACCGCAACCTCCGCCTCCTGGGTTCAGGCAATTCTCCTGCCTCAGCCTCCTGAGTAGCTCGGATTACAGGCACGTGCCACTATGCCCAGCTAATTTTTTGTATTTTTAGTAGAGACGGGGTTTCACCATGTTGACCAGGATGGTCTCGATCTCTCGACCTCGTGATCCACCCGCCTCGGCCTCCCAAAGTGCTGGGATTACAGGCTTGAGCCACCGCGCCCGGCGCTTTTGTACTTCTTATCCCTTTTGCTCAGCATTTGTGTCTCAGTTCAAATAACGCCTCCAGAGAGACCTTCCCTCTCTACTGAAGTAGCCCCAGCGTCGCAATCTGTCACCTCAACTTGATTTCTTCCCTTTATAACTGATCACTACAGCATCTGAAATCATCTGTTTGTTTAAGCATTAAAAACAAAAATGTGGCTGGGTGTGGAGGCTCACACCTGTCACCACAGCACTTTGGGAGGCCAAGGCAGGTTGGTCACCCAAGGTCAGGAGATCTAGACCAGCCTGGCCAACTTGGTGAAACCCCTATCTCTACTAAAAATACAAAAAAAAAAAAAAAAAAAAAAAAAAAAAAATTAGCCAGGCATGGTGGACTATGTCTGTAATCCCAGCAACTAGGGAGGCTGAGGCAGGAGAAACGCTTGAACCCAGGAGATAAAGGTTGCAATGAGTGGAGATCAAACCGCTGGACTGCAGCCTGGGTGACAGAGGGAGACTCTGTCTCAAATGAATGAATAAATAAATAAATAGTGACAGCATATCGCCATGTTGCCCGTGCTGGTCTCAAACTCCTGGGGTCAAGGGATCCTCCTATGCAGGCCTCCCAAAGTGCTAGAATTACAGGCATGAGCCACTGTGCCCAGCCTGTTAAAACATTTTATTTTATTTTATTTTATTTATTTTTAAGATGGAGTCTCGCTAGGCACTGTAGCTGACGCCTGTAATCCCAGCACTTTTGGGAGGCTGAGGCAGGCAGATCACGAGGTCAGGAGTTCAAGACCAGCCTATCCAACATGGTGAAAGAGTGAGACTCTTTTCTTTTAGATGGCCTTTTTTTTTTTTTCCTTTTCTTCTTCTTTTTTTTTTTTTTTTTTTTTTTTGAGATAGCACCTGTTGTCCCAGCTACTTGGGAGGCTGAGGCAGGAGAATGGCTTGAACTTGGGGCACAGAGGTTGCAGTGAGCCAAGATTGCGCCACTGCACTCCAGCCTGGGCAACAGAGCGAAATGCCATCTCAAAATAAATAAATAAACAAGTTAGCCAGGCGTGGTGGCCTGAGCCTGTACTCCCAGCTTCTTGAGATGGAGGCTGCAATGATTGCACCGCTGTCCTCCAACCTAGACAATAAGGGGAGATCCTGTCTCAAATAAATAAACAACTAAGGGCCAGGCGTGGTGGCTCACGCCTGTAATCCCAGCACTTTGGGAGGCCAAGGCGGGTGGATCACACGAGATCGAGACCATCCTGGTCAACATGGTGAAACCACATCTCTACTAAAAATACAAAAAATCAGCTGGGCATGGTGGCGTGTGTCTGTAATCCCAGCTACTCAGGAGGCTGAGGCAGGAGAATTGCCTGAACCCAGGAGGCGGAGGTTGCGGTGAGCCGAGATCGCACCATTGCACTCCAGCCTGAGTAACAAGAGCGAAACTCGGCCGGGCGCGGTGGCTCAAGCCTGTAATCCCAGCACTTTGGGAGGCCAAGGCGGGTGGATCACGAGGTCGAGAGATCGAGACCAACCTGGTCAACATGGTGAAACCCCGTCTCTACTAAAAATACAAAAAATTAGCTGGGCATGGTGGTGCGTGCCTATAATCCCAGCTACGCAGGAGGCTGAGGCAGGAGAATTGCCTGAACCCAGGAGGCGGAGGTTGCGGTGAGCCGAGATCGCGCCATTGCACTCCAGCCTGGGTAACAAGAGCAAAACTCCATCTCAAAAAAAAAAAAAAAAAAAAAAAAGAGCGAAACTCTGTCTCAAAAAAATAAAATAAAATAAAATAAAATAAAATAAATAAACAACTAAATAAATAATCTGCATGTAATTTATCAATTAATTATTTAGTTGTGGTGCAGATTGGTGCAGTGACTTATGCCTATAATCTCAACACTTTGGGAGGCCGAGGTGGATCACTTGAGGTCAGGAGTTTGAGACCAGTCTGGCCAACATAGCAAAACTCTGTCTCCACTAAAAATTTAAAAATTTGGCCAGGCACAGGGGCTCACACCTGTAATTCCAGCACTTTGGGAGGCCGAGGCAGGTGGATCACAAGGTCGGGAGTTCAAGACAAGCCTGGTCAACATGGTGAAACTTCATTTCTACTAAAAATACAAAAATTAGCTGGGCTTGGTGGTGCATGCCTATAATCCCCACTACTTAGGAGGCTGAGGCAGAAGTGCTTGAATCTAGGGGGGCGGAGGTTGCTATGAGCAGAGATCACACCACTGGACTCCAGTCTGGATGACAGAGCAAGACCCTGTGTTAAAAAAAAAAAAAAAAAAAAAAAAAAAGGGGCCGGGCACGGTGGCTCACGCCTGTAATCCCAGCACTTTGGGAGGCCGAGGTGGGTGGATCACGAGGTCAAGAGATGGAGACCATCCTGGTCAACATGGTGAAACCTCGTCTCTACTAAAAATACAAAAAAATTAGCTGGGCATGGTGGCGCATGCCTATAATCCCAGCTACTCAGGAGGCTGAGGCAGGAGAATTGCCTAAATCCAGGAGGCGGAGGTTGCGGTGAGCCGAGATCGTGCCATTGCACTCCAACCTGGGTAACAAGAGCGAAACTCTGTCTCAAAAAAAAAAAAAAAAGGAAGAAACAAACTAGCTTGGTGTGGTGGCCGGCCCTGTAATACCAGCTCCTCCAGAGGCTGAGACAGAATTGCTTGAACCCGGGAGGTAGAAGTTGCAGCAAACTGAGATCCTGCCACTGAACTTCAGCCTTGGCAACAGAGGGAGACTCACTTTCAATCAATGAATCAATAAATCACATTGCTATCACCTCAGGGCCTCCCACTGGCTACTGTCAATGGAAACAGCTTCAATGAACAAAGTAATGCAATGTCCTTGGTTCCCAGAAACCCCCAGTTCAGGACTAGGAATACACAACATTTAGCAGCTAGCGGGTCCTGAGTTCTGGAGGGGGAACAGGCTGGAAAGTGGGAGGACAGATTTGCTGATTTAAGAGGAACAGAGGATCTGGGAGTGGTGACTCAGAAGGGGCTTCAGGGTGGAGAGGGTTTCCTCTCCCCAGCTCCTACGCCACGGCCCTCACCCCTCTCCTAATTCTCTGTGGTTTGAATTTCCCAATCTGCACAGATCAGAAGTAATAAAAATATCCAGACAGCCGGGCGCGGTGGCTCAAGCCTGTAATCCCAGCACTTTGGGAGGCTGAGGCGGGTGGATCACGAGGTCAAGAGATCGAGACCATCCTGGTCAACATGGTGAAACCCTGTCTCTACTAAAAATACAAAAAACTAGCTGGGCGTGGTGGCGCGTGCCTGTAATCCCAGCTACTTAGGAGGCTGAGGCAGGAGAATTGCCTGAGCCCAGGAGGCGGAGGTTGCGGTGAGCCGAGATTGCGCCATTGCACTCCAGCCTGGGTAACAAGAGCGAAACTCCGTCTCAAAAAAAAAAAAAAAAAAAAAAAAAAAAAAAAAATATCCAGACATGGGTGGGGTGTCTGGGCCAAGGGTCCATGGTTAGTAACTTTTCCCTCCCCTTTTCTTTTTTTTTGAGACGGGGTTTCGCTCTTGTTACCCAGGCTAGAGTGCAATGGCGCGATCTCGGCTCACCGCAACCTCCGCCCCCTGGGTTCAAGCAATTCTCCTGCCTCAGCCTCCCTAGTAGCTGGGACTACAGGCGTGCGCCACCATGCCCAGCTAATTTTTGTATCTTTAGTAGAGACGGGGTTTCACCATGTTGACCAGGATGGTCTCGATCTCTTGACCTCGTGATCCACCCGCCTCGGCCTCCCAAAGTGCTGGGATTACAGGCTTGAGCCACCGCGCCCGGCCACCCTCCCCTTTTCTTTTGGTGGTGGGGAGACAGGGGTCTCATTGTGTTACCCAGGCTGCATTCAGACTCCTGGGCTCGACAGGCATGTACCACCAAGCCTGGCTACAACAATGTTTTCATGCCCCTGGTGACAGGAAGCTCACTCCTTCTAGAAGCTGAGCATGACTGATTGGTTGTCTTGATATTTCAAAAGCTGTCCTTGTATGGAGCTAGTGGAAGCTTCCCTGTAAGTCCTTCCTTGTGTACTGACTTAGAATGCATGAAATCCCTCTGCCGGCCAGCCCTGTGCCAGCTCCACAAGACATCTGGGAGGCAGCTTTTGTGAGTGATCCTGAAGGTTTTCATGGTCAAAGAATTAGGATGCAGGAGGCTGGAAACCAAGTGAGACACTGTCAGGGGGCTGGTTACAAAATGCAGAATGGAGGCGCAGTGGCTCAAGCCTGTAATCCCAGCACTTTGGGAGACCGAGGCGGGTGGATCACAAGGTCAAGAGATCGAGACCATCCTGGTCAACAAGGTGAAACCCCGTCTCTACTAAAAATACAAAAAATTAGCTGGGCATGGTGACGCGTGCCTGTAATCCCAGCTACTCAGGAGGCTGAGACAGGAGAATTGCCTGAACCCAGGAGGCGGAGGTTGCGATGGGCCGAAATCGTGCCATTGCATTCCAGCCTGGGTAACAAGAGCGAAACTCCGTCTAAAAAAAAAAAAAAAAAAAAAATTAGCCAAGTGTGGTAGCAGGCCCCTGTAATCCCAGCTACTCAGAAGGCTGAGGCATGAGAATCACTTGAACCTGGGAGGCGGAGGTTGCAGTGAGAGGAGATTGTACTACTGCACTCTAGCTTGGGCTATAGAGTGAGACTCTGTCTCAAAAAAAAAAAAGAAATCTTTGCCAACCACAAGGTCATGAAAATACTCACCTTTTTTTTTTTTTTTTAAGTTTTAGGCCAGGCTTGGTGGCTCCTACTATAATCCCAGCACCTGGGAGGCCAAGTCGAGAGGATCACTTGCTGCCAAGAGGTGAGAGCAGCCTAGGCCACATAGTGGGACCCGTCTCTACCCACCCCCAGAAGGAAGCATTTCTGCTTGCATGTTTAGGTTTGTGATCCATCTCATACTGATTTATTCTTATTTTTGTCTTTTTCTCAGAGTCAGGGTTTTGCTGTGTTGCCCAGGCTGGAGTGCAGTGGTTGTTCACACGTATGATCATTGCACACTACAGCCTCAAATTTCTGGACCCACGTGATTCCAGCTCCTGCCTCAGCTTCTCAAGTAGCTGGGACTACAGGCATGTACCACCATGCCCATCGATCAAATACAGATTGTTTTTTTGAGATGGAGTTTCGCTCTTGTTGCCCAGGCTGGAGTGTAGACATGTTCTGGGCTCACTGCAACCTCAGCCTTCCAGATTCAAGCGATTCTCCCGCCTCAGCCTCATGCTGGGATTACAGGTGCCCGCCACCACACCCCACTAATTTTTGTATTTTGACGGGATTTATGTTGGCCAGATTGGTCTGGAACCCGGACCTCAGCTTATCTGCCCACCCCGGCTTCCCAAAGTGCTGGGATTATAGATGTGAGCCACCACGCCCGGCCTTAAAATAAGGCCTAAAGTCAGGTGGAGGTAAGACCTTCAATTTATTCCCTCCCTCCCTTCCTCCCTTCCTTCCTTCTTTTTTTTGACAGGGGTCTTGGTCTGTTGCCCAGACTAGAAAGCAGTGCCATAATCTCAGCCCACTGTAACCTCTGGCTCCCGGGCGCAAAGTGATCCTCTCAGCTCAGCCTCCCAAGTAGCTAGGACTACAGGCATGCATTGCCACATCTGGCTAATTTGTGTGTGGGGTGTGTGTGTGTGTGTGTGTGTGTGTGTGTGTGTTTTGTAGAGTTTGGGGGTCTTGCCATGTTGCCCAGGCTGGTCTTGAACTCCTGGGCTCAAGTGATCTGCTTGCCTCTGCTTCCCAAAGTGCTAGAATTACAGACTTGAGCCACTGTCACCGGCCTCTTTTTTGTTGTTGTTCTTTTGAGATGAGGTTTCATTCTGTAGTCCAGACTGGAGTGCCGTGGCGCAGTCATGGCTCACTGCAGCCTTGACCTCCTAAGTTCAAGTGATCCTCCCACCTCAGCCTCCCGAGTAGCTAGGAGTACATGCACACACCACCACACTTGGCTAATTTTTGATTATTTATAGAGATGGGATCTTGGTATGTGCCTAGGCTGGTATGAAACTCCTGCGCACAAGCAATCCCACCTCTGTGCCCTCCCAAAGTGCTGGGATCACAGGCACAAGCCAATCCACCCAGCCTAGTTCTCCCTTTACTTACTTTTCTTTCTTTTTTTTTTTTCTAAGATTGAGTCTCACTCTGTTGCCCAGGCTGGAGTGCAGTGGCATGATCTCGGCTCACTGCAACCTCTGCCTTCTGGGTTCAGGCAATTCTTCTGCCTCAGCCTCCCAAGTAGCTGGAACTACAGGCCGGTGCCACCATTCCCGGCTAATTTTTGTATTTTTGTAATTTTTCTACTAAAAATACAAAATTTTTATAATTTTGTATTTTTAGTAGAGGGGGGTTTCACCATGTTGGCCACTCATGGTGAACATCAGCCTTAGGTATTTCTTTCTTTTTTCTTTTTCTTTTTGAGATGGAGTTTTGCTCTGTCACCCAGGCTGGAGTGCAATGGTGCAATCTCAGCTCATTGCAACCTCCAGCTCCTGGGTTCAAGCAATTCTCCTGCCTCAGCCTCCCAAGTAGCTGGGATTACAGGTGCCTGCCACAACCCTCAGCTAATGTTTTGTATTTTTAGTAGAGACGGGGTTTCACCATGTTGGCCAGGCTGGTCTTGAATTCCTGACCTCAGATGATTCAACTGCCTCAGCCTTCCAAAGTGCTGGGATTATAGGCACGAGCCACTATGCCAGCCTGGTATTTCTTTATAGCAGTGAGAGAATGGAGTCATACAGCCCTCTTCCAGTATTACTGGTATCATTATAAAAAGAGGAAATGGGAAGTTTGCAAGGAGCAGTGGCTGTTGTTTGGGGTCCTAGCTACTCAGGAGGCTGAGGCAGGAGGATCGCTTGAGCCCATGAGGTTGAAGCTGCACTGAGCCGTGATCATGCCACTGCACTAGAGCCTTGGTGACAGTATGAAACTCTGGGCAACAAACTGAAACCCCTGTCAAATAAGAGAAGGAAGGGAGGAAGGGAGGGCAGGAACAAGTTGAAAGGCTTACTTCTTACTTCTACGTGACTTTAAAACTTATTTTAAGGCCAGGTGCAGTAGCTCACACCAAAATCTCACCTCTGCACTCCAGCCTGGGTGACAGAGCAAGACTCCATCTCAAAACAAAAAACAAAAAAAAAAAGACAAAAACCAACTGGGCACAGTGGCTCACACCTGTAATCCCAGCACTTTGGGAGGCTGAGGTAGGTGGATCACCTGAGGTTGGGAGTTCGAGACCATCCTGGCCAACATGGAGAAACCCTGTCTCTGCTATAAATGCAAAACATTAGCTGGGCATTGTGGCAGGTGCCTGTAATCCCAGCTACTCAGGAGGCTGAGGCAGGAGAATTGCTTGAACCCAGGAGGTAGAGGTTGCAGTGAGCTGAGATTTCACCATTGTACTCCAGCCTGGGCAAGAAGATCAAAACTGCATCTCAAAAAAAGAAAAGACAAAAACAAAAAGAGGAGAAAATTTAGGCACAGACAGGCATGCACAGAGGGAAGACAACGTGAAGGGACACATCCCAAGAAGCTCGAGCAGCAGGGCCTGGAGTGCGACCTTTCCTGGTTCCTTCTGAGGGGGTGTGGCCTTGCTGACATCTTGAATTTGGACTTCTGGCCTCCTAAACTGTAAGACAATAAATTTCTGTTCTTTTTTTTTTTTTTTTCCCCTTAAAGACAGGGTTTCACCATATTGGTCAGGCTGGTCTTGAACTCCTGACCTCAGGTGATCCACCTGCCTTGGCCTCCAAAGTGCTTGGATTACAGGCTTGAGCCACCGCACCCGGCCCAATAAATTTCTGTTCTAAACCACCCAGTTTGTGGCTTAAAAAAAAATTGGGGGGAGGGGCCCAGCATGGTGGCTCATGCCTGTAATCCCAGCACTTTGGGAGGCCAAGGCTGGTGGATCGTCACCTGAGGTCAGGAGTTTGAGACCAGCTTGGCCAACACGATGAAACCTTGTCTCTATTAAAAAATACAAAAGTTAGGCCGGGCGCGGTGGCTCAAGCCTGTAATCCCAGCACTTTGGGAGGCCGAGGCGGGTGGATCACGAGGTCAAGAAATTGAGACCATCCTGGTCAACATTGTGAAACCCCGTCTCTACTAAAGGTGCAAAAAATTAGCTGGGCATGGTGGCGCGTGCCTGTAATCCCAGCTAATCCGGAGGCTGAGGCAGGAGAATTGCCTGAACCCGGGAGGCGGAGGTTGCGGTGAGCCAAGATCGCGCCATTGCACTCCAGCCTGGGTAACAAGAGCGAAACTCCGTCTCAAAAAAAAAAAAAAAAATTACAAAAGTTAGCCGGGCATGATGGTGTGTACCTGTAGTCCCAGCTACCTGGGAGGCTGAGGCAGGAGAATCGTTTGAACCCAGGAGGTAGTGGTTGCAGTGAACTAAGATCACGACACTGTACTCCAGCCTGTGTGACAGAGTGACCTAAAAAAAAAAAAAAAAAAAAGGCCGGGTACAGTGGCTCATGCCTGTAATCCCAGTACTTTGGTAGGCTGAGACAGGCGGATCATGAGGTCAGGAGTTCGAGAGCAGCCTGGCCAACATGGTGAAACCCTGTCTCTACTAAAAAAAATTAGCTGAGCATGGTGGCATGTGCCTGTCATCCCAGCTTCTTTGGAGGCTGAGGCAGGAGAATCGCTTGAACCCAAGAGGCAGAGGTTGTGGTGAACAGAGATCATGCCATTGCACTCCAGCCTGGGTGACAGAGCAAGACACTGTCTCAGAAAAAAAGAAAGGAACACAAGGATCCTGGAGTGATTTGGGGTGGTGTCTTCAGCCAGCCAAGGAAGCTTAGTTCTGATGGGCTCAGCAGGGGGCTGCAAAGCATGTTCAGATGAGATTAGAACATCATGCAGACTTTGGAGCTAGGCACTCTCGGATTTAAATCCCGGTTTTGTCAGTTTGTAACTGTGCCACTTTGGGCAACCACTCCAGCCTCTCTGAGCCCCATCTGTCAAAGGGGAATATTGATGGGACTTGGCAGAAGAGCTTGTTATGAGTGTTCCTCGAAAGAACAGTTGTTGGCAATTAGCACGGTCCTCAGTAAATGGTGGTTCCAATCTGCCCTCTCATGAGATGTGCTGTGCTCAGAGAGAGGATTGCCTCCTTCCAGATTGAATGAATTGGCCGATCTGTGAGTCTTTAGCAAAGGTAGTGTATCTGTGAAAATCTGACCAGGATAAACAGATACCAGACTAGGAGAGTTTATGCCAAGAATTGCTCCAGGGGTAATGCAAGAATTATGGGAAAAGGCAGGCAGGGAAGGGGAAGCCCCCAGGTTAGCTCCAGCAGGAGGGCTGCCACCACCCATAGGGTTGGAGGGACAGAGGCAGGAGGTGGTGTTTCTGATACCCAAGAGGGACTGGAGTCCCCAGGTAGAAGCCAGAGCCACAGTAGGCCTGTTTGGTGGGAGGTGGAGCTGGAGATCCCACCTGAGGCCAAGGGGGAGGAACACCCTGGATTCCCCTGTCCTGCCACCAGGCTCTTTCCACCCACCAGGCTCCTCCCACCCACTAGGCTCCTGTCACTGTCTCCAGATGGTCCATTTGTGCAGGAAGCCAGATGATTGATGGGTTGGCCTCCCTGTGATCTGGAGCAAAGCAGGAGAAAGGCAAGGGAGGGGTCTGAGGGCAAAGAAGCGCAGGCCCAACACTGGGGAGTGAGTTACCATTGATTCTCTCTGTAGCCCAGATTCCCCATCTAGAAAATGGGGATAAAGATAGCACCTAGTTTTACAATAGCTGACTGCCTACAACAGGGTAACGCATGTAAGCAGGTGAGCCCAGCGGCCAGCAAACAGTAGGGAGTACCCCGTAGATGTCATGAACAACCTAGTTAGCTGTTTTCTGCTCAGGATGAAAGGCAGTAACAGGGCCAGGTGCAGTGGCTCACTCCTGTAATCCCAGCACTTTGGGAGGCTGAGGTGAGAGGATCGCTTGAGTCCAGGAGTTTGAGACCAGCCTGGGCAACATGGTAAAACCCTATCTCTAGGCCGGGCATGGTGGCTCACACCTGTAATCCCAGCACTTTGGGAGGCCGAGGCTGGCAGAACACAAAGTCAGGAGTTCTAGAACAGCCTGGTCAACATAGTGAAACCCCATCTCTACTAAAAAAATACAAAAATTGGCCGGGCGCGGTGGCTCAAGCCTGTAATCCCAGCACTTTGGGAGGCCGAGGCGGGTGGATCACGAGGTCAAGAGATCGAGACCATCCTGGTCAACATGGTGAAACCCCGTCTCTACTAAAAATACAAAAGAAAATTAGCTGGGCATGGCGGCGCATGCCTGTAATCCCAGCTACTCAGGAGGCTGAGGCAGGAGAATTGCCTGAACCCAGGAGGCGGAGGTTGCGGTGAGCCGAGATCGCGCCATTGCACTCCAGCCTGGGTAACAAGAGCGAAACTCCATCTCAAAAAAAAAAAAAAAGAGAGAGAGAGACAAAGACAGAAAGAGAAGAGCTAATAGGACAGGACCTGGGGCTAAATTCAAGGTACCGGAGCAGAGCTAGGGCCGGTGATATTTTTGTCTTGGAGACGTGTCCATCTGTCCTCCCTCCATTCTAAGCTGGTGAGTCCGTCAGTCTCCTTTTAGAAATCCTGAGTCAGAGCTGCTCTTACCAAGTTCAGGGTGGCTCAAAGTTTGGCCTCTGTGCTCCCTCAAAAGGATTTCAAATCCACTCGATGTGGAGTTGGTTTCTCTGCCTCCTGCCGTTGCCAAACTTCCCTTGCCCCCCCAGCCTGGGGCTGAGCCTCTTCCAGGATCTCTCTTTGTATAATTAAAAAGAAAAATAGAACAGCTGATGTTGCCAAACATGTATTTAAAGTGACACCCTGAGTTCAAGGAGTGGAAAATAAAAACGTTTAAGGTTTAGATTAAAAGTCTCCATGCTCAGCTGTCTCCTGACCCTGGGATTTCTCCACAGCCAGGCTGCCTTTAATCCCCTGCCCTGGCTCGTAAAAGCCCTTTAGACTGAGGGCATTTATTTCACAGAGAACAGTTCCAGGCTAATCACATAAAAACACCGCATCCTGGGAACAGCCTGTCAAACGCCGTGTGCCCTGTGAGGCCCCAGAGAAGCTGGAGAAATTGGAGTGCGATCACCCTAGGAGTCATGCTCCAGTCACTTTTATAGACTGTCCCCTTCCCCCACAACATCCAATTCATCAATAAGCCCAGTCAGTTCTAGCCCCTAGCATTTTCTTGAGATCTGAGCTCTTCTATCCAGCGGCCCCTTCCATCGCACTAGGGCTGCCATCCTTGCCCGCCCACACGTCTGCAGTTACCCGCCTGGGCTCCTGCTTCTGCTGATCCCACTAAAGCCGTTCTGTAACAGCAACCAGAAATAGCTTTTTGAAACATAAAACTGATCATGTCCTTTCTCTGTTTGTATTAGTTTCCCATTGCTGCTGTAAGAAATTACCATAAATTTCGTGACTTAAAACAACACAAATTCACCAGCTAAGGTGGCTCACGCCCACCTGTAATCCCAGCACTGTGGGAGACTGAGGTAGGGGAAATCACCTGAGGTCAGAAGTTCTAGACCAGCCTGGCCAACATGGCAAAAACTTGTCTTTACAACCCCAAAATACAAAAATTAGCTAGGTGTAGTGGGGTGCACCTGTAGGACCAGCTACTCGGGATGCTGAGGCAGAAGAATTGCTTGAACCTGGGAGGGAGAGGTGGCCGTGAGCCAAGATTATGCCACTGCACTCCAGCCAGGGCGACAGAGCAGACTCTGTCTCAAAAACAAAACAAAGGCTGGATGAGGTGGCTCACACCTGTAATCCCAGCATTTTGGGAGGCTGAGGCAGGTGGATCATGAACTCAGGAGTTCAAGACTAGCCTGACCAATATGTTGAAACCCTGTCTCTACTAAAAATACAAAAATTAGCTGGGTGTGGTGGTGCATGCCTGTAGTCCCAGCTAACTTGGGAGGCTGAGGCAAGAGAATCACTTGAACCTGGGAGACAGAGGTTGTAGTGAGCTGAGATTGCACCACTGCACTCCAGCCTGGGCGACAGAGCGGGACTCCATCTCAAAAAAAAAAAAACAAAAAAAAACACAAACTTTCCAGGCACAGTGGCTCACGCCTGTAATCTCGGCACTTTGGAAGGCCATGGTGGGTGGATCACTTGAGGTCAGGTAACACGGTAAAACCACGTCTCTACTAAAAATACAAAAATTAGCCGGGCTTGGTGGTGGGCACCTGTAATCCCAGCTACTCAGGAGGCTAAGGCAGGAGAATCGATTGAACCTGGGAGGTGGAGGCTGCAGTGAGCCAAGCTCACACCACTGCACTCCAGCCTAGGTGACAGAGCGAGACCCCCATCTATAAAACAAACAACAACAAAAACCAAACACAAATTTACTATCTTACAGTTCTAGAGGTCAGAAGTCCAAAACAAATCAGCAGGGGCCAAAATAAAGGTGACAGCAGGGCTGGTTCCTTTGGAAGCTCCGATGGAGAAATGGGAAAATCCGTTTCTTCCTTTTTCCCTTCTGCTGGCTGCCTGCATTCCTTAGGGCGCAGCCCCTTCCTCCTTTTTCACGGCAGGCCACGTCGCTCCAGACTCTGCTTCCCTTGTCACATCTGCTTCTCTGACTTCCTTTACCTCTTCTGAGGACACCTGTGGTTACACTGGGTCCACCCAGATAATCCAGCATCCATCTCAAAAGCTTTGACTCAATCACATCCACAAAGTCCCTTTATCTATATATAGTCACATATGCACAGGTGTCAGAGAGTAAGACATGGACGTCCCTGGAGGGCATTTACTCAGCCTCCACACTGTGTGCAGCCCTCCAGTGACCCCACATCTGAGAATCTGAGTGAGGAGGAAACCCAAGCACCTTCCCCAGGATGGGAAAGACTGATGAGATCTAGCCCCTGCCTATCTCTCCAGCCCCATGCTCTCCAGCCCTCCCCAGCGTCCCTTGCCCAGCAGGTCTGCTTACTCCTCACTGTTCTGTCCATAGGTCAAGTCCATTCTTGCCTCAAGTCCTCTGCACGTGCTCTCCCTGCAGTTCATCACGTGACTGATGGCTACAGACAGAACGTTCAATTTTTATCCCCCAAAAATTCCTGTGTGGAAACGTGATCTAAGTGAGAGTGTTAGGAGGTGGGGCCTTTGGGAGGTGATGAGGTCATGAGGGGTGAACTTTGATCAAGGGGATGTGTGCTTATAAAAGAGGCCCCACAACGTGGTGGCAGGCACCTATAATTCCAGCAACTTGGGAGGCTGAGGCAGGAGAGTCACTTGAACCTAGGAGGCAGAGGTTGCAGTGAGCTGAGATAATGCCATTGCACTCCAGCCTGGGTGACAGAGAGAGACTCGTCTCAGAAAAAAATAAAAATAAAAATAAATAAGGCCCCACAGAGGCCAGGCGAGCTGGCTCATGCCTGTAATCCCAGCCCTCCGAGAAGCCGAGGCAAGCGGATCACCTGAGGTCAGGAGTTCAAGACCATCCTGGCCAACATGGTGAATCCCCATCTCTACTAAAACTACAAAAATTAGCTGGGCATGGTGTCATGCAGCTATAATGCCAACTACTCAGGAGGCTGAGGGAGGAGAATCACTTGAACCGGGGAGGCGGAGGTTGCAGTGAGCTGAGACCGAGCCACTGCACTCCAGACTGGGTGACAGAGTGAGAGTCCATCTCAAAAAAACAAGCACACCAAGACAAAACACAACAAAACAGGACCGGGCGCGGTGGCTCACACCTGTAATCCCAGCACTTTGGGAGGCCGAGACGGGTGGATCACAAGGTCAAGAGATCGAGACCATCCTGGCCAACATGGTGAAACCCCATCTCTACTAAAAATACAAAAATTAGCTGGGCATGGTGGCGCGTGCCTGTAGTCCCAGCTACTCAGGAGGCTGAGGCAGGAGAATTGCCTGAACCCAGGAGGCGGAGGTTGCGGTGAGCCGAGATCGCGCCATTGCACTCCAGCCTGGGTAACAAGAGCGAAACTCCGTCTCAAAAAAAAAAAAAAAAAAAGAAAAATACAAAATTAAGTATACTGGTATTTCCAGGGCTTTAGGAGGAAGAGACTGGGATGGGGCCACGGAGAATTTCAAAGAGACGCTGGGATTGGTGGGCTTCCCTTGCTGCTGTTTTAACGCGGAAGGCCTCAGCCTCACTAATTTGCTTGGCATCCTGTGCAACAGCCGTGCGAACGTGCTCTGTGTGGTTCCAATTTCAGTACACGTGCTGCCAGAGTGAGTGAGCACTGCTGCTTTTTTTTTTTTCATAGCTGGAAAAGTCAGGCCAAATTTGAGAGAGGGCACCTGTCAGAAGCGCTGGCCGTCTGCCAGAGCTCCAGGGTTAGAACCCAGCTGCTGCCCTGTCGCCTGGCATATGAAGGAAGAAACAACTGTGGTCTGGGACATGGCCGTAATCAGACAGCGGGCATTGATTGAGCGGGAGCTGCAGGCAAAGTCCTCCATGGGTGCCCGGGGATGGACAGGCAGGTAAGTGAGGGGCCAGCCTGGCCCCACCTTCAAAGAGCTGGTTCCCAGGTGAGAAGATACGGCCCTGAGAAAGGTGCCTGGCAGTACAAGGTGATAAGGGGCCCTCTGCACTCTAAACACACCCACGTTCTACCCTTATCTTTGTGTGTCAGAGTTATTTATTGACAGGCCATTTTAGCAGAAAGACTGAGGGCTCCTTGAGGGCATTCATTCATTCAGTCATTTATTGAACTACTGTGTACCCAGGCACTGATTGGGACAGCTGTATACAGTAGCTGCTTGATAAACACACATTGCATTGAATGACAAGCTCAGAGCTTAGCATTTCACAGGCACTCCATAAATGCTGCTTGGATTGAATAAATAATGCATGAATAAATCACAGGCCTGGCACAGAGTAGGTGTTTGATACATGTTGAGGCCAGGCTCAGTGGCTCACACCTGTAATTCCACCACTTTGGGAGGCCAGGGTGGGAGGATCAGAAGGTCAGGACTCCATCTCAAAAAAAAAAAGAGGCTGTTTATTCCAACATGCGAGTATTTCCCATGTACCAGAACTTGTGCTCGTCCTTCCTTCATGCAATTCAACATGTATCGTGTTTTGTTTCATTTTGAGACTAACTCTTGCTCTGTTGCCCAGGCTAGTATGCAGTGATGCAGTCTCAGCTCACTGCAACCTCTGCCACCCAGGTTCAAGTAATTCTCCTGCCTCAGCCTCCTGAGTAGCTGGGATTACAGGTATCCACCACCACACCCAGCTGATTTTTGTATTTTTAGTAGAGATGGGGTTTCACCATGTTGTCCAGGCTGGTCTGGAACTCCTGACCTCTGTTGCTCAGACTTGAGTGCAGTGGTGTGATCATGGCTCACTGCAGCTTTGACTTTCTAGGTTCAAGTGATCCTCCCACCTTAGCCTCCAGTTACTGGTACCACAGGAGTACACTGTCACACCCAGCTAATTTTTTTTTTTTTTTTTTTTGAGACGGAGTCTTGCTCTGCTGCCCAGGCTGGAGTGCAGTGGCACACTCGGCTCACTGCAACCTCTGCTTCCCATGTTCAAGCAATTCTCCTGCCTCAGCCTCCCAAGTAGCTGGGATCACAGGCACATGCTTGGTTAATTTTTGTATTTTTAGTAGAGATGGGGTTTCGCCATCTTGGTCAGGCTGGTCTTAAACTCCTGACCTCAGATAATGTGCCCGCCTTGGTCTCTGAAAGTGCTGGGATTACAGGCATGAGCTACCACGCCGGGCCAACACCCAACTAATTTAAATTTTTTTTTTGTAGAGCCGAAGTCTCACTGTGTTGCCCAGGCTGATCTCAAACTCCTGGGCTAAAATTATCCTCTTGTCTTGGCCTCCTAAAGTGCTGACATTATAAACCTGAGCTACCACACCGGGCCTGAACCTGCCTTTTTTTTTTTTTATGAGATGGAGTCTCACTCTTGCCCAGCCTGGAGTGCAGTGGCATGATCCTGGCTCATTGCAACCTCTGCCTCTCGGGTTCAAGCAATTCTGGTCTCGAAGTCTGACCTCAGGGGATCCGCCTGCCTCAGCCTCCCAAAGTGCTGGGATTACAGGCGTGAGCCACTGTGCCTGGCCTGTTTCAAGTTTTTTGTGATGACATAAGTCCTGCGGGGGCATCATCCTGGTCCCTCCTTCCCAGTGCCCTCCTGTATTTATCTGTCTGTCTACAATGTCCTCAGCTGTGGAATGGCTGCATCATAACTTCCACCCACCTTCAGCGTGGCGCGATCTCGGCTCACTGCAACCTCTGCCTCCCGGGTGCAAGTGATTCTCCTGCTTCAGCCTTCTGAGTAGCGGAGATTACAGGCGTGCACCACCACGCCCAGCTAAATTTTGTATTTTTAGTAGAGACGGGGTTTCACCATGTTGGCCAGGCTGCTCTTGAAGTCCTGGCCTCCATCTGCCATTTGGTCTGCTGAGTATACTTCCCCAACATTCCGCCTAGCAAAGATCTTTTTTTTTTCTTCCTCCCCCTCCTCCTCCCCCTCCTCCCTCCCCCCTCCTCCTCCCCCTCCTCCCTCCCCCCTCCTCCTCCCCCTCCTCCCTCCCCCCTCCTCCTCCCCTCCTCCCTCCCCCTCCCCCTCCCCCTCCTCCCTCCCCCCCCTCCTCCCCCCTCCTCCTCCCCTCCTCCTCCCTCCCTCCCCTCCTCCTCCCTCCCCCCTCCCCCCTCCCCCCTCCCCCCTCCCCCCTCCCCCTCCTCCCTCCTCCTCCCTCCTCCCTCCCCCTCCCCCCTCCCCTCCCCCTCCTCCCCCATCCCCCCTCCCTCTCCTCCTCCTCCATCCCCCCTCCTCCTCCCCCCTCCCCCCTCCCCCTCATCCACCCTCATCCTCCTCCCCCATCCCCCTCCCCCTCCTCCTCCCACCTCTCCCCCTCCCCCTCCTCCCTCCCCCCCTCCCCCTCCCCCTCCTCCCTCCCCCCTCTTCCCCCTCCTCCCCCCTCCTCCCCAACACTCGGCCTAGCAAAGATCTTTTTTTTCTTCCTCCCCTCCCCCTCCCCCTCCTCCCCCCTCCTCCTCCCCCTCCTCCCCTCCTCCTCCCCCTCCCCCTCCTTCCCCCTTTCCCTCCCCCTCCCCCCTCCCCCCTCCCCCTCCTCCTCTCCTCCCCCCTCCTCCTCCTCCCCCCTCCTCCTCCTCCTCCCCCCTCCTCCTCCTCCCCCCTCCTCCTCCTCCCCTCCCCCCTCCTCCTTTAAAAAGATGGGGTTTCACCGTGATGGCCAGGCTGGTCTTGAACTCCTGACCTCAAGTGACCCACCCACCTCAGCCTCCCAAAGTGCTAGGATTACAGGCATGAGCCACCGTGCCTGGCCAACAAAGATCTTTCTTCAGAGCTGAGTTCTAGGCATCACTCCCTCCCCAATCCCAGAGCAGGTCAACCCTCCCTCCCTCCCTCCATATTATGGAACTCACAGCATCACATATTCTCCTTTGTGATATGTATCAGTTGCAGTGTTTCCTCTGTATCTGTGCAACTCTTGGAACAAAGTCTGCCTCCCCTGCTAAGCTGTAAGTTCCCGTGTTTGTTTAAGCTCCCTGCCCTTTCTCCAACACCCAATAGCATGCCTGGCGCATGTTAGTTATTACTCTAAAAGCTCTCTGTATTCTAACTTGTATTTGAGTTCAGGATGTAACTTTTCCAGCATGTTTTCACGTTAATTAGCATCTTCTGGGCCAGGATCATGACAGTGGAGACACAGTCCCTTCCCTTAAGGAGTTCACAGATTTAGGTCAATAAATGTTAATTGAACTCGCTAGCCGGTGACATATCTTAACTGCTTAGCAACTGTCTAATTGACTCAGAGGTTCCCCTTGTCTGAGTATTGCTATAATGAGCAGTGTGGGCCAGTGTTTACTGAGCACTTATTATGCACCAGGCACTCTGCTAAGTGCTTTTCATTTACGTCTCCTGCATGCTCACATCCTCCCTGGGAGGTCCTATACCACCTCCATTTGACAGATGAGGAGACTGTGCCTCAGGAAGGTGAAGTCATTCATCTGTTCCAGGTCACTCAGCTGGTACATGGTACAGATGGGATTTCTCAGCCAGAGCTCCTAACCTGTACCTCCTATTATGAGCTACATTTTCTCTGTACCAACTACACTGCTTGCTTCCCTCCCTCTTCCCCTCCTTCTCCCTTCCCTTCCCTCACCCGTCCCTTCCTTTCTTTGACAAAGTCTCAGTCTGTTGCTGCCAGGCTAGTGTGCAATGGCACAACCTCGGCTCACTGCAATCTCCACCTCCCAGGTTCAAGCAATTCTCCTGCCTCAACCTCTTGAGTAACTGGAACTGCAGGTGTCCAATACCACACCTGGCTTTTTAAAAAAAATTTTAGTAGAGCCGGGCACGGTGGCTCAAGCCTGTAATCCCAGCACTTCGGGAGGCTGAGGCGGGTGGATCACGAGGTCGAGAGATCGAGACCATCCTGGTCAACATGGTGAAACCCCGTCTCTACTAAAAATACAAAAAATTAGCTGGGCGTGGTGGCGCGTGCCTGTAATCCCAGCTACTCAGGAGGCTGAGGCAGGAGAATTGACTGAACCCAGGAGGCGGAGGTTGCGGTGAGCCGAGATCGCGCCATTGCACTCCAGCCTGGGTAACAAGAGTGAAACTCCGCCTCAAAAAAAAAAAAAAAAAATTTTAGTAGAGACAGGGTTTCACCAGGTTGGCCAGGATGGTCTCAATCTCCTGACCTTGTGATCCAACCGCTTCAGCTTCCCAATCTTTCTCTTATTTATTTTTTTGAGATGGAGTCTGGCTCTGTCAGATCTTGGCTTACTGCAATCCTCTCAGGATCAAGTGATTCTCTGCTTCAGGCTCCCAAGTAGCTGGGACTACAGGTGCATGCCACCATAACCAGCTAATTCTTGTACTTTTAATAGAGATGGGGTTTTACCATGTTGGCCAGGCTGATCTTGAACTCCTGACCTCAAGCAATACGCCTGCCTCCTCAGCCTCCCAAAGTGCTGGGATTACAGGCTTGAGCTTCCCTGTGCCCATCTTAAATTACACCGCTTTCTGTTGGAGTCCAGAGATTAAGTTTGATACCTACCATTACTGGGTACCTTTTTATATCTATCTATCTATTCATTTAATTCAAATAGTCACTGAGAACCTACCAGGAACCAAGCTCTGTTCTAGGGACTGGAGATACGGAGGTAAACAAAACAGACATCCCAGTAAGAGGAGTAAAAACTAAAGAAAATCAGTTAAGTAAAATAAATAATATGGACTGTGCACGGTGAGGCAGGTGGATCACAAGGTCAGGCGTTCAAGACCAGCCTGGCCAATATGTTAAAACCCTGTCTCTATTAAAAATACAAATATTGGCCGGGCGCGGTGGCTGTAGCCTGTAATCCCAGCACTTTGGGAGGCCGAGGCGGGTGGATCACGAGGTCGAGAGATCGAGACCATCCTGGTCAACATGGTGAAACCCCGTCTCTACTAAAAATACAAAAAACTAGCTGGGCATGGTGGCGCGTGCCTGTAATCCCAGCTACTTAGGAGGCTGAGGCAGGAGAATTGCCTGAGCCCAGGAGGCGGAGGTTGCGGTGAGCCGAGATCGCGCCATTGCACTCCAGCCTGGGTAACAAGAGCGAAACTCCGTCTCAAAAAAAAAAAAAAAAAAAAAAAAAAACAAATATTAGCCCGGCGTGCTGGTGGGCACCTGTAATCCCAGCTACTCGAGAGGCTGAGGCAGGAGGACTGCTTGAACCTGGGATGTGGAGGTTGCAGTGAGCCGAGATCATACCACTGCACTCCAGCCTAGGCAACATATTGAGACTCCATCTCAAAAAAACAAAGACAAAAACAAAATGATCCGGGCGTGGTGACACACCTGTAATCCTAGCTACTTGGGGGGCTGAGGCAGGAGAATCACTTGAACCCAGGAGTCAGAGTTTGCAGTGATCCAAGATCATGCCATTGCACTCCTGCCTGGGGCACAAGAGCAACTCTGTCCCAGAAACAAACAGGCTGGGAGCAGTTTCTCACACCTATAATCTCAGCACTTTGGGAGGCCAAGGCGAGCGGATAAGCTGAGGTCCCGAATTCAAGACCAGTCAGACCAACATGAAGAAAGTCTGTCTCTACTAAAAATACAAAATTAGCCGGGCATGGTGGCACGTACCTGTAATCCCAGCTACTAGGGAGGCTGAGGTAGGAGAATCGCTTGAACCCAGGAGGCGGAGGTTGTGGTAAGCTGAGATTGCACCATTGCACTCCAGCCTGGGCAACAAAAGCAAAACTCCATCTCAAAAATAAGTAAATAAATAAATAAATAAATAAATAAATAACAAAAACTGGTCGGGTGTAGTGGTGCATGCCTATAGTCCCAGGTAATTGGGAGACTGAGGTGGGAGGATCAGTTGAGCCCAGGAGTTGGAGGTTGCAGTGAGCTTTGATTGTGCCACTGCCCTCCAGCACGACAAAGCCAGACCCTGTCTCCAGATATTAGGTTGGCACAGAAGTAGCTGCATTTTTTACCACTGAAAGTAATGGCAAGCTGGGCGTGGTGGCTCACGCCTATAATCCCAGCACTCTGGGAGGCTGAGGCAGGTGGATTACGAGGTCAAGAGACTGATACCATCCTGGCTAACATGATGAAAACCCATCTCTACTAAAAATACAAAAATGAACTGGGTGTGGTGGTGCATGCCTGTAGTTCTAGCTACTCGGGAGGCCGAGGCAGGAAAATCGCTTCAACCTGGGAGGCCGAGGTTGCAGTGAGCCAAGATTGCTTTACCGCACTCCAGCCTGGTAACAGAGCGAGATTCCGTCTCAAAAAAAAAAAAAAAAAAAAAAAAAAGAAAGTAATGGCAAAAAAAGCAATTACTTTTGTGCCAATCTAACAGATATATAGATATGTAGATAATATGATCAGTGATGATTAGTGATAGAGTGAAAAGGAAAACAGAAAAGTGAACACGGGTCTGGGTGCGGGGGCTCGCGCCTGTAATTCCAGCACTTTGGGAGGCTGAGGCGGGAGGATCACTTGAGGCCAGTAGTTCGAGACCAGCCTGGCCAACATGGTAAAACCCCACTTCTACTAAAAATACAAAAAAAAAAAAAAAAAAAAATTAGCCAGGCATGGTGGTGCATGTCTGTGGTCCCATCCGCTCAGGAGGCTGAGGTGGAAGGATCCTTTGAACCCTGGAGGCAAAGGTGGCAGTGAGCCAAGATCATGCCATTACACTCTAGCCCCCCACCAAAAAAAAAAAAAAAAAAGGAACAAGGAACATAAGATGGTGTGATCTCCAAGTCTTTTTTTTTTTTTTTTTTTTTTTTTGAGACGGAGTTTCGCTCTTGTTACCCAGGCTGGAGTGCAATGGCGCGATCTCGGCTCACCGCAACCTCCGCCTCCTGGGTTCAGGCAATTCTCCTGCCTCAGCCTCCTGAGTAGCTGGGATTACAGGCACGCGCCACCATGCCCAGCTAATTTTTGTATTTTTAGTAGAGACGGGGTTTCACCATGTTGACCAGGATGGTCTCGATCTCTTGACCTCGTGATCCACCCGCCTCGGCCTCCCAAAGTGCTGGGATTACAGGCTTGAGCCACCGCGCCCGGCCAATCTCCAAGTCTTGTTTCATCTTCCTGTGTCCATTATTTTTCCCACTGTACAAGTGAGAAGGAGATTCAGAGAGGTGGAGTAACTTTCCCAGGGACTCACAGTGTGTAGGCAGAGGTGTCAGCGTTCTGGAGGGACCCATCCTGCAATCGCTCTTGGCTGTGTTTCTACCCAGTGCCTAGGATGGAGGTGGAAACACCAAGAGCATCAAACTTTCTCCTAAGAGCTTAAGACCTGGCAAGCAGGTAGGTCAACCCCTGTGATCAGCGGCCACCAAAAGCCCTTGTGATGCATCCATGAGGTGTCCAGGGCAGATGCTGAGGAATCCCTATGGGAAAAGCACGTGCAGAGGCTGGAGTGGAGGCTCAGGCTGATGAATCAATTCCAGAGATCGGGAGCAGAAGGCAAAGGCCTCCTAGGATTTTCTGAGACTGTTGGCGGCTCCCGGGCCCACCAGTCCTGGCCCTACTCCCATGGTGGGTTCTGCTTCCTGCCCCCTTCAGCTCTCTTGTCTCCAGCCCCTACGCCTTCGGGCAGGGAAACCCAGCGAGGCAAGCTGCCTAATAATTAGCCGCAGCCTGGCACTGAGGAAGCGACTGTCACATGCAAACAGAGGCCCCCCCGCCTCCACCTGGCCTCAGGAGCTTGAGGTGCCTCCCAGACTGCTGGGTCGTGCCAGTGGAGGACGCAGGGGAAATGTATTTAGGCCTTAGCTTCGGGCCATGAAGGCTGGTCCCCATGACTCAGTTTCTGTGCAGCAGATGTCATGAATAAGGCAGTGTGGAACAGAGAGGGTGAAAGTCTGGACTTTGGAGCCAGAAGGGCGTTCCCTGCCTTCCCCAGGCACACCAACATACTTTTTATACCTCTAAGAACCTTGGTATCTTCTTTTTTTTATTTTTAAATTTTGTTTATTATTATTATTTTTTGAGACGGAGTTTTGCTCTTGTTACCCAGGCTGGAGTGCAATGGCGCGATCTCGGCTGACTGCAACCTCTGCCTTCTGGGTTCGGGGAATTCTCCTGCCTCAGTCTCCTGAGTAGCTGGGATCACAGGCACGCGCCACCACGCCCAGCTAATGTTTTGTATTTTAAGTAAAGACGGGGTTTCACCATGTTGACCAGGATGGTCTGGATCTATTGACCTCATGATCCACCTGCCTTGGCCTCCCAAAGTGCTGGGATTACAGGCTTGAGCAACCGCGCCTGGCTCTTTTTAAAATTTTTTTGAGATGGAGTCTCGCTCTGTTGCCCAGGCTGGAGTGCAGCTTCCCAGGTTCAAGCAATTCTCCGATTTCAGCCTCCCAAATAGTTGGAACTACAAGTGCATGGGGCCATGCCTGGCTAATTTTTGAATTTTAGTAGAGACGGGGTTTCACCGTGTTACCGAGGCTGGTCTGGAACTCCTAAGTTCAGGCAATCCACCCACTTCAGCCTCCCAGAGTGCTAGGATTACAGGTGTGAGCCACCGTGCCTGCCAGGTACTAGCTTCTTCAAAGATTAAGGCTTAGTTGATCAAACTGAAAATATAGTTTTGGAGGGTGAGGAATTCATTCATTCCACAAACATTTGTTGAATATGTTTTTTTTTTGTTTTGTTTTGTTTTTTGAGACTCGCTGTCGCCAGACTGGAGTGCAGTGGCATGATCTCAGCTCACTGCGACCTCTGCCTCCCGGGTTCAAGCAATTCTCCTGCCCCAGCCTCCTGAGTAGCTGGGATTACAGGCACCCACCACCACGCCCAGCTAATTTTTGTATTTTAGTAGAGACGGGGTTTCACCATGTTGGCCAGGATGGTCTCGATCTCTCTTTTTTTTTTTTTTTGAGATGGAGTTTCGCTCTTGTTACCCAGGCTGGAGTGCAATGGCGCGATCTCGGCTCATCGCAACCTCCGCCTCCTGGGTTCAGGCAATTCTCCTGCCTCAGCCTCCTGAGTAGCTGGGATTACAGGCACGTGCCACCATGCCCAGCTAATTTTTTGTATTTTTAGCAGAGACGGGGTTTCACCATGTTGACCAGGATGGTCTCGATCTCTCGACCTCGTGATCCACCCGCCTCGGCCTCCCAAAGTGCTGGGATTACAGGCTTGAGCCACTGCGCTCGGCCTAATTTTTGTATTTTTAGTAGAGACTGGGTTTCACCATGTTGGCCAGGCTGGTCTCCAACTCCTGACCTTGTGATCCACCCACCTTAGCCTCCCAAAGTGCTGGGATTACAGGTGTGAGCCATGGTGCCGGACCCAATATATATATTATATGATATATATAATATATAAACTATTATGTATTATATATACATAATATAATATATAATACATATATTATATAACATATTATATATATATATATTTTTTCTTTTTTGGGGGGATGGAGTCTCTGTTGCTCTGTCGCCCAGGCTGGAGTGCAGTGGTGTGATCTCGGCTCACTTTAACATCCGCCTCCCAGGTTCGAGTAATTCTCCTGCCTCAGCCTCCTTAGTAGCTGGGATTACAGGCACCCGACACCACGCTAGGCTAATTTTTGTATTTTTAGTAGAGACAGGATTTCACCATGTTGGTCAGTCCTGTCTCAATCTCCTGACCTCAGGCGATTCTCCCGGCTCGGCCTCCCAAAGTGCAGGGATTACTGGCGTGAACCACCGAGCCTGGCTGGTATCTTCTTCAAAGAGGTACACTTTAAGGATTAGTGGATCAAGCTGAAAATATACATACTTTTGGAGGTTGAGGAATTCATTCGTTCAACAAACATTTGTTGAGTATGTTTTAGGAGCTGGCTTCTAGGACCTGGAAGTAAACAGTGAAGACAGACAAGGCTGGTCTCCTCAGAGACTTCTCCTTTTTTTTTTTTTTGAGACGGAGTTTCGCTCTTGTTGCCCAGGCTGGAGTGCAATGGCGCGATCTCGGCTCACCGCAACCTCCGCCTCCAGGGTTCAGGCAATTCTCCTGCCTCAGCCTCCTGAGTAGCTGGGATTACAGGCATGTGCCACCATGCCCAGCTAATGTTTTGTATTTTTAGTAGAGACGGGGTTTCACCATGTTGACCAGGATGGTCTCGATCTCTTGACCTCGTGATCCACCCGCCTCGGCCTCCCAAAGTGCTGGGATTACAGGCTTGAGCCACCGTGCCCGGCTTTTTTTTTTTTTTAAAATAGAGACAGGGCCTAGCTATGTTGCCCAGGCTGGTCTTAAACTTCTGGGCTCTCAAGTGATCCTCCTGCCTTGGCTTCCCATAGTGCTGGGATTACAGGATAACTTTTCCTTTTTTTTTTTTTTTTTTTTTTTTTTGAGACGGAGTTTCGCTCTTGTTACCCAGGCTGGAGTGCAATGGCGCGATCTCGGCTCACCGCAACCTTCGCCTCCTGGGTTCAGGCAATTCTCCTGCCTCAGCCTCCCGAGTAGCTGGGATTACAGGCAGGCACCACCATGCCCAGCTAATTTTTTGCACCTTTAGTAGAGACGGGGTTTCACCATGTTGACCAGGATGGTCTCGATCTCTTGACCTCGTGATCCACCCGCCTCGGCCTCCCAAAGTGCTGGGATTACAGGCTTGAACTACCGCGCCCGGCAACTTTTCCTTTTATTAAGTGAGTGGTGTTAGACTGTGGACACCTGAGTATTTTATTATCGTTGTGAGAGGTGTTCTGAATGAGAAAGACTTTTGCGTGCGAGTAGAGGTGAACTCACCTGCTCTCAATTTGTAAGGGAGCCAGCTCAGAATTTTGTCTCTTCAGGCTGGAGATAAGAGCCGATGTCTTCATTACAGAGCATCTCAGCCTCACCAGGGGGAACTTCCTACTCTCTGCCATAAATAGGTGCCGAGGGAGAAAGAGGAGGGTTTCCTATCAAGGCTTCTGTGTTTTGTTTTTGTTTTGTAGAGACGGGGTTTCACTGTGTTGCCCAGATTGGTCTGTAACTCCTGGGCTCAAGAAACCCACCTGCCTTGACCTCCCAAAATGTTGGGATTTCAGTTATGAGCCACAGCGCCTGCCTAAGGTTTCTCTGTGTGTGCATCAAGGAGGCACTCGATAAATCATTGTGGGATTAATGAACGTCATTTCAAGGAGGGTTACAAACCACAGACACCATCTGCAAAGGGTGTTAGAATTTGGTTATCCAGGAAAAGAGAAATTTTCAGCAGTTATTCTGACATTTCCAGAGGGTGAGTAGTTTTGGGATTTGGGGAGGAGGAATTGGGGTTCTGGGTTTCAATTCAACAAGTTTTTTTTTTTTTTTTTGAGACAGAGTTTCGCTGTTGTTGCCCAGGCTGGAGTGCAGTGGCAGGATCTCAGCTCACCGCAACCTCCGCCTCCTGGGTTCAATCTATTTCCTGCCTCAGCCTCCCAAGTAGCTGGGATTGCAGGCATGCGCCATGACCAGCTATGTTTTGTTTTTAGTAGAGATGGGGTTTCCCCTTGTTGGCCCAGCTGGTCTCAAACTCCTGAGCTCAGGTGATCCACCTGCCTCGGCCTCCCAAAGTGCTGGGATTACAGGCATGAGCCATTGCACCTGGCCCCTCTGGTAACTCTCATGCAACCCCATTTTACAGATGAGAAAATTGAGAGTCAAGTTTGGGCACTCTGTCCGAGGTCATGCAGCTGTCTACATTTAGGAATTTCGGATGTTCATTTTTGTAAACACGTCTGCTTTCGCAGCGCCTCTTCCATGAGGTAATGCATGTAAAAGCTTTTTTGTAGTAGAGCCATATAAACATGAAGCATTGTTACTCATTTTGCTGGACTCCAGTTCAGCCTAGGGAGTCCAGGAAGGCGGGGTGTGTGTGTGTGTGTGTGGGGGGGCAGTAATTAAAGTCCAAAGGCCCACTGGCCTCTCAAAATTCCCTGTCTATTCTGGTTCCCTCTCGGAGGCACCTACAGATTTTATCTTCTACCAAATAGTTTGTTTCTCAGAAGTTGCAGGATGTGGGCGGTTAGAAAAAAGTCAGCAGTATCAACAACTACAAAACCCCCAGCAGCAGCCTAAACACAAAAGAGTTTGAATTTTCAACAAAGAGCAGGGTGAGACCTGAAAGTAAATGCTGACACATCCTCTCCCCAGCTGTGAACTGGGGGTCTGAGGGCTGCAGCAAAGGTCATCTGTCTCTACATCTTTAGGCAGGAAATGCAATTCAATCCTCCCAGTGACTGATCACTTTGCAAGATTAATGGAATCATCTCCGACACTGGTCTCTGTTCCAACAGCACAAAAAGTGAATCAACCTCTCTTACTCAGCAAGGTCAGCGGAATCCCAGTTTTAAAAGTTCAGAACTTTTCTCCAGGGAATCTGTCCCTCACTATTCCTTTGTGGGGCAAAATTCTGCTTTCTAGGCTAAGACTGAAAGGTGGGATTGGAAAGTCGGAGGACTTTTCTAGGCTTTTCATCTGTTGCTACTTCAACTTTCAAATACAATAAATGCAAAGGCGTGGTTTTCCCTGAAAGGGTTAACTGCCAGCCCACTAAGCCCTCCCTCGGGGATTGTCAACCAATGACAATTGAGCATGATGGAGTAATGCTTGGATTTTTATGTCCATTGGTTAGTGCCATCAATCCAGAGACTTTTTTTTTTTAAAAAAAAAAAAAAAAAAGGAGTCTCACTCTGTTGCCCAGGCTGGAGTGCAGTGGCAGTGTCAAAATCTCAGCTCACTGCGACCTCCACCTCCGGGGCTCAAGTGATCCTTCTGCCTCAGCCCCCTAGTAGCTGGGATTACAGAGAAGTGCTACCATGCCCAGCTAATTTTTGTGTTTTTAGTAGAGATGCGGTTTCCCTGTGTTGGCCAGGCTGGTCTCAAACTCTTGTTCTTAGGTGATCCACCTGCCTCAGCCTCCCAAAGTGCTGGGATTACAGGTATGAACCACTGCCCCTGGCCCAAATAAACTCTTTTTGGTGGGAGTTTCCCACTCACTGGGTGCGGTGACTCACACCTGTAACCCCAGCACTTTGGGAGGCTGAGGTGGGCAGATCATGAGGTCAGGGGTTTGAGAACAGCCTGACCAACATGGTGAAACTCCGTCTCTATTTAAAAAAAAAAAAAAAGAAGGCCCGGCACAGTGGCTCACAGCTGTAATCCCAGTACTTTGGGAGGCCAAGGCAGGTAGATCATTTGAGGTCAGGAGTTCGAGACCAACTTGGCCAACATGGTGAAACCCTGTGTCTACTAAAAATAAAAAATGAGCCGATCGTGGTGGCGGGCACCTGTAGTCCCAGCAACTTGGAAGGCTGAGACAGGAGAATTGCTTGAACCTGGGAGGTGGAGGTTACAGTGAGCCGAGATTGGGCCACTGCACTCCAGCCTGGGCAACAGAGCAACCTCTGTCTCAAAATAAAATAAAATAAAATAAAATAAAATAAGAATTCTAGATAGGCCGGGCGTGGTGGCTCAAGCCTGTAATCCCAGCACTTTGGGAGGCCGAGGCGGGTGGATCACGAGGTCAAGAGATCGAGACCATCCTGGTCAATATGGTGAAACCCCGTTTCTACTAAAAATACAAAAAAGTAGCTGGGCATGGTGGTGCGTGCCTGTAATCCGAGCTACTCAGGAGGCTGAGGCAGGAAAATTGCCTGAACCCAGGAGGCGGAGGTTGCGGTGAGCCGAGATCGCGCCATTGCACTCCAGCCTGGGTAACAAGAGCGAAACTCCGTCTCAAAAAAAAAAAAAAAAAAAAAAAGAATTCTAGATAGAAATTAAAGTTTTCCCCAAATGGTCAAGGCCTGAAAGTTATATACTACACTTTGGTCTTCCTTAGTCCTTTTTTTTCTAAGACAGAGTTTCGCTCTTGTTTCCCAGGCTGGAGTACAATGGTGGGATCTTGGCTCACTGCAACCTCTGCCTCCCGGGTTCAAGTGATTCTCCTGCCCCAGTCTCCTGAGAAGCTAGGTATGTGCCACCACACCTGGCTAACTTTGTATTTTTAGTAGAGATGGGGCTTCTCCATGTTGGTCAGGTTGGCCTCCAACTCCCAACCTCAGGTGATCCACCTGCCTCGGCCTCCCAAAGTGCTGGGATTACAAGGCTGAGCCACAGCGCCCGGCCTTTCTTAGTCCTTTTACTCAATCCACAAGACTGAGGAGTAAATAGACAAGGTCTTTGGGGACCCCAATCATTTTAACAGAAATAGTATGGTCTGTTGTCCTCCCAGATTAAAACAAATAAGAATGTTTGTTTCAGATTGCAAAGGTCATACAAATATGGCAAATCTCAATCATATGGCAACACTGGATGCTAGAAACACAAGTCTTTTTTTTTTTTTTTGAGACAGAATTTCACTCTTGTTACCCAGGCTGGAGTGCAATGGCGCGATCTCGGCTCACCGCAACCTCTGCCTCCTGGGCTCAGGCAATTCTCCTGCCTCAGCCTCCTGAGTAGCTGGGATTATAGGCACGGACCACCATGCCCAGCTAACTTTTTGTATTTTTAGTAGAGACGAGGTTTCACCTTGCTGACCAGGATGGTCTTGATCTCTTGACCTCGTGATCCACCCGCCTCGGCCTCCCAAAGTGCTGGGATTACAGGCTTGAGCCACCGCGCCCGGCCAACTTTTATATTTTTAGCAGAGACAGGGCTTCGCCATGTTGGCCAGGCTGGTCTGGAATGTCTGACCTCAGGTGATCTGGCTGCCTTGGCATTCCAAAGTGTTAGGATTACGGGCATGATCCACCTCGCTGGGCCTTATTTATTTTATATACCTTTCATTATGTTTGAAATATTTAATAAATTTAAAAGGTCACAATGGTTGTTAAAGATGCAAATAATATATAAATATAACCCTCTTAAAATTTTCTTTCGTCCTGAGAGGGGATTAAAGATAATGGTTTGTCATGCCATTCCAAGCTTTCTTTTGAGACAGTCTCGCTCTGTCGCCTAGGCTGGAGTACAATGGCACAATCTCGGCTCACTGCAACCTCCACCTCCATGGTTCAAGCAATTCTCCTGCCTCATTCTCCCAAGTAGCTGGGATTACAGGTACCTGCCACCATGCCCAGCTAATTTTTGAATTTTTAGTAGAGATGGGGTTTCATTATGTTGGCCAGGCTGGTCTCGAACTCCTGACTTCAGGTGATCCACCCACCTCAGCCTCCCAAAGTGCTGGGATTACAAGCGTGAGTCACCGTGCCTGGCCTCGTGTTCTTTTTTTTTGAGATGGAGTCTCCTGTTGCACAGGCTGGAGTACAGTGGCGAAATTTCTGCTCAGTGCAATCTCCACCTCCCACCTCCCAGGTTCAAGCAGTTCCCCTTCCTCAGCCTCCGAGTAGCTAGGATTACAAGCGTGTGCCACCACACCAGGCTAATTTTTGTATTTTTAATAGAGATGCGTTTTGGTCATGTTTGCCATGCTGGTCTTGAACTCCTGACCTCAGGTAATCCGCTCTCCTCTACCTCCCAAGTGTTAGGATTTCAGACATGAGCCAGCGAACCTGACCTCCAAACCTTTCTTTTTTTTTTTTTTTTTTTTTTGGGAGGGGGCACACATATGTATACAAATATTACTATATATAGCTTTTTTTTTTTTTTTTTTTTAGACGGAGTCTCACTCTGTTGTCAGGTGGCAGTAGAGTGGTGGGGTCTCGGCTCACTGCAACCTCTGGCTCCTGGGTTCAAGTGATTCTCCTGCCTCAGCCTCCTGAGTAGCTGGGACTACGGACACATGCCACCACACCCAGATAATTTTTTTTCTTTTTTGGGATGGAGTTTCGCTCTTGTCACCCAGGCTAGAGTGCAATGGCGCAATCTCGGTTCACAGCAACCTCCGCCTTCCAGGTTCAGGCAATTCTCCTATCTTGGTCTCCAGATTAGCTGGGATTACAGGCATGTGCCAATACATATGGCTAATTTTTTATATTTTTAGTAGAGACAAGGTTTCACCCTGTTGGCCAGGCTTGTCGGGAACTCCTGACCTCAGGTGATCTGCCTTCCCTTGACCTCCCAAAATGTTGGGATTATAGGTGTGAGCCACCACGCCTAGCCTAAATAATACTTTAGAACGGCAGTTGAAAAGCAAGATGGGAGACTGTGTATATATTTCTTTCTTTCTTTTTTTTTTTTTTGAGGTGGAGCCTTGCTCTGTTACCCAGGCTGGAGTGTAGTGTCATGATCATGGCTCACTGCAACCTCTGCCTCCCAGGTTCAAGTGATTTTTCTGCCTCAGCCTCCTGAGTAGCTGGGATTACTTCGGTGTGCCACCGCACCTGGCTAATTTTTGTATTTTTAGTAGAGATGGGGTTTCACCATGTTGGCCAGGGTAGTCTTGAACTCCTGACCTCAAGTGATCCACCCACCTCAGTTTTCCAAAGTGGTGGAATTACAGGGGTGAGCCACAGCACCTGGCTGGTGTGTGTATTTCTGTGATACAACAATACAAGAAAACATGGCTCATGCCTGTAATCGCAGGACTTTGGGAGGCTGAGGCAGGTGGATCACCTAAGCTCAGAAGTTCGAGTCCAGCCTGGCCAACATAGCAAAACACTGTCTCTACTAAAAATATGAAAATGAGCTGGGTGTGGCGGCATGCACCTATAGTCTCAGTTACTCAGGAGGCTGAGGCAGGAGAATCACTTGAACTCGGGAGGTGGAGATTGCAGTGAGCCGAGATCATGTCACTGCACTCCAGCCTGGGTGACAGACCATGACTCCATCTCAAGAGAAAAAAAAAGAAAAAAAGCTGATCGTGTTGGCTCATGTCTATAATCCCAGCACTTTGGGAGGCCAAGGTGGGTGAATCACGAGGTCAGTTCACGACCAGCCTGGCCAAAATGGTGAAACCCCATGTCTACTAAAAATATAAAAATTAGCCAGGGGTTGTGGTGAGTGCCTGTAATGAAAGGTACTCGGGAAGCTGAGGCAGAGAATGGCTTGAACCTGGGAGGCAGAGTTTGCAGTGAGCCGAAATCACACCACTGCATCTGAGCCTGGGTGACAGAGCGGGACTCAGTATCAAAAAAAAAGGGCTTTTCGGCTTTTGGCTCGGAGGAGGCCAAGATGCAACTTTCTTCAGTCGTCCCGAATCCGGGTTCATCCGACATCAGCTGCCTCCATCATGCCGCCGAAGTTCGACCCCAACGAGATCAGAGTCTAATACCTGAGGTGCACTGGGGGTGAAGTCGGTGCCACTTCTGCGCTGGCCCCCAAGATCGGCCCCCCGGGTCTGTCTCCAAAAAAAGGTTGGTGATGACATTGCCAAGGCAACAGGTGACTGGAAGGGCCTGAGGATTACAGTGAAACTGACCATTCAGAACAGACAGGCCCAGATTGAGGTGGTGCCTTCTGCCTCTGCCCCGATCATCAAAGCCCTTAAGGAACCACCGAGAGACAGAAAGAAACATAAAAACATTAAACACAGTGGCAATATCACTTTCGATGAGATTGTCAACATTGCTCGACAGATGTGGCACCGATCTTTAGCCAGAGAACTCTCTGGAACCATGAAAGAGATCCTGGGGACTGCCCAGTCTGTGGGCTGTAATGTTGATGGCCGCCACCCTCATGACATCATAGATGACATCAGCAGTGGTGCTGTGGAATGCCCAGCTAGTTCAGAAGCACAAAGGAAAATATTTCAATAAAGGTCATTTAACAACTGGTGGAAAAAAAAAAGGTGGAATATTTTATAAATACAATAGAACTTGAAAAATATTTGACTATGCTTAAAAACAGTCTCAGATGCCCAACAGGTAGATTTAAAAAGTCACTAATATCTCTGTTTACATTCCTTTCCTGAGTGGTCTTTTCCAGCATTATGTGTTAATCATTCCTTGCTTTTATTCCTGCTTTGGGACTTAGGTACCACCCCCCCCACCCCCACCTCGGCAAAAAAAAGAATGTATGTAGATACAGATATCTTCCTTTTGGTTTACCTAAGTGGTCAGCACAATTTAGTATTATTTTAGTATTCTGCAACTTGTTTTGTTTTGTTTGTTGTGTTTTCGAGACAGAGTCTCAGGATGTCACCCAGGCTGGAGTGCAGTGGCATGATCTTGGTTCACTGCAATCTCCACCTCCTGGGTTCACGCCATTCTCCTGCCGCAGCCTCCTGAGTAGCTGGGACCACAGGGGTGCACCACCATGGCTGCCTAATTTTTGTATGTTTAGTAGAGCTGGCATTTCACCATGCTGCCCAGGCTGGTCTTGAGCTCCTGACCTCAGGTGATACACCTGCCTTAGCCTCCCAAAGTGCTGGGATTACAGACGTGACCAAAGGTGCTCTGCCAATGATTGTATATGTGTACCATTTGTTGCTGTCACTTCTAGCCCCTTCAAATGTAGGTTGTGGGGTTAAGGAGCTGAATTTTTTTTTTTTTTAAAAGACGGGGTTTCACCATGTTGGTCAGGCTGGTCTTGAACTCCCGACCTCAGGTGATCTGCCTACCTTGGCCTCCAAAGTGCTTGGATTACAGGCGTGAGCCACCACGCCCAGCAAGGAGCTGAATTTTACATTTTATTTTAATTAAATTGAAGTAGCTGTATGTAGCTAGTGTATCCCATCAGCCAGCGCAGCCTTAGAGGGCTTTCTAGAGTTTGTTTTAACTCACTACCAGGCTACATATACCAAAAGGGCTGATTTGATGCAGGCTCCCCCTAATCAACCTTCCACAAACATTTGTGGAATGAGTGAAGGGTCCATGGGGAAAGGGGGCCAAGGACATCAGCAGAGGTTTCCCGGAAGAGGCCATCTGGTACCAGTGTGAATGCTTGCAGTGTTAGCTCTTCAACCAGTCTCTCTGAGTGCCTGCCAAGAACATGGCACTGCGTAGACTCCTGGGGATACCAGTTGGATATGAGGTTGTCCCACCTGCTCAGATTTTACAAATAGACTTCTCAAGGACAAAGAATTGGTGATAGGGTAGGAATCTGACAGGTGGATGAGCACTTTCAGATATACATCCTACTGACAGTCAAGCACAAAGCGCAATCCCATATAGCTCTGTTTGGAATAGAAAAAGCCCGGGGCCAGGTGTGGTGGCTCATGCCTGTAATCCCAGCACAGCACTTTAGGAGGCCGAGGTGGGTGGATCACCTGAGGTCAGGAGTTTGAGACCAGCCTGACTAACCTGGTGAAACCCTATCTCTACTAAAAATACAAAATTAGTGGGGCGTGGTGGCGAATGCCTGTAATCCCAGCTACTTGGGAGGCTGAGGCAGGAGAAGCGCTTGAACCTGGGAGGCAGAGGTTGCAGTGAGTCCAGATCATGCCATTGCACTCCAGCCTGGGCAACAAGAGCAAAACTCCATCTCAAAAACAAAAAACAAACAAACGAACAAAAAAAGAAAAAAATTGAATACCATGTAAAAGTTAGGGACCTAATTAAATCATTCTAGCACCATTTATCTGCCCAATGAAATGCTATGAAATCATTAAAAAGAAGGCCAGGCGCAGTGGCTCACGCCTGCAATCCCAGCACTTTGGGAGGCTGAGGTGGGTGGATCTCCTGAGCTCAGGAGTTTGAGACCAGCCTGACCAACAAGGTAAAACACCGTCTCCTAAAAAATAAAAAAATAACTATATATGCTGATGTAGAATGATTTTATATCCTTAAAACGAAACAAGGCCAGGTGTGATGGCTCATGCTTGTAATCCCACCACTTTGGGAGGCCCAGGTGGGGGGATCACTTGAGTTTAGGAGTTGGAGACCAGCCTGGGCAACATGGCAAAACCCTTTCTCTACCAAAAATATAAAAATTAGCTGGGCCAGTGGTGCACTCCTGTAGAGTCAGCTCAGCTACTTGGGAGGCTAAGGTGGGAGCACTGGTTGAGCCCAGTGGGAGGCTGCAGTGAGCCTAGACTGTGTCACAGCACTCCAGCCTGGGCAACGGAGCAAAAACCTGTTTCTTTCTTTCTTTCTTTCTTTTTTTTTTTTAGATGATGTCTCACTTTGTCGCCCAGCCTGGAATGCAATGTCGAGATCTCCGCCGATCACTGCAACCTCTGCCTCCTGGATTCAAATGATTCTTCTGCCTCAGCTTCCCCGAGTAGCTGGGATTACAGGCGTGCACAACCAAGCCCAGCTAATTTTTTGTATTTTTAGTAAAGATAGGGTTTCACCATAATGGCCAAGCTAGTTTTGAACTCCTAACCTCGAGTGACCCACCTGCCTCGGCCTCCCAGAGTGCTAGGATTACAGGTGTGAGCCACCGTGCCCCGCCATCACAAGACCCTGTAATCCCAGCACTTTGGGAGGCCGAGGCGGGTGGATCACGAGGTCAAGAGATCGAGACCAAGCCGGGCGCGGTGGCTCAAGCCTGTAATCCCAGCACTTTGGGAGGCTGAGGCGGGTGGATCACGAGGTAGAGACATCAAGACCAACCTGGTCAACATGGTGAAACCCCGTCTCTACTAAAAATACAAAAAATTAGCTGGGTATGGTGGCACGTGCCTATAATCCCAGCTACTCAGGAGGCTGAGGCAGGAGAATTGCCTGAATCCAGGAGGCGGAGGTTGCGGTGAGCTGAGATCGCGCCATTGCACTCCAGCCTGGGTAACAAGTGCGAAACTCCGTCTCAAAAAAAAAAAAAAAGGCCGGGCGCGGTGGCTCAAGCCTGTAATCCCAGCACTTTGGGAGGCCGAGGCGGGTGGATCACGAGGTCGAAAGATCGAGACCATCCTGGTCAACATGGTGAAACCCCGTCTCTACTAAAAATACAATAAAACTAGCTGGGCATGGTGGCGCGTGCCTGTAATCCCAGATACTTAGGAGGCTGAGGCAGGAGAATTGCCTGAGACCAGGAGGCGGAGGTTGAGGTGAGCCGAGATCGCGCCATTGCACTCCAGCCTGGGTAACAAGAGCCAAACTCCGTCTCAAAAAAAAAAAAAAAAAAAAAAAAAAAAAAAAAAAAAAGAGATCGAGACCATCCTGGTCAACATGGTGAAACCCCGTCTCTACTAAAAGTGCAAAAAATTAGCTGGGCATGGTGGCACGTGCCTGTAATCCCAGCTACTCAGGAGGCTGAGGCAGGAGAATTGCCTGAACCCAGGAGGTGGAGGTTGCGGTGAGCCGAGATCGCGCCATTGCACTCCAGCCTGGGTAACAAGGGCGAAACTCCGTCACAAAAAAAAAAAAAAAAAAAAAAAATTCAGGAGCTATGATAATCGTATCTGAATAGGAGAACTATGAATATGAGAACAACTTCAATTTCTTTCTTTTTTTTTTTTTTTTTTTGAGACGGAGTTTCGCCCTTGTTACCCAGGCTGGAGTGCAATGGCGCGATCTCGGCTCACCGCAACCTCCGCCTCTGGGTTCAGGCAATTCTCCTGCCTCAGCCTCCGGAGTAGCTGGGATTACAGGCACGTGCCACCATGCCCAGCTAATTTTTTGCACTTTTAGTAGAGACGGGGTTTCACCATGCTGACCAGGATGGTCTCGATCTCTCGACCTCGTGATCCACCCGCCTCGGCCTCCCAAAGTGCTGGGATTACAGGCTTGAGCCACCGCGCCCGGCAACTTCAATTTCTTTTTTTTTTTTTTTTTTTTGAGACGGAGTTTCGCTCTTGTTCCCCAGGCTGGAGTGCAATGGCGCGATCTCGGCTCACCGCAACCTCCGCCTCCTGGGTTCAGAAGATTCTCCTGCCTTAGCCTCCTGAGTAGCTGGGATTACAGGCACGCGCCACCATGCCCAGCTAATTTTTTTTGTATTTTTAGTAGAGACGGGGTTTCACCGTGTTGACCAGGATGGTCTCGATCTCTCGACCTCGTGATCCACCCGCCTCGGCCTCCCGAAGTGCTGGGATTACAGGCGTGAGCCACCGCGCCCGGCCGTCAACTTCAATTTCTTAACAGGATTCTGGTTTCTGAGAGCTCTACCCAGAGTCCGCCTTTCCTTGAGAAGCAGGTCCCTCATCCTACCCAGCCCCGGGGATGTCCCAATGGGAACTGCATCTTCTTTTCTGTATCCTCTCTGTCTTTGGGCACAGAGTTGCTCAATCAACCTTTGATGAATGAAGAATGGATGGGGGTACCTCAGGCAGGATCTGACTGGGCCTTTTGTAAGAATGAGCAGGAAGGTCCAGGAAATCACTAATACTATGTTTCCAATACAGCAGGCCTGCTGTTTTCCTGCAAGAGAAAGTACATCTCTGGGATAAGCACCTTCACCTTCTCTCCACTTCTCTGGGACAATTAGCCAACACTGGGAGCTCCAGGGTCTCGGCCCTTCCCCCTTTGGTCCAAAATAACCTCCTCCCCTACTTCGAGCAAATGCTTGGAATTCTTTCAACTGGAGGACAAAGCCTTTCATCTGCCAATTACTGATAAAGAGAAAATGCAAATATGGGGTGGGGGGGAAGGTGATTCATCAAGGGCCCAACATTTATTGAGTGGCCACTTAGGACCCGGTGGCAGGGCAGGCATTCTGGGGGAGGCCAAGGGGAACAAACTCCCGGCTGGCCCATTCTTCTGTCGCGTTTGTGGTTTCCTCGAGGTTTGTAAAGGGAGGGGATTAAATTAGGTGACTACCCAGCCCCTTCCCACTCTGACAAGCCAGGAACTCCTCATGAGGTGATATATGGACTTAACCGTTTTTACACTAAGGTGGTTACCATCGGACCTTTTCCTGACGGCAGCTTTTGGGGCCACCATAAGGCCACCTGGGGAGAAAAAATTAGGGAGAAAAGGGCCTCAGGGAGAAAAATTAATTAGATTAAGCATTCTTTTTTTTTTTTTTTTGCTTTATTTCACTTAATTCACTTTGCTTCACTCTCCAAACTCATGCACTCTGCTTTGAACATGTTTATTTCATTATGGGGCAGTAGTAAGGCTGGTAAGTTACTAAAAAAAAACACGTGATGGCCAAGCCAGGCTCCAGTGTGAGCCCTGGCAGCGGCACATATGAGCTATGTGATCCTGGGTGAGTGGCTTTGCTTTTTTTAGTCCTAATATCCTCCTTTGCAAAATAGGAACAAACAAGACTATCTCTTAAAGGGTTCTTGTGAGAAAGACAGGAGCACATAAAACGGTCCACGGGCTGAAGGCAGAATGCGTAGCAGTCAAACTGAGGGTTACTGATTGGACGCCGCAGAGCCAACGTGGGCGATTTCAGTTTGGAAACAAATTTTGATGTTTCCCAGCCTCATCCTTGCTTAAAAGATTTTTATAGCTAGTGAACATGAATGAAAACAAAATTCAAAGAGTAGCCTTTGGGGGTGGGTGAGAAAGACTACAGAAAGACAGGGCTGGAAACTTCTAAGGTGAGTGTAGGGGAAGCTCTCTTAGGGTTACCAATGCGATGGTGATAGTGACGTCCTATGTCAGGCGGGGAAGTCCCCCACCATGTCTGTCTGATAGCTTGGGGACCTTATGGGGAAAGAGCAATCAATCATTCAGAGTCATAATTTCTCTGAGCCTCAGTTGCCCCATCTGCAAAATGACCTGCTCCAACTATCCCACAGTGTGAATGGCAGAAATAAAATGTCAGGCTCAAAGCCTGCTCTCTACGAAGTCCCTTTATACTCGCCCTCTTGCCATGTCATTTTATCATCATCTGTCACCCGCAAGGGCAGGCCTAGCAGGGCACCGCAGCTGGGGCTGGAGGAATGTTCAGGGCCACATTTCTCAAGCCTAGTCGATCTGACTGTTGCTCATGATGGGAGCACATCCCAGGATCAGTGCTGGGGTCATCACAAACACTAGTAGGTGGACAGGGACCTAATGACACCCCTGCATGTACGGAGGATGCCAATACCCTCTGCTAAGAAGGCCTGTATGATTCATCAAGGGGCACCAGAGTCCCCCTCACCCGTCCCAGAGCCCCATGCACCTTTCCACCGACTCTTCTATAAACCGCCAGCAAGGGCTTACCCTTCGCTCCTGTGCGGGCTGCGTTAGGAGGCGCCAGATCCGATTCTTTCCGTCTTTCGCTCCTGAGTATCTATCTGCTCCCCTCGCCGAGCGCAAGAGCCTTTAAAAAACGTCCAACTTCTGTTTCAAGGATGGTCGCCTCGTAAAGGACTCCACAGAGGCGGGCAGAATGAATGAATGAAAGGCCACGTCTTCCGGTCAGCTGCGGTCTGCAAAGGCTCTGGTCTGGCTGTATTTCCTGTACGTGTGTGTGTCCATATCTTTGAGTGCCGGGAGTTTAAAAGTTAGGCAATCCTTAAGAGGTGTGGAGCTGAGCTAATTTCCTTCTGAGCCCCTCAAATGCCTCCTCCATATGGCGGGTCCGCAAATGGGGGGATCTGCAGAGGATCACCTCCCACGAAAAAGACATGCAGCAGCAAAACAAAAAAAGAAAAAAATTACATATACAAAATGCTTTGAATTTGAGTCAGCCACACAGGTAATGTTGGGGGAGGGGTGGATGAAATAAGAGGAAGAGGGGTAGCCCTGGGCCTTGGGGGCAGGGACGGAGGTGGGGGATCGCTTTTGGGGGTGCCAGGCCCCGGGGGCTTTCACGCCAGCTTGTTCGGCTTGCATTTCCGCGCCTCCCGCTGAGGCCAGCCGTGCAAATCTGCACCTCCCTCCCCGCCCCCTCCTCCTTCCCTCCCTCCCTGCCCCGCCATCTCCGGGATGCGCCCGCCGCCTGCAACTCGGCCCTCCAAAAGTCAGCTCTGCACACAACTCCCGGGCGGCGGCGGCGGCGCCTGCGTGCAGAGGCGCACTCGTGACCCAACAACAAAACAGCGATGCCAGGGCGCTAACGGCGCCCGGTGCCTCCCGGGCTCCCTCCCGCCCCACACCTCCTCGGGCCGCCGCCCCCACTCCCCCCCGTCCCGGCCGGGAGCCCCCCCCAACTCGCCCCGCCGCGAGCTCCGAGCGCGATCGGCAACAATGTTTACGTTCCGGGGATTATGACGTCGACGCCTCCCCCCCCCCCACAACTGCTGAAAATGGTTTCCTAGGACTTTGCAAACGGATCTGCCTAAGTGTTGGTGCAAAACTTTGTAGATCTCGGCTCTGGCTTGCTTTATTTATTTATTTTTTGGTTTGTTTTCTTTGGTCTTCCCTCCTTCCTCCCTCGGCCAAAATGCAGGGGGCAGGAGTGTTGACAATTAATTGGTGAACTCTCCTAAAAAAATGGAGGCAGAGAAAGACTCTGGAAGAAGATTGGTGTGTAGCTTTTTTTTTTTTTTTTCCCCCAAATCTGTATCTGGCATATGATAGATCTTTTTTTTTTTTTTTTTTTTTTTTTTTTTGGGTTGTTTCTCGCTGCCTTTTCTTTCCTTTTCTGTATTTTGCAAGAGGACCGGGAAAAAAAAAATAATAAATTGCATGCAAAAGGAAGCAAGCTGCTTACTCCAGTCCCTTTTGAGGCTTAGAGTCTCAGACACTTAAGTGGGGAGGTGGTATCGCGGAACGGCGTGGAGGCGGGCTGAGCAGGCTCGGGGTTCGCCCGGAATCTGGGGGGCTGCGGGGCCGGGCGCTGGGCGGTGGAGGGAGGAGGCAGGGGGATGCGGGGAGTGCTGGGGGAGTCTCCTTAGGAAGTGAGTGTGCGCGCGCGCTTGTGGGGAGATGAGGCAGCTGCTGGTGCGTTTTGGGGTCTCCGATCCGAGCTTTGTGGCGGGCCGTCTGCCTCTCCCCCTCCCAAGCCCCATCCTCCTCCCCCCACCTCCTCTTCGTGCACTGGCGGGCGGACGGCGGGGGCGGCTGGGGTCTCAGCCCTTCCTTCCATTTCAGCTTTCCAGCTTCCCCGGTAGCTCGGGGGCGGCTCCAGCTTTAGAAATGCCGCCGGCCCCCGGTTCCGGCTTCCCGGCTCTGCCGCCGCGGCCGCCGGGGCTGCTGTTACCGCCGAGCCGGGCGCCGCAGCGGCTCCTCCTGGGGCCTACATTTGCCCCGCCAGCCCGTGTCCGGAGCCCCCTTCCCGGGTTACATAACCAGGCTCCCGGCCGAGTGGGCAAAGCCCAACACATTTCGGGGGCGGGGGGCAGGGGAGGGCCCCCAGATGTCCCTTCAATGGCTTCCAGAGACACAGGAGGGGAGTGCCCGGTGTAGAGCGCAGCTGGACCCTAGGGGTGCGGGCCCCTCTCCTTGTCCTGCTTTTCAGCATCTTGGGCAGTTGCGCAAAGTTGCCTGGGTTGTAATGGTGGGGTGCAGGGGGCGCGCGGCTCCTGCACCTGTTAGTGCTGGGCCCAGCGTTAGAGGAGACCCCCAGCTCCCCCGGTAACGTCCCGGGCTCTCTGGTTTGGGTCCTCGCAGCGCCCGATTGACCGCCAGCGATACGACGAGAACGAGGACTTGTCGGACGTGGAGGAGATCGTCAGCGTCCGCGGCTTCAGCCTGGAGGAGAAGCTTCGCAGTCAGCTGTACCAGGGGGACTTCGTGCACGCCATGGAGGGCAAAGGTGAGGCGCCCCCTCCCCGGCCGCCCTCTGCGCCGCGGGCCGAGCGCACGTGGGGAGGGAGCTGCCGGTGGCTGGGTTCGTATTTCGCGCCCGCGTCCCCCATTCCAGGGGATCCGGTGACGAAACGAGGCCGAGCACTGGGGGTGGGGTGGGGTGGGGTGGCGAGAGAGGAGGGCAGGCGGTAAGGGGGGCCGGGCATGGGCCTAGGCCGGGCCCGCGCCCACCACTAGCCCCAGGGTGGGCAGAGTCAGGGGGCCGGCGGACCGAGGGACCTGAGGATGGACTGGCGGACTGGGGGAGGGCGGGAGCGTCGGGTCCTCCCCCTCCCCGAGCCGGTCGCGCTCCCTGCGCTGCCAGGGGTGCCTTCCCCTGGCTGGAACTGGGTTCGGGGCGCCCCTCGGGCATCCGGTGAGGCCCCCCAGGCCTGAAATCTTCACAACCCCACGCCCGCTCGGGGCCTGCCAGTGAGGAACTGGTGATGGGGGCGAGGCGGGTGTTTGGGGTGATGCGCCCTTAGGCCTGGGGTCTGCAGAGCCGCGTTTCTCCGTGGGCTCTGCCAGATTGCATCAGGGACCCCGTGCGCCGCGAAGCTGTTGACCTGAACCCCGACCTGGGCCCGAGCTGTCTAGCGCCACAGCCTTGACAGGTGGAAGCCGGCAGTTGGAGTCAGGGGGTGACTTCCCTTCAGGCTTCTGGGGGAGATCCCTGTCCCCTGGCAGTTTGAAGTGAGGAAATGGGTCTCCTCCCAGGCCTGAGACTCGGAGAACTCTGTTCCTTGGGGGCCCACCCAATTTACAGCGGAATTTGGGGACGCCTTCAGGGTTTTGGAGACCTTCAGGGCCTGGGTTTCTTTCTGGCTCTCCCACTACGGGAATGGTGGAGGTCACCCTCCAGATGTTAAGGTGACGTCCTCGCTTGCCTCTGAGGCCTCCAGAGCCCTGGCCCTCCCAGCCTGCAGCCAGTGTGGCTCCTGGTTGAGGAACCAGCCTTGCCTGCGCGATTGGGGTTCGGAATATGCCCTACCTAGCCTTCCCAGGCCCTTGGCTCATTTTTCCCTCTTAGATCTTTGAATTTCCTTGAAGTTACAAAGTTTCCATTTTGTTCCCCCCCACCTCTTGGAAAACCCTTGCATCCCTCAGTGAGCTGATAACGGGAGTGCCTCCTTCCCTCCTCCAGGTTCTGGTTGAGTGCCTGTGGCTCTGAGGTTAGCCCTGAGAAGAGACTGTCGCAGCTTCGAAGTTTTGCGATTTGTCTTTTGTGCCCATTACCTCCTGGGGTGCTGGGCTCTGGTGGTGAGGAGTAGTTGTCGGGGGAGGGAAGAAGAAATTTCTCCCAGCCTGCCTGGTCCTAGAGCAGGGTGCTAGTCCCAGCTGATTTAAATTTTCTCTGCAGAAATGGAATTTTAATTATTCTCCTTTCTTCCCCCATTTTTACTGAGCTGAATCTTTTGGTGGATCCTACCTTCGAACAATATGCAAACTCTTCTAGTCATTTGGGAGGAATTCTCAGCCCAGGATTTCAGAGCTTTTTCTCAGGCTCATTTGAGGAAGTTGAAGCTGACCCTGGGGGATGGGTGCTTTGGGTGGGTGGGTCTGAGGGCCGGTATTCCAGCCCCGGAGAGCTAAAGTGTATCCTTAGATCTGCTGTCCCGGCTTCTTTTAAAGGGGAGGGCCCTGGGCTTTGCTCTTTAATTTGGATCTAGCCCCAAAATTTGAGGGAGGAGCTGAGAATCAGGAGCCCTTAGCCGGGATTCAAAATACACGCTTCTTAAACTTCTCTTCCTTTAAATCCTTAGGAATCCCCATTCACTGTGAGCCCCTGGGGATCTGAGCTGCTGAGGTCAGGGCTTTCCCGGCTTTGGGTTTTGTTCTGTCTCTCTTCGGAGGGGAGTTGTCTTGGCCTCCTCCTCCCCCGAGGCTGCCCTGTGAACTGTTTCCCTGGGCTAGCAGCTTCAGTGGCCTGAGGCCACTTCTGTCTCCCTTCTGCTAGTGGGCCAGGGAGGCCTTCTTCCCTTGTGGATTACTTTGGTTACCTGAAGCTTTGGGGTACGTGAAAATTTATCTCAAGCCCCATCACCTCCATATTTAGGGGTGTATGTTTGGGTCAGAGTCACTGGTTTCAGAATTGGGGAAGGAAGGAAATTAGTCAGCGGCCCCCTTCATCCTCCAGGACTTTGGGTAAGGATATGGGGACTGCACTGGAAAACCCCAGACATGGAGCGAACCTGGGAATTTTCCTTGGGTCCTTCTATGCTCCCCTTATGCAGCCTTCCCCCAGGAGCCTCCCTCCCTGTTATCCAGCTGAAGCAAGGACTGTGATGGCTGCAGCAGAATTTCACTCTTAAGACAACAAAGCTGTGCCCAGTTCCCTAGTTATTTTGGCACCAAATACACAGTTTCCAGGGAAACCGGCTTTCCCCCCCTCCCCTTCACTAGGCAGGATATTACAATAAGATTTTCACTGATGCTCAGCTACAATGAGGGCCCTCCTCCCAGCCTCCTCTCTGGGCCTTCAGATCCTCCCAGGTGGCATTCTTCAATTTTGCAGTCCCTTTACTTTCTGAGCGCGGCTTGGGATGCGTGTCTCTGTCTATCCCTCTTTCTCAGCTGTGGCTGGGGCTCCTTTTGTGCGAGGCTCTTTGAGTCTTCCTCCTCAACCCTTGCTGGCCTTGGGCTGTTCATTGACAAGTTTGGACCGGTGGGGCATGCAGGGAATGACTGACTGAGTAGGCAGAGGAGCTGATCGTTGGCATGGCTTCTCTTGGGCTTTGCCTAATCCATTTCCCGATCATTTTCCAAGGAGCTTTTGCCGTACAGCTGGTGCCTGCATCTCCTGGACCCCCTGCCCCTTCGTCCATCAGTTTTCTTCCCGTAACCAACAGATCCCGGTTCATTTGCTCCTTCGTGACTTAACCAACTTGTTTTAATTCAAATATCCAAACAGATTTCAACTATGAGTACGTACAGAGAGAAGCTCTCAGGGTTCCCCTGATATTTCGAGAAAAGGATGGACTGGGAATTAAGTAAGTTGCTGAAACTAATCGCTCCTTCCCCCGTCTTCCTCCCTAACATACTTTATAGCTTGGGATGGATTTCTTCCACCCTCTTTCCACCTCTCATCACTGAGAAGGATCTTTGTCATGATCTGGGAACAGCATCTCCTTGTTCAAGGCCTGACAAAGGGGAAAAACTCTCCAAAGACTGGTCTTTTGCAGGGACTTTTGGCAGAGAGGACGTAGAGGAATTAAGCAATGTTGACTTTTTTCCCTGACCCACCCCAGTTACACTCAGTGACCTCCTACAGTCAGTTGTACCTCTCCTCCTTCCCCGTGCCCCAGAGCAGGAAACTGAGGCAGAGCCTGAGCGGCAAAGAGACAAGTCGGCCTCTAAGCCAGACCCAGAGCACCTAATACACGTTTCTTACGCAGATTCCCACGACGTGTGTTTCCTGGGGGTGCCAGTGTCTCCCCTTTCTTTGCCTGCCCCACAGCCTGCCTCTCCACCCCTCCACTGTGTCTGTTTTCATTCACTGAGATCTGACAGAACTCCAGGTCGGGGAGAGGTCCCTGAGGCAGGCTGGAAGAACAGGTTTCTGCCCCTTGGGCAGGGGTAGGGGAGGAGGCTTGGGGTGTCATCCCAGGCTGCCTCTCTCCAGCATCTGCTGCCAGACTTGCTCAAGAGTCCATTCCTGTGAGGAGGAATGAAAACTTGGGCATCATTGTTAATTAACAGTGAATCGTAGCCCATATTACCAAATCCCTGGAACTAGTACACTGCGTGTCTTTTTTTCCCTCTGAACTTAAAGGGGTCCCTCCCACTTCCCATACAACTCCTTATGGAGAGTATTTTCTAGAGGGAGAAAGAGACGTAGAGAGGGCTCCCCACCCTGAAAGAAAGCAGGTGTTTGAATCTCCAGCTCTAGCCCCTGCCTTTGACCCCACACTTGAGGCTTCCTTGGAAAAATCGGGTGGACAGTGGATGTCCCACCCTCTGCAGAGGTTCGAGTTTCAGTTGCCTCCGGGGGTAGGCAAGGGCCTCAGTGCTTCTGGAATGACCCTCCCTGGAGGCATCAACGGGTCTTCCTCCCTGCCTCTGGATTTTCTCATTTTGAGTTCTCAAACAGAGGGCAAGGGACCTCTCTTGGGAAAATGGTTTCCCCGGGCCAAGGGTAGAGTCTTGCTCTGCTGTCTGTGGCCTCTCACCACAGGTCTGTGCTCCTCTTTCCCCAGGATGCCTGACCCTGATTTCACAGTCCGAGACGTCAAACTCCTAGTGGGTAAGTCGCTTGCTGTGCGTGTGGCTCAGAGATGCTGAAGTAGGGCAGGGGAAAGAGGCACTCACCACCTGCTGCCCGTTTCGACTTTTAAAGGCCTCTCAAAAAGAAAGTTCCCACGGGAGGGGGCAGGAGCAGGTGTGAGCTGCAACCGTTTCATTCTGGAGAGCAGGTAGGATTGCAAAGTCAGAAGAAGCTGTATCAGAGGGCGTTGGCCAGTTCACAGTTTTATGAGGCCCACGTGGACCCTGCCTCCAGCCTGGGCGTCAGCAGCACTATCTTAGATCTCTCCTCTGCGTTTGTTTGTGGGTTGCCTGGTAAATACTGGGTGCTCTGTGATCCCTCATAGACTTTCAGGCTTTCGAGGGGAGTAGCTATTCCTCCTGGTTCCTCAGGGTTCTAGACAGGCCTGGAGCAGGGCTTGGAACTGTGAGCTCAGCAAATGCACACGCGCTCCCTGAGCACCTGCAGGTGGCTGATGATTTAGTGCTCTGGACGCTCAGCCAGGTAGTAGGTGGCATTTCAGATCTTACAGGCCGTTGTTCAATCAATCTGTTCTTTCCAGAAAAATACTTTTTGGCTGCATGGCGGGCAAGGTCAGAGTTGCAAGTGGATGGATAAGTTCTCTGCCCTCTTGGTGGGTGCAAGAGGCAATCAAGAAGTAAACAGTGGGTCAGGTGCGGTGGCTCACGCCTGTAATCCCAGCACTTTAGGAGGCCGAGGTGGGCGGATCACGAGGTCAGGAGTTCAAGACTAGCTTGAACAATACGGTGAAACCCTATCTTTACTAAAAATACAAAAAATTAGGTGGGCATGGTGGCACACACCTGTAGTCCCAGCTCCTCAGGAGGCTGAGGTAGGAGAATCGCTTGAACCTGGGAGGCGGAGGTTGCAGTGAGCTGAGGTCGTGTCACTGTACTCCAGCCTGGGTGACACAGCAAGACTTGGTCTCAAAAAAAAAAAAAAAAAAAGAAAGAAAAAAGGACGTAAACAGTGGGCTGAGGGCAGTGACTTATGCCTGTGGGTAGATCGCTTGAGCCAGGAATTTGAGACCAGACTGGGAAACATAGTAAAACGCTGTCTATCAAAAATTAGCTGGTTGTGGTGGTGCATACCTGTATTCTCAGCTACTCTGGAGGCTGGTACGGGAGGATCACTTAAGTCCAGAGGCAGAGGTTACAGCGAGCTGAGTTCGTGCCACAGCACTCCAGCCTGGGTGACAGAGTGAGACCCTGCCTCAAAAAAGAGAAACAAGTGGCCAGGCGCGGTGACTCAAGCCTGTAATCCCAGCACTTTGGGAGGCCGAGGCGAGTGGATCACGAGGTCAAGAGATTGAGACCATCCTGGTCAACATGGTGAAACCCCATCTCTACTAAAAATACAAAAATTAGCTGGGCATGGTGGCTCACGCCTGTAGTCCCAGCTACTAGGGAGGCTGAGGCAGGAGAATTGCTCGAACCCAGGAGGCGGAGGTTGCGGTGAGCCGAGATTGCGCCATTGTACTCCAGCCTGGGTAACAAGAGCGAAACTCCGTCTCAAAAAAAAAAAGAGAAAAAAGCGAACAGTCTTTACAATGATATATCTGGCTGGGCACGGTGGCTCATGCCTATAATCCTACCACTTTAGGAGGCTGAGGTGGAAGGATTGCTTGAGACAATGAGTTTGAGACCAGCCTGGGCAAAATAATGAGACCCCACCTCTACAAAAAAAAAAAAAATAGCCGGGTGTGGTGGTGTGTGCCTGTAGTTGTAGCTACTAGGGAGGCTGAGATGGGAAGATCACTTGAGCCCAGGAGTTTCACTCTAGCATGGGCGACAGAGCGAGACCGTTTCTAAAATAAGTAATACTGATAAAAGGAAATGTCTTTTCTGATGGTGACAGGGCTATGTAGAAATAAACAGAACAATGGCATGGCATGTGGTGGGTGGGGCTGCATTTGAGACAGGGTGATCAGGGAGGGCCTCTCTGAGCTGAAGGGGCGCATTTGATCAGAGACCTGACTGATGAGAATCAGCTGTGGGAGAAGACATTCTAGGCTGAGGGAAGAACAAGGGCACCCAGAAGGTGGAGATAAAGCTGGGGTGTGGAGGAACTGAGTGAGCTAGTGGGAAGGCAGCAGAAGAGGTGGCAGAGGCCTCGGGGCTGGGATGTGGGGGCCTCCCAGGGCCCTGTAGGGAATTTGGGTTTGACTTGTAGTGCGTTGGGAAGTCACTGGGGAGCGTTAAAGTGGAGCACAGGGATTATCTCTCTGTGGTCTGATTATTTTCTTGGGATGGGTTTCAAACATTTTTTTCTTTTCTTTGACACAGAGTCTTGCTCTGTCACCCAGGCTGGAGTGCAGTGGTGAGATCTTGGCTTAATGCAACCTCTGCCTCCGGGTTCAAGCCATTCTCCTGCCTCAGCCTCCCAATTAGCTGGGACTACAGGTGCCTGCCACCATGCCTGGCTAATTTTTTGTATTTTTAGTAGAGATGGGGTTTCAACGTGTTAGCCAAGATGGTCTCCATCGCCTGACCTGTGATCCTCCCACCTCGGTCTCCCAAAGTGCCAGGATTATAGGTGTGAGTCACTGCGGCCGGCCTGAAACATTTTTATTTACTTTTATTTATATGTGTTAGAGACCAGTCTCATTCTTTTGTCCAAGGTAGAGTGCAGAGGCTTGGTTATGGCTCACCGCAGCCTGCAACTCCTGGGCCTAAGCAGTCCTCCTGCCTTAGCCTCCAGAATTGCTGGGACCATAGGGGTGTACCACCACACCCAGCTAGTTATTTCTTATTTTTGTACAGATGGGATCTTGCTACATTGCCTAGGCTGATCTTGACCCACTGTATGTGGCCACATTGAAAAAATTGAGATAATATTTGCGTACTATAAAATTTGCCACTTAACCATTTAAAAATGTACAAGTTGTCCAGGTGCAGTGGCTCACAGTTGTAATTCCAGCACTTTTGGGAGGCTGAGGCAGATGGATCACTTGAGGTCAGGAGTTCAAGACCACCCTGGCCAACATGGTGAAACTAAAATGTGAAATTCACCAGGTGTGGTGGCACATTCCTGTAATACCAGCCATTTGGGTGGCATGTGCCTGTAGTTCCAGCTATTAAGGAGGCTGAGGCAGGAGAATCACTTGAACCTGGGAGGCAGAGGTTGTGGTGAACTGAGATCACGCTACTGCACTCCAGCTTGAGTGATGGAGTGAGACTTGTCCCCCCACCAATAAAAAGGTGCAAGTCACTGGTTTTAGTAGTATATTCAATGTAGGGGATGGCTGTACCACCATCCCCACTAAATTCTGAAATATTCCTTTTTTATTTATTTATTTTTTTTAAAAGACAGAGTCTTGCTCTGTCACCCTGGCTGGAGTGCACTGGCTCACTGCAACTTCCGCCTCCTGGGTTCAAGTGATTCTCCTGCCTCAGCCTCCTGAGTAGCTGGGACTACAGGCGCACACCACCATGCCCGGCTAAATTTTTGTTTATTTTTTTTTTGAGCCAGAGTCTTGCTCTGTTACTCAGGCTGGAGTGCAGTGGCACAGTCTCAGCTCACTGCAACCTCCGCCTCCTGGGTTCAAGCAGTTCCCACCTCAGCTTCCCGAGTAGCTGGGATTACAGGCGCCTGCCACCACGCCCTGCTAACACATGCAGGTTTTTGTCGAACATACATTTTCACTTCGGTATATCCTTAGGAGTGGAATTGCTGGATCACGTGGTAACTGTTTAACTTGCTGAGGAACTGCCAGACTGTTTACAAAGCAGCTGTGCCATTTTATACTCTCATAAGCAGTGTGTGGGGGTCCAGTTTCCCTACATCCTTGCTAACACTTATTATTGTCTGTCTTTTTGATGATAGCCATGCTAGCGGCCGTGTAGTGAGGTGATTTGATTGAAGTGTTATAGAAGCCAACTCTGGTGTCTATGTAGGGGATGAAAGCAGCTGGCCAGTCAGTGTGTTGGATGATCCAGCCGGAATAATTGACCCAAAAATGTGTTAACATATGCAGGCTGGGCGTGGTGGCTCACACTTGTAGTCCTAGCACTTTGGGAAGCCGAAGTGGGAGGATCGCTTGAGGCCAGGAGTTCAAGACCAGCCTGGGCAACATGGCAAAACCTTGTCTCTACAAGAGGCACAAAAATGGTCAGGCGCTGTGGCTCACGCCTGTAATCCCAGCACTTTGGGAGGCCAAGGTGGGTGGATCACCTGAGGTCAGGAGTTTGAGACCAGCCTGGCCAGCATGGTGAAACTCCGTGTCTACTAAAAAGACAAACTACTAGCCAGGCATGGTGATGGGCCCCTGTAATCCCAGCTACTCGGGAGGCTGAGGCAGGAGAATTGCTTGAATCCAGGAGATGGAGGTTGTAGTGAGCAGAGATCAGCCATTGCACTCCAGCCTGGGCAACAAGAGCAAAACTCTGCCTCAAAAAAACATAAAAACAAAAACACAAAAATTAGCTGGGCTTGTGGCATGTGTCCATAGACCCAGCTACCTGGTAGCTTAGGTGGGAGATCACTGGAGCCTAGGAGTTTGAGGCTGTTGTGAGCCAGGATCACGCCACTGCTCTCCACCACACTCTGTCAGGGCAGCAGAGTGAGATACTGTCTTAAAAAAAAAAGAAAAGAGGGCAGTAGAGGTGGCTCACACCGGTAATCCCAGCACTTTGGGAGGCTGAGGCGGGCAGATCACGAGGTCAAGAGATTGAGACCATCCAGGTCAACATGGTGAAATCCCGTCTCTACTAAAAATACAAAAATTAGCTGGGGGTGTTAGCGGATGCCTATAGTCCCAGCTACTCGGGAGGCTGAGGCAGGAGAATCGCTTGAACTCGGGAGGTGAAGGTTGCAGTGAGCCGAGGTCATGCCACTGCACTCCAGCCTGGTGACAGAGCGAGACTCCGTCTCAAAAAAAGAAAAAAGAAAGCAGGAACAGCCTCCAGCCCCCTCTCCCTTGGCATTTCTGTGACGATCAAGTGGGGCGATGAATGTTAAAAGTGCTCTGCAGATGGACAGCTGCTCTGAACTGGGAGGAGGCCCCTGACTGCAGTTGGCATGGGAAATTATGATGCCCATTTTGGTCTTTAAGCTGCACACAGGCTTCCGGAGGGGGTGATAGGGCACATTTGTTGTAAGTGACCTAAGTGCAAATGTAACTCTAGCTGTCATAAGCAGAAGAGAATTCACTGGCTTGGGTATAGGTTCAGGGTGTAACCTCCATGCACATTGACGTCTGGATGCTCCAACATGGTGTTGAGAAGTTGACTCTGTTTCTCCTTCTGCTTCCCAGTTCAACTCCCTCTTTCCACTTCATTCTTTTTTGTTTTTAAAGATGTATATCTGGGAATAGAGCATTACAATGGTAATATGCATGCTACAATAAACGATGTGTGTATTCAGGAAGGTAATGGAAGACAGACTTTTATTTTGTGTGAGATGGAGTCTTGCTGTTGTGGCCCAGGCTGGAGTGCAGTGGTATGATCTCTGCCCACTGCAACCTCTACCTCCCGGGTTCAGGTGATTGTCCTGCCTCAGCCTCCCGAGTAGTTGGGATTACAGGTGTCCACCACCATGCCCTGCTAATATTTTATTTTATTTTATTTTAGTAGTGACAGGGTTTTGCCATGTTGGCCAGGCTGGTCTCAAACTCCTGACCTCGTGATCTGCCCACCTCAGCCTCCCAAAGTGCTGAGATGACAGGCGTGAGCAACTGCACCCGGCTGTCCGCTTCATTCTTGGCAGGCTTCTCCCCATGGGAGGGTAAGGAGGGTGGGTGAAGAAGGAGCCCACAGCAGCTTCAGACATCTATCCTGCCAGCTAAGAGTCCTTCCCAAACCCTTAAGTGTCTCTGCATTGGCTTTGACAGGCTTAGCACAGCCTTGGGCCAGACCGGAGCTGCTGGCTGGGGTCAGCCCAGCACAATCATGTGGACTGAAAGTGGGGAAGCAGTGATTCTCCAGGGTTGCTGGGTGACATAAACACGGCCTTAACAGACATGACAAGTTCTGCTGTGGAGGGCAGTGTGTGGGGAAGACTGGACCAGACCTCCCAGTCACTGCGGGGTCACAGCCTCTGTCTTCCACTGTCTTTCCTTTCACCATGGCATGTGGCTGTTTGAGAAATGGACTTGTGCACTACCAGGTGTTCAGGCCACAACTTGGGGCTGCAGCCTCTTCTCTAATGTCCTAAAATCACGCTTTTCTCTATCAGCAGTCTGTTCTAAGCTGCAAGCCTTTTTTTTTTTTTAAAAAAAAAGGCAGTTTCCATTTCTGTGACACTGTACCCTTAAAAAAACCATTCATTGAAGTATAATATACATACCAAAAAGGGCACATATGGTAAGCACATAGCTCGATTAATTTTAACAAACAGAACACATCAGAGTAACCAGTACCCAGAACCCCCTGTGTCTGCCCGTCCAGTCTCTGCCCTCCACTACTGGCGAAACTGACATCTAGCTGCATAGATAAGTTTCACCTGTTTTCATACTTTTTGCCAGTGAAAAGAGTTCTTTAGATATTCTGGATGTGAGTCTTTTGTCAGATATATATATATATATATATATATATATTCCTAGGCCAGGAGTGGTGGCTCACGCCTGTAATCCCAGCACTTTATGAAGCCAAGGTGAGCAGATGACCTGAGGTCAGGAGTTCCAGATGAGCCTGGCCAACATGGTGAAATCTCATCTCTACTAAAAATACAAAAATTAGCTGGGGGTGATGGTGGACCCTTGTCGCTGGGCCCCCAGCTACTTGGAAGGCTGATGCAGGAGAATCACTTGAACCCAGGAGATGGAGGTTGCAGTGAGCTGAGATTGCACCACTGCATTCCTGAATAGCTGGAATTACTGGTGCATGCCACCACACCCAGCTAATTTTAATTAATTAATTAATTAATTAATTTTTGAGACAGAATTTCACTCTTGTTGCCTAGGCTAGAGCACCCAGCCTAGAAATTCTTAATTTTAATACAGACTAGCTCTGCTTGGTGCATTAATTCTTTTTGTGTCTTGCTTAAGAAATTTTTGCCTACTCTGAAGTCACGAAGATATTCAGATGTTTTTCTCAAAAAGCCTTATCGTTTGAACTATCACACTTTGATCTATAGTTCATTTGGAATAGATTTTTTTATTTGGTGGAATATGAGATCAAGGTCCCCCTTTTTTTTACATATGGATGTCCAGTTGACCGAGCATTATTGTTATTATTTAAAAAAAAAATCCCGGCTGGGTGCTGTGGCTCATGCCTGTAGTCCCAGCACTTTGGGAGGTCAAGGCGGGTGGATCACCTAAGGTCAGGAGTTTGAGACAAGCCTGACAAACATGGGGAAACCCTGTCTCTACTAAAAATACAAATATTAGCCAGGCTTGGTGGGAGATGCCTGTAATCCCAGGTACTAGGGAGGCTGAGGCAGGAGAATCGCTTGAACCCAGGAGGCAGAGGTTGCAGTGAGCCAGGATCATGCCACTGCACTCCAGCCTGGGTGACAGAGCGAGACTCCGTCTCAAAAAAAAAAAAGATTGCACTCTCAGTCCAGGCATGGTGGCTTAAGCCTATAATACCAACACTTTGGGAGGCCTAGGAGGGAGAATTGCTTAAGTCTGGGAGTTTGAGACCAGCCTGGGCAACATGGTGAAACCCCATCTTTAGAAAAAACCCGAAAATTAGCTGTACGTGGTAGCGCGCACTTGTAATCCCAGCTACTTGTAAGGCTGAGGCAGGAGAATTGCTTGAATCCCAGAGGTGGAGGCTGCAGTGAGCCGAGATCATGCCACTGCATTCCAGCCTGGGTAACAGAGAGGGATCCTGTCTCTAAAAAATAAGAAAAAGAAAAAGATCGCCTTCTCATGTGACCCTTCGTGTTTCCATATGAATCTTTTTTTTTTTTCCATATGAATCTTAAAATCACCTTGTCAATATTTCTTTTTTTAATTTATTTTTATTTATTTTTATTGCATTTTAGGTTTTGGGGTACATGTGAAGAACATGCAAGATTGTTGCATAGGTACACACATGGCAGTGTGATTTGCTGCCTTCCTCCCCATCACCTATATCCGGCATTTCTCCCCGTGCTAACTCTCCCCAACTCCCCACCCCGCACTGTCCCTCCCCTATTTCCCCCCAACATACCCCCGTGTGTAGTGCTCCCCTCCCTGTGTTCCTGTGTTCTCATTGTTCAACACCCACCTGTGAGTGAGAACATGCGGTGTTTGATTTTCTGCTCTTGTGTCAATTTGCTGAGAATAATGGTTTCCAGGTTCGTCCATGTCCCTACAAAGGACACAAACTCTTTTGATGGCTGCATAGTATTCCATGGTGTATATGTGCCACACTTTCCCTGTCCAGTCTATCATCAATGGGTATTTGGGTTGGTTCCAGGTCTTTTCTATTGTAAACTGTGCTGCAATGAACATTCGTGTGCATGTGTCCTTATAGTAGAACGATTTATAATCCTTTGGATATATACCCACGAATGGGATTGCGGGTCAAATGGAATTTCTATTTCTAGGTCCTTGAGGAATCGCCACACTGTCTTCCACAATGGTTGAAATAATTTACACTCCCACCAACAGTGTAAAAGTGTTCCTATTTCTCCACATCCTCTCCAGCATCTGTTGTCTCCAGATTTTTTAATGATTGCCATTCTAACTGGCGTGAGATGGTATCTCAATGTAGTTTTGATGTGCATTTCTCTAATGACGAGCATTTTTTCGTCATTAGAAAAATGATGAGCATTTTTTCACGTTTGTTGGCCTCCTGTATGTCTTCTTTTGTAAAGTGTCTGTTCATATCCTTTGCCCACTTTTGAATGGGCTTGTTTGTTTTTTTTCTTGTAAATCCCTTGTCAATATTTCTTTAAAGGTTGCTGTAATTTTGCTTGGCATCTTGTTGATTCTGTGGATCAATTGGGGAAATTTCTTTCTTTTTTTTTTTTTTTTTTTTTTTTTTTTTGAGACGGAGTGTCGCTCTTGTTACCCAGGCTGGAGTGCAATGGCGCGATCTCGGCTCACCGCAACCTCCGCCTCCTGGGTTCAGGCAATTCTCCTGCCTCAGCCTCCTGAGTAGCTGGGATTACAGGCACGCGCCACCACGCCCAGCTAATTTTTTGTATTTTTAGTAGAGACGGGGTTTCACCATGTTGACCAGGATGGTCTCGATCTCTTGACCTCGTGATCCACCCGCCTCGGCCTCCCAAAGTGCTGGGATTACAGGCTTGAGCCACCGCGCCCGGCCTTGGAAATTTCTTATACTGAGTTTTCTATTCAGTGAACACGGCATATTGTTCCTTTGATATGTAGGGTTTTTGTAGAAGATTTGCATTTCTTCTTAGAATTATTCCTAGTTTTATTTTTGAGAGGTTGCTCTTTTAAGTAATTATACCATCTATTAATAACATAATATAATATCAGTTTTATTTATTCTTTCCAATCGATATGCCTTTTAATATATTTCCTTGTGTTGTTGCACTGGCTGCGACCTCCACAATATACTCTCTGTTGTAGGGGTCCTGCTCTGTTGCCCAGGCTGGAGTCCAGTTGCGTGATTATAGCTCACTGCTGCGTCTGCCTTCTGGTCTCAAGTGATTTTTCCACCTCAGTTTCCCAAATAGCTTGGGACTACAGGTGCGCCACCATGCCCAGATCATTTTTTTTTTTTTTTTTGAGACTGAGTTTCACTCTTGTTGCCCAGGCTGGAGTACAATGGCACTGCCTCAGCTCACTGCTACCTCCGCCTCCCGGGTTCAAGTGATTCTCCTGTCTCAGCCTCCCAACTTGCTGGGACTACAGGTGTGCACCACCACGCCCAGCTAATTTTTGTATTTTTAGTAGAGACGGGTTTCACCATGTTGGCCAGAGCGGTCTTGATCTCTGGACCTTGTGATCTGTCCACCTCGGCCTCCCAAAGTGCTGGGATTGCAGGTGTGAGCCACCACTTGGCAACCAGATCATTTAAAAATGTTTTCTAAAGGCAGGATTTCCTTATGTTGCCTATGCTTGTCTTTTTTTATTTTTCCCCCGAGACAGAATGTCACTCTGTTGCCCAGGCTGGAGTGCAGTGGTATGATCTCGGCTCACTGCAACCTCCACCTCCCAGACTCAAGCGATTCTCCTGCCTCAGCCTTGTGAGTAGCTGGAATTACAGGTGCACACCACCATACCCAGCTAATTTTTGTATTTTTAGTAGAGATGGGGTTTGACCATGTTGGCGAGGCTGGTCTTGAACTCCCGACCTCAGGTGATCTGCCTGCCCTCCTCGGTCTCCCAAAGTACTGGGATTTACAGGCATGAGTCACCATGCCTGGCCTTTGCTTTGCTTTTCATCCAGCCTGCGGTTAAAGATCACAAACTGTGTTTTTTGTTGTTTCTTTTATCTCCACCATTCTAAAGCACTTCCTTAGTCTTTGTGTTTCTTTTTGCCTTTAGGGACTTAAACTTTCTTTTAAAAAATGGAAACAGTCTCAGTTGGTTTCCCAGGCTTTTCTCAAACTCTTAGGCTCAAGTGATCCTCTTGCCTCAGCCTCCCAAGCAGGTGGGGTTGCAGCGTGATCCGCCACGCCTGGCGTGACTTGAACGTTTTTGAAGTCACCAGTCCAGTTATTTTCCAGAGGTCCTTTGCTCAAGATTTGATTGCTTTCCTGTGATTCTGTTCAGGTTACACGTTTGGCAAGAAGATTTCATAGGTGATGCTGTGTCATACTTAGTGCGCGACATTAGGGGTACATGCTGTTACTGGGCTCCATCATGAGTGTCCAGTAATGATCGAGTTGGATTACTTTGTTGTAGTCATTATCCATTAGATCTGTCCATTCTACCCTTTTTTGTTTGTAATGAATACATCATCTGTGTGGAGGTACGTGGGGTCTGTGAATGTCCCGTTCCTCAACAATCTTTGCCCTTTGGATTTAAAATATGTTGATTCTTGCTGGACTAAGTTATTATGATGGTGGCTGCCAAAGAATGTTGTTCTGTTTTTGGAGGAATTGGGCCTGGGGAACTTTCTTTTTTCTTTTTCTTTTTTTCTGAGATAGAGTCTTGGTCTGTCACCCAGGCTGGAGTGCAGTGGCACGATTATAGTTTATTGCAGATTTGACCTCCTGGGTTCAAGTGATGCTCCTGCCTCAGCCTTCCTATCAGCTGGGCCTGTGGCATGCACGGCTAATTGTTTTTATTTTTTATTTTTTGTAGAGATGAGTCTCACTGTGCTGTCCATGCTGCTTGCAAACTCATGGCCGCAAGTGACCCACATACCTTAGCCTTCCAAGTAGCTGGGATTATAATCAGCCATTGCACCAGAGCCCGCTTATTACGTCTTTTTTTTTTTTTTTTTTTTTTTTTGAGACGAGTTTCGCTGTATATCCGGGCTGAGTGCAGTGCCGCGATCCCAGCTCACTGCAACTTTCGTTTTCCTTTTTCGAGCAATCCTGCCTCAGCCTCCTGAGTAGCTGGGACTACAGGTACGCACCACCATGCCTGGCTAATTTTTTGTATTTTTAATAGAGACGGGTTTTCACCGTGTTGGCCAGCATGGTCTCATTCTCTTGACCTCGTGATCCACCCGCCTCAGCCTCCCAAAGTGCTGAGATTATAGGCGTGAGCCACTGAGCTTGGCCATATTATGTCTTTATTGGATTTCTCTCTAATGAGAGAATCCAAGCCAACTGATGCTTTCTTTGGCCCTTTTCTTGAATCGTCATGACAAATGACTTCATTCGGTATTCATGCAATTATACTAATAATCACTGATCTTTTATCAAATAGGTACCACAATGCTTCACTTTGTTCTCCTTAATAGTCGTATGAATTAGGTGTTATGTTCAGTTTTCCAGGTGGGGCATTTCCAGGTGGGATTGAACCTCAGAGCTGGTAGGCAGCGGAGCCAGGACTGTACCTGGTCCTGGGTGTCTTCAAAGCCTGTGTTACGACCTGCTTTCCCTCCTCTTCCTCCTCCTCTTCCACGCTTTCTTCCTTTACAGATTCACTTGGTGTCTGTGTTGTGTCTGGCCTGGTGCTAGTCACAAGCTGTGGATCTTGCCCTTGATGGGCTGTGTTTTGGAGAAAAACTAAGTTCTTGGCCGGGTACGGTGGCTCATGCTTATAATCCCAGCACTTTGGGAGGCCGAGGTGGGCGGATCATGAGGTCAAGAGATTGAGACCATCCTGGCCAACATGGTGAAACTCTGTCTCTACTAAAAATACAAAAATTAACTGGGCGTGGTGGCGCAGGCATGTAGTCCCAGCTACTTGGGAGATTGAGGCAGGGGAATCATTTGAACCCAGGTGGCCAAGATTGCAGTGAGCTGAGATTGGGCCACTGTACTCCAGCCTGGGGAACAGAGTGAGAGTCTGTCTCAAAAAAAAAAAAAAGAAAAACTAAATTCTCATCCCTTGGAAATCAAAGATGGGTGACTTGTTCCTCCCAGACTCTTATTTATTTATTTATTTATTTTGGAAATAGAGTCTCACTCTGTTGCCCAGGCTGGAGTACAGTGGCCCAATTTTGGTTCACTGCAACCTCTACCTCCTGGGTTCAAGTGATTTTCCTGCCTGAGCCTCCTGAGCAGCTGAGATTACAGGTGCCCACCATGCGTGGCTACATTTTTTTTTTTTTTTTTTGAGATGGAGTCTTGCTCTGTTGCCCAGGCTGGAGTGCAGTGGCACCATCTTGGCTCACGGCAACCTCTGCCTTGCAGGTTCAAGTGATCCTCCTGCCTCAACTCCCCAGTAGCTGGGATTACAGGCACGTGCCATCATGCCCACCATTTGTGTTTTTAGTAGAGACGAGGTTTCGCCCTGTTGGCCAGGCTGGTCTCGAACTCCTGACCTCAAGTGATCCACCCATCTCAGCTTCCCAATGTGCCAGGATTACAGGCGTGAGCCACTGTGTTGGCCAGACTTTTTAAAAGTTGGTTTAAAATCATATACTTTTTCCATTTTAAGCTCTCGAAGGAGTCTTAGAGTTCTTCCATTTCACAAGTGGGAAAAACTGAGGCCTGGAGACAAATGACTTTTGAGTTGCTCAGATAGTACTTGGCACAGCAGAGTCACATGTGGGTTTGAATTTCAGTGACTGGCAGAACACAAGGCTTCCAGTAGACCTCAGAAGAAAATCTACTTGAGGGGGGATGGGTATAGATGGGTGTGGTTCTAAGGCACGTTGAGTTGGATCTCAGAAGAGAAGTCAAGGCCAGACTGGCAGGCAGGGGAGGCATTTAACTGCCAGGACAGATAGAAGTGCAGGGAGGGGGCCGGGCCAGGTGGCTCACGCCTGTGATCCCAGTGCTTTGTGATACCGAGGCGGGCGCATCACTTGAGCTTAGGCCTCACGGCCAGCAACAGTGGGATTTGAATCTGTGGCCAGTCTCCTTGCTAATCAGTGCTGCCTCAGTGACATGGATAAGGAACAAAATACAAAACCACTCCAGAAATGTGAGGATGCTGGAGAAGGTTCCAGAACTGTGATGTGGAACGGTTCTATGCGCGCTCGGCAGATTGGGGATCCAGGGAGTTTGGGGTCACACCTGTGTATCACATTAGCCTTCAAGACGCCTTTCAGCAACCTTGTCCCGATCCCGAGCCTGCGGCTCTTGGAGCTGATGGATGGAGCCTTCAGAACAGGGGCCACGGGGCCATGGATTAATTTCCGCACCTGGAACCTGTTCTGCCTCCTCTTTTCAGGAGCCAGAGCACCCACCGATCACAGAGGAGCCTGGGAGGGAGGTGGGGGGTGGGAGGAGAGGGAGGGAGGCTGCTGACCTGCTTAGGAACTCCAGGCGCTGCCCCTCGTGGAAAATTTCTCTCGTAACCCACTGACTTCAGGAGTGCAAGAGCCCCAGCAGTGTGGATCCCTTGCCGGTCCAAAGGGCTGCTTGTCCCTTTCACCTGCTCGGGGGATGGCTGCTCCTAAAAGCTTGGAGGGTTGCATTCCATTGTTGGTACTGATCTGTCCCCTCCGTCCCTTTGGGCTACCTGCCTCCCCAGTGCGGAACCTCTTAGAGACTCAGCCCGTAGCCTTGGTTCCCTTTCCCCTGTGACAGATCAGACTGGGAAACTGGAGTGCTCACTCTTCATCTCTCAGCTCAGGCCAAAAGGGACTGGCGGTCTCTGGGTGTCCCCAGTGACCCCCCCTGGACAGGCCTCTTCATCTCTTCCTCCAGCCCCACTGTCAGTACCCACTTTGTACATTTAAAGGAAGTGATCTGAGTATTCAGGAACTAAAACTGAGTGTGTCGCCCTGGGAAAGGACCTGAGAATGCCCCAGCCCAGTGGATTTCAAAGGGAAACCCCAGGAATCTAGTTCTGAATCCTGAGCCCCCGATACCCACCTCCTGCATCCGCGTGGTGTTTGTTTTGTTTTTATTTATGTATATTTGGCTCTCATGAAAGCTTCTGTTTGAAGAAAGGTTTCTGTGGTGAAGAAAAGAAGTATAAAGTCAGTTTCTTCCTGCCTTTACACACAAAGCGACTGAGGCCAGAAAAAGATCAGTCCAGGCTGGGTGAGGCTCATGCCTGTCATCCCAGTGCTTTGGGAGGCTGAGGCAGAAGGATCACTTGAGGCCAGGAGTTTGAGACCAGTCTGGGTAACAGAGCGAAACCGTGTCACTACAAAAGAAAAAAAAGCCAGGCATGGTGACTTCTGCCTGTAGTCCCAGCTATAGCCTCTTTGAGAGGCAGAGGTGGGAGGATTGCTTGAGCCCAAGAGATGGAGACTGCCAGGGACCATGAGGGCACCACTGCACTCCAGCCTGGGTGATAGAGGGAGCCGTCTCATAAATAAAAACATAAATAGGCCGGGCACGGTGGCTCCAGCCTGTAATCCCAGCACTTTGGGAGGCCGAGGCAGGTGGATCACGAGGTCAAAAGATCGAGACCATCCTGGTCAACATGGTGAAACCCCGTCTCTACTAAAAATACAAAAAAATTAGCTGGGCATGGTGGCGCGTGCCTGTAATCCCAGCTACTTAGGAGGCTGAGGCAGGAGAATTGCCTGAACCCAGGAGGCGGAGGTTGCGGTGAGCCGAGATCGCGCCATTGCACTCCAGCCTGGGTAACAAGAGCGAAACTCCGTCTCAAACAAAACAAAACAAAACAAAACAAAAAAACAAAAAAAAAAACATAAATAAAAACTAACTCCTTAAAATTACTAAATGTCCATTTTCATTGATCAAATCTCTAGTTTTTCCATATATATTATATCATAGATGTTACTCCTTTTATTTATTTTGACAGTTGTATAAATCAGAATATAAATGCGGTCCATACATTATGATTGGTTGAGATGCTTTTTTTTTTTTTGAGACGGAGTCTCACAGTGTTGCCCAGGCTGGAGTTGCAGTGACACGATCTTGGCTCACTGCAATCTCCGCCTCCTGGGTTCAAGCAATTCTTCTGCCTCAGCCTCCCGAGTAGCTGGGACTATAGGTGTGTGCCACCATGCTTGGCTAATTTTTGTATTTTTAGGAGAGACGGGGTTTCACTATGTTAGCCAGGCTGGTCTCAAACACCTGACCTCAGACAATCCACCCGCCTCGGCCTCCCAAAGTGCTGGGATTACAGGCGTGAGCCACTGAGCCTGGCTGAGCCACCGCATCTGGCCAGGTTGAGATGCATTTTAAGTCTCTGTCACTCTTTGGATGCTCCCTGTATCTTCTTCAGCTCTTCTGGGTTGTTCGAGGAGGTGACCTGTTGCGTTGTTGACCTGCAGAGTTTTCCGTTGCGTGGAGTTTTCCAGGGCCATACCCTTGGAGCTAACATGTTCCTTCTTTCTCTGTAGTTCTGAAAACTGGTAGTTGGGGTCAGGGGTGGTGGTGGCTCATGCCTGTAATCCTCGCACTTAGGGAGAGGCCAAGGCGGGCAGATCACCTGAGGTCAGGAGTTTGAGACTAGCCTGGACAACATGTCAAAACCCCATCTCTACTAAAAATACAAAAAAATTAGCTGGGCATGGTGGCGGGCACCTGTAATCCCAGCTCCTCAGGAGGCTGAGGCAAGAAAATTGCTTGAACCTGGGAGTGGGAGGTTGCAGTGAGCCGAGATTGAGCTATTGCACTCCAGTCTGAGCGACAGAGCGAGACAAACCAAAAACTGGTAGTTGGATGTTCAGGCGTCCCCAAACTTTCTACAGTACAGGGGGCCAGTTCACTGTCCCTCAGACCGTTGGAGGGCTGCCACATACTGTGCTCCTCTCACTGACCACCAATGAAAGAGGTGCCCCTTCCTGAAGTGCGGCGGGGGGCCGGATAAATGGCCTCAGGGGGCCGCATGTGGCCCGCAGGCCGTAGTTTGGGGACGCCTGATGTAGATGGTTGACCGGATTCAGGGTATCTCCCCTGCTGCTGCATATTCTTCATTCATTCATTCATTCATTCATTCATGGTTTCTGGCAGGACCGCTTCATCGTGGTGCTTCGTTCTTCCATCAGGAAGCATGTGATGTTGGCCTATCTCTCTCTCTCTCTCTCTCTCTCTCTCTCTCTCTCTCTCTGTAATGTCCACAGCCATTGGTGCTCAACACCTAGCTCCTTTAGTTCATCAGGAATACAGTGTGGTGGTGTCCTAATTTTGTCATTTATTTGTCACTTATTGGCTGGAATTTATGGGGTTGGAGCACAACTAATTGCGGTTTTTGCCATTACTTACTTTTTTTTTTTTTTTTTTTTTGCTATTACTTTCTTTCTTTCTTTTTGAGACAGAGTCTTGCTCTGTCACCCGGGCTGGAGTGCAGCGGTGAGATCTTGGCTCATTGCAACCTCCGCCTCCTGGGTTCCAGCAGTTTTCGTGCCTCAGCCTCCTGAGCAGTTAGGATTACAGGCATGTGATACAACACACAGCTAGTGTGTGTGTGTGTGTGTGTGTGTGGTAGAGATGGGATTTCACTATGTTGGCCAGACTGATCTTGAACTCGTGACCTCAGGTGATTTGCCGGCCTTGGCCTCCCAAAGTGCAGGGATTACAGGTGTGAGTCACTGTGCCTGGCCACTATCACTTTCAATGGTAAAACTGCAATTACTACTTTTTCAGCAGCGTAATATCTGTGGCGTGAAATGCCCCTTCATTTGTTTGGAGAGGGGACCTTCCTCTCCGTGTATCAGACTTCAAAGCCAGCAGTCACCTCTGTTGCTATCACCCTGCATCCCTGGGTGGTGGTCTGTCATGTCTGTTTCTACTTCCCTGTGCGGGCTGGACCCCCGCTCTGTGGCATGAACAGGTGACCTGTGCATTTCTGCCTCTCTGGGGGAGGGGAGGTCCCGGAAGCCCAGGTGCCCAACAGAACTGACTTTCCTTCCTCCTCCCACCATGCCCACTCTGACCCCTCCCGCAGACTGTGGCTTCCAGGACACCTGGGGAGCTGGAGGGAGCTCCCAGCACACAAAGGAAGCTGTCTTAGAACCAAATCTCCCAACCTTCTGCTCCTAAGAAAGTCACTTGGCCTGCCCAGGCCTTGTCCCTGCACTCTTCCCCCTCTGACTTCAGCCCCAGCTGCTCCCCACAGCCTTTCCCTGGTCCTAGGTAGGAATACAGCTGAGTTAAGCCACTCCCTTAAGTCCTGACACCCTTTCTTTCTTTTTATTTATTTATTTATATTTTTTTTCCATAGAGACGGGGTTTCACCATCTTGGCCAGGTTGGTCTTGAACTGACCTCAGGTGATCCACCTGCCTTGGCCTCCCAAAGTGTTGGGATTACAGGCGTGAGCCACCATGCCCGGCCCTGACACCCTTTCATCAGAGGGCGGGGCAGGCCGTAGTCAGCGGGGACTCTGGCCTGGCCCTGCTCTGGCTAGGAGTCTTGCAACACTGCTCCCAAGTGGCATCTGTGATTCGAAAAGCTGCAAAGTACCAGAGGCCAAGAGGGTGCCCAGGAGGTGCTGGGGAGGGCAGTGGTGGCAGCGGGAGGCCTGGTTACTGCTCATAAAAGGAGCCTGGGCCCTGTGGTTCATGCCTGTAATCCCAGCACTTTGGGAGGCTGAAGTGGGCAAATCGATTGAGGTCAGGAGTTCGAGACCAGCCTGGCCAACATGGCTAAACCCTGTCTCTATTAAAAATCCAGAGATTAGCTGGGTGTAGTGGTACGAGCCTGTGGTTCCTGTTACTTGGGAGGCTGAGGTAGGAGGGACGCTTGAGCCTTGCGGAGGTGGAGGTTGCAGCGAGCTGAGATTGTGCCACTGCACTCCAGCCTGGGGGACAGAGTGCGACTCTGTCTAAAAAAAAAGAAAAAAGAAAAGGAAACACAGGCCTTCTCCATACGTTTCTGTCCCTCTGTGTTGAGCTGTGCTGCCCAGGGCTGCTCAGGATCTACCAGGTGTCTTCCAGATGGGGATTCATGTTTTTTTTGTGTTTTTTGTTTTTGTTTTTGTTTTTGTTTTGTTTTGAGACAGAGTTTGACTCTTGTTGCCCAGGCTGGAGTGCAATGGTGCGATCTCGGCTCACTGCAACCTCTACCTCCTGGGTTCAAGCGATTCTCCTGCATCAGCCTCTCAAATAGCTGGGATTACAGGCATGCGCCACCATGCCCAGCTAATTTTTTGTATTTTTAGTACAGATGGGGTTTCTCCATGTGGTAAGGCTGGTCTTGAACTCTTGACCTCAGGTGATCTGCCCACCTCGGTCTCCCAAAGTGTTGGGATTACAGGTGTGAGCCACCGTCCCTGGCTGGGGGTTCGTCTTTTCTGTTACACATGCCCAGCCGGAACCACTCCCAGGTCAGCTCTTAGGTCGTATGTCATATCCCAGACAGAACATAAAAGTAAATAACAGCCTCGTTTCTCATTTGACAAAGAGTGAGCTCCTAGCCTGCCCCAGGCCCTGTTCTGGAAATCTGGGATAGAGCAGCCGTCGAGACAGGCAAGGCTCCTGCCCTCATGACACTTAACAGAGCAGCAGGGGCAGAAAGACAAGAAACAAGTCACCAAGAAATACAGTATTTAGGATGAAATAATAAGAGGTCAACAGTGGGTGGCACCTTCTGTTTGTGAAGCTACTAGGCAAACTGATCTTGTTATAGGAGGTGTTGGCCATGTGATCAGCTTGTACCAGGCTCTGGGAGGGAGGCAAGGGGAGGGACCCCGCCCTCCCCTGTGTAAATATTCCACACTGATGGAGCCATATAGGCATTCCCAGTCATTCTCTCGTCAACCCTTCCATTAGTTTCCTAGGCTGCCATAACCAAGTACCACAAAGTGACTGGCTTAAAACCATAGACATTTATCCTCTCATACTTCTGCAGGCTGGAAGTCCAAAATCAAGGTGTCTGTAGGGCTACACTCCCCCAAAGTCTCTAGGGGAAGGTCCTTCTCTGGCTTCTGGTTGTGGCCGACAGTGCTGAGTGTTCTTTGGCTGGTGTCTGCATCACTGTGATCACTGCCTCCGTCTTCACCTGGCTGTCTTCCTTCTGTGTGTCTGCGTCCAAATTTCCTTTGTCGTGGCTGGGCACGGTGGCTCATGCCTGTAATCCCAGCACTTTTAGAGGCCAGAATGGTCAGATTACATGAGATCAGGAGTTCGAGGCCAGCCTGGGCAATGTGGTAAAACCCCATCTCTACTAAAAACGCAAAAAAAAAAAAAAAAAAAAAAAAAAAAATTAGCTGGGAGTGGTGGCAGGCACCTGTAATCCCAGCTACGTGGGAGGCTGAAGCAGGAGAATTGCTTAAACCCGGGCGGTGGAGGTTGTAGTGAGCCGAGATTGTGCCACTGCACTCCCACCTGGGCGACAGAGTAAGACTTTGTCCTCCCCCCAAAAAAGTCCTTGTCGTATTCGGCCCACTCTAATTCCATGTGACCTGATTTTAGCTTGATCACATTAGCAAAGACTTGTTTCCAAGTAAACTTCGATTCACAGATATGAGGGATTGAACATTGATCTTTGGGGAATGCAGTTCAACTCACAATACCCCTCGAGGTATGTGGGTAGCAAAGACTCATTAGCAAATTTCAAGGAATGAGGTTAGGCTGCGGAGGGGTGGCCGCTGATTTCTGGTTAGTGCCTTCCCTGCGTTCACTCTTCGATGTGGGTTGTCATCTCAGCTAATCCTACAACCTTTTTTTCTTTTTAAAATTCCATTTATTTACTGTCTTAGTTCATTTTGTGTTGCTGTAAAGGAATGCCTGAGGTTTGGCTTTTTTTTTTTTTTTTTTTTTTTTTTTTTTTTTTTCAGATAGAATCAGGTTCTGTTGCCCAGGCTGGAGTGCAGTGGCACCATCTCGGCTCACTACACCCTCCACCTCCTGGGTTCAAGTGATTCTCCTGCCTGCCTCAGTCTTTCGAGTAGCTGGGATTACAGGTTTGCATCACTAGGTCCACCTAAATTTTTTTTTTTTTTTTTTTTTTGAGACAGAGTCTTGCTCTGTTGCCAGGCTGGAGTGCATTGGTGTGATCTTGGCTCACTGTAACCTCTGCCTCCCAGTTCAAGCAATTCCCCTGCCTCAGACTCCCAAGTAGCTGAGACTACAAGCCCATGCCACGAAGCCTGGCTAAGTTTTTGTATTTTTAGTAGGGACAAGGTTTCACCATGTTGGCCAGGGTGGTCTCAGTCTTCTGACCTTGTGATTCACCCACCTCAGCCTCCCAAAGTGCTGGGATTAACAGGTGTGAGCCACCGTGCCCTGCCCAATTTTTTATTTTTAGTAGAGATGGGGTTTCACCATGTTGTCCAGGCTGATCTCAAACTGTTGACCTCAAGTGATCCACCCACGTTGGCCTCCCAAAGTGCTGGGATTACAGGTGTGAGCCATGGTGCCCAGCTGGGTTGGGTTATTTATAAAGAAAGGTTTATTGGCTCACAGTTCTGCAGACTGTACAGGAAGCATGGTGCCAGCATCTGCTTCTGGTGAAGACATCAGGAGGCTTCCAGTCATGATGGAAGTGGAGGCTGAGCTGGTGTGTACATGGCCACAGGGGGAGCAAGAGAGGGAGGAAGGAGGGGCCAGATGCTTCTAAATAATCCAGCCTGTAGCCCCAGCTATTTGGGAGGCTGAGGTAGAAGGATTGCTTGAGCCCAGGAGTTTGAGGCTATGGTGAGCCGTGTTCAAGCCATTGCACTCCAGCCTAATGAGCAGAGTGAGGCTTTGTCTCAAAAAACAAAAAATAAGCTGGGTGCAGTGGCTCGTGCCTATAATCTCAGCACTTTGGGAGACTGAGGTGGTAGGATCACAAGGTCCAGAGTTCGAGACCAGCCTTACCTACATGGTAAACCCCCGTCTCTACTAAAAATACAAAAAATTAGCTGGGTGTGGTGGCATGTGCTTGTAGTCCCAGCTGCTCGGGAGGCTGAGATGGGGGATTGCTTAAACACGGGAGGTGGAGGTTGCAGTTAGCCGAGATCTCGCTGTTGCACTCTAGCTTGGGAGACAGAGTTGAGACTCCATCTCAAAAAAAAATTTTTTTTTTTTTAATTTCATGGGAACTAATTCCCACTCTATTAGTGGGAATTCACTTATCACACGAGGAGGGCACTAAACAATTGATGAAGGATCCACCCCCGTGTCCCACACACTTCACACCAGTTCTTACCTCCAACATTGGAGTTTGGATATCTGTCCCCTCCAAATCTCAATTTTAACGTGAGATTTGGAGGGGACAGATACGCAAACTGTATCACTTATTTGTATTCTTTTTTTTTTTTTTTTTTGAGACAGAGTGTTGCTCTTGTTGCCCAGGCTGGAGTGCAATGGCGCGATCTTGGCTCACCGCAACCTCCGCCTCCTGGGTTCAAGCAATTCTCCTGCCTCAGCCTCCTGAGTAGCTGGGACTACAGGCACGCGCCACCATGCCCAGCTAATTTTTTGTATTTTTAGTAGAGACGGGGTTTCACCACGTTGACCAGGATGGTCTCGATCTCTTGACCTCGTGATCCACCCGCCTCGGCCTCCCAAAGTGCTGGGATTACAGGCTTGAGCCACCGCGCCCGGCCACTTATTTGTATTCTTACTAAAAATTTTGGCCGGGCATGGTGGCTCCTGGCTGTAATCTCAGCACTTTGGGAGGCTGAGGTGGGCAGATGGCTTGAGCCCAGGAGTTTGAGACCAGCCTGGGCAATATGGCAAAACCCCATCCCTACAAAAAATACAAATATTAGCTGGGTGTGGTGGTGCATGCCTGTAATCCCAGCTACTCTGGTGGTTTAGGCACAGAATTGCTTGAACCTGGGAAGTGGAGGTTGGAGTGTGCTGAGATCGTGCCACTGCACTCCAGCCTGGCCTAATGTTTTTATATTTTAAGACAGAGTCTCACTCTGTCACCTGGGCTGGGGTGCAATGTCACAGTCATTGCTCACTGCAGCCTCGACCTTCCAGGCTCAAGCGATCCTCCCAAGTAGCTGGGACTACCAGTATCTGCCACCATGCCCTACTAATTTTTAAACTTTTTATAGAGATGGGGTCTTGCCATGTTGTCCAGGCTGGTCTTGAACTCCTGAGCTCGAGTGGTACTCCTGCCTTAGCTTCCCAGTGTTGGGGTTACAGGTGTGTCACCACACCCAGCGTATTCTTGCATTCATCAAATATTTGTGTGCTGAATGAATCCCAGATGCTCTGTTTTATTTTTTTTTTGGTCCACATTTGGGCTAAGATTGAAAATAATAACTTAAAGGGCAAGTATCACGCTGGGCGTGGTGGCTCAAGCCTGTAATCCCAGCACTTTGGGAGGCCGAGGCGGGTGGATTACGAGGTCGAGAGATCGAGACCATCCTGGTCAACATGGTGAAACCCCGTCTCTACTAAAAATACAAAAATTAGCTGGGCATGGTGGCACGTGCCTGTAATCCCAGCTACTCAGGAGGCTGAGGCAGGAGAATTGCTTGAACCCAGGAGGCAGAGGTTGCGGTGAGCCGAGATTGTGCCATTGCACTCCAGCCTGGGTAACAAGAGCGAAACTCTGTCTAAAATAAAAAAAAGGGCAAATATCATGATACATATCAGGTAAACATTTATTTGAAAACACTCCCAGATTTTTTCCATCTCTGGGACCCTCCATTTAAAAAATATAAAAATCTGTTACTGAGATATAAGTCACAGACTACACAATTCACTTCCCCTCTTTTTTTTTTTTTTTGAGACAGGGTCTGGCTCTGTTACCCAAGCTGGAGTGCAGTGGCATGATGGGTTTACTGCAGGCTGAACCTCCCAGGGCTCAAGCAATCCTCCCACTTCAGCTGTCAGAGGGGCTGGGACCACTGGCATGTGCCACCACGCTTGGCCATTTTTTTGTGTGTGTGGAGCTGGCATGTCACTGTGTTACCCAGGCTGGTCTCAGACTTCTGTGGTCAAGCAGTCCTCCCAGCTCTGTCTCCCAAAGTGTTGGGATTACAGATGTGAGCCACCGCGCCTAGCCACAGTTCACTTGTTTTTAGTATATTCACAGAGTTGTGCAACCATTATGGAAGTCAATTTTAGAACTTTTCCATCATTCCCCAGCAGAACCCCTCACCCATTAGCATCTTGAATATTGTATAGGGTCCTAAGCAGTACAGTCTTTTTAAGTGGCCGTAACACTGGGCAAAGTCCCTAAGCTTTCCACCTCCTCACCTTCCCCACCTGTAGTTACAGATGAAACTGACCGACCAAGTAGGTACGTACTCCACGTGAGTGTGAAGCACATGAACTCAGTTATGTCTCAGGACAGCTCCTCGGGGGACCTATTTTTTCCCCATGTTACAGAGGAAGAAACTCATTCCCAGAGAAGCCAAGAGCCCAAGGCACAGGCTGGAGGCCCCTCTGGGAACCGAACCCTCTAGATTTTAACTATGTGAGGGCGGGGGTAGTTGAGCTTGGCCTTTAATGCTCTTTAGCCTGCTTGCCACATGCTCAGCAGACCCCCTTGCACAGGGAGCTTTGCATAGTTGACCTTGAGCAAGATTAGGGAGGAGGGGGGTGGAGGTGGGAGGCTGGCCACAGAGGGGCGAGGGCACGGGGGTTGTAACAGCAGGATTTCTGCCAGGTGGGCCTCCTGGAAGATCTGAGTGGAGGCCACCTATTCCAGGCACCTGGGTAAGGAAGGCACTGGCCCTGCCAAGATCAAGGCCGGAATATCCAGCGAAGAACGGGGACGCCCCCTGGTGGACAAAAGCTGTTCTCCCCTGGATAAGCGGCTTCAGCGGATCCCTGGGGAGGGGACCTGGCCACTGGTCTGGTTTGGGTGGTCTGGGATTTTTATTTTTATTTTTAATTAAGACAGAGTCTCGGCTGGGCATGATGGCTCATGCCTGTAATCCCAGCAGTTTGGGAGGACGAGGTGGGTGGATCACGAGGTCAAGAGATCGAGACCAATCCTGGGCGACATGGTGAAATCCTGTATCTACTGAAAATACAAAAAAGTAGCCAGGCGTGGTGGTGAATGCCTGTAATCCCAGCTACTTGGGAGGCTGAGGCAGGAGAATCGCTTGAATCTGGGAGGCGCAGGCTGCGGTGAGCTGAGAACGTGCCATTGCACTCCAGCCTGGGCAACAAGAGCAAAACTCCATCTCAAAAAAGAAAAAGGAATCTCATCCTGTCACCCTGCCTGGAGTGCAGTGGCACGACCTCGGCTCACTGTAATCTCCACCTCTTGGGTTCAAGCAATTCTCCCACCTCAGCCTCCCGAGTGGCTGGGATTACAGACGTGGGCCACCATACCTGGCGAATTTTTTTTTTTTTTTTTGAGACGGAGTTTCGCTCTTGTTACCCAGGCTGGAGTGCAATGGCGCGATCTCGGCTCACCGCAACCTCCGCCTCCTGGGTTCAGGCAATTCTCCTGCCTCAGCCTCCTGAGTAGCTGGGATTACAGGCACACGCCACCATGCCCAGCTAGTTTTTTGTATTTTTAGTAGAGACGGGGTTTCACCATGTTGACCAGGATGGTCTCGATCTCTTGACCTCGTGATCCACCCGCCTCAGCCTCTCAAAGTACTGGGATTACAGGCTTGAGCCACCGTGCCCGGCCTAATTTTTGTATTTTTAGTAGAGATAGGGTTTCATCATGTTGGCCAGGCTGGTCTCAAACTCCTGACCTCACGTCATCCACTCACCTCAAGTGCTGAGATGACAGGCGTGAACCACCGTGCCAGGCCTGGTCTGGAGTCAGTTTTCAACCTTAGCATGTGATAAAAGATTCAGTATTTGGGGGATGGGAGAAGAACCTGGGTTTAGGCATTAGAATGAATCGGATTCAAATCCCAGTTCTGCCGCTCACGAATTGGGCATTCTTGGGCTAGTTAGTTGCCCAAGCCTCAGCCTCTCCTTCATTAAATGGGTGTCATTGAAGTTCTGCTTCACCGAGCTGTGACCATGATGAACCTAAAATGAGATAAGCTGTGTAGGGAACTCGCCTTCGCGGACTCGCGTAGTGAATGGTAACGATTGTAACCGGTAGAAAGAGTGCTCTGGGGAGCTTAAGCTAGTTGCTGTATCTCTGGGCCTTGGTCTCCCCATTTATAAAACAGGAACTGCCTTACCTCGCTTTTCTAGGGCTCCTGTGAAATTTACATCTGGAACCCAAAAGATAGAAATACGCAAGTTCTCTTACATACTTAAGGAGTTCCTTCCTTTCTTCCCCCTTCCTTCTCTTCCTTCCCTCCCTCCCTCCCTCCCTCCCTCCCTCTCTTCCTTCCTCCCTCCCTCCCTCCCCTCCCCTCCCCTCCCCCCTTCAGAATGGGGCAGCCTGGACAACACAGTCAAACCCTATCCTGCTGGGCACGGTGGCTCATGTCTGTAATCCCAGCACTTTGGGAGGCTGAGGCAGGCAGATTACCTGAGATCCTCTGCCTCCTAGGCTGGCCAACATGGTGAAACCCTGTCTCTTTTATATATACAAAAATTAGGTGGGCATGGTGGTGCATGCCTTTGAGCTGAGATGGTGCCATTATACTCCAACTTGGGTGACAAAGTGAGACTTTGTCTCAAAAAAAAAAAAAAAGATAAATAAAACCCTGTCTCTACAAAAAATAAAAACCTAGTTGGATGCGGTGGTGCCCACCTGTAGTCCCACCTATTTGGGAGGCTGAAGCTGGAGGATCGCTTGAGCCTGGGAAGTTGAGGCTGCAGTGAGCCATGATCATGCCTTTGTGCTCTAGCCTGGGTGACAGAGCGAGACCTTGTCTCAAAAAAGAAACAGAAAAGGGCATGGCATCTTGCTGTGTTGCCCACACTGATCTCAGACTCTTAGGCTCAAGCACCATCCTCCCACCTCTACTTTTCTAAGTGCTGGGATTACACAGGGTTAGTGTTACTTTTCAGTTCATACCACACGAGAGGCTGTGTTTATTCATTCAACAAATATTGACCATGGGCCTGTTATGGGGCAGGTTCAGTGAACGGATGAGACTGTTACCCAGATCAACATCTACGCTCCTTGAGAGTTTCGTCTAGTTCAAGGGCCAGCAAACTTTCTCTGTTAAGCGCCAGAGAGTAAATACTTCAGGGTTTTCAAGACATTCGGTCAGTGTGGCAGCTACTTAGCTCTGCTTTTGTAGCACGGAGCCACGCTATACAATATGAGAACCAATGAGTGCGGCCGTGTGCCAGGAAAACTTTGTAAATGGACCTGAAGTTTCATATAGTTTTCATATCACAAAATAGTATTATTCTTTTGAGTTTTTCCTCTCCGTGAAAAAAAGTGGAAAACCCCTCAAAACTTATAGCTCTTGGTAGGAAAAAAAAAAATGAGGCTGGGTGCCGTGGGTCACGCCTGTAATCCCAGCACTTTGGGAGGCTGAGGTGGGCGGATGACTTGAGGTCAGGAGTTCAAGACCAACCTGACCAACATGGTGAAATGGTCTCTATTATAAATATAAAATTTAGTCAGGTATGGGGGCACATACCTGTAATCCCAGCTTCTCTGGAGGCTGAGGGAGGAGAATTGTTTGAACTCAGGAGTCAGAGGTTGCAGTGACCCGAAATTGCGTCACTGCGCTCCAGCCTGGGTGACAGAGTAAAAATATAGTAAAAGAATTATTAACTTCTGGGTCACACAAGGATAGGCAGCAGGCTGGATGTGGCCCTTGGGCTGTCATCATTTGCTGGCCTTTGGTTGGTTTAACCTGTAACCTGTTGAGGTGGCTGTGAACAAAGGTGGTCACTGGCCTCTTGGGGGTTTTCCTGTTTGTTTGTATATTTCTTTTCTTTTCCTTTTTTCTTTTTTTGGAAAGAGATCAGGGCTGGTTGCAGTGGCTGAAGCTTGTAATCCCCGCATTTTGGGAAGCCAAGGTGGGCGGACCACTTGAGGTTAGGAGTTCGAGACCAGCTTGGCCAACACGGGAAAACCCCGTCTCTACTAAAAGTACAAAAATTAGCCAGGCATGGTGGCCTGCACCTATAATCCCAGCTACTCAAGGGGCCGAGGCAGGAGAATCACTTGAACCCTGGAGGTAGAGGTTGCAGTGAGTCAAGATCATGCCACTGCCCTCCAGCCTGGAAAACAGAGGAAGATCCGTCTCAAAAAAATATGAGTATAATTTTAAAAAATGAATAATGAACGTGGGGTGTCCTGCCCAGCATGTGTCGTACGACGTCACATATGAATGACGGCAGAAGAGAACGGAACAAGTGAGTGTGAGCGCCCCCTACTCAGGAAGATGCAGCCTGTCCAGAAAGAAGGGAAGGCTCTCTGCACTAGGAGACGGGAAGCTTCTGTGTTAGCCCTGGAGCCCCTACCCACTGACAAACCGTCAGCTCTCTCTGCTTACCAAAGTGCTGCGATTACAGGCCTGAGCCACTGTGCCCGGCCAGCCTCTATTCTTCATACTTGGAATAGAGCAGCAAGCAAGAGACAGACAAGGCTTCTGTCCTCATAGAATAGTAGGGAAGAAAGAAAAGAAAGTAGACAAAGAAATTTGCTGGCCGGGCGCGGTGGCTCACGCCTGTAATCCTAGCACTTTGGGAGGCCGAGGTGGGTGGATCACCTGAGGTCAGGAGTTTAAGACCAGCCTGGCCATTGTGGTGAAACCCCATCTTTATACAAAAAAGTAAATTAAAAAAAAAAAAAAAAAGGAAATTTGCTATTTAGAAACTGTGATGGGCACTAGGGAGTAACAGGAGGCCCATTCATTTGTGTGCTAGACACTGTGACAGGTCATCATCTGATTTAATCCTTACAACCAGCCCATGGGAATGGTTGGTAAGATGAAGATACAGAGGTTCATAGAAGTCCAGTAACTTTGCTGGCACCACATTGTAGGGAGGGAGACTACTAACAGCTAATTTTCTGCAGAGGTAAGTGCTATCCTAATGCTCTAAATAAACAAAGGCTTTGCACGTGCAGCTAAGGGATTCTTCAGTAGTAGGCTGTGGGAGCCATTGAAGGCTTTTTTTTTTTTTTTTTGGTCTCATTGTGTTGCCCAGGCTGGAGTGCAGTGGCATGATCTCAGCTCAGTGCAACCTCCGCCTTCTGGGTTCAAGCGATTCTCCTGCCTCAGCCTCCCGAGCAGATGACACTACAGACGCACGCCACTGTGCCTGGCTAATTTTTTTGTATTTTTATTAGAGATGAGGTTTTGTCATGTTGTCCAGGCTGGTCTTGAACTCCTGACAAAGTGCTGGGATTACAGGCGTAAGCCACTGTGTCTTGGGGCATTGAAGGTTTTAAGCAGAGGGAGGAGTGCCCCTGTCGGGGTTCCGTTTTAGAAAGCTTACCTTGGCTATAGTGTTGAGGGTGGGTAGGAGGGGCTATTCCGGAGACTTCTTTAGGAAGCTTTTTTTTTTTTTTTTTACTTGAGATGGAGTCTTGCTCTGTAACCCAGGTTTGAGGGCAGTGGCGTGATCTTGGCTCACTGTAACCTCTGCCTCTCAGGTTCAAGTGATTCTCCTGCCTCAGCCTCCCAAGTAGCTGGGTCTACAGTCTCCCATTACCACTCCCAGCTAATCTTTGTATGTATGTTTGTTTATTTATTTATTGAGATGGAGTTTCACTCTTGTTGCCTAGGCTGGAGTGCAATGGTGTGATCTCAGCTCACTGCAACTTCTGCCTCCCAGTTTCAAGCGATTCTTCTGCCTCTGCCTCCCAAGAGGCTGGGATTACAGGTGACCGCCACCACACCCAGCTTTTTTTTTTTTTTTTTTTTTTTTTAATTTATAGAGACGGGGTTTCACCGTATTGGTCAGACTGGTCTTGAACTCCTGACCTCAGGTGATCCATCCGCCTCGGCCTCCAAAGTGCTGGGATTATAGGTGTGGGAACCACTGTGCCCGGCCCTTAATTTTGTATTTTTAGTAGAGACAGGGTTTCACCATGGTGGTCAGGCTGTTTATAAACTTGTGATCTCAGGTGACCGGCCCTCCTTGGCCTCCCAAAGTGCTGGGATGACAGGTGTGAGCCACCATGCCTGGCCATCTTTGTATTTTTAGTAGAGACAGGGTTTCACCATGTTGGCCAGGCTGTTTTCGAACTCCTGACCTCAGGTGATCCACCCACCTTGACCTCCCGAAGTGCTGGGATTTTGGGTGTGAGCCTCTGTGTCCTGCTGCCAGGGCCCCTTTAGGACGTTTTTGAGGTCATCCTGGATTAGTGTGGAGGTCATGGTGGTGCAGGGAAGCAGGTGGGTGGGAGACAGATCCAGGAAGGAAAGGCGGCAGGGTGAGGTAATTGAACAGTCATGGAAGAGGGGCGGGGACTGTGGGCATCGGTGGAGGAGCTGCGGTTGTTCAGCGAGGGGCTCCCATGTAGGATCTGAAGACTTAAGTCCGCATGAGCAACCCGTGTGTGGCTTCTGCCCGCAGGGAGCCGGCGGCTTGTGGACGTGATGGATGTGAACACCCAGAAGGGCACGGAGATGAGCATGTCCCAGTTTGTGCGATACTACGAGACGCCCGAGGCCCAGCGGGACAAGCTGTACAACGTCATCAGTCTGGAGTTCAGCCACACCAAGCTGGAGCACTTGGTCAAGCGTCCAACCGTGGTAGGTCTGGAGCTCAGGTACCCCCACCCCCAGACCCCTTCCACCTTGTCTCCTTCCCTGTCCCCTGCCACCTGGGCTGTGCCTTGCAAAACTGCTCATGTGGGTGTGGCTGGCTGGGCTTGGAGGCATGGGCGTGACTAAAGTTGGTAACATGTTTTGTAGAGACAGGGATCTTTCGATGTTGCCCAGGCTGGCCTTGAACTTCTGGGTTCAAATGATGCTCCCACCTTTGCCTCCCAAAGTGCTTGGATTAGAGGTGTAAGCCTCCATACCCAACCCCCAGCAACTCTTTCATCTCCTGTTGAAGGGACTCAATTTTCCCTTCTACAAAGCAGGGGTCCTGTCATCCCTGCCCTTTCTTCCTCCCATGTTGAGAATATGGAGCCCACAGTGGGGAGCGGTGGGGGGGGCACCCAAGGACTCCCCAGGGAGAAGGGGTATTTGTGTCTGGGTCTGCAGTGGGGCAGTGCGGTGCTGACGCTGGTCTGGCTTTCAGGTAGACCTGGTGGACTGGGTGGACAACATGTGGCCCCAGCATCTGAAGGAAAAGCAGACAGAAGCCACGAACGCCATTGCAGAGATGAAGTACCCGAAAGTAAAGAAGTAAGACTGCTTGGCTGGTGGCTGGGGCTGGGAGGGGGGGACCCCCAGCCTTGGGGACGGGGAAAGGAGCCTCCTGGCAGGAAAGACCTGAGCGTCGCAGCCGCTCCTGTTCAGAACTGAAGGACTGCCTCTGGGGGGGCACAGCTGGGACGGGAACCTTTGTGGGTGCAGGTTGGCTGCAGGGCCCCTGATCTCTGCTGTGGACCCAGCTCCCCTGGGGCTCTGTGACCTGAGGAGGAGCGATGGCAGACGTCTCTTTGCGTCGGTGTGTCTTGCGCAGGGCACAGCTGCGTGTACGTCTGTGCAGTCCCTCTGTGCGACAGTGTCTGGGGAGTAGGCATTGTTGGGAGACCTGCCCACGTCGGATGCTTTGGTTTTGGTGAGCGATGGGGAAAGTCCTGGTGTTCTTTTGTTCCTTGGTGTTGAGACCTGGGTGCTTGTACCCAGGAGTTCGAGATCGCACCACTGCACTCCAGCCTGCGGGACAGAGGAGACTCCGTCTCAAAATATAAAAAACTGGCCGGGCGCGGTGGCTCAAGCCTGTAATCCCAGCACTTTGGGAGGCCGAGGCGGGTGGATCACGAGGTTGAGAGTTCGAGACCATCCTGGTCGACATGGTGAAACCCCGTCTCTACTAAAAATACAAAAAATCAGCTGGGCATGGTGGCGTGTGCCTGTAATCCCAGCTACTCAGGAGGCTGAGGCAGGAGAATTGCCTGAACCCAGGAGGCGGAGGTTGCGGTGAGCCGAGATCGCGCCATTGCACTCCAGCCTGCAGCCTGGGTAACGAGAGCGAAACTCCGCCTCAAAAAAAAAAAAAAAAAAATATATATATATATATAAAAAACTGAAAAAAGGGAAAGAGACAGAGGCTGTCCCAGGCAGGGCAGTCGGCTCTGGGCTTCCCAGAGGAGCTGGCGCTGGCGGCTGGAATCCATTAGCATCTCTCTGCTCAGCCCTGCTGCCAGGAATGCCCCCAGGAGCTTCAAGGCTGTGAACTTTTCATTCACTCAGCCCTTAATTCAGTGCGTAGTGAGTTCGGACTTCGTGCCAGGCTTTGTGAGGGAGGCCAGCCGGCTGGCCCTTGGGCTTCTCCAGGTTTTACTTTCAAGCTCACTCGATCTCTCCTTCTTTAATTACTTTGTAGGCATTTTTCCTCCCTTTCAAGCTGAAGCTCCATCCACGCCTTGGATCTGGGCTGCATCAAAGGCAGAGACTGGGCTGGAAGTGGGGAGGGAGCAGGACTTGTTTTCCGTTTCAATTCTGCTTGGATTCAATCACAGCAAAATTTACAGAGCTCCTGGCATGGGGAAGTAAAATGGCAAACAAGACTAAAAGCCCCTGCGCTCTGGGGAACGTGCGGCACGTCAAGTGTCCAGGGGACTGAGGGGCCCCTCCAGTCCGGGGAGGGGAGCAGGGACAAGAGGAGTCCTGTTTGGCTGGTGTCATCAGGAACGCATCTTGGTGGGGACATTCTGCCTGAGCTTAAATGACAGAGGAGACCAGGCACTGTGGATCACGCCTGTAATCCCAACACTTTGGGAGGCCGAGGTGGGCAGATCACCTGGGGTCAGGAGTTGAGACCAGCTTGGCCAACATGGTGAAACCCCGTCTCTACTAAAAATACAAACATTAGCCAGGCGTGGCAGTGGGCGCCTGTAGTCCCAGCTACAGGAGGTGGGAGAATTGCTTGAACCTGAGAGGTGGAGGTTACAGTGAGCCAAGATGGCATCACTGCACTCCAGCCTGGGTAATAGAATGAGACCCTGTTTCAAAAAAAAAAAAGACAGCTGGGCATGGTGACTCAGGTCTGTAATCCCAGCACTTTGGGAGCCTGAGGTGGGTAGATCACCTGAGATCGGGAGTTTAAGACCAGCCTGACTAACATGGAGAAACCCCGTCTCTACTGAAAATACAAAATTAACTGGGCTTGGTGGCAGATGGCTGTAATCCTAGGTACTCGGGAGGCTGAGCGGGGAGAATTGCTTGAATCCAGGAGGTGGAGGTTGTGGTGAGCTGAGATCGCGCCATTGCACTCCAGACTGGGCAACAAGAGTGACACTGTCTCAAGAAAACAAAACAAAACAAAAAACAGCCAGGCACAGTGGCTCAGGCCTGTAATCCCAGCACTTTGGGAGGCTGAGGCGGGCAGATCACCTGAGGTCAGGAGTTCCAGACCAGCCTGACCAACATGGTGAAACTCTGTCTGTATCAAAAATACAACAATTAGCTGGGCGTAGTAGCAGGCACTCAAAATCCCAGCTACCTGGGAGGCTGAGGCAGGAGCATTGCTTGAACCCAGGAGGTGGGGGTTACAGTGAGCTGAGATGGCGTCATTGCACTCCAGCCTGGGTGACAGAATGAGACCCTATCTCAAAAAAATAAATAAATAAAAAGAAAAGGCAAAAACAGGTGACAGAGGAGATGGGAGAGAAATGAAAAGGGAACTGAAAAAAGGCTGTGCGACTCAGACATTATTAGTTACAGGCAGATGATGGCTCATTGATTGAGATGATGGCTCATTGATGGATGGATTGATTGATTGATTCATTCATTCAGCACCTATGTCTTGAGTCCCTGGTTGGGTACTGCGGTTACAGTAAGGAGAAAATCAGAAGAGGTTCCGGCTTTCCTGGAGCCTCCACACTGTATGGGGAAGACAGATGTAAATCCAGTAATCACAGAAACAGATGGGCACCTACAGCTGTGCTGAGGCCCATGGTGCCCCAGAGCTGGTGCTAGGGGAGGAGATTCACCCAGTCAGGGTGTCAGGGAAGGTGTTCTGAGCCGGCGTCTGAAGGCTGAGCAGGGTTACTTAGGTGAGGAAGTCTGGGAGGGCGTTCCTGGCTGTGTGTAGTCGAAGTGGGATTGTGAGGAGGGGCAGGGGAACTGTCGAAGGCAGGCCGGGGGGTGGGGCTGGAGCAGAGGCAGTGAATGCAGGGTGGGTGCTGGAGGGGCCCGGAGGAACAGAGGGTCTGCACTTCCCCTAAGAACAGCTGGAATCCCCTCGAGATTTTGAGCAGAGAGAAGTGTGTTGAGGTGTGCGTGGTGCAGGTCTTCCTGTTGCCATGGGGACGGGAGGGCGTGGGGGCATGTGAACATGAGGAGGCCACTAGGTGGTGTGGAATTGGGAGTGACGGGCAGGGAGGGGGGGTGGGAAGGAGGGCCATGGATTTAGGAATGCAAAAGAGACTGTATTGGGTGACAGAGTTCAGTTTCGTAATTCGTGCCTACCTTGTCTTGCTCACGTACTCAGTATATTCTGCGCTTTACTGAAAGATTCCTTTAAATAGTAAGCTCTGTTCATACATTTAGGATCCTATCTAATTACCAAAAAAACCAAAACCAAAAACAAAACATAAGGCTCACACATTCCCAGTTTTTTTTTTTTTCTTTTTTTTAAAACTTGTCCATCACTGTGCACATACTCCCAGTTTGTTTCTTTGTTTTGTTTTTTGTTTGTTTGTTTTTGACGTGGAGTTTTGCTCTTGTTGCCCAGGCTGGAGTGCAATGGCACGATCTCGGCTCACTACAACCTCCGCCTCCCGGGTTCAGGTGATCCACCGCCTTGGCCTCCCAAAGTGCTGGGATTACAGGTGTGAGCCACCGTCACTGGGCTCATGCTCCTAGTTTGCCAGAACCCTATGTCTTGTGGTCGAATTGTGTGGCAAATAGATCTATGGACTCCGTCAGTGGTCATGGAAACTGGTTAGAGGATTTGAACCTCCTTAGGAAGGAAATTGTTGTCTTGGAAATAGTCCATTTGTTTTGCTGAAAAGAATGCCAATTGCAGTTAATAAGCAGGATAAAGGCTGGGCGAGGTGGCTTATGCCGGTATCCCAGCACTTCGGGAGGCTGAGGCAGGCAGATCATGAGGTCAGGAGATCGAGACCATCTGGCCGTGGTGAAACCCCATCTCAACTAAAATACAAAAAATTAGCTGGGAGTGGTGCTGCACGCCTGTAGTCCCAGCTACTCAGGAGGCTGAGGCAGGGGAATCACTTGAACCCCGCAGACAGAGTTTGCAGTGAGCCGAGATTGTGTCACTGCACTCCAGCCTGGTGACAGAGCAAGACTCTGTCTCAAAAATAAAGAAAGAAAGAAAGAAAGAAAAAAGCAGGGTAAAAAACCCTACCATGATGAAGTCCTCTGGGATCCTGGAACAGTTCTGTGGAATTTAATGACAATGACATCGTTTCTAGACATCGTGGAGCTTTCATGCTGGAGGCCCTGAAGGGCAGAGATGGCTGTCAGCACACCCGAAGGAGGGGACAGCAGTAGGGAAGAGGGAAGAGATACAGACGCATCACTGCTTCCCCCTGCCCGACTCCAGGACTTATGGTGATGGATGTAATGGGTTTAGGAGGGTTTTTTTTGTTTTTTTGACAGAGACTCACTGTGTCACCCAGACTGAAATCCAGTGGTGTGATTTTGGCTCACTGCAACCTCTGCCTCCCAGGTTCAAGTGATTCTCCTGCATCAACCTCCTGAGTAGCTGGGATTACAGGTGCATGCCACCACGCCTGGCTAATTTTTGTATTTTTAGTAGAGACGGGTTTTCACTATGTTGGCCAGGGTGGTCTTGAATTGACCTCAGGAGTCTACCTGCCTTGGCCTCCCAAAGTGATGGGATTACAGGCGTGAACCACCGTGCCTGGCCAGGAATCTTTATTTATTTATTTTTGCTTTTTTAGAGATCAGAGTCTTGTTTTGTTGCTCAGGCTACAGGGCAGTGGCACCATTCTAGCTTACTACAGGCTCAAACTCCCAGGCTCATGTGATCCTCCTACCTCAGCCTCTTGAATAGCTAGGACTACTGGTGTGTACCTGGCTTTTTTTTTTTTTTTTTTTTTTTTTTTTTTTTTTTTTTTAGCAGAGTCTCTTTCTGTTTCCCAGGCTGGAGTGCAGTGGCATGATCTCGAGTCACTGCAGCCTCCTCCTCCCAGGCTCAAGAGATCCTCCCCTCTCAGCCTCCCAAGCTGTTGGGACCATAGGCACATGCCACCTGGCTAATTTAGTTAAAGATGGGGTTTCACCATGTTGCCTGGGCTGGCTGGTCTTGAACTCTTGGACTCAAGTGATCCACCCACCTTGTCCTCCCAAAGTGCTAGAATTATAGGTGTGAGCTACCATGGCTGGTCAATTTTTTTTTTTTTTTGAGATGGAGTTTCGCTCTTGTTACCCAGGCTGGAGTGCAATGGCGCCATCTCGGCTCACCGCAACCTCCGCCTCCTGGGTTCAGGCAATTCTCCTGTCTCAGCCTCCTGAGTAGCTGGGATTACAGGCACGTGCCACCATGCCCAGCTAATTTTTTGTATTTTTAGTAGAGACGGGGTTTCACCATATTGACCAGGATGGTCTCGATCTCTTGACCTCGTGATCCACCCGCCTCGGCCTCCCAAAGTGCTGGGATTATAGGCTTGAGCCACCGCGCCTGGCCAATATTTTTAAAAATTAATTTTTTTTAAAATTGGTAGAGGTGGCGGTGGGGGAATCTCTCTATGTTGCCCAGGCTGGTCTTGAACTCCTGGCCTCAAGTGATCCGGATTGTTGGGAATATGGGTGTGAGCCACCGTGACCGCCTGGCTTAGGATTCTTGTTTTTCTTTTTAAAAAAGTTATTATTGGCCGGGCGCGGTGGCTCAAGCCTGTAATCCCAGCACTTTGGGAGGCCGAGGCAGGTGGATCACAAGGTCAAGAGATCGAGACCATCCTGGTCAACATGGTGAAACTCCGTCTCTACTAAAAATACAAAAAATTAGCTGGGCATGGTGGTGCGAGCCTGTAATCCGAGCTACTCAGGAGGCTGAGGCTGGAGAATTGCCTGAACCCGGGAGGCGGAGGTTGCGGTGAGCCGAGATCGCGCCATTGCATTCCAGCCTGGGTAACAGGAGCAAAACTGTCTCAAAAAAAAAAAAAGTTATTATTTTTTTTTTTTTTTTTTTTTTTTTTTTTTTTTTTTTTTTTTTTTGAGACGGAGTTTCGCTCTTGTTACCCAGGCTGGAGTGCAATGGCGCGATCTCGGCTCACTGCAACCTCCGCCTCCTGGGCTCAGGCAATTCTCCTGTCTCGGCCTCCTGAGTAGCTGGGATTACAGGCACGCGCCACCATGCCCAGTTAATTTTTTGTATTTTTAGTAGAGACGGGGTTTCACTATGTTGACCAGGATGGTCTCGATCTCTTGACTTCGTGATCCACCCGCCTCGGCCTCCCAAAGTGCTGGGATTACAGGCTTGAGCCACCGCGCCCGGCCAAAAAGTTATTATTTTTGAGAAAGAAAAAGAGTTTTACTCTGTCGGCCAGGCTGAAGTGCAATGGCGAGATCTCATCTCACTGCAGCCTCCACTTCCAGTGTTCAAGCAGTTCTCCTGCCTTAGCCTCCCGAGTAGCTGTGATTACAGGCTCCCGCCAGCATCTCCTGGTAATTTTTGTATTTTTAGTAGAGACAGTAGAGATGGGCGTTTGCTGTGTTGGCCAGGCTCGTCTCGAGCTCCTGACCTCAAGTGATGTACCCACCTCAGCTTCCCAAAGTGCTGGGATTACAGGCATGAGCCACTGTGCCTGACCTGGCCTCAATGATTTTCATGTGAGATGCTAAAAAGGGGTAGGAGTGATGGAGTCGAGTGGGGGAGCTGCAACTTCACGAGAGAAAAAAGGTTTGTAAGGAGTATCTGATTCCATTTGTCATCTTAAGTGCAAGACACGATCCTGTGTAGTAGTGGGTGGACTTCAGGGTGTAAAGTTAAGTCCCCATTCTCATGGAGCATCCATTGCGGTGAGAAAAAAGAGACAGGAAAGCAAATGAGGAAATAATCTAGGAAGCTTCACTGTCATGAAGAAACAACGCAGGAAAAAGGATTGGGCTGAATAAATACTGAAGACAAGGTGCATCTCTGCCATGGCCTTTTTCTTCTTCTCTACTCTGCAGAAATGTGTTGGATTCATAGAACAATTTGTCTTGGAAAATTCCTTATAACCATATAGACCGTGACTCTTACTTGGGAGTATTCCTGCATTAGTTGCTTATTGCTATATAATAATTACTCTAAAACTTCACAGCTTAAGAGAAATTTTCGCAGCTTAAAAACAGCCAACATCACACAGTTTCTGTGGTTCAGGAATTGGGGAGCAACTTAGCTGGGTGGTTCTGGCTCAGGGTCTCTTACAAGCTTGCGTAAAGATACAGGCCTTGGCCATGTGTGGTGACTTCCATTGTAACCACAGCACTTTGGGAGGCCAAGGGAAGTGGATTGCTTGAGCCCAGGAGTTCAAGAAGAGCCTGGGCAACATAGTGAGAAATGTTGTGGTGTGGGGAGTGATGCAGGCCTGGGCTGCAGTCATCTGAGGGCTCAGCTGGGCTGCAAGATCCACTTTCAAGATGGCACATCCCCATGGCTGTTGGCAGGAGGCTTCAGTTCCTTGCCACATGTATCTTTCCGTAGGGCTGCTTGAGTGTCCTCATGACATGGCAGTGGGTTCTCCACAGTGAATGGTTCAAGAAACACCAAAGAGGAAGCCCCAGTGCCTTTTAGACCTAATTTTGAAAGTCACATATTGCTCCTGCTATACCCTATTGGTTAAAAGCAAATCCCTAAGTCCAGCTCATCCTCAAGGGGAGGAGAATTTAGCTCCACCTCTTGAAGGGAGGTGTTACAACGCATTTGTAGACAGGTTTCAAAGCCTCCACGGTTCCCTAGTTCTATGACATGGGCTCACCTTTTTGACTTAGGACCGTGGGGGTCTGTCATGGATTAGTGAGTCTCCGCCCCTCCTTTGCTCCTGTAGGATTCAGGGTTTGTAGAGATTAAGTTTCTTGGTGGAATGAAGACACACTGTGGTCTGACAAGCAGTAAAGGAGCTCAAAAGCCCAGCAAAACGGGGACCCCACAGAAAGCATGGCTGTAGCCCCCAGATAATTGACAGTTGAGTTCATGCTCTTACCCATCTACTTCCTGGCGGTGGGGGCGGGTGGCCGGAGGAGGAACTGGGGAAATTTTGGGGAGTGAGAAGCTGACACAGGATGAAACGGAGGTATTGAGCTGAACACGTTCTGGAGCAGCCTCTGCTACTGTCTCACGCCAGCCTTTCTTTCTTTCTTTTTTTTTTTTTTTTGAGATGGAGTCTTGCTCTGTATCCCAGGCTGGAGGGCAGTGACATCAACTCTGCTCACTGCAACCTCTGCCTCCTGGGTACTGTTTAAAGCAATTCTCCTACCTCAGCCTCCCAAGTAGCTGGGATTATAGGCACAAGCCACCATGCCCAGCTAATTTATTTTTTAAATTTTTTGGTAGAGACAGGGTTTCACCATGTTGACCAGTCTGGTCTTGAACTCCTGACCTCATGATCTGCCTGCCTCGGCCTCCCAAAGTGCTGGGATTACAGGCGTGAGCCACTGCGCCCGGCCACTTTTCTTTTCTTTTCTCTTTTATTCATAGGACTCTGCCTGATAAGTTAAATTTCCCTCCCTCTTTCCTTCCCTCCCTTTGTTCCTTCCTTCCTTCCTTTTTAATTTTTTAATTTTTTATTTTTTCTAACTTTTTTTTTTTCTTAATTGCATTTTAGGTTTTGGTTTAATTTTTTTTTTTTTTTGAGACAGGGGCTCTGTCACCAAGACTGTGCAGTGGCACAGTCAGAGCTCACTGCAGCCTCAGAGTCCTGAGCTCAAGGCATCCTCCTCCCTCAGCTTCTGGAGTAGCTGGGACTGCAGGTGTGTGCCACTACCCTTGGCTAATTTTTTAAAAAACATTTATATGGCTGGACACAGTAGCTCACAACTGTAATCCCAGCACTCTGGGAGGCCAAGGCAGGTGGATCACCTGAGGTCAGGAGTTTGAGACCAGCCTGGCTAACATGGCGAAACCCCATCTCTACTAAAAATACAAAAATTAGATTGGGTGCAGTGGCTAACGCCTATAATCCCAGCACTTTGAGAGGCGGAGGCAGGCAGATCACTAGGTCAGGAGTTCAAGACCAGCCTGGCCAACATGGTGAAACCCTGTCTCTACTAAAAATATAAAACTTAGCTGTGCGTGTTGGTGGGCACCTGTAATCCCAGCTACTCGGGAGGCTGAGGCAGGAGAATCGCTTGAACCTAGGAGGTGGAGGTTGCAGTGAGCTGAGATCACACCATTGCACTCCAGCCTGGGTGATAGAGCAAGACTCCATCTCACACACACACACGCACATAAAATTTCATGTAGGCTGGAAGCAGTGGCTCATGCCTTTATTCCCAGTGTTTTGGGAGTCCAAGCTGGGACGATTGCTTGAGCTCAGAAGTTCAAGACCACACTGGGCAATGGAGCGAGGCTTTGTTTCTAATTAAAAAAAAAAAAAAATAGCCAGGCACAGTGGTGTACTCCTGTAGTCCCAGCTACTCAGGAGGCTGAGGCAAGAGGATTACTTGAGTTCAAATCATCAAGGCTACAGTGAGCTATGATCACGCTACTGTACTGTAGCCTGGGTGACAGAATGAGACCCTGTCTTTTTTTTTTTTTTTTGAGAAGGAGTTTTTGCTCTTGTTGCCCGGCTGGAGTGCAATGGCATGATCTTCGCTCACTGCAACCTCCGCCTCCCAGGTTCAAGCAGTTCTCCTGTCTCAGCCTCCTGAGTAGCTGGGATTACAGGCGCGTGCCACCATATCCAGCTAAATTTTGTATTTTTAGTAGAGACAGGGTTTCTCCATGTTAGTAAGCCTGATCTTGAACTCCTGATCCCAAGTGTTCTGCCCTCCTCTGCCTCCCAAAGTGCTGGGATTACACATGTGAGCCACTGTGTCCTGCCGACCATGTTTTTTTAAATATATATATTTCCTAGAGACTGGGTCTTTTGATGTTGCCCATGCCCAGGCTGGTCTCGAGTTCCTGGCCCCGAGTGATCCTCCCATCTTGCCTCCCAGCTGGGATTACAGGCATGAGCCACTACACCGAGCCCCAGCGAGTCTTTCATCTCCTCTTTTTTTCTTGTTTTTTTTTGAGACAGAGTCTCACTCTGCAACCTCACTTCCCGGGTTCAAATGATTCTCTTGCCTCAGTCTCCCAAATAGCTGATACTACAGGCACATGTGCCACGCCCAGCTAATTTTTGTATTTTTAGAAGCTACAGGGTTTCACCATGTTGGCCAGGCTTGTCTTGAACTGCTGACCTCAAGTGATCCAACTGACTTGGCCTTCCAAAGTGTTGGGATTACAAACTCAAGCCACTGCGCCCAGCCCATATCCTTGAAGGGACTGTTTCTCCTTGTACAGTGCAGGAGTTCTGCAGTCTGTGCCCTGCCTTCCTCCCATGCTATGGGGGAGACAGAGCTCACAGTGGTTGTGGAAAAGGGTTCACAGGTGGGCAAGATGTTTGTACATCTGGCTGCATTGGACTTTGGCATCCTCTACTTTTTTCTTTCTTTTTTTTGCGACAGAGCCTCATTTTGCTGCCCAGGATGCAATGCCAGTGGTGTGATCTCAGCTCACTGCAACCTCTGCCTCCTAGGTTCCAGTGATTCTCCTGCCTTAGCCTCTTGAGTAGCTGGGACTACAGGCATGCACAACCACGCCCGGCTTATTTTTAGTATTTTTTTTTTTTTTTTTTGAGATGGAGTTTCGCTCTTGTTACCCAGGCTGGAGTGCAATGGCGCAATCTTGGCTCACCGCAACCTCCGCCTCCTGGGTTCAGGCAATTCTCCTGCCTCAGCCTCCTGAGTAGCTTGGATTACAGGCATATGCCACCATGCCCAGCTACTTTTTTTTGTATTTTTAGTAGAGACGGGGTTTCACCATGTTGACCAGGATGGTCTCGATCTCTTGACCTCGTGATCCACCCGCCTTGGCCTCCCAAAGTACTGGGATTACAGGCTAGAGCCACCGCGCCCGGCTAGTATTTTTTTTTAGTAGAGATGGGGTTTCACCATGTTGGCCAGGATGGTCTTGAACTCCTGATCTTAGGTGATCTGCCTGCCTCAGTCTCCCAAAATGCTGGGATTACAGGCATGCGCCACCACACCTGGCTGCATCCTTTATTTGTCAATCAACCCTCCTTCACATATGAGGGCTTTTATGGCTACGTTGCACATTCACCTTTAACCCCAAGACCACCTCTCATCAACCGTTTGTGCTGACATCATAAATGATCATTCCTGCATGGTAAGTCAGATAGGGAAACTGGCCTGGCATAGGGAGGATGCTGTGGGCGATGCACTAGACCCCAGGCCTCTGGATTGCTGACTTCTTCTCTCAACTGCTCTACCTTGAAAAGAGGAACAAAGAAAGCCAGCATTCCGGCCGGGCGCGGTGGCTCAAGCCTGTAGTCCCAGCACTTTGGGAGGCCGAGGCGGGTGGATCACGAGGTCAAGAGATCGAGACCATCCTGGTCAACAAGGTGAAACCCCGTCTCTACTAAAAATACAAAAAACTAGCTGGGCATGGTGGCGCGTGCCTGTAATCCCAGCTACTCAGGAGGCTGAGGCAGGAGAATTGCCTGAACCCAGGAGGCGGAGGTTGCGGTGAGCCGAGATCGCGCCATTGCACTCCAGCCTGGGCAACAAGAGCGAAACTCCGTCTCAAAAAAACAACAACAACAAAAACAAAAACAAAACAAAACAAAAAAACCCTTCTGTACTAGAAATAAAAAATAAAAAATCAGCCGGGTGTAGTGGTGTGCCCTGTAGTCTTAGTCTACTTCGGAAGCTGAGGCAGGAGAATGGCTTGAACTTGGGAGATGGAGATTGCAGTGTGCTGAGATCACACCACTGCACTCCAGCCTGAGCAACAGAGCAACTCTGTTAAAAAAAAAAAAAAAAAAAAAAAAAAATTCACCAAAGACATTAGGGGCTGGTGAGGCTCCTGGGTAACTGAGATTCCTTCAAAAGTAAACAAACAGGCTGGGTACAGTGGTTCACGCCTGTAATCCCAGCACTTTGGGAGGCCGAGGCGGGTGGATCACGAGGTCAAGAGATCGAGACCATCCTGGTCAACATGGTGAAACCCCGTCTCTACTAAAAATACAAAAAACTAGCTGGGCATGGTGGCGCGTGCCTGTAATCCCAGCTACTCAGGAGGCTGAGGCAGGAGAATTGCCTGAACCCAGGAGGTGGAGGTTGCGGTGAGCCCAGATCGCGCCATTGCACTCCAGCCTGGGTAACAAGAGCGAAACTCCGTCTCAAAAAACAAAAAAGGAAACAAATAAACAAAAAATGCTGACCAAACCAAGTGCTTCTTGGGCCTGGTATGACCCATGAAGACAACAGTTAGAGGCCCCTGATTAGTGGGATTCTGGGTTGCAGAAAGGGGGAAGATCAGTCCAATGTCACACAGTCCAATGGAGTAATTGCAGGGTTGCTGCAGGGTGCTACGGTTACACAGATGAATCAGATATGGGCCCTGCCATCAAGGAGCTGAAGGATTTGCGTCTAAAAACGTAATTATCTCATGTGGATAGCCTGGTCCAGCCACCAGGGTTGTCTTCTCTCCTAGCTCATTTAACCCCACACTTATTTTTATTTTTGAGAGAGAGGGTTTGCTGTCTCACCCAGGCTGGAGTGCAGTGACACAGTCATAATTCAAGTCAGCCTTGACCTCATGGACTCAAGCAATCCTCGCACCCCAGCCTCCCTGGTAGCTGGGACTACAGGCATGACGGCACCACTGTGCTGATGATCGTCTTGTCTTAGGGGTGAAACGAGGTCATACATGTAAATGGCCATTATTATTAGCACTTGGTAATTAGAATCTGTTAGTATTCCTCACTAGTCCCTGTGGCTAGGGTTTGGAGAAAGAATGCAGAGGTTGTAATCTGCCCCTGCAGAGGCCATCGGACCACCTCCCGCCCACTGTGGTTTGGGGGAAGGGTGCGGCCAGTGGGAGGAGGGCGGGGACTCTGGTTATCTGGAGGGTGGGACTTCTGATTTGAATGGGATCACCATCTGCAGCCGGAAGTTAGTGGTGAGGTTTACCTGTCACCTCTGGACTCCTCTTAGAGTTAGGGCGTATCAGGTGGACCTAATGGGGGCAAAGCTGAGGGACTGGAAGGCAGGCAGCCTGGGTGAGCCCTGCCTCTGACAGACTGGTGCCTGGAACTCGAGGCTGGAGTCACAAGCCTCTGTGTTCTTACCTGAAAACAGGGAGAATCCTGGGAATGGCTTTCTAGGGTCGTGTGATGTTTGCATTAAGCAATCCAGATACCATAGTTTGGATGATGCGGTGAATGTGCATTTATCTCAAAGGAGTCTCTCAATCATGCTATGATGGAGGGCACACAGTTACTAAGCCACCAGGCAGGGAAAGGGGCAGCAAAAGAACATCTTCGAATGCAGAGTCGAACTTCAGTGCTGAGCAGTGAGGACGCCCCTCAGAGAGGGGAAGTGAGTTGCCTAAGGTCACACAGCTTGTGGGCCTTGGGGTCAGAGCCCCTTCCCCCTTCTCTGCGCAGCCACACTCGGGATCCCACACTCCCGGCCGCCCCTATCTTGGGACCTTTCCATGGCTGTGTCTGGAGGGGCGCATTTTAGGAAGGTGGCTTTGCTGGCTCTGGAACACGGGGCGCAGGGGATTGGGGAGAGCCAACCCTGTATCCCTACCGGCTGGGCGAGGGGCGTCTCCTGCCGGCGTCTCGCGCTGCTTCCCGGTCGCCCCACGGCCTCCCTCCACCTCCCTGTCTGCCCCGCGCCGCGGGTGTTCAGTTTCAGCGCGGGCATGAGCGCAGGCAGCGCCGGGCTCCCCGCGGAAGGAAGGCAGCGAGCAGGGGCCCCGTGTCCTCGGCGGGGGCCTGGCAGCGCCGTGGAGGGGGCTCGGCTCGCGTCGCCGCTGGGAGCGGGGCCGGGCGTGCGTCGAGCCTCCGCCGCCGAAGGGGACGCCCGGGAGCCGCCGCCGCCGCCGCCGCCGCCGCCGCCGCCGCCGCCGAGGGTAACCGCGGGCCGCGCTGCCCGGGCACCCCCTCCTTTGTGGCGCTGCGCGGGGCGGGTGTGGGTGGCCTCCCGCCCGCGGGCTGCACGGCTGGCGTCGCGGAGCCGCTCTTTGTGTCTCCCGGGGTCGGGTGCGAGTGTGCGCCGCGCGCTTGGCACCTCAGGCGCCCCTCGGGTGCCCGCGTTCCAGGGCCCCTCCCGGCCCTTTCCCTGCGGGGACGCCGCCCGAGCCTCCGGGGGAGTTACGCCAAGTTGGAGGGAAAAGGGTAGGGCGGGGCCACCCCGCCTCCACAGCCCCCAGGCAGCGCCCCAAAGTTAGTGCTGCAGGTGCAGCGACCCTCCTGCCGCCCTCCTCCCCGCCTGCCCGGCCTTGGCAGATGGGAACCTCCTAAGGGCTCAGTTTGGGGGCTCCCGATGATGCCGCAAACTTGGAGAGTGCCCTGCTGCACAGAAGCCACCTGAGCTGGGGGCGGCCCGGGGCGCGGCTTTCCGGGCAGGGGGCGGCGGAGGCCCAGGCGGAAGCCGGGCTAGCCCGCTGGCCGCGGAGAGAGCTTAGCGGCCGTGGCACCGAGCCGGGGTGCCCATGTGACTGCGGTGTGCTTGGGAAGAGGAAGCTGCAGAGGTCAGTGCAAAGGCGTCACGCCAGAGCGAGCGCGCGAGCGAGCCAGGGGGGAGCCCCGGAGCCAGCTCAGGGCGGGCGCGGGGGTGGCCTGCCCGCTGCAGGGGCCGGACAAAGCCACGCTGTCCCAGACACCCTGGCTCTTCTAAAGCGTGCGATCGCAGGGTGGGAGGGGCGGCCAGGCTTGGCGGCCAGGAAATGAGGGACACTGGGAGGAGGGGCCTCTCCAGGACAGGCAGGTCTGGAAGAGGCTGCCCCAGTCCCCGGAGGGGCCTCTGGATGCTAGAGGGTGACCCAGAGGGCAGATCAGTCGCAGACTCAACTTGGAGAACTTTCCCTGCACACTGCAGCCAGCTTGCAGGGATTCTCCTTTTCTGCACGTGCTGGGGAGGTCTGGGATGAGGGGAACTGGAGGATGGCAGGGTGGGGGTGACCTGGTTAGCCAGGCAGCCCCGCGGCCCTCAGCCCAAGAGGCGAGCTCGTGTCCTCTCCTGTCTGCTGTGGGTACCCGCGGGCATCCAGCTGCCAACAGGAGAAGCACGTTCTCCCAGCTTCACCCCGAACATACTTAGATTGTTTTCCCTAGACTGTGTTCAGCTGAGGCCTGGAGGGGGTGGAAACCAAGGTTAGATTAAAAAAAGAAAAAAAAAAATCCCGTAGACGGAGAGATGGTTTTAGGGAAATGAGGACTAATATTTTGAAGTGGTGCTTAGAGAGAAGAGGCCAGTGTGGTCCGTGGGGGTGGGGTGGGTGAGGGCTTCAGGACCCCCCCTTTCCTTGGAGAGAGGAGGATCACCCAGGCCTTCAGGCCGGGACCCCGCTGGGCCCAGCCGGCCTGCAGGTGAGGACGGTGCGGAGCCAGAGTCGGGACTGTTACCGCCCCAGTGCCAGCTCCGCAGCCCGCGCCTGTCTTCGTGACAGCCTGCGTCCTGTGCTGTCAACTACACCCCTCCGATGGGGTTGCTAGGCAGCGGGGCTCTGATGTGCTGGAAGGCCTTCTGATTTGTCAGCCTCCTGCAGACACATGGTTAAGGCTCCTTCCAGCCTATGGGGAGGAGGGACGCGGGCACGCCGCCTGCATACTGCTGAGCCCCCGGTCCACCTGAAAGCGAGGTGCAAAAGGCAGCCAGAGGGAGGGAGGGGGCACCTGGAGCCCTCTGCCTTCTAACCAGCCCAGCCCCACTCCTCGCATTATCTCCACTCCGGCCAGCCCGCTGCTGGCTCCTCCCTGGCCGTCCCCGCCCCATTCCTCCCCTCTTCCCCAAACCATGGAAAAGCAAAGTGCAGCGGGGAAAAGAGGTCAGTGGGGTAAGCATGTGTTGCGGGCTCTGGAGGTGCCAAGGTGCATGGGCGTGAGCGGTGGGGAGGCTGCCCATCTATGCCACCTGGGCTCTTGTGGGAAGGGGCTAGTGGTCGGGAGGGGTCCCTGGTACCGTCATCTGCCAGGCCTGGACTTGGAAGCCTGCTCTGTGCCCCCTCCTCCTTAAGCTCTGCCCCGCTCCTACAAGAGCAGCAATTGGGGGAGGAGGGGAACCCCGGGTCTTCCTGCAAGGAAGGGTGGGCTCTGCAGCCCTGCATAGCGCTGAGAAGGGGTGGCTGCTGGCCGGTTCCTGCCTCCCCTGGATGCACCCCCCCGCCCCGCCCCAGCCTCCAAGATCTGAGTTCTCCCTCCTCCTCCTCTCTTTCTGTGAGTGGCCACCACCCCCAATTTAATTTTCACTTCAGTTCTTTACTTGTTTATAACCACCTTACTGAGACATAATTCACAGACCATTCACCCATGTCAAAATGTACAATTAAACGGATTTTAGTTTGTTCACAGAGTTTTGCAACCACAGTTAATTTTGGAACATTTTCATCACCCCAGAATGAAACCCTGTAACCATTAGCAGTCGCTCCCCATTCTCCTGCCCCCTAGCCCCTGACACCCATTAATCTGCTTTCTATCTCTATAGATTTTTTTACTCTGGATGTTTTGTATATGTGGCATCAGACACCGAGTAGTCTTTTGTGGCTGGACGCCCCCCCCCCCCCTTACTTTTCTAGCTGCATTGCTTACTTGGCAGTCAGTTGCAGTTTTGTTTGTTTGTTTTTGATCATCTAACTTTTCCTGTGCATTGCTCCTTTAGTAGTGTCACATCCTTAGGGGGCAGGGGTCTTCTGCATTCTTACGAATTTCTCTCAAGGCCAAAGCTGGCTCAGGGCTGGACCTCTGGTTGAATGAATGAGATAAATGGGACTGGTAATTGGCAAGCCATGCAGGTGGTTTACAACTGAATTCCAGGGGGCCCAGCTGCTGCAAAGGGGGCTGGCAGCTTGGGAGAACTGCAGGTATCCAAGCTGTGAAGGAACAGAGAAGAAGCCTCTATCTGGGGGCGGGCAGAGGTGGGGCAAGTGTAGAAACCCACCCTGTGTAGGCTGGGCGTGGTGGCTCATGCCTGTAATCCCAGCACTCTGGGAGATTGAGGCAGGTGGATCATGAGGTCAGGAGATCTAGACCATCCTGGCCAACATGGTGAAACCTTGTCTCTACTAAAAATAAAAAAAAAAAAAATCAGCCAGGTGTGGTGGTCATGCCCCTGTAATCTCAGCTACTCGGGAGGCTGAGGCAGGAGAATCACTTGAACCCAGGAGGCAGAGGTTACAGCGAAGGTTACAGTGAGCTGAGATCACACCACCACATCCAGCCTGGGTGACAGAGCCAGACTCCATCTCGAAAAAAAAAAAAGAAAACCAAAACCACCCTGTATTAGGAACCTGTGAGGTGGCCTGTGGGCTGCCACTTCTCACAAGAATCTGAAAACAAGTATATGGCTCCCAGCCTCTGGGGTAGGTAGGCGACTAAGGAGATTCGTCACCTGATCACAGGGGGCTTCCCCCATGGGGAACTCCGATTATACTTGGATTTTTAAAGAAAAAAATTCCCCAGTGTCAGCGTTTATAAAAGGGTGCCAATTCGGGACTTCTGAAGTCCTTGGCTTACTCTTGTGATTTAGTTCTTGACTTGTGTTTTATTCTGTCTCCCTGCCTCTGTGCTGCAGGTACTGTCTGATGAGTGTGAAAGGTTGTTTCACTGACTTCCACATCGACTTTGGAGGCACTTCCGTTTGGTACCACGTTTTCCGAGGTGGGAAGGTGAGTTTCAGTTGCCTTTAACTTTTTGTGCATCTCTAGCTGTGTGTGGGGGGAGGGGCTCACTCACCGTTCTGCCTCCTCCCACCTCCCTCCTCCAGCCAACCCTGCCCCCGGAATTCTTTTCAGGATCGCTCTTTTTAAAATTTTTTATTTTTAAGTAATAGGATCTTGCTCTGTCACCCAGGCTGGAGTGCAGTGGCGAGATCACAGCTCACTGTAGCCTCTACCTCCGGGCTCCCACCTCAGCCTCCCGAGTAGCTGGGACCATAGGCATGCACCACCAGGCCCAGCTAATTTTTGTATTTTTTTGTAGAGACAGAGTTTCAGCATGTTGCACAGGGCGTTCTCAAACTCCCAGCTTAAGTGCTCCTCTTACTTTGGCCTTCCAAGTGCTAGGATTATAGGCATGGGCCTTTGCTCCTGGCCCAGGGTCCCTTCTTCCCGTTGAACCACCTCCTCCTTCTAAAGGGAAAGGTCAAGTTCAAGACTTTTGCATCACATCTAGTCACTCACGCAAGCCTGCCCCAATCACCCAGTCCAGCGTTCTAAGCCCCTTGGGTCAGATTTGAAGCTGGGGTTTGGCACGAGAACATCCAGCATTCACTGTCCCTGGCTGCCATCTCTGCCCTGGCTGCCATCTCAGCTCCAGCCCTGGGACCTATTCAAAGTCTAGTTGCCAGTAGTGCCGCCTGCCTCCAAGAACATTTCGCCCCGGGGACAGAATGAGAAGGGTTCTCCCTCTGCCCGCTTTTGTTGTGTGTCCCCGTGGGGATGTAGGTGTCCCTGGAGGTGGGTGCTTCTTGAAAACACGCCCCTGCCACCTGCTTGGCTGCGTCTCCATGTGCGTTTGTTTTAACTGAACGTGTTGGAAGAAATTCTGAGAGGAAGTCAACCCACTTGATTCCAGATGTTTTTCCTCCTTCTCCAAAGTGTGCACAAGCCGGGTTTATTTACTGGGCCATTTTATCATACAGCTTAGGAAATTCCCTTCCTCTCTTATCCCCACCTCCCAGAAGAGCCTGTGGTTCAGGAGAAAGCATGTCCCACCCAGTCCAGGAAGTACTCCCATCCCGGGATTTCAGCTGGCATGGAGGTTCCCTGAAGGTGGGCACAGCGCTTCCCACCTTCCCAGAGGCTCTTTGGGCCTGGCCTTGCAGAAGGTCCAGAGGGAGGGATCCTCCCATGTCCCCCGGTGTCTCATCCCCTCCCCTAACCCCGGGCAGTGGGGCTCTCTCTCTGGGCGGTCTTGGGCCTGGGTCTCCAGCTGACTGCCTGCATTTCCTCCCAAGATTTTTTGGCTGATTCCTCCAACGCTGCACAATTTGGCACTGTATGAGGAGTGGGTGCTGTCAGGCAAACAGAGTGACATCTTTCTGGGAGACCGTGTGGAACGATGCCAAAGAATTGAGCTGAAACAGGGCTACACATTTTTCATCCCTTCCGGTAGGTTCTGAGGGACTCTTCTCTCGGCTCTCCAAGTCTCCTGTGGCCTGGGCCAGGGTTTTTGGCCTCCCGAGGGTTGCTCTGGGGCTGGTGGGTTTGACGGGCCATTGGCAGTCCCCGAGGAGAGCCCGCCTTGGGCTGGAGGGAGAAGCCTCACAGTTTTCTGCTCATAGCCCACCTGTGTCTACCACCTGCGGCTGGAATTCTCTCTCCCTTGGAGGTAGCCTTGGGCTCTCTCAGGGGAGACCTGCACGCCTCCTCCTGACTTCCTATGGAGATTTGTGTGTTGGGTAATGGGGCCGGGTTTGCCCCGAGGCAGGGTCTGGGGAAGGACTGTGCATAGTCTCCGGTGGAATTCCGGCTTGGCTACTTACAGACTGTGACTTCGCTTCTTTGTGCTTTCAGTGTTCCCATCTATAAAATGGGATGAAGATTTCCCCAGGGTGGTCATGAGGACTGAGTGAGCTAACACCTCCTTACCTCCAGTTCATTGGCGATGAACTAAGGGCTTTTGGCTGGTTCCAGGCTCAGTCACTAGTGGATGTGGCTGATGACCTAGGAGTTAGGGATTACCTCTTACCTAGGATGAGGGAGGTGATAGTCCCGCTGTGTAGAGGGGGGAGTCAGGCTACACGTAGGAGTGGTTTTTTGTTTGTTTTGTTTTGTTTTGTTTTGTTTTTGAGACAGTCTTGCTCTGTCACCTGGTGTTCAAAGGATGGCTGGAAGGCTCTTGGCCTTGCTGCTGACTCTCTGTGGCATTAGCTGGTTTCTTCCTCTCTCTGCCGCTCAGGTCTCCCTTCTCTGCCAGAGGGTGGGGTGGAGCTGAACTCTGGGACCCTCAAGTTCCCTCCCAGCCCCATCTTCTGAGCCTAACGGTGCTTAGAACTGGGAGGTGGCTCATCACTTTCCCCCTGTGTGGGATGGGGTGGGTGTTGATGTTGGTGACTTAAGCAAGTTGCGGGAGGTCTTGAGGAGCAGCAGCAGCAGGGGTGTGGGTGTGGCTGTCTGCCGAAGCCAGGAAGAGGAAACGTGCATTTGAGATGCTGTAAGCAGGAGCCCAGTTATATCTGGGTGAAGACTTCTGGCCCTAAGGGCCATGCTTTGAGATACCAGGATTCTTCCCCTCGCCCTGCCCCTGCTCTCCCCACCGCCGCCCTGGGAGTTTTGGGAAGTAGAAAAGGGACAGTTGGAATTGCTGGCTTTTGAGATGCAGGAGTGGGGCAGGCTGGCAGGGTGCAACCTAGTTCAGTGGTTCCCAGCCATTGATTTCATGGACTAGTGAAAAAAAAAAAAAAACAGTTTAGGAACAGATACAAAGTTGCCAACTTGTCATTTTACTAAAGATGGGTGTTAAGATCAACAGACCCCATGGTCTATTGACACTAAAAATGTTACAAGTATAAAATGTCAGAACAAAGGGTAGCGCTTTAAATTTGATAGTTTTTCTCATTCTGTTTCCAACCAGTGAAAACTAAAGGATTCCCACCCCCCCACCCAATCCCCTCCAAAAAAAAAAAAAAAGAAAAGAAAAAAGAAAAGAAAAGAAAACTAAAGGACCAGAGACTGAGGATCCGTTCACCTAGATGAGTGTTGTTTTTTTTTTTTCTTTTTAAAGATGGAGTCTCACTCTGTCCCCAGGTGCTGGAGTGCAGTGGCGCAATCTCGGCTCACCGCAACCTCCACCTCCCAGGTTCAAGCGATTCTCTTGCCTCAGCCTCCCAAGTAGCTGGGATTGCAGGTGCCTGCCACCATGCCTGGCTAATTTTTGTATTTTTAGCAGCTATGGGGTTTTGTCATGTTGTCCAGGCTGGTCTTGAACCCCTGGGCTCAAATGAGCCGCCTGCTTGGGCCTCCCAAAATGCCGAGATTACGAGCCACTGTGCCCAGCCTCTAGATGAGCATTTTAGGTGCTCCCTGGGGCCTGAGGATTCTTTTCCAGCATCCACACTCTCTGAGCCACGTACAGACACACATCTGAGATTCGTGGTACTTGACTTGCGGCTTTGGGGAGAAAGAGAGTCTTCGGAAACCCAGGAAGGGTTTATGGCTCCCTGGATGGGAGTTTTTCCATATTGAAGTGGAGAATCAAATTCCGGCGTTTCCCGCCTCTGCCTTGAGTTTTTATCACCACAGTGTGACCTTAGGCACATCTCCTCTTGCCACACTGGCCTCACATACTCATCTAGGGGTCGGTGCAGTGGCTCACACCTGTAATCCCAGCATTTTGGGAGACCCAGGTAGGCAGATCACTTGAGCCACAGTTGAGGGAGTCTTCAGTTCTCTGCAAACTCACAGGATGCTGATGGTTTAGGAGGACTTTAATCATAAAGGAATTCTGGATTTTGTCAAATGCTTTTTCTGTGTCTGTTGAGATGATCATGCGATTTTTAATTTTAATTCTATTTATGTGGTATATCACATTTATTGACATGTGTATGTTAAACCATCCCTGCTTGCCTGGTATGCAACCCTCTTGGTCATGGAGGGTTTATCTTGTTGATATGCTGTTGGATTGAGTTAGCTAGTATTTTGTTGAGGTTTTTTTTTTTGCGTCTGTGTTCATCAGGGATATTGGTCTGTAGTTTTCCTTTTTTTGCTATGCCCTTTCCTAGTTTTGGTACAAAGGTGACTGGCTTCATAGAATGATTCAGGGAGGACTCTTTCCCTCTTTTTTTTGGAATAGTATCAACAGAATTGGTACCAGGTCATCTTTATTTTTTAATTAATTTATTATTATTATTATTATTATTATTTTTTTTTTTTTGAGACGGAGTTTCGCTCTTGTTACCCAGGCTGGAGTGCAATGGCGCGATCTCGGCTCACCGCAACCTCCTCCTCCTGGGTTCAAGCGATTCTCCTGCCTCAGCCTCCTGAGTAGCTGGGATTACAGGCACGTGCCACCATGCCCAGCTAATGTTTTGTATTTTTAGTAGAGACGGGGTTTCACCGTGTTGACCAGGATGGTCTCTATCTCTTGACCTCGTGATCCACCCGCCTCGGCCTCCCAAAGTGCTGGGATTACAGGCTTGAGCCACCGCACCCGGCTATTATAATTTTTTGAAGCAGAATTTTACTCTTGTTGCCCAGGCTGGAGTTGCAGTGGCACGATCTCGGCTCACTGCAACCTCCGCCTCCCAGGTTCAAGCGATTCTCCAGCCTCAACCTCCCAAGTTACTTGAATTTCAGGCATGCACCATCACACCTGGCTAATTTTTGTATTTTTAGTAGAGCCGGGGTTTCACCATTTTGCTCAGGCTGATCTCAAACTCCTGACCTCAGGAGATCCGCTCACTTGAATATCTGATAGAATTCAGCTATGAATCCAAGGAAGACCTTATTTATTTATTTATTTATTTATTTATTTATTTATTTTTGAGACAGAGTCTCACCTTGTTGGCTAGAGTGCAGTGGGCATGATCTCAACTCACTGCAATCTCCGCCTCCTGGGTTCAAGTAATTCTCGTGCCTCAGCCTCCTGAGTAGCTGGGATTACAAATGTATGCTACCATGCCCAGCTAATTTTTTTATTTTTAGTGGAGGCAGGGTTTCTCCATGTTGACCAAGTGCAAATTCCTGGCCTCAAAGTGATCCTTCTGCCTCAGCCTCCCAAAGTGCTAGGATTACAGCCATGCGCCACTACACCCAGCCTCCAAGGAGGACTTTATTATTTATTTATACATTTATTTGGAGACGCAGTCTCACTGTGTTACCCAGGCTGGAGTGCAATGGCGCCATCTTGGCTCACTGCAACCTCCACCTCCCAGGTTCAAGCCATTCCTCTGCCTCAGTCTCCCCAGTAGCTGAGATTACAGGTGTATATCACCACACCTGGCTAATTTTTGTATTTTTAGTAGATACGCGGTTTCACCATGTTGGCCAGGCTGGTCTCGAACTCCAGACCTCAGGAGATCCAACTGCCTCAGCCTCCCAAAGTTCTGGGGTTATAGGCATGAGCCACCACACCCGGCTGACCAAGGAAGACTTTAAATGGCACTATGTTTTGTCTGAGATGAAGGAGCTGGGTCCTGGCTGTGCTTCAGGGTTGGTGATTCTTTAGACCTCATTCCTAAGTAATCTAGGAGAGCTGCCTGAAAGAGGAAGACCATTTAAGGTGACTGAGGAGTAGGATGACCTGGAGAAAGGGGCTTGGGCTTGCCCCTTTGCAAGGAGGCTATACCTTGATGAGGCAAAGGAGGTGAGAATACAGCATCAGGATCAGGTCATCAAGGCCAGGGTCAGGCATGCCTAGGGGTTGCCAGGTATTAGCCTTATAATGAGCAGTAAGGAAAGCTGGAAGTGGAAGTCACCCCCGGGAATAGGAAATTGGGAACTTTTTTTTTTTTTTTGAGACGGAGTTTCGCTCTTGTTACCCAGGCTGGAGTGCAATGGCGCGATCTCGGCTCACTGCAACCTCTGCCTCCTGGGTTCAGGCAATTCTCCTGCCTCAGCCTCCTGAGTAGCTGGGATTACAGGCACGCGCCACCATGCCCAGCTAATTTTTTGTATTTTTAGTAGAGACGGGGTTTCACCATGTTGACCAGGATGGTCTCGATCTCTTGACCTCGTGATCCACCCGCCTCGGCCTCCCAAAGTGCTGGGATTACAGGCTTGAGCCACCGCGCCCGGCGGAAATTGGGAACTTTAAGTGCCTGGGGTCAACCAGGTGATGTCTTTTTCCTCCAACTCAGTCTGGGTAATGGCACCATCCTGGCCACATGTGTGGGCTTGGCCTCCCCACTCTGCCTGTGCCAGCCTAGGTGAGCTGTAGTTCACAGTTCTAAGCAATGAACATTCAAAATTTTTATTTTGTTTTATTGAGTCAGGATCTCACTCTGTTGCCCAGGCTGGAGTAGCATAACTTGATCCAACCAATGTTTCATGTACGTAATTTATCTTCTCTACAGGCATATATGGATAATTTAATATTCTCCACATTTTTTTTTTTAGAGACGGGGGTTTCACCTTGTTGGCCAGGCTGGTCTTGAACTCCTGACCTCAGGTGATCTGCCCACCTCAGTCTCTCAAAGTGCTGGGATTACAGGCGTGAGCCACTGAGTCTGGCCTATTCTCCACATTTAAAAAAATTTTTTTTCCCAGGCGCGGTGGATCACGAGGTCAAGAGATTGAGACCATCCTGGCCAACGTGGTGAAACCCCATCTCTACTAAAAATACAAAAATTAGCTAGGCGTGGTGGCGTATGCCTGTAATCCCAGCTACTCAGGTGGCTGAGACAGGAGAACTGCTTGAACCCAGGAGGCGGAGGTTGCGGTGAGCCGAGATCGCGCCACTGCACTCCAGCCTGGTGACACAGTAAGATTCTGTCTCAAAAAAAAAAAAAAAAAAAAAAAAAAAAGGCAACAAAACAACAACCAAAAAAATCTCCGTTTTTGTAACACGGGGTGGTGCAAAGTAATTGGCCCTCAGTCCCAACTATGAGATAGATCCTCAAGGGGAGAGGCCATCCTTGCTTCATCTTGGCGGTTCCTGATCCTGGCCCAGCGCAGGGAGTTCACTGATGCCGGTGAAGGAGGCCAGGGTCCAGTTGGGTCGTGGGTGTCTGTGAGGTGCCCCGTGGCGACGTCTGAGACCTCTGGGTTTATTCCTGCTGAAGCTGCAGAAGTGGAGGCAGATGTGGGTGGGGCCTTTGGATCCCGAGTCCTGAGCGTCTTGGTTGTGGGTGAGACTCCACGTGCCCCGCTGCCCTTCTTGGCCCCCTCAGGTCCCAGAGAATGTGCTGCTTTGCGGGTCACTGGCTTCCCATCCATGACTACCTCTGTCCCTGGTTGCTTGGCCGGAATAGCCTCTGTTCATTGCCTTCATATTGTCGATGACTGTGGCTGGAAGCAGGAGGCAGACGCCAGCATCCCCAGCCCAGGCAGCAGCCCGGGGACACCGGCTCTCATGCTTCCTGGGCTGTTGAGAGGCCATTGGAGGGTGGGTATGGATGGGGCCCACGAAGGCTGTTATTTCCATGCCTCCTTCTTCCCGAGGGAGGCCTGTGGGTAATGAAGCAGGTATGAGCAGGAGAGGGACGTGGTGGTGGCTAATCCAGGGGTGGCTGCCTGACCCACTCTTCAGGCCCTGGTTGGGAAGAGGAGGGGGTAGAAGCTTCTAGAATCCCTCGAGTGTCTGGGTGTGCCAATCCCCTGCCCCTTCCTTGCAGCAGCAGCTGTCTTCTGTGTTCCTCTTTGCTCATGCGTCAGGACTAGTCAGATTTATTTAGGTGTGTTGGCCTCTGCACCTGCCGGGAGAACAGAGCGAATACAGGGCTGGTAAAGACAGATGCACATGGGCACCATCCTTTACCAGAGCCCTTGTGATCCACGGAGGCGACCACAGATACCAATGCCAATTGCTCCTGTCGATTCAGGACTTGCTCACCACGTTCCCCAGTAGGCAGGGAGTGGAGGGGATAGTCTTAAACCCTGGCCCCTGGTCTTGGGATTTCTGCAGGGAGGGAGGTGGGCTTGTGGGGCCATGTAACATACAGCTGCCTATGCATCGCATGACCCTGGTGGTTCCGGGTCCCAATCTTCGGAAGTGTTGCCAGGATAACAGGCATGGTGACAATAGCAACATTCGATAACATGGTTCCACTTGGTAGAAACGTGGAAATGTGGAAGTCAGCCTGCAGGCAGCAGAGGCGGGAGACTGAAGGGGATGTGGAGGTGGAGGTGTGTTCAGGGCGGCAGCCATGCCCCTGTGCAGAGGAGGGCGGAGGTGGTGGGGAGGGAAAGCTGGGGAGCTCGACGGCCGCTTGCAGCCGCACACCTGGTCGGCAGAGCAGCTGCCTCTGATGGTACCCGGGGAGCCAAACATGGAATGAGGTTCCCTGAAGCAAAGCCCTTGTGCCTGTACCCAGCAGCATTGGGCTCCCGGGGACATGCTTTCCCTTGCTGTCCCCTGAGGACGGCCAGCTCCGTTCCACGCGTTGCCTGGTGGGGAGGGCCAGTGCTGAGTGGCCACAGCAGATGCCAGCAGTGGCCTCGAAGCCTCTGCGCTGTGTTCCCAAGCGCGAGTGTTGTTTCCAGCAGCCGCCTGTGACTCAGGGCTGGTGTGTTTCACTGGGGGAAGAGACTGAAACCGCTTGGCCTTGGGGGGCGGGGGCAGTCGCTGTAATTTTCCTTAGAGCAAAATAGTAAAGTGCATGTCCAGGAGAGGAGGGGACGGTGGCCTCCAGGGCCAGGCCCTGCAGGGTACAGGGTCTTGGGGTATCCTTGCCTCTGCTGCACCCTTCCCCCTGCCGACCCTCCTCTGTCCTTCCCTGTGAGTCACTCTGCCTCTGTCCGCCCTTGTCCTTATTTCTCTCTGCATTTCTCTTTTTGCCTCCCCTCCGTTTCCCCGCCTGTCCCCTGGGACTCGGCAGGCCTGTGCAGAGCCTTTGATGCCGCGGCAGCTGTGCAGCCTGGTGGCTAAAAACAGAGCTGCTGTCGCTTGTCAGCTGTGACTTGTTCAGCAAGCGGCTTCCCCCCTTGTGCCCTCAGTTTCAGCATCTGTGAATTGGGGTTGATTCTCCTCCTGCCTGTTCCCTAGACCCATGCTGTGCGACCTGGCAGCCGGGAGCTACACATATGTCCCCTGAGTACTTGCGGTCTGGCCATGTGAATTGCAGTGCGGTAGCTGTGTGACCCAATGAGCGAGGTGCTTTCTCCTCAGCCGTCATAGCCCACATGGAGCTCAACTTCCTGGGCTAAAAACCTAAGTGACCTCATTTTCTGTGCCTCAGTTTCCTCATCTGTAAATTTTTTTTGTTGTTTTTGGCTCTGTCCCCCAGGCTGTGAGTGCAGTGGTGCAATCTGGGCTCACTGCAACCTCCGCCTCCCAAGTTCAAGTGATTCTTATGCCTCAGCCTCTCGAGGAGCTGGGATTATGGGTACAGGCCACCACACCTGGCTAATTTTTGTATTTTTGGTAGAGACGAGGTTTCACCATATTGGCCACGCTGGTCTCGAATTCCTGACCTCAGGTGATCCACCCGCTTTGGCCTCCCAAGGTGCTGGGATTACAGATGTGAACTACTGCGCCCGGCTTACTTAATTTTTTTTAGAGATGAGGTCTTACTGTATTGCCCAGGCTGATCTCAGGCTCCTGAGCTCAAGCGATCTTCCCGCCTCAGCCTCCCAAAGTGCCGGGATCGCAGGGGTGTACCACCACGTCCAGCCGTGCCTCTGTTTCCCTTGTGTTGGTGACTGTGCCTGGCTCCAGGCTGGGAGCCTGGGGAAATGAAAAACTGCAGCCCCCAGCTGTGAGGCCACAGGAGAGACTTGCCAGCAGCTGGCAGCCCTCGGGGCAGAGTGGAGGCAGAGTTGAGGGGGCATTCGTGTGGAAAGGGGCTGGGCAGATTTTGATGACAAGAAGATGGACTTGACTCTCGCACCTCTGGCAGGACGTCACTCCTTCGTCATGCCATCCTTTGTGACCCCTCTGGGAAGGTGAGGAAAGGCTCTGGACACATGTGCCTCCTAGGAGGCGAGGGGAAAAGGGCCTGCCTCTTTGCTGGCTGTTGTAGCCATGTCCCTGGAAGAAGCTTTTGTCATCATGGTCCTCAAGAAGTGGGGGCTGATCTGCAGCTTCTTAGCTCCTGACTCAAGCCAAGCGGTGGCCACTTGGGGTTGTAGGTCTGAGTCCTCTTGGTGGCCCAGGCCTGGGCGTTCTGCAGGAGGCATCGCTCCAGGCCCTGGCTGCTCCTCTCTGCCCCCCTGTGCTCTCCTGCATACTCGCTCTCCCTCCCTGCAGCCTCGTGAGGTGGGGGAGCCCACAGGGGCCAGCGGCTCATCCTCTCCTTGCCCTTCCCACCCCAGGTTGGATCCATGCCGTCTACACCCCTGTAGACTCGTTGGTCTTCGGCGGAAACATCCTGCATAGCTTTAACGTGCCCATGCAGCTGCGGATCTACGAGATTGAGGACAGAACACGGGTAAGGAGGGTTCCTTCTCTCTGAGCTTGCACACCCGGCCCCTGAGCTCTGCCGGTGCTCGGGGTATGGGCAGGTCATTCTGGAATCTGCAGTTCCCCTCTCCCTCCTGCTTCCTGCCTCGAGCTGGCCTCAGTCTTGCTTCCACAGGGTGGGGGCAGGGGGATGCCCGTAAGAGCCCCACCCAGAGGCCCTGCAGTTTCTGTTCACCCCCAGGCTGGGGGCAGCCAAAACCCCCCTGTGGAAGAGGAAGTATCTCTGAGAAAGCACCGTGAGATTTCAGGGACCCTGCCTTTTCCTCCTTTTCACGCGGAGAAAGGGGTGCGCGGGGTTGGAGGTTTGGTCGCTGTTGTTTGGAGGATGGGTGTGGACCTGGGAAGGACCCGGCCTGGTCCGAGGGCAGGTCTTGGCCATTTGTTCTCCCAGGGACCCCAGATCTGGCTGGAGAGAGGCCCCGAGGAAGCCAGTGTCTGTGTTCCCTTGGGTGCTGTCTCTGAGCTCCATGTGTGCTGGGGATGTCCCTAGTTCACTGGGGTTGAGGCTTTTATCTCTCCTTGATGGGGACAGTGTTAGTTTCTCAGACATCAAGTTTCCCTCACTCACCCCATGTCCCAGGACCAGGGCTGGAAGCTCAGGTAACTGACATGTGTCCTTTGCTCCACAAGTGTCCCTGAAAAGGACAAGCGGCCTGGACTTGCCGTCCTCTTTCCCATACTAGGACTTGACCATGTGTCCCCAGGCATGTGAGACAGTCCCACACTGGGTCAAAAACTGAAGACTTGGGGCTGAGCACCGTGGCTCATCCCTGTAATGCCAGCACTTTGGGAGGCTGAGGTGGGTGGATCCCTTGAGGTCAGGAGTTAGACCAGCCTGGCCAACATGGTGAAACTCTGTTTTCTACCAAAAATACAAAAAAAGTTAGCCAGGTGTGGTTGTGTATGCCTGTAGCCCCAGCTACTTGGGAGGCTGCGGCGGGAGGATGGTTTGAGCCCAGGAGGTGGAGGTTGCAGTGAGCTGAAATCGCATCACTGCATTACGTCCTGGGCGACAGAGCCAGACCTGTCTCAAACTTAAAAAAAAGAAAATCCCCAGAGGCTTGGGGCAAAAAAGGCCCATTTCTTGTTCCACTTGTTCTTGTTTTTTTCAACACAGCTATTCAGATATTCATTTTCTTTTATTTAAATTGAGATGTAATTCATATGCCATAAAATTTACCATTTAAAATGTACGGTTGAGTGGTTTTTAGTACCTTGGGTCATCCCTACTAATTCCAGAATATTTTCATTGCCCCAAAAAGAAGCCTTGTTAATTCCAGAACATTTTCATCACCCCGAAAAGAAGCCTTGTGCTCACAAGCAGTCACTTCCTGCGTCTCCCTACCTTTCCCCTGGCCAGCCCTAACCTACCTTCTGTGTCTGGATTTGTCTGTTCTGGACGTTTGATATAAATGGAGTCCTTCAGCATGTGACCTTTTGTGTCTGGTTTCTTTCACGGAGCATAATGATTTAGGTTCATACACATGGTAGCATGTATCAGTGCTTCATTCATTTTTCATGGCTGAATAATATTCCATTCTGTAGCTGGACTACACCATTTCTTCTTGGGCTTTGCCTCTGAGATGACTTTTTGCCCCAGTGAGGTGTCTTTCTGCCTAGATCTAAGGAAAGGTCTCACAGGGGCACCTGCTCTGTACCGAGTTCCTGTCTCTCCTAGTCTGGTGCTCTGGCCTTGGTTTGCATGGAATCACATACGTGAGCCAAAGCGTTAGCTACCTTTGTATCTGAATAGTTAACAGTCCTGGCATTGCGGGCCCTTGTCTGGGGGTTTCCTGGAGACCACTTGGAGCTGTGGTCGGTGGTTAGATGCTGCAGGGCGTGTGTACCTCTTCTGATTGACATGTGACTCCTAGATCTTCAGAGACCCGGGTCAGGGCTGGGACCCCGTGGGAGACCCTCATTTTGTGGACTTTCTCCCCTCACCTCTCTCTGGCCCACCATCCCCGTCCCACCTGGGGAAGGCCAGCCCCCGCCCTGGTCTGGAGGAGCTGCCCCATGGCGTTCAGGAGAAAAGCACTTCGGTTTGGTCAGAAGCGGTCATGTCACAGTCTGGGCCAAGTGCTGTCTGGGGCTCCAGCCAACTGTTCTTTGGCCTGTCCTGGAGTACAGGCCAGTTTGTGCACGAGCAGACGTGTGGAATAGAGACTGGAAAATTTAGTGGAAGTCAGGCCCACGACCTTCCAGGCAATTCCTGAAAGCTGGAGTCAGGCTGGAATTTCTTTTTTTTTTGAGACGGAGTTTCGCTCTTGTTACCCAAGCTGGAGTGCAATGGCGCGATCTCGGCTCACCGCAACCTCCGCCTCCTGGGTTCAGGCAATTCTCCTGCCTCAGCCTCCTGAGTAGCTGGGATTACAGGCACGTGCCACCATGCCCAGCTAATTTTGTGTGTTTTTAGTAGAGACGAGGTTTCACCATGTTCACCAGGATGGTCTCGATCTCTTGACCTCGTGATCCACCCGCCTCGGCCTCCCAAAGTGCTGGGATGACAGGCTTGAGCCACCGCGCCCGGCCAGCCTGGAATTTCTAAAGGCTGTGGCAACTTGCTGGACAACCACCCCCTCCCCGTGGAAATTCAGTCGTAAACTCAGTGGATTTGGGCCCCATGGTTCCCTCAGGAGCCCAACTCCCCTCCCCAACCCATGACGATTTGCCGGGTGCTCGCTAGACCCCTGAGCGACACACTGAGTTTGTGTACGTTCTTGTCGAGAATGGCAGGTCCCGTCCCCCACCAGGGCCCACTGTTCCTTCCCCTGAGTCGGCACCCCATCTGGTTTCACTGAAGCAGGTTGGCGGCAGAGGGCTTGGGGCAGACGGGCTGGCAGCAGTGGCAGGCCGTTTAATCTGCTTTGATTTCTGGTCTTTGGAGAGGGGCTTGGCTACATGGCCCAATCGTTTATGTCTTAGGAGCTAAGGCAGACAAAAGGCATTGGGCGGAGAGTTCTGGAACCAGATAAGAAGCCAGGGCTCCTTGTCAGCTTACTACAGCTTCATTCTTTACAACCCTGAGAGCTTTCTTAAGAAGGTTATGGCCATTTAAAAATAGTGTTTTAAAGGCCAGGCGCGGTGGCTCACTCCTGTAATCCCAGCACTTTGGGAAGCCAAGGCAGGTGGATTACCTGAGGCCAGGAGTTTGAGACCAGCTTCGCCAACATGGTGAGATCCCCGTCTGTACTAAAAATACAGAAATTAGCAGGGTGTAGTGGCACATGCCTGTAATTCCAGCTACTTGGGAGGCTGAGGCAGGAGAATGGCTTGAACCCAGGAGGCAGAGGTTGCAATGAGCTGAGATCAGACCATTGCACTCCAGCCTGGGCAAAAAGAGTGAAACTTCGTCTCAAAAAAAAAGTATTTTAAGAGTCCTAAGACATGGCTTTGCTTGGAAACCAAATGCAGGAGGTGGGATAAAGGGAACCATCAGTCTCTGAGCTCCGTGGTGTGGGTTTGTCTTAGAATTTGCCTGGCCAGGTGTGGTGGCTCATGCCTGTAATCCCAGCAGTTAGGGAGGCCAAGGCAGGCAGATGATCTGAGGTCAAGAGTTTGAGACTAGCTTGGCCAACATGGTGAAACCCTTGTTTCTACTAAAAAAAAAAAAATGAAAATTAGCTGGGTATTGTGGTGCGTGCCTATAGTCCCAGATACTTGGGAGTCTGAGGCAGGAGAATCGCTTGAACTCAGGAGGCGGAGGTTTCAGTGAGCTTAGATCGTGCCACTGCACTCCAGCGTGGGCAACAGAGCAAGGCTTCATCTCAAAAAAGAAAGAAAGAAAGAAAGAATTTGCCTTTGTGGCCCAATGTGGGGGATCCCTATCTAAACTAGGGAACTCCAGGTTTCTTCTGGGTTTAGGAAGCTGTGTCTTACCCTCACCATTTCAGTTTTTCTGGGGGAGATGATAGGTGACCCCATCCTGCAGTGTCACTGCCCATGAGGTGGCACGAGCAGATGCAGGCTTTTAGGGACTGGTGGATTTCCATTCCCCAGCCCTTGTGGAGGAAACCTCCCCTTTCCCCCACCCTGCAGCTGTGAGGAATGATGAAAAAATGACACCGACGAGTGGATGTGTTGTGTGTTTGATACTTAATACAACATCTCAGTGATCACTGCATTCAACTTCAGTTAGGTTGATAAGGAATAGGTATGGTCCAGATCGTTAAACTGCCATCTCTCTTATATTTATCTTTTCTCCCCCCAATGGCTCTAGTGAAAGCAGCCTTCCCAGAAAAGGTAATGCCGACACGCCCCATTCCCTCACAGCCAGTGAATCTATCTGGAAATTGCAAATAATTTACCGTCCCTCTCCCCTTCCCCCTACCATTGGACTTTTTTTTTTTTTTTTTTCCCCCCATTGATTTTTTTTTTTTCCCCCCAGGAGAAAAACAAATTGTAGGACACTTCCACCCACTCTCCCATTTTTACTTTTTCAAGTCTTTGAGACCTGGGAGTTCTAGAGCCACCCGAGAACCCTTTCATTCTCATCTCCTGAGGGTCACTCAGCTTGAAGATGACTTGGGCCTCCGAGGAAGGGCGGAGGCCAGGTGCCAGTGAGTGGGTCCTGAGGTCCTCTGGTAGACGGATGACCTGCAGGCTGGGAGCATTGCATGCCTTGTGACTGCCTTGCCTTTCGTTTGGGACTGACGCTGGTTAACTCGATTTGGTGAGGCTCCGATCTGTCAACAAGTGATGTTGAGCAACCGTATGTTTAATGTCCCCAGGCATGTGGCTGAAACCTTTTGAAGGCGAAGGGTGGAAGGCGACAACCTGTTTGTAAGTCAACTCTTTGCAAATTTTTGTTTCCCGCAGTCCTCTCTTGGAAAAAAAAAAAAATAGAAGAATAAAAAAATAAATTTGAATTCCTTCATCAGCATTTGTTTCCACCCAGCTGGTTTCCCTTGGGTTCAGCAACAAAGAAGGGAGACTTATCTTTCCCTCCTGAAATGCAGCGTGCCAGTTTTTCCCTCCTAACTTAGAAAGATTCCCAGGTCATGGTGTGGCTCAGTTGGTGTCAAAAAGATTTGAAAAGTCAAAACTGACTTCAGATTTTACCAGTCAAGTCTCATGTCCGGAAATGTGGATGAGGGGCTGCGTGTCCTCAGCCTGCTTTTTAGGTATTTGTCATTTGTTCCAAAATCTTTTGTCCCTTTGTCTTGAATAGAGGTGGGGCTGAGGTCTCCAACTCCTTTTTCATAGGAATTCAAGGTTTGCTTCCTGCCAAAGAGCCCCTCTTTTTTAAACTCCAGAGGGCACCGATCTAGTAACTATGAAAGAAAATGACTACTCTCCCAGCACTGAAACTGGGCTTCTCGGAAAGGAGTTGGAGCCAAGGAAACCGCTAGATGATGGTCCCCACTCTGTGTGTCCCCTGCGGGCTGAAGAGCATGTGGCCGCCATGATCCCATTCCAAAGCATTCCATCCATCAGGGGCAGGCAGAGCGGAGCACCCAGCGTGCAGGCGGAGAAAGGAGGTCCCCGAAGTAGGAGGAGGCCTCAAGGCCAGGAGCTGAGTGACAGCCAGGACTCTCAGAGATGGCTGGGTCCAGACAGGCACTTTGAGAAATGCAGGAAAATAGCATTTTCAGGCAAAAGGAGAACCGAGATCTGCTTCTAGTTGTCTTTGTCCCAGATGGGGAATGTCACCTGTTTGTTTATCGGCAGCAGAGAACAGAGCGGTGAGGGTGGGTGAGTGCGATTGGAGGGGTGGGAGAGTCTGATTAGGGAGGGGGTGGCAGAGTGTGGTTGGGGATGGGGAGTGTGATTAGGGGGTTGGGGAGTGTGAATAGGACGGTGGGGGTGTGACTGGGGTGGAGAATGTGAATAGGAGGGATGCAGAGTGTGAATGGGACATGGAGGTATGAACAGGAGGGTGGGGAGTGTGATTGGGTGTGGGGAGCATGCTTAGCGGGGTAGAGGGTGATTGGGGGTGGAGAGTGTGATTAGGAGGCTGCGGAGTGTGATTGGGGGGTGGGAAGTGTGAGTAGGAGGGCGGAGAGTGTGATTGGAGCATGGGGGTTATGAATAGGAGGGTGGGGAGTGTGATTGAGGTGTGGGGAGCATGCTTAGGGGAGTGGAGAGTGATTGGGGTGGAGAGTGTGATTAGGAGGGTGAGGAGTGTGATTGGGGGGTGGGAAGTGTGAGTAGGAGGGCAGAGAGTGATTGGGGGTGGGGAATTATTGGGGGTGGAGAGTGAATAAGAAGGTGGTGAGTGTGAGTGGGGGTGGGGAGTGTGAATGGGAGGGTGGGGAGTGTGATTGGGATGGGGAATGTAATTGGGGGTGGAGAGTGTGATTTGAGGTGAAGACTGAATAGGAGGGTGGGGAGTGTGAATAGGGGTGTGAAGAGTGTGACTAGGAGGGTGGGGAGTGTGATTGGGGGCTGGGGAATGTGATTGGGGTGGAGAGTGAATTGGAGGGTGGCCAGCATGATTGGCGGTGGGGTGTGTGATTGAGGGGTGGAGAGTGTGATTAAGGGGGTGGGGAGTGTGATTGGGAGTGGAGAGTGAATAGGAGGGTGGGGAATGTGATTAGTGGGGTGGGGAGTGTGATTGGGGGTTGGGAGAATGTGATTGGGGTATGGGAGTGTGAAATAATTGGGGGTTGGGAGAGTGTGAATGGGGGATGGGAGAGTGTGATTAGGGGACTGACAATGTTATTAGGGGCAGGGGAGTGTGATTAGAAGGTGGGAGAGTGTAATTGTTCACCATCCCACTCCCTGAGTTTGCACAGGATCAGGGAGGGGAGGAGGGCTCTCTGGCCCCGGTACCCTCTTGGCAAGACAGCAAGGGAGCAAGGTACGAGTGTGGATGTGTGAGACCATCATGTGGCCTCTGCAGGGGAGGCCCATCAGTGGCGTTGCTTCCTTCCCATCTTTCGGTGACATCTGTACAGTCCTTGAACTTGCCCCCCATGGAATCTCCCGGGGCTCAGGCCTTTTGACAGTTCTAGTACACAAGGCTGTCTCCACCTTTACTTCCTCTTCTGTAATAAACAGCCAACGAGCAACATGGCAAACCCCATCTCTACAAAAACTCCAAAAATTCCCCAGCCAGGCGTGGCGGCGCGTGCCTGTGTCCCCAGCTGCTCACAGGGCTACAGCAGGAGGGTCGCTTGAGCCCAGGAGGTTGAGGCTGAGTGAGCCATGGTCACTCACTGCACTCTAGCCTGGGTGACAGTGAGACCCTGTCTCTGTTTTTATAAAAGAGAGGTGGGACAAAAGGGATCTCCTGCTCCAGACCCGGTGTGTCTCCCTCAGCATCAGGATGGTCTCAGGTCATACCTGGGAGCCTTGTCTGAGGGAGTCCTTGTGACCCTGCTGGCTGGGCAGTGGCAGGTGGATGTGGGGAGGAGCAGGAGGTGGACCCCTGTGAGGCCCCGCCCCTGGAGGGAGGTGAGGCCACACCCCCTCCCCTCATTGGTCCGCTGGCCTGGCCTCCCTCCCAACGAGCAGGAGGAGGCTCAGTAACCTGTCTGCAAACCGGTAAGGCTTGGAAGTTGATTTCTGGTTTTCAAGCCGGAGGGAGGAACAGCAGAATCTGTGCGGGAATTTTCAGAAACAAGGAGGAACCTATGTCTGTTGTAGCTAGAATCAGGCAGCTACCTGCAGGTGCTCACACCCTCTGCAGGCAGGTTAGGGGAGAATTCTGCTTTTCTGCATCTCACAGGAGCACCACGTGGCCCTCATCCAACCTCCGGTGCTTGCAGCTCAGGGACCTTTGAGGTGAGGCGCTCATGCGGCCTCATCCTCCGCCTCATTTGTGCATGCTGTCGGCATCCCCCTTCCAGCACCCCACCATCTCTCCCCTCCACCATCCACGCTCTTGCTGAGATGATGACAGTGACCCTCACCCGCAGGGAGCCTGCCCCGCACTTCTCTCCCATCTTCCCCCTTCGCCCTCTGGAAACTGACCTCCGCCTGCCCGCGTCTTTGCTTTCAGGTGCAGCCAAAATTCCGTTACCCCTTCTACTATGAGATGTGCTGGTATGTCCTGGAGAGATACGTGTACTGTGTGACCCAGCGCTCCCACCTCACTCAGGAATACCAGAGGGAGTCGATGCTTATTGGTGAGTGAACCGCAGGGAGCCCCCGGATTCGGCTGCACAGCTGGGGCAGAAACCGTTTTCTCAGTGGGGCCTGGAGACACTCCTTGGGTTCTTGGGATTCACTGGATCAGTGTATTGAGCAGAATCCTCGGGACCCCTCAGGAGAAGCCGTTCTTGTCAGTTTCCCACCTGGAATACAGACTCCAAGAAAATGAACTCGTGTCCCCAAAAGAGTCATGTGTGCGGCCTCCAGCCCATGGCTGTGCAGATGCAGGTAGGGGCCGCCCCGGCATGGCTGCTGAAACAGGATCACCCCACAGAGCAGAGATTCCTCGTTCTTTTGGCTCTTCCATAGACACTGTTTTTTTCCCCTGCACTGGAGGCTGGGTTTTTATCTACGTAGGAGCCAGCCTGTGAGATGCCCCCGACAACCCAAGGCTGTCTTTGAGGCAGCAGGAGGGGTGACCAGGGCTGGTGGTGTGGGTCTGGAGGAGCAGGAGAGAGTGTTTGGAGCCGCTACGGCCCCCTGCTCTGCTGCCAGTACTTAAAGGAACATCATCACCCCCAATACGGTTCTGCCCTTGAATCTAGACTCACAAATGCCTGCCCTGAAGTTGCATCTGGCTGTGACAGCAAGCCCTGACCAGCAATCTAGAGGAAGAACGTGATTCCTCTTGGCTGTGTCTGAGCTGTTGTTGTACCAGGGTTTTCCTGCATGATGTAGAGTCTGCAGCATCTCAGACACAGCATATATATATATATATTTTTTTAACCAGGGGATAGAAGGATAGAAAGATGAGATTGGTCAATCTCCTTGAGGGTCTGCCCAATATTCTCTGCAGCCTCTAGGATTTTTACGTTCTTTTTTTATTCCCCCTTTACAGTAAGTCTCTTCCGCTCCTTCCCTTGTGTCCCATCGTTAATGATATCCAGGGGTTCCAGGCTGGGCATATGATGGGGAGCCAGTGTTTCTGCTGGGGTCCTCATTGGGAAGTCTTTGCCTGTGAGGTCTGTCATGAGTTTTATTCCCGCTGGATGATGCGATATTCAGGAGTTGGAAAGTACCAAAACGTTACAACCTGCCCTTCTTTCTGGAGCTCCCAGCCTGGTAGGAGAGAAGGAAAATGATCCTGAAATAGCGTGAGAGCCACTGTGATTGCAGTAACTCCATGATTCCCCAGGGACAGAGGCTGGGGAGAGTGAGAGGCTTTCTGAGTGTCTGTAGTTCCTAGGCCGGGAAGCTGAGGGTTGGTTCTGTCACTTGGGTATTTAGGGCAGAAGAAGAACATGCCATTCTCAGGCACAGGAGGAAATCCCGCGGTGGTACTTGGGTAACCAGTACCCACGTCTTCTTAGGTTAGGGACAGAGGCTGGGGAGAGTGAGAGGCTTTCTGAGTGTCTGTAGTTCCTAGGCCGGGAAGCTGAGGGTTGATTCTGTCACTTGGGTATTTAGGGCAGAAGAAGAACATGCCATTCTCAGGCACAGGAGGAAATCCCGCGGTGGTACTTGGGTAACCAGTACCCACGTCTTCTTAGGTTTTCTTGCCACTGCTTTCCCTCTGGCTCTCGCAGTCCATCTGCCAATGAGAAGGGGTGACGTGAGGGAGACACCTCCTCCATGCAGAGCTGCTGTGTGCCAGCGCCTGTGCCCGGGATGCCTGTGTATTCTGCACCACGGCCTTCTGAGGATGTTTCCTTTGCCTTGTATTTATTAAACAGCTCTGTTGGGATATAGTTCCTCCATCACAAAATTCAGCATTTAAAGTGTAGAATCCAGTGGTTTTTAGTCTATTCACAGATACATGTGGCCACTGCTGCAGTCAATTTTACATTTTCATCACCTCAAAAAGAAACCCAGGGCAGGGCGCGATGGCTCACACCTGTAATCCCAGCACTTTGGGAGCCTGAGGCCGGTGGATCACTTGAGGTCAGGAGTTCAAGACCAGCCTGGCCAACATGGTGAAATCTCGTCTCTACTAAAAATCCGAAATTAGCTGGGTGTGGTGGCACATGCCTGTAATCCCAGCTACTTGGGAGGCTGAGGCAGGAGAATCTCTTGAACCTGAGAGGTGGAGGTTGTAGTTAGCCGAGATTGTGCCATTGCACTCTAGCCTGGGCAACAAAGTGAGACTTTGTCTCAAAAAAAAAAAAAAAAAAAAAAAAAAAAAAAAAAATCCAGCTAGGCGCTGTGTCTGTCACTGTCACTTCACCAAAGTAATCTCAGCACTTTGGGAGGCCGAGGCGGGCAGATCACCTGAGATCAGGAGTTTGAGACCAGCCTGGCTAACATGGTGAAACCCCATTTCTACTAAAAATACAAAAAATTAGCCAGGCCTGGTGACGTGTGCCTGTAATTCCAGCTACTTGGGAGGCTGAGGCAGGAGAATCACTGGGACCTGTGGGGTGGAGGTTGCAGTGAGCCAAGATTGCGCCATTATACTCCAGCTTTGCCATCAAGAGCAAAAGTCCGTCTCAAAAAAAAAAAAAAAAAAAAAAAGATTCTAGCACTTTGGGAGGCTGAGGTGGGTGAGGTGGGTGGACCTGAGACCTGAGACCAGCCTGACCAACATAGTGAAACTCCGTCTCTACTAAAAAATACAAAAATTAGCCAGGCACAGTGGTGCACATCTGTGATCCCAGCTACTTGGGAGGCTGAGGCAAGAGAATCCCTTGAACCTGAGAGGCGGAGGTCGTAGTGAGCCAGGATTGTGCCACTGCACTCCAGCCTGGGCAATGGAGCGAGACTCTGGTTCAAAAAAAAAAAGAAAGAAAGAAACTGTTCGGCCGGGCGCGGTGGCTCAAGCCTGTAATCCCAGCACTTTGGGAGGCCGAGGCGGGCGGATCACGAGGTCGAGAGATCGAGACCATCCTGGTCAACATGGTGAAACCCCGTCTCTACTAAAAAATACAAAAAATTAGCTGGGCATGGTGGCGCGTGCCTGTCATCCCAGCTACTCAGGAGACTGAGGCAGGAGAATTGCCTGAACCCAGGAGGCGGAGGTTGCGGTGAGCCGAGATCGCGCCATTGCACTCCAGCCTGGGTAACAAGAGCGAAACTCCGTCTCAAAAAAAAAAAAAAAAAAGAAACTGTTACCCTTTAGCTGTCTTTTTCTTGTCTCCTAACCCCACTTCTTCCCCAGCCCTAGGCAACTACACGTATCCCCTGCTCGGGACATTTCACTTGATGTGAATCATATAATGGTTGCTTTTTTAGCTTATTCTTATTTTAGTATTATTATTTTTTGAGACAAGGCCTTGCTCTGTTGCCCAGGTTGGAGTGCAGTGGTGCACATTCACGGCTCACTGCAGCCTCCACCTCCCGGGCTCAAGTGATCCATCTCAGCCTCCCGTGTAGCTTGGACTGCTGCTCATCACCACACCCAGCTAATTTTTTCATTTTTTGTAGAGATGGGGTTTCTCCATGTTTCTTAGGCTAGTCTCAAACGCCTGGGCTCAAGCAATCCACCCTCCTAGGCCTCCCAAAGCGTAGGGATTACAGGAATGAGCCACTGCACCCAGTCTTGACTTACTTTTAGACATTAAAAAGTTGGCCAGGTTCAGTGGCTCACGCCCATAATCCCAGCACTTTGGGAGACCAAGGTGGGTGGATTATGAGGTCAGGAGTTCGAGATCAGTCTGGCCAATATGGTGAAACCCAGTCTCTACTAAAAATATAAAATTTGGCTTGGTGGCACATGCCTGTAATCTCAGCTACTCAGGAGGCTGAGACAGGAGAATCGCTTAAACCCGGGGGCGGGGGTCACGGGGTTTACCACTGTACTCCAGCCTGGGTAACAGCAAGACTCTATCTCAAAAAAAGAAAAAGTTAAGTGCCAGTAACCAGCCTGGGCAATATAGTGAGGCGTCATCTCTACAAAAAAAGCTTGAATAAACTCGCTGAGTAGAGTGGGTCCACCAGTGGGAGGATCACTCGAACCCAGGAGGCAGAGGTTGCAGCGAGCTGAGATCGTGCCGCTACAGTCCAGCCTGGGCGACCTAAGTGAGACCGTCTTTACGTAAATAAATAAAGTGCCAGTGTTGAGAGACGAGGCAGCCCGTGTGGGTGTAGACAGCCGGGAAACAGCAGGGTGGGGATCTGAACCTGTGTCCACCACAGCCTTTCCAGGGGCTGGAGGCACTGACCGTTAGGATTGTCAGAGAAGCTTGATCTCTGGAGTAAAGGGGGCTTGGGCAAGTAGGGGATCCAGAGACTTTGCAGGGAGTTAGGGATCATCTCGGTCTTTCATGTGACCCTGCCCCTGCAGATGCCCCGAGGAAGCCCAGCATAGACGGTTTCTCTTCGGATTCCTGGCTGGAGATGGAGGAGGAGGCCTGTGATCAGCAGCCTCAGGAGGAGGAGGAGAAGGATGAGGAGGGCGAGGACAGGGACAGGACGCCCAAGCCACCCACCGAGGGCTCTGCCTCACCCACCAGCACGCCCTCCGAGGACCAGGAGGCCCCCGGGAAGAAGCCCAAAGCACCTGCCCTGCGGTTCCTCAAAAGGACTTTGTCCAATGAGTCAGAGGAGAGTGTCAAGTCCACCACGCTGCCCGTGGACTACCCCAAGACGCCCACCGGCTCTCCCGCCGCGGAGGCCGCTGCCAAGTGGACCCATCTTACCGAGTTTGAACTGAAGGGCCTGAAAGCTCTGGTGGAGAAACTGGAATCCCTCCCAGAGAACAAGAAGTGTGTCCCTGAGGGCATCGAGGACCCCCAGGCACTCCTGGAGGGTGTGAAGGTGGGCAGGAATGGCATCTGGGGCTGGGTGGCTAAGGAGGGCCGGGCAGGTCCTGTGTTCAGTGTGACAGGTGCAACTCAGCGCAGGGTGGCTCTGTGCAGATTACTCTGAGCATCTGGGTGGGTGATGGGAGGCGGTTCCTGGGGGCCTTGGTCCATGAAAGCCTAGGTAGGGTGTCCAAGCAGAAGCCACCATTAAGAGCTGCAGAGGGCCAGGCACGGTGACTCACACCTGTAATCCCAACACGTTGGGAGGCTAAGGTGGGCAGATCACTTGAAATTCAGGAGTTCAAGACCAGCCTGGCCAACATGGTGAAACCCCATCACTACTTAAAAAAAAAAAAAAAAAAAAAAAATTAGCTGGGTATGGTGGCGCACACCTGTAGTCCCAGCTACTCAGGAGGCTGAAGCAGGAGCGCTTGAACCTGGGAGGCGGAGGTTGCAGTGAGCTGAGGTTGCACCACTGCACTGCAGCCTGGCGACAGAGGAGCGAGACTCTGTCTCAAAAAAAAAAGAGCTAGGCCAGGCGCGGTGGCTCAAGCTTGTAATCCCAGCACTTTGGGAGGCCGAGGCGGGTGGATCACGAGGTCGAGAGATCGAGACCATCCTGGTCAACATGGTGAAACCCCGTCTCTACTAAAAATGCAAAAAATTAGCTGGGCATGGTGGCACGTGCCTGTAATCCCAGCTACTCAGGAGGCTGAGGCAGGAGAATTGCCTGAACCCAGGAGGCGGAGGTTGCGGTGAGCCGAGATCGTGCCATTGCACTCCAGCCTGGGTAACAAGAGCGAAACTCCATCTCAAAAAAAAAAAAAAAAAAAAAAAAAAAAGAGCTGCAGAGGACCCTTTTTGGAAGTTCACTCTGGCCGACAAGTTTTTTTCTCAGCACTTATGGGAAACCTGAGGCCCCACCAGCAGGTATGACATGTGCAGCAGTTGCTGTCACTGGGTTCGAGAGACGGACCTCTCCCTCCTTTCAAGGAAGCCTTGCTGTCCTGGGCCAGCGTTCATGGAGTATGCATCAGTTTCACATGAGCAGGTTGTGCAGCCCCACAGTCCCTGACCTGGCCAGCCAATGCAGGCACCACGTAGCCGCGTGCCATTTGGAGGTCTTCATTATAATGAGCATTGAATGGATGAGGAAGTGGAATCAGAGAGGGTAAGGGGCATGCCTGAGGTCACACAGCAGGTGGATGGATGGCGGAGCTGGGGTGAGGACCCAGGGGTGTCTGCAGAGCTCCTGTGTGTCTGCCATTGCATGGAACTGCCTCTTGTTTCAGCATTAGTAAGGCTTTTTGGTTGAGGCCTCAGGCATTTGGGCTACCTTCTCCAATGTCTGATGCCCCAGGGAAGCCAGCTAGCTGCCTCCTGGGGTTGGAAACTGAATTTAAGTTTCTTCTTCAGCTGCAAAGTACGCAGGATTGGTAGTTCATTTGTTGACTGTATTCGTGTAAGAAACATTGTGTTGGGCCTGGGGCATAGCTATGTTAAGATTCACCGGGTTCAGTCCGGGCTCGATGGCTCATGCCTGTAATCCCAGCACTTTGGGAGGCTGAGGTGGACGGTTCATTTGAGGCCAGGAGTTTTGAGCGCAGCCTGGTCAACACAGGGAGACCCCATCTCTACAAAAATTACAGAATTTTAGCCAGGTGTGATGGCATGCGCCTGTAGATCCAGCTATTCAGGAGGTCACTGCTGTAGCGAGCCATGATCGTACACTGCACTCCAGTCTGCGTAACAGAGCAAGACTCTGCCTGAAAAAAACCCAAAGCAAGTATACTAATTTGAAGAAGAAATGTCTTTCCATGCTTTTGGAAAGTCTTTTTCACTTTAATTAATTAATTAATTAATTAATTTTTGAGTTGGAGTCTTGCTATGTCACCAAGCTGGAGTGCAGTGGCGCAATCTCAGCTCACTGCAACCTCCGACTCCCGGGTTCAGGCGATTCTCCTGCCTCAGCCTCCTGAGTAGCTGGGACTACAGGCACACGTCATCATACCCAGCTAATTTTTATACTTTTAGTAGAGACGGGGTTTCATCAGGTTGGCCAGGATGATTTCGATCTCTTGACTTTGTGATTTGCCCGCCTCAGCCCCCCAGAATGCTGGGATTACAGGTGTGAGCCACCATGCCTGGCCTTATTTTTTTATTTTGTACCTTCAAGACAGAGTGTGACTCTGTTGCGTAGGCTGGAGTACGGTGGCATGAGCTTGGCTCACTGCAGCCTCCCAAGTAGCTGGGACTACAGGTGCATGCCACCATACCTGGCCAATTTTTAATTTGTAGAAATGGGGTCTCACTACATTGCCCAGGCTGGTCTCAAACTACTGGGCTCAAGCGATTCTCCCACCGCAGTTTCCCAAGATGCTGGGGTTGCAGGCATGAGCCATTGTGCCTGGACTAGGCTATTTTTTTCCTTTAAAAGCATCTTTGTGTCTCTGATCTATTTCTGTTTGGTGTTGCTGGTTCTGGGAACAGATGTCCTCGTAGGGATGAAACTCGGCTCCTCCTGTTCCTCACCTCTACCTACCTGATTGGCCTGAGGCTAGACTTGTCCTAGACCCTTTGATGATATGGAGGAGGCCTAGGGTAGCAGTTTAGACAAAGTGCATGTAGCCCAGACCTCCTCCTGCCCCACAGGGGGATCATGGGCAGCTTGTGAAAATACGAAATGATGCATCTCCATGACTTGGTGCTATTGGTGGCGTGTTCCTTGCAGAATCTCCTTCTAACAGTTCTTTGCAGTACTTCTACTATCCCTGTTTTACAGATGAGTAAATTGAGGTACCGAGAGGTTAAGTAACTTGCTCCGGGGTATGACTGCTGGCCAGTGGGAGGGTCTGTGTGTCGCTTTTTTGGTGGCTGTAGAGAAAGTGATTTTCTTCCATCTCAAGAGGCCAATCCCAAATTTAGTTAGAAGATACAGAGGTGATTGCAGGGGTTTTATTTACAAATCATGCAGCTGGGATGAAGGGCACAAATCGGCAGCCCCTGGGCTACCCCAGCCTCCAGGCATCACATTCGGCCTGCATAGCATTAAATGGATTTTGGTAATTACTTTCCAACATTAAACAAATCTGGAGCCTCTTATAAAATATCCTGGTTTGGCCAGGCACAGTGGCTCCGGCCTGTAATGCCAGCACTTACATTTACCTAGATTACATTTGGGAGGCTGAGGTGGGCGGATCAGTTGAGGTCAGGAGTTCGAGACCAGCCTGGCCAACGTGGTGAAACTCCATCTCTACCAAAAAACACAAAAATCAGCCAGGCTTGATGGTGGGCGCCTGTCATCCCAGCTACTCGGGGGGCTGAGGTGGGAGAATCGCTTGAACCTGAGAGGCGGAGGTTGCATTGAGCTGAGATTGCACCACTGCACTTCAGCCTGGGCAACACAGTGAGACCCTGTCTCAAAAAAATAAACAAAAATGAATAAAATAAAATATCCTAGGTCCCGTGGCTCATGTTCCTGAATGGCTGCAATCAGCAGGAAGTAATTAACAGCTGACCCCTTATGCTCTGGTCCCCACCACTAAACTCCCATACGTCACTAATTTTTTTTTTTTTTAGACAGGGTCTTGCTCTGTCTCCCAGGCTGGCGGTGACATGATCTCGGCTTACTGCAACCTCTGCCTCCCGGGTTCAGGTGTGATCTTGGCTCATTACAATTTCCACCTCCTGGGTTCAAGTAATTTTCCTGACTCAGCTTCCTGAGTAGCTGGGATTACAGGCACATGCCACCACACCCGGCTAATTTTTGTATTTTAGTAGAGGCAGGATTTCGCCATGTTGGCCAGGCTGGTCTCGAACACCTGGCCCCAAGTGATCTGCCTGTCTTGGCCTCCCAAAGTGCTGGGATTACAGGTGTCCACCACTCTGTGTCCAGATGTTATTTGAAGACCAAAAGCTTTGGATCAGAGTGAATCCCTGTGCCATCTGTTAGCCAGCTGAATGCTCTTGGGCAGGCGTCCCCAAACTTTTTACACAGGGGGCCAGTTCACTGTCCCTCAGACCGTTGGAGGGCCGCCACATACTGTGCTCCTCTCACTGACCACCAGTGAAAGAGGTGCCCCTTCCTGAAGTGTGGCAGGGGTCTGGATAAATGGCCTCAGGGGGCTGCAGTTTGGGGATGCCTGCTCTTGGAGAATGCAGTAAAACGGAGTGGTTGGAATACAGCATCGTGTTCATGAGGACTCAGTGAGCTGACAGCTTAGCACAGAGCCTTTAAGAGCTCAATAAACTAGAGCCAAAAATTTCAGACACCATAGGATGAAAACAGGCCAGTGCAGGGTCAAATGTGCAAGCCTGTGAATCCTGTGACCGTGGAAGATGTGAACTGCTTTTTTCTCTTGGGGCCATCAATTCCCCATGATGGAACACACTTGCTTGTTGACATGATCTCTCCTGGGTCTTACTGACTTGCAGGACAGTGAGATGTAAAGCCCGGATTACCCCCACGGTTGGCTTTTTAAAATCATCACACTCTCAGCTGGGCTCGGTGGCTCACCAGCACTTTGGGAGGCTGAGGTGGGTGGATCACAGGGTCAGGAGTTTGAGACCAGCCTGGTCAACATGGTGAACCACATCTCTACTAAAAATACAAAAAAATTATCTGGGTGTGGTGATATGGGCCTGTAATCCCAGCTACTTGGAAGGCTGAGGCAGGGGAATTGCTTGAACCCTGGAGGCAGAGGTTGCAGTGAGCTGAGATCGCGCCACTGGCCTCCAACCTGGGCAACAGAGTGAGACTCTTTCAAAAAAAAAAAAAAAACCAAATCACCACACTCTCTACTGCTTCAGAGAATCCAAAAGGTAGGAAACCAGGGTCAGGGCTACAGCCTGGTCATACCCTGAACATGACCCGAGCACGGAGCAGGGCCTGATTCAGCCCAGCCAAAGGGGCCAGGCCTCCAGCTAGGACTGAGGCTCCTGCTGGAGGCCAGGTTAATGCTGAGCCCTGAGGCTGGTGAGATTGTTGGGCAGTGGGGAGCGAGAGGGTAGCAGCAAGGGCCTCTGGCCTAAGGAGCTGCCAGCGTTAGACCAATATAAGCCATGTATTCTCCTGTCTCCTGCTCATATCACATCAGGAGAACGCGGGAGGGCAGAGAGGGACGAGGCAGCTCAGCTCTGGACATCTGGGCAAACCCTACACCTGAAAACTGGACAGCCTGAGGCATGCCACTTAGGGCTTTTCATAGCCTAAGATTAAATTTTGGGCTCCTGAACCACATCTGTTATCCATGCTAGCTATGCAGCTAAATCACATTCTAAGCTTCCCTTCGAAGTAAATAAAGTTTTAAGTTTTCCGTGGCTTCGAACTTGTTAAATGCATGCATTCTGCAAACAGGATGGGAGCAGTGCATCCTAACAGGAGATGAGGCATGAGGCAGGAGGAACCAATCAACTGGTGTGGGGCATTTACCATGGGCCACGCCCCCTTCTGGCATCAGGGTACTCACCACAACCTGGCAAGTTGGGGAGTGTTTTTATTCCGTGATGATGATGATGATGATTTTGAGACGGAGTCTCACACTGTCACCCAGGCTAGAGTACAGTGACGCAGTCTTGGCTCAGTGCAACTTCCACCTCCCAGGTTCCGGAGATTCTCCTGCTTCAGCCTCCCAAGTAGCTGAGATTTTAGGCACCTGCCACCACGCCGGGTTAATTTTTGTAATTTTAGTATAGACAGGGTTTTACCATATTGGCCAGGCTGGTCTTGAACTCCTGACCTCAAGTGATCCTCCCGTCCTTCAGCTTCCCAAAGTGCTGGGATTACAGGCATGAGCCATCGCACCCGGCCTCCCCATTATTTTATACAGGGAAATCTAGACTGCCAGCAACATGGTGACTTGCCCCAAGTCATACTGCTAATGAACTTTCAGCCACGATGCACGATGGCAGAGGCCATGTGTCCATTTCCTGTGGCTGCCATAGCAAATTGCCACAAACTGGGTGGCTTAAAACAACCAGCCTGTGGTTGGGTGCCGCGGCTCACACCTGAAATCTCAGCACTTTGTGAGGCCAAGGTGGGTGGATCACCTGAGGTCAGGAGTTCAAGATCATCGAGACCAGCCTGACCAATATAGTGAAACCTTCTCTCTACTAAAAATACAAAAATTAGCTGGGCATGGTGGCGAGCACCTGTAATCAATCCCAGCTAATTGGGAGGCTGAGGCTGGAGAATTGCTTGAATCCAGGAGGTGGAAGTTGCAGTGAGCCGAGATTATGCTGCTGCACTCCAGCCTGGGTGATAGAGTGAGACTCCGTCTCAAAAAAAAAAAAAAAAAGCTGGCCGGGCGCGGTGGCTCTAGCCTGTAATCCCAGCACTTTGGGAGGCCGAGGCGGGTGGATCACGAGGTCGAGAGATCGAGACCATCCTGGTCAACAAGGTGAAACCCCGTCTCTACTAAAAATACAAAAAACTAGCTGGGCATGGTGGTGCGTGCCTGTAATCCCAGCTACTTAGGAGGCTGAGGCAGGAGAATTGCCTGAGCCCAGGAGGCGGAGGTTGCGGTGAGCCGAGATCGTGCCATTGCACTCCAGCCTGGGTAACAAGAGCGAAACTCCGTCTCAAAAAAAAAAAAAAAGCTGGGTGCTATGGCTCACGCCTGTAATCCCAACACTTTGTGAGGCCAAGGCAGGCAGATCATGAGGTCAGGAGTTCAAGATCAGCCCGGCCAGCATAGCGAAATCCCGTCTCTACTAAGAATACAAAAAATTAGCCAAGCATCGTGGCCGGTACCTGTAATCCCAGCACTTTGGGAGGCCGAGGTGGGTGGATCACTTGAGGTGAGGAGTTCAAGACCAGCCTGGCCAATATGGTGAAACCCCGTCTCTAATAAAATTACAAAAAAATCAGCCAGGCATGGTGGTCGTGCTCCCTGGAGTCCCAGCTACTTGGGAGGCTGAGGCAGGAGAATTGCTTGAACCCAAGAGGCGGAGGTTTCAGTGAGCCGGTATCGTACCACTGCACTCCAGCCTGGGTGACAGAGCGAGACTCTGTCTCAAAAACAAAACAAAAAACAAAAACAAAAAAACCAAGTATGTTATGTAATAGTCCCGTGGGCCAGAAGTCTGAAATGAAACACTTGGCGGGGCTGTGCCCCCTCAGAGCCTCTGGGAGGGAAGCCTCCTTGCCTCTCTGGTTTCCCTGGCTGTGGCTGCCTCACTCCAGTCTCTTCCTTCGTCGTCTTGTGGATTTCTTCTTTGTGTTCAAATCTCTCTTCTCATAAAGACACTAGACACTGGATTTAGGACCTACCTTAAATTCAGGATTATTTCACCTTGAAAAAAAAAAAGTTTTTTTTTTTTGAGGTGGAGTCTGGCTCCGTCGCCCAGGCTGGAGTGCAGTGGCGCGATCTCAGCTCACCACATCCCCCACCTCCTGGGTTCGAGCAATTCTCCTGCCTCAGCCTCCTGAGTAACTGGGACTACAGACACGTGCCACCATGCATGGCTAATTTTTGTATTTTCAGTAGAGACAGGGTCTCACCATGTTGGTCAGGCTGGTCTTGAACTCTTTGCCTCCAATGATCTGCCGCCTCAGCCTCCCAACATGTTTGGGATTACAGGTGGGAGCCATCGTGCCAAGCCTGAACATAGACCTTTTGGGACATAATCCAAGCTACTTCAGATGCATTTTCACAGACAGGGGTAAGACGGTTGGGCTGGGATGGAGGGAGGGATTTTGAGAGACCTCAGAGGCTGCAGGTCCCCCGGAGCAGAAGGCGCCCAAGCTGTGCCTCCCTTTTGCCAGCTGGTGGATGGCGATTCTTCCTTGATGCCTGCCTCTGCCTTACTTTCTTTTTCTTTTTTCTTTTTTCTTTTTTTTTTGAGACGGAGTTTTGCTCTTGTTACCCAGGCCGGAGTGCAATGGCGCTATCTCGGCTCATCGCAACCTCCACCTCCTGGGTTCAGGCAATTCTCCTGCCTCAGCCTCCTGAGTAGCTGGGATTACAGGCACGTGCCACCATGCCCAGCTAATTTTTTGTATTTTTAGTAGAGACGGGGTTTCACTATGTTGACCAGGACGGTCTCGATCTCTCGACCTCGTGATCCACCCGCCTCGGCCTCCCAAAGTGCTGGGATTACAGGCTTGAGCCACCGCGCCTGGCTTCTTTTTGTTTTTTGTTTTTTGAGACAGAGTCTCGTTCTGTCTCCAGGCTGGAGTGCAGTGGCGCCATCTCAGTTCACTGCAACCTGTGCCTCCCAGGTTCAAGCAATTCTCCTGCCTTAGCCTCCTGAGTAGCTGGGATTACAGGCATGCGCCAGGTTCAAGCGATTCTCCTGCCTCAGCCTCCCGAGTAGCTGGGATTACAGGCACGCGCCAGGTTCAAGCGATTCTCCTGCCTCAGCCTCCCGAGTAGCTGGGATTACAGGCACGCGCCAGGTTCAAGCGATTCTCCTGCCTCAGCCTCCCGAGTAGCTGGGATTACAGGCACGTGCCAGCACGCTCAGCTAAGGTTTCGTGTTTTTAGTGGAGACTGGGTTTCACCATTTTGGCCAGGATGGTCTTGATCCTTTGGCCTCATGATCCAGCCACTTCAGCCTCCCAAAGTGCTGGGATTACAGGCATGAGCCTCCAAGCCTGGCCATCTGCCTTATTTTCACAGTAGGATATTTTTAGTCAGGGCATAGAGGGAGATTCTGATTATTAACGCCCCACCCTAGGGTGCTGTGGGGCCCGAATCCATTGTTAACTACTTAAGCTCTTTTAGAGAAGTTGGCATAAGGGGCTGCCGAGGTAACAGCCATCCGTTGTGTGTGATTATTTCGTTAAGGCCAACACGGGGCGGTTTCCAGCAGAAAGGGTCCCACGGTTGGATCTTTCTCTTCAAAAGCCTGCCCTGGGCTTTCGGAGGTGGGAGGCGTGTAGGCTGTATCCCTTAGGCAGCTGAGCTGGTGAGGGCAGCAAGACTTCCTTGTATCTGTGCTTCCGAGAGCCCCAGGGAGTGTATAAATTCAAGCAGGACCTAGGGAAGCAGTGACATGATTCCCTCCAGCACAACCTATTTCTCAGAGATGAAATCTCCAATTAGAATAATCTCCTCCCCGGCCCAGCCTGTCATATACAAATGAAAATTCTTCCCTGAGGGACAGAGCCCAGGGCGCCTCCTGGTGGCCGCAGGGGGTTACACACAGAGGGGTACTTTGGAGGTATTAGTGTGAGATCGTGGGCTCAGGGCAGTTAGGGAAAATTCTTTTACTTTCTCTTCTTTTTTTCCCTAACATATTCTATCATAAATTCTTTTAATTTTTAATTATTATTAATTAAGTAATTATTATTATTTTTGAAACGGAGTTTTGTTTCTGTCGCCCAGGCTGGAATGCAGTGGTGTAATCTTGGCTCGCTGTAACCTCTGCCTCCCAGGTTTCAGCGATTCTCCTGCCTCAGCCTCCTGAACAGATCACACTACAGACGCACGCCACCACGCCTGGCTAATTTTTTTGTATTTTTAGTAAGGGATGGGGTTTTACCATGTTGGCCAGGCTGGTTTTGAACTCCTGACCTGAGGTGATTCACCCACCTCAGCCTCTCAAGAGTGATGGGATTAGAGGTGTGAGCCACTGCATCCGGCCATGATTATTTAAGAGACAGAGTCTTGTTCTTTTGGCTAAGTTGGAGTGTGGTGGTGTGATCATGGCTCACTGCAGCCTTGAACTCCTGGGCTCAAGCAGCCCTCCCACCTCAATCTCCTCAAGAAACTAGGACTACAGGTGTACCACGCCCAGCTAATTTTTAAATTTTTTTGTTGAGATGGGGTCTCGCTATGTTGCCCAGGCTGACCAAGAGCAATTTTAATTTAAACAATTATTGACTGAGTGTGGAGGCTCATGCCTGTAATCCCAGTACTTTAGGACACCAAGGTGAGAGGATCCCTTGACTGTAAGAATTTTGAGACCAGCTGGGGCAACATAGCAAGACCCTGTTTCTACTAAAAAATAAAACAATTAGTTGGGCTTGGTGGTGCACTCTTGTCGTCCCAGCTACTTGGGAGGTTGAGGTGGGAGAATTGCTTGAGCCAAGGAGTTGGAGGCGGTGGTGAGCTGTGATCATACCACAGCACTCAAGCCTGAGCAACAGAGTAAGACCCTTTTAAAAAACGTATTATTTATTATTTATGAATATTAATTATATCTAATACTTAGAACTGCCGTAATAACTTTTTGTAACTAAATATCCCTTTAACGAGGCCTCTACCTCAGTTCTTGTGAGTTAGACTCCAGATCTGATACTGAAATGGAAAGAAATCATGAGACATTTAAGAAGGAAACTCAAAGGCGGGTGGGCATTACTTTCATTCAGATGCAAAGCCATCTTTGCAAATTGGTGGCCCATGCGCCATACTAGCACACAGATGTTTCACTCACAGTGGGTTTTTTTTTAAAGTTTCAGTTAGATGCTAACATTTAAAAATGCAGAGTTCAAATACAACTCTGCATCTTTGATTTCTTCTGGAAAATCGAAGATCTGGTGGGCCTTTCACCCCAGTGGAGGGAAGTTGGAATTGAGTTGCACTCGCCCTTTCTGTTTTTGAGACGGAGTTTTGCTCTTGTTGCCAAGGCTGGAGTACAACGGCACGATCTTGGTTCACCACAACCTCTGCCTCCTGGGTTCAAGTGATTCTCCTGCCTCAGCCTTCCGAGTAGCTGGGATTACAGGCGTGTGCCACCGCAGCTGGCTCATTTTGTATTTTTAGTAGAGGCGGAGTTTCTCCGTGTTGGTCAGGCTGGTCTTGAACTCCCAACCTCAGGTGATCCACCTGCCTCGGCCTCCCATAGTGCCGGGATTACAGGCATGAGTTCCTGGGCCTGCCTCGCCCTTTTAAAATGGAACATGTGTTCTCCAGTTTGTCATAGGTCTCACCTTTCCCTATTGTCCTAGTCTGGTGACATCTTGAATGTGCTGCCCAATCCTAGAGTTTGGGATGGGACTAAGCAGCTGAAACATGCTGTGGAGGTGATGGTCTTCTCCCCCAGCCATTTGGGGCCCACTTGCAAGAAGGAGTGGCAGTCTCTGGCTAAACATGAGCATATTTCTGGAAAGCTCATTTGTTCTTAATGATTTTTGACATAGAGGGAAACTTTGCTTACTTACTTATTTTGAGACAAAGTCTCATTCTGTTTCTCAGACTGGAGTGCAGTGGCATGGTCTTGGCTCACTACACCCTCTGCCTCCCAGGTTCAAAAAATCAAAAATTAGCCGAGTGTGGTGGTGCATGCCTCTAGTCCCAATTACTCAGGAGGGGATGGGGGTGGGGGATCTCTTGAGCCCAGGAGGTTGAGGCTGCAGTGAGCCATGATCATGCCACTGCACTTAGCCTGGGCAATAGAGAATCCATTTCAGAAAAAAATTTTAAAAATAAAAATCTCAGGCGGTGGTGGTTGCAGTGAGCCAAGATCACACCATTGCACCCCAGCCTGGGCGACAAGAGTAAGACTCTGTCTCGGAAAATAAAATAAATAAATAAATAAATAAGTCATGTATGTATTAGGAAAATTGACAGCCTAAGAATCTTGTTTTGCCTTCCTGTAACTGTTACTACTGTCTGATTGTTAGTTTATTTATTTATTATTTATTTTTGAGACAATGTCTCTGTCTGTCACCCGGGTTGGAATGTTGTGGCGTGATCTCTGCTCACTGCAGCCTTGACCTCCTGGGCTCAGGTGATCCTTCTACTACCTCAGTCTTCCATGTAGCTGAGACTGCAGACATGTGCCACCCCATCTGGCTAATTGTTGATGTTTGTTTTGTAGAAATGGAGTCTCACTCTTGTCCAGGCTGGTCTTGAACTCCTGTGCTCAAGTGATCCAGCCATCTCGGCTTCCCAGCATGCTGAGATTACAGGCATGAGTTACTGTCACTGTACTCCAATAACTTTAAATAATTTAAAATTATTATTCCTTTTCTTTTTTTTTTTTTTTTTCTGAGGCAGAGTCTCGATCCATCGCCCAGGCTGGAATGCAGTGGCATGATCTTGGCTCACTGCAACTTCTGCTTCCTGGGTTCAAACAATTTTTCTACCTCAGCCTCCTGAGTAGCTGGAATTGCAGATATTCGCCACCATGCCCAGCTAATTTTTGTATTTTTAGTAGAGACGGGGTTTCACCATCAGGCTGGTCTTGAACTCCTGACCTCGGGATCCCCCTTGCTTGGCCTTCCAAAGTGCTGCGATTACAGGTATGAGCCACTGAACCCAGCCTAATTATTATTTTGCAAAAATGCCAGGCTAGGCACTCATGCTTGTAATTCCATCACTTTGGGAGGCTGAGGTGGGCTGATTGCTTGAGGCCAAGAGTTTGAGATCAGCCTGGGCCACATAAGATCCCATCTCTACCAAAAATTAGCTAGGTGTGATGGTGGGCACCTGTAGTCCCTGTTACTTGGGAGGCTGACTTGGAAGGATCACTTGAGCCATGATGGCACCACTGCACTCCAGCCTGGGTGACAGAGAAAGACCCTGCTTCAAAATGTATATAAATATATTTTTAATAGACTTTTTTTTTTTCTTTTTTTTTAAGTGGAGTCGGGGTTTCACCATGCTGGTCAGGCTGATCTTGAACTCCTGACCTCAGGTAATCCACCCACCTCAGCCTCCCAAATTGCAGGGATTACAGGTATGAGCCGCTGCACCCAGCCTTAATAGACTATTTTTAAGAATAATTTTAGATTTACAGAAAAATTCAGCAGATAGTACAGAGAATTTCCATATATACCCCTCAGGCCTAGTTTCCTCCTATTATTAACATTTTATATTCATATAGTATGTTTGTTACAATTAATAAGCCAATATTGATACATGTATTATAACTAAAGACTATATATATATATATATATATAACTGAATATAGTCTTTAGTTATATATATAATATAAATAAATAAATAAATAAATAAATATATATATATATATATATATATAACTCTTGGCCGGGTGCGGTGGCTCAGCCTGTAATCCCAGCACTTTGGGAGGCCGAGGCGGGTGGATCACAAGGTCGAGAGATCGAGACCATCCTGGTCAACATAGTGAAACCCTGTCTCTACTAAAAATACAAAAAACTAGCTGGGCGTGGTGGCGCATGCCTGTAATCTCAGCTACTTAGGAGGCTGAGGCAGGAGAATTGCCTGAGCCCAGGAGGCAGAGGTTGCGGTGAGCCGAGATCGCGCCATTGCACTCCAGCCTGGGTAACGAGAGCGAAACTCCGTCTCAAAAAAAAACAAAAAAAACCCAAAAAACTCTTACTATATTCAGACATATATATATAACCTGTTGCTCAGGCTGGAGTACAGTGGTAGGATCTCTGCTCACTGCAATGTGTGCCTCCTGGTTCAAGCAATTCTCCTACCTCTGCCTTCTGAGTAGCTGGGACTACAGGCATGTGCTACCATGCCCGGCTAATTTTTGTATTTTTAGTAGAGACGAGTTTTACCATATTGGCCAGGCTAGTCTTGAACTCGTGACTTTGTGATCTGCCCACCTCGGCCTCCCAAAGTGCTGGGATTATAGGCGTGAGCCACTGTGGCTGGCCCATACCATTTTTACCTCCTTTTTTTTTTTTTCTGTTCTAGGATCCCGCCTAAGATACAATATCACATTTAGTCTCCTTAGTCTTCTCTTAGCTTCCGTAGTTTCTTAGACTTTCCTTGTTTTGATGACCTTGACAGTGTTGAGGAGACCTGTTTAGGCATTTTTTAGACTGCTCCTCTTTTGGTATTTGTGGCTTTACTTTATAAAAACTTTTGCATTGGAACAGAATCATTTTCTGAGTGCAAAATAAATAACAAACAAAAAAACAAAAAACTTTGAGGCCAGGCACAGTGGCTGACACCTGTAATTCCAGCACTTTGGGAGGCCAAAGCGGGCGGATCACTTGAGGCCAGGAGTTCGAAACCAGCTTGGGCAACATGGTGAAACACCGTGTCTACTAAAAATAACAAAAATTAGCCAGATGTAGTGGCACATGCCTGAAATCCCAGCTACTCGGGAGGCTGAGGCAGGAGAATCGCTTGAATCTGGGAGGTGGAGGTTATGGTGAGCCGAGATCGTGTCACTGTGCTGCATCCTGGGCCACAATGTAAGACTCTGTTTCAAAAAAACAAACCAAAAACCACACACATACACACAAAGCCAATTTTGTTTATTGGAAGCTGACTCTAGGTTTGTCATTATGTGAGGCTTTGGGGAAACAGTAGTGAATGAAGACTCTTCATAAATAGCATTTAGGAGTCATCCGCATTGACTCTGGGACTCTGGGGAAGCGATATGTGCCAGGGATGAGGTTTGAACCCCTGGTACTACTTCTAGAGCCAACACTCTTGATCACTGTGCTGTTTGCTGCTTCCTGTGGGGAAAGGAGAGAGTTCTTCAGGTTAACAGGCACATCTTGAAAAATCACGCAAAAAAAAAAATAATAATAATGCAGGCAAATTATGATCGGGAAGGTAGGACAGGGCTGCAGTAGCTCACACCTGCAATCCCAGCACTTTAGAAGGCTCACACCTGCAATCCCAGCACGTTAGAAGGCTCACACCTGCAATCCCAGCACGTTAGAAGGCTCACACCTGCAATCCCAACACTTTTAGAGGCTGAGGCGGGTGTTTTACTTGAGCCCAGGAATGCAAGACCAACCTGGGCAACATGGTGAGACCCCATCTGTACAAATAATACAATTAGCTAGGTGTGGTGGTACGTATCTGTCCTCCCGGTTACTCGGGAGGCTGAGGTGGGAGGATCGCTTGAGCCCAGGAGTTTGAGGCTACAGTGAGCTCAGATTGCACCCTTGCACTTCAGCCTGGGTGACATAGTCACACTCTGTCTCTACAAAAAAAAAAAAAAGAAAAAAGAAAAGAAAAAAAGGAAGTAGCTCAACAAGCAAAGTTAGAAGTGAGCGGGAGTCATTTCCAGTGAAGTGGATTAGGGAGGGTGAACTAAAGTAATCTTCCCCTTCATTTGCCTCCTGAGCGCTTCTCCTCTTCCTGCTAAGTGCTTCTGTGTGATTTACTCTGTTCTTAAGTGTCCTGAAAGAATGTTTTTGTACAATTCAACAATTCACGGTCCAGGATCAGAGTGGGCCAGTGATAGGTCTGTGTGCTTAAACTCATTTTTTTGTGGGGTGCTGTGGATGTAGCCAAAAAACCCCCATAACCCTATGTGGGTGGTCATGGAGCAGAAAGTGTGGTGCCAGAGTAGGGTCCAGGGGGTCTGTCTTCACAGTCTGTGGCAGCACTAAAGTCTTGTGAGCCTTTCTGAGCCTCGGTCACCTCCTCTATAATTAGCTGTTAAATAATTCAGCTGAGTAGCATCTTATACCTGGATGAGGTTCTAAAGTCCAGCCACACAAGGCCAAAGTCTGCTTGAGTGAGAATTACTTGTGAAGAACCTTCCAACTACTCGCTGAGGAGGGAACACAGTGCCCCATGGGAGATCGCCACGCAGCCTGGCAGTACGTCCAGTGCAGCCCATTTTTCTGCCACCATTTGGCCACTTGACTCCATCCTCGGTCAGACCTGATCAAGCATCTTCTTGTGTTTAGGGCCCAAGTTGCAAAAGAGAACATTGACACGTCCCCACACACCAGGATTAGGGTACACCCAGCAAGATGACAAAGATGGAGTGTTGGCTGTGTGAAGGTGTCAGGTCTGGCGGTTGGTTTTGTTTCCCTGAGTATGTCGTTAAATTTGTGAACATTAGAGGATCAGTAGTGCCACCCCCCAGCTGCCCCCTGCCCAGAGTGCTTGGTAGGAATTAAATGAGGTACAGTGGCCTTCTGTAATCCCAGCACTTTGGTAGGCTGAGGAGAGGTTTCCTCGAGGCTGGCAGTTTGAGACAAGCTTGGGCAACGTGGCATATACCCTGTCTCCACAAAAAAATTTAAAAATTATGGCCAGGCATGGTGGCTCATGCCTATAATCCCAGCACTTTGGGAGGCTGAGGCTGGTGGGTCACTTGAGGCCAGGAGTTGGAGACCAGCCTGGCCAATATGGCAAAACCCCATCTCTACTAAAAGTACAAAAATTAGCCAGGTGTGATGGTGCACACCTGCTGTCACAGCTACTCAGGAGGCTGAGGCAGGGAAATGGCTTGAACCCAGGAAACAGAAATTGCTTGAGCTGAGATTGTGCTGCTGCAGTCCAGCCTGGGCTACAGAGTACGACTTTGTCTCAAAAAAAAAAAAAAAAAAAAAAAAAAAAAAAAAAAAAAAATCTAGCCAGGGAAGGTGCTGTGTGCCTGTGGTGTCAGCTATTCAGGAGGCTGAGGTATCAGGATCACTTGAGCCAGGTGTTTGAGGATGTAGTAAGCTATGATTGTACCACCACACTCCAGCCACAGTGACAGAGCAAGACTCTGTCTCAAAACAAAACAAAACAAAACAAAACAAAAAAACGTGCATGTGAGTCCCTGACGCTCTGTACCAGTGCTTGGTGTCATAAGTGTGATCATGGGTGATACATATGCGGAAGTCACAGGGAAGTATGTGATTTGCTTTGTTAGAAAAATTTGTAGAGGGCAGAGGGGAACAGTGTGTGTTTTGTGGGCCCAAGGGGACTCTAGTGACTTGGTTTCTATTGAATGGGTGGGTGGTGGTGGAGTCATGGGCAGACTTTGACTTTATGGAGTGTGATCCTTGCTGGAATATGTCTACACTTCAGCCCCCTTCAGAGACCACTCCTTCTCCTGGGCTAATGTGGATCCTTTGTTTGGCCACAGAATGTTCTGAAGGAGCATGCGGATGATGACCCTAGTCTGGCCATCACTGGGGTCCCTGTGGTGACTTGGCCAAAGAAGACTCCAAAGGTAAGATGCAGCCTGCTGCAGTGGGAGGCCGTGTCCCACTTCCTTGTCACCTCCTGTAGGGCAAATGTCAGCAGCTTTTTGGGTGGCTGTGGGACCTCCTGAGGTGAGGGCACCACAGTTAAGGTGAAGGATTTTGGTGATTTGTTCTGTTTTGTTTTTAAAGGGGGATTGATTTACCTGAGTGTGGGAACTGTGAACAGTGCCTCCTGGTGGTCACTTGGAAAACTGGGAGGTATCGACGCCTCCCCTTTTCCGGTCGTTAGGCGGATTTTCTGTCTCTCCTTCCCTCACTCCCTTGCTTCTTCCCTTCCTTTTTCCTTTTTCCTTTGGCTGCTTCATGGCTCTCTTCTCCTCTTTTGAAAGGAACTTTTTCTCTGTGTGTAAAACTGATTGATGCTCAACATAAAAATGTCTAATCAGTTGGGCGCGGTGGCTCACACCGTAACTTCAGCACTCTAGGAGGCCGAGGTGGGCAGATCACCTGAGGTCAGGAGTTCGAGTACCAACCTGGCCAACATGGCAAAACCCTGTCTCTATTAAAAATACAAAAATTGCCAGCATGGTGGTGCACGCATTTGGTCCCAGCTACTCGGGAGGCTGAGACAGGAGAATTGTTTGAACCTGGAAGATGGAGGTTGCAGTGAGCAGAGATCGTACCACTACACTCCAGTCTGGGCTACAAAGGGTGACTCTGTCTCAAAAAAAAAAAAAAAAAAAAAAAAATAACGAAATATGATAAAAATGTCTAATCAAATGGGAAAGGACAGGATTCAAGGAAGAGGAATAATGGCTGTTGTCATTGAGGATTTCTTAGGAGAAGTTGGCTGTTGTCTGGACCCCTACAGCTCTTATTTATGCTTCAACAACTCTGTGGGGTAGACAGCTGTGACTCTTATTTTACAGATGAGGAAACTGAGGTTTCAAAGGTCAAGTCACTTGTTAGGACAGCCATGTACACAAAAGTCAGTCACTTTGGCAGCAGAGGCCAAATTTTTAACCAGTGCTCACCTCAAAGTACATGATCCAGAGTAAACAGCTGTGGTGAGCAGGCTCCCAGAGGAGGCCCTGGGTGGGATACATATGCATCAGGTCCTCTCTCTGTCATCCATCGGCCTCCACGCAGCTTCAGCACTTCCTTGGACAAGTTACACAGCATCTGGAGCCTTACTGTCCTTGCTTGTAAAAATGGGTTATACCAAGACTTTCTTCAGTGGTCGTCAGGACTGAATGAGATAAGGCATGCAAAGGCCTTCAGACAAGGGCCGGCCCCAGGTTAGAGCGCTCCAAATATTAGTTGTTACTTCGATAGCTCCAAGAGGTGGCTCACGCCTGTAATCCCGCACTTTGGAAGGCCAAGGTGGGTGGATCACCTGAGGTCAAGAGTTCGAGACTAGCCTGACCAACATGGTGAAACCCCGTCTCTACTAAAATAAAAATTAGGCCAGTCGTGGTGGCTCACGCCTGTAATCCAAGTACTTTGGAGGCCAAGGTGGGCAGATCACCTGAGGTCGGGAGTTCAAGACCAGCCTGACCAACAAGGTGAAACCCCGTCTCTACTAAAAATACAAAAAGTTAGCTGGGCATGGTGGTGCGTGCCTGTAATCCCAGCTACTCAGGAGGCTGAGACAGGAGAATTGCCTGAACCCAGGAGGCGGAGGTTGTGGTGAGCTGAGTTCACGCCATTGCACTCCGGCCTGGGTAACAAGAGCGAAACACTGTCTCAAATAAATAAATAAATAAATAAATAAATAAAAATAAAAATACAAAAATACAAAAATTAGCCAGGAGTGGTGGCAGATGCCTGTAATCCCAGCTACTCGGGAGGCTGAGGCAGGAGAATTGCTTGAACCCTGGAGGTAGAGGTTGCAGTGAGCCGAGATTGCGCCATTGCACTCCAACCTGGGCAACAGAGTGAGACTCTGTCTCAAACAAACAAACAAAACACTGAAGCCAGGTAGGGTGGCTTATGCCTGTTGTTCCAGCTATTCCAGAAGCTGAGATGGGAGGATCACCTGAGCTCAGGAGTTCAAGGTCAACATGGGCAACATAATGAGACCTCATCTCTACCAAAAAAAAAAAAAAAAAAAAAGTTAGACATGACAGTGCATGCCTGTAGTCCCAGCTATTTGGGAGGCTTACGCAGGAGGAGTGCTTGAGCCCAGGAGCTTGAGGCTGCAGTGAAATGCCATCGCACCACTGCACTGCAGTCTGGGTTACAGAGTGAGGCCCTGTCTCAATAAAAAAAAAAAAGGAAAAAGAAAGTATGCTGTAGCAGACTTCACTTATTACAGGCCGGACGTGGTGACTCTCACCTGTAATCCCAGCACTTTGGGAGGCCAAAGTGGGCAGATTACCTGAGGTCAGGAGTTTGAGATCAGCCTGGCCAATACGGTGGAACCCCTTCTCTACAAAAACTGCAAAGATTAGCTGGGTGTGCTGGCACGTGCCTGTAATCCCAGCTATTCTGGAGGCTGAGGCAAGAAAATCGCTTGAACCTGGGAGGTGGAGGTTGCAGTGGTCCGAGATTGTACCGCTACACTCCAGCCTGGGGGAAGCACTATTTTTATTTGCTAAATCTGGCAACCCTAGTTGAAATGATTATATTTTTGATATATTGTTGAAACAAAATGGGTTATTCAGGTTAATTTTATTGTTTCTTTTTACCTTTTTAGATGTGGCAACAAAAAAACTCAAAAGTACATGTGTAGCCCACCTTCTGTTTCTTTTATTTTTTTAAGATAGAGTCTAAAGAACTCCCAGGCAGGAGTCTAGTGGGGCAATCATAGCTCACTGCAACCTCTGCCTCCCTGGATCAAGCGATCCTCCCCCCTCAACCTCCCGAGTAGCAGGGACCACAGGCACGTGCCATCATGCTCGGCTACTTTTTCATATTTTTGGTAGAGATAAGGTTTTGTTGCTGGAGCTCAAGCAAGCTGCCTGCCTCAGTCTCCCAAAGTGTTGCGATTATAGGCTTGAGCCACCATGCCTGGCCTCTGTTATTTCTATTGGGCAGTGCTCTTCGGCATGATTCTTTATCTTCTTCAGGTGTATTTCTTTCTTTCTTTTTTTTGACAGCAAAAACATTCTCTAAACCGTTTATTTCTCCCCACCAGAAGGTGGAGGTTGGTGGGCCTAGAACACAGCCTGCGGTGGTTCCCGGGTTGGGCCAGTGCAGACAGCGCGGGGTGGGGCGCTGCAGCTCTTAGGCGAAGGTGGGGTCGTTCCAGCCCTTGCTGGCCGCGTTCGTGTCTTAGTAGTGGATGTAGACCCTGTCCGGGCTGATGCGCAGGCGGCACAGCAGCTTGCTGTAGGAGCAGTTCTGCGCGAGGCTGTGCGGGCTGCAGAGCATGCACGGCTCGCTAGAGCCGCAGAAGGCCTTGAGCTGGTCCGGGACCACGTGCGCTGTGATGTACTGGGCGGCTTGCCGGTGGCCTGCGCCAGCTGTTGGGTGACCTTGTAGAGGAACCCGGCCGGCACGGAGGCGCGGGGGCACGTTGGTGTTTACAATGAACATCGGCATGATGGCAGAGGGACCAGGAGACCCACGCAGAGACACAAATGCACGTGCTGCTGCCGCCAAGTGTATTTCTTTTTCTTTTTCTTTTTTCTGAGACGGAGTATTACTCTTGTCACCCAGGCTGTAGTACAGTGGCGCGATCTTGGCTCACTGTCACCTCCGCCTCTGGAGTTCAAGTGATTCTCTTGCCTCAGCCTCCTGAATAGCTGAGATTGCAGGTGCCCAGCACCACGCCCAGCTAATTTTTGTATTTTTTTTTTTTTTTTTTTTTGAGACGGAGTTTCGCTCTTGTTACCCAGGCTGGAGTGCAATGGCGCGATCTCGGCTCACCGCAACCTCCGCCTCCTGGGTTCAGGCAATTCTCCTGCCTCTGCCTCCCTAGTAGCTGGGACTACAGGCGTGAGCCACCATGCCCAGCTAATTTTTGTATTCTTAGTAGAGACGGGGTTTCACCATGTTGACCAGGATGGTCTCGATCTCTTGACCTCGTGATCCACCCGCCTCGGCCTCCCAAAGTGCTGGGATTACAGGCGGGAGCCACCGCGCCCGGCCTAATTTTTGTATTTTTAGTAGAGATGGGGTTTCACCATGTTGGCCAGGCTGATCTCCAACTCCTGACCTCAGGTGATCCTTCTGCCTCAGCCTCCCAAGGTGCTGGGATTACAAGTGCAAGCCACCGTGCCGGGCCCTTCGGGTGTATTTCTAAACATAGAATTGCTGCAGAGAAGGGCATCTATTACTATGTGCCTCAGATTCTCTTTCAGTCTTAATAGGAACTTGGATGGCCAGAGGAGTGAGGACGGAATCTTCTCACTGTCTTCTACCTTTCCTTCCCTAGTCTGTAGAAGTGTGTGAGGTTTTTATTATTATTATTATTTTTCTTTTTGAGACAGTCTCACACTGTCACCCAGGCTGTAGTGCAGTGGTGCGATCTCCGCTCACTGCAATCTCTTCCTTCTGGGTTCAAGCAATTCTCCTGCCTCAGCCTCCTGAGTAGCTGGAACTACAGGCATGCGTCACCACGCCCGGCTAATTTTTTTTGTATTTTTAGTAGAGGCGGGTTTCACCATGTTGGCCAGGATGGTCTCAATCTCCTGACCTCATGATCTGCCTGCCTCGGCCTCTCAAAGTGCTGGGATTACAGGCATGAGCCAGTGCGCCTGGCCCATGTGTGAGGTTTTAAAGCTGGCTTTCCTCTGCATGTACAGTAAGTACAAGTTTTGTTTATGAGACCGCTCCTGCAACAACCCAGCTAGCTCCCTGGACACACTGGGTCTAAAGAAGAAAGTAAGGCTTTCCCAACTGCCTGCTTTCCTCTCAGCTGAGGAATTTCTCCCCAGGAGGCATTAGGGTTTCTAGAGCATTAACGAAATGACCTGGCCACACTACTCAGTTATCTCAAAATTCTTGGAGGGGTTCAATTTAGCCTCTCTGGGGAAGATCACATCAGGCCAACAAATATACCTTGTCTCCCAAGCCTGAGACCCCAGCCCCATAACCAGGGAGGCTTATATAGGCACTTTTTTTTTGGGTGGGGGGCAGAGTCTCGCTCTGTCACCAGGCTGGGGTGCAATGGCGCAGTCTCGGCTCTTGAGATCTCAATCTCCTGACCTTGTGATCTGCCCGCCTCGGCTTCCCAAAGTGCTGGAATTATAGGCTTAAGCCACCATGCCCAGCCTGGCATCTTTTAAGAACAAGTATTTTCTTGGCCGGGTGCAGTGGCTCACACCTGCAATCCCAGCACTTTGGGAGGGCGAGGTGGGTGGATCACAAGGTAAGGAGTTTGAGACCAGCCTGGCTAATATGGTGAAATCCCGTCTCTACTAAAAATATGAAAATTAGCCAGGCAGTGGTGGTGGGCGCCTGTAGTCCCAGCTACTCAGGAGGCTGAAACAGGAGAATTGCTTGAACTCGGGAGGCAGAGGTTGCAGTGAGCCGAGATTGCACTATTGCACTCCAGCCTGGGCGACAGAGCAAGACTCTGTCCAAAAAAAAAAAAAAAAAAAAAATATATATATATATATATATATATATATATATATATATATAAACACAGTGCCCAGCCAGCACTGTTTTCAGGGTTCAACCAGGTTATAGCAAGGGTCAATCCTTCACTCTTTTTTGTAGTTAATATAAATATAGTTTTGATAGTGTTGTGGTCTGGCTCTTTTGCCCATGCTGGGACTCAAACTCCTGGGCTGAAGCCATTCTCCCTTCCTTGGTTTCTTGGAGTGCTGAGATTATAGGCACGAGCCATCATGCCCCATGTATAGGCACTTAAAAAAAAAGAATGCAAATCTCTGCTCCCTTCCTTCCCAAGGCTTAGAAGCAGGAAGATGGGTTCTGCGGGGAGTAAACTTTATTTAAGAATCCTGCAGGGAGTGTTTGTAGATGCTGGTGTGCATGGGTCAGCGTGTTTGGTCTCATCCACACTCATGGGAGACAGTTGGTAGGCCGGTGCTGTGTAGGAGAGGCTGGCGGGAGGGGGAGTCATAACAGGCAATGTTTAACAACACTTGCGGGTTATTAGTCTTTTTTTTTTTTTTAACAGCTTGTAATAAAATGGATATAATATAAAATGTACAGTGTTTTTTTCATATATTAAAAAGAGTTGTGCAACCATCACCATAATCTCTGATTTTAGAATATCTTTGTGTCTCTCAAAGAAACCTCATCCACAGTTCTGGCTCCACTAATTTCCTCCTCTTCTTCCCAGCCCCTGGCAACTCCTAATCTACTTTATTTTTTTTGAGACAAGGTCTCGCTCTGTTGCCCAGGCTGGAGTGTGATGGCGCGATCTTTGCTCACTGCAACCTCCGTCTCCTGGGTTCAAGCAGTTCTCCATCCTCAGCCTCCTGAGTAGCTGGGATCACAGGTGCACGTCACCCACCATGCCTGGCTAGTTTTTTTGTTTTTTTTTTTTTTTTTTTGGTATTTTTAGTAGAGACAGGGTTTCGCCATGTTGGCCAGGCTGGTCGCAAACTCCTGGGCTCAAGTGATCCACCTGCCTCGGCCTCCCAAAGTGCTGTGATTACAGGCGTGAGCCACTGCACCTGGCCTCCTAATCTGCTTTCTGTCTTCATGGATTTGTGTCTCATGGACATTTCATATAAATGGAGTCATACAATATGTGGCCTTTTATGTCTGGCTTCTTTCACTCAGCATCATGTTTCCTTTTTTGTTTGTTTGTTTTTGAGACAAAGTCTCTCTGTCGCCCAGGCTGGAGTGCAGTGGCACGTGATCATGGCTCACTGCAGCCTCCACTTCCCTGGACTCAGGTGATCCTCCCACCTCAGCCTCCCAGGTAGCAGGGGCCACAGGTGCCTGCCACTGTGCCCATCAAATTTTTCAATTTTTTCCTAGAGGTGGAGTCTTCCTATGTTGCCCAGCCTGGTCTTGAACTACTGGGCTTGAGTGATCCGCCTGCTTTAGCGGCATTGGTGTAATCCCTAAATTGCTGGGATTACAGGCGTGAGCCACCATGTCTGGCCAGCACTGTGTTTTCAGGGATCATCCAGGTTATAGCAGGGGTCAGTCCTTCATTCTTTTTTGTGGGTAATATCCCATTGTATGGATACACCACGTTTTAAAAAAGCTTAAAAAGGCCGGGCGCGGTGGCTCAAGCCTGTAATCCCAGCACTTTGGGAGGCCGAGGCGGGTGGATCACGAGGTCAAGGGATCGAGACCATCCCGGTCAACATGGTGAAACCCCGTCTCTACTAAAAATACAAAAAAAAAAAATTAGCTGGGCATGGTGGCACATGCCTGTAATCCCAGCTACTCAGGAGGCTGAGGCAGGAGAATTGCCTGAACCCAGGAGGCGGAGGTTGCAGTGAGCCGAGATCGCGCCATTGCACTCCAGCCTGGATAACAAGAGCAAAACTCTGTCTCAAAAAAAAAAAAAAAAAAAAAAAGCTTAAAAAATGTTTAACGTTCTGGCTCCCAACTCAAATGCGTAGGGTTAAAAAAATTTTTTTTAACGTAGAGATGAGGTCTCACTATATTGTCCAGGCGAATCTGGAACTCCTGAGGTCAAGCCACGCTCCAGCCTCAGCCTTCCAAAGTGTTGGGATCTTAGGCGTGAGTCACCACACCCGATGACCATGTTTTGTTCACGCATCCGTCTGTTGATGGACATTTGGGTTAATTCTACTGTCTGGCTTATTGTGAGCAGTGCTGCTGTGTACCTTCATGTACAGGCTTTCATGTGAACGTATGTTTTAATTGTTCTTGAGTGTATACCTGGGAGTGAGGTTGCTGGGTCCTACAGGAATTGTGTGTAACTTTCTGAGGAACCGCCAAGCTATTTCCCACAGCGGCTGCATCATTTACACTCCCTGCAGAAATACAGGAGCATTCCAGTTTCTTCATACCCTCGCCAGCACTTGGTGTCTGTCTTTTTTATTATAGACATGCTAGAGCAGTCTTTTTTAAAATTTAGTTTGTTTTTGAGCATGTGTTTGAAGTTTATTGTATTTGTTTGCTAGAGTTGTCATGACAAAATATCATAGACTGGGTGGCTCAAATACCAGAAATGTATTTTTATTTATTTATTATTATTATTATTATTATTTTTGAGATGGAGTCTTGCTCTGTCGCCCAGGCTGGAGTGCAGTGGCATGATCTCGGCTCACTGCAACCTCCGCCTCCCCGGTTCAAGTGGTTCTCCTGCCTCAGCCTCCTATGTAGCTAGGATTACAGGTGCACACCACCATGCCCAGCTAATTTTTTTTTTTTTTTTTTTGGTATATTTGGTAGAGAAGGGGTTTCATCATGTTGGTCAGGCTGGTCTCAGACTCCTGACTGCAAGTGATCCACCCGCCTCAACCTCCCAAAGTGCTGGGATTACAGGCATTAGCCACCGCACCTGGCCTATTTATTTATTATTTTTAGAGACAGGGTCTTGCTCCCTTATCCAGGCTGGAGTGCAGTGGTGCAATCATGGCTCACTGCAGCCTTGAACTCCAGGACTCAAGTGAGCCTCCAGCCTCAGCCTCCCCAGTAGTGGGGACTCCAGGTGTATACCACCATGCTCAGCTAATCTTTAAAATTTTTTGTAGAGATGGAGTCTCACTGTGTTGCCCAGGCTAACACCACAAATTGATTTCCTCACTGTTTTGGAGGCCAGAAGTCCAAGGTGAAGGAGTCAGCGGGGCTGATTTCTCCCATGGCTTCTCTTTGACCGTCTTTTCTCTGTTGTTACATGGTCTTCCCTCTGTACCTACCTGTTTCCTAATCTCTCCTTGTAAGGTCACCAATTGACTGGATCAGGGCCTGGCCTAACCACCCCTTTCTAACTGAGGCTTTAATAGTCCTCTTTGCAAATATCACATCATTAGGAACTGAGGGTTAGCACTTCAGCCTATGAATTTCAGGGGGGAGGCAGGGACACAGTTTATCCCATAACATTTATTATAAATTATTCCAACTGGGTGCAGTGGCATGTGCCTATGGTCTCATGGGGAGGCTGATGCAGGAGGATCACTTGAACCTGGGAGGTGAAGACTGCAGTGAGCTCATACCTGTAATCCCAGTACTTTGGGAGGCCAAGGCAGGCTCAAACTTGAGCCCAGGAGTTTGAGACCAGACTGGGCAACATGGTGAAACCCTGTCTCTACCAAAAAAATTACAAAAAAAAATGAGCTGGGTATGGTAGTACATGCCTGTGATTCTAGCTACTAGGGAGGCTGAGGCAGGAGAATTGCTTGGATCTGGAAGGCAGAGGTGGCCGAAATCATGCCACTGCACTCTAGCCTGGGCAACAGAGCAAGACCCTGTAAATAAGTAAAAAAATAAATATTTTTGAGACTGAGTTTTGCTCTTGTTACCCAGGCTGGAGTACAGTGGTACGATCTTGGCTCACTGCAACCTCCACCTCCTGGGTTCAAGCAATTCTCCTGCCTCAGCCTCCTGAGTAGCTGGGATTACAGGCACCCACCACCATGCCTTGCAAATTTTTTGTATTTTTAGTAGAGACGGGGTTTCACTATTTTGGCCAGGCTGGTCTCAAACTCCCAACCTCAGGTCATCCACCCACCCCAGCCTCCCAAAGTGCTGGGATTACAGGCATGAGCCACTGATCCCCCTGGCCATAAATACAGCTTTTAAAAATGAGGAAGTACATAACTTCAGAGCCACGAAAAGGTATAAATATAAAGCAGAAGAATGAATACCCTGGGCCCACCACCAAGCTCTGAAAATCAGTGACTGCCACCCCAGCTGAAAGTCCTGGGCACTCCTCAGTACACACAGCAGACTCCAGATGCAGTCTGTCGATTTCACTTTATCCTTCGCACGAGGCTGGGAGATGGAGGGTGTTATGGCCCCAGTGCAGTTGAGGAAGCCCGGAGCTCGGAGAGGGGCACCAGTGCCTCTCAGGCCACTTCCTTAGGAGAAGGAAGGCGTTGGACCCCAGATGTGCAGGTTTCTGTCATTGCACGGTGAGGAACCAGTGACATGTGGCTGAGCGAGGGAGGAGGGAGGCCCTTGCTATGTTTATGCGTTTCCTGGCTGGTGGGGTTAAAAAGTGAACAGGAAAGAAAGAAGTAACTAAACGACTGACTGCCTGGGCCGCCCGGGGTCTCTGGGTTCCCAGGTTTGCAGCTTCCTCCCGTTGGATGCAGGTTGGGGTGAAAGATCAAGGGTGCTCACTGAGGCCCTCAGGATGCGAGGTATTTGATCTGGGTTGGGTTACCTAACAAGTAATTAATGCTAAGTGATGATTGGCAAGAAATGCTTTGATCTCCCACCTTGCCTCCAGGAGAACAAAGCCCTTTCCTGGAACTGATTAGGTGCTGTGAGGTCATTTCTGATGCGGTGTCCTTCAAATCCAAGATGCTACTGAGCCGCCATCCATCACCATCCACCCGATTGGCTGTTTCCACGAGTGGTGTTGGATTTGTTTTGATCTCTTTGCATTCTGGCCACTTCCTTTCATGACCAGCGGGCAGGATGGTGGGGGCCTGTCTGTGACCCTAGAGGCTGGGCGAGGGAGCGGAGCTTATTTGAGGCCCGGCCTCTGACCTCGGCCTTATTAGTGAGCTGACCCCTGGCTCAGCTGCCAGACACAGCTACTGGCTGGCTTGCTGGTTTATTCCCAAAGGGAGGAAACTGAGGGAGGACAGGGGACCCAGCCACGGCTGCCTCCGGCTAGCAGGCCAGCCTGTGCACGCTGCCAGCTTCTGCATCCATTGTCTCTAGTGGCCAAACCAGGCTGCCACTTGAATTTCCATTATTTGCAATTTTTCCGGCATATGAGAGCAGAGAGGCTAGGATGTGGCGGACAAGCACCCTGATGGGGGCATGGGGACAGCCCTCGTGAGTAGCTGTTGGATCAGCTTCCTTATGGGGACATTTTGGGGCCATGTGGGAACCGCAGGAGGAAGCAGCCCCGATGCCTTGCGCCCTTGGCTTCTGCTTTGTCTCTCTCCTCTTTCCTCTGAAGTTGGTCCGTTCAATCCTGGCGTGCTTCGTCTGGGGTCCCTCGGGAGTGACGCACAGCGTTTCCCTGAAGGAGAGGCACGTGGTTCAGTGAGAGACACCCGGTCTTTTCTGGCGGATCCTGCCCCGTTTTCAGTCCTGCCGGCCGGCAGTCGTGAGCTTGTTGCTGTACAGTTGAGGCGGAGGAGGGTGGCGATAACCACTGTCCTGTATTGCTACACACTCAGGCTCCCGTAATTTCCCAGGAAGGCCATGTGCTGTAATGAGGACCAGTCCCCGGGCTGGTGGCATCAGGTTCACCTGGGCGACTTGTGAAAAAAATCCAGCTTCCTGGTCCCTGCCCCCGATGCAGCCATTCAGTAGACTTGGGGTGGGCCTTGGGATCTGCACTTTGTGAAAGCTGCTCAGGGCTGGGCATGAGGTGGCTCATGCCTGAAATTCCAGCACTCTGGGAGGCCGAAACGGGTGGATCACTTGAGGTGGGGAGTTCAAGACCAGCCTCACCAACATGGTGAAACCCCATCTCTACTGAAAATACAAAAACACAGGTATAGTGGCAGGTGCCTGTATCCCAGCTACTCAGGAGGCTGAGGCAGAAGAATTGCTTGCACCTGGGAAGGTGGAGGCTGCAGTGAGCCAAGATTGCACCACTGCAGTCCAGCCTGGGCAGCAGAGCAAGACTCCATCTTGACAAAAAAGAAAAAACCCAAAATATGTATGAATAAATAAAAGCTTCCCAGGTCATTCTCAGCAATGGTTGCTATTCCAGTTTTTCATAATTATGGTTTAAAAGTAACCCTGAATCTGCCCTCCCAGAAGGCTTTTGATATTCTTGATAGAAATTGAGGACACAAGAGGAGGAGCAGGGAGCAGGGGAAGGGGCTGAATGGTTTAGAGGTGTTTTCCATCCCAAAATAATTATTTGCTTGTGCAAAACATAATCTCAAGCAAGGGCCTGCGTGACTTAATTTCCTTGCAATATCTATGGCTGTGCTGAATTGGGCGGGCATTTCTTGGGGATTTGGGGGTGGGGACTGGTTTAAGAAGCTGCTTTGGCTAGGCATGATGGCTCACGCCTGTAATCCCAGCACTTTGGGAGGGTGAGGTGGGCAGATCAGTTGAGGTCAGGAGTTCGAGACTAGCTTGACCAACATGGTGAAACCCCATCTCGACTGAAAATACAAAAAATTAGCTGGGCATGGTGACACATGCTTGTAATCCCAGCTACTCAAGAGGCTGAGGCAGGACAATCATTTGAACCCAGGAGGTGGAGATTGCAGTGAGCTGAGATCACGCCACTGCACTCCAGCCTGGGTGACAGAGCAAGACTCCGTCTCAAAAAGAGAAAAAAAAAAAAAAAAAGGCCTGGCACAGTGGCTTACACCTGTAATCCCAGCACTTTGGGAGGCTGAGGTGGGTGAATCATGAAGTCAGGAGTTCAAGACCAGCCTGGCCAACATGGTGAAACTAAAAATCTCCACTAAAAATACAAAAAATCTCCACTAAGAATACCAAAAGTTAGCTGAGTGTGGTGGTGGGCATCTGTAATCTCAGTGACTTGGGAGGCCAAGGCAGGAGAATCTCTTGAACCTGGGAGGTGGAGGTTGCAGTGAGCCAAGATTGTGCCACTGCATTCCAGCCCAGTGACAGTGTGAGACTCTGTTTCCAAAAAAAAAAAAAAAAAGCAGCAGCTGCCTCTTCTTTATCCCTTTCTCCTCCTGGATAAAGCTCTGGGCTTCCTCAACTACACTGGTGCCATAACACCCTCCCTCTCCCAGCCTCCTGTGAAGGAGGCTCTTTGCGAGGGGGTGATGGTTGCCTGAGAATGTGCCTCTGGGGATTTGAGGCCACAGGCTTCTCCACTGGGTCAAGGTAGGAGGAGAGGGTGTCAAAGGCCAAGGGTGTCAGATGTCCAGTGCCGAGAGCAGGACAGGCCTGGTGAAAAGCTTGGGGGACAGTGGTCTCCCCAAGAGGAGGTGCACAGCTCCCCATGCTGGGAGGGGCGGCGACGGAAGCTGCAGGGCCAGGATGTGGATCCCAGGAGAGCAAAGAGAGGCAGGAGAAGCAAGCTGATCCTTGGAGGGTGCGGTGAGGGGAACCGTGCGAAAAGAAACCTGGGCCTCTGATCTGGAATCCCAAGCGCATTCCTCATGACGTCTGAGTGATTCATGGAGTCTGGAGTTCGGCAAATGCTTGGGAGGTCAACGAAAACCTCCACCCAATGGATGCCCACAGAGAAAGTTCTGCCGCTTCTAAATAATGTTGTAGATAACATCAACAGCAGAAAAATCCTTTTGAGCAAAATATAGGTGACAAAGGGATGCCCCGGTTTGTTCTTTCGTTCATTCTTTTCTTTCTTTTTTGTTTGACACAAGGTCTTGCTCTGTTGCCCAGGCTGGAGTGCAAGTGGCACAATCACAGCTCACTGCAGCCTCCACCTACCAGCCTCAAGTGATCCTCCCACCTCAGCCTTCTGAGTAGCTGGGACCACAGGCATGCACCACCACACCCAGCTAATCTTTATTTATTTATTTATTTTTTTAAGACAGAGTCTTCACTCTGTTTCCCAGGCTGGAGTGCGATGGCACAATCTCTGCTCACTGCAACCTGTGCCTCCCGGGTTCAAGTGATTCTTCTGCCTCTACCTCCTAGATAACTGGGATTACTGGCACCCGCCACCATGCCTGGCTAATTTTTGTATTTTTAGTAGAGACGGGGTTTCACCAAGTTGGCCAGGCTGGTCTTGAACTCCTGACCTTGTGATTTATCCACCTCAGCCTTCCAAAGTGCTGGGATTACAGGCATGAGCCACCGAGCCTGGCCTTGTTTGTTTTTCATTGGCGAGTCTCACTATGTCGCCCATGCTGGAGTGCAGTGGCTCCATCATAGCGCAGTGTAGCCTCACACTGCTGGGCTTAAGAGATCATTCTACCCCAGCCTCCCGAGTAGCTGGGACTACAGGTGTGCACCACCATGCTTGGGTTTGTGACTTTTATTATTATTATTATCTGATACAGAGTCTCACTGTGTCACCCAGGCTGGAACGCAGTGGCACAATCTTGGCTTACTGCAATCTCCACTTCCTGGGCTCAAGTAATTCTCCTGCCTTAGCCTCCTGAGTAGCTGGCATTACAGACACTTGCCACCACACTCTGGCTAATTTTTATATTTTTAGTAGAGACAGGCTTTTGCTGTGTTGGCCAGGCTGGTCTCAAACTCCTGACCTTATGTGATCGGCCTACCTTGGTAGTGTTGGGTTTGCAGGCATAAGCTATCGCACCAGTCTGTGATTTTTGTTAATTAAATATGGTAGGCTGGGGCCGAGCGCGGTGGCTCACGCCTGTAATCCCAGCACTTTGGGAGGCCGAGGCAGGTGGATCACGAGGTCAAGAGATCGAGACCATCCTGGTCAACATAGTGAAACCCTGTCTCTACTAAAAATACAAAAAACTAGCTGGGCGTGGTGGCGCGTGCCTGTAATCCCAGCTACTCAGGAGGCTGAGGCAGGAGAATTGCCTGAGCCCAGGAGGCGGAGGTTGCGGTGAGCCGAGATCGCGCCATTGCACTCCAGCCTGGGTAACAAGAACGAAACTCCGTCTCAAAAAAAAAAAAAAAAAAAAGGTAGGCCGGGCGCAGTGGCTCACGCCTGTAATCCTAGCACTTTGGGAGGCCGAGGTGGGTGGATCACCTGAGATCAGGAGTTCAAGACCAGCCTGGTCATCATGGTGAAACCCCATCTTGAAAAAAAAAAAAAAAAAACAATTATGGTAAAATATATGTTGTATAACAGTTGCCATTTCAACTATTTTTAAGTGTATAGTTCAGTGGCTTGTTATTATTCAACACACTGTACAAACCCTCACCACATCCATCTCTGGGACTTTTTCATCACCCCAAACAGAATCCCTAATTTTTGTATTTTTTGTAGAGATGGGGTCTCACTGTGTTGCCCTGATTGGTGTTGACCTCCTGGGCCCAAGTGATGATCCTCCCATCATGACCTCCCAAAGTGCTGGGATGATGGGCTTGAGCCACCACACCCAGCCTCCATCTTCTTTAAAAGCTTCTCCCAGCTCCTCAGCCTGGCCTTGAGTGCCCGGGTTGCTGTCTATAGGTGTGCCACAGACTCTCCCGACTCCCTCATCTTCCTTTCATTGTGGGGGAACCAAATTCCTCCATGGTTTCCTTGCACCGGCCTGCGTCTGTCTCTGCTTACACTCTTCCCTTCTTGGAGTGCCCTTTTCCCCGTTTCTGCCATTAGAAATCCTCTCTGTGCCAGGACCAATCCCATTCCCTCCTTGCCCGGGAGCCTCAGGAGCTGGCATTTTCCAGGTGCCCCTCAGCCCTTCTGCAGTGGCTTCACCCTCCTCGTGGACTGCTGAAGGGGCTTCCCTGTCTCTGTGGCCTCTGGGTGGGCTCAGCCCGTGGGAAGCATCTGCAGGAGATGGGAAGGTGGGAGGAGAGGGAGGCGGAGTGTTTATTTCTCCAGCTTCCTGCCCATGGGATCATTGCAGGTTGACTGCTTCCATCTATCGCAGACCCCACCTCTCCAGCTTTTCTGTTTCTAGTCACTGTTCCTTCTCTGTGACCACTGGCCGAGGGGAGGAAACAGTGCCTTGCTGTCCCTGGGCTTGGCTGCCCGGAGGCCTTGCTGGTTTCCCTGAGCCCTGTTTACGCTCTGTCAATCAAGCTGCTGAACTCCCGTTTATGCCCCGGGGTGAGGGGGTCTTGGTGCCATGCGATTCCTGCCAGGGTTCTGGCTGATGTGCTTCCACGGTTCTCCTTCTCTTCCCACTGCACTTCTGCATTCTACTCTGCAGTTTGTGTTTGTGTGTGTGGTGGTGGTGTTTGGTTTTGTTGTTTTTGTTTTTTTCTTTTTTTTTTTTTTTTTTTTTTGAGACGGAGTTTCGCTCTTGTTATCCAGGCTGGAGTGCAATGGCGCGATCTCGGCTCACCGCAACCTCCGCCTCCCGGGTTCAGGCAATTCTCCTGCCTCAGCCTCCTAAGTAGCTGGGATTACAGGCACGCGCCACCATGCCCAGCTAGTTTTTTTGTATTTTTAGTAGAGACGGGGTTTCACCATGTTGACCAGGATGGTCTCGATCTCTTGACCTCATGATCCACCCGCCTCGGCCTCCCAAAGTGCTGGGATTACAGGCTTGAGCCACCGCGCCCGGCCCCTTTTTTTTTTTTAATTGCATTTTAGGTTTTGGGGTACATGTGAAGAACATGCAAGATAGTTGCATAGGTACACATGTGGCAGCGTGATTTGCTGCCTTCCTCCCCATCACCTATATCTGGCATTTCCCCCCCTGCTATCTCTCCCCAACTCCCCACCCCTGGCTGTTCCTCCCCTATTTCCCCCCAACAGACCCCAGTGTGTAGTGCTCCCCTCCCTGTGTCCATGTGTTCTCATGGTTCAACACCTGCCTATGAATGAGAACATGCGGTGTTTGATTTTCTGCTCTTGTGTCAGTTTGCTGAGAGTGATGGTTTCCAGGTTCATCCATGTCCCTACAGTTTTTGTTTTTTTCTAAGACAGGGTCTCACTCTGTCACCCAGGCTGGAATGCAGTGGCACAATCTCGGCTCACTGTAGCCTCCGCCTATACGCACTACCACGCCCAGCTAACTTTTTGTATTTTTTTGTAGAGATGGGGTCTTGCCATGCTGCCCAGGCTGGTCTCGATCTCCTGGGCTGAAGAGATCCACCTGCTTCAGCCTCCCAAGGTGCTGGGATTATAGGCATGAGCCACTGCACCTGGCCCCAGGGCCTAACGCCGGCCTGCTCTACATTTTGGTTGACTGGACATACCTGAATGAAGCCTCCACTAGCGTCTTGAAACTGGAGCTTGTCTTAATAATGTTTTGTTTTGTTTTGTTTTTGAGATGGAGTCTCACTTTGTTCCTCAGGCTGGAGTACAGTGGTGTGATCCTGGCTCACTTCAACCTCCACCTCCTGGGTTCAAGTGTTTCTCCTGCCTCAGCCTCCCAAGTAGCTGGGATTACAGGCACACACCACCACGCCCGGCTAATTTTTCTATTTTTAGTAGAAATGGAGTTTTGCCACGTTGGCCAGGCTGGTCTTGAACTCCTAACCTTACGTGATCCTTGGCCTCCCAAAGTGCTGGGATTACAGGTGTGAGCCGCCACGTCCGGCCCAGAAACATTTTCCTTATCCATGTTTGCACCCTGTCAGTGCAAGACTGCTCCCGGATCGCAAGGGCCCAGGAAATACTTGTTGAATGAATAAAGTCAATAGCAAGATTCTCCCAAAGCTTCTGAAAGATAAGACGGCCTTCGGTTAGTTTCATGTCTTTGTTGCCTTTCACCTGCAGTCCAAATGCTTCCGAGCCCTCTTCACTTGTTCCTCATGTAACTTCTGTGTCTCAGTCCCTGCCAGCTGTTAAACGAACGCTCATTAGAATAGTACTAAGAGGCCGGGCGCGGTGGCTCAAGCCTGTAATCCCAGCACTTTGGGAGGCCGAGGCGGGTGGATCACGAGGTCAAGAGATCGAGACCATCCTGGTCAACATGGTGAAACCCTGTCTCTACTAAAAATACAAAAATTAGCTGGGCATGGTGGCACGTGCCTGTAATCCCAGCTACTCAGGAGGCTGAGGCAGGAGAATTGCCTGAACCCAGGAGGCGGAGGTTGCGCTGAGCCGAGATCGCGCCATTGCACTCCAGCCTGGGTAACAAGAGTGAAACTCCGTCTCAAAAAAAAAAGAATAGTACTAAGAAGGTCAGGTGCGGTGGCTCACGCCTGTAATCCCAGCATTCTAGGAGGCTGAGGGGGTGGATTGAGAGGTCAGGAGATCGAGACCATCCTGCCTAACACAGTGAAACCCTGTCTCTACTAAAAATGCAAAATATTAGCTGGGCATGGTGGCATGTGCCTGTAATGCCAGCTACTCGGGAGGCTGAGGCAGGAGAATTGCTTGAACCCAGGAGGCAGAGGTTGCAGTGAGCTGAGATTGCACCACTGCACTCCAGCCTGGGCAATAGAGTGAGACTCCGTCTCAAAAAAAAAAGAAGAAGAGTACTAAGAAGACCTCCTTGGTACCCCCTGGTGCCTTTTGCCCCTCTGGGCATCCCCTTTTGTCCCACGAGACTTAGAAAGATCTTACCTCACGCGGAATTTTTCAGCACTTACTGTTTTAGAAACACTTTATTGGAACTTCAAGACTATGTTCAGCTGACATAACCTGTAATTAAAGTCAGTGGACAAGGATTTCTTTTTTGGTCTGATAACTTGCTCAGCTGACTGCATTGATAATGCCTAAGATAGGCTGGGCGTGGTGGTTCAAGTCTGTAATCCCTGAAGTTTGGGAGGCTGAGGCAGGTGGATCACCTGAGGTCATGAGTTTGAGACCAGCCTGGCCAACATGATGAGAATTCTATCTTTAATAAAAATACAAAAGTAGCCGGATGTGGTGGCAGGCACCTCTAATCCCAGCTACTCGGGAGGCTGAGGTAGTAGAATTGCTTGAGTCCAGGAGGCAGAGGTTGCGGTGAGCCGAGATCGCACCATTGCACTCCAGCCTGGGCAACAAGAGCAAGACTCTGTCTCAAAATAATAATAACAATAACAACAATAACAATAATAACTAAGATCAGTTATTGGAAAGCAGTTGAGATCTTGAGGGTTCCAGCCTTCGGAGTAATTAGAAAGCCAGACAGGTACTATAAACCATGGTTTTTTTTTTGTTGTTGGAACAATGGCTTATCCTTTAGACCAGGTGTCCCCAAACTTTTTACACAGGGGGCCAGTTCACTGTCCCTCAGACCGTTGGAGGGCCGCCACATACTGTGCTCCTCTCACTGACCACCAATGAAAGAGGTGCCCTTTCCTGAAGTGCGGCGGGGGCCGGATAAATGGCCTCAGGGGGCTGCATGCGGCCCGTGGGCCGTAGTTTGGGGACGCCTGCTTTAGACTTTGTATATTTTCCACATTAAAGGAGGACATTTGATTGTTGACACTGGCAATAAGTTGTCATTTACTTGAATTATTTCTTGAATTTGGCTTTGTTAGGAAGATGGATGTATGTTCTTTTGACCAAACGATGTCAGATAATCTGTCCCTCAAATTTAGGTGACAGACCTGCAAAAGGGACGAGATTGGGTAAAGAAACACAGGTGAAATATTTTCATTACTTATTTTTGCTTCATGTTACCAAGTTGGGAAGGATGAAGGGGAGAGTCTTAATTACACAAAAATAAAGCAGGTGTGAGTGAAAGGCACGGTAACACCTGCTCTAAATCACTGACCTCCTCTGCCAAAGAACAGAAACGTTAAACAGGAAAGTGCATTGAAGAGAATCAGAAATACTCTCATCAGCCGGGCGTGGTGGATCACGCCTATAATCCCATCACTTTAGGAGGCTGAGGTGGGCAGATCACCTGAGGTCAGGAGTTCGAGACCAGCCTGACCAACATGGTGAAACCCCGTCTGTACTAAAAATACAAAAAGTTAGCCGGGCATGGTGGTGCATCTGTAATCCCAGCTACTCTTGAGGCTGAGGCAGGAGAATCTCTTGAACCTGGGAGGTGGAGGTTGCGGTCAGCCAAGATTGCGTCACTGCACTACAGCCTGGGTGACAGAGTGAGACTCTATCTCAAAAAAAGAAAAAGAAAAAAAAAAAAAAGAAATACTCTCACTTATAAAAAGCATTTTTTTCTTTCATCATTTAGATTCTTTTTTTTTCTTTGCTAGTGTTTATGAGACAAGGTGACAGGCAGTGGCTGAGTGTCAGGCCAGCATGGGAAGGAGCTGGAAGGAGTATCTGCTTTTTTTTTTTTTTTTTTTTTTTTGCTGCGGGGGGCGGGGGGAGGTGGGGTTTGAAGAGAGTCTTGCTCTGTCACCCAGGCTGGAGTATAGTAGCATGATATTGGCTCACTACAACCCTGTCTTCTGGGCTCGTGATCATTTCACCTCAACCTCCTGAGTAGCTGGATCTGCAGGTGTGCACCACCACACCTGGCTAAGTTTTGTGTGTGTGTATGTGTGTGTGGTTTTGTTTTGTAGAGACAGGGTCTCACTATGTTGCCCAGGTTGGTCTTGAACTCCTGAGCTCAAGTGATCCTCCTGACTTGGCCTCCCAAAGTGATGGGATTACAGGTATGAACCATCATTCCTGGCCTGAATCTGTTCTTAATTCTCCTTTTAATACAGACTTTTTTCAGGAACTTGATTTGTAAAAAACAAAGAGCCATATGTCCCATAGAACATCCCACTCCATGCATTTGTCCAAGTGTGTCTTGTGGTGTCATTTAGCTTGTTCTTTAGTTCTTGCAACTTCTGTATATTGGATATAAGTTTTAAAGGTTTTATTAGTTTAGTTAAAATAAATATAATCGGCTGGGTGCAGTGGCTGACACCTGTAATCCCAGCACTTTGGGAGGTTGAGGCAGGTAGATCACCCGAGGTCAGGAGTTCCAGATCAGCCTCACTAACATGGCAGAGGCCTGTCTTTACTAAAAATATAAAAAAATTCGTCTGGGCGCGGTGGCTCAAGCTTGTAATCCCAGCACTTTGGGAGGCCGAGGCGGGTGGATCACGAGGTCGAGAGATCGAGACCATCCTGGTCAACATGGTGAAACACCGTCTCTACTAAAAATACAAAAAATTAGCTGGGCATGGTGGCGCATGCCTGTAATCCCAGCTACTTAGGAGGCTGAGGCAGGAGAATTGCCTGAACCCAGGAGGCGGAGGTTGCGGTGAGCCGAGATCGTGCCATTGCACTCCAGCCTGGGTAACGAGCGAAACTCCGTCTCAAAAAAAAAAAAAAAAAAAAATATATATATATATATATATATATATATATATAAATTCGCTGGGCGTGGTGATGGGCACCTGTAATCCCAGCTACTTAGGAGGCTGAAGCAGGAAAATCGCTTGAACCCTGGAGGAGGAGGTTGCAGTGAGCTGAGATCAAGCCATTGTACTCCAGCCTGGGCAATGGGCAACAGAGTGAGACTCTATCTCAAAACAAATAAACAAACAAACAAGAAAAGTAAAGTAAATATAATTGTTGGTAAGGCAGTGGCAGTCTGATACCCCATTATTCAGTTATTCTTCTCTCCTTGCTCCAATATGGGTGGTGGTGCCTCGGCCCCCTCCTTGCCTGCCTATCTGGCCATCTGTGGATGGTTTCAGTGTCTGTTGATCATTCTTTCCTGTATCAATAATGTCATCAGGAGCCAGGTGTGGTGGCCAACACCTGAAGTGCTAGCTACTTGGGAGGTTGAGGCAGGAGGACTGCTTGAGCCCAGGAGTTAGAGGCTGCAGTAAGCTAAGATCACACCATTGCACTCCAGGCAGGGTGAGAACAGGAAGACCTTGTCTCTTTAAAAGACAGAGGCCAGCCAGGCGCGGTGGCTCACACCTGTAATCCCAGCACTTTGGGAGGCCATGGCAGGTGGATCACGAGGTCAGGAGTTCAAGACCAGCTGGGCCAACATGGTGAAACCTTGTCTCTACTACAAATATAAAAATTAGCTGGGTGTGGTGGCATGCGACTGTAATTCCAGCTACTTGGGAGGCTGAGGGAAGAGAATTGCTCAGCTAGGGAGGAGGAGGTTGCATTGAGCCAAGATCATGCCATTGCCCTCCAGACTAGGCAACAGTCAACAGAGCAAGACTCTGTCTCAAGGGGGAGAAAGAGAGAGAGAGAGAAATGGAGTCTCAGTTTGTCTTCAGTGCAGTGGTGCAGTAATAGCTCACTGCAGCCTTGAACTCCTGGGCTCAAGGGATCGTCCCACTTCAGCCTTCCGAGTAGCTGGGACAGATGTGAACCACTCTTTTAAAGAGATGCGTAATCCCCATCTCTTAAAAAAGAGACCCAACCGAGTGCAGTGGCTCACATCTGTAATCCCAGCACTTTGGGAGGCTGAGGCGGGCAGATCATGAGGTCAAGAGAGCCAGACCATCTTGGCCAACGTGGTGAAACCCTGTCTCTACTAAAAATACAAAAATTAGCTGGGTGTGGTAGTGCATGCCTGTAGTCCAGCAACTCGGGAGGCTGAGGTAGGGGAATCACTTGAACCCGGGAGGCGGAGGTTGCTGTGAGCCGAGATCACGCCACTGCACTCCAGCTTGATGACAGAGCGAGACTCCATCTCAAAAAAAAAAAAAAAAAGTCACGGCATTCTACTGTTTACCAAGTTATTTACAGCGCCTCCTTGTGGTGTATGAGTTCACTACTTCCATTTTAAAGATGAAAGAATTGAGAAATCCCTTTACCTCTGAGCGTTAAGATCACAGCCTGAGGCCAGTGCTGTGACAGGCCTGTAATCTCAGCACTTTGGGAGGCCCAGGTGGGAGGATCAGTTGAGCCCAGGAGTTTGAAAACAGCCTAAGCAACATGATGAAACCCTGTTTGTACAAAACACACACACACACACACACACACACACAAGCTGGGCCACTGCATTCCAGCCTGGGCGACAGAGTGAGACCCTGTGTTCAAAAAAATAAAATAAAATAAAACAGGGCCTTGCGTGGTGGCTGCCTGTAATCCCAGCACTTCAGGAGGCCAAGGCCAGCAGATCACCTGAGGTCAGGAGTTTGAGACCAGCCTGACCAACATGGAGAAACCCCGCCTCTGCTAAAAATACCAAATTAGTTGGGCATGGTGGTGGATGCCTGTAATCCCAGCTACTTGGGAGGCTGAGGGAGGAGAATACCTTGAACCCAGGAGCCAGACGCTGCAGTGAACCAAGATCATGCCACTGCATTGCAGCTTGGGCAAGAAGAGTGAAACTCCATCTCAAAACAAAACAAACAAACAAACCAAGCTGCCCCTCCCCACCCCCCAAAAAAGAAGAAAACACAGGCTGAGCTCAGTAGAAAGAATAGGGGTTTACTTGAAGGTGGAGGGAAGGAAGGCAGATGAGGATCAGAAAGCACTACCTATTGGGTGCTGCTGTGCTCACTACCAGAGTGGGGAAATGATCTGTACATCAGACCCCCCCTCGCACAGTTCTCGTCTATAACAAACCTGCACATGTAATGCTGAACCGAAAATAAAGAGAAAGAAAGGATTGGAAGCTGGATGCAGTGGCTCATTCCTGTAATCCCAGCACTTTGGGAGGCCAAGGCGGGAGGATCACTTGTTGACCAACCTGGCCAACATGGAGAGAACCTGTTTCTACAAAAGAGATTAAAAAGCTGAAGGCTGGTCTATGTGGCTCATACCTCTAATCCCAGCACTTTGGGAGGCTGAGACAGGAGGATTCCTTGAGCTCCGGAGTTCAAGACCAGCCTAGGCAACATAGTGAGACCCTGTCTCTACAATTTTTTTTTTTTAATGCTAAAAAAAAGTTTAAAAGTAAGAAAAAAGCCCAGGCCCGATGGCTCACACCTGTAATCCCAGCACTTTAGGAGGTCAAGGTGGGTGGATCACCTGAGGTCAAGAGTTTGAGACCAGCCTGGCCAACATGGTGAAACCTCATCTCTACTAAAAACATAAAAATTAGCTGGGCATGGTGGCAGGCACCTGTAATCCCAGAGGCCAAGGCAGGAGATTCGCTTGAGGCCAAGAGGCAGAAGTTGCAGTGAGCCAAGATTGTGCTATTGCACTCCAGCCAGTGTGACAAGAGTAAAACTCCTTTCAACAATAACAACAACAAAAAAAAAAAAAAAAAAAAAAGAGAGAGAAGAAAATATATACAAAAATTAGCTGGTCATAGTGGCATGCAACTGTAGTCCTAGCTACTTGGGAGGCTAAGGAGGGAGGTCATCCCTTGAGCCCAGGAGTTGGAGGGTGTAGTCAGCTGTGAGTGTGCCACTGCACTCCAGTCTGGGTTACAGAGTAGACTTTGTCTCTTAAAAGCAAATAAATACTGATGGTCACAGTAGCTCAATCCTGTAATCCCAGCACTTTGGGAGGCTGAGGTGGGCGGATCATGAGGTCAGGAGTTTGAGACCAGCCTGACCAACATGGTAAAACCCTGTCTCTACTAAAATTACAAAAAATTAGCCAGGCGTGGTGGCACGTGCTTGTAATCCTAGCTACTCAGGAGGCTGAGGCAGGAGAATTGCTTGAACCCGGGAGGCGGAGGTTGCAGTGAGCTGAGATCGCGCCACTGCACTCCAGCTTGGTGACAGAGCAAGACTCTGTCTCAAAAAATAATAATAAAAATAAATGAGTACATATATACATATATACATAAAAATAATTGGGGCCAGGCCAGGTATGATAGCTCGTACCTGTAATGCAAGCATTCTTAGAGGCCAAGGTGAGACCATGTCTCTAGAAAAAATAAAAATAAAAAAATTAGCCTGGCGGTGGCCTGTGCTTGTTGTCCCAGCTGGTTAGGAGGACGGGAGGGTTGCTTGAGGCCAGGAGTTTGAAGCTGCAGTCAGCTATCATTAGCACCACTGCACTCCAGCCTGGGTGACACAGTGAGACTCCCTCTCCGAAAGATTAAAATTAAAAAGATGTTTTCCTCAGGAGATGAAAAGTCATCTTTGAAGAAGGTCATTCCTCCCGTGTGAATTAGCTGGTATTGTTTGGCAAAGCTTTTCCTGGTCAATTGGGGCTACCCTTAAACACAGTTCCTCCTAAAGGGGGGAAAAAAACCCCAGTTCCCCCTGAACAGGCAGCACGAGGCTTCACTTCTTTTCCTTTAAATGGTGATTTTCAAAGCCAGGAGTTGGTTAATGGTTTCTTAAATGGTGACAATAGAGTTTTGTCAGGCTTTTTCTATTTTGAGTGTCTTGATGGATCTATGAAAATCCATGAAATGTAGAATAAGAATGGTAACTGAAGAGAGGCCCAGGGCAGCCGCCAGGGAAAGGGGAAAGAGGGGGAGGGGGGAGAGGGAGGGAGGGACGGAGGAGGGAGGGAAAAGCCATGTGTATTGGCATTAAAGTGTCCTCAGAGCCCATCAGACCCCCACAGTGACTGTTAGCAGCTCATTTAAGAGGTGATTGAACTATCTCTTTGGTTTGGTGAGTTTTAACACATCCCAGGGTTGAGGGCCTATACTTTCTAACCCTGTTACCTTTCAGGAATAGGAACTCAAATCAGTCTTTTTACATTTTTTTTTTTTTTTAAAGAGACAAGGTTTTAGCAAAAAAATCCCAAAACTACCTGTTGGATGTCCCTTGTCTTGTTCAGTCACTGGAGTGCAGTGGCGTGATTGTAGCTCACTGCAGCCTCGAACTCCTGGGCTCAAACAATCCTCCCACCTCAGCCTCCCAAGAAACTGTGACTACAGGCATACTACCACACCCAGCTAATTTTTATTTATTTATTTATTTATTTAGGTGGGCACAGGGTCTCACTCTATTGCTCAGGCTGGTCACAAACTCCTGGGCTCAGGTAATCCTCCCACCTTGGCTTCTCGAAGTGCTGGGATAGTAAGTGTTAGCCAGTGCACCTGGCCTAAAATCTCTCTTGAGTGATGATAGCGGCATAGGGAGATGCCCCCGCTTTTGGAGAGGAAAGAACATCCATTCAAAGGAGAAACGTTAGTCTTCTCATCTCCAAGTTTTTCTTCTTTCTTTCTTTCTTTTTTTTTTTTTTTGAGACTGAGTTTTGCTCTTGTTGCCCAGTCTGGAGTGCAATGGCTCACTGCAACCTCCACCTCCCAGGTTCAAGTAATTTTCCTGCCTCAGCTCCCCCAGTAGCTGGGATTACAGGCATGTGCCAGTATGCCCAGCTAATTTTGTATTTTTAGCAGACATAGGGTTTCTCCATGTTGGTCATGCTGGTCTCAAACTCCTGGCCTCAGGTGATCTGCCCATCTCAGCCTCCCAAAGTGCTGGGATTACAGGCATGAGCCACCATGCTCGTGCTCCCTCCCTCCCTCCCTCCCTCCCTTCCTCCCTTCCTTCCCTGTTGCCTGGACTGGAGTGCAATAGAGTGATCTTGGCTCACTGCAACCTCCACCTCCTGGGTTCAAGTGAGTCTTCTCCCTCAGCCTCCTGAGTAATTGGGATTACAGGCACACGCCACCACGCCTGGCTAATTTTTTATATTTTTAGTAGAGATGGGGTTTTACCATATTGGCCAGGCTTGTCTTGAATTCCTGACCTTGTGATCTGCCCGCCTCAGCCTCCAAAAGTACTGGGATTACAGGCGTGAGCCAACATGCCCGGCCAAGTTTTTCTTTACAAAATAAGAGTTTTTTTTTTTTTTTTTTTTAAATAGATGGAGTCTTGCCATGTTGCCCAGGCTGGTCTCAAACTCCTGGGCTCAAGCAATCCTACTGCCTTAGCCTCCCAAAGTCCTGGGATTACAGGCATGAGCCACTGTGCCTGGCTTTTTATTGTTTTTGTTTGTTTTTTTGTTTTGTTTTTTGAGACAGGGTCTCTCTCTGTCCCACAGGCCTGAGTGCAGGCACAGTCTTGGGTCACTGCAGCCTCAACCTACTGGGCTCAAATGATCCTCCTTCCTCAGCCTTCTGAGTAGCTGGGACTGCAGATGTGTGCCACCACACCCAGCTACTTTTTGTGTTTTTTGGAGAGACAGGGTTTCGCCATGTTGCCAGGCTGGTCTCGAATCCCTGAGTTCAAGCAATCTGCCCGCCTCAGTCTCCCAAAGTGCCGGCATTGCAAGCATGAGCCACTGCACCCAGCTATTTTTGTATCTAAACATAGAAAAGGTACAGTAAAAATACTGTATTATAATCTTACGGGACCACAGTCATTGACCAAAACGTTTTCTGCAAGCGCTTGACTGTATATGGTTTTTACTGAGGTAAAAATCTACCTAACCTAAAAATGTTAAAGAGAACAATTCATTGCCATTTAGCACATTCACAATGTTGTACAACCATTGCTTCTATTAGTTGCAAAATATTTTCTTTTCTTTTTTTTTTTTTTTTGAGACGGAGTTTCGCTCTTGTTACCCAGGCTGGAGTGCAATGGCTCGATCTCAGCTCACCGCAACCTCCACCTCCTAGATTCAGGCAATTCTCCTGCCTCAGTCTCCTGAGTAGCTGGGATTACAGGCACGTGCCATCATGCCCAGCTAATTTTTTTGTATTTGTAGTAGAGACGGGGTTTCACCATGTTGACCAGGATGGTCTCGATCTCTTTACCTCGTGATCCACCCGCCTCGGCCTCCCAAAGTGCTGGGATTACAGGCTTGAGCCACCGCGCCTGGCTAGTTGCAAAATATTTTCATCACCCTCAACAGGAAACCGTGTACCCATCAGCTGTCACTCCCTACTCCCCCTCCCTTGGTCCCTGGAAACCACTAATCTGCTGTCTCTATGGATTTGGCTGCTCTGGACTTTTCATATAAATGGCATCATACAATATGTGGACTTTTGTTTCGGGGTGCTCGTGCTCAGCATCATGTTCTCCAGGCTCGTTCCCTTTGGAGCAGGTGTCAATACTTCACTCCTTTTTATGGCTGAATAATAGTTTCATTGTAGGGATAGACTGCATTTTATTTATCCATTCATAAACCAAATGGATATTTGAATTATTTCTACCTTTGGCTATTGTGAATAGAGCTGCTACGAATGATGATCATAATTTTACTTATATTTTGGCCTCTTTACTGTGTTTTTCTTCTTCTTCTTTTTTTTTTTTTTGTGAGATTGAGTTTCACTCTTGTCACCCAGGCTGGAGTACAGTGGTGTGATCTCGGCTCACTGCCTCCTCTGCCTCTGGGTTCAAGCATTACTCCTGCCTCAGTCTCCTGAGTAGCTGAGATTACAGGTGCCCACCACCATGCCCGACTAAGTTTTGTATTTTTAGTACAGATGGGGTTTCGCCATGTTGGCCAGACTGGTCTGAACTCCTGACCTCAGGTGATCTACATTCCTCACCCGCCCAAAGTGCTGGGATTACGGAGCCCAGCCATTTACTGTCTTCTTTATCATCTCATTTTGATTTCCTTTTTTTTTTTTTTGAGATGGAGTCTCACCGTCACCCAGGTTGGGGTGCAGCGGCGTGATCTGGGCTCATTGTAACCTCCACCTCCCGGGTTCAAGTGATTCTTGTGCTTCAGCCTCCTGAGTAACTGGGGTTGCAGGGGCATGCCACCATGCCTGGCTAATTTTTGTATTTTTAGTAGAGACAGGGTTTCACCATGTCAGCCAGGCTGGTCTAGAACTCCTAACCTCAAGTGATCTGCCCGCCTTGGCCTCCCAAGAAGCTGGGATTACAGGCGTGAGCCACCATGCCCAGCCTATCATCTTATTTTGAAGAACCTTTGGATGTGGGCTTTTGTTTGGAGACCAGGGTCCACAGAACGTTAGATCTTATTTCTCCAAGGTCGTTTTTTGGAGGATGATGAGCTAGATAACGGGTTGGGTGCTCTGTTTAGGAAGCAAACCAAAGGGGAGATTTGATCTTCTTACAAAAAATACCATTAAATTACAGAAGCCTTGATAATAGGCCAGAACTAGGCTGGCATTTTACATATGTTTAGCTGCTCATGTTTTCAGGTGGGGGGTGGTTTATAAAGTGAACCCACCTGTGTCGTTCAAATTGCCTTGCTGAGCCTTAGCGTGGATTTTGGTAGGGAAGTGAATAGAGAAGGAAAGTAATTTTCTAAGGTCAGCAGAGGCGTTGGGAATGGGGTGAGTGGTGGAAAAACATGTCTCAGATCAATGCCAGTCATCTGTTAAATTAGTTAATTTTTTAAAATCCTGGCTGGGTGGCACGGTGGCTTATGCCTATAATCCCAGCACTTTGGGAGGCTGAGGCGGGCGGATCATGAGGTCAGGAGTTCAAGACCAGCCTGGGCAACATGGTAAAACCCGGTTTCTACTAAAAATACAAAAATTAGCTGGGCATGGTGGTAGGCGCCTGTAATCCTAGCTACTCGGGAGGCTGAGGCACGAGAATTGTTTGAACCTGGGAGGCGGAGGTGTCAGTGAGGTGAGATCATGCCATTGCACTCCAGACTGGGCAACCAGGGTGAGACTCTGTCTCACCAAAAAAAAGTCCTTTGCACAGTCACACATCTTCCAGTGAATGTAAATATTTATTGGTTGGTTTTTGGTAATGTAAGGAGACATAATTAGGAGAAGAATTCCCACTTAACAGAAAGCTTAGTCTATTGAAAGGACTCATATGATGAATATGTGTGGTTTTTTAAATGCTTGTGGAATGATTCTCCAGGGGAAAAATAAAAAGCAATTAAGTGACATTAGGAATTTCCTTAACAGAAATAACAGCAGCCGTTGGCCTGTCCTACTGTCACTGTTTCAATCACAATTTTATCCAGGTAGCCCTGGAGTCCTATGTTAAGTGATTAGAAAGTTCCTTTTATTTACATTGTGTTAGAAAAATAACTCTCCAGAAGACCTTCTGCTTTTGCTGTTAAGGGGGGCAGGTCTAGTGAAAAGCAGGGACGCATGGTAAAGTAATAGTAAAATAACTGAAGCGCACATTCTCAATTGCTTGTTAGGCATAAATTATTACTTGCATAGGAAGCAACCCTTTGCAGACCTCCTGCTGTTACCCATTTTTTTTTTTTTTTTTTTTTTTTTTTTTTTTTGAGACAGGGTCGTGCTTTGTTGCCCAGACTGGAGTGGAGTGCAGTGGCGGGATCTGGGCTCACTGCAACCTCCGACATGCCTGGCTAATTTTTTTGTTTTTTTTTTGAGATGGAGTCTCACTCTGTCACCCAGGCTGGAATGCAGTGGTACAATCTTGGCTCTCTGCAACCTCCACGTCCTGGGTTCAAGCAGTTCTCTGCCTCAGCCTCCCGAGTAGCTGGGATTACAGGCACCCACCACTACACCTGGTTAATTTTTGTATTTTTAGTAGAGTCAGGGTTTCACCATCTTGGCTGGGCTGGTCTTGAACTCATGACCTCGTGATCCACCCGCTTCGGCCTCCCAAGATGTTGGGATTTCAGGCATGAGCCACCGCGCCCAGCCCATTTTTTGTATTTTTAGTGGGGTGGGGGGGGGTCTCACCATGTTGGCCAGGTTGGTCTGGAACTTCTGACCTCAAGTGATCCGCCTGCCTCGGCCTTCCAAAGGCTGGGATTACAGGCATGAGTTAATTCTGTTCCCTCTTTAGGGTCATGTTTACAAATGGTGTCCACTGGCTCAAGAGGGTACCAGCCAGTCACTGGTCTTCACATAAAAAGGATCCGTTCTGTTTCCCTACCCTGAGCCTCTGGAAAATGATGTTTCTAAGCTTCAGCTGTGGCCTTTGTGAAACGGGCACAAGGAAAGGGGTTTCACGTTGGAGAGCTCCTCCCCCTGGGTAAGCCAGAGTCCAGGGGACAGCTGCTGCCCAGTCTGTGCTCCCCACGGCCATTCCTAGAAGTGGGCATGGAGAGGCTGGTGTCATCGGTCTTCCTGTCTTCCCTCCTTTCACCTTCACACATTGCCTGGCACAACTGAGTCTGGACAAAACCTCTCAGCAGCCAGGGGTCATTTTTGAGTTCTCACTCTCTGATAAGTAGATCAGAAATGTACATGACACCCAGAGAGAACTTAGAGAAGTGGGTGACAATTGTGATGGAGGAGGACTTGGCTCCCATCTGTTTTTGTTTATTTCCACATCACATGGTGAAAGTTCTGGATCCAACTGGCTGGGTGGCATCAGCTTTGGGGAGCGCTGTCTAAGAATATAAGTAAGCCTTGGCCGAGTGGAATTGGGAGAGGGTTAAGTTCTTAGGATCACTCAGACGACAGAGGGAGGGAGGACCACTCAAAATCACAGTGTAAATGCTAAATTTTAATTTGGCAATTCCGTCGGGCAGGGGCTGACATAATTTGTATTTTATATACAGTCCAGCACACTATTAATACAAAACAGATGTTGGATAATTGTGTGCACCAGTTAACTAAAGGAAACTTGATTGAGGGCAACAGAGAAGTAAGAAGCATTTCGCAAGTGTCAAAAGAGGAATCTGTCAAAGGTGACAGGACAGTGGGCTTCCTAGTGTTTGGAGGGAAGCCACTACGTTGTCATGTCCTCACCGTGGCCTCCTGGTTCCACAGTTGGCCCTTGCTAGATCAGATAGCCACCCTTGGGATTGGATTTGAACCTAGAATACAGAATTTATAGCATCTAGTAAGGGACACTTAACTTTCTTTTTTCTTTTCTTTCTTTCCTGTCTCACCCTGTTGCCCAGGCTGCAGTGCAGTGGCACGATCTCAGCTCACTGCCACCTCCGCCTCCCAGGTTCAAGTGATTCTCCTGCCTCAGCCTCATGAGTAGCTGAGATTACAGGTGTGCGCCACCCTGCCCAGCTAATTTTTGTATTTTTAGTAGAGATGGGGTTTCAGCATGTTAGCCAGGATGGTCTCGAACTCCTGACCTCGTGATCAAGTGCTGGGATCACTGGTGTGAGCCACTGTGCCCAGCTGGGACACTTAATTTTCTTCTGCTTCAGCCTGAGTTTGTCACTTGGATGATTACACCGGTCTCATTTGCCATCCTCCTCCCTTGTCCCTGGAATGAGACAGCTGAGTGGCGTGGTTAACAGCTCAGGCTCCAATTGCCTACGGAGTCAGATCCAGGTTCTTTCCCTTCCTCGAGGCAATGCGCCTCAGTCTCCTCATCTGTCGAGTGGGTAGATGATGGTACCCACCTCACCGGGCTATTTAAAGGAGTAAGTGAGATCATGTCTACAGCAGACTTAGCACTAGGCCTGGCCCTCTGAACATGCTTAAGGCTGCTGTTAGTGCCTGGGCCCCTGGAGGGAGGTCTTTCTCTGGATGGTGTTATATAAGAGACTCTGGTCTTGAAAGCCACTTCCTAATATTATTTGGGCTTTCATTTCCTCACCTGTGAAGTGAGGGGGTCGGGTGAGACCCCCTTCTATCTCTGAAATGATCTAAAGGGAGAAAGGGAGTTTGTGTTAGCGCGACTCCTGTCTGCCCTTTTCCTTTCCGTTCTCTGGGCCGTGATCATTGAGAACTGTGTCTTTTTACTTCCTTAAATTCAGAAGTGAGCTTTGAGAGTCCTCAAAGGAAATCAACCTCAGGATAATTCTTTTGCTCCTGATTAGTAATGGGAAAAACCTTTGAGAAAAATGCCTGCTTACAGACATTTCTCTTTCTCTGTTTTGTTTTTTGTTTTGTTTTGTTGTTTTTGAGACAGACTATCACTCAGTCCCTCAGCTGGAGGGCAGTGGCACAATCTCAGCTCACTGCAACCTCTGCCTCCCAGGTTCAAGCGATTCTCCTGCCTCAGCCTCCCAAGTGGCTGGGATTACAGGTGTGCAGCACCACACCCGGCTAATTTTTGTATTTTTAGTAGAAACGGGGTTTTACCATATTGGCCAGGCTGGTCTCAAACTCTTATTATTATTATTATTATTTTTTTTTTTTTGAGACGGAGTTTTCGCTCTTGTTGCCCAGGCTGGAGTGCAATGGCGCGATCTCGGCTCACCGCAACCTCTGCCTCCTGGGTTCAGGCAATTCTCCTGCCTCAGCCTCCTGAGTAGCTGGGATTACAGGCACGTGCCACCATGCCCAGCTAATTTTTTGTATTTTTAGTAGAGACGGGGTTTCACCATGTTGACCAGGATGGTCTCGATCTCTTGACCTCGTGATCCACCCGCCTCGGCCTCCCAAAGTGCTGGGATTACAGGCTTGAGCCACCGCGCCCGGCCAATCTCAAACTCTTTACCTCAGGTGATCCACCCTCTTTGGCATCCCAAAGTGCCGGGATTACAGGTGTGAGCCCCCGTGCCCAGCCAACAAGGTAGCTTTTAAAAAGCTGAGCCCCTTGGGAATGGAGTGATAGGAGTGAAGGGAGGTGCAGGGTGTATTCTTTTGCTTTTTATTTTTGTTGTAACTTTGAGAAAATTCTGAAAAATATGAGGGGAGTGATGGCCAGGTATGGCGGCTCATGCCTATAATCCCAGCATTTTGGGAGGCTGAAGCGGGTGGATCACTTGAGGCCAGGAGTTTCAGATCAGCCTGGCCAAAATGGTGAGACTCTGTCTCTACTAAAAATACAAAAATTAGCTGGGCATGGCAGCACCTCATGTAATCCCAGCTACTCTGGAGGCTGAGGCACACGAATCTATTGAACCCAGGAGGTGGAGGTTGGAGTGAGCCAAGATCGCACCACTGCACTCCAGCCTTGGTGACAGACCAAGACTGTCTCAAAATAAAAGGGGAATGGGCCAGGTTCAGTGGCTCATGCCTGTAATCCCAGCACTTTGGGAGTCCTTATGATCCCAAGGTGGATCATGAGGTCAGGAGTTCAAGACCAGCCTGGTCAAGATGGCGAAATCTCATTTCTACTAAAATACAAAAATTGGCCAGGCATGGTGGTAGGTGCCTGTAATCCCAGCTACTCGGGAGGCTGAGGCAGAAGAATCGCTGGAACCCAGGAGGAGGAGGTCGCAGTGCTGAGATCGCATCGCTGCACTCTAGCCTGGGTGACAGAACAAGACTCCGCCTCAAAAAAAAAATAAAAAAAAAAAAGGGGGGGGGAGTGAGTGAGAAAGGAAACTCAAAACAGATATGTTTCAGCAAGTCAACTCGGATTTTTTTTCTATAGTGGGTGTGTAAATTTCAGACTTTAAAATCTACTCAGTAAAACTGACATCCCTGCTTATTCATTTTTGCTGACTTTGCTAGAAGCTTCCTGAGTTTTGTTTACAAGGTCTCCAGCACACGGCCTGCCTTCTTTGAAAGGCCAGTCCAGGACCAGCCTGCCCATCCCTTCTGTTCTCTCTGGATTTCGTGGCCAGTGGCCTGGATGTGACTAACAGATGGCCATTGGAGAGTTGGTCACCTGATTTCATGGCTTATTCTTGAGAAAGACTGATCTTTTTACAGAAGGTTATGCATCCCTTGGTAAATCCTTCCCCTTGTATAGATGGAGAAATTGAATAGGTACAGGTGTGCACTTTTAGTGTTAACTTGGACAGGTGGATGGTATGTATGCCAAGTCCTTCTTAGCCTGTGTTTAGCTATGGTTTTGATGCTTATTACGGCACTGATCATTCTACCTCATGGTCATGAGCTCTTCTTTCAGAGTATGGGCTGCTGGCTTAAGTGCCCGATATACATTTTTTTTTTTTTTTTTTTTTTTTTTTGAATGAAGATCCGGGTTTCTAGCAACAATTTTCTTCAGGAGTGGGCTGCAGCTGGAGTGAGCACTAGGAACCTTTGCAGTTTAAGAATTCAGAAACCCACACCTTCCCAGCCAGCCTAGGGGGCGGCCAGTCTCCTAGGAGAGCTGGGTTCAGGCCTACAGGGTCCTCCACCTTTCCGAGGTCGACTCAGAAGAGGGTTCCTGTCCAAGGCAGTGGGGTGCCCACCTCGGGGCAGAGTCAGGGCATTCTGACAGACCCTGTCAGGCGGCTCGAATGGGACTCCTGCCTGCAGTACTTGACCTGCAAAGGCGAACCCGAGTGCCTGGCATGCAGCGCCAGGAGGCCGCCCCAGCTCAACCGCCCGCGTCGGGGGAGACTGGGCGTCCAGATCTCATCCAGGGCAGCGGGCCTGCAGGCTCCGGGTCGGGGGCTCCTGGGTTCGTGCGTGTCAGGTCCTGGTCCCGGAGCGAGTGCAAACGCGGGAGCCCGTGTGCCCGCTGCTGGGGACCTGGGGATCCGCTCCTGGCGTCGCGTGCAGGGTCGTCCCCCACGGCCCGGGCGCCCCCGGACTCCCGCGAGACGCCCCACGGGACCACACAAAAGACCCCACCCCAGGCCAGGCGTGCATTTCCTGTTGCAGCGGTGGCGGCGTGCAGCCACCCATGTGCATCCCGCGGCGCGCGGGCCGGGCCGGGCGGGGCGCGGGGCACGCCCCCACGCAACCCCAGTCCCGGTGCTCCGGCCGCGAGGGGCCGCCCTCGGCGGGCCCGCCCCCGTGTCACCGCAGGCCGGGCTCCCTTTGTGTGCGGCCCCAGTGCCGCGGCCGCGCCATTGGCCCGCCCGCCCGGGGGGCCAGCCCCTTCCTGGCTCGCCTTATGCATATGCATGAGCGCCCCGGCCCTCCCTCGCCGGCCCCTCCCCGCCCCCTCCCGCGCGGGCGTGCGAGGCGCGCGGCGCGGCTCCCTCCTCGCGGCAGCGGGAGCCCGAGCCCGAGCCCGAGCCCGAGCCAGGGCGAGCCGAGCCTGCTCCGGGCGGGCGGCGGCGGCGGCGGCGCCGCTCCAGCCATGTCAGCGCGCGCGAGCCTGGGCCCACCATGAGCCATGGCCATGTCCGTGAGCGCCGAGGACGACGACTATGAATCGGAGCCGGACCAGGTCGGCGGCCCGGGGTGGGGCTGAGGGAGGGACCCGCCGCCCGACCTCCCGGCCGCCTGCCTGACGCGCAGAGGGCGGCCGCGACGCCGCCGCCGCCGCGATGAGGAGAAAGTTTTGCCGCCGCCGCCGGCGGGGCGGCCGGGGCCGGGCCCGAGCGGGACGTGGAGGAGCGCGGCAGGCCCGCAGCCGGCCCGGGCAGGGGGCGTGTGCGGCCGGGGGAGCGCGCGGGGCGCCGCCGAGCGCCGCGGGGACAATGTGGGCCGCCGGGCCTCGCCGTCGGGCGGGCCTGCCGGGCGCGGGCCATGGCCCGGGGCAAGTTGCGGGCGGCCGCGGGGCGCGCCGCGTCCTCCCCCGGCGCCCTCGCCCGCGGCCCACGCGCGTGCCGGCCGCCCCGGGCGCACCCGGACCCCGCGGGCGCCGGCGCCTTCTGCTTCTGCTTCTGCGTTGGCAAAGTTGCGCCGGGACCCTCGGCCTCGGGGCTGGAGCGCTCCCGGGGCCCGTGGGCCCGACGGCCCGAGCTTTTGTCTGGGCGCCGCACGCCCGCCGCCCGCCGTGGGCAGACGGAGACAGGAAGGGGTGCGAGCCGCGGGCCGGCGCGGGCCACCCGGAACCCGGGCGAGTCCGCACGGCGGCGGCGGCGGAGGAAGCCGCGACCCCAGATGGCAGGAGTTGGCCTCGGTGGATTCTGAAGGAAAAGCAGCCTCTCTCGGGACCAGGGGGAAAAATCTGTGTGTAAAACAAAGCCCTGGGTGTGTTTATGGCGTGAATTTAGTACGGGAAGGTTCGTGTGTAGGAAGAGGGCAAAGAAAGTTGAGGCTTTACGAAGTATAATTTGCAAAATAATATTCGGAACAGGACACAGGCCAGGTAGACGTATCCGAAAAATTAAGAATGGGATGGGTTGAGTTAGCATGTGGCATTGGACAGACTTGGGTGAACTAAATGCTTATTTATAATCCCGGTGGGATAAAGGTGTTTTGGAATGACCCAGCCAAAATGTGGGAACTTTTCCCCCCATCATTAGGTGCAATTGAGGAAGTGGACTGTAGGCTGTGCTTAAATAGTATCACACGTCGTAGTATTAAGTGGTTTTACGTAACAGACGGTTGATTTGTATTTTCTCAGCTTTGCTGGAGAATTTTCAGGCACGTGTGCTCTTTGCGGTGTTGTGAATCTAACGGATCTTTCGGACTGGATTAACTCAGCGACGATTCAAGTGCTTTTGGCTTGAACTTTTATCAAGTCAGTAGCCCCACGTGTGAACGGCTCTCAGGTCATACTTCAATTCCTGCTTTGAACGTTTTCATTTCAGTTTGGGGTCTACTTAATCCTGCGACAGTTTGCTATTTCTGGGGCATTCGGTCATTCATTCATAGGATGTCGGTATTCAGTGTCAGCTGGGCTTTGATGTCTCCACTCAGCTTTGGTGTTTCAGGATTGGGGTTCCTGTTAGCTGATTTTTGTTTGTTTTTAAATTTGGTCACACCCTATGGCCTGTAGATACAGTTTCTGACACTGCAAGACTTAACTGTGTCTCTGGGCTTAAAAACATGTTTTCGGGTTCTGCCACTCCTGAGAGAGACTTCTGTAAGAGAGGACCTGTAGACCCGGCGCGGTGGCTCACGCCTATAATACCGGCACTGAGGGAAGCCGAGGCAGGCAGATCACCTGAGGTCAGGAGTTCAAGACCAGCCTGGCCAACATGGCGAAAGTCCCGTCTCTACTAAAAATACCAAAATTAGCCAGATGTGGTGGCCAGTGCCTTTAGTCCCAGCTAATAGAGAGGCTGAGGCAGGAGAATTGCTTGAACCCAGGAGGTGGAAGCTGCAGTGATCCGATATCGTGCCATTGCACTCCAGCCTGAGTGACAGGAGTGAGACTGTGTCTTTAAAAAAAAAAAAAAAAAAAAAAAAAAAAGGATCTGTATTCCCTGCAGCCAAATTTTTTTCTTCTTCCTTCTCACATTGGATAGGCCAGTTGTGGCACTTGTGGAGTCCTTAGCAACGACTTGAGGTTGTGTTGTTCACTTTATTATTTTTTTCTCACTTGGTTCATTGAGGGAGGCGACATCTAAGCCAGGGCAATAGGCGGCAGGTTTGTCCCCTAGTCCCAACAGAGAAGGTGTTTGTCAGCTAAGGTACCCTGCACTTGGGGGACACTCCCCTCGCCTCCCTGCATGCTTTACTCGGCAGTTTTCTCAGCCTGGGTCTGAGGAGAGTGGCTCCTTCCAAGGAACTCTAAGCCATTTGCATCTTCCAAAGCAGAACAAGGGTCTCTGGAGTCTCCAGCTTGCAGGCTGCAGACCCAGCTCTTCTCGGAAGTTTCTCTCTACTTCTGCCTCACCCTGCTGAGTGGGTTTGGCACCAAAAGAGAAGGTCCTTCATAAGAAGAGGTTGCCAAGTCCTGGAGTGTGGATGGACGAGTAGACTCGCCCCCTGCTGGATGAAAGGACTCCTCTGAGGGAGGCCCTGGCGGCTCAGAGGTTGCTGCTGCCCAGTCCATCTTTGTAGGTGGTGTAGCCCTCACTCCCACCCCATCAGAGTTTTAGCTGTTCCACCTTCCAAGCCTCCACCTTCCAGCAGCCAAAACTCTGATGCACTTCTCATCCCCACCTGAGACCTGTGTCGTGCTGGGCGAGCCTGTCTGCCTCATGCCTTCCCTCAGCAGTCTGGGTTTCCCCAAGTGTCACAGCCTGTGGGACAGGAGCCGGGGGCGGGCCTCGGGACAATGAGCCATGTTGGCGGGAGACCCCTTCCTCGCTCTTTGCTGGTGTGCACCCTTGGCGGGACCTTCTCCCACAGACTACGTTTGCTTCTCTAGTACAGAATATGTCAGAAAATTCTTCAGCTTGCTTTCCAAGTTGAAGAGGTGCCTCTTAAAGGAGGGCTGTTAGGGAGAAGAATTCTTGTTCCATCTTGTTTTTTGTTTTGAGTCAGGGTCTTGCTCTGTCACCAAGGCTGGAATACAGTGATGTGATTATAACTCACTGCAGTTTTGAATTCCTGGGCTCAAGTGATCCTCCTGCCTCGGCGTCCTGAGTAGCCAGGACTACAGGCATGCATTGCTGCACTCAGCTACTAATTTTTTTATTTTTTATTTATATAGAGAAGGGGTCTTGATATGTTACCCAGGCTAATCTTAAACTCCTGGCCACAAGTAATCCTCCCACCTTGACCTCCCAAAGTGTTGGGATTACAGGCATGAGCCACTAGCCTGGCCAGTTTTTAAATTTTGTTTTTGAGGTGTAGTTTCATTCTTGTTGCCCAGGCTGGAGTGAAATGATGTGATCTTGGCTCACTGCACCTTCTACCTCCCAGGTTCAAGTGATTGATTGATTCTCCTGCCTCAGCCTCCCAAGTAGCTGAGATTACAGACATGTGCCACCACACCTGGCTAATTTTGTATTTTTAGAGACGGAGTTTCTCCATACTGGTCAGGCTGGTCTCCAATTGCTGACCTCAGGTGATCTGCCCACCTTGCCCTCCCTAAGTGCTGGGATGAGCCACCATGCCCAGCCCTTTTTTTTTTTTTTTTTTTTTTTAACCCTTGAAGTAAAAATAGCTTTTATTCTTTTTTTTCTATAAAAATGACTTATAGGGCCGGGTGTGGTGGCTCAAGCCTGTAATCCCAGCACTTTGGGAGGCCGAGGCGGATGGATCACAAGGTCAAGAGATCGAGACCATCCTGGTCAACATGGTGAAACCCCGTCTCTACTAAAAATACAAAACATTAGCTGGGCATGGTGGCGCATGCCTGTAATCCCAGCTACTCAGGAGGTTGAGGCAGGAGAATTGCCTGAACCCAGGAGGCGGAGGTTGCAGTGAGCCGAGATCGCGCCATTGCACTCCAGCCTGGGTAACAAGAGTGAAACTCCGTCTCAAAAAAAAATAAAATAAAATAAAATAAATAAAATAAAAATGACTATAGGCTGGGTGCAGTGGCTCACCACTGTTATCCCAGCACTTCTGGGAGGCTGAGGTAGGTGGATGGCTTGAGCTCAGGTGTTTGGTACCAGCTGGGCAACATGGTGAAATCGCATCTACAAAAAAGTACAAATATTAGCCAGATGTGATGTCACGTACCTGTAGTCCCAGCTACTTGGAGGCTGAGGTGGGAGGGCTGCTTAAGCCCAGGAGTTGGAAGCTGCAATGATGGCCCCACTGCATTCCAGCCTGGGTGACAGAGTGAGAGACCCTTTCTCAAAAAAAAAAAAAAAGAAAAAAAAAATTTATTTTTTTTTTTCAGAGTCTTGCTCTGTCACCTAGGCTGGAGTGCAGTGGCATGATCTTGGCTCACTGCAGCCTCCACCTCCCGGTTTCAAGCAGTTGTCCTGCCTCATTCTCCTGAGTAGCCGGGATTTACAGGTGCATGCCGGTTAATTTTTGTATTTTTAGTAGAGATGGGGTTTCACCATGTTGGTCAGGCTGGTCTCGAACTCCTGACCTCATGATCTGCCTGCCTTGGCCTCCCAAAGTGCTGGGATTACAAGTGTGAGCCACCACACCTGGGTTAAATTTTTTTTTTTTTTTAATAAAAATAAAAATGACTACAAGCTTCTTGGAAAAAAAAATCAGGAAATTATGGAGAAGAAAATCAGAATTTTGTGGTCATAGAACCATTGTTACCCATTATAGCTTTTTTATATTTTATTTTACTTTAAGTTCTGGGATATGCAGAATGTGCAGGTTTGTTACATAGGTACACATGTGCCATGGTGGTTTGCTGCACCTGTCAACCCATCATCTAGGTTTTAAGCCCCACATGCATTAGGTATTTGTTGTAATGCTTTTTTTTCTTCTTCTTCTTCTGAGACAGAGTCTCGCTCTGTCACCCAGGCTAGAGCAACCTCCACCTTCTGGGTTCAAGTGATTCTCTTGCCTCAGCCTCCCAGGTAGCTGGGACTACAGGCACACACCACACCTGGCTAATTTTTGTATTTTTAGTAGAGACGGGGTTTCACCATATTGGTCAGGCTGGTCTCGAACTCCTGACCTCATGATCCGCCTGCTTCGGCCTACCAAAGTGCTGGGATTACAGGTGTGAGCCACCACTTCTGGCTTTTTTCTTTTTTTTTGGACAGTGTCTTACTTTGTTGCCCAGGCTGGAGTGCAGTGGTGTTATCACACCTGGCTAATTTTTGTGTTTTTTGTAGAGCTGGGGCTTCCCTGTGTTGCCCAGGCTGGTCTTGAACTCCTGGGATCAGTCTGCCCGCCTAAGCCTCCCAAAGTGCTAAGATTATAGGTGTGAGCCACTACACCCAGCCTATAGCTTCTTAAAGAGTTAAATTTTAAGACATGGGTCTCTGAGCCTTTTTGAAAATGTATGCAAAAATTTTGTTACTTTGTGCCTATATACATTTTTGGAGGAAGAGGTGTTTAGCTTTTCTCAGATTCTTCAGAGGTCTTCCCATCGCCTGGGCTTTCTGGTAGCTTTGTGTTTTTATTCTCTTGCTCCTTACTCTGTATATATTAAAAAACCCAGAGCCCTCCCTAGAGTTTCCAGGTGCGTGTTAAGGGACCTGCAACAGTGGTAAAATCCAGCTTTTCCTGGGCTGTCCATTACGTTTGCAGATTTGCAGACAGGCATAGTATTGAGATAAATACGGCTGTGTGGTACGATACAGTACAACATTAGCATGCACAAAGAAATTCGGAGGACCTGCGGCCTTCCCTTGTGGGCCTGTCAGTGTAATGTTATTTGGGTTACTTTGACAGAAAACTTGGGACTGTCTTTATTGTAAAAACATATAGCTACGTTTTACTGTTTTTCTCACTTCTCTCGGCAGTTGAAACTCCTAACTGCTCCCTTCTTGAAACTTCCTTTGCTCTTGTGATGCCACCGCCTCCTGCTGTTTTTCTGGCCCTTCTGGCCATTTCTCAGCAGGTTGCTTTTCCTTGCTTGCACCTGAATGTTTTCAGTCTTGAAGGGACTGTTGAAGATTCTCTTTTCACTCTGCCATTCGCCCTGGACATCCTCAAGGTCTTAACTGATTTGAGCACCTATGTAGTGTTGGTTTCCAGGTGTATACCTTAGCTCTGGTCCCACTTGCTTGCTGGATGACACCTTCCTTGGATGTCCCATGGGTCTCTTAGATTCCGCATGTCCACAGCAGTCCTTGTTTCTTGCCCTCTCCCGAGTCCCCTTGTTCTCCTGTTGCTCAAGCTGGAAGCTTCAGAGCCCTCCAGAAGCCTTCTGTTTGTGTGCCCCACATTCAGCCAATCACCAGGTCTTCGAAAACTGGGTCCATTTTGAAAGCATCTCCTGAATCATCCCCTCCTCTTCATTCCTTCCATTGCTTCCGCTTCTGCCTTCATCATCTTCAACTGATCTTGTCTTTTGTCTTGCCCACTGCCCCAAAAATATCCACTCCCCTCACCGTTGCCAGAATACAGTCATGACGTGAAGGCTTTAACTTACTCTGATGGGTCCAGTTCCCTACTGTGGCAGACAAGGCCCTCCAGGATGAGGCTTCAGCCACTTCAGAGCTGTTTTCCAGTAGCTGTGTCAAGCTATTTGCAGTTCCTTGACTGTGTCATGCAGTTTCACATCTCTCTCTTGTTCTTCCTTCTGCCTAGAATCTCTCTCTTGTTCTTCCTTCTGCCTAGAATATCTACTCCATAACCCCACTCCCACCACTGGCATGCAGGGTCCTGTTCTCCCTCTAAGACCCACCTTAGTCATCACCTCCTATGTTCTGGAATGCTTTTCCAGCCTCCCTTGCCCATGACATGAGGCATCTCTTCTGGGTCAGAATGCCAGGGTCCAGGCTTTAGAGCCACTGCCTGGGTCTGTATCTAGCTTTCTCAATCATTGGTAGTATGACATCGGGCGGATGACTTAACTGTACCATGCCTCAGTTTCCTCACTTGTAGATGGAGATAATAGTAATTCCTTCCTCACAGATTATTGATACGGAATGTGGTGGCTCACACCGGTAATCCTAAAGCTTTGGGAGGTTGAGGTGGGAGGATTGCTTGAGGCCAGGAGTGCAAGACCAGCCTCGGCTACACAGCAAGACCCCAGTTCTACCAGCAAAAAAAAAAAGAAAAAAAAGATTGATACAAATATTGATGACTGATTAGCACTTCAGTAAATGTTACCTTTTGGCCAGGCATGGTAGCTTACACCTATAGTCCTAGCACTTTGGGAGACCAAGTCAGTCAGGTCACTTGAGCCCAGAAGATCAAGACCAGCCTATGTGACATAGTGGGACCCTATCTCTTAAAAAAAAAAAAAGCTGGGTGTCATGGCACATGCCTGTATCTCAGCTACTAAGGAGGCTAAGGTGGGAGGATCACCGGAGCCCTGGGAAGTCAAGGCTTCGGTTGGCTGAGATCACGTCACTGCACTCCAGGTTGGGTGACAGAGTGAGACCTTGTCTCAAAAACAGCAAAAACAGCTCTGCCACCTAGGCTGAAGTGCAGTGGCATGATCTTGGCTTAGTAGAATCTCCACCTCCCAGGTTCAAGCAATTCTCCGCCCTCAACCTAGATGTTAATTTCCACTGTCATCATCATGATGGTGCATTGCATTTATATGGTTGCATGTCTTTCTCCCTCCAGACTGAAATGCCTTTCAGTCTAGGGAACACATTTTACTCATTTCTGTAGTCCCAGCACTTAGCATCAAATCAGATACATAATTCACAGCCAGGAAACACTTGGGTGGGTGGATGTGTGAATTAGAGGGTTAATGAATGAGTCTCCAGTGCAAATTTCATACTCTGTTAGCTAGTGATATAAGCATCTTTTCATGTGCTTAGTGGCCATTCGTGGTTCTTTTTTGGAGAAATAGCTATTTAAATCATTTGTCCATTTAAAAATTAACATATTCATCTCTTTATTATTGAGTTGTCAGAGTTCTTTGCATATTTTGAGTACTAACTGCTTGTTAGATACATGATTTGTAAGTATTTTCTCCCCTTCTATGGGCTTTTGCACATGATAGTGTCCTTCAAAGCACAAAAGTTTTTAATTTTGATGAAGTCTAATTTATCATTTTTTTTTTGACACCTGTTGTTTTGGTATCATATCTGAGAAACCCTTGCCTAATTCAAAGTCATGAAGATTTACACTGTGTTTTCTTCTAAGAGGTTTATGATTTTAGCTCTGTTTAGGTCTTTGTTCCATTTTTGAGATAATTTGTATATGTGTGTGAGGTAGGGGCCCATCTTTGTTCTTTTTCATGTGGATAGCTATTTGTGCCAACACCATATGTTGAAATGACCATTCTTTCCCCTACTGAATTGCCTTGGCATTTTTGTTAAAAGTCATTTGGTCAAAAATACTTATTTCTGGACTTTCACTTCTGTTCTGTTGATCTGTAGTTCTGTCTTTATGCCACTACCACACTGTCTTGTTTACTGTAGCTTTGTAGTGAGTTTTGAAATTAGAAAGTGTGCATCTTTTTTTTTTAATTTTTAAATTTTTTTTTAAGATGGGGTTTTGCTCTTGTTGTCCAGGCTGGAGTGCAATGGCACAATCTTGGCTTACTGCAACCTCCACCTCCTAAGTTCAAGTGATTCTCTTGCTTCAGCCTCCCAGGTAGCTGAGATTACAGGCATGTGCCACCATGCCCGGCTAATTTTGTTTTTTTGTTTTTGTTTTTTTTTTGAGACAGAATTTTGCCCTTGTTACTCAAGCTGGAGTGCAATGGCGCGATCTCAGCTCACCGCAACCTCCGCCTCCTGGGTTCAAGCAATTCTCCTGCCTCAGCCTCCCGAGTAGCTGGGACTACAGGCGTGCGCCACCGTGCCCAGCTAATTTTTGTATTTTTAGTAGAGACAGGGTTTCACCATGTTGACCAAAATGGTCTCAATCTCTTGACCTCGTGATCCACCCGCCTTGGCCTCCCAAAGTGCTGGGATTACAGGCTTGAGCCACCGCGCCCAGCCTTAATTTTGTATTTTTAATAGAGATGGGATCTCACCATGTTGGTCAAGGCTGGTCTTAAACTCCTGACGTTAGGTAATCCACGTGCCGTGCCCTACCAAAATGCTGGGATTACAGGCGTGAGCCACTGCACCTGCTTCCCTCCCCCACCTTTTTAAAGATAATTTTGGCCATTCTGGGTCTCTCATATTTTAGGCCAGTGTGTCAACTTGTACAGAAAAGCCAGTTGGGTTTTTGTTTTGTTTTTATTTTTTTATTCTTGTTCTGTTATTGAGACAGGTTCTCACTCTGTCACCCAGGCTGGATACAGTGGCTTGATCTCAGCTCACTGCAACCTCTGCTTCCCAGGCTCAAATGATTCTCCAGCTTCAGCCTCCTGAGTAGGTGGAACTACCGGAATGTGATGGCATGCTGGGCTAGTCTTTTTATTTTTTTAAAGCCTTGCTTTGTTGGCCAGGCTGGCATCAAACTCCTGGGCTCAAGGAATCCACCTGCCTTGGCCTCCCAAAGTGCTGAGATTACAGGTATGAGCTGCTGTACCTGGCCCCAGTTGGGATTTTGCTTGGGGTTCCATTGAGCCTATGGATCACGTTGGGGAGTATAACCAATCTTAACAATGTTATATCTTCCAATTCATAAACACGGGATGTCTTTTTTTTTCATTTAGGGAAATCCAAGTAATTTAAATCACTATAATTTAGTGATGAGGGATTGAGGGGGTTCTGCCCATGCATTTTCTGTAGGGGAGTATGTGGTAGACCAGAGAAACTCAGTAACTATTGGTGGGATGAATGAATAAATCTTGATAGTATTCACTTTAAAGATGATGCCCTTGACTTGCTGATGGAGAATAGGTGTTGGAATAGTAAGGGGTGTGTGTGTGTGTGTGTGTGTGTGAGAGTGTGAGTGTGCGCACGCGCGTTTGTGTTCCAGATTTTCCTAACCTTTCATAGTGAGCTGAGGATATGGTTCCTGGGCTGATAAAATCAACAAGTGGCCTTGGTGTTAGGGATGCTGGTTTGTAAAATGACTGTCTGGGATGCCATCACTTCCTTTGCTGGGATAGGGGTAGGACAGTGTGTGGAAGATAGAATTGGTGTTTCAGGCTAGGCACAGTGACTCATGCCTGTAATCCCAGTACTTTGGAAGGCTGAGATGGGCAGATCATTTGAGGCCAAGAGTTTGAGACCAGCCTGGCCAACATGATGAAACTTCATCTTTACAAAAAGCATAAAAAGTAGCCAGGTATGCTGGCTATTTAGGAAGTTGAGGCACAAGAATTTCTTGAACCCGGGAGGCAGAGGTTACAGTGAGCCAAGATCACACCACTGCACCCCAGCCTGGGTGACACAGACTCTGTCTCAAAAAAAAAAAAAAAAAAAAAAAGAATTGGTTTTTGAAACTTTTGAAACTTGGGGTAGCACCCAAAAGATACCAGGACAGAGGAAGCTGTGTGCTGAAAGGAGAGAGCTGTGGTTGACTCACCTTCCTTTTTATTCCGTTTGTCCCCTTTTGTGTCACTGTTTTCTGTATTCTGCCATCACGTTTCCTGGTTGGGTCTTCAGAGTCCCGGTTGGACTTTTTAATGGAGGCCTCTGAGGTCTGTCTCACCTGTGCGTTTTTCAGTGGGCTTCATTAGGGTCCTGCGTTGCCCCATCGCTGAGCCAACTCTTGTTGAGCCAGCCGGGGGCCACTGCTGAAAGCAGAAGTCTCCCTGGCCTGATTTGGCAGCAGCTAGACACGGTCACATCGAGGTCTTGTGCGTGCTCTGTGATTTTCCTAGATGTCTCAGCCACCATTGAGGTCCAGGCAAGTTGTTTTCCACAAGTTGGATGAGAAGGTGCTTTGTAAGGTGCGGGCAAATGGGCTTGTTTTGCAGTGACATATGAACTTCGAGACTCAGACTGGATTGGCCCAACGTTTTTACTTGCCCAGACACTGTCCTCGGGGCAGGGAGGCTAGAGGCACTCAGTGGCTGTTGATACCTGGCGTTCCTTTGAAATCCTGGAATTTTTTCAGTTTTTCACCAGAGAAGCTCGTCTTTAGAGTCTTCTGCTCCAGGGGTCTGGTTTTGTCCTGGGAGGTGGCCTATATGCTGGCCACTTCACACTTGACTAAGCCTCAGATGCTGGGCAGTGTTGCCTGTGTTCCAGGTATTTGAGGAGTGAGCTGGTAACAGGACACCTGTCCTTCAGAGGGGTAGAATCAAAAAGTGCTGTCGTGGGCTGTGACAACAGGGAGAAATCTTTTTGGATTTCTGCTTCTCTGGACCTGTTGTTGGCAGCCTTCACACTAAGGCATTGTGGCCATAGCTGGGAAGCCCTTCTGGGAGCATGTGGCCATCCCAATGGGTCTGTGGGCCCCTTGCTGCATGTTGCACATGCATTTGCTGTGGTTTATCGTGTTCAGAGCACATTTTTTTTTTTTTTTTTTTTTTTGAGACAGAGTTTCACTCTTGTTACCCAGGCTGGAGTGCAATGGCGTGATCTTGGCTCACTGCAACCTCCGCCTCTTGGGTTCAGGCAATTCTCCTGCCTCAGCCTCCTGAGTAGCTGGGATTACAGACACGCGCCACCTTGCCCAGCTAATTTTTTTGTATTTTTAGTAGAGACAGGGTTTCACCATGTTGACCAGGATGGTCTCGATCTCTTGACCTCGTGATCCACCCGCCTCAGCCTCCCAAAGTGCTGGGATTACAGGCTTGAGCCACTGCACCTGGCCTCAGAGCACAACTCTAGAGTCCACACATCCATGCTGGTTCCAGGACCACAGGCAGATTGCTGGCTTCAGTTTCCCCATCTGAAACATGGGGGCATGAAGGCATCCTCCACAGGGCTGTTAACTTTCCAGTTAGGTAATATGATCGGTAAAGTGGTGGCCACGGTGCCCGCAGATGGGGTGCTCTGGTAATCCCCACCTTCACGTGTCATGGCTATCATCTCGGCCGTCAGCTCTACCTCACTTCGCCTCGTCTGCTCTCAGTTGGCTGCTCAGCTTCAGGTTCACAGTCCCTCGTGTGCTGTTCTCAAATACAGAACGCTCTGAAAATTGATCTTGTTTTATTTCCATATGGGTGGTCAGACCTGACCTGGATGGACGTGTGCAGCTCATGGCAGACCTGACCCCCAAAGGTGCTAATCATAGTTGGACTATGCGAGTACGTTGGGGGCATCCGGCCCTATTTGTAAGGATGGGTTCTTCCCCTCCCTTCCCCTCCCCTCCCCGTTTTGTTTTGTTTTTTTGAGATGGAGTCTTGCTCTGCCTCCTAGGCTGGAGTACAGTGGATGATCAGAGCTCACTGCAACCTCAAACTCCTGGGCTCAAGCAATCCTCCCACCTCAGCCTCCCAAGTAACTGGGTCTACAGGTGCTCACCACCATGCCCAGCTAATTAAAAAAATTTTTTTTTGGTTTCACTATGTTGGCCAGGCTGGTGTTGAACTCCTGACCTCAAATGATCCTCCCACCTCAGCCTCCCAATGTGCTGGGCTTATAGGCCTGAGCCACCGTGCCTGGCCCTCTCTGCTGCTTTGGGCAGTCCCTTTCCCCAGGTGGCTGGTGGCGGCCAGCTTGCCTGTGGGCGACCCTGCAGTCCAGGGCTTGCCCCCCCTGTGACCAGGCCTCTGGTTGGGCTGCCCCAGAGCAGAGGGCAGGCATGACTGAGGGTCCTGAGCAGCTAGGAGAGAACAGGGGGAGGTGAGGGTGGTAGAATCGGGGAGTGCCTCCCTTTCCTCTTGGGGTTCACAGCAGGTTGAGCAGGATGGAGGCCCAGAGCCCCAGTGCTTCCTGAGGGGCCACTCAGGCTGATGGGGGCCTCATAGCTTCTTGAACGCTGCAAGAAGGTGAATCGGAGGGAGGGATTTGCTTAGGTGTTTACAGCAAAGGGGGTGACATGCGAGGCTGTGGGCTTTCTACAAGGACCGAGACACTGGAGAAGAAAGTTATGATGGGAGGCTGTATTGGAGAAGAAAGGGAAGCTGTTTTTCTTCCTATGCAGTTGGAAGTTTCTTGGAAGCCCCTAGGGTGCTCAGGGGAGTTGTGTGTGTTGTGGGAGGGGGTGTCCCTGTGACAAGGACCTTCTTCTCCATTGGAGTGAATGAATAGTAACAGCTCTTTTGGACCCGTAAGCTCCTGAAAGGATGGGGTTTTGTTTGGGGATTCAAGTATGACAAACCACTGAAATGAAAAGGGTGGGACTCTGGAGCAAAGGGTGTTCAGTTAGCTGAAAGGGGCTTTAGGTGTTAGATGCCGGTTAGGTCAGGTGGTTTCCAGGGTGGCCATGTGTCTCCCTGACAGGGACTTTACCATTTCTCAGCCAACTCGGGCTCTCCAGAAAGATGCCACAGACAAAAGCTCTCCCATCCTGGTCCTTCCCACCGCAGGTCCCAAGTAGACAGGGGACGTCTGTGGACAAGTGTCCTCGGCAGCTAGCATAGGGCGCCCCCTCCCCCACCCCACCCCGTGCATCCTGGGTCTGCAGGAGACTCTGGGTCTGGGAACCAGAGGGCAGAGGCTGCTGCCCTGTTCCTAGCTTAGCTACTAGCCCAGCCGTCTGTCCACCTACTGTCTCTATTCTCTGAGTCCCAGGGAAGGGAGCATTTGGAGCCCATCTAGGGAAGGTCTGAGTCATCAGGGACCTAAGGTTCCTATCCCACCCTCATGGGGGCTCTGGTTTGTTGAGTGCATTCTGCATGCCGAGCTGGGGTGCAATGGTGGACAAGACACGTGTGGCGAGTGCCCTCTTGTGCCCCATCCCAAAGGGAAGGACAGCATAGGAACAGATGATTGCCATTGTGAACACCCTTACAATCGCTGGGAGGGGCCCTGAACCCCTGGGTGGGCAGGAGGAGCTTCCAGAAGAAAGCAGCCTGTAAACTGGCCAGGTGGGATGAGTGGGTGTCAGCCAAGTGGCCTACGGGGGGTGGGGTTGGCCTTCCGGGCTGGGGGAACAGAGACCGACTGTGTGGCCCTTGCAGTCTTTTCTGGGGAGCAGACGGAGATGGGAAAGGTGGGCAGGGTCCGAGGCTGTGCATGCGGGGCCGCGGAAGGAAGGTCTCGAGCGGGGTGCTGCGGCAGAAGCTTGCGCCCTCTGTAGTCCTCTGCTAGTGCTGCTGTAACGGGTGGCTTAAAACAATTCTGGAGGCCAAGAGTCTGAAGTCAAGGTGTGGGCTGGCGGGCCGGGCTGGCGCTGCGGGCTCTAGGGGAGGGTCCTTTCCCACGCCTCCAGCTCCTGGTGTGTGCCACCATCCTTGGCACTTCTTGGCTTGTAGACAGGGCTGTGGTCTGTGGAAGGCCTGTGTCTTCACGCACGTTTCCCCCATGCGTGTCCGTCTTTGTGTCTAAATGCCCCCCTTTCTTAAGGACACCAGTTATTCTGACTAGAGTTCACCTGAAAGACCTCGTTTAACCTGAGGGACGACCTCTGCAAAGCCCCATCTCCAAATCTCGTCACACTCTGAGGCATGGGGTTTAGGGCCCTTATCGTGTTTTTCTGGGGTACACAGTTTGCTCCCTAACACCCTTTACGAGGGTCTGGCCTCCCCATCTGACCAGCCCTGTCTTCCCTGCAGAACCGGGCAGTGGGTCGGCCCAAGGGGAAGCTGGGCCCGGCCTCCGCAGTGAAGTTGGCCGCCAACCGGACAACTGCAGGAGCTCGGCGACGCCGGACGCGATGCCGCAAGTGCGAGGCCTGCCTGCGGACCGAGTGCGGAGAGTGCCACTTCTGCAAGGACATGAAGAAGTTCGGGGGCCCCGGGCGCATGAAGCAGAGCTGCATCATGCGGCAGTGCATCGCGGTGAGTGCAGCCCCGCCCAGCCCTGCGCTGTGTCCCGGCCCCTGGGTGCCGGCCTGCGTGTCTGACCGCTGCTTGCTCTGGCCGCCGCTCTGCACAGAGAAACCCCGGGGCTTGGACGCCCTGAGAGCTGTACGGGAAGGCGCCGGCCACTTCAGAGGCTCAGGCGTCCTGCTCCTTCCCTCCCAGGGTGTCCAGGTACTTTGAAGTTGCCGCCATTAAAGATGACAGGCAGCCTGTCCTGTCTGCGACCCTGTGGCCAACATGACGGTCCAGTTGATGACGGTTCTGGGCCCACCCTTCCTTCCGGTCCTGCCTTCAGAGTCATAAGTCTGGGTGAAAGGTCAGCGCCACACCTCACGGGGCTGCCCCCAGCAAGGAGTGATTTATGATGCTGAGGAGCCGCACCCGGGAGAGCCTGGCCTGCCCTGCCCCTCCGCACCGCCTGGCCTCAGCTCCGGCAGTGGCCGCGTGCCGCTGGTCTCCCCCCAGACAGGGCAGCAGACGTGGAATGACTTCCGAAACGGGATGAGGTCGCAGAGTTTGTCCTTGAAGCCCCCTGTACACACACCCACATGCTCTGCCTTCCCCAGGGTGCTGCTAGGGGCGGGGTGGCAGTACTCCCTGTGGAGGAGGCATCTCCCAGTCCCCGTGGAAAAAGCAGGCTCAGCTGGAGGGACAGGATTCCTCGGTCCTGGTGCACTCATCTACAGGCCCAGCCTGGCATAGGGTGAGCCTTTCCTCTTTGGCTGCCAATGCCCCTCTAGGCCCAGATACCTCACCTCTCTCCTTCCACACATACTTCTTGTGTTTTGGTTTTTCAGATTGTGGTCAAAAAAGACATTAATCATTTTCAAGTATGCGGTACAGCAGTATTAGTATATGCACATTTTGGGGAAGTTGATCCCTAGAACTTTTTCATTTTGACAAATGGAAACTGTACCCATTGAAGCGCTGCCCCTGTTTCCCTTCCCTCAGTCCAGGCAGCCACCATTCCACTTTCAGTTTCTAAGAGCTAGACTTCTCTGGGGGCCTCATAGAAGTGGAATCATGCAGTAATTGGCTTTCTGTGAGTGGATTGCCTTGTTTATAGCCCTGAGCAGAATGTCCTCAGCGTTCATCCATTTTGAAGCATATGACAATTTCCTTTTTTTTTTAATGGCCAACTAATAGTCTACTGTGTGTTTATACCAAATTTTTTTTTCCGAGACAGAGTCTTGCTCTGTCACGCTGGAGTACAGCGGTGTGATCTTGGCTCACTACAACTTCCACCTCCCGTGTTCAAGTGATTCTCCTGCCTCAGCCTCCCAAGTAGCTGCGATTACAGGCGCCCACCACCACACCCAGCTAATTTTTGTGTTTTTAGTACAGACGGGGTTTCACCGTCTTGGCCAGGCTGGTCTTGAACTCCTGACCCCAAGTGATCCGGCCACCTCGGCCTCCCAAGAGTGCTGTGCTTACAGGCATGAGCCACCACGCCTGGCCCAGATTTTCTTTATCCATTCATCTGTTGTTACTCATTCAGGTTGCTTTCACCTCTTGCCTATTGTGAATAGTGCTGCAGTGAACGTACCTCTTTGAGATGGTGTTTTGAATTATTTTGGATATACAACTGACCCTTGAACAACACAAGAGTTGGGGTACCAGCTGACCCCTGTGCAGTTGAAAATCTGCAGGTAACTTTCAACTCCCCTAAAATTTAGCTGCTCTTAGCCTATTGTTGACCAGAAGCCTTACCAGTAACAAGAACAGTCCATTAACACATGTTTCATATGTGATATGAATTATAATACTGTATTCTTACAATAAAGTAAGCTAGAGAAAAGAAAATATTATAAAGATCATAAGGAAAACATATTTATCATTCGTTAAGTGGAAGTGGATCATTGTAAAGGTCTTCATGCTCATCATCTTCACGTTTCGAAGGCAGAGGAGGAGGGGTTAGTCTTGCTGTCTCGGGGTGGCAAAAGCAGAAGCGATGGAGGAGGTAGAAGGGGAGGCAGGAGATGCAGGCACACTCGGTATAAATTTTATTGAAAAAAGTCCGAATGTAAGTGAACTCACACAGTTCAATCCTGTGCTGTGGGCTTGCTGAGTCACATGCTAATTCTATTTTTTAACTTTTTGAGGAACCTCCGTATTGTTGGCCACAGCGGCTGTGCCGTTTTACATTCCCACCACGGGCGCACAGAGGTTCCTGTTTCTCTGTATCCCCACCAACATCTGTTATGTTAAGCACTTTTTGTTTGTTGCTTTTTTTTTTTTTTTTTTTTAATTTACTTTCTTTTGAGACAGAGTTTCACTCTTGTTGCTGAGGCTGGAGTGCAATGGCACCATCTCGGCTCACTGCAACCTCCACCTCCCTGGTTCAAGCGATTCCCCTGCCTCAGCCTCCCAGATAGGTAGGATTACAGGCACCGGCCACCACACTGGGCTAATTTTTGTATTTTTTAGTAGAGACAGCGTTTCACGATGTTGGCCAGGCTGGTCTTGAACTGCTGACCTCAGATAATCTGCCCACCTCGGCCTCCCAAAGTGTTGGGATTACAGGCGTGAGCCACCACATCTGGCCAGTTTGTTTGCTTTTAGTAGTCATCCTAATATGTGTGAGGTAGCATCTCACTGTGGTTTTCATTTGCATTTCCCTAATGCTCAGTGATGCTTCTCATGTGCTTATCGGTTGTTTGTCTATCTTCTTTGGAGAAATGTCTGTCTGAGTCCTTAGCCCATTTGAAAGTGGTTTTCTTTTTTCTTTTTTGAGATGGAGTCTCACTTTGTTGTCCAGGCTGGAGTGCAGTGGTGCAATCTTGGCTCACTGCAACCTCTTCCTCCCAGGTTTAAGCACTTCTGCTGCCTCAGCCTCCCAAGTAGTTGGGATTACAGGCGTGTACCACCACACCAGCTATTTTTTGTATTTCTGGCAGAGGCAGGGTTTCACTCTGGTCAGGCTAGTCTTGAACTGCTGACCTCAGGTGATCTACCCGCCTCAGCCTCCCAAAGTGCTGAGATTACAGGTGTGAGCCACCACACCCCACCTAAATTAGTTTTCTTTTAGGGGTTTTTGTTGTTGAGTTAGAGAACTTCTTCATATGTTTTGGATATTAACCCTTATCAGGTCTCTGGTTTGCAAGGATTTTCTCCCATCCTGTAGATGGCCGTTTCACTCTGTCAGTTGTTTCTTTGCTGCAGAAATTTAGTTTCACTGCTTGTGCTTTTAATTGGTCCCCAAACCCCAGGACATTTCCACAGATTTCAGGGAATTTGTGAGCCTTCCTGAAATTAAATGCATTTTTGTCTGTATGCATGCATAGATGTACATTTTTTTGGAGAGAGGTTCCATGTGACCTATTGGATCCTATCAAACTTAAAAGAGCTTGTCTATGGCAATTGTTGGGTTTTTAAATGGTGTCACCTAAAACTCAGTGTGCACCAGCAATAAACCCATGGCTGTCTTTTCCTCTTTGGCATGACACTTTGTCCCACCCCCAGTGTGCTGGGCCCAGTTATAGGAAACCTGTCTCAGGTGCCACCTTATCTTTGCAGCTCTGGTGCCTGGCGCAGGGCATGCTGGTTGAAGGAAACCCCATTTTTCTATGTCTCCTACTCTCTTCAGCCTGACATGGTGTCTGGGACTAATAGCAGATGCAGGCTTTGCCTGACCCTTCGGGTCCTTCTTACTCTTCTCCCAGCCCTTCTGCTCTTCGAGGGCACTTCCCACGCATTACCCACCTGTGATATATGCAGGTTCACCGTGTTCCTCTTCTGGCACCTCCCTTTGCTCCGCCTCTGGGACTGCCTCTGTAGCTTCCTCCCCTCTTTACCATGTCCCTGCTGGTGTCATACTCGGTGTTGTGCCTGGTGTCTTGCCCAGTGTTGTGCAGTCTGCCCCTCCCGCCCCACAAGGCCTCCAACAGTCCCGCCACTCTCTTCAAGAGCTTGCCTTTGGTGATAACTCCTATCCTGCCACCTGGCTCAGAGCCAGCTCTGCCATCTGCCCCACCCCACCACAGACCCTCTTGCCGTGTGGGCTGTGCCTCACCCTGTGCCGCCCACTGCAGTCTGGTCCCCAGCCATCCACTTTGGCCTGGCCTGCTCTGCGCAGGTTATGTTGTTGTTCACCTTGAGGCCCCACTGCCTTCCTCACTTGGCTTCTCTCCACTCTGTCCGCTGAGCCCTCCAGAAATCAGCCTCTGCTGCTTCCGATAACTCTTGAACATGACTTTTCCATGCTTTTCTTTGGATTTCTGTCTTCCCAAATAGCTCACGGGGAGCAGCCATCTCCCTCACTTCCGCACCCCCAGGACCTTGCTTCAGGCTGTGGCAGTGTGCCTTTGGTATTTGTTGAAGGAACAATGACTGCCTTGCCTTCTTTGTCCTATTTATTAGAATTCAAACATTTGTGCCATTTCATCAAGTCTTCACTTACCAGTGGCGTGTATATCTCAGCATGGTTGAAGCTTCTCTGAGCAGCCTGGGCAACAAAGCAAAAGTCCGTCTCAAAATAGGAAAAAAAGAAAGAACAGAAAAGAAAAAGAAATTTTAAACTGAGTTTGGTATGAAAGAACTTTAGCTAAAAGAAAAAAAATAAATTAAAACTTACATATATATGTATTTAGACAGAGTCTGGCTCTGTTGCCCAGGCCGGAGTGCAATGGTGTGCTCATGGCTCACTGCAGCCTCTACCTCCTGGGCTCAAGTGATCCTCTCACCTCAGCCTCCCAAGTAGCTAGGACTACAGGCATTCACCACTATGCCCAGCTAATTTTTGTAATTTGTAAGGACAGGGTTTTGCCACATTGTCCAGGCTAGTCTCAAACTTCTAGGCTTAGGCAGTCTGCCTACCTTGGCCTCCTAAAGTGCTGGGATTACAGGTATGTACTACAACACTTGGCCAAGAAATGTTTTTTAGATTTTAAATTTTTCTTAAAATAACAAGAAAGCCAATGACATCTTAATAGAAATAACATATTTTGGCCGGTCGCAGTGGCTCACACCTGCAATCCCAGCACTTTGGGAGGCCAAGGTGGGAAGATCACTTGAGGTCAGGAGTTTAAGACCAGCCTGGCCAACAGAGTGAAACCCCATCTCTACTAAAAATACAAAAATCAGCCAGCGGACTTGTAGTCCCAGCTACTCAGGAGGCCGAGGCGGGAGAATTGCTTGAACGTGGGAGGTTGGATGGAGGTTGCAGTGAGCTGAGATCATGCCACTGCAGTCCAGTCTGGGCAACAGAGCAGGACACCATCTCAAAAATAAATAAAAAAGAAAAAATAAATAACGTATTTTTATGAGAAATAATTAAATTTTCCTAAACAAAAATAATTAATAGGAAGAATGGCATTGTTTTATGTCTTTGTGAATCTTTTATGTCTGGTTCATTAGAAAAGACCTGGTATTGCCAGGTGCAGTGGCTCATGCCTGTAATCCCAGCACTTTGGGAGGCTGAGGCAGGTGGATCACTTGAAGTCAGGAGTTCGAGACCAGCCTGACCAACATGGTGAAACCTCATCTCTACTAAAAATACCAAAATTAGCCATGCATGTTCGCGCATGCCTGTAATCCCAGCTACTTGGGTGGCTGAGGCAGGAGAATTGCTTGAACCTAGGAGGCAGAGGTTGCAGTGAGCCGAGAGGCAGCAGAGCAAGACTCCATCTCAAAAAAAAAAAAAAAAACCTGAAATTTTAATATCTGCTTCTGTGTTTTGTCTATTGTGATATGTTGTTCTGGAGGGAGTATGAGGAAAATTCGGCCTCACACAGATACACTAGTTGGAAAAGGGAGGAGTACTTTAATAGCTTTTTTGGTAGTTGTGGGTATTCTGATACTCAACTAGAACTCAACAGGGGTTTTTTTTAAAGGTTAGTTGCAATGTGGAATCTGAAACTGTATCATTGAGCTCTTCATACTGTTACATTGAAAGTCATCAGCCTGCCTTGCCCTTTGAGTAGCTCATTTGCTCCGGTGTGATGTTGTAACACCATGCATTGGTCATCTGGAAAATATTGGCTCCCTGAGTTAGGCAGATATTCCAAATATTGGCACATGACATAATATTATTTTAAAAACCACATATGTTAATATGATCACTGATCTTATCAGAAAAGTCTTTCAGTATTGGGAAGCTGTGCAGATTATGGTGACTCATGTAAGTTTTCCAAAAGTTTAATTTTCATTCAGAAACTTGAATTTTTGTCATTTGCAGTGAATGCTGTTTATTTTTCTAGAAATGACAAGGTCACTACTTTGATGTTCACAAAAATGCACCAATACCCAGGGGGTTTCTGTCAGTCATTCCTTTAAGTAAAAAAATAATCTATGAAGGAAGTGGCCATTTCGGCTCACAGCTCAGTCTCGAGTGCCTTTCCTTTCATACACGTCACCTGTGTGCAGAGGCACTTTACACATACTTCTTATTGTCACAAAGCATGTGAAAAGGATATGTACTCAAGGGGAAGGTTTTCATCAAGTAATTTTTCATCAGAAATATTCTTAGATGAAACTGGTGATCTTTTTAACAAGCCTGTGGCCGTGAGTCCCTCCGTGGCTGCTGGTGCAGCTAGAGGCCTTGCCTTGACTGGTGCTGAGGGGCCAGCAGGTTCATCCAACAGTACAAATATCAACACTGTGCAAAAGGCAAATCACATCTGTTATTCCAGAGATAGTTCTGACCTCGTAGCCTCTCTGTAAAGGTCTTGGGAGCCCCGCAGACCATGGTCTGTGCCTTCAAAACCTACTGTTGAGGTGTAGCCTCATCTCATCTGCATGGATCTGGGCTGGGTTCACACCCCAGCTCCTCTGGGGCTTTTCTGAATGTGAGGCCTTCCCTGACCTCGTATTTAAAATCAGCCCCCCTTCTACCCTTCACCCCAGCCCTCTAATTTTCCCCCATGTCTCTGTGTCAAACATGCTCTATTGATTTTGTCTGCCTCCCTCCACTAAAATGTAAGGTCTGGACGGCAGAGATTTTGAGCTGTCTTGTTCCTTGCTGTATCCCCAGCACTTGATAGTATCTGGCATGTGGAGGTAGTAGCCTGATAAGTATTTGGATGATTGAGTGAGCGAATGTGCCTAGGCCACTTTCCTGGTGTCTCCCGGAGGCCTGAGGGGAGCAGCTCATTGCCCTTGACCTGCCCGCCCCCCAGGGGTCTGTGCTCCCTGCCCCTGCTGACTTGTCTTCTTCTCTCTGGCTCCTTAGCCAGTGCTGCCCCACACTGCCGTGTGCCTCGTGTGTGGCGAGGCGGGGAAGGAAGACACGGTGGAAGAAGAGGAAGGCAAGTTTAACCTCATGCTCATGGAGTGCTCCATCTGCAATGAAATCATCCACCCCGGATGCCTTAAGGTGAGCGGCCCCGTGGGGATGGGTGGTGCTGATGCTGTGGGGCAGGTGGGGTTCCTGGAGATGCTGGTGAGGTGGTGGGATGCAGATAGTGAGGTGAATTCCTGGTAGACCCTGCGTCTGGGTGATCCTGTGTGTCAAGGGATAAGCCCAGGGCCTATCTCTGGAGCACCCGAGAGACCCAGTTTCATCAAATGAATAAACACAACCTCACTTCCCAGGAGGTCAGAACCAGAGAAGGTTCCCACAGTCTCAGCGGACAGCAAACACAGGCTGCTTGTTTGCAGCTAGGCCAGAGGGAGAGCCTCCAGGTGGCTCCAGGGTTCTGGGAGAACAAGGTTCCACACCTGACTCCTTCCTTCCCCCAGCACCCAGCAGAGTGCTCTGCAAAGTCCTTTCTGCGTGCCAGGTCCTGAGCTGATGGCTTTACCTGGGTCATACCCCCCCAGTGAGATGGGCACACTAACGTTTATGGCCAAGGGCACCGGCCCACAGAGTTGGAGTGACTTGCTCTAGGTCCCAGAGAGGCAGAAGGGCTCAGCCTCTGAACCCTGGCTTGGATCCACAGTCGCCTGTCTCTGCCAGCCTATGTGGCTTGTGTTTTCTTTCGGCTGGAAACAGGATAGACATGACATTGGGAAGGGGGTGCTGTTGTTTCTGGAATATGTGGCATCACAGAGCCTCATGCCCATGGGCCCCTTCCCCGCCTTGCCGTCTTCTGAGTCCTGGTGTTCTCTACAGATTAAGGAGTCAGAGGGTGTGGTCAACGATGAGCTTCCAAACTGCTGGGAGTGCCCGAAGTGTAACCATGCCGGCAAGACCGGGAAAGTGAGTGCCGGGCTCCAAGTCCCAGGGTCAGCCTGGAGAGGGGCGGGCCTGGGCCTGGCAGGGACCAGCCTGTCCCAGGAGCGTCAGGCAGGTGGGGTGCCGTGGACCTGGGGAGGAGGAAGGGCAAGTCCAAAGGTATACAGTTGGTCTCTTCCTTCTCTCTTTTTGGCCTACAAGCAAAAGCGTGGCCCTGGCTTTAAGTACGCCTCCAACCTGCCCGGCTCCCTGCTCAAGGAGCAGAAGATGAACCGGGACAACAAGGAAGGGCAGGAGCCTGCCAAGCGGAGGAGTGAGTGTGAGGAGGCACCCCGGCGCAGGTCGGACGAGCACCCCAAGAAGGCGCCCCCAGACGGCGTCCTGCGAAGGAAGTCTGATGACCTGCACCTGAGGAAGAAGCGAAAATACGAGAAGCCCCAGGAGCTGAGTGGACGCAAGCGGGTAAGGACCAGGAGGGGCTGGGAGGCGAAGTGGGTGGTCTGGCTGGTCCTGGGTGCTGGGTTGGAGGAACGGGGCAGGGGGTGGGCAGCAGGTAGAGCTTGGGATAATCCCAGCCTCTTGCTGCCCTGAGCAGGTCACCTAAGTCCTGAGAGCCCTGCCCCAAAGAAAGGAGGGGAAACCCAGCGAGTCACTCCTCTTCCCACCTCCCTTTAGGCCTCATCGCTTCAAACGTCCCCCGGTTCCTCCTCTCACCTCTCGCCGAGGCCCCCTCTAGGCAGCAGCCTCAGCCCCTGGTGGAGATCCAGTCTCACTTACTTCCAGCAGCAGGTGCTCCCACGACGCACGCCCTCCTGAGGCCCTGGGGACTGGCGAGTCCCGAGCTGTCCCCCACCCCACCCCGCTGGTCCTCCACCCCACTGCTGCCTCTCCCAATGCTTCCCAGGCCTCGGCCCCAGATCTCTGGCTCGTGGTTCTGGCTGGGGCCCTGGGAAGCTACCTGTGACAAGAGCCTCTGTTGGCTGGGATGGAAGCTGTGAGTCCAGGGAAACTTGGAGGAGCCTGGTGGTCCTGCTCTGCCCACCGCCGCGCTGTCAGTAGCCACAAGGTGGCGCCAGGAGTCTCTCCCAGCGCTAGCCTTTCTGGCTGGGCTAGGCATGCCCACGGGCCTGTGCTCCAGAACTGACTCCCAGAGCCAAGGCTGATTTGAATGAGCGGCTGCACATCTCTGGGTCTGTGGGGTGGGAGGTCAGTTGGGTGGTAACAATTCAACCATACTCCTACTTCCAGCCTTTTCCTTGAAAGCCACAGGCAGGGCCCACCCGTCTGTTGGCCAGACATGAAGGAGATGGCATTTGTGGGGAAGGCGTCCCTCTAGCCCCTCCTCTAGAGACTGTGGACTCGTGGTGGGGTGGGGTGGGGTGGGGTGTCAGGGGATCAAATCCCACGAGCCTGGGGAGCAAGCTTTTCGTCATTTCTTTCCCGTGACAGCTTAAACCTGGCAAAGAAGATAAGCTTTTCAGGAAAAAGGTACTGTCTTCCCCTCCCTCCTGTACCCGAGCCGTCAGAGCTGCACAGCAGTTCCCTGGGCCACAGTCCCATGACAGGGGCGGGAACCCTTGGGTGGGAGCAGCCCTGAGCCCCGGAGGCTAACCGTCCTCCCTCTCTGCTCTTGCCCTTAGCGACGATCCTGGAAGAACGCAGAGGACCGCATGGCACTGGCCAACAAGCCCCTCCGGCGCTTCAAGCAAGAACCCGAGGACGATCTGCCCGAGGCACCCCCCAAGACCAGGGAGAGCGACCACTCCCGCTCCAGCTCGCCCACTGCGGGACCCAGCACCGAGGGGGCTGAGGGCCCAGAGGAGAAGAAGAAGGTGAAGATACGCCGGAAGCGGCGGCTCCCCAACAAGGAGCTGAGCAGGGAGCTGAGCAAGGAGCTCAACCACGAGATCCAGAGAACGGAGAGCAGCTTGGCCAACGAGAACCAGCAGCCCATCAAGTCGGAGCCCGAGAGCGAGGGCGAGGAGCCCAGGCGGCCCCCAGGTGTCTGCGAGCGCCCCCACCGCTTCAGCAAGGGGCTCAACGGCACCCCCCGGGAGCTGCGGCACCAGCTGGGGCCCAGCCTGCGCAGCCCGCCCCGCGTCATCTCCCGGCCCCCGCCCTCTGTGTCCCCGCCCAAGTGTATACAGATGGAGCGCCATGTGATCCGGCCACCCCCCATCAGCCCCCCGCCTGACTCACTGCCCCTGGATGACGGGGCAGCCCACGTCATGCACAGGGAGGTGTGGATGGCCGTCTTCAGCTACCTCAGCCACCAAGACCTGTGTGTCTGCATGCGGGTCTGCAGGACCTGGAACCGCTGGTGAGCAGCGGCCCATGTCGGGCCCTAGGTTAAGGCTCAGGTGGCACCAGAGACAGCCTGTGTGTGTGGAGTCACTGGCGTTGCTCTTTCCGTCCAAGCCCCAGTACGGCTTCACTGTGCTCCGCAAAGTGTTTCAGCTGGCTACAGCAGCCCCTCTGGTCTTGTCACAGGAGGTGACCCTGTTTGCTCCCTGATTTAGCTTCCTGGAGGGTGAAGCGAGGACCACTTGGAGTCCTTGGCTTCCGAGAATTAGTCCAGGTTTCCAGCAAGGCTGCCAGTTGCAACTTGAGTCCCAGCTGATATTTACCAGCTTTCTGGCCGTAGCTCTGCCTTACCCTCTCGTGTGAACTGGTGTACGCCTGCCTCACGGGGTTGTTTGGAGGAACAGCTGGTAGAGGGCATTGTAAAGCCTGTGGTAAATACTTGATGGAGGCTGGGCACAGTAGCCCAGGCCTGTAACCCAACATGTTGGGAGGCCAAGGCGGGCAGATCACTTGAAGTCAGGAGTTCAAGACCAGCCTGGCCAACATGGTAAAACCTGTTTCTACTAAAAATACAAAAATTAGCTGGGCATGGTGGTGCAGACATGTAATCTCAGCCACATGGGAGGTTTGAACCTCTGAGAATTGCTTGAACCTGGGAGACGGAGGTTGTGGTGAGCAGAGATTGCACCACTACACTCCAGCCTGGGTGACAAAGCGAGACTGTCTCAGTAAGTAAGTAAATATTGTGGAGCGCAAGGGCCATGGCTGTCAGAGCAGAGGGGAGGTGCTGTGTGGGGGCAGGACGGGTACTACACAGAGAAGGGTCCAGAAAGCTGAGTTAAGGAGCTGCCTCTAGAGGTTGGTAGGTGGGGAGAGTTACAGCTGTGCACGGGCTTCCCAGAGGAGCCCCAACTCTGATGACGTATCCCCACCGGGCTGGTCCCTAGGTGCTGTGATAAGCGGTTGTGGACCCGCATTGACCTGAACCACTGCAAGTCTATCACACCCCTGATGCTGAGCGGCATCATCCGGCGACAGCCCGTCTCCCTCGACCTCAGCTGGACCAATATCTCCAAGAAGCAGCTGAGCTGGCTCATCAACCGGCTGCCTGGTGAGCCCTGGGCCAAGGGCCCGGAGTATGTCTGCTGCAGTGCGTTCTGGAGACGCATCCCCTGACCTGTGCTCCTTTCTGTGTTCCTTCCAGGGCTCCGGGACTTGGTGCTGTCGGGCTGCTCGTGGATCGCAGTCTCTGCCCTTTGCAGCTCCAGTTGTCCGCTGCTCCGAACCCTGGATGTTCAGTGGGTAGAGGGACTAAAGGATGCCCAGATGCGGGATCTCCTGTCCCCGCCCACAGATAACAGGCCAGGTGAGTTGCCAGGCTGGCTGGGGGTTTCTGTTTTTAGCCCCAGACCCCAGCATGTCCTCCATTGTTCACCAGCCCCGGCCCTTCCCCAGAGGACAGAGGGATGAGTCTCTGCTGCTGTGTTCTCAGTTTGCTTCAGGCACGGAGGGAATCCGGGAGGAGGCAGCCTCTCCTGTGCACATGCGATACTCCTCCTGGGGGCTCTGCGCGTCTAACTGCTTTTCTGTTGACTTGCCCCTCGTTGGTTTCCAGTCTCCACCACCGTCAGGATCCGTGTGGTTGCGTGAGGGCTTCCAGGATGGCGCCTCCCCGCTGGGCTGGGCTGCCTAGGTCCATGCTTCTTGCCAAGCCACGGGGATCAGAGATGCGGTGCCGCCTCTGCACTGGTTGGCTTGGCGACTCCCGGGTAGAGTGTGGGCCTAGTGTTTCTAGGTCTTTTAGTTTTTCCAGAGAATCTGGAAGTCTAAGGTTTGATGTGGAGTCTGATTTTTAACTGTTGGAATTCTGATTTTGGGAAGAAGCAGTTGATAACTAAATGAAATCTGAGTGTTCTGTCTAGCTGGTGGCCCTTTTAGAGTGTCATGTCCATGTGACCAAGCCTCCTAAGTCAGATTGACAGGTTGCCCCCTCCTTCCTGCCCACCAGGTCAGATGGACAATCGGAGCAAGCTCCGGAACATTGTGGAGCTGCGCCTGGCAGGCCTGGACATCACGGACGCCTCCCTGCGGCTCATCATCCGCCACATGCCCCTGCTCTCCAAGCTCCACCTTAGTTACTGTAACCATGTCACCGACCAGTCCATCAACCTGCTCACCGCTGTTGGCACCACCACCCGAGACTCCTTAACCGAGATCAACCTGTCTGGTGAGTCAGGGGCCCCCAGCAGGTCTGCCCAACACTCCATGGGAGAGCCAGGAGGTTCACATTTGTGCAAAATGATTCGTGTGTCCACAAGTATGTGGTCGCAGTTTAGGTGCTGGAATGTGTCAGTAAACGCGGCAGCCCAGTCCAGAGGGGAAACACGTTAAACAAAGAGTTACTGTTAGAGTTGTAATAATTGCTACCCCAGAATAGTGCGGGGTAGCAGCCGGGAGCACACAGCAGTTGTTCCTGACCCAAAATACGGACAAGGGACAGCTTCCCAAGGGGGTGCAGAGGAGCCAGAAACTGACAACCAGGGTGTGGGGACAGCAGGGGCCGGGAGGCACAGGCCCTGGTGGGCAGGAGGGAACTTAGTCTGTCTTTGCCTTGCCATTGCCGCTCACATGCACCCCTTATGACCCTGCTATCAAGGGGCCTGTTGTTGGAGAGAAAAAGAAAACCCCACAGTTAGTTCCATTATTGTTCTGTGTCTGTGGCTCTTGTGGCAAAATCTTTACTTGCTCCTCTTGCTGGTGGGACGGGAGTTGGTTCTGAAGGACTTGGGGCTCCACTGTGCAGTGAGGTGCACGGAGCGATGCTGCCTGCTCTTAGCCCAACTAACCCGATTTTGGTCTGGTAGCTTAGGATGGTCTGGATTGAGGGGTGAGACCAAAAAAAGAAAGAGAAAAAGAAACTTAACGGTTTTTTTTTTAACCTTTGGAAATTACCAAGTACTAAGGACACCCCTATTTCATCCTCCAATTACATTTTGACACAGCACAGTGATGACGTGCACGTTGTTTTCTTTTCTGCCTCACACATTCATGCCTGATAACCTTTCTGTCCACCATGCCTCACAGCAGGGTCATGGGAGCTTTAGATGGGATGAGATCATTCAGGACCTAGGAAGCCATTCCTTCTCCTCATGAAGTTTCAGTGGCAGGGACTGTCCTGCCTCATGGAGGCAAGGAACCAGAGTGAAGTAAGGCCTCTCCAGCTCCAGGCCCAAGTTATGGGCTTGAATTGGTGATGGGCTGCCCTTTGAAGAGGGCCCGGGAGTCCTCTTACCCTAAGTGCTGATGTTTTATTAAATCTTTTCATTATATCCTGGTTTAGTTATTATGCATGCATAGGATATCTCAGTATAAATCCCCTCCTGCGGTGTGGTCCATGCTGTGTATGTGTGTGTGCAAGTCATCTTCTGCATTTTGTTTTTCCAGCATGATACACTGAGGTCATCTTTTCATCTCAGTGCATCAGCTCTCTGTATTCTTTGCTTTTTGTTTTTGTTTTTGTTTTTGAGACGGAGTCTTGTTCTACTGCCCAGGCTGGAGTGTAGTGGGGTGTGATCTTCGCTCACTGCAACCTCCACCTCCCAGGTTAAAGCAATTCTCCTGCCTCAGCCCCGCAAGTAGCTGGGATTACAGGCATCTGCCACCATGCCTGGCTAATATTTTATTTTTAGTAGAGATGGGGTTTCACCATGTTGGCCAGGCTGGCCTTGAACTCCTCACCTCAGGTGATCCACCTGCCTTGGCCTCCCAAAGTGCTGGGATTATAGGCGTGAGCCACTGCACCTGGCCTGCATTCTTGTTAAGAGCTGTGAAATAACTAAGATGTATCTCTATAACCTAGACTCTGCTAGATTTTCTTTAAAAAAAAAAAAAAAAAATCCCCTCATTGGTGTAACTAGTTGAATTACTGGTAAAATAAGCTTGTCCTGATGCAAGCACCAGAGACAGAAAGAAGTCTGTGCCACAAAATAGATGATGACATGCTTCAAGATCCTTAAACTTGGTTGGAGGATCTGGTCTCGTGATGAGTGAAGTCGCAATTCTAGCTGTTGTTCTGGCTGAATTCCATCTCAGAAATATTTATTGGGGGCTCAGGCAGCCCCTTGCCTTCCCCTTCTCCACCTCATCCTCACTACCTGAGACAATGCCTTAAGTGAGTTCTTTCTACCAGTGTTTACCTCCACATTCAAAATAGCAAGCCTAGTGCTCGTTTGGGCAGCCCATATACTAACATTGGAACAATACAGAGATTAGCATGGCCCCTGAGCAAGGATGACTTACAACTTCGTGAAGTGTTCCATATTTTTAATTCAAAACAAAATTTAAAAGATAGCAAGCCTGCACTGCAATTTCTTGATTTGTTTTTCCATATGGACATGATATATTTATTAGCTTGCTATTAATATAACATAAAGATTTATTACATTGTATCCCTCCCCCCCCCTTTTTCTCCCTCCCATCTTTTCCACTTTTCCATTGTCACTATTCTTTCACTTATTATGACCATGTTAAGTTGTTGGTCACTGTTTAGCCAAATAGTGTATTATGAGTACATTTTCTTTCTTGCTCAATATTTTTGTTGTATAAGTGAATTGCCTCATTTTGTTTGCTTAGTTTCTATGCAAATGGTATGCCACAAGTGAATGTTCTCTCCCCACCCCCATCAGTCTCTTGACCAGTTTTTGTAAAGAGACCTCCCTCCTGACTTCTTTTCCTCCCCTTCCCCCTTCTCCTCTGGGACTGGCTGCCCCGACCTGCTGCACTGCTGCCATCCTGGACTCCTTTGGGCTCTGTCTTTTCCTAGGTACCCTCCTTCCTTGATCTCACGTCTTTTCTCTTGGTTTACCCTCACATTCGGTGAGAGACATTTTCTAGACCGTGTGTGTCTGAATTTGTTTTTATTAAACCCTCCCTTTTAGTTGCTAGTTCTGCTGGGTATAGAACCCTAGTCTGGGGGCCCTTCTGCTGCAGAAAGTGCGGGAGGTTTTGCTCCACCATATTCTGCCTTCCAGAGGCAAGGTCCAAAACCATTTGATTCTTCATCTGTCAGTGAATCTATTTTCTTTCCTTGGAAGTTAATAGAAAATTGTCTCTAGTTGTCTGTAATTTTTGATGACAAACTGGTTTGAGTCCATTTCACCCACCGTAGAAGCCCTTCATTCTGGACATCTGTGTTCTTCAGTTGTAGAAAAAACTTACTGAATTCTTTCTTAACTTCCCCCCTTCTGTTTTCTCCTTCTGGACTAGTCCTCTGATTCTTCTCTTCTCTCCTAGTTTCCATGTCGGTATCTTTTTGCTATATTTTCGGGGAGTTTTCCCTTATTACTTCATCATACAGCTTAGGCACTGAGTTTTTCCATTTAAGCTGTTGTGCAGTTGAACCATAGGAAGCTGCTGTTTTTATAGGTCAAAAAAAGTCAAATGTTGGCAGTTTCACGTGGTTCAACTTACATTTTTAATTTTCAAACTGTATTCTCTGAACTTTTTGTGGAATGACCTGTTTCTTGGAGCCAGATATTTTCCTGAGGATGTTAATGATGGTTTTATTGTCTTCTCTGCACTGACTGTTCCCTTCACATGCTGTCAGTGGCCTTGGGAAGAGGCTCTCCTCAGCTTGAGTGCTGATACTTGCTTGTCCCCTCCACTCAAGGGTGATCAGAAACTCTGGGCATGCGGTTGGAGCTGGTCTGCTATGGACGACACTTACAGGATGGTCACTGTGGGTCCTTTCTTTGGAGAAACCTGGCCATTGGATCTTTCCATCTTCCTCTTAAGCTGGTCAGGATTGCCGGACTCTCCTTGATCTCATAAGGGGATAGGCTGGCCCACCATTGGGATGGCCAAGTATGGGGCTTGGTAGGGGAAGGAGCTTCTCAACAGCAGGTAAATTTCCTGTAGCCCCCACTTTTGAATGGGCACGCCTACTTTCTGTGCCTGCTGGAGCCCAGCCCATCAGAGACTAAAACCCCAGTCTTCTTCTGGGAAAGGAATCTGGACATCTTACCGCTCCCTGAACAGATTCTCAGCCAGTCCTCCTCACTAACACCATCTTGCAATGTACCTGTCACTTCCAGTACCTTAATTTCTAAGAAATCACCACTAAATACCTTGGAGACGTTCTGTAGAATAATTATTCTTTTATGCTTTCCTCTCAGCCACTTTAGGGTTAAGCTTTCTCAAGTCTCCCAAATTATTACCTCTTGTCCAGCTTCCAAAATTACAAAAATAATTATGTTTTAGTAAGATAATACATGACATAAAATGGACCACCTTCGCCATTTTTAGGCATACAATTCAGTGGCATTAAGTACAGTCAGTGTTTTGCAACTGTCACCAACATTCATTCCCCAGACTTTTTTTCTGTTTCAGAGACAGGGTCTCACTGTGTTGCCCAAGCTGGTCTCAAACCCCTGGACTCAAGCAGTCCTCCTGCCTAAGCCTCCCAACATGTTGGAATTACAGGCATGAGCCACTGCACCTGGCCTATATTTTTCCCCTTTTGTTGGCTGTGGTTTTGGTGTCATATCAATCATTGCAAAGTCTAATGTCATGAAGAATTTCCCCTGTGGGTTCTTTTTGAAATGAAGTCTTGCTCTGTCACTGAGGCTTCAGGGCAATGGCATGATCTTGGCTCACTGTAGCTTCCGCCTCTGGGGTTCATGTGATTCCCGTGTCTCAGCCGCTAGTAGAGAGAGGGTTTCACTGTGTTGGTCACGCTGGTCTCGAACTCCTGACCTCAGGTGATCCCCCCTGCCTTGGCCTCCCAAAGTGCTGGGATTATAGGCATGAGCTGCCGCACCCTGCCTTAATTTTTATATTGTTAGTAGAGATGGGGTTTCACCATGTTGACCGGGCTGGTCTCAAACTCCTGACCTCAAGTGATCCACCCACCTCAGCCTCCCAAAGTGCTGAGATTACAGGTGTGTGCCACTGCGCCCAGCCTACGTTTGCTTGTAAAGAGCTTCATAGCTTTACCTCTTATGTTTAGGTCTTGAATCATCTTGACTTAATTTTTTTATATGGTTGGTAGGTGTTCAGCTTATTTATTTATTTTATTTTGAGATGGAGTTTTGCTCTTGTTGCCCATGTTGGAGTGCAATGGTGCAGTCTCAGCTCACCGCAAGCTCTGCCTCCTGGGTTCAAGCACTTCTCCTACCTCAGCCTCCTGAGTAGCTGGGATTACAGGCATGAGCCACCAGGACTGGCTAATTTTGTATTTTTAGTAGAAATGGGGTTTCACCATGTTGATCAGGCTGGTCTTGAACTCCCAACCTCAGGTGATCCATCCATTCATCCACCTCAGCCTCCCAAAGTGTTGGAATTAGAGGCATGAGCCACTGCACCCAGCAGTTTTTTTTTTGTTTGTTTTTTGCTTTTTTCTTTTTGAAACAGAGTCTCATTCTGTCTCCTAGGCTGGAGTGCAGTGGTGTGATCTCGGCTCACTGCAACCTCTGCCTCCCATGTTCAAGTGATTCTTCTGCCTCAGCCTCCCATGTAGCTGGGACTATAGGCACATGCCACCACACCTGGGTAATTTTTGTATTTTTAGGAGAAACAGGGTTTCACCATATTGGCCAGGCTGGTCTAGAACTTCTGACCTTGTGATCTGCCCATCTCAGCCTCCCAAAGTTCTGGGATTACAGGCATGAACCACCACACCTGGCCAGGTCTAGATTTTATTCTTTTGCATGTTGAAAACCAATTTCCCCAGCAACAGTTATTGAAAAGATACCTATTACTTCATTGAATGCTGTTGGCACCCTTGTCAAATATCACTTGACCATATATTTGAGGATTTGTTTCTGGGCTCTGATTCTTGTTTTTTGAAACAGACTCTCGCTCTTGTCACCCCAGCTAGAGTGCAGTGGCACGATCTTGACCCACTGCAACCTCTGCCTCCCAGGTTCACACGATTCTCCCACCTCAGCCTCCTGAGTAGCTCAGAGTACAGGTGCACACCACCACACCATGTTGGCCAGGAGGCTGGTTTTGAACTCCTGACCTCAGCTGATCCGCCCACCTCGGCCTCCCAAAGTGCTGGGATTACAGATGTGAGCCACCACACTCGGCCGAGCTCTTGATTCTATTGCATTGGTCTATATGTCTATCTGCATGCTTGTACCATGCTTTATTTATGAGTGAATGAATGACGGGCTTGCTTACTCTGTCCTCCAGGCTGGAGTGCAGTGGTGTGATCATGGCTCACTGCAGGCTCCAGCTCCCAAGCTCAAGTGATCCTCCCATCTCAGCCTCCCAAGTAGTTGGGACTAAAGGTGCAGACCACCATGTTTGGCTAATACTGGTGTTTTGTGTGTGTGTGTGTGTTTGTTTTGTTTTGTTTTTTGAGATAGTCTCACTCTGTCACCCAGGCTGGAGTGCGATCTCAGCTCACCACAACCTCTGCCTCCCAGGTTCAAGCAATTCTCTTGCCTCATCCTCCTGAGTAGGTGTGATTACAGGAGTCTGCCACCCTGCCTGGCTAATTTTTGTATGTTTAGTAGAGATGAGGTTTCACCATGTTGGCCAGACTGGTCTCCAGCTCCTGACCTCAGGTGATCCACCTGCCTTGGCCTCCCGTAGTGCTGGGATTACAGGTGTTAACCACCGTGCCTGGCCTGTGTTGGTGTTTTTTATAGAGATGGGGTTTCACTACGTTGCTCAGGCTGGTCTTGAATGCCTAGGCTCTAGTGATATACCCACCTCAGCCTCCCAAAGTGCTGGTCTTAGAGGCATGAGCCATTGTGCCTGGCCTACGTATTTTATTTGGATACGGGGTCTCACTGTGTTGCTCAGGCTGGAATCATACTCTTGGGCTCAAGTGATCTTCCACCTCAGTTTCAGACTACCCCAAGTTTTTCAACTTTGTTCTTTTCTTAGATTGTTTGGACAACTTGGGGTCCCATGCCTTCACATGAATTTTAGGATAGATTTCTGTAGATTTCTTTAGGCAGTGCTGACATCTTAATAGTATTAAGTCTTCCAATCCATAAACATAGGATGACTTTACATTTATGTCTAGTTTCTTTCAGCAATACTTTATAGTCTTCAGAGTACAAGTCTTTCCCTTTCTTGGTTAAATTTATTCTTGAAGCAAGGCATAATGGCACACACACTTTTAGTCCCAGCTACTCAAGAAGGAAGGTGATCACTTGAGCCTGGGAATTCTAGACCAGCCTGGGCAAAGTAGTACGATTTCTGATCTAAAGTATTTAAAGGCCGAGGGAGAAATGATGAGGATGTTAATAAAAGTGATGTTCCCCCATAGGCTGGTGGGCCGGCAGGTAGGCCCCCTGAACCAGCAGGAAACATCTGTCAGCCTGCGTGTAGAGGGTCTGAGAAACCAGGCTGGAGTCAAATAATGCACAGAGGGACCAAAGGAAAGTATTTTCCATCTACCTTCTTTGATGGAAGGGTCCTTACGCTCCAGTTCTGGGGAACACTTGAACCACAAGCCAGGAAGAATGCTGGCTGGGCACGAGTGAGTCTCCAAAGAGGGCCCAAATTAGTACTCAAATACAACTCAGAAAAGGAGGCAGCTGGGCCTGCAGGTCTCAGTTCACACTGAGTGTTGCCTTACCACCGACAGGTAACTGCCAGGATGTACTTGAGGCCCCCTCACAGCTGCAGGGCACAGCAGTGTGCCAGCCAGATGGCAGACTTCTCTGGCATGGGAGCTACCTGCTCTAGCACTTGAAGGTGCCAAGGGAGAGGCAGGACTTGGGTCAGTCCCTTCTAGCCAGGAACTAGGCAAACATTATAGGGGAAAAATATCCCTGAGCTGATGATGGAGTGGGGGCAGTAGCTGGATCTGAGTATGGAATGAGATGCATTCTGGAGATGAGCTAAACAGTGCTCTGGAAGGCAGATAGGGAGCTGGGAACAGGGTCAAGCTGAAAGATTCTGAGGGTGATTTCTTGCTGAAAACGTCTAACCTGAAACTAAGCAAGTCTTTGGGCCTAATCTGCAGTTTATGGGAAAAACAGGAGATAAGGAACAAGGTAAATGACAGTGTGAAGACAGACAAGTGTGAATGTGGAACATCCTCTGAAAATCATCCTGGCTGGACAGGCTCAACACCTGTAAGCCCAGTGCTTCGGGAGGCTGAGTGGGGAGGATTACTTGAGACCAGGAGTTCAAATCTGTCTAGCCTGGTCAACATGTCATAGTAAATAGTAAAAAATGAAAACAAAAGTATATGGAAATAAGCTTGTTACATTGGTAAAATCCCTATTCTTTATACGTAAAATGAATCAAGTATTGAGTTTTGGGGATCATGAGTTTCCCAAAGGAATCATATGATAGCATTCTACAACATCCTTCATCATTGGATTTTGCAGTAAGATTATGAAGAGGGTCAGCCATTTGTGGGGTGGGATGCTCTTTGGGAAACAGTCGTCGTCTGTTGAAGCATCTCTCTTTGTCAGCATTGTCCGGTTTTCCCATCCTCAGTCTAAAAGCATGGCCTTCGTTTGTGAATGTGTGTAGAAAGCTTTCCAGCACCACTGTTGTGAATTGGTGAGCATCTGTTTGAAGATTCTGTGCTGATGTGAGGACACTGTCTGAAAAGACTGACTGTATAAAGCTCATGTGGTGCCCTGACTTGACTTCTTTCTACCACCTGCTCACCTGCAGGGACTCTGGTAACATGTAGATAGCATAGGCTTTGTGTACACAATTGTGCTTTGCCCTTAGTGTTTTTATTCCCACTCAATTTAATAGAGAAATGAAAGTGCTGATATTAAGGATAATTAGCAAAGATCACAAATTAATATAATTGAGACCAGGCACAGTAGTTCACGCCTGTAATTCCAGAACTTTGGGAGGCTGAGGCAGGCAGATCACTTGAGGTCAGGAGTTTGAGGCCAGTTTGGACAGCATGGTAGAACCCAGTTTCTACTAAAAATACAAAAAAAAAAAAAAAAATGAGCCAGGTGTGGTGGCACTCACCTGTAATCCCAGCTACTCAGGAGGCTGAGGCAGGAGAATCACTTGAACCCAGGAGGCGGAGGCTGCAGTAAGCTGGGATTGCACCATTGCACTCCAGCCTTGGTGACAAGAGTGAGACTCCGTCTCATAAACAAAACAAAAGCACAGTCAAAGGGTGCATCTGCAGATAAAGGTGTGATGAAGTCTGAATTCTGCTTTTGCTAGGGCATGCTGATCTGGTGCCTAGGCTGCTGCACACGGTCAGTCCTTGGGTTAGGGTCAAACAGCTGTCCCTCATGCTGTGAATTGCTCCAAAGCACTGGGGCCTGCCAGAGCAGAAATGATCCCAAGATACCCTTAGGGCTGTTCCTTCCGTGATGCCCCTCTGGGAATTTATCTGAAGGGAAGAGGCAGGTAAGTGCACAATAATACATAGAGCAGTACTCATCAACAATACATTAGATGAGAAAAGCTTTTTGAGTGGTGTAGTGGAGTAGTGTTTGTGTGAGCCTATCATTGTAGAAGAACATAGAACTACTTACATGAGCCTATATCTGTATGTATGTATGCTGTGTGGTAAGATTAGAAGTGATTTTCACTTACTTGGTCATCTGAATGCTTTTATATTAACCTTTATACCTGGTGGGTGAAACCCTTCCCCATTTGAAGAGAGATTTTTAAAAATGGAAATAACATTTAACATTTAGCATAGCACATTAGAGGCTGGAATATGTAGAGCTCTGACCTGTCCCCAATGCTGAGTGCCTGGTCTGGGGGGCCTTCCGGCTCCTGGCCCTCATACTTCACCCATTACTTCTTCCCTGCAGACTGCAATAAGGTCACTGATCAGTGCCTGTCCTTCTTCAAACGCTGTGGAAACATCTGCCATATTGACCTGAGGTACTGCAAGCAAGTCACCAAGGAAGGTTGTGAGCAGTTCATAGCTGAGATGTCTGTGAGTGTCCAGTTTGGGCAAGTGGAAGAAAAACTCCTGCAAAAACTGAGTTAGTCCAAGGACAAGTATGTAAATATGGGGTGGGCTCTGGGAGGGGGAAAGACTTTACAAAAATGAGGGCTTTTATTTTCCATTTGGAACTTGGGACAACAGACTACAAAGCAATTCCATTTTGCAAGTCTTTCCAAGGGAGAAGCTGTTCAACCACCCGTTTGGGGGATGTGTGAGCCAACACTTTCCTTTGCTCTAAGTTGTAACTGCACTGCTTTCTGGACCATTTCTAAGGCGGCTTTTACAAGAAGACATTCCCATCGGAGAGGAGGGTGGACTGTGGAGAAATTGTCATACTGAAGCATGAGCTTAGGAGTTTCTGTTGGTGGTGGTGGTGGTGGTGTTTTGAACACTTCATTCCTTGCAACTCCGAGGTTTTGGGTGTTGACATCAAGTGGACCACACACCACATTTGCTGCCGTCTTGACACACTTTTTGTTTGGTTTTGTTACATCTTACATTATGCAGAACTATTTTTGTACAAATTGTTTAAAAGTTATTTATGCAAGGTTTGAATGCATACCAGTGTTTTTATTGTTTTGAGATTGCCAATTTTCCTGATTTCCTTAAGGTAGGAGAGAACTTAACATGTACTTCATTGACACAACCCATTTACAAATGTGCCCAGATCTAACAAAGCAGGCTAAGACCTTCCACTTAAAAGCATGTTTAACTGGAAGTTGAGAGCCTGCTTTGTACCTCAAGAGTTACATGAGCATGTTGTGGATAAATGTAAATTATAGTCGAAGTAAGATACTTTGCCAAGTTTCCTCTGTAGAGAATTCACTTTTCTCAAATTTTAAAATTTCGACTTCAGCCTTTGCACTCAGGAGGGTCTGCTCCAGCATGAGCTCTTGTACTTACATCTAATTTATACAGTGAGTCAAGACGTAGAATAAATGCTCCCACATAGCCTTTCTTTTCATTTTTTCTCTCCTCTGAAGTGTGGGTTGAGTTCTCATTTAGGTTTGTAACATGGCTATTTCCTAGTTGTAAGGTTCTGCATTTATAAGTGCCATTGTTGTAAGGTGGTGTTTCCTAGACCTTCCCTGATTCAATTTTACCTTTGTTGAATTTGTATAAACAATTGTACAAAAAAAAAAAACCACCACTCTTGAACTTGGAGGGTTTTTGTTCTAGGAGTGGACTAGAAGTTTAAGCCCAGATTCAGTAAACACTGTTTTGAGGCCCAAACAACGTAATTTCTGATTCATCTGAGAAATGCAGCAGCCCTGTGATCATTTTTCTTCCTTCGTCAGAAAGAGATCTGTTTCTGGCTAATAAAGGAAATGGGAAAGAACCATGCTCTGATAACGGCCACAGGTAGGAATTAGACACAGACTTCTTTAAGAAGACTTGTTCATCTGTCTGTGTGCCTCTTACCACACAGAATTACTGCCACGGCTAGTTTGCCATTACCATTGCCTAAAAGTTCCCCAGATTTGGGATACAGTGGGAGCAGCCTCAGGAGGCTGCATCCTGTACAGGTAACCTTGGGCCATGGTGGCTGTAGGAAACACTTGGTCATGAGGTGGCTTCCCCAAGTGGCACATGCAGAAACGAGAAGTAATTTTATATTACAGAATTTTTTTTTCAAGACAGGACCCTGCTGGCAATGTCATACTCACATACAGAAACAACTGCTCTAGTGAAGCTGAAGATGGAGAAGGTTAACCAACTTACTTCCTCAGTGATTAAGAGCAATGGAAGACTTTGGCCCTGTGGAATAAGCCTTTCCTGCTGGTGGCTGAGTTTTATATTTGTCCCTTTTATTTTTGCCATGGCAAAATTGTTTTAATTAAAATGAGACAGGCCAGATGGAGTAGATCCAGCACTTTGGGAAGCCAAAGCGGGTGGGTCACCTGAGGTCAGGAGTTCGACACCAGCCTGACTAACATGGTGAAACCCCATCTCTACTAAAAATAACAAAAATCAGCCAGGAGTAGTGGTACACACCTGTAGTCCCAGCTACTTAGGAGGCTGAGGCAGGAGAACTGCTTGAACCCAGGAGGCGGAGGTTGCAGTGAGCCCTGATTGTGCCATTGTTTTCCAGCCTGGCAACAGAGCAAGACTCCATGTCCGAAAAAAAAAAAAAAAAAAAGACAAAAGATCTCATTTAGAGCCATGTCTCCTGTTAATTTAAATCCAGAGACCCTTGATGACTCAATCTAAAGACACCTGAAGCCATTGTACCCCAGAATTTAACTCAGGAATCCACTTTATTCTATGGTTTATGAAAATGTGACTTTCCTTTGTAAGCCTGATTGTTCAACATGCAATGTCTTCATGAATGGTAATGTTTGTTTTCTTTACAGCCTGAGTTCTCCAAACATTAATAATATAGCTACCTTGACACCCAGTAAAGTCATCCTCTTCCTTAAGAATTGCTTTAAGTTAATTGCTGTGAATGGCTCCTGTAGTCACTCAGTAGCCAAGACTGAGACTTGTGGCTGCAGTCGGGACTGGTTAAGGGAAGTAGCCCTCAGGGTTAGAAGGCAGTGTTTCTCCTCTAAGGGTTCCTGGAGTACACAGGTCTGCTAAGGAGGAACTGTCAGGGCTGGGAATCTGAGCCACCACACGGATGTATAATACAGCAGAGACACAGCAAATCTCCAATTTCAGGAGACGTCACTAGATAGTGCAGTGGCCATAGGTGAACTCCTCCTAAGAGTACTGAACAACCCAGTAAAACTGTACTTCAGTACAAACCCACAGTCTCTGTGCAGACCTTTTATTTTTTGAGACCGAGTTTTGCTCTTGTCCAGGCTGCAGAGCAGTGGCACAATCTTGGCTCACTATAACCTCCGCCTTCCCAGTTCAAGCAGTATTCCTCCCTCAGCCTACATAGTAGCTGGGACTACAGGCCCCTGCCACTAATTTTTGTATTTTCAGTAGAGTTGGAGTTTCACTCACCATGTTGGCAAGGCTGGTCTTGAACTCCTGACCCTGACGTGATCTGCTGGTCTCTTTCTCCCCAAGTGCTGGGATTATAGGTGTGAACCACAGCGCCCAGTCCTTTTATTTTTAAAATGAGCCAAAGATGAGGCCAGCCAACGCTAAATGCTACAAGCAACCACTTTGAGCCCACACACCATGTCTGATGAAGTAACAAGAGGACCATAAATCCAAGGGAATGCTTGCTGTGTCAAATCACAGATTAGTAACCTAAAGGCTCTGTCCCTTCCTCTAGGGAATTTAATGTTTACAAAGGAAGACACCATGGCACCTCAAATGACATCCTTTCATATTGTGAAGATGGGATAGAGACTTCACTGTATTCCACTGCAGACTGAGAATTTTATCCATATGACATGTATGACCTATTCAAAAAATTTACTTAGAGCAGCATGGGTTTGGATTCTGTGGCTTATACCTGTAACCCCAGCACTTTCGGAGGCCAAGGTGGGCAGATCACCTGAGGTCAGGAGATCAAGACCAGCCTGGCCAACATGGTAAAACCTTGTCTTGACTAAAAGTACAACATTAGCCAGGATTAGTAGCATGCATCTGTGATCCCAGCTACTCAGGAGGAGAGGGCAGGAAAATTGAACCTGGGACTCAGAGGTTGCAGTGAGCCAAGATTGTGCAACTGTGCTTCAACCTGGGCAACAGAGCAAGACATTGTCTGGGGTGGTGGAAGGTCGGGGGGGAGTTTAAAATTACCTAGGCATGGTGATGTGCATCATAAGCCAGTTCCTGGGGAGGCTGAGGTGGGAGGATTGCTTGAGCCCAGAAGTTAAGACTATAGTAAGCTATGATGCCACTGTATTCTGTCTGCAAAATGAGGGTAGAAAGGCATGCCAGTCTAAAAATTCGAATTCCAGGGGGAAATGCTTGCCCTCTGCCAAACAAGCCAATTTCCATTTATCAAGTCTTTTAACACTAAAAACTTCTGTTGTCTGGCTAGTAAACCAGGGTTACTTCAAACTGCTCTTCAAAATAATCCACTAAGGCCGGGTGCGGTGGCTCACGCCTGTAATCCCAGCACTTTGGGAGGCTGAGGCGGGTGGATCACAAGGTCAAGAGATCGAGACCATCCTGGTCAACATGGTGAAACCCCGTCTCTACTAAAAATACAAAAAATTAGCTGGGCATGGTGGCACGTGCCTGTAATCCCAGCTACTCAGGAGGCTGAGGCAGGAGAATTGCCTGAACCCAGGAGGCGGAGGTTGCGGTGAGCTAAGATCGCGCCATTGCACTCTAGCCTGGGTAACAAGAGCGAAACTCCGTCTCCAAAAAAAAAAAAAATCCACTAAGCATTTTCTACTTTTTATAAAGAAGCCACTGAAACACAATACACAAATCTAAGACTAAACATTAAACTTTTTAAAGCTAAGACTATGTACAAATCTGAAATTTTGAACTTAATTTAGACAAAATCAGCACCTACTGCTTAGCTTCTATGGCCTGGATTTAAAGACTTCCCACCACCAAGTTATCAATTTGGAGGAAATGTTAAAATTTCCAGTCTTGGCTGGGTGTGGTGGCTCATGCCTGTAATCCCAGCACTTTGGGAGGCCAAGGTGAGAGGATCATGAGGTCGGGAGTTCAAGGCCAGCCTGACCAATATGGTGAAACCCCGTCTCTACTGAAAATACAAAAATTAGCTGGGCGTGGTGGTGGGTGCCTGTGATCCCACCTACTCAGGAGGCTCAGGCAGGGGAATTGCTTGAACCTGGGAAGGTGGAGGCTGCAGTGAGCCGAGATAGTGCCACTGCACTCCAGCCTGGGTGACAGAGTGAGATACTTCATCTCAAAAAAAAAAATATTTCCAGTGTCTCCTGAAAAATACAGACAAAGCACAGGTGCTCACAAAGCTCTAGCAAGTTACGCTGCTTCTATAGAGAAGCAGTGACCTGCTTAAACAACCGAGGAGACCCTGATTTACACGCTTTGACCTTCAAAACCAGAAAAGAGAAATGTTATTTTCTTTAGTTAGCCACACAAACTTTCTGTCCAAAGCACAGGGACATCTTCCTCCTGAAATTCACAGGTATCTTCAGGTCTAGTAGATTCTGAGCACCCTAGGACATGTGTGTTACTCACTGCAGAGTCAGGAGATAAGACTCACGGCGAGGCATTTCTCAAAAACATCTGCCCACTCCCAACTGCACTGAATTCACAGTTGGTCTCAACTCAACCATCCCGAATCAAGTCAAGTTGGACCTAAAAGAGATTTCATAACATTTCTGCATAAGTTAATATCTCAAGTTTCTCTCTTTTTGAGACAGTTTCACTCTTTCATTCAGGCTGGAGTGCAGTGGTGTGATCTCGACTCTGTCTTCTGGTTTCAAGCAATTCTGCCTCAGCCTCCTGAGTAGCTGGGATTATAGGTGCCCACCACCACGCCCAGTTAATTTTTGTTTTTTTGTAGAGACAGGGTTTCACCATGTTGGCCAGGCTGGTGTCAAGCTCCTGACCTTGTGATCCACCCGCCTTGGCCTCCCAAAGTGCTGGGATTACAAGCGTGAACCACCATGCCTGGCCAAAGTTTCTCATTTCCTATGTGGTAGTGGAAGGGTTAAGAGCAACTCTGGTATTAGAGGTAGGTTCAAATTTTGCGTAGCCACTTTTTAACCATGAGGTTTTAGACAACTCTGACTTATCAGGGTTCCCCATCTGAGAAGGGAGGCAATGTTTATTTCAGAATGTTGCTTTGAGGACTGTGGAGGCAACTACAGCTCCTCGCACAATAACTGTACACAAGAAATAGCACATTAGTAGTTAACGTTACTAATAAACAGGAAACATAAGCACTGTTGTTCATGTTACACTGGTTTTGTTGTGGTTTTTTGAGACGAGGTCTCAAATAGCTCTATCACCCATGCTAGAGTTCAGTGGTGTGATCTTGGCTCACTGCAATCTCCACATCCAAGGCTGAAGCCATTCTCCCACATCAGCCTCCCAAGTAGCTGGGCCTACCACACCTAATATTTTCATATTTTTTCTAAAGATGGGGTTTTGCCATGTTGTCCAAGCTGGTCTTTAACTCGTGAGCTCAAGCATTCCTCCAACCTCAGCCTCCAAAAATGCTGGGATTACAGGCATGAGCCACTGCACCTGGCCCCCATGTGAATGTGACATCTTTGAAAGTGCTCCCACCGTCTCTTCTGAAGAGGGGTGCTAGACCAGGGTGCAGTTCCCCATTCATGCTGTATGCTACTGATTTAGGAACTGACCAAGATGATGCAAACAACAGCTTTTAAAACTAATTTTATTCCTAAAGTTAAAATCAGCTAGCAGGTAGCACTGAAAATACACCTTCACTATACAAAACGGTGTAAACTGATTACACATTAATAAAGAATTTAGCACACACACTTCTAATAAAAGAAGCTAGATGCAGCCCTTGCTATAAAAAGCTATACCTGAACAAAAATGGACATGTGTAGTCTAAGGCCCTGGCAGTCAACTATAGAATGTCAGTTGTTCCCAATTATGTTTAAATGCAGAAACAGCAACAATGTGGAAACTTACATTCATCAAATGTTAGTTAGCATTTAAAATATACATGACTAATAAAGTGAACATTCAGAAGAGCCCCTGCTCAGCATGTTCCATGTCAGCCACTTGTGGACACTGATCTCATCCAAAGAGAACTGAAGTTTCAAACATCTGAGCAGTTTAAGTTAAAAATAGGATGAAGGGGAAATAAGAGAACAGGGTAACTGTCCTCCAAAGACAGCAGTAGCTGATGCCCACATGGCAAACAGGCTGACTTCAATGAGTGTTCACGGGATGGGTGATAAAGCCCAGCTGAGCCTGGGAAGCTCACATGTCCACAGGCAGACAGGCTCACGGCATGGACCAAGGTTTCCACAACTCAGTATGGATCTTTCTTTCCCCACTTAGTAGTGAAAATAATTTTTAAAAATAGCTTCAGCCTTTGAACAGTAACTTTCTAGTCTTTTCTGTGCATTGAAATGTTTGGAGTCAAGTTTGGGGGTGACTGTCCTGTTGAGGGGAGCCTCAGTTTTAGGACTTGAACACGTGCACGGCTCGCACCACATACTGCCGGCAGATGGGACACTCACTCATGCGCTTGCCACACTTGGTGCAGGTAACCATGTGCCCACACTCCAGCAGGACACAGTCGATGACAGCATCCATGCAGATGCGACACAGGCTGTCGTCCTCCTCATCTTGCAGCTGCAGCCGTTCACCATCTGAAAGGCAACAGAGAGCTCAGGCCTCAGCCTCTGGCATGGCCAGCCGGCCAGCCAGCCACCCTCCCAGTCTGAAGCTGAGCAACCACCTGCTGAGTGACCACTGCAGGCCCAATACTACCCCAGTATTATACAAGAAGTAATCCCAACTTCTCTGCACTTTGGTTCTCTCCACTAGAAATGGCAATGATAAAAGCTATACCTCGGGGTTTTGTAAATAAAATGCTTGAAGTGCCCAACACATGTTAGCTATGTATTTCTATTTTATATCTTTGTCTAAATCAACATGTTTGTGATAGGGATATATTACTTCTGTAACTAGAAAAATAAACCCTCAGCTGGTCTTCTGCACATGGGCTTTGGAGTCAGGATGCTACTGGGATTTCAGCTCAGCTTCCCCAGCTTTGTATCCCTGGGAACATCACAGTCTCCAGAGCCTCATCTCTGTAGGAAAAGGAGCCTTAGCTCCCCCCATAGCAAAGTTAGGAATAACTGTGCATCCTTCCCACTCTAGCCTTAGAAGCATCTCAAGCCATCATGTTCCTGGCCCTGCTAAAGTCTAACTTGAAGGAGATGGGCCATCCTGGCTCTTGGCCCACATTTACATCTGAGAAAATCCAGTCTGTGAATAAGAAAGTTGAGTAAGTTAAAAAGGTTAACCCCAGCCTGAGATTTGGCCATAGGGCTATGGATTTGGGTGCTTCCCTTTCTACAGGTCAGAGATCAAAGGGAATCATGAATACCTGGAATAGAACAGGAATTCAAGCTTGAAAGGTCAGTAGTCTCCAGATTTAAGAGAAATGTTTCACTGCCATTCATGTTAAGACATGCTTGTTATCTGGGGTCTTAGTTCATAGCCTATGACTACCCTTGTGTGGACCTGGGGAGAAAGGATCTATGGGATGAGATGGCAGATAAGTCAACAGAGAAGACAATAAGCAACTCAAGATGAAATCAGAGTGGGCCTTGGTCTTCCCTTCTGTGTGGAGGGTTCCTTCCACTCTTTAGAACTAAGGAAAGCAGAGGATTCCAGCATTTTGTCAGGGATATGGGAACAATCTTGGGATCAGTGACTTGTAGCCAGTCAAGTTAGGAAAGATGCCAGCTGTGCTCAAAACAAAATGTATGTCCTTAGATTAAGCAGTGAGTTAATGGAGAAAGACACTGGAAACCATGCTGTCATGACCTCCACCATAAACTACATAAGGGTGGGAGTGGTCCCAGCCAGCAGCCACTGGCTGATGAAGATTCCTTTGTCTACCATTGTGACATCATCTTAGAAGTAGGTGTGCCAAAATACTTTGTGCATATTCTGGGAATAAACCTGTTCATCAACAAATGCTATATTATAAACCAGCTTTTGAAGAATAAAAGATGATAAAAGTTAATGATGGGAGCACTATTTAAGCTAGTTAGGATCATAAGATCTGTTAGTCTTAACACCACTGAGGGCCAGGCATGGCAGCCCACGCCTAGTTCAGCACTAGTCTGGGCAACATAGTGAGACCCTGTCTCAATTTAAAAATATTAAGTACATATATTATTTTTTAAAATTGAAAAAAATAAACAGCTGAATTATTTTTTTCTTGTCCATAAATGCTCTGTGGCTTGATCATGTTACCAGCTAAGAGACAATTTCTGTGCTAAATTTCATCAATATATAATTCAGAAGTTTTTCTTCTGTTTTTTGTTTGTTTGTTTGTTTGGAGATAGTCTTGCTCTGTCACCCAGGCTGGAGTGCAATGGTATGACCATGTTCACTGCACGCTCAAGCAATCCTCCCACCTCAGCCTCCCAAGTAGCTGGGACCACAGGCTGGTGCCACCACATGAGGGTTTTTTTGTTTTTGTTTTTTTTTGTTTTTTGTTTTTTGTTTTTTTTTGGTAGAGATAGGATCTCTCTATGTTGCCCAGGCTGGCCTCAAACTCCTGGGCTCAAGTGATCCTCCCACCTCAGTCTCCCAAAGTCCTAGAATTACAGGTGTGAGCCACCATGCCCAGCCTAGTTCAGAAGTTCTTAACCTCAGCTTTTTGTGACTTACACAGAAATCTACAAATAGTTGATGCTAAGAACTATGTAACATCTGGGGTATAGGGAATTTACCCCTACTGTTAGATTTAAAAGTTACAGTTGAGAGAACCAAGGTACTAGCTGGCCAAAGGCATTAGTGAGAAAATAAGCATTTTTACAGAAACAAGGAATTTAATTAGGGTTCTAACAAATAGTAAGAAAAACCAAATTGAATAGATAGATAGATAGATATAGATATCTATCTATCTATCTATATATTTTTTTTTGAGATGGAGTCTTGCTCTGTCGTCAGGCTGAAGTGCAGTGGTGCGATCCCAGCTTACTGCAACCTCTGCATCTGGGTTCAAGCGATTCCCCTGCCTCAGCCTTCTGAGCAGCTGGGACCACAGGCGCACACCACCACACCCAGCTAGTTTTTTGTATTTTAGTAGAGACGGGGTTTCATCATGTTGGCCAGGACGGTCTTGATCTCCTGACTTTGTGATCCAGCCACCTCGGCCTCCCAAAGTGCCTGGATTACATACGTGAGCCACCACGCCCGGCCCAAATTGAATAATTTTCTAACTCACTTGGTATTGGTGGTCTCACAGCCATAATGAACATCACATAATGAAATTACTACTTTACAGGTCTATAAACAGGCTCATGTAACTGATACTCGGTAAAAAGGTACACAGCTTTCTCAAAAATAAATTTGACTTGTGACAGAAATAACTCAGTTTTTAGAAGCCTAAGGAAAAATACTATAGGGAAAAAAATGAAAAGATAAACCTACAGGACTTTTGGTTTTCTTCATTCTCTTTGTATAACCGGTTTACTTTCTCTACCAGTTCCCATTTTTCACAACAGCCAGAATAGTTGACAAAATTCCGAGCCAGAATTTCCTTCAGCTGGCGCACGCTCATCCCTTCCACATCATCAAGGCTTGACAAGTCAGACAGCGAAGCTCTCACTCTCTCCTTGGAGAGCCCAGGGGTCTGAAACCACAGAGCATCCATTATCCCTGGATCCACAAGTCCAGACCCCCCTCACCCTAAACTCATCACTGGCCCTGAATATTCTCCCAGCCATCTCAGCAGTCCTAGAAGTGTTTTAGTATACTGTCCTACTTTCAAACCAGAAGAAACATCTGTACTAATCTAGAGAAAGTTCACAGGGCCCCCTCCCTTCCTATCAGGGTGACATGTCAGGGAAACCAAATTTTACAGGTGGCCTCACCCGATCATCCGCGTTTTCTTCTTCATCGTCATCATCCTCATCATCGTCATCATCATCTGTGTTTGCTGAAGTGATTTCACTTTGTACCTACACTTACACAACATATCTGATTAGGTCAGGAATCAATCCATATTTATCACTAGAGAAAACCTTTCCATCAATGCTCCCCATGATGAGGTGAAAGCCGGCATAATCCACATCTTTGGACTCTGAATGCTGCTGCCCCTTCCGAAGAGTTAGGCCCTACAAGACTACATAAAGAACCTACCTTCCAGAAAGTTAGCTCAAAACACAAATTCCCATGTGTAAAATTATAAAGTCTAACCAGAGTATTAACTCCCTGAGGAATGTCCCATAATGGAATGCCAAAGCCATTAAGGATATGGGATGGCACTGTGTCATTATCAAATACCACAGGTGGCTAGTTTAACTGGAGCCTGTACGAGGCAGAGAGGAAAAAAACTAAAGCTCTGACAGGTCAGCCCAAGCATGAGGGGGATCTGATTTGAAAGATCTCAATCCTACCACAGTCTCCTTAGACAATCTAATTCCATTGAAGGCTTTCTAGACTTCTTTGATGGCTGAGACTAATTCTAGTTTTCAAAATTTCTCAACAATCAGAACTCCTGAGGAAAAACAAATCTCTTCAGTTTGTGTTTTCAGTTTCTTTGACCATATTTTGACAATAGCTCTACAATAAGCTAGGTCAGTTCCCGATTTAAAATATTCCACCCCACTAATTCCCATGCACCATATTATAGCATCCAACAATCCACACCACCCAAATGGTGGTGTACACCCCAAAGGGGTACGTGAGTCAGGTGTGCCTTATGTTTGCAGCATAAATATGCCAATTCTCATTTGGGAGAGCAAAACTCCTGGCTTGGACTTAGCTAATTTAGACTACAGTATGTGTTGCTTGATGACTCCGACACATTCTGAGAAATGTGTCATTCAGCGATTTTGTCATTGTGCGAACATCACAGCATACTTCCACAAACCTAGATGGTATAGCCTCTTAGGCTACAGGGCATAGACGGCTACAGACCCCGTACATCATGTTACTGTACTGAATACTGTAGGCAGCTACAATACAGTAATAAGCATCTGTGCATCTAAACATCTAAACACAAAAAGTACAGTAAAAATACAGTATTATAATCTTACAGGACCCCTGTCATGTATGTGGTCTATCATTGATGAAAATATCATTAGAGGGCACAGGACTACATTTGAAAGGCAATTATTTCCAAATTTCCCTCTGCATTTATTCATTTACTAATTAAAAGACAGTCTTGGCCAGGTGCAGTGGCTCATGCCTGTAATCCTAGCACTTAGGCTGAGGTGGATGGATCACCTGAGGTCAGGAGTTTGAGACCAGCCTGACCAACATGGTGAAACCCCATCTCTACTAAAAATACAAAAATTAGCTGGGCATAATCCTAGCTAAAAGAGGGCCTGTAATGCTAGCTACTCAGGAGGCTGAAGCAGGAGAAATGCTTGAACCTAGCGGGGCAGAGGTTGCAGGGAAGTGAGATTGTGCCACTTCACTCCAGCACAGGCAAGAGTAAGACTCCATCTCACTGGGTGGGGAGGGGGAAGATAGTCCTACAACGTTGCCCAGGCTGGGGTATAGTGGCTATTCACAGGTGCGATTATGGTACACCTAAAGCCTCGAACTCCTGAACTAAAGCAATCCTCCTGCGTCCGCCTCCTAAGTAACAGACTGCAGGCTCATACCACCGCATCCAGCTTTCCTCTGCTTTTAATAACCCCCTTCTTCAGAAAAGAAAATTAAATGTGAAAAAACTTGTTCAAAACATTTCTTTCAGCATTTTAGAATCACTCAGGTACAAGAAATGCTAATTACAAACCCTTACATGTTATACAATCAGGATGCCCAAGGACTTCATTGGGACAATATTACTAATTACAATTAGTAAATAACTATATGTTTTCTGTAATTCAGATGGCTCTTTCAGTAACTGAATTAGAACAATTTCACTGTAGGAAGGCAAACGGGCATTAGGCTAACTTACACTACATATCGTTTCTATGGTCCCTGACACTTGTACTAACAGCCTTACCTTACAAAGGTTTATGTGCTACTATTTCACAGCCATTTCTTCAACAGTTAGTGTCTAACTATACAAGACAGAGAAACTAAGGTAACTAAGGCCAAGAGACTGATGAGCTATTTTGGGATCTTTCAGACAGCAGACATTGGAGCCACCTAGCACTGAGACTATACATCAGAACAGCCTTTAAGTGCAGAGTTCAGCTGGATGTGGAAGCTCTGCTCCAGCATATATGACTTTGAAGTTTATCAGAAGCCATCAAGCACTAAAGGTCCCACCATATATGGCCAAGACTAAGCGTGCCAGGCCCTGGGTGTAATTAGTTACCCCCTCTTACCTGTGCCGGCACTCCAGATCTGAATGTCTGGTCTCCATCCATAAGCTCTCCCTGAAAAGAAGACATAGTGGCAGAGGGGGCTGTATAGTTTGAAAAAAACGAACGTGTAAAAAAGCTAGGAGTCTGGGACCTTGAAGAATTCAGACTGCTTGTGTCCATGTCGTCCTCAGAGCCTAGTCCATGATGGCACAGTACTAAATCTACCAAGTCTTCTTTTTCACGACAAGTATCTATGGGTATATTTCTCAGAATGAGATACTGCCGTAGATCCTTCACCTTCAGTCGCATTAACTGAGGGCGCTGAAAGGCTGTTTCTTGTAATAAGTGACAAGTAGAACATCTACGGAGATTTTCTTGTAAGACTGAACAAACAGAGCAAAAATCCTTCTTGCAGTCACAGCAAACATGCTGAAAAAAGAAAAGCATTTAATGATAGCAAGATACGAACCATTATGAAAACATGAATTATCTTTCTGCCTTCTATTAAAATTTAATTTTAGTTCTTTTTTTTTTTTTTTTTTGAGACGGAGTTTCGCTCTTGTTGCCCAGGCTGGAGTGCAATGGCGCGATCTCGGCTCACCGCAACCTCCGCCCCCTGGGTTCAGGCAATTCTCCTGCCTCAGCCTCCTGAGTAGCTGGGATTACAGGCACGCACCACCATGCCCAGCTAATTTTTTGTATTTTTAGTAGAGACGGGGTTTCACCATGTTGACCAGGATGGTCTCGATCTCTTGACCTCGTGATCCACCCGCCTCGGCCTCCCAAAGTGCTGGGATTACAGGCTTGAGCCACTGCGCCCGGCCAATTTTAGTTCTTAACAAAGTCCCCACTGGCACTAGACTATTTCCACAGGCACTTTCATGCTCCAAAAGCCATGAAAATCAAAATAGTCATTGCCAAGGCAGTTTGGATTCACAGACGTTCTAATACAGCACTTTAAGAAAAACACACCTTTGTGTTAAGGAATTAAAACCTTCCCACCCCATGGTATAAACATGTAATTAAAAAAACAGAGCTTGAACCACATGGAGCAGAAAGTATAATCACAAACACTTTTCCTGGTCTTTTCCTACATGAACAATTTCCCTCATTTAAAGAGCAAAAGACAAAAAGCATAACAAACTGAGATGGAAAGAGAATGCTAACTGATCTCTCAAGGTCAATCCCAGTAAATACAGAACCACACTAATACAGTAATCTGTAAACTACACAGCCTCATCACAATCAAAGACATGCTACTAGAGAAGCTTAGAGGGCACTAAGATGTGGTCATTTCTGCTCAGTGCATTGTTCTCACAAGCTTTTTTTTTTTCCTTAAGACTAAACTGATGATCAAAGAGAGCAAGGAGGCCTAGTAATATGATGGTTCTCTGAATGACTTTCTACCTTAGTGAAAACAACTGTTAGCCTAAGTATTTTATGTTTAATCTCAAGAGCAGTTAATTTACTGCATTCATTTCTTCATTTGAAAGTTAACAGGTTGCCGGGCGCGGTGGCTCAAGCCTGTAATCCCAGCACTTTGGGAGGCCGAGGTGGGTGGATCACGAGGTTGAGAGATCGAGACCAACCTGGTCAACATGGTGAAACCCCGTCTCTACTAAAAATACAAAAAATTAGCTGGGCATGGTGGCGCATGCCTGTAATCCCAGCTACTCAGGAGGCTGAGGCAGGAGAATTGCCTGAACCCAGGAGGCGGAGGTCGCGGTGAGCCGAGATCGCGCCATTGCACTCCAGCCTGGGTAACAAGAGCGAAACTCCATCTCAAAAAAAAAAAAAAAAAGAAAGTTAACAGGTAAGGGACACTTTTTTGAAACTTGAATCAGTTACAGTAAGTCATTTCTAAACAAAACTACAGACTAATAAATTTCCTGCTTTAGGAAATAAGCATCATCATGAATAAAATGATACCAACGGGTTCAGGGAAAGGATGCCTGAACATGAGAAATTAGTCAGAAAAGTTGAGCAGTAACATAATCCTTCCAATTAAGCATTTTTCTAGACGGAAAATGGCTAATGGAACTAAGCTTTTGATACATATATATATATATATATATATATATATTTTTTTTTTTTTTTACTTTATTTATCTTTTTAAGATGGGGTTTCACCATGATGGCCAGGCTGATCTTGAACTCATGACCTCAGGTGATCCACCCACCTCGGCCTCCCAAAGTGCTAGGATTAGAGGCGGGAGCCACCACGCCCAGCCAGCTTTTGAAGTTTTAATAAACAGAAATGAAAATTTACTAGCCATTGAAAATAACCTACAATCAAGAATTCTGACCCATGTGTCTTGTTATGTAACATTTCATCCAACTCACCTTCTTTCTAAAGACTGAAAATGAAAGTCCACAGGCTTTGCAAACTATATTGGGCCCTTCTGTAGCTGCTGGTGGGTAGGTGGAAAAATCAGGGTTTGGTGTAAATCTGAATGGACCGGTGGCTCCTGCAAATCCTGACTGCTGGCCCCTGACAGCTCCAGTTCCCATGACTTCATTCAGCAGCCCACAGCACGAAGCCCACATAGACGTGGCACCCGCCTAAAAAGGAATACAAATCCCACAGTTTAAAGCTAAGTGGAATCTGGACTCTCTGGATTCCTCAGGGAATGCCATTCTAGAGAGGTAAGTTTGCCCTAAGTAACTTTGAGATCACTGTATTCCTCTGGGCACTGAAATTTCAAGCCACTTGGAAATAAGTAATTTTCTGGTATTTCTAAAGAATATCTGGCATTGGCAATACCCATAATCTCTTGTTAAACAAAAGGAAAAGAACATGATCCAAATTTTACCAAACAAAAAAACCTTCATACCCATCTAAAACAGATACATGCATACACACATTAAGAAAAAAAAAAAAAAAAAGGGGGGCCGGGCGCGGTGGCTCACGCCTGTAATCCCAGCACTTTGGGAGGCCGAGGCGGGTGGATCACGAGGTCAAGAGATCGAGACCATCCTGGTCAACATGGTGAAATCCCATCTCTACTAAAAATACAAAAAATTAGGTGGGCATGGTCGTGCGTGCCTGTAATCCCAGCTACTCAGGAGGCTGAGGCAGGAGAATCGCCTGAACCCAGGAGGTGGAGGTTGCGGTGAGCCGAGATCGCGCCATTGCACTCCAGCCTGAGTAACAAGAGTGAAACTCCATCTCAAAAAAAAAAAAGAAAAAAAAAGGCCAGACAAAAGTCTGTCCTGCACTATATTTGGGATATGCATATGCTAAAAATTCATCATTTTTCATCTGAAATTCAAATTTCCCAGGCACCCTGTATTTTACCTGGCAACTTTTGGCTGGTGGCGATTGCACTAGACACCACATAGTTCTACAGTCTAAGGCAGATTTTATCAGCTATTATTTAACAGAAATAACATAACTTTATCTATTTAAAGACAGTCTCGCTCTGTTACCCAGGCTGGAGAGTGATCTAAGCCCACTGCAACCTCCGCCTCCTGGGTTCAAGCAACCCCAAGTAGCTGGGATTACAGGTACCCATCACCACACCTGGCTAATTTATTTTCAGGAGAGATGGGGTTTCAACATGTTTTCCAGGTTGGTCTCAAACTCCTGGCCTCAAGTCATCCGCCCACCTTGGCCTCCCAAAGTGCTGGGATTATAGGTGTCAGCCACTACACTGGGAACACAAATTTAAGTTGCTTCATTTCCTTAAACCTCTGTTTCCCATTTGTAACTAGGTATAATATACTATGACATACATAAATATGTTTAATGACTGGGAAAACATCAAAACAGCAGCTGAAACACTCTCTAGATTTTATTATTATTATTTTAACCTGAAGTTGTAGACAAACCAGAACAGATTTTAATGTCTCATGTATGATTTATTTTCTCTGGAATTTTCTGTATTTTCCAAATTCTTTATAAAGAATATATTAAGTTGATATTAAGGAAAGTATTTCTTGGCTGGGTACAATGGCTCACATCTGTAATCCCAGCACTTTGGAAGGCAAAGGCAGAAGGATAACATGAGCCCAGGAGATCGAGACCAACCTGAATAACATAGTGAGACCCCACCTGTACAAAAATAAAAAAAATAGCCAGGGGCCCACGGTGGCTCAAGCCTCTAATCCCAGCACTTTGGGAGGCCGAGGCGGGTGGATCACGAGGTCAAGAGATCGAGACCATCCTGGTCAACATGGTGAAACCCCATCTCTACTAAAAGTCCAAAAAATTAGCTGGGCATGGTGGCGCCTGCCTGTAATCTCAGCTACTCAGGAGGCTGAGGCAGGAGAATTGCCTGAACCCAGGAGGTGGAGGTTGCGGTGAGCCGAGATCACGCCATTTGCACTCCAGCCTGGATGACAAGAGCGAAACTCCGTCTCAAAAAAAAAAAAAAAAAAAAAAAAAAAAAATAGCCAGGCATGGTAGCATGTGCTTATACTCTCAGCTGTTCAGGAGGCTGAGGTGAGAAGATCACTTGAGCCCAGGAGGTCAAGGCTGCAGTGAGCCATGATTGTACCATTGCACTCCAGCCTGGGTGACAGAGCAATACTGGTACTGTCTCAAAAAAAAAAAAAAAAAAAAAAAGGGCTGGGCACGGTGGCTCACACCTGTAATGCTAGCACTTTGGGAGGTCGAGGTGGGCGGATCACTCACTTGAGGTCAGGAGTTCAAGACCAGCCTGGCCAATATGGCGACACCCAGTTTCTACTAAAAATACAAAAATTAGCCAGGAGTGGTGGCGCACACTTGTAATTCCAGCTACTTGGGAGGCTGAGGCACAAAAATCACTTGAACTTGGGAGGCAGAGGTTGCAGTAAGCCAAGATCATGTCACTACACTCCATCCTGGGAGTGCAACAGTCTGTCTCAAAAAACAAAAACAGGAACATATTTTCTTATCCTGCCTCTTCAAGCTGAAGATGCTAAACATAATTTTTATTTTTTTTTTTTTTTTTTGAGACAGAGTTTCGCTCTTGTTACCCAGGCTGGAGTGCAATGGCACGGTCTCGGCTCACCACAACCTCTGCCTCCTGGGTTCAGGCAATTCTCCTGCCTCAGCCTCCTGAGTAGCTGGGATTACAAGCATGTGCCACCATGCCCAGCTAATATTTTTTTATTTTTAGTAGAGACGGGGGTTTCACCATGTTGACCAGGATGGTCTCGATCTCTTGAACTTGTGATCTGCCCACCTTGGCCTCCCAAAGTGCTGGGATTACAGGCTTCAGCCACCGCGCCCGGCACTAAACATAATTTTTAATGACTTGATAACCACGATGACCTTCCAAGGAGTAAGGACTATTTGCCACTCCAATAAATGGCCTAGAACTAATGTATTGCTTTTTGTGTTTTTTTTTTCCTTGTCTCTTCCCTCTCTTTGAGACACCACGGCTATCACTACACCTGCCCAGAGTAAGCTGCCCAGAGTAACCTGTCTCCTTTTTTACTGCAGTCTCAGAAACCTGATAACCAAGCTTGTTACAAGTATACATAAAAGAATAAATTTTCATTGAGGGCCAAAGGCATTTTCCCATGCTTAAAATAAAAGCTACAGTGTTTAGAATGAATAGGCTTTTGCTCCTTGTCCTAATTCTCAAGCATATTCTAGAATCTAGATAATGTGATAGGTAATGGAAGTCTAGATAGCTGAGGTATTAGTTAAAATGGCAGCACATAATAATACAGTTCCATTTATTTTATTATCTGATTCTGTCGAACATTTACTGTTTGTCCAGCAAGCTCTTAAAACAAAAAACAAATAAAAAGCCTTCAACCTTAAAAGGCAAAAGGCAATTTGGAACGCAACAGAAGGATAATGCTGTTCCTGCTATTACCCAGAAGTAATGTTGTATTATAAAGAAAGGAGAAGGTAAGAAGAAACCACAAGGTTCAAACAAACAGTCTGAAGTATCAAAGCCAATGATTTCAATATTATAAATCTTCACACCCTATAATTCTCAAGAAATAGTGATGCCTTTAAAAATCAGGTAAAGTCGGGTGCAGTGGCTCATGCCTGTAATCTCAGCACTGTGGGAGGCCGAAGCAGACAGATGACCAGATCAGCAGTTCAAACCAGCCTGGCCAACATGGTGAAACCCCATCTCTACTAAAAATTAAAAAAATTAGCCAGGTGTGGTGGCAGGCACCTATAATCCCAACGACTTGGGAGGCTGAGGCAGGAGAATTGCTTGAAACTCACGGCAGAGGTCAGTGAGCCGAGATAGCGCCACTGCACTCCAGCCTGGGCGAAAGAGTGAAACTCTGTCTCGAAAGAAAAAAAGTCAGGTAAAATTATAATTAATAGTCCATACTTTTAAGTGATTATATACCTTTTAGACTCTACAGCCATAGTGTGCTCAAAAGCATAAAAATCTGGCCAGGCACAGTGGCTCATGACTGTAATCCCGGCACTTTGGGAGGAAGAGGCAGGTGAATCGATCACCTGAGGTCGGGAGTTTAAGAACAGCCTCGCCAACATGACAAAACACCATCTCTAGTAAAAATACACAAAAAATTAGCTGGGCGTATTGGCAGACGCTTGTAATCCCAACTACTTGGAAGGCTAAGGCAGGAGAATCGCTTCAACCCGGGAGGCAGAGGTTGCAGTGAGCCGAGATCATGGCACTGCACTCCAGCCTGGGCGATACAGTGAGACTCTGCACCCCCACCCCCGCCACCGCCCGCCCCAAAAAAGCATGAAAATCAGGATTAACTCTTAGTGAATTTAAATTAACCCTTAAACTTAAATTAAAATTATTATTGAAACTGTTTCAATAATAATAATAAAGTTGGTGTTCTTTTAAGTAAAGGATTCATCTATGGTTCTTTAGAGTAAGCACTCTTAAAACAACTGGGAAAACTTTATTTTAAAAAATTCAGTTTGCGTGTAAATACATCAACTGCAGAAAGTACTCCCAGGATAAATTTGTCTTCATTCCAGGAGTTAACAGAAGTGCAGTTTTCAAAGATTTAGCTTCCTACTAATTTAGCTACTAAACTGACAGCTCTCTCAGCTTTTATCCCCCTTCTAATTCTTGTCTGATGTTGCCTCCTGGACTACAGTGAAAGGTCCTCATTGACAAAAACTTCTTTCTCCTGCTGCATTCCACCATCATGACTGACAAACAACTGTGTAAAAAATTCCTATTATCTCTTCACAGGCAGTGTAACATTATTGAAATTTTGCGTGCTACTCAGAAAGTTCAAATTGTGTTTTCTTGGTAAAGAAGACCAAAAATCTCAAATGACACTCCCCTTTAGAAGCAGCACTGGCAGAAATTTTGACCTTTCTATCAGGGGTAGTTTTACAATGAATTAGGGAAGGATACAATTTTTCAAATCATGTTAATGAGTAGGAGCATTACAATTCTAGGCTGAAAACTTTTTTTTTCCAACTACATAGCTCTGGTAAAGGGAAAAAAAGGACTTATTTTGGGAAAGCAGATGGAATCTCTGTGTAGAAACCAATTTTGGAGGAGGACAATTTTGTCCCATTCCTCATGTTTCTATACAAGGAAGGGAATTTCCTCTTCGTTCCCCAGAAAGCAAATGAAGAAAAATATTTAATTCAGCCATTCATTATAAAATAAAAATTAAAAAACAGTACAGGAATGGTGACTCACACCTGTAATCCCAGCACTTTAGGAGGCCAAGGTGGGAGGACTGCCTGAGGCCAGGAGTTCAGGACCAGCCTATGCAACATAGGGAGACTCCATCTCTACAAAAAATAAAATTAGCCAGGTGTGTCTCACTTAAATTATTGCTGTCAGGTGTGTTTAAAAAAGAAAAAAAAAAAAGATTAGCCGGGTGTGGCGGCAGGTGTCTGTGGTCCCAACTACTCAAGAGCTAGGGCAAAAGGATCGCTTGAGCCTGGGAGGTCAAGGTTATGGTAAACCATGCTTACACCACCACATTCCAGCCTGGGTGACAGAGCAAGACCCTGTCTCAAAAACAAACAGGCTGGGAGTAGTGGCTCATACCTATAATCCCAGCACTTTGGGAGGCCAAGGCGGGCAGATCACTAGGTTAGGAGATCAAGACCATCCTGGCCAACACAGTGAAACCCCATCTCTACTAAAAATACAAAAAAATTAGCTGGGTGTGGTGGCACGCACCTGTAGCCCCAGCTACTCAGGAGGCTGAGGCAGGAGAATTGCTTGAACCTGGGAGGCAGAGGCTACAGTGAGCCAAGATAGTGCCACTGCACTACAGCCTGGCAACACAGTGAGACTATCTCAAAAACAAACAAAAAGAAACAAACAAGCCCAAGCCAACCTCTGAAGTGTCCCAGGCAAAATGTTGCTTTAACACAATATTCAGTACAACTCAGTTCCATTTTGTCATTCCTATAGTATTGTCAGTCCAATACTATAAGAATGGAAAGGAAAGAAGCAATGCTGAAAAATTCAGATTGCATCCTCATTAAGATCTGTGAACTTAAATTTGGGCAAAATCTTCCAGTGAGAGCATGACCTAATGAGAGAATACCCTTCGCATCATGTTGAAGGGCAAATCCAATTACACTATCCTCTCTGAGAGAAGCATTTACAACACTCCTGGCTTCTGGATAGTTCAGAAATTTGAAGTAGGGGAAGTCGCCCGTCACTAGTTTATTTGAAGTACTTTTCTTTTCTTTTTTTTTTGAGACAGAGTCTCACTGTATCACCAGGCTGGAGTGCAGTGGCATGATCTCAGCTCACTGCAACCTCCAACTCCTGGGTTCAAGTGATTCTCCTGCCTCAGCCTCCTGAGTAGCTGGGATTACAGGCATGCACCACCACATCCAGCTAATTTTAGTAGAGACAGGGTTTCACCATGTTGACCAGGATGGTCTCAATCTCTTGACCTCGTGATCCACCCACCTCAGCCTCCCAAAGTGCTGGGATTACAGGCGTGGGCCACAGCGCCCAGCCTGAAGTACTTTTCTTTCCCACCCCGCATATTTGAAAACTTTAATTTCCATTTCCTCTTTAAGCCTCATGTTTCCTGGCATCCCAGCATAATTTCTTTACATTCATTCAGCACTGAGGTGCCAGGAAACACCCATCCCTGCTTGCCCTTCATTGTACCTTAGTAGCTGCTGTCAGTATCTCTCGTTAAGAAATTGCCTAGGTTTTGTGAAACTGCCCTTAATAAGAGAGTGGTTTTCAGCCTTGGCTGCATGTTGGCCTCACCAGGAAAGTCTTTAAAAATACTGATGCCTGGGGTCCCAGCCCCAGAGATTATGATTTCACTGGTCTGTGGCATAGCCTGGGCACCAGAATCTTTTTTTGAAAATTCTCAGAGTAATTCTGATATATAGGCCAGGTTAAAAGCTTCGGACCTGGCCAGGCGCGGTGGCTCAAGCCTGTAATCCCAGCACTTTGGGAGGCTGAGGCGGGTGGATCACGAGGTCAAGAGATCGAGACCATCCTGGTCAACATGGTGAAACCCCGTCTCTACTAAAAATACAAAACATTAGCTGGGTATGGTGGCGCATGCCTGTAATCCCAGCTACTCAGGAGGCTGAGGCAGGAGAATTGCCTGAACCCAGGAGGTGGAGGTTGCGGTGAGCCAAGATCGCACCATTGCACTCCAGCCTGGGTAACAAGAGTGAAACTCCGTCTCAAAAAAAAAAAAAAAAAAAGCTTTGGGCCTGCTCAAAGGGAAGATGTCTTCTTCCTGCCTACACTGTTTCAGCTAGAACATCACCCTCCACAGATTCCTGAGTGGAAAGGGCCATGGTTACTTTAGAAGCCTGTGCCCCTAAAGTTCTGGAACTAATGCCTCAGCCATATGCTCCCCAATTGTTTTTCTGTAGTGGGATAGATAGTATTTCATATTCCACTTCGGTTTCACCCAATCCTTTAAGAAAGGATCAGCTGAGTTTTGGCCAGGCGTTGTGGCTTATGCCTTTAATTCCAGCACTTTGGGAGGCCAAGGTTGGCAGATCATCTGAGGTCAGGAGTTTGAGACCACCCTGATAATCCAGGCATGGTGGCGCACGCCTGGAGTCCCAGCTACTCAAGAGGCCAAGGCAGGAGAATAGCTTGAGCCCAGGAGGCAGAGGTTGCAGTGAGCCGAGATCAAACCACTGTACAAGTGCACTCCAGCCCAGGCAACTGAGTAAGATTCCATCTCAAAAAAAAAAGAAAAAAAGAAAAAAAAAATCAGCTGAGTTGTAATTTGATTCTTAGATGAATCCCTTTCCTTTTTACCATATATTGGCCTGTAACTTTTGCTCTCCTTCATTTTATTTGCTCTTTGCTTCTGGGCCCAAACTTTTATTTCCCAACTTAACTCCTCTGCACATTGTCTTGTGTGAAATCCCCCAGTATTAGGAGAAAGTCAGTGATTTCTGGGTCTATCAAAAGCATCCACTGTTCAAAGTATTTTTGTCCTTCTTCACCTCCAACCTGAAGAATCCATCCAGAAGATAAATCCTTCCAAGCTTGGACTCCATCTACCTGTCTCTCCTTCAGTATGCTTCATCTTCCTGTACTCTTATAAATTTCAGAAATTTATTCTGCATGTTCCCTCAGGGCAGAGGCATCTCTACCTACAATGTCACCCTGACATTCACATAATAGTGCTTGAAGTGTTCTATACCAATCTTTCCCCTCTTAAATCTGTCCACATTTTCTGGTTTTTATTTTATATTTATTTTTATTGACTTACTTTTTTTGAGATAAGTTTTACTCTTGTTACCCAGGCTGGAGAGCAGTGGTGCAATCTCGGCTCACTGCAACCTCCACCTCCTGGGTTCAGGAGGCCTCAGCCAAGTTGCTGGAATTACAGGTACCGCCACCACGCCCAGCTAATTTTTTGTATTTTTAGTAGAGATAGAGTTTCGCCATATTGGCCAGGCTGCTCTCAAACTCCTGACCTCAGGTGATCCACCTGCCTTGGCCTCCCAAAGTGCCAGGATTATAGGCGTGAGAAGCCTCCCTCTTTCGCACCCTTCTTTTAAAAGCTTTAGAGACCTAGGTTCATGTTCTTTCCCATTCCGTTTCTGTCTTCCCTATACTTTAACATCTTCCTCCAGTTGAGTTAGCCTGTATTCCTTCATTTTTCTTTTAGTCACTCATTGCCTCCATATTGATGGTGAGATGAAAACATTTTCTGCACACCACTTGATTACCTCCTGGATTTTGAGCGAACCCAATTCCTAGAAAGACAGCATAGTAGGTGTAGGAGCTGTTGAATACTAAGCATAACCCTTTGGCTTCTGACAGTATACTAGGGTTAACCCTTTGGCTTCTGAATTTGCAGTCAATTCACTGACCTGTTGCTCTACTTCAATTCCAAAGTGGTTTATTCCTTACATAAGGGTCACCATCCATTATTTGTTCACTGTGGGGCGGAGGGAACCCTACAATTACTACTCCATGAATAAAGTCCAAACCCAAATCTCTGAAAAGCCTGGAACTTTGAAAATGCAAGCCATGATCTGGGCTTCTATGACCTACTTGGGGACCTTAGTTGCCAGCAAAAGTCCATGGGCTATAACACGTGAATCCAAGTGGTATCTAAGAAGTATAACCCTTTTTCTAAGAGGTTAGAAAGAACAATAATCAAGAAAAACAGAAAAAAATCAAGAAAAAAAAACAAAGAACAATAATCTGAGGGGAAGGTAAGGCAAAGAGGAAGGGGACAAGGGCTGAAAAACTAACTACTAGGTACTGTGTTCACTACCTGCTGACAGGACCAGTTCTACCCCAAACTTTAGCATAACTCAACATATCCATGTAACAAACCTGCACATGTACCCCTGAATCTAAAATAAAAGTGAAATTATATTGAAAGAAAAGAACAATAATCTGTGAAGACAGCTACATTTCCTCTCTTGACGATGAATGTAGTTTAAAACAACACAGAGAATAAGAGAGTGAGGCAACTGTCTGCCCATGCCTGGCACAAAACTCCAAGCTCAGGGAATTTACCCGTGTTTGTAGTTTATTTTCTTTTTTTTTTTTTTTTTTTTTTTTTTTTTTGAGACGGAGTTTTGCTCTTGTTACCCAGGCTGGAGTGCAATGGCGCGATCTTAGCTCACCGCAACCTCCACCTCCTGGGTTCAGGCAATTCTCCTGCCTCAGCCTCCTGAGTAGCTGGGATTACAGGCACGTGCCACCATGCCCAGCTAATTTTTTGTATTTTTAGTAGAGACGGGGTTTCACCATGTTGACCAGGATGGTCTCGATCTCTCGACCTCGTGATCCACCCGCCTCGGCCTCCCAAAGTGCTGGGATTACAAGCTTGAGCCACCGCGCCCGGCCTTGTAGTTTATTTTCTAGCTATCGATGATTACTAAGAATAAATGACTTGTTCTTGATAGTCTAATCTCTTTCCTACCTACTCTCTTAAGCCAAAGCTGCTCTCGATAGAGCAGTCATGGGACCATGGTTTTCCCGGCTTCTATCAGTTAATAACTAGGTACTGTATTAAAAACTTACACATGGCCGGGCGCGGTGGCTCAAGCCTGTAATCCCAGCACTTTGGGAGGCGGAGGCGGGTGGTTCACAAGGTCAAGAGATCGAGACCATCCTGGTCAACTTGGTGAAAACCCGTCTCTACTAAAAATACAAAAAAAAAATTAGCTGGACATGGTGGTGCATGCCTGTAATCCCAGCTACTCAGGAGGCTGAGGCAGGAGAATTGCCGGAACCCAGGAGGCGGAGGTTGCAGTGAGCCGAGATCGCGCCATTGTACTCCAGCCTGGGTAAAAAGAGCGAAACTCCGTCTCAAAAAAAAAAAAAAAAAAAAAACGTACACATAAGGCAGCCGGGTGTGGTGGCTCACGCCTGTAATCCTAGCACATTGGGAGGCTGAGGCAGGTGGATCGCCTGAGCTTGGGAGCTAGAGACCAGCCTGGACAACACGGTGAAACCCCATCTCTACTAAAACACAAAACATTAGTCAGGCATGGTGGTTCATGCCTGCAGTCCCAGCCACTCGGGAGGCTAAGTCACCAGAATCTCTTGTACCAGGAGTCAGAGGCTGCAGTGAGATGAGATCACGCCACTGCACTCCAGCCTGGGCAAGACTCTGACCCAACAAAAAAAAAAAATTACAAGCCCCATAATAAGAAATTCTAAAACCTGCCTGGACTGCCTCAGACACCTAGATATCCTTATGTCATTCTGCTATCCAACGCTAGTTCTCCTCTTTTCTTTAAAGACAGTGTACCAAGATTTTAAGGAGCCAGTAACAGTACCTTTTTCCACATCCAATTTGGAGCTAATTAAGAAATAAGACAGAGGTTGGGCCCAGTGGCTCATGCCTATAATCCCAGCACTTTGGGAGCCCAAGGCAGGAGGATCATCTGAGGTCAGGTGTTTAAGATAGGCCTCACCAACATGGTAAAACCCCATCTCTACTGAAAATACAAAAATTAGCCAGGCATGGTGGCAGGTAATCCCAGCTACTCAGGAGGCTGAGGCAGGAGAATCGCTTGAACCTGGGAGGTGGAGGTTGCAGTGAGCAGAGATTGCACCACTGCACTCCAGCCTAGGTGATGGAGCAAGGCCCTGCCTCAAAAAGAAAAAAAAAGAAGTCAGACAAATGGAAATTAAAACGTTTGTTTTTACTGATAGCATCAACTGGAGGACAGGATCTTAGCTCTGCAGCCAACTAAGCAGTCTGGAAAATATACAGCTGGCCAAAGCAGCTTACCATCTAGTTGAGTGGAGACCAGAACTCCATCTTCACTACAGGAAAACAGATGTGAGAAGGTCCCAGAAAGTACTGAGCCAAGTCAGTTCCTTCACTGAAACTCAATATTCAAGTCCCTTTTTTCCTCCAGTAGCAGACACTGACAGTGTTCCTCCCATACTCTTCCCTCCTGAAGTGAATCAGAAGCCCCCTCCCTCCCCTCTGTAGGAGTAAAGAGGAGGAAGCCAATGGAAGGGGAACACAAACCTAAATAATCTGCATAAGAGAAGGACTGACACTTTACAGCCAACAAGGTTATAAGGACTCTCTCAGGTTCCTCAGTCAGATTCAAACAATATAAGCCCATGCAACATCATTTAAGCTAACAAAATCGAAAGGGAAGGTGTTCTGTTTCTTTGCAAGAGCTGTAGCCCAGCTCTCTTTCTGGCACAGTTCCAGGATTTCCAAATGGCTTCAAGGTTCAGCTGTCTTTACTCCTGTGTATGTATAATCTAATCTTTTAGAATCCCTGTGGAAGAAAATATTTCAAAATGCTCAATTTAAAGAATTCACAAGTTTACTATAAATTTTCAATCCTAAACTACATCAGGATGTAATCCCTTTTCATGATTCCATTAAATTTAAAATTAACCAGCTAGACTAGAATGAAGAATCAGAAGAGCTATGGTGGTTTCTATGAAGATTAAATGACAGGCCAGACGCAGTGACTCACACCTGTAATCCCAGCACTTTGGGAGGCTGAGGAGGGTCGATCACGAGGTCAGAAGTTGGAGACCAGCATGGCCAAGAGGGTGAAACCCTGTCTCTACTGAAAATACAAAAACTAGCTGGGCGTGCTGGCAGGCACCTGTAATCCCAGCTACTCAGCCTGGGTGACAGAGCAAGACTCCATCTCAAAACAAACAAACAAACAAACAAAAACAAAGCAGAAAAAGCAGTTGATAAAAAAGCAAGATCTTTATCTTAAAGCCATTTGAGAAATATAAGCTCCTTAGAATGTGAAAGGATTTATTATCAAAACTGCTGCTTCAACTGAAATACAATATGCAGGGACCTAACTCTGCTTTCTCAGTAACCAAATATCCAACCATATACCAAAAAGGAAGAAATTCTACATCCTATTTTTCTAAGATCATCTGGACGTTAAGCAGGTTGCAAAAACAGATGATGAACTCTAACACTTTTAGGCAAGACGTTGGCCAAATTGATAAGATTATTATAATAATGTGTGCTATAGATCATAAATGTTATCTTCTTCATGCTTGGGTTTTGTTTTCTTTTTTAAAACAGTATACTTGATCCTTAGCACCATTCCCCTACCTTTCAGCGGAAAAAAAAAGGGAAAAGAAATTACATTCAGTAGATTACTTTCTCCTTGATACGTCATTTTGAGCTTGGAAGAACAAATGAGATTAGCACAATTAAGGGTAAGATCAATGTAAATAAGGAAAAACAGGAAGCAGGATTAAATCAAATTAACACAGGGCACCAATTTTAATTTTTTTAAATCCCTTATGGGAAGTTAATTAGATGTTACTGTAAGGTTAAACAGTTACTTGAGTCTGAGAGGTAAAACCTATTTCAAAACATCAGTTTCTAAACCGAACAAAACACAACACCAAAGGGAGAAAGTAAAAACCCATTTCCACACATATACTAAAACCAGCTGCTCCAGGTTTGAGTGGAAATGTATTATCTATATAATTGCTTAGCTTTTTATGTTTTTTTGTTGTTGTTTGATACCTTTCATGTAATTGCTTATTTTTTTTTTTTTTTTTTTTTTTTTTTAAATCTTTAACAGAGACAGGGTTTCCCCATGTTGGCTAGGCTGGTCTCGAACTCCTAACCTCAAATGATCCATCCGCCTTGGCCTCCCAAAATGCTTAGATTACAGGCCAGGTATACTTGCTTAGCTTTTAGTGTAATTTTAAACCCACAGAAAGGAGTATTTCCTTACATGAGCATTCACATTAGCATTCCATGCCTTCAGGAATCACACTGTCTCTGTCCAGAAATCTACAGATGAGCATACCCACAATTAAACAATTACAATATAAATCAACATTAAGTTAAATAATAAACATTTAACAGCCCAAATCCTAAATGGTATGAATCCAGTATTACAAAAACAAAAGCATCATTTATAACTGTCATCTTGCACAGGTCTGCATTTTGCTTCTGAAAATATGTATCCTTTCTACAATTTCAATTGCCACCCAACTTTGTTTCTAAAAATTCAACTTAGCAGCTAGTACCTTCCACTTCAATTCAAAAAACACGTCTGTTTTCAATGAACTTGTTTAAAAATTTCAACACTGGACCTGTCCCTATTTCTTTCCTTCGATAGCTAGTTCCTTAACGGGCTGCAAATTTAGTATTAATAAAAATACTGGGCCGGGCGCGGTGGCTCAAGCCTGTAATCCCAGCACTTTGGGAGGCCGAGGCGGGTGGATCACAAGGTCGAGAGATCGAGACCAACCTGGTCAACATGGTGAAACCCCGTCTCTACTAAAAATACAAAAAATTAGCTGGGCATGGTAGCGCGTGCCTATAATCCCAGCTACTCAGGAGGCTGAGGTAGGAGAATTGCCTGAACCCAGGAGGCGGAGGTTGCAGTGAGCCGAGATCGCGCCATTGCACTCCAGCCTGGGTAACAAGGGCGAAACTCCATCTCAAAAAAAATAAATAAATAAAAATAAAAATAAATAAAAATAAAAAATAAAAATGCTGACCTTCTTCGAGGCATTATATATAAGGATCCCTGCTTTGTTTTTAGATCTTAACACAGCAGGGGGTGGTTTTCAGGAAATAAAGCTACTTCTAGATATTTTGATAGATATTCCAAGCTGGAATAATATGTTATAACTAAAAACTGGAAAGCTAAAAGTAAGCTTTGGCAATATTCTCATACTTCGAGGCACAGTTCAAAAGTTACCCATTCCAAAAATATTCCTTTTTTCCTGGGGCCAGAAGTATCATCTCTAGCTCTTAAGTGTTTTGCCCACCCCCGCCTTTGATACCTATAGCCTTCTGCCTTGTAATATGGTCACTTGCAAATAACTCTTCTTTTGAATGGCAAACTCCTTCCTAAGGGGTGGAGCTGCATTTTAAATCACTTGGACGCTTTATGGAGATACCGTTAATCTAGCAACTCACCTGCTAGATTACCCACCCCCAGCACACCTCTGCACTGAGATTAACGAAATCGTCTAGGTCTCAAAGGATCATCACCTTATGACTCATCCTACTTGGTTTGAGTTCGGCAAATCAGTCAACACCTGAACTGACTGCTGCACACAGAGCTCTTCAGAACTCTCAGTGATCGGGCTGAGAATCGCCTCCCAGAGGCAGGCCGGAACCCCCGCTCCCCTTCCCCCTTTTCTTCAACTTCTCATCAGTGACGCTCCCACGCTCTCACTCCCACCTCGGAGAACTCAAGCTGACAAATTCCTTGCTGCGTTTACCTAGGGCCGATGGAGGCACATCCAGCCAGCTCTAGGTCGCGGCCCCGACGTGCAGCCTACGAAGCACCCCTTCGTGGTGGCATCCCCGCCCTGAGAGTTCTCCAGCCCGTCAGCCCGGCCCCGGCCTCACCACCCTCTGCACCCCTTCTGTTCTCGTCGGGCCCACGATGTCCCCCATACTGGGGTTAGTTCAAGGACTCGGGGCGAGAGGGCACGCCGCGCCCCAAGGGACCGAGGCTGGGGCGAGCCCTGGAGGAATCTGCCTCAGGCCCCCGAGGAGGTGCTCAGGGCCCGGCGCAGAGAGGGGCCCACCCAGCGCGAACGCCGGGGCTCCCGGCTTCTCCCCACCGCTCGGCTCGCTGACGTGGGGGACACTCGAAGAGTTCGAGAGAGTCCGGGAGCCTGCCTTGGGCCGGTCGGGAACCCTGAAGTCAGGCGGGCGACCCCCCTCAGCGCAACTCTCCGAGACGCCGGCTGGCTAACCGTTAAGGCGGAAGGAAAGGAGGAGCTTCGGCTGCCCTGGCTAGACAGGACTCGCGAGGAGACTCTCGCCGACTCACACGGACTCCTCACCTTCATGGCCGCAACCGCCTCGGCTCGGCCGGCTCTGCCAGGGAACTCAGCACCATAGCAGCTCCTCGCACTGCCGACCTCCTTCCCTCTGGGCAGCGACTACGGCGCCTCGCGAAGCGACCGAGCGTCCGGACGTAAGGGGCGCGGTCACGCTCGCCGCGTGCCCCTTTAAGAGCGCAGAGCGGCAGCCAAGAAGACCAATTGGAAGCCTACTTTCGGGGGGCCGGTCACCAGAGCCAATGAAGCGACAGGGATGGGGCGGGGCCTCTGGCGTTTCCTCTTGGTGGGAAGGGGAGGACTTCTTTCCGCCCAGAGCGGAGACCGGAGGGCCTGGGCGTGGCGGGAGGCGCGCTCCGGAGCAGCGTTCTCGTTTGGGTGTATGAAATAGGAGACAGCGTCCGCTGAGGAAACTGCTGCCTTTTTCTGAGCTGGGTGGTCAAGTTTCCGGGAAGCGGAGGGCGGGAAGGGCCGTGGTGAATTTGAACACGCCGGTTGGCTGGAAGGCTTTTGTTTCGACCATCAGAGCAGGGCCTCAGATTTCCTTCCCAGACGTTCCCGCGCTCACGCTCGGTCATGACCTCGGGGCTCCTCATTCGTGGATCCAGTAAGGAGCGGCAGCTGCACTCGCCTTTAGCAACGAGGCTCAGCCGGGCGCGGTGGCTCACGCCTATAATCCTAGCACGTTGGGAGTCCAAGGCGGCTGGATCATGAGGTCATGAGTTCAAGACCAACCTGGCCAATATGGTGAAACCCCATCTCTACTAAAAATACAAAAATTAGCTAGGCTTGGTGGCGAGGGCCCGTAGTCCCAGCTGCTGGGGAGACTGAGGCAGAAGAATCGCTTGAACTCAGAAGGTGGTTGTTGCATTGAGCCGATATCCTGCCACTGCACTCCTGTCTGGGTGAAAGAGCGAGACTCCCATCCAAAACAACAACAACAACAACAACAAAACAAGGCTTGTTGAAAACACTTGAGAACTAAGGGCTCTCAAATTCCAAGTGCACTTTGAAAAGCAGTATTCAAAATAACCAAAATTGTAGCACAATAAAAGAATTTGTATGAGCCTTGGAATTGACTTTGGGCAGAGAAACAGGTTGTAAATTAAGGTAATGATTTCTTTTTTTTTTTTTTTTTCTTTTTTTTTTTGAGACGGAGTTTCGCTCTTGTTACCCAGGCTGGAGTGCAATGGCAGGAGCTCGGCTCACCGCAACCTCCGTCTCCTGGGTTCAGGCAATTCTCCTGCCTCAGCCTCCTGAGTAGCTGGGATTACAGGCACGCACCACCATGCCCAGCTAATTTTTTGTATTTTTAGTAGAGACGGGGTTTCACCATGTTGACCAGGATGGTCTTGATCTCTTGACCTCGTGATCCACCCGCCTCAGCCTCCCAAAGTGCTGGGATTACAGGCTTGAGCCACCGCGCCCGGCTAGGTAACGATTTCTTCAGCTGTACTTGATGACAGTTTATTTTCCTACACCTTTTTTTTTTTTTTTTTTGGTCAGGGTCTTGCTCTTGCCCAAGCTGGAGTGCAGTGGTGTGATCTTGGCTCACTGCAACCTCCGCCTCCCGGATTCAAGCGATTCTCTTGCCTTAGCCTCCTGAGTAGCTGGGACTTCAGGCACCCGCCACCATGCCTGTCTAATTTTTTCTATTTTTAGTAGATACCGGTTTTCACTGTGTTGGCCAGGCTGGTCTTGAACTCCTGGCCTCAGGTGATCTGCCCACCTCAGCCTCCCAAAGTGCTGAAATTGCAGGGGTGAACCACTGTGCCCGGCCGATTTTCTTACACTTCTTTTTATTTTTAGTTTTTGAGACAGAGTCTCACTCTGTCACCCAGGCTGGAGTGCAGTGGCACAATGTCGGCTTACTGCAACCTCCACCTGCTGGGTTCAAGCGAACACGGCCGACTCACTTTTGTATTTTTAGTAGAGACAAGATTTCACCATGTTAGCCAGGCTGGTCTTGAACTCCTGACCTCAAATGATCTACCCACCTCGGTTTCCCAAAGTGCTGGGGTTACAGGGGTGAGCCACCACGCCTGGCCGATTTTCTTAGGCTTTTTAATCTCACTTCTAACTTAACCGGTATTTAAGATTTTAAACATGAAGTCAATTTGCTCTTCATGAGGACCTAAGACTGTTCTGTTGCTTATAGAGTCGCTTCAACAGCTGTGCTACATTAGATAAAAACACAGGGAGAGAGAGAGCACTCCCGAGGCCACTTCCACAGACTGAAATGATGCATCAGAGTACTATTTTTCTTGCTTCAAGTGCTGCTCAGATAATGTCACTTCTTATCCAGAATAGACCTAGGTTTTCTTTTTCAGAAAAGTACACAGAAAGCCTTTCGTTCATGATGCAGGACGCAGCTGAGCTTCATTGGAAGAGAAAGTATTAGTTATCTTAATGATCTAGACACAAAGAAACTCAATACAAATGTTCTCTGGGTAGAAAGCCATGGTTGTCCCTCATTAGAAAAGCCCTACCTTCAGAGTTCAGGTCTACCTCCAAAGTTCATACGCACATGAAAAGATGCTCAACATCATTAACTACCAGGGAAATGCAAATCAAATCCACGGATACCACTGTGCACCTACAAGGATGGCTAACATTAAAAAGAAAGAAAATAGATGTTGGTGAGGATGTGGAGAATTTGGAATCTTCAGGCATGAATGATGGGAATGTAAAAAAATAATACTGCTATGAAAATATCTGACAATTCTTCAAAAATGTTAAAACATACAGAGTTACCATAAGACCCAGCAATTCCACTCCTAGGTGTATACCCAACAGAAATGAAAACATGGCTGGGCGCGGTGGCTCACATCTGTAATCCAAGCACTTTGGAGGCCAAGGTGGGCAGATCACCTGAGGTCGGGAGTTCAAGACCAGGCTGACCAACATGGTGAGACCCCCGTCTTTAAAAAATAATAATAATAAAAGAAAAAAAAGGAGAAAAAAAGAGAAATGAAAATAGGTCCACAAAAAGCATACATGCTAATGGTTCTTAGCAGCATTACTCATAATAGTCAAAAAGTAAAAACAACCCAAATGTCCATTATCTGAGAAATGGATAAAGGAAATGTAGTCTCTCCATACAGTGGAATATTCTTAGACCAAAAAAGGAATGAAACACTGTTACACATTGCAACATGGATGAAAGTTAAAAATATGCAGCAGGGTACAGTGGCTCACACCTGTAATCCCAACACTTTGGGAGGCCAAGGCGGGCAGATCACCTGAGGTCAGGCATTTGAGACCAGCCTGGCCAACATGGTGAAACCCCATCTCTACTAAAAATACAAAAAGTAGCCGAATGTGATGGCACAACCTGTAATCCCAGCTACTTGGGAGGCAGAGGCAGGAGAATCTCTTGAACCCAGGAAGTCGAGGCTGCAGTGAGCCAAAATTGTGGTACTGCACTCTAGCCAGGGAAACAGAGCAAGGCCCTGTCTTAAAAAAAAAAAAAAAAAGAAAGAAAGAAAGAAAGAAAAGAAAAAATCATGCTAAGTGAAAGAAGCTAGACATAAAAAGATTACCTATTTTATGATTCCATTTATGGGAAATATCCAGAATAAGCCAATCCCTAGAGATAAAAAGTAGAGTAGTATTGATTAAGGTCTCTGAAGGAGCAGAGGGGAAATGGAGTGACTGCTACTGGAGGCAGGTTTCTTCTGGGGTAATGAAAACATTCTAGGCCGGGTGGGATGGCTCATTCCTATAATCTGAGCACTTTGGGAGACTGAGACGGGAGGATCACTTGAGCCCAGTAGTTCAAGACCAGCCTGGGCAATGTAAGGAGATCCCATCTCTACAAAACATAAAAATTAACTGGGTATGGTGGTGCACACCTGAAGGCCCAGCTACTCGGGAGGCTGAAGTAGGAGGATAACTTGTGCCCAGGAGGTTGAGGCTGCAGTGAGCCACTGTACTCCAGCCTGGGTGACAAGCAAAACCCTGCTCAAAAAAGAAAAGAAAATGTTCTAAAATTAGCTATGGAAATGGTTGCACAACTCTGAGTATACTAAAAACTTTTGAATTGCATTATATAGTATGTGAATTATATCTGAATGAAGCTGTTAATATTGAAAAACAACACAAAAAAAGTTAACACAGCTGGAAAATGCCACAGAAGGACAGTGAAAACACCCAAGGGTAGGGAGAGGTTTAAGTATCAAGGAACATTTAAAACAGTGCAAGCCGGGCGCGGTGGCTCAAGCCTGTAATCCCAGCACTTTGGGAGGCCGAGGCGGGTGGATCACGAGGTCGAGAGATCGAGACCATCCTGGTCAACATGGTGAAACCCCGTCTCTACTAAAAGGTGCAAAAAAAAAAAAATTAGCTGGGCATGGTGGCGTGTGCCTGTAATCCCAGCTACTTAGGAGGCTGAGGCAGGAGAATTGCCTGAGCCCAGGAGGCGGAGGTTGCGGTGAGCCGAGATCGCGCCATTGCACTCCAGCCTGGGTAACAAGAGCGAAACTCCATCTCAAAAAAACAAAAACAAAAAAAAAAAAAATAATAAAACAGTGCAATACTTGGGAAGACTTGTCTTATTTTGTCCCCAGCACACAGATCTGTACCTAGCGTAAGCAAGCTCCCAATAAATTCTGTTTGGTTTTTGTTGTTGTTTTCGAGACAGAGTCTCATTCTGTCACCCATGCTGGAGCGCCGTGGTGCAGTCTTGGCTCACTTGCAACCTCTCAGGTTCAAGTGTTTCTCCTGCCTCAGTCTCCCGAGTAGCTGGGACTACAGGCACGTGCCACCTCACCCAGCTAATTTTTGTATTTTTAGTAAAGATAGGGTTTCACCATGTTGGCCAAGCTGGTCTCGTACTCCTGACCTCAAGTAATCCACCCACCTTGGCCTCCCAAAGTATTGGATTACAGCTGTGAGCCACTGTGCCCAGCTGAATTGTGTTTCTTTTTTGAGACAGAGTCATGCTCTGTTGCCAGGCTGGAGTATAGTGGTTGCAGCTCACTGCGACCTCTGCCTCCCAGGTTCAAGTGATTCTCATGCCTCAGCCGCCCAAGTAGTAGCTGGGGTTACAGGCGTGCACCACCATGCCCAGCTAATTTTCGTGTTTTTAGTAGATGGGGTTCCACCATGTTGCCCAGGCTGGTCTCCAAGTCATGGCCTCAAGAGATCCCTCTGCCTCAGCCTCCCAAAGTGTTGGGATTACAGGCGTGAGCTACCACACCCGGCCACCAATAAATGTTTGACTGAATATATTTTTCTTTCCTGAAAGGCAGAGAAGGAAAATGATTTTGAAAAAGAAATCATAATGGAGTAGATAGGTTACCCATGCATTTACAATGCCTAACTACTTGAAGTTGAGACTTTCCGAAGTTGAGACTTTCCGAAGTTGAGAGACATTTGTGCTTAAACATCACTCTTTTTTTCAATAAAAGAGATGCATTTTGTGATCCTAATTTTTTCTTTGTTTCAAATTTTTATATAATGACCACCTTTTTTTTTTTTTTTTTTTTTTTAAAGAGACAGGGTCTCGCTATGTTGCCCAGGCTGGAGTGCAGTGGCTATTCACAGGCAAGATCCCACTATCGATCAGCACGGGAGTTTTGACCTGCTCCGTTTCCGACCTGGGCTGGTTCACCCCTCCTTAGGCAACCCGGTGGTCCCCCACTCCCAGGAGGTCACCATATTGATGCCGAACTTACTGCGGACACCCGATTGGCATAGCGCGCTACAGCCCAGAACTCTGGGGCTCAAGCGATCCTCCCACCTCAGCCTCCTGAGTAGCTGGGACTACAGGCACATGCCACCGCACCCAGCTTTTTTTTTTTTTTTTAATATAATGACACCCTGCTTTCAGTTGTGTGCTAATTGTAGCAATCGTGGTTCAGGAAAATTTTGTCTGTTAACTTACTATCATAGCAACCTAATACTTTGTATTTCAGAGACAAAAAAGTAGGATTGCCAAGACACATGGGATAATTTATTACAACTCAACTACTTGCTTAGGATGTAGTGAGGCTATTTTCTGAACTGTTTCTTTTTAATGACTCAAAAAATTATTTTATTGAATTCACAGTGTGCTGAAAGTCAATTAAATAATTGCAAATGTCTCTCAATGTCAAGAAGAAGCGAAAGTTTCATTAATTATAATTAAAGTTTTGAGACCTGGTGTGGTAGCTTACTCTTGTAATGTAATCCAGCACCTTGAGAGACCCAGGTAGGGGGATGGCTGGTTGTGGGCCAATCCTTCATTTGCATAGGGTGTAACCAATTGGAAACCTCTAAAGGGTATGTTGGGGTGTTGTGAAATTCTTTCAGTTTAATAAAAACCCTAAAGAACATTGCAGTCGGGGCTCTTGGGCTGCTTGCTTGAGCCGGCTCCCACTCTGTGGGGTATACTCTCACTTCAATAAATCTGTGCTTTTGTTGTTTCGTTGTTGTTGTTTTGAGACAGAGTTTCCCTCATGTTACCCAGGCTGGAGTGCAATGGCGCGATCTCGGCTCACTGCAACCTACGCCTCCTGGGTTCAAGCAATTCTCCTGCCTCAGCCTCTTGAGTAGCTGGGATTACAGGCACGCACCACCATGCCCAGCTAATTTTTGTATTTTTAGTAGAGACAGGGTTTCACCATGTTGCCCAGGATGGTCTCGATCTCTTGACCTCGTGATCCACCCGCCTCCGCCTCCCAAAGTGCTGGGATTACAGGCTTGAGCCACCACGCCCGGCCCTTGTTGCTTCGTTCTTATGTTGCTTTGTTTGTGCATTTTGTTCAATTCTTTGTTTAACGTGCCAAGAACGTGGACAACTCACAGTCAAGACTTCTATTTGGGAGGGCCGGGTGCGGTGGCTCAAGCCTGTAATCCCAGCACTTTGGGAGGCCGAGGCGGGTGGATCACGAGGTCAAGAGATCGAGACCATTGTGATCAACATGGTGAAACCCCGTCTCTACCAAAAATACGAAAAATTAGCTGGGCATGGTGGCACGTGCCTGTAATCCCAGCTACTCAGGAGGCTGAGGCAGGAGAATTGCCTGAACCCAGGAGGTGGAGGTTGCGGTGAGCCGAGATCCTGCCATTGCACTCCAGGCTGGGTAACAAGAGCGAAACTCTGTCTCAAAAAAAAAAAAAAAAGACTTCCATTTGGTAACAGCTTGAGTCCAGGAGTTCGACACCAGCCTGGGCAACATAGTGAAACCCTATCACTACAAAAAAATAAAAAATTAGGCCAGGCACAGTGGCTCACACCTGTAATCCCAGCACTTTGGGAGGCTGAGGCAGGTGGGTCATAAGGTCAGGAGTTCAAGACCAGCCTGGCCAAGATGGTGAAACCCCGTGTCTACTAAAAATATAGAAAATTAGCCTGGCATGGTGGCGGGCACCTGTAATCCCAGCTACATGGGAGGCTGAGGCAGGTGAATGGCTTGAACCTGGGAGGCAAAGGTTGCAGTGGACCAAGACCACGCCATTGTACTCCGCCCTGGAAAAAAAAAAAAAGTTAGCAAGGTATGGTGGTGCACAACTATGGTCCCAGATATGCAGGAGGCTGAGGCGGGAGGATCACTTAAGCCCAGGAATTTGAGGCTGCAGAGCTATGATCATGCTACTGCACACCTGGCTAATAATAAGTCCAGGCATGTATGGCTCATGACTGTAACCCGAGACTTTGGGAGGCCAAGTCAGGCAGATCACTTGAACCCAGGAATCTGAGACCAGCCTGGGTTCTACAAAAAATACAAAAAATTAACTGGGCATGGTGACAGGAGCCTGTAGTCTCAGCTACTCCAGAGACTCACGTTAGAGGATTACCTGATCCCTGGAGGTCAAGACTGCAGTGAACCATGTTTGCACCACTGCAGTCCCACCTGAGTGACAAAGTGAGATACTGAATTTTTTTTAAAAAACATAATAAATAGGCCGGGTGAGGTAGCTTACGCCTATAATCCCAGCACTTTGGGAGGCCGAGGTGGGTGGATCACGAGGTCAAGAGATCGAGACCATCATGGTCAACATGGTGAAACCCCGTCTCTACTAAAAATACAAAAATTAGCTGGGCATGGCGGTAAACGCCTGTAGTCCCAGCTATTATTGGGGGGCTGAGGCAGGAGAATTGGTTGAACCCAGGAGGCGGAGGTTTCAGTGAGCCGAGATGGCGCCACTGCACTCCAGCCTGGGTAACAAGAGCCAGACTCTGTCTCAAAAATAAATAAATAATAAAATTTTTGTAAGTTACTGAATAATCTATTTCAATATCATGTGTGCTTATAAGACAATAGGATAGAAGGCTATTATTGTCCTAACAATGGAATCACCCAATGATAAGAAGTCATAGAAGAAAGATTACATGAGCCTTTTACAAAGTTGGTTAGCAACTTGCTATATTAAACCATTTCAGCCGGGCGCGGTGGCTCAAGCCTGTAATCCCAGCACTTTGGGAGGCCGAGGCGGGTGGATTACAAGGTCAAGAGATCAAGACCATCCTGCTCAACAGGGTGAAACCCCGTCTCTACTAAAAATACAAAAAGTTAGCTGGTCATGGTGGTGCGTGCCTGTAATCCCAGCTACTCAGGAGGCTGAGACAGGAGAATTGCCTGAACCCAGGAGGCGGAGGTTGCAGTGAGCCAAGATCGTGCCATTGCACTCCAGCCTGGGTAACAAGAGCAAAACTCCGTCTCAAAAAAAAAAAAAAAAAAAATTTCTGATTTTGGAAAATTTCAAACATATGAAGTAAATAGAATAATACATTGAAGCCTCATGTACCCATCACCCAGTTTTAATAATTCTCTACATTCTGCCATTCATGTCTCATCTCCAGCACTTGGACCTCTCTACCCACTCCCTACCACCCTCCCATCTAAGTTCAACTGCATCATTAGACGAGTGCGCAACTCTGGTTGCCTAGAGAGGAGCCAGATCAAAGTATTTGAGAATTGGATCTAGTTTACTTTATTATTTGTCCCTGGTCACTTTCACAAATATAACTATTTTACCTACTTAAGGTAATCTATCGTCTTTGTAGTCATTGCATAAATTTCATAATTTAAAAGATCAAAGGGACTCTCTAACCATCCCTGCTTAACCTGAGTTTGCAGATGCCAAAGTTGTAGATAGGTCATAAAATGGACTCAGTGATGGAAATGACAAAGCATCTCTTCATCTGAATGCTTAAGCCAGCTCCCATCTGAATCCAGACTGTCTGATTGACTTCCGCTACAGTAAAAATGGTTTCAACAATACTTAGTGCGGTTGAGAGAAACATCTCTGCAGCTGGAGAACAGATGGCTCCCCACAATCATTTTGTTTTGGACTCATAAAATCTTTTTGGAATTCTGCCAGTGAATTACGCCGTCAACTCATACATGTAATCTTCTTCTGTCTTACGTTTCTCCCTCTGTAAAGTGGAGAAAATGGTTATGAACCTAGAGCTTAAGTCTTCAACTTTGCCAAATAGCTGAAGAATCCTGAAAGTGAAACAAACAGAACTTTAAAGTGGTTTCCAGGCCAGCTGTGGTGGCTCATGCCCGTAATCCCAACACTTTGTAAGGCCAAGGCGGGCAGATCACTACAGGTCAGGAGTGTCGGATCAGCCTGGCCAACATGGTGAAAACCTATCTCTACTAAAAACATAAAAATCAGCCGAGCGCGGTGGCACTAGCCTGTAATCCCAGCTACTTGGGAGGTTGAGGTGTGAGACTCACTTGAATCTAGGAGGTGGAGGTTGCAGTGAGCTGAGATTGTTCAACTCCACACAAGCCTGGGCGACAGAGACTCAGTCCAAAAAAAAAAAAAAAAAAAAAAAAAGGCCGGGTACTGTGGCTTATGCCTGTAATCCCAGCACTTTGGGAGGCCAAGGAGGTCAGGAGCTCGAGACCAGCCTGGCCAATATGGTGAAATCCCATCTCTACTAAAAATACAAAAACATTAGGCAGGTGTGGTGGCATATCCCTGTAGTCTCAGCTACTTGGGAGGCTGAGGCAGGAGAATTGCTTGAACCCAGGAGGCAGAGGTTGGCAGTGAGCTGAGATTGCACCACTGCACTCCAGCCTGGGCAACAGAGCAAGACTCAGTCTAAAAAAATGATAATAAATAAATAGGCCAGGTATGCTGGCTCATGCCTGTAACCCCAGCACTTTGGGAGGCCAGGGTGGGCAGATCACGAGGTCAGGAGTTTAAGACCAGCCTGGCCAACATGATGAAGCCTTGTCTCCACCAAAAGTACAAAAATTAGCCCTGTGATGCAGAAGTCACCTGTAATCCCAGCTACTCAGGAGACTGAGACAGGAGAATTGCTTGAACCTAGGAGGCAGAGGTTGCGGTGAGCCGGAGGGAGGTTGCAATGAGCTGAGATAGCACCACTGCACTCCAGTCTGGGTAACAGAGCATGACTCTTGTCTCGAAAAAAATAATAAATACAAATAAAATAAATAAATAAATAAATAAAGTGGTCCAGAGAGTAAGACAAATAACACAGGGCCAATTGATATTTCTCTGAAGTTGGAGCACTTTACAGACTTTTTCTCCAATAACCCTTCTTAGTAAGCAGAAAGTGGGAAGGGTTTTCTTCTTTTCATGGCTTGGGAAATTAAGCTTTCTTGCCTGAGGCTAAGTGAGGGAGTGATGAAAGAAGAGCTGCCAGCTCTCCTATGCCCAGTCCAGTGTCATGCTCACCGGTATCACATTCTTCCTCTAAAAAGACAGACCTGGCCGGGCGCAGTGGCTCAAGCCTGTAATCCCAGCACTTTGGGAGGCCGAGGCGGGTGGATCACGAGGTCAAGAGATCGAGACCATCCTGGTCAACATGGTGAAACCCCGTCTCTACTAAAAATACAAAAAAAAATTAGCTGGGCATGGTGGCGCGTGCCTGTAATCCCAGCTACTCAGGAGGCTGAGGCAGGAGAATTGCCTGAACACAGGAGGCGGAGGTTGTGGTGAGCCGAGATTGCGCCATTGCAGCCTGGGTAACAAGAGCGAAACTCTGTCTCAAAAAAAAAAAGACAGACCTTCCCCAACAAGTTCATTCTTCTATAGTAAATCTGCTTTCACATACATCTTAGTCCACTGGTGTCGCTATAAAGGAACACTTGAAACTGGGTAATTTAAAAAGAAAAGAAGTTTATTTGCAGGGCTGAGTGAGGGTGGTGGCTGATGCCACTTTGAGAGGCTCAAATGGGAGGATCACTTGAGCCCAGGTGTTATAGACCAGCCTAGGCAACATAGCAAGATCAGGTCTGTAAAATCTACCAGTGAGTAGATTTTTTTTTTTTTTTTTTTTTTTTTTTTTGAGATGGAGTCTTGCTCTGTAGCCCAGGCTGGAGTGCGGTGGCACAATCTCGGCTCACTGCAACCTCTGCCTCCCAGGTCCCAGTTCAAGCAATTCTCCTACCTCAGCCTCTCAAGTAGTTGGGATTACAGGCACGAGCCACCATGCCCAGTGAATTTTTGTATTTTTTAGTAAAGATGGGGTTTCACCATGTTGGCCAGTCTGGTCTGGAACTCCTGACTTCATGATCCACCTGGGCCTCCCAAAGTGCTGGGATTACAGGTGTGAGCCACCGCTCCCAGCTGTGTAGATTTTATTACCTATCTACAATTTTGGCATTTGCAAACTCAGGTTAAACAGGAGTGGTTAGCTGAGCATGATGGCACATACCTGTAGTTCTCACTGCTTGGGAGGCTGAGGCCAGAGGCTCACTTAAGCTCAGAAACTGAAGTCCAGCCTGGACAACAGAGAGAGATCCTGGATCTAAAAAATAAAAAATAAATAAAATTTAAAACATAGCCAGGTCCCAATTTCTTTAATAATTGTATCATAGTATGGTTTAGCTTGAACAGAGTCTCACTAAGATCTAGAGATTCTGAACTTAATGAGTCCTAGCCAGGCACAGTGGCTTACGCCTGTAATCCCTGTACTTTTCAAGGCTGAGGTGGGCAGATCACCTGAGGTCAGGAGTTGGAGACCAGCCTGACCAACATGATGAAACCCTGTGTCGAATAAAAATACAAAAAATTAGCCTGGCGTGGTGGCAGGCGCCTGTAATCCCAGCTACTCTGGAGACTGAGGCAGGAGAATTGCTTGAACCCCGGAGGCAGAGGTTGCAGTAAGCAGAGGTCTTGTCACTGCACTCCAGCCTGGGTGACACAGCAAGACCCTGTCTCAAAAACAAACAAACAAACAAACAAAGTTCTTCAGCATTTGCTATAAAGTTTGAGCTAGAAGGGCCCTTCGAAGTCACCTTATGTACTTTCTCAATTTACAGTTGAAAAAGCTGTCTCCCAGAAGAGTCAGATGTGCTCAGGATCACACATCTAGCTACAGGCAAAAATAGGACCAGAAGCTAAGTCTGACCTCTTTTTTTTTTTTTTTTTTTTTTTTTTTTTTTTTTTTTTGAGACGGAGTTTCGCTCTTGTTACCCAGGCTGGAGTGCAGTGGCGCGATCTCGGCTCACCGCAACCTCCGCCTCCTGGGTTCAGGCAATTCTCCTGCCTCAGCCTCCTAAGTAGCTGGGATTACAGGCACACGCCACCACGCCCAGCTAGTTTTTTGTATTTTTAGTAGAGACGGGGTTTCACTATGTTGACCAAGATGGTCTCTATCTCTCGACCTCGTGATTCACCCGCCTCGGCCTCCCAAAGTGCTGGGATTACAGGCTTGAGCCACCGAGCCCGGCCCTGACCTCTTAAGCTCGTGCTTTTTGCTGGCAACTTTGGAAAAAAATCCAACCATTCTTTGCTCTACATTCAAAGACAACCCAGGTTTCAAAGACCAAAACTACAAGGATGTTGGGAATTTACCTGAACAAATCTTATACTCCAAACTACAGTAAATTCTAAACCAGAAAAAGATTTAAACATATATATATATATTTTTAGAAAACGAAGAGAGAGCATATCATGTATATTGCAGATATAACATAAAATAGGTTTCGGATTTCTTTTCTTCTTAAAAAAATGGTTTGGCTGGGCGCGGTGGCTCATGCCTGTAATCCCAGCACTTTGGGAGACCATGTCAGGTGGATCACCTGAGGTTGGGAGTTCGAGATCAGCCTGACCAACATGGAGAAACCCCATCTCTACTGAAAATACAAAATTAGCTGAGCATGGTGGCGCATGCCTGTAATCCCAGCTACTTGAGAGGCTGAGTCAGGAGAATCTTTTGGACCCAGGAGGCAGAGGTTGCGGTGAGCCAAGATCACGCCATTGCACTCCAGCCTGGGCAACAAGAGCAAAACTCCATCTCGAGAAAAAAAAAAATTCTGAGTCGGGATCTTGCTCTGTCGCCCAGGCTGGAATACAGTGGCACCATCGTGACTCACTACAGCCTTGACCTCCTGGGCTTGCACAGTCCTTCTGCCTAAGCCTCCTGAGGAGCTGGGATTGCAGATGTGCACTATTACATCCAGCTAATTTATTACTATTTTTTGTAGAGATTGGTCTCCCTATATTGCCCAGGATGGTCTCGAACTCCTGGGCTCAAGCAATCCTTCCGCCTCAGCCTCCTAACGTGTTATGATTAGAGGCGTGAGCCACAGCGCCGGGCCACCCACTCTCCTCTCTTGGTTTTCCTTCTGTCTCTCTGAGCAATTTCTTCTCCATCTCCCCTGCCCACCCTTCAAGTTTTGGTGTTCATGCAAGTACTGCAGGTCTTTCTACTTCTCACTCAACAGATTCTCCTGGATGACCTCACCCTCTAACTCTAGATACTGTAACCATTCTTAGGATTCCATGTCTAGGTCTGTATGTGGGTCTCCTGAGCCTCTGCCCATCCTTCTCTTCCCTGCCTATCAGGTCTGTCAGCTCACTACCCACTTGCTCCCACCCCTGCCCCTCCTCCTGGGTTCCCTACCTTGCTCTATGGCACCATTCTAGAGAACGGCAAGTCATCCTTGACTTTGTCTTCCAGCAACTCCAGCTCCTGGGTACCACTCACATCCATCCACTTCTCTGTACCCTGGGCCCAGGGCCCTTACTCGGGCTTCAGCTTCACTTGCTTCATTGCAGCTGCAGGAGCTTGAGCTCCGATCTGCACCCCGCCCCTCTTAGTCACCCCCACTTCCTCTATCCTGAGGACAAATAGCCTCTTTACACCGTAAGTATGACTTTGTCTTTTCCCATTTAAGTTCCTTTGGGGCAGCGGGCGAGGCAGCTCATGCCTGTAATCCCAGCACGTTGGGAGGCCTAGGCGGGCCAGGAGTTCAAGACCAGCCTGGCCAACATGGCGAAACTCCGTCTCTACTTAAAATAAAAAATATTAAAATTAGCCATGTGTGGTGATGCAAGCCTGTAATCCCAGCTACTCTGGAGGCTAAGGTGGGAGAATCACTTGAACCTGGAGGTAGAGGTTACAGTGAGCTAAGATCGTGCCACTGCACTCCAACTGGGCAACAGAGCAAGACTCTGTCTCAAAAAAAAACCAAATTTCTTTTAGGGTTTCCCAACGGCCTCATGATAAAATCCATAATAGTGTTACAGGGTTCTTTTATCTTCTATTCCCTGCTCATTCCTCCAGTCCTACTTCCCACCAGCCTCACCTCACAACCTCCACTGTAACCATCTGAACTACGGTCATACTCTGTCCTCCCTCTGGGCCTTTGTACAGGCAAGTTCTCTTGAGATGTAAATTCCCCATCTCTTGCAAGTTCAGAGGAAGCTCTTCACTGGTTTCCTCAACTGGCTATCTCTAGCTACCAGCTCTGTACACTTTCTCAAGGAGCTGTATTCTGAACTCCTAAAGTCAGGCACACTGACACACGTGTATATCATACCCAATACTCACTGTCATACTGAATTATAATCGCTATTTTGCTACTTTGGGTTTTTTAAAATTGAAGTGTAATTAAGGGATAATAAAATGCATAGATCTTTTTTTTTTTTTTGAGACGGAGTTTCGCTCTTGTTACCCAGGCTGGAGTGCAATGGCGCAATCTCGGCTCACCTCAACCTCCGCCTCCTGGGTTCAGGCAATTCTCCTGCCTCAGCCTCCTGAGTAGCTGGGATTACAGGCACATGCCACCATGCCCAGCTAATTTTTTTGTATTTTTAGCAGAGACGGGGTTTCACCATGTTGACCAGGATGGTCTGGATCTCTCGACCTTGTGATCCACCCACCTCGGCCTCCCAAAGTGCTGGGATTACAGGCTTCAGCCACCGTGCCCGGCAAATGCATAGATCTTTTTTTTTTTTTTTTTTTTTTTTGAGACGGAGTTTCGCTCCTGTTACCCAGGCTGGAGTGCAATGGCGCGATCTCGGCTCACCGCAACCTCCGCCCCCTGGGTTCAGGCAATTCTCCTGCCTCAGCCTCCTGGGTAGCTGGGATTACAGGCACGTGCCACCATGCCCAGCTAATTTTTTGTATTTTTAGTAGAGACGGGGTTTCACTATGTTGACCAGGATGGTCTCGATCTCTTGACCTCGTGATCCACCCGCCTCGGCCTCCCAAAGTGCTGGGATTACAGGCTTGAGCCACCGCGCCCGGCCTAAATGCATAGATCTTAAGTGCTCAGTTCAGTGAGTTTTTTGGTTTTGTTTTGAAATAGAGTCTCCCTGTCACTTAGGCTGAAGTTCAGTGGCACCATCTCGACTCACTGCAACCTCCACCTCCCAGATTCAAGCAATTCTCCTGCCTTAGCTTCCTGAGTAGCTGGGATTAGAGGTATGTGCCACCATGCCTGGCTAATTTTTGTATTTTTAGTAGAGATGGGGTTTCACCATCTTGGCCAGGCTGGTCTAGAACTCCTGACCTCATGTGATCTCCCGCCTGTATTGGGATTACAGGTGTGAGCCACCGTGCCCGGCCACTATAGTGAGTTTTTGTTTGTTTGTTTGTTTGTTGTTTTTCTTTTTTTTTTTTTGAGACAGAATTTCTTTTTTTTTTTTTTTTTGAGACGGAGTTTCGCCCTTGTTACCCAGGCTGGAGTGCAATGGCGCGATCTCGGCTCACCGCAACCTCCGCCTCCTGGGTTCAGGCAATTCTCCTGCCTCAGCCTCCTGAGTAGCTGGGATTACAGGCACGTGCCACCATGCCCAGCTAATTTTTTGCACTTTTAGTAGAGACGGGGTTTCACGATGTTGACCAGGATGGTCTCGATCTCTCGACCTCGTGATCCACCCGCCTCGGCCTCCCAAAGTGCTGGGATTACAGGCTTGAGCCACCGCGCCCGGCCAGAATTTCACTATTGTTGCCCAGGCTGGAGAGCAATGGCACAATCTCAGCTCACCGCAACCTCCGCCTCTCGGGTTCAAGCGATTCTCCTGCCTCAGCCTCCCGAGTAGCAGGGATTACAGGTGTGCTCCACCACATCTGACTAATTTTTTTTAATTTGTATTTTTAGGAGAGTCAGGGTTTCACCATTTTGGTCAGGCTGGTCTCAACCTCAGGTGATCCACCCGCTTTGGCCTCCCTGGGATTACAGGCATGACCACTGCACCTGGCCCCTTCAGTGAGTTTTGACGACCTAATACATTCATGTACTCATCCAGAACAAAGTAAGAACATTTCTGTCATCCCAGAAGTGTGTGTGTGTTGTGGGGAACGCTCCTCTGTGAGGCCCCCCCGAAAATGGGCCTCACAATACAGAGGACTCGAACCCAGACACGGTGTCTCCAGTTGAGGGAGTCGAGCTATCGGAAAGCAGGAACAGAGAGAGACTTAGGTTAAAGTTAAACTTGTGGGCAATCACCAGATGGCCATGCAGCCATGAGATGCATTGTGTACAGTAATTGAGTATTCTACTAAGACATGTTTTACGACTTTGCTGATTTTCTCTAGAAGATAAGTGACTTACCCTTAGATGAGATAGTGTGACCACCTGTTCCGGTTAATTGTGTATCTGGCCTTTCCATTGTTCTTACCCTATGACGTTGGTTTTTCTGCTTTAAGACTTTCTGTACCCCTTTGTCTCATGTAGGCACATACCTAAGAAAGATATATATACTGACCCTGAGCATGAATACATTTGTTGGTAAAGCATATGCTTTTCAACCCTCCAGACCCCGTTCTGTTCTGTCATCTTTATCTTCCGCACACCCCACTTTCCAAGTTGGAATCCTCTTGCAGGTCGAGAGCTCCTGGCAGACGTGCTCCCGATAGTGTGTGTGTCTATATGTTCCTCTCTAGTCAACATCTCCTCACACCCATAACGGCAGCCCACAGTGTAACTGGTTACTCGTCTGGATAGACTGTACACTCCATGAGGGCAGTTACCATGTCTACCTTCTTTTTGTTGCCCAAGCTGGAGTGCAGTGGCATGAACATGGCTCACCACAGCCTCAACCTCCTGGGCTCAAGCAATCCTCCTGCCTCAGCCTCCTGAGTAGCGGGGACCATGGGCACATGCCACCACACCCAGATAACTATTGAAAAAGTATTGTAGAGAGAGGTTCTCCCTAGGTAGCCCAAGCTCATCTCGAACCCTTTGGCTCAAGTGTTCCTCCCACCTTAGCTTCCCAAAGTGGTGGGACTACAGGTATGAGCCACCACACCTGGCCTACATTTTCTTTACACATTTCAAAACAGCATGTAATAGACAACTTAATAAATATGAATGAAGGCATGGAATATTGATAGAACAGATCAAAAACTGCTGTGATGGCTGAATGAGGTGGCTCACATCTGTAATCCCAGCACTTTGGGAGGCTGAGGCAGGTGGATCACCTGAGGTCAAGAGTTTGAGACTAGCCTGACCAACATGGAGAAACCCCATCTCTACTAAAGATACAAAATTAACTGGGTGTGGTGGTGCACACCTGTAATCCCAGCTACTTGGGAGGCTGAGGCAGGAGAATCACTTGAACCTGGGAGGTGGAGGTTGCAGTGAGTTGAGGTTGTGCCTTTGCACTCCAGCCTGGGCAACAAGAGCAAAACTCCATCTCAAGAAAAAAAAAACAAAAAACAACACAGTGATGACATTATTAGGATATTTTGAGAATTAACATCACCAACTATAATAAAAATAGCTAAGGAACGAAATGTAGAAGTATCCTTGAGCCTCTGTTCACCCCTGTGCTGATAGTGAGAGACTTCTGTAGAAGTTACAATTCAAGGGTTAGGTATTCCATCCCCCATAACAGTCAACACAAATCAAAATAAACCTTTTTGGATTCCTCAAAATTTGAATTTCACACTGAAGTGATTTAATTTTAAAACATATTTACTTCAAGTCAAGTGTCTGAGTACCATATACGTAACAATATCATCTCAAACAGCTACAGAAATGTGAAAATATGACATTTCAGACATTCACCAAGAGACATCGCTGATAGGTTGCAGTTACCGTATTTAGTATGAGCTTCAGGTATTAAAAGTAGGCCGCCTGCGGTGGTTCATGCCTGTAATCCCAGCACTTTGGGAGGCCAAGGTGGTCAGATTACTTCCAGTCAGGAGTTCGAGACCAGCCTGACCAACATGGCGAAACCCCGTCTATACTAAAAATACAAAAATTAGCCAGGTATGGTGATACGTACCTATAATCTCAACTACTTGGGAGTCTGAGGCAAAAGAATCGCTTAAACCTAGGGAGGCAGAGGCTGCAGTGAGCTGAGATTGTACTTAAGTACAATCTTTAAATTGACTTAATCTCCTTTTCTTTTTGAGACAGAGTCCCACTCTGTCTCAAAAAAAAAAAAAAGGGCGGGGGGATTAAGTCAACTCTCCCCATCCTTTTGAGAAGTGCTGGCAGTGCCAAGAAGACGATAAATAAATTTTGAAAAGGAGACAATAAATGGGACTAAGCCTCATTTCAAAGATCATAATTAACACATTTATTAAAACCTTAATTGTGCGTGGTGCTATGCCAGGCTAAATGATTCACACAGAGAATTAGCTAAACCTTGCCTCTCTCCTCTAAGAGTTTACAATCCAAGGCAGACAGGGTGACGCTCTTGCGCATTTACAGCCAAATTAGACAGATACAATGAAATAAAACATTGTCAACTGATAAATGAACAAAATAGACATTCAGAGATGGAGATATTCAGATGGTTGCCTTGAAAATTCCAATTTCGCCGGGTGCGGTGGCTCAAGCCTGTAATCCCAGCACTTTGGGAGGCCGAGGCGGGTGGATCACGAGGTCGAGAGATCGAGACCATCCTGGTCAACATGGTGAAACCCCGTCTCTACTAAAAGTGCAAAAAATTAGCTGGGCATGGTGGCGCGTGCCTGTAATCCCAGCTACTCAGGAGGCTGAGGCAGGAGAATTGCCTGAACCCAGGAGGCGGAGGTTGCGGTGAGCCGAGATCGCGCCATTGCACTCCAGCCTGGGTAACAAGGGCGAAACTCCGTCTCAAAAAAAAAAAAAAAGAAAGAAAGAAAATTCCAATTTCAAGCTATGCGGGACAAAAAGCATAGTACACTTATCCGTCACCACCTTCATTTACAATCATATACGAATATACATGTGCCTAATAATTGTTCCCAAAAATGTCAACCTTGTGTCCATCCTCATTCTGAAACCCTTACACCTTCTAGGGTCACAACACTTGTAGTAATTTCTTCTTCTTTTTTTTCTTTTTGACATAGGGTCTTGCTCTGTCGCCCAAACTAGAGTACGGTGGCATGACCATGGCTTACTGCAGCATTGATCTTCCTGGCTCAAGTGATCCTCTTCCCTCAGCCTCCCGAGTAGCTGGGACTGCAGGCATGCACTACTATGCCTAGCCAGTTTTTTGTTTTCGGGTTTTTTTTGTAGAGACAAGGTTGGTTTTTTTTGTTTGTTTGTTTGTTTTTCTGTTGCCCAGGCTGGAGTGCAATGGTATGATCTTGGCTCACTGCAACCTCTGCCTCTCAGGTTCAAGAGATTCTCCTGCCTCCTGAGTAGCTGGGATTACAGGAGCACGCCAACATGCCCTGCTAGTGTTTTTTTTTTTTTTTTTTTTTTTTTTTTTGCATTTTTAGTAGAGACAGGGTTTCACCATGTTGGTCAGGCTGGTCTCAAACTCCTGACCTCGTGATCTGCCTGCCTCAGCCTCCCAAAGTGCTGGGATTATAGGCGTGAGCCACTGCATCCAGTTAGAGACAAGGCTTGCTATTGCCCAGGCTGGTCTCAGACTCTTGGCCTCAAGCAATCCTCCTGCCTTGGCCTCCGAAAATGGTGGGATTATAGGCATGAGCCACCATGCCTGGATCATTGTAGTAATTTTGTAATAAACCATAATTTCAAATGGTATTCTTGAACAAACATCTGACTATGTCTTTGCTAAAATATTAATAAAATAGCCTTTTCTTTTCAACACTGCTGGCAAGATTTCCAAAACAGCTCTTTTGATCCTGCATTGAAAATTTTTTTGTTTCAACTGACTCAGTTCTATTTAATTCTTATCTCCCCTACTGCAAGTTAACTTTTTTTTTTTTTTTTTTTTTTTTTTTGAGATGGAGTTTCACTCTTGTTGCCCAGGCTGGAGTACAATAACGAGATCTCAGCTCACTGCAACCTCTGCCTCCCAGGTTCAAGTGATCCTCCTGCTCCAGCCTCCTGAGTAGCTGGAACCACCAGTGGGTGCCATCATGCCTGGCTAATTTCTTTGGTAGAGATGGGGTTTCACCATGTTGGCCAGGCTGGTCTCAGAACTCCTGACCTCAGATGATCCACCCTCCTGGGCCTCCCAAAGTGCTGGGATTACAGGGATGAGCTGCCACACCTGTCCAAGTTAATTCTTTCGAATGGCCCCTTTAATTTGAATGGCTAATTATTACATCATTTGACACTTGAAAAAAATATTTTGGGCCAGGCATGGTGGCTCAGCAATATACACACAGGTGCATACACTGACGTGACATCCAGAGAAAAGTTCTTAGCATTTGCTCTCGATATGTTTATATCTGGGTGTGAACCAAGAGTCCCAAAACTGAAAGTGGAAACTCCAGTAGATTCAGTTCCATGTTTCAAGTCACTCTGATTATCACTTTTTTTTTTTTTTTTTTTTTTTTTGAGACAAGGTCTTGTTCTGTTGCCCAGGCTGGAGTGCAATGGCACAATCACAGCTCGCTATAGCCTCCACCCCTGGGTTCAAGCAATCCTTCTGCCTCAGCCTCCCAAGTAGCTGGAACCACCGGTGGGTGCCACCAAGCCCAGCTAACTTTTGTATTTTTTGTCGAGACGGGGTTTTGCCTTCTTGCCTAAAGTGGTCTCGAACTCCTGGGCTCAGGCAATTCTCCCACCTCAGCCTCCCAAAATGCTGGGATTACAGGTGTGAGCTACTGCACCCAGCCTGAAAATTATATTTAAAATGATCTCAGTTGCCTGGCTGAGTAATGTATAGTTACTAGAATAGGCACAGACAGAGGTACTATCAAAAATGTTAGTAGATGAATGATGTAATCCAAATTTCTTATATATTTTTTTCCTGTAAGTGAGTGACCCATCACTGAAATTTTCAGTTTGTGATAGTTAAGGGGTTGGGGAAGAAATGTCCAGATCTGCTATAATCCTTAGCTTTCTAAAATTTCTCTAAAGCAGTGCTCTCCAAATCTTATTATGTCTAAGAATAGAAATATCCTGAAGAGCTGACCTGATACAAGTATTTTTTAGTTGCTTGATAATGCTATTCACCTCGACTCTTAGTAGAAGAGAGGGTGGCAAAGATTAGGATGCCTTTCCAAAAACATCGAAGCCTTTATCCACTATGGAATCACTCTCCCACAGCAGTGAGCATTACTTTGAGCAGAGTTATCTTGCTTGGAGAGTTGACTATAAAGCTGGGTCTAAGGACTGAAATCTTAATTTTTTTTCTTTTAATGTTTGTTTTCTGATTACAAAATGAAAATGCATTATTGTGAGAAATATGGAAATGTGTACAAAAGAAATTATAATTCCACTACCTAAAGATAACCAGTACTAGAATTTTGATGCATATCTGACAATTACAATAGCCAAACTTAACATTTACTGTCTTCCAATTTTTAAAAAATATGGTGGCTGGGCAAGGTGGCTCACCGGGAGGCCAAGGCAGGAGGACCACTTGAGGTCAGGAGTTTGAGACCAGCCTGGCCAACATGGTGAAACCCCCTTGCTACTAAAATACAAAAATTAGCCAGACATGGTGATATGAGCCTATTATCCCAGTTACACCAGAGGCTGAGGCTGGTGAATCGCTTGAGCCTTGGAGGTAGAGATTGTAGTAAACTGAGATCACACCACTGCACTCAAGCCTGGGAGACGGAGCTAGACTCTATCCCAAAAAAAAAAAAAAAAAAAAAAAGCTAAGCACTATGCATTAGAACACAGATGTTTGCAGGCTAGGCACGGTGGCTCATACCTGAAATCTCAGTACTTTGGGAGGCCAAGGCGGGTGGATCACCTGAGGCGAGGAGTTTGAGTCCAGCCTGGCCAACATGTTGAAACCCTGTCTCTACTAAAAATACAAAAGTTAGCCTGGTATGGTGGTGGGCACCTGTAATCACAGCTACTCTGGAGGCAGAGGCAGGGGAATCTCTTGAACCTGGGAGGCAGAGGTTGCAGTGAGCCTAGATCACGCCACTGCACTCCAGCCTAGGCAGCAGGAGACTCCATCTCAAAAAAAAGGCCGGGTGCGGTGGCTCACGCCTGTAGTCCCAGTACTTTGGGAGGCTGAGGCAGGTGGATCACAAGGTCAGGAGTTCGAGACCAGCGTGTCCAACATGGTGAAATTCTGTCTCTACTAAATAATACAAAAATTAGCCGGGCATGGTGGTGTGCACGTGTAGTCCCAGCTACTCCAGAGGCTGAGGCAGGAGAATGGCTTGAACCCAGGAGACAGAGGTTGTAGTGAGCCGAGATTGCACCATTGCACTCAAGCCTGGGCAACAAGAGCAAAATTCTATCTCAAAAAAGAATAAAAATAAAAAAGAAAGAAAAAGAAAAAAGAGGCTGGGCGCAGTGGCTCACGCCTGTAATCCCACCACTTTGGGAGGCGAAGGTGGGGGATCATGAGACCAGGAGATTGAGACCATCCTGGCCAACATAGTGAAAGCCAGTCTCTACTAAAAATACCAAAAATTAGCTGGACATGGTGGTGTGTGCCTCTGGTCCCAGCTACTTGGCAGGCTGAGGCAGAAGAATTGTTTGAACTTGAGAGGTAGAGGTTGCAGTCAAGATTGTACCACTGCACTCCAGCCTGGGCAACAGAGCAAGACTCCATCAAAGAAGAGAGAGAGAGAGAGAGAGAGAGAGACAGAGAGACAGAGAGACAGAGAGACAGACAGAGAGAGAGACAGAGAGAGAGAGACAAGACCAGACGCAGTGGCTCACACCTGTAATCCCAGCACTTTGGGAGGCCGAGGTGGGCTGATCACCTGAGGTTGGGAGTTCGAGACTAGCATGACCAACATGGAGAAACCCCATCTCTATTAAGAATACAAAATTAGCTGGGCATGGTGGTACATGCTTGTAATCCCAGCTACTCAAGAGGCTGAGGCAGAAAAATCTCTGACCCTGGAAAGCAGAGGTTGCAGTGAGCCAGATTGCACCATTGCTCTCCAGCCTAGGCAACAAGAGCGAAAGTCTGTCTCAAAAAGAAAAAAAAAAGAAATAGTATCTCACTCTGTCACCCAGGCTGCAGTGCAGTGGCACAATTATAGCTCACTGCAGCCTCAAACTCCTGGGTTCAAGCAATCCTCCCACCTCAGCCTCCTGAGTAGCTCGGTCTACAGGTGCATGCCACCATACCCGGCTAATAAAAAAAAAATTTTAGCCGGGCGCGGTGGCTCAAGCCTGTAATCCCAGCACTTTGGGAGGCCGAGGCGGGTAGATCACGAGGTCAACAGATGGAGACCATCCTGGTCAACAAAGTGAAACCCCGTCTCTACTCAAAATACAAAAAATTAGCTGGGCGTGGTGGCACATGCCTGTAATCCCAGCTACTCGGGAGGCTGAGGCAGGAGAATTGCCTGAACCCATGAGGTGGAGGTTGTGGTGAGCTGAGATCGCGCGATTGCACTCCAGCCTGGGTAACAAGAGCGAAACTCCGTCTCAAAAAAAAAAAAAAAAAAAAAAAAATTTTTTTTTTTTTTCAGACAGAGTATCACTCTGTTGCCTAGGCTGGAGTACAGTGGTGCCATCTTGGCTCACCGCAACCTCCACCTCCTGGGTTCAATCAATTCTCTCATGCCTCAGCCTCCCCAGTAGCTGGGATTACAGGCGTCTGCCACCGCGCCCAGCTAATTTTTGTATTTAAGTAGAGACGGGGTTTCATCATGTTGGCCTGGCCTCAAGTGATTCACCCACCTCAGTCTCCCAAAGTGCTGGGATTGCAGGTGTTAGCCACTGTGCCTGGCCAAAAATTTTTTTTTGTAGAGGTAGAATCTCACCATGTTGTCCAGGCTAGTCTTGAACTTCTGACCTCAAGAGACCCTCTTGCCTCGGCCTCCCAAAGTGTTGGAATTTCAGGTATGAACCACCACACCTGGCTTATTGAGTCTAAATAATGACATTTTTCTTATTTTAATTTGCATTTCTTTTATTTTTGGTAGTTACACATTTTTTTCTTTTTCTTTTTCTCCCATCTCTATTGAAGTGTAATTGACAAATTAAAAACTATATATTCAAGGTATACAATATGATGTTTTGATATATTTATACACTGTAAAATGATCACCACAATCAGGCTAATCAACATATCTATCACCTCATATAATTACCATTTTTTGATGGCAAGAACACTTAAGCTCTACTCTTGTTAGAAAATTTCAAGTATGCAGTACGTTATTATTAATTAGTTACCGTATGCTATATGTTTGATGTCTAGAATTTATTCACCTTATAATTGAAACTTTCCTTTGACCAAAATTCTCCCATTTCTCCCTCCCTATGGCTCTTGTCAACCAACCTTCTACTTTCGTTTCTATGAGTTTGACTTCTTTAGATACCACACATAATGAGACATGCAGTGTTTATCTTGAGTTGGAACTTGTTTTTCTGTCAAGCCAAATGTTTTAGTGTCTGTACGTATTTTAGAAGCAAATGAGACTTGGATATATAGGTCTTCAGCATTGACTGGTTTGGAACTAACTTTTGAACATGAAAAGGTAGTTCCTGGCCAGGCACTGTGGCTCGCACCTGTAATCCGAGCACTTGGGAGGCTGAGGTAAGCGAAACCCTTGAGGTCAGGAGATCAAGACCAACCTGGCCAACATGGTGAAATTCTGTCTCTACCAAAAATACAAAAATTAGCTGCGTTGGCCAGGCGTAGTGGCTCACGCCTGTAATCCAAGCACTTTGGAGGCCAAGGCGGGTGGATCACCTGAGGTTGGGAGTTCAAGACCAGCCTGACCAACATGGTGAAACCTCGTCTTAAAAAAAAAAAAAAACCATTAGCTGGGTGTAGTGGCACCTGCTTATAATCCCAGCTATTTGGGAGACTGAGGCAGGAGAATCGCTTGAACCTGGGAGGAGGAGATTGAGATGAGCCAAGATCACGCTACTGCCCTCCAGCCGGGTGACAGTGAGACTCTGTCTCAAAAACAAAAAAAAAAAAAAAAAGAAAAGAAAAGAAAAAAAAGAAAGAAAAGAAAAAGAAAAGGTAGTTCGTCTAACGGTCAAATCTTAAATAAATGTAGATTTCTTAGGAATTGTTTTCTTTTCGCCCTTTCTCTCTCTCTCTTTTTTTTAACCATTTGATGACTCTATCAGATCCTAGTTCTTGATATACAGAATCATTCTATCCTACTAATATAATATACTTTACCCAGAAAACAGTTAATCTCTACAAGCCAGCTCAGGGCTGGGCCATGCTGGATTCCAAGGGCAGTGGGAAAGTTTAAAGAATTAGCAATTCTAGGCTGGTTGCAGTGGCTCACACCTATAATCCCAGCACTTTGAGAGACCAAGGAGGGCAGATCACTTGATGTCAGTAGTTCAAGACAGTGAAATTCCATCTCTAGTGAAAATGCAAATAGAAAAAACTAGCCAGATGTGTTGGCATGCACCTGTAATCCCAGCTACTTTGGAAACTGAGGCAGGAGATCACTTGAACCTGGGAGGCAGACGTTGTAGTGAGCAGAGACACACCACTGCACTCCAGCCTTGGCGACAGAGTGAGACTCTGTTTCTTTTTCTTTTTTTTTTTTTTGAGACAGAGTCTAGCTCTGTCACCCAGTCTAGAGGACAGTGCACAATCTTGGTTTACTGCAACCTCTGCTTCCTGGGTTTTAAGCGATTCTCCTGCCTCAGCCTCCCCACTAGCTGGGATTATAGGTGTCCACCACCACGCCTGGGTAATTTTTGTATTTTTAGTAGAGCAAAGGTTTCCCCATGTCAGCCAGACTGGTCTCAAACTTCTGACCTCAAGTAATCCACCTGCCTTGGCCTCCCAAAATGCTGGGATTACAGGTAGGAGCCACAATGTTTGGTCGAGACTCTGTTTCAAAAAACAAACAAAAAAAAAAAAACAGAATTAGCAATAAGTATATACTCAAAAGAACTGAAGTATATACTAAGTATATACTCAAAAGAACTGAAATAGATACCAAAACAAACACTTGTACATGAATGTTCATAGCAGTGCTATAAACAAGGATCAAAAGACAGATATAACCCAAATGTCCATCAACTGATGAATGGATTAAAACATTGTGGTATATATACACAACAGAACATTATTCAGCCGTAAGAAGGAATGAATGAAGTACTGACACATGTTACAATATGAATGAATCTGGAAAACATTGTGCTAAGTCAAAGAAGCCAGACACAAAAAGTCACTTTTGTATCCACCCGCCCCCCACTCCTTGTTTTTGTTTCTCCTGCCTCAGCCTCCTGAGCAGCTGGGATTACAGGCATGCACTACCATGCCTGGCTAACTTTTTTTTTCTTATTTTTAGTAGAGACAGGGTTTTGCCATCTTGGCCATCTGGTCTTGAACTCCTGACCTCAGGTGATCTGCCCACCTCGGCCTCCCAAAGTGCTGAGATTACAGGCAAGAGCCACCATGCCTGGCCAAATTATTCACTTTAAAATGATTAACTTGAGGTCAGATGAATTTCATCTCAATTTGTTTCTTTTACTTTTTTTCTTTTCTTTTCTCTTCTGTTCCGTTAGTTTCCCTTGATGTCATCTCAATTTTTAACAAGCTAAACAAAATAAAGAATTAGCTTTTCCACTGGGCATAGTGGTTCATGCCTGTAATCCCAGCACTTCTGGAGGCTGAGGCAGGAGAATTGCTTGAGCCCAGGAATTTGAGACCAACCTGGGCAACATAGCAAGACCCTGTCTCTACAAAAAATAAAAAAAATTAGCCAGGCATGGTGGTGCATGTCTGTGGTCCCAGTTACTCAGGAGGCTGAGGTGGAGGGGTGGCTGAGCCCACACGGTGAAGGCTACAGTGGTGACTGCCCCATTGCACTCCAGCCTGTGCACAGAGTACGACCCTGTCTTAAAAAAAAAAAATTGTCTTTTTAAAAATTTTGATTTTGTGAAAAGTTTGATAAGTTTTGTTTTTTTTTTTTTTTTTGAGACAGATTATTGCTCTGTCACCCGGGCTGGAGTGCAGTGGCATGATCTTGGCTCACTGCAGCCTCTGTCTTCCGGGTTCAGGCAATTCTTCTGCCTCAGCCTCCTGAGTAGCTGGGAATACTGGCGTGTACCACCACGTCTGCCTAATTTTTATATTTTTAGTAGAGATGGGGTTTCACCATCTTAGCCAGGCTGGTCGTGAACTCCTCACCTCGTGATCTGCCTGCTTCGGCCTCCAAAAGTGCTGGGATTACAGGCGTGAGCCACCGCCCCTGGTCAATAAATTCTTCAATACAGTGGAGCCATAGATAATATTCAAAGTATTTTTTCCCTAGCATGTTTCTACTTTCAGTCTTTATTTAACCACTAGTATTAACATGTTGAAAGTAGACCAGGTGCAGTGGTTCACACTTGTGATCCCAACACTTTGGGAGGCTAAGGTGGGAGGATGGCCTGAGGCCAGGAGGTCAAGGCTGCAATGAGCTATAACTATACCACTGACTTTAGCCTGGGTGACAGAGTGAAACCCCATCTCTTAAAAGTGGAAATTATGGACAAGATGTTGGTTGACTTAATTACTCCTGAATGCTTTTTCCTAATGAAAAAAAAAAAGTCATGTTTATGAAATTATAAAACAATTTATGTTCTCAGGATAATTTGTACTTAGAAAGAACCAAATCCAGAAGCTTACCATCCTTTTCCTAGTACTAAAAGATTAGTTGGAAATTTACATTCCAAATGGATTCATTATTAACAGAGAAACAAATGAAATGTTCAATTGTGTGTTCAAGACTGTTGCTTGGCACTTATTTGCCAAATGTGCTTTTTATCTTTAGATTTATATTGAGGTTTGTTTTTTTTTTCACGTAGGAATATTTACCATTTGTGCAAGAGAGACTGGGAATCAAGTAAATATTTTAAAGGTGTCTAAAATTTGTCGGGGGGAAGTCCCAGGGTTTGGGTATTAATCTCCACCCCCTCCCCATTCTCCTCACTTCCTGCCTATTCTCCAAATGGGTATACTGCCTATTCACCCTTGGTGTTACTGAATAAAAGGTGTTCAGAAAATATTTTGGAATGGGCTCATGCCTGTAATCCCAGCAAGTTGGGAGGTCAAGGCAGGAGGATCACTACCTAGGAGTTTAAGACTAACCTGGGTAACATGGTGAGATCTTTTTTTTTTTTTTTTTTTTTTGAGACGGAGTTTCGCTCTTGTTACCCAGGCTGGAGTGCAATGGCGCGATCTTGGCTCACCGCAACCTCCGCCTCCCGGGTTCAGGCAATTCTCCTGCCTCAGCCTCCGGAGTAGCTGGGATTACAGGCACGCGCCACCATGCCCAGCTAATTTTTTGTATTTTTAGTAGAGACGGGGTTTCACCATGTTGACCAGGATGGTCTCGATCTCTTGACCTCGTGATCCACCCGCCTCGGCCTCCCAAAGTGCTGGGATTACAGGCTTGAGCCACCGCACCTGGCCGAGATCTTGTCTCTATAAAATAAAATATAAAAATAAATATAAAGAAAAGAAATATCTTGGGCTGAGTGCAGTAGCTTGCACCTGCAGTCCCAGCACTTTGAAAGGCCAAGGTGGGTGGATTGCTTGAGCCCAGGAATTCGAGACCAGCCTGGGCAGCACGGTGAAGCCCCATCTCTATAAAAAATGCAAAAATTTGGCTGGACGCAGTGGTTCATGCCTGTAATCCCTGCACTTTGGGAGGCCAAGTTGGGCAGATCACTTGAGGTCAGGAGTTTGAGTCCAGTCTGGCCAAGATGATGAAATCCCATCTCTACTAAAAATACAAAAATTAGCTGGATGTGATTGTGGGTGCCTGTAATCCCAGCTATTCAGGAGGCTGAAGCAGGAGAATCTCTTGAATCCAGGAGGCAGAGGTTGCAGTGAGCCAAGATCATGCCACTGCAATCCAGCCTGAGCAACAAAATGAGATAAACAAAATAACAGATAAGTAAGGTCAGGCACGGTGACTCACGCCTGTAGTCTCAGCACTTTGGGAGGCCGAGGTAGACGGATCACGAGGTCAGGAGTTTGAGACCAGCCTGACCAACATGGCGAAAACCTGTGTCTACTAAAAATACAAAAATTAGCTGGGTGTAGTGGCATGCGCCTGTAATCCCAGCTACTTAAGAGGCTGAGGGAGGAGAATCACTTCAATCCAGGAGGCAGATGTTGCAGGGAGCCAAGATTGCACCACTGCACTCCAGTCTGGGTGACAGAGCAAGACTCCATCTCAAAAAAAATTAAATAAATAAATAAATAAAATAAAATATTGACATGGAGTGGGGAAAGGGAAGATAGATATATTTTGAAGGAAGATATTACAAAGGAGTTAGTGATGATTAAGAATGTGAAATTACTCCCCAAATACAAGCCTAGGGGTCAGGGAGCCCTTTTACCAACTGTGATGTACAAGTCAGGAATCAGAGTCAGTCTGAAGGATAAGGTGATAAACTTCTTTAGTTTTACCGGAAGTGTGATTAAGTCCCAAGCGTCTGTAGGACAAGCTATGCCGACAAGTGTTAGAACAGGTTGGAGACACTGGATGGGTCAAGTTACATCAGCATCTCCTCCAGAGACTGAGATTTACTCTACTTGAAACCTTCCCAGACTACCATCCCTTATGAAATGATTTTTTTCCTCCTATCACATCAGCATTCATTACAAAATATTCTCCTTCTTTCTTTCCTTTTTTTTCTCTCTCTCTCTTTCCTTCTCTTTCTCTCTTTCTTCCTTTTCTTGAGATGGAGTCTTGGGCTCTGTTGCCCAGGCTGGAGTGCAATGGCAAGATCTCAGCTCACTGCAATCCCTCTCCACTCCCCCAAGCTCAAATGATCCTCTTACCTCAGCCTCCAAATAGCTGCAACTATGGAATGCACCACTGCACCTGGCTAACTTTCTTTTTCTTTCTTTTTTTTTTTTTTTTTTTGAGAAGGAGTTTCGCTCTTGTTACCCAGGCTGGAGTGCAATGGCGCGATCTCGGCTCACCGCAACCTCTGCCTCCTGGGTTCAGGCAATTCTCCTGCCTCAGCCTCCTGAGTAGCTGGGATTATAGGCATGCACCACCATGTCCAGCTAATTTTTTGTATTTTTAGTAGAGACGGGGTTTCACCATGTTGACCAGGATGGTCTCGATCTCTCGACCTCGTGATCCACCCGCCTCGGCCTCCCAAAGTGCTGGGATTACAGGCATGAGCCACCGCGCCCGGCCTCTTTTTCTTTTTGAGAAGGAGTTTCGCCCTTGTCACCCAGGCTGGAGTGCAATAGCGCCATCTTGGCTCACTGCAACCTCCACCTCCTGGGTCCAAGCAATGCTCCTGCCTCAGCCTCTGGAGTAGCTGGGATTACAGTTGCCCGCCACCACGCCTGGCTAATTTTTTGTATTTTTAGTAGAGACAGGGTTTCACCGTGTTGGTCAGGCTGGTCTCGAACTCCTGACCTCAGGTGATCTGCCCACCTCGGCCTCCCAGAGTGCTGGGATTATAGGCATGAGCCACCATGCCCGTCCCAGGCTAATTTTTGTAACTTTTGTAGAGACAATTTCTCCATGTTGCCCAGGCTGTTCTTGAGCTCCTGGGCTTAAGTGATCCACCTGCCTTGGCCTCCCAAAATGTTGGGACTGCAGGCAGGAGGTACTATGCCTGGTTTGTTCCAGAGTCTTCGGCCTAAGAAGATAATTGCTGTTACTACCACCTCCTCCAGATTTGATTTTTCTCTCTCATTTAACAACTGTCTTTCTAGTCTTGGCCCTTGCCCACTCATGCGTTCCTCTTCTTTCCAAAATACTGCTTTTGCTTAACATATTTTGCCTGATTAAACTCACCCTAGTCTGCTTACCTTAAGGCCTTTTTTTTTTTTTTTAATCTAAATTCTTTCAACATGAGGTTGGAAGAGACTTTAGAATCTTCTTACTCGAATGCCTGCAAGTGTATAAATCCACACTTGTATCTTTTTATTTTTTATTTTTGAGACAGAGTCTCGCTTTGTTGCTCAGCCTGGAGTGCAATGGCACAATCTCAGCTCTCTACAACCTCTGCCTCCCGGGTTCAAGCCATTCTCTCACCTCTGCCTCCCAAGGAGCTGAGACTACAGGCACACGCCACCAAGCCCAGCTAATTTATTTTTAGTAGAAAGGGGAGTTTCACCATGTTGGCCAGGCTGGTCTCGAACTCTTGACCTTAAGTGAGCCACCCACCTCAGCCTCCCAAAGTGTTGGGATTACAACATGAGCCACTGTGCCTGGCCTGTATCTTTTGATAAAATAAAATCTCTTGTATCCAAGACAAGGTACCAAAATAAAAAAAAGTAATAATAAAATAAAATTAAAAACAATAAAATAAAATAAAATCTCAGCAATTTGTGTGGGTTGGGAAAATGTCTGTCTGAATTAGTGAAAATTCTGAATTATAATAATTTTGAAAGTGACATGATTTTAGCACATTCAAGTGTGCGCAATAATGCTGAATAGATCAAATACAATTTAAGAAAACTGAAATTCTTAGAAATTTGCTTTTCTGAATAGATAATTATGATTTACCCTGCATTCAATAAAAAATTTATGTTTGTACAACGCTTTGTAGTTTTCAAACACTTTCTTCTTCTTTTTTTTTTTTTGAGACGGAGTTTCGCTCTTGTTACCCAGGCTGGAGTGCAATGGCGCGATCTCGGCTCACCGCAACCTCCGCCTCCTGGGCTCAGGCAATTCTCCTGTCTCAGCCTCCTAAGTCGCTGGGATTACAGGCACGCGCCACCACGCCCAGCTAGTTTTTTGTATTTTTTTTTTTTAGTGGAGACGGGGTTTCACCATGTTGACCAGGATGGTCTCGATCTCTCGACCTCGTGATCCACCCGCCTCGGCCTCCCAAAGTGCTGGGATTACAGGCTTGAGCCACCGCGCCCGGCCCAAACACTTTCTTTATAGTATTTATTTTGAAGTAGAAAAGGCAAGTGTTATATTTGTAATTTCAGAGGCAATGTGAAAGCTAGTGACATGGCCAGGCTCAGTGGCTTGCACCTGTAATCCCAGTACTTTGGGAGGGCAAGGTGGGTGGATCATTTCAGCCCAGGAGTCCAGGACTAGCCTGGGCAATATGGTGAAATATGGTCTCTACCAAAAAAAAAAAAAAAAAAAAATTAGCTTGGTGCAAAAGTAAGTGCTTTTGCCTTTACTGTCAATGGTAAACACACACACACACACACACACACACACACACACACACACAATTATTTAGCACCAACCTAAAATACAAAAATTAGCTGAGCATAGTGATGCACTCCTGTAATCCCCAGCCACTGCAGTACTGCATTCCAGCCTGGGTAAGAGAGAGAGAGACCCTATCAGAAAGAAGAAAGAAAAAAAAGAAGCCGGGCGCGGTGGCTCAAGCCTGTAATCCCAGCACTTTGGGAGGCCGAGGCGGGTGGATCACAAGGTCGAGAGATCGAGACCATCCTGGTCAACATGGTGAAACCCCGTCTCTACTAAAAATACAAAAAAATTAGCTGGGCATGGTGGCGTGTGCCTGTAATCCCAGCTACTCAGGAGGCTGAGGCAGGAGAATTGCCTGAACCCGGGAGGCGGAGGTTGCGGTGAGCCGAGATCGCGCCATTGCACTCCAGCCTGGGTAACAAGAGCGAAACTCCATCTCAAAAAAAAAAAAAAAAAGGAAGAAGGAAAAGAAAAAGAGAGAGAGAAAGAGAGGAGAGAGAGAGAAGGAGAAAAAGAAAGAAAGAAAGGGCCAGTGACTTACCCGAAATGGGTCAAAAATTACCCAGCTTATCAGTTTTTAAAAATATTTTTATAAATTAAATTTCTGTAAGACTAGAGATGGGTCTCCAGAAGTAGGTCTAGAAAGTAAAATAAATAAATAAATTAAATTAAATTAAAAGAGATTAAAAAAAAAGAATAGAGATGGGGTCTCACTGTGTTGCCCAGGCTGGTCTTGAACTCCTAAAGGTAAATGATCCTCTCGTCTTGGCCTTCTGAAGTGCCAGGATTACAGACATGAGCCACTGTGTCCAGCCCAGTTTTTGTTTTTGTTTTTGGATATAATAATAATAACAGCTGGCTGGGTGTGGTGGTTCACGCCTGTAATCCCGGAACTTTGGGAGGCCAAGGCAGGCAGATCACCTGAGGTTAGGAGTTCAAGACCAGTCTGGCCAAGATGGTGAAACCCTGTCTCTATTAAAAATACAAAAATTAGCCGGATGTGGTGGTGGGCACCTGTAGTACCACCTACTCCGGAGGCTGAGGCAAGAGAAGCACTTGAACCCAGGAGGTGGAGGTTTCAGTGAGCAGAGATTGCACCATGGCACTCCAGCCTGGGTGACAGAGCAAGACTCTGTCTAAAAATAATAATAATAACAGATTTATTGTGATTTACTAAGTCCCAGACACAATTCTCAGCACTCTACATGTATTTATTTCTCATTTAAAACTCATCATAGCCCCTGAAGTTTGTACTGTTAATATTCCCATTTTATAGATGAAAAAAACCGAGGTACAGGGGATGAACTAATTGCCTGAAGTCCCATGACAGTAAGTGGTGGGGCCAGGCTGAAGCCCAGACAGTCTGATTACATGGGCCATGCTTTTAATTATAACATTTAATTATAACATGTAAGTAGTAGTCTCACTACCTGGTTCAGAAGAACAGAGGTATTGTATTTCAAATAGGTTAAAGTGGTGTCTATTATGACCTGGTTTGCATGGTTCATTTCCTTAGAATTGCTTCTCATGCAGTAAGAAAAGAATCCTCAGAGCTGGCCATCCAAATCTTTATACAGGTAAGATTCATGAGTGTATGTTAATGAGGTTTACCTGTGCTCAATTTCTATGTATTATTCTGCATTTGCTGCTAGGCCACTTGCTTTCATGTGATGATTCTATTTCTCCAGTTAGACTAAGGGGCGGATATTAATCTCTGGTTGCTTTGCTCTCCAATACAGTTCTGTGTCAAAAATTAGTTGCTGGCTGGGTGCAGTGGCTCACTCCTGTAGTCCCAGCACTTTGGGAGGCTGAAGAGGGTGGATCACTGAGGCCAGGAGTTCGAGACCAATCTGGCCAACATGGTTAAACCCCATCTCTACTAAAAATACAAAAATTAGCTGGGTGTGGTGGTACACATCTGTGATTCCAGCTATTCAGGAGGCTGAGGCAGGAGAGTCACCTGAACCTGGGAGGTGGAGGTTGCATAGATCTGAGATCACACCACTGCACTCCAGCCTGTGTGACAGAACAAGACTGTCTCAAAAAAAAAAAAAAAGAAAAGAAAAGAAAAAAAAAATCTGGTTCATATTCTGCCACCAAAGGGCTGGGTGGCCCCCAAGGCCTCAGTTTCCTCACCATAAAGGACTCAAATTACTTTTGAGGTCACCAACTTTGGTTATAAAATGCAGATGTTCATATTTTTTCTATTGTGGTAAAATTCCCATAAAATAAAATTCACAGTTAACTTTTTTTTTTTTTTTTTTTTTTTTTGAGACGAAGTTTCGCTCTTGTTAACCCAGGCTGGAGTGCAATGGCACGATCTCGGCTCACCGCAACCTCCGCCTCCTGGGTTCAGGCAATTCTCCTGCCTCAGCCTCCTGAGTAGCTGGGATTACAGGCACACGCCACCATGCCCAGCTAATTTTTTGTATTTTTAGTAGAGACGGGGTTTCACCATGTTGACCAGGCTGGTCTCGATCTCTTGACCTCGTGATCCACCCACCTCAGCCTCCCAAAGTGCTGGGATTACAGGCTTGAGCCACCGCGCCCGGCCAACTTTTTTTTTTTTTGAGACGAAGTCTCACTCTGTCGCCCAGGCTGGAGTGTAATGGTGCGATCTTGGCTCACTGCAACCTTCACCCCCAGGATTCAAGTGACTCCCTTGCCTCAGCCTCCCGAGTAGCTAGGATTACAGGTGCATACCACCATATCCAGCTAATTTTTGTGTTTTTAGCAAAGAGGAGATCTTACCATTTTGGCCATGCTGGTCTTGAACTCCTGACCTAGTGATCTGCCCACCTCGGCCTCCCAAAGTACTGGGATTACAGGCATGAGCCACTGCACCCTGCCTTAACCATTTTAAAGTGTCCAATTCGGTGACATTTAGTACCTTCACAGTGTTGCACAAGCATCACCGCTATCTGTTACAAAACATTATCATCTGCATGTGGATTATCTGGAAGAGGTGAATCCATAGAGACAGGAGGCAGATAGGTGGTTGCCCGGGGCTGGGGAGAGGGGGAAATGGGTAGTGATTGCTTAGTGGGTACAGAGTTTCGTTTGGGGGTCATGAAAATGTTTCAGAACTAGATGGAGGTGATAATTGCTCAACATTGTAAATGCACTGTGACTGACTTGCTCACTTTAAACTGGTTAATTTTACCTCAATTTAAAAAGAGAAGGGAGAAAAAGATACAGCTTTGTTTATTAATTAATTAAGCACTTCAGCTGTAGAGAGAGATAATTTAGATTATTTCATAGGCTAACTCAACGAGACCCAGCCCAATACCGCCATTACATCTACAACACTGTGTACTGAGATTTTAATAGTGGAGACAAGTTAGGCTATTGACAAGCTTTTACATCTCAAAGTACGGTCAGAGGACTCGTAGCCTCAACATCACCTGGGAGCTTGTTAGACATTCACAACCCCAGGCTGCCCTGGACCAACTGGACGACAATCTGTACTTTTTTATCTTTTTTTTTTTTTTTTTTTTTTTTTTTAAGATGGAGTTTCGCTCTTGTTACCCAGGCTGGAGTGCGATGGCGCGATCTCGGCTCACCGCAACCTCCGCCTCCTGGGTTCAGGCAATTCTCCTGTCTCAGCCTTCTGAGTAGCTAGGATTACAGGCACGCACCACCATGCCCAGCTAACTTTTTGTATTTTTAGTAGAGACGGGGTTTCACCATGTTGACCAGGATGGTCTCGATCTCTTGACCTCGTGATCCACCCACCTCGGCCTCCCAAAGTGCTGGGATTACAGGCTTGAGCCACCGCGCCCGGCCTTATTTTTTAATCTTTATCTTATTTTTGATACTGAAGGAGTCTCCCTCTTTCGCCCAGGCTGGAGTGCAATGGTGAAATCTCAACTCACTGCAACCTCTGCCTCCCAGGCTCAAGTGATTCACCTGCCTCAGCGTCCCAAGTAGCTGGGATTACAATGCATGCCACTACACCCAGTTAATTTTTGTATTTTCAGTAGAAATGGCGTTTCGCCATATTGGCCAGGCTGGACTCAAACTCCTGACCTCAAGTGATCCGCCCGCCTCAGCCTCCCTAAGTGTTGGGATTAGAGGCGTGAGCCACTGCTCCCAACACAGAATATATATTTATTTAACAAGCTTTCCAGGTGATTTACTTGCACATTAAAGTTTGGAAAATCACAGTTATAGGAACACTGAAGTGGTACAACCTTATCCCATTCTAGGCAACACAATATATATTAATATAATTTCAGTTATTTATTTATTTTTTGAGACGGAGTCTTACCCTGTCACCCAGGCTGGAGCACAATGGCACGAACTCAGTTGACTGCAACCTCTGCCTCCCAGGTTCAAGCAATTCTCCTGCCTCAGCCTCCTGAGTAGCTGGGATTACAGGTGTGCGCCACCACTATCTGCTAATTTTTTTTGTAATTTTTTTTTTTTCTTTTAGTAGAGACAGGGTTTCCCATGTTGGCCAGAGTGGTCTCAAACTCCCAACCTCAAGTGATCCGCTGGCTTTGGCCTCCCAGAGTGCTAGGATTACAGGCTTGAGGCACTGTGCACGGCCATAATTTCAGTTTTTTACAGAAGATGCATTGCGGCATGATTTCTTGCTTAACAGGTTCCCATCGGTCTTTAATTTGCAGTCTCCCTTAAGGCATTGGCAAGTTTAACCACCATCAAAAGATTTACCCATGATTTTCAAGGAACTCAGCTTTTGAGAAGATGAAAGTCTCTACAATTCAAAACACAAACCAGAGGCCAGAAAATGTTAATATAAGTTTCCAAGTCAGCAAGAGAAATTGCATTCTTATGTGAGATGTGGCAGAGTTTATTTAAGGGGTAATGTGCCTGTAATTCCAGCACTTTGGGAGGCCGAGGCAAGAGGATCACCTGAGCCCAAGAGTTTGAGAGCAGCCTGGGTAAGATAGGAAGACCCGTTGCTACAGAAGATGTTAAAAAACATTAGCCGGGCATGGTGACACACGCCTGTGGTCCCTGCTACTTGGGAGGCTGAAGCGAAAGGATCACTTGAGCCTGAGAGGTCAAGGCTGCAGTGAGCCAGAATCAGTCATGCCACTGCATTCCAGCCTGGGCAACAGAGTGAGGTGCTCTCTCTCAGAAAACAAACTAAAAAAAAGAAAAAAGAGTCCAGGTGCAATGGCTCATGCCTGTAATCCCAGCACTTTGGGAGGCTGAGGCAGGCGGATCACCTGAGGTCAGGAGTTTGAGACCAGCCTGGCCAACATGGAGAAACCCTGTCTCTACTAAAAATACAAAAATTAGCCAAGCATGGTGGAGCATTCCTATAATCTTAGGTACTCAGGAGACTTGAGGTTGGAGAATTTCTTGAACTCTGGAGGCGGAGGTGGCAGTGAGCTAAGATTGAGCCACTGCACTCCAGTCTGGGCGACAGAGAGAGACTCCATCTCAAAAGAAAAAAAGAGAAAAATTAAATGTTTTAGAGTACATCTCTGAATAGGTTTTTTGTTTGTTTGTTTGTTTGTTTGTTTGTTTTTTGAGACAGGATCTCACTCTGTTGCCCAGGCTAGAGTGCAGTGGCAAAATCTCAGCTCACTGCTGCCTCTGCCTCCTGGGTTCTAGCAATTCTCCTACCTCAGCCGCCTGCGTAGAGAGGATTATAGGCTCCCACCACTACATGGGGCTAATTTTTGTATTTTTAGTAGAGAAGGAGTTTGACCATGTTGGCCAGACTGGTTTTGAACTTCTGACCTCAAGTGATCTGCCCACCTCAGCCTCCCAAAGTGCTGGGATTAGAGGCGTAAACCACCATGCTCAGAATAATTCTTTTTTTTTCTTCTTTCTTTCTTTTTTTGAGACAGGGTCTTCCTCTGTCACCCAGGTTGGAGTGCAGTGGTACAATCATGGCTCACTGCAGCCTCATATTCCCAGGCTCAAGTGATCTTCCTACCTCAGTCTCCTGAATAGCTGGGATACAGGCGTGTGCCACCATGTCTAATTTTTTTTTTTTTTTTTTTTTGAGAGGAGTCTCACTGTGTCAACAGGGTGGAGTACAGTGGCACGATCTTGGCTCACTGCACCCTCTGCCTCCAGGGTTCTAGCAATTCTCCTGCCTCAGCCTCCCAAGTAGCTGGGACTACAGGTGCCGGCAACCATGCCCAGCAAATTTTTGTATTTTTAGTAGAAACGGGGTTTCACTGTGTTGGCCAGGATGGTCTCGATCTCTTGACTTTGTGATCCACCTGCCTTGGCCTCCCAAAGTGCTGGGATTACAGGCGTGAGCCACCAAACCCAGCCTAACTTATCTATTATTTTTAAGTAGAGAAGTGGTATCGATATGTTACCCAGGCTGGTCTTGAACTCCCAGGATCAAGGGATCCACCAGCCTCACCCTCTCAAATTGCTGGGATTACAGGTATGAACACAATTCTAATTGGATAATTTTAAAGAGGCTGCTCCCTTCAGCCTGGGATACCCCGCCTTTACTCTGTGCTTTGATCCTGTCTTCAGTACTTCCTCAGTATTCCAAACTTGAAAATCAAAAGATACAAAGCTAACACTACTATATCCATATTCTTCCTAATTTTATGGTAAAATTTTCTTGGTTTAACTTTCTTTTACCAAAATTTAAAAACTAATATATTTTTATTTATTTATTTATTTATTTTGAGATGGAGGGTTTTTTTACAGATGCAAAAATAATTTATTGTAAATGTTTTTAAATCATTCTCCATTAAAATTTTTCATTACTTTCTAAAAAATACAAACACACTAAAGTTCACACTTGACATGTAAAAAATAAAGAGGAAGAAGAGAGATCCGCTAGTTCCACTAGTTTAAGGAACAATCCCTAAAATGAGACAATGATCTATAGTACATGCATCTTCTAGTTAAATAAGAAAGCAAATTCACATTATCCAGAGTCCTGGGTCGTAAAGACTCAAGTCAAATCTAGTCTGAGGCAGACACTCTAGCATGTGCCACACATGGCTGCCCCTCACTCTGACTTTAACCCAGAGCTGATTTAACTGAGTGACTGGGGTTAGAAATCTGTCAAGATACAGCACAAAACTCTTTCTCCTGGTAAATTTCTTTTTCCAACAAAATAAATACTCCGTTCCCTCAGGACAGGCAATCCTTTATCTGTAAACAACCAACACAGTCACTAATATTCCTCTTGCCCCTCAAATAGCTGGCAAAACCTTCCAACAATTTATTTTCAAAGGAGAGTCGTTCTTCTCGTATCACCACCATCTGTAACAGGATATGCAATCATTGCCTGAAGACACTCAGTCCTACAGGAAGGTTTGTAACACTGGGCAACAAAAAGCCAAAGCTTAATATCTATAGTAGATGTTCAACAGCCTTAATGATTCTCTAATGGAAGTTTATAAAATATACAAATGGATTGACTATCCAAAGTGATGGTAGGATGCTGAAAACTCACAGGGACTCATGTTTCCAAAAAGGGTGTTCAGGAATCACAGGAACAATGAGGAGTTGCAAAACAGTGAAGAAACACATAGCTCCCATCTGTAGCTAGCTATATATATAGATCTCAAAGTAACCTGGGTGGTGTGCCTAAGGCCGGTTGGCTGAGATACTCAGGTGCAGGTCATGGAAGCAGACACAGCCACACTGCTGAGGTCTTCTAAAGTGCCTTCCTTTTCTTCACACCCTGGCTTAGAGGTAGATCAAATAGAATGGTGGAGGGAAGAACGGTGATTTCAGTGAATGATTGGCTTAGTCTTCCTAACCTGGCTGCCTGCCGCTCCCTGCTCTACCAGTTCATGCGTATGTGATCCCACCTAAAAGAAGGCAGTGCACCTCTGCACTAAAGATAAAGTAACCCAGGTGGGTGGTGTGCTTCAAGAACAGCAGTGAGCCATGACAGCACCACCGCACTCCAGCCTAAAGGACAGAACAACATCCTGTCTCAAAAAACAAAAACAAAAAAAAAGAATACCAGTGACCTCCCACAGCGGGACACACCGGCTGACACTATGGCCCCTACCCTAGCTGGCTTCCTGCCTTTGTCAAGACTGGATCCAGCTGAAGCAGTGCTCAGGAGCTGTTTTACTGGGCTTGGAACCAGACTGCAGAATCAGGAGAGAAAGGAGTCTCTACCTCCCTGGTTGTTGCTGGTGCTTCTGGATTAATTCACAGAATCTTTTCCGTAAAACAGAGTGAATTCCCTTCATCTCTAGGACTTGGTGGAGCACTGCTTTCAGATGCAGACCGACCTCCATCACTTCATTCATCAAGCAAGAGGGATGCTGGATCAAGCCCCAGATTCTCACAACCAGGTATGTTCTGATCATGGAAATCCTGTAGCAAAATGCCCAGCACCAACTCCTCACTCATCATATACTTCATAAAATTTTCATCATCTGATGGAACCCCAAATTGCAGGTGGTAGGTTACTGTGGCATTTTCACCACTGAAGTCCACTATTTCAAGTGAAGTAAAATAACGACTCAGAGAGGGTGATGTACTGTACACAGGTGTGAGCCTTTCCGTGAGCAGGTGAGGCAAATCCTCTTCAGCAACACACTCCTCTGTAATCTTCAGCGTGACCAAGAATGTTTTATTTTATGATAATTCGAGTATTTCATTTTCATCTTCATCAACATAAGTTACTCCATCAAGACATAAGCCTACGATGATCACTGTAATGAAACCTAGGAAAACGGAAGTGACGATCATCCACAGTTTGCACCTTCCAACTACGTTCTTATTACAGGAGCTCCAGGGTCTTTCCTTGTTAGCCTCGGCCAGCGGGGCCACCTCGGCCAAACGGAAGGCACCATTGAGAGGTGTGTGCTCGGCTGGCTGCCGCTCCAGCGCTGACAGCTCCAGCGGCGGCGCGGCTTGGGCGGGGTCCATGGGCCGGCGGAGAAGGTCTGAGCGGCTCCGCGGGAGGCCCCACCGCAGGCAGAGTCCGGAGTGACTTCCCCGCCTCTTCTTCTTCTTCTTCTTCTTTTTTTTTTTTTTTGAGATGGAGTTTCGCTCTTGTTACCCAGGCTGGAGTGCAATGGCGCGATCTCGGCTCACCGCAACCTCCGCCTCCTGGGCTCAGGCAATTCTCCTGCCTCAGCCTCCTGAGTAGCTGGGATTACAGGCACGTGCCACCATGCCCAGCTAATCTTTTGTATTTTTTTAGTAGAGACGGGGTTTCACCATGTTGACCAGGATGGTCTCGATCTCTTGACCTCGTGATCCACCCGCCTCGGCCTCCCAAAGTGCTGGGATTACACAGGCTTGAGCCACTGTGCCTGGCCTCTTCTTTTTTTAAATATTTTGATTCTACCTTGGAAAAGCAGGTTTTCGTCTTTCCAAAAATTGCGCCAAGGTAAAGCAAAGCTCTAGTTGATTCGGGTGTGTTGTTTAGGCATTAGCAGTACTGCCCTCACTATGCGCTCATTGGACAGTAGCGCAATCCCCAGAAAAGGATGGTTAGAGAACGAGTTTCGCTCTTGTTGCCCAGACTGGAGTACAATGGCTCGATCTCGGCTAACCACAACCTTCGCCTCCGGGTTCAAGCAATTCTCCTGCCTCAGCCTCCCGAGTAGCTGGGATTATAGACATGCGCCACCATGCCTGGCTAGTTTTGTATATTTAGTAGAGATGGAGTTTCTCCGTGTTGGTCAGGCTGGTCTCGGACACCCGACCTCAGGTGATCCGCCCACCCCGGCCTCCCAAAGTGCTGGGATTACAGGCGTGAGCCACTGCACCCAGCCAAGTGTACAAATCTTTTTTTTTTTTTTTTTTTTTGAGACGGAGTTTCGCTCTTGTTACCCAGGCTGGAGTGCAATGGCGTGATCTCGGCTCACCGCAACCTCCGCCTCCTGGGCTCAGGCAATTCTCCTGCCTCAGCCTCCTGAGTAGCTGGGATTACAGGCACGCACCACCATGCCCAGCTAATTTTTTTTTTGTATCTTTAGTAGAGACGGGGTTTCACCACGTTGACCAGGATGGTCTCGATCTCTCGACCTCGTGATCCACCCGCCTCAGCCTCCCAAAGTGCTGGGATTACAGGCGTGAGCCACCGCGCCCGGCTACAAATCATTTTTTTTTTTTTTTCCAGAGCCAGAAACAGGATTTCTCTCTCTCTCTCTCTCTCTCTCTCTCTCTCTCTCTCTCTCTCTCTCTCCCCCTCTCTCCTTTTTTTTTTTTTGAGAGGGAGTTTCATTCTTGTTACCCAGGCTGGAGTGCAGTGGCACCATTTCGGCTCACCGCAACCTCCGCCTCCTGGGTTCGAGCAATTCTCCTGCCTCAGCCTCCCGAGTAGCTGGGACTACAGGCATGCGCCACCATGCCCAGCTATTTTTTTTTTTTTTTGTATTTTTAGTAGAGACGGGATTTCACCGTATTGGTCAACAGTATGGTCTTGATCTCTTCACCTCGTGATCCACCCGCCTCGGCCTTCCAAAGTGCTGGGATTATAGGTGCGAGCCACCGCGCCCGGCCCAGAAACAGGATTTTATTTAAAATTTATTGTAATGGGGTCCGTGCAAAAGGAGAGGGTAGAGGGTGGGGTACATGCAGGGGACACAGGAACATGATGACATGGCCAGGGCCGCAGCTTCTTCTGTCGTGGGGAAGAGGGATGAAAAGACAAAACCAGGGCTAGAGCTGGGGTGGAAGAGGGGAGGGGGACACTGGCTGCATTCCCCCACCCCCAGGAAGCACCTCTAGGCCCTGGACCCCTCGCTCACCCTGGCCCCTAAAACTCCATCTCTCCTCTGCCTCTGGCCCTCCTGGCTCCTCCTTCTGCTCCCCTGAACTTTTTCCCCTGACAGATTCTCAAGTAGGACGATGTTCAGGGCCCGACCCAAGCCCCCTACCACCTTAGGATGGTACAACCTTTGCGGGCCCTGCTTCTGCCCCTCCTCAAACCTCAGCGCTTTCCGTCTCTGGGACAGAAGCTCTGATCTCCCTCCTTTCTCTCCTCCCTCCCTGTGGAAAAAAAAAAAAGAAAGAAAGAACGAACTCCCCGGGGAGGGGCAGCAGACAGCAGAGGGAGAGGGCTGGAAGCAGAGTCAGAGAGCTATTGCGGAAAGAGGCTCACAAGTCCCTGGGAGGACAGGGCACCGGCTTACAGAGAGGAGCGGGGGTACGGGCAGTGGCTGCTCCTGTCCTCTGCCACCCCTGCCCACTGTCCAGGGGACTTCAACACAACCGAGGGGACAGGTTCGTGTGGGGTCAGGTCTGATAGAAGAGAGGAGCAGGAGCCGGGCGCGGTGGCTCAAGCCTGTAATCCCAGCACTTTGGGAGGCCGAGGCGGGTGGATCACGAGGTCGAGAGATCGAGACCATCCTGGTCAACGTGGTGAAACCCCGTCTCTACTAAAAATACAAAAAACTAGCTGGGCGTGGTGGCGCGTGCCTGTAATCCCAGCTACTCAGGAGGCTGAGGCAGGAGAATTGCCTGAGCCCAGGAGGCGGAGGTTGTGGTGAGCCGAGATCGCGCCATTGCACTCCAGCCTGGGTAACAAGAGCGAAACTCCGTCTCAATAAATAAATAAATAAATAAATAAATAAATAAATAAATAAATAAATAAAAATAAATAATAAAGAAGAGAGGAGCAGGAGAAACAAATTGTTAAAACCTAGCGAATTCCCCTAAAACATTTCTTCCTTCTTTCCTTCCGGAGGCTCCTTGGTTGGTGGGGAAGTGGTGAGGAGTTGGTGGGAAAAGAGTGGGGAGAGGAGCCTGTACCAAGGGACTCTACTCCATCCTCCCCTCTCCCCCGCAACCAACTTGGAGCTCACCAGGGCTGGGAGGGAAGTGGCGGAGAGCTCACAGGCACCCCGTCTGTCCCCGAGAGGGAGCCAAAGCTGTGGGAGGAGCTGCTGCCGCCGCCGCCATTGGACAAACCTCACCAGTACCTTTGTCGCGGAGCTCACAGACATGGTGAGGGCCCTGGCTGTGCACCTTCATGTGGTCCGAAATATAAGCCGAGCTCAGCATCTCGCCACACACGTGACATGGCACCTTACCCTCCTGTCGTACCGTGTGCGCCCGCAGCCGATCCTTCGTGGCGAAGGCTGCCTCCCATGTCTCACATTTGAAGGGCCGTTCTGTTGAGTGCACTTGTCTGATGTGACTGTGGAGGTGATCCGGCCGGGAGAAGCTCTTGCCACAGCGCGAGCAGTGGCAGGGCTTGTGTACAGCGCCGTCACGGGAGCGCACGTGGCAGCTCATGCGGTCCTTGCGCTGCTGGCACACCGGGCACTGGTAGGGCTTCTCGTCCGAGTGCGGCAGCTCGTGTGGGTTCGGGCGGTGGACGTCGCGGAGGGCCTTGCCGCACATCTCGCCGGCGTGGTTCTTCCGGATGCGCTTCCCCAGGCGGTCGTGGTCACCATGACACCTGCGGCACCCTCTTCTCCCCCTCCCCCGCCGGCTCCGCTCAGCTGGGGCACGCTCAGGAGGCTCAGGGGCACCATGGTGGGCATCTTCATAGCACCCGAGGGGATCCGGCCGGCCTTGGCTCCCGCGTGGATGGCTTCGTGCCTCTGGAGGTTGTAGCCGTTCTTGAACTCCTTGGCGCACAGAGCGCAGATGTAGGGCAGAGCGCAGATGTAGGGCTCCTTGCTCTTTGTCTTCTGCCACGGCGACCGTCGAGGTTGGGGCTACGACGGCGGCTGCGGAGGCGCGGGGTGGGGGTGGCGGAGGGGGCTCCGGGAGCCGCTTCAGGGCCACTGTGTCCACCGTGGAGGCGGCGGCCGGAGCCGGGGATGCTGCAAGGACGGCGGACTCCTGGGCAGCGGCGAGCACCCGGAGCAAGTCCCCCTGGAGGGGCTCGGCGGCCGGGGCCTGGGGCGTGGGCGTGGGCGGAGGTAAAATTGACATAAAATTTATGATTTTAAAGTGTACTTACTTACAGTTCAGTGGCATTTAGCACATTCACAGTGATCTGACTTCCAGGACATTTTCCTCCACCCAGGGGAAACTCTATCCCCATTAAGCAGTTGTTTCCTCCTTCATCTTCCTCCACTCCTTGGGGGAAGCCACCAATCTGCTTTCTGTCTCGATATACTTGCCTGTCTGAACATTTGCGGCCTTTACTGTCTGGCTTCTTTCTTTAGCACACTGTTTCTGAAGTTCATGCGGGTTGTAGCTTGCATCACAACTTCATTTTCTTTTTATTCCTGAGTAATATTACACTGCATGAATATGCCACATTTTGTTTATTCATCTGGTGATGTACGTTTGAGTTGTTTCCACTCTTTGGCTGTTATGATTAGTGCTGCTGTGAACATGTGTGTACAAGAGTTGTGTGGAAATATTTCCATTCTCTTTTGGTTATACACCTGGGTGTGAAATTGCTGTGTCAATCTGGAATTTTTTTTTTTTATTTTATTTTATTTTTTTTTTAGATGGAATTTCGCTCTTGTTACCCAGGCTGGAGTGCAATGGCACGATCTTGGCTCACCGCAACCTCCGCCTCCTGGGTTCAGGCAATTCTCCTGCCTCAGCCTCCTGGGTAGCTGGGATTACAGGCACGCGCCACCATACTCAGCTAATTTTTTGTATTTTTAGTAGAGACGGGGTTTCACTGTGTTGACCAGGATGGTCTCGATCTCTTGACCTCGTGATCCACCCGCCTCAGCCTCCCAAAGTGCTGGGATTACAGGCGTGAGCCACCGTGCCCGGCTAATGTACTTTTTTTTTTTTTTTTTTTTTTTTGAGACGAGGTCTCACACTGTTTCCTGGGCTGGAGTGTAATGGCACAATTTTAGCTCACTGCAGCATCTACCTCCCAGGTTCATGAGATTCTCCTGCCCCACCCTCCTGAGTAGCTAGGATTACAGGCGCACAGCACCACACCTGGCTAATTTTTTTTGTTTTTAGTAAAGACCGGGTTTCACTATGTTAGCCAGACTGGTCTTGAACTCCTGACCTCATGATCCACCCGCCTCAGCCTCCCAAAGTGGTGGGATTACAGGCATGAGCCACTGTGTCCAGCCCATCTTTAATTTACTCTCTAGACAAATTAATCTCTTCTTTTCTCTGGGATAATGGATTCATTCTCTGAAAGCTTTATGTCCTCTAAGAAAATGTCCATTCTTTTATTCACTAATTGGTGCAAATTAAGACCATGAAGAAGTGTTTTCTTCCTTCATCTCGTGCACATGCAGTGAATAAAATACTTATTCAAAGAACTCAGAATGACCAGAAGACTAGAGAAGTTCTCGGGCAACTTAATTGCTTTTGTGATTCAAGACCATTAAGACCCTGAAAAGGCCGGGCGCGGTGGCTCAAGCCTGTAATCCCAGCACTTTGGGAGGCCGAGGCGGGTGGATCACGAGGTCAAGAGATCGAGACCATCCTGGTCAACATGGTGAAACCCCGTCTCTACTAAAAATACTGAAAATTAGCTGGGCATGGTGGCGTGTGCCTGTCATCCCAGCTACTCGGGAGGCTGAGGCAGGAGAATTGCCTGAACCCAGGAGGCGGAGGTTGCAGTGAGCCGAGATCGCGCCATTGCACTCCAGCCTGGGCAACAAGAGCGAAACTCCGTCTCAAAAAAAAAAAAAAAAAAAAGACCCTGAAAAGAAAGAGAGAATGCTCAGCAGCTCCAGAAGCTTATGGGAAACATGGGCTCCAATGCTCTGGCTGGGAAACATGAAATCACTTTGAATTTTCTGATAAATCTGGTTTAGCAACGACTTGTTAATCATTCGCTCAAAATTAGGCTAGGCTTTAGAGCGAGTATATATTACATCCCTGAAACTCTTACAGAAATAGGGATTTATTTTATTTTATATATTAGAGATGTAGTCTCACTATGTTGCCCAGGCTGCTTTCCAACTCCTGGACTCAAGCAATCCTCCTGCCTCAGCCTCTCAAAGTGTTGGGACTACAGGCAAGAGCCACTGTGCCTGTTTTTTATTTATTTTTGTTTATTTTTTTGAGATGGAGTCTTGCTCTTGTTACATAGGCTGGAGTACAATGGCACAACCTCGGCTCACTGCAACCTCTGCTTCCAGGGTTCAAATGACTCTTCAGCCTTGCATCCTGAGTAGCTGGGATTACCGGCATGTGCCATCATGCCTGGCTAATTTGGTATTTTTAGTAAAGACAGGGCTTTTACCATGTTGGCCAGGCTGGTCTTGAACTCCTGACCTCAGGTGAGCCACCCACCTCAGCCTCCCAAAGTGCTGGGACTATAGACATGAGCCACTGAACCTGGCCTGTTTTTTGTGCTTTTTAAAAATTGTACTTTGGGCTCTGGGGTACATGTGCACAGCCTGCATCCTGCAGGATTGTTGCATAAGTACATACATGCTACATCCGCCCCCACCTCGCCTACATCGGGCATTTCTTCCTGTGTTATTCCTCCCCATCTGCCCCCTGCTGTCCCTCCCCTCCCCACAACCTCCCCACCCAGCCCAGTGAGTGTTGTTCCCTTCCCTATGGAACCTGGCCTTTTTTTTTTTTTTTTAAAGACAGAGTCTTGCTGTCACCAAGCTGGAGTGCAGTGGTACGATTTCGGCTCACTGCAACCTCCGCCTCCTGGGTTTAAGTGATTCTCCTGCCTCAGCCTCCCGAGTAGCTGGGACTACAGACATGCATCACTACGCCCAGCTAATTTTTGTATTTTTAGTAAAGATGGGGTTTCACCATGTTGGCCAAGATGGTCTCGATCTCTTGACCTCATGATCCACCTGCCTCAGCCTCCCAAAGTGCTGGGATTACAGGCATGAGCCACTGTGCCCAGCTACCTGGCCTGTTTTTAAGGACTAAATAAGAAATTTGTTCTCAGCAATCTCAGACTTCCCAAAGTTCTGGCTTTGATTTCTAATATTAGGAAGGTTTTTTTTTTTTTTTTGAGACGGAGTTTCGCTCTTGTTACCCAGGCTGGAGTGCAATGGCGCGATCTCGGCTCACCGCAACCTCCGCCTCCTGGGTTCAGGCAATTCTCCTGCCTCAGCCTCCTGAGTAGCTGGGATTACAGGCACGCACCACCATGCCCAGCTATTTTTTTTGTATTTTTAGTAGAGACAGGGTTTCACCATGTTGACCAGGATGGTCTCGATCTCTTGACCTTGTGATCCACCCGCCTCGGCCTCCCAAAGTGCTGGGATTACAGGCTTGAGCCACCGCGCCCGGCCAGGAAGGTTTTTTTAAACTAATTTTTTAAAATTTATTTTTAGGGCCGGGTGCGGTGGCTCAAGCCTGTAATCCCAGCACTTTGGGAGGCCGAGGCGGGTGGATCATGAAGCCAAGAGATCGAGACCATCCTGGTCAACACGGTGAAACCCCGTCTCTACTAAAAATACAAAAAATTAGCTGGGCATGGTGGCGCCTGCCTGTAATCCCAGCTACTCAGGAGGCTAAGGCAGGAGAATTGCCTGAACCCAGGAGGTGGAGGTTGCAGTGAGCCGAGATCGCGCCACTGCACTCCAGTCTGGGTAACAAGAGCGAAACTCCGTCTCAAAAAAAAAAAAAAAAAAAAAAAAAAATTTATTTTTGAGATGGAGTCTTGCTCTGTCACCCAGGCTATAGTGCAGTGACACAATCTTGGCTTACTGCAACCTCTGCCTCCCAGGTTCAAGAGATTCTCATGCCTCAGTCTCCTGAGTAGCTGGGATTACAGGAGCACACCGCCATGCCCGGCTAATTTTGCATTTTTTAGACATGGGGTTTCACTGTGTTGGCCAGGCTGGTCTCAAACTCCTCATCTCAAGTGATCCACCTGCCTCGGCCTCCCAAAATGCTGGGATTACAGGTATGAGCCACTAGACCTGGCCATAAACTAACTTTTTAAATTGATGAATAATATTTGTTTGTTTTTTAGAGGGAGTCTCCCGCTGTCGCCCAGGCTGGAGATCAGTGGCGCAGTCTTGGCTTATTGCAACCTCTGCCTCCCAGGTTCAAGCAATTTTCCCATCTCAGCCTACCAAGTAGTTGGGACTACAGGTGTGCACCACCATGCCTGGCTAATTTTTGTATTTTTAGTAGAGACGGACTTTCACTATATTGGTCAGGCTAGTCTCAAACTCTTGACCTCAGGTGATCTGCCCCCCTTGGCCTCCCAAAGTGCTGGGATGACAGGCATGAGCCACTGTGCCCGGCTGATGCATATTTATGGGGCACATGTGATATTTTGTTATGTACATAGAATGTACAATGATCAAGTCAGGGTATTTAGGGTATTCATCATCTCAAGTATCATTTCTATGTGTCGGGAAATTTTCAAGTTCTTTTAGCTATTTTGAAATATATAGTGGGCTGGGCATGGTGACTCATGCCTGTAATCCCAGCACTTTAGGAGGCCTAGGTGGGTGAATCACTTGAGATGAGGAGTTTGAGACCAGGCTAACCAACATGGTGGAAGCCTTGTCTCTACTAAAAATAAAAAAATTAACCAGGTGTGGTGGCAGGCACCTGTAGTACTAGCTACTTGGGAGGCTGAGATGGGAGGATGGCTTGAGCCCAGGAAGCAGAGGTTGCAGTGAGCCGAGATTGCACCACTGTACCCCAGCCCGGCAGACAGAGTGAGACTATGTCTCAATAAATAAAAATAAACAGGCTGGGCATAGTAGCTCACGCCTGTAATCTCAATACTTTGGGAGGTTGAGGCAGGTGGATAACCTGAGGTCAGGAGTTCCAGACCAGCCTGACTAACACAGTGAAACCTCGTCTCTACTAAAAATACAAAAATTAGCCAGGCATGGTGGTGGGTACCTATAATTCCAGCTACTCAGGAGGCTGAGGCAGGAGAATTGCTTGAACCTTGGAGGTGGAGGTTGCAGTGAGCTGAGATCATGCCACTGCAATCCTAACCTGGGTGACAGAGCGAGACTCCACCTCAAAATAAATAAATAAATGAATAAATAAAAATTAGACCAAAATAATGGACTGCAAAGGGGATGAGAATGGACTGCCTCGAGTAGGTTGTCTTTTGGGGTATTCTTCACTTTTCCCTATGTGCAGGTGTTTTGCTATGTGACTCTATAGCTCTTCTGGCTAAAGAGGCAGAGCTTATTTCCTGAACCTTGAATCCAGGCTGTACTTATGCTTTAGCCAAAAAAATGTGGCACAAGTGTTGTGTGCCACCACTGAGCTTAGGACTCAAGAGACACAGGTGTCTCTTCTTGCTGTCTTGTACCTCCGCTTTCACCACAAGAACATTCTCTGGGGTAGCCTGATGGAGAAGAGACACAGAGAGAAACACTCTGGTCAGATTGATTCCAGATCCGCTGCTGAGCCAGCCCTCTCATCTGTGAGCCAGTATCCCCAACAAGATCAGCAGAGCTCCCCAGCCAACCACAGATGCATGAACAATCGACAGATACAGTGACATTCTTCCTCAAATAAAGCATACTCTGTCTCCCTGTTCTTTGATTTTTAAAAGGCCTAACCCACTGGTTCCTGATGTACCAGGGTATGCCTAGACATGCCCAGGCATGTCTTAGTTTGTAGCATATATTCCTTTCCTTATTTGGACATTCCTAGCCTAGACGTTTTGCAAACCACACAAGTCACTTCTTCCCTTCCTTTGTTCTCCATTGCTTTTACCTAGTTAGGAACGTTTTAAGCTTTTAGCCAATTGGGTTTAGCTTAGACTGTGTGGTCCAGCTCCAGCCAATGGAGACTGGACACAGTGGTAGAAACCTCACGTGTTAAGGATAAAAAGCCCTCCTCTCCTTTGTTTGGTGTGCTCTCATGGTGAGCAGGCTCAGGAGTGGCACCCTTCTACAGAAGTAAAAATTGTCTTGCTGAGAACTTCTTTAAGAGTTTGTTTTCTTCACAACTCCAAACCTTTACTTCTTTCTTTTTTTTTTTTCTGAGATGGAGTTTCACTCTTGTTGCCCAGGCTGGAATGCAATGGTGTGATCTTTGGCTCGCCACAGCCTCCACCTCCCAGGCTCGAGTGATTCTCCTGCCTCAAGCTCCCAAGTAGTTGGGATTACAGGCATGCGTTACCATGCCCAGCTAATTTTGTATTTTTAGTAGAGAAGGGGTTTCTCCAGGTTGGTCAGGCTGATCTGGAACTCCTGATCTCAGGTGATCCGCCTCCCTCAGCCTCCCAAAGCACTGGGATCACAGGCATGAGCCACCATGCCCAGCCTACTTCTAACAACAGTTATACTTATTGTTATACCACTGTTTTGTAGTTGTGACACACCATTATTGCAGCAGTAGAGAACTGATGCATTGCTGTTATTTGGCATTGCATTGCCAAGTAATCCATTATCTCATTTTTTGACAATGCATCAGTTCCCTACTGCCACAATACATTATATGTATTCATCAAACATTACAGGTCCAGAAACTCACACTAAAATGTATGCTTTTTTCTGTCACCCAGGATGGAGTGCAGTGGTGCCATCTTGGCTCACTGCAACCTCCGCCTCCCCGGTTCAAGTGATTCTCCTGCCTCAGCCTCCCGAGTAGCTGGGATTAAAGGTGTGTGCCACCATACCCAGCTAATTTTTATATTTTTAGTAGAGATAGGGTTTCACCATGTTGACCAGGCTGGTCTTGAACTCCTGGCTTCAAGTGATCCACCTGCCTCGTTGTCCCAAAGTGCTGGGATTACAGGTTTGAGCCACCAGACCTGGCCAAATGTATACATTTTTTAAAAACCAAGGAATTAACACTGTGAAAAGAAGAAAAAGCAATGAGCAAATGTAGTTTCTACTTCTATTACTGAAAGTAGCCAGTGCTACTGGCAACTGCCAGTTAAATGTTGAGAGTAAGTCAGGGTGTCCCCAAGGAAATGAAAAAGGTGAATGTAAAATTATGTAATCTTTCTCTGATTAGCACTAAGAGATATGGGAAGTGGGTTTAAGCAAGCAGATTATGGGAGTTGACAATAAAAATGTAAACTCAACCCCAGTTAATTAATTTGTCCATTGATCTTTCAGCAGCAGATGGTGATGTCTACTCTGGATGAAATAAGAGGTCCAGAGACAACAATGAGAGTTCCTTTCCCCAGGGAGGGAGGCCAATTCAGTTCGTGAGCTTTGAGAAGCTGAAATGTTACCTTGGATCTGGAAATACTTAGTGGTGCTTGTCAGGCTAGTGATCGAGTTTCCCCAGCAGCTCAGTTAATTACCCAGAACTTTCTGTATTGAGTGAGTCCTGAGACTCTGCATAACTCTCTCAAAGTCAGGTCTCATTTTATTCAATCGGAGACATTTTTCCCCCTTTAAGCTGGATTTTCTTTCTTTTCTTTTTTTGAGATGGAGTTTCGATCTTGTTACCCAGGCTGGAGTGCAATGGCACGATCTCGGCTCACCACAACCTCTGCCTCCTGGGTTCAAGCAATTCTCCTGCCTCAGCCTCCCGAGTAGCTGGGACTATAGGCATGTGCCACCATGCCCAGCTAATTTTTGTACTTTTAGTAGAGACGGGGTTTCACCATGTTGACCAGGATGGTCTCGATCTCTTGACCTTGTGATCCACCCGCCTCAGCCTCCCAAAGTGCTGGGATTATAGGCGTGAGCCACCACGCCAGGCCTCAGCTGGATTTTCTTGGATTATCAAAGGACAGTGTTTATGCATGCACACAGGAGAACATGTTCACAGATTAAATTTTTCTTGCCGAAAGGAATGAGAAAAATTATCTATTCCCTCTAACATCATGTCTCTGAAAGTAGGGTTAGGGTTTGTCATTTTCACAAGTTTTAGATCTGTGAAGCAGCAGATACAGCATGTGTTCAGTGACACTGCTGGCTTTCCCATCTGGGGTGGGCGCTGGGAATGATGTGTCAGCACTTAGCTGCTGGTGAATTTCTGTCTAATGAACAAAGGAGAAAAATTGGCTGTAGTTGGCACAATTCTACTTGGGGTGTACAGTGTTCAGAGATACATGAAATCAGGAATATAATCATCCATTACTCAGAATAACTTTAAAATCTTTGATAATTATTTAGTTCTTTCAAAATCATCGCATTGCTGAACATGATTCACCATTAAATAGCAAGCTAGGGTTCCGATCGTCATTAAAATGTAGAGTCATTGCTGGTGGATGTAAAATGGTGTAGCCACTTTGGAAAACAGTGTGGCAGTTCCTCAAGGACTGTAATTAGCATACAACCCAGAAATTCTACTCCTAGGTATGTAACCCAAAGAATTTAAAACATGTTCATGCGAAAACATGTATGTGAATGTTCATATCATCACTATTCACAATAGCCAAAAGGTGGAAACAGCTCCAGTGTCCATCAGTTGACGAATGGGTAAACAAAACGTGTTCTATCCATACAATGGGATACTAGTCAGGTACATAAAGGGATAAAGTCCTGATCCATGCTACAATGTGGATGAACCTCAGAAACATGTAGCTAAATGAAAGAAGCCAGACACAAAAGGCTACATATTGCATAAATCCATCAGAATGAAATTTCCAGAATAGGCAAATCTATAGAGATAGAAAGTGGATTCATGATCGCCAGGAGTTAGGGGAGCGAGAATGGAGGAGGGGGCGGGTGACTGCTACTGGGTATGGGTTTTCTTTTTAGGGTGATGGAAATGTTCTGGAATTAGACAGTGGTGATGATCACAGGCTTCTTTTCCTGGCTCCTGCGTCACCCTGATGGGTTGAACTAATAGGAGACCCTGCAGGGAGACTGGAGGGCAAGGGAAAAGGAGAAGCTTCAGAATTTCTTGCCCTTTCTCTCTGCCTCAGGCAACATCCTCCAGCAGTGGCTGTATTTTACTCTGCGTCACCAACCCCTACTCAGTGGCTGCAGCTGGTCACCGCTTTGTTTCTTTGTCCATTTGGACCTGGGAGTGGCAGGATCTTGTTATTGCTACTCTCTCTCTCTGCTCTTTTGCGAAGGCTGGAGTGCAGTGCGCAATTGTGCCTCACTGCAACCTTGACCTCCTGGGCTCCTGAGAGTCTCCCCACTCAGCCGCCCAAGTATTTGGGTATAGGTGTGTGCTACCACACCCAGCAATTTTTTTTTTTTTTTTTTTTTTTGAGGCAGAGTCGTGCTCTGTTGCCCAGGCTGGAGTACAGTGGCGGGATCTCAGTTCACTACAACCTCTGCCTCCTGGGTTCAAGTGATTCTCCTGTCTCAGCCTCCTGAGTACCTGGGACTACAGGCATGCACCAGGTTAATTTTTGTATTTTTAGTAGAGACCAGGTTTTGCCATGGTCGGGCCAGTCTGAAACTCTGACCTCAGGTGATCTAACCACCTTGGCCTTCCAAAGTGCTGGGATTATAGGCTTGAGCCACTGCGCCCGGCCCACACCTAGCAATTTTTAATTTTTTCTATAGAGGTGAAGTCTTGCTGTGTTGCCCAGACTGGTCTTGAACTCCTGGGCTCAAGCAATTCTCCCTCCTTGACCTCCCAAAGTGCTGGCGTTACAGGTATGAGTCACTGTACCCAGCTTTATTGCGAATCTCTATCCCTGGTTTGGCTTCTTAGATCTTTCATTACTTGTGGGACCAATTCACTGTATTAAGTTTCTTGTTTGTGGCTTCTGTTTCCTACCTGGACTCTGATGGATAAACCCTTCTAAGGGGTGTGTCAATTTGTATTCCTTCCAGAACTGTGTGAAACTGTCAGTTTCCTCCAAACCTTAATTGCATCTTATCATTGCGGGAAATTGTGTCCCCCCCCAAATTTATATGTTAAAGCCCTAACCCTAAATGACTCAGAAGGTGACCTTATTTGTAAATAAAGCCACTGCAGATGTAGATTAGTTAAAATATGGGATCCTAATAAATTAGGGTGGGCTCTAATTCAATATGACTGGTATCTTTATAAAAGGTCGAAGTATGAACACAGGTGTGTGTCCAGGCTGTGTGAAAATGACCATGTACAAGCCGAGGAGAGAGGCCTGGAACACATCCTTCATTCACACCCTGCAGAAGGAATGGATCCTGTCAACACCTTGATCTTGGACTTCTAGCTTCCAGAATTAGGAGGCAACACGTTCCTGTAGATTAAGCCACCCAGTGTGTGGTACTTTGTTTTGGCAGCCTTAGCAAATGAATATTGTTTTTCTTTAGGCATTTTAAAAAACACTCATGCACGGGCCGGGTGCGGTGGCTCATGCCTGTAATCCCAGCACTTTGGGAGGCCGAGGCGGGTGGATCACGAGGTCGAGAGATCGAGACCATCCTGGTCAATATGGTGAAACCCCGTCTCTACTAAAAATACAAAAAATTAGCTGGGCATGGTGGCGTGTGCCTGTAATCCCAGCTATTCAGGAGGCTGAGGCAGGAGAAGTGCCTGAACCCAGGAGACGGAGGTTGCGGTGAGCTGAGATCGCGCCATTGCACTCCAGCCTGGGTAACAAGAGTGAAACTCCTTCTCAAAAACAACAACAACAACAAAAAACCACTCATGCACAAAAAAGAATTGATTTTTTTTTTTTGAGATGGAGTTTTGCTCTTGTTGTCCAGGCTGGAGTGCAATGGTGTGATCTAGACTCACCGTAAACTCTGCCTCCTGGGTTCAAGTGCTTCTCCTGCCTCAGGCTCCCAAGTAGCTGGGGTTACAGGCATGTACCACCATGCTTGGCTAATTTTGTATTTTTAGTAGAAACGAGGCTTCTCCATGTTGGTCAGGCTGGCCTTGAACTCCTGACCTCAGGTGATCCACCTGCCTTGGCCTCCCAAAGTGCTGGGATTATAAGCATGAGCCACCATACCTGGCAGAATTATGTTTTAAACCAGACACAGTAGCACCTGACTGTAGTCCCAGCTACTAGGGAGGTTGAGGCAGGAGGATCATTTGAGCCCAGGAGTTCAAATCCAACCTGGGCAACATAGAAATATTACATTTGTAAAATAAATACATAAAATAAAATAACATAAAAAAGACAAAAAGGGATGCTTTATGGCTGATCAAGGAAATAATTACCAGGGAGATACAGGTGCTGGAGTTTATGGGGAAGGAAGTGGTCAGGAGTCTTTAACAAAGAGGAAAAGACAGAGGTGAGCAAATAAAAAATAATTAGTCAGGTGGCAGCAGAGTGAATGTCCTTCCATTAATTAACACGTATTGAAGGCCAGGAGCGGTGGCTCGCTCGGGTAATCCCAGGACTTTGAGGGGCAGGAGGCAAGAGAATCACTTGAGCCCAGGAATTTGAGACCAGCCTGGGCAACATAGTGAGACCCTGTCTTTACTAAAAATCAAGAAAATTAGTTGGGCCTCAAGAAAACTAGGTGGCATATGGCTTCAGTCCCAGCTACTTGGGAGGCTGAGGTAGGAGGATCATTGAACCTGGGAGATGGAGGCTTCAGTGAACTGTGATTGCGCCACTACACTGTGGCTTGGGTGACAGAGTGAGACCACCATCTCAAAAAAAAAACAACCAACCAAAAACAACCAAAAACCATGTACTCATTTGTTATGCCAGAAGCAGGGTGGTCGGAGGGGTACCCAGAGGTCCCTGCTCAAGCTTGCTGAAATTCAGCTGCTTAAACGTTATTATTTATTTATTTATTTATTTATGAGACAGGGTCTTGCTTTGTCGCCAAGGCTGGAGTACAGTGGCATGATCTCAACTCACTGCAACCTCCATCTCTGGGGATCAAGTGATCCTCTCATCTCAGCCTCCTGAGTACCTGGGACTACAGATGCCCAGCTTTTTTGCTTGTTTTTTATATATTTTGTAAAGATGGGGTTTCACCATCACTATGTTGCCCAGGCTGGTGTGAAACTCCTACCCTAAACTGATGCTCTTGCCTCGGCCTCCCAAAATGTTGGGATTATAGGTATGAGCCACTGTGCTTGGTTGACATTAAATCTTTTTTTCTTGAGATGAGATCTCTGTCACTGAGGCTGGGGTGCAGTGATACAATCTTGGCTCACTGCAACTTCTGCCTCCGGGGCTCCTCTCACCTCAGCCTCCAGAGTAGCTGGGACTACAGGTGCGCCACCATACCTGACTAATTTTTTGTATTTTTAGTAGAGACAGGGTCTTACCATGTTACCCAGGCTAGTTTCTAACTCATGAGTTCAGGTATCTACCTGCCTTGGCCTCCCAAGCTGTTGGGATACAGGTATGAGCCACCGCGTCCTGCCGCTGGCTGACTTTTTATTTAAATTAATTTTTTTAGCCAGGAGTGGTGACTCATGCCTGTAATCCTAGCATTTTGGGAGGCTGAGGTGGGCAGACCACGAGGTCAAGAGATCAAGACCATCCTGACCAACATGGTGAAACCCAGTCTCTACTAAAAATACAAAAATTAGCTGGGTGTGGTGGCGCACACCTGTAGTCCCAGCTACTCAGGAGACTGACGTAGAAGAATCGCTTGAACCCGGGAGGCAGACGTTGCAGTGAGCCGAGATCGTGCCACTGCATTCACTCCAGCCTGGCAACAGTGAGAGACTCCATCTCAAAAAAAAAAAAAAAAAAAAAAAAAAAAAAAAAAAAAAAAGCCGGGCACGGTGGCTCAAGCCTGTAATCCCAGCACTTTGGGAGGCCGAGGCGGGTGGATCACGAGGTCAAGAGATCGAGACCATCCCGGTCAACATAGTGAAACCCCGTCTCTACTAAAAATACAAAAAATTAGCTGGGCATGGTGGCACATGCCTGTAATCCCAGCTACTCAGGAGGCTGAGGCAAGAGAATTGCCTGAACCCAGGAGGCGGAGGTTGCGGTGAGCCGAGATCGCACCATTGCACTCCAGCCTGGGTAACAAGAGCAAAACTCCGTCTAAAAAAAAAAAAAAAAAAAAAAGGCCAGGTACAGTGGCTCATGCCTGTAATCCCAGCACTTTGGAAGGCCAAAGTGGGCAGATCACCTGAGGTTGGGAGTTCGAAACCAGCTTGACCAACATGAAGAAACCCTGTCTCTACTAAAAGTACAGAATTAGCCGGATGTGGTGGCACATGCCTATAATCCCAGCTGTTCAGGAGGCTGAGGCAAAAGAATTGCTTGACCCTGGGAGGTGAAGGTTGTGGTGAGCTGAGATTGCGCCATTGCACTTCAGCCTGGGCAACAAGAGCCAAACTCTGTCTCAAAAAAAAAATTTAAAAAGTTGTAAAAATAAAAGTAAAGAGTAACAAGTCATAGAATTTTAGGACTGCAGATGACTTACCATATCATCTAGTACAGACCTTTCATTGTTAATGCGATAATCCAAGAGAGAACACTAGGATGTTGCTTGAATTACAGTGCTGTTTTCAAGGCCAAGACTAGAACCTGAGGGTTCTGATTCCCAGGGCAGCTCTCTTGTCTCACCGATCACAAATATACTTGAATCATGGCTTGATTCTGTTTCTCTTTGCTGATTGGCGTTGTTCTCTTTCCCTACAGACAGCAAAGAATATGCCATCTACAGCCTTGCTTAGCAACCTCAGGAGAAAGAGAGCTCTTTACTTATTTTAAATTTTAATTTAATTATATATATATATTTTTGAGACAAGGTCTCACTCTGTTGCCCAGGTTGCAGTGCAGTGGCTCCATCTCGGCTCACTGCAACCTCTACCTCCTCGGTGCAAGCAATTCTTCTGCCTCAGCCTCCCGAGTAGCTGGGATTACAGGCACCCACCACCATGTTAGCTAATTTTTATATTTTTAGTAGAGACGGGGTTTCACTATGTTGGTCAGGCTGGCCTCAAACTTCAGTGATCCACCTGCTTCAGTTTCCCAAAGGGCTGGGATTATAGGTGTGAGCCACCACACCTGGCCTGAGCTCTTCTTTCTCTAGAGCGCATATTGCAATCCTGAGAAGGGCTGATTAGTTCTGTTAGGGCCCATGCACATCCCCACATCCAGAGGGACATGTTCTACAACTTTGTGCAAATTAAAAACAACACGTTTGTGAGGAGGACAGTAGAGTATGCTGGGAAAACAAAATAAGTAAAAATGAATAAACCGAAGTCCACTGCAAGTTACAAAGCCCTGCTTCCTTTGTTACCTTGGAGTGCTGCTTTGAAATGTTGGTGTTAAGGAACACCATTTATAGCAGCCAGTCACCCATCTGTAACATTAGGTCCTCCTTAGTCTCCTAGAGACAGACTGGCTCATCAAGGGGACTTCTGGCTAGTTTCTTTCTTTTCTTTCTTCCTTTCCTTCCCTCTCTTTTCTCTTCCCTCCCTTCCTTCCTTCCTCCCTCCCTCTTTGTTTTCTTACTCTCTTTCCTTCTCTCTCCCTCTTTTTTTTTTTAAAATTTTTATTTTATTTGAGAAGGAGTTTCGCTCTTGTTACCCAGGCTGGAGTGCAATGGCGCGATCTCGGCTCACCGCAACCTCCGCCTCCTGGGCTCAGGCAATTCTCCTGCCTCAGCCTCCTGAGTAGCTGGGATTACAGGCACGTGCCACCATGCCCAGCTAATCTTTTGTATTTTTTTAGTAGAGACGGGGTTTCACCATGTTGACCAGGATGGTCTCGATCTCTCGACCTCGTGATCCACCCGCCTCGGCCTCCCAAAGTGCTGGGATTACAGGCTTGAGCCACCGCGCCCGGCTTCTCTCTCCCTCTTTTCCTCCCTCCTGCCTTCCTTCTTTCTCTCTTTCATTTTGATACAGTATCTCACTGTCACCCAGGCTGGAGTACAGTGGCATGCTCACAGCTCACTGCAGCCTTGACCTCCTGGACTCAAGTGATTCTCCCACCTCAGCTCCTAAGTAACTAGGACTACAAGCACACACCACCATGCCCAGCTATTTTTCTTTTTCTTGTAGACACAGGGTCTTACCATGTTGTCCAGGCTGGTCTTAAACTTCTGGGTTCAAGCAATCCTCCCCTCCTTGGCCTCCCAAGTGCTGGGACTAGAGGCATACACCATTGTGGGTAGCCTTGGGTAGTTTCTTTTTCTTTCTTTCTTTCTTTTTTTTTTTTGAGATGGAGTCTTGCTCTGTCACCCAGGCTGCAATGCAGTGGCGTGATCTCGGTTCACCACAACCTCCGCCTCCCAGGATCAAATGATTCTCCTGCCTCAGTCTCCTGAGTAGCTGGAATTACAGGCACCTGCCACCACGCCTGGCTAATTTTTACATTTTTAGTAGAGACAGGGTTTTACCATGTTAGCCAGGCTATTCTTGAACTTCTGACCTCATAATCTGCCCATCTTGGCCTCCCAAAGTGTAGGGATTACAGGTGTGCACCACTGCACCTGCAAAGTGGCTTATGCTGTGCATATCCAGTCAGTTGTTACCATCTAGGAATAAAATCGAGTTACCAAATTTTCTAAATTTTCAAGTGAAGCTGGAAATGTAGTTCTTTGTTGGCAATATCCTGTTTTTTTTTTTTTTTTTTTTTTTTTTTTTTTTTTTTTTGAGACGGAGTTTCGCTCTTGTTACTCAGGCTGGAGTGCAACGGCCGCAACCTCTGCCTCCTGGGTTCAGGCAATTCTCCTGCCTTCAGGCAATTCTCCTGCCTCAGCCTCCTGAGTAGCTGGGATTACAGGCAGGCGCCACCATGCCCAGCTAATTTTTTGTATTTTTAGTAGAGACGGGGTTTCACCGTGTTGACCACGATGGTCTCGATCTCTCGACCTCGTGATCCACCCGCCTCAGCTTCCCAAAGTGCTGGGATTACAGGCTTGAGCCACCGCGCCCGGCCCAATATCCTGACTTTTAAGTGTTGGTAAACACTATGCAAGGCACATGGCACATAAAATGTATCTAATGAGCCACATTTAGTTCCAACTGCAACTTCAGTTTGCAACTTCTGGTCTAGAAATTCATCCCTTTTGGTCCCCAGCATCTAGAACAGTGCCTTAAATACAGTAGGAGCTTTAGCACAGAGTTATTAAATAAATAAATTAATGGCTTGAAAGTCTTTCCAATTTAGAGTAAAATCGTTATTTAGAATTTTGTAAAATTACTTTCTTCTTTCCATTAATTAAGTGTTCCTACTCAGGATTTTAAGGTTGAATAGTAGTTTATTCCATAAAGACCTTTCGTCAAATCTTATTTGTGGTATACTCATATGCAAAAATATCCTGAGAGCTGTGAGATTGTAAGTATGCTTTTTCATTAATGAAGTGAGGCATAAAAATAAACCAAGGCATGGCTGGGTGCAGTGGCTTATGCCTGTAATCCCAGCACTTTGGGAGGCTGACGTGTGCACATCATGAGGTCAGGAGTTCGAGACCAGCCTGGCCAACATAGTGAAACCCCGTCTTTACTAAAATTACAACAAAATTAGCCAGGTGTGGTGGTGGGCACCTGTAATCCCAGCTACTCAGGAGGCTGAGGCAGGAGAATCGCTTAAACCCGGGAGACATAGGTTGCAGTGAGCTGAGATTGTGTCATTGTACTCCAGCCCAGGCAACAATAAGAGACCCCTTCTCAAAAAATAAACCAAGGAAAAGAAAGACGTTAAGTATTAAATTCCTGACAAAAACCAGCTTCTCCTGTCACAAAAGACAGTTACATAATAATTTGTACGGTAACTAAAACATACAGAGTTCTCAAGCTAGAAGAGTTAGCTTGTATTTCAAGAGATCAATGTCTTCTTTTTGTTTTTGCGAACTAATACTGCATATTGATTCATTATTCACTAAACAAATAGCAGTTGAGAAAACAGAAACCAGGTATGAGGCTGGATGCAGTGGCCCATACCTTTAATCTTAGCAGTTTGGGAGGCTGAGGCAGGAGGATTGCTTGAGTCTAGGAGTTCGAGACCAGCCTGGACAACACAGTGAGACCTCATGTGTACAAAAAATTAAAAATTAGCCATGTGGCCAGGTGCAGTGGCTCATGCCTGTAATCTCAGCACTTTGGGAGGCCAATGTGGGCGGATCACCTGAGGTCAGGAGTTCTGGACCAGCCAGTTCCGGCAACATGGTGAAACCCCATCTCTACTAAAAATACAAAAATTAGCCAGGCGTGGTGGCGTGCGCCTGTAATCCCAGATACTCGGGAGGCTGAGGCAGGAGAATTACTTGAACCTAAGAGGCAGAGGTTGTAGTTAGCCGAGATGGCACCACAGCACTCCAGCTTGGACTCCGTCTCAGATTAAAAAAAAAAATCCATGCATGGTGGCATAAGCCTTTAGTCTCAGCTACTCATGAGGCTGAGGTGGATTGCTGGAGCCTGGCATTCCTGGGGGCCAGGGAGTCTCCTTCCCTGCTCATTTCTAATTACCTATTGCAACTGGAGGTTGAGGTTGAGGTTGAGGTTGCAGTGAGCTGTGAGTGCGCCACTGCAGTCCAGTGTGGGTGACAGAATGAGAGAGAGAGAAAGTGTAACTGAAACAAACAAAAATGGGCACAAGACACAGTGTGTTCATGTAGGTAGCCAAAGTTGAATGGTAAGTGGTTTTTCTTTCAAGGGATATAAAGACTAATAGGGATACCAGATCACTAATAAGAATTCAGTGTATAGAGAAGTAAGTTTTTTGGGAGAAGTACAAATGAACGGAAGGAGAATTGTAAAAAGTAGGTCGAAAATATTGGCTGGGGATTGATTTTGGAGGGCTCTGAAATGCAGAACATAGATTTTACAGTTTATTAGGTAGGAAACGGACTCACCACAGGGAGGGGATATTGTTTATCTTCTCTTTCACATAAGGATACTTGACCGCTGGCAACCTGATCTGGCTCTCTGCAAATGGCATTTGTGAAACACTGAAGAAAAATCTCATGTTCTTATCCTTAAAAAGGCAGAGTTAAATGAAACTCCTAAACATCTGAGTTTAAAAGTAACATAATGAATTAAATACATACTTTAACGGTGCAAATTTAATTTAGTTACTTTTAAACACAATCACGTAAACATTCAATTTTAACTCCAATTCAAATTACATGAATAAGCGAGGCGCGCTGCGTATAGCCCCAGCTTCTCGGGAGGCTGAGGCGGGAGGATCTCTTGGGCCCACTATTTCGGAGGGTGCAGTGCCCTTTGATGGCGTCTACGAATAACCACTGCCCGCCAGCCTTGGTAACAGAGCGAGATATCGTCTCAAACAACAAAAACCACCGACAACCACCACCACCGACAACAAACAACAACAACAACGAAACCACACGAGGAACTCCTCAGTCCCTTCGGCCCCGACCGCAAGCATCGACTTTCCCTTCCACCTGGTTCCTGTCCACGTCGCCTGGGAACCGGCTCCCACTCGGCAAGAGTTTCTGTAGGGAATCAGTCTTTTGGTGCACCCTTCGCCGCACTCCTGGACATTCTGATTGGCTGTGGCCCTCCCATGTGGTCTGACAGACTGCTTTGATTGGCTAGCAGCAAGCCGCGAGCGCGCGGATGCTGTTTCCTGGAATACTAGGCGGGCGGGCGGAGATGTGCACCCGGTAGTGTTGTGCCCTGAAGTGAAAACTGGCGGCGGTGCGCCGCGGGCCCGGGACTTAGTCTCGGGCCGCCATGGCCAGTGTCCACGAGAGCCTCTACTTCAATCCCATGATGACCAACGGGGTGGTTCACGCTAATGTGTTCGGCATCAAGGACTGGGTGACGCCGTATAAGATTGCGGTGCTGGTGCTGCTGAATGAGATGAGCCGCACAGGCGAGGGCGCCGTCAGCCTCTTGGAGCGGCGGAGGCTCAACCAGCTGCTCCTGCCCCTGCTGCAGGTGAGAGGCGCCCGCCGGCTCCCGCTGGTGCAGCGAACTTTTACTGAGCATCTGTTCTGTGCGGAACCCTGGGCTTGGGAACACGCGGGTCCATCAGATACTCTCCCTTCCTGGAGGAATGTGAAGAAATAAGGATAGTTACTACCGCCAGCCAACAATTGCTGAGCGTTTACGGTGGGCCAGACGCTTTACATGCATTTGTTTTTTTGCAGGTTCATGTCTGGCTTCAGTATTTATTAGCTGAGAGTTATAGTCTCGGATCCTGTGTGTTCTGTAAAATGGGGCTATACAATATAACGTTGGAGACACAGGGATAAGTTATACAGGATCCCTATCCTAGAGGACCCTAATAAATAGTAAAAATGGCATAAAACCGGGCCAGGCACAGTGGCTTACACCTGTCATCCAGCACTTTGGGAGGCTTAGGCGGACAGATCACGAGGTCAGAAGGTTTGAGACCGGCCTGACCAGCAGTGAAATCTCGTCTCTACCAAGAATACAAAAAATTAGCCGAGCATGGTGGCAGGAGCCTGTAATCTCAGCTACTCGGGAGGCTGAGGCAGGAGAATTGCTCGAACCCGGGAGGTGGAGGTTGCAGTGAGCTAAGATCGCACCACTGTCGCCTAGGTGACAGAGCGAGACTCCGTCTTAAAAAAAAAAAAAAAAAAAAAAAAAAGCATAAAACCAAGGAAGACCACTGACTCAATACTTACTGTGTGCTAAGCACTTCACTTAAAACCTTTTTAAAAACATTTTTATTATTTTTTTGAGACAGGGCCTTGTTCTGTCGCCCAGGCTGGAGTGCAGTGGTATGATCTCGGCTCACTGCAGCCTCGACCTGCCAGGCTCAAGCGATCCTCCCACCTCAGCCTCCCAAGTAGCTGGGAGTACAGGCGTGGGCCATCATGCCCGGCTAATTTTTTTTTGTATTTTTTGTAGAGGCGGGGTTTCTCCATGTTAACCAGGTTGGGTCTTGAGCTCCTGGACTCATGCGATCTGCCAGCCTGGTTTTCCCAGAGTATTGGGATTACAGGCATGCACCACCACACCTGGCTAATTTTTGTATTTTTAGTAGAGATGGGGTTTCTCCATGTTGGTCAGGCTGGCCTGGAACTCCCGACCTCAGGTGATCTGCCCACCTTGGCCTCCCAAAGTGCTGGGATTACAGGTGTGAGCCACCGTGCCCGGCCCGAGAAACTGTTAGTAGTATGTAGTAAATGCTCAATGTTACTAGTATTTTCATTTTAGTGTGTTCTTATGAGGGCATATACTTTCCCCTGTATCAGTTGTGGTTTTTCCATCTATATTCATGATTATGTGATAGATGTCCTTCTCCTCCCATTAGATGATAATGTCCATGAGCTTAGAACTTAGTCCTGTTTTTGTTTACTTGTACATCCCCAAAGCCTCTTAGAATTCCTGAGTAGTTATTTGTAAAATGAATGAAATGCAATAGAGGTGGATGAGTGCACTCTGGTGAATTGAGACGATTTCTTACAGAAAGTGTCAAGCTGTGCCTTGATGGGTAAGCATTGTCTGTTGAGTAGTGATGGCAGAAACAGATCTGGGGTCCTGGGCCTCCATATTGTGAGATCTTAATAGGCAAACCTAATAAAATGGATATCTAGAGTTGCGTTTATATTCCTTAGTATAGTTTATAAAGGGTTTAAAAAAATTATCGCTTGTATATGTGAGTGAGGGGAATGAGAGGAGGGGAGAACCGAGGACACCATGGGTAAGAGACTTACCCAGTTAAATAAAAGGGGTGTCTTTATAACTTGCAGCTCGCAGTGTTAGCCATGTTTGCTACTATTATAAATGCATTTCCCTCCATTATTAAAAAAAGTTATAATACTACAATTTTGGTAAATAGGCCTGGTGCAGTGGCTCACACCTATAATCTCAGCACTTTGGGAGGCCGAGGTGGGCAGATCACTTGAGGTCAGGCATTTCACCTAGCCAACATGGTGAAACCCCATCTCTACTAAAAATACAAAAAAAAAAAATTAGCTGGGCGTCGTGGTGTGTGCCTTTAGTCCCTGCTACTCTGGAGGCTGAGGCAGGAGAATCGTGTGGAACCAGGATGTGGAGGTTGCAGTGAGCCGAGACCACATCACTGCACTCCAGCCTGGGCATCGGTCTAAAAATAAATAAATAAATAAAAAATAAAGAAACAATGATCCTGGTTTCTTAACTTTCACCTTCCTTCTCATGCTGTTTGGAATTCTCCTTTTTAGGTTTTTACCTAGCTTATTACTAGTTATTTCATTTCTTATTTTTAAATTTATTATGATTTTTTAGAGCAAAGGGATCTTGCTTGCTTAGTCATCTGGGCTGGAGTGCCATGGCGTGATCATAGCTTACAACAACCTTTACCTTCTGGGCTCAAGCTGTCCTCCTACCTCAGTTTTCTGAGTAATTGGTACTACAGGCACCTGCCAACACACCTAGCTAATTTTTAAATTTTAGTAGAGATGAGGTCTCTCTATGTTGCTCAGACTAATCTTGAATTCCTGGGCTCAAGGGATCCACCTGCTTCAGCCTCCCAAAGTTCTGGGATTACAGGCATGAGCCACCACACCTGGCCCCCTTACTGTATACTTCTAAGCAAAATATATGTAGAATTCATCTAGTAGCATTCCAGCCAGACCTCAACTCCTTTACTAACTGTTTGACTTCTTAAATTAGTTAATATTTGGCTGGGTGCCTAGACTTGGGAGGCCGAGATGGGAGGATCACTTGAGCTTAGGAGTTCAAGAACAGCCTGGGCAACATAGGGACACCCTGTGTCTACAGAAAAAATTTTTTTAATTAGCTGGGCCAGGCACAGTGGCTTACGCCTGTAATCCCATCACATCGGGAGGCTGAGGCAGGTGGATCACTTGAGGTCAGGGATTCGAGACTAGCCTGACCAACATGGTGAAACCCTGTCTCTACTAAAAATACAAAAAACTAGCCAGGTATGGTAGCGGGTACCTGTAATCCCAGCTACTCCAGAGGCTGAGGCAGGAGAATCACTTGAACCTGGGAGGTGGAGGTTGCAGTGAGCCAAGATCATGCCATTGCACTCTAGCTTGTGCAACAAGAGCAAAACTCCAACCCCAAAATTAATAATAATTAGTCGAGCATGGTGGTGTGTGCTTATATATAAAGTTTTGTTGTAAAAACGTCAAATACAGGAATATAGAACTTGATGGAGTGAAAAGTTATAGTTCTGGCCGGGTGTGGTGGCTCACTTCTGTAATCCCAGCACTTTGGGAGGCTGAGTTTGGCAGATCACGAGGTCAGGAGTTTGAGACCAGCCTGGGCAACATGGTGAAACTCCATACTACTAAAATACAAAAAATTAGCTGGGCATGGTGGCGGACACCTGTAATCCCAGCTACTTGGGAGGCTGAGGCAGGAGAATCGCTTGAACCGGGGAGTCGGAGTTGCAGTGAGCCGAGATTGTGCCACTGTACTGTAGCCTGGGCAACAGAGCAAGACTCTGTCTCCAAAAAAACAAACAACAACAAAAAAAAACAAGAAAAGTTATAATTCTGCATGCCTTCCAATCCTGTTCTCTCTTAGCGATTATGGTTACTATGAATTTATTTAACTGTTAATTATTGAGTCCCAGTTTGGAATGTATCTTTCTAGATGCATATGATTATAGGTGTGTATGTGTCTATATATATGTATACTTTTAATTTCATCTTGCTTTTTTTATGTAAACACTTCTTTTGTTCTACAGCTTGCTCCTTAAACTTAACAAGTTTAAGATCTTTCTCTATCAGCACGTTTTTTTTGAAACAGTCTCACTCTGTCTCTCAGGCTGGAGTTCAGTGGCTCGATCTCGATTCATTGCAATCTCCACCTCCTGGGTTCAAATGATTTTTGTGCCTCAGCCTCCCAATTAGCTGGGATTACAGTAGTGTGCCATAACACCCAGATCCATTTTTGGGTATTTTTAGTAGAGACATGGTTTTGCCATGTTGGCCAGGCTGGTCTTGAACTCCTGGCCTCAAGTGATCCATCCGCCTCAGCCTCCCAAAGTTCTGGGATTACGGGTGTGAGCCACCGTACCTTGCCTATGTCAGCACATTTGAATAATCTTTTTTTTTTTTTTCGAGATAGAGTTTCACTCTGTCACCCTGGCTGGAGTACAATAGCACAATCTCACCAACCTGGCTAATTTTTGTATTTTCAGTAGAGACGGGTTTACCATGTTGACCAGGCTCGTCTTGAACACCTGACCTCAAGTGATCTGCCTGTCTTAGCCTCCCAAAGTGCTGGTATTATAGGCATGAGCCACTGCAGCCAGCCCTGAGTAGTCTTTTTAATGGCTGCATTATACTTCACAGTAAGAAAAGCAACATAATTTAACTCCGTATTATAAATTAAATCATTATTGGACTGACAGGCTCTTTTCAGTTTTTCTTCATTTCAAACCAATTTTCATGCCAAAATAACTTCCCTAGAAGTGCAATTGCTGGGTTATCCACATCTAACATTGGCATATATAGAGTCACCTTATTCTCCAAAAAAGATTCAGTATTAAATTTTACATCTCAACTAGACTTTAAATTCAATTTTAAATTTTACATCTCAGCTAGCTGAGGTTGCATGCTCCTTGTGGTACTCTTTTTTTTTCCTTTGAGACGGAGTCTTGCTCTGTTGCCCAGGTTGGAGTGCAGTGGTGTGATATTGGCTCACTGCAACCTCTGCTTCCCAACCTCCCAAGTAGCTGGGACTACAGGTGCGTGCTACCACATCTGGCTAATTTTTGTGTTTTTCTATAGTAGAGACGGGGTTTTGCCATGTTGACCAGGTTGGTCTCGAACTCCTGACCTCAGGTGATCTGCCCGCCTCAGCCTCCCAAAGTGTTGGGATTATGGTGTGAGTCACCATGCCCCGCCTCTTGTGGTACTCTTTATGGACTTCAGCACATAGTATGTCTGCCTACCTTGCAAGGTTTGGGACAAAATCAAATGAGATTATGTTTGTGAAAAATAAAACACCGTATAGTGTTTTCCACTGTACAAAGCTCTTTGTGTTACCTTATTTAATCTTGGCCCAAAACAAGGGAGATACTGTTACTTTACTAATGAAGGAAACTAGAACTCAGAGGTCACAATTTTGCCATGATTACAAAGCTAAGAAGGAAGGATCAGTGGATCCTCAGACTATAAATCCTATGCTTTTTTTCTGTTTTAGACTGACTAGACAAAAATGGTATGCAAATGTGAAATATTACTTTACTGTTTTAGGTAGATAGAAAAATCCTTATGTGCTTATTTGGAGTGATTATTAAAGCAGAGGGGTTGATAAGTGAATTTATGTTTGCAGTTCTTTATCAGTCTACAGCTCTTTAAAATGTATCCGTACCTCCCTATCTCTCCTTTATACAGGGCCCAGATATTACACTGTCAAAACTATACAAGTTAATTGAGGACTCTTGTCCACAGCTGGCAAATTCAGTGCAGATCAGGTAAACTTCATTTTCTTCTTTATATATGAAAAGGTGTCGAGGTAGATCAAAATTACAAAAGGGTATGTGGTAATTCTTTTAAAAATATCACTTTATCAGGGCCGGGCACAGTGGCTCACACCTGTAATCCCAGCACTTTGGGAGGCCAAGGTGGGCGGATCACAAGGTCAGGAGCTCAAGACCAGCCTGACCAACATGGTGAAACCCCTAAAATAAAAAAAATTAAATTAAATTTAAAAAATTAAAAAAAAATATATATATATATATATCTTTATTATTCTAGGTTGTTTTCCCAAGAACCTTTACTTAGTTTTGTTGTTGTTGAAAAATGGATAACTTTTTTTTTTTTTGGAGACAAGGTCTCACTTTTTTGCCCAGGCTGGAGTGCAGTGGTGCAATCGGAGCTCACTGCAGCCTGGACTTCCCGAGCTCAGGTGATCTTCCCATCTCAGACTCCCGAGTAGCTGAACCACAATTATACACCACGAAACCCGGCTAATTTTTTGTGTTTTTAGTAGAGGTGGGGTTTTGCTGTGTTGTCTAGGCTAGCCTCGAACTCCTGGGCTCAAGTGATCCATCCGCCTCTGCCTCCCAAAGTGCTGGGATTACAAGTGTGAGCCACCATGCCTGACTGAAAAATGGATAACATTAAACATACTGTTTTATAGCTTTTTTTCCCCAAATTTTATTATTTTTTTTGGATCCATCTTATTCTTTACAATTCTGAATTGCCTGTAAAATACATTATTTGAGATAATAGAGGAATATGAAACATGGGGAGTTGTTCAAAGGGCCTTTCTAAAATATGCACCTCGATTTTCTCATTCAGAATCAAACTGATGGCTGAAGGCGAGTTGAAGGATATGGAACAATTTTTTGATGACCTTTCAGATTCTTTCTCTGGAACTGAACCAGAGGTTCACAAAACAAGTGTAGTAGGTATGAAACTCTTCTGAGAAGAGAGAGAGTATTTTCATTGATGTGAGCAGCTTTCTAAGTCATGTCTGTCATTACTCTGCTATATCTGTGAACAGACAAAGTGGGGATGTTGGAGGTGTTGCAGTCTGTATTTATTGCCTTGCTGTTTTGATCTATATTTAAATAATTAACTGTGGAAAAGCACCTTCTGTTTTGTCTACAATAGTAAGAGTCAGAGCCTGGTCCTGGGGTTTTTAGGGGTTCCCAGCTCTTTCTCACAGTCCTCTGGATCACTTGCCTGCATGGTCCATCTGTAAGTGAGGGTCACCAACCCAGACTTACGAAGAGAGGTAAGTAAAAATACATTATTGATACAGTATGCAAAGTGAGGGCATACATGGTGTTTCTTTGATGCTTTTCTATTAGCTTTATCCCATGCTCTATCCCTCTAGCTTTTTTGCGTGGTAATTTTTATGTTGTTCGGCATGAGCTATTTCTCTGTCTCTTCCTATGTGCCAGGCTCTGTACGTGTAAGATAGACATGGAATTTCCTCTTACGGAGATCACCTCTGGTTGGGGGAGTCAGATGGTAAAAGTAAACACATAAATAAGATCATTTCAGATAGTATAACAGCCATGAAGAAAGTAAAGTGGAAGCCTTCAGGTGGAGGAGGGGTGGGCGGATTGAGCCCTGAATAAGAAGAAACCAGCTTTGTAAAGGACTGGGGAAGAACATTCCAGGAGGAGGGCACGGCAGCTGCAAGTGTCTCTTTCTTACTCTTCTGAAGGAAGGATTGCAGCAAACAGTCTTTGCCTTTGTGGAGCTGCCATTGTGGCACCTGGATGTCAGTTCATGCCCTCCCCTTCTCTCTGGTCTTATTTTGTAGGTTTGTTTCTGCGTCACATGATCTTGGCCTACAGTAAACTTTCTTTCAGCCAAGTGTTTAAACTGTACACGGCCCTTCAGCAGTACTTCCAGAATGGTGAGAAGAAGACAGTGGAGGATGCTGATATGGAACTGACCGGTAGAGATGAGGGTGAAAGAAAAATGGAAAAAGAGGAACTTGATGTGTCTGTAAGGTAATTTGGGTTTTTCTGACAGGGATCCTTTTCCTGTGAACGAGTATAATTTTAAGTACAGTAAGTCCTTATTCATTTAGAGTTCATGTGCTGGCTATGCCCTTTCCTCTCCAGATCCGGGAGGTTAACTGATAAGGGCTGCATGGGTGGGTTCCTTGCCCTCTGACTTCTGATTGGCTAATGGGAGGCACTGGTGGGAAATCCCCAGGGCCAGTGAGGATGAGGTCGGAGTGTAGATTCGTTGGCTCCCTTCCTTGGGCATCCTGGGGGGCTGGCTGTAGGGTCACAGCTTCTGTCAGGTCACCATCTCTGTACTCCTTCAGGGGGTTTGGTAACTAGGAGCAAGTACGTGTTTACAGGCCCGAGGTGAAAGGTACCCCCTTGTTATCAGTCCTGGGGACTGTACTGTCTCTTAGGACTTCTCTGTCCTTTCCCTTGCGTTTGTAAATTGATCCTTTTTTAAGCTCTTCTCAGACTACTCAATTCGAATGTGTTCTTTGTTTTCTGCTGGGTCCCTGACTGGCATTGTTGGTTACATCAGAGTGAAGTAACAGTCGATGAATTCAGTGAAAATTTATTGAATGCCCTCCGAGGTCTAATGTCTAAGGAAGTTGCTGTGAGGAAGTTGCTCACCTAGTTGGTCAAGCCTAAAACCCAGTAGTGCCCTTGATTCCTCCCTGTCCTTCACCCCAGTCCCCCGGCAGATCCAGTCAGTCTTTCCTCCTTGCTGTGTTTGGAACTTGTTCACTTATCTCATGGCCACTGCACCCCCTGGAGTCTAAGCACCAGATCTCTACCAAATACACTCACCAAATCTGCACTAGCCGAACTTTCTCCTTGACTTAACTCCTGTCTCCTTACATCTGTTCTTCAGACAGCCTCAGGGGAAGCCCGTAAGAGTATTCATCAGATCCCAGCACTCTTCCACCCAAACCTTTGGAACCTAGAAAGGAGTCTGAGCTCACTATGGCCTCAGTGCCTGTATAACCTGGCCCAAGGATCTTCTCTGACCTCTTTCTCTTTACTTCCCCCTTCACTCTCAGCATCGTGACTACTCTAGCTTTCCTTCAGTTTCTTGACTAATCCAATCAGTTTCTGCCTCAGGTTGCCTGGAGTGCCCTTCCCTGGCTTTTCACCTTGTGTGCTCCCTTTCACCATTCAGATCTCAGCTCAGGTTTCGTCAGACAGGCCTCCCTGACCATGAGGTAGCTCCTATCCCAAATACTTTCTTTCTTTCTTTCTTTTTTTTGAGATGGACTTCTGCTGTTGCCCAGCCTGGAGTGCAATGGTGTAATCGCGGCTCATTGCAACCCTCTACCTCCTGTGTTCAAGTGATTCTCCTGATTCCACCTCCCAAGTAGCCGGGATTACAGGCGCCCATCCTGACACCTCGCTAAATTTTTTGTGTTTTCAGTAGAGATGGGGTTTCACCATATTTTTGTGTTTTTTTTTTTTTCTTTTTTTTTTTTTTTTGAGATGGAGTTTCGCTCTTGTTACCCAGGCTGGAGTGCAATGGCACGATCTCGGCTCACTGCAACCTCCGCCTCCTGGATTCAAGCAGTTCTCCTGCCTCAGCCTCCTGAGTAGCTGGGATTACAGGCACGCACCACCATGCCCAGCTAATTTTTTGTATTTTTAGTAGAGACGGGTTTCCACCATGTTGACCAGGATGGTCTCGATCTCTTGACCTCGTGATCCACCCACCTCGGACTCCCAAAGTGCTGGGATTACAGGCTTGAGCCACTGCGCCCGGCCATATTTTTGTGTTTTTAGTAGAGATGGGGTTTCAACAAGAACTCCTGACCTCAGGTGATCCACTTGCCTTGGACTCTCAAAGTGCTGGGATTACAGGCATAAGCCACTGCTCCCAGCCCCAAATACTTTCTATTTCTTTATTCCTCCATACCTCTCATCACTAAGTACCCTTCTTAATTTACTTGCTTATCTGTTTCCTCTGCCTTTTCACCCCTTGAGAGCTAAGACCCTTCTCTGTCTTGTTTCGTCACCTTTTCCCAGTGCTTAGTAGATTGCCTGACTCACAGAATGTGTTCTGTAACTGAATATTGGATGAATTGCATGCAGAGAATCAATATATAGTCCATCAACCATACTGGTAACTGGCCTGGTAACATACTTTGTATTAACTGTGCTTCCTTTTGCTGTTTCACTTTCCCTTCCTCAACTACTGTTATCTGGGATTGCTTCCAAATAAACTACTTGTACTTGCAGGCAAAAAGATATATATATGTATATTTATTTATTCCCTGCTGTCAAAGAGCCTTTGGTCTGGTGAGGAAAACTGACAGGTAAACAGATACACTCTTCAGAGCTCTGAGGGAAATAAACCTCACCTACCCTAAGGAGGTGGCTAGGGAGGGCACCTTATTATTTACTGGGAGCTTATCATTTACTGCATTGCAGGCTGTTAGGCTACTGTAATCCCTGGGGTGGCAGAGGGTGACATTGTATATAGATGGGGAATGCTTCTTGCACTTTATATGAGTAGCTTTTTTCGGCATATATTGGGAGCAAGAGGATAATAGTACCATTAAGTGCTCCCCAAAACTCATTTCCTTACAAATGCTTCTTGTCTGGTGGAAAGGCAATATAGTGTGGGGTTAAGAGTTTGGCTCTGGCCAGGCACGGTGGCTCAAGCCTGTAATCCCAGCACTTTGGGAGGCCGAGGCGGGTGGATCACGAGGTCAAGAAATCGAGACCATCCTAGTCAACATGGTGAAACCCTGTCTCTACTAAAAATACAAAAAATTAGCTGGGCATGGTGGTGTGTGCCTGTAATCCCAGCTACTCAGGAGGCTGAGGCAGGAGAATTGCCTGAACCCAGGAGGTGGAGGTTGCAGTGAGCCGAGATCGTGCCATTGCACTCCAGCCTGGGTAACAAGAGCGAAACTCCATCTCAAAAAAAAAAAAAAAAAAAAAAAAGAGTTTGGTTCTGCAGCCAGACCCCCAGGTTTGCCTGCTGCTCCCCTGCCTTTGGTCTGTGAGACGTTGGGCAAGTTAATCACCCCTTCTGTGCTTTGAGCTCTTTATCTGCAAGATGAGGCTCATACCACTTCCCCAGAGGGTTGTGAGAATTAAGTGATAAATTCATATAAAGCATTGAGAACTGTGCCTAGAAATGTTAACTATTATTATCCTCTACTTTCTCTTTTAGTTTTCTCCTAAGAAATGCTTCCAGGTTATAGTGCAATCTTTTTACTAGCTACTTTATATGCTTAAAGTAGCAAAGTACCACTTCTAAGAAATCTTAAAATTCAGACTTTTCTTATTTGGTTTGGTTTTCTCTTAACTTGATTTATTTATGTCTAATTCCATCTTTTTGTTTTTATCTTATTCTAAGAAGTCATTTAGGTATAATCCAATATATTTACTGTAAAAGTATATGGTTTCAGAAAATCATGCACATTTAGTAAACTGAATTTCATCATGAATATTGAAAACATTGTATAATTATTTGTCTAAAAAGAAATTACTTTGTTAGAGAACATTTTTATTTTGCAGGATGTATATTTCTTTCTTTCTTTCTTTCTTTTTTAATTTGAGACATAGCCTCACTCTGCTGCCTGGGCTTCTGTGCAGTGCTGTGGTCATAGCTCACTGCATCCTTCCTCCAGCTCTTGGGCTCAAGAGATCCTCCTGCTTCAGCCTCTCAAGTAGCTGGGACTACAGGTGTGCACTACCACACTCAGCTATTGTGTTTCTTTTTTCTTTTTTGTAGAGGCAGGGTCTCACTATGCTGCCTAGGCTGATCTCGAATCCCTGGACTCAAGTGATCCTGACACCTTGGCCTCCCAAAGTGCTGGAGAAGCATTTTCTTTTTGAAACAGGGTCTCACTGTGTCATCCAGGCTAGAGTGTAGTGTCGCTATTATAAGTTCACGTTTGCAAATATTTTACCTTTTCTCTCTGTTTAGTTTGTCTTTTGATGCACAACATTTTTTAATTTTATGAAGTTCAGTTTGTCTATTTTTTGTTGTTATTACCTGTGCCTTTAGTTCTTTTGAAATTTAAATTTTTAAAATTTTTAATAGAGATAGGGTCTTGCTGTGTTGCTGGGGCCAGTGTTGAACTCCTGGGCTCAAGTGAGCCTCTTGCCTCAGCCTCCTACAGTGATTAGATTATAGGTGTGAGCCATCACACCCAGTGTGCATGTGCCATTAGTGTCATATCCAAGGCAGCATTGCCACATCTAGTGTTGTGAAGCTTTCACTCTATGTTTCTTCTGAGAGTTTTACAATTTTTTTATTTAAAAATTTATTATTTTTTATTGCTAGCAGGTGGAAGTAAGATCTTCTAAGAGTTTTATAGTTTTTGGCCTCACATTTACGTCTTTGATTCCTTGTGAGTTAATTTTTGTATATGGTATTAGGTAAGGGTCCAACTTCATTCTTTTGCATGTGGATGTGCAGTTTCCCCAGCATCACTGGTTGGAAAGGCTGTCCTTTCCCTATCAGATGGTCTTAGCCCTGTTCCCAAAAATCATTTGACCGTGCATGCCAGGGCTTCTTTCCAGGCTCTGTGTATTGATCTCAACATCACTTTTGAAGTTTTTCTTTTCTATTTTTGAGGAGAGAATTAATTTTTTTGCACTCTTTTGTTTTGTTTTGTTTTGTTTTGAGATGGAGTTTCGCTCTTGTTACCCAGGCTGGAGTGCAATGGCGCGATCTCGGCTCACCGCAACCTCCGCCTCCTGGGTTCAGGCAATTCTCCTGCCTCAGCCTCCCGAGTAGCTGGGATTACAGGCACGCGCCACCATGCCCAGCTAATTTTTTTTGTATTTTTAGTAGAGACGGTGTTTCACCATGTTGACCAGGATGATCTCCATCTCTTGACCTCGTGATCCACCCGCCTCAGCCTCCCAAAGTGCTGGGATTACAGGAGTGAGCCACCGCGCCCGGCCACACTCTTTTGATATATAAGAATCTGCTTGATTTTATAAATGTTGTCATTTTCACTTTTGTGTAATTCTTTCCTTTTTTTTTTTTCCAGGGAAGAGGAGGTATCCTGCAGTGGGCCTCTGTCCCAAAAACAAGCAGAATTTTTTCTTTCTCAACAGGTATGTTAATTCTGTAATTTATCATGACCTTCTCTTCTGGTCCTGTGACGTGGTCATGGCATAGGCCTGTTATGTGCGAAGGTTTCTTAGGGAATCTGTGTCAGCCTTTACTCTTGGTCCTCTCTGCCTCACTGACGATGCACTTGCAGCTTTGTGCCCCTTCCTATTTTGTGCATGATTTTATTTTTCTATTAAAATTATAATGCAGGTTCATTTAGTAATGGTATATGACTAACAGCCTAAAACCGTGTGATTTAAAAGACTTGCTTCCCTTCTCTCAACATTTTATTGTAAACATTTTCAGACATAGAGAGAGCCTGAAAAGCAATGTAGGGGTACCTATTACTTCAATTCTACAATTAATATTATTGTCCTATTTATTACTTATATAACCACCCTCTATCCAGCCACCATTTCATCTTTTTAAAAATAAATAATTCCAGTTGCAGATAGTAATATACTTTGCTCCATTCTCTCTTTCTTTTTTTTTTGAGACAGAAGTCTCACTCTGTCACCCAGTCTAGAGAGTTGCCCAGGCTGGAGTGCAGTGGCACAATCTCAGCTCACTGCAACCTCTGCCTCCTGTGTGCAAGCTATTCTCGTACCTCAGCCTCCCAAGTAGCTGGGATTACAGGCGTGCACCATCACACTCAGCTAATTTTTGTATTTTTAGTAGAGATGGGGTTTTACCACATTGGCCAGGCTGGTCTCCAACTCCTGACCTCAGGTGATCTTCCTAACTCGGCCTCCCAAAGTTCTGGGATTACCGGCGTGAGCCATGGCGCCCAGCCAAAACTGTTTTTTTCTTTTCTTTTTCTTTGCAACTGCGTCTCACTATGTTGTTGCCCAGGCTGGAGTGCAGTGGTGTGATCTCAACTCGCTGCAACCTCTGTTTCTTGAGTTTAAGCGATTCTTGTGCTTCAGCCTCTGGAGTAGCTGGGACTACAGGTGCACACCTCCACACCCAGTTAATTCATGTATTTTTAGTAGAGATGGGGTTTCACCATGTTGGCCAGGCTGCTTTCGAACTCTTGACCTCAAGTGATCTGCCTGCCCCGGCCTACCAAAATGTTTGGATTACACATATGAGCCACTGTGCCTGGCCACAGCCAAAGCTTATTTTTTTATTTTTATCTTTTTTGAGATAGAGTCTCACTCTGTCACCTAGACTGGTGTGCAGTGGCATGATCTCAGTTGCAGCCTTTGCCACCCGGGTTCAAATGATTCTCCTGCCTCAGCCTCCTGAGTAGCTGGGATTACAGGTGTGTACCACCACATCCAGGTAATTTTTGTATTTTTAGTAGAGATGGGGTTTTGCCATGTTAGCCAGGCCGGTCTTGAACTTGTGACCTCAGGTGATCCACCCACCTTGGCCTCTCAAAGGGCTGGGATTACAGGTGTGGGCCGCTGTGCCCTGCCAGAACTTTCTAACATAAAAGCTGTGGAATACTTCAGAAGCAAAGGCAGGAGAATCTCTTGAACCTGGGAAGCAGTGGTTGCAGTGAGCTGAGATCACACCACTGCACTCCATCCTGGGCGACAGGAACAAAACTCCGTCTTAAAAAAAAAAAGAAAAGAAAGCTGTGGAAGAAAACATGTAAGAGAAGATAATTTGATTTTCAGATAAAAATTAAAAGCATCTCCATGTCAAGACTTGTTTTAACATAATTAACAGGCAAACAGGACAGGCGTGGTGGTCCACACCTATAATCCAAGCACTTTGGGAGGCCCAGGTGGGCAGAACATTTGAGGTCAGGAGTTTGAGACCCAGCCTGACCAACATGGTGAAACCCTGTCTCTATTAAAATACAAAAATTAGCTGGGCATGGTGGCGTGTGCCTGTAGTTTGAGCGACTTGGGAGGCCGAGGCAGGCAAATTGCTTGAACCCATAAGGCAGAGGTTGGGTTGAGCCAAGATTTCGCCACTGCACTCCAGCCTGGGCGACAGAGCAAGACTCCCTCTCAAAATAAATACAGATATAAATAATTAAATAAATACGTAAGTAAAAGTTGAAAAAAATTAAAAGGCAAGCAAGAAAGTGGGAAAAAGTATTTACAATAAATATGACAGTGAAAAGGTTAATATTTTTGCTTTAGAAATCATATTTTCAGGATGGGCGCAGTGGCTTACGCCTGTATTCTCAGCACTTTGGGAGGCTGAGGCAGGTGGATCACCTGAGGTCAGGAGTTCAAGACCAGCTTGGCCAACATGGTGAAGCACTGTCTACTAAAAATACAAAAAATTAGCCAGGTGTGTTGGTGGATGCCTGTAATACCAGCTACTTGGGAAGATGAAGCAGGAGAATCTCTTGAATCCGGCAAGTGGGGGTTGCAGTGAGCCAAGATTGCGTCACTGCACTCCAGCCTGGGCAACAGAGCAAGACTCTGTCTCTAAAAAAAGAAGAAAAAAAAAAAAGAATCATATTTTCTGAGACTATTTGGTGATGAAACAAAGTTTACAGTATTAAAATAGTAGGAAGTAAAGTTACATATCACATTCTGATTTTGTTAAAAATATAATGTGTTGGCTGGGCAAGGTGGCTCACACCTGTAATCCCAGCACTTTGGGAGGCTGAGGCGGACAGATCATGAGGTGAAGAGATTGAGAACATCCTGGCCAACGTGATAAAACTCCATATCTCCTAAAAGTGCAAAAATTAGCTGGGTATGGTGGCGCATGCCTGTTGTTCCAGCTACTTGGGAGGCTGAGGCAGGAGAATCGCTTGAACCAGGGAGGCGGAAGTTGCAGTGAGCCAAGATCACACCACTGCACTCCAGCCTGGTGACCGAGTGAGATTCTGTCTCAAGAAAAACAAAAACGTGTTAAAAATATAATGTGTATACACAATACACATTTACAATAAGGCTGTATTATAAATTTAATGTGTATACACATTATATTTTTAACAAAACTAGAATATGACATGTAACTTATGTATATACGCACACACATACATACAGAACAAAGATAATATACACTAAAATGTTAATAATGTTTCTGGGCAGTGTGATTGCAGAAGATTTTTGTTTTCTTCTGTAGCTTTTCTGTATTTTTGGAGTTATTTTTCTCCATACTACACCTACATAATAATTTTTGTTTTTCTTTTGAGACAGAACCTTGCTCTGTCGTTGTGCTATGGTACGATCTCGGCTCACTGTAACTTCTGCCTCCCAGGTTCAAGCGATTCTTCTGCCTCAGCCTCCCGAGTAGCTGGGATTACAGACACTTGCCACCATGTCTGGCTAATTTTTTGTATTTTTAGTAGAGATGGGGTTTCACTGTTATCCAGGATGGTCTCAATTTCTTGACCTCAGGTGATCCACCCACCTCAGCCTCCCAAAGTGTTGGAATTCCAGGCATGAGCCACTGAGCCTGGCCAATAATTTTCCATAATGATATAAATTAACAATAGAATTAGAAATTATTTTTACTTAAAATTTTTTTTTTTTACATAAATTACTGTCTTTAAATAGAGATGAGGTCTCAGAATATTGCCCAGATTGTTCTTGAACTCCTGGACTCAGGCGATACTCCTGCCTCAGCCTCTGCCTGCCTCAGCCTCTGCCTCCCAAAGTGTTGGGATCATGTGCATCAACCACCATGCCCTGCCCTCAGAAATTACTTTACTTATAGAAATACTCATCAAGGTAAAATTGGAGTGAAGTGTCTATAACCCAGTTAAATATAAACATTTAATTTGCAGCTAATTTTCTACATATTTCATATAATTGTTGCTGATACCATTTGTATGAAACAAATATATAGGGGTAGGACAAGGCACCTGGCTCCCATAAGGCCCTATGCAGGCACTGGAAATACAGCAAGAAGTAAAGACGTTACCTGCCTGAAATGAGCTTACAGTCTGGGGTGGGGTCAGACTAGCAATTTTACTATAGTTTGATAGTGCTACAGGAAGGGCAAGTGCAGAGGGCTTATGGGAGCATGTAGGGGCTTATAGGATCTCACCTTATTTAGAAGGTGACAGAAGCAGGTGGCCCGGAGGATGAGCTAGGCGTGGGTGCGGGTTTGCTCAGCCTGGGGTAGCATGTGGCTGGGGAGTAATGGGTGGGAGGCTTCATGTTTCTGAAAGAGGAAACAGGGTTGTGTATGGTCAAGAGGAGAGCATGTGGCAGGGTCCACCTTCAGTGTACCTGGAGTGAGGGAAGCCCAGCTAAGCCTGGCGAGATGAGGGGCCAGAGCCTGAAGGACCTTTGTAGAAAAGAAAATAATCAGGTGATGCTAGTTAGTATATCTTTTCATATGTTTCTTGACCCTTTCTTTCTACTAAGTTATCATATTTAAATTCCAGGCCTCTTTGCTAAAGAATGATGAGACTAAGGCCCTCACTCCAGCTTCCTTGCAGAAGGAATTAAACAATTTGTTGAAATTTAATCCTGATTTTGCTGAAGCGGTAAGTCTTTTCCAGAATTTGTTGCTGAGTTGGAGAGGAATGACAAGCCTACTTTTTTTTTTTTTTTTTTTTTTTTTGGAGACAGAGTCTTGCTTTGTTTCCAGGTTGAAGTACAGTGGGGTGATCTCAGGTCACTGCAACCTCCGACTCCCGGGTTCAAGCAATTCTCCTGCCTCAGCCTCCCTAGTAGCTGGGATTAGAGGCACCTGTCACCACATCCAGCTAATGTTTGTACTTTTAGTAGAGAAGGGGTTTTACCATGTTGGCCAGAATGGCCTCGATCTCCTGACCTCATTATCTGCCCGCCTCGGCCTCCCAAAGTGCTGGAAATACAGGTATGAGCCACCATGCCCAGCTAATTTTTGTACTTTTAGTAGAGACGGGGTTTCATCGTGTTGGCCAGGCTGGTCTGATCTCGGGTGATTCCTCGGCCTCCCAAAGTGCTGGGATAACAGACATGAGCCATCATGCCCAGCCGAAATGACAGTTTTGAGGCTGAAAAACTCTTTACCTTTCTCCTCTTTTGTCAGTGTTTATTTCTTTTTAAAGTTCCAATAATGCCATTCCTTAATGGATTTTTTACTCGGAAAGTTTTCTTGATAATATTTGAATGTAAAAATGTGTCTATTTTGCTTCCTGGTAACTGAGATCTGCCTGTTAGGGAAGTTTCAGTGACTCAAAAAAAAAAAAAAAAAAAAAAAGAAAATAATTAACTTAGGAAACTAGTAAATCTCAATGTGTTTTAACTTGTACATTAATAAAAATTTTATAATTTGTATATGAATTCAGGTTTTAGGGTCTTTAATTTTGAATACTCAGTTTTCCTTGATATTTGAACTCAGTAAGGCCCACCATTCTCCTCTATCACCTATGTAACCAGTGGCAGAGTGGAATATATTTAAGATAAAACTGACACAAATACTAATGGAACTTCCATGCTTCATTTGTGGACTCCCACTAGGGGAATGTGTCTTGAAGCTGTTTTATTCTGCCTCTAGAGAAAAGATTAAGCTAAATTATGACCATCTTATTAGAAGGGCATGGGATACACTAGTGTTTGTAGCCAGTGAAACTCTCGGCAGTTGTCTTACCCAAGAGATAGTTACAGCACTCACAATACGTCAATTATTTCTTGTTTTAGCATTATCTCAGCTACTTAAACAACCTCCGTGTCCAAGATGTTTTCAGTTCAACACACAGCCTCCTTCATTATTTTGATCGTCTGATTCTTACCGGGGCCGAAAGCAAAAGTAACGGGGAAGAGGGCTATGGCCGGAGCTTGAGATACGCTGCTCTGAATCTTGCCGCCCTGCACTGCCGCTTCGGTCACTAGTAAGTTTATAATAGACTTTTGTCCATGCACAAATTGAATTAACTGATGACAATAAAAAATCTGCTATTTTGTGGAGGAAAAAAGGGGAAAAGAAATGGAAGAAATGAACTCCCAAATGTTAATTGTGATGCATTTTAAAAAATAATGTATTTTTTAAAAAGAAGAAAGAAACTCATCAACCTGGACTAGTCGATAACTTCCATAAAGGGAACTTTTTTTGCACTGGAACGAAGTTAATGAAAACCTTCTGCCTAAATAGTCTGCCCCCTGGTGTCATCATGTAACATTGCTGTCTTAGTGCCTGGCCTCTTTCATTGCTTCTAAGAACAGGCCATTCAGTGAAAAGGAAATTAGGTCATTAGACCAGAGAGTCTCTAAGGATTTTTTGGAGGTAAAAAATGGGGATGCAGAAGCTATTTTTAGTATTTCAAAAAGGCAAAAGGCAGTTGTGCCTTTACTGGATGAAAGACTATATAGGCTTACTAAAAGTCACGTTTGCTTTTGGATAGAATTCAGGCAGCTCAGTCAGGTGACACTGGTTTATACTGCTGCCTCGATATGCCTGTGTTTTTAATGACTAGAAATAGGAAAATTGATCAGATATTTTTTAGTAAATAGAATTAAGTAGATAAAACAACTTTCAGAACATGGAGACCATCTTGGAAATAATGAAATAATGTGAATAATGGTGAAAGGTGGGAAATTACTAATTGAAAGATCCCTTCACCCCCCTCCTGCCCTGTGGCTTTTTCCCAGTTGAGAGAAGTATGGTCTCTGCTATAGGCATCTTTGAATACAGACCATAGCGTGTATTAGTGGGAGTATAGTGTCCGTAGTTCAATAATTGAGACTTCTATCCCTTTCTCTGTGTGTCAGGCAACACCTAGGGAATTCTTTTTATTTCTGGGTGTCAGGTTTTTGTTTTTAAGAGACAAGGTCTCACTCTGTCACCCAGGGTGGAGTGCAGTGATGTGATCATAGCTAACTGTAACCTCAAACTCCTGGACTCAAGCAAGCAGTCCATCTCAGCCTCCTGAGTAGCTATGACTCAGGCATGCACCACAATGCCTAGGCTGGGCTCAAACTCCTGGCTTCAAGCAGTTCTCCCACCTTGGCCTTCCAAAGTGCTGGGATTACAAGTGTGAAGCACTGGGCCCACCCGGTTGTCAGGTTTTAAAAGGGACATGGACAAACAAGCTTGTGTGGGGAACCGTCTCAGGGTGTTGAGACATTCAAAGCTGTATCATATAAATAAGGAGGGAAGGAGGTGAGGTGTTCATCCTGGAGAAAAGTGTCTTATCCAAGCATGTGTTTGACATCTTCATGTAGTAAAAGGTCACATGAAAAGAGCTTAGATTGATCGAGGGTATGGTTACTGGACAAAATTGAGAGGTGGTAAATAAGTGTAAGTTAGAGGACAAAGTATTTCTGCTCATTGTAAGGAAGCAGTTTCCCTTTATAAAACCCTCTGAGGAAAGCATCAGTGGGGTGCTCAGGCCTAGACCAAGGGTGTCATTAAGGGCATTTAAACATCAGATTGATAGTTGTGTCCAAAAATGTTGAAGGCTCCTCAAAACTCTGTGATTTTTGTGAGAGTCCATGATATCTTGTAATAACTAACTTCTTTTGGTCTTCCCAGATTTAATAACCTCTTGATCAGAGCCTTTCATTTTTTTATGTACTCAAAAATAATAGTAATACCATTTTTAATATTTACCAGTAAACTGTTTAACTTAGTTAGGAACTGCTTCCCCTGGGGGTTAGAAATTTGTGTACAGCCTTCTGGATAGATACTAATAATCTTTTGATGAACAGAATTTCTTCTTTTTATTTTTAAAACTGTAGAGACGAGGTCTTGCTATGTTGTCCAGGTTGTTCTTGAACACCTGGCCTCAAGTGAGCCTCCCACCTTGACCTCTCAGAGTGCTGGGATTACAGGTGTGAGCTCCTGCACCCAGCTCAGAATTTGTTTATGTTTACAGTATTACCAATGGATAGACAGCTAATTGCACAGAATATAAATGAGGAAAGGTAGATTTTTATTAATGTGTACATTTTCCTTAATTCTTGATTTACTCAGGCCCAGGCTTCTTTGTTTCTGGTCCTGGATCTATGGGCCTAGGTAAATCTTTGTCACTTAGCTAAAAGGATTTCTTGAAAATCCTTGTAGTACTTTATTGAGCATTTACTGTGTACTAGGCACTAGGGATAGTTACTAGGGATACAGCAGTGAAAAATGAAAAAAAAAAAAAAAAACAACCCTGTTACAGAGCTTATATCAGGGGAGACAGGGAAAAAACAATGCTAAGCATAGCTGTAATATGTCTTGTAGTGATAGACCAGGATAAGGGGTTACAAAGTGGTGGTGAAGTGCTCTTGCTTTCCTAAGTAACATTGTTACTCCAGATACATGCATAGATCACCTACTCCTTTAATTTGTAAATCTCTGTTTAAATATAAAGGTAGCAGGTCAGCCCTCTTTGATCTCTGCCAACTTAATATTTGAGCAGAGATTTAAAGGGAAAAAAATTACACAAGTGGGACTCCTCAAAATACTTTTTAAAACTAGCTTTGGGCTGGGCACCATGGCTCGTGCCTATAATCCCAGCAGTTTGGGAGGCCAAAGAAGGAGGATCGCTTGAGGCCAGAAGTTCAAGACCAGCCTGGGGAACGTAGAGAGACTTTATCTCCTTAAAAAAATTAGCTGGGCGTGGTGGTGTGAGCCTGTAGTCCCAGTTGTTTGGGAGGCTGAGACGGAAGGATTGCTTGAGGCCAGGAGTTTACCAGCCTGGGGAACATAGTGAGACTCTATCTCTATTTAAAATAAAATTAGCCAAGCATGGTGGTGAGCTCCTTTAGTCCCAGCTACTCAGGAGGCTGAGGTCCATTACATGAGGCCAGGAATTCAAGGCTGCAGTGAGCTAGGATTGCGCCACTGAACACCAGCCTGGGTGATAGGTGGAGACCCTGTCTCTAAAAAAGTAGTTTTGAAAAAATGATAAAAGTAACAAATGCACATAGTAAGAAAAGAATTCAGATAATGCAGAAGGGAATGCCATGAAAACTAAAATACTACGTCCTCTCCTTGCCCTTCCCCTCAGCAGTGAACCTTTAAAATAAACATCTAAGGAGCAGAGATAAAAGCCTTTGCTTTATGCCCTTTTTGTAGAAATCCCCCTTAGAAGAGACATGGCCTGTATTTCCCTGTCGGTGTTTTTTGCTTCTGGGGTTGGGGCACGCCTCTGAGAGAATAAGCCTAGAAATAGTTACAGCTTCCAACCCAGAGACCTCCACTTGGATGACGGTTGTGTACAGATGACTTCCTGCTACGGTTGCTTATGCATGTTTGTGACTTTTAATGGGATATTATTAATGTTTAGTCTGTCATTAGTCAACAGGCAGAGCTCGCCCTGCAGGAGGCAATTAGGATTGCCCAGGAGTCCAACGATCACGTGTGTCTCCAGCACTGTTTGGTGAGGCCATCCTCTGGTCTTGGGAGTTTTGTTCATGGGTTGAGTTGGCCTTCACAAGGCCCTATTTGAATTGGGTTGTTTTGCAGTTGGAACAAAGATCTTCAGCAGCAAAAGGGAACTAGTTAGGTGCTCGTGGGAACTCAGAAAGGGCAACCTATCTATACTTGTCTTTCTTAATTCATGACATCTGTTTTGCTTTTGCCATATATCCGGTCTACAAAGTTTAATGCAACTTGCCACGAAAGAAGAGAAAACCTTTATTACATTTAGCACTGGCATTAACAAAAACATGTATCCTACACTTACTAACCGGTGAGATACTGTCCTGTAATAGCCAAATCACCAAGCACAAGTAGAACACAGAAGGTACTTGACAAGCAGCTGAGAATCTTACTTCTCAGTTAAAGGCCATATGAGGGCTTCATTTTTTTAATCTGAAACAACTGCCACTCAAAGGCTGTCAGGTGAAGCAGATCAGTGACTCGTTTATTTCAGTCTGGTTTTAATGGTGTTGATTTGTTTGACAGGTCTCATTTAGATTCTTGATATTTCTTGTATTTGAGATACAAGAAATGTCAAGTATTTTGTTCCTTTTAAATTATTTCTTATGAGCACATTGATATTTCACTAGAACATCAGCCATTGCCATCGTTATGATATATTTTGATGATTTCTCTTGCCAGAGCTGGCTTTATGTGCTGGGGCAGAAGAGATCCGATAGCTATGTTCTGCTGGAGCATTCTGTGAAGAAGGCAGTACATTTTGGGTTACCGGTAAGGCTCATCTTTCTGTGAGATTGTTTCCGTAAATGGTCGAGCCTTTGTCTCTTTTTCTGCCCACCTCTGTCATGAACCAGCAATAGATTTAGAATGGGTTTCAAAGCGTGGTTTTATTCTTGGCAGTTTCATACGACTTTAATTATTAACCACTAAATTCTGTGTGGTAGGTTTCTCTCTGTTCCCTGTATTCTAATAACATCTGTGGAAGTTCCCTTCATCAATTCGATGAGAGATCTTTGTTTAGTTTATTGAGCAACATTAATTTAGCACATAGTCACTTAGAAAATTTTAGCAAAGGATTTTTTTTCTTTTTTTTTTTTTTTTAGACAGAGTTTTGCTCTGTCGTCCAGGCTGGAGTGCAGTGGCATGATCTTGGCTCACTGCAGTCTCCACCTCCCTGGTTCAAGCAATTCTTTGCCTCAGCCTCCTGAGTAGCTGGGATTACAGGCGCCCACTACCACGCCTGGCTAATTTTTTTGTATTTTTAGTAGAGACAGGGTTTCACCATCTTGGCCAGGCTGGTCTTGAACTCCTGACCTCTTGATCTACCCATCTCAGCCTCCCAAAGTGCTGGGATTATAGGTGTGAGCCATGGTGCCTGGCAAGCAAAGGCTTATTTTTAAACCAGGGATTGGTGAACTTTACAGGCCTTGGGCCAAATCTGGCTTTCTGCCTACTTAGGGTCTTCAAGCTGAGTGGATTTTACATTTTTAAGTGATGGGAGAAAAAAATCAACAACAGAGAAGAAATATGTGACAAAACCAAATGTGGCCTGAAAAAATCTAAATTATTTACTCTTTGGCCCTTTATAAACAGAACAAGTTTGCTGATCCTTGTTTTAAACAGTAAACAAAGCCAGGAACCAGTAAACCTGACAGGCAGATTTATCCTTTCTCATTTTGACTGACAGGGAAGGCCATGAATTGCAGTCCTCAATGACATACACAGAGGGGTATTGAAAAGGCATATCTGGCCGGGTGTGGTGGCTCACACCTGTAATCCCAGCACTTTGGGAGGCCAAGGCTGGTAGATCACCTGAGGTCAGGAGTTCGAGACCATCCTGGCCAATATGGTGAAACCCCGTCTCTACTAAAAATACAAAATTAGCTGGTGTGGTGGCACATGCCTGTGATCCCAGCTACTTAGGAGGCTGAGGCAGGAGAATCACTTGAACCTGGGAGGTGGAGATTGCAGTGAGCTGAGATTGCGCCACTGTACTCCAGCCTGGGCAACAAGAGAAACTCCATTTGAAAAAAAAAAAAAAAAAAAAAAAGGCATATCTACACCCATGAAGCACAAGCTTGGAGAACCTTATTTTCTCTCAGAAACACCTACTGAAAACGAAACCATAGGAGTAGGACTGCTTAAGCATTCTGTCTCATGAAGTTTGTGACAGACTTCAGTAAAATGGAAAGTAATTATGTGTAATTTAATGTATACCTTGAAAATCTATAACTTTCCCATGTGATTCACTTAGATGTACAGAATTGATTATAATGACAAAAATGGTTCCTCAAAGTCAGTGTAGGCTTAACTATGATTTTTGCCATGAATTTAAGCTGGCATTTTTTAGTTGAGCTTTCATCCTTGAAGATGACACCAAAAGTTAATGACAAGATAATTCTGTTGCTCATGATAGGCATCCTTTTTTGATCTCCTATTACATATGTGCGCAGCACTGTTTGACATCTATTATTTCATTGTAATCCTTACGATAATTCTTTATGATAGGTTTGATGCCCATTTTACAGATGAGGAAGCTGAGGCTTAGCTAAGAAGCTAAGTGACTGGCCCTAAGTCACACAGTAAGTAGCAGAGGCAGTGTTTAAGTCCAGGTCCATCTAATGCTAAAGCCCTGCTGGCTCTTTCCCGTATAACCTCTGCCTCTCTCCCAGACCCAGTTTTTCAGGAACACATCTCGTATGGATCAGGGTTAAGGCCAGGTTGTAGGTACTTTCCTTTTAAATAGTGCTGTCACTGTGCATGTGCTGAAATGTGAAATCCACCACATTTCTGAAGAGCAAAACAAATTCTGTCATGTAATCTCTATCTTGGGTCGTGGGTATATCTGTCCCCTTAGTACCTCGCCTCCCTGGGAATACAGTCCCTTGTTCAACAGAGAGCTTTTGCTGGGAAGACGGCAAACAAGCTGATGGATGCCCTAAAGGACTCCGACCTCCTGCACTGGAAACACAGCCTGTCAGAGCTCATCGATATCAGTATTGCACAGAAAACGGCCATATGGAGGCTGTATGGCCGCAGGTAGGTCTCCCAAGGCCCCGAGGGTGTGAATCCTTTAGAAAGAAGCAGGAGCTAGCAAACTGGTTCTGTGAAAGGCCATACACACAAGATTTCCCCCACTTGGGTAGACGTTGTTCCTGCAGAGGATTAGACAAAATGTTTTAGACGATAAAATACAAAATGCTTTAGACTATAAAACATTCTGTATTTTGCACAAACTGAAAAGTTGTCTCCCGTGCATGTTCCTTCTTACTCCTCCCAACCACTCTGTGAGGTAATGGGTGGGTGTTCTCCATGTCAGGAGAGTAAACCGAGGTTCACACATCTGGTCTACCTGAGATGGCAAACATAGTTAACAAGTGACAAAGGACTCAAACCCATGTCATCTGACTCCAAGCACCAGGCTCCTCTGCTTTGTGGCAGGAACCTTTCTTCCTGTTCATAGGAGGCATGATCCATAGTTGCTCTAGTTTGAGGGTACCCTGAACCCCAAAGCTATCGCGTAAAGGAAGTTGCTTTTCTGTTAACCCAGGTGTTTCCTGTAGAATATTTTCAGCCTCTTGCATACTTTCCCATTTAGCCACTTATAGCCTCGAAGTAAACATTGTTGCCGGATTTTAATCCTGGAGTTCTGTTGCTGCCTCACCCCTCACTTAGACAGGCTGTTTCTAGGAATTCAGTAATGAAAGGAAGTGCCTTTTTTACCAGTCTTGTTTTTGTATTTCAGATAATTTTTTGGCACGGTGTGCTCTGAAACAGCTGCAGACACTGGCCACTGCTTACATTGCCAGAGCAGCCTGTGCCAGGATGGCATCGGGTCTGAATTTACCCGTGAAAACTAATTCACATACTGTGACTGCAGGGAACCTGGGGTGGGGGTGGGGGGTCTGGGAGCGCACACTCCCAGCTGTGCCCTAACCATGACGTGTCTCCTCGGGCTGCACATCCAGGATGCTCTTCTGCTTTTCTTATGCTAAGGGCAGGGTTGCTGGCACTGGGAGGCAGTGGCTCCCAAGAAAGCCAGCGCCTGCAAGGGGTTTGGCTTTATGCCTCCACTCAAGATAGCTGATGGGCATGGCCCAGGGGAAGCCAGGCCTGCTGCTGAAAGGAAATCCTGTTCCCTCTCCCCACCCAGCACCATGGCGCTGCAACAGGCCCAGATGTTGCTGAGCATGAACAGCCTGGAGGCGGTGAACGCAGGCGTGCAGCAGAACAACACGGAGTCCTTTGCTGTCGCACTCTGCCACCTCGCAGAGCTACATGCGGAGCAGGTAGGCAGGTGGCCAGACCCATGTGCTTCTGGGGCAATGGAGGCTCTACCGTTTCTTTCCTCTAGTGCTTGAGAAAAGCACTGGCCACGTCTTGGACAGATCTGCTGGATGCTGTGGCTGAAACAGTGAAATCCCACCAGTGGAAGTGGACCAAGCATGGAGTCTGCAAAGTTGGTTGAACTTAGGGTCTTTTTTGGCATCAGTGAAGGGAATTCTAAGAGGTCAGCTAGTTTCACATACTAAGGAAATAAATAAAAAGGATTCTTTGACATTTAAGGTAGTAGAGGTTTGTGTGTTTTAGGAGAGAGGAGAGTATAATAGAAGCATAACTAAAATCATAATATAATAACTAACGTTTGTTGCAAATTGGTTCTGTGCCAATCCCTGTGCCTCTTGTATGCGTACCGTCTTATGGAATCCACTTCATGGGTCAGGTTTGTTGTTATCCCCATTTCACAGAACAAAAGACTGAGGTCCTGGGACCTAAATCATGTACTTAACACCCGTAAATGTCAGAGTCGGGTCTCCAACCCAAACCTGGTTGACTCCAAAGAAGGACAGTGGGAATGGGGCATAGTCTTGATGACTTGCACCCCAAGTAATTTTATGAGATTCTTGTTATAAAGGATCATTAAAGTATTGCTTGTGCTACTGTAGGCTTTATCTTCTCCTTGTTCAAAATATCTTTCATGGGAACGAGTAAGGGAAAGCTATTTTATCTAAAGCCCTCTCTCTCACTAAACACTGCTGCGACAATCCAGACGTTTCCTTGATATTTTTCTCTTCCTCTTTGTGATATCTGTTACTGTTAGATTGCATCATAACACTCAACATTCCCTAACTGCAGCCTAAAGATTTTTGGGTGGTTTCCACCCCTTTCAGAAGTCTAGAGATACTTCCCTGTAGCAAACATGTTAGCATTTGACATGGCTGTGTACGCTGAGGGGTGGATGGGCCCTGATTGATGGGTTCCACGGCGCCTTTACCTCTGCTTTCTTCCCGTGCCTGGGAAGCACCACCCATGTTTTCTGAGGTTGAAAGGGCTTGCTGGTTGCCTTCCCCTGGCAATGTTGCAGGTCTGTCTCTTACTTGTTTCTTCCTGTTCGTGACACTGGCACCCCCTTAACATCACTTTTCTTCCTTTCCTGGTGCCATGGATAAGAGGAGCATTTGGTAATGAATGAGTCAGTGAACATATTGAGGTATTTAGCTTTTTTGAGACAGAGTCTCGCTCTGTTGCCTAGGCTGGAGTGTAGTGGCACGATCTCACTGCAGCCTTCCCAGAATTGCTGGGGTTCAAGCAATTCTCATTTCTCAGCCTCCCAAGTAGCTGGGACTACAGGCACACACCACCATACCCAGGGAATTTTTATATTTTTAGTAGAGATGGGGTTTCACCATGTTACCCAGGCTGGTCTAAAACTCTTGGCCTGAGGGATATGCCTGCCTCAGCCTCCCAAAGTGCTAGGATTATAGGTGTGAATCACCACACCTGACGAAATTATTTTCCTTCCAAAGTACTAGGATTACAGGTATGAGCCACTGCACCAGGAAAAATCATTATTTTTTTCACTATTAGAATGGAAAACTACTTTACAAAAACCTTAGACTTGGTTCAGTTCTTTTTTATTTTTTTAATTTATATTAAAAAAAATTTTTTTTCGAGAGGGAGTCTCATTTTGTCACCCAGGCCGGAGTACAATGGCATGATTTCGGCTCACTGCAACCTCCACCTCCTGGGTTCAAGTGATTCTCCTACCTCAGCCTCCCAAGTAGCTGGGATTACAGGCATATTGCTACCAAGCCCAGCTAATTTTCGTATTTTTAGTAGAGATGGGGTCTCACCATGTTGGCCAAGCTGGTCTCAAACTCCAGCCCTGAAATGATCCACTGACCTCTGCCTCCCAAAGTGCTAGGATTACAGGCATCAGCTACCGTGCCTGGCCAATTTTTTTTTTTTTTTTTTTTTTTTTTGAAACAGGGTCTTTATCACCAGGGCTGGTGTGCAGTGGTGTAGTCACAGCCAACTGCAGCCTCAGTCTTCTGGGCTCAAGGGATCCTCCCACCTCAGCCCCCTCAGTAGCTGAAACTACTAGAGCATGCCACCACATGGCTAATTAAAATATCTTTTTGTAGAGATGGAATCTTACTATGTTGCCCAGGCTAGTCTCAAACTTCTGGGCTGAAGCAGTCCTTCCATTTCAGCTTCACAAAATGTTGGGATTACCACATCCAGCCTATTTTTATTTTTTTAAGAGGTGGGGTCTCACTGTTGCCCAGGCTAGAGTGCAGTGGCCCTATCATGGCTCACTGCAGCCTTGAACACCACCTTATCCTGCCCAGTAGCTGGGACTGCAGGTGCACACCACCTCACCCAGCTAATTATTTTAATTCTTGTTTCTTAGAGATGGAATCTTCTATTTTGTGTTGGCTGGGGTGGCCTTGAATTCCTGGCCTCAAGTAATCCTCCTGTTCTGGCCTCCCAAAGTGTTGGAATTACAGGTGTGAGTCACAGTGCCTGGTGGCTCAATTCTTTAGCCTTGTAACTTTATCCAAGGCCGTTTGTTAGAATTTTGTGTTTTTTCGTGGGAGTAAGAACCTAAAAAGTAACCATGCTCTTTGGGTCTGTATGAATAATGCCATCTTCATCCCCCTTCCACCTCTGGGCTTATGTGAAAAACCTGCTGATGCGATCATTGTTTGGCTCCAACAGCCAAGGTGTGTTAGGAAGCTTTTTAGTATACAACTAGAAGGTAGCTGCCTTTTTAAGTCCGTCCTTTATCCCTTTATTATTTATATTATTTTTTATTTTTATTTTTTTCCGGCCCTGGTTCTTGCTGACTTTATCCCTTTCTTTAACTTGCCTTAGATCTTTCCGGTTTTAGAACATCAGTCATGTGGATATACTTCCTGGGCTGATGAATGTCACATTTTTAACTGGACAAGTTAGACTCGCACCTGTGAAATTAAGTTTGGCCAGCTGCAGAGAAGGCAGCTTTATCATGAGTCTCCAGTTACTCTTTTATTTCTCTTGTATCTGCTTCTGAAACTTTCCTCCAAGTAAACGGGATGCTGCACTTTGTTTTGTGGTATGGGAGTGATTGGGGTTTCAGTGAGCCTATAAATACATCATGGGGCTCAGAACGGCTTTCCTCTAACAATCCAGAGGAGGTGAGTGAATTGTTTTCCTAAGATAACCATTCTCCTTTGCTCTTTCTGTGTAATTCTGGCTCATCTTATATCATTCTTCTCTCAGCTTCAGGAATTGCAGGTCACAATGGGAATGTTTTTGGGGGACACTGCAGGATCTATATCCCCATGTCCAACTCCCTGTGACAGTCATGAAAATAATTGGCGACACTGGTCAGTTAAAACTATAGGAATAATGACCTTTTATTGTAATTCAATGTAATTTCTGCTTATTCACTTCAAATAAAAGTTGACTTGTGGCCTGAGGTTCTAGGTAGACAAAAAGTACATTACCTCATGAAATGATTGGGACAAGTTGAAAAGATTTTAGGATCAATAAGATAAACCTCCCGGCTGGGCACTGCTTCTCTTTATACCTATAATTCCAGCACTTTGGGAGATTGAATCAGGTGGATTGCTTGAGCCTCATGAGTTTGAGATTAGCGTATGCAACATGGCAAAACCCCGTCTTGACAAAACATTCAAGAATTAGCTGGGTGTGGTGTGTTGTGGCACATGCCTATAGTTCCAGCTACTAGAGAGACTGAGCTGGGAGGATTGCTTGAGCCTAAGAGGCAGAAGTTGCAGTGAGCCAAGATTGCACCACTACACTCCAGCCTGGGCAGTACAGCAAAACTTTGTCTCAGGAAAAAAAAAAAAAAAAAAAAAGATAAACATCTCAACAATGTAAAAGTGTAAAAAAGTCATAAATGGGCTGGGTGCCACCAGTGACTCACAGTTATAATCCCAGCACTTCGGGAGGCCGAGGTGGGCAGATCACAAGGTCGGGAGTTCAAGACCTGTCTGGCCAACACAATGAAACCCCTGTCTTTACTAAAAATACAAAAATTAGCTGGGCGTGGTGGTATATGCCTGTAATCCCAGCTACTCAGGAGGCTGAGGCAGGAAAATCACTTGAACCCTGGAGGCAGAGGTTGCAGTGAGCCGAGGTCGCGCCACTGCACTCCAGCCTGGGCGACAGATCTAGACTCTGTCGCAAAAAAAAAAAAAAAAAAGTCATGAACGTATATTCACAGAAAAAGTATGGCCCCAAAACATGAAAACATTTCAATCTAGTCATTGAAATTAAATTTAAAGTAGTTAGGGTACTACTTTCACAAAATAGGCAAAGATGCTTCAGCATTAGGGGAAGGAAAGGGAAGAGAGTTCTGGTATGAAAGTACTTGGTACATTTCTAGAGGGTAATTAAGTAATATATCTCAAAGAACTTAAAAGTGCCTGTCATTTCTACTTCTAAGGTTGTTTTTGTATTTTGTTTGTTTTGAGATGGAGTCTCGCTCTGTGGCCCAGGCTGGAGTGCAGTGGCACGATCTTGGCTCACTGCAACCTCTGCCTCCTGAGTTCAAGTGATTCTCCTAGCCAAGGCAGGAGAATAAGTAGCTGGGATTACAGACGTGTGCCACCCTGCCCGACTAATTTTTTTGTATTTTTAGTAGAGATGGGGTTTCACCATGTTGGCCAGGCTGGTCTCAAACTGCTGGCCTCAAGTGATTAGCCTTCCTTGGCCTCTCGAAGTGCCAGGATTACAGGTATGAGCCACGGCGCCTGGCCTACTTCGAAGATTTTATGCTAAGGAAATAATTGGACAAGTATGTAAAGCTGTATGCACCAAGATATTCATTATAGTATTTTTTAAATAGAAAATATTAGAAATAACCAAAATATCAAAAACTAGGAGATTTTCATGTACCATAACTGATTTACCCGATAAATACTATGATGATGTAGATTTGTATTTATTGACATTGAAAGATTTATTCATTCAACAAATATTCATTGGGTGCCTACCATGGGGTAAACAGTATTATAAGTAATTTATAAAAATACATGTAAGTCAGGCACGGTGGTTCACACCTGTAATCCCAGCACTTTGGGAGGCTGAGGTGGGCAGATCACCTGAGTTTGAAACCAGCCTGGTGAACGTGGTGAAACCCCATCTCTACTAAAAGTACAAAAATTAGCCGGGCGTGGTGGCATGAGCCTGTAATCCCAGCTACTTGGGAGGCTGAGGTAGGAGAATCGATTTAACCTGGGAGGCAGAGGTTGCAGTGAGCTGAGATTGCACCACTGCACTCCAGCCTGGGCAACAGAGTGAGAGTCTGTCTCAAAAATATATGTATATATGTATATACACACACACACACACACACTTATTTTTGGAACATGTATATATTTTTAATTTATGTGCATAAAAGGAATATAGAAGGAGATATACCACAACATTAACTGTGATTATCTTTTCTAGGATTAAAAGTAATTTGTCAGCTGGGCACAATGGCTCAGGCCTGTAATCCCAGCACTTTGAGAGGCCTAGACGAGGGGATTGCTTGAGGCTAGGAGTTTGAGACCAGCCTGGCCAACGTGGTGAAACCCCACCTCTACTAAAAATACAAAAATTAGCTGGGCATGATGATATGCACCTGTAATTCCAGCTACTTGGGAGGTGGGGGGCTGAGGCATCAGAATTGCTTGAACCCGGGAGGAGAAGGTTACAGTGAGCCAAGATCACGCCACTGCACTCCAGCCTGGGTGACACAGCAAGACTGTCTATAGTCCTAGCTACATAGGAGGCTGAGATGGGAGAATTGATTGAGCCCAGGAAGTTGAGGCTGCAGTGAGCTCAGATCAAGCACTCCAGCCTAGGAAACAGAGCAAGACCTTGTCTCCGATTAAAAAAAAAAAAAAAAAAGAAAAAAGTAGTTCCTCTGTTCTTGTTTACATGTGTTTCGTGTTTTTCTAGAATGGATATGTCTTACGTGTGTAATTTAAAATTTAAAAAAATTTATTAGAGTGTTTAAAAATGGCCCTTAGAAATTTGAGTCTCTGACCAGCATCTCTCAGGTTGCTGCATCAAGAACAGGTGCATCTGTCACGATCTGTGCATGATAGAGCAAGTGTGACTTCAACACAGGTTATGCTGATCAAATTGTGTCTTTCTATTTTAGGGATGTTTTGCTGCAGCTTCTGAAGTGTTAAAGCACTTGAAGGAACGATTTCCACCTAATAGTCAGCACGCCCAGGTAATCTGCCTTTTGCATGGCATTAGATTTATTTACGATAAGAATAGTTTTTATTATAATATAAAGTGGGATATAATCTCCTCTCAGAAAAATAATATTGAGCTGAAAAGGAACTTGTCAATGGATGGTTACAAGTACGATATTATTTATACAAAGCTTAAAAACACAGGCTCATACTCTGTTGTTTAAAGACAAGTGTATATGTGGTAAACGTGTATATGTTATAAAAGTATAAAAAAACATGAATGAGAATGATAATTATCAAATTGAGTGCCTACTTTGAAAAAAGAGAAGGGGAAGTAGAATTTGCAAAGGACTTCATTAGTATCTAATAGTGTATGAAGCAGATAAAGCAAAATGTGAGTTGACAAAGTTGATGGTTGGCACACATCTGTTTGCTATTGTATTTTCTGTGTATGTGTATATTCTCACATACTTGAGATATTTAAAACATTTTTAAAATACCCCAAAAAAGAATGTGTGTGAATTATTGTAAGGATATTTGTTAAGCAATCAAAGATACTTTTATATACTCATTGAATAAGGTGAACATTTGCCAATTTGTACTTAATTGTGTTTTTTTTTTATTAGTTATGGATGCTGTGTGATCAAAAAATACAGTTTGACAGAGCAATGAATGATGGCAAATATCATTTGGCTGATTCGCTTGTTACAGGAATCACAGCTCTCAATGGCATAGAGGGTGTTTATAGGTAAAAAACCTTGAAAACTCCAACCCCAGAATAAAATAATTGCTAAATGATTTTGTTTTTGTTCTATATGTGCATTAACTTATTTATTTTAGCTTAGAAAAAAACCTTTTTTTCTTATTTATTACTGAGAATAAGAAAATACAGATAAGCAGCGGGGCGCAGTGGCTCACACCTGTAATCCCAGCACTTTGGGAGGCTGAGGTGGGCAGATCACTTGAGGTCAGGAATTCAAGACCAGCTTGGCCGACATGGTGAAGCCCCATCTCTACTAAAAATACAAAAAATTAGCCAGGCATGGTGGCAGGTGCCTGTAATCCCAGCTACTCAGGAGGCTGAGGCAAGAGAATCACTTGAATTCATGAGGTGGAGGTTGCATTGAGCCAAAATCATGCCATTGCACTCCAGCCTGGGCAACAGAGTGAGACTCTGTCTCCAAAAAAAGAAAATATAGATAAGCAAAATGAAGAAAATAAGCATCTCCCAGAGATAATCATTAACATGCTGTTACCTGTAATTCCAGGATTTTTCCTACATGCATATATGAATGTGTGCATACACGGCATGCTCTCATACATGCTCTTACACACACATTCATACACACGCTTTTTTCTTTCAGCAAAAATTAAATCAGGCTGTTCTTCCCTTTGAGAAGTTTATAGTCGAATAAATAGCGATTCTTACCCCCAAAGTGACTAGTTAAAACACTTGTGTTCATTTTGATCCTGTTTCAGGAAAGCGGTTGTATTACAAGCTCAGAACCAAATGTCAGAGGCACATAAACTTTTACAAAAATTGTTGGTTTATTGTCAGAAACTGAAGAACACAGAAATGGTGATCAGGTAAGGGGTCTCTTGTGCATTCACGGAGATGTGGTGGTGGATATTCTCATCCTTTGTTTTCCTCTTTACGGTCAGTGTCCTGCTGTCCGTGGCAGAGCTGTACTGGCGATCTTCCTCCCCTACCATCGCGCTGCCCATGCTCCTGCAGGCTCTGGCCCTCTCCAAGGAGTACCGGCTACAGTACTTGGCCTCTGAAACGGTGCTGAACTTGGCTTTTGCGCAGGTAAGCCTATCTCTGTTTTTATAGCACATATTTGTGCTCAAGAGCTGGTGAGTCTCTGACTACTTTTGAGTATTGAAAGGGTAATAAGGAGTTTTCATTTGTTCTTATTGAAGTCTGGAAAGGTAGTCTTCATGTACAAGCCCTCCAAGGAAGCCTGTGGAGGTGTGAACCTGGTGACAAGCTGACACCTCCCAGTGGCACTGGCTTTCCTGAGCTGTGTATTCAGTAAGGAGGACTTGCCTCTTCAGTGAGGACACCTGCATCATATTAATGATTAGCTGACACAGAGTGATGCTTGATTCAGCAGCAAGGGGATGTGAATAAAGAAGTGAGGAACACAGCTGTTTGTTCATTGAAAGCTTTTGGAAATCAAATTGTATTTTATGTTTGTTTTCTTTCTCCCCCAGTAAAAGCTACGAAGGAACTGACTCTTCATTTTCATTTATATTCCCTGGTACCTTATAGGACCTACACATAGAAGGCTTTCAATAAATATTAATCAGTGATGAGTGAAGTTTAAACTCACTGGAAGACTTTATTAATTAAAATGGAGGTTCTCCAAACTGGCTGTTCTTTAGAATTATTGTGGAGATTAAAAAAATATCTTTATACCTGAGGCCTTGCCTCAGACCTGCGGAGTCAGAATCTCTAGGGGTGGAGCTAAGGAATCTGTTCCTTACTACCTTCCTCAGTCATTCTTTTTTTTTTCCTTCAGATAAAATGTACATGGCTGGGTGTGGTGACTCACACTGTAATCCCAGCACTTTGGGAGGCTGAGGCGGGCAGATCACTAGGTCAGGAGTTCGAAACCAGCCTGGCCAGCATGGTGAAACCCCATATGTACTAAAAATAGAAAAACTAGTCGGGCATGGTGGTGCATGCCTGTAATCTCAGCTACTCAGGAGGCTGAGGCAGGAGAATTGCTTGACCCCAGGAAGCAGAGGTTGCAGTGAGCTGGGATCATGCTGCTGCACTCCAGCCTGGCGACAGAGCAAGACTCTGTCTCAAAAAAAAAAAAAAAAAAAGGTACTTAACATGAGATACGTACCATTTTGACCATTTTAAAGTATACAATTCAGTGATTTTGAGAATATTGACAATGTTATACAACCATTACTGCTGTCTAATTTCAGAATATTTTCATGACACAGAAAAGGAAAGTGTACCTATTAAGCAGTCACTCCCCAATCCTCCCTTCCCCCAGCCTCTGTTAACTTCTAACGCTTTCTGTCTCTGTGAGTTTGCCTATTCTGGACAGTTCACATAATTGGAATCATATAACATGTGGCCTTTTTTGACTGACTTCTTTTACTTAGCTTGATGTTTTCAGATTTTATCCATGGAATAGGTCTCAGTGCTTCATCCTTTTTCATGGCTGAATAGTATTTCACGGTATGGATAGATCACATTTTGCTTATCCATTCATCAGCTGATGGACATTTGAATTGTTTCCACCTTTTGGCTATTATGAATAGCAGCTGTTAACATTTCTGTACAAGTTTTTGTTTGAATACCTGTTTTTATTTGTTGCCACAATGGAATTGCTGAGTCATAATTTTGTGTTTAACTTCTTAAGGAATTATCACAGTGGCTGCACCATTTTGTTTCAACGAGCAATGTATAAGGGATCCAGTTTCACTACAATCTTGCCAACTCTTGTTATTTTCCATTTGTTATTATTATATCCTTCCTAGTAGGTATGAAGTGGTGTCTCATTGTGGATTTTTTATTTTTTATTTTTTTGAGACAGAGTTTCTCTCTTGTTACCCAGCCTGGAGTGCAATGGCGCGATCTCAGCTCACCGCAACCTCCGCCTCCTGGGTTCAAGCAATTCTCCTGCCTCAGCCTCCTGAGTAGCTGGGATTACAGGCACGTGCCACCATACCCAGCTAATTTTTTGTATTTTTAGTAGAGACGGGGTTTCACCATGTTGACCAGGATGGTCTCGATCTCTCGACCTTGTTATCCACCCGCCTCGGCCTCCCAAAGTGCTGGGATTACAGGCTTGAGCCACTGCGCCCGGCCTCATTGTGGTTTTGATATGCATTTCTCTAATGACTAATGATGTTGAGTACCTTTTCATGCCTATTGGCCATTTGTATATGTACTTTGGAGAAACAGTTGTTCAGATCCTTTGCCTGTTTTTTAACTGAGTTGTCTTTTTGATCTTTACTTGTAAAAATTATCCAGATATAGATATAGATATATAGATTTTTTTTTTTTTTCTTCAAAATGGAGTCTTTCTTTGTCACCCAGGCTGGAGTGCCATGGCACCATCTTGGCTCACTGCAACCTCTGCCTCCTGATTTCAAGCGATTCTCCTTCCTCAGCCTCCTGAGCAGCTGGGATTACAGGCGCCTGCCACCACGCCCAGCTATTTCTTTGTATTTTTAGTAGTGATGGGGTTTCACCACATTGGCCAGGCTGGTCTCGAACTCCTGACTTCATGATCCACCCATCTCGGCCTTCCAAAGTGCTGGGATTAACAGGTGTGAGCCACCGCACCCGGCTGTTTTGGAGAATTTTTTTTTTATGGTTTTGTATGTATAAGATCATCTGCAAATAGAGTTAAGTTTTAGTTCATCCATTCCCACTTAGATCCCCTTTGTTACTTTTTCTTGCTTAATTGCTTTGAGTAAAACTTCCAATATATGTTGAATAAATGTGGCAAGAGTGTGTGTCTTGGCTGGGCTTCGTGGCTCGCACCTGTAATCCCAGCACTTTGAGAGGCCAAAGCAGATCATTTAAGGCCAGGAGTTCGAGACCAGCGTGGCCAACATGGCAAAACCCCGTCTCTACTAAAAATACAAAAATTATCTGGGTATGGTGGGGCATGCCTGTAATCCTAGCTGCTAGGTAGGCTGAGGCATGAGAATCGCTTGAACCCAGGAGACAGAGGTTGCAGTGAGCCGAGATTATGCCACTGCACTACAGCTTGGGCAACAGAGTGAGACTCCGTCTCAAAAAAAAAAAAAAAAAAGAAGAGGGTGTGTCCTTATTTTGTTCCTGTAAGGGGAAAGCTTTTAGTCTTTCATCTTTAAGTATCATGCTAGCTATGGGTTTTTTATAGAGGTTGAGGAAGTTCCCTCTATTCCTAGTTTACTTAGTGTTTGTTTTTTTTTTTTTATGAAAAGGTATTGGATTTTGTCAAATATTTTTTTCTGCATTGATTAATTTTTTTTTTTTTTTTTTTTTTTTGAGACGGAGTTTTGCTCTTGTTACCCAGGCTGGAGTGCAATGGCACGATCTCGGCTCACCGCAACCTCCGCCTCCTGGGTTCAGGCAATTCTCCTGCCTCAGCCTCCTGAGTAGCTGGGATTATAGGCACGCGCCACCATGCCCAGCTAATTTTTTGTATTTTTAGTAGAGACGGGGTTTCACCATGTTGACCAGGTTGGTCTCGATCTCTCGACCTTGTGATCCACCCGCCTCGGCCTCCCAAAGTGCTGGGATTACAGGCTTGAGCCACCGCGCCCGGCCTGCATTGATTAATTTTATATGGGTTTTTGTTTTGTTTTTGTTTTTGAGACAGAGTGTCACTATGTTGCCCAGGCTGGAGTGCAGTGAGTGATGTAATCTTGGCTCACTGCAACTTCTGCCTCCCAGGTTCAAGCAATTTTCCTGCCTCAGCCTCCCAAGTAGCTGGGATTACAGGCGTGTGCCACTACAGCTGGCTAATTTTTTATTTTACTAGAAGACAGGGTTTTGCCATGTTGGCCAGGCTGGTCTCGAACTCCTGGCCTCAAATGATCCACCCACCTCTGCCTCCCAAAGTGCTGGGATTACAAGCATGAGCCATGGTGCCCAGCTCAATTTTTTCTTTCATTTTATTCATATGTTATATTTGTGTATGGAACTACCTTGCATTCCTGGACTATATTTCACATGGTCATAGTGTATGATCCTTTTAACATGCTGTAGGATTTGGTTTGCAAGTATTTTATTGAGAACTTTTGCATCTGTATTCATAAAGGATGTTGATCTGTAGTTTTCTTGTGATGTCTTTCTTTGGTTTTAGTATTAGGGTAATAGTGGCCCCACAAAATGAGAAAGTTTTCTCTCCTCTTCTTTTTTTTGGGAAGAATTTGAGAAGGATTGGTGTTAATTCTTTAAAAGCTTGACAAAAATTCACCAGTGAAACAATCTGGCCCTGAGCTTTTCTTTGTTGGAAGTTTTTTTGGTTACAAATTCAGTCTTTTTTTTTTTTTTTTTTTTTTTTTTTTTTTTTTTTTTTTTTTTTTTTTGAGACAGAGTTTCGCTCTTGTTACCCAGGCTGGAGTGCAATGGCACGATCTCGGCTCACTGCAACCTCCGCCTCCTGGGTTCAGGCAATTCTCCTGCCTCAGCCTCCTGAGTAGCTTGGATTACAGGCACGTGCCACCATGCCCAGCTACTTTTTTTGTATTTTTTAGTAGAGACGGGGTTTCACCATGTTGACCAGGATGGTCTCGATCTCTTGACCTTGTGATCCACCCGCCTCGGCCTCCCAAAGTGCTGGGATTACAGGCTTGAGCCACCGCGCCCGGCCATACAAATTCAGTCTTTTTAGTTGTTATAGGTCTATTGAGATTTCCTGTTTCTTCTTGAGTCAGTTTTAGTAGTTTGGTCTTTCTAGGAATTTGTTCATTTCATGTAGTTTATCTAATTTCTTGCATATAATTGTTTATGGTATTCTTGTATCATCCATTTTGTTTTTGTAAGGTTGTTAGTAAAGTCCCCACTGTCATCCCTGACTTCAGTCATTTGAGTCGTTTTTTTCTTGGTTAGTCTAACAAACGTCAGTTTTGTTGATCTCTTCAAAGAACCAACTTTTAGTTTTATTAGTTCTGCTGTTCTCTTAGTCTCCATTTTGTTTATCTCCACATTAATCCTTATTTTTTCCTTGGTTCTGTTAGTCAGCTTTAGGTCTTGTTTGCTTTTTGTTTTCTTTGCTTCCTTCCTCCCTCCCTCTCTTCCTTTTTCTCTCTTTTTCTTTTTTTTTCCGATGGAGTTTAGCTCTTGTCACCCAGGCTGGAGTGTAATGGTGGAATCTCAACTTACTGCAACCTCCGCCTCCTGGATTCAAGCAGTTCTCCCACCTCAGCCTCCTAATAGCTGGGATCACAGGCACACACCACCACGCCCGGCTAAGTTTTGAATTTCAGTAGAGATGGGCTTTCGCCATGTTGGCCAGGTCTCAAACGCCCGACCTCAGGTGATCCGCCTGCCTCGGCCTTCCAAAGTGCTGAGATTACAGGTGTGAATCACTGCGCCTGGACTCTTTCTCTAGTTTCTTAAGGTGGAAGATTTGCTTATTGATTTGAGATCTTCCTTCTTTTGAGATGTAGGCCTTTATAGTTATAAATTTCCCTGAGAACTATACTTCATAAATTTTTATTTTATCCCACAAATTTCATAAATTGGAGTCTGTGTTTTTTTTTTTTTTGAGGCAAGGTCTTGCTCTGCCACCCAGGCTGGAGTGCAGTAGTGCAATCTTGGCATACTGCAACCTCTACCTCCTGGGTTCAAGCGATTCTCCTGTCTCAGCCTCCCAAGCAGCTGTGATTACAGGCATGTGCCACCACATCTGGGTAATTTTTTTTTGAGATGGAGTCTCGCACTGTCGCCCAGGCTGTAGTGCAGTGGTGTAATCTCAGCTCACTGCAATCTCCGCCTCCTGGGTTCAAGCAATTATCCTGCCTCAGCCTCCCAAGTAGCTGGGACTATAGGCATGCGAAACCACGCCCAGCTATTTTTTTTGTATTTTTAGTAGAGACAGGTTTTCACTATGTTGGCCGGGATGGTCTCAATCTGGCCTTGTGATCTGCCTGCCTCAGCCTCCCAAAGTACTGAGATTACAGGCGTGAATCAGCACACCCAGGCTTTTTTATTTTTTTGAGACAGAGTTTCACTCGGTCGCCCAGGCTGGAGTGCAATGGCACGATCTCGTCTCACTGCAACCTCCCAGGTTCAAGTGATTCTTCTACCTCAGCCTCCCAGACTCATGCCACCACGCCTGGCTAATTTTTTTTTTTAGTAGAGATGAGGTTTCATCGTGTTAGCCAGAATGGTCTCCCATCTCCTGACCTCATGATCTGCCTTCCTCACCCTTCCAAACTGCTGGGATTACAGGCATGAGCTACCATGTCCTGCTACCTGGGTAATTTTTGTATTTTTTTTTTTTTTTTTTTGAGACGGAGTTTTTACTCTTGTTACCCAGGCTGGAGTGCAATGGCGCGATCTCGGCTCACTGCAACCTCCGCCTCCTGGGTTCAGGCAATTCTCCTGACTCAGCCTCCTGAGTAGCTGGGATTACAGGCACGTGCCACCATGCCCAGCTAATGTTTTGTATTTTTAGTAGAGACGGGGTTTCACCTTGTTGACCAGGATGGTCTCGATCTCTTGACCTCGTGATCCACCTGCCTCGGCCTCCCAAAGTGCTGGGATTACAGGCTTGAGCCACCGCGCCCGGCAATTTTTGTATTTTTAGTAGAGATCAGGTTTTTCCATGTTGGCCAGGCTGGTCTCGAACTCCTGCCCTCCGGTGATCCACCTGCCTCGGCCTCCCAAAGTGCTGGGATTATAGGCATGAGCTGCTACGCTCGGCCAGAGTCTGTGGTATTTTTGTACATCTCATTGCATTTTCTAATTTCCCTTGTGATTTATTCTTTGACCCATTGGTTATTTAGGAGTATGTTAATTTCTACATATTTGTTAATTTTTAAATTTCCTTCTGTTACTAATTTTTGATTTCTTGTGGTCAGAGAAGATTCATTGTATGATTTCATTCTTCTTTATTTATTGAGTGTTCTTTTGTGGCCCAACACAGTCTATCGTGGAAAATGTTCCACATGCACTTGAGAATAATTCATATTCTGATGTACTACTGGATGGCATGCTTTATATATAGTTTAATTCTAGTGTCACTCAAGTCTTCTCTTTCCTTGCTGATCTTCTGATTTTTCTATCCATGATTGAAAGATGGCATATTGAGCTCCCCAACTATTGTGGTTTTTGTTTTGTTTTGTTTTGTTTTATTTTGTTTGAGACAGAGTCTCACTCTGTTGCCTAGGCTGGAATGCCATGGTGCAATCATGGCTCGCTACAGCCTCAACCTCCTGAGCTCAAGTGATCCTCCCACCTCAGCCTCCTGAGTATCTGGGATTATAGATGTCCCCTACCATAGCCAGCTACTTTGTTGTATTTTTGTAGAGACAGGGTTTTGCCATGTTAGCCAGGTTTGTCTCAGACTCCTGGACTCAAGAGATGCACCTGCGTCAGCTTCCCAAAGTGCTGGGATTACTGGCATGAGCCATTGTGCCTGGCCTATTATTGTTAAATTGTCCATTTCTCCCTTCAGTTCTGTCAGATTTTGCTTCATATATTTTGGAGCACTGTTGTTTGGTTTGTTTATAATTGTTATATCTTGATGAATCGACTGTTTTATGAGTATATAATGTTCTCCTTTTTCCTTGTCTCTTGTAACAGTTTTTAAATTAAACTCTATTTTGTATGATACTCATATAGGCACTCCAGCTTTCTTTTGATTATTGCTTGCACAGAATATTTTTCTATCCTTTTACTTGCAGCTTATTTGTGTTTTTATTTTATTTATTTATTTATTTATTTATTTATTTATTTTTTGAGACGGAGTTTCACTCTTGTTACCCAGGCTGGAGTGCAATGGCGTGATCTCGGCTCACCGCAACCTCCGCCTCCTGGGTTCAGGCAATTCTCCTGCCTCAGCCTCCTGAGTAGCTGGAATTACAGGCACGTGCCACCATGCCCAGCTAATTTTTTGTATTTTTAGTAGAGACGGGGTTTCACCATGTTGACCAGGATGGTCTCGATCTCTCGACCTTGTGATCCACCCACCTCGGCCTCCCAAAGTGCTGGGATTACAGGCTTGAGCCACCGCACCCGGCCCTTTATTTTATTTTTTAAAGACAGGCTCTTCTCACTCAGTCACCCAGGCTGGAGTGCAATGCTGCAGTCATAGCTTACTGTAGCTTTGGACTCCTGGGCTGATGGGATTGTCCCACCTCAGCCTCCCAAGTAGCTGGGACTACAGGCGAGCACCGTCATGCCCAACTAATTTTTTTTTTTTTTTTTTTTTGAGACGGAGTTTTGCTCTTGTTACCCAGGTTAGAGTGCAATGGTGCGATCTCGGCTCACTGCAACCTCCGCCTCCTGGGTTCAGGCAATTCTCCTGACTCAGCCTCCTGAGTAGCTGAGATTACAGGCACATGCCACCATGCCCAGCTAATTTTTTTTGTATTTTTAGTAGAGACGGGGTTTCACCATGTTGACCAGGATGGTCTCGATCTCTTGACCTCGTGATCCACCCGCCTCGGCCTCCCAAAGTGCTGGGATTACAGGCTTGAGCCACCATGCCTGGCCTTTTTTTTTTTTTTGAGACAGAGTCTCGCTCTGCCACTCAGGCTGAAGTACAGTGGCAGTATCTCAGCTCACTGCATCCTCCGCCTCCCAGGTTCAAGCAGTTCTCTGCCTCAGCCTCCTGAGTAGCTGGGACTATAGATGTGCACCACCATGCCTGGCTAATTTTTGTATTTTTAGTAGATATGGGGTTTCACTATATTGGCCCGGCTGGTCTCAAACTCTTGACCTCTTGATCTACCTGCCTCGGCCTCCCAAAGTGCTGAGATTACAGGTGTGAGCCACTGTGCCCAGCCTATGCCTAATTTCTTTTTTGCACTCCAGCAAATGGAAAATTTAAAAAATACTATTTGTGGCCGGGCGCGGTGGCTCAAGCCTGTAATCCCAGCATTTTGGGAGGCCGAGGTGGGTGGATCACGAGGTCAAAAGATTGAGACCATCCTGATCAATATGGTGAAACCCCGTCTCTACTAAAAATACAAAAAATTAGCTGGGCATGGTGGCGCGTGCCTGTAATCCCAGCTACTCAGGAGGCTGAGGAAGGAGAATTGCCTGAACCCAGGAGGCGGAGGTTGTGGTGAGCCGAGATCACGCCATTGCACTCCAGCCTGGGTAACAAGAGCGAAACTCTGTCTCAAAATAAAAAAAAAAAAAATGCTATTTGTGTCTTTTAATCTAAAGAGAGCCTCTTGTAGACAGCATACAGTGGATACTTAAAAAAAATTATTCTGACAATTTCTGCCTTTTAGTTAGAGAATTTAACTCATTTACATTTAATGTCATTGCTTCTAATTTGATTTCTTTTTTTTTTCTTTTTTTTTTTTTTTTTTTGAGATGGAGTCTCACTCTGTCACCCAGGCTGGAATACAGCAGTGGTGTTATCTCTGCTTACTGCAATCCTCCACTTCCTGGTTTCAAGTGATTCTCATGCCTCAGCCACCCAAGTTGCTGGGATTACAGGTGTGCACCACCATGCCTGGCTAATATTTGTATTTTTTGTAGAGATGGGGTTTTACCACGTTGACCAGGCTGGTCTCAAACTCCTGACCTCAAGTGATCTGCCCAACTGCACCTCCCAAAGTGCTGGGATTATAAACATGAGCCACCATGCCTGCCTTGTTTTTTATATGTCATATTTTTTTTGTCCCTGAATTCCTCCCTTACTGCTTTCTTGTCTGTTAAATAGATGTTTTCTAGTTTTATTTTGAGACAAGGTCTTGCTCTGTTGCCCAGGCTGGAGTGCAGTGGCACGACTATGGCTCACTGCAGTCTTGACCTCCTTAGCTTAAGTGATTCTCCTGCCTTAGCCTCCTGAGTAACTGAGACTACAGGCCATGCCCAGCTGATTGTTTTAAATTTGTTTTTGAGACAGGGTCTTGCTATGTTGCCCAGGCTGGTCTTGAACTCATGGCTTCAAGTGGTCTTCCTACCTCATGCTCCCAAGTGTTGGGATTATAGGCATGAGCCATTGTGCCCAGCTCCAGTGTACCATTTTATTTCTCTCTCTTTTCTTTTAAACATACTAACACCAACTGGAATCTCTTGGGTGTTTTGCTCTATTCTTTTGAGTTATTTTCTGAATTGTTATCCTTCTTCCACCTAGTTCAACCCCTCAGAATCACCAAACTTAAGGATATTAATGCTGGATCTTTTTGTAAAGACAGGAACCTTTCCGTAGTGTGAAAAATGACTCCCTGCTGTATTTGTCATAGTCTGAAATCAGATTGTCAAATGTTTTGTTTTCTAGGGGTGTGGTTCCTGTTGTAATGTAGTACACTCAGGTTAAAGATAAGCCAGAGATAGCCACACAGGAGAGAACTGCCAGAAACGAAGCCCTTCCTAGTGGCTTCAAGGGCAGTGGGTTTGGGTATGTACAGTGCTATGATGTTTCTTTTTCAGCTCATTCTTGGAATCCCAGAACAGGCCTTAAGTCTTCTCCACATGGCCATCGAGCCCATCTTGGCTGACGGGGCTATCCTGGACAAAGGCCGCGCCATGTTCTTAGTGGCCAAGTGCCAGGTGGCTTCAGCAGCATCCTATGATCAGCCGAAGAAAGCAGAAGGTAGGCAGCTGTACAGAGATTGTAAGGCAATGCTATTCCAGAAAGCTTTAAAAGTTTAGGACCCAGAAGAAGAAAATACATTAAATTTGGGACAGTATTTAAGTTCTTTTTTTTTTTTTTTTGAGACGGAGTTTCGCTCTTGTTACCCAGGCTGGAGTGCAATGGCGCGATCTCGGCTCACCGCAACCTCCGCCTCCTGGGTTCAGGCAATTCTCCTGCCTCAGCCTCCTGAGTAGCTGGGATTACAGGCACACGCCACTATGCCCAGCTAATCTTTTGTATTTTTAGTAGAGACGGGGTTTCACCATGTTGACCATGGTTGGTCTCGATCTCTCGACCTCGTGATCCACCCGCCTCGGCCTCCCAAAGTGCTGGGATTACAGGCTTGAGCCACCGCGCCCGGCCCAGTATTTAAGTTCTGAATGTTCACAAATATATGTTAAAATTTCATGCAGCATTTAAAGTGCTTTCACATGCGTGCTTGGCAGGAAGATTGAGGACAAGTGAATGATTATTTTAACCCTGTAGAGCCAAGTACCAGGCTAGAAGTCAGGACTTAAGGACTTCTTTTTTTTTGAGACAGAATCTCAGTGTCACCCAGGCTGGAATGTAGTGGTGCGATCTCAGCTCACTGCAACCTCCGCCTCCCAGGTTCAAGCAGTTCTCTTGCCTCAACCTCCTGAGTATTATAGGATTATAGGCACCCACCACCATGCCCAGCCAATTTTTGTATTTCTAGCAGAGATGAGGTTTCACCGTGTTGGTCAGGCTGGTCTTGAAATCCTGACATCAGGTGATCCACCCGCCTTGGCCTCCCAAAGTGCTGGGATTACAGGCATGAGCCACTGCACTTGGCCTTAAAGACCTTTTTGAAAACCTCACCCTAATGGTTTGTTTTTTTCTTTCTCAAAGAATAGAGAATATAAAAGCATCTTCTGGTACATGTTGAACAAATAAAACTAAATATCAAGTTTTGAAAACTAACTGTGGAACGTTGAGTTAAATGTGTGTTATTTTCTCCACTTTCCATCAGCTCTGGAGGCTGCCATTGAGAACCTCAATGAAGCCAAGAACTATTTTGCAAAGGTTGACTGCAAAGAGCGAATCAGGGACGTCCTTTACTTCCAGGCCAGACTCTACCACAGCCTGGGGAAGACCCAGGAGAGGAACCGGTGTGCGATGCTCTTCCGGCAGCTGCATCAGGAGCTGCCTGCTCATGGGGTACCCTTAATAAACCATCTCTAGAGAGGACATCCCTGCTGGGCTGCTGTGCAGAGTATAAGATTTTGGACTTGTTCATGTCCCCTCACTCCCTATAAATGATGTATTTTATCTTGTCAATAAACTGCATTCTGATTAGTTTGTCTTATTCTGTTGCTGGTAACTACGTGTTTGTTTTATTTCCCATTTCTTCCCTTTTGGTAGCAAAGGATGCCAACTTTTTGTTAATAAACAGGTATTTTGCCAACAAGTTAGTGCAAGCATCTCAGATTATGTTCCCTCTGGGCAAAATTGCCATATCTTTATTAGAAATTGTATACACTCCATCATTATGTAAATTCCTTTAGCACATATTCTCAGATAAGAGCTTCCGGGAATTGGTGGTCAGTGTAGGTATTATGAGGCTTGGACTTTCTTCTGAGGCCTCCCTGCCTTGTTGGACTGAATCAGGGCTTGCGGTGCCCATGGGTGCTCATGAGGAATTGCTGGTTCTTGACTGGGGATTAAGAAGGAAAAGGTTTTTTCATGGTTTTTGGACCAATGGCCAGAAACATTTTTCAGTCCCTTTCTAGATGTTGGCTCTCTTAAATACTCTGCGTGGATAAGTTTTTCTTTTTTTTTTTTTTTTCTATATTTAACCCTATAAAGGAGGGATAATGATAAATTAAGTCCAGGAATTTATCATGAGTTAGGTGACTGTAAATTAAGAAAAGGTCCAAAGCTCAGAGGTGTGAGATGCTATCACCAAATATACAGTGTATTATAATTTACATTTCTTTCTTTTTTTTTTTTTTTTTTTTGAGACGGAGTTTTTGCTTTTGTTACCCAGGCTGGAGTACAATGGTGCGATCTCGGCTCACCGCAACCTCTGCCTCCTGGGTTCAGGCAATTCTCCTGCCTGAGCCTCCTGAGTAGCTGGGATTACAGGCACGCGCCACCATGCCTAGCTAATTTTTTGTATTTTTAGTAGAGACTGGGTTTCACCATGTTGACCAGGATGGTCTCGATCTCTTAACCTCGTAATTCACCCGCCTCGGCCTCCCGTGTGAGCCACCATGCCCAGCCTTATAATTTAGATTTCTTAACCCTGCAGTTAAGCAGAAGCCAGTTAACTGCTTTTTCTGTTCATGAATTTCTTATCCTTGAGTGTTCACAGAAAAATGCCATTGTTTCAAGTCCAAAGCAGCAGCTGTACCCAAATATTGTTTTTTGTTTTTTTTTTTCCAAGATGGAGTCTTGCTCTGCTGCCCAGGCTCACAGTGGCATGATCTTGGCTCACTGCAACCTCCACCTCCTGGGTCCAAGGGATTCTCCTGCCTCGGCCTCCCAAGTAGCTGGGACTACAGGTGTGCACCACCATGCCTGGCTAATTTTTGCATTTTTGATAGAGATGGGGTTTCACCATGTTGACCAGGTTGGTCTCAAACTCCTGACCTCAGATGATACACCTGCCTCGGCCTCCCAAAGTGCTGGAATTACAGGTGTGAACCACCGCACCCAGCCCAAATAGTCTTGATAAAGCAACAGGGAACCAACTAAAATTTGCAGCTGCTGTTATTGGTTCTTTGTTAAACCTTCTGATGGGAAGTAATTTCTCTCCAGTGCTCTTTGAAGCACTGTAAAACAGTTGTATCCATTCAGGTACATTTGCTGGCCAGGTAGATTTACTGGCCAAAGACAGCTGCTCTGGAAACGGAAGATTTGGTGGAGAGATGGAGATTAATTGGTATGTTGATTGAAAATCTTTGATAATGCATTTGAAAGGTTATATATACAGATGGTAAACACTGAGTAACATTAAAGGCTATGTAGTAAAAAGGAATTTTTCCACCTGTAATCCTAGCACTTTGGGTGGCCAAGGTGGGTGGCTCACCTGAGGTTAGGAGTTCAAGACCAGTCTGGCCAACATGCTGAAACCCCATCTCTACTAAAAATACAAAAATTAGCTGGGCAGGGTGGCAGGTGCCTGTAATCCCAGCTACCTGGGAGGCTGAGGCAGGAGAATCGTTTGCACCTGTGAGGCGGAGGTTGCAGTGAGCTGAGATCGGGCCATTGCATTCCAGCCTGGGTGACGAGTGAAACTCCGTCTCAAAAAAAAAAAAGTAATACTTCCCCATAGGAGGTAACTGTTATGAGTTTCTTTTTATTCTTTGAAATATATTTTTTCATCTGATGTCATTTTTTTTTTTTTTTTTTTTTTTGAGACGGAGTTTCGCTCTTGTTACTCAGGCTGGAGTGCAATGGCATGATCTCGGCTCACCGCAACCTCGGCCTCCTGGGTTCAGGCAATTCTCCTGTCTCAGCCTCCTGTCTCAGTACCTTGGTGTGATGAATCCTGCTGTCTGCATTTGGATGTTCAAGGTTGGGGAGGTGGAACATTCCAGTGAGTAACATGAGCGGCACGCGGCTCAGAAAGGAAGGATGAAGCCTCCGCAGGAGAGAACAGTGCCGTCCTGGGGGGTGAGGTAATTTTAAACTCCTACTTTCAGACCCTCCCTTGTATACAGTTCAAGTTTTCTGCAAAAATAAGATTCAGATGCTTTGTTTACTTATTTTCTTGGCAATCCGTTGTCAGGACAACAAGATCTGTTTGCCTAGAATAGTATTTTCTGGTGTTCCTGGAGGAGGAAAATCCAAAAAAACAAAACAAATTCTTATTTTCCTATTTCTAAGAAGAAAATGGTTTCCTTAAGTGAGATGATTCTTATAAGAATCACAACTGTCAGACTGGGTGCCGTGGCTCAGCCTGTAATCTCAGCACTTTGGGAGGCCAAGGCAGCAGATCAAACTGAGGTCAGGAGTTCAAGACCAGCTTGGCCAACATGGGAAACCCCGTTTCTCCTAAAAATACAAAAAATTAGCTGGGCATGGTGGTGCCTGCCTGTAAGCCCAACTGCTCGGGAGGCTGAGGCAGGAGAATCGCTTGAACTCGGGAGGTGGAAGTTGCAGTGAGGCAAGATAGCACCATTCCACTCCAGCCTGGACAAGAGCGAAACTCCATCTCAAAAAAAAAAAAAAAAAAAAAAAAAATTGCAACTGTGATGTTTCTGCCTTATTCTAATTCACTTAAATAATAAAGGCACACAAATTGATGGGGGTTTTAGCTCTGTGCAAAGTTAGGATCATTGAGGACTTTTGTACCAAGCACAGGGCTAGTATCTTTACATGCATACATGATTATATTTAAGTCTCATGAGAAACCTGTGAGCTAGATACTATTATTATCCCCATTTGACAGCTGATGAAACCAAATTGGGAGAGATCAAGTCATTTGCCCAAGGCCACACAGCTGGTAACTAGTGAAACTGGGATTTGAACCAAATCTGTCTGACTTCAGGGTCTTTGCTTTCACCCACAATGTGGAGAGTATACAAATGTTTCAGATATGGTACCTGCCTAGATGCCAGAAACAACATATAGGTCGATTTGGCAAGTCAAAATACAAGAGTGAAAAAGGAAAGAATAAAGAAGGAAGGAACGTGGTTGCGCATCACATAAATGGTACAGCCCTTGCTTTAAGACATCAGAGGGAGAGGGCAGGGAGGGCCTGGCTCACAGCGTTTCAGGAAACTGTATCAGGAAGAAGCAGCTCTTGAGCTAGGGTTTGGATTTGTAGGGACACTTCCTTTCTTACTTAATTTTACATGGCTGTGTGTAAAATTAAGTGTTTAAATTTTTTTTAAGTTTAAAAAAACATCTTAAGTTTACACAGCTGTATGTATATATATGTATGTTTCTGCCTGTGTGAGCTACGGTGTCCTAATAAAACATAGGCAATTTAGTAACATGATGTAAACATACAGAATTGTTTAATGAGTAGCAGAAAAAGACATCCAGTAACAGGAAAGGACACCCAAATCCATGTTGGTCACCTTAGTAAAGCAGGGTTGCCAAACTATTTATTGCTCATAGGCCAAATCTGTCATGCCACCTGTTTTTTATGGCCTGCTAAGAATGGTTCTACATATTTCTTTTTGTCAAGATGGGTCTTCCTATGTTGTACCGGCTGGTCTCGAACTTATAGGCTCAAGTGATCGTCCCATCTTGGCCTCCCAAAGTGCTGAGATTGTAATCACACATGTAGGGGTGAGCCACCGCACCTGGCCTTTCACATTTTTCAATGGTTAAAAACCAAAACAGTAATATTTTGTGACTTAAGAATATTTTATGAAATTCAGCTTTCAGTGTCTATAAATAAAGTTTTATTGAAACACTGCCACATGCATTCATTTACTATTTCCTGTGGCTGCTAGGATGGCAGGGTTGAGTAGCCGCATTAGAGCGCTTATGGTTTGCAAAGCCTGAAATAGTTACTATCTGGCCCTTTACAAAGTTTGTTGACCCCTGCCTTACAGTCATAAATGCCCCAGATAATCTCCACCAGCTCTGATACATATGTGGGGAGGTGGGGAGGAGAAAATACAAGAATATAGAAAAGTACAGGACTATGCATCCCTCATTCAGAACTGACTGTTGCTAACAGTTTGCCATTTGCCTCACAGCCATTTATTAGTACTAAAAAGGATAAAACCTGACAACATGCCTTATGCTCCCTGTCCTGTTCTGTGCCTACTTTCTTCTTGTGGCAGACTGTCATGAATTTAATGTATATTCTTCCCTTTGACTTTAAAAAAGCTTGTATGTAAGCATGTGTCCATGAACAGTATCTACTGTGTGGGATTGTAAGATACACACAAATTGTGCATCGTGCTGTATTCTGCAACTTGCTCTTTTACTCAACATTATGTTTTTGGGATTTTCTTATGTCAGCACAGATCTAATGCACCACTTTTATTTTTTGTTATTATTATTATTTTTTGAGATGGAGTTTGCCCCTGTTGCCCAGGCTGGAGTGCAATGGTACGCTCTTGCCTCACTGCAATCTCTGCTTCCTGGGTTCAAGTGATTCTCCTGCCTCAGCCTTGAACTCCCAACCTCAGGTGATCTCCTTGCCTTGGCCTTCTAAAGTGCTGGGATTACAGGTGTGAGCCACTGCACCTGGCTGTTATTATTTTTTAATTTTTAATTAAAAAAAAATATTTTGAGACGGAGTTTCACGCTTGTTGCCCAGGCTGGAGAGCAATGGTGAGATTTCGGCTCACCACAACCTCGACCTCCTGGGTTTAAGCAATTCTCCTGCCACAGCCCCCTGAGTAGCTGGGATTACAGGCTTGCGGCACCATGGCCCGCTAATTTTTTGTATTTTTAGTAGAGATGGGGTTTCTCCATGTTGGTCAGGCTGGTTTTGAACTCCTGACCTCAGGTGATCCGCCCACCTTGGCCTCCCAAAGTGTTGTGATTACAGGCGTGAGCCACCACACCCAGCATAATGCACCCCTTTTAACTGTTAGATAGTATTCCATCAAACAACTGAAATGAGTTTCATTTATCCATTCCTTAGATGAACATATAGGAAGTTGTTCCCAGGTGTTTTTTGTTTTGTTTTGTTTTGTTTTTAGACCGTCTTGGTCTGTCGCCCAGGCTAGAGTGTAGTGGTGCGATCTCTCCGCCTCTGGGTTAGCGATTCTCGTGCCTCAGCTTCTGGAGTAGCTGGGATTACAGGCACCCGCCACCGGGCTAATATATTTTTTTTTTCCTTTTTTTGAGACAGAGTCTTGCTCAGGCGCCAGGCTGGGGTGCAATGGCGCGATCTCGGCTCACTGCAATCTCCACCTCCTGGGTTCAAGCAATTCTCCTGCCTCAGCCTCCGGAGTAGCTGGGACTACAGGCGCGAGCCACCACGCCCAGCTAATTTTTGTATTTTTAGTAGAGACAGGGTTTCACCATGTTGGCCAGGATGGTCTCGATCTCTTGACCTCGTGATCCGCCCGCCTCGGCCTCCTAAAGTGCTGGGATTACAGGCGTGAGCCACTGCGCCCGGCTAATTTTTTTTTTTTTTTTTTTTTTTTTTTTTGAGACGTTGTTTCGCTCTTGTTACCCAGGCTGGAGTGCAATGGCGCGATCTTGGCTCACCGCAACCTCCGCCTCCTGGGTTCGAGCAATTCTCCTGCCTCAGCCTCCTGAGTAGCTGGGATTACAGGCACGCGCCACCATGCCCAGCTAATTTTTTGTATTTTTAGTAGAGACGGGGTTTCACCATGTTGACCAGGTTGGTCTCAATCTCTCGACCTCGTGATCCACCCGCCTCGGCCTCCCAAAGTGCTGGGATTACAGGCTTGAGCCACCGCGCCCGGCCTTAATTTTTGTATTTTTGATAGAGATGGGGTTTCACCATGCTGGCCAGGGTGGAACCTCCTGGCCTCAAGTGATCTGCCTTCCTGGGCCTCCCAAAGTGCTGGGGTTACAGGTGTGAGCCACTGCGCCCGGCCTCAGGTTTTTACTATTTCCAACAAATGTATGTATGTTGAGTAACATCAGAAGAGGTGGATGGCCAGGTGCCTTGGCTGTAATCCCAGCATTTTGGGAAGCAGAGGCAGGAGGATCCCCTTAGCCCAGGAATTCAAGACCAGCCTGGGCAACATAGGGAGAACGCTGTTCTCTACAAAAAATAGAAAAAATTAGCCGGGTGTGGTGGCATGTGCCTGTAGTCCCAGCTACTAAGGAGGCTGAGGCTAGAGGATCACCTGAGCCTGGGGAGGTCGAGGCGGCAGCGAGCTGTGATCGTGCCACTGCACTCCAGCCTGGGCAACACAGAAAGAGCCTGTCTCCAAAAAAAGAGATTGGGGTGAGGGTGGCTGTGGGAGTGGGGGTAGGAGTGGAAGTGGCCTTTTCATTGGCTCACTGCATGTGAGTGACCCCACAGCCTAGAAATACCAGAGCAGCTCATCGGAACGGGCTGGAAATTCACCCAGTTGACCAGAGGGCTTTGAACCTTGTATTAATTTGGAGGCTGACTCTCCTCTGAACTCGATTCCCTTTTGGCTGTTTGGCAGGGTCAACGAGACATTCCCTGGGTCGTTCCACGCGGCTTCATTCAGGGAGCCCTCTAGGTCTTCGCTTCCCCTCTCCCCCGCACAGTGCTGTTTTCCAGCGGGGGGACCCGACGCACACTTAAGGCTCCAACAAAGTGGGTGCCAAAAAGGGAATGGGAAGAATATGCTGTATCTCACAAAAAGCGTCCAAGCAGTCGTCTGGAAAAGCCAGAACTTCAATGGTGCATCCAGGTGGGCTGGGGATGGGAGAGGAACGCTTTCCTCCAGCCTTTAGGGCCGGCCCTGAGCAAGTGGTCGGTCGGGAGGTGGCTGCCGAAAGGGGCTCCCCCGAGTCGGTAGTGGCCCGAAATCTAGGCCGCATCCACCGCCCGGCGCCTAGCGCAGGGGCAGCAGCCGGGTCGCGAGGGGGTGCTCCGGGTGTTCCCGCCGGCTTGGGGAACTTTCCCAGGATCGGCCTGGCGGCGCCCTGCAGTCCCCGCATTTGGCTAAACAAAGCGAGCGCTGCCGGCGCGGCCCGCCCGAGGGCGCCGCGGGAAGAACCTGGGCAGGTGCGCGCCGCGGGCGAGCCAGGACAAAGTTGCGGCGCCCCCTCCCGCGCTCTGCGCCCCGCCAGGCTCTCCTCGCCGCCGCCTCCGATCCTCCCGGCCGGGCCTCCCTTCCCCCGCTCTTCGCCTCCTCCCTTTCTTCTCCCTGCCCGCCGCCTCGCCGCTACTTCAGTCTTCGCAGGCTCTCGCCTCCCCAGCCCTCCCCGGCGCGGGGTCGAGCGGGCGAGGGCGCGCAGGGGGCGGTGCTCGGCGGGCGCAGGCGGTTCCGCGCTCGGGTTTCCCGCGGCCGTGGCCAATCCCCGCGCTGCCCGGGGCGGCGTCGCGCCCGAGCCGAGCCCGACGGCTCCTCCCGCCCCCGCCCCCTGCGCGCCCGCCACCCGGGCAGAGAAGAGGAGCGCGCCGCCGCGCAGAGCAAGCTGAGCGGAGCCGAGCCGAGCCGGGGGCGCAGAGCGCGGGAGGCGGCGGCGGCGCGGAGCCCAGGTGAGCTGGCGGTAGCCGGGCCCAGGGCGGGGGACGCAGCCGCCGCGGCCCCGGGCGCCCGCTCCTTTTCCCTCACAAGGCGGGGGACCGCCGCCGGGATGGCACACAAAGCCCCGAGGCTGGCCTGGGGCTCCTAACGCCGAGGGACCCCACGTGCGCCACCCCACGCCACGCCACGTGGAGGGACAGGGTCCCCGACACCCCTTCTCCCGCGTCCTCAGGGCGCCCTGGGCCTCGGGGTGGCCTCCTCAGCTGGGCCGCGCCCTGTCCGGGTGGCAGGGGCGGTCCTGGAGTTTGGAACCGCTGCCGCTGGGGGCCGGGGCCGTCAGGGTTCGTGGAGGCGGCCGAGGCCCACCCCGTCGCGTTTGACAGGTGGGGAAACCCGGAGCGCTCCCGGGAAGAGAGGACCAGCGGACTTCGGGCACCCCCCACGCCGCAGCCTGCCTATCTCGGGGCAAACCCAGGCCCTGGTGGCTTGTACACCAGGTGGCAGGACCCTAGGCCAGCAGTTGCGGGGACCTAGAGGACCTTTGGCTGTCTTCGGTCTGCCCTTTCACCGCCCCCACCGCACCTCTTTTCTCAGCCGGAGCCTCACAGGCTTGGTCCTTCTGACCTACATTCACCTCGGGGCTGCAGTATGCTGTGAATGCAGAGAGGTGTCCGCCTGGCTCTCAGGGACGCTGGACCCAGCCCCTCTCAGCATTGGGGCTCGGTGCCTGGGGTGCCACCCCACCCAGCCTTGAGCTTTTCCTGACTTCCCCCCAGCCCCTGCACTGCCCAGTTGAGGAAGTGGGGTGCTTCCACAGCTCTGCGAGCCTGCTCCCCCCCCCCCCCGCCGCTCTCACTTGGTGCCCCTCCGATCTCCCTCAGAAGGTTGAGGGGGAGGGATGGAGCTTTGGGGAGGGCATCTCAGTGCCATCAGCAAGAGGGGGCACCTGGCCTCCGCATGGGACCTGCAGTGCCCATTTTCCTACAGGCAACTTTTACCTTCCTCAGCCTGGTGTTGGGAGTCCCCACGCAGGGGACAGAAACTTCAGGTGCCCTAGAGCTGTGCTGCCGTTAGCCACTCCCCTCCCCTAGCTCTGCCTCCAGAGGAGAGAGAAGAGGATGGCTTTTTGTCCCCATAAGCTCCTTTGTTCCTTGGAGGAGGCGGGGGCTGCAGTAAGGGGAGGGCTTTGGGGGAGTCAGCCGCCCTCTTCCCTAATCACCCCACAAAAACGTGCAGTTTCGGAATAAACAGTGTGCAGGACCCGCAAATGCAGCTTTAGCGTGAGCCCCAGATCCCCTTGCAGACTGCTGCTCGTGTACCCTTCCTGTGGAAGCAGGCATTGTGATGAGGACGCGGAACACATTTTTGTAATGAAGGGTAACAGCCATCATTTGATGAGCCCCTAACTTGGATAATAGTAAGACTTACTTGTTTTTTTTTTATTTACTGAGAGTGAGTCTCGCTCTGTTGCCCAGGCTGGAGTGTAGCGGCATGATCTCGGTTCCCGGGTTCAAGCGATTCTTGTGCCTCTCAGCCTTCCCAGTAGCTGGGACTACAGGCACCCGCCACCACGCCTGGCTAATTTTTGTATTTTTAGTAGAGGCAGGGTTTCACCACATTGGCCAGGCTGGTCTTGAACTTCTCACCTCAAGCGATCCACTTACCTCAGCCTCCCAAAGTGCTGGGATTATAGGCATGAGCCACCTGCGGGCCCTAGACAATAATAATAACAATGTTAACAACTAACATCTATTGAGTTCTTGCTGCGTGCCAGATTCTGTGCTGTGTTGCCTGCATTATCTCATTTCATGCCTACCAAATCCTACAAAGCAGGGAATTTTATTTTAGCCCTATTGTAGAGATTAGGGGATTGAGGTTTACAAAAATTCTGCAGTGTTGCTAGGATTTAGCCCCATTTTATGGAAGGGCTCAGAGACGTTGAGCAACTTGCCCAGGGTCACACAGCCAATGCAGGCATGTCAGGCCTTAGAACCTTTGTGCTTTGCCACCGGTTCTAGAGCAGAGGCCCTTGCAAGGCTGCCCTCAGCCACTTGAGGAGCCCAGGTGCTTGTTTGGTTTTCTCACTAAATCACTGTTTGCCGATGCAGCTCTATGCAGGGTCTGTAGCACTACCCGTCCTGAAACTTGCCTAGTGGGCTGGCAAATATAGTCACTAATAACTACGCACTAGTTCTCATCTGCGGGTGGCCCCACCCTCCTGACAAGGATTTGGGAAAGTGTGGGGATGACGTTTGGTTGTCAAAATGATGCTAAGTCCGCCACTGTGAATGTATAAACGCTTCAAAAAATAAAAAAAAGATGCTAAGCACTCTTGGCTTTTAGTGGGCAAGACCCAGGGATGCCCGCTAAAGTGTCCAGGGCCACGACATAAAGCATCACCCTGCTCAAATGCCAGTAGCGCCACTGCTGAAGAACATGATAAGAAATGAGTGCTGTCACAATGGTAGAAGCAGAGGGCATTGAGGGTTCTGGAGAAATCTCAGGCTGGTGTGAATCTGGGAGGCTCCCTGAAGGAGGTGTCATTTGTGCGGAGCCTTGAAGGATGGGCCAGAAATCAGAGATTGGGTGGGAGTAGGAGGGGAAGGGCATAGGGTGGAATGACCTAGCAAAGGGAACTTTGTATGGTAGCAGGGGGTTTCCTCTTTGAGAACCTCATCCTAGATGGAAGATGGGTGGCCAGACACCACTCTCAGGGGAAAGGACCGGGCCAAGTGGGGTAGGCCAAGCCTGTTTTGAAGGCATTTTGGCCCCCATTTTTTTTTTTTTTTGAGACGGAGTTTCGCTCTTGTTACCCAGGCTGGAGTGCAATGGCGGGATCTTGGCTCACCGCAACCTCCGCCTCCTGGGTTCAGGCAATTCTCCTGCCTCAGCCTCCTGAGTAGCTGGGACTACAGGCGCACGACACCATGCCCAACTAATTTTTTGTATTTTTAGTAGAGACGGGGTTTCACCATGTTGACCAGGATGGTCTCGATCTCTCGACCTCCTGATCCACCCGTCTCTGCCTCCCAAAGTGCTGGGATTATAGGCTGGCCCAAATTTTAACATGGGCCACAGAATCACCATTATTCTATCAATTCATTGTATGGAAAGGCTGAGAGAGGCTGAGTAATTTGCAGAGGGTCACCTGTGACCTTCCCTCCCCAGCATGCTTTCTTCTTGTTGCTATGGCAAATGTTTCATTTCCTGATCCTGGGGATTTGGGGCAAATGATATTTCAGATTTTCCGTTAAATCAGAGCATCTTATATTGCTTTTTGTTTGTTTTGATTTTTTGAGATGGATTTTCGCTCTTGTGTCCCAAGCTGGAGTGCAGTGGCATGATCTTGGCTCACTGCAACCTCCACCTCCCAGGTTCAAGTGATTCTTCTGCCTCAGCCTCCAGAGCAGCTGGGGTTACAGACGCATGCTACCACGTCTGGCTAATTTTTTGTATTTTTAGTAGACACGCGGTTTCACCATGTTGGCCAAGCTGGTCTCGAACTCCGGACCTCAGGTGATCCTCCTGCCTCAGTCTCGAACTCCGGACCTCAGGTGATCCTCCTGCCTCAGCCTGAGGCAGGAGGATCACCTGAGGTCCGGAGTTCGAGACCAGCCTGGCCAACATGATAAAACCTCATCTCTACTAAACATACAAAAATTAGCCAGACGTGATGGAGCGTGCCTGTAATTCTAGCTACTTGGGAGATTGAGGCAGGAGAATAGCTTGAACTGGGGAGGCAGAGGTTGCAGTGAGCCATCATGCCACTGAACTCCAGCTTGGGTAACAGAGTGAGACTCTGCTTTAAAAAAAAAAAAGGGAGGCCGGGCGCGGTGGCTCAAGCCTGTAATCCCAGCACTTTGGGAGGCCGAGGCGGGTGGATCACGAGGTCGAGAGATCAAGACCATCCTGGTCAACATGGTGAAACCCCGTCTCTACTAAAAATACAAAAAATTAGCTGGGCATGGTGGCTCATGCCTGTAATCCCAGCTACTCAGGAGGCTGAGGCAGGAGAATTGCCTGAACCCAGGAGGCGGAGGTTGCGGTGAGCCGAGATCGCGCCATTGCACTCCAGCCTGGGTAACAAGAGCGGAACTCCGTCTCAAAAAAAAAAAAAAAAAAAAAAAAGGAGGAGGGGAAGGCAAGGAAGGCCTGAGAACTCCGGAAGAGAAGGTGCATCAGGGAAGGATACAGACCCCAGAGGACCTTAAGCCTTGATTTTCTCATCTATGAAATGGAGCCACCCACACCTACCTAGAGGGTGGCTATAGAGTTGATCTTCTATATGGAAGTCCCCAGTACACAGCTCGGCTCAATGTAATTGTTCCAAACAGATCACACCCTCCCTTCCTCTCCATACTCTGCCTCCCCACTCTGAAACACAGGGGGAAAGGAGGGGCGTGGGGTCAGGGGACGGGGTTCAGGAGCTGATCTCCGCTGGGCTTCCTCTCAGGCCAGCTTTCCATTTCTGCTTTCTTGGTGGGTATTCCTGGCAAAGCTATCAGGACAGACTGGGCTGCCTCCACTCATGGCCACAGGGCCGTGGCACTGACTGACTGGTTAGGTTTTCTCTACTTTGTGGATTTATTTACTTGGAAAAAAAGTCTCACAAAATATGTACTAATAAAATCACATGGGGACCTGCATTTAACAAATCATGGCTGGGTGCAGTGGCTTACAACTGTAATCCCAACACCTTTGGATGCCAAGGCAGGAGGATCACTTGAGCCCAAGAGTTCAGGACTAGCCTAGACCTTGTCTCTACAAAGAAAATTAAAAATATTAGCCAGGCGTGGTGGTGCAGGCCTGTAGTCCCAGCTACTCGAGGGCTGAGGCAGGAGGATCTCTTGAGCCTGGGAGGTTGAGGCTGCAGTAAGCCATGATGGCACTACTACATTTCAGCCTGGGCAACAGAGCGAGACCCCATCTCAAAAACAAAATCAAAACAAACAAATAACCATCATAACTGAAAAGAATGGAACTGAATAAAATCTAGACTGTCCCTGAAAAATCACACTTGTAATGAAATGACCATGACTTGATCCAGGAGGCAATGGGTTTGTTTTATTTTGAGACGGAGTTTCGCTCTTGTTGCCCAGGCTGGAGTGCAGTCACACTGATCTTGGCTCACTGCAGCCTCCACCTCTGGGGTTCCAGCGATTCTCCTGCCTCAGCCTCTGGAGCAGCTGGGATTACAGGTGTGCGCCACCACGCCTGGCTAATTTTTGTATTTTTAGTAGAGACGGGGTTTCACCATGTTGTCTAGGGTGGTCTCGAACTCCTGACCTCAAGTGATCCACCCACCTGGGCCTCCCGAAGTGCTGGGATTACAGGCGTGAGTCACAGTGCCTGGCTTTGGCTCCTTATCCTGGCAGATTATGTTCATTTTCTGATGGAGTCCACCTACCCTGGGAGGTTATGGGATGGAAAACATTTCTGAATAGTTTTTTGGTCTGAAAAATAAGATTTGGCATTACTATTTGTTTTCTACGCTGATTGGACCCCTTCTTCAACAAAACCAAAATAATAACAATAAAAAAGCCATCTTTAAAATGGTGTGTATTCTGTTAGGTATTGTAGGGAAGACCCCTGGCACCTGCTTTCCCTGTCAGGGACGTTAATGATCAAAATGGGAAAGGGATGATTTTAGCTGCCCATGTTTTCAGTTTCTGTGGTGTGTGTCGTATTGCCACTGAATTTCTTTTTTCAATTATGAAACATTTTAAGCATAGAGAAAAGCCAAAGTTTTGTTTTGCTTTGTTTTTTTTTTGAACTGGCTCGCTTTTTGGAAAGCTGGAAGGAGGCCCGGGAGGTGACGGAAACGGGGCAGAGCGGGGTGCCCTGGCTCTGTATCCTCAACCCTTCACCCAGCCCACTCTTTTGGTTGGGCGGGGGCGCTGGTGACAAGCTGTGCCCTGGGAACTGAGAAATGCTGGGGCTTGGTTCCTGTCCCCCGAGAAGCTCCCAGGTGAGTGGCCTTTTGGAAAAGATGAACAATTCTGGCATCCTTTCCCTTTTGAAAAGGAACGAAAGAAAATGAGAAGATTCTGTTGTGCCCCCACCCCCACCCCCACCCCCACCCCACCCCACCCCACCCCACCCCACCCCATCCTGAAAGCTGCCGAGAAACTATTTTTATGTTGCCTCTTTTTATCCTGGTGGCTTCTGTAAATAGTTGAGAGACGGCAGTTGCCGAGATAAAAATGCTAATTCCAACCTGGAAAAGAGAGAGGGATGGTGGTCCTTGGAGGAGAGGCAGGTGGGAGTCAGCAGTAGGCCAAGGTGATGCCCCTCTGCCCGTGCTTAAGCATGAGGCAGGAACCCAGTGGGTGGGGAAGGAGGTCTGTGGGTGGTGCCTGAGAGAAGCTTCTGTTAGAGAAGTTTAAATGGGGAACTAGTGTTTTGCGGGGGCCAGGGTGCAGGGGGAAAGCACATTCCCTTTTTGGTTTTTGAAATGTGCTTTGGGGCATTGCCTTCAAGGCTTCTGGCAGAGAAATATTTCATTTAGGTTCATCCCAGACAGTGCTGCCCTCTGGGTCCAGGCGTGGGGACAGGGTGGGCCCCTCAGAGCTGTAGAGCTGGCTCCCTGCCCTCTTCCTGTCCCTCACCTGAGGAGGCTTGCAGCTAGATTTAGCATGACGTCCAAAAGGTGGGGAGGAGGGAGGAAGAAGGGTCGTGGGTGGCCCAGGCACCGATGCCTGTGTGTTTCGAGCTGTCCCTCTCCATCTCTGATTTGCCATGAGCATGCTGGAGTTGAAGTCTTTTTCTTGTTCATTACAAACTGAAATTCCAGGTGTTTTCCAACCTCTTCTTTCTGTTCCATGAAAGCTTGGGAAGGGTGCAGTGGGGGAAGAGGAAGGAAGATGGTTTCTACCCTTTATTTCTAAATATCTCCCTCCCCTAAACACACACCCAGAGTCACCCCGACATTCATAACTTCCTCACACTTCAAGACTGGGGCTACCTGTGCACATCTGGCCTTATTTTTATTAATATTTTTAAAAATTTAACATTTTTTTTGAGAAAGAGCCTTTCTCTGTTGCTCAGGCTAGAATGCAGTGGTGCAATCACAGCTCACTACGGCCTCAACCACCTGGCCTCGCGGGATCCTGCCACCTCAGCCTCCCACGGAGCTGGGACCACAGGTGTGCAGCACCACATTGGGATAATTTTTAAATTTTTTTTGTGGCAATGGGGTCTTGCTGTGTTGCCCAAGCTGGTCTCAAACTCCTGGCCTCAAGCAGTTGTCCTCAGCCTCCCAAAGCACTAGGATTACAGGCGTTAGCCACCACTGTGCCTGGCCCACACCGGGCTTTAGATGCCTGACTGCATGACTGGGGCCATTCTTTCAATGCCTTTTTGTTATTGACTGAGTAACAGCTGCCTAAGAACTCTTAAGGCAAGTTGGCCCTGGCGAGCAGCAAGACAGGGGAGCTGCTTGCTCTGAGCATCCAGGATGGCAGGAGTCACTGGGCTGCAGGACAGGCCACCTGGACCTCTTCCTGGTCTCACTTGCAAGCCTGCTGGGCTGCCTGGATGAGGTCATGTCAACCTCCCTGAGTGTCAGTGACTGCATCTGCAGCCTCTCTTGTGTTGATTGCAAAAGCCGTGTGAGAGCGTGCTCTTACGACACACGGAAGCAAGGGTGGGAAATTATATGCATACACTTTTTAATTTTGTGAAATGTGATGCATATGGACAAGGGCTAGAAGGGAAGAGGGAAACAGTGAAGTCAGCAAGGTGGGATTAGAGAGTTCAGAGATTTTGTTTTAAAATAGATTGAAACCGGCTAGGCGCAGTGGCTCATGCCTGTAATCCCAGCACTTTGGAAGGCTGAGACAGGTAGATCTCTTGAGCCCAGGAGTTTGAGACCAGCCTGGGTAACATGGTGAAATGCCATCTCTACAGAAAAGACAAAAAATTAGCCAAGTGTGGTGGTGTGTGCCTGTAGTCCCAGCTACTCGGGAGGTAAAGTGGGAGGATCACCTGAGCCCAGGAGTTCGAGACTGCAGTGAGCTATGATTGCACCACTGCACTCCAGCCTGGGCAATAGGGTGAGACCCTGTCTCACACACACAAAAAGGAAGCCAATTGAGTGCCTTGAATTTGAATTCAGTAACTGCCCAAGTTCTCTCTTGGCAACAGCTTCTATGTGGTGAGCATTCACACCTGTGCCCTCCTGAAACACTCATTAGCTGGATGATGGTGGGCAAGGCGGTCAGGCTCCCTGTGCCTCAGTTTCCTCACTGGTGGAACAGGGATTAACAATAGGACCTATTGAGCCAGGCATAATGGTGCACACCTGTAGTTGCAGCTACTTAGGGGGCTTGAACGCTAGAGCCCAGGAGATCAAGTCTTCCATGAGCAGAGATTGTGCCACTGTCCTCCAGCCTGGGTGGCAGAGTGAGACCCTGTCTCAAAAAAACCAAACGAAACAGCACCTATCACTCATGAGGTGGTTATGACAATTAAATGAGATGACACAGGCTTAGAAGAGTGCCAGGCACCGAAGAAGGCTAGCCGTTAGTATCACTGCATCTGCCGCAATGCGATTCTTGTGTTGAAAATGCCAGTTTCTTCTCCTCTGCCTGTTCATCAGCCCTTCCCTGCCCCATCCTTGATGTTTTCAGATTAAAAGAAAGGAGAAAAGCAGTGTTGGAAGTGCTGGTTGAAGGCTGTCCAGGTTGCCAGAGGCCTTCCTTACAGCTGCCTGGCAGTTTGGCTTAGGTAAGAGCCTTGGGGTGTAGGGAGATAGCAGCTTTCCTCTCGGTCAGCTCTGTCATTGGTAAGTCAGGGCCCTTGACTGTAAATGATGGAAAACTTATTATGAAATAGCATAAGCAAAAATGGAAATACATGAGCTTCTGGCATGGCTGAATCCAGGTGCCCAAACAATGTCTTCAGTCTCAGCTCTTTTCCGTCTATTATCTCTCTTTTCTCTTCTGAGACTTCCTTCTGAAGCAGGGTTCTCCCCAGCCCCTGGTAGCTTTAGGAATATATCCTCTGAGCTCTAGGTTCAATAGAAAGGACACTTTTCAACACTTCCACAAAACCACAGAATAAGATCCAATAGACTGACTTGGGTCACACATATCTCTTTTTTTGATACAGGGTTTCACTGTGTCACCCAGGCTGGAGTGCAGTGGTGTGATCACTACTCACTGCCGCCTCAACCTCCCCAGCTCAAATGATCCTCCCACCTCAGCCTCCCTCGTAGCTAGGACTACAGGTATACACCACCATGCCCAGCTAGCTTTTTGTATTTTTGTAGAGATGAGGTCTCCCCATGTTGCCCAGGCTGATCTCAATCTCCTGGGCTCAAGGGATCTGCCCATCTTAGCCTTCCAAAGTGCTAGAAGTACAGGTGTGAGCCACTGTACTCTTCTCTTTCTTTCTTTCTTTCTTTTTTTTTTTTCAGATGAGATCTTGCTCTGTTGCCCATGCTGGAGTGCAATGCAGTGGTGTGATCTTAGTTCACTGCAGCCTCCTCCTCCTGGGTTCAAGTGATTCTCGTGCCTCAGCCTTCTGAGTAGCTGGAATAACAGGGATGTGCCACCATACCCGGCTAATTTTTGTATTTTTAGTAGAAATGGAGTTTCACCATGGTGGCTAGGCTGGTTTTGAACTTCGGCCTCAAGTGATCTGCCCACCTTGGCCTCCCAAAGTGCTGGGATTACAGGTGTGAGCCACCGCACTCAGCCTCACATCTACTCTTGAGTTACCCACTTGACTAGAGCAATTGATGACTGGCTGGCCAGGCTTGAGTCATGTTTGAATCTCTGAAGCTGATGGTAGGGTCAGCTCCATAGGACCACCTCTTACATGGAGGGATGGCTTCCCAGACATATATTGAGCTACTGTTACCAGACTAAAGAAACGTCAACTAGGCCAGCTAAAGAAAGCTTCTGACCTTCTTAGTGGCCTTGGCATGGAATAAATAACAACTTCTAGCCAGTATTGACTGAATGCTAGCAGTGTCCTAGAAAGTTCTAGGCCCTGGAATTCGGCTGTAAACAAGGAGAGCAAAGTCACAGCGCTCAGGAGTTAGTCGTGTCCATGTCCTTGTGCCCAAACCCTGTGCATTTCTCCTCCAAGCACTTTTTTTTTTTAAAAATAATTTTTTTTTTTTTTAAAAGATGGGGTTTCACCATGATGGCCAGGCTGGTCTTGAACTCCTGACCTCAGGTGATCCATCCACCTCAGCCTCCCAAAGTGCTAGGATCACAGGTGTGCGTCACCGCGCCTGGCTTCTCTCCAAGCACTTTGAGATCCTGTGCCTTCGCTCTCGACTCTTTCAAACAGGCTGAGGTTCCCATGAAGGCAGAGGAATGGGCTGCGTGTTCTCCCTGGTTAGAGATTTTGGCCCAGCCTGGACTTTATTGAGAATGCCATACGTGGACATGGCAAGGCTGCACCTGTAATTGTTGGCCCCTTCCTGAAAAACAGGCGTCCCCAAACTTTTTACACAGGGCGCCAGTTCACTGTCCCTCAGACCGTTGGAGAGCCACCACATACTGTGCTCCTCTCACTGACCACCAATGAAAGAGGTGCCCCTTCCTGAAGTGCGGCAGGGGGCCGGATAAATGGCCTCAGTAGTTTGGGGACGCCTGCTGAAAAACGTAGCCTGGTCGGGCACATGGACTCAGCTGTAATCCCAACACTGGGAAGCTGAGGCGGGTGGATCACTTGAAATCAGGAGTTCAAGACCAGCCCTAGGCAACATGGTGAAACCCTGTCTCCGCTGAAAAATACAAATATTAGCTGGGCATGGTGGTGCGCCTGTAGTCCCCGGCTACTTGACAAGCTGAGGCAGGAGAATTGCTTAAACCTGGGAGGCAGAGGTTGCAGTGAGCTGAGATCACACCACGACACTCCAGCCTGGGCAACAGAACAAGACTCTGTCTCAAAAACAACGACAACAACAGCAGTCAGCCCAATTGTCGCCCTGCCTGGAACCACTAAGTGATTTGGGCAAATCAGTAAATCCTTCTGAGCCTTCATTTTTCTCATTGGTTGAATGAAACGGTCAGAGCAGGTGACCACCGATGTGCGTCCATCTTCGCACTGACATTCAGTGACTCAAAAGCGGGGGCTGCAGACTCAGACACCTGTAGTGGGGAGGCAGGGCGTGAGATATGAGCCAAGGGGAGGGCGTGGCCCGTGGCCGGCAGCCTGTCCTCAGCTTCAGGGAGGCACTGGGGAGTGGTGAGGACTGTGGCATGCTGGCGAGGGTGTCCCCTGCCAGAGCTGCAGCGAGTGGTTGCTAGGATAGAACAGAGGCCCAGTGCTATCAGTGTGCAGTTCTTCAAGAGAATCTGGAAACTTGCACTTTTTTCTGAAATCTCCTGGCTCTGAAATGTTGGCATCTCATTCGGATCATTATTTATTTATTTATTTAGAGATAGACCCTCACTCTGCCACCCAGGCTGGAGTGCAGTGGTGCAATCATAGTTCACTACAGCCTCCAACTCCTGGGCTCAAGCCATCTTCCTGCCTCAGCCTCCTGAGTAGCTGAGACTACAGGTGTGAGCTACCAACCCCAACTAATTTTTAAAAATTTTTGTAGAGATGGGGTCTCACTATGTTGCCCAGGCTGATCTTGAACTCTTAGCATCAAGCCATCCTCCCACTTCAGCCTCCAAGAATGCTGGGATTATGGCCATGAGCACCTCTTCTTCAGATAGCTTTGAACCTCGTGTACAGCCAACATGTTGGTGGCCACATGTCATCCAGGAGTCAGTGCTTGCAACTTTTCTGTTTTAGGGACTATGATGAGGACAGGGTGTCTGAAGCCTGAGAGATCTCGATTGCCATCTGACAAGGGAGGGCCTTTGTCTTTGGGGACCCAGTTGTTCACTGGCCCCAAACTAAAGAGAACTGAAGGAGAGCCTGTTGTAACAGTTGGTGTCACTGGATCTGATAACCCTGCTTAGCTAGGCAAGGGCCCTGGGTCTGGAATATTCCAGCACTGCCTCTGCGGATGCAGCTGAGCCTCTCAGGTCTCCCCGCTGAGCTTTGGGAAATGCATCAGAGTCTGTGGCCTCCAAGGCAGCCGGCTTCCCTGAACCCCACTGGTTGGGCGGGGTGCTGTATTATCTTCCTAGAGAAGCTGTGACCAAGCCCCACTCGCCGGGTGGCTTGAAAGACAGAGGTCTGTTCTGTCAGTTCTGGAGGCCAGAAGTCTGGATCAAGCTTCAGCAGGACTGGTTCCTTCTGAGCGCTGGAGGGGAGTCTGTTCCAGGCCTCCGTCCTGGCGGCTGGTGGTGGTTGACAATCTGACACTCCTAGGCCTGTAGAAGGAGCCCCCACCCACCTCCGTGTCTGCGTGGCTGTCTCCCTCTGTGCTGTCTGTGCGTCTGCATTTCCCCTTTACTAGACTAGGCCTGTTGGACTAATGACCTCATTTTCACTTCATCATCTCTGTAAAGGCCTATCTCCAAATAAGGCCACATTCTGAGGTCCTGAGGGTTAGAACTGCCACATACCTTTTCGGGGGACACAGTTCAACTCACAGCAGGATCCGAGCCCAGTCCCTGTAGCTTTGCCCTGGGCCGCCCTTGACTCTAGTCTTCATCATCATTATCATCATCATCGGCTTCCCACAAAGCTCTGGCTTCTTCCAGCCCCTGCTCCTCAACTTGCTTCCTGCTCCCGAGCTCCAGACCCGGGGAACTTGTTTCTGCTGCCCTCCCTCTCCCACCTCTTTTCCATAGGGGGCCTTCTCAGAAGCTGTTTCCTCTGCTGGGAACAAATTTCTGCTCCCTTAGCACCTACTCACCCTGTAGGTTTCAGCCTAAGTAGCCTTTCCCCAAGAGGGGCCTTCTTTCACCCACCTTTAGCTCTCAAGTAGGCCCCTCTGCTGTGCTCTTTGGTCACACCCTGGTCTTCTGCCCTAGCCTGTGCTTGTAGATTCACTTGTACATCTCCTGTTTTTTTTTTTTTTTTAAGACGGAGTCTCATCCTCTTGCCCAGGCTGGAGTGCAGTGGTGCAATCTCGGCTCACTGCAACCTCCACCTCCAGGTTCAAGCGATTCTCCTGCCTCAGCCTCCTGAGTAGCTGGGATTACAGGTGCCCACCACCGCACCCAGCTAATTTTTTTGTGTTTTTTAGTAGAGATGGCGTTTTACCATGTTGGTCAGACTGGTCTCAAACTCCTGACCTTGTGATCTGCCCACCTCGGCCTCCCAAAGTGCTGGGATTACAGGTGTGAGCCACCCTTGGCTCTCACCTACTTTTTTTTTTTTTTTTAGACAAAGTCTCGCTCTGTCATCTAGGCTGGAGTGCAGTGGTGTGATCTTGGCTCACTGCAACCTCCACCTCCCGTGTTCAAATGATTCTCCTGACTCAGTCCCGAGTATCTGGGATTATAGGCGCAAGCCACCATACTCAGCTAATTTTTGCATTTTTAGTAGAGACGGGGGTTTCACCATGTTGGTCTTGCTGGTTTCGAACTCCTGACCTCAGGTGATCCACCCACCTCGACCTCCCAAAGTGCTAGGATTACAGGTGTGAGCCACCATGCCTGGCCTTGTGCACCTACTTTTAAATGTTGGTACCCTTCACTGGACGGTCAGTCCCTTGAGGGCAAAACCACATCTGTTTTGTTTATCCAGCAGATGATCATTCCTTTATAATTACTCGATGAAAGAACACATGAATGAATTTCCTCGAGGACCTCTGTGGGCCTCAGTTTCCCCACGTGAGACAGAATGTGGCTGGCTGAGCCCATTTTCCCAGGGGGGACATTGATGTCCGAGGCAGGACATCATCCATGGCCTTGGCAGGATCCTTGAAGCTGTTTTGGGCCTTTATGTTGTGCCTGGGATGAGGCAGCCTCAAGTGTGTCTGGGCTTGGGAGCATCTCCTTGGCACCCATCGGCAGCTTGCTGTGGGGGAGGCAGTGGATGCAGCTTGGAAACAGCCCCTAGGAAAGGAGGTGTTTCCTGGAGGCCTGTGCCACTTGGCTTCCTGGCAGAGGAAGGAACGTTTCCCTCATCCTGGCCCGGGTCCCGGGTCCATCTGCTTCAGGAAGGCTCTTGTGGCTCATGACGAGCTGCCCTGTGAGAGGGAAGAGGGTGGATGCATGGCCTTGGGGGATGGCCTCTGCTTGGATTTCTTGGCAGGGATTCGGGGCCAGGGTCGACATTTTGTCAAATCCAATCAACTTTGCAAAAAGGTCGTCTCTCTCTCCATCCCTGGAATTGAATGCTTCACTGTCCTTCCCTGGCAGAGGGCCTGTTCTGTGAGGGTTACGTGGCCAGGTGGTTAGCTCGTGCTGGGTGCCTGATGAGAGCTCAATTGAATGTTAGCTGTTGCTGTTTCCAGGCTGAACTATTATCTCTTTGCATGATTTCTTTCTCCTGGACAGAGTGTTGGTAGCTTTCATCAGATCTTTGTAGGGTCTGTGACCCCCAAACCATTCAGGACACTGGCCTAGACTCTGTAGGCATCTGTGAGACAGGAAGCCCCTGGATGGCCGGGCGTGGTGGCTCATGCCTGTAATCTCAGCACTTTGGGAGGCCAAGGTAGGCGGATCACCTGAGGTCAGGAGTTCGAGATTAGCCTGGCCAACATGGTGAAACCTCATCTCTACTAAAATACAAAAATTTGCCAGGCATGAAGGCGGGCGCCGGTAATCAAAGCTACTTGGGAGACTGAGACGGGAGAACTGCTTGAACCCGGAGACGGTGTTTGCAGTGAGCCAAGATCATACCACTGTACTCTAGCCTGAGCGGCTGAGACTCTGTCTCAAAAAAAAAAAAAAAAAGAAGAAGCCCCTGGATGTACCTCGTCCTGTCAGATCCTGTGGCACTGAGGCCTGCGTCCCCTGGGCTCCTCTCTGCTGAGCTCTGGGGTTTCATGCCTGCCCCGCCAGCGCTGAGGCCACTGCCCTGGGTCCGAGGCATCTTTTCTCTCCCTCCTCCTCCAGACCAAAAAGGCTGAGACTCCGTGAGAGCTGTGAGGGAGGCCCCGTCCAGATGCCAGCTTGCCAAGGAGGCTGATTAAAAGCAGCCTTGCCGGGGGCGGATGGCTTGGTGCCCTTGACCTGGAGTCGGGATTGATAAGCAATTGTATTTCTGTTGGTGGAAAAAAAATCTTCATTGACTTTCCCAGGCACTGCCAGGCCTCATTTGCTTCTCAGGAACCCTTGCAGCCCTGTCAGAGGCAGCTCTAGGATGGGGGAGACACTGCCTGCCCTTGGGGACGTAGGCCACACGGCCAGGGCTGAGGGACACACCCAGGAGCAGGCTAGCTCGCCTGGACATCAGTCCTCATGGGAACATTCCAGAGCATAGGCTACCTACTATAGCAGGCCATGGGCAACTGTATTAGTCTGTTTTTGTGCTGCTGATAAAGACACACCTGAGACTGGGCAATTTACAACAGAAAGAGGTTTTATTGGACCTATAGTTTCACGTAGCTGGGGAAGCCTCACAATCATGGCAGAAGGCAAGGAGGAGCAAGTCCCGTCTTACATGGAAGGCAGCAGGCAGACAGAATGGGGAAGATGTCAAAGCAGAACCCCCTGCTAAAAGCCATCAAATCTGGTGAGACTCACTACCATGAGAACAGTATGGGAGAAACCACCCCCATGTTTCAGTGATCTCCCACCAGGTCCCTCCTACAACACATGGGAATTATGGGAGTGCAATTCAAGATGAGATTTGGGTGGGGACGCAGAGTCAAACCATATCAGCATCCAACAGGTAATTGTTGAAGGAACAGTTTCTGAGCACTTAACCACGTGCTGTGCCGGGTGTGATGCTGAGCGCTTGGTTCATCTAATCCTATGACTATCAGATGGGCACCGACTTTACAGGATGCTTTACAGGATTACTTTAAGCTGAGCTTCAGGGGATCTGAGTTTCCTCTTCTGGGAGATAAGGATCATGGAAAGGATAAGTAAAGTAGCAGCAGCTAAGGACACAGAGAAATATTGAACTTGAGTTGTATTCTCTCATTGACAGGGAAGCTGAAACAGGGACAGAGTTGATGATTTCTTTCTCAGATACAGTAAGGGGGTGGGGGATAGAAGAATAGGAGATAAGACCTCCGGCCCCATCTGATCCCATAGCATATGAGGCCTTATCATCATAACTTCTATCATGGCTACAGGTATTTTCTTGCCTTTAAATTTTTTTTTTTTTTTTTTGCACGGGCATGGTGGCTCACACCTGTAATCTCAACACTTTGGGAGGCCGAAGCGGGTGGATCACCTGAGGTCAGGAGTTTGAGACTAGCCTGACCAACATGGAGAAACCCCGTCTCTACTAAAACACACACACACACACACACACACACACACACACACACACACACTTTTTTTTTTTTTGAGATGGAGTCTCCCTCTGTCACCTGGACTGGAGTGCAGTGGCATGATCTCGCCTCACTGCAACCTCTGCCTCCTGGGTTCCAGTGATTCTCCTGCCTCAGCCTCCTGAATAGCTGGGATTACAGGCACCCACCACCACACCCAGCTAATTTTTGTATTTTTAGTAGAGATGTGGTTTCACCATGTTGGCCAGGCTGGTCTGGAACTCCTGACCTCAAGTGATCCACCTGCCTCGGCCTCCCAAGGTGTGGGGATTATAGGTGTGGACCACTGCATCTGGCCTGAATCAGACTATTCTAGATTCTTTATGTAACTGAAATCTTACCATACTTGTTTTTTAGTATCTGGCTTGTTTCACTTAGCGTATGTCTTCACGGTTTGTCTGTGTTGTATCGTGAGTCAGTTTCCTTCCTTTTGTGGCTGTGTAGTATTCCGTTGTGTGGCTCTGCCACATTTTGTTTATTCATCGTCTGTTGATGGACACTTGGTTATTTCCACCTTTTGGCTATTATGAATGATGTTGCTGTGAACACTGGTGTACAAGTATCTGTTTGAATCTCTGCTTTCAATTCTTTTGGGTCTACACCTAGGAGGGGAATTGCTGGTTATATGGTAACTCCATGTTTCAGTTTTTGGGGGAACCACCAGGCTGCCTTACTGTAGTTTGAATTTGCAGTTCTCTCACTATGCGGTTGAGCATCTTGCCACATGATTGGCCTCTTTGGTGTTCTTTTACCACACTCTCTGTGCATGAATCAGGCCTGTGTCAGCGCTGGAACGTTGTGTTTTTCCCTTGTGCCTTTCCCGTTGGACTTTCCCTGCTACCTGCTTGGCATAGTAGCTATTCCATCAATTCTTCTCTGTCCGAGAGGGCTGAGGGACGTTTTCTGCCTCTCAGCCAGATCCTCCAGGGAGCTCTGTCTTTCCGCTGTCTTATACCTTCCTCTCTGTTCCCCACCCACCACCACGCAGTGTCATCAGAGATACCATTTTATTAATTCATAAACTCTCTACTGAGTCCCTACTGTTTTCCTGGGACCTGCAGAGAGACCCTTTGTGATATGGGTGATTGGCATGGAGTGGCCATCGTCCACAGGTGTCTGTCTACGGATGTACTCCTTGAATTCCAGCGATACCTGTGACATTTGTCCAGCAGAATTTGTCAAACATGTGAACCAAAGGTTAATGTTCTGTCCCAGAGACAGTAAGATTTGACAGCCTAAGGGGGATGTGTTAATCTTTTTTTTATTTTTTGTGGGGGATGAGTCTTGTTCTGTTGCCCAGGCTGGAGTGCAGTGGCGCGATCTCGGCTCACTCATTGCAACCTCCGCTTCCCGGGTTCAAGTGATTTCCTGTCTCAGCCTCCTGAGTAGCTGGGATTACAGGTGCCTGCCACCATGCCCGGATAATTTTTGTGTTTTCCGTAGAGATAGGGTTTCACCGTGTTGGCCAGGCTGGTCTCGAACTTGTGACCTCAGGTGATCCACCCTCCTCGGCCTCCCAAGGTTCTGAGATTACAGGAGCGAGCCCCTGCACCCGGCCTTTTTGTTTTTTCTTTTCTTTTTTTGAGACGGAGTCTCATGTTGTCGCCCAGCTTGGAGTGCAATGGTGTGATCTCAGCTCACTTCACCCTCCACCTCCTGGGTTCAAGCGATTCTCCTCCCTCAGCCTTCTGAGTAGCTGGGATTACAGGTGTGTGCCACCACGCCCGGCTAATTTTTGTATTTTTAGTAGAGATGGAGTTTTACCATGTTGATCAGGCTGGTCTCAAACTCCTGACCTACCTACCTCGGACTCCCGAAGTGCTGAGATTACAGGCGTGAGCCATTGCACCTGGCCTTTTTTTTTTTTTTTAATTGAGATAAAAATTCATATAATATTTTTAAGTTGACCACTTTAAAGCATATAGTTTAGTAGCATTTAGTACCTTCACGATATTGTGCAACCATTACCTCTCATTCCAAAACATTTTAATCACCCTAAAAGGAAATGCCATACCCCTTAGCAGTCATTTCCCACACCTGCTAACGTCACCATCCCCATAGTCCTAGGCAACCACTAGTCCACTTTCTGACTTGGGTCGCATGTTCTAAAAATTTCATATAAATAGAATCATATATATATGACCTTTCGCGACTGGCTTCCTTCACTTAGCATAATATTCTAGAGTTTCATCCATATTGTGGCATATACTTGATTCCCCCGCAACCTTTTTTTTTTTTTTTTTTTTTTTTGAGACAGTTTTGCTCTGTTGCGCAGGCTGCAATGCAGTGCATGATCTTGGCTCATGCACCCTCCGCCTCCCGGTTCCAGCAGTTCTCCTGCCTCAGCCTCCTGAGTAGCTGGGATTATAGGCGTGTGCCACCATGTCTGGCTAATTTTTGTATTTTTAGTAGAGGCAAGGTTTCACCATGTTGGCAAGACTGATCTGGAATTCCCGTCCTGAAGTGATCTGCCTGACTTGGCCTCCCAAAGTGCTGGGATTACAGGTGTGAGCCACCGTGCCCAGCCCTGACCTTCATTTTTAGTGCCCAGCATTTAAAAATATTTGAAATAATTGCTAATGCGAAAAGGTCAGGCAACCTTATTAACCTCCTTAGGCCGTCTCTTGGGAAAAAACAAAGCGCAATAGTAGGTTCAGATTCCTGCTGAGCGACAGTTGGCTTGAGCTGGAAGCAGCTGTCAATTCTGTAGGGGACATATGTGCTCTATTTCGGGGTTTTCTTATGCTTGTACCTATAAGAATTGAGTTAGGAATTGCTGTCATGGTGTATGAGAAGGGGCTTTTAAAATGAGAAGATGCAAGCTGGGTGTGGTGGCACGTGCCTGTAGTCCCAGCTACTTGGGAGGCTGAGATGGGAGGGTTGCTTGAGCCTAGGATTTCAAGGGTACAGCTACGATTGCGCCACTGTATTCCTACCTGGGCAGCAGAGAAAGAGAGAGACCTTGTCTCAAAAAAAAAAGCTGGGGGGTGGGGGGGCAGAAAAGATGCAGACTGTGCTTTTCTGTATAGACTGAGATCAGATTACAGTGTGTGTGTGTGTATATATATATATATATATATATGTGTATATATATATATATATATATATATATATATATATGGGTTTTTTTTTTTCGAAAAGGAATCTTGCTCTGTTGCCAGGCGGGAGCGCAGTGGTGTGATCTTGGCTCACTGCAACTTCTGCCTCCTGGGTTCAAGCGATTCCCCTGCCTCAGCCTCCTGAGTAGCTGGGATTACAGGTGCGCGTCACCATGTCCAGTGAATTTTTTGTATTTTAGTAGAGACGGGGTTTCACCCTGTTGGCCAGGAGGGTCTCAATCTCTTGACCTTGTGATCCACCCACCTTGGCCTCCCAAAGTGCTGGGATTACAGGTGTGAGTCACCGCACCCAGCGCACACCATATTTTGCAAGATTTTTTTAGGATGTCAACTAGAGGCAGGAATTAGCAGCCTGGGCCAGGAAGAGAGGTGCCCCTTCCCTGTCCCTGCCCACAGGAGCTGGGCTGGCTGACCCTTCCCTCTCCACAGGTGGCTCCGCTGCCGGATGGGAGCGCCCCAGTGTGCTGGATGAAGCTGGCACATGCACCATGTCATCATGTGTCTCTAGCCAGCCCAGCAGCAACCGGGCCACCCCCCAGGATGATCTGGGGGGCAGGGGCAGCAGCAGCAGCGAAAGCCAGCAGCCCTGTGCGGCCCTGCGGGGCCTCTCATCCTTGAGCATCCACCTGGGCATGGAGTCCTTCATCGTGGTCACCGAGTGTGAGCCGGGCTGTGCTGTGGACCTCGGCCTGGCCCGGGACCGGCCTCTGGAGGCCGATGGCCAAGAGGCCCCCCTCGACACCTCCGGGTCCCAGGCCCGGTCCCACGTCTCTGGTCGCAAGCTGTCCCTGCAAGAGCGATCCCAGGCTGGGCTGGCAGCCGGCGGCAGCCTGGACATGAACGGACGCTGCATCTGCCCGTCCTTGCCCTACTCGCCGGTCAGCTCCCCGCAGTCCTCGCCTCGGCTGCCCCGGCGGCCCACAGTGGAGTCTCACCATGTCTCCATCACGGGTATGCAGGTGCGTGAGTCGGTGGTAAGCCAGGTCCTGGGGGTCCCCGGTGCCCTTCCCTGCCCCCAGGAGGGTCTCTGTGGAAGGATGAGGTCCCCCAAAAGGATTTGAGTGCAACCCTTCACCTGGGAGTTGACTCCAGAGAACCTGGGGGGTGGCTAGCGCCAAAAGGGGGCCCTAGGGGGGTTGTGAATCAGCATGGGGAAGGGAACGCAGTCAGCAAAGCATGGGTTATGGAGCTGGTTACCAGTGTGGAGTGTGGGCCGCTGGGGCTTGTTCCTTCGGGGGGACCCTGGGGAACGGCACAGCACAGCAGCCTCAGAGTCATCCCACCAGGGGCAAAGGAGCTGGGGTGTGTACATTCATGGGTGAGAGCTGTTGGGGCAGGTGTGTGTGACCCGCTGCGGGTGTGGACAGAGCAGCGGCAGGGCCAGAGAGAGCCTCCAGCAAAGAGACTGAGGTGTGGGTGAGCGCAAGTTATGAGGGAGTGAAGTGGTCACTGAGAGCCTGGTGACCCCCCGCCTGGCTGAGCGTGTGTTGGCACCAGGCACCAGGTTCAGCACTTCGTGACCATTTCTCACAGGACCCCCTACCATGAACTCTGGGGGGCAGATTAGAACTCAGATCCCCACCGGGGTTCACAGGGCCCTGTGTGGTCTGGCCCTTCCCCACCCCTCCTGCCATTCTGTTGCCTGCTCCCTAAGCTCCCTCTGTTCCTGCCTTCTTCGAATTCCTTGGAATCCAAGCTTTTGTCCGCCTAGGGTCTTTACTCTGGCTGCTGCTTCTGCTTGGAACCACCTCCCCCCCACCCCATGCCAGCTTTGTAAGGCCTGTTCCGTCTCATGTCCAAGTCTAATCTCCAGTATCACCTCCTCCAAAAGGCTTCCTGGGCCACCCTCCCTAAAGTACCCCCAGCCTCTCTCTACCCCATGGCCCTATTTACTTTCCTTCATGACGTTCGTCAGCATCTGATGATCTGTGTGTTGGTTTCATTGTTTGTTACCTGTCTTCAGAATGTAATCTCCATAGGAACATTTTGTTTACCCCCAACCCCACTCCCATCCTCAGTGCCTAGCACAGTGCCTGTCATGTAGCAGGAGTGAAAAAATAATTGTTGAAGGAATTAATTAATTTAATTGGAAGAAGACTCAACATCAGGATGCCTTTCTAAAGGGGCTAATTTTTTTTTTTTAGATGCAGTCTCGCTCTGTCACCCAGGCTGGAGTGCAATGGCTTGATCTTGGCTCACTGCAACCTCCGTCTTCCAGATTCAAGTGATTCTCCTGCCTCAGCCTCCCTAGTAGCTGGGACTACAGGCGTGTGCCATCACACCCAGCTAATTTTTTTTTTTTTTTTTTTTTACTAGAGATGGGGTTTCACCATATTGGCCAGGCTGGTCTTGAACTCCTGACCTTAAGTGATCCACCCGCCTTGGCCTCCCCAAGTGCTGGGATTACAGGTATGAGCCACCGTGCCCAGCCAAAGGGACTGATTTTAAAGGGGCTAAGGGGGCTACGTTTTGAAGGCTAGGAAAAACTTTCATCATTGGAGATGGGGCCCTGGAGAGTTCAGAGCAGGGAGAATTCACAGCGTGAGCCAAAGACAGAGCTAGGACCCATGAGCAATGGCTCCTTTTTAGCTTAGCTTCTTTCACGGCATGATGATTTTGAGATTTATCCATGTTGTGGCATATATTCGTAGTTCCTTTTTTATTGCTGAATAAATTCCATTGTATGGATGTACCACAGTTTGTATATCCGTTCACCTGTTGAAGGACATTTGAATTGCTTCCAATTTTTTATTATTACAACTAAAGTTGTTATTAATATTTATATGCAAGTCTTTGTAAATAGATTTTCACTTCTTTTGGATAGAATGGCCTGTGGTATGGTAGGTGTTTGTTAAGAAATTGCCAAGGCCTGGTGCAGTGGCTCGTGCCTGTAATCCCAGATACTTGGGTGACTGAGGCAGAAGGATTGCTTAAGACCAGGAGTTTGAGACCAGCCTGGGTAACATAGCAAGACCCATCTCTCCAAAAAACAAAACAGGCTAGGGGCGATGGCTCACACCTGTAATCCCAGCACTTTGGGAGGCTGAAGTGGGCAGATCACTTGAGGCCAGGAGTTGGAGACCAGCCTGGCCAACATGGTGAAACCCCGTCTCTGCTAAAAATACAAAAATTAGCTGGGTGTGGTGGCACATTCCTGTAGTCCCAGCTGCTTGAGAGGCTGAGGTGGCAGGATCTTTTGAACCCAATAGTTCGAGGTTACAGTGAGCTGTGATCTTGCCATTCTACTTTAGCCTGGGAACAGAATGATACCCTGCCTCAATGCCTTAAAAAAAAAAAAAAAAAAAAAAAGAAGAAGAAGAAAAGAAACTGACAAACTGTTTTCCAAAAAGAGTACCCCCTTTTACATTCCTACCAGCGGCATATAAAAATTTCATTTGCTCTGCATTCTTCCACTACTTGGTCTGATCAATCTCCTTTTTAATTTTTTTTTTTTTTTAGACAGGATCTCATTCTGTCACCCAGGCTGGAATGCAGTGTGGTGCAATCATTGCTCATTGTAGCCTCAATTTCCCATGCTCAATGAATCCTCCCACCTCAGCCTCCTCAGTAGCTGGGACTCAATGTACACGCCACCATGCCCGGCTAATTTTTGTATTTTTTTTTGTAGAGACAGAGTTTCACCATATTGCACAGGCTGGTCTTGAACTCCTGGGCTCAAGCAGTCCACCTGCCTTGGCCTCCCAAAGTGCTGGGATTACAGGTGTGAGCCACCTCACCCAGCCTGATTAGTCCTCTTGAGTTTTGCCAGCCTAGTGGATACAGTTTTAATTTACGTTTACCTGATGACTAGTGATGGCGAGTGTCTTTTCCTGTGCTTATGTCCACTTGTATATTTTCTTTGGAGGAATTTCCGTTCAAATCTTCTGCTCATTTTTAAATTGGGTTGTTGGTCATCTTATTGAGTTGTAAGTGTCCTTTGTCTAATATCTGTGCTGCGAATCTGAAGTTTGAGGCCTGCCTTTTTGTTTACGTCCTTGCTTTCCTTTCTTTTCTTTCTCCTTTTCTTTTTTTTTTTTGAGACGGAGGTTCGCTCTTGTTACCCAGGCTGGAGTGCAATGGCGCGATCTCGGCTCACCGCAACCTCCGCCTCCTGGGTTCAGGCAATTCTCCTGCCTCAGCCTCCTGAGTAGCTGGGATTACAGGCACGTGCCACCATGCCCAGCTAATTTTTTGTATTTTTAGTAGAGACGGGGTTTCACCATGTTGACCAGGATGGTCTCGATCTCTCGACCTCGTGATCCACCCGCCTCGGCCTCCCAAAGTGCTGGGATTACAGGCGTGAGCCACCGCGCCCGGCTTCTTTCTCCTTTTCTTTCTCCCTTCCCTTCCCCTTCTCTTTCCCTTCCTTCCCTTCCCTTTCTCTTTCTTTTTCTCTTTCTCTTTCCCCTGCCCTCCACTCCCCTCCCCTACCTTCCCCTCCCCTGCCCTCCCCACCCGCCCTCTCTTCTTCCCTTTCTTTCTCTTCCCTTTTTTTCCCTCTCTCTCTCTCTCTTTTTTTTTTTTTTTTTTGATAGTCTCACTTTGTTGCCAAGGCTGGAATGCAGTGGTGTGATGATAGCTCACTGTTACCTCAAACTTCTGGGCTCAGGCAGTCCTCCTGCCTTGACCTCCTAAAGTGTTGAGTTTATAGGCATGAGCCACTGTACTTGGCTGTTTTGATTTTTTTCGTAGTGTGTCAAAGAGCCAAAGTTTTGGCCGGGAGCGGTGGCTCATACCTATAATCCCAGCACTTTGGGAGGCTGAGGTGGTCAAATCACCTGAGGTCAGGAGTTCAAGACTAGCCTGGCCAACACGGTGAAACCCCATCTCTACTAAAAAAAATACAAAAATTAGCTGGGCATGGTGGCACATGCCAGTAATCACAACTACTTGGGAGGCTGAGGCAGGAGAATTGCTTGAACCCAGGAGGCGGAGGTTGCAGTGAGCCGAGATCGCGCCATTGCACTCCAGCCTGGGTAACAAGAGCGAAACTCCGTCTCAAAAAAAAAAAAAAAAAAAAAAAAAAACAAAAAACAAAGTACAAGAAGTAAAATCTGTGCTGTTAGAAGTCAGGATAGTGGTCACCCTGGGGAGGGGCAGCGGGTGGGGGTGGGAGTGGTTTCTGGGGAGCTGGGGATATTCTCTTTCTTGATTTGGGTTCTGGTTACCTGTGTATGTTTAATTTGGAGGAATGTATCTAGTTGCAAACTTCTTTTTTTTTTTTTTTTTTTTGAGACACAGTTTTACTCTGTTGCCCAGGCTGGAGTGCAATGGTGCAATCTTGGCTCACTGCAACCTCTGCCTCTGGGTTCAAGCGATTTTTGTGCCTCAGCCTCCTGAGTAGCTGGGATAACAGGTGGCCTACCACCACGCCTGGCTTTTTTTTTTTTTTTTTTTTTTTTAATTAAGACGGAGTCTTGCTCTTGTTGCCTGGGCTGGTACAATGACGCGATTTTGGCTCATTGCAACCTCTGTCTCCTGGGTTCAAGCAGTTCTCTTGCCTCAGCCTCCTGAGTAGCTGGGATTACAGGTGTATACCACCACACCCAGCTAATTTTTGTATTTTTAGTAGAGATGGGGTTTCACCATGTTATCCAGGCTGGTTTTGAATTCCTGACCTCAGGTGATCCACTCACCTCAGCCTCCCAAAGTGCTGTGATTACAAGAATGAACCACCATGCCCGGCCTAATTTGTCTATTATTTAGTAGAGATGGGATTTCACCATGTTGGCCAGGCTGGTCTGGAACTCATGAACTCAAGTGATCCTCCCACCTTGGCCTCCCAAAGTGCTGGGATTATAGACGTGAGTCACTGTGCCTGGCCTCTAGTTGCAAACTTAAAATTCATTTTCCATGTGTCTCTGCTTACTCTCTAGGACTGTGTGCAGCTGAATCAGTATACCCTGAAGGATGAAATTGGAAAGGTAAATATCCCCGGAGCCAGGGTGGTTTTCTGCATTCATTAGGGGCATTGAGGTACTATGGAGGGGACGGGGTAAAGCTGCCAGCAGGAGAGGCGTCTTTGGAGGCAAGGCTGGTGGAGGGGGTTTTGTCAAATTAAATATGTTTCTGCAGAAGCTCAGAAAGCTTCCAGAGAAATTTCATATTACCTTGGTGATAGTTACATTCCCATCACATTTGGGGTTTTGTTTCACCCCGAAGTACTCTGACATCTAGTTTTGCTTTTGTTTTAGCCAAGGGGGGGTATGGTTACCATGGTCAAAAATCCGAATGCCAATAGAAAACAAATAAGTAACAGAAAGGAGAGAGGCATGCCAGGTGTTAGGCAATAGGGAGTGGTAGTAAGGTAGTAAGGTAGTAGGGACTTGGCAAACCATTAACATATGGAAATGAGGGCTACATATAGCTAGAGCTTCCAGTTTTTTTCAAAAGAAACTAGGTATCTGTATTTTTTTTTTGAGACCGTTTCACTCTGTCACTGAGGCTGGAGTGCAGTCTTGCATTCTCAGCTTCCTGCAACCTCTGCCTCCTGGGCTCAAGCGGTTTTCCTGCCTCAGCCTCCCAAGTAGTTGGGACTACAGGTGCGCACCACCACACCTGGCTAATTTTTGTATTTTTTGTAGAGACGGGGTTTTACTATGTTGCCCAGGCTGTTCTTAAACCTGACATCAAGTGATCTGCCCTCCTTGGCCTCTCAAAGTGCTGGGATTACAGGTGTAAGCCACTGTGCCTGGAAGGAATATGGATTTTTTTTTTTTTTTTTTGAGACGGAGTTTCGCTCTTGTTACCCAGGCTGGAGTGCAATGGCACGATCTTGGCTCACCGCAACCTCCGCCTCCTGGGTTCAAGCAATTCTCCTGCCTCAGCCTCCCGAGTAGCTGGGACTATAGGCATACGCCACCATGCCCAGCTAATTTTTGTATTTTTAGTAGAGATGGGGTTTCACCATGTTGACCAGGATGGTCTCGATCTCTTGACCTCGTGATCCACCCACCTCGGCCTCCCAAAGTGTTGAGATTACAGGCGTGAGCCACTGCGCCTGGCCGGAATATGGATTTTTATATCAGATCTTTCTTTTTTTTTTCTTATAAGAATATCACTGTATTTATTTTCTAACAGGTAATTTTTCTACGGCTTCAACATTTTCTTTCCAATATTAAAAGAAAAAATCCCAAAGTTTAGAACTGGATCACTTGGCCCTTTCTCTTCTTATCTCCTCCCAGTTCAAAATGCTTACATTTCTTAATGGCCAGCATCCTCTTGGATCTGCAGTTAGGCTCAACACATTCCAGCCGGAGCACAATCTTCTTTGTGGTCTTAGCCTTCTTCCGGAAAATTGGCTTTGTCTGCCCACCATAGCTACTCTGCTTCCGATCATAGTGCCTCTTTCCCTGGGCATACAAGGAATCCTTGCCCTTCTTATACTGTGTCACTTTGTGAGGCTGATGCTTGCCACACTTCTTACAGAAGGTTCTTCGGGTTTTAGGTACGTTGACCATCTTTGCAGAAGGGCTGGTCTGTCTATATGATGAAAACCAGAAACGGTGTCCGAGACACTCGCCTCGCGCAGCTCTCGCCTCGCCTATCAGATCTTTCTTTCTTTCTTTCTTTCTTTTTTTGAGACGTAGTTTCGCTCTTGTTACCCAGGCTGGAGTGCAATGGCGCGATCTCGGCTCACCGCGACCTCCGCCTCCTGGGTTCAGGCAATTCTCCTGCCTCAGCCTCCTGAGTAGCTGGGATTACAGGCACGCACCACTATGCCCAGCTAATGTTTTTGTATTTTTAGTAGAGACGGGGTTTCACCATGTTGACCAGGATGGTCTCGATCTCTTGACCTCGTGATCCACCCGCCTCGGCCTCCCAAAGTGCTGGGATTACAAGCTTGAGCCACCGCGCCCGGCCCTCTTTCTTTCTTTTTTTTGAGACTGAGCCTTGCTATGTCAGTCAGGCTGGAGTGCCGTGCTGCAATCTTGGCACACTGCAGCCTCTGCCTTCCGTGTTCAAGGACTTCTCATGCCTCAGCCTCCCGAGTAGCTGGGATTAGAGGTACCCACTGCCATGCCCGGCTAATTTTTGTATTTTCAGTAGAGACAGGGTTTTGCCATGTTGGCCAGGCTGGTCTCAAACTCCTAACCATAAGTGATTTGCCTATTTGCCTGCCTTGGCCTCCCAAAGTGTTGGGATTACAGGTGTGAGCCACTGCACCTGGCCCAGCTCTTTCTGTTTTTTTTTTTTTTGAGAGGGAGTTTCACTCTTGTTACCCAGGCTGGAGTGCAATGGCGCGATCTCGGCTCACCGCAACCTCCGCCTCCTGGGTTCAGGCAATTCTCCTGCCTCAGCCTCCTGAGTAGCTGGGATTACAGGCACGTGCCACCATGCCCAGCTAATTTTTTTTGTATTTTTAGTAGAGATGGGGTTTCACCATGTTGACCAGGATGGTCTTGATCTCTTGACCTTGTGATCCACCCGCCTTGGCCTCCCAAAGTGCTGGGATTACAGGCGTGAGCCACCGCGCCCGGCTCTTTCTGTTTTTAAATGTTGGCAATTAGTCTGAACTTTGTGAAAACCTGGGCTCCAACAAAGTACAGTTGTGGGACAGATTTGGCCAATGGGCTGCCGGTTTGCACCCTCTGTATTAGGGTTCTCATTTTGCAGATCTTAACTTCTGGATAGTATGTCATGGGCATCTCCCTTTATCCAGGGCTCCTATGGCGTCGTCAAGTTGGCCTACAATGAAAATGACAATACCTACTATGTGAGTATCCGCATTCTCCTCCCTGCCCCCATCCTTATCCACAGGAGAGCCTCCTTTCCAGCACTCAGCTTGCTGGAAAGTTTTCATAGCTGTTGTCTCGTTTTATTCTTAGGTCATGTTTATTTCATGCCTTAGGAAGGAAGTGGTATGCCCGTTTTACAGATGGGAAAATGGGGAGGTGAGGTGATTAGCCCAGGAGTTACTCATTCAACAGAAGGCATTTATGCCCTTCCTCTGAGCTCTCATCTCTGTATCCTCCGTAGTACTGAGAACAAGGCAGCAGTGACAAAGATGCCTGTGTGGGTGGCTTTGGAGTCAGTCCAGCATAGGTTTGAACCTGCCTCTACTGTGTGCCAACCATGTGTCCCTGACAAGTGCTATATCCCCATGTGTAAAACAACCAGTCCTGCCCCTCCTTTGCCCATTGCTCCAGCTCCTTTGTGTTCTGATTCGATAGCAGCAAGTCCCGAGGCTCATGGTTTCCCACCTGGGAGAGCTGACTGTGGGCCCCAGGAACACCTCAGGGCTGGAGGCACCCTAGGAGTCTAGCCTCCCTACACCTCATGGCTGCTTGACCCCCTCTGGTAATGAGGGGCTTACTCTGTTGTCCTGAGCCTGCCAAGGGGCCAGGAGCTTGGGCCAGCCTTAGAGTAGACGAACCCTCACCTCGCCTTCCTCCTCCTTTTCCTCCCTGCTTTAACCAGGACCTGGGGTCTTTTTTCCTGTAGGCAATGAAGGTGCTGTCCAAAAAGAAGCTGATCCGGCAGGCTGGCTTTCCACGTGAGTTTGGCTGGGCTTTATTCTTAGGTGCAGGTGCTGGGGCAAGACAGAGCAGAGCCCCCTGGATGGGAACTGTCGCAGAGGGTGCCCTGTGGGGGCACCCCATCCCACTCAGGGCTCTCTACCGAAGGCAGAGCTTGACTTCTTGCTGAGGTTATTTATTCTTTTTTTTTTTTTTTTTTTTGAAACGGTGTCTCTCACTCTGTCTCCCAGGCTGGAGTGCAATGGCACAATCTTGGCTCACTGCAACCTCTGTCTCCAGGGTTCAAACGATTCTCCTGCCTCAGCCTCTTGAGTAGCTGGGACTACAGGCATGTACCACCATGCCCAGCTAATTTTGTATTTTTTGTAGAGACAGGGTTTCACCATGTTGGCCTGGATAGTCTTGATCTCTTGACCTTGTGATCTGCCTGCCTCGGCCTCCCAAAGTGCTGGGATTGTAGGGGTGAGCCACCATCAGCCTCTTCATTCATTTTTTCTTAAAAATATTTATGGCTGGACACAGTGGCTCATGTCTGTAATCCTAGTACTTTGGGAGGCTGTGGTAGGTGGATCACTGGAGGCCAGAAGTTCAAGACCAGCCTGACCAACAAGGTGAAACCTCATCTTTACTACAAATACAAAAATTAGCCAAGGGTAGTGGCGCATACCTGTAATCCCAGCTGTTTGGGAGGCTGAGGCACAAGAATTGCTTGAACCTGGGAGGTGGAGTTTGCAGTGAGCCTAGATCATGCCACTGGACTTTAGCCTGGGTGACAGAGCAAGACTCTGTCTCAAAAAATAATAAAATAAAAATATTTATTAAAGTTATATAGGTATGAAGTAAAAAAAATCCAGTAGAGGAAAACACTCTGGCGATTCCTCAAAAAGTTAAACATGGTGTTACCATAATTCAGTAATTTCACTCCTACTTACGTACCCAGGAGAACAGAACATACGTGTTCACACAGGAGCTTGTATGTGAATGTTCATAGCAGGTTTAGTCACAATAACTAAAACATGGAAACAACTGACATGTCCTCAGCGAATGAATAGAGTAGACATGCAGCCAATGGAGTATTATTCAGCCATAAAAAGTAATGAAGTACCAATTCATGCTCCAACACAAAGGAGTCTTAAAGACATTATATTAAGTGAAAGAAGCCTGGCCAGGTGCAGTTGCTCACACCTGTAATCCCAGCACTTTGGGAGGCCAGGGCAGGCGGATCACCAGAGGTCAGGAGTTTGAGACCAGCCTGGCCAACGTGGTGAAACCATGTCTCAACTAAAAATACACAAATTAGCCAGGTGTGGTAGCGGGTGCCTGTAATTCCAGCTACTTGGGAGACTGAGGCAGGAGAATTGCGTGAACCTGGGAGGCAGAGGTTGCAATGAGCCGAGATCATGCCATTGTACTCCACTGTGGGCAACAAGAGCAAAACTCCATCTCAAAAAAAAAAAAAAAAAAAAAAAAGAGGCCTAACACAAAAGGTCACATATTATATGATTCTATTTATGTGAAATACCCAGAATAGGCCAATCCATAGGAACAAAAGTAGATTTGTGATTGCTAGGGGCCCTGGGGGACAGGGGACATGATGGGTAAATGCCAATAGATACTAGATATAGATATGTATATATTTGGGGAGGCATTGAAAGTATTCAGTAGTCGGCCAGGCACAGTGGCTCACGCCTGTAATCCCAGCACTTCGGGAGGCTGAGGCGGGTGGATCACTTGAGGTCAGGAGTTTAAGACCAACCTGGCCAACACAGTGAAACATCGTCTCTACTAAAAATACAAAGATTAGCTGGGTGTGGTGGCACTCACCTGTAGTCCCAGCTACTTGGGAGGCTGAAGCAGGAGAATCACCGGAACCCTGGAGATGGAGGTTGTAACGAGCCGAGATCGTGCCACTGCACTCCAGCCTGGGCAACAGAGTGAGATTACCTTTCAAAAAAAAAAAAAAAGATAAAAAAAGCCGGGCACACGCCTGTAATCCCAGCACTTTGGGAGGCTGAGGTGGGCGGATCATGGGGTCAGGAGTTTGAGACCAATGTGGCCAATATTGTGATACCCCATCTCTACTAAAAATGTAAAAATTTGCTGGGGGTGGCAATCCCAGCTACTTGGGTGGCGGAGGCAGAAGAATCGCTTGAACCCGGGAGGTGGAGATTGCAGTGAGCCAAGATCGTGCCACTGCATTCCAGCCTGGGTGACAGAGCGAGACTCCATCTCAAAAAAAAAAAAAAAAGGGTAAATTTAAAAAATTTAAATACCATGAGGTATTTGAATAATAGCTACCAAAAAAAAAAAAAAAAAAAAAAAAAAGCCAAAGGACAGGAGGGCATACAATGGAGGAGAGTTTCTTGCTCTCTTCCCTTCTCCTAGAGGCAGACTTGGCTTTTAGTGCTGTTAGTTGCTGGTAAGTCCTGTGTGTGGTCAGATGACAGGCCTGCAGGTGAGTATGTCAGAGGCTGCTTCAGTGGAAGCTCCCTGCCTGCGCTGCTGGGCAAAATGTCAGCTTGGGCCAAAAAGAAATCAGAGTGTGGGACCCTCATTTATCCTTCGTATCCAATTACTGTACCAGGCAGTAATCCTTGTGTCACTATTATTCATTTTTGACATCTGCTTCTGACTTCTTCCAGTGACTGTGGAGGATTTTGCCTGCTTAAACACTCCTTCTTACCTCCTGTCTTAACAAAATAACAAACGGTGTGCTATAGCAACGTCCCCGAGACTGGGTGGCCTAACCCACAGACATTTATTTCTCACACTTCTGGAGGCTGCTTCATAATTAGCACCGTCTCAGGTGCGGTGCGCTGGCTCACGCCAGCCTTTGGGAGTCTGAGGTGTGTGAATCACTTGAACCCAGGAATTGGAGACCAGCATGGGCAATGTAGTGAGACCCCCTGTCTCTACCAAAAATTTAAAAATTAGCTGGGCGTGGTAGTGTGTGCCTGTAGTCCTAGCTACTTGGTAGGCTGAGGTGGGAGCATCACTTGAGCCTGGGAGTTCAAGGCTGGAGTGATTCTTGATTGCACCACTGAACTCCAGCCTGGGAGACAGACCCTGTCTCAAGACAAACGAACAAACAAACATGCATAGTGCCTTCTTACCGAATCCTTACATGGCAGAGGGGCGAGGCAGCTCTCTGGGGTCTCTTATAACATTCATGAGGGCTCTACCCTCCCGACCTCCTTTCCTCCGGAAGTCCCATGTCCTAATACCATCACACCGGGGATCAGGTTTTCACACAAGAATTCTGGAGGATCACAAACATCCTGACCTTAGCACCTCCCTTTCTCCAGCAGGCTGGCCAGCTCCTCTGTGGCCACACACCCGTCACTTCCCCTCACTGCATGGCGAGTGTCTCCCTGCTCCCCACGCTCTAAGAGGAGGCTGTTCTCACCCTCCCTTTTCCTTTGAACTCAGCTTCTCTTCTTTCATATCCCTCTTCTGACACCTGCACTTTTGCCTTGCCTTTTCCAAGGCCAATCACATCCCAGTTCTGTTCTGTTAATCACACTTAGAGCCTCCCTTACCCAGGATGTGTGCCATCATGAGGGTTTCCACTGTGGGCCTGTACATCCTTGTGACTGTTTGCCTATTATTATTATTATTATTATTTTGGAGACAGAAGTTTTGCTTTCTCGTCCAGGCTAAAGTGCAGTGGCACGATCTCAGCTCACTGCAACCTCTGCCTTCTTGTTTCAAGCGATTCTCCTGCCTCAGCCTCCCGAGTAGCTGGGGTTACAGGTGCCCACCACCATGCCCAGCTAATATTTGTATTTTTGGTAGAGACGGGGTTTCACCATGTTGGCCAAGCTGGTCTCGAACTCCTGACCTCATGATCCACCCGCCTCGGCCTCCCAAAGTGCTGGGATTATAGGCATGAACCACCTCTTCCGGCCCTGTTTGTTTATTATTTACTGGAGGGTCAGGTGGTGACCTGAGTGCCTCTCCTTTCTGGCGTAACCTTTTGTTTTCTCTCCTGATGCTTGCTTCTTTTCTTCTCTCTGGCTTCATTTTACATCTGTGTTATTTCTATTCTTTTTTTTTTTTTTTTTTTTTTTTTTTGAGGTAGAGTCTCGCTCTGTCACCCAGGTGGAGTGCAGTGGCATGGTCATGGCTCACTGCAAGCTTGACCTTCCTGGGCTCAGGTGATCCTCCCACCTCAGCTCTTGAGTAGCTGGGACCACAGGCACGTGCCACCATACCTGGCTAATTTTTTGTAATTTTTGTAGAGTCAGAGTTTCGCCGTGTTGCCCAGGCTGGTCTTGAACTCCTGGGCTCAAGCAATCTGCCCGCCTTAGCCTTCCAAAGTGCTGGGATTATAGGTATGAGCCACAGTGCCCAGCCAGCCATCTGTGCTGTGAGTTAAGGAGATGAGAGATCATGTTAATGTCTGTTTTATGGACTACGAAAACTGAGCCCAGAGAGGGGCAGCGACTGACTCACGCTGGGGTGTTGAGGTTGCTGAGCTAGGCTACAGTTGCCGCAGTACTCCTGCCTCTCATCATGGACTGGGGATGTGGCTGGAAGGAGGGAATTCACAGGACGGCTGAGGCCGCCGCCCTCACTCACTTGCAGCAGCAGAGGAGGCACAGGAGGAGAAGGCTCGTTAAAGCCCCTGGTGGCAGCAGCCCCTTCAGCCCTGCGGAGACCCTCCCGCTTTCATTATCCCGCCTGCAGCCGCCCTCTGCGAAGGAAGGTCTCTTTGCCCTGATCCTTGGTCCATTTCTGTCTCCTCCAGGTCGCCCCCCACCCCGAGGCACCCGGCCAGCCCCTGGAGGCTGCATCCAGCCCAGGGGCCCCATCGAGCAGGTGTACCAGGAAATCGCCATCCTCAAGAAGCTGGACCACCCCAATGTGGTGAAGCTGGTGGAGGTGAGGGTGGAGGCACCGAGGAGGGAGGGAGGCCCTGGCTTTGTTAATCCCCAAACACCCGCCTCTGGTTTCCAGGGAGAGCCCAGTCACACCAGCCCTCTCACTGCAGGGCTCAGTCATGGTTACTGCTCCCGGAGACTAGTTATTACTCACATTTCTTTTTTTTCCCCTCCTTTCTTTTGCCTACTTCGTTTTTCTGTCAGGTGTTTGTTACTCTGTCAGGTGTTTGTTACTCTCACTTTACGGACAAAGAAATTGAGGCTCAGAGGGATCCCTTCACCCATTTCTGTCTCTTTAAAGCCGGTTCTCTTTCTGCTTAGACATATGGGTAATCGTAGTGCCAAAGCAGCCGCACACACGATGTAAACAAATGGCATGGCTGTATTCCAGTAAAACTTTATTTTCAAAAACAAGGCCAGGCCCAGTGGCCCACACCTGTGATCCCAGCACTCTGGGAGGCCAAGGCGGACAGGTCATTTGAGATCAGGAGTTTGAGACAAGCCTGGCCAATGTGGTGAAACCCTGTCTCTACTAAAAATATGAAACAAATAAATAAAAAATCCATAGGCAGAGGGCTGAGTTTGGCTCATAGGCTGTAGGTTGCCAGCCCCTGCTCTACATCAGCAGTTCTCATGCTTTTAGGTCTCAGGATCCCTTTGTACTCCTAAAAAAAACCTCATCTCAACTAAAAATACAAAAAAATTAGCTGGGCATGGTGGCGGGTGCCTGTAGTCCCAGCTACTTGGGAAGGCTGAGGCAGGAGAATCGCTTGAACCCAGGAGATGGAGGTTGCAGTGAGCCGAGATCATGCCATGGCACTCCATTCTGGGCGACAAGAGTGAAACTCTGTCTCAAAGAAAAAAATTTTTTTTTTGAAGACCCCCATAGCACTTTTGCTTCTATGAGTTATGTTTATTAATAGCTACCACATTAGAATTTGAAACTCAGAAAATTAAATTTAAGCTGTTAATTCATTTAAAAACAGCAGGCTGGGCACGGTGGCTCATGCCTATAATCCCAGCACTTTGGGAGGCTGAGGTGGGAGGATTGCTTGAGGCCAGCAGTTTGAGACCAGCCTGAGCAACATGGAGAAACCTCATGTCTGCAAAAAATTTAAAAAATTGGCCAGGTATGGTGCTACACACCTGTGGTCCCAGACGTTCCAAAGGCTGAGATGGGAGAATCACCTCAGCCCAGGCATTCAAGGCTGCAGTGAGCCATGATTGCGCCACTGCGCTCCAGTCTGGCAGACAGAGTAAGACCCTGACTCTAAAAAAGAAAAGAAAAAAACAAAAAGAGAACAATAAGCTTATTACATATTAACACGAGTCACACATTTTTATGGAAAATAAAAAGTGGAGTGGCTTAGTTTTTCATTTTTGCCTTTTTTTGGTTAATGTTTGGCTTAATAGGAGACATTTAGATTCTCACATCTGCTTTTGCATTCCATCTGTTGTGATATAACATATCAGTTTCTGGAAAACCCTGTAGACTAGTGAAAGAGAGTCAAAATAGCAAATATTGTCTTCGTTGTAAAGTGAAAATGCTGAACCTTGTAAACTCCCCGAAAGCATCTCGGGGATCCACAGAAGTCTCCAGGCCATGTTTGGAGCACCTCTGGTCTAGATGACGAGGACTTGTCACTATGCCGGACGTCCGGAGTGCCATGGGAGTCCAGGGCAGCCAGCTCACTGGGAGAGGCTGGGAGGGGCCTCTTAGAGGAAATGACGTTTGAGGTGGCCATGGTTGTTCCCTTGATGAGAAGTCACGGAAAGGCACTGCAGGGCAGGGACCTGCATGTATAAAGAGCTGGAGGCCTCTATTTGGGGGAGTACACGCTGCCTTCAGGAGATGTGAGGGCTGGCTACCACCTTGCCTGTGACTCTACTAGTGCAGAACTCCAGGTGGACAAGGCCCCGTGTGTGCCTTTCCCACAGGGCACGGCTCAGGGCTTCAGGCTGCTTGCCTGGGCTCTGCCTGCGGTGCCTCCCTTTCCCGGGGCCTGCTGTCTTCTTGATCTTGGGTGGCTAGAGAAGGCAGACGTGATGGGGGAAGAATCAAGGGGACTGGTCTAGCCAGGGAGGCTGCATGTGTTTCTTCCCAAAGAAGACGGATGGCAGTTGCAGGCCATCACTACCAGTCACACTAAGTGTCACAGTCTTGACTTGCTGGTGCTGGAGTTGGCCATCTTTGAGGAAGCCCAAGGGTGTTTGGTTAGCGAGTGGCCCTGGGTCCTGGCAGGGTGTCTTGCTCTCTGCTACCCTATGGCATTTGGCCTTTACACCCAACAAGACTATTTGCCAGCCCATCTGTTTGTTCATTCATCAGATGTTCCCTGGGCACCTACTGTATGCCATACCCTGTATTGGATGCCACTGAGGAAACCAAGGTGGATGTAGCCTGCTGCCTGCCCTTTGGAGAGAGAGAAAGTGCTATGGCTGTTCCGGGCAGGGCGACGTCATTTCCTGTGGGGCAAGGGGCAATGGGGAGGCTTCACGGAGTTACTTGAGCCCAGATTGGATTTGAATTTTCACCCTTAAGACCCTTGTCTCCTAGGAGATGGGTTGGATTCTTATTCAAGCAACAGACATTTCCCGGGGGGTATTTTGCCCCCTTCCTTTTGCATCTTCCTTTCTGAGTGTTCGGATCCCCGACGATCAGACTAAGAGGCATTTATTTTCCACATAGCCATTAGGATCTCACACTCTGGAGTTTTCCCTATGCCCTCCATCTTAACTGGGAAACTCACTGCCAAGTGCAGCCCTTCTGTTGGCAAACGTAGCCACGTGGATGCTGCTTCCTTCCTGCTCATATCTGTTCTCTCTTTTTGTCCCCTGCCGTCCATTTCCTGCCTGTTCTGTGCGGCTGTGCCAAGGTCCTGGATGACCCCAATGAGGACCATCTGTACATGGGTAAGGAAGCCCTTTTCTTCTACCATCCTCACTCAGGCAACACACCTGCCAATGCCCAGGGGTCCTCTCGAGGCAGCCCGTGCCCTGGCACCTCCCACCAAAGATAGCTTTCCCCTTCCTGGTCCAGCTGGCCCCACTGGAGGCCACACTATGGTTGGGATCAGGAGGCAGAAGGGAGTTCTTGCTGGAACTTTATCTGGATCTCTTCTTCATTCATTTGCGTATATTTATTTTTCGGAGACAGGGTCTCGCTCTATTGTCCAGGCTACAGTTCAATGGCGCACAGCTCACTGGAGCCTTGATCTCCCAGGCTCAAGCGATCCTCCCTCCTCAGCCTCCTGAGTAGCCGGGATTACAGACATGCACCACCATACCCAGCTAATTAAAAAAGTTTTTTTTTTTGAGACAGAGTTTTGCTCTTTCACCCAGGCTGGAGTGAAGTGGCATGATCTCAGTTCCCTGCAAATTCCGCCTCCTGGGTTCAAGTGATTCTTCTGCCTCAGCTGGGATTACAGGTGCACGCCACCACACCTGGCTAATTTTTGTATTTTTAGTAGAGATGGGATTTCACCATGTTGGCCTGGCTGGTCTTGAACTCCTGACCTTGTGATCTGCCCGCCTTGGCTTCGCAAAGTGCTGGGATTACAGATGTGAGCCACCTTGCCTGGCCTAATTTTAAAAATTTTTGTAGAGACAGAATCTTACTATGTTGTTCAGCCTGGTCTCAAATGCCTGGGCTCAAGAGATCCTCCTGCCTCCCAAAGCATATATTTATTGACCACCTCTTATATGGGGGGCACTGTTTTAGGTGGAATATAGAAAAAAATGTAGAAAAAAATGTTTAGATTTGATTTAACATTGTATAGGAAAATCTATAACCAGCATCCCAAACTCCTGATTTCATGGATATTATCATCTAGGACAAGGCTGAAAAATTAAAAACAGTCAATTTAAAGAAAAACATTAAAGAATTTATGTGGCATCTAGGTATGGCCAAATGATCAACATAGTGGGCAAATCAATGAAATTTGGGAGATGCTGTAGAAATCGCGATCTGTCAAAAGTCATTTTGTTCCAGCATGGCATTCTTAGCAGAATTCTCTCAATTGGGACCCGAGATCCAGTTCAGAATGGCTTTGAGCTGTTTCTGAGGCATGCCTTTGTTCATTCAATAGAAGTTACAATTTGTCAGAGCTGCTTTAGGTTAATCAGGGACAACATTCAAAACCTCCTGTCCTCAGGGAGCACACCTGAGCATGATGCACGGGGTTCGAAAGCGATACCACCATAACAAAACAGAAACCCCGAGCAGGGCATGAGGGGCCGTGGGTTTTGGGTTGCGGGATGGAGAAATACAGTGGCTCCGCAGGGACTGTCTCACCGAGGTGACATTTGGGCAGAACAGTAGGGACCAGGTGGCAGAGGGTATTTTACAACATTTGTAAAGAAGTTGGGTCGGGCGCGGTGGCTCACATCTGTAAACCCAGCACTTTGGGAAGCCGAGGCGGGTGGATCACCTAAGCTCAGGAGTTTGAGACCAGCCTGGGCAGCGTGGCGAAACCCCATCTCTACTAAAAATACAAAAATTAGCTGGACGTGGTGGTGTGCACCTGTAATCTCAGCTACTTGGAGGCTGAGGCACCAGAATCATTTGAACCTGGGAGGTGGAGGTTGCAGTGAGCTGAGATGGTGCCACTGCACTCCAGCCTGGGCAACAAAGTGAGACTGCCTAAAAAAAAAAAATTAAAAATTTGGCTTTGATTCTGAGGGTGATGGAAGCCATTGGCAGGGGTTGGGTTGAGGGGTGGAATGAGTATAAGAAGAACATGGCCCAAGCCTCTAAGAGGAGTTTCCTGATCTGCTTGAGCTGGGCAGCTGCACATAGTTTTTCACTACTCAAGGTGGCAGTTGCAGAAAGGAGCCATGCTAATTTGGGATATGTGATTCCAGTGGTTTTGAAAATCCTGACACAGTTATATTTTACTTTCCAGCCACAGCCATGTGAGCCTGAGACAGACAGGGCAGTGCACAAGGCCAGGTAGTAGGTGTCAGGAAGGCTCTGCAGCCATAGGCCTGACATGCAAAGAGCAGAAAACTCATTTCAGGTGCGGTGGCTCATGCCTGTAACCCCAGCACTTTGGGAGGCTGAGTTGGGAGGCTCACTTGAGGCCAGGAGTTTGAGGCTGTAATGAGCTACGATTGTGCCACTGCACTCCAGCCTGGGTGACAGAGCAAGACCCTGTCTCAATTGAAAAAAAAAAAGGGAGTGGGCTGGGCATGGTGGTTCATGCCTGTAATCCCACCACTTTGAGAGGCCAAGGCGGAAGGATCATCTGAGGTTAGGAGTTCAAGACCAGCCTGACCAACATGGTGAAGCTCCGTCTATACTAAAAACACAAAGTTAGCCAGGTGTGGTGGCACATGCCTGTAATCCCAGCTACTTGGGAGGCTGAGGCAGGAGAATCACTTGAACCTGGGAAGTAGAGGTTGCAGTGAGTTGAGATTGTGCCATTATACTCCAGCCTGGGCAACTGAGAAGACTCTGTCTCAAAAAAAAAAAAAAAAGAAAAGAAAAAAGAAAAAAGAAAAAAAAAAGGTGGAAAACTCGATCTCTATTTCTGGAGGTTAAAAAATTCCCACCCACTGTTCAGCCCCAAAAGTGGTTGAACTGTCAGTGACTGAAAATAAACCTGTTTCAACAGGCCACCCTCCCTCATGCCACCTGATTTATGGTGCTTGGGTGGGTGGGAGGATGGTGCAGAAATTCATGAAGCTTGCAAGTTAAGACTTAAATAGCAGAAAAGGCCAAAGCTGAGGGGGCTAGCACTGGGTTGTCTGGAGAAGCTGCACCTTCGCATTACTTTTGCTTTTAACTGCAGCCTGAGGCCATGGCCAATCTGCCCTAACTCACAGTGGTTGATGCTGTGAAGACAGGGAAGGTCTGGGAGAGTTCAGTTCTTTCCTGATCAGAATCTTTAAGTCTTCTTTTTGTCTGAGTAGCTTCCCGGCTCCCCTTGGCCTCCTCAGGCCTTGGAGAGCTTTGAAACAACTCTTTGGTTTCATTTAAAAAAAAAAAATTGCCTGTAATCCCAGCACTTTGGGAGGCCAAGCTGGGTGGATCACCTGAGGTCAGGAATTTGAGACCAGCCTGACCAATATGATGAAACCCTGTCTCTACTAAAAATATGAAAATTAGCCAGGTGTGGTGGTGGGCACCTGTAGTCCCAGCTACTTGGGAGCCTGAGGCAGGAGAATTGCTTGAACCCAGGAAGCAGAGGTTGCAGTGAGCAAAGATCGTGCCACTGCACTCCAGCCTGGGCAACAAAGCAAGACTCGATCTCAAAAAAAAATTTTTTTTTTAAATTTTTATGGGGACATGGTAGGTGGATATAGTTATAGGGTACATGAGGCGTTTTGATACCGGCATGCAATGCATTCTTACATCATGGAAAATGGGATATCCCCTTTGGTTTCTATTACATGCTCATCTCATTATGAGTGTACGACTCCAGATAATAATCAACCCGGAAGTCATTCACTGGTTTTGAAATCTACTGTGCTCTTTTTATTTTTTTTTCTTCCTAAAGTACAGCCTTGTATTCCCAGTTATGCTTATTGTAGCAGAATCAAATTAACTATACCATGTGACCCAGCAATTCCACTCCTAGGTATATACCCAAAAGAACCGAAAACAGATATACACACAAATGCGTGTACACGAATGTTCACTGCAGCACTATTTACAATAGCCAAAAAGTAGAAACAGACCATATGCCCTCAACAGATGAATGGACAAAGAAAATGTGGTCTATCCATACGATGGAATATTATTCAGCCATTAAAAGGAATGAAGCACCGATCCATGCTCCAGTGTGGATGAACCTCAAAAACATGATGCTAAGTGAAAGCAGCCAGACACAAAAGGCCACGTAGTGTACAGTTCTGTTTACATGACATGTCCAGAACCGGCAGATCTATAGAGACAGGAAACACGTTAGAGGTGGCCAGGTGCTTGAGGGAGGGAAGAATGGGGAGTGACCACTGCTAATGGGACGAGGTTTCCTTATGAGGTGATGAGAAAGTTCTGGAAGTAGTGATGATTGCATAACATTGTGAATACACTAAATGCCACTCAATTACATACTTTTAAAATGAATAGTTTTATGTGATGCAAATTTCGATCTCAATTTTTTTTTTTTTTGAGACAGAATCTTGCTCTGTTGCCCAGGCTGGAGTGCAGTGGTATGATCTCGGCTCACTGTAACCTCTCCCGCCCAGTTTCAAGTGATTCTTATGCCTCAGCTTCCCAGGTAGCTGAGACTACAGGCACCTGCCACCATGCCTGGCTGATTTTTATATTTTTAGTAGAGATGGGGTTGTGCCATGTTTGCCAGGCTGGTCTCGAACTCCTTACCTCAGGTGATCTGCCTGCCTTGGCTCCCAAAGTGCTGAGATTACACTGGCGTGAGCCACCGTGCCCAGCTCCTGCCTTGTTTTCTTTGATTAGTGAATCCTGGGCCAATCTGAGTGCTAGAATCCAAGCCAAACTGGAGCTAGGGATGTCAGAAATCCCTGGTTCTTTGCCTTCTGATGGAAATTTAGCAAAGCAGGACCTTGGCCAGCTTCGTTCAGTGGACTGTTCTTCTCCCCAGCTCTAATAGTAGTTTCTGTCTTTCTCGGTGTTCCTGGAGGTGGTTGGGAGGTGGGGAGGACAGGGAGATGGATGTTCATTTTCCCATGTAACAGTTCACTCCCTTTTCTTCCTTATAGTGTTCGAACTGGTCAACCAAGGGTGAGTGTCTCAGCTCCCGGCACGGGTGATGCGAGGAGCTTTACCAGCTGCGTAGCTGAGTGAGGTGCCACTGGGCTCTGCTGGTGAGAGAGGGCCAGGGCCGGGCGGATCTGGTTTGTGTTTCACGCGTGTGTCGACCTTTCAGGCCCGTGATGGAAGTGCCCACCCTCAAACCACTTTCTGAAGACCAGGCCCGTTTCTACTTCCAGGATCTGATCAAAGGCATCGAGTACTGTAAGCAGGGCCTGTGGGAGGACTCTCAGCCGGCGGGTAGTTAGCGTTACGAGCTGTGGGTGCAAAATGGAAACTGTCTTCTTTTCTTCCTGGAGCACAAGGAGGTGGGTGGGTGGACGGGGGTTCTCTAGAGAGACAGAACTAATAGGATATGGATACACACACACACACACACACACACACACACACACACACACACAGAAGAGTTTATTTTTTAAATTTATTATTAATTATTATTATTTTTTGAGACAGAGTTTCGCTCTTGTTGCCCAGGCTGGAGTGCGATGGCATCATCTCGCTCACTGCAACCTCTGCCTCCTGGGTTCAAGTGATTTTCCTGCCTCAGCCTCCTGAGTAGCTGGGATTATGGGTGTGCGCCACCATGCCCGGCTATGTTTTTTGTTTGTATTTTTAGTAGAGATGGGGTTTCTCCATGTTGGTTAGCTGGTCTCGAACTCCCGATCTCAGGTGATGCGTCTGCCTCAGCCTCTCAAAGTGCTGGGATTATAGGTATGAGCCATCACTCCTGGCTAAGGGGAGTTTATTAAGTACTAACTTACAGGATCACAAGGTCCCACAATTCGCTGTCTGCAAGCTTGAGGAGCAAGGAGAGCCCCTCTGACTCTCAAAACTGAAGATCTTGGAGCCCGATGTTCGAGGGCAGGAAGCATCCAGCACGGGAGAGAGATGCCGGCTGTTGGGGCTAGGCCTGCCTCACCTTTTGCGTTTTTTTCTGCCTGCTTTATATTTGCCGGCAGCTGATTAGATTGTGCCCAGCAGATTAAGGGTGGCCTGCCTTTCTCAGCCCACTGACTCAAATGTTAATTTCCTTTGGCACCACCCACACAGACACACCCAGGATTCGTACTTTGTATCCTTCAGTCCAATCAAGTTGACACTCAGTATTAACCATCACAACAGGAAGCAAAATTGTGTGAGATGAAGAATCAGGGCCAGCTGTGGAGAGCCACCCTAGGGCCATGGCCCAGGCAAGCCAAAACCCTTCTTCCTGCCACTCGGAAAAATGAAGAGCGGTAGCAATAGTGACTATTTATTTAGCACTTTCTGTGTGCACCAGGCACTGTTTGGGGCTCTACTTTTTTTGTTTCTTACTCCTTCCAGCCACCCTGGGATGAGGGTCCTGTTAACTTCCTGGAACCTTAGTTTCCTCATCTGTAAAATGGGGATAACGTATCTCTCACCAGGGCTGAGAGATCAGCTAGTACACATCAGTGGTTTGATTGGCGGGTGTCTTTTCTGTTTCTGCTTATTAAACATCTTAGCTATTTTTTTTTTTTTTTTTTTTTTTGAGATTCTTGCCTGTTGCCCAGGCTGGAGTGCAGTGGCGTGATCTCAGCTCACTGCAACCTCTGCTTCCTGGGTTGAAGTGGTTCTTGTGCCTCCGCCTCCAAAATAGCTGGGATTACATGCACCCGCCACCACGCCCAGCTAATTTTTGTATTTTTAGTAGAGATGCGGTTTTGCCATGTTGGCCAGGCTGGTCTTGAACTCCTGACCTGAGGTCATCTACTGCCTTGGCCACCCAAAGTTCTGGGAGTACAGGTGTGAGCCACTGCGCCCAGCCATCATGTTAGCTCTTACCCCTGCCTGTCACATAGGATGGTTGGAGGTTTAATTAAATGTAAAATGTGAATGTGAAACACCTAATGCAGGGCTAAGCCCCTTGGTGCTCTGCAGAGGGAGCTGCTGCTGCTTTTACAGAAGTCATCTTCATGGCAGTTGGGTCTTCCAGGCTGTAGAATTGTCCTGTGCCATGGGCCGATAGCCAGGAAGAGTTAACCAAGCCCCCAGTTCGGCTGTATGGTTCACATTTTAAATCGGCCTGCTCAGGTCATTGTCGGTTTGGTAAATCAGCTGAGTGTTGGCTGTTGGTAAATGAAACTATGTTTCACCGTCAGTCTCACCCAGAGCTGGGAGCCAAGCCCAGCGAAAACTTCCCATGCACTTTCACCTGTGCCTTAATAACAGGCGATTACGAACTGCTATTGGCAGTTTCATGTTCATTGTTGAGAAAAGGTGGGGCGATGGTGAGCTGGTACTTCCTTGAAGATACTCTTTTCCCCTCATCTTTTAGAGCATGCGAGTGCTCAGCGGGTTTGGGGAGGGGGAGGTTGGAAAAGGCCTGTCTGTGGGAGACAAGGCACCAGAGGGCGCCATGCTTGTGCCTCCAGGCCGTGTGGCCACACAGAGGTCCTCACGGGGTTTTCCTTTCCCACCTGCTATCCACCTCTCCCCAGTACACTACCAGAAGATCATCCATCGTGATATCAAACCTTCCAACCTCCTGGTCGGAGAAGATGGGCACATCAAGATTGCCGACTTTGGCGTGAGCAATGAGTTCAAGGGCAGCGACGCTCTCCTCTCCAACACCGTGGGCACGCCCGCCTTCATGGCGCCCGAGTCGCTCTCTGAGACCCGCAAGATCTTCTCTGGGAAGGTGAGCTTGGGCTTGCCTCAGGCACAGGGTTCTACCTGTGTTAGTCTTTTGGGTTTTGAGCAGCAAAAATCCAACTCACCCAGGCTTAAACAGTGAATCCACTGGATCGTGATACTGAGGCGTAGGCTTCAGGCTTGGCTAGATCCAGGGACTCAGACTGAAACCATCTCTCTCCATCTTTCAGTTGTTTTCCTTATTTGGTTTCCTCTACAGCTAGGTCAGGCACCAAGGGTCCAGGTTACTTTCAGTCGTTTGCCAACCTCAGTGGCAATAGTGTTCCTCTCTCTGACTAGCTCCTGCAATAACCCTGGGGTTGGCTCTGGTTGGCCCAACATGGGTCATGTGTCAATGCTTCAACCAGTTGCTGTGGCTGGGGGTACTGGGTCCCTCATTGGCCTGGCCTGGATCTGTGCCTGTGCCAGAGCCTAGGAGACAGGATTGGTCCCGCCCCAGCTCCAAGGGCTGAGAGTCAAGAGGTGGTTCCCCAAAGGAAAGCTGGAAGATTGGATACTGGACTGCCCCTTGTGCCCTCACACTAAGCTCTCTTTTTCTTGCAGGCACTGGATGTTTGGGCCATGGGTGTGACACTCTACTGCTTTGTCTTTGGCCAGGTAAGAGGGTAGGGTGTCCCGTCCCCTTAGTGCTGCTGGGTGGCCCCTGGGCTGATAGTCATCCTTGTGGGGAGACCATACTTACTTATGTAAGAGTTATTTTAGGCTGGACATATTGGCCCACGCCTGTAATCCCAGCTACTCGGGAAGCCGAGGCAGGAGAATTGCTTGAACCCGGGAGGTGTAGGTTGCAGTGAGCCGAGATCACACCATTGTACTCCATATCTCAATATATATATATATTTTTTTTTTTTTTTTTTTTTTTGAGATGGAGTCTTGCTCTGTTACCCAGGTTGGAGTGCAGTGGTGTGATCTTGGCTCACTGCAACCGCCACCTCCTGGGTTCAAGTGATTCTCCTGCCTCAGCCTCCCAAGTAGCTGAGTCTACAGGTGCCAGCCACCACGCCCAGCTAATTTTTGTATTTTTGTAGAGACGGCTTTTTGCCATGTTGGCCAGGCTGGTATGAAACTCCTGACCTCAAGTGATCCGCCCACCTCGGCCTCCGAGAGTGCTGGGATTTGGGATTACAGGTGTGAGCCACTGCACCTGGCCTTCTCCTTTTAACTCTGAAGTTCAGTTTGATTATGTGAGCAATAAAAATGTAGATTTTTCGCTTTCCTGAGCTTGTGTTCTTGTTCAGGAAAGCTTAAGAAACTTAGGAAGAAATAATGGAGTTTATAATGATTGCCTCTCAATATTTGATGAGAAGATTTTTCAATCATACAGTGAAGTTGGCAGAGTTGTGCAGTGAACACCCGCATACCCACCACCTGGATTCTACTGTTAACCTTTTTCTGTGCTTGTCTGTTCATTACCTTACCCATCCCTCAGTCCATCTGGTTTCTTAATGTATTTCAGAGTAAGTTACCACCGTCTCTGCTCTTCCTTCCAAACGCTTTAGGAGGCAGTGATTAGCTAGAGCTCAAGTCACTGCTCTTAATGAAATCATTTTCCTTAGACAGGGGTGGTTCAGGTACCTCTCTGCCACTTTTTCCACCATTTTAGTGCCCCATGTAAAGCTTCCTTTTCCAGCACACATAACTGAGCTCCTCTTGAGTCAGGCCCTCGGCTGGGTGAAAGCTTCGATTTGTCACCCAGAAGGTGGTGCAGAAATAGGCTTCAGAGTTAGCTGAATCTAGGCTTACATCACTCTTTGTACTTCCTGGGACACGTTATTTCTCTGAACTTCTGTTTTTCTCTTCTGTAAAATGAGAATGCTCCTTATGATTTCTGATGACTTCTGAGAGGATTGACAGAAATAATTCAAGTGTCCATTAATTCAGCAGATATTTCTTGAGCCCTTACTTTGTGCCAGGAATGCTTTTAGGCATGCGAGAGTTTGCAGTGAGCAAGACAGACAGAAATCTCTGCTTTCTTGGAGCTGACATTCCCGTGGGAGGAGTTAAACAATAAACAAGACTGGGTGCAGTGGCTCACGCCTGTAATTCGAGCACTTTAGGAGGCCAAGGTGGGTGGATCACGAGGTCAAGAGATCGAGACCATCCGGGCCAACATAGTGAAACCCCGTCTCTACTAAAATACAATAATTAGCTGGGTGTGGTGGCGAATGCCTATAGTTCCAGCTACTCGGGAGGCTGAGGCAGGAGAATTGCTTGAATCCGGGAGGTGGAGGTTGCAGTGAGCCGAGATCGCGCCATTGCACTCCAGCCTGAGTAACAAGAGTGAAACTCCATCTCAAAAAAAAAAAAAAAAAGCCAACAAACAAAAATAAACCAATAGACAAATCTGTACGATAACATCAGGGATAAGTCTACGATGGGACAGTGTGGGCAGCAGTGGCATTGGTGGTTGTCTGTTTGAGACAGAGGTGCAGAAGGTCTCCCTGAGATGGCGAGCTTTCGTCAAATACCTGCATGGTGGGAGAGACCAAGCCATGTAGATATTGGTGGGAAGAACATTGCAGGGAGGGGGAACAGTGAATGAAAATCCCAGAGTGGGGCGCGGCGTGGTCCAGGCTACACCCTTGCATGTCAGTGTTGCTGCTGCTGCTGCTTCGAAGCTTCTGTTTTTTTCTGGTGTTTCTGTTGCTCACCTGGCAAGAGGGTGATGAGCAGTGTGCTGAGGCCCAGCTACAGAGGGAGGCTGCAGTGTGCTTGGGAAAGGCTCTAGCCCTTTGAGAAGGACACTCCTGGGCATTCCTGGCTCTGCCCAGCCTCAGTGGGGCCCCACACCCCTGTGTCTGCGCCATTCTCGGGGAGAATGGGAACTGTCTACTCCCCAGCCTGGGCCGCAATTGTTGGTTTCTCAGTTGTGTCCTATGTGGAGTGGCACAGCACTGGTGGCCGCCGTGGACCGTCACTCTGTCCCTGGTCTCTTCACAGTGCCCATTCATGGACGAGCGGATCATGTGTTTACACAGTAAGATCAAGAGTCAGGCCCTGGAATTTCCAGACCAGTGAGTATCTCCCGCCATCCTGCGTCACTTCCCGGTTCGAGTTCCTGGCAGTCCTGTGTCTCCCACACCTGATGTGTCTCCCACCCTGACATGTCTCCATCCACAGGCCAGATATAGCTGAGGACTTGAAAGACCTGATCACCCGTATGCTGGACAAGAACCCTGAGTCGAGGATCGTGGTGCCGGAAATCAAGGTACCCTTGGCTCAGCCAGTGCCTGTGCTTGGAACTGTTTGGCTCAGCTCTGCCTCAGCCAGGCCCCACACCCTTGTGTCCACAGCACCACACCCTCCTTGGCACTGCTGTTCTCCCAGGCCCCGGGGGCCTCTGAGCTGCTGGGGGCTCTGTTGAGGGGTGGGGAAGAAGATGTGGGCGTCGTGTGCACTGTGCTTTTGGAGTGGGATCTGTGACCGGCCAGCCTGCACTTGCTCCGATTGGTGTGGGCCAATGGGATCCACCCGCCGCTGGCCAACCTGGGGCCCGTGCTCCACTCCCTGTTGCCGGAACTCGGATCCTTAACAAAGGACAGTCCCTTTGAAAAACTGCAGTGAGGACAGGAGGAAATTAGTGAGCTATTCCACCTCCCCAGCCTGCCGAAGTCCACCCTCTTGCAGAAAGCACTTTTAGGGAAGTGTCCTCCCCAGCACATCCCCACTAATGCCACACGCATACATCTGGCCCTTTAAGAAATCTAGAGCAAAGAAAAGAAAAAGAAAAAGAAAAAAAGAATGAAAAAGAAAAAAAAGAAATCTAGAGATAGGCCGGGCACAGTGGCTCACACCTGTAATCCCAGCACTGTGGGAGGCTGAGTCGGGTGGATCACTTGAGGTCAGGAGTTTGAGACCAGCCTGGTCAACATGGTGAAACCCATCTCTACTAAAAAATACAAAAATTAGCCAAGTGTGGTGGTGGTCACCTATAATCCCAGCTCTTTGGGAGGCTGAAGGAGAATTGCTTGCACCCAGGAGGCAGAGGCTGCAGTGAGCCGAGATCATACCACTGCACTCCAGCTTGGGCAACAGAGCAAGACTCCATCTCACAAAAAGAAAAAGAAATCTAGAGATTTGCCTGGGGACCTTCTAGGCACCTAGCTAACCAGCGTTTGAAGGTGTCTTAACAGGAGGCAGCCCAGAAAGTGATTTTAGGTTTAGGGCTTGGACCCAAGGGGCAGACCCCTGGTGGGTCCTCTCCCGATGGTGTCCTGCCGGCTGGTCTCGCTGTGCCCGCCAGTGTCTGCCTCCCCTGCTGTGAGGTGGGGATAATGCCGCCTGCTGTGTGCCGAACCTCCCCGGCGTCAGGAACTGTGGCTGAGGCACGATGGAGGCTCCTTGGCAGCCAGGCAAGGCAGATGCCAAATTCTAGCCACTTCGGCCAAGACCTGGGGCGGGATGGAGAATCGCCTTCTCCCATGTCAGCCTCGAAGCTCCTCCTGTCCTGTCTCTCCGTCTTCACCCCCGCCCTCTGCTCGCCAGCTGTCTTGCATGCCCGACCACAGGCCCTCGCCTCTCCCTCCTGCATGCCCTCGTGTCTCCGCTCGCTGGCAGGGCCCTCAGGGAGCCAGCCGCGCCCGCCCCTCACCCCTCCTGTTGTTCATTGAAGCTGCACCCCTGGGTCACGAGGCACGGGGCGGAGCCGTTGCCGTCGGAGGACGAGAACTGCACGCTGGTCGAAGTGACCGAAGAGGAGGTCGAGAACTCAGTCAAACATATTCCCAGCCTGGCGACCGTGGTAAGGCAGCCGGACCCCTGACCAGAGCAGGGACCCAGGAGCCTGAGGTGGGGCCTGGCCAGGACAGGCAGGACACAGGCGGGTGCCTGGGAGTCAGGAGATGGCTGGGGGCCGCCCCTAACCCACAGCTGCTGGCCTCTGGGCCTCAGTCACACATCAGGCCAGGTGACCCCTGCATCTTCTGAGCCAGGTTCCATGTTACCATAGGGAGGGGGCAGTTTCTCCTTCTGGAATTCCTGCTTTCAGAGCTTATCAGGGGAGAGTAACTAGAAGTGCCAGGCAGGAGCAAGGGCTGGGAGCCGGGGCTGAGGTCGCTAAGCCAGGAGTCCCACCTGACTGGACTTTCAGGCTCCAGGGTGGATGGGGTAGCACATCTCACGCCTGCTGTGTGGGCAGCCACCAGGAAAGTTCTGCCCGTCTCCTGAGGGTGGGATTTTGCTTAGGAGCCACCAGGTCCCGTTTTATTTGGATCCTGACCCAGGAAGAAGCCAGAATGTCGAGTCCTCAGGCCTAACCTGGGAGGCTCTGGGAATTTCCAATGACCAAGTCCCTGTCCAGGAGGGCAGCTAGCTCCAAGAGGGAGGCCAGGAGTCCTGGGGGTCCAGGCTCTAGGCAGCAGGCCTGGGGACAGAGACCAACAGGTTGTCCTACCATAGCCACTTCGAAAGGCCTGGTTGCAGTTGGCCAGCACTGGTGGCTCTGGGAGGGACCCATGAGACTGACTGCAAAGGCACAGAAGGTCCAGCTGTGAGAGACTAGCCCTGTAGGGGCCCGGTTGCTGCTTCTCTCCTCCAGCTTTGCACTTCTCCTCTCTTCTTCCCCACACACTTGCTCTCTCCTCCTTCCAAAGCTGAGCCCTGGCTGGGGCATCCATCCACATCTTCCTCCACTCCCCCCCGGGGCTGCGCATGACCGTCGCTGCTGAAGACTCACTCACACCCACGCACCCTTCCTCAGCCACCCACCCACCCCCTGCGCCTGTAGATGGGGAGGCAGCTGGCTTCGGACTCTGCACCCACTGTGGGTTACTCTGTTCCAGGCTTGGGATGTTCCAGTCCTGAATTAGTTGCCCTCTCTTTCCTCCCCAGCTCTCAGCTGCAGGTTCTTGGGAGAAAGCGTCTGACCCTGGAGGTGTGGAGTAGGCATTCATTATTCTGGAAACATTTGTGGAACACCAGGCTGGGAGCAGGGGCTGGGTGATGAGCAAAACCCCCATGGCCTCTGCCATGCTTGCGAGGCAGATGCTGGTCAAACCAGCAAATGTATGTACAGGGCAAGACACGCCCCTAATGGAGGGACACTTGGCCCCACCTGGAAGAAGTGGATAGACACCGAAAGGTGGTAGGGCATTAACGCCACCGAGAGAGGGTGGAAGGGGCTAACACACCTGGGCAAGGCCACTGAAGCAGGGCAAGGAAGTGGAGGGGAGGGTGCGGCAAAATTTGATATCTTTACTCCAAGAGCCATGGGTTCGAACCACGGCAGCTGGAGCAGGGATGGGCAAGTAGATAGTGGGAAAGGGTCTCACTTGGAACAGGATTGCAAGGTGCAGGCCCCCTCCATGTGTTCACCATTCAGGAAACGGAGCAGCAGCATGTGCCAGGCACAGGTGTCAAAGATGAGCATGGCCCAGTGCCAGCTCTCGGGCGTCGGGGGGTGGAGCTCCTGGCCTTATGAGAAAGCTGGACCTGGGGAGAATCAGCCTCTGGTACGATCAGAGGTGCAAGGGCTGGGGGCTTCACAGAGGAGGAGTTCCTGCCCTGGGTTGACAAGGCCGCAGGGGAGGTGACAGGGCTGGCTCACTTAGGGAAGTGACCCCTGCCCAGGTTCAGAGGAAAGAGGGGCTGGCATGTCCCGGTGACTGTAGGTAGGAACCTCAGCAGGGGAAGAGGCCTTCATTCCCAAAGTCGGTGCTGCTTTTTTTCTTTTCTTTCTTTTTCTTTCTTTTTTTTTTTTTTTTTTTTGAGATGGAGTCCTCTGTCGCCCAGGCTGGAGTGCAATGACACGATCTTGGCTCACTGCAACCTCCGCCTCCTGGGTTCAAGCAATTCTCCTGCCACAGCCTCCTGAGTAGCTGGGATTACAGGCACCCATCATCATGCCCAGCTAATTTTTGTATTTTTAGAAGAGACGGGGTTTCACCATGTTGGTCAGGCCGGCTCAGGTGATCTGCCTGTCTCGGCTTCCCAAAGTGCTGGGATTACAGGCGTGAGCCACCACACCCAGCTCCCACCTTCTCTTAAATTGAGGTAGAATTCACATAAAATTAAAGCAAACAAGTCAGTGGCATTTGGGACATTGTCGGTGGTGTGCAGGTATCCCCTCCATAGTTCTGAACATTTTCATGACTTTACACCCTCGTCCGTCAGCAGTCACCCTCCATTCCCCTCCGCCCAGCCCTGGCACTGACTCACCTGCCCTTTGTGTCTATAGATTTCTGTATTCCGGTGGAATCCTACACTATGTGGCCTTGTGGGCCTGGCACGGTTGTAGCCTGGATCAGTGTTTCATTCCTTTTATGGCTGAATCATGTTCCTTCATACGGACAGACCACTTTGAGTTTATCTGTTCTTCAGTTGATGGGCATTTGGGTGTTTCTACCTTTTGGTAAATCAATGTGTCTAAAAAAGAAACTTTTTTTTTTTTTTTTTAGACAGTCTTCCTCTGTCGCCCAGGCTGGAGTGCAATGGCACAATCTCGGCTCACTGCAACCTCCACCTCCTGGGTTCAAGCCATTCTCCGGCTTCAGCCTCCTGAGTAGCTGGCACTACAGGCGCGTGCCACCACTCCTGGCTAATTTTTGTATTTTTAGTAGAGACAGGGTTTCACCATATTGGCCAGACTGCTCTCGAACTCCTGACCTTGTGATCCGCCTGCCTCAGCCTTCCAAAGAGCTGAGATTACAGGCGTGAGCCACCGTGTCTGGCCTCAATGTTTCTTAAACACTTATTTTTCTTGTTAGCAGCAAATGCTTAAAAAGTCAGAAGCTTAGTGAATTCCTGAAACAGCTTGAAGGGGTACCACACCCGGTTGGGGTGGAGTGAGGAGCCCAGAGACTCTTACGGGGTCCGCAGGCCATTCTCTTCATGGGAAATGGCAGCCAAGAGCATCACCAAGGGTGATTGTTCATGCCCTTGCTCCAGAACTTTCTGGGGCTCTCTGGCTGGCCACAGGCCAAGTTCCAGACCCCTTTGGGTGAGGATTCTGAGTCAGGAAGTGAGGGGACCAGATCTGGGTTTTGGAAGGGATCGGAGGGAGGGAAGTGGAAAGTAGGAGGCCTGGGAGAGGCGCTGAGCAGTGGCTGAGGGGTGTGGTGCAGGACCCACCTTTTCCCAGAGTATTCTCTCGGTGGGGGTTGCTGGGGGGCTGTTTCCCAGCCAGGCTGCCTATGTGGTCTGTATTTAGTATGGGCAGAGCTGGGCCGCCACTGAGGCCAGCCCCCATCATCTCTCAGAAACACCTTCTAGGGTGGCCAAGCTTTTCTTCTCACACCGCACCAGCTTGTGACCTGGCCATCCTCAGCGTTCTGGGATGTCTCCCGTCCCCGACTAAGACACAGTGCCCTGAGAAACTGGTACCCCGGTGTGTTGCTGGGGGGAATGTAAAATGCCGTGGCTGCTGTAGGAGACAGTCTTATATTTCCTAAAGTTGTTCAACATAGAATTACCATGTGACCCAGAAATGCCTCTCCTCGTCTGGGCCCAAGAGAAATGACATGTTGTGTGGGTAACATGTCTATACCAAATTCATGCATGAATGTTCATAGCAGCGCTATTCACAGTAGCCAAAGGGTAGGAATGCACGTCCATCGGTAGATGAATGGAGAAGCTGAATGTGGTCCATCTGTGCAGAGCGTTACTGTTGGACCATAGGAAGCAGTGAAGCACTGATTGTGCTCCAGCACTCAGGAGCACGACGCTGAGTGAGAGAAGCCGGACACAACAGGCCGCGGGTGGTCTGATTTCATCTATAGGAACGTCCCGGATGGGTCAGTATGCACAGACAGGGAGCTTAGTGGTCACCAGGGGCTGGAGGAAGGGCGAGTGGGGCATGCCTTGCTGACAGGCGTCGGGTGTCTTTTTGGGGTAATACAAATGTTCTGAAATTAGATAGTGGGACTATGAATATACTAAAAACCATTGAATCATATACTTTACCATGGTGGGAGCCAGGCCTGTTGGCTCATGCCTGTAATCCCAGCACTTTTGGAGGCCGGGATAGGCGGAACACCTGAGGTCAGGGGCTCAAGACCAGACTGGCCAATATGGTAAAACCCCGTCTCTACTAAAAGTACAAAAATCAGTTGGGCGTGGTGGCAAGTGCCTGTAGTCCCAGCTACTTGGGAGGCTGAGGCAGGATAATCCCTTGAACCTGGGAGGCGGAGGTTGCGGTGAGCTGAGATTGCACCACTGCACTCCAGCCTGGGTGACAGAGCAAGACTCCACCTCAAAAAAAAAAAAAAAAAAAAGTTTATGTCATGTGAATCATATTTTGATTTTTGTTTTTTTCAAACCCATGCATTTTTTTTTTCTCTATTTCAATAGGTTTTTGGGAGCAGGTGGTGTTTGATTACGTGGATAAGCACTTTCGTGGTGATTTCTGAGATGTTGGTGCGCCCGCCACCTGAACAGTATACACTGCACTCAGTGTGCAGGCTTTTATCCCTCACCCATCCTCCCACCCTTCCCGCCAAGTCCACAAAGTCCATTGTGTCATTCTTAACACCCTTGCGTCCTCATAGCTTAACTCCCGCTTACAAATATGAAGACAATGATGTTTGGTTTTTCCATTCCTGAGTTACTCACTTTTGTATGTCTCAATTTTGAAAAAGCAGCCCGACTCCCAGAATCATACCGAGGAGGCAATAGTTTCTCAATGGGGTGGTCATAAACAGCTTTCACCAAAAATAAAGTCCTGGCCTTGAAGATGAGACAGGCTGAGGGGCCTGGAGAGCCTATCCAGCCATGGCTTCCGTGAGACAGAGGTGCCAGTGTGCCCGAGGGATGGTGCAGGCCCACTCTCCTGGAGGACAGGCCTGTGGGAGTTGGTGAGGCAGGTACTAGATGATGACCAGCCTTGACTGTCAGACCAGGGGGTTGGGACCTTATTTTGTTGGCAGCCAGGGAGCCACAGGAGGTTTTGGAACAAGGCAGACTTAGGGATGGCTCTGTCACATGCACCCAGGTGGGAAGGACATTGCCAGTTTCTCTCAAAGGCCTGCTGTAGGCCACTAGCCCTGGGAGCTGGCAGGGGCTGGGGAGAAGGAAGAGGGAGAGTGTTGCCTGGATTCGCCCCTACCTGCCAGGCAGTCATGTGCCACTGCCTCTGTTCTCCCTCTTCAGATCCTGGTGAAGACCATGATACGGAAACGCTCCTTTGGGAACCCATTTGAGGGCAGCCGGCGGGAGGAGCGCTCGTTGTCAGCGCCTGGAAACCTGCTCACGTGAGTGGCCGCCTGCCTTCTTGGGTGAGGGAGTGGGTGGCTGGAGGCCGAGCTTGGGGCAGCCCTGGCCAGCCCACTCTGCACAGGCCTTCTCTGAAGTGGTGCCATCTGAACTCAGATGAAAGCCGCCTGGCGCACCGGGGCAGTCAGCACCCCTTCCTGGGCTCAGCCCACCCCCTTTTGCTGACGGCTAAGCCACCTGAAGTTTACCTTTCTTGGGGACTTGCACTGTAGTTGGGGGTGCTCTGGGCAGTCGGAAGGAAGGCGCTTTTCTGGGCCAGGGAGCGTGAGTGCCTGATGGGGAGGTTGAGGCTCTGCGATGGGTGAGTGAGCAGTGTGGTCTCACTTAGGACCCCGTGTGTCCAGGCAGAGAGGTGTCCACTCATCGGCTGTCAACACCATCCTGGCTTCAGCTCTCTGAAGCTGGTGTTTGGGGTCTGAGTGTCTCTGGGGTGGGGGAACGGGCATCCCATGGATTCCAAGTTTCCCTTCTCACGTCCCTTTTCCCTCCCTCTGGTGATTCCAGCAAAAAAACAACCAGGGAATGTGAGCCCCTGTCTGAGCTCAAGGTAATGCCTGCCTGCCTGTGCCATAGCCTCTGCTGGGGCCTGGGGGTGGGGGCAGCTGCAGAGCACGGGGCATCCCCACCTAGGCAGACGTTTCTTCCAGCCTGGGCCGCTGTGGCCAGGCTCACCACGGGCCTCTAGACCCAGTACTAGAACGAGGGGCCTCGGGGGCTTGGACCCGATGGTGAGTCATGCATGTAGGCTGGGGCTGCGGGTGCATGGCGCTCCAGCTGGAATGCCTGTGGATGCACCCAGGTCTGAAGACCCCTGTGGCCTCCATGTCTTCTCAGTGCACGTCAATGGCATTGAAGCTCTTGTCATGGGGCCCACGGGTGCCCCAGCGAGTCCGCATGGTCAGAGCATAGGTCAGGCATGCTGCACTGTGTGGCTCTTCGTTCAGGGCTCTCTGGCCTCCACTCTTCTTTCTTTGATGTGTTTAGACCTAGAAAATAAATCCCCTTCCTGCCTGTTGCAAAGTAATGTAAGCATTCTCTCACCCAAGTGGGATGCAGACCTTCTTGCTGTCAGCCACGCTTCCTTCACACACATACCCAGCCCGGTGACCAGAACCTCCCAGGACAGATGAGGCTTTGTGTCCTATGAGACTGGGGGAAGCTGCTGGGCACCGCTACTGCAGGTGCCATGGTGGGCGCGGACACCACTGTCCTTCCCACTGAGCCCGTCGTGGCCACCTGATTCGGTGGGCGCTCCAGACAGTCTCTTCTTTTTCTTTCTTTCTTTTTCTTTTCTTTCTTTCTTTCTTTCTTTTTTTTTTTTGAGATGGAGTCGCCCTGTGTCTTCCAGGCTGGAGTGCAGTGGCGCGATCTCGGCTCACTGCAACCTCCGCCTCCCAGGTTTAAGAGATTCTTCTGCCTCAGCTTCCCGAGTAGCTGGGACTACAGGCACGTGCCACCATTCCCAGCTATTTTTTGTATTTTTAGTAGAGACGGGGTTTCACCATGTTGGCCAGGATGGTCTCGATCTCTTGACCTCATGATTCACCCACCTTGGCCTCCCAAAGTGCTGGGATTACAGGCGTGAGCCACCGCGCCTGGCCCTGTTTCTTGAAAATAGCTTTATTGAGGTATAATTCACATACCATGTCATTCACCCATGGGAAGTATACAATTCAGTGCTTTCTAATACAGTCAGAGTTCTGCAGCCATCACCACCATCAACTTTAGGAGATTTTCATCAGCCCAAGAAGACACCCTACACTCCTGAGCTGTCCCCATCCAACTCCCCCACCCCAGCAACCACTCACCTTTTAATTTTCTATGGATTTGCCTATCCCGGACATTTCATATAAATGGCATCATACACTACATGGCCTTTTGTGTCTGGCTTCTTTCACTTAGCATCATGTTTTCGAGGTTCATCCATGCTTTATGTGCATTAGTGCTTCATGCCTTTTTGTGGCCAAATAATATTCCATTGTATGGACACACCTCGCTTTGTTCATCCATTCACCTGTGGATGGACTTGTCTCCACCTTTTGGCTCTTGAATGCAGACTGATGCTATGAACATTGGCGTACACGTGTCAGGAGTTGGCTTACGAGACGCAATGGATTGGCCACCCATCCCGTGGGAGTAGGGAGTCAGGGCTTATGTGGTAATCTAGGAGGAACACCTGTTTGGGAGTTATTTATGCTTTTGAAAGAAACCTTGCCCTCCAGCATACAGCAGGGAAAATGGCCATCCCTCAGAGCCGGTCTTCAGCACCTCAGAAGGCGGACGAAGTCCCCCACCTTGTGCCCAGACAGATGCCTGGGCAGCCTGGCCTTGGGTGTGAGCCTCACGGGACGATGGGGTGGAAACTCAGCGGGTTGGCCTGTCCTCGGCCTTCCTCCTATCAGTCTCCGTTTTAGGGTCTGCCACCAGGCTGGGGCTACTGCCCGTCTGGGAGCAAGTGTGCCAATCTGCTGTCGGTTTCTTTTCTGTTTTCTTTTTTGAGAGAAGGTCTTGCTCTGTCGCCCAGGCTGGAGTGTAGTGGCATGATTTCGGCTCACTGCAGCCTCTGCCTCGTAGGCTCAAGTGATTCTCCTGCCTCAGCCTCCTGCGTAGCCGGGATTACAGGTGCTCACCACCATGCCTGGCTAATTTTTGTATTTTTTTTTTTAAGTAGAGACGGGGTTTCGCCATGTTGGCCAGACTGGTCTCAAACTCTGACCTCAGGTGATCCACCTGCCTCGGCCTCCCAGAGTGCTGGGATTACAGACGTGAGTCACCACGGCCCTATTTTCAATGAGATCAAAATTGCAAGACAGCAGCAGACGGAGATTGGCTCAAAGGGCTCTACCGCCCCTTCCTCCCTCACCTGGGATCCCCTGCCCTCAGCCCCCAGCAGGTGGGATGCCTTGGTCATGGGAGCTGACAGCTGATTCAGGCACTGAGGGTCTTGGACTGGAGTCCCCTCTGCCGTCTACAGTAAGACCCAGCCCCTACCCATAGGCAGCTGCGAGGGTGGAGACTGAAGGCCTGACCTGACATCTTATTACAGTACCTCCTCCCCGGCATCTTCCCCGCCTTCTTCATCAGAAACATAGCAAGCCAGACATCACGCTTTCTCTTCCCTTGTGTAAGGACAGGCTCCCGCCTGGACAGGAGACACAGATTGCTGTTGGGGAAGGACAGCCAGTGACCCACGTGGCATGCCCAGTGGCCTCCCTACGATCGGGGGAGCTGTGTGATGCTGGTGAGGGGATGGGCCCCTCCTTGGGGATTCCCCTCGTACCTGTCACACCATCCACGCTGTCACACCGGCGGCTCTAGCCTGGGCTCTTCAGGGACACAGGGGCTCTCCTCCCCGCAATTCCAGGAAGGAAGGGGCCTCCCCTTCCGTCTGAGGGGTTCCTCCCCCAGTACTGGCTGTGGGAGGGCCGAGGCGGGAGGGTCACTGGAGCGGTTGTCAGCAGCCCTTTCCTGAGGGCCAGCAATGTGCCAGGCCGGGGAAAGGCCCTGATCACCCCCGCCCCTCCCGACACACAAGGAGCTCAACAGCTGGTGACGGAGGACAAGTGTCACAGTCCCTTCCCTGCTAGAGCTCATAACCTAGGTGGGGGTCGAGGTACCTAAAAACCTGGCATGACAGGCACCGTGGGGTTTGTACAGTGATTCTTGGTGTTACATAGTTTTGCAACTGTTGTACAGCTCCTTGCTAATTTTAGCCGATGAGGCTGGTCTTTCATTTACAGAGGGGTTGGCTGCAAAGTCTTCTTTGAAAAATGTATGTAAGCAAAGAAAAGGGGGAGAGGATCTCAAACACTGGGTTATGTAGATCATGTTCCGGGGGTGTGCGATGGCTCACTTGGGCAGGGGGGCCCAGATGTGGGAGCAGCTGGCTCAAGAGCCTCGCTGGCGTTATCTTGGGAGTCTTAATGTTGGTTTTCTGTTCGGTGAGCAGGAAGCAAGGCAGCGAAGACAACCTCCGGGGCACCGACCCGCCCCCCGTGGGGGAGGAGGAAGTGCTCTTGTGAAAGGCAGCCCCTGCGTGGAAAGTTGTGGGGCCCCTGCCCCCGGCTCCCCCGCATGCATGCATCCACCGCAGCTGGAGGAGGCGATGGAGTCCAAGTAGCTGCCTGGACCGCTCGACCTCGCATGCACGCTGCGTCGCCTCTGCGGGGCTGCTACACCCGCGTTTCCATAGCAGCATGTCCTACGGAAACCGAGCACGTGTGTAGAGCCTTGATCGTCATCTCTGGTTATTTGTTTTTTCCTTTGTTGTTTTAAAGGGGACAAAAAAAAAAAAAAAAAAAAAAAAGGACTTGACTCCGTGACGTCGACCTTGGCCACTGGCTGGCTGAACAGGCAGGTGTGAGGAGTTGCAGACCCAAACCCATGTGCATTTTGGGACAGTTGCTTTTTAAAACGTTTTTATGCCAAAAATCCTTCATTGTGATTTTCAGGACTGTGCCAGATAGACCAAGTGTGTGTGTGTGTGTGTGTGTGTGTGTGTGTGTGTGTGTGTTGACAACTGTGGGAAAGTGAGCAGAAAACTCCGACAGTCTGAGGCCGTGGAGGTGGTTGCTGCATTTGAGAGGGAGTAGGCAGTTAGATGTGGCCCCTTGTGCAAACCCAAACCGTGGCGCCTTCCAGAGTTGTGGACTCCAGGAGGCAGAGTGGGGCTGGCCCTCAGTAGCTGCAGGGAGCTCTGATGCAACTTATTTCTAAGAAGGATTTTTAAATTTTTTTTATGGGTAGAATTGTAGTCAGGAAAACAGAAAGGGCTTGAAATTTAGTAAGTGCTTCTAGAAGGGGATTTTCCAAGCCTGGAAGGGTATTTGGCAGCTGTGGAGGGAAAAGTTTCTCCTGAAAGACTGAACGTGTTTTTTCATGACAGCTGCTGAAAGCAGGTTTCTGAGATAGTTAACTGAGCTCTGGTAAATCTCTTTGTCAAATTACAAAAACTTCAGGTGAAATCCTATGCTTCCATGTACATTACAAGGCTTAAGAGTAAACAAAAATATTTTTAAGTCTCTTCACTAGACTGAACTCTAGAGCACAGTAGTTCAGAAATGATTTAGAGCTTCCAGGATCCAGTTCACGGCTCAGGCATGTGATCAGTTAGAGCCGATGAAACCTATGCCTGTCTGTATATATTAGCAGCTTAGCTAGTTCATAACCTGTGTATTCTAGAGACTGCTAAGGTTTTGTTTTCATTTTAAATCCTAGCTGATTGTTGTGGTCAATGAAATTACCCAGTTTCTGGAGGGCCAGTTGGGAAATGCTTTCACTGGACTGACACATAAGTGATCCTCCTGAGGATCTGAGCTTCCCTAGACTCCACACAGTAACCTTGGCACCCTTTTAGAGAAGATGGTTAAAACCTACAGCACTCCTCAGGGTATGAGGAAACCAGGGCTGGGCACGGGAAGTTCCCCTTTGTAGCTCAAAGTCCAGAAAGGCAGGGTTCATCTTTTTGACTTCCAATTAATATTGGGAAGTTTGGTTGAGGTTCCAGTGTGACTCCTTTCAGAGCTGCAGATGGGGGAGGGTGACGTGGAGGAGGAGGAAGGCTGGAAGGACTCCGCCCTGGGAGATTCCCGGCTCTGCTTTCCAGGGCTTGGCAGAATCTGAGCTGGGGAAAGACTGTACCAGGAACTGGGTTTGGAAGACTCCACTTCCCCGTCGTTTTCATCTGATCAGCCCTGGTGTGAGGACTTCTCAGATGAAGGCAAAGCCTGGTACCCCGGCCCAGCCTGTGCATAGAGCCCTGGGCATTCTTGGCTTCCACAGATCCTAACTAAGCTCTTGACTGTAGTTTAGCCAGACTTTTCTTGTTATCTTATAAGCAGTTCCGAATTAGGGAATGCTGGCTTTGAAGAGCAAAGGACAGGTCGTCTGGAGAGGGTCGTCTGGCCTGCTTGCTGGGTCTTTGTCATCCAGCACTTCCTCTTGCACTGCTTCTTCTTTACATTTATGGGGAAAGGACTCAATGGCCCCAGCACTCCTGGCACTAGATGGGGCTTGGCTAGTTTGCAATAAGCACCTTGCAGAGGTTAAAGCCAGCAGGTCCCTAGTCTGAGGCCCAGCCTGCCTGTGGGCTCTGGCCTGGCCTGGTGGCTGGCCCAGGGGGCGGCAGCGCTCAGAGCTTCTGCAGGGCTTCTCTTGTTTACACAGCTGCATCCGACAATGCCATTTCTCCCCACCACGGAAACTTCCATTTAAGATTTCTTCCCAGGAATGCCAGCAGTCAGGCAGCACCCAGCTGTTGGGGCAGTGGGGTGGGAGAGGCCCACATTGATGACTTTTTTTTATATACGAAGAAACACCAAAGAAAGCTGTGGAAAGGACCTGCCCCACCTGAAAAGGATAAGCTAAGACGGCTGTAAACACAAAGCATTTGAGCTACACTCTCTCGGAGCACACTGATTTTTCAAAAGCCAGCTCTGTCGGGAAAGGAGGCACTGTTATGAGCAGCTCTTCCAGTGGGCACAGAGGACGCCCATCATTTCCTCCATTGCTGGCTCATCTGTGGGACCAATTTGGTGTAAGCAACCTGTGGCCTGCACCTGTGGCCGCGAAGGAAGCACAAACCCTCCATCCACTTTCCATTTTCTCGGCTCTTTTCCGCCGTCCCCTTCCATGCTACCAGTTGCCAGTGGCTCCCAGAAAGCCTTATCGAGCCCCTTGTTGACACTTGGGGCTGCAGAGGCCTCTCCCCACTGGTCTGGCCTTTCCCGAGAGGCAGGGCTCTCATCCTCAGCCTTTCTGGAACAAGGAGGAGAACGCCTGTGCAGGTGGATACACAGGCCTGGCCTGTTGCTCTCACTCGTCTTCCAGTGGGGAGCTTCATGTTGCCGAGTGGAAGAATCACGACCTCCACTTGCTTCCAAGGTGCTAGGGAAGTTTCAGGGTATGCTGGTTCCCCGCTCCAGCTGGAGGCCGAGTTTCTGGGGACTGCCTTTTCTACTCTATGATCGATTCAACGCCCGATGCTTCTGTTTCATTCCCGACCCTTTCTACTATGCATTTTCCTTTTATCAGGTGTACAGAGTTAAATACTGTGTATTTATCACTAAAAAGTACATGAACCGAAGAGATAAATAAGCCTTTGGTGTTTTTCCACAGATGTTTAAGCTTCTCTGTAAAGTTGAAATAAATAGCAAAATGGTGCAAAGCCGGGGCCTGTTTGGGATGTTTGTGCTGATTGTGTTTGTGTTGGTGGTTGTGTACTCAGGCTCTCTGCCCTGATGTGTGTATTCCTGCCTCAGGCTGACAGCAAGGTCAGATGCCCAAGGCAAAGCTACTGTATTCAGCAAATCTCGAATTGACAGCAGTCCTAGGACCTCGCTACTCAGTGTGTGGGATAGAAATGCAGCTGCCAGCTCGGCGCGGTGGCTCACGTCTGAAATCCCCACACTTTGGAGGCCGAGGCAGGCAGATCACCTGAGTTCGGGAGTTTGAGACCAGCCTGACCAACATGGAGAAAACCCGTCTCTACTAAAAATACAAAAAATTAGCCAGGCATGGTGGCGCATGCCTGTAATCCCAGCTATTCAGGAGGCTGAGGCAGGAGAACTGCTTGAACCCAGGAGGTGGAGGTTGTGGTGAGCCGAGATCACGCCACTGCACTCCAGCCTGGGCAACAAGAGCAAAACTCCAACTCAAAAAAATAAATATAAAAAAAGAAGTGCAGGAGGCAGCCATGACTGTAGCTCACGCCTGCAATCCCAGCACTTTGGGAGGCCAAGGTGTGTGGATCATGAGGTCAGAAGTTCAAGACCAGACTGACCAACATGGTGAAACCCTGTCTCTACTAAAAAATACAATTAGCTGGGCATGGTGTCTCGTGCCTGTAATCCCAGCTACTTGGGAGGCTGAGGTAGCAGAATTGCTTGAACTGGACCTGGGAGGCGGAGGTTGCAGTGAGCCGAGATCGCGCCACTGCACTCCAGCCTGAGCTACAGAGCAAGACTCCATCTCAAAAAAAAATTTTAATCGAGTGTGGTGGTGCATGCCTGTGGTCCCAGCTACTCGGGAGGCTGAGGTGGGAGGATTGTGTGAGCCCTGGAGGTCAAGGCTGCAGTGAGCTGTGATCATGCCACTGCACATCAGCCTGGGCAACAGAGCAAGACCCTGTCCCAAAGATTAAAGAAATGCAGATGCCCAGGCTTGGCTTAAACCTGCTTCCCAGGTGAGTCATCTGCATGCTGAAGTTTGAGCAGCACTGCTCTCGCAGGCAGGTAACTGCAAGATTCTGGTGGAGGCCAAATAGGTGCGTAGCCCCTGAGCGGTCTCAGTCACGCTGAGCTGTGGCCTGCCATGCCACGTGATGCTTTGCCCCATGAGGTAGGCATTAGCCATGTTTATGATCATCATCTGTGAGGTGAGGCTCTAAAAAGTCAGTGATCCAAGGGTTAGAATTTGCCAGCAAAACCATTCTGGTTTTTTTCTTTTTCTTTTTTGAGACGGTCTTGTTCTGTCACCCAGGCTGGAGTGCGGTGGCAGTCTTGGCTCACTCCAGCCTCCACCTCTCAGGCTTAAGTGATCCATCCATCTTAGCCTCCAAAGTAGCTGAGACCACAGGGGCCTGCTGCCACACCCAGATAGTTTTTTAATTTTTTTTTTTTTTAGACAGAGTCTTGCTCTGTCACCCAGGATGGAGTGCAGTGATGCCATCTCAGCTCACTGCAACCTCTGCCTCTGGGTTCAAGCAATTCTCTGCTTCAGCCTCCTGAGTAGGTGGGATTACAGGTATGTGCCACCACACCCAGCTAATTTTTTGTATTTTTAGTAGAGTTGGGGTTTCACCATGTTAGCTGGGATGGTCTTGATCTCCTGACCTTGTGATCCACCTGCCTCCATCACCCAAAATGCTGGGATTATAGGGGTGAGCCACCGCACCCGGCCAACTTTTAAATTTTTTGGCCTCCCTACATTGGCCAAACTTCTGGCCTCAAGCAGTCCTCCCACCTCAGCCTCCCAAGTAGCTGGAGCTACAGAGGTACACCACCACACTCGGCTAATCTAATTTTTTGTAGAGATAGGGTCTCACCATGTTGACCGGGCTGGTCTTGAATGCCTATGCTTAAGTGATTCACCTTGGCTTCCCAGAGTGCTGGGATTACAGGCAACAAGCATTTTTTTAAAAGGCAGCATGAACCACAGCTTCAATAAAGGGAGTTGGTAAACTTTTTTTTTTTTTCTTCCTAAAGACAAGAAAAGCCCAGCTCGGTAATTTATCCAGCAGAAGCAGAGTATTTCTGAAATAATAGTTCCCCTCGGTACTTGGAAGTGAATTCATCGCAGAGGCGAATGGCAAACTGCTTCCTCTAGGGGGATTCTAAATACCTGATGCCCGAATTCAGCTGATGTGTGGCCAGGCATGGTCGCTCACGCCTGTAAGCCTAGTACTTTAGGAGACCGAGGTGGGAGGATCACAAGGTCAGGGGTTTGAGGTGGAGGTTGCAGTGAACCAAGATCGTGCCACTGCACCCCAGCCTAGGCAACAGAGCAAGACTCTCTCAAACAAACAAACAACAGCAATAAACCAAAACAGCACCAATTCAGTTGGTGTGAAGTTGCAGCTGGAAACAGCTTCATGAATGTTTCAAAACTGTACAGAGCTAGGTGCGCGTGCTGCTGCTTTTAACTGGAAACTTTTGGGAAGCAAACAGGGAGGGGAGAGGAAGCCACTTCCATGCTACCAAAAATTGCATTACCTGTAGCACAGAATTGTAATTTTATGTCAAAATTGAAGCACAGGTAAGATGTCACTAGAGAAAAAGCATCATGTGAACTGTATAAGAAGACAAGCTAATGACAGAAATTACTAGGCTTTAAAAGTAGACAGCCGGGCGCGGTGGCTTATGCCTGTAATCCCAGCACTATGGGAGGCTGAGATGGGAGGACTGCTTGCGCCCAGGAGGTGGAGGCTGCCGTGAGCCATGATCGTGCCACTGCACTCCAGGCTGGGAATAAAAATAAGTAAATAGGCTGGGCATGGCGGCTCACGCCTGTAATCCCAGCACTTTGGGAGGCTGAGGTGGGTGGATCATTTGAGGTGAGGAGTTTGAGACCAGCCTGGCCAACATGGTGAAACCCTGTCTCTACTGAAAATACAAAAATTAGCTGGGTGTGGTGGCGCTCCTGTAGTCCCAGCTGCTTGGGAGGCTGAGGCAGGAGAATCGTTTAAACCCAGGAGGCAGAGGTTACAGTGTAGAGATCATGCCACTGCACTCCAGCCTGGGTGACAGAGTGAGAATCTGCCTCAAAAACAGATATAGTAGAGGGAAATGTGCATAAGCTCCGGAAACAGACTGTTCCATGGACCTTTTTTGAGCACAGTGGGCTGAACAAGTGGATTCACTGGTCGTCGTAAAAGGGTAGGAAGCAAAGGTCTAGCACATGCCGTGAGACAACAGACGGGGATTAAGAAAATCATGTTTTAATGTCTGGTCCTCCACCACGTCCGCACAGCGCTTTCTGAGGAGTAATGCCCGCTCTGCCTCCTGACTGCAGGGAATGTCAGGGGCAGCCTTGTAGCCCAGGCCTGCTGCAGGTCTAGTGTCAGCAACCAGGTGGCCTCCTCTGCCACATAAAGTGCTTGAACAGAGCCGCGGTGCCTCGGAGGACTGGGCCTGTTCTGTAGGAAGCTAGAGGCAAAGCCAGCTCCTGCCCGGAAAGCCATAGCAGTGCCACTGCCTCGGGCCAGCGCTCACCCATAACCCCAGGCTGCAAGAACCACAGAGTTGACCCAGCCAAGAACAGACCCGGGAGCTACTGGGCTGTGTGGGCAAACAGATTCTGCACATGACACACAGGAGCTGTGGGCAACCCTGAGTACTTGTGGAGCGCAGACTTGATCAGATTCCAGAACTTTCTCTGGGGTGATGTGACAGCCATTTCTCCCTCCTCCTCTCTGTTCTTTGACGGGGTAGGCATCACTGGTCCAACTCACTAGCAAGGCCCTGCCAAGAAGGACACGAGTGGATCGAGGTACACCTGGCTCACCCCGCTCCCCGGGACCCCTTGCGGCAGGCGGGGCAGGCGGGAGTTCTCCCGGGACTTCACCCCGAGGGGTTCTCAAGTTGGTCCAAGGCCTGGAACCCACCCTTCCTGTTATGCAAAGTGAATTTAAGTAGCGTGTGCACCAGGCTTTCTCAGGGCATCCATTATCAGAACCAACTTGAGACGTTGCTGGTTGAAATGAGGCTGGGTTGAAAGAGTCAATCCAGTAAAGGGGCCTAGGGATGGAGCAGCTGCTGAGAGTGGCAGGACTGCCCAGACTAACAGGGTGACACTGTGCCAAACCCGCGCCAGCCTCTGCAGAAGGGCCTCCCCAGACGGTCCCATGCCCATGGCTTCTGCACCCCGGAGACAAGAGACCTCTGCCGGCGGGCGCCAGGAGGGGCCTACCTGCTCGTAATCTTCCACATACTTATATTTCTTCTCCCGATAGTACAATCTTTTCTTCATGCAGTAGAGGACTATGATGTCACACAGCACGGTCGCCTGAATTGAGCACAGGGTGAGAGTGAGCGGGAGGCTTACAGCCCCTTTCACTGCGCGTGCCCCTTCCCACGGAGCCTGGAATCTTTGCCGGAATGGAAAGGCACCCCTGTCTCTCAGGAGAAGGCTGGGACCTGAGGGGCGTGGTCTTGGCCACGGGAAGGTAGAAGAGGGCTGGGGGCAGAGGGAAAGAAGTCTAGAAACACGTCGAGGTCCGGGTCCCAGGGCCAGGACCCAGCCCAGGGTCTTACCTCACCGTGAGGGTGAAGGCAGGGCCTAAACCACTCACCATGCCCAGCAGCGCCAGGCCAGAGCCAATGTTGATCATGGTGGGGATGACATCAAATTTCCCTGCCTGCAAAGACAGAGAAAAAGAACAAACGTGTTTCCGCGGGGGCAGGGGGAGGCCCCTTGCCCCTTGGGGGAGTGACAGGGGAGCCAGTGGCGGGAGCTACCTTCCCAAACACGATGATGTCGAAGCGGATGCCATAGGCCTTGATGAGTGTGCGCTGCTCGTTGCCAGCCAGGTCTTTGTAGTACTTGGCAAACCTGAGAGGAAGGAGGATGGATTGGCGGGGACAGCTGGGGCAGGGAGACGGCCAGGGCGGGACCTCTGGCCCCGGGAGAGGACGTTAGCGCAGAGCCGGCGTGGGCGGACGGTCCACTTGGCCGGCTGAACAGATGAGCGGCTCGGGGCCTCTGTCCTGGCTCAGGTGGGCTGTGCAGGAGGATGCAGGGCCCACGGGGTGCAGGGGCACAGGGAGGCCTCCTCCTCCAGCGCCACCATCCCCTACCGCACCTGAACCGTTTGTTCTCAACAACCCACCTGCTCCCTCAAGGGACCCTGGTGTCTAACATCTAGCAGTAAGAATGTGGCAGCAGCACTGCAGGAAGGGACTGGGCCAGCCCCCAAACACAGCACCAGTGCAGAATCCAGAAACACTGGTTCTGTGCACGCGGTCTTCAAGAACAACAACAAAAAGAACCACTGATCTGTCAAACAGATAAACAGATGAACAAAACGTAATCTGGCAACACAACAGAATATGATTTGCCTATAAAGAGATGAGATACTGACACAGGCCACGACACGGATGAACCTGGAAAGCATCCGGCTGAGGGGAAGGAGCCAGGCACAGAAGGACACGCAGGGCATGATTCTCTTTATATGAAATGCCCAGAAGAGGCACATCCTCAGGGACAGGAAGTAGATTGCTGTTGCCGGGGGCCAGGGGATGACAGGGTGCAGAGGCTCTTCTTGAGACGACGGAAATGTTCTAAAATGGACTGTGGTGAAGGTTGCACTTATCTGTGAATATGGTGAAAACTGTGAATTCTATACTTTGAATGGGTGAACGGTATGACATGTGAATTGCATCTCATTAAGACCGTTTAAAAACACGTGGCAGGGTGTGATGGCTCATGCCTGTAATTCCAGCACTTTGGGAGGCCGAGGTAGGTGGATCACTTGAGGTCAGGAGTTTGAGATCACCCTGGCAAACATAGTGAAACCCCATCTCTACTAAAAATTAAAAAATTAGCTGGGCGTGGTGGCGTGTGCCTGTAATCCCAGCTACTCAGGAGGCTGAGGCAGGCAGAATTACTTGAACCCTGGAGGTGGAGGTTGCAGTGAGCTGAGATCGCACCACTGCACTCCAGCCTGGGCGACAGAGCAACACACTGCCTTTAAAAAAACAAAACAAAACAAATGGGCGCAGGGGTGACAGAAGGTGTTCTCTTTCCGGGTCCAAAGGGGGTGTAGTTTTAAGGGCAAGAACTTCTCAGCGCCATGCCCCACTCCCATCTCTCTCCATCTGGGAGATTTAACAGTTTATGCTTAAATTTCAGGGGCACGGGAAGAAACTAAGAGTCAATCACTCCAGCAGAAGTTCTAAGGAACTCCTTTCATTGCCCTGGGGTCTTAGAGAAGGTGGGGGTTCCTCCCAGGTTAAAAGTCCCCTTCTTCCACATCCCTTTGGACTCCATGCTTGGCTCCCCTTCCACGAACATGCCCTTCATGGAAGCCATCTTTTTCTCTCCTGGATTTTCCCTCTGGAGTCCCATTCCACACTCTTTCATGGAAGCCTGTCTTTCCCTCCTAAACTCCATCTCTCTCTATTCCCTTCCACTCGGTGTGGAAGCTGCTTTCCTCTCCTGGATTCCATCTTTCTGGATTCTCTCACTCAGTGTGAGAGGAGATTTCCTTCTCTGGTTTTCCCTCTCGGGGAACCCTCCTCACTCAGGGTGAGAGCAGCTTTTCTTTCTCTCACTCCGGGTGAGAGTTAGCTGGTTCTCGCTCCCCTTTTTCTCTCTCTGCTCTAAATAAATCACTTTCTACAAACACTTTTGTGCCTGGCATTTACTGTGCATTTACTTGGTCTCCTCCCCTCTCATTCTTGAGAGGGCAGGAAACCAAGAACCTGGAGAAACGTCCTCTCAGGGGAGCTGAGGGCACCCTGAACCCCTGAACTCCAACATTACATGGCTCGTGCCTGTAATCCCAGCACTTTGGGAGGCCGAGTGGACGAATCACTAGGTCAGGTGTTCAAGACCATCCTGGCCAACATGGTGAAACCCTGTCTCTACTAAAAATTAGCCGGGCGTGGTGGCACTCGAGCCACTGCACTCCGGCCTGGGCGACAGAGCAAGACACTGCCTTAAAAAACAACAACAACAACAACAATAAAATACACACACACACACACACACACAGCGCGTGCAAGTGCGTGCACACAGGGATGGATGGTTGGCGGAGGACCATCAAGACATACCATCTGCTGCCGCATGTTCTCTGGGTATCCACCAGGAGCCCAGGCCCGCACCCTAGGCCCATGCTGTATCTGGCCCACAACTTCCATGTCATGGGTCGGGGAGGCTCAGGCAGGGCCTGATGCTGGCCGAGGCTGGGGGATAGGTGTCCTGAGGTCTCTCTGTTCTAGGGCTCTGACCCAAGTTTGAGGATTCCACAAGAAGTGTGTGACAGTAGAGATGGAACACAAATCTAACTGCTAGAAAAAAAAAATTCAAACATCTGCCTTACTCAGTGAGCCGGATGGTGCAAAAGGACAGCAGACCCCACAATTTCAGAAGTCTTGGGATCCCGTACAGATTGGATTCCATACGTCACCACTAGAGGGAGATAAATGCAGCCCAAAAGCACGGCTGAATGCCTGGGATGGTCCCTGAGGGGGCATTTTTTTTTTTTTTTTTTTTTCCTGAGCCGGAGACTTGCTCTGTCACCCAAGCTGGAGCGCAGCAGTGGTGTGATCTTGGCTCACTGCAACCTCCACCTCCAGGGCTCAAGCAATTCTCCTGCCTCCACTTCCCAAGTAGCTGGGATTACAGGCATGCACCACCATGCCCGGCTAATTTTTTTAATTTTTAGTAGAGATAAGAAGGTTTCTCCATGTTGGCCAGGCTGCTCTGGAACTCCCAACCTCAGGTGATCCACCTGCCTTGGCCTCCCAAAGTGCTGGGATTACAGGCGTGAGCTACTGTACCCGACTTAAGTTTTGTATTTTTTTTTTAATAGAGATGGGATTTCGCCATGTTGTCCAGGCTGGTCTTGAACTCCTGACCTCAAGTGATCTGCCCGCTTTGGCCTCCCAAAGTGCTAGGATTACAGGCGTGAGTCACTGCGCCCGGTCTGGAGAGCCTCTTTTTAAGGAGTGTGAAAAATACAACAAAGCATACGTGAAAACGTACCTGGCTACAGCTTCTGCTGCCTTGAGGAAGTGGCAATAAGGCCCTGTCATGAGATCATCAGCTGTAGCAGGTTGAACAGTGTGTCCCTCAAATTCACATCCACCTGAAGCCTGGGAGTGTGACCTTGTTTGGAAATAGGGTATCTGAAGATGTGATTTGTTAAGTTGAGGCCACACTAGATAGAGTGGGCCCTAAATCCAATGACTGACGTCCTTACAAGAAGAGAAGACACAGAGACACACGCAGGGCAGAAGGCCCCATGGCTGCAGAGGCAGAGACTGCGTCCACAAGCCAAGAACACCTTGGGCTCCCAGGAGCCACAAGAGGCAAGGAAGGACTCTCCCTAGAACCTTCAGAGCCAGCACGGCCCTGCTGACGCCTGGATTTTAGGTTTTGGCCTCCAGAACTGTGAGAGAATCAAGTCCTGTGGTTGCAAGCCACTGTTTGTGGGACTTGGTTACAGTAACCCCAGGACACTGAGACACCACTGTTTGTGGGACTCGATTTCAGCAATCCCAGGACACTGAGACCTTTCAGGGCCTCAAACCTGTGTCCCCTGCACTCTGGCGCTTCTGGGCAGGCTCAACCTTTGAGAAGCCAAATCCTGGGCCAGGCCCCAGAGGCCTTTGGACTGGAGGATCATGAGACCATCCACTCCTTGAGACAGTGCGTGGAGGTCACGGCTGAGGCTGGCGCTGGAAAGCTCAAGCCCTCAGCCTCTCCTGGCTGCTCAAAGAACCATCACACTATGTTTCTTGTGACAGGAAAGGGCCAGGAGGGCCCTGGAGCAGGGCACTACTGAGGGCACTTTCCTGGCATGGCCTCCCTGCTGCCTTGGACAGGGGACCAGCAGCCTGCCTTGGCGTGCTACCTGAGTGCTGGTCTTCAGCAGGCATGGGTGCCCCCACTGGCGCATACCCAGCCACCAGCACCCCCAGAACACAAGTGGGGGACCAAGCTCACGCCCACCTGAAATTGTAGCCAGGAGACACGTTGTGGTCGACGTCCCGTGTATCCAGGCGGCGGAAGGAGTACCTGGGCAGGCAGAGGGCGGCGGCTCTGTCCAGGTTGCAGTCCCAGTTGACCTGGATGCCCATGATGCCTCCCTGGGGGTAAACAGCGGAGACACAGCAAGGCTTTCCTCAGCGCCTGGCACGAGATGCGACCAGGGCTGGGTCAGGAGAGCCAGGGCCCGCACCCACCTCCACGGCCATGTCCTGGAAGCTGTGTCCTGCATTCTCCACTATTTTGCCAAGGCGGAATATGGGGCAGAAGGGATCTGTTTTAGCATCATAAATGCACGACTTGAGGTACGTAGTGGTGATGTTGGGAAGGATATTCCTCCTGAAGTCGAGAGGAAGCAGAAAATCAGAGCCACGAACGCCTCAGAGGAGAGAGGAGCCGGAAGATTCCCCAAGACCCTGGTGAACTCACACACCTGGCCGCCACTTACTTGCTGAAATTAAATTTGGGATACCAGATGTTGTTCTTAACCAAAAGAGTGAAGTTTTCTGCAGCCTTTAAAAAAGCAGGTCTGAAAAGCAATAACATTACTGTTAATGAAACACACACATATATACATATACTCACATAGCCATTAGATATATACATGTGTAAATGCGTAGTGTGTGTGTGTGTGTGTGTGTGTGTGTATCTATCTATCTATCTATATATTTTTTGAGATGGAGTCTCATTTCTGTCACCTAAGCTTGAGAGCAGTGGCGTGATCTTGGCACACTGCAACCTCTGTCTCTTGGGTTCAAGCAATTCTCCTGCCTTAGCCTCCCGTGTAGCTGGGACTACAGGCCTGTGCCACTAAGTCTGGTTAACTATTTTTCGTATTTGTAGTAGAGATGGGGTTTCACTATGTTGGTCAGGCTGGCCTCCAACTCCTGGCTTCAAGTGATCCGCCCGCCTTGGCCTCCCAAAGTGCTGGCATGACAGCCGTGAGCCACCACACCCAGCCTACATATATTTTTGAGACAGGCTCTTGCTCTGTAGCCCAGGCTGGAGTACAGTTACATGAACACAGGTTCTTGTAGCCTTGACCTCCCAGGCTCAAGGGATTCTCCCACCTCAGCCTTTCAAGTAGCTGGAACTATAGGCATGCGTCACCATGCCTGGCTCATGAAAATAATTTTTTTTTTATAGAGACAAGGTCTTGCTACATTGCTCAGGCTGGTCTGGAACTCCTGACCTCAAGCAATCCTCCCGCCTCCGCCTCCCTGTGCTGGACTACAGGAGTGAGCCACCATGTCTGGCCAGTACGTAATATTTTTAAAAACATATACACACATCTTACAATGTCATTTTGTCAAAAAGATGCACCACCCCTAGCATTTTTACCCCCTTTTGCATACACAGTGCGTCAAGAAAAGAGACTGAGCCAAGGCTTCCAGGTTCTTCCACTCAAAGAAGGGCAAAGCCTCTCCTCAAGGCAGGGAGAACTGAATCAAGCTAACCAGGGAGGGGATGCATGGCCTCGCTGGAAATCAGTCCTCCCAGGCCTCAGGGCCTCAGGCATTCTCCAGGAGAGGCATGAAGGCTGGGCAGGGTCCAGTTTTACAAGTCAAAGCCTTGGTAAATTTGCCTACAGGCTGGATTCTGACCTGTCTGAAAAGTACATAAAGCACCTGCCAGCAGGTGCGCCAGCCCCTTCTTAGAAGTGCCACGTCAGCTCCTGGCTGACAATACAAGTTGAATCTGTCCCCAAGGGGCTGCCATTTCGTTGGTGAATTTCTCCTGGAGAATCTGGCACTGTAGGGCTGACCCTTCTGTGGGGGATGCTCCCCTCATCCAGGTGGGATCTTTGAAATGACAACATCGACAGTCTTCCCAGACCCGAGACAGGAGCAAGGCCAGTGACAGAGCCACACTCTAAGGAGAGCTGAGCCTGTCACCGCTGCTGTCAAACAAAGGCCGAGACCAAGGGGCTTCTCTCAGGGTTTTTGTTTTTTTTTTTTTGAGACAGAGTCTCGCTCCCATTGCCCAGGCTAGAGTGTAATGGCGTGATCTTGGCTCACTGAAACCTCTGCTTTCCAGGTTTAAGCGATTCTCCTGCTTTAGCCTCCTGGGTAGCTGGGTTTACAGGCACATGCCACCATGCCTGGTTAATTTTTGTATTTTTAGTAAAGTCGGGGTTTCATCATGGTGGCCAGGCTGGTCTTGAACTCCTGACCTCAGGTGATCCACCCACCTCGGCCTCCCAAAGTCAGGATTATAGGCGTGAGCCACTGCGCCCAGCCTTATCTCAGATCTTCAAAGTCCTTGCTCCCTCAAGAGGAATGGCTCACAACAGGGGTGTACAAATTTTTGTCATTTCCTGTACATAACACACCCGCACATCTGTGTGCCTCATATGCAATACTTTAAGATCAGCTCACCTTTTTAGAGAAAATGAGACGAAATTCACATAATATAAAATTAATCATCTTAAACTGGACAATTCTGTGGCATTCACTACATTTCCAATGTTGTGCAATCGGCACCTCTAGTTCTAAAACGTTTTTGTTTTGTTTTTCAGACAGAGTCTTACTCTGTCATCCAGGCTGGAGTGCAGTGGCATGATCTTGTCTCACTGCGACCTCTGTCTCCCAGGTTCAAGGGATTCTCGTGCCTCAGCCTCTTGAGTAGTTGGAATCACAGGTGCATACTACGAGGCTGATTTTTATATTTTTAGTAGAGAGGGGGTTTCACCATGTTGGCCAGGCTGTTTTTGAACTCCTGGTCTCAAGTGATCCAACTGTCTCTGCCTCCCCAAGTGCTGGGATTACAAGCATGAGCCACTGTGCCCAGCCTGATTCTGAATATTTATTATGAAAAAAAGAATGTATAATATCTCATTGATAGTTTACGTTGGATACATGTTGAAGTAATGTTTTGGGTTATTGTATAAAATGTTACTTGTTTCTCTTGCTTAATGTGGCCACTAGAAAACTTTAAATTGGAGTGTGGCTTGTAGTTGTGTCTCACAAGATACCATTTTTTTCTTGCTTTCTCGCTGAGGTGGGTGGATCACCTGAGGTAAGGAGTTCGAGACCAGCCTGGCCAACATAGTGAAACGGTGTCTCTACTAAAACTACAAAAATTAGCTGGGCATGGTGGCAGGCATCCATAATTCCAGCTACTTGGGAGGCTGAGGCAGGAGAATCATTTGAACCCGGGAGGTGGAGGTTGCAGTGAGCTGAGATTGTGCCACTGCACTCCAGCCTGGGTGACAGAGCGAGACTTCATCTCAAAAAAAAAAAAAAAAAAAAAAAAAAATTCAGAATCAATTATGAGTGTACTTCCTATGGATGCCCCATCTCTTTTCAGACCAGCCACATTTCAATTGCTCAACAGCGACGTGGGGCCAGAGGCTCCTGCACTGGAGAGCACAGCTCCGTGAGATCCTCTCCAGCTCTCAGATGCTAGGATTCCTTTTTTCTACCTCCTTCCTTTGCCTCGGCAATCTCTACATCTGCAGTTCTCAGGCTTTCCCTCCTTCTCAACACACCCAGCATGAGGTTCACTGTGTTCCTGCTCACCGGGGCTCAAGGAGGCCTCAGTCGGCGCTCTTGGTGAGAAAGGCACTGGGCTGCATGCGCTTCTCAGAGCGCCGCCTGGACTCCACCCCGCCAAGTGCAGCCAATTACAACCGGGGAGAATGTTAGTGTGGAGCAACCTTGAACCTGTCTAGTTTAGTTGGTTTTTTAAATTTTTATTTATTTAATTTTTATTTTTGAGACAGAGTCTCCCTCTGTCACCCAGGCTAGAGTGCAGTGGTGTGATCTCGGCTCACTGCAACCTCTGCCTCCCAGGTTCAAGCGATTCTCCTGCCTCAGTCTCCCAAGTAGCTGGGATTACAGGTGACAGCCACCATGTCTGGCTAATTTTTTTATTTTTAGTAAAGACGGGGTTTTTCGCCATGTTGGCCAGGCTGGTCTGAAACTCCTGACCTCAGGTGGTTTGCCCGCCTCAGCCTTCCAAAGTGCCAGGATTACAGCATTAGCCACTGTGCCTGGCCGAACCTGTCTAGTTTAGTTTAAAATATAATGTAGCAAACATCTGTTATTTTCTTCCCAGCGTCTGCTCGCAGCTTTTCTGATAACAACCCCAAGTTTCCTTTGGAAGCCATACCTCCCTGATTCTTGCCTGTGTCACTCGGGCGGGTCTGACTCTAGCCCCAGCTGCAGATGTGGGCATGAGACCCAGGCCCAAGCTGATAAGCAAAACCCATGCCCCAGACACACAGATGGGTTGAGAGCTCTGGCTGATGATGTGGTGATGGACAGGTCTAGACTCTCCAGGGACAGCTGGGACTCAGCCTTGGGGGCTCTAAGTGCAGCACTGCCCCCTGGGCTATGTGGTAGATCCTGTGAGTGAAGCTGGCACGGAGGGACGTGGAGGCAGGCGGGGAGACCAGGGTGTTGTCCTTTAGCCCTCACTCTGTCACCCAGGTCAGAGTACAGTGGTACCATCTCAGCTCATGCAGCCCCTGCCTGCCAGGTTCAAGTGATTCCCCTGCCTCAGCCTGGCACGAGATGCTCACAGCCTCGCTGGATCTTTTTGGTTAGCTGAACAATACATGGCCCCCGCTAAGCACACACACACGTGTGTGTGTGTGTGTGTGTGTATGTGTGTGTGTGTGTGTTTGTGCACATGTGCTTAAGGCACTGAGAACCGTTTCCTGTCAGTTATTTGAAACTGACAGAGTCCTAACATACGAGGAAATCACCTGTGCCCTTCTCGTGAGTGACAGACACTTGTGGCCCACCTGGCCACTGATGGTCGCTGCCTCATGGTTGAAAGCAGTCATCCTAGGGCAGCCTGACTCCACACAGACACCAGAAACACACAGAAAGCCACAACACACAGGTGTAACCCTTGATGACCTCTGCTCAAGCCTGACACCCAGAGTTTAAGGTGCTTCCGGCGGGGCGCAGTGGCTCCCACCGGTAACCCCAGCACTTTGGGAAGCCAAGGCAGGCGAATCACTTGAGGTCAGGAATTTGAGACCAGCCTGGCCAACATGGCAAAACCCTGTCTCTACTAAAAATACAAAAATTTAGCCAGGCATGGTGGTGGGCACCTGTAATCTCAGGTACTTGGGAGGCACGAAAATCGCTTGAACCTGGGAGGTGGAGGTTGAGCCAGGATTGCACCACTGCATTCCAGCCTGGGTTACAGAATGAAACTGTGTCTCCAGAAAAAAAAAAAGGCCTTTTCCTTCTTCCCTCAGGCTGGACTCACTGTGGCACGTGTGTGTCATCCTCCACCGGGCACCAGGCTGCCACTTCGCAGGTCTTCACGGACCCGTTGAAAGGCACGCATCTGCCTGTTGAGACTCCTACAAGGACAAGGGGGTCCCAGGTCCACATGGGTCTCCCATTTTCTACCTTTTTGGAGTAGAGAGTGACAGCCCCACCCAGCCTCCCACACAGCCAATCCTGAGCTCTGCAAATCTGGGATTTAGCCAGTGTCAGTGTCCAGGAGTTAGAACCAGAGGAAGAGAGTCACCTGTGTGCCGGTCACATCTCAGCCAGGGTGATACTAAGCTAAAGAATGGGGCAGGCCGGGCGCGATGGCTCAAGCCTGTAATCCCAGCACTTTGGGAGGCCGAGGCGGGTGGATCACGAGGTCAAGAGATCGAGACCATCCTGGTCAACAGGGTGAAACCCCGTCTCTACTAAGAATACAAAAATTAGCTGGGCATGGTGGCGCACGCCTGTAGTCCCAGCTACTAGGGAGGCGGAGGCAGGAGAATTGCCTGAACCCAGGAGGCGGAGGTTGCGGTGAGCCGAGATCGTGCCATTGCACTCCAGCCTGGGTAACAAGAGCGAAACTCCGTCTCAAAAAAAAAAAAAAAAAAAAAAAAAGAATGGGGCAAGAGGCCAGGCACGGTGCCTGACTCCTGTAATCCCCGAACTTTGGGAGGTTGAGGCGGGCAGATCACCTGGAGGTCAGGATTTTGAGACCAGCCTGGCCGACATAGTGAAACCACATCTCTACCAAAAATAGAAAAATTGGCAGGCATGGTGGCTCGTGCCTGCAGCCCCAGCTACTCGGGGTCTGAGGCAGGAGAACTGCTTGAACTCGGGAGGTGCAGTGAGCTGAGATCGAACCAGTGCATTCCAGCCTGGGCAACAGAGCAAGATTCTGGCTCAAAAATAAATAAATAAATAAAATAACAGGGCAAGAGCTGGGATGACAGCCATGAATGTAGAGAGGGTTCTAGGGCCCAACCTCGACACCTGGCTCACCCAGGGTCATGTGAAGGAATTGGGGGCATTTCTTTATTCCTGGGATTTCCCCATCAAAGAGGCTTCACAGTGGAGGTGGTCTGTCTGATCAGGGACTGCCTTCCCCAGGAGGCCTCGAGCTCATACCGTTGCTGTGGGTGCCGGCAGAACCAGCAGTACAGCTGGCATCTGATTCACACACACTGGTCACATCTGGAATCTGGAAAATGAAGAAGGAGTGAGAAGAAGGTCCACGTGGCCCAGCCCCACACACCTGCGGACAGGCGTGGAGAGAGGGGTGGGGGCCTGGGGCTCTGCCGGGGGAGCCGCCTACCTCGGGACACAGGCCCTGGGTCTGGTTCATGGTGAGGATCATGTTGGTCATGATGAAGAGGGAGTTTTCCTCCTGCAGAGGGGAGAGAATGTGGGCAAGTCATGCTCAGAGGACTCAAGGAGAGCCGAGAAAGGCAGACTTTGACTTAATAGGCCTGTTCAAAAACTGACCACCCGGCCTCTGGCTCTCTTCCAGGAAAGTTTATAATCTAATGGAAAATGGCGACTCAAACAAATCCTTGTATATAAATATTCACAGCAGCACTTTTCACAAGAACCAAAAGGTGGAAACAGCCCAAATGTCTGTCCTGGTTGAGCCACACATGGAATGTGATTCAGCCATGAATAAACAGGAATGAAGGGGCTGGGCACGGGGGCTCATACCTGTAATCCCAGCACTTTGGGAGGCCAAGGTACGCAGATTACCTGAGGTCAAGAGCTTCAGACCAGCCTGGCCAATGCAGTAAAACCCCATCTACACTAAAAATATCAAAAGAAAAAAAAAAAAAAGCTAAGTGTGGTGGCAGGTGCCTGTAATCCTAGCTACTCGGGAGGCTGAGGCAGGAGAATCACTTGAACCCAGGAGGCGGAGATCACACCAGTACACTCCAGCCTGGGTGACAGAGTAAGACTTTGTCTCAAAAATATAAGACAAAATAAAATAAAGGAATAGCTGGGTGTGGTGGCTCACGCCTGTAATCCTAGCACTTTGGGAGGCCCAGGTGGGTGGATCACCTGAGGTCAGGAGTTCAAGACCAGCCTGGCCATCGTGGTGAAATCCTATCTTAAAAAAAATAATTAATTAATTAATTAAAAATAAATAAAGGAATAGAGCACTGACTCAGGCCACAACATGGATGAACTCCAGAAACATGATGCTGAATGAAAGAAGCCAGACACAAGGCCACACAGGACACGATTACACTGACGTGAAATTTCCAGAATAGTCAAGTCCACAGAGACAGAAAGCACTTAGTGGTTGCCAGGGAGTGAGGGATGTGCGGAACACGGGGAGGGGGAGCGCTGCGTAACATACGAGGCTTCTCTTTGGGGTGACTGAAATGTTTTGCAGTAGACAGAGGTGAGGCTTGTACAACACTGTTAATGCACTAAATGCTGCTGAATTTTTCATTTTAAAATTGTTGATTTCTTTCATTTATTTTCTCTTTTTTGAGAGAAGCCTTGCTCTGTTGCCCATGCTGCAGTACAGTGGCACAATCTTGGCTCACCGCAACCTCCACCTCCGGGGTTCAAGCGATTCTCCTGCCTCTCTGTCTCCCAAGTAGCTGGGACTACAGGTATCTACCACCATACCTGGCTAATTTTTGTATTTTTAGCAGAGACGGGATTTTACCATGTTGGTCAGGCTGGTCTCAAACTCCTGGTCTCAAGTGATCCACCTGCCTCAGCCTCCCAAAGTGCTGGGATTACAGATATGAGCCACTGTGCCTGGCTTCAAATGGTTAATTTCTGTAAGTGAATTTTATTGTAGTTTTAAAAAAAGGGAGTTCTGCAAGCTGAAACAATGGTTTCTCAGGTAAGCTTGACTAATTGAGGGAAAGAGCCAACAAGTGCTATCAACACTCCCTGCCAACCAGATTATCTCAGGAGTAAAAACATGAGGCCTCATCTCATGGGGCTCAGATCTGGCTGCTTTTCTTTCCTAACTGAAATTATAAATAAAACATTCTAGAGAAGACTCGGCCAAGGTCAGCAAGTGACATTTCTCTTTGAGAAGCTTCTGTTTCTGCCTCACACATATGAAGGTGCCAAATCATTGATTTAGAATTTCTGCAGTTTGCCAGGGATGAGACTGAAGAACTGCTGATAATGACCTCCTCACATGAGGAATAAGAGGCAAAGACCCCAAAAGATTCTAGTTCGATCTTCCTCTCATTGGGTGCTGGTATCCATCTAATCTAATCTATCTATCTCTAATGTATCCTACCTAATTATCTCTATTTCCTATTTATCTATCATCTATCACCTACCTAATCTACCCTATCTAACCTATCTATCTACCCATCCACCCATCTATCTTATCTATCTATCTGTCCATCCATCCATCTATCTATCCATTCACCCATCCAGTCAAGATGGGGGCTCACTATATTGCCCAGGCTGGTCTTGAACTCTTGGGCTCAAGCGATCCTCCTGCTTGGCCTCTGAAAGTGCTGGGACTACAGGCGTGAGCCACTCTGCCTGGCTGGGCCCAGGCATTTTAAAAGGACATGCCCAAAGCTTTCAGCATTTCACATTCCTGGGAAGAACAGTCAGCAGTGGGAGCCATCTTGGGGATCAGAGCAACTCAGAAACCAAGGAGTCTGTAGACATCCCCGCCCCCAGGCTGAGAAGTGGTGGAAGCCCTAGGAATAGCTGGCATCCTCCAAAGGCCTAGGGCAAACTATGTTGGGAGACAAGAAGGCCACAAGAGGAAGCCTGGGGATGCAGCATGAGCTGTCACCACAGCCATGCTGTCGTGTTCCCAGGTGTTCAATGTACAAAACCCCTCCTCGTTTGGTGTTAGAGAAGGCCGCTCCTAAGACTCTCCTGAGTCACACTTGGAACAATGCAGTATGGTCTACTTTTTATTTCCTATCTTTCCTTCTCTCTCTCTTTTTTAGAGTTGGGGTCTCACTCTATTGCCCTGGCTGGAGTGCAGTGGCCTGATCATAGTTCACTCCAGCTTCAAATTCCTGGGCTCTGGCTGGGTGGGGTGGCTCATGCCTGTAATCCCAGCACTTTGGGAGGCCGAAGTGGGTGGATCACCTTTATTCCTTTATTTTATCTTATTTTTTGGAGACAAAGTCTTAGACTCTGTCACCCAGGCTGAGGTTGGGAGTTTGAGACCAGCCTGACCAACATGGAAAAAACCCCGTCTCTACTAAAAATACAAAAATTAGCTGGGCATGGTGGCACATGCCTGTATCCCAGCTACTTGGGAGGTTGAGGCAGGGGAATTGCTTGAACCCAGGAGGCCAAGGTTGCAGTGAGTTGAGATCGCGCCATTGCACTCCAGCCTGGGCAACAAGAGCGAAACTCCGTCTCAAGAAAGAAACAAAAACACACAAACAAAAAACCTCCAGAGCTCAAGTGATCCTTCTGCCTCGGCCTCCAAAAGTGTTGAGATTATACACCTGGCCTGTTTCCTATCTCTTATCTCCTTCAAATTAAGGGGAATTTCAGTCTGGAGATGAGCCAAGTGGCTGCAAACAGATGACTGTGCTCTTATCTACGGAAGAACACAGACATCATGAAAGCTCATGAAGAAAGCCCTGGGGATCTTACATGGCCCCCACCCAGATCCACCACGGAAGGCCGAGTTGCGGGGTGCTCCTTCCCACCAAGGGACAAAAGCGGGGCTTGTGTCCTTCCTCATCCGCCCAGTAAACACCCCAAGCATGACACTCTGAGTTTGCTGGGACGAGGCTACAGGGGCACGGGAGGCAGCCACGTCTCTGCTGAGACAGGTGCATGCTAACAGGATTGCCCCCTCCAGCTAACTACAGATCCCCTGTTCCACTTGACCTTTATGGCTCATTGGCTCCGTCTTCTCTCTGCGCACCCCACAAGATCCTTCTCATGAGAAGGCAGAGGGAAGAAGAGCACACCTGAAGAAACAGTTTCTGAAGTCCTTGTTTTCCTTGGCAAGAGCTCTGAGCCAAGAGTTGGCAGCTTATCTACACTGGTCATCCTAGGTCCCGTAGCACACAGGCCATCTGGAGGGGTATGTCAGGGTTTGGCTGTGTGGCACGGAGCTGTTACCAGGGCTAAAGAGTCAATGTTTAACTTGGAGTTTTGCAGATTAACAGCCTGGAGACTAGCAGGTGGCAGTAAACAGTGTCTTCCCTTCCCTTTGGTTCCGATAGGGTCCGGGGCTCTGTCTGCTTCCTTCTTATTTGGGTTTTGGTCTCTAATTGCTGTTAAAGTTCTTTTTTTTTTTTTTTTTTTTTTTTTTCTGAGACGGAGCCTCGCTCTGTTGCTCAGGCTGGAGTGCAGTGGCGTGATCTCAGCTCACCGCAACCTCCCCCTCCAGGGCTCAAGTGATTCTCCTGCCTCTGCCTCCCGAGTAGCTGGGATTACAGGTGCATGCCACCACACCCAGCTAATTTCTTGTATTTTTAGTAGAGAAGTGGCTTCACTGTGTTAGCCAGAATGGTCTCAATCTCCTGACCTCCTGATCCACCAGCCTTGGCCTCCCAAAGTGTTGGCATTAATGGTGTGAGCCACCGTGCCTGGCCCTCTTTTTTTTTTTTTTTCTTTTTGGTAGAGATGGGGTTTCATCATATTGCCCAGGCTGGTCTCGAACTCCTGGGCTCAAGGGATCCACCTGCCTCGTCTTCCCAAAGTGTTGAGATTACAGATGTGAGCCACTGTGCCCAGCCTTAAGTTTTTACACTGTCTGAAAAGATTTACCTTGTGGATTTAGGACAATGATGCAAACCCAAAACGTGGACAGGTGCTATTTCTACTTGAATTTTTACTAGGATTTAAGACATGTGTTTTCTAATCTTTCAGGGCTTGAGATAGACAGAGATATCCACCCGGAAAGCTTCAGGTGTCTCAGCCTGCCGCACTTTCAAGCTGAGGGACCACAGCTGCCTGGATACACTCTGGTAGATCGTAAGCCCTCAGGAGACCTGGCTGCACCGCTTTCTTGGACTAAAACAATCAGTCTGGGCACCGGTGATGTCAGGACTCGGGCCATGGCAATCATTAATCAAGTGTGCAAAGTCATTAAAGAGCAAAGTGTCAGTGTTAGACAGAAGACACAGTGGGAGACACACCTGAGCTGGTATCACGTAATCGGCCACATCCCAGATCCGGAAGCCAAGTTCAGAAGTGTTGGTCACAGCCACGCCCTTGACCTTGGTGGTAACAGAGCTGACCACAGAGTCAGTTTCCTGGTAGCCCTTTTCCCACACAAACACCCACCTATAAAATAAAACAGGCCTCTGAAATTGCCGTTAGGATTCAATGGATTTGAACTGATGCCAGGAAGCCTCTGACAGCCAGAGGCTGGAAGTATGGTGTTGACTAATCACGTGACTTCTAGAGCCTCCATTTCCACTTCTGCCAAATGAGGATAGTAGCACCTAACCACAGGAGGGTTTGCAGGAAACAAATGAGGTGGTGCAGGTAAAGCACTCAGCACACTGACGGCACAAAGAAAATGCTCGATGAATAGGGTCTTTATTACGTGTGTTACAACAGTTACCACTGGAGTGTTTATAGGCGCCAGGCACTGATCTAAGCTCTTTATATGTATTAACTCATTTAATCCTGACCACTTTATAAGGCAGGTATTATTATTTCCATTTTACAGAGGAGGAAACGGAGACACAGAGAGGTTAAGTCATTTACCCAAGGTCACACAGCTAGTGAGTGGCAGAGCCAGGATTTGAAGTCAAGCCAGAAGCCCCTGAAGCCTCTTCTCTCACCCACTATGCTCTGCTGTAAGCTTGTCCAACCCATGGTACACAGGACACATGCAGCCCAGGATAGGTTTAAATGAGGCCCAACACAAATTCATAAACTTTCTCAAAACATTATGACTTTTGCCTTTTTTTTTTTTTTTTGAGATGGAGTTTCACTCTTGTTGCCCAGGCTGGAGTGCAATGGCGTGATCTTGGCTCACCGCAACCTCCGCCTCCCGGGTTCAGGCAATTCTCCTGCCTCAGCCTCCTGAATAGCTGGGATTACAGGCACTACCACCATGCCCAGCTAATTTTTTGTATTTTTGGTAGAGACGGGGTTTCACCATGTTGACCAGGATGGTCTCGATCTCTCGACCTCGTGATCCACCCGCCTCGGCCTCCCAAGCCTTTTTTTTTTTTTTAAGCTCATCAGCTATTGTTAGTGTTAGTGTATTTTATGTGTGGCTAAAAATAACTCTTCTTCTTCCAATGTGGCCCAGAGAGGACAAAAGACTGGACACCCCTAGGCTACTCTTTCTACAAAAGAGAATTCTACCCTTTAACAAACTTTTAAGAGTAGTTTCTTACTTTTCCCCCAAGAACTCTCATCACATATATGCTCCTCTCCTCTGAAGTGGGAATACGACTACCAGTCTGAACAATTAAAAATCCAAAGGGGCTGGGGACAGCGGCTCATGCCTGTAACCCCTGTACTTTGGGAGGCTGAGTGGGGAAGATTACTTGTGTCCAAGAGCTCGAGACAAGCCTGGACAATGGAGGGATCTCTACAAAAAATAAAAAATTAGCTGGGCATGGTGGCTCAAGCATTTTGAAAGGTCAGGGTGGGTGGATCATGGGGCCAGGAGTTTGAGACAAGCCTGGCCAACATGGTGAAACCACTCCGGCCTGGGTAACAGAGCAAAACTCTTGTCTCAAAAAAAAAAAAAAAAAAAAAAAATTAGCTGGGCATGATGGTACACATCTGTGAGCCCAGCTACTTGGGAGGCTGAGGTGGGAGGATCACTTGAGCCTGGGAGATGGAGGCTGCAGTGGGCTATGATGCTATTGCACTCCAGCCTGGGTGACAGAGCAAGACCCTGTCTCAAAAAAAACATCTCCAGGCATTAGCTCATGGGGGTTAGGAAGACGGAAGGCAGCAGGCCCTGGTTCACGGCTCAGGTCCACCACTCACCAGGCATAACTTTGGCCAAGGTACTTAGCCTCGTTGTGCCTTAGTTTTCCCATCTATAATATGGGAATGATAGAACTTCACAGGATTCTTGTGAGCGTAAATGAGTTAATGTATGTCAAGTGTTTAAAACAATGTTTGTGAGCCATCGTTGATTATGGAGCAAGTATTGACACCGTGGAAATTGGCCAGTACTACAAATCAGGACTCCTCCCTCCAAACTGTCATCAAACATCTACTAGAGACTATTAGTGTCGTTATTTATAGAATCAGGAAACAATAGATTCCTCCTTCTTCTAAGTCCTAGATGCTAAGGTTTCAGAAATTCACTGGTTTTGTTGAGGTCAGGAGTTCCAGATCAGCCTGGGCAAGATGATGAAATCCTGTCTCTACTAAAAACACAAAAATTAGCCGGGTGTGGTGGTGGGTGCCTGTAGTCCCTGGTATTCGGAAGGCTGAGGCAGGAGAATCACTTGAACCCAAGAGGTGAAGGGTGCAGTGAGTTGAGATCGTGCCATTACATTCCAGCCTGGGCAACAGAGTGAGACTCAGAAAGAAGAAAAGGAAGGAAAGGAAGGAAGGAAGAAAGAAGAGAAGGAAGGAAGGAAGGGAAGAGGAATTAACTGGTTTTCGTTACTTATGAGTGTGTCTGATTGAGCAGTCTCCAAGTTCATTGGCCAGCCTAGAGATGGGCTTTCCCCCTCACAAGTTTCTTTTCTTCTGAATTCCTGGTTTCTAGGAATTCAGCTGCAGTGTAAGCTTCCATTTAATTCCAGTCTGACACACAAAAGCTTGGGGCAGGAAGACCCATGTACTCATCAATTGCAGGGAGTTGCCTAACTTAGAGACACAGGCCACTCATTATCATGTGATTACTTCCTCACCATGTGACTGTTAACAGAGTTAGATAAATGAGAATTGTGTGTTCAGTCTCTCTTTAAGGAAGGGTTGCTATAGGACGAGACCACAATTTCGCCAAGATGAGTTGGATCAGAAAGTTAAGAGATGAGTTAAAAAAAAAAAAAAAAAAAAAAAAGAGCCTTCATTCAGATCCTGAGTCAGTTTTGTTTATAGCAAGACGGACAAAAGCAAAGCATTTACTGCTTTAAAGATTCTCATGACTGAGATAGTGAATACACCATAAGAAATCCTATAGAGCTGGGCTGTCCAATACAAACACAATATGAGCTACATTTTTTTTTTTTGAGACAGGCACTCTGTCGCCCAGGCTGAAGTGCTGTGGTGCAATCTCAGCTCACTGCAACCTCCACCTCCCAGGCTACAGCAATCTTCCCACCTCAGCCACTATGGGTCTACAGGTGCGTGCCACTATGCCCAGCTAATTTTTTATAATTTTGGTAGAGATGGGGTTTCACTATGTTGGCCAGGCTGGTCTCAAAAATCCTGAGCTCAAGGGATCCACCTGCCTCAGCCTCCCATAGTACTGGGATTATAGGCGTAAGACACCTCAGCCATCTGTAATTTAAAAGTTTCTAATAGCCATGTCAAAAAGCAAAAAGGAACAGGAAAGGCCAGGTGTGGTGGTTCACGCCTGCAATCCCAGCACTTTGGGAGGCTGAGGCAGACAGATTGCTTGAGCTCAGGAGTTTGAGACCAACCTGGGCAACATAGAAACCTTATGATTGCAAAGATGAGAAACTTCATCTCTACCAAAAAAATTACAATAATTAGCCAGTTGTAGCGGTGTGCACCTGTAGTCAAAATAATTCCAGAGGCTGAGGTGGGAGAATCACTTGATCCTGGGAGGCGGAGGTTGCAGTGAGCTGAGATAGTGCACTGCACTTAGGTCTGGGTGACAGAGCGAGACCCCATCTCAAAAAAAAAAAAAAAAACCCACAGGAAAAATTAATTGTAATGATATATTCTGTGTAACCTGATATATCCAAAATATTTTAACATGTCATCAATAGAAAATGTATTGATGTGATAGTGGTACTCTTTTTTTTTTTTTTGAGACAGTGTCTTGCTCTGTTGCCCAGGCTGGAGTGTGCTGGTGTGGTCACAGCTCACTGTGGCCTCGACCTCTCAGCCTCAAGCAATCAATCCTCTTGCTCCAACCTCCCAAACAGATAGAGCTATATGCATGTGCCACCATGCCAGGCTAATTTTTTTTTTTTTTTTTTGAGATGAAGTCTTGCTCTGTCACCCAGGCTAGAGTGCAGTGGCAAGATCTCGGCTCACTGCAACCTCCGCCTCCTGGGTTCAAGCAATTCTCCAGCCTCTGCCTCCCGAATAGTTGGGATTACAGGCGCCTGCCACCATACCCAAATGATTTTTCTATTTTTGATAGAGATGGGGTTTCACCATGTTGGTCAGGATAGTCTTAAACTCCTGACCTTGTGATCCACTCACTTGGCCTCCCAAAGTGCTGGGACTACAGGTGTGAGCCATCGTGCCTGGCCAATTTTGTTGTTGTTGTTGTTGTTGTTTTTTATAGAGACGAGGTCTCCCTATGTTGCCCAGGTTGGTCTCAACTCTTGAGCTCAAGTGATCCTCCCACCTCAGCCTCCCAAAGTTCTGTGATTTCAGGCATGAGCCACCGTGCCCTGCTGCCTCTTTTTCTGTACTATGTCTTTGAAATCCAGTGTGTATTTTACAGTTACAGCATATCTCAATTTAGAGCAGAAGAGTTACAATATTCAATAGCTACATGTTACTAGCGCTACCTAAGTACAACGTTGCTATGGATACTTGCTGCAGTCGCCATTTTACAGGTACCCTAAGGTAGATACGCACTGATTCTCCCACTAGCAGCAAACGCCAAAAGCAAAAAGCCACAGGGGAGCTCCTGGCCCAAATGCTTCAGGTTCAACCACAGATGTAAGTTCAGTTAACTGGCTAGCAGTGGGTCTCAAAAAAAAAGTTGTTTTTTTTTTTTTTTTGAGTTTCGCTCTTCTTGCCCAGGCTGCAGTGCAGTGGTGCAATCTCGGCTCACTGCAACCTCCACCTCCTGCGTTCAAGCGATTCTCCTGCCTCAGCCTCCCTAGTAGCTGGGATTACAGGCATCTGCCACCAGGCCTGGTTAATTTTTTGTACTATTAGTAGCGATGGGGTTTCACCATGTTGTCCAGGCCGGTCTTGAACTCCTGACCTCAGGTGATCCACCCGCCTTGGCCTCCCAAAGTACTGGGATTACAGGCATGAGCCACGGTGCTTGGCCAAAAAAAAATTTTTTTTTCCTTTGAGATGGAGTCTCACCCTGTCGCCCAGTCTGGAGTACAATGGTGTGATCTCAGCTCAATGCAACCTCATCTCCAGGGTTCAAGCAACTGTCCTGCCTCAGCATCCCGAGTAGCTGGGATTATAGGCAGCTGCCATCATGCCCGGCTAATTTTTTGTATCTTTTTTTTCGTTTTTTGAAACGGAGTCTGGCTCTGTTGCCAGGCTAGAGTGCAGTGGTGCAATCTTAGCTCACTGCAACCTCTGCCTCCTGGGTTCAAGTGATCCTCCTGCCTCAGCCTCCGGAATAGTTGGGATTACAGGCATCAGCCACCATGCCCAGCTAATTTTTGCATTTTTAGTAGAGACGGGTTTTCGCCACGTTGGCCATGACGGTCTTGATCTCTTGACCTTGTGAGCTACCCGCCTCAGCCTCCCAAAGTGCTGGGATTACAGGGGTGAGCCACCATGCCTGGCCTAATTTGCTGTATCTTAATAGATACAGGGTTCACCATGTTGGCCAGGTTGGTCTTGAACTCCTGACCTCATGACCTCAGCCTCCCGAATTGCTGAGATTACAGGCTTGCACCACCATGCCCGGCCCTAAGTTTTTTTTTTTTTTAACACCTCTCCATCAGTAAAATTTACCATTTTAACCTTTTTTTTTTTCTTTTCCTTTTAGAGGAGGGGTCTCGTGAATTTTCCAGGCTTTCTTGAGCTCCTGGCCTCAAGTGATCCTCCCGCTTTGGCCTCCCAAAGCACTGGGACTATAGGTGTGGGCCAGGTGGTTCTGATGTTGGGTCTGTACCTGAAAAGCCATCTCGAATACCGTCTGCACCTACTGCTGCTGCTGACAGATGTTAGAAGGCAAACCTGCCCAGTCATGGGGAATTCCCTTGGGCAGTATTCAGATTCCAAACCTTATCCCAAGGAGGGGGATTTTTACCTTTTTTTTTTTTTTTTTGAGATGGAGTTTCGCTCTTGTTTCCCAGGCTGGAGTGCAATGGCACGATCTCGGCTCACCGCAACCTCCGCCTCCTGGGTTCAGGCAATTCTCCTGCCTCAGCCTCCTGAGTAGCTGGGTTTACAGGCACGTGCCACCATGCCCAGCTAATTTTTGTATTTTTAGTAGAGACGGGGTTTCACTATGTTGACCAGGACGGTCTCGATCTCTTGACCTAGTGATCCACCCGCCTCAGCCTCCCAAAGTGCTGGGATTACAGGCTTGAGCCACCGCGCTCGGCTCTGGGATTTTTACTTTTAAACAATTCTTCAGATGAGTCTTCCATAATCAGGTAAGCTTGGGAAACAGTTCATTGGTTCCAAAACGTTGCAGAACATCAGAATCACCTGGGGAGCTAATCATACTCCACAGCAATTAAATCACAAGGTCTGGGGATGCATCTGGGCACAGTGGCTCACACCTATAATCCCAGCACTCTGGGAGGCCGAGGCAGGTGGATCACTTGAAGCCAAGAGTTGGAGACCAGCCTGATCAACATGGAAAAACCGCCTTCTCTATAAGAAATACAAAAACTAGCAAGGCATAGTGGCACATGCCTACAATCCCAGCTACTCGGGAGGCTGAGGCATGAGAATCGTTTGAACCCGGGAGGTGGAGGTTGCAGTGAGTCAGGATTGCACCACCACACTCCAGCCTCGGCCACAGAGCTAGACTCCATCTAAAACACAAAAGTTCTGGGGATGGGTGCCAAAGATTCCCAGATGGTTCCAATGTGCAGTTTGGGGGCCACTGCACTAAGCAATAAGTGTCAGCCCAACAGCTGTACACACCGGAACACCCCAGGTGAGCCTTTAAAGTGGCCCTAGGTGACAAGGTAATTCCCATCTTCTCTCTTGGGTTGTATTCAATAGTAACAGGTGCTGGCCAGGCGCAGTGGCGCAAGCCTGTAATCCCAGCACTTCGGGAGGCTGAGGCGGGTGGATTACCTGAGGTCAGGAGTTTAGGATCAGACTGGCCAACATGGCGAAACCCCGTCCCTTCTAAAAAATACAAAAATTAGCCGAGCATGGTGGCAGGCGCTGTAATCCCAACTACTCTGGAGGTGGAGACAGGAGAATCGCTTGAACCTGGGAGGTGGAGATCATGGCACAGCACTCCACCCTGAGAGAAACTCCATCTCAGAAAAAAAAAAAAAAAAAAAAAAGAGTAACAGGTGCCTTCAAGTACAGTGGCACATTCAGCGAGGCCTGAGGCAGTAGGGCATCTCTAGCCTAAGGGGGCAGCGTGGTGAATGACTGACTGCGCTAGAGCAGGTACCATTAAAAGCCCCACAATCTTACAAAACAAAGGACGGGAACTTTAAATACTCTCGAAGTCTGACCTCGCTATATTTCGTTTGATCATACAGTGATCAAAAGAAATGAACAGAAGTCATTCGTCCCCAAGGGCAAGGCCGACTGGGAAGGAATCAAGCGGAAATTCCAATCTTTGGTTTTGTCAGCAAATCAGCAGGATGGGAAGTGAAGAGAGAAGATTGAGACGTTCAGGGCAAACCCCCCACAGCCAAGGGGCACTATGCGTTGTCAAGCAGGAGAGGGTAAAGGCTTAGCCAGGCTTTGCCTTTATTTATTTTGTAAAGAGACGGCTCTCACACTGTCTCCCAGGCTCCGACGTAGTGCTGTGATCACAGCTCACCGCAGCCTCAGCCTCCTGGGCTCAAGCGATCCTCCCACCTTAGCCTCCTGAGTGAGTAGCTGGAACCCCAGGCGCGCGCCACGACGGCCCGATTGATTTTTAATTTTTTGCAGAGACGGGGGTCCCACGATGTTGCCTAAACTGGTTTCGAACTCCTGGGCTCGGACGATGGGCCCGCCTAGGCCTCCCAAAGTGCTGGGATTACAGGCGTGCGCCACCGCGCCCGGCCCAGCCTGTGGCTTCAGAACAGCAGCAAGCAGCCTCCTGCCCCCGGGACCGCGGCGCGGCGGCTGGAGCCCGGGGAAGGTGTCACCGCCTCGGCTTGCCGCCCCCATACTCGCCCAGGTGACGGAGGCCGGGAGGAGCAGCCGCAGGGTGCGGAGCCGAGGGCAGCCCCCGCCCGACCCCGCGCGACCCCCGCCCGACCCCGCGCGACCCCGCGCGGCCGCGCTCACCCGATGACGTAGGCCAGGATGAGCAGCTGCACGGCGCGGTTCATCAGCCCCACTTTGCGGCTGCGGATGAGCACGATGCGCGGCGTGTCGTACTCGAACAGGAAGGCCGCCAGCGCGGCGCAGCAGCCCGCCATGGCCGCGCCGCCCGCTCCCGGTCCCCGAGCCCGTCCGGCTCTCGGTCCCCGCTCGGAGCCCCGCCCATCCCGGCCGGCCTGCGGCGCCGTCGTCGCGGGGGAGGGCCCGGAAGGAGGCGGTGCTGGCGGTCGGGGACCGGGGCCCGGGGCCCGGGGGAGGGCGCCACCTCGCCGTCGGGAACGAGGACCCTCTAGGGAGCCTGGAACTCGTGGGAAGGGAGTGGCCTCGCCCTTGGGGACGAATGACTCCTTCCAAAGGCGGGCGAGGGGCCTGGCGCGGTGGCTCACACCTGTCATCCCAGCGCGTTCGGAGGCCGAAGTGAGAGGGTCCCTTGACTTAGAGACCAGCCTGGACAACATAGCGAGACCCCGTCTCTTATCAAAAATGCTCACGAAGCCGGGCGTAGTCGTGGTCGCCTGTGGTCCCGGCTACTGGGGAGGCTGAGGTGAGAGGATCGTTTGAGCCCAGGAGGTCGAGGCTGCCTTGAGCTGTGACCTCGCCACTGCACGCCAGTCTGGGAGATGAAGCGAGACCCTGCTTCAAAAAACCAGAAACCAAAAACAATAAAAACGGCGGGTTGGGGAGTAATGACCTTCTCAGCAGGGCCAGGGAGAACGAGAGACTGTTTCGGGGAAGAGGGAGTCCGCGAGGAGAGAATGACCTCCCATTTGGGGCCAAGTTCAAGTGAGGGGTAACGAGCGACCCCCATTAGGGGTCCTTTTAGGTGCCAGGGACTTCCGTAGAGGACTCGGGGGCTGTCTGGAGCAGCCATCGCTCCGGACTACAGGCTCCTAAACGCGTGCAGCTGGAGCTGGGTGGGAGCTGGGGCCGCACTGCCCTCAGCCTAAATATCAGATGTCGTGTGAGCCCTGGGTGAGAGCCACACACCCTGTAAGATGTACTGGATCTGAAGCCTGGCCGCATTCTCACTCCAATCCAAATGCTCCCTTAGTTGCAGCCCGGGGGAGGTGATTCTCTGGTCATCCTTTCCACTGAGAAAATGGTATCACTACTTCAGGGGAGAATTGGAAAATAGAGGGAAAGTGGGGGAAACAGCCACTGTTCTATTTCAGAAACACAGTTTTCCACATGGATATTTGCTCATTCCCTTGATATGTTTTCTTTTTTCTCTCTCTCTCTCTTTTTTTTTTGGAGATAGAATTTTACTCTTACCCAGGCTGGAGTGCAGCGGCCTGATCTCGGCTGACTGCAACTGCTGCCTCCCAGGTTCAAGTGATTCTCCTGCCTCAAGCCTCCCAAGTAGCTGGGATTACAGGCACCTGCCACCACACCCAGATAATTTTTGTATTTTTAGTAGAGCTGGGGTTTCACCATGTTGGCCAGGCTGGTCTCCAGCTCCTGAGCTCACGTGATCCACCTGCCTTGGGCTCCCAAAGTGTTGGGATTACAGGAGTGAGCCACTGCAACAGATTTGTTTTTATATTTACTTTCCCTAATACATTCAGAAAATATTAATAAGCACATTCCATATGCCAAATACTATCCAGTGAAGAGAACAAGCAAAATTTCCTGCCTTCATGCAGCATAAATTCTATCAGGTAATTGGTATGAAGTTATGGTTTGTAATCACAGTCAATGGTTGTGCTTTTCATTTTCTGATTCACACTATTTGGTTTCTATGTTACTGCAGACTCATAATGATTTTTTTTCTTTTTTTTTTTTTTTTTTGAGACAGAGTCTCGCTCTTGTTGCCCAGGCTGGAATGCAATGGCGCCATCTTGGCTCACTGCAACCTCTATCTCCTGGGTTCAAGCGATTCTCCTGCCTCAGCCTCCCTAGTAGCTGGGATTACAGGCATGTGCCACCACTAGGCTAATTTTCTATTTTTCATAGAGATGAGGTTTCTCCATCTCTAGAGATGTTGGTCAGGCTGGTCTTGAACTCCCAACCTCAGGTGACCCACCTGCCTCAGCCTCCCAAAGTGCTAGGATTACAGGTGTGAGTCACCATGCCTGGCCCATCATGATAATTTTTGATGCATGGACCATTTCTTCTGGAAAATATGGCATGATGTCTGTAACTGCTCTCATCTGCTTGCTTCTTACTTTGTGGATCCTGTGCATAATCGTTGATACAACATTTTTAGTTCATTTCCTGGATGTGAGATTCCTAAGCTACACCAACTTGTTTTTCCAAATATAGAAAGGTGAATAATAAAATTTGCAGAAAACAGCATCTGCCTCTAAGAGATGAAATTGTTAAGTTAGTGGGAGAACAGAGATGCCCATGCATGCCTTGGTCCAAAATTGTCCCAGGTGGTGGTATTTTATTCATTCATTTGACAGAAATTTACTGAGTGCCTGTTTTTCGCTTGGCAGTTTTCTTGATGCTAGGGATATGGAGTGAACAGACAGGTAAGGTCTCTGCCCAGATGGAGCTTGGTGCAATTGGGAAAGCTCAAATTCTCTGTAGAAGAGGAAAGCTCCCTTGCTAAATCCTCATTGGAAGTGGTCTTAAAAAAATCATTTCCTTAAGAATCAAAACATGGCTGGGCGCGGTGGCTCACGCCTGTAATCCCAGCACTTTGGGAGGCCGAGGTGGGTGGATCACTTGAGATCAGGAATTCCAGACCAGCCTGGTCAACATGATGTAACCCTGTCTCTACTCAAAATATGAAAAACTTAGCTGGGCGTTGTGGCAGGTGCCTGCAATCCCAGCTCCTCAGGAAGCTGAGGCAGGAGAATTGCCTGAACTTGGGAGGCAAAGGTTGCAGTGAGCTGAAATGGCTCCACTGTACTCCAGCCTAGGTGAGAGTGAGACTCCATCTCAAAAAAAGAAAAAGAAAAAGAAAAAAAAAGTCATGGCAACAATCAAAACACATTTCCAGCCCCTTTTCATACTTACTCTATAGTAATGAGTTCGTCTCAACCTTACAAATCCTCAATCTATATGGTTTGCTTGTGTTTTGGAATGGGGACAGGTAAGAAAAACAGAAATGCAAGTTTTCATAAATTACTGGTTGTAGCAGCATTAGGCCCAACCAAAGAAACTGATCCTAAAAAATAAATCAGCTGGGCGCTGTGGCTCAAGCCTGTAATCCTAGCACTTTGAGAGGCCAAGAAAAGGCCAGGAAAAGAAAGTGATTTTGTTTACACTGTTGCCCTTGGTTTATCTTCTTCTTTTTTTTTTTTTTTTTTCTGAGATGAAGACTCACTCTGTTGCCCAGACTGGAGTGCAATGACGTGATCTTGGCTCACTGTAACTCCTGAGTAGCTGGGACTATAGGTGTGTGTCACCATGCCCGACTAATTTTTTGTATTTTTAATACAGATGAGTTTCACCATGTTAGTTAGGATGGCCTTGATATCCTGATCTTGTGATCCACCCACCTTGGCCTCCCGAAGTGCTGGGATTACAAGCTTGAGCCACAGTGCCCAGCTTGGTTTATTTCTTTAAAAAAAACAACAACAAACAACTTTATTCACTAGACACAGTGGCCCATTCCTATAATCCCAGAACTTTGAGAGATTAACTTGGAGTATTGCTTGAGCCCAGGAGTTTGAGACCCGCCTAGACAACATAGGGAGATCCCCCATCTCTATAGATACTTTAAAAATTAGCCGGGCATGCTCTTGCATGCCTGTGGTCCCAGCTACTTGGGAGGGTGAAACAGGAGGATCACTTGAATTTAGGGGGTCAAGGATGCAGTGAGCTGCAGTTGTACCACTATATTCCAGCCTGGGTGACAGAGTGAAACCCTGTCTCAAAAATAAATAAGGCTGGGCGCAGTGGCTCACACCTGTAATCCCAGCACTTTGGGAGGCTGAGGTGGGTGGATCACTTGAGGTTGATAGTTTGAGACCAGCCTGACCAATATGGTGAAACCCTGTCTCTACTAAAAATAACAAAAATTAGCCAGGTGTGGTGGCGCATGCCTGTAATCCCAGCTACTTGGGAGGCTGAGGCAGGAGAATTGCTTGAACCCAGCAGGTGGAGGCTGCAATGAGCTGAGATCGTGCTACTGCACTCCAGCCTGGATGACAGAGCGAGACTTTATATCAAAAATAAAAATAAATAAGGAAAGAAAGAGAAAGAAAATTCAAAATGGATCAAAGACATAAATATAAGATCTAAAATTATAAATCTCTGATGAAAACATAGTTTTCATAGCAGCATTCATAATAGCCAAAAAGTGGAAACAACCTAAATGTCCATCAACTAATGAGCAGATAAATACGATGCGGTCCATCCACACAATGGAGTATGATTCAGCCACAACAGGAAGGCAGCACTGACACACGCTACACCATGGGTGACCCTTGAAAACACCGTGCTGAGTGAGAGAAGCCAGACACGAGAGGGGACTTACTGTATGATTCTGTGTATAGGAAATGTCTGGAACAGGCAAATCCATAGAAACTGAAAGTAGAGGCCAAGCGCAGTGGCTCATACCTGTAATCCCTGCACTTCAGGAGGCTGAGGTGGGTGGATCATCTGAGGTCGGGAGATTGAGACTGGCCTGACCAACACGGAGAAACCCTGTCTCTACTAAAAATACAAAAGTTAGCCAGGTGGTGGGTGCCTGTAATCCCAGCTACTCTGGAGGCTGAGGCAGGGGAATCGCATGAACCCAGGAGGTGGAGGTTGCGGTGGGCTGAGATCGCGCCACTGCACTCAGCCTGATCAACAAGAGCGAAACTCCATCTCAAAAACAAAAAACGAAAACAAACAAGCAGAATGTAGATTAGTGGTTGCTAGGGCCTGGAGGAAAGGAAGACTGGAAAGAGTGCTGATGAGTACGAGGTTTCCGTTTAGGGGATGAAAATGTGCTGGGAAAGAAAGTGGTGATAGTTGCAGCACCTGTGAATATACTAAAAGCCGCTGAATTGTACGTTTAAAAAGTAAATTTTATGGTATGTGAGTTATGTCTCAGTAATAATTCCAATAAACAGGGAGTAAACAACGTCTCAAGGAAAGCAAAGTATATACCATGCATCCATGGGGCCAGACCTCATGTTCTTTCTTCATAGGGGAACATCACACCAAGGTTATTTATTTATTTATTTTTCTTCTTTTTGAGACAGTGTCTCACTGTGTCACCTGGGTGGGATCTCGGCTCACTGCAGCCTTTGCCTCTCAGGTTCAAGTGATCCTCCCACCTCAGCCTCCCAAGGAGTTAGGACTGCAGGCATTTGCCACCATGCCCAGCTTTTTTTTTGTATTTTTTATATTTTTTTTGTATTTTTGGTAGAGACAGGGTTTCACCAGGTTGCCCAGGCTGATCTTGAACTCCTGAGCTCAAGTGATCCAGCTACCTCGGCCTCCCAAAGTGCAGGGATTATAGGTGTGAGCCACTGTGCCCAGCCTCTATTTTTATTTTAGATGCAATTGGAACAGTTTTGATTATCTGCCTCCTTTATTGCTGGTGAAGACATTAAGTTAGTGCCTCCTTCCTCTAGGCTGTCCTTTCTCCCAGAGGTGGCTCAGCAGCCGTTTTTTTTTTTTTTGAGATGGAGTTTCGCTCTTGTTACCCAGGCTGGAGTGCAATGGCGCGATCTCGGCTCACCACAACCTCCGCCTCCAGGGTTCAGGCAATTCTGCCTCAGCCTCCCGAGTAGCTGGAATTACAGGCACGCGCCACCATGCCCAGCTAATTTTTTGTATTTTTAGTAGAGACGGGGTTTCACCATGTTGACCAGGTTGGTCTCTATCTCTTGACCTTGTGATCCGCCCGCCTCGGCCTCCCAAAGTGCTGGGATTACAGGCATGTCAGCAGCCATTTTTATACTATGTGACCTTATCCTCCTGGCCACAGCTGATTGGAACACAGGTGGGGGCCTGACCCAAACCGGCCCAGTCTCTCTGGCTTTGGCCTTGGGATACAGACAACTCTTTCTTCTCTGTAGGTGACTGGAACGGACTTGACGTAACCCTCACGTGCATGGAGAAGCTGAGAACAGTCATCTGCAGAAGCAAAACAATGAAACAGCCCGGCGAAGACACACAGAGGTGAGAGAGACGAAGAGAATGGCCTCTGGTTTCTGCTGAGCTTCTATTTCCTGGTTCTGCCCCATACCCCGTTCACCTTTACCTTTGAGATACCCCCATAATCTTAGAATAAGCGTACATTTTTTGCTTAAGCTATTAGCCTCCTGAAACTTGGAATTGAAAAGACTATGGCTGTAGCCCTAAAATCTAACAGATGAAAAATGTACTATGTCACCAGTAATGTAGGTGGTGAAACAAACATTTCTTTGAATGCAGCAAGTTAGAAAGAGATGGGACACATTGCCCAAGGCCACCAATACTAAGAGCGGCAGATACACAAATAGCCCATAAAAAAGAAATGTTTCTATAAAAAGCGGAGCCAAGAACTCCAAAAAACTCATCAGTCTGGGACCATTTAGTTTAGAGGCCAGTGGTGATAGGCCTCAGTGTGCCTCGGCGTCATTTGGTTATAGTTACGTAAGACTGACATTTGTCACCATGTCCTTGAGTCGCAAAAGGCCAGTCAAATGAGACAGTGTCATTTGTTCAGAAGAATCCTTAGTGAAAAAATGTTTAAATTACATGTTCAGGCATTTAAAGCTGTAAGATTCGCTTATCTGGCGCATAGACATTGTGAAATACGTCATTGTATAACATAATGACAGATATGTGTGGCACACAGTGTAATTATATCTACTTCCAGAAGCAGAACGTCTAAATAAAGAACAAGTTGATAGCAAAAGTGAGGAATAAATCATTTTATAATTTTGCTGTTGCTTTCCCTGGGTAGTCCTTGAGACTGAATCTATTATGGAACAAGAAAAAAAAAAAAAGCAAAGAAACAGAACAGAAAAACCCTGACTCTTATCTCATAGGCCACATATTGATCACAGATAATCCTCTCAACCCCATCAGACCCAATGTCCTTTTTGGTTTTTTGACACAGGGTCTCTCTGTTGCCCAGGCTGGAGTGCAAGGTGGGATCTCAGCTCACTGCAACCTTTGCCTCCCAGGTTCAAGCAATTCTCCTGCCTCAGCCTCCCAAGTAGCTGGGATTACAGGCATGCACCACTACGCGTAGCAAATTTTTGTGTTTTTAGTAGAGACGGGGTTTCACCACGTTGGTCAGTCTGGTCTCGAACTCCTAACCTCCGATGGTGTGCCCACCTTGGCCTCCCAAAGTGCTGAGATTCAGGTGTGAGCCACCATGCCTGGCCTTTTGTCTTAGGATTTCAAAGTATAAGAGTTCTTTATATATTCTAGATACAAGTTCCATATCAGCTACATGATCTGTAGGTGCTTCCTCCCATTCATTGGGTGGGAGGAATTACAGGTTGTTGACATGGAGGAGATGGGGAAAGGGTGATATTCTTGCAGATGAGCTGGACCTATTCTAATACCTGGATCTTGACATCTTAGCCCATTAAAGTTTCGTCACTAGGCTGTAAAAGACCTCAGAGATCACACCCTTTGATAGGCACATAGAATAGAGGGTGGATGGGGAGTAACCTGTGACTGTAAGAGGTGGTGTGGGGTAGTCCATGAGACTGAATCTATTGTGGAACAAAAAACACAAAAAACAAAAACAAATACCCAGTGTCTTTTTTGTTTTTTTGACACAGAGTCTGTCTCTGTTACCCAGGGTGGAGTGCAGTGGCGGGATCTCAGCTCACTGCAACCTCCGCCTCCCAGGTTCAAGCAATTTTCCTGCCTCAGCCTCCTGAGTAGCTGGGACTACAGGCCCTGCCACCATGCCCAGCTGATTTTTGTATTTTTAGTAGACATGGAGTTTCGCCGTATTGGCTAGCTGCTCTTGAACTCCTGACCTCGTGATCTGCCCACCTCCGCCTCCCAAAGTGCTGGGATTACAAGCATGAGCCACTGTGCATGGCCTCTACTTTGCTTTTTAAGTGTATTAATAATATAACATTTAAAAAATAACCTTTTAATGAAATTTAGGGACATCTGCATTTTATATATGTCCCATCCTTTAAAAGTATTTGGGTCTAAATTAGTTAAAAAGAGTCCCAAATCTCTGTTACATATTTGTACTTAATGGCCACAGGTACAACTGATAAAAGTATGGTTTCAGCCAGGCCCAGTGGCTCATGCCTGTAATCCCAGCACATTGGGAGGCTGAGGTGGGCGGATCACCTGAGGTGTTTGAGACCAGGAGTTTGAGGCCAGTCTGGCCAAAATGGTGAAATCCTGCCTCTACAAAAATACAAAAATTAACTGGTGGCACACATCTGTAGTCCCAGCTACCTGGAACTCCTAAAAATGTTTATGAAATACATTTAATTATATGTAGGAAATGCTTATGCTGTAATGTTAAGTGAGAAAAAGGCAAGGCAAGATACAGAACAGCTTAAGTGTTAGAATCTAAATTATATACATCAGAAGAAGAGAAGCGTCTTGCTTTATCCAGGGAGAATGATTCTTTTTTTTCTTTTTTTGGTAGAGACAGAGTCTCACCATGTTACCCAAGCTGGTCTTGATTCCTGGGCCCAAGCAATCCTCCTGGCTTGGCCTCCCAAAGTGTTGGGATTATAGATGTGAGCCACAGAGCCTGGCCAGAATGATTCTTTGAATCAATCTTTTCTTCCCTGGTATTTGTCTTTAAAATACTAGATTAAAGGCCAGGCTTGGTGGCGTATGCCTATATTCCAAGCTTTGGGAGGCTGAGGCAGGTGGATTACCTGAGGACAGGAGTTTGAGACCAGCCTGGCCAACATGGTGAAACCCCATCTCTACTAAAAATACAAAAAAAATTAGGGCTGGACACGGTGGCATGCCTGTAATCCCAGCACTTTGGGAGGCTGAGGCAGGCAGATCACCTGAGGTTAGGAGTTTAAGACTAGCCTGACCAACATGGAGAAACTTGTCTCTACTAAAAATACAAAATTAGCTGGGTACGGTGGCATATGCCTGTAATCCCAGCTACTCGGGAGGCTGAAGCAGGAGAATTGCTTGAACCCGGGAGGCAGAGGTTGCAGTGAGCGGAGATTGTGCCATTGCACTTCAGTGTGGGCAACAAGAGCGAAACTCTGTCTCAAAAAGAAAAAAAAAATACAAAAAATTAGCTAGACATGGTGGTGGGCACCTGCAATCCCAGCTACTCAGGAGACTGAGGCAGGAGAATCGCTTGAACCCAGGAGGCGGAGGTTGCAGTGAGCTGAGATCTCACTACTGCCCTGCAGCCTGGGCAACGAGAGTGAAACTCAGCTGGGTGTGGTGGCTCACACCTATAATCCCAGCACTTCAGGAGGCTGAGGCAGACAGATCACCTGAGGTCAGGAGATCGAGACCAGTCTGGCCAACGTGGTAAAACCCCGTCTCGGCCGGGCGCGGTGGCTCAAGCCTGTAATCCCAGCACTTTGAGAGGCCGAGGTGGGTGGATCACGAGGTCGAGAGATCGAGACCAACCTGATCAACATGGTGAAACCCCGTCTCTACTAAAAATACAAAAAATTAGCTGGGCATGGTGGTGCGTGCCTATAATCCCAGCTACTCAGGAGGCTGAGGCAGGAGAATTGCCTGAACCCAGGAGGCGGAGGTTGCAGTGAGCCGAGATCGTGCCATTGCACTCCAGCCTGGGTAACAAGAGCGAAACTCCGTCTCAAAAAAAAAAAAAAAACAAAACAAAACAAAACAAAAAAAACCCGTCTCTACTAAAAATGCAAAAATTAAGCTGAACACAGTGGCGTGTGCCTGTATTCCCAGCTACTTGGGAGGCTAAGGCTGGAGAATCGCTTGGACCTGGCAGGTGGAGGTTGCAGTGAGCCCAGATTGAGCCACTGCACTTTAGCCTGGGCAACAGAGCAAGACTCCGTTGGAAAAAAAAAAAAAATGCTAGACTAAAAATCTGGAGACCTGCTAATAATTGTTTATATAATTATTTGTAAAATGAAACTAAATTGAAACATTTCTTAATCAGTACATTTTAAAGTTGACTAAGTGTATGTAGAAACCTTGGCTGGAAACAGATTCTGCAAATCCTGAGAGAAGAAATTTTTAAAAGGACCTCTGATCAAAAAGGATCAGCAACAAAGATATTTCAGGAGTAAATACCATGTGTGTTAGGCACTGACATGTACTAGCTGTGCCATTTTAGACAAGTTATTTGCTTTTGGGGAGTCTCGTCTCTTTTCTTTTTTTTCGAGACGGCATCTTACTTTGTTGCCCAGGCTGGAGTGGAGTGGCGCGATCTCTGCTCGCTGTAGCCTTCACCTCCTGGGTTCGAGCAATTCTACCTCAGCCTCCTGAGTAGCTTGGATTACAGGCTTGTGCCACCACCCCTGGCTAATTTTTGTATTTTCAGTAGTGGCGGGGTTTCACCATGTTGGCCAGGCTGATCTTGAACTCCTGACCTCAGGTTAATCCCCCGACCTCGGCCTCCCAAAGTTCTGGGATTACAGGCATGAGCCACTGTGCCTGGTGAGTCTCTTTCTTTATAGGTAAACTAGGGAATCTATTCTGTCAGGTATAGTATTGATTTCTTGATAAAAATAACAACAGTGAAGTCCCTGCCAAAGCTTTATAGGCTTCATCTCATTCCATCTCACGTGAACCATGAAGTAGGTACTGAGAAGTAAAGCTGAGACTTAGCAAGGTCATACGGGTGGGTGAGTCGGGTTTGAGTGCACATTTGCCATCTGATTCCATCAATCATCTTTGCTTTTTTTTTTTTTTTTTCTTTTTTTGAGACAGAGCCTCTCAATGTGCTGCCCAAGCTGGAGTGTAGTGGCATGATCTCAGCTCACTGTAGCCTCAACCTCTCAGGCTCAGGCAATCCTCCCACCTCAGCCTCCTGAGTAGCTAGGACCACAGGCGTGTGCTACCATGCCCTGCTTATTTGTGTTTTGTATTTTCTGTAGAGATGGGGTCCTGCCATGTTGCCCAGGCTGGTCTTGAACTCCTGACTTCAATCGATCCTCCAGCCTTGGCCTCCCAAAGTGCTGGGAAACAGGCATGAGCTACCATACCCAGGCACATCTTTGCTTTTAACTATTTCTTTATATAGCCTTAAAATGCTGTGAAACCATTTTGTCTGCTCAAAAACATTGTGTAATATTACTTGGGACCATTTTTAGAGTGAGATCTGCTTCCACTGCTCCATATGTAAGGGATGATGGCAATCATAGGGTCACCTTGAGATGGAAGAAATCCTGCTTGTGGAGATGGCAGTTAATGGAGCCCCCACACATTTCCTCATGTTCCCTGATGATAGAGAGGCAGGAACACTGTAGCATATGACGTAGTCGGAAATCAGGTGGGCATGATGGCTCACCTGTAATCCCAGCACTATGGGAGGCCGAGGTGGGCAAATCACCTGAGGTCGGAGTTTGAGACCAGCTGACCAACATGGAGAAACCCTGTCTCTACTAAAAATACAAAAAAAAATTAGCCAGGCGTGGTGGTGCGTGCCTGTAACCCCAGCTACTCGGGAGGCTGAGGCAGGAGAATCGCTGGAACCCAGGAGCGGAGGTTGTGGTGAGCTGAGATTGAGCCATTGCACTCCAACCTGGACAACAAGAGTGAAACTCCATCTCAGGAAAAAAAAAAAAAAAAGAAATCTCTTCAAATGTATTTAGAAACTATTAGATGCCTAGATATTTAACAGAATTACTCAACAGACTAGACTTAGGAAAATAAGACCCAAAGATACAGTCTCAGTAGTGTCAAATCCAATGACTAGATGTCTAAGGTGGTGACTTAATTACTGTGGTAGGCAGAGTAATGATCCCCCGAAGATACCAGTTCCTCATCCCTGGAACCCGTGAATTCGTTGCCTTATATGGCGGAAGGGAGTTGGCAGATGCAGCTAAGTTGAGATCTTGAGATGGGGAGAGTGGCCTATATTATCCAAGTGAGCCCCATTTAACCACAAGGGTCCTTAAACATGGAAGGGAGAAAGTCTGGGCATGGTGGCTCACGCCTGTAATCTCAGCACTTTGGGAGGCCGAGGCAGGTGGATCACCTGAGGTCAGGAGTTCAAGACCAGCCTGGCCAACATGGTGAAATCTTGTCTTAAAAAAAAATAATAATAATGGAAGGGAGAGGGTGAGGACTCAAGAGAAGGGGATGTGAGGGCAGAGTGAAGAGATTGCATGGTGGGGGCCGTGAGGAAGGCACGAGGCGGGAAGAGGCCGGAGATGAGTTCCCTGGAGCCTCCGGGCGGAGTGCGGGGCTGCCAGCACCTTGGTGGTAGCCTGTAAAACCCATTTCGGATTCTGACCTCCAGAACTGGAAGTAATGCTTATGTTGTTTTCAGCCAGGAAGCTGGTGGTAGTTTGTTATGGCAGCCATAAGAAACTAGTAACAGTTACTAACTCCATGGAAACATTGTAAACATAAGATTCACAATTCAGATTAGGCCACAAGAATTACATTTACTGTCTTTTGTCTTTAATGTTGGGGCATTTTGTTTTCTTTTGGGAGAACTTTGGTGTACACTCAAATACATGGCAATGGGCCCGGGCTAGAAGAAGTCCAAAACTGTAACTCTCTCAGGTTCATAGCTATTCCCCCAAAAAGTAATTTTTATAAGCACAGAAAGTAAACTTCAAAATGAACGCATAAGAAAAGAAATTCAGGCCGGGTGCAGTGGCTCATGCCTGTAATCCCCTAGCACTTTGGGGAGGCTGAGACTGGTGGATTGCTTTGAGGCCAGGAGTTCAAAACCAGCCTGGCCAACATGGCGAAACCCCATCTCTACTAAAAGTACAAAAAATTAGGCCGGGCGTGGTGGCTCACGCCTGTAATACAAGCACTTTGGAGGCCAAGGTGGGCAGATCACATGAGGTCAGGAGTTCAAGACCAGCCTGACCAACATGGTGAAAACCTGTCTTTAAAAAAAAAAAAAAAAAAGCTGGGCATGGTGGGGGGCACCTGTAATCCCAACTACTTAGGAGTTTAAAGCAAGAGAATCGCTTGAGCTCTGGGAGGCAGAGGTTACAGTGAGCTGAGATTGCACCACTGCACTCCAGCCTGGGCAACAAAAGCGAAACTCCATCTCAACAACAGAAAAGATAACAGTTGTTTGCTAAGAGGAAGGAAAAGCAGGACTCCTCAGACTCCAAAACTATCCACGTGTTGTAACATTTTGCATTTTCAGTTGTTTAGATGTTGTTAAGAATAACCTTTAAGTCCACATTAGCAATCACAAAATGTTCTGTTGGGATTTTCCCAATTCTTTTCTACTCTTAAATGTAGCCACTGAAAAATCAGAGAACACTGGCTCCGAATTGTTTTAGAACTCTAAGGCATTAAGTGTGTGAGCTATACCCCAAGTCACGAGAGGCATGGCGTGCAGTGAGGTCAGCACGGCCAGCAGGCAGTGTTTGTGGAGAGTAGCGCCCTGTCCCTTTCTTCACTCGCTTCCCTTTTTCTGGGCTTTCCATCTCATGAGTTCCGTTCCCTGGGCAGAAGGAAATTGAGCAGGAAGCCGGGTGAGTAAGCAGGGTCACTTTCTTTTTGGCTTTCTTTGAAGCCGCCCTGCTTCTTGCAACAGCCCCTTCTTTTCTAACAGATCTGGTTCAAGTTTAGCACAGGTTTAGCTATTGCCTCCAGAGTGAAGCTTGGGGCAGGCAAGGGGAGGGACAATGGGGGTCAAAGTAGGAAATTGAGTGGAAAGTCGGGGACAAAGTACAGTCCATTTCTTTGGGTCAGTGGAGGATAAAAGTTGCCTCTCTCCTTCCCTGAGAAATATCCAAAACGCTCGTCTCTGGCATTTAGTCATTTTACCCTAATCCAATTAGGGTTAAGGTTAGGGCTAAGGTTAGGGTTAGCCTTAGGGTCAGCCTTAACCTTCTGTTTGGACAAAATCTGCCATTTGGCCAGCTTATGCCTGTAATTCCCCAACACTTTGGGAAGCTGAGGAGGGCAGATTTCTTGAGGCTAGGAGTTCAAGAACAGACTGGCCAACATGGCAAAACCCCATCTCTACTAAAATACAAACATTTTCTCGGTGTGATGGTACACACCTGTAATCCCAGTTACTTGGGAGGCTGAGGCAGGAGACTCACTTGAACCTGGGAGCAGAGGTTGCAGTGAGCCAAGATTGCACCACTACACTCCAGTCTGGGTGACAGAGTGAGACTACAGCTTAGTGATGATAATAATAATAATAATAATTATAATAATAAAAAGTACTGCTTTAGCCGTGTGCCACCAATTTCGACATATATTACTTTCATTATCCAGTTCTAAATATTTTTGAGTCATTTAGCAATATTTCTTAGCAATATTTCATTTAGTTTCCAAATATATTAAAAATCTACCTTTTAAACATTAATTTCTCGTCAGGTGTGGTGGCTCACTCTTGTAATCCCAGCACTTTTGGGAGGGTGAGGCAGGCAGAACTCCTAAGGTCAGGAGTTAGAGACCAGCCTGGCCAATCTGGCGAAACCCTGTCTCTACTAAAAATATAAAAATTAGCTGGGCATGGTGGCAGGCATCTGCAATTCCAGCTACTCGGGAGGCTGAGGCAGGGAGAATTGCTTGAATTCGGGAGGTAGAGGTTTCAGTGAGCAGAGATTGCATCACAGTACTCCGGCCTGGATGACAGAGTGAGACTCTGTCTCAAAAAAAAATTTATTTCTAATTTTATTGAAATGTGGTTAGAGAACCTGCTCTGTATCATATTGCTGTTGGGAATGTATTGAGAAAAATAAATGACCTAATGCGTATCTGTTGTTATAACTCTTCCTTGTGTATCCTAAAAAAGAATGTACCAGCTGGGTGCAGTGGCTCATGCCTGTAATCCCAACACTTTGGGAGGCCGAGGCAGATGGATCACCCAAGGTGGGGAGTATGAGACCAGTCTGGCCAACATGGTGAAACCCCATCTCTACTAAAAATACAAAAATTAGCCAGACTCAGTGGCACGTACCTATAATCCCAGCTACTCAGGAGGCTGAGGCACGAGAATTGCTTCAACCCGGGAGGCAGAGGTTGCAGTGAGCTGAGATTGTGCCACTGCACTCCAGCCTGGGCAACAGAGCAAGACTCTGGGTCAAAAAAAAAAAAAAAAGTACCTTCTTGGCTGGGTGTTGAATTCGTTCTATATCTAATAGTTTGAGTGAGGCCCTCTCTGAGGAAGTCCATCAGAGCGGAGACCTGGATGTCAGGAAGAAGCCAGCTCTCTGAATATTTTTCTTGGGGAAAAGTATTCCTGGCAAAGGGAACAGCAGGTGCTAAGTCCCTGAGGTAAGAATGGGCTTGGTGTGTTCCCAGGAACAGAAGGAAGGTCAGTATGAATGAGCATAGTGGGCAGGGAGGAGAGTGATGTGAGCTAAGCTCCCGAGAGGCAGCTAGAGGCCAGATCTAGGAGGCTTTTGAGGCCATAGTGTGGACTTCAGTCTTAGCTAATGCAGTACATTCACTGACACTGTGTGGTTTGCCAAGTACTTCACAGAAGCATAATGTCAGGTACAAATCAGTCTCATTTTATACAATGGAGAGAGCGTTTTGAGATTATTGCTATTATTTCTTTTTTTTTTGTTTTGTTTTAGAGATGGAGTCTCACTGTGTCACCCAGGTTGGAGTGCAGTGGCGCGATCTTGGCTCACTGCAACCTTGGCCTCCCTTTAGGCGATTCTCCTGCCTCAGCCTCCCAAGTAGCTGGGACTACAGGTGCATGCGACCTCATCAGGCTGATTTTTGTATTTTTATTAAATACAGGGTTTCACTATGTTGGTCAGGCTGATCTTGAACTCCTGACCTCAGGTGATCCACCCGCCTCAGCCTCCCAAAGTGCTGGGATTACAAGCATGAACCACTACACCTGGCCATTATTGTTATTACTTTTATCTAGCACAGAACATCCTCACTTTTCTGTGTGTGTGTGGCGGGGGGTGGGGGTGGGGGGAGTGAAGTTTCGCTCTCTTGCCCAGGCTGGAGTGCAGTGGTGCCATCTAATCTCACTGCAACCTCTGCCTTCCAGTTTCAAGTGATCCTCCTGCCTCAGCCTCCCAAGTAGCTGAAATTACAGGTGCCTGCCACCATGCCAAGCTAATTTTTGCATTTTAATTTTTATTTATTTTTATTTTTTCTTTTGCCTAATGTTTCTGGGGATAATTTTTGCATTTTTATAGAGACAAGGTTTCACCATTTTGGCCAGGCTGGTCTCAAACTCCTGACCTTGTGATCTGCCCACCTTGGCCTCGCAAAGTGCTGGGATTACAGGCGTGGGCCACCGCGCCTGGCCCATCCTCACATTTTGAGATTAAAAGTACCTTACAGGCTGGGTGCAGTGGCTCATGTCTGTAATCCCAGCACTTTGGGAGGCCAAGGCAAGAGATTCTTTGAGTCTAGGAGTTTGAGATTAGCCTATGCAACATGGTGAGACCTAGTCTCTACAAAACATAAAAAAAATTAGCCAGGCATGATGTCATGTGCCTGTAGTCCCAGCTACTTGGGAGGCTGAGGAGGGAGTGTCACTTGAGCCCAGGAGATTGAGGATGCAGTGAGCTATGTTCATGCCACTGCACTCCAGCCTGGGTGACACAGACCCTGTCTCCAGAAAAATTAAATAAATAAAATAAAGAAAAATTTAAAAAGTACCTTAGAGATCATGTTTAGCTTAATCCTTTTCTTTTGAAAATAAGAAAATTAAGAGTGCTTAGTTTTCAGTGATCTCTGCTCACTGCAACCTCCGCCTCCCGGGTTCAAGCAATTCTCCTGCCTCAACCTCCCAAGTAGCTGGGACTGTAGGTGCGCACCACTGCCCCGGGCTAAAGTGCTCTCACAGCCAGGGTTTGAGCATCCCTCTGCTTCTTGCATAGACAAGCTCCCGAAAAAGAGGACTCAGTTTTTACAATTTCATTCAGGTGTTCTTGAAGGAATCTTATCTTCTTCTTTTTTTTTTTTTTTTTTTTTTTTGAGACGGAGTTTTGCTCTTGTTACCCAGGCTGGAGTGCAATGGCACGATCTCGGCTCACCACAACCTCTGCCTCCTGAGTTCGGGCAATTCTGCCTCAGCCTCTCGAGTAGCTGGAATTACAGGCATGCACCACCATGCCCAGCTAATTTTTTGTCTTTTTAGTAGAGACGGGGTTTCACCATGTTGACCAGGATGGTCTCGATCTCTTGACCTCGTGATCCACCCATCACGGCCTCCCAAAGTGCTGGGATTACAGGCTTGAGCCACCACGCCCAGCTCTTATCTTCTTATGAACCCCTTTGTCAAGCAAAAATCACTCTCACCCCTCCCATTTACTTAGTTTTTTAAAGTGAGTTTCCCACAGGGACTCCCCTTCCTAAAATGCCCTGCACGCTCTAATTTCACCCCTTCTGCTTTACTTTGACATCTGGATCTGCTTCTAGGAGGCAGCAGTTTCAGCCTGCCCTGTGTGCCACCTTCATTCTGGGATGACCTGTCCTAGCCACTTTTTAATGGGGCCTCTGTGACACATTCAAAAGCTTTCACTTCACAAAACATTCACAGCAATGGACACTGATGCTGCCTGGCTGCTTATGGGTTTTCCCACCTACCCCTCCTTGCGAGCCAAGCCACTTTGCTCTCCCAGTGACACAGGAGCTAATGCGGAAGCAGCTGAGCCAGCAGCTTCCAGGTGCTACACCCAGGTGCTGTGTCAGGCAGTCCTCAAACTCTGCAAACGGGACGGCCGGGGCACGTTCGAGGCCGCCCTGCACACAAGCCTGGCTCAGACACAGAGATCCACGAGTCCCTTTGTGGACCTAGTTCTTTAATTCATTTCTTATTTTATTTTATTTATTTATTTATTTTTGAGGTGGAGTCTTTTATCCTGGGCCTCTCCAGTGGAATATTTTCTTAACAAAGTACTTTCGTATGCATTTGGAGGGCACAGAAATTGAGACTAGCACGTGAATCCAAGCTTCCAATGAGACTCACACCAAAAGAATGACAAGATTCTGCTTAAACAATTACGTTTTTTTAATTACATAAAGAAATTTCCACAAAAATCTCACAATTGTCAAAGCATTAGTGGGTTTCTTTTTTGTGATTTAAAAAATTTTGGGCCGGGTGCAGTGGCTCACGCCTGTAATCCCAGCACTTTGGGAGGCTGAGGTGGGCTGATCACGAGGTCAAGAGATCGAGACCATCCTGGCCAACATGGTTAAATCCCGTCTCTACTAAAGAAATACAAAAATTAGCTGGGCGTGGTGGTGTGCACTTGTAGTCCCAGCTACTCGGGAGGCTGAGGCAGGAGAATTGCTTGAACCTGGGAGGTGGAGGTTGCAGTGAGCCGAGATCGCGCCACTGCACTCCAGCCTTGTGCCTGGTGCTCTGTCTCAAATAAAAAAATAAAAATAAAAAATAAAAAAATGGGTAAATATACATAATGTAAAATTTGTAATTTTTAACCATTTATTTTTCTTTCTGTTACCCAGGCTGGAATGCAATGGCGTGATCTTGGCTCGCTGCAACCTCTGCCTCCCTGTCCAAGGGAGTCACCTGCCTCAGGCTCCAGAGTAGCTGGGACTACAGGTGCGTGCCACTATGCCCAGCTAATTGTGTTTTTAGTAGAAATGGGGTTTTCACGTGTTAGCCAGGAGAGGCTCGAACTCCTGACTTTGTGATCTGCCTGCCATGGCCTCCCAAAGTGGTGGGATTACAGGCATGAGCCACCATGCCTGGCCTTTTTTTGGTTTTGTTTTTGAAACGGAGTCTCACTCTGTCCCCCAGGCTGGTGTGCAGTGATGCAATCTTGGCTCACTGCAACCTCTCTGCCTCCCAGGTTCAAGTGATTCTCTTGCCTCAATCTCCTGAGTAGCTGGGACCACAAGTGCACACCACCATGCCTAGCTAATTTTTCTATTTTTAGTAGAGACAAGGTTTCACCATGTTGGCCAGACTGGTCTCGAACCCTTGACCTTGTGATCTGTCCTCCTTGGCCTCTCAAAGTGCTGGGATTACAGGCATAAGCCACCTTGCCTTGCCCACTTTTAACCATTTTTAAGTATCTAATTTAGTGGCATTAAGTACATTCACAGAGTTGTGTAGCTATCACCACTGTCCACTCCCAGAACGTTTTCATCATCTGAAACAGAAGTGCTATACCATTCCTCAGTAACGCCCATCCCTTTTCCCTTCCGGGTGTGGTCACCTCTATTCTACTTTCTGCCTCCATGATTTTGCCTATTCTAGGTAATTCTTGTAAGTGAAATCATACAATATTTGTTCTTTTGTGTCTTCCTTATTTCATGTGGCATAATGTTTTCAAGATTTCTCCATGTTGTAGCACATATGGGAACTTCTTTTTTGTTTGTTTTCTTTTGAGATGGAGTATTGCTCTGTTGCCCAGGCTGGAGTGCAGTGGCATGATCTCAGCTCACTGCAACCTCTGCTTCCTGGGTTCAAGCTATTCTCCTGCCTCAGCCTCCTGAATAGCTGGGACTACAGGTGCCCACCACCACTCCCAGCTAATTTTTTGTATTTTTAGTAGACACAGTGTTTCACCGTGTTAGCCAGGGTAGTCTCGATCTCCTGACCTTGTGATCTGCCCGCCTCACCCTTTCAAAGTGCTGGGATTACAGGAGTGAGCCACAGCGCCCAACTGAGAACTTCATTTTTTTAAATGGCCAAATACTATTCCAGTGTATGGATAGACCACGTTTTGTTCATCCATTCATCTGTTGGCAGACAACTCGGTTATTTCACCTTTTGGCTATTGTCAGTAATGCTGCTACGAACATTCATGTACAAGCATCTATTTGAGTACTTGCTTTCAATTCTCTTGGGTATATACCTAGGAGTGGAATTGATGGATCATATGGTAATTCTATGCATAATTTTTGAGGAACTGTCAAACACAAATGTTAGATTTGTATTTAAAATATATTTGTCACAATTAAACAGAAGGAAGAAATATATAATGTTAGCTACATGCCATATCTTAGTTGAGTTACTCAAAACAAATCATAGTAGAGGAAAAAAAATGTTTTTTCTTTTCTTTTCTTTTATTTTTTTTGAGATGGAGTCTCCCTCTGTCGCCCAGGCTGGAGTGCAGTGGCGTGACCTCAGCTCACTGCAACCTCTGCCTCCTGGGTTCAAGCGATTCTCTTGCCTCAGCCTCCTGAGTAGCTGGGACTACAGGTGTGCGCCACCACGGCAGGCCAATTTTTTTCATTTTAGTAAAGATGGGGTTTCACCATGTTGGCCCTGATGGTCTCAATCTCTTGACCTCGTGATCCATCCACCTTAGCCTCCCAAAGTGCTGGGATTGCAGTCGTGAGCCACTGTGCCTGGCCCAAGATGGTTTTTAAGCATGATTTCTGGATTTCAGGAAATACCACTAACATTTCCTGATGTCTCCAAATGATAAAATTTATTATCTCTGGGTGCGGTGGCTCACTCCTGTCATCACAGCACTTTTGGAGTCCAAGGCAGGTGGATCGCCTGAGGTCAGGGGTTTGAGACCAGCCTGGCCAACATGGTGACAGCTTATCTCTACTAAAAATACAAAAATTAGTCAGGCATGGTGGCAGGTGCCTGTAATTCCAGCTACTCGGGAGGCTGAGGCAGGAGAATTGCTTGAACCTGGGAGGTGGCTGTTTCAGTAAACTGAGATTGCGCCATTGCACTCCAGCCTTGGCAAGAAGAGTGAGACTTATCTCAAAAAAAAAAAAGAGTTTGTTATTATCTATAACATATTCCAAGGAGGAATGAGGCAGTTCTTCTTTGTCTGCTTAAATGTGCACTAAAGGTTAAAGATTTTTAATAAATACTATCTCTTCAGGAAAAAAAAGAGATTAGAAGCTCAGATTTTCCTTAAGCAAGAAATGTCATACGTGCTGTGTTCTGCCTTGAACACCTGTCCATGTCATTAACTGTCTTTCTGTGGCATCATTTAAAATAGCTGCAAACTCTTCTGTTATATGAATGTGCCATAATTTACTTAACCGAGCTCCTCCTGTTGGACTTAAAGGAATTTTTAAAAATTCATTTAGCCAGGCTGGGGATGGTGGCTCATGCCGATAATCCTGGAGCTTTGAGAGCCTAGGTGGGAGGACTGCTTGAGGCCAGGAGTGCAAGACCAGCTTGGGCAAGATGGGGACACTCTATCTTTACAAAAGAAGAAAAAAAAAAAGAAAAAAAATACATTTTAATGAGTCTTCCTTTTCTTTCTATCACCACCACCAATTCAGTAGTACAGGAGGTAGCTTATTGAGACACCCCTATATAATCCCAGCAGACTCCTAAATGATGTCACTACCCCAGGCTTCCCCTCCCATCTCATGTCCTCATGTCTGTCTGAGGGATGTTCTGAAGTCATTGCTTCTCTCATGTCTTCTTTCAGCCCCAGGAATGGCTCTATCTTAACTTTGCAACTGGCTCAAACATCTCGGCCTTTTTTTCTTTATGAAGGTTTCCCCAAATCAGTGCCATTTAATCTCCTTCCACTATCATTGTCATTTCTTTCTGGGCCTGGCTTGTGCCGCTGGTCCTGTTGGGAATGCCTCCTCTCATCCCACTGTTTCCAGCCCCTTCCTCCAGTGAGGGTCCGCTTATATCTCACGAGCTTCATAACCCTCCCAAGGCTGTGCTTGCCTGTGTGAATTTCACCTTTCTTTGAGCTTCTGTTTTAGTGAAATGGGACCACACAGTTTAGGAGGCAGTAAGAAAACAAGCAAATCTGTGTCTCTCAGAGCATGGTTGTAGTGGCCGTCTGACAGTTCCTGGAACACACTCATTTCTTTCCTTTTCTTCCTTTCTTTTTTTTCATTTTGAGATAGGTATTACTGTGTTATCCAGGCTGGCCTCAAACTCCTGGGCTTAAGTGATGATCTCTCATTGCTGGCATTACAGGTGTATGCCCCCGCACCCAGCTCTGGGACGCTCTTATTTCTCTCTCACGTCTCAGCTTTGTGTTTGCTGTTGCTCTTCTTGGAATGCCCATCTTTCAACTCATTACAGCAGGCTCCTTCTCGATATTCAGATCTAGCATAAATGCTACTTCCTTGGAGAAATCCTCCCTGCCCTCTATCAGAAATAACTCCCTTGCTCCTATCACAGGATCCTGCTTGTTTCTCTCAAAATCTATTCCAAGCTGTCCTCAACCCATTTCTTTTCACTGTGATTGCTTGTTTCCCTCACCGCACCTAACCTCCCAAAGAGCCTGTCTTATTCACCTGTTCATCCCCAGCTCCTGCACAGTGCCGGGGTGCTCAGTAAGTGCAACCTCATAATGAAGGGATGAGGTTGGACAGATGGGGAAGGAGAAGGGAGACATCAAGGTGTCCTTTGAATTTTGGCTTGGGAAGTTGAGCTCATGGCAGGTGATGCTACTGTCTGAATTTAGAGCCCTGGAAGTCACATGTGGATGGGTGGGGTGAACAGAGATCATGATTTGTCTTTTGTATCTGTTTGAGTTGCTGCTAAACCATTTAAGTATAGACTATCTAGAGGTGGTTGGATATATGGGCCTAGAACTCAAGAGCGATGCTTGGGCACCATCCAAATCATAAGAATAGCTACCATGGCTAGACTCCTGAGAAGCTGCCCAAAGCCATGTATTAGTCTGTTTCTCACGCTGCTAATAAAGACGTACCCAAGACTGGGTAATTTATAAAGGAAAGAGGTTTAGTTGACTCACAGTAACACAGGGCTGGGGAGGCTGGCAAAGGCAAGGAGCAGCAAAGCCACATCTTACATGGTGGCAGGCAAAAAGAGAATGAGAACCAAATGAAAGGAGAAACCCCTTATAAAACTCTTCAGATCTCGCGAGACTTATTCACTACCACGAGAACAGTATGAGGGAAACCACCCCATGATTCAATTGTCTCCCACTGGGTCCCTCCCACAACACGTGGGAATTACAGGAGTACAATTCAAGATGAGATTTGGATGGGGACACAACCAAACTGTATCAGGCCACTTGGCCAATAAGTGACCAAGCCAGGATTTAAAGCCAGGCGATCTGTTTCCAGTGCCCACACAGCACTGGGATGAGACAGGTGTGGAAGGGACAAAAACCAAAATGAATTCCTTGCCTCTGAGGGGCTGCTTGTTTTTTGGGGGGAAATAAAACATAAATACTCATAACTTACCAGACTGAACAAGCCTGCATAAGAGCCCTGTTAGCATGAGTTGACCCTTATCCAAGCTTAGGTGAGATGCTTATTTGGTTAAAATGGTGAGTTAGTGTCAGCCACCTCCTCCGATTCCTGAGACCTCAGGATCATGCGACTATCATAATTCAGTAAAGTTAGCTAAGGATGTTGGAAATGCAAAATCCTCTCCATAGATCATCGTTTATTTTGGAACTATGATTCATAGCCCTCAGGAATGAAAAACAGGAAGCTGAAAGGTCATAGTTAAAGTGAAAGAAGACAGGAATTTCTAATTTTTTCAAAAAGGGAAAGTTGAGTTAGGGGATCTTCCTGAATGATGACTGCATGGGATTAGAATATGGATTGAGAGGCCGGGCGCAGTGGCTCACGCCTGTAATCCCAGCACTTTGGGAGGCCGAGGCGAGTAGATCACGAGGTCTGGAGATCGAGACCATCCTGGTCAACATGGTGAAACCCCGTCTCTACTAAACATACAAAAAATTAGCCGAGCACGGTGGCGCGTGCCTGTAGTCCCAGCTACTCGGGAGGCTGAGGCAGGAGAATTGTTTGAACCCAGGAGGCGGAGGTTGCGGTGAGCCGAGATCGCGCCATTGCACTCCAGCCTGGGTAACAAGAGCGAAACTCCGTATCAAAAAAAAAAAAAAAAAAAAGAATATGGATTGAGAAACATAAAAACAGCGGAGAGTGAAACCCCACCTGGTACATTCAAGTAGATAATTTGAATAAATGGTGGGGGGTGGTTATGGTTGCTTATTGCCTCTAGTAGGCAGGGCTTTGTGTGACCGTGACTTTGGGCAGAAGCCAGACCAAGATTAATTTTTTAGGGCTGCTGGTTGACTTGGAATTAGAGAGTTATATTTATTTATTTATTTATTGAGATGGAGTTTCGCTCTTGTTGCCCAGGCTGGAGTGCAGTGCTACAATCTTGGCTCACTGCAAACTCTGCCTCCCAGGTTCAAGTGATTCTCCTGCCTCAGCCTCCCAAGTAGCTGGGATTACAGGTGCTGGCCACCATGCTCAGCTAATTTTTTGTATATTTAGGAGAAACAGCATTTTACCATGTTGTCCAGGCTGGTCTCAAACTCCTGACCTCAGATGATCCACCTGCCTCAGCCTCCCAAAGTACTGGGACTACAGGTATGAGCCACTGCCCTGGCCGAATTAGGGATGTTTTAATAACCTCCTCTTTACCTCAGTGGTGAGGGAGGGATTCCCAGTTCCCACCCCAGTGTTCTGGGGATGGCTAAACACGTGACACCCAACACTGGGCAAATGAGATTGGCAGCAATTTTTGGTCACACATACTCACAGCTCAAGGAGGAAGACCCCCACATGCCATGCAGGGCCACACAGAAACAGTGAACAACCAGGGCCAGTGGGGGGCACGCTCTGTAGCAATAAGAGGGTGAGGAGGACCTGGTTTCCCTGGAGGATGTGGTTGGCTCATTTGGACAATTCCATGGGTTAGCAGGAACTTCGTCGGGTCTGTTTGATAAGGAAGATCGTTTCGCTGGGCACCCTTGGCCGAGGGAGGACTGGGAGAGAAACTTGGGGTTAGGCTATTCTAGGCACTCCTGATTTCACCTGACGTCAAGGCAGCACCTCATCTGAGAGCTTGATCTTAGGCCTTACACCGCAGGGTGGATACCCAGTGGGCCCTGCTGACTGCCCCTCGTCTCCTGATTTGCTGCACTCCTTCCCGTGATCTGAAGCTCAACAAGCAGTCTCATCCCTGCCAACTGGGGGCAGGGGCTATTCCAAAATTCAAGGCACACCGAAGCTTTTCCTCCTTTTCTCTTGCTGCTGATTTCCTCCCCCCCCCCTTTTTTTGGTGACTTCCCAAGAGGAAGAGGAGGGAAGAAAAGAGAAACATTCTGTTTGGCCGCATATATGGGACACATGTTTCATGGAGCAGGGAAAGACTGAAACAAAAACAAAGACCACATCCACCACCGCGCCTAGCTCATTTTCCACACAGCGATTGCAGTGAGCATTTACAAATTAATATGGCAGCTGGGCGCAGTGGCTCACGCCTGTAATCCCAACACTTTGGCAGATCACTTGAGGTCAGGAGTTTGAGACCATCCTGGTCAACCTGATGAACCCGTCTCTCCTAAAAATACAAAAATTAGCCGGGTGTGGTGTTGCGTGCCTGTAATTCCAGATACTTGGGAGGCTGAGGCAGGAGAATCACTTGAACCCAGGAGGCAGAGGTTGCAGTGAGCCGAGATCAAGCCACTGCACTCCAGCCTGGGCAACAGAGCAAGACTCTATCTCAAAACAAATAAAAAATAAATAAATAAATAAATAAATAAAAATAAAAATTAAATATGATCTCACCAGGCTCCTGTTTAGAACCTTTATGTGGCTTAGGTCTTAGGATAAAGACAAACTCTGTTGTGACCCACAAGATTCCAGGAAGCCTAGCCCCTGCCTGCTTCCAACCGTGACTCATGCCTTACTTCCCTGTACTCTTTATGGCACATACAGGTCTCTAAGTTCTGTAAACCTGCTATGCTTTTCCTGCCCCAGGACCTTTGCACATACTGTTGTCTCTGCCTAGAGTGCTCCTTCCTTCCCCATTCACTATTTAAGTAGTGCTCATCCTTCAAATTTTAGCTAAAACATTCCTTCCTCAGGTAGGCTGATCTCCCCAGTAGGCTAAATTCCCCTGCTATAAGCTCTCATGGCATCATTTGCCTCTTTACCATGATACTCAGCACAAGTTGCCAGATTCTATTTGCTGGAATTATTTTTCATCTCTTCACATTTTCACAAGACCACCAACCTTATTTAACCTCGATCTCTAGAGAGTGTCTCAATGAGTAGTTGTTGAAGAAATGTGTCAATGAATGAGTTAACTGTGATTTGGGGACCTTCTGAAAGGAAAGAAAATAAAGAGAAGATTTAAATAAATTATACATTTTTTTTTATTATCAAAACAGTCACATTAAGGATACTTACATTACCAGGCTAAAATCAGGAAGGGAGATTGATTTATTATCAAAATAGTCACATTAAGGATACTTACATTACCAATTAAGGATACTTACATTACCAGGCTAAAATCAGGAAGGGAGATTGATTTATTATCAAAATAGTCACATTAAGGATACTTACATTACCAGGCTAAAATCAGGAAGGGTTTAAAAAGTAATTCCCCATTCGAATGAGGAATGAAAGTTCATTACCAATATTATGTGAAATCAGCCAAGAGAAAGCAGATCCCTTCTTTTCTGAGACGAAGCCATGAATACTGGCCGTTACCACAGCAGAAGTATAAGAAAACATGTCCTACAAAATGTGACTCCCATCACCTTTGGAGATGACATTATTTTCTACAGTAAATTAAAAATAAGAATACAACTATGACTCCTGTTACTGTGGGACGTGTGTGACATGTTACCCAGTTGAAGTGACATGTCACTGTCTCGCCCAGAGCATCAGTGTAGAAGGTGAGAAAAGCAGATGGTTCCAGTGATGATTTGTAACTTCACATTTTAATTCCATCTGTGGCCTCATTAAAGTGATAGAAATATACTAGGAATAAGGCACCAAACACGAAGGTACAAAGGCCCAGAGGCCATCAGAATGGAACCCTGTAAGAGTGACATAGAATTCCTGGAGTAAAGAAGTGTCAGCTCCAAAGAATTCATATATAATAATGCACTTTTAAAAATATCTTTGAAAAGGTATGAAAAATCGAAGTTCAATCTGGCATAATTAACTTGGTTCCTGAGTTTAAAGCCAGATAAAACCCTGTATCAAAAAACATTTTTTATTCATGCTGTTCTATATGAATAGTGTAGAAAGCTGCTGGTTTTTAAAAGGTATCAAAATGGTAACTCTTAGAATATGTATAAAAAATTCACAGATCCTTTATCAGTCATGATATTTAACAGTGGTCTCCAAACTGTTCGATTAAATGGTGGTTGTTTAGAAACAGTTAAATAGCCAACTCTGGTGACAAAACCAGGAAAAGGAAATCCTAAAGCAGGATCCTAAAACCCGTCACTATGCATTTTCCTGTTCTTAGCAGTTGATGATGGAAATGGTAAAGGTGTGGTTGTGGGTTGTTTTTGAAGTAGCTAGCAGCCAGACTGCATCAATTCTGAATGGCTACAAAGTACAGGGTGTTAATGGCATCAAGGCAGCTTTTTAGTCACTTTTAGTCACAGCATTGTTTTGTTTTGTTGTTGTTTTTTGAGACAGAGTCTTGCTCTGTTGCCCAGGCTGGAGTGCAGTGTCATGATCTTAGCTCACTGCAACCTTCACCTCCCGGGTTCAAGTGATTCTCCTGCCTCAGCCTCCCGAGTAGCTGGGATTACAGGCACCCACCACCACACCCAGCTGATTTTTATATTCTTCATAGAGATGGGGTTTCACCATGTTGGCCAGGCTGGTCTTGAACTCTTGACCTCAGGATCTACCCACCTCCGCCTTCCAAAGTCCTGAGATTACAGGCATGAGCCACAGTGCCTGGTCTTCAGTCATAGAATTGTGACGAGGATTGGCCTGCACTGGGTAGCTCAGCGTTAGATTTGATGGATTCCAGGGCTGGTCTGGTGAGTTAACTGATTTGGGCTATAGCCCTTCTTGAACTGTCCAGTGGAAACCGATGTTCCTGAGGGTTCCAGGGTTGGCCTGGGCTCCCTAAGAACATTAGAACCAGGGAAGGTAGGGGCTGAGTCTGTGTGCGCATTCGTCAGGCTTGCTCTCTGTTCCCGTTACCTGTTGCTTTGGAACAAACAAGCCCCAAACTTAGTGACTTAAGATAGCATTTTGGTTTTCTGGATTTATGGGGAAGTTCTTACTTGGGATGTATCATGCAGTATCAGTCATATGTTAGTAGGGTCCAGAATCACCTGAAGACTTCTCTCTCATGTTTGGTGACCAAGTTTGGATGGCCTGAAAGCTGGGGCTGGTCAGGCACTTTCCACATGGCTGCTCGGGCTTCCTCATAGCAGGGCAGTCTCAGGATAGGCAGACATTTTTTTTTTTGTTGTTTTTTGTTTTTTTGTTTTTTGAGATGGAGTCTTGCTCTGTCACCCAGCCTGGAGTGCAGTGGCACGATCTTAGCTCAGTGCAGCCTCCACCGCCCGGGTTCAGGCATTTCTCCCGTCACAGCCTCTTAATAGCTAGGGCTACAGGTGCCTACCACCATGTCCAGCTAATTTTTGTATTTTCAGTAGAGCTGTGGTTTCACCATTTTGATGAGTTGGGTCTCGGACTCCCGACCTTAAGTGATCAGCCCTCCTCAGCCTCCCAAAGTTCTGGGATTACAGGCATGAGCCACCACGCCCGGCCAGGATAGACAGATTTTTAAATGGAGTCTGGCTTCCCCGGTAGCAAGAGTTCCAAGGGACACAAAGTAGCAGCTGTCAGTCTCTTAAGACCAAGATCTGAAACTGTCACAATATCACTTTCACTTTTGGATAAAACAATCAGAGCCACCCATACTCAATGGGAAGAGATAAGACCCTTAGGTCTTGGGGGATTTGAGTGTCACAGTATTTGTGGCCACCTTTAGTCCTCCACATTCTCCAACCAGAAGCAAAAAGGTTTGTTTTTCGTTGGACATTATCCTAGTCTGACCTCATAATGAAATGTTTTGCATTCACATAGCTCTTTACACATTAACAAGACAGTTCATGTACACTTAATTTATCCTCACAGTATCTCTGAGATAGTAGTTGGGCAATGGGGAAGCAGAGGCAGAGGTGAGAGGACTAGGGTCACACACAGCTTCCTAGGGACAGAGTTGAGACTTCATCTGAATCTCTCTGCTCTCTGTCCAGGCGGAGGGATTCTGGTTTGTTTAACCAGGTTACTTTGCTCTCAGACACAGAGAGCTATAGAAGATGAAAGCACATTTCCCTTTGGGTGAAATTGTGGTCACAGAGCTTTGCAGATGAAGTTCAAGATGCTAGCAAAGGTCATGTTAATGTGGCTACTGCAGCCCCCTGCTATCAGTAAGGACTTTAGTTTTATTTTTTCAGACAGGGTTTGCTGTGTCGTCCAGGCTGGAGTGCAGTGGTGCAATCTTGGCTCACTGAAATCTCTACCTCCAAGGTTCAAATGATTCTCGTGCCTCAGCCTCTTGAGTAGCTGGGATTACAGGTATGTGCCACTATCCCGGGCTAATTTTTGTATTTTTAGTATAGATGGGATTTTGCCTTGTTAACCAGGCTGGTCTCCAACTCCTGACCTCAGGTGATCTGCCTGCCTTGGCCTCCCAAAGTGCTGGGATTACACACATGAGCCACGCATCTGGCTTCAGTAAGGACTTTTGAAGCCACTGTACTGCCCTTGACTCTTGGGAAACTCTCTCCGGATCCTCCAGCGGCAGCAGCTGGGCAGGATGGCAAAGTCAGCCATGTCCTGGGAGCCGAAGCGCCAGGTGGCGTAGCACCTGTAGGCACAGTGCCGCAGCTGGTTGTTGGTGGAGTCCACATCCAGCGCCAGCAAGGGGTCCTGGTAGAGCAGGAGGAACTGCAGGATGTGCCTGGACAGGACCAGCTTCCTGAACAGCTCTGAGGTGGTGATACAGGCCCCCGGCTTCTTCCGGCAGCATAGCTCCTCCAGGTACCTGCGGCTCTCTGGAAGTTGGGATGGGAGGCAGCTTCCACACTGGCACCAGACTGGGCTGTCCCTGGGTCTAGTAGTCGCCTCCTCTCTAAGCAGCTGCATCTCCTCTGGTTGTCCAGGAGTAGGGGGTGGGTCATGGAGGGCCAGGGGCAGCTTGGACAAGTCTGTGAAGTCCACCGGAGGTCTCTGAAAAGGCAAGTTCCCAAACTTATTAGCACAGACAACCCTTGAGGTTCTAGGTTCTTTAACTTTATTAACTTGGAAAGTTACATTTAATATTACATAAGTTGTAGTAGCTGTCATTTATGAAGTGTAGCTGTCAGGACCCTGCGTGGGTTCTGTAAGCATTACCTCATTCAAGCCTTTGAAGACGTTTGTCAGATATGTATCCTTGTCTCTATTTTACAGTTTTTTTTTTTGTTGTTTTTTTTTTTTTTTTTAAGAGGGTGTCACTCTGTTTCCCAGGCTGGAGTGCAGTGGTGCGATCTCGGCTCACTGCAACCTCCACCTCCCACGTTCAAGCAATTTTCATGCCTTAGCCTCCTAAGTAGCTGGAATTACAAGTGCATGCCACCATGCCCAGCTAATTCTTTCATATTTTTAGTAGAAAAGATTTCACCATGTTGGCCAGGTTGATCTGAACTCCTGACCTCAGGTGACCCAGCTGTCTCACCCTCCCAAAGTGCTGGGATTACAGGCATGAGCCATTGCACATGGCCTATTTTATAGATTTTGGAAAATAAAATTCAGAAAAGCCAGGCTTCTGTTGAGATGTTGCCTCTGGGCCTGACCACCATATCTAGCAGCTTTTCTCTCATGTGATTCTCTTATCACACCACGGTATTCCACATTCTTCACAGGACTTAGCACTACTGGAAATTGTCTTATTAATTTATGTGTTTACTTGATGATGATTCTTCTTCCATACAGAAGCAGGGACGCTGTCTGCTTTGTTACTGCCATATCCGTGATGCCTGGGCTGGGGCCCGGCGCATGAGAGACGGGAAATACTTGTTGACTTAGCACGACTCTCTCTTTCCCACCATGCTCTCCCTCCTGGCAAATCCACTTTTATTTTATTTTTGAGACATTGTTTCATTCTTGTTGCCCAGGCTAGAGTGCAATGGCATGATCTCGGCTCACTGCAACCTCCACCTCCCGGATTCAAGTGATTCTCCTGTTTCAGCCTCCTCAGTAGCTGGGATTACAGGCATGTGCCACCACACCTGGCTTATTTTGTACTTTTAGTATAGATGGGGGTTTCACCATGTTGGTCAGGCTGGTCTTGAACGCCCAACCTCAAGTGATCTGCCCACCTTGGCCTCCCAAAGTGTTGGGATTACAGGCATGAGCCAGTGCGCCGGCCAAATCCGTTTATTATCTAAGGGAAGTTGCTGTGGTTGCCACATCTATTCCTTGTGACATACCCTTTCATTTACTGGATGATGAAGGCCTGAGTCAAGAACACGAAAACTAAATGGTTCTTGTACGTGAATGCTCATAGCAGCATTTTTCACCACAGCCAAAGGGCAGAGACAACCCAGGTGTCCATCAGCTGATAAATGGATAAACAAAACATAAGTCCATGCGATGGAATATTATTCAGCCATAAAAAGGAATGAAGTGCTGGAACCTGCTGCAACACTGACGAATCTAGAAAATACAGTGCGGCATGAAAGAAGCCAGGCACAAAAGGCCATATGGTGTGCGAGTCCATTCATAGGAAATGTTCAGAATAAGCAAATCCAGAGAGACTGAGAGTAGATTCGTGGTCGCCAGGGGCTGGGGGACATCAGAATGGGGAGAGGCTGCTTAGTGAACACAGGTTTCCTTTTGGGGAGATGAACGAACTCTGGAACTAGAGAGTGGTGATGGCTGCACAGTGTTGCGAACGAGCCAAATGTCACTGACTTGTATACTGTAAAATGGTTAAAATTGTAAATTTCATTACGTATATTTTACCGTATGCACGTGAGTGCACATACACACATACATACTAAACACAATTGTGTGCCACATAGTGACATTTTGGTCAGTGATGGACCACATATATGAAAGTGGTCCCATAAGATTACATTGGAGCTGAAACATTCCTATCCCCTAGTGACATCATGTACACCATCACATCGTGGTGCAGTGCATTATCATGTTTGTGGTGATGCTGACGTAAACAGACCTACCTCACTAGCAGTCGTATAAAATATAATTATGTGCAGTACATAATGCTTGATCATAAACAGCTTTGTTACTGGTTTATGTATTTACTATACTATACTTTTTTATTATTTCAGAATGTATTGCTTCTATTTATTTAAAAACAGTTAACTTTAAAACAGCCTCAGGTATGTTCTTCAGGAGATGAAGGCATTACTATCATAGGAGATGATGGCGCCATGTGTGTTATTGTCCCTGAAGACCTTCCAGTGGGACAAGACATAGAGGCAAAACACAGTGATATTGATGAACTGGACCCTAGGCTAATGTGTGTATTTGTGAATTGGTTTTTTTTCTTTTGACGTGGGGTCTAGCTCAACTTGGCTCACTGCAACTTCTGCCTCCTGGTTTCAGATGATCTTCCTGCCTCAGCCTCCCAAGTAGCTGAGATTACAGGTATGTGCCACCACACCTGGGTAATTTTTATATTTTTAGTAGAGACGGGGTTTCACCATGTTGGCCAGGCTGGTCTCAAACTCCTGACCTCAAGTGATCCACCTACCTCAGCCTGGATCACTTTTCAGAACATATCCCCATCATTAAGTGATGCATGACTGTAGTTCACTTCATACCCAAATCCAACAAAAACATTAAAAGAATGGAAAAACTTTGCCCGGTGTTTCTCAAGAAGAGATATAAAAATCCTAAATATTAGTGAATGGAATTCAGTAATAAATACAAAGAATAGTGTAACACATTCAAATTGAGTTTACTTCAGGAATGCAAGGTTAGCTTAATATTTGAAAACCAATCAGTACAATTCAACACATAACAGAAAAAAAAAAGAAAGAAAGAAAAGAAAAAAAACTCATTGCTATTTCAAAAGGAGCCAAAAAAACTTTTTGTTTTTAAGATGGAGTCTTGTTCTGTTGCCCAGGCTAGAGTGCAGTGGTGTGATCTCAGCTCACTGCAGCCTCCACCTCCCAGGTTCAAGCAGTTCTCCCACCTCAGCCTCCTGAGTAGCTGGGATTACAGGAGTGCACCACCACGCCTGGCTAATTTTTGTATTTTTAATAGAGAGAGTTTCACCATGTTGGCCAGGCTGTTCTTGAACTCCTGACCTCAGGTGATCCACCCGCCTTGGCATCCCAAAGTGCTGGGATTACAGGCATGAGCCTCTGCACCCAGCCAGAAGAAAAAAAAAAAGCCATTATTTAAGAAATCAATATCCATTAATGGTGCTTAGCAAACTAGAAACAGAAGGGAATTTTCTTATCTGATAGTGCATTCTTAAAAACTCACTGCAGGCTAGGTGCAGTGGCTCACACCTGTAATCCCAACACTTTGGGAGGCGGAGGTGGGCGGATCACCTGAGGTCGGGATTTGAGACCAGCCTGACAAACATGGAAAAAAATCCCATGTTTACTAAAAATACAAAATTAGCTGGGCATGGTGGTGCATGCCTGTAATCCCAGCTACTTGGGAGGCTGAGGTAGGAGAATTGCTTGAACCCTGGAGGTGGAGAGGTTGCGGTGAGCCAAGATGCGCCAACAAGAACAAAACTCCAGCCCAAAAAACAATAAAAAAAAATACACAAAACCTTTCTCCCTAAGATAGGGAATGAGGCAGAGATGGCTGCTATTATCACTGCTGTTCAGTATTATACTGGAGGTCCTAGTCAGTGTCATAAATACTAGATGTCAGGAAGAGGCAAGGAAGGATTCCTCCCTAGAGCCTTCAGATAGACAGGGGCCCGCCCTACCAACACCTTAATTGCAGACTTCTAGGCTCCAGAACTGTGACAGAATACGCTTCTGCTGTTTTAAGCCATTGAGTTTGTGGTAATTCATCCCTAGGAGATTGAAGACGCACAGCAGCCAGAACCACTGGGGAGAGCGTGCGTGAGAGCAACCGTTCTGCAGCACTGTTCGTTAGTGTCTCCTAAAACGGAACGTATGTCTGCCTTATGACATACGTTCCACTCTTAGGTAATCGCCCGCCTGCTAGAGTGCCATACGTTGACCATAGCAGCATTATTGGCATTAGCCGCCAACTGGACACTACCCAAATGTCCATCAACAGTAGGATGGCTGAATAAGTTGGATGTTGATAACATGGAATTACACAATGAGAATGAATTGTGCACAACGTCATGAACAACTCTCACAAAAATAATGTGGAGTAAAGGAAGCCAGACACTCAACTGAGGATATGCTGCTTACACACTACATGATTCAATGTCAAGAAAGTTCCAGCAGAAATAAAATTAATCCTTAGATATAGAATAATGATTACTTTTAAGATAAGGCAGTTGGCTGGGCTGAGGTGGGAGGATTGCTTGAGACCAGCCTGGGCAACATAGTGAGACCTCGTCTGTAATTAAAAAATACATTTTTTTTTTTTTTTTGAGACAGAGTCTTGTTCTGTTGCCCAGGCTGGAATGCAGTGGCACAATCTTGGCTCACGGCAACCTCCATCCCTCAGGTTCAAGCAATTCTCCTGCCTCGGCCTCTCAAGCAGCTGGGATTACATGTATGTCATCACACCCAGCTGATTTTTGTATTTTCAGTAGAGACGGGGTTTCGCCATATTGGCCAGGTTGGTCTTGAACTCCTGACCTCAATGATCTGGCTGCCTTGGCCTCCCAAAGTGTGGGGATTACAGGTGTGAGCCACTGTGCCTGGCCAAATTTTAAAAATTAAAAAAAGAGAAAGGGGGCCGGGCGCGGTGGCTCACGACTGTAATCCCAGCACTTTGGGAGGCCGAGGCGGGTGGATCATGAGGTCAAGAGATCGAGACCATCCTGGTCAACATGGTGAAACCCCGTCTCTACTAAAAATACAAAAAAGTAGCTGGGCATGGTGGCACGTGCCTGTAATCCCAGCTACTCAGGAGGCTGAGGCAGGAGAATTGCCTGAACCCAGGAGGCGGAGGTTGCGGTGAGCCGAGATCGCGCCATTGCACTCCAGCCTGGGTAACAAGAGCGAAACTCCGTCTCAAAAAAAAAAAAAAAAAAAAGAGAGAAAGGGTAGTGATTGGAAGGGGGCATAAGAGGGACTCCTGCTAGTAATTTTCAATTGTTTAATCTGAGTGCTGGTTACATGAGTATGTTTACCTTGTTAAAATCCATTAGTTTTGATTTATACAAGTTTCTGGATGTGTTTATATTTAATAGTAAATTTTCTTTAAAAAAAAAAAAAAAAAAGAGCAAAAATCATTTAACTTACTGGGACTTCTTGGCCCTTGACATCTTGCAGTCTTCTCCCTAGTAGCTGCTGGTTCACCATCCTAATGTGGGATTCATCCACAAAGGACACGTACTTTAATGTCTAGAAAAAGATGATTTAAAAGTTTACCCACTTTTGTACGGAATTATATCAAGAATTGCCTATCTAAAGGCAATTGTTATTCCCTTTGCCAAATGATAGACTATTAAACAAGCCAGCCCAAAACTCTCATTAACCAAGAATTAATGATTTCTGAGTCTAAAGGTAAATCAGAAATGGAACCCCATGCATCTTTTTTTTGGGGGGGCAGGGTTGGGGAATGGAGTCTTGCTCTATCTCCAGACTAGAGTGCAGTGGTGTGATCTCGGTTCACTGCAGCCTCTGCCTCCCGGGTTCAAGCGATTCCCCTGCCTCAGCCTCCCGAGTAGCTGGGATTACAGGCACTTGCCACCATGCCTGGCTAATTTTTTGTATTTTAGTAGAGACAGGATTTCACCACGTTGGCTAGGATGGTCTCATCTCCTGATCTTGTGATCCTCCTGCCTTGGCCTCGCAAAGTGCTGGGATTACAGGTGTGAGCCATCGCGCCCTGCTACCCCACACATCTTAACTTGTAGATTCAACACAGCCACAGCTTACTACTTAATGTTTTTAGATTGGATCCCCCAATTGCTGCATAAAATTTTTTTGTTGTATTCTCTCAATTTCAGTGACTCTAGATTCAGTTATCTCCAGAAAGTTGTACGACTGCAACTTTAATTATTGATGTGTTTGTTAAATTTCATCTCATCTTGGGCCATGAAGTGGGGATTAGTTTTAGCTGCAGAGATGAACTTTTATTTCAAATTGCGGATGTATGTACAATGGACAGTGAATGGTGCATTCAGCTGCCGGAACAGGACAATCGTGTTCTTAGATGAGGGAAAGACAAAGAAATTGTCTTTGTTTTTAGGCACCAGAGATTTCTCTTTGGGGGAAATCACGGAGTTGAATGCAGAGGACTGCTTAATAAGGTCCAGATTAATCAAATCAAAACAATACAGATGACGCTCAAATCCCTGTGACTACTCCCCCACACTAAGCCCCTTTCCAGAAGCAACTGCTGCTACAATTTTGTGTACATAGATACACCCACACATATGTATATGTATGTGTGTGTACACGTGTGTATATGTAGCATGTAGATGTAGAAAACATACAGATTAACTTCTGTGTCTAGTGGTTTCTTTTAAGCCTACATATCATATATATTGTTGGACGGTTTGCTTTTTTTCCTTTTAACAAAACATCTTGGAGATCTGCTCTCGTCAAGCCGTATATATACACATATATATGTATGTATGTATGTATTTTTTTTTTTGAGACAGAGTTTCCCTCTGTCACCCAGGCTGGAGTCTAATGGCATGATCTCAGCTCACTGCAACCTCCACCTACCAGGTTCCAGCAATTCTCCTGCCTCAGTCTCCCAAATGGCTGGGACTACATGTGTATACCACCACACCTGGCTAATTTTTGTATTTCTAGTAGAGACGGGGTTCACCATGTGGGCCGGGCTGGTCTCAAAACTCTTGCCCTCAAGTGATCTGCCTGCCTCAGCCTCCCAAAGTGCTGGGATTACAGGTGTGAGCCACCGTGCCTGGCCTGGGGCCAATTATTTAACCTTCCTGTGGCTTAATTTCCTAGTCAATAGAAAGAGATAATACTAGTATCTGTTTACATCAAGTGGTTGTGAAGATTCAGTGAGTTAATATATAAAGCATTTAGAAGTGCTGTGTAAATATCTGCCATTATTATTATTATTATTATTTTTATTCTTTTTTTTTTTTTTAAAGACGGGGTTTCACCGTATTGATCAGGCTGGTCTCAAACTCCTGACCTTAGGTGATCCACCCACCTCAGCCTCCCAAAGTGCTGGGATTACAGGCATGAGCCACTGTGCCTGGCCTATGTCTGCCATTATTATTATCTATCTCATTTTTTTAAACTGGTGCCTGGTATTCCTTTCTATGGATTTACCATAGTTTCTTTCACCATTCACCTATTGGATATTTGGTTAGATGCTATTTCTTTACTATTAATAATCATACATTATTAATAATGTAATAAACAATTGAGCATTTTGTGTATGTGTACTGCTTGGGTATTCATGTGAGTGTTTCTCTAGGGCAGGTTTGGAGAACTGGAAATGCCAGGCTGTAAAGTATGTCCCACTTAAACATTATTAGTCACTGCCAAATGGTTCTCCAAAGTTGTTATTCTTTTCTTTTTTTTTTTTGTTTTGGCTATACCAATTTAATAAATGACAAAACAAGCCAGGCACAGTGGCTCACACTTGTCACCCCAGCATTGTGGGTGGCTGAGTGGGTGGATCATTTGAAGTCAGGAGTTTGAGACCAGCCTGGCCAACATAGTGAAGCCCTGTCTTTACTAAAAGTGCAAAAATTAGATGGGTGTGGTGGTGTGCGCCTGTGGTCCCAGTTACTTGGGAGGTTGAGGCAGGAGAATCACTTAAACCTGGGAGGCAGAGGCTGCGGTGAGCCGAGATCGAGACACTACACTCCAGCCTGGGTGACAGAGTGAGACTCTGTCTGAAAGTAAATAAAAATAAATAAACGAATAAATACATGACAAAACCGACGAGTCCTGGACATAAAAATTTGCCTTCCCTCTATCTCGCCCCTCCATGTTTGTTTCTGTTCTCCTCCAAGACCAAATAATTCATCTGAGATAGTTGATTGGGGAGAGCCCAGAGATGTATCCACTGCAGGATTAAGCCTATGGTTTGGGCCTAACTTGGTGCATTTATCAGTGATCTCATGGAATCTCTCCGTGTCCTGGTGTCCTGTGAACACAGCGGCCTCACCGGCTTTGGCTCCACGATGGACTCGCACTTCTTCCTGTAGTAGTATTCATTAACCACGCAGGGCCGACAGCACTTGCACCAGGGATAGACATGGGACCGACAGCAGTTACTGGAGTAAGTGTTGATGAGAAAGTCAATGAGCACAGTGGCCTGGGGAAAACCCAGACAGGTGCCACGTTAGTCACTTCCTTCTCCAAAGCATTTTCCTAAAGCGCGGAAAAGAGAATCTCTTACCAGGCCGAAGTAGGAGAGGGTTGAGCCGATGTACACCACCAGCTGGATAATGTCAAATTTTCCTCCCTAAAAACAGAGTGGGAAAGTTTACTCAGGTGAAATTGAGAGCAACGCTCTTTTCTTTAACGTGCAGTTGTGGGTTCTATCAGGGAGTGGAGCCTCATGCTGGCACTCGGACGGATGTGTTCAAGTGCTCGCCAAGGCAGAGACTTGTGCAGATGGAAACTGTGACTCTCGGGCACCCTGCTTCATCTGCCCAGGGTGTGCCTGGACCCACAAAGGTTTTACATCAGCAAGCACTGGGGTCCACACATTAAGGGGAGAACCACTGAAGGTCTGTCGTTTTCCATACAGGGCGAGGGTTTCAGACAAGCTTCTCCTCCAAGCGGTTTGAGATTATTTCAGAAGCAGAGGGAAGGAATGTCTGCAGGGATTCGTCTCTCGGGTGGCCTCGGGGATTTTATTCCCAGTGGTCTTTGCGTTCTCTCAGCTCTCTCTCATTGCTTCTCATCCTGCTTATCACCATCTTACATAAATAACATACTCTTGGACAGGGGGTCGTGGCATCCGTTGATTTTTGCATATCTGGAATCCCTTCCTTGCGTCTTCAGAAGACAATACCCAATTTTCTTTTCAGTCCATGTAGTTTGTGTGTGTGTGTGTGTGTGTGTGTGTGTGTGTGTGTGTGTGTGTTTTGAAGGGGCTGGATTAGGGCTGGTTTAAGACCAACCACTGGGAGTATGGCATGACTGTGGTCACTGATTAGTTCAGCAGTGGGCATGCCATTCATAGTGGGCCAATCAGAGCCAATGACATTTGTCTGAGACCTTTGCTGAACCTTCTGGCAAACAGTTGTTTTCTTTTCACGGAGGTTGCTAAACCAGTCAGATTGAAGGTGCTGCCTGATACCTTTGTAGAGAGATGGCCGGTCTGGGGATGATGCCAAGACTGAGGAGGATGTACGTATGTAAGACGCAGAGGGCAGTAAGTTCTTGATGAGAATGTTGTTTGAATCCCTGGATCCAGCCATGCTTGAAGCTTAAAAATAATCCCTGGGGTGGGAGGGTGGGCACGGTGGCTTACGCCTGTAATCCCAGCACTTTGGGAGGCTGAGGTGGGTGGATCATAAGGTCAGGAGTTCAAGACCAGCCTGGCCAAGGTGCTGAAACCCCATCTCTACTAAAAATACAAAAATAAGCTAGTGCGGGTGGCAGGCACCTGTAATCCTAGCTACTTGGGAGACTGAGGCAGGTGGATCATGAGGTCAAGAGATCGAGACCATCCTGGCCAACATGGTGAACTGTGTCACTACTAAAAATACAAAAAAAAGCTGGGTGGGGTGGTGGGCACCAGTAGTCCCTGCTACTCAGGAGGCTGAGGCAAGATAATTGCTTGAACCCAGTAGGTGGACGTTGCAATGAGCTGAGATCAAGCCACTGCACTCCAGCCTGGCAAAGAGCGAGACTCCATCTCTAAATAAATAAATAAAAATAAAATAAATAAAATAATCCCTGGATTTTTTTCAGTTATGTGAACCAGAAAAAGCCAACTCAAAAAAAAATTTTTTGCCCTTAAGCCAGTTTGAGTTGGATTCTGTTACTTACAAACTATTTTACAGAGAGATTTCTTTCTCTCTTTTTATGTCTCAGAATTTTTTTTTTTTTTTTTTTTTTTTTTTGAGACGGAGTTTCACTGTTGTTACCCAGGCTGGAGTGCAATGGCGCGATCTCGGCTCACCGCAACCTCTGCCTCCTGGGTTCAGGCAATTCTCCTGCCTCAGCCTCCTGAGTAGCTGGGATTACAGGCACGCACCACCATGCCCAGCTAATGTTTTGTATTTTTAGTAGAGATGGAGTTTCACCATGTTGGCCAGGATGGTCTTGATCTCTTGACCTCGTGATCCACCCGCCTCAGCCTCCCTAAGTGCTGGGATTACAGGCATGAGCCACCGCGCCTGGCTGTATCAGAATATTTTTAAAGCCAAATCTGAGAATTGCCTTCCACGCCACTCCTGTACTGGTCAGATGACCCATTCAAGGACAGCACCCCAAGGATATCTCCCTCCTCTTTTATCCCACGTGTGAAATGCCCAGTGCTAGTTAATGGCTGTGACCAAAAACCTTCCCTCCACGGAGGCCCCACAGGACTCATTAGGGCACAGTCACGGGATGCAGGTGCCTGGAGCTGGGAAGGGAGACTTACGGTGCCAAAAACCAGGATGTCAAAACGGATCCCGAAGACTTTCATCAGGGTCCGTTTCTCAACATTGTTTTCTTTGTAGTATTTGGCGTATCTGAGGGAAGAAAAAGATCTATCCATATAAAGATCTCTTTGAAAGTGCTAGGTTTCTTTTTTTCATTTCTTTTCTTTTTTTTTTTTTTTTTTTTGAGATGGTGTCTCACTCTGTTACCTAGGCTGGAGTGCAGTAGCGGGATCACTGCTCACTGCAGCCTTGACTTCCTGGACTCAGATGATTCTACCTCAGCCTTCCACATAGCTGGGACTACAGGCAGGCACCACCATTCTCGGCTAATTCTTTTGTATTTTTTTGAGATGGAGTCTTGCTCTGTCACCAGGCTGGAGTGAGTACAGTGACACAGTCTCGGCTCACTGCCATCATGCCTGGCTAATTTTTGTATTTTTAGTAGAGACGGGGTTTCACCATGTTGGCCAGGATGAAATTTTTTGAAGTTTTTGTAGAGACGGGGTTTTGCCATGTTGTCCAGGCTGGTCTCAAACTCCTAAGCTCAAGTGATTCGCCTGCCTCAGCCTCCCAAGTTTCTGGGATTATGGGCATAAGCCACCGCATCTGGCCAAAAACGTTGGTATTTGATGGAAGGAAAAGCCCAAACAGTGGCCCGTCTAGTCCTCATGGTCTGTCCCTGGCTCTGCCACAAGTGACGGGGGAAGGAACACGATTGAAAGCCCTGGTGGCTCTCTCCCACCCTGAACTGAAGAGCATCCCTTCCCTGCGCCACTGCCTGTCCTTGTATCATCTCAGTGACAGAAAATCAGCTTGTTACTTAAGATTAAAATGTGCATTTTAAACCAACATAGGATTAACATCAAGCAGAGGCATTTAAAAAAATAACTTCAGGCCGGGCACGGTGGCTCAAGCCTGTAATTCCAGCACTTTGGGAGGCCGAGGCGGGTGGATCACGAGGTCAAGAGATCGAGACCATCCTGGTCAACATGGTGAAACCCCGTCTCTACTAAATATACAAAACATTAGCTGGGCATGGTGGCGCGTGCCTGTAATCCCAGCTACTCAGGAGGCTGAGGCAGGAGAATTGCCTGAACCCAGGAGGCGGAGGTTGCGGTGAGCCGAGGTCGCGTCATTGCACTCCAGCCTGGGTAACAACAGCAAAACTCCATCTAAAAAATATAATAATAATAATAATAATAACTTCAAGAAATCTGACTGTTTCTTAAGGGGGGAAAAGAAGTTTGGCATCTAGAACAAAGTGGGAGTGGCTGGTGGCGAATCTTAGATACTAATTACTGGGCTGAAACAGGCGCACCCCAGCATACTGTATTTTCTTAGATTCTTTGTGCATACGTCTATTTGGCGATTAATAATCACAGGGCCAAACTAAAGGCCGAAGTTTTGTTTTGTTTCGTTTTGTTTTTTTGAGGTGGGGTCTTGTTCTGTCACCAGATTGGAGAGCACTGGCATGATAATAACTCACGGCAGCCTCCACCTCCTGGGCCCAAGTGATACTCCCACCTCAGCCTCCCAAGTAGCTGGGTTGGGACTACAGGCATGCACCATCACACATGGCTAATTTTTATTTTTAAATTTTTCTGCTGGACAGGCGTGGTGGTTCACGCCTGTAATCTTAGCACTTTGGGAGGCCAAGGCGGGTGGATCACTTGAGGTCAGGAGTTCGAGACTAGACTGGCCAACATGGTGAACCCCCGTGTCTGCTAAAAATACAAAAATTAGCCATGCATGGTGGTACATGCCTATAATCCCAGCTACTCAGGAGGCTGAGGCATAAGAATCGCCTGAACCCAGGAGACAGAGGTTGCAGTGAGCCGAGATCGGACCATACCATTCCAGCCTGGGCCGCAGAGCAAGACTGTCTCAAAAAAAAAAAAAAAAAAAAAAAAAAAAAATTCAAACATGTTTTAGAGTCAGGGTCTCATTCTTTCAACCAGACTGGAGTGCAGTGGTGTGATCACAGCTTGTTGCAGCCTTGAACTTCTGGCTTCGAGCCATTCTTTCATCTTGGCCTCCCAAGGCCGAAATTGTTTACATCTCCCCTACAATCCGGCGTTTGTGAGGGTGTGAAAATTGGATTACAATCCCTCCGACCAATCCCATAGCCACCTCCTTTTCTTTCTTTCTTTTTTTTTTTTTAAAGATGGGGTTTCTCCATGATGGTCAGGCTGGTCTTGAACTCCTGACCTCAGGTGATCCACCCACCTCGGCCTCCCAAAGTGTTAGGATTACAGGCGTGAGCCACCGCGCCCGGCCTCATTCTAATGTTTTCGAGAAGCAGTCTTGCTCTGTCACCCAGGCTCAGCGGAACCTCCGCCCCCTGGGTTCAAGTGATTCTCCCACCTCAGCCTCCCGAGTGAGTGGGCAGCTGGGACTACACTACAGGCACGTGCCAACACGGCCCGCTAACTTTTTTGTATTTCTTTTTTTTTTTTTTTTTCGAAAGATGGGGTTTCACCATGATGGCTAGGCTGGTCTTGAACTCCCGGCTTCAGGTGATCCACCCACCTCGGCCTCCCAAAGTGTTAGGATTACAGGCGTGAGCCACCGCGCCCAGCCACCTCCTTTTCTAACTCTCCAGTATTTCTCCTTAAGGGCAGGTAGGGTGAGGGCCAGACATTTAGAGACCACCCCTGTAACCCAGAACCCACTGGTATTATTCAAAGTCATTAACCCTAAGCTGTTTCCCCAGTCCTCCCTTGCCCTTCCACTGGAAAACACAGCAAAGCTTCTAGACCATTCTTTCCCCTTTATTCTGCCTCCTGACTAAATCTGGTACTTCATCCTGTGGCCCTGTCTAGTCTGGCAATGCCTGGTGTGGCCTGGCGTGGCGTGGTGTGGCCCCATGTCTTGGGAAAAGTACGTAATAAATTCTTTTTGACCAGGTGTAGTGGCTCACATTTGTAATCCCAGCACTTTGGGAGGCCAAGGCGGGCAGATCACCTGAGGTCAGGAGTTTGAGACCAGCCTGGCCAACATGGTGAAACCTCATCTCTACTATAAATACAAAAATTAGCTGGGTGTGGTGGCAGGTACCAGTAATCCCAGCTACTTGGGAGGCTGAGGCAGGAGAATCACTTGAACCCAGGAGGTGGAGGCTTCAGTGAGCCAAGATCACACCACCACTGTACTCCAGCCTGGGCAACAGAGCGAGAATCTCAAAAAAAAAAAAAAAAAAAAAAAAAAAATCTTCTTTCAGTGGCATTGATCTCTGTATGCCATCATTCAGTACTAACTTTATAAATTAAGCCCCGGGCACAAATCATCACAGTCACTCCTAATATGCAATCCTCACCAGTGCTGCAGTCAGGACGAGTGGTGTGTTTTGGTTTTCAAGCATAGTTACAGAGGCTTAAAACAAATGCTTCATAAAACTTTTAAATCTGCCCCTTCTTCTCACCACTTTTTGATAGTTGCTTTTCTATAAGGTTAGATATACATGTATATTTTTTCTGAGTTATTAATACAGATGTGGGGAGAGAAGAAAGCAGATGGCAGATGTTCTGCCAAAAAATAGTAAGGAACATCTGAAATGCTTTTTAAAAAACCTCTCGGCCAGATGTGGTGGCTCGTGCCTGTAATCCCAGCACTTTGGGAGGCCTAGGCGGGCGGATCACGAGGTCAGGAGTTGGAGACCAGCCTGACTAACATAGTGAAAGCCCATCTCTACTAAAAATACAAAAATTGGCTGGGTGTGGTGGCTCACGCCTGTAATCCAAGCACTTTGGAGGTCAAGGCGGACGGATCACCTGAGGCTGGGAGTTCAAGAACCAGCCTGACCAACATGGTGAAATCCCATCTTTATATTTAAAAAAAAAAAAAAAAAATTAGCCAGGCATCGTGGTGCATGACTGGAATCCCAGCTACTCAGGAGGCTGAAGCAGGAGAATCGCTTGAACCTGGGAGGTGAAGGTTGCAGTGAGCCAAGATCGTGTCATTGCACTCCAACCCGGGCAGCAAGAGCAAAACTCCATCTTAGAAAACAAAAACAAAAACAAAAAAACAAAAAAAACTCTTTCAAGACCTGACACTGAAATCAATTAGATATTCTCAGGCAGTGTTGTTCCTGTTTCTGACTGGAGGGAATTCAGTTTCTTTGCATGTGGTTATTCCAAGAGAACTTTTTCTCCTGCTGCTATATTGAGTGATTGGTCTTTCTGTTGTTGTTGTTGTTTTCATTTTTTTTGGCTCTGTCTTCCAGGCTGGAGTGCAGTGGCTTGAATATAGCTCGCTGCAGCCTCTGCCTTCAAGTGATTCTCCTGCCTTAGCCTCCTGAGTAACTGGGATTACAGGCGCACACCACCACACCCGGCTAATTTTGTATTTTTGTTTGTTTGTTTGTTTTGAGACAGAGTTTTGCTCTTGTTACCCAAGCTGGAGTGCAATGGTGCGATCTTGGCTCACCGCAACCTCCGCCTCCTGGGTTCAAGCAATTCTCCTGCCTCAGCCTCCCGAGTAGCTGGGACTACAGGCACGCACCACCATGCCCAGCTAATATTTGTATATTTAATAGAGACGGGGTTTCACCTTGTTGACCAGGATGGTCTCGATCTCTTGACCTCGTGATCCACCTGCCTCGGCCTCCCAAAGTGCTGGGATTACAGGTGTGAGCCAGTGCACCTGGCCTTAATTTTGTATTTTTAGTAGAGATGGTGTTTCACTATGTTGGCCAGACTGGTCTTGAACTCCTCACCTTGTGATCCGCCCACCTTGGCCTCCCAGTGCTGGGATTACAGGTGTGAGCCACCACACCCGGCCCCTCACTCCCTTTTTTTTGATACAGAGTCTCACCCTGTCACCCAGGCTGGAGTGCAGTGGCATGATTTTAGCTCACTGCAGCCTCCACCTCTCAAATTCAAGTGATTCTCCTGCCTCAGCCTCCCAAGTAGCTGGGATTAAAGGCAGGCACCAACACACCTGGCAAATTTTTGTGTTTTTTTTTTAGTAGAGATGGGGCTTTGGCATGTTGGCCAGGCTGGTCTCAAACTCCTGATCTCAAGTGATCCCCTCGCCTCAGCCTCCCAAAGTGCTGGGATTATAGATGTGAGCCATGGCGCCCGGCTGGTCATGTACATTTCTAACAAGGTCCTATGTGATGCTGATGCTGGGGACTGTACTTTGAGAACCACTAGTCTAGATCATAAACACCAAAAGGATTCAGATAAGTTTTTCCAAATTGATTCCTATGTATAATGCTGTTTATATGAAGTTTAAGAACAGGCAAAACTCATTTAAGATGAAAGAAGACAGGACAGGGGTTGCTGAGCTGGGGGGTAGGGGTAGGAATTGACTAGAAAGGAGTACAAGAGAGTTTTCTGAGATGATGGAATGTTCTGTCTCTCTCTATGTATATATATTTGAGACAGTGTCTCACTCTGTTGCCCAGGCTGCAGTGTAGTGGCATGATCATAGCTCAGTGCAACCTCGAACTCCGGGGCTCAGGCGATCCTCCCACCTCAGCCTTCCAAGTAGCTGGGACTACAGGCATACACCACCATATCCAGCTCTGCTATTTTTTTTTTTTTTTTTTTTGAGACGGAGTTTCATTCTTGTTACCCAGGCTGGAGTGCAATGGCGCGATCTCGGCTCACTGCAACCTCCGCCTCCTGGGTTCAAGCAATTCTCCTGCCTCAGCCTCCCCAGTAGCTGTGACTACAGGTGTGTGCCACCATGCCCAGCTAATTTTTGTATTTTTAGTAGAGACGGGTTTTCACCATGTTGACCAGGATGATCTCGATCTCTTGACCTCGTGATCCACCTGTCTCGGCCTCCCAAAGTGCTGGGATTATAGGCGCGAGCCACCGCGCCCGGCCTACTCTGCTATTTTTTATTTTTATTTTTTAGAGACAGGATCTTACTATGTTTCCATCTGATCTCAAGCTGCCAGGCTTAAACAGTCCTCCCGCCTCTCAGCTTCTCAAAATGCTGGGACTGCAGGCATGAACCACTGCACCCAGCCAGAACATTCTAGATTCTGATAGGCGTTCCTGTCTGTGCAGTTTTTCTTCTTCTTAACTGGGAAAACAGGAAAGTGAATGATGCCTTCAGGGTTCTGCCCCCATGCTTGGAGAGGCTTTCCCTGGTCACGTCTCCCCCATCAGACTATCTTGCTTGACTTTCTTCACTGCGCTTATCATTATGTGTGATAGTTTGGTTGGATTTGTCCTGCTGAGAAATAATCTACATATGATAAAATGCACGAATTCTAAGGGTTCCAGTCAATGAGTTTTGACAAATAAACACCTGGTATAATCTGTATCCCAACTGGGCACAGTGGTTCATGCTTGTAATCCCAGCATGTTGGAAGGTCAAGACAAGAGACTATGCTTGGTAATATACTGAGACCCAGTTTCTACCAAAAAAAAAAAAAATTGTTTTTAAATAAGCTGAGCATGGTGGCTTGCACCTGTAGTCCCAGCTACTCAGGAGGCTGAGATGTGAGGATTGCTTGAGCCCAGGAGGTGGAGGTTGCAGTAAGCCAAGATGGCATCACTGCATTCCAAACAAGGTGACAGAATGAGACCCTGCCCTGTTTAAAAAAAACAAAAACAAAAACAAAAGAAAAACAATTGATATCCCTATCAAAATCTAGAACATTCCATTGTCTTAGAAAACGCTCTTGTACTCCTTTGTAGTCAGTCCTTACCCCATGCCCTCCTCAGCTCAGCAACCACTGTTCTGTCTTCTATCTAAAATGACATTTGCCTTTTCTTGAACTTTATATAAATGGCGTCATACAGTATTGTACCATTTCGGTCTGGCTTCTTTCACTCAGCATAATTACTGTGTGTGGGACCGATTCGTCTATGTTCTTGCACGTATCAGTAGTTAAGTTTCTTTTAAAATGTATGCTGAGTAGTGTTTTACTATATAAATATATCACAATTTATCCATTCACCTATTGTTGGACATTTGGGTTGTTTCTGGTTTTTGGCTATTATGAATAAGGCTGCTGTGAACATTTTGTATGAATCTTTGTGTGGACATGTATTTTCATTTCTCTTGGGCAAATACCTAAGAATGGGACTGTGAGATTTCTAGATTACAGGGTAGGTGTATGCTTAACTTGATAAGAAACTTCTTAACAATTCTCTGATGTGGTTGTACCATTTTACACCCCCACCAGTGGGAGAGTTCCAGCTGGCCCTCTCCTTGTCAACAAAAGAATGATACAGGGCCAGGTGCAGTGGCTCACTCCCGTAATCCCAGCACACTGGGAGGCCAAGGCAGGCAGATCATGAGGTCAGGAGTCTCCACTAAGAATACAAAAATTAGCTGGGTGTGGTAGCGGACACTTGTAATCCCAGTTCCATGGGAGGCTGAAGGAGGAGAATCGTCTGAACCCATGAGGTGGAGATTGCAGTGAGCCGAGATTGTGCCATTGCACTGTAGCCTGGGCAACAGGGTGGGATTCCATCTCAAAAAAAATAAAATAAATAAATAATAAAAAAGAATGATACAGTAGAATGAACAGAAGGAGTAGGATCCTTAAGGTAAGAATGGGACTCACCGGAACAATAATAGATGACTTTGAAAAAGAACCAAATAAAAATCCTAGCAATGAAAATTACAGGCCAGGTGCAATGGTTCACACCTGTAATCCCAACAGTTTAGGAGGCTGAGGCAGGCTGATTGCTTGAGCCCAGGAGTTTGAGACCAGCCTGGGTGATATAGTGAGACCCCCTTTCTACAAAAATTTTTTGAAAATTAGCTGGGCATGCTGGCGTGCGCCTGTAGTCCTAGCTATTCAGGAGGCTGAGGTGGGAAGATCACTTGAGCCTTGGAGGCAGAGGTTGCAGTGAGCTATAATCATACCCATTCCACTCCAACCTGGGCGACAGAGTGAGAGTCTGTCTCAGAAAAAAAAACCATGATAACCAGAGATATTTTTGTTATTTATTTATTTTTGAGGCAGAGTTTCGCTATTGTTGCCCAGGTTGGGAGTGCAATGGTGCCATCTTGGCTTACCGCAACCTCTGCCTCCTGGGTTCAAGTGATTCTCCTGCCTCAGCCTCCTGAGTAGCTGGGATGATAGGTGCACACCATCACGCCAGGCTAATTTTGTATTTTTAGTAGACACAGGGTTTCTCCGTATTGGTCAGACTGGTCTCGAACTCCTGACCTCAAGTGATCTGCCTGCTTCGGCCAAAGTGCTGGGATTACAGACATGAGCCACTGCACCTGGCCAACCATACATACTTTAAAAAATCTGAAAGCATATGATAGAATGTTCACAACCTTTGATTCAGTAAGTCTAGAAGTTTATCCTAAGTGACTAACCTGAAATTCAAACAGAAGTTTATGTGCAAAGATGCACACTGCAGTTACTTGTAATAGAAAAACTGGAAACAACTCAAATATTCAATCATGGAGGCATGGGTGAGAAAATCATGAGATGGGAAGGAAGGGATGGAAGGTGAGTGTGGGGTCAGGGTGATGTTGGTTAGAGTTACATGGCATCTACTATCAGCTGTGGGTCTTGGGCAAATCATCTTCCAGAAACCATAAAATCTTTCTTCCAGGGCTGTTGGGAGATTTAGGGATGATGCTGCTGACTGCCTGTTATAGAAAACCCTCCCTGGGCCAGGTGCCGTGGCGCATGCCTGTAATCCCAACACTTTGGGAAGCTGAGGCAGGCAGATCACTTGAGGTCAAGAGTTCGAAACCAGACTGGCCACCATAGTGAAACCCTGTCTCTACTGAATATACAAAATTTAGCTGGATGTGGTGGCACATGCCTGTGGTCCCAGCTACTTGGGAGGTCGGAGGATTGCTTGAACCCAGGAGGTAGAGGTTGCAGTGAGCTGAGACTGTGCCATGGCACTCTAGCCTGGGTGACAGAGTGTGACTCCATCTTAAAAAAAAAAAAAAAAAAAGAAAACGCTTCCTGAATTGTAGTAGGTGTTATTTGTACACCCACACGATGGAATGTTATAGTCATTAGTGTGATGGTTACAAAGCATTTTGAGTGATTGGGGCATGAAAAACCCCATAGAATACCAAAGTATACATATGCTATGATCTCACTGGAGCCTCATGAAATAATTGGTATAGATGAGAAAAATGTCCCTGACAGTTATCATTGATTATTTCAGGGTAGGGGAATTATGAGTCATTTTTATCTCCCTCTATGCTTTTCTGTTTCCCATTAGTTTTGTTTTATAAAAAGGGTGCATCCTTCTGTAATCCCAGCGACTTGGGAGGCTGAGGGAGGAGAATTGCTTGAACCTGGGAGGTGGAGGTTGTAGTGAGCTGAGATTGCGCCACTCCACTCCAGCCTGGGTGGTGACACAACAAGACTCTGTTTCCAAAATAAAATAAAATAAAATAAAAAAAGTGTGCATCTCTGAGAATTAAAAAAAAAATGCTGAAAATTCAGTCACCACCTAGTTTTTATTAATTAATTAATTAATTTTGAGACAGAGTCTTGCTCTGTCACTCAGGCTGGAGTGCAAAGGTGCAATCTTGGCTCACTGCAACCTCCACCTCTCAGGATCAAACAATTATCCTGCCTCAGTTTCCCAAGTAACTGGGATTACAGGTGCGTGCCACCAAGCCCTGCAAATTTTGTATTTTTGGTAGAGACAGGATTTCACCATGTTGCTCAGGTTGGCCTCGAACTCCTGACCTGAATTGATCGGCCCACCTTGGCCTCCCAAAGTGCTGGGCCGACAGGCGTGAGCCACCGAACCCGGTCTAGTTCTTAGAGAAAGTCTTTTTTTTATTCATCTTGTTGCCTTGGGAACCAAAATTAGTCTCACCAACTGCTGGGGTTGCGATTCAACCACTGGGCGAGTCTGACCCAGGGCCCTGGAGTTACCTGAAGTTGTAGCCAGGGTACAAGGACACGTTGGTGGTCTTGTCGTCAAGGCGGCGGAAGCTGTATTTGGGACGGCAGTGATGGAACCAGCGGTCTAGGTTGCAGTCCCAGTAGATCTCAATGCCCATTATTCCGCCCTGAAGGAGTCAACAAGAGACAGTCTCTACGGCTGCTGGGAGTGCGTTGTGCAACCGCCACACATCTCCCTGCACAGCCATGATCGCTCAAGGTTTTTAGAGGAGAAAGGCTGATTAAAGAACCATATGTACTGCCCCATCTAATTGGCATAAGCGTTAACTGTGGCAGCCACAAACGCGTCTCCTAACTCTCCCTACTCCCATCAGGGACACACCACCGTTAAATTCATTGTCCTAAAACACTACTTTCAACAGACCATTCCTGCACCCAAACACCTTTAATGCCCCCCACAGCCCTATTAAAGATCAAGTCCAGGCCAGGCACGGTGACTCATGCCTATAATCCTAGCACTTTGGGAGGCTGAGGCAGGCAGATCATGAGATCTGACGTCCAAGACCAGCCTGGCCAACATGGTGAAACCCCGTCTCTACTAAAAAAACAAAAAAATTAGCTGGGTGTGGTGGTGCATTCCTGTAATCCCAGCTACTCCGGAGGCTGAGGCAGGAGAATCGCTTGAACCCGGGAGGTGGAGGTTGCAGTGAGCCTAGATTGTGCCACTGTACTCCAGCCTGGGTGACAGAGCAAGACTCTGCCTAAAAAAAAAAGGAAAAAGAAAGAAAAATCTGTATTATTTTAAGCCACTAAACTTTGGTAACTTGTTACAGCAGCCGCAGGAAAGGAATACACCAAGTAGGTCTCACTCCTAAGATTGTTTTGGGATTTGATGAGGTAGCGTAGGTTAAGCCCTTGGCATGGTGCGTGGATTTACGAAATGCTCAGTAAATGTGAGCTGAGTTATGAAGACCCAGTGGCCCGGCCTCTTGGCTATCTGACTTTCTCCATCTCCAGACACCCCCACCCCACATCCCAGTACACAAAGCACCACCAACCTGAATAGCCACATCTGAAAAATTATCTCCTGTTTCTCGGAAGATGTCTCCTAGTCGGAAAATGGGACACTGTGGATTCTGAGTCTTGTGGAAGGTACAAGTGATGTTTAAACCTGGCAAGATGTTTCTCCTGTGCATAATGATAAGCAAACAAACAAATAAACACCTCTTTTGAAAACAGGTCTGTGTCTTGGCCAGGTACAGCAGTTCACACCTGTAATCTTAGCACTTTGGGAGGCCGAGGCGAGCAGATCATCTGAGGTCAGGAGGCCGAGGCCAGCCTAACCAACAGGGAGAAAGCCCGTCTCTACTAAAAATACAAAATTAGCTGCATGTAGTGGCGCATGCCTGTAGTCTGAGCTACTCAGGAGGCTGAGGAAGGAGAAGCACTTGAACCCAGGAGGCGGAGGTTGCAGTGAACCAAGACTGCGCCATTGCACTCCAGCCTGGGCAACAAGAGCAAAACTGTATCAAAAAAAAAAAAAAAAAAAAAAAAAGAAAGAAAAGAAAACAGATCTGTCTCTTTCCCAGAAGTGAGCCAGTGTGGTAGAAAGGTTCCATGAAAAGCCCCAAGTGATCCCCGCCTCCTGGGACCCTAGGGCAGTGGCCTCTCACATTGGACCACGTTTGGCCTGTGTGATCAATAGCATATGGCAGAAGTGCTGGAGTCTCGCTCCCAAAGACTCTGGCTTCCATCTTGATATGCTTGGTTGCTTGCTCTGTCTCTTGGGTTCCTTGCTCTGGGGGAAGCCAGCCACCATATCGCAAGGACACTCAAGTGGCCCTAGGGCGAGGTTCGCTTGATGAGGAACTGAGCCCTCCCACCAACTGTGGAGAGCTTGGAAAAGCGTTCTCCAGCCCCAGTCAAGCCTAGAACTGACTGCAGCCCTGGTTGACAGCTTGGCTACAACCTGATAGACCTTGATTCAGAGCCACACAACAAAGTCATTTTCAGACTCCTGACCCACGGACACCGTGGGAGACAATAGGCATTTGTTGTTTCAGGCATCTGAGGTTTGGGATAATTTACTACGCAGCAGTGGATAACTAATACAGCCAGGCAGCCTGGGCACTTACGTGGTGTAGTTGTGGCCAGGGAAGTCGATATTATTCTTGATGAGCACAGTGAAGTTTTCGGCACTGTTCAAGAGTGCAGGGCTGGGAGAGAGACATGCAAAATGACCATTAGTGACTGCAGGGACCAAGGGAGTCCATGGGCCAGTGGGACCAGAGGCTTCTGGTTTCTTGGTTTGGTCTTTGGGACGAGTGAAGAGAAATGGATACACCAAACAGTGGGCAAAGCATGCTGAGACTCTCCACAAAGCATCTCCAGCTTCTCCAAGAATTTCTCCCTTCTTGAGCTCTGATGTGGTTTGGCGCTATGTCCCCACCCAAATCTCATCTTGAATTGTAATTCCCATGGAGGCGAATGAGTCATGGGAGCGGACTTCCCCCTTGCTGTTCTCGTGATAGTGAATGAGTTCTTACAAGATCTGATCGTTTAAGTGTGTGGCACATCCCCCACAACCCTGCTCCTGCTCCATCATAGTAAGATGTGCCTGCTGCCTCTTCGCCTTCTGCCATGATTGTAAGTTTCCTGAGGCTTCCCAGCCATGCTTCCTGTTAAGCCTGTGGAACTCTGAGTCAATTAAAACCTCTTTTTTTCATAAAATATTCAGTCTCAGGTAGTTCTTTTTCTTTTTCTTTTGAGATGGAGTCTCACTCTGTCACCCAGGCTGCAGTGCAATGGTGCCATCTTGGCTCACTGCAACCTTCACCTCCTGGATTCAAGTGATTCTCCTGCCTCAGCCTCCTGAGTAGCCGGGATTATGGGTGTGTGCCACCACACCTGGCTAATTTTTGTATTTTTTAGTAGAAACGGGGTTTCACCACGTTGGCCAGGCTGGTCTTGAACTCCTGACCTCATGTGATTCACCTGCCTCAGCCTCCCAAAGTGCTGGGATTACAGGTGTGAGCCACCGCACCCGGCTAAGTAGTTCTTTATAGCAGTGTGAGAACGGACTAATGCAAGACCTGATGGCATTTTACTGTGACACCTCTCACATTGACATAATTATACATTCAGGTATGTACAGTGGTTGGGACTCACTCCATATCTGGGACTTGTATTTTACCTAAAATTTAGCAGCCTCTTGTGCATAGTTACATATGAAATAAATACCAAACACCTACTACGTGGTGATGGATGTGTTGAATGAATGATTAAATGAACTATCTTAGCTAATTCATATGATATATGAGAAACTGAAGTGCAGGGAGTTGCTTGGCCAAGGCCACGTCAAAATCTCACCCAGAGGCAGGCACACTGGAGACACACCGTTTATCTGATGAATGAGTTGATGGCAGAGCTGGAACTGAAACCACAGCCAGCCAAGGGCCCTTGTCTTGAACCAAGGACTACTTGAATGTAGGCTGCTCTGTCTCCCAGAGCTGGGTGATTCCTTCTATGTCAAAGAAACTTCCCTGACCTAGAAATGAACCTGAGTGGAGCTATTAGCGATTGAGGACCATAGAGGGTGATGCTTCTGAGTGCATCCCACCCTGACATTGGGAAACCTTCACCTGAGCCTTCTACAAGCCAGCGTGGGGGCCGTTTTCTCTTTGCCCACGGATGCTGAGGGAATGATCCTGAATCACACTGGTCTAGAACTGCGCCGTTCAATATGGTAGCCATTAGGCATGTGTGGCTATTTAAATTTAAATTTAATTAAAAATTCAGGCTGGGAGCAGTGGCTCACACTTGTAATCCCAAAACTTAGGAAGGCCAAGAGAGGAGGATTGCTTGAGCCCAGGAGCTCAAAACCAGCCTGGCAACAGAGCAAAACCTATCTATCTATCTATATTTAAAAAATTTAGTAGTCACATTTCATGTACTCAGTAGCCACATGTACCTAGTAGCTACCCTATTGGACACCACATATACAAAACATTTCTATCAGTGCATAAGTTCTATTGGACAGTGCTGGTCTAGCACCACCACACTCCTAAGGGCAGACTGTGTGTGTGTATAAGCCAGGCATGAGGCTTACTGTGCAATAACTTACAAGTATCATCTCATTTAATCCTTACCACAGCCCTACGAGGTTGGCGAGATAGTTATTCTGATTTTACAGATGAGGACACTGAAACTCAGAGAGGTTCAGCCACTTGCCCAAGGACACACAGCAAAAATGTGTTAGAGCTAGGAATTGAATCCCGGTCTCCTCTAACGATTCCCTGCTGAAATACATCAGCCCTTGTGGCTGCTGAGATTTAACATCCTGACTTTGTGTGTTGACCACAAGAATCAATACAGGGGACCACCGAATCCGTAGGTCACTGTGAGCATTGCATCTGAGAAAAGGCCCTTCCCCTTTTCCTCCCCTCCTTTGCCCTCGCCCCTCCTCCTTTTTCCTCCTCTTCTCTTTCCTTGCTTCGTCCTTCCCTTCCATTGTCTTCCTTCCTTCCTTCCCGTTCTTAGTCACTCAGTGTGGACACTGGCGAGTCAGACGGGACCCTGCTGTGGCACTAGAGGAGGGGTCTGGAGGTGCCCTGGAAGGGCTGGGTGAGGGAAGGGGGCCAGGGACACCCAAGGATGCTCAGGGTAGTAGCTATTCACCAGCTGGTACAGAATTATTACAATAGTTGACCAACCACCATGGCCCTCCCAGAGACTCTAGTTTGCGCCAAGCAGTGTATCCGGAGCATGGGATCCCCAGGCCGGTAGGACCCAGCACTTTGCAGGGCTGTGCTGAGAGGGGAAAGCCCAGGCAGCCTCGGCAAGGCCTCATCTGAGCGCTGCCAAGGGCCACAATCTGTCTCCCCGTGCGACTCACCGAGGGGCCTCCTCCACAGCCTCAATGGGGCACCAGGCAGAGACTTCACAGGTCTTCTGGTTCCCTTTGTACACTCCACACCTTCCGGTCTGAATTCCTGTGGAGGTCAAAGCGTCGCAGAACCACGGATGTGAAAGGACTGTGGAGAGGAAGTTCTCCAGAAGGGATGTCATGAACTCGACGCAGGCTAGAGGTGAGGCTTGGACCAGGCTTGCCAAGTCACGCAGTTCAGCGGCCCTCCCCCATCCTGACCACGACTCCAGCATCTGTCAGCCCCATCCTAATCACAACGACTTCAGCGTCCATCAGCCCCATCCTAACCACAGCGAACACAAGGCAAAGCCAACGAGCTTTGGACAGCGAGCTTCCTAATAAAGGTCAGAGAGAACACAGAAAGACTGTGGATTCTGTTGGCTCCTTTTGTTTCTTTACAAGAAAAGATGCCCCTGAGGGGAGCAGAACAGGTGTATGCTCTCAGTATAAATGGACTAGAACGCGGCCTCTTAAAGGGGCACAGGGCCCTCAAGGGGTACACGGCCTGGCCAGCGTTCGCAAAGCCATGAAATAAACATGGCACATCTTCCTGAAGTGTCAGGGTGATTGACCAGTTTCCAAGGGAGAAATAAATACATAGTGAGCAATCTTAAAATAACCTTTGTATCAGCTCAAATACACATATAGTGTGGAGTAGAAGAAAATAATGGTTATATGCCTTTTTGTGTGTGTTTGTATTATAACCACTGATTTTTTGTTTTTTAAAATATTTAAAAAATATATATTTTAAAAATATTACAGGGCAGTATTTTAAAACTTGTCCTGTGCCTTTTTTTTTTTTTTTTTTTTTGGAGACAGAAGCTTGCTCTGTCACCCGGACTGGAGTGCAGTGGCGTGATCTCAGCTCACTCCAACCTCTGCCTCCCAGGTTCCAGTAATTCTCTTGCCTTAGCCTCCCATGTAGCTGGGATTACAAGTGTGCACTATCACACCTGGCTAGTTTTTGTATTTTTAGTATACCACCATATTGACCAGTGTGGTCTTGAACCCCTGACCTCAAGCGACCCACCTGCCTCACCCTCTCAAAGTGCTGAGTTTACAGGCATGAGCCTCTGCGCCTGGTGCCCTGTTCTTTTTTAAGTTAAAATGTGAGATAAAGCAATTCTGTAGGTATTGCAATAGCATGGTTCTTAGATATAAATAAAATCAAAAGCAAAATAAAAGGCCAGGCGTGGTGGCTCAAGCCTGTAATCCCAGCACTTTGGGAGGCCGAGGCGGGTGGATCACGAGGTCGAGAGATCGTAGACCATCCTGGTCAACATGGTGAAACCCCGTCTCTACTAAAAATACAAAAAATTAGCTGGGCATGGTGGCACGTGCCTGTAATCCCAGCTACTTGGGAGGCTGAGGCAGGAGAATTGCTTGAACCCAGGAGGCGGAGGTTGCGGTGAGCTGAGATCGCGCCATTGCACTCCAGCCTGGGTAACAAGAGTGAAACTCCGTCTCAAAAAAAAAAAAAAAAAAAAGCAAAATAAAATAATACAGAAAAAAATTTTTAAGTAAAAAAAAAAAAAAAAAATTCTGCAGGTTAATGTGCGTATTGCTGCCAGGTGCCCTGTGTGTATAAGTTCATGATCCTTAACCTTTGAGGAGATTCAAGGGGAAAGTTTAGAAAACACAGATGATGCTATGGGCCATGTGATTTTTCTTCTGAGACAGAGAGTCTCGCTTTGTTGCCCAGGCTGGAGTACAGTGGCACGATCTTGGCTCGCTGCAACCTCTGCCTCCTGGATTCAAGGGATTCTCCTGCCTAAGCCTCCTGAGTAGCTGGCACTACAGGCAAGTGCCACCACGCTCGATTAATTTTGTATTTTTAGTAGAGATGGGGTTTCACCATGTTGGTCAGGCTGGTCTCGAATTCCTGACCTCATGATCTGCCTGTCTCAGCCTCCCAAAGTGCTGGGATGTGAGCCACAGCGCCAGGCCTGGCCATGTGATTTTTCTACCAATGAGAACCCTGAACCTTTGAGGCTTTTTGGAACTTCTCTCATTGGGAAACTGGAATCATGTTTACAGTCAGCAGCTGGTCTGCTGGGGACAGAGCCGAAGTGTGGGCAGACTCGCCTATGGCTTGGTGATGGCAGAAGAAGGCAGCTGAGAGCAGAGGCTGAAGGCCTGAACTAGGCATCGCAAATGTCACCAAGATGCCAGACCACCCATCCCTAGGATCTCGGGAAAAGAAGCAGAAGGTACCTTTGCTCTGCGGGTCCATCCATCCCTTTTTACAACCCCGGTCGGAGGAACAGAGCGTCCTGCGGGTGGGATACTGCAGAGAGAAGGATGAGAGAGTGGGGAGTAAATGACGTGTGTTACTAAGACATGGAGAGGTGATTTGATGTCCACCAGAATGTGCAAATGAATGTTCATAGCAGCAGTACTCAGAATTGCCAAAACCTGGAAACCATGCAAGTGGCCACTGATGGATGAATGGGCAAATAAAATGTGGTACATTCATACACAGAATCTTATTTAGCCATAAGAAGGACGAAGCGTTGACATAGGCTACAACATGGATGAATCTCAAGAACATGATGCTAGGCCGGGCACGGTGGCTCACGCCTGTAATCCCAGCACTTTGGGAGGTCGAGGCAGTGGATCGCAAGGTCAGGAGTTCAAGACCAGCCTGGCCAAGATGGTGAATCCCCGTCTCTACTAAAAATACAAAAAACATATGCTGAGCATGGTGGCGGGTGCCTGTAATACTAGGTACTCAGAAGGCTGAGGCAGAGAATTGCTCAAATCTCGGAGGCGGAGGTTGGAGTGAGCTGAGATCATGCCACTGCACTCCAGCCTGGGCGACAGAGTGAGACTCCATCTAAAACAAACAAACAAACAAACAAACAAACAAAACCATGATGCTGAGCGAAAGAAGTCAGACACAAAAGGCCACATCAGGTAGGATCCTATTTATAGGAAATGTCCAAAACAGGCATTTATAGAGACAGAAAGCAGATTGGTGGTGGCCAGGGACCACAGGAAGGGGAGAGTGGGGAGCGACTGCTAATGGATTTGGGGTTTCCTTTGTGGATGATGAAAATGTTCTGGAGGCTGGGCACGGTGGCTCATGCCTATAATCCCAGCACTTTGGGAGGCCGATGCGGGCAGATCACCTGAGGTCAGAAGTTTGAGACCAGCCTGGTCAACATGGTGAAACCCTGTAGCTACTAAAAATATGAAAATTAACTAGGTGTGGTGGTGTACACCTGTAATCCAAGCTACTAGGGAGGCTAAGGCAGGAGAATTGCTTGAACCCGGGAGGCAGAGGTTTCAGTGAGCCAAGATTTTGCCACTGCACTCTAGCCTGGGTGACAAGAGCAAAACTCCACCTTAAAAAAAAAAAAAAAAGGAAAAGAAAAGGGAAAATAAAGAAAATATTCTGGAATTAGGCAGTGGTGATGGTTGCACTACTCTGTGAATATACTAAAAACCACTGAATTGTACACTTTAAAATGGTGGGTTTTATGGTATGTGAAATATATCCCAATAAAAATAAATAAATATGGGGAAAGCAGAGTTCTGGGCAGCCCGAGATCACTTTCAGGGATGATGGCTGGGGTGGAGGACAGGAGGCCTGGTCCAAGCAGTCCTGTGGCTGAAAGGACTCAGTAGGGCAGACAGGTGCAGAGACGCAGCAGGACAAGTGGAACGGAGGGACTTTGGCTAGGACACTCACCTGGCCCAAGAAAAATGAGACCAGCTGGGTCTCAGGGCTGAATTATACAACATGGAAAAGAGAAATGAGCTGCCCTGGTCATATGCATATTTCCCTTCCTGTTTTCTAGGGAGCAGGCTGCATGGCCAGTCTTTGGGAAGCCAGAACATGACACAGGTGTGAAAATAGCCTCTGCGTCTGGGCGCGGTGGCTCACGCCTATAATCCCAGCACTTGGGGAGCCCAAGGTGAGCAGGTCACCTGAGGTCAGGAGTTCAAGACCAGCCTGACCAACATGGAGAAACCCCGTCTCTACTCAAAATACAAAAAAAAAATTAGCCAGGCATGGTGGCGCGTGCCTGTAAGCCCAGCAACTCGGGAGGCTGAGGCAGGAGAAGCACTTGAATCTGGGAGCCAGAGGTTGCGGTGAGCCGAGATTGCACCATTGCACTCCACCCTGGGGAACAAGAGCAAAACTCCGTCTCAAACAAAAAAAAATAAAAATAAAAATAAATAAAAGAAAAAGAAAATAGCCTCTGCTCTTCGTCCTCCGTGCAGTTTGTGGTTTCTACAGTGATTCAGGCCAGGGACCTAGTTCTTGGACCCGGATAAACCTGGTTCAGCAGTAGCTGCACCATTTTCTAGCTGAGAGACCTTGGCCGACTCCCTCGCTTCTCTGAGCGTCGATTTCCTCGTTCGTAAAAGCAGAGTGAACAGATCTGTCTTGTGTGGTGGTCGTGAAGATTCAACGAGTTACGAAAAGAAAGGATTTAGAACATAGTACATGCTCCATGAATGTTTCTTATAGCATTTTACAGACGCACACAGCTTGGCACAGAGAGGCGGAGAGTCACCTGCCTGAGGTCACAGAGCTGGGAAGTTGAAGTTTTGAACCTTCAGCAGTCTAGCTTCTGAGCCCAGGGTCTTAATCTCTGGGTTATCCTAACTCTCTTTTCTTCCAAGTCTCACTAACTCCAAAAGTGTCTTTTGTGTACACAGAGGTGGTGTGCGGTGTGTGGTGTCGAGATGACCAGAGAATGGGACAAAAGAAAACCAGGGCCCCGAAAGTGGATTGGAGATGGAATACTGCTAGGAAGGGAGGCGGGAGGGAGGGCGTGGCTGGCCCGGCTGGCAGAGATTTCATCTGAGCTGCAGGGTTCGTTAAGGGGAGATGGGGACAAACGTAGAGAGCTCTCCTTTTAGGGGAAGTGTCATCGAGATACGCACCAAGGGAATGTTATCTTGGTTCCGAGTGTGGGTACAAGTGATGAACTCGAAGACAGCATTTTTACCCAGAGCCCCTGGACACTCAGGAGGCTAGACCTTCTTGCCGGAGTGGGCCTGTGAGCAAAGCCCCACCGGCAGGGCTGGTCCTACTCATCAGTGGGGGACCTGGCTGGGTATGACCAGTGCTGCTGCAGCCCTCAGTGTTGGGAATGGTCCCTGGTACAGCACGGTCACATTACCTGAGAGGGGTGGCTGGGAGGTTGGGAGTTACAGGTAATGTGTAACAGTAACACACTGGCAAAGATAAACTTAGAAGAACAGCTGGTTTTCATCTTCAAGAGCAGAGAGCAGGATGGCGAGGTACAGCACAGGACGAATACAGTTTTCGTTTTCTTTTGTTTTGAGAGACAAGGTCTCACTGTGTTGCCCGGGTTGGTCTTGAACTCCTGGGCTCCAGTGATCCTCCTGCCTTGGTCTTCCAAGGTGCTGAGATTATAGGTGTGAGCCACCACACCTGGCCAGAATAAAACAAATAGGATTTGATAGGGAAGAAGTTTTTCCAGAAAGGGGCAGCATTGTGGAGAGGGCAAAGCCAAGCTGGGAAAGACTGTCGGGGTGGTGGGGAGTCAGGGGGGCGCGTGCGCCTGATGCAGGGGCTGAGACTCTAAGAGGTGGGTGCGTTCTCTCCCTTCCTCCACTCAGCCCAGCCCTACCCTACAAAAGAGGCAGGTGCTCAGTAAATATTTGTCGGCTCAAGTATACCTCAGGGTCCTAATTTCGGCTTCTTCTGACCTGCACCTCCCCCAGGAACTCGCGACCCACCACTCCCGGTCCCCTTCTTTTTTTTTTTTTTTTTTGAGACTGAGTTTCGCCCTTGTTACCCAGGCTGGAGTGCAATGGCGCGATCTCGGCTCACCGCAACCTCCGCCTCCTGGGTTCAGGCAATTCTCCTGCCTCAGCCTCCTGAGTAGCTGGGACTACAGGCACGCGCCACCATGCCCAGCTAATTTTTTGCACTTTTTTGTTAGAGACGGGGTTTCACCATGTTGACCAGGATGGTCTCGATCTCTTGACCTCGTGATCCACCCGCCTCGGCCTCCCAAAGTGCTGGGATTACAGGCTTGAGCCACCGCGCCCGGCCTCCCGGTCCCCTCCTTACCTCAGGACACAACCGCTGCTCCTGGCCTTCTGTTTTGAGAAAGTTGGTCATCACGAAGAAAGAGTTCCCCTGTGGAGAAGGAGACCCTAAGGCAATGCAAGGCCTTTGAAAAGAGAAACTACTTAATGATAATAATCCAGCTTGCTAAGTGCCTGGGGGTGAACCTCTCCACTTTTCTAAGCTTCTAGAAATCAGGGTCTGTGGGCAACTTGGAATATGCCGAGGGCTTAGGAGCAAAGCTGGACGAGCAGCCCTGCTGAGCTGAGGAACAGCAAAGGAACATTCGAATGGATTGAGGAGTCATTTACCGATGCAGTCCCCGAAGCAGGCTTTCGTATTGTTTTACACAGTAAAATCTCCTTAAATTGAAACTCAGGAGACCTGGGGAGGCGAGGGTAGGGGAGCAGCCTTTGTCGGAACACCGTTCAGATGTTCTCAGACTTTAATCAAGGGGCACCAGGGCATCCCACCACCTGAGCAGTCACGGGATTTTCACGACACACGGTTAGAAGCCAACAGAGAGCAGCTTGGGCTTTACGGGTTTTTGCAAAGCGTTTTAGCTCCCCGAGGCTGGAGATGTGCCCTTTGTCCCTCTCACCCCCTTATCAGTTTTTTTTTTTTGGCTTCCTCAACCCTAGTTTAATTTCTCCTTTTTGGCAATGCTGCTTTCATATTTAATCAGTCACACGCCTTCTCTCTGCGACAGGGACACCTTCCTCTTTTTGCCATTTACATCCTTTCTTTGTGCAAAAATGCACCCAAGAACGGTCTCCTGGAGACGTTTTTGTTGATAAAATACCACACAGAGAATCTAGAAGGGCTGGTGCTCTTCAGTAGAAAGTTCTCTGTCCTGAATCTCAGCAGACTTTGCTGGCTTGGTGGCTGCGCCTCTAAAAAGCTGCGTATACATCAAGCGTGAGGGAATCTAATCCTGTTTTCAACGTACACAGGACATGCTGCTATTTTGAGAAACCCTGTAGGACTTCGTAAAGCAACGAATCATCTCCTTTGAGCTGCTGGATCTCACCCAGTTTTGCAATTTTTAGGTTTTCTCAGTTGGGATGTTCACAGAGCTTTTAAAATAAAGCCAATGTTTTTTTCTGGAGTGAGGCTCTAGATCCTAGGGGAAAGGGGCAAGGTCCTGGCGACGGTGACCAGCGACGAGCCTGGGAGAACACTACAAGGCGCTTACCTGCAAAGGGAAGGTGTAGTCCGCGGTGTCAAAGACATGGTGCACCAGCTTCTTGACTCCGTTCTCCAGGATCTCCTCTTTCACTTCTGCTATCCCTTTCACCTTGGTGTGCACAGAACTGATGACAGACTCTTTCCGCTGGTACAGCTTGTCACTCAGCAGAGCAAAGCTAAATAGCAGACACAGGAAAGCATCAAGGGGAGGCGTAGCACAGCGGGCGGGATGCAGGTGCTGAAGGATGCAGGCGCTTCCGTTCCAATCCTAGCTCTGCTGTGTGACGTGCTTCCATGTGACTTGTTTTCCCTCTCTGCACGGTGGGAAGAATAGTCATACCTGCCTCATGGATTGTGAGGATGAAATGAGAGATGTCTGCAAACTCCTTCTCCCGGTATCTGGCACATAGTGAGCACTTGCTACAGGAAAGCTACTGCCCCCAATCCTATTCTTTAATAATGCCTAACAGGGCTGGGTACGGTGGCTCATGCCTGTAATCCCGGCACTTTGGGAGGCTGAGGTGGGTGGATCACTTGAGGTCAGGAGTTCGAGATCAGCCTGGCTAATGTGGTGAAATTCCGTTTCTACTAAAATACAAAAAATTAGGCAGATATGGTGCTGCATGCCTATAATCTCAGCTACTTGGGAGGCTGAGGCAGGAGAATCACTTGAACCCGGGAGATGGAGGTTGCAGTGAGCCAAGATCACGCCATTGCACTCTAGCTTGGGCAACAAGAGTGAAACTCCGTCTCAAAAAAAAAAAAAAATTACATATATACGTATGTATTGCCTAACATGTACTCTCATAGATCGAACAGCTTCTCAAGTCATGAAGTCACGCTCTGGTGGCTTCGCCAGCTGTCTGGAGGCTCAGTAACCCATCAGCCTCTTGCAGTCTAAGGCTGTGTCTGCTGCATTTTCAGAAACACCCACCTGCTTTATCAACAACATTGAAAATGGAAGCTACTCTCTCTCTCTTTTTTATTCTAGAGAAAGGGCCTTGCTCTGTAGCCCAGGCTGGAGTGCAGCGGCACGATCACAGCTTATTACAGCCTCCAACTCCTGACCTCAAGTTGATCCTCCCACTCCAGCCTCCTGACTAGCTGGAACTACAGGCATGTATCGCCATGCCAAGCTAATTTTCATTATTTTTTTGTAGAGATGGTGGGGGGGGGGAGGTTCTTTATATTGCCCAGGCTGGTCTCAAACTCCTGGCCTCAAGGGATCCTCTCGCCTCAGCCTCCCAACATACGGTTACAGGTGTGAGCCATTTTTCTCACCAGGCTGCAGGAACTCGTTATTGAGCACTTAATACATGCCAAGTGCTCTACAGACATCATCTCCTTAAATCCCACAACAGTAGGAGATCGTTACCGTGACTTACAGGCATGCACCACTGTACCCAACTTAAAGGGTTTTAGTAGATTTATTTATTTATTTTGAGACAGGGTCTCACTCTGTAGTCCAGGCTGGAGTGTAGTGGCGCCATCTTGGCTCACTGTAAACTCTGCTTCCGGGCTCAAGCTATTCTCCTGCCTCAGCCTCCTGAGTAACTGGGATTACAGATGTGCACCACCACATCTGGCTAATTTTTGTATTTCTAGTAGAGACGGGGTTCACCATGTTGGCCAGGCTGGTCTCGAGCTACTGGTCTCAAGTGATCCGCCCACCTTGGCCTCCCAGAGTGCTGGATTACAGGCGTAAGTCACCGGGCCCAGCCCTAAAGGGTTTGTTTGAAATGCTTTGTCTACTCTTTCAGACTATATTTAGTCCCTTTTCTTTGCCCAACTGCTGAGTGATGTTAGTAAGTCTAAGATGATGGCAACCCTCTCTGACCTTGGGCCAGGACTTGGCCCCAGCTGTTCTCCACCTTGGCTAAATAACCACCCAGGGGGCTTTCAAAATTGCAGCCGCCCAGTCCCATCCCTGGAGACTATGATTCCACGGGTTGGGGAAGTTGAGACGTCGGTCGCCACCTGTGGGTCTGGTCTGCAGAAACTGACTCAACGACCAATGAATGAATGCACTCTCACACCTTTATAGTGACACAAGTGGGCAAGGGCGAAATGCAACCAGTCGGCCAAGACCCTCTGTCCATCTACACATTTATTTCATGGATGTTACAACAGAGGCTCTAAATTGACACACTTGTGGATAATAAACATGATTAAGAGAATGGTTTTACAACTGATAAAAGGTTTAGGTTGGGGGGGCAGAGTAAATGCTATTAACAGGTAATTCCCCTTTGATCTTCCTTGGAGGGGCCCACCCAGCACAAAATTTACATGAGTAAACAGAGTGGAGTCGAAGGGATGTGGGTAAGGCCTTTGATCGCCTCTATCTCTTTCCTATGCTAATGTGAATGAGGTGGCTGCCTTCGGCATGCCTCAATAAAACCTTTGGGTCTTCCAAAAGGTTTGAGATTACAATCTATAACTTTTCCTAATAGTTAATACCTTTAATATTTTGTGAGCCACCCCGAGTGAATATCAACACGGAGTTTTCCAGATGCCTATATATTTTTTAAAGTTCCCAGGTGATTCTAATGCATAGTCAGGGCTGATAACACTGGGAGGCTCCCGAAAAGACAGCTCGTATTTGACAACAACAAGTACATTTGAAGAAGGGCTTCCCTGAGACCTTAAAACTCTCTCTCTCTCTCTTTTTTTTTTTTTTTTTTTTTTTTGTTAGTTCATGTCTTTTATTAACTCATACAGTTACTTGTCTTCTGGTTTGTTGAAGACATTTGCCACAATAATGTCTGTCAAAGTGGCTTGCCATAATCACTCCAGCACTGCAGCCATCAGAAGGGCAGTCTCCACAAAGGCGACTAATTTTGTCATTCACATCCACTGAGAAGGAGACCCTTACTCACCCTTAAGCATCTTAGACCACCTCCCCCTTGATTTCAACAGAAGTAAAGGCTGGCAGACCGGGCACCACCTTTAATCGCCCTCCTATAGATCCCAGGCATAGTATGGAGGAACCTTTCCGGAAGGCATTGCTTTTACTTAAACACGATCAAACCCCAACCTAAGTCATGTACCCCACGCTGCTCCGTGGACCAAGACCCTTCACATGTAATTTCTAGAGTTGTAAGCCCTTGAAAGGGCGGGGACTTTCACTGTTAGGTGAGCTTGGCTGTTAGGCAACTATGTCTCTGCAGCTCCCTGATGAATAAATCACCCCTTCCTTCCCAGGTCAGTGTTGGAGAGGTTTGTCGTGCAGCTTTTCCTGCTTTATTTGGATTTCAGGACAGCCAGTTTAACTTTCTTTCTCGTGTGCTTATTCTCCTTGGGAGTAGCGTAAGACTTCTTTCTTTTCTTAGCACCACCACGAAGTCTCAACACAAGTGGAAGAGTAGCTCCTTTTGAATGTTGTGGTCAAAGTGCATCCATCTTCCAGTTGCTTTCCAGCCAAGATCAGTCTTTGATGATCAGGAGGAATTCCATCCTTATCCTGCATCTTAGCCTTTACAGTTTCTATCATATCCGAGGGTTTGACTTCGAGGGTGATGGTCTTCCCGGTAAGGGTTTTCACGAAAATCTGTATTTTGGTGGCTGATGGGAGAGCATAAAACTCTTACATATGTGCCCCAGAGAAGCTCTTGTAGCCTTAGGAACTATGGACAAGAAAGTTTCTGCAGCCTTGTAAGAGGGAAAGCAGGAAATAGCCTAAATATTCTCAAACCAGAATGGATAAATACAGTGTTGGAGTCATGCAATGGAATGCTTTGGACCAGACACAGTGGCTTATGCCTATAATTCTGGCACTTTGGGAGACTGCGGCGGGAGAACTGCTTGACGCAGGAGTTCGACCAGCCTGGACAACATGAAGAAACCCCGTCTTGATTAAAAATACAAAAATTAGCTAGGTGTGGTGGCACATGCCTGTAGTCCCAGCTACTATGGAGGCCAACATGGGAGGATTGCTTGGGCCCAGGAGGTCAAGGCTATAGCAACTTGTGATCGCGCCTCTGTACTCCAGTCTGGGTGACAGAGTGAGACCCTGTCTCAAAAAAATAATAATAAAATAAAATACTTTTAAAAAATGGGATGCTTTGCAGCAGTGAAAATAAACTGGCTAGGCTGGGCGTGGTGACTCACATCTATAATCCCAGCACTTTGGGAGGCTGAGGCAGGTGGATCACTTGAGGTCAAGAGTTCAAGACCGGCCTGATCAACATGGTGAAACCCCATCTCTACTAAAAATACAAAAAATTAGCCAGGTATGATGGTGTGCACCTGTAGTCCCAGCTACTTGGGAGGGTGAGGCAGGAGAATCGCTTGAACCCAGAAGTGGAGGTTGCAGCCAGCCAAGATTGCTCTACTGTACTCCAGCCTGGGCAACAGAGCCAGACTCTGTCTCAAAGAAAAAAAAAAAAAAAAAGAACCTAACATTGAACAACCAAAGCAAGTTGAAGTATGATATAAAGTTTAGAGAAATCCAAAGCAACACTATATACTCAAGTATCTATACACAAATGTGCATAGCAGCACTATTCACATAACCCAAATGTTCATCTGTAGAAGAATGGATAGGCAAAATGTGGTCTGTACAATGAGATATTATTCAGCTGTGAAACATGCTATAATACTGATGAACCTTGAAAGCATTATGTCTGCTAAGTCAAATAGGCCAGGCACCAAATGCCATGCACTGTATGACTCCATTTATATGAAATATCCAGAATAGGTAAATCCATAGAGACAGAGAGCAGATTTGGGTGGTTGCAGGGGACAGAGGGGGGAGAAATGGGGAGTGACAGCTGATGGGCATGGGGTGTCCTTTGGGGGTGATGAAAATGTTCTGGAACTAGAGAGAGGTGGTGGTACATAGCACTGTGAGAGTTCTAAATGTCACTGAATTGTTCATGTTTACAGTGGTTCATTTTATGTTATGTGAATTTCACCCCAATAGAATTTTTTTTTTACATATGTAAACATATATGTGCTGTAGAAATGTAAAAACAAACAAAGGGGCCAGGCACAGTGGCGCATGCCTGTAATCCTAGCACTTTGGGAGGCTGAGGTGAGCGGATCATCTGAAGTTAGGAGTTTGAGACCAGCCTGGCCAACATGGTGAAAAGCCATCTCTACTAAAATATACAAAAAAATTAGCCAGGTGTGGTGGCAGGTGCCTGTAGTCCCAGCTATTTGGGAGGCTGAGGCAGAAGAATCCCTTGAACCCGGGAGTTAGAGGTTGCAGTGAGTAGAGATCGCACCACTGCACTCCAGTCTGGGCGACAGAGTGAGACTCTGTCTCAAAAACAAGCAACCAAACAACTAAACAAACAAGGGAATGACAAATGCCAAATTCAGGATTTTGTTTAGGCTGTTCAAGGTGGCTCACACCTGTAATCCCAGCACTTTGGGAGGCTGAGGTGGGCGGATCACCTGAGGTCAGGAGTTCGAGACCAGCCTGGCCAACTTGGTGAAATCCCATCTCTATTAAAAATACAAAAATTAGCCAGGCGTGGTGATGCACACCTGTAGTCCCAGCTACTCGGGAGGCTGAGGCAGGAGAATCGCTCAAACCCGGGGGACAGAGGTTGCAGTGAGCCAAGATGGTGCCACTACACTCTAGCCTGGGTGATAGAGACTCCATCTAAAAAAAAAAAAAAAGGATTTCATTTAAAGATGGAGTCTGGGCTGGGCGTGGTAGCTCACACCTGTAATCCTAGCACTTTGGGAAGCCGAGGTGGGTGGATCACCTGAGGTCAGGAGTTCAAAACCAGCCTGGCCATCATGGTGAAACCCCATTTTGAAAAAAAGAATATTAAAAATAAATAAATAAAAATAAAAATAAAGAAAAGAAAAAAATAAAGATGGCGTCTTGCTACGCTGCCCAGGCTGGAACGCAGTGGCTATTTCACAGGTGCAATCATAGCACACTACAGCCACAAACTCCTGGGCTCAAGTGATCCTCCAGTCTCAGCCTCCCGAGTAGCTGGGACTGCAGGTGCAGCCAATATGCCCAGCTGCAGGATCTTTATAAAGGGAAAGAAAAGAGAATGGGATGAAGGATGAGTTTGCAGAGGGCAAAAGTGGATTAGTAGTGCTTTATTATTTAAGTTGGATAGTGGTACGTGGGTTTTATATTATTCACTGTATGTTTTAGTATTTTTTATAACATTTATTTAAAAAGAAAGACTTGGCCGGGCGTGGTGGCTCACGCCTGTAATCCAAGCACTTTGGAGGCCGAGGCAGGTGGATCACCTGAGTTCAGGAGTTCAAGACCAGCCTGACCAACATGGTGAAACCCCGTCTTTAAAAAATAAAAATAAAAATAAAAGAAAGACTTTTGGCTGGGCACGGTGGCTCACTCCTGTAATCCCAGCACTTTGGGAGGCCAAGGCAGGTGGATCACGAGGTCAGGAGATTGAGACCATCCTGGCTAACATGGTGAAACCCCGTCTCTACTAAAACTACAAACAGTTAACTGGGCGTGGTGGCGAGCACCTGTAGTCCCAGCTACTTGGGAGGCTGAGGCAAGAGAACTGCTTGCATTCTGGAGGCAGAGGTTGCAGTGACCTGAGATCACACCACTGCACTCCAGCCTGGGCGACAGAGTGAGAGTTTGTCTCACAAAAAAAAAAAAAAAAAAAAAAAAAAAAAAAAAAAAAAAAAAAAAAAAAAAAGAAAAGAAAGATTTTCAAGAAAGATGTTGGGGTGAGAGATCCAGATTTGGGACCCAGTCAGCACACATGACCAGAGCTATTAAATAGAATTCCACAGATGAACGTGCTCAATAATACACTTGCTCAATAGTACATTTCAGCCTGGCATCCCGGCACATACATGGTGCGTGCCGTGCTTTCTCACACTGGATGTTGCAACATTCTCCTGTACCAAGAACCAGCTCGGCTGTAGAGACCCCCACCAGGTAGGGCTGAAGGAACTGAGAGGCAGACACCACACAGAACAGCAAAGTGGGTCTATCGGGGGACCTGCAGCCTTCCAAACTGAGAGCCTCAGGGGCTGCCAGCAGTCCAGGCTGAAGGCCCCGAGCAGATGCTGATTCACATAGTTATTCTCTCTGAACAGATGATTATTATTAACAAACAGGTGTTCTGTATTTTCTCATAACACAAAAATATACCAAGTAGGCAGCTGTTGCCTGCTTACCACTGATTACGAACAAGCTAAAGTATATTCTCCATGAGGGAGCCACAGGGGCAGGGCAGGTATCTTAAAGAATTGTTTTAACCGGTGTATGATTTTTTTTTTTTGAGACAGAGTTTTGCTTTTGTTACCCAGGCTGGAGTACAATGGTGCGGTCTCAGCTCACCGCAACCTCTGCCTCCTGGGTTCAGGCAATTCTCCTGCCTCAGCCTCCTGAGTAGCTGGGATTACAGGCATGTGCCACCATGCCCAGCTAAGTTTTTGTATTTTTAGTAGAGACGGGGTTTCACCATGTTGACCAGGATGGTCTCAAATCTCTTGACCTCGTGATCCACCCGCCTCGGCCTCGCAAAGTGCTGGGATTACAGGCATGAGCCACCCAGGTGTATGATATTTACAGGTTGTCCTGCCACTTTGGAATGCCCCAAGTAGTTTTCTACTTGGGCAGGGATGGGGGGGAGGTGGGACAGCTAGGTTTTCCTTGCCATCGTTCTTCCTAGCAAATAATATATTCTATCATACACTCAGCATTCATCAATACTCACAAACTTCACTTCTCTCAACACTCCTGGAGCAACACTGGGTTGTTCAGTGTGACCCACCATGTGGGAAGCTTGATTCTAATCTCTCATGTTCATTCCGGAATGTGCAACATACAATCCATCAGCCTTAATGGAATCCAGCCCTCTCCTAAACAGAAAACCTGTCTCTGTGTCATCATGAACATGTAAATTTTAAGAATTAAAATGCTGGTCAGGCGCGGTGGCTCATGCCTGTAATGCCAGCACTTTGGGAGGTGGACGTGGGCGGATCACCTGAGGTCAGGAGTTCGAGACCAGGCTGGCCAACATGGTGAAACCCCGTCTCTACTAAAAATACAAAATTAGTCGGCATGGCGGTGGGTGCCTGTAGTCCCAGCTACCCGGGAGGCTGAGGCAGGAGAATTGCTGGAACCCAGGAGGTGGAGGTTGCAGTGAGCCGAGATTGCACCACTGCACTCCAGCCTGAGCAACAGAGGGAGAATGTCTTAAAAAAAAAAAAAAAAAAAGAATTAAAATGGTTCAGAGCTTCATCAAAGGCAAACAGGGAATGAAAATGAGTTTGCCACTTTATCTGTCGGGGGGATACTGTGATTATGAAAGTGACTTTGCAGTGTCCTCCCTTTCAACATTCTAATGTCTGTCCCAAAAATACTCTCCTGACCTTGTCTGGTGACTGAGACAAGCCATGTCACCCCTTCAGGTGGTAGGTTTAATCCCTGAATGAAGAAAGAACTCCCAGCCTCCCTAATCCCCATGACTGCTTGTTCTAAGATGCTATCATGTCGTCCATTCTATAGAAGGCAAAGCCACTGGTGCCTAGAGCTAACAGGGCTGTGAAGAACTTGGGGATTTCACTGGGATGGGGAGGATGGGTAAGTTGTGGGGGCGTGGTGGTGTGTGCCTATAATCACAGTTACTTGTTAGGCTGAGGTGGGAGGATCCCTTAAGCCCAGGAGTTCCAGACCAGCCTGAGCAACACAGTGAGACTCCAGCCTCTAAAGAAGAAAAAGACGAAAGGCAAAGCTCAAAAGAGTCTGGGAGGTAGAAGAGAACTGATGGGAGAGAAGCCAGGGCCACGGGTACGGTTTGGCTGTGTCCCCACCCAAATCTCATCTTAAATTGTAGCCCCCATAATTTCTACGTGTGGGGGGGGACCTGCTGGGAGATCACGGAATCATGGGGGTGGTTTCCTTCATGCTGTTCTCGTGGTAGTGAATAAGTCCCATGGGATCTGATGGCTTTTTTTCTTTTTTTGAGATGTAGTTTCCCTCTTGTTGCCCTGGAGTGCAGTGGCACGATCTTGGCTCACCACAAACTCTGCCTCCCGGGTTGAAGCGATTCTCCTGCCTCAGCTTCCTGAGTAGCTGGGATTACAGGCACCTGCCACAATGCCTGGCTAATTTTGTATTTTTAGTAGAGACAGAGTTTCTCTGTGTTGGTCAGGCTGGTCTTGAACTCTGGACCTCAGGTGATCTACCTACCTCAGCATCCCAAAGTGCGAGCCACTGCACCTGGCAGATCTGATGGTTTTATAGGTTTCCTCTTTTACTTGGCTCTCATTTGCTCTTTGCCTGCCACCATATAAGACATGCCTTTCGCCTCTGCCATTGTTGTGAGGTCTCCCTGAACATGTGAAACTGTGAGTCCGTTAAACCTCTTTCCTTTATAAATGACCCAGTCTTGCATATGTCTTTATGAGCAGCATGAGAACAGACCGATACAGCCAAGGGGCACTCACAGGCAAGTGTGGCTGAGAAGGAGCCCCTGGAGCGGCAGGGAAATAAGGATGGAGGTGAGGCTGGGCCCATGGAACCCTCAGGCTGCTCGCACTGGATTTGCCAAATGGAGATGAAGGTGCCCACCACTGGGACTCCGCAGAGTCGCAATCCACATGCTGTGAATATGAGCGACTTTCGCAGACTGACACTGGCATCACAGGTGGGATGGGCCCATGCCACGATGATTAGATTGTTCTTCAAGCTCTGCAGGGAGGTCCTGCCTTTCAGTGAAGTCATTCTCTCCCCCTTACAGTCCCTGGGCTTCCAGAGCAAAGGTAACACCAAAGGGCTGAGCCCCCAGTGTGAACTGCCCTCATATCCCTTAGCTCACGCCTAACCCAGGCCAACAGACATCTTCAGGACCCCTACAGAGTGGTGGTACCAGGCACTGTGCCTGCAGTGCAGCCCAGAGAGGCTGGGCATGTGGCTTCTGCATCTCTTATTTATTTATTTATTGAGATGGAGTCTTGCTCGCTTGCCCAGCCTGGAGGGCAGTGGCTCCATCTTGGCTCACTGCAACCTCTGCCTCCTGGGTTCAAGCCACTCTCCTGCCTCAGCCTCTCGAGTAGCTGGGACTACAGGCGCACGCCACCATGTGAGACTGATTTTTATGTTTTTAGTAGAGATGGGGTTTCACCGTGTTGGCCAGGATGGTCTTGAATTCCTGATCTCATGATCCGCCTGCCTTCATGCATCTTTTATTTAAAATCCCAAGAGGAGAATCTGATTGGGTCCATCGCTGGTCCACCGGGCCATGGTGGGGGCTCGGCAAGGGGCGAGGACTCAAGAGATGCTCTGAGAAGAAAGTGGGGAAGAGCCAGCACCCCTGAGCCAAGTTGTTGCTGTAACAAATTACCACAAACTTAGTGGCTTTCCAGATTAATTTATTCTTTTGCAGTTTTGGGGTCAGATTCCTAAAGTCAGCCTAACAGGGTGAAAATCAAGGGCTAGAAAGAAAAAAATATAAATTAAGATTCCAGCCGGGAATGGTGACTCATGCCTGCAATCCCAGCAATTTGGGAAGCCAAGGTGGGCAGATTACTTGAGGTCAAGAGTTTGAGACCAGCCTGGGCAACATGTGGAAACTCATCTCTACTAAAAATACAAAAATTAGCCAGGCACAGTGGTAGGCCCCTGTAGTCCCAGCTGCCAGGGAGGCTGAGGCGGGAGAATAGTTTGAACTGGGAGGTAGAGGTTACAGTCAGCCAGATCACGCCGTTGCACTCCAGCCTGGCTGACAGAGAGAGGCTCATCTCTAAATAAATAAATAAATAATATCCCAGCACAAATCACTCCCATAGGCAATGGGAATGTCTCCTAGGTATCTCTTTATGTCCATACCTAGATATCCAAATAGGTATACTGATGTTACAAACGTGGCCACACTCTACAGGCCAATACATGTCACGTGCTAAGAAGAGAACCCAGCACAGGCTAAGTCCTCGGCAGGACTCAGAAGATGTTATATTTCAGCCGGGCGCGGTGGCTCAAGCCTGTAATCCCAGCACTTTGGGAGGCCGAGGTGGGTGGATCACGAGGTCAAGAGATCGAGACCATCCTGGTCAACATGGTGAAACCCCGTCTCTACTAAAAATGCAAAAATCAGCTGGGCATGGTGGTGCATGCCTGTAGTCCCAGCTACTAGGGAGACTGAGGCAGGAGAATTGCTTGAACCCAGGAGGCGGAGGTTGCGGCGAGCCGAGATCGTGCCACTGCACTCCAGCCTGGGTAACAAGAGCGAAACTCCGTCTCAAAAAAAAAAAAAAAAAAAAAAAAGAAGATGTTATATTTCAAGCAGAATGATCTCCGTAAAATGAAAACATGAGCATAAAACCCTTCATGTTTTCTGTATGTTTGAATATTTTCTAATAAGACGTTGGGGGCTGCGGGTACAGCTCTTTGTGCTCTTTCTCAGTGTCTGCCAGATGCAGCCAAGGCCCTCCATGATCTGGCCCCCGCGGGCTTCCCCAGCTCCACCTTGGCATCGCCTTCTCTGCCACTGTACCCGCCAGCTGCGGGCCTGTGAAGACGCCAGACAAACTGCTCCTTCCTCTTCCCAACACTGTGCTACTCACGCAGCGGGGCTGGGGTGGCATCCGCAGAGGCCAGCCGGTGCAGGAGAGAAGCCTCCATCATTACCCCTTGAAAACAAGAAAATCAGACACTGAGGCAGCTTTTCATATGCTAAAGCCACTCATTTGAAAGAACTGTGCTTATCTTTTGAGATGATGTGCTTCAACTATTTTGGTGGTTCGGTGTTAGACATGAAACAGGGACGAGGATAGACGGTAGTAGGCAAGTGTTTTAATTGCTTGCCCGACTTTATTTATTGAGATGGAGTCTCCCTCTGTCGCCCAGGCTGTAGTGCAATGGCGCAATTTAGGGTCACTGCAACCTCTGCCTCCTGGGTTCAAGTGATTCTCCTGCCTCACCCTCTCAAGTAGCTGGGATTACAGGTGTGCGCCACCACGCCCGGGTAATTTTTGTATTTTTAGTAGAGATGGCGTTTTGCCATGTTGACCAGGCTGGTCTTGAACTCCTAACCTCAGGTGATCCACCTGCCTCAGCCTCCCAAAGTGTTGGGATTACAGGCGTGAGCCACCACGCCTGGACCTTTATTTATTTATTATTTTTTTATTACATGTATATTTCAAGACAGGATGTCAGTCTGTCACCCAGGCTAGGGTGCAGTGGCATAATCACAGCTCATGGCAGTCTCCATCTTTGCCTGACATCCTTAACAGTGCTCTGTTAGTCCTCAAGCCTCTCCTTGGTCTTCCTTACATTGGTGAAAGGCCATCATGCCTCAGGAATCCAGAACCATCCTTCACCTCCTAGCAAATCCATCAGCCTCCAAAACACATCCGGGCTTTGTCCACATCCCTCCAGCTCTGCCATCCTATTCTAGCCCAAGTCTCCATCTCCTCACATCCGGTGACTCCAGGAACCTTCTCACTGGTCCCTCGCTGTCATTCTTGTCCCACCACACTCTATGCTCTGTACAGTGGCCCATGAGAGCTTCTAGAAGCATGAGTCAGGTGGTTTCACTTCTCTGCATAAAATGTTTCAGTGGCCTCCCGTGGCACTGAAAATCAAATTGAAACCCTTCTCCTAACCTGCCTTCAGCTCCGGTGGCCCCTCCTCTCTCCCCAGGTTCCGGAATGTGCTGTCCTTGCTGTTCCTCTTGTGTTTCCAGAGCTTTGCATTTACTGCTCTCTTGGTACCATGTGTCACATGGCTGGATTCTAATCCTCCTATGGGGTCACCTCCTGAACTGGGTTATCTCTGACCTTCCCCTCAAGCTCTATCACCTCACTCAGGTGTCAAAGGTAGGATGAGAATGTGGCAGACCTCATGTTTCTATTCCTCTGAAGACAGTCGGGACAGATGAGGTGTGGTGGCTCACACCTGTAATTTCAGCACTTCGGAAGGCCAAGGTGGGCAGATCGCTTGAGGCCAGTAGTTCAAGACCAGCCTGGCAAACATGGCAAAACCCTGTCTCTAGTAAAAATACAAAAATTAGCTGGGTGTGCTGGCGCACACCTATTATAATCCCAGCTACTCAGGAGGCTGAGGCAGGAGAATTGCATGAACCCGGGAGGTGGAGGTTGCAATGAGTCAAGATTGCACCACTGCACTCCAGTCTGGGTAACAGAGAGAGAATCTGTCTTTAAAAAAAAAAAAAAAAAAAAAAAAAAAAAAAAGATGGTCGGGGCAGAGGTGCCACGCTTGCATTGGATTGAGATTTGCTCCTCCTGGCATCTGGTGCCTCCCTGGCCTCTGTGCTGGGCTCACTTCTGCTCAGCTGGAGGAGGCCCAGGTGTGTGGCCACCCACTGGGAAACAGGTGTCCAGCCAGGAGCTCCATTTTAACAGCCACAAACTAGCATGGCAGCACCATCTCCACGGCAACAGCCAGCCTGGGACCAGGAATGACAGCACAGGCTCACTGTGGCTGCCAGTGGAGGCCGACTGGGCAGTGGGGCAGCCGCTGTGAGTGGAGTTTGTTTTCCTGTGCCTCTCTCAATCCTCCCTGGTCTTCTGCGGCTGCTGGAAAAGCTTCTGTGAGGACTGGTCTCCAGGGAAGAGGGAAATCTTCCCAAGAGAATGTAACCATCTTTTATTCCTTTGCTTACAATCTTCCCATGGCTTCTCAACCCACTTGGAATAAATTTGAAAGAATTCTCCGGCCGGGCACGGTGGCTCATGCCTGTATTCCTAGCACTTTGGGAGGCTGAGGAGAGTGGATCACCTGAGGTCAGGAGTTCAAGACCAGCCTGGCCAACATGGTGAAACCCCATCTCTACTAAAAATACAAAAATTAGCTGGGCATAGTGGCATGCACCTATAGTCCCAGCTACTGGGGAAGCTGAGGTGGGAAAATCACCTGAGCCCAGGAGGTTGAGGCTGCAGTGAGCCAAGATACTACCACACTGCAGTCTCGGAAACCAGAGCGAGATTCTGTCTCAAAAAAAAAAAAAAAAAAAAAAGTAAAAAAGAGTATTCTGTTTTTTGCTTTTTTTATCAAGGCAGTGCCATCACAGGCGGCTTGGTTTAAGCAACAGCTTGGTGGCAACAGGAACCAAGTAGTAGTGAAGTACCAAGGTGAGCCGGCAGCCTCCGTGGGCCCAAGCAGCACATCTGGGGATGAGGAGCAGGGCTCCTGGTGGGACTGAGGAAGGGGCCAAGGTAAGAAAGAAGCTCAGCAATTGCCTAATTCTCCACAGTCCAGGTGCAGGGCTGAGACAAGCCAGGACTAGAGAAGCAGACTTCAGAAATCCCTGGAATTTCTGGGTTTCGGAAGGACCTTGTAATAGATCACTGCTTTTTTTTTTTTTTTTTTTTTTGTCTGCCTACCCTCCCCACTTCTTTTTCCCATTTTGTCTGGGAACAGAATCTTCCTTCCTGAGGAAAATCCACTGGATGTGGTTCATTCACGTGGGGCTCACACGGCTTCCTCGTCTTCTCGCTACTTCGTGCCACGGTAGGCAGCAGATGACCCAAGCTGGCCAATCGGGTGACACCTTGGCCCTGGCCACAGTGATTGGTTCAGGGATGGATCTGTAACTCACACCTGACCAATCAGCGTCTTTCCTGGGACTTTCCTATCCGAGCTATCAGGAAAGATTTGTTTGCTCCTCTGAGGTTGCTGTAAGAGTATCTTGGTACATAAGAGTTGCTCAAGAAGGAAGCCAAATAGGAGCAAATGGAGCCAACATGTAGGGAGAGAGATCAGATCTGATGACATAGTTTGAACTCTTATCTTCATCCATGTCCGAGGACAGCACCATCTCTTCAACTGCCCAGTTACATGATCCAATAAATTCCCCATTGAGGCTTTGTGGTTAATGTAAGTCGAGTTTCTGTCACTGCTCAGCATCCTATCTACACAGACCTCCAACACAAACTCCTCTTACAGGGGCATCCCTGCCTCTGACTCCAGATCTGAACTTGGTTGTGAGAATAGGAGAAGCTGAACAGCCTCTTGGCTAATTTCCTCCATAATCAGTCCCTGCTTTGTATCCCATTTTCAATGACCGAGGCCCCATATCCTTATCCTGGCTCTTAGTCCTTCCAGCCCCAGGAGGGACAGCTGGCCAGAACTTGTCACTTGCTGCTGTGTCCTGAGCATTGCTCGAGCCTGTCTGGATTTCCACCTATGGTCCACACCAGTCCTACTTGATGCAAACTACTTCCCCCAATCCCTACGCCCATTGGGTCTACCTATTTCACAGATGGCTAAGTCATGGTTACATGAACTTAAAGCTTCACGTGCAACTTAAGGCAGCATTTCCGAAATTGTGTACTGTGAGGCTCCATTTGGCCATTTGGTGAGATGTTAATAGTCCATTAACCAAGAGGAAAAAAGCAAAGCTGGCAATGTTTTCTCTTCCATTTTATATTTTAAAATACAAAGAGTGGAGAAACTTTAATATGCAGCTTATCCTCTAAGGTCGACACTTAAGATGAAAATCATGGCTCATCAAAATTGCCTTTGATAAATCCTTGAATTGTCCACAAAGCATAGCAAACACTTCCCACTTGGGTCTGCTGGAGCCAATTTTTCCTCCAGCTCTGGAACAAGTTGCTGTTTTTACAGTTTTGCTCCAGGTGAAGGCGAAGGAGTTGACTTATTTTAGGGGTCATGTGGCTGAAAAATATGTACCTATATTAATAAGTAGAGCAGCAAGATGCTCACTCTGTGAGAAGCACGTGGGAACAGAGATTGACGGAGGGAAGCCCAGATGCAAGTATCCCATCTCAGACCTACGCCAGGGTTGCTGGATCATTGCGTTATCGTGGTGGCTCACGCCTGTTATCTCAGCACTTTGGGAGACCTCTCTCTCCATGTCCATGTGGAACATGTATAACTGAATCTGGGGGAGTTAAATACATGTAAGTTATGATTTCACCATGTGAAGGAAAAATATTTATCATTATAAGGTGTTCTCATAGTAATCTGTTTTTAGAAATTTATTATTATTATTTGAGATGGAGTCTTGCTCTGTCACCCAGGCTGGAGTGCAATGGCATGATCTCAGCTCACTACAACCTCCACCTCCCAAGTTCAAGTGATTGCCCTGCCTCAGCCTCCTCAGTAGCTGGGACTACAGGCACCCCCACTCCCACATCCAACTAATTTTCGTATTTTTAGTAGAGATGATGTTTTTACCACCTTAGCTAGGCTGGTCTCAAATGCTTGACCTCAAGTGATCAGCCTGCCTTGGCCTTCCAAAGTGCTGGAAATACAGGCATGGGCCACCGTGTCCAGCCCAGCATATATGTTTATCATTCAATATTTATTAAACAGTAAACATATGAATCAAATAATAGTAATAATCCTAATAATAGCAATATTAATAAGAAGTAACAATAAGAGAACTAACAAAAATATATGCCATATATTTTTCAAACAGCTCGGCATTTATTAGTTCATTTAATATTCCTATCAATGAGTCTCCTCATTTTACACATGAGGGAACCAAGGCTCAAAGAAGTGAAGGATTTTTCAGTCCACATTTCCAGATCTCAAATCCTGAGCTTATATATGGTTACTCTGAGGGTCAGACCAGAAGATGTACATAAAAATACATATATGTATTTTATACACATACGTATACTATTATATAATTAAAAAAGGTTTTTTTTTTGTTTGTTTGTTTTGTTTTGTTTTGTTTTGAGACAGAGTCTTGCTCTGTTGCCCAGGCTGGAGTGTAGTGGTGCGATCTTGGCTAAATGCAACCTCCACCTCCTAGGTTCAAGTGATTCTCCTGCCTCAGCCTCCCAAGTAGCTGGGACTACAGGTGCGCACCACTATGCCTGGCTAACTTTTGAATTTTTGGTAGAGACAGGGTCGCACCATATTGGCCAGGCTAGTCTCAAGCTTCCGACCTCCAGCGATCCGCCTGCCTCGGCCTCCCAAAGTGCTAAGATTACAGGCGTGAGCCACCGCGGCCAGCCTCAAAATGATTATTTTTAAAAATAGATACTAGTTATGGAGCTCTTATCCTATGTCAGTCACCATAATAAGGGCTGCTCATGCTTTTTTTTTGTTTAATTGTCACAACCCTACGAACAGATGCAGAAACTGAGACGCTCAGAGAAGTTAATGACTTGGCCCCGGAAGACATAGCCAGTAGTATGAAATAAGTTGGATTAACTCTTAGTAAACTACACTGCCACCCTCTATAGATACAAATTGCCTCCATCATCATTATCAATCAGCACAGAGAATAAGAGGCACTCACCATATGGGAAATTCAAATCACAACCACAGAGAACTACCGCTTCACACCCATTAGCATGGCTAGAATTGAAAAGACAGACAATCGGCCAGGCATGGTGGCTCATGCCCGTAATCCCAGCACTTTGAGAGGCTGAGGTAGGCAGATCACTTGAAGTCAGGAGTTCGAGGCCAGTCTGGCGAACATGATGAAACCCTGTCTCTACTAAAAATACAAAAATTAGCCAGATTACAGGCGACGTATGCCTGTAATCCCAACTACTCAGGATGCTGAGGAAGGAGAATCGCTTGAGCTGGGGAGGTGGAGGTTGCAGTGAGCCAAGATTGCACCACTGCATTCCAGCCTATGCAAGACTTCATCTCAAAAAACAAAAACAAAAACAAAAAGCACAAAAAGACAGACGATAACAAGCGTTGGTGACAATGTGGAGAAACTGGACCCCTCATACTCTGCTGATGGGAATGCAAAACGCTGCAGCTGCTGTGACATTCAGTCCACAGTTCCGCTAAAGGTGAAATATACTTAACATATCACCCAGCAATGCCACTCTTAGGTACACACTCAAGAGAAATGAGAATATATATCCACATAAAACCTTGTACACAAATGTTCGTGCAGCATTATTCATGATTGCCAAAAAGGGGAAACAACACAAATGTCCATCAAGGGATGAAAGGGTGGATGAAAGGTGGTCTCTCCATGCAACCATATGACTCAGCCACAAAAAGGAGTGAAGGATAGGCCAGGCAAACAGTGGCTCACATCTGTAATCCTAACACTTTGGGAGGCCGAGGTAGGCAGATCACTTGAGTCCAGGAGTTTGAGATCAGCCGGGGCAAATAGTGAGACCCTCGTCTCTTAAATAAATTGAATGAAGTGTCCGCACATGCTACAAGATGAATGAGCATTCAAAACATGCTAAGTGAAAACAGCCAGCCACAAAGGGCTACAGATTGTGTGATTCCATTTAGGGGAATGTCCAGAATAGGCGAATCCATAGAGGCAGAAAGTGAATTCATGAGTGGGAAGGAGGAGGAACAGTGCTGGAAATGGTGGCGAAGGAGTGTGAGTTTTTTTTTTTTTGAGTCGATGAAAATATTCTAAAATTGATTGTGGGATGGTTGCACAACTCTGAATAATCCAAAAAACCATTAAATTGTATCATTTAAATGGGTGGATTGTATGGTGTGTAAATTCTATCTCGGTAAGTTTCTTTTAGAAAAAAACAGTGTCTTCCTGACATTGGTGACCTAAAGTTATAATACATTTTCAAGCCTGGGCCTATTCCTCCCAAGCACGGTGACTCAGATGATGGCATGATCACCAGGCGTGCCCCGAGATCCTTGCCTTCTCTCCGGGAATCCAGGGTGTTTCCCTGAGCTTTCCCACCTTCCCCAGCCACGCCCTGCCCTGCTCGCCCGGGCCGGCCCAGAGTAGAGCGGAAAGGAGTCCCACTCGCCTGCCGCCGCTTCTCTCTGCTGCAGCCCGGCGGCGGCGCCCTGTCATCCTGCCTGCTGCTGCTTCCGCCCTCCCGCCCAGCTTGCTGCGAGAGAGCGTCTCAGATTCCGAAACCATGTGAGATTCAGAATGCGCACCTGAAGCTGCCCCCTGGGGCTTACTGTGCTGGTAACCACTGCAAGAGGTCTGGGGTCCTCCCTGCATCCTACTTACCTAACGTAGGAAAAGACGATCACGTGGAAGAACCACTTAAGGGTGCCATAATTCATGCTCTGGATCCGGGTGACTTTGTTGGTCTCATACTGGAAAACATCACTGCAGCTGCAGCAGGCCGGCATGGTGACAGGCTCCCTCCCTGCGCGGGGCTGGACCAGGGCTCAGCTATCCCCGGTGGGGCCACAGCAAGCTCCCTCCCAGTAACTGCAAAATGAAGCTTACTGATTTTTAGTAGGAGCCTTTAACTTTGAGCTCCTCCAATGGCTGTAGAGTAAGGGCGGGCCCTGGCAGTTGCCCCAGATGTGGCTGCAATAAACAAGAAGGGCCAAGTCCTACGGACCAGGCTGGCAGATGACCTCGCCCCAGCTGGCCTCCCCCAGATGCCTTCACAAAGACGGTGTTCAGAGGATAGGCATTTTTAGAATTCTCCCTTTCTCTCCTTTCCTTTTGCTTTTTTGGGCTCATTTCTGTTGGGAGAAAGGGGCAGCTCTGCAAATGTCGCAAGACCCGGAGCTTTCACTGTGCCTCAGAAAAGGGCTGCGATCTTTCCATTGCCTCAAGCCCCTCTCAGAGATTGATTCATTCATTTCTACAAGCCTTTATTCAGCCCCTGATGTACAGGAGCTCTGGGTAAAGGAAGGTCTCCCTCTCTTCTTCCACTGCCTGGTCTGTCTGGTCTGTAGTTGGTGGGGGAAATCAGATTTGCAAGGGTGAGGGTGGTGGGGGTAGAGGGACTTTATTTTTCTGCCAGCTCTTTCATGCCTGACCCTCTGAATTACTCTCCACCCTGCCCTACACCCCGGAAGGTCAACCCATGACCTAGACCAGTGAGCCCAAGATGACCAGGAACACAGTGGCAGTCCAACAGAGTTACATTTCTTGACCTATTCAGTGAGGGACACCACCCACCAGAAGAGCCACAGCATATTACCAAAGGAGTAGAGCAATGTATTAAAGGATTCCCAGGAAAGTGGAATTTAGATAAAATCTAAATGAAGTCATGTTTTGAAAGACTCCAAGCAAAGCAGGTTTGTACAAAGCAGTCATCTTCAAATCTGGATTGCAAAGGGGTCCCAGGGCCCTGTTTCCTTGAAAGCAACATAGCTAAGATATATGTCAAATGTGTCCAGAAACTACCTGCAGCTCTGCTCCTGAGTTGTAAGTTGAGGCTGCTTCTCTTTGTCAAGATGACTTAGGTCCTCCAGGCAAAACTGGAATACTTCAGTCTTAGTCACGTAATCTCAAACAGCAAAGTTTCTGCAGGTCTGTGATTTTAAAGGACAATGTTTCAGCAGTCGCTTAAAGATGCAGGGTTGTATTATTACTTTACAGCTACAGAGAAATAGTGTTCCCTGTTATTTCTGCAGCTGGCATGATCCGTTTCTGTTACTGTAGCCTGCTAAGTGGCCGGGTAGATTTTTACTTTTTCAGTCTGAGTGAATTGTACTTTCCCACCCACCCAAACTGCATCAGGGTTCCCCCTCTCCCTCTGGCTTCCAGTTCAGGAAACTGGAAAGCAGTGAGGATGGACAGGACTCCCCGGCCCCGCCCTTCTCAGGTGCATATAGGCGGGGCTTCTGGCCACCACTCCCTCCTTTAGTCCTGGGAGTGGCGGGGGCTCCCCACTCTTGCCAGCCCCAGGCAGCTCACTATCCCCTGTTACTTTTTCTTAACTCTGCCTACAGCTTTGTAAATGCCCCCATCATTAGTTACCCCACCTGAGTATGCCATTGCTTTCCTGCTGGGAATCTGAGTGATACGGTCATCTCCATCTGTACAAGGAGGAGATTCACAGGGAAAGCCTGATGCTTAGAACATAGGCTCCAGGGGACTAATGGCCTGGCTTCCAATCCTGGCTCCACATCTTACCAGCTCTGTGACCTTGAACGGCTCTGTTTCTGCTATTCATTCCCTCATTCATTCACTCATTCCCAAGAGCACCATGAACAGGCAGACAAGTCAAGTGTCCATCCACTGATGGATGGATACACAAAAGGATTCTGTCCATACAGGGGAATGTTATTCAGCCATAAAAAGGAATGAAGCCCTGACCCATGCTCCAACATAGATGAACCTTGAAAACATTACGCTAAGTGAAAGAAGCCAGACACAAAAGGGTACATCTTTTATGACTCTCTTTATAGGAAATGTCCAGAATAGGCAAATCACTTCAGTGTTGCTCTTGCTACCACTAAAAGACATCTATTTTCTTTTCTTTCTTTCTTTTTTTTTTTTAAGATGGAATCTCCCTCTGTCATCCATCCTGGAGTGCAGTGGCACGATTTTGGGTCACCACAACCTCTGCCTCCTGGGTTCAAGAGATTCTCATGTCTCAGCCTCCCAAGTAGCTGAGATTACAGGCGTGTGCCACCACACTCAGGTAATTTTTGTATTTTTAGTAGAGATGGGGTTTCACCGTGTTGGCCAGGCTGGTCTTGAATTCCTGGTCACAAGCAATCCACTCACCTTAGCCTACCAAAGTGTTGGGATTACAGGCGGGAGCCACCACGCCCAGCCTGTTTTCTTGTCTCTCTGCTAAACTCTTGCACGGATTCCTCATGCTGTCTCCTCTCCACTGCTTCAGCCCTTATCTGCTGTTTCACCCCTGCCACCTCCACCACTCCAAGGATTCTGTTCTCAATGAGGTTACCAAAGACTTCCCAGTTGCCAGACTTAGTGAACATATTCTATTCCTTATTTTACTTGATCTCTTGGATGCATTCAACATCACTGGCCGCTTTCTGCTTCTTGGACCAGCTTTTTCCCTTGGTTTCCATTACTCTCCTGGGTCCTATGTTCTCCTGGTTTCTCATTTGTACTTCTATGACTCTTTATATTTCTTTTTTAAAAATTAATTTAATTAATTTATTTTAGAGACTGGGTCTTGCTCTGTCATCCAGTCTGGAGTGCCGTGGCGTGATCATAGCTCACTGCAGCCTCAAACTTGTGGGCTCTAGTGATCATCCTACCACAGCCTCCTGAGTAGCTGGGACTACAGGCACATGCCACCAAGCTTGGCTAATTAAAAAAAAAATTTTGTAGAGATAGTGTCTTGGTATGCTGCCCAAGGTGGTATTGAACTCCAGGTCTCAAGTGATCCTCCTGCCTCAGCCTTCCAAAGTACTGGGGTTATAGGCATGAGCATCCAACCTTTGTCTTCTCTTTCTCTGGCTCTCCTCTCCCTGTAAGTATCAGTTCCAGCAAATTGTCTCTCAGCACTTTTTATGTTTCTATTAGGATAGGACAGATTATGCTGCAATAACACAGCACTCTCAGAGTCTCATGGCTTATAACTGTGATGATTTAATTCTCACCCACACTACATGCGGGTCTGGGTCTCCCAGAAGTCTCTGCTCTCTGTAATCACTCAGAGATCAAGGCTAGCAGAACAGCCACTGTCTTGAACTCTTTAATGAGAACCCTGGAGAGTCTCACAGCAGCAGTTTACGTTCTGACCTCGTGGTTGAACGAATATATACATATGTATAAAAGCTTTGACCTGGAAATGCACTCACTTCTACTCATTACTCATATTACTCATTGATCAAAAGTAATCACTTCGTTCTACCCAGCCACTAGGGAGCAAGGAAGTACAATCTCCACGTATCTCCCCCATGTATCCAGAAACAGAAGAAGCAGAAATATTCGGTGAACAGCGCTAATGATTATTGGATCTTCTCCCTGGGAAATTTCATTCACACACATTGTTTTAAGAATAATCAGGCGGGGCATGGTGGCTCACACCTGTCATCCCAACACTTTGGGAGGCTGAGGCAGGCAGATCACCTGAGGTCAGGAGTTTGAGACCAGCCTGGCCAACATGGTGAAACCCCATCTCTACTAAAAATACAAAAATACAAAAAACCCCATCTCTACTAAAAATACAAAAAGCTTGTCTCTATTAAAAATACAAAAAACAAAAAACAAACAAAAAAAAAACCACCATGGTGGTGGGTGCCTATAATCCCAGCTACTCGGGAGGCTGAGGCAGGAGAATCGCTTGAACCCAGGAGGCAGAGGTTGCAGTGAGCCAAGATCCCACCATTGCACTCCAGCCTGGGCAACAGAGAGAGAGACTCTGCCTCAGAAAAAAGAAAGAAAGAAAGAAAGAAAGAAAAAGATGCTAAAAGAAATACAGGTGAGAGCAAGGGGCATATATGTATATTACATGTTTAATGATGCATGGAAAATAACAGGAAACAGGGTCTACCATATAATTTGCAAGGCCAAGGGCAAAATGAAATGTGGGGTCCCTTATTCAAAAATTAAGAATTTGAAAATGGCGACAGCAAAGCGTTAAATGAATTCAGTTTCCTTCTAAGTGTGGGTCTCTATATGACTGCACAGGTCCCATGCCCATGAAGATGACACATCTGGAAGACACACAAGGTGGTCTCTGGGAAGGGAGCTGGGGGAATTGGTTGGTATTTGACAAGAGATTTATTTATCACCCTTCTTGTGTCTGAATTTTTTTCTACCATATGTGTTCATTACTTTTTAAATCACTGAATGCTAAATCTGTATCTCCAGACCGTATCTGAGTTCTGAGCTCCACCCCTGTGTAGTCTATCAACCTATGAACCTATATATCCCACAGACACTTCGAATCACATCTTCAAAATGAAACACCTTCCCACAGAATAATAGTGCAAGGAAGGACCAATGAGAGGAGAGAGTGCAGACAGCAATCATGGACCACATTTTTTTTTTTTTTTTTTTTTTTTGAGATGGAGTTTCGCTCTGTCACCCAGGCTGGAGTGCAGTGGCACGATCTTCGCTCACTAAAACCTCCGCCCCTCCGGCATTCAAGCGATTCTCCCACCTCAGTCTCCTGAGTAGCTGGGATTATAGGCACGCACCACTATGCCTGGCTACTTTTTGTATTTTTTAGTAGAGACGGGGTTTCACCATGTTGGCCAGGCTGGTCTTGAACTCCTGACCTCAAGTGATCCACCTGCCTCGGCCTCCCAAAGTGCTGGGATTACAGGTGTGAGCTACCACGCCTGGCCATGGACTACTTTTTCTATAGGAGAGAGGTAAGAATGGTTTTTAATGGAGTCAAGGAAAAATGTGTGTGTGTGTGTGTGTGTGTGTGTTGCAAGGATGTAGAGAAGCTGGAAGCATTTGAGCCACTCAAAGATTACAGTGTACTAAGTGGGATGTTGAGAATGGTGGTCTCTGTTTCTTTGTGGAGTAGGAAGCCAGGTGTGAAGGAATGGAGATTGGGGATTGCATGTGCGTGTGTTTACAATTTACAGAAAATCAAGTGACATTCTTTAGCAGAAAAGGGAGGTGTTTTTGAGGAAACACTTATCTCACAGACTTCAATTGCAGGAAATGTGGCCCAGCCTCACGAGAACCTATTAACAGAATCAGAAACTAAACTGTCTCCTGCTGAGGTTGCTCTTTCAGTTTGTCTGAAGCTGCGTGGTCTGAAGCCAGCCTCTGTTTCTTTGTGCGCACATGGCGAGTCTCCTAAACACTGGTTTCCTCTGTTTCTCCCAGGACACGTGGTCCAGCAAGGCTCTCGAAGTGAAGTGTCCACAGCTCAGAGGCAAACCCAGATGCCCTGCCCGGTTCCGGAGTCAAGGGGAATGAATCTGATTGGCCTAGTTCTTTATCTGTGGTCCAATCAGCTATTGCTGTGGGCGGGGCCATAGACAAACATGGCGTCAAGGGCCAAGGGGAGAAGGGAAGGGGGAGGAAAAAGGAAGATGGGGAGGGTGAGAGAGAGAGAATGTGGCTCTCCGCCGGGCTCCACGCCTGAGGGACTGCTGGTTAAATACCCCAATTTTTCCCTCAGGTGGGAAGACTCTGAGGCACATCTAGGCAGTCTCCAGAGGGCCCTAGGGGTACTGAGCCCAGATGCCCACAGCCCTGAACTGCTCTTTAATTAATTATTCAATTTTATTTATTTATTTATTTATTTATTTATTTGAGAAGGAGTCTTGCTCTGTCGCTCAGGCTGGAGTGCAGTGGTGCAATCTCGGCTCACTGCAACCTCTGCCTCCCGGGTTCAAGCAACTGATTCTCCTGCCTCAGCCTCCCAAGTAGCTGGGACTACAGGCGTTTGCCAACACTTGCGGCTAATTTTTGTATTTTTGGTAGAGATGGGTTTCACTCTGTTGCCCAGGCTGGTCTAGAACTCCTGACCTCAGGTGAGCCGCCCGTCTCAGCCTCCCAAAGTGCTGGGATTACAGGCGTGAGCCATCGCGCCCGGCCTCCTGAGCTGCTCTTGAATGCTTCCTGTATTGTCTGCCTTCCCTTCCCTTCTCAATCCTCTTCCTGGGTCACCTCCCAAACAAGCTGCTTGCACCTGAATGTCGTCCAGCCTTATGTGCTGGTGTTAAGAAATCGATCTGGAATTTGCCCTGAGAGCAATAGGTGGGTTTATAAACAGTGTGTGACATCATCTCATTTGCAGCTCAGTCAGAGCACCGTGGAAAATGGGCGGAAGGGGCAGGAGTGGACCCACGGGTCTGCCCAGGGAGAGGGCACAGTGACGTGGCAGGGGACCGAAGACAGATCCCTGAAGGACACCAGCACCGAGGAGACTAAGCTGAGGCAGTAGGGAGGAGAGGAAAGCCAGGAGACAGGGAGTCCCCAGAGGCCACGGCATGAACACTTCACAAATAAGCCGGTGGTCAAGGAGACAGTAAGAGCGATGGTAAAGCTGTGTAATTAAGGCAGCTCTAGTAAGGGAACTGACAGACACATGACTGGAACAGAATGGAGTCAAGTATGAAACACGAAGATAGGTGCAGGCTGAGTGCGGTGGCTCACACCTGTAGTTTCAGCACTTTGGGAAGCCAAGACAAGAGGGTTGCTTGAACTCAGAAGTTCGGGACCAGCCTGGGCAACATGGTAAAACCCTATCTCTACAAAAAAATTTTAAAAAATTAGCCAGTCCTGGGGGTGCACACCTGTAGTTCCAGCTTCTCAGAAGGCTGAAGTGGGACGATTGCTTGACCCCGGAAGGTTGCGGCTGCAGTGAGCCAAGATCATGCCACTGTACTCCAGCATGGGCCACAGACTGAGACTCTGTATGCAATAATTAAAAAAAAAAAAAAAAAGTAGAAACTTAATGTGTAATAAAAGCATTTAAATAGGGGAGAAAGAAATTCCTCCAAATAGGATCTTTAAACAATTGGCTGCTCATTCAGAGGAGGTCAGATGAGACAGGAAAATGTACTCAAATATTGCAGATTTGGAAAAGTGTGTAACTATTTAAAATGTGATAGAACTGCCATGGGTAAACTGAGTCCTTTTCCTACTTTATATCAGTTGCAAAGAAAGAACACACAAATTTTGGGGAAAATAAAGGCAAAGGATTTATTCTCTGGCCAGAGAAGGAGAAGAAGTGGCCTCTTCCTGCGGAGATACCGCCCCAGGTTGTGGGTAGCTCGAAAAAAAAATTTTTTTTTGAGATGGAGTTTCACTCTTGTTGCCCAGGCTGGCGTGTGATGGCGAGATCTCAGCTCACTGCAACCTCTGCCTTCTGGGTTCAAGTGATTCTCCTGCCTCTGCCTCCTGAGTAGCTGGGATTACAAGTGACTGCCACCATGCCTGGCTAATTTTGACATTTTTAGTAGACACAGGGTTTCACCATGTTGGCCAGGCTGGTCTCAAACTCCCGACCTCAGGTGATCTGCCCACCTCAGCCTCCCAAAGTGCTGGGATTACAGGTATAAGCCATCATACCATGGCCACTGGCCAAGCTGGGAAATTTTAAGGAATTACATGTGGGGCGGGAAGGTTTGTATGTTTGTGCAAGGAAGAACTTTAGATGTGCAGCTAATGGTTTAGCACCAAGGGTCGAAAATGAAGGAAAAAAAAGGAGAGAAAAAAAGATATGCAGGTAAAAATCATAAACATGTCTTTTCAGAGGACGCATGTTTAGAAAACGGCAATTCTCTACAAAAATTAGACAGGCGTGGTGGCACCCGCCTGTAATCCCAGCTACTCGGGCGGCTGAGACAGGAGAATCCAGGAGGCAGAGGTTGCAGTGAGCCGAGGTTGAGCTGCTGCACTGTAGCCTGGGGGACAGATCGAGACTCTGTCTCAAAAGAAAGACAAAAATTAAAAATAAAAAGAGAAAGAAAGAAAATGACAATTTTCTTTTGTGGGTGGGGGTTTTAGTATTATAATGATATATTAATGGTTTAAAGATGACAAGGAGTCCCTGATTCTGGTTTGCTCTGGTTTCCAGCTGGCCTTACTTTCCTCTGATAATTGGTGAACTGTTCTAAAGCTCCCAGGCCATCTGGAGTCCTCGTAAACTAGCACACCTATAGGTAAAGAGACGGAAAGAAACTGTTTAAGAAACGAAATAGAGCTTTTGCGGCTATCTTAAGAAAATAAGGAGCGTTCTGCTGGTTTGCGCTCTCAGCTGTTTCTCCAGGACCGCCCTGGGAGGAGAGTCCCCAGAACTGAGCAACATCAGCTACCCAAAATGGGACATGCAAGTTACCAATCCGTTTGTGTTGCACACATTTTGCACGAAGGGTAGAAAAGGCAAAGAGGACGCCCTTTGAAGTTACTGAACTGACGACGACCCCTCACGCTGTTCTCTACCTGGCTGGCGTTCTAGTCTTCCTCCCACAGACTGTGAACATGTCAGTACCGGTGGGCCTTCAGCCATGATGCAAGGCTTTTCTTCTCTGCCAGGTGTACAGAGCCACGTACCAGCCATGGAACCGATGTTCGCTGTGGACCACGTCACTGTGGTTTCTTTCCTGATAACTGCCACGACTGAAAAAGCATGTCAAAGCAATATTTTTTTTCCTCTATATTTCTCCAGGGCAATTTCTCAATGAATGTGGCTTTTGTTTGGAGACAGAGTCTTACTCTGTCACCTGGGCTGCAGTGCAATAGCGTGATCTTGGCTCACTGCAACCTCCGCCTCCCACGTTCAAGTGATTCTCCTGCCTCAGCCTCCGGAGTAGCTGGGGTTACAGGCATACATCACCACTCCTGGCTAATTGTTGTATTTTTTTTTTTTTTTTTTCCTGAAACGTAGTCTCACTCTGTCTCCAGGCGCCAGGCTGGAATGCAGTGGCACGATCTTGGCTCACTGTAACCTCCACCTCCTGGGTTCAAGCAATTATCCTGCCTCAGCCTCCCGAGTAGCTGGGACTACAGGCACATGCCACCACATCCAGGTAATTTTTGTATTTTTTAGTAGAGACAGAGTTTCACCATGTTGGCCAGGATGGTCTTGATCTCTTGACCTTGTGATTGGCCGGCCTCAGCCTCCCAAAGTAAAGTCAGCATTATGCCATGTTGTCCAGGCTGGTCTCGAACTCCTGACCTCAAGTGATCCACTCACCTCAGCCTCGCAAAGTGCTGGGGTTACAGGCGTGAGCCACTGTGCCCGGCCACGTGTGCTTCTTTAACTCTCTCTTGCTTCCTTCTCATCACCTAATTCAGCATTCTTATAAGTTGGTCAAGAGTCTATTGCCTAGTGATGTCAAAGGGTTGGCAGAAACCCCAGTGCCTTGGTATCCAAAAATGTTTTTCTTTTAGTTATGCTAGACTGGTGCTGCCTAATAGGGCGGCCACTCACACCTGCTTCAATTTAAATTAATTAAAATGAAGTAAAATTTAAAATTCACTTTCTCAGCTGTACAAGCCATAGTTTGATCTTCACATGTAGCTAGTGGCTACCATATTGAACAGCAAAGATGTACAGCCAGATATGCAGCAAAGATAAGCAGCCCAGCATTACAGGAAGGTCAGCTGGACAGCGCTGCGACAGTTGCAGGTAAATGAGGAAGGTACGGATAGTCCCCATCAGATACTTTGTGTGAAGCCTTGTGTGGTGGCTCATGCCTGTAGTCCCAGCTACTTGGGAAGCTGAGGTCAGAGGATCACTTGAAGCCAGGAGTTTGAGACCAGGCTGGGTAACAAATTGGAAAAAAAAAAAAAAAATTTCTGTGTGAAATAGGAAGCAGAGTAGCCCCAGCTACTTGGGAGGCTAAGGTGGGAGGATCACCTGAGCCCAGGAGGTCAAGGCTACAGTGAGCCATGACTGTACCACTGCGCCCCAGTCTGGACAACAGAGCAAGACCCTGTCTCAAAAAAAAAAAAAAAAAAGAAAGAAAGAAAGAAAAGATAAAGAAATAGGAGGCAGACTTGCCTGACAGTGAGAGGGAAGGCAGGCAGGTGGGAGGTGGGAGGAGTGGAGAAGATTCAGAACAGTTGCCATGGTGAACGGGAGGAGAGAGCCAACGGGGCAAACAGGAATTCCGGGGTGGTGGTAAGAATTAGAGATCATGAATTTGTTACCGCCAACAGTCTAGGTGGCTGAGATTATGGTAGGGGCCTGGGGCCTTCCCACCAACGGGAACCGCCTCCCATTTCCACACCCAGCAACCCACCAGGACCTGCCAACTGGTTCACATAGTTTTAGGTTGTGTCATCATTGGCATCTACTATGTTTGTTATGGTGTCGACATGTGTGGACAGTAACATGCCAGGCCCAAGATACAGGAGCACAAGGCTGATTCTATTGCTCTGCCCATAGGTCACCCTTCCGTGGGGCTTGCAACCCCTGCCCGGCCACAGCACCGGGCAGGAAGTGGCTCTTTGTCCCCTAACTCAACTCAGTCGCTGGAAATGACTTGGTTCACTCCACTTAATCTGGGTATAACTACTGCACCTTCTTATGAATGCTGGATTTCCTTTAACCTCAAGATCTCCCCTGTTTCCCTCTACCCAAGCCAAATACCTATGCTATTCTTGAGAACTTTTAAAAATGTTTATTTCCTGTTCAAGACAGCTGGCCACTTCGCATAACAACCCAGTTCTTCTGCAACCCTAAACAAAGGCTGCAGATGGCTGAGGAAAGGCTTTCCTGATGGTGGATGGCTGAGGGACGTCTGAGTTTCTGGAGGACAGAGAACCTACTGTTTTCTCCTCCAATCTAAGCAGAACAGGTATAAAAACAGAATGGAAGGAAATTTACATTGATCCAGGGCTGGGCTTTTGCTGCAAGTTGCAAATTATGTTATTTAGGGTGCTTTTGTCTGAGAGTAGCAGAATGCCTGACTCAAGCGGGCTTAAATATGAAATAAATTATTATTTCATGTACTGGGATGTCCTGGGGGAAGATAAGCTTCAGATGGGGCTGATTTGGTGGCTTGACAACATCATCAAGGATCTGGGTTCTTTCTGTCTCTCTGCATTGTCACCCTTGTTGAATTTCTTCTCAGTAGGAAAGATCATCAATTCTTGTGTCTCTTTCATGGGAAAATCTTTCCCAGAGTCTTCTTCACCCCACTTCACGCTACCCTCTAGTACTAGAAGTGAGTCGCACGCCTGTTCCTCTCCTGATAAGAGACAGGGAATGACCATGACCCACTTGTACCAACCATCCGGGTTGGAATGGATGTCGGCGAGTTGTTCACAACGTCCATGACTCCTCGGTAGAGCGAAGATCATGGAATCTAGGCTGGATGGGAACTGGAGGAAGGAGGGTCCTGGGAGGGAGAAAGTGGAAGGGCCACGGGATTCTAGAGTTCAAAGACCTGCTAAGCTGGAACGATCAAAAGAACAGAAGGTACAAGTCTGTGATGAGAGAAATGTGAGACTTTAGAGGAAGATTCATTTCAGGAGAAACATGGTCCAGGGAGATGGTGGCTTAAGTGGAGTGGAGGTGAAGGTCACTGGAATAAGAAGGGACAGGAGCTGAGGGGACCAGGAGTTCGGCCAGGTCCTGGGTCATTAAAGTCACCGATATGGCGGTAGGAACTGGGGTGAGAAGAATAAGCCAGGTGCCGAAGCTCTCTGAGAATAATGGTTGATTGATTGATTGATAAGTAGGCATCATCCATGAGAAGGCACAGAAGGTGGTACAGCCAGATGCCAGGAGCCTCAGCGCTTACACACGATAGAGAACTTTGGATCTGGTAATGGAGGTGTGGGGCACAGAGGACACCATGGGGATGGGAGACGGACCACCATCCTCTGGGAAGGGTTTCAAGGACTGTCGGGAAGAGCCAGGTCTTACTCAGGGCAGGAAGTAGAGGGAACTTTGTGTGCAGAGGTCAGGACCTTAAAAACAGAGAGCACACCCCACTCTTCCTTTTCTCCGTCTCACAGGCTGGAATGAGAATCTGTAGGTGAGCCACCTTTGACCCAGAGTTTGGGTCATATCCCCACTCGCTAATTGGTAATAGAAGCATGCTTGAAACAATCCCTCCCACCTGTCCATTAATCCCTAGAGCTCGTCGTATCAGGGGTGTAGCAGACACTCCTAGTTGCCTATTCAAAATCCATTCTAGGTGGGGTGTGGTGGCTCATGCCTATAATCCCAGCACTCTGTGAGGCTGAGGCAGGAGGATCCCTTGGGCCCAGGAGTTCAAGACCAGCCTGAGCTACATAGTGAGACCCCCTTTCTCTACAAAAAAAAACAGCCAGGTGTGGTGGGCACGTGCCTGTAGTCCCAGCTACTCTGAAAGCTGGGTGGTGGTTGCACGGGATCATTTGAGCCCAGGAGGTTGAGGCTGCAGTGAGCTGTGATTGCCTGGAGTGCTGAGGGAGACCCTGTCTCGATAAATAAAATAAATAATTCATTCTATTTTCCTTCTTAACAGAATCCCCAATTTTGTTCAGGTTTGAAACCCTTGAGAAAGATAACATCACCCTCAATTCAGCAGTCTCAGGCTAGCCCCGTTCTACTTGTGGGTGACTGGTAAGAACGGATATGAAAACAAGTGTATGGCTATGAAACGTGAGAAGAAGTTTGTTGGGGGCTTCTAAAGAAAGATGTAGGGGCCAGGCACCGTGGCTCACACTTGTAATCTTAGCACTTTGGGAGGCTGAGACGAGCTGATTGCCTGAGACCAAGAGTTCAAGACCAGCTTGGGCACCACAGTCAAACCTGTCTACAAAAATGTTAAAAATGAGCTAGGTGTGGTGGCGCACACTTGTAGTCCCAGCTGCTTGGGAGGCTGAGGTGGGAAGATCCCTTGAGCGCAGGAGTCAAGGTTGCATATCACTGCACTCCAGCCTAGGTGACAGAGAGAGAGAGAGAGAGAGCTCGTCAAGGAAGGAAGGAGGGAGGGTAGGAGGGAGGGGCAGAGGAAAAGAAGGAAAGTGGGAGAGAAGCCAGGAAGGAAGGAAAGAGGGAAGGAAAGAGGGAAGGAGTCATGCCTAAGAAACAGACACGAGAAGAGATGGCCTGAAACGGCATGCTCTGGATGGCAGAGCAGAAAGGTGGGACTAGGTTTGAACCACTCAGTTAACTAACCCAGGAGCCACCCTGCCTTGGGACTTTCTCTGTCTCTGTCTCTGTCTCTGTCTCTCTCTCTCTCTTAATATTGTTTAAGCCATTTTAACTGGGGTTTCATTTACTCATAGCCAAAGAATTCTGTGATGATCAGAAGACAGACCACAGCATCCCTGCAGTATAGACCCAGGCAAACATCCAGCCACCTGGAGGCAGCTGCCTGGGTGCTGGGATCCGTCTCCGATCCAGCATGCAATGGGCCACCCACACTGGCATCTTTCCTGTGGTGTCCTTGCCCTGGCATCTCCTGGTCATAGACAGATCCTGGAATAAGGGGCTGGAATGCAGCTCAGGTGTCTGCTACCTTAGAGACCCAAAGCCTCAATTCTCTTCCATTTTCTCATTCCCCTTGAGGGTTCTGTCAGCTTTTCTTTCAGTCCTAACACAGAAGAGATGCTCTCATTCAAATCATGGATGGGTTGATTGCCTCTAACTTCCTTTCCATTCCCTTCCCCTCCCCTCCCCTCCCCTCCCCTCCCTTCCCCTCTCCTCCCCTTGTCTCTGTCTCTCTCACTCTCTCTATCTTTCTCTCTCTCTCTTTCTCTCTCCCTCCCTCCTTCCTTCCTGCCTTCGTCCCTCCCTCCCTCTTTTCTTCCTTCCTTTTCTTTTTCTTTCTTTATCTCTCTCTTTCTTTCATTTTTGAGACAGGATCTTGCTTTGTCATCCAGGTTAGAGTACAGTGGCACCATCGTAGCTCACTGCAGCCTCAACCTCCAGGGCTCAAGCAATCCTCCTGCCTCAGTCTCCCGGTAGCTAGGGCTACAGGTGTGCATCACCACACTGGGCTACTTTTTGTATTTTTTGGAGAGATGAGGTTTCCTCCTGTTGCTGGGCTCAAGAAATCTGCCCACCTCAGCTTCCCAAAGTCCTGGGATTATAGGCTTTTGCCACTGTGCCTGGCGCAGAATTTCATTTATTTTAAAGGCTGAATAATAGTCTGTTGACCAGATATTCCACCTTTTGTTTATCTATTATCCATTGATGAATGTTCAGATTGTTTCCACTTTTTTGGCTACTGTGGATAATGCCGGTATAAACATGGTTCTACAAATTCCTGTTCATGTTCCTGCTCTCAGTCCTTTACCTGGTTGGCAGGGGAGAGGGATATAGTCAGTAGTAGAATTGCTGGGTCATATGGTCACTCTGTATTTAAGTTGTTGAGGAAACAAATTTTGTTTTTTCTGTTTTCTTCTTTTAACACAGAGAGCATTTCTTCAGTGCTTTTATGTAATCTACCAGGATAGGCACGCGTGCCTAACAGCATCTCCTTTTTAACTCAAAAGCTGCATACATCACCCTTGGAAGGGGAAATACCTTCCTTGTATTAGCGAGTCACCGCCTCTCTCGCTAAAGCAGAAATAAAAATTATTAATTTAATTCCAGCCAGGTGCAGTGGCTCATGTCTGTAATCCCAGCGCTTTGGGAGGTCAAGGCAGGGGGATCACATGAGGTCAGGGGTTCGAGACCAGCCTGGCCAACATGGTGAAATCCCATCTCTACTGAAAATACAAAAATAACCAGGTGTGGTGGTGGGCACTTGTAGTCCCAGCTACTCAGGAGGCTGAGGCAGGAGGATCTCCTGAGCTTGGGAAGCGGAGGTTGCAGTAAGCCGAGATCACAGCACTGCACTCCAGTCTAGGCAATGAGTGAGACTCCGTCTTAAAAAATAATAATAATGAATAAAAATTTATTTTCAACAGCGCATTTTGCTACAGAGGATAGAGAGGAGAACAGAATAAAGTTACACTGAATGGTTGGACATTTAGGACCAGGAGACAAAAAAAACAGAAGCAGAGAGACTGAGGCAAGAGAGGAGCTGAGTGTGGGGCTTTGGCCTGGAGACCCTCAGCCCCCAGACCCCCTAGAGCGGTCCTCAATAGAGAGTTCCTCCCTTGTCCTGGACTCCAGGAAGCCTGACTCATTTACAGCGTGTCCTCTTGTTTTCTGTGCAATCTCTTCTTCCGTATTTCTCTCTGAGCATCCGCGTAAGAAGCCCTAAGTGTGTGACTGCCTATTCCTCACAATCAAACGAATGCCACTAAAACACAGTCTCATTCCCTCGGTCCCCCACCAAACTGACAGCACCTCCGTGTCGATGACACTGACTCACTCGGGCCCATTCCGTCGAGCCAGTGACATGGCACTCATCAGAGTAGTCGTCTCAGTCCAGCTGAAGAGCTCCATGCCAGATGGAGAAGCCAATGGAATGGGTAGGAAGTGGGATTGTCACCGGGCTGGGGCACGGAGATGGTGACATGGGATAAGGCAGGTACAGCAAGCAGGACATGAGGGCCAGAGCCCAGGGGCCAGGCCAGGACGATGAACTCAGGATCTCTGGCGGCCCCAGGAAGAAGGGGTAGGAAGAGCAAGAGCACCTTGGCTCTGCCCACGTGCAGGAAGAGGAGAGCGGATGGCGACAGAGTCACGATGGACGATCTGTGTACTTCTCCCTGCCCGTGGCATAGCTCCTACCAAAACTCCTTCTTTTCAACAAATTTCCTTTGGCTCTCGTTCTCTCTTGCTCGCTTTTTTTCATAGCCACCCCCGTTTCTCTGCCTGGAACAATCTCCCACTTAGCATCTGCCTGCCCGGTTCTTTGCCTTCCTTTGCAGCTCCACCTACCATTTAGCTTCTCTGATTAACTGAAAGTTGAATAATTAGACCTCTTTCCCCAAAACACATCTCTGAAATCCCATGTGCCCCTGGGGTTGCGATCCATGAAGAAAGGTCTCTGATTACCCAATTTTCATTGAGGGAATTCAGTGAGATGGCTAATTACTAGCACCATGCCTGGTACCTAATAACGTTCAGTGAACTGCAGCTATTAATTAATAATCATATGTTACTAGTACTAATAAGATAATAATAGGATATAAGCTCTTAGAAGACAAGGACAGTGGCTACTGTATGCCAAGTTTCAGTAATCCAATATTCAAATATTTAATTGTAGCAGAGATTGACAGATTTTTCTGCCATGCCCAATTTCCCCCTCTAGCTCAACTTGAAATCACAGACCTTCATATCCATAGGTGTGGCTTATTGGACCAGGGTGAGCATCTGCCCAGGAGAGCCAGTGGCCAATTGGACCACTCTGTTGAGAATATGAGCCACGTGCAGTGGCTCATGCCTATAGTCCCAGCAATTTGGGAGGCCAAGGCAGGAGGATGACTTGAGGTCAGGAGTTCAAGACCAGTCTGGGCAGCATAGCAAGACTTTGTCTCTACAAAAAAATTTTTTTTTTCTTTTTTTTAAATTAGCTAGGCATGGTGGTGTGTGCTTGCAGCCCAGATGCTTACAAGGTTGAGATGGGAGGAACGCTTGAGCCAGGATTTTATTTGTACAGATGAGGTTTCACTATGCTGCCCAGGCTGGTCTCAAACTCCTGGGCTCAAGCGGTCCTCCCACCTCAGCGTCCCAGAGTGGTAGGATTACAAATGTGAGCCACCATGCCCAGCCCCAGCTCTGCCATCTCTATGGTGTGACTCTCATAAGCATGATCCAAAATGGTTCCCACTGGAACTGAATTCTAAAAAGGCTGGAAGCACTTTGGGGGACTGAGGCAGGCAGATCACCTGAGGTCAGGGGTTCGAGACCAGCCTGGCCAATGTGGTAAAACCCCATCTTTACTAAAAATACAAAAATTAGCTGGGCATGGTGGCACATGCCTGTAATCCCAGCTACTTGGGAAGCTGAAGCAGGAGAATCTCTTGAACCTGGGAGATGGAGGTTGCAGTGAGCCAAGATTGCACCACTACACTATAGCCTGGGCAACAGAGTGAGTCTCGATAAATAAATAAATAAACAAAAATAAAAAGCCTGGAAGAAGGAGGAAAGGAGAAAGAGAGGGCATGTTCCTCCCTTGAAGGGTGTGATCTGTCACTGCCACTTGCAGGTCATTGTCCAGAGCGTGGTCACACGGTCACACCTGCCTACAGCAGAAGGTGAGAAGTGCAGTCCTTCGTCTGTTGACCATGTTCCCCACTGAAAATCAGGAATCCAGACAGTGAGGACAACCAAGAATTCCCACCACCAATACCCACGAAACAGTCCTCTGACCCGGGGCTGAATGAGTAGCCTGTCCCGCACATGGAAGGAGGTCTTTGGGTTCCCAGAGGATCTGGGCAGCTATGAGGCATGTAACATAGTCCAGACAGGAAAAAGCTCCCAAAAGAGAATTTATTTGTCCAGGAATGTACAGGCAACAAACAACCATTCTGTGTTTTTCCATGGGGTAGAGGCCCGGCCAACCTTATGTGGTGGTTCTGTCCAGCATGGCACTGACAGAGGCTGGTGGGGGCTGCGGGAGGGTCTGAAAGTCCAGGGACTCAGGCATGAACTGCTGCTCTGATCAGCTGCTAGGCTGTGTCCTGTGGGGATGTGCTGGGTCCCTAGATGACCCAGAGGTCACTGATTTCACAAGATCTGCAAACAATCCAATATTCAAACATTTAACTATAACAGAGACTGACCGATTTTTCTGCCATGCCCAACTTCCTCCTCTAGCTCAATCTGAAATCAACAGACCTTCAGATCCAGAGCTGTGGCTTGCTTATTGGACCATTCCCTGATCCACCAGCTGAAAGACAGTCACGCGCTCCTCTGAGGTTCTGTCATACCTGGAGTAGACACCTCTTGGTAGGACCATGCTTCCTATGTTCTCAGTTGACATGGCTCAGGTCGAGCTGTCCCCTTCCACAAGTCCCAGGGGTGGCTCCAGGACCCAGCCCTAGAAAATCACAGCACCATCTTCCCCTGGCTACTGTGCTTTGTTCAAGAGGGGGCACATGATTCAGGTGGGTCTAATATGAGCCTTGGGATTTTGGCTAAAATCATTGAAAAAGTGGTGCTCTTTGAGTTGGAGTTGCTAAGCTGGAAGGATGCAGGCCTAAAGCTCTTGGTGGCCATCATGCCAGCAGGGAATGAAGAAAACTAGAGGGAAATGATGGAGGGATTTCTGATGATATTATTTGAACACCCTGATCAAGCCATACCTGAAACCTCGACTAGATATAGAAGCCAATAATCTCCCTTTATTGCTTTAGCCAATTGGAGCAGGCACACCTATTACTTTTGACCAAGAGTCTTGGCTAATCTAGCATCTATGTGTCCCTTCATAATGTGGCTTCTCACTTTGTATCTTAACTTGCAATTAGTCCTGAGCACATTTCAGGCATCCTCCTTGGCTATAAGAATTTTTTTTTTTTGCAATGAAGTCTCTCTCTGTTGCCCAGGCTGGAGTGCAGTAGTGCGATCTCGGCTCACTGCAATCTCTGCCTGCTGGGTGCAAGTGATTCTCCTGCTTCAGCCTCCCTAGTAGCTGGGACTACAGGTGTGTACCAACATGCCTGGCTAATTTTTATATTGTTAGTAGAGACAGGGTTTTACCGTGGTGACCAGGCTGATCTCGAACTCCTGACCTCAAGTGATCTGCCTACCTTGGCCTCCCAAAGTGCTCGGATTAAAGGCATGAGCCATCGCACCCAGCCAGCTATGAGATCTTGAAACCAGAATTTCTCCTAGGTGCCAGGCACAAGTCAGGTGTTTGGGGAATGCTTGGTGAATGAGTGGATGGATGGACGGATGGATGGACTGATGGGTGGAAATAATTAAGATAATACACATCCCTCCGGAACATCAAGCCCTCAAATTACAGCCGAGGCTTCTCCAGGCCTTTCTCCAAATCCTTGTCCAAATCTTGTGTTCATTCATTGAGCTAATAAATGTTTATTGATCACTATGATGTATGCGGCTCTGGGCCAGGGAGTGTGTGGTACAGTGGGCAGAGCTCGGGCTCTGGAGTCCTCTGGCCCTGGATTTGAATCTCAGCCCTGCCCCTGCATCTTGGTGTGATCCTGGACAACTTGCTTAGCATCTCTGAACCTTGATTTCTTCATGTGTAAAATGAACATTTGCAGTATTTTCCCCATGTCGTCGTTGCGAGAATAACCAAGAAAAAATGACCCCTTACTATGTGCTTACAAATCTGTTTACAAATATTAACTGTAACTATGCTTTTACCTTCTAGTCTAATGAGTCAGGTAGGTAGGTAAGTGGAGGGAGAGAGAGAGGGAAGAAACAGCAAAAATGAATGCATTTTTGTCTCTGCTAATTTGTGGAAAATAGACTTGTCTAGACCAGTGATTCTCAACTAGGGGTGACTGTGTGCCCCAAGGACATTTGGCAATGTCTGGACACATTTTAGTTGTCATGACTGAGGGAGTGCTGCTGGCATCTGCAGCCAGGGATGCTGGTAATATATAGGACAACCCCCAGGACAAAGAAATGTCTGGTCCCAATGTGCACAGTGTCCAGACGTAGTGGTTCACACCTGCAATCCCAGCATTTTAGGAGGCTGTGGCAGGAGAATTGCTTGAGCCCAGGAGTTCAAGACCAGCTTAAGCAGTATAGGGAGACCCTGTCTCTACAAAAAATACAAAAGAATTAGCTGGGCTTGGTGGTGTGTGCTTGTAGTCTCAGCTACTTGAGAGGCAGATGTGGGAGGATTGCTTCAGCCCAGGAGGTTGAGGCTGCAGTGAGCTGTGATTGTACCGCCACATTCCAGCCTGGGCCATAGAGCAAAACCCTGTATCAAAACCAACAACAAAAACAAAAGACCAGAGTATCCCCAGTGCCTAGGCTGAGAAATCCTGGCCTATAACGCATTGACATCTCCGAAATCAAGGGCCACAGTGTAAGGTACAGCGTCTGGCACACAGCAGGTGCTTAATGAATGTTTGACAACCACATGCATGAATGAATGAATCAGTCCCAGAATGAATGAATCATGGAATGAATGAATGAATGATTATATAGTTCATTTGTCATTTGGCTGAGTGCCTCAGACAGTGCTGCATCTGAGCAACTGTTCAGTAAATAGGTATTGACAGGTTCCTGTAAATGTCCCCCTCTGAAGCAGCTGGGGAGCGAGGTCCTGGCATGGGAATACCCTGCCTCACAGCTGTGGTTCCAGGTTATGATAAATTGCTATGGGAAGGCACAGAGCAGACAGCTCATCACACATGGTGATGGATTCATTGTCTTCTCTTGTGGCCCCCTTTATCTCAAACTCTCAGCAGAGAAGGGTTGCAAGGGGCTGAGCTGAGCAAAAGCCTGTGGATGCTGCTAGTCAGGAAGGGGAAAATGAGCGGAGACTGAGGATCATCCTTAACAGGCTCCAAGGTCAAGAACATACGGGTGGGGATGGCGACCGGACTGTCTTCATCACCACACCCGATCTAATTCATTTATTGAGGACCAGAGACTCTTTGGGCATGTGTGAGTTAACAAAACAGACAAAATCCCTACTCTCTTGGAATTTATATTTTAAAGAAGCAGGACACATAGGTCAAACATACCATATGTGAGGCACCCTGTGCACTAGCAGAAAAATCAGGCAGGGAGGGAAGATAAGGCATGTTTGGGGTTGAGTTTTTCCACTGAGGTGAAATTCACATAACATGAAATTAACCATTTAAAGGTGAACAATTTGCCACGCGGTGGTTCAAGCCTGTAATCCCAGCACTTTGGGAGGCTGAGGAGGGAGGATCACTTGATCCCTGGAGTTGGAGATCAACCTGGGCAACATGACAAGACCCTATCTCTATTTTTTTTAAGTGAACAATTTAGTGGCATTTAGTTCATTCACAATGTTGTGTAACCACTATCTCTGTCTAGTTCCAGAACATTCTTATTGTGCAGCGGCACAATCACGGCTCACATTATCCAAAAGGAAACTCCATTTCCATTAAGTGGCCCCTCTCCATCCCCCTCCAGCCCCTGGTAACCACTGCTTTTCTTTCTCTGTATGGATTTGTCTGTGTTTGGATATTTCTCATAAATGGCATCATATACTATGTGGCCTTTTGTGACTAGCTCCTTTCACAAAAATCTTACCTTGCTCTCAAGGTTCATTCGTGTTGTAGCTTCTTTTGTTGTTGTTGTTTGTTTGTTTTGTTTTGTTTTGAGACAGAGTTTTGCTTTTGTTGCCCAGATTGGAGTGCAATAGTGTGATCTCAGCTCACCACAACTTCCGTCTTTCAGGTTCAAGCAATTCTCTTGCCTCAGCCCCCCAAGTAACTGGGATTACAGGCACGTACCACCACATCCAGCTTATATTGTATTTTTAGTAGAGATGGGTTTTCTCCATGTTGGTCAGGCTGGCCTTGAACTCCCAACCTCAGGCGATCTGCCCACTCAGCCTCCCAAAGTGCTGGGATTACAGGCGTGAGACACTGTGCCCACCTCCCCCGTTTTTTTTTTTTTTTTTTTTTTTTGAGACAGAGTCTTGCTCTGTCACCCAGGCTGGAGTGCGGTGGTATGATTTCGGCTCACTTACTACATACTTCACCTCCTGGGCTCAAGCGATTCTTCTGCCTCAGCCTCCCGAGTAGCTGGGACTATAGCACCCGCCACCACACCTGGCTAATTTTTATATTTGCAGTAGAGATGGGGTTTTACCATACTGGCCAGGCTGGTCTCAAACTCCTGACCTCGTGATCTGCCAACCTTGGCCTCCCAAAGTGCTGGGATTACAGGCTTGAGCCACCGCATCTGGCCGTCTTTCATTCTTTTTCATGGCTAAATAAAATTGACCCCAGACCCCATTTTGTGAACCCATTAGTCTGTTTAGGGACATCTGTGTTGTTTCCGTCTTTGGCTATTGTGAATAGTGCTGCTTTGAACATCCAGGTTACAAGTATCTATTTGAGGCCAGGCCTGGTGGCTCACACCAGTAGTCTTAGCACTTTGGGAGGCCAAGGCGGGTGGATCACTTGATGTCAGGAGTTCGAGACCAGCCTGGCCAACACGATGAAACCCCATTTCTACTAGAAATAAAAAATAAAAAAGATATCTGTTTGAGTCTCCATTTTTAATTATTTGGGGTAAAAATCCAAAAGTGCTGGGTCGTATGGTAATTCTATTTAGCTTTTTGAGGAATGGCCAAACCGTTTTCCACAGCAGCAGCCCATTTTGCATTCCTATCAGTAATATACATAGGGTCCAACTTCTTCATCTTCTCACCAATACCTGTTATTTTCCATTTTACAAATCACAGTAGTCCTAGTGATAGGAAGTCATGTGTCCTGTGGTTTACATTTGTTTCCCTAATGCAGACAATTACATGGTGAGCATCTTTCCATGTGCTCATTGGCTGTGTGTATATATCTTCTTTTTTTTGTTTTGTTTTGAGAGGGAGTTTCACTCTGTCACTCAGGCTGGAGTGCAGTGGCACGATCTCGGCTCACTAGAACCTCCGCCTCCCGGGTTCAAACAATTCTCCTGCCTCAGCCTCCCAAGTAGCTGGGATTACAGGCACCTACCACCATGCCCAGCTAATTTTGTATTTTTAGTAGAGATGGGTTTCACTAAGTTGGCCAGACTGGTCTCGAACTCCTGACCTCAGGTGATCCACCCACCTCAGCCTCCCAAAGTGTTGGGATTACAGGCCCGCGTCACTGCGCCCGGCCTATGTCTTCTTGGATAAATGTCTATTCAAGTCCTTTGCTCACTTTTGACTTCAGTTGTTTGTCTTTTTGTTCTTGAGTTAAAAGCATGGGGTGAACTTATTTTTATTTTTTTGTGACGAGGTCTCACTCTGTCACCCAGGCTGGAGTGCAGTGGTGCAATCACAGCTCACTGACACCTCAAACTCCTGGGCTCAAGTGTTCCGCCCACCTCAGCCTCTCGTGTAAGCTGGGACTGCAGGCGGGCACTACCACACCAGGTGAATTTTTGCATTTTCTACAGAGAGCAGGTTTCACCATGTTGCCCAGGCTGGTCTTGAACTCCTGGGCTCAAGTGATCCTCCTGCCTCAGCCTCCCAAAGCGCTAGGATTACAGGTGTGAGCCATAACGCCCAGCCTAAACTTTTAAATCCGGTGATCAGAAGGGACCTCCCTGAGATGATGACTTTTAGGTGAAGACCTTGAGAAGGTGAGGGGCGAGCCAAGGGCGTATCTGGGAAGAGCATTCCCCGCAGAGATGACAGCAAATGCAAGTCACTTTCACTTGTCTGTGACTTGGTTTTCCTGTCTGCAAATGGGGAGGAATAAGACCGTGAAGGGTCTCAGCAAATGTTAGCGAATTATCAACACCTGGGCTCACCCACAGCTCTTGCTCTTAAGCAAGATATTTAACACCTCAGAGCTTCAACTTGCTCATCTGTAAAATGGTATAATAATTATACCAACCTTACAGTGTTATCAGGAGAATTAAAAGAAACATGCTTTGCCAGGGCTTGGCAAATCAGAAATGTAGAGTTTGAATCCAGTCCTGAGGGTGATCACAGGTCACTGCAGCCTCAACCTCCCAGGCTAAGGTGATCCTCCCACCTCAGCCTCTCAAATAGCTGGGACTACAGGCACGTGCCACCATGCCCAGCTAATTATTGTATTTTTTGTAGAGATGGGTTTCGCCCTGTTGCCTAGGCTGGTCTCAAACTCTTAGGCTCAAGTGATCTGCCTGCCTTGGCCTCCCAAAGTTCTAGGATTACAGGCGTGAGCCACTGGCCCGGCCCTTTTCCTCCTTTCCTCCCTCCCTTCCCTCCTTCCTTCCTTCCTACCTTTCTCTCTTTCTCTCTCTCTCTTTCTTTCGACTTAGAGTCTCACTCTCTCCCCCAGCCTGGAGTGCAGTGGCAGAATCATGGCTCACTGCAGCCTTGAACTTCTGGGTTCAAGTGATCCTCCTGCCTCAGTCTCCCAAGTGGGGATTACAGGCACCCACTGCACCTGGCTCAGCTCCCCTCGTTTCTATGGGAGAGTCTGAAGGGCTCCATTCTGGGAGGCCTGTGGTGCATCCTGACTGCTACCCTGTTCTTTCCTCTATTTATGTTTTTAAAAGCATTATTTACTTAGATTCTAACATCAAGCAGGGAGACTAGAGTCTGAATCCCAGCTTCCACCGAATGACCTTGGGCAAATTTCTGAACCTCTCTGAACTCATTTCTTCATCTGTGCCTCAATATTGGGGGACAGGATTCAAGATCATATTGTGTCGGGCCGGGCGTGGTGGCTTACGTCTATAATCCTAGCACTTTGGGAGGCCCAGGTGGGCAGATCACAAGGTCAAGAGTTCAAGACCAGCCTGGATAACATGGTAAAACCCCATCTTTACTAAAATACAAAAATTAGCCAGGCATGGTGGCAGGCACCTATAAATTCAAGCTACTCAGGAGGCTGAGGCAGAAGAATCACTTGAACCCGGAAGGCAGAGGTTGCAGTGAGCTGAGATCATGCCACTGCACTCCAGCTTGGGCAACAGAGCAAGACTCCATCTTGGGGAAGAAAAAAATCCTTTTGTGTCCATAGGAGAATTAACAGAGATAATGTATGTGAGTATCACCAGCACGTGATAGGTGCTCAAAAACATCTTCCCTCCACTGTGGCATCATCGTGTGTCTGCCCAGCAAACACCATTCGGGGCAATTACAAAGCACAAGATGACTTTAAATCTATCTTCTTCAACACAAGTTACCAAGGTGTTTTGCTTTGTCTTGTTTTTTTGGTGGTAAATAGATTGTGGATCTTGGGGTCTCAAGTGAGTGCTCAGACCCCAGCTTCTGTGCTTTATTGGCTGTTGGACCTCTGGCGAGTGTCTTAACCTCTCTGAGCTTTAGTTTCCTGGCCTAACTTATAAGGATCCAAGGTAATTTCTGTAAAGCACCCAGCACCCAGGAGGACTTTGGGCCTTAAGGGGCCACAGGTGATTATCCTGGTATGAAGAAAAGGACAAGAAACCCGAGCAGTTTGGGTAGCAAGGGGAGAACGGGAGAGAGAAATTCCAATCAGGCCGTTTAGAAACGCCGTGGAGAGCCTGGTGAGAGTGAAACCACAGCGGACGAGTTTCCAGCCCTTATTTCCCTCTCTCTGGAAAGAACTAGGAATCAGGAATCTGAAATTCGAGCCATCACTTTGTCCAAAGCTAACTCTGTGCCCTTGAGCAAATCCCTTCTCTTCTCTGTGCCTCAGTTTCCCAGGAATCCATTTGTAAAGACTTTTCCTATCTGTAACCAGGGTGGTGCTGTTAATCGACCAGCAGAGGGCAGTGATGCACCAACATTCTCTGCGAATCTGCATTTTGTCTGGCCTTGGACAGGAACATTGAAATCATTAATTCGTGGTCTGTGTCACTCTCTTTTTCAAAGAGCCTTATTTTATTGGCTTTTTTTAAAAAAAAATCAGTGCATAGTTAGAGCAAGGCCTTGCCACAGTGCAGAGATGAGGAAGCAGAGCCCCAGAGGCATAAGAAACTTAATTCTGGCAATTTTGGTCACATCACATCCCAAATTTAGACTCTCAGAATGGTATGAACCCATTGCTGTACGTCTGAGCAGCATAGCATCAATCACTCATTACCTGCTTTATGGTTCATGAAGCACTTTCTGATCCTCTATAGTAAACAATTCTCATCTTATTCTCCTCCAGTTTATAAATGAGCAAACTGTGGCTTCTAGAGGCTATATCATTTGGCTTAGCATTTTCCTTTTTTTTTTTTTCCCAGACTTTTTTTTTTTTTTTGAGACAGGGTCTTGCTATGTTGCCCAGGCTGGCCTCGAACTCCTAGCTTCAAGTGATCCTCCCACCTCAGCCTCCTGAGTAGCTGGGATGACAGGTGTGAGCCACTGCACCCAGCAGCAGCATATTCACAATCAGCTCTGTCTTAGAGGCGGGTTGGTGGACTCCCAGAAATATTAGCTTAAAAATGGCAGAGCCTGGTATTTTGCAGTTTTTATGTGATGAAATGTACTGCATTCTCATCCAAATATTGCTCTTTGTTTTGGAAAATGAAGTAAGCCCCTTTCCGTGTCTCAGCAGCTGCACCAGTTATTAGCAATCCGCTAGGGAACTGGAATAGCTTTAGGTCAACAGCGGTTCTCCAAAGGGACAATAAAATGACACACCTGTCCCCAGCTCCAGATTCTGATAGCCACACCCCAAACATCCAGTCACTGTTTTTGATAGTCTTTTGATGTTGTTGTTTTTTGCTTTTGTTTTCGGTTTTGGTTTTGGGGTTGTCTTTTTTTTTTTTTGAGACGAAGTCTCGCTCCGTTGCTCGGACTGAGTGCAGTGGCGCCATCTCAGCTCACTGCAACCTCTTCCTCCTGGGTTCAAGCTATCCTCTTGCCTCAGCCCCCCAAGTAGTTGGGATTATAGGCATGTGCCACCATGCCTAGATAATTTTTATAATTTTAGTAGAGATGGGGTTTCATTATGTTGGCTAGGCTGATCTCGAACTCCTGACTTCAGGTGATCCTCCTGCCTTGGCCTCTCAAAGTACTAGAATTACAGGCGTGAGTTCCAGGCCTTACTTTTTTTTTTTTTTTTTAAGAGACAGGATCTCACTCTGTCACCCAGGTTGGGGTGCAGTGGTTTGATCATAGGCCACTGTAACCTTGCACTCCTGGGCTCAGGCAATCCTCCCACCTTGGCCTCCCAGAGTGCTGGGATTATAGGTGTGAGCTACTGTTCCTGGCCATTTTTACCATTTTTAAGTGTAAAATTTGGTAATAATAAGTACAGTTATATATATTCTTTTTCCTCCTTGTGTCTTCCTTTCCCTTGTTCCTTTGCTAGCTTTTGGTAACCATCAGTCTACTCTCTATCTTGACGAGTGCTGTTTATTTAACTTCCACAGATGAGTAAGGACATGTGATGTTTGGCTTGCTGTGCTTGGCTTATTTCTCTTAACATAATAATCTCCAGGTCCATCCACATTGCTGCAAATGACAAGATGTCATTCTTTTGTGTGGCTGAATACTATTCCTTAGTGTTTACCACATCTTCTTATCCTGGGATAAAGCAAGCCTCCTGCCTCACCCACCTGAGTAGCTGGGACTACAGGCACATGCCACCATGTCCAGATCATTTTTTATTTTTTGTAGAAACAGAATTATATTATGTTGCCCAAGCTTGTCTTGAACTACTGACCTTGAACTACTGGTGTGAGAACTACTGGATTCTCACACTGTGGCCTCCCACTGTGCTGGGGTTACAGGAATGAGCCACCAACACCCAACCACGTTGGCCATTTTAATGTCTGCTTTTGAGAAACATATTTCAGATCATTTGCCCATTTTAAAATTGGATTATTCATTTTTTTTTTTTTTTTTTTTTTTGCTATTGAGTTGTTTGAGCTCCATATATATTCTGGTTTTTGATCCCTTGTGAGATGGTTTGCAAATATTTTCTCCTATCCTATGGATTGTCTTGAAATAGGAGGTGGAACTCGATGCCAGCGGCAGGGCTCAGACAGCAGACCAGATTGAGGACTAGCTAAAACAGGGAAGAGGCGAAAGCACTTCTCCATAAGTCAGGGCCACCACTGTGCCTGTCAGTTTACCGTGGCCATGGCAACACCCGGAAGTTACCACCCCCTTCCATGGCGGCAACTCAACAACCTGGAAGTTAACACCCTTTTTCTAGAAATTTCTGCATTTCATCCCTCTAAATAGGACTGCAGAACGTCCCCTAAGCTGCTGCTCTGGGCACACTGCTCAACACGCAGCAGAACCTCTGTCGCTGCTGCATACTGCTGCTTCGATGACAGTTGCTGTCTAACACCACGGGCTCACCCCTGAATTCTTTCCTGGGCAAAGCCAAGAACCCTCCCGAGCTAATTTTGGGGTTCACCTGCCCTGCATTGGCCTCCTCACTTCGTGGTTTCTCTTAGTTTTTAGCTGATGTAATTTCAGTTGTCTGATTTTGCTTTGGTGGCCTGCGCTTGTGAGGCCCTATACAAACATTCCTTGCCTAGAGCCGTGTCCTGGAACATATTCCCAATGTTTCCTTTTAGTAGTTTCATAGTTTCAGGTCTTAGATTTAAGTCTGGCTGGGAGTGACGGTGCATGTCTGTCATCCCAGAGCTTTGGGAGGCCAAGGCGGAGGATTGCTTGAGTTCAGGAGTGCCAGACCAGCCTAGGCAACATGGCAAAACCCTATCACTACAAAAAATACAAACATTAGCCAGGAATGGTGGCGTGTGTCTGAACAGTTCCAGCTACTTGGGAGGCAGGAGGGTCACTGGAGCCCAGGGATGTCAAGGCTGCAATAAGCCAGGAGAGTGCCACTGCACTCCAGCCTGGGTGACAGAGTGAGATCCTGCCTCCAAAAAGTTTTAAGTCTTTATTCCATTTTGATTTGGTTGTTGTGTGTGGTGAGAGATAGGGGTCTAGTTTCAGTCTTCTGCGAATACTTCTTGCAGCCTGGGAATTGAATAACAAACTGACTGCCACCCAGCCAGCCAACATAGTGAGTTCTTGATGGACAGCAGCTTGCAGCCCCCGCCTCTGACCGCTGTTTCCGGTTTGGAGATCCAGCTCCAGCTCCAGCAGCAACCTCCGCTCCAGGCCCCACCTGCCAGGGCAGCCCAACACACTCAGCTTTGCAAGTTCATCATCTACAAATTCCATCTTCATCACCCACACTAGCACCCAGAAGGTCTCTGCTGTCCCTCCTTCCTCCCCTGGGGGCACCCACTGCCTCTGGCTCTGCAGCTGCCTCCAACACCCCCAGCACCGGGAATGGGGTTTGGCCCCACATTGAGCAGCCCTGCTCCACATTGGGCAGCACAAGCTCAGCTCCCTGAGATTGGCAGTTTCAGTGGCACCCGTGGGCTCTGGGAGCAGAGAGGCGACCCCAGATCTGAGTTCCAACTTTGTATCACTCGGCAGCACAGCAGGAAGGAGAGAGGCCTGAGAACCTCACAACCTATGGGGGGAAGCTTCGGCCTGAACAGGTGTGGCTCCCCTAGCCAGAGGACGCCATGGTGACCCAGGGACCCAGCGCTGGAAACAGGTGTCTCTTTGGCGGCACTGTTACCCCTCCTTTGGGTTACATCCCTGGAGAATCACCCAAGCAGAAACCTCTAATTCTAACTTGGGGGCCCAGGACCACTGAAAGAAAGGCTGCCTCCAGGTGGGAGTCCAGGTCAGGCTCTGACCCTAGTAAACCTGCTTCTCTCTGGGCACAGAGAGAGGAAACCTCAACTCTACGGTCTCCCAGTACCTGTTGAGGGCTCTGCTGGTCACAGAACTACATCGTCGTCCACCAGCTCATCCTCTTTCACATTGGAATCCATTCCCTTTGGGTCCAAAAAAGGAATGCAGGACTCAGAGGAAACGTTCCTGGAGCCAGTGTCCATCATCCTCCCTGGATAGACCTTGTGTGTTATGATTTATTTTTTTCTTTTTATTTGTACAGATTTAAGGGATACCCGTGCAGTTTTGTTACATGCATAGATTGTGCAGTGGTCAAGTCGGGGCATTTAGGCTAACCATCACCTTAGTAATGACCCGTAAATTTATTAACCAGTTCCCCATCATCCTTTCCCTCCCACCTCCTCACCCACCAGAGTCTCCATTGTCTATCATCCCATCCTCTGCATCCTTGTAAAACTGCTCAGTGAACTGACAGAGACTGAGACAGAACTAAGTGCGTAGACTTAGTAGCATGCAGACAAAAGGTAACTTACATAAGTGGTAAGAAACCCATTTCTATCGTTTCACAGTGTCTCTCAGTGAGGACACACTGAGTTTCTTAAATTTCATTTCCACCATATGTTTTTAATTCCATCAAGAAATTGTGAAGGTAGCACACCTAGAAGTGTCTAGCGACTCAGGAAGAGCAGAAATGTGTGGGCTCGGCTTTTCAAAGGAAGAATGGAATCTCAGGTCCTTCTGCAGCGCCTCACCGTGATGATTGCATGTTGATGGGCACGTGTGAGATGTGCCTTCTCCAACTGTTCTTAACACAGCAGCACCTTTCCCATCTAACGATAAAAACTAGAAGAAACTTCTTATTCTCAAATGTTCACTTTGTGTGTCCCCTCTATCAACTATATAGGATGGGGCCAGTCCCTTTACTCCTCTAACTTTTTTTTAACAGAATATAATAATATGGAGGAAGTGATTTTGTTTAGAAACAAAACAGGTGCTCAGAAATCACACCCTTGTACCTGTGAAAATAGACATGTCTGGATAGCAATGGTGGAAACCCGGAGTGAGGCTGCGTTGTGTATTTGATAATCCCGTGGTGACCTGTCACCAAGGCCATGCGCTGATTAGCATATGGCCTTTTACTCCGCCCGTCACCCTGTGAGTGGAAGAGTTCGCATTAGCAGTTGGCAGTTTGAGAGAGTTGAACACAGCGTCCCCCGCGATTCCCATCTTGGGGAAATGGGAAGATGGAGAATGCTGGAGGCCCAGTCCAGGCGGGCACTGTTCGGGTTGCCCACGTTCCTGTCCTCAGATGACAGCACTTCCTCCCCTCTCCTTGCAATTAGGGAACATCTGCTTCCCAATTCCATCTGTGGTTCCAACTAGGGTACCCACTTTAATACCATTCCCACGCCCGCCTGAGACACGCGTGTACTGTGATTCCCAAAGCTGGCCAAGCATGGCGCTACGGCCCACGACCCGCAAACACAGAACCAAAGTCCGATTTATTAGAATCCTTCCCCTACACACGGAAGGAATGGATGAGGAAGATTTCTCCTTAAGGTTGACAAAACTGTAAAACTATGAGCTTGAAACATAAATATAATGGGTTTTTCTTCCACGATATGGAGAGAGATTTCCCCAACCCTACAGGGCCTAGGGAGGCAGGAGGAGTTTGTAGAAACTGAGTCTTGGTGAGGAAGGATGTGAGCAGGAAGGGGCCCGCTCTGTGCAGGCGCAGCCACTGCCCCTTCCTATCAGGCCTGGGTTCACCCTGATCACATTTCTGTGGAAAGCATGGTCAGTGAGACAGTGGGGGTCACTATCTCCACTCATTCATCCACTGAAGCACCTGCCGGATGCCCCCATCCCCACTTCATTCCCATTCATGCTCATTCAGGCTGTGTCAGTGGAAGGGAAGTTCATTCCTGGCTCAGCCATCCTGTGGCTGTTGGTTTGAATGTCCTGATTTCTGAGCAAGCTCGGGAGCCAAGCTGATCACTGGTCACTGGGAGTAGTCAACTGGCCAGAAAGGTACACCCTGAGTCCTCTGACAGTGTGAAGATGCTGGGGGAGGAGCTCATACCATTGAACTTGTCCTTCACGGAGGCTTGGTTAGGAGGAAACTGTCATATTTTGGGTCAGGGAAGAAAACTTGGAGGAAGGAGGCTGTGTTAGGATTTGAGGTTCTCTCTGGGATCAACCACATCTTCCAAGATTTTACAGGTGTGAGCCACGGGCGCCCGGCTAAGATGTGTTCTGTAAGAGGAAAAGGATCACCACGTGTGAAGAATAATGTGAGCTGCTCCATTTCACTTTCCTAAAGACATGTAAGCTCTCTGTCTGTATTCAACCACTCCCAAGAATCTGCCTTGTTCTCCTAAGCAGTTAATGACTGAGCGCATTAGGGCCCTTAGGAAGCCCCGTCTTCTCAAGGCTCTACCCGAGTTCAATCACGTTTAGCCTCATAAGAAAACAGCCACCGTATTCATGGTTGAACATGTCAGAACAGAGAACTGAGGCACGGACAGGTCTATGCAACATTCCCAGTAGACGGCTCCTCAGCAGGACTGGAACCCAGCCAGTGAGGCTCCACGCACTTTGCCCAGCCAGTTCTGATAGGAATCTGAGAAAGGAGGATGCTCCATGCAGAGTCATGGAAACTTCATTCCAACCTTCTGTACTAGAGTGTCATGATTCACTGGAGAGAATGTTCCCAAGAATGTGGAAAGTCTGCCTCCCTTCACCACCCTTCACGGTTTCTGCGTGGTGGGCAAGGTGTGCCATGTAAAATGAGAAAAGGGGCTTCTTCAGGGACTGAGCATCAGGCAAGCATGTGGCCTCTTCCTAGGAGGAAGACATGACAGGCAGTGGATTGCAAGGCTGGGAAAGATTCACTCAGTGTCATGACCAAAATCAACCCACCCGATTCCCTGCCTAACCTCGCGGGTGATACAGGTTTCTGCTGCCTTCTGAGGTCCTTTGGAAGAAAACAGGGTTTTTGCCTAAGAAAATGTAGATGAAAAATGAGGCATATTATGGCTTGAGGAACCCTCTGGATCATAAACATCACGTGAAATGCTTTGTATTGCATAGAATTCCGTGAGCCTGAAATTGAGCTCTTCATATTGTTTTCCACAAAACAAAAAGATGAGACCGCCCCATTGGAAAGGGTCACTTTTTCTCCAGAAACAGGCTTCTCATAACAAGATTGCCCTAGACGTTTCTCACTCTCTAGAACACAGCGGCCCAGTGGTGCTTCAGCAAAAACCCACGGTGAGGAATTCCATGCCAAAAGGAGTGACGACAAGACAGGGCTCCAGGAACCCGGAGGGGCCGCTCGGTGGGCTCGCGGGAGAAGGCAGGGCTGGGGCCCCAGGCTGGACCTTGAGAGGGAGAAGATACAGAGGGGGAGAAGGAAGTCCCAAGAGCACCCGGGCGCGGAGAGGGCGGGGATGGGGCAGGATGGCTTCCAGGGTTTAATGTCAGGAGACTCATTGCATCATCATCCCCTGAGTCCAGTGATTTTCCTGCTCCTTCTGAGTGGGAAAGAGCAGGGCGGACTGTCCTGGCTGCAGTGAGCCCTGCATGGACACCTCTGACCTTTCTCAAGAGAGGGGGGTTCCTTCCTGATGAAACTCTGTGACAAGAGCCGCAGAACGGGGTCTTCATCAGGTTGTGACGACACAGACCTTTCCCATCCTGGAAGCTGGCCACAGCCAGAGAGTAGGAATCACATTTCCGACATTCTGAGCCAGACTGGCGGGGACATAGTTCAGCAGGGATAGACTCAAGGTGAGGCTGACAGAGAGAGGATCCCAGGCCTGATCATTGTGGGGCTGGACAGAAACCAGTTTCCATCTGCCACCTGCTTCTGGAAGTTTTCTGTGGAGTGCCCGCCTGTAGATGGCACTAGCCGAAGGTGGCCTGGCTCAGAAGTGTGTTGAAACTGAAGGCAGTGTGGCCCCCACCCGGCCAAGGAAGCTGCACACACAGGAGCTGCCCGGCAAAAGCAAGGGCACCGGCTGCCGTGCCAGGCGAGCACCAAAACCGTCTCGGAGTTCTCAGGCCCAAACTCTGAGTCCTCGTCCTCCTGGGGAGCCACATTCTGGCCACAGCTTTTCAGTGCAAGGACAGGATCTCTGCCCTTGGCATCGCCTCTCCTCACAGCCCTCAGCCCTGGGCAGCCTGTCTTAGGCCCCAGGAGGGTCTCATGAACGCAGCCCTGGACCAGGCTCCAGTGGGCGAAAGTTCCCTCCTCACCCTGTCCCGCCTGTTGGACCCTCCCACTGGGTGAGGTGTCTTCCCAGGGCTCAAATCAAACCAGGGGGTGATGAGGGCGGGCTCCTGCAGACAGAGCTGTCCCTGTTCTTGGGCTCCCTCTGCTCTGATCCTGTCTAGACAGGGTTGGTTTCACTCTGCTGAGTGCAAGTGCACCCCACCCCCGACACTGGGTCCCTCAGGGCCCAGACACTGTCCTCACCGTTAAGTCCCCAGAACTCACACAGTGCCTGGCCCTTCTGCAGTTCTTAAACATATGCAATTTTCTTTCAAAAGCCCTCAGAAACCACACATGAATGATCGGATCAGAGCACCCAACAACTCTGCAAGGAAACACCCAGGAAGGAAGTCACACCTTCCTCATCTGTGTATCTCTAGAGCTGCACCATCCAGCATGGGAGTCCCGGCCTGGCGGTGCTGTGTATAACTAGTTCATTCGTGAGTGCAATTAATCCAAATAGAACGAGACATTCCACTCCCCAGTCACACTGGCCACATTTCCCGTGCCCCACACACTTTGTGCCACCAGCCACCAAATTCAACAGTAAAGCGAGAGCATTTGCACCCACACAGAACACACCCTTGGGACTCTGCTCGGAGCATGGCATGGAGTCTGTGCATTGAACTCATCTAACGAAGAAACCCGTGCATCAGAGCTGGAATTTCAGGTGAATGAGAATGGAAATGAGAGCTCTAATGACCTAGTGGAAACGGGGAAGTGGGAAGACGAAGGGGTCCCCTCTCCTGACGGTTTGCACGTGTCAGCAGCGTCTTGTTGGAGACTCCAGACTCCACAGAGGCAAAGGAGGGTTGAACAGCCCAAGAGAGACAGCAGGGTGGTCCTGGGCGGTCCAGGGCAGCTGTAGGAGGAGGATGGATGAGCCTTCCTCTGGAGTCATCGTTTTTTTTTTCTCTAGAGACTCCATGGTCAACAGAAGACATGAACGAAATAGTGAAGAAGACGACACTCTGGGTTTGGAACAACCCAAGGAGGGACCCGATAGAAGAGGGCGCCTGCAGCAGCTGGGGTCGGCCTGCGGCTTCAGAGACTAAGCAAGTGGGATGAATCAGAAAGAGAAAGGAGGTGTGTGAGGAAGGCGGCTTTGTCCTTGTCTTTCCTGACCCAGCAGGGAGAGGTTTGGATCCTCTGGGCTTGGCGTGTGCAGCGTTTGTAATCACTTTTTCTCTCTGTGGTTTTAAAAAAATCTTTCCCAGCAAACCACGTCTTTCCTGCCTTTGCCTCAGCCAATCTTCAAAGCCTTTGGTGATGTGTGCAGCACCTCTTGGGAAATGTACACAGGAGATTTCGGTCTGGGTTTTCGGCATCGACCAGCAGGGGATGGAATCTGGGTGCCCTACTCCCTCGCAGGCACCACGGGATCCGGGAGCCAAACCTCTTCTCGCCAGTGCAGGGGGGGTGAGAAGCCGGCCCTCTCCCTCCTCGCTTTCAGGACTGTGGCCACTGCTTCCTGGTCTGCCTCACTGTCTGTTCCTGGTTGAAAGGCTGTTCCCTGGGCTGGACAAGGGAAGGAATCTCCCCTGGGATAACTGCAGATGTCCTGCATCCTGGAGACCCAACAGGGAACACAGCCCTCAGCACGTTTCAGTCCCCAGGTCTCACCCAAACACCACATCCTGTGATGGGGAATAAAAGCTGAATTTACTTTGATTTGAGAGGCCCCAGTCCAGCTGCCCTTGGAGACCTTCCCCATTTGAGAGGACGCGTGAAGGGAGCTGGGCTTGCTGCCCATTCTGAGTGCCACGGTCTCAGTGACTTGATCCCTGGAATCCTCCAGGCCCGGGACAGAGTCCCTGGCAGCAGGGAAAGGGTTCTCTGCACTCTGATGCCCACTGCCCTGGCCAGACAGCGCTGCCCTGCTGCCCACGCTCCAGCCTCTTCTCTGTCTTCCGCCCTTGGGGCACCAGGTTCCCACCCCGTCCTCCCACCCACAGCTTGGTGCAAACCCTGACCGGTCCCCTCTCTGTGTGTGGCCAGATCCTGCCTGTTGTCAAGTCCCTGCTGCCTCACTTGCAGACTAAATTTATTTCTACAAGTACATGACCCCAAACTCATGTTTATCCTCTCATGGGCTCTGGAATTGCCATGAAGATCCAATGTCTCCGCAGGTCCCCAAAGTTATACCAAAAGCAGAAACCTCACGTGGCATAGTGAGTCTGATTTAATCCTCTCCCATAGTACCCAACATAACTCAGGACGGTGGGAGGGGCGCCCTGGGCTGCTCAGTTTGGTGAACTCATCAACTGACTGGAGGTGGTGGCAGTATGCCCACGGTGACTGCATCAGGGATTGGAGGACAATATGAATGGTGGAAGGTGAGGAGGGGACAGGAGATGGCTGTTATCACCGAGAAGAAATGGGGAGGACAGAGGGAAGTCCGTGTGATACACAGAAAGTTACGGAGACGGTGGCCAACTCTCAGAGACACCGGCTGGCCCAGGCGACCCCTTCCTGCTCACAGTTTTGGAATGTGATGACTGGAAAAGTGGTGAAATCCGAGGCCCGCTTCTCCTCGCAGAGGTGACGGGACCCAGGCCCTGGGAGGAGGTGACCGTAGAGCTGAGGACCAAGAGGGCCTGGGGTTGGGCTCCATCATCCCCGGAGCAGCAGGAACCCGGGTTCCCACCTGCACTCTAACTTGCCCCTTCCTTTCCCAAGGCCACCCCGTTGCGCTTCCTGCAGGAGGACATGCAGCCGGGAATGCGGCACATTGCACGGAGTCTGGAGTGGAGGCAGCGGCCGGCATGTCATTTAGTTCCTGTCTCATCTTCCTTTCATCCTCCCTTTCCTTCTCATCCCCCCTTTCTTTGTCAGGAGCTTCTCTTTGAGCCCCGCGCCATTCCCTCTTCCGTCTTTTAGGATCGTCCCCCTGAAGGACCAGGTCCCACCCAGGCAGCTGAGGTCCTGGGTCTGCGCTGAGGAGGAGCCCCCAGCCCTCCTTTCACCGCCCTGGCCCTGCCCTGGGTGCTGACCCCAGGCTGCAGCATTGACTCCTGCTGAGCAGCCCCGAGGGCTCCAGGCAGGGAGCTGGGCTGGGGGAGGAAGAGCTGGGCCCCTCGTGCTGAAGGGAACCCCAAGGAAAGTCTGGGTCTGCCCTGGACACCCTCCTTACCAGGCGTTTTCTGCCCCAGGGGCTCTAAACATGCACAGGTCTTCTCTTCCAGAAGTCAGGACAGTGTCCCATTCTCCCTGCAGGAGAGGACACAGAGGACACAAAGGTGGCAGAGGAAATGAGAGTGAGCGAGCGTGGAGGGGCCTCAGGAAGAGGGGCAGCCAGGACGGGCACACGGCCCAGTGCGCCCCACACTTTCTTACTGCGCTGACCACAAAATCAGTGAAGTCCATTCCGGAAGACACTGGAGCAGCTTCTCTGAAGGGGAACCCAACAGGGCAGAGCAGAGGAGCCGAGCACGCATGCAAGCCATGGGAGGGGCCGGGGAGGGGCCTGCCGCCGCAGAATCATGTTTCTTTTTAGTTGAAAACCGCAGCAAGTTGTGTTGGGTAATTGAAGACAAAAAAGGATGATTAGGGGCAGACAGGAAAGAGCTCCCGTAATCTGTCCATGGGAACGAGCAGGGTCCTGACCCCCATGCTGCTGAGGGTCCCCGTGGAGGGGCTGGGTCACCTCTCCCTCCCCTGTGTCATCTGACCCCCTGGGCTCTGAGGGCCCAGAGGCAGGGGACGCTGCCTTTCCTTCCCGGAGCCCTGGAGATCTCCTCATTTTTTTTGCCTCCTTTTCAACAGTCCAGACACCGGAATCCCGAAGTTTGCTCAGAACGCCTACGTTCACTCCCTGCTACACAACAGTTCTAGGCATGCTCTGTGGGCAGCCAGCACCCTCAGCAGAGAATAGCAACCAGGCCTCAGTACCCTGCGGAGATGAACCGAGGACATCAGGCCAGGTCACCTTCCAGGGCCTGAGGGGCCTTCTGGGTCCTGCTCATCCAGCTCAGCGAGCCTCTCCTCCTCTCTCCCTGGGCCTCCCAGTGACCCTGCGCCCGGGTCTGTGTGACAGATCCTGTTCCCACACCCAGGCAGGCCCTGATGTGCAGACCCCACCCAGGCCCAGAGAGGACGTGCAGAGTAAAAGCTTTTGGGGAGACGGAGACAGACGGGAGGCTGCCTCACCTCATCTAACGGTGGGTCGTTTTTCTTTTCTTTTCTTTCTTTCTTTTTTTTTTTTTTGAGATGGAGTTTCACTCATTACCCAGGCTGGAGTGCAATGGCGCCATCTCGGCTCACCGCAACCTCCGCCTCCTGGGTTCAGGCAATTCTCCTGCCTCAGCCTCCTGAGTAGCTGGGATTACAGGCACGTGCCACCATGCCCAGCTAATTTTTTGTATTTTTAGTAGAGACGGGGTTTCACCATGTTGACCAGGATGGTCTCGATCTCTTGACCTCGTGATCCACCCGCCTCGGCCTCCCAAAGTGCTGGGATTACAGGCGTGAGCCACCACGCCCAGCTTCATTTTCCAATATTACAGATACGGGATTGCATTGAGAAGTTTTTGTTTTTAGAAATGTTCATTTTTAATGCAGGTGGCTTTCCCTACGACCAGTTTTATTTTTTAAAATAATTTCTATACAAGAAAAGATAAAGAAAAGCAGCCTAAACAGAGAGGCCTTGATGAGCTCCTCTGAGCTCTGCCCTTTGCGCTGCGGTCGTGTTTCCGACTGTGGAGCCCAGTGCTCCTGAGAGGTTTCTCTCAGCTTCCTGGCCCCGTCCTCAGACTCTCTAATGGAAAGTGCCCGGCGCCTCCGTGGGCTTCTCCATGCTCTCCCGCTCTGCCCTGCTCCTTCCGAGGGTCATTCCCCACTCCTTCTGTGCTCATTAAGGGTAGTCTTGTGCTCAAAAGTGAAGTCACTGGTTTCTTTCTTAAAACCTGACGTTGGGTGTGATTCTCCTCCCCACCCACAGCAGGCTGCCAGGGTGCTGGGGACGTCGTGTATGTTGAACTGGGGGTTGGTGAGACACGTGGCTCTAAAGAGCAACCAGGCTGTACGCTTCCCATTTGTGCACCACACCATGGGCAAAATAAGCGTCCATTTCACAACAAAACAGAGCAGAAAAGCCCTTTTTTGCCACAAAGGCAACTACAGGCACAAGTTAATTTCCTCTAATTTCTACCAAATGTTTAAGGGGGAAAGAATGCCAATCTCCTACATGCTCTTCCAGAGACGAGATGTGGGGACCCATCCAGCTGCCTCATCAGATCCAGAGACGCTTGACCCCAGCCTAGCAACAGACACTGCAGGGAAGGGGAACGTCAGGCCAAAGGCTCTGGAGAGGATGTGTCCAAATCTGATGGCAATCTTCAGCAGTGTTGGTTCCGAGATGCTTGGAAGGAAAGTCAGTGAACTCTCCTGCTGAGGTTTGCATGGGACTGAGGAGGACATGACCCCTGGCTGTTTCAGTGCAGCCAGGAGAGTGGTGAGAAAGGAGGTGCCATCGGGCCCGTGGAATGCACATTTGGCAACAGAGGGAAGGAAGCCCTCGGTGGTCCTCAGGGAGGAGCTTGGGGTGAAGTCTTCAGGCTGTGGCGATGGACAGATCCCTTTAAGAGGAGATGAACTCTGGCCCTGCCCCTTCACAGTCTAGAAAGGGAAGAGGAGCTTGTAGACACTGAGTCTTGGTGAGGAAGGACGTGAGCAGAAACGCACCCACTGTGCGCTGGAGCAGCCACTGCCTCTTCCCAGCCAGGCCTGAGTCCGGGCTGCTGAGACACCTGCTCAGATCTCTAGTCCATGAAGGAGAGGAAAGCGGGTGCTGGGAGGCTTCACTCATTGAGCCACCGGAGCACCAGCCCAGAGGCCTCCTCCCCAGGTGTCCACCTTCACTGGTCATAAGAGTTTGTCAGTTACAGTGAAGCTAATTCTTTGAGAGGTTCTGGTCCCATGGGTGTGGCTGGCTCGAGAGTCCTGAGCTCTGAGCCAGTGAGGGGTCAAGCAGGCCACTAGTCATTCAGGGTGGTCGCTGGAGCACCGGAAACCTCACCTTGAGGCGGCTCCTGGTGGGAAGGTGTCGGGGAAGGAGGGGCGCAGATTGGACCCTGATCCTTCTCTTTGTTTGAGGTCACCTGGGTCAGATTTTTGATCAAGGATTAGAACATGGAGGCAGGAGCCTGGGTCAGGGACCACTCATGAGAGGAGCTCTCCTCAAAGCATTCCTGGAACAAGAGGATTTGGGATATGGGGTGAGGGAAGACGTGGTTCTGGTGCCCAGGGCATGATCCAGAGGCCTCTGGGCTTCAGGAATCTCCGTCTCCAGGGAACTACCTAGATTCCTGGCTCAGCCACAGCCCTCCTCAGTGTTGTGACTCGGGGGAAGTCACTTAGGCCCTTTCCGTTTTAGCATCCTCAACTGTAAACTGTGGGTCACAGCCCAGCTCTGCCCACTTTGCAGAGTTCCCATGAGGGTCAAGAAATGAGTCTCCCACCTCAGCCTTTGGGTAGCTGGGACTGCAGGTGCACACCACCCTACCTAGCTAAGGTTTTTAGAAACAAGGTCATGCTATGTTGCCCTGGCTAGTGTCAAACTCTTGGGCTCAGGCAATCTGATGGTGCTGGACTCCCAAAGTGCTGGGATTACACATTACCTCCTGCCTGGATGCGTGACTTGTGAACGAAAGATCTACCCCACCTCCTCAGGGCATCGTATTCTGTTTTTATAAAGATTAATGCATATTGACAACTGTAACATAAAGACAGGAGGAAAGCACAATTCATATGACTGCAAAGCTTCTCCATTTTCTATCACTGGTAAAAGATTAACTCTTATTAGATGGTGAAATGATTGGGATGTTTAGTGGTATTCCCAGAACAACAAGTGAAAAACAGTGAGAACAAGGACAGATTCACGAAAAGCCGGATCACCTCCTCAGTCCTCACCTAGGAGAGGAGAAGAAAGCAGCGAAATCGTTCACAGACAGGGTTTGTGAGAAGCTGAGTTTTGGGTTTCCTTGGTAAAACAGCCCAGGAGTGGGAGTGCAGGGTCCCAGGGTACCTGCCTGCCCTGGCCGCCACCCCAGCACACTCTGGGTGGTCCTTGCACTTCTGTAAGCCACGCTCCCCTCCAGGGTTTTCAGGGTTAGGGCAAAGGAAAGACAGGCGCGAATTCCAAAGCCTGTTACCTCTTGTCCCAGCCGCCAGGCCAAGAACCCTGCTCCCCAGCAGCTCTCCCTCTGCTGCGCCGCGACCCGGTCCTGGACATGCTCTGACTTTCTGGGGTCCAGCTTGGGGGAAAAGGGGCCGCTGCTCTACCAGTAAGTTCATCTCCCAGGAGCCCAACACCCTCAACCATCAGCAAGAGACGAGAACTTCTAGGCGTCCAGGGGCGGGATCCGCAGCATTTGGGCTCCCCTGTTCCTCCTGGGTCATTGGCGCTGGTGCGTCTTCCTCCAGGATCTTTTGCCCCTGGAGGTTGCCAGCAGGCGCCTGCGCGAGCAGGTTCCTCCGGAATGCCTAAGGTGCGCCCATTCATCTGTCAGAGGTCAAAGATGCATTGACGAAACAGTGCATGCGTCACCTATGGCCCAGTCGGCAGCTAGAAGAAGAGGCTCAGAGCCCAGCCCTCTAGTTCAAGGATGGAAGCTTACCCCACTGCTCCTAGGGGAAGCTACCTGAACTAGCTTTGCCCTTTGCCCCTACCTGCTGTCCTGGGGGTTCAGGACCTGCCTGCCAGGAATCAGCTACCTAGAGCCTGCTCACTGCACCCCACAGTTTTCTTGGCTGGTGGGTGCCCTAGCTGTGTCTGCGCCGGGACCGACAGTACCATGTGACTTGTACAAACATCTCAAAACCATATTCCATCATCCTGCCGACCCTGTGCTCCTTCCTGGGGGTCTTGACTTCCATCTGTAGCCGTCACCATCAGGAGAGGTGGGTGATGTGTGTTCCCAATTCTGAGATGTCCTGCAGCTCAGCCAGTACACTGAGCAAAGTGACTCCGTGGGGCCCAGGACCAGGAAGCCGCCCCTTTGGGACCCACAACATCCAGATGTGCCCAAGAGTCTCTGCCCAGAGAGGATCCTGTTCAGGGCCCTGAGGGAGAACAAGAGCCAGACCCCTGAGCAGGACAAGGACACAGACCATCAGAGAAGGCTTCCTGCCGGCACTGGGAGTGCACAGACCCCATTTAAGCACTTGAGGGTCAATGGAGTCTCTGTTTGTTTCTTCAACTGCCTGGCACTCTGCAGAGAAAGCTCCCTGGCTACAAGTGAGAAGTCAGATCCAACAAGAAAATCCCAGGCCTCCTGGGTGGGCTCCTGCCCTAAACAAAATGCTAACTCCAGCTCCTACCGAGCCTGGGAGGTTTCCCACTGCTAACGAGGAGGAGGGGGCGAGTTTTACCCAGCTCCCAGCAGCCCCTGGGTCCTCAAAGAAACTGAACGAGGAGGACCCTTGGTCTCCCTCTGCAGCTTCAGAACTTTCTAAGAGGAAGACTCAAGAGTGAAAAGCGGTGGATACAATATCAGGGCAGAAACTGACCCCCGGGCAGGCTCCCTCCCATCCCACATTTCTTGTGAATCCAAGACTCCTCTGCTGCCGTGCAAGTGAAGGGAGCTGCGCTCGATGCTGTCACCACCTCTCCCCTGGGTTTCTGAAAACCTGGAGGAGGAGGAGGAGAAGGAAGAGCTCCAGTGAAATAAAGAACAAACAATGCCCTTTGGGGTGAGGCCAAGGTCATCTGAGACAGCAGAGCCTCACAGTCTTCCCACGCTTCCCCCCTCCCCGCTTCAGGGACTGCTTCTCCGCCGCTGCCCCTCAGCCCCCAGCATGGCTGCACAGCAGGAGAGAGATAGGCCACAGGACTCCCTGGGCCCAGGGTCCCTCCTGGCATCTGCTGCAGTGACCACCTCCATGCCTCCTGCATCTGAGAGGAAGCACAGCTCACCAGGCCCCTCCTCAGGGAATCTTCTGGCCTCGTCTTTGTATACCCTGCTCTCGGCCCCAATCACCTGGCTGATCCCTGCTCTGTTCTATTTTCAGGCACTAAGAGCCAACCTGTCTCCTAGGCCCCCAAATCCGTACACTTCTGCTCTTGGCTGAGCTGCAAGCTGAGATCCCACGTGGACAGAAGCATGAGAAGCCCAGGCCCTGCCTCTCCTGCTCCTGCAGCTGTGCAGCCCCTCTCCACTCACACCGAAGCCCACCCCAGGCCCCTGTCAACCGGGAGGACGGAGGCCCTTCCCATCCCCTGGTCTCAGCCCAGCTGCAGCAGGTGCCGGTTCTGCCTCCCTCGCCCCAACTCCCTGCTCCACCAGAATGCGATCCCCATGCCCCTGGCCTGTGGATTCTCCACCTCCTCCACTCAGAGACTCCCTGCCTCTACTCAGCCTCGTTCCTCTCTCTCCTCTGGCCTGCCAATCCGTGCATCTGCAGCTGCTTGCAGCCACTCAGCCAGCACATCTGCACGGTGGGTCCTTAGGCAGAGACTGACTTTGAGGTCACCCCCATGGACACCACTCCCCCACCCCAGCCTCTCCTGATGAGGCCCCCTCCTGGCTCCGCGCTGCTAACAGCCTCCTGCACCGAGGTTTTAAAGCTACATTCCAACTTTGAAATTTCCCAGTAACCCTTCAGTCACCACCCCGCCAGTACTGGGAGTCCCTGATGGACAGCAGCATGCAGCTCCCACCTCTGACCGCGGCTTCCGGTTTGAGATCTGATAGTGCAGCTCCAGCCCCAGCTCCAGCCCCGACCTCTGCTGCAGGCCCCACCTGCCAGGGCAGCCCAACACACTCAGCTTTGAAGGTTCCTCACTGACAAGTTTCATCTTGGACACCCCCACTGGCACCCAGATGGTCTCTGCTGTCCTTCCTTCGTCTCCTGGGGGCACCTGCTACCTCTGGCTCTGCAGCTGCCTCCGACACCCCCAGCACTGGGAACGGGGTTTGGCCCCACATTGAGCAGCTCTGCCCCACATAGGGAAACACAAGCCCAGCCCCTAGAAGTTGGCAGTTTCAGCGGCACCCATGGGCTCTGGGAGCAGAGAGGCTACTCCAGATCTGAGTTCCAACTTTGTGTCACTCAGCGGCTCAGCAGGAAGGAGTGAGGACTAAGCACCCCACCCTCTGGGGGGAGCTTCAGCCTGAACAGGAGGGGCTCCCCTAGCCAGAGGACTCCATGGAGACCCAGGGACCTAGTGCTGGAAACAAGTGTCTCTTTGGAGGAACTCTGGCCCCTCCTTTGAGTCACCTCCCCGGAGAATCACCCAAGCAGAGACCTCTAATTCTAACTCGGAGGCCCAGGACCGCCTCTAAGTGCAAGTCCAGGCCAGGTTCTGACCCCAGCAACCCTGCTTCTCTCTGGGCTCAAAGAGGAGAAACCTTAACTCTACAGCCTCCTAGTACCCTGTTGAGGGTTCTGCTGGTCACAGAACTCCAGATTGGGAACAGCTCATCCTCCTCCAGATTGGGATCCATCATTCCCTTTGGGACCAAGAGGGAAATGCGGGACTGAGAGGAAACCTTCCTGGAGCCAGTGTCCGTCATCCTCCCAGGATGGACCTGGTGTAAGTGCTAACTGTTTTCCATTTTATTTCTACAAATTTGTGGGATACCTGTGAAATTTTGTAACATGCACGGATTGTGAAGTGGTATCCATGACCAGTGTAATGAACATTGAATTTATTAAACAATTCCCCATCATCCTTTCCGTCCTACCCCTCACACTTCCCAGTCTTCTTATCTACCATCCCACTGTCTCCAAACATTTGAAATTTCTGAGGAACTCACAGAGGTTGAGAGACGACAGTTGAGTCCATAGACTCAATGGCAGGCAGGGGAAAGGTAAAATATGTGGTTGATAAAAGAACAATTTCTATAGTTTGGCAATGTTACCTACTGAGAGACAATGAATTTTTAAAATTCAGTTTGTACAATGTGATGTTTACTACTGTGTCAAACAATCGTTATAGCAGGATCTGGAACCATCTGGTGACTCTGAAATAGCAGAAATACATTGACCTAGCATGTCACAGCAGGCATGGAACTTCAGATCCCGCTGTAGTTCGCAAGCATGATGATTGGGTTTTCACGGGCATGTGTGGCAAGTGCCTTCCCAGAAGCTTGTTACAAATGCAGCACATTACTGGCCTAACAATAAAGAATGGAAGGAACCTTTTATTCTCAAATTCTCATGTTGTGTGTCCACGCTATCAACTATATGACGGGGCAGGTCCCTTTTCTTCTGTAACTTGTTTTTAGAAACAGAATATAACCATGTGGAGGGGGTGATCCTGTTTTTGAAACAAAAGGGAAGGTCAGAAATCACACTCTTGGACACACACGCAAAAAAGCACGTTTAAATGGGAGCCGTGGGAACCCAGAGTGAGGCGGTTGTTCACTTGAAGACTTCACGATGACCTGTTCCCACGGGCATGTGCTAATCAGCATCTTCCTTCCATTTCAGCTGTCACCTTGTGAGTGGAAGAGTTCGCGTCAGCAGTTGGCAGTTTGAAAGACTTCTGCTTAGCGTCCTCCAAGATGGAAAATCTGAAATGCTGTGGACAGACAGGTTCCTCTAAGAGGAGAGAGACTCTCCCCCACCCTTATGGGCCTAGGGAGGCATGAGGAGTTTGTAGAAACTGAGTCGTGGTGAGGAAGGATGTGAGCAGGAAGGGGCCCGCTCTGTGCAGGTGCAGCCACTGCCCCTTCCTATCAGGCCTGAGTTCACCCTGATCGCATTGCTATGGAAAGTATGGTCAGTGAGACAGTGGGGGTCACTCTCTCCACTCATTCATCCACTGAAGCACCTGCCAGATGCCCCCATCCCCACTTCATTCCCATTCATGCTCATCCAGGCTGTGTCAGTGGAAGAGAAGTTCATTTCTTGCCCAGCCATCCTGTGCTCATTAGTTTGAATGTCCTGAGTCCTGAGGCAGCTTGGGAACCAGGCTCTCCACTGGGCACTTGGAGTAGTCAACTGGCTGGAAGGCTCAGCTCGAGACCGCCCACAATGTGAAGATGCTGAGGGAGGAGGTCACACCATTTGAACTTGACCTTCACAGAGCCTTGGTTAGGAGGAAACTCTCAGACTATGGGTCAGGGATGAAAACCTGGAGGAAGGAGGCTGGGTTAGGGTTTGAGGCTCTCTGGGATCAATCACATCTTCCAAGATGTTATAGGTGTGAGCCATGTGCACCTGGCCAGATATGTTCCGAAAGAGGGAAAGGATCACCCCACATAAAGAATGAAGGGAGTCTCTCTATCTTTCACTTCCCTGAAGCCATGCAAGCTCCCTGTCTGCGTTCAACCTCTGCCAAGAGTCTGGCTTGTTCTTTGGGACATTTAATGAGTGAATACTTTAGCGCACTTAGAAGGAATTAATCTACTGAAAGCTTTACCTGAATTCAATCATTTTGAGCCTTAAAGCATAACAGAGACCATATTAACTTTTAAACCTCTCAGAACCAGGCACCAAGGCTTAGAGAGGTCTTTAGAACATGCCCAGGTACCTAGAGCTCCTCAGTAGGATTTGAACCCAGCCAGGGAGGCTCCAGGCGCTGTGCCCTTGCTCACTAGGATATGCTGTCTCTCTCTATTGCCTCATATAAAGCAGGCATTTGCCCACACATCAGTCTGTTGGGTTCTAAGTGCAACCAAATGGCAAGCTCTTCCTAGAACCCAATTCAGATTCAGGTGCTTCCCATGGAGTTACTTAAACAGTGTTCCAGAGTTTGAACTGTGAATAAATTAGTAAGAATTCCCTATGGAATTCTGCCAGCCACATATTACCAGTGGTCTTCCTTGTAATACACTTGAAAGCATGTTGCATCCAGGATCTGACAGTGGTACCTGAAAACTCAGCACAGGGAATTCTCCTGCTGGACCAACGCAGTGGGTCAGAAAAATCTACAAGTGGCCGCACCACCAAGTTCATCCAGAAAAGCAGCAAGTTGAAGGTACTGTGGAAAGTCAGTGGAGCGCTTTCAATCGTCATGATTAGACTTCGATCAGTGTCCCATTTGTAAGACAAAACTGCCCTATTTACTGTCTCTATACTTTTCTTTCTCAAAATTTTATACAGCTGGAATCATGGAGTAGACAGCTTCTTCAGACTGACTGTCTCACTGAGCAATACACGTGGACTGCCAGCAGCTGACTTTGAGTCCCGCCCATGGACACCACTCCCCCTTCACACCCTTCCTTACAAGGCCTCATGGTGGCTCCTGTGGGAGCCTCTTTCCATCTGCCCAGGCCCTTCAGTTGTACCCCAGGGGCAGCAAGGCCTCCACCGGGGACACCACGAGCCTCCTGCAATGAGGTCTTGCAGCTCCACCCCAACTTTACAATTTCCCAGTAACCCTTCAGCCACCACCCAGCCAGTACTGGGAGTCCCTGATGGACAGCAGCTTGCAGCCCCTGCCTCTGACCGCTATTTCTGGTTTGGAGATCTGGTAGCTCCAGCTCCAGCTCCAGCTCCAGCCGCAACCTCCACTCCAGGCCCCACCTGCCAGGGGCAGCCCAGCACACTCAGCTTTGCAGGTTCATCATCTACAAATTCCATCTTCTTCACCCACACTAGCACCCAGAAGGTCTCTGCTGTGCCTCCTTCATCCCCCGGGGACACCCACTGCCTCTGGCTCTGCAGCTGCCTCGACACCCCCAGCACCGGGAACGGGGTTTGGCCCCACATTGAGCAGCCCTGCTCCACATTGGGCAGCACAAGCTCAGCTCCCTGAGGTTGGCAGTTTCAGCGGCACCCGTGGGCTCTGGGAGCAGAGAGGAGACCCCAGATCTGAGTTCCAACTTTGTATCACTCGGCAGCACAGCAGGAAGGAGAGAGGCCTGAGAACCTCACAACCTATGGGGGGAAGCTTCGGCCTGAACAGGTGCGGCTCCCCTAGCCAGAGGACGCCATGGTGACCCAGGGACCCAGTGCTGGAAACAGTGTCTCTTTGGAGGCACTGTTACCCCTCTTTTCGGTTACATCTCTGGTGAATCACTGAAGCAGAAACCTGTCATTCTACCTGGGGGGCCCAAGACCACTGAAAGAAAGGCTGCCCTTAGGTGCAAGTCCAGGCCAGGTTCTGACCCTAGCAACTCTATCTCTCTGGGCACAGAGAGAGGAAACCTCAACTCTATGGCCTCCCAGTACCCTGTCGAGGGTTCTGCTGGTTACAGAACTCCAGGGCCGTCCGCCAGCTCATCCTCCTCCAGATTGGGATGCATTCGCTGTGATCTAAGAGGAGATTGTAGGACTCAGAGGAAACCTTCCTGGAGCCAGTGTCCATCATCCTCCCAGGATGGACCTTGTGTGAGTGCCATTTATTTACTTTTTCCTTTTTATTTGCATAAATGTATGGGATACATGTGCAATTTTGTTGCAATCAGATTGTGCAGTGGTTAAGTCAGAACATTTAGGGTAACCATCACCTGAGTAATGAACATTGAATTTATTAACCAATTCCCCATCATCGTTTCCCTCCCACCCCCTCACTTTTCCAAGTACCCATTATCTATCATCCCACCCTCTGCAACCATGTGAAATTGCTCAGTGAAGTCACAAAGACAAAGACATAACTAAGTGTGAAGTCTTAGTAGCAGGTACACAAAAGGTAATGAGAGAACCATTTGAATCATTTCACAATGTTTCTCAGTGAGGGACACTGAATCTCTTAAATTGTATTTCCACCATGTGTTTTAATTCAATCAAGAAATTGTGAAAGTAGCACATCTAGAAGTGTCTGGTCACTCAGGAGCAACAGAAATGCGTGGGCTTGGCTTTTCTAATGAAGAATGGAATGTCAGATCCTTCTGTAGCGCCTCACCGTGATGATTGCATGTTGACAGGCACATGTGAGATGTGCCTTCTCCGTGATCTAACAACATCAACACACTTCCCATCTAACGATAAAAACTAGAAGAAACTTCTTATTCTCAAATGTTCACTTTGTGTGTCCACTCTATCAACTCTATAGGATGGGGCCAGTCCCTTTACTCCTAAAACTTTTTTTTTAACAGAATATAATAATGTGGAGGAAGTGATTTTGTTTAGAAACAAAACAGGTGCTCAGAAATCACACCCTTGTACATGTGAAAATAGGCATGTCTGGATAGCAATGGTGGAAACCCAGAGTGAGGCTGTGTTGTGTATTTGATAATCCCGTGGTGACCTGTCACCAAGGCCATGCGCTGATTGGCGTATGGCCTTTTACTCCGCCCGTCACCCTGTGAGTGGAAGAGTTCGCATTAGCAGTTGGCAGTTTGAGAGAGTTGAACACAGCGTCCCCCGCGATTCCCATCTTGGGGAAATGGGAAGATGGAGAATGCTGGAGGCCCAGTCCAGGCGGGCGCTGTTCGGGTTGCCCACGTTCCTGTCCTCAGATGACAGCACTTCCTCCCCTCTCCTTGCAATTAGGGAACATCTGCTTCCCAATTCCATCTGTGGTTCCAACTAGGGTACCCACTTTAATACCATTCCCACGCCCGCCTGAGACACGCGTGTACTGTGATTCCCAAAGCTGGCCAAGCATGGCGCTACGGCCCACGACCCGCAAACACAGAACCAAAGTCCGATTTATTAGAATCCTTCCCCTACACACGGAAGGAATGGATGAGGAAGATTTCTCCTTAAGGTTGACAGAATTGTAGAACAATGAGCTTGAAACATGGAAATAATGGCTTTTTCTCCACAATTTGGAGAGAGACTCTCCTCCACCCTTGCAGGGTCTAGGGAGGCAGGAGGAGTTTGTAGAAACTGAGTCTTGGTGAGGAGGGATGTGAGCAGGAAGGTGCCCGCTCTGTGAAGGTGCAGCCACTGTCGCTTCTTAGGCAGGCCTGAGATCACCCTGATCACATTGCTACGGAAAGCGTGGTCAGTGAGACAGTGGGGGTCACTATCTCCACTCATTCATCCGCTGAAGCACCTGCCAGATGCCCCCATCCCCACTTCATTCCCTTTCACGCTCATCCAGGCCGAGTCAGTGGAAGGGAAGTTCATTCCTGGCTCAGCCATCCTGTGGCAGTTGGTTTGAATGTCCTGAGTCCTGAGCCAGCTTGAGAGCCAAGCGGATCACTGGTCACTTAGAGTAGCCAACTGGCCAGGAAGGCTCACCACGAGGCCGTGACAGTGTGAAGATGCTGGGGGAGGAGCTCACACTATTGAACTTGTCCTTCACCAAGTCTTGGTTAGGAGGAAACGGTCATATTTTGGGTCAGGGATGAAAACTTGGAGGAAGGAGGCTGTGTTAGGATTTGAGGTTCTCTCTGGGGTCAACCACATCTTCCAAGATATTATAGTGTGAGCCACGGGCGCCCGGCTAAGATGTGTTTCATGAGAGGAAAAGGATCACCACCTGTTGTGAATAATGTGAGCTGCTCCATTTCATTTTCCTAAAGCCATGCGAGCTCTCTGTCTATATTCAACCACTGGGAAGAGTCTGGCCTGTTCTCCTAAGCAGTTAATGACTGAGCGCATTAGGGCCCTTAGGAAGCCCCGTCTTCTCAAGGCTCTACCTGAGTTCAATCACGTTTAGCCTCATAAGAAAACAGCCACCGTAATCATGGTTGAACATGTCAGAACAGAGAACTGAGGCACGGACAGGTCTACGCAACATTCCCAGTAGACGGCTCCTCAGCAGGACTGGAACCCAGACAGTGAGGCTCCACGCACTGTGTCCTTGGTCACTGGGGTCTGCTGCCTGTCTTTCTCATCCCCTCTGCAGGCAGGGATTCGTCTACACAGTCTGCAGAGTTCTAAGTGCAACACACGCTGCAGGGGGTTCCCGGAGCCCGACTCGGACGCAGGTGGATTCCTATGCAGATGGTGAAAAAGGATCAGAAGTTTCAACTGTGAGTCAATTACTGTAAATTTCTCTATGGTATTCTGCCAGCAAGTTGTCTTTCTTGTAATAATTTGGGAGACGATTCACTCCAGGATCGGAAAGTAGTTCCTGAGCAGTTGGCACACTATTGCTGGCCCCATTTTTTGTCAGAAAAGTTCACAACTGGCCGCACCATTCTGTGCAGGTGAAAAAGCCATCAGTGGAAGGTTCTGTGGAAAACCAGTTCAGCTTATTCAGTCATCATGATCCTGGTTGGTTCGGCGTCTCATATTTAAGGCAAAACTCTAACACTGTTATGCTATGGTCTTCTTTGAGTTCATCTGTGCTAATTCAAAATTACTAAGTCAATCGCTAGTCTTACAACTAGAGAAGGAGGATATATGTACTGTGTAAAGCTGGGACAGTTTTCCCAGAAAGCCCCATCTCAATGTAACGTTCCACATTCAGTGTGAAACGTCGTCTGAGATGAGCTCTTCTCTGGGCTCAGCCACGTCTTGCAAAATCCCAAGGGAATCAACGGCTTCAAGTGCAGATTAATTGGTGTGAATCTCTGTATAAATCCTGCCAACAAGATGTCAACAGCTGTCTTTTTTTTTTTTTTTTTTTTTTTTTTTTTTTTTTTTTTTTTTTTTTGAGACGGAGTTTCGCTCTTGTTACCCAGGCTGGAGTGCAATGGCGCGATCTCGGCTCACCGCAACCTCCGCCTCCTGAGTTCAGGCAATTCTCCTGCCTCAGCCTCCTGAGTAGCTGGAATTATAGGCACGCGCCACCATGCCCAGCTAATTTTTTGTATTTTTAGTAGAGACGGGGTTTCACCGTGTTGACCAGGATGGTCTCGATCTCTTGACCTCGTGATCCACCCGCCTCGGCCTCCCAAAGTGCTGGGATTACAGGCTTGAGCCACCGCGCCCGGCAACAGCTGTCTTTATCGTCATACATTTGGGAGGATGTGGCCTCCAGGATCTGATAGTAGTTCCCCAGGAGTCGGCACCGTCTATTCTTGCCCCGTGCAGTGAGTCAGAAAAACCTACAACTGGCCACACAGCTGAGTCCCTCCCAGAAAACCATCAATTGAAGGTCCTGTGGGAAGTCAGTGAAGTTCATTCAATCATCACGATTCCAGTGGGTTCAGTGCCCCATACTGAAGTCAGAACTCTAACATTGTTATACTCTAGTCTTCTTTCAGTTCATCTGCACACATTTAAAATCAAGTCATTGCTATTCCTACAACTAGAGAAATAACGATGATTTGTAATTTAAGGTTTGCTACTCTTTTACTAGAAAGCAACATCTCAAACTCCTGTTGACACATAGAGCTGAGTCTGAAACATCCGCTCAGGTGAGCCTCTTCCTGAAATAGTGTTGCAATCCATGACAAAATTAGTCACTGTAGAAACTGTTTGAAATTAACATAGAAATGGAGCAGACAGTACAAAAAGCTGCCAGACCCTTTGTCCACACTTTTTTAAACCCCATTTTTGAATGGTGTGGTCCATGTGTAAAATGACTAAACCAATATTGCTGCATTCTTAGGAACTGAAGTCAGGAGTTTGCATTGAGGTTTAGTGTGATTTGCCCTCTATGGGTTGTGACAAACTCCAAATGCCTCTCACCACGCCAAGGAAGGAGCTGCATGTCCCAAACACTCCCTGTGCTTCCCCGACGATCCCCCTCCCCTTTGCCAGAAACCCAGGCAACAACAGTCCTGTTCACTGTCTCTGGAGTTTTCTTGTCCAGAGTTGTCTACACCTGGAATCATAGAGCAGGCAGCTTTGTTTCAGATGGCCTTATCCCACCCAGCAATACTCATTTACAGCCAGCAACTGACTTTGAGGTCACCCCCTGGCGACCACTCCCTCTTCCCAGCCTTTCTTTGCAAGGCCTCATGTGGGCTTCAGTGGGAGCTTCTTTCCATCTGCCCAGGCCCTTCCAACACCCTCCAGTGTCAGCAAGGCCAGGACCAGGGACAGTAGCAGCCTCCTGCCCTGGGGTCCTGGGGCTCCACCCCTACTGTGAAATTTCCCAGGAACCTGCAGCCACCGCCCAGCCAGTTCTGATAGGAATCTGAGAAAGGAGGATGCTCCATGCAGAGTCATGGAAACTTCATTCCAACCTTCTGTACTAGAGTGTCATGATTCACTGGAGAGAATGTTCCCAAGAATGTGGAAAGTCTGCCTCCCTTCACCACCCTTCACGGCTTCTGCGTGGTGGGCAAGGTGTGCCATGTAAAATGAGAAAAGGGGCTTCTTCAGGGACTGAGCATCAGGCAAGCACGTGGCCTCTTCCTGGGAGGAAGACATGACAGGCAGTGGATTGCAAGGCTGGGAAAGATTTACTCAGTCTCATGACCAAAATCAACCCACCCGATTCCCTGCTTAACCTCGCGGGTGATACAGGTTTCTGCTGCCTTCTGAGGTCCTTTGGAAGAAAACAGGATTCTTGCTTAAGAAAATGTAGATGAAAAATGAGGCATATTATGGCTTGAGGAACCCTCTGGATCATAAACATCACGTGAAATGCTTTGTATTGCATAGAATTCCGTGAGCCTGAAATTGAGCTCTTCATATTGTTTTCCACAAAACAAAAAGATGAGACTGCCCCATTGGAAAGGGTCACTTTTTCTCCAGAAACAGGCTTCTCATAACAAGATTGCCCTAGACTTTTCTCACTCTCCAGAACACAGCGGCCCAGTGGTGCTTGAGCAAAAACCCACGGTGAGGAATTCCATGCCAAAAGGAGTGACGACAAGACAGGGCTCCAGGAACCCGGAGGGGCTGCTCGGTGGGCCCGCGGGAGAAGGCAGGGCTGGGGCCCCAGGCTGGACCTTGAGAGGGAGAAGATACAGAGGGGGAGAAGGAAGTCCCAAGAGCACCCGGGCGCGGAGAGGGCGGGGATGGGGCAGGATGGCTTCCAGGGTTTAATGTCAGGAGACTCATTGCATCATCATCCCCTGAGTCCAGTGATTTTCCTGCTCCTTCTGAGTGGGAAAGAGCAGGGAGGACTGTCCTGGCTGCAGTGAGCTCTGCATGGACACCTCTGACCTTTCTCAAGAGAGGGGGTTCCTTCCTGATGAAACTCTGTGACAAGAGCCGCAGAACGGGGTCTTCATCAGGTTGTGACGACACAGACCTTTCCCATCCTGGAAGCTGGCCACAGCCAGAGAGTAGGAATCACATTTCCGATATTCTGAGCCAGACTGGCGGGGACATAGTTCAGCAGGGATAGACTCAAGGTGAGGCCTGACAGAGAGAGGATCCCAGGCCTGATCATTGTGGGGCTGGACAGAAACCAGTTTCCGTCTGCCACCTGCTTCTGGAAGTTTCCTGTCAAGCGTGCTTCTGTAGATGGCCCTAGCCAAAGGCTGCCTAGCTCAGAAGTGTGTTGATACTGAAGGCAGTGTGCCTCCCTCCCCCCCGGGCCAGGGAAGCTGCAAGCACTGGAGCTGCCCAGTAAAAGCTGGGGCACCAGTCCCGTGCCAGGCGAGCTCAGCAAAGCGAGGTAGGCCGATCCCAGAGCCCAGGCCTTCCTTGCTCCTCCGTTTCACTGCACAGGGGACATGGGTTTAAGGGTTTCTCTGAAACCGTCTTGGAGTCTCAGGCCCAGACTCTGAGTGCTCTCACTCACGGGGAGCCACATTCTGGCCACAGCTTTTCAATGCAAGGGCAGGGAATGTGCCCTCGGCATCACCTCTCCTCACAGCCCTCAGCCCTGGGCAGCCTGTCTCAGGCCCCATGAGGGTCGCATGTGCGGAGCCCTGGGCTGGGCTCTATGGCAAGTTGGCAAGGGTTCTCTCCTCATTCTCTCCAATCATTGGACCCTCCCACTAAGTGAGGTGTCTTCCCAGGGCTCAAATCAAATCAGTGGGTGATGAGGGCGGGCTCCTGCAGACAGATCTGTCCCTGTTCTTGGGCTCCCTCTGCTCTGATCCTGTCTAGACAGGGTTGGTTTCACTCTTCTGAGTGCAAGTGCACCCCCCCTACCCCCGACACTGGGTCCCTCAGGGCCCAGACACTGTCCTCACCGTTAAGTCCCCAGAACTCACACAGTGCCTGGCCCTTCTGCAGTTCTTAAACATACGCAATTTTCTTTCAAAAGCCCTCAGAAACCACACATGAATGATCGGATCAGAGCACCCAACAACTCTGCAAGGAAACACCCAGGAAGGAAGTCACACCTTCCTCATCTGTGTATCTCTAGAGCTGCACCATCCAGCATGGGAGTCCCGGCCTGGCGGTGCAGTGTATAACTAGTTCATTCGTGAGTGCAATTAATCCAAATAGAGCGAGACATTCCACTCCCCAGTCACACTGGCCACATTTCCCGTGCCCCACACACTTTGTGCCACCGGCCACCAAATTCAACAGTAAAGCGAGAGCATTTGCACCCACACAGAACACACCCTTGGGACTCTGCTCGGAGCATGGCATGGGGTCTGTGCATTGAACCCATCTAACTAAGAAACCCGTGCATCAGAGCTGGAATTTCAGGTGAATGAGAATGGAAATGAGAGCTCTAATGACCTAGTGGAAACGGGGAAGTGGGAAGACGCAGGGGTCCCCTCTCCTGACGGTTTGCACGTGTCAGCAGCGTCTTGTTGGAGACTCCAGACTCTACAGAGGCAAAGGAAGGTTGAACAGCCCAAGAGAGACAGCAGGGTGGTCCTGGGCGGTCCAGGGCGGCTGCAGGAGGTGACCGTAGAGCTGAGGACCAAGAGGGCCTGGGGTTGGGCTCCATCATACCCGGAGCAGCAGGAACCCGGGTTCCCACCTGCACTCTAACTTGCCCCTTCCTTTCCCAAGGCCACCCCGTTGCGCTTCCTGCAGGAGGACATGCAGCCGGGAATGCGGCACATTGCACGGAGTCTGGAGTGGAGGCAGCGGCCGGCATGTCATTTAGTTCCTGTCTCATCTTCCTTTCATCCTCCCTTTCCTTCTCATCCCCCCTTTCTTTGTCAGGAGCTTCTCTTTGAGCCCCGCACCATTCCCTCTTCCGTCTTTTAGGATCGTCCCCCTGAAGGACCAGGTCCCACCCAGGCAGCTGAGGTCCTGGGTCTGCGCTGAGGAGGAGCCCCCAGCCCTCCTTTCACCGCCTTGGCCCTGCCCTGGGTGCTGACCCCAGGCTGCAGCATTGACTCCTGCTGAGCAGCCCCGAGGGCTCCAGGCAGGGAGCTGGGCTGGGGGAGGAAGAGCTGGACCCCTCGTGCTGAAGGGAACCCCAAGGAAAGTCTGGGTCTGCCCTGGACACCCTCCTCACCAGGCGTTTTCTGCCCCGGGGGCTCTAAACATGCACAGATCTTCTCTTCCAGAAGTCAGGACAGCGTCCCATTCTCCCTGCAGGAGAGGACACAGAGGATACAAAGATGGCAGAGGAAATGAGAGTGAGCGAGCGCGGCGGGGCCGCAGGAAGAGGGGCAGCCAGGACATGCACACGGCCCAGTGCGCCCCACACTTTCTTACTGCCCTGACCACAACATCAGTGAAGTCCATTCCAGAAGACACTGGAGCAGCTTCTCTGAAGGGGAACCCAACAGGGGCAGAGCAGAGGAGCCGAGCACGCATGCAAGCCATGGAAGGGGCCGGGGAGGGGCCTGCCGCCGCAGAATCATGTTTCTTTTTAGTTGAAAACCACAGCAAGTTGTGTCGGGTGATTGAAGACAAAAAAGGATGATTAGGGGCAAACAGAAAAGAGCTCCCGTAATCTGTCCATGGGAACGAGCAGGGTCCTGACCCCCATGCTGCTGAGGGTCCTCGTGGAGGGGCCGGGTCACCTCTCCCACTTCTGTGTCATCAGTCCCCCCCCCGGGGCTCTGAGGGCCCAGAGGCAGGGGACGCTGCCTTTCCTTCCTGGAGCCCTGGAGATCTGTGGACTTTCTTTGACCATTTTCAACAATCCAGCCACCAGGGTCCCAAGGCTGCCCAGGTGAACACCTACGATAATTCACTCCTGCAAGATATTTATACACATTTATGCAGACAGATCCATAGGACACAGCCTCACAAAGAATAGCTTCACTGTAACTGACAAACTCTTAAGAGCAGTGAAGGCGAATTAACTGTGGAGGAGGCCTGCGGGCAGACAGCATCCTTAGCAGAGAGCAGCAACCAGGCCTCAGTGCCCTGCGGACCTGAGCCGGGGGTCGTCAGGCCAGGTCACCTTCCGGGGCCTGAGGGGCTTCTTTCTGGGTCCTGCTCACCCAGTCCAGCGAGCCTCTCCTCCTCTCTCCCTGGGCCTCCCAGTGACCCTGCGCCCGGGTCTGTGTGGCGGATTCTGTCCCACACCCAGGCAGGCCCTGATGTGCAGACCCCAGCCAGGCCCAGAGAGGACCTGCAGAGGGACAGGGTTCAGGGAGATGGAGACACACAGGAGGCTGCCTCACTTCATATAGCGGTGGTTCATTTTTCGATATTAAAGATTCAAGATTGTGTTGAGAAATGTTCATTTTTAATGCAGGTGGCTTTCCCTACAACTAGTCGTATTTTATAAATATTTTCTGTATAAAAAGAGATCAATCTGTGAAAAGCAGCCTAAACAGAGAGGCCTTGATGAGCTCCTCTGAGCTCTGCCCTTTGCGCTGCGGTCGTGTTTCCGACTGTGGAGCCCAGTGCGCCTGAGAGGATTCTCTCAGCTTCCTGGCCCTGTCCTCAGACTTTCTAATGGAAAGTGCCCGGCGCCTCTGTGCGCTTCTCCATGCTCTCCCGCTCTGCCCTGCTCCTTCCGAGGGTCATTCCCCACTCCTTCTGTGCTCATTAAGGGTAGTCTTGTGCTCAAAAGTGAAGTCACTGGTTTCTTTCTTAAAACCTGACGTAGGGTGTGATTCTCCTCCCCACCCACAGCAGGCTGCCAGGGTGCTGGGGACGTCGTGTATGTTGAACTGGGGGTTGGTGAGACACGTGGCTCTAAAGAGCAACCAGGCTGTACGCTTCCCATTTGTGCACCACACCATGGGCAAAATAAGCGTCCATTTCACAACAAAACAGAGCAGAAAAGCCCTTTTTTGCCACAAAGGCAACTACAGGCACAAGTTAATTTCCTCTAATTTCTACCAAATGTTTAAGGTGGAAAGAATGCCAATCTCCTACATGCTCTTCCAGAGACGAGATGTGGGGACCCAACCAGCTGCCTCATCAGATGCAGAGACTCTTGACCCCACCCTAGCAACAGACACTGCAGGGAAGGGGAACGTCAGGCCAAAGGCTCTGGAGAGGATGTGTCCAAATCTGACGGCAATCTTCAGCAGTGTCGATTCCGAGATGCTTGGAAGGAAAGTCAGTGAACTCTCCTGCTGAGGTTTGCATGGGACTGAGGAGGACGGGACCCCTGGCTGTTTCGGTGCAGTGGTGAGAAAGGAGGTGCCATCGGGCCCATGGAATACACATTTGGCAACAGAGTGACGGAGGCCCTGGGCGGTCCTCAGGAAGGATCCTGGGGCGGGGTCTTCAGGCTGTGGCGATGGACAGATCCCTCTAAGAAGAGATGGACTCTGGCCCTGACACAGCAGGGTCTAGGGAGGGAGAAGATTTTGGAGACTGAGTCTTGGTGAAGAGGGACATGGGCAGGGAGGCGCCCACTGTGCGCTGGAGCAGCCACTGCCTCTTCCCAGCCAGGCCTGAGTCCGGGCTGCTGAGACACCTGCTCAGATCTCTAGTCCATGAAGGAGAGGAAAGCGGGTGCTGGGAGGCTTCACTCATTGAGCCACCGGAGCACCAGCCCAGAGGCCTCCTCCCCAGGTGTTCACCTTCACTGGTCATAAGAGTTTGTCAGTTACAGTGAAGCTAATTCTTTGAGAGGTTCTGCTCCCATGGTGTGGCTGGCTCGAGAGTCCTGAGCTCTGAGCCAGTGAGGGGTCAAGCAGGCCACTAGTCATTCAGGGTGGTCACTGGAGCATCGGAAACCTCACCTTGAGGCGGCTCCTGGTGGGAAGGTGCCGGTGCAGGAGGGGCGCAGAGTGGACCCTGATCCTTCTCTTTGTTTGAGGTCACCTGGGTCAGATTTTTGATCAAGGATTAAAACATAGAGGCAGGAGCCTGGGTCAGGGACCACTCATGAGAGGAGCTCTCCTCAAAGCATTCCTGGAACAAGAGGATTTGGGATATGGGGTGAGGGAAGACGTGGTTCTGGCGCCCAGGGCATGATCGAGAGGCCTCTGGGCTTCAGGGAGCTCCGTCTCCTGGGAACTAACTAGGTTCCTGGCTCAGCCACAGCCCTCCTCAGTGTTGTGACTCGGGGGAAGTCACTTAGGCCCTCTCAGTTTTAGTGTCCTCAGCTGTAAACTGTGGGTCCCAGCCCTGCTCCGCGCACTCCACGGGGCCCCTGTGAGGGTCAGAGGGATGGCGGCAGATGCTCTTGAGGAGCTGGAAGGCATCTTGCCCATGTCAAGGCTGGAAAGTGACTCATGACTTGTGGCGTCTCTGGAGGAAAGCACCGCTGCTTGTCCCAGTCCCCAGACATTCCGGATCTGAGCACCACTAGAGCACTTAGGAAGCGTCAGTTATTTGGATTCGGCTTCATCTGGGTCTGCCTCTAGGTGGGATCTGAGCTCAGGCCATCAGGCACCTGTCCTTGCTCTGGGTCGCGGAGCTCAGCTGCCTTCTGAATTGTCTCATTAGAGGCAAGTTCCCACGCTATCAGCCCGGTGTTGATATGAAGAGCTCACAGCACCCCAGCACCCGTGCTCCTAAGCCCAGCTGTGACTCGGTGGCTCCCCTAGGCAGCTGCTGGGCAGGAGTGTGACCTGGGACAGATGAACACCTGCCCGTGGTCGCCTGCCCGCACCGTATCAACAGGGGGCGCTACTTTCAGTGTCTTTTTCCCAGCTCATGGCTCGTGGATACAAGAAGATATCACCAAAGATTCAAATTTAGAATACACCAGAAACATGATCTGGGCTCAACAAAACCTCCTGGCTACTCCCAGAGCATCCCAGTCGGCATCTGGCCACAGCAGGGGAGCCTCAGACATCACCCCTGCCCGCTCCTCCACTGAGGGCGTCATGGACCTGAAGCCGTCAGGAGATTGGGGTCTTTGTTGCGGTTTGCGCGGCAGGGCCTGAGTCTTGGTGAGGACGGACAGCAGCAGGGAGGCGCCCACTCAGAGCTGGGGCAGCCACTGTTTCTTCTCAGCCAGGCCTGAGTCCAGGCTGCTGCGGCAGCTGCTCTGATCAACAGGCACTGAGACCCTGGCAGCTTGCAGGCTTCACTCCCTGAGCTGCCCAAGCATCAGCCCAGCAGGACTCTTTCAGTGAAAGAATCTGAACTGCCCAGCAGCCCGGTTTGGTCAGCTGAAGGTGAATCTGATTTGAATTCCAATGGCCATGTGGGCAGCTGGTGGATGACGTCCTGCATTCCGAGTCAGTTTGGTGTCAAGGAGGGTACTGGTCATTCAAGGTGGTCACCCTACCCCAGGGAAGTGTCTTCACAGGGCAGCCACAGAGTCACCGTTGCGGGGAGACAGACACAAATTTGGACCCCACGCCTTCAGCAGGGCTTCATTTGGGGAAAGTCATGGCATTTTGAGTCAGGGTTTGAAATGTAAATCCGGGAGTTGAGTCGGGATTTGGGCCCTTCTTGGGGGCCACGCACCTCCTCTAGGCGTCAGTGTCTCCCTGCAGCAGCCGGGGGCGTAGGGGGGGTTTGGACAAGGAGTGAGGACGGTCCTTGGTTCAGTGTCCAGGGCGGGATCTAATGGTCTTGATGCAGGTGAGCTTGAAGATTGGCTCTGCTCAGGAAACAAGAGTGAGCCAACAGTGAACGAAGGCGTGTCTGTGCGAACAACAGTATCGCCCCAAATGGCTGCTCTCCACAGAGAACAGGGTTGTCCCAGAGGCGAGGAGCACCAGTGGAGTGTTGGCTGGCTGAATTTATACCTACTCCTAATTATATGCTAATTATATGCTAACCAGGGGGCGGGCTATTCCTGACTTTCTGGAAAAGGGGCAGGAGTTCCCAAAACCGTAGGAGGTAACATCCAGGTCATGACCTTAGCACTGATAAACTGTCACGGCCCTGGGGGAGTGACTCAAGGGAATTCATTAGACTTCCTAGTCCTAGCTGGTTTGGGCCAGTTTCTTTGCTACATCTTGTTTTGATCAGCAGGGCCGTGACAGGTGCTGGGAAAGTGAGTCCAGCTCATCTCCTGCCTCAGTCTCAGGTGTTCGGGCATCTCCATCTCTTGGGAACCAATAAATTCCCTGCCTGAGCATCATTACCCGTCAGTGTTGCTGCTCTGAGCAAGTCACTGGATCTCTGTACATTTCAGTGCCCTGAACCATAAAGTAAATGTCACAGCCCATGCTCTGCCCATCCAGGAGCTGTAAAGTGTCACACCCGTGCCCATGTGGAACAGTAGGGCTCTGTCCTTCCCCCATCTGTCACCTTCCATGTCCCCTCTTTGAGGGTCACCAGTGCTGCCTGTCTTCCTCATCCTTCCAGACATGTGATCACTGAACACTTTTGTAGGCAGCGCTTATGAAGGACCCATCATTTTTCTCCAGGCTGTGTCTGTGTTCACGTTTAGCCTCATAACGTGGTAGTACTAAGCAAGCCCTAGTAACATGTTCACACCCCAGAACAGGGAGCTGAGGACAGAGGGGCTGAGTGACATTTCCAGGCACACATGGCTTTGGTCTCAGGTCATCAGGCTCTGGCACCCATGCTCTGGTCACAGTGTTGTGCTAAGTTTCTACACGGTCTCATCTAACAAAAGCGCCTGTTCACATACAATCTGCCTGTGGGTGTTTTCTGCACAGTACACTGCAGGATCCCTCCTCGTAACCCCACTTTCATTCAGGTGGCCCTGCTGCACAGTTACTGATAAGGAGATCATGGATTCCAATAAAGAATGTACATGGGATGGATCCTTGGGGAAGAAAACGTACCCCCTGGCCCCACAGCTGTCCGGCTGCGTCAAAACAGGCTCTGGCCGAAGAACGAGGTTAAGCCTCAAATATCATCCCGTACAACCCCCTCCACTGAAGTCCCTGGGGGAATTTAATCATTGAATTCATTCACCAGCAATTGTTGTGTATTCAGTGCATCTAAAATACTCGTATTGTTTTGTAATGAAATACAATTCACATTCCATAAATACACGTTTTTGAAGGATACAGTTCAGTGGTTCTCAGTAATTCCGGTTTTGCCGTCATTCCCACTACCTAATTCCAGTACTTCCCAACTCTAAAAAGAAGCCCCTTGGCCGCGTCAGCCAACCCCATTCTCTCCACAGGCTGTGACTCACCAGCCTCTAATCTGCTTTCTGGCTATAGATTTTTCTATTCAGGACATTTCATATACATAGAATCATACAATGGGCTGTCTTTTGTATCCTGACTTCTTTCTGTAGGCAGAATGTACTCAAGTTCACCCGTGCTGTGGTCCGACTCTGGACCTCCCCTGTTTATGGCTGAATACTACCCCTTGTGTGGACATCACTCGTTTCGTTTTTCCATTTATCACTTGGTGGAAAAATACGTTATTTTCATTTTTTGGCTACTATCAAACTGTTCAAGATTTGGAAAACATATATTTTTAGAATTTTCCCTGGTGTCTATCCAGCAGTGGAATTGCTGATCATATATGGTAGGCTTGTAACTGTTTGAGGAACCAGCAAAGTCTTTTCCTTTTTATATTTAGGTTTGGTCTCCAAACCCTGGGCTCATGCAGTCCACCTGCCTCGGCCTCCCAGTGTGCTGAGAGCACGAGCCTGAGCCGCGGCATCCAGCCATGCCTCTCAATTTGGATTGGAAATATTCTTTTTTTTTTTTTTTTTTTTGAGACGGAGTTTCGCTCTTGTTGCCCAGGCTGGAGTGCAATGGCTCGATCTTGGCTCACCGCAACCTCCGCCTCCCGGGCTCAGGCAATTCTCCTGCCTCAGCCTCCTAAGTAGCTGGGATTACAGGCACGTGCCACCATGCCCAGCTAGTTTTTTTTGTATTTTTAGTAGAGACGGGGTTTCACCATGTTGACCAGGATGGTCTCGATCTCTCGACCTCGTGATCCACCCGCCTCGGCCTCCCAAAGTGCTGGGATTACAGGCTTGAGCCACCGCGCCCGGCGCTGGAAATATTCTTATATCTAAAATTGTGTAATATGATGTTTGGATATTTCATTTACCTATGATTGATTGTGCTTTTTAAAGTTGTTTAATTCATCTTCACAATAAAAGAAAAAGTGATTTTGAAATCAAATGTATATTTTGGGCTATGTAGACTTTGTCAAAGAGTATTTTCAAATGGGTTTTTACTTCATGGAGAACCAGGTTACAAATATCCAGGGATTCCAAGATATTTCATAAAGCTTCTAGCGATAGAAGTACTTAAAATACGGATGTAAAATTTCCCCAAGTTGCCAAATATCCCTCTGCAGCCGTGAAGATGTGGCTAATTTTGTCTTTCAGTCTTCCTAAAGACCATTCCAAAGGTATATAACACAGAAGGGGGTGTGTGTGTGTTTGTGCGTGCGTGTGTGTGTGTGTGTGTGTGTCGGGGGTGGAGGAGGGAGGGCAAGGTGCTAGATTCTCATGTACCTCATTGTGTAACCTCATGTCGTGGATGAAAGTCTGAGCCTCACAACTGCATCACCATGGCGTTGTGTTGACTCTATGCCCTGAGTGACTAAGGACCATGCAAATCCTGCAGCTTGCTGCATTGAGCATAGGTTGCTGACTGAGAAAAATCTCCAGTGCTTTTCTTGTCTTCATAAATGGGCCTTTTCCAGACATTTCATATCAATGGAATCATGCAATACACAGCCTTGGACCCCTTCATTCACTCAGCATAATGTGTGTGAGATTCCCTCATCACCTAGCGTGCATCTGGAGGGATTTTCTTGTCTCCTTTTTATTGCTGAGTAGTTCTCCACAGCCCAGATGCACACGTTTTGTTGATCCATTCACCAGCTGATGGATGCTTAAGTTGTTTCTGTTTGTTGGCTGTTATAATTGTTCTGAGAAGATTTATGTACAAGTCTTTTGTGAACATACATTTTTATTTCTTCTGGGAGAATTTCCAGGGATACAATGGCTAGAGTCAATGAAAAGTTTATGTTCAACTTCGCAAAGAGCTAAAGATCCCTTTCCAGATGGGCCATGTCACTGCGCATTCCCGCCAGGACGCACACTGCCGCCCTCAGACAACGGAGAGCTGCACACAGGCGCAGCCGGTGGTGGAAAGTCACATCTACAGACTGGAAAGGAAGGGGTCTCATTACCACTATTGTTCTAGTTTGTTTCAACGTCACAAGCACAAAAATAAGAATAAAATACTAGAATACCGGTGTGACAATGCCGCCAGAATTAAAATGAGTACATCCGATCCGCAGTTGCATGCTTTTTATCACCAACATTCAGTTATGCAAAAAAATGACATTTTTCATAATAAAAAATGTTAGAAATTCTTAGAATAATTATGAATTTTTCAAGACGCTTCTGTGTTTTTATTTTTTTGTTGTTGTTGTTGTTTTTGGTTGGTTTGTTTGTTGGGTCAGGGTCTCCCTGTGTTGCCCAGGCTGGAAGGACACTGGCATGATCACAGCTCACTGCGGTCCGGACCTCTGGGGCTCGGGTGAGCCTCCCTCCTCAGCCTCCTGGGTAGCTGGGACCAAAGGTGCACACCACCATACCCAGCTAAGGTTTTTTAGAGACAAGGTCTCCCTATGTTGCCCAGGCTAGTGTCAAATACCTGGGCTCCAGCAATTCGCTAGCCCTGGATGCCCAAAGTGCTGGGATCACAAGCGTGAGCCACCGCTTCCTACATGGATGTGTGACTTTTGAATGCAAGATGTATTCCACCGTCTCAGGCCATGGAACTTTATTAGTATAAAGATTAATATGTACGACAACGGTAACAGAAAGTGAGGAAGGGAACACAATATATGTGGCTGCAAAGCTTCTCTGTTTTCTATCACTGGTGAAATAGTAACTCTAATTAGCTGGTGAAATGATTGACATACTTAGTATTATTCCCAGAACAACAGGTCAAAAACAGTGAGAACAAGGACACACTCCAGAAAAGCCGGATCACCTCCTCAGTCCTCACCTAGGAGAGGAGAAGAGAGCAGCGAAAGCGTTCACATACAGGTTTTGCGAGAAGCTGAGTTTTGGGTTTCCTTGGTAAAATAGCCCAGGGGTGGGAGTGCAGGGTCCCAGGGTACCTGCCTGCCCTGGCCGCCACCCCAGCAGACTCTGGGTGGTCCTTGCACTTCCGTTAGCCACGCTCCCCTCCGGTGTTCCCAGGGTAAGGGCAAAAGGACAGATGAGCACGGATCCCAAAGCTGTCACCCCCTGCCCCAGCTGCCAGGTCACGAACCCTGCTCCCCAGCAGCTCACCCTCTGTGTGCCGGGTCCCCATCCTGGACATGTCCTGACTTTCCAGAGCTTGACATGGGAAAACTGGGGCCGCTGCTCTGCCAGTAAGTGCATCTCCCTGGAGCCCAGCACCCTAAACCATCAACAAGAGATGAGAACCTCTAGGCGTCCAGGGGCGGGATCCCCAGCATTTGGGCTCCCCTGTTCCTCCTGGGTCATTGGCATTGGCGCATCTTCCTCCAGGATCCTTTGCCCCTGGAGGTTGCCAGCAGGTGCATGCCCAAGCCAGTTCCTTGCAAATGTGTAAGGCGTGCGCATTCATCTATCAGAGGTCAAAGATGCATCACCCTGGCAAACGAGGAAACAGCGCATGTGTCACCTATGGCCCAGTCGGCAGCTAGAGGAGGAGGCTCAGAGCCCAGCCCTCTAGTTCAAGGATGGAAGCTTACCCCACTGCTCCTAGGGGAAGCTACCTGAACTAGCTTTGCCCTTTGCCCCTACCTGCTGTCCTGGGGGTTCAGGACCTGCCTGGAAGGAGTCAGCTACCTAGAGCCTGCTCACCGAGTCCCCCCGTTCCCGTGGCTGGTGGGTGCCCTAGCTGTGCCTGCGCCGAGACTGGCAGTACCATGTGACTTGTACAAACATTTCAAGACCATATTCCATCATCCTGCCGACCCTGTGCTCCTTCCTGAGGGTCCCGACTTCCATCTGCAAAAGTCACCACCAGAAGAGGTGGGTGATGTGTGTTCCCAATTCTGAGATGTCCTGCAGCTCAGCCAGTACACTGAGCAAAGTGACTCCGTGGGGCCCAGGACCAGGAAGCCGCCCCTTTGGGACCCACAACATCCAGATGTGCCCAAGAGTCTCTGCCCAGAGAGGATCCTGTTCAGGGCCCTGAGGGAGAACAAGAGCCAGACCCCTGAGCAGGACAAGGACACAGACCATCAGAGAAGGCTTCCTGCCGGCACTGGGAGTGCACAGACCCCATTTAAGCACTTGAGGGTCAATGGAGTCTCTGTTTGTTTCTTCAACTGCCTGGCACTCTGCAGAGAAAGCTCCCTGGCTACAAGTGAGAAGTCAGATCCAACAAGAAAATCCCAGGCCTCCTGGGTGGGCTCCTGCCCTAAACAAAATGCTAACTCCAGCTCCTACCGAGCCTGGGAGGTTTCCCACTGCTAACGAGGAGGAGGGGGCGAGTTTTACCCAGCTCCCAGCAGCCCCTGGGTCCTCAAAGAAACTGAACGAGGAGGACCCTTGGTCTCCCTCTGCAGCTTCAGAACTTTCTAAGAGGAAGACTCAAGAGTGAAAAGCGGTGGATACAATATCAGGGCAGAAACTGACCCCCGGGCAGGCTCCCTCCCATCCCCCATTTCTTGTGAATCCAAGACTCCTCTGCTGCCGTGCAAGTGAAGGGAGCCGCGCTCGATGCTGTCACCACCTCTCCCCTGGGTTTCTGAAAACCTGGAGGAGACAGCAACAGTGCTCAAGTGCATAACAGTGCACTGCGGGGTGAGGCCAAGGTCATCTGGGAGAGCAGAGCCTCACAGTCTTCCCACGCTTCGCCCCCGCCTGCTTCAGGGACTGCTTCTCCGCCGCTGCCCCTCAGCCCCCAGCATGGCTGCACAGCAGGAGAGAGACAGGTCACAGGTCTCCCTGGGCCCAGGGTCCCTCCTGGCATCTGCTGCAGTGGCCACCTCCATGCCTCCTGCATCTGGGAGGAAGCACAGCTCACCAGGCCCCTCCTCAGGGAATCTTCTGGCCTCTTCACACTCCCTGCCCTTAGCCTCCTTCACCTGGCCAACCCCTGCTCTGTCCTTTTTGTAGGCTCAGTAAGAGCTGAGCTGTCCCCTGGGCCATCAAATCCATGCACCCCTGCTCTCTGCTGAGCTACAAGCCGAGAAGAACATGGATGGAACCATGAGAAGCCCAGGCCCTGCCTCTCCTGCTCCTGCAGCTGTGCAGCCCCTCCCCATTCACACTGAAGCCCACACCAGGCCCCTCTGAATGGGGAGCACGGAGGCCCTTCCCATCCCCAGGTCTCAGCCCAGCTGCAGCAGATGCCAGTTTTGCCTCCCGCCCCACGCCCAGTTCCACCAGAACGCAATCCCCATGCCCCAGGTGTGTGGCTCCTCCATCGCGTCCACTCAGAGACTCTCTCCCCTACTCAGCCTACTTCCGCTCTCTCCCCTGGCCTGCCCATCCCTGCATCTGCAGCTGGGTCCAGCCCCTTGGCCAGCACATCTGCAGGGTGGCTCTTCAGGCAGAGACTGACTTTGAGGTCACCCCCACGGACACCACTCCCCCACCCCCCCAGCCTCTCCTTGTGGGGCCTCCTCCTGGCTCCGTGACGCTAACAGCTTCCTACACACAGGTTTTAAAGCTCCATTCGAACTTTGAAATTTCACATCAGGAATAGAAGTTCAGACCCTTCTGTAGTTCATAAGCATGGCGAGTGGATTTTCACGGAAGCGTGGGACGCACGCCTTCCCAGAACCTTGTTACACATCAGCACGCTAACAACTAAGCACAAACACTGGGATGAACTTTCTACTCTCAAATGTTTACTTTCTGTGTCCACACTCTCAGCTCTACATGACGGGGCAGGTCCCTTTTGTCCTGTAACTTGTTTTTACAAAGAGAATATAATCATGTGGAGGGAGTGATTCTGTTTATGAAACAGAACAGGTGCCCCCAAATCACGCCCTTGTACGTGAAAAATACACGTTTGGATAAGAGCCATGGGAACCCAGAGTGAGGCAGTCGCACATTTGAAAACTCCATAATGACACGTGCCCACGGCCACGCACTGATTAGCGTCTTCCCTTCCATTTCAGCTGCCACCCTGAGAGTGGAAGAGTCCGCCTCAGCAGGTGGCAATTTGAGAGACTTTCACATAGAGTCCTCCGAGTTGGGAAATCTGAAATGCTGTGGACAGACAGGTTCCTCTAAGAGGAGAGGGACTCCCCCCAACCCCTATGGGCCTACGGAGGCAGGAGGAGTTTGTAGAAACTGAGTCTTGGTGAGGAAGGATGTGAGCAGGAAGGGGCCCGCTCTGTGCAGGCGCAGCCACTGCCCCTTCCTATCAGGCCTGGGTTCACCCTGATCACATTGCTATGGAAAGTATGGTCAGTGAGACAGTGGGGGTCACTCTCTCCACTCATTCATCTGCTGAAGCACCTGCCAGACACCCCCATCCCCAGTTCATTCCCATTCATGCTCATCCAGGCTGTCAGTGGAAGGGAAGTTCATTCCTGGCCTAGCCATCCTGTGGCCATTGGTTTGAATATCTTGCATCCTGAGCCAGCTTAGGAGCCAGGCTGCCCATGGGCTCTTGGACTAGTCAACTGGCCAGGAAGGTTCGGCACGAGGCCGCCCACAGTGTGAAGATGCTGGGGGAGGAGCTCACACCGTTGAACTTGACCTTCGCTGAGGCTGGGGTTAGGAGGAAACTGTCATATGTTGGGTCAGGGATGAAAACCTAGAGGAGGGAGGCTGTGTTACGATTTGAGGTTCTCTGGGATCAGCCACATCTTCCAAGAGGTTACAGGTTTGAGCCACATACAAACTGCCCAGATAAGTGCCAAAAGAGAGAAAGGATCACCCCACATAAAGAATGAAGGGAGTCTCTATCTCCCACTTCCCTGAAGCCATGCAAACCCCCTGTCTGCATTCAACCTCTACCAAGAGTCTGGCCTGTTCTGTGGGACATTTAATGAATGAATACTATAGCGTGCTGAGAAGGAACTAGTCTACATAAGGCTTTACCTGAATACAATCATTTTGAGCCTTAAAGCATAACAAAGACCCTATTAATGTTTGACCCTCTCAGAACTGGGCACACCAAGGCATAGAGAGGTCTACAGAACATGCCGGTACCTAGAGCTCCTCAGTAGGATTTGAACCCAGCCAGGGAGGCTCCAGGCGCTGTGCCCTTGCTCACTAGGATATGCTGTCTCTCTCTCTTGCCTCATATAAAGCACATGCTTGCCCACACATCAGTCTGTTGGGTTCTAAGTGCAACCCAAGCTTCAAGCTCTTTCTAGAGCCCAGCTCAGATTCAGGTGGCTTCCCATGCAGTTGCTCAAACAGTGTTCCAAAGCTTGAACTATGAATAAACTACTAAGAAATTCCCTATGGAATTCTGCCAGCCAGATATCACCAGTGGTCTTTCTTGTAATACACTTGAAAGCATGTTGAATCCAGGATCTGACAGTGGTACCTGAAAACTCAGCACAGGGAATTCTATTGCTGGACCAACACAGTGGTTCAGAAAAGTTCACAACTGGCTGCACCATTCTGTGCAGGTGAAAAAGCCATCAGTGGAAGGTACTGTGGAAAACCAGTTCAGCTCATTCAGTCATCATGATTCTGGTTGGTTCGGTGTCTCATATTTAAGGCAAAACTCTAACACTGTTATGCTATGGTCTTCTTTGAGTTCATCTGTGCTAATTCAAAATTACTAAGTCAATCGCTAGTCTTATAACTAGAGAAGGAGGATATATATACTGTGTAAAGCTGGGACAGTTTTCCCAGAAAGCCCCATCTCAATGTAACGTTCCACATTCAGTGTGAAACGTCGTCTGAGACGAGCTCTTCTCTGGGCTCAGCCACGTCTTGCAAAATCCCAAGGGAATCAACGGCTTCAAGTGCAAATTAATTGGTGTGAATCTCTGTATAAATCCTGCCAACAAGATGTCAACAGCTGTCTTTATCGTCATACATTTGGGAGGATGTGGCCTCCAGGATCTGACAGCAGTTCCTGAGGAGTCGGCACCGTCTATTCTTGCCCCATGCAGTGGCTCTGAAAAACCCACTACTGGCCACACAGCTGAGTCCCTCCCAGAAAACCATCAATTGAAGGTCCTGTGGGAAGTCAGTGAGGTTCATTCAATCATCACGATTCCAGTGGGTTCAGTGCCCCGTATTGAAGTCAGAACTCTAACACTTTTATGCTTTAGTTTTCTTTCAGTTCATCTGTGCACATTTAAAATGAAGTCATTGCTATTCCTACAACTAGAGAAGTAAAGAGGTATTTACAATGTAAAGTTTGATACTCTTTTACTAGAAGGCAACATCTCAATCTAATGTTAGACAGATAAACCTCTTCCTGAAACAGTGTTGCCATCCCTGACAAAATTAGTCACGGGGTAGAACACTTTGAAGTTAACATAAAACTGAAACAGACAGTACAGAAAGCTCTCAGACCCTTTGTCCACACTTTTCTTTTTTGAACCCCATTTTTTAGTGGTGTGGTTCACGTGTAAGAGCAATTAAACCAGTATTGCTACATTCCTACCAACTGAAGTCAGGAGTTTGCTTTGAGGTTCAGCGTGTTGTACCCTCTATGGGTTTTGACAAACTCTGAATACCTCTCACCACCCCAACGAAGAAGCTGCATGTCCCAAACTCTCCCTGTGCTTCTCCCGACAATTCCCCTCCCCTTTTTCAGATGCCCTGGCAACAACAGTCCTGTTCACTGTCTCTAGAGGTTTTTTTTCCAGAACTGTCTACGCCTGGAATCATAGAGCAGGCAGCTTTTTCAGAGGGCCTTATTCCACTCAGCGATATTCATTCATAGCCAGCATCTGACTTTGAGATCACCTCGTAGCGGCTACCCTCTCTTCCCAGCCTTTCTTTGCAAGGCCTCATGTGGGCTTCAGTGGGAGCTTCTTTCCATCTACCCAGGCCCTTCCAACACCCACTAGTGTCAGCAAGGCCAGGACCAGGGACAGCAGCAGCCTCCTGCCCTGGGGTCCTGGGGCTCCACCCCCACTGTGAAATTTCCTAGGAACCTGCAGCCACCACCCAGCCAGTTCTGATAGGAATCTGAGAAAGGAGGATGCTCCATGCAGAGTCATGGAAACTTCATTCCAACCTTCTGTACTAGAGTGTCATGATTCACTGGAGAGAATGTTCCCAAGAATGTGGAAAGTCTGCCTCCCTTCACCACCCTTCACGGCTTCTGCGTGGTGGGCAAGGTGTGCCATGTAAAATGAGAAAAGGGGCTTCTTCAGGGACTGAGCATCAGGCAAGCACGTGGCCTCTTCCTAGGAGGAAGACATGATAGGTGGTGGATTGCAAGGCTGGGAAAGATTTACTCAGTCTCATGACCAAAATCAACCCACCCGATTCCCTGCCTAACCTCGCGGGTGATACAGGTTTCTGCTGCCTTCTGAGGTCCTTTGGAAGAAAACAGGGTTCTTGCTTAAGAAAATGTAGATGAAAAATGAGGCATATTATGGCTTGAGGAACCCTCTGGATCATAAACATCACGTGAAATGCTTTGTATTGCATAGAATTCCGTGAGCCTGAAATTGAGCTCTTCATATTGTTTTCCACAAAACAAAAAGATGAGACCGCCCCATTGGAAAGGGTCACTTTTTCTCCAGAAACAGGCTTCTCATAACAAGATTGCCCTAGACGTTTCTCACTCTCCAGAACACAGCGGCCCAGTGGTGCTTGAGCAAAAACCCACGGTGAGGAATTCCATGCCAAAAGGAGTGACGACAAGACAGGGCTCCAGGAACCCGGAGGGGCCGCTCGGTGGGCTCGCGGGAGAAGGCAGGGCTGGGGCCCCAGGCTGGACCTTGAGAGGGAGAAGATACAGAGGGGGAGAAGGAAGTCCCAAGAGCACCCGGGCGCGGAGAGGGCGGGGATGGGGCAGGATGGCTTCCAGGGTTTAATGTCAGGAGACTCATTGCATCATCATCCCCTGAGTCCGGTGATTTTCCTGCTCCTTCTGAGTGGGAAAGAGCAGGGAGGACTGTCCTGGCTGCAGTGAGCCCTGCATGGACACCTCTGACCTTTCTCAAGAGAGGGGGTTCCTTCCTGAGGAGTCTCTGTGACAGGAGCTGGGGACCGGGGTCTTCATCAGGTTGTGACGACACAGACCTTTCCCATCCTGGAAGCTGGCCACAGCCAGAGAGTAGGAATCACATTTCCGATATTCTGAGCCAGACTGGCGGGGACATAGTTCAGCAGGGATAGACTCAAGGTGAGGCCTGACAGAGAGAGGATCCCAGGCCTGATCATTGTGGGGCTGGACAGAAACCAGTTTCCGTCTGCCACCTGCTTCTGGAAGTTTCCTGTCAAGCGTGCTTCTGTAGACGGCCCTAGCCAAAGGCTGCCTAGCTCAGAAGTGTGTTGAAACTGAAGGCAGTGTGGCCCCCACCCGGCCAGGGAAGCTGCACACACTGGAGCTGCCCGGTAAAAACGAGGGCACCAGTCCCGTGCCAGGCGAGCTCAGCAAAGCGAGGTAGGCCGATCCCAGAGCCCAGGCCTTCCTTGCTCCTCCGTTTCACAGCACAGGCGACATGGGTTTGAGAGTTTCTCTGAAAGGATTTCCGAGTTCTCAGGCCCAAACTCTGAGTCCTCGTCCTCCTGGGGAGCCACATTCTGGCCACAGCTTTTCAGTGCAAGGACAGGATCTCTGCCCTTGGCATCGCCTCTCCTCACAGCCCTCAGCCCTGGGCAGCCTGTCTTAGGCCCCAGGAGGGTCTCATGAACGCAGCCCTGGACCAGGCTCCAGTGGACGAAAGTTCCCTCCTCACCCTGTCCCGCCTGTTGGACCCTCCCACTGGGTGAGGTGTCTTCCCAGGGCTCAAATCAAACCAGGGGGTGATGAGGGCGGGCTCCTGCAGACAGAGCTGTCCCTGTTCTTGGGCTCCCTCTGCTCTGATCCTGTCTAGACAGGGTTGGTTTCACTCTGCTGAGTGCAAGTGCACCCCCTACAGCACAGGGTCCCTCTGGGTCCAGACACTATCCTCACTGTTAAGTGCCCACAACTCGTAGTGCCTGGCCCTTCTGCAGGTTCTAAACATATGTGATTTTCTTTCAAAAGCCCTCAGAAACCACACATGAATGATCGGATCAGAGCACCCAACAACTCTGCAAGGAAACACCCAGGAAGGAAGTCACACCTTCCTCATCTGTGTATCTCTAGAGCTGCACCATCCAGCATGGGAGTCCCGGCCTGGCGGTGCTGTGTATAACTAGTTCACTCGTGAGTGCAATTAATCCAAATAGAACGAGACATTCCACTCCCCAGTCACACTGGCCACATTTCCCGTGCCCCACACACTTTGTGCCACCGGCCACCAAATTCAACAGTAAAGTGAGAGCATTTGCATCCACATGGAACACACCCCTGGGACTCTGCTCGGAGCATGGCATGGAGTCTGTGCATTGAACTCATCTAACGAAGAAACCCGTGCATCAGAGCTGGAATTTCAGGTGAATGAGAATGGAAATGAGAGCTCTAATGACCTAGTGGAAACGGGGAAGTGGGAAGACGCAGGGGTCCCCTCTCCTGACGGTTTGCACGTGTCAGCAGCGTCTCGTTGGAGACTCCAGACTCCACAGAGGCAAAGGAGGGTTGAACAGCCCAAGAGAGACAGCAGGGTGGTCCTGGGCGGTCCAGGGCAGCTGGAGGAGGAGGATGGATGAGCCTTCCTCTGGAGTCATCGTTTTTTTCTCTAGAGACTCCATGGTCAACAGAAGACACGAACGAAATAGTGAAGAAGACGACACTCTGGGTTTGGAACAACCCAAGGAGGGACCCGATAGAAGAGGGCGCCTGCAGCAGCTGGGGTCGGCCTGCGGCTTCAGAGACTAAGCAAGTGGGACGAATCAGAAAGAGAAAGGAGGTGTGTGAGGAAGGCGGCTTTGTCCTTGTCTTTCCTGACCCAGCAGGGAGAGGTTTAGATCCTCTGGGCTTGGCGCGTGCAGCGTTTGTAATCACTTTTTCTCTCTGCAGTTTAAAAAAAAATCTTTCCCAGCAAACCACGTCTTTCCTGTCTTTGCCTCAGCCAATCTTCAAAGCCTTTGGTGATGTGTGCAGCACCTCTTGGGAAATGTACACAGGAGATTTCGGTCTGGGTTTTCGGCATCGACCAGCAGGGGATGGAATCTGGGTGCCCTACTCCCTCGAAGGCACCACGGGATCCGGGAGCCAAACCTCTTCTCGCCAGTGCAGGGGGGGTGAGAAGCCGGCCCTCTCCCTCCTCGCTTTCAGGACTGTGGCCACTGCTTCCTGGTCTGCCTCACTGTCTGTTCCTGGTTGAAAGGCTGTTCCCTGGGCTGGACAAGGGAAGGAATCTCCCCTGGGATAACTGCAGATGTCCTGCATCCTGGAGACCCAACAGGGAACACAGCCCTCAGCACGTTTCAGTCCCCAGGTCTCACCCAAACACTACATCCTGTGATGGGGAATAAAACCTGAATTTACTTTGATTTGAGAGGCCCCAGTCCAGCTGCCCTTGGAGACCTTCCCCATTTGAGAGGACGTGTGAAGGGAGCTGGGCTTGCTGCCCATTCTGAGTGCCACGGTCTCAGTGACTTGATCCCTGGAATCCTCCAGGCCCGGGACAGAGTCCCTGGCAGCAGGGAAAGGGTTCTCTGCACTCTGATGCCCACTGCCCTGGCCAGACAGCGCTGCCCTGCTGCCCACGCTCCAGCCTCTTCTCTGTCTTCCACCCTTGGGGCACCAGGTTCCCACCCCGTCCTCCCACCCACAGCTTGGTGCAAACCCTGACCGGTCCCCTCTCTGTGTGTGGCCAGATCCTGCCTGTTGTCAAGTCCCTGCTGCCTCAATTTCAGACTAAGGTTATTTCCGCAAGTTACATGACCCCAAACTCATGTTTATCCTCTCATGGGCTCTGGAATTGCCATGAAGATCCAATGTCTCCGCAGGTCCCCAAAGTTATACCAAAAGCAGAAACCTCACGTGGCATGGTGAGTCTGATTTAATCCTCTCCCATAGTACCCAACATAACTCAGGACGGTGGGAGGGGCGCCCTGGGCTGCTCAGTTTGGTGAACTCATCAACTGACTGGAGGTGGTGGCAGTATGCCCATGGTGACTGCATCAGGGATTGGAGGACAATATGAATGGTGGAAGGTGAGGAGGGGACAGGAGATGGCTGTTATCACCGAGAAGAAATGGGGAGGACAGAGGGAAGTCCGTGTGATACACAGAAAGTTACGGAGACGGTGGCCAACTCTCAGAGACACCGGATGGCCCAGGCAACCCCTTCCTGCTCACAGTTTTGGAATGTGATGACTGGAAAAGTGGTGAAATCCGAGGCCCGCTTCTCCTCGCAGAGGTGACGGGACCCAGGCCCTGGGAGGAGGTGACCGTAGAGCTGAGGACCAAGAGGCCCTGGGGTTGGGCTCCATCATCCCCGGAGCAGCAGGAACCCGGGTTCCCACCTGCACTCTAACTTGCCCCTTCCTTTCCCAAGGCCACCCCGTTGCGCTTCCTGCAGGAGGACATGCAGCCGGGAATGCGGCACATTGCACGGAGTCTGGAGTGGAGGCAGCGGCCGGCATGTCATTTAGTTCCTGTCTCATCTTCCTTTCATCCTCCCTTTCCTTCTCATCCCCCCTTTCTTTGTCAGGAGCTTCTCTTTGAGCCCCGCGCCATTCCCTCTTCCGTCTTTTAGGATCGTCCCCCTGAAGGACCAGGTCCCACCCAGGCAGCTGAGGTCCTGGGTCTGCGCTGAGGAGGAGCCCCCAGCCCTCCTTTCACCGCCTTGGCCCTGCCCTGGGTGCTGACCCCAGGCTGCAGCATTGACTCCTGCTGAGCAGCCCCGAGGGCTCCAGGCAGGGAGCTGGGCTGGGGGAGGAAGAGCTGGACCCCTCGTGCTGAAGGGAACCCCAAGGAAAGTCTGGGTCTGCCCTGGACACCCTCCTCACCAGGCATTTTCTGCCCCAGGGGCTCTAAACATGCACAGGTCTTCTCTTCCAGAAGTCAGGACAGCGTCCCATTCTCCCTGCAGGAGAGGACACAGAGGACACAAAGGTGGCAGAGGAAATGAGTGAGCGAGCGTGGAGGGGCCTCAGGAAGAGGGGCAGCCAGGACGGGCACGCGGCCCAGTGCGCCCCACACTTTCTTACTGCCCTGACCATAACATCAGTGATCTTCGTCCGTGAAAACACTGGAGCAGGTTCTCTTAAGGGCAGAGGAGAGCATCCTTTTCAACAATCCAGAGACCAGATTCCCGAAGTCTACCCAGTTGAATGTCTGCGTTAATTTGCTTCTGCAAGACATTTATACACATTTATGCAGACAGATCCATAGGACACAGCCTCACAAAGAATTAGCTTCACTGTAACTGACAAACTCTTAAGAGCAGTGAAGGCGAATTAACTGTGGAGGAGGCCTGCGGGCAGACAGCATCCTTAGCAGAGAGCAGCAACCAGGCCTCAGTGCCCTGCGGACCTGAGCCGGGGGTCGTCAGGCCAGGTCACCTTCCGGGGCCTGAGGGGCTTCTTTCTGGGTCCTGCTCACCCAGTCCAGCGAGCCTCTCCTCCTCTCTCCCTGGGCCTCCCAGTGACCCTGCGCCCAGGTCTGTGTGGCGGATTCTGTCCCACACCCAGGCAGGCCCTGATGTGCAGACCCCAGCCAGGCCCAGAGAGGACCTGCAGAGGGACAGGGTTCAGGGAGATGGAGACAGACAGGAGGCTGCCTCACTTCATATAGCGGTGGTTCATTTTTCAATATTACAGATTCAGGATTGTGTTGAGAAATGTTCATGTTTAATGCAGGTGGCTTTCCCTACAACTAATCATATTTTATAAATATTTTCTGTATAAAAAGAGATCAATCTGTGAAAAGCAGCCTAAACAGAGAGGCCTTGATGATCCTCTGAGCTCTGCCCTTTACACTGCGGTCGTGTTTCCGACTGTGGAGCCCAGTGCTCCTGAGAGGTTTCTCTCAGCTTCCTGGCCCTGTCCTCAGACTCTCTAATGGAAAGTGCCCACCGCCTCCGTGGGCTTCTCCATGCTCTCCCGCTCTGCCCTGCTCCTTCCGAGGGTCATTCCCCACTCCTTCTGTGCTAATTAGGTGGAGTTTTGTGCTCAAAAGTGAAGTCACTGGTTTCTTTCTTAAAACCTGACGTTGGGTGTGATTCTCCTCCCCACCCACAGCAGGCTGTCAGGGTGCTGGGGACGTCGTGTATGTTGAACTGGGGGTTGGTGAGACACGTGGCTCTAAAGAGCAACCAGGCTGTACGCTTCCCATTTGTGCACCACATCATCGGCAAAATAAGCGTCCATTTTACAACAAAACAGAGCAGAAAAGTCCTTTTTTGCCACAAAGGCAACTACGGGCATAGGTTGGTTTTCTCTGATTTCTACCAAATGTTTAAGGTGGAAAGAATGCCAATCTCCTACATGCTCTTCCAGAGACGAGACGTGGGGACCCATCCAGCTGCCTCATCAGATGCAGAGACTCTTGACCCCACCCTAGCAACAGACACTGCAGGGAAGGGGAACGTCAGGCCAAAGGCTCTGGAGAGGATGTGTCCAAATCTGACGGCAATCTTCAGCAGTGTCGATTCCGAGATGCTTGGAAGGAAAGTCAGTGAACTCTCCTGCTGAGGTTTGCATGGGACTGAGGAGGACAGGACCCCTGGCTGTTTTGGTGCAGCCAGGAGAGTGGTGAGAAAGGAGGTGCCATCGGGCCCATGGAATACACATTTGGCAACAGAGTGACGGAGGCCCTGGGTGGTCCTCAGGAAGGATCCTGGGGTGGGGTCTTCAGGCTGTGGCGATGGACAGATCCCTCTAAGAAGAGATGGACTCTGGCCCTGGCACAGCAGGGTCTAGGGAGGGAGAAGATTTTGGAGACTGAGTCTTGGTGAAGAGGGACATGGGCAGGGAGGCGCCCACTGTGCGCTGGAGCAGCCACTGCCTCTTCCCAGCCAGGCCTGAGTCCGGGCTGCTGAGACACCTGCTCAGATCTCTAGTCCATGAAGGAGAGGAAAGCGGGTGCTGGGAGGCTTCACTCATTGAGCCACCGGAGCACCAGCCCAGAGGCCTCCTCCCCAGGTGTCCACCTTCACTGGTCATAAGAGTTTGTCAGTTACAGTGAAGCTAATTCTTTGAGAGGTTCTGCTCCCATGGTGTGGCTGGCTCGAGAGTCCTGAGCTCTGAGCCAGTGAGGGGTCAAGCAGGCCACTAGTCATTCAGGGTGGTCGCTGGAGCATCGGAAACCTCACCTTGAGGCGGCTCCTGGTGGGAAGGTGTCGGGGCAGGAGGGGCGCAGAGTGGACCCTGATCCTTCTCTTTGTTTGAGGTCACCTGGGTCAGATTTTTGATCAAGGATTAAAACATGGAGGCAGGAGCCTGGGTCAGGGACCACTCATGAGAGGAGCTCTCCTCAAAGCATTCCTGGAACAAGAGGATTTGGGATATGGGGTGAGGGAAGACGTGGTTCTGGCGCCCAGGGCATGATCGAGAGGCCTCTGGGCTTCAGGGAGCTCCATCTCCTGGGAACTAACTAGGTTCCTGGCTCAGCCACAGCCCTCCTCAGTGTTGTGACTCGGGGGAAGTCACTTAGGCCCTCTCAGTTTTAGTGTCCTCAGCTGTAAACTGTGGGTCCCAGCCCTGCTCCGCGCACTCCACGGGGCCCCTGTGAGGGTCAGAGGGATGGCGGCAGATGCTCTTGAGGAGCTGGAAGGCATCTTGCCCGTGTCCAGGCTGGAAAGTGACTCATGACTTGTGGGGTCTCTGGAGGAAAGCACCGCTGCTTGTCCCAGTCCCCAGACATTCCGGATCTGAGCACCACTAGAGCACTTAGGAAGCGTCAGTTATTTGGATTCGGCTTCATCTGGGTCTGCCTCTAGGTGGGATCTGAGCTCAGGCCATCAGGCACCTGTCCTTGCTCTGGGTCGCGGAGCTCAGCTGCCTTCTGAATTGTCTCATTAGAGGCAAGTTCCCACGCTATCAGCCCGGTGTTGATATGAAGAGCTCACAGCACCCCAGCACCCGTGCTCCTAAGCCCAGCTGTGACTCGCTGGCTCCCCTAGGCAGCTGCTGGGCAGGAGTGTGACCTGGGACAGATGAACACCTGCCCGTGGTCGCCTGCCCGCACCGTATCAACAGGGGGCGCTACTTTCAATGTATTTTTCCCAGCTCATGGCTCGTGGATACAAGAAGATATCACCAAATATTCAAATTTAGAATACACCAGAAACATGATCTGGGCTCAACAAAACCTCCTGGCTACTCCCAGAGCATCCCAGTCGGCATCTGGCCACAGCAGGGGAGCCTCAGACATCACCCCTGCCCGCTCCTCCACTGAGGGCGTCATGGACCTGAAGCCGTCAGGAGATTGGGGTCTTTGTTGCGGTTTGCGCGGCAGGGCCTGAGTCTTGGTGAGGACGGACAGCAGCAGGGAGGCGCCCACTCAGAGCTGGGGCAGCCACTGTTTCTTCTCAGCCAGGCCTGAGTCCAGGCTGCTGCGGCAGCTGCTCTGATCAACAGGCACTGAGACCCTGGCAGCTTGCAGGCTTCACTCCCTGAGCTGCCCAAGCATCAGCCCAGCAGGACTCTTTCAGTGAAAGAATCTGAACTGCCCAGCAGCCCGGTTTGGTCAGTTGAAGGCGAATGTGATTCAAAGTCCAACTGTCACATGGGCAGTTGGTGGGGAGCGTCCTGTATTCCAAGTCGGTTGGGAGTCAAGGGGGCTACTGGTCATTCAGGGCAGTCACCCAACCTCAGGGAAGTGTCTTCACAGGGCAGCCACAGAGTCACGTGCTGGGGGAGACAGATGCAAATTTGGACCCCATGCCTTCAGCAGGGCTTCATTTGGGGAAAGTCATGGCATTTTGGGTCTGGGATTGAAATGTAAACCCGGGAGTTCAGTCGGGATTTGGACCCTTCTCTAGGGCCACGAACCTCCTCCAGGCGTCAGTGTCTCCCTGCAGCAGCTGTGGGCGTAGTGGTGGTTTGGACGAGGAGTGAGGAGGGTCCTTGGTTCAGTGTCCAGGGCGGGATCTAATGGTCTTGACGCAGATGAGCTTGAAAGTTTTCTCTACTCAATAAGCAAGAACGAGCGAACGGTGAACGAAGGCATGTCTGTGTGAACAAGTATCGCCCAAAATGGTTGCTCCATAGAGAGCAGGGCTGTCCAGAGGCGTGAAGCACCAGTGGAGTGACGGCTGGCTGTATCTATACCTATTCCTAATTATATGCTAATCAGGGGGTGGGCTATTCTGGTAAAGGGGCACGAGTTCCTGGAAGTATGTAAGGTAACTTCCAGGTCATTGCTATAGCATTTGTAAACTGTCACGGCCCTGGGGGAGTGACCCAAGCGAATGCATTAGAATTCCTAGTCCTAGCTGGTTTGGGCCAGTTTCTTTGCTACATCTTGTTTTGATCAGCAGGGCCGTGACAGGTGCTGGGAAAGTGAGTCCTGCTCATCTCCTGCCTCAGTCTCGGGTGTTCGGGCATCTCCATCTCTTGGGAACCAGTAAATTCCCTGCGTTATTACCCATCAGTGTTGCCGCTCTGAGCAAGTCACTGGATCTCTGTACATTTCAGTGCCCTGAACCATAAAGTAAATGTCACAGCCCCTGCTCTGCCCATCCAGGAGCTGTAAAGTGTCGCACCCGTGCCCATGTGGAACAGTAGGGCTCTGTCCTGTGTGACATTCCCAGGTACACATGGCTTTCGTCTCAGGTCATCAGGCTCTGGCACCCATGCTCTGGTCACAGTGTTGTGCTAAGTTTCTACACGGTCTCATCTAACAAAAGCGACTGTTCACATACAATCTGCCTGTGGGTGTTTTCCGCACAGTACACTACAAGATCCCTCCTCGTAACCCCACTTTCATTCAGGTGGCACTGCTGCACAGTTACTGATAAGGAGATCATGGATTCCAATAACGAATGTACATGGGATGGATCCTTGGGGAAGAAAACGTACCCCCGAGCCCCACAGCTGTCCGGCTGCGTCAAAACAGGCTCTGGCCAAAGAACGAGGTTAAGCCTCAAATATCATCCCGTACAACCCCCTCCACTGACGTCCCTGGGGGAATTTAATCTTTGAATTCATTCACCAGCAATTGTTGTAGTTTATTTAGTGTAACATGTTTAGAAACAAAATAGTCATATTCTTTTGTACTGAAATATAATTCACCTTCCATAAATGTGCCTTTTCAAAGGATACAATTCAGTGGTTTTTAGCATATTCTGGTTTTGCCTTCATACTTCCCCACTCCAAAAAGAAACCCCTTGCCCATGTCAGCCAACCCTATTCTCTCCACAGGCCCTGTCCTGCCAACCCCTAATATGTTTTTGGTCTATGGATTTTTTTATTCTGGACATTTCATATACTTCGAATTATACAATGGGCTGTGTTTTATGTCCTGGCTTCTTTCCACAGGCAGAATGTACTCAAGTTCACCCGTGCTGTGGCCTGAATCCGGACCTCACCTGTTTGTCGTCAGTATCATCCATTGTGCGGACAACGCTCATTTCATTTTTCTATTTATCAGTGATGGACAAAGGGGCTATTTTCATGTTTTGACCACTATCAAAAGTGGTGACTACTTCTCCAGTTTCTGGAGTGGTGCAGGACTGGAATTAGTGAAGATGATGGCAAAACCAGAATATGCTAAAAACCACTGAATTGTATCCTTTGAAAAGGTGCATTTATGGGATGCGAATTATATTTCAGTACTGCTATAAACACCCATGTTCAAGTTTTTGTATGAGCAAATGTTTTGTATTTCTCCTGAGTATACAACCAGCAGTGGAACTGCCAGGTCACGTGGTAGCCCTGTGAGTAACTGTTTGAGGAACCACCAGAGGCTTTTCCTTCTTACATTTGCACAAGCAACGTGGGAAGGTCCCGTTTCTCTAATCATTGCCAACACTTGTACTTGCTTTTTAAATTGTAGCCACACTAATGGATGTGAAGTGCTATCTCAGTGGTTTTGATGGGCATTTCCCTATTAACCAATGATTTTAAACATGTTTTCATGTATTTATTGCCAATTTGTGTATCTTCTTTACAGCAGTATCTATACAAATCCAATTTTCATTTTGAAAATTTGTTAGACATTTTACTGTTGATTTGCTAATGTTCTTCATCTCTTCCGGATAACAGACCTTATCAGATACATGAATTGCAGATCATCTATGCACCTCTGTGTGGTGTTGTATGCCTTTCATGATGGTGTTCTTTGAAACACAAAAGATTTTACGTTTGGTGAGTCCTATTTATTATTCCTTTGGTTGCTTGTACTTTTGGTGACACATCTAAGAATTCATCACCAAATTCAAGAAAATTAAACAGTATGCCTTTCTTTCTGAGATTCATATAGTTCTGCTCTTTTATGTTTTTTGTTTTATGTTTTATCAGTCTTTGATCTTTTTTAATTATTATTTTGTTATTATGTCCATTTGTTATTATTATTATTATTTTGAAACAGAGTTTCGCCATGTCTCCGAGGCTGGAGTGCAATGGCACAATCTTGGCTCACTGCAACCTCTGCCTCCCAGATTCAAGCAATTCTACTGCCTCAGCCTCCTGAGTAGCTGAGATTACAGGCATGTGCCAACATGCCTGGCTAATTTTTGTAGTTTTAGTAGAGATGGGGTTTCACCATGTTGGCCAGGCTGGTCTCAAACTCCTGACCTCAAGTTGATCTACCAACCTCGGCTTCTCAAAGTGCTGGGATTATAGGCATGAGCAACCACGCCTGGCCTTTTAAATTAACTTTTGTATATGATGTGAGTTAGAGGTTCAACTTCATTCTTTGCATGTGGATGCTGATTGTCCTGGCACCATTTTTTGAAAAAAATCTTCTGTCTTTGGCCTTGTCATCCTTTTAAAAAATTAACGTAAATGTGAGGATTTACTTCCAGACCCTCAGTTCTATTCCACTGATGTATATATCCATCCTTTCACCAGTACTGTACAGATTGATTATAGTCTGAGTCCTTGTTCTTTTTTTTTTTTTTTTTTTTTTTTTTTTTTTTTTTTTTTTTGAGACGGAGTTTCGCTCTTGTTACCCAGGCTGGAGTGCAATGGCGCGATCTCGGCTCACCGCAACCTCCGCCTCCTGGGCTCAGGCAATTCTCCTGCCTCAGCCTCCTAAGTAGCTGGGATTACAGGCATGCACCACCACGCCCAGCTAGTTTTTTGTATTTTTAGTAGAGACGGGGTTTCACCATGTTGACCAGGATGGTCTCGATCTTTCGACCTCGTGATCCACCCGCCTCAGCCTCCCAAAGTGCTGGGATTACAGGCTTGAGCCACCACGCCCGGCTCCTTGTTCTTTTTTAAGATTATTTTCTCTATACTAGATTCTATTCCTTTGTGAGTTTTAGGATCACCTTGTCAGTTTCAAGGCAGCTGAAATCCTTATAGGAATTTGCTGAATCTGTCAATGAATTAGGGGAACACAACATCTAACAGTATTAGGTGTAACTATTCCGGTCTATGGACATATGTCTTTCCATTTTTTAGATCTTTTACAATTTCTTCCAATGATGTTTTTTAGTTCTCAATGTACAAGTTTTATACTTCTTTTGATGAATTCATTTCTATATATTTATTTGTTTATTTATTTATTTATTTGAGATGGAGTCTTGCTCTGTTGCCCAGGCTAAAGTGCTGTGGCATGATTTCAGCTCACTGCAACTTCTACCTCCCAGGTTCAAGTGATTCTCCTGCCTCAGTCTTCCAAGTAGCTGGCCAGGCTGGTCTCAAACTCCTGACCTCAAGTGAACCACCCACCTCAGCCTCCCAAAGTGCAGGAATTAGTGCCTGGCCTCTAAGTATTTATTTCTGATGCTATTGCAAAAGGAATTGTTTTCTTCATTGCAAGTTCAGATTGTTTATGCAAGTGCATAGAAATACAATTGATTTGTTTATCAAGCCTCGAAGCCTTGTAAAGGTTTATTATTATTTTTCAATATAGGAATATGCTCAAAAAAACTTGAAATCTTCTCTTATGGACAGGTGGAAGAATAAACTCATATCAACTTTCTGGAAGGCAAGTTGGCAAGTTATCAAGATCCTTGGTCAGGCGCGGCGGCTCATGCCTATAATCCCAGCACTTTGGGAGGCTGAGGCGGGGGGGGATCACGAGGTCAGGAGTTTGAGACCAGCCTGACCAACATGGTGAAACCCTGTGTGGTGGCGCATGCCTGTAATCCCAGCTACTCAGGAGGCTGAAACAGGAGAATAGCTTGAACCCAGGAGGCGGAGGTTGCAGTAAGCCAAGATCATGCCACTGCACTTCAGCCTGAGTGACAGAGTAAGACACCATCTAAAAAAAAAAAAAAAAAAAAAATCTTAAAATGCATCATTTCCTTTGACACAGTAATTCTAGCCCAAGAATTTTTATTTTATTGTAAGTTGACAATTTATAATTGTACATATTTATGAGGTACAAAGTGATACTGTGATTTACCAATACAATGTGGGATAATCAAATCAAGCTAATTGATAAATCCACAACCTCAAATACTTATCGTTTTTGTGGTGAGAACAATTATTACCTATTGATTTTGTATCCTGTAATACTGCTGAATTGCTTATTAGTCCAAATAGTGTTTTGTTTTGTTTATTTCTTATAATTTTCTGCATACAGCACCATGTCATTTGCAAATTGGGGCAGTTTTATTTCTTCCCTGCCCATTTGTATGCTATTTATTTATTTATTTATTTGCTTTAGAGACAGGGGTTTCATCATGTTGGTCAGGCTGGACTCAAACTCCTGACCTTGTGATCCACCCACCTCCACCTCCCAAAGTGCTGGGATTACAAGCAACCACACCCAGCCTACTTTTTATTTCTTCATCTTGCCTAGTAGCTGTAGCTGGAATCCTCATTACAGTATTGGATTAAAAGTGGTGAGAGTGAACATCCTTATCTTCTTTTAATATCGGGGAAATTTCTCAGTCTTTTACCATTAAGTAGCAGTGGGCTTTTCATAGCTGTCCTTTATAAGGTTGAGGAAGTTACCTTCTATTCGTAGTTTGTCAACTATTTTTAATGATGATAGGGTGTTGCATTTTGCCAAATCATTTTTTAGTCTATTGAGATAATTATGCTTTTTTTTTTTTTTTTCCTGGCTGCTTGGAGTTTTTTTTCCACTTGGTGCCAGGTGCACAGTTCCAGGTATCAGGAAAGCTCACAAGTGCTGTGGCCGTGGGGAGAGGGGCTTTGTCACTCCTTTTTGGGGTCTGCTGTGTTAATGGAACGTCTGCTTGCTGCAGCCGCCTAGTCTACAGGGTGAGGAGTGGGAAGGGGACTGGGGAGGGGGTCTGGTGGCCTGGCACCTCTGCAGACATGGGGCTGGTGGTGGCGGCTCAGGTCAGGATGGGGGTCCAGCGCTGGCTGTGCTGGACTGGCCACCGGGCTGCTTCCTGGGGTGTCCCGAGCCAGGCCCCAGGTGGTCATGCTGCTGGAGGCCTGGGGAGTCTCGGGTGCTCTGCCGCCCTCAACACCATGGCCATGAACAGCAGGGTGGACTTCCTGAAAAAGAATCTGGCCCACCAGACCGGGGTCCGCCTTGGGGAGACCCGGGGGGTGGGGGATGGCTTCCCCGGGGAGCCTGGCACTGCCGCAGGAGCTGTTTCTGGAAGTGGAAGCCAGTCCGCCTGGGCGGCCACCCCTATCGGGCCTTGGCACACGATCACGGGTGTCGGGGACAGGGGCGCTGGGCCACAGAGCAGATTCGCAGAGGAGACCTCGGGAGGCCGCTCCTCAACCAAGACACGGGGACACGAGAGATGATTACGCATTTTAACCTTGTTTTATTAATATGGTGTATTAACATTGACTAATACGAATTTTTGGAACCAACCTTGCATTGCTAAAATTATCCCATTTGGTCATCATGTATTATCATTCTCTTTTCTTTTTCTTTTTTTGAGACAGACTCTCACTCTGTTCCCCAGGCTGGAGCGTGGTTGTGTGATCATAGCTCACTGCAGCCTTGACCTCCACAGACACAGGTGATCTTCCCACCTCAGCCTCCCAAGTAGCTGGGACTACAGCAGTATGCCACCACACCCAGCTCATTTTTTTTTTGTATTTTTTGTAGAGATGAGGTTTCACCATGTTGCCCAGGCTGGTCTTGAACTCCTGGACTCAAGTGATTTGCCTGCCTTGGCCTCCCAAAGTGCCGGATTACAGGCGGGAGCCAGCGCACAGGGCCCGTGTATCACCCTTGTTGTTGTTGCTGCATTCGGTGTGCAAGCACTTTGTTGAGGACTTTGTGCATCTGTATTCATTAAAGATATTGGCCTGCTGTGTTTTTTCTTATGATGTTTTTGGCTGGTTTTGATATCAAGGTATTAACCTTATAGGATGGGTGGTTGGGAAATGACACCTCCCCTTTCATGTTTTAGAAGTTTGTGAAAGACTTAATTCTATTGTAAACTTGTAGTAGAATTCACCAGTGAAACAATCATGCCCCGATCTTTCCTTTATGGGGATTTTGGCCTTAAAAAATAAGAATTAATAGCTCAATCTACCGTGGCTGCCTTGGTAGATATTCTTTATCTTTTTAAGTTTTGTCAATTTGTGCCTTTCCAGGTATTTCTTCATTTCATCTAGTTTACATAGTTTGTTAGCATACAATTGTTCATGGTATTATCATTTTTTAATATTTTTGTAGGGTTGGTATTGAGTCTTCTTTTTCTAGATCCATCTAGCTAAAAGTTTGCCAATTTTTCTGATATTTTCAAGGAAATTTTGGTCATTGATTATTCTGTTTCTTTTCTCCATTTTTTAAATTTTCATTATAATCTCTATTTCTTCATTCTGCTTGCTTTGGTTTAGTTTGGGCTTTTTTTTTTTTTTTCAGTTTCTTAGGTGGAAGATTAAGTTACTGATTTGAGGTAGTTCAGGTGTTCTAATATAGGCATTTCCTATATTAAATGTATTTAATATAGGATGCCAATTTCCCTTGATGCACAGCTTTTGCTGTATCCCTAAAGTTTTGGTATTTTGTGTTATTGTATCCGTCTATCTAAAGTATTTTATTATGGCCAGGTGAGGTGGCTCACACCTGTAATCCGAGCACTTTGGGAGGCTGAAGTGGGCAGATCACCCGAGGTCAGGTGTTCAAGACCAGCCTGGCCAAGATGGTGAAACCCCATCTCTACTAAAAACACAAAAATTAGCCAAGTGTGGTGGCAGATGCCTGTAATCTCATTTAACTGGGAGGCTGAGGCAGGAGCATCGATTGAATTCAGGAGGTGGAGGTTACAGTGAGCTGAGATCACGCCATTGCACTCCAGCCTGGGCGACAGAGTGAGATTCCGTCTCAAAAAATAAAAAAATAAAAAAATAAATAAAGTATTTTATTAATTCCTATTGTTGTGTCTTTGACCCACAAGCTATATAGACGTGATATTGCTTGATTAACCTATATTGTGAATTTCCTAAATTTTTGCCTATTTTTGATTTTATTACATTGTGGCCCAAAAGCATAACTTGTGTGATTTTAATCACTTTACATTTATGGAGATTTGTTTTTTTGCCTAGCATATGGTCTATTTTGGGGAGTGTCTGATGTGTCTTGAGAAAAATGTGTGTCTTGCTGAGTGGAGCAATCTGTAGATGCCTGTTAGGTTTCTCAGAGAGTATTGTTCAAGTCTTCTACTTCCTTGTCGAACTTTTCTGCCTCACTGTTTATTCATTATTTAAGATTACGTATTGAAGTCTCCAAATATTATTGTTGAAGTGTCTATTTCACCTTTCCATCCTGTCAGTTTTCCTTCATGTATTTTGAAGCTCTGTTGTTAAGCGCAAAATTCTTTATAATTTATACATTTATAATTGCAGGGCAATTTTGTAATTATTATACCCTTGAAGGATGGACCCTTTGGTCCTTATAAAATATTCTTCTTCATCTCTAGGAATAATTTTGTTCTATTTGACCCAATATTAATAAGGCTATTCTGGCTCTCTTTTGGTTAACACTTGCTCGATGCATTTCTTCCCGTTCTATTACTTCGATCATCTTTGTGTCTTGAATTTAAAGTTTGACTCTTGCAGACAGGATATAGATAGATCACATTTTTTAAATCTGTTCTACCACTCTCTGCCACTTAACTGAAGTGTATAATCAAAGTCCATTTGATTTAACTACGAATTAGAGTTTAGTAAAATACTAACAGGATCGAAATATTCTATTTTGCTATTTTTCTATAAGTGGTGTGTCTTTTGCTTTTGATATTCCTCCATTACCACCTTTTTTTGTGTTAGGTATTTCCTATTGTGCTGATTCAATCCCTGTGCTGTTTCTTTTGTCACATATATTTTTGAAATTTTTTTGTTTTAATAGTTGCCCTGGAGACTACAATTAACATCTTAACTTAAAACATATAAGTATGATTAATAATTTCAATAGCATATAGACATTTTTCTCCCATACACGTTCCATGCCCCACTCTGTATGTTATTTATTTTCATACAAATTATGTCTTTATACATTGTGTGCTCAAGAACATAAATTTATATTTGCTTTATGTAGTTGTCCTTCAAAACAGATACATGAAAAACTCATTATTGATACATTTTTACTACATACATTTTATTTATTTACTTACTTACTTACTTACTTACTTACTTACTTACTGAGACAGGGTCTCACTCTGTCACCCAGGCTGGAGTACAGTGGTGCAATCTCAGTTCACTGCAACCTCTGCCTTCTGGGCCCAAGCCAGCCTTTCACCTAGGTAGCTAGGACTACAGGCATACACCACTATACCTGACTAATTTTGTATTTTTTGTAGAGATGGATTTTGCCAAGGCTGGTCACAAACTCCTGAGCTCAAGCACCCCACCTACCTTAGCCTCCCAAAGTGCTGGGATTACAGGCGTGAGCCACCACATCCAGCCCATACATTTTATTTATTTAGACATACTCTCTTGTTTTTACTTACGTAACTTTACCTATGCTCTTTATTTCTTCAGGTGGATTTGAGTTACTCTCTCATCTTCATTTCAGCTGGAAGGACTCTGTTTAATGTTTTTGATGGGGCTGGTCTGATAGCAATGAATTCTCTCAAACGTTGTCTATCTGGGAATCCTTTCATGTCTCCATTTTTTGAAGGACGCATCTAGATAAAAAAATTCTTGGCTGACATTTATTTTTCCTTTCAGAACTTTGGATATGTCATCCCACTGCCTTCTAGCCTCCAAGGATTCTTTCTTTCAGCTTTATTGTGGTATAACTAACAAAAAGCATTGTTTACATTCAAAATGTACAGTGTGATGATTTGCTACACATATGCATTGTGAAATGATTGCCACAACCAAGTCAATTAAGATATTCATCACATTACATAGGTACTTTTTAAAAATCAGAACCCTTAAGACCTGCTCTGTTAGCAAATTTCAAGTCTACAGTACAGTACAATTAACTACAGCTACCATGCTATACATTAGATCCTTAGAATTTATCTTAAACTGAAAGTTTGTAGTTGTTAATCTTGCCAATGATTCTTTATAAATAACTATTTCTTGCTTGCTGCTGTCATGATTATCTTTGCCTTTGGTTTTTGATTAACTTATTAAGATGTGAGTTTATGCTACTTGAAGTGTATTAAACTTCTTGCATATTTTGATTAATATTTTTCATAAAATTAGAGATGTTTTTGGCTGTGATGACTTCACATATTCTTGTATCCCCTTTCTCTCACTCATTTCCTTCTGGGACTCTTTTCATGTATATGTTGGTATTGCTTGATAGCGTTCCATAGTTCTCTGAGGCTCTTTGCTTTTTTTTCTTTAACATCAGGCTAGATAATCTCAATGGACCAATTACAAATTCACTGAATCTTTCTACCTGCTGAAATCTGCTGTTCAGCATTGCTGTGGGTTGAATCGTGTTCTCCAAAATGATATGTTCAAAGCCCTCTTCCTTAGAACCTGTAAATGTGGCTTTATTTGGAAATACAGTATTTGCAGACGTAATCAATTAAGATGAGGGCATCTTGTATTAGGGTGGGCCCTGATCCAGTTACTGTTTCTCTCATAAGAGCAGGGAGATTTGAACACAGGTACAAAGTAAAGAAAGCCATGTGATGACACAGGCAGAGACTGGAGTGCTGCAGCTACAAGCCCAGGAAAGCCCAAGATTTCCAGCAATCACCAGAAGCTAAAAAGAAGCAAAGAAGGATTATTTCTAGAGCCTTCAAGTAGAGCACAGCCCAGCTGATGCTTTCACTTTGGACTTCTATCCTCCAGCAATGTAAGCAAATAACTTTCTGCTGTTTTAAGCCACCGAGACGACTTGTTTTGGCAACCCTAGGAAACAAATACGAACCCCTCGAGTAAATTTTTAGTTGGTGTTTTACTTTTCAATTTCAGAAATTCTATTTAGTTCTCCTTTATGATTCATAACTTTATTACTATTTTCTATGGTGTGAAACGTAATTGTCACCCTTTCAGTGCTTCATGTATAGTTTTATTTAATTTTTTGAATACATTGAAAACAGCTAATATAATCTTTGTCTAGTAAATCCAATGCCTGGACTTCCTCAGGGATGGTATCTATTGGTTGCTTTTTTTTCTCCAGTGTACCAATCAGCCTGTGTTGGAGAGGCCCAGAAGCACCACAGATTCAGTGATTCTCTAGGATAAACCACTGGACTCAGTGTATAGTCATACACCTAGCTGTGATTTCTTACAGTGAAAGCATGCCTAGCAAAATAAACCAAAAAAAAAAAAAAAAAAAAGGTGCATGGGGCAAAGTTCAGAGGAAACCAGGCACAGCCTTCCAAGAATCCTGTCCAAACAAATCACACAGGCACAAAACTTTTCTCCAACGAGTTGTGACAACATGTATGAAACATTGTCTGCCAGGGAGGCTCACTGGAGACTAAGTGCCCACGGTTTTTAAGGGGACTAGTTATTTGGTGTCCTATTCCTAGCCCATACCGAAATTCCAGTATCCCAGGAAGAGAATATCTTTGGCACAAACCATAGTGTTTGTAAGAGCAGTTTAGGCACAGTGAGTTTCTTTTATCAGAGAGGGGAACCCTTGCGCATTTTCTAGATACCTAGGAATGTGTCTGAACTTTTCACAAGCCATAAGGTCATCTCACTCGCCAGCTTTCCCTTTAAGCTTTTAAATGTATTGTTTGCCTCAACTGTAATCCACCACTTCAAGCAGCCACAAAGTTAAACAATTGCCTCTCATGGTTTTTGACAGTTGCGCCAGAGAAAAGGCTTTTTTGCCTCAGACAAACTTCAAGTCAGGTCAAATACAGTCTGGTGGGGTCTTACAGAGATTTCAAATATGACTTGAGCCAGGCGCAGTGGCTCATGCCTGTAATCCCAGCACTTTGGGAGGCTGAGGCAGGCGGATCACCTGAGGTCAGGAGTTTGAGACCAGCCTGACCAACATGGAGAAACCCCGTCTCTACTAAAAACACAGAAATTAGGCCGGGGGTGGTGGCTCACACCTGTAATCCCAGCACTTTGGGAGGCCAAGGCAGGTGGATCACTTGAGGTCAGAAGTTTGAAACCAGCCTGTCCAACATGGTGAAACCTCGTCTCTACTAAAAATACAAAATTAGCCGGGCATGGTGGTGCATGCCTGTAATCCCAGCTACTCGGGAGACTGAGGCAGGAGAATCACTCAAACCTGGGAAGTGGAGGTTGTAGTGAGCCAAGATCGTGTCACTGCACTCCAGCCTGGGCAACAAGAGCAAAACTCCATCTCAAAAGAAAAAAAAACACAGCAATTAGCTGGGTGTGGTGGTGCATGCCTGTAATCCCAGCTAATCAGGAGGCTGAGGCAGGAGAATCGCTTGAACTGGGGAGGCAGAGGTTGTGGTCAGCCGAGATCATGCCATTTCACTCCAGCCTGGGCAACAAGAGTGAAACTCAGCCTCAAAAAAAAAAAAAAAGCCGGGCGCGGTGGCTCAAGCCTGTAATCCCAGCACTTTGGGAGGCCGAGGTGGGCGGATCACAAGGTCAAGAGATCGAGACCATCCTGGTCAACATGGTGAAACCCCGTCTCTACTAAAAATACAAAACATTAGCTGGGCATGGTGGCACGTGCCTATAATCCCAGCTTCTCAGGAGGCTGAGGCAGGAGAATTACCTGAACCCCGGAGGCGGAGGTTGCGGTGAGCCGAGATCATGCCGTTTCACTTCAGCCTGGGCAACAAGAGTGAAACTCAGCCTCAAAAAAAAGAAAAAAAGGAAAGAGAGAGAGAGAGAAAGAAAAGAAAAAGCACAAATGCTTTTGGACAGCTTTGCAGATTTTAAGAGTTGAAGGACACCACTTGGGATGACCAGTCAAATTCTTTCAGTGCTTGGCCACTCCTCAGCCTCAGCACCTGTCCCAAACTGATAAATAATCGGAAGACTCTTTTTTCTTTTTTTCTTGAGAAAGAGTTTGGCTCTTGTTGCCCAGGCTGGAGTGCAATGGTGCCATCTCAGCTTACTGCAATCTCTGCCTCCCAGATTCAAGCGATTCTCCCACCTCAGCCTCCCGAGTAGCTGGAATTACAGGTGCATGCCATCATGCCTGGCTAATCTTTGTATTTATAGTAGAGATTGGGTTTTGCCATGTTGGCCAGGCTGATCTCAAACTCCTGATCTCAGGTGACGTGCCCGCCTCGGCCTCCCAAAGTGCTGGGATTACAGGGACGAGCCACCACACCCAGCCAGTACCTATTTTCTTTGAAACAGAACAACTCTTTCATCTTCATCCTAAAATTTTCAAAGCATACTCAAGGGCAAAAACCACAGTTTGAAAAGATGGAGCATGTATCAGAACCAGACTGAGATATACAGAGATTTGATGATTATCAGGTTGAGAATTTAAAATAACTATGATTAATATGCTAAAGGCTCTAATGGAAAAAGTGGAAGCAATGTAAGAACCAATGATATGTAAGCAGAGAAGTGGAAACACTAAGAAAGAATCATAAGGGAATGCTAGAAATAAAAAATGCTATAACAGAAATGGAGAAGGCCTTTGATGGGCTCATCAGTGGACTGCACATGGTTAAGGAAGGAATCAGTGAGCCTGAAGAAATGTCAGTAGAACTTCCCAAGCTGAAAAGCAAGAGAAAAAAAAGACTGAGGAAAACAGAAAAGGATATCTAAAAATGGCAGGACAATTACAAAAGGGATAACATCTTTGTAAAGGGAATACTAAAAGGAGAAGAATGAGAGGAGCAGAAGAAATACTTTAATAGTGCCTGAGAACTTACCAAAATTATTGACAGACACCAAGCCACAGATCCAGGAATCTCAGAACACCAAACAGGATAAATACAAAGAAGTCAATATCTCATCGTCTCATATTCAAATTTTATAAAATCAAAGATTAAAAACTGTGAAAGAAGCCAGGTGCAGTGGTTCACGCCTGTAATCCCAGCACTTTGGGAGGCCGAGGCGGGCAGATCACTTGAGGTCAGGAGTTCAAGACCAGCCTGGCCAACATGGTGAAACACAGTTTCTACTAAAAAGGCAAAAATTAGCCGGGTGAGGTGGTAGGCACCAGTAATCCCACCTACTCAGGAAGCTGAATCAGGAGAATTGCTTAAACTAAGGAGGTGGAGACTGCAATGAGCTGAAATTGCCCCACTGTACTCCAGCCTGGACAACAGAGCAAGACTTCATCTCAAAAAAAAAAAAAGAAAAAGAAAAAAAAAAAAAAACTTTGAAAGAAGCCAAAGGAAAATATGCACATTACTTGTAGAGGAACTAGTATAAGAATTACACTGGCTTCGGCCGGGCGCGGTGGCTCAAGCCTGTGATCCCAGCACTCTGGGAGGCCGAGGCGGGTGGATCACGAGGTCAAGAGATTGAGACCATCCTGGTCAACATGGTGAAATCCTGTCTCTACTAAAAATACAAAAAATTAGCTGGGCATGGTGGCACGTGCCTGTAATCCCAGCTACTCAGGAGGCTGAGGCAGGAGAATTGCCTGAACCCAGGAGGCGGAGGTTGCGGTGAGCCGAGATCGCGCCATTGCACTCCAGCCTGGGTAACAAGAGCAAAACTCCATCTCAAAAAAAAAAAAAAAAAAAGACTTACACTGGCTTACACTTATAATCCCAGTGTAATTACAGTGGCTCACACTTATAATCCCAACACTTTGGAGGCTAAGGCAGGAGGATTGCTTGAGCTCAGGAGTTTGAGACCAGCCTGGGCAACATAGAGAAACCCCATCTCTACAAAAAATTAGCCGGGATTGATGATATGTGCCTGTGGTTCCAGCTACTCGGGAGGTTGAGGCAAGAGGATTGCTTGAGCCTAGGAGGTTGAGGCTACAGTAAGTCAAGATCATGCCACTGCACTCCAGCTTGGGCAGAGTGAAACCCTGTCTTGGAAGAAAAACAAGGATTACATGGAACTCGTCAGGAACTATATAAGAAAGAGGAGAGTGGAGTAAAATACCTAGTGTTGAAAGAAGAAACCCACACATCTAGGATTCTGTACCCATCAAAATTATCTTTCAAAAGTGAAAGAGAAATAAAGAACTTTCAGGTGAGCAAAAAATGGTGGGGCATGTTGGAGGAATATAGATTTCCATTTCATAAATGCAGAAAAAATGAGGGTTGGATTTAGGCAAAATGTGTCAGTTATTTACCGCCAGTAGATCTGTCTTGCAAGAAATGTTAAATTTTAAAAAAAAAAAGTGTTCAGAAACAAGGAAAATGACATAGGTCAGAAACAGCAACACTTTTGAACTGAAATTCGTATTCACTATTTTATGTCGTTTTTCTTAAACAGGATCTAGAAAATTGTAGAAGCTCCACAAACCCTGGATAGGCTTTTGCAGCCAGCTATGAGCTTATCCCACCCCCTCACTCCACCTTATCTACTCACATTTTCAAAAGCCCAGTCTTATTTTGTGACCCAGAGTCACAAGTTACCCAAATGTGCTCAATACATATGATCCCAACAAATAGCAAAATCTTATTTTCAGCATTAACGAAAAGAAGAAAACCATTCTTGCATTTTATTGATGATGGTTGGGATGAGGGCAACTTTGAACTTATAACCCTGAGTGCAACTGTTTTTTGTACTTCCTGGGATACCTGTTGGAAACAAGATTTTAAAATGTGGTTACAGTCAGGCACAGTGGCTCATGCCTGTAATTCCAGCACTTTGGGAGGCCTCGGTGGCCAGATCACCTGAGGTCAGGAGTTCGAGACCAGCCTGGCCAATATGGTGAAATCCCGTTTCTACAAAAAATTCAAAAATTAGCCAGGCACGGTGGCGGTGCCTGTAATCCCAGCTGTTCGGGAGGCTGAGGCAGGAGAATCACTTGAACCCAGGAGGCGGAGGTTGCAGTGAGCCAAGATTGTGCCACTGCACTCCAGCCTGGGCAACAAGAGCAAGAATCCATCTCAAAAAAATTTTTTTGAATGTGGTTATTAGAGGCAATTCAGGATTAAACAGGCTTCTCTTGGAGAAACTGATGCAAGGCTCTAAAATGGGGGCCAGACGGAAGAAAAAGTTGCAGGCTTACTGGGGAGGTGGGAAACACTCAGATGCCCCTGTGTGGCTTGAGACCTGAGAGGCTGTTGACCAGGTGCCCTGCTGCCCCAGGGCTCCCTTCTGATTGATCTGAAGACTGCTGATTCTTCCTACAGTATCCCTTAACACTCAGCAGGATGCACAGTCGAAATTCAGGAAAAAGGTTTGAGATGGGACTCTTGTTTAGGATGTCTTTTGGTTCTCAAGAATCTTCTACAGGAGAAGCCACATATGGTGGCATGCACTGTAATCCCAGCTATTCAGGAGGCTGAACGAAGCAATAGGATCCTTTGCGCCCGGGAGTTTGACTCCAGCCTAGACAACATACTGAGATGCCCCTCTATCTCTAACAAAAATTTTGAAAAATAAAAAATAAGAGATTCGTTCTTTTATTTTTTTGAGACAGAGTCTCACTCTGACACCCAGGCTGGTGTGCTGTGGTGCAATCTTGGTTCACCGCGACCTCTGCCTCCCCGGTTTAAGCGATTCTCCTGCCTCAGCCTCCCAAGCAGCTTGGATTATAGGCACCCACCACCACACTTCACTAATTCTTTTGTATTTTTAGTGGAGATGGGGTTTCACCATGTTGGCCAGGCTGGTCTTGAACTCCTGACCTCAAGTGATCCACCCACCTTGACCTCCCAAAATGCTCAGATTACAGACATGACCACTGCATCTAGCCCCACAGAAAAGATTCTTAATAGCCACGTGCCAGCCCTGCCCAGAGCTCGGACAGGCCCGGGAGAGATGTGGGAGCCCCCAAGAAGGACAGCACCCCTGCTTGGGAAAGATTCCCATGTCCAAGGTCTGGTTGGGTAGCCTTCCCCAAGCCCCTGAGAATCAGGGTGTGAGTAGGAGTGGACTCAGATTGGAGCTGCAATAAATCGATATCACAGCCCCCCCCCAAAAAAAAAGGGCGTTGGGATGTGGTGCAGCTCATATTTTCACAAGCGGGTCTCTTTTCTGGGACTATGGCCACCGACTCGTGGGCCCTGGCGGTGGATGAACAGGAAGTGGCTGTAAAGTCAATGACCAATTTGCAGATCAAGGAAGAGAAAGTCAAAGCAGACACTGATGGTATTATCAAAACCAGTACCACTGCCAAGAAAACAGATGAAGAGGAGAAAGAGGACAGGGCTGCACAGTCCTTACTCAACGAGCTGATCAGAAGCAACCTTGTGGATAACACAAACCAAGTGGAAGTCCCGCAGCAGGATCCAAACTCCCCCCTGTACTCAGTGAAGTCTTTTTTTTTTTTTTTTTTTTGAGACGGAGTTTCGCTCTTGTTACCCAGGCTGGAGTGCAATGGCGCGATCTCGGCTCACCGCAACCTCCGCCTCCTGGGTTCAGGCAATTCTCCTGCCTCAGCCTCCTGAGTAGCTGGGATTACAGGCACGCGCCACCATGCCCAGCTAATGTTTTGTATCTTTAGTAGAGACAGGGTTTCACCATGTTGACCAGGATGGTCTCGATCTCTTGACCTCGTGATCCACCCGCCTCAGCCTCCCAAAGTGCTGGGATTACAGGCTTGAGCCACCGCGCCCGGCCTCAGTGAAGTCTTTTGAAGAGCTTCGGTTGAAACCACGGCTTCTCAAGGGAGTCCATGCTATGGGCTTCCACCGACCATCCAAGATACAAGAGAACGTGTTACCCATGATACTTGCTGATCCCCCACAGAATCTGATTGCCCAGTCTCAGTCTGGCACTGGTAAAACAGCTGCCTTTCTCCTGGCCGTGCTCAGCCGAGTGGAGCCAGCAGACAGATACCCCGGCGTCTCTGCCTCTCCCCAACATATGAGCTGGTGCTTCAAACAGGAAAAGCAATTGAGCAGAGGGGCACATTTTACCCATCTGCGGAAGAACTGAAGCTTGCCTCTGCCATTTGAGGCAATAAATTGGAAAGAGTCCAGAAGACCAGTGAGCAGATTATCATTGGCACCCCCGGGACTGTGCTGGACTAGTGCTCCAAGCTCAAGTTCATTGATCCCAAGAAAATCAAGGTGTTTGTTCTGGATGAGGCTGACGTCACGATAGCCACTCAGGGCCACCAGGATCAGAGCATCTGCATCCAGAGGATGCTGCCCAGGAACTGCCAGATGCTGCTTTTCTCCGCCACCTTTGAAGACTCTGTGTGGAAATTGGCCCAGAAAGTGGTCCCAGATCCAAACGTTAACAAACTGAAGTGAGAGGAAGAGACCCTGGACACCACCAAGCAGTACTGTGTCCTGTGCAGCAGCAGAGGTGAGAAGTTCCAGGCCCTGTGTAACCGCTACACACCATTGCTCAAGCCATCATCTTCTGCCACACTCACAAAACCACTAGCTGGCTGGCGGCAGAGCTCTCAAAAGAAGGCCACCAGGTGGCTCTGCTGAGTGGGGAGATGATGGTGGAGCAGAGGGCTGTGGGGACTGAGCACTTCCGAGGGGGCAAAGAGAAGGTTCTGGTGACCACCACCGTGTGCACCTGCAGGACGGATGTCGAACAAGTGTCTTTCATCATCAACTTTGATCTTCCCGTGGACCAGGATGGGACCCCTGACAATGAGACCTACCTGCACCGGATCGGACACACGGGCCGCTTTGGCAGGAGGGGACTGGCAGTGAACATGGTGGACACCAAGCCCAGCATGAACATTCTGAATGGAATCCAGGGGCATTTTCATAAGAAGATAGAAAGATTGGACACAGATGATTTGGACGAGATTGAGAATATAGCCAACTGAGAAGCTCCACCAGCCACTGGTGCCAGCCCTGGCACTGCCCCAGCATGTTCAGGGCACAGGCCCCGACATCACCCCCAGGACAACAGCACAAGGAGAGAGAAACTGCCTACCTCACTTCAAATTATGTTTGGACTTGACAAAAATGTGTGCAAATGATGGGGGCAATAGAAGGAAATTTTGCATTTTGGAAAAAAAAAATTTCAGGAAGCCTCTGAAATTGCGTGCAGAATATAAGCATAGACATGTTTTCTAGAGAAAGGGCCCCTTGCATTCATCATCTTCTCCGGCATGCACAAGACTCCAAAATGTTAAGAAACCCTGGGGTAAATGAAGAAGCCTCCATGCACAGAATGTCTGCGATACAGAACCAGAGGGGACCTTTGGGATGGTCCACTGTGGTTGAGTCACTATACTCAAAGGTGGGGACCCTTGATAGAAGCCTCGATGGGACAAGCAGAAAGGCACCAGGAAGTTCTCTGTCCTCCACAGTCTATCCCTTTTATGGACTAAAAAATACAGTCACAAGATTCAAGTGCTCCGAGGAAACATGGTGTCATTCATTCATTAACTGAGGCCCCACTGTGCGCCAACATTCATTGAGGCCCCACTGTGTGCCAAGCTCTGTGCTAGACCCTGGGACCATGAGCATCTCACCTGAAGATTTCCAGTAGAGAAGACACACAACAAGCTGCCCATAGAATGGGGCTGCCTTATTCTTTTCTGTATTCTCCAAGCCTCGTGCAGGAGGACAATGTTGTGGGTAAGCCTCTGGCATTTAGAATCAGGGATCCTGGGTTTGAATCAGCTTGTCTGTCTGGCCTCCCTAATCTAAAAAAAAAAAAAAAAAATAGAAGAATCACACCTTGTCTACTTCTTTGCTGTGTGACTCTGGGCAGGTCACATTATCTTTCTGAGACTCAATTTCCTCATATGTAATATGGTGTGAACTTACATTACAGAGTCTTATGAGGATTATGGGAATTTAACTGTGAAAAGAGTCTGGGTGCAGAGGCTCATGCCTCTAATCCCAGCACTTTGGGAGGTCAAGGCAGGTGGATCTCTGGAGCCCAGGAGTTTGAGACCAGCCTGGGCAGCATAGCAAAACCCCGTCTCTACAAAAAAAAATACAGAAATTAGCCTGATGTGGTGGTGCGTACTTGTAGTCTCAGCTACTCAGGAGGCTGAGGTGGGAGAATCACTTGAGCCTGGGAGGTGAGGTTGCAGTGAGCTGAGATCATGCCACATACTCCAGCATGGGTGATGGAGCCAGACCCCATCACAAAAAAATAAAAGAATAAAATAAACTGCGTAAAGAGCCTGGTATACACAAAGTGCTTGATAAGTAATAGCTATTGGGGTGAATTTTAATACCATCATGTCAAAGAGCCCTGGTGAACACTCGGGGCTCCTGTCCGCCTCCTGCAAAACAAGGGTTAAGCAGATCCCCTCTGCCTCTTCGCACTAGGATCCTAGGAACTAGAAATGGTGGTTGTTTCAGGTGCGTGTGCAGCACCACCTTGTGGAAGAGAGGAAAATTGACAAAAATGTCAGTTTCCTGTGAGAAGCATGTACTGGAAGCCACAGTTTGTAAAATATGAGCACATCTACCAAAAATGCCCTAATACAAGGTGATCCCCAATTCCAATCAGTTTTCCCAGTGGACTAATAACAAATATTTGCCAGTAAGAAAATAAAAAAATGTGTTTCAGAATCACACAAACCAATGGAGAAAAAACATAAAAATAAATAAATGAATAATAAATAAAAATATATTGATGTAGCCCTGATTAAGCTTACAGGAAATGAAATATGCGCTTCCAATATTTAGTTAATTTATTTAGATACACCTATACATTTATATAGGTTATGGGGGTACTATATGTAAGTATTACTCTTTTCCCCTTTCAGTTTTCAAAAAGGATTTTTAACTCAAACTCTTCACAGGCATCTCTGGACACAGTGCTTTTCCCCTCTCCAAGGCAACTGTTGAATCTTCTTCTTCTTCTTCTTTTTTTTTTTTTTTTTTTTTTTGAGACAGAGTCTCACTCTGTCCCCAGGCGCCAGGCTGGAGTGCAGTGGCCCGATCTCAGCTCACTGCAACCTCTGCCTCCCAGGTTCAAGCAATTCTCCTGCCTCAGCCTCCCAAGTAGCTGGGACTACAGGTGCACAACACCATGCCCAGCTAATTTTTGTATTTTTTAGTAGAGGTGGGGTTTCACCATGTTGGCCAGGATGATCTCAATCTCTTGACCTTGTGATCCACCCACCTCAGCCTCCCAAAATGCTGGGATTACAGGTGTGAGCCACCACGCCCGGCCTGCATCTTCTAAGCCAGTTTTTCCAGGCTCAGTATCCTTTATTCCATCAAGCAGAATGAGAGACAGGGTGTCATGAATCTGGACATTTTTATTTTAACTTTTTAAAGACAGAGTCTCACTCTGTTGCCCAGGCTGGAGTGCAGTGGTTTGATCACAGCTCACTGCAGTCTTGACTTCCCAGGCTCAGGTGATCCTCCCATCTCAACCTCTCGAGTAGCTGGGACTACAGGTGCATGCTACCATGCCTGGCTAATTTTTTTGAATATTTTCTACAGACAGAGTTTTAGGGCCTGGCACAGTGGCTCACGCCTGTAATTCCAGCACTTTGGGAGGCCGAGGTGGGCAGTTCAAGAGGTCAGGAGTTCGAGACCAGCCTGGCCAACATGGTGAAACCCTGTCTCTACTAAAAATATAAAAATTAGCTGGCACAGTGGCACACACCTGTAATCCCAGCTACTTGGGAGGCTGAGGCAGGAGAATCGTTTGAATCCCAGAGGAGGAGGTTGCAGTGAGCCGAGATCGTGCCACTGCAATCTAATCTGAGCAACAGGGTGAGGCTCTGCCTAAAAAAAAAAAAAAAAAAAAAAAAAATTAGGCCAGGCCTGGTGGCTCATGCCTGTAATCCAAGCACTTTGGAGGCCAAGGCGGGCAGATCAACTGAGGTCAGGAGTTCAAGACCAGCCTGACCAACATGGCGAAACCCTGTCTTAAAAAAAAAAAATTAGCTTGGCGTGGTGGCGGGCGCCTGTAATCCCAGCTAAGTGGGAGGCTGAGGTGGGAAAATCGCTTGAACCCGGGGAGCGAAGGTTTGCAGTGCCACACTGCACTCAAGCCTGGGTGAGAGAGCAAAACTCTGTATCAGGAAAAAAAAAAAAAGGCATGGCACAGTGGCTCATGCCTGTAATTCCAGCACTTTGGGAGGCCAAGGACGGTGGATCACCTGAGGTCCGGAATTCGAGACCAGCCTGACCGACCTGGAGAAATCCTGTTTCTACTAAAAATACAAAATTAGCTGGGCGTGGTGGCGGACGCCTGTAATCCCAGCTACTCAGGAGGCTGCGGCAGGAGAATCGCTTGAACCTGGGAGGAGGAGGTTGCAGTGAGCCGAGATTGCACTCCAGCCCGGGCAACAAAAGCGAAACTCCATCTCAAAAAAAAAAAAAGCTAAATCTCTAACTCACCCCATCTGCAGTTTTGAGACCTGCTGGACAAAGGCTGGGAGCTGCCACTTACAGGGCTGGGCAGAGGCAGAGACGATTCATTCCTGGTCCCACAGAGATGGCAGGCTTCCAGGACCAGTATGACAACCCAGGAACAGGCTGGATGCCTTCCTAACACACAGCCTCCAGCCCCAGGGGGACTAGAAGGATGGAGAGAAGGATGCCAGGCACAGAGTCAAGCAGTTCTTGAGGGATCAGTGCTGTGCTGAGCTGATTCTGCACCAAGAAGTCAGGGTGCTGAAGGTGGCTAAGGTAGGCACTCTGGAATCCGCGGGGTTCAAATCCCAGCTCTGCCCTGTGGGACTGTGGGACTGTGGGATTGCGGAATGGTAAGGGATGAGTTACTTTGTCTCTCTGAGCGTCAGTCTCTTCCTCTCTAAAGCTGGTTTATAACGGTAAATGCGACAAAGCATGGGAAAGGGCTCTTAAACAGTAAACTATTCAAAAAATCTGGATGATGATGATGATGATTTGGGATGCAGCTGTCTGAGTGCCAGACAATCAAGTGGGATACGGGTAACAGGTCTGTAGAAAATGTATGCTTTTTGGCCAGGCGCCGTGGCTCACGCCTGTAATCCCAACGCTTTGGGAGGTCGAGGGGAGAGGGTCGCATGAGCCCAGGAGCTTGAGGCCAGCCTGGGCAACACAGCAAGACCTTGGCTCAATTATTTAAAATTTTTAATTTTTTAAATAAGTTTTTAACTTTTTAAAAGAAATTAAAATAAAATGTATGCCTTTCGTTTCCTCTTTAACAAGTTCCACTATTTACCCCTAAAGTCACAAAGATTTATTTATATTTATATATCTTTGTATATATATTTTTTCCTTCTAAAATGACACTGATTTTGATAGAAACTACCTAGTAATATCAGAGGGTATCCTACGGGTTCAGAGAGGTTGTTAGGGGTTGACGATGGAATCAAATACCTATTTGTAGCATGGTTTCCCCTGGAAAAGTACTAAACTGTATTCAACTTTTAACACATCACCCTAAATCAAAAATGCCTTGACTATAAATCTAGATTTGGTTCATCTTGCTAGAATGAAAGCTATCTTAAGCAAATCAGGCTTTACCTGGGAATGGCAACAGCTGCTGAGAATAAGACTGCAAAGGAAAGAAACGCAGCTTTAATGAATCGTTAGGCCAGGCTCTTGCCTGTAATCGCCGCATTTTGAGAAGCCAATGTAGGCAGATTACTTGAGCCCATGAGTTCAAGACCAGCCTGGGCAACATAATGAAACCTTGTCTCTACAGAAAATTAGCCAGGTGTGGTAGCATTCACCTGTGGTCCCAGCTACTCAGGAGGCTGGGGTGGGAGGATCACTTGAGGCCAGGAGGGAGCTATTAATGTACTTTACACATATTCCCATTGAGCTGTCTTTCTCATCAGTTGTAAGAACTCTTTGTAATTACAGATATTTACCATTCTTTTTCTTTTCTTTTTTTTTTTCTTCTTTTTTTTTTGAGACCAGAGTCTCGCTCTGTCACCCAGGCTGGAGTGCAATGATATGATCTTGAAGCATGAAAGGCTGTGAAACAAACCTCTCGAACACCAAACTGAGAAGGAAATGGTAACTTATTTGGCCAGGAGCTGCAGCGGCTCTGAATGCCCCAAACAGCCGAGCTCACCTAACAAAGAAAGTCTGTGCCCTTTTAAAGGCTTACAACTCTAAAAATTACATGTGAAAGGGTCTTGGGCTTACAATTCTATGTGAAAGGGTTTGGGGCTTACAACTCTAGAAATTACATGTGAAGGGTCTTGGTCCATGGAGTAGCGTGAGGTACATGACTTAGGTGGGGGTTTGATCGTGTTTAAGTAAAAGCAATGCCTTCTGGAAAGGTTCCTCCATACCATGCCTGTGATCTATAGGATGGTGATTAAAGGTGGTGCCCAGTCTGCCAGCCTTTACTTCCCCTATTGAAATACAATGTGAAAGTCAAGAGGGAGGTGGTTTTAGATGCTTAAGGATGAGTAAGGGTCTCCTTCCTCAATGTCAGCTCACTGCAACCTCCGCCTCCCAGGTTCAAGCATCCCTCCCTCTCTGGCCTCCCAAAGTGCTGGGATAACAGGCATGAGCCACCATGCCCGGCCCGAGGACATGATCTTGAGTGAAGCAACCTCTCATTGTCTGAGGGCAATGCTCTGGCAGGGACTCAACTAGGAGCTGTCAGCAGCAACACTCCCAACAGCTGGGAAATGAGTGTCCCAGTCCTGAAGGGGCATCTGGTGGCAAGTCACGTCATCCTCATTCACGGCACTTCAAATCTGTGTGCTCTGTTGTGTGTGAGTTACATCTGAAATTTCAACTGAATAATCCAGAAAAAGAATGATTCAGTCACAGTGGCTCACACCTGTAATCCTAGCACTTTGGGAGGCTGAGGCAGGTGGATCACTTGAGGTCAGGAGTTTGAGGCCAGCCTGGCCGATGTGGTGGAACACCATCTCTACTAAAAATATGGGAAAAAAATTAGCAGGGTGTGGTGGCATGCACCTGTATTCCAGCTACTAGGGAAATTGAGGCAGGAGAATTGCTTGAACCCAGGAGGCAGAGGTTGCAGTGAGCTGAGATCATACCACTGCACTCTAGCCTGAGCAACAGAGCAAGACTTCATCTCAAAAAAAAAAAAAAAAAAAAAGACTCCCAGATTTCTAGCCACTGCTAACAGAGAGTGAACCCTGCTCTTCTTTCTGTTCATACTCATCTAATTAAAATTTCAATTTGAAATTTGTCTGCTCCATTAGAATAGCTCACATTTATTGAGTACCAACTATGTACCAGGTACCAGGCTGAGTGCTTTTCATCTCTCACTTCTTTGGAGCATCCCAGTAGCCTTAGGATGTAGGTAATATTATCATCCTCATTTTCCAGGTGGGGAAGTTGAGACACAGATAGTTTCGACGACTTCCGCATTCACACAATGTATACACTCGGATTTGAACCCAGGCACTCTGGATCCAAAGCTCATGCTACAACGACTTTGCTTTGCTGTAAACTCAGTAAGAACGGAGGACCATCTTGTTCACCACTGTCTCCCAGTCCCTAACATAGTGGCTAACACATAATAGGTGCTTAGTAAACGTGTTGAATGAATGGATGAATTAGAGGAGGTTTGAGTGAAGTCTTGGTCGAGGTCTGGAACAACATGACACAGGTGAAATTCTTCACCCAGTGCCTAGCACACAAGTGCTCAATAAATGCAGCAGCTACCAGCTGTTATTAGGTCCTTCCGCTGCCCCCTCCAAACTCTGCCTTCATATCCTAGTGTTGGGGTAGAGAGAATTCTAAAGAGCTGGATTCTTTCCAGTCCTGGCAGTTCCCTCACTCCTAGTTCTATATCAGGGCCAAAATGGCAAAAACAGAACAAATGTTGTGGCAGAAATTGCTATTTTCCCTCAATGTCCTTTCTCCCTTTCTTTCATAGCAATAGAATTTTTAGTTAGGCACATTGCCAAAGGCTAAAGACTACATTTCCCAGCCTCCCTTGCAGCTGGGTGTGACCATGTGATTAAGTTCTGACCATTGGTGTTCTTTCCTACTTTATGCATAAATTTGCATGTTTATCCCTGACAACATTTGCCATTTGCCAGTTGGTTTCAGGATCCCCAGGAGCTATCTCCCTCGTGCTTTAGAGCCAGGAAGGAGGATGGAGAAAATGTTGTGATATTAGGCATTGAGACAATTTTTGTGCAGGTTTCTGTCCTTTGGGTAGGTTGCAGACTGGATGCAGCTTTATTCCATGGCTCTCCAGATATCACGAGGAGAAAGGGCCTAAGACCCACAAGTCCAGCTGAGCTGTTTGTAGCAAGAATCATAAGACCCACAGACTTGGTGCCTGAGTGCAGCTCCGGGGAAGCCCTAGCCCCTTCCAGGCTGGGTAACTGCTCCTGCCTTCACTGTCTGTGCAGCGCTCACAGACACCTCCCTGGGGCCTGGCTGGCTGCCTTATCAGGACCTCTGAGTTTTCTGGCAAAAAAAAAAAAAAAAAAAAAAAAAGAGTACAAGGAGATGAATTATGGTAATCATCAGGGACAGGGCTCCACAGTCTTCCTACTTTTAAACAGGGGGGTGTTCACAATTCTGTAGAGTTCTTGGGGCCTACAGAAAACCGGCTGACAGGAGTTAGCAAGAGCCCAGTATCACAGGGGGACCAGGAGGCACCCAGTGAATTTGATTCAGCTCCAAGAAGGGCTTCAGAGAAGAAAGTCTTGGGGTTTCAAGGAAGAAGGAGCTTGGACTGCTGACGCCTTTCGTCTACACCTGGTTTACTTGCCTTTCTATCCAGACCCCATGTCAAGCCTGCCAGTCAATTTTCTGCCCATGTGTCCTTCCATTCCATTCACTCCTGGAACATAGGGACATTGTGGGTTTCAAGTCACAGACCCAATTCAAAACAGTTTAAGCAAAAATAGGTAAAATGGGCTGGGTGTGGTGGCTCATACCTACAATCCCAGCACTCTAGGAGGCCAAGGTAGGAAGATCACTTGAGGCCAGGAGTTTGAGACCAGCCTGGGCAACACAGCTATCTCATCTCTACGTGTCACTGCTCTTTAAATCCTCATAATATGGTATTGCTCAAGGATTAAGTACTACCAAACATTGGAAATATAAGAACTTTTAGAATTCATGTGATTAAAACATGTGATGCTTTCCACTTGGGGTTAGCCAGTTTGAAAAGTTAAATTGAAATATGTCATGACTGATGAACTCCTTGAATCATCTGCACTTCCGGTCTCCGTGCCCCCCATCCCACCCACCCTAATCTGACTTCAGCTCCCTCCTCTCCCCTAAAACTGCACCCACCTCCATTGCCAGTGGTTTTCCTGCGTAATTCTCAGATCTGCGTGTCTTAAATTCTCAAAAGCATTGGGCAATGTGGATGACTTTTTAAAACTCTGGTTTGCCGGGCGCGGTGGCTCAAGCCTGTAATCCCAGCACTTTGGGAGGCCGAGGCGGGTGGATCACGAGGTCGAGAGATCGAGACCATCCTGGTCAACAAGGTGAAACCCCGTCTCTACTAAAAATACAAAAAGTTAGCTGGGCATGGTGGTGCGTGCCTGTAATCCCAGCTACTCAGGAGGCTGAGGCAGGAGAATTGCCTGAGCCCAGGAGGCGGAGGTTGCGGTGAGCCAAGATCGCGCCATTGCACTCCAGCCTGAGTAACAAGAGCGAAACTCCGTCTCAAAAAAAAAAAAAAAGAAAGAAAGAAAACTCTGGTTTGTTCCCCAATCTTTAGCCACCCCAGCTGGTACTGCCTAAATTTCTCTTCCTCTGCCCGTCACTTAAATTTGGGGCTTGGCCAGGCATAGTGGTTCATGCCTGTAATCCCAGCACTTTGGGTTGCTGAGGGGCTAGGGGAAGGATAGCAGGGGGCAGGGGGATAGGGGAAGGATAGCATTAGGAGAAATACCTAACGTAGATGATGGGGTGATGGATGCAGCAAACCACCATGGCACGTGTATACCTATGTAACAAACCTGCATGTTCTGCACATGTACCCCAGAACTTAAAGTTTAATTAAAAATAAAAAAGATCCTATATCCTGGCTGGGTGCAATGGCTCATGCTGTAATCCCAGCTCTTTGGGAGGCTGAGGCAGGTGGATCACCTGAGATCAGGAGTTAGAGACCATTCTGGCCAACATGGAGAAAACCCGTCTTTACTAAAAATACAAAAATCAGTCTGGCAGGGTGGTGGGCACCTGTAATCCCAGCTATTCAGGAGGCTGAGGCAGGAGAATCACTTGAACCTGGGAGGAGGTTGCAGTGAGCCGAGACCAAGACATTGCACTCCAGCCTGGGCAACAAGAGCGAAACTCCGTCTCAACAACAACAACAAAAAAAGATGGTATATCCATTTGCCTCACCAACATTTACTACTTAAACCACCACCCCTTTCGCTCTCTGCTCTTGGTCATTCCGTTCCAGGCACCCACTGATCACACACTGATGTTCCTTATACTTGCTGCCGGGCGGTACCACCAGAGGGTCTTCACACTTGTCATTCCTTCTGCCATTCACGTGGCTCACTCTTTACCTTCTTTTTTTGTGTGTATGGCGGAGTTTCACTCTTGTTGCCCAGGCTGGAGTGCAATAGCGCAATCTCGACTCACCGCAACCTCCGCCTCCCAGGTTCAAGTGATTCTCCTGCCTCAGCCTCCCAAGTAGCTGGGATTACAGGTGTCCACCACCACGCCCAGCTAATTTTGTATTTTTAGTAGAGATGGAGTTTCTTCATGTGGTCAGGCTGGTCTTGAACTCCTGACCTCAGGTGATCTGCCCACCTTGACCTCCCAAAGTGCTGGGATTACGGGCATGAGCCACCGTACCCAGCCTTCTTTACCTTCTTATGTCTTTTCTCAGACGTCTTCTTTTCAGGGAGGCCTTCCCTAATCACCTTATGTACGACTAAACACCTAAATACACACCCCCTCACACACACACACACACACACACACACATACACAACTTCTTAATCTGTTTCCTTGCTTTGTTTTCATGCTTAGCACTTATCGCCATCTTCTTTACTATAATTTTATTTATTTACCCTATTTATTGTTGGTCTCCACTACCAGAAAGCAAGCTCTCTGCAGGCAGGGATTTTCCCCTACTGTTTGTTCACTATTGTATCCACAGCACCTGCCTAGCACAAAGGAGGCGCCCAATAAGTATCACTGAATGAAAGAGTAAATGAATGAATGAGTGAATGAATGAATGAATGAATGGCACCAAGATTCAATCCTTCCCACCTGTCCAGGTACATGTCCCACCTCTCCCCTGCTCGTCTTTGCATGCCAGGGCACACAGGACACTTGAGTCCCTGGCACACCCTAGCGTCATTTACCCTCCTGAACCTTTATCTATGCTGTGCCCTCATCCTCCTGGCTGGAGTCCCAGTCATTTTTATTACTTTTTTGAGACAGTCTCATGCTGTGACCCAGGTTAGAGTGCAGTGGTGCCATCATAGTTCACTGCAGCCTGAAACTCCTAGATTCAAGTGGTCTCCCAAGTAGCTGGGGCCACAGGTGCACACCACTACATTTAGCTATTATTTTTAAAATTTTTGTAGCGATTGCTCCAGGCCACCACTGCCTCTCAGCTGCACCACTACACAGTGTCCTGACTGTCTCCCTCCATCTTCTCCCACCCTTGCAACCATCTTCACCACAGATGCAGAGAAGTTATGAGGATGGCAAAGGGCAGACTGGAATTCAAAGCCAATGTGGAAAGGGGAGTTGGGTACATGAGTCTGGATTTCAGGGAAGAGGTCTGGATTTAAGATGCTAATGTCAGAGTCACTGGGTGGGTGGCTCATGCCTGTAATCCCAGCACTCTGCGAGGCCAAAGAGGACAGATCACTTGAAGTCAGGAGTTCGAGACTAGCCTGGGCAACATGTGAAACCCCGTCTCTACTAAAATTACAAAAAAAGTAGCCAGGTGTAGTGGTATGCTCCTGTAATTCCAGCTCCTTGGGTGGTTGAGGCACAAGAATCTCTTGAACCCGGGAGGTGGAGGTTGCAGTGAGCCAAGATCACACCACTCTACTCCAGCCTGGGTGACAGAATGAGACTCCATCTCAAAAATAAATAAATAAATAAAAATTAAATTAAAATGTGGGAGTTGCCAGGGTAAAAACATTTAAACACCGGTTGAAATCACCAAGGGAGTAAGTCTAGAGCAACACGAGAAAAGGACCCAGGACTAGCCCTGGAGCGCTTATTATTCAGCGTTTGGGGAATTGCAGGTGTCCACTATGATGCCCAGGCTGGTCTTGAACTCCCAGCCTCAAGTGATCCTCTAACCTTGGCCTCCCAAAGTGCTGAGATTACAGGCATGAGCCACCGCACCCGGCCTGGATCTCTGGTCTTTAAGATTTCTCTCAAGCAGGTGTCTGCTAACACCAAGTGAAACTCATGTGCCCGCTTCCCACCGAGTTTTTATGGTTTTTTCCTACTTAACACACATTGCAGTGGACTTCTGGAGTCTCTCTTTTTTTTTTCTGAGACGAAGTTTTGCTCTTCTTGCCCAGTCTGGAGTGCAATGGTGCCGTCTCAGCTCACCAAAACCTCCATCTCCCAAGTTCAAGCGATTCTCCTGCCTCAACCTCCCGAGTAGTTAGGATTACAGGCATGTGCCACCACGCCGGCTAATTTTGTATTTGTAGTAGAGACTGGGTTTCTCCATGTTGGTCAGGCTGGTCTCGAACTCTCGCCCTCAGGTGATCTGCCTGGCTCAGCCTCCCAAAGTGCTGGCTTACAGGCGTGAGCCACTGCGCCAGGCCTTGGAGTCTCTTTACTTAGCTGTCTCCCACGCCGCTCTGGGAGCCCCCTTGGAACGGGAACCTCGTCTTATTTCTTCTTCTTGGCTCAGTGCATGAACTTGGTTCAGTGCGTGGGTCACAACACCTGTTAAACCCACTTTAGGAATAGTGAGTGTGAGGGATTAGAGAGGCTAGAGTCGGGCACGGGGCAGACTAGAACTCCCAATCTGTTCTCTCAGACTCCAGATTCTAACTCTTTCACCTGAACATGAGCATGTCTCTGCTGTTCCCGAGCCTCAATTTCCTCTTGTTCTTGTTTTTTCATTTTTTACTATTTGCCTTGATTTCCTTAGACAGATTTTAGCCGTTGAATTGACTAACAACCATCCTACTTCAACCTATTGGGCAAATTGCCTCCTCGAGGGTCAAACACTATCCAATTTCAGTTTCCAAACGTCATAAAAGGGAAATTCTAAAAGCTGAGAATCGAAACTGACAGCAGAGAGATAGACTAGATGACAGGTTTTTTAAGGTGGCCCCAGACATTCCCACCTCAGCCCAGCATCCTCCTGTGCCTCTACACAGTGAGGTAGTCTCCAAGAAAGGGGACCCTGAGTCAGCCCATTACACCTGGTTTCCTATCTGCTAGGGTCATTCATCCCACGGAGCACTGGAGGGCAACTGAGGAGGAGCCGCCTTAACAAAGGGGTTGTGTGCCAGGGAGCTGGGTAGGTGTCTGGCTATATATCTGCCCAGCGCTGGTACTCTGGGTACAGAGATGGCACTGACACAGGAGCTGTATGCCACACCAGCCTCCAGGCTGGACTCCTTCGTGGCTCAGTGGCTGCAGCCCCACCGGGAGTGGAAGGAAGAGGTGCTGGACACTGTGCGGACTGTGGAGCAGTTTCTGAGGCAGGAGCATTTCCAGGGGGAGCATGGGCTGGACCAGGATGTGCGGGTGCCGAAGGTGATCAAGGTAAGACTGGGCTCCTCCAGTCCTCCACGCAGGACAAAACCCACTAGCAGAGTCCACATCCCTGAGGATGCTGGAGACCCCTGTCATCCTGATCCCTCGCCCATGCTGATGACATCTCAGGACACCCCACCCCACCTAGCTATCTACACCCCACTGCACCACTACCTTCAGCAGAATGAGTCTAATAATAATAGCTCACATTTGGGGCCTCACTAGCCGAAACTTTTAATATACACTCTCTAATTCTTGCAACCTGTGAGATAGGTAATACTGGTTTTTTTGTTGGGGGGTGGTTTGTTTTTGTTTTGAGATGGAGTTTCACTCTTGTTGCCCAGGGTAGAATGCAATGGTGTGATCTCGGCTCACTGCAACCTCCGTCTCCCGGGTTCAAGAGAAGCCTCCCGAGTAGCTAGGATTACAGGCATGCGCCACCATGCCTGGCTAATTTTGTATTTTTACTGAGACAGGGTTTCTCCATGTTGGTCAGGCTGATCTTGAACTCCTGACCTCAGGCAATCCACCTGCCTCAGCCTCCCAAAGTGCTGGGATTACGGGCGTGAGCCGTGGTGCCTGACCTGAGATAGGTACTCTTCTTTACAGATTAGCAAAATGGAGGCTCAGAACTAATACAAAGCAAGGTCCTTAGTTGGTTCCTGGTGTGAATGAACGATCTGTAAAATACAGTTTGAGAACAACGAGGAAATTTCCATATGGCCTAGATATCAGGGAGTATATATATGTGATGTAGGAAATTTGTTGATTTTTGTTAGGCGTAACAGTGGTTGTGCGGTTATCCAGGAGAAAGTTCTCTTTTGTTTGGACACTGACATATTCAGGGACAAAGTTCCTTGGTATCTGTAATTTACTTTAATGTGGCTTAGATTAAGCAAATGTAGTCAGAAATTGAGACTTGTCGAATCAACTAGTTGGGTATATGAGTGTTAGTTGTATCATCTATTTTTCTATATGTTTTAACTTTTTATAATAAAATGGCATTATTTTTTTAGCGATAGGGTCTCACTCTGTCACCCAGGCTGTAGTGCCGTGGCACAATAATGGCTCACTGCAGACTCCACCTCCCTGGGCTTAGGTGATCCTCTCACCTTAGCCTCCCAAGTAGCTTGGGGCTACAGGCTTGCACCACCATGCTCAGCTAATTTTTGTATTTTTTTGTAGAGACAGGGTTTCACCAATGTTGCCCATGCTGGTCTCAAACTTCTGGGCTCAAGAATATGCCCACCTCAGCCTCCCAAAGTGCTGGGATTACAGGTGTGAGCCGCCACACCTGGCCAGTAAAATGATTTTTTAAATGGAGGCTCAGAGAAATGAGGTGATTTGCCCAAGGTCACACATTAGTGTTGAAGCTGGGATTTGAACTTGACTCAAGGGATCCAAACCCCCCCTCACTGAGATTTTTCTCCAATCCCTTCCTCCAGCTGTTTCCTGCCATCTCCTGTGCTAGCTAGGATCAAATTCAAAAGGGTCAGTGCTAGAAAGGCTTTGGAGGATCAGACAGTCTCACCAATCTCTCACTTAAATATTAAGTAAACTGAGGCACAGAGAGGGTGAGAGATATCCCAAGATCACACAGCAAGTTGGTGGCAAAGGCAAGACTAGAATTAAGACTCCTGACTCCCAGCCCAGTGATCAAGTTCTCTCTCTGAGGGCAACCAGCTCACAGAGGGACCTAGACAGGCCCCCTGTCTGTTCTTCGCAGCTATCCCCAGCATATGAAGCCTGAGGCCATCCAATTTATAAGTGAGAAAGCACAGATTGTGATATCAGACAGACTCTTCGCTTCTTCCTGTACCAGCTGTGTGGCTTTGCTTACCACTCTTATTTCTCAAAGCCGCAATCTTCTCATCTGTGATTGGGGCATCATCATCCTCATCTGTCCCTCACCAGGCCAGTGGTGCGATGCAGGCTGAGTGACTGGTGTGTGATAAATGCTCAGAAACAGAAGCATCATTCTAATTCCTGCCAAGCTTTCTTCCGGGCCTGGGACACAAGTCTGACTCCGGCAGACCCTCCCAGACCACCCCCTCCCCAACAACCCTGAGAATAAACTGGAAGGAATAAGGAGTGTCTGGTAAGACAAGGATGCTACAAGAATGAGTTTTTTTGTTTTTGTTTTTACTTATTTGTTTTTGAGACAGAATCCTACTCTGTTGCCCAGCCTGGATTACAGTGGCGCACTCTTGGCTCACTGCAACCTCCACCTCCGGGGTTCAAGAGATTGATTCTCCTCTCTCAGCTTCTCGAGTAGCTGGTATTGCAGGAGTGTGCCACCACGCCCGGCTAATCTTCGTATTTTTTGTAGAGACAGTGTTTCACCATGTTGGCCAGGCTGGTCTTGAACTCCTGACCTCAAGTGATCCAACCATCTCAGCCTCCCAAAGCGCTGGGATTACAGGCATAAGCCACTGAGCCCGGCCGAGAATGAGTTTTCACGGCAGGAAATGCCATTTACCTTCCTGTACATCATAGCCACTTCTCCCGCTGAAACCACTAAATGGTAGCAATCCCCAGAGAGCCATGACTAATGAGAAATAATATATATTATTTAAAGTCTAAATCCTCCCTTTCCCCACCCCGTGAAAATCTAGTGAGCAGAGGGGCTCCACATAAGGGAATGCTTCAAATGAATTGCGCTTAAATAGGTTTAAAACCGAAGTAAATTAGGAAGCCTGTTCTGAATGTGTTCTTTTCTCTCTGCCTGGATCTTACCAGTGGGAAAGGCAGAAAGGGAAGTCCAGGCCAGGCTCGGTGGATCGCACCTGTAATCCCAGCACTTTGGGAGGCCAAGGTGGGAGGATTGCTTGAGCCCAGGAATTCAAGACCAGCCTGGGCAAAATGGTGAGACCCCTGACTCTACAAAAAAATGTAAAAAATTAGCTGGGCATGGTAGTGCGTGCCCATAGTTCAGCTACCCAGTTCCAGCTGAGGTGGGAGGATTGTGTAAGCCCAGGAGGCCGAGGCTTCAGTGAGTGAGGATTGTGCCATTGACTCCAGCCGGGGCGACAGAGCAAGACCCTGTCAAAAAAGAAAGGAAAGTCTAGACATGGCTTTGGGGGTTATGTCCTTCATTCACACACCGGGTGCCACCTCCAACCCTCTCCCATGGGGTGGAAGTGCTGGGTCTGAATGCCCATGGTACCTTGGAAGCAGGGCCTGGCTCACAGCCTTGGGTCACAAGGAAGAAAGAGGCAGAAGAAACACTCACTACTTGCGTTCTGGCTCTTTTGCTGACTCTGCTGCCTCCTGGCTGGGAGACCATGGCAAGCTGATTAACTCCACACTGCCTCAGCTTTCTCATCTGTGTATTGGAGAGAATTCTAGTACCCACCTCAATACGGGAAGTGAAGTTTTTTTTGGAGGGGGTTGTGGTTTTTTTTGTTTTTGTTTTTTTTTGAGATTTCGCTCTTGTTACCCAGGCTGGAGTGCAATGGCGTGATCTCGGCTCACCACAACCTCCGCCTCCTGGGTTCAGGCAATTCTCCTGTCTCAGCCTCCTGAGTAGCTGGGATTACAGGCACACGCCACCATACCCAGCTAATTTTTTTTTGGATTTTTAGTAGAGACGGGGTTTCACCATGTTGACCAGGATGGTCTCGATCTGTTGACCTCGTGATCCACCCACCTCGGCCTCCCAAAGTGCCGGGATTACAGGCTTGAGCCACCACACCTGGCCTGGTTGTGTTTTTTTGAGATGGAATCTCACTCTGTCGCCCAGGCTGGAGTGCAGCAGTGAGGTCTTGGTTTACCACAACCTCTGCCTCCTGGGTTCAAGCAACTCTCCTGCCTCAGCCTCCCCGGTAGCTGGTATTACAGGCACTCACCACCACACCCAGCTAATTTTTGTATTTTTATTTTATTTTATTATTTTTTCTTTTAGCTGGTGATCACAGAGAATTTTTTTTTTGTTTAATTTTCTTTTTTTTTTTTTTTTTGAGACGGAGTTTCGCTCTTGTTACCCAGGCTGGAGTGCAATGGCACGATTTCGGCTCGCCGCAACCTCCGCCTCCTGGGTTCAGGCAATTCTCCTGCCTCAGCCTCCTGAGTAGCTGGGATTACAGGCACGCACCACCATGCCCAGCTAATTTTTTTTTGTATTTTTAGTAGAGACGGGGTTTCACCATGTTGACCAGGATGGTCTCGATCTCTTGACCTTGTGATCCACCCACCTCGGTCTCCCAAAGTGCTGGGATTACAGGCTTGAGCCACCGCGCCCGGCCTTCTGTTTAATTTTCTTTTAATTTTTGTGTTTTTAGTAGAGACAAGGGTTTCACCATGTTGGCCAGCCTGGTCTCGAACTCCTGACCTCAGGTCTTCCATCCACCAAGGCCTCCCAAAGTGCTGGAATTACAGGCGTGGGCCACAGAGCCTGGGCAGGAAGTGAAGATTAGAAGGAATAATTGTATACAAGGCTCTCGGGGGTCCCAGACACAGGGCATGCTCAGCCTGTATTGTGTCATCTGGCAACAGCTGGATTCTGATTCATGTACAGTAACTCTATCCACCAGGAAAAGTAGCCCACTGTGGGTCTGATGCCTCCCTAGCAAGTCCACCTCCCAACACAGAATGAGGAGAGGAGAACAGACGGTTGTGGGGCTTTGCATACCAGAGGCAATAGGGCCTGGAGAGATCGTCTAGAATTTCCAAACATTAAAAAATCCCTTCGAAATCGTCCATCTCCACCCTCTTCCATTACTGATGGGAAAACCGACCCCCAAGACAGCAGAAGGAATTGTCTTAAGTCAGCTAGATAATGAGGAGAAAGTGACGTGTATTGCTGACTTCCTGCGTGCCAGGCACCCCACCCAACCCCTGGCATACATGATTTCATCCGATCCTCCCAGTAGCCCAATGACTTATGTCCCAGCATTACTTTCATTTTACAGGTGAAGGTCTTAAGAATCAGAATGTTTTACCCAGATAAGAAACAGGGAAGAGGGCCAGGCGCGGTGGCTCTTGCCTGTAATCCCAGCACTTTGGGAGGTCAAGGCAGGCGGATCACCTGAGGTCAGGAGTTCAAGACCAGCCTGACCAACATGGAGAAACACCCTCCCTACTAAAAATACAAAATTAGCTGGCCGTGGTGGCAGGTGCCTGTAATCCCAGCTGCTCAGGAGGCTGAGGCCGGAAAATCTCTTGAACCCAAGAGGCAGAGGTTGTGGTGAGCCAAGATCATGCCACTGGACTCCAGCCTGGGCACAAGAGCGAAACTCTGTCTCAAAAAAAACAAAATCAAAACACACACACAGGGAAGAGTCAAGATCTTTTTCAGGCTGCCCCATTTCACCGCCTGTGGATCTTAAATGCACTAGGCAAACTTCCTCTTGCTTTATAGTGCCATGAAATTACTCAGGCCCCCCACCCCCAGAATTCTCAAACAACCCTGCAGACTGAACGCTATCATTCCTCTGGAGCTGGCCTTACTCTGTGGATAAGAAGACTGGGTCTCAGAAGCAATGCAGTGTCATAGATAAGAGGCTGGGCACTTTGGGAGGCCAAGGGGGGCAAATCTCTTGAGTCCAGGAGTTGGAGATCAATCCTGGACAACACAGCAAAACCCTGTCTCTACAAAAAATACAAAAATTAGCCAGGCAGGTGGGCACAGGCCTGTAGTCCTAGCTACTTGAGAGGCTGAGGTGGGAGGATTGCTTGAGCCAAGATGGCGCCACTGCAGTCCAGCCTGGGCAATGGGAGTGAACTGTCACACACAGAAAAAAGAGGCTGGGCTCTGAGGGCTGCAAACTGTGAGATCTGGAACAAGTGACTAATGAGGAGAAAGAGCAATGTGTTGCTAACTTCCTGTGTGCCAGGCACCCCACCAAACCCCAGCATACATTATTTCATCTGATCCTCCCAGTAGCTCAGTGACTCATGTTCCACCATTACTTTCATTTTGTGGGTGAAGGTTGTAGGAGTCAGAATGTTTATCCAGATAAGAAGCAGGAAAGAGGCAGGATCTTTTTCAGGCTACCCCGTGTCTCGATCCCGTGTCTCGAGATCCTCAAGACATCTGTTTTCTGACCTGTGAAGTGTGGGTATTAGTCTGACCCACTACCCATCCCTCAGGGGGTGTGAGCATTCAGTGAGTGCATGTAAAGTGCTGCAGGGGGTGCCTGGCACACTGCAGCTGGCCTCAGGGTGACGGGGCTCTGTGTTCTGCAGGTGGGCTCCTTCGGGAATGGCACGATTCTCAGGCGCACAAGAGAGGTGGAGCTGGTGGCATTTCTGAGCTGTTTCCACAGCTTCCAGGAGGCAGCCACACACCACCAGGCTGTTCTGAGGCTGATAAGGAAAACCATGAGGCAATCCCAGGACCTGCTGGCTCTCGGGCTCGAGGACCTGAGGGTGGAGCAGAGAGTCCCCGATGCTCTTGTCCTCACCATCCAGACCTGGGAGGCTGCGGAGCCCATCACTGTCACCATCGTGCCTGCCTACAGAGCCCTGGGTAAGGGGAGGGGAAGCCCAGTGGACTCATACACTTGCCCTCCCCAGGAGACTTCCCAGTGTGTCACCTTTCACTCACAGCCACGTGCACACACCCACATTCATTCATTCGGTCTGCGTCCTGGGCTAGGGGCCGGGCTACTGAAGTGCACAGGATTCACCCAACTCTGGCTATCATGTGCTCGACTTGGAAGACAGAAATTGACCCAAGAATTGCACAGATTAATACGTAGTTGCAAATGGTGTCAATGCTAAGAGGAAAAGAATGGAGTAGCCTGGAGAACCACAGAAAGGGTGCTCAGGGAGGGACTTTCTCGGGAAAGAATATTTAGGACGCGCTGACACCCAGTGAGGGGAAGGAGCTAAAAGTGGGAGTGGGGGGTCTGTCACTGCGTTTTCTAGAAGCTGATCTGAAGACAAGGGTGTGAGGACAAGCAGTTTATTTGGGCGTTAATCCCAGGGAGCACTGGTGGGGAAGGATGGAATTGAGAGGGGAAAGGCAGGAATTCAATACAGTGTGCATCCGTGGGCAAGTCACCTCTCTGGATTTCGTGTCCTTGGAGAACTCGCAGTCATATTTTAGAGCATGCCTCCATGGGGGGCCAAGTGGGATGCTGGAGTGCTTACCGGCCCACCACTGGGGCTGCTTCCGGGAGCACTAGCTCACTGGCCCCTGGTGCTTGCCCTCCGGTAGAGTCCTGGGTATTTGAAGTAAACCCTGTGTGCTGAAAGCCCAGATCCCAGAGGTTTCATCTCATGTGCTAGCTCCTATCAGCTGTGGTGGCTGCTGCATGGAGTTGCTTTTTGGAGAAGGTATCAGACAGGATCCGATTTTAGCAAGGAAGGGAGTGCTGGGATGTCTTAGTGATGTGTACCATGGAACTGCTTCTCCCTGTGAGTATTTTCTTCTTTCTTTCTTTCTTTTTTTGAGACTGAGTCTTGTTCTTTCACCCAGGCTGGAGTGCAGTGGCACGATCTCGGCTCACTGCAACTTCCATCTCCTGGGTTCAAGCAATTCTCCAACCTCAGCGTCCCGAGTAGCTGGGATTACAGGCACCTGCCACCATGTCACGCCCAGCTAATTTTTGTATTTTTAGTAGATACAGGGTTTCACCATGTTGGCCAGGCTAGTTTCAAACTCCTGACCTCAGGTGATCCACCTGCCTCGGCCTCCCAAAGCGCTGGTACTACAGGCTTGAGCCACCATGCCCAGCATCCCTATAAGCATTGAGAGATTCCAACAGATTACCCAGAAAGAGATCCAAAACAGACATTAAAGAAAACAAGGACATTGAGGACATCCAGGAAGGACAATCGTCCAGGAGTGGCCTGATGCATGGAAAGCCCCATGTCGGTTCCCGAAGTAAGAACTTCACAAGAAGGACAATTAGACAAGGCAAACCTTTGGTTTCTGAAGATAGGAGGTCTCAAGTGTCCCTGGAGGGATAACTCCAATGAATAAGCAGGCTCTCCCTCACTCCTCAGGGCCTTCTGTTCCCAACTCCCAGCCACCCCCTGAGGTCTACGTGAGCCTGATCAATGCCTGTGGTGTTCCTGGAAGTTTCTCCCCATCCTTCAGTGAGCTGCAGAGAAACTTTGTGAAACATCGACCAACTAAGCTAAAGAGCCTCCTGCGCCTGGTGAAGCACTGGTACCAGCAGGTGAGGGGGCTGCCGGGAGGCGGGGGCAAGCAGGGAGAGGGAGGAGGGTGGGAAGGAAAGACAGGGCCTGATTGTCCTCTCAGGAAACTGCACCCAGGGGAAATGGAAGTGGGTAGAGAGGGAGAGAATGCTAGTCTTTTGAAATCTAAAGTGAAACCCTCAGTGAAGACGGTGGAAAAGGAGAAGGAGAGGAGGAAGAAGGAAATAGAGAAGGAAGGAGAAAAACAGGTACCGTACAGTATTTCAGTAAACTAGTTTTTTTTTTGTTTTTTTTTTTTTGAGGCAGGATCTCGCTTCGTTGCCCAGGCTGGAGTGCAGCGATGCGATCACCACTCACTGTAGCCCCCACCTCCCTGGATCAAGTGATCCTCCCACCTTAGCCCCCTAAGTAACTGGGACTAGAGGCATGCACAATCATGCCTGGCTAATTTTTTTATTTTTCTTTTGTAGAGACAGGGTCTCACTGTGTTGACCAGCCTGGTTTTGAAGTGGTCTCAAGCGATCCTCCCACCTTGGCTTCCCCAAATGCTGGGATTACAGGAATGAGCCACCACACCCAGCCCACGGTTCTTGCAATGCTTCAGTTACAGTCTAGCACTGGCAGGTGTCAACATCGCTGGGTACTGTGGCCGTTAACCACAGCAGGTTAAGGACCAACAGGAGGAAGGATTTCTTTAATTCCACCCGAGGAGTGGAAAAGAGGGCATGTGTGAGTGTAAACAGCTTCTAGGGACATTTCTCAGGCAACAGCTCAGTCAGTTTTAGAAGCAAAAATCTCCCCCAAGACAATAAATGGAACCTCCAGTTGCAAAACAAAACTCAGAGACAAAAATCATTTATTGACCGGGCGTGGTGGCTCATGCCTGTAATCCAAGCACTTTGGAGGCCAAGGCGGGCGGATCACCTGAGGTTGGGAGTTCAAGACCAGCCTGACCAACATAGTGAAACCCCGTCTTTAAAAAAAGAAAAGAAAAGAAAAAGCTGGGCGCGGTGGCTCAAGCCTGTAATCCCAGCACTTTGGGAGGCCGAGGCGGGTGGATCACAAGGTCAGGAGATCGAGACCATCCTTGTCAACATGGTGAAACCCTGTCTCTACTAAAGGTGCAAAAAATTAGCTGGGCTTGGTGGCGCATGCCTGTAATCCCAGCTACTCAGGAGGCTGAGGCAGGAGAATTGCCTGAACCCAGAAGGCGGAGGTTGCGGTGAGCCGAGATCGTGCCATTGCACTCCAGCCTGGGTAACAAGAGCGAAACTCCATCTCAAAAAATAAAATAAAATAAATAAATAAATAAATAAATAAATATAAATACAAATAAATCATTTATTATGTAAAACTTACAGAGGAGTTACCAGGGAATCAGACAGCAGAAGGAAAGATTTGAGCCAATAAAAATAAAATATAACAGGGATTTAAAGAAAAAATAATTAGTGGCCAGATGTCGCAGCTCATGCCCATGATTTCAGCACTTCAGGAGGCTGAGATAGGCGGATCACTTAAGGGTTCAAGACCAGCCTGAGCAACATGGTGAAACCCTGTCTCTACAAAAATACGAAAATTAGCTGGGCATGGTGGCAGGCACCTGTAGTCCCAACTGCTCTAGAGGCTGAGGCTGAAGGATTACTTGAGCCGGGAGGTGAAGTATGTTGACCTGGGTTTTTTTTATCCATTTACTAAGGTTTACATCTTACCGATGACAGGCATCCTACAGTTTATATATCATCTAAGTTTTAAGAATGTAACATTTCACCAGTATTGGAGAAAATAAGTTGTACCACCATAAGTTTAAATTCCTAACAAAATTATAATGTTATTAGTTATGATTTACAAAACTGAGTATTAAGTATGAATTTGCAAAAAGTCACAAAACAAATTCATTAACTTGCAAATAAATTTGAATTTAAAATTGAATTTCTAAAGTCAGGGATAAAGTGTTTTTGTTAGTGAGTCAGTGACCTATAGGGGAGGCCCAAGCTTTCATTTATTTGGGAGGTGAGAATTATACAAGATGATCCTTTTTTTGATTTGTTTGTTTCAAGGCCAAAGTGTTACAGTTTTTTTCCCTCTGGCTGTGGAATGTGATATAATACTTATATTTATATAATATTTATATGGCCATAGGAAAATATGTCAGTTTTGCTTCCACAAACCAGACCACTGAATATTTGACCAAAATTTTTACTTTCTATCAATGTATCAGTGAGATTCTTTTTTTTTTTTTTTTTTTTTTGAGACAAGATCTTACTGTCACCCAGGCTGGAGTACAGTGTGTGACCTTGGCCCACTGTAACCTCTGCCTCCCAGATTCAAGCAATTCTCCCACCTCAACCTCCCAAGTAGCTGGGATTACAGGCATGTGCCACCATGCCTGGCTAATTTTTGTATTTTTAGTAGAGAAGGGTTTCACCAGGTTGGCCAGGCTGGTCTCGAACTCCTGAACTCATGATCCACCCGCCTCAGCCTCCCAAAATGCAAGGATTATAGATGTGAGCCTCAGTGAGATTCTTAACACAGGAAGTGACCAGCATCCGTTAAGATGCTTTCTTTCGTAAGTCAGAGAAAAACACAAAAACCAACTCAAACTAGCTTAAACAATATAGGGAATTATCAGCTTATGTATGAAAACCCCTAAATAGGGCCGGGCGCGGTGGCTCAAGCCTGTAATCCCAGCACTTTGGGAGGCCGAGGCGGGTGGATCACGAGGTCGAGAGATCGAGACCATCCTGGTCAACATGGTGAAACCCCGTCTCTACTAAAAATACAAAAAATTAGCTGGGCATGGTGGTCCGTGCCTGTAATCCCAGCTACTCAGGAGCCTGAGGCAGGAGAATTGCCTGAACCCAGGAGGCGGAGGTTGCGGTGAGCCGAGATCGCGCCATTGCACTCCAGCCTGGGTAACAAGAGCGAAACTCTGTCTCAGAAAAAAAAAAAAGAAAACCCCTAAATAGTGGGGAGGGGGCTGCAGGCACTGTTTGGAGAGGGCACTGGCTCTGTTTCTCTGGAATCTTCTCAGCTTCTCAGTCCTCTGTATGTCAACTTGATCCTCTGGCTTGTTTCCCTCTTGGTGGCAAAATAGCCACAGCTGTTCCTGCCCTCATATCCACACACAAGAGGACTTCCCTTCTTTCAACCACTGAACAAAATAACTAGGCTTTACTCTAGGGAGCCAAATTAGATGGCATGCCTTCTCTTGAGCCAATCACTTGCAAGCAGAAAGGTTTATGCTGATAGGCCTGTGCCAGTCATGGCCCATCCTGGAGCTGAGGGTGGGGGTCGACCCCTTCCAAACATCATGGCTTCTGTGCAGTGGGGAAGGAAAGAATGTCTGCTAGAGAGGCAACTCCAATCTTTACTACAGAATCTCGCCTATTACCATGTTTCCCTTCTATCGAAGGAAGCCTTTCCTTTCTTTAAAGAAGCATTTCTTGGCAGCTCAATGCATTAAAATCGATTTCAATGGAACTGCTTAGGCTAGGATGCTGTGACAGAGCACAGGCTGCTCACTCCTTTGGACACCTGCTCATAACTTCATTTCGGGAGTTACATTTGTCAAGCACATACTGAAGCCCAATGGACGAACTCAGCCGTTTAATTCTAAAATGGTGAAACCTATGTCCAGAGATGGAAGGTGACTTGGCCAAGATCACATAGTCAGTAGGCAGCAGAGCCAGGTCTAGAACTTGGATTTCTCAGCTTCTGGTCCAATGCCATCCTGACACAGAATCTCAGGGTCTCTCTTTCTTCCCATCTCTTTCAACAGTATGTGAAAGCCAGGTCGCCCAAGGCCAATCTACCCCCTCTCTACGCTCTCGAACTACTAACCATCTACGCCTGGGAAATGGGTACTGGGGAAGATGAGAATTTCATGTTGGATGAAGGCTTCACCACGGTGATGGACCTGCTCCTGGAGTATGAAGTCATCTGTATCTACTGGACCAAGTACTACACACTCCAGAATCCAGTCATCGAGGATTGTGTCAGAAAACAGCTCAAAAAAGAGAGGTACCGGACCACTCTTTGCCCACCAAATCTCAGAGGAAAAGAAAGAGGAGCTGATGAAATGTAGCGTAGAGTGTTATGGACTGGCTGTAGTAAGCAGTAAGGTTGCCACCAGTGTTGAGCATTGACATCTCACGCCAACGCAGCTGGCATCTCAAGTTGGTGGCTTATCAAAGTCACCGGGAGGGGCCATGGAGTGGGTATAAGCCTGTTCCTTGTTTCCTAAGCCACCCTCCCCCTTAGCTCGGCCCTCTTGCTCTCCGACGACCATTTCAGTACTTTGTAGCAGCTAGCATGAGAAAATGGAAAGAATCATGGAGACTCAGGTTGAAATCCCAGCTCAGCCATTCTCCCACCGCTGTGAGCCTCAATCCCTTATCCATAAGGTGGGAGTAAACTGGTACCTACGATACGGTATTGATGCGAGGGTTGGAGAAAATCTGTGTTAAGGATCCACAATACGGAGCATCTGGCAGATGCTGCGTAAACACTCACACTGGAGAGTGTGCTGTCTGCGTCCCATTCATATTCCCTCGGCCTTTACTCTCCGGGGACGGTTGGCTCCACTTCCAAGTGCTGCCACCTGCATCCCTTTGCCTGAGCTTTCCCCGCACCAACAGACCCACCCTGAAAGCAGCCCTCCACTGGTGGTAGGAGTTGGTGGATAAACACCACAGCTCCCTCGCCCCAAAGATGGATCTTTTTTTTTTTTTTTTGAGACAGAGTCTCCCTCTGTCGCCCAGGCTGGAGTGCAGTGGTGCAGTCTCGGCTCACTGCAACCTCTGCCTCCTGGGTTCTGGCGGTTCCCCTGCCTCAGGCTCCCGAGTGCTGGGATTATAGGCACCCACCACCACATCTAGCTAATTTTTGTATTTTTGTAGAGACGGGACTTTGCCATGTTGGCCAGGCTGGTCTTGAACTCCTGACCTTAGGTCATGTACCCACCTCAGCCTCCCTAAGTGCTGGGATTATAGGCGTGAGCCACCGTGTCTGGCTCCATTCCATACTCTTTCCCAAAGGTCCCTCCAGTTGAAGTAATTACGGTAGTAATTACTTCAGTATCCACCCTTTATTGTTCGCCTTCCCTTATCTGTCTCACTGCCTCACTCCTTTATTCAGGCTTCTTAGGATCACTTTGCAAACAAGCCAGATCCTTATCTGGGAATCTGCTTCTGGGGATGCCCAACCTAAGCAACCCCCTACGTTAGAGGCTGTGGGCCTGTGTAAGCAACTTCACAATTTTTAGTGTTCTGTTATGTGAGTATTGGATCTTTTTTGTAAGGAAGAAAAGCCAGGTCTGCTCGTGAAAAGAGGATTTATGATAACCATGCCCAGAAACACTGGGGAAGCACCCGGACCTGAGACTCCCTCTCTCTGTCACTCTCTCTCATGACCCGTCAGCACTTTCCCCCTCAGCCTCGGCTTCTCTCTCCACACCTGTCCTGCTCCCCTCTGCCTCCCAGGTAGTGAGGGACCTCCATCATCCCTGTGTCCAAACCCTAGAGGGAACCAGTCTGATTGCTGGACACAGGACACAGGCCCTGCGTGTTGGGTCGCTGCCAGCCAACAGAATGAGCCAGTTTATATCAGTGACCTTACCCCATAGGCCAGCCTGGCAATTTCAGGCAGGACTGTTCAGGAAGCAGTCACTGTTGGGAAGAGCCAGCCTGGAGCCTAAAGTCCAGTTCATGCCAGTAGCCTGTATCATATTCTGTTACATAGATAAAATCGCAGCTCCCTCCCAAGCCCTGGAGTACAAAGGGCTGATTTTTTTTTTTGGAGACAGAGTCTTGCTTTACCACCTAGGCTGGAGTGCCGTGGCACTATCTTGGCTCATTGTGGCCACCACCTCCTGGGTTCAAGCGATCTCCCGCCTCAGCCTCCCAAGTAACTGTCACCATGCCCTGCATAATTTTTGTATTTTTTGTAGAGACGGGGTTTTGCCATGTTGGCCAGGCTCATTTTGAATTCCTGACCTCAAGTGATCTGTCCAACTCAGCCCCACAAAGTGCTGAGATTACAAGCGTGAGCCACCACACCCTGACCAAAGAGCTGGTCTTAATCACGGGCTTGCAGTCACCCCAAGTTACTAAGCAGGCTCAAGATCCCCTTCAAGCCAATATTCTTTAAAATATTTATTCAACATTCATAGAAAGGAGAGACTCTTGGGGGCAGCCCAAACTCTGCTCTGTTGAGCGGTGTTGGAAATAGATGCTCGGTGCTGCAAAGAAAATCAGCACTGAGACAAAGGATTTTTTAGCAATGCAATTTTTACTTCCTGGACTGCAGGAAGGGTACTGCTACTAGCTATTTTGCCACAAGAGTGCAGTGAGCAAAGGAAAAGCAGACAAATTTATCCCTTACGCATTTGGGGTTGTTCTTACCGCTGTGTTTGATCTCCGTTGGTTGGAACCAGACCTTAAAATCTAAACTAAAACCCGACTGGCTAATAACTCAAAACTTTTTTAAACAGGTAAAAGCACTGGAGAGCTGGGACATGCCTGTGAGCATGTCCAGCACAGATATCTTGGTTCAAATAAAAGGACATAGAATGTACTACGTGCCTGTAAGCATAGCAGTCTAACAACTACATAGGATGGGGTTTAACATGGCTGGGCGTGGTGGCTCATGCCTATAATCCAAGCACTTTGGAGGCCAAGGTGGGCAGATCACCTGAGGTCGAGAGTTCGAGACCAGCCTGACCAACATAGTGAAACCCCGTCGTTAAAAAAAAAAAAAGGATGGGGCTTAACAAAGAGTCATTAGCACACTTATGATTTATTTTTTAACAAGAAAGGAAACTTTAAAAGGGAAATTTCTACTTCCCACAAGGAGGTAAATGGGGAAGAGCCCCATCTACTGGCTGTAAGAACTTAGGGAGATGTGTAAAAAATGAGACAACCTCAACAAGGAAAGCAACCGTCCCTACCTGATAGAGCTGCTGTAAGGATTGAAAGAGGTTAATTTGCATAGGATTTGGCCTTGTGCTTCAATAGGTATCAGTAGCTGGTGTTGGTGATGTTTCTTTTTTTTTTTTTTTTTTTTTTTTTGAGACGGAGTTTCACTCTTGTTGCCCAGGCTGGAGTGCAATGGCGCGATCTCGGCTCACCGCAACCTCCGTCTCCTGGGTTCAGGCAATTCTCCTGTCTCAGCCTCCTGAGTAGCTGGGATTACAGGCACGCGCCACCATGCCCAGCTAATTTTTTGTATTTTTAGTAGAGACGGGGTTTCACCATGTTGACCTGGATGGTCTCGATCTCTTGACCTTGTGATCCACCCACCTCGGCCTCCCAAAGTGCTGGGATTACAGGCTTGAGCCACCGCGCCCGGCTGGTGGTGTTTCTATCATCCAAAGCAATTCAGCAGCTCTAATCTTAAACTTGCAAAGCCTGCTCTGAACGTAAAGGCCCCCCCTGCCCGAATGGGCATCTGTTACTCCTCTAGCATGCCTCTTGGAGCCTCATTCTCCCCCACAATTCCTTGCAAACACCCCAGGCATTCTCCCAGAGGGGAATTATTATTTTCTTTCTTTTTTCTTTTTCTTTCTTTCATTCTTTTTTTTTTTTTTTTTTTTTTTTTTGAGACAGTCTCGCTCAGTCGCCCAGGCTGGAGTGTGGTGGTACAATCTTGGCTCACTGCAATCTCCGCCTCTGGGTTCAAGAAATTCTCCTGTCTCAGCCTCCCGAGTAACTGGAATGACAGGTGTGCACCACCACACCTGGCTAATTTTTTGTATTTTTGGTAGAGACGGGGCTTCATCATGTTGGCCAGGCTGGTCTTGAACTCCTGAGCTCAAGTGATCCTCCCGCCTCTGCCTCCCAAAGTGCTGGGATTACAGGCATGAGCCACCGTGCCTGGCCCAGACAGGAATTCTTGGAAATAGGATTGTCTCCATCCTGTTACTCTTCTGCCGCGATTGGGGCCCTCCTGAACATCTGCAGGATATGGACATCGCGGTGGCTCAGTGACTGGACTAAATAATTGCTGAGAAAGTTTTTTTTCTGGCTTGAAGGCTCCAAACCATTACAAGCCTGGGCACCCTTTCCCTGTGTTGCAGGCCTATGATCCTGGATCCTGCTGACCCCACCCACAATGTAGCAGAAGGGTACAGATGGGACATTGTCGCTCAGAGGGCCTCCCAGTGCCTGAAACAGGACTGCTGCTATGATGACAGGGAGAACCCCATCCCCACCTGGAACGTGAAGGTAACGGCTCCTCTCTGGGCAGTCAAGGGCTGGAAACTGAGAATGGCAGATAAGTACGCAGCATTGACTCATTCAGTTCTGTGCCGACGGAGAGCAGAACCCGAGTCACCGTGTGAGGCCCCACCGTACCACCACCGGCTCTGTCAACGTAGACAAATTCTTTGGCTCTCAGAGCCTCGGGTTTCTGACCTTCAAGTTCTGGTTCTCCTTTCCTTTATTTTTCCTGTAACCCACTGGAGAATCAGTTTCGTGTTCCTGATAATTCTTTGCATCAGTTGGGTCCAGCCAAGTCAACTCAGCCACTCTGTGCCAGGGCTGAGCTCAGGGACGGGGGTGGGAGTGGGGGCTGGGGGACCACACAGGCCCCCGACTCGGCCGGGCACGGTGGCTCACACCTGTATTTCAGCACTTTGGGAGGCCAAAGCAGGCGGATCACTTGAGGTCAGGAGTTCTAGATCAGCCTGGCCAACATGGCAAAACCCTGTCTCTTCTGAAAAAAATACAAAATTAGCCAGGTGTGATGGCAGGCACCTGAAATCCCAGCTACTCGGGAGGCTGAGGCAGGAGAATCTCTTGAACCCTGGAGGCAGGGGCTGCAGTGACCTGAGATCAAGCCATTGCACTTCAGCCTGGGTGACAAGAGGGATACTCTATTTTAAAAAAAAGAGACATGACCCAAACTTTCAAAGAACTCACCCTATGTTGCTAGGAAGCAAATCCATGAAACAAACTTATACCAAACTGCTAGAATTACCAGAGAAGACAAGATATTCTAAAAACAAACAAAAACGCGAAGTCATATTATTATGTAATGTGAAACCCACGGCACAGGCAGAGATCACAATCATCTATTTCATTCACATCACACTTTCTAGTTTGCAACGTGCTTGTCCAGGGTCCATCTCAGTTGATCCTCACGTGCGGTTCTGTAGAGTAAGAAGGCCGAGTATTGGCCGGGCGCGGTGGCTCAAGCCTGTAATCCCAGCACTTTGGGAGGCCGAGGCGGGTGGATCACAAGGTCGAGAGATCGAGACCAACCTGGTCAACATGGTGAAACCCCGTCTCTACTAAAAATACAAAAAATTAGCTGGGCATGGTGGTGCGTGCCTATAATCCCAGGAGGCTGAGGCAGGAGAATTGCCTGAACCCAGGAGGCGGAGGTTGCAGTGAGCCGAGATCGCGCCATTGCACTCCAGCCTGGGTAACAAGAGTGAAACTCCGTCTCAAAAAAAAAAAAAAGAAAAAAAAAAAAGAAGGCCGAGTATTGCCACTATCTTTATTATCATCATCATCGTCATTATCACTATTATTTTACAGAAGAGAAAACTGAGGCTCAGAGAGGTTAATTAACTAAGGTCACACTGCTAACAGGCTGCAGAACCAGAGGCTCTGGGGGTCTGGAAGCAGAATAAATGTTCACTGAAGTCACCAGAGAAGATTCCTTAAAGAAGCCAGGGGTTGAGGTGAGCCCTAAAAGACAGGGAAAGATACGGACACTCAGAACAGAGGACAAAGTATGATGAGGGGCCAAGGATGGGAGTCTGGGATGAGCAAGATGTTTATAGGAACAGGAGACTGACCTACTTGGAGCAGAAGGCGGAAGCAGAATCAGAGGTTCCAGTAAGGTACAGAGAGTTATAAACGGCGACCTACCAGCCAGATGAGGAGGCCTACCCATGGGCTGGAAAATCTATGCCTCTGGATTTTTCCTGAATATAAAAACCACTGTAGGCTGGGGGCGGTGGCTCATGCCTGTAATCCCAGCATTTGGGGAGGCTGAGGCAGGTGGATCCCTTGAGCCCAAGAGTTCGAGACCAGCATAGGCAACATGGTGAAACCCTGTCTCTATCGAAAATACAAAACTTAGCTAGATGTGGTGACACGCACCTGTGGTCCCAGTTACTCAGGAAGCTGAGGTGAGAGGATCGCTTGAGCTTAGAAAGTCAGGGCTGCAGTGAGCTAAGACTGTGCCGCTACACTGCAGCCTGGGTAACAGAGCAAGGCTCTGTCTCAAAAAATACAAAACAAATACACAAAAAATTGTGCAAAGATTTTTTATCTCGACAAATCAGAAAACTTGGCAATGCCAGACTTACAATTCTTCTTTCTTTCTTTTTTGTTCTTTTGGGTTTTTTTGTTTTGTTTTTTTGAGATAGAGTCTGGCTCTGTTGCCCAAGCTGAAGTGCAGTGGTGTGATCTCAGCTCACTGCAACCTCTACCTCCTGGGTTCAAGCGAGTCTCCCATTTCAATCACCCGAGTAGGTGGGACTACAGGCACACGCCACCATATCTAGCTAATTTTTGCATTTTTTTTGGTAGAGATGGGTTTTGCTATGTTGCCCAGGCTGGTCACAAACTCCTGACCTCAAGTGATCTGCCCACCTCGGCCTCCCAAACTGCTGGGATGGCAGCCATGAGCCTCTTCACCGAGCCAAGGCTTATATTTTTTCTAGAAAGAATCAGCTAGAGGCCTGACCCTCATGAGCATTTTCCAGGTGCTCTCCAGCCACCTGGGGCCCTCAGGCCCTGGACTGTAGCCTCTGGTGGTGGTGAGAACACAGACTCTGGAATCTGCCCTGCTCCTTACTACCTTTGTGACTGGTGTTCAGTAAATTACTTAACCCTGCTCAACCAGTTTCCTCATCAATAACATGGGGATAACAGTAGAATCAGCCAACTAACAGACATGCTCTGAGAATACAATGCATTAAGGGTATGGAAGATGCCCAGCATACCACCTGAAAGTGGTTACCACTCCCTAAACATTTGCCGCTGCTGCTGCTGCTATCATAAAGGTAAGGACAGATGAAGGGAATGTCTGCACATCAGACAGAGAAGTGTGGACTTAACACCTCTCCTTCTCCCTCTTCCTTCCAGAGAGCACGAGACATCCATGTGACAGTGGAGCAGAGGGGTTACCCCGATTTCAAGCTCATCGTGAACCCTTATGAGTCCATAAAGAAGATTAAAGATAAAATCCGGAGGAGCAGGGGTTACTCTGGCCTGCAGCGTCTGTCCTTCCAGGTTCCTGGCGATGAGAGGCAGCTTCTCAGCAGTCGATCCTCCTTAGCCAAATACGGGATCTTCTCCCACACTCGCATCTATCTGCTGGAGGCCATCCCCCCCGAAATCCAGGTCTTCGTGAAGAATCCTGATGGTGAGAGCTACGCCTATGCCATCGACCCCAAGAGCTTCGTCCTGGGTCTGAAGGAGCAGATTGAAGACCAGCAGGGGCTGCCTAAAAAGCAGCAGCAGCTGGAATTCCAAGGCCAAGTCCTGCAGGACTGGTTGAGTCTGGGGGGCTATGGCGTCCAAGACAGTGACACCCTCATCCTCTCTAAGAAGAAAGGAGGAACGGCTCTGTTTCCAGCCAGCTAGTCTCCTCTGGGAAACTTCTCTGTACATTTCTGCCGCCTACTCCAGAACTCATTCTGTGAACCACTCTGTCCCATTGTTTACTGGGTAGGTCCCAGGTCTTCACCAGCTTTATGACGAGTTATCCCAAGCCAGACGCGGTAGCTCACACCTGTAATCCCAGTACTTTGGGAGGCCGAGGTAGGAGGAATGCTTAAGCCAAGGAGTTCAAGACCAGCTTGGGTATCATAGGAAGACCCCGTCTCTACAAAATAAAAAAATAAGCAGTTGGGTGTGGTGGTGTGTGCTTGTAGTCTCAGGTACTCAAGAGGCTGAGGCAGAAGGATGGCTTGAGTCCTGGAGGTTGAAGCTGCAGTGAGCTATGATCACACCACTACACTCCTGCCCAGGCAACAGAGCAAGACCTTGTGTCTAAAAAATAAAAATAAGTAAATTTGTTTAAACATAGAATTATCCCAGCCCTGCCACGAGGAGGATGAGAGACTGAATGTACAAATGGACAGTGGCCACACCACCTACGACAATAGAATTCTGACCCACGATCCATCAACCCCAAACCATCAGGACTTGGTCAATAACTGCTCGATTCTCTAATTCCCCGCCCCACTCCCATTCCACTTCCAATTTAAGACCAACCAAGAAAACCAAATAAGCTCCCAAGACCAATCACATGGTTAGCCCTGCTTCTAGCCACTTCTCCACACCAACAGCCTCAGTCAGGGCGTCCCTGAAGCCTTCCCATTTTCCTGCCTGTATTTAAATCTCTGTCAAAGGCAAGAGATGGTGGCTGGTTCCTATCTGCTGGAGACCATCCCCCTGCCAGATCCAGGTCTTCCTGAAGGATCCTGATGGTGAGAGCCACGCCTATGCCATCGACCCTAACAGCTTCATCCTGGGTCTGCAGGGTGAATTCCCAATCGGAAACTGGGAATGAACAGCCTTTGTTCGTTCTCATTTGGATGCTCCTTATTTTCACAGGGCCTAATGCTGTCCTCATGGTTATTGCTTGATTATTTGAGCTTTTCAACTCCCAAGGAACGAGGACTGGGAAAACTGAGGCAAAAGGAGACAAAGAATAGGAGACCGAGGATGAAGCAGTGTAAAAAAAATCGCCACAACTCCTAAAACCCATACACAAACAGTGCGTAATAGTCAGGAAACTGTAGGAAAATAACAGCGTCTTTATTATCAAAGGACATCATGTGATCGGGTTTACTCCAAGCAATACAAAGTTTCCTTTTGCCCTCCCGTTTTGTCCCGCTTTCTACTGGGCTACTCACCTACCATAGCATAGAAAATGCACGTTGCAATTGGTTCTCAACAGCCTCTGGTCAATTCGGCAATCATAATCGGTATATTTCCCACTTCTATTTGCCTTCAGGGACAGAAAGAGTGCCTCCTTTCCAGAAGGCTGGTCCAGTCCCCATCCCTGTGTCCTTCATAATGCCCAGTACAGCCCATATTGTAGGCGGCGAGAAAATTCTAGTTTAACAAAAAAGAATGGCCAGGCACGGTGGCTCACACCTGTAATCCCAGCACTTTGGGAGGCCGAGGCAGACGGATCACAAGGTCAAGAGATCGAGACTATCCTGGCCAACCTGGTGAAACCCCATCTCTACTAAAAATACAAACAATTAGCCAGGCATGGTGGTGTGTGCCTGCAGTCCCAGCTACTCAGGAGGCTGAGGCAGGAGAATTGCTTGAAACCGGAAAATGGAAATTGCAGTGAGTTAGGATTGCACCACTGCACTCCAGCCTGGTGATAGAGTGAGACTCTGTCTCAAAAAAAAAAAAAAAAAAAAAAAAAAAAAAAAAAAAGAAAGAAAGAAAAAGAAAAAGGCAATGTCTTAGTTCATTTGGGCTGCTATAACAAAATACCATACACTGCATGGCTCATAAACAATAACCATTTATTTCTCACTGCTCTGGAGGCTGGGAAGTTCAAGTCAAGTCACCGGCAGGTTTGGTGTCTGGTAAGGCCTCTTTCTGATTCATACATGGCAGCTTCCCACTGAGTCCTCACATGGTGGAAGGGGTAAAGATGTCTCTGGGGTCTCTTTTATGAAGGCATTAATCCAGTTCATGGGCCCTCACACACATATGCCTGTCACAGAAATTATCTCAAGAAATTCCTCAAAACCACAGTATTACAGATAAGCCCCTTGTACAAGGATGTTTGTCTAACAGTGGGTGTCTCCACAATAAGCAACACCAACTCCTGCAACAGCCTCCTGTAATCAACAGTACTTGTTTCAAAGAAGTTTATGTGGACTTCTCCCCGCTTGCCCCAACCATTTTTTTTTTATTTGAGACAGAGTCTCACCGTGTTGCCAGGCTGGAGTGCAGTGGCGCAATCTACGCTCACCGCAACCTCCGCCTCCTGGGTTCAGGCGATTCTCCTGCCTCAGCCACCAGAGTAGCTGGGATTACAGACATGTGCCACCACACCCAGCTAATTTTTGTATTTTTAGTAGAGACGAAGTTTCACCATGTTTGCCAGGATGGTCTCGATCCACCCACCTCAGCCTCCCAAAATGCTGGGATTGCAGGCGTGAGCCATCCTGCTCGTCCCCTCCAACCCCTTTGAATGTGCCTGTGCCTATCGTACACGATAACATTCATATCTCAAATGGCAATTTCTTGCAATTCTTGAATAAACACTACTTTTGGAGCATCAGTCTTTCTGTTGTTTACTTTAGGTTACCAATTTTAACATAATAATTTTGGAGGAACACAAACATTCAGACCATATCAGTCACCTTCCTCTTTTTTGGAATAGAAAAGCTCAAGGCCAGAGAGTTTGTTTTAGTAAAGTTTTGACATACTTGTCTTCAAAGATAAAACATGAAACACTATTCCACAGACACAAATAAAAGTGATTTTGTTCATCTTTCACTGTGGGGTATTTTAACCACAGAGATTCTAATTTTTTGGTCTTGGATGGGTCCTGGGAGTCAGTGTTTTTTTTTGTTTTAAGTTCCCTAAATACCTAGAAAACTAGGGTGTTTCTCAGACCAAAGCCATGCATCTGAATCACTGAGGACAACGCCTCTGAAACTTTAATAGGCATACGGATCACCAAGAAATCTTGTTAAAATGCAAATTCTGATTCAGTGGGTTTGTGGTGGAGCCCAGGATTCTGCATTTCGTCATTTCTTTCTTTTTTTTTTTTTTTTTTTTTTTGAGACGGAGTTTTGCCCTTGTTACCCAGGCTGGAGTGCAATGGCATGATCTCGGCTCACCGCAACCTCCGCCTCCTGGGTTCAGGCAATTCTCCTGCCTCAGCCTCCTGAGTAGCTGGGATTACAGACACGCGCCACCATGCCCAGCTAATTTTTTGTATTTTTTAGTAGAGAGGGGGTTTCCCCATGTTGACCAGGATGGTCTCGATCTCTTGACCTCGTGATCCACCCACCTCGGCCTCCCAAAGTGCTGGGATTACAGGCTTGAGCCACCGCGCCCGGCCCATTTCTTTTTTTTTAAATTACTTTTTTTTTTTTTAGAGACAAGGTCTGGCTCTGTAGACCAGGCAAGGTGCAGTGGCACCATCAGAGGTCACTGCAACCTTGAACTCCTGGACTCAGGACATCGTCCCAGGCTGGAATACAATGGTGAGATCTCAGCTCAGCCCAACCTCTGCCTCCTGGGTTCTAGCAATTCTCCTACCTCAACCTCCCAAGTAGCTGGAATCACAGGAATGTGCCACTACGCCTGGCTAATTTTGTATCTTTTTTTTTTTTTTTTTTTTTAAGTAGATATAAGGTTTCAGCATGTTGGTCAGGCTGGTCTTGAACTCCTGATGTCAGGTGATTCACCCACTTGGCAACTCAAAGTGTTGGAATTACAAGCCTAAGCCACCGCACTGGGCCAGGATTCTGCATTTCTAATGAGCTGCCAGGTGTTACCAATGCTGCTGGTTCATGGACTACACTCTAAGTAGTAAGGCTCTAGGTTATTAAAGAAAATACAGATTCCTAGGTCCCACCTATCAGAGATTCTGATTCGCTTAGTATTTCTTGTGAGACCCAAAGTCTGCAGTTTAACCATCTCTCTAAGGTGTTTCTGAGGCCCAGCTGGACTGGGAAATTACTATAATAAATGACATCAAATTAAAACCTGGGAACTAATCCTGGTTCTGTCATTAACTCCTTAAGGAGATTCCCTCCCCAACGGAGAGCTCTTTATCAATAAAAAATTGGAGAAGTTAATCTCTTAGGCCCTTCTATTTTTTTTTTTTTTTTTTTTTTGAGAAGGAGTTTCGCTCTTGTTACCCAGGCTGGAGTGCAATGGCGCGATCTCGGCTCACCGCAACCTCCGCCTCCTGGGTTCAGGCAATTCTCCTGCCTCAGCCTCCTGAGGAGCTGGGATTACAGGCACGTGCCACCATGCCCAGCTAATTTTTTGTATTTTTAGTAGAGACGGGGTTTCACCATGTTGACCAGGTTGGTCTCAATCTCTCGACCTTGTGATCCACCCGCCTCGGCCTCCCAAAGTGCTGGGATTACAGGCTTGAGCCACCGCGCCCGGCCTAGGCCCTTCTAGATCTCGCGTTTGAGAACTGCCCACCTCCCCATTCCCACCGGGTATCCCCAACCCAGAACAGGTCATGGCCAATGGCTGTCGGAGTAGTAGAACTACAATCCCCATAATGCCACGCGCCTCTCCTCTCACGTGAGGTCGTGCAGGAGGGTTGATAATGGAGGTGTTCTCCACAATCCTTTGCGGTAGTTCAAGATGGCGGCGCCCAATGGCACGGTGAGCGATTCGGAAAGCAGTAGTAGCAGTAGCGATGCGGAGGAGCTGGCGCGGTGCCGCGAGGCAGCAATGCCGGCCTGGGGCTTGGAGCAACGGCCGCACGGGGCAGTGAAGCCAAGAGCCGGTAGGGAACTATGGTTGGGGAGACTGGCTGAAGGGCGTGAGATCTTCCCCTGGCGCCTGAGAGGATGGATGGTGAGGAGGGAGTCACTGCAACTCGACTTCCTTCCCTGAGAGAGCTCCAGGGACTGGGTGTAGTGCAGATTGAAAGCATGGGCAGGTGCAGTAGGGAGGGTGTTTCATTATCCCAGTCAGGGATACTGAGGTACCTAAATGTCTTGACTCTGCTTCTCTGAGTCTCTCCTCTGCCGCACACTGGGAAGGCCGCCATTTCTTTGAGCTGACTCTAACAGCCCCCTCCCGGTATTCTCGAAGCCAGCCTTTCCCCACCTCCAGCACATTCTCCCACCCTTGAGGTTGCTAACGAGCAGTGTCCAACACATCACTCTGACCGCAACTCCCTAGTGTCCTGGCAATAAATACAGAACCCCTCAACATCAAGGGACCTAATCATGGATAGAATCCAGCGGGCTCTTGAATTTGGAATGAAAAAATGTTACAGTAAGTTCTGGCTTATTGCTTGCGTGATGGAAAAAGACGCTACCGTTACTTTATCCCAACAGAAGTCACAGATTTTCATATCTCATTACACTCTTTGCAAATAAAGATATCAATATATCCTTTGATCGATAATAAGATATTGGGAAAAAGTCATTCACACTCATCGTGGTGGCGCACGCCTGTAATCCGAGCTACCCAGGAGGCTGAGGCAGGAGAATTGCTTGAACTCGGAGGCGGAGGTTGCAGTGAGCTGAGATTGTGTCACTGCACTCCAGCCTGAGTGATAGAGTAAGACTCCATCTCAAAAAATAAAAAAAGCAAAAGCAAAAACAAGAAGCCGGACACAGTGGTTCACACCTGTAATCTCAGCATTTTGAAGGCCAAGGCAAAAGGATCACTTGAGCCCAGGAGTTCAAGACCAGCCTGGGCAACAGGATGAAACCCCATCTCTACAAAAAAAAAAAAAAAAAAAAAAAGAAAAGAAAAAAAATACAGCTACTTGGGAGGCTGAGATGGGAGGATCACATGGGCAGGGAGAGGTCAAGGTTGCAATAAGCTGTGATAGTGCCACTGCACTTCAGCCTGGGTGACAGACTGAGGCCCAGTCTTGAAAAAAAAAAAAAAAAAAGAGCAAGAGTTAGGCAGGAGGAGGAAAGTAGTCCATGTGGAGAGACCAACTACAGATTTGCCACCATGTTTTGGGCCTTTGAGATGTGCCAAGCATCATAGTGCATCATCTCCGTTACTTCTCAACCTTACAGGGTGGGTACTGCCACTATGCGCACTGCACAGATGAGGAAGTTTAGGTACAGTGAGATGTGAGTACCTTGCTTAAGATCCCACTGCTAATGAGTGAGATGGAAAGGCAGATCTGTATATAGAACTTGTAGAGAAAACTGCGGTTATGGTACTAGCAGGTGGGAGGGCAGACTATAGTTGAGAGCCTACCACAGGAAGTGCAGTGTGGCAGGAGGGAAGGAAGGGAGAGGAGGGCAGTGACTGGATCACCAAAAGGCTTGTAAATCCTTTCAAACAAACGCAGCAGTGCTTAACATTGCTTTGTACCATGTCCTTCTATAACAGCCTGGTGAAGCCTGCTTTTCTTCTCAGAGTAATGTTGTAAATGCATGAAATGCAACATATAAGATTACAAAGAAAACCGATGATACTGAAATTTAATTATGGTAGTCAACAACCAAACTTGTGATGTATGTGCTTCTTTGTTAATACATTATACCAGATCTACAGATGGGTCTAAAAATTAGTGTGGCACATTTTAAATCAGGGATGAGTGTAAATGACTCTCTCCCAATGGCTGATTTTTGTATTTTTAGTAGAGATGGGGTTTCACCATGTTGGCCAAGCTGGTCTCAAACTCCTGACCTCGTGACCTGCCCACCCCGACCTCCCAAAGTGCTGGGATTACAGGCATGAGCCACCACACCCGGCCTTCTTTTTCATTTTTTAATATGGCTAAGACACCACCCACCTCTTAGGAGAGCTTTCTCCATCTTTCAAGTCTGGGTTACCTGCCTTCTTGCCATCATCATACTTTGTGTGATTCCCTTCATCCATAGTGCTTTTCTTCCTTCCTACAGTTGCCTCTTGCATCTTTTTTTTCTTTCACCCCTGCATCCCCAGCACATTAAGTCAGTCCTGGCTTACACTTGCCCCACAAAGATTTATTGAGTGAGAGGTTCCATGATGTGAGCTTCATGAAGGCTGGACTCTCACCTATCCCTTTACCACAGTGTCTTCAGGACTCAGGAAAATGATTATTGCATGAATGAACTTGCACAAAACACACCTCTAATGAGTGAAGGGGCTGGGATTCCGGCAGCTTCCACTTGCAGTGTTAGGTTGACTTGATATGAAGTGCTGGTCTTGGACAAATAACATAACTTCAGTAGCTACAATTTTCTTATCTGTAAAACACCCAATTCCTAGAGTTGTTTTGAGTCTCAAATACGAACAAACTTTGACTGACGAATGAAAAGATATTTACATGAGAAGTGGTATCCAAGGTATCAGCTTTACAGCTCATTGTTTTTGTGACATCATAAAATCTCCTGCTGATCAAAGTAGATGAAGCTGCTGATAAGAGGTGCTGTTATTTATTGAGCACCTACTGTGTGCTGGGCAAGATGCTAGACATTTGGAGTACCTTTTTTTTTTTTTTTTTTTGAGATGGAGTCTTGCTCCGTTGCTCAGGCTGGAGTGCAGTGGCGCAATCTCAGCTCACTGCAGCCTCCGCTTCCTGGGTTCAAGCAATTCTCTTATCTCAGCCTCCATAGTAATTGGGATTACAGGTGCCTGCCACCACACCCAGCTGATTTTTGTATTTTTAGTAGAGACGGGATTTCACCATGTTGGCCAGGCTGGTCTTGAACTCCTGACCTCAGGTGATCTGCCCGTCTCGGCCTCCCACAGTGCTGAGACTATAGGCATGAGCCACCATGCCCAGCCTGGAGTACATTCTTCTTCCAATAATAATAATAATAATAGTAATATCATTAGAGTGCTTCTAATAATAGCCACCAGGAGTTGAGAACTTACTTTTTGTCCCCTGTTCTAATCACTTTTTATTTGTTGTCTGTTTTCATCTTCCCAGCAATACCACAAAGGGTGTCTTAGCCCCATTTTACAGAAAACTGATGCTCGTAATGGTGAAATAACTTGGCCAAGGTTGTCCAGTTTGTAAAGGGCAGAAGCAGGTGTAAATCCAGGCCTGCCTGACTCCAAGTCCATGCTCTTCATTGCTGCTGTGCCTCTCTGCCATGGACAAGTGTCTGTTGTGGTCAAAACTCCCACCGTGGCTGGGCGCGGTGGCTCAAGCCTGTAATCCCAGCACTTTGGGAGGCCGAGGCAGGTGGATCACGAGGTCAAGAGATCGAGACCATCCTGGTCTACATGGTGAAACCCCGTCTCTACTAAAAATACAAAAATTAGCTGGGCTTGGTGGCGCGTGCCTGTAATCCCAGCTACTCAGGAGGCTGAGGCAGGAGAATTGCCTGAACCCGGGAGGCGGAGGTTGCGGTGAGCCGAGATCGTGCCATTGCACTCCAGCCTGGGTAACAAGAGTGAAACTCCTTCTCAAAAAAAAAAAAAAAAAAAAAAAAAAAAAAACCTCCCACCCTTTGGTCCATGACTATGTGGAAATATAGCTCACTATTTTATTTATGTAATCTCTAGATACAGCTCTTAAATCCAGTGATGCTGGTCACTCTAATCACTTTAATTTTATAGTAGCATATTACTTTGATTCATTTTTCTGACAATTAGTTCAAACCAAGATACCATGGCAGGATCTGGGGATACAAAGATAAAATGAGGCAGACTGGGCCGGGCGTGGTGGCTCACACCTGTAATCCTAGCACTTTGGGAGGCTGAGGCGGGTGGATCACAAGGTTAGGAGTTCGGGACCAGCCTGGCCAACATGGTGAAACCCTGTCTCTACTAAAAATACAAAAATTAGCTGGGCATGGTTGCAGGCGCCTGTAATCCCAGCTACTCGGGAGACTGAAGCAGAATGGCTTGAACCCAGGAGGTGGAGGTTGCAGTGAGCCAAGACCATGCCATTGCACTCCAGCCGGGGTGACAGAGGAAGACTCCGTCTCAAAAAAAAGAAGAGGCAGACCATGTATTCAAGCAGCTTACAGATCCAGGAAGGAGATGGGCGTGGAAACAAAATCTCCACGACACTAACTCATAAGGCTGGTTGTCGTATTCCTATTTTATAGATGAGAAAACCAAGGCTCAGGGAGATAAAGTGAGGCTTGCCCGGCATCACACAGCTTGGTGGCAGAGCCAGGATTCAGCTGAACTGTCTTCCTCTGTAATACCATTTCTGTTCCATGACAGTACCTCACCCTCACCGCACTGTAGTCTTGCTGGAAGAGATGCTCTTCTTGTGATTATGTGCTGAAGACGACTAGGTCCTTAAAGACTGTCCTTTGGGCCCCCACAGTACCCGCCTCCAGGAGCATGTTCTGCATTCTGTGTTGTGCTCTGGAGGACACCGACCTAGATCACAAGGTACCAGGACACAGATGCAGTGCCTGTGGGTGATGACATACACACAGCCGGCCCCCATGGAGCTGTTTCACACCACGGCCCTCCACTGGGCCCGGAGCTACCAAGTGTCCACTTTGTTCAGCTGGCCCCTTAAATACACAAGCACGTTTTGTCTCGTTAGTTAAGTCAGAGACCTCAGAGCTAACTGTCACTCATCTCTCACACCCTGAGGTCAGTTCATCAGTGACTCCTATTGACTCCATCTCTCTGGAGTCCACACTTCTCACCAGCTCAATTATTGCAGTAGTCTCCATGTTCCTGCCTTTACCCCAACAGTCTCGTGCCTCACAGCAGCCAAAGATGTGTTGTGAAAACCCAGGTCAGTTAAGTCCTTCCTCTGCGCAGTTTCAGAGTTCTTCCTCCTCAAAGGCCAGGCCCTCCCACTGGCCCACGTCAGGGCCCTTCGTGATCTGGCCCCTGTGAGTTCTCCATCTCTGCCACTCCCGGTTTGCTGGCTGGGCCCTGGTCACACTGACCTCCTCACTGTTCGAAACACACAGGGCAGGCTCTGGTGTTGGGGCCTTTGCAGATGCTCTTCCCTTCTGTCTGGAAGGCTGTGTCCCACATGTCTACTTGGTTCACTCCGCTCCTCTCTCAAATCTCTATTCAAATGTTACCTCATCAATGAAGCCCTTTCTACCCACCTTTATTTAAGTCCCCAGCCCAGCGCTCCCCACCTCTCTCCCCTACTTTGTTTCTGGTTTTGTTTTTTTTTTCTGTTCACTTACCATTATCCAACTTTACATTTTGTTTATGTACGTGTGTTTGTCATCTCTCTCCACCGACCAGAACGTAAGCTCCGTGCAGACAGTGACATTCAAGTAAGTTGCTCAGCAGTTACACCTGGCTAATACAAGGTGTTCAGTGTTTGGTTTGAGTGAATGACTGAAAGCCCAGGCATCCTCAGTGTTTTGGTTTGAAAAATGTGATCTACGAAAGAGCCATCTTCTCTCTCTTCCACGGCACTTAGCACACAGCCAGGCAGGCACTAAACTGTGCAGTCCTGTTACACTTAACTGGACTGTTGAGCACCGCATGGTGGTTAAGAGGAGGCTCAGGAGCCAGGTGGCCTGGGTCCTCAGCCCAACTCTATCACTTAGTAGGTATTTGACTCTGGCCAACTTATTTTACATCTCTGATGTTTCTTCTGCAAAACAGGATAATGGTAACCCCTCCAATCGGGTTGTTGGAAAGATTCACTGAGTTATATGTGCTATATATATTTTAAGTTATATACATAACTCATTAGTTAAATCAGAAACCTCAGAGCTAACTTTCACTTCTCTCTCACACCCTGAGGTGTATATATAACTATTTTAAGTTATATAACTAAGTTATATATATGTAACTATATAAAATATACTTATATAAAGTTATAGGTAGGCCGGGCATGGTGGCTCAAGCCTGTAATGCCAGCACTTTGGGAGGCCGAGGCAGGTGGATCACGCGGTCAAGAGATCGAGACCATCCTGGTCAACATGGTGAAACCCCGTCTCTACTAAAAATACAAAAAATTAGCTGGGCATGGTGGCGCATGCCTGTAATCCCAGCTACTCAGGAGGCTGAGGCAGGAGAATTGCCTGAACCCAGGAGGCGGAGGTTGCGGTGAGCCGAGATCACGCCATTGCACTCCAGCCTGAGTAACAAAGGGTGAAACTCCATCTCAAAAAAAACCAAAAAAGTTACAGGTATATAACTATCTTAAGTAGGTTATATATAAACTATATGAAATATATAAATTATAGGTATATAACTATTTTAAGTTATATGTAAATATATATATGAGTGATATATATTTTCAGCTGCTGAAAATTGTGCCTGATACACGTTTGTACTTGTCATTGTTTCCTCTGTAAATTTCCTCTATAAATGCAGAGTTAGGCCTTAAACCCATGTGCATATATATTTTAAGTTATATAACTAAGTTATATATAACTATATAAAATACAGTTATATAAATAGTTACGTATATAACTTATATACGTAACTATTTTAAGTTATCGGTATATAACTATTTTAAGTTATATATAAATACAAATGAGTGATACATGTATGTAGCCATATGAGTGATACATATTTTCAGCTGCTGAACATAGTGCCTGGCACACGTTTGTACTTACTGTCATTGTCACCTCTATAAATGTCCCAATTTCCGTTTTTCCACAGGTGCAACAAATAACCAGTCGTCACCCTCCCAGCCGAGCCTCAGGTACTGTGCACTTTGGGTTCAGGCTTCACTTATTCATTCAGCAAATACTGATCCCCTGCATGTGCCAGATGCCAGGCTAGACCCGTGGCATATCCAGGTGAACAAGACACACATGGTCCCCCATGGGGACAGCTTCTGAGCGGGCAGGAAGTGAGGTCTCTTTGTGTGTGTCGTAGGCCTAAGGTGGATGAGCACGAACAAGACGGCAACGAGCTTCAGACCACCCCCGAATTCCGAGCCCACGTAGCCAAGAAGCTGGGAGCCCTGCTGGACAGGTAAGCGCGGGTGGAGTTCTTCCTCTCTTGCCGTTGTTAATACGAACAGCAATGGCTCACACTGGCTGGGAGCTCACGGTGTCCAGGCAGGCGCTTGGCATCTGTCACCTCACTGCATTCATAAAACACATGATCATGTGGGTCCTGTTGTTACCTTTATTCTCCAGGTGAGGAAACAGCAAGGAGACACGTTTGCTCGAAGTCATCATCGTCATAGCTACCATTTACTGAGCAACCGTTTGCAGCCAGGCTCTGTGCTAAGCGCTTGATGTCCAGTTTCTCATTTAATCCTTGTGATGCCCCTCAGAGGTAGAGACTGTTACCATTCCCACTGTACAGATGGGTAACTGAGGCTCGAAGACGCAAAGTCATCTGCCCAAGAGACACCGCTACTCAATGACAAAGCCAGAACTCAAAACCCAGGAGGGAGCAGAGTTGGGCCTCAAACCCAAGTGCATCTGACTCCAAGCCCATGTTTTTTTTGTTTTGTTTTGTTCTTTGAGACGGAGTCTCACACTGTCGTCCATGCTGGAGTGTAGTGGCACAATCTTGGTTCACTGCAGCCTCCACCTCCCAGGTTCAAGCGATTCTCATGCCTCGGCCTCCCAAGTAGCTGGGATTACAGGTTACCCGCCACCACGCCAGGCTATTTTTTGTATTTTTCTTAGAGACAGGGTTTTACCATGTTAGCCAGGCTGGCCTCAAACTCCTGACCTCAAGTGATCTGCCTGCCTTAGCCTCCCAGAGTGCTGGGATTACAGGTGTGAGCCACCATGCCCAGCCAAGCCCATATTCTTAACCCCTGCAACCATGAGAATAAGAGGAACCTCAGGAAGCTCATTCCCACCACAAGAGGGCAAGGAAGGGCCATGTGCAAGGAAGGGCCATGTTCCTATTTCTTGGGTGCCTTTTGTGTGCCAGGCTCTGTGCCAGGTCTCTGTCTTACATTCTCAGCACAGGTTGACCACACAGTTGGTAAGGACTCAGGTTGGCATTCCTAAAGTAGGTGCCAAGGAATACCACTTGTTTGAGTCCATATGGGCTGCTATAACAAAATACCACAAACTGGGTAGCTGATAAACAGAAGAAATGGATTTCTCACATTTTGGAGGCAGAGAATTCCAAGATCAAGGCACCAGCAGATTCCATGTTGTCTGGGGAGAGCCCTCTTCCCAGCACAGATGGCGCCTTCTCACTGTGTCCTCACATAGCGGAATGGGTGAGGGGTCTCCCTCAGGCCTTTTTTATAGGAGCACCAATGTCCTTCATGAAGGCTCCACCCTCACGATCTAATCACCTCTCAAAGGCCCCGGTCTCCTAACCCTAATACCTTGGGTTGAGGATTTCTTCTTCCTTTTTCTTTTTTTTTTTTTTTTTTTTGAGACGGAGTTTCGCTCTTGTTACCCAGGCTGGAGTGCAATGGCGCGATCTCGGCTCACCGCAACCTCCGCCTCCCGGGTTCAGGCAATTCTCCTGCCTCAGCCTCCTGAGTAGCTGGGATTACAGGCACGCGCCACCATGCCCAGCTCATTTTTTTGTATTTTTAGTAGAGACGGGGTTTCACCATGTTGACCAGGATGGTCTCGATCTCTCGACCTCGTGATCCACCCGCCTCGGCCTCCCAAAGTGCTGGGATTACAGGCTTGAGCCACCGCGCCCGGCCTTCCTTTTTTTTTTTTTTTGGAGATAGAGTCTCACTCTGGAGCACAATGGAGCGATCTCGGCTCACTGCAAACTCCTGGGTTCAAGCGATTTTCATGCCTCAGCCCCCTGAGTACCTGGGATTACAGGCGTGTGCCACCACACCAGTTTTTTGTATTTTCAGTAAATACGGGTTTTCACCGTGTTGGCCAGGCTGGTCTCAAACTCCTGACTTCAAGTGGTCCACCCACCTTGGCCTCCCAAAATGCTGGGATTACAGGTGTGAGCCGCCGTGCCCGGCTGGGGTGAGGATTTCCCCGTGAGAGTTTGTGGAGGACGCAAACATCTGTACTCTAGCACTAGCCCAGAGCGTGGCTCTGGAGAAAAGGAAGTTCTTTTTTCTGGAAGAGGCTCTCCCCAGACACGGAGGTCCACAGAAGTGTGAGAAACGCTGCAATCCACATACCTCCACGAGTCCTTGCAGACTGCAACTCGTAGTAGTATATTCAAGGCTCTGAGAATTGCCGTGTGAAGAGACCTGTGTAACTGTTTAGCCCAGCATTTTCCAAACTCATGTAGCCACAGGGCCTTTGTTTCACGGAAGACCAGTCAACAAGCTGTGGAACAGGTCGGGGGATACGCTGGTCCACATCCCATCCTCACTGGCAGAGCCCTGGCAGGGTCTTCAAAGGGAGATGAGGCAGGATTTGGGGCCATTGTCATTCCAATTGAGTAGATATCAAAAAGGACCAATGAGCCTTCCCAAAGTGTGAACCAGCTCTTCCCCTGAGACAGAATGGTGGCCAGAGCTCCGCGGCCTGAACCCGCACACGGTTAGGGCCAGTCCCCTCAATTCAGGAATGCAGGGGGGGTGTTCGGGAAGGCAGCTGCGTTTTGGCCTGTGGGAGCACCGCTTTTCTTCGTGACTCGGGCTTCAGGCTGAACAGGGCCTGCCTGGCATCGCACCGAGCCACCGTGGATGTTTCTCCAGTAGAAATGCCATCAGCCGTGGTTAGAATATTCCCTGCAGCATTTCCACGTTTCTCCAGAGAAATTTAAATGATACCTTAGGCCAGTATGGTGGGTCACGCGTGCAATCCCAGCACTTGCGGAGGCCAAGGCGGGTGGATCATTCCAGGTAAGGAGTTTGAGACCAGCCTAGCCAAGATGGTGAGACCCCATCTCTACTAAAAGTGCAAAAATTAGCAGGACATGGTGGCGCACACCTGTAAGCCCAGCATACTCTGGAGGCTGAGGTAGGAGAATCACTTGAACCCAGGATGCAGAGGTTGTAGTGAGCTGAGATCGTGCTACTGCACTCTAGCCTGGGTGACAGAGCAAGACTCCATCTCAAAAAAATAAAAGAAATGTAAATGATACCACAGTTGGCCCCTGTGTTCGGTCAGCGGCTCTCAGCCTTGGCGCTGCTGACATCTTTGACTAGCATTTGTCATAGCGGTCTGTCGTTCTTCCCTTTATAGGATGTTTACCAGCATCCCTGGCCTCTACCTACTAGAAGATAGTAGCACTCACCCCACCAGTTGGGACAAGCAAAACTGTCTCCAGACGTTGCCAGCTGCCCCTGGCGGCCACCATTAAGCCACTGTGTGGGTCAGGAATAGGTGCGTGGGTGGCAGCGTCTCTGCTCCCTCTCCCCAGGTTGCTCTCCCTGAACAAGGCCTGGGGGCGCCTTTGGCATACAGGAAGGGCTGTTAGGGAAGGCACCCAGGGCATTGCTGTGTCTGCTTTGAGGGCGTTGCCGAGAGCCTTGTTCTCTGCCGTGCACAGTGACTGCTCCATCCGTGTTCACCGGAGACATGCTTCCTGGTCTCGTGCCTCTAGAGAAATGCAGTTTGTTTTTAAGTTAGAGATCCTGTGAAGGCCAAAGCTTTCCTTGGTGGCAGTCATCATCCTCAGCGTCATCATCACTACCATTTACTGAGCGACTACTTGTGGCCAGACTGTGTGCCACAAGTGCTTGATAGCCACTTTCTCCTTCAATCCTTGTGATGACCTTAAGAGGTGGGGACTGTCATTATTCCCACTGCACAGTTGGCTAACAGAGGCTCAGAGAGGTAAAGTCATTTGCTTAAGGGACACCGCTAATACGTGACAAAACCGGGATTCAAAACCCAGGTCTCTGAAGTCTGGATAAGGTCCGGGAATTGAGTCCATTTCCATTGCCTGGTTATGATCTCGTACTGCAGTGAGGCACAGTGTTACGATTGCGAGAAGATGGGTGGACGGTCTGTGGAACCTCTGTATTATTTGTTGCTACTGCATGTCTACAATGACCTCCAATTTTTTTAATTAAAAAAAAAAATTAAAAGCCGGGTGCTGTGGCTCGCGCCTGTAATCCCAGCACTTTGGGAGGCCGAGGCGGGTGGATCACGAGGTCAAGAGATCGAGACCATCCTGGTCAACATGGTGAAACCCCGTCTCTACTAAAAAAATACAAAAGATTAGCTGGGCGTGGTGGCGCGTGCCTGTAATCCCAGTTACTCAGGAGGCTGAGGCAGGAGAATTGCCTGAACCCAGGAGGTGGAGGTTGCGGTGAGCCGAGATCGCGCCATTGCACTCGAGCCTGGGTAACAAGAGCGAAACTCCGTCTCAAAAAAAAAAAAAATTAAAACAAGTCTGCTTTGTTCAAGAAGCTGTCCTCTGAATTAGTTTTCTGAATTGGTCATATTTCCCTTTTCATGCTTGCTGCTAGGAAGCTCAAAGCAAAATGTATGCCCTCTCTCTCTAATGAGTATATAGGACTTCCTGACCACACTTCTAGGTCTTTCCATTCCTCTTGCCATTATATCTCTATGCCCTATTTGAAATTGCATTCATTTTGTTGCACTGTGTCTTTAAGACTTCTTCAACACTGTCGGCTTTAAACAAATGAGGCAGTACAGTTTGCGTGGCAGAGGCTGGTCAGCATGTTACAGCTGTACCGTCAGCCCTCCTAGTAGGCCAGCGTGCTTTCTGCTCTTGCATTTAAGATCACATGCCCCATCCCCTCCACTTGAAAAAATATATAATTGTTTTTGTTGTTATCCAAAAATACCGTCTTAAATGAACCATTTCGTCTCCCCTTAGCTTCATTACCATCTCAGAAGTAGCAAAGGAGCCAGCAAAAGCTCAGGTACAGAAAGTCGCTTCAGAGGATGATGGTGAGTGGTCATACTTCCTAGACGCTTTCATTTATTGAGCACCTAATGTGTGTCTGCAGCTGGGTGAAACTTTTTTTTTTTTTTCAAGATAGGGTCTTGCTCTGCCACCTAGCCTGGAGTACAGTGGAGCAATTACAGCTTAATGCAGCCTCAACCTCCCAGACCCAGGCAATTCTCCCACCTCAGCTGCTTGAGTAGCTGGGACCACCGATACACACCAGCACACCTGGCTAATTATTATTATTATTATTATTTTTTTTTTTTTTTTTGAGACGGAGTTTTGCCCTTGTTACCCAGGCTGGAGTGCAATGGCGCGATCTCGGCTCACCGCAACCTCCGCCTCCCGGGCTCAGGCAATTCTCCTGCCTCAGCCTCCTGAGTAGCTGGGATTACAGGCACGTGCCACCATGTCCAGCTAATTTTTTGCACTTTTAGTAGAGACGGGGTTTCACCATGTTGACCAGGATGGTCTCGATCTCTCGACCTCGTGATCCACCCGCCTCGGCCTCCCAAAGTGCTGGGATTACAGGCTTGAGCCACCGCGCCCGGCTTTTTTTTTTTTTTTTTTTTTTTAGAGACAGGGTCTCAATTTGTTGCCCAGGCTGGTCTTGAACTCCTGGCCTCAAGTGATCGCCCCACCTTGGCCTCCCAAAGTGCTGGGACTATAGGCATGCGCCACCACACCTGGCTAATGTAGAGACAGGGTTCCACCGTGTTGTGTAGGCTGATCTTGAACTCCTGGTCTCAAGCAGTCCTCTTGCCTCAGTCTCCCAAAGTGCTGGGATTAGAGGCGTGAGCCACTGCGCCATTCTTTTTATCTGCTCAGCCCCTGCGGTGAGGCAAGTATTTATGATAAGTCCCCATTTTACAGGCAAGGCAACTGAGGCCCTGAGAAACGAACTCGTTTGCCCGAGGTGACCTCATGTGTGTCGCCCTGAGCAGGAGCACTTTACCCCTGCCCTCCACAGCCTCACCCCTCCGCGTCTGTCCGGTACCAGTGCAGTTCCTACTTTGATGGCTGCCTTAGGTCCGGAGCTCAAGTGCTGGCTTCCAGAAGCCTCTGAGGGCTTGCTGAGCGGATGTGGCTGCCGGCGTCCCCTCCAGCGCGCGCTCTACTGGCTCCATCAGGCATCAGCATGACTCTCGGCAGACACAGCATCACTTTGTAGACAAACGACCGATTCCGGGTCTTTGGCTGGGGACCAGGAGCTCCTGGAGGGCAGAGGCGGGGCAGCCTCAGCACCTGGCACCGGGGAGGAGGGGTTGGCATCTGGCAGTGCTGACTGCCCCTTTGGTTTGTTTGTTTGTTTGGGTTTTTTGGTTGTTATTGTTTCTTTTTTTAAGTTTTTTTCTGTTTGTTTGTTTGTTTCTTTTTTGTTTGATTCGTTTTTGTTTGACTCTGCCCCTTGGAATCTTAGGTTTCCGCCTTTTCTTCACGTCTGTCCCTGGAGGCCGAGAGAAGGAAGAGTCGCCCCAACCCCGCCGAAAGCGCCCGCCCTCCAGCTCCAGGTGAGAAGTCCCCCCTTCCTCACGTCCCCCCCTTTCTCCTCCTCTCCTGTCTTGGCGGGTTCCCCGGAATAGCCGAGCAGACGCCGGTCAGGACCAGGCCGAGGCAGGGCCGAGTGGGAGGGCAAAGCTCTCTTGGCGGCAGCTTCGGATGGTTGCTGCTTTTGAGCACCTATCTTGGGCCAGACACCTCACTTGATCATAGCTGCCTCCTGGGACACCCCTGGGAGGCCTGGACTCTGTTAAGATCCCCTTTTGTAGATGGTACTGAGAGTCAGAGAGGTTAAATCACTCAGGAGGTCACAGGGCTGCTCGGCCCGGAAGCCGGTCTTGGAAGCCCGAACCCGCTACCTGCCTGCCTGTGTGGCCGCTTTCCAGTGACCTGGACCGAGGGAGGCCAGTGAGGCAGCCCTGGGCTGTGTCCTGCCTGCAGCTAACCCAGGGCGCCCCCTCCTTGCAGCAGTGAGGACAGCGACGAGGAGCGGCGGCGGTGCCAGGAGGCAGCTGTGTCGGCGTGGGACGTCCTGCAGGAGTCAGCCATCCACGGCGCTGGCACGGTGGAGAAGGAGGCAAAGAAGAAAAGGAAGTCGAAAAAGAAAGCCAAGGAGGTGGCGGTAGTCGCCACCACCGCCCCCAGCGCGGCCACGGTCCAGAAGCAGAAGTCAGGTGAACTCACCAGGGACCAGGTGTCGCCCGGAACCAAAAAGAAGAAAAAGAAGAAAAAGGCAAAGAAGGCCAGTGAGACCTCTCCATTCCCACCAGCGAAGAGGGCCACAGTGGTGCCTGCAAACTGAACCAGCTGTGGGCACAGCGGTGCCTGCAAACTGAATCCAGCTGCGGGCACAGGGCTCGGCTCCAACGACCGGGTGCCCCGGGGACAAGGCATTTCCAGGCCCCACCTCCCTCTCCAAGTTCAAGGACTGGGCTGGCGAGTCTAGACTGCCCATAAGACCCTGATGGTGATGAGGGCTTGCCCAAGAGTCGGGCCAAAAAAGTGGCTGTGGGTGAGAAGCCCAAGCATGGCCGGCCCGTCTGTGTGCCCATGGGGGGCTGGGGGCCGGCGGTTCCAGAACATTGCATGGCCTCAGGAAAAGGAGCCTTCCAGTTATTTGAGACCTGTGGCCAAGTGGTGAAACCTCCATCTCCCTAGAACTGTCCGAGGTGGGCAGGGGAAGGGAGACCTCCTCCCCCACCACCTCCTTAGCCTGGCGGGAGAAACCATTTTTAGAAAATGAGAGAAGTGATCCCAAGATGCCCAGGCCCAGAGAAACCTGTTCTCCCTTAGCCCACACAGACTTCACAGAAGCGTCTGAGAAAGGAAAGATTTTTTTCACCCCTGGCTTTCTAGAATTTCCTTTGTCTGCATTTGTGAATATACCACACATGATGGTGTCTCTGAGCCAACCAGATTATGGAAGCTCAATTGTCAGGGGACCCAAACAAAACTGAGAGTGAGCTGGGTATTGCCTCTGTCAGTGCTGAACCTTAAGATGCTTTGAATAGCCGGGCGCGGTGGCTCACACCTGTAATCCCAGCACTTTGGGAGGCCGAGGCGGGCGGATCACGAGGTCAAGAGATCGAGACCACCTTGGTCAACATGGTGAAACCCTGTCTCTACTAAAAATACAAAAAATAAGCTGGGCATGGTGGCACGTGCCTGTAATCCCAGCTACTCGGGAGGCTGAGGCAGGAGAATTGCCTGAACCCAGGAGGCGGAGGTTGCAGTGAGCCGAGATCGCACCATTGCACTCCAGCCTGGGTAACAAGAGCGAAAACTCCATCTCAAAAAAAAAAAAAAAAAAAAGATGCTTTGAATAAACACCCTCCTCCTCTCTCCACCCCACACAAGACTTCAGGAAGTGTCACAATGCTCGTGGACTAGGTTTCCTGTGACAGAGGCATTCTGCAAGGGTAAAGCTCGCTGCCAGGCGCAGTGGCTCCCGCCTGAATGCCCAGCACTTTGGGAGGCCAAGGAGGGTGGATCATTTGAGGCTAGGCGTTTGAGACCAGTCTGGCCAACATGGTGAGACCCCCGTCTCTACTAAAAGTACAAAAATTAGCTGGGTGTGGTGGCACACGGCCTGTAATCCCAGCTACTCAGTAGGCTGAGGCAGGAGAATCATTTGAACCCAGGAGGTGGAGGTTGCAGTGAGCTGAGATTGCACCACTGCACTCCAGCCTGGGCAACAAAGTGAGACGAGACCCTGTCTTTAAAAAAAAAAAAAAAAAAAAAAACAAGAACAAGAAGTAGCAGCTCGCAGCCAGATACTGTGGCTCACACCTGTAATCCCAGCACTTTGGGGGGCGGAAGCAGGGGGATCACTTGAGGCCAGGAGTTCCAGACCAGCCTGGATAACATGGTGAAACCCTGTCTCTAGTAAAAAAATACAAAAATCAGTCAGGCATGGTGATGTGCGCCTGCGGTCCCGGCTGCTTGTGAGGCGAGGTGGGAGGATCATTGAGGCCAGGCGGTCAAGGCTTTGGTGAGCCTGCAATGCCTCTGCAGTCCAGCCTGGGTGCCAGTGACACCCTGTCTCCAAAACAAAAATTTTTTTTAAAGTAGAAGCTCAAACTTAGGGTAAAATCTGGCTTCATCATCAGAGGCTCGCCGGAGCCAGAAAAGCAGAGACGGGTGTGAGAGTGGGTGCTGGCGCCCGTCTCTTTTTCATAGGCCCCTGGCCTGCCTCCACCTCCCTCTCCCTGCCCAAACTCCCCCTGAATGATTTGTGGACAAGCAAGACATTTCCACCACATTTCTCCTTGACTTTACTAAAAGTTAAATAAACGTGCCGCTCGCCCCAGCTGGCTACAAGCTGCCGGGGTGCCGGGTCGCCCAGACCTTCTCCTGAATCCCAGGGTGGCGGTGGCACTCCGAGGACCAGGTTCTCAGCAGCAGGTGCAGAGACACGGGGCCATGCTTGCCCGGGCTTCACAGGCTCCCGTGTCCCTCCTGGTGGTGCTCAGGACCTCGGACTCCTCTGGTGGCTGCGAAGTGCCCTCAGCCAGCCAGGGCCCCGGGCTCCTGAGCTTAGTCCTGTCCACACAGGCAGCTCCTCTGCCCTGGGGTCGCCTCTTTCTTCTCTTGGGCACCTCAGCCTGGCCAGCTGCTTGGGCCTTGCCGCCTTCTGAGCTCAGCAGCTTCTCCCCAAACAAGGGCAAGGTCTGCCCCACAGGACCTGGACTTGGCAGGGGTCACGAGGCTCCCACAGGAGTAAGGACGACTTCCCAGCTCTGAAGCGGCCTTCCCCGTAGAGGAAGGAGGCCAGGCTGGCCTCGGGGGTGTGATGCTCTTGGGAACTGATATCCAGGAAAGCTGGAGGTCCTGGGGCCCGGGATAGGGAATCACGGGGGACCAGGGAAGCTGGGAGACCCTGCCTACTTTCCCTGTTAGCTTCAGCCCCTGGGCGTGGGCATTGGAGCCCCAGGCCCTGGCACAGAGTAGCCACCCAGGAAATGCCTATGTGAGTAGATGACGGGGTCAGTACAAAGGGCATGTGCGTCCCTAGCTGGAAGGAGTGGGGGCGGGATGGAGTGGCCCTGTGGGTGCATAGGCCACAGAACAAGGCCACGCTGACCCAGGGCCACTCAGCTCAGCACGTCACAGCTACACAGGCCTGTGTCCTGAGAAGTGTGGCTGCCAGAGTCGTGTAGGGGTCCCAGGGCTCTCCACAGGCCCAGGCTGGGGGTGCCCAGGTCACAGGCTGCCCGCTTCGTATCCCAAGCAGCAGGGACAGTCCTTCCATCTGCCAGGAACAGGCTCTGCTCGCGCTCTCCATGGCCCCCTTGTGTGCAACCCGAGCAGCCCCGTGCAGGTTGGGGCGCCTCAGAGAGCCCTCCCTTTCTGATGCATCACAGCAAAGCGGGGAGCGAGGCGCAGCTTTCCAGGAAGGGCAGCAGGAGCCCGGCAAGCTCAGGTCCTGCAGGCAGGGCTGGCTGCTGCCCCCAGGCAGGCAGTACAGGCTCCAGGGCCCGGGTGCCGTGGTTACTGGGAGGAAGAGGCCATCTGCGTGGAGATGAAGGTCTCGATGACGCTGTGGTTGGACGGGAGCAGGTGGCTGTGGCCGTTGCTGGAGTCTGAGCTCTGGTACAGCACCAGGCTGCTCGAGGACACTGTGGAGGTAAACGAGGCTGCTGGCCGCACACAGGCACCCGGACCCACCCCACCTGCCCCAGGGATACTCGGGCCGGGGAGGCAGGGCCACGCCTGGATCACAGCAGATAACAGGAACCCCAAAGTCAAACCTCTACCCTCAGTTCTTAACAAGGGGAGCCTGCCAGCCAGCCTCAGGGGGCCTCCCTGGGAGTGGCCTCAGTACATCTTAGTGGGAACGCTGGAGAAGTCCCGGTGAGATGCCGGGGCAGGCAGCTGTAAACATGCTGGCTTGCTGAGGCTGAGTCGAACGCTAATCTAAGTGCTGTTGTGAATGCAGGTGCTTTGTAGATGTGGTTAACGCCATGATCAGTTGGCTTTGCGTAAAGGAGTTTACCCTGAAAATATGGGTGGGCCTCCTCCGTCAGTGGAAGGCCAAAAGAGCAAAAACAGGTTTCCAGAGAAGAAAGAATTCTGCCTCAAGGCTGCAGAACTCTCTCTCGAGGGAGTTCCCAGCAACAGATTTCAGGCTAGGCAGTCCCCACAGTCTCGAGCCAAGTCCTTCAAGGCAATCTATTGGTTCTGTGTTTCTGGAGAACCCTGACTGATGGAAATGGTTAAGAGAATGGGCTTTGAGGTTGGACCTGGGTTCGAGTCCTGGCCCTGCTGCCTGGTAGCTGTGGGAGACGAGGCAAGTCCCCCCCTCCTTAAGTGTCTATGTTCTCATCTGTAAAATGGGGGTGATCGTGCACATGCCTCCCGAGGTGAAGCAAGGAGCCAGGACACAGAATGCCTTCAGAGGCTGTCATGACGGCTGCCAGGGCTGGGGCCAGGAACCTTAGAGAAAGGGGCAACGTGCATAAAGGCAGGTGCAGAGCCAGCCACCTGACTCCAAATGCCCACTCCTGACAATGACGTGACCCTCTGCCAGGGGTCACTGGAGCCGATGTGAGTGGATGCAGTGGGGCCTGGTGAGCTGTTACGTGGGAATATGAATTTTTCCAGTTTTCCAAAAGATGCTGGAAATCCGGATTTCTATGAGAAAATTCCTGATTTTGAAACGTTGGCAACACATTTCAAAGAATGTTCAACCCTGAGCCAAGCCAGACCAAACGTGTGAAGGAGTCGCTTCTGGCTCACAGACCTGGTCCTTATCACCCGCCGCTGCCTCTAACAATCACTTCATCTTTTGCCTCCACCTAGTACCTGAGATGTTCCTGTAAGGCGGGCCCATCTTCCTGGGGTCGTCGTGCCTTTTGGGCTTCATGGGAGCACAGGCCGTGTCTGGGAGGGGGGACCCCACCCCACCCCCGTGCCTGCCGGGGCTTACTCACGGCAGCCCTAGGCCTGCTGCATGCACTGCCCCACAGCCACGGGGTTGGGGGGACGGCAACGGGGACTACAACGAAAGGGGCGGGACCAACACGGAAGGGGCGGAGCCAGTAAGGGATGGGGCGGGGCCAGGGCCTCACTCGTGGGGCTGGCGCTGAGCCGGTGGGCGGGCTGCAGGTGCTGAATGCCAGCTGGGTCCTGGCTGGGGACGTGGAGGGTGGTGGCCTGAGAGGCTGGCGTGTGAAGCCCGGACTCACTGGAGGCCTCGGTGTCTGAGGTGAAGACCTGGGGAGCAGAGCAGACTCCTGAGCCCCGGGGGTGTGGCGGTCAGGGCTCTGGCTCAGGCGAGGGAGAGCGGCATGCCTAGGCCTTACCTGCTTGGTGGGCGTGAGGCTGGCCAGGGCGCTCAGGTTGGTGGTGTCGGTGATGAGCATGGTCTGCGGGAGCAGGCCCGTGTGCGTGTACTGGGCCACCTCGGGCTTGTGGCTGTAGAGGGCTGGCCGCAGGGGAGAGAGGGGCAAGACATGGCAGACGTGCCTGACAGCCCCGACAGCCCCCGACCCAGGCCTCAAGACTGGGGAAAGAGGGGCGTGGGGCCTTGCTGAACGGCCAGACTGGAAAGCGGTTGGAGATCCAGGGCTGATTCTCAAAACTGGGGGCTCCAGAGAGAGGGACAGACCCTCTCCCCATTACAGGGGTCTGCTCAGCTGGGACTGATGCGGGGAAGCCTGGAGGAGGCCAGGAACCAACTCCAGCTCCTCTTGTCACCTGGAGACAGCACGTATGAAAGGGAACGGGAGGTGCGGGTGCAGGTGCTACTGTACTAAATGCAGGCACTATGTACTAAGCACAGGTGTTACTACACTAAACACAGGTGCTATGTACTAAGCGCAGGTGTTACTATACTAAACACAGGTGCTATGTACTAAGCGCAGGTGCTACTATACTAAACACAGGTGCTATGTGCTAGGTGCAAGTGCTACTATACTAAACACAGGTGCTATGTACTAGGCGCGGGTGTTACTATACTAGTCACAGGTGCTATGTACTAAGCGCAGGTGCTACTATACTAGATACAGGTGCTATGTACTAAGCGCAGGTGCTACTACACTAGACACAGGTGCTATATACTAAGCGCAGGTGCTACCATACCAAACACAGGTGCTATGTACTAAGCGCAGGTGTTACCATACTAAACACAGGTGCTATACTAAGCGCAGGTGCTACTATACTAAACACAGGTGCTATGTACTAAGCGCAGGTGCTACTATACTAAATACGGGTGCTATGTACTAGGCGCAGGTGTTACCATACTAAACACAGGTGCTATGTACTAAGCGCAGGTGCTACTATACTAAACACAGGTGCTGTGTACTAATTGCAGGTGCTACTATACTAAACACAGGTGCTATGTACTAAGCGCAGGTGCTACTATACTAAACACAGGTGCTGTGTACTAATTGCAGGTGCTACTATACTAAACACAGGTGCTGTGTACTAAGCACAGGTGCTACTATACTAAATACAGGTGCTATGTACTAAGCGCAGGTGCTACTACACTAAACACAGGTGCTATGTACTAGGCGCAGGTGCTACTGTACTAAACACAAGTGCTATATACTAAGTGCCGATGCTGGTGTAGTTTAGAAGAAAGGCAGGTGGCCCCTGTCAAAGAACAAGGCAGAGGACAGCAGTACCTCCATCTCCAGGCCACCTCTCCAAATATAACCCCATGTCTTGCCTACAGCACCCCCACCCACCCCACAGGAGACACATAGACCCCACAAGAGGCACACAGACACTAGCAAAACACACATAAACCACATATTCTCACAGTGACTCAGATAAAAACATAACGCACTTAAATATACTCTCAACCATGAACACACAAAGAAATATACAGGTCCAAAACCTCTTAACCCAGTCCCAAATTCCAAAAAGGTTTTGAAACCAAAAGATGTCCTTAAGATTGGCACTAGAGCTCATTTGGTGGCAACCCCAACCTGAACTTGACCTGAGGTTATGTGTGTGTTGAACCTGCTCTGTGGAAAGCCTGCCTTTGGCTGCAGAAAAAGCGGTGCCCTGATCATGGGGTCTGTCCCGAACCCTGCTGGGAGTGTTACTTGATAGCTGGCATATCCACCAAATTCCATTTTTTTTTTTTTTTTTTTTTTTTAAGATGGAGTCTCGCCCTGTACTCCCAGGCTGGAGTAGAGACAGGGTTTCACCATCTTGGTTGGCCAGGCTGGTCTTGAACTCCTTACCTCAGGTGATCCACCCTCCTCGGATGGGATTATAGGTGTGAGCCTTCGTGAGCCTTCTTTTTTTTTTTTTGACAGAGTCTTGCTGATCCGCCCTCCAAAGTGTTGGGATTACAGGCATGAGCCTTCGAGAGCCTTTTTTTTTTTTTTTTTTTTTTTGGAGCGGGGAGACAGAGTCTTGCTCTGTCGCCTAGGCTGGAGTGCAGTGGGGCAATTTTGGCTTACTGCAACCTCCGCCTCCCGGGTTCAGGCGATTCTCCTGCCTCAGCCTCCCGAGTAGCTGGGACTACAGGCGCATGCCTCCACACCTGATTAATTTTTGTGCTTTTAGTAGAGATGGGGTTTCACCATGTTGGCCAGGCTGGTCTCAAACTCCTGATCTCAAGTGATCCACCAGCTTTGGCCTCTCAAGGTGCTGGGATTACAGGCATGAGTTACCACACCTGGCCCCACATTACCTTTCTAAAATCCGAATAGTAGATTCTGAAATTGATACGGCCCTAACAGTTTCGGAGAAACACAGGCATGCACCCTCAAACACATGCTTACCTGATAAACACCCAGACACGCACTAGGGATCTGCCCGCACAGACATGTACACACACAGATACACGCATGAACACAGGAACACACTGGCCTGCAGGCACCCTTAATCACAGAAACACACTTGTCCCAGAGACACTCAGACCACAACCCCTGCCAGGCACCCCCTTCCCCTGCATCCATTGACAGCCAACATCTGTCATCATTTCCCCCTGCATGAGGTTCAGGGGGCTCACCGTGGGGGTTCTGCAGCTGGGCCATGGTGGCCATGAAGGGGCTCTGGGTCACGTGGCTCTGCACAGGTGGCATGAGCGGTTGCTGGTAGGAGGCGTGCAGTGGCTGGGAGAACTGGACAGGCTGCAGGGTGGTCAGACTGCTGCCCATGCTGTTGATGACTGGCACACTTTGTGCCTGAGTGGAGGCCAGGCCTGGAGTGGAAGCAGTAGGAATCAGCTGGGTCCCCCAATTATATCCCACCCATCCCCAGGCCTCCTAGGGGCACCACCTCTCCCTCCCAGAACCCATGGGTTGGAGGAGGGGGCAGGGTGGTCAGGAAACAGCCCTCCACTGGGACCTGCCACTAATTTAAGTAGCCCTGGCAAGTCATTCCCCCTGTCTGAGCCTTTAGCTCCTTATCTAGGCTAGTGTGAGAGGCAGGCAGTGATTTGTTCAAAAATCATCAAACTGGGGTTCCCTGGAGCCCTGGGGTTCCACAGGAGTGCCAAGGCCCTGGGGTTAGCTCTCTGCTCCCCTCTCTCAGCAGCGCCCTATCTAGCTTATGTTCTGGGCTTCTGCATAATTGTACCTGCAAATAAAGGCTTTCTGGGCTTCATTTTTCTTCATAAAACAGAAAACTTAGAAAACAAATCCTCTAGCCTGCAGAGGATTTGTGATAAAAGAGGGAAAAATAATGCTAAAAGATATTTTTAAAAAGAAAACAAAAAACCGGTCCCCTTACCCTGCTGTAGTTTGCATAGACCCTTCACCTTCTGAGGAACTACAGAATTGATGTATCAGGCCTTCTGCCTCCCTCCCCACTTGAGTTGCTGAGATTTTGGTCTGTTTGGTTCAATCAGGTATCACTGATGTAGCACAGTGCCCAGTCCAGAGTAGGCACTGGATAAATACATGTTGAATGAATGAATGAATGAATGAATGAATGAGTGAGTGAGTGAGTCCCACTGGCTCTTCCAGCTCCTGGATCCTGCGGTTGCCCCATAAGCCTGCCACCCAGGTGCCCATCCGTCCCCACCAGCTTACCAATGACCAGGGTGGAGGCACCTGTGTTGGTGAACGTGGGACCCAGGGAGGCAGGCTCACCAGGCCCAATGGTCATGACCCCAGGAAGAGAGGCCATGATGAGGTTCTGGGGCTGCTGGTTGAGGCCTGGGGATGTCTGCTCCAAGCTGTGCAGTGCTGTCAGGGTGCTGACAGGGGGGAGTGGGCCCCCAGTTGCCGAGACCTACGAGGAGAAGCTGACCTGAGTTGGGGGCTGGGGCGGTGTCCCATCCCCACAGGGCCTCCCTTGGGACTTCTCGGGAATCACCCTGCCAAGGAAAGATGAGGTTGGATTTTTCCTACAGGCAGGGACACTCACCAACTTGGCTTCCGTGCTCAGGAGGCTGTGGCTGGGCTCCAGGCCTGTGGGGGACACTTGGTGCAGGGGTGTAGACACTGTCACTAAGGGACCGCCACTACTTGAGGGCACTTCTGCAGTCTCACTGGTTGCAGGCTGTCCATAGCGCACACCTGGAGGGGAAGCGGTGTCCAGCCTCCGCACCCACTTCCCGGCCCTCCCCTGCCCCCAGCCCACCTCACTTCTAACGGCATCATCGGTGTGCTTAGGCCAGCTGCCTGTCTGTCTATGCAGCCAGCAAACTCTGCCTGTGCTTCTCCCTTGTGCCAAGCCCTGGGTCAGCTGCTCCCAGTTCCTTGAAGGCTGGGACTGCATTTATTAGCTCCATTCCGCCCACTGCCTAGTGCTAGGCCTCTACATGCGGGAGGTGCTCCGTAAAAGACAGCTGAACTGAATTTAACTGAATTTAGTTGAGTTGAAATGAATTGAATTGATATGATCTGAAATGAATGAATTGAAGTAACCCAAATCAAGTTAGGCTGAACTGAGTGGAATCATAAGTAGAGTGGTTGGTGTGGAGTACAATAGATGGAGTTGAGTGGAATGAGTGGAATCAAGTGGAATGGGTCCACTGGAGTGGTAAAGGGTAGAGAGGATGGATGGGGAGGAATAGAGTGAGGTGAATGGTGTGGGGTAGAGTGGATAGAATGGTGAGGAATAGCGTGGAGTGGAGTGGAATGAATGGAGTGGCTAGAGTGGAGGGGAAGGAGTAGAGTGGAATGGAGGAGTTTGTGAATAGAGTGGAGGGGATAGAGTAGAGTGGAGTGGATGGAGTTTGTGAATAGAGTGGAGTGGATGGCGTAGAGTGGAGTGGGTGGAGTTTGTGAATAAAGGGGATGGAGTAGAGTGGAATGGATGGAGTTTGTGAGTAGAGTGGACTGGATGGAGTAGAGTGGAGTGGGTGGAGTTTGTGAAAAGAGTGGACGGGATGGAGTAGAGTGGAGTGGGTGGAGTTTGTGAATAGAGTGGAGGGGATGGAGTAGAGTGGAACGAATGGAGTTTGTGAGTAGAGTGGAGTGGATGGAGTAGAGTGGAATGGAGGAGTATGTGACTAGAGTGGAGGGGATGGAGTAGAGTGGCGTGGGTGGAGTTTGTGAATAGAGTGGAGGGGGTGGAGTAGAGTGGAGTGGGTGGAGTTTGTGAATAGAGTGGAGGGGATGGAGTAGAGTGGAATGGATGAAGTTTGTGAGTGGAGTGGAGTGGATGGAGTAGAGTGGAATGGAGGAGTATGTGAATAGAGTGGAGGGGATGGAGTAGAGTGGCGTGGGTGGAGTTTGTGAATAGAGTGGAATGGATGGTGTAGAGTGGAATGGATGAAACGTGGAGTCATGTGGAGTGGATGGAGATGAGCGGTTGGACAGATAGAATGAAGTGGTATGGAGTAGAGAGGAGTGGAGAAAGAGTGGGTGGAGTGGATGTAGTGGAATCTAATGGAGTTGGATGGAGTGTAGTGGATGGAGTGGGTGGAGAGCAGTGGATGGAATGGGTGGAGTGGAGTGGATGGAGTGGGTGGAGTGCAGTGGATGGAATGGGTGGAGTGGATGGAGTGGGTGGAGTGCAGTAGATGGAATGGGTGGAGTGGAGTGGATGGAGTGGGTGGAGTGCAGTGGATGGAATCGGTGGAGTGGAGTGGATGGAGTGGGTGGAGTGCAGTGGATGGAATGGGTGGAGTGCAGTGGATGGAATCGGTGGAGTGCAGTGGATGGAATTGGTGGAGTGCAGTGGATGGAGTGGGTGGTGTGCAGTGGATGGAGTGGGTGGAGTGCAGTGGATGGAATGGATGGAGTGCAGTGGATGGAGTGGTTGGAGTGCAGTGGATGGAATGGGTGGAGTGGAGTGGATGGAGTGGGTGGAGTGGAGTGGATGGAGTGGGTGGAGTGGAGTGGAGTGGATGGAATGGGTGGAGTGCAGTGGATGGAGTGGGTGGAGTGCTGTGGATGGAGTGGGTGGAGTGTAGTGGATGGAATGGGTGGAGTGGAGTGGATGGAGTGGGTAGAGTGGAGTGGATCGAGTGGGTGGAGTGCAGTGGATGGAGTGGGTGGAGTGCAGTGGATGGAATGGATGGAGTGCAGTGGATGGAGTGGTTGGAGTGCAGTGGATGGAATGGGTGGAGTGGAGTGGATGGAGTGGGTGGAGTGGAGTGGATGGAGTGGGTGGAGTGGAGTGGAGTGGATGGAATGGGTGGAGTGCAGTGGATGGAGTGGGTGGAGTGCTGTGGATGGAGTGGGTGGAGTGTAGTGGATGGAATGGGTGGAGTGGAGTGGATGGAGTGGGTAGAGTGGAGTGGATCGAGTGGGTGGAGTGCAGTGGATGGAGTGGGTGGAGTGCAGTGGATGGAATGGGTGGAGTGCAGTGGATGGAGTGGGTGGAGTGGAGTGGATGGAGTGGAGTGGATGGAATGGGTGGAGTGCAGTGGATGGAGTGGGTGGAGTGCTGTGGATGGAGTGGGTGGAGTGCAGTGGATGGAGTGGGTGGAGTGGAGTGGATGGAGTGGGTGGAGTGGAGTGGATGGAATGGGTGGAGTGGAGTGGATGGAATGGGTGGAGTGCAGTGGATGGAATGGGTGGAGTGGAGTGGATGGAATGGGTGGAGTGCAGTGGATGGAGTGGAGTTGAATGGAGTGAATGGAATGGGGTTAATTGTAGTGGATGGAATGAAGTTGGATGGAATGGATGGAGTGGAGTAGATAGAGTTGATGGAATGAAGTCGGATGGAGTATGTGAATAGAGTGGTGGGGAATGGTATAGATGGAATGGAGTGGAAGGGAATGGGGTGAATGGAGTGGCATGAATGGAGTGGGGTTAATTGTAGTGGGTGGAGTGGGGTGGGATGGAGGGAAGAGAGTGGAAAGGAGTGGAGTGAATGGAATGGAGATAGAGCAGAAGGGATGAAGGGACAGAGTGAACTAGAGTGATAAGGAGTGGCAGGAATGGAATGGAATGGAACCCAACAGAAGTGCTAAGAGGTTTAGGTGAGTGCCGTCACTGGGACAATCCTCCCCAACCCTCCCACCTACCCACATGTCCCCTGTTCCCACATAGCACTCACCGTGGACCTTACTGGGGGAGAGGGCGGGTGGGGGCAGGCCAGGGGAGCTATGAGCAGGCAGCGCAGGTCCGGGGCCTGGCCCTGGTGGGGGCCCGCTATATGTGTCCATGGCCAGCTTGTGCCGGAAGGCTTCTTCTTTGCGCCGGTTGGCAAACCAGTTGTAGACACGCACTTCCGTGACGAGGTTGGAGCCCAGCCCCTGTGCCTGTGATGGGGACACCCCCCTCTGGATGCATTCCGCCCTGCAGAAATAGCCACCCATGAGCCTCCAGGCCAGGCTCAGAGGAACCCTCTCCTGGGCATGAGGGCAAAGGTTCTGAGAAGCTGAGCTCTGCCTGCGGATTTGAGGATGGTACATCTGGGCTCCAGTGCGAGTTCTGCTCTGTGACCTTGGGCAAGTGACAGCCTCTCTGACCTGTTTCTCCATTCATAAAGTCAGCAAAACAGCCATAGGATTGGCCAGGCATGGCGGCTCATGCCTGTAATCTCAGCACTTTGGGAGGCCGAGGCGAGTGGATCACCTGAGGTCAGAAGTTTGAGACCAGCCTGGCCAACATGGCGAAATCCTGTCTCTACTAAAAATACGAAAATTAGCCGGGCATGGTGGTGGGCGCCTGTAATCCCAGCTGCTTGGGAGGCTGAGGAAGGAGAATTGTTTGAACCTGGGAGGTGGAGGTTGCAGTGAGCCAAGTTCGCCCCATTGCACGCCAGCCTGGGAGACAGGAGTGAAACTCCATCTCAGAACAAAAAACAAAACAAAACAAAAACACCAGCCATAGGATTGTAGAGGGAATAAAACTAGGTGAGTGTCCATAGAAAGGGTAGCTTGGTGTATAGGGTGCAAGGGGGTTGCTAGGAATGGGGTTAGCTTCAAGTATTCTCGGTTCTCTGGGCCAGGCTAAGCCAGCTCAGGAGTTCTCAGCGACCGGACAGCCTCTTCCAGGACCTAGAGTCCCCTTCCCCTTCCCTGGCCTTGCCTCGGCCCGGATGAAGCCAGCGCTGCTTCCCACCCGCCGCCCTACCTATTGCACTCCTCCACCAGCGTCTCTCGCTCCTCCTTGCTGGGGTTCTTCTGCCTCTCATAGGCCTGGAACAGGATCTGCTGCGATGCTGGGCCCCACTTGAAACGGTTCCTCCGCCCCTTCTTGGTGGGTAGCTCATCACCTGTGGGCTCTTCAATCAGCCCTCCCTGCCCTGCATGGGTGAACTCTGCAGGCACAGAAAGCCAAGAATGGGGTACTGGCCACTCACATGCCCATTCAGTTCCCCTGACCATGCCCTTGATTCTTTCTCGTTGCCAGGGTGCTGAACCAGAGGAGCTGACAGCTAGAACTTGGAAATCATCTAATCCAGTGATGACAGACACACAGCGCATACGCCACCACTTTCTTAACCTGTGTCCAAGGCAGACATCACTAATCAATCCCTGAATGCTTTCCTACCAACCCAAGATATAATCTCACAATCTGTCTCAATACAAGGCTGCAGGTAAGCTTTAGCATTTGTTCTGATTTGGCACGTGTACTATCCCCATTTTACAGATGAGGAAGCTGATGCTCAGAGTGCTGGGAGGAGGAGACTGCAGTGAGGTGAGACTGTGCCACTGCACTTCAGCCTGGGCAACAGAGCAAGACTGTCTCAAAAAAAAAAAAAGGCCAGGCGCGGTGGCTCAAGCCTGTAATCCCAGCACTTAGGGAGGCTGAGGCGGGTGGATCACGAGGTCAAGAGATCGAGACCATCCTGGTCAAATGGTGAAACCCCGTCTCTATCAAAAATACAAAAAATTAGCTGGGCATGGTGGCGCGTGCCTGTAATCCCAGCTACTCAGGAGCTGAGGCAGGAGAATTGCCTGAAACCGGGAGGCAGAGGCTGTGGTGAGCCGTGATCGCGCCATTGCACTCCAGCCTGGGTAACAAGAGCAAAACTCCGTCTCAAAAAAAAAAAAAATAGTTTCTATTATAACAGGCACAGTGGTGTGTGCCTGCCATCCCAGCTACTCAAGAGGCTGAGGCAGGAGTATCACTTGAGCCCAGAAGTTCAAAACCAGCCTGGGCAACATGGCAAGACCTCATCTCAAAAAACAAAGTTTACGTTATGAAGTATAAAAAGAGTCATTCAACTGAAAATAGCTGAAAAGAGGAGCTCTTTTCCTTCTGGGGTTGCTAAGCTGGTAGGATGGCAGCCCAGGGCTTCCAGAACCCATCTTTGCCTATATGAGGAGAGACTGTCTGAGAATGAAACCAACATAAAAGAAAACATAGTCAAGAAATGCTGTGGGAACGTCATTTGAGCCCCTTGATCTAGCCATGCCTGAAGTAGCCCTGGACTCCTCACATGCATGAGTCAATACGTTCCCTTTTCTGTTTAAATCAGTTTGGTTGGGGTTCTATCCCTTGTTAAAGAGTTCTAATACTTCAGTCATAAATTGACTCTGCATCTCAAATTCTCTAATTTCTCCTGAAAAGTGAAAAATCCCCCAGGAGAAGCTACTTGGGCCACAGTTTGCATCTGTGTTCTCGGCTCTAGGCTGAAGTCCTTGATAACGTTTGTTTTTAATACATTTTATTGAATACTGTAAAATTTCTTCTAGTGATGGTTTTAGGAGAAGACTCTCTTTTCCTCAGAAACTAAATCTAGATTTACTTTATTGTTTCTTCTCATACAAATTAAAATAGTATTAAAATGTACTGTTTATCCAAGTGTGTATTACAGCCCAGTAGAGAGTGAACACCCCCTCATAACTGGGATAAGAGGTAGCTGTAACATAAGGATTAGAGCTGTCTATTACATACATTATTTTGTGTTTATTTGTTTATTTTTGAGACGGAGTCTCCCTCTGTCACCCAGGCTGGAATGCAGTGGCATGATCCTGGCTCATTGCAACCTCTGCTTCCCAGGTTCAAGCGATTCTCATGTCTCAGCCTCCTGAGTAGCTGAGATTACAGGTGTGCACCACCACACCGAGCTAATTTTTGTATTTTTAGTTAAGATAGGGTTTCATCATGTTTGCCAGGCTGATCTCGAACTCCTGTCCTCAAGTGATCTGCCCGCCTTGGCCTCCCAAAGTGCTGAGACTACAGGCATGATCCATCGCACCCGGCCTGCATACATTTTTTTTTTCAACAGTGATTTTTACTGTTGGTGGACATGTAAATTGTTATTCTTTGGAAGGAACTATGCCAGCATGTACCAAAGATTTGAAAGCGTCACTCTGTGTTCCAGCATCCCACTTCTAGCAATGTACCCTCCAGACACAGTCACATGCGAACATGCACTTACATAAATAAGGATATTTTTTGCTGCAGTTGGTTGTAGTCACAGATTGCAAAAACCCTAAAAGTCCTTCGGGAGGTGGCCAGTTAAATAACAGCCAGCAGCCCTTATAAAGAATGAGATCGATCAGTCTCTCAGTGCCAATATGAAAAGACGTACAAGATTCATTTCCAAGAGACAAAGCAGAAGGGGCAGATAGTGTGTCTGGTATGTTCCCATTAATCAGAAAAAGAGCAAGAAAATAACACAGCGATTGCTACTGTAGGCAGAAAATACCTCTGGAAGGATATACAACAGTCTGGGAATTCCAGCGACTGCTTTAGGGGAAAGACATCAGTTTTTTCCTTGTAAATTCTGTTTATCTTAGTTTTTGTAACCAAGTGTGTATTGCCTTTCTTTCTCTCATTCTTTCTTTCTTTCCTTGACTTTGCCTCCCTCCCTCCTGCCCTCCCTCCCTCCCTCCCTTCTCTCCTTTCTTCCTTCTTTCCTTCCTTCCTTCCTATCTTCCCTTTCTTCCCTTTCTTTCTTTTTTAGAGGAGGAACCTTGCCATGTTGCCCAGGTTGGACTCGAACCCATGGGCTCAAGCAGTCCTCCCACCTCAGCCTCCCAAGTAGCTGAGATGGTAGCTCAGCACTCTGCCTGGCTATTTCCTTTTGTAAAAAACCTGGATAATTAATAAAAGAAATGTCAAAAAAAAAAAATTACACATAGATGGAGGTTGAAAGGTGACGGTGCGCTTGGGATTTGGTGGGGTGTGAGGCCTGGAGAAGAAAACTCACCATCCCCTAAGTATTGGGCTCCCAGCTCTTCCTGAGTTTGCAGTGGAGGATTTCCTGAGCATAGACCTCGCCTCTGAGCCTTTACTGATGCTGTTCCTTCTGCCTGAAACACCCTTCCCTGCATCTCCATGGGTCAAAATTCAACTCCCTTTTTCAGACCTAGTCTAAAGGTCATATGTACAACATAAGCCTTCGTGATACCTCTGCTCCCCGAGGAAGAACAGATTACTCCCCCGTTGACAGTCAGCTCAGCACCCTGAAATGCTTTGTGCAATACTCTGCACTGGATCAGGCACCCAAAAAAAATGCTTGATAAATAGTAGCCATTCTTGTTGCTGCTGCTGCTGCTGTCCCATTCTAATACATGTCTCACTGGATCATCATGATCTTTTCTCCCCCTTTCCCACTTCACTAACCATGGGCTCTTAGACGGCAGGGACCCAGGCCAGGTGTGGTGGCTCACGCCTGTAATCCCAGCACTTCAGGAGGCGAAGACCAGTGGATCACCTGATGTCAGGAGCTCGAGACCAGCCTGGCCAACATGGTGAAACCCTGTCTCTAAAAATATAAAAAATTAGCCAGCCATGGTGGCACACGCCTGAAATCCCAGCTACTCTGGAGGCTGAGGCAGGAGAATCTCTTGAACCCAGAAGATGGAGGTTGCAGTGAGCTGAGGTTGCACCATTGCACTCCAGCCTGGGCAATAAAAGCAAAACGCCATCTCAAAAAAAAAAAAAAAAAAAAAAAAAAAAAAAAAGAAAGAAAGAAAAGAAAAGAAAAAAGAAAGAAAGAAAAGAAAGCAGGGACCCAGTTCATCCATCTTTGGATGTTCAGGACCAAGCCCACTCCTGTCCACAGAGTGCCTGGTGCAGAATAGGTGATAAACACAGGTCAAATCCACTGCCTTCCTTTCCATCTGCCTGTCTGTATAATGGCGATGTTGAAGCTTCCAGCCCCCACCTATGAGTTAGGGGAGAGCCCTGGGCCCTGCCCGGGAAGACGCGGGTGGGGTCATTACTTACGCTGTGCCACCTCTCGCTGCTTGCGGACGTACCAGGTGTACAGGGCGGCCCGCTTCTGCGTCTTCATGGGAGTGCCCTTGTTGAGGTGCTGGGACAGGTGGGACTGGTTGAGGCCAGTGGTGTCAACCACCTCCCTCTGTGGGATGTTGTGCTGCTGCAGGTAGGACTTGACCATCTTCGCCACACGCCATGGGTCCTCCCTGGAGGAGGACAAGGACAGGGTCTGCTCAGCAGGGTGTCCCTCACCATAAGTGGGGCTGGGGTCCTGGGTGCTGAATCCTTGTCAGCCCTGATGGGGGGGTGGGGGACTGTGCAAGAAAGCAGATATGGAGCCCAGGAGCCTACACCTCAACTCAGGGGCAGGGAGGTATGGTCATCTATACCAGGACACAGGGACACGGACATATGGTCATGAGGACAGAGACTTGTAGGCGCACACACATGACAAACGTGGACACAGGCCTATGAGCACACAGACCCTGGAACAGATAAAGGTTTAGAAACATGGATACACAGATGCATGGACACAGATGAAGATATGTGGATAGATGGATGGATGGCTGAATGGATGGATGGGTGGATGGATGGATGGGTGAATGGATGGATGGATGGGTGAATGGATGGATGAGAGGATGGATGGATGGGTGAATGGGTGGATGGATGGGTGAATGGATAGATGGATGGGTGAATGGATGGATGGGTGGGTGGATGGATGGGTGAATGGATAGATGGATGGGTGAATGGATGGATGGGTGGGTGGATGGATGGGTGGGTGGATGGATGGGTGGGTGGGTGGATGGATGGATGGGTGGATGGATGGATGGATGGGTGGATGGATGGATGGATGGGTGGGTGGGTGGATGGATGGATGGGTGGACGGATGGATGGGTGGATGGATGGATGGATAGGTGAATGGATGGGTGGGTGGGTGGGTGGGTGAATGGATGGATGGATGGGTGAGTGGATGGATGGGTGGGTGAATGGATGGATGGATGGGTGGGTGGATGGATGGGTGGGTGGATGGATGAGTGGATGGATGGATGGGTGAATGGATGGATGGGTGGGTGGATGGATGGGTGGGTGGGTGGATGGATGGATGGGTGGATGGATGGATGGATGGGTGAATGGATAGATGGGTGGGTGGGTGGATGGACGTATGTATGGATGGATGGGTGAATGGATGGATGGATGGGTGAATGGATGGATGGGTGGGTGGGTGGATGGATGGATGGATGGGTGAATGGATGGATGAATGGATGGATGGATGGATGCATGGATGGGTGGGTGGATGAACTGGTGGATAGATGGGTGGACTTGTGGATGGATGGTAGGATAGGGTGGATGGATGGTAGGATAGGGTGGGTGGATGGTAGGGTAGGGTGGGTGGATGGTAGGGTAGGGTGGATGGATGATGGATGAATTTGCGAAACTGGTAGGTGGGTAGATGGATAATGGATGGATGGATTTGTAGTAGTAGGGTGGATGGATCTGTGGATGGATGGATGGGTGAATGGATGAATGGATGGTTGGATGAATGAATTGGTAGATAGATTGATGGACTAGTGGATGGATAGATGTGGGATGGATTGGTGGATTGGTGGGTGGATGGACGATGGATGGATGGATGGATGGGTGGATGGGTGATGGATGGATGATGGATGATGGATGGATGGATGGATGGATGGATGGGTGGATGGGTGATGGATGGATGGATGAAGGAGACCTGCTAGAAGAAGAAAGGCATTGAATCTGAAAACAAGGAAAGAATTATGGATTCTTCAATCTTATAGCCAGGGCCACTGAGGCTCAGAGAATTTGTATCATTTTGTCTCTTGCCCAGGGTCACAGGACAAGCAGAGTCCCATCCACCTGAAAGGATTCAGTTCTAAGCCAGCCTTTTGGGCAAAAAGTCACAAAGTCAAAATGCTTCCTGAGGCCATGTGTGGTGGTTCACACCTGTAATCCCAGCACTGTGGGAGGCCGAGGAGGGTGGATCATCTGAGGTAAGGCGTTCGAGACCAGCCTGGCCAAAATGGTGAAACTCTATCTCTACTAAAAACACAAAAACTAGCCGGGCATGGTGGCAGGAGCCTGTAATCCTAGCTACTTGGGAGGCTGAGGCAGGAGAATCATTTGAACCTGGGAGGCGGAGGTTGTAGTGAGCCGAGATCAACGCTTTCTGAAAATCTGCCCCCTTTGCTGTGACCAGGCCAGTTTCCCCGCAGCACCAGAGCAAGCGCCTGGTTTCTCAACAGAGTCTCAGATGACAGAGTTGACATTCAGAGGCCTCATTGTACCAAAAATACATTAAAAAATGCATGTGAGCAATGGAATCCCACTCTGTGGGCTGAGATCCTCCCACCAGAGACTCAAAGGACCCAGTGCCACCTGTGACTCATGGCCCTGCTCACTGTGGGTCTCCCTGTGGGAGAACAGAAGGGATCAGACTGCCTGAGCCATAGAGATTTTCTCTCCTCTCCTGCTCTATCTCAATCCACGCCTCTTTCTCTCTCCCTCTGCTGAGCTTGTATTACTAATATGTCACAGGCTGGGCGCAGCGGCTCACGCCTGTAATCCCAGCACTTTGAGAGGCCAAGGTGGGTAGATCTCTTGAGGTTAGGAGTTTGAGACCATCCTGGCCAAACCCCATCTCTACCAAAAAAAAAAAAAAAGAAAGAAAAAAAAAAATTAGCCAGGTTTGGTGGCAGGTGCCTGTAATCCAGCTACTCGGGAGGCTGAGGCAGGAGAATTGCTTGATTTTGGGAGGCGGAGGTTGCAGTGAGCCAAGATCGTCACTGCACTCTAGCCTGGGCAACAGAGTGAGACTCTGTCTCAAAAAAAAAAAAAAAAAAAAAGTCACAGATAAATGCAGCTCAACACAGCGGCACTGAAGCAGGCAGACTGGGATTTCAAGATTTGAACCTGGGTCTACAGGATTCCAAAGCCTGTGCTCTCCCCTGCCTCACTGAGCAATGCGCTTCTAGAATTTGAGCCTTCTAATATTGGCACAGGTGACAGATGGCACAAGTGGAAGGCAATTCTTTGCCACGTTGTTTGCCATAGCAAAAGATTGGGAGTTACGGGGAGCCCAGTGAAAGGATACTGATTAACTAAATGAGGGTGCATCTGTTCAGTGCAGCCGCTGGAAAAGCCCCACTGAGGCAGCTCTGTGTGCCCAGATGGAGTGGAGTTTATCTGGTGTGTCTGCTGTGCTGCTATTTACGAAAAACTTGAAGTGAGGTAAAAGAGGATTTCTACATATTTCTGACCATATAAAACACGGAGGGCATGCAAGGAACGGGGTCTCTGGTTACTTCCAGAGAACAGGGTGCTGGGGAGGGGAGTGAGAAGGACCGTTTTCTCTGTTGTCCTTGTGTACTTTTTAAATTACATAATACATAATATGCTATATATACATACATGATATTTATTTTTATTTTTCTTTTTAGAGGCTACTCGCTCTGTCTCCCAGGCTAGAGCGCAGAGGCGTGATCATAGCTCACTGTAGCCTCAAACTCCTGGGCTCAGTCGATCCTCCCACCCAGACTCCCAAGTACTTGGGACCACAGGCACCTGCCACCATGGCCAGCTAATTTTTGTACTTTTTTTTTTTTTTTTTTGGTAGAGACAGGGTCTTGCTATGTTGGCCAGGCTGGCCTCAAACTCCTAGGCTCAAGCAATCCTCCCACCTTGGCATATATAGTATTTAAAACTGAATTGTAAACCAGGTGTGGTGGCTTATGTTTGTAATCCCAGCTCTTTGAAAGGCCGAGGTAGTAGGATCACTTGAGCCAGTAGTTCAAGACCAGCCTGGACAACCTCGTGAGACTCTGTCTCTATAAAAAACAATAATAACAAATTAGCCATGCATGGTGGTGCACACCTGTAGTCCCAGCTTCTCAGGAGGCTAAGGGGAGGATTGCCTGAGACCAGGAGTTTGAGACCAGCCTGAACAACATAATGGGACTCTGTTTCTCCAAAAAAGTAGAAAAATTAGCCAGGTGTAGTGGTACAAGCCTGTAGTCCCAGCTACTCAGAAGGCTGCGACAAGAGGATCACTTGAGCCTGGGAGGTCGGGGCTGCAGTGAGCTGTGATCACACCATGGCACTCCAGCCTTGGCAACAGGTGAAACCCTGTCTAAAACAAAAACAAAAACAAAAACAAAAACAAAAACAAAAACTGAAGACTCATGTTTCTTGAGAATTTACTGTAAGCTAGGCACTGTGCTGAGGGCTGGCCACTTAAATCTTATAACCCCAGGAAGTAGACCCTACTCTATCCCCATCTCACAGAGGAGAAAACCGAGGCTCAGAAAGGCGCAGTCACTTGTCCAAGGGGATCTAGTTGGGACTCAAGAATATTTCATGTTGCCAGGACCCTCCAGGCTTCTCTGCAGCCTCTCTCTCTCCCTTCTTTCGGAAACTCTAGGATCCTCTCTCCTGCACCTCCCCGCTTCGCTGGGTGTCCGTCAGAGCTTGGAGGGAAGGGCCGTACAAAGTCCAGCCTTGTGCTCCATGGCAAACATGTTTATCTGATCCTAGAGCCGGGCAGCCCGATGCCTCCCCTCCCCCACCTGCAGCCATTACCCTCCCGTGCCTCCTCCCTCCATCCCTTCTCTCTCCTGCAAAGGGAATAGGGTCAGTCTTCCTCTAACCAGAACCTCTCCTGGGCTCAAACCAAAGATTTACTATCTGCCTCTGTCCATCTGTTTCTCTCTCTCTCTCCCCCCACTCCCCAACCAGATCAAATTTAAGCTGAACTTGAAAATAAAACAGAGGCCAGCCACCCTGCACAAATGCACGCGCAATCCTTAGAAACAGAGGACAGGCTTTCGAATGTGAGAATGGAAAGGCAGCTGTGAAAATGAGCTTCTACGAATGTTCTACGTTTAACCAGTTCCCAGTAGCGCTGGGCAACAAATCCACAACAAAAAAGTGAACTTTCAGCGCCAGTTAGGACAGAGAGCCAGGAGGGCTCATCTTTCCCTTTTCTGGGAGAAGCCACCTGAGCCATTTTTTTCTAGAACCTACTGAATCAATGTCTCTCTCTCTCTCCCCCCACTCCCCACCTTCTTTCTATCACTCTCTCTCTCTTCTGTGTGTCTCTTACACACACAGAGTCTCCAAGGGCCTGACTCTTTTTGAGGGCAGTTTCTTCAACTGTCCTGGCTCAGAACTAAGAGGCTAAGACCGGGCACAGTGACTCACGCCTGTAATCCCAGCACTTTGGGAGGCCGAGGCAGGTGGATCATATCAGGTCAGGAGTTGGAGACCAGCCTGGCCAACATGGGGAAACCCCAGCTCTACTAAAAATACAAAAGTTAGCTGGGCATGGTGTCACATGCCCATGGTCCTAGCGAGGCAGGAGGATCACTTGAACCCGGGAGGTGGAGGTTGCAAAGAGCCAAGATTATGCCACTATACTCCAGCTCCAGTGACAGAGTGAGACTCCATCTCAAAAAAAAAAAAAAAAAAAAAAAAGAACTAAGAGGCCAAGTCTCTAGGCATCTACTATGGGTTTGAGAGTCAAACCACTGTGGGTTCCAGTCCCATCACTGCGACCTAGCCACATGCGCTCTTGCATGACCCACCTCTGCCCTGCACCGTGGGGTAAACACACCCCTACCTCACACTGCTACTGGGAAAATTAAATGAGCTTCACATAGGGAGGCTGAACTTAGGGCAGGGCCTGGCACACGGCACGTGCTGAACTCACAGAACAATATTGTCATCATCACTGTCTTAACACAGCCCTGGAGACCCTTGGCCTCACATGGCAGAGTCCAGGAGAGGTGAAGACCCACCCACATCTTCCTCTCTCCTCCTACCCATTCCAGGGTCAATCAGACGTCCAAGGCTTTGAGCCTTTTGCCCTCTGGCCCCTCGGGTTTCAGGACATGCAAGTTTGTGGCGTTCATCTCCACATCTGGAGAGGGAGCTGACTTCTCAGTGTGGGGGCTGTAGAGCTGGCCTCGATTCTTTGCTTAACCTCCATGTACTTCAGTTTCCTCATCTGTGAAACGGGGCTAATGATATTTCAGACTTCAGAGATGGCCGGGAGGAAGAAGTGAGTTTAGGGCATCTCTAAGCCGTTGGTAAGGGCCAAAGCACTGCATGGAAGTGAGCTGACGGCCAAGTTGAACGGCAGGAATGACTGGGGCCTCAAGATTGCTGTATGGAGCCCGAGGTGGGAGGACCTGGGACCAAGTCCTGGCCTTCCTTCAGTCCTTTGGAAGAGTTTCATTGGGTAAGGTACTGCCTCTCTGAACCTTAATTTGCTCATCTGTAAAATGGGATCACTAATAATAAGTGCTGTGTATTGCACTTACTACATGTGTAATCTACAGGGCCATGCCATTTTAACCCTGGGGACAAGGCTTATTGTCACCTCTACCCTGCAGACAAAACCGAGGCTCAGAAAAATAAAGTCCCCTGCCCAAGCTAGAAAGGGCAGAGCTGGGATTAGGATGCAGGTGGGCTGGCTTTTGTCACGGACATCAGATCCTCCGTCTTCCCTTGGCTACTGTCTTCCTGGGTCTCGGTGCCCGGGTGCTGCCTGATGGGCAGGATCAGAGAGCTTCAAGGTTGCAGTTTGAAGGCCTGGTGCAGTGGCTCACACCTGTAATCTCAGCACTTTGGGAGGACAAGGCAGGTGGATCAACTGAGATCGGGAGTTCGAGACCAGCCTGGCCAACATAGTGAAACCCCGTCTATACTAAAATCCAAAAAAATCAGCCAGACATAGTGGGATGCGCCTGTAATCCCAGCTACTTGGGAGGTTGAGGCAGGAGAATCGCTTGAACCTGGGAGGTGGAGGTTGAAGTGAGCCGAGATTGCACCATTGCACTCCAGCCTGGGTGACGAGAGGGGAACTCCATCTCAAAAAAAAAAACAACAGGTTGGAGTTTGAGCTGATAGAAGATAGACAGGACCTGAGAGGACACCCAGGAAGGAATCCAGGGTCCCAGTTTCTTCCTTGGTCACGTCTCAGGCTGCTGAGCCCTGGCTAACAGGGTAGCGATGTCCTCAGGGCCTCAGAGAATCCTGGTCACTCATTCACTCCTGAGGTGCACCAGCCAGTGAGCTGGATGGAGGCTACACGTGGTGAATAAGGCAACACAGGCCTTGCCCTTGAAGAGCTTCTATTTTCACGGCAGGAGATAGAACACAGATAAATCAGATGATAACGAGCCATGACAGGGAGCAGGAGAAAGAAAACGACCGCAGTGGAAGAGAGTGACTGGAGGCGGGGCCCCCTTTAGGACGGAGCAGCCAGGGAGCTGAAGGAGAAGGAACCGGCCATGGGAAGATCTGGAAAGAGGTTCCAAGCAGGAGGATGAGCACGTGCAAAGGCCTGGGGTGGGAATTGGCTTGGGGCGCTGAGGAACAGCAAAGCCACAATGACTGCAGCAAAGTAAGCGAGGAAGAGAAACACCTGGGCAGAGATCCGGGAATTTGGTGGGTGGAGGGAGGGGAATGAATCCGCGGCAGGGAGTCTGGCCAGGGAGGAAAACTGAGGGCAGCAGGAGAGGAACAGACTTGCCCAAGGTCACGCAGGGAACTGAAGGGGGGATCTGAAGAACGAGCTCAGGGTCCTGCTGTAGCCACAAACATGGGGTACCCTAGGGACGCCCGGCACCCAGGACCCACCCAGGCTTCTTCCCAGACACGGATTTCTCCCAGGAAACAGCTTCTACTAGATGTTCTACTTCTGCACCGTCTTCCCAGCCTTAACCTCCCCGACGGCCCGGCCCTTCAACAGGGGTCCCCCGCCCCTCTCTCCCTGGCCCCTTCCCCAACCCTGAGGCTGGAGGCCCCACTTTTTTTTTCACTCAGGGTGTTTTCTGATCCCTTTTGTTACCTGAACAATAAGTAACCCAGGTAGTTAGTTATAAACTCTGCAGGAACAAGGAGCTGGTTGATAATTTATAGCAACATCTCAAATTTAAATGGAAAGTAAATAGCATGCTGTTAGCATTAAAGAAAACCCAATCGGGGCAGCGGGAAGCACTCCAGCCTCCTTGCAAGCTTGGGGTGCCTCATTCTCTCCCGTGCCCCTTCTCCCAGCTGGGTCTGACCCCCGCCCCTGGCTCCTCAGTTCTGCTGCTCCCAGCTGCTCTCTCCATCCCCCGGTGGCCTCTCTCTCTCTCTCTACCCTATCTGCCTCAGCTTCCAGGTCTCTACTGTCCCTAGGAAGCACTGTGACCTCTGCTTTCCCCTCAAATGCTGTGGATCAAGCCTCCCCCAACCCCACCATCCCCCCCCAAAGGGGGCTGCTGACCGAGAGGGCTCACTCAGCCAGGTAAGAAAGCATCCCCCTCCCCCACCTTCACCCCAAAGCCCCCATTCCCATCTGGGGCCCTGCGCAGGTCAGGCCCAGCCCCACCCCGTCCGGGCTGCCTTCGCCCTGGGTCTGGGATGCCTGACTCTTTGCCCCTCCCCTGCAGCTCTGGAGTCCTTTGCCCTCATCTTCCTGCCAAGTCAGGGGGCCCTGGCTGCTCCCCTGCCCCCTGTCCTGGGGCCCTCTGGAGGCTCCCTGAGGCCTCTGGGAAGGCAGGAATCTACCAGCCCTCCCCCACCCCAGCTGGGATCAGGACCTTGGACAGAAAAGAGATGGGCCCCTTTCGAGACTCTTTGGGGCTACTCTGTCTCTGACTCCCTGGCCACCTCCTGCAGGCCTCTGTCCCCCGGTCGGTCGTAACAATTGACAGCACCAAACAGAGTAGGTGTGGGCCCTCGGTTGGGTAAACTTAGTCAAGCTCCGTCCCGGCTCGGAGCCCCAGTTTCCGATTTGTGAAGGAGAGCAGTCAGTAGCTTCTGCCCAGGGCTCCTCTCAACGAGAAGGGAAATCGTTCCCCTGAAACCTCAGCACAGCGCCCAGGAAGTAGCAAACTTCCCCAAGCAGGCGCTGTAGGGAGGAGGTCGGGGAGCCCCTGCAGCCCCCAGGCCACCCTTCCTTCTCCCACACCCCACCCCCCGCCCCTACTAGGTGGGAGGTGGGTTGGCCCAGATCTCTCCAGGCCACCATTCCTACAAGTTAATGATCACAGACCTTATCAGAGCCTTTCGCCATTTATAAATTTATAAAACAAAAGAGAAATAATAAAGCATGTGGGTAATTAGTAACTAGGTCAGCTCTGCTGAGGAGAGGGGCGGCATCGAGCTCAGGACCCACCCAGTTCTCCGGGAGACGGGGAGTCCACCCGCGGATGGGATGTGGAACGGGGAGCCTCTAATGGCGCCTGCTGGTGAGGTGGGGTGCCTGTGGCCGCGCAGGAAAGGGGACCAGCTCCCACCTCGAGGCTCTGTCTGCCTCAGGTAAGAAGGATCTGGACTTCTCTGGCTGAATGCCTGAGTCCCTGGGAGGCCAGGGAAACCCCCAAAACCCCAGCTTCGAGCCCTCCTCCCTGGCCGTGCTCCCTGGCCCCCAGAGCCTACCCTCTGAGGACTCAGCGCAGAAGTGAGGGTCTGGGGAGTGCAAACGATCATAGTGACTAAAAATTTCCACCACCCCCGCCCCCGGTCATCCAGGCGTTTGAACTGGGAATTCAGCCACCTTTTCTCCCGTCTTGGACCCCCGGGAAATGGCCCCCCTTCCCAAAGACTCGGCTGAAGTCTTGGCTCATGGGTTGTGGGACTCTGGAGAGGAGCAGCTCAGGGCTGGAGGCTCAAACGTCCTAGAGAGGACCCCGGGCTCTCAGGGGCCCTGTCCCCCTTCCCGGCAGGTAGGCTCAAGGCTGAAGCTCATGAGGACTCGACTCCGAAGCGGGGCTGCCTAGGAGCTGAGGGGGCCCCGCTAGGCTGTCCCCGGGCGCTGGGACGGGGAAGGGCTGCTTACTGCAGAAGGGTCTCCACCACGGCTTTCTGGTGGGCCGCCTCCTCGGGGCTGAGGTTCTCCAGCTCTTTGAGGATGGGTGGCGTGAAGTCTTCCCCATCGTCGTCCGTCTCGTCCTCGGAGCCCCGAGTCTCTCCCAGCCCATTGGGCAGCTCAGCCAGCTCCCCTCGACCACCGCCGCATGCCTCCCCCTTGTCCAGGGGGCCATCTCCAGCCAGCAGGTAGGGCCCCGGCTCACCCAGCGCCTGGATCAGTGCCTCTTTGCTCAGCCCCGACTCCAGCAGGGCTGCCAGGAGCTCCGTCTGCAGCTGGCTCAGTTTAGAGACCATGGCTCGGCTGCCCCGGGGCCACGCGGCCTGGGTCCACCACGCCAGCCGCCTCCCCCACCACGTGGGTTGCGTTTGCCTGCCGGCCGGTGGACACAAACCAAACACCTTGCACCCACTGCCCCCCCAAAACCCCACTAGCCAAGCCCTGTGGGCACCCCCAACCCCCAACCCTGGCCCCAGCGGCCAGTGAATCAGGGCCCCTGCCTGCTCTGTTTACATTGGAGCTGGGGAAATTCTCCAAGGTTCATATTTATCCGTGTGCTTAGCGAAGGGACTGAACTTTGGACTTCAGCCCTGCAAAGTGCAGGCCTCATGGCAGCAGAGAGGGGCAGGGAGCTATGGCCTTCCATGGGAGTGGGCAGAGGGGAGGGCAGGGGCAGCGCAGATGAGGGGCCCTGAGCAGCTGGGATGGAAGGTGCTGGGAACGGGGAGGCCATTAGGCGAGCAGCATTGGGTCCCACCCCTGAAAGAAGCTTGTCGGGGCATCACACTGAGACAGGAGAGTAAAAACTGTTTGCTGCTGGCCGGGCACGGTGGTTCAGGCCAGTAATCCCAGTACTTAGGGAGGCTGAGGTGGGCGGATCACCAGAGGTTGGGAGTTCGAGACCAGCCTGGGCAACATAGTGAAACCCCGTCTCTACCAAAAATACAAAATTAGTCAGGTGTGGTGGCACACACCTGTGATCCCAGCTACTCAGGAGGCTGAGGCAGGAGAATCGCTTGAACCCGGGAGGCGGAGGTTGCAGTGAGCTGAGATCGCACCTCTGCCCTCCAGCCTGGGCAACGAGAGCGAAACTCCATCTCAAAAAAAAAAAAATGCTTGCTGCTTAAGGAGAGCAGCCACAGCAGGGTGCTCTGGAAAGACCACTGGGCTAGCTCTTCTCAAGGGCAGAGGAAGCGCACGGCCATTTTGGGACCCTTCCACCCCACTCCCGGCCTGACACCAGGCCTCCCCTGTGTAGGAAAATGTATGTTAAGGCTGCCATGTGCCGAGAACAGTGTGGCGGTCTGTAAGCACGACTTCACTTCATTGCATTCTGCTGCCAATTCTGAGTAGGTACCAGGATTATCCCCATTTTATAGGGGCGGAAATCGAGGCTCTGAGAGGTAAGCAACGTGTCCAAGGTCACACAGCCAGCAAGGAACAAGACTTGCAAGGTGAGACTGAGTTGAGGCGAGTGTGGCACTTGCCCTGGGTGCAAATTTATCTTGTACTTTTTGAGCTAAGTTCTCACTCTGTCACCCAGGCTGGAGTGCAGTGGCTCCATCACGGCTTACTGGAGCCTTGACTTCCTGGGTTTAGGTGATCCTCCCGCCTCAGTCATCCAAGTACCCAAGTAGCTGGTGCTACAGGCACACACCATCACGCCCAGCTTATTTTGTGTGTATGTTGTGTGTGTTTTGGGGTGTGTGTGTTTCAGATGGAGTCTCGCTTTGTCACTCAGGTTTGGAGTGCAGTGGAGCGATCTCAGCTCACTGCAACCTCTGCCTCCTAAGTTCGTGATTCTCCTGCCTCAGCCTCCCGAGTAGCTGAGATTACAGGCACATGCCACCACATCCAGCTAATTTTTTTGTATTCTTCGTAGAGATGGGGTTTCACCATGTTGGCCAGGCTGTTCCCAAACCCCTGATCTCAAGTGATTCGCCTGCCTCGGCCTCCCAAAGTGCTGGGATTACAGGTGTGAGCCACTGTGCCCAGCCTTGTGTGTCTATTTTTTCTGGAGATATGGTTTTGCCATGCTGCCCAGGTTGGTCTCAAACTCCTGGCCTCAAGCCATCCACCCGCCTCAGCCTCCCAAAGGCTAGCATTACACACGTGAGCCTGGCAGCCCCAGGTGCAAATTTTAAAGGAGTGCCAAGAAACCCAGTTATCAAGGTAAATAACATTTTTATGCGCTATATTTTTAAAATTAAAATTAATGCAAGACCCCAGCCGGGCGTGGTGGCTCAACCCTGTAATCCCAGCACTTCAGAAGGCCGAGGCGGGTGGATCATGAGGTCAAGAGATCGAGACCATCCTGGTCAATATGGTGAAACCCTGTCTCTACTAAAAATACAAAAATTAGCTGGGCATGGTGGCACACGCCTGTAGTCCCAGCTACTCGGGAGGCTGAGGCAAGAGAATTGCTTGAACCCAGGAGGCGGAGATTGTGGTGAGCCGAGATCGTGCCACTGCACTCCAGCCTGACTAACAAGAGCGAAACTCCGTCTCAAAAAAAAAAAAAAAAAGACCCCAAAGAACTTAAAACAGATGTCTACACAAAAACTTGCACATGAATGCTCATAGCAGCATTATTCACAAGAGCCAAAAATTAGAAAAAGCATAAATGTTTATCACCTGATGAATGAATAAATAAGATATGGCACAACCATGCCATGGCATAGACACATGTGTATATATGTATACATCTTTTTTTTCTTTTTCAACTGCAATAAAGAAAGATTTTTGTTGTCTTCTTGTTGTTTGATATGGAGTCTCACTCTGTTGCCCAGGCTGGAGTGCAGTGGTGTAATCTTGGCTCACTGCAACCTCTGCCTCCCAGGTTCAAGCAATTCTCCTGCTTCAGCCTCCCAAGTATCTGGAACTACTGGTGTGTACCACCACAGCTAATATTTGTGTTTTTGGTAGAGATAGGGTTTTACCGTGTTGACCAGGCTAGTCTCGAGCTCCTGACCTTAGGTGATGTGCCCACCCTAGGCTCCCCAAAGTGCTGGGATTACAAGCATGAGCCACTGTGTCCAGCTGATGCAATGGCATATTATTTAGTCATATAAAGGAATGGCGTTCCCATACATGCCGAGGCACGAGCCTTGAAAACATGATACTAAGTGAAAAAGCAGTCGCTAAAGACCACATCATGTTTGGGTCCATTTATATGAAAAGTCCGGAACAGGCAAGTCCAGATAGACAGAAAGGCGATTCGCGGTTGTCAGGTTCCTGGGTGGGAGACAGAATGGGGCCGGCTGCTCCGTGGGTGCTGGGGCTTCTCTAGGATGATGAAAATGTTCTGTAATTGATTGTGGTGATATCTCACAACTCTGTACTGAAACCCTCTGAATTGCACATTTTAAAAGGGCGAGTTTGATGGTATGGAAATCAATACAAAAATTGTTTTCGCTTTATTGAGATATGCTTACCGTATGATTTACCCATTTCATGTGTGCTTTCTGAGATTTTTTTTTTCTTTATTTTTATTTTTTGAGACAGGATCTGGCTCTATTGCACAGGCTAGAATGCAATGGCATGATCTGAGCTCACTACAACCTCTTCCTCCTGGGCTCAAATCATCCTCCCACCTCAGCCTTCCGAGTAGCTGGGACTACAGGTGTTCGAGACCACACCCAGCTCATTTTTTTTTTTGTAAGTTTGGTAGAAACAGAGTTTCACCATGTTTCCCAGGGTGGTCTCAAACTCCTGGACTCAAGAGATCCTCCCACCTCAGCCTCCCAAAGTGCTGGAATTATGTAGGCATGAGCTACCATGCCCAGCCTTGAAAAGTATTTTTTTTTTTTTTTTTTTTTTTGAGACCGAGTTTCGCTCTTGTTACCCAGGCTGGAGTGCAATGGCGCAATCTCAGCTCACCGCAACCTCCGCCTCCTGGGCTCAGGCAATTCTCCTGCCTCAGCCTCCTAAGTAGCTGGGATTACAGGCACGCGCCACCACGCCCAGCTAGTTTTTTGTATTTTTAGTAGAGACACGGTTTCACTATGTTGACCAGGATGGTCTCGATCTCTCGACCTCGTGATCCACCCGCCTCGGCCTCCCAAAGTGCTGGGATTACAGGCTTGAGCCACCGCGCCCGGCCTGAAAAGTATTTTTTAACTAATGTAAAATAATCTGTGATAAACAAAATAGACAGGCCCTGCCCTCACCACTAGCCAGATGTGGCTACCAAGCATTTGAAAGACGGTTTATGTTACTTGTTGAAATGCTAATTTTCAAAAATATATTGAGTTAAATTTTACATTAAGGAAATTTAGACTGGGCACAGTGGCTCACACCTGTAATCCCAGGACTTTTGGGTGGCTGAGGTGGGTGGATCAGGTGGGAGGTCAGGAGTGCGAGACCAGCCTGACCAATATGGTGAAACCCCATCTCTCCTAAAAATAAAAAAATAGCCTCAGGAGGCTGAGGCAGGAGAATCACTTGAACCCGAGAGGCAGAGTTTGCAGTGAGCCAAGATCATACCACTGCACTCCATCCTGGGCAACACAGCAAGACACCATCTCAAAAAAAAAAGGAAAAGAGAAAACAATTAACTTTCGGCTTGGCCGGGCGCGGTGGCTCAAGCCTGTAATCCCAGCACTTTGGGAGGCCGAGGCGGGTGGATCATGAGGTCGAGAGATCGAGACCATCCTGGTCAACGTGGTGAAACCCCGTCTCTATTAAAAATACAAAAAAATTAGCTGGGCATAGTGGCTCGTGCCTGTAATCCCAGCTACTCAGGAGGCTGAGGCAGGAGAATTGCCTGAACCCGGGAGGTGGAGGTTGCGGTGAGCCGAGATCGTGCCATTGCACTCCAGCCTGGGTAACAAGAGCGAAACTCCGTCTCAAAAAAAAAACTTTCGGCTGGGCACAGTGGCTCACGCCTGTAATCCCAGCACTTTGGGAAGCCGAGGCGAGTGGATCATGAAGTCAGGAGTTCAGGGCCAGCCTTGACAAGATGGTGAAACCCCATCTCTACTAAAAATACAAAAATTAGCCAGGCGTGGTGGCGAGCACCTGTAATCCCAGCTACTTGGGAGGCTGAGGTAGATAATTGCTTGGACCCAGGAGTTGGAGGTTGCAGTGAGCTGAGATTGCACCACTGCACTCCAGCTGGGTGATAGAGTGAGACTGTCTCAAAAAAAGAAGTTAACATTTAGAATAATTTTAAATTAGATTTAATTAATATTAAATTATATTATTTTTATATATGTTAATATAATGTTATATTACATTTAAAATAATTTGGTTTAAATTAAAATTTTATTTATAAAAATAACTTTTTATTTTAAAAATTAAAGAACTCCTAAAAATTAGCTGGGCATGGTGGCGCGTGCCTGTAATCCCAGCTACTCAGGAGGCTGAGGCAGGAGAATTGCCTGAACCCAGGAGGCGGAGGTTGTGGTGAGCCGAGATCGCGCCATTGCACTCCAGCCTGGGTAACAAGAGCGAAACTCTGTCTCAAAAAAAAAAAAAAAAAAAAAAAAAAAAAAAAAAAATTAAAGAACTCCTGGTCTCAAGTGATCCTCCCACCTCAGCATCCCAAGTAGCTAGGACTACAGGTAGGCACCATCACACCCAGCTTGCTCATTCATTCATTCATTCATTTATCTTTTTTGTTTTTTGCGACGGTCTCCTTCTGTTGCCCAGGCTGGAGTGCAGTGGCACAATCTTGGCAAACTGCAACCTATACCTCTGGGACTCTAGTGATCCTCCCACTTCAGCCTCTGCAGTAGCTGGGACTACAAGCGTGTGCCACCATGGCTCGCTAATTTTTGAATTTTTTGTAGAGACGAGGTTGTGCCATGTTGCCCAGGCTGGTCTCAAACTCCTGGGCTCAAGCAATCCTCCCACCTCAGCCTCATAGGCATGAGCCATCTCACATAGCCGGTAATGTATTTCATTCTGAGAACAACTCTATGAATTAGGAACTGTTCTAATTCCCCTTCTCCAGGGAGGAAAGAGGCTCAGCGAGGTTACATGACTGCTCAGATCCCTCAGAGCTGGGCTTCAGGTCCCCCTGAGCCAGGCAGGCTGGCTGTGCAGGAGTAGTTGACAGCTCTTGCCTTAAGCAGAGTGGTACCCTCATTCATCCGGTGCATTTATTTACTTATTTATTTATTTGAGATAGTCTCTCTTTATCGCCCAGGCTGGAGTGCAGTGGTGCGATCTCGGCTCACTGCAACCTCTGCCTCCTGGGTTCAAAAAATCCTCCTATCTCAGCCTCCTGAGTAGCTGGGACTACAGGCGCATGCCACACACCCGGCTAATTTTGTATTTTTAGTAGAGACGGGGTTTCACCATGTTGGCCAGGCTGGTCTCGAACTCCTGACCTCAGGTGATCTGCCCTTCTCGACCTCCCACAGTGCTGGGATTTACCAGCATGAGCCACCACGCCCGGCCAAGTGCATTTTTTGGTAAACCCCCGTTCAAGTTGCTTTGAGGTTGAGCCATTTACTGCTGGTGACAGCATTTTCAAGTACAGGCTAAAGGACAGGGAAGAGGCTGGGTGCTGTTCCTTCGTGGCTTGGAGGCTCTCCTGCTTATTCTCCTTGCCGCCTGCAGCCGCCCCTTGCTGACTTTCCCTTTCCAGGGAGCCAGAGGGAGCAAAGGGGGTGGGGCCTGACTCCTGTCCCCAGCATGTAAACTCATGAACAGCTGGGTCCTCAGGCTGAGCATTTGAGTCTGGAACGGCAGGTGGATTTGGTGGGAGAGGGAATGACAGAGATTGGGGAGGAGCCTCCAGGGAGTCTAAGGAGAGAGGTACACAAGCGGAAAGTTCCAGCCCCTAGCCTGCCCTTCCCCCACACTCAGAAGCCAAAGCTGAATTAACTCAAGGTCAGGAGTGGCATTTGCATTCTTGAGAATCACTGCAAAGAAGAGCTGTAGTCATGGCTGAGTGGTTAAGGCAACAGACTAAGGAATCACTGAAGGAAAAAAACGAATAGTGGCCGGGCGTGATGTCTCACGCCTGTAATCCCAGCACTTTGGGAGGCCAAAGTGGGCACATCACTGCGGTCAGGTGTTCAAGACCAGCCTGGCCAACATGGTGAAAACCTGTCTCTACTAAAAATGCAAACATTATCTGGGCATGGCGGTGGGCACCTATAATCCCAGCTACTCTGGAGACTGAGGCAGGAGAATTGCTCTAACCCAGGAGGTGGAGGTTGCAGTGAGCCAAGATGGTACCACTGTGCTCCAGCCTGGGTGACAGAGCAAGACTCCGTCTCAAAAAAAAAATTGAAAATTAAAAATTAGCCGGGCGCGGTGGCTCACGCCTGTAATCCCAGCACTTTGGGAGGCCGAGGTGGGCGGATTACGAGGTTAAGAGATTGAGACCATCCTGGTCAACAAGGTGAAACCCCGTCTCTACTAAAAATACAAAAAAATTAGCTGGGCATGGTGGCGCGTGCCTGTAATCCCTGCTACTCAGGAGGCTGAGACAGGAGAATTGCCTGAACCCAGGAGGCGGAGGTTGCGGTGAGCCGAGATCGCGCCATTGCACTCCAGCCTGGGTAACAAGGGCGAAACTCCGTCTCAAAAAAAAAAAAAAAAAAAAAATTAGGCCGGGCGCGGTGGCTCAAGCCTGTAATCCCAGCACTTTGGGAGGCCGAGGCGGGTGGATCACAAGGTCAAGAGATCGAGACCATCCTGGTCAACATGGTGAAACCCCGTCTCTACTAAAAATACAAAAAATTAGCTGGGCGTGGTGGTGCGTGCCTGTAATCCCAGCTACTCAGGAGGCTGAGGCAGGAGAATTGCCTGAACCCAGGAGGCGGAGGTTGCGGTGAGCCGAGATCGCGCCATTGCACTCCAGCCTGGGTAACAAGAGCGAAACTCCGTCTCAAAAAAAAAAAAAAAAAAAAAATTAAACAGGTATGTTTAGTAAGTGCAGTAGGTAGGCCAAGACAACCACTAAGTATGTCCTAACAACTTAGTAGCTGCTTGAAAAAAATAGTGCACGTAAATTAAGAGAAAAAGCAATATTTTCGCTCATTCTTAGCTACCTTTAAGGATGCACTAACGGGATGCGTGTGCCTGCTGCGCTGTCCACAGCTGCTCAACCCTTGAATTACCACCCTCGTTTCCTGTTACACAATAACTTTGTATGGCACTTGCTTTTTATCACAGCTGCCATGCCCTTGGCTTCACAGAAATCTTGTCATTGTGGAAAGGAAGGTCCTTCCATCGAACATTCAAACTTAATTCCTCTGAGCTGGTAGTTTGCAAGGTGTCCGGCAGGTGTCGCTGTGTTTCCTTCACAAATTCTCTCAAATACTCTGCTGTGTCCTGGGACCCAGTAGATTGTCAGTAAATGGTGGCTGTGAGTTTTATCAAGTGCTCTCCTCCAGGGTGAGCAGCTGCTTGCCAGGTTAGAATTCGGGTAAGGCACAGGCTTCCCGCTTGGTCTTAGCAGCCAGCACAAGACGAGTGTCCCTTCAGCCAGTCTCAGAGCACTTTTGCAATTCAACTGACCTTTGTCCTTCAGTCCAGACAATGCCCCAGGGCCCTCCTGCATTCGGACGGACTGTCCTTCTCACCCTCTACCTTTGCAACTTTATGGACAGTAATGCAATGTTCTCATCCATTTTCTCATTTAATATCTAACAGCCTCATAATATCCCCATTTTACAGATAAGGAAAGCAAGGCATTAAGAAGATAAGGAACCTCATCAGCTAAGGCAGATTTAAGATTTGAACTTGGATCTCCATGATGCCAGAATCTAAACCTTGACTAAATATTTGTTACTATTACTTTTGTTGCTGTTGTTGTTCTGGGTAACTCCAACCCTCTGCTCACTGCCCTCGTCACCGCCGTGCTGATTTCGCAGGTGAAGAGACTTAAGGTTCCGAGGGGCTAGAGCACAGTGCCTGGGTTTGAGCCTAGCTCCGCCGTTTACCAGCCATATGACCTTGGGCAACTTGCTTAACTTCTCTGTGCCTCAGTTTCCCCTTCTCTTGGGTTAGGAGAATGAATAAAGTAATATCCACAGTGCCCAACACCCTGTAAGCGGCCAGGTGCTGTGGCTCACACCCACAACCCCAGCACTTTGGGAGGCCAAGGCAGGCGGGTCATTTGAGGTCAGGAGTTTGAGACCAGCCTGGCCAACATGACAAAACCTCATCTCTACTAAAAATACAAAAATTAGCCGGGCGTGGTGGCGCCTGCCTGTAATCCCAACAACTCGGGAGGCTGAGGCAGAAGAATCACTTGAACCCGAAAGACGGAGGTTGCAGTGAGCCGAGATCCAACTGCTGCACTCAAGCCTGGGCGACAGAGCGAGACCCTACCTCAAAAAATCAAAAATCGAAATAAAAAACAAACAGTGCCCAACCCCCCGAAAGCATTCCACATGACTGAACGATCACTGCTATGTGATTACTAGCATGACCACCCCACGCCCCTTGGCCAAACCGAGTTCTCTTCTCTTGTAAAAACTTCTCCATATGAAGTCACTGATTCCATTTGACCCTTTAGCCCTCACCCTGGCATTCAAGGGCATGGACAGCTCCACCCCACGCTCTGGCCAGGCTGACCTCTTCCTTCCCTTCTCTGGCGTAGACGGCCTTCTTGCCACCTCCACCACCTGCCCCTACCCCCTGCCCAATTCTGTCACCCCGTACTGTGTTGAAGCTCCCAAGAGAGACAGCTGCAGTCATCACTGTCCACTCTGTTCAGTGAGGTCAACTCGGCCCAGCTGGGGGTAGTCACATCATGGAAACAGTCAGTCAGATTTGGTGTGTGTGTGTTTTATTTTGCTTTTTCAGAGAGCCGGTTGTTAAATATTAGCCAGCCCTCCTTGATGCTGTTCTTTCTACCTGAAACACCTCCCCGCTGCCAGTGAGCTCCAGAGACAAAAGCACCTGGGTCTGCGTTTCCCAAAGGCAAGAATCTGGTGTCGCTTGCGTGTTATTTGCCACGTCTGAGCACCGCTGCCTGTCGCATTATTTACCTAGCAGTTTTGCTCCTGTCAATGCACGTTTAAAAAATTAAACTTAGCGGGGAAAAGAAAAAAATAATAATAAAAATAAAATTAAACTTATTTTAACAAGAAAAGCTTTATGTAATTTTAATACACAGAAAACCAGTGTCCTGGCCAGGCACAGTGGCTCATGCCGGTAATCCCAGCACTTTGAGAGACCAGGCAGGAGGATCACTTGAGATCGGAGGTTCAAGACCAGCTTGACCAACATGGTGAGACCCCGTCTCTACTAAAAATATAAAAATGAGCCAGGTACAGTGGCACTGGCCTGTCATCCCAACTACTTTGGGTGGCTGAGGCATGAGAATGGCTTGAATCCAGGAGGCAGAAGTTGAGGCTGCAGTAAGCCAAGATCTCACCACTGCACTCCAGCCTGGGTGATGGAGTGAAACTCTGTTGCCATAAATAGCGAGCAGTCATTAAAACATGGAAACAAAGCAGGCAGGCTTGCTCTCCTTTCAAGAGAAGGCCCTAAGCCCAAGGAGGGTTTCTCTATGTTAAAAGGCAATCAGGCAGCAGTCAGAGGGGTGTGAAAGATAGCCTCTAGCACCTAACCAAACCATTCTCCTCCATGCAAGCACTTTAGATGGGCTAAAGAGAGAGCGTTCTCCCCCCATGTACATATCACCTACAATTACCACCTGTACCACTATTTTGCCAGCGCTGCGGGCAAGAGTAAATGTGGACGCCTTAGCCTGGCACCCAAAGCCTCCTCCGTCGGAATCTTTCCAGCCTCTTCTTGCATGCCGCTCCATGCCCAGGCCTCACCCACTGTATTTGCCATCAGAGAGCATACCTCGAACGGTCTCACCTCTGTGGCTTTGTACAAGCTGCTCTCTCTACCTGGAAACCTTCATTTGTCAAGCTGCTACTGTCTTCAAGATCTTCCTGGTCAGAATCTCCTGCTGTCCTCTTCTGCCACCTGCAGCAATGTGAGCTTTCACTGGCTGGCCTTCCTACTCACTGGAGCAGTGCTAACAGCATCAGAGTGCCCGGGACCAGGGGTTAGAAATACGGACTCCTGCCGGGCGCGGTGGCTCAAGCCTGTAATCCCAGCACTTTGGGAGGCCGAGGCGGGTGGATCACGAGGTCAAGAGATCGAGACCATCCTGGTCAACATGGTGAAACCCCGTCTCTACTAAAAATACAAAAAATTAGCTGGGCATGATGGCACGTGCCTGTAATTCCAGCTACTCAGGAGGCTGAGGCAGGAGAATTGCCTGAACCCAGGAGGCGGAGGTTGCGGTGAGCCGAGATCACGCCGTTGCACTCCAGCCTGGATAACAAGAGCGAAACTCCGTCTCAAAAAAAAAAAAAAGAAATACGGACTCCAAAGTCTACACTCAAGGATCTTTTTCTTCTTTTTTTTCTCCCCAATTTATTTTTATTTTAAAGATGGGGTCTTGCCATGTTGCCCAGGCTGGTCTTGAACTCCTGGGCTCCAGCAGTCCTCCCATCTTAGCCTCCCAAAATGCTGAGATTACAGGCATGAGCCGAGCCACGGCACCCAGTCCCAAAGATTTTGATTTAGTAGGTCTGGGGTGATGATCTTTGCATCACAGGACAGAGAGAGGAATATTGTTCTCTGTAAAAAAATAATAATAATAATAATAATTAATTAATTAATTAAAATGTATTTTTATGAAATATATTTGAAAGAGATGTAGAAGGACATACTCCAAACTGTCAACATCAGTTGCCTTTGGCAGGGAGGGATACACAAAAATAAAAATGATAGCAGGGCAGGGGAAAAGAATTTAAAAGCCCTCCATGAAACATTTCATGTACACTGAAGTCATACAGTGTATATATATATTTTATTTATTTATTTTTTTTTTTGAGACAGAGTTTCGCTCTTGTTACCTAGGCTAGAGTGCAATGGCGCGATCTCGGCTCACCGCAACCTCCGCCTCCTGGGTTCAGGCAATTCTCCTGCCTCAGCCTCCTGAGTAGCTGGGATTACAGGCACGCGCCACCATGCCCAGCTAATTTTTTGTATTTTTAGTAGAGACGGGGTTTCACCATGTTGACCAGGATGGTCTCGATCTCTTGATCTCATGATCCACCTGCCTCGGCCTCCCAAAGTGCTGGGATTACAGGCTTGAGCCACTGCACCCGTCCCCAGTGTATATTTTTATATCAGAATGAACGACAGCTGGCCGTATAGAAAGACGGTCTCCAAAGACGTATCTGCAGTTATCTCTAGGTGGTGAAATGTGGGTGATTTTTACTTTCTTGTTTATTCCTTTCTGCATTATTTCATTTTTTATTTTATGTTATTTATTTTTGAGACATAGTCTTGCTCTGTCACCTAGACTGGATGGAGTGCAGTGGGTAGATCTCGGCTCACTGTAAACTCCATCTCCTGGGTTCAAGTGAATCTCCTGCCACAGCCTTCCAAGTAGCTGGGATTACAGGTGCCCGCCACTACACCCAGATGATTTTTGTCTTTTTAGTAGAGACAGGGTTTCACCATGTTGGCCAGGCTGGTCTTGAACTCCTGACCTTAGGTATCCACTCACCTCGGCCTCCCAATATTTTTTATTTTATCTTTTTTTGGGACAGGGGCTTGTTCTATTGCCAAGACTGGAGTGAGGTGGTATAATCACAGCTTACTGCAGTCCTGACCTCCTGGGCTCAAGTGATCCTCCCACCTCAGCCTTCTGAGCAGCTGGGACAACAGACATGTGCCACCATGCCCAGCTTTTTTTTTTTATTTTTAATAGAGATGGGGCGTCTCACCATGTTGCCCAGGCTGGTCTCCAGCTTCTGGGCTCAGGTCATGCCCCAGAAATGTTTGCCCAACAGATTCAATCCACAATTTCTGAAGGCATTTCTCATGGTTTGCTGAAGGCATCTCGTCATTCCAATTAAATTGTAAACTCCAGGAGCGCAGGGACCACGATGACCTTCACCTCACCCCCCTCATCCCTGCCCAGCTCTGGTCTGGGCACACAGTGACCCTCAAGGGCAGCACCAAGACCTGAGGCAAGAAAAACACCTGTAGAAGGAAAAGGCTGGAGCCTGGTAGCACCTCGTCTGCTCTCCTGCCATTCTCTTCTTCAACAGCAAAGGACACGCTAGTTCCATGCAGCAGAAGTTTCCAAACACGTTCGCTTAAGAATTTTGAGTCATGCCAAAAATAAATAAATAAATAAATAAATTCCCAGAGTCCCAGGGTTAAAAAAAATCAGATTCCACAGCCCCACCCTTGTTCCTGAGTCAGACTCCCCGACCAAAGTGCCAGAGAATCTTAGAACAAACACTTCAGGCCGTTTTCCCAGGATAAAGCAAGTTTCAGAAACTGTCTCACACAGCGACTCGGGTATCTCAGATGTGGCTCTTGCCCTCGAGATGTTTACATAAGAGAACAAGAAACCTGGTTCCAACAAGCAAAAGCCCAGAGAGACCTCAAATACAAAGACGCAAATAAGATTAGTAGAGAAATGCATTAGCCGGGACTTTGTCCTTCAGTCGCAGGGCTGGCTGTTGGAAGGTCTGCGGTAGACATTCCAGCTCTATGACCTTGACCAAATCTCGTGTCCACTCTGGGCCTCCGTTTCCGCATCTGTAGTGGGGATATGTGGGCGTCACCCACAGCGTTGTTGTGAGAATTCGACAAGGTAAAATGCAGCTGTGAATATAGCAAGCTGGCATTTGATTAAATGTTAGTTTCATCCTGAGAAAAACAGCTAATGTTTCTGAGCACTTACTGCCCAGCCCCGTGCTAAGTGCTTTACGTTCACTTGCTCCTTTAACTCCCACAAAAACCCTATGAGGCTGAGCACAGTGGCTCACGCCTATAATCCCAGCACTTTGGGAGGCTGAGGTGGGAGGATCACGAGGTCGGGAGATCAAGACCAGCCTGGCCAACATGGTGAAACCCCATCTCTACTAAAAATGCAAAAATTAGCTGGGTGTGGTGGCGCGTGCCTGTAATCCCAGCTACTTGGGAGGCTGAGGCGGGAGAATTGCTTGAACCCAGGAGGCAGAGGTTCCTGGTGCAATGAGCCAAGATCACACCATTGCACTCCAGCCTGGTGACAGAGCCTATGAGGTAGATTCTATTACTATCCCCATTTCACAGATGAGAAAATCAAGGCACAGAAAGGTTAAAAAACATGCTCAGGCCAGGCGTGGTGGGTCACCCCTGTAATCCCAGCACTTTGGGGAGGCTGAGGCTGGAGGATTGCTTGAGGCCAGGAGTTTGAGACCAGCCTGGGCAACACAGCAAGACACTATTTCTACAAAAAAAAAAAAGTGTTTAAAGCTAAGTGCAGTGGTTCACACCTATAATCCCAACACTTTGAGAGGCTGAGGCAAGTGAACTCTTAAGCCCAGGAATTCAAGACCAAACTGGGCAACATAGTGAGACCCTCTCTCTTAAAAAAAGAAAATCAGCTGGGTGTAGTGGTGCATGCCTATGATCCCAACTACTCAGGAGGCTGAGGAGAGGGGAGGATCACTTGAGCCCAGGAGTTTGAGGTTGCAGTGAGCTATGATTGTGCCATTGCACTCCAGCCTGTGTGACAGAGAAAGGTCTGTCTCATAAATCAAATAAATAAATAAATAAATAAATAAATAAATAAATAAGTACCCAAGAGCTGGGGTTAGAGCCCAGAAAACCTATCCTGTAGCCCCAGGAGGAAATAGCCTCATGGGAGCAAAACCACACAGTGTTTAGGACTTCTGGAAATTACATATGGCTTCTTTGGGAAAAGTGACCCATTCAGCTGAGCAGAACCCAAAACAACAAAGGGGCCAAGTTCAGCCCGCCTGCCCTACGTGTGCCCCGCCCCCCGCACCCCGCTGGGATTCCTAGCCCTGCCAGTTTTCCCAGATTGGGCAACACGCATCTGAATCCCTGGGACCAGGAAGTGCCAATGCCTGGGTCTTGCTAAAGCCACTTCTTGACAGATGTCCCAAGTGTCATTTAGTCACCGCCTCAGTGCAGAACCTCATCCCTCCCAGAAAGCCACAGCTTCTGGACTCCACCTGCTGAAAACAGGGCTTTTGCGGGAATACGACGGGACAAGAAAAACACGCTGAACCTGGCGTCCGTGGGACCCGATGTGCAAGTCACGTTCGTTCACGTCCCTGGCTTGGAGCCTCTTCACACACAAGTTGTTGATAATGGAAAAAATAAAACAACATTCGATCGTATTTCTGCACAGATAGATACAAGAGCCTGGGACACTGGTTGTTTTTGGGGTAGGGAAGGGAACTGAGAGACCCAAGAAGAGGGTGGACAAGCCTGGCACAGTGGCTCACCCCTGTCATCCCAGCACTTTGGGAGGCCGAGGCACGTGGATCACCCGAGGTCAGGAGTTCAAGACCAGCCTGGCCAACATGGCAGAAGCCCATCTCTACTCATAATACAAAAATTAGCTGGGTGTGGTGGTGTGCGCCTGTAATCCCAGCTACTGGGAGGCTGAGGCAGGAAATTTGCTTGAACCAGGGAGGTGGAGGATGCAGTGAGTTGAGATGGCACCACAGCACTCCAGCCTGGGTGACACAGTGACTCTGTCTCAAAAAAAATAAGGAGGACAAAGGCTTCCCTCTCATGCTAGTTCTTTTATTTGCTCCTTTAACTCCCAAAAGCAACCCTAGGAGGTAGGTTCTGTTATTATTCCATTTCACAGATGAGGAAATCAAGGCACAGAAAGGTCAATCGGTGTGGGTCCTGGTAGGATATAGCTGGCACTCTCAAATATATGATTCAAGAAGGTTTTCCTAAAAGGACCATGAGGCTGGGCACAGTGACTCATGCCTGTAATCCCAGCACTTTGGGAGGCCAAGGCGGGCAGACACTTGAGGTCAGGAGTTTGAGAGCAGCCTGGCCAACATGGAGAAACCCTATCTCTACTAAAAATATAAAAATTGGCAAGGTGTGGTGGCATGTGCCTGTAATCCCAGCTACTCAGGAGTCTGAGGCAGGAGAATCACATGAACCCGGGAGGCAGAGGTTTAAGTGGAGATTGCACCATTGCACTCCAGCCTGGGTGACAGAGTGAGAATGAGAATCCATCTCAAAAAAAGAAAAAAAATTGGCTTGGTCCAGTGGCTCAGGCCTGTAATCCCAACACTTTGGGAGGCCAAGGCGGGTGGCTCATCTGAGGTCAAGAGTTCGAGACCAGCCTGGCCAACTTGGCAAAACCCCGTCTCTATTAAAAACTGCAAAAATTAGCTGGGCATGGTGGCAGGTGCCTGTAATCCGAGCTACTCGGGAGGTTGAGGCTGGAGAATCACTTGAACCCAGGAGGCAGAGGTTGCAGTGAGCCAAGATCGAGCCACTGCACTCCAGCCTGAGTGACAGAGGGAGACTCCATCTCAAAAAAAATAATAATAATGAATTTGATGTAATTTAATTCAGCTGCTTCACCTTCGCCTACAAGGGGCTGGGCCACACTGTCTACTCATGATCACCTCCGTCCACTCCCCCTGCCCTGCAGGTCACCGGCAGCTCCTCCATCTGCACCACCCTTTTCTGCCCCGGCCCTTTGCACATCTATGCTGTGCCTCCTGCCGGAACCCCTCTCCCAGCTATTCCTCCCATCAGCACCTCATTTTCATCCCGCCCTAGCCTGTGGTCTGAATGTTTGTGTCCTCCCAAAGTTCGTATATGGAATTCTAGCCCCCCAGCTGGTGGCATTAAGAGGTGGGACCTTTGAGGGGCAGGATCGGTTCCCTTACCAAAGAGGCCCAAGGGAGCTTGTTTGCCGCTTCCATCAGTTGACAGCCCCTCGAGAAAGTGCCCTTGCCAGACATCCCAGCCTCTAGAACTATGAGAAATAAATATTGGTTATAAGTAACCCAGTTAATGGTTTTGTTTTTGGAGACAGAATCTCACTATGTGGTCCGGGCGATCTCGGCTCACTACAAACTCCGCCTCCCAGGTTCAAGTGATTCTCCTGCCTCAGGCTTCTGAATAGCTGGGATTATAGGCACCTGCCACCACACCCCTCTAATTTTTGTATTTTTAGTAGAGACGAGGTTTCACTCTGTTGGCCAGGCTGATCTCAAACTCCTGGCCTCAAGCAATCCTCCTGCCTTGGCCTCCCAAAGTGTTGGGATTACAAGCATGAGTCACCATGCCCAGCCTATGATATTTTTTTTATAGCAGCTGGAACAGGCTAAGACATCCTACTTCTCAGCTTAAATGTCACCTCTACACAGAGCCCTTCGTGACACATCTGAACAGATTCTCTCCTGTGACTCTCCATCCCTGCACTGTGTTTGCTCTTTCAGGGTGCTTTTTAGCACTTGCGAGGGTTTATGTGTCTCCTCTTCCAGGCTGTAAGCTCCATAAAGTCTCTGTTTGGTTCATAACTAGAACAAGCCCTAACACATAGCAGTGGGTGTTCATTAAACATATGAAGAATGAATCAGCGAGTGATTTCACATCTCATCATCTCTAAAAAGCCTGTTTGATCACTTCCAGGACTAGGAAATTTCTGACATTATCAAGGATGTCATTGCAAAGTGAAATGTCATAAACATACAGAAGCTGCTTCCTTCCAGATGCTGGCAGTCCAGGACTGCTGCAGGAGCTGCACAACGTCACCAGCGTTCTGACCTTTTTGCTCAACCATCTTCAGGGGGTGGCTGCTGTACTCAGAGCTACCTCATGGGCCAAGATGGCTGCTGGACTCTCGCCATCATATCCAAATACCAGGCAGCAAAAAGAGGTAGAATAGAGGGCAAAAGCAATGAACCTCAAGGCTGAGGCTCCTGAATACCCTTTTACCTACAGTCTGGGGGATGCAGTGTGGTCATAGGCCCACAGCGAAATGCAACAGAGACTGGGGAATGTCTTCATTCCAGGCAACGCAATCAGAATCTGTTATTGTTTATTTATTTGTTTATTTATTTATTTATTTTGAGACAGAGTCTTGCTCTGTCACCAGGCTGGAGTGCAGTCGCACAATCTTAGCTCACTGCAACCTCTGCCTCCCGGGTTCAAGCAATTCCCCTGCCTCAGCCTCCCAAGTAGCTGGGACTACAGGTGTGTACCACCATGCCCGGCTAGTTTTTTGTGTTTTAGTAGAGATGGGATTTCACCATGTTTGCCAGGATGGTCTCGATTTCCTGACCTCGTGATCCACCCACCTTAGCCTCCCAAAGTGCTGGGATTACAGGTGTGAGCCACTGTGCCCAGCCGGGAATCTGTTACTAAGGGGAAAGAAATAGGAAGAATGGACATTAGGTATGTAACTCGCTACAAATGATCATGGCATCGCTGTTTATTGAGCACTTACTATGTGCTAGACACAGTCCTAAGTACTTAATAAATGTGGCCTGGTCAAACAAGATTGCCCTCTGCTCCTTCTGTAGCCAGGGACACACCACACACACACACACACACACGAGTCAGTTGGGTTTGCCCCCTTCACTGTGGGAGCTGACATGCGAAGTCTTTGTCACGTGACTCTAAGCAGGAAGAGGATAGTGTCCTCTTAGCATGATAAGATCAGGATTCATAAAGTTAAATCAAAGTAACTAGGAGGAATATCAGTTTCCCATGCAGAAGGTAAAGGGGAATGCTTTCAGAAGGAAATTGATCGTTATGGTTTGAGACATGTTTAATTTTAAATATGTGAACAGAAAACCAGCTACAGCCTGGCATGGAAACTCCTGCTGTTCCAGCCAGCGCCTTGGAGAAGAGAGGCCATGCCCGCTTCCTCCCTCGGAGAAGTTGATGAACGTGGAGACCAAAGTCCTCCCGTTCCTCTGCAGTCAGCGGAAATCAGAGAAGAACGTCTTTAGACAGTCAGCAGACTCCGGAACTGTGTACTTTGCAATTTACAAAGAGGGGCTCTGGGACTTTTTTTTTTTTTTTTTAACTTTTATTGTTTTGAGACAGACTCTCACTCTGTTGCCCAAGCTGGAGTGCAGTGGCTCGATCTTGGCTCACTGTAACCTCCACCTCCCAAGTTCAAGCGATTCTCCTGACTCGGCCTGCCGAGTAGCTGGGATTACAGGCACCCACCACCACGCCTGGCTGATTTTTGTTATTTTTAGTAAAGACAGGATTTTGCCACGTTGGCCAGGCTGGTCTCGAACTCCTGACCTCAGGTGATCCACCTGCTTTGGCCTCCCAAAGTGCTGGGATTACAGGCATGAGCCATCACACCCAGCCTGGGACTTTTTTAGTTTTACAGAGGATGAGTGATGATTTATGGGATGTTGGAGATGCCCCAAGACTGGAGATGTGGCCTGGGCAAAATTCAGGGAGGCTGGATCCTGGGTATGGAATAGCCCGTCTGAATAAAGACCCCTGCCCCAAAGGTTGGCACAGAAATAGTGGTCTTGCCAGCCTTCAGGGGAGGCCCACACCAGTCTTAGACTGCCTGCTTCTGGAAGGAATCAACTCTTACATGTTTACGCCATTTCACCTCCTGTTCTATATAGCTAAACCTAATACCAAACTGATACATTATTATCATTTTCAGAACCAACCAAAGCTGGAAGAACATTCTTGATCATGTCAGGAGTTTCCTAGTCCCAGAAGTAAGCAAACAGAGGCTTTTCAGAGATGTGAAATCACTCACTGATTCATTCTTCATATGTTTAATGGGCACCCACTAGGTGCTAAGCCTTGTTCTACTCATGAATAAAACAGAGATTTCATGAAGTTTACAGGCTGGCGGAGGAGACATGGATCGGGCTATTACATTCAGACCAAAGGCTGGGAGAGCCCACCCAAACATGTTTACCTATGTAAGAATCCCGTAACCTTTATACAAGACTAGAAATAGTAAGTGCTGAGTCATGACTGAGTTTGAATGCCACCTTACCTGAAGTCTGAGTCAGGAATAATTTGATTTCAGAAGAATAAAATGAGGTTCCTAGCACCTGTCCCAAGTTGCAAGGAAATCAGGGTATTCTATAAGAGACAGATGACAGGACCCTGCGGCAATGAATTTGTCAAACTCAGGGCTAAGGACACGGCCCTCCACAAGGCTGCCTTCGCTTCAAATCCCACGTGCAATTGGGGGTTCCTACGCCACCCTCACTTCTGACCAGTTGGCTGCAAATTTGAGGGTTCCCACTACCCTCTCTGATTCAATAATTCACTAGAATAACTCACGGAACTCAGGAAAATGCCCTGCCTTATAATGACAGTTTTTATGATAACAAACAGATACAGATCAGAACCAACCAAAAGAAAAGACATACAGGGTAGGGTGTGGAAGGGGTTCACGTGCAAAGCTCCCGGTTCGACGTGGTGAAACCCCGTCTCTACTAAAAATACAAAATTAGCTGGGCGCGGTGCACACCTGTAATCCCAGCTACTCGGGGAGCTGAGGCAGGAGAATCACTTGAACCCAGGAGGCGGAGGTTGCAGTGAGCTGCGATCACACAACTGCACTCCAGCCTGGGAGCAAAACTCCATCTCAGAAATAACAGCAACAAAAAATAACAAAAACGAAAACAAAAAACAAGAAATAACAATAACATGGCCGGGCGCGGTGGCCATGTCGGTGGCCGTGTTGTGGTTATCTTCTCTCCAGTCACCTCCTTCCAGCTTGCAGGTGACAACACTCAGAGAATACTGCTAACCAGAGAAGCCCTGAGGCTTTCGTGTCCAGCGTTTTTGGGAGGGTTGTTTGTTTTTTCAGACAGTATCGCCCAGGCTGGAGTGCAATGGCGCAATTTCGGCTCACTGCAACCTCCACCTCCTGGGTTCAAGTAATTCTCTTGCCTTAGCCTCCTGAATAGCTGGGATTACAGGTGCCCACCACCACATCCAGCTAATTTTTGTGTTTTCTTTTTTCTTTTTGAGACGGAGTCTCGCTCTTGTTGCCCAGGCTGGAGTGCAGCGGTGCGATCTCAGCTCACCGCAACCTCCGCCTCCCAGGTTCAAGTGATTCTCCTGCCTCAGCCTCCCACATAGCTGAGATTACAAGTGCCCACCACCACGCCAGGCTAATTTTTTGTATTTTTAGTAGAGACAGGGTTTTACTATGTTGATCAGGCTAATCACGAACTCCTGACCTCATGATCCACCGGCCTCGGCCTCCTAAAGTGCTGGGATTACAGGTGTGAGCCACTGAGCCCGGCCTAATTTTTGTATGTTTTTAGCAGAGACAAGGTTTCACTATGTTGGCCAGGTTGGTCTCGAACTCCTGACCTCGTGATCCGCCCTTCTTGGCCTCCCAAAGTGCTGGGATCACAGCCATGAGCCACCGCGCCCAGCCATGTTGCCGTTTTTAAGATGCAGTTTCGCTCTTGTCGCCCAGGCTGGAGTGCAGTTGCGTGATCTTGGCTCACTGCAACCTCCGCCTCCTGGGTTCAAGCGATTCTCCCGCCTCAGTTTCTGGAATACAAGTAGCTGGGATTACAGGTGTGCACCACGCCCGGCTAATTTTGTTTTTTGTTTTGTTTTGTTTTGTTTTGAGACGGAGTTTCGCTCTAGTTACCCAGGCTGGAGTGCAATGGCGCGATCTCGGCTCACTGCAACCTCTGCCTCCTGGGTTCAGGCAATTCTCCTGCCTCAGCCTCCTGAGTAGCTGGGATTACAGGCACGTGCCACCATGCCCAGCTAATTTTTGTATTTTTAGTAGAGGCGGGGTTTTACCATGTTGACCAGGATGGTCTCAATCTCCTGACCTCGTGATCCACCCACCTCGGCCTCCCAAAGTGCTGGGATTACAGGCATGAGCCACTGCGCCCGGCCTGTAATTTTGTATTTTTAGTAGAAACAAGGTTTCACCACATTGGCCAAGCTGATCTCAAACTCCTGACCTCAAGTGATCCACCCTCCTCAGCCTCCCAAAGTGCTGGGATTACAGGCATGAGATACAGCTGGCTGGTGTCAGGCGTTTTTTACTGGAGCTTGACCCCATGCTGCCTGTGTGGCTGACCTTTCCTCTCCAGGCACTCCTGAGCTAACTCAGTGCACCCAGTTCATCTGGAGGTTGGAACTGAAATAGTGTTCCTTACGGATCACATTGTTAGACTATCTGGTGGCTGAGGGCCCCAGGCAAACACAGACACTTCTATCCCACAGGACATTCCAGGGGCCTAGAGATCACCTTCCAGCAACGGAAGGCAAAGCCAGACCTCTCATTGGGTAAAGGTAATCCTCCTACTGTATATCTTTTTTTTTTTAAGAGATGGGGTCTCATTCTGTTACCCAGGCTGGAGTGCAGTGACACAGTCATGTCTTGCTGCAGCCTCAACCTCCTGGGCTCAAGCAATCCTCCTGTAGCTGGGACTACAGGTGTGTACCACCACACCTGGCCATCCACCACCACCCTGTCTCCTCGGCCCCCAAAGCCATGAGGCTTTGACTAGCTATCAGTTGGGTTGTTTTCATTTGAAAACAACAACAACAACAACAACAAAATCCCCAACGTGAACACACACAGAGAGAACGTCTTAGGACATGGAGGTCGCCGCTGGAGTGCTTCAGAGGCAAGCCAGAGACAGCCAAAGATTGCCAGAGACGGGAGAGGCTGGAAGAGGCAAGGGCGGAATCGCCCCTCTCCCCCAGGCTTCAGGGGAGCCAGGGCCTACCGACACCTTGATTTGGGGCTTCTAATCTCTAGAAATGCAATGTGCAAGGCTGGGCGTGGTGGCTCATGCCTGTAATCCTAGAACTTTGGGAGGCCGAGGTGGGTGGAACACGAGGTCAGGAGTTCAAGATCAGCCTGGTCAACATGGTGAAACCCTGTCTCTACTCAAAATACAAAAATTGGCCGGGCGCGGTGGCTCAAGCCTGTAATCCCAGCACTTTGGGAGGCCGAGGCGGGTGGATCATGAGGTCGAGAGATCGAGACCATCCTGGTCAACAAGGTGAAACCCCGTCTCTACTAAAAATACAAAAAATTAGCTGGGCATGGTGGTGCGTGCCTGTAATCCCAGCTACTCAGGAGGCTGAGGCAGGAGAATTGCCTGAACCCAAGAGGCGGAGGTTGCGGTGAGCCGAGATCGCGCCATTGCACTCCAGCCTGGGTAACAAGAGCGAAACTCCATCTCAAAAAAAAAAAAAAAATAGCTGGCCATGGTGGCACCTGCTTGTAATCCTAGCTACTCAGGAAGTTGAGGCAGGAGAACCACTTGAACCTGGGAGGCAGAGGTTGCAGTGAGCCGAGATTGTTCCACTACACTCCAGCCTGGGCGACAGGGCAAGACTCCATCTCCAAAACAAATGCAATATGCAGGGACTTGTTCCAGCTGGATTGGTCCCCTTGAGGATGTGGCAATGGATGGGTCCCCCCAGAATTGATGATTGTCCCTTTGTCCCTTACCAGCAATCCCCAAACCAATTCACAAGTTCTGTTTTGTTTTGGTTTCATTTTTTGTTGAGACAGGGTCTCATTTTGTCACCCCAGCTGGAGTGCAGTGACGTGAACATAGCTCACTGCAGCCTCAAACTCCCAGGCTCAAGTGATCCTCCCACCTTAGCCTCTTGAGTAGCTGGGGCGACAGGCTTGCACCACCCTGCCCAGGTAGTTTTTTTCATTTTTTATAGAGGTGGAGGTCTCCCTATGTTGCCCAGTCTGGTCTCAAACTCCTAGGCTCCAGTGATCCTCCCATCTCAGCCTCCCAAAGTGCTGGGATTACAGGCATGAGCCACCGTGCCTGGACACAAGGTATTTTTTAGGTCTGGAGGTTTCCATGTATTGGATTTCCCTCTTGGAGCTTCACTGTACATACTTGTCCAAGGGCAGGGAGATCCGGTGTAATCTGCTTACCCAATATGCCTGGAGAAGTTCTCATTCACTAGATACCTGTACATCTTTGCAGAGTGACAGAGGGTTCTCCAGCAAACACCTTGGAGAGCCCAACTCTTTCCTGGGCATGCCTCTGTGTTAATGGGAATCAAAGCTGAGAGCAGCTGGGGAAAGTACATTCCTGGCTGATTAGCTTCCAACAGAAAGGGGGAAATAAGAGGCCAAGCGTGGTGGCTCACACCTGTAATCCCAGCATTTTGGGAGGCCAAAGCGGGTAGATGACCTGAGGTCAGGAGTTTGAGACCAGCCCGGCCAACATTGTGAAACCCCATCTCTATTAAACATACAAAAATTAGCTGGGTGTGGCGCTATACGCCTATAATACCAGCTACTCCGGAGGCTGTGGGAGGAGAATTGCTTAAACCTGGAAGGCGAAGGTTGCATCAAGCCGAGATTGAAGGTTGCATCGAGCCGGGAACGTGCCACTGCACTCCAGCCCGGGCAACAAAGTGAGACTCCGTCCCAAAAAACAAACGTGAGGGATGGAGGAATAAGAACAGAGGCAACCTTTTATTGCAAGGGGCTGGGTGCCTCTAAGGTCAGTCAGACAAAGCCCACGATAAGATTAGGCAGAAACTGGAGTCAATTTCAAGTCAAGACTCTGTCCCTTCCTTCCCCACACTGTCCACCTCTGGGCCACTTTGCACTTTGTAATTTCTCTTTTTCTGAGAAAGGAGGTAGAGGGAAAGAAGCATTTCAAAGGTAACAGCCTGGCTCCTGGTGACCAGCTCTGGGGATCAGGAAGTTAGTTGAAAGGATCGAGTGAGCTCTGGGATAATCTTTCCTGTCACTGCTGCTGATTCCGCCTCGAGTGGACACAGACAGTGGAGGGAAGGCCTGGCCACCTCTGGCGCCCATGCCTCGCGGGGCTGCACCTTCCTGCCAGTGGTTGGGTCTCAGTTACTTGCATCTGCCTCCACTCCACAGCGTGAGTGCACACGCACATCTGTTTCATCACATTTTGCCCTTATATTATAGATATGAGAGGGATGTGGAAAAATGAAAAGGCTAAGATTGGGATCAAAAATGTAGCTCTTAGGCTGGGCATGGTGGCACGAACCTGTCATCCCAGCTACTCGGGCAGCTGAGGCAGGAGCATCCCTTGAACTCAGGAGTTGGAGGTTGTAGTGAGATCACACCACTGCACTCCAGCTTGGGCAATAGAGTGAGACTCCATCTCAAAACAAAACAAAACAAATGTAGTTCTTAAAACAACCAAAACAAAGTTGTGAAGAATAGGAGGTCTTTAGCATTGATTAGAATTAGTCTTTGGCTGGGTGCGGTGGCTCATATCTAAATCCCAGTACTTTGGGAGGCTAAGGTGAGAGGATCATTTGAGCCCAAGAGTTTGAGACCAGCCCAGGCAACACAGTGAGATCTCATTTCTACTGGAAATAAAAAATTAGCCAGGAATGGTGGCACCTGCCTATAGTCCTAGCTACTCAGGAGGCTGAAGTGGGAGGATTGTGTGAGCCTGGGAGGTGGAGGCTCCAGTGAGCTAGGATGGTGCCACCGCACTCCAGCCTGGGCAACAGAAAACGCCCCGTCAAAATTTTAAAAAGCCAGATGCAGTGGCTCACACCTGTAATCCCAGCACTTTGGGAGGCCAAATCGGGCGGATCACGAGGTCAGGAGTTCGAGACCAGCCTAGTCAGCATGATGAAACCACATCTCTACTAAAGATATAAAAAATTAGCTGGGCGTGGTGGCTTGTGCCTGTAATCCCAGCTACTCAGCAGGCTGAGGCAGGTGAATTGCTTGAACCTAGGAGGTGGAAGTTGCAGTGAGCCGAGATTGCACTCCAGCCTGGGTGACATGGTGAGACTCTGTCTCAAACACAGACACACACACACAAGGTAGGCTGGGTGCAGTGGCTCACACCTATAATCCCAGCACTTTGGGAGGCCGAGGCAGGCAGATCACCTGAGACCAGGAGTTCAGGACCAGCCTGACCAACATGGAGAAACCCCATCTCTATTTAAAAAAAAAAAATTCTCAATCTTTTCCCCCTAAGCTTTTTTCCGCACTGCAGCCTTCCTCAAGTAAGCTAAAAACAAACAGCTCTGTGTTGTTTGGGTCAAATATTGACTTTATCCTTGCTGCCTCACTTTCTCTCATAACCCATAGTCAGTTGGTCTGGAAATAAAAATAAAAGTTTCCCCAGTATAAAAAAATTAATGTCCCAAGGTTGGGTGGGCTTGATGGTGTATGTCATTAGGAGCCTAGGTTTTCTCAATCTACAGCATCGGCTTCAGTGGAGGCCGGTTCCCCTCATGGTCACAAAGTGGCTGCCACCACTCACTGAGGCACCTTGAACTCCTCTGAGGAGAAGGAGGAGCTGCTCACCCTCATCAGCCTAGAGTAAGCCCCACAGCTGGATGGAATTAGCAGGACTGACTGAGCTCAGTGGATCTCAAAGTGCGGTCCCAGGACCAGCAGCATTGGCCTCACCTGGGAACTTGTTAGAACTGCAAATCCTCTAGCCTCACCTCAAACTTGCTGAATCAGAAACTCAGGGTGGGGCCCAGCGAGCTGGATATGTTTCCCAAGGCCTGCAGGGAATTTGAATTTGTGCTCCCACTGAAGAACTTCTTCCTTGATTAAAGAGCTTCGTAAACTATCGTCAAGGTCGAGGCACGAGGGTGGCTTCGGAGGAAGGTAGGTGAGACGCTGCGACAGCGGGAGGGGAAGAGTGGCCTCTTCAGTGGGCATCGAAGCTCACTCGCGGGGACAGCGTAAACCCAGGAGTCCCAGCTGCAGTCTCTGGTCTGGCTGGAGACAGTAAGGGAACACTCCCCCATACAATCCCCCAAAGGAAAGGCATAAACTCACTGACAGAAAAAGACAGAACTACGCATGCCTTATGTCATTTTTGTCTCATAGCTGCCCTTTAAAGATATGTTATTAAATTCCCATTTTGGGCTTGGCACAGTGGCTCACGCCTGTAAACCTAGCACTTTGGGAAGCTGAGGTGGGCAGATCACTGAGGTCAGGAGTTTGAGACCAGCCTAGCCAACGTAGTAAAACCCAGTCTCTACTAAAAATACAAAAATTAGCTGGGCACGGTGGCATGTGCCTATAGTCCCAGCTACTCGGGAGGCTGAGGCAGGAGAATTGCTTGAACCCAGGAGGTGGAGGTTGCAGTGAGCCGAGATCACGCCATTGCACTCCAGCCTGGGCGACAGAGTGAGACTCTGTCTCAAAAATAAAAGAATAAAAATAAATTCCCATTTTAGCAATGAAAAAAACGGGTTCAGAGAAGTCGAGGGCCCAGTGTGGTGGCTCACACCTGTAATCCCAGCACTTTGGGAGGCTGAGGTGTATGGATCACCTCAGGATAGGAGTTTGAGACCCGCCTGGTGAACATGGTAAAACCCTGTCTCTACTACTAATAAAAAATTAGCCAGGTGTGATGGTGTGTGCCTGTAATCCCAGCTACTCGGGAGGCTGAGGCAGGAGAATTGCTTGAACCTGAGAGGCGGAAGTTGTAGTGAGCCAAGATCTCACCATTGTTGCACTCCAGCCTGGGCTACAGAGCGAAACTCTATGTCAAAAAAACAAAACTGTACTAAAAAACAAGAGAAGTCGAGGCCACATGGCTATCCGCAGCCACCTGTCTTAGTCCTATGGTCTATGTCATGGATTTCAGATGAGACGTCCAGTCTCTCTGCCAGTGATGTGCCAAGGGCGGGGCAGTGGGAGCAAATTGTAACAGAGGGGGGCATTTGGTGCAGACAATGTAAAAGCCAGAATAAAGCCAGCTAGGCCAGGTGAGGTGGCTCATAGCTATAATCCCAATACTGCAGTAGGCCAAGGTGAAAAGATCACTTGAAGGCCGGGCCCAGTGGCTCACACCTTTAATCCCAGCACTTTGGGAGGCCAAGGCGGGTGGATCCCAAGGTCAGGAGTTCAAGACTAGCCTAACCAACGTGGTAAGACACCATCTCTACTAAAAATCCAAAAATTAGCCAGGCGTGGTGGTTGGCTCCTGTAATCCCAGCTCCTCGGGAGGCCGAGGCAGGAGAATCGCTTGAACCCGGGAGGCAGAGGTGGCAGTGAGCCAAGACTGTGCCCTTGCACTTCAGCCTGGCACCTGGCAACAGAGTGAGACTCCATCTCAAAAATAATAAGAAGAAGAGAAAAAAGATCACTTGAGTCCAGGAGTTCAAAACCAGCCTGGACAGCACAGCAAGACCCCATCTCTAAAAAATAAAAAAGCCAGGTGCAGTGGCACAAACCTGTAGACCCAGCTACTTGGAACACTGAGGCAGGGGGGTCGCTTGAGCCCAGGAGTCTGAGGATACAGTGAGCTATGATCGCACCACTGCACTAGTCTGGGCAACAGCGAGACTCCATCCTAAAAAGAAAAAAAATAGAAATAAAACTAACTAAAAGACGGTCTGCTTTTTATTCTCACTATGCTCTCACAATTCTAAATATCAGTGATAAAATACTCTTTCTCGAGCTGATATAAGTTCTAAATATTTGCCATAGATACTGCTGAGTTTTAGAAATATAAATAACCTAATCCTATAAGATAAAAAAAAATAACACAAATAATATAAATTGTAAAATAGCTTTTTTATTTTTTTGAGACCGAGTCTCACTCTGTCACTGAGGCTGGAGTGCTGTGGCTCAATCTTAGCTCTCTGCAACCTCTGCCTCCTGGGTTCAAGTGATTCTCCTGCCTCAGCCTCCCAAGTAGCTAGGATTACAGGGACCTGCTGCCACACCAGGCTGATTTTGTGTTTTTAGATGAGACAGTGTTTCACCATGCTGGCCAGGCTGGTCTCCAACCCCAGACCTCAGGTGATCCACTGGCCTTGGCCTCCCAATGTGCTGGGATTGCAGGCATGAGCCACTGCGCCTGGCCGAAATAGGATTTTTTAATAACTTATGTTTTGTTTGTTGGTTGGTTTTAAGACTGAGCCTCACCCTGTTACCCAAGCTGGAGTGCAGTGGTGCAATCTCGGCTCACTGCAGCCTCCACCTCCAGGGTTCAAGCGATTCCCCTGCCTCAGCCTCCTGAGCAGCTGGTACTACAGGCACACGCCACCACACCCAGCTAATTTTTTGCATTTTACTATAGGCGGGGCTTCACCATGTTGGTTAGGGTGGCCTCGAACTCCTGACCTCGTGATCCATCTATCTCAGCCTCCCAACATGCTGTGATTACAGAAATGAGCCCCTGCGCCCAGCCGGCCATGATAGTTTTAAGGAAGTTTATAATAATGCGAAATCACTGGGCACAGTTTATAACTCCAGCCCCAATGGTACTACATATTAATGGTACTGCATTTAAACCATAGATTTTACTAGAAAAAAAAAAAAAAAAAAAACCTAAAAAAAAATAGTTGTTTTTTTAAAGTATAGTGCAGTGATTGTAAAGACAAAAAACCCAGAACCTGGTCTATTTCAGTTTGTCACTCTAGGGGTCCATTTGGAGTTCTTATTTTGTGTTGAAATATAAAACAGTGAGAGACTATGAACAGCAGGGTGTAATACTTCTGTTTAGTAAAATTCACATGAGAAATAGTTGATCGAATTTAAATAATACCTTTAAAATTGAAATGTATTCCTCTTTCCTAATTGTTAATTGTTTTGAAATGAAAGAATGAATCAAGAAATTGATGATCACAGATGATTACATGATACTGAGAATATTTTTGTCATTGAGAGGAAGGGAGGGTTTAAAGATGATATGCTTGGGGTCAAATACAGTCCTTGAAATAAACACCTGAGGAGTATTTTCACACCCTCGCTGGGACTCGGGTCTTCCTAACTAAAGGCCCCTAATTATTCTACCCACTCCTCAGCTGACACACTTCAGCCAGCCTGCTTGCCTGCCCCGGTTACCTCTAGAGCCTGGTGGAACCTTCTAAAATCACGGCGTCCAGAACGTCGAATTCTGCAGGAGAGAAGAGTGAGCACGAGTTTTAGAACCAGTGGGCCTGTATGCAAATGTTGGATTTGGCCGTGACCTTGGGAAAGTCATTTTCTCTCTGAGCCTGTTTCCTCATGACTACAGTTTGGTGAAGGATCTTTATAATCTTGGGGTTAATATGAGAATTGGATGAGTGTTTTTTTTTTTTTTTTAATCATCTAGGTGTGATTATCTATGGTCTTTCCTTCCCCACCTTCTAAGGGAAGACAATTCTTGCCCAAGCAGCTTTATACATCCCCTTTATCAGGCAGAATCCCAGCAATGGGCTGTGTCTTGAGACGAAGTTGTTAGAGAATTCAAGACCTGAGCATACCACCTCCTCTATGGATACTATTGTGAGAGAAGAAGAAATGCTTTAAAGAAGCCTTACTGTAATGCCAGGTGTGGTGGCTCATGCCTGTAACCCCAGTACTTTGGGAGGCTGAGGCAGGCAGATCACAAGGTCAGGAATTTGAGACCCGCTGGACCAACATGGTGAACCCCCATCTCTACTAAAAATACAAAAATTAGCTGGGCGTGGTGGTAGGCGCCTGTAATTCCCGCTACTCAGGAGGCTGAGGCAGGAGAATCCCTTGAACTTGGGAGTCGGAGGGTACACTGAGCCGAGATTGCACCACTGCACTCCAGCCTGGTCAACAGAGTGAGACTCCATCTCAAAAAAAAAAAAAAAGTCTTACTCTGTACTGAAATGTACATGCTCCAAAACCACACCTATTATAATGGCTAAAATTAAAAGGACTGACCATAACAAGTGCTGACAAGGATATATGGCAACTGGAACACCTAAACGTTGTTGTTTGTAGTATAAAGTGGAGGGCATGAGAATTTCTTTTTTGTGTATGTGAGACAGAGTCTCATTCTGTCACCTGGCTGGAGTGCAGTGGCATGATCTTGTTCACTGCAACCTCCGCCTCATGGGTTCCAGCAATTCTCCTGCCTCAGCCTCCTGAGTAGCTGGGATTACAGACGTGCACCACCACGCCTAGCTAATTTTTGTATTTTCCGTCAAGATGAGGTTTCACCATCTTGGTCCAGCTGGTCTCGAACTCCTGGCCTCCTGTGATCCGCCCATCTCAGCCTCCCAAAGTGCTAGGATTACAGGCATGAAGCACCGCACCCGGCCAATTATTTTGATCATGGTGGTGGTTTCACAGGTGTAGGCTTCGATCAGAACTTATCAGATTGCATGCTTTAAATGTGTGCAGTTTGTTGTATGTCAGCTATACCTCCACAACACTCTTTTTAAAAAATGTACTCACTCTGGCATTTTTTGAGACTGAGAAAAGATTTTAATTACTTCCAATTATATTTTTCTGCCAAATAAGTCACCATGCAGCGACAAGGCAATGAAAAGCCTTGGTTATATTTGGCTTACATATATTACGCATAGAGCTCAGTGCCTGGCTCAATAAATAGCTGTGCTTCAGATATCATCTGACTGACAGGGAGGAGAACTCTCTATTTAAACCAGAACTTGCAAACTCAGAAGGCTTTGGGGTCCCAGCAGGTGAAGCAAAGCAAGACAAGCATCTCCTTCATGTAACAGCAGAGACTATGGCAAAATGAATTTATGTCCAATCCAAATGCATTTATTTAATTGCTGAGTGCTGAACAAGGGACATTGGTGGGCTGAATTGGGCAAGTCCTGGGTGGGGACTGAAGGGGACTTCACTCTCCACGTGACTACTGCGTGTAAAATGGGTCCATGTAACTCAGTGATATGATAGTGTATTAGTTCATTTTCACGATGCTGATAAAGACATACTGGAGACTGAGTCACCTATAAAGAAAAGGGTGAACTCACAGTTCCACGTGGCTGGGGAGGCCTCACGATCATGGCAGAAGGTAAAAGGCACGTCTTCCATGGTGGCAGGCAAGACAGAATGAGAGTCAAGTGAAAAGGGAAACCCCTTATAAAGCCGTCAGATCTTGTGAGACTTATTCACTGCTATGAGAACAGTATAGGGGAACCACCCCCACCCCATGATTCAGTGATCTCCCACCAGGTCCCTCCCACAACACATGGGAATTACGGGAGCTACAATTCAAGATGAGAGCTGGGTGAGGACACAGCCAAACTACATCAGATAGCAACAGCTGATCTTTGAGAAAAATGCTTTCATTTGGTGCTCCCAAGAACTCTGTGCTCTAGATAATTTGTTTTCCAGATGAGAAAACTGAGGCTCGGAGATATCATCTAGGCTTCTCCCCAGGGCCAGTGAAACAAAGACCCAGACTTACTTCTGTGTTTTTCACTCCCCACCCGCTACCCAGCCACGCCTAGATTGTATTGGCTTTGTTTATTTCCATGGGGTAAACCCATGGAGAAAACCTAACTTTCTCTTGCTTCCTGAAATCATTGCTTCCAGGAACCAGCGTTGTTTTGGAAGGAGAAGGTGCTCAGCCCCCTGGTGGATGCTCTTGGAACTCTAAGAACTGGAGACATACCTCTTCTACCCACCTGCCCATTTCAAGTTGATATTTTTGGTTTTTTGTAAATTCTCTTTTTAAGAAGTTTATCTGGCCAGGCACAGTGGCTCATGCCTGTAATCCCAGCACTTTGGGAGGTCAAGGTGGGTGGATCACCTGAGGTCAGGAGTTCAAGACCAGTCTAACCAACATGGTGAAATCCCATCTCTACTAAAATAGAAAAATTAGCTGGGCAGGGTGGTGTACTCCTGTAATCCCAGCTACTTGGTGGGGCTGAGGCAGGAGAATCACTTGAACCTGGGAAGCGGAGGTTGCAGTGAGCCGAGATCACGCCATTGTACTCCAGCCTAAGTAACAAGAGTGAGACTCTGTGTCAAAAAAAAAAAGAACTTCATCTGTGTCCAAGTATTCTAAGAAAATGATACAGTAAATCCACTTTAAGAGATGCATTATGTAAGAACTTATTTTGAAAAATAGATTTGTTTATTCATTCCACAAATGCATACAGCTGGTGTGTGACAATCTTAACAGTGAGTGGGGGCCGGGCATGGTGGCTCACCCCTGTAATCCAGCACTTTGGGAGGCTGAGGCAGGCAGATCACTTGAGGCCAGGAGTTTGAGACCAGCCTGGCCAACATGGTGAAACCTCATCTCTAGTAAAAATACAAAAATTAGCCAGACATGGTGGCACACACCTGTAATCCCAGCTCCTTGGGAGGCTGAGGCAGGAGAATTGCTTGAACTCAAAAGGTGGAGGTTGCAGTGAGCTGAGATAGTGCCACTCCACTCCAGCCTGGGCAACAGAGTGAAACTCCATCTCAAAAAACAAGCAAAACAAAACCAAAAAACAGCGAGTAGGGCTAACTCCATGTCTGACACAGTTTTAAGTGCTTTGCAGATATTAACAATTAATTCTTGGCCAGGCGCTGTGGCTCACGCCTGTAATCCTAGCACTTTGGGAGGCTGAGGTGGGTGGATCACCTGAGGTCAGGAGTTAAAGACCAGTCTGGCCATCATGGTGAAACCCCATCTTGAAAAAATAAAAAGTTAGGCCGGGCACGGTGGCTCATGCCTGTAATCCCAGCACTCTGGGAGGCCGAGGCAGGTGGATCATGAGGTCAAGAGATTGAGACCATCCTGGTCAACATGGTGAAACCCTGTTTCTACTAAAAATACAAAAAATTAGCTGGGCATGGTGGCGCGTGCCTGTAATTCCAGCTACTCAGGAGGCTGAGGCAGGAGAATTGCCTGAACCCAGGAGGCAGAGACTGCGGTGAGCTGAGATCGCGCCATTGCACTCCAGCCTGGGTAACAAGAGCAAAACTCCATCTGAAAAAAAAAAGAAAGAAAGAAAAAGTTAAAAAAACCAATAATTTAAGGTGAGTTCTGTTATATCTTTGCTGCTTGATCAGCCATAGCAAAATACTATAGACTGAGAAATTTCTTTCTTTCTTTCTTTCTTTTTTTTTTTTTAAAGATGAGGCTTCACCATATTGGTCAGGCTGGTCTCACACTCCTGACCTCAGGTGATCCACCCATCTCAGCCTCCCAAAGTACTGGGATTACAGATGTGAGTCACTGCTCCCGGCTTTTTTTTTTTTTTTCTTCAAAAATGAGTCTTGCTCTGTCACCCGTGCTAGAGTGCAATGGTGCGATCTCAGCTCACTGCAACCTCCGCCTCCTGGGTTCAAGTGATTCTTTTGCCTCAGCCTCCTGAGTAGCTGGAATTACAGGTATGCACCACCACAACTGGCTAAATTTTTCTGTATTTTTAGTAGAGATGGGGTTTCACCATGTTGGCCAGGCTGGTCGCAAACTCCTGACTTCAAATGATTCACCCACCTTGGCCTCCCAAAGTACTGGGATTACAGGCGTGAGCCACCAAGCCCGGCCAAGAAATTTATTTCTTATAGTTCTGAAGGCTGGGAGGTCCAAAATCAAGGTATTGGCAAGGTAGATTTTATTCTGAGGCCTCTTCCCTTGGCTTGTAGACAGCTACCTTCTTGCTGTGTGCTCCCATGACCTCTTCTTTGTGTATCTATTTATTTATTTATTTTTGAGACAGACTGTCTCTTTGTCACCCAGGCTAAAGTGCAGTGGCACAATCTTGACTCACTGTAACCTCTGCTTCCTGGATTCAAGCAATTCTCTCCCCTCCCCTCTCCCCTGCCTGGCCTCCTGTAGGACTTACAGGCACATGCCACCACACCCGGCTAATTTTTTTTTTTTTTTTTTTTTTTTTGAGACAGTTTCAAGATTGTCACCCAGGCTGGAGTGCAGTGGTGCATTCTCAGCTCACTGCCATCTCTGCCTCCCGGGTTCAAGCAGTTCTCCTGCCTCAGCCTCCTGAGTAGGTGGGGTTACAGGCACATACCACCATGCTAGGCTACTTTTTTGTATTTTAGTAGAGACAGGGTTTCACCCTGTTGTCCAGGCTGGTCTCGAACTCCTGAGCTCGGGAAATTCTCCCACTTCAGCCTCTCAAAGTGCTGAGATTACAGGAATGAGCCACCACGCCCAACCTGAAACCTCATTTGAAAGTCTGATCCCTAATATTGGAGGTGGAGCCTCATGGGAGGAGTCTGGGTTGTGGGGGCAGATCCCTCATCAACAGCTCGATGCCACCCTAGCAGGCATGAGTGAGTTCTCGCTCTATTATTAGTTTGATGCAAAAGTAATTGTGGTTTTTGCCATTGAAAGTAATGGTTCCCCTAATAGTTCCCACAAGAGCTGGTTGTTTAAAAGCGCCTGGCACCTCCATTCTCTCTCTTGCTTCCTCTCCCACTATGTGATCTCTGTGTACACTGGCTCCCTTTCACCCTCAGCCTTGAGTGGAAACAGCCTGAGACCCTCACCAGAAAGTCTAATCTTGAACTTTTCAGCCATCAGAACTGTGAGCCAAACAAACCTCTTTTCTTTATAATTTCCCAGCGTTAGGTATTCTTTTGGCAACATCTATGGACTGAGAGAGGTGGGGTGAGGGTGGAACGGGTGGTCTCTTCTCAGGGCTGCTTTCAATGGACACCTTGCCCTCTACTCTACCTCACCTTCTTCCTCCACCAGCACAAACATAACAAACATATTTTTTTGTTTTTTTGGGTTTTTTTTTTTTTTTTTTTTTTTTTTTAGAGATGAGGTCTTGCTATGTTGCTCAGGCTTGTCTTTGAACTCCTGGCCTCAAGTGATCCTCCTGCCTTGGCCTCCCAAAGTGCTGGGATTGCAGGCATGAGCCACCATGCCTGGACCATCTACAATGCCCAGCTCACATGAACATCTTGACTCAACATACAGAAAACTTCAGGAGGGCATCAATGTTTTGGTTTTTTTGTTGTTGTTGTTTGTTTGTTTGTTTGTTTTTTGAGACGGAGTTTCACTCTTGTTACCCAGGCTGGAGTGCAATGGCGCGATCTCGGCTCACCGCAACCTCCACCTCCTGGGTTCAGGCAATTCTCCTGCCTCAGCCTCCTGAGTAGCTGGGACTACAGGCGTGTGCCACCATGCCCAGCTAATTTTTGTATTTTTAGTAGAGACGGGGTTTCACCATGTTGACCAGGATGGTCTCGATCTCTTGACCTCATGATCCACCCATCTCGGCAGAGGGCATCACTGTTCGAAGAGTCGAGGTGGTCCTATCTAGAATCATCCATAAAGGGAAAGGAGAAAGGAAAAGACACCTGACACATTTAAGCACTTGCCCTGTGCCACTGTGTTTAAATTATCACATTCATTCATTCATTCATTCATTCAGAGGAGCCCCATGAGTTGTGTGCAAAGACAAAGCAAAGGGCTCACCAAATTCATTCCCTCTTCCTGGGCACTAGCTGAGTTACATTTCTTAGCTCCCTTGCAGCTAGAAAGGGACATGTACCTTGCACTGTCAACGGGCAGAAGTGAGGCACCTGCCCACCAGGCCTGGCCATAATACATCCAGTCTAATCTTTCATACTCTGCCTCTGTCTGCTGTCCGTAAGGATGAGGGCAAAAGCGTTTAAGATGGTGGAGCCTTACTATAGAAAGGAACCCAATGCCAGAGTCCACCAGCTGGAAAAAGACTGCCTAGGACTTCTACCTTCCCGGAATCCTCTGCGTCGGACTCTGTGGGAGAGGGAAAGAAATCTTCATTGTGGGCCGGGCAAGGTGGCTCACACCGGTAGTCCCAGCACTTTGGGAGTCTGAGGCAGGCGAATCACCTGAGGACAGGAGTTTGAGATCAGCCTGGCCAACATGATGAAACCCCGTCTCTACTAAAAATACAAAAATCAGTCAGGTGTGGTGGCGGGTACTTGTAATCCCAGCTACTTGGGAGGCTGAGGCAGGAGAATCGCTTGAACCTGGGAGGCGGAGGTTGCAGTGAGCCGAGGTCATGCCACTGCATTCCAGCCTGGGGGACAAGAGCTAGACTTCATCTCAAAAAAAAAAAAAAAAAAATCCTTCATTATATTCAGTCAGTGAGATATTTGTGATTGTTACAGTAGTGAGCCAATCCTGTCGAACACATGGTATTTGATAGTAGACCCATTTCACAGAATGGGAAAACAGGCTCAGTAGACGGAGTTCACACTACTCGTATGTAGTACAACAGGGACTTGAACCAAGCTCTGTCTGACACTAGACATCCCTTTCATTGGTTGTTTTTCTTTTCTTTTCTTTTTTTAAGAGATGGAGTCTCATCCGGGCGTGTAATCCCAGCACTTTGGGAATCCAAGGTGGGCAGATCATTTGAGATCAGGAGTTCGAGACCACCCTGGCCAATATGGCAAAACCCCCTCTCTACTAAAAATACAAAAATTAGCTGGGCATTGTGGTGGTTCACCCCTGTAATCCCGGCTACTTGGGAGGCTGAGGCAGGAAAATCGCTTCAACCTGGAAGGTGGAGGTTGCAGTGAGCCAAGATTGTGCCACTGCACTCTAGCCTAGGTAAGAGAGCAAGACTCTGTCTCAAAAAAACCAACAAACAAATGAAAAAAGAGACGGGGTTTCACTCGGTCACCCAGCCTGAAATGCAGTGGTGCAATCATAGCTCATTGTAACCTGGAACTCCTAGCCTATGAGCCATCCTCCCGCCTTGGCCTCCCAAAGTGCTAGGATCACAGGCATGGGCCCCCACATCTGGCCGCATTTGCTCTTTTCTTTCTTTTTTCTTTTTTTTTTTTTTTTTTTTTGAGACGGAGTTTCGCTCTTGTTACCCGGGCTGGAGTGCAATGGCGCGATCTCGGCTCACCGCAACCTCTGCTTCCTGGGTTCAGGCAATTCTCCTGCCTCAGCCTCCTGAGTAGCTGGGATTACAGGCACGTGCCACCATGCCCAGCTAATTTTTTTTTTGTATTTTTAGTAGAGACAGGGTTTCACCATGTTGACCAGGATGGTCTCGATCTCTCGACCTCGTGATCTACCCGCCTCGGCCTCCCAAAGTGCTGGGATTACAGGCTTGAGCCACCGCGCCCGGCCTTCTTTTCTTTCTTTAAACAACATTTTTTTTTTTTTTTTTTTTTGAAACAGAATTTCATTCTGTTGCCCAGGCTGGAGTGCAGTGATGCAATCTCACCTCACTGCAACTGCCTCCTGGGTTCCAGTGATACTCCTGCCTCAGCCTCTCGAGTAGCTGGGACCACAGGCATGCACCACCATACCCAGCTAATTTTTGTATTTTTGGTAGAGATGGGGTCTCGCTGTGTTGCCCAAGCTGGTCTCAAACTTCTGGCCTCAAGTGACCCACCCATCTCGGCTTCCCAAAGTGCTGGGATTATAGATGTGAGCCACCATTTTTGGCTTAAACAACTTTTTAAAATCTGCATAAGAAGCTAGCACAGGCCAGGCATGGTCATTCCTGCCTGTAATACCAGCACTTTGGGAGGCGGAGGTAGGTGGATTACCTGAGGTCAGGAGATTGAGACCATCATAGCTAACATGGTGAAACATTTCACCAGCCTGACCAACATAGTGAAAATACAAAATACAAGCCGGGCGCGGTGGCTCAAGCCTGTAATCCCAGCACTTTGGGAGGCCGAGGCGGGTGGATCACGAGGTCGAGAAATCGAGACCATCCTGGTCAACACGGTGAAACCCCGTCTCTACTAAAAATACAAAAAAAAAAAAAAAAAAAAAAATTAGCTGGGCATGGTGGCGTGTGCCTGTAATCCCAGCTACTCAGGAAGCTGAGGCAGGAGAATTGCCTGAACCCAGGAGGCGGAGGTTGCGGTGAGCCTAGATCGCGCCATTGCACTCCAGCCTGGGTAACAAGAGTGAAACTCCCTCTCAAAAAAAAAAAAAAAGAAAAGAAAAAATACAAAATACAAAAATTACTAAATTATTAGACCAGGCGTGGTGGCTCACGCCTGTAATTCCAACACTATGGGATGCCGAGGTGGGCGGATCATGGGGTCAGGAGATTGAGACCAGTCTGGCCAAGATGATGAAACCCCATCTCTACTGAAACAAAACAAAACAAAACAAAAAATTAGCCAGGCGTAGTGGAACATGTCTGTAATCCCAGCTACTAAGGAGGCTGAGGCAGGAGAACCGCTTGAACCCTGGAGTCAGAGGTAACAGTAAGCCGAGATTACACCACTGCACTCCAGCCTGGGCAACAGAGCGAGACTGTCTCAAAAAATAAAAAATAAGATGAAGCTGGCACAGTGGCATGCACGGATAGTCCCAGCTACTCAGGAGGCTGAGGCAGGAAGATTGCTCAAGCCTAAGAATTCAAAATTGTAGGGTACGGTGCTCTCCAGCCTGGGAAACATACTGAAACCCTATCTCTTAAAAAAAATACCACAAACGGCATAAGCAATATGTACAATGTTTCACGTGAATGCAGCCGAGTTCATTTCGTTAATCTTCTATTTCCCCCACTGTCGTCAGCAATCATTCCATGAACATCCTTGTAGCTAAAGATCTATGCATAATCCTTCATGGTTTCTTTAGCATACGTTCTTAACAGTGGAATTCCTGGGTTAAAGTTGCTTGCGCTTTTTTTTTTTTTTTAGGCTTCAGAAATACATATAGCAAATAAGTCCCACGCCCTTTCTATTGCCCTATGCTGGTTCCCAAGCTGTTGGCTGATGACTGGGAGGTACCTTGAGGTTTCTGTGACATCTCTGGCGTCAGCTGTCGGAGATGGGGGAAGAGGATCTAGAGCTGCTGGCTGCCTGTGGGTCTATGAAATCAAGCCAGGAAGAAGTCTGCTGGGGAAGCAACCCGGCTGACCAGAGGCTCTTTTTTTTTTTTTTTTTTCTTTGAGACAGTCTTGGCTGGGCACGGTGGCTCACTCCTGTAATCCTGGCACTTTAGGAGGCCGAGGTGGGTGGATCACGGGGTCAGGAGCTTGAGACAAGCCTGACCAACATGGTGAAACCCCATCTCTACTAAAAATACAATTATTAGCTGGGCATGGTGGTGCACACCTGTAATCTCAGCTACTCAGGAGGCTGAGGCAGGAGAATGGCTTGAATCCAGGAGGTGGAGGTTGTGGTGAGCTGAGATTGTACCACTGCACTCCAGCCTGGGCAACAGAGCGAGACTCTGCCTCAAAAACAACAACAACAACAACAACAACAAAGAGACAGAGTCTTGCTCTGTTGCCCAGGCTAGAGTTCAGTGGCATGACCTTAGCTCACTGCAGCCTCTATCTCCTGGGTTCAAGTGATCCTCCAGCTTCAGCCTCCTAGTAGCTGGGACTACAGGTGCAAACCACCACACCTGGCTAGTTTTTTTTCTTTTGTAGAGAAGGGGTCTCACTATGTCACCCAAGCTGGACCCTCAGCCATTTTTGTATAGGGAGCATGAAAAGGGCTTCTTTTTCAAGCTCCATTTATTCATTCAAAAAATTCATTAAAGATTATGAGTTATTGAATAGATAAGCTGTGAACATAGTAAAAATTCAAAAGACAAAAGGTCTGGGGTGAAAGTTCCCTTTCCAGCTCCTGAATACATGAAGGTTCCACTGCAGAGATAGCTAATCTCCCATGGGTATGCAAGCCAAAATCTACATATATCTTTTTTTTTTTTTTTTTTGATTGGTTGTAGAACCATGAGTTTTACCTTGTTGGGTGCTGATATTTTTGTAATCTATAAATATTCTGGAGCTTTTGTCTTTGAAATGTTTTTTGTTTTTCTTTTTTTTTTTTTTTTTGAGACGGAGTCTCACTCTGTTGCCAGGCTGGAGTACAGTGGTGCTATCTCGCCTCACTGCAGCCTCTGCCTTTCAGGTTCAAACAATTCTCCTGCCTCAGCCTCCCGAGTAGCTAGGACTATAGGCACGCATCCCCACGCCCAGCTAATTTTTGTATTTTAGCAGAGATGGGGTTTCACCATGTTGGCCAGAATGGCCTCAATCTCTTGACCTTGTGATCCTCCCTCATCAGTCTCCCAAAGGGCTAAAGTGCTAGGATTACAAGTGTGAGCCACCGCACCTGGCCAAAAATACAGACTTTTTAAAATACAAAGAATAGCATACTATACATACCATTCCACACCTCCCTTTTTTTCACTTAGCTGTACACATTGGAGATTGTTCTATATCAGTACACATCTATCTGCTTTATTCATTTAAAACATTTTTTTCCTGCCTCAGCCTCGTGAGTAGCTGAGACTATAGGCATGCACCACCATGCCTGGCTAATTTTTTCTACTTTTGTAGAGATGGGGTCTCATTGTGTTGCCTAAGCTGGTCTCAAACTCCTGGCCTCAAGTGATCCTCCTGCCTCAGCCTTCCAAAGTGCTGGGATTACAAGTGTGATCCACTGTGCCAGCCCTGTTCATTTTTAATGGGTGTATAGTATTCCATTGTACAACCATGCTATGATTTATTTAATAATTCTCCCTTCCCGGATGTTCAGGTTCTTTGCCATTTCTTGGTATTATAAATAGGGTGACAAGGAGCAGATATTTATTAGGGTCCTCTAAGGTGCCAGGTAGTGAGCATAAGGTAGAAAATGAGACAGATGAGGTTTCTGCCCTTAGAGAACTTGACATCAAGTTGGGGAGAGGTCATCAACAGTAGGGCTGGGTGCGGTAGCTCACATCTGTAATCGTAGCGTTTTGGGAGGCCAAGCAGGGAGGATCACTTGAGCCTGGGAATTTGATACCAGCCTGGGCAACACTGTAACAGCTCATCGCTACAGAGAGTAAAAGTAGCTGGGCACCATGCCTCTCACCTGTAATCCAAGCACTTTGGGAAGCCGAGGTGGGCAGATCCGAGGTCAGGAGATCGAGACCATCCGGACTAACACAGTGAAACCCCATCTCTACTAAAAATACAAAAAATTAGCCAGGCATGGTGGCACACTCCTGCAGTCCCAGCTACTCTGGAGGCTGAGGCAGGAGAATCGCTTGAACCTGGGAGGCAGAGGTTGCGGTGAGCCGAGATCCCACCACTGCACTCCATCTTGGTGACAGAGCAAGACTCCAATCTCAAAAAAAAAAAAAAAAAAAACAACAAAAAACAACATAAAAGGCCGGGCGCGGTGGCTCAAGCCTGTGATCCCAGCACTTTGGGAGGCCGAGGCGGGTGGATCACGAGGTCGAGAGATCAAGACCATCCCGGTCAACATGGTGAAACCCCGTCTCTACTAAAAATACAAAAAATTAGCTGGGCATGGTGGCACGTGTCTGTAATCCCAGCTACTCAGGAGGCTGAGGCAGGAGAATTGCCTGAACCCAGGAGGCGGAGGTTGCGGTGAGCCGAGATCGCGCCATTGCACTCCAGCCTGGGTAACAAGAGCGAAACTCCGTCTCAAAAAAAAACCAAAAAAAAAAAAAACAACATAAAAAATAAATGAGCTGGGCGGGGTGGTGCACACCTGTAGTTCCATCTACTCCAGAGGCTGAGGCAAAAGGATAGCTTGAGCCTGGGAGGGGGAGGCTGCAGTGAGCTGTGATCGTGCCACTGAACTCCATCCTGGGCAAGAATGAGACCCTGTCTCTAAAACAAACAGTCACAAAAACAAGTGAAGAATGCAGGGGCAGCAAGTGTGTCATGCTTGGGAAGCACTCACAGGGTATCACAGGAGCAGTGCCAAAGAGGGGTTGGGGGTGAGTTTAGCCTTCCTGCCTCTCTCCATCAGCAGGAGGACGGAGGGGAAAAGCTGGTTATTGACATGGACAACTTGTTAATCTCATGGAATGGAAAATATCATCTTATTGTTGAATTCCCTAGAAGAGGAGTCTGAGACAGACATATACGGTTCTCCAGTTAGAGTATGGGAGGAAGCAGGACAGGGAGGAGCAGAGCTGAGCCTCAGGTGAAGTCTGGCTTTGGCCTGACCCACAGCGGGTGTGCGCTGGCGTCTAAACTGCGCCATAGAATCGTCCCACCTTGAGGCAATGAGGCCTTTTTTTTTTTCTTTTTCTTTCAGACAGAGCCTTGCTCTGTCACCCAGGCTGGAGTTCAGTGGCATGATCTCTGTTCACTGCACCTCCCAGGTTCAAGAGATTCTCCTGCCTCATCTTCCAGAGTAGCTGGGGTTATAGGCATGCACCACCATGCCCGGCTAATTTTTGGTATTTTTAGTAGAGACAGGGTTTTATCATGTTGGCCAGGCTGGTCTCGAACTCTTGACCTCAGGCAATCCACCCACATCGACTCCCAAACTGTTGGGATTACAGTTATGAGCCACTGCGCCGGCTGAGGCCAACCTTTTGTGCCCCTCTGATGCCATTGCGGGCTGCTGGGCAGGGGCAGGGAACGGAGCCGATGTAACCTCCCAGGAGAGGCAGGGCTCCTTGTGGGAACACAGTTCTCTGGAGAACGGAACAGCCAAGACTCCCAGCAGCTGGGGAATGGAAGCACCTGCTGGGAAAGGATCTGGGCAGGGCAGACGCAGCGTATTCTACAGCGACCAACAGGCAGCTCCAACACAAACCCCTTCCAACCTCATTACCCACCCCAGCATTCCCTAGTGGGAAGATCAGAGAAGGCTTCCCTACCAGGGTGGGCAACATAGCCAGACCCCATCTCTACAAAAAATTTAAAAAATTTGCCGGCCATGGTGGTGTGTGGCTGTAGTCCCAGCTACTCTCGGGAGGCTGAGCAAGAGGATCGCTTGAGCCCAGGAGGTTGAGGCTGCAGTGAGCTGAGATCGCTCCACTGCACTCCAGCCTGGGTGACAGAATGAGACCCTGTCTCAGAGAGAGAGAGAGAGAGAGAGAGAGAGAGAGAGAGGCAGTGGGGGGAGAGAGAGAAGGGTTCCCTGAGCCTGATTTTCCCTGGAGACCTGAAGGATGAAGAGGAGCTAAAGGCAGAAGGGAATAAGGAGCCAGAGAAGCATTCCAAGCAGAAGGCCGGCACTTGCAGAGGCAGGGAGACAGGGAGGCAGGAGGGAGGGTCGCTCATTTGAGGAACAGAGAGGCAGCCACTGAAGGCGCAGTGGGGCGGAGTTGTGGCAGACACTGCGCTGCGGCTTCAACTTTCCCTCAGGGGAGTGGGAAGCCCCTGGTGGTTTAAAACACATGAATGACATGACCTGACTTGCAAGGGACTCACTCCTCTGGCTGCTGTGAGGGGGACAGACTCCTGTGGATAAGGGCAGAGGCTGGGAGTCCAGGGGGGAGGTCAGTGGTCGGTTCAGGCAAGCAGTAACCATGTTCACACAAAAACTCGTCTATGAAAGCTCATGGCAGGCTTATAGTAGTTCCAAGATGGAAACAACCCAAATGTCCATCCACTGATGAAGCAGAATGTGACCTATCTGTACAATAGAATAATTCTGAACATAAAAAGCAGTGCAGCCAGGCGCCGTGGCTCACGCCTGTAATCCAAACACTTTGGAAGGCTAAGGCAGGTGGCTCATGAGGTCAGGAAATCAAGACCAACCTGTTAACACAGTGAAACCCCGTCTCTACTAAAAATACAAAAAATTAGCCGGGCATGGTGGCACACACCTGTAGTCCCAGCTAATCGAGAGGCTGAGGCAGGAGAATCACTTGAACTCTAGAGGCGGAGATTGCAATGAGCTGAGATCGTGCCACTGCACTCCAGCCTGGGTGACAGAGTGAGACTCCATCTCAAAAAAAAAAAAAAAACTACCACCACCACCACAGCCAGGCACAGTGGCTCAGACCTTTAATCCCAGCACTTTGGGACACCAATGTGGGCGGATCACTTAAGGCCAAGAGTTCAAGGCCAGCCTGGCCAACCTGGTAAAACCCCATCTCTACTAAAAATACAAAAATTAGCTGGGTGTGGTGGTGGGCACCTGTAATCCCAGCTACTTGGGGGCGCTGAAGCATGAGAATTGCTCAAGCCTATGAGGCGGAGGTTGAAGTGAGCCGAGATCGCGCCACTACACTCCAGTCTGGGCAAAAGAGCAAGAGTCTGTCTCAAAAAGAGAAAAAAAATGAGAAATGCAGTACTGACAAACGGATGAACCTTGAAAACATTATGCAGAGTGAAAGAAGCCAGACACAGAAAGACCACATATCATTTGATTCCATTTATATGAAACGTTCAGAATAGGCATCTCCATAGAGATAGAAATTAGATTAGATGTTGACAAGGGCTTGGGGTTTGGGGGGTGGTGAGAGAAAGGGGAGTGACTGAGAATGGGTGTGAGGTTTCTCTGGGGAAGATAAAGATGATTTGGAAGTAGATTATGGAGGTAGTTGGGCAAGTTGGTAACTATATATCAAAAACCACTGAATTGCATACTTTAAAAGGGTGAATTTTATAGTATGTGAATTACGTCTCAATCAAAAAAGGAGGAGAAGGAAGAAAAGAAGAGGTTGGGCGTGGTGGCTCAGGCCTGTAATCCCAGCATTTTGGGAGGTCAAGGCAGGTGGATCACCTGAGGTTGGGAGTTCGAGACCAACCTGGCCAACACGATGAAACCCTGTCTTTACTAAAAATACAAAAATGAGCCAGGCGTGGTGGTGCATACTTGTAATCCCAGCTACTCTGGAGGCTGATGCAGGAGAATCACTTGAACCCGAGAGGTGGAGGTTGCAGTGAGCTGAGATCAGGCCATTGCATTCCAGCCTGAACAGCGGAAGTCTTTGTCTCGAAAATAAATAAATAAATGTTAACACCCTATATTAGTTTCCTATGGCTGCTGTAGAAATTACCACAAATACTGACTTCACACAAGGGTATTCTCAGTTCCAGAAGTCATGAATCTGAAATGGCTTTGACAGGGCTGGTTGCGTCTGAGGGCTCTGAGGGCAGAATGACTCCTCGCCTTTTTCATCTTCTAGAGGACCACCTGCATTCCTTGGCTCCCGTTCCCTTCATCAGTCACTACGACCTCTTGTTTCCATCATGAAATCTGCCCCCACTCACTCTGGTCTGCCTCCCTCTTCCAAGGACCCGTGTGATCATACTGGGCCAATGCAGACAATCCAGGATAATCTCCCATCTCAAAATTCTGAATTTGACGCATCTGCAGAGTCTCCTTTCCTATATTCGTAGATTCTAGAGATTAGGACGTGGACTCTTTTTTTTTTTTTTTTTTGAGAAGGAATTTTGCTCTTGTTGCCCAGACTGGAGTGCAATGGCACAATATTGGCTCATCGCAACCTCGCCTCCTGGGTTCAAGCGATTCTCCTGCCTCAGCCTCTGGGTAGCTGGAATTACAGGCATGCACCACCACACCAGGCTAATTTTGTATTTTTAGTAGAGACAGGGTTTCTCCATGTTGGTCAGGCTGGTCTCAAACTCCCAACCTCAGGTGATCCACCCGCCTCAGCCTCCCAAAGTGCTGAGATTACAGGCGTGAGCCACCGTGCCCGGCAGGACATGGATATCTTTTAGGGGGCATTATTCAGCCTACCACACACCTACAGATTTAAAATTCTATGAAGTACACTTACCTACAATTTCTCATTTAGGTACTTACAAGGTGTTATCATTTCTGTTTAATGAATGAGAAAGCAGCTCTAGAAAACTTAATTGCTTAGCAACAGTCATATAGTTAGTCAAAGAACTAGAATTCAAACCAGAGCATATTGAAGAAGAAACAAACAAACAAACAAACAAACAAGAGTGGGGGGGAGGAGGCTGGGTGCCATGGTTTGGGCCTATAATCCCAGCACTTTGGGAGGCCAAGGCAAGATGATTGCTTGAGCCCAGGGGTTTGAGACCAGCCTAGGCAACAAGACAAGAGCTTGTCTCTACTAAAAACAAACAAAAAAACTCAGCTGGATGCAGTGGCACATGCCTGTAGTTCAACTAGTTGGGAGACTGAGGCCGGAGGAGTGCTTGAGCTCAGAAATTCAAGGCTACAGTGAGCTATGATTGCACCACACCACTGCACTCCAGCCTGGGTGCCAGAGCAATACCCTGTCTCTCGGGGGGGTCGGGGTCAGGGTCTGGGGTGAATTGACCTGAGAAGGAAAATGGCTGAATTTGGGATATAGTTTAGACACAGTGGGGCAGGACCTGGTCCTCTGTGAGTCCCTGTGTCCCTCAAATGTGCCACTGGAAGAAAAGCAGAACGAACACCGAGGGCAGAGACTGTCAGGGCATCACCAGCTCCCCAGTATGAGCCACTCACCGAATGCAAAGGACACGCAGTCCTGTAGTGCTGGGATTCAGAAAGTGTCAGATTTACACGCCTCCACGCCTCCACTCAATGGCCTGTGTGTCCTTGGGTAAGTAGCTTGCCCTCTCTGGGCCTCTGGAGGACTAGGGGCAGTGAGTTTATAAAGCCCTGAGCTGCCTCTTCAGCATTCTGAGCACACTGTTGGAACCAAGTGCATTGTGACAGCCCCATGTGCTGACAGCTGATGGAGTCCACGCCTCTTCTACGCGTGGCTTCAGAGTCCTCTCATTAACCTAACCCTGCCTGGTCAACCCCAGCTCTAAAAAGAACTGCCCAGGCCTGCACTAGGACCGCGTCTTCTCCCTGTGACTCACATCTGTTACACCACTGGGGTTTTTTTTTTGAGATGGAGCCTTGCTCTGTTGCCCAGGTTGGAGTGCAGTGGAGCTGTCTTGGCTCACTGCAACCTCCGCCTTCCGGGTTGAAGCGCGTCTTGTGTCTCAGCCTCCCGAGTAGCTCAGACTACAGGCACATGCTGCCACCACACCAGGCTAGTTTTTTTGTTTTTTGCTTTTTGTTTTTGAGACAGAGTCTTGCGCTGTCACCCTGGCTGGAGTGCAATGGCACAATCTTGGCTCACTGCAACCTCCGCCTTCCTGGTTCAAGCAAATCTCCTGTCTCAGCCTCCTGAGTAGGTGGGATTACAGGCGTCTGCCACCACGCCTGGCTATTTTTTTTTTTAAGACGGGGTTTCACCAACTTGGCCAGGGTGGTCTTGAACTCCTGACCTCAGGTGATCTGCCTGCCTCAGCCTCCCAAAATGCTGGGATTACAGGCATGAGCCACCACACCCAGCCTTTTAAAAAATTTATTATTATTAGTAGTAGTATTATGTAAATATTTGAAGTTTGTTTTGTTTTGTTTTTTTAAATGGAGTCTCAGTCTGTCACCCAGGCTGGAGTTCAGTGGCATGATCTCGACTCACTGCAACCTCTGCCTCCCGGGTGCAAGCAATTCTGTGCCTCAGCCTCCTGAGTAGCTGGGATTACAAGCATGCACCACCATGCCTGGCTAATTTTTTATTTGTACCGATATTTTTAGTAGAGACGGGGTTTGACCTTGTTGGCTGGGCTGGTCTCAAATTCCTGACCTCAGGTGATCTGCCCATCTCAGCCTCCCAAAGTGCTGGGATTACAAGAGTGAGCCAGCACACCCAACCTAGAGATTTCATCTAAATGATCTAGCTTGGTGAGGGCAAGTATCTGAGCCTCTTGTCTTTCAATATGGAAGTGAAGACACTGTCTCCCAGCAGACTAATGACCTGCCCAAGGTCACACAGAAAGCCTGTGGTCAAGCCACATGTGGAACCCAGACCTCCTGACTCTGGTTTTCTAAAACTGTAAAGTGCTTTAGCACTCATGAGAAGGGAGAGGAATGTGAGGCTCGGCAGCCAGGAATGAGGCCCCCTTGGTGGAAGTGGAGGGAGGAAGATGGAGGAACATGGCAAAGGATGGCTAAAGCTGGGAGAGGCCGCGGGGGTGAGATTAAGATAAAACAATGCTATAAAAGGCCGGGTGCAGTGGCTCATGCCTGTAATCCCAGCACTCTGGGAGGCCAAGGCAGGCAGATCATAAGGTCAGGAGATCAAGACCATCCTGGCTAACGCAGTGAAATCCTGTCTCTACTAAAAATACAAAAAATTAGCTGGGTGTGGTGGTGCGCACCTGTAGTCCCAGCTACTGGGGAGGTTGAGGCAGGAGAATTGCTTGAATCTGGGAGGCAGAGGTTGCAGTGAGCTGAGATCGTGCCATTGCACTCCAGCCTGGGTGACAGAGCAAGACTCCAAGAAAGAAAAGCAAAGGAAAGAAAAAAAAAAAAAAAAGGCCAGGCGCGGTGGCTCACGTCTGTAATCCAAGCACTTTGGAGGCCAAGGCGGGTGGATCACCTGAGGTCGGGAGTTCAAGACCAGCCTGACCAACACGGTGAAACCCCGTCTTTATAAAAAAAAAAAAAAGAAGAAGAAAGAAAGAAAAAAAAAAGAAAAGGAAAGGAAAGAAAGGAAGAAATCAATCTCTAGAAACACAAGGAAGCAGGTACCTAGAAAAAGGGATGGTCTGGAATTCGTGTGGTCTCCTACGTCCCACAGTGGCAGCAGCTGTTTCTGGCAAAATCCTTGGCACTGGTTCTAGCCATTCAGCTCCCCTAGGTTTCTGCCAATTTCCTGATCCTATTTCTCTTGCCAATTCTCTAAGCTTCCAGATATCCTTCTAACAAATTCCTTTCTGCCTAAGTTACCCAGAATTAGATTCCATTGTTGGCAACCGAAGTCCCTGATGAGCTCAGACCTTCAAGTGGTCCTGTGACAGAATGAGAGAACCTCATGTCTTTACTTAAGTGTGTTATGCCTTTTGGTTGTGTATGTCTTGTGAATCTTCTGCTCTCAACCTTCTCTCCCCAGAAACAGGGATATCTTGAGGATCTAAACACAGTACAAAACTCAAAAACAGCTGGCTTATAGACCCAGAAGCCTTCCAAACATCTTGGAGGATCTTTTAGTTCAGAGAGTCACATTGTCAGCCTGACAGAGCTATCATTGGATGTGCTTTGTCTAGAAATACATTAAAGTTTCGGATTTCCAGATTTTCTTGAAAAATCTGAAGATCTGGCCATACCAACCCACAGTCCCACATAGCAACATTCAGCTGAAGTTGAGTGGTACCTACCCCCTTTAGATGGGATGTGACTTCTCTGGTTATCCATACTCTCCACCCATCCCTGTTACATTACATCTAGACCACGTCATTCATTTAACTAATCTATTTGGGGCCAGGTGCAGTGGATCACACCTACAATCCCAGTTCATTCAGGAGGCTGAGGCAGGAGGATCACTTAAACCCAGGATTTCGAGGCTACAGTGAGCCATGATTGCACCACTGCACTCCAGCCTGGGCAACAGTGTGAGACCCTGGCTCAAATAAATAAATAAATTTTTTAAATTAAATTATTTGAGTCCAGAAGGCATTTGAGTTTGCGCCTCTCTGCTGGGTGCAGTGGCTCACGCCTGTAATCCCAGCACTTTGTGAGGCCGAGGCGGGTAGATCATTTGAGATCAGGAGTTCGAGACCAGCCTAGCCAACATGGTGACACCCTGTCTCTACTAAAAAATACAGAAATGAGGCCAGGCACAGTGGCTCATGCCTGTAATCCCAGCACTTTCGGAGGCCGAGGCGGGCAGATCACCTGAAGTCAGGAGTTCAAGACCAGCCTGACCAACATGGTGAAACCCTGTCTCTATAAAATAAAGAAATAAATAAATAAAAATACAGAAATTAGCCAGACATGGTGGCGCGCACCTGTAATCCCAGCTACTCAGGAGGCTGAGGCAAAAGAATCGTTTCAATGCAGGAGGTGGAGGCTGCAGGAAGCCAAGGTCACTCCACGAGTCTCACCTCTTGTTTAGATGAGTAGAATGTTGTGGGTCATGCCTTGTTTTCCTTGAGCCTGTCTTTGGAGGCCACAGCTGGGCATGGGGTGTGGCTGAGTGAGATGAGCACAGGCCCTGGAGTCACTGACGAGCTGTGTAACCCTGGGCAAATACCTTAACCTCTCTGAGCCTCAGTCTTTGTAACTCTGAAATGGAAATAATAGTTCACAAGAGGCCGGGCGCGGTGGCTCACACCTGTAATCCCAGCACTTTGGGTGGCCGAGGCGGGTGGATCACGAGGTCAAGAGATCGAGACCATCCTGGTCAACATGGTGAAACCCCGTCTCTACTAAAAATACAAAAAATTAGCTGGGCATGGTGGCACGTGCCTGTAATCCCAGCTACTCAGGAGGCTGAGGCAGGAGAATTGCCTGAACCCAGGAGGCGGAGGTTGCAGTGAGCCGAGATCGCACCATTGCACTCCAGCCCGTGTAACAAGAGCAAAACTCCATCTTAAAAAAAAAAAAAATAGTTCACAAGAATGCTGCGAAAATTCAGTCAGGTCAGTAAAGCAGGATACAGAAAAGTAGGTGTTTGCTCAATTTACGAAAGAGGAAATTCTGAGATCTTCCAGGTGGAAGGGCTCTGTAAAATGCTTGGTTCATAGTTGGTGCTTGAGAAGTGTTCCTTCTGTTCCCCTGATTTTTTTTTTTTTTTTTTTTTTTTTTTTTTGATATAGCGTTTCACTCTTGCTGTCCAGGCTAGTGTGCAATGGTGTAATCTCAGCTCACCGCAACCTCCGCCTCCTGGGTTCAAGCAATTCTCCTGCCTCAGCCTCCGAGTAGCTGGGATTATAGGCATGTACCACCATGCCTAGCTAATTTTGTATTTTTAGTACAGACAGGGTTTCTCCATGTTGGGTGTAGTCTCCATGAGGTTGTAGTCTCAAACTCCCACCCTCAGGTGATCTGTCCACCTGGACATCCCAAAGTGTTGGGATTACAGGCATGAGCCACCAGACCGGCGTTTTTTGTTTTGTTTTGTTTTTTGAGACCGCCTCGTTCTGTGGCCCAGGCTGGAGTACAGTGGCGCAATCTCAGCTCACTGCAACCTCTGTCTCTCAGGTTCAAGCGATTCTCTTGCCTTAACCTCCAGAGTAGCTGGAGTTACAGGCATGTGCTACCAAGCCCGGCTAATGTTTGTATTTTTAGTAGAGATGGGGTTTTAACATGTTGACCAGGCTGGTCTCGAACCCCTGACCTCAAGTGATCTGCCCACCTCGGCCTCCCAAAGTGCTGAGATTACAGGCGTGAACCACCATGCCCAGTGCCAAGCTGGAATGCAGTGGCACAATCTCAGCTCACTGCAACCTCCGCCTCCCGGGTTCAAGTGATTCTCCTGCCTCAGGCTCCCAAGTAGCTGGGACTACAGGTGTGCACCACCACACCCAGCTAATTCTTGTATTTTTAGTAGAGATGGGGTTTCGCCATGTTGGCCAGGATGGTCTCCATCTATTGACCTCGTGATCCGTCTGCCTCAGTTTCCCAAAGTGCTGGGATTACAGGCGTGAGCCACTGCATCCAGCCTTGCCCTGTTTTTTCTTTTCTTTTTTTTTTTTTTAATTGTTGAGCAGAATTCTTCGGTTTTTGCTTTTGGCTGGGCCAAGGTGGAGCAATCAGACCACAGTGCTCTTCAGAGGGATTCTGTGGGCTCTGGTAAAACTGGCCCCCTGCTAGCTGTGGAAGATGGAGCATATGCGTGGGTAGCACGACACCTTGTAAAATATGTACAGCCACCCCCCTGATTCACATGGGACCCACAGGCTTCTTGGGAAAGGAATGACATCATGTTCTGGTGTCTGAAACTGGGATTCAGAAAGCTCCAAACCAGCCCAACAGGCTTGGCAGGTGTAGACAGAAGTTACAGGGGGCGGGGGACCTCCAAGAGAAAACTGCAGGAGAAGGACATGTGGCCTGCCTGGCCTGAGGGCTGAGTCTAGAGATTGGAGAGAAGAGGGGTACCAGAAACAAACAATCTGTTATATATATATATATATATATATATATATATATGCACACTTTTTTTTTTTTGAGACAGAGTCTCACTCTGTCGCCCAGGCTAGAGTGCAGTGGCCCAATCTCAGCTCACTGCAACCTCCACCTCTTGGGTTCAAGGGATTCTCCTGCCTCAGCCTCCCAAGTAGCTGGAACTACAGGCGAGTGCCACCATGCCAGGCTAATTTTTTTTTTTTTTGAACGGTCTCACTCTGTTGCCCAGGCTGGAGAGTGGTGGCATGATCTCAGCTCACTGCAACTTCTGCCTCCCAGGTTCAAGTAATTCTCATGCCTCAGCCTCCCAAGTAGCTGGGATTACAGGCGTGTGCCACACACCTGGCTAATTTTTGTATTTTTAGTAGAGATGGGGTTTCACCATGTTTGCTGGGCTGGTTTCAAATTCCTGGCCTCAAGTGATCCGCCCCCTTGGCCTCTCAAAGTGGTGGGATTATAGGTGTGAGCCACCGTGCCCGGCCAGCAAACCGGGCCCCTTTATATTCACAGCTGGCCCATACCTGTTCTGCACCTGCTCTGTGTCCAAGCTCCATGCCAGGTGGGCAGCAAGGAGCAACAGACCAGAGCTTCCAGGCTAGTAGGGAGATAACAGCCCAGTAAGCAAATGAGTCAAGGTAAACTCAGTAGTGATACGTGGACAGCCGAGATGTTGGAGCTGAGTGGCCAGGGAAGACTCAGTCATTTGAGACACCATGGCATGAGCTAGGAGTGGAAGGGTCACATCAGTTTTCTTCTCTTGGGTAGCATTGCCAGGCCTCGCCTTGATGGGTTCCTTGTCTCACCTGAGAAGTCAGGGTCTCCCAACAGCTGGCCCAGGAGAGCAGATCAGCTGTGTTGTTCCCAGGCAAGCCAATGCCAGGGTGTTCTCGTCTGGGCAATGAGGTTGATGGGAACAGGATCTTCTGAGCCACTGGCAGGGCCAGAGGGGTTTGAGACTTGCTCTTACCTGCCCAGGTAGGCCCAGGCTCTAGGGCAGGGGTGTCACCTGTGACTCATCTCAGGCAACGCTGGGAAGTCTACTGTCATTCTACCCTAGCTCTAGGCCTCTGGGACAGGAACTGAGCAGAGACGCTCATGAAAATAAGGGCTTGTGATCACTGGGACAGCCTCCAGCAGGGGCCTTGGTGGAATTTGGGATTCATTTCCAACTCCTTCTGCGGGAAGGGAGTATGGACCTTGAGGACCTGATGGCGGCATTTCTTAGGGTGTGGCTGGACCACTAAGGCAGCATTTGAGACACTGGCTCAGGGGGACAGCCACTGGGCAGTGATTCGCCCCAAACAATCACCAGCTGTCTGTGTGTCTGTTTGTTTATTTGCTTGCTTGCTTGGAGACTGGGTCTTATTTTGTCGCCCAAGCTGGAGTACAGTGGTGTAATCATAGCTCACTACAGCCTTCACCTCCTGGGCTCAAGTGATCCTCCCACCACAGCCTTTCCATAGGTGGGACTGCAGGGTGCCCCACTATGCCTGGCTAATGTTTTTTAAAATATCCTTAGCATAGCGCTGGCTAACATTTTTATTTTTTGTTAGAGACAGGGTCTGGCTCTGTTGCCTAGGCTGGAATGCAGTGGCATGATTATAGCTCACTCCAGCCTTGAATTCCTAGGTTCAAGTGATCATCCTGCCTCAGTCTTCCAAGTAGCTGGGACTACATGAGACTACAGGCATGCACCACCACATCTGGGTTTGGTTTTTTTTTTTTTTTCTTCACTTGTTTGTTTTGTTTTGTTTTGATAGAGACAGGCTCTTGTTATGGCGCCCAGACTGGTCTTGACCTCCTGGCCTCAAGTGATCTTCCTGCCGTGGCTTCCCAAAGTGCTAGAATTACAAGTGCGAAGCCCCGCGTCTGCCTGCCCTTTACTGTTTCTTCCTCAGAATCACCTTCTGCAATGCCCACTCAGTTCCTCTCCCGGTGCCCCCATCTCAGTCACTTAAACCCAGACCCGTCCACTTCCCGGGGTGCCACATGGCTCTGGATTCAAAGCGCAGCCCCACCATCCACCTATGACTACCTGTCAGCCCTGCCACCATCTCTTTACCTTCTCTATGTGTCTGTTTCATGATTTTTGTTTGTTTGTTTGTTTGTTTGAGATGGGGTCCCATTCTGTCACCCAGGCTGGAGTGCAGTGGTAGGATCTTGGCTCACTGAAACCTCTGCCTCCCAGGGTCAAGCGATTCTCCTGGCTCAGCCTCCCGAATAGCTGGGATTATAGGCATGCGCCACCACACCCAGCTAATTTTCTATATTTTTTAGTGGAGATGGGATTTCACCATGTTGCCTGGCTTGGTTTGGAACTCTTTTTTTTTTTTTGGTCTGGAACTCTTGAGCTTAAGTGATCTGCCTGCCAAAGTACTGGGATTACCAGGCACGAAGCACCACACCCAACCTAGTTTCTTGTTACATAAAATAGGAATACAGTCCAGCTTTGGCTGGGTGTGGTGGCTCACACAAATAATCCTAGCACTTTGGGAGGCTGAGGTGGGATGATTGCTTGAGCTCAAGAGTTTGAGACCAGCCTAGGCAAAATGGTGAGACCTCATCTTTATAAAATAAATAAATAAATAAAAGAGGCTGGGCACAGAGGCTCATGCTGTAATCCCAGCACTTTGGGAGGCCGAGGTGGGCGATCACCTGAGGTCAGGAGTTCGAGACCAGACTGGCCAACATAACAAAACCCCGTTTCTATTAAAAATACAAAAAATTGGCCGGGCGCGGTGGCTCAAGCCTGTAATCCCAGCACTTTGGGAGGCTGAGGCGGGTGGATCACAAGGTCAAGAGATCGAGACCATCTTGGTCAACAAGGTGAAACCCCGTCTCTACTAAAAATACAAAAAATTAGCTGGGCATGGTGGCTCATGCCTGTAATCCCAGCTACTCAGGAGGCTGAGACAGGAGAATTGCCTGAACCCAGGAAGCGGAGGTTGCGGTGAGCCGAGATCGTGCCATTGCACTCCAGCCTGGGTAACAAGAGCGAAACTCCATCTAAAAAAAAAAAAAAAAAATACAAAAAAAAAAAAAAATACAAAAAATTAGCCGGAGATGGTGGCAAGCGTCTGTAATCCCATTTACTCTGGAGGCTGAGGCAGGACAATTGCTTGAACCCAGGAGGCGGAGGTTGCAGTGAGCTGAGATCACGCCACTGCACGCCAGCCTGGGTGACAGAGCAAGACTCTGTCTCAAAAAATAATAATAATAAAATAAAACAAAACAAAAAGTGGCCAGCCTTATAGGATTGTTAACCACATTTTCACCCAGCAAATATGATACGAGTTAAGAGATATGAGGCACTTCGAAGGGTGCCTGACACATAATGAGCACTCAATAAATGGTAGCTGTTTTACTATTACCATGATTTTGTAGTTAGCAAGTATCTATCGTCCTCGGTGGTGGGCATTCGTTGAGGAAAGCAGACACCATTGCAGTGACGAAGTAGAAGGATGTATAGCACCTGTCACCTGCAGGGCCCCCAGTCATCGGCGGGTCCTCCTCTCTTCCTTCCCAGCTCTGAGGCCCCTCCATGCTTCTCACTGTCCACAGAAACCTACAGATCTTACACATGCTGAAGGCTGAGTGAACACTTCTGGCCAGCAGAGGACCCCCAAAAGACTGCTCCAGGTGCTAGTCATCTTGGGGTGTGCCACTTAGGAAAGCCTTCCCTGAGGAGGAGTCCTAAAGATACATTTGCCAGATGGGAGGATGCAAGCAAGCTTCGAGGGTGTTGGCTGAGTCCCGTTCTACCCACCAATCTGCTCATTCAGCATCTAGAAATAGGGCACTAAGAGTCTGACTTAGGCTGGGCATGCTGGCTCACGTCCGTAATCCCAGCACTTTGGGAAGCTGAGGAGGGCAGATCACTTGAGGTCAGGAGTTCAAGACAACCCTGGCCAACACGGCGAAACCCTGTCTCTACTGAAAATACAAAAATTATCTGGGCATGGTGGCAGGCACCTGTTGTCCCAGCTACTGGGAAGCCTGAGGCAGGAGAATCACTTGAACCCGGGAGGCGGAGGTTGCAGTGAGCCAAGATGGTGCTGCTGCACTCCAGCCTGGGTGACAGAGAGATTCTCTCAAAACAAATAAAAAGAGAAAAGAAAAAGAAAAGCCAACTGTAGTATGGATGAATAAAGCAACCTTTATTTAAAAAAAAAAAAAAAAAAAAAGAGTTTGACTTAGCCTCTGGGCAACACGGCGAAACCTTGTCTCTACAACAAATATAAAAATTAGCCAGGTATCACACTCCAGCCTGGGCAACAGAGCAAGACACCATCTCAAACAAAAAAAAAAAAAAAAAAAAAAAAAAAGAAGGTTATCCAGGCATGGTGGCATGTGCCGGCAGTTCCAGCTACTTGGGAGGCTGAGGTGGGAAGATGGCTTGAGCCCAGGAGGTTAAGGCTGCAGTGAACCATGACTGTGCCATTGCACTCTAGCCTGGGTGACAGAGTGACACCAAAAAACAAAAGCTTGCCTTTCTTGGGTCCCCTTAGTGAAGCATGGTTTCCACCTGGAATCCTCTGACTCAGGCCAGACTCTCAGGAACAGAAGTGGGCACTTTCAACTACCTAAATCTGGCTTTGTGATTTTCACATTCCATTCCGGAATTCAAAGTTGCCCTCAGGTGTCACTGAAGGTGTGGCCTCTAATTGGCAAAGTCCAGCCTGAGGGGTAGACCCCGCGGCTGGGTGTCTGAACCGCTCCTAAGAAGTACTCTGAGGCTTTGGGCTAGATTTAAAATGCTTCCTGGCCGGGCGCGGTGGCTCAAGCCTGTAATCCCAGCACTTTGGGAGGCCGAGGCGGGTGGATCACAAGGTCAAGAGATCGAGACCATCCTGGTCAACATGGTGAAACCCCGTCTCTACTAAAAATACAAAAAAAAAATAGCTGGGCATGGTGGTGCATGCCTGTAATCCCAGCTACTCAGGAGGCTGAGGCAGGAGAATTGCCTGAACCCAGGAGGCGGAGGTTGCGGTGAGCCGAGATCGCGCCATTGCACTCCAGCCTGGGTAACGAGAGCGAAACTCCGTCTCAAAAAAAAAAAAAAAAAAATGCTTCCTGATAAGGACAGAGGGACAAGCATGGGGCATGCATCCCTTGCAAGGACAGAGGTTGGGTTACCTTTTGGAAGAGGGGAATTCTGAAATAACTTAGAAGTTATTAAATCACTTAGAAACTGCCAGGCGCAGTTTCTCACGCCTTATAATCCCAGTACTTTGGGAGGCCAAGGCAGACGGATTACTTGATGTCAGGAATTCGAGACAGGCCATGGCTAACATGGTAAAACCGTGACTCTACTAAAATGACAAGAATTAGCCAGTGACCTGTAATCTCCGCTACTCTGGAGGCTGAAGCGGGGGATCGCTTGAACCTGGGAGGCAGAGGTTGCAGTGAGCTGAGATCGCGCCACTGCACTTCAGCCTGGGTGACAGAGCAAAACTCCGTCTCAAAAAAAAGAAGACCTAAGTATAGTCTAACTCTAGAAGCTGGATTTAAATAGGGGCTATAACAGAGTTCAAGACTGCAGAAAAACAGAAAGAATATGAACAGTTACAATCTATTGAGTGCTTGCCAGATGCCAGGCACTGTGCTAAACCCTTCACATGCATCAGCTCACGTAGGCTGGAGAACAGCCCTGTGAGGCTGGTGTTGTTACCTCCAGTTAGGAGATAAGAAAGCAGGAGGCTCAGAGAGGTGGCACCACCTGCCCAAGGTCACACAGCTAGCAAGCAACAAAGGCAGAATTTGAACCTACATGGAGTGACTCCAGAACCCACAGTATTAACCTCGGCACCGGTGTTACCAACCAGGCTAAGCATAAGGAAAAAGTTAGAGTCTTGAGCTACAGTGAACAGAAGAATATTGGTGGAGGTACTTTGCCTTTAACCACAGAAGTTTTCAACTCTGACTGGGCAGGTGTTAGAATCACCAGAGAAACAGAAAAAAAAAAAAAAAAAGCCAGACTGCCACTTAATTACAGAAGTTGAGGCTGCAGTGACCTATGATCATGCCATTGCACTCCAGCCTGGGCAACAGAGCAAGACCCTGTTTCTTTTTTTTTTTTTTTTTGAGACGGAGTTTCGCTCTTGTTACCCAGGCTGGAGTGCAATGGCGCGATCTCGGCTCACCGCAACCTCCGCCTCCTGGGTTCAGGCAATTCTCCTGCCTCAGCCTCCTGAGTAGCTGGGATTACAGGCACGCACCACCATGCTCAGCTAATTTTTTGCACCATTAGTAGAGACGGGGTTTCACCATGTTGACAAGGATGGTCTCGATCTCTTGACCTCGTGATCCACCTGCCTCGGCCTCCCAAAGTGCTGGGATTACAGGCTTGAGCCACCGTGCCCGGCAACCCTGTTTCTTAAAAAAAAAAAAAAAAAAAAAAAAAAAAAAAAGGCTGGATACTGTGACTCACACCTGTACTCCAGCACTTTGGGAGGCCAAGGCAGGAGGATTGCTTGAGTCCAGGAATTTGAAACCAGACTGGGAAACATAGTGAGATCCTGTCTCTACAAAAAAATTTAAAAGATTAGGTGGATGTGGTGACACACGCCTCTAGTCCCAGCTACTTAGGAGGCTGAGGTGGGAGCATTGCTTGAACCCGGGAGGTCAAGGCTGCAGTGAGCCAAGATTGTGCCAAGCCTGGGCCACAGAACAAGACCCTGTCTCAAAAAAAAAAAATAATAATAATCGGCCAGGCACAGTGGCTCAGGTCTGTAATCCCAGCACTTTGGAAGGCCAAGGCAACCAGATCATTTGAGGCCAAGAGTTCAAGACCAGCCTGCCCAACATGGTGAAACCCTGTCTCTACTAAAACTGCAAGAATTAGCCAGGTGTGGTGGTGAATGCCTGTAATCCCAGCTACTCAGGAGGCTAAGGCAGGAGAATCGCTTGATCTCAGGAAGCAGAGGTTGTAGTGAGTCAAAACGGCACCACTATACTCCAGCCTGGGCAACACAGCAAGACTCTGTCTCAAAAAAAAAAAAAAAAAAAAAATGTAGATCACCAGTCTCTACCGCTAGAGCTACTGATTCAGTAGATGGGGCATAGCATATCTATTTTTCAGTTTCTCAAATCACTCTGATGCTCTGGGTTGAAAGCTACTGCCTTAGCCTGGATAGGAGTTTTGAGAGCTCTCACCTCCTGCCAGCCCCAAATATTTTTCAGAGGGCTCTAGGCTGGAATCCAAACCACCCTGAGGTGTTTAGGAATAGTGAAGTGGGGCAAGCATAGGATTATGTGATCGAACTGGTTTTACATCCTGGCTCCTCCACAAACTAGCTGAGTGACCTTAAACAAATGGTTTCACTTTTCCGTGCCTCTGTTTCCTCAGCTTAAAAATGAGGGATAGTTGTACTAACCTTAAAGGGGTACTCTGAGGAATAAAAAGGTTAAAAAGTGTAAGGGGACCAGGCTCAGTGGCTCACACCTGTAATCCCAGCACTTTGGGAGGCTGAGGCAGGTGGATCACCTGAGGTCAGGAGTTTGAGACCAGCCTGGCCCACATAGTGAAACCCCACCTCTACTAAAAATACAAAAATTAGCCAGGTGTGGTGGCGGGCACTTGTAATCCCAGCTACTTGGGAGGCTGAGGCAGGAGAATCGCTTGAACCTGGGAGGTGGAGGTTACAGTGAGCTGAGATTGTGCCATTGTACTCCAACCTGGGAAACAAGACCAAAACTTCATCCACCTCCTGAAAAAAAGTGTAAGGGGGCGGGTAATAGCACAATAATTTGGTCAGAATAATCATGCCTCAAATTACAATTATAACACTGAAACAAGGGCTGGGTGCGGTGGCTTATACCTGTAATCCCAGCACTTTGGGAGGCTGAGGAAGGCAGATCGTTTGAGGTTAGGAATTTGAGACCGGTCTGGCCAGCATGACAAAACCCCATCTCTACTAAACATACACAAAAAATTAGCCAGGCTGGTGGTATGCGCCTATAGTCCCAGCCACTTGGGAGGATGAGGCAGGAGAATGGCTTGAATCCAGGAAGCGGAGGTTGCAGTGAGCCGAGATCGTGCCACTGCACTCTAGCCCAGTGACAGAGTGAGACTCTGTCTCAAAAAAAAAAAAAAAAAAAAAAAAAAACTGAAACAAGGCCAGATACAGTGGCTCATGCCTGTAATCTTAGCACCTTTGGAGACTAAGGTGAAAGGATCACTTGAGACCAGGAGTTCAAGACCAGCCTGGGCAATACAGCAAGACTCCATCTCCACCAAAATAGCTTTTTAAAAAATTAGCCAGGCATGGTGATATGTACTGGTGGTCCCAGCTACCTGGGAGGCTGAGGCAGGAGGATTGCTTGAGTTCAGGAGTTCAAGTCTGCGGTTTGCTATGATCGCACCACTGTGCTCCAGCCTGGGCAACAAAGCAAGGTCCTGTCTCACAAAACAAAACAAAACAAAACAAAACAAAACAAACCTGCGTGTGGCGGCTCACACCTGTAATCCCAGCACTTTGGGAGACCAACACAGCCAGGTCACCTGAGGTCAGGAATTCAAGACCAGCCTGGTCAACATGGTGAAGTCCTGTCTCTACTAAAAATACAAAAATTACCCTGGCATGATGGTGCATGCCTGTAGTCCCAGATACTCGGGAGGCTGAGACTTGAGAATCACTTGAACTTGGGAAGCAGAGGTTGTAGTGAGCTGAGATCGCGCCATGGCACTCCAGCCTGGGTGACAAGAACAAAATTCCATCTCAAAACAAAACCAAAACAAAACAAAAAACCTGAATAAAATAAACAACAACGAAACCCAAATATCTAAAGGCACTAAGAGAACGCCTAATAGCAAGTAGAAATGTGAGAGAAACCAATTTTTGAAAGATGGGAGCTGCCTTATACTAGACATATTTTTGTGGTCATTTGTGTGAGGGCAATCTGTAATTTGTGTGGGAGGTGGAAATGCATAGAAAGCCACAGTCTTCCTGGTTTGAGGTGCCAAGCATACAGAGTTCTATGCAAGTAGTATGGCTAGAAAATTAAGAGGGAAATCACAGAAAAAAATTCTATAGAGCAAACAAGTCCCAAAATCTGTACATAAACTCTGTCCAAATCCTTGGTTGTCCAAATGCACATATGCACAGGAGTCTCTCGGGGTCCCAGTAAAATCAGCAGCTGGGAGCTGAAATAACTAAGTGGAAATTCCAGCTACTGCCCTTCACAAGGGAAACAAAGTTTGGAGTTTGAGTCCAACCAAGTTAATTGCCTGTTAGAACAAAATTAACACTCTTGAGAGGAACATAACAAAATCCATAGTCTTGACAATGTCCAGCCACAATGAACAAGTACTAGGCAGATGAAGAAACAGAAAACTGTGAAGCACAATCAAAACTCACTCTTTTTTTTTTTTTTTTTGAGATGGAGTCTTGCTCTGTCACCCAGGCTGGAGTGTAGTGGCATGATGTCAGCCCCTGCAACCTCCATCTCCCAGTTTTGAGTGATTCTCCTGCCTCAGCCTCCCAAGTAGCTGGGACTACAGGCACACGCCACCATGGCCAGCAAATTTTTGTATTTTTAGGAGAGACGGAGTTTCACCACGTTGGCCAGGATGGTCTCAATCTCCTGACCTCATGATCTGCCCACCTTGGCCTCCCAAAGTGCTAGGATTACAGGTGTGAGCCAGCACGCAGCAAAACTCACTCTGAAAGAGAAAAAGTGATGACCCAGATGTTGGAATTCCTAATCTTTGGAATTAGCAGCAAGGATTTTAAAGCAACTTTTACAATTATTTTCTCTTTTCTGAGATGGAGTCTCATTCTGTCATGCAAGCTGGAGTATAGTAGCATGATCTTGGCTCACTGCAGCCTCTACCTCCCAGATTCAAGTGATTCTACTGCCTCAGTCTCCCAAGTAGCTGGGATTACATGTGCGTGCCACCACACCCAACTAATTTTTGTATTTTTAGTAGAGATGGGGTTTCACGATGTTGGCCAGGCTGGTCTTGAACTCCCAACCTCAGATGATCCACCTACCTTGACATACCAAAGTCCTGGAATTACAGGCGTGAGCCACCATGCCGAGCCTTGTTTTCAAGGCCTTAAAAGAAAATGTAATCATAATGAAGGAACAGATGTGGAACCTCAGAAGATAAATTTTAACTATAAAAAAGAATCAAATGGAAATTCTAGAATTGAAAAGTACAATAACTGAAATGAAAAATCAACTTGATAGGTTTAATAGCAGAATGAAGATTACAAAGGAAGGAGTCAGTGAATTTAAAGATAAAGTAATGCAAATTATTTATTCTAAACATCAGAGAGAGAGAGAAAAATAACTGAAAAAATTAAACACAGCTTTATGGATTTGGGGGGCAACATTAAAAGTTCTATATACCCAGCTTGGCCAACAGGGTGAAACCCTGTCTCTACCATAAACACAAAAATTTCTGGACACAGTGGCTCATGCCTGTAATCCCAGCACTTTGTGAGGCCAAGGTGGGTGGATCACGAGAGGTCAGGAGTACGAGACCAGCCTGACCAACATGGAAAAATCCTGTCTCTACTAAAAATACAAAAATTTGCCAGAATGGTGGCACATGCCTATAATCCCAGCTACTCAGGAGGCTAAGGCAGGAGAATTGCTTAAATCAGGGAGGCAGAGGTTGCAGTGAGCTAGGATTGCACCATTGCACTCCAGCCTGGGCAATAAGAGCGAAACTCTGTCTCAAAAAAAATAAAAATTGTCCGGGCATGGTGGCACATGCCCGTAATCCCAGCTATTCAGAAGGGTGAGGCAGGGGAATTGCTTGAACCCGGGAAGTGGAGGTTGCAGTGAGCTGAGATTGCGCCATTGCACTCCAGACTGGGTGACAACCTCAAACTCTGTCTCAAAAAAAAAAAAAAAAAGCCGGGCTCGGCGGCTCACGCCTGTAATCCCAGCACTTTGAGAGGCTGAGGCGGGTGGATCATGAGGTCAAGAGATCGAGACCTTACTGGTCAACATGGTGAAACCCCGTCTCTACTAAAAATACAAAAAAATTAGCTGGGCATGGTGGCGTGTGCCTGTAATCCCAGCTACTCAGGAGGCTGAGCCAGGAGAATTGCCTGAACCCAGGAGGCGGAGGTTGTGGTGAGCCGAGATCGCACCATTGCACTCCAGCCTGGGTAACAAGAGCAAAACTCTGTCTCAAAAAAAAAAAGTTCTATATACCATATGTAATTTGAACTTTAGAAAAATAGAAGAGAGAGAATGGGGCATTAAAATACTAGACAAAGTATGTGCAAATTTATTCAAAGACAAATTTATAGATTCAAAAATCTCAGTGAAGCAGCCTGAATAGAAAACTAACTGCTGAGGCCTGGCATAGTCAAACTTCCAAAATCTAAAGGTAAAAAGAAAAACATTGAAAACAACCAGAGAAAAATGATACATTATAAATAAGGACTGTGATTGAAATGATAGCTGACTTCTCACTGCCAACAGTGGATGCTTGAACCCAAGGGGTTAACATCTTTAAAGTGCAGAGGGAGAAAGAGAAGAAAGAGAAGGGATGAAAAATGAACACTCAAATTAGATTTCTATATCCAGTAACACTATCCTTCGAAAATGAGGGCAAAATAGAGACACTGTGAGATAAACAAAAATTTCGTTTGTCACCAGCAGACCTGTATTATAAGAAACATTGGTTGGCTGGATACAATGGCTCACGCCTGTAATCCCAGTACTTTGAGAGGCCAAGACAAGCAGATCATTTAGTGTCAGGAGTTTCAGACCAGCCCAGCCAACATGGTGAAACCGTATCTCTACCAAAAACACAAAAATTAGCCAGGCATGCTGGTGGGGGCCTGTAATCCCAGCTACTTGGGAGGCTGAGGCAGGAGAATTGCTTGAACCCAGGAGGCGGAGGCTGTAGTGAGCTGAGATCATGCCATTGCACTTCAGAGTGGGCAACAGAGTGAGACTCTGTCTCAGGGAAAAAAAAAAAAAAAAAAATCAAAGGAAGTTAGTCTAGCTGAACGATATGATACCAGATAAAAACTCTGATCTATAGAAAGGAATAAAAAATACTTGAAGGCCGGGTGCGGTGGCTCACGCCTGTAATCCCAGCACTCTGGGAGGCCGGGGCGGATGGATCATGAGGTCAAGAGATTGAGACCATCCTGGTCAACATGGTGAAACCCTGTCTCCACTAAAAATACAAAAAATCAGCTGGGCATGGTGGCGCGTGCCTGTAATCCCAGCTACCGAGGAGGCTGAGGCAGGAGAATTGCCTGAACCCAGGAGGTGGAGGTTGCGGTGAGCCGAGATCACGCCATTGCACTCCAGCCTGGGTAACAAGAGTGAAACTCCGTCTCAAAAATAAATAAATAAATAAAATAAATAAATAAAAAATACTTGAGATGGTAAACAGGGGAGTAAATATTTTTAAATTGTATTTAAAATTTTTCTTTTATCTCTTTAAGAGATGTGGCCATTTATTTATTTATTTTTCACTTTTTTTTAACCATATAGGCACACCGACAGATGTGGCTATTTAAAAGCTAAAATTATGACATTGTATTGTGGGGTTTATAATTGAAGTAATTTATATAATAAAAATAACAAAAGAGGGTGGGCATGGACATAAATGGAACTATGCTGTGCCAAGTTTCTACATTTTATGGGAAATGGTACAATATTAATTTTAAGTAGATTGTGGGCTGGGCATGGTGGCTTACACCTGTAATCCCAGCACTTTGGGAGGCTGACTAAGGTGGATCACTTGAGATCAGGAGCTCAAGACCAGCCTGACCCACAGGGTGAAATCCCGTCTCTACTAAAAATACAAAAATTAGCTGTGTGTGGTGGCATGTGCCTATAATCCCAGCTACTCAGGAAGCTGAGGCATGAGAATCACTTGAATCCAGGAGGCAGAGGTTGCAGTGAGCCGAGATTGCACCACTGCCCTCCAGCCTGGGCAATAGGGTGAGACTCCATCTCAAAATAATAATATTAAGTAGATTGTGATAAGTTAAAGCTCATGAGATTCATACTCACTATAGCAGCCACTATGAATACAATTTAAAGAGGGTACAGCTTTTAAAAAGCCAGCAAAACTGGTGAGGTGGCTGACGCCTGTAATCCCAGCACTTTGGGAGGCCAAGGTGGGCGGATCTCGAGGTCAAGAGATTGAGACCATCCTGGCCAACATGGTGAAACCCCGTCTCTACTAAAAAATATATAAATTAGCTGGGTGTGGTAGCATGCACCTGTAGTCTCAGTTGCTTGGGAGGCTGAGGCAGGAGAATTGCTTGAACCCAGGAGCTGGAGATTGCAGTGAGCCAAGGTTGCGTCACTGCACTCCAGCCTGGCACCTGGTGACAGAGCAAGACTCTGTCTCAAAAAGAAAAAATTTAAAAAAATAAAAAATAAATTTTAAAAAAGCCAGTAAAGATATTAAAATGTCGGCCGGGCGTGGTGGCTCAAGCCTGTAATCCCAGCACTTTGGGAGGCCGAGGCGGGTGGATCACGAGGTCAAGAGATCGAAACCATCCTGGTCAACATGGTGAAACCCCGTCTCTACTAAAAAAAATACAAAAAATTAGCTGGGCATGGTGGCGCGTGCCTGTAATCCCAGCTACTCAGGAGGCTGAGGCAGGAGAATTGCCTGAACCCAGGAGGCGGAGGTTGCGGTGAGCCGAGATCGCGCCATTGCACTCCAGCCTGGGTAAGAGTGAAACTCTGTCTCAAAAAAAAAATAAAAAATAAAAAATAAAAAAATAAAATGTCAGTGGCTCATGCGGTAATCCCAGCACTTTGCGAGGCTGAGGCAGGCAGATCAGAAGGTTAGGAGATCAAGACCATCCTGGCTAACACAGTGAAACCCTGTCCTTACTAAAAATACAAAAAACCCAGCCAGGAGTGCTGGCACGCGCCGGTAGTCCTGGCTACTAGGGAGGTTGAGGCAGGTGAATTGCTTGAACCTGGGAGGCGGAGGTTGCAGTGAGCCAGGATCACACCACTGCACTCCATCCTGAGTAACAGAACAAGACTCCGTCTCAAAAAAAAAAAAAAAAAGATATTACAGTGTAATCATAAAAGGTATTCAGTTAACTCAAGAGAAGGCAGAAAAGGAGAAACAGAGGAACAACAAAAAAAAGATGGAACTAGTAGTAAACAAATAGCAAAATGGCAGAACCCAACCTAAACACATCAATAGTTACATCAAGTGTAAGTGAAGTAAACATTCTATATATTTTATTTTTATTTATTTATTTATTTTTAGAGACAGGGGTTCACTATGCTGGCCAGGCTAGTCTAGAACTCCTGACCTTGTGATCTACCTGCCTCTGCCTCTCAAAGTGCTGGGATTACAGGCATGAGCCACCGCACCCGGCCCTAAATATTCTAATTAAAACACAGAAATGGTCAGGGAGGGGCCAGGCTCTGTGGTTTACACCTGTAATCCCAGCACTTGTAAGGCTAAGGCTGAGGCTGAGGCAGGTGGATCATCTGAGGTCAGGAGTTCAAGACAAGCTTGGCCAACATGGAAAAACCCTGTCTCTACTAAAAATACAAAATTACCCGGGTGTGGTGGCATATGCCTGTAATTCCAGCTATTCATAAGGCTGAGGCAGGAGAATCACTTGAAGCTGGGAGGTAGAAATTGCAGTGGTTCACCAGTCTTGGTGGCTCATGCCTGTAATCCTAGCATTTTAGGAGGCCGAGGTGGGGTGGATCACCTGAGGTCAGGAGTTCAAGACCAGCCTGGCCATCATGGTAAAATCCCACCTTTAAAAAAAAAAAAAGAAAGAAAAAGAAGGATATAGAAATTGCAGTGGGTCAAGATATAGACAGAGTCTCACTCTGTTGCCCAGGCTGGAGTGCAGTGGCGCCGTCTTGGCTCACTGCAACCTCCACCTCCTGGATTCAACTGATCCTCCTGCTTCAGCCTCCTGAGTAGCTGGAATTACAGGTGCGTGCCACCACGTCTGACTAATTTTTATATTTTTGTAGAGACAACGTTTTACCATGTTAACCAGGCTGGTCTTGAACTCCTGACCTCAGCTGATCTGCCTGCCTTGGCCTCCCAAAGTGCTGGGATTACAGGCATAAGCCATTGCGCCGGCCCAAGACACATACTTTATTAATTATTTATTTATTTATTTATTTATTTATTTATTTATTTATTTTGTGACAAAGTTTTGCTTTTGTTGCCAAGGCTGGAGTGCAATGGTGCAACCTCTACCTCCCGGGTTCAAGCAATTCTCCTGCTTCAGCCACCCAAGTAGCTGGGACTACAGGCATGCGCCACCATACATGGCTAATTTTTTTTGTATTTTAGCAGAGACAGGGTTTCACCATGTTGCCCAGGCTGGTACGGAACTCCTGAGCTCAGGCAATCCACCCACCTCGGCCTCCCAAAGTGTTAGGATTACAGGCGTGAGCCACAATGCCCAGCCGGCACATACTTTAACTACAAAGCCACACTGAGGTTAAGAGTAAGAGGTTGGAAAATGATCTAAAATTAAAACACACATCATAAGAAAGCTATATTAATATCAGATAAAGTTGTCTTCCAAACTAAGAATATAAGAGAGGTATTTTATAATGATAAAAGGGGCACTTCATTAAGAAGATATAACAATTTTAAGCGAGTATCAACCTAATCATAGTTCCAAATACATAAAGGAAAATGGATATAATTAAATGAAGAAGTAAACAAACTCATAATCATAATTAGAAACTTAATTATCTCTTAATAGTTGATTGAACTGCTAGACAAAAATATCAGTAAGGACCCAGAATACCTCAATAACATTATCAGCCACCTTGAATTAGTTTATGATTATAAAACACCACACGGCAAAATAATAGACTTCTTCTAAAGTACACCTGGAATAGTCTCTAACATATAAACCAACATATGGTTTATATGTTGGCTATAAACAAGTTTCAATAAGCTTCGGAAGACTGAAATCTTACAGAATATATTATCTGGCCACAACAGAACTAAATCAGACATCAATAACAAAGAAGATATCCAGGAAAGCCTCACGTATTTGGAAATTAAACATTCTTCCAGAAAATATATGGTATCCACAGTATACCCAAATAAATTGAAGCCATGTCCATATGAAACCTGCACACAAATATTGAGAGCTGCTTTATTCATATTTGCCAAAACTTGGAAGCAACCAAGGTGTCCTTCAATAGGTGAACGGATACACTCTGGTACATTCATACAACGGAATATTATTCGGCAATAAAAAGAAATGAGCTATCAAGCCATGAAAAGACATGGAAAAATCTTAAAAGCATACTGCTAAGTGAAAAGCCAACCTGAAAAGGTGACATGCTGCATGATTCCAATGATAGGACATTCTGGAAAATGCAAAACTATGGAGACAATAAAAAGATCCGTGGTTGCCAGAATTTGATGGGGAGGGAGGGATGAACAGGCAGAGGGCGGGAGATTTTTAGGGCAGTGAAACTCTGCTGTATGACATTGTAATGGTGGTTATGTACCACAGCAAATTTGTCAAAACCCTTAGACTGTGCAACATGATGGGTGAAAGGTAATCTCATTATTGGCTCATCCACTGTAACAAATGTACTACACTAATACACTGTGTAATTCATAGGGGAGATTTACTGGGGAAGAGGCCTATATGGGAACTCTCTGTACTTTCCCATCAATTTTTCTGTAAGCTTAAAACTTCTCCAAAAAACAGGTTTTCTCTGAAAACCCATGTTCAAAGAACGTTAGTGACCCTGTGTCTAATAAGCTCCCTATATACCTTACTTCTGATCTGTCTTCCTGTAATCTCTCTCTCTCTCTTTATAAATTCTCATTCTTAGTCAAGGAGGGAGTTGCAGAGGGCAGAAGTGGATGCTGAGTATGACATCAGGCAAAACAAGTTGTTCTGAATCGTGGCTTGCCTTCTCCTTCACTCAAACATTCATCCTACAAACATGGAGCTTCTGTTCTAGGCTAACTTCACTGCTGGGCACACAGGATGTAACTGGCAATGAGTTAACAATCTCTTCCCAAGAAACATTCCCAAGCTAAGGGAGAAACAGCCGATGACAGTTCATTGTGACAGTTCATTGTGCTAAGTGTCACGTGGATAAATTCAGAGGACGATGAGAATGCAGAGATGTATCTAACCCAGCCACGTTTTGGTCAAGTGAAGTTTCCTGGAGGATGTGACATTACGATCAAGCCCCCAAAACTGAGCAGCAGTTATGAGGCAGTGAGAGGCCCAGCGCCGTGGCTCAGGCCTGTAACTTGAAGTCAGGAGTTCGAGACCAGCCTGGCCAACGTGGTGAAACCCATCTCCACTAAAAATACAAAAAAAAAAAAAAAAAAAAATTAGCTGGGTGTGCTGGTGGGCAACTGTAATCCCAGCTACTCGGGAGGCTGAAGCAGGAGAATCACTTGAAGAAGGAGGCAGAGGTTGCAGTGAGCTGAGATGGCACCATTGCACACCAGCCTCAATAACAGAGGGAGACTTTGTCAGAAAAATAAAAAAAGCCACCTCCTGGACTTGAGCAGAGGTTTGAAAGGAAAAAAGAACACAGTTCATGGAGAAACTGCAAGCCGGTCACTCTGGAACATAAACAAAGGCTGCATGCATGTGTGTAGGGTTGAGGGGCGGATGACAGAGGGAGGAATGGGCAGGAGGAACAGGTGGAGCCAGGTCGGACCTGAGCCTTGATGTTCTCAGAAGCAATGCTTAAGCAGCCCAGACAGATCTGGCAATGCTAGCTCCCTGGAGTCTATGCCTAAGGCAGGAGATGCGTCCTGGGGGAGACTCCCCAAGTCTCTTTTGAACACACTTGGTAGAAGAAGCTATCCTATAATTACTGTGGTGATAATTAGAGGCACCTCCATGGCCTCTTTCTTTTCTTTCTTCTTTTTTTTTTTTTTTTTTGAGACTAAGTTTCGATCTTGTCACCCAGGCTGGAGTGCAATGGCGTGATCTCAGCTTACCGCAACCTCCGCCTCCTGGGTTCAAGTGATTCTCCTGCCTCAGCCTCCCAAGTAGCTGGGATTACAGGCATGTGCCACCATGCTTGGCTCATTTTTTTTGTTTTGTTTTTAGTAGAGACTGGGTTTCTCCATCTTGTCCAGGTTGGTCTCAAACTCCCGACCTTAGGTGATCCACCAGCCTTGGCCTCCCGAAGTGTTGGGATTACAGGTGTGAACCACCACATCTGGCCTCTATGGCCTCTTTCAACAAACATTGCACAAGCTGTAGCTCTTTCACCTGCAATAGGGTGCAGAGAGACCAAGCACCCCTCCCAGGGGGAGCCTAATGCATAGGTCTCTTGTCAAGCACACCTGACTCCCTGGCTGACACTCAGAGGTGCCACAGATATACCTGGGGCTGTTCCAGCTTGGAGCTGAGTGCTGCTGGCAGGGAAACTAAAAGTCACTCCTGGCTGGGTGCGGTGGCTCATGCCTGTAATCCTAGCACTTTGGGAGGCTGAGGTGGGCGGTCAAGATTTTGAAACTAGCCAGGCCAACATGGTGAAACCTCATCTCGACTAAAAATACAAAAAATAGCTGGGCATGGTGGCAGGCGCCTGTAATCCCAGCTACTCGGGAGGCTGAGGCAGGAGAATGACTTGAATCTGGGAGGTGGGAGGTTGCAGTGAGCTGAGATCTTCACACTGCATTCCAGCCTGGGTAACAGAGTGAGACTCTGTCTCAAAATAAAATAAAAAATTAAATTAAATTTAAAGTCACTCCCCAGATTGCCACAGTCTGGGCAGCTTCTAGCCAACCCGCTGGCTTCAGATTTATTCCAGCCTTATCCTACCGGGAGACTTCAAGCCTGTAGAGATCTTGACTAGGACCTAGAGGTGCCATCTACTTCTTAGCAACCTTAGCCTGAGATGCTCAAGCCATTCGTCTCTGGGCCCACACTTCATCTTCCTGGGACCAGGTACATGGTGTTTCCATGGCCTGGACACCATCCCAGTCCTGGCAAGTGCTCTGTGGCGTCTTATAGGGTCCGCAGCCACATGTCCTCAAGAAACACTTCAGAGGTCTCTGGTTCAGACAGAGAGAAGAAAACACCTCATTCACCATAGTTTCACCAAACCCTTTCTTCCTTCTTTCTTCCACCAGATTCCTCCCACTGAAAAGAATGGCCCCTTTGCTTCCGGGAAGGCCTTGACTCTCCTACGCCAGCAGCTCCCATTTCATTCATTCATCCAACACCAACTTTCCACTTGGCTTTGCTTTCTGTGACTCACTGGGAACCAAAGCCCAAGTGAATCGCCCAGAGGCTCAGTGTGGCGTTTTTTGTTTCCATAACAACATGTGTGGTCTGTTTTGTTCTTAGCTCTCCAGAGGAGTTTCTGCACCTCCCAAAGCCACTTCCAACGACTTCTGGCCTTTCCCATGGGACCTAACACCTCACTCCGTGCCCCTTAGAGACTCAGAATGACTTTGTTCAAGGGCATGGCTGGCTTTCTGTAAAAGCACTTGGCCATGTTGAGAGCTAAATGAATGGGGGCGGGCGGATCCCTTGAGGTCAGGAGTTCGAGAGTAGTTTGACCAACATGGTGACACCCCATGTCTACTAAAAATAAAAATTAGCTGCGTGTGGTGGTGCATGCCTGTAATCCCTGCTACTTGGGAGGCTAAGGGAAGAGAATTGCTTGAACCTGGGGGGCAGAGGTTGCAGTGAGCCCAGATCACACCGCTACACTCTAGCCTGGGTGACAGAGCAAGATTCTGTCTCAAAAAAATAATAATAATAATAATTAATTAAAGTTAAAAAATTTTAAAAAAGAATTTAGGCCCTTTGCCTTCTCATCTCCCCTTAATATCCATGCATCTGGTGGGTTTGTGGGGGGACAAATCTTTGCAGGCCAGAATCTTCCTGTGAATAGCAAGAGGAAGGGTCTCTGGTGGTTTGATGATTTCTTTTTGCCCCGCCTCAAACCCTCCCCTGGACTCTTGCAACCTCCTCCTCCCTGGTTCAAGCGATTCTCCTGCCTCAGCCTCCTGAGTACCTGAGACTACAGGCACGCGCCACCACACCCATCTAATTTTGTATTTTTAGTCGAGATGGGGTTTCACCATGTTGGCCAGGATGGTCATGATCTCTTGACCTCATGATCCACTCTCCTCAGCCTCCCAAAGTGCTGGGATTGCAGGAGTGAGCCACCTAGCCCAGCCTGGACCTCGATCTTATCAGTGGGCCTTTTCCCAGGGCTCTCTGATAAAGCTTTGGAAGAAACACTTGGAACCTAACCGGTCCTGGCACCTGGCAGTGGGGGAAGAAGGAAGAAGAAGAGTTTGCTTCTGAAGGGAAAGTGTACTTGGCTTTCTCTTTAAAGGATTTCTCTTGGGAAACAGGCAACCGGCAGATGCATGGGCAATGGCCAGCTGATCCATTTGTAGATAGAGCCAGGGTGCGGTGTTCCCTGCAAGCCTGGGCAGGCCCCGGGAAATGAGCAGAGCTAAATTCTGGCCTAAAGTTGGGCAAGTGCAGAGAAGCTTGAGTATGTTGGTTTCAGGTGCGTGAGTTTCGCCTTCTGCAGAGAAACTGGGGGGTGAGGGGTGGGGGTGGAGGGATGTCCAGGAGGGTTAGTGTCTTGTTGCCCGGGCATGTTTCTAAATTCTGAAGCTGCACTAGTTAGTCGTTTTTGTTCATGAACACAGTAGCTGGCAGGGAGGCTCAGCTGGGCCCTCCAGCTCTGACTTCAGTGCTTCTTTTCAGTGTCTTCCCCCAAAACTCTCCAGCACAAATCACCCATCCCACGCTTGATTCAAGCCCACCTGGAATTGGGCCTTGCCTCATGCCATTCTTTCTTCCTAGAAAGCCTTCTTAAAATTTTTTTATTTTTATTTTTATTTTTTGAGACAGAGTCTCGCTCAGTCACCCAGGCTGGAGTGCGGTGGCACAATCTCGGCTCACTGCAACCTCTGCCTCTCGGGTTCAAGTGATTCTCCTGCCTGAGCCTCCTCAGTAGTTGGGATTACAGGCATGTGCCACCATACCTACCTAATTTTTGTATTTGTAATAGAGACAGAGTTTCACCATGTTGGTCAGGCTGGTCTCCAACACCTGACCTTGTGATCCGACCCCCTCAGCCTCCCAAATTGCTGGGATTACAGGCGTGAGTCACCACCCCCGGCCAAGAACACCTTTTCTTTGGTAAGTCTCTTATCCTTTCAGACGGCCTCATCCACTCCTGGCGAAGTATCCCCCAGTACCTGGGGCCTCCATTCATCTCTCCCTCCTCCTTCTCTCTAAGCCCAAGATTCACTCTGTTGGTCTCTGGTCTAGCTCTACTGTCTTTACTTCTGTGCCAGGAAACCTTTAGATGGACGGTTTCCTGAGCTTTCCCAGGATCTTTGAGCTTTCCGTGGATCTTTGCAAGGCCAGCTCTGTCATTCAATATCACTCAAACGTCACCTCCTAAGCGAGGCTTTCCTTGACCACCCTATCTAAAGTAACCCACACCTCTACTCACTCTCTGTCCCCTCACCTTGTGTAAAAAACGTGTTTTCGTAAAAATTAACAGCATCTGAAATTATTTTCTTTGTAGGCTTGGACTATCTCTAGAACGTAAGCTCCAGGAAGGCAGAGTAAGTTGACACACGGTTGGCACCCAACAAATATCTGTTGATTGATTCAATGAAGGCAAGCGTGGGGTATTCGACTTGGCACCAGGCCTGGGCGCAATAAAGGTTGGCTGCCTGGAATATTTGCTACGTGAATAAATGAACCAGGGTACTTAAGAACGAAGGAGTGCAGCCCTCTCTGCCTGTTGACTGACAAGTTGACTGACATTTGGGGCGCCCGTGGCCGGCAGACTGTTGACTGACGGTTGACAGCTGAGTGGCAGCCAACAGACGAGCATCGGCGTTCCCGATTGGCTGGTGCTGCATCCCCTCGGAAAGGGGCAAAAGAGGGTACCCGAGGCGACATCTCCGCGTGGGGAAGGGGGCGGCACCAGGCGGCGGGAGGCGGCTCGACAGCCCCGGCCGTGCAAGCCGCAGCCGCCTAGAACCCGGGAGCCGACGTCTCCGCGCAGGAGCCCGGCTCGAGGGGCGGGGCGCGCGTCACGTGAGCGTGTTTTGGGCACGTGACCCGCGCGGGCCCAAGGCTCGCCCCCGCCCCCGCCCCTCCTCCCCTCGGCGGGTGTGATCGAGCGGCCTCGCCTCATCGCCTAGCGCCCCCCTCAGCCGCCGCCGCCGCCTCCGCCCGCCGGCCATGTCCCCCGGCCGCCGCCGCCGCCGCCCGAGCGCGGCGCTCCCGCGGCCCGCCGCGCAGTGAGCGCGGGCCCGTCTTGCCGTTCGCCTGCCCCGGGGCCCCCTTGTTCTCGGCGCCGCCGCCGCCGCCGCCATGTTGGGTTTGGAGCCGCAGCGGAGCCGCCGCCGTCGCCGCGGGTGAGGGAGGCCGAGAGCGGAGCCCGCCCCGCCCCGGGGCCCAGGGAGCGGGGCCGCCTCGGAGCCCGGCCTCTACCCGCCAGCCGCCTTCCCGGCCCGCCGTGCAGCCAGCGAGCCAGCGAGCGAGCGAGCAAGAACCGAACCCCGGCCGCGCCTTCCGCTCCCGGCCCGAGCGAGCCCGCCGCCGCCGGGCCCGGCCACAGCCTGCAGCGGAGCCCACGAGAGGCAGCGCCATGGCGGAGCAGACCTACTCGTGGTGAGTGCGGGGCTCCGGGAGGCCGGGGCGCGGCGAGGGTGGGGGTCGGGGCGCCGGCGCGGCCCGCCGAGGGGAAGAGGAGGAGGAACAGGTGCGTGTCGGGGAGGGGGGGGCTCGGGTTGGGGTGCACGCCCCCCTCTTCCCCACCGGAGGGGGCGGCTGGCGCGCGCGGAAGGCGGTGAGTGGCCAGGGACCCGGCGTCCGAGAAGGGGGATGGAGGAGGCGGCGGCGGCAGGCAGCGGCGGATGTCATCTGGCTATGGGCGGAGCAGGTGATGGAGAAGGGGAGCTTGACCCCGGGGATGGGAGTCCCAAGGATGGGAAGTTGAATCCGACGGGCGCCCCGGAACTGACTCGTGGGGGTGGCTCCTCGGCAGGAGGACTCGAAAGGGTGGAGAGAGGCAGAGGCAGGCCAGGGCAAAGGTGGGCCGCTGGGCGGAGAGGCAGCGCTGGCGAGAACAGGTGATAGAGGCAGAACTTCTGAGCTGGGAGAGTGGAGCAGCCGCCGCAGCTGCGGGGCCGCTGCTTGGCTCTGGGACAGGGAGCTCAGGGAGAGTCGGTGAGGTGGGCAGAGGCCCGGGAGTAAAGGGAGAAAAACTGCGGGGGGATAGGGTCCGGGAACCTTGGGAGGGGAGTCACGGGTGAAGAGGTTGGAAGGGAGCCTGTTAGAAGAACCAGATTCTGGAAGAGGAATTCGTTGGTGGCGGCGGGGCATGGGCAGAATCTTTGTAAGGGTCGCTACTATTGTTTTAAGAGGACTGGCGCCCAGGTCCAAGTGTGGAGGTGGAGAACCTGCAAGTGAAGTTCATTTCTGTGGGGCTTTTAAAGTTAGGAAAGTAAATAGCTCGTTAAAGACCAGAAGCGAGAAGCTACTGTGGAGTTGATGGGGTGACAAGAGAGTGCCAGGGTTTGGGGGAAGGAACAAAAGAGGTGTCCCTTTAGCATGCAGTGGTGGGATATTTGTGGGACGGGTTGAAGCAATGATGATAGTACCCATGAAGAGTGGAAATTGAATAGTGAGAAGGAGGTCATGCCTGGAGAGTGAGGAAGCAAGAAATGGGATGATTATTGGAGTTGGGATCAGGCTGCAGTCTAGAGAAATGGTTTAAAGATGGTTTACTCTTGAAGCAAGTGTGGTTTGGGACAGAACTGTAGACCTTCCCTTCTTAGAAAAGAGCATAATAGAATGGGGAAGAGCATGGCGTTTGGAGTTGGAAAACCTGCTTCGGAGGTCCGGTTTGCCACCAGCTTGCTTTGTTGATATGACGTGATAGTGAGTTCTTGGGTCCTTTTTTTCTTACCTGTAAAGTAGGGGGAATTACCTTTTCCAGAGCCTGTAAGGATTAAGTGAGTACATTTAGAAAGTGCTTGGCAAACTATGCAGCGCCGTATGTTACTACATTAATTATAATTGTCCTAGGGAAACATCCAAGAAATGGGTAATAATCAGTGGATTATTCATAGTGTTAGAGGTTGTAAATCAGTAACTTACTCTATCTTCACATAGGGAAAGGGAGTTAGTGATTTGGTGATTGAATCTGATAATTATTATTATTTTGTTATTTTTAGTAGAAACGGGGTTTCACCATGTTGGTCAGACTGGTCTCGAACTCCTAACCTCATGATCCGCCTGCCTTGGCCTTCCAAAGTGCTGGAATAACAGGCTTGAGCCGCTGCGCCTGGCCTGAAGATGATAATTCTTGTTTTTTTTTGTTTGTTTTTTTTTGTTTTTTTTTTTGAGACGGAGTTTCGCTCTTGTTACCCAGGCTGGAGTGCAATGGCGCGATCTCGGCTCACCGCAACCTCCGCCTCCTGGGTTCAGGCAATTCTCCTGCCTCAGCCTCCTGAGTAGCTGGAATTACAGGCAAGAGCCACCATGCCCAGCTAATTTTTTTGTATTTTTAGTAGAGACGGGGTTTCACCATGTTGACCAGGATGGTCTCGATCTCTCGACCTCGTGATCCACCCGCCTCGGCCTCCCAAAGTGCTGGGATTACAGGCTTGAGCCACCGCGCCCGGCCTTGAAGATGATAATTCTTAAGGGAACTTCAATGATGTATGTAACAATCTCAAGAAAGGTAATTGAGAGACAGAAGGTAGCTCTAAAGGAAGGGAGAACATGTGCTCTAAAAACAGGTTTAAACTAATTTCGTAGTTTTGAGTGACACAGAGCTGTTTTTCAGTGGCAGGTCATAGGGGAGACAAGATTACAATTTGAGCTTCCTTCTGGACAGAGTAAGAAATGAAGGTAAAGGTGTTTCTGTCATGCCGTGTGATAACTCATCTTGAGCTTCTCATGCTCAGGCCCAGCTGACAATCCTAATGGCTGCCTTGCTGTTTTTACTGTACTGTAAAGAGACCGTAGATCAGGCGTCCCCAAACTTTTTACACAGGGGGCCGGTTCACTGTCCCTCAGACCGTTGGAGGGCTGCCACATACTGTGCTCCTCTCACTGACCACCAATGAAAGAGGTGCCCCTTCCTGAAGTGCGGTGGGGGGCCGGATAAATGGCCTCAGGGGGCCGCATGCGGCCCTTGGGCCATAGTTTGGGGACACCTGCCGTGGATGGTTGAAAGAATAGAAAACTCAGTGGTGAAGAAATGGGGAAAATAACATGTTTTACTAGGTAGGTTGGACACACACTACTTCTCTCTGACATTAGTTGGCTCTATTAAGGAGGGATAACTTTGTAAAATTTGACAGTTTACAAATTTATTTGACTAAAATACCTCTTTCAGTATCAGCTCTGTTTGCTTTACAGGCAAAGAAACTTCTTGAAATCAGGGAGCTTAGCCCCTCACCTTTAGCAGGTTTTGAGATGAAGAAAACTTTTACATGATTTGGAGGGTGGCACATAAAGGAAGAGGCTGTGGAAACAGGGCAGCATCCTTTTTTTTTTTTTTTTTTTTTTTTTTTTTCTCTTCAAGGTGGAGTCTCACTTTGTGGCCCAGGCTGGCTTGCAGTGGCACCATCTCTGCTCACTGCAACCTCCATCTCCCAGGTTCAAGCAATTCTCCTGCCTCAGCCTCCCGAGTAGCTGGGACTACAGGCACTTGCTATCACGCCTGGCTGATTTTTGTATTTTTAGTAGAGACAGGGTTTCACCATGTTGGCTAGGCTGGTCTGGAACTCCTGACCTTGTGGTTCACCTGCCTTGATCTCCCAAAGTGCTGGGATTACAGACATGAGCCACCATATCCAGCCATAGCTTTCTATTTAATAGTTGTTCCTGAGTCAACTGGCTAATAATATAATAAAATAAGAAACTGTACACATGGCATTTAATATACACTCATTTAATTCTCACAAGTTTCTGAGGTAGGTGATATTTCCCTATTTTATAGAGGAAGAAACTTAGATTTGGGAGGCCAAGTGATATATTTAAAGTACTTCACTTGTGATACTCTTATTTTGTTTGACATGAATTCTCCCATCACTTTACTCATTCTTATTGAAATATACGTATGGAAAAGGTATCCAAAAGTATATGTAAACTGATTTTTGGGTTATCTGTCATTTTGCAGTATCTTTGTCACTCTTCCCTTGGTTTGTGCAAACGATCAAGAGTTAATTACTTATTTTTTATTTTTTTGAGACAGGTCTTACTCTGTCATCCAGGCTGGAATACAGTGGCCTGATCTCAGCTCACTGCAGCCTCTGCCTCCCAGGTTCAGGCAGCTCTCCTGCCTCAGCCCCGCAGGTAGCTGGGACCACAGGCATGCACCACCATGCCCGATAATTTTTTAATTTTTTAATTTTTTTTTTTTAGTAGAGACAGGGTTTTGCAATATTGCCCAGGCTGGTCTTGAACTCCTGACCTCAAGCGATCTGCCTGCCTTGACCTCCCAAAGTGCTGGGATTACAGGCATGAGCCACCACACCCAGCAACTGATCTTTTTTTTCCCTTGAGACAGGGTCTCACTTTGCAGGCTGGAGTGCAGTAGGGGGATCACAGCAGCGCCTCCAGGGCTTAAGCCATCCTCCTGCCTAAGCCTCCTTAGTAGCTGCAACCACAGGTGGGCCCTACCACGCCCAGCTGATTTTTGCATTTTTTGGAGAGACTGTTTCATCATGTTGCCCATGCAGGTCTTGAACTCAGTCTATGCCATCTGCCCACCTTGTCCTCCCAAAGTGCTGGGATTATAGGCATGAGAAACTGTGCCAGGCTCCCACTTTTTTTTTTTTTTTTTAAACAGGCTTGCACTTTATTTGGCCTTTAGAAAAACCAAACTGTGGATACTGTTGTGGCACTAGAGATTTGTCTGAGGATGCATCAGTGAAGAATGTAGAGGCATATGCAGATAGGCTCTCTTAGGATTTTTGTATAAGAAGACATGTAAATTATTGGCAATGAGTTGATCATTCCTGGAGCTAGGTGATGAGTATACATGGAGGTTTATTCTTTTGACTTTTTTACCTGTTTAAATTTTTCAGATAAAAAGTTTTTTCAAAAAAGCTCTTACATGTAAGTTCATGTGTGCTTGTTCTCTTCCTAGCAAATTCGATCAAAATCTTGTACTCAGGGGTTCAACTCAAATTCTGCTTAGCTGTGAAGCATTTTTTGACCACCCCATATGAAAGTGATCTTTTTATTTTTAGTTTTAGTTTTTTTGAGAGAGTGTCTTGCTCTTTCACCCAGGCTGGAGTCAAGTGGCTGGATCTTGGCTCACTGCAACCTCTGCCTCCCCAGTTCAGGCCGATTCTCCTGCCTAAGCCTCCCAAGTAGCTGGGATTACAGGCGGGTGCCACCACACCGACTGATATTTGGCCGCGCTGGTCTCAAATTCCCTGACCTCAGGTGTTCCACCCACCTGGGCCTCCCAAAGTGCTGAGATTACAGGCATGAGCCACCGGCAGACCAGTCTTTATTTTTAATATTTACAGTTCTATTTGTTTTTTTTTTTTGTTTGTTTTTTTTTTTTTGAGACGGAGTTTCGCTCTTGTTACCCAGGCTGGAGTGCAATGGCGCGATCTCGGCTCACCGCAACCTCCGCCTCCTGGGCTCAGGCAATTCTCCTGCCTCAGGCTCCTAAGTAGCTGGGATTACAGGCACACGCCACCATGCCCAGCTAGTTTTTTGTATTTTTAGCAGAGACGGGGTTTCACCATGTTGACCAGGATGGTCTTGATCTCTCGACCTCGTGATCCACCCGCCTCGGCCTCCCAAAGTGCTGGGATTACAGGCTTGAGCCACCGGCTTACAGTTCTATCTGTATCATTCTCTCCTTATCTTGTGTAAATGCCTAATCTCCTAATTAGATTGTAAACTGCCTGAGAGTAAGGACCACATAACTCTAACAAACCTTTCTCCCTTAGTGCCTAGCACATTGTATTACATGTAGCCCTGCTTAGTAAATACTGAGTGGTAAATATGACACTGAATTTCAGGATGGTTCATCGTTTGTTGAAAGAATATTAAACATAAGGAGGACGACACTGAAAGATAAGCATTTGTAATCCAGGTACTTATCAAAGAGGGCTTTTGGTAACTTGGTTTCCTGATGTACCAGTGCTGCAAGAATGAGGAATGCCATACTTTATTAACATTCTTTATAAAAGCTGGCTGACCTCCGTGGCTCACACCTGTAATCCCAGCACTTTGGGACACTGAGGTGCATGAATCACATGGTTGGGAGTTCAAGACCAGCTTGGCCAAGATGATGAAACCCTGTCTCCACTAAAAATACAAAAATTAGCTGGATGTGGTGGCAATCACCTGTAATCCCAGCTACTTGGGAGGCTGAGGCAGAGAATTGCTTGAACCCGGGAGACAGAGGTTGCAGTGAGCCAAGATGGTGCCACTGCACTCCAGCCTGAGCAACTGAGTGAGACTCTGTCTCAAAAAAAAAAAAAAAAAAAAAAAACAGCCGAGCACCGTGGCTCAAGCCTGTAATCCCAGCACTTTGGGAGGCCGAGGCGGGTGGATCACAAGGTCGAGAGATCGAGACCAACCTGGTCAACATGGTGAAACCCCGTCTCTACTAAAAATACAAAAAATTAGCTGGGCATGGTGGCGTGTGCCTGTAATCCCAGCTACTCAGGAGGCTGAGGCAGGAGAATTGCCTGAACCCAGAAGGTGGAGGTTGCGGTGAGCCGAGATCGCGCCATTGCACTCCAGCCTGGGTAACAAGAGCGAAACTCCGGAAAAAAAAAAAAAAAAAAAAAACAGCTATTGACAGAATAAATTGAAACAATTGGTAGTAACACCAGAATCTTTATCACAGTTTACAAGATTCTACTTATATCCTTTTTTTCTCACATACACTGAGGAAGTAAAAGAATGCATGTGAAAATACAGATTGAAGGTGCAAACTAGACTTTGATTAATTAGAGAAAAACACCTTGCTTCCTGTATATTAGCAGTTTTAGTGTAAGTTCTGTGGGAAACAGGAACTTGTCTCCTGATAAACCAAAATGTGTATATAACTGCTCTTGAACCCTGCTTAACATTACTAATGTTGGTGTGAGGGAAAAGGAAGTCCATTTATTTAAACTTCTTCAAGTGAATTTTGTTACCAAAACACTATCATAATGTGTGTATTTCCTATGCGATAGAGTTTTACAAGCATTATTAAGCAAGGAAATTGAGGCTCAAAGCGTATAAGTAACTTGCCCAAGTGTGTAAATGGTAAAAGGGCTCAAACTGAAGATTATCTGGCACCAAAATTCTGACATTGAATCTGTCCACTTAATGTTTTCATAGTCTTTGCTGTAAATAAGCCCTTTTTTGCTTGAGTTCCTGTATTAGCCTCTTTGCTGGGTTTCCTCTACCTGTTGGTACCTTCTTGGCCTTCTGACAACCTAAGTCACATCTTGGCAGTTTTCTGCTTAAAATTCTTCAGTGGCTTTGGTCACAATTAGAATAAAACCCAGGTTCCTTAGTGTGGTTCTTCATGGTCTGATGTTGTGTATATCTCAAGGGGATGACAGATGATAAAATAAGCTGCATAAGGATAAAACTCTTTCTGTTTTGGTGCCCTCTCTAGTGCCTGGCATTTAAAAGCTGTAATAGATATAAATATGTGGCTGCTCTGTGCTACCCATCTTTTTTTTTTTTTTTTTTGGAGACTGAGTCTTGCTCTGTTCAGGCTGGAGTGTGGTGGCACAATCTCAGTTCATTGCAACCTCCATCTCCCAGGCTTAAGCAATTCCCATGCTTTAACCCCCTGAGTAGATGGGACTACAGGCATGTGCTACCATGCCTGGATAATTTTTTGTATTTTTTATAAACATGAGGTTTTGCCATATTGGCGAGGTTAGTCTCATACTCCTGATCTCAGTCTGCCCACCTCTGCCTCCGAAAGTGCTGGGATTACTTTGGAGCCACCCCACCAGGCCTGTGCTACCCATTTTAAGATCTGATCTCAGCGCTGCATTATATTGAGGTGATGTATTGTGATAATGGACGTTGCTTGTCAGATATTTGCAAATGGTACTAAAGCTGAGAATGACAAATAACACAGGTCTCCAGATCTAGTGGAAGTCAGTTCTACTTTTGGATTACTGTTGTGTGTTATTATATCTGGTATGATCATATCTGATTGTAGCTGATGGAAGTTTTTCAGAGAGAAATTAGTTGAAAATGTGTATCTAGCATTATAGACTTTAGAAAATGCTCATTATTTTAAAAACATGTTTTGTCTGTAAAGTGCTATGATAATGTTGTTTGGATGATGTGTGATTTAAACTAAAATTAGTCAGAGTTAACGTTGTGAATTTATATTTAAATTGTTTTCTCAAGGTTTGTTATAACAAGCCTTCAGGGGTAAAGAAAGCTGGAGAGTATAACCACATCAGCCTGTAATTATCAGGTAGTACTGTGAATTTAAATGCTTAATGATCATGCACTTCTCAAAAAGATTTCTACATGATCATTTATTTTAGAGATGACAAATGGGTTGTGAGATGTATAGTTCTATATAATTGTATTTTATTTCAACATTAATAACATTAATAAATTATTTAGTTCTCATCATTGGTTATCTGTTTTATCAAACCATCTTGTGAAAATTTAGAGATGTCCTAAGAAGAGAAAGAGAGTGTTAATAACCAAATGCTGTTTTAGTTGGCTGCTTTTGGCCTCTGAAACTGTGTGTGACTGCTGTCCCTCATAGTAAAGCCATAGTATAATTTGATTTTTAAAATTCTACTATCAATTTTTGATGTTTCTGGAGTTTAATGGTTCCTTCTTAGAAATTTAAAGAAAATACTGATTATAAATTACGAAGTGTTTGGAACTTTCACTTTCTATAATGTATTTTCTTTTTTTTTCCCCAGGAGAGGTAGGTGGGAAGGAGGGTGAATGCAAAAGCTAATGTATTTTCTTATCCTCACTTAAAGAGTTAGAGGCAGAATACTTACTTGTCGTCTGGAATTTTAACCTCTTAAGTGCTCAGAGGGGCTCCAAATGATCAAATTCAGTTTTACAGGGAAAAATCTGCAGTTAGTCTCCATGACCCTCTCAATGAATTGTTACCGCTCAGATTTTATTAACAAGTCAAACTAGAGACACAACTTAAGATGAAACAGTCCCACTTAGTTGTGGTATGACTAGGTTGAGCCCTTAGAAAAAGTTTTTGTAGGTATTTTTAAGGTATCAGACTAAGGAATATGTCTTACCCTAATAGAGACCTTATGGAAAATCCCATTTCTTGGTTTGTAGGGTTTTCCCTAACCTGGTAGGAAAACTTAATTATCTCTGTTTTGGAGTTCTAGCATGGATAGTGAAGAACCACCAAAGGATTTCTTTTTTTTTATTCTTTTTTTTGAGGCAGGGTTTCACCATGTTGGCCAGGATGATCTTGACCTCTTGACCTCGTGATCTACCCAGCTCAGCCTCCCAAAGTGCTAGGATTACAGGCTTGAGCCACCGCACCCGACCCAGGATTTTTTTTAAGTGCTCTGAGGTGAAGGTGTCCTAGTTGTTTTTTACGTATTTTGAATTGTATCGAATATAAGTGATTATTCAAAAAGTATTCAGTTGTGTTACGACATTCATTAAATTTTCATTTGAAATCTTGAGATATGAGCACTTCATTCTGTGAGGTGTGCATCAGGAAATCTTTAGTGTGAGGGTGATTTTCATCTCTAGTTCACTGTGACCTAGCCATGTCTTAGTCCCAGTATTGTATTTGGTCCAATAGTTAGGCTTGTACTCCACAGGGTGGTTGTGAGGATTTAGTGAGATAATATATGTAAAAATGCTTTGTACATTGCTAAGTGCTCCCTCAAGGCACGCTGTTTGTTCTGTACATTATTTGTTAGAGCCAGATAGGTTCCAGATAGAGTTCCTCACTATAGAAATGACTTTTCTTGTTTCACAATTAGCCATATTTAAACTTTGAGATATCCTTTGTATTGAGAATGCTACATAATACTATATAAAAATACATAGAGCCGGGCGGGGTGGCTCAAGCCTGTAATCCCAGCACTTTGGGAGGCTGAGGCGGGTGGATCACGAGGTCAAGAGATCGAGACCATCCTGGTCAACATGGTGAAACCCCGTCTCTACTAAAAATACAAAAAATTAGCTGGGCATGGTGGCGCGTGCCTGTAATCCCAGCTACTCAGGAGGCTGAGGCAGGAGAATTGCCTGAGCCCAGGAGGCGGAGGTTGCGGTGAGCTGAGATCGTGCCATTGCACTCCAGCCTGGGTAACAAGAGCGAAACTCCGTCTCAAAAAAAAAAAAAAAACATAGAAATAATAGTATCCAAATTGTCATTGATTTATAGGTTTCTTAGCCTGTGTCTACATTCCACAAGAAGAAAAATAAATAATGAATAAAGCTATGTTTCTTCTTCTTCTTCTTCTTTTCTTTTTTTTTTTTTTTTTTGAGATGGTGTTTCGCTCTTGTCACCCAAGCTGGAGTGCAGTGGCACGATCTCGGCTCACTGCAACTTCCACCTCCCAGGTTTAAGTGATTCTCCTGCCTCAGCCTCCCGAGTAGCTTGGATTATGGGTATGTGCCACAACACCCAGCTAATTTTTGTATTTTTAGTAGAAACAGAGTTTCACCATGTTGTCCAGGCTATTCTCAAACTCCTGACCTCAGATGATCCACCTGCCTTAGCCTCCCAAAGTGGTGGGATTACAGGTGTGAGCCATTGCACCAACCTGTTTTTTTATATGTTAGCTTTATCTTGATTTTGAAGACAGTTTCCTTCATAATCTACTTAAATGAAGAAAGAACAGTCAAGTGGATAACCCTCATCTTTTCCTGCTTTTCTGTGGGATGCATAGTAAAGTTTTCTACCCTTCTAAAATGAGGAGGCGCTGTTAGTTAGCACTTTCTTTCTTTTTTTCTTTCTTTCTTTCTTTTTTTTTTTTGAGATGGAGTTTCCCTCTTGTTGCCCAGGCTGGAGTGCCATGAAAGGATCTCAGCTCACCGCAACCTCCGCCTCCCAGGTTCAAGTGATTCTTCTGCCTCAGCTACTGTAATCCAGTAGCTGGGATTACAGACATGCACCACCTCACCCAGCTACTTTTTTATTTTTAGTGAAGACGGGGGTTTCTCCATGTTGGTCACGCTGGTCTCAAACTCCTGAACTCAGGTGATCCTCCTGCCTCAGCCTCCCAAAGTGCCCAGCCATCAGTTTCTTACCTGCTTTCTTACCCCACACCATGCCTGACAGGCACACCTACTTTCCTTCATCCAGGACCACAGGCTTGGGCTTCACTCTTGACCGAAATAGGGCAGGTGTAGCAAAGAAAGCTTTGTCCATTATTTCTTCAAGCTAGTTATACAGTCTGATTTTGTTTTGTTGTTTATTTAAGTTTTGTCTAGCTTTGTCTAGCTTGACCTTCCAAACTTGATTAAATCTTCAGGCTTTGCCTGATAGCCTTTGACTGTATACTTTGACTTTATAAACTTCCTGAAATGTACGCTCATTTTTTATAACCACTTACAAAAATACTACTGTTAGAAGTAAAAATTAGTTGTGAAAAACAAATTCTCTTATCTTTGCCGTTGATTAGTACACATGTCTCTAGAAATGCCACCTGGGATTATGGTTAGGGTGGCTAGAACTAGTTGAAGATATGCAGTAAGACCAGTTAACAAAAGGGAAGAGTGTGGAGAGGAAAGAATGGAAGATCAGAAATTGATGCTTGGGAAGCTCACAATTAGGAAATGACAGGAAGAAGAAGAGTCAGAAGAGGTTCCATCAGAGGTAGGATAATTAGGAAAGTGCAGTGGCGATGAAAAGGCACAGGAGAGTTTTTAGGGGCAGAAGTGTAAAAAGCTACAGGATTCAGAGAGAATGAAGCAGCAAGCTATTGAATTTGTAAAGGAAGTTATTATTGAGAGTGTACTAATAAAGATCAGAGTAATGGGGGGTGAAAGCCAAATCAGGGGTAAGTAATAAAGAAATAAAGGCATCTTCTGGGTACCGGCCATTTCTTTGAGAAGATGTGAAAGACTTGAGGAAAGACAATTGTTGGTATAGACGGCAGGGTCATAAAGGTCTTTTGTTTTTATTTTTTATACATAGGCAGGGAGAAGAAATTGATCTTGGAAAAAAATTATTTTTTTACTGTACTTTGCGTTTAGAGATTTCTACCTTTTTAAAATTTATCAAGGATTTCAGTTAGGATTTGTAAAGAGAACTTCAGAGAAATGCTTAGTGAGTGCATTTAATTTTTGTCTCTTGGTTTGTATATTGTCTTTAAAATTTGGGTTGTATTGTATTTTAATGGCGTTTAGATTTTTTATTGCTGGAGTATAAAAATCTAACCTCTTCAGTCTGTCTTTCAAAACCATCTGGTGTTGTAACCCTGCCCTATACTTCCTTTAAATATAACTTGTTACTTCAGCCAAACTGGGTTACTTCTTTTTTTTTCTTTTTCTGAAACCGAGTCTCACTTTGTCGCCAGTCGCCAGGCGCCAGGCTGGAGTGCAGTGGTGCTATCTCAGCTCACTGCAACCTCCGCCTTCTGGGTTCAAGCAATTCTTCTGCCTCAGCATCCCAAGTTAGCTGGGACTACAGGCACATGCCACCATGCCCAGCTAATTTTTGTATTTTTAGTAGAGATGGGGGTTTCACCATGTTGGCCAGGATGGTCTCGATCTCTTGATCTCATGATGTGCCTGCCTCGGCCTCCCAAACTGTTGGGATTACAGGTGTGAGCCAAACTGGGTTACTTCTGTTTCCTCTTTTAAGTAAGTTAACTCTTCTGGCTCATTTGCCCTTCTTCTAAGTTTCTAAACATGTTAACTCTTACCCATTTTTCAAGGTCCAGCTGAAATGCTTTCCCCTTGCTATGGAGCCTTCTGATTGGCCCAGGAGAAATGTTCTTCTGATGCCTACAGCTCTTTATCTATTCCTGTCATATGGGCAGCACTCAGGATTTTCTGACCTTGTATTGAATTTATTTAATATGACTGACTTCCCATTTTGACAGTGAACTCTATAAGGGTAGGTTCAAAGCCATTAATCTCATGGTGCAAGGACCTACAGATGGTAGTAGGTGCTCAGATTTTCTTAGTAAAAGAATGAATATTTTATGCCGATGGGTCTGACTTGAAAACAAGCATAAAAAAAAGAATATTTTAGGGGTAAATTTGTTAGATGCTGGATTTTAGAATAGCATGTCTCCCTAAAAATATAGTGACAAGGCACATAGAAGAGAGGAGAGAACATCTTACTGCTTTTTGAAGGAAATACAGAAATAAAATGGCTACTGCCAAGTTGGTTCAAGTGTTATGGACAGATTTGCCTAACTTCCTAATATGCTGACAACACCTAGAGAAAAGAAAGGGGCTCAGCTAAGGGGCACGTCTACGAAGGACCACAAGTCCTGTAGAGTAGTCATCTTCATTTATTTCCTTCTTGAACTTGACCACTGACTCTCTTATAAAAAACTATAAGTATATAAATTTATTTATACTTTATATTTCCCAAACAGCCACTTGTTAAATATGTGGCATGTGTTACTTTTTTTCTAAAGCAGGTGTCCCCAAACTACGGCCCGAGGGCAGCATGTGGCCCCCTGAGGCCATTTATCCGCCCTCCCACCCCCTCGCTGCACTTCAGGAAGGGGCATCTCTTTTCATTGGTGGTCAGTGAGAGGAGCACAGTATGTGGTGGCCCTCCAACGGTCTGAGGGACAGTGAACTGGCCCCCTGTGTAAAAAGTTAGGGGATGCCTGTTCTAAAGTGAAGATGCCCTGTTTTTTTTGGGGGGGCGGGGAATTTCAATAACATACATGAAAATATTTTGCAGGAAACATCCCTTGAGATATAAGTAACTATAAGCTGTATGTAAACTAGCTTTTGAACAATGTAATTTCTCTTTTTTGATGCTATCTCAGGAATTCAGTCTTCATATTAAGCTTTTGTTTAAAAAGCTAAAAAATTGGCTGGGTGTGGTGGCTCACGCCTGTAATCCAAGCACTTTGGAGGCCAAGGCGGGCGGATCACCTGAGGTCGGGAGTTCAAGACCACCCTGACCAACATGGTGAAATCCTGTCTTTAAAAAAAAAAAAAAAAAAAAAAAAAACTAAAAAAATTTTTTAAAAATAAACTTATTTTGCTATTTTGTTGTCCTTTTTTTCTAAAAGCCTGTCAGCTCATTTGTTGTCCCTTGTTTTATAATTATTCAGAAAGGGTGATTGAAAAAAATCTCTTGGCCTGATGTGTGCATATTTTAAAGTTAGTAGATATAGCAGTGCTTCAGTCTTAGGTTAGAATTAAATAACACCATCATCTGGAATAGGCATAAACCAGACATTTGAGAGATTAGGAGTTAGTTTTGTTTTCTAACCTTTGTATGCTTTGCAGTGCTGAAAACCTACAGGCCTAACGATGATGTATTAGGCTGGATTCCTGTATAGCAGTTATAAAACCATGGGCAAATGTTATCAACCAGCTTAGAAAAAAAGAGAGTAACAAGTAGAAGCAGGAAAGAAGTGTACATGGCAAATGTGATTGAACAACAGAAGCAGAGGCGAGGGTTAAAGATGAAAACGGAGCCAGCTACCAGAAAGTAGACAGCTAAACCAGAATCATTGTGTAGCAAAGATGTGGATGGCCCAAGACATCTCTGGAAATCTACCTTCGTGTTCAGGTTAGATTTACCAAGTTGATAATGAGTCAACTTTTAGTGATAGGATAGTCTTACCCTGTCCAGTTAGCTATTGAAAGCATCAGGTTTGGGCTTCACAGCTAGAGACCTTGGAGACATTCTTGATTCTCATCAAGTCAGTAAGGTCTGTTGATTTTTTTTTTGCTCCATGTTTGCATGTGTATGTAGAATATTATTTAATATATTTTAAATTTGCCTCCTCTTCCTTCCTCTGAATTTTTGTTTCAAGATGATGCTTCCCTCTGTTCCCTTAAAGTTTTGAGGACATTAATAATGTTCAGGTGTTTATCCTCAGTGGTCTGGTACATAGTTTATTAAAGTGAACATAATTCTGTATTTGATTTTTTTTTTTTTTTACATACTCTGAAAAAGTAAAACGTTTATTTATATATATTTTTTGAGATGGAGTTTTGCTCTTGTTGCCCTGGGTGGAATGTAATGGTGCAATCTTGGCTCACCGCAACCTCTGCCTCCTGGGTTCAAGCAATTCTCCTGCCTCAGCCTCACAAGTAGTGGGGATTACCGGCATGTGCCAGCATGCCTGGCTAACTTTTTAAAATTTTATTTATTTATTTATTTTTTGGGACAGAGTCTCGCTGTGTCACCAGGCTCCAGGCTGGAGTGCAGTGGCACAGTCTTGGCTCACTACACCCTCCGCCTCCCGCATTCAAGCAATTTTCCTGCCTCAGCCTCCCAAGTAGCTGGGACTACAGGCGTGCGCCACCACGCCCAGCTAATTTTGTTTGTGTTTTTAGTAGAGGTGGGGTTTCACTATGTTGGCCAGGAGGGTCTCGATCTCTCGACCTCAGGTGATCCGCCTGCCTCGGCCTCCCTGAGTGCTGGGATTACAGTCATGGGCCACTGCACCTGGCAAAATTATTTTTTTTGAAAAGGAAAGTGGAAGAATATGTGACGTCTTAAATTGCTATCAACCATCAGTTAAGAGCTTACAGGGACAAGCATCAGATATCATTTATGCTTGTCTTACGTTAAGTGAAAAACCATTATTCAAGGTATTAGGCTGGACCTACCTTGATAATGATCACTGTTCAATTTATAGGACCTCTTTATAATACAGTGGGAGAATTGGTGATTATATCAGTTAGCTATTGCCACGATAACACTGTATAACAAATGATGCCAACACTCAGTGGATTAAGAAAACAATGAAATATTCTTATGAATCTACAGATTGGTTGGTGCAGCTCTGCTTCTTCCGATCTGTAAGTTGATTAAGATGACTCTGCTTTATGTGTGTTCATTTTAGGGCTCAGAGTGAATGGGCAGTCGCCACATAGGGGAAGCTGTTCTCTAGGCAGTGGCAGGGGCACAAGAGAGCAAGTGGAAACCTGCAAGACCTCTTCAGGTTTAGGCTTATAATTGGCACACTACCATTTCTGCTCCATTCTTTATTGTGTTCTTTCTTTCTTTTTTAGAGACAGGGTTTTACCATGTTGGTCAGGCTGGTCTTGAACTCCTGACCTTGGTGATCCACCCGCCTTGGCCTCCCAAAGTGCTGGGATTACAGGCTTGCGCCACCACACCCGGCCCATTCTTTTGGCCAAAGCAAGTCATATGGTTGAAACTAAAGTTAAGGAACCACAAAAATAAATCTTACCCCTGTTAGGAGGAGGAACTGCAAAATCATATGGCTATGGAGTAGATCCTGGGAAGGATGAGGAATTAGGGCCTGTATTGCAATCTACCACAGTTAAAGTTTCCTCTTCCGTTTCAGTAGGGCTCATTATTCCTTTTTCATTTTATTCTAAAGTGAAGCATTTCATGTAGGCACATTTCATAGAAGTCACTTTCTATGGCATCGTATTTTTCATTTTGATGTTTATGTTTTATAAATAGCTTTTGAAAGATGGGATTCATGGGCTGGGGTGCAGTGGCTCATGCCTGTAATCTCAACACTTTAGGAGGCCGAGGCGGGTGGATCACCTGAAGCCAAAGTTTAAGACCAGCCTGGCCAACGTGGCAAAACCCCGTTTCTACTAAAAATACAAAAGTTAGCTGGGTGAGGTGGCACGAACCTGTAAAAGCAGCTACTTACTCGGGAGGCTGAAGCAAGAGAATCACCTGAGCTTGGGAGGCAGAGGTTGCAGTGAGCCGAGATTGCACTACTGTTCTCTGCCCTGGGCAACAAAACAAGACCTAGTCTCAAAAAATAAAATAAAATAGATATAATTCGCATATTATACAACTCAGTCATAAAAAGTGTACAATTCAGTGATTTTTACTGTACCTACAGAGTTGTGTAATCATCGCTGTGGTCAATTTTAGAACATTTGCTTCATCCCAAAAGAAACTGTATATGTTAGCAATTACTGCTCATTACCCTTCTCCTCAGCCCTTGGCAGCCACTAGTCTGCTTTTGGCCTCTATGGATTTGCCATTTCCTATTAATCAAATAATACATGGCTTTTGTTGTGTTAATGGCTTCTTGCACTTAGCATAATGTTTTTAAGGTTCATCCATGTTGTAGCATGTGTCAGTGTTTCATTCTCTTTATTGTCAAATAATTTTCGTTTGTATGTTTATACCAGATTCAGCTTATCCACTCATTAGTTGACAAGCATTTGGGTAGTTGCCACATTTTGGCTATTATGAATAATGTGAGGCCAGGTGTAGTGGCTCACACCTGTAATCCCAGCACTTTGGGAGGCCAAGGCACATGGATCACCTGAAGTCAGGAGTTCGAGACTAGCCTAGCCAACACAGTGAAACCCTGTCTCTACCAAAAATACAAAATTTAGCTGGATGTGGTGATTGGCGCCTGTAATGCCGGCTACTCAGGAAGCTGAGTCAGGAGAATCGCTTGAACCCAGGAGGCAGAGGTTGCAGTAAGCTGAGGTCATGCCATTGAACTCCAACCTAGGCAGCAAAGCAAGACTCCATTAAAAAAACTCCAAAAATAGTAATAATGCAATGAACTTTTGTATATAAGTTTTTGGGCAGATGTATATATTTCATTTCTCTTGGGTAGTACTTTGGCGTGAAGCTGCTGGCTCATAGTTGTTTTTTTTTTTTTAACATTTTGATGAACTGCCAAACAGTTTTCCAAAAATAGCTGCAATATTTTACATTCCCACCAACAATGTATAAGGTTCTGATTTCTCCACATCTTCACCAACACTTGTTACTGTCTTTTTTAAATTATAGCCATTCTTTTGAGTGTGAAGTCATACCTCATTGTGGTTTTGTGTAGTGTTTATGTTTAATTAAGGGTTTGTAGAGGAAAAAAGCAGTGGTTTAAAATGTTAGATCTGTTTGTTCGTAGAAGTGTGTTACCAAAGTTGAACCTCAGTTTTAGTTACCTAAAAATCTTTGTATTGAGAGCAAAAATTTAATAAGCCTTTGGTTCACAGATTTTTCTTCAGGCTACTTCTTTTACATGCTAGAATCATTTAGGAAGAAATTAGCCTCATAATTTTTAAACTGGTTTCTTCCCTTTGGTTAAGTGATTAACCAAATTACTCTGGCAACCTGCTGCATCATCAGTAAACCTGGAACTGTGAGTGGTTTCATGATTGAAGGTTTGGTGGGTGGAAGAGGGGGTGAGGGGTGCCTTGATGGGTCAGTTATTTGCTGGGAAGATAATCACTGGAGGAATTAGTTGTAAAATACTACTTTTTCTAGAGCAACACTACCCAATAGAAGTATAATACATGGTACATATGTAATGTGACGTTTTCTAGTAGCCACATTAAAAGGTTTTTTTTGAAAAAAGGTGATACTAATTTTAGTAATAGTTTATTTAACTCAGTATATAAAAATATTTGGCTGGGCATGGTGGCTCACGCCTGTAATCCCAGTACTTTGGGAGGGCAAGGCAGGTGGATAATGAAATCAAGAGATCGAGACTGTCTTGGTTAGCATGGTGAAACCCCGTCTCTATTAGAAATACAAAAACTTAGCCAGGTATGGTGGCACGTGCCTGTAGTTCCAGCTACTCAGGAGGCTGAGGCAGAAGAATCACTTAACCTGGGAGGTGGAGGTTGCTAGTGAGCCTAGATTGTGCCACTGCACTCCATCCTGGGTGACAGAATGGGACTCTGTCTCAAGTGTGTGTGTGTGTGTGTGTGTGTGTGTGTGCACGCGCGCGTGTGTATGTAATCAATATACATATTGAGATATTTAAACTTTTTTTTTAGTTCAAGATCTTCTCAATTCAGACTATCCACATTTCAAGTGCTCAGTAGCTACATGTGGCTAGCAGCTACCATATTGAACAGTGCGGTTCTGGAGGTAGTAAATACTTATGATCTAGATTTTTGCTCACATCTACGTATCTTTTTTTTTTTTTTTTTTTTTTTGAGGCGGAGTTTCGCTCTCATTACCCAGGCTGGAGTGCAATGGCGCGATCTCGGCTCACCGCAACCTCTGCCTCCTGGGTTCAGGCAATTCTCCTGCCTCAGCCTCCTGAGTAGCTGGGATTACAGGCATGTGCCACCATGCCCAGCTAATTTTTTGTATTTTTAGTAGAGACGGGGTTTCACCATGTTGACCAGGATGGTCTCGATCTCTTGACCTCGTGATCCACCCACCTCGGCATCCCAAAGTGCTGGGATTACAGGCGTGAGCCACCGCGCCCGGCCACATCTACGTATCTTTAGGAAAAATAGATGAGAGTGTGATCAGTCTGTATTTCTAGTTCTTTATTTTTTTATTGTTAGTGCTGGTTTTTTTTTTCTTTCAGTGCAGAAGAGGGTGTTTAGAGGGTTGCAGAGAGGCAAGCTCATAACTCAGATTTTTGGTTGTGAGCAGATAAATTCACAGAGGGAGAAAATTGCCTCATCCTCATTAGAGATATACCAGATTCTATAGTTCTCAGCAAGTGAATCTGTTGGAACTGTATTGTTTGGTCCTTGTTGTAATTGTTCCAGATGGTCAAGGTCCGCTTTGGCCTGTTGTCTTCAGTTATGTACTGCTTGTACTGCCTGATCACACAGCTCACTTGGTTAGACATAGTAAGATTGTGGGTTTGATCTCTGTATTTAATGAATGACTTTATGCTTTTTGGGGCTCTGCTATAGTAACTATATAGTAACTAAAAACAGAATAAACCAGATCCTCTTTCATCAGATGTTTATAATGTTGTTAGAGACTGGGTGTCAAATGCCCCCAGATGTAGTTAGACAATTTAGAGACAAGGAGATTTCAGATAATATTCAATGGGCCATTGTATATATTGTGTGTCCCAGTCAGTCAGTTGATTACTAGAAAGACTGAATTTAGTTAAAAAAAAAAAAAAAAAAAAAAAAAAAAAAACAGAAGTTTTGGCCCTGACGAGGTGGCTCACACCCGTAATTCTAGCACTTTGGGAGGCTGAGGCAGGCGGATCACCTGAGATTGGAGTTCAAGACCAGCCTGACCAACATGGAGAAACCCCATCCCTGCTAACAATACAAAAGTCGCCGGTCATGGTGGCACATGCATGTAATCCCAGCTACTTGGGAGGCTGAGGCAGGAGAATTGCTTGAACCTGGGAGGCGGAGGTTGCCATGAGCTGAGATTGCGCCATTGCACTCCAGCCTGGGCAACAAGAGTGAAACTTCATCTCAAAAAAATTTTAAAAACAAGTTTTAACATTTGTATGACTTTACTCACAGCTTAGTTTTTTTTTTTCTTTCTGAGATGGAGTATCACTCTGTCACCAGGTTGGAGTGTAGTGGTACAATCTCAGATCACTGGAACCTCTACCTCCTGGGTTGAAGTGATTCTCCTGCCTCAGCCTCCCAAGTAGCTGGGACTACAGGCATACACTACCACGCCTAGCTAATTTTTGTATTAGTAGAGACGGGGTTTCACCATGTTGGTCTTGATCTCTTGACCTGGTGATCCGCCCGCCTTGGCCTCCCAAAGTGCTGAGATTACAGGCGTCAGCCACTGCGCCCGACCACAGCTTACATTTTCTAATTTGCGTCAGTCCCCATCACTTTCTGTTGCCATATACTGAATCTCTACCTCACTATATGCTGTTTAGCTAGTTCCTGGAGGCGATTGAGTTGTGATCCCTTAGTGACCATAGTTGTAGGTCGTTACCTCAAGGATTGTTGGAGATCAGGGGATAGCTGATCAGTGCTCCAGTGACTGAGGATTGAAAAAACAACTTTGTTATAGGTACTTGCGTGTTTAGATACAAATACTTTCACAGAACTTGACCATTGCATTAAGTATTACTGACTATTGGATGACTTAATGACACGTAGTTATTCTGGATGGCATTCGTGTGCTTGTGAGTTGGAGTCCCTGAGTGGTATTCAAGGATCAGGACTTAATTTACATGCTATGTCCTTACATTTGTGATACTATGAACCCAGGGCCCATTTGTAAGTTCACTGATGCATTTGAATTTGAAGGCCATGTTAAATACTTATGTGTCATAGGTCCAGCACACAATTAATGGAATTAAAACCATAAGTGGCACTGTCTCTTTAATTAATCAACAGTTTATTTGGTGGTTCTGTTGAGTTTTTGTATACATTATGATTTTGATAATTTCCAAATATTTTATACTTCGACACTTGTTCATCAACTTCATTTTTGAAATGTGTTTGAAAGCCTTAACCTTACTAAGAAAGAAATGTCCTTTAGTCAAGTTTGAAATGCTTTGATTTGTTGGTATTATATTAATGTAAGGGTTTTTTATTTGTTCTCAACCAAGTGCAGTCTGCAGTGACTAAGCTCCAACTTAGTTGGACCAGCAGGGGCAGAATTGGAGCCTTACTTACACTAAATAATTCCATTCCTTTAGGGAATAAAATCTAGTTTAGGCCTCTTTGGTAACAAAAAAGACCTTAACTGAAGTTATTTATAGTATCTATTCATTGATGTGACTTGTTACCCTCTTTACAGACTGTTGTTACCTTTCTGAAAGCCAAAAAAAAAAAAGAAAATAATAATTTTGAAACATCTCCTGCCATAAGGTGTCAGATAAGGAATTATGGAACTGTAATACCATTTTTTATTGGTGAAAATATTGGAAAGTGCAGATAAACACAAAAAGTATAGAAAAACTACCCACAATTCTACCAACACAGAGAGATGTTACATTTGTTATGTATCTTTCAGGTCTTTAAAAAAATGCACTTACTGTCATCGTTAATTTTTTTTTAATTACACAAAACAAGTTGTTGAAACCCAAAAATCCCAAATAGAAGTAAAAAAGAAAAATTATAAGTAACCTAATATTTAACTTACTTAGAAAATTCAGCCAGGCACGGTAGCTCACGCCTGTAATCCTAGCACTTTGGGAGGCTAAGGTAGGTGGATGACGTGAAGTCAGGAGTTAGAGACCAGCCTGGCCAACATGGCGAAACCCTGTCTGTACTAAAAATAAAAAAATCAGCCAGTCATGGTGGCGGGTGCCTGTAATCCCAGCTGCTTGGGAGGCTGAGGCAAGAGAATCATTTGAACCTGGGAGGTGAAGGTTACCCTGAGCTTAGATTGCACCGTTGCACTCCAGCCTGGGCAATGAGAGTGAAACTCTGTCCCAAAAAAGAAAACGAAACAGGCCGGGCATGGTGGCTCACACCTGTAATCCAAGCACTTTGGAGGCCAAGGCGGGTGGATCACCTGAGGTCGGGAGTTCAAGACCAGCCTGACCAACATGATGAAACCCCATCTTTAAAAAACAAACAAACAAAACAAAACAAAAACAATTCATGGTAACATTTTGTGTTACCCTTTGAGGAATTACATATAGGAACTATAAATCACTTTTTACCCAAAAGTAGAAACTGGTTTATTCTGTGTTGTTTTTTTTTTTAATGCGATATTTAATATCTACAGAAGAATATATGTTTTGTATGTATAGCATAATAAATGAACGCTCGTGAACTTTACCAGTTAATTAAACTATAGGATTACCAGTGTTCTGGAAGCCCCCAGTATACTCTCCTTTGTCCCTTCCCCTGCCTCTGTCCCCCGCCCCTGTTTAGGTGTAACCACTCTCATGAATTTTGTTTACCGTCCCTTTGCTTTTTTAAAAAACTAGATTTACATCTATTTTTATTTTTTAATTTGAGATGGAGTCTCGCTGTGTCACCCAGGCTGGAGTGCAGTGGCTTGATCTCAGTTCACCACAACCCCTGCCTCCTAGGTTCAAGTGATTCTCCCGCCTCAGCCTCCCAACTAGCTGGGATTAGAGGCATGGGCCACCACGCCCGGCTAATTTTGTACTTTTAGTGGAGATGGGGTTTCTCCATGTTGGTCAGGCAGGTCTTGAACTCCTGACCTCAGGTGATCCACTCACCTGGGCCTCCCAAAGTGCTGTGATTACAGGCATGAGCCACCAAGCCCGGCCTACTTCTACATTTTGATGTTTTACTGTACATGTTTAGTTTTGCTTTTTTTTTGAAACGGGGTCTTGCTCTGTTGCCCATGGAGTACAGTAGCGTGATCTTGGCTCACGGCAACCTCCGCTCTGGGTTCAAGTGATTTCTCCTGCCTCAGCCTCCTGAGTAGCTGGGATTACAGGTGCATGCCACCACACCCAGCTAATTTTTGTATTTTTAGTAGAGTCGGGGTTTCACCATGTTGGTTAGACTGGTCTCAAACTCCTGACCTTGTGATCCGCCCACCTTGGCCTCCGAAAGTGCTGGGATTACAGGCGTGAGCTACTGCGCTTGGTCTAGTTTTGCTTTCTAAAATAAGTTTATAAAAATGGTTGTTTTTTTATTTTTTATTTTTTAGACAGTGTTTTCACTCTGGTTGCCCAGGCTGCAGTGCAGCGGCGTGATCCGCTAGTGCAGTGGGCTCACTGCAACCTCTACCTTCTGGGATGAAGTGATTCTCTTGCCTGAGGCTCCTCAGTAGCTAAGATTACAGGCATGCGCCACCAGGCTCAGCTAATTTTTTATTTTTAGTAGAGACTGGGCTTTTCCATGTTGGTCAGCCTGCCCTCAAACTTCTGACCCCAGGTGATGTGCCTGCCTGGACCTCCCAGAGTGCTGGGATTACAGACATGAGCCATGATCTGCTGATTGTCTTTTGTAATTTGTTTTTTTCAGTCAGTATTTTTTCTAAGCTTTGTCCCCACTGTTGCACTCTTTTCCAGTGCTGTATAATGTTCCATTCTATGAATATGTAATTACATTATTTATCTGTTCTCTTGTTGATGAATATTTAGGTTTCCAATTTGATGCTATTTCAAAGGGGTCTTGTGAACTTTTTTTTTTTTTCTTTTTTTTTTTTTTTGAGACGGAGTTTCGCTCTTGTTACCCAGGCTGGAGTGCAATGGCGCGATCTCGGCTCATCGCAACCTCTGCCTCCTGGGCTCAGGCAATTCTCCTGCCTCAGCCTCCTGAGTAGCTGGGATTACAGGCACGCGCCACCACGCCCAGCTAGTTTTTTTTGTATTTTTAGTAGAGACGGGGTTTCACATGTTGACCAGGATGGTCTCGATCTCTCGACCTCGTGATCCACCCACCTCGGCCTCCCAAAGTGCTGGGATTACAGGCTTGAGCCACCGTGCCCGGCTTTTTTTTTTTTTTTTTTTTTTGAGACAGAGTCTCACTCCTTCACCAGGCACCAAGCTGGAGTGCAGTGGTGCGACCTCGGCTCACTGCAATGTCTGCGTCCCAGGTTTAAGCAGTTCTGCCTCTGCCTCCCCAGTAACTGGGACTACAGGTGCGCGCCACCACGCCCAGCTAATTTTTTTGTATTTTTAGTGGAGCGGCGTTTCACCGTGTTGGCCAGGATGGTCTCCATCTCTTAACCTCATGATCCACCTGCCTCGGCCTCCCAAAGTGCTGGGATTACAGGCGTGAACCACCATGCCCGGCCCGTTCTTTTTTTTTTTCCTTCTGAGACAATTTTATTCTTGTTGCCCAGGCTGGAGTGCAATGGCATGATCTCAGCTCACCACAATCTCCGCCTCCTGGGTTGAAGCAATTCTTCTACCTCAGCCTCCCAAGTAGCTGGGATTATAGGCATGTGTCACCACACCCAGATAATTTTGTATTTTTTAGTAGACACAGGGTTTCTCTATGTTGTTCAGGCTGGTCTCAAACTCCTGACTTCAGGTGATCTACCTGCCTTGGCCTCCCAAAGTTCTGGATTACAAACGTGAGCCACCATGCCCGGCTTTGTGAACCTTCTGGTACATTTACCTGGTGTTCATGTTTCAGAGTTTTCCTTGGATTTATATATCTGAGAGTGGAATCTACCATGCTCTTTTATGGTGAGTGCTTTTTGTGTGCTAAGAGATTATTCTGTAGCCTGAAATCTTATAGTCTCCTATATTTTCCTCTAAATAGGAATAGGTTAGGGTTAAGGTTCAAGCTTTGCCTTTCACATACAAGTTTTTAATCCATCTAGAATTAAGTTTTATGTATCTGTGTATGTATTACTTAGGAATCCACTTGTCCCAGAATGATCAAATAGTCTCTTTTTCCTCAGCGATCTCTATCATTACCTCTGTGATTGGTTTTAAAAAGCCAGGGTCTAGCTCTATTGCCCAGGCTGGAATGCATTGATGCCTTCATAGCTCACTGTAACCTTGAACTCCTGGCCTCAAGCAGTCCTTCGCCTTGGCCTCCCACAGCACTGGGTTTACAGGTGTAAGCCACTGTGGCCAGCTGGAGATTGTTTTTGTGTGTGTGTATATGAAAGTAATGTTAAAATGGCAAATGGTGTTTTGTTACGTGCTTTTTTCTATTTAATATATCTTGAATGTCTTTTGGTACCTTTAATATATAACCAGCTTTTGTGGATACATAGGAGACCACTATATTCAATCCCTCTAGCTTTTATTATAAATCACTTTAATTCCTCATCTTCCAGTCTACTTCTCCAAGAAAGCTTATAACCGGTTTTCTTGGCCAGCTGCAGTGGCTCACACCTGTAATCTCAGCACTGTGGGAGGCTGAGGTGGGCAGATTATGAGGTCTGGAGTTCGAGACCAGCCTGGTCAATATGGTGAAACCCGATCTCTATCAAAAAAAAAAAAAAAAAACAAAAAAAAACAAAAATTAGCTGGGCATGGTAGCGCACGCCTGTAATTCCACCTGCTCTGGAGACTGACGCAGGAGAATCCCTAGGACTTGGGAGGCGGAGGTTGCAATGAGTCGAGATCACACCATTGCACTTCAGCCTGGGCAACAGAACAAGACTCCATCTCAAAAAACAAAAAACCGTTTTCTTTCCTTCTAGAAATGTGTGCATGAAAGCACATGTGTATACAAAGTCCCCCTATTATATTGTGGTAAAATATAGTGTAAAATTGATCATTTTTAAGTGTCACTGAACTCAGTGGCATTAAGTACATGCACATACTTACCTGTCACCACCATCCGTTTCCAGGACTTTTTAATCTTCCCAGACTGAAACTGTACAGTAGTCCCCTCTTATCCACATCCCAAGACTCCCAGTGGATACCTTGAAACTGCAGATAGTACTGAATCCTGCATATACTGTTTATTCAGTCTGATAACCAAGATGGTTACTAAATGACTAACTGGTGGGTAGGGGTGATGTACGTATACAACATAGAGATGCTGGACAAAGCAATGAGTCACTTCCCGGGCAGGAGGGAGCAGGACTGCATGAGACTTAATCATATTGCTCAGAATGGCTCACAATTTAAAACTTATGAATTACTTTTTTCTGGAAATTTCCATGTAATATTTTCAGACCATGGTTGACTGCATGGAGGCAAAACCATAGATAAGTTTAATGAGAACTACTGCACCCATTAAACTCTTAACTCCCCATTCCCCTCCCTCCACACAAACCCTGGCAACTTTTGTTCTCCTTTCTGTCTCTGTGAATTTGACTACACTAGGTACCTCATGTAAATGACCTCTACCAGTATTTTGTTTTGTTATTGGCTTTCCCACTTAGAGTGATGTCCCCAGGGTTCATCTGTGTTTTAGTGTATGTCAGAATTTCCTTCCTTTTCAAGGCTAGATAATACTTGACTGTATGGATAAAACCACATTTTGTGTATCTGTTTCTTTGTTGATGAGCAGTAGTCGCTTCCAACCTTTTAGTTACTATGAGTAATACTATGAATATTGGTGTACAAATATCTGTTCAAGACCCTGCTTTCAGTTCTTTTGGATATATACCTAGAAGTGGGATTGCTCAATCATATAGTAATTGTACATCATTTGACTTCCTTCCTTCCTTCCCTCCCTCCCTCCCTCCCTTCCTTCCTTCCTTCCCTCCCTCCCTCCCTTCCTTCCTTCCTTCCTTTATGCTCTCTTCTTCTCTTCCTCCCATCTTTCTTTCTGTTTTTCTTTCCATCTTTTCTGTCTTGACAGAGTCTTGCTCTTTTGCACAGGCTGTAGTGCAGTCGTGCAGTCTTGGCTCACTGCAACCTTTGCCTCCTGGGTTCTTCTCCTGCCTCAGCCTCCCAAGTAGCTGGGATTACAGGTGCATGCCACCATGCTCAGGTAAGTTTTGTATTTTTAGTAGAGACAGGGTTTCACCATGTTGGTTAGGCTAGTCTTGAACTCCTGACCTCAGGTGATCCACCTGCCTCGGCCTCCCAAAGTGCTGGGATTACAGGTGTGAGCCACCACGCCTGGCCAACATTTAATTTTTTGAGGGTTCACCATACCATCTTCCATAGTGACTGCAACATTTTACATTCTCACCAGCAATGCATAAGAGTTTGTTTTTCTACATCCTTGCCAACACTAGTTGACTTTGGTGTGTGTGTGTTTTTTATTAGGCATCCTAATGGGTGCGAAGTGGTTTTGATTTGTATTTCCCTAGTGGTTAGTGTTGCTGAGCATCTGTTCACAGGCTTATTGACCATTTGTATCTTTGGAGAAGTGTCTATTCAAGTCCTTTGCCTGTTTTTTAGCTTGGTTGATTATTGTTGAGCTGTAGTTCTTGATATATTCTGAATATCAATCCCTTAGCAGTAATAATTTCTTTTTTCTCTTTTTATTTTTTGAGATGGAGTCTCCCTCTGTCACGCAGGCTGGAGTACAGGATCTCGGCTCACTACAATCTGCCTCTCAGGTTCAAGGGATTCTCCTGCCTCACCCTCCCAAGTAGCTGGGACTGTAGGCACATGCCACCATGCCTGGCTAATTTTTTGTATTTTTAGTAGAGATGGGATTTCACTGTGTTAGCCAGGATAGTCTCTATCTCCAGACCTGGTGATCCGCCCACCTTGGCCTCCCAAAGTGCTGGGATTGCAGGCATGAGCCACTGTGCCTGACCAATTTGCAAATAATTTTTCCCATTATATGGGTCTTTGGTGCAGAAGTTTTTACTTTTGATGAAGGTCTTTTTTTCTGTCTTCTGTCATGTGTGCTCTGGTGTCATATCCATGAAGTCTGCCACGTCCAATGTCATGAAGCCTACCTCTTTATTCTTCTAAGAGTTTTTAGTCTTAGCTCTTACTTGTATGTCTTTGATCCATTTTCAAGACCATTTTTGTATAATAGTAAGAGTCCAACTTCATTCTTTTGTGTAATTAATTTTTTTTTTTTTTTTTTGAGACGGAGTTTCACTCTTGTTACCCAGGCTGGAGTGCAATGGCACTATCTCGGCTCACTGCAACCTCTGCCTCCTGGGTTCAGGCAATTTTCCTGCCTCAGCCTCCTGAGTAGCTGGGGTTACAGGCACGCGCCACCATGCCCAGCTAATTTTTTGTATTTTTAGTAGAGACAGGGTTTCACCATTTTGACCAGGATGGTCTCTATCTCTTGACCTCCTGATCCACCTGCCTCGGCCTCCCAAAGTGCTGGGATTACAGGCTTGAGCCACTGCGCCTGATGTGATTCATTTTTAATAGGGTAGTCGTTGCATCATATATACTGAGATTGATTATCTGGTTTTTTTCACTCAACGTGTCTCCACCCCACTGTTTTCTTCTTGTCCTGTCCTCCAGTATCCCGTTGAGTGGTGTGAGCCCATGTGTAGGAAAGCTTTTGAACATGGCTACCTTCACTAACAGTTAAAATGAAAGGAAAATTAAGTAGGATTGTTAAATCTAGGAATGAAAAGTGAGCAAAAAGTCAAAAGCAGGGAAGAGAAAAGAAGAGAGGTGGAGAGTATGGGAAGTTCAGGTATCACCAACTTCTGCTTTTAGAACAAATTGCAGTTTTATTGAAAATTTGTCAGGCACATTGTTAAATTCTGTGTATATATAATTTTTTAAAAACCACAGTTGACTGCGTTATGTGTATATATAACTCATCTTTACATCAGTTCCCTGAAGTGTAGGTATTGTTTTCCCCATTTTACAGTTGAAAAACTGATGACTTACCCAAGATTTTATATTTAATGAGTGGCAGATGTAGCATTTGAACACAGGTATTTTTGACTCTGCAATTAATGGCTCTTTGTGATAATGAGAACCTTTAATCAAGTAAGCTTGAAAAAGGCTGCATATTAAATCCCTCTCTTGGAAATTTGGTCTGAATTAGCATTATTATGAGCTCTGAGAAGTTGGGCAGTAAAAAACCCTGTTTAATTTTGCTTGAAATTTTTTTTTTTTTTTTTTTTTTGAGACGGAGTTTCGCTCTTGTTACCCAGGCTGGAGTGCAATGGCACGATCTTGGCTCACCGCACCCTCCGCCTCCTGGGTTCAGGCAATTCTCCTGCCTCAGCCTCCTGAGTAGCTGGGATTATAGGCACGCGCCACCATGCCCAGCTAATTTTTTGTATTTTTAGTATAGACGGGGTTTCACCATGTTGACCAGGATGGTCTCGATCTCTTGACCTCGTGATCCACCCGCCTCGGCCTCCCAAAGAGCTGGGATTACAGGCTTGAGCCACCGCGCCCGGCCTGCTTGAAATATTAAGATGCTGACTTGCTCAAGAGAAGAGTTTGCTCGGCATCTTAATACCTGGAACAGTTCTCATTTTACACTATTTTGGGAAGTACAACTCAAAGTTGCGTTCTGTTTTCTTGTGTCAAATCAAAAGACAGTAAGTTAAATCCTAACTTCGTCAAGAAGAGAATCAATGTGTAGAATCCTCTAACATAGACCAGGTGTGTTGCTTTTGGGGCGGGGGGTGGGGGTGGGGGGAGATGAGGAATGTCGATTTATGCTTCAAAGTCTACTGTGATGTAACTCAAAAGTAACGTGTTTTTCCATGGAAAGTGGCATGTGAGTATAGCTTCCTTTGTCCACATGACAGGTATTAAGCTGTAGCTTTATTTTATTTTAGTTTAGTTTTATTATCTTATTCTTAACCCTACAAGGAATGCAAGACTGTAGCTTTATTTCAGTGTATATGATATGGCAAAATAACACAACAGAAGGATTTAAGGCATTCATGTAAAGATATTTAAGAAAAAATAATTTTTGACCAGCAGCACTTTTTACATATGGGCTTTGAGTTAAGGATTTTATCTTGGTCATGAATTGTTCATTTTAGCTATGCCACTGATAAACATAAGCTATGATTTAGGAAATGAAAGATTGTCTCTCTTATGGGTGTATTATTTAAATATTGAACCGAAAGTCGTGTCAGAGATGGTCAGCAAATGAATGAATCAGCAGTCCATTTGCATTTAGCTTGTAAGAGAAAGTCATTTATCAGCTGAATTGAGACCCAGTCCCTTGATTAGGCATTGCTTTTAGTATTCAGTAGGGTAATCCTACCTTTATGTTTTTACAGAATGTTCTTTCATATTTTTGCCCACTTATTTTTCCAAGTTCCCAAGTTCCGTAAAGTATCTTGTTAATGATTTTGTTGGAAGTACGTTACGGCTGTTATTTAACTGGGGCAAAATTTTCATGATGTTCTGCTATATTCCTTCTGTACAACTGACCAAGGTATGTTTTTTTAATACTACATTAATTATCAGATATTTTATACTTTTTTTTTTTTTTTTTTGAGACGGAGTTTCGCTCTTGTTACCCAGGCTGGAGTGCAATGGCGTGATCTCTGCTCACCGCAACCTCCGCCTCCTGGGTTCAGGCAATTCTCCTGCCTCAGCCTCCTGAGTAGCTGGTATTACAGGCACGCGCCACCATGCCCGGTTGATTTTTTTGTATTTTTAGTAGAGACGGGGTTTCACCATGTTGACCAGGATGGTCTCGATCTCCTGACCTTGTGATCCACCCGCCTCAGCCTCCCAAAGTGCTGGGATTACAGGCTTGAGCCACCGCGCCCGGCTATACTTTTTGTTTAATGAAGATAGTTCTTCATTTTTTTCCTAGCTGGTTATTACCGGTATGTAGAAATCCATTTTATTTTGGCCTTTACGATTCCTTTCTCATTTCTCACTTTGAGATTTTTATTTTCCTGTTTAATTAAAAAATTTTTTTATTTTTTTGAGACAGAGTCTTGCTCTGTCACCCAGGCTAGAGTGCAGTGGTACCATCTTGGCTCACTGCAGTCTCCGCCTCCCAGGTCCAGGCAATTCTCTTCCCTCAAGTAGCTGGGATTACAGGTACCTGCCACCATGCCCAGCTAATTTTTGTATTTTTAGTAGAGATGAGGGTTTCACCACATTGGTCAGGCTGGTCTTGAATCAGGTGATTGAAGGTGATCCACCCGTCTTGGTCTCCCAAAGTGCTGAGATTACAGGCATCAGCCACCACGCCTGACCTAAAAAAGTTTTTTTTTTTGTTTTTAGATTGAGTTTTACTCTTGTTGCCCAGGCTAGAGTGCAGTGGTGCAATCTTGGCTCACCACAACCTCTGCCTCCCAGGTTCAAGTGATTCTCCTGCCTCAGCCTCGCAAGTAGTTGGGATTACAGGCGTGTGCCACCACACCCAGCTAATTTTTGTATTTTTAGTAGAGGCAGGGTTTCTCCATTTTGGTCAGGCTGGTCTCAAACTCCCGACCTCAGGTGATGCACCTGCCTTGGCCTCCCAAAGTGCTGGGATTATAGGCGTGAGCCACTGTGCCCAGTCCTTAAAAAATTTTTAATCAGTGCTTTGCCTACAGTAAAATCTACCCATTTTAAGTATACAGTTCAATCAGTTTTTGGTGAATACATGCTATTGTGAAACTGCTACCACAATCAAGATGTACAGCATGTTTTTCCATTACTCCAAACAATTTCCTTGTGCCCCTAGGCCCTTGGCAACCACTGATTTGCCTTTTGTCGTTATAGTTTTGCCTTTATAGAATTTTGTGTAAGTGGCGTCACACAGCATGTAATCTTTTGAACTTGGCTTCTTTCACTTAGCGTGAGTTTGAAATTGTCACCCATGTTGTTGGCTGTATCAGAAGTTTATTCTTTGTATTGCTGAGTACTAGTCCTCTATGTAGATATCAAATTTTGTTTACCATTCACCAGTTGGTGAGCATTGTTTCTCTTCTGGGCTATTACAAATAAAGTTGCTGTGAACATTCAAGTACAAGTCTTCACACGTTATTTTATTTCTCTTGGGTGAATACCTAGGAGTGGGATTGCTGGGTCATATGGTAAGCATATGTCTAATCTTTAAAGAAACGATCAAACTGTTTTTCAATGACTGTAGCGTTTTATATTACCACCAGCAGTGTATGAGAGTTCCAGTCGCTCCCCGCCCATGTAAGACAGTGTATGCTCTATGTGTTTTGACTGCCTCATGGACCAGCTTAGCCATTCCTTCATCTCTCTCCTGCCCCTCAGGCCTCTCTGTTCCCCTAGACACAACAATATTGAAATTAGGCCAGTTAATAGCCCTGCGATGGCCTCTGAGTCTTCAAGCGAAAGAAAATCATGCCTCTCACTTTAAAATAAAAACTAGAAATCATTAAGCTTAGTGTGGAAAGCATTTCAAAAGCTGAGATAGGCCAAAAATTAGGACTCTTTGACCAGTTATCCAAGTTGTGAATACAAAGGAAAAGTCCTTGAAGGAAATTGAAAGTGCTACTATGGTAGCAGTTACAGTTGATCAGAAAGCCAGACAGCCTTGTTGCTGATATGGAGAAAGTTTTAGTGGTCTATAGAGAAGACTAAACCAGCCACAACATTTCCTTAAGCCAGAACCTAATCCAGAGGAAGGCCCTAACTCTCTTCAATTCTGTGAAGGCTGACAGAGGTGAGGAAGCTGCTGCAGAAAAGTGTGGAGCTAGCAGAAGTTGATTCAGGAGGTTTAAGGAAAGACACCCTCTTCATATAATTACAAGGTGAAGGAAAAGCTGCAGCAAGTTATCCAGAAGATCTAGGTAAGATCATTGATAAAGGTAGCTCCACTAAAAAACAGATTTCCAATGTAGATGAAATAGCCTTATATTGTAAGATAATACCATCCAGGACTTTCAGAGCTAGAGAGAAGTCAATGTCTGACTTTAAAGTTTCAAAGGACAGGCTCACTATCATTAGGGGTTAATGTAGCTGGTGACTTTTAAGTTGAAGCCATTGCTCATTTACCATTCTGAACCTTCTAGGACTCTTAAGAATTTTCCAAAGTCTACTCTGCCTGTGCTCCATAAATGGAACAACAAAGCCTGGATGATAGTACATCTGTGTAAACAGTGTGGCTCACGCCTGTAATCCCAGCACTTTGGGAGGCCAAGGCGGTTGGATCACGAGGTCAGGAGATTGAGACTATCCTGGCCAACGTGGTGAAGCCCCATCTCTACTAAAAATACAAAAATTAACCATGCATGGTAGTGTGCACCTGTAGTCCCAGCTACTCGAGAGGCTGAGGCAGGAGAATCACTTGAACCCAGGAGGCAGAGGATGCAGTGAGCTAAGATCGCATCACTGCACTCCAGCCTGGGCAACAGAGCAAGAGTTCATCTCAAAAAAAAAGGACCCTGGTTGGGCGCGGGGGCTCATGCCTGTAATCTCAACACTTTGGGAGGCAAAGGCAGGTGGATCACTTGTGGTCAGGAGTTTGAGACCAGCTTGGTCAACATAGTGAAACCCTGTCTTAAAAAAAGGACCCCAATATAAAGGTAGACTTTAAAAAAGGACCTCAACATAAAGGGATGGGGACAAGAAGGAACATACCCCTTAGTGTAGAGAAATAGTGGGGCAGGAGGAGGGGAAGCCTCAAAAGGAGGGGAATGTCATTAAGGCTGCAAAATATTCTGTGTAGGGAAGGAGGAAGGGGTCTTCACAGCCTCAGAGATGAAGGCAGAAATCACCTTCTCAGTGTCCAGAAGCAGGGAAATGGCAGCTTTCCTTTCTTCCATGGCAGCCACTCCATTGCTCCTCCAGATTACCTTCATCCTTATGTAGGTAAGAGAGCTGCAGAACTCAGAAGAGATTCGTTTGTGTGAGTTAAAAGTCAGCATTACTAGCCGCAATTGTGCTCCTGACTCCTCTGTCTCAGGTACCACCGATTGCACTAGGCGGGGCCTTCTGGGGGGAAAGGCTTCTCAGAGTAGAGATGCATTTTGGGGCCAGACATCCTCTGGGGGCAGCCCGATGAGGTTAAAGATTTTACCCAACTGGTTGGCTTCAGAGTTTCCACAGAAGAGAGGCTTTCCATGAAACATCAATGCAAAGATAAAGCCAACACTCTACATAGCCATGGGTGTTGGGTATGTCAATTGCAGAAGAACTTTGGGAGCTTGGTACCAGAGCGTAACAACCGTATATGTGCTGTCTGGAAGCTGTAGATTCTGGCCAGGCCAAACTCAGCCAGCTTGACTCTTTCACCACTTGTCACCAGAATGTTCTCTGGCTTCTGATCTCTGTGAATGATACAATTAGCATGAAGAAAATCTAGGCCTCTTAGAAACTGGCACATCAAATCCTTGATGGGCTCCACTGGCAAGCCTGGCAGGGCTGCCTTGTCTGATAGGTCTTACTTGGACACCACGGTTACCTTGATCTCCTGGTTAGTTTGGGATGTGGCAGAAACATCCATCAGCCAGACAACACTGAGATGCTCAAAAGCCCCCAGCCGTCTCAGTAAGGCCATCTCACAAGTTGTGCTGATGGGAAGGCCTCCTCCAGTTCCTCTTCCATTGGGAATTTTCACACTCTTGAGGGCCACAAAGCAGCCACTGTAGGGATCATGGGCCTTGTACAATGTCCCATAGGCACTGACACCAGTTTCAACCACCGGTTCATATAGAGGTAGCCATTCTCAGATCAGATGAGACCTTCACACCAGGCCGGGGAGCTGCAGGGACAGCCTGTTATCAGAGCTCTGGAGCTAGTTCTTGCAGCACCATACACCTAAGCTCAGTCCAGGGCAGCTAGATGCTGAGGGCCTGACCATAGACACACGCTGTAGGCTAGAGAGGCTCCCCTCACCCCCACCCTCACCATGTGACCAGCTGCCAAAGAGGCACACAGAAACTTGTTTACTGAATATTTTAAAGTCCACTGTTGAGACCTACTGCTCAGACAAAAAAGATTCCTTTCAAAATATACTGCACGTCGTCAATACACCTGGTCACTCAAGACCTCTGATGGAGATGTACAAGGAGATTGTTGTTTTCATGTCTGCCGACACAACATCCATTCTGCAATCCATGGATCGGTAAGTCATTTTGAGTTTCAAGTCTTATTATTTAAGAAATACATTTTACAAAGCTATAGCTGCCATAGATAGTGGTTCCTCTGATGGATTTGGACGAAGCAAATAAAAAAATTTGGAAAGGATTCACCATTCTAGATACCACTAAGATTATTTATGGTTCATGGGAAGAGGTCAAAATATCAACATTCAGAGGAGTTTGGAAGAAGTTGATTCCAGTCTTTATGGATGACTTTGAGGGTTTTAAGACTTGAGTAGAAGTAGTAACCACAGACATGGGGAAATAGCACGAGAAGTAGGCTTGCAAGTAGAGTTTGAAGATGTGACTGAATTGCTACACTCTTATGATAAAACTTGAACAGATGAGAAGTTGCTTCAGATGACACACAAAGAAGGTGGTTTCTTGAGATGGAATCTACTGGTGAAGATGCTATGACCGTTGTTGAAAATGCAAAAAAAGGATTTAGGATATTACATAAACTTTGTTGATAAAGCAGCAGCAAGGTCTGAGAGGATTTCTTTTTTTTTTTTTCTTTTTTTGAGGCAGAGTTTTTGCTCATTCCTCAGGCTGGAGTATAGTGGCACAATCTCGGTTCATTACAGCCTCCACCTCCCTAGTTCAAGTAATTTTCCTGCTTCAGCCTCTCGGATAGCTGGGATTACAGGCATGTGCCACAATGCCCAACTGATTTTGTATTCTTAGTAGAGGCAGGGTTTCACCATGTTAGTCAGGCTGGTCTCGAACTCCTGACCTCAGGTGATCCACCCACCTCGGCCTCCCAAAGTGCTGGGATTACAGACGTGAGCCATGGTGTCTGGCCTTGACTTCAGTTTTGAAAGAAGTTCTGCTGTGGGAAAAATGTTGTTAAATGGCATCATGTGCTACAGAGAAATCTTTCATGAAAGGAAGAGTCAGTTGATGTGGCAAACTTAACTTCATTGTTGCCTCCTTTTAATAAATTGCCACAGCCTCCATCTTTCAGCAGTCACCACCCTAATCAGTCAGCAGCCATCCATGATGAGTCAGGACCCTCACTAACAAAAAGATGACGAGTTGCTGAAGGCTCAGAGATTGTTAGCATCTTTTAGCAGTAAAATAGTTTAAGGTATGTACATTTTTTTAGACATGCTGTTTCACACTTAATAGACTACAATATAGTATAAATATAACTTTTATATGCACTGGGAAATTTAAAAATTTGTGTGATTTACTTTATTGTCATATTTGCTTTGTTGTGGTGGTTTGGAATTGAAACCGCAATATCTCTGAGATAATGCCTGTGCATGGTTCTTCCACATATTTTGTTAAATGTGTATCTTTATATTTCCTATTTTTGGATAATTGTAATTTTTATTTCAGCTTTCAGTTTTTCTTTTTTTTTAACCTTATTTTTTTTATTTTTTTTAATTGCATTTTAGGTTTTGGGGTACATGTGAGGAACATGCAAGATTGTTGCATAGGTACACATATGGCAGTGTGATTTGCTGCCTTCCTTCCCCTCACCTATATCTGTCATTTCTCCCTTGCTATCAACTTTCAGTTTTTCATTGAGAGTATATAGAAATTTAACAGATTTTTAAATTTTTTTAAATTTTTTTTTTTTTTTTTTTTTTTTTTTTTTAAAGACAGAGTTTCCCTCTTTTCACCCAGGCTGGAGTGCAATGGCACAATCTTGGCTCATTGCAACCTCCCCCTCCTGGGTTCAAGTGATTCTTCTGCCTCAGCCTCCTGAGTAGCTGGGACTACAGGCATGTGCCACTACGCCTGGCTAATTTTTTTGTATTTTTAGTAAAGATGAGGTTTCACCATTTTGGCCAGGCCAGTCTCAAACTCCTGACTTCAGGGGATTTGCCTGCCTGGGCCTCCCAAAGTGCTGGGATTACAGGTGTGAAACACTGTGCCCGGCCAGAAATGTAATTGATTTTTAAAGACCTGATCTTGTATCCTACAGTCTAATCTTGGTAAACTCACTTATGACTTCTAGTAACTTTTTGTGTGGGTTACTTACCATTTTGTACATATGTAATTATATAATCTGCAAATAAAGATAATTTGACTTATTTAGTTTTAATCTCTTGCCTTTTGTTTCTTTTGCTTGTCTCATTGCACTGATGAGGTTCTCCAGTATGATGCTATCAGTGAGAAGAGTGGGTATCTCAGCCCTGTTGATCTTAGGTGGAAGGATTGAGCCTTCCATCACTGTATGTGATCTGGTTTTTTTCTAGATGCCTTTATAAAGATAAAGACATTGCCTTTTATTTTTAGTTTGCCATGAAATTTTATCACGAATGGGTGTTGGATTTTGTCAAATGCTTTTTCAGAATCTATTGAAATAATCATATGGTTTTGTTATTGTTGTTTGTTTTTTTCTATTTTTGACTCAAAGTTCTGAAAATCATATGGTTTTAAATATTAATACCATGAATTATACTGATTGATTTTCAAATGTTAAACCAGGCTGGCATTCCTGAAGTCTTAATGTGTTATGCTTTTGCTATGTGGCAGGGTTTGGTTTGCTAACATTTTGTTACAGATTTTCACGTCTCTATTCATGAGATACATTGGTCTGTAATTTTTTTATGTCTTTGGTTTTGGTATCAGAGTAATGCTGGCCTTACAGAATGAGTTGGGAAGTGTTTTCTCTCCTCTTCTGGAAGGTTGTGTAGAATTGTTACTTCTTTCTTTAAATGGTTGGTGGATCACCGGTGAAGTAATCTGGGCTTAGAATTTTCTTTATGGGAGGATCTTAAGCTACCATTTCAATTTTGTTACCAGATACTGGCCTAGTTAAGCTATAAATTGATTTAGGGTTTATAGTATGTATCTTAGTTTATGTTGAAATTGGTAATTTATCTCTCTCCATTTCATCTAGATAGTCTTAATTTGTTTGTATGAGTTTGTAGTTTTTTACCACCTTTTAAATGTTTGTAACATCTGTCGTGATGTTCCTTCTTTCATTTCCGATATTAGTAATTTGTACTTCTCCCTTTCTCCTGATCAATTTAGCTAGATGAGTTTGTTTTCAGAGAATTGCTTTTAGTTTTCCTGCTTTTTCTCTAGTGTTTTTCTATTTTATTCATTTCTGCATTCATATTTATTATGTCCTCCTTTCTTTGCATTTAATTTGTTTCCTTTTTTTGTGTGTGTTTCTCAAGATAGAAGCTTAGATCTTGAATTTGAAAACTTTCTTCTTTTCCAGTGTAAGTATTGAAAGCTACACATTTCCCTCTAAGCACTTCTTTAGCTGTATACCATAAATTTTGGTCTGTTTGATTTTCATTCAAGTCAAAATATTTTCTCATTTCCCTTATTGTTTCCTTTGACCCATGAGTTATTTAGAAGTGTTTTTCCTCCTATTAATTTCTGGTTTAATTCTCCTGTAGAGAATACGTTTATATTATTTCAGTCTTTTTAAATTGAGGGATAGGGGTTTGTGGTTTTGGTGGTCCAGAATATGGTCCATGTTGGTGAATGTTTTAAGTACACTTGAAAATAATGTATATTCTGCTGTTACTGGATGAAATATTGTATCGGTATTGATTAAGCCAAGTTGGTCAGTAGTAGTTCTTGGTGAGTTTGGCGGGGGTGAGTCTCGTTGTTTTGTCAATCACTAAGAAAGATGTGTTGACCTTTCCAACTTGAATTGCTTGTTTCTCCTTTCAGTTCTGTGAGTGTTAAAGCTCAGCTGTCAGGGAATACATATTTGGGATTGTTATGTCCTTTTGAGGAATGGACCCCTCTATCATTTTGTAATATCCCTCCTGATATTCCTTGTCCTAAAGTCTACTCTGTTGATACTTAACACCACTCCGGCTTACCTATATGGTATATGTATTTTCTCCATCCTTTTAATCTGTATGTTTGTTTGTTTATTTATTTTAGATGGAGTTTCACTCTGTAGCCCAGGCTGGAGTGCAGTGGTGCCATCTCGGTTCACCGCAGCTCCGCCTCCTGGGTCCCGGTTCAAGGAATTCTCCTACCTCAGCCTCCCGAGTAGCTGGGATTACAGGCATGAGCCACCATGCCCAGCTAATTTTTGTATTTTTTAGTAGAGACAGGGTTTCACCATGTTGTCCAGTCTGGTCTTGAATTCGTGAGCCACCGTGCCCGGCCTGTATCTGCATTTCTTATCCATAGCATGTGGCTGGACTTGCTTTTTTGTCTAGTTTGACAATCTTTGCCTTTTAGAGTAGGTTATATTATAATTTACTTTTGATGTAATTATTGATATGCTTGTGTTAAAAAATTTTTCCTTGAAATTTCTTTTTCATCTTTTTTTCTTCCTTTTCCACATTTTTGTGCCTTTTTAAAACATTAAGTATTTTCATGATTCCATTTTATCTCTGTTCTTTTTTTTTTTTTTTTTTTTTAAGATGGGGTTTCACCATGTTGGCCAGGAGGGTCTTGAACTCCTGACCTCAGATGATCTACCCACCTTGGTCTCCAAAGTGCTTGGATTACAGGCATGAGCTACCATGCCCGGCCTCTTTTTTTTTGAGATGGAGTCTCACTCTATCACCCAGGCGAGAGGGCGGTGGCACAGCCTGGACTCAATGCAACCTCCACCTCCCAGGTTTAAACAGTTCTCCGCCTCAGCCTCCCTAGTAGTTGGGATTATAGGCACTGCCACCACGCTTGGTTAATTTTTTGCATTTTTAGTAGAGACAGGTTTTCACCATGTTGACCAGACTGGTCTGTTCTTGATTTACTAACTTCACATCCTTGTTTTATAATTTTAGTGGTTGATATAGGGTGTACAGTATATATCGTTACCACTATCTATTGAAATAATGTTACACCATTTCACCTGTAACTTAAGCATAATTTAAAAATATTCTATTTTTTGTTTGTTTGTTTTAGTTACTTTTTTTTTTTTGGATGGAGTTTCGCTCTGTCGCTCTGGCGCAATCTCAGATCACTGCAACCTCTGCCTCCAAGGTTCAAGCAATTCTCCTGTCTCAGCCTCCCAAGTAGCCAGGATTACAGGCACACGCTGCCATGCCCAGCTAATTTTTTGTATTTTAGTAGAGATGGGATTTCACCGTGTTGCCCAGGCTGGTCTCAAACTCCTGAGCTAAGGCAATTCACTCGCCTCAGCCTCCCAAAGTGCTAGGATTATAGGTGTGAGCCACTGCGCCTGGCCTGTTCTAGTTATTTTCATGGCATAAAAGCCCACCAGTAAAGTAGTGCCTTAAAACAACACTATTGCCAACTTATTCTGTAGATTAGGTATTTGGATAGGACACAGCAGGGATGGTCTGTCTCTGCTTCATGATGTCTGTGTCCTCTGCTGAGGCAGCTGAAAACTGGGGGCTGGGATTATCTGAAGGTTTACCCACTTGTATGTTAAGCAGTTGATGCTGGCTGAGACCTTAGCTTTGTCTGTTGGCTGGAATCTGTGCACATGACCTTTTCATGTGGCCTAATTTTTTTTTTTTTAAAACAGAGTCTTGCTCTGTTGCCAGGCTGGAGTGGAGTGGTACAATCTTGGCTCACTACAACCTCTGCCTCCTGGATTCAAGCAATACGCCTGCCTCAGCCTCCTTAGTAGCTGGGATTGTAGGCGTTCTCTACCATGCCCAGTTAATTTTTGTATTTTTAGTAGAGACAGGGTTCACCATGTTGGCCAGGATGGTTGTGATCCTCCTGCCTCAGCCTCCCAAAGTGCTGGGATTACAGGCGAGAGCCACTGCACCCGCTGGCTTAAATTTTCTTACAGTCTGGTAGTTGAGTTCTAAAGGCAAGCGTCCCAAGAGAAGAGAGCCAGATAGAAGCATATTGGCTTTTGTGACCTTGCCTTGACTAGTGTCACTTCTGCTGTACTTTTTAGGTGGAGGCAGTTATAGAGGTTTGCCTTAATTCAGAGAGTATGTGCATAACCATCTCCTATCTCACCAACACACACACACACACACACACACACACACACACACTCTCTCTCTCTCTCTCTCTCTCTCTCTCTCTCTCTCTCTCTCTCTCTTACTTTCCCTCCCTCCCTTCCTCCCTCCCTCTCATATTCCAACTCATATGTTCTGCTTTCAATGTTATATCCATATGAATATTGATGTCGTATTAGAAGCAGGGCATGTGGGCTGGGGTAGGACACAGTCTTTGGAAAATACAGTCTACCGCACTGCTGCCATTTTGCTGCTATTAGACATTTTAATTCTTTCGATGTTATGTTACACAACACATTATTTTTGTTTGAAACATGTCTTTTACATTTACTCACTTATTTATCATTTCTTTCACTCTTGATTTCTTTTATAGATCCACGTTTCCATCTGCTATTTTTCTTTTGTGTGAAGAAATTTCTTTAACATTAGTTGTAGTAGGATTCTGCTGATAATTATCTCAGCTTTTATTGGTCTAAAGTATTTTGTCTCCATATTTGAACTGTCACTGGGTATAGAAGTTTATATTGACTTTTTTTTTTTTCTCAGTAAAGATCTATTTTCTTCTTGCTGCATGATTTCTGATTTCATCTTTATTTTTGTTTCTCTGTGAATAGTGTGGCCTTTTCCTTCCGGATGCATGAGGTTTTTTGTTTTACCACTGATTTTTAGCGCTTCGGTTATAATGTGCCTTGATGTGTTTTTGTTGTTATTGTTTGTTTGTTTGTTTTGTGACGGAATCTCACTCTGTTGCCCAAGCTAGAGTGCAGTGGCGTGATCTTGGCTCACTGCAACCTCCCCCTCCTGGGTTCAAGGAGTTCTCCTGCCTCAGCCTCCCAAATAGCTGGGACTACAAGGCAGGTGTCACACGCCCAGCTAATTTTTGTATTTTTAGTAGAGATGGGGTTTCACCATGTTGGCCAGGATGGTCTTGATCTCTTGACCTTGTGATCTGCTTGCCTCCATCTCCCAAAGTGCTAGGATTACAGGCATGAGCCACTGCGCCCAGCTGATGTGGTTTTATTTATGTTTCTTTTGTTTGGGGCTTTTTGAGTTTCTTGGATCTGTGAATTTACAGTTTTCATCATATGTATAAAATTTGCAGCCATTATTTCTTCAAATTTTTTTTTCTGCTTTCCCTTTTGCCCTTCCTGTATTCTCGTTCAGCTATGTTAGACCACTTGATCGTGTCCCACAGGTTACTGAGGCTGTGATTTGTTGTTGTTGTTGTTTTTGTTTTTATTTTATTTTTATAAATTGTTTGTTTTGAGACGAAGTCTCACTCTGTCACCAGGCTGGAGTGCAGTGGTGCGATCTTGGCTCACTGCAACCTACACCTCCCGGGTTCAAGAGATTCTCTTGCCTCAGCCTGCTGAGTAGCTGGGACTACAGGTGTGTGCCACCACGCCCGGCTGATTTTTATATTTTTAGTAGAGATGGGATTTCATCGTGTTGGCCAAGATGGTCTCGATCTCTTGACCTTGTGATCCCCCACCTTGGCCTCCCAAAATGTTGGGATTACAGGCGTGAGCCACCGTGCTCAGTCCACTGAAGCTCTGTTAATATTTTTTCAGTCTTTTCATTGTGGGTACTTTTTATTTTTCTTTTGGAGAGTTTACCTCTGTCGCCAGGCTGGAGTGCAGTGGTCCGATCTTGGCTCACTGCAACCCACACCTCCTGGGTTCAAGTGATTCTCCTATCTCAGCCTCCCGGGTAGCTGGGACTACAGGTGTGCACCACCATGCATAGCTAATTTTTGTATTTTTTGGTAGAGACAGGGTATCATCGTGTTGACCAAGATGGTCTCGATCTCTTGACCTTGTCATCTATCCACCTTGGCCTCCCAAAGTGCTGGGATTACAGGCATGAGCCACTGCACCCGGCCCACTGTGAGTGCTTTTTATTGCTGCATCTTCAAGTTCAGCCATCTTACCTTCTGCAAGGTCTCATTTGCTGTTATTCTGAGCCAATGTGTTTTTAATTTGAGATACTGTACTTTAAAAATCTTTACAATTTCCATTTTGGTCAGAAAAACTATTTCCTTTCCACATCACATTCATATGAACTAGATATTATTTGTTTTAACGTCCTTGTATTCTGATTTCATTATTTCTGTCATTTACAGATTTATTTCAATTAGTTTTCATCCTGATATGGGTCATCTTTTTCACTTCCTTGTATGCTTGGACATTGTGAATTTTATATTTTATATTGCTGGACACTGGATTTGCTATATTCCTCTAAAGACTGTCAGATTGTATTTGATCACACAGTTAAGTAACGTTTGGCTCGGTTTGATCCTTTCGAAGCTTACTTCTAAGGTTTTTGTGGCTAGTCATAGCAATCTTTATCTTTGGACTAATTTAGACCCCCCACCTCCACCCCGCAAGATGTTGATCCTTCTAGAGACCCCGTGGTTTTTTCATGGTCAGCGTAACAAGTGGTATGGGAGCTCTGGGAAGTGTTGGGCTTATTGCTTTCCCATAGGTTGTTCCCTGACCTTGGGGAGACTTTCTCTTAAGCACTTGCAAATCTGAGAAGAAAGGGAACCCTTCTGCCAGACCTCCAAAGCTCTCTGCACGCAGTTCCAGCTTCTCCAGTACTGTGTCCTGCAAATTCTAGCTGCCTCAGCTTCCCCTAGCTCTATTGACTCCTCAGTTCACTGAGACCCTTGTATTTTGTTTCAGTGTTCTTTCCCTGAAGTGAAGCCTGGGAGTTGTCACCAGGCTGTAAGTTTCGTTAATTGTAAAGTTTACCTTTTGTTTTCCTTTCCCTGGCGGAGGATCACAGTCTTGTGCTACTTCTTGCCCAGTGTCTAAAAACTGTTATTTCATGTATGTTGTCTGGTTTTCTAGCTGTTTATAGTGAGAGGACAGTTCTCATAGCAATTACAAGTTCATGTTCTGAGTTGAGAGTCCTCCTGTTTAAATTTTGTTAATACAGTCAGCCCTCTGTATCTGTGGGGCCTGCTCATTGGATTCAACTAACTTTGGATCAGAATATTTGGAAAAGAAAATAATAACAATACAATGATAATGCATGTTCTTTAAAATATGGCCTAACAGCAACAGGTTGAGTATCCCTAATCCAGAAATCTGAAATGCTCTAAATTCTGCAACTTTTTGAATGCCATGATGCTCAAAGGACATACTTATTTGAGCATTTTTGATTTTCAACTTAGGGATGTTGAACCAGTAAATATGTAATGCAAATATCCCAAAATCTGAAAAACCCCAAATCCAAAACACTTCTGGTCTCAAGCATTTCAGATAAGGATTATTCAACTATATTTGTGTGGCATTTACGTTATATTAGGTATTACAAGTAATGTAGAGACAATTTAAAGTGTAGAGAAGGATGTGTGTAGGTTATATGTAAATACTATGCCCTCCCCCAACAGAATTTCGCTCTTGTCACCCATGCTGGAGTGCAGTGGTGTGATCTCGGTTCACTGCAACTCCACCTCCTGGGTTCAAGTGATTCTCCTGCCTTAGCCTCCCAAGTAGCTGGGAGTACAGGTATGTGCCATCACACCCAGCTAATTTTTGTATTTTTAGTAGAGATGAGGTTTTACCATGTTGGCCAGGCTGGTCTTGAACTCCTGACTTAAGGTGGTCTACCCATCTCAGCCTCCCAAAGTGCTGGGATTACAGGTGTGAGCCACTGTGACCAGCCATTTTATATAAAGGACTTGAGCATATGTGGATTTTGTTATATGAGGGGGATCCTTGGTATCCCCCATGGATACCAAGGAATGATTCTACCTTCAGTGATTTATTAGTTTCAGTTGCCAACAGATTTTATGTCAGTTCTACTTTCTAATTTGCCAGCTTTTTACTTTTTACTCTTTTTTGAAAACTTTGGTAAAATGTATATAAAACATAAAATTTACCATTTTAATCATTTTTAAATGTACCCTTCTGTGGTATTATGTACATTCACAGTGCTGTGCAGTCATTATCACTGTTTACCTCCAGAACTTTTTCATCTTCTTAAACTGAAACTGCATACTTATTATACAACAATCCCATTTTCCTCTCCCCCAGCCACCATTCCGTCTATGAACTTGACTGCTCTAGGTATGTCACATGAATGGAATCCTACATTTGTCCTTTTGTGACTGGCGTACTTCACTTAGCGTGTCTTGAAGGTTCATCCCTGTTGTAGTATGTATCAGAATTTCAGAATTAGCTTTTCTTTAAAGGCTGAATAATATTTGAATGTATAGATAGGCCACATTTTTCTTATCCATTCTTTCATGGGTGGGCATGGGTTGCTTCCACCCTCTGGCTGTTGTGAATAATGCTGTTGTGATCATGGCCATATGAACATTTCTTCAAGACTCTGCTTTCTATTCTTTCTAGCTTTATGATTGCATTCATCTTTGTATATTTTTTCTTTATTACGTTGCTTTTATTCTGAATCTGAATGTTCTTTTTTCATTGATAGTTTAATAATTTAAAATGGAATGTTTCTTTTGCAGTGTACATCTTTTACAGCAAGCTAAACAGTTTTGGTTAAATTTGTTGAAAACAGTATGAAAGCTTCAATGGCTTTATGTCACTGTTTGATACTTTTTCACTTTGGACAACATGCTGGTGGTGAGTAGTTTCTGGTCCAGTGAAATCCAGTTTTCAGATATTCCTAGTTTTGGATTCTCAGCTGCGTATTTGAAATCATCACATTCAGAATTCTTTTGTTCCAGAACATATATGTTCCCATTCTTGTTTGTACTTGAGTCATATTTTATCACATATATTTGTAGTATGCTTAGATATAGTAGTTTCTATTTTCATAACTACTTCTCTGTTGATCCATTATGGTGAATTGCAGCTACAAAGTCATACTGTGTAGTAGCAAAAACGCTAACATAAGAAGTAAATAGTAGCAAGCAAAGGATTTTTAAAATATCCAAGCCTAGTAATATATACCCATTTAGCTCAGTAGTTTTCAGCTGTGGTAATACCATTTTCTGGGGTGCATTTTTGAAATTTGTGAGAACATTTTTGTTTGGCAGCATAGTAGAGGTCATTACAGACATTTAGTGGACAGGGTTTAGGTCTGCTGGATGTCCTGCAGTGTGCAGAAAAGTGCGGTACAATGAATATTCTGTCTCATGGTGTTTGAAGCTCCTTTAATTACTCACATCTAAAGTTTTTTTTTTTGAGACGGAGTTTCGCTCTTGTTACCCAGGCTGGAGTGCAATGGCGCGATCTCGGCTCACCGCAACCTCTGCCTCCTGGGTTCAGGCAATTCTCCTGCCTCAGCCTCCTGAGTAGCTGGGATTACAGGCACACGCCACCATGCCCAGCTAATTTTTTGTATTTTTAGTAGAGACAGGGTTTCACCATGTTGACATGAATGGTCTCGATCTCTTGACCTCGTGATCCACCCGCCTCGACCTCCAAAAGTGCTGGGATTACAGGTTTGAGCCACCGCGCCCGGCCTAAAGTATTTTACATATAAACAGATCATTTTTTACATAATACACTACATTTTCTATGAATGGCACTGCTGTGTAAATCAAGGAGTGAGTAATGTCCTTTCATTTAAGGCTTTACCAAGAGCTTGCCATTTTGGTAAAATGCATCACCTATGGCAGTACTCCTCATGGTGTGGTAGTCACCATTTGACACACCTGATTCAGTTTGCATTTGTTGTTGTCACATTCATGGCGATGTTTCATTTTGATGAAAGCATCTTACTGTATCATGATATTTCCTAGTATATTGATGCTCCAGTTTTAATATGTTAAATAGTGTTTTATTATGAATTAACTTCCTTTTCTTTATTCTCTATATTACAGTTAGGACATTGTAATGATTTTTTAAGTTATGTAGAGTATTAATATAATTTCAGTATAATGAAGAGACTTAAACATTTTTATTATGAACAGGAGATGTTAGGTGTGGTAAACTTGGGACAGTAGTCCCTATAGCACACCCACCCTTTAAGATTACTTCAGGATTTCTGTGAAGTTATTAATCTTATACTTCAGATGTATATGAAAATATTGTTTTATTGATTTTCCTTAGAAATTACCACATGATCTATCTGTTGACCACTTGACAAGTGATTGGGCAATACTGGTGGTCCATAGACTACACTTTGGAAAGAAGTGCCTTATATCCTATCTTCTTGTCCTCAGTTACTGAAATTGCTCCGTATTTCACTTTATCAGATACCATTTTTTCCCTAACATTTTTTTTTCTTTTGTAGTGACAGGGCCTCACTCTGTCACCCAGGCTGGATTGCAGTGGCATGACCTTGGCTCCACTGCACCCATGACCTCCCAGGCTCAAGGGATCCTCCCAGTTCATCCTCCTGAGTGGCTAGGATTATAGGTACACACCTCTAATCATAGGTATACACCTATAAATTAGGCGTGGTGATGCCTAATTTATTTTTTGTAAAGATGAGGTCTCACTATATTGCCTGGGGCAAACTATAATTTTTATACATGGGCTGGGTGCAGTGGCTTACACCTGTAATCCCAGCACTTTGGGAGGCCGAGGTTGGCGGATCACTTGAGGTTAGGTATTTGAGACCAGGCTGGCCAACATGGTGAAACCCCGTCTCTGCTAAATATACAAAAATCAGCTGGGCCTGGTGGCACATGCCTGTAATCTCAGCTCCTCAGGAGGCTGAGGCAGGAGAATCACTGAAACCTGGGAGACAGAGGTTGCAGTGAGCCGTCATTGTGCCTCTGCACTTCAGCCTGGAGAACAGAGCAAGACTCTTATCTCAAAAAAAAATTATTTTTAATACATGAATTGTCTAATACCATAGTTGTTCAACTCGGAGATAAACTTTTCCTCAACACTTTTAAATATTTTTGATGGTCCTTTGTAGTCCTTAATGGCAAAAGAAATTCACAAGTGCTGTTGCAAATGTCATTGCCTGCATACATATATAAACTTTGCCATGTGTGGGAGTGTCTTCTCAACCATTTGTCACCTAATTAAAGTTATTTGCACTGGCAGCATTTTAAGTTAAATTTAGATAAGCAATTACTTTCAGTATCTTTCTCAAAAGGACTATGCTACAAGGATTATTTTATGTATAGCAAATAGCCTATACCAAGGTAAATAATACAGTTAGAAGCAATAGAAATAGTTAAATCTTAGGAATACATTGTAGAGCATTTGAGAGATAATGGGGGTTAACTTACTGATTCATGACTTGGGATGGAATATCACTCAAGCACTAATTTTTTTTTTAAAACATCCTTATTTTTAAGAGAAACTGCCTAATTTCTAGGGACATCTATTTGAGGAAAGATGAAACTGAGTTTAACTAAATACAGAATTCAGAGGATTCTCAGATATTCTTTTATTTGCCTCGAAATTATGCTGTCAGCCCCAAAGATGTCAAAAAGAACAGAATTCTGGGTTTTGAGAAGTGACATGTTTCTCTGATACTATTGCATAACTGGCGATGGCCAAAAGTTCAGAAAAATCATTAGACTTTGAATGTGAAGAACGTTTCAGTTCAAACTTTGATCAGAGGCTGAAGAGGAAAGTGGTATGTAACTGTTTTGGGAAACGTATGCTATTTTACAATCCACTGTGTCTTAGAAGAAATGCATTATTTCTCCATTTTAAATTCTTTTTTTGAGCGTGTCTTTTTCAGGATAAACTTTCTCATGTGTGGAGGTGTCTTTTCAAAGTAAATTATGCCTTACTATTTCAGTTAATTCAGAAAATGACTTTTGATGATTGACTATCAGTCTTTTAATAGTTCTAAATTCCTCAAATACAGTGTTTTCTCTAGAGGTGTATGTCCCAACCTTGCATAATAATAGGAATTCCTTAACATGTTGTTTCATGGATTCTAAGGCTCTTTCCCTAAAGTTTATTATGGTGTATAGTCTAGGTTGGGACCCAGTAATCTAGATTTGGAAATACCTTAGGTTACAGGCCTCCAACCTTTTTGGCATCAGGGACTGGTTTGGTGGAAGACAGTTTTTCTACGGATGGGAAGGAGGGGGAGGATGTTTTTGGGATGATTCAAGCACGTTACTTTATGTTGCATTTTATTTCTGTTATTACATTGTAATATATAATAATTATACGACTCATCATAATGTAGAATCAGTGGGAGCTCTGAACTTGTTTTTCTGCAACTACTCGGTCCCATCTGAGGATGATGGGAGTCAGTGACAGATCATCAAGCATTCGATTCTCATGAGTGTACAACCTAGATCCCTTGCACGTGCTGTTCGCAATAGGGTTTGCCCTCCTATGAGAATCTAATGCCGCTGGCTGATCTGACAGAAGGTGGAACTCAGACGTTAATGCGAGCGATGGAAAGAGGCTGTAAATACAGATGAAGCTTCACTGACTTGCCTGCCTCTCCTGCAGTGTGGCCCAGTTCCTGATAGGCCACTAATCAGTCCCAGTCTGACCTCGGGGTTGGGGACCCCTGCCTTAGGTGATTTTTCCAGGCTAGCTTGGGAAATACTGCTGTTAGAGCGTAGGCTTCTTCCTGGGGGTGCAGCCTAGTCTTGACTACTGTATAAAATTTCTTTGCTACAACTTAGAATACATCTACTATTCCAGTATTATAGTAATATATACTAATAAATATAGCAATATTTAGACTATTGGTAACATGTTGTGAGCACTTCCTGTGTGTAAGGACCCATGCCAAACACTGAATAGGTTGTTGAATCCTCACAACTTTCATCAATAGATACTACCATACTCATTTTGCAAATGAGGGTAAATAGTCTTGTACAAGGCCCTATAGCTAGTAAGTGGTACACCCAGGATTGGAACCCAAGCAAACTGACTTTAGAGCCTGTGCTCTTAAACCACACTGTACTGGCTGTTGCAGATCAGATGCTGAGCTGTTCTGATTGCGCAGTGCGTTGTAGAGTAGTGTCCAGTTCACCATGAGTGTGAAGCAACAGGTATGATAAGACATGAAGCAGCAGCAGTAAGAGTCAGTGTGTCACCAGGAGTATTGCCTCATGAGTGCGTGGGAGGGTGTCAGAGTAGCCAACACTTCTATTAAAAGAGTAAACAATCTCGAAGGGCCACAAAGTGATAAACTGGGTAACTGTCAGTGCTTCTTAAGATTAGCACTTCACAAAGTGTGGCCCTTATTCCTCTGGAAATCTCTCATGGGATCCTGAAGGTCAAACTTTTATGTAATGTTTCTGAGAAGTTATCTTTTCCTCTGTGTTAACATTTGTATTGATGGTATACCGCTGCTGCCTAAGCATGAATCAAGGCGGTGGCACCAAAGTGTGCTCATAGCGATTGTATTTTTCATCACCACACACACACTATAGTTAGCTTTTTTAAAAGCCAGTTTTGAACTAGTAAAAATGCCCTTAATGAACTAGTAAAAAATACTCCTTTAATAAATCTAAGAATGCCCTTAATGAACTAGTAAAAAATACTCCTTTAATAAATCTTGACACTAGATTGCACATCTTTTTAATACTTTGTGTGATGTAATGGGAAGTACACACAAGGCACTTCTGCTACATTAGTACTATGGTTGTTATAAGGAAAAGTACCTGTAGGGTTGAGTTACATGCTGACCTAGCATCTTTTTTCATGGATATCATTTTTTTACTTGTAAGAATAACTGACAAACTATGGTTATTCAGATTTGAATATTTGGCAGATTTTGTTAAAATTAAAGAATTGATCATATTTGTTGCCAGTGATAAGATTTGGGCTTAACAGCTTCTCATTATTTGTTTGAGATGGGGTTTCGCTTTTGTTGCCCGGGCTGGAGGACAGTGGTATGATCTCGGCTCATTACAGCCTCCGCCTCCTGGGTTCAAGTGGTTCTTCTGCCTCACCTCCAGAGTGGCTGGGATTACAGGCACCTGCCACCACGCTCGGCTAATTTTTGTATTTTTAGTAGAGACAGGGTTTCACCATGCTGGCCAGGCTGGTCTCAAACTCCTGACCTCGGGCCTCCCAAAGTTCTGGAATTAGAGGTTTAAGCGCCCACTCCAGCGCAAAAATTGTTCTGTTTTGTTTTACATTCGTCAGTTTCTAATTGGGTAGTTGCAAAATGCCAGAAAACCGTTATTTCTGTTCATTATTGTGCTATATGGGATCTCTTACGCTGAGAGGGTATACTTTATAAGTTATTAGCACAAAGATTAATCACTGATAGTCCAGTTCTCTTATCATTCCTGCACTTTATGGGGTCTAGTGATCCGTTCATACAAAGAGAAGAAACCATGGCTGGAGGGATACTGAGTTCCCTCTCCTCTTTCCTGCACACTAGAGGTAGGGTCAGGCAAGCCCTGCATGCTTCTTCCTTCCCTGCCCCTTGGGGAGGGTCATCATGAAACAGTTACATGCAGGTGCTGAAAATCCTGACATGCTCTTAGGTCCAAATAGTGATCTTGAATGTCATAAATATAAGAATATTCTTACTGCACTGTTTTCTCTCACTTGAACAGGTTTTGATTATAAGAAAACAAAATGCTCTGCTTTGGAAACACTTGGTGATGACTTATTTAAAAGTAGTAGGAATAACAGGAAGTTAGCTTCTGGTTGTTGATAACCTTTGCAAAGTTCTGTAACTTAAAGATCCTTCCTTAGACTTTGGGGCATTCATGCTGATTGAATTTTAGATAGGCCCAATTGGTAGCCATTTTTGGTTGAATCTTTTAGAAAATCTTTTTAATATTGTTAAAATGGTTTCCTGCCTTAATAAAATGTACAAAACATACAATTTAACATGTGTTTGGCTTTGATAGCACCTCAGGCTCTTGCCCATCAATTATTGTTTTATTGATTTCTAGGTGTAGCTGTTGCAAAAGGAAGGTGGTCACACAGCACATAGCTACCATGATTTAAAAAAGAAAAAAAAAACTTGTGCTGTCGGCTTGCTGCTTCTTCTCCATTGTATGTTGGCAGTACTAGATTTACTTAACATCGGACTGCTAGAGTGTAATTCGGCACATATACCGAAACTTAGTTTCTTCAGCATTCTAAAATTGTTCAGGGGTGGACCATGTTTACCTCCCACTGAATGTGGAGACTTTTCCTGGTGCTTCATGGTGAACCCTTGGCTTTTCAGAGCCTTTGTTTCCTCTGCCCACCTGACAGGAGGCTGCTATGTGTGTTATCACATTTAATCCTTGAAGAGCAGTTAGTAAAGGGCAGATGGATAACTTGCACAGTCATAAGCAATTCAGTTCGAGTAGCTCAGGTTTGTTCTGTTTGGGGAACTGACTGTCACTATGAGGTTCCCCCCCTCCCCCGGCCTTTTTTCTCCCCTTTGTGTGTGTGTGTATATGTATGTGTGTGCATGTGTGTGGTGGTGGTGGTGGTGGTGGTTTTCCTGCATTGGTTTTGGGAGTTTGTTGGTTTTTGCTATTTCAAATAAAAATTCATGACACCTGCTTTCATAATATATTCAATAGTTTTTCTGAATTGCTGTGAAAATGTGAATTTTATCTGAAACTGGTTTTTGAGGTATGGTCTTTGGACTAGTAGCATCTTTATTGCCTGGAAACTTTTTAGAAATTTATGAATGCTTGGGTCTGCCCCAGATCTGCTGAACTGGAAACTGTGGGGTAGGGTCAACAATCTGTGTTTTACCAAATTCTCCAGGTGATTTGGGTGCATCAGCAGCTTTGAGAACCACTGGTCTAGAAGATCCATGAATTTACATCATTTTAAACAAATGCTGCAACTGTCTTTCCATGTGCTCTGCTGTGCATATCTTCCTTTCTAACATTGGTCTTAAATGTGTATCAAAAGAATTAGGAAATATAATGGTTTGTTACAGCTTCTTGCTTTGCTACTATTGTGTACATTTTTTTTTCTGTATTTTTATTTTTTGCCACCCTGCCCCCCAGCCAAACAATCTATGGTATACATTTTTAAGAGTTGCTAAGAACAGATTTTATGCTGTCATGTTTGTCCATCTAACACTTGAATGAGTAAGTGCAGTTCCTTTGGGCAGATAGAATGTCAGTGTACTTTATTTGTCTAACAGGAATTCTCTGCTTGTAGATGCAATATTGTCTTGTAGACTTAGAAATCAAATCTTCACTGTATGCAGACATTTTCCTTCATTTGCTTGCCTTCCTCAGGAAAGAAAAGTAGATGAGCAGATAAGATGGTGGTAAAGAATATATCTTTAGGCTGGGCATGGTTGCTCACTCCTGTAATCCCAGCACTTTGAGAGGCCGAGGTGGACAGATCATGACCTGAAGTCAGGAGTTCAAGACTAACCTGGCCAACGTGGTGAAACCTGGTTTCTACTAAAAATACAAAAAACAATAGCCGGACATGGTGGCAGGTGCCTATAATCCCAGCTACTCAGGAGGCTGAGGCAGGAGAATCCCTTGAACCCGAGAGGTGGTTGCAGTGAGGTGAGAACACACCATTGCACTCCAGCCTGAGCAACAAGAGTGAAACTCCGTCTCAGAAGGGGAAGAAAAGGGTTCATATATATAAAGATATATTCTATTAAAAAAAAACTTGGCAAGAAAATGAGAGGCCAAAGGCCAGTGATTTCTAGGCAGCCTGGTGGAGAAGTGGTGTGTGGTTCTATTACATGATCTCTAGGGCCATATGATCTTTGATTTGAGTTCTATCACTAACTATATGACGGTTGCTAAGCAATTAAGTTTTCTAAAGCTGCTTTCTAATTCATTAAATAGGGATGATAACACCTTGTAAGTACCTAAATAAGATACTGTAGGTAAGTGTACTTCATAGAATTTTAAATCTGCGAAGTGTGTGGTAGGCTGAATAATGATGCCTAAAAGATGTCCATATCCTAATCTCTAGAATCTATGAATATAGGAAAGGAGACTCTGCAGTTGCGTCAAATTCAGAATTTTGAGATGGGAGATTATCCTGGATTGTCTGCATTGGCCCAGTATAATCACACGGGTCCTTGGAAGAGGGAGGCAGACCAGAGTGAGTGGGGGCAGATTTCATGATGGAAACAAGAGGTCGTAGTTGACTGATGAAGGGAACGGGAGCCAAGGAATGCAGGTGGTCCTCTAGAAGATGAAAAAGGTGAGGAGTCATTCTGCCCTCAGAGCCCTCAGACGCAACCAGCCCTGTCAAAGCCATTTCAGATTCATGACTTCTGGAACTGAGAATTCCCTTGTGTGAAGTCAGTATTTGTGGTAATTTCTACAGCAGCCATAGGAAACTAATATAGGATGTTACTCATATTTTAAAAGGGAAAGTTTTTGAGAAACCGTAAAGTCCACTGTCAAAAGACCGAACATTCTTTCATTCTTTTTCACAGTATCAAGTCTGGAGTAGCAGCATTTGGCTTTTTTTTTTTTTTTTTTTTTTTTTTTTTTGAGGCTGGTCCTGAACTCTTGGGTTCAACCAATCCTCCCACTTCAGCCTCCCAAGTAGCTGTGCATGCATTTGGCTTTTTAGACTTCCTTACAATGCGGCATAAATTTTTGTGATGTAAACATATCGAGAAGATTTCCTTTGGCCTTAACAGGTGGCTCTAGAGACTTTTTGAGTAAGTATTTAGATTTGAAAGGGACAGCAGAGAGGACTCATTAAACCTCTGGAACATCTTAGTTGAGTGTCTCTGGAAAGCCTAATTTTATGGGAAGGGTTCTTGGAACTGAGTTTTCTTGGCAGCTCCTAGAGTTACCTTTTACCAACCGTCCATTATATTTCTAAATCTAGCTGGTCCAACAAGTTGCTTTAGAGCAGTTTCTCCAAGCCTAATGTGTTTTATATTTGCACTCCAGAGGGTAGTATTTCAGAGCCTCTCAAGTGCAGACTTGGGGTTTTTCATAGTCCAGTGACTCAGCTGAGGAAAGCGTCTGACCAGTGACTGCCTGTTTATATATATGTATACTTTGTTAGGAATGGTTATTTTTACTGAGTCCTTGTCAACTTCCTGTCAATCCCAGATTTTCCAATAGAAATACTTCACACTGGAATTATGTCTTTATAAGGCAGCAGCTGTCACAAAGGAGCGGTAAGGCCTTAGGACATGAGAATTTTAGGGGGAAGGGTATGTGTGAGAAGATTCAGAACTTATAACCCAGGGGGATTTTAGGAGTCTAGGATAAATAGGATTTTCCTAGTCCCAAAAGGTAAAGACTACATGCATTGCCCACTAGTCAAGCTTCTTCATAGCTAACTAGCATGACGGATAGAAGCTAGACATATTCTTGGACATATTCTCATATGCCACGTGCCAAAATCAGTTCATACAGAATATATATTGATCTGTTTTTTAGAGCAATTTGGATTTTCTAAGTAAAATTCGTGATTTTACCTGTATTTGCTATATATTAATAACATGACTGTTCAAAGATCTTTTAATCCATTGCTAGTTTAGACAGATCATCCTATTTCACCTTCCTCTGTGGTGGCTTGTTAATCTATTAGTAGCTACTTAAACAATAAAGTATCTGGAAATTGTGCTGCTAGCTGGCTACAACATTGTAGAAGTTGGTACCAATTACCTGAAATTATTTTTTACTTTTAGAGGACCGATAGATGCTTGTTAGAGTTGAGCCCGTCTCTGGTAAATTTGTTAAAGGGAAAAGAGAGTATCGGGGTAAGGTTTAGGTTTAGTTTTACTTTATATTATTATTGTTTGTGTTTCTGTTTTATTTTTCTGTTTTTAGAGGGAGACACTCTGTTGCTCAGGCTGGAATGCAGTGGCATGACTATAGCTCACTGCAGCCTCAAATTCCTGGGCTCACGCAATCTTCATGTTTCAGCCTCCTGAGTAGCTGAGAATATAGACATGCGCCACCATGCCCAGCTAATTTTTAATTTTTTTTGTAGAGACTGATATTTATATAGTAATCAAGTTTGTATTACATCCTGGACCTTGAAAGATTGCCAGAAAACCAAAATTGACTTATACAAATCACCTGTAGCTTGCTCATTGTTTGGTCATTAGTGTTACTTATTACACCAAAGTGATAAAAAGTAGTTTATGCACAGAATTTTAAGGAACTTTTTTTTCTTGCTGTTTTCTTACACATTAGAGATAATGAGCTATGGTAAAAGAGCAGTAGTTTTTTGTTTTATGTTTTTTGTTTTTTTGGGAAAGAAAAAAGAAAGAGAAAAAAAGAATGAAAAAGAGAAAGAGGAAGAGAAAGAGGGAGAGAGAAGAGGAGTCTTGCTTTATTGCCCAGGCTAGAATGCAGTCTAAAAATGGGTATTGAAAACCTCTTTTATGCCAATAATTGTGCTTAACAATGGAGACAGGAAGGAATAAGGGAGGAAAATAACAAACAGCCAACCAATATTTCATTTAAACCTGTGAAATGCAATGCAGTTACTGAGGAGTGATTTACTTCCAATTATGTAGTCACTTTTAGAGTAGGTGTGATGTGGTACTGATAAGAATGTGTGTTTTGTGGATTTAGAGTGGAGAGTTCTATAAATGTTTGTTAAGTTTACTTGTTCCCGGTCTGAGTTCAAGTCCTGAATATCCTTGTTAATTTTCTGTCTCGTTGATCTGTCTAATATTGACAATGTGATGTTAAAGTCTCCCACTATTGTTGTTTGGGAGTGTAAGTCTCTTTATAAGTCATTAAGAACTTGCCTCATGTATCTGGGTGCTCCTGTATTGGGTGCGTATATATTTAGGATCATTCGTTCTTTTTATTGCATTGATCCTTTTACCATTATGCAATGTCCTTCTTTGCCTCTTTTGATCTTTGTTGCTTTAAAGTCTATTTTATCAGAGGCGAGAATTGCAACTCCTTTTTATTTTATTTTTATTTTATTTTTTTGCTCTCCATTTGGTTGGTAAATCTTCCTCCATCCCTTTGTTTTGAGTCTTTGTGTATCCTTGCATGTGAGATGGGTCTGGATGCAGCATACCGATGGGTTTTGTCATTTTATCCAGTTTGCCTGTCTGTGTCTTTTGATTGGGGCATTTAGTCAATTTAAATTTAGGATTAATAATAATATATGTGAGTTTAATACTGCCATTTGATGCTGGCTGGCTGTTTTGCCCATTAGTTGATGTAGATTCTTCATTATGTTGATGCTCTTTACCTTTTGGTATATTTTTGGAATGGCTGATACTGGTTGTTCCTTTCTATGTGCAGTGTGCTTCTTTCAGAAGCTCTTGTAAAGCAGGCCTGGTGGTGATGAAATCTCTGAGTACTTGCTTGTTCACAAAAGATTTTATTTTTCCTTCACTTATAAAGCTTAGTTGGCTGGATATGAAATTCTAGGTTGAAAGTTCTTTTCTTTAAGGATGTTGAATATTGGTCCCCACTCTCTTCTGGCTTGTAGGGTTTCTGCTGAGAGATCTGCTGTGAGTCTGATAGGCTTCCCTTTGTGGGTAACCTGACCTTCCTCTCTGGCTGCCCTTAGCATTTTCTCCTTCATTTCAACCCTGGTGAATCTGATGATTATGTGCCTTGGGGTTGCTCCTCTTGAGGAATATCTTTGCGGTGTTCTCTGTATTACCTGGAGTTGAATATGGTCCTGCCTTGTTAGTTTGGGAAAGTTTTCCTGAATAATATTCTGAAGAATATTTTCTAACTTGGATTTATTCTCTTCGTCACATTCAGGTACACCTATCAAACGTAGGTTAGGTCTTTTCACATAGTCCCATATTTCTTGGATACTTTGCTCATTCCTTTTTACCCTTTTTCCTCTAATCTTGTCTTCTCGTTTTATTTCATTGAGTTGGTCTTCTACCTCTAATATCCTTTCTTCTGCTTGAACAATTTGACTGTTAAAACTTGTGCATACTTCATGAAGTTCTTGTATTGTTTTTCATTTCCATTAATTCACTTATATTCCTCTCTAAATTGTCTGTTCTGGTTAGCATCTCGTCAAACCTTTTTTCAAGGTTCTTAGTTTCTTTGCATTGGGTTAGAACATGCTCTTTTAGCTCGCAGAAGTTTCTTATTAGCCACCTTCTGAAGCCTGATTCTGACAGTTCATCACACTCATTCTCCATCAGACCTTGTTCCCTTGCTGATGAGGAGCTGTGATCCCCTGAAGGAGAAGAGGCTTTCTGGTTTCAGATGTTTTCAGCCTTTTTGTGCTGGTTTCTTCCCATCTTTGTGGATTTATTCACCTGTCATCTTTGTAATTGCTGACTTTCAGATTGGGTCTCTGAGTGGACATCCACTTGCTGGTGGTGGTGTTATTTCTGTTTCTTTGTTTTCCTTTGGCGGACGCCCCTCCCCCACAGAGCAGGACCTTCCCAGGTTCAGCTGTGCTTGCTGTGAAACTCTCAACTGTCAGCGTTTCCAATTGCTGTTTTTTTGTGGGGATGGGACCTGCCGAGCCCGATCACCTGGCTGTCTGCCTTGGAGTCCCCTTTTTTTTCTTTTCCTAATTGAACAGTCGATTTTCTCCCAGGTGCCCCAGTCACCCGCCGAAAAGGCACTGGGATCTATGCAATTTCCTGTGTGGTCACCGTGCCAGCTGAAACAGCAGCGCTGAGGTTCGTGGTGCTTTTCTGCCCGGGAATCTCCCCGTCTGGCTCCAGGCTTCAGTCCCCTTTTCAATCAGCTGAATGGGCCACTCTGCCTTCCCGGAGCTCCAAACGCCAACTAAAAGGGCACCCAGTCCTGCATACTCTGGGTGCCCATACTGAGAACCGCCATACCGGGACACTGGCAAAACAGCCACGCCAGCCAAAAGAGTTGCGCTGGTGACCCGTGAGGCTCCTCTGCTGGGAATCTCCTGGTCTGTAGGCAACAAAAATTCATCTGGAAGCCTGACATCCACTCACCCCCTGCACCTTCACTGGGAGCTGCAATCCTGAGCTGCTGCTAGTCGGCCATCTTGGATCTCTCTCTTGTTTGTTTGTTTTTTAAAGATGGGGTTTCACCATGATGGACAGGCTGGTTTTGAACTCCTGACCTCAGGTGATCCACCCACCTCAGCCTCCCAAAGTGCTAGGATTACAGGCATGAGCCACTGCACCTGGCTAAAAGAGCAGTAATTTAAAGCACCTTTGAGAAATCTTAACTTTTCCCTTTGTAACCTTTTGGATTTAAGCATAATTTTTGAGAAATGGAACAATCAGGGTAGTAGTTATGAACATTATAAATGTGGCCTATGTTAAATATATAGATTACAAGTCCGTGGAAAATATGCAGCTAAAATAATACAGCAATTCTAAAATAATACTTGTTAGACTAGCACTTTTTTTGCGTAATGGGGGGCATGTAAGTTAGTTAAAATAAACCCTTACCATTCTGTTAATGATACCACTATTATAGTCATTAGATTGGACAAGAAATAGCAGTTTTGGTATTTCACCCCTCTTGGGTTACCTGGCATGTTCAAGCACTCTCACTTGAGGTCTTAGTTCTGTAATGGTAAGAATAACTCTAGACCCATGCCATCCCTGTGGTCCTCAGTGTGACCTTGTGGCTGTGGTTTGGCCTTTCCTCTGACTCCTTGAGATATGTCCTGATCCTGGTACATTAGAAAGTGACTGTTGGAGCACAACGCTGCAGTACAACTTTGCTTGCAGTGCCAACTAGAGCAGCCTTGAGATTCTGTCAGGGTGGTGCTGGTGAATTTTCCTTCCTTTTAATAGATTCTGCTGCTCAGTTCATCAGAAGCTGGTAAGTAGTGCAGGTCAGAATCTGCTCTTACTTGTGTACATGTACCACACACCAGTGTTCATGAACAACAAGACTAGGTTTTGTTTTGTTTTAAGTTTTTTGTTTGTTTGTCTTTGAGATGGAGTATCGCTGTGTCACTCAGGCTGGAGTGCAGTGGCACAATCTCTGCTCACTACAACCTCTGGCTCCCAGGTTCAAGCGATACTCCTGCCTCAGCCTCCTGAGTAGCTGGGATTACAGGCTCCCATCACCACACCTGGCTGATGTTTGTTTGTTTGTTTGTTTGTTTCTTTGTTTTTGGAGAGATGGGGTTTTACCATGTTGGCCAGGCTGTTCTTGAACTCCTGACCTCAGGTGATCCACCCGTCTTGGCCTCCCAAAATGCTGGGATTACAGGCGTGAGCCACCACACCTGGCCTGTTTTAAGTTTTACATAATGCCTTAATTCTCTTTTTCTGTCACCAGACATTCAACCCCATATCAAAATTACTCTCTCCCCAAACCTGTGAATGAATACAGTTCAGATTCAATGTGGCATTTTGAAAGCCAGGGGGGCCGGGCGCGGTGGCTCAATCCTGTAATCCCAGCACTTTGGGAGGCGGGTGGATCACGAGGTCGAGATCGCGACCATCCTGGTCAACATGGTGAAACCCCGTCTCTACTAAAAATATAAAACATTAGCTGGGCATAGTGGCGCGTGCCTGTAATCCCAGATACTCAGGAGGTTGAGGCAGGAAAATTGCCTGAACCCAGGAGGCGGAGGTTGCGGTGAGCCGAGGTCACGCCATTGCACTCCAGCCTGGGTAACAAGAGCGAAACTCTGCCTCAAAAAAAAAAAGAAAGCCAGGGGACACACCCAGGATGATTATGGTACCTGGGTACAGGAGAACAGAAAGACAGTTCTCTGCTATGGAATACTAATTATGAATATTGGCTCTCTTTTTACTAGATTCAAAGTAGTTTAATGGTTACCTTAAAAATAAACTGAGACACGGGGTATAGTGGCTCACACCTGTAATCCTAGCACTTGGGGAAGCCGAAGTGGGGATTCATTTGAGCTCAGGAGTTTGAAACAGTCATGGGCAACAGAGTAAGACCTTGCCTCTACTTAAAAAAATAAAATAGGCCAGGCGCAGTGGCTCAAGCCTGTAATCCCAGCACTTTGGGAGGCCGAGGCGGGTGGATCACGAGGTCAAGAGATCGAGACCATCCTGGTCAACGTGGTGAAACCCCGTCTCTACTAAAAATGCAAAAAATTGGCTGGGCATGGTGGCGCGTGCCTGTAATCCCAGCTACTCAGGAAGCTGAGGAAGGAGAATTGCCTGAACCCAGGAGGCGGAGGTTGCGGTGAGCCGAGATTGCGCCATTGCACTCCAGCCTGGGTAATGAGCGAAACTCCGTCTCAAAATAAATAAATAAATAAATAAATAAAATATAAGGCCAACCTTGTTGGCTTGACATTGTAATCCCAGCGCTTTGGGAAGCTGAGACAGGCGGATCGCTTTGAGCTCAAGAGTTCTAGACCAGTCTGGGAAACATGGTAAAACTGCTTCTCTACAAAAAATAAAAAAATTAGCCAGGCATGGTGGTGGGTGCCTATAATGCAGCCACTCGGGAGGCTGAGGCAGGAGAATCGCTTGAACCTGGGAGGCAAAGGTTGCGGTGAGCCAAGATCATGCCACTGAACTCCATTCTGGGTACTGGGAGACAGAGTGAGCCCCTGTCTTAAAAATAAATAAATAAGAAAAAATAAATAAAAATAAACTGAATTCCTATTTCCAGCCTCCCCAAAGAGACACTAAGGTCTTCTCTTCTTTTTTTCCTCTCTAATTAGTGTTGAAATTGTTGTTACATCTCCCTTTCTTCTGGTTTGTTTGTATTTCCTTTTCTCTTTTCCTTATGTTTGGTTCTGTGCATGATGAAGTTTGAGGCTATCAGTGCAGGTATTCAGTAATATAAAACTTTGTTTATAAGTTAGAATCCTATTTTACTTCTTGAGCCTGAGTGGTAATCTTAGAAAAGTCTGTTGAGATTTAGTTATAATAAACATACTACTTAATTACTGCACAAGCTTAAACACAAGAGTTTGCTGTCACAATATAAACACTCAGATGAGGGCCTGAGAGAAGCCTTCACACTCCCACCCACATGAACTCTGTTGGGTGTTTTCTTCCTGCCCTCGATCTGGCAAACAAAAATATGGAATTCGTTCCAAGAATTTCTGTGAAACCAGTTTAGAAACTTTATAAATGGCTCAACTAAATGCCCAAAACCTGACTACCGCCATTCCATTTTGCCAGCTCTCTCTAAGCCATTATTTTATTTTAAAAAAGTGATTTTTCTTGAGAGCTTTGTTATTCTTAAGATATTTTATCTAATTTGTTGCAAGTTTTTAAAACTCCCAATTTTGAGACTTTTCTTTCCACGCTTTCTGTTTTACTCTCCGTAGCTTTTATAGAATAAAACACTTTTAGGCTTTAAAATTCTATGGTAACTATTTTAAATGGAAATAGCAGCTATGCAAGTAAAACAGACACTGTCAGTTATTTCATCAGTTTAAGACAATAAAATTCCATTGCTTTTAATATAATTGAAAATCTGTTTAAAGAGCCCAGCATCTATTTTTGATAAAATTGCCGTGGTAAACAAATAGGTCATTTCTGTGCATGTGTTTGAAATGAATTTATGTAGAAAATTATTTTATTGATACTCTTGGAATGTCCCTACTTTTCAATTATCCAGTAGCTTAAAATATTTACTGAGCTCTTATGTATGTGCCAGGCACTGTTCTTGCAGTAATCAAGGCATCAGGGCCACTGCTCTCATGGAGCTAACCTTAAGAAAAATATTGATAATGACAGGACTTTGAGACTAGCCCAACTAACACAGTGAAACCCCATCTCTACTAAAAACACAAAAATTAGCCGGGCGTGGTGGCATGCACCTGTGGTCTCAGCTACTTTGGGTTTAAGGCAGGAGAATTACTTGAACCTGGGAGGTAGAGGCTGCAGTGAGCAAGATCACACCACCGCACTCCAGCATGGGCATCCGAGCAAGACTGTGTCTCAAAAAAAAAAAAAGAAAGAAAGAAAAATATTGATAATGAATTCCAGGCAGACAATTAAAACAGTAATTGGGGTGGCTCTGAAATGAGGTAGGCAGAAAATGCCAGTTTGAGAAGGTGACATTTAAACTGCTGTCTGAGTAAAAAGAAAGAGCCAGCCATGGTGGGAGCAAAACCAGTGCCTGGCTCAGAGCAGCAGCCACTGAGGTATCCCTGACCAGGGTCCTGCCGCCTATTCACAAGCATGGGGAACATCTTTGCCAACCTCTTCAAAGGTCTTTTTGGCAAAAAAGAAATGCGCATCCTCGTGGGCCTGGATCCTGCAGGGAAGACCATGGTCTAGTACAAGCTTAAGCTAGGCGGGATGGTGACCACCATTCCCACCGTAGGATTCAACGTAGAAACCGTGGAGGACAAGAACATCAGCTTCACTGTGTGGGGCATGGGCAGCCAGGACAAGATCTGGCCTCTGTGGTGCCACTACTTCCAGAACACACAGGCCTGATTTTCGTAGTGCAGCAATGACAGCACGTGATCGAAGCCTGCGAGGAGTTCATGAAGATACTGGCCAAGGACAAGCTCTGGGATGCTGCCCTCCTGGTGTTTGCCAACAGGCAGGACCTCTCCAACGCCATGAATGCGGCCAAGATCACAGACAAGCTGGGGCTGCACTCCCTATGCCACATGAACTGGTACATTCAGGCCACCTGCGCTACCAGCAGCGATGGGCTCTATGAAGGAGCGGGCTGGCTGTCCTGTCATCTCCAGAATCAGAAGTGAACACGACACCCTTCCATCTCACTCCTCTTGTCCTCTCCTTTACTCTCATGGTGGCAAACATGTGGCTCCCAGTGTGAGTACCAGGAGCTGCCTCCATGGTTCAGTCACCATGTGCATCACACCATGCTATAACTGTGGCACATGCAGCCTGCAGCCAGGCTTTTTATTCAATGTAAATAGCTTGTTTCCAGTCAGTCAGTTTCTGGTACTCCTGTGCAATATTACTCAGTTTTTTTTATTGTAACAAGAAAAGTCAACTCACTGTTCAGTGTTGAGAGGGGATGTAGGCCCCTGGGCACCTAGCCTTGGGAGTTGATGTTGGGAGAGCTGGGCATGTTCTTGGCTTTAGAGCTCCCTTGAGATCCATTTTGGCAGTTGGCTTTTTTTGGCTTTTTGTTTTGTTTTGTTTTGAATGAAAAGAGCCAGCCATAAAAAGACCATAGGAAGGATCTTTTAATCAGAGGGAATAGTACTAAAGTGGAGATGAGTTGGGTGTTAAAAAGCAGAAAGAAGACCAGCAAAACTGACTTAGTGTTTGTGTTGAGATGTCAAAGGACGCGCAGCCATGTGTGTGGAATTTGGGGAGCAGTCGGGAAATAGGGTAAGATTGAGGTCAGACAGGTAGACAGGACTTGGGTTTTATCAGCATGGTGGGAGGCCATTAGAGGATCAGAGGCATGGCAGTGCACTCCAGGCATAAAGAATTGGTTGTGTGTGTTGAGTGAAGGAAAATGGCAGTAAAACTAGTTAGGAGGCTATTGCAGTAGTGTAGTTGGTAGTGACTTGAATTAGGGTGCTAATAACAGAGAAGGAGAGAAGTGGAAGGGTTTGGGCTATGTTTTGGAGGTATGGTTCATTTACTTGTGCTATAGATTTGCCATGAATGCCAGGGTGGATGGTGCCTTTACTGAAACAGTGGAAACAGGGAGCGGGGGAGCAGGTTTTTGAGGAAAATCAAGAGTTCTGTTTTGTCCATTTTAAGATACCTAGAGGTGGGCTAGAGGTGCAGTTTTATGATTAAGCAGCAAAGAACAAATGTTTTATTTTATTTTATTTTTAATGTTATTTTTGGGAGGAGTCTCGCTCTGTCGCCCACGCTGGAGTGCAGTGGCATGATGGCAGCTCTGGCAACCTCTGCCTTCTGGGTTCAAGCAATTCTCCTGCCTCAGCCTCCCTAATAGCTGGGATTACAGTCGCCTGCCACCATGCCCATCTAATTTTTGTATTTTTAGTAGAGACACGGTTTCGCCATGTTGACCAGGCTGGTCTTGAACTCCTGACCTCAAGCAATCCACCCTCCTCAGCCTCCCAAAGTGCTGGGATTACAGGCCTGAGCCACCCCAGCCAGCCCGAGAACAAATGTTTTAAAACCATTGGACTTTATAAGATCACTAGGGAAATTGTGTACGTTGGGAAGAAGAGAACACCTAGTGCCTTGGGAACTCTAGGAGAAGGGATCTGGCAGATGTGACTGAGTAGGAACAGCCAGTGAGGTAGAAGGAAAGCAGTAGATAGTGGTGTCAGAGAAACCAAAAGCTGAAAATTTCAAGGAGGGACTGTTGAAAATTTCCAGAAGGAGGGACTGTCAGATGCTACAGAGAGGTTGAGTTGAGTAACAATAAAAACATTGGCTTTGAGGGTCACTCATAATCTTGACAAAAACATTCTCAATAGTGTAGATGTGAAGGGGTCAAGAAGAGAATAGAAGAAGGAGATGGTGATTATAGACAAGTCTTAAATCACCAAGGACTGTATCAAGAGTAAATGTAATGGGTAATTGTGTTTTCTAAGAGAGAATGGGGATAGCAAATGTGTACTTTTTATCTAATGTGAATCTATAGAAATATCACTATGTATTAAAACTTGTAGCTGGGCGCGGTGGCTCACGCCTGTAATCCCAGCACTCTGGGAGGCCGAGGCGGGTGGATCATGAGGTCAAGAGATCGAGACCATCCTGGTCAACATGGTGAAACCCCGTTTCTACTAAAAATACAAAAAATTAGCTGGGCATGGTGGCACGTGCCTGTAATCCCAGCTACTCAGGAGGCTGAGGCAGGAGAATTGCCTGAACCCAGGAGGTGGAGGTTGCAGTGAGCCGAGATCGTGCCATTGCACTCCAGCCTGGGTAACAAGCGAAACTCCGTCTCAAAAAAAAAAAAAACTTGTATATGTTTACCTCCTACCTGTGAACCCAGACATGTAGTAGAAATGGGATCCATTCACTGTGTGAACACTGTTGAATGAAGCACTGGCACAGTGGTCCTCATGTAGCTGCACTCCTGGGGATAGATAAGTAACTAAGTTTACTAGTTGGAGGTGAAATTTAATGTATTTCAACCTAGAAATAGTGCAGAATGCATAGTTGTTTTGGCCGGCTGCGGTGGCTGTGATCCCAGCGCTTTGGGAGGCCAAGGTGGGTGGAGCACTTGAGCTCAGGAGTTCAAGACCAACCTGGCCAACATGCTGAAACCCTGTCTCTACTAAAAATACAAAAATTAGGTGGGCATGGTGGCACGTGCCTGTAATCCCAGCTACTCGGGAGGCTGAGGCAGAAGAATTCCTTGAACCTGGACCCAGGAGGCAGAGGTTACAGTAAGCCAAGATTGCGCTCTAGTCTGGACTACAGAGTGAGACTTCATCTCAAAAAAAAATTGTTGTTTTGTAAGTGTACTGCCTCCTCCACTTTCTTGCTTGCTTGCTTTGTGTGCATGTGTGTGTGTGTCAATAAACATGATTTTTATTTATTTTTTATTGTACTTTAGGTTCTGGGATACATGTGCAGATCATGCAGGATTGTTGCATAGATACATACGTGGCAATGTGGTTTGCTGCCTCCATCCCCCTGTCACCTATATGTGGCATTTCTCCCCATGTTATCTCTCCCCAACCTCCCAACCTCCTGCTGTCCCTCCCCTAGTCCCACCCACCACAGACCCCAGTGTGTGATGCTCCCCTCCCTGTGTTCGTGTGTTCTCATTGTTCAACACCCACCTATGAGTGAGAACATGTGGTGTTTGATTTTCTGTTCTTGTGTCAGTTTGCTGAGAATGATGGTTTCCAGATTCATCCATGTCCCTACAAAGGACACAAACTCATCTTTTTTTCATGGCTGCATAGTATTCCATGGTGTACATGTGTCACATTTTCTTTGTCTAGTCTGTCATCAATAAGCGTTTCGGTTGGTTCCAGGTCTTTACTATTGTAAACAGTGCCACAATAAACATATGTATGTATGTTTCTTTATAATAGAACGATCTGTAATCCTTTGGATATATACCCAGTAATCGGATTGCTAGGTCAAATGGAAGTTCTATTTCTGGGTCCTTGAGGAATCGCCACATTGTCTTCTACAATGGTTGAACTAATTTGCACTGCCACCAGCAGTGTTGTAAAAGTGTTCCTATTTCTCCACATCCTCTCCAGCATCTGCTGTCTCCAGATTTTTTTTTTTTTTTTTTTTTTTGGAGACGGAATTTCGCTCTTGTTACCCAGGCTGGAGTGCAATGGCGCGATCTTGGCTCACTGCAACCTCTGCCTCCTGGGTTCAGGCAATTCTCCTGCCTCAGCCTCCTGAGTAGCTGGGATTACAGGCACGTGCCACCATGCCCAGCTGATTTTTTGTATTTTTAGTAGAGACGGGGTTTCACCATGTTGACCAGGATGGTCTCGATCTCTTGACCTCGTAATCCACCCGCCTAGGCCTCCCAAAGTGCTGGGATTATAGGCGTGAACCACCGCGCCCGGCCCTGTCTCCAGATTTTTTAATGATCACCATTCTAACTGGCACGGGATGGTATCTCCATTTGGTTTTGATTTGCATTTCTCTAATGACCAGTGATGATGAGCATTTTTTCATGTATTTGTTGGCCCTCATACATGACTACTTTTGAAAAGTGTCTGTTCATGCCTTTCACCCACTTTTGAATGAGTTTGTTTTCTTCCTGTAAATCTGCTTTAGTTCTTTGTAGATTCTGGGTATTAATTAGCCCTTTGTCAGATGGGTAGATTGCAAAAAATTTTTCCCATTCTGTTGGTTGCTGGTTCACTCTAATGATTGTTTCTTTGCTGTACAGAAGCTCTGGAATTTAATTAGATCCCATTTGTTGATTTTGGCTTTTGTTGCCAATGCTTTTGGTGTTTTAGTTAAGAAGTCCTTGCCTATGCCAACGTCCTGAATGGTTTTGCCTAGGTTTTCTTCTAGGGTTTTTATGGTGTTAGGTCTTATGTTTAAGTCTTTAATTCATCTGGAGTTAATTGTAGCGTAAGGTGTCGGGAAGGGGTCCTGTTTCTGTTTTCTGCACATGGCTAGCCAGTTATCCCAACACCATTTATTAAACAGGATATCCTTTTCCTATTGCTTGTTTTTGTCAGGTTTGTCAAAGATCAGATGGTTGTAGATGTGTAGCGTTGCCTCCAGCCTTCTCCACTTTCTAAGTCACCAGTCAATCAGCAATCAGCAGTTCCTTCTGCATTTTAAAAAGTGCCCCCTTGACATTTTTTTCTATTAACTGTGAATGTTTGTTAAGGCTTCTGTCTGCTGTACTCTGTGCTGTGGTCTGAATGTCTCCCTTCCTCCACCCACCCAATTCATATATTGAAACCTAATCCCCAGTTTGGTGGCGGTGGTGGGGGATGGAGGCTTTTGGTAAGTGATTAAGTGATGAGGACGGTATCCTCATTAATGGTATTAGTGTCCTTGTAAAAGAGGCCCAAAAGAGCTTGTTAGCCCATTCCACCACATGAGGACACACTGGAAAGCTGCCATCAATGAAGCAGAGTGAGTCTTCACATATACAGAATATACCAGTACCTGGATGTTGGACTTTCCTGTCTCTAGGGCTGGAAGAAATATATTTGTTGTTTATAATTATCCAGTCTAAGGCATTTTGCTATAGCAGCCCAGATGGACTAGTTTTTCCTTTTCCACTATTATTGAAAAATAATTTCTTCAGGACCATTTTTTTGTGGGAACATTTTATAATCCCCGTATCTGTAGCCTCTTAGTGTATAGTATAATGTTCTGCTGTTACCTTAGGTTGAGGAACAAGTTTCTAATACTTGTCTGTAGATGTCTTAACTTTGTGGTGCTTTTTGCTATCATTACTTTTATAAATCAAGTATACCATCAGGGGATGTTTATGACTGTGTTACCTTTTTTATCTACCTAAAAAACATCAGCTTCCTATGTGTGATTCTGGGCCACAATTACAAATTTTGAGCCCTCTTGCAATCACAATTTTAAACTTTATTTTCTATCTGGAATACTGTACACAGTCTGTATTCGTGATCTAAATCAATTCAGCCTGCTGATTCTCAAGTTTACTATTCCAGATAGCAAGAAATACTGGGGCATGATAGAAGTTTTAGATGTAATAGTTTATTTAGTGTTAAATTTTACCTGAAATGCCTGATAGTACAGGTGCACATTTAAATATACAAGCTAATAATCCTGTGACTCGGGCTGTTGATTAGTGGTGAAAGCAGAAGGCTATGTTATATTGATGCTTATTTTGTTTTGAAGAAAGAAGTAATTGCTAGCTTGTCAGATATTGAGCCTCTCTGACCAAAAGAAATTCAGTTATCACTCTGTGTCTGACCTTTCACTTTCCAAACTCCGAAACTGAATAAATTTAGATAACAAGGGATACTTGTTTTTGTAACATTGGGCTAATTGTATAAAGCACAGACTGGGACTTGCCCAATTAATACATTTTGTTTCATATTCCAGAACTTCTGACTTACACAGTCAAGTAATTTAACCTAATTCACATGAATGAACAAACTGAGGCAATTTCTCTTTCTATCCTTTTTCAGAAAATAAATATAACTTGGTCTTTTATTTATCATACTTCTGTAACATGAAGGTTTCAGGTGTCTATAATGAAAAACTGAGTTGGAAGGGGAAGGCAATCCAGATGTTTTGCATATATATGTAAATATATAAAACTTTTGTGTATATGAGATATATGTATATATATATGTATATATATAACTTTTGTATATAAGATATATAAAGATATATATAAAACTTTTTTCACCTAAAAGTACTCTAGCAAAGAAAACTGATGAATAATAAAGATTTTAATACTTGAAAGCATTGTATGTCTCAGTTTCTTTTTTTTTTTTCTTTTTTTTAGACGGAGTTTCACCCTTGTTGCCCAGGCTGGAGTGCAGTGGTGCAGTCTTGGCTCACTTTAACCTCTGCCTCCCGGGTTCAAGTGATTCTCCTGCCTCAGCCTCCCTAGTAGCTGCGATTATAGGCATGTGCCACCATACCTGGCTAATGTTGTATTTATAGTAGCGAGGCAGTTTCTCCATGTTGGTCAAACTGGTTTCGAACTCCTGACCTCAGGTGATCGGCCCACCTTGGCCTCCCAAAGTACTGGGATTATAGGTGTAAGCCACTGTGCCCAGCCTTTTTCTTTTTTTTTTTTTTTGAGACGGAGTTTCACTCTTGTTACCCAGGCTGGAGTGCAATGACGCGATCTTGGCTCACTGCAACCTCCGCCTCCTGGGTTCAGGCAATTCTCTTGCCTCAGCCTCCTGAGTAGCTGGGATTACAGGCACGCGCCACCATGCCCAGCTAATTTTTTGTATTTTTAGTAGAGACGGGGTTTCACCATGTTGACCAGGATGGTCTCGATCTCTTGGCCTCGTGATCCACCCGCCTCAGCTTCCTAAAGTGCTGGGATTGCAGGCTTGAGCCACCATGCCCGGCTGCCTTTTTCTTTTTTTTAGTAAGTTTTTCATGGACCGTAAAGTTCATCCCTTTATAATATAGAATTCTGTGGTTTTTATTTATTTATCTACTTTTGAAATGGAGTCTCACTCTGTCACCCAGACTGGAGCGTAGTGCCACAGTTTTGGCTCACTGCAACCTCTACCTCCCAGCTCAAGCCATCATTCCACCTCAGCCCCCCAAGTAGCTTGGGAATACAGGTACACACCACTATGCCCAGCTATTTTTATATTTTTTTGTAGAGTCGGGGTTTGTCCATGTTGCCCAGGCTGGTCTTGAACTCCTGAGCTCAAGCAATCCACCTGCCTCGGCCTCCCAAAGTGCTACCACCACATCTGGCCATAATTCTGTGTTTGTACAACCATCACTAATTTTTATCCCCCTCAAAGAGAAACCCATACACACGAACATTCATTTTCTGTTTGCCTATTTCCCCACCTCAGCTCTAAGTAACTATTAATCTACTTGCCTATTCCGGACATTTCACATAAATGGAATCATCCATTGTAGGGCCTTTTGTGTCTGACTTCTTTAACTTAGCTTTTATGTTTTCAGGGTTCATCCACGTCAACCAAATATTAGTATTTTACTCCTTTATGGGTGTTTTGTTGTTGTTGTTTGTTTTTTGAGACAGAGTCTTACTCTGTTGCCTAGGCTGGAGTGCAGTGGCACGATCTTGGCTCACTGCAGCCTCTGCCTCTCAGCTTCAAGCGATTCTCCTTCCTCAGCCGCCTGAGTAGCTGGAATTACAGGCTCCTGCCACCGCGTCCAGCTCATTTTTGTATTTTTAGTAGAGATGGGGTTTTACCATCTTGGCCAGGCTGATCTTAAACTCCTGACCTCGTGATCCACCCACCTCAGCCTTCAAAGTGTTGGGATTACAGGCGTGAGCTACCGCACCCAGCCATATTTTACACCTTTTTATGGCCCAAAATATTCCATTGCATGGATATAGCACAATCTGTTTCTCAGAATTTCCAATCTGTTTCTCAATGGTGGACATTTGTATGATTTCTCCCTTTGGGTTATCATGGGTACTGCTACTTTGAACATTTGTGTTCCTGTTTTTTTTTTGTATATGTGAATATGTGTTTTCAGTTCTCTTGACTGTATACCTAGGAGTGGAATTGCTGGGTCATGGGGTAACTCTGTGTTTAACAATTTGAGGAGCTGAACTATTTTCCAAAGTAAGTACATTGTTTTATAGTCTGTATCAGCGAAGGAGTGTGTTGCCACATGTACATACGTACTGAAAAAAATCATTTAGCCTCAAAGTTAGAGATTCTACTATGTTATTTCCCACCTTTGATTATTTAAAGAAAAAGACTTAAATTTCAGATGAGTTCAGGAAAGCTTGTTAGGTTTTTTGAGTCTTCTTGGAATGGTAACTATGATAGATACCAATAGGTACCTTGGCAATACCTCTCATTCTAATTTCACATATGCTCCTTGATTGCTCTAAAATTTTTATCTGTTGAATGTTTGGATGCAAATTACAGAACAAAAATCACAAATGGCTTAAATGATTAAGAAGTTTTTCTAATACAGGAACTGAAAAATCCAGGTAAGACTGGCTTCAGCCAGGACTTGATCCTCCACACTGACTAGAACAGTATTCCCTGGTTGGCTTAAACAGAAGTCCCCGAATCGGATCTTCTTGGCCCTGATTAATCTGCCTTGGCTGTGTGCTCATTTTTGGTCACAGTTTGGGATAAGCTGGCCCTGGGAGTGAGTACAGTCCAATCAGGGTTCTCCTAGGAGAGGAAGGAAGAATGTATGCTGGACAAATACCCAACATGGGTCCACTATAGAGTCACACCTCTCCTTCTGTAGAGCTGCTAAGGAAAAAATAAATATGCATTCACTGCCCTCAAGCCTGTGTCTGATAACTTAATGAATTCAGATAGCTCATCTTTCAGGAGACCAATTTTTCTTCTAGCCTTTCGTAACAATCCTTTATATGTCTGCGTCATTTTATTCTTGTTTTGGTAAAGCATTTTATAGCTTTGTTTAAGACGGTTTCTTTGTTTTAAGTAGTAAGTGTGGGCTGTTATAATCGTGGTGTCTGAGTTTTAGTACTAGAGATACCTGTTGTAGTTAAGAATGTTTTATTTTTGCTTGGTGATAGTCCCTTGCTTGATAAAAGGGTTGGGTTTTTAGTGCAACCTGAGTTTTGTCTGAGGCAGTGTCTCTGTGTCTCATCCAGCTAATTCTAATAAGTAACAGGGCAAAAGAGTAAATGAGAGTAGCTTAAACATTCTCCTATGGGCATCAGTGAGAAGAACGCAGATAGGCATTGAGTTTCTCCTTACTATATGTACCATATGAATTATCCAGTTTAGTAACTCTCCTTGTGTCACTGCTGGTCTTAATATTTTTCTGCTGCATAACAAACAACCTCAAAATCTCAGTGAATTATAACCAACAACAATTTATTTTCATTCTTACGGATCTGCAGGTTGGTACAGATCCACTGACACAGGCTTTACTCATGTGGGCCAGGCTGGGCTTAAAACTTCTGGCCAGGTTCAGGTCTGTTTCGTAAATTTTTATTCTGGAACGTGGCTATCTGGGCATGTGGTTACATGCTCTTATACAGAATCCCTGGAGTATAAGAGGGATGAGTAGAAACATGCAGTGTCCCTTAAGACTGCAGCTTGGACTGGCACACTGATACTTCCTCCTAATTTTATTGGCCAAAGTAAATAATACGGCCAAGCCTTGTATCCATGGGCCCAGGGAATATGCTGTTTCCACAGTGGGACACATTGCAAAATCACATAGCAGTAAACATGGCTGTGTCCTTCTAATGAGTGAGGAATTGGGAATGATCATCTCCATAGCTATATGAATTATAGGAATAAAGGTATGGAAAATTATGTGTGACAGAAGTAGATTTCTCCTTAGTAAATGAGGATTGTAGAAGAGTATAATTGGGTACTTTTGACTTTTTACATTTTTATTATGTGTTTATTTACCCTGAGACAGGCTTTCAGCTCTGTCACCCGGGCTGGAGTGCAGTGATGCAATCATGGCTCATTGCAGCCTTGAACTCCTGGGCTCAAGCGAACCTTCAACCTTAGCCTACCAGGTAGCTGGGATTACAGGCATATTTTAATAATCTGATTTAAACCACTAATAATGTTCAAACTAAATTAATAAATTGATTATTTACTGCTATTTCTGAGAAAGCAACCATGGTAGTACTACTATGTTCAGTGCCTTTTATCTCAATGTCTGAAGACATTTGCTAAATTGCTTAGTAATCTTTTTTTTTTACCTTTTTTCTTCCGAGATGCGGTTTCACTCTTGTTGTCCAGGCTGGAGTGCAATGGCATGATCTCGGCTCACTGCAGCCTCTGCTGCTTCCCAGGTTCAAGCAATTCTCCTGCCTCAACCTCTTTTTTTTTTTTTGATACCGAGTCTCACTATGTCGCCCAGGCTGGAGTGCAGTGGTGCCGTCTCAGCTCACTACAGCCTCAGCCTCCTGAATTCAAGCGATTCTCCTGCCTCAACCTCCCGAGTAGCTGGGATTACAGGCCTGCTCCATCATGCCTAGCTAATGATTTTTTGTATTTCTAGTAGAGACAGGTTTTCACCATGTTGCTTAGGCTGGTCTTGAACTCCTGACCTCAGATGATCCACCCCCAAAGTGCTGAGATTACAGGCCCGAGCCACTGCGCCCAGCCTGCTTAGTATACTTTGCTCTTGTGTAAATTGTAAAAAGGTCTGAAATCCTTTCTCCTAGTCAGTCTTAAATTGTTAACGAAGCCTTATTCCTATTCTTTCTCTAAAATCTAGCAAACTAGTCAACTTGTATATCAGGTCTTAAAAGGAGTTTATAATACTGGAATATAGAATTAGTGAAAGGGTGGGCATTTAAAATCACATTCAGAAATATCTAAATAACCTAAGGAACATTGTATGCAGCATCCCTAGAAGGAATTGTAAGTTTGTCTTTTTATTTTTGAGAGTTTCTGATGGTGGTGAAGTGATTTTGTAGACTTTGAGGAATATAGGTTTTAATAGATAACATGGTGTTTTCCCTGCTGATGCTAATCAAACTACGGCACTCTTTCCCCAAGAAAAGGATATTTTGAAAAACTAAAGATTCCATGGAATACATTTTGCATAACTCTGTTAGAAGCCATATGTATTAGTTAGGATTAGTTTTAATTAAGTGTAATACAAACTCAGGATAACGGTGGCTTAAATAAAGTAGTTCATTTCTCTCATCTAAAATGTGGCTAGAAGTAGATACACTGGTATAGTGCCATGCCTTATTGTCATCAGGGATCTATGCTGCTTCTAGCCTGCTAAAACACTGTTCTTAATGTGTTCCCCCATGGTTCAAGGTGGCTGGTTGAGCTCCATCTGTCATTTCTATATTCAAGGGAGAAGGGCCTGCTTTCCTTTAAGGAATCTTTATTGTAAGTCCTAGATAGTAGAGGCTATACCATTGTGATATTGTCAGAATTTAGGCCCTAGTTGTGTGTGCGTGTACATGTATGTGTGTGTGTGTTTGTATAAAATAGCTGCAGGAAAGGTTGGAAATGCATTATTTTTAAAAGGATTATTTTACCAGAAAGGAGAGGGAGAATAAATGTAAAGTTTGCAGTCTCTGCCATATTGTAGTTTTTGTTTTTTCCGTTTTAGGTGAGTGTTTTTAATTGCCTAAAAAGTTATGATAGTTGAAGTTATATATTGACTTCTAGGAATCACATTCTCGTCTGATAATAAATAGAAAGTTGCTCTATGATGTAAAGAGTAAGTACAAATATGGTGCTAAAAGGTATTATAGAAAATTCAGAAATCTTTTATGCCTTGAAATGCGGCTAAATACCAGTTTGCATTCAGGAAGAACTGAGATTTTAATATCATGTTTTTCAGCTAATTGTAGACTGTTGATTTAACATTATTTTTGTACCACTAAGAAAAAAATGCAGTTATACAGTGCGCTCCAATTTCAGAGTTGTTCAAATGTGAGGAAAGTATGTCTTTAACAATATTAACCTTTTTCATAGCTGCCTTTTGTCTCTTCACATTTCTCTCTAGCCAGTTGAAGGGACAGTTATTGCTTGTGATTGAGAACCGTTTGGTCAAATGCAGATAAAGTAGCAAAAATAATGTACCACATTAATAATATAGCTAGCACTTATTAACATCAGATATACAGCCAGTTAGTCTTCTCTTATAAATCTGAGCTAACAAGTTACATTAAAATATTACTGCTCTGTATCAATTATGTATTATCTATTGCTGTAAAACAGACTAACTCAAAACCTAGTAGCTTAATGTAACCATTTTGAAATTTTTATTGACATAATTATAGGTTCAAATGCAGTTATCAAAAAAACAATTCAGAGAGATCTCATGTACTCTTTGCCTGTTTCTCCCAATAGACAGCATTTTGCAAAACTCTGACATAACCAGGATGTTAGCATTGATACAATCCATTGATGTTGTTCAGATACCCCTGTTACCTGCGCTCATATATGCACGTGTGTGCATATTAAGGTGTGTACAGTTTTATCACCTGCCTGTGTTTCTGTATGCACCACCACAGTCAAGATAGTGAACGGAACTAACACTAAAATCCCTTGGGTTGTCCTTTTGTAAGCGTACCCCATACCTTCCCAGTGCTAACCCTCCATTCTCACTGTGGTCCCTAAGCCCTGGCAGCCACTAATCTGTTTACCATTTTAAAGTTTTCTCCTTCCAGAAATGTTATATTTGCTCATGATTCTTTGGATCTGCAGTTGGGCAGGGCTCAGTTGGGATGCTTTGTCTTTGTCCCGTGTGGCGTCTGCCAGACTCTACCAGCACTGAAGGATTCAAGATGACTTCATTCACATGCCTAGAGCCTTGGTACTGGCTTTTGGTTGAGGTGTCTGTGATCCTCCCCACAACCTCTCTTTTGTAGTTGTCTTCTGCTGGGCCTTTCTTCCAACAGGAGAGCCTGGACTTCCTTACATGCCAGCTTCGGGTGCCAAGAAAGCAAAAGTGGAACCTGCTAGATATCTTTTCAATCTAGGCCTGAAACTGGCACAGCCTGCTTTCTGTAGCAGTATTTTAGTTAGAGAAAGTTGTAAGGATAGCCCAGATTCAAGGGGAGGGGAAATAGACTCCCCTTCTTGGTGGGAGGAATAGCAGATGTATGCAGAGATGAGAGGCATTGTTAGTGGCCAGCTTTGCAGACCATGGAGCGCACGCTCCAGAGTTACAGAAATGATGGCACGTGGGTCTGCTTGGATTTGTTGTAAATGCTACCTTACTTCATTTTTGAAATGTGAATTTATTTGAATTCCATAAAAAGTATAGGGGAGAATGTGATATGGTTACAGAGTTTTTTGCTGCTAATGGCCATTTCAAACAGAACAGTTCTGTTGCAAGGCAAGTTGCCAGAGTTCAAGTTATCAACCAAATCTAAGGATTCCCAAGGGGTCTGTGGTATTTGCAGAACAAGGGGTTGCTTAAAGTGGCTGTTAAGATGTTAGAAATGGTTCACCTCTCTCATTTTCCCTGGCTAGCTGTTTCTTGTGATCCTAAAATAGCAGGGGCGTGTATATGTAGTGCCAGAATTCTGTAATACTGACTTGGAGAGACCACACAGATTTCTGTCTTTACATTAAGCTTTTTACATTAAGGAATAAAGATGTTGTTTTTCAAGATACTATCAACATAGAAGACATCTTTTAGAGCGAAAAGAGAATTTTTCAACTGAGAAAATGAAACCAGTAAAACATTTTCTCTTTAAGATTTTTCTGACTATAAAAATGTTAAACTTCCTTCATTTTATTGTAAGAGCGACAGCACAGTGGGTCAGAGGCTAGATCTTAGACTTCATTGGCAGAATTCTTGATCATCTATAACTGTGTATGTAACATACATACATAGATGTATAACATCTGTGACTGTAATGAGTAAGCTTTCCTAGATTTCTGAAAGGAGAATAACTAAAGAATTATTGCCCAGCAAGGGCTGTGTGCTTGGAGAGTATTTCATAAATCATCATGATGGTTAAGGGTAGGTGTGGTTTCAAAAATAAAATGAATTTTTTCACCCTGAGTTTAGAATTACGTTATTTGGCTAAGAGCTTATCCTTTCTGAGTGATAACTGATTTCACATTTACCATACACTCTTTGTCTGTGGAGCATATTGTTAGACATCAATACAAGGACAGGGTTCCTATTTTCCAGGAGACTGTGGTCTGACAGGACAAATACAATGTATGCAGAGAGCTAAAGTATAATATCAAGGTGATTAACATAGAGGAGTTTCAAAATGAGGTGAGAACGTTACAGACAACAGACTAAGCTGCCTGACCTCACTTTTCACTCTCGTAAAATAGATTTGTACTGTTTCTCTTCCTTTTATAAAATACTACCTTAATAGTTCAGAAATGTTTCAATTATTAATTGGAGGCTTAGTTATTGTATAAGATGTATCAGATTTCATGTGACCATTTGAAAGATTATCATATAGTTTTGGCACATTTTACCTACTGTGTGTACACAGTTATGAACACTTGTTTTTATCATTGTTAATGAAAAGAATACAGAAAGGGAAACACAAAGGTCATTTTTAGCTTTGGTTAAACTAGAGTAGTATAGGACTTTCATTTACTGGGTTTTGATACTAATGGTGAAAATAGCATAGTTGATCTCTGTTCACTCTGAAAGAAAAGGAGAATGAGTGTAAGATTGCAGAAGGAGGCTGGGCGTGGTGGCTCATGCCTGTAATCCCAGCACTTTGGGAGGCCAAGGCAGGCGGATCACGAGTTCAGGAGATCGAGACCATCCTGGCCAACATAGTGAAACCCCATCTCTACTAAAATACAAAAAAAAAAAAACCTAGCCAGGTGTGGTGGTGTGCACCTGTAGTCCCAGCTACTCGGGAGGCTGAGGCAAGGGAATAGCTTGACCCGGCAGGTGGAGGTTGCAGTGAGCCGAGATCGAGCTGCTGCGCTCCAGCCTGGCAACAGAGCGAGATTCCAAGGAGTATCACCTCGACAGGGGAGAGGAAATGCCTTACTTTGTTTTAGCAAACATTTCTAACATCTCCTGTTTGGCAGCATCCATGGTTCTCCTCTGCTTCCCACCTCCCAAATATGAAGGTGTTTACATGGAAGCTGTTCATGGCCTCTGTCTCTCTCTGGGCAGTCTCTCAAAGGGTGCTTCAGAGGGCTGAGTCCCCTCAACCACCCCTACTCATAGCCCACTTCAGCCCCTGTTGGGGACAACCAAACAGACTTCATGGACCATTGATCTGTTTTACCACTCCATTGCCCACTTGTTAACCAGGAGCACAGTTGGCTGGAACTGGTTAGCTCATGGTTGTGCTGAAGGGTCAGGCAGCTACAAGGAGTAAAAATGAATGGAAAGATTCTCATTCTATCTCGGTTGTCTGTTATGAACTGAAGACTTAAAATTCCATCTGTGGTGGTTTCCTTTTTTCTATATTCAGCAGATGTGGTTAACATAAAACTGGTTCTAACTGTGAACTCGTTGACTAGGAAGAACTTACAGGCCAAATACTATAATTTCAGGAAATGGTAATATTTATCTCACAAGGTTGCTTCATCAGGATTAAGGTAGAACACATGTGAAAGTGTGTCATCATGGTTGCATGTTTATTCTGAGTCTTCAAAAGTCAGTACTGTGCAGACTCACAGTCAGCTTCATGTGAGTATGTCAAGATGAGATCTCAGTTTTGAGCTGTAGCCCCACATTTGCAGCCCACTTCAGTTATATAAATTAAAAATGGATCTCACCACTTAAATATTCCTGTCGCTTGAAGCTCAACACACTCACTCTCTCTCTTTCTCTCTCTCTCTCACTCACACTCACACACACACACACACACACACACATTTTAAAACTCAACAACTCTCCGTTTTTCTTCCTACTTTATATGCATCTGTTTTTTTCCTTTGTTTCTTTCTCTTTTTCCTTTATTTTGGGGGGCGGGTAGAGATAGAGTCTCACTATGTTGCCCAGGCTGGTCTCCAACTCCTGGCCTCAAGTGACCCTCCCACTTCAGCCTCCTAAAGGACTGGAATTATAGGCATGAGCCACTGCACCTGGCTTGTTTCATGTTTTTATTAATCTACTACCATCCTCTCATTTACACAGCTTCATTCCTACCTGTCTCTTGCTCTTTATACTAGTCATTCCCAAATGCTGTCCATTCTACTTAAAATGTTTCTGGTATCTGCCTTGACTCACACATTCTCCCTAGAATATTAGGTTAGTTTTCTATCTGGCTCTCTCCTTTTTATGGCCTGAGTCACATTTAACCTCTCTGGCCAACCCTGTTTTCCTCTATTCCCTTTCTGGTACCCATGCTCCAAGTAAGCTCCAGTACTTAGCACATGGCCCACACTTCTTTGTCATTATGCCATCGTTCCTACTGTACCATTTGCTTCTGAATCTTATTCTTTCTGATAGATTTCACATTTTCAGATTCTTCAAAAATAATTCAAATTTTACCTCTTCAGAAGAGGCTAATTTGACCTCCTCTGTTGGAAGCAATCTTTCTTCCTCTAAACTCCTATAGCTCTTATGTTCCTTTATTGAAATTTAGATTTCTTTGTAGTGCATTTAAAGTTATTTTATGCATATCTTATTACTTAGATTGTAATCTTGACTCAGAAGCAGTGACTTATCACCAGATCCCCATAATGCTGATATAGTGCCTAAAATAGTCTCTCCTACTTTGGAAGTGCTCAGTAAAACATTTGTCTAACACACTGGCTGCTGTTAAAGAGTCTTCCTATTCAACTGAAATATCTGCTAAGCTGCAGTATGGAAACAGGCGGCCTGTATAGTATAGTGGGCTTTGAACCTGCTGTGAGGGCAACTTTGGGTTCCTTCCTTGGATATAAGGATTTCCAGGTAAAATAAAAAGAATTTCACTCATTCCAGATAGCTCATTTTCTTTAAGAGGTGGCACACCTATATTTTTCTTTCTCTTTTTTTAATAATCAGAAATAATATAAGGCAAAACCAATCTCTCATAATTCTTGGGGGATTAACTGAATGTCATACTCCATGGTGCACAGCCTAAGTATTGCTTCTTGTTTAGCTCTAAGGTGTCCTGTGTTTCTGAGGTGAGTGGATCACGAGGTCAGGAGATTGAGACCATCTTAGCCAGCATGGTGAAACCCCATCTTTACAAAAGAAAAAAATTAGCTGGGTGTGGTGGTGCCTGCCTGTAATCCCAGGTACTCAGGGGGCTGAGGCAGCACAGTCACTTGAACCAAGGAGTCAGACATTGCAGTGAGCTGAGATCGTGCCACGGCACTCCAGCCTGATGACAGAGTGAGACTCCATCTCAAAAAATAATGATGATAATGATAATTTTGTCACAGGGTTATTTTATTAAGTGAGCTGATTTAGTTAAAGCACTTATTTAGCACAGTACCCCACACGTATGAAAAGCTAAATAAATATAAACAGTTATAATTGCTATTATGAATTTACAGTTTGAGATTTCAGATTGGTAATATAAAGGCAAGAGCTGCAGCTGGTTTTTTATGTTTCGAACTGTGCTGAGTAGTTTCCTAGGAATTAGATTAGCTCTGAAATGTTATGTCAGCTGAGAATTTTGGTTTCTAGGTGACAGTACTGCAGTAGGAACAGGACTGGCTCTCCCTTTAGAACAAAAGGCTTTCAGTGGGAATTTGTAGTGACTTCTTTGGTGGTAGTGGGGTGAGGCCGTGGTGATGATCAGATTATTTCTGTCAAGTCCCAGATTAAAATGACAATGTAAAGGAGAGAATGGAGAGCCTCTGCGAAAAGGATTAGGAACCACCACAGAACTACAGGGGAACAGAGGTCTTAAAGAGACGGGAGAAGAGAAGCAATTCATGTTTTGTTTTTATTAAGCACACAGCTATTAGTGGAAATGACAAACTCCACAATAGGAAGGAAAAGCCATATTAGAGATACAAGTGGCTGAGACATGAATTCCCAAGTTATCTAACCTCTCCTTCACGTAAGCAGTGGTGTAAACAGTGATCATACAAAGTGAAATATAGAAATAGAAATTTGGAGAAATTTCTTTTAGAGTTTGAATGGGACCTGATTAAAGGAGCTATAAAGAGTGGACATTTTCTCCTTTTGTAAAAGGAAACATGCTTAGTTTGGGGTGAGTGCTGGGGGCCCCATTGTGTTAGGGTTCTCCAGATAAGCAGAACCAATAGAGTATATATGACATGTATATAAGAGGAGATTTGTAGAGGAATTGGCTCGGGCGGTGATAGAGGCTGCGAAGTCCCACCATCTGCAAGCTAAAAAACCAGGAACGCCAGTTGGTGAAATTCAGTCCAAGTCTGAAGGCCTGAGAGCCAGGAGAGCCAATGGTATAAGTCCTGATCTGAGTCTGAAAGTCCAAGAATCAGGAGTGGGGATGTCCAAGGACAGAAGATGAATGTTTCAGCTCAAGCAGAGAGAGAGTGAATGTGCCCTTCCTCTGCCTTTTTGTTCTGTTCAGGCCCTCAGTAGATTGGATGATGCCCACCCACACTGGGGAGGATCATCTGCTGAACTCAGTTTCCACTTCACTGCTGATCCCCTCCAGAAACACTCTCACACACAGAAATAGGCAGTAAACAGAAATAATGTAAAACCAGATAGCTGTGCATTTCTTAGCTCAGTCAAGTTGATACATAAAATTAACTATCATACCCATCAAGCTACAGTAAGCAGAACTATATGACGGCCGGGCTTCCTTCTAGGGTCATAACGAAGTCTGCTTGATAGGACTTTTAACTGAAATGAAGGAATGTAGTGATGTTTACTCCCCCCCCCCCACAAAAAAAATGAGTTAAGTAATGGGATTATTTCTGTTTTATACCAGATGAAGCTTAGAACTAAATTCCCCATCACCCATTCCCTCCCCAACGTACACATGTACGCCCCACAACCCCCCACCCCATCTCCATCTGTCCTCTCATTTCAGCTGATGGTGTCTCATTCTTCCAATTGCTTGGTCCAAAAACATAGTAGTCATCTTTGGCTTCTCTTTCTCTCATCCTCTGTGTTCAGTCTATCAGGAAATCCTGTAGATGTATCTTCCAAATATTAATATATCTAAGATCAGATAACTTCTCACAACTACCATGACTTTCACTCCATTACCAGCCACCATCTTACTGTCTTTTGACTGGGATGCTAAAGTCAGATTTTTAAAGGTGTAATTTGTGAACAGTGAAATTTATTTATTTATTTAGAGACGGAGTTTCACTTTTGTTGCCCAGGCTGGAGTGCAGTGGCATGATCTCATTACAACCTCCATCTCCCGGGTTCAAGTTATTCTTCTGCCTCAGCCTCCCTAGTAGCTGGGATTACAGGCGCACATCACCACGCCCAGCTAATTTTTGTATTTTTAGTAGGGACAGGGTTTCGCCCTGTTAGCCAGGCTGGTCTCAAACTCCTGACCTCAGGTAATCAACCCATCTCGGACTCCCAAAGTGCTGGGATTACAGGTGTGAGCCACAGTGCCCAGCCAAAATTTATTCTAAGGGATGCAGTTCAGTGAATTTGGAAATACACACACCAACCACCACAATCAAGAAATAGAACATTTCCATCACCCCAAAAAGTTTCCTCATGCCCTTTTGTAGTCAGTCCCTCTTCTCACCCCTTCCCCTGGGAACAGAACTGTTTTTTCTCCTTTTTTACCTTTTCCAGAATGTCATTTAAATAGGATCATGTTTGCAGTCTTTTGAGTATGGCTTTTTTTCCCCTTTTTTAACAGAGTCTCACTTTGTAACTCAGGCTGGAGTGCAGTGGCACAATCTTGGCTCATTGCAATCTCCCTCTCCCAGGTTCAAACGATTCTCCTACCTCAGCCTTCTAAGCAGCTGGGACTACAGGCGGGCGCCACCACACCTGGCTTTTTTTTTTTTCTTCTGTATTTTTAGTAGAGACGGGGTTTTACCATGTTGGCCAGGCTGGTCTTAAACTCCTGACTTCAGGTGATCAGCCCGCCTCAGCCTCCCAAAGTACTGGGATTACAGGCGTGAGCCACCGCGCCCGACCAAGTTTGGTTTCTTTTACTTACCATCGTTCATTTGAAATTCATCTATGTTGCATTTATCAGTAGTTCATACCTTTTAATTGCTGACTAGTAAGTACTACATCGCATAAGGGTACCACAGTTTGTTTATCCATTCATCAGTGGATCCACGTGGGTTTCCAGCTTTTGGCAATTCTGAATAAAGCTGCTTATAAACATTCACATTCAGGACTTTGTGGGGACATACGTTTTTATTTCTCTTGGGTCATATGGCATGAGCATATTTAATTTTGTATGAAATGCTAAACTGTTTTTTGGGTTTTTTGTTGTTGTTGTTTGGTTTTATTTTATTTTTTTGGGATAGAGTCTTGCTCTGTCATCCAGGATAGAGTGCAGTGATGCCATCTCAGCTCACTGCAACCTCCACCTCCTGGGTTCAAGTAATTCTTCTGCCTCAGCCTGCCTAGTAGCTGGGATTATAGGTACCTGACACCACCCCCAGCTAATTTTTGTACTTTTAATAGAGATGGGTTTCACCATCTTGGGCAGGCTGGTCTCAAACTCCTGACCCCATGATCTACCTGCCTTGGCCTTGCAAAGGGCTAGGATTACAGGCGTGAGCCACCACAACCAGCCTCAGTTTTTTTGTTCTTTTTTTTTTTATAAAGACGGGGTTTTACCATCTTGGCCAGGCTGGTCTTGAACTCCTGACCTCAGGTGATCCATGCACCTTGGCCTCCCAAAGTGCTGGGATTATAGGCATGAGCCTCCACACTCGGCCTTTGATCCATATTTTGCAGAATTTTCTCCCAGTCTATGTCTTGTGTTTTCATTTTCTTCACAGTCTCTTTCAAAGAGAGGGTTTTTTTGTTTTTTTGAGACAGTCTCTCTCTCTGTCACCCAGGCTGGAGTGCAGTGGTACAATCTCAGCTCACTGCAACCCTGCCTCCCGGGTTGAAGCAGTTCCCCTGCCTCAGCCTCCAGAATAGCTGGGACTGCAGGTGTGTGCCACCATGCCCAGCTAATTTTTGTATTTTTAGTAGAGATGGGGTTTCACCATGTCGGCCAGGCTGGTCCTGAACTCCTGACCTCGAGCGATTCGCCTGCTTTGGCCTCCCAGAGTTCTAGGATTACAGTTGTGAGCCACCATGCCTGGCCAAAGAGCATTTTTTATTGAAGCTCTATGGATTTCACTTTCACATTTAAGCTTATGATCTGTTTTTGCATATAGTGTGAAGTTGTTTGTTTTGCATATGTACATCCAGTTGTTCAAACACTATTTGTTGAAAAGACTATTCCTAGTCTGGGCCCAGTAACTTATGCCTCTACTCCCTGAACTTTGGGTGGCTGAGCCAGGAGGATCACTTGAGCCCAGGAGCTCAAGACCAGCCTGGGCAACACAGGGAGACCCTCATCTCTACAAAAAATAAAAATGAAAAATCTTAGCCAGGAGTGGTGGCACACACCTGTGGTCCCAGCAACTCAGGATGCTGAGGCAGATGATCGCTTGAGCCCAGGAGTTTGAACTTGCAGTGAGCTGTGATCACACCACTGCACCCCAGTCTGAGCAACAGAGCAAGAATCTATCTCTGAAACAAACAAAAAATGTTTTTTTCCTCTTGACACTTTTGTTAGAAATTCATTGGTTATAAATTTAAGAATTTTTGGAATCTGTGTTCCGTTGAACAGTATGTGTATTCTTCAGGAATTCTCACCATAAATACTGTAGTTTTATATTTTTATAGTAGTAAGTCTTTAAATCAGTTAATGTGAATCTTCCAACTTTTTTCCCCAAAAATTGCTTTAGCTATTCTACTTCCTTTGCCTTCATACAAATTTTAGAACTAGCTGATTGATTTCTGCAGAAAGGAATTTTGTAGTTTTCAGTCTCATTGATTTCTGTGCTGTATTACTTCCTTCTGTTTTCCTTGAGTTTAGTTTGCTCTTTTTTTCCAGTTTAAGGTGAAAACTTAGTTGATTTTTAAACCTTTTTTCATCTTCCAATACAATAATTTAATACTGTAGATTTGCTTCTATAAACATTGCTTTAGCTGTCTTCCACATATTTTGATATGTTTTGTTTTCATACTCATTGAATTCAAGATATTTTCTAATTTTCCATGTGATCTCTTATTTGACCCATGGGTTATTTAGAAGTGTGTTTAATTTCCATGTATTTGGAGATTTCACAGATTTTCCTTTAGGTGATTTCTAATTTAATTCCACTGTAGTTGAAGAGCATATTTTGTATAATATCAGTCCTTTTAAATTCTTTGAGATTTAGGCTGGGCATGATGGCTCATGCCTGTAATCTCAACACTTTGGGAGGCTGAGAAAGGCAAATCACTTGAGGTCAGGAATTCAAGACCAGCCTGACCAACATGGCAAAACCCCATCTCTACTAAAAATACAAACATTAGCTAGGTGTGTACCTGTAGTCCCAGCTTCTTGGGAGGCTGAGGCAGGAGAATCACTTGAACCCGGGAGGTGGAGGGTGCAGTGAGCCAAGATGGTGCCGTTTCACTCCAGCCTGGGCAACAGAGTGAGACTTGTCTGGAAAAAAAAAAAAAAAATTCTTTGAAACTTGTTTTTATGGGCCAGTCTGGAAAATGGTTCACTTATGGTGTTTACCATTAGCTCTTGGAGGGTGCATTTTGATTCATGATACAACTTAATGATCCCACCTGAGGCTGGGGGCACAAGCCAAGTTGAGATAGGGAGTGTTGTAAAACAGTTTAGAGCATGACCTTTGGATCTAGAACCAGACTGCCTGGGTTGAAATGCTAGTTCTTCTTCCTTGAAGCTGTGAAGCTCTGTGACCTTGGCCCAATCAGTTAATCTCTCCCTGCGTTAGTATCCTCATCTCTAGAGCTGATGGTAAAAGTATGTTCCTTAGGGAGATGTTGAAAAGATGAAATGAGAAAAATGTAAACAGCTTGTACAATGTCTGGCAACGCAGTAAGAGCCCCCAAAGTATTTGCCATTATTATTGCTCCTGTCATTATGGCAGCAGTTATATTTCTTGGTCTCACAGGCCTTTCAGATAAGCTTTGTCTGGCTACTTGGATAGTTTTTAAAGGATTAGTTCCCTTATTTCTCATGTTTATTATGTACAGAAGTTCAGATAACTTTTGTTTGGGTTTTTGTGGTCCCCCTGTATAGGGAAAGATAGAAGTTGGAAAAATCTTTAAAACCCATACTTTCAAAATACTGTGATTTAAACTCTAACCAAGAATTTGACTCCTGCTAGTTTTCAAGTTGCCTCTGAAAACATTCTCAGGCTTGGCAGAGAGGGAGTAGGATAGAGTCCAGCACCCTTTATCGCTACCAAATACAATTTTGTTAGGATTAATTAGAAAATTCATAAATCACCCAGGGCATCTCATTTTTATTTCAGTTCCTATTGGTGTTTTTTCCCCTCCTGGAGTCCTGAACAGGACAGCAGGACTCCAGGTGAAAACTTAGATGAAAACTCCAAGACATTGATGTCAGTCTTTCTAGAGAAGCAAAAGGGAAGCTAAAGATCAAAGACCTTAGTCATTGATCCTTTGTATATGCTTCTGAAAAACAAGAATATTAAATATTCTTGTTGCTAAGGCCAGAAGAATCTTCTCCAGACAGCTGAGTGTCTGCTCTCTGGAGAGAGTTTGCACAGAGAGACTCTTACCATGGAACAGGTTTCTCCTGTCTCTGTTCATCTATTTCTTCGTATGTAAATTAGGGATAATAAAAGTTACCTATCTCAGAGGGTGATAAAGTTTCATATCATGGCACTGGGCACATAATGAATATTCAACAAATATTTACTGTTATTGTGGTTGTTATTTACATTTAGTTTTTGGATAAAGAGGCCTGTAATCCCAACACTTTGGGAGGCCGAGATGGGCAGATTACTTGAGGTCAAGAGTTCGAGAGTAGCCTGGGCAACATTTTTACTAAACCCCATTTCTACTAAAAATACAAAAAAATCAGCTAGGCATGCTGGCACATGCCTGTAATCCAGCTACTCAGGAGGCTAAGGCAGGAGAATCTCTTGAACCTGGGAGACAGAGGTGGCAGTGAGCCGAGATTGTGCCACTGTACTCCAGCTTGGGTGACAAAGTGAGACTCTGTCTCAAAAAAAAAAAGCTTCCAAAGTATGTGCTATGGGACATAAGACCTGTTAAGTGCTATAAGAAAAAAGAGGAAGAGAAAAAGGATAACTTTCGTGGGAAAATATATTATGAGCTTCGTGAAGCTCTCTAAGCCAGAAAAAAGTCAAGTATTGAAATTAATTGTGCTTAACTAAGCACTTACCAAACCTACTTGTCCATCACTGCTTTTAAGTTGCTGAAGGAACTTCTGTTTGTAGAATCTGCTTGGGGAACACTAAGAATTTTCTTTATTGATATTAAAGTTTTCTAGATGTTTGCCTATTGGCATCTTTATGTTTGCTTTAAGACATTAGCCCAGCCATGACTACCTCTGTATTAACCATTTCTGTTCCCTCTGAGTCACAAAATATTTAGCATAATCAAAGCACTTTAATGCTGGCCTCCTTTAAAGAAGTTGGCCTGCTTTCCAAATGAGGATGGATGAGACCAAGGGGGAACCTGGACTTTAAAAACGACCTTAGTGTAAACATGTATTTATAACATCAGGGAAAAACAGCAACAAAGTCTTTTTCAAGGTGTTGTGGCACTTGCATTACATGACTGTTGCACAACAAATTGCCTTTTATATTGAGTTGATGAGTGGTAGCCATGTTTAACATGCCGCAACTAGAATCCTGCACGGATTCTGAAGTCAGTCTCCCCTGTAGAATTATTAAAATAATTTTCCTTACTCTTCTCATTGACTCATTTCCTCAGTTGAAGAATTTATAGTGAGTCCCATGACCATAGTAACGTAACTTGTTATTAACACTCTGCCTAACAGATCACATTCATTGAGGCTGGGGGTGGTGGCTTACACCTGTAATCCCAACACTTTGGGGAGGCCAAGGTGGGCAGATTACTTGAGGTCAGGAGTTTAAGACCAACCTGAGCAACATGGTGAAACCCTATCTCTACTAAAATAATTAACAGGGCATGGTGGCAGGTGACTGTAATCTCAGCTACTTGGGAGGCTGAGGCAGGAGAATCGCTTGAACTAGGGAGACGGAGGTGGAGGCGGAGGTTGCAGTGAGCCGAGATCATGCCGGTGCACTCTAGCCTGGGCAACAGAACGAGACTGCATCTCAAAAAATAAAAAATAAAAAATAAGGTAATGTTCATCGAGAGCTTAACCTTGTAAGATACATATCATCACCCTCATTTTACAGGTATGAACATTGAACACTAGAGAGGCTAACTTGCCCAAGGTCACATGGTTTGCAAAGGACTGAGTCCGGATTTGCTGCAGAGGCTGTGTCCTTAACTATTCTGTAGCACAAGGCACTTCTGTCTGTTCTGCATGTTTCGTTAGCCTTGTTCTCTTTATTGTCTTAAGTGTTACTCCCTCTCAAGCTGGCCTAATTTGGGACATTTCCAACTTCTTATCATTATATGTGCCATTTTTTGTGTGCTTAAAATACATGCTTTTTTTTTTTTTTTTTCAACCCGTCTTCTGAGAAACCTTCCATAGTTTACCTTGCCCAACTCTTGATGTCTTTGAATTTTGGCTCATTTCCACAGTGCTTAGATAGTCATTATTCTTTGAAAGGAATTTAGGTGTCTCTCTCTCTTTTTTTTTTTTTTGAAATGGAGTCTCCCTGTGTTGCCCATGCTGGACTGCAGTGGTGCGATCTTGACTCACTGTAACTTCTGCCTCCCAAGTTCAAGTGATTCTCCTGCCTTAGCCTCCTGAGTAGCTGGGATTACAGGTGCCTGCCACCACGCCTGGCTAATTTTTTTGTATTTTTAGTAGTAGAGATGGGGTGCTGGGATTACAGGCGTCCTTTTTATATGTTAACTCAACATAGAGAATTTCTGTCTTACTAATTTTACTAAAGTAGGTGATTATTTCATCAAACCAATTCTTGAATTTAAGGACATTTCAGCTTAGGATACTTTCCAGTCTTCCCTTTTCTTTGAACCTATGGAACATAGCTTTTTCACGTCATACTGAATAACTAACTCTGCATCTTGTTATATGGAGATGATTGAGACCTGCTGGCCTGAGTACGTTAATAAAACCTCATCCTCTGCTTCAGCTTGTTGTTGCTTATCCAACCTTTCTGGTCTCAGTAGAGAAGGTGTTATTTCTCCTTTCTAAAGCTAATCCTTTTTGTTTTCCATAGAATCTTGCCTGCATAGTCATTTTCCTCCTCCTCTGGTTAATCATTTATCTTTTCTTCTCTAAGAATGTCTATTTTTCCTGTCTTCAGAATGGAAGAAGTGCCCCCACACCCAACCATCCTTAAAAACACGTAAACAAAGTCACTCTGTTGGCCTTTCACATTGCCATTCAATTTCTCTCCTATCTACTGTTCAGCTTCTGTAGAAAATTACATAAACTCACTATTCCCACTTTCTCTTTACCCACAATTCTGTTGAAACTACTGTAGAAGATCAGTTGTAATCTCTGTTAAATCAAATAGCCTACTCTCAGCCCTCATGTTCTTCTGTGGATGTTGAGAGGGGTAATGTGGTGTAATAGAAGCATGGACTGTTGGAGCCATACTTACTCACGTTCTGTTTCTGTCACTTTCTGTCCATTTAACCTTGGGCAGCTTTCTTGTATCTTGCTGTCCCAGTTTGCTCAGCACATGTTCTCAGCATTTAACTGTTTGTTGTTATCCCCAAAATGATCTTTTCTCAGCTCTCATCTCTCCCCGTAGTAACTCCTTATTTCCTTATAACAGAGGCAGCCGTTCAGGAGAATGAAACCAAAGATTGAGTACTTAGAGGAAACGCTTTACTATCAAAGAGAGAACCCAGTCCAGTATAGAGTGGAGGCTCTGGGAGATGAGGTTTGAAGGAGGAAAAAATGGGATAGGTCTTCTAAAGTGAAAAGACAGCTGAGCACCTCAGTTTCATATTAGGAAGGTAGAGTGGATGTTGCTGATTGATGGTGTTGTTTGGGCTTGCTGTTACGTAAGCTTTAGGCTAGGTGGTGGTGATCTGTGTCAAGGGTTCTGCCTCAAGTTGTGACTTCTAACTGCCTCTGCTACATAGAGTGCCTAAATTGGGATTTTGGTGCTTAGATAATCCCACCACTGTTAGTAGGCAAGGTAGGTAGGTCTGGGTTTGAGTTTGTCATAACCCGTGGAAATTTTGACTTTTGCCCTGCTTTCATTCTCTAACCAGTGAGTGTGTCATCGGAGATAGACACACTGGACAAAGAGAGGTCCCATTAATTCTTTCAAAATGTGGTTTGTGACTATAGTACCTCCTCTTTCCACTTCTTACTAACCTAGACTTTATCAACTCTTGCCTACATTATCCTAAGAATCTTACTTGTTCTCCTTGATTCTGGTATCTTCTGCCTACTTTATCTACATTGAATATTTCTGCCTGATTAATTTTTTAAATATATCACTCTTACGATTTTTACTCTACTAGTGAATAAAAGTAATGTTTTCAGGTGACATTAAATTCCAGCAAATCAAATCCTGCTGACAAACCTTGACTTCAGCTACACCGTAATTTAACACCTCTGTAAGCAGAAGCTGACCTTGCAGTTAATCTCTCTGGAATTCCACTCTTCCATAAGACAAGTGACACTTGCTCCTGTTGATATTTCTGTGTACCTGTGCCCTGTTCCTAGAGGGTTAAGATCATGACCTTTATTCTTTTTGGATTTGTTTTTTCGCCTCCACTCTCTTTTCTCTCTACCAAGCTAAACTCCTTTGAGGTACTCAAGAAACAGATGCTCTTTAGTGTTTCATAACCCACAGGAAAATTTTTCTCTGAATACATCAGGTCTGTTGGATAACAAATTCATTTAACTGAATTGGAGCTGCTTTTGCCGTAATCTCCTTTTTAGTGTGTTACGCTTGTTTTTCCTAACTAAATAATTGACTGGATTGTATAGTTTTTCAATTATTAATCTAGTAAAACCTTAGTATTTTGGATTTAATGAATTAAAGTTTATGAAAATTGTTCTGGATCAAACTAACCTCATGTAAGTTTGGATCTCTCTCTCTCTCTTTTTTTTTTTTTTTTTTTTTGAATGAGTTTAAGGTATTAGTAATTAAGATTCCATTTGTGTTTCTAAATATAATGACTATCCAGTAGACTTAAGGTAGCATCATATAAGGAAGGGCACACTGAGAGAGGGACTGGGGATGGGGAAATGTCTACCCTTTAACATTTGTCCCATTCCATCTGCAATTAAGTTTTCTAGAAATGTATTGTTACAGTACCTTCTTAAATGTTTTTAAATTGTCTTTTCAAGTGAATAGAGCATGGGAGTTTGTGACTGTTTCTTGTGTCAAAAACAATGTCAAAAGTTTAAGAATGCCAGGCATGGTTCACGCCTGTAATCCCACCACGTTGGGAGGCCAAGGCTGAAGGATCACTTGAGCCTGGGAGTTCAAGACCAGCCTAGGCAATATGGCGAAACCCTATCTCTACAAGAATTACAAACAAACAAAAAAATTAGCCTGGTGTGGTGGCATGTGCCTATGGCCCCAGCTACTTGGGAGGGTGAGGTGGGAGGATCAGTTGAGCCCAAGGAGGTCAAGACTGCAGTGAGATGTGATCATGCCACTGCACTCCAGCCTGGGTGACAGAGTGAGACCCTGTCTCAAAAAAAAAAAAAAAAAAAAAAAAAAGTTTAAGAAAACCGTTGTATTTAAATTGGGCTCTTTGAAAAGTAAATTCTAATATAAAACTTATTCCATAGTATTATTTGTTAAATTCTGTATCTAACTGAAGAGCACAGGCTTTTGGTATTTGGTATAAGTGAAAAATATAGCCAGATCAGACATCACGAACACTTCTTTGTCTCTTTTGCTAACGTGTCCACCAGAATCCTATGTTCCATTAAAAAGGTTTTTAGTGTTATTTAAAAAACTCAAATCACACAGAAATGTGAAATTTTAATACAGGTGATTTTGTGACATATAGGTCTTCAACTTTCTTCTTCCTAACAATTTTTCATTCTTTTAAATTTCTTTGTGATAGAGTAAATTATACAAATGAAATACAGTGACTGTAGTAAAATAAATAGGTTAATTCACCCACTGTATTTCAGTTTTTTCATCTGTACAAAATGGATATCATAATGGAAAGTACTTAGGACAGTGCTAGGCACATTACTCAATAAAAGATTGCTATTACTGCTTGGAAGAGGAAATCATCAGCCGATATAGATGATAACCAAAGATATGACAGTATCACCCAGAGATGAGGTGTGGAGTAAGAAGTAAAAAGAACTGATGACAGAACCCCGATGGGCAGAGGAAAAGGAGAGGGTTAGGTGCAGAGACCAGGGAAGAAATCCAGTAGGATGTCATGGGAGCTGGGTTAAAATTGTTTCAGGAAAAGAAAGTGGCTGCAGTTGACAGCTCCTGCAAGCGGAGGGATATCAAGTTAAGATATTGACCGAAATGTTACTAGATTAAGCAACAGTAGGATTGTTGATGGTCTTGGGGAGAGCAAATTCCATAGAGTGTTGGGGAGAGAAGGCACAGTGTGTCAAGGAGATACCAGTGAAGACACCAAGTAACAGCCAGATCCCCAGGTTTGGTAGCCCTATATGAACTGGCCTTTCTTCCTTTGGTTCTCTGTCCTCCTCTCCCCGCATCCCACCCCTGCCCCACTACACACACACTCTCCCATCTCTCACAGACACCTTTGTGGAAATACGCTCCAGCTCTTGCTTTTTCTTTCTGTCTCTTGCACTTATGCTCACTCTTGCTTTCTCTACCTCAACTGAACTGCTTGACTACTCTGTGATCTCCGAGCAGGTCACACTATCACATAGGCCTCCATGCTGAGTTCCTACACCTGTCTGTGCCATGGCTTACTTTGGTAACTTGTTTACTTCTTTGTCTCCCTATTAGGCAATTCTTGGTGGGTGGTAGGGGCTGAGTCTGTATCATGGAGTGCCAGTACCTAGTACAGTCATCATGATGTGGTGATACATAAGAGAGAATGGAACAGTGACCAGCATTTATTCTAGTTGGAGCTTGTAACAGACATTAGATACTGCAGGATGATGGAGAGATTGGTTTGATTTTTAGATGTGTTGAATTGGCCAGATGCGGTGGCTCATGCCACCCAGCACTTTGGTAGGTCAAGGCAGCAGATCATGAGGTTAGGAAATTGAGACCATCCTGGTTAACATGGTGAAACCCTGTCTCTACTAAAAACACAAAAAATTAGCCGGGCATGGTGGCACTCACCTGTAGTCCCAGCCACATAGGAGGCTGAGGCAGGAGAATCTCTTGAATCCAGGAGGCAGAGGTTGTGGTGAGCTGAGATCGCACCACTGCACTCCAGCCTGGGTGACAGAGCGAGATTCCATCTCAAAAACAAACAAACAAACAAACAAAAAACAGATGTGTTGAATTTGAGGTGACCTTAGCATATGAGGGGCATTGGAGATTTGCTACTGAAAGTCAATGTGTCTTAGAAATCCCTCCTCGCTCTGGGACTCAAGAGACTTTCCTTTTTCAACTTTTTCTTCATCCCAGATAGAAATTGTAGTTTGTCCTGATAGTAGTAATGGATGAACTGTGATTTAAACTGTTAGGCTCCTGTTTGCTTGTCCACAGAATTGGATTTGTCGCTAGAAGAGGTTAGTTAGCCCCCTGGAAATAACTAAATGTCAATCTGTAGCATTCATTTTTTTTTTTTTTTTTTTTTTTTTGAGACGGAGTTTCGCTCTTGTTACCCAGGCTGGAGTGCAATGGCGCGATCTCGGCTCACCGCAACCTCCGCCTCCTGGGTTCAAGCAATTCTCCTGCCTCAGCCTCCTGAGTAGCTGGGATTACAGGCACGCACCACCATGCCCAGCTAATTTTTAGTATTTTTAGTAGAGACGGGGTTTCACCATGTTGACCGGGATGGTCTCGATCTCTCGACCTCGTGATCCACCCGCCTCGGCCTCCCAAAGTGCTGGGATTACAGGCTTGAGCCACCGCGCCCGGCCGTAGCATTCATTTTTTTAAGTCATCCGAGATTTTCTTCTTGAGGTCTAGATTTTGGAATTGTATAGATGCTTTTAAAAGATTTTGTTTCTAGAATCATTTCTAAAGCTATCATCAGCATTAAATGGCAGGGAATAACTTTTTAATGAAACTGATACAGTAAAAACCAGTTCTGTTACAGGTTAAGAGTAGTTTTAAAAATTTCCTAAAGTTTTATAAAAATTGTTACTGTAAAATATACATAACATACAATTTAAAATTTACCATTGAACTGTTTCTAAGTATACAGTTCAGTAGCATTAAGTACATTCACTTACATTCTATGCAACCATCACCACCATTTCTAGACCTTTTCCATCATCCCAAACAGAAACTCTGAATGCATCAAACAAAAACTGCCCATTCTTCTTCTCTCCAGTTCTGGTATCTGCTATTCTGCTTTCTCTTCCTATGAATTTGCCTAATGTAGGTTCGTCATAGAAGCAGAATTATAACTATTTGTCGTTTTGTCTCTGGTTTATTTCACAAGGCATCATGTTTTTGAAGTTCATTTATGTTGTATCATGTATCAGAATTTTCTTCTTTTTTAAGGCTGAATTTGATGGGATGGGTGTATCACATTTTGTTTATTTCATTCACCAATAGACACTTGGATTGCTTCCACCCAACCCATCCCATTATTCACAACCCATTATTCAAGCCATTGTGAAAATTGGTGTACAAGTATGTTCGAGTCCTTGCTTTCAATTATTTGGGGCAAATACCTAGCCTTTGTTAAGTTTTATGAGCACATATCCTGAGAGGGTAGATATTCAGTAGCATTTTTCTTATGAAATGATAATTTCAACCAGCATGTTAACACAGACTTTTGCAAGTTTTTAAGTAGATTTATTTTGTACAAGTTCTAAAGCAGTCTTGGACTGTGATTCAAAGATATCTTCAAAAGCTGCGCTATAATTTTTTTCTGTAACTGAGTCCTTGGCCAAATAAAAATGCATAAACCACTTTATCCAGCTTGTACCTATTGGCTTTGTCTGAGGAAACCAGTTGCCTAATTTTTTTCCTTGCCTTATGTTTGTTACAGCCAGTATAGGGCTGTTTCCGGCTGCAGTGTTTAACACAGGAGCCACAGTATGTTGCTGGTTGTATGCTCAAATCATGATAAAATGCACATGCTTTTGAAACTATAATGTGAGAACCCGTCTTAGAAGATAATTCGTAGGGAAAAGTTAAAGCATATTGCCATCAAAGCCTTTAATGTCTTCTTTCTGTTTGACCCCCCGACTCCCCCCATAAATCCTTTCTTATCTGTCCTAGGCAATAAGATGTACTTAAAAAGAAAATTACTCCAGATTATCTTTACTGCCTTGAAGACTAATACCTTTCTTTTGTATGAATTCTCTCAGTCAGCAGATTTTGTATCTCTGATGGAAGTAATCATTTTTCATTGTACTAGTTTTGGTAAAATATAAAATATTAACATGTAGTATATTTTATATATATTCTTTCCATGAAATATTTTGTGATAATGCAGGGATCATGTTTTGATATTTCTGTGGAGATGGGGGTCTTCCTATGTTGCTTAGATAGGTCTTTTGAACTACTAGGCTCAAGCAGTCTTCCTGCCTCAACCTCCCAAAGTGTTGAGATTACAGCTGTGAGCCACTGAGCCCAGCCTTAAGTAACTATTTTGTTTACTACTTGTACCTTGTACATAAATGGTTAAATTTAATGTATTAAATTTATATTTAATAAGATACCTATTCTGTTACTAAGCTTAGAATCCATCTTTGGTTTTTTTCCTTTAAAATATGGAGAAATATGGAAGAGAATTATTGCAAACATTGTAATGTTAGACTAATTTTTTTTTTAGATAAGGATACAAATTGAGTTCTATTTCAATATATTCCCATAAAGGGAAAAACAAGCATTTCTTTAGGCATGGAATACAAGTCATTTTTAAAATTTTTTTTTAGAGACAGGGTTTCACTGTGTTGGCCAGGCTTGTCTCAAACTTCATGATCCACCTGCCTTGGCCTCCCAAAATACAGGCATGAGCCAGAGCTTGTGAGTAAAGGTAGAAGGTCAGCAGTTCCCAGAATGTGGCTCATGGACCATGGGAGATTCCTGAGACCCTATCGTGGGGTCCATAGGGTCAGACTGTTTTCATAATATTACTAACATTGTCTTTTTCATTTTTGCACCTTTTTTCTCATGGTGGCAAAGCAATGGGGGGGTGGGGGTAAAACCTCTGGTGCACCGTCACCTGAATCAAGGCAGTGGCACAAGGCAGGACTGGTAATCATGGTATTCTCCACCACGAGGCACATGCCATTTACCCTTAGAATATTCTTGATGAAGCAGTAAAAATTTCTTCTGTTAAGTTTCAACCCTTGAGTACACTCATTAAAAATTTCCACAAAGCACTTCTGCTGTATACCAAAGTACCGTTGGTTAGCTTGAGAAAACCACTTATGCAGTCATTTGAGATGCTAACTGAGCTAGATTTTTTTTAAAATCGGAATACGATTTTTACTTGAAAGAATGACTGATGGACATATTTGGGAGATAGTTTCTCAAAAACGAATAAAGTGAGCCTGTCACTTAAAGGGGGGAAAAAGTGTTTTTACCAATGATAAAATTTGAGCTTTCAAGTTAAAATATAATTTTTGAAAATTTGTATTTACTACCATAAGCCCTAAGAATGATACTAACATGATTTTTCAGATGCTATATAATGAAAAGAGACAACATCTGGAAGAGTGGCATAACTCAGCAAATCAACACCTTCCAGATTATCAATGCGCGTTACAAAATCATCCATGGATAACAAGGTTCACACGAAGCTTAGGATAGTCCAGTGGATTTTAATGTACTATAGTAAAATCCAAAAAAAAATTCGTTGATGTAGTTTCAAATTCCACATTGCAGTAAACCTTTAAGAATCACCACTTGTTGAATTTAATAAGGTATCAAAGAAGAATATTGATAGTTATCTGAAAAGGCTATTAAGTACTCCTTTTCCAAATATCTATCTGGGTAAAGCTAGATTTTTTTCCCCATAAAGCTGAGTTCATGCAACATATGGCGGTAGATAGAATGCAGAAGCCGATAGGAGAATCCAGCTATCTTCCATTTAAGCTAGACATTAAAGAGGTTTACAAACATGTAAAGAATGTCCCTTGTCTCAATTTTTGTTTGTTTGGGAAATATTTGCCCTTTTAAAAATGTTATTTATGTTAACATGTAATGGTTTTATTATATATAAATTAACATTTTAACTTTTTCTTGGTTTTAATTTCTAATATAGTAAATATCACTAACCCACACATAACTAAAGCTCTTTGGGAGTCCCCAGTTTTAAGAGTGTAAATTGTTCTGCAACCACAAAGTTTGACAAGTGCTGGTCTAAGGCAATGTCTCTGCAGTGTTAGAATAGTAGTTGCTTGGTTTTGGGGTGGACAAGAATGCTTTCATTGTATAGCTGGAAGGCTGTCACATAGAACACGTCATAGAACAGTACTCTCTGTGTCTCAGTTTGGCATGATTTTTAGCAGGCTATGTGCTATAAGCACTTGCTGGTAAAGCAGCTAGAAATAGATGTTCTACTGTCAAGCAGTTACTAAAATCCAGCATGGTTCTGAAAATCTTAGGGTTTAGAGTTTAGTCTTGTATATGAGAGACGTTTAGCTCTTTGTCTATTAAGGTAAAGGTTTGGAGGAATATAGTTAAAGAACTAGTGGTCTTCGTAATGAATTTATAAAATATTTCAACTAAACAGCTGGCCTGTACTGATACATCACTTGACAGAGTCTTCAAGTCTGTTTTCAATACATTTGGCTAACCTGATTTTGGCATGTCTCAAGTGCATGTATTTAGTTTCTTTGTTTCAGTAAGAATTCCTTTATTTCAGAATAGAGTAGTACCCGTCTTTCATGTCCATCCAGAGCCTCTGGGAACAGACACCTCAGTAGGAGGGCCTGAAGAATGACACATTTCTGTTGATGCTTTGGTAGAGTCTGAGATGTAAGATGGGGAGAGACTGTGAAATAAGATTGTTGGGCTTTGATTTCCTATTATTGGCCAGACTTGCCCACCCTTTTTCCTTGGAATACCTTTTCTTCCCTGCCTACTCCATTTATCATAGTCTTACAGCAGAGCCCCAAATCCCAGCTCCTGCAATAAAATCTATGTGTATTTCTGAAGTGCTGATGAAGGCGTTCATTCTTTGTGTGGGCAAAGAGCAGAATAGAGAATGATACAAGAGGGGCCTTCTTCCTCCCTGTCATTACCAGCAGTGAAAACCTTTAGACATTTTTGAAACCGCTCTGTGCTCATTTTTATGAGTGTGTAGAGTAGGTGAAAAGTGAGCCTACTTCAGGAGACCAAGGGCATAAACAAATACTGGATAAAGCAGTCTAGCAGAGAGAAAATGAAGAGTTTGTAAGTTAGCCTTAGGGCTGGCCACAGTTTTTAAACAGACCCACAAGAAGAATTTCCCGTGGGTTGAATAAACCAACCAGAGTTGCTAGCCAAGGTAAGATGATGGCATATATGTCTGCTGGTATAATGTAAGATTTATATTACGCCATTTTTAAATCTGTAAATATTGGGTGATTAAAAGAGGAAATATAAGTTTCAGTCACCTGGAAACAGGATCATCGTTGGCAGTGCCAGTTTACGTGTGTTATGTCAGTGATGAGCAAAATGAAAGATGGAAAGGGTATTTTTGATAATATTTCTGATTTTTGAAAGCAAAACACAATATAAATACAGGTTTTTTTTTTTTTTTTTTTTTTTTTTTTGGAGACAGGATCTTGCTCTGTCACCCAGGGTGAGTGAAGTGCAGTGGCATGATCATAGCTCACTGCAACCTCAAACTTGTGGGCTCAGGGGATCCTTCTACCTCAGCCTCCCAAGTAGCTGGAACTATAGGAGCACCCCACTGTGCCTGGCAGATTTTTTTCTTTTTCTTTTTTTTTTTTTTTAATAGAGTCGGCATCTCATTTTGTTGTCCAGGCTGGTCTTGAACTCCTGGGCTCAAGCAATTCTGCCACCTCAGCCTCCCAGAGTGCCAGGAGTACAGGCATGAGCCACCATGCCTGGAATGCAGGTGTGAGCCACTACACCCAGCCAAAACCTAGACCCTTGAAAAGTAAAAATTAATTGGGCCTCAGGTTTATCTGGGCCCAAAGAGGATTTTATGGATACTAGAAAGATATGAAGGATTGCCCAGGGAGGATTACATAGCTAGTTACTGTGTAATTACAGATAGAAACTTCAGTTTGTCATTCAGTTTTGGGCAGATATTGAAGTCAATTTGGGAGACTCTAGAATTAGGCCACCTAAAATCAGAAGTGCATCTGGCTTTTGATCTTAAAAAACGGTAATAATCACAGAGATTAACAGTTCTCCAAACCCCAAAATGAAAACTCAGAGTTTTCTCTAATTCGTTTGGCAGCAAAACCTGGCCTAAATTGATATGAGGCTATTTATAATCTTTATTTATCCTATTTAGTTTGAATATTCATATTTTGCTACAGAAATATTAGTATTTGATTACCAGTTACTGCAATGGGGGTGTTTTCTTTGTAAAACTCCCAAAAATTCTGAATCATATTTGTTCTCGAGGCATTATTTTTGGATAAGGGTTTATAGACATGTAGTACTTACCTTGTAGAATGATGTGAGAATTAAATGCTCAGTAAAAGGTTAGGTATTGTTGCTATTACCACTAACATAAGTCTAGAACCCCAGTTTTGAAATGTAACATGAGTATCCTTCTATAGAGATGCGTGTCAGTGCAGTCCACTAGAACTTTTCACAATTATGCAAATGTCTTTATCTGGCCATCCAATACAGTAGCCACTAGCTATAGAATACTAGAAATGCAATCAGTGCAACTGAAGAAATTTTAATTTAAATATAAATAGCCACATATGGCTAGTGGCTGCTGTATTGAACAGCACAGTTCTGTGTAATTTGAGTTCATGTTCCATTCAAACTTTAGTTTTTCTGTCTTTGTAGTCACTACTGATTAAGAATACAATGTGGACCCAGCAGGTTATTTATTAGCTAAGACAGCCATTAATAGTAACAGAGCAAGAACTTCATGTTTTTTTGGTTTAAGATGAAGTTTTGCTCTGGTACCCATGCTGGAATGCAATGGTACAATCTCAGCTCACTATAGCCTCTGCTTCCTGAGTTCAAGTGATTCTTCTATCTCAGCCTCCCAAGTAGCTGCGACTACAGGCATGCGCCACCATGCCTGACTCTTTTTTTTTTTTTTTTTTTTTTTTGGTAGAAACAGGGTTTCACTATGTTGGCCAGGCGGGTCTTGAACTCCTGACTCAAGTAATCCACCTGCCTTGGTCTCCCAAAGTGCCGGGATTATAGGCGTGAACCACCGTGCCCAGCAGCAAGAACTTGTTTCTAAGTACATCCTAGGCTTAGCATCAGCTAATATTTCCTTCTGTCTCCAGGGCTTTTTAAAGACTTAGTGGTAAAGGGTACACATTTCTCCTTGAACTTGGCTAAGGCTACCTGTAATGACCTCAACTTAGGTAATTAATAAAATATAATGCATCTATGCCAAGAAGTCCCTAGCCTTAGAGAATTCAAGTGGCAGAAATTTCTCTGGTAAATGGGGAAAAAGAAAACTTAATTATGAAGTTGTTGCCAGATATCAAAATGTTTCTGCTAACATGTTCACATTTGTTAAACAGATGTTATTTTCCAAAAATGATTTCTGTATACATCTAAAATGTAATATGGTGTGCAACATCGATGTTTTTGTAATTCCCCTAGACTAGATAGGAGTTGTTAGGGTACATCTGTTAAAGTGCAAGATGCATTTTTTTCTAATGTCATTTCACAAGCGATTGAATGTTCACCAGTGTGATGTGTATATTATCTTTACCTGTGGTATTCCATGGTTTTCCCTTTGATAAAAGGTTGTTAGCAGTGTCCCTTTCTTCATTAAATATTAAATTGGCTAAAAAAGGAGGCGTGGAGCTGGATGCTGTGGCTCACACTTAAAATCTTAGCATTTTGGGAGGATAAGGCTGGAGGATCACTTGAAGCTAGGAGTTTGACACTAGGCTGGGCAACATAGCAAGCCCCTTGTCTCTGCAAAATTTAAAACTAAAAAAATTAGCCAGACATGGTGATGCACACCTGTAGTCCCAGCTACTAGGGAGGCTAAGGTGGGAGGTTTGCTTAAGCCTCTGAGTTCATGGCTGCAGTGAGCTGTGATCATGCCTCTGTGCTCTAGCCTGGGATGCAGAGCGAGACTCTGTCTCTTTTTTTTTTTTTTTTAAAAAAAAAAAAAAAAAAAAAAAACCCAGAGGCAGGCCAGATGTGGTGGCTCACGCCTATAATCTCAGCACTTTGGGAGGCCAAGGTGGGTGGATCATGAGGTCATGAGATCAAGACCATCCTGCCTAACATGGTGAAACCCCGTCTCTACTAAAATACAAAAATTAGCTGGGCGTGGTAGTACATGCCTATAATCCCAGCTACTCAGGAGGCTGAGGCAGGAGAATTCCTTGAACCAGGGAGGTGGAAGTTTAAGTGAGCCGAAAATGAAACAAAACAGAGCTGGACTTTGTTTCAAAAAATGAGAGAGACAGAGAGAAAGAAAGAGGGGGGAGGGGGAGAGGGGAGGGAGGGAGGGAGGGGCAGACAGGCATGGGCAAAGGCCTCCATTTATTTCTACTGAGGTGTTAGAAACAATCTAACTTCCTAATTAGAAAGTTAAATAAGATGAAAGCATGTAAAACATTGAGATATTGCTGTTGTTAAGGACTCAAAATGAGAATGTTGAGACAATGAGTGGTTAAAAGTTGTGCTCATTGAACCTGGAAGTTTTCTGTTTCTTCTTTTTTTAAACTTACTTATTTTGAGACGGAGTCTTGTTATGTCGCCCAGGCTGGAGTACAGTGGCCTGATCTCGGCTCACTGCAATCTTTGCCTCCCAGGTTCAAGCAATTGTCCTGCCTCAGCTTCCTGAGTAGCTGGGATACAGGCATATGCCATCACACTTGGCTAATTTTTGTATTTTTTGGTAGAGATGGGGTTTCACCATATTGGTCAAACTGCTCTCGAACTCCCGACCTTGTGATCTGCCCGCTCGGCCTCCCTAAGTGTTGGGATTACAGGCATGAGCCACCATGTCTGGCTCCTATTCTTTATTTTAAAAAAGAGTGCTTTCTGTATTTGTGAAGTTTTCACATCTTAATTTTGTAGTAAAAGGCCAGTAAGGGAAGGCAGGAGGAAAGAGTAGCTCCTGGGTGCATGGTTGAGTTTTTAAAAAGAACAAGTTTTAAGAGAACATGTTTGCTTCCTGTTTTGTAATATGTATATATTCTGTACACATGATTTGTATGGAAGGATACACATACCAAACTGTAAACAACATCTCCTCCTAGGGAATGGAAGTGCAGAGAGGAGGAAGGGGGAGGCACTGTACTTTGCTTTATATACTTGCCCATTTTTGAGTTTTCACAGTGAACATAAATTTTTATAATTTTTTTAAAAAATTGATAGTTCTAAAAATGCAAATTGGCTATAATTTATTTAAATTTATTTTCTGTATTTTATGATGTCTTTTTGTTAAAAGGCTTTTTGCAAAACTTTTATAAGGCCAGGCACATAGTGACTCATGCCTGTAATCTTAGCACTTTGGGAGGCTGAGGTGGGTGGATTGCTTGAGCCCAAGAGTTCAAGACTAGCCTGAGCAACGTGGTGAAACCCTGTCTCTACAAAAAATACAACAATTAGCTGGGTGTGGTGGCACACACCTGCAGTCCTAGCTGCTCGGGAGGCTGAGGTGGGAGGATTGCTTTTGAGTCCAGGAGGCAGAGGTTTCACTGAGCCAAGATTATGCCACTGCACTCCAGCTTAGGCAACAGGTGAAAGCCTGTCTCCAAAAAGAAACAACAACAAAAGCTTTTATATTGATAGTTTGAATTGAAAATAGTATATGAAATTTCTAATAATGTCATAAAATAAGCTATAACTTCTGATTATGTGATATTTGGTACAGTTTGCAAAATTGTTAGAACTTTTTAAGATCTTAGCATGAATTATAAATGTACAATATTAGGGGTGAACTTTAACCAAATTTTCTTGTATAGGTTTATTTGAAAACTAAAACAAAACTTCAGTTAGGGGAACCATTAAACATCTGAACAGTTTTCTGAAATCAGGCATTTAGTTCTGCATTGGGGGACATGCTCATTGCCAGGATATGGAAGTGAGAACTGGCAACCCTAATTACACTGTGATATTTTGTACATGGTCAAATCTTCAGCTAGAAAAACAGACTATGAAGAAAGTCATTGACTACAGCCACTCAAAGACTGCAGCACAACACAGATCTATCAGGGAAGAGGAGCTGATTTTTGTAAATGTAATCCAGCCCGGGCGTGATGGCTCATGCCTGTAATCCCAGCACTTTGGGAGGCCGAGGCAGTTAGATCACCTGAGATCAGGCGTTCAAGACCATCTTGGCCAACATGATGAAACCCTATCTCTAGTAAAAATACAAAAAATTAGCTGGGCGTAGTGGCGAGCACCTGTAGTCCCAGCTCTTCAGGAGACTGAAGCAGGAGAATCGCTTGAACCCAGGAGGTGGAGGCTGCAGTGAGTCGAAATTGTGCCGTTGCTCCAGCCTGGGCAACAAGAGTGAAACTCCATCTCAAAAATGAATGAATGAATAAATAAGGATCCAAAAGCATGCCATTGTCGACCACAGCAGTGTGTCATGAAAGTTTATTATATGTTTTGTTTTTTACGATTAAAGGAAATGTAATGTCCTCCTCTGTATGCATCAGTCTTTGTCTCCTCACTGGGATAATTTCCAGTCAGCATCAGAAAAGGTCGAGCATCTCCCATTTTAAAAAAGAAAATGGGCCTGGGCACAGTGGCTCACACCTGTAATCCCAGCACTTTGGGAAGCCAAGGTGGGCGGATCATGAGGTCAGGAGTTCAAGACCAGCCTGGCCAGTATGGTGAAACCCAGTCTGTACTAAACATACAAAAATTAGCTGGCATGTTGCCACATGCGTGTAATCTCAGCTACTCAGGAGGCTGAGGCAGAAGAATTGCTTGAACCTGTGAGGTGTAGGTTGCAGTGATCCAAGGTCACACCACTGCGCTCCAGCCTGGGCGACAGAGCGAGATTCTGTCTCAAAAAAAGAAAATGTTTTAAGGCCTTCCTTATCTTTATATTTACCCTCCAGCTGCCATTTTCTTCCCTGCCCTTTTCAAAATACTGTCTCCATTTTCTCAGCTTTAACATCTCAGCTAGTTTAGTCTGACTCCATCCTCACCACTTTACTCAGTGGCCACTCCAGTTGTCTATCTTGACCTCTCAGCAGCATTCATGTTTGGCAATTGGCAATGTCTCCCTCCTAATGCAGTGAGTGTCAATTGAGTATTAATGTGTTACGCTCTTTATATGAATTCATTTAATCCTTTAACAACTCTTTGAGGTGGATGTTGTCATTATCCCCATTTTACAGATGAAAAGCTGAAGCTTAGAGAGGCTAAGTAACTGGCTTAGCTACTGATAAGTTGTAGAGAGGAAGGGATTAAATTCAAGCCCCATTCAGTTCTGCTGCCTTTATGAAATAACCTGCTATCCTGGGTTTTCCTTCTCTGTCTCTACTTCATCTTGGTTTCTTTGCAGTTCCTTCTTCTACCTGAGCTTTAAATTTCAGGGTTTCTCAAGCCTCGATCCTAAGTCCTCTTTTCACTGCGGCGAGGCATTCACACACACCTATGGCTTCGGTTACCATGTGGAAGGTGAAGAGTTCTCAGTGTATATGCATATTCAGCTCAGAACAGTTTCAATATCCAGCTGTCTCCTTAGTACATTCAAACCTTAGTTTAAAATTTGTTCCTCCTGTGTTACCTTTTATTTCCCCCCTAAATGGTATAAACCCAGCTAAGCAGAAACCTAGGGATCACTGCTAATTCTTCCCTCTCTTGGTTCCCATGAACAATCACCAGGTCCTATTTATTGTGTCTTTTATCTCTCTAATTCATCTTCCTCCCTAAAGAAAGCTTCCCTGTTCTTAGACTGGATCCCCTAATATACATTCTCATAGTACCCTGTACTTCTCTTTCTCTCCATTGTAACATTCTTCATTACTATATTCATTCAGTTATGTTAATTTTTTTCTTTTCTTTAGAGTGAAATTGTTCATTTCTTTAGAAAAGACATTTAGGCAGAGACCAAGGCATTCTTATTTATTACTATATATCCCAGTGGCTAGCAGAGGGCCTGGCACGTAGGCAGTATTAAATACAGAGATTTGTTTTAGGAAAATCCCTGACAAATAATGGGTCATGTGGAGGGTGAACTCATGGAGACAGACTTTAAAACAAGATTTCCAGTAGTCAAGCCATAGAAGGGAGCTAACACATTGGCAGTGGGATTGGGAGAAATAGGGCAGTTGGGGATATGAAAGTAAGAGAAACAAAGGGCTGTCAAGAATGCAACAGATTTTTAGCTTTGGCAGCTGAGGGGATGGTAATACCGTTCCTTGAGAGGATCGGATAAGACAGAATATTTGTGTTGGACCTGTTGACTTTGAAGAACCTCCTGTAAGCCATCTGGATGGTGATAACCAATAGGCAGTTAGAAAAATGGAAACGGGGAATTTAGGAGATGCAGGCTTTACCTCGTCACTGAGTTGTGGTTCAAATGTAAATGGATAACAGTCGAATTATTGAGACTTTCGCCATTGGCACAGATTTGGTCAATATTTTGATAATTTTTTAATTGGGGGTGGATATTGTAAACATACACAGAGATGGAATTTTTGCATAGATGTCATTTTACATGCTGTAAGAAGTAACTAATAGCTGTAAACCTATCAATTTATTCTTCATGTTAAACTAGGAAATCTTAATTGTGTTATTTTGTTAATGCTAATTTATACCTATTTTATTCTTAAAGATGAAAACAAAGCTTAGTGGGGTTTATAGAACTCCGTTAGACTGTAAGCTCCATTAGGACTCACTGCATGTGACTTAAATTTTTTTCCTCTTATTTCTCTAGGGCCTATTCCCTGGTGGATTCCAGTCAAGTGTCTACATTTCTGATTTCCATTCTTCTTATAGTCTATGGTAGTTTCAGGTAAGATGTCCTCAAATGGGGTTTATTTAAGTTGGTGGTGGAAGAAGGAAGCATTGCTCTGAAAGTGCTGGTACCAGAACTTACTGTATGAAGAAAAACAGGACTTCAGCAGGAGCTGAGTTAGAATAGATAATTCTGGTATTTGTTCTTTAGTTGGCTGCTGTTAAACACTTCTTGGTTTTGCTTATGACTTTAGCATATTAATGCTAACATAGAAAAACTAATTGCTTAAAATGCTAGTTCTGAAAATAATCACCTGAGCACTCTTTAATGAGAAGGTTAAGGAGAGAGTCTTTGGCAATGATTCTAGATTCTCACAGGGAACAGAGAGATTAAATGGAAGGACAATTTGAAATATGAAAAAAAAAACTACCAAATATCCATATAATAGAAGGGCAAAGAGAAAACCTCATGTTTCGTTTTGTTTTTTTTTCTAACCAAAAATCAAAGTATAGTCTCAAAGCTTTAGTAGGCTTACGAAGACCAGGGAAATCAAAGTAAAATTGTGCCCAGGATGCTAGTAAAGTTCTTTATCCTTGGCTGGACACAGTTGCATATGCCTATAATCCCAGCACTTTGGGAGGTTCAGACAGGAGGATTGCTTGTGCCTAGGACCAGCCTGGGCAACATAGCAAGACCCACATCTCTACAAAAAAAAGATTAAAAAAAAAAATTAGCCAGGCATGGTGGTAGTGCCTGTGTTCCCAGCTGCTCAGGAGACTGAGGCAGAAAGAAGAAGAATCACTTTAAGTCCAGGAGATTGAGGATACAATGAGCTATGATCACGTTGCTGCTCTCCAGCCTGGGCAACAGAGCCAGACTGTGTCTCAAAAAAAAAAAAAAAAAAAAAAATCTTTATCTTGTCCTAAAATGCTTGTAAGTAAGTAGATTATATCCTTGTGGAAATTTACATCACATTTTTCTTAATCCAAAGGCTTGACATCCAAGGTTGAGCCATACAGAATTGCCAGTGATTAACTATTAATATTTTGGCCCACAGAAACAGGTTCATATGGTTCATCCTACTATCAATGGGGTTGTGTGTTATAGCATTACCAGGTATTCTCTCTGATAACCTTGGAGATACTGAGACTAGATCATGCTGATGTTCTCATCCCAGCAGGCAGCCATAGGAATAGGAAATATCAGGAAACTAGATACACACTCCCTTTTTCCACTATTCTCAGTTGAGAGGAACTTTAATGCTTATATGATTCAAATAGTTCAGTGGCTGATAAACTTACCCAAAAATGCTGCTTGAGGAATTACAAGTTGAGAACTTGAAAGGAAGTAATACGGGTAAGTGAAATACTCAGGCATAAAGATTTTGAACTATCCAGTATTATATCTGAATTGTAATGACTACTTTGTAAAATCACAGACTTGTGGTCTTTACCTCAATACTGAGTAAAACTAGTAAAATACTGTGGGTAATTTCAGTATAAACTGATAAAAGGTTTAAACCTTTTAAACTGAGATGTCTGTTGAGAACTCTAGATTCATAAGCACACTCAGGAACCGTTAATCAAACCAGAGGAATGTAGAACCTTATCAGTGCAATCTTGATATTTTTCATCTCTACCCTGTGGATAAGTATCTGATTTTTTCCCCTTTGAGTATACAGTGCATTAACGTTTCAAATGACTTTGCAATTAAACATACAAAAAGCACTGTCTTTGCAATTAAACATACAAAAAGCACTGTCTTTAGACTCTTACAGCCCTAAAACTACTTTCAGTAGTGCAGATTACCTTCCATTTGGCATATGTTTATATACTCTATACATTTTCATGTTGAAATTATTTATATTCTGATTCTTTGCACCAAATATTTTCTACGAATTATCTTCATGCTGTTTTAGTAATTTGACATTTCTTCTTGTTACTCATCTTATTCTACTCTTGTTGGGCAATTGGGTTGTTACAGTGATGATAGCTTTATGGATTATTTGCTTTTGTTGAATTATATCTCCAAGATAAATATCCAGAAGTGGAAATACTTCAACAGAGAATGTGAACTGGCTCTTACTACATATTGCTCTATTGTTTTTCTGAAGGGCTGTATCATTTTAGGATTGAGCAAGTTTTAAACAAAATTTTATGTAATAACTTTATCATAGAATTATATGGATGGAAAGGATTTCTCTGGTTAACTTCCCTATTTACCACAAAAGCAAAGCACAAAAGCAAAGCTAATCTACGAGAGAACCATAAAAGCAAGGATATTCAGTAGACTCCCATTTTCTGTTCTGGTCTATTTGCCTCTTTTTATGCCAGTACCAATGTTTTGATTGCTGTAGCCTTTGAAGTAAGTGTTGTTCTTTTTCAAATTTGTCTGGGTGTTCTGAATCCTTTGCATTTCCATATAAATTTAGGTTCAGCTAGTCAATTTCTACCCCCCCACACACAAAAAAAGCCTGCAGGGATTTCGATAGGCATTGTGAATCTGTGATCAGTTTGAGGAAAATTGCTATCTTAATGATGTTCACTAAACCCATGGACCTGGAATGTGTCTCCATTATTTAGATATTTTTTAATTTCTATTAATAGTGTTTGTAATTTTCAAGGCTTGCACTGTTTTGTTAAATTTATTCCTAGGTATTTTTTTTCTTTTTGATGTTACTTTTGATGGATTTTTTTTTCTTTTGGGATTGTTCATTTCTAAGTATGTAGAACTACAACTGGTTTTTGTGTATTGACCTCATGTACTGTAGCTTTGCTGAACTATTTTATTAGTGCTGGTAGTTTTTTGTCTATGATTCCTTAGAATTTTCTGCACATAGGATAATGTAGTCTGCAAATAAAGACAATTTTGCTGCTGCTTTCAATTCTGAAAGACTTTTTCCTTTTTTTCTCCCTTATTGTACAGTGTTGAATAGAATTGCCAAGGGCATCATCCATCCTTGCCCTGTTCCTCATCTTCAGGGAAAAACATTTTCCATTAAGTATGTGGTTAGCTGTACATTTTTCATAAATGCCCTTTATCAAGTTGAGGAAATATTCCCTTATTTCTATGGAGAGTTTTATCATGAATTGGTATTGGATTTTTGTCATGTGTTTTTATGCTTCTTTTGAGGTGATCCTGTGATTTTTGTCCATGTATTGAGATATAAGACCATAAAGTTTGCTCAAAGTATACAATTAGTATATTTATAAAATTGTGTAACCATCACTGTAATCCAATTTTAGCACATTATCATCCCCAAAGAAAATTTGTACCAGTTAGCAGTCATTCCCATTCCTCTTTTCCTACCTGCCAGCCCTAGGCAACCGTGAATCTACTTTTTAAATTTTTTTTCAGACAGTCTCACTCTGTTGCCTGGGCTGGAGTGCAGAAGCACAGTCTCGGCACACTGCAACCTCTGCCTCCTTGGTTCAAGCGATTCTCCTGCCTCAGCCTCCCAAGTAGCTGGGACTTCAGGTGCACACCACCACGCCCGGCTAATGTTGTATTTTTAGTAGAGGCATGTTTCGCCGTGTTGGCTGAGATGGTCTTGATCTCCTGACCTCATGATCTGCTCGCCTTGGCCTCCCAAAGTGCTAGGATTATTGGCGCAAGCCACCGCACCCGGCCCACGAACCTCCTTTTTACCTCTATGGAGTTGCCTATTCTGGACCTTTCATATAAGTGGAGTCATACAGTATATGACCTTTTGTTACTAGCTTCTTTCACTTAGCATAATGTTTTTGAAGTTCATCCATGTTGTAGCATGTTATCAGTATTTTCATTTCTTCTTATTGCTGAATAATATTCTCTTTTGATTTTCCATTCATTGGTTGATGGACATTTGGGTTGTTTCATTTTTTGGCTGTTATGAATAATGTTTACTGTGAACATTTGTATACAAGTCTCTGTGTGGACATAACATGTTTATTGCTCTCAAGCAGATACCTAGTAGCAGAATTGCTGGGTCTAATGGTAACTCTTGGTCTTACATTTTAAGAAATGCTTCTGTTGGGAGGCTGAGGCCAGTGGATTCCTGAGGTCAGGTGTTCGAGACCAGCGTTGCCAACATGGAGAATTCTCCCTGTCTCTACCAAAAAATTAACCGGGCATGGTGGTGTGCACCTGTAATCCCAGCTACTCAGGAGGCTGAGGCAGGAGAATTGCTTGAACCTGGGAGGCAGAGGTTGCAGTGAACCAAGATCACGCCACTGCACTCCAGCCTGGGCAACAGAGTGAGACTCCGTCTCACAAAAAAAATTTAAAAAAAAGAAGTGTTTCTGGCTGGGCATGGTGGCTCATGCCTATAATCCCAGCACTTTGGGAGGCCGAAGCAGGCAGATCACAAGCTCAGGAGTTCGAGACCAGCCTGGCCAACGTAGTGAAACCCTGCCTGTACTCAAAATACAAAAATTAGCTGAGCGTGGTGGCACATATCTGTAATCTCAGCTACTCTGGAGGCTAATGGAGGAGAACAGCTTAAACCCAGGAGGTGGAGGTTGCAATGAGGTGAGATCGTTCCACTGTACTCCAGCCTGGGCAACAGGCAAAACTGTCTCAGGTTTAAAAAAAAAGAAACAAACAAACAAAAGAAATGCTTTTGTTTTCCAAAGCAGCTACACTGTTTTGCATTTCCACTAGCAGTGTGTGAGGGTTCCAGTTTCTCCACTTCACCAATACTTGTTATTATCTATCTCTATGATTATAGCTGTTCTGGTGGGTATGAAGTGGTATCTCGTTGCAATTTTGGTTTGCATTTTCTTAATGCCTGCTGATGTTGAGCATCTTTTCATGTGCGCGTTTTACTATCTGTGTCTCTTCTCTGGTGTGTTTTCAACTCTTTTGCCCATTTTTAAATTGGATTGTCTTCTTTTTGAATTTTGAGAGTTCTTTAGTGTGAAAACGGGTTTTTTGTTTATTTTGAGACAGAGTCTTCCTCTTTTGCCAGGCTGGAGTGCAGTGGCACGAAAACGTGTTTTTAAATAAGATACATGCCTCTGGGTTTGTCTTGTCACTTTTTGTATGTTTACAGTTATATATTTCTTGATGGACTGACTTTAGTAAAATATTTCTCTTTGTCTCTAGTAACAGTTTCTGTCTTAACATCCTTCAAAAAGGCTACTTAGGTTTTCTTGAGTTAGTTTTGGTCATTCATTTTATAATTCTAAAGTAACCAGTTCCTTTTTTATAAAGGCAAACACCTACCAGTGCTTTCTTAGGTAGTGAGGGCAGTTCATTTACTTATACCCAAACCTACTCTAGGAAGACAACATCAGGTTAATAAGACTGCAGAAAGGCTGAACTCTTTAATAAGAACTATACTTTATATGATTGTGATGCCCCTCGTTCTAAGTGCATATAATTGTAGTTAGACCAGGTTCACCAGAACAAGTGTCACTGTGCTTCACAAGATGTTCTAATTGTGTGTAATGTGTTTATTATCTTTTCAGCTACCCTTTTTGTCATTCCATAACTTGTCCTACTTTAAGAAAACATCATCCACAAAAGTCTGAACTTGTTAGATAATGTAGGGAATGATTTTGTCCGTTGCTGCATATGTAGACAAGTTTTTTAAATATATTTAAGAATTTAATCAATTCTCTACTAAATGTTCAATTTATAAAACCACTGTAAGTTTTCTAGGAACACCTGTTTAACTTAACCTGTTTAACCATGTAGTGTTCACCTTGGACCAGTGAGTCTCTCCCTTCATTGTGCTCACTTCCAGAAATAGGATTATCAAAAAACATATTCTTTTAAAAATTTTTTATAAATTTTTAATTGTTTTTCCTTTTTTCACTCCTTTCTGGAGCTGAGAAAAAAAATTAATATTAAGATTAAAATTTTCAATTTTCTTTTCTGCTCCTGTATTCACAGTGTACTCAGGTGTAAGAATGTAAATGGACGAATGAGTATAACTTTAAATAAACTGGTATGTTCTCACCTCCGTTTTGCTTCCTACAATTGTTTATTTGTGCTCTGCTCTGCCCTGTTCAAAAAGATTTCAGAACATGTACTAGGTTTTGCAAGTTACTTCAAGGTAAATTAAAATGGGGCCAAAGAAAAAGTATGAATGAGACAAAATGAGCCAAAAAAGAAATGTAAAAATGCATTCCATAATGCCAACACCCCTGTTCACAAGTACCACCATAAGCTTTCTAGTAGCCAGCTTTAAAAAGAAAGAAAATGGGCCGGGCATGGTGGCTCAAGCCTGTAATCCCAGCACTTTGGGAGGCCTGGGCGGGTGGATCACAAGGTCAAGAGACCGAGACCCATCCTGGTCAACATGGTGAAACCCCGTCTCTACTAAAAATAGAAAAAAATTAGCTGGGCATGGTGGCGCGTGCCTGTAATCCCAGCTGCTCAGGAGGCTGAGTCAGGAGAATTGCCTGAACCCAGGAGGCAGAGGTTGCGGTGAGTCGAGATCGCGCCATTGCACTCCAGCCTGGGTAACAAGGGCGAAACTCCGTCTCAAAAAGAAAGAAAATGTAAAACTCCTTCAGCCTCCTTCATTAAAAAGAACCTAGTTGTCAGGTGAATTGCAACTGTTCTTGGCCTTAAAATCAGACATTTATCCTAAAGATCTTCATAAAGAAGATACAACATCAAGTTTCATTGATTTCACAGCAGGCATTCAAATAAATGTTTGTCGAATGAATTATTGTACCCTTCAGTATAAGCTGGTGGCCTTGCATGAAAATGTGTTTCAGCAAAAGCAGTTTTGCCAAAATTGAAGGTGCACAGTGGGCAACAGGATGTTGTGGTTTAGATATCTGGAGAAGTGAAAGGACTGTTCATTCTTAAACTGATTATTCTTGAATATTGATCTGTTAGTAAATATTGGTAGCAGGCCAGGCATAGTGGCTGACACCTGTAATCTCAGCACTTTGGGAGGCCAAGGCGGATGGATCACTTGAGGTCAGTTCGAGGCCAGCCTGGCCAACATGGTGAAGCTTCATCTCTACTCAAAATACAAGAATTATCCAGCCTTGGTGGTGCATGCCTGTAATTCCAGCTACTCAGGCAGCTGGGGCAGGAGAATCGCTTGACCTGGGAGGCAAAGGTTGCAGTGAGCCGAGATTGTGCCATTGCACTCTAGCCTGGGCCACAAAGTGAGTGAGACTCCCATCTCAAAAAGAAATATATATACATATATATAAAATATATTAGCAACAGCCCAGAAATATACTGTGTTGCCAGCTAAATACAGACCTTGTCTTAACAGCACTCATGGTGCATTTGTATTTTTATCAGAACCAAGGAACCTACCAAGGCTTAAATGTAATCCGATAATCCCCCTTGTCCTGAGGCAGGCAGTGGAAGTTCCCAAAGGCAAGCCTAAAGTGTTCCTCAGAAAATCCTTTTTAATCTACTCTAGTACATAAAGAAATGAGTAGTTGATTTCCTGAAGTTCTGTTCCTTGCAACTGAATTAATTCTAGCCTGAAACAAATGTAGGGCAAATATAACCAGATTGCTACCTCAACTACACTAAAATCTTAAGGCACTCACAGAATGTTAAACTGCTTCTTGATACAGTGTCTGTAATAAACTTCATGTGAAATGTACATCAGAGTGACCAAAACACCAAACTGGAATTTATGCTTACACCCAATTTAAAGTTGAAAAATGTTGATGAGTTGTGATTCTATCTGACGCTGATTAGCTGACAGGGTCAGTGGCCATCTGGACCTCACCCAATTCAAGGCTATGGCTGCTGGTCTTAATATTTCTCTGTAGCAAGACAGCATATTTGCAGCTCATCTAAAAATGATACCAGATCAAGTTTACTTGGGGAGAAATACTGTGTAGGTGTTTGGTTTTTTTGTTTGGTTGGTTTTTTGAGATGGAGTCTCACTCTGTCACCAGGCTGGAGTACAATGGCGCCATCTCGGCTCACTGCAGCCTCCAACTTCCTGGTTCAAGCGATTCTCCTGCCTCAGCCTCCCAAGTAGCTGGGATTACAGGCACATGCCACCACACCCAGCTAAATTTTGTATTTTTAGTAGAGACAGGGCTTCACCGTGCTGGCCAGGATGGTCTTGATCTCCTGATCTCATCATCTACCCACCTCGGCCTCCCAAAGTGCTGGGATCACAGGCGTGAGCGACTGTGCCCAGCCTTTCTTTTTTTCTTTTTAAATGAGAAAAAAGCAGTATGTACTGATGTGGAAAGATGTAGCACATCAAGCAGTGAGCCCATTACTTGGTCCAACAGGGCCAAGGGAAAACTTCCTCGGTGCCTTCTGAAACCTCGCTGAAAAATCAGCTGACAAATGGCAGGTTAATAGAGCAAGAGGCATACAGATTTATTAATGTGCACAAAAGTCTTATAAAATATAAGATCTCAAAAAAAATGGTCAGATGGCTAATACTTTTATACCACCTTGAGGTTACAGAAAGAATGAGGGCTTGGAGTGTGTCAAAACAGATTATGGTGGTAAATCAGGTTATGGTGGTGAAACAGGTTATGGGAGAGAGAGAAAAGCAGCCCCAGCTAGCACAGGTGATGCTGTTATGTAGATGAAACCTCATAGGTCGCAGCCCTGAGAGAGAATAGATGTAATGTGTTTCTTTCAGATCTTTTAAGGTGTTTTTCCTGTGTCTGGACAAGGTAGGGTCTCAGAGAAATGCCTCAGCCACATCCGTGCATATTTTCTCTACAGATGCAAATCTGCCCCACACAGCTTCTCAGCTATTTGTGTCTGAAAGCCATCTGAAATGTGTCAAAGAGAAGTGTATTTTTAGGTGAAATATTTTTGTTTCCTTCATAATTTTGCCAGGGCAGCAAGCATAGCTGGGATCTGTGGTCACCCTGCTCATGGGGTTTTTCTATGAATCAAAAGAAACCTTGCCTGTAAAGCACCTAACGTAGTGCCTGACAGTGTGAGGTCAGTCAAACTTAACTATTACCATCATTTTAACCCTCTGGGCCTTCTCAGCTGCTGAGTCAGACTGTCTCTTTCTCCCCAGATTCTTAGGCTTTTCTTTCTTGGTGTAGGTTCTGTGTAAGCATCAATAATTGGACATTTGTTTACTTGCTACACCTTACCCATAACTTCTTAGTCATAGTTGCTAAAAAGATAAAGTTGCATATAATATGGTAAATTTAGATGGATTTTTTTCCTGTGGTGATAAATGGTTGTCTTTGATGAAAAAGCCATAGCTCAAGTTTTTCTGTTGGTCGTTTAAACATTGCTTTTTTTTGAGACAGAATTTTGCTTTTTTGTCCAGGCTGGAGTAAAGTGGTGTGATCTTGGCTCACTACGACCTCCGCTTCGCAGGTTCAAGTGATTCTCCTGCCTCAGCCTCCTGAATAGCTAGGATTACAGGTGCATGCCACCATGCCCAGCTAATTTTTGTATTTTTAGTGGAGATGGGTTTTTGCCATGTTGGCTAGGCTGGTCTTGAACTCTTGACCTCAGGTGATCCATCAGCCTCAGCCTCCTAAAGTGCTAGGATTACAGGAATGAGCCACCACACCTGACCCAAACACTGATTTCAGTACCTAGACTTGCAAATAGCCAGAGTACAGTTTGGATGGAATGTATAGTTAGTGGTATATTAACATCATATTATGTGTTACTGTATAGCAGTAACAAGATTGTGAAGGAAGGGCAGGATGGAAGAGAATGAAGAGTAGTCCTCTATGAAGATGCAACAAACTGTTCTAGGTCCAGCCTAGCAATCTAATGTCCATGGAGTTAATAAATTACCAAATAAGCTAGGTTAAAGACCTATAATTGAAATAGTTCTGGATAGCTCTGGAGGCAGAGTCTGCTGCAAAGACTTTATTTAAACAGCTTAAGTCTGCTGTCAGCTGTGCAGTATGAGTAACTTTACAGGACCCCAGTCGTAGTGGTGTGGGATCTGCTAAGCCCAGGCCCTTTAATCTTGTTTTATAAAGCTGGAAGATAGGAATCTTCCCAGCTTGAGCTAATAGGTGAGACCCTCTAACTCATTTAGCCCCATTTCTGTTTTGTGCAGTGGTGACCCATGGTCTACCTTTAACAACCAAACAAGGCTTGATTTTAGCTAAGCTTATTTGAGGCAACAAGAGAAATTCAAGGTCTTCTTATTACAAAGAGAACTTCGGAGAATGTCTGCTCTCCCTACCACCCCTCCACCCTCCCCAGCTGTCTGATAGTACCTCATTCCTGCTTAAGGCTTTCCTGTCCCTGCTACAGTTCTTGTCAGTTAGATGCTGAGAAAATGGACCAGCTAAAGCTGGTTTGAAGTTGACCACTACTTCCTGCTACAGAAGGTCCCCAACTTACCAATGGTTTGACTTAATGATGGTTCAACTTAAGATTTTTCCACTTCATCATGGTACAATGGCAGTAGGATTTCAGTAAAAACCATCCTTCAAGTACTCACACAACCAGTGTTTTTCACTCTCAGTACAGTATTCAGTAAGTTACTTGAAATTTTAAGCACTTTATTACAAAACAGGCCTTTGTGTTAGATGATTTTGTCCAACCGTAGGCTAATGTTAAGTGTTCTGAGCACGTTTAAGGTGGGCTGAGCTAAACTGTGATGTTCAGTAGGTTGGACGGATGAATATTAAAGGCATTTGAACTTGAGACTTTCATCTTAACTGGGTTTATTGGGATATAACCCCATCGTAAGTCAAGGAGCAGCTATATTTGAAAAAGGGAAAATCTTGCCTTAAAACATCCAGGATGGAGTTATAAATAGTTCTCAATTAATGACAAATTGAAATGGAGTTATATAACCCTTCATCCTGTCCTGTGTCATTCTCAGCACCTATTTTCACTCACCCAGTCTCACAAGAGAGGCTCTATAACAGCTGTGCCTAGGGTTAAACCAAAGAGATGACTGGCAACTTTCCAATCCAGAATAGCAATGTAATGCCAACAGAAAGAATAAGAGAAGCTGGCAGTCTGTATAGTACCAAGGGTAGAGATGTAGGTAAAAATCTCTGCAAATTTAACCAGATTCTGAGAAGCAGAGTAGTTATAACAAGTGCAGTTACTGTGATTCCATTCATAAGTAATTTGAAAACTCAATTTAAATTAATACATGTCTTTCCAAAGCATGCCCACAGGGAAGGAGCAGTTTTCATGTTCTGTTGACTCCAGGGAGGTTCCCATGAAATGCATCACCAATCCTAGAGTCCGTGCACATTGTTAGCTCTGTTGTGCAAAAACATGAATTAAAGTTTAAAAGATCATAGAAGTGAAACCATGTACTGAAGACTACCGCAGGGGCCTTGTCAGGGGAAATATATGCAAAATATTATATCTAGTTTGTTGTAGAATTAAAATTAATAGGAAAATGTTTTACAGGAGCCAGTTGCCATAACAGTTCCTCTAAGGATGACTGAGGTATGAGCAGTTAGTGTGCATTTTAAGCTCTACTAATGTGTCTTCCTCTGATGGCTGGAGAAATATGATGTCTCAAATACTATATATGAATATTCTAAAATCCAAGGCTTTTTTTATATAGAAAACCCCCAACACCTCAGACACCTGACTATATTTTGGAAGAGGAGTCTAACCATGTTTCGGGGAGGCCACCACATCTAAAAAAAATCATCGTGTTTTGGTCCTGCTGGGGAACTGTCAGCCATTGGGGCTGCCCTCCAGTGGAACAGTTTGCTAAACAACTCATTGGCCAGATTTATATACGAACAGGGTGACATGTAAGTAACCAGTCTCTACTCAGTGGATTATCCTACCCAGATCTCCCATTCTAATGGAGGTTTCCTCAGCACCAGTAACACATAAGGGAGTTTTAGACAATGAATGAAAGTACAGGAGACAGAGTGGCAGTTGGAGTCAGGCTGTTAATAGAGGAATAAGTCATTTGAATCCAGCAAGAGATTTTGAGTCATAGAGGTAGGAAACTACGAAGTTAAGAGCATTATCAGTGTGACCTGAGCCCAGTCATTTAGTTAAGTTTCTTCCAGGAATGATTATGAACTAAACCTCTTCATGATAGGATCCTCTGCTTTACTAAAGAAAGGCATAAAATTCATCAATGTTTCAGTACCCCCAGGGACTTTAAAGACATGAACAAGAAATTTTAAAAGCCCTTTCCTTCCCTTAAAATCTGCCCAGTTCCAGGAGAATTGAACCCCAGAGGCGGAGGTTGCAATGAGCTGAGACTGTACCGCTGCACTCCAGCCTAGGCAACAGAGTGAGGCTACCTCTCAAAAAAAAAAAAAAAAAATCTGCCTAGTTCAGGACCTATTTAAAAGAATTACCTAGAGGCACTTGTACTTCCAGCCAAAATAGAGACAGAAACTGAATTACCATCCCACCTTAAAACAACTTTAAAAAATAAACACATAAACCTCATAAAATAGCAGTTTTCAAGATATTTTTCATCAGACAACAAAGGACAGTAATCCTGAGAGTTTAGGAATAGTTTTCCCATCATGCTATCTTAAGATAGTTTCTAGTCATGGTGCAGAGAAAAAGGTTTCCTAAGTTGAAGAGATGGAACTGAGAGTCCAAAGAGACGGCTAGAGGCAGCTAGAATTAACAGAACAGAGGACAAAAGAAAAGAGAGCTCCAAAAAGAAGAAACAGAGATCTACAGACCCCTTGAACATTCACCACTGTATTAATCAGTGTATGCGTATGTGGAAATCACGGAAGGTGGAGGAAAGAAAAATGTGAAAGGATTGTAGGGGACAGTACCTGTTTCCAAAAGCCTGATGGGAAAAACTTAACAATTCATTTTGCATTGGGTAGAGTACTCATAAAAATCTTGACTCAGTGATAGGGAATAATTACCCTGAACAGAGCACTGCTTCAGACCCACCTAATCATGGAAACAAAATATAAATTAAAGCCAGGTATCTAACAGCATCCCTGATCAAAGCTCAAAATTAATAGGAATAAAAAAAAATTTAGATAGGATAAAATTCACAGTGTCTAGTATACATGCAGAGACGATCAGATAGGCAAAAAACAAGGAAAACATGACCCAGGATGAGGAAAATAGTCAAAACTGGCCCATAACTGACATAGATGTTAAAATTAGCAAAGTACATCAAAACAGATATAATTGTATTAGATACATGGAGGTTATTTTTATTTTTATTTTTTGAGGCAGAATCGCTGTGTCATCCAGGCTGGAGTGCAGTGGCATGATCTCAGCTCACTGCAACCTCCGCCTCCCGAGTTCAAGAGATTCTGAATGCCTCAGCTTCCCAAGTAGCTGGGACTATAGGTATACACCACCACACCTGGCTAATTTTTGTATTTTCAGTAGAGACAGGGTTTCACCGTGTGGGCCAGGCTGGTCTCTAACTCCTGGCCTCAAGTGATCCACCCACTTCAGCCTCCCAAAGTGCTGGGATTATAGTTGGGAACCACTGTGCCTGGCCAATACATGGAGATTATGAAGAAGACCCAAATTAAACTTTCAGAAATGAAGACAACAATTTCTGAGATGAAAAATACACTGGATGGGATTAACAGAAATTAGACATTGCAAAAGAAAAGATTGGTTAACGTGAAGGCACAGCAATAGAAATTATCCAAAATGAAGTACAGAAAATAATAATTTTTTTAAACATGAAAAGAGCATAATGGAGCTATCATTGAATATCAGAGAGAAACCTTCGGTGGCCTGTACTATATGGGTAATTGGAATCCCTGGAAGAGGAAAAGAAAGGGAGGGACAGAACAATATTTGAAGAAATAAAGACCAAGTTTTTTTCTAAATTTGCTAAGTATAATCTGCAGAATCATGAAGTTTAATGAACCCCAAGCACAAGAATCATGAAGAAAACTACACCAAGACACATCATAATCAGTAGCTCAAAATGAGTGGTAAAAGGAAACCCTCAAGGCGGCCATCAGTGGCAAGAGAGCGTGTTAGGAACAGAGGAGGAAAGTTGAGGATGATGTCAGATTTCTCACTGAAAATACAAGCGAAAAGTCATTGTACCAGGAGCTTTAAAGTACAGGGAGAAAAAACTGTCACTGTAAAATTCTGTAGCAAAAATCGCTTTTAAAAATGAAGGCAAAATAAAGATATTTCCATGTCATACACTACCTGAAAGAATTCATCACCAGCTATCTTTTTTTTTTTTTTTTTTTATCACCAGCTATCTTACGCTTTAAAAAATTGTTAAAGGAAGTCTTTTGAGCAGAATGAAAATGGTATCAGTTTGAAATCTGTATTTACACAAAGGAATTAAGATCATCAGAAATGACAAATGCATTGATAAAAGTTTTTTCTTGTTACTTACAGCTGTATAAAAGATAATTGACTGGAGCTGGGGCACAGTGGTATGTGTCTGTAATCCCAGCTACTTCGCAGGTTGAAGCAGGATTGGACTGCTCAAGTCTAGATGTTTGAGACCATCCTGGGTAGCATAGCAAGACATGAATGAATGAATGATAGATAATTGACAGCATAAACAAAAACAATACATTGTGCGGTTTATAAGATAACATGTAAGAGTTAAATGCATGGCCACAATACCACAAAGGTTGAGGGAGGGAAATAAGTATAAACTCTTGTAAGGTGTTTATACTATACATGAATGTTGCAATGTAACTAGAAGGTAGACTGTGTTAAAGATGTATGCTACAAACCCTACAGCAGCCACTAAACTTAAAGAGCAAAGTGTTGTAGCTGATAGGACAACAAAAGAGATCAAATCGGATCGTAAAAAGTACTATATTCATCCAGAAGTCAGATTAAGGGGAAATAAAATAGGACAAAGTAGGAAGCGAATAGTGAGATGATAGTCTCAAACCTAATTGTATCATTAATCACATTCAATGAAATTGGTCTACACCTCAATTTAAAGCAATAATTGTGAGATTGAATAAAAAGCAAGACCCAGATATATGCTGCTTATAAAAAAAAAACACACTATAAATATAAATCCAAAAATGGTTAATTCCTGGTTGTCTAGTGGTTACAATTTTTTTTAAATGTTAAAAGATTGGGAAAAGAGATATGCTGCTTTCACTCATCCACAGAAAGCTGGAATGGCTGTGTTAATATGAGACAAAGCAATTTTTTTTTTTTTTTTTTTTTTTTTTTTTTTTTTGAGACGGAGTTTCACTCTTGTTACCCAGGCTGGAGTGCAATGGCGCGATCTCGGCTCACCGCAACCTCCGCCTCCTGGGTTAAGGCAATTCTCCTGCCTCAGCCTCCTGAGTAGCTGGGATTACAGGCACGTGCCACCATGCCCAGCTAATCTTTTGTATTTTTAGTAGAGACGGGGTTTCACCATGTTGACCAGGATGGTCTCGATCCCTTGATCTCATGATCCACCCGCCTCAGCCTCCCAAAGTGCTGGGATTGCAGGCTTGAGCCACCACGCCCGGCCTAACAAAGCAACTTTCAGAGTAAGGAAGACTACTACAGACAGGAAGGTTATTTTGTAATGACAAAGGGGTCAATTAAGCAAAAGAACATAACAATCATAAATGTTTATGTATCTAATAAAAGATCTTCAAAATACATGAAGCAAAAGCCAAGAGAACTCCAAGGAGAAATAAATCCACAAAATATAGCTGACACCACTCTCAATAATTGATAGAGTAAGTAGGCAGAAAATCAGCAAAGATACAGTGGATTTCAACAATACTGTTAATCAATTTGACCTAATTGACATTTATAGAACATTCCATCCAACAACAGAACACACATTCTTCTCAAGTATATGTGGAATATTTACTAATACAGACCATATCTGGGGGAATGAAACAAATCTCAATAATTTAAAAGGATTCAAGTATGAAATCTGATCTGCAGTAGCTCAGGCTGCCGTGAAATAACTGTAGACTGGGTAGCTTAAACAACAAATTTATTTTTTTCAGAGTTATGGAGATTGGAATTCTCAGGTCAAGGTGTCAGCACGGTTAGATTCTGTTTTCCAAGGTGGCTGCACCAGTATTCCTTCCCACCAGAAGTATATGAAGGTTCCAGTTTTACATCTTTGCCAACACCTAGTTATCTGACTTTGTTATTATAGCCATTTTGCTGTGTGTGAAGTAGTTTCTCATGGTGGGTTTTTTGTTTGTTTGTTTTTTGAGACATTGTCTCACTTTGTTACCCAAGCTGGAGTGCAGTGGCACCATTAGCCTTGACCTCCTGGGCTCCAGTGATCCTCCCACCTCAGCTTCCTGAGTGGCTGAGACTATAGTCACGTGCCATCACACCCAGCTAATTTTTTTGTTTTTTATAGTGACAGCGTCTCACTGTGTTGTCCACCTGGTCTCAAGTGATCCTCTTGCCTCAGCCTCTCAAAAGTGCTGGGGTTCCAGGCACTGCTCCCAGCCAGTTTCTCATGGTTTTGATTTGTACTTCCCTGACGACTAACGATGTTCAACGTTTTTTCATGGGCTCATTGGCTACTTGTGTATCTTCTTTGAATAAATGTCTCTTCAGATCCTTTAAAATCAAGTTGTCTTTTTAATATTGAGGTGTAAGAGTTCTTCATATATCCTAGATAACAAGTCCCTTATCAGAGATATGATTTGAAAATATTTTCTCCTGTTCTGTGGGTTGTCTTTTTACTTTTTTGATAGTGTCCTTTGAAGCACGTAAGTTTTTAAAGTTTTTCTGTTTTTTACTCATGTTTTTGGCATCATATCTAATAATTCACTCCAAATCCAACGTCACAAAGATTTGCCATGTGTTTTTAGCTAAAAGTTGTATAGTTTTAGAATTCCGTTCCTCTGTCATACCAGCCACATTTCAGTGATCACATGAGGTGGCTGATGTCCAGAACACTGGTCAGTGCAGATATAGACCATCTTTACAGAAAGTTCTTTTGCACACTCAAACACAAATCCCTTCTTTACAGGAACACATGCAGAAAATCAGCTATGGACTTGGACAGATAGTTCACACAAAAAAATAAATGAGCAAGTTTCTGTACACAAAGCTGTTTGCTGGTTAAGGAATTCTAAATCAAAGTGACATGCCATTTTTAGTTCCCCAGATTGACAGTGACTACTTCCTTCAGGTCTTGACTCCGAAGTCACTGTCTTTGAGGCCTTCCTGCCCATCCTTTTAAAATTTCAAACCCTTACTCCTGCATTTTCTACTTTTTTCCTTAGCACCTGCCATGGACACACTATGTATTTAACTTAAACTTTTCTTGTCTATTATGTCTGCACCCTTAATTATAAAATCCAGTCCGGTGTTTGCTATTTATTGTCCCTCTATTAGCTAGAACAATTCCAGATATAGAAGAAACTCAAATTTTTGTTACTGAATCACAGCTGACAGAGTATAGGGAAATGAATGCTCTCATACACTGCTGAGAGAGTAAATTGATGCAGCCTTTTTGGAATCAGTTTTGTGGTATGTAAAAGTCTCAATATGTGCTTGCCCTTTGACCAACATTTCTCCTTTTAGGTTTTTAACATAAGGAAGTAATTAAAGATACGATATGCTCAGAAATAAGAGAAAGATTCAGCTGCATTGGAATGCTTTCATCTGCAGTCGGGAAAACTCTTGAACCGACACACTGGAAAGACATCAGATTGTTTTTTAAAATGTGACGAGCTATTTTTCAGAATTGTGCAAAAGAGATCTTCTTTCCTAATTCCTTAGCATTTAAAAAATATTGTTATATCATGACTTTTCTGACCTACTTCTTCTTAAGCTACAACTTAACTGTAACATTTTTTTCCACAGGTCCCTTAATATGGACTTCGAAAATCAAGATAAGGAGAAAGACAGTAATAGTTCTTCGGGGTCTTTCAATGGCAACAGCACCAATAATAGTAAGACATTTTACGTTATTTAACCTCTATACATGTAGTTAATTTGGTTATTTCTATGCCTCCAGTTAATGATTTACTGGGTGCAAGGATTTATGCTGGGTATTAAAAAATCATTGAGTTATATTTAAAATGAGTGAATTTGATGGTATATAATCATAAGTCAATAGCATTAATAGAAAACGTTTGATGCTTATGGAAAGATATGAATTTGAATCAACTCGATTCGATAACATTAATACATTTATATTAATATCTACCATGTCCTTGACATTCTATTAGATATTTTGAAAGATACAAAAGTACAAGAGCAATTCTTGCCAAGATGTTTTTAAAAAAGTGCCAAGATAGCGATGGCAGATACCTCTTCACCTCCTATATCTGGGGCAATTACTTTTTTTCACTGACCCTCACCATGGCCTCAGAATCCTTCTCAACAAGCAGCTATTATCAGAGGGTCAGAGGAAGCTCTACAGATGAAATCATTTTGACATCCATGTAGAAAGAACATAAAGAGATGGGCAAGTGAGGTGAGCAGGAATGGATCAAATAAGTTCTCTACAAGAAAAGGTGGGTTTGACTTAGTGAAAAGGTGTGGTTTGGTGGTGAAGTGGTCATTTCAGGTGTGGGGAGCATGTAACAAGCACAGAGATCATGACCTATTTAGAACAGGGTAAGGGAGAGCAAATGCTAGAGATCTAATAAAAACGTAGATCCAGTATTAATTGGAGGACCATGGATGCTACACTGAAAAGAGATCACTTACTACGTATCTTAGTTTCTCCAGTTATTATAGTGCGCTGTTAACCAAGTTGTATTTGCCCAGTTTTCACTGGGCACAGGCCCAGGCACATGTGTTTCATTGTCCCTAGCAGTGCCAAAGTGGCCATGATAAAGACAGTAGGTAGAATCATTTAAATATAACAAGTGTTTTCCTAAATTTATGACATGGATCCTTGTATGAGATAAAATTCCATACCAGTAGTTATTACCAATGCTAGGAACCACATAAAACCCAGTGCAAACTCTGATTTTTAGATTAAATTATTACATAGCAGCTTACCTTCTATCAGCATTTTAAGCCAAATCACTTTATACTCCTGAAACCCTATTTAAAAGTCCTGTATTATATAGCACATATGCAAGTGATGTACTTAAACCAGATTATAAATATGCTGTACATTGCATCACAGAAACCTAAAAGAAATCTACCTATGTTATTATATCTAAGTTTACTCTCAAAAAAAAAAAAAAAAAGGTAAATGGTTGTATCAGTCCATACAGTAGAAGTTACCTGGTAGCATAAGCTTTTTTATTTCTTGTTCATGGAGCAGAGTCTAAAGAATGGTAGAATACTTACTTTTTAAATGGTCTTTTTCTTTTTTCTTTTGTTTTCTGAGATGGAGTCTCATTCTGTCTCCCAGGCTGAAGCGCAGTGGTACAGTCTCTGCTCACTGCAACCTCCACCTCCCAGGTTCAAGCAATTGTCTTACCTCAGCCTCCCAAGTATCTGGGATTATAGGCTCCCACCAACATACCTGGCTAACATTTTTAGTAAAGATGGGGTTTTACCATGTTGGCCAAGGTGGTCTTTAACTCCTGACCTCAAGTGATCCTCCAGCCTTGGCCTCCCAAAGTGCTGGAATTACAGGCATGAGCTGCTGCACCTGGCCTGAATGGTATTTTTCTTAACTCTACCAGCTATGTTGTACTAAATTATCCTTGACAACATTTCTTCAGCGCCTGCTCTGTGCAGTGGATACCAGTATAAGGACAGATTTACATAGAATGCAAAATTCACTTTCACAAAGAAAAACATAATACTAAGGGGGCTGACCAGTACTTGATTAGGGAATATAACATTATTCCAGATTGAATGGATGACATGGAAAATAGGATGCATTTATCAGGAATCAAAGAAATAACAACAGCCAGAAAGATGAACAGAGAAACAGGTATAGTTGCTAAAGAGATGGAAGTCCTGAACGATTAACAGTGTAGAACAGGCCGGGCGCGGTGGCTCAAGCCTGTAATCCCAGCACTTTGGGAGGCTGAGGCAGGTGGATCACGAGGTCAAGAGATCGAGACCATCCTGGTCAACATGGTGAAACCCTGTCTCTACTAAAAATACAAAAAACTAGCTGGGCGTGGTGGCGCGTGCCTGTAATCCCAGCTCCTCAGGAGGCTGAGGCAGGAGAATTGCCTGAACCCAGGAGGCGGAGGTCGTGGTGAGCCGAGATCGCGCCATTGCACTCCAGCCTGGGCAACAAGAGCAGAACACTTGGGGAGAAGGTTTTAAGAAAAAGGAAGTTTAATTTTAGTGTTAAGATTTTGTCAAGAGTGTTTCAGACTGACTGAAGGAGACAGTAATCAGACAGAAGCTTTTAAAAGATTGTAGTTGCTCACTCCTAAAATAATAAAAAACAAGGAATTTGTAGAGAGACAGGAGAGTAGGAAAAGTTGTAGGTGTAGGCTGGCATCATTGGTGGGTGTGCAGGGGTGAAGGGTTACTACTCTATGATTAGATTACATGCCTTGAATATGTCAGAAATGATTAGACTGTCCTTGGTTATAATAGGAGCTAGAAGAAGGAGAAGCATTAAATGAGATTCAACAGAGGGTTAAATGGGCCATGTGACTCTTGCCCCAAAAAATCAGAACTTAAAAATGGAGGAATCAGTTTGTAATTGAATGTTTCTCCCTGCAGGGTGCCCTAAGGTATTTGACCAAAAGCCTGGGTAATTATTACTTCAAATTATGATAATGTTGCAGCTGTCTGGGCAACTCGAAACACATGGAAGTAAGAGGAAGAGTCGATCAGGCCTGCCAGGTGCAGTGGCACTTGTTAGGTAGAAAGGGCCCATTCCCCATGCCCGGGACCCACATCCAGCGGACCGCCTCCGGAGCCCATCCCCTCTTGCCACATGGCTCTTCCTTCTTCTTTGTTTAACCTCCACCAATCACTCCGTAACACCTCACCTGTACTCCCCACCTTAGCCCGCCAAAGCTAAGCCAATCCCTGCACTCCACAATACTCCCCCTTCGCCCATGCCCAACCGCCACCAATCACTTCACAACACCTTGCCTAAACAGGCCGCCGCCCCTATAAAAACCCTCTCCGGCAGCTGCTGGGTGCAGCTCTTCCCTCTCCCGCTCGAGTTGCCTGCAAACCCCAATAAACCTGGACTCGGCTTAACAACTCCTCGCTCTCATTTGCTTTGGGAAGGGTCTCTGCGGGTCACACAGCACTCAACTCATTAGAAAGCAGAAAAATAAAAGTTCAGACAATAATGAAAGAGCACTACATGCCCACCAGAATAGCTAAAGTTAAAGCCCTTGACCATATCAAGTGCTGATGAGGACGCACAGCAACAACGAAGAACACTGTGGCGCCACTGGAGAGCATGAGTTAGTGCAGTCGCTTCGTAAGGCAGTTTGATGTTCCCTACTGAAGGTGACAGTGTAAACACCCTTGGACCCAGTGTCACTCCTAGTTAGATATCCAACAGATACAGTCACATGTACATCAGGTCATGTGTAAGAGTGCATAGAACAGCATTATCTGTAATAACCAAAAAATTGGAAACAACTCAAATGTCGACCATAGAATGGCTGAATTGTAATGTATTATATAGTGCCAACAAGTGAACTGCTGTAGCTGCATGTAACAGCATGGGTCATTCTCACAGATAACGTTGAGTGAAAGAAGCCAGACACAAAAAAATGCTACCTAACTCTGTATATAAAACTTAGAAAACAGGCAAAATAGTCTGTAAGGATGCATGTGTGGGTAGAAAACACACATCATAAAAGACAGGATAGCAGTTCCTTTCAGGAGAAAGAGAGTAGTGATTGAGACGGACACAAAGGAAGATTTCTGGAGTTGGTCTGTTTCTTGGCTGAAGTGGTATTAAATATGTAGTAATTCACTGAACTCTACATTTTTGTGCTTTTCTGGGGGTGATATTTCACAATAAAAAAGGTGAGAAAGAAAGTGACAGGAGTGGAGGTGGAGAGCGGGAGTTCCCGCCAGGTCCTGTGATTTCCCCTAACCTTGTTGTAATTTTACTTTTGTATCTGCCCCAAGAAGTCAATATAGACATTTATTTTCCTGTGGCACATCAGTCCTTCATTTAAGTAATATTAAGTGGAATTTTAAAAAGAAGCCATATACACCCACCCCCCAATTATCTGACCCCTCAAAGCCCTTTACTAAACTTCAGTTATAATTTATTTGCATTATAAAGATTGATGGAGATTTATAGTTGGGATTCTCATCGTTAGCAGAGATATACATCTTAATCTCCCTTCTTGAATTGTAAACTTGATGAGATCTGGAAGTGACTTTTTTTCTTTTAATCTCTCCTGTCGCTTACTATGTAATAGGTGTTCAGCAAGTATTTAGTCCAAAGCATGCTTCTTACATGGAGGTGCAAAATCAGTAATTTTCTTAACAATTATTGGTTTATTGCTCAGTGTCTTTTCCATGCCAGACATACATTTAGCCTGTAGCCGTGTTCACTGAATGTTGAAAATGATGTTGCCTTACGTTCCCGAGCCTATTTCCTATGTTGATTTTGGCTTTAAAGATAATGCAACTGCGCTTGCATACGGCCTCCCAATTACCTGTTTTGCTTTGCTCAGTTTTGCTTTGTTTTTAAGTCACTGGAGTTTGGCTAAGGTTTCTAATTAATTACCTCCTTCCCCTTCAAGATCTTTATCTCCAGAACTTTAGGAAGTGCAGTACCGAAGTCATGGACATTGTTTTAGGTAGCATATTGTCAGGAACTAAAGGTGCTTTGCTTACCCTTTGACATTGCCTCCTGGTTCAAAAATCTGTAGTTTAAGGGAAAAAAATCTTTGCATTCTGTCTAATATTCTAGAAAGGTTCTTTTCAGTTTTGCATTTAATTGCAGACTGAACTTTTAAAATTTAGCTTTACTATAAACAAGTGCATTTCATATACCTGACCACTACAGTCTTTATTCTAGCTAGCCATTTAACTTTTCTGTTCATACTTCGAGCAGTATAATCTGTCTGTAAACTCCATGATGCTTTGCACCCTTGACAGTCATTTATTTGAGAAATGATTAATTTCTGTAGTGACAGGCACTGAAAATCTGTGGCTTCCTCTAGCAGTTATTTAAACTACTGTAGAGCACTTAAATTTAAAAACTCTTGAGGTGAAATTTAGTCAGCGATTTCATAGAATTTTGTCTAATGAATGTACTCCCCAAAGTGATCCATGGGCTAAGCCAAATGAGTTTGACTGCAGTCAGGACAGACTGCTTCCAAGATCATTTCTGTTTGTGATGATACATAGTTCACTTTTCCTAAATTGAATTTCCCTCTTCCTAAGTGAATTACTTCACTGATCTACCTAGCTATTGAGAAGCAATTTTGTTTTGTAGATAATAGTTCATTAAAACCCCTAAATAGCTCTTTTGGGGACAGGCAAATTTAAATACCTAAGAGAAGTTTTATTGGTTGATCATTGCAACCCTTTGTGTCTTGCTATATTTATCCTGGTTGCATGTTTTATTTGTAGCCTTAATGAAGAGACTTTTCCTTTTTTTTTTTTTTTTTTTTGCCTTGGACTTCTGGGCTCAAGTGATCTTCCCACTTCAGCCTCCCAGTAGCAAGATACTACACCCAAGTAATTTTTTAAATTTTTTATAGAGATAGGGTCTCTTTATTTTGCCCAGGCTGGTCTTGAACTACTGGCCTCAAATTGTCCTCCTGCCTCAGCCTCTCAAAGTGCTGGGAACACAGGCATGAGTCCCTGTGCCCAGCCTTTTCCTTCTATTATTTCATTATATTAGATCATATGAAGATTTATTTGATTCCTTTTGTGTACTTTTATAACATATCAGTAGAGCGAATTTGGAAGTGGGACAAGGTAAAACTGGTACTTTTTTTTTCAGTCAGTGGTGATAAGTTTGTCATGTTTTCCTTCTCTACCAAAAATACTCTATTAATAGTTCTCACTCCTGGATTCAAAATATAGTTTTGTGAGGAGTTTTTAGCTGGGCCTAACCCCTGTGATTTCATTTAATTTGTCTGGGATTGAACCTGGGCTTTTTAATTTTTTTGACACTCTAATGGGAAGCCAAGAAATAAGAACTCCTGTGCTAAATCCTACTCTATCGCAAAAAACTATTTCCCCCCATTAATCTCCTATTCTGTTACCTTAAAATGGTCCCATAAAATTATTTTTTTATTTTAAATATTAATAGATAGAAACGGGGAGTCTCACTATGTTGCCCAGGCTGGTCTTGAACTACTGGCTCCAAGCCATCCTCCCACTTCAGCCTCCCAAAGTCCTGGGATTACAGGCATGAGCTACCACATCTGGCCAAATAAAATTTTTCTGATTTGCTGTTTTCAGCTATGGCTTGTTCTCCTTCCTCTCCCCCATCAGCCAAGTCAGTTCTCAACTATTAGCAATAATGGGAAAGCGTGAAAATGAGTACATTAAACCCACAGGTGATGAGAAGTACTTTTAGTCAGTGAGTTTAAGTCACCGCTTTTACCAAACGCAATACCACAAATTTACTCAAATGGACTCATCTGGGTTTTACTGCCTCTTAATGTTCTTGACAGGGGTTTGCATTGTGTCACCCAGATGGTCAACACCAGGAGGTCCTAGTTCACTTCAACAAATATTACTGAGCATCTACTGTAATGAAAGCACCATGAAGAGAACAAGGCGCTCATAATCTAGTTGGGAAGGAAAGACTCATAGGGCCTGGATAATCCATGTCTTACATATAATCCCTAGAACTGTCTGCATTTTTGCAAGTTAATGTATATGAAGTGCATAGGCACAGTGCCTGTTGTGTAATAAGTATTAATGTGTCCGTTTTTCTCTCTTTCAGGCATCCAAACAATTGACTCTACCCAGGCTCTGTTCCTTCCGATTGGAGCATCTGTCTCTCTTTTAGTCATGTTCTTCTTCTTTGACTCAGTTCAAGTAGTTTTTACAATATGTACGGCAGGTAAATGAGTTTCTCTGTCTAGTCTTAACATACTTAAAGGAAAAGTTTTCACCTTTATCATTATTCAAAAATTAAGATTTATATACCATGTCATGTAAGTTTTTCCTTATAAATCTTGGCTTCATCTCCTCCCTCTCCACCACACCGCCCTTCCCCAACTCCTCCTTGAACCACTTGACATACATCATCTGTTGAGACCTGCCTACACGATCTGAAAGAAAGGCAGGAGAGTGAAAACGCAGGAGCTCTATGACGCCGAAGCGGTGTTGCTCTGCTTTGGCTGTGGCTCCGTTTCTGGTAGATTACCAAGAGGTTGAGCTTGGCATACAAGTTACTGTCAGCCTCTCCCAACATTCTTGCAGCTAGAAACATTAATAACTGATCAAGGTGATTGGACTGTCAGCTCTTTGCTGTGTTTTCAAGCTAAGCAATGATGGAAATGTAAAAAAAAAAAAAAATTAACAAAATGCTACAAGACTTCTTAGGAAGTCATCCCCTGGTCTGCTGCTTATCTTTTACAAAACTTACTTATGCTTTCCCCTACTTCAAATAAAGTACTTTTTTTTTTTTTTTTTTTGAGACGGAGTTTCGCTCTTGTTACCCAGGCTGGAGTGCAATGGCGCGATCTTGGCTCACCGCAACCTCCGCCTCCTGGGTTCAAGCAATTCTCCGGCCTCAGCCTCCTGAGTAGCTGGGATTACAGGCACACGCCACCATGCCCAGCTAATTTTTTTTTTTTTTTCTGTATTTTATTAGAGACAGGGTTTCACCACGTTGACCAGGATGGTCTCGATCTCTTGACCTCGTGATCCACCCGCCTCAGCCTCCCAAAGTGCTGAGATTACAGGCTTGAGCCACCGCGCCCGGCTTAAAGTACTTTTTTTAATTGAAGAAGTTTTTTGTGCAGTATTAAAGGAAGCTATTTTTCTTCTGTACTCAGTTAACTGTATCCACTTGTCAAGTGTTTGGGGGAATGACTAAGTTTCTGTAAGTCATGTCATTTTTCTTACAATTGGTTAAAAAAAAATTAACTATCTTTTCTTTCTCTAGTTCTTGCAACTATAGCTTTTGCTTTTCTTCTCCTTCCGATGTGCCAGTATTTAACAAGACCCTGCTCACCTCAGAACAAGTAAGGACTTGGGACTTTCCTCTTAAATTATAAACTTACATAGATTTTTCTGTCATATTTGATAGAATTATTAGGAGTCTATATTTCTGGTATTGGCTAGAGCACAGAAATGCCAGAAGACCAGGAAGTGAGACATTTGATCTTTAAAACTAGAAGATGGTACTTCCTTTTGCACCTTCTCATGTCAGAGGAAATACAAACAAAACTTAGGAAGTCTGGGTCGCTGTAATGTGCTTCCTACTTAGAGCATTGAAAGATGAGCAGTTTTCTTTTGAAACACTGCTTTCATTTCTTTACTGTGAGTTGATGAAATACGAGGACAGTGGTTGAACTCAAACGTTCTTCTTTACCTTTGGTCTTTGGTGGCCTGGATATGCTACCGACTTGCCTTTAATCCCAGTGTTCACACTTTAACTCTGAAGCCACTGATACAGGAAGACAAAATGCTGTGCTAATGGAGATGCTGGACACACTTACCATCTTCTAAATAGAGTAATACCATCTTTGCTAAATGAATTGAATCATTGGGATTTCTTATTTTGTTTTCCTCGTAAGAACAGCATTTTCTCCGTACTTAAAGCTTTTCCAGAGGTGTTACTACCACTTGAAACTTCTAAATGCCCATGTTGATAATTGGTCCAAAAGGGACATTATCAGGTGGTGTAGAAGTATAATTCCTCTGAGCTTTCCATTGGTTACTCCAAAAAGGATTGGGTATTTTGGATTTCCAGCTATCTTGGTATTATCTGCTATTCTAATCCAGCCATCGCGAGCTCTGATCATGAAATACCAAAAGAGAGTTAGGTTATTGGATAAAGTGTGCCTACAGTCCAATGAGTGTTGTGTGTTTTCCAGGATTTCCTTTGGTTGCTGTGGGCGTTTCACTGCTGCTGAGTTGCTGTCATTCTCTCTGTCTGTCATGCTCGTCCTCATCTGGGTTCTCACTGGCCATTGGCTTCTCATGGATGGTGAGTGACTAATTTGTGGCAAACTGTAATTTTACTTAATAGAGTTTTATAGATACCTTAGGATATTCACAGAGCATTCACAGAGCATTCACAGAGCTATATAGCCATCACTACAATCAACTTGTAGAGCATTTTCACCACCCACCCCTGTCAAAACTAACACCCATTAGCAGTGATTCCCTTACCCTCCACCCCACCCCAGCCCCAGGTATCCACTAGTCTCTACTTTCTGTCTCTATGGATTTCTCCATTCTGGACATTTTCCATAAATGGAATCATACATTATATGGCCTTTTGTATCTGGCTTGTTTCACTTAGCATGTTTTCAAGGTTTATCCATGTTATAATCTGTTATCAGTACTTCCTTTTTATGGCTGAATACTGTGCCATTGTATGGGCACACTTAATTTTATTTATTTGTTTACCAGTTGTTTCCACTCTTTAGCCTATTATGAATAATGCTGCTTTGAATATTAATGTACAAGCATATGCTTTCTTATATAAATGGAGGCTTGGCACAATGACTCATCCTGTAGTCCCAGCACTTTGGGAGGCTGATACAGGAAGATTGCTTGAGACTAAGAGTTTAAGACCAGCCTGGACAACGTAACGACATCCCATTTCTAGAAAAATAAATATCATCTGGGTGTGCCTGTAGTTCCAACTACTTGGGAGGCTGAGGTGGAAGGATCCCTTGAGTTGTGATCATGCCACTGCACTCCAGCCTGGGCAACAAAGCAAGACCCTGTGTCTTTAAAAAGTAACAATAAGGAAATGGGATTAGATTGTGTATAATGTGCCATATTATGCTATATATGATATATGTAGTATATGTCATATATATATGTAACCTGCATTATGTATGTGATATACGTCATATACTTTAATGATATAAATACATGTCTGTTTCATTACATAAAAGTATATCACATCCTTTTTAATAACTCCAGCGTATTAAGGATGAATCCCTAGACATGAAATTCCTGGAACAGAATTTTTGCATTAAAAAGATTCATACCCATTATTATACTGTTTTTCAGATAGGCTATAGTAGTTGATGCCCCAACCCTGTAGGCTGTGAGAATTTCTCTTTTCATTGATGATAAGGATGAATTATGTGTTAGGCAGTCTGCTAGGTGTTTTACATGGATTCTCTCTCTTAATCCTCTGAACAACTCTTTGAAGTAGGTACTGCTGTTCCCATTTTCAGAAGACTAAACAAAGGTTCAAAGAAGTAGCTCACCCCAGACACAGGCCCCTTATGTGGAATTCAAACCTACTACCAAAACATCTTGGAGGCAATTTCCAAAAATCACCTATAATTTTCTCCTTAAGACCTTTTTTTGGTGGGGTAGAGGAGTAGTCTTGCTCTGTCACCCAGGTTGGAGTGCAATGGCAAGATCTTGGTTCACTGCAACCTCCGCCTCCTGGATTCAAGCGGATTCTCCTGCCTCAGCCTCCCAAGTAGCTGGAATTGGCAGTCATGTGCCATCATGCCCAGCTAATTTTGTATTTTTAGTAGAGACAGGGTTTCACAATGTTGGTCAGGCTGATCTTGAACTCCTGACCTCAGGTGATCCACCCTCCTTGGCCTCCCAAAGTGCTGGGATTTTTGCTTGAGCCACCATACCCAATAGAGACGGGGTCTCATGTTGCCCAGGCTGGTCTCGAACTCCTGACCTCAGGTGATCCACCTGCCTCAGCCTTCCAAAGTGCTGTGCTTACAGGCATGAGCCACCGCCTCTGGCCTCCACTTCCTTTATATATAGTCCTTAAATTTCCACAGTTCACTTTCCTAATCTCAAGAAACTTTTATCTAACTACTCTGCCTCACAAAGTAAAATCCTCTAAAAGGGATTGTAAACTGTCACCTTTTCTTTCTTTTGGTGGTTCCAAAGGGAAGGAGGTTAAAATATAAAGGCAGTCTAATTTTATACTACTCTTAATCCCAAATCATTTTTAAGGGAAGAATTTGAAAATCTAGGGTACAGGTATGGATTGCATCTATTCCTGTTACCTACTCCAAATAACCACAAAGCTACTCCAGACTTTGGAGACAGAGTTCTTTGGAACCAGTGCCAGGTCCAGGATGCTCCTCTGCTCTCCACCAGGCAGTGTTTCCCTGCAGCTCTGGGGCTGGCTCAGGGGCGATGGGGTTGGTGTTCATCGTTGTCTGAACCCAGAGTGATGCTTCCTGTCATTCCTCAAGTTCAGAGTAGCTGAGTTAGTTAAACACTTTATAAGTACTGATCTTACAGAATATATATACTTTGTATGATTGATCTTAAGTTTTCTGCATAGCATCTGGTCCATTGTTTGGGGTTTTTATTTTTAATTTTGTTTAGAGAAAGGTTCTTGCTCTATTGTCCAGGCTGCAATACAGTGACATGATCCTAACTCACTGTGACCTCAAGCTCCTGGGCTCAAGTAGTTGTTTGGATTTTTAAAAATATATGTATAATTTTTAGAAGATATTTGCATCAAATATGTGAATTAAAACCAAGGATGTTCTCTTCATGGTCAGGTTGGATGGAATTTGACAAAAAGGATTGTAAACTGTTTTTTTCTGGATCCAGTATCAAAATCATCTTAAGGAAGAAATTTTAAACTTTAAGGCAAACTAAAAACTTGTCCTTCTGCATCTAGGAATTTTTTTTCCTCGTAAGTGACTTTGACCACCAGTACAATGATTTGAAATATATATGCGCCAAGTTAGTAAAAATGCCATATGAAACCGAGTATTATGTGGAAACAAACTGTCGTGGATTGCAAACTGTAAAACATACAAATATAAGTTATGCTCACAATTTTAAAATATATTTGTTCTTCAAAATGATAAAATTATAGGGATGGAGAACAAACAGCTCAGTGGTTGGCAGGGGTTTTGTGGAGGAATGAGGTGACTATAAAGAAAAAACACAGGTTTTTATGTTATGTAAACATGTATATCTGTTTTCATTATAGTTATTCAACGCTTTTTTTGAGCATCTACCATATACCAAGCTATTAAAACAGTTCCTTGAGTTTGCAGACCAAGTGACCCTCTAGACTATACAGACCTTTCATGACGCAGACAGGAAAGGCAGAGTCAAAATAAGCCATGCCCCATCTGTGTAGTAGTTCACCTTTGCTGATTCTGACAGATTTGGTCCCTTGTTTCAGCATCTCACATTCCCTTGTAAAAACATGTGTTCTGATTGTTTGCTTCAGTACTAGAGAACCCACTATGCATATAAGCAGTCTCAAGTGCAATGGCTAGAATTTTTAAGTGGTTTATCAGACCTGATTTCCCAAATTAAGTATTAGTGCTTTCAGTAGCTTATGATTTGTGTTACCATACTTCGGTGCTTCTGGAAGTTTATGAAAATTAACTTGAGAAAATGAAATTGCATTCAAAGTAATACTACAAGTTGCTTGCCCAGCTTATGGTAAAAGGGCAAGTGCTGATTTTATAAGGACTAGGTATTATTAAGAGTGACAAAGTGACAGCTATGCGCATTGGGCTTCTGAGAGTGTCTCTTACTGATTTCTGCAAACAATGGTTTGTTAATTTAAAATAGAAAAGAAGTGATTCACATATAAACTGAGCATGTAGGAGATTCTGAAAGACTTCAATAAAACTCAATCTTTTAAAAATATATATTATACAATTTTAAAGAATCCTGATTATGATAATTATTGGAACACAAATAATAAATTTTAGTCCAAATCAATCTCATAGCTTCTTTTATTATTATATCCCTTAAATCTTAACTAGTTTGTTGGCTTCCTGATAAGGAAACAGGCAGATATTTCTCCTGCTGTAGAAATTCAAGTTAGTTGGTTACAGTCTAAACCAGATTATTTGAGTGCATATAAGTTGGCTCTTTGGATGACTGAACCACATATTCCTAAGCGAAACTGTTTTGTGATGGTGTCTTTAAATGACAGATTGAGAGGCCACCCCCATAATGACACACATAAATCCACCTAAACAAATGTGGAATGAGAGGATGAAAGCACCAGGTGCTAGTGGTTTAACTAAAGTAATGGAAAGCAGTCATCACCTCGGCAGGATGGTTAGTCTAGATGCTAGCAGGCACAAAGCCTGTATCACGACAAATGATATTTTAACTACCTTGAAGTCTCAGTCCTCCATGTGGTCTAAGTCTCTTGGTAATCTCACTGCTAACCTTTTGGTGGCTCTCCTTTCTTGAATCTCTTTATCCATGTGTCCAGACACACATGATACTATTTACGTGTTTTACTAAGGGTTTGAAGTGCTTACTAAGCCGCTGACCCAAAAAAGATGAGCTGTCTCTCAGAACTATAAGCGGTGTGGTCTTTCTACTCTCAGCTCTCCCCTACCTTAGCATTGCATAGAACAGAAAAAATGCCTGTTTACTGACAGTAAGTTACAAAAGAAAAAAAAAAAAAAAAAGGCCGAGCACGGTGGCTTACGCCTCTAATCCCAGCACTTTGGGAGGCTGAGGCTGGCAGATCACGAGGTCAAGAGATCAAGACCGTCATGGCCAACATGGTGAAACCCTGTCTCTACTAAAATTACAAAAACTAGCTGGGCATGTTGGCATGCACCTGTAGTCCCAGCTACTCGGGAGGCTGAGGCAGGAGAATTGCTTGAACCCAGGAGGCGAAGGTTGCAGTGAGCCGAGATTGCACCACTGCCCTCCAGCGTAGCACCTGGCGACCAAGTGAGACTCGGTCTCAAAAAAAAAAAAAAAAAAAGGTCAGCATGGTGGAAGGTGACATTCTTCTCACAGCCATTGACAACACACTTTAGAGCAAATTGGCAGAATTTTTGTCCTTGTGCTTCTGCAGACAGATCTGGGACAGGTTTATCAGACTCAATAAAGGAGGAATGGGCTGAGCACCTCTCTGTAAGACATACTGAAGGGTCTGTTTTACTATGAGAGTCTCTTCCTCTAGACTGTATAGATAGAAAATTGGCCAAAGGGACAAAACATTTGTTCCCAGTGACCACTATCAGAAGTAGATTTCCACTGGAAAATTCACTTCATAGTTGAAAAGTTTTGCTCAGTGTTCAGTGAGGCTCCCCTAAACCCTAATTAGAATTTTACCACATTTTTTGTCATTATCGCAGTTTTCCAATATTACTTATCCACAGATCTCTTCTTCCTACCAGTTTGCACTGGTTGAACTGCCCTTGTGACCAAGGAGGGAATTTTTCCTCAAAGAGAGCCTTTTAGCTTTTTGTTTGTTTTTCAGACTAGTGTTTGACTTGTTTTCTGTTATCACAGTAGCCTGGCATTCTAGCCGTAGTGTGTAATTCACAGAAAGAGATTGCTCTCTGCCATGGATATTCTCTTTTCAGACTTCTCTGCAGAATCAAAAATCATCTTGTAGGCAGTGATATTGGTGGCTGGGTTTTTTAATTAGTGTTTCTTAATTAAAGTCTGTTCTTTGAAGTTAATTTAAGTGAAAACAGGATGATAAATTATTTTCAGGGCTACACTAAGAAGTATTAACACTAAGAATGGACTTCAGGGTTTTCCCAAACTGAGGTCTAGGGCTATTCTATCTACTCTCAGTTTCATCTGGCAAATTAACCTTTCAAATTTGGGAAGATTTGAAAGAGTTTGACCTATGAGTGATGATATGTTACCTAAAAGCTGATAAATACTGAGTATGCACCCTAGTGATCAAGAATCATGAGACCTGGTTTACAGTCTATCCCCTGCCTAGTTCAGGGGCTAACAGAATCTTGACAGATATCTGATTCAGCCCCCTTGTTTTACAGCAATTGCTACTAACCTATGGTTAGAAAATGTTCCGTGCCAGAAACCTAACAATTGATTCTTTGTTTTTAAAATGCTACACTTGGCCAGGCAGGCACAGTGGCTCATGCCTGTAATCCCAGGATTTTCAGAAGCCAAGGTGGGCAGATCACTTGAGGTCAGGAGTTCAAGACTAGCCTGGCCAACATGGTGAAACCCCATCTCTATTAAAAATACGAAAATTAACCAGGGCTTGGTGGCATAGTCCCAGCTACTCGAGAGGCTGAGACAGGAGAATCACTTGAACCCAGAAGGCGAAGGTTGCAGTGAGCTGAGATCGTACTACTGTGCTCCAGCCTGGGCAACAGAGCAAGACTGTGTCTCAAAAAAATAAATAAATAAAATGCTACACTCTTGGTGCACTTAGTCCACACAAGGCATAGATATCTAGAGAGCCTATATCGTGAATGTGAGCACTGCTTAGAAACCTTACAGGTTAGGTAATCCTCATAGAGAACATTTGAGCTCAGTTTGGTGTTAACATCTTTGTCCCTGGCCCTACTGGTTGTAGAAGTCAGTGTGATACAGAGATATCAGTAATAAATTGAAAATAACTGTAGCTAAATGACTGAGATTAATCATTTACTTCCCCAACACTTTTGGTTAATATACATTAATGTACATTTAACCAAAAAATGTGTTGGTGCAGCTGTAGGACAGAGTCTCAGGAGTATCTGAAGCTGCAAGGGAAAGAGAGCACCTCTCTTCACTTTAGCCTTAAAGGCCCTGAGGAGGAGGTAAGATTTTTTAAGAGTTACTTGAATGACAGAATGAAAGGCAGGCAAACTCAATGACTAACTGAGAGCACATTCTGAGAATATGACATCGCTTGTGACAGTATTCGCTGGGTCAGTGGTATTCATTCCACATACCTCTAAGAGCCTTCTCTGAGACAGTCCAAAGGGATATATTCTGCCTCTTCATACACGGAACTTAGACTACAGTAGGAAGGACCTAGAGGGTCTAATTAGAAAGAGGGGTTGTTCACCTTAACGCAGACAGAGAGAAGGGATAGGGTGAGGAATAGGAACCAATTCAGAAGATGCTGAGGCAGAGCCAGTGTGGTGCTCAGCTCCGTTCTGTGTAGGTTTTGCCTCCTGAGTTTATGTAACTTTATACTTAGATTTGATTCGTCACGGAGAAGGGAACCTGGTGACCTGAAGGCAGGAAATTATGTGAACAGATGTTTGACAGTGGCAGCGAACAGTACATGGGAAGGAGGAGGGCGGGAGGGGAAGGAGACACAGCAGAGTAGGAAGTGGGAGGAGGCGTGAGCAAGGTCTGCAGCAGCCGTGAAGGATGACACCTCAGAACAGCTGCAGATTCCATGTGCGTGATGAAAGGCTGTGATACATTGAAGATGAGCCCAGACTGTCTTACTTGGAAGGTTAGGATAGAATGACACTGTCTGGAGTCATGGAGAACCTTGTCACTGAGCAGTCTGCCTGTTCCATATTTAGTTTAGACCCAGGTGGAGGAGGATCAGCCTGAGATGAATGACAAAGCAAGTGGATGCTTAGACTTTATGACCTTTCAAGGCTTCTGCATGTTTAGAATGAAATGATTCTGTGGTAAATTGAGTAGAAAAGGTCAGGAAGGGCCGGGCACAGTGGCTCACACCTGTAATCCCAGCACTTTGGGAGGCCGAGCCAGGCGGATCACCTAAGATCAGGAGTTTGAGACCAGCCTGACCAATATGGTGAAACCGCATCTCTACTAAAAAATTCAAAAATTAGTTGGGCATAGTGGCAGGCGCCTGTAGTCCCAGCTACTCGGGAGGCAGAGGCAGGAAAATCTCTTGAACCCAGGGGATGGAGGTTGCAGTGAGCCGAGATCACGCCACTGCACTCCCGTCTGGGCAACAGAGTGAGACTCCATCTCAAAAAAAAAAAGATTGAACTGTGATCTGGTAGCAGAGAAGTTAAAAAAAAAAAAAAAAAAAAAAAAAGAAAAGGTCACTAAGGGACAGGTCAGCTGCATGTGTCCCAGAGGTGCATAAACTTAACCCAAGGAGCCTGGCCTTTTGCTTCTGTGTCCAGCCTGTTTCCCCACCCTTCTTCTGGTTATTGGTGAGCTGCAATATTCAGTCTCTGACCCTCGCTCCCCACAGACTCCTGTCTTTCTGTTCATCCTAGGCCTTCTGTTACTTTCTTTGTGCCCTTGATGCCTTGCACTCCATGTATTCACTTCCAAGTCCATGAACAGATCACCCCCAGCCACTCTCTATATACAAACCTGTGTTCCACCTGTCTCTGGCCCTATGGGCTTCCCACCTACTGCTGACCACTGTTGTTTGTTCCTCCAGCTGGGTGAGCTGCTCCCTGTTAATGTCCTGTTTATTGACTCACAACACAACCAAACCTTTGTTTCCTAAAGATGATGATCATGGGAGGTTCCATCCTTTCAAATATGTGCATGAGTTGATCAGAGCAGGGGCTCTGGGTACATCTCTCAGTGCCCTAAACATCATGCTTCAGTCATCCCTTTACAGCCCTGAATGCTCTGAGCTTCTCCAAGCCTAACTGACCCTAACTAATACAGTTCATTGGGTTCATTTCAAATGACGTGCATTTGTGTATATTTTACCGGGTTGGTTTTTACAAATTTATTTTAAAATTAAAGGAGATCCTAGTATAATAAACATCCTAGCCAGGCGCGGTGGCTCAAGCCTGTAATCCCAGCACTTTGGGAGGCCAAGGCGGGTGGATCACGAGGTCAAGAAATCGAGACCATCCTGGTCAACATGGTGAAACCCCGTCTCTACGAAAAATACAAAAAATTAGCTGAGCATGGTGGCGCATGCCTGTAATCCCAGCTACTCAGGAGGCTGAGACAGGAGAATTGCCTGAACCCAGGAGGCGGAGGTTGCGGTGAGCCGAGATCGCGCCATTGCACTCCAGCCTGGGTAACAACAGTGAAACTCCGTCTCAAAAAAAATAAAATAAAATAAAAAAATAAACATCCTATATTATTATAAAGTCAGGAATTAGGTCTTGACCACATCTCTTCAAAATTCACACTACAGTAAACCCTGTAGTTCAGTGAATGATTGATAACAATGATAGTGGAGATGAATATATGTATTTTGCTCTTCCTAGTTTCACTACTGTCTTTCCAACGCTTCTCAGTTGTAGGGATGAGGCGGCTTTTTCTCCTCTTGTGTTTATACAGCACTGTGCACACAGTAGAAACTCATGAAATATTAATATAGTTGTGTCCAGGTCTGCCAAGCTGCTGTATTTATCCACTTTATTACATATGTTGGTAATTTACCACCAGTTCTGTGAAAATGAAATATATCTGCCTATATGGCTTTTTACTTTCCTTAGAATAATTTGAAATTTGAAGTTAATAGAACACAGTTTTGTATTCATTCAGCAAGTATTTATTCAATATCTACTCTATCAAGTGCTAGGGATCCACAGAAATAATCAGACACGGTTTCCATTTCCCAAGAACACGTGGTCAGCTAGCATAGGGAATAAACTCACCAGTGTGTAAACATCCATGCTGTCATAGAATGGACCAGTGAGTTAGAGACATTCAAACGTTCTGTGGCATCACATAGAAGTAGCAACTGGGCCAGGCACAGTGGCTCACGCCTGTAATCCCAACACTTTGGGAGGCCAGGGTGGGTTGGGTCACCTGAGGTCAAGAGTTTGAGACCAGCCTGACCAACATGATGAAACCACATCTCTACTAAAAATGCAAAAATTAGCCAGGTGTGGTGGTGTACTCCTGTAATCCCAGCTACTCAGGAGGCTGAGGCAGGAGAATTGCCTGAACCCGGGAGGTGGAGGTTGCAGTGAGCCGAGATCCCATCATTGTACTCCAGCCTGGGCAGCAAGAGCATTTCCATCTCCCGGGGGTAAATAAAAAAAGCAAGAATAGCAACTAGTGGTTGGATCAGGAAAGACTCTGAGAAAGGGCTCTCTGACCTGGCTCTTTGAGAATGAGGATGGATTTTCCAGATGAAGGAGCTAGGGGCAGGACCTTCTGTGTAGAGCGAGAAAGAACACAGTGTGTCGGGGGATGGGAGGTGGTGCTGAAGGGGCTAGAAAACAGAGCCACAGGAACGCACGTGGAGTGCTTAGGCAGCACAGTGGAGAGCGCCCTCCCTGCCCAGGGAGTTGGACATTCATCCTACCACAAGACCCCATGAAGAATTCCTCATCACCTCTGGCCTCATCAAACCTGTGTTTGCAGAACAGTGGAGGAGAGCTGAAGGAAGAGGCCTGCACCTGCCAGGCCCTGGTCTAGACTGCAGGGATGAGCAGTGAGCCATGCTGTCAGGGAGCCTTCACCGGAGTTGAGGGGCGTGAGAATGTTTAACATTTAAAAAAGAAATTTTATATGTCAGATGTTGAGAGATGAAAAATAAGGCAGGAGGCCGGGCGCGGTGGCTCAAGCCTGTAATCCCAGCACTTTGGGAGGCCGAGGCGGGTGGATCACGAGGTCGAGAGATCGAGACCATCCTGGTCAACATGGTGAAACCCCGTCTCTACTAAAAATACAAAAAAATTAGCTGGGCATGGCAGCGCGTGCCTGTAATCCCAGCTACTCAGGAGGCTGAGGCAGGAGAATTGCCTGAACCCAGGAGGCGGAGGTTGCGGTGAGCCGAGATCGTGCCATTGCACTCCAGCCTGGGTAACAAGAGCGAAACTCTGTCTCAAAAAAAAAAAAAAAGAAAAAGAAAAATAAGGCAGGAGCAGGAAGTATAATCTTTAATTTCAGGAAAGTCCACCTGTCATCGAGAAGCTAGTACTCGAGTGAAGACCTGTAAAAGACGAGAGGGGGAGCAAGCTGGGTTCTGGGAGAAGATTGTTCCAGGCAGAGGGCACAGCAAGTGCAGAGCACTGAAGCAGTGGCATAGGGGCAGAGTGAGGAGGCTGCTGTGCCTGCCACAGGAAGTAGCAGGAAGTCAGTCACAGCAGGACCTTGTCAGCCAGTGTGAAGGCTGTGGCTTTTACTCTGTGGGAAGTTAAGAGTTTTGCACCAGGGGACCCTTAAAACCTGCCTTAGGGTTTAAGCAGCTGATCCTGTCTGCCGTATGAAGAGGAGACTTGTAGGGGTTAAGTTGGAGGCAGAGAGGCCAGGCTGGGGTCACTGCAGCAGTGCATGGTGGCTGGTGCCAGCAGGTGTAAAAGAGAGAGAAAGGGGTCAAAAATGACACCAGAGATTTCCATCTGCACAGTTGGAAACACAGAGTAAATGCTTGGAGACAGAAGACTACCCAGGAATGAGTTAAGAGCTGAGTTTGGACACATTAGATTCAAGAGGCCGATTAGCCAAATAAATATGTCCCTTAGGCCATAGGATGTATTAGTCTGGAACTCAAAGGAGAGATTCAGGCTGGAAATAAAAATGTGCAAGTTGATGACAGTCTCGAGAGCCTTGAGATTGAACTAGATCACCGAGAGGGAGGAAAAGATCTGAAGACAGGCCCACAGAATTCCGGAATTGGGGAAGAGCTACGAGAAGCCTTTAGGAGTGGCCAGTGATGGGGGAGGAACAGGAGGGCGCACTGTCCTGAAAACAAAGGGAGAAGAAGGGAGCCATCAGCCGCGCAGGTGGCTGCCTAGAGGTCTGGTAAGAGAAGGACAGAGGTTGATTACTGTGTCTAGCACAGGGGATCGTTGGCAAGCCCACAAGTGTCAGTGGAGAAGCACGGATGAAAGCCCTGCTGGAAGTGATTGAGCCTTCAGACAGTAATATTTAATTTATGGAAACTAGATGGGATAGAGGAAAAGCCAACCACCACAATAGGAAGGCACCAGAAAAGTCCAGAAGGTTCTGTGTTTTATAGGACACATGACTCCAGTTTGAGCAAGTCATTTAAAAGAAGGACTGTAGGCTGGGCATGGTGGCTCATGCCTATAATCCCAGCACTTTGGGAGCCCAGAGTGAGAGGATTGCTTGAGACCAGCCTGGACCACATAGCAAGAACCATCTCTACAAAAAATATGAAAATTAGCCAGGTGTGCTGACACATGCCGGTGGTTTCATGTACTCGGGAAGCTGAGGATTGCTTGAGCCTGGGAGGCAGAGGCTGCAGTGAGCCAAGACTGTACAGCTTACACTCCAGCCTGGGCGACAGAGCAAGACTCTGTCTCAAAAAAAAAGGGGGAAGCCAGGCGCAGTGGCTCAAGCCTGTAATCCCAGCACTTTGGGAGGCCGAGGTGGGTGGATCACGAGGTCAAGAGATCGAGACCATCCTGGTCAACGTGGTGAAACCCCATCTCTACTAAAAATACAAAAAAAAATTAGCTGGACATGGTGGCACGTGCCTGTAATCCCAGCTACTCAGGAGGCTGAGGCAGGAGAATTGCCTGAGCCCAGGAGGCGGAGGTTGCAGCGAGCCGAGATCGCGCCATTGCACTCCAGCCTGGGTAACGAGAGCAAAACTCTGTCTCAAAAAAAAAAAAAAAAAAAAAAAAAGCAGGGGGTGGGGACTATGCCAGATTAGAAACTAGCTTGGACAAACCATCTGTAAAAGACATTTTGGGATCTATAGAGAAATTTTATTAAATGAGGTGAAAATTCACCCAAATGGAAACTGGGGGTTGTTGACTTTATGGGAAAAAAGTATGTAAAAAATTCTAGGCTGGGCTCAGTGGCTCACGCTTATAATCCCAACACTTTGGGAGGCTAGGGCAGGTGGATCACCTGAGGTCAAGAGTTCAAGACGAGCCTGGCCAACATGGTGAAACCTGATCTCTACTAAAAATACAAAAATTAGCCTGGTGTGGTGTCAGGCGCCTATAATCCCAGCTACTCAGGAGGCTGAGGCAGGATAATGGCTTGAACTCAGCAGGCGGAGGTTGCAGTGAGCCGAGATTATGCTGATGCACTCCAGCTTGGGCGACAGTGAGACTTCATCTCAAAAAAAAAAATTATACGAAGACGTTTAACAATGGTAATCTCTGAAAAGTGGGAATGTAATTTTTTTCATTTTGCTTTACTGTATTCGCCAGTTTTCTATAATGCAGTTAATTGCTGGGATGATGCTTCCAAGTGAATGAAGGAGATGCTATCTAGGGTGTGCGTTCATTTTAAAGCAAGGACATTTCCACAACAGTGGAGGGAAGGCAGGAAACGAGAGTGAGAAGGTCTAGGACTGGTTTAAAGTAGAACATTTCTTGGGTCTCCAACAGCTGAGCAGTATGTTTAACAGGAGGAAAGCAATCACCCCAAATTCCACAAGTCCAAATGGACTGAAGAAGTGGGTGGGTGCTTTGCACCAATTGCATGTGAATTTCTAAAGCTGCAGCTTAGGGCTGCCTGATTTTTGAGGGATCAGCCTATGCCCCTGAGGGCATAGCTTGTAGAAAGAGGATGAGCCTGCAGTCCACACTGACTGCTGTCTGCTATATCCCGTCTCCTCCCCAGCATTGGCCATGGGTCTCTGTGTCGCCATGATCGCCTTTGTCCGCCTGCCGAGCCTCAAGGTCTCCTGCCTGCTTCTCTCAGGGCTTCTAATCTATGATGTCTTTTGGGTAAGTGTTTGTCCTTAGAGCCCCTCCCCTCCTTTGTGTTGAATTGAAGCACTCACTCCTGAAAACTATTAAGTAGAAGTATCCAGCCAGGCACAATGGCTCACGCTTGTAATCCCAACACTTTGGGAGGCCGAGGTGGGTGGATCACCAGAAGTTGGGAGTTCGAGACCAGCCTGACCAACATGGAGAAACCCCCTTCTCTACTAAAAATACAAAATTAGCTGTGTGTGGTGGCACATGCCTGTAATCCCAGCTACTCGAAAGGCTGAGGCAGGAGAATCACTTGAACCTGCCGTTGCACTCCAGCCTGGGCAACAAGAGTGAAACTCCATCTAAAAAAAAAAGAGGTATCCACAGTCAGTCTTGCCCAGCTGCTGATCACTCTCTCCCAAGTCCTGAACTGTAGTTGTTCATGGGTGCACAGTCCAATCCTTGTTTGTTGAGAGGTTGTTCAGTAGGTGGTGTGTGTGTGACTCCTAGGATAGAGAAGGTAACCAGCTGACAAGGCTCGCTGCAGTGAGGACCACCCTGTCAAGGGAGTAATCTCTGGGTGTGGAGAGTGCAGACATTAGCAAGCACACAGGAAGAGCAAAGATTTTCTTTCTCCTCAAATCATACAGAGAAAACACTGCAGTCATGGCATTCCAAGACTCTGCTCTTAAGAGCAAGGAGGGCTCATGCTGAAAGCAGGTTGCTTCCAGCTCCCTCTGTTAAAATACCTGCCTCTCTCCAACTCGGCAGGTATTTTTCTCAGCCTACATCTTCAATAGCAACGTCATGGTGAAGGTGGCCACTCAGCCGGCTGACAATCCCCTTGACGTTCTATCCCGGAAGCTCCACCTGGGGCCCAATGTTGGGCGTGATGTTCCTCGCCTGTCTCTGCCTGGAAAACTGGTCTTCCCAAGGTAGGACCTCAGGCTATGAAGGACCACACTGCTTTCCTGTGCCTATCTGTTCCCCGCCTTGGTCAGTCTCTTTTGTCGTCAGCATTCTCATCCCACCCTGGGGTCCTTATCTCCATGCAGCAGAAGAGGAAATGAGGATGAGATTCTTGGCTTAAAGGATGATCACTAAGTGATCCAGGCGCTGCCTTTTATTACTGATTAATTTCCACAAACAGCCGTGCCCTACTGCTGTTTCCACTGTTTAAAGTTGGCTGGAGGGAGGAGAATCTTGATCCTTTTTACTTGTAAGATATTTGTAAAATAGGTTCTAATGGTAGAATTATACAGCTCCTGGTAATAAGATCTTGGCAAAATGAATGTGCTGCTTTAATCTTCCATCTGTAATAGTAGCCAGGTGCTTATTTGAAGTCTCGGCAGTCAATGTGTCACAAATCATTGCTTGACATTTCTAGAGGAAGCAGCACTTAAGCAAGGCACTTCCGAGGTGCTCTCCTGAAACACCGGGGCCAGGTGGAGACCTCTAGTGCCAGTACTGTCACAGCTTTTTCTCTCTCAACTCTTCAAAACTATGTTCAATCAGAAGAGATTTCTGTCTGCCATACAGATAAGTTCTTTGACTCCTTTAAAAAGACTTTGCACAAAAGGAACAGAAAGTGTGGCAGAGTGTGACATCGCTAACCTGTGAAACTGCATTCCAGCTCCACCGGCAGCCACTTCTCCATGTTGGGCATCGGAGACATTGTGATGCCTGGTCTCCTGCTCTGTTTTGTCCTTCGCTATGACAACTACAAAAAACAAGCCAGTGGGGACTCCTGTGGTGCCCCTGGGCCTGCCAACATCTCCGGGCGCATGCAGAAGGTCTCCTACTTCCACTGCACCCTCATCGGATACTTCGTAGGTAAGGGAACCAGAGAGACTGCAGATGGTCCTCTCTCTGGCTGTCCTCCCACCCTTGGAATTCAATCAGGTCTTCCAGCTACAGATACCGGATGGAAGGAGAGCAGGAACCCTGGGTGCTGTAATAGACAACCTGGCCCATGAGATAAGTGTTCTGTGTACTGGATAGGCCAATTGCCTCTCCAACAGTGTGTCTGAAGAACCTTGTAGAAAAAGCATGGGCAGTCCTCACAGCGAAGGACACACAACACACAGTATAGTGGATGAGTCTGTGCTTAAATCTTCCCCTTGAGTGTCATAACTGTTGTATTTATTTCCTACTTGATTCAACAGGTATTACATTCATTAGTTCTGCGTTTCTGGCACTGTGACCTAGACTAAGCTTTCTAGCCAGCTCACGTATAGGCAGACAGGAGGAGACAGTTGTAATTGGTCTGGGAAACGCAGTCACCTGCCTGCACGTGCAGTCGCTCCCGCAGAGTGAGTGGAAGGGAGCACCTCTTGCACTTGGTGCGGCCTCCTCAACCCCAGCACGGTCCTCGTCCCACAGCAGTTCATACACATAGGTTCATTTCAGTCCACAAACTCAGAGGGGCAAGGCCAGTAGTAGTATCCCTGTTAGACAGCTGAGCAGGCTGAGGCTCGCAGAGGTGGAAGGCCTGAACTACGCTTATGTTGGCCGTTGTGGGACTGGAACCCAGGTTTTCTGCCTCCCAAGGTGCAGCGTCACAGGAGACAGAGGCATACAGAGCCCTCCAGAGGGGCCGGAGGTGGGCTTTGAACCCAGGAACCTGAGCAAGGAGTGAGACTTGGGTCAATCATGGGTCCCTGGAGTTGGAGGTGTTCCTTAAAGCTGTGCTGATCCACATTTCTTCAACTGCCCAAGCTGGGCACTTCAAACCCAGCCAGAGAATGGACTACAGCACATTGGGACTGTACAGTCGCAGGACTTTGCCAAACAGCAGCCAGGTGACACGGGTTCTCTCTCCTTTCTCACGGACGCCCCTCTCTCCTCACAGGCCTGCTCACTGCTACTGTGGCATCTCGCATTCACCGAGCCGCCCAGCCCGCCCTTCTCTATTTGGTGCCATTTACCTTATTGCCACTCCTCACGATGGCCTACTTAAAGGTAAGAGTAGCGGTTCTAAGCCTGTGAAAGCAGTGCCTTGGATTGGCCTCGCGCCTGGGTTTGTGCTCTCCTGGCTGAGGTGGCTCTGCCTAAGCCCGAGTGAGCTTTTGATCTTGGCTGGTGTGTGCGCTACCTGGAAGCTAGCAGACACTTCCAGATTCACGCAGCCACTGACAGAAAACGCTAATGAGCTAAACCACTACACCACCTGGTCAAGGGTTAATTAACTGAAAGCCCCAAACCCAGCTGTGGGAACTTCCTGCTGCTGTTAAGAGCAGTGCCGTCCCGCCACCTAACAGCTTAACACTATGTTAAAGTTGGGGAATGGTGATAATAAAACCAGAGTCAGGGAGCCCATTATTCCCAGATGTCTATTCTCAGCCCCGTTTTACAGATGAGGAAGCAGATACTTGCCCAGATCATCTGACTCGCTGCCTCTAGAGAGTTGCTAAAACCCCTTCCTTGCTCAAGGAGCTTGAAAGCATCCCTACTAGGGAGTCCTAAAAATGGTGGTTTACTCTTCAGTGGGTAAGATTTAAATACTCTTTGATTTCCCACAGAAGCAATCTGATCTCAGATCAGGCATCAGAAAGGGGGCAGGGCGCACATAGTGGCTCACACCTGTAACCCCCAGCACTTTGCGAGGCTGAGGGTCTCGAGTTTGAGACCAGCCTGGCCAACTTAGTGAAACCCCGTCTCTACTAAAAATACAGAAATGAGCTGGGCATTTTGGTGAGTGCCTGTCATCCCATCAGGAAGCTGAGGCAGGAGAATCACTTGAACTCAGGAGTCCAAAGATGCAGTTAGCTGAGATCTTACCACTGTACTGTACTCCAGCCTAGGTGACAGAGCGAGACCCTATCTCAAAAAAAGAACCAGAAAAGGGCCAAGCTCAGTGGCTCACGCCTGTAATCCTAGCACTTTGGGAGGTCAAGGCAGGAGAATTGCTTGAGCCCAGGAGTTTGAGACCAGCCTGGCCAACATAGGAAGAGCTTGTATCTGGGAGAGAAAAAAAAAAAAAAAAAAAGAATCCTAGCTGTGTGTGCCTCGTGTTTAAATCTGTAACTGAGAAAGTCCCTTGTTTCCCAGGGCGATCTCCGGCGGATGTGGTCTGAGCCATTCCACTCCAAGTCCAGCAGCTCCCGATTCCTGGAAGTATGATGGATCTTGTAGAAAGTGACCAGATGGCCATCATAGTCCTTTTCTCTCAACTCGTGGTTTTGTTTCCTCTAAGAGCTGGCCTGGTACTCAGAAATGTACCTGTTTAAGGAACTGCCGTGTGACTGGATTTGGCATTTAAAGGGAGCTTGTTTGCAGGAGAGAGGTGCTGGAGCAGTGCTTGACTCCTCCTCTTCCTGCGGATGCAGAGGTGGGGCCCCTTCCAGAGGGACAGGCCTCTCCCCAGCGCTCCTTCCTCCCTCGTTTTTATGGAGCTGCAACAGACTGTTACCTTGTGGGGGGATGGAGATTTGACTGTTTAAAAACTAAAACAGCGAGGAGTCTTTTTAGAACTTTTGAACACTAAAAGGATGAAAAAAATTAGCAAACCCAAGTTTCTTCAGTGAACCCACGAGAACTTTGGGACCAGTTTCCTGTGGGGGACTCAGTTTCAGAGAACCGAGACAGAAGCTCTTCTGTCGTTATATTCTTCTTTCCTTTTTTTGGATTTATTAAATATTTTCTGTGGTGTGAAGTGACTTATTAAATCCACAGACATTGAGTGACTTCTTACAACATCCACATAAGAATTTGTTGTAATGAGTTCATGTCCACTCAGATGTTGTGTTGGCAGTGAACAGGGGCACGGTTTTTATACATACGTACATATATATATATACCAACACACACATAGATATATATGAATAAACGAGAACTAAATCCTGCTGCGATCACGCTGTGTAGCTGACAGGGGCTTGCTGTGGTTTTGAGCATGTCGAGCAGTTTACTGTGGCTTCCTTGTGTATGGATCAGCTGCTGTCCTTCCCCTCACGACTGACCCCGCAGTTACAAACCAGTATAGCATTTGTGCCGATAGACTCATGGACTTTAGGAGCCCTTACTTGGTTTTGATCAGTGTAGCAAATTAGGGATGAAGAGTTCAAACCTTTTGGTCCTTTTTTTCCGTTCCTAGGCTTCTCCCTCGCAGGGCGTTTCGTAGTTTCTTCTCGAGCCAATGCATGTATTATAGCAGCAGGTGTCTTTGTGCTTTCTCATCATAATGTACTACTTGTAAATACATTTTTCTATTTTCTATTTTTTTGTATTTTTTTTTTTTTTTGACATTTTGTTTCATTGGTGTGCTGTATATTTTCCATGCCCTCACTCCTTTAAGAAAAAAAAAGGAAAAAAGCAACACAATCCTGTCCTTGCTGTTGTGATTATAGTCTTGGTTTACCTGTGGTAACAACCGGGTGTGGGGACAAATGTCAACTTCCCCTGTGAGATGGGCCCTAAATTCCAGGAACTGGGGAAAGAACGAGCTGCTCTGTCCCGAGGACTGGACGTGTGCTGTGCTCTGCTGTGAGCCCGGAGTTCTGGTAGGAACTAGTGTCATGGCTGCTGGCCTTTACCTGAGCAGCCCTGCCTGGTAAGAAGCTGCCCATTGTTCAGAGGCAGAGAGCCTGCAGTTGGCACGAGGATGCCCGACAACAAAGGCGGGAGAAGGGCCCCAAGTCCTGGTCTCTCCCCAAGGGTCCCCGCCTCAGTGGCTGCCTCTGTCTTGACCTGTGTAATGAACTGGTGTGCTGTGTTGTTGAAGTCACTGTGGATCGAGCTCACAGGGGGCGCCCAATGTGGCATTAACAGTCTGAAGGAAACAGGGTGTTGGATTCCTCTGTTGTCTTCAAATGCTGCTGAGGCATTTCTGGGGTTTTGTTTTTAATAAATGACTCCTTTGTAGCCTTTGTCACATTATCTTCACTTTGGTTGGTGGTACAAAACAGCTCCCAGCCATCTCCTTCCTGTTCTGGAAGACTGGGAAGACCCTATCTGGCCCCAGACCTGGTCACCTGCAGCTCTGGCCCAGTCATAGATACTCAGAGAACTGAAGCTTCTGCTGTCCACAGAACTCAACGGCCTCTGCATTTGGTGAAGACTAAAAATCCACTCGTGGACTCACTCTCCTTCCTTCTCAGCCCTCAAGGATACAAATGGCTAAACAGACCCGGGGGTAGGGAGGGACTCCAGAATGGCTCGGATTAAGGGCAAGTGCCAGTGATGGGTAGAAATAAATGTTATTCCTAACGCCTGTAATCCCAGCACTTTGGAAGGCCTAGGCGGGCCAGTCACCTGAGGTCAGGAGTTCAAAACCAGCCTGGCCAACATGATTAAAACCTGTCTCTACCAGTTACAAAAATTAGCTGGGTGTGGTGGTGGGCGCCTGTAATCCCAGCTACAGGAGGCTGAGGCAGAATTGCTTGAACTCGGAAGGCGGAAGTGGCAGTGAGCCGAGATTGCACCATTGCACTCCAGCCTGGGCAACGGGGCGAGACTTCGTCTTAAAAAAAAAATGTTATCCTGGCAATTGGTCATTTTTTTTCTAACTGTCTTTGTTTTCATAAGAAAATTAAATTCCAAACAGTAGGAACATCATCATTTTGTCACAGTCACTCTGTGCAGGCTTTGGGGGGAACTACCCAGACTCTGAATGCACCTTGGATTCCAGCTGCTAGTCTTCAAAGCCCTTCAAACGCAGAGAAACAGCAAATACTCTGCTTTTCTTGAATTCACCATGGTAGACACGCTAGAGTCCCTCCCAGTTCCGGAAGGCGTGCCCTTTTGATGGAGGGTTGAGTGGGTGGGCCGCATACATCAGACTTCTTCCAGTCCCACTTGGCTCCCCGCTGCCTCCTATGTTTATGTCCGCTTATTTCTGTTTTCTCAAATACCATGGTTTAGGGGTTTTCTAGGAAATCTCTCGCATTAGGCATGGCATGTTCATGAAGTTCAGCACAGACTCCTTCCTCACTGATTGAGGTCCTTCTTCCCCACAGAGACTGTTAAGAGAACTCTCACTTATTCATAGTAATAACTCTTATTTTTCTAGTTTGAGCTAATGAAGATGTGACAGCCAAGTTGATCCAAAGCCTACTGTGTTCCATTACTGTCATTACCACACGTACCCTTTCCGAATGTCACCGTGACAGCTCCCGGCATAGGAGCGGTTCAAACCAAGGCAGCCTGGGGCTAAGCTACTGTCTGAATTACTTTTGTAGCAGGTAAGTTAGGTCACCCACAAGAAAAACAAAAGCGCTAGTTCTCTATAAGGGGGGAGGAGAAGGGAGTTCCGTTTTGCCAATAAAGTGTTAAAAATAGAATCTGCTGTGTCTGCTGAGCAGCTCTCACATGACTGCTCTCCAGATCCCATGTTGCGTGTACATTTCTGTTTTGTAAAGCCTGGCATTTACGTCAGAGCCTGGGAATGCAGCAGTCGTGTCTATACATGGAATATGTGCCTCAGGGACATCATTTGTGCAACCCCCTTCTCCACAGAGGCCCGGCAGCCGTCCAGGCTCGGCAGGGCACAGTCTCAGTCTCCTGGTCTTCCAGCCCAGCGTGGCTGGGACAGCCTCCCCCACTTCGCCCAATCACATTTCTTCGGCAGTTTCCAACAGTGAAATCATTTCAAGAACAGTGGCTGCTAACTCGTGTCAGCTGAAGCACTGCAGATCAAGTCATCCAATTCGAGCTGCTGCTGCTTTCTGGAAGGGATAGACCAGGTAGGACTTTCATCCAGAAATTATTCCTATTCTTGTACAATGTGTAGGGTGCTTTCTGTCTAAGTTTCTGCAAGTTCAGATTCCAGCTGTCTCATGCGCAGAGCCTCTCTCATCACAAAACTTTTCCCGCTCCTTGCTTTGCTTCAGCCATCATCTGTTTCCTTCTCAGCCTTTCCCTTGGAATCCAGAGTTCTTTCCTGTCCAGTAGAGGCAGTCAGTGATGTTTCAGAGAAGCTAGAGGCACTGAGCCCCCCAGTGAACGAAGCCAGACATCCTGACCCCCTACCCCTGCGGTCTGCAGAGGCTGCTTTGGCATGCTTGGCTTGTGAGGAGGAGGCATAGCAGCCATCCCCACACAAGGTTACACAGGGATGCCATGGTGTGTTCAAGAGCAGAATCCGTAGCCTTCTGTGTGTAACTCTGGGCCTTGCTGTAAACAGCAAAGCCTTAGGCTGGGGGTCCGTTATCACAGGACTGGATGTACCGATGAAGAGAAGGCTGAAAAGCAAGTCGGCGCAGGAGAAGCCCACTGCTCCTGGTGGACACGGGCCTGCATTTAACCAGGTGACTAACGACACGAAAAGTCTTCGACAGCCCCAAACACGCTGATCTTTCATCACCACAGGTTTTGGAAGTCTCACTGCACAGAGCCAGTGGTTAGCAAGTACTTGATGTAAACATCCTGCAGGGAGGCGATGAAGAGTCTGCAGCGCTCACTTAGGAGCCCTTGAGTGTGCAGTAGAGCTCCTAGACCCCCACGTTCTAGGCTCCATGCGCAGACTCCACTTTGCTTATGGTTCTTTTCATTTGGAGTCTGCCTGGTCAGTCTTCTAAGTTTCAAGAAATCTTTTTCGTGTTTAGAACCTGTCAAGCATGCCACCTGTCCGCAGGCAAACAGAGGCCCCAAAGGTCCCAAAATAGCTGAGTCGACGAGCTGTCTCCAGCCCCCGTGGAGGCCTGAGATTCTCACCATATCCAAAGACAACAGAGGAATGGGAACCAGTTAGGCAGAAGAAAGAAGGAAGACTTGAGAGACTGGGAGTGAGGAAGCCTGTCAAGCAGCGAGCGGCAGGCCTGTGCTTGTAAGGAATGGAGGACAGGAGGTGGGCGTCCCCGGGACAGAGGGAGGAATGGACGACAGGAGGTGGGTGTCCCCGGGACAGAGAGGGAGGAATGGAGGACAGGAGGTGGGCGTCCCCGGGACAGAGGGAGGAATGGAGGAGGAGAAGTGGGCATCCAAAGGACAGAGAGGACAGGGGGCAACATCACAGTCGCTGTCAGCCGTCCAGCCCTGGGATCTGGACACCAGTTGCTCTGCCTCGCTCCACCTGTCAGCCTTCTCATGCCACATTTCGATCTGCCCACCTAGAGCTGCGGGGGTGTAGCCAGCACATGAGCTTCTAACTTTTGTAGTTGAGCCTCTGCCATTGGAGATTGAATTCCTCACACTTTTGGTTGCTGTCGTGCCTTGATGGGGTTTTTATCCCCAGGTAGACAGTAACACATTTCAGAAAAAGAGGCTGAGGGCTTGCTAGTGCAGGGGGCACTAAGACGGCAAAGCGTCGCGCACACAGACGAGCCGTGGTCTTGCCGGCTTGACGGGGTGGAAAGCAGTGCCACCCTCCCCAAGACCACCAGCTGGCCAGGAGCCCCGGTCCCACCCTGCTTCCTTCCCTCGTGCCTGCTGGACATTCCTGTGGCCCTCCCCCGTCAATGCAGCCTCTGAATGTCCGGGGAAGTCGCTGTGAGAGATGTCATGGCCTGGACTGGGGTGATGTGAAGAACAGGACTTGCTACCAGATTGGATGCAGGGGCGGGGACTCCACCGTGACTTCACACCTCTTCACCTGAGCAATTAATTGCCAAAACAGATGCGGAAGAAATTGGGAAGAAGAGTTGATCCAGATAGTAGGCCAGCTAAAGCAAAAAAACAGAGCTTCACTTAGGTAAAGCCTTGCGAGACAACCTCCAAGTGAGAGGCAGGAGGAAGCCTGCTCTGTGGTGCTGAGTGTGAAGGCGTTTGTCAGCGCTGGCCCCTCACACAGCCACCATGAGCTCTGGTGAGGGACAGAGCCCCTCAGTCTGAGCTGCTTCATCTGAAATGGGGACAAAGGTACCTCGTAGAAAGTACTGAGTGAATATGAGGCACTCTTCTGGTTTACTGCGTTCTCATGTATCTCTCACACGATGCTCAGGGAGTTGGAATACGGTTAAAATCATTACATCTGTATGCTGTCATTATTCACACAACACAGATCCCCGTAGGACTTCATTACTGGACATACTGGTTCTCTCTCCACTGCCGAGGGGTGGAGGGGGAGTTGGCACTCACGCCCCTGCCCTGTGTCTTTCTGTTTTCTTCTGTGCACTGAAAGGCCTGGCGCAAAGCTCCGTGCACAGAGGGGGCCGGCGCGGCCCCGCCCATGTAAGGTCCTCATTTTGGCATCTTAAGGCCAAGAGGATCAACCTCTACCCAGATGCTGTGAACAAACCAAAGGTGACGTGTTTCTGTGCTGCCTTTTCCATGATCAACACTACCTGTGCCCTCTTTTACTTCAGTGTACTTCAAAGCCTGCCTCTTGTTCGGAGGGAAACGTTTACTACACTGTGAAGCTACCATTCTTTCCGTCTTTTGTGGGTCTGTATTAGTTCACAAATCTAGGTTTTTCGTGAACAAATTCGTGGGCCAAACTCCTGTCCTGTATTAAAATAAAAAGCAGTCTGTTTTCACATTGCTGATTAAATAAAAATAAAAAGCAGTGTCGCTCTAGGCCACCTGGTCACTCCACTGGATAGCCACTTAGTCCACTGGACAGGAGAGGGGCAGTCACCAGACTAGGTGGAGTGTCAGAGGAGCAGATTCCAGCCACGCATTTGGAAAATTCTCAGTCCTCCAGGCCACAGTGAAGGAGTCAGGGCTGCAGCACCATCTGATGAAGCAGATGAGTAACTGGTAGGAGCTGACGAAGGACCGGATCCTCCCTTGAAGGGATGGCCTGGGCTGTGTCCTCAGCCCTATCCAACATCCTTCTGGATCATTTGGCTAGGGACACAATTGCCAGGCTTCATTTGAGGAGGACATGAAGCAAGAAGGGACATGCCCATGACCTAAAGAAAGCTCAGAGTCTTGGGGTGTCAAAGCAGAACTGAGGAACTCTGCTGAGAGAGCCCCAGCAAATGATGGCCACACGCCAGGTGTCAGGCATGCCTCACAACAGCCCTTTAAGGCAGGAGCCGTTACTGTCACCATTGATACAAAGAAACTCGCCAAGACCCCAAGATCACCAATTGGTAAGTGGCAAAATAGGCCCTAAACACTGCCCCTAACCATTATGTTCCATCCTCATCCCAGGATTAGAAATGTCCTCCACCCCAGAAAATACAACACTCATGGCTCAAGGGCCGCCTCCTAGTTCCAAATAAACTTAAATCCATCCACTGTCTGTAGCAAATAAAGATTCCTGCACAGCCTCTGCCCGGCTCTCCCTCAGTGCGGAGTGCATTCCATGTTACAGGTCAAAATGTGGCCAGATCTTCAATCTTATATCAGAGGGCAGATTTTGTCATCCATTTTATGTAGCCAAGTGTCAAGGGCGGCTAATTTGCCCCAGATCTTCCTGTTTCCAGAGTCTGAGCTCATTGCCCACATCAGGAGAAGATAATCACAGCCAAGTTTTATAGACACGACTTGTTTTGGCCTACACACAGAACTGGGGGGAGGGGCCGTGCAAACAGTATCATGCTAGAGATGGAGACCCGCCAACCCTAGCAGGCGGCAGGAGAGCGCTGGGGTTTTGGCTTCTGAGCCCTGTGCTGACCCAGCCCAGAGGTGGCACACCGACACCTTCCTCTCCAGTGATGCCACAGAAGTGCTGACCATTATTCATGAGAGGCTGTCACCTCACACAAATCAGGAGTCCCTAGGAAGCAGGGACCAGGACACATGCCTGCTAGCAAGCTGGGGTCAAACTAGAATCTGTGAGGCATTCAGAGCAACTGGATTTCAATGTAAAAATTAGGAACACTTTACTGCTTTTTTAAAATTTATTTGGAGACAGTCTTACTCTGCTGCCTAGGCTGGAATGCACTGGTGCCCTCACAGCTCACTACAACCTCAAATGATCCTGCTGCCTCCCAAAGTGCTGGGGTGACAGGCATGAGCTGCCACACCCAACCCATTGCGACATTAACAAGCCCTAAAACAACTGTCAGCTGCTGCTCTGATCCCCAGTAATACTGGGCTGTTACTCAAACCAATCCTCTGGCCAAAAACAACTTTAAAATATACATGAAATATAGAAAATACCATGTATGAGCCCTGCCTAAATCTGATTTCTAAAATATGTAGAGGGCAGACCCTAGACAACCCAGCTAAGGCCATAAGACATAAAGACAAATTTCAGCTTCTGCCCACCACCGGAGGATCAAAGGCTTTTCTGCTTGTGTTTTGCCTTCTTTTTTCTTAAACTTGAGACAAGGTCTGTCTCTGTCACCCACACTGCAGTGTGGTGGCACAGTCCTAGCTCACTGCAGCCTTGACCTCCTAAGCTCAATCAACCCTCTCAACTCAGCCTCCCACGTATTAATAGCTGAGCATACAGGCACATACCACCAACTACTTGGGAGGTTTTTATTTGTAGAGATGGGGTCTTGCTATACTGCCCAGGCTGGCTTGAAACTCCTGGCCTCAAGCAATCCTCTTGCCTTGGCATCCCAAAGTGCTAGGATTTCAGGCATGAGCCAGTGTGCCTGGCTGGAATCAAAGTTTTAAATATTGAGTTCAGCCGTTAAATGCCTGCTTTAAAAAAAAAAAAAAAAAATCTTCATCAGAATTTTCTACAATTATGTAACTCAAAGCTACTATACATGTGAACAAGAATATGTGATCCATACTGAAGAAGCAACTGAGAGAAACTGACTCTGATATGACTGACGTGTTGGAATTAACATTCAGAATGTTTAATTATAACCAGCCTCCAGGATATAAAGGAAAATATGCTCATAATGAGCAAATAGGAATTCTTAGCAGAGAAATCTGACAGAACCAAATAGGAATTCTAAAACTTAAGAACATATGAAGCAAATTCACTGCACAGGATCAACAGCACATTGACAGATTAAAGAATCACTCAACTTGCAACAGAGCCAGCATTACTAAACCTCTTCTGTGAAGGGTCAGATAATATTTTTAGCTTTGTGGTACCAAAATCATCTTTACAACTACTCATTTCTGCCATTGCAGTGTGAAAGTAAGCAGCCACTGTAAATGAGAATGAACAGATTCCACCTGTGGCCATAGTTTCCCAAACCCTGAAATATGCAAACTGAAAAACAAGATACAGAAAAAATGATCAGAGCCTCAGTTATCTGTGAACAGTGTCAAGCAGTCTAACATCTATATAGTTGGAGTCGCAGAATGAGGGAATAGAAAGAAGGGGCAGAAAGCCTTTTTTAAATAATGGCCAAATTTGGGGAACGAGTCAAGAAACATGGCAAATCCCAAGCAAAATAAATAAAGGACTGTCACACCCGGGGACTTCACAGTCTGAAAAATAATATAGAAAGTCTGGAAACCAACAAGAAAAAAAAAAATGACACACTGCATAGGGCAACAACAATACCTTTACATGAATTTCAGGAAAATTCTCATCAGAAATCATGGAGACTAGAGGACAATGGAATGACACCTCTAAAAATATAAATGTGTCAACCCAGAATTCTATATCCAGTGCAAATATCCTTCAAGAGTGAAAGTGAAGGCCAGGTGCAGTGGCTCATGCCTGTAAACCCAACAGTTTGGGAGGCCAAGATAGGAGGATTGCTTGAGCTCATGAGTTTAAGACTAGCCTGGGCAACGTAGAGAGAACCAATCTCTACAAAAACTACAAAAAATGGCCAGGCATGGTGGCTCACACCTGTAATGCCAGCACTTTGGGAGGCCAAGGCAGGTGGATTACAAGGTCAAGGGATTGAGACCATCCTGGCCACCATGGCAAAACCCCATCTCTACTAAAAATACAAAAATTAGCTGGCACACTTGTAGTCGCAGGTACTCAGGAGGCTGAGGCAGGAAAATCGCTTTAACCCGGGAGGCAGAGGTTGCAGTAAGCTGAGATCACACCACTGCACTCCAGCCTGGTGACAGAGCGAGACTCCATCATCTGGAAAAAAAAAAAAAATCTACAAAAAGTTAGCCGAGTATGGTGGCACGGTGGCATGCACCTGTAGTCGCTACTTGAGAGGCCAAGGTGGGAGGGTGGCTTGAGCCAGGGGTTTGAGATTGCAGTCAACTACAGTCACCACTGCAATCCAGCCTAGGCAACAGAGCACGACTGTCTTAAAAAAAAAAAAAAAAAGTAAAAACCCAAAAATGGGAGGAGGTATTTGTCAATCATGTATCTGGTAAGGATTAAGGATTTAGTATTCAGGATATATGAATATATAAAGAATTCTTACAACTCAACAATAAAAAAGACAATCCAATTATTTAAATAGGCAAAAGATATGAAGAGAAATTTCTTCAAAGACATACAAATGACCAATAGCAGATGAAATGGACATCCAGCACCATTACTCATCCAAGAAATGCAAATCAAAACCGCAGTGAGATACCACTTCACACCCACTCAGATGACAGTAACTTTTTTTTTTTTTTTTTTTTTTTTTTTTTTTGAGACGGAGTTTCGCTCTTGTTACCCAGGCTGGAGTGCAATGGCGCGATCTCGGCTCACCGCAACCTCCGCCTCCTGGGTTCAGGCAATTCTCCTGCCTCAGCCTCCTGAGTAGCTGGGATTATAGGCACGCGCCACCATGCCCAGCTAATTTTTTGTATTTTTAGTAGAGACGGGGTTTCACCATGTTGACCAGGTTGGTCTCGATCTCTCGACCTTGTGATCCACCCGCCTCGGCCTCCCAAAGTGCTGGGATTACAGGCTTGAGCCACCGCGCCCGGCCGACAGTAACTTTTTAAAGACAGTAACAAGAGGTAGCAAAGATGCACCGGAAATGGTGCCCTCATAACATTGTTGGGGTTGGGCGCAGTGGCTCGCACCTGTAATTCCAGCACTTTGGGAGGCTAAAGTGGGCAGATCCTTGAGGCCCGGAGTTCGAGAGCAGCCTGGTCAATGTGGTGAAAACCTGTCTTTACTAAAAATACAAAAATTAGCCAGGCATGGTGGTGCATGCCTGTAATCCCAGCTACTAGGAAGGCTGAGGCAGGAGATTCACTTGAACCTGGGAGGTGAAGGTTGCAGTGAGCCAAGATTGCGCCCCCACACTCCAGCCTGGGTGACAGAATGAGACTTTGTCTCAAACAAAACAAAACCCAACATTGCTGGTGGGATTATCAAATGGTGCAGCTGCTTTGCAAAACAGCTTGACAGTTCCACAGTTACCATATGATCCAGCAGTTTCTTTCATAGTTCTACAATAATTGAAAATCTATATCCACTAAAAACTTATACATACATGTGCATAACCATATTAATCAAAAAGAAAACAATAAAAACTTGCCATTAACTGATGAATGAACAAAATGTGTATGTATACAGAATATTATTCAGGAATAAAAATGACTAAAGATGAGGACCATAACCTAGACTGAATATTTCCTAATCCATCCTAAGCCAAAAACTAGGGTTACCTTTGGAGAGGGAATCGGGAGTCATAGAGACTGCCTAAAATTTTGAATGCCTAACAATTTTTTTTTTTTTTGAGACAGAGTCTCCCTCTGTTGCCTGGGCTGGAGTGCAGTGGTATAATCTCAGCTCACTGCAACCTCTGCCTCCCAGGTTCAAGCAATTCTCCTGCCTCAGCCTCCTGAATAGCTGGGACTACAGGTGGGTGCCACCATGCCTAATTTTTTGTATCTTTAGTAGAGATGGGATTTCACTGTGTTAGCCAGGATGGTCTCGATCTCCTGACCCCGTGATTCACCCACTTCAGCCTCCCAAAGTGCTGGGATTACAGGCATGAGCCACTGTGGCGGGCGCATAACAATATTTTTATTAAATAATTAAAAATTAAGGCCGGGCGCGGTGGCTCAAGCCTGTAATCCCAGCACTTTGGGAGGCCGAGGTGGGTGGATCACAAGGTCAAGAGATCGAGACCATCCTCGTCAACATAGTGAAACCCCGTCTCTACTAAAAATACAAAAAACTAGCTGGGCATGGTGGCTCGTGCCTGTAATCCCAGCTACTCAGGAGGCTGAGGCAGGAGAATTGCCTGAACCCAGGAGGCGGAGGTTGCGGTGAGCCGAGATCGTGCCATTGCACTCCAGCCTGGGTAACAAGAGCGAAACGCCTCCTCAAAAAAAAAAAAAAAATAATAATAATAATAATAATAATAATAATAATAATTAAAAATTAAAACATTCAAAATGTAACATTGTTGCGAACCCTTAAGGTCAAACATATCAAACTACATCAGCAAAAACGCAACACAAGAAATTGAGAGAAATAAAAATGTAATTGAAGAATAACAATTTCTTTCCGTCTCTGACAATGCAAGTAGAAAAAGAATGTGTATATAGAGGGAAAAGCTCATAGTGCCTAAGACGGATTGATCATCTGCTCTCCCCAGCACCACTAACAGTGTTCCCCCTTTTCTTCTGGAGTGACACCACCCCTCATCCAGCTGGACAAGTCAGAGCCCTTCTCCCTCTGTCCCCGTGACCAGGAAATGCATCACTGACTCTTGTCCATTTAACCTGCCTACTATACCTAGGATCCATCCATGTTTTCCATCTCCTCTGTCTCCACCCAGATCCAAGATATCATCTTGGATTATTACAGGAGCCTCCTAACTCACTCTGAGCAGCCTCCTCTTTCCACACCTCCTCACGGCTCTGCCCACCACAGTCGGGGGGATCTTCTGACAACAATTTTTTTTGAGATGGAAATTCACTTGTTACCCAGGCTGGAGTGCAATGGTGCGATCTCGGCTCACTGCAGCCTCTGCCTCCCAAGTTCAAGCAATTCTGCCTCAACCTCCCAAGTAGCTGGGACTACAGGCATGTGCCACCATGCCCAACTCATTTTTTTATATTCTAGTAGAGACAGGGTTTTGCCATGTTGCCCAGGCTGGTCTCAAACTCCTGACCTCAGGTGACCTGCCTGCCTCAGCCTCCCAAAATGCTGGGATTATAGGTGTGAGCCACTGTGCCTGGCCTCAAAACAATTTTCAGACCAGGTGTGGTGACTTGTGCTTGTAATCCCAGTGCTTTGGGAGGTTCAGACAGGAGAATCACTTGAGGCTAGGAGTTCAGGGTTTCAGTGAGCTATGACGGTGCCACTGCATTCTAGCCTGGGTGACAGAGCAAGCCTGTCTGTAAAAACACACACACAGCCAGGCACAGTGACTCATCCCTGTCATCCGGACGAATCACGAGGTCAGGAGTTCAAGACCAGCCTGGCCAATATGGTGAAACCCCATCTCTACTAAAGAATGCAAAAATTAGCCGGCGTGGTAGCACACGCCTGTAGTCCCAGATACCCCGGAAGCTGAGCCAAGAGAATTGCCTGAACCTGGGAGGCAGAGGTTGCAGTGAGCCAAGATTATACCACTGTACTCCAGCCTGGGCGACAGAGTGAGACTCCATCTCAAAAACAAACAAAAACGAAAACAAACATATTTGTACACCATCACTCTGCGTTACGTGGGCCAGGGGCTTCCCATCACTTTGAGGACAAGGCAGAAATCTATGTGACCCATAGGAAGGACCGTGCCCGATGTGGCTGTCCGCCTCTCCCGCTCATCTCACACCAAGCTCCCTCTCTGTCCAGTAGCCATTCTTCCACTCCTTGAAGCCCATGCTCTCTTCCACCACAGGGCATTAGCACAAGCCATTTCCCAGACCCAGGCTGTCCAGCTCCAGGCTTTGTCTCATTCATGCCAACTCGTCCCTCAGATCTCACCTGGTCAGGGAAGCCTTTTGGACCCAGCATTCTAGCTCAGGTTCCTCTATTTTAGTCTGTCTGCCCCTCTCCTGCATTGCTCGCATCCCATTGAGGCTGCGATTTGGTTAATGTCTGCCACTAGCACCGCCAGCACAAGCTTGCCTACCAGGACTGCGAGAAAAGGAATTGCTTCTGCCCGCCCACTCTTTCTCCCAATGGCTTGCACACTATCTTAGATACAGTAGCTGCTGCAATAGGAATGAATGAATGAGTCAGAATCAAGTCATCAACATCATTAGATCAGCTTTTTTAATCTCTACCATCATAGAAAGCATAACCTTCTGTTCGCACGGAATCTTGATGGAAATGGACCACGTATTTAATTCTTACAAAGCCTCGTTCTGAAAAGTGCAAACAACGGACCACCTTCTCTAACTACCACACAGCACGACTGGGAAGAATTATGAAAACAAGAAACTACCAGGTGCAGGGCCCACGCCTCTCACCTCAGCATTTGGGAGGCCAAGCAGGGAGGATCTCTTGAGGTGAGGAGTTTGAGACCAGCTTGGGCAACATAGTGAGGCCCCCTCCCTACATAATAACTAAGTGGATCACCGTGGCGGCACCTGTACGGTCAGCTGCAGAGAGGCTGAGGCAGGAGGATCTCTGGAGCCCAGAAATTGGTAGCTACAGTGAGCAATGATCACATCACTACACTCCAGCCGGAATGACAGAGTGAGACCCTGTCTCTTAAAGAAGAAACTAGAATCTAAAAACAACAAGGAGTCGGGAATCGTGGCTTATCCCTGTAACCCTGGCACTTTGGGATTACAGGAGGATCACTTGAGCTCAGGAGTTCGAGATCGGCCTGGGTAAGATAGTGAGACCTCCAGCTCTACTAAAAATAAAAAAATTTTTTAAAAAATTAGCTGGGTGTGGTGGTGTGCACCTGTAGTCCCAGCTTTGTGGAAGGCTGAGGCAGAGGATCACTTGAGTCCAGCACTTTGAGGCTGCAGTGAGCTATGATCGCACCACTGCACTCCAGCCTGGGTAACAGCAAGACCACATCTCTTTTTTTTTTTTTTTTTTTTTTTAGATGGAGTTTCACTCTTGTTGCCCAGGCTGGAGTGCAATGGCGCGATCTCAGCCCACCACAACCTCTGCCTCCCGGGTTCAAGCAATTCTCCTGCCTCAGCCTCCTGAGTAGCTGGGACTGCAGGAGTGTGCCACCACACCTGACTTATTTTTTGTATTCTTAGTAGAGATGGGGTTTCTCCATGTTAGTCAGGCTGGTCATAAACTCCTGACCTCAGATAATCCACCCACCTCAGCCTCCCAGAGTGCTGGAATTACAGGCGTGAGCCCATTCAAAAAAGAAAAAAAAAACAAAAGCAAACGTTTGTCTTTTCTGCTCCATCTCACTACCTAGAATATGTAGTTTTTAACAAACAAATAAGAATAGAAAAAATAAAATTGATGACCCCCTCAAATATAGGAATGACAGAGCAGGAAAACAGGGGAGAAAAGAAAATTAAATGTTCAGCCAACAAGGTGCAATATCAGACGTCTAGGAATTTAGAAAGCAAAACAAAAAAAGTGAATCAGGCTGGGCGCGATGGCTCACACCTGTAATCCCAGCACTTTGGGAGGTCAAGATAGGAGGATCACTTGAGCCCAGGAGTTTGAGACCAACCTGGGCAACATAGCAAGACCCCATTTCTACTAAAAATTTTAAAATTAGCCAGGTGTGGTGGCAAATGCTGGTAGTCCCAGCTACTTGGGAGGCTGAGGTGGGAGGATCGCTTGAGCCCAGGAGGCCGAGGCTGCAGTGAGCCATGATTATACCACTGCACCCCAGCGTGGGCAACAGAGTAAGACCTTGTCTCAAGAAAAAAACAAAGTGGGGGGCCGGGCGCGGTGGCTCAAGCCTGTAATCCCAGCACTTTGGGAGACCAAGGCGGGTGGATCACGAGGTCAAGGGATCGAGACCATCCTGGTCAACATGGTGAAACCCCGTCTCTACTAAAAATACAAAAAATTAGCTGGGCATGGTGGCACGTGCCTGTAATCCCAGCTACTCAGGAGGCTGAGTCAGGAGAATTGCCTGAACCCAGGAGGCGGAGGTTGCGGTGAGCCGAGATCCCACCATTGCACTCCAGCCTGGGTAACAAGAGCGAAACTCTGTCTCAAAAAAAAAAAAAGAAAAAAAAAAGAAAAAAGTGAATCAAATTATCAAAGAAAGAATGTAATATTTCCAAGAATTAAAGTACATGGAGGAATAAAAAACACGAATCTTGAGATGGAGAGACCCAGCAGGTGTCCAGCTAAATAAATGAAAAGTGACCCACATCAAGGCACATTGCCTTGAAACCTCAGAACACCAGAGACAAGGAGAGGATGCTACCACTTTCAGAGAGAAAATTCCGATCACCTGCAAAGAATCGAGAATCAGAATAGCTTTAGAATTCTGAATAGCACCACTGGAGGCTAAAAGACAATCGACGCCTTCAAAACTCTGAAGAAATAAATTTCCAAACCAGAATTCACCACCCTGACGAACTACCAAGCGCTTGATAAAAAGTAGAATAAAAATATTTAAGATATGCAGTAAAGGCCAGGTGCAGTGGCTCACACCTGTAATCCTAGCACTTTGGGAGGCCAAGGTGGGTGGTTCACCTGAGGTCAGGAGTTCAAGACCATGGCCATCATGGAGAAACCCCATCTTTATTTAAAAAAAAAAAAGAAAAGAAAAAAGGGCCAGACGCGGTGGCTCAAGCCTGCAATCCCAGCACTTTGGGAGGCCGAGGCAGGTGGATCACGAGGTCAAGAGATCGAGACCATCCTGGTCAACACGGTGAAACCCCGTCTCTACTAAAAATATAAAATATTAGCTGGGCATGGTGGCGCGTGCCTGTAATCCCAGCTACTCAGGAGGCTGAGGCAGGAGAATTGCCTGAACCCAGGAGGTGGAGGTTGCGGTGAGCCGAGATCGCACCATTACACTCCAGCCTGGGTAACAAGAGTGAAACTCCATCTCAAAAAAAAAAAAAAAAAGAGATGCAGTATCTTTTTAAAATTGCCTTCCATGCTCCTTTTCTCAGGAAGCTACTAAAGGAAATAATCCATCAAAACTAGGTAATAAGACAAAAAAGATCCAGGATTCAAAAACTCTAACACAGGAAAGATAGAAAGGTCCAGAATGACACTGGGTCTAAGCCAGTGCAGGGAGTGCAGATTGACATGAAGATGTAAGTATGGGCCGGGCACGGTGGTTCATGCCTGTAATCCCAGCAATTTGGGAGGCCAAGGTGGGTGGATCACTTGAGGTCACGAGTTTGAGACAGCCTGGCCAACATGGTGGATCCCCCATGTCTACTAAAGACATAAAAATTAGCCAGGCGTGGTGGTGGGTGCCTGTAATCCCAGCTACTCAGGAGGCTGAGGCTTGAGAATTGCTTGAACCTGGGAGGTGGAGGTGGCAGTGAGCTGAGATCATGCCACTGCACTCCAGCCTGGGCGCCAGAGCGAGACTCCATCTCAAAAAAAAAAAAAAGAAAGAAAGTATGGTGGCCATGAAACCGCACCTCTCAGATCTCCAAGCACAGGGAACCATCCTTGGCAAGGCCCTCGGCTGCTGTCCTCTAAACCCACACGCAAGTTTGGACCAAGGGCATCCCTCCCACAAGCTGCTCTGAGTGAGTGAATGAGTGCAACAAAGACCTCAGGGAGACCCGTGCCTGGGACCCCTCTGTTGGCTGAATTTGGCTGGAGACTGTCCACGCCTTTGTGAACCTTCCTCACTCTGTTCGTCGGTCTAGGATGTTCCCCTCAAGCTCCTCTCCTTCACTTGGGGTCTGACGCTCCCGCAGCTCCTCTGGCTGCTCCCTGTGGTTTCTCCCAGAAGCACGTCTCGTAATAAATTCTTACACGTTCAATTTCATCTTAGTGTCTATTTCTCTAAAGACCCAGACTACCACAGGTGGAACCAGGAGTGGTCTGAGCAAACAAGAGGTAAGATGGGATTGGAACTGTCTTCCTGACGACCCAGCGGGGGAAGAGGACAGTCCTGGTCAGTAGGTGGCATAAATAGATCCCAGTCCAACGTGGTGGCTCCACTGCTAAAGATCTTACCAGTGGTGATGTGGGAAATGCTGCAGCAGCTGTAATGATGCAGAATTTGACAATTATCCAGGGCAGAAGTCGGGGGGACAATGCCAGAGAAACTGCAGGGGGGCTGCTCACTGCCAAATTGTCTGATGCTCTGTCTGCAGCAAGTGAGAAACTAGAACTGTGAACAAGAAGCTCATGGCTAAGTGTGAGCACCAGAGAGCCTTGGTACTGAGCAGTGTAAAAAGAATCTTTCATTTCCTTTTCTCTTTTAAACGGAGTCTCGCTCTGTTGCCCAGGCTGGAGTGCAGTGGCACCAGCACCATTCCATTGCAACCTCCACCTCCCCGGTTCAAGTGGTTCTCCACCCTCAGCCTCCCAAGCAGCTGGGATTACAGGTGTGCACCACCATATTCGGCTAATTTTTGTATTTTTAGTAGAGTCAGTGTTTTACCATGTTGGCCAGGCTGGTCTCGAACTCCTGACCTCAAGTGATCTGCCCACCTTGGCCTCCCAAAGTGCTGGGATGACAGGTGTGAGCCACCATGCCTGAATGAGTTTCCTGTCTGGTTGGCTAGCAGAAGATTCTTACAGTCTACATGCTAATTCCTGTCGGCTTTAGACACTGGAGGCACCTTCTCCTGGTCTGCGATCTCTCTGTTAACTTCACTCCAAGGAAGCCCCATCCGTTGTGTCCTTTATTTCTCTGTCCGTCAGTGGTCATGGCAGCTCACCATCTACCTAGAATAATGTGGCAGTGAGAGAAGAGCAGTGCCCGAGGGCTGTGTGCAGGGACAAGTGTTTTGGTTTTTCCAAGTGGACAATCTATTTTTGTTGTTGTTTTTGAGATGGAGTCTCACTCTGTTGTCCAGGCTGGAGTATAGTGGTGTGATCTCAGCTCACTGCAACCTCCCTGTCCACCCCAACCCCGGTTCAAGTGATTCTCCTGCCTCAGCCTCCTGAGTAGCTGAGATTATAGGCATGCACCACCATGCCCAATTAATTTTTTTATTTTTAGTAGAGACAGGGTTTCACCATGTTGGCCAAGCTAGTCTCCAGCTTCCCCACCTGGGCCTCCCAAAGTGCCGGGATTACAGGCATGAGCCACTGCGCCCAGCCTGAGTGGATAACCTGTTGAAAGAACTAACGAAGCTCTTCACATAACCAGATAAACACGGAAATCAAAATGAAATTTATCAGCAGTAAACGATCTTTTTAAAATAGTGGGTGACTTCTGGTTTCCTTCAAGGTGGTGAACTAGCATGTAGGTTGTGGCTTCCTTGGCTAAACCCTGAGGGCTACAGAGATTAAAGGAAAGGATATTGATTCAGAGAACTAAAGATGAGAGGACAATTCTAGGGAGAGACGTTGTGAGCAAATGCAGAGGGGAGCACAGCAGCCCAGAGCGGGGCAGAGTTGGGGCTGTGGCTACTTCAGCTATTAACTAGAAGGATTCACATAACCTGATAAGATTATATCGCGGCTAAGTGTTGCTAAGCAAAGGATACACCACGGGACCAGAGAAAAAGATCCAGGGAGGCTGAGAGTGGATTACACAGTGTTTTCTTTCCAGGTGCGAGCCACAGAGATGTGAGGTCTCTCTGCCCCGGGAAACTCCAGGTCTCAAAACCCGCTGTTCTAAGAGAAGGATGGTCACCTAGGTACTTTCCTGCCACATGACCAGCCACAGTAACCAAAACCCAGCACTCCAAAACAGACGCCAGACGCACGTCCTCAGTCTTCACGTTGATGTTAAGCATTCTGACATCTGCCAGTCTGCTCATCTTGCCCTGAGCCTACAGAGTCACATCATTCACCAGCGACTATGTGCACATTCCAAGAGTTTAGTTCTCAGCTTATCCCAGCTCAGCACCATAGCTCCAGACACTCCCAGAGACCGTTAGACTAAGTGAACCAGGCCTGCTTGCAACAGAAACGCGGACTGTGGGAACCCTTGGCCTTTCCTATGTCTTTTAGAACTCTCAGTAAAGCCATCTGGGCCAGATTCCTTGCTTCTTCATTTAAAAAAAAATCAACACTGAGCTGTAAGCAGTGATGTCCACGTATTTTACACGTACAGCCTTTGTGAATCTGCCCACGTGGCCATGCCTGAACCACCACCGCTCGAACCAGAATACAAAACCTTTCCAGCACCCAACAAGCTTCTCTTACGCCCCTTGTGTGTAGCGCCCAAACTGTTCTAATTTCTATCACCACAGATTAGTTTTGCTTGCGTTTGAAATTTACATAATATAGTGATACATTATAAAGTCTTGAGTATAAACTTTTTTTTTTTTTTTTTTTTCAAGATAGTCTCACTCTGTCTCTCAGGCTGGAGTGCAGTGGCACGATCTCGGCTCACTGCAACCTTCACCTCCTGGGTTCAAGTTACTCTCCTGCCTCAGCCTCCTGAGTAGCTGGGATTACAGGTGCACACCGCTACTCCTGGCTAGTTTTTGTACTTTCAGTAGGGACAGGGTTTTACCATATTGGCCAGGCTGGTCTCGAACTCCTGGCCTCAAGTGATCTGCCTGCCTCGCCCTCCCAAAGTGCTGAGATGATAGGCATGAGCCACTGTGCCCAGCCTAAGTATTACCCTTAAAAAAAAAAAAATTATTGGCCGGGCGCGGTGACTCAAGCCTGTAATCCCAGCACTTTGGGAGGCCGAGGCGGGTGGATCACGAGGTCAAGAGATCGAGACCATCCTGGTCAATATGGTGAAACCCCGTCTCTACTAAAAAAAATATAATAATAATACAAAAAATTAGCTGGGCATGGTGGTGTGTGCCTGTAATCCCAGCTACTCAGGAGGCTGAGGCAGGAGAATTGTCTGAACCCAGGAGGCGGAGGTTGCGGTGAGCCGAGATCACGCCATTGCACTCCAGCCTGGGTAACAAGAGCGAAACTCCGTCTCAAAAAAATAAATAAGTAAAAATAAAAATAAAAAAATTTTTTTAACTTTTTGCTTGTTTTGAGATTGGGGTCTCCTTATGTTTCCCAGGTTGGTCTCCAACTGCTGGAGGATCCTCAGCCTCCAAGTAGCTGGGGTTTAGCTGCTCTCCACTACGCCCAGCTCCGAGTCTAACCTTTTTTGCTTAATGTTACGTTTGTAAGATTCAACCATGTTGGTAATTTGTGGTCAGTAGTTCATTTTTCTCATAGCTGTATGTATGTTCATTACTGGAATACAGCATTTCTCCTCGGTAACTGTACCAAGTATCCTTCGTCTGCTCCAAGGCAATTCCAGTTAAGTTACATTTCCACTGACAGTGTTAAGAGATGCCTTTTGTGAAGGCAAATTTTTTTTTTTTTTTTTTTTTGAGACGGAGTTTCGCTCTTGTTACCCAGGCTGGAGTGCAATGGCGCGATCTCGGCTCACCGCAACCTCCGCCTCCTGGGTTCAGGCAATTCTCCTGCCTCAGCCTCCTGAGTAGCTGGGATTACAGGCACGTGCCACCATGCCCAGCTAATTTTTTGTATTTTTAGTAGAGACGGGGTTTCACCATGTTGACCAGGATGGTCTCGATCTCTCGACCTCGTGATCCACTTGCCTCGGCCTCCCAAAGTGCTGGGATTACAGGCTTGAGCCACCGCGCCCAGCTTTGTGAGGGCAAATTTTTAACTGCTTTATCAATTTGTTCTAGTCTTACTGGTCTATTCTGTTTTTTTTTCTGCCTTCTCTAAAATCAATTCTGTGAATTTGTTTTGCTGAAAGATAAATCATTTATGTAGATTTTAAATTTCATCATTACGAATATGACAGGTTTTGATATGCCATGTTTTCATTTTGCGTATTAAATATAAAACACATCAAAACCAAATTGTATTAAAAGCTTGTAGCAAAAACGAGTCCCCTGACTCACCTGTCTCACTTCCTCAGACTCTTTTAGTATTTATTTGTTTATGTCTTTTTTTAAAGATAGGATCTTGCTATATTGCCCAGGCTGGTCTTGAACTCCCGGCCTCAAGTGATACATTGACCTTGACCTCCCGAAGTCCTTGAATTATAAGTGTGAGATCCTACACCTGGCCCATTTATGCTTTTAAAAAAATATATGAATTGGCTGGGCACAGTGGCTCACTCTTGTAATCCAAGCACTTTAGGAAGCCCAGGAGGGCGGATTGTGGTCAGGAGTTCCAGACCAGCTTGGCCAACATGGTGAAACTCTGCCTCTACTGAAAATATAAAAATTAGCCAGCTGGCCGGGCGCGGTGGCTCAAGCCTGTAATCCCAGCACTTTGGGAGGCCGAGGCGGGTGGATCACGAGGTCAAGAGATCGAGACCATCCCGGTCAACATGGTGAAACCCCGTCTCTACTAAAAATACAAAAAATTAGCTGGGCATGGTGGCGCGTGCCTGTAATCCCAGCTACTCAGGAGGCTGAGGCAGGAGAATTGCCTGAACCCAGGAGGCGGAGGTTGCGGTGAGCCGAGATCGCGCCATTGCACTCCAGCCTGGGTAACAAGAGCGAAACTCCGTCTCAAAAAAAAAAAAAAAAAAAAAAAATTAGCCAGCTGTGGTGGTGTGCACCTGTAATCCCAGCTACTTGGGAGGCTAAGGCACAAGAGTCGCTTTAATCTGGATGGCAGAGGTTGCAGTGAGCCGAGATCGTGTCACTGTACTCCAGACTGGGGGACAGAGTAGGACTCTACCAAAAAAAAAAAAAAAACAAAAACAAAAAAACGGGGTGGCGGGGGAGGAACTTTCCAGGCTGTAGTCGGAGAGGGAGGATGTGTCTATCAGACAATGGCCAGAGAGTCGCAATCTTGGTGGCTTTGAAGATGGAGGAAGGGGCCATGAGCCAAGGAATGTGGGCAGCCTCTAGAACTTAGAAAAAGTGAGGAAGTGGATTCTCCCCAAGAGCTCCAGAAAGGAATGCAGCCCTCCCGACCCCAAGATTGGAGACCAGTGAGACCAGTGTCACACTTCTGACCTACAGAACTGTAAGATAATACATTTGTACTTTTTTTTTTTTTAATTTTTCAGGTGGAGTCTCACTCTGTCACCTGGGTTGAAGTGCAGTGGCACCAGCTTGGCTCACTGCAGCCTCCCTCTCCCAAGTTCGAGCAATTCTCCTGCCTCAGCCTCCCAAGTAGCTGGGAATACAGGCATGAACCATCACACCTGGCTAATTTTTGTATTTTTAGTAGAGATGGGTTTCACCATGTTGGCCAGGCTGGTCTCGAACTTCCAACCTCAAGTGATCTGCCCACCTCAGCCTCCCAAAGTGCTGGAATTATAGGCATGAGCCACTGTCCCCAGCCCATTTATACTTTTTAAAGCCGCTACATTTGTGGTGGCTTCTTACAGCAGAAGTAGAAAAACGAGAGAGAGATCACATTCCTTAACCATCTCTACAACCTCAAGCTTCCTGGGAGTCTCCCTCCAACCTTGCTGGTCTTCCTAGTAATTGTGGCCTCCTGGCTTCTTGCAATTAAGTGCTGTCACTTAGAATACGTGACTGGTGATGAATCCAGCTCTGGCCTGCAGAGGGGAGTCCCCACCGACCGGCTTAGCAAGGCTTGCCTCTCTCACCAGCGCCTTGCTGGTGGCCGTGGTGGAGGGGTATCCTCTGGTGGGCCTTCTGCCTCACACAGCATGTTCAGTTCATTCCTGTGTGCCCCCTTCACTTACTCTCTTTAATCTTCAACTCGGTCTTTTCAACTCCACTGATAAGTGGGCATTATTTTCTCCAGGCTTTTTTTTTTAATGGAGTTTCACTCTATCACTAAGGCTGGTGCGATCTTGTCTCACTGCAACCTCCGCCTCCCAGGTTCAAGCAATTCTCCTGCCTCAGCCTCCTGAGTAGCTGGGATTACAGGCACATGTCACTACACATGGCTTTTTTTTTTTTTTTTTTTTTGGATTTTTAGTAGAGATGGCGTTTCATCATGTTAGCCAGGCTAGTCTCAAACTCCTGGCCTCAAGTGATCCACCCACCTCGGCCTCCCAAAATGCTGGGATCACAGGTGTGAGGCACCACGCCTGGCCTTTTCCAAGCTACTTAGAGCTACCTGAGCAGGATTTTTGCTCCGTCTCCTGGGTTCACAGTTTAGGTGTTAAATCCCATGTCCCAGGAAAGTGTCCAAAGTCAACGAGTTACTGTATACCCAAATTCCAGCCTCCTTTATGAAGAACCTTCAAGATCTACTCCAGGAGCACCCGCCACTCCTGCTCACACAAGCCAGCCAGCTCCTGCAGTTCTTCAGCGGCAATGGCAGGCACAATTCTACCCTGGGGGACTTCCGTATAGCGTCTGAGTATAGGCAGCCCCCGTGAATAGGATGGAAATCTCTCCAGTTAGGTGACATCATAGGGCAAAGCTGAAGGGATGATGCAGATGCAATGAAGGTTTCAAATTAATTTACTTGGAATTAATCAAGAGGGAGTTTATTCTAGCTTTATTCTGGAACTTTTTTTTTTTTGAGACGGAGTCTTGCTCTGTCACCCAGGCTGGAGTGCAATGACACGATTGTGGCTCACTGCAACCTCCACCTCCCGGATTCAAGTCATTCTCCTGCCTCAGCCTCCCGAGTAGCTGGGATTACAGGTGCCCACGATCACGCCAGGCTAATTTTTGTATTTTTTTTTTTTTTTAGTAGAGATGGGGTTTTACCATGTTGGTCAGGCTGGTCTTGAACTCATGACCTCAGGTGATCTGCCTGCCTCAGCCTCCCAAAGTGCTGGGATTACAGGTGTGTGCCACCGCACCTGGCCTATTCTAGAACTTTTAAAGAACTTGACCTTATCAGTGAGGCTTTAAGTTCTAGAGCAGGTGTGTCCAATCTTTCCCTGAGCCACCTTGGAAGAAGAACTGTCTTGGGCCACACATAAAATACTAACGATAGGCCAGGCATGGTGGCTCACACCTGTAATCCCAGCTCTTTGGGAAGCCAAGGCAGGTGGATCACAAGGTCAGGAGTTCAAGGCCAGCCTGGCCAATGTGGTGAAACCTCCTGTCTACTAAAAATACAAAAATTAGCTGGGCGTGGTGGCAGGTGCCTATAATCTCAGCTATTCAGGAGGCTGAGGGAGAGAACTGCTTGAATCCTGGAGGTGGAGGTTGCAGTGAGCCAAGACTGTGCCACTGCACTTCAGCCTGGGCAACAGAGTAACACTCTATCTCAAAAAAAAAAAAAAAAAAAAAGCCAGGCACGGTGGCTCACGCCTGTAATCCCAGCACTTTGGGAGGCCGAGGCAGGAAGATCACAAGGTCAAGAGATTGAGACCATCCTGTCCAACATGGTGAAATCCCATCTCTACTAAAAATACAAAAATTAGCTGGGGGTGGTGGCGTGCACCTGTAGTCCCAGTTACTCAGGAGGCTGAGGCAGGAGAATTGCTTGAACCCAGGAGGCAGAGTTTGCAGTGAGCCGAGATTGGGCCACTGCACTCCAGCCTGGCGCCTGGTGACAGAGTAAGACTCTGTCTCAATCTCTTGACCTTGTGATCCGACCAACTCGGCCTCCCAAAGTGCTGGGATTACAGGCGTGAGCCAGGGCGCCCAGCCTTGAGACTCTGTCTTAAAAAACAAACAACTAACAATAGCTAATGAACTTTAAAAAACAAACAAACAAACAAAATCCTCATGATGTTTTAACAAAGTTTACAAATTTGTGTTGGGCTGCCTTCAAAGCTGTTCTAGGCTGCATGCAGCCTGCAGGCTGTAGATTAGACAAGCTTGTTCTAGATTCAGAGATGTTCCCTTGCTGGCTTTGAGAGGAAGAGCTATGAAAAGAAATTCAGGGGGTCCTAGGGGTTGAGAGTGGCTTTCAACTGAAAGCTAGCAAGAAAAAAGGGACCTCTGAATTCTGCTACACTCATGTGAGCTTGGAAGGGAACTGAGTTTCAGATGAGACTGCAGTCCCTTGATTTCAGTCTGAGACCCTGAGCAGAGCATCCAGCTAAGCCAGGTGGACTCCTGAAACATGAATACTGAGATGGGTTTTATATTTATTTATATTGAGTCAGGGCCTTGTTCTGCTGCCCAGGCTGGAGCGCAGTCATGTAGTCAGCTCACTGCAGCCACAAACTCCTGGGTTCAAGTGATCCTCCTAATTTAAACTCCCAAGTAGCTGGGACTTCAGGCACGAGCCACTGAGCCTGGCTAATTTCTTATTTTTTTGTAGAGACAGGGTCTCACTATGTTGCCTAGGCTGGTCTCAAACTCCTGGCCTCAAGTGATCCTCCCTTCTTGGTCTCCTATGTAGCTAGGACTATAGATATGTGCCACCACGTCCAGCTCATTTATTTATTTTTTGTAGAGATGGGCTCTCCCTGTGTTGCCCAGGCTGGTTTTGAACTCCTGGGCTCAAGTCATCCTCCTACCTTAGCCTCCCAAAGTGCTGAGATTACAGGGCTGAGCCACTGTGCCTGGCCCTTTAAGACAGGTATTTCTTCAAGCCACTAAGTGTGTAGTAATGTGTTACTACAGTAAAAAACCGGTACCAGTGCATGGTCGCTTTCTTATCGGCCCCAGCCTGTCCCAAGCTGGGTGATGCTGGGCTTCAACCACAGTCATGGGCCTGGCAGCCAGGAGAGGCGGTGAGGGCCGCTGCAGAGGGGTACCTGTGGCCTTCTTGGGAGAGGCTTCTACAGACTCTTCCAGCACAGCAGAAGCGCTCGCCTTCCTATGGAGAGGGAACCACCCTCTGCACCCTGCAGAGTTTGGGCTGGAGCACAGAACCAGGGGCATCCAACAGAACCAGGGGCATCCAACAGAACCAGGGGCATCCATTCCCATGGCTCCACTTTCCGGATGCCAAGTTTTCCTTCCCCGGCCCCGCTGTGTATTCAGTCTCTGGAGCTCTGAAAATTCCTGTTAGGTCTCTGGCTGCCTGCACTGTGTCTGCCCTTCTGCTACACATAGGAGCTTTTTTTTTTTTTTAAATCGATACACAATAATTGTACATATACATATTTGTGAGGTATGTCTGATGTTTTGATGCATAAAATGCTTAATGATCAAATCAGGTAACTATCCATCACTTCAAACATCTATCACTTCTTTGTGTTGAGAATATACTAAATCTATTTATTTTGAAATATTCAAAAAATTATTCATAACTATAATCACCATATTGTGTGAACACTAAAACACTACAACGTATTCCTTCTACCTATTTTTTTTCCTTTTCCTAAGATGAGGCTCACTCCGTCACCCAGGCTGGAGTGCAGAGGCACAATCTCCACCTCCCAGGTTCAAGTGATTCTCCTGTCTCAGCTTCCTGAGTAGCTGAGATTACAGGCACCCACCACCACACCAAGCTTATTTTGTATTTAATGGAGATGGTGTTTTGCCATGTTGGCCAGGCTGGTCTCGAACTCCTAACCTCAGGTGATCCACCCTTGTGAACAACCACGCCTGGCTTAACCCAAAAGGGAAAACCACACACTGTATGGGTCCTTTTTTGCAACCATACATCTGACAATTAGTATCAAGAGTATACACATGGGACAATTACAAATTAATTACAACCCAAAGAAGAAACAGGCAACAGCAATTTACAGCAGAAACCAGAATGACCAATCACCATGTGAAAAGACGTGCAATTTCTCAAGAAACCAGGGAAATGCAAGTTAAAATCGCAACCATATTGAAGAACATTTGTAAAACCTGCGGGTGCCAAGGATCGGGGAGCATGCGTGCGCATCATCAACACTCGCAGACACTTAGAGGGAGATCCCACCACGGATCAACCGCTGGAGGGCCATCTGGCAAGAGCTGGAAGCTGAAGAAACAGCCTTCAGGCCCAGCAAGCTCACTTCCATTTAAATGCTCAGAAGTTTAAATTCTCACACTTGAACAAGGACACACGTGCCAAAATGTTCACTGCATCATGGTTTATGAGAGTAAAAAACTACCCAAATAGAGGCTATACTATGGGGCACAGTGCAGCAATTCAAATAAATGAACTGGAACTTCATGTATCAACATGGAAAAACCAAACTGCTAACGTTCAATCTTTACAAAAGTAATTTAGTGCCATGAAGCACATCACAACGGATTTCAAAACTTTCAAATAATGCAGAAAATGTGCTGAGACCACAATGCAATTAAGGTAAAAACCAGCAACAAGAGGTACGGAGTTTCCTGCTGAGGTGATGAGAATGTTCTGGAACTAGATGGTGGAGGTGGTCGCACATTGTGAATGTCTTCAATGCCACTGAGTGTACCCTTTAAAATGCTTCAAACTGCAAACTGCATCACCGTTTTAAAAAATTGTTGGCCAGGCGCTGGTGGCTCATGCCTGTAATCCCAGCACTTTGGGAGGCGGAGGCGGGCGGATCACAAGGTCAGGAGTTTGAGACCAGCCTGGCCAACAAAATGAAACCCCATCTCTACTAAATATATAAAAAATTAGCCGAGCGTCATGGTGGGCACCTGTAATCCCAGTAACTCAGGAGAATGAGGCAGGAGAATTGCATGAACCCAGGAGGTGGAGGTTACAGTGAACCAAGGTCATGCCATTGCACTCCAGCCAGGGTGACAGTGCAAGACTTCATTTCCAAAAAAAAAAAAAAAAAAATCATTAACAAAATACCTAAGAAAACCCCATTATTTATAAAATAATACTCTTCAGCTAGGCATGGTGGCTCACACCTGTAATCTCAGCACTCTAAGAGGCCAAGGGGGGCAGATCACTTGAGCCCAGGAGTTTGAGACCAACCTGGGCTGGTCAGATCTTTAGCAGAGACAGTGAAACCCCATCTCTACTGGGTGACTTCTCAGCTACATGCAATGCAGGCTCCTGGGCCTTGAGGAGAGCTGATGCAGAGACGGCTGGCACTGTCTGAGTGGAGCGTGGAGACGTGAGCCTTGACAGGTTAAGTTCCCAGCTTGGCTAGCAGTCCAGTTGTTACGTAAGTGAACGTCCTGCACTTAGGAAATACACACTGAGGAATTTGAAACAAAGGAGCACAGGCCGCAGGACAGTTCAGGCTCGTGTCCCCAGGGCCAAGTCCAGATTCAGTTCCAAGCTAAGAGGAGCTTCCACTAACTTGGCAGCACCCCGTGAAGCCGAAGGTTTGTGCCAACCCTCCCTCCCTGAAGGGCAGACCCCGGACCCGCAATGGCACCGAGGAGCCCCCCGAGTGCACAGAATGGCTCTTAGCTCCGAGCCTCGGCTGCTTCATCTGAGGACGACGCTGGGCCTCTGAGGCTGCGAGGCACTTCCTGGCAAGGCTCTTCCTCGCCATCTGAACAAGGCCTGGGCAGGTCCGAGAAGCAGAAACCCCACCTGGGGCCGCCACCTGGGAAGCTCAGGCCTGTTTCTTGGCCTGGGCTGACTCCAGCCCTTTGCCCTGGTAGGAACAGGGTGGCTCCAGTTGGCTTCGACCCTCCAGGGACCCCCAGATCCTTCTCAGTGGGCGGGACAGGGGGTCTGAGGCCTTCTGGGCCTGAACTCCAAGCTGGCTGGGACCAAAGTCCCCAGCCTAGGATGAAGGCTGTTTGGGCTCCCTCTCCCATCACCTAGAGGAAGGGTCCAAAGACAGCCTCAACGCCGCGCCTCATCTGCATAGGAAGGGTGCTGCCTCGCTGAGAGGGCCACAGAGCCTCTGAACACCCCCTCCCCACTGTTCCAGGGCTTGTGGGGACAGTGAATGAATGACAGGCCCTCATCTGCCCCCAGGTGGAAGGGCTCAAACACGGCTGCTTCTGGAAGCGTCCTGGGTCCCCCTCTGCTCTCATACCTTTGCTTTCCAACTGAGCCCAGGGTGGGCACAGGAGCAGATCCAGGAGACCTCAAGACAGCATAAGCTAGGAGCCAAGACCTTGCAGCACCTACCTGGAGCCAGGAGGAAAGCCCAGAGGCCCAGACTTCTTCGGGTTGGGCAGGACGCCACGGGCCTCGGAAGCCCAGGCCAACACGCTTCCCGGGAGCCACAGGTGTGCCTCGTTAGCAGGGAACGAACTACCCATGGGCCCCGTGCCCACCCTGCCTGTGGGGTAAATTAGGACCTAAATTTGCTCAAGGAGGCGCACGCCCATCCCTCGGGGCCCTGGACCAGGCCCAGGGCAGGGTCAAGGGCAAAGCTGTCCTGCAGAGCAGCCACTCCAGGCTGCTCCCTTTGGCTGTGGGGCACCAGTGCCTAACACAGAAATTCCACTTGGGAGGCCAAGGTGTAAGGATCACTTGAGTCCAGGAGTTCAAGACCAGCCTGGGCAACATAAAAGAACCCATCTCTACAAAAAATTTAAAACTTAGCTGGGCAGGTTTGGTGGTGTGCACCTGTGGTCACAGTTACCTGGGAGGCTGAGGTGGATCACTTGAGCCTGGGAGATTGAGGTTGTGACGAGCTGGCTCGTACCACTGCACTCCTGCTTGGGTGACAGAGCAAGACTCTGTCTCAAAAAAAAAAAAATCCAAATGCAGCACAGGCTCGGGGTTCCTAGGTGCCCCTTGATGACAGCTCCTAAAGAGTCACCTGTCTCCCTCCCACATCCCTCCAGAGGCCTCCCAGCAATGCCAGTCCGGCTCTGCCCCGCCTCCCTGGCTGCAGACTGTCCCCATCCCCTCTGAAATCTTCCTTTGCTCACTGTTTTCTCTTCCAGCTGCTCTGATTGACACTGGCCCAAAGGGTTAAGAGCTTGGAATTCAGCTTCAGAGACACCTCTGCCCAGAGCCAGCCCCGCAGGTACCAGGACCAGGCAAGCCCCTGCAAGGGTTGGCCCCGGCCCGCCCCAAACGCACTAGTGAGCAGAATGGCTGCTTTTCAAGGTTCTGTGTTCTCCCACCTGGGGCTCCGGGCCCCCACAGTTTTGTTCCCTGACCCTGGCAATCCAGGGCCTTCCTTCCACCCGCATGGAGGCTGGGCCTGCCTAGAGAACCCCTTCTAGCCCACTAGCCCTAACTGGCCGACCCTCCCTACTCGGGGGGCCACTCGCTGAGGCCTGCGGAACCTGGTTCCTGTTCCTCAACTGCCTCCGTAGCCAACCTGGCCTCCTGCTGGAACTCAGGAACTCCCAGGTGGCCAGGCCCCTCCCTGAGACTCCCAGCATTCCCAGGGTGAGGCCTGCCAGAGGGGGGCCTCCGTGCAGGTGAGACCACCATGCCTCCCCGCAGCACCCAGGAGAGGGCAGGGACAGAGATTAGGGGTCAGGTGTGTTTATTACCCACAGCCAGTTGCACAGCGCCAATCACTGACCCCGGCATTCATCAGACTTTCTGAAGGGCTGGGGATCCTCAGGGCCAGCTCCACGGCCCAGCCCTACCGCCTGCCCAGCACCAGGACCCCGGGCCTCATCATTCTGACCCCAACCCCACTCCTGACCTCTGACCTCAAGGAAAAGACAGACCCCACCAAGGGCCTGTCCCACTGGATCTTCATGCCAGGCACCAGGCCCCCAGGAGCACAACTTGGGTGTGCTCGAATATCACTTAGCTGCCCCCCCACAACACACCCCCAAGAGGCCAGGCTACTCATGAAGAACACGAGGCACTGTGGTGAGGAGGTAGCAAGTCCCAGAGGTGGAGCCGACGGCGGCTCTGATCTGGGTGGACAGCGCTGAGCCCCTCTGGGCCGCCCAGCCTCTGCATCAGGGTTGGGGTGGAGGCCCTGGCTCCCGTGTCTTCCCGCAGTCCTGGGCCAGCCTGCTGTGGGCTCAGCTCCGGTAGCTCCTGAGCACGTGCCCGGCGATCACCAGCCGCTGGATCTCGCTGGTGCCCTCGTAGATCTCGGTGATGCGGGCATCGCGGTAGTGCCGCTCTGCTGGCATCTCTGTCACGTAGCCCATGCCGCCCAGGATCTGGATGGCCTGGGACGGGAACAAGGGCTCAGGAGGGAGAAGACGCCCCCACCATGGGGAAAGCTGGAGGAGGGGCAGATGGCCCCCGGGGCTCACTGCGCATACTCACCTGGTGGCTGATGGTGGTTGCGGCTTCTGATGCAGCCAGCTTTGCCATGGCTGCCTCCTAAACACGGTGGGGGCGGTCAGAGCCTTCCCTTGAGGGGACTCCCCACACCTGTTCACAGCCCCTCAGCAAGGGAGGCCTGTGGAGCCTCCCCACGGGGCTGAGGAGCGGAGACCGCCCTGACCTCTCCCCTATCCCTGGGCCCACCACATTCTGGGCCATGCCTTGGGGACTCCCGTGGGCACCTTGATGAAGGGCTTCTTGTTGTCCTTCAGCATGGCGGCACGCCAGGTCAGCAGCCGGGCACTCTCCAGGGCCAGGGCCATGTCTGCCAACTTGAACTGCAACAGCCCCACCCCATGCCACAGGTCAGCAGCTGCCCCTCCAAGGACAGGAGGGAGGGGGAGGAGGACGGGCAGAGGGAGGAGGCCACCCTTCCCGCCCGATATCTGGCCTCTAGGCCCAGCTCCCAAAGCTGCCACCATTACCTGGATGACCTGGAGCTTGGTGATGGGTGCCCCAAAGGCCATGCGAGTCTCAGCGTAGTTCACAGCACAATCGAGGGCAGCCTGGGCAATGCCCAGAGCCTGGGAGGCGACGCCAATGCGGCCCATGTCCAGGCTTTGCTGTGGGAACCGCCCTGGTCAGTGGCTGGCCAGCAGGGCATGGGCCTGAACCCAGGGTGCCATCCCGACCGCCACGCTCACCATGGCTATCTTGAAGCCCATCCCTGGCTCCCCCAGGATGCTGTCCTTGGGGATGCGACAGTCCTCAAAGATGAGGTTGGCCGTGGACGAGGCCCGGATGCCCAGCTTGTCTTCTTTCTTCCCCAGCGTGAGTCCAGGCGTTGGCATGGGGACCAGGAAGGCACTGATGCCCTGAAAGGTCCGGGACAGGCGGGCGGTCTCCCAGAGCTGCCCCTCAGCCACAGCCTCACGCCAGCACACCCGACACCAGTCAGGTCCCCTACCCACCTCCCTTGGAGGCCCCAACACCCTCTGCCAGCTTCTGGGGAAGGCGCAGAGCAAAAACAGTTCCAGCTGGGCCAAGGAGAGAATGATCTAGAAACTGAAATGACGGCAGCCCAGGGTCCGGCTGACGCCCTCTCTGGGGTGCCTACCTTGTTTTGCAGGGCTCTGTCCGTGCTGGCAAAGACCACGGCGGCCGAGGCCTCCCAGGAATTAGTGATCCAGGCTTTGGTGCCATTCAGGACCCAGGAGTCGCCCTCGGCCCGGGCGGTGGTGGAAGCGGCTCCCGCGTCACTGCCGTTCCCTGCCCTCACACAGACTCGGGGCTCAGTGCAGGCCCCACCCCACCCGACCTAAGGGCACCACTTCTCCCCTCCACACCCCCTGCTGATGGGCATGAGACCCTATGACTCGGGCTCCAAAGATGAGGGTCCCAAAGCTCTCAGTGACTGGCCCAGAGGGCAAAGAGGCCGTGCAGGAGCTGGGTGTCCTAAGCCGGGGGACCCTCAAGCCCAACTTCCTCCCAGCACCTCGGAGGCAAGAGCGCTCACCCTGCCAACCACACACAGTCTCCCCTCCCGCCTCCGAAGCAGTGGGCCCTGCTCCTTCCTCTCCTCCCCACTTGGGCCCTGAGGACAAGTAAGGGGACAGGGCAGGTACCTGGTTCGCTGAGGGCAAAGCAGCCAATTTTGTCACCACTGGTGAAAGGCGTGACCCACTTCTGCTTCTGCTCCTTGGAGCCAAACTTCAAGATGGGCCCCAGATAGAGAGACTGGCGGGACAGTGGGCAGCAGTCAGAGGCCCCCGGCCAGGCACACCTGCCCACCTGGAGGCTGCACCTCAGGGCCTGTTCTCTCCAGGGCCTACCCCGTTGGACCAAGGCCTGTGATGTCTCCAGAGAGATCAGGGCTGGTAGCCGAGGCCGGGGCCTCCCCGCTCACAGGAGCCTCCCCCGCCCGTGTGTCCCAGGGGCCTGGGAAAGGACTCACATTGTTGACACTCATGATGATTCCGGTGGAGGCGCAGCCCCGGCTGATCTCCTCCATGGCGATGGCGTAGGCCAGGTAATCAAGGCCAGCACCGCCAAGATCCTCAGGCACGTCCATGGCCAGAAGCCCCAGCGCGCCCATCTTCTTCACCTGGCCGCAGGGAAGGACAGCGTGGCTTGGGTAGCTGCTGGGCGGCAGGCCCACCCTCCCCAACCCCAAACCCTCCTGCCCCCAAGGCAGTTCCTACAGAAACTCAGGCCATGTGACCCCAGCCACCAACAAGGGATCCCCAAGTCCAGATGCTGAAGACCCAGCCCTGCTGAGACCCGTGCGACAGCACCACTCAGTCAAGCTGTCCTGCCCCGCCTCCACGCCTGCTCCCGCTCCATCCACAGCCACGGCAGCGAGCAGCAAAAGGCACAGGATGCCCTCAGGGAGGAGGGAACTCAGAGGTAAGGAGCAGGACAGCCTGAGCCACAGACCTTCCTCCAGCCCCTCTGCACACCCGCACATACAGCCTCCCCCCTAAAGGCCTCTGCACACGCCGCTTCCTATGTAGTGACGCCCTCCATCAGGTTACCGCCCTTCCTTTCCTGCCGATCACAGCTCAGGCCTCACTGCTCTGTGCTCCATCCGCAGCCTCACTGAGTCAAATCCTTCAGTCACTCTCCTGCGGCACCTCCGCAGCTGGAATTTCTCAGGGATGAACATGCTTGTCTGGACTGATGTCTTCTGCCTTCACTATGAAAGCAGAGACGGTGTGTGCTCCTGCAGACTGCTACATGCCCAAGGCCAGTGAGAGAATGAATGGAGGATAAGAGCTTAGAATTCTTAATTTTTATTAATAGTAATAGTTGGCCAGGAGCAGTGACTCACACCTGTAATCCCAGCACTTTGGGAGGCCAAGGTGAGGGGACTGCTTGAGGCCAGGAGTTCAAGACCAGCTTGGGCAACATAGCAAGACCCTGTCTCTACCAAAAACATAATGATAATAATAATAATAATAATAGTATCATAATAGTATTACTCTCAGGCAAGTAATATGGGAAATGTGGACTGTAACAGAACCTGCCTAACTTCAAAAAGAAACAAGTAAAAGAATATAAAAATTAGCCGGGCATGGGGGCATGCACCTGTAATCCCAGCTACTAGGGAGGCTGAGGTAGGCGAATGGCTTGAACCTGGGAAGCAGAGGTGGCAGTGAGCTGAGATTGTGCCACTGCACTCCAGCTTGGGTGACAGAGCAAGAGACTCCGTCTCAAAAAAAAAAAAAAAAAAAAGGCCAGGCACAGTAGCTCACGCCTGTAATCCCAGCACTTTGGGAGGCCAAGGCAGGCAGATCAAGAGTTCAGGAGTTTGAGGCCGGCCTGGCCAACATAGTGAAACCCTGTCTCTATTAATAATACAAAAAAATTAGCCAGGCGTGGTGGTGGGTGCCTGTAATCCCAGCTACTACGGAGGCTGAGGCAGGAGAATCATTTGAACCCAGAAGACAGAGGTTCCTGTGAGCCGAGATCATGCCTCTGTACTCCAGCCCAGGCAACAGTTCAAGACTCTGACTCAAAAAAAAAAAAGGATTTTATTAAGGAATGCCTCTGCTGCTGGACAATACTCTAGCAAGCGCTAAAAATATGCAGGTCTCCAGTTACTCAGGAGGAGGCTGAGGCAGGAGAGCCACTTGAACCTGGGAGGCAGAGGTTGCTGTGAACCAAGATTGTGCCACTGCACTCCAGCCTGAGCGACAACAGTAAAAACTCCTTCTCGAACCAAAAAAAAAATTTAAAAGAGGGGTGGTAGGTCAGGCCTGTAGTCCCAGCACTTTGGGAGGTGGAGGTAGGAGGATCACCTGAGTCCAAGAGTTTGAGAACAGCTTCACCAACATGGCGACACCCCATCTCCACAAAAAAATAATAAAAATAAAAATATAAGAGCCAGACATGGTGGTGCACACCTGCGGTCCCAGCTACTTCAAGGGCCAAAGCGTGAGGACGGCTCGAGCCCAGGAGGTCAAGGCTGCACTCCAGCCTGGGTGACAGAGTGAGGCCCTGTCTCAAAAAACACAAAAACAAAACAAAAACAAATGTGCAGGTGTCCCAGACTCACGGTCAGGCCTAGGCACAAACCTCACCGAAAGCCTCTTTCTCCGGCCTACCAGCAAAGCACGCGACTGAACGAGCTCAAGCTGCCTCCCTCTCCAAACACCTCCGATCTCCCCAGACACCAAGACACGCCTTCCTCTTCACCCCCGAGCTTGTTGGTATAAAACCCTGAAATAAATGAGGCATGACTCAGTCGCTCCATAACGCTATCTCATCCCCAGAAACGCAGTGGGAACCCAAATTCCCAGAAGGAGGGTAAAAGGATGAAACTCCCAAAAATGCTTGGTCACACGTGCCGACAGGTGGCAGAATGAGGTGACCCTGTATTCCTCTTACAGATGACGGAATGCACATAGAAAGGGTGTGGGCATCAGTGGCCAGGTCTAGGCCACCAGGAGGCAAGAGAGAACCCCAGCCTGCTCCTCTCTATAGAGCACCGCCTTCCTTTGGCTAACAAGACACTTCTCACTGAGCTAGAATCAAAAGTTACAGGAATTCACAATCCCCACACCCAAAGGACCTCGCGAGCGAGCGTATACCGTTGCCCTCGGTTTTCACCCAGCTCCTCCCTCCTCCATCAGCATTTCCTTTTTAAGTGTCTACCAGATGGGCATGTTGGCTCACGCCTGTAATCCCAGCACTATGGGAGGCCGAGGCGGGTGAGTCACAAGGTCAGGAGTTCTAGACATGGTGAAACCCTGACTCTACTAAAAATATAAAAATTAGCCGGGCATGGTGGCACATGCCTGTAATCTCAGCTACCTGGGAGGCTGAGGCAGGAGAATTGCTTGAACCCGGGAGGTAGAGGCTGCAGTGAACCGAGGTTGCTCCAGTCTGGGTGTCAGAACAAGACTCCATCACGAAAAAAATAATAATTCTAAAGAAAACACTAAAGCATCTGCCTCTGTGAAAGGCACAGCAGTCCCACTTACTCCCACTTCCACTCTGGTGTTGAGACAGCAAATTTCAAAACAGAGGAGCGCTGCTCTTGGGCAGCACCACGTGAGAGCACGGCCTTCCCACCGATTCCTGAGCCTGGATGCGGTCACCTCACCCCATTTTATCAGTGGTGACAGGGGCTGTTTCCCAGGCTTTCTCACTCTGAAATGTTTCTCTAGATTTCAGGCAACGTACTGTGGCCAGCCACAGGAACATTCTAGAAAAAAGCTAGGAACGAAAGCAATAACCGGGGTCATGTGCACTCGTTGCAGGGCCTCCTGAGAAAGAGACAGGGAGGGAGACCAGCACCGAGGGAAAGAAAAAGGGGTGGCAGGAGAGGGAGGAGATGAGATCATCAAAAAGAAGAAACCCAAAATAAAATTAAGCGGTGGCTCATGCCTGCAATCTCAGCGCTTTGAGAAGCCGAGGCAGCCGGGTCACCAGAACTCAGGAGTTCAAGACCATCCTGGCCAACATGGTGAAACCCCATCTCTACTAAAAATATATAAATTAGCCAGGTGTGGTGGTACGTGCCTGTAGTCCCAGCTACCTGGGAGGCTCAGGCAGGAGAATCGCTTGAATCTGTGGGGCAGAGGCTGCAGTGAGCCAAGACTGCACCACTGCACTCCAGCCTGGGGATTAGAGCGAGACTTCATCTCAAAAAAAAAAAAAAAAAAAATTAAAAGCAGCCAAGCAAAAAAAACATGGGTTCGGGTTTATTCATTGTCTCTGACTGATGTAAGTTGATGGTAATTGACTAACAGCAGCCAGATCCCCCTCAATACTTTAGTATTTTCTACAGAGAGAGGCCTGACCTTCAGAGCAATCTCAAAGGGTAACCTCCTAGAGCCCCCTCCAGTGGTCACTCTTGGTCCGTGGTGTCTGTCACCCAGTAACCTGGACCTGCACCCTGAGAAGAGGAAAGCACTGAGGCTGAGCCTGGTGGTCTCCAGACTCCCAAAGAAAATGTAAGAAGGAGTAAGACCCATTTCCCAGCAGTGACAGACGAGGCAAGCCTGCAGTTACCTGATGCCTTTGTATATGGAAAACAGTGGGTCCTTCACATATAAACAATGTTTTAAGTTCCTTTTCAAACTCATTTTTAAGGCTGGCACGGTGGTTCACACCTGTAATCCCAGCACTTTGGGAGGCCGAGGCAGGCAGATTGCCCGAGCTCAGGAGTTCGAGACCAGCCTGGGCAACATGATGAAACCACGTCTCTACTAAAGTATAAAAAATTAGCAGGGCATGGTAGCGGATGCCTGTAGTCCTGGCTACTCAGGAGGCTGAGGCAGGAGAATTGCTTGAACCTGTGAGGCGGAGGTTGCAGTGAGCTAAGATTGCACCACTATATTCCAGCCTGGATGACAGAGTGAGACTCTGTCTGAAAAACAAAACTAAACTAAATTTTAAAAATTAAATTTATCTTGAATTTGCCTATGTTCACTACAGCCAAAACTAGTCCACCCATCTTCATTCCCTCCCTTCCTTCCTTTCTTGAGACGGGGTCTTGCTCTGTCACCCAGGCTGGAGTGCAGTGGCACAATCATAGCTCACTGTAGCCACAACCTTTTGGGCTCAAGTGATCCTCCCACCTCAGCCTCCTGAGTAGCTGGGACCATGAGCTCACGTCACCACACCCAGCTCATTTTTGTATATTTTGTAGTGATGGGGTCTACGTATGTTACCTGGGCTGGTTTTGAACTCCTGACCTCAGGTGATGCATCCGCTTTGACCTCCCAAAGTACTGGGATTACAGGCATGAGCCACCACACCCAGCCTCAGCTGATACTTTACTCAATAATAGGCTGGACGCAGTGGCTCACGCCTGTAGTCCCAGCACTTGGGGAGGTCGAGGCGGGCAGATTGCCTGAGCTTTGGAGTTTCAGACCAGCCAGGCAATATGGTGAAACCCCATCTCTACTAAAATACAAAAAATTAGGCGGGTATGATAGCACACACAGTCCCAGCTACTCAGGAAGCGGAGGCGGGAGAATCGCTTGAACCCGGGAGGTGGAGAGTACAGAGGGCCAAGATTGCAAAACTGCACTCCAGTCTGGGTGACAGAGTGAGGCTCTGTCTCCAACAACAACAAAAAAGAAAGAATTAACCAAGCACCTACTATAGCGGGGAGGTGGCCCAGAAGTCTCTACCTGGCTCCTCTAATTACCAGGGGTCTGACTTTCCAGCAAGAAATTTAACCTGACTTTAGATTCCTCCTCTGGAAACTGGAGATAATTGTCCACCTCACAGTGTTGTCTCGAAAATGGAACAAGGTGTCTGGGTGCAGTGACTCACTCCTGTAATCCCAGTACTTTGGAAGGCTGAGGCAGGCAGATCACGACGTCAGGAGTTTGAGACCAGCCTGATCAACATGGTGAAACCCCTTCTCTACTAAAAAAAATACAAATAATTAGCTGGGCGTGGTAGCATACGCCTGTAATCCCAGCTACTCAGGAGGCTGAGGCAGGAGAATTGCTTGAACCCGGGAGGTGGAGGTTGCGGTGAGCCAAGATCATGCCACTGCACTCCAGCCTGGGTGACAGAGTAAGACTCCATCTCAAAAAAAAAAAAAAAAAGAAGGAAAAGAAAATGTAAGGAGTTAAATACATGTTTAAGGCCAGGCACAGTGGGTCATGCCTATAATCCGAGCACTTTGGGAGGCCGAGGCAGGTGGATCAATTGAGGTCAGGAGTTCCAGACCAGCCTGACCCATATGATGAAACCCCATCTCTACTAAAAATACAAAAATTAGCCAGGCAGGGTGGTGGGCACCTGTAATCAATCCCAGCTACTCAGGAGGCTGAGACAGAATCACTTGAACCCAAGAGACAGAGGTTGCAGTGAGCCAAAATCGCGCCACTGCATACTCCAGCCTGGGTAACAAGAGTGAAACTCCGTCTCAAAAAAATATATAAATAAACAAAATATATATGTTTAAGTACCGGGAATATAGTCACTCCTTAATGTTAGCTACTAATGGCAATGCCATCAGGATTTTGAAACACTGACTGTATCATTGGAATTTTGCAAACACGCCGTATGATCTATGCATGTCTAGTCTCTGACCCTCCTGCCTGCTTTTGCCCTGAACTCCCTTCTGAAACTGGGAGTACTGTGCCACACACGGTGCCAGGGATGAAAGCAAAAAGCCAACAGGTTTCAATCCTCAGTTAAGAGAAGCAAACCTTGAGGAATAACCAGTGCATCCCATCAGCCACCCAAACCAGAGCCCAGTTTGCATGGAACAGCAGGAAGACCAGAAGATTGGGTGCCACTCCTCCCTAGCTCTACTGAGCCAGCCCTGAACCTGAGCCAATTCATACAGCTGCACCTGCGTCATCCACACAGAGAGTAACAGCAGGACTCCTGATCATCTGATGAGATTACAGACATGGGAAAACCCTGTAAAAGATTTTAAAAAATAGATAGCTGGGATCGCGCTCTCAGCCACCTTTATACTTCTAGCAAGTCCTTACTAGCAGTCCCCGTGGGCCACAAGGGAGTGGCAGGCTGGTGTCCTGAGGTCTTCCCTCAATATCCATTTCTGCCATGATTTGGAGGAATATCTTGCAACTTTCCCAGCCCCAGAAAACAAGCAAGAGAGAACTAGTTCAGTGTAGGTTGGCAAAAAGTCTTGCTTCTGTTGTCAGCTTTCTTATGCAGAGCAAATCTATGCTGTAAATCTAGTGATAATCTGGGGAGTTACAGGAGAAATACATCAGGCAGTCTGTCATTCTGCAGGAAGAGTCCTAACACACAGCCATGTCTCGAACAGTGGTCTTGGGGGAAGTGCCCCTATACTGTTTCTGCTTTTCTACGGCCTGTCTGCTGATTTTTCTTCTACTTCTTCTTCTTCTTTTTTTTTTTTTTTTTTTTGAGACAATATCTTGGTCTGCCACCCAAACTGGAGTGCAGTAGCGTGATCTCAGCTCACTGCAACCTCTGCCTCCCGGGTTAAAGAGATTTTCCTGCCTCAGTCTCCCGAATAGCTGGGATTACAAGCATCTGCCACCACGCCCAGCTAATTTTTGTGTTTTTAGGAGAGACAGGGTTTCACCATGTTGGCTGGGCTGGTCTTGAACTCCTTGAACTCCTCAAGTGATCCACCCACCTCAGCCTCCCAAAGTGCTGGGATTACAGGCATGAGCTACTGTGCTTAGCCTCTTTCTTCTACTCACAAAGATGTTGGGTTTCCTCACATCTCCATTAATGGAGTTAAAAGGTGAAGGGATCGCCAGCCAAGGTTACTAAGAGTAATGTGTGTAGTACTGTGTGTGTGTGTGTGTGTGTGTGTGTGTGTGTGTATGTGTGTGTATGTGTGTGTGCGCACGTGTGGAGGATGAAGGGGTAGCTAACTCTCCACAGTCGCATTCCCCACTAGAACAGGGACTCCTTGCCAGCCAGCTGGGCCTCTGGAACAACCAGGTGAACAGGGGATGGAGAAACGCTTTAGAGCCAGACAGCCTTGGGCTATGAATTCTAGTTCCACAGACCAATAACCCTTTGGAAAGTCACTTCACCTCTGCAGGCTTCAATTTCCTCAGCTCTAATGAAAGGAACAATAATAGTATGACTGGCTACCGTTTTTCAAGTACCAGGCATCATGAAATTGGCTATCTCAATCCTTGTAGTCATTCCAGAAAGCAAAATGGAGACTAGATTAGATTAGGTAGGGACTTCCTTAGGATTAAATGGGCTAACACGAGTGAATAACATGTTAAATGTCTAATACCTGAAAGCTGCCCAACTAATTCTGGCACCCAGAATGTCACTCGCCTGCTCAGGGGTATCCCACAGGCCAGGCACCATGCCCAGCAGCACACCGAGCACATACGATGTACTCAGCTGGAAGAGTGGCCCCCAAGCGTGTAAATGGGGGCAACTCGAGAGCTCCTCAGACTGCAAAACAGGCAAGAAGGCCAGGCGCGGTGGCTCACGCCTATAATCCCAACACCTTGGGAGGCCAAGGCAGGTAGACCACCTGAGGTCAGGAGTTTAAGACCAGCCTGGCCAACAAGGCAGAACCCCGTTTTTACTAAAAATACAAAAATTTAAAAAAATAATAATACAAAAATTAGCCAGGTATGGTGACACATGCCTGTAATCCCAGCTCCTCAGGAGGCAGAGGTTCCAGTGAGCCGAGATGGCACCACTGCACACCAGCCTGGGCAACAGAGTGAGACTGTCTCAAAAAAAAATGAAAAATAAACTAAAATTAAAATAGAAAAAAATATAGGCAAGAAGAAGAGGCCAGCAAGGTTTGACTTTTCACAAATCATTAATTAAACAACTATCTACTGAATGTTTATACCAGATGCTGGACATCTTGCTAGTCAGAGGGTACAGCAGTAACATCTTCAACACGTAACTGTAGATAGACTGAATGTAAATGGAAGAATACAGTGGCATGGGAGGGAGCATACTGATGGGAAACTCTGGTTCCCAGGGCAGAAAACAGTTCCAGCAGGCTGGATGCAGTGGCTCACACCTGTAATCCCAGCCCTTTGGAAGGCCAAGGCAGGTGGATCACCTGAGGTCAGGAGTTCGAGACCAGCCTGGCCAACGTGGAGAAACCTTTTCTCTACTGAAGGTACAAAACTAGCTGGGCATGGTGGTGAGTGCCTGTAATCCCAGTTACTGGGGGCTGAGGCAGAAGAACTGCTTGAACCCAGAAAAGGGAGGGTGCAGTGAGCCAAGATTGTGCCACCACATTCCAGCCTGGGCAACAGAGCGAGAGTCCATCTAAAAAAATAATAAGTGAATAAAAAACAAAACAGGTTGAGCAGAAGCTCTGTAGTTGATGTGCCCCATGACCTTGGGTACATTATGTAAGTCATTCACAAGTTTGAGTCCATGGGGTACATAATAACAGTATCTTTGGCCGGCACGGTGTCTCACGCCTGTAATCCCAGCACTTTGGGAGGCCGAGGAGGGTGGATCACCTGAGGTCAGGAGTTCGAGACCAGTCTGGCAACATGATGAAATACTGTCTCTACTAAAAATACAAAATTATAAACTGGCTATTCTAGTTTAGACAAAAAGAAAATGAAAAAAAAGAAAAAAAATAATAATAAAAATAAAAATACAAAATTAGCCAGGTGTAGTGGCGCACGCCTATAATCCCAGCTACTTGGGAGGCTGAGGCAGGAGAATCACTCGAACTTGGGAGGCGGAGGTTGCAGTGAGCTGAGATGGCACCATTGCACTCCAGCCTGAGCAACAACAGTGAAACTCTCTCAAAAATAAATAAATTAAAAAAAAAAAAAATAACAGTGCCTTCACCTCACAGGACCATTTTGAGGAACAGATGAGATAATCCATCTCAACAACAGTGCCCAGCGCATGCCAAGCACCCTAAAAGCACTATTACAATTAGCACAGTGTCTGGCACACAGTAAGCAACTGACCATCCACCGCAAATTACTGCTGTCCTGGAAGTTAAATCCTGGCTACTGGCCACACGCTGGACAAGGGAAACTTCCAGAGCATTTTCTGGGTTCCAGGCTCTGCTCTGGAGTTCCTCTACTAGAGTCCGGGTGCCCCTGGCTGTCACTGCCACCACCTATCCAGGACCAGAGGGCAGACTGCCATCATGGGCTGCTGAGGTTGCACTCTCACCTGAGCTGCTGGGAAGAGATGTTCCTTGTCTACCTGGGCTGCAATGGGAAACAATTCCTTCTCGGCAAAGTCCCGGCATGTCTGACGCAACATCTGGTGTGTCTCAGGCAGTTCCACAGACTGGTAAATGGTGTGTAACTGCCGCCAGTCCCTAGGATGGAGAGCTGTCAGCAAGGGCAGAAGTCAGTGGAAGGAGAAGGCACGAGATCTCGAAGAATACTAGTGGCCCACTGACTCAGTGGTTCTCCATCAGGGAGGATTTTGCCCTCCCAGGGACATCTGGCAATGTCTGGAGACAATTTTAGTTGTCACAACTAGAGGAGGGGAATGCTATTGGTACCCAGTGGATAGGGGTCAGGGATCCTGCTGAACATCCTACAAGGCACAGGACAGCCCCCACAACAAAGAACTGTCCCCAAAGAACTGTCAGCCCAAAATGTCCACAGCTGCCACTGAAAACCCCATATTAACTGAATGCTTAGTATACTCACTAGACATTTTCATACACTCCATCCTTCAGTCCTCAGTATAATGCCAATAGTAATAAGACCTCAGCTCTGTGGCCTGAGGCAAGGGTTTTAAACTTCACTGAGCCTCCTTTACTATAACAAGTGGAGGACAATAGTAGTCAGCTCCTAGGAGTGGGAAGATTAAACAGAGACTAACTAGCACTTAGCACAGTTCTCAGTAAGGGTTCCCCTTGTAATTCAGGCCAGGCAAAGGAAGCCCTGGCCATAAGTGCCACAGTTGCTACAGCTGGAGACACATAAGATAGGAAAGGTACTGTATTAACCAGCATGAACATTTATGGAGCACCTGTTACATGCCAGGCGCAAAGTGCCTTACACACCCTGTGATTTAACCCTCCCAACATCTCTGATTTTCCCTGTGGACATTTTACACACAGAACAAATGAGGCTGAGAGGGCTGCCTTGCCCAAGGTCACAGATGCGGATCTGGTTCAATCCCAGGCCTGGCTCGGGGAGAAGGGCACACCCTGAACCTCTGCTGGGGGTGAAGTGAGGGGAGGGGGGTGTGGATGCAGTCGTAAGAAATGGGCTGGCGGCGGGGGTCAATCGAGGGGTAGGGGTCCGTGCAGGAGCCAGGGATCCCTGAAGGGCCGGGCTGGGCAGACGCGAGCAGCAGCAGCAGAACTGGGGCAAAGGCCGCGCGCGCTCCTGGAAGGGGATCCGCCTGCCAGAGGCACGGGCAAAAGCCGGCGATCGGGACCTCTGCCTGCTGAGCCAGGCGTAGGCCGCAGCCCCGCCGTGCGAAGCCCGAGCGCACTCACCTCTGCGAACAGGGCCAGAGGCCCGGGCGAGGAGTGCCACGGCCATGGGCGACAGAAACCGCTCTGGGGTTCTCCTCCGCAACTTCCCGCAGCTAGCGCGCGGTTCCGGACTGCAGGGGCGGGACTCGAGGCAGAAGCCACGCCCCTGGGGCCGCGGGGGAGGGGCCGAGGCGCGCCCGTGCCCCGGGGGCGGGGCCTCCAGTAGTCCCTCCCGAGGCGAAACACCCACGCTGCCAGTGCGAGCTGGCCGTTGGTGCCATTATTAGTTAATCAAAATGCCAACAAAACAAAGCCAAGGACAGAGCCTCGCAGAGAGGCCAGAGAGAGGTCTTTTTAAATAAGATGGCGATCTTCGGCTTAAAACTTTGTTGGGCTTTGTCGGCGGGCCCACCTCTCCTAAAATCCAATTCTATGGCTTGAAAAGCCAAGACCTGCCCTATCAGGGCCCATGTCCGCCGTTCCCTGGTTATTGTTGTTCAGCTTTATGAGGTAGCTCTTCTCTAAGACCCTTAGCTGGTTCGTGACTCGAGGCTTCTGTGATCACTGTTCCCCTTGTCTGGAATGCCCCCCTCTTCATTCAGGTGTCGTGGAGGCCTACCCTGACCACACCAGGCCTCCCCCATCGGCTATCTTTTGTTCTGTTTATTAAAGGCACTTTGCATCTGAAATTATCAGCTCCCCCACTTGCTCCAAGAAGCTTAAGGACTTTGTCTTGCGTTGGTGCTCAGTATTTAGGCCCCTGGAGTTGTGTTGCAAGGGAAGGAGCTTTCTTTTCCCCAGAGCCTAAGGTGGGTGGAACTGCTCTCTGTTCCACTTCAGTCCTGTCGACCTCACTCCCGATTGGGGCAGAGCCACACTTCTGACCCCTAGCATCTTCATCAGGATGCCTTCGCCCTGACCAAGAAACTATGCTGATTTTACTTGTCCTCTGAGTCTTATCTTGCACAAATGTGACTCGGACTCCCATAGCGCCTGGCACCACCCACACCCTCCCAGGAACCCACACATCCCTCCAGCTGCCTCTTTCCTAACACAGCCAGGCAGGCATCTGTTCCCAGCACCGACCCATTTGCCAGAAATTCTGCCTCTTCCTCTTGGAGGAAAGTAGAAACCTCGTTTACTACCTCCTAGAGGAGAGCCAATCAAAAGATACAGCAAAGTCCTTAATGTGTTACCTTTTATTTTAAATAATGCATTTAAAAGAAAGCCTCCAAATTCTCAGCACTTTAATGAATGGCTGTAATTGGCACATGATCTGAGGGCTTCCTCACCTTTCAGTCATCCCACCTAGCATCAGCTCCGGGTAGAAGAAACCATGAAACAGCAGGAGAAAAGAGAGAAGTGAGTGAGTTGTGTTTGTGAGCAGAGGCCAATAATAATTGCTTCAGGTGCCAAAGAGCATCTAAACCATTCTTATCTGAGAATTGTTTGTGACTGTAAATATTAATGTAAAATTTCATTTTAAAAGCATCCAAGTTTTCCTAGACAGAATCAGATAGTGGTTGCAAGAGGCTGAGGTGGGGGAAGGGACCTGGCTGCAAACACAAGGAACTCAGGAACTTTCTGAGTGGGTATGATGGAAATGTCCTAGATCATGACTGTGATGGGGTAATAAGACTATTCATTTATCAAAATGCATCAATACTCTTAAGTGAGGTGAATTTTGCTGTAGTTCAAGTATTCCTTAGTAAGTCTACCTTATGGCTGGGCACAGTGGCTTACACCTGTAATCCCAGCACTTTGGGAAGCTAACGGGCAGAATCAGGAGTTCAAGACCAGCCTGGCCAACACGGTGAAACCCTGTCTCTACTAAAAATATAGAATTAGCCAGGCGTGACGGCGGGCACCTTTAGTCCCAGCTACTAGGGAGGCAGAGGCAGGAGTATCACTTGAACCCAAGAGGCAGAGGTTGCAGTCAGCCACCACTGTGCTCTCTTTGCCCAGTCTGGAGTGTGATGCCACCATCATGCCACTGCACTCCAACCTGGGAAAAAAGAGTGAAATTTTGTCTCAAAAAAAAAAAAAAGCCTACCTTTAAAACATGCATGTAAACTTTCAGTTCACAAAGCCACTCACTCTGGGAAAATATAAAGCAAATATACTAAACCTAAATTACAGTACAATTCCCCAATAACCCTAGAAGCCAGCTATACTCTAGCTAAACTACTTACAGAAGGGCCAAATAATAGCCGAAATAAGAGACACTTGGAGCCCCCACCCCACCCCTGCACCGCTAAGCAACACAAGGGGAGACAAATCAGGAGACAGGATAAGGGAGACGTACTGTGAAAATCTTTCTTTTATTACTGTCTCTTGTGGCAAAATAACATTTTATACAAATAAGTCACCTAGTTTACTTTGGACACAAAGACAATAAAAACTGGAATGCGGATCTTGGGTGAAGTGGGGAGCAGGAGGAAGGACAGATCAGGTCATTGATGTTTCTTATATTCTGTAAAAAATAGATTTACAGGAAAAAAAATAGACTTTTACAACTTCAATGACTTTACACAGTCCTTTGTAAAACAAGGGGTAAATCCACTTCCAGCAGATCCTTCTTGAGGCTGAGATGTTCTGTGACATGGAATGTGAGTAACACAATGGTTCAATGATTAGGCTCCTACATCAGGTACAGCAGCACCTTATGCCACAGGAATCCTCATGCACTGGGACAACGAGTCTGTCCTGTGAACTTCAGGACACAGTGTCCTCTCCCCCAAACCTCACTGACATCATAGTGACACTGGGCATCAGAAGAAAGTAACTTTACAGAGGGGAAAAAAGAATACTCTGGAAACCTAGCAGTGGGGCAGGACACACTAAGGCAGGACTCGCCCAGTTTGTACATTAGACACAAGCCTATTAAATCCACCCCAGAAATGAGTTCCACTTCAACTGAAAACATAAACTGACAATTGCCCAATCACTGCCATTTCACGAATTTCCAGTTTATGGTCAGCCCCAAATCACGTTCTTCCATCCTATGTATTGCAAATCAAATGGCCCAAAGACTGAGGTGTCTTCAGGAAGTACGCGCTGAAAAAATGCTTTCTCTCCAAAATAGTATTGAGCTAATACATAAGGAGACAACAGCCTACCCTAGCCCAAAACTTCTTCTACTTGTTATGTCCTCTGTTTAACTTTTAAAACACAGAATGAAATAAACTAGGATCTTCTTTGGAGAAGCTAGAAGGGCATCTTGGCCCAAAGGCTGTACAGGAAAAGCGGCCCCTCTCCAGGAGACTGCAAGGCAGAGGAACCGAGGCAAGAGGGGAAGGGTGAGCAGGCAAGCCCTGTGGCAGCAGGTGGGCCTGCTATTCTGATGAAATGTGCTCCCACCTCCTGACAGAGGGCAGGGCCCCCTATGCAGGTAGTTTTTCTTCTCCCTCCCATTGTATCACCCACAAGCTAACTGCTGTCAACAGTTCCGATTCCTTAATAACATGGCAGCCTGACTGGTTCTGTTACTTTCAGAGAAAGTATGCCTTGCAATTTTTTCTCCCCAACTCAGGTAACAAGGAAAGGCTTGAATTTCAAACTCATCCTGGTGAACACCCCAGAGTGGGAATGCTTCTCAAGATTTCCTGAGCAGCTAGGCACAGGAATCCAGAGCCCCAGATACAGAACACCAGACTTTCAGGAGCAATAAAGCCCTGTCCTGCTGGGCATGGACCAAGCACTGTTCGCAAATGGTCTCCAGTGAGACTAAGGCAAGCTAACAAGGAAGAGGATACAGCACAACCCAAGCCAGACTGCCCACCTCCTCCTTCCTCCAGGTCCTCTTCCTAGCAAAAGCAATCACTGCAGATAAGAGCTAGCCCACTAGAGTACTAGATACAGTCTGCCCAGGGGCACGTTTCCAAGACACACTCTACTGAGCAGAGCTCTGGGTAGCTCCAGAACCACATCCCAGATAATGTTCAAATATCAAATAGTAAAAACTCCCCACCTGGGCCTCTGTCAAAGAGAGAAGGGACTGTTATTAAGCTTGACAGGAACATGCAAATCCCATTTGAGGAGCCACAATGAAAAACAGAAGGTGAGGAGACAGTGCTAACTGTGCTGACATCTGCCAATGAGGAGGTGGGAACAATGGCTATGCAGCTTTCCCCAGCAGCATAAGGGACAGAGCCACACATAAGGCACCTGGATTTACAGTGGACGCCAGTTCTGAGTGTGGCCGGTCTGGTGAGAAGGAACCCATTCCACAGGGTGCATGGTCTCTTCCCTCTCTCAGGGCTGAATCCAATGCCAACACATGGGGGTAACCTAGGACCTTCTCAGTGGGAAAGCTGCCAGCATGTGGCATCGCCAAGACTCTGGCCTGGTACAAAGCACTGGGCCAAGGTTCAGGGCCACTCACTCTAGAGCCCACCCAGGGAGCAGCACTGGTGGTGGATGCACAGGAACTTCTGTGGCCACGTGCTGTCTCTTTTGTCCCTGGCCCCCATACGGCTTTTCTCCCAAGCACTTTGGGACACAGCTCTCCTGTCACAGGTACTGTGACACCTCACAGTCACTTACCAGATACCTGGGTCTTTCCTAGGGACATTCTTCTACTGATGTTAACTGGACCCTGACCACATCAATCATCTCATCAGAGGGTCATGGAGTCTGTCCACTAAGGGTCTGAGGACAAAAGCGGCCTACAGATGTGCAAGGGAACTTTTATGAGAAGATATCACTCTGACAGGCCACCTCAGCCTATTTCATCCTTTCTGAACACCTAAAACAATTCTAACTAGCAGTGTGAAGGATCTGATTGTATTACGTAACTCTGATCCACCAGGACAGTTCCAGAAACTACTTCAGTAGAAAGGTACATAGGAAATCCCCCCCAAATAAGAAATCTACAAAGAGATTTGGAGGCAAATCCCCATCAAAAGCCAACTCTCCAGGCTGTGCAGTGCAGAGAAAAGTCAAATCTCTCCGTTAGAAACTTGCTGCTGATTTTTAAGCATATCCTCCCAAACATAAGCCAGATTAGCCCCAGGAAGCTGATTAATACAATCACAAGTCTAACCCCGTATCATATATGCTGGGAACACCAGTCATTTTATAAAACCTCCCCAAAAGAAGTCTGGAAATAAACAAAATTCAAGTCTTGCTCTCTGGCCTCGAGATACTACTGTTCTGTGAGCAGAGCTGACGCGTTCTATTTCATAAGAGACTCAGAAGGGAGGAGCCAGGAGAAGCGGAGCAAGCTTATCTGTCCTCCAGAATGAGAACAGAAGGCACTGCCAGGCTGAAACCTTGGTCTATCCCCAGGAGGGCTGGCTGATGACTCTGGAGGTGAAACAGAGCAGCAGCCTCTCCACAAGGCAGATCCTTCAGTTTGGCAGCATCCTCATCTCTTGGTGCCTCCACTCTTGGAACCTTCCCACCCCCAACTCTTTCAAGTTTCTTCCAGCTGGTGTAAGACTTTACACCAGGCGTCCCCAAACTATGGCCTGTGGGCCGCATGTGGCCCCCTGAGGCCATTTATCTGGCTCCCTGCCGCACTTCAGGAAGGGGCACCTTTTTCATTGGTGGTCAGTGAGAGGAGCACAGTATGTGGCAGCCCTCCAACGGTCTGAGGGACAGTGAACTGGCCCCCTGTGTAAAAAGTGTGGGGATGCCTGCTTTACACAGACCAAGGGCAGACTGTGCTGAGGGCAACTCCAGAGGGGAGAGGAGGAGCTACCTGGAAGAGGCAAACCTCTCGGCTTCCCACAGCACCCAGGAACCTCAAGAGCTGCAGACCTGCCAGTGGGCTTGGCCGGAGCCTTCGCACCAGGCACAGCTATGCCTGGAGAGACAAAGAGCTCGTCAAGACAACCAACAGGCAGCCAGAACTACAGAAAAATAAAACTTTTTTCATCTGGATTCCAGGAGCTTTATCCTAAGTTTTTACTTTACTATAGTACCTCTGAGACCTAAGGGACAGGGGGAGAAAAAAGGGAAGAAAAAATACTGGGGAAGAAAACACAGCACTGTTTGGCACCTCCTTTGGCACACAGGAAAGTCCCACCCCAGCCTTGGCTTCCTGGGGTCAGGTTCCAGATGCATGTTGACAAACTGCAGCTTCCATCACCCCTGTGTGCCAGGATCTTGTGGCCGCGGCAAAGCACCTCCCCTGTCTACTCCTGCAGCACTTACTGGCCTCCATTATAGGCATAATCAGCCTTGTTGTGCATTATCAGCTTGTTGTCAACAAAGTAGAAGCTGTCAGAGCGGGTCTCGTAAGGATTTTCAATCATCAGACGAACTGCAAAGTGGGAAAAAAAAGCAAATAATTATGTTTGAGTCTGCTACACAGGGTAAGTGGCAGAAAACTTTGTATCCCTTCCAAAACAAGCCAGCACTTCAGAGTATACTCTGCCAGAATAACGATGAGGACCGAACAGAGGGAGCCAGCCCTTGACAGCTGGAGAGACCCGAGGCCCCCAAACTGAACACAATCTGCATTTCAACATAAGGATGCAATCAGCTCTCCGCCATGGCCTCCTCTGTCATCTCCAGCCCGGATTTTTCAGCTAAGACGCCAGGGAAATGTGGTCACACTCTTGGTAACATGGACCCCCCCCAACCTATTTACTCAGTGCTCCCAGCTGACTGAAGCAAGCCCTGACCTCTGGTCAGTGGCCCACCTCTAGATATTCCAGTCCAAATTCAGAAATCTGGGCCTCACTATGCCCACCTCCCGCATGCACCCCTGACAACCCAAGGAATCCTAGGTGGGAATGAGCACAGGGAACACAGGGAGCAGGGAGCCTTCTCCGGAGACTTTTTGGATATTAACTCGCAAATGATCCAGCAATAGGTCTGCTTGTCTTGGAATCTAAATTGAAGTCTTCCGTTTGTTCAGGCAATTGCCCAGACCTCTTTAACCATACTGGAGGGTAAAGATAATTAATAGTTACTACCTCTGATAAGTTTTGAGTTAATGATTACATGGCATTTTAAGTTCCCTGGAGGAAGTGCTGTTATTCATCACAGTTTTCAAAAAGTGAAACTGATTTTCTAAAGTTCTTTGATCCCACCAATGCCAAAACTATTTGGTTTATATGCAGAATATTGCCCTCCAAGCTGATTTGGCTTCATGGGTAAAACTTGTAACACTATACATAATCTTTTCTTGCAAGCATCTATATATCCCAGCCAGCTTGGGGAGAGGGGTTCAAGTCAGAATCAGATGCTGTCATCAACACACTGCCCCACATCTCAGCAATCCTCACTTTACCTGGGAACTGCACTGCCACACGAGTATAGGGTACCTGGCTTTCAGAATATGACAATTCTTAAGGACCTGGGATTCTGAGAGGACCAATCAGTGGATCCTCCCCAACAAGGCAACTGAAGGCATCACTAGTCACAGGATTCCATTCACACCCTCATAAATGCCCTGAATTTTCCCTAACTATTCCCAGAGGACGCTAACCTGAGATGGCTAGGCCAAAGTCGAAGAAACTGACAAGGCCTGGGGATGGGATGGGCACAGGCCTCCTTTTATCTCCCTTAGGCACTGTCTTCCCACAGGAGGCATCTAAAAGGAGGGCCTGTATTATTAAAACCTTCAGGCTGGGCGCGGTGCCTCACACCTGTAATTCCAGTGCTTTGGAAGGTTGAGGCGAACGAATCATGAGTTCAGTTCGAGACCAGCCTGACCAACATGGTGAAACCCTGTCTCTACTAAAAATACAAAAATTTAGCCAGGCATGCTAGCAGGCACCTGTAATCCCAGCTCCTCAGGAGACTGAGGCAGGAGAATCACTTGATGGAGGAGGTGGAGGTTGCAGTGAGCCAAGACTGCACCACTGCACTCCAGCCTGGGCAACAGAGCGGGACTCTGTCTCAAAAAAAAAGTGGGGGGCCGAGCGCAGTGGCTCACACCTCTAACACCAGCACTTTGGGAGGCTGAGGCAGGCAGATCACGAGGTCGAGTTCGAGACCAGCCTGGTCAACATGGTGAAATCCTGTCTCTACTAAGAATACAAAAATTAGCTAGGCATGGTGGCGCATGCCTGTAATCCCAGCTTCTCAGGAGGCTGAGGCAGGAGAATCGCTTGAACCTGGGAAGCAAAGGTTGGAGTGAGCCGAGATCGCACCACTGCACTCCAACCTGGGCAACAGAGAGAGACTCATCTCAAATTAAAAAAAACTTCATTGCTCCCATACAGGCAGAGTCAGACTTTGAAACAGGAGCCAGGAGCAATAGGAAATGAGAAGCCTGAGGTCAAATGACTAAATACGCATCATGTCACCACTGCCATGTGACAAAGCCTGGGCACTTGACCAGATGGAGTTCAGGGTTTATTCTTTGTAGCCCTCAGAATTGAGACTGCTGTAAGAGTCAGGGGATACATACTGACATCCTCCGAAAGCTGGGGAAATTCATAGATATGTTCACAAGTGTTCCTACTGCTGGGAATGCAGAAGCCAAAATCAAAGTCAAAGTTTTTCAGCAAGTGTTCCCGGAAATAGTGCCGTTCGATCATCCGGAAGTTTGACACAGGTTTGTCTCCCACTGTGAACTCCACCCTGGAAAATAAATCTCTGTGAGCCCGACTTTGTCTCCTCCCACCTCTAAAGCCAACCCAAAACCCAACCGAAAACATTCTTCTCTGTGAACAAACAGAATGCTCTCCCCTCAGGTAGTAATGGTACTCACGTAGCCCCGACCGTCCGGAGGCGGAGAAATGCCGGTGTGAACTGGTAACGAACAAAACGTCCTGCACTGTTGTCTATGTCTCCCCCTCCTTCCTCCTCATCCTCCTCCTGGTCTGAAAGAGCACACAGAATCTTCAATGCACCATCTCGGCATTCTCAATCCAAGAGTTCTACCACCAGTACCAACAGCACAATGGCAACCAGTTCCCAGTAATCACACCAACAAGAAGGATGGACAACGTTTACTGCGCACTCGCTATATATCAGGACACTTGCCACAGGGCAGACTCCTCACAACAACCCTGCAAGGTGTTACTATCTCCATTTTACAGATCAGGAAGCTCAAGTTCAGAGAAGTCAGGTAACATGTCTGAAGTCCCTCAAGCAGTAAGAGGAGGGAACAGGGATTTGAATCCAGGTCCATCTGACTCAAGGCTTGTTCTCCAACACCTTTTTTTTTTTTTTTAAATAATTTGGGGACTTATGCCATATCCTAAGGGTGAAGGCTGAAACACAAGCTGGGAACTGGGCACCTGACATGGTCTGTATTATACAGACAAGGTCTATAGCTGACCAAGTTGAAGCGCTGGTCACTAACCTAAAAGAATGAGACTACAGAACTACAGAAGTTGACACTTGTTGGCCAGGCATGGTGGTTCATGTCTGTAATCCCAGAACTTTGGAAGGCTGAGGAGGGCAGATCACCTGAGGTCAGGAGTTTGAGACCAACCTGGACAACATGGTAAAACCCCGTCTCTACTAAAAATATAAAAATTAGCCAGGCGTGGTGGTGGGTGCCTGTAATTCCAGCTACTCGGGGGGCTGAGGCAGGAACTGCAGTGAGCCAAGGGGGCACCACTGCACTCCAGCCCGGGCAACAAGAGTGAAACTCTGTCTCAAAAAAAAAAAAAAGTTGACATTTATCAAAAAGTTCTTCCAGTGAATATAAAAATTTCTGGCAGACATGCAAAGATAAACCACTAGAAATACTTTTGTTATTTAAATAGAAGACACTGACCTACAGCCTTCGGATACTATAGTTCCTTGACTGATGTCTATTTCTAGGCCATACCAGAACTAACCCTTACCACCTGGGAAAGGGTGAAGCAGATGTGGGGGGCCCTACAAGGTTAATGCTGGTCTCTGGTTTAGTCCATTCCTGAACCCAGGAGATGAAAGATTTGTAAAATTGAATCAGAGAACAAGCATTCTAATGTGAATAGGAGTTAGTACCTGCCAGTGTCCAGTGAGGATATTTTCTCCAGGTCTAAGCTGTACATGAGTACAACATAAGAGAAGTCTTTTTCAGCATCAAACATCTCTGCCTTTGACAAGCCCAAGAGCGACTGGGCAACTAGGTTGAGTAGGGGTTCACACCCAGAGACTCTAGAACCCTGGCTCCAACAATGGACTGAGAGAGTAAATCTTGGGGATTCAACTTCATCAGAACAAGTGCTGCAGGAAGGTACTGATTTCAGTGTGAGGATATTCTTTTTTTTTTTTTTTTTTTTTTTTTGAGACGGAGTTTCACTCTTGTTACCCAGGCTGGAGTGCAATGGCGCGATCTCAGCTCACCGCAACCTCCGCCTCCTGGGTTCAGGCAATTCTCCTGCCTCAGCCTCCTGAGTAGCTGGGATTACAGGCACACGCCACCATGCCCAGCTAATTTTTTTTGTATTTTTAGTAGAGACGGGGTTTCACCATGTTGACCAGGATGGTCTCGATCTCTTGACCTTGTGATCCACCCGCCTCGGCCTCCCAAAGTGCTGGGATTACAGGCTTGAGCCGCCGCGCCCGGCTATTCTTTTTTATATTTTATTTATTGACTTATTTTAAGATAGGGTCTCACTCTGCCACCCTCGCTGAAGTGCAATGGAGTAATCACAACTCACTGTAGCCTTGATCTCCCAGGCTCAAGCAGCCTCCTGAGTAGTAGGATCACAGGAATGTGCTACGATGCCTGGCTAATTTTTTGTAGAGATGGGGTTTTACCATGTTGCCCAGGCTGGTCTCAAACTCCTGGGGCTCAAGTGACCTGCTGGCCTCTGCCTCCCAAAGTGCTGGAATTACAGGCATGATCCACGGCACCCAGCCTCAACGTGGGGATATTCAAGTGAATCAAGATCCTTAAATGTAAAAACTAGAGAGACTGAACATCAAGATACTTTACAGTATCTTCAGCTGAACTTCTTTAAACAGTTCTGTCTTATACTGAAATGACAACTCTGGGTCTAATCCAAATCCACAAACCTGTAGTAGGCCTGGAGTCTTTGAAATGTCCCAGGTACTGGGATATGTGGCTTAGGAATGAGAACACCACAGACCCAGGAAACTAGCTGATCCTGATCTGACCATCCCAATAAAAAACTACCCACAAGCTTGAGCCTTTAGAAGCACTGGTCAGTATTAGATTATGAAAGCATAAATACCACCAGGTAGGGGTAAAATCAGGGCCTTATCAAATTTGCAGGCTCTTTCTGAGTGGCAAATCAGACAAGAAACACTTATTAAAATAAGCTTACAAACCACGCTGACATTACTGGTATCTGTACCAGTGTTCTAACAAATGACTAACTCCAGAGGGCGCTAAACCTCCAATGAGGTGCTCCAAAGGCTTCTGTGGTCCCCTGGCCAGAATGAATCACCCTGGCACTGTATCACAAGCCCAGCAAGCGGCTCTTGGAGGCTAATTTAAGGAACCCCAAGTAGTTGAGTTCCTGGGTCTGTTCCTTCAGAAAATGGTCAAGATTAATATCCAAACCAGGACTTACTGGGAAATCCATGGCACTATGTAAAGGAGAGTGAGAAGATGGTTCAAACTGCCTCACGTCTGGACTGGAATCCTTCCTATCACCCTCCAAGAGGGCTCTAGGCTCAGGTGAGTTTTCCTCATTATAGTTTAATTTCAAGGATTTCTCTCCCAATTAGAGGCAACATGGTAAGATGAACAAGCACAGGACCTGAGGCAAGTGCTGCTTGGGGATTCCAGGCTTCAGATTCTTCGCTGTAAAATGGAGATAACAGTAACTCCTCACAGATGTGAGGATTACATACACTGATGTGCAGAAAAATGTGGAACAGTGACCAGCAGAGACATTCAACAAGCATCAGCATCTGAACACAGCTTCAAACCAGGCCATGGGAAGAAGTCATAGAAGTGGGACACAGTGGGGTTCAAAAAACAGGATGCAGTGGCACACAAAGATTTGAGTTTCAAAGACCTTTGGCTCGAAACCAATGTCTAGTGGTCACTACAACATTGAGGCCTACCTGAAACGCAAGGCTTGGCGATCTCAAAAAGCACTGTCCCTGTCTCCAAATCTCGAATTTTGAAGCGGGTGAAATCAATACTGTAGATGTTGTCTTCAGGTTTACATAAATAATCTGAAAATGAGAGAGAGAGAAACCAATACTGTTAAACAATCCTCCAAAACTACCATTTTTTAAATTCTCAAGTTTTGAAGCAAACTCAGATTTTTTCTTACACAATACACTTAAAATACTCCCAAAAACTTTCTCTTGTGTTATCGTTAGCAGAAGTCATATAAACAAAATTAGGGGATCCAACAAAGAAAAAAAAAAAGAACAAGGACTTGCTTTGGATGAAAACTTAAAAAACTGTTAGAAATAGAAAGCTGGGTGCAGTGGCTCATGCCTGTAATCCCAGCACTTTGGGAAGCCAAGAAGGGCAGATCATGAGGTCAGGAGTTCAAGAAAGCCTGGCCAATACTGTGAAACCCCGTCTTTACTAAAAATACAAAAATTAGCCAGGTGTGGTGGGGCGCACCCAGCTACTTGGGAGGCTGAGGCAGAACAATCGATTAAACCCAGGAGGCAGAGGTTGCAGTGAGCAGAGATCGCACCACTGCACTCCAGCCTGGGCAACAGAGTGAGACTCTGTCTCAAAAAAAAAAGAAAGAAAGAAACTAGGATAGAAAAGGGGGATTTCTTTGGAAACACCTAAAAATCTTTCATTATCTATCAAGTTGGATATCACAACAGGGCAGAACTTTGTATGGAATTCCAATCTAAAACATTTAAACTGATTTAGCAGATAATACAGTGCTAGTTTGCTAGTGCTAGTTTGCCAACTGCCAGTGTAAGAAAGCCGAGATCAGCAAATTTTTCTGTAAAGAGCCAGATTCTAAATAATTTAGGCTTTGCTGCCACATGGTCTCTGTCACAACTACTCAACTCTGTCACTGTAGCCACAAAGCATCCACAGACAATACGCAAATGAATGACTGTGGCTATATTCCAATAAAACTGTATTTATGGACACTAAAATATGAATTTTACATAACCACGTGTTATAAGATTTTAAAGTTTTTTTCAACCATTTAAAAATGTACAAACCATTCTTAGTTTGTGGGCTACACAAAATCATACAGTAGACCATACATATCTAGGCAACAGGATACAGCTGCTGGTGAAGGCATTAGGCCCAAGTAAGTAGATGTGACAACCTGAGCAGCTAATTCAAATAATACTGATCACAGCAAATTTCACTGATTTCTTTCCAGAATGATTCCAGATACCACCTTTTCCACAACTCATTTTGATGCTTTATCTTTTATAGCCTGAGTTAGTTGTTTTTGTGTTTTACAAGTAAGTTGTCTCTTTTTAAATTTTTTTTAATTTTGGAGACAGAGTCATGCTGTCACCCAGGCTGGAGTGCAATGGCACCATCTCTGCTCACTTTGCCTCCTGGGTTCGATTCTCCTCCTCCCAAGTAGCTAGGATTACAGGTGCGTGCCACCATGCCTGGCTAATTTTTGTATTTTTAGTAGAGATGGGGTTTCACCATGTTGGTCAGGCTGGTCTTGAACTCCTGACCTCGTGATCCGCGTGCCTCAACCTACCAAGGTGTTCAGACTACAGGTGTGAGCCACCACACCCAGCCACAAGTTGTCTCTTTAGTAAGGCAGCAAGAGAACTTATTATTCTGTAACTGCTAAAAACGCTAACTTTGGCTTTGCACCCTTAGAGAGTACTCAAATAACCTGCTAGATAGAGTGAACAAGACGTTAAGAAGAATAACAAAGAGGCTGCCAGGCTCTGACCTGTGGCTTTCTCCAAGAAGCTGCAGAGGTGGGTCTGAACAATGATCAACAATGCCAAGCCCCCAAACAGGACCCGAGTGCTCACTGAGAATGCCGCTTAGGGCCAGGCACAGAATACCCTAACTCGCCTTTGATGGCAGGAGAGGGCATGAGGTTACCAAGACCAGGTGCTGAGCACTGTGTACTTTCAGAGCTCCAAATGAAAACTGGTTCAGATAAAAAAGCTTTTTCGCACTGTTGCAATAAAACTGAATAGCAAGAATGTCTTAAAGATACCTTCAGGACTGCTAAGACAGTCCCAACCCAAACAGTGCTAGGAAATGGGGGCATCCAAATACCTAGAATCAAATTAAAACTCTTTGAGGAGATGAGAATGCCCTTTCGCACAGGTGGACCAAAACTTCCACCCAGATTACTAGAGCTGCCATCAGCAACTTGAGGTGCCCCTGAGCAGCCCTGGGCCGACTGGCATAGCAATTCAGACACCACCGCAGCCTTCGATCATCAGGGAATGCTGCTGTCGCCACAGGGTTAGGAGACTGAAGGGCGGGAATAATGGGCAGGGCAAGATAGGCCTAACTGTGACCGCACACTCCGGGGGGGGGGAAGACAGCAGCAAGAGCAAAGACGTCAAGTCAGGGATTGGCTTGACAGAGAACAGAAAAAGGAAGGTCACCCAGGGCAGGGACTGGGCAATATTTTTCTTCCCCCCCATCCTCCTATCAATGAAAAAGCTTAGGACGGTTGCCTTTTGTGCAGGAAACGCATTTCTGAAACCCTGAAATCATTCCTAATTCACGAGAATAAATGTCAAAAGCAGGATTCACATGTCGGAGTTTGTACACAAACTGAAACTTTATTCATGTGGCACAGTTTTAATGGGCAGAAAATGCCACGGCCATGTGTTGTGGGTAAGAACCCACCTGCACACTAAGGCGCAAGGCTTCGGACCCAGAGAAGGAGGGAGGCGCGGCCACCGCGCCGGGCCGGAGGAAGCAGGCAGGGCTCCTGGCCTGCCAGGGAGCTGCGGGGCTGGGGCAGAGGGCCGGGGACGCCCGGCTGCACGGGAACTTCACGGATGGCCGGGGTTCCAGACGGCGGGTCCAGGGGCCCGTTTATTAGGGGACGTCGGCTCCCGGCCGGCTCAGGAGGATCCGGTTCAGCTGACCCGGGCCCTCTGCCCAAACAGGTCCGGCCCACCCGGGGAACCGACCTGCTGAGGGGCACCCTAGCGTGGCGGACTCACAGGAACGCGGTCAAGCCCAGCAGAGCCCTTCCCCAGCAGAGCTACGGGAGCGTGGCGGGGGCAGACCACTGCCGGCGGGGCAGCGGAAAGCGCGGCCTGACCCGCCGGGTCCGCACTGGGCTCCAGGAGCCGGGGCCCGGCGCGAGGGGAGGGCGCGGCCCGCGCGGCACTCACTCTCGGTGACCCGGCTGAGGCGCAGGACGTGCTCGGGCCGGATGGTGTCCAGCGCCAGCAGCTCCTGCTCCGTGACGGCTGCCCCGACGCCGTCGTCGGCCGCGTGGTTGGACGCCTGCCTTCGCGCCTTCAGGCGGTTCAGGACGCCGCCTCCCGCCTTCTTCTTCTCCTCCTTGCCAGCCACCAGCCCCCTGGGCCCAGCTGCCGACGCCGCGGCCGCAGCCTTCGGGTTCGACCCGCTCATCGCTCCGCCGCCAAGATGGCTGCCGCCTCCACAGCGCGGTAACTATGGAGAGCGGGGGCGGGGCCCAGGGCCTGGCGGCACCGGGGGACCAGGCCCCAGGGCGGGAGTGGGCGGGGCCGCGGGGCGGGGCGGGGCGGGGCGGGGCGGGGCGGGGACCGGGGGCGGGGTAGCGGCTCTGCCCCAACTTTGGTCCTGCCGGGTGGAGGGCCTAAGGGTGCCTGGTCGCCCACGATCTTTAAATGCATATCTTACGATCAAATGAATTTACGTCATATAAACTTTCCTCCTCATCCTCCTGTTCTGAACGAGCACACTGAATCTTCAGTGCACCATCTAGGCATTCTCAATCCAAGAGTTCTACCACCAGTACCAACAGCACAATGGCAACCAGTTCCCAGTAATCACACCAACAAGAAGGATGGACAACGTTTACTGCGCACTCGCTATATGTCAGGACACGTGCCATAGGGCAGACTCCTCACAACAACCCTGCAAGGTGTTACTATCTCCATTTTACAGATCAGGAAGCTCAAGTTCAGAGAAGTCAGGTAACATGTCTGAAGTCCCTCAAGCAGTAAGAGGAGGGAACAGGGATTTGAATCCAGGTCCATCTGACTCAAGGCCTGTTCTTCAACACTAAGCTATTAGTGGACAATGCATATTAAGAAAATATTTATTAATATATTTAGCATAGAAGGTAAGTTAAAACGGTGCTTGTTATGCAAAGGCAGCTTTAAGACAAACTTTTCAATGAGACTGCCATCCCTAAGCCCTACTGTGCCAGGCCCTGGGCTAGACATTCAGCTAGGTTACAGGAGATGTAAGAGGGCAGGGATTGGGTCTGCCTCACCCCTGAATTCTCAGCAGTTCAGCTAATGCCTGACATAGGCTCAGTAATGGCTGAAGGACAGCCTGAACAGTATCCCACTATGGAGGAGCTCCCACTTTTGATATAATTCATTATGTGACCTTTCCTCTTCACAAGGCAGGTTAGTATGAACTGGAAGACAAACTAGACTCATTGACTGCACTGTAAGAGATGCAGCAATGGTGCTAGGAATATACACAGGAGTGGTTTATTCTAACCTGGCTGTAAGAGTCTGAGGGGTGGGGAAGGTTTCACAGAGGCAACATCTGCACTGAGCCTTGGAAGTTAGCCATGACTTCACCAACTGGCCAGAAGTGGGTCAACAGGGGAATGTGGTCTACCCTCTTCCACTCCAAGGGGTTCCTTCTCTAGGGATTCTAGATCTGGGCTGTTCTGTGTTGGAGGCCTGGACCTGACTGATGCAGTGTGTCTGCTAGGTCTGATGTCACTTCTCAGCCAGGTTAGAGTAAAATTGCAACCCTCCCCCAGTGCTTCCAGACATTCTTCCCAGGCCTTGCTTGCTGAGTCCCTCTCACCAAAGCACCAAAACAGGCCCCTCTTGGTTCCTGGACAAGGTCCAAACTTGATCCCACCCCAGCCACCCAGCTGGGTGGCACAGTGTATGGCCAAGTTCCTACCCAAATGCTGTACTGTCTTTGAGAGATTAGCATATGGTGGCATTTAACAAACTGTTCAGGGAGGTTTTTTGTGTTTTTTTTTTGTTTTTGAGACGGAGTCTTGCTCTGTCGCCCAGGCTGGAGCGCAGCGGCGCAATCTCGGCTCACTGCAACCTCCACCTCCCAGGTTCAAGCAGTTCTCAGGGAGATTTTAATAAATGTGTACAAAGAATTAAAGTCTTTCCTTTTGCAAACAGCTCTTTCAAAACCACTCAACAGAGAGTGGTTACTGAAGAATTTCCAGAACTTTTATTATGCTACTTGACTGTGAATGGCCAAAAGGGTGGTTTAGCATGTGGCCATTTCCCGTATACTTGTTCATGGAAGCTTTGTTCTCAGAGCAACAAGACTAGTTACTTGGACCCTGGCTTTTCTCTTTCTAGGGATAATGGCAAATGTAACCTCTTCACCTGCAAGTCCACATCCAGGAATTTACCCTACATGTATGCACAGAGATTTATAATATTGACAATTTATAATAAATTACATTTGTATCCATTCATGTTGCACAGAGCTGTTTTAAAAAATGAGATATGTATATATATTAGTATGGAAAGATATCAAAAATATATTAAGTGGGGCAAAAAGCAAGGCACAGAATCCTATTTATTTATTTAACAGGGTCTCACTCTGTCACCCAGACTGGAGTGCAGTGCCGCAATCACAGCTCACCAAAACCAGCCAAGAACTCCATTTATTTAAAATAAACAGTATAGGCTGGGCGTGGTGGCTCACACCTGTAATCTTAGCACTTTGGGAGGCCAAGGCGGGCAGATCACGAGTTCAGGACTTCCAGAACAGCCTGATCAACATGGTGAAATCCTGTCTCTACTAAAAATACAAAAATTAGGGCCGGGCACGGTGGCTCACACCTGTAATCCCAGCACTTTGGGAGGCGGAGGCAGGTGGATCACGAGGTCAGTCAAGAGATCCAGACCATCCTGGTCAACATGGTGAAACCCCGTCTCTACTAAAAATACAAAAAATTAGCTGGGCATGGTGGCACATGCCTGTAATCCCAGCTACTCAGGAGGCTGAGGCAGGAGAATTGCCTGAACCCAGGAGGTGGAGGTTGCGGTGAGCCGAGATCACGCCATTGCACTCCAGCCTGGGTAACAAGAGCGAAACTCTGTCTCAAAAACAAACAAACAAACAAACAAAAAAATTAGCTGGGTGTGGTAATGCCTGTCTGTAATCCCAGCTACTCAGAAGGCTGAGGCAGGAAAATCACTTGAAGCTGGAGGCGAAGGCTGCAGTAAGCCAAGATCGCACCACTGCACTCCAGCTTGGGTAACAGAGCAAGACCCTGTCTCAAAATAAAATAAAATAAAAGTATAGCCGGGCGCGGTGGCTCAAGCCTGTAATCCCAGCACTTTGGGAGGCTGAGGCGGGTGGATCACGAGGTCAAGAGATCGAGACCATCCTGGTCAACATGGTGAAACCCCGTCTCTACTAAAAATACAAAAAATTAGCTGGGCATGGTGGTGCGCACCTGTAATCCCAGCTACTCGGGAGGCTGAGGCAGGAGAATTGCCTGAACCCAGGAGGCGGAGGTTGCGGTGAGCCGAGATTGTGCCATTGCACTCCAGCCTGGGTAACAAGAGCGAAACTCTGTCTCAAAATAAATAAATAAATAAATAAAAGTATATAAATATATAGATGTGGGCCAGGTATGGTGGCTCATGCCTGTAATCCCGGCACTTTGGGAGGCCGAGGTGAGCAGAATGCTTGAGCCCAGGAGTTCAAGACCAGCTTGGGCAACATGGCAAAACCCTGTCTCTACTAAAAATATAATAATTAGCTGGGTGTGGTGGTACATGCCTATAGTCCCAGCTACTCCGTAGGCCGAGGTGGGAGAATCACCAGAGCCCAGGAAGTCAAGGCTGCATGAACCGTGATTGTGCCAGTGCACTTTAGCCTGGGCCATGGGAGTGAGACCCTATCTCAAAAAAAAGATAGACATAGATACAGATATAAATGTGTATTTGTAATTATAAAGGAAGAGGTCTGGATATACATTAAAACTTTAACCTTGATTACTTCTGAAGAGGAGAGCATCAGATGGGGCTAAAGGAAATATATTCACTTTGACATGATTTAGAGCTACTTCTGTACTATTTTATCTCAAGCATATAATCATGGGCTGGTTGTATACTTTCTAAAAAGAAAATACCGGCCAGGCACAGTGGCTCACGACTGTAATCCTAGCACTTTGGGAGGCCCCAACAGGCAGATCATGAGGTCAGGAGTTCAAGACCAGCCTGACCAACATGGTGAAACCCCATCTCTACTAGACATACAAAAATTAGCTGGGCTTGGTGGCACACACCTGTAGTCCCAGCTACTGAGGAGGTTGAGGCAGGAAAATCATTTGAACCTGGAAGGCAGAGGTTGCAGTGAGCTGAGATTATGCCACAGGGCTCCAGCCTGGTGACAGAATAAGACTCCATCTCAAAAAAAAAAAAAAAAAAAAAAGAAAAAAAGAAAGAAAGAAAAAGAAAAGAAAATACCTTTGGATCTGTGTCGGGAAGTCAGACTCTATACCAGAGTTGCCCTATTTTCTTTTAAAATTTAAAAGCAACCTCAAACTTAATCAACATTTTCTGTTTTGTTTCTTAAGAAGGGTCTCACTCTATCGCCCAGGCTGGGGTGCATTGGCCCGATCTCAGCTCACTGCAATGTCTGCCTCCCAGGTTCAAGCAACCTGGGCCTCAGCCTCCCGAGTAACTCAGATTACAGTCTTGCGCCACCAGCCTGGCTAATTTTTGTATTTTTTTGTTTTTTGAGATAGAATCTCACTCTGTCACCCAGACTAGAGTGCAGTGACCCAGTCTCAGCTCACTGCAACCTCCGCCTCCCGGGTTCAAGCAATTCTGCCTCGCCTCCTGTGTAGCTAGGATTACAGACGCATGCCACCATGCCTGGCTAATTTTTTTGTTTTTTTTAGTAAAGACTGGGTTTCACCATGTTGAGGAGGCTGGTCTCAAACTCCTGACCTTGTCATCTGCCCGCCTTGGCCTCCCAAAGTGCTGGGATTACAGGTGTGAGCCACTGCACCCAGCCTGTTTGTTTGTTTGTTTTAAATACTGCCATGAGTCAGGGCCTGTACTCTCTCTGGGTACTACCTATGAATTGTGGTTAAAAGGAATGGACAGGCTGGGCACAGTGGCTCATGCCTGTAATACCAACATTTTGGGAGGCCAAGGCCAAAGAATCGCTTGAGGCCAGGAGTTAGAAGAGTGACAGAGTGAGACTCTCTAAGAAAGGAGGGAAGGAAAGGAAGGAAATGAGGAAAAAAAGAAAGGAAAGGGAAGGAAATATATATAATTTCATTTTTTAAAGGGGTAGGAAATTTTTTTTTTTTTTTTTTTTTTTTTGAGACGGAGTTTCACTCTTGTTACCCAGGCTGGAGTGCAATGGCGCGATCTCGGCTCACCGCAACCTCTGCCTCCTGGGTTCAGGCGATTCTCCTGCCTCAGCCTCCTGAGTAGCTGGGATTACGGGCACGTGCCACCATGCCCAGCTAATTTTTTTTGTATTTTTAGTAGAGACGGGGTTTCACCATGTTGACCAGGATGGTCTCGATCTTTTGACCTCGTGATCCACCCGCCTCAGCCTCCCAAAGTGCTGGGATTACAGGCGTGAGCCACCACGCCCGGCTAGGGGTAGGAAAAATTACAGCTGTAACGTCCAATCTGCCTTTCTGCATCAAATTTTTTGAGGTACATTAAAAGGTTCTCTTAAAATGTCTTTTGAAAATTACATATACTGCCGGGCGCGGTGGCTCAAGCCTGTAATCCCAGCACTTTGGGAGGCCGAGGCGGGTGGATCACGAGGTCAAGAGATCAAGACCATCCTGGTCAACACGGTGAAACCCCGTCTCTACTAAAAATACAAAAAATTAGCTGGGCATGGTGGTGCGTGCCCGTAATCCCAGCTACTCAGGAGGCTGCGGCAGGAGAATTGCCTGAACCCAGGAGGCGGAGGTTGCGGTGAGCTGAGATCGCGCCATTGCACTCCAGTCTGGGTACCAAGAGCGAAACTCCATCTCAAAAAAAAAAAAAAAAAAAGAAAAAAAAGAAAATTACATATACTAACACTTTATTTGGGGGAAGAAGGAAAATAGAGACTATCATACTACATAGTAACTCCAACACCAAAAGCAGAAGGTCCAGCCTCCCTTTACCCGCAGCTCAGGGCTGACTCCCTCCTGCTGGCTATTTTCCTCCAAGAGGTGTGACAGTGGCTGTTTTCCAGGGCAGTCCCAGAGTAGCCAGGCAGTCTGCCTTCAAATCAGGCCACACAGGTGGGGCCCAGAGCTGGTGTAACCAAGGTAAGCAAGACATCAACTGGCTTTTTTCTGCTAAGACTGAAAGTTCAGTCCTGCTTTCTGCCGCCTCCCGAGAGATGGCATGCATTGAATTAGCAAGTCATGGCTGGGATTATAGGCATGGCTGGTGGTCTGCGACTGAGAGCTAGTAATTTCCTTAGTACCAAGTCACTTCACTCTCTGGCTGAGGGCTGTTTCTTTGTTTTTAAGACGGAGCTTGCTCTTTCGCCAGGGTGGAGTGCAATGGCATGATCTTGGCTCCCTGCAACCTCCACCTCCTGGGTTCAAGTGATTCTCCAGCCTCAGCCTCCTGAGTAGCTGGGATTAAGGCATGCACCACCATGCCTGGTTAATACTGTACTTTTAGCAGAGATGGGGTTTCACTATGTTTGGCCAGGCTGGTCTTGATCTCCTGACCTCAGGTGATCCACCCACTTCAGCCTTCCAAAGTGCTGGGATTACAGGTGTGAGCTACTGCACTCAGCCAGAGGGCTGTTTTTAAAAAGCATTATTTATTATTTATATCCCATTTGTTTCCAAAAAAGATTTCTGGCATATTCCAAAGTCACAGCACAAGGTTGGTGAGTAAAAATGCATATAGCCTTATGGAGGGCAGTACTCTCAAATTTTTTAATGTATATATTACTTGATCCAGTAATTCCTGAAACGAATTTCCTAAAGAAACACCTGACATATGCACAAAGATATATGTATATACATGTTCACTGCAGCAGTTTGTACTGGCAAAAAAATGAGCAGTATCTTATGGTCATCAACAGGGGATTGGTAAAATAATTAAAATCTAACCATAAAATATTGTGCAGCCATTGAGATTGAGGAAAATCTCTATGTACTGACCTACGTATATGAACAAACTCTCTAAGACATATTAAATAAAAAGGGCACAGAATGATGTGTATAGTGTATTCCCATTTGTTTAAAAAGAATGTGTATGTGTATATATGCGTGTATGTGTGTGTGTGTGTGTGTGTGTGTGTGTATATATATATACATATATATATGTAAAACCATTTAAAATGAAAGCTATACACCAGACTGTCCTCTGTATTATCCTTTAGGGATTAGAGGGATAGGGATGAAAATGATTTTTCAGGCCAGGTGCAGTGGCTCACACCTCTAATCCCAGCACTTTGGGAGGCCAAGGTGGGCAGATCACCTGAGCCCAAGAGATTGAGACCAGCTTGGGCAACATGGCAAAACCCTGTCTCTACAAAAAATGTAAAAATTAGCTGGGTGTGGTGGCTACACACCTGTAGTCCCAGCTACTCAGGAGGGTGGGGTGGGAGGACTGCTTGAGCCTGGGAGGTCAAGGCTGCAGTGAGCCAAGATCTTGCCACTGCACACTAGCCCGGGTGACAGAGCAAAACCCTGTCTCAAAAAAAAGAAAAGAAAATATTTCAAATTTTGCACTCCAAATACTTTTTAAAAAATTTATTTCTGCATATATTTATAGATCTTTACATCAGTCTTAAAAGTTATTTTTCAGCCGGGCGCGGTGGCTCAAGCCTGTAATCCCAGCACTTTGGGAGGCCGAGGCGGGTGGATCACGAGGTCAAGAGATCGAGACCATCCTGGTCAACATGGTGAAACCCCGTCTCTACTAAAAATACAAAAAATTAGCTGGGCGTGGTGGCGCGTGCCTGTAATCCCAGCTACTCAGGAGGCTGAGGCAGGAGAATTGCCTGAACCCAGGAGGCGGAGGTTGCGGTGAGCCGAGATCGCGCCATTGCACTCCAGCCTGGGTAACAAGAGCGAAACTCCGTCTCAAAAAAAAAAAAAAAAAAAAGTTATTTTTCAGAGAAATAATAAAATCTCCATGTAATCATAGATTCATCAGTTATCAATATTTAAAACGTTCCTCTTTAAAACTAGTATATCATGGCACTGAAAGCACAGATTTTGGGGTCACACAGCGTTGGGTTCCAGTCTTTGCTCTGCCACTTACCAGCTACGTGACTCTGGCCAGGTCGTTTCTCCCCCGAGGCCTTTGTGTCTTCATTTACAAGTCAGGCTAGTCACACGTCTTTCCTAGGATTGTTATGAAGAGGAGACGTAAAACGGCAACAAAAGCACTATGCTGGTGGCAGGAAGAGTGTCCCATGGATGGTCGATATGGCAATATATACAAGTGGCCTCTTTCTCCAGGACCCCTCTGTTGAGGGCAGGCACCCGGGGCAGGGAAAAGCCACAGAGCCAGGTGGGAGAGAGCAGGGACAAAGCAAGTGGGTTACTAACGTTAAGTGGTTAGGAACAAACAAAACTGAGACTCTTGGGCCAGAGCGCTGCAGCAAGGTGCCTGTGGCTTTAGGTTGCTGGAAAGCAGAGGCGAGCCTGCTCCAGGACCTCCATGCTCTGCTTCCTTTCTCCCTTGACCCCTCACCACTGCAATAGCAATGAGCTTTTCAGTAAGTACTGGAAAAACTCATCTCTCTTCCTTTATGGGGGATGGGGATACTAAGTATGGAGAAAGGTCTCACTGGCTCCAGCCAACCGGGAGCCTGATTTCCTTAGTAAGATTAAGATCTGGACCCACAGAGTGGTCCAACCCAACCCCCCGACCTTGGCCCAAGATCTTCTGTCAGACAATTTCCCTCCCTGCAACTCCCTAGAGCGGGAGTTCTTTAGGTCTCTTCCCCATTTGGCAGCTCACGCAAAGCTATGTGAAATAGTAACAGCTAAATCTGAATTAGGAAAGAACTTGTTACGGCTGCGCTCAGCCTAGGAAATTCTCTGTGGGCCTCCTGGCTCGTTTGGACTCTGAGAACAGACTCCATCAACACTGGCCTCACTTTTGGAGCTGCACACTGAATTCTGCCCTTCCAGGGATAACTGAGCGAAGTAGGCTAAACTCCTCTCCCTCCACCTCTACCTCACCCCACCCCTGCAAGTCAGCAGCCTCCATTCCCACTTGGAGAAACACAGCAGGTATGCTCTGGAGCCGTGCCACCCAGCACCATGAAGAAATGAATGGCGGTAGAGGGTCATGACTGAGCAAGACTCCTGGTTTCAAATCCCAGCTCTGCCTTTTGTTAGTTGTGCTACCTCGTGCAAGTCACTTCAAGGGTAACATCAACTGGTTTGCTGAAGATAAAAGAGAGATAACATCTGTAAAATGTTGGACATTGTGCTCAGCCCATTTCAAGGGCTCAATAATGGACAGCTGTAATTATCTTTACAGCTTTAAAGAGCTTGGGCTCTGATGGCAAATCGACTGGATTTGAACCCTGGCTTGACCATTTACTAGATTAGTCTGGGGTATGTTAATGAACTTTTCTGAGCTTCAGTGTTTCTTTGTGTGTGAGAGACAGGGTCTCTCTGTCACCCAGGCTGGAGTGCAGTGGTGAAATCTCAGCTCACTGGAGCTTTGATCTTCTGGGCTCAAGTGATTCTCCCACCTCAGCCTCCTGAGCTGCGACTACAGGTGTGCACCACCACGCCTGGCTAATTTTTGTATTTTTAGTAGAGATAGGGTTTTAGCATGTTGTCCAGGCTGGTCTTGAACTCCTGGGCTCAGGCAATCTGTTGGCCTCAGCCTCCCAAAGTGCTAGGATTACAGGCATGAAACACCACACCCGGCTCAACATTCCTCACCTGTAAAATGTGGCTTATAAATTATAAGAAAAAAATCCCTTCAGTGCTCCCCTCCTATCTCACAACTCTGCTCTTCCTAATGTATAGTCAACAATGACAGGGCACCAGAAAAGGAGCAAGCAGAGAAAAATCTCCCATGGCTTAGGTTAGCTTAGCGTGTCCATGCACTATCATAGAAGCTAAGGGAATGGTGAAAAGAGGCAGCAACAGGCCCAGTGTGCCTTAGGAGTGGGCCAGTTAGTGCTTAGCTGTTCCAGTGAAAGTGAAAACAAACTTTATCCTTAAACGAGCTGCCAGTTGAAATGACCAGGAAGGGTTTTACAGATTGATTCTCCTAAGCAAACATCCAGGAGAGAACAGCAAAAACCACACAGCTAAATGGATAACAGTTCCCAGCCTTGTCAGGAGAACTCTTTGGAGCCAAGTGAACCCCTGAGTCTCCTTTATCCCACCCCATCACTTCAACACTTTGTGATCAAGTTCAAACTCAGTCCCAACACAGAGTATCACTGCAAATTGTTTATTAAAACACAAAGCAATGGACAGTGAAAAACATCCTGATTTTGTACTTTTTGGTGGGAGTGGGGTGGGGCATGGAAGGCGTAGGGTCAGATGGAGACAGCCCAGAAGGAAAGCCAGCTCTATCCACCCCTACAGCTTCCCCGGGCAGCCAGGTTCAAAGCCCCTCAATTATATCTCACTGTGCCATCAATGCATATTGTGGCTACTGACGAAGAGTTGGTTTGGCCTCCACAGAGAGAGGACGGGAAACTAGAGTAGAAGCTATAAGGGCTAGAACTTGACACTTTTTCCTCCAGTACTTGGTACAGAATAGAGCAGCCAGGCCTAATGTATAAGGGTGGGGTTGGTTTCCTGACAAGCCAGATCAGGCCAATAATGGTTGAAGAGGCTGCCCTGAGCTCAGAATGGGCAGTTGGTCCTAGCCTGGGAGACCTTCGTGGAAGGAAAAGGTAACATTCCTTAAGTCCAAGGAGAGAACCAATCCAGGGTCAAATGTCTTTTCATTCCCTAGATCGTGACACACCAGGGAAGAGAGGAGTCAAGAATGTCTCTCCCTGCCAGTGCTCCCCTCCTACCTCGAAACTCGGCTCTCCCTTCCCGACAGTTGTCCTTTAAAAGGACGGAAAGCGCACTTCAGTTTGTTGTTGTTTTTCCTCATACTGAAATAAAGCACTGAAGCTCAAAATAGAGGTGAGAAGAGAGTTCTGCTTTCCCCAGTGCTGTGTGCCCCCATCTCACAAGACTGCCTGGATGCAAGAGGTGCCAAGGCCTCTCTGCCAACTCAAACAGACACTACTGTTTCCCTGGCTGCCAGCACAATCCTGGCTCCTTGTGTTTATACTCCTGGGAGAACCCGTCCCAAGAGATCCATCCTGCTTTTTTCCTGCCAACCCAGCTGGACCCCAAATCACCTGCTTTTGTCAAGATGATCTGGCCCCCCATCACAGGCTAGACAAAAGGCAGCTAGAAAGGACAGGCCAGACTGGAAGCAAGCCACACAGGTGCAAAGAAGAAGCCCGCCCTCACTTGGCAGCTGATCTACTGGTACCAATCTAGTCTCATAACAAAATGAGAAAACCTAGCCCTCTTGCCCCAGGGGAGGTCTAAATACAGAGAGTCTTAGCTTGGACTGAAAGAGAAAAATTGCTCTGATCTTCCTAAAGCTTGAACATTAAGGCTTCTTTGCAATTTTCTTGGAGCTCTTTAATCATTAATTATATCTTTCCATCAAAGAGAAGCAGATTTCTTCTGAGATTTCTGAACAGTTCCTGGGTGTTTCTGGTTCTGCTTCAGTGTACTATCTATCACTGTGCCTTGCCTCAGTCTCTCCTTCCTCCAGGGCTACAGGAGGAAGAGGCCCAAACCATACCTCCCCACCCTGCCCTTTAAAACAGACAAACAAAACAGATTCATCTCTCACTTCAGAAAGCTCACTTACTCTCCTACGTCCTTTTGGAGAGGCATGGAGGACAATATTCCATTTGATGCCATCAAGGATCCTCAAGGCAAGAAGACACTTGAATTATGTCAGAGTAAGCCAGCAAAGGGGAGGGAAGGGACAGGGAAGCAGCCCCATGGCAGGGACTATGGGACCTCTGCCCAGACCTGAATCTAGAGGGAATGCCCCACCCTGGCTCAGAGCAGGAGAGGAAAAGGCACTGTGCTGACCGGGGTGGCTCCTTCCCCAATCCCCAGGGAGGGCAGAGAACCTGCTGATTCTTTCCCTGGGTTTCCCAAGGTGAGCCAATTTCTAGGGAAGGGGATGTTAGCACTAGGAAAAGGAAAATACTGTTGCTGTTTTCTGAAGTTCTCAGTTAAGATTCTAGAATCCATAGCTAGGCCTTTCCAGAAGAGGCTAGAGGCAGGATAAGAAGGAAGAGAAATTCCTTAAAACAGAAGCTTCTCCCAAGAGATAAGGAAGTCAAAACCACAATTCTAAAGCTGGACCAAACAGTTCCCAGGCACAGAAAGGGGGAGGTAAACTTAACTCAAACTTTGCCCTCTCATCAAAGCCTAAGTGCCTGCTAATGTGATCCCAGTAGCTCTTAGGCAGTGAAAGCAAGAGAACACGAACATGCTCTTAAACCAACAGGTGGTCCTGTGGGCAAGGCTAGTCTTCCTGGGAGGCTAACACCATTGACAACTGAAGAAAACTATCTTCCCAGTCATGAGAACCTGGGGTGTCCACTAAGAGTAGCCTCTCCTCAACAATGGAGATTTTTCAGAAAAATGAATCTGGGTTAAGGGACATGAATCCCAGAGTTTCTTGGCATGATGTTTCAGTAAGCATGAGTGAGACCCAAAAAAAGTCTGATTAGAGACCAACTGGCCCCTGACCCAAGTCAGAGCTAGCCTGCAGAACTCTCAGCCCATCTCTGCAGCAGACGTCTGCATCATCCTCCCGGAAATTCAACTCAGGCCACACTTCTGGCAAAAAAAGTTTCACCCTGACTGTCTTTGTTTTCAGCCAGCTGGGCTCAGTGGGATCTAAAAACCTAGGACAGAGTACAGATTCAGTAGAAGAGCCTGGGCCTCTCTCCACCCACCCCCTCACTGACACCCCTCACTACCTCCCATGCATTCCCTATGGTGGAGCCTCTCAGTGCTAGCACTAAGCTCAAAATACAGATAGGGAACAAACAGTGCAAAAAGCAAAAGATGAACAACAGCGTAATTCTTGACACATACAATACAAAAACAAAAATAAAGAATCCCACCCTTTTAACCTAAACTTCATGTACCTATATCTTGGAGGAGCCACATACACACACACACACACACACACACACACACACACACACACACACTTTCAAGTTCAGCATCATGAGCCAGCTGTGGCCAGCCCTAGGCAGCTCTTGGTAGCTGGGTGGGCTTGGCTCCAGGGGAGTCGACCCCGCCCCCACCGTGCTTCTTCCTGCTTCCTCGTTTCCCCTTTAGTTGTTGTGAGCCATAGGAAGATGTTCCTTCCTTTTGGATACAACCAGAGAGGAAAGTGCCCATCCCTAACCCTGAGCTCAGGGGAAAGGGTGGGCTTGGAAACAGAGGCAGAAGCAAAGCTGCTTGGCTTACAGTACCATTAGGAAATGGCCCCAGGAGTCAGGGTTTCCTTCTGAGACTCTGAGTCACTGAAAGGGGATGTGTTGAGGTGGAGCTGGGACCCCCTCCTTCCTCAGAGAGACCCAGGCAAACTAACAAACAAGGCAAAACAGAGGCAGCAAGTCCTCCTTCTTCATCTTGTCTAATCCAATGGCAGGTCCCAGAACTTTGGGGAATTTCGATGGGACAGAAACCAAAGCTACTGCCAGAAGCCCATCTAGTTAGGATGTCCACTGCCCCAGGTAGGTGGTCCCCATGACTAAGGCTACAGTACCTCATCCTTTAGAAGCCGGGGAGCCTCATGAAGCACTATGGGAAGTGTTTCTCTGATTGCAGCCTCAGGCCACAGTCTTCCAGCTACCTGACTCAATACCCTAGCACTGAGACCCAAGTTAGCGAAAACAAAAGGCTACAATTCTCAAATGACTAAATGCTGGCCTAGAGTAATCATTAAAGAGCCAAAACCCAAGACATGAGCCCAAGAGCTACCTATTTTGTCACATAAAGAGCAGTTCAAATATATAGGGCTCTTAAAAAAACATATCTAATAAAGGAAACTCAAAATTAAACACATTCTAGAAAGACGGGCCTGGCCTGAGATCCTACACCGACTGCTCCAGCCGAAGCTGAAGCTAACCCTGCTGTCTCCCATCCACAAAATTCCCTCTAGCTTGGCTGGGTCCTCCTTTATTGTTGCCCTAACTGGGAAATGATGGTGACCAGAAAGGAGGGGACCAGGGAAGCTTTACTTCCTATACAAATTTTTCCAGGGAATTCAAGATAGACACTCAGATGCTAAGGTTAGCTTCAGAGCTGCTAAGGCTCTGGCTGACTGGAATTCCTTCAGTCCCATCACACCAAGAACATGACTGCTACTTGGATAGGGACATGAAAGGACAGGGAAGGGAGGGGCATACTATTAAGATCAATAAGCGTCACTGGGCCTATATAGCCAATTAGTCTAGTTCCTTGAAGCACTTCTAGGCATAAACCAAAACTGGCTGAACTGTGACACACAAGAACATGGGAATAAATGAACATCAGATACCAGACACTCTAAACAGTGGTCAGTCACTTAGTAGGGCTCAAGTCTCTGAGGTTGCTCTTAAGCTATGCTAACATCAGCCTTTTCTAATCCAAAGACCAGAAGAGACTTTTAAGGTCAAGTGTTCTGTTGCTGCAGGCTGGAAAGCATCCCTGCCCCCTGGCAGCAAGACCCTACAAAGGGGCCAGTAAAGAACTGCTGGGTCAGGTCCTCCTGGCTGCTGGCTCAGAGATCCAGGGCGGGAGGTACCAACAAGGTGAGGTGGTAAAGGAGAAAACATTCAAGCAGAGAACCCCAAATCCCCATGTCTCCTTCCCTTCTTGGCTATAACTTAGTGGGATGGTTAAGAGGGAGAAGAAATTTCAAATTAGCCAGATTAAGGGGTCCAAAAAAAAAAACTGAGAAGAAATCAAGTCTCCAACAGGCACTGAAATCAAAATGATTTGTTGTGGTAACAAGTCAGAGGCAGTTTGAGGACTTGACACAACCTAGTCGTCTTGAATACCAGACAGTCCTCTAACTGGCACGTCAGGGAGATAAGCAATGACAAAGCTCAAACACTAAAGGTGGGACCATCATTGGATTAATCCAGAAAGGCTTTCAAGTAAGGAAGCATTTTCTTTTCTTTTTTTTTTTTTAATCTCCCTACTTTCTTTATCTTTACCACACAAATTCTACCCCTTCACACACATTTTTTCAATCCCAGGACATCTAAAGTCTTATCTGGACATAACTTCAGACCATACCTAACTCCCAGTGCTGGTCGTCTCAGGTAATAAGATGGCATTTCCCTGTTGTTAATTTCTGACCTAAAAAACAGTGACTCCTCTGAGTTCAGAGTCCTTTCCACTAGGAATACAAATGAGGATCCTTGAGCAGGAAGGATCCAGTTTACCCTAAGTATCCTCAAGAGGAAAGAGACAGCTGGGGGCCAGCCACAAAGAGAGGCTGAGGACTGAAGCAGGTCTGGGACCAGGTGGTGAATGAGGGCTGCTCTCTACTTGCTCTGCCTCTTTTTATCTCCTTTAATGTGTGTGTGTTTTTTTTGTCTTTTTTTTTTCTTTCATTAATCATTGTGAAAAATATGGAAACCAAAACCAATATGGCTGGTTTCTTTCCCACACCCCTCCACCCTGTTCAGGATGGTCTTTTGTTCTCACAACCGGCAGAGGCAGAAGAGGGTTGGAATGAAGACTCCGAAGGCCACCAGGATGGGAAACATGAGGCTGCTGTTGTCTGAGGCATAGGGGTTGGGTGTGCGGGGGCCTGACTGCACCCGGTTCTTGTTGGTCTGTTTTTTGAGATTAGACCCTTCATCATATTCTTCCTCTTCTTCTTCCTCTTCTTTCTTCTCCAATCCCGGATGAGGCTGAAGCTTTGGTACATCTAACACAGGAAGAAAACACTATTAAGACCCACAGCATATAAGTAAGAAGACCCTTAAAAGCAGCAAATGAGCCACAATAGAGATTCCTGTGATTGAACCTGGGTCCAGAGGAAAGACCAGAAGTAACAGAAATAGCCTCTGGCCTATAGAACAGCAGAATGCTGCAAAAACTTTAGATTTAACTAGTAAGTAGAAAAAGCCCTGCTCAGAGAGGTTCACTATCTTACCTTCCTGTTCCACTTTTACAGAGCCCCAAGATGACCAGACTGTACAGGGACAATGACCCAATGCCTAAAATCTAACCTTTTCAAATCCCTCCTCCTCCCATAAGCCCACATTTCCTTTTGATTTCTATAGCAACTGAAGAAAAGCTGACCTGGAGAGTTCTGGGTTCCTAGCACACACTATCCCTCTCTGTCCTCCTTCCTCCTCAGAGACTTAAACACAGGTCTGTTTGGTAGTAAGACAATCATCCTCCAAGATGTCATAATATCAGCATTTGGGGAACATCAAGACAATAGGATGAAATCCTCAGTGCATTCAAGATGAGTTGGGAAAAGGTACAGAGGTAGAACGGGGGAGAAATGTCACAAAGACCCAGCTTTCTCCACAAAAATCAGTCTGAGATGCTGGCAGCCAGGAGAATCTAAGCCCTGAGGAAGAGACAGATATACTCTAAGGCTGGATCCCAAGAATAAGGAGACATAAAGAAGTGAAGTTTTGCCCCAGTGCAGTCCAGCAGTGCCGGCTTCTTTAAGAGCATACCAAAACCCTACAGGACCCCCTCTTTTACCTTTTTCCCCCTAAGAAACAGATGTCAAACAAACAGTATAAGGACAAGTTTTAGGTGATCCCAAATAACTACAAAGGTCAGGGCACACCAATAGGTGCCATTATTATTCCCAATTTATAGGGAAATTAAAAGCATCTGTCCAAGACAAACATCTGATTAAATGGCAGCAACAAGATATACACAGACCTGACTCCAAAGATTGTAGCTAGTACCATGTTATACTTCATCCCCATGCACTGACTCTGAAATCCCTACAATTTAGCTTTAAGTGTTTCCAAAATAGTGATCAGCTTAATTCTCTCCCAAGGGCCTCCTTCCACCTAAGTCAAAAAAGCAGGTCAAAACACAACTTACCATCTACTGTCCCAGCCATGATGTAGAGTGCACAGACTTTGGGATTGTCATAGTACCCCTAGGAAAAGGGAAACACTGGTCAACCCCACACAGCGGCAAACAGCTTCCCCTGTACCCACTCTCTTCAGCAATGGGCAGAATAGGGGTATTACCTTGACAAACTCAATGTAGAGTTTCCCTGTGAAGGTGGATACCTCCCCCTGGACACTCAACTTCCCCTTTCTGATGCTCATAGGAATAATTTCATCGTGAGCTGTGCTATGCCCAACACGATCAAAGATATCCAAGTCCTTCACCACGACATGGCCATTCAATCGCACATCAAATACCTTCCAGGATAAGAAAACGAAACAATGTCAAAATCATCAGCTTCACATCCTTTCAAGCAGATGGGCATCATGTACCTACTTGGGCCTCAAGTTCAAAAATAATTTAAGAAATGATGGGTCTGGATATCCAGGGTGACTAGCATTCTTAACCTGGGTCAAATCAAAGCCATGTTCCTTTGCTGCCAAGGAGGTTTTTTAATACTGGTCTTAAGGACCAAAGAATACAAACAAAAAGCTTAGCATAGAGAGAAGGAAATTCACAGGAAGGGACACATAAAAAATAAGGCTAAAAACCAGGTGAAGGTGCGGCAAACCATGGAGGGAAGTAACCAGGAGGGCCTTCACAGGATCAGTTAGTTGCCAAAACAAGGATTCTGGCATTGCTTTCTGTCACTAACCTCCAAGGCAAATGCAGCCTTGTGGACTATGGAACATGCTTCTCTACAGCTCATCTGTTCTTCCTTTCTGGAGAGGCTCTGACACACTCTAGCCCCATAATAATGGATTGTCCAAGAGCAGCACTGCCCCACTGGTCAAGCAGCAGCCTGACCAGGACCTCACCTTTTGCTGGGACTGTGCAAAGTAGACCTCGGCAAATTTCAAGACCAGCACGTAGTCTCCCTCCTCTTTGATGGGCACTTCGTAGCCAAAGGTCTCCTCATTGTACCGCTCAGTTTGATACAGAATCTGGTCCTCAGGGTTGGAACGCAGGATTGGCAGTTTCATGCCATAGTCTGAGGCTGAGGACAAAAGACAAAGAAAGAGAAAGCACATCCGAGTCAAGACACAAAAGAAGAGCAAAGACCCCAGAACAGCCAGAGGCATTTCCAGGGTAATGTTAATAATAACCCTTTCCTCTGCACCTGGCTAACAGAGCTCCAACAAAGGCAGGAATCAGCCATTACTATGGAAGAGTAAAATCAGGCCAACAGCCCCTATAAACCTCAGAGCAGAACTTTCTAAAAGCATATTAAAATGACCTTTTTCCCCTGACTGTAAGGAAAATGATGAGACGAGTAAAAGTCTAACTCATTACCAGAAGAAAGTGCTATGCTGTAGCTGCCTGGTTCCCCAAGAGGGAAGGCTTCAGAGAAACCTCCTAAAACAAGGGGGATGGCCAGGAACTCCATACAAGATGAAGTTCAAAGAATGTTTTCTCTCATTCAGAAAAGCCCAGAGTCTAAAACAAACAGGATATCTGCTTTGGAAAGTCATCCTTCATTGTCCTTACTACAAGTAAGATTCCAGCTTTAGTTGTTGTGTGTGTGTGTTTTTAAATAACTTTCATTGAAAAAGTTCCAAAGCTGGTAAACAAAAACAGGCTCATAAAAGAAAGGTGTGATCGTTTCTACGTTTCTAATTTCCTTACTTCCCACAGGCTCACAAAACTCTACCTTACCTACTCACTTGAACATTCACTCAGATAAACCAACAGGAGAAAAAAAAGTGACCACTGCACCTCCAGCACCTAGCACAGGACCTGGTACAAAGTCTCCACTCCCACAGTTTGCTGAATGAACAAACAACAATAAAGGAGGTGCCTGCAAAGCAGTGAAGTCATGCCATTCTGTCCACAAGGCTAGAGCATCCTGCAGAGAAAGATAATCCGCCTAAAATGTCCAAGTCCTAGGGGAGTCACCTTTCACATTTCACCAACTAACAAGGAATGAGACAGGGTAAAAGTAAAAAGTTGATTACCAGCCGGGCGCGGTGGCTCACGCCTGTAATCCCAGCACTTTGGGAGGCCGAGGCGGGTGGATCACGAGGTCAAGAGATCGAGACCATCCTGGTCAATATGGTGAAACCCCGTCTCTACTAAAAAAATACAAAAAATTAGCTGGGCATGGTGGCGTGTGCCTGTAATCCCAGCTACTCAGGAGGCTGAGGCAGGAGAATTGCCAGAACCCAGGAGGCGGAGGTTGCGGTGAGCCGAGATCGCGCCATTGCACTCCAGCCTGGGCAACAAGAGCGAAACTCCGTCTCAAAAAAAAAAAAAAAAAAAAAAAGTTGATTACCTTGGGTCAGTATCAGAAGAACAGAAAAACTCTCTTGCCCCCAGGCCTCTCCCAACCTTGGTATGAGATAGTTGTACATATGCTTTTTTCTTTCTCTTGTACAACAAACTAAACTAGGGTCTTTGTGCAAATATAAGATACCCCATTTCAGCCTCAGATACAGTTATGCTTCCTCCAGAGAGTAGCCAGACTCCTTTATCCTATAAACTCAGCAAGGCTTTCTAGTGCTCCACAAATATACTTTCCCAACTACAGATGTAACAGTCATGTAGTCTCTCCTCCCGCATGAAATTGAGATTCCAAGACTGCCTTCCAATTTCACATGGTGACCCTGAAGACATTTGGCACCTAGATCCTTTGGGAGACGGCCAGGGGCTGTCATCCCCAGAGCTTTATCTTCTGAATCACCAACAAGGGAGAGGACATGACAAAAGGTAAAAGATTAACAAAAAGAGCCAGTGGCTGAGGTCAAGACCTCAAAAAAATAAACATAACTGTTAACGGTTCCTGTAAGTGACATTAGCCACGAGATCAGATGGACTGATGAGACAATGGAACAGGAAACTCATTGCAGTTTTGTCTTCAGACTTTTTTTCTTCCCATTTCTCCTCCAGAAATCAAAGAAGAGTAGCTGAGCAATGCTACAAAGGATATACTGCTAATATGCACCCCCCACCCCACCTCCAGCTTCCTTTCCAGGCTCAAAAAACCACTGTGCTGGGATACAAACCTAAAAAGACTGCTATTTCTCTTCCAACTGAGCTCTAAAAATTTCCTTCTTCCATGAGGCCATGATCCTTATAAATCTGGAACATTAACTAGATTTGATTTATAGCTACACAATTTTATGCATGTGTGGGGATTTTTTTTTTTTTTTTTTTTTTTTTTTTATTTTGAGATGGAGTTTCGAGGCCAGGCGCCCACCGCGCCTGTAATCCTAGGGAGGCCGAGGTGGGTGGATCACCTGACGTCAGAAGTTCAAGACCAGCCTGGCCATCATGGTGAAACCCCATCTTTAAAAGAAAAAAAAAATTTTGAAAAATAAAAAAGAGATGGAGTTTCACTCTTCTTGCCCAAGCTAGAATGTGATGGCACGATCTCAGCTCACTGCAACCTCTGCCTCCCAGGTTCAAGCGATTCTCCTGCCTCAGCCTCCCAAGTAGCTGGGATTATAGGTGTGTGCCACCACGCCCAGCTAATTTTTTGTATTTTTAGCAGAGATGGGGTTTCACCATGTTAGCCAAGCTAGTCTCAAACTCCTGACCTCAGGTGATCTGCCTGCCTCAGCCTCCCAAAGTGCTGGGATTACAGGCGTGAGCCACTGAATCTTTTTTTTTTTTTTCTTGACAAATCAGAAACGTGAGAAACTAACAGTAACGTCATCTAGGGCAGTCTCAGCCCCACAGCAAAGAAAACTCAACCATGTGAACAAAACTTACTTAACAACCTTGGAATTACCTTTAAATATTTTCCCTTTAAAGCCCAAGTGGCTTTCCCAAGAGATCTGCCATATGTAAAGTTGAAGCTGACCAAGTCCCAAGAGATGGAGCAGCAAAAAAGATTTTTCTTCCCTCCTTAGCCCTTATACATTCACAGTGAAATATTTCTCTAAAATACAATGAAGGGTACAGTCAGCATACTGCTGAAATTGGCATAATATAACTCAGTCAACCAAAAAGGAAGGGGGCCAAAAGGCCTACATTATGTCTGCTCCTTAGTTTTAGACAATGTAGTAACTAGGCTGCTTGGAAAATTCAGCACAGGGTTCAGGAAAAGACATACACGAAGTGTCACTGAACAAGTTCTTTTTCTCTAGGTCTGTTTTCTCACCTATAAGGATATCACCTATTCCACAACATTGTGTTAAGGGTAGAACAGTCCGTATAAAGAGCTCAATACAATGGCTCACACAGAGAGAGACACAGACGCATAGGTATGCTAGCCAGGCAAGGACATGCACACGATAAGCACTAATGTCTCCACTTGGGGGAATTTAGGGAATGGATCAAAAGAAAAGGAAGTAATAAAACTAACTGGAAAACTGCAAATGGGAACCACAAGAATGAGAAAGCCAGAATGAGCAGACTTCCTCCTTGAGAACACAGCTATAGAACTTCCTGGTGCTCTAGCGTCACTCCCCACCCCACCCCCTCAGGTCTCCTGGTCACTAGACTGTTCTGCTGGATCAGTTCTTTCTCAAGTGAAGCCAGTACCAAAAGAATTGTTCTGAATGGGCTGAGACAGGGATTCAGGGACCTACTTTTTCTTTTTTTTATTTTGATGGGAGTCTCACTCTGTCGCCAGGCTGGACTGCAATGGCATAATCTCAGCTCACTGCAATCTCTGCCTCCCAGGTTCAAATAATTATTTCTTCTGCCTCAGCCTTTGAAGTAGCTGGGACTACAGGCACATGCCATAACACCTGGCTAATTTTTTGTATTTTAGTAGAAATGGGGTTTCACCATGTTAGCCAGGATGGTCTCGAACTCCTGACCTCGTGATCCACCCACCTGAGCCTCCCAAAGTGCTGGGATTACAGGAGCGAGCCACCACGCCTGGTGGGACCTAAATTTTCTACCTGTGAACTTCCACTACTTGGAGGGCCTGCAGATGAAGCCTGCCTGTTAGGTGACAGCAGATACAGAGAATTCTAAACAAATCCCATGGCTCTGAGCAAATCAGAGGCAGCAGTGACTCCTCTCTCATCCCATCTTTCAAGCTCTTACCTCCCCAAAGCCAAATCCTTTCCCAGATAAAAGGAAGGCAGCCCGGAAAAGGGTCTTCCTTACTGTTTACAGCAAGAGCAACCTGATAGGCTCTAGTCCCCAGCCAGCCTCTTTCCTCTCTGGAGCCATGTTCTGCCCTATTTTTAATTCCATGTAAAAGGTCATCAAGGAAAAAAGTGACAGAGACACTTTAACTGCTTTGGACAGGAGAGTTTACAGAGTCTTATCAGAGATTTCTAAAGCATGAGAAGTTTTTTTTTTTGAAAAGTGAAACAAGGCTCAGAGAGGTAAAGCATGTTTCTCAAGATCATAAGACTTTAGCAGGTATCTATGAAGAGGAAATAGCCTTCCCTAAAACCAAGCAAAATTCTATGCCCTCAGGTCAAATAACCAGGTCTTTTCCTAGTCAGAGTGAAGAGGAACTCAGAATGACCAAGTTACATATCTGGAACACGGCCAGGTGCGGTGGTTCATGCCTGTAATAGCAGCACTTTGGGAGGCCAAGGTGGGAGGATCACTTGAGGAAAGGAGTTTGAGACCAGCCTGGGAAACACAGAGAGACCCCTGTGTCTACAATGAAAAACAAAATAAAAATTTTTGAATAAATAAATAAAAACCCTGGAATGTGCCTCATACAAAAACCTCAATGTGAACACTTCTAAACAACCACTTTCTGCAGTGGTGCTCCCATCTGTGGAAGCAAACAGGCCGAAAAAGCCTTTCCCAGGATGTAAGCACTAGCTATTGTCAAGGCAGAAATGAAATCCAATAAATATTCTGAACTGCCTTTGAAAGCCTAAGCCACTAGGTGCCCTGGGCCACTCACAGTTACAAGAATACTGAACTACAAAGAAACTATACAGAAACAGCAAGTTCAAAAGAAGGCCAAACTCTTATCTGAACTAACTTGGTAACAAATACCTGAATTCATTCAACATAAAATCAACTTTTCTCAGCAAGCTGGAAACAACATCACGAGCAAGTGGAAAAAGAAATAAGGCATACAGTTCCTATTACAATCAATGTAAATAGCTGCATGAGGCAAGGGTCTCCAAATACCTGGCACACCCTTATCCAAACAGGCCCAGAGAAGAAACGCAGCGTGAACAGCTGCACTTCCCTTGGTGGGACTGACTCCTTAGCACAGAGAGAGCTACCTCCTGAGAGCGCAAGCTTATGCACATCTCAGCCCTCACCTAAAGCCAGCAAAATGCCTTTCTCAGGAACCTGGTGAAGTGCAATGTTGCAACAAGCTGGTCCAAACTGCAGCTGAGAAGCACCACCTCCCACTCTCCATCCATGCCTTAATACTGCTCCAATTCTTACCCACACTGGTAGACTGGAGAAGGGAACCTTAGTAGGGAACCTTCATTTATATATATGATGCCCCAAGGGCCACTGTCACATGAGCTCTGGTAGGTCTCCTGTAATTTTACCTGCTACAATAAACTTCTCCCAAGGAACTGCAACCATGAGCTAATAACCCAAGGACAGAGATCTTGGCTGACTGCTGACCAGGCCAAAAGAAACACACACACACACACACACACACACACACACACACCCCTCACACACCTGCACCAGCAAATTAAAACCAGAATTTTTGAATAAGGGCAGTATGTGGGAACTAAACCTGTGTGGTCTTACTCAGCTTTATCCTCTGCACAACAGACTTAATGTAAGGCATGGTATCTGCTAAGTGAAAGAAACCATCCGTGCAGTGCCCTTGCCACAGCTATCTCAAGAGGCAAAGTCCACAAACTGTCTAGTTTCCTCAAGGGCTCCTTCCTCCCTGCCCACACTCACGAAGAAAGAGGAAGGGTCCAGGATAGAGATAGTAATGACCTCCTGCTGTAAAGTCTGGCTTTGGCTGCTGTTACCGCTGCTAAAGACTGGAGCCCTGAGTCAGCTGAAGCCAGGCTACTGTGATCTACATGCCAGGACTCAACAAATTCCAAGACAAACATAGAACTTCAGAAAACAGCCCTGTGTCCCAAGACCCTCACATGCGTGAAAAACAATAAACTCCCTAATATAACAAACTCCAGGACCCAGCAATCAACTTGGGAGGAACTCCGTTAAACTCTTTTAGTAAAATCAAGAGCCAAATCTGGGCATCGCGAAAGAGAGTGAGAGAAAGTGAAGAGTGAGTCTGTCTCCTGGTCGTCTGGAGGTGGCATACTGCCAATTTAGCAGCCTCTGAACCCGCCATACAGCATCAATCTCCTTCCAACACATGAAGCAAAGAACTTCCTTCTGAAACCTGTTTTCCAATCCCCCCAACAGAACAAAGATTCTAAAGTAGATCTTCCAAAACAGTGGTCGGGAGGTGGGGGCAACCTACATCACAAGCCTCTGGTGCAGAAACCTGGGTTCCCGCAAAAAAGCTCAATCTGCTAAAAATCGATTTCGAGTGGGGACTAGGAATCTGCATTTTTAACCAGCTGCCCTGGCAATTCTGACACACAGTAACTTTGGGAACTGTGCAGCAATGTTAAAAAAAACCACTGTTACCGAATCGTTAAGTCACATTAAGTCACAATCATTTCCCCCCTAAGCTGGAATTAGAACTGTCAGGATCACCTAGGGAAGGTTGCTAAGCATTCTCTGATAGACCATTCGGATTCTTACACTGGTTGACCCAGTTCACACACAGCCACCAGCCTCACGTGCAGGATGGCTTCGACAGAACCACCTTCTGGGGGCAGCCTGCAGATTCTACTTTTAAGCACACAGAGTCTTCGCTCGAAAAGAGGGCGGGGGAGGAGGCTACAATCAAACTTTCCTGGCCCATCCTCTCCAGAGTCCTTCCTATTCTGGCTAAGAAGCAAGCCCCGCTCCTGCAGAAGGGGAAAGGAAAGCGGCGGATTCCTGGGTCGGCAAGAATCGCCCAAGAACTGTCTCGACAGGAGAAGCAGAAGTACTCATGACCTACAATCCGCGAGGCCTGGAGGTGGCAAGAGGCCGCCCTCATCTTTACTCTCCCAGCTTGGATAGGAGTGAGGGCTTGAGAAAATGCAGGATGCGAACTCCAAATATAACTAACTTCTCGCCAACTCCCTGCCTCTATGACTCTAGGTAGCTTGGAGCCAGTGCCAGGCCCTAAGCTCCGAGCGGGCCCCCGAGGAAGCTGCAGAAGAGAAACTTCGCTCCAGAGACACGGCCCCAGGGTCTAAACGGGCTCGGGGCCCGCAGCCCCCGGCCGGCTGCGCCCCAGCACAGCAGGCCCCGGATCCCACGGCTCGGCACGGGGACTCTCACCTCGGCCCACCCGGCCTTCTAAAGGGTCCTTGCGGAAGTGGATGCCATGCACGTCCACATGCGCCTCTCCGCCCGCGTTGACCGCCCAAATGACGCTCTCAGGCAGCCCGGCCCCCGCCGCGCCGGCCACGCCGAGCCCCGGCCCCCGGATCGCCGGCAGCAGCAGCAGCAGCAGTCGCAGGAGCGCCACAGCGGCTCCCTCAACCACCCAGGCCCCCAGCATGGCGGCCACCACCGCGGGGGCAGTCCCCGCCGACCCTCGTCCTCGGCCGGCTGCCAGGCCGCCCCGGACTCAGAAAAACAGCGCCACGGGCCGCTCCGCCTGAGCCGCCAGAGACATGTCGCTCTCAGGCCTCCTCCTCAGCCACGGGTACCGCCTCCCACTTCAGGAACAACCTACCCCGCCACCCGGCCCCCGGCTACGACCCTGCAGCCAATCAGCGCCCGGCCCTCATTAATTACCCACCACCCCGCTGGGAGACGCCCGCTCATTGGCTGCCAGGCGCGGGAAAGGGCGTGGCTTCTCCCAGGGGCCAGCGCAGCCGTGGGGCATGGGATGGAGCGCGCGCAGAGGGAGTGAGTTCGGTTGAAGCGGCGTTTCGATGCGGAAGTGGCGGGTGCAGCGCCCAGGCGGCCCCGGAATCCCATAGCTGAATGGGAAAGGTGGCATGTGGGGGAAGGTTTAAGGTAGGGCGCACTGACACGTCGCCAGCACTTCCGGTGCTCCTGCTCTTGAGACTAAATAGGCTTTGGAGGGGGCGTGGCCGACTTGCCCGCCCCCTCTTCTTTTCTCAGGGAGAAGCATGAGCATAAATTCTAGTAGGAGAAGCAATGGACACGCTCCAGACCTAAGAGACTCAGGTCTTTTCGCCGCGTGAGGGAGAGGACCCATGCTTTCCCAGAGAGGCCGCGGACACAGGTCTCCAGGGAACGAGTCCCACGAGGATAAGGCCCCGCCCCCTCCCCTTAGCGGGCTCGGGGTGTGTGGTAGCGTCCAGACGGCCGTCCAATCAGGGGGCTCCAGCGCAGCGGAAACGCGTGGCTTTGTGAGCGAGGGGCTCCAGGCTGCCCGCGTCTCCATGGCGACAGCCTCCGGCCGCCTCCGCCGCGTGAGGGCGGGGCCGTGGCGCCCTAGGCGCGAACCGGAGTCGCCGCCCGCCGCGCCGGAGCTGGAGGTCGGGGATGTCTCGCACAGCTACGGCCCGAGCTCGCTCCCTGCTCCTTGGCAGTTTACCCGGCGCTCTTCCACACTGGAGATCCCTGCGCTTCGGTCGCTGCTTAGACTCCCATTTTTCTGATGGGAAAACTGAGGCCTAGAAAGGGACTGAATGTTGCCAAAGGGTCGCACCGCAAGTGTAGGGCAGTCAAAGAAAAAAAAAAAAAAACTGCTTATGCATTTGTTCCATAAATACTGGTCGATTTGGAAATTCTCCCTAAAAGGAAAAAAATGTATCAAGTCCCTACTACTAGGGTTGTCAGATTTGGCAGACAAAATATGAGAAGCCCAGTTATATTTGAATTTCAGATAAGCAAATGGGACCCAGTTATACTAAAAAAAAAAAAAAAAAAAATGCACTGTTTATCTAAAATTCGGACTTAACTGGACTTCTTGTATTTTATCTGACAATCCTACCTACTACTTAGGCAACGAGCTTTGTGCTGCATTAACGAAGAACACACCTGGCGTCCCACGTGAGAATCATAGACCTTGCACAACCCCTAATGCAATTAATTACTTAGAACGGTGATAAGTGCTATACAGGAACAAAACAGGGTACCAAAATAGAGACTGTCAGTGGTGAATCTAAACGCACCCGAATTCCTCCCTGGGCCCCAAATTCAGACCCCATGGGGTAACTTTTGGAAGTGTTCCCTCCCAGTCTCACTTTCCCCACTATTTTGCAGGGCATCCTTGCTTCTCCCATAGACATGCCCGTCCAAGGTGTGTTGGGCCCTGCACTGGGGTTTCTTTTTTTTTTTATGAGACGGAGTCTCGCTTTGTTGCCAGGCTGGAGTGCAGTGGCGCAATCTCAGCTCACTGCAACCTCTGTTTCTCGGGTTCAAACGAGTCTCCTGCCTCAGCCTCCCAAGTAGCTGGGATTACAGTTGCATGCCATCACGCCTGGCTAATTTTTGTATTTTTAGTAGAGACAGGGTTTCACCATGTTGATCAGGCTGGTCTCGAACTCCTGACCTTGTGATCCACCCGCCTTGGCCTCCCAAAGTGCTGGGATTACAGGCAGAGCCACCACGCCTGGTCTCTTGGGGTTTCTAATTCTAGTCTTCTCTCTCTGAAACTGTCATCTTTGAAGGATCTTGACAACTGAGAGGCTTCAGTTACCCTCAAAGGAGGGGTCTGGTGCAAATGGGGAACAGAAACACAAGTAGTAGTGACAGGGCGTCCTCCTTCCCAGGCAGTTGGCCTGCAGAGCCCATGTCCCACTCACATATTGCGCTGCCACCAGGAGCTCATGTTTATTTTATCCTCGAGGCAGTCTAGTCCAGGAGAAACAAACATAAAATGGATTAAACTTTTGGGGAGGCTTCTAAAGGCCTTCTCTCAGTCCTCCAGGCCTTTGGTCACCCCAGAAGGTGAACAGGATACCTGGACAGCTCCTGTTATTGGGCCCTTCCGATGCCATTTGTGGTTGGGCCACCTTTGTACCAAGGAGCCTGGCTCCCTTTCTGAGCTCCAGCTGCTCATGAATTAGGCTGTCTTTTCCGTAAAACAAATTCTCAGACCCTGGAGGCAGGGCACAGGATCTGAGCATGGGATCTGAGATAGGCTGCCTGCATCCCACACCCAGGCCCATTTACCCACTGTGTGGCCTTGGGCAAGTGAGGTCCTTCTCTGAGTTTCAGTTTCCTCAATTGTGAAATAGAGATATAGACATGCGTCACTTAATGACAGGGATGCCTTCCGAAAAATGCATCATTAGGTGATTTTGTCATTTTATAAAAATCACAGAGTGTACCTACACCCACCTAGATGGGGATAGCCTCCTATACACCTAAGGTATATGATATAGCTGATAGCTCCTAGGCTACAAACCGATACAGCATGTTACCTTACTGAATACTGTAAACAGTTAAACACAACGGTAAGTATTTGTGTATCTAAACAAAAATACAGCAAAAACACAGTATTGGCCAGACCAGTGGCTCATGCCTGTAATCCCAGCACTTTGGGAGGCTGAGGTGGGTTGATCACTTGAGGCCAGGAGTTCGAGACCAGCCTGGCCAACAGGACAAAACTGTCTCTACTAAAAATACAAAAATCAGCTAGGCCTGGTGTGTACTGGTAGTCCCAGCTACTCGGGAGGCTGAGGCAGGAGACTCACTTGAACCCAGGAGGCAGAGGTTGCAATGACCCAAGATTCTGCCACTGCACTCCAGCCTGGGCAACAGAGCAAGACATTTTGAGCAACTGAGCGGGTATCAGGAGTCGGACCCCCACCTTATGCTGTAAAAGGTTGCTTTTTTTTTTTTTTTTAGGACAGAGTCTTGCTCTGTTGCCCAGGCTGGAGTGCAGTGGCGCGATCTTAGCTCACTGCAACCTCTGCCTCCTGGGTTCAAGCAATTCTCCTGCCTCAGCCTCCCCAGTAGCTGGGATTATAGGCGCACGCCACCATGCCCGACTAATTTTTGTATTTTTAGTAGAGACAGGGTTTCACCATGTTGGCCAGGCTGGTCTCGAACTCCTGACCTCAGGTGATCCACCTGCCTTGGCCTCCCAGAGTGCTGGGATTACAGGCATGAGCCACTTTGCCGGGTCCTTTTTGTTGTTGTTTTTTTGAAACAGGGTCTTGCTCTGTTGCCCAGGCTGGAGTGCAGTGGCATAATCATGGCTCACTGCAGCCTCTACCTCCTGGGCTCAAGGGATCCTCCCACCTTAGCCTCCCTAGTAACTGGGACTAGAGGCATGTGCCAGCATGCCCCACTAATTTTTCTTTTTCCTTTTTTTGTAGAGATGAGGTCTTTTGCTGTATTGCTCAGGCTGGTGTCGAACTCCTGGGCTCTCCTGCTGCCTTGGCCTTTCAAAGTGCTGGGATTGCAGACATGAGCCTTGATGGGGTGGGGGGCAGAAGACAAAAAGGTCAGAGTCACAGTTGCCAAGCCAGGCTAAAGAACCTGAACCCAGGGCAGGCTTATATCGAAAAGCAGTGACACAGAGGGGTCCCCAGAGAGCCCCAGGTTTGCTCTCAGGATGAACCCTGGAGCAGGCAGGCAGTCTGAGCCCTGGAAAGGCTGAGAAGAATGTGAGTCCCCAGGTGGCCCTGGGCCCAGGCCGTTTCTCCATAGACAGGGAGGACTTTGGGCTCCAGCCGCCTGAGTTCTCCCCTCCCTGCTGTGGAAGGTCATCCCAGTCTAAGAGCCCAGAAACACTGGGGTGGCCGCATTCCCACCTTCAGCTGGGGCTGGTTTGATGCAAACATTTCTTCAAATCCTCCTCTCTCAGGATGGGAGAATTGCCCTCGGTGGAGTGACAGGAACCAAGATCTGGGGGTCAGACAGAGCTGGGTTCAGTTCCTTCCTCAGCAACTTCCCGGACACATCACTTCCTTTCTTGCTGAGTCTCCTTTCTGCTGAAACGCACGTCAACTGGATATAAGGACTAGATTTTTTTTTTTTTTTTTTTTTGAGATGGAATCTTGCTCTGTCACCCATGCTAGAGTGCAGTGGTGCGATCTCAGTTCACTGCAACCTCTGCCTCCCAGATTCAAGTGATTCTCCTGTCTCAGCCTCCCGAGTGGCTGGGAGTACAGGCATGTGCCGCCACGCCAGGCTAATTTGTGTGTGTGTGTGTGTGTGTTTTAATAGAAATGGATTTTCACAGTGTTAGCCAGGATGGTCTCGATCTTCTGGCTTTGTGATCCGCCCGCCTTGGCCTCCCAAATTGCTGGGATTACAGGCTTGAGCCACTGTGTCCGGCCAGGACTAGATAGTTCTTAAATGGGCATTAGTTATTTTTCTCTGTGGAAGAAAGATACACTTTCTGTAGAAAATGCAGATGACATGGAAGAGATTTTTTTTTTTTTTCCATGCAGAGTCTCACTCTGTTGCCCGGGTTGGAGTGCCGTGCTGTAGTTTCTGCTCACTACAGCCTCCACCTGCCTGGTTCAAACGATTCTCCTGCCTCAGCCTCCTGAGTAGCTGGGATTACAGGTATGTGCCACCACACCTGCCTAATTTTTGTACTTCTAGTAGAGATGAGGTTTCACCATGTTGGCCAGGCTGGTCTCGAACTCCTGACCTCAGGTGATCCACTCACCTCAGCCTCCCAGAGTGCTGGGATTTCAGGCAGGAGCCACCACACCTGTCTCGAAGAGATTTTTTTAAAAGATAAAATTCATCATAATTTCATCCAAAACTGAGATAAGCCCCGGCCCTGGCAGAGCAGCTTCTCAATAATTAGCTGGGCATTTGATGGTTCCTACTTATTTGATGCTCTTAATGACCTCAGAAAGTTGGAAACACAGGTCATGTATCCATTTTTGCAGATGAGAAGCCGAAGCTCAGAAGGTTGAGTGATTTGGCTAAAGTCACACAATGAACAGCCAAAATCCAATGTTTTGGCTTCTAATCTTCTTTTCCTTTGAGCCTGACTGCATATCAGACATAGTTTGGTGCAAATCACAGCTCTGCCATTAATCACTGTGTGCCTTTGTGTAAATGAATCCACTGCTCTGAACTTCAGTGTCCTTATCTGTGGGATAGAGAGAATAAATGTGCTCACCTTGTAGGATTGTTAGAAATAAGAAGACATATTTTAAACAAACAAAAACTTAAAGCATGTGTGTTGTCTTTTTTTTTAAGATGGAGTCTCGCTCTGTCACCCAGGCTAAAGTGCAGTGGCGTTATCTTATCTCACTGCAACCTCCACCTCCTCAGTTCAGGTGATTCTCCTGCCTCATCCTCCCGAGTAGCTGAGACTATAGGTGTGTGCCACCATGCCCAGCTAATTTTTGTATTTTTAGTAGAGACAGGGTTTCACCATGTTACCCACGCTGGTCTCGAATTCCTGACTTCAAGTATCCGCCCACCTCAGCCTCCCAAAGTACTGGGATTACAAGCATGTGCCACCACACCCATCCAGGATGTGCTTTGTTTTCTTTTGTTTTGTTTAAGACGGAGTCTTGCTCTGGCTAGAGTGCAGTGGCAGAATTTCAGTTCGCTACAACCTTCACCTCCCGGGTTCAAGTGATTCTCCTGCCTCAGCCTCCCAAGTACCTGGGACTACAGGTGCACACCACCACGCCCAGCTAATTTTTGTATTTATTTATTTATTTTTGAGATGAAGTCTCACTCTTGTTGCCCAGGTTGGAGTGCAGTGGTGCAATCTTGGCTCACTGCAACCTCCGCCTCCTGAGTTCACGCAATTCTCTTGCCTCAGCCTCCCCAGTAGCCGGGATTACAGGCACCCACCACCACGTTTGGCTGATTTTTATATTTTCAGTAGAGACAGAGTTTCACCATGTTGGCCAGGCTTGTCTCAAACTCCTGACCTCAGGTAATTCACCCACCTTAGCTTCCCAAAGTGCTGGAATTACCATGAACCATCGTGCTTGGCCTAATTTTTGTATTTTTAGTAGAGACAGGATTTCACTATGTTGGCCAGTGTGGTCTCGATCTCTTGACTTGGTGATCTGCCCGCCGCGGCCTCCCAAAGTGCTGGGATTACAGGCAGGTGCCACCATGCCCGTCCAGGATGCGTTTTTGTTTGTTTTTTTTGTTTTGTTTTGTTTTTTTCAGACAGGGTTTCACCATGTTGGTCAGACTGGTCTTGAACTCCCGACCTCAGGTGATCCGCCCGCCTTGGCCTCCAAAGTGCTTGGATTACAGGCGTGAGCCACCATGCCTGGCCTTTCTTTTTCTTTCTTTTAAGACGGCAGGATGTGGTTTTTAAAATTAGCATTGTGGGACCGTTGACCACATAGGTAACTAATGAGTAAATCATAGTCATGGGTGTTTGGGGCATAGAGACCTGGATTTAAAGCCACTTCTTAGAGCTATGTGGCCCTTGGAAAGTCATTTGTCCTCTCTGGGCCTCAGTTGTCTCACTTGCACAATGGATATAATTAGAAGACCTATCACGTGGGGCTGTTAGGAGCCATTCACAGAGTGCCTGGCCCGTACAGGTTGTCAGTGCACAGGAGCTATTCATTATATATGAAGAAATCATTATAACATGTGCTGCTGCCAATCTGATAAACAGAAAAGACCTTGAAGTGTTCAGGCTAAGGAGTGAGAAATACCCTTCTCCCCCAGGGAGAAGAAAACCAGAGGGAGCCAGAGTTCAAAAGGGGAGCAGCTGTGTTTGAGCCCCGAGAGGCAATTTCACCTTGACCCATAAAACTGAAAAGGGTTGTGTCTTCCTGCCCAGATAAGGATCAGAAGAACAAAGCGTACTGTTAATTAAGTCCTGCCTATTTTAAGTTTATGGGATATTTTTCCCCCTTAAAAATAAGCTCACAATAAAAGTTCAAAAGGCAAACACAGGGCAGAGGTCGGAGCCAGCTCTGCCAGTCCTGAAACTCTGAGGTGGGTGGTCTGGTCCCAAGACCGTTTGTTCACCTTGGGCCTCTGGGAGTTAGGAGGGACCAGAGCCATTCAGAGAGGCAGGGGGCCAGCACAGCGTGTCTCCTGGTCCTGGCCCCCAGCGTGCAACTCCACCCGAGAAACCTGGCTGGGTCTCCAACTTCACAGGAGGGAGAATGGACTTGGCTTATCTTTGCTTCCCCCAAGAGGATATGAGTCACAGTGGAGAAGCCAGCCAGGCCCAGCGTGGGCATGCTCAAGGCAGAGAACACAAAAACCAAGTGCCTTCCCAGCTGAGTGGACTTGGACAAGTCACTTACCTTCTGCACCTTGGTTTCCTCGTCTGTGAATGAGATGGTGATAATCTTCAGCCTCCTAGAGTTGCAATGAGTACAACAGAAAGCAACTTCAGGCCGGGCACAGTGGCTCACGCCTGTAATTCCAGCATTTTGGGAGGCTGAGGCAGGTGGATCACAAGGTCAGGAGTTTGAGACCAGCCTGGCCAATATGGTGAAAGCCCGTCTCTACTAAAAATACAAAAATTAGCTAGGCATAGTGGTGTGTGCCTGTAGTCCCAGCTACTTGGGAGGCTGAGGCAGAAGAATCGCTTGAACCCAGGAAGGGGAGGTTGCAGTGAGCCGAGATCGTGCCGTTGCACTCCAGCCTGGGCAACAGGGCGAGACTCCATCTCAAAAAAAAAAAAAAAAAAAAAAAAAAAAAACAACAGAAAAAAAGAGAAGAAGCAACTTCAGCTGGGCACTGTGGCTCACACCTGTAATCCCAACACTTTAGGAGGCTAAGTTCGGGGGATCACTTAAGCGCAGGAGTTTGAGACTAGCCTAGGCAACATCATGAGACACTCTCCCTCCACCATCTCTACAAAAAGTAAAAACATTAGCTGGGCATTGTGGCACATGCATGTAAACGCAGCTACTTGGGAGGCTGAGGCGGGAGGATCACTTGAGCCCATGAGTCAGAGGCTGCAGTGAGCCAAGATCGTGCCACTGTACTCAGGCTGGGCAACAGAGTGAGACTCTCTCGAAAAAAGAAAAAAAGTCTGGGCACAGTGTCTCATGCCTGTAATTCTAGTACTTTGGAAGGCCAAGGTGGGTGGATTGTCCGAGGTCAGGAGTTCAAGACCAGCCTGGTCAACATGGTGAAACTTTGTCTCTACTAGAAATATGAAAATTAGCCAGGCATGGTGGCGGGCATCTGTGGTCCCAGCTACTTGGTAAGCTGAGGCAGGAGAATTGCTTGAGTCCAGGAGGTGGAGGTTGCTGTGAGCTGAGATCATACCACTGTACTCTGGCCTGGGCAACAGAGTGAAACTCTGTCTCAGAAAAAAGAAAAAGCAAACAAACCACAAACTTGAAGAGAATGCCTTACAGACTTACAGAGTCTCACTATGTTGCCCAGGCTGCTCTCAAACTCCTGGCCTTAATTGGTCATCCTGCTTTGGTCTCCGAAGTAGCTGGGATTACAGACATGTCCCACTGCACTCGGCTGGTTAGCTGCCTCGATCATCATCTCCCAGACATTTATCATTGCGTTAAGGACACAGTTTGTGGAATCAGTAATGCCAGGCCAGTCTTTACTGTCCACTGTCAGTGTAAGCTTGGCAAGTCACATTCCTTCTGAGCCTGAATTTCCTCACCTGTGAAATGAGGTGTCAAGACAGAGTGAGATGGTGACTGAAAAGGACTGAAGTGCCCATATCCAGAAATAAATAAAGCAGCTGCTTTATTATTTGCGGTTTCTTTCCTAGAGCTGGACATGTTAGGGAGGTAACAAGGAGTTTTACAGCCAGCACTTGTGCATTGGATTATAAATGGTCAGGTTACCTGTCAGTTGCCCTCCAGACAAGAGCATTCTGCCATGATTGGAAGGTAGTGTATCCACACCACACGTGCCTATTGAACAGGTGAAATGTGACTGCTACATCTGTGGAACTAATTCTTTGTTTAATTTTAATTCATTTAAATAGCCACATATAGCTAGTGGCTACCATATGGGACAGTGTAGTCTAGACAATTATCTCCACGAGACCAGGAATCAAGGCTAGTTTTTTTCTTTAGTTTTGTTTTTCTTTTTTTGAGATGGAGTCTCGTTCCTGTCGCGCAGGCTGGAGTGCAGTGGTGCCATCTCGGTTCACTGCAAACTCCACCTCCCGTGTTCAAGCGATTCTCCTTCCTCAGCTTCCCAAGTAGCTGGGATTACAGGCATGCGCCACCACGCCTGGCTAATTTTTGTATTTTTTTTTTTTAGTAGAGACAACGTTTCAACATGTTGGCCAGGCTGGTCTCAAACTCCTGACCTCAGGTGATCTGCCTGCCTCAGCCTCCCAAAGTGCTAGGATTATAGGCATGAGCCACCGTACCTGGCCTTTTTTTTTTTTTTTTTTTTTCCTATATCCCTAACACCCAGCAGAGGACCTAGCAGATAGGTGCTGAGTGTATGTTTGTTGAATGAAAGAATGAACAGAGACAGGGACTGATATGGTTTGGCTCTGTGTCCCCACCCAAATCTCATCTTGTAGCTCCCTTAATTCACATGTGTGTGGGAGGAACCAGGTGGGAGATGATTGAATTATGGGGGCGGGCCTTTTTCATGCTGTTCTTGTGATAGTGAATGGGTCTCATGAAATCTGATGTTTTTAAAAACAGGAGTGTCCCTGCACAAGATCTCTCTTTGCCTGCTGCATCCTTGTAAGATGTGACTTGTTCCTCCTTGCCTTTCACCATGATGTGAGGCCTCCTCAGCCATGTGGAACTGTAAATCCAATAAACCTCTTTATTTTGTGAATTGCCCAGTCTTAGGTATGTCTTTATTAGCAGTGAGAAAACAGACCGATACAGGAGCTAAAAAGAAAACATTTAAATTGTATTTTGTTTTCTGAGACACGGTCTCACTGTCACCCAGGCTGGAGTAGAGTGGCACTATCACTGCTTACTACAGCCTTGACCTCCTGGGCTCAAGTAATCTTCCCACCTCAGCCTCCCAAGAACCTGCGACCACAGGCACGTGCCACAGTGCCCAGCTAATGCCAGCTAAAGCTTTTCTTTTTTGTAGCAACGAGGTCTTGCTGTGTTTCCCAAGCTGGTCTCGAACTCCCGGGCTTAAGCAGTCCTCCCACCTTGGCCTCTCAACGTGCTGGGATAACAGATGTGAGCCATTGTCCCTGGCCTAGAAAACATTTTAAGAACTGTTTCCTGGCTGGGCACGGTGACTCATGCCTCTAATCCCAGCACTTTGGGAGGCCGAGGCGGACAGATCACCTGAAGTTGGAAGTTCAAGACCAGCCTGACCAACATGGAGAAACCACGTCTCTACTAAAAATACAAAAAATGAGCAGGTGTGGTGGCCCATGCCTGTAATCTCAGCTACTCAGGAGGCTGAGGCAGGAGAATCGCTTGAACCTGGCAGGCAGAGGTTGCAGTGAGCCAAGATCACGCCATTGCACTCCAGCCTGGGCAACAAGAATGAAACTCCATCTTGAAAAAACAAACAAACAAAAAAAAGCAAAAACAACAAAAAAAAACCTGTTGACTCTTTCCCAAGAAGTGTCGAAGACTTACCTGTAAAATGGAGGAAATAGGGTTCCTGGCTCATAAAGTGATTGTGATCATCAATGAGTTAATATTTGTAAAGGGCTTAATAGAATGCTTGGCACATAGCTGTTAAGTCTTATGAAGAGTAATTTTGATTCCAAGTGCCAGAAAGATTCAAAGTAATAAGAGCTTAAATGACACAGAAGTTTCTTCTATTTTTCTTGAAAAGGAATCTGAAGGGAGCACTGCAGGGCTTTTAGGGGGGCTTCTGGAAGCTGTCAGGTACCAGGGCTCCTTCTATTTGCTGTTCCCCCATCTTCAACACTGACTTTTTCCTCGTGGTTCAAGATGGCTGCTCAAGCTTCAGGCACCAAAACCATATTTCAGCCAGTAAGGAGGAGGAAGGCAGGCAAAGGAGGCCAGGTGTCTCCTTAAAGAGGATGCTTCCCAGAAGCTGCACACAACTGCTTCTATCCTGCTATACTTTGAATGTGTCCCCTAAAGTTCACGTGTATTGGAAATCTAATCCCCAATGCAACACTGTTGAAAAGTAGGGCCCGATAAGAGGTGATTATGTCATGAGGGCTCTGCCTTTATGATTGGATTAATGTTGTCACTGTGAGAGTGAGTGAGTTGTCATGAGAGTGGCTGTGTCATACGCACAAGTTTGGTCCCCCCACGCTCATGAGTACTCACCCTCTCTTGACTTTCCACCTCTTGCCGTGGGATGATGCAATATGAAGGCCCTTGCCAGATACCAGCACCATGCTCTTGGACTTCCCAGCCTCCAGAATCATGAGCCAAATAAAATTCTACTGTTATTTTCCAGTCATAGGTATTCTTTTATAGCAACACAAAATGAATTAAGACGTATTCCATTAGCCAGAACGTGGACACAAGACCACACCTACCTATACAAGAAGCTGAGAAATATAATCTTGATTCAAAATGTCATAGAAACTGACAGTTGTTGTCACTAAGTGAGATAGGGACAAAAACAGAAGCCTAAGCACTGCCATCTCATAGAGAAGCCCCCTGGGCCCTGGGCAGAGGTGTAATTCTCGAAACTGTTATTGTACTACAGTTCTCAGAGGTGTTAAGGGTAAAAATTTCCACTGCTACCCCCCTCCCCTTGCAGCAAACCGCTAACTTTAGCTTCTGTACAGACAGCTTGCCTTGCACACCCCCCACCCCCAAATAAGGATGTGGTTTTGCAGCTTCAATGCCTTGCTCCCCCTGAGCTCGGGGCCACAGGTTGAAGAGACCTGAGTCCTCCGTGGCTGCCGGCAATAAAGACCCTGCAATCTGGCATACTTTTGTCTTGGTGTTGATTTTCTGCTCACTCCGGTGCTACATCTTTTACCCTTAACACCTCTGAGAACTGCAGTACAATAACAGTTTCGAGAATTACACCTCTGCCCAGGGCCCAGGTGGCTTCTCTATAAAATGGCAGTGCTTAGGCGTCCGTTTTTGCCCCTACCTCATAAGGAGGATGGGAAGAAAAGGCGTTGGGAGACAGCTCATAGTCCTTCACTGAAACGCCAATTTTACCCTAGAATTTGGCTTCCAATGGCTGTTTGAAGAATTAGTAACTACTATACTAAAACATCATGTTGTACACCTTAAACACATATGATTTTCTTTTTTTTTTTTTTTTTTTTTTTTTGAGACGGAGTTTCGCTCTTGTTACCCAGGCTGGAGTGCAATGGCGCGATCTCGGCTCACCGCAACCTCCGCCTCCTGGGTTCAGGCAATTCTCCTGCCTCAGCCTCCTGAGTAGCTGGGATTACAGGCACGCATCACCACGCCCAGCTGGTTTTTTGTATTTTTAGTAGAGACGGGGTTTCACCATGTTGACCAGGATGGTCTCGATCTCTCGACCTCGTGATCCACCCGCCTCGGCCTCCCAAAGTGCTGGGATTACAGGCTTGAGCCACCGCGCCCGGCCACACATATGATTTTCAAAAAGAATTTGTAGCTACTGATAACAGGGACATGAAGACTTTTCAATGTGTGTTGGGATTTCCTGTCACCTGATCTGATCGATGACACCTTATCTGGCAGATATATTGCTGTTGTTACTTTGATTACTATCTCTCTTTGAACAGATAAGGAAACTGAGACTTCAGCAATTGGCTTAAGAGTCTCAGTGACTGTAAATGATTGATCAAGAACTAGACTCTAGGCCAGGTGCTGAAGCTGATGCCTGTAATCCCAGAACTTTGGGAGGCTGAGGCAGGCAGATCACTTGATCCCAGGAGTTCGAGATCAGCCTGGGCAACATGACAAAACCCTGTCCCTACAAAAAATATTTAAAAATTAGCCAGGCATGGTGGCACACGCCTATAGTCCCAACTACTCAGAAGGCTGAGGTGGGAGGATCCTTTGAGCCCAGGAGGTTGAGGCTGCGCTGAGCTGACATCGCACCACTGTACTCCAGCCTGGGCAACAGAGTGAGACCCTGTCTCAAAAAAACAAACAAAAGCCTAATATCTAGGTCTGTCGAGTTCCCAATTCTTTATCTTTTTCCCATTTCATGGCACTACCTGTGACCTGGAGGACCCTGAAGCACAAGGAAATGATTCAGAAAGAGCAGCGTTGGAGCGGAGGGAGACCTGAGGCCAGGAGAGCCACCAGGGATGTGGCCTGGAGCCCTTTCTGTACCTGAGGGCCGTGGTCACAAGTGGCACTGCAAGCCCTCCCTGCACCCCCACCGCACCCTGAGCTTTGTATCCACGTGAGGAGATTTACTGAGTGCATAGTGCGCACCTGGACAGAGCAAAGGCTTCAAGAGACACGGGAGAGAACAAACCAGATGAGATCTGTGCTCTGTGTCCCTCCTAAGTCAGTCCGGGAGATACATGATACAGAAGCGAACAAACTATTTATATGTTCGTGGATTTTCTTCATTTATACAATAAATCCTCCTTTTTTTTGACATGGAGTCTCACTCTTGCCTAGGCTGGAATGCAGTGGCACAACCTCAGCTCACCGCAACCTCTGCCTCCCGGGCTCAAGTGATTTTCCTGCCTTGGCCTCCCAAGTAGCTGGGATTACAGGCGCCCACCACCATGCCCAGCTAATTTTTGTTTTTTGGTTTTTGTGGGTTTTATTTTTTTTGAGACAGAGTCTTGCTCTGTCATTAGACTGGAGGGCAGTGGCATGATCTCAGCTCACTGCAACCTCTGCCTTTCAGGTTCAAGTGATTTTCCTGCCTCAGCCTCCCAAGTAGCTGGGACTACAGGTGCGTGCCATCACACCTAGCTAATTTTTGTATTTTTCATAGAGGGCTTCATCACAGTCATAGCTCTTTCCCTCCTTCCCTCTAAAAGCAACCACTTTCCTGACTTTTATAGTCTTTTATAGTAATAATTCCCTTGAGTTTCTTTTTTTTTTTTTTTTTGAGATGGAGTCTTACTACATAATCCAGGCTGGAGTGCAATGGCAATGATCTCGGCTCACTGAGACCTCTGCCTCCCAGGTTCAAGCTATTCTTGTGCCTCAGCCTCCTGAGTAGCTGGGAATGCAGGCACACACCACCATGCCTGGCTAGTTTTTGTGTTTTTAGTAGAGAGAGGTTTTCTCCATGTTGGCCAGGCTGGTCTCGAACTCCTGATCTCAAGTGATCCACCCACCTCAGTCTTCCAAAGTGCTGGGATTATACGCATGAGCCACCATGCCCAGCCCACCTGCCCACCTCTCCTAACGAAGCACTGCTGATCCTTGAGGTCTTAGTAGATCTGTCCATTCCTCCCCACACCCACCCACCAGATTGAATTGGGTGACTTTTATGTACCTCCAGGGCTCTAGGCTAACCTAGTGGGTACTACTACTAAGTAGCACTTAGGCCACCGGATTACATTTGTCTGGTTTCTGATCTGTTACCCCTACGAGAGTCTGAACTCCTTGAGGACAGGGATTCTTGCATGGAGCCTGGCACATAGGAGGAGTTCAGTAAACATCAAGGGCATGTGTGCATGAATGAGCAAACAAATTGTCCTTTATGAGTCAGTAGGAGGCAAATCCAGGCACAATAGAAGAGCTTTCAGCTGGGCGTGGTGGCTCAAGCCTGTAATCCCAGCACTTTGGGAGGCCGAGGCGGGTGGATCACGAGGTCGAGAAATCTAGACCATCCTGGTCAACATGGTGAAACTCCGTCTCTACTAAAAACACTAAAAATTAGCTGGGCATGGTGGCGTGTGCCTGTAATCCCAGCTACTCAGGAGGCTGAGGCAGGAGAATTGCCTGAACCCAGGAGGCGGAGGTTGCGATGAGCCGAGATCGCGCCATTGCACTCCAGCCTGGGTAACAAGAGCGAAACTCCGTCTCCAAAAAAAAAAAAAAAAAAGAAGAGCTTTCAGACAAAGGGCTTTCCTTTTTGTTTTTGTTTTGAGACAAAGTCTCACTCTCTCATGGAGGCTGGAATGCAGCGGCGCAGTCTCGGCTCACTGCAACCTCTGCCTCCCAGGTTCAAATGACTCTCGTGTCTCAGCCTCCGGAGTAGCTGGGATTACAGCCATGCACCGCCACATCTGGCTAATTTTTGTGTTTTTAGTAGAGATGGAGTTTCACCATGTTGACCAAGCTGGTCTCAAACTCCTGACCTCAAGTGATTCTCCCACTTTGGCCTCCCAAAGTGCTGGGATTACAGGTATGAGCCATCTTGCCCAGTCTTAGACAAAGAACTTTTCTAAGATGACACACCCAGAGTTCCCCACCCAGGATGGTAGTGGTGTGGGTGGCAGAAACAACTTCTGCCTAGGAAAGTGCATCTGTTCTTGAAAAGTCTCAGAGCCCTTTCTTCAAACAATCATACTAGGAGCCCCAAAATATAAGACAACTTGCTGGGCACTGTGGCTCACTCCTATAATCACAGCACTTTGGGAAGCTGAGGTGGAAGGGTTGCTTGAGGCCAGGAGTTCAAGACCAGCCTGGGCAACAGATTGAGACCCTGTCTCTACACAAAAATTTTAAAGTCAGCTGGTATACATCTGTAGTCCTAGTTACACAGGAGGCTGAGGCAAGAGGATCGCTTGAGCCCAAAAGTTCAAGACTGCAGCGAGCTATGAGGTGAGCCTGGGTTCCAGAGTGAGACCCTGTCTCTAAAACAAACATACAAACAAACAACAACAAAAAAGTCATTTCCTGGTGGGAGCCAAAACAAAAGCAAACAAAAATAATTTGAAAATGAACAAACCATCAAAAAGCCAAGCTAAAGGGAAGGAGCCCTAGCTTCAGCATGGGAGGAGGCAGAAGACCTGCCCCTGGGCCCCCTTCTCCTGAGCATTAAGGGGCCTCTGAACAGTAGCCTGGCTACATTCTCCATTTTCTTTGTCACAACTGCTGCCATGTCTATGATTTTATTTTATTATGATTTTTTGAGACAGGGTCTCGCTGTGTCACCCAAGCTGGGGTGCAGTGGCGTGATCTCAGCTCACTGCAACCTCCACCTCCCATATGCAAGCAATTCTCTTGCTTCAGCCTCCCTAATGGCTGGGGTTACCATCATGCACCACTACACCTGACTAATTTTTGTATTTTTAGTAGAGACAGGGTTTCACCATGTCGGTCAGGCTTGCCACATCTTTGATTTTAGGCAGCCACATGCTGGGACAAAGGAGTCCTAGTTTATCACTAAGTCTATCTTGAGTGGTGTTCCTGCGGGCTCACCCTGCCAGCTGATAGAGATGGCCACAGAAGCCCTCTTCGTGCACATTGCCTTCCAAGCCCATTGTGTTTCTGAAACAGTGGAGCTCTGGAGTCTCTGGGCAGAGCCAAGCTAGTACAGCGGCAGGCAGAGCTGCAGGCCTGCCTAGCAGGGCACAGAGCCAAGGGCTTAGTCTCAGAATTGGATTATGAGAGTGAATTTGGAGCTCCCAGCCCCACTGACCTCAGGGACATGAGGATTACCCGGGCTTCTGGCTGGGGCCCACGATGCTTCCACATTCCTGCCAGGTCTGAGAATAAGGATCCTCCCTCTGCGGCAACACAGGGGGCGGGGGATGCTCTGCCCACCTCCCACCCCCAGCCGTCAACCCTGCAGCCTCCCCCAGCCTCCTGGAGGCACACCTGCCTCCCTTGTGTCTGGGATTTACAGCAGTGCTATTCAGGTTGTTGTCCACAGACTGGCAGCATCAGCATCCTCAGGGAACTTGTGAGAGATGCAGATTCATGGATCGCACCCCAGACACAGGATCAGAATCACTGGCGGAGGGGGTGGGGTTGGCCCCGATCTGGGCTTCACAAATCCTCCAGCAATTCTGCTGTACGTAAAGGTTTGAGAACCAGTGGCTTGAATTACACTGTCCACCGCACACAGCTGCCCAAGTACAGCCCAAGCCTGTCCAAGACTCTGGACAACTTCTACCCACAAACTTCTTCTTTGGGCTCCTTTAAGACTTCACCTATAGAAACGAATTACAATGGGTCTTTTCAGTTGCATGATTCCACTGCAGTCTAAATAGCAGTCCCTGGGGTGCGCAGTGCCGTACAATGCCCTGAGAGCACTTGCTGTGCACTGACCCCATCCTTTATCACCCCATGTTACATATGAGTTGACGTGCAGAGAGGGGATGCGACTGGCCCTACGTCACACAGCAAGCAAATCCTGGGCCTATCAGCTACACATCTTCTTCCCACTCAGCAGAGAGGACGGCAGCTATTTTTCTTTTTTTAGACAGAGTCTCACTCCCTCAGCTGGTGGCATGATCTCGGCTCACTGCAGCCTCCCCCTCCTGGGTTCAAGCGATTCTCCTGACTCAGCCTCCCAAGTAGCTGGGACTACAGGCATGTGCCACCAAGCCCTGCTAATTTTTCTATTTTTGTAAAGTTGGGGTTTTGCCATATTAGCCAGGTTGCTCTTGAACTCCTGAACTCAAGTGTCTGCCTGCCTCACCCTCCCAAAGTGCTGGGATTACAGGCAGGAGCCACGGCGCCCGTCCACTGGCAGCTATGCCTATCGATATCTGCCTGTCCACACATACTGCGATTTCCTCCAGGACAAAGTCTTGTCATCACTTCCTTAGGCAAGCCTTTTCTGACCTCCCCAGAGGAGGCCAGGCCTCCTTATTATACCCTGCCAAAGGTCCCTATACTTTTCCTTAACAGCAGTGTCACAATTTGTAATCCTGTTATCATGTTTTTCTCATGTCTGTCTCTCCAATCCCTATGAAAGTTCCAGAAAGTCAGAAGTGATGCAGATCCCGCTGGATGCTTCTTCTTCTTTTTTTTTTTTTTTTTTTGAGAGGGAGTCTTGCTGTGTTGCCCAGGCTGGAGAGCAATGGAGTGATCTCGGCTCACTGCCACCTCCGCCTCCCAGGTTTAAGGAATTCCCCGCCTCAGCCTCCTCAGTGGCTGGGATTATAGGTGCCCACTACCACACCTGACTAATTTTTGTAATTTTGTTTTTAGTAGTGACAGGGTTTCACCATCCTGACCAGACTGGTCTTGAACTCCTGACCTCATGATCTACCCGCCTTAGACTCCCAAAGTGCTGGGATTATAGGCGTGAGCCACCGCACCAGCCACTTCTCTTCTTATAGAACCTGATTTTGTGTGAGGAAGCTGAGTACCCAGCTAAACACATTCTTCAGTCTCCCCTAGCAGTCCCAGGTTCTGGCCCATGGATGAGAATGGAAGTCACTGAGTACATAATAGGTGCTCAACAAATGCACATTGGCCAGGCACGGTGGCTCACACCTATAATCCCAGCATTTTGGGAGGCCAAGGCAGGCAGATCACTTGAGGTCAGGAGTTTGAGACCAGCCTGGCCAACCTGGTGAAACCCTGTCTCTACTAAAAATACAAAAATTAGCCAGATGTGGTGGAGAAGCACCTGTAATCCCAGCTGCTCGGGAGGCTGAGGCAGGAGAATCGCTTGAACCTGGGAAGTGGAGGTTGCAGTGAGCCGAGATCAGGCCACTGCACTCCAGCCTGGGTAACAGAGTAAGACTCCATCTCAAAATAAATAAATTACAGGAGGCTGAGGCAGGAGAATTGCCTGAACTCAGGAGGCGGAGGTTGCGGTGAGCCGAGATCGTGCCATTGCACTCCAGCCTGGGTAACAAGAGCGAAACTCCGTCTCAAAATAAATAAATAAATAAATTAATTAATTAAATAATGCTGAATGCAGAAATGCTCAGCTGGTTCTAGGCATGCAGTTGGTGCTCAGGAAATGTTAGGGTCATCTAACCAAGCCCCAGGAGGAAAGACCGTCATGGCGATCTTGCTCTTGGAAATATTTTTATTGGTTCTGAGATAACAGGGCTGAGGCGAGCTGGGACGGGCGCAGAGCGAAGGAGGGAGGCTTTGCCCTGGGGCAGACATGCTGTGTGGGGTCTGCTGGTAGGCTTCCTGGCCCACCCAGCCAGCAGCAGCTGGGCACATGGCACTTGGCGCCTGGCATGACCTCTGCCGGCTTGGCACGGTGGCCTCCTCGTCGGCGGGCGCCCCCGCTTTCCAGTTGCAGGAGTTAGTCTTTCACAGTGCGGAGGGGTGGGGGTCCGGGGTGGGCGCCTCCCCGGGGTGCAGGCAGGCCCCATCCGACAGTACATCCTGGGCTCTTGGCGGCTACGGTGGGTGAGGCCAGCTCTGGCTCCTCTTCGCCCCGCCTTGGGAGCTTGGCAGTCCTGGAGGGGCCCTCACGGCCTCAACGGGACATCATCCGGACAAACTCTAGAAGACAGAGGAGCAGGTGGGAGCGGACAGCAGCTGAGGCCTCCCCAGGATGCTGCCTTCAGACCTCCCCTCCTGCCACTGCCCCAGCTCTGTGCTGGTCCCCCATCCATTCCACTGGCTCCAATCCATGCACGCAGCAGCGAGTGAGAGTGTTCTAATCTGCGGATCTGACCCCTGCATAAACCTCCCACGGCTCTCCACTGGAAAATGCCCAATATCCTGACACAGCCTCATGGTCCTCCCTGATCTGGCCCAGCTGACATCTCCAGCCGTATCTCTCAGGCTAACTACCAACCTCTGTGCTCCAACTACACAGATCTTCTTTTCAGCCCCTTAAGTGCAGCTGGCGCCCTCGCTCTCACCTCTCAGCATTTTGCTTTTTTCTTTTTTTTTTTTTTTTTGAGATGAACTCTTGCTCCGTTGCCCAGGCTGGAGCGCAGTGGTGCGATCTGGGCTCACTGCACCCTCTGCCTCCTGGGTTCAAGCGATTCTTCTGCCTCAGCCTCCTGAGTAGCTGGGATTACAGGTGTGCACCACCATGTCCAGCTAATTTTTGTATTTTTAGTAGAGACGGTTTCACCATGTTGGCCAGGCTGGTCTCCTCTTAGCTTTTCTGAAAGCAACCTGTACCCACATCCTCCCCCTTTCTCCTCCTCCTCCTCCTCCTTTTTTATTTTTATTTTTTTGAGACAGAGTTTCGCTCTTGTTACCCAGGCTGGAGTGCAATGGTGCGATCTCGGCTCACTGCAACCTCCGCCTCCTGGGTTCAGGCAATTCTTCTGCCTCAGCTTCCTGAGTAGCTGGGATTACAGGCATGTGCCACCATGCCCAGCTACTTTTTTTTTTTTTTTGTATTTTTCGTAGAGACAGGGTTTCACCATGTTGACCAGGATGGTCTCGATCTCTTGACCTCGTGATCCACCCGCTTCGGCCTCCCAAAGTGCTGGGATTACAGGCTTGAGCCACCGCACCCGGCCCCTTCTTTTTTAATGTAGAGACAGAGTCTGGCTCTGTTGTCCAGGCTGGAGTGCAGTGGCATGATTATAACTCATTGTAACGTCCAGCTCCTGGGCTCCAGTGATCCTCCTGCCTTGACTTCCCAAAGTGCTGGGATTACAGATGTGGCCAGCATGCCTAGCCCCTTCTCTCTCACTCTCTTTTTTTTTTTTTTTTTGGTGTGGGGGGGACGGGGTTTCGCTCTTGTTACCCAGGCTGGAGTGCAATGGTGCGATCTCGGCTCACCGCAACCTCCGCCTCCTGGGTTCAGGCAATTCTCCTGCCTCAGCCTCCTGAGTAGCTGGGATTACAGGCACACGCCACCATGCCCAGCTAATTTTTGTATTTTTAGTAGAGACGGGGTTTCACCATGTTGACCAGGATGGTCTCGATCTCTTGACCTCGTGATCCACCCGCCTCAGCCTCCCAAAGTGCTGGGATTACAGGCTTGAGCCACCGCGCCCGGCCTTCTCTCTTTTTAAGGGCAATTTTAGGTTTACAGCAAAATGGAGTAGAAAGTACAGAGATTTTTCTTCTACAACTCTGTCCCCATGTATGCATAGCCTCCTACACCAACAACATTCCACATAGAGTGGTGCGTTTGTTAGAACTGAGAAACCTACACCTATACATCGTTATCACCTGGAGGCCACAGTTTACATCAGGGTTCGTTCTTGGCTATGTACATTCTATGGGTTTGTACAAATGTTTAATGACATGCATCCTCTATTATATCATACAGAATCGTATAATTTTTTTTTTTTTTAAGACGGAGTTTCGCTCTCGTTACCCCAGGTTGGAGTGTAATGGCGCGATCTCGGCTCACCGCAACCTCCGCCTCCTGGGTTCAGGCAATTCTCCTGCCTCAGCCTCCTGAGTAGCTGGGTTTACAAGCACACGCCACCATGCCCAGCTAATTTTTTGTATTTTTAGTAGAGACGGGGTTTCACCATGTTGACCGGGATGGTCTCGATCTCTTGACCTCGTGATCCACCCGCCTCGGCCTCCCAAAGTGCTGGGATTACAGGCTGAGCCACCGCGCCCGGCCCTTTTTTTTTTTTTTTTTTTTTTTTTAAGACGGGGTTTCACCATGATGGCCAGGCTGGTCTTGAACTCCAGACCTCAGGTGATCCACCCACCTCGGCCTCCCAAAGTGCTAGGATTATAGGCGTGAGCTACCGCGCCTGGCCTAATTTAATTTTTTAAAATTTATTTACTTACTTGAGACAGGGTCTCACTTTGTCACGCAGGCTGGAGTATAGTGGCACAAACTTGGCTCACTGCAGCCTCTACCTCATGGGCTCAAACAATCCTCCCACCTCAGCTCTCCAAGTAGCTGGGACTACAGGCATGTGCTACCAGGTCTAGCTAATTTTTTTTTTTTTTTTTTTTTTTTTTTTTTTGGTATTTTTAGTAGAGATGGGGTTTCACCATGTTGCCCAGGCTGGTCTCAAACTCCTGACCTCAAGTGATCCGCCCACCTTGGCCTCCCAAAATGCTAGGATTACAGGCATGAACCACTGTACCTGGCCTCCTACAGAATAGTTTCACTGCCCTACAAATACTCTGTGCTCTGCCTATTCATCCCTCCCTTCCCCTAACCCATGGCAACCACTGATCTTCTTACTGTCTCCATAGTTTTGCCTTTTCCAGAATGTCGCATAGATGAAATCATACGGTCTGCAGCATTTTCAGATTGGCTTTCCACTTAGTAATATGCATTTGCGTCCTCTCTTCACCATGTCTTTTCAAGGCTGGACAGCTCATCTCTCTTTTTTTTGAGGCAGAGTCTCACTATGTGGCCCACACTAGAGTGCAGTGGTGTGATCTCGGCGCACTGCAACCTCCACCTCCCAGGTTCAAGCGATTCTGTGTCTCAGCCTCCCGAGTAGCTGAGATGACAGGTGAACACCACCATACCCGGCTAATTTTTTTGTATTTTTAATAGAGACAGGGTTTCACCATGTTGGCCAGGCTGGTCTTGAACTCCTGGCCTCAAGTGATCCACCCACCTTGGCCTCCCATAGTGCTGGGATTACAGGCATGAGCCACTGCACCCAGCCTAGCTCATCTCTTTTTAGCACTGAGCAATATCCCATTGTCTGGATGTACCACGGTTTATTTATCCATTTGCTTCCTGAAAGGACACCCCGGTTGTTTCCAAGTTTTGACAAGTATGAATAAAGCTGCTATAAGCATCTATGTACAAACTTGTGTGGATGTAAGTTTTCAACTCATTTGGGTAAATACCCCTCCCTTCCCCCTCATCTGTTGGCTCTTCCCATTTTGGGGGGCTCTAATTATTTATAACCACCTCCAGGAAGTCTTCCCTGATCCCTCCCTGCAGCTTGATACAGGTGCCCCCTCTGTCACAGCCCACTGTGCTTCCCTAGCACAGCATGGACCACACTGTTGTTTTCTCTGCTTTTCTTGCTGGTCTTGGGCTCTTCAAGGGAGACCAGATCTTAGCACACAGCATATGGACAATACCTCCTCAGAGGATGAACGGGGGATGCCAGGCTTTCAAGAGCAAGGCTGTCATCTCTGGTGGGCACTACCTGGACTCAGGGAGACCTGAGGTTTTCGGATCTGGTGGTAGCAAAGCCTTCTCGCCAACTATCCACACTCCCCGGCCTTGAAGGCTGACTGCTCCTGAGAGAAAACCTCCCAACCTTTGTGTTCTGGACACTCACAGTCTCCGGCACATGCTTATCTTGTCTTTATGCTCAGAATGCAAGTACCTGGCATGCAGAGTCAACATTTTACCCTTTCCCTGTATCCCGTGGTGCCTCGCATGGCAGAATGCACAAGACTACATACAGTTGTGATTTCAGGCCTGGGGTTATGCCCTAGCTCTACCTCTTAATAGGTAGGCAATCTTGGGCAAGTCATATTACTTCTCTGAGCCTCGGTTTCCTCACGAGTAACATGAAGTTATAATAATGCAATCCACAGAGTCACAGAGAATTAAATGTAATAATATGCATAAAGCTACTTAGTACAATGCCCACACATAAGCGTACAGTAAATGAGAACTATTATGATTATTATTGATTCTTCAAGGTGGCTCATGCCTGTAATCCCAGCACTTTGGGAGGCCAAGGCAGGTGGATCACTTCAGGCCAGGAGTTTAAGACCAGCCTGGCCAACATGACAAAATCCCATCTCTATTAAAATTACAAAAAATTAGCTGGGTGTAGTGGTGCATGCCTGTAGTGCCAGCCCAAGAATCGCTTGAACCTGGGAGGCAGAGGTTGCAGTGAGCCGAGATGGCGCCACTGCATTCCAGCCGGGTGACACAGCAAGACTGTCTTAAAATAATAAATAAAGAAATAGAAAACCTTTCACTGAGCATTAGCTGTGTTATGCAGGAAATGCAGAGATTAAAAAAATAGGGTTCTTCTTCTTTCAAAGTTCAGAGTCAATTGGGAAGACAACTCTAGCCAGCAGTTAGGGGACAGTGTGAGGAACAGGTGAGTCTGGATCGCTGTGAAAACCCAGGAAAGAGGAAGTTCAGTCTGAGGAACCAGGGAAGGGTGCTAGAGGAAGCAGTCCCACTGGGTCCCGTGGGCTAACAGAACTTAGCCCAAGAGAAGAATAAGATAAAAGCCCTCCTGGTGGCCAGGCACAGTGGCTCACACCTGTAATCCCAGCAGTTTGGGAGGCCAAGGCAGGTGGATCATTTGAGTCAGAAGTTCAAGACTAGCCTGGCCAACATAGTAAAACCCCATCTTAATCAAAAATACAAAAATTAGCCAGGCATGGCGGCGGGCACCTGTAATCCCGGGTGAGATTGAGAGGCTGAAGCAGGAGAATTGCTTGAATCCAGGAGGTGGAGGTTGCAGTGAGCCAAGATCCTGCCACTGCACTCCAGCCTGGGCAACTGAATGAGACTCTGCCTCAAAAACAAAACAAAACAAAACAAAACAAAACAAACAAAAACGCCCTCCTGGCAAAAAGATCAGTGTATTCAAAGGACCCTACCAGGTTCCCCGATCACAAGTATCACAAGTATTTTGGTGGAGTGTGAACGAAGGGAGGTGAGCTGTGGTCAGATCTTCAGGAGCCTGAGTGTCAAGTTGAGGAAGGTAATGTTCAGAAAATACCTACCATGGATGGATGCCTGAGTGGGTAGAGAGATAAATGGATAGAGAAGGATGGGTGCAGATGGACACATGGATGGGTGAACGGATGAGCAGATGGATATAGATGGGGAAATGACTGAACAGATAGATGGACAGATCAATGCAAGTATGGGTGATGTATATGCAGACAGAGAGACATAAATATGTAAACGGAAGTAGAGAAGTATGAATGCACAGAGAGGCGTAGATGAATACATGGATAGATTCATGGGTGAATGTAGAGAAGAATGAATAGATGCATGAATGGACAGATAAATGCATGGATAGATGGTTATAGGAATGATTATTTAGAGATGGAGGAATAAATAGACATCTGGACAGATAAGGAGATAAACAGATGAAAAGATGGAGAGATAAACATGGAAAGATGGACAGACGGATAGGGAGATGGATGGATGGATGGAAAGATGAATGGATAGGTAGATGACTGGATGGATGGATGGATGGACAGACGGATGAAGGGATCAATGGATAAATGGATGGATGGATGGATAATGGACAGATGTATATATAGGTAGATGAATGGGTAGATGTGTAAATGGATTGATGGATGGATAGGTAGAGGATAGATTGATGGATGAGTAGAAAAATGGAAGGATAGATGATGAAAAGATGGATAGGTAGGTAGATGAATGGATGGATGGATACATGGACAGATGAATGGGTAGGTAGAGGATGGATAGACAGACGGATGGACAGATGCATGAACAGATGCATGGGGTAGAGGTGGGAGGTGCATTAGAGGGGTGCATGGAGGGAGGGATAGGAGGATAAAAGGGCCGGGCACTGGAAATTTAGGGCAGATTGCTAGTTGCATGGTGGATACACAATTGGAAGGCCCCATGGATGGCCACTGCTGGCTTGTTCTCTCCCACTTTCAAACCCCGCCTACCTTCAAAGTCCACTCGTCCATCTCCATTGAGGTCCACATCTCGGATAATTTCCTCTATGTCTCGGTGTCCCACCTGATGACCCAGGAGCTTCCTCATGGCCTCTCGCAGCTCACTGGTGCTTATTTCCCCATCACCATTCGTGTCAAACTAGAGAGGGCAGGAAGGAACGAGAGGTGGCCCCAACATGGCAACTGGCAGCGGCAGATCCCAAAGTTGAGCTCCTTCTCAGTATCGGGGCCCTCCTTTACCAGAGACCCTTTTCTGTCTAAGCTCCCTCCCCTGACCTGGGACTTGGAGCTCAGGGTTCTTTTGAAGTAGTCATCCTGCAGATAGGATTCCAACAGCCCTCTCACCCCCACACCTGCCTGCCTCTGCCCGTTACCTCTCGGAAAGCATCTCGCAGTTCCTTTACACCAATCATATCTGCTGTCTCTGCCAGGAGTTTCGGCCCCATTAGCTCCACGAAGTCATCAAAATCTACATGGCCACCCACTGGAGAAAGAGGAAAGGGCTAGGTCATCCCCGATCTCGCCATTCCCCGTCTCCAACTAGGCACCTGACAGAACAGGCAACCCCTCCTTGACCTGCTCATCAGACAGAGAAAAACATCATCAGAACAGCAACCCTCTGTTCAGCTCTTCCTGTGAGCCAGTGATTGGACTGTTTTCTGCATATTCCCTAATCTGCTTTCTGGGCTCCAGGCTTCCAATTCAGCCCTCATTTTACAGGTGAGGAAACAGACTCAGAGAGGGTCAGTGGTTGGCCCCAGCTCCCAGAGCTGGAAAGAGGTGGATGCAGAATTTGCAGCCAGTCCTGTCTGACTGCAGAGGACTGCGAAGCGAGGACAGGAAGGGACGCAGGCGGCTGGGAGAGGGACTCACGGTTCATGTTGATCTGCTGGGACAGCTCGATGAGCTCCATCTCGGTGGGCATGTAGCCCATGGTGCGCATGCAGTTGCCCAGGTCCCGACAGTTGATGTAGCCATCCTTGTCCTTGTCGAACTCTCTGAAGGCCTCTCGGAGCTCTGGGGAAGTAAGCACAGGTGGGTGTGGTTGGGGTGGGGACCGCAGAGCCTCTGTGGGCCAAGGCAGCCCAAGGGCCCACCAGCGTGGCAAGAGGGGCCCAGGAGTTTCCCAGGACGCTGGGGCATGTCTCTCGCCTCCTGTGCACACCTCCAGCAGCTGCTTTCACAGAAGATACCCAGCACGGCACCAGGCCCCGTTCCCAGGGGGCCTCTCTTCCCATCAACCTCCCTCCCCACACCTTCCTGGAGGGCTGGGTAGTCCTTTACCACAGGGGGCCAAGTTTTACCTTCAATTTCCTCTGGTCGCAGTGATCTATCCTGAAACAAAAGAACATGTCCTATTAGCTGCAACAAGGGAACTGGAAGTCACAACATATCTAACCTGGGGGCCATCCAAATGGCAGCAGGCACTGGAAACGAGGTGACAAGGACTCAGCAGGGGTGTGCCTGGATCAGGACCTTGAGGGGAAAAGAAAGCCTCACATCTCCCTTAGACATGGAGGCTCCTGGGCCCCTAACAGGAGATGCCTGAGGAACCCACCAGCCCCACCAGCCTGGGAACAGAGCCTCTGTGCCCCCAGCCCCTTGTTCCAGATACAAGAATGGGTCAGCAGGAGTCTGAGGCTGTAGTGAGCTATGATGGTGCCATCATACTCTGTCAGCCTGGGCAACAGAGCGAGACCCTGTCTCAAAAAAGAAGAAGGAGTCAGGGAACAAAGTTGGTCTGGTGGCAAAAACCTGCAAAGTAAACAGGGTCTGGGGAGGTCACAACAGAGAGGAGAGACCACCACCCAGTCAAACAGGAAGAGCAGGGAACAGAGGCTGCAAGACAACAGAAGAGGCCCTGGAGGGGAGAGAAAGCGGGGCCATCCTGAAGTGGGGGAGGAGGGCAGGCAGGAGTCAGGAGGAGACATGGCAGCAGAATGGGGCTGTGCCCGCTTCCTGGGCACTGCCCCACCTTCTCCAATTCGCCCCCTGTCCCTCTTCATTGCCCTGTCACGGGACACCGCAGAGGACCCCAGGGCCACTGGTGCTGTGGCTGCAGCCAGGGTCCAAAAAGCACCCATCTCCAGCCTCAAGTGGCACCCAGGTCTCCTGGGAACTGAGGCAACTCCTGAGTCTAGGCGTCAGAACAGATGGCAGCGATATCTCCAAAGAGCAGGCCTGGTTGGTGAGGTGCCAGTTATCCCGGGCATGCCCAGGAGACAGACTGGCATGAAATGGATATAGGTGCCCAGCTGGACCTAGTTAGTAGACTCCAAACGTGGCCTTCAGCATCCATCCTCGCCCCAAGTTGCAGCTCTCTGCTTTTGGGCAGGGAGAACACGAGGTAGGTGTGCCCATCCTGAAGAGGCTCACACAGGTATGGGCATACCTCTCATGAACACAGACACGCGGGCATGCCACAGTGAGCGTGTGGCATCCCCACTGTGCACACGGGCAGTTCCAGCCAACAGGGCCAGGGTGGGTAGAGACAGCCACTCCCAACTGGCCCCAGGACAAAAGATGACGGCGTCAGAAAATGTGCAGATCATCTAGAAAGGGAAGGGCTGCTGAGTCACATCTCATGGGACAACTGGGTGCACAGGACTGAGAGCTCAGAGGTAGCTCTGTGTGGCAGGACAGTGACGAGAGCAGGTGTGAGCTTGGAGAGGGCAGGCTGCAAGCCCCCAGCTCCGCCAGGGTGGGGGTAGGAGTCACCTGCAGGGAGGCATGTCTCTGAGATGACTGCATGGACATTCACCTAAAAAGCTCACCATGGGCCAGGCCTAGTGGCCCACAGCTGCAATCCCAGCACTTTGTGAGGCAAAGGTGAGAGGATCACTTGAAGCCAGGAGTTCGAGACCAGCCTGGGCAACATAGTGAGACCTCATCTCTACAAAAAAAGAAACTCTTTAAAAATTAGCCAAGCATGGTGGTGCACGCCTGGAGTCCCAGCTACTCGGGAGGCTGAGGCAGGAGGTTTACTTGAGCCTGGGATGGGAGGTGGAGATTGCAGTGAGCCAAGATTGCACCAATGTACTCCAGCCTGGGCAACAGAGAGAGACTGTCTCAAAAACAAACAAACAAACAAAAAACAACAACAAAAAACAACAAGGATAGGTCAGAGCCATTCCAACACGACTCCGTATGTTCCTAGATGTTCTCGAGTGGCCAAAAAGGATGCTTTGTGCAATGGGTCATCCCAGCAGCCAGTGAAAGCGAGTGAGCAAGTACATGTGTGTACACATACATGCACACTCCCTAGGACCAGCTACTGAGACCTAATACATCCTCTCCCATGCATCAGGCCTTAAGCAGCCTCCCACTTCTCCAGGGCCCAGTTCTGCAGGACTCGGGAGGAACCGGCACTCCTGACCCCATGGCAGCCCCTTCCATTCTTCCAGTATGCCCAGAATCCAGGAGGCAGCAAAGCCAGGTGGCCCTTCAGGGGGTGTGCCTGCCACCGGAGCTGGTCTGCTGAGTCCTGAAGGCTGGTCCTTGGACACACTGCCCATGCAGAGCAGTAGCGATGTGTGTTCTCTGCCCTGGAGTAGAGCCAGGGATGCCCACTGATGTGGCAGGGACTCATCAAGTGCAGCAACTCAGGGTCAGGTGGGTATAGGGTACGGGAAACACTCCTTTCTCCCCAGTTCATGTGGTCGGGGAGAAGCACTTGGGCCCTAGAGGCAGATAGACCTGAGCATGAAGCTCAGATCTACCTCCTCAGGCAGCTCACTCTGTTCTTTGAGCCACAGTCTCCTCATCTATAAAATGGGTTAACACCAGTACCCACCTCACAGGGCCTTATCATGCATTCAGTGAGACAAGCTATGTCAAGTGTCTAGCATGTGGCCTTCAATAAATGCAACCTACAAATGTTTACATCTATACCATCCTCATTATTCCTTTCCTCTCTTTATACATATTTTTTGAGACGGAGTCCCGCTCTGTCACCCAGAGTGGAGTGCAGTGGCATACTCTTGGCTCACTGCAACCTCTGCCTCCTGGTTCAAGTGATTGTCCTGCCTTAGCCTCCTGAGTAGCCAGGATTACAGGTGTGTGGCACCACACCTAGCTAATTTTTGTATTTTTAGTAGAGACGGGGTTTCACCATGTTCGTCAGGCTGGTCTCGAACTCCTGACCTCATGATCTGCCCGCCTCGGCCTCCAAAGTGCTAGGATTACAGGTGTGAGCCACCGTGCCCAGCCGTCTCTTTGACTATTTAGCTACTTGTAAAAAGCTGTCCAATTCAGAAGCTTCTAGCCACATGTGGCTATGTAAATTTGAGTTCGAATAACAGAAAACCCATAATTCAGTTCCTTAGTTGCACTAGTTACGTTTCAAGTGGTCAATAGCCACACGTGGCTAGTGGTTACCGTATGGAAGAGCACGGGGTTTAGAATATTTCCAGCATTGTAGAAAGTTCTACCGGATAGTGCCGGTATACAGAGTTGTTGTTAGGAGCACGAGGCTCTTGAGTCCTGCTAACCAAGTGTGAATCCTACCTCTACCACCGACAAGCTGTTACCTTCAGCATGTGACCTCTGCAAGTCAGTTTCCTCATCTGCAAAATGGGGATGATAAAAGCACCCACCTCTTAGGGTTGCTCTGAGGCTTAAATGAGGCAATACGCCGGCACGCTAGGCATAACGCTCACCTATTAAGTGCTCAAAACAATGTATCTAATAGTATTATTATTTTGCTGGTGGCTATGGACTCACACCAGCACTTCGTAGCCATGAATGGAAATCTGGGGATTAGATTCACAAGTTGGGGGCATGAGCTCTGTGTAGACCCCTTCTTCCCAGCACCTCCTTGCGCCCTGTGAAACCGAGTTCAGCAGGCTCCACCGGGCCAACTTACGTACAGGCTGCCTGTTCTCGGCGAAGCCCTTGCGCAGGAAAATGCAGGCAGGGCCCAGCAGGTTGTGCATGACGGCACAGTTCTGGGCCAGCATCAGGAGCGGTCCCGGGAGCTCGGCGTCCGCCGCCAGCCCCTCCTCGCTTGTCTGCACCACCATGTAGCTGGTCTGTTCCTCCTGGCGCATCTTCAGCCAGCACCAAGCAAATACAAAAGAGAGGGAAGGTATCACCTCCCTGCCCAGCCTGGCTCCGGGTCCCAGGAGGGACTTTCTGCAAGAGGGGACCCTGAGATCCCTGAGTGTGCACAGGTACAGGCATCAAATTGGTCCAACAGACGAAGTCTCCAGTCCTTGATGGAAATGCTGGTTCCAGGGAGAGCTTAATGTGATGCCCTCTGTGTGGCACGTGCATACGTGCACACACACATGCACACGCATCACACACATCACAATGCACACGCATGTGCACACACATGCATACATACGCACACATGCACACACATGTGCATACACACACAGGCACATCCGTATGCACAGAATCACACACTCATGTGCATGAAGAGACAGGAGCAGAGGGAGGCTTCCATTCTAACCAACAGGAGGTGTTCACTCAGAGCCTAATGAAACAACATCCTTTCCCAAAATGCTTCCAGCATCCCAGTTCAATCAATCTTCGGGGCTGTCATTCCTCCCAGCTCCCAAATGGGTTTGCCCTACCCCAGCCAGATCCCCGCTGGAAGGCTGTGAGGGCAGTTGGAGCCAACAGTGTGGAGACCAGACTCGGCTGGTCTGCCGGAATGCGGGTTGCAAATACAGGTGCCCTTGATGACACAAATGAGAGGTGGGGGCTGGGGCAAAGTGGAGATGGTGCCCCTGCCCTTTTTTGTGTGTGAGACAGAGTCTCACTCTGTTACCCAGGCTGGACTGCAGTGGCACCATCTTGGCTCATTGCAACCTCTGACTCCTGGATTCAAGCTATTCTCCTGTCTCAACCTTCCAAATAGCTGGGATTAATTACCGGCATCCACCACCACATCCGACTTTTTTGTTTCTGTTGTATTTTCAGTAGAGATGGGGTTTCACCATGTTGGCCAGGCTGGTCTCGAACTCCTGACCTCGGGTGATCCTCCTGCCTCAGGCTCCCAAAGTGCTGGGATTACAGGCGTGAACCCCTGCGCCCGGCCTGAGATGGCACCCCCTCTGAAGAGGTAGCACTGCTTAACTCCAGCCCAGTGTAACCAGATCTGATTTAAAGTACGGGGTAGACCACACAAGGCACATCTGCAGGTAGGATTCTACCCGGCTTGTGATTTCGAGACTAGACACTCTGTCATCCCCCGGTTCTCCTTTTCCTCCCCCCACCCCGCCCCCCTTCTTCCCTGGCTCCCTGCCTGACCCAGAGCGTTGGACCTCTGGAGGCTAAGGCAGGGGCCTTCTCTGCTTACCGAATATAGCTGTGCTCGCAGGCCCTGACCAACCCATCCTCCTCCCTGAAGGTTCCCATGCAGCTATAAAAAGTCAGCACTGCTCACAGACCTTCCTCTTAGGACATCCAGACACAACATTCATTTCTCCCCGGCCCCCCAGGATGCCCAGTGCCTCTCCAGAATCCAGCTCCTGCACTCTGCCTTCAGCCCAGAGCCTGCATGCCCTCCTTCAACATGGGGGGATCTGGCTAGAGTAGGACTTTCCCAAGGAGTGACAGGAGCTGAAACCCTAGGACTGCCTGAAAACTGCAGGTCTGCATAGCTATCCTTCCATCCTACTGCATTCTACTTGCAGCCAGATTCCTACAGGGCAAAGAAGGCCCTGCCTGGCTAGGCGCGATGGCTCATGCCTGTAATCCCAGCACTTTGGGAGGCCAAGGCAGGTGGATCACAAGGTCAGGAGTTCAGGACTAGCCTGGCCAACATGGTGAAACCCTGTCTCTACTAAAAATGCAAAAATTAGCTGCCTGGAATCCCAGTTACTTGGGAGGCTGAGGTAAGAGAATTGCCTGAACCTGGGAGGTGGAGGGTGAAGTGAGCTGAGATCATGCCACTGTACTCCAGTCTGGGTGACAGCAAAACTCCATCTCAAAAAAAAAAAAAAAAAGGTCCTGCCTAGGAGAACATCCCAAGACCCTGGGGCAACCTGTCCTTCCAGGCTGAGAAGCAGAACAACCTCCTGCCCACCTTGTTCTCTCCCCAAACCCCCTCAGGGCTACGGACCAAGACTCCCTTCTAACTTCCCAGGCCTAGAGAGGGTGCTGCAGCATTCTGGTTGCTCAAAGGGGAAGCAGCTACTCAGGTCAGAGGTGAAGGAACTCAGTCCCAGGGTCAAGTTTGATGAGTGCAATAAATGTCCATTTTAGGTGATCTCAGAACTTGAGGGATGTCGGATAGACCAAGGGCCCCTTCTGGTCTAATATCCCAAAGAGGTACGATTCAGAGCCTCAGCTGCACTCGCTCAGACTCCTGGGACCTAGACCAGAGTGAGGCAGAACAAGAGAGACTTTCCCATCTGGGAGAGTGGATCAAAGCATGCCTTAGATGACAGTGACTGGCCTAATCCCAGGAACCAGTCTCAGGAGATGTCTGCAGAGAATCAGTGTTTTTGTTTCTGGCTGAATCTTCTGCACTTGGCTCGGAGACAGCATAACCCAGGAAGGTGGGGAGGCAGCAGGTAGCACAGAACTCGGAGAGGCAGGCCGGGCACCGGGGCTCACGCCTGCTCTCCAGCACTTCGGGAGGCCAAGGCAGGTGGATCACCTGAGGATGGGAGTGTGAAACCAGCCTGGCTAACATGATGAAACCCTACCTCTACTAAAAATACAAAAATTAGCTGGATGTGGTAGTGGGCGCCTGTAGTCCCAGCTACTTGGGAGGCTGAGGCATGAGACTGACTGAACCCAGGAGGCAGAGGTTACAGTGAGCTGAGACTGCGCCACTGCACTCCAGCTTGGGTGACAGACCAAAACTCTGTCAAAATAAATAAATAAACCTAAGAGGCAATTTAGCCTGCTGGCTTTGGGCTCAAACAGTCTTAGGGACAAATTCTGGCTCTGCCACTTGCTTGCTGTGTGACCTTGGGCAGGTCATTTCACCTCTCTGTGCTCCAGTTTCCTTCTCCATACCACGGGAGACGATCATGACTAATCACAGGATTCCCACGACGAGTAAATGAGTTATACACACAAAGTGCTCTGCATGGTGCCTAGGGCATGGCAAGAAGAGGTGAATAAATAGAGTTGCCATAGTGATAGCAATGATGGCGAGGATGATGGTGGTGGTAGTGATGTAATTTAAGAGATGCTGGGTGCCAGAAGGCATTTTCTTCTGGCTGCCGGGGAAGTGGGGGAGCATCTGTCAATCAGGAGAGAAATGAGAAGGATGGAGAGGAATTCGCTCCTATGAAGAATGGAGCAGTGGTAGCTGGGGAGTTTCCACTGCATCTCTTGATCATAATACTGCCTGGCACCAAGTTGCCCCAGAGGCTGCAATTCTTCTCTGGCCAATGATGGCACCTGACAGCATGGTCCTGCCCAGCTCTGAGCCTGGTGCAAGCTGCCTCTCACCATTTCCAGTTCCCCAGATACTGCTCAGGAAGCCAAATGGGAAGTGGCCCATGGACCGACAATTTCTCCTGGCACCCAGGCGACACCCCCTAAGTGTGGCATGGCAACAGGAGGGGCAAGCATGCCTCATGACCTAACAGCTTTCTAATAACACAAGCCGGCCAAGAGAATGCCTGTCAAAGCTTCCCTCTCGCTGAAGGTCTTCAAGGAGAAGTTGAATGAGGGAGCGCCTGGTGAGCGGAGAGGGGACTGATGCATTGAGTGGGAATTTGGGCTAGATGACTTCTAAGGTCAGATCTAGAAATCTATGAATGACATTTCTGACAGCAGGAGAAAGAGAGGGGCGGCCTCTCATAGAGGAAAAAATAAAAATAAAATGCCAGTTCTGATTTTACACAGACCAGGGTTTAAATCCCAGATCTGCTTCCTGTCGACTACGTAAACTTGGGAAGGCTCTATCTCTGAGTCCAGCTTCTTTCTCAAGAAAACAGCCAAAAGAACTACATAGTGGAAAAGAGAAAATGAGATAACAAACATTAGTCACGTTGTAGATACTTAGAAAAAAAAAGCTATTGTTAATACTATGGTAGAAACATGAAATTGACTGCAATAAGTTTTTTATCTTTTCTTTCTTACTCTATGAACTCAGAATGTCTCCTATTTTCTGTTTCTCCTCCATCCTTCTTCTCTAAAAACCCAAAGGGGAAAAATTATGATTATGATGACAATAATACTAACATTTATTAACTATGATATGCCGCGTACTGTGCATGGCACTTTATTTCATTTTCAGAATCACCTTCAGAGGTGAATATTGGTATGCCCAATTGATGGATGGACAAGGGAATCGAGGAACAGAGAGGTTAAGTAAATTGTCTAAGGCCACATAGCCAGAAAGAGGAGACCTGTGTAGTCTGACTCTTAAGCATGCCGTTGTATAAGGGAAGATGGGTGGGACAGAAGGATAATTCTCGTTATTAAGTTCACTTCCTCAAGCTCCTACGGAACCTATCATGAGGGCTAATTCAGATCACTTTCTGCTTCTCTGAAACAGCGCGGAGGCCACTTCCGAAGCAGAAGACTCCCGTAAGAAGATAACAGATTATGGGGGAGGTGTCCATGGAAGAAACAACAAGCCCTTGGAAGGATCCAAGGAACAGCGGAGATTAAAGGAATCTGATGTGAGCAGCTTAGCCAAATGAGGGAGATGACAAGCAGAAAAGCCCAAATGTCCTAAATTGCGAGGCTGTTAAACTGACCCAGAAGAGAGGATGGGGCTGGGGACAGAGACACCTATAGCTCTCCCGAGGCCATAGGTAAGTCACCTAACCCCTCCCTCTGAATGTCAATCAAGTTCCTTGTCTGGAAAATGGAAGAATTGGAGGAAAACATCCCCATAATTCCTTCTTCCTTTAAATAATATCCGAGTCTCTTCTATGGCCTGGCTACAGAGTGCTAGAAAAACAGGCAGAGCCCACCTAACCCAAAGCCCTACAGGTGCAAGCCCAGCCTTGCATGAAAGATGCTTTAGAGATGACTATTTTCTTTCCAAAAGGAATTCTTGCAAAAAAAACAAAACAAAAAACAAACAAACAAAAAAACCCCAAGTGTAGGAGCAATAAAGCCACTAAAGAAAGTGACTTATATACACCCACTGCTCAGCATATCTCCCGGGCAGTCTGCTTCTTAATGGAAAAACTCCTGGGCCCTAAAACGAGTCAGGTCCTATTTGAGATGCTTTGACTTAAAAATGATTGTGGCAGAAGAGGATATACTCTGTTTGGTTCCTTTCAGTAGCAACAGGATCTAGTTCAAATCCACGATCCTGAAGGCTTTGAGGGCATCAGAGAGGGTCACAGACCCGAAAAGAATATGAATGAGCCCCCCGCCTTGCTGCTGAGAAGGATCTTCAGATCCTGCCAGTTTTAAGGGACGTGGCCAGTCCCTTGAATGACAGGGGTGCCAGTCAAGTTCACTCACATCTTAAGGATCCACCCTTTTCATTTTACATCCCAGAAACCCCAAAGCTACTAGTTTCTTTCCTAAGCCTTGTGCAAATTCCCAAACACAGTTTCACCACAACCCCATGCCCAGAGCCTGGAACATAGAACGGTAAAAGGAGGGTGTCTGGGGTAGGAGCAGGGAGGCAGCTCTTGACAGAAACCCTGGTAAAGGTAGTCAGTTCTAGCCACCCCTTCCGTGCCCAACCTCTGGGACAGATGGTGAGATACCCCCAATCCCCAGTCCCAGATCTTGGGAACTCCAGAAACATACCTTCCTTGAGAGATTTCTCAGTGGAGACTTGACACAGTTGCCCATCCTAAGTTGAGGCAGCCCCTCTTTGGATCCCCGGGTCCATGAAGGAGGCTCCTGGGGGGCCGAGGGACCTCCGTCCCAGTCTCTGCCAACCCCAGCCTCCCTCCGTCTGTGCCGTTCTTCCTCCAGGACGGATGTGAGCCCTCTCTTGCGCGTGCTCTCTTACTCGTCTGCCTGCTCCTGCTCTGTGATTTTTTTTTTTTTTTTTTTTTTTTTTGGCGGATTGTGTGTTTGTGTGTGGGTTTAACTTTCTGGGCACTTTCTTAAGGAGATGAAAGCAGAAGGGGCGAGTGCAGGGCACAGGGAAAATCACCTGGAGAGCTGATGGCAGAGAGCAGCCAAGCTGGAGAAGGCTGCCGGATCATCTACATCAGATCAGCGCTCAGTCCTCTCTCTGGTTCTCTCCCTTTCTCTTGGCCCCTCCTTTCCCCGCTGCCAAATCTGCAGGGAGATGGCCTCAGGGAGGGGGGCCCAGAATGGCAGCTGCGGCTGGGAATTAGGCCAGCAGGCCCAGAAAGGGAAGCTGGCTAGTTTGGATCCCCGAAGCCAGGGTGCCTGCCGCAAAGCCCTCAGCCTTGTGTGTGCACACACGCCCATGCACACACACACACACACACACGTGCACACACACGCACATGCATGCACAAGCACCCAGGGAGATGCATGCCCCTTCCAAAGAGCAGTGAGCTGGACAAGCACTCACTGCCCCTGGCAATTCCAGCTGCATTGAGAGCTGCGGCTCCAGTCGAGGGCCTGGGAGGTCTTGTGACGTCTCCATCATGCTCCATTTTTCACACTTGCCTTGTCACTGAAATGGGACGAGGCTCGGGGGCTGGCAGTGCAGATGAGCCAACAGTCAGATCAGATCCTTCTGCTGTGTGCAATCTCTCCGACTCAAAGAAAATCAGGAGACGGCCCTGAGGGGCGCATGACAGAGGCAGCGCAGGCTCTCAGGGCATGAGCAAGGTCTCTTGAACCTCCTCCTCCTCCTCGCCCCATCTCATCCGGAGCGA